>NC_140772.1:9253423-19253423 GCF_044657685.1 Stegodyphus dumicola | reverse complement strand
CATGCTGCTTGATATTTGTAATATACATGAGAGAATGACTCATAAAAAAAGTCTTTTTTAGGACCACTCCTGCATCTGTTTTGTAAAATTTGGAGGAATTTAAATTTAATGGAATTGAAAATTTAATATAGGTTATCACAGCAAATGCTTGTGAACATATATATATTTGTTATTAAGTATTTGGACACCTGTGTTAGAAAAGAAAAACAAAATGTATTTCTGTTCAATTTAAATTCTGCTCAAGACTACAATGATGATATCCTTGATGCTTATGTGTGCCCTCAATGTCGGGGCAACAGATGATGATTTTCTGCTACAGGACGATAGCACTAGACTGCATAGGGCTCACATCATAGATGATTATCTTCCACAGCCAAACAAATTCAGCACATGGAGTGGCCAGCTCGATCACTGGACCTGAATCCTACTGAGCATGTTTGGGATGCTTTAGTTAGGAAGTTTTGGGATGTTGTAGTTTAGGAAGATATATAGTTGCTCTCAGTCCTCCTCTTCAAACCCTTGCCACGCTTGCAGGTGCTTTGCAAGAGCAGTGGCTCTCCTACGGAACTGATACACTATATAATTGACAACAACACACATCGCTGTATGTGCTATATTGCTTCTACGGGAGCTCAACCTCTATATTGAAGCCAATTTTCCTATTCCAAACTGACATATCCAATTTGCTTATTTTATACATATGCTAATTTCTATAACACCTTATTTGTCTGGTAATTTCTTTTCATGTTATTTTATTCCTTAATATGTATCATACGCTATGATTCATTTTCATTGAATTCTATAAGGAACTTTTTGAGTAATCATTAGTTTTGTGATTTTTCCTTAATTAATGGCAACCAATATATACAGGGCGTTTCATAGATCATGGGACAAACTTGGAGGGGTGGTGGAGCATACTAAAACATGCATTTTTTTATAGGAATGTAGGGTCTAAATTGACAGTTAAGGCAGGAAGGCAAAAAAATGACAGAGAGAAAAATGTACAAAATCAACGCAAAGTACATTATGTACAAAATCAACGCAAAGTGCTTCTTTGTAGCAATACAGTATTCACAATAAACATTCAAAATTGTGACCACCAGCAGTAATACATGCTTGGTAATGTCGCAGAAGGGATTGAAAAACAGCAGGCATTTCGCACGCGCTTGCAGCCGCAATAGATAGTCGTGCAAGGAGTTCCTCCAGTAAGTCAACGGGAGTCTCGTAAATGATGCTCTTCAAATTGCGCCATAAAAAAATCCAAGCTGGATAAATCTGGCGAATGGGTGGCCATCGAACGTATCCACCACAGCCAATCCATCGGCCCGGAAATGTCCCATCCAAGTAACTGCGGACCCACACGGGGTTATGGGCTGGTGCACCATCATGCTGGAACCACATGCGATCACGAATTCTGATAGCACCTCTTGCAGAAAATTATGATAACATAAACCATTTTTATGTGAAGGTAAGAGGTATGGGCCTATAAGGTAGTCGTTAACAATATCCGCCCACACATTCACGGAGAAGTGGGTTTGGAATGCATGTGGATGTGTGCCATGTGGTTCAGCAATTGCCCACACGTACATGTTGTGGCTATTGAAGATGCCATCCTGGACTCTCTACAAATGGTATGGGTGCAAACCATTTTCATGCAATACTCTTCAAATGGTGGAATGAGTCAGCTGCAGACGACATGCAATAGCTCTTGCACATGTCTGAGGTGATTCATGCACAATGGATGAATTCGTCAATGCGATTCGTCAATGCGATGAATTCGTCAATTCAAGATGGATTCGTCAATGCGAGGTTGTCGTGCACTTCTTCCTAGTGTCGGAGGTGGCTTCAAATGACCCGTTTTCACACAAAGACCGATGCAACCTCTTGAACATTGTGTGCTTTGGCAAACACCTGTTCGGAAACCGTTCCTGGTACAACCGTAGCACTGCTCTGTTGTTCCCATTAGCAGCACCATACATAAGATGCATGGCAGCTTTTGCCCTGCGCCTAAACTCACCCATCACGCTCGACATCAGAGTTGCGAATGATCCTCTGATGCATCGAATTGTGGTTTGTCCGGCTCACTACCACCCTCTAACGCTGCATTGCCAGCCAATCACAGTTGTAGTTTTATTACTGTTAGTGTTCCCTTTTTTGAACATTTATAGTGAATACTGTATTGCTGCAAAGAAGCACTTTGCGTTGATTTTGTACAAAAACACATTTTCCTCTCATGTTGTTTTTTTGCATTCCTGCCTTAGCCCGTCACTTTAGACCCTACATTCCTATACGAAAAATGCATGTTTTAGTATGCTCCACCACCCCTCCAAGTTTGTCCCATGATCTTTGAAACACCCTGTATATGGTATGTACAATATAACTTATTTAATGTTAATAATGTCTAATAGGGTATAATTTATCAATTGAACTTGAATATTTATGTACATTATATGGATGTCCTGTTTCAAATAGTATCTGGTATTGCCAGTGCAGTCACCAAACCTATCTCAATGAATAAGCAGCACTTGCAAAGAAAACTGATCAACATACTTAACAACTACAAGTATACATTTGCCTTGGAAGTATAATACGTAATTTCTACATCAGGCAATGTTTTGACCCTTAAGATCATTTACCAATACCAATGCCACTGAGCAGTGGCACAGTTACTACCCTAATTACAAGACAATGCCACTAGATGCAGCTAAAAGCAAACTAGGTCTCCCGTATGATTATCCGCAGTTTCATGCATCTATGGTTAAATTAGGCAATGCATTACTAATGGATACAGGGGCATTACTTTATAAAATTACCTTTTTAACAAGCATTTTAAAATTACTAGAAATGAGGTAACAGATTCTAGACATGGATACAAATGAAAATAAAGTACATAAATATTCTAATAAAAAGAAATGCTAAAAATAATAATAATATTTTATACTTTATTTTAGTTACCACCCAGAAGGTATAGTGGTTAGGGAAACCAACTGCAGGACCAAAGGGCCTGGGTTTGAATGCCAGAGAAGGCATGGTTGTAACTGTCCGTCCCTTTATAGCAGGCAAAGGTGGTCCACCTATTAGGTGCTTCCATAGTAAAGTGACCACCACTTCTGGCCTTAGTAGTGGCTAAGCACAAGGCTGAGGATCTGCCATTGGGGGGGGGACTTTATTTTAGTCTAAGTTATAGCAATTGCATCGGTTATTGTAACGAGTCCCTTAAATGAAAGATATAAATGTGCTACATCATTTAGCTATTAAATTTCAAGATTTCATCACTTTTAGGATGCTTCTAAGTAATGTATACAAAAGCCAGTCATTTATAACATTTGACTGCAATGTTACTCTAGATCAGGGTTTCTTAAACTGTGGGTTGGGGGTTGCGGGACCTGCAGCAGAGGGTCGCCAAAAATTTTAGCAGTTTTCACATTTCTTTAACTTATAATAATTTTACAATTATCAAATATATTTACACAATGTATCTGAAAATAGATAAAGATGAGACAATACAGACAAAGAAAAAAACTAAAATGTTTTGACGCATTCTTTTTATAATATAGACGTTCAATTTGCTTGCTTTACATGTGATGCTGTCATTTCATCTGTTACTTATTTAAAATTTTCACATTGTTCTACCTCTTAAACTCAGAAATTAATGACCTAAAACTGCAATCGTATATTACAGTACAAGTGAAAAAATTGACAGTTTCACTCACGCATGCGTTGGATTTGCTCAATACTTATGGGGTCCCACAAAATTTTTTTAAATATTATGGAGTCCTGGGGGTCACGAAAAACTCTCAGTGATAAAAAGGGGTCACGACTGAAAAACGTTTAAGAAACCCTGCTCTAGATTACTAACTTTTCTATACACTGCAGAGAAACGTCATTGGCTATACAGAATGCAGCAAGCTGATATAATATTTCTTAGAGCTAATTTCAAAAACTTATTTGCATTGCAAAGCTCATTGCAAAGTAGACATGCTTAATATTAAAGCAATTCTTCAAAATTTCTTATTGCTCAAGCAGCAGGCTATTTTTTAAATATTTAACGGAACATTCAGTAAGTCAGAGTACAGAAATAAAAATACAAACACATACTGAAGTATTCCTTAATTCTTTTGCAGTTACAGATTTGGATTTTTGTTTATCATCATCATCTAGGTAAGAAAGAAATAAAACAAAATCAAAAGAACATATATATGACCCTTTTCTTCGAAAATTACATTTTTATAAACACAGTATTATTATAATAATTAACACAATTCTTATAATTACATGTTGAATATCATTGCCATGGTTTATACACAGCTATGTGAAAATAAATACATATTATTAAAAAAGTACTGGACAATCATCATATATATATCATAAGGAAAAAATACCTATCATTAGACTGCACTTAAACTTATATTTTTATTACTAAAGACTGTTTTTTTTTTTAATTAGTAGCAATGTCCAAGTTTTTAGGCTGTGATGTTATATTAAGATACCAGGCCATTTGTAGTTCAAACACTACCTGATAAATATTACTCATCCAAAAGACATAATACCTTCAATTTAAAAATATGATACACATAGTTCACAATAATTTATAGTTATATTTTACTTTTTTTTTGTTAATATGCTTAACTGATATAATTTACATAATGATATAATTTACACAATTTACATCTTTAATGTACATAATTTCAAACACACATAATTGATCATTTCTATGACTATTTGCCCAACTATTATAATTAATAAAATATGTTTCTGTCACCATTTATTATGTACCTTCATAAAGAATAATAATTTGTGCCCCAATGAATTTTTTATAACATTTTTGACTAATTTTAAATTAAACTCCGTTCAATTACATACATACATACTAGTCCAACTTTGTTTTATTCACATTTTTAAGTTAATGCTTTTTTTCCTACATTCAATCCAAAATATATAAAACTAGTGTCAAACTTCACTTAACATAGCAATGTATTTTAGCCTTTGTCTGAAATTATACATTAAAAAAATAGATAAATCAGAAATCTTGATTTCAAAGCTCACCAGCGACAAATCAGTCAGATCACTGAAAAATGGTAATTTGACAAGGTTAAAATTCCAGTGAATGGGCTAACTGCACGAGGGTTTTCAGTGTTTTCTTAATGCATAATGTGAACATGAACTAATTTAATTTAAAAAGTCTTTCTCAAAGATATCTTTCCCCATAAGTAAATACCCTTTTCCCAAAATCTAAATAATCCAATCCTGATTGGAAAAGTCTTCTTTTTTATGGCTACATGAAAAAGAAGATTACATTACATGCTATTTACGACAGGTATATAAAATATTTATATTTCTATATAGAATACATAAATATAAATCTTAAAATATGTTTTACTGAGAGTCTTCAGAAATGCATCATGCATAACTTTCAGTATCTGGTTCACTAAAAAATATTCTAGACCTACATTATTATCGTGTTGCTTGATGTCAAAATGAAATCAAACTTATTCTACAGTTTTTATTAATACAACATTTGTATAAAATAAGCAGATAGTACATCAAGAGTTACAAATAGTACAAAAAGTAAAGTATAAATTTAAAATTTATATTCATCTAAATATTAAACAGATTTGATTAAAAGTAACTTCTCATGAAATTTTTTATAAATTAAAGCAGCTATATATATTTTGCTATTGATCAGAGGTAACGCATTTATAAATATATCTATTTTAATTGTGGGCACTAGCCATTTTAGACTTTGGCTACTACTAAGCTGACTGTTCCTTATTTACTCCATAAATCACTATTTATTCAAAACCAATTTTTTTCCCCTAATACATTACACAAATATGGTAACATAATTCCTTCATTATGCATGGAAGTTTTGCCTTACAATACATAGTGTAACTTTCTATTAACCTTTTGTTAAGTCCAATTTTTTCTACATGTGTGGTTTAATGCTTTATTAATTTCGTCAAAAAATATATATTTTCTATTTCATTTTAAGGATATAAAAATATTTCAACTGATCATAATTTTTATTTAAATAAAATATAATAAAATAAAAACAAATTCTCCCATTTACATTACAATAAATACATTTTTGTTTACAGAGAAAAAAATTGAGAGCCAGCCCAAGTATCTAGTTTCTTTCAAATATATAGATGGTTTATAATGTCATCACAGCATAACAATGAAAGACTTTTAAGTTGACTAAAACTCTAATTTCATTCACTCCTACTTTTCTTTTCTTTTCTTTTCTTTTTTTTTTTTTTTTTTTTTAAATTAGGTACCACAGTTAAGAAATAATACACTCACAAAACACATATTTTCCCCCATGTCCAAATGATTACAAGAAACAGATTTGGAAGAAAGGAGGATTCAGATAAACTATGATAACTGAACATAGGAATATTGACTACAAGCTGTTTTGTAACGATCCAAAAATTAAATTATCCGGTACTAAGGGAAGAGCTGTTGGACAGGTCTGAAGAATTTCATTTATCACATTTTACACCTTATTTTATTTTGACTTTTCACAATATCTGTCCAAAAAGATTTGAACAAATTCAGATATTTAATAGTCAAGTAATTATTAGTTGAGCATGTGACAGTTATTCCTCAATTCCACACACAGTTTTATTTTGAGTTAAACCATATTCAGTTTTTTTGGTCTTATGTCAGAATTTTCAATTGCTGCTCACTCAAGTGGTTAAGAGCATTGAATACTGGTAGTTCAATCTGCTTTAGGTTTGAGATGGGTGAACATGCTGACTGCATGGCTAGTTTTCACCACATGTAACATAAATGTGAACCAATTTTCTTTGGAAAGTTCTTGACAAAGGAATCATTCCACTTATGCTGATAGCTTTTGTGGTCTTACCATATTCAAATAGCTTAATTATAGTTTTTACTTAGACAGGTGAAGAAAGTTACACAAATTTAAAGACATGCAGCATTATTTAAATGCAGGAGTTTAACCTTAATTGTTGCCCTTGCTAGGAACAAAAACAAGATGATAGTATGCTGTATAGAAACACCAGGTGTTTAGCTCTGAATTAAAACCTTGTTTTGGAATTATTTGAAATACAGCTATAGGGTAAGCAGCCTCATCTTTTTAACATTTTTTTTTATAAGACAACTTCTTAGTTTAGTTTGTATTGTAATTTCAATATTAAATAACCAGAAGTGGCTTAATAAAATTTTTACTTGGATTTTAATTTGACTTGTTTTTGTGTTTTCAACATGATAATTTTCAACAGTTTAATATAATCCTGTGTGTTAGCCATTAGATGAGTATTCACCTTATGCTAATTTCACATAACAGAGTTATAAGCAAGTAAAGTTCTTCTGGTTGTACTAAATTCAAAATTAGGTAACATAGTCTGTTAATCAGAAAAGCATAATACACGTATTTTACGGTACACAAGAAAAATACAACTTAAATTTAATATTATTTAAGGCTAAATAACTGAATAAACATCATTCTATTTTAAACAAAGTAAAATTACTGATAGAAATTTCTTATCAGTTTCAATAATCACAGCATGCATTTTATTTATTAACCTTCAAGTTCCTTTTCAGGATCATCCTTGAGCTCAGAAGCTGGTTCTTTAGAATCCACACTTTGATCATCAAAATTACTATCACACCAGACAGGTTTAGATTTCCTGTCACTATGAACTTCTAAAAATTCTCTGAATTGTGCATCCTTCATAAGCTATAATAATAACAATAAATCTATTTTAAACATTTACAAATAAAGAAGAAAAATGAAAACTATGTGAAATCTAAGACAAAGCAAAAATGTTTATTTTTAAAAGTTCTGATGTGTTTACATCAGAACTTTTAAAAATAAACATTTCACTTACATAGATACACTTATTAATGAATATATCTTATGTCCTTCAATCAGTATCATACAAAATAACAAACAGCAAGCTCTGTTTTCAGAACAAAAACATTAAAAATAATTTTAAAAAATAGCCAAATAAGTCTGAAAGGTTTCAGATTTTAAATTCCATCTAAAAGGACCTTTTTTAAACATTTTGTGTAATACCTTTATTTATTAAATATCATGTGTTTTGCACTTAAACCATAAAATTCAGTTCAACAGAAATATCGCAAAATAATTTTAAATTGAGCATATCTTTAGAATTTCTGATACAAAATCTCGTGCCCTGGAGATAAATCCCCCCCCATACATCGTTGCCATTGCCCGCTTTGGAATTGTTCAGTTTGTTAATAAAAAATTCATTAAAGTTTAAGAAAATACGAAATCGATAATAAAACAAATTTCAAATTCAAGTTAGGGCTTCCACATGCCCTTATTTTATAGAAGATTACGTTATTCAAATTTTGATGGCTCTAGGTACCATTGTTTTATCAGAATGTGAGAAACATACATACATTCATGCAGATTCTTCATTATTTAATTTCTTTAAATATAATACAGGGTGATAATATTTAGTGGCAACAATCTGAAAAGTGAATCAATGCTTATCATAAATCGATGCAAAATGCCAAAACAAAAATTAATAGTCCTTCTGGGCAAATTGCCCCTTTGGACTAAAAACTACAAACTTCTTCCCACAAAAGCATTTTAGCATACTTGAATGAATGAAAGAATGCCAAGTGAGAAATCTATACTCTCAGAAAAATACAGATATTAATCAGAAAACTTTTTTCTTGCGTTGAAGAATTTTCAAAAGTTATATTTTTCCTCAAGGAGGATTTAGATTAAAAAACAGGAAAGGAATATTAATAAAATACGAATATTATACACAATAAAAAGTAAATTGTAGGACCAACACAGACAGGCATAAGATCGAAACTGCGTGAAATCAATGCGCGTATACATTTAATATTGGCACAATAAAAGCAGAGTTTATAATTAACAAAAGCACATAATCGAAAGAGTAAGAATTCATTTCTTATTTGGTACATGCACATGATTTAACACAGGCTTTTGAGCTGTTATGTTGATCCTGTGCCAACAGAAAGATTGTTGATTTTGTGCCACATTAACCTGATGGTTATGATCTAGCTGATTTTTACAATTCTTGTAGATCTGCTTCACTTGTGATGTAGCCTTTATGTAGGAGGAAAATATGCTCATTACACAACATGTAATATTCAGTGACATAGTATGTTTTGAACTCGTCATCTTTGGGCATATAACTCTGTACCTTATTCACAGTCTGCTAAGATTCAGAGAAAGGAGACTTCTTATTTTATGATACATCAATCACTAAGGACAGAACACACAAGACCCTCCTTTATTGGCATATCTAGGTGCCAGCAGAAGAAGAAAGTTGGTGTAATTTTCAAGGGTACTCACATATTACCTCATTGACCACATAAGTTGGCTACAATAAAAGCATTATAGTTGAGGTCAAACCAAAATGGTGCCAACTGTTTCTCTAGAATTACGAAAGAACTGACACCTCTTTTTTTAACAAACAATCAGCATTCAACTTGCTCCGTTTTTGTGCTCAGTAAAAAGGCTTTCATTGGTTTCTACTACTTTGTTAGGCCTTCAATCTTTCCAGAAGCTCTGTTTAGAAAGTAATGAGTACAAACATCCTGCAGGTAATTGTTCAAGTCTATTACTGTTTTGTCGGCCATATACAGTTGACCATGTCATATCTGTTAATACATCATTTTTCTTATGCTGGATCTTGTAACTCTGACTTTTGTTCTGCAGTTTTTTTTTTTACTAATTTTTTTAATACAGGGAAAAATATAGCAATACAGTTAATTTATATCCTTGTTCACAAAAAGAAAATGTAGCATATTGGAAATCAATTATGATTACACCAAATGAAGGTGATATGTTATTAATACGTTGTTACATCAAAATTGTCCAATATTGTCACGCTGACAAGTTTGAGTCAGCGGGATAATATGTAAGTACCCTAAGGAGTAAAAAAATCACAACACAAGATACAATGTCAGATTAAATGCATTTTCAAATTTTTATCAACATTTTGCATATGAAAGAACTATTTTGTAAAATTATGACATAA
This sequence comes from Stegodyphus dumicola, assembly GCF_044657685.1. Classification (NCBI taxonomy): domain Eukaryota; kingdom Metazoa; phylum Arthropoda; class Arachnida; order Araneae; family Eresidae; genus Stegodyphus; species Stegodyphus dumicola. The sequence goes on along the minus strand of NC_140772.1, from coordinate 19,243,410 downwards.
TTATACATGACTTATCTTCCAATAAAATATTAACTGTTACTCTTTTTTAAAAATTATACTTAAGAGATTAAATGGCTTTTTGTTTTAGAAACTAAATGAGTTTAATTTTTAACATTAAAAATTTTAAAAATAATAACAAATTTAAATCTTTTGACAATCAAAGAAAAACACTCCCAAATTTACAATAAAAATATGAAAATATTTTTGATAAGGTATATCGTAACAAATGCTTTAAACATTCATGGCATACCTATGATTTAAAGATTTTGATATTTGTTAAACTGTACAATTTAGCTGTTGACTTTTCAAACTGCTACAAACTTTTAAAGTTTTTCTATTTCGTAACCATAGAAAAAAAATAATGGCTAATCTTTGGAATATGGTAACAGGTAGTTGGCGACATTTTGGTAAGGCGATAAAGGTTACTAGCTAGGACTTTAGCAGTGTACATGGATAAAGTCAAGAGTGTGCGCAATGCCATTTTTGTGCAATTCTGGGATGTTTTTTTAAGTGAAAATAGGTCGACGTGTACATGGATGATACCGTGGATGTGCAATTCTAAAAACACGGCAAACAGTGGCCGATTCTGCACTTTCTCTCAATTTCGCACCTAATCTTCCTCATGATTAAGCACTTTTGTTCCATAAAAGTTCTAGCATAAGCGTAATTCGGCTAGCAGATAGTTTGAAAAAAATGTTGAGTTTAAAAAAAAAAAAAAGCATGCCTTTACTTCGTGAAAACAAAATGGCATCCAAACAAGAACTAGCAGGTTGCTGTAGCAGGGTTGGTCGCCAATTTTCGCCAAAAAATCACCAAGTTACCATAATCCAAAGATTAACAGTCAACTCTCATTAAACCATCACTCAGTTAAGCTATCATCCTGTTTAAACTGTCAGTTTTGCAAAGTCCTGACCAACTTAATAGGGAAATAATGGTAAAGAAAAATCGGATAAACCACCATTTTCTAGACGTGAGATAACCTCCCACACGGTTTACCGATCATTTCAGCCTCAGGAAAAGGAAGCTTACACTGCACAGTGCATTGTAAAACCCTTTCCCTTCTTCTACTCATTCACACAATAACTGGACAGAAGGAAGTGGACAAAAGAGCATTTGTAGAAAAATACACAAATGAGTAAGTAGTTTATGGCACATGTGTTCAATTTAAAATTTTCTTGCATCATTCCTGGTTTCTTTTAGTTACAAGAAGTTCTTAAGTGGAAACTTAAACACTCTTACTTTTCAGTAGAATGTAAGAAAAAAGTAAAATTTTAATATTTTCAGGGGGGGAGAAGAAAGAAAGAAAGGAAATTATTGAGGAGTTTGAAGAATCAAATCAGTTGAAAGCTGCCTTTGCCAAAGCTCATGGAATTCCTCAAACATTGTTAAATGATATTTTATCATGAAGACACTGCAGACTGTGATAGGAGAAAAAAAAAAAAAAAAGTGTCACCCTAAGAAATTGAAAATAAAATACTATCCAGCTATGGAAAAGCTGGATAAAATACTATATCATTAAAAAAATCAGGATACCATAGCATTAAAAAAAAACAAGGAAGAAGTATTTGCTTTTGATTCAGAGGTTATTCTAAATGGAAAAACACAGTGATAAAAGAGATATGCAAACAATATAATTTAAGTGACATTTTTAATGCAATGTAATGAAGATTGTTTTACAAAAGCTTGACTGACAAAACTCTTTTTCCTTTCAGGAAGGCAAAATGCATTGGAGGGAAAATGGAAAAAAAGAATGACTGTTTTCATTCCCATCCATGTTGCTGGGATCCAAGATGGATGGATGGCAGGAAAAAGCTGAAACCTGCTGTCAAAGTAAAATCCAAAAACCTCCTGGTGTTCTAAGGGCATACAATTTCTGCAGTCAGTTATGATGCCAACTCCAAAATTTGGATGATCTCAGAGTTATAGAAAAAAATATAATCAAGAATTTAGGCATAAAATGTTCACAGAAAGGTATAGAAATGCTTCAGTTATTGATAACTGCACAGCTCACATTAGAGTATGCAATTCAGAAATGATCTATCTACCACTAACTGTAACAAGTGTACTGCATCATGGACCCAGAGATTATTCATGATTTTAAATTAAACTATAGAAAATTTCTCATGAAGGATTTTATAACTGTCTTTGATGACAGATCCTCCTTTCTCTGTTATAGTACTTAATGCAATTTCTATATAACTAAAAGTTGAAGCATGATTTTCACCAAAACTATTGCCAATTGCTTCAGACACAAAGGTTTCAAAATAAATTCTTCAGATGCCAATCCCAAACACAGTGAGAGTGAAGATGATGTCTTTCTCAAACTTAGGCTACTAATTAAAAAAATGCGATTTAGAATTTGATTTGATTGAATAAGTATCATTGGCAGTGAAATAATTGTGAACTCTGGGGGAAATTTTAGTGTCAAATATTCTTTCTGAAATAAAAAATTTAAACTGTCCTAAGCCCAATGAAGATGAACTGGATCAAGTACCGATGTACAAAGGTGCTACAACTGCAATAGATACTGTTAAACGATTTTTAATTTCTTACAAAAAAATAGGCAACAAAAATTCTACAATGATGAGAAAAACTGAAAAAAACTGTGCAAAGTAACAAACTTGCATTATCCAATATTTTTTTAATAAATCAGTAAGTAATTTTCTTGAGTTTATTTGATCTCTATAATACAATTAATTTTCTAAGTAGCATTATAGTGTGCTTTTATAAATAGTATTTGCAAGTCCACCTTTACAGTCTCTCCACTTATAATGTCATTTTTGACTGGTCTGCTGGAGTGATGGTTTAATGAGGGTATACAACATAAGCAGATCCAGGTCATTCAGTCCCAGATTTGTTAAGAATCAATTATATGCATTCTAAGTATATTTCATTAATCATTAATTAAGACAATTGTAATTTTTAAAGTGACTTTAATTACACACAAATAAGAATTATAATTATCAGAAATACAAACCTCTTCTGGTATAGTCTCATGTTTCTTTTTTCTAGTTTTATTTTCTTTCTATAAAATACAAAAATAATTTTTAACTTATTATTAGGAGTAAAAAGCACTAAAATAAATTCTAAATTCACAATATTAATACAACATACTAATCCTTGCAATATTATTAATACAATTTAAGTTACTTCTGTAACAGTCATAGATACTTTATTGCAATACATCTTTATAATAAACTTTTGCAGCTGAAAAGGCAACTTGTAACAATATATATTATGGTTTTATTACAATACTCTAAGCTGGTTATTTCCATAGAATATGTTTCATACTTCTTTATCCTTATTTATCTCTTTATTACTTTCATTGATTTTCTGACTAAACTTTTCAAGCTTCTGTTTCCAAGGTTTTGGCTTATTAGGATCCCCCAAATCGGTACAAATTTCAACCTGCAATATTTAATACATTTTGTGAATAGAAATAAATTTTATAGGCCAGTTAAAATAAAATTGCATGAAGGTAAAACATCTATTCCCTACAATACTCATTTTAAACAAAAGCACACTACTAGATGTTTAGTTAAAAGGATTATTATGGGTAATATTTAAATTAAGATAATATAAATATAATATTAACTTCCCTTTCCTTAAAAACCTTTAAAAAAATGAAAAGGAGGAAAAAAAAAAAAAAAAAAAAAAAGGAAACAAATACAAGAAACTAGGTAAGAAAGGCAAGCTTACACAAGTTAGGACAGTAAAAACAAAGCATATCATTAAAAATTCACTATTATAACATATAAAATAAAAATTAAATTAATCCAACTACAGCAATTACAAAAGTATTATGTTACCTAATTAGACAACAATATAGACCACCATCAAAATAAAGAACAATAAAGGATCCTCCAAACAAAGGAAAGGAAGGGCCATGCATAACACCTCAAAGAAGAGCTTAAACCATAACAAAGTTTTATATATATTTCAAAAAGATATTTTGATACTTATGTAATTTGTCATTGAATGTCTTCAACAATGTAACCAAACTGTGCATTTTACTGCCAATAATGGACAAGTGTAACGTTATAACATGCTCATAAAAACTTCCTTATGATTTTGTGTAACTCTGATCTCAGCAAGCCAGATTAAATTTTATAAGGAAGTTATAAATTAATTTATTAATTTTATTCTTAATAGAGTATTTAATTACAAAAAATGATTTATATTAATACAGGCATTTCATGCAATAAATTATTTTATAATTCTTATTTTGCTTTGCTAAAGCAGAACAAAAGTATTTCACACATATTTGGGCCATTTTTTAAAATATTCTTTGGCATATCTGTGTTAAAGGCACCATCACACTAAAATGACAAAATTGGCAAACTTAATATACAGTGGGCAAATTTTAAATGTCATGACAGGTTTATGTAATGGTAGTTTTAATAAAGGAAGTACCATTTCTTTCTCTTTTTAAATCCCAAACACAAGAATTTGTTACTTACCTTTATTCGTGAAGTATTTACAAATGTTTCGTGAAAATAATCTTTAGCATCCTGTGCTTCTGCTTCTGTTTTGTAGCCAATAAAAGCAAATTGTCGAAAAACACCAGATTTGTTATATTTCAGTTGCAGATCAGTGATGGTGCCTTTGGTTGAAAATAATTCTTGAAGCTTTTTATCTGTAATCTGCAAAGGTAAATAAGCATTCTTATTTTATTACATAAATGTACGAAGATTAATAGTTATTTAAAGGCTAATTACGAATGCATAAACAGCCCATACTGAAAGAAAAATAAATGTTATTTCACTTTTCAAAGTAAAATACTTATCAAGATCAATTACATATATGCAAGTAAAATCTCTTAAATGTATGTCACATTAAACATAAACTATTTCAATGATAAACAATGATAACATTTTAAAATATTCAACAATGTTATGAATAAATAAGGTACTTTCTAAATACTCACCCAATCCATTCTCCACCAAAGAATTTTCCAGACAATGTGCTATACTGTCAAAATAGGCAACTCATGATATCAGCAAAGTGTACGTAGAAAGTTTTGTGAGGAATGTGGTTGTTTTCGTCCAGGTGGTTGTCTGTTTATGTGTTGAATAATGGCATATAGTTCCATGAAGGAACTTGTGGAGATATATCAGCAACATGTTTTAGAGCATATTCAAGCTAGATTTAGTTCGAGAAAATATGTTGTTGGTGTTATTAACGAAGCATTTGTTCATGGCTGTCTTCATGCTGACAGAAGCAAATTTTTGCAGTTTTATGGGATACCAGATTTTTGAAGTCAAACTTGACATGTGAGAATGATATGAAGATTCAGAAGAAAAACTGTGTTTCTGATGGGAGAAAAATTGTTGAGTCTAAAGAATATGGTTCTCAATGAAGTTTGAGATATGGATCCTGGTTTTCCTGCAGTGAGTTGACTTTAGAGGAATTTTTATTGTAATGTTTGAAATTTTAAATTGTAGAAAGATGTCTGACATAACCAAATCGTGACATTTTGGTTCACATGATTGTGCGATTGACGTTTAGTTTTATTAATGAAAGTATATTGGATTATATATGTGATATGTTTGTCCTTACAAGGTTTTGTTTGAAATTAATGTTTTGCTTTTTTGGAAACTATTTTGAATGGCAAGTGAATTTAATTTTTAATTGTTTTAATTTTGTAGAGTTATTTTAATTGTTGCATTGCTTTAATTTTGTGTTTTTTTCTTAATTCTTTCATTTATTTGCATTGAAATTGGTTGGAATTTATCGCTATTATTTTAGTTTAAATTTGTCGTCAAATATTTTTGGTGAGAAACTTCACACTTATCTAAATTTTTTGTTTTTATTTCAGACTTTTAGCATAAATCATGTGCAAAAACATGATTTTTGCACATGCAAAAAACTTTTTTTTTTCCCAGCCTTTTTATTCTTTAAGTTTGAAATGTAAACAAAAAAATTAGGGAACTACTCTGATATGCGCCCTCAAATCGCGGCGAGAAACTTCACGCTGCCATATTACTATCTAAATTTTTTGTCTACATTTCGAACTTTAAGCCTAAAATGTCTCCAAAAACACGGTTTTCGCACATGCAAAAACTACGTTTTGAACACACGATTTAAGCTAAAAATCGGAAACAAAAACAAAAAATTTAGATAGCAAAAACGTAAAGTTTCTAACCAAAAATATTTGACAAGATCCATGTTACCAGCGACATGTTTTAACTTAAAAAAACATCTACGAATGGCACACTGTAGGCAACGAACGAATCTACGAACTACGCACACCTCGCTTTAATAAATTAACATAACAACAATAAATTTCAAAGAATACCATGTACACAGCATTCTGTTTTAACTTAAAAAAACATCTACGAATTGCACAATCTACACTAAAAACAAATCAAGAAAATAAACTAAAATAAATTTCAGACAATTCAAAAAATAACAATAAAAACAGAAATTCATACAAAAAACAATGAATATAACATTCTACAAAATAAAAACAATAAAATAAGATGCACTTACCATAATGAAAGCTTCTTTTAAAAGCAGAAATATCTTCCCCCCCTATCTTCTCAGATACAGAGCATACAAAGTCCAAAATACATTCGTTAATAAAATTTCGCCAGTCACATAACGTCTGTGAAGAAAACTTCCACAATTTTGCTATATCACATGCCTTCCTACAATTCAAAATTTTGAAAATAACAATAAAAACTTTCTCCAACGTTAGCTTGCTACACGAAAACCAAGATCCAAACCTTAAACTCTGCTGACACCCACATACTTTATTAGCAACAATTTTACTGCAAACCTACACAAGTCTATCAGAAACACCATTTTTCGTCCGAGTTCTCATATCAGCTCCGCATTTCGGACACGTCAAACTCTGCTTTAAAAGTCCCGACTCCCACAGAAATTCCAAAAATACACTACGATCCCCATAAATACATCCGTGAACAAAAGACTCGTTAACAACTGCAACATCGTACCTTTTCATACTAAATTTACTCTGCACACAATCTAAAATACGCGGCTGAAACCCTCCCACCACGTCTTTCATCGCAACATAGGCCATTTCAAAAACACACGCGACACGAACCAACTAGCAATTAAACTACTCCACCAAAAGATTTTTCAACGTGGACATGGTTGTCATACAACACGCAATCGCGCCAAAAACCAGTGCAAAACACATATCGCCACATTTGGTGAAATTAGGGCATTTATCAGAGTTGTACCAAAATTAGATAAGCAAAATCGTGGAGTTTCTTTCCAAAACTATTTGGTGAGAAATTTGGAACTACTCTTATATGCGCCCTCAGGTCGGCAAATTTCTCGCCAAATATTTTTGGTGAGAAACTCCACGGTGCCATATTACTACAGTCAAAAGTCGTTAATCCGGACTCGTCAGGACTTCGGCGATTCCGGATTATAGATCATCAGTTTAAATCTGGTAAGATGGCATGCAAAAATTACAAAATTAAAAATATGAAACCGTAATTTATGAAATAAAGAACAATTATGATCTAAAGGGTATCAAAATTTACAAAAAGAATAAGCTTAATATTTATTTGTTTACTTTATTAAACATTTCCTTCAATGTAAGTTGCTTCGTTTCATGTGATAATACTTTCTCTTTAATTCTATTAAACAGACATAATTTCTTGTTTAGTTACAAAGTTCCGCTGTTCAAGTCCTATAATTGCTGTGTTGAGAATACCGACTAATTTGTCAATCGAAAGGTTTTTGTTTTCAATAACCTCTGGGTCACTTTCTTCACTATCGGAAGAGAATTATAATGACGAGGAACTTGATTTAAATCATATCAAAGACGGAGTACATCAAGATGAAATACTAAACTTAGTACGGAATTATAATTCAAATAAAATAAAAACATCTGTCCTGAAGATAAGGATAGTGCTGACAGATCAACTTCCAATCCGGGGCCTGAAATTGATAAACAGATTTCGGATTTCAAAACATACTTTCGCTTTGTAGATACAAATTACATATTAGTAAATATATATTGGAAATTCTATTTGACATAATCTTTCTAATCTATCATAATCTAATAATGACGCTTCTGCCCCCTTCCTCTGCCGCAGAGCAGCGTGAAATTGATAAACAGATTTCGGATTTCAAAACATACTTTCGCTTTGTAGTAAATATATATCGGAAATTCTATTTGACATAATCGAAAGTTCAAGCTTACTTTTATAAAATTGCTCTAACAGTCTGCAAAAAATAATAAGCCGGATCCAATTCGAAGATTAAGGAACAACGCAATCTGCAACATTAACTGAATTAGATAACTTTAGCTTAGCGTATAACTCCATTACACATTAAACGCGCATGCGCACAAACATATTCGCAGCCGTAAGGGTCTTACGCGCTCTCGTGAACGCGACACATGCGCAGAAAGTTTGTAACTTTGAGGTTCGGATTATAGATCATTCCGGATTATGGGTGTCCGAATTAACGACTTTTGACTGTATATAAATTTTTGTCTACACTTCGAACTTTAAGCCTAAAATATCTCCAAAAATGCGGTTTTCGCACATGCAAAAAACACGTTTTGAACACAATTTAAGCTAAAAATCAAACACAAAAACAACAAATTTAGATAGCAAAAATGTAAAGTTTCTAACCAAAAATATTTGACAAGAATCCACGTCCAATATGTTTTAACTTAAAAAAACATCTACAAATTGCACAATCTAGACAGCGAAAGAATCTTTGAACTACGCACAGCTCGCTTTAATAAATTAACATAACAACAATAAATTTAAAAGAATACCGTGTACACAGCATTCTGTTTAAATTTAAAAAAACATCTACGAATTGCATAATCTAAGCATCGTGCACAAATCAATAAAATAAACTAAAATAAATTACAAACAATTCAAATATCAACAGAAATTCATAGTAAAAAACAATGAACATAACATTCTACAAAATAAAATAAAATACACTTACCATAATACATACGTGAATAAAATTTCACCAGTCACACAATATCTGTCAACAAAAGTGCTACGATTTTACTGTATCACACGTCTTTCTGTGATTCAAAATTTCGAAAGTAATGATAAAAACTTCCTCCAAAGTTAACTTACTATACGAAAACCACAATTTAAATCTTAAACTCCGTTGACAGCCACATACTTTAGCAGCAACCATTCGACAGCAAACCCACACAAGTCTATCAGAAACACCATTCTTTGTCCGACTTCTCATATCAGCGCCACATTTTGGACATGCCAAACTCCATTTCAAAAGTCCACAGAAATTCCAAAAATGCACTTCTATCCACATAAACACATCCGTGAACAAAAGACTCGTTAACAACTCCAACATTCTACCTTTTAATAGTAAATTTACTTTCCACACAATCTAAAATACTCGACTGAAATCTTGCCACCACGTCTCTAAGTTTCAACGTCAAAAGTGTTGACACACAAACAGCATCGTCCATCAAACCATCCCACAGCACGGAATCGCGTCAAAAACCATTGCAGAACGCATATTGTTATACTTGGTGATCTTAGGGCGCATATAAGAGTAGAGCCAGAAATTCTTCACTAACCCAGTCCATATATCACAGTAGTTCCAAAGTTTGTTGTACATTAAATAGTGTTTTGTGCAATGAATATACAATAAAGATATTACAGTTTCAGAATTACATTCAGATTCTGCTAATCCACTATATTGCCAAGGCAGTAGTTAAAGTACATTACTCATGTACTGTAAAATGTGCATGCAGATTTTGCAGACCATTTTGGGTACTCTTTCATTATTAAAACACCAGTCACAAGTGTATACCACAGAACTTAAGGTGATAACCTGTTTGTTTTCCCTCACGAAGAACCATGTAATGATATCACTACAAATGAGAAGGAAGAATGAATATCAATTCAATAATTCTTCCTTCAGTGTTTCCTGTTGCTATTTTGGCAGTTATCCCTCTGTGTCTTTTTTCCCCTCTTCTTTTTAAAGGACAGAAAGAGAGAATAGATATGGATTATATGATTTGGTGATGAAAATGATGAAATTACCAAACAATGGTATCATCCTTATTCGGCTCAGAACAGCATAAAAGAAACTGTAATTTACTACTACTACTCAAGTGGCAAAACTTACATGAATCCATTTCATTTTTCATTCCTCTTTAATCTACTATTCCAGCCTCAGGCCTCTGAATATTGTTATTAGGCTAATTACAAAGAAAATACATGACTGAAATAATGCAATTATAAAAAAATCACCACACATTGTATGCATTAATCAACCAAACACTGTTTTAAAATATATAAATATCACTGAAATTAAAAATTTCGTGTCTTAACCAATCAGCTACCCATAGATTCTTTTCAAATATAATTTTTTTTTTTTTTTTTTTTTTTTGTCTAAAGTGCAGAATCGCCCACTTATTTGTTTGGCGCTTTATACAAAAGTAAGAATTTTCTTTGACTTTTTAAGTGAAAATACGTCGATGTGTACATGGATAAAGCCAAGGGAGTGCACAATGCCATTTTTGTGCAATTCTGGGATGTTTTTTTTAAGTGAAAATAGGTCGATGTGTACATGGATACCGAGTACGTGCATTCTTAATAACGCGCCAAGAAGTGGGCGATTCTGCACTTTCTCCTTTTTTTTTTTTTCTATATACAAACTAGTTATACACGTATCTATGAACGTTAGTACATAGATAATTAAAACTAATTATTACACACTATATAACATTAAATAATTCGAAAGATCTGAAATAATTAATATCGTAATACAAACTTACTGTTTTGGGCAAATTTTTCACGATTATTCTCGACATTCCTACAAATAAACGTACATCAATCATCAAAAGAAGTCATGAAACATATATGAATAATTAAATTAATTCGAGTATTTGTTTACATATGGTTAAAGAAAATGTTTTAAGTAAATTACAGTTTCAGTTAGACAGAGTTATTTAATATGCTATACTATTAGAAAAATAAATCATAAATTTGATTTTAACACTCACTGGATGCTATTATAAGAAATTGTTCAAGATTATTATATCAGCGTATGAATTTAAATGTAAACACAACACAACCATGTGCGCGGACATTTTACTCTTGCGTTGAGTTGTTTGCTGACTTCTGAGAATATTGCGGAAAAAATTAACAATTACTAAAAGAATAATAACGAGTAATTATTGTTAGGCTATGGATTACTTTCAGAGTTAAAGAAATGGGTGAGCTATAAAACATTCTTTTAAACCAAATTTTTCAGCATTTTGAGTATCTATTCAAACGAAACTATCCTTCTGTAGAGTCGCTTCAGTTCCGTCAATTTTCTAATTAAATTTAGTTAAAGCGGAATGGCAACACTTTCTAGTCTCCGCGAAGAACGAAGTAAAGTTCGGTTTGTCACGCGATTCAACGTGCATGTAAAATTTAAATAAATTTTATGAATAAGAATCTATAACTTCGTAAGGAATGAAATATTGGTTCTATTGGAGTCAGAGAAGTGTTATTTTCCTATATTTGCATACCAGAAACATCACTGGTGTATCGCGGCGTGATCGAATTCTACAATGGCTGACGAAGAGGAAACCGAATGTGGTGACATCATTCGTGCTAATGAAGCGCCATCTGTGAAACTTCTCGCATGCATTTTTCTTTTCGCCAGAGTGGCAACATGAAGCAAGACAGAAGAAAAAGAACGATGACTGATTTTTGGCCTGTGTGATTCTATATCTAAAAAATGTAAATAAATATTAATCTTATTGGAGTAAGAGCAATGTTTAACATTTCCTATGTTCAAGACATCCACGCTGGTTTACCTGGACGCGATTGAATTCAACTTATAAAGTGTCTGATGGAAAAAAGAACGTACGATGTTTCTGTAATTTTACGAGATGTCACTGCACTTTATAAATAGTCACCTGTTACCGAATAAATGTTACGGACAGTGTCGTAAGAAGCTACTTACCCATTTTTAAAGTTCCGCAATTTTTTCCTGAGTTTGAAAGTGGATTGAATGATATTTCGAATTGCTTCTGGTGGAATTGCAATTTCGAAGTGCTTCTGGTGCGCATGGATTACATCAAGAATTGATGAATCGATTGTTTTAGTGCGTCTGTGAAATGTAAATTCCGAGCGTACGTGGAACTGAAATACTTCTAAAATGGTAAGTCAACTTTAAAAAATTTAAATTTTGTTCTATTATGCAATATAACTTCAGCGGTAATGAATGCAGTTAGAACTTTCAGAATGCATCAAATGTGTTAAGAATAAATGAACTAGTTTTTACTAAGCAAATATAAAAGCTATAAAAATAATAAGCTATAAAAATATGAAATTAAATAAAGGTAGCTGTATTTCCGTTAAGCCTAATTCTGCTATGGTTGAAGGATCAAAATTCCTCAGCATCAAAATTCCTCCTTTTTGGAAACCTGACCCTAAAATATGGTTTCTTCAGATTGAAGCCCAATTCCGAAACGCTGGGATTACGGCTGATCAAACAAAATACGATTATGTAGTCAGTTCTATGGAAACAGGGACATTGTCACATATCTCTGATATTCTCCCAAAACCACCAGACAACGGCAAATATCCGGCCATTAAAAAAAGACTGATTGAAATTTTTGCTGACTCTGAAACACAGAAAACCCGAAAACTTCTGACCGAATTAGAACTGAGTGATAAGAAACCATCCTAACTTCTCTGCGGAAATGCGTAACTTGGCGGCTGAGAAAGTGCCAGATGAATTTTTAAAAACTTTGTGGATGCAACGACTACCACTTGATATGCGGAGCATTTTATCTGTAAGAAGTGATGATTTGTCCAAATTGTCTACAATGGCTGACAAAATATGGAAATTAAATTTCAATCCATCCCAGGTAGCTCGCATTGTGTCTTCCCCATCTGATAACATTACCCCCGAAGATTTACAGAAGCAGATATCAAACTTGACACTTTCCAAAGGTTTATTAAAACAGTGCTTAACGGCCTAGACTTTGTATTTTGCTATCTCGACGACATTCTCAACGCCTCTTCTGATGCTGAAACACACAAAAACATCTTGAATTAATCTTCCAAAGACTCAATAGCTATGGACTGTGCATAAACATTGTAAAATGCAAATTTGGCTTGAGTAAAGTTGAATTTTTAGGATATATAATATCAACGAAAGGAATCAAGCCACTTCCATCCAAAGTCGATACAATTAAAGAATATCCTAAACCAGAATCCTTCACAAGCTTGTGCAGATTTTTGGGCATGATGAACTTTTACCATCGTTTCATTCCAAACTGCGCCAAACTACAACAACCTCTGACAATCTTGCTTAAAGGTGTAAAGACAAACAGCAAAAAACCTCTAATTTGGACCGAAGATGCGCAGAACGCTTTCACCGATATCAAAAACGCATTGTGCAACTCTGTAATGTTAGTTCACCCCAATCAAACGGCGCAGATCCCCCTAACTACAGATGCATCTGATTCTGCCGTGGGTGCTGTGATTCATCAACTATCTAATAATGAAAAACAACCGCTAAGTTTTCTCTCCGGATCCCTATCACCAACACAGAGAAATTACAGCGCGTACGATCGATACCTACTTGCAATCTACCTAGCGGTGAAGCATTTTAAACACATTCTGGAAGGACGATCATTTACTATCTTCACTGATAATAAACCTATCACTTACGCCTTCCACCATAATTTAGATAAAGCCTCTCACGACAGTTGAACTACATTGCTGAATTCACTACAGACATACGTTACATTTCTGGAAAAGAAAACATTGTAACTGGCACGCTATCGAGAATCGACACCATCGCGCTCCCAGCTCAAGTGATTATACAGTTATAGCAGATTGCCAGGAGGATGAAAACCTCAGGATTCTCAAATCTAATTCCAATTTCAAAATAGTACTAATTCCTATTCCGGATAGCAATAAGAAAATTTACTGTGATACCTCCACTAATTTTAACAGGCCATACATTCCTAAAGAATTTCGCGAATAAGTATTTCTTTTTATACATAACTTATCTCATTTTGGGATTCGTGCAACAACGAAGCTGGTGACAAAAAGATTCATTTGGCCTGGCATAAACAAAGACTGCCAGCAGTGGTCTAGAGCATGTTTGCAATGCCGACGAGCCAAAATTCACAAACATACCCATGCTCCAGCTGCTGACTTCAAAGTTCCCAATCAACATTTCAAGCACCTTAATATCGATATCGTTGGCCCTTTACCATTGATGTACGTGTGAGTAACACGTGCATACGAAAATATCCCTAACATTAACTAGGAAAGCCGAAATCTTAGTTAAGATAGACATGTTACAATTAATAATCAAATTTAATAAGGAAAAGTATAAGTTGCCGGGTACATTATAACGGCTTAAGAAATTCAGAGCACAGTACAGATGCGAGTACACCAGTCTACATATCTCGGCGAAGCAGAGACGCACACATTTGTTGAAGTAGTTCCACTTGACTGTCGGGGAAAAAATCTTCTCTCTCCGTCAGCTTGTAGGTTTGCCAAACGGGTTTACTGTTTCGCCAATTGGCGCTTTTCTGTACAGTTTTTAAGTCCGTATCGCCTGTTTGGCGCTGCCGCTGCATACTCCCTCCGCAGTGTCAACGAAATGTGACATACCGATGCGGGGGTCGGATTAATCGTCCAGAACGGGTGATACAATTGTCCGAAGTTTTTTTCACACTCTTGGAAGCAACTTGAGAAGAGTCCATGGTTACAAAAGCGGGTTTCAGTCTATCTATGGAGATCGTTTGCTTAGTCCCTTTTATTTCGAGATCAAACGTTTTATCTCGTCTTTCTAGCACCTTAAATGGTCCATCATAAGGAGTTTGAAGTGGTTTTCTAACTCCGTCGTGTCGAACAAACACATATGTGGACTTGTGAAGGCGTGGATGAATGAAACATGTTCGCTGGCCGTGGCTAGAAGTTGTGGTCGGGCGGACACTGGCAAAGTGAGATTTTAAATCCTCCACAAACTGTTTGGGGGACGCATCCGGAGGTGTCGGATTGAAAAATTCTCCTGGGAGACGGATAGTCTTTCCATACACCAGTTCAGAAGTGGTTGCTCCTATGTCCTCTTTGAGAGCGGCGCGGAAACCCATCAGCAGCGTTGGAAGGGCAGCCACCCAGTCACTGGTATCGTGCGCTTTTAAGGCAGCTTTCAAAGGACGGTGGAATTCCTCGATCAGTCCATTCGCCTGTGGGTGGTACGGAGACGTCCTGATCCTCTTGATTCCCAATAATTGGGAAAGGCCTGAAATAAGCCGCTTTCTAACTGTCGCCCTTGGTCGGTAGTAATAACAGTCGGACAACCAAATCGAGTAATCCAGTGGTCATAGAAAGCCTGTGCTACTGTGCGTGCTGTTATGTCTGGTAAGGGTACTGCTTCGGGCCATCTAGTAAATCTATCTATCATAGTTAGACAGTAATAATTATTTTGAGAAGGAGGTAGGGGACCAACAAGGTCAAGGTGGACGTGATCAAACCTCTGTGATTGGTCTGGAAACTTCATTAACGGGGTTCTAGTATGCCTGCTTACTTTTGCTTTCTGGCACGGAATGCACTGCCGTGCCCATTTCGCGCAATCTTTGCCGATGGAGGACCAAACAAACCGTGAACATACTAACTTTGTTGATGCGCGAATGCCGGGGTGAGACAAATTGTGCAAGGTGGCAAAAACTTTCTCACGGAATGCCGGAGGAATGTAAGGACGGGCGTTACCTGTTGACACATCGCAATATATCGGTAAGCTACAATTCGGTAAGGTAACTTTTTTGAGATGTAGAACTTTTGACTCTTTAAGCAATGTTTGTAATTCTGGGTCGATTTTTTGCATTTTAGCGATTTCCTCATAGTCGATAGGGTTAGGCATGCTTATTGCTTCTATACGCGAAAGTACGTCGGCAGCGATATTCTCCGAACCTTTTATATGGCGAATTTCAGTGGTGAATTGGGAGATAAAGTCTAACTGCCTAGCCTGACGAGGTGAACACTTATCCAAACGCTGTCGGAATGCATACGTGAGCGGTTTGTGATCGGTGATTAAAGAAAAGTTCCGTGCTTCCAACATATGCTTAAAATGCCTAATAGCAGCATAAGCTGCCAACAGCTCTCGATCATACGCACTATAGTTCCTTTCCGCCTGCGAAAGCTTTCGTGAGAAAAATGCGAGAGGCTGTAAATTTCTATCAACTATTTGTGATAGCGTTCCACCGATCGCGAAGTCTGACGCATCAACCTGTAAAACCAACTGGGCATCTTTCTTCGGGTGTGCCAAAAGAACAGCATTAGCGATTAGCTGTTTGCACTTTTGAAATTCACTCCGCGCTTCCTCAGACAAATTCAGGATTGTCTTATCATTTTTCTTAGCCCCTTTTAAATACGAAGTTAAATGTATTTGATTCTGGGCTACGTTGGGTAAAAATCGACGGTAAAAATTTAAAAATCCTAAAAATCTCTGCAAATCTTTTACCGTTTTAGGAAGTGGGTAGTTAAGTATCGGTTCCACTTTGTTCGTCAGAGGCTTGGTACCATCTTTATTGATTATATGGCCTAAAAAAGATATTTCCGGAACGCCGAAAACACATTTCGAAGCGTTAATTGTCAATCCATATGAAGTTAATCTTTCAAAAACAGTACGTAGGTGAGATTTATGCTCATCTTCCGTATCACTAAATATCAAAATATCATCTAAGTAGACGTAGGCGAATTTTAGATCTCCAAGAATTTCGTTCATAAACCTTTGAAAGGTTTGAGCTGCTCCGCACAGTCCGAAATTTAAAAACGGAAATTCGAAAAGACCAAATGGGGTGCAAACTGCAGTTTTCGGTATATGATCTGGATGGACTGGTATATGATGATATGCCCGAACGATATCAATTTTTGAAAAAATTGTCTTTCCGCTAAGCGTATTATTAAAGTCTTGTAAATGCGGGATAGGGTATCTGTCGGGTTCGGTGCACGCGTTTAGTTTTCGGTAGTCTCCTACTGGCCGTATGTCGCCCGAACTTTTAGAAACTACATGAAGAGGTGATGACCATGCTGATTTTGATGGTCTACAAATACCTTGATCTATCATAAATTGAAATTCTTTTTTTACTGCTTCGTATAACTTAGGGCTTAACCTACGCGGTTTACTGTGCACAGGAGGACCGTTTGTTTCGATGTAATGAACCGTACTATGCTTTACTCTACCCGAATCGGATTTTAACTTCAGTACTTCCGGAAAATCTTTCAAGATTCTGTGATATGGTGAATCACCAGATATTAACTTTACCGAAAAATAATTTTTAGAATCGGAAAGAGAACCAATACGAGTTAATTTCGTAGTATTATCGATAAGCCTACCTCGTTTTAAATCGATTAAAAGATCAAAATGCCTTAAAAAGTCGGCTCCTATTATAGGCACTGGTACATCGGCGATTAAAAACTTCCAAGAAAAGTTTCGTCTAAGTCCTAAATTCACAGTTAACAATTTTGTTCCATACGTAGAAATTCTGGAATTATTCGCGGCAAATAATTGAAGCAAATCAGGATGCATTTTCTTAAACTTAGAAGTCGGTGTCACACATGAAACATCCGAGCCCGAATCAATCAAAATGTTTAAATTTAGTCTGTTATCGTAAACATGTAAACGACATGCATGTGCGACTGCCGATGAATTTCGATCGACAGCCGCTACTACTAGTTTTCCTGGGCCGTAGTGTTCTGAGAAAAGGAACAAGGTGCTCGACATTTTCGTGCATTATTACCGAATCGCGAATGAAAATAACAATAATTGTTCACACGCTCTCGGGAATGCCCACGCGAAAAACTACGTGCTGTGTTATGTTGATCCCGGGGGAAATTATTCCTCGTTTTTCCGCGGGAGAGTCGCTCGACTTGTTTACTTAGGGCAGAGATTTCACTCCTTAAGGCCTTAAGCTCCTCGAGGGGGGCACCAGAATCGTTAGAGTTTCTGGGGGAACTCGCCGAAGCTGCCTGGACCGCGAACACGCTGTTGTTCGTTGGCGTGCGCACTTCAGCTATCTTGTCAGCCATTTTTGCTAAATTGTCTAAGGATTCCGAACTTATTGATAAAATGGCATGCACCTCGGAAGGTAACCTTTGCAGCCATAATGATTTTAAAAATTCGTCAGTTATACAGTTTCCACCTAATTCTCTCATTTTTCTCAATAAGTGAGATGGTTTGTCGTCCCCTAAATGCAATTCAGAAATAAGTCTGCGTATTTGCTCGCTTTCCGAATCTGAGAATTCTACTATTAACCTAGCTTTAAGGGCATCATATTTAGCCGTCGCTGGGGGATTAAATAAAATATCTGATACTGCGGAAAGAGTTTCAGGGTCTATCGAAGAAACCACGTGGTTGTATTTTGTACTATCGCTACTAATCTTCGCTAAAGCAAAGTTACTTTCAACTTGAATAAACCAAAGTTTAACATTTTTTTTCCATAAAGGGGGAATTTTAACTGCCACGTGTGAGATTTGTGGCTCCTGAACCACCATATTCGATTCCTCGTGGGTTTGGCCTTCCGATCCTGGCATGGTTGCCAATTATAAATATATCGTAAATCGTAAACTTAATGTTTTGTACTATACCTTATCTAAACAGTATCAATTTAGAATAAAATAATGAAGACATTCAATATCTCAATAAAAGTGTGAGCTCGAATATTACCCAAAGATCAATTTTGAACAATCAATAATTAAATTAAAACTATAATTTTAGAGCAAAACATATCACAAAAACATAATTAAGACCAATCACAGATAATTAAAAAAATTTGACCACATACCTGTAAATCCTCCTTAAGTGTGATAAACCACGTGTAATCCGTACGATAAAATGAGGAGGAAATAAATAGGGTTGAGCCTTTATCAGTCATAAGGAAGAGCATTGGCATTAAAATAAGGCATATTTTTAGTTTTTAAACAAAGATTGAGACAGATAGTCATTAGGGATCGAAACAGAAGGAGCGAGGGACAGGGTCACCAATGATGTACGTGTGAGTAACACGTGCATACGAAAATATCCCTAACATTAACTAGGAAAGCCGAAATCTTAGTTAAGATAGACATGTTACAATTAATAATCAAATTTAATAAGGAAAAGTATCAGTTGCCGGGTACATTATAACGGCTTAAGAAATTCATATGTATCTCTCGTTCTACTGGGCCGATTGACGAAATTCAACTTGCGTTTTTCCTGTCTCGTGAGTGTGTCTGATTATGGCAAAGCCTCGAGGGCTATCTGCCTAAAGGAAGGAATCCCTTCGTGGAGGACTTTCCAGGATTTTCCTGTCT
Organism: Stegodyphus dumicola; assembly: GCF_044657685.1. NCBI lineage: Eukaryota > Metazoa > Arthropoda > Arachnida > Araneae > Eresidae > Stegodyphus > Stegodyphus dumicola. The sequence continues at coordinate 19,224,109 of NC_140772.1, read as the reverse complement.
CGAAAGCGCGACTTAGGATATATATTAGTTTTATATATAACATTATTTTAATATAGGTATTTTGACACAAAATCGGACTTTTTATGAAATAACATACCAATTTTTTTTTCCATATTTCAATTCCACGACTCAAATTACACCAAACTACCAAGTTTTGTAAAAATCGCGCGAGTCATTTTTAAAAAATTAGCTCTCAAAATTTTAGCTCCTCAATGTTAATTGAATTTGGTATATATATTTATTAATCTCTCTTTTTTCATTAAACTTATTTGATTCTTCCTTTCACATTTCGAAATTCAGGTTCATTCCGAATAAAATTCGCCCATTTTTTATGATTTATTTTTTTTTAATTTGTATTTTTAAATAATTTTTTTTAATTTTTCAAAAAAATTTTGAGTTATAATCTATAAAATTTTTACCATCATCTTAAAGTAGACGTATTTCTAAGAATACCTTCAAAAAAATTACAGTTTCTTTATTCAAAATTTCCGAAGATATACGTGTGAATTTATATACTGACGAGTTTTGAAATTTGGCATATTTGTTGAAAGTGATAAAACATCAAATGTGGTTTAGACACTTTGCTAAAATTTTGAAAGTAGGAACGGAGTGACTTTTTTTGCGCTCATGTGCAATGTAAAAAGGTGGGAACAAGGTACCTTTTTTCAGCTCCGGCATAATGGAAGAGAAAGGAAAACGCCGTTTGGAGACCGGATATGATTGTCTCAACATCTGCACCGCATTTTGTGAGAATGTCGTCTTTCACCGGAGAATGTCAACATTCACCAAATACGTCGGTGAAAGATCGAATATTGCATTACATTCTTGTACATTCGGAGCCTCACCGGTGTATGTCGACAATCACAGATATGCTCTGGTGTAGTTCGAAAAGAGAGGACTAGACAAAGAGGCGACTGGCTATTTCCCACCAAATCCCTTTGTTCTGGTGGGAGTCAGTCAGCTTTGTCAGTCTTATGCAAGGTTTAATGGTACAAGCAACGTTTTCTTAATTTTTTTCCGATACCCTTATTTATACTGAATGGATACTGCAATGAATCGTGATCTTTTTCTTGAAAAGTTAAATGCATTAATTGCGGGTAAACGAGAAGACAATTGTTTTTATTTTTCTCAAGAAAAGTACTCTAAAATACTTTCTGAAGTGGTTTCTGCTAAAACTAAGTGCAACACATCTTTGGATTACAGATGATTAAAACGTTTTCACGTTTTAAAAATTAATGATTGAAGAGAAGTCAATTGTACCATTAAAACCAGGAGAAACGAATATACAGTATTTTGTTACCAATGAGGAATTGTTCAGAACTCAGAGAGAATGAAACTTACACCAGAATACGCCACGGAGGAAGAACACCTATGCTTAAAGAATTGCAAATTAAATACAAAAATATTACATATGAAATTGTAATGTTGTACTTAAATTTATGCAAACAGTATCAAATGAAACACAGTGCACCTAAGAAAGTTATTGTTGTGAAACCAATGATCAGTTCTGAGTTAAACTCAAGATATCCAGTTGATCTGATAGATCTGCAGTCAGAGATGGCGATAATAAGTTCATAATGGTGTATTAAGATCATTTAAGTAAGTTTCTCCAGCTACGACCTTTGAGATGGAGACGTCTGTAGTTCTGCGTCAAGGGTAGACGAAGCAATGGACGTCTTGCGGACAGACCACTCTGCTGTAAACGGCGTTAAATGGTACGCGCAGACACTGGATGATGCGTTACAGACTGAATGTGCTGGGCTATGGTTTGTGATGTGACTGAGCGATCCGTCACTGCCATGCGCACTATGTTCCTGTCATCACGTGAAGTGGTGCATTGAGATGGATATCATCGAACACATCGGTCCGTCGTACCCTCCTGCATTCAACGATCACATATCCGCGTTACAGTTGTTTGGTTTCGTCCAACACGACTACCGATTTCCCTGAAAGATAATTTACACTCTCGGTAGGCCACTATCCTTCCTCTGCCGAACTCGGTTACTTGATCAAGCGATGATCGCTGTTTACTACGAGGCATAATTGATCTTTTTTTTTAAACCACAAGAAAAACACAATTGCCGAACTTGAAATCGTAGAAAACTCCAAGCCTTAAATAGCGCTTTGAAGTGGCGCCACAGGCGCGCGTGATGTGCGTCTGCGCTGAAATTCTAATCATTTGCATATCTCACCTCCGCCAATACATGTTGTAAATTTCATGTTATTTGCATGCTTCCTTCAGTGTGTTCCATTTACGGTGGCCAGCAGTGTATATTAAACAAATTTACCTTTAATTTGCACATTTCCGGCAAATGCATGGCATATGTTCCATGCATACATGTTATTCACATTTTTCCCAGACAAAAGTAGTTTTCCTCTCTTTTTTTAGCCTCACATACAGCATATCTTTTATATGTCGTTCTAATTGTTGTCCAGTTTTACTTTTAGACTTTGTGGGAGCATTACTTGATGAATTCTTACAATCTCCTATCAGTTGAAATGGCGATGTTTTCAGAAATGTACGTCGGGTTCGATGCCCAGTGGGTGGTTTCTATGTTGATAGCAAAATTATCCGTGCTTTTATTGCAACAACGTTCAACATGGGATAAAAAAAAGCCATATGCGAACCACTTGTTTTTTAGCCGTTGAATACGTTGCAGCCATTTCATCCACAACATCGACGGCAGCTTTAGCACATTTCTAGTTTTTGGAGTGTATAAGAAACAATGGTCGTTTCATTCTGAAACCAGCTGCCCTCCTTTAATCGACCCAATAAAAATATGACCTTGCATTAGTTTCTTTATCAAATCAGAAGGTGTTCCAAGCTTCTAAGGGAGAAGCGACATTTTTTAAATGCATATTGTTACGTTTTTCTTTCTTCTGACACCAGTTGTTACGTTATTTTCTTCCTTCACGTTCGTACGGGGTTCGTAGATTTGGAGTGAATATTGACGACATTTGATGAAGTATCGAAACACACTTTATTGGCCAGTATTGTCAGGACAGCTCCAAAACACGTTTTTACAGTCGTCGATAAACTACTATAAACACTCTGACACGATCAGCGACACAGCCTCCAGGTTATCAGGCTATCACGGTGGAGACGTCTTCACGGCAAAGCACTAGAGTACAGCTCGCTACTCTGCTTGGTCGTTCTCGGAACTCCACGTACTCTCGAGTCTCTCCACGCTACAACTCGCGATACACTCGACGATACACGAGCACGGTTCCCGACTCTTCGGTTCACTCGTTCCCGGAGCTCAACACGCTCTCCCGACGATGCACTAACCGCGATACACTAAGAGATTCTCCGATGCACTCGAGGACGCACTCGGCACTCGCTGCTCAACTCGATCGACTCCGCACGGACCAACTCGTGACACACACTAACTGTCTGCGGACCAGCAGGGTTTATATAGCTTTCCGCTTGTGTTCGAGAATATTCTGGGCTAAACCGGTAAGAATTCGTTCCAGAAGATTCTCCAACAATCCATGATATATCGCCAATTTTGTTACCAAATTTCATCAGTGACAACTCGTAGTGCGAGGCGACTCCGCCCTGGCTATTGGCCTTTCAGATTAGTGCCGCCCCACAGAAAATTCAATCTACAATGTGGCGACCCCACAGAGCAAGGGCAGACAAGGCAGTACCAGTATGGTCCCAGTCGAGTCTTACTCTGTCCCGAGAACCCTCAGGCCTTCTGTGAAGTCTGTTATTATGCCCCTGTGGTTGAGACTGCCTAGGTACAGATCCTAACCAGTACTTCCCAGGCATTCCCCTGAGTCAACCCCCGGGGGAAGGCATCAGTGACGGACTTGTCTTGATATCCCTTGGAGATCAGTTCTGTCACACGGTATAATTGGTGTAGTGTGGAGTTCTTTCACCTGAAACCATGCTGTTCGTTGATTAATAGCTTGTTGGCATCTACTTATTGGAGTAGCCGTTGTAGGATAACATGTTCAGTGACTTTGCTGAGTGATGGTAAGAGACTAATTGGCCTGCAGGAGACCGGATCAACTGACGGCTTGTCTGCCTTCAGGACTAGCGAGATGACGGCAGTCTTCCAAGTAGACGGATAGTGACCAAGTCTGATCATAGAATTTAAAAAAATTTGTTAACTTTAGTGACAAATGTAGGCCCATGTTCTTCAGCATCTTGGAGATTTGGTCGAATCCACTGCTCTTCTTGGTTTTAGGTTTTTCAAGGTAGTCACAGAAGTGTTGTTTGTGTGGGGGTATTGTTGTGAAATTGGAGAGTGTCTGTGCAACTAGGGTTTCAGTGGGTGTGTGGGATATGTTGTTAATGCAGAACTGAATAGCATAGTGATCGGCGAGTGCCTCAGTTTTATCTTTGAGCGGGATAGCCCAAGAGTATTTGTAAAAAATGTCACTAAATCACTACAGGTCACTAAATAGGATATTATAATTTTCTTCACATAAACCAGCTCACAGTATTACTCGGAACCAGATAATAAGCCTATAAAATGTGTAAACTTCTTTATTTTGGATAAACCAGGATTGGAGTGAAGCACTATATGCAGCAACATTGTTATAGTTCCGAGTGCTGCTAATTCCATTACTCGTTGCAAGTGCATTTCTTTCAACAAATTTATCATTATTAATTTTCTTTATTTTACTAACAATGTTAGCTTCAAACCTTATGATTTTTTCGTCATACCCTTCACACGCAAGTAGCCAATTATCATTTTCTTTTTCATCAGTTATTACACTATCGATCTTTGAGTCAAGAGTTTTAAGTTTCTCGTTTCAATTAAGAGCTCATGTGACGAGCTTAAACTTTCTAAATGTTTTTTGTTTAATTCTGTCGGAAAATGATTTCTCAAGTTTATTTGGAAATGTGGTAACTTTACTACGTGCAACAGAATTTTTCGTTTTTGCTTATTCTGGATCTTTAGTCATGTTTCGTATCTAAGATCGATAGTAAGAAATAAAATAATTCAAAATCTTACCGACCAAACCATGTCTTGAAATCTTTACTAGTGGCTCCAAATAATGAGAAGTGAGGGACTACCTCATCGTAACCAGAGAAGATGGTTGTATGTGGTCTCTGTGTAGTTCTTATTTTAAGAAATTTTGCAGAGTTTACGTACGGCATTTATTAGAACGAAACCTTATCTCCGAGCATTCAACAAATTTTAGGTATTTTTTTACAGTCCTCATGTACTGTTTTTGCCTTGCCCAAATATGATTGATAAATTACTAATGGTAGCGAAATTACGTCTCAGAAAAATGCAGTCGAAATAAGATTAGTTTATCCTGCCTTAGAACCAAACTTTGTGCGCATTTGTGTATCATTTCTGCCATTGAGAAAGAAGATATGAAGGTGAAGTGTCTGGTACGCAAATATAGGAAAATAACACTTCTCTAACTCCAATAGAACAAATATTTGATTCCTTACAAAGTTATAGATTCTTATTCATAAAATTTATTTACATTTTACATTCTCGTTGAATTGCGTGTCAGAAAACCGAACTTTATTTACACTCATGTCCATAAATTAAGGATAATTCGGAGTCACGCGGAAATCGAACTCTAAAATAAGTATATCACCTGTAAAATCACTACACGCATCTTCAAGAATCATATGCAAATTTCAGGAAGTAACCAGATGACACCGATGGTACGTCACAATGACGAGAGTGTAAAAGTGAGTGAGTGAGTGAGTGATTATGGCGCAAAAACCAAAGATGATTATAACGCGCCAAACACAAGATGGGATGATTACAATTGATGACATTAAAATTCAATAAATAAAAACAAGTAGACAAATGTACCAGATCCAGAGGATGAAGTCATATAAACAAAAGTTAAAAGCACACATTAAAATTCAAGACACAGTTTTCAAAACAAATTACATTTGATAATAAAAGCCAGTCTCTTTTAAATAATAAAATAAATTACAATTGACCTCTCTTCCGATTAAACGGTCGAGAGGTAAGTCACAGCTATTAAAATATTTCTGACGAAGACTGTTAAAACAGGGACACTCAATTAAAATATGACGAACAGATAGACAAACATTACAATATGAACAAACAGGTTCATTCTCAGCTTTTAAAAGGTAGTTATGTGTCACTCTAGAGTGACCAATTCTGAGGCGAGTCAAAAGAACTTCCTCCTTACGATTTCTAGTTAATTTCCAATGCTCAATTCTAGGCTTTACATGTCTTAACTTGTTTTGAAGCTGAATATACCAAAGTTGCTGCCGTTTTTTTCGGATCTTCTCTTTGACTACACAACAGATGTCTCCAAAAGGGATGAGGCGACTGGACAAATCAACAGCACATTTCGCTGTGATATCTGCCAGCTCATTCCCTTTTTTTCCCACATGGCCGGGAACCCAGCAGTCCAGGATATCATATCCACGACTCGTTAAGTTTATATGTAACTTCAGGATATCCACTATGACTGGATTTTGAGTATGGGAAAAAGCTTCTAATGATTTAAGCGAAATACAAGAGTCTGTATAAACTATAAACATTTTGTGGCAGAGCCTTGAGACGTACAAAAGAGTATAATATATCGCAGTTAGTTCGGATGTTAAGACAGACAAAGCATGGTTCAAGCGTCTGCCCTCCATTTGATCTTCAATTACAAATGCCATTCCGACATGATCTTTTGACTTTGAACCATCTGTATAGACTAGAATATAACTGCTATATTTGTGCCTGTGCTCAGCGAAGAGTTGTCTGTAAATGATCTCGTTAGTCCTTCCCTTCGCATGATGCTTAAAAACATTAAGAAGCTGAATCCGTACATTTTCCCAAGGTGGGATTTCAAAATTCTGTACTGCTTGGGGGCGCATAGCAGAGAGGGAAAGTTCCTCAATGACAGGGCGAACTCTTAAAAGAAAGGTACGAACACAGAATGGACGTGTTTCAAATAATGTGTTACACTCATTATCAAGTAAGCACAGCTTATTGGGATGCTCAGGTTGGGATAAAATATTAAAATATTGTAAAAGGGACAATTGCTCACGGCTCAGATAAAGTGATGGTTCGTTAGAGTCAACATATAGGCTGTGTACAGGAGAAGTCCTGAAAGCTCCTGAACAAATCCGCAAACCTTGATGGTGAACAGGGTCTAGTTTTAACAAAACTGATAACCGAGCGGATCCATAAACAACTGAGCCATAGTCCAGTCTGGAACGAACAAGCGCTCTGTAAACGCGAAGCATAGAGCAACGCTCTGCACCCCAGGAGGTGTTCGCCAACACTTTTAAAATATTTAGTGCTTTTAGATACTTCTTTCTCAGGTTTAAAACATGAGAAAGGAAAGTCAATTTCTGGTCGAACATCACTCCGAAAAATTTTACTTCGGGCGCAACTGGAATAATTGTACCATTTAGATATAACTCAAGTTCAGGATGGAGACCTCGCTTCCTACAAAAGTGTACGCACACAGTTTTCTGTTTCGAAAAAGTAAATCCCTGTTTGTCTGACCATTCTTGGATCTTATTCAGAGCCATCTGCAATTGCCTCTCTATGTATCTCATGTCTGCTCCTCGACAGCTAATCTGTAAATCATCTACATATAGTGATCCCAAGATGGTGGTAGGAAGTTCTTTTAATACAGAATTTATTTTTAAACTGAAAAGCGTTACGCTAAGAACACAGACTTGAGGCACACCCTCTTCCTGTTGAAAAACATTCGAAAAAACAGAGCCAATCCTTACTTGAAAAGTTCTAGCGTTCAGGAAATTCTGAATGAAAATTGGTAGGTTGCCGCGCAAGCCACTCTCGTGAAGATCGCGAAGTATACCGTATCTCCATGCCTTATCATAAGCTTTCTCTATATCAAAGAAAATTGAGACAAGGTGATTTCTTCTTACAAAAGCTTTTCGAATGGATGTCTCTAAGAGGAGCATGTTATCTACGGTTGATCTCCCCTTTTGAAAACCGCTTTGATAAGGCGATATAATATTATTCTTTTCCAAGAAGTAGACTAGGCGGCTGTTTACCATCTTTTCAAACAGTTTGCAAACACAACTGGTAAGAGCAATTGGCGATAGTTCGAGGGATTCCTTAGGTCTTTCCCTGGCTTGGTAATAGGAATTACAACAGCTCTCCTCCATGCACTGGGAAAAGTATGCTCCTTCCACACTCTATTGTAAAGCGTGAGAAGGGCATTCAGTGACTTATAGGACAGATGCTTTAGCATATCGTAATTCACGCCATCGAGACCCGGAGACGACCTATGTGTCTGTAACAAAGCTCTCTTTAACACAGTAAAATCTCTATTATAAGGCTCAAATTTGGAAGAGTTGAAAGCGATGGGATTTTTTCAGAGCGTTGCTTGATAGAAATAAATGCAGGTGAGTAATTTCGGCTGGAAGAAACGGCAGCAAATGTCTCACCAATAGTATTAGTAATTTCTTCTATAGAGCTAATCACTCGGCCATTTTTCCAAAAAGGAAATTGTGTGGTCTCTATATATTCCGCATGCTTTTCGAACTCTTTCCCAAACCCGCTTACTAGGTGTAGAGGATGTTATTGACGACACATAGGAAATCCAAGAATTCCTTTGGCTCTGCCTCCTTACTTTTCGTGCATTTGCTTTGGCTCTTTTAAAAGCTATGAGGTTTCGCAGAGTAGGATATCTACGAAAAATACCCCATGCTTTTTTCTGTTTTTTCAGTGCTTCATGACAGTCGCGATTCCACTATGGTTTCGAATATTTTAGTAGTTTTCCTGAAGTTCTAGGAATGGAAAGCATAGCTGCCTGATTAATAATATTAGTAACAGCTTCAACAGCGTCATCGATATGCACTTCTTCTACCATTTGATATGTAAGCTCTGCAGAGGAAAAGAAGAGTTCCCAGTCTGCCCTGTCCAGTATAAACCGAGGGAGTCTCGACATGGAATTTGCTCCTCTTCGTTCTCAAGAGACACAAAAATGGGATAATGATCACTGTTATAAAGATCATTTCCCACACTAAAAGTGCAAAAAGGCAACAGAGATGGTGAACAGATGGCAAGATCGAGAGCGTGGAATGTCCTTGAAGGCTCATGGAAGTAAGTATCTTGCCCATTATTTAGGAGACAAAGGCTATGATCTACGATCATCTGCTCAATTTGTCTTCCTCGGCAATTTGTATCTTTACTACCCCAGAGCGGACTATGGCCGTTAAAATCACCTATTATGATGAAAGGGTCAGGCAGCTGCTCTATAAGGCCATTTAAATCTTGCTGATAAATATGCTCATTTGGAGGCAAATACAGGGAAATGACTGTAACAACAATATCAAGATTTGTTTGAGTAGCGACAATTTGGAGGGGTGTCGTCAAAGGAAAGGAACTTGATGGGTAGTCCAGTGAGGTGAGGAGACCTGTACCTCCACTGGCACGCTCACCTGCAAGGTTATCCTTCCTGACGAAAGAAAACCTCCGAAGTTTTGCTTGTTGTTCCGGTTTGAGATTTGTTTCCTGTATTGCGAAGCATACAGGTTGATGAACATTAATTATAGCTTTTATGTCGAGCAGATTTCGGTGGAAACCGCGACAGTTCCATGATACGAGGGTGGCCGTTATGAATAGTTTTTGTTCTTTCTGTGCTCTTGTTTGGTTTTTCGTGGAAGTAGATGCTTGGGAACTTCCAGACCCTCTTCTACTTCCATACCGTCTGAATCCGCAGATTCAGAAACCATTCCATCAAGAGAGCTATTGCTGGAGCTTCTATTTTTATTTGTTTCTTTTCGTGTGGTAGTTTTGGGTTTGCTTTGAATTACTATTTCTTTATTTTGTACTGTATGGGTTGGGTTTTCTTTCTTCTTGTTGTTTGTAGTCTGTTGAGTTTTGTTTGGTGGAGTCTGCATACTAACTGATGTTTGGGTGGCAACTGTGCGAGATCTTTTAAGAGCATTGGCGTAAGATGTATTTGGTCGTAGCTGTGTGCTTTGGACTAATCTTCTGGCTTCGGCATATGAGATGTTCCTCGTAACCTTTGCAGTCTGCACTTCTTTTTCCAATTTCCATTTTGGGCAGAGGCGTGAAAATGCTGGGTGCTCACCCTTGCAATTTATACAAAGAGGCGCAGTCGTACAATTTTCAGAATCGTGGCCAATCTGTGAGCATCGGGCGCATGTGAAGCTGCCACGACAAGACGTCTTAGAATGGCCGAAACGCTGGCATTGGAAGCATCGCATAGGGTTTGGAATATAAGGTCTTACAGGACAATTTAAATATCCGGCCTTAATATTCTTAGGCAGATCAGGCGTGTTGAAGGTAAGGATCACGTGTTTCGTATCGATCAACTTACCTTCCTTACGCATCTTGATCCGCCTAGCACCGCAGACATTTTGGTCGGATAGCTCGGAAGCGATCTCTTCTTCAGGAACATACAGAAGGTCGAATTCCGATATTACGCCACGACAATAATTCAGTGTCTTATGTGCTGTTACAGTGACATTCGCTTGCCCAAGTTTAGTTATTTGAAGTAAAGAAGCAGACTGGGTGGCTGAGATTGTATCAATAAGCAAGTCTCCGGAGCGGAGGCGCTTTATATTTCTCGGCTCACCAATACAAGAATGAATATATTTATTTATTATGAAAGGAGACATCTTCTGCAGCTCGCCAATAGGACTAGAAATGACAAGGAAACGGGGACTCTACTCTGCGAAACCTCATAGCATTTAAAAGAGCCAAAGAAAATGCGCGAAAGGTAAGAAGGCAGAGCCAGAGGGATTCCTGGATTTCATATATGTCCTCAATAACATCCTCTACGCCTAGTAAGCGGGTTTGGGAAAGAGTTCGAAAAGCATGTGGAATATATAAAGACCACTCACTTTCCTTTCTGAAAAAAGATGGCCGAGTTATTAGCTCCATAGAAGAAATTGCGAATACTATTGGTAAGACATTTGCTGCCGTTTCTTCCAGCAGAAACTATTCACCTGCATTTCTCTCTATCAAGCAGCACTCTGAAATAAATCCCATCGCATTCAACTCTTCCAAATCTGAGCCTTACAATAGAGACTTTACTATGCTTGAATTAAGGAGAGCTTTGTTGCGGACACATAGGTCTTGTCCGGGTCTGGATGGCGTGTATTATAAAATGCTAAAGCATCTGTCCTATAAGTCACTGACTGCCCTTCTCACACTTTACAATAAAGTGTGGAGGGAGCGTACTTTTCCCAGTGCATGGAGGAGAGCTGTAGTAATTCTTATTGCGAAGCCAGGGAAAGACCCGAGGAATCCCTCGAACTATCGGCCAATTACCCTTACCAGTTGTGTTTGCAAACTGTTTGAAAAGATGGTAAACAGCCGCCTAGTCTACTTTTTGGAAAAGAATAATATTATATCGCCTTATCAAAGCGGTTTTCGAAAGGGGAGAACAACCGTAGATAACACGCTCCTCTTAGAGACATCCATTCGAAAAGCTTTTGTAAGAAAAAATCACTCTTATCTCAGTTTTCTTCGGATATAGAGAAAGCTTATGATAAGGCAAGGAGATACGGTATACTTCGCGATGTTCACGAGAGTGGCTTGCGCGGCAACATACCAAATTTTAATTCAGAATTTCTTGAACAATAGAACTTTTCAAGTAAGAATTGGCTCTGTTTTGTCAGATGTTTTTGAACAGGAAGAGGGTGTGAATGAAGGCTGTGTGCTTAGTGTAACCCTGTTTAGTTTAAAACTAAACTCTGTATTAAAAGAACTTCCTCCCACCATCTTGAGATCTCTATATGTTGATGATTTACAGATTAGCTGTCGAGGGGCAGACATGAGATACGTAGAAAGGCAATTGCAGATGGCTCTGAATAAGATCCAAGAATGGTCAGACAAACAGGGATGTACATTTTCGAAACAGAAAACATTGTGCGTGCACTTTTGTAGGAAGCGCGGTCTCCATCCTGAACCTGAGTTATATCTAAATGGTACAATTATTTCAGTTGTCGCCGAAGTAAAATTTCTAGGAGTGACGTTTGACCGAAAATTAACTTTCCTTTCTCATGTTTTAAACCTGAGAAAGAAGTGTCTAAAACACTAAATATTTTAAAAGTGTTGGCGAACATCTCCTGGGGTGCAGAGCGTTGCTCTATGCTTCGCATTTACAGAGCGCTTGTCCGCTCTAAACTGGATTATGGCTCAGTTGTTTACGGATCCGCCCGGTCATCAGTATTGTTAAAACTGGATCCCGTTCACCATCAAGGTTTGCGGATTTGTTCAGGAGCTTTCAGGACTTTTCCTGTCCAGAGCCCGTATGTTGACTCTAACGAACCATCACTTTATCTGAGGCGTGAGCATTTGTCCCTTTTGCAATATTTCAATATTCTATCGCAACCTGAACATCCTAATAAGCTGGGCTTACTTGATAATGTGTGTAACACTTTATTTGAAACACTTCCATCCTGTGTTCCTACCTTTGCTTTAAGAGTTCGCCCTGTCTTTGAGGAACATTCCCTCTCTGATATGCGCCCCCAAGCAGTAGAGAATTTTGAAATCCCATCTTGGGAAAATTCACGGATTCAGCTTCTTTATGTTTTCAAACATCACGTGAAGGCAAGCACTAACGAGATCGTTTAGAGACAACTCTTCGCTGAGCACAGGCACAAATATAGCAGTTATTATCCACACAGATGGATCCAAGTCAAATGATCATGTCGGGATGGCATTTGTATTTGAAGATTACATAGAGGGCAGATGTCTGCACCATGCTTTCTCAGTCATAACATCTGAACTAACTGCAATATATTATGGTCTTCTGTACATGCTCTGCAAGAAAAAGTTCATAGTTTATACAGACTCGTATAGTGCTCTTAAATCTTTGGAAGCTTTTCCCACCACTCAAAATCTTGTGGTAGTGGATGTTCTCAAAATTCATATAAACTTAAAGATTCGAGGATATGAAATCCTGTACTGCTGGGTTCCCGGACATACGGAAATAAAGGGAAACGAGCTTGCAGACATCGCGCCAAGCCAAAATCTGCTGTTGAACTGTCGAGTCGCCTTTTAGAGACATTTGCTGTGTCATCAAGGGAAAGGTCCGGAAAAAAATGGCAGCAAATTTGGGATGTTCAGCATCACAACAAGTTGAGAAACGTCAAGCCTAGAATTGAGCATTGGGATTTTGCTGGAAATCGTAAGGAGGACGTTCTTTTGACTCGCCTCAGAATTGGTCACACTAGAGTGACACATAACTACCTTTTGAAAGCTGAGAACGCGCCTGTTTGTTTAAATTGTAATGTTTGTTTATCTGTCCGTCATATTTTAGTTGAGTGTCCATATTTTAATAGTCTTCGTGAGAAATATTTTAATAGCTGTTTCTTACCTCTCGACCGTTTAATCGGAAGAAATTGTAATTTATTTTATTATTTAAAAGAGACTGGCTTTTACTACCTAATTTAACTTGTTTTGAGGATTGTGTCTTGGGTTTTAATGTGTGCTTTTACCTTGTTTTTATATGACTGCATCCTCTGGATTTGGTACATTTGTCCACTTGTTTTTATTTATTGTATTTTAATTTCATCATTTGTAGTCATCCCATCCTGTGTTTGGCGCAATTTAATCATCTTTGGTTTTACCCCAATAAATTCTCACTCACTCACTCACTCTTTTTTTTTTTTTAATTTACTGCGTCTGAAAAGTATTCTTGTTTTAATAGCTACACTGAAATTTCTAAGACTGCTTTTAAAGCCATCGGCGCATTATATACAGATGCTACATTATATACACAGATATTCTTATCTATACAAAAATTGAGGCATTTTAATTTATCTGAAAGGAATGATTCCTAGCATACAGATTTATATCTTCTCAATTCCCTTATAAAGAAACATGAAACACTGTCGAGGTATAGAGATATATTTTGTGATTTGTAAAAAAGAATCTGTCTTACTTACTGCGTTATGATGGTAAAAAAAAATTAAATGTTACGTGTGTTTAAATAAATATATGGCTTAAGTATTTAATAGAATACTGAAATGTAGGCTGAAAAAGAAACCTACGAATAAAATATAAAGAAATATGATGTATTTTATTTTCATTGATTTACGTCGAGAAAATTTCATTTTTAAATTTTTAGGCAGAAACGTTTTCCTATTCTGTGTGAAAAATCACGTGTTCAGAACGAGAGGAAAAAATCATCTAGATTTTGAATTTTTTCTAAGATGGAAAAGTTTTATTTACATTTTTCTACGAAAAAGCGTTCAATACAGTTTTTCGTTAGGACTAAAAAGAAACACTTTGATTTTCTTTTTCTTTTCTTTTTTGAGTTGAAAAGGCTTCTTTTTAATTTTTTTCAGGGCGAATAATCATTATTTTTATTTATTTATGGGAAAATCCATGCTAATTTAAAAATGCAAGGAGAAAATATACACTTTGGTATTACAAAAAAAAAAAAAAAAAAAAAAAAAAAAAAAAAAAAAAAAAATCATTGAACCTTTTTTTAAGTTTACAAATTATCACTTGTGTCTTTTTTTTGAATCGAAAAAATTCACTTACGTTTATCTAAGGTGAAAATATTTCATTTACATTTTTTAAAGCTAAAAAAAAATGATTTAAACTTCTTTTAAGACAACTTTTTTTTTATTCAAACATGTTTCTCTTTACATGTCTTACAGTCTCATTTATATTTTTTTCTTAGATGAAAATGTCCGCCTTACATTATTTTCCAAAAGTGAAAATTTTCATTTCAAATTTTTGAGATTAAAAAAAGAAAAAAAAATACTTCAAATATTTAAGACGATTTCTTTTTTCCACATTTAAGTAATTTCTTTGCTGTGTGAAACATAAGTAGAAAGTACATTTGAAATATTTCATTGTTTGTAACGTACATTTCACTAGAAACCAAATTTAAAAAAAATGCTTTTTTTCCATATAATTTTATTTTTATGAAACGCTGAAGTGTCTTTAGAGGTAAGTTGCTTTCATTTTTTTCGCTTTCACAGTGTACATTGTTTCTAAAGATGCGTACTGAAGGATTTAAATGAAAGACTTCCAAAAAAAATCCAAGATATATAGTTTTCTTTTCTCGACAACAGAGGGCGCCATGAGTTTTCCCAAACTAAGATGTACTAATATCGGGAAATCGGTATCATTAAGAACTAAACAATTTAGATTCGTAAGTTACTTCAAGGAATTCCATACCTTGCCGCTGTTTTAACTTATTACAACATACATAAAACGAAAAGAAATATATAGCGTTTCAACACTGTGAAGTATACTTGTTAATATTAATTTCGCACACTTTAATATTTATATTTTTTGAGGGCTTAAAAAGGCAGCACCTGAAAAGATAATTCCCTACTACCAACACAATGTTCAGTCTGTTTCAGGAACATATTTATTTTATTTATTTTTTAATTTTATTTAGTGTTATACTATAGGAGAGCTAAGTAAATAATTTAAGTATCGAACCAAGTAGGATATGTAGTCAACAATGCCCCTAGCAACAATATTAATCTTTACCTTAAACTAACTTTCTTCTCCTCCGTATATATGAAAATATTAGACAGGCAGCAATAATGCAAAATTATTTCCTGAACAGTGCCTTTCTCAGTGGTAGTTCTAGTTCTAATGAATTAAATAGGTTTCTGATGCTTCGTCTCTTCGTTTTTGAAGCCCTTGTCACAAGCTTGCTTCCATGCTTTCACAATAAGCCTGGTCTTTATGTTATCATTAGAGCAGAGTCACCAATTGCTTCTAACATTAACGTACAGAAAGCGTTCATGTTGCTAATTGTAGAATAACTGTAGGCTGCCTCAACGTGGCCAGGGGTGGCACTGGGTGGAATAGGCTTAGACTTAGACTCTATAATTGACCGAGCTATTGCGAAGAGCAATGTTGCCGGTTCCAAAATTAAAGCCCAAGGGCACTTGACATAAATAAATCCGGACGTGGAGAAAATCTCAGATGAGAAAACGGAGATAAGGGGAAAAAGAGAAGTACCAAAAGGAGCAAGGCTATCCAACCGGACAAGTTCGCAAAAGGTGAAGAGCGATCATAGCTTTCAAGGAGGACCCAAGACAATGGAAATCAATGACAACAATACGAGAAGATACACTACAGCAATAGTTCCAATGACAAATTCAAATATAATTAAACAACATCAATCAGTAGTGCTAAATACAACACAATACAAAACAACTATACAACACAATTTAAATACAATTATTCAACGAAGCAACAGAAGAACTTCAATCAAAATCAGATGCATTGGAAGTGTAAATAGCTAACAACTGAGGATCTAAGTTAAAAAGTTGTCGTCTCCTCCTATGAAGGTGTGAGCTGCAAGTGGTCTGACGCTTCTATCTTCGAAGAGAATTTCATAATTAAAAACTTGGGAGTAATTAACAAAGTCACATTGCACAGCTTTGTTGAAGAATTTTTCATTAGATCTTCTGATGTAATCTGGAATCGTCTCAAGTTTTAAGTCTCTATGTAAAAGTTTATTGCGGATAAGATAGTGAGAATCAGTAATAATGCGCAGAAATTTGTTTTGCACTACTTGTAATTGATGCAGTTGAGTTTGAGTGACCGTGTTCCAAGCAGGAGCAGCATAACAAAGTATCAGTCGAATGCAAGTGGTATATATATGTTTTTTGGTACGCAAGCTAAGATTTGAATATTTTCCAATGACCGGGAGAAATCTGCATATTATGCCCATGGCTTTGCTCTTGACATTATTAATGTGATTAGACCACGTGAGCCTTTGGTTCATAATAATTGCTAAGTATTTGGCCTTTGTGACCAGAGGAACAGCTTCCTGAAAAAGGTAGAGGTCTTTAAAAGCAATGTTTTTCTTAGTTTTGCTAAGAATTAAAAGTTGTGACTTGCTAGCATTGATGTGGAATAGGCGAAGTAGGTCGGGAGTGTATACTACTAGTAGGGCCACTCAAGGCGTGAAGGCTATTCTACTATACGCAGCTAAAGCCTACAGGCATCTGAGCCAAGTCAGTCCTCAACCATTGGGGTTCGGGTCTCACGATTTACAGAGGCTGCCCTTTTCCTTCACCCATGAGTCATGAAGCTTTCTAACTTTACAAGTCTCCTAAGCTTGTTTTCTATTTTCTGAAGATGAATGGACTCGTGGACCTCGTCTAGTATATTCCTAAAATATGGAGATTAGTAACAACATAATAATAACAATTATTATTAGTAACAACGTTACGCTTTCCTGACCGTATTGTTATTATTAGTAACAACATAATAATAACAATACGGAGCTTATTTTGTTTTGTCTTCGAATTTCTCTCCCCCCTCCCAATTGACATTTATGCAGTTCATGATGCTGCTTACCTGGAATTATGCAAAACCAAAGCTGGAACGTTCCAGCTTCGTTCATTAAAGGCTTTAATGAACGAAGCTGAGTTTTTTTGGATATAGGGCCGTCTAACAGGAACTACACAAAACTCTAATTTAGCTTCTATAAAAGTATTACGTATATCTTTTTATGGACACAAAAATTCCAATTTGTTTCTATTTCCTCTCTTAATTTAAAATTTACGCATGTAAATTTAGTTCAGCAGAACATCTAAAGACCCTCTAAGGTCTTGCATTCATGTGCAGCTGCATCTCTTGCATATCTCTGATTCGAACGAATAATATGCTATTCCACTGCTGCTTGGGATACTAGTCAGTACAATACAATCAAAAAGCATTTGCTACAAATAAAAGGAAGAAAATTATTTGGACATTAATTGTTCAATGCAAAACATGTATGATAAATTAGAAGAATGTTGCATAAAAAGAAACAAAATATTTGAAATACTAATAGACTCTTAATAAAAATAAGGCCATATCGGAGATGATATTGGCCATTAACCACTATATCACTGCTAACCCGACAGTAGCTGAAAAATCACAGGAAAAGGAATAGTCTACATTATAATTAACAGAATATATTGTTAATAGCTTACCTGTATTTTTAAAAAACTGATTTGGAGTATAAATTAATTTGGTTCTGTAAATTAAATTTGCCTATAAAACGAAAATACACTTCAAAACAGGAGAAACATTATTTAAATTACTTTTGCATTTTAATAGAAATCACTGGCAAAAGAAGATTAATAGCTTTACACTTAATTTATTTATGTTACTTAGCAATATTTTTAATGCTTGATATATTAATATATTTATAGTCTAAATTTTATACAATTAAACTACGTAAAAATTGCGAGTAAAAAATAATTCCTAAATATTAAGACGTCATTTGCTATAATTTTGTTCTTCTTTTTACCTTTTCCGTATAAACTTTGTTTGTGGTAAGAATTCGCATCATTTTACAATAAACAGACTTTACCTTTTTTTACTTCCTTGTACGAAGTAAAAAGGAAGTATTATAATCGCGAAAAGTTTCAGGCAGCATATTTCAACGAAAATATCCATTTTGACCGCTATCGAATGCAATTTAACGATATTTTTGCGTGATATCTGTATGTAAGGACAGAAAAAAAGACTCTTTTCCACCAAAAAAAAAATTATAAAACAGCTTTAAAATGAATTCCGAAAAGAACTTTTCGTGGCGTCTGTACGAACGTATGTACGTACTTACATATCTCGCATAACTCAAAAACGAGTAGCCTCAAAACGTTGAAATTTTGTATATAGGACTGCTATAACATGTAGATGTGCACCTCGTATTTTGGTTGAAATCGGCGGCACCAAACGTATATAAATATATTTATATATATATCCACTCTGTTACCCGGCTCAGTGATCTCAGTTTCTTTACTCTTATATGTTTGTAAATTGTACATTTTTTGCTTTAAAAATGATTGAATGATGTTGTTTTTATCTTCCGGTTAAGGTTTTTATACCTTTAGTAAATATGTATGCAATAGTTTTAGAATTATCAACAATTTTAATGTTGTCTAAGTGCCGCTAAGCCTTTTTTTAATGGCGGCCATTGATGTTTACATTTGAAACAGGAGACTAGTGGATTTGTTGCCAATCTAGAGAAACTTAGCTTCGCAACAAGAAAGATAACGCATTCATTTATTATTGCCAATTAAATCCTGCTTAATTCTTTTTGGAATTTTGGAAATAAGTAATTTAAGATTTACTTCTTAATTTTGAATATAGATATTTTGAGTTTTTATGTATTTTTGCCTTCTCGCGAAGTGAGAACTGAATTAATTGAATGAGAAATACTCAATCGTCTGTGAAAAACTGTTCCTTTTTTGTTTTGTTTGCTTAATTTCTTTTATACATCGTTCTAGCTTTATTATAGTATTTGAATAGAACATGTGGCAACGATTAGATGATTCTATTCTTTAAATGATATAAATTTTGTGCATTATGAGTTATAATATGAACAAATATAATACTGTTAAGTGAATCTAGCGCCAAAGTGTCGCTACGGTAAACAAATACTAGAGTGAATTTTAAAGAATGCATTTATTCTATTGTGGTTTATGCGCTGTCGGTTTATGCGCAATTTATTTACCGCCGGTTAATCGGATGCTGAGTGCGTGCATTTACAAAAAAATAAGAAGTTGAAGGAAGGCTTGGCACTGGTATAATAAACGGCATTGTCTATCCATTCAATTGTTTTATGAAATAAAAAATATTACAACTTCGTGTATTGATTTTGTTTTCTGTTCAAATTCTCAAATCCTGGAGGTCCATTTTTTAACAATAAAAGTAATCTTACAATATTTATACTTACAAAATTTGAATTACTTAAATTTTTGTAAAAAATGATTAATTACTTTAACATCAAACATGGTATTCTTAGTGACAACTGCAAGAAAAATATTAATCGAATAACTTAGAAAGACATACGCAATTACAATTTTCTCATTTTTGACAAGTCGTACTTGAACTGTTTACTCATTTCTCAACCATTTAAATAAACATTATTGTTCAGATACTTTTCCGAGTGCTATATACATAGCATTAATATAATATGTAAACATGTACTACATTATAATTAATTTAGAATCGCATAGAGAGATGTTGTTTTCTTTAACAAAATTTCATTAGAATCGCACAGAGAGATGCTGCTTTCTTCTTTAACAAAATTTCAAATTATATTATTTCAAATTATATGGCCGGCTGCATCCACTAGAATGTCAGATGCAGAAAAATATTCTTTTCAAGTAGGTTAGTAAATTTCCACTCAAAATTGAGTCTCTTTCGAAGCTTCAGCACATTTTTTTAGACGTTAAAAAAACTCTCATTAGTGGTTTATAAAAACGCCCTTCTTGAGTTTGAGAATAATTAGGGAACCTCACTTCCTCCTCATCTATTCATTATTCATCAACGGACCATGCGGAACTCGGGGAAAAAATATTTCCAGTTACTTAACTTGGTTAATGGGTTAAGAAAGGAGTATAAATTTATGAGTTTAAGAATGATCCTTTTATTTTAGTTTTTTTCTTCTGCTTTAAACGTCTTTGTGTATGGGCAGAATTCCATGATGCAAAAAAATGAGTCAACGAGTCAAGCTTTTGAATTAATCAATGCGCTTGTATGAGATAGCTTTTCGGAATGCAACAAACTTTACTTAAACATTGTTATTTCTGAAATAAAACCTACAATAGACTGATTCTTCCACTAAGCAACTGAAATATTACCGTGAAACTTTTCAGTGTGAGTATGGATTCCTCGAAAATTGGCATGTGCTTATGCTGTATGTTGCAAAACAAGGACTGTAAAGATCATAAACCATATAGGACTAAAAACATACCAATTCATGCAATTTGAACCACGAGTCTTCCAATTATTATATTATTATGCAAATATACTACTTTGTACCATGACAGCACACAACGTAATTTCTTACGTTCTGCTGTCTGCTTAAAGAAGACGTGGGAGAGGCACAAGACCCAGTCGACAAAATCCAGGCAGAGGTGAATGATTCATCTTCCCCCCACATTGAATTCCGGCACTAAATCGCACTTGAACCTGTTTGGTGCTCAAGGCTGTAGCCAATGACAGGCATATCTTGCGCTCCTGTGAAGGTCAGGTCGATGTATTTTTAGCTGCTCCGCTGAGTCGGTACTGAGTCAGGAAAGCGTAATGGCAGGTACAGGTACAAGTGAGTGGGAGTTCAAAATTTCAACACTGGTTGTACAGGTACGGCGGCACCGCACTAAATATGTAGCTCTGCCTCAGTTTTGGTGGAAAATAGCCTAGACGAGGGTTCCGAGAGTCTCCCACGCTTCTTTCCCTAACACCTAACTACTCGATAGGACTTTCGATTCGCCAGTATTTTGAGTGCCTCCATGCCGCACAGGCATTATACATCACCGAACATCCATGCTCTCTATGAGATTCGAACTCGGGCTCATCGATGACCGCACATTGAGCCGGCCAAGTGCATGTCTGTTACTGCGCATTCCCCCGGGGGTCGACGTAGAGAACTCTGCGAAGCTACTGGCTAGGATCTGTGCCTAGGCAGTCTCGGCCACGGGGGTATAAAATTCATGAACTTGGTGGTTTGGAAGGCTCCGGGAAAGGTCACTTATTGGCCGGCCTCGGGGTCTGGCACGTCCTAGCGCGGCGTGGAACTAGTAGCCCGGGGGTCTTTCCCCGGGTACGCTGGGTAATGACCCGCTGCGACGGACAGCCCGAGCGACTGGTGGGTAGCAAATGACGACCAGTGCCGTTCCGGGAGAATTCCTGGGCGGTGCGCCTCTCTCTCTAAGAAGCCAGAAAGGAGGTTGAACCTCCGACTCTGGTTCTAAGGAGTGGGGGGACCTGTAGTGCGACCTTAAATGTGTTGCGGAACGGGGAATGCCCAAATTGTTGTTGTTGGTACTACGCACACAAAGAAAAGAAATTTTATGCAATAAAACTATTCCTTTGGTGGGCTGTTAAGTTCCGAATAACTAGACTCTCTGATGATTTTTTGTTCCGTTTAGAGCAGAGGTTCTTAGAAAGGGGGAAATTTTCCCCTTATGGGAATTGTATACTTTCAATGGGGAAATGTAGGCAGCCCTTTATTTATGTGTGAAGCATTTAATTTTAGTTTATGAGTATAAAAAACTACTTTCATTCAAGTTTCGGTATTTATCAAAATTTTCTATGCTTTTTTAATTTATAAAATGCATTAAAAAGTAATACAAGTTTAAATAAATGTATATGTATTTTTCGAATTTTGGAAAGCTAGGGGGAATGGTTTTCTAACAATGGTGAAAGGGTTGGGACAAAAGAGGTTGAAAACCGCTAGTTTAGAGATCTAATGTACTAAAACGAAAATGATAACCACATAGTAACTACAACATTTCTTCATCTTAAAGTATAAAGAGAACAACAAGCGAATTTTCACAATTTGTGGCCTTGCTCATGCAATAGTAACGCGATACTTACAGATCAAGGTATTAAAGCTTGTTTGAAAGCTTGTTTCCTGAGATAATGCAGTGTATACGAGCAAGTTTCTCTTACAGAGCCCTCCACGAAGGCATCCTTCCTCTTATATAGATAGCTTTCGAGTGCTTCGCCGTAATCAAATAAACCAAACCAAACATAAGCTAGCGCGCATTTTCACACAGCTTATAAACCTCCGTCTCCAGGAGACAGTACAACAGTAGAAAGAAAATAGGAGTACCGCGTATCGAGTCTAGCCAGAATTCTCTCTTTGGATGCTTCCACGCTGCTTCAACCCACTTCATTGATATTTTCTGGTAAACAAAACAGTAGAACTGTAGAAAAGATTCAACAAAATAAATAAACGAATAATTAAAACAAATTTTACGTCTTTATAAATCTTTCTCCTGGTTTGTAAAGTTGGTGATCAGAAACACAACTTGCATTACAAAACATAAACATATCATCTCCAACAGCTGCGACATCAATCAAGTTCCGCTGGAAACATGAGTACATTAAATTGATTCAATTCGAGCGAATCTTTCGATAGCTGTTTCAATTGAATCTAAGAATTTCCATTAATGTTGAGCAATGTTATGAATAAAATTATCTAACACGTACAAATGAAACACGAAGGTTTTCATAAATAATGAGTCTTACCCCTCTACACGTACTTTTATTTCTACACTAGCTGTACCCGCCCGGCGTTGCCCGTGCATTTAAAAATTGCAGATAAGTGAATAGCGCAGGAATAGTAGTGTAGGACATGTAGACTGTCTCTCTCTCTTCCCCCCCCCCACAAGCTACAAAAAAGAAATGAATTGTAATTAATCGATTTAATGTA
Source organism: Stegodyphus dumicola (assembly GCF_044657685.1). Classification (NCBI taxonomy): domain Eukaryota; kingdom Metazoa; phylum Arthropoda; class Arachnida; order Araneae; family Eresidae; genus Stegodyphus; species Stegodyphus dumicola. Next base: position 19,200,994 of record NC_140772.1, on the reverse strand, counting down.
TCGTCAAAACAGCAAACTAACGCTAGAATAAAGAAATCAATTGTTACAATCGAACGTTATTTGAAAACAAATAATAATATCAGTGAGTCAAAAAAACCGTGATTAATTAATTATAAATAATTTTTTTAAAATTTTTCTAATTCAAAAATCGAAAATCGGGCTTCGAGGTCTGGTGGCCAGCCCCTTTGTGCTTCCGTATAAAAAATTCCAGGTCCCTGCGTGCGATAGATTTGGCTGGAGAGCTCGGTCAGACAGACAGACAGACAGATAATTAATTATAAATAATTTTTTTTAAATTTTTCTAATTCAAAAATCGAAAATCGGGCTTCGAGGTCTGGTGGCCAGCCCCTTTGTGCTTCCGTATAAAAAATTCCAGGTCCCTGCGTGCGATAGATTTGGCTGGAGAGCTCGGTCAGACAGACAGACAGACACATTACACTTGCTTTTATTATTATATAAAAGATAAATAAAGCTAGATTTATTTTTGAGAAGAAGAATAAACTCCTCCTATAGTAACACTATGATTGTTAAATTTAATCTTTTGTCAGAAAAGGCTTAAAAATCAAAGACTTCTGCATCTATGTCTAATATAGTGTATTTTTTATGTAGTTATTAAAAGGAGTTATTTTTTGAATGTATACATTTACAGCATAATTTTATTTAAATTACTTAAATTTACAATGGAATAAGGAAGTTCGAATATATCTTTTCTCCCTTATCTTATCTTATTTTGCTATTTTCTGAAGTTTCAGGTTTACGTCGAAATCTCAGTTACTGTAAGAAATTAAATAATTTTTAAGACACTTCCTCTTTTCTGAATTAACCAAGATGGGTTCTCCTGATTGTTTTGTGGATTCAATAACAATCCAACTATTATTTTTTTATATATATATTTCGATTTTAATCTGAGATATTTTTGGAATGGGGATAGAAACTTCGATGTCAAGTTTATTGGTTAATGTTCTATGGGTTCCAAATCTTTTTGTTTCTAGCAATTCCTTTTCGTATTTCTCTGACCTTTTCTTCCATTTCTTCTTTTTTACTTAATGTTAAAGTTTTTTTAATTATAGATAAATATTATGACAGTGAAAACATTCGCCTCTCCTGCTCTTAGTTCTGATTGAAACAATATTTCGAACACCAAGAAGTAAGAAAAGAAAATATCTTTAATATGCCTCCTGGACCTATACCCGAGCTACCAACCTATCACATTAAAAAGATCTAAGAAATCAAGATAATTATCTCAGCGACCAAAATAACGATAAAAATATACAGAAGGAAGCGAGTATTAATTAACTAATCAGTTCCAAATAATATCTGATTAATAACTGAAAGTGTTATTGACTAACTTTTAATGCAAATACTACAGAAACACTTACATATAAAAAGTACAATTATAATGTCACGAAATGTACAGACGCGGTGATATAGCTTTCCCGCAAAGCAGGTTTAGGGTTGCCATAAAATGGCAAGGGAATGCAGGGTTACCACATTTGGCGAGAAATCGCCCATTTGGCGACAAAATTGGCGATATGCCATGGACGGATGGAGAACCTTCCGGAACAAATTCTTACCGGTTTAGCCCAGAATGTTCTCTCTATATAATCCCTGCTGGTCCGCAGTCAGTTAGTATCTCAGTGTGCCTCGTCGAGAGGGCGAGTGAGAGTGCCTCGTCCAGAGTGCGAGATAGTTAGTATCGAGCTGGTGTCTCGTCTAGCGAGTCAATCCCTGCGGAGTCGACCGAGTTGACAGCCGGGCAGCGATTGCCAAGTGGGTCGTCGAGTGCACCGAAAGAATCTGTTAGTGTGTCGCGGTTAGTGCACCGTCGAGAGAGCGTGCTGAGCTCCGGGAACGACTGAACCGAAGAGTCGGGAGCTGTGCTCGTGTGTCGTCGAGTGCATCGCGAGTTGTAGCGTGGAGAGTCTCGAGAGTACGTGGAGTTCCGAGAACGGCCAAGCAGAGTCGGGAGCTGTACTCCAGAAAGCAGAGTCGGGTGATTCGCAGGAAGCTGTCTCCACCGTGATAGCCTGATAACCTGAAGGCTGTGTCACTGATTGTTCCAGTGTGTTTATAGTAGATCTTCGACGAATGTGAAAAGTGTTATTGGAGCTGTCCTGATTAATACTGGCTACATAAAGTGTATTTCGATATTTCATAAAGTGTCCAAATCCACACGAACCCCGTACGAACGCGAAGGAAGAAAATAACGTAACAACTAATGTCAGAAAAGAAAAACGTAAGAATAAGAACTATCTCTCTTTTCCCACATAAACTAATCTATATCCTAGAAAATGAACCTGGCGAATTCTAACACAAGTGTGAAATAATACCGGCACAGAAGAAGGATGAAAAATACCCTTCATTATTTCCAACTATGACCAGAAAAGCCCGCACTTCATGCTTTACAATAATAACACCGACAACTTCCGGTGGAACTTAAACGTTGCAACATAAATCAATTCAAGTCTAAATAGAATAGTGCTGGATTAGCGCGTTAAGAGCTAGAGAGAGGGTTAATAGCTCTAGTCGACTGTAATTTGTGTCTGATGTGAGCAATATTTCCATTGGTTGATGACTTTCGCTTTTGATGAGAATAATAATTTTGATGAGAAGGGAAGTGATAAAATCTAAATCTTGGAACCATAATTTCGATTTTTATATTAGATTAATACTTTATTTCGATCTGGCGTCACAATAAATGTTTGTTGTTATGGTTGTTGCTTACGCTCACTTGTCTTGTCGAGACATTAGGTATTTTTTTGGAAAATATGCAACGCCTTCCCCGGGAATCGAACCGCGGACCTCTGGAATACCGGCCCAGTGTACAGACCACCACACCACGAAGGGTCGCCAAGAAGATGGGAGAAATACCTTATATACTCCCCCTTTTAAAGGGCGACTGTGGATTTTAGTAGATCTAGTCGCCAAATTCTGGGTGTTGAGAACCATCGAACACCCTTTAAGCTCGGGCGCCACTGTAGAGACATTAGGTATTTTTTGGAAGCAGGAAAGATGAAAAATATGCAACGCCTTCACCGGGAATCGAACCGCGGACCTCTGGAGTGCCGGCCCAGTGTGCAGACCACCACACCGCGAAGGGTCGCCAAGAAGGTGGGAGAAATACCTTATAGTCTGACCTAGTCAGTACAACCCCACTGTATTCCTCGTGGCAAGAAGTGCAAGATTACGCCTGCCGTTGGCAACAGTCTTGAGCACGAAACAGACGATCGTGCGATTTGGCTCAAATTCCAGCCCCAATTTTGATTGAGAGCGTTCTGGTGGGGGGACGGGTCCGAGGATCTCCCACCTCTCTACCCTTCACCAAACCACGCGAGAGGACTTTCGGTTCGCTGCATGTTTAGAGTGTCGCCATGCCACAAACATCCATACCTTCTCCGTGATTCCTTCGCACGGCAGTCAGCGATGCTAACTACTGTACCAGTCAGGCGGCATAAATGTTTAGTTGTTTTTATTACAACTATATTCATTTCGTGCTTGGTAATGTTAGTTAAAGCCAGGACGAAAGTCCCCGTGGCAAACTAGAAAATTAGTCTAGCATTTAGATTAAGGGAAATCAAGTTTAATCTTGTAAAACTAACACAATTCTTGCACCAGAAATTAAAAAGTAGTAGCAAAAAATCTGAAATTCGGGTAAGAATTTTGTATTCACGAAAATCTTTTAAAATTCTCAAAAATAACTGAGGATGTACGAGCGGCAGTAATAAGGTTATCCTAACTATGCATACGTCAAAAGTAGTTATTTAAAAATAACATAATAGAGCTGAAGTAAGTTTTTTAAAATAATTACTCAGAATTATAATTGCACTTTTGGCAACAAACAGAGTTTCATAGCTACAGAGGCTGTTCACACATTTTTTAGACGATGTATATTGTATCATACAAAACTAAATTACATAAAATTCTTGTGTTTTAAATGCTCTATTTGACATCCCTTATTCCGAACTATCTTTCGAAACCGCAATTTCCAGGATAATAATGCCTTTTGAAGTGGCAGAAGAAGTATTCCATCCCATTCCTCCCGAACAGCTTTCCAGAGTCCTGTTACTGTTTTGGGACAACGTTTGGATAATGCAGTTTTTAAAAGTCCGAAAGCACAAAAATCCATAGGTGACACATCGGGAGATTTAGTAGGGATATCAGTGAAGGGTATGGCCTTGATATCAGTTTTTTGTTCCATTTCTTTTAGGAAATTTACAGTGGATTTTGATGTGTGACTGCTAGCTTTGATGGAGTCTCACAGATTGATGGCACTGTGGGTAAAGCGATGGTATTTCATTCAAAAAAATTGGCGATAAAATATGTTCCTGATAGCATTTGGAGTTAATCTTGACATTGTTTTGCACTCTCTTTATTTTTAACTTGCCATTATCAGAAAGAAAAACCAGCAACAATCATGAATCCCTTAGAAAAACTTTCTTTCGATTCTTTGAACCATGTATTTAAAATTTTTTTCTCCCCTTTTATGATAATAAATGGCTCTTCTTTTGTTACAGTCATTTAAATACACCCATGCTTCATCTATTGTAACAATTGTTTTCCATTTTTCTTTGGATAAGTGTTTCTCATATAGAATTCTGCAGCGTGTCCTGCGTTGAGCGATATGCTTTGGAAGAAGACGATGCACATTGCGTTTTTTCGCTTTCCTAAGATTTAAATCCACGTTTATCATTTTGTTTACAGTGGACACCGAGCATTTTAATGATTTTGCAACTGTCCTTTGACTAGGGGGATTTTCTTTTAACATTAAACAACGTACCTTTGCAATAGTCGAAGATGTCCGTTTTTTACTTGGATACTTGTTTGGAATTTTTGTCCCACTGATGGCTCCAATTTGACGTTTTTTTCCATTCTTGTTGATGATATTACCTATCGACGCTTTAGATATCACAAAACCATGACTCTCACATCGTTTTTGGATAACGGAGTAGGCATATTTCTCTTCGGAAAGAGCGTAAATGCAGCCTCCGAACCACTGCTTTGTTAAATTCGCCATTTTCAATAAAAAGAAAACTTTCAAGCCACAGACGATAATTTTGACTTTTAAAAACATAGTACAATTGCAATTACTTCTTTTGCAGCAAACGATTTTTTATTACCGCTTACCAAAATCGTCTAAAAAATGTGCGAACAGCCTCTGTACATACTGATGAATATTTTAACAACAGATTTAGATCATCATATATTGTCAACTGTTTCTAAAGAGGTTATCACACATGGCTACAGTCCCTGCTAAACGGAACTTTGAGAAACGAGATTCTGGTAGCACTGGTTTAAACGGGAGGATTCCTAAAAAAGGAACCCGCTCCTGAAGCGAAGTCCCGCCCGAAAGCAATGTTACGGCTACGCGGGATTTTTTCAAACCTCAAAGAAAATGTGTCGGGTCCCGGGTAGAGACAACCAATCAGACGAAAGTTCTGCTTCTGAAGGATCACGTGATTCGATTTGAGCGATAATCTATTACTGTTTGGCGTTCAAGTCTTTGTAGTAAATTGAGAATGGAAACCTAGCTACGTGGCTCTCCTGGAATTGTGCGGGGTCTGAGAATTGTCCCTGTCGACGTCAAGTCCCGCGCAGCCGAAACATAATGTGATTGGGACCTAAGAAGACCGATCAGGTTCATATTGGTTTTGTTCTTATTCAGATTGGTTGGTTGTTCAGATTGGTTGTTTGGTGTAGAGGTACTCATGTTCGAGGAATGAGGTAAAATGAGACTTCATATGCGCAATTTCTTATGAGACAGAAATACTTTTCCCCTTTGTATGTGGACGTCTTAGAAAGGTGGTCCCTACTAGAGAGTTTACAGTGGTGGCCAAAATTGTGGACACTTTTGGAAATTTTTATGTTTTTGAACTTGGTATGCTTATAGAAAATGTTACGTTTCGCAAAATGCAAACTTGTATATATCATTTTAAAGAGAATTTATTACTAAATTCAATACAAAACACAAAATTCAATTATTTGCAATACAAAAAAAAGTTATATGTACTTTAATATAAATAAAAAACACAGTTATGAAGTGGTTTGTAATGTCTAGCTTTCCTGGCCAATCACTGTTCTTGTTCTGAGAACCAATCAAATGTTAGTAACTGCCAGTAGAAGCTGACATCATGTTTACAATTGAAACAATTTACTATTTTACTTTGTTCTGTAGAAGGAGGACCTGTTTCTTATACACTGCAATTACAAGTAGGAATTTTTGTAAAAATTTTTAATATTTAGTCAAGAAGCAATGACATCAAATAAAAGAGTAGATTGGACACCTAGAAAGAGATGTAATATTACTGTGTTACGAGAAAGTGGTCTTTCCTATGCTGAAATTGTAAGACAGGTGGGTGGTTCAGTGACTACATCTGGAGTCCGAAAGTTTTGTTTATGATATCAGGAGACAAATTCAATTAAAAAAAAGAAGGAAAAGGCCGAAAAAGGTGCACCACATCTATTGATGACAGAAGAATAAAAAGACATGTCTCCAAGATAGAAAAATGTCATCAGGGGCCATCAGAAGTTATCTGAATGATGCTGGTGTTTCTGTCAGTTCAAGAACAATCAGGAGAAGATTAACAGATGTTGGACTGAGAGGTAGAATTCCACGAAAAAAGCCTTTTCTTAATTTTCAGCAAAGAGAAAAAAAAAAAAAGACTACAGTGGGCAATGGAACACATTAACTGGACAGATGATCAGTGATCACAAGTTATATGGAGTGATGAAACTAAGATATCGTTATTCGGTAGTGATGGGCGAAAATATGTAAGACGTACAATAGGAAAAGAGCTACATCCTGACTGCATTCAAGCAACTGTGAAGAACCCAGTTAGTGTTATGATTTGGTCATGCATGTCAGCAGATAGTATTGGTCGCCTTCATGTCATCGATGGGACACTGAATGCCAGAAAATACATTGACACTATTCCAGAACCAAAATTTCTACCTTCCATCAGAGATGTCTTTCCCAACAATGCTTTGTTTATTTTTCAGCAGGATTCTGCTCCTTGCCACACGGCCAAAATATCGAAAGAGTGGTTTCGTACAAAGAGCATTAAATTGTTGTCATGGCCAGGAAATAGTTCTGACCTCAATCCTATCGAAAATTTGTGGCATCGTTTGAAAACTCTTGTCCGAATGAGGCGCCCATCAAATAAAAGGGAACTAATAGGCTATAATTGTTTCCTGGCATCATGTAATAACGAAAGAAGAGCTTAAAACTCTTGTCAGCTCAATGAAACGTCGATGTGAAGCTGTAATCAAAAATAAAGGGTACCTTACTGAGTACTGATAACTCACGGCAATCCTCACTATCTAATGTATAACGATAACTATTATCGTTTAACTTTTTTTGTATTGCAAATAATTGAATTTTGTGTTTTGTATTGAATTCAGTAATAAATTCTCTTTAAAATGATATATACAAGTTTGCATTTTGTGAAACGTAACGTTTTCTATAAGCATACAAAGTTCAAAAACATAAACATTTCCAAAAGTGTCCACAATTTTGGCCACCACTGTACTACTTATACACTTTTGCTCTGTTTAGAAGCCACACAGAAGCACACATTTTAACTACATATGCGTATGAAGCCTCAGTTTCGAAAGTATCAAACTTTAATCTAAAGTTACGGAAGATTATTTTTCCTTGAATTGGAAAACTTTCAAACCAAATATTTTCAAGGTCTTTTGATAGCTGTTTGAGGTTTTAAAAATAGACTCTTTCAACCTCAATTCAGCAACGTCATTCAAGCAAAAGTATCATAACTCATCAAGATCGTTGAATGCGTTAGAGCGACAATTTACAGCACGATTTTCATTCTCAGAGGCACTTTAAAAAGGACAGGAGCCTGGAACGAAAAAGATAGCAGCGCAGAGCTTGTGTTTAAGTGAGCGGGACAATTGCACGCTTATTTATTACCATCTCAAACCTTTATCTCACACTCTTCCTTGAGCCCTTCCACCCCAATTTCCTGCTTCCGTTATAAATTTCAGCAAAAGGAAGATTCTTCAACACAACACAGCCTTTAACATTTCAGCATTTATTTTCCCATACTCTTTTAATGTAAAGACACTGATGCTTAGTGAAATTTGTTATATTTTGAGTTTGTTGTTTGTTTTTATTTTCTGAAGTTTTCTTCGAGCAGAAAAGTTGTTTACATGTGCTTTTTTTTTTTTTCTCCTTTGCTTAAGAATTTTCTTTGAAAATTCACTTTTAGGTTTACTGCATTAATTGAATAGAAGACTGAAAAAATTATACACAGTTCCCGTCGCTTATTACGATCACTTCCGTTCTAAATATATTTGAGTTTATTAAGCGTCTGAGTTTAATAAACGGCGATTTTAATGCAAATTGTGATAGCAGTTTTAAACTTTTGAAGTAAAATTATAGCTAGAAATGAATTTATTAATAAGTCTTAAAATAGTAATTAAAAGTTAATACTAAAAATTAATCTATTTAGGCAGTTTTAAAAAACAGGTTTTAAATTTTATAAAAAATATTTTTATAAATTTTTTCCCTCCTTTCTGCATGCGTTCATGATGTAACGGTAGCACACTTGGCACGTATTCGAGAGTTTCAGGTTAGAGTCCTGGCGAAGGCATTGCTCTTTTTTCATGTCTTCTTCTTCTTCAAAAAAAAAAAAAAAAAAAAAATTCTTATGCATCTAACAGTGGTGTCCGAACAGGGACTGGACCTCTGGAACCTGGACCTGTGAAATAGGCGTCAGATCCGCTACCGTTACACCACGAAAGTATTCGGAAAGGAGAGAGAAAAATACCTTATAACGTTCTTGGTGAAATTTTATCTCTTACAAACAACAACTGTATCTGTGTATGTTTCATATTGTTCAACAATAGTTTTTTAATTGCATTCGAAAGTTTGTAAAACTGCTGATAGCTTTTTTGATCCCTATCTTTCAGTTCAAAGATTTTTCTTAGCATTTGTAATTCTTTATGATTAATAATGGCATGTCATCACTTTTTTCTGCATCACTTTCGCAGTCAGTTTCTGCAGTTAACCCTTTCAGGATCAGATTTTATACACATTCTCTCAATATTGTTGTGAACTGGCATATATTCTAAAACTAAATCCTCGTAATATCTCTCACTAATATCTGAAATACTATTAGCTATACTTTCCAATTCCTGTGATATATTTCTAGGTGAAAGCCATATTTAGTTTTTTACTTATTTTAAGAAAATAACTTCCTAAATAGATCATATCATACATAGTCTCTAGCAGATACTTATCTACGTCGAAGTGCTTGAATTTTCACAAAATTAAATTTTCTTCATTATTTACTGTGTCAGGACTTGTGTTTCTCTTGATTTGCTTTGCAAACATGAATGGTCCTGAATAGGAGCAGGGAGCTTACTCAAGCTATGTTCAAGAAGATGTGAAGTAGACAACACAAGCAGGAAGGGTATACGAAACCCTTTATTTTCAATACTTTACAAGTATTTCCGAACTTCGGAATACAGAGACCAACCACTTGTGGTCTGAACGTAAGAATATGAAAACTACTAGCTAAAACTCTAACTAAAAGCTAACTTTGAATTAGTATACAAATGCCTAACACTAAGACTGGCCTTTATTTAAAGAAAGGTACGTATGTAGTACGCCGAGCTGCTTAAATTACAATAATTTTGCAAATATCAAGAGGGCTAAACCTCTGGCCTTAAAGGCAACCAGCAACCGAGTGAAAACTCGTAAAACTACGGTGGCAAGCGGCTTGCTTCCTAAAACTCCTTCTCTCTATCTCGCTTGGCAAAAAGCCACAACTTAAGTACTTGGGCGCTAGCAAAATAATTTGCATAAACAAGTTAAAGCATTTAATTCTGGCCGGAAGTAGAAAATAAGAAGTGATAGTACAGTTTTAAAATAAAATAAAAGTTAGTAAAACTTATGATTCTTACAACTGAATATATTTTGTGTAATGACATTCGAAAGTTCCTAAAACATTCTAAAATTAAGGACAATATAGAATAGGACAATATATTACATGCGTACAAATTAGAAACTGCATTTATCTTTTGCAGGCTAAGTTCAGTTTCTCTTTTGGAAGCTCAGAATTTCTTAATTTTATATGTCCGAGAGCGAGAGAGAAAATATATTGTAGAGTACAGCATAACAAGTGACGCAATTATATTTTACTATTTTTTTATTTAAGTTTTTTAACGCCTTGTAATATGTAGAGGCATTAGGTTATTATGAAGCAGAAGAGGTGAAAAATGAGCATTTCCCTCGCCGAGACTCGAACCACGGACCTCTCAAATACGCGCCAAGTGTGTTAGCCATTACACCACGAAGGCATGCTAAGAAGGCAGGAGAAATACCTTATATTAAATTATATACTATATAATTTATGTACTATATAATTATATACTATATAATTTATATAGTATATAATTTATATAGTATTTATATAATATATATATTTATATAGTAAATTATATACTACATAATTTATCAATTAATTTTGACTGTATTTATATATATTGTATGAATATTCTGTTTTACACAGCATTTGCTACTGTTCTCGATTTCATTTATTTACAGTAAGTGACGAAGAATGTTGCCATTTGATATGGGAGCCTTCTGTTACATATTACTATATGTGTACATAATTTCACAACTTTTCACTTAAGCTTAATCTGTAAGTTTTTATTAGAAGAAGGAGACTCTGCCTTTGAGTTTAGTGCCCATGAATATTAAACACCAAAACTGTTCATCCTTTAACTGAGTCCATGAAGGGAATTTAAAGAAAAAAATATTAAATTCTGACGCATTGTTAGTTCGTGTACAAACCATAGTTTTGCTCTTTTCTTGAAGGAGATATTGTTTCGAATTTGTCGGAAGTGTCGGACGGTGTTTGTAATAAATATATTTCCTTCAGTCAAGCAGGACAATATCACCGCAACTGTGAACTTTCAAGATCTTCTGCTTTACATCTACGTGAAATAATACCAGCAAAATTTTCTGTATGCTTACTTTATTTCCATTGAGATGGTGTAAATATATTTTGCATTTCACGTTCTCTGTTTGCAGCAAACGGTTTCCAATTACTAGCAGAACTTTATATCCAATAAAGAGCAAGTTGTGAATTAGTGCAGTAAAATACGTTAACAACAGGAATTTTAAATAATTCTTTTAAATACATTGTGATTCTCGCTTCTAAGCGAGGCAGGATCAACTTCTTGAGGAATGACTCTCAACTCTTAGACAGCTCAAAACAACGCAAACAGTAGTATTCATCTACATCCGTATCTTCTCGGAAGGCTCAGTTTGGTGAGTTTTTACATTATGGTAACTTGGTGATTTTTTGGCGAAACCTTGGCGACCATCCCTGCTACAGCAACCTGCTGGTTTTGTTGCGGACGCCATTCTGTTTTCATGAAGTAAAGGCATTTTTCTTTTCTTTTCTTTCCTTTTTTCTTTCTTTTTTTTTTTTTTTACTCAACATTTTTTCCAACAATCAGCTAGCCGAATTACGCTTATACTATAGCTTTTATGGAACAAAAATGCTTAATCATGACGAAGATTAGATGCGAAGTGCAGAATCGCAAACTGCTTGCCGCGTTTTTAAGAATTGCACATACACGGCATTCATGTACACGTCGACCTATTTTCACTTGAAAAAACATCCCAGAATTGCACAAAAACGGCATTGCGCACACTCTTGACTTTATCTATGTACACATCGACCTATTTTCAGTTAAAAAGTAAAAAAAAAAAAAAAAAATTGACAAAAATCCAGTTCTTCTTACTCTTGTAAAAAGTGCCAAACAAATAAGTGGGCGAAATTGTTTCTAAGTGCTTATTAGCTAAAATCACGATCGGAATTTTCCGGAAAATGTCACATAACATGTCTCATGATCTCTCATTTCTCTGAGACAAAATAATCTGTGATTCGAACTGTGTACTTCTCAGATTTTTGCTAAAGTCCTACCTAGTAACCTTTATCGCCTTACCAAAATGTCGCCAAACTACCTGTTACCATACTCTAAAGATTAGCCCACAGTTTCATTAAACTTTTAACTTCACATCACGTCACCCAGACGGGAAAGTGGTTAGTGATTCTGACTGCCGTAATGAGGAGTCCGGATTCGGATCCCGGAGAAGAAATGGATGTAAATTGTTCATCCCTTCATAGCAGACAACGGTGGCTCCCTTATTAGGCGCCTCCATAATAAAGTGGCCACCGCTTCCAGTGAAACACATTATCGAAGCCTAATGTACACTTCGGTTGATCTTTACATTATGGTAACTTGGCATTTTTTTGGCGAAAATTTGGCGACCAACTCTCCTACAGCAACCCTCTATTTTTTTTCCCGCCGCCATTTTGTCTTCACGAAGTAAAGACATGTTTCTTTTCTTTTTATCTACTGAACACTTCTTCCAACAATCTACTAGCCGAATTACACTTATGCTAGAAATTTTATCTAACAAAACTGCTTAATCATGACAAATATTCACTGAAAAATTGGGAAAAAGTGCACAATACCATACTCCTTACGCGTGTTTCAAAATAACACATACACATAAACCATGTACACGCCGACTTATTTTTACTTAAAAAAACATCCCAGAATTGCACAAAAATGGCATTGCGCACACTTTTCACTATATCCATGTACACTGCTTTTTTCTCATAAATTAGAAAAATTTCACGAAAATACATGACAGTTTTCTCAATCTTTAAACCCGGTAAAAAGAACATATATGAAATTACCTGATCGCGAAAAAGTATTTACCCTTTCCAAATATGAACATTTCCACATATAAAATAAATAAAATATCCAAAAACTTTTACCTCTAAATCATCTATTATATCATAAACGTCACCAACGAATTCCTACCGCAACCATTACAAATACTTAGTGTCAGATATTTAAATTATTTCCATGCACGTTTACTTCAACTAAAACGTATACCAAATTCCTACAAACATAAAATTCACAAAATAACTATCATTTAATTAAAATATAATTAAATTCAAAAACACTACTTAAAATATAAAGGAGCACATACATTAAATTAATAAAATTACCTTACAATCCTAATTACTTTAAACTAAATCATTGCTAGTAACAATTTTCCCAATAATACCAAATTCCTTTACTTCCACCTTACATTTAGAACAATGCATAAAAATAATATCCTCAAATAATTAAAAATACTAACTTACCTAATCTTCTTCAGAATCTTGATTACGTGTCCGATAAACGTTTCTTCTTTCTGTTTCAGGATCTTTAAAATCATACTTATATTTCACAGCAAGGTACCAGGTAAAATAAATAACTTAATAAAACATCTTTATTTCTATCTCGCACAACCTTAAAGAAACATTTATTACTACCCTTTTCAATACCACTAAATAAACATTTCGAATTCACTTTAGTTACGGCCATGGGATCCAAAAATTCACGAACACTGTTTCACACAACACAGAATGAAGCCAAATACAAAATTTCCATATTTTTTCCCGATTTCCCCCCTTTTCCGATTAAAGAACCGTAATTCGTCCATTAATATCACATGACATATCCCATGATCTCTCATTTCCCTCACACAAAATAATGCGTAATCGGAACTGAGTACTGCTCACATTATTACCAAAGTCCCAGGTAGTAACCTTTATCGCCTCCAAAATATCGCCAAACTACCAGTTACCATATTGTAAAGATCAACCTGCACTTCTTCAACTTCAACTACTACTATATGCCGAGAATGTCGCACATTTGTGTGGTTTCTCTGGCTCTTTGAGGAGTAGTGTCACTTAGGAACAATCTCTTGAAGAAGTCAAGGCGTCTCCAGTGGGAATACTGCGCACTTCGGTAACTTAACCGAAATTCATATCTGACGAATCATTATTTTTAACTTTGGTTTCATTCTCACTTGAAAATCGAATCATGCTTCAGAAGGACACACGCAATGATGACAAAAAATTGTTACTTGTTACTGAATACCAAACACATAGGTTCTACAAACATTCCTTCTTAACATGCTGTAAGGATTATGTTAATTTGATTAACAGTTAAACTGCTTTCCTGTCAAATTCTTAACTTCATCTTACTACTTTCGGCCAGAACGTAGTTTTGGAATCACCTCTGAATACATAATGAGGAAGAGCGGTCTTTAACCGCGAAGTTCTACTTGCTGAGTTAGAGAGAATCAGAGCTTCTGATTAGCGCGCGTTCGCCTTTTTGGCTACTCTCTCTCAAAGCTGTTTTTACGCTCGGCCGTACTCAGGCCCTTGATAGCTTCGCAGTGAATTAGCTTTAAGGGTTCAACTCGGTTAGAATCTTGACAGCTTCGGCTATATCTCTTTAGTTTAGATTAGTTTTAGTTTACTTCTTAGCCTCTTAAGTTCAAGCCCAAGTGTCGCTTTTATTCTGCACTCCAAGACGCAGGTCTATTAAATCTTATCTGAATAATAAAGGATTATTTATCCTTCCATCTTGTTGTTTCTTATCTTACGAACTCAAGCGATTATTCGCTTAACTGTTCTTAAGATTCTTTACGTTCAACAATAACTTAGTATTTGCAAAATGAGGAACTCTACAATGCCAAGAATTAAAGAAAAGTATAAGAAATGTATTCTTAAGTGCCTAACGGTAAAATTTTCCCGGGAAAGCAGAATAAATTGCGCATGTGTAAATAATTCTTATGAAGCCAAGCGACAAGGAAATTAGAGTTTAACCTACCATAGCTTTGTGGCATGAAAATGTTAGAAAAGTAAGCAAACAAACGCTATATAGAAATATTTCCCAAAAGACATTCTTTTTTTTAACGTCTCTAGTAGTTGCGGTTTCAGATTATTGTTATTCCTTTTTTAAATTCCGGGCTCTTAGCATAATATCAGTTCTTAGTGGAAAAAAGTAATTAAAATAATCTAAAAGGACAACGATCCTTTCCCCATTGCAGTAAACAGAGCCACGTAAATAGCTCGTCTAAAGGTTAAAAGAAATATCACACAGTTTTTAATAGTTTTTTTCACATTCTTAAGTTTAAGATATACATTAAAAATTAACAAAAGCCTTCTAATGATTTTAAGTTTCTGAAAAGAACTTGGTCTTATTAAAAGCTCAACATCATAAGATGTTAAATGCTGAAAAGAAGATGCAAAATATCTTTGAGCGGAACTTTATAATGAGATGGTTATTTTGTATAAGGGAACAGATGTTAATTGATAGCTAAAATAATTTGAAATTACACCTCCTAGGTTATTTTTCAGACGAGATATTATAAAAAATTAGGCTCAGTAATAAAGTTGGGATAAAAATTTGAGCTTAAATTGTTATTTGTTAGAAAAAAATCTTTTAATTTTTTTTTCTAATGCTATATTTATCAAAATATTCAGCATCACAATCCACTTACGTATAGTTGTTCTGGGATAATAATAAAAAGAGTTCTAGAATTATGTAAGGTGATAATGAAATAATAAGAAATTTATATTGCACACAGTTATTTAACTGCATACTAATGACGGATTAACTAACATATTATATATATAACACATACAGGGGTTGAACAAAAATATGGAAACACCTTTAAAAAAACATGTTTCTTTGCTTAATATGGTGTAGGAAACCCGTTGGCATCCAAAACAGCTTGCAACCTTCTCGAAATGAATAAATACAGTTCCTGTATGTTTGCCAAGGGAATATTATACCATTCTTCCTGCAAAACGGTGGCAAGTTCAGATAACGATGTTGGCGGTGGATAACGAGAACGAACTTTCCGTTCCAATGTAGACCACAAAGGTTCGATAATATTCAGGTCTGGTGACTGTGGTGGCCAGGGGAGGTAGGACAACTCATCCTCGTGCTCAGAAAACCAGTCCTGGACAATGTGAGCTGTGTGAACAGGGGCTTTGTCGTCTTGGAAGACACCATCACCATCGGGGAACAAAGTTCGTACCATGGGATGAACTTGATCGGCCAAAATGTTCACATAAGTCTTGGCAGTCATGTACCCTGACACAGTTATCAAGGGGCTAGCAGAGAACGACGATATGGCTGCCCAAACCATAACAGAACCCCCGCCATGTTTCACTCTTGGCAACAAGCAGTCTGTATTATAGGCTTGAGATGGCGTTCTCCAGACGTAAACTCGGCCAGAAGTGGGAAACAATGTGAAAGAAGACTCGTCAGACCATATTACTCGCTTCCACTGCTCTATAGTCCAGGCTTTATGACTTAAACACCACCTTTTCCTGTTAAGGGCATTAGCATCACTGATGAGTGGCTTCTCAATGGCAGCACGGCCAGCAATTCTCTGTTTATGAAGCTCCCTTCTAATTGTTTTGGTACTCACAGGGTTCGGTAACATTCATTTCAGCAGTAACTTTTGGAGCTGTGGTCTTCTTATTTTTCGTCACAATTGCCCTTAATGATCGTCTGTCACGATCACTCAGGACACACTTTCATCCGCGCTGGGATTTAGCAGATGATGTTTTTCCGCGTTTCAAATATGCGGAATAAATCTTCGATACAGTACCTCTTGAAACACTAAACACCTCGGCTACCTTGCTTACGGAAGCACCTACCATACGTGCTCCAACAATTTGCCCACGTTCGAAGTCTGTTAACTCTGACATAATGCAATGAAAACCTCACATAACAGTACTCCGACAACAACTGAACTGTTTAGCACATTTACGAAGTTGTATAGGTGGCGTCAGTAGTCAAAAACGCCAGCGCCACCTACATATTTCATTAAAATCAATCTTTCTTTTCAAACATGCATTTCACAAGGTGTTTCCATATTTTTGTCCATCCACTGTATATATAGTTATATATGTAATAAAACAAGTAAAACTTCTTAATAATTCGTGACCAGATATATTCTCTACCCATGATTTGGGAACCATTATTATAGCAAAAGAAAACTCATTAAGCAGAAAGGCTTTGGTATTCAGTTAAACAGTATAAAATGCTGCAATAATAGAATGGGGAATAATTTCATAAAAGCAGAAGTTTTCAGAAAATTAGTTAAATGTGACATCTGGTTTTGAGGGATTTCATCTAATTGAAATGTATCAAGTCACCAATATATTTCAAAGACATTTTTTTATGAGCCCTTTCAGTACTCGATGCACAATTTATTTCCTTACATCAATAGATCCAAAAAAAGAGATATGACTAGTTTTGACAGAGGAAATAAGGAAGTTTTGATTTCTTTTTACGAACTGCTATGCATATTCAAAAATATGCTTGGTCAATAGCTCAGCCATTTAGGAGAATTTCATGGTGGCAAATGCCATGACGATTGATGGAAACAGTCCACATTACCTTAATTTTTTAATTGATTCCTGTATGGACATTTCGCTCTTGCTTCACTTTTCCAGCACCATTCACATGATTGTCTAGCTGTTCCTATGTAAAAGGCGTAGACGATGCTTCATCACCGGTAATAATGTGCTTTAAAGGGATTTCACCTTGAGACAGCACCTCCAGAACCAAGTGAATATATTCTTACTCTTGGAAACAAATTTAGATTTTGAAAAAACTCGAGAAACGGCATTTCAGAAACTAAAAATGATCTTTAAAAACCTGCTTGACTGGAAACAAACGTAATAAAAATTTTCAATAATATCTATAATTCTTAAACGAAGATTACCAAATCTCAAATTGGCTCAACGAATTTCTTCTTCATTAGTTGCAGTGGATGGCCTACGACAATATGGTTCATCTTTGATGCATTCTTTGCCATGTTTAAAAAATTTATATATCTAAAAAATTCTTGTTTTTGGAAAATAAAATAGAGCTTATTGCCAGATGTTTGCCCCTTAGATTGGCGCGAAATATCGATACTGGCACCGGTTTTGCTGTAACCTAGTATCGATTTTGTTACTCCAATGTTATGACAATCATTTTGTTATTTGATTCCTGCTAATGCATTTCTTAAGTTTTATCTGATTGAAAATAAATTAAAATTAATTATTATTATAAATTAATTATTTTAAATGCCAATGATCGTTAGTTTTCATTAGCTGGTTGGTTCTAATTGTGTCTCATGAATTCTACAAAGAAGTGTGTCTGGTAAGGTAAATACTCGTTTTTTATGATTTAAAGTGAAGGTTAAGAAAGCTATTATCAATTGGTGTATAAACGAAGGTTTAATGAGTTCTCGGTATGAAAACTTACAAATTGAAAACTCGCAAGTATGTATATGACTTATGACATTAGTAAAGAATTACATAGAATTTTCACTAGGAAAGGCGTATCACTGTCCTACTACAACCGCCTACCTTGCATTCAGGGGGAGCTATACTAAAACATTAAGAGAGTATAGCAAAATCAAAATTACCAAACAATTGGAAGCATAATTTGAGAAAAAGTTCAAGGCTTTCGATCGACTTTAAACCTGCTGCCTGACTATCAAAAAGACTGAAGAAATTTGAAAATCATCCTGATTTGATAACTTAATTTGAAAATCACGTGATTACCAACAGCAGATTCTCCCATCTAAATAAAAAAAATATTGCAACACCGATGTGGATACATAGGAAGAAATTCAGGCCTCAGACGATCAGTCAGCAAATTGGTCAAGTTCGATAAATATTGCCTCCTCATTGGACAATACCATCACTACTCAACCTACCTCTGTCCATCCACATTTCTCAAGTTATGATCCCGTCAGCCTGCCTAATTTTGGTTCTGCAGAGTTAGTCACTACGCAGACTGCTGCAAGGGTACTGCAAAACGGCAATCAACCTCCTGAATTAAGAGAAGCTCCATCCATCTACATGAACAATTTTCAAATTCCTAACCAATTCTAGAAGAGCTTTTCTTCATCTTCCGCTGAAAAAGATTAGGAAATATAAAGGAAAATCGTCTGAAGTGCAACTACTTGCATTGCACTAGATCTCCACGCTGCGTCCGCTGCACTGGCGACCAAGAAACAAGAAAATATGGAGCTGATTGAGCAAATTATCCAAAGTGAGCATTGTGCCTTGGACTCACTCAGGTGGATTTTCAGACTGACGACGGAACCCAAAGAACTTTCAATCCTCACCTCAGCCTGCTATCCATTCTTGGATTCTAAAGTTCCTGCTCAACCAGCTCCTGATAAATGGACTCCTGCCATAATGTTTCTTCGCCATCGAATATTCTTATTGAATGAGAATACAAATGAAAGTTAAACTCCGTAAGCAATAATATGGACTTCTCCAACGTTCTAGAAATCTAGATTGTCATAGAAGGCATGAGAAAAACTCAGGGCACAGTCTGGACAGTTAGAAAAATTTGTCGTGATGACGGAACTACTACAAAATTTAATGCACATGTCTAATGTCATCGTCAAGAATAACAACAGAGACTTAATTGCATCCACATTGACTGTTACAGCCTGGTAGAAAAGAAAAGTAACTCATCAGTTGCACTGAAGGCCTTGACCCCGACATTATCTTGATCCAGGAGAGGCACTTCAAGCCACTATACTTCCAAATTAGAAAACCCTACAGGAGTAGCAGGCTTGTAAGACGCGGCAGGGGCACTCTAACCTGCATGAAGAAACACATCAACCACTATTGGAATAATACATACACCAACTCTGTCGCACTTATTCATGACAGTAAATATCACCCTTGTTAAGTTTACATACCACCCAGTACTACTGTTGACGTTAATGAACTGAATATCCCCTTTTCCTGAACTCTACCATGTCTGACGGAGACTGAAAAGCCAGGTACCACTATTGGAATAACTCCAGCAGAAACCTACTAGGAACAGTTTTATTAAATGTAGCTATGAGCTTTGGATATATCATCATCATTGCACATAATGATCCCATGAGATACTTGGTTCACAGCGTAAGTACAACTGACTTCTTTATCTGCGATATTTCCTATCCACATCATATTTTCCCATAATCCTTTTTTATCTGATGACAGTCCTGTCTGTCTCTTCCTTAATTTCTTGTCCTGCATAAATACTCTATCCGATTTCATTCCTTTACTAAAAGATATACGCTGATTTTTTAACTTCATGGCCTAGAGGGAGTAGTGTATTTTGATGTTGAAAAAACGAACTGTATTGATGAAGAACTGAAGAACACCTTTCGGACAAATCCCTGGCCATATGACGATAATACCATCACTAAAGTCAATAGAGAAATTAGCAGTTTCATACAACAGCTTGTACCACGGAACTTTCCTCCGATTACTACTTCATGGCAAACTGCCACCATCATTTAGGAATTCAAAAACTAAAACGACGTTGGTTCTGACGGAAACAGTAACAAAGCCTTGAAGCATTTTCTTCCTATTACAATCACCAATATTACCAAAACCATAAATTCCTACTTGCAATTCTGTTACTTCTCTCAAACAACACTGCCCCAGTAGTCACATTTACCAAGCCCAATAAAATCACACGCTCCCAGAAAACTACAGACCCATCAGCTTACTCAGTTGAGTTTTCAAACATCGCCGAAAAAGTTACCCTGCATCTATTACTACACGACTGCAATATTTCTAAGAACAAATTGGATTCTAAGTCACAGTACCACACACTAACTCCTCAGAGTTATAAACACAGCAACAGAGGGGTACAATTTCAAATTACTTACTAACGATATCTTTTTAGACATTGCCAGAGCATTTGACAGTCTGAGGCACAATGGCTTACTCCATATGCTTATTCAACTCAAATTGCCTGCTTATATCATCAAGATAATCAGCTTCTTTTTCAAGAGCCACAATATCCGAATAAATTCGTAACATCAGTGCTGGAGTTCTCCAAAACAGCGTGATGGGCCCCATTTTCTTTCAACATTTAGATTCACTATCTCGCATGACTGCAAAATCCAACTGGCCTTATTAGACGATGATGGTGTCAATATCACGCAAATTATGAATATTCAAAAAGTAGCAAAACTTTCAACGTTATTTAGACCTCCTTGAACATAGAATGACATAGAATGTTCATAGAATGACATGTCTTGGTAAACACGCAAAAAACCCCAGCCATCATCTTCCGACAAAGAAATTCAAATAAACATATTCCTGAACCCGGATTATTTGACCCACCAGTTGCCTGGGAAAGGAAAACTACCTACTTTGGAGTCAATCTAAGTTCCAATATTCACCCTAAGTTTCAATATAACCTTCAGTCATCACTTAATATTAAGTTTACCCGGAAAAATACAGGTATACTCTCTGCAACATGTAAGTTTGAAGCCGGATTCCTGTGTACTTTGCCAAGTGCCACACCTCTTACATAAATGCGAGGAGACGTGCTAGATCTCACAGTGATCTCTCTACCAGCATCACTCCGACCTGCTGTCCTTTATGTCTCCTATATCATCGGTGATGCGATAAAAACGCACATCCATAAAATACAATTCAGAACAAGATCAGAATTAAAAACAAAATACTTTGATAAATTACAAACGCTCTCTTGTACATCATGAACTCTCTCATGCATGAAAGTCGAATGCAGGATTGAAATACATCAGGAACAATGCAATAAACTTTTATGTCAAAATCATCAAAACTCAATTATTGTTATTCACAAGGTCACCACACACCATTTCCCATAAAGAAACTTGTATCCTCATTTTACACCTCTCTTTCGCCATAAACATTCCATTATTCTCACACATATTGTGGCAGTATATATATATATACTATATTCATACACACACACACAAATACACTGACTACCAATAAGTATTTGGACACCTATGCAAATGACAATATCTGCGGTCCTAAGGTACGTCACGGACTGCGCCAGTATATATCGTGTAGGAAACCGCATCGGCTTTAGTCGCATGCAAGATGCCTCGCAGTTCGGAGCTCTCTGATTTCGAGAAAGGTATAATTATCGGGTACCACAAATGTGGCCGATTCTTAAGGGACATATCTAGCGATCTGAAGTACTCAGAATTGACAGTGGCCTATGTGATTAAGAAGTGGAAGGTGAGCGATGATTGTCGGAATGTGCCCCGAGTCGGCAGATCAACGAAACTGGGAGATAGAGACGACGAGTGCTGTCTAGAGAAATTCGGAAGAACCGCACCCAACCGATGGCCCTCATCCGCGAGGACTTTCAACAGGCATCCGGGAGTATTGTTTCAATGAATACCATCCATAAGGAAGCACATCTGCTTGGGTTTCATGGTCGTGCTGCTGCCCATAAGCCTTTGATCACAAAGTCCAACCGCGCTGCTCGGTTAATGTGGTACAAAGCACATCGAAATTGGACCGTAGATCAGTGGAAACGGTTTTTTTGGAGTGACGAATCAAGATACATCCTTTACCGTTCGGTTGGCAGGGTCTGGGTCTGGCGTCTACCTGGAAAACGTCTCCTGCCAGAATGCATTGTGCCAACAGTCAAGTTCGGCGGAGGTGGAATTATGGTCTGGGGGTGTTTCTCCTGGTATGGGCTGGGACCCTTGGTCCCCATTCATGGTAAGCTCAACTCCGATGCCTAGTGCAATATTTTGGATGACAATGTGCTTCCTACGTTGTGGCAGTTTTACGGGTTGGACCCCTGTTACTTTCAGGACGACAATGCCAGTTGTCATGTTTCGACGTTAACCAAGGCTTGGTATGGTGCCAATCGAGTTCATCGAATGGACTGGCCTGCCCAGAATCCAGACCTGAACCCCATCAAGAAACTCTGGGACGAGTTGCATCGCCGAATTCAGGGGTGCACTACCCGTGCAAAATCGGTGAAGCTTCTATGTCTTCTCCAAACCCAGTGGAAGAAAATAACACTAGCTGTCATACAAAGACTTGTGGAAAGTATGTTCCAGAGGGTCCACGCTGTAATTACCTCTCGTGGAGGCTCTACCAACTATTGATTTTCAATAAAGTTAATTTTTCTTTTCTATCACAGGTGTTCAAATACTTATTGGTAGTCAGTATTTATATATATAGGATTTCAGAATCGCATGAAAATGTTTGTTTAAAATAACAAATTATATACAAACCTTTTTATAGAATATCGAGCAAAATTGCTTTTAAAAAGCTTGTAAAGTCGAGCAATGCGTATAGAAAAGTCTACGTACAATTTGTGTCCTTTATATATATTCATCGTTTGAAAATTCAAGTGATTTCAGGTAATTATTTGAATAAAGTCTGCAAAACTTTAAGACAAGCTATTTAACAATTACTAATAATTGAATTTACTACCGAACGTATACTTTTGCTTATTTTTAAATTATAAAATATATACGAAAGTGTATTAGAAGTGATATTAATTTACTTTTGACGAAATATTTAATGGAAATATTTTAATTTTTATTTCCGAATAAATTGATATCGTTAAAGCTTGAAGTGTTCTTAATGAGAAAGTGTATTACTCAAATGATTTTTATATAACTCTTGTGTAAGTTAACTGGTTATTTAAGTTAATCAAAGCAACAGTTTTTGACAATTAGACGAAATTTCTCTAAGCAATTAAACTGGTAATTGGATTTGACAAAGAAGAGCTGTGTTGCAATCAGATTGTTCATTACCTCCTTCGGCCTTTTCTGCGCAATCAGCAATCGCGTCAGTTCGATCTCCAATGCTATTAATGACAAGACAGCTGAAAGAGACAAAATATCGATTGGTCGATTTCACGACCGATACTAACTATCGATTGAATCTGATAAGAGAAAGGTAAAGCATGTATTTCCAATTTAAAATATGTTGCTTTTTCTTTTTAGAAACAAAACTTCAATGCAAATGTGATTATTGGAATTCGATAGCTTTACTTTTTATATTTACAGAATTCGGTTATTTTGCTTTCATCAAATTTGAAAACAATTTTTTGAGTCAACGAAAAAGAAAATTTAATTTTTTTATTTTGCTTTTATTCCAACAACTGCTTATATTAACTTTATGTAAGCAAACTGAAATATTCATCAATTTTCTTATAAAAAGCAAAAAGAATTTATGATTTAACTAATTTTATTTTATGTATCCATTTAATCTCAAAGTGAATTTACATTACAAATTTTATACATGAAGAGCTCATTAGTCAGATAAAGGTGACCCCGCATTTGCAATCATTCCATTCGTACTTGTAGCATTAATGGGTTCGAAAATAATTTTTGATAGTTACCTCCCTACGTGTTTATTGAATTCTCTAAAGCATTGTAGTGTCCTTTGTCATTCTTGTTTTCAGGTGAGTAAAGTCGGTAAAGTGCTTTGATTTACATGAGCCATGAGGTTTGGGATTAGGTAACTTTGCCACTTTGACATTAGTGATTAATGTTTTGCCAAATCTCTCACATAATATTACTGAAAATAAGAATTATTGTAATTGAGCATGATTTTATGAGGATTTCAGTATGTTGGTATTATTAAACTGTTAGGGTTACTTAGCGTCTCGATCATTAAGTTTTTCATTTTGTGTGTAGAGACATTAGGTATTTTTTGGAAGCAGGTAGGATGAAAATAGCGAACGCTTTCGCCCGGAATTGGACCACGGACCTCTAGAATACCGGACCAGCGTGCAGAACCACTACATCACGAAGGCACGCTAGGAAAGTGGGAGAAATATCTTATATACTCCCCTTTTTAAAAGGTGACTGGGGTTTTTAGGGGAAGCAATCGCTTCCCCTAAAAAACCCAGTCACCTTTTAAAAAGGGGAATGGCGGGTGTGGAGAATGGCGGGTGGCGATTGGCCTCCCGAGGACAAATGTTCGGAACCGACTGCGCTACAGCAGGAGGAGACCCGGCGTTTGATCCGAGGACCGATCTGCCGGTCCCTGACCCGGGGGTCGGATGTCCGGAACCGGCTGAAAACCACTGTAGGCGGCGTGAACTGTGCGCGGGAGATCGTCGTAGGCAGTGGCGGAAGGCAGGAGACCCAGCGTTTGACCGATGGGCAGGGGCTGTGGGAATGGCTTCAGGTTCGTCTGCTTGCGTCTCCCACAGCTCAGGGTCAGCCACCTCGTGGCCCCGCTGGAAACTATACGAGTGCCGTGGTCAACTCCTAGGCGCGTATAGGCTAATGATTCTGAGCAACCCATCCCGTGGAATCGACTGGTGTGAATTTCCGGAACCGACCATTTATGGGAGGAGACCCGGGGTTTTCCCAGACCACTGACTGGATCTGTATCCTGTCAGCTTCGATTCGACGTGTTAAATAATCATTCTTCACAGGACTAGAACCATAGGTCCATCCTATGGTAGGCGCGGGCTTGGCAGGGACCGTACTTGCCTTCGCTGTGGGAGAACTACTCATGTAGATATTAAGCGCCGTGTCGAGGGGGGGACGGCTCCCCGCGCAGTCCTCAGTGTGATGGATTGTGGCGATGAACATGAGAAGTCCCTGCGGGCTGTTCGGTGGGTTGGCGCCCCGTCGACACAGTCGTCTTAGGGAGGCTATATGAACATATAAGGCAGCCCAAAGAGGCAGCCAGGGAATGTGACCCGACTCGGTGTTTATGTTTATGTGTATGGAGAGTCATCTTTCATAACCCTTTTAGTTCGGGCGCCACTGTAGAGACATTAGGTTAATTTTGGACGCCGGAGAGATGAAACATTAGCAACTAACTGCCTTTGCCGAAAATTGAACCACGGACCTGTGGAATGCCGGCGGAGAGTGCAGAACCACTACACCACGAAGGCACGCTAGGAAGGTGTGAGAAATACTTTATATATAATATAAATTACCACATATTAACGTATTATTATTATTCTAGATTCTTCCCCCCCCTAAAAACAGTGGAAAGCTTCTCTGCTGAATTCTTGTCAAGTCCATCTTTTCCCCAAAATATGGTGAAGACTGAAGTAATCGGTGATAATCATAGTAGCTCTGTTTCAGTGATGGGTAATGGCATACCTAGTTCCAGCTCCAGCAGTAGTCATAGCATTGATAACAGTGAGAATAATGAGGAGAGTTTGTTGTGTCCTCATAATTTTATGTATAGATGACAACGACATTGTGCTACTGAAAAGAAATCCTGCAAACAAGCTCAGATTATTTGGAGCCCTTGAAACTTACATGGAAGCCGTCCGAAGAGTTTCCGTCAATTAGCGCTTTAAGCGAAAAGTTCTCCAGGAATTTTCAGTATGTATGGTTGACAAAGTATCTCTGGATGGCGTCATCATTTTGCAAATATTATGCATTTTCTGCTATGCATTCTATTGGAGCGTATCTCCATATCCTGTAGCTATTTGGTGCGAGAAAGAATTTAAGAAATGGAAACGAGCCTTACAATATCTCAATAACCATGATGCCTTGGAGTATCACAAGAATTCGTTTTTGCATTAGATCAACGTAAGGTGAATGCACAAATATAAACAAAAATCTGTGGATGTTTTATTGGATCAAATTAAAATCAAAAAGTCTAAAGAGAATTGACAGCGACTGCAGCCCGACCTAAAAACCATAATATTGTAAAAAACAAGTTTTGGCATTATGCAGTCATAGGGATTAGCACCAATACAACTTACCCTTTAAAAATGAAGGAAATTTTAGGACTATCATTAGATTTGGCGTTTTTGCTGGAGAAATTCCTGGAAGATCATCTACGCACTGCAAAGAAGCACTATATACAAGTATACAAATTTAGCGATTCAAAACGAGATACTCGAAACCTGCGGTTCTCTGATACGAACAAAAAGTATAGAATAAACAGAAAAATCAAGTTATTTCTCAGTTTGCTGCTGAAACCATCGAACAGATGTCTTTCTGTCTTAGGTATTTTGATAAGAAGCAGATGAAGATTTATGAATATTTTTTGTGTTTTATTCCTCTTACTTCTACAGCTGCACAAAATATTTTACATGCAATTTTGAAAGCTTGAAAAATCTGTGTCTGGATGTCAGATAGCTTAGAGGACAAGGTTATGATGACGCTCGTGTTATGAACGTAAAGATTAAAGGAACGCAAGCACGTACTGCCGAACATCAAGCTAAAGCCATTTATACGTATTGTACAAGGTGTTCGACTCGAAAGGGGCCACGAGAAAAGTGTAATAAAATCTTATAACAAGAATAAATGAAACCAAAGTTTTAAGTGACATACCTTTATGTCTGAAAATGAAGTCTCACATGAAAAAGTCTTACAAGAGGTGCTGGAAGTGATCTACCCAACCTATACACAGAGTTCAACATTGCAATTCATGTTCGCATATGTTGCTGCTAGTATGTCATTGCCTGGATTTCACGGCAGATGTTCTGAAGTAACATGTCGATCGTACGTGCTTTGTGCTTGCACATATTACCTTTAATGCCACTTCATCGAAAAATGTCAAAGTGAGTCAAGTCTGGAAAAATAATTCCACCGCAGTTATACTCGATATAGACGTGTGGCACGTTACCCTATTTTGCTAGTAACAGCCAAATGTCAGCCCCTCATCATCCAGCTGGTTCAATAATTCATGAAAGAGTGTCTGGTACACTTCACTAGTGACAGTAGTGTAAAAGAAATTGGCCTAATGGTGAAGGGAGCGATACACGATATTTTTATTGACTGTTCGACTGTCGCTTCTTTAGCTAGGTGGTAATTTGAGCTAATGTTTGGCTTCGTTGACCATGTGCAATACGGCTGAGAAGTCTCACACCACGATTGTTCTAAGTTAATTGTGCTTTGAACTTTGCCCGATCGCTAGTTCCTTTTCCCACCATCCGTGTATTCTCGGTATGCTCTTGAAACTGTCGACCGTTAAAGTCCTATCCCGCTGAGGAATTAGGAAATGGGGCACTTCAGTGTAGTTACAACTCATGAAGCTTGGACATACGTTTAACTATTGCAATAGAAAAAGATGAATTTACTGCCGAAAAAGAGGAGAAAAAGCATAATATATTGATTCAGAGAAAACAAGGAAAATTTTTCTAAAGGTTTTATTGTTCTTACTGGATCCTTTTATAACGGGAAACTTAAAATAAGGAAAGTAGAAACAAATATCAAAATTAATTCGAATTACAATTAGAAATAACTTTAAACACCTATATTAAAAGACGAAATTCCATCTCTTTATCCAAACAATCTTGATTGTATTAATTTCTATCAGGATAAGGCTACAAACCATACCTCAATGTCTACTGCTTTATATTTTGGAAAAAATGAGATATGAAATCAGAATTGAAGCTATTCCTTCTAGATGCATATCCCTCAAATCTCCTGATGCGGGATTAATGCGCATTTGTACTTTTAAAACAAGCTCTTAATATGTGGCATCCCCACACATTGGGTGGACTGTGGAACATTGTAAAGGAGAAGTGGCATAAAATCAATCTTGATGTTCTCAGGAAAAGGCTTTTCTCTTGGAAATCAAGATATAACATGATGGCTCAACAAAAGAGCTCTCAGAGGGAATATATTAGAAAATGAAATTATAAGGTTTATTTATATGTATAATTATTTGCAAAACCCTTAAAAAAATACCTGAACATCCCCTGTACTCAGTGATTTGCGATAGTTACGTTGAATTTTAAATTTCGGACTAAAAGTTTGAGGATTATTCATAGGGTTTTCTTTATTCTCATTTTTATTAGTAATGCCTCATAAATATTTATTCAAATATATACAAAGTTCATTTTGTAATTTATAAAATACGCTGTTTTTAAATATTTTTAACCCAAATTCCAAAAGTTTAATGCGGGAAACAAGGTACGTAATTTAAATCTAAATTACGTACCTTGTTTCCCGCATTAAACTGGTGTTCATTACGGTTAAGAGAGTTTTCCTCATTATTTTCCCGAATTCTCTCTTCTCTTCGAGAAAACAAAATAAAGGCAGTCGCAAAACAAATAAGTATGCCCAATAGGCTGTCGATAAAGGGTGTTGGTATAAAAATGTAGCACAATACTGTCAAAAAAAAGAACTCCATTTCTAAAAATGGTTCGAATGCGATTTCAGCATTAAAAATAACAAGCAAATAAGCTCCACACGTAAGATTTTAGCACCACTAGATTTGATATCTCTAATGATAATGGTTCATAAGCATTGTTAAAAATGTATACATTAACTTTGTTTTAATTCAACAAAGCCTAAAACAATTATTGGTAAATTCATTGTTCCGAACGTTATTAAAAGGATTCTTTGAATATGTAACAATGAAGGTATTCTGATATATAATTCTACTCACAATAGAGGGAAGATTCTATGAGTCTGTCTTTCGTTCGGTCTGCGTGTAAGCTGGTAGACCCAGGCCTACGAATTTGCTACATAGGTGCATCCAGACAAGAGCCAGTGCACCTCGAAACGAGGTTTCCAAAATTCGAATGACTTTTTAAATTTTATTTTTTTATTTTTGTTTTATTCATTTTTTTGATAAAATCGGTAATTCTCTCTCATTACATCAGCAATAATGGCACGCAACCATTCTTGCTGTTGTATCCCTGTCGCCATTGTTGATGATATCAGCACTGTTGCCATTCGGAAAAATGAGGGCGAAAATTAGCGTTTTAAGAACTTTTAATTAATATCTCTGATTTTTGCTATTTCTTGGAATAAAAGTGGAAGCGGAAAAGTGGAAAAACGAACCAACGCTAAACTGCCGCTGCCATACATATTCAAAAAAATGTTTCTTTTTTGGGGGTTTCTTGCAATACAAAGCATAAACGTAATACTTATATGTACATATATATATATAACCAGAGATTATTATTATTAAAACGAAAATACTTGAATACTCTGGGAAAATACTTTTTATACAAAAAGTACTTTCAAAACATGAATTTGTCTTGGATTTATTAGTGCAAAGCACAGAGAATCATGTTTACCTGCCACTCTGATGGAAAGGATTTCATCTACCTTTGACTGGGTAAAAATGAAGCTAAATATATGCACAATACAAAAATATATAAAACTATTTTTAATTCTTTAATAGTCACCTCTTTAAGATAAAATCAACTGGTTAGCGTAACATGAACTTACGTTATATAATTAGCGAGAACGATACACCAAAATGAGTTTTGGTGTATCGATGTACTGAGTGTACATAGTGTTTTTTCTACTTTTCATTATTTACTCTTTATTACATTTACTTAATTATTGCTGATAAATCGATATGGACTTTGCGAAACCTTGGGGCAGCACATTGATGTGTATTATGCGTTTTAAAAATTTCAACAACTGGTCTGTGCAACTATGCTCCGCTCACTTATGTTACATGCCTCAACAACTA
Organism: Stegodyphus dumicola; assembly: GCF_044657685.1. Taxonomy (NCBI): domain Eukaryota; kingdom Metazoa; phylum Arthropoda; class Arachnida; order Araneae; family Eresidae; genus Stegodyphus; species Stegodyphus dumicola. The sequence continues at coordinate 19,170,905 of NC_140772.1, read as the reverse complement.
CAACCACGATATTCCGTTAGCTACAAGACACGGAGCAAGGAGGACGCTACAGCCGTAGCACTAACGAGGATAAAGTTAAGCCAACGTGTTTATGCTACAGATGTGCTAATTTGCTTTTACGATGTGAAAGTTACGCTTCAGATATTTTAAATCGCTATTTTACACAAGTTATCCCACTGTTACATATTGCCATATTGGATGTGATTCCGAACTTCAAGTGAAAAGTTTCTTCCGACATTGGGATTTATTTTTGACTTTTATATGGTACCCACTAAGAACACATATAGATAGGTAACGATTTCAGGGTATTGTACTTCCTAAAAAAGCGAAAATATATGAACTATGACCTATATGTTATTAGAGGGAATGTATTTAGCGCTAGGAAGGCTTATAAATAATAAGTTCAATCATATGCTTACATACGAAACCATCACAACAGACGACATTCTGACATCATAACAGGCGGCGACATTTCATACGATCATCATAACAGACATTCTGAACATGGAAAACGAGTGAATAGAACATAACACTTCAATTCTCTACATTCCTCAATAATAAGATATACTAATTTGGAAAGATGCTCAGTAGAATTCAAGTCAGGGCTTTTAAGTAACCAATTTAAGACAGAGAAGTCAGAGGAATGCTCTTGCATCCAACCAACCAGTAGCCAACCGTAACCTTTGAGAGGCGCAGTTATCTTTCTGAGATACTCCCTTTCCGTGTGAATGACAGGGACATAAATGGATGGAGATGATAGCTCATCAACTCCACGTACAGAATCATATTGAGGGAGGTAAGAACAAGTACTAAAGATCCCAAACACAACCAGAAGAAAGCATCCCAGACCATGATTAAGCCTCCACGGCCTTGTACAATTCCAATCTGTGACACCGGATTCATACATTCATGATTTTCTCGTCATATTCTGAACCTCCCATCGGTATTAATTAGAGGGATCGAGACTCATCACTCTTACACATTTCATGTCCACTAGTGTCTATTCTCTATATTCTCTTGCCCAGGTAAGAATGGCAAATCGATGGCATGCATTTAGGAAAGGTACCCTAGTGTGTCTACGGCTTCCGAAGCCCATATGGTGAAGGGCGATCTTTTTACTGACTGTACGACTGTCGCTTGCTTTAGCTAGGTGGTAATTTGGGCTAATATTTGGCTTCATAGACCATGTACAATACGGCTGATACTTCTCATACCACGATTGTTCTAAGTTAAATCTCCTTTGCACTTTGCAGAGTCGCTACTTCTTTTTCCCACCATCCGTGTATTCTCGGTATGCTCTTGACACTGTCGACCGTTAAAATCCTATCCCGCTGAGGATTTTAGAAATTGTATGGCCCATGCGACGAAAGATTACTATCTGCCTTATATTGAAATTTTACCTATACTGGTATATGAAACGACTGATTATCGAGAAGCATAGTGTATGTGCATTTACCACAACTCCCTAACGTAAGCCCAGATGCAGCGCAGCGCTATTCAATTTGCATAGCCATGTCTATCCCTAATTTAGTGGCACTTCAGTGTAGTTACAACTCATGAAGCTTGGGCATACGTGTAACGCTTGCAAGAGATAAACATGAATTTACTGCCGAAAAAGAGCAGCAAAAGACTTAATATATTCGTTCAGAGGGAAAAAAAATTTTTTTTCAAAAGGTTTTATTGTTCTTACTGGATTTTTTTATAAGGGGAAACTTAAAATAAGGAAAGTAGACAAAAATATCAAAATCAATTCGGATTACAATCAGAAATAACTTTAAACACCTATATTAAAAGACGAAATTCCATCTCTTTATCCAAACAATCTTGACTGTATTAAGTTCCATCAGGATAAGGCTACAAACCATACCTCTAAATCTACTGTTTTATGTTTTGAAAAAAGTGAGATATGAAACCGCAATTGAAGCTATTCCCTTTAGACGCATATCCACCAAATCTCCTGATGTGTCTCCTATGGATTAATATGCATTTGTACTTTTAAAACAAGCTCTTTATACGTGGCATCAATAAACATTGGACGGACTGTGGAACATTGTGAAGGAGAAGTGGCATAAAATCAACCTTGATGTTTTCAGGAAAGGGCTTTTCTCTTACAAATCAAGATGTAATATGATGGTTCAACAAAAGAGCTCTCAGCCGGAATATATTAGAAAATGAAATTATAACGTTTGTTTATATATATAATTCTTTGCAAAATCCTTAAAAGGATACCTGAACACCCCCTGCACTCAGTCATTTGCGATAGTTACGTTGAATTTTAAATTTCAGACTAAACGTTTCAGGATTATACATAGGGTTTCCTTTATTCTCATTTTTATTAATAATGCCTCATAAATATTTATTTAAATATATGAAAGTATATGAAAGGTTCATTTTCTAATTTATAAAATACGCTGTTTTTAAATATTTTTAACCCAGAGGGACATTAGCTCGAATTCTGTCCAAATGTTTATGTCTGCAAATGAAAAAATGATCCCTATGGGCGCAATACAAAGTCTGAAAGCTTTCAGTTTAATATTTGTTTTGGGTGTATCTGTGGGGTGTAAATTCTTCAACTTCCAGTATATATCCAATCGAGCCATTTTTATAAAAGTTATTTAAATTAATTTCTTCCAAATTTCATGTCATGACTGATTTGTTTGAGTAAAAGTTAGGTTATTTGAAAAGGCCAAAGAAAAGGATGGTTACCTGCCTGGCGCGAGGGATGGCTTAGCGGAGAACGTTCTATGGGAAATCTTCTTATGTACATCGAGATAAGGAAAACTGCAGAAGCGAACCATGCAGCCAGCACGTTGGCGGAGAATCAAACAGGGTAAAACTCTTAGCATTCTTAAACACAGGGCATATTGCTATGGGACACATATTGAAAATACTTCGTTTGAAAAGAAAGCAATATATTCTCATTTATTATTTCTAGTAAGTTTTGACATGATGGCCACAGAGAGAAAAAAAATCTAAAATACAAACTAACATCCTTATTCGTGTTTTAATGATAATCTGGAGGTTTTTTATGCGAAATGCCGACAAATCACATAGGAAAAACAAAAAGGAAGTAGCAGACAACAAGGGAAAATATGCATAAGAAAAATTTCAATAATAGCTACAGCTTAACTTAATTCAATGAGAAGTTATAGTTAAAATAGAGCATATTGGTAAATCATAACTGAATATGGTGTGTAAACTATTAAATTAATTTAAGAGCACAAGAAAAACAAATTTAGCAACGGCATTTAACTGCAAATAATATTTTAATTTCAGGTTACTATATAATTTCATTTAAGTTTTTCAGTTCTGAAATGTAGCTCTAGAAAAGAATTTTAAAATGATTTTCTGTTTCCATTTCAGCTGTAGCGCAATAGATTGGACTGAAAACATCTTTCCTCTCTCTTATCGAAAAAGGCAATTTCTTCCGTCCAAATCCAATGCTCAGTCAATATGGACGACACTTAGTCAGTCATTGGTCAGTCAATGTTCAATTTTTATTCAGTCACTGGTCAGGCAAAGAGATCTTCACTTTCTCAGTCGATTTTCAGTGAATGTCCAATTTTTATTCTGTCACTGGTCAGTTAATCAGATCGTCACTCAGTCACTAGGCTGTCAATGAGATCGTCACTTAGTCAGTCAATGTCGAATTTTTATTCAATCACTGGTCAGGCAAGGAGATCTTCACTTTCTCAGTTCCTGTTCAGTGAATGTCCAAATTTTAGTCTGTCAGTGCTCAGTCAATAAAATCGTCACTCAGTCACTGCTCAGTCAATGTCCAAATTTAGTCAGTCTCCGGTCTGTCAATGAGATAGTCAGTTAGTCAGTCACTGGTCAGACAATGTCCTACTTTTAGTCACTCAGTGAGATTGTCATTTAGTAAGTCACTGGTGAGACAATGTGCAATTTTTATTCAGTCAACGGGCAATCAAGGAGACCGCCACATAGTCAGTCAATGTCCAATTTTTAGGCAGGCCCTGGTCAGTCAATGTGATCGTCAGTTAGTGACTGGTCAGAAAATGTCTAATTTTCAGTCAGTCACTGGTCAGACAATGTGCTAATTTTAGTCAATGAGATTGTCATTTAGTCAGTCACTGGTCAGTCAATGTCCAATTTTTAGGCGAGTTCTGGTCAGTCGAGATTGGTGTCATGGCAAACAAATTTATCACGAATACAAACTGAAATTTTGTGAATTTATCTCAGATCTATATAATATGTTTTAAGTCCTTTGTTTATTTTTAATTTTTTAAAGCAGAAATATTTCAGTAATGTTTTTCTTATGTCTGAAATTTTGAAACGCTTGCTATGATTCGAAGAAGGATGTTGAGTGTACTCGTCATCAAAGCAGATAACAGGGACGGTACCAACGACGAGATCAACGAGCTGTTCTTAAGAATCTTCAGTTGGTTTCAGTTCTGTTCTGCCTTCTTGATCCAGTTTGCCATTCATTTTTGGTTCATTATTTGTGTTAAGGAGATTACCAGAATCGATGTCTCTTTGTGTTCCAAGATCGTTATGCGATACAATGCATTCAGCATAGAATGATTCAATAGAGGCATTCAAACTGAATTCTTCCTGGTTCAAGATGGTTATACCGCTATTCGTGCCTATTTGATTACCTGAGTTATCAGGTTTTGGAAAATCAAAATCCTTTTCTGTTTCCTGTTGGAGGTAATTAAATTGCATTTCATCGCTGATATTGTGCACATCATAAGAATTATTATCGAAATCTTTGGCAAAATGGCCGATGTGGTCAGTATCACTATCAATATGCAACTTAAGAAGGTTATTATCAAAAGCTTCGTTATTAACTTCGAGGAGATCGGTGTCACTGTCTATGTCCACATCAAAGGAATCATCATTAAATTCATTAATATCAGCATATGAATCAAGGAAATCTAAATTACGTACCTTGTTTCCCGCATTAAACTGGTGTTCATTACGGTTAATAGAGTTTTCCTCATTATTTTCCCGAATTCTCTCTTCTCTTCGAGAAAATAAAAGGAAGGCAGTCGCAAAACAAATAAGTATGCCCAATAGGCTGTCGATAAAGGGTGTTGGTATAAAAATGTAGCACAATACTGTCAAAAAAAAGAACTCCATTTCTAAAAATGGTTCGAATGCGATTTCAGCATTAAAAATAACAAGCAAATAAGCTCCACACATAAGATTTTAGCACCACTAGATTTGATATCTCTAATGATAATGGTTCATAAGCATTGTTAAAAATGTATACATTAACTTTGTTTTAATTCAACAAAGCCTAAAACAATTATTGGTAAATTCATTGTTCCGAACGTTATTAAAAGGATTCTTTGAATATGTAACAATGAAGGTATTCTGATATATAATTCTACTCACAATAGAGGGAAGATTCTATGAGTCTGTCTTTCGTTCGGTCTGCGTGTAAGCTGATAGACCCAGGCCTACGAATTTGCTACATAGGTGCATCCAGACAAGAGCCAGTGCACCTCGAAACGAGGTTTCCAAAATTCGAATGACTTTTTAAATTTTATTTTTTTATTTTTGTTTTATTCATTTTTTTGATAAAATCGGTAATTCTCTCTCATTACATCAGCAATAATGGCACGCAACCATTCTTGCTGTTGTATCCCTGTCGCCATTGTTGATGATATCAGCACTGTTGCCATTCGGAAAAATGAGGGCGAAAATTAGCGTTTTAAGAACTTTTAATTAATATCTCTGATTTTTGCTATTTCTTGGAATAAAAGTGGAAGCGGAAAAGTGGAAAAACGAACCAACGCTAAACTGCCGCTGCCATACATATTCAAAAAAATGTTTCTTTTTTGGGGGTTTCTTGCAATACAAAGCATAAACGTAATACTTATATGTACATATATATATATATATATATATATATATATAACCAGAGATTATTATTATTAAAACGAAAATACTTGAATACTCTGGGAAAATACTTTTTATACAAAAAGTACTTTCAAAACATGAATTTGTCTTGGATTTATTAGTGCAAAGCACAGAGAATCATGTTTACCTGCCACTCTGATGGAAAGGGTTTCATCTACCTTTGACTGGGTAAAAATGAAGCTAAATATATGCACAATACAAAAATATATAAAACTATTTTTAATTCTTTAATAGTCACCTCTTTAAGATAAAATCAACTGGTTAGCGTAACATGAACTTACGTTATATAATTAGCGAGAACGATACACCAAAATGAGTTTTGGTGATCGATGTACTGAGTGTACATAGTGTTTTTTCTACTTTTCATTATTTACTCTTTATTACATTTACTTAATTATTGCTGATAAATCGATATGGACTTTGCGAAACCTTGGGGCAGCACATTGATGTGTATTATGCGTTTTAAAAATTTCAACAACTGGTCTGTGCAACTATGCTCCGCTCACTTATGTTACATGCCTCAACAACTACAACCACGATATTCCGTTAGCTACAAGACACGGAGCAAGGAGGACGCTACAGCCGTAGCACTAACGAGGATAAAGTTAAGCCAACGTGTTTATGCTACAGATGTGCTAATTTGCTTTTACGATGTGAAAGTTACGCTTCAGATATTTTAAATCGCTATTTTACACAAGTTATCCCACTGTTACATATTGCCATATTGGATGTGATTCCGAACTTCAAGTGAAAAGTTTCTTCCGACATTGGGATTTATTTTTGACTTTTATATGATACCCACTAAGAACAGATATAGATAGGTAACGATTTCAGGGTATTGTACTTCCTAAAAAAGCGAAAACATATGAACTATGACCTATATGTTATTAGAGGGAATGTATTTAGCGCTAGGAAGACTTATAAATAATAAGTTCAATCATATGCTTACATACGAAACCATCACAACAGACGACATTCTGACATCATAACAGGCGGCGACATTTCATACGATCATCATAACAGACATTCTGAACATGGAAAACGAGTGAATAGAACATAACACTTCAATTCTCTACATTCCTCAATAATAAGATATACTAATTTGGAAAGATGCTCAGTAGAATTCAAGTCAGGGCTTTTAAGTAACCAATTTATGACAGAGAAGTCAGAGGAATGCTCTTGCATCCAACCAACCAGTAGCCAACCGTAACCTTTGAGAGGCGCAGTTATCTTTCTGAGATACTCCCTTTCCGTGTGAATGACAGGGACATAAATGGATGGAGATGATAGCTCATCAACTCCACGTGCAGAATCATATTGAGGGAGGTAAGAACAAGTACTAAAGATCCCAAACACAACCAGAAGAAAGCATCCCAGACCATGATTAAGCCTCCACGGCCTTGTACAATTCCAATCTGTGACACCGGATTCATACATTCATGATTTTCTCGTCATATTCTGAACCTCCCATCGGTATTAATTAGAGGGATCGAGACTCATCACTCTTACACATTTCATGTCCACTAGTGTCTATTCTCTATATTCTCTTGCCCAGGTAAGAATGGCAAATCGATGGCATGCATTTAGGAAAGGTACCCTAGTGTGTCTACGGCTTCCGAAGCCCATATGGTGAAGGGCGATCTTTTTACTGACTGTACGACTGTCGCTTGCTTTAGCTAGGTGGTAATTTGGGCTAATATTTGGCTTCATAGACCATGTACAATACGGCTGATACTTCTCATACCACGATTGTTCTAAGTTAAATCTCCTTTGCACTTTGCAGAGTCGCTACTTCTTTTTCCCACCATCCGTGTATTCTCGGTATGCTCTTGACACTGTCGACCGTTAAAATCCTATCCCGCTGAGGATTTTAGAAATTGTATGGCCCATGCGACGAAAGATTACTATCTGCCTTATATTGAAATTTTACCTATACTGGTATATGAAACGACTGATTATCGAGAAGCATAGTGTACGTGCATTTACCACAACTCCCTCACGTAAGCCCAGATGCAGCGCAGCGCTATTCAATTTGCATAGCCATGTCTATCCCTAATTTAGTGGCACTTCAGTGTAGTTACAACTCATGAAGCTTGGGCATACGTGTAACGCTTGCAAGAGATAAACATGAATTTACTGCCGAAAAAGAGCAGCAAAAGACTTAATATATTGGCTCAAAGGGAAAAAAAAATTTTTTTTCAAAAGGTTTTATTGTTCTTACTGGATTCTTTTATAAGGGGAAACTTAAAATAAGGAAAGTAGACAAAAATATCAAAATCAATTCGGATTACAATCAGAAATAACTTTAAACACCTATATTAAAAGACGAAATTCCATCTCTTTATCCAAACAATCTTGACTGTATTAAGTTCCATCAGGATAAGGCTACAAACCATACCTCTAAATCTACTGCTTTATGTTTTGAAAAAAGTGAGATATGAAACCGCAATTGAAGCTATTCCCTTTAGACGCATATCCACCAAATCTCCTGATGTGTCTCCTATGGATTAATATGCATTTGTACTTTTAAAAGAAGCTCTTTATACGTGGCATCCCCAAACATTGGACGGACTGTGGAACATTGTGAAGGAGAAGTGGCATAAAATCAACCTTGATGTTTTCAGGAAAGGGCTTTTCTCTTACAAATCAAGATGTAATATGATGGTTCAACAAAAGAGCTCTCAGCCGGAATATATTAGAAAATGAAATTATAACGTTTGTTTATATATATAATTCTTTGCAAAATCCTTAAAAGCATACCTGAACACCCCCTGCACTCAGTCATTTGCGATAGATACGTTGAATTTTAAATTTCAGACTAAACGTTTCAGGATTATTCATAGGGTTTCCTTTATTCTCATTTTTATTAATAATGCCTCATAAATATTTATTCAAATATATGAAAGTATATGAAAGGTTCATTTTCTAATTTATAAAATACGCTGTTTTTAAATATTTTTAACCCAGAGGGACATTAGCTCGAATTCTGTCCAAATGTTTATGTCTGCAAATGAAAAAATGATCCCTATGGGCGAAATACAACGTCTGAAGGCTTTCAGTTTAATATTTGTTTTGGGTGTATCTGTGGGGTGTAAATTCTTCAACTTTCAGTATATATCCAATCGAGCCATTTTTATAAAAGTTATTTAAATTAATTTCTTCCAAATTTCATGTCATGACTGATTTGTTTGAGTAAAAGTTAGGTTATTTGAAAAGGGCAAAGAAAAGGATGGTTACCTGCCTGGCGCGAGGGATGGCTTAGCGGAGAACGTTCTATGGGGAATCTTCTTATGTACATCGAGATAAGGAAAACTGCAGAAGCGAACCATGCAGCCAGCACGTTGGCGGAGAATCAAACAGGGTAAAACTCTTAGCATTCTTAAACACAGGGCATATTGCTATGGGACACATATTGAAAATACTTCGTTTGAAAAGAAAGCAATATATTCTCATTTATTATTTCTAGTAAGTTTTGACATGAAGGCCACAGAGAGAAAAAAAATCTAAAATACAAAATAACATCCTTATTCGTGTTTTAATGATAATCTGGAGGTTTTTTATGCGAAATGCCGACAAATCACATAGGAAAAACAAAAAGGAAGTAGCAGACAACAAGGGAAAATATGCATAAGAAAAATTTCAATAATAGCTACAGCTTAACTTAATTCAATGAGAAGTTATAGTTAAAATAGAGCATATTGGTAAATCATAACTGAATATGGTGTGTAAACTATTAAATTAATTTAAGAGCACAAGAAAAACAAATTTAGCAACGGCATTTAACTGCAAATAATATTTTAATTTCAGGTTACTATATAATTTCATTTAAGTTTTTCAGTTCTGAAATGTAGCTCTAGAAAAGAATTTTAAAATGATTTTCTGTTTCCATTTCAGCTGTAGCGCAATCGATTGGACTGAAAATATCTTTCCTCTCTCTTATCGGAAAAGGCAACTTCTTCCGTCCAAATCCAATGCTCAGTCAATATGGACGTCACTTAGTCAGTCATTGGTCAGTCAATGTTAAATTTTTATTCAGTCACTGGTCAGGCAAAGAGATCTTCACTTTCTCAGTCGATTTTCAGTGAATGTCCAATTTTTATTCTGTCACTGGTCAGTTAATGAGATCGTCACTCAGTCACTAGGCTGTCAATGAGATCGTCACTTAGTCAGTCAATGTCCAATTTTTATTCAGTCACTGGTCAGGCAAGGAGATCTTCACTTTCTTAGTTCCTGTTCAGTGAATGTCCAAATTTTAGTCTGTCAGTGCTCAGTCAATAAAATCGTCACTCAGTCACTGCTCAGTCAATGTCCAAATTTAGTCAGTCTCCGGTCTGTCAATGAGATAGTCAGTTAGTCAGTCACTGGTCAGACAATGTCCTACTTTTAGTCACTCAGTGAGATTGTCATTTAGTAAGTCACTGGTGAGACAATGTGCAATTTTTATTCAGTCAACGGGCAATCAAGGAGACCGCCACATAGTCAGTCAATGTCCAATTTTTAGGCAGGCCCTGGTCAGTCAATGTGATCGTCAGTTAGTGACCGGTCAGAAAATGTCTAATTTTCAGTCAGTCACTGGTCAGACAATGTCCTACTTTTAGTCAATGAGATTGTCATTTAGTCAGTCACTGGTCAGTCAATGTTCAATTTTTAGGCGAGTTGTGGTCAGTCGAGATTGGTGTCATGGCAAACAAATTTATCACGAATACAAACTGAAATTTTGTGAATTTATCTCAGATCTATATAATATGTTTTAAGTCCTTTGTTTATTTTTAATTTTTTAAAGCAGAAATATTTCAGTAATGTGTTTCTTATGTTTGAAATTTTGAAACGCTTGCTATGATTCGAAGAAGGATGTTGAGTGTACTCGTCATCAAAGCAGATAACAGGGACGGTACCAACGACGAGATCAACGAGCTGTTCTTCAGAATCTTCAGTTGGTTTCAGTTCTGTTCTGTCTTCTTGATCCAGTTTGCCATTCATTTTTGGTTCATTATTTGTGTTAAGGAGATTACCAGAATCGATGTCTCTTTGTGTTCCAAGATCGTTATGCGATACAATGCATTCAGCATAGAATGATTCAATAGAGGCATTCAAACTGAATTCTTCCTGGTTCAAGACTTCACTTAGTAAAATCTACGAAGCTATACTGCTTAGATACCTGAATGATTTCTGCCGAAGTCGAAATATCATTATTCCTCAACAATTCGGCTTTCGCGCAAAACACTCAACTCAGACCCAGCTACTGAGGGTAGTAGAAATCATTCACACAGGATCTCGCAGTGGAAAGCCTACAACTATAGTCTATTTAGACGTAGCAAAGGCTTTCGACAGATGTTGGCACATCGGAATTTTATTCAAGCTCATGCGACTTGAAATTTCGGCTAATTTTGTGCACATCATGCACTCTTACCTCAATAATCGCACCTTTTCTGTTAAAGTTAAATATTCTGTCTCTTCTCCTCGCCCTATCCTGGCGGGGGTGCCTCAGGGAGGAATTCTTAGCGCTACGCTCTTCAACTTGTATGTAAATGACATACCACAATCACCAAGTGTCGATCTAGCCCTTTACGCAGACGACACAGCCATCATTTCTCAGCACCCAACACTTAACGCCACTCTTAACCACCTCCAACTTTATTTAACAGACTTGGAGTCCTGGCTCATTACCTGGAAAATCAAAATCAACGTCGCAAAAAGTGCCGCCACCGTTTTCTTTTCCAGAAAGAGGAATGTCCATAGTCAACTCCAACCACTCAGGCTATTTGATGAGGAGATACCCTGGGTGGAATCCTATAAATATCTCGGAGTTTATCTGGATGCGAAACTACTCTGGAGTACTCATATCAACTATACAATAGCCAAAGCACGAACTGTCAGAACTCAACTAATGTCACTTATCAACCGTACCAGCAACCTCTCCCTCAGCAACAAGATCCTACTTTATCGCAGCACCATCTTCCCCATCCTCACCTATGCAGCTATCATCTAGTCAACCGCAGCCAACAGTCACCTAAAGAAACTCCAAGTATTCCAGAGTGTTACGCTCCGCATACTCACCAATGCTCATTATTTCGTCCGGAATGAAGTGCTTCATAATGACCTCAAAATTTTACCCCTGGATGCCTTTTTTCGGCAAAATTCGGCAAAGTTTTTCAATAGACTATCTCAGATTGAAAACCCAGTCTTGCACTCACTTCCTGCTTATAATTCAGCAGAGCCTAGCTCTGCTAAGCGACCTAGGAGCGTTCTTGATAGAACATTTAACATCTTTCCTAGGAAGCCTAAGCGGAGGTGCTTACTTGACTAGGAATTCTTTCTAATTCTTAAAACTAAACTTTAACCAGCACTTCACGGGCCTAACCCGGCGACCCTTAATTAACTCTCCTTTTTACATCACTGCCCGCTAGACCTAATCTGGCCTCGTTTACCGCGACCCACATCTGTACCACTAAACATGACCTCCCCCCATTTACCAGGACCTCATCTTTTCACATATCACGGACCAGACTTTTAACATTAAACTAAATTATTAAAAAATAGCAGCAATAGTTTAATTATTTAACTACTATTTAATCCATTAAAATTTAGACTTAAATAAAATTGCAATAGCTACGCTACTCTATATTCATTCCTGCAGTGCTCCCTCTTACCTAAATACAACTTATCAATTCTTTATTTTCGCACAGGTATCACAAGCTTGCATTTCATCACTACAAGACCTTCTTCAATAATTAAATTTTAATCTCGCTTCCTTAATTCCCCTTACTCCCTTCCTTTGCTCTATTTCTGTCCCTTTAATTCCTCATCTAATAATTTCTCCGTCTTTTTCACAATTAACTTTCCTCACGGTTCTTTTCCTCCAGTAGCTGCTCCTATTCTCCTCTCGCCACGGGCGGTCGGAGAACTTTTCGCCTTCCTGAATAGACTCTACCCCCCTCCTCTTCGCTCCTTCTTCCCTGGATTCAGTTTTAGTCGTAAGACTCTTCCCCCCCCTCGCTCATCCCCAAGGCATTAGCTATCACTGCGGCTGTCCGTATTACCTAATATTACCTTTCCCAAGCCCTGGAAAACTATGTTTCCCGGCTGATTGTCTTCCAACCTTTCCGATTCCATAAACGCAATGCGTTCCGGAATTCGCCTCAACTAACTCCTTTCTCTCTTTCAATCTTAAATTACAAGCTGAAAGCAGAGAGAATTGCTCGTCCCATATGCGGACTCCTTATTCATTTCTTTCTATATAAACCCTTAAAGGTTTGTTCGTCTCCCCTTTAGCCATTGCTTTTTCTTATCCAACTCAGTTTCCTTATCGATGTTGTGGAAGTAATTGCATTAAGTTGCAAAGGTACTCCGGAAGTCAAACGCCTTGGGCCTTGGGCCTGGTTCAAGATGGTTATACTGCTATTCGTGCCTATTTGATTACCTGAGTTATCAGGTTTTGGAAAATCAAAATCCTTTTCTGTTTCCTGTTGGAGGTAATTAAATTGCATTTCATCGCTGATATTGTGCACATCATAAGAATTATTATCGAAATCTTTGGCAAAATGGCCGATGTGGTCAGTATCACTATCAATATGCAACTTAAGAAGGTTATTATCAAAAGCTTCGTTATTAACTTCGAGGAGATCGGTGTCACTGTCTATGTCCACATCAAAGGAATCATCATTAAATTCATTAATATCAGCATATGAATCAAGGAAATCTAAATTACGTACCTTGTTTCCCGCATTAAACTGGTGTTCATTACGGTTAATAGAGTTTTCCTCATTATTTTCCCGAATTCTCTCTTCTCTTCGAGAAAACAAAAGGAAGGCAGTCGCAAAACAAATAAGTATGCCCAATAGGCTGTCGATAAAGGGTGTTGGTATAAAAATGTAGCACAATACTGTCAAAAAAAAGAACTCCATTTCTAAAAATGGTTCGAATGCGATTTCAGCATTAAAAATAACAAGCAAATAAGCTCCACACGTAAGATTTTAGCACCACTAGATTTGATATCTCTAATGATAATGGTTCATAAGCATTGTTAAAAATGTATACATTAACTTTGTTTTAATTCAAAAAAGCCTAAAACAATTATTGGTAAATTCATTGTTCCGAACGTTATTAAAAGGATTCTTTGAATATGTAACAATGAAGGTATTCTGATATATAATTCTACTCACAATAGAGGGAAGATTCTATGAGTCTGTCTTTCGTTCGGTCTGCGTGTAAGCCGATAGACCCAGGCCTACGAATTTGCTACATAGGTGCATCCAGACAAGAGCCAGTGCACCTCGAAACGAGGTTTCCAAAATTCGAATGACTTTTTAAATTTTATTTTTTTATTTTTGTTTTATTCATTTTTTTGATAAAATCGGTAATTCTCTCTCATTACATCAGCAATAATGGCACGCAACCATTCTTGCTGTTGTATCCCTGTCGCCATTGTTGATGATATCAGCACTGTTGCCATTCGGAAAAATGAGGGCGAAAATTAGCGTTTTAAGAACTTTTAATTAATATCTCTGATTTTTGCTATTTCTTGGAATAAAAGTGGAAGCGGAAAAGTGGAAAAACGAATCAACGCTAAACTGCCGCTGCCATACATATTCAAAAAAAATGTTTCTTTTTTGGGGGTTTCTTGCAATACAAAGCATAAACGTCATACTTATATGTACATATATATATATATATATAACCAGAGATTATTATTATTAAAATGAAAATACTTGAATACTCTGTGAAAATACTTTTTATACAAAAAGTACTTTCAAAACATGAATTTGTCTTGGATTTATTAGTGCAAAGCACAGAGAATCATGTTTACCTGCCACTCTGATGGAAAGGATTTCATCTACCTTTGACGGGGTAAAAATGAAGCTAAATATATGCACAATACAAAAATATATAAAACTATTTTTAATTCTTTAATAGTCACCTCTTTAAGATAAAATCAACTGGTTAGCGTAACCTGAACTTACGTTATATAATTAGCGAGAACGATACACCAAAATGAGTTTTGGTGTATCGATGTACTGAGTGTACATAGTGTTTTTTCTACTTTTCATTATTTACTCTTTATTACATTTACTTAATTATTGCTGATAAATCGATATGGACTTTGCGAAACCTTGGGGCAGCACATTGATGTGTATTATGCGTTTTAAAAATTTCAACAACTGGTCTGTGCAACTATGCTCCGCTCACTTATGTTACATGCCTCAACAACTACAACCACGATATTCCGTTAGCTACAAGACACGGAGCAAGGAGGACGCTACAGCCGTAGCACTAACGAGGATAAAGTTAAGCCAACGTGTTTATGCTACAGATGTGCTAATTTGCTTTTACGATGTGAAAGTTACGCTTCAGATATTTTAAATCGCTATTTTACACAAGTTATCCCACTGTTACATATTGCCATATTGGATGTGATTCCGAACTTCAAGTGAAAAGTTTCTTCCGACATTGGGATTTATTTTTGACTTTTATATGATACCCACTAAGAACAGATATAGATAGGTAACGAATTCAGGGTATTGTACCTCCTAAAAAAGCGAAAACATATGAACTATGACCTATATGTTATTAGAGGGAATGTATTTAGCGCTAGGAAGGCTTATAAATAATAAGTTCAATCATATGCTTACATACGAAACCATCACAACAGACGACATTCTGACATCATAACAGGCGGCGACATTTCATACGATCATCATAACAGACATTCTGAACATGGAAAACGAGTGAATAGAACATAACACTTCAATTCTCTACATTCCTCAATAATAAGATATACTAATTTGGAAAGATGCTCAGTAGAATTCAAGTCAGGGCTTTTAAGTAACCAATTTATGACAGAGAAGTCAGAGGAATGCTCTTGCATCCAACCAACCAGTAGCCAACCGTAACCTTTGAGAGGCGCAGTTATCTTTCTGAGATACTCCCTTTCCGTGTGAATGACAGGGACATAAATGGATGGAGATGATAGCTCATCAACTCCACGTACAGAATCATATTGAGGGAGGTAAGAACAAGTACTAAAGATCCCAAACACAACCAGAAGAAAGCATCCCAGACCATGATTAAGCCTCCACGGCCTTGTACAATTCCAATCTGTGACACCGGATTCATACATTCATGATTTTCTCGTCATATTCTGAACCTCCCATCGGTATTAATTAGAGGGATCGAGACTCATCACTCTTACACATTTCATGTCCACTAGTGTCTATTCTCTATATTCTCTTGCCCAGGTAAGAATGGCAAATCGATGGCATGCATTTAGGAAAGGTACCCTAGTGTGTCTACGGCTTCCGAAGTCCATATGGTGAAGGGCGATCTTTTTACTGACTGTACGACTGTCGCTTGCTTTAGCTAGGTGGTAATTTGGGCTAATATTTGGCTTCATAGACCATGTACAATACGGCTGATACTTCTCATACCACGATTGTTCTAAGTTAAATCTCCTTTGCACTTTGCAGAGTCGCTACTTCTTTTTTCCACCATCCGTGTATTCTCGGTATGCTCTTGACACTGTCGACCGTTAAAATCCTATCCCGCTGAGGATTTTAGAAATTGTATGGCCCATGCGACGAAAGATTACTATCTGCCTTATATTGAAATTTTACCTATACTGGTATATGAAACGACTGATTATCGAGAAGCATAGTGTATGTGCATTTACCACAACTCCCTCACGTAAGCCCAGATGCAGCGCAGCGCTATTCAATTTGCATAGCCATGTCTATCCCTAATTTAGTGGCACTTCAGTGTAGTTACAACTCATGAAGCTTGGGCATACGTGTAACGCTTGCAAGAGATAAACATGAATTTACTGCCGAAAAAGAGCAGGAAAAGACTTAATATATTGGTTCAGAGGGAAAAAAAATTTTTTTCAAAAGGTTTTATTGTTCTTACTGGATTCTTTTATAAGGGGAAACTTAAAATAAGGAAAGTAGACAAAAATATCAAAATCAATTCGGATTACAATTAGAAATAACTTTAAACACCTATATTAAAAGACGAAATTCCATCTCTTTAT
This sequence comes from Stegodyphus dumicola, assembly GCF_044657685.1. NCBI lineage: Eukaryota > Metazoa > Arthropoda > Arachnida > Araneae > Eresidae > Stegodyphus > Stegodyphus dumicola. The sequence goes on along the minus strand of NC_140772.1, from coordinate 19,153,993 downwards.
CCAAACAATCTTGACTGTATTAAGTTCCATCAGGATAAGGCTACAAACCATACCTCTAAATCTACTGCTTTATGTTTTGAAAAAAGTGAGATATGAAACCGCAATGGAAGCTATTCCCTTTAGACGCATATCCACCAAATCTCCTGATGTGTCTCCTATGGATTAATATGCATTTGTACTTTTAAAACAAGCTCTTTATACGTGGCATCCCCAAACATTGGACGGACTGTGGAACATTGTGAAGGAGAAGTGGCATAAAATCAAACTTGATGTTTTCAGGAAAGGGCTTTTCTCTTACAAATCAAGATGTAATATGATGGTTCAACAAAAGAGCTCTCAGCCGGAATATATTAGAAAATGAAATTATAATGTTTATTTATATATATAATTCTTTGCAAAATCCTTAAAAGAATACCTGAACACCCCCTGCACTCAGTCATTTGCGATAGTTACGTTGAATTTTAAATTTCAGACTAAACATTTCAGGATTATTCATAGGGTTTCCTTTATTCTCATTTTTATTAATAATGCCTCATAAATATTTATTCAAATATATGAAAGTATATGAAAGGTTCATTTTCTAATTTATAAAATACGCTGTTTTTAAATATTTTTAACCCAGAGGGACATTAGCTCGAATTCTGTCCAAATGTTTATGTCTGCAAATGAAAAAATGATCCCTATGGGCGCAATACAAAGTCTGAAAGCTTTCAGTTTAATATTTGTTTTGGGTGTATCTGTGGGGTGTAAATTCTTCAACTTCCAGTATATATCCAATCGAGCCATTTTTATAAAAGTTATTTAAATTAATTTCTTCCAAATTTCATGTCATGACTGATTTGTTTGAGTAAAAGTTAGGTTATTTGAAAAGGGCAAAGAAAAGGATGGTTACCTGCCTGGCGCGAGGGATGGCTTAGCGGAGAACGTTCTATGGGAAATCTTCTTATGTACATCGAGATAAGGAAAACTGCAGAAGCGAACCATGCAGCCAGCACGTTGGCGGAGAATCAAACAGGGTAAAACTCTTAGCATTCTTAAACACAGGGCATATTGCTATGGGACACATATTGAAAATACTTCGTTTGAAAAGAAAGCAATATATTCTCATTTATTATTTCTAGTAAGTTTTGACATGATGGCCACAGAGAGAAAAAAAATCTAAAATACAAACTAACATCCTTATTCGTGTTTTAATGATAATCTGGAGGTTTTTTATGCGAAATGCCGACAAATCACATAGGAAAAACAAAAAGGAAGTAGCAGACAACAAGGGAAAATATGCATAAGAAAAATTTCAATAATAGCTACAGCTTAACTTAATTCAATGAGAAGTTATAGTTAAATTAGAGCATATTGGTAAATCATAACTGAATATGGTGTGTAAACTATTAAATTAATTTAAGAGCACAAGAAAAACAAATTTAGCAACGGCATTTAACTGCAAATAATATTTTAATTTCAGGTTACTATATAATTTCATTTAAGTTTTTCAGTTCTGAAATGTAGCTCTAGAAAAGAATTTTAAAATGATTTTCTGTTTCCATTTCAGCTGTAGCGCAATAGATTGGACTGAAAACATCTTTCCTCTCTCTTATCGAAAAAGGCAATTTCTTCCGTCCAAATCCAATGCTCAGTCAATATGGACGACACTTAGTCAGTCATTGGTCAGTCAATGTTCAATTTTTATTCAGTCACTGGTCAGGCAAAGAGATCTTCACTTTCTCAGTCGATTTTCAGTGAATGTCCAATTTTTATTCTGTCACTGGTCAGTTAATCAGATCGTCACTCAGTCACTAGGCTGTCAATGAGATCGTCACTTAGTCAGTCAATGTCGAATTTTTATTCAATCACTGGTCAGGCAAGGAGATCTTCACTTTCTCAGTTCCTGTTCAGTGAATGTCCAAATTTTAGTCTGTCAGTGCTCAGTCAATAAAATCGTCACTCAGTCACTGCTCAGTCAATGTCCAAATTTAGTCAGTCTCCGGTCTGTCAATGAGATAGTCAGTTAGTCAGTCACTGGTCAGACAATGTCCTACTTTTAGTCACTCAGTGAGATTGTCATTTAGTAAGTCACTGGTGAGACAATGTGCAATTTTTATTCAGTCAACGGGCAATCAAGGAGACCGCCACATAGTCAGTCAATGTCCAATTTTTAGGCAGGCCCTGGTCAGTCAATGTGATCGTCAGTTAGTGACTGGTCAGAAAATGTCTAATTTTCAGTCAGTCACTGGTCAGACAATGTGCTAATTTTAGTCAATGAGATTGTCATTTAGTCAGTCACTGGTCAGTCAATGTCCAATTTTTAGGCGAGTTCTGGTCAGTCGAGATTGGTGTCATGGCAAACAAATTTATCACGAATACAAACTGAAATTTTGTGAATTTATCTCAGATCTATATAATATGTTTTAAGTCCTTTGTTTATTTTTAATTTTTTAAAGCAGAAATATTTCAGTAATGTTTTTCTTATGTCTGAAATTTTGAAACGCTTGCTATGATTCGAAGAAGGATGTTGAGTGTACTCGTCATCAAAGCAGATAACAGGGACGGTACCAACGACGAGATCAACGAGCTGTTCTTAAGAATCTTCAGTTGGTTTCAGTTCTGTTCTGCCTTCTTGATCCAGTTTGCCATTCATTTTTGGTTCATTATTTGTGTTAAGGAGATTACCAGAATCGATGTCTCTTTGTGTTCCAAGATCGTTATGCGATACAATGCATTCAGCATAGAATGATTCAATAGAGGCATTCAAACTGAATTCTTCCTGGTTCAAGATGGTTATACCGCTATTCGTGCCTATTTGATTACCTGAGTTATCAGGTTTTGGAAAATCAAAATCCTTTTCTGTTTCCTGTTGGAGGTAATTAAATTGCATTTCATCGCTGATATTGTGCACATCATAAGAATTATTATCGAAATCTTTGGCAAAATGGCCGATGTGGTCAGTATCACTATCAATATGCAACTTAAGAAGGTTATTATCAAAAGCTTCGTTATTAACTTCGAGGAGATCGGTGTCACTGTCTATGTCCACATCAAAGGAATCATCATTAAATTCATTAATATCAGCATATGAATCAAGGAAATCTAAATTACGTACCTTGTTTCCCGCATTAAACTGGTGTTCATTACGGTTAATAGAGTTTTCCTCATTATTTTCCCGAATTCTCTCTTCTCTTCGAGAAAATAAAAGGAAGGCAGTCGCAAAACAAATAAGTATGCCCAATAGGCTGTCGATAAAGGGTGTTGGTATAAAAATGTAGCACAATACTGTCAAAAAAAAGAACTCCATTTCTAAAAATGGTTCGAATGCGATTTCAGCATTAAAAATAACAAGCAAATAAGCTCCACACATAAGATTTTAGCACCACTAGATTTGATATCTCTAATGATAATGGTTCATAAGCATTGTTAAAAATGTATACATTAACTTTGTTTTAATTCAACAAAGCCTAAAACAATTATTGGTAAATTCATTGTTCCGAACGTTATTAAAAGGATTCTTTGAATATGTAACAATGAAGGTATTCTGATATATAATTCTACTCACAATAGAGGGAAGATTCTATGAGTCTGTCTTTCGTTCGGTCTGCGTGTAAGCTGATAGACCCAGGCCTACGAATTTGCTACATAGGTGCATCCAGACAAGAGCCAGTGCACCTCGAAACGAGGTTTCCAAAATTCGAATGACTTTTTAAATTTTATTTTTTTATTTTTGTTTTATTCATTTTTTTGATAAAATCGGTAATTCTCTCTCATTACATCAGCAATAATGGCACGCAACCATTCTTGCTGTTGTATCCCTGTCGCCATTGTTGATGATATCAGCACTGTTGCCATTCGGAAAAATGAGGGCGAAAATTAGCGTTTTAAGAACTTTTAATTAATATCTCTGATTTTTGCTATTTCTTGGAATAAAAGTGGAAGCGGAAAAGTGGAAAAACGAACCAACGCTAAACTGCCGCTGCCATACATATTCAAAAAAATGTTTCTTTTTTGGGGGTTTCTTGCAATACAAAGCATAAACGTAATACTTATATGTACATATATATATATATATATATATATATATATAACCAGAGATTATTATTATTAAAACGAAAATACTTGAATACTCTGGGAAAATACTTTTTATACAAAAAGTACTTTCAAAACATGAATTTGTCTTGGATTTATTAGTGCAAAGCACAGAGAATCATGTTTACCTGCCACTCTGATGGAAAGGGTTTCATCTACCTTTGACTGGGTAAAAATGAAGCTAAATATATGCACAATACAAAAATATATAAAACTATTTTTAATTCTTTAATAGTCACCTCTTTAAGATAAAATCAACTGGTTAGCGTAACATGAACTTACGTTATATAATTAGCGAGAACGATACACCAAAATGAGTTTTGGTGATCGATAAACTGAGTGTACATAGTGTTTTTTCTACTTTTCATTATTTACTCTTTATTACATTTACTTAATTATTGCTGATAAATCGATATGGACTTTGCGAAACCTTGGGGCAGCACATTGATGTGTATTATGCGTTTTAAAAATTTCAACAACTGGTCTGTGCAACTATGCTCCGCTCACTTATGTTACATGCCTCAACAACTACAACCACGATATTCCGTTAGCTACAAGACACGGAGCAAGGAGGACGCTACAGCCGTAGCACTAACGAGGATAAAGTTAAGCCAACGTGTTTATGCTACAGATGTGCTAATTTGCTTTTACGATGTGAAAGTTACGCTTCAGATATTTTAAATCGCTATTTTACACAAGTTATCCCACTGTTACATATTGCCATATTGGATGTGATTCCGAACTTCAAGTGAAAAGTTTCTTCCGACATTGGGATTTATTTTTGACTTTTATATGATACCCACTAAGAACAGATATAGATAGGTAACGATTTCAGGGTATTGTACTTCCTAAAAAAGCGAAAACATATGAACTATGACCTATATGTTATTAGAGGGAATGTATTTAGCGCTAGGAAGGCTTATAAATAATAAGTTCAATCATATGCTTACATACGAAACCATCACAACAGACGACATTCTGACATCATAACAGGCGGCGACATTTCATACGATCATCATAACAGACATTCTGAACATGGAAAACGAGTGAATAGAACATAACACTTCAATTCTCTACATTCCTCAATAATAAGATATACTAATTTGGAAAGATGCTCAGTAGAATTCAAGTCAGGGCTTTTAAGTAACCAATTTATGACAGAGAAGTCAGAGGAATGCTCTTGCATCCAACCAACCAGTAGCCAACCGTAACCTTTGAGAGGCGCAGTTATCTTTCTGAGATACTCCCTTTCCGTGTGAATGACAGGGACATAAATGGATGGAGATGATAGCTCATCAACTCCACGTGCAGAATCATATTGAGGGAGGTAAGAACAAGTACTAAAGATCCCAAACACAACCAGAAGAAAGCATCCCAGACCATGATTAAGCCTCCACGGCCTTGTACAATTCCAATCTGTGACACCGGATTCATACATTCATGATTTTCTCGTCATATTCTGAACCTCCCATCGGTATTAATTAGAGGGATCGAGACTCATCACTCTTACACATTTCATGTCCACTAGTGTCTATTCTCTATATTCTCTTGCCCAGGTAAGAATGGCAAATCGATGGCATGCATTTAGGAAAGGTACCCTAGTGTGTCTACGGCTTCCGAAGCCCATATGGTGAAGGGCGATCTTTTTACTGACTGTACGACTGTCGCTTGCTTTAGCTAGGTGGTAATTTGGGCTAATATTTGGCTTCATAGACCATGTACAATACGGCTGATACTTCTCATACCACGATTGTTCTAAGTTAAATCTCCTTTGCACTTTGCAGAGTCGCTACTTCTTTTTCCCACCATCCGTGTATTCTCGGTATGCTCTTGACACTGTCGACCGTTAAAATCCTATCCCGCTGAGGATTTTAGAAATTGTATGGCCCATGCGACGAAAGATTACTATCTGCCTTATATTGAAATTTTACCTATACTGGTATATGAAACGACTGATTATCGAGAAGCATAGTGTACGTGCATTTACCACAACTCCCTCACGTAAGCCCAGATGCAGCGCAGCGCTATTCAATTTGCATAGCCATGTCTATCCCTAATTTAGTGGCACTTCAGTGTAGTTACAACTCATGAAGCTTGGGCATACGTGTAACGCTTGCAAGAGATAAACATGAATTTACTGCCGAAAAAGAGCAGCAAAAGACTTAATATATTGGTTCAAAGGGAAAAAAAATTTTTTTTTCAAAAGGTTTTATTGTTCTTACTGGATTCTTTTATAAGGGGAAACTTAAAATAAGGAAAGTAGACAAAAATATCAAAATCAATTCGGATTACAATCAGAAATAACTTTAAACACCTATATTAAAAGACGAAATTCCATCTCTTTATCCAAACAATCTTGACTGTATTAAGTTCCATCAGGATAAGGCTACAAACCATACCTCTAAATCTACTGCTTTATGTTTTGAAAAAAGTGAGATATGAAACCGCAATTGAAGCTATTCCCTTTAGACGCATATCCACCAAATCTCCTGATGTGTCTCCTATGGATTAATATGCATTTGTACTTTTAAAACAAGCTCTTTATACGTGGCATCCCCAAACATTGGACGGACTGTGGAACATTGTGAAGGAGAAGTGGCATAAAATCAACCTTGATGTTTTCAGGAAAGGGCTTTTCTCTTACAAATCAAGATGTAATATGATGGTTCAACAAAAGAGCTCTCAGCCGGAATATATTAGAAAATGAAATTATAACGTTTGTTTATATATATAATTCTTTGCAAAATCCTTAAAAGCATACCTGAACACCCCCTGCACTCAGTCATTTGCGATAGTTACGTTGAATTTTAAATTTCAGACTAAACGTTTCAGGATTATTCATAGGGTTTCCTTTATTCTCATTTTTATTAATAATGCCTCATAAATATTTATTCAAATATATGAAAGTATATGAAAGGTTCATTTTCTAATTTATAAAATACGCTGTTTTTAAATATTTTTAACCCAGAGGGACATTAGCTCGAATTCTGTCCAAATGTTTATGTCTGCAAATGAAAAAATGATCCCTATGGGCGAAATACAACGTCTGAAGGCTTTCAGTTTAATATTTGTTTTGGGTGTATCTGTGGGGTGTAAATTCTTCAACTTTCAGTATATATCCAATCGAGCCATTTTTATAAAAGTTATTTAAATTAATTTCTTCCAAATTTCATGTCATGACTGATTTGTTTGAGTAAAAGTTAGGTTATTTGAAAAGGGCAAAGAAAAGGATGGTTACCTGCCTGGCGCGAGGGATGGCTTAGCGGAGAACGTTCTATGGGGAATCTTCTTATGTACATCGAGATAAGGAAAACTGCAGAAGCGAACCATGCAGCCAGCACGTTGGCGGAGAATCAAACAGGGTAAAACTCTTAGCATTCTTAAACACAGGGCATATTGCTATGGGACACATATTGAAAATACTTCGTTTGAAAAGAAAGCAATATATTCTCATTTATTATTTCTAGTAAGTTTTGACATGAAGGCCACAGAGAGAAAAAAAATCTAAAATACAAAATAACATCCTTATTCGTGTTTTAATGATAATCTGGAGGTTTTTTATGCGAAATGCCGACAAATCACATAGGAAAAACAAAAAGGAAGTAGCAGACAACAAGGGAAAATATGCATAAGAAAAATTTCAATAATAGCTACAGCTTAACTTAATTCAATGAGAAGTTATAGTTAAAATAGAGCATATTGGTAAATCATAACTGAATATGGTGTGTAAACTATTAAATTAATTTAAGAGCACAAGAAAAACAAATTTAGCAACGGCATTTAACTGCAAATAATATTTTAATTTCAGGTTACTATATAATTTCATTTAAGTTTTTCAGTTCTGAAATGTAGCTCTAGAAAAGAATTTTAAAATGATTTTCTGTTTCCATTTCAGCTGTAGCGCAATCGATTGGACTGAAAACATCTTTCCTCTCTCTTATCGGAAAAGGCAACTTCTTCCGTCCAAATCCAATGCTCAGTCAATATGGACGTCACTTAGTCAGTCATTGGTCAGTCAATGTTAAATTTTTATTCAGTCACTGGTCAGGCAAAGAGATCTTCACTTTCTCAGTCGATTTTCAGTGAATGTCCAATTTTTATTCTGTCACTGGTCAGTTAATGAGATCGTCACTCAGTCACTAGGCTGTCAATGAGATCGTCACTTAGTCAGTCAATGTCCAATTTTTATTCAGTCACTGGTCAGGCAAGGAGATCTTCACTTTCTCAGTTCCTGTTCAGTGAATGTCCAAATTTTAGTCTGTCAGTGCTCAGTCAATAAAATCGTCACTCAGTCACTGCTCAGTCAATGTCCAAATTTAGTCAGTCTCCGGTCTGTCAATGAGATAGTCAGTTAGTCAGTCACTGGTCAGACAATGTCCTACTTTTAGTCACTCAGTGAGATTGTCATTTAGTAAGTCACTGGTGAGACAATGTGCAATTTTTATTCAGTCAACGGGCAATCAAGGAGACCGCCACATAGTCAGTCAATGTCCAATTTTTAGGCAGGCCCTGGTCAGTCAATGTGATCGTCAGTTAGTGACCGGTCAGAAAATGTCTAATTTTCAGTCAGTCACTGGTCAGACAATGTCCTACTTTTAGTCAATGAGATTGTCATTTAGTCAGTCACTGGTCAGTCAATGTTCAATTTTTAGGCGAGTTGTGGTCAGTCGAGATTGGTGTCATGGCAAACAAATTTATCACGAATACAAACTGAAATTTTGTGAATTTATCTCAGATCTATATAATATGTTTTAAGTCCTTTGTTTATTTTTAATTTTTTAAAGCAGAAATATTTCAGTAATGTGTTTCTTATGTTTGAAATTTTGAAACGCTTGCTATGATTCGAAGAAGGATGTTGAGTGTACTCGTCATCAAAGCAGATAACAGGGACGGTACCAACGACGAGATCAACGAGCTGTTCTTCAGAATCTTCAGTTGGTTTCAGTTCTGTTCTGTCTTCTTGATCCAGTTTGCCATTCATTTTTGGTTCATTATTTGTGTTAAGGAGATTACCAGAATCGATGTCTCTTTGTGTTCCAAGATCGTTATGCGATACAATGCATTCAGCATAGAATGATTCAATAGAGGCATTCAAACTGAATTCTTCCTGGTTCAAGACTTCACTTAGTAAAATCTACGAAGCTATACTGCTTAGATACCTGAATGATTTCTGCCGAAGTCGAAATATCATTATTCCTCAACAATTCGGCTTTCGCGCAAAACAATCAACTCAGACCCAGCTACTGAGGGTAGTAGAAATCATTCACACAGGATCTCGCAGTGGAAAGCCTACAACTATAGTCTATTTAGACGTAGCAAAGGCTTTCGACAGATGTTGGCACATCGGAATTTTATTCAAGCTCATGCGACTTGAAATTTCGGCTAATTTTGTGCACATCATGCACTCTTACCTCAATAATCGCACCTTTTCTGTTAAAGTTAAATATTCTGTCTCTTCTCCTCGCCCTATCCTGGCGGGGGTGCCTCAGGGAGGAATTCTTAGCGCTACGCTCTTCAACTTGTATGTAAATGACATACCACAATCACCAAGTGTCGATCTAGCCCTTTACGCAGACGACACAGCCATCATTTCTCAGCACCCAACACTTAACGCCACTCTTAACCACCTCCAACTTTATTTAACAGACTTGGAGTCCTGGCTCATTACCTGGAAAATCAAAATCAACGTCGCAAAAAGTGCCGCCACCGTTTTCTTTTCCAGAAAGAGGAATGTCCATAGTCAACTCCAACCACTCAGGCTATTTGATGAGGAGATACCCTGGGTGGAATCCTATAAATATCTCGGAGTTTATCTGGATGCGAAACTACTCTGGAGTACTCATATCAACTATACAATAGCCAAAGCACGAACTGTCAGAACTCAACTAATGTCACTTATCAACCGTACCAGCAACCTCTCCCTCAGCAACAAGATCCTACTTTATCGCAGCACCATCTTCCCCATCCTCACCTATGCAGCTATCATCTGGTCAACCGCAGCCAACAGTCACCTAAAGAAACTCCAAGTATTCCAGAGTGTTACGCTCCGCATACTCACCAATGCTCATTATTTCGTCCGGAATGAAGTGCTTCATAATGACCTCAAAATTTTACCCCTGGATGCCTTTTTTCGGCAAAATTCGGCAAAGTTTTTCAATAGACTATCTCAGATTGAAAACCCAGTCTTGCACTCACTTCCTGCTTATAATTCAGCAGAGCCTAGCTCTGCTAAGCGACCTAGGAGCGTTCTTGATAGAACATTTAACATCTTTCCTAGGAAGCCTAAGCGGAGGTGCTTACTTGACTAGGAATTCTTTCTAATTCTTAAAACTAAACTTTAACCAGCACTTCACGGGCCTAACCCGGCGACCCTTAATTAACTCTCCTTTTTACATCACTGCCCGCTAGACCTAATCTGGCCTCGTTTACCGCGACCCACATCTGTACCACTAAACATGACCTCCCCCCATTTACCAGGACCTCATCTTTTCACATATCACGGACCAGACTTTTAACATTAAACTAAATTATTAAAAAATAGCAGCAATAGTTTAATTATTTAACTACTATTTAATCCATTAAAATTTAGACTTAAATAAAATTGCAATAGCTACGCTACTCTATATTCATTCCTGCAGTGCTCCCTCTTACCTAAATACAACTTATCAATTCTTTATTTTCGCACAGGTATCACAAGCTTGCATTTCATCACTACAAGACCTTCTTCAATAATTAAATTTTAATCTCGCTTCCTTAATTCCCCTTACTCCCTTCCTTTGCTCTATTTCTGTCCCTTTAATTCCTCATCTAATAATTTCTCCGTCTTTTTCACAATTAACTTTCCTCACGGTTCTTTTCCTCCAGTAGCTGCTCCTATTCTCCTCTCGCCACGGGCGGTCGGAGAACTTTTCGCCTTCCTGAATAGACTCTACCCCCCTCCTCTTCGCTCCTTCTTCCCTGGATTCAGTTTTAGTCGTAAGACTCTTCCCCCCCCTCGCTCATCCCCAAGGCATTAGCTATCACTGCGGCTGTCCGTATTACCTAATATTACCTTTCCCAAGCCCTGGAAAACTATGTTTCCCGGCTGATTGTCTTCCAACCTTTCCGATTCCATAAACGCAATGCGTTCCGGAATTCGCCTCAACTAACTCCTTTCTCTCTTTCAATCTTAAATTACAAGCTGAAAGCAGAGAGAATTGCTCGTCCCATATGCGGACTCCTTATTCATTTCTTTCTATATAAACCCTTAAAGGTTTGTTCGTCTCCCCTTTAGCCATTGCTTTTTCTTATCCAACTCAGTTTCCTTATCGATGTTGTGGAGGTAATTGCATTAAGTTGCAAAGGTACTCCGGAAGTCAAACGCCTTGGGCCTTGGGCCTGGTTCAAGATGGTTATACTGCTATTCGTGCCTATTTGATTACCTGAGTTATCAGGTTTTGGAAAATCAAAATCCTTTTCTGTTTCCTGTTGGAGGTAATTAAATTGCATTTCATCGCTGATATTGTGCACATCATAAGAATTATTATCGAAATCTTTGGCAAAATGGCCGATGTGGTCAGTATCACTATCAATATGCAACTTAAGAAGGTTATTATCAAAAGCTTCGTTATTAACTTCGAGGAGATCGGTGTCACTGTCTATGTCCACATCAAAGGAATCATCATTAAATTCATTAATATCAGCATATGAATCAAGGAAATCTAAATTACGTACCTTGTTTCCCGCATTAAACTGGTGTTCATTACGGTTAATAGAGTTTTCCTCATTATTTTCCCGAATTCTCTCTTCTCTTCGAGAAAACAAAAGGAAGGCAGTCGCAAAACAAATAAGTATGCCCAATAGGCTGTCGATAAAGGGTGTTGGTATAAAAATGTAGCACAATACTGTCAAAAAAAAGAACTCCATTTCTAAAAATGGTTCGAATGCGATTTCAGCATTAAAAATAACAAGCAAATAAGCTCCACACGTAAGATTTTAGCACCACTAGATTTGATATCTCTAATGATAATGGTTCATAAGCATTGTTAAAAATGTATACATTAACTTTGTTTTAATTCAAAAAAGCCTAAAACAATTATTGGTAAATTCATTGTTCCGAACGTTATTAAAAGGATTCTTTGAATATGTAACAATGAAGGTATTCTGATATATAATTCTACTCACAATAGAGGGAAGATTCTATGAGTCTGTCTTTCGTTCGGTCTGCGTGTAAGCTGATAGACCCAGGCCTACGAATTTGCTACATAGGTGCATCCAGACAAGAGCCAGTGCACCTCGAAACGAGGTTTCCAAAATTCGAATGACTTTTTAAATTTTATTTTTTTATTTTTGTTTTATTCATTTTTTTGATAAAATCGGTAATTCTCTCTCATTACATCAGCAATAATGGCACGCAACCATTCTTGCTGTTGTATCCCTGTCGCCATTGTTGATGATATCAGCACTGTTGCCATTCGGAAAAATGAGGGCGAAAATTAGCGTTTTAAGAACTTTTAATTAATATCTCTGATTTTTGCTATTTCTTGGAATAAAAGTGGAAGCGGAAAAGTGGAAAAACGAATCAACGCTAAACTGCCGCTGCCATACATATTCAAAAAAAATGTTTCTTTTTTGGGGGTTTCTTGCAATACAAAGCATAAACGTCATACTTATATGTACATATATATATATATATAACCAGAGATTATTATTATTAAAATGAAAATACTTGAATACTCTGTGAAAATACTTTTTATACAAAAAGTACTTTCAAAACATGAATTTGTCTTGGATTTATTAGTGCAAAGCACAGAGAATCATGTTTACCTGCCACTCTGATGGAAAGGATTTCATCTACCTTTGACGGGGTAAAAATGAAGCTAAATATATGCACAATACAAAAATATATAAAACTATTTTTAATTCTTTAATAGTCACCTCTTTAAGATAAAATCAACTGGTTAGCGTAACCTGAACTTACGTTATATAATTAGCGAGAACGATACACCAAAATGAGTTTTGGTGTATCGATGTACTGAGTGTACATAGTGTTTTTTCTACTTTTCATTATTTACTCTTTATTACATTTACTTAATTATTGCTGATAAATCGATATGGACTTTGCGAAACCTTGGGGCAGCACATTGATGTGTATTATGCGTTTTAAAAATTTCAACAACTGGTCTGTGCAACTATGCTCCGCTCACTTATGTTACATGCCTCAACAACTACAACCACGATATTCCGTTAGCTACAAGACACGGAGCAAGGAGGACGCTACAGCCGTAGCACTAACGAGGATAAAGTTAAGCCAACGTGTTTATGCTACAGATGTGCTAATTTGCTTTTACGATGTGAAAGTTACGCTTCAGATATTTTAAATCGCTATTTTACACAAGTTATCCCACTGTTACATATTGCCATATTGGATGTGATTCCGAACTTCAAGTGAAAAGTTTCTTCCGACATTGGGATTTATTTTTGACTTTTATATGATACCCACTAAGAACAGATATAGATAGGTAACGAATTCAGGGTATTGTACCTCCTAAAAAAGCGAAAACATATGAACTATGACCTATATGTTATTAGAGGGAATGTATTTAGCGCTAGGAAGGCTTATAAATAATAAGTTCAATCATATGCTTACATACGAAACCATCACAACAGACGACATTCTGACATCATAACAGGCGGCGACATTTCATACGATCATCATAACAGACATTCTGAACATGGAAAACGAGTGAATAGAACATAACACTTCAATTCTCTACATTCCTCAATAATAAGATATACTAATTTGGAAAGATGCTCAGTAGAATTCAAGTCAGGGCTTTTAAGTAACCAATTTATGACAGAGAAGTCAGAGGAATGCTCTTGCATCCAACCAACCAGTAGCCAACCGTAACCTTTGAGAGGCGCAGTTATCTTTCTGAGATACTCCCTTTCCGTGTGAATGACAGGGACATAAATGGATGGAGATGATAGCTCATCAACTCCACGTACAGAATCATATTGAGGGAGGTAAGAACAAGTACTAAAGATCCCAAACACAACCAGAAGAAAGCATCCCAGACCATGATTAAGCCTCCACGGCCTTGTACAATTCCAATCTGTGACACCGGATTCATACATTCATGATTTTCTCGTCATATTCTGAACCTCCCATCGGTATTAATTAGAGGGATCGAGACTCATCACTCTTACACATTTCATGTCCACTAGTGTCTATTCTCTATATTCTCTTGCCCAGGTAAGAATGGCAAATCGATGGCATGCATTTAGGAAAGGTACCCTAGTGTGTCTACGGCTTCCGAAGCCCATATGGTGAAGGGCGATCTTTTTACTGACTGTACGACTGTCGCTTGCTTTAGCTAGGTGGTAATTTGGGCTAATATTTGGCTTCATAGACCATGTACAATACGGCTGATACTTCTCATACCACGATTGTTCTAAGTTAAATCTCCTTTGCACTTTGCAGAGTCGCTACTTCTTTTTCCCACCATCCGTGTATTCTCGGTATGCTCTTGACACTGTCGACCGTTAAAATCCTATCCCGCTGAGGATTTTAGAAATTGTATGGCCCATGCGACGAAAGATTACTATCTGCCTTATATTGAAATTTTACCTATACTGGTATATGAAACGACTGATTATCGAGAAGCATAGTGTATGTGCATTTACCACAACTCCCTCACGTAAGCCCAGATGCAGCGCAGCGCTATTCAATTTGCATAGCCATGTCTATCCCTAATTTAGTGGCACTTCAGTGTAGTTACAACTCATGAAGCTTGGGCATACGTGTAACGCTTGCAAGAGATAAACATGAATTTACTGCCGAAAAAGAGCAGCAAAAGACTTAATATATTGGTTCAAAGGGAAAAAAAATTTTTTTTTTCAAAAGGTTTTATTGTTCTTACTGGATTCTTTTATAAGGGGAAACTTAAAATAAGGAAAGTAGACAAAAATATCAAAATCAATTCGGATTACAATCAGAAATAACTTTAAACACCTATATTAAAAGACGAAATTCCATCTCTTTATCCAAACAATCTTGACTGTATTAAGTTCCATCAGGATAAGGCTACAAACCATACCTCTAAATCTACTGCTTTATGTTTTGAAAAAAGTGAGATATGAAACCGCAATTGAAGCTATTCCCTTTAGACGCATATCCACCAAATCTCCTGATGTGTCTCCTATGGATTAATATGCATTTGTACTTTTAAAACAAGCTCTTTATACGTGGCATCCCCAAACATTGGACGGACTGTGGAACATTGTGAAGGAGAAGTGGCATAAAATCAACCTTGATGTTTTCAGGAAAGGGCTTTTCTCTTACAAATCAAGATGTAATATGATGGTTCAACAAAAGAGCTCTCAGCCGGAATATATTAGAAAATGAAATTATAACGTTTGTTTATATATATAATTCTTTGCAAAATCCTTAAAAGCATACCTGAACACCCCCTGCACTCAGTCATTTGCGATAGTTACGTTGAATTTTAAATTTCAGACTAAACGTTTCAGGATTATTCATAGGGTTTCCTTTATTCTCATTTTTATTAATAATGCCTCATAAATATTTATTCAAATATATGAAAGTATATGAAAGGTTCATTTTCTAATTTATAAAATACGCTGTTTTTAAATATTTTTAACCCAGAGGGACATTAGCTCGAATTCTGTCCAAATGTTTATGTCTGCAAATGAAAAAATGATCCCTATGGGCGAAATACAACGTCTGAAGGCTTTCAGTTTAATATTTGTTTTGGGTGTATCTGTGGGGTGTAAATTCTTCAACTTTCAGTATATATCCAATCGAGCCATTTTTATAAAAGTTATTTAAATTAATTTCTTCCAAATTTCATGTCATGACTGATTTGTTTGAGTAAAAGTTAGGTTATTTGAAAAGGGCAAAGAAAAGGATGGTTACCTGCCTGGCGCGAGGGATGGCTTAGCGGAGAACGTTCTATGGGGAATCTTCTTATGTACATCGAGATAAGGAAAACTGCAGAAGCGAACCATGCAGCCAGCACGTTGGCGGAGAATCAAACAGGGTAAAACTCTTAGCATTCTTAAACACAGGGCATATTGCTATGGGACACATATTGAAAATACTTCGTTTGAAAAGAAAGCAATATATTCTCATTTATTATTTCTAGTAAGTTTTGACATGAAGGCCACAGAGAGAAAAAAAATCTAAAATACAAAATAACATCCTTATTCGTGTTTTAATGATAATCTGGAGGTTTTTTATGCGAAATGCCGACAAATCACATAGGAAAAACAAAAAGGAAGTAGCAGACAACAAGGGAAAATATGCATAAGAAAAATTTCAATAATAGCTACAGCTTAACTTAATTCAATGAGAAGTTATAGTTAAAATAGAGCATATTGGTAAATCATAACTGAATATGGTGTGTAAACTATTAAATTAATTTAAGAGCACAAGAAAAACAAATTTAGCAACGGCATTTAACTGCAAATAATATTTTAATTTCAGGTTACTATATAATTTCATTTAAGTTTTTCAGTTCTGAAATGTAGCTCTAGAAAAGAATTTTAAAATGATTTTCTGTTTCCATTTCAGCTGTAGCGCAATCGATTGGACTGAAAACATCTTTCCTCTCTCTTATCGAAAAAGGCAACTTCTTCCGTCCAAATCCAATGCTCAGTCAATATGGACGTCACTTAGTCAGTCATTGGTCAGTCAATGTTAAATTTTTATTCAGTTACTGGTCAGGCAAAGAGATCTTCACTTTCTCAGTCGATTTTCAGTGAATGTCCAATTTTTATTCTGTCACTGGTCAGTTAATGAGATCGTCACTCAGTCACTAGGCTGTCAATGAGATCGTCACTTAGTCAGTCAATGTCCAATTTTTATTCAGTCACTGGTCAGGCAAGGAGATCTTCACTTTCTCAGTTCCTGTTCAGTGAATGTCCAAATTTTAGTCTGTCAGTGCTCAGTCAATAAAATCGTCACTCAGTCACTGCTCAGTCAATGTCCAAATTTAGTCAGTCTCCGGTCTGTCAATGAGATAGTCAGTTAGTCAGTCACTGGTCAGACAATGTCCTACTTTTAGTCACTCAGTGAGATTGTCATTTAGTAAGTCACTGGTGAGACAATGTGCAATTTTTATTCAGTCAACGGGCAATCAAGGAGACCGCCACATAGTCAGTCAATGTCCAATTTTTAGGCAGGCCCTGGTCAGTCAATGTGATCGTCAGTTAGTGACCGGTCAGAAAATGTCTAATTTTCAGTCAGTCACTGGTCAGACAATGTCCTACTTTTAGTCAATGAGATTGTCATTTAGTCAGTCACTGGTCAGTCAATGTTCAATTTTTAGGCGAGTTGTGGTCAGTCGAGATTGGTGTCATGGCAAACAAATTTATCACGAATACAAACTGAAATTTTGTGAATTTATCTCAGATCTATATAATATGTTTTAAGTCCTTTGTTTATTTTTAATTTTTTAAAGCAGAAATATTTCAGTAATGTGTTTCTTATGTTTGAAATTTTGAAACGCTTGCTATGATTCGAAGAAGGATGTTGAGTGTACTCGTCATCAAAGCAGATAACAGGGACGGTACCAACGACGAGATCAACGAGCTGTTCTTCAGAATCTTCAGTTGGTTTCAGTTCTGTTCTGTCTTCTTGATCCAGTTTGCCATTCATTTTTGGTTCATTATTTGTGTTAAGGAGATTACCAGAATCGATGTCTCTTTGTGTTCCAAGATCGTTATGCGATACAATGCATTCAGCATAGAATGATTCAATAGAGGCATTCAAACTGAATTCTTCCTGGTTCAAGACTTCACTTAGTAAAATCTACGAAGCTATACTGCTTAGATACCTGAATGATTTCTGCCGAAGTCGAAATATCATTATTCCTCAACAATTCGGCTTTCGCGCAAAACACTCAACTCAGACCCAGCTACTGAGGGTAGTAGAAATCATTCACACAGGATCTCGCAGTGGAAAGCCTACAACTATAGTCTATTTAGACGTAGCAAAGGCTTTCGACAGATGTTGGCACATCGGAATTTTATTCAAGCTCATGCGACTTGAAATTTCGGCTAATTTTGTGCACATCATGCACTCTTACCTCAATAATCGCACCTTTTCTGTTAAAGTTAAATATTCTGTCTCTTCTCCTCGCCCTATCCTGGCGGGGGTGCCTCAGGGAGGAATTCTTAGCGCTACGCTCTTCAACTTGTATGTAAATGACATACCACAATCACCAAGTGTCGATCTAGCCCTTTACGCAGACGACACAGCCATCATTTCTCAGCACCCAACACTTAACGCCACTCTTAACCACCTCCAACTTTATTTAACAGACTTGGAGTCCTGGCTCATTACCTGGAAAATCAAAATCAACGTCGCAAAAAGTGCCGCCACCGTTTTCTTTTCCAGAAAGAGGAATGTCCATAGTCAACTCCAACCACTCAGGCTATTTGATGAGGAGATACCCTGGGTGGAATCCTATAAATATCTCGGAGTTTATCTGGATGCGAAACTACTCTGGAGTACTCATATCAACTATACAATAGCCAAAGCACGAACTGTCAGAACTCAACTAATGTCACTTATCAACCGTACCAGCAACCTCTCCCTCAGCAACAAGATCCTACTTTATCGCAGCACCATCTTCCCCATCCTCACCTATGCAGCTATCATCTGGTCAACCGCAGCCAACAGTCACCTAAAGAAACTCCAAGTATTCCAGAGTGTTACGCTCCGCATACTCACCAATGCTCATTATTTCGTCCGGAATGAAGTGCTTCATAATGACCTCAAAATTTTACCCCTGGATGCCTTTTTTCGGCAAAATTCGGCAAAGTTTTTCAATAGACTATCTCAGATTGAAAACCCAGTCTTGCACTCACTTCCTGCTTATAATTCAGCAGAGCCTAGCTCTGCTAAGCGACCTAGGAGCGTTCTTGATAGAACATTTAACATCTTTCCTAGGAAGCCTAAGCGGAGGTGCTTACTTGACTAGGAATTCTTTCTAATTCTTAAAACTAAACTTTAACCAGCACTTCACGGGCCTAACCCGGCGACCCTTAATTAACTCTCCTTTTTACATCACTGCCCGCTAGACCTAATCTGGCCTCGTTTACCGCGACCCACATCTGTACCACTAAACATGACCTCCCCCCATTTACCAGGACCTCATCTTTTCACATATCACGGACCAGACTTTTAACATTAAACTAAATTATTAAAAAATAGCAGCAATAGTTTAATTATTTAACTACTATTTAATCCATTAAAATTTAGACTTAAATAAAATTGCAATAGCTACGCTACTCTATATTCATTCCTGCAGTGCTCCCTCTTACCTAAATACAACTTATCAATTCTTTATTTTCGCACAGGTATCACAAGCTTGCATTTCATCACTACAAGACCTTCTTCAATAATTAAATTTTAATCTCGCTTCCTTAATTCCCCTTACTCCCTTCCTTTGCTCTATTTCTGTCCCTTTAATTCCTCATCTAATAATTTCTCCGTCTTTTTCACAATTAACTTTCCTCACGGTTCTTTTCCTCCAGTAGCTGCTCCTATTCTCCTCTCGCCACGGGCGGTCGGAGAACTTTTCGCCTTCCTGAATAGACTCTACCCCCCTCCTCTTCGCTCCTTCTTCCCTGGATTCAGTTTTAGTCGTAAGACTCTTCCCCCCCCTCGCTCATCCCCAAGGCATTAGCTATCACTGCGGCTGTCCGTATTACCTAATATTACCTTTCCCAAGCCCTGGAAAATTATGTTTCCCGGCTGATTGTCTTCCAACCTTTCCGATTCCATAAACGCAATGCGTTCCGGAATTCGCCTCAACTAACTCCTTTCTCTCTTTCAATCTTAAATTACAAGCTGAAAGCAGAGAGAATTGCTCGTCCCATATGCGGACTCCTTATTCATTTCTTTCTATATAAACCCTTAAAGGTTTGTTCGTCTCCCCTTTAGCCATTGCTTTTTCTTATCCAACTCAGTTTCCTTATCGATGTTGTGGAGGTAATTGCATTAAGTTGCAAAGGTACTCCGGAAGTCAAACGCCTTGGGCCTTGGGCCTGGTTCAAGATGGTTATACTGCTATTCGTGCCTATTTGATTACCTGAGTTATCAGGTTTTGGAAAATCAAAATCCTTTTCTGTTTCCTGTTGGAGGTAATTAAATTGCATTTCATCGCTGATATTGTGCACATCATAAGAATTATTATCGAAATCTTTGGCAAAATGGCCGATGTGGTCAGTATCACTATCAATATGCAACTTAAGAAGGTTATTATCAAAAGCTTCGTTATTAACTTCGAGGAGATCGGTGTCACTGTCTATGTCCACATCAAAGGAATCATCATTAAATTCATTAATATCAGCATATGAATCAAGGAAATCTAAATTACGTACCTTGTTTCCCGCATTAAACTGGTGTTCATTACGGTTAATAGAGTTTTCCTCATTATTTTCCCGAATTCTCTCTTCTCTTCGAGAAAACAAAAGGAAGGCAGTCGCAAAACAAATAAGTATGCCCAATAGGCTGTCGATAAAGGGTGTTGGTATAACAATGTAGCACAATACTGTCAAAAAAAAGAACTCCATTTCTAAAAATGGTTCGAATGCGATTTCAGCATTAAAAATAACAAGCAAATAAGCTCCACACGTAAGATTTTAGCACCACTAGATTTGATATCTCTAATGATAATGGTTCATAAGCATTGTTAAAAATGTATACACTAACTTTGTTTTAATTCAAAAAAGCCTAAAACAATTATTGGTAAATTCCTTGTTCCGAACGTTATTAAAAGGATTCTTTGAATATGTAACAATGAAGGTATTCTGATATATAATTCTACTCACAATAGAGGGAAGATTCTATGAGTCTGTCTTTCGTTCGGTCTGCGTGTAAGCTGATAGACCCAGGCCTACGAATTTGCTACATAGGTGCATCCAGACAAGAGCCAGTGCACCTCGAAACGAGGTTTCCAAAATTCGAATGACTTTTTAAATTTTATTTTTTTATTTTTGTTTTATTCATTTTTTTGATAAAATCGGTAATTCTCTCTCATTACATCAGCAATAATGGCACGCAACCATTCTTGCTGTTGTATCCCTGTCGCCATTGTTGATGATATCAGCACTGTTGCCATTCGGAAAAATGAGGGCCAAAATTAGCGTTTTAAGAACTTTTAATTAATATCTCTGATTTTTGCTATTTCTTGGAATAAAAGTGGAAGCGGAAAAGTGGAAAAACGAACCAACGCTAAACTGCCGCTGCCATACATATTCAAAAAAAATGTTTCTTTTTTGGGTGTTTCTTGCAATACAAAGCATAAACGTCATACTTATATGTACATATATATATATATATAACCAGAGATTATTATTATTAAAATGAAAATACTTGAATACTCTGTGAAAATACTTTTTATACAAAAAGTACTTTCAAAACATGAATTTGTCTTGGATTTATTAGTGCAAAGCACAGAGAATCATGTTTACCTGCCACTCTGATGGAAAGGATTTCATCTACCTTTGACGGGGTAAAAATGAAGCTAAATATATGCACAATACAAAAATATATAAAACTATTTTTAATTCTTTAATAGTCACCTCTTTAAGATAAAATCAACTGGTTAGCGTAACCTGAACTTACGTTATATAATTAGCGAGAACGATACACCAAAATGAGTTTTGGTGTATCGATGTACTGAGTGTACATAGTGTTTTTTCTACTTTTCATTATTTACTCTTTATTACATTTACTTAATTATTGCTGATAAATCGATATGGACTTTGCGAAACCTTGGGGCAGCACATTGATGTGTATTATGCGTTTAAAAAATTTCAACAACTGGTCTGTGCAACTATGCTCCGCTCACTTATGTTACATGCCTCAACAACTACAACAACGATATTCCGTTAGCTACAAGACACGGAGCAAGGAGGACGCTACAGCCGTAGCACTAACGAGGATAAAGTTAAGCCAACGTGTTTATGCTACAGATGTGCTAATTTGCTTTTACGATGTGAAAGTTACGCTTCAGATATTTTAAATCGCTATTTTACACAAGTTATCCCACTGTTACATATTGCCACATTGGATGTGATTCCGAACTTCAAGTGAAAAGTTTCTTCCGACATTGGGATTTATTTTTGACTTTTATATGATACCCACTAAGAACAGATATAGATAGGTAACGATTTCAGGGTATTGTACCTCCTAAAAAAGCGAAAACATATGAAATATGACCTATATGTTATTAGAGGGAATGTATTTAGCGCTAGGAAGGCTTATAAATAATAAGTTCAATCATATGCTTACATACGAAACCATCACAACAGACGACATTCTGACATCATAACAGGCGGCGACATTTCATACCATCATCATAACAGACATTCTGAACATGGAAAACGAGTGAATAGAACATAACACTTCAATTCTCTACATTCCTCAATAATAAGATATACTAATTTGGAAAGATGCTCAGTAGAATTCAAGTCAGGGCTTTTAAGTAACCAATTTATGACAGAGAAGTCAGAGGAATGCTCTTGCATCCAACCAACCAGTAGCCAACCGTAACCTTTGAGAGGCGCAGTTATCTTTCTGAGATACTCCCTTTCCGTGTGAATGACAGGGACATAAATGGATGGAGATGATAGCTCATCAACTCCACGTACAGAATCATATTGAGGGAGGTAAGAACAAGTAATAAAGATCCCAAACACAACCAGAAGAAAGCATCCCAGACCATGATTAAGCCTCCACGGCCTTGTACAGTTCCAATCTGTGACACCGGATTCATACATTCATGATTTTCTCGTCATATTCTGAACCTCCCATCGGTATTAATTAGAGGGATCGAGACTCATCACTCTTACACATTTCATGTCCACTAGTGTCTATTCTCTATATTCTCTTGCCCAGGTAAGAATGGCAAATCGATGGCATGCATTTAGGAAAGGTACCCTAGTGTGTCTACGGCTTCCGAAGCCCATATGGTGAAGGGCGATCTTTTTACTGACTGTACGACTGTCGCTTGCTTTAGCTAGGTGGTAATTTGGGCTAATATTTGGCTTCATAGACCATGTACAATACGGCTGAGACTTCTCATACCATGATTGTTCTAAGTTAAATCTCCTTTGCACTTTGCAGAGTCGCTACTTCTTTTTCCCACCATCCGTGTATTCTCGGTATGCTCTTGACACTGTCGACCGTTAAAATCCTATCCCGCTGAGGATTTTAGAAATTGTATGGCCCATGCGACGAAAGATTACTATCTGCCTTATATTGAAATTTTACCTATACCGGTATATGAAACGACTGATTATCGAGAAGCATAGTGTAGGTGCATTTACCACAACTCCCTCACGTAAGCCCAGATGCAGCGCAGCGCTATTCAATTTGCATAGCCATGTCTATCCCTAATTTAGTGGCACTTCAGTGTAGTTACAACTCATGAAACTTGGGCATACGTGTAACGCTTGCAAGAGATAAACATGAATTTACTGCCGAAAAAGAGCAGCAAAAGACTTAATATATTGGTTCAAAGGGAAAACAAATTTTTTTTTCAAAAGGTTTTATTGTTCTTACTGTATTCTTTTATAAGGGGAAACTTAAAATAAGGAAAGTAGACAAAAATATCAAAATCAATTCGGATTACAATCAGAAATAACTTTAAACACCTATATTAAAAGACGAAATTCCATCTCTTTATCCAAACAATCT
The DNA here is from genome assembly GCF_044657685.1 of Stegodyphus dumicola. NCBI lineage: Eukaryota > Metazoa > Arthropoda > Arachnida > Araneae > Eresidae > Stegodyphus > Stegodyphus dumicola. The sequence goes on along the minus strand of NC_140772.1, from coordinate 19,130,205 downwards.
TGACTGTATTAAGTTCCATCAGGATAAGGCTACAAACCATACCTCTAAATCTACTGCTTTATGTTTTGAAAAAAGTGAGATATGAAACCGCAATTGAAGCTATTCCCTTTAGACGCATATCCACCAAATCTCCTGATGTGTCTCCTATGGATTAATATGCATTTGTACTTTTAAAACAAGCTCTTTATACGTGGCATCCCCAAACATTGGACGGACTGTGGAACATTGTGAAGGAGAAGTGGCATAAAATCAACCTTGATGTTTTCAGGAAAGGGCTTTTCTCTTACAAATCAAGATGTAATATGATGGTTCAACAAAAGAGCTCTCAGCCGGAATATATTAGAAAATGAAATTATAACGTTTGTTTATATATATAATTCTTTGCAAAATCCTTAAAAGGATACCTGAACACCCCCTGCACTCAGTCATTTGCGATAGTTACGTTGAATTTTAAATTTCAGACTAAACGTTTCAGGATTATTCATAGGGTTTCCTTTATTCTCATTTTTATTAATAATGCCTCATAAATATTTATTCAAATATATGAAAGTATATGAAAGGTTCATTTTCTAATTTATAAAATACGCTGTTTTTAAATATTTTTAACCCAGAGGGACATTAGGTCGAATTCTGTCCAAATGTTTATGTCTGCAAATGAAAAAATGATCCCTATGGGCGCAATACAAAGTCTGAAAGCTTTCAGTTTAATATTTGTTTTGGGTGTATCTGTGGGGTGTAAATTCTTCAACTTCCAGTATATATCCAATCGAGCCATTTTTATAAAATTTATTTAAATTAATTTCTTCCAAATTTCATGTCATGACTGATTTGTTTGAGTAAAAGTTAGGTTATTTGAAAAGGGCAAAGAAAAGGATGGTTACCTGCCTGGCGCGAGGGATGGCTTAGCGGAGAACGTTCTATGGGAAATCTTCTTATGTACATCGAGATAAGGAAAACTGCAGAAGCGAACCATGCAGCCAGCACGTTGGTGGAGAATCAAACAGGGTAAAACTCTTAGCATTCTTAAACACAGGGCATATTGCTATGGGACACATATTGAAAATACTTCGTTTGAAAAGAAAGCAATATATTCTCATTTATTATTTCTAGTAAGTTTTGACATGAAGGCCACAGAGAGAAAAAAAATCTAAAATACAAAATAACATCCTTATTCGTGTTTTAATGATAATCTGGAGGTTTTTTATGCGAAATGCCGACAAATCACATAGGAAAAACAAAAAGGAAGTAGCAGACAACAAGGGAAAATATGCATAAGAAAAATTTCAATAACAGCTACAGCTTAACTTAATTCAATGAGAAGTTATAGTTAAAATAGAGCATATTGGTAAATCATAACTGAATATGGTGTGTAAACTATTAAATTAATTTAAGAGCACAAGAAAAACAAATTTAGCAACGGCATTTAACTGCAAATAATATTTTAATTTCAGGTTACTATATAATTTCATTTAAGTTTTTCAGTTCTGAAATGTAGCTCTAGAAAAGAATTTTAAAATGATTTTCTGTTTCCATTTCAGCTGTAGCGCAATCGATTGGACTGAAAACATCTTTCCTCTCTCTTATCGAAAAAGGCAATTTCTTCCGTCCAAATCCAATGCTCAGTCAATATGGACGTCACTTAGTCAGTCATTGGTCAGTCAATGTTCAATTTTTATTCAGTCACTGGTCAGGCAAAGAGATCTTCACTTTCTCAGTCGATTTTCAGTGAATGTCCAATTTTTATTCTGTCAGTGTTCAGTCAATAAAATCGTCACTCAGTCACTGCCCAGTCAATGTCCAAATTTAGTCAGTCTCCGGTCTGTCAATGAGATAGTCAGTTAGTCAGTCACTGGTCAGACAATGTCCTACTTTTAGTCACTCAGTGAGATTGTCATTTAGTAAGTCACTGGTGAGACAATGTGCAATTTTTATTCAGTCAACGGGCAATCAAGGAGACCGCCACATAGTCAGTCAATGTCCAATTTTTAGGCAGGCCCTGGTCAGTCAATGTGATCGTCAGTTAGTGACTGGTCAGAAAATGTCTAATTTTCAGTCAGTCACTGGCCAGACAATGTCCTACTTTTAGTCAATGAGATTGTCATTTAGTCAGTCACTGGTCAGTCAGTGTTCAATTTTTAGGCGAGTTCTGGTCAGTCGAGATTGGTGTCATGGCAAACAAATTTATCACGAATACAAACTGAAATTTTGTGAATTTATCTCAGATCTATATAATATGTTTTAAGTCCTTTGTTTATTTTTAATTTTTTAAAGCAGAAATATTTCAGTAATGTTTTTCTTATGTTTGAAATTTTGAAACGCTTGCTATGATTCGAAGAAGGATGTTGAGTGTACTCGTCATCAAAGCACATAACAGGGACGGTACCAACGACGAGATCAACGAGCTGTTCTTCAGATTCTTCAGTTGGTTTCAGTTCTGTTCTGTCTTCTTGATCTAGTTTGCCATTCATTTTTGGTTCATTATTTGTGTTAAGGAGATTACCAGAATCGATATCTCTTTGTGTTCCAAGATCGTTATGCGATACAATGCATTCAGCATCCAATGATTCAATAGAGGCATTCAAACTGAATTCTTCCTGGTTCAAGATGGTTATACTGCTATTCGTGCCTATTTGATTACCTGAGTTATGAGGTTTTGGAAAATCAAAATCCTTTTCTGTTTCCTGTTGGAGGTAATTAAATTGCATTTCATCGCTGATATTGTGCACATCATAAGAATTATTATCGAAATCTTTGGCAAAATGGCCGATGTGGTCAGTATCACTATCAATATGCAACTTAAGAAGGTTATTATCAAAAGCTTCGTTATTAACTTCGAGGAGATCGGTGTCACTGTCTATGTCCACATCAAAGGAATCATCATTAAATTCATTAATATCAGCATATGAATCAAGGAAATCTAAATTACGTACCTTGTTTCCCGCATTAATCTGGTGTTCATTACGGTTAATAGAGTTTTCCTCATTATTTTCCCGAATTCTCTCTTCTCTTCGAGAAAACAAAAGGAAGGCAGTCGCAAAACAAATAAGTATGCCCAAGAGGCTGTCGATAAAGGGTGTTGGTATAAAAATGTAGCACAATACTGTCAAAAAAAAGAACTCCATTTCTAAAAATGGTTCGAATACGATTTTAGCATTAAAAATAACAAGCAAATAAGCTCCACACGTAAGATTTTAGCACCACTAGATTTGATATCTCTAATGATAATGGTTCATAAGCATTGTTAAAAATGTATACATTAACTTTGTTTTAATTCAACAAAGCCTAAAACAATTATTGGTAAATTCATTGTTCCGAACGTTATTAAAAGGATTCTTTGAATATGTAACAATGAAGGTATTCTGATATATAATTCTACTCACAATAGAGGGAAGATTCTATGAGTCTGTCTTTCGTTCGGTCTGCGTGTATGCTGATAGACCCAGGCCTACGAATTTGCTACATAGGTGCATCCATACAAGAGCCAGTGCACCTCGAAACGAGGTTTCCAAAATTCGAATGACTTTTTAAATTTTATTTTTTTATTTTTGTTTTATTCATTTTTTTTGATAAAATCGGTAATTCTCTCTCATTACATCAGCAATAATGGCACGCAACCATTCTTGCTGTTGTATCCCTGTCGCCATTGTTGATGATATCAGCACTGTTGCCATTCGGAAAAATGAGGGCGAAAATTAGCGTTTTAAGAACTTTTAATTAATATCTCTGATTTTTGCTATTTCTTGGAATAAAAGTGGAAGCGGAAAAGTGGAAAAACGAACCAACGCTAAACTGCCGCTGCCATACATATTCAAAAAAAATGTTTCTTTTTTGGGGGTTTCTTGCAATACAAAGCATAAACGTAATACTTATATGTACATATATATATATATAACCAGAGATTATTATTATTAAAATGAAAATACTTGAATACTCTGTGAAAATACTTTTTATACAAAAAGTACTTTCAAAACATGAATTTGTCTTGGATTTATTAGTGCAAAGCACAGAGAATCATGTTTACCTGCCACTCTGATGGAAAGGATTTCATCTACCTTTGACTGGGTAAAAATGAAGCTAAATATATGCACAATACAAAAATATATAAAACTATTTTTAATTCTTTAATAGTCACCTCTTTAAGATAAAATCAACTGGTTAGCGTAACATGAACTTACGTTATATAATTAGCGAGAACGATACACCAAAATGAGTTTTGGTGTATCGATGTACTGAGTGTACATAGTGTTTTTTCTACTTTTCATTATTTACTCTTTATTACATTTACTTAATTATTGCTGATAAATCGATATGGACTTTGCGAAACCTTGGGGCAGCACCTTGATGTGTATTATGCGTTTTAAAAATTTCAACAACTGGTCTGTGCAACTATGCTCCGCTCACTTATGTTACATGCCTCAACAACTACAACCACGATATTCCGTTAGCTACAAGACACGGAGCAAGGAGGACGCTACAGCCGTAGCACTAACGAGGATAAAGTTAAGCCAACGTGTTTATGCTACAGATGTGCTAATTTGCTTTTACGATGTGAAAGTTACGCTTCAGATATTTTAAATCGCTATTTTACACAAGTTATCCCACTGTTACATATTGCCATATTGGATGTGATTCCGAACTTCAAGTGAAAAGTTTCTTCCGACATTGGGATTTATTTTTGACTTTTATATGATACCCACTAAGAACAGATATAGATAGGTAACGATTTCAGGGTATTGTACCTCCTAAAAAAGCGAAAATATATGAACTATGACCTATATGTTATTAGAGGGAATGTATTTAGCGCTAGGAAGGCTTATAAATAATAAGTTCAATCATATGCTTACATACGAAACCATCACAACAGACGACATTCTGACATCATAACAGGCGGCGACATTTCATACGATCATCATAACAGACATTCTGAACATGGAAAACGAGTGAATAGAACATAACACTTCAATTCTCTACATTCCTCAATAATAAGATATACTAATTTGGAAAGATGCTCAGTAGAATTCAAGTCAGGGCTTTTAAGTAACCAATTTATGACAGAGAAGTCAGAGGAATGCTCTTGCATACAACCAACCAGTAGCCAACCGTAACCTTTGAGAGGCGCAGTTATCTCTCTGAGATACTCCCTTTCCGTGTGAATGAAAGGGACGTAAATGGATGGAGATGATAGCTCATCAACTCCACGTACAGAATCAGATTGAGGGAGGTAAGAACAAGTACTAAAGATCCCAAACACAACCAGAAGAAAGCATCCCAGACCATGATTAAGCCTCCACGGCCTTGTACAGTTCCAATCTGTGACACCGGATTCATAGATTCATGATTTTCTCGTCATATTCTGAACCTCCCATCGGTATTAATTAGAGGGATCGAGACTCATCACTCTTACACATTTCATGTCCACTAGTGTCTATTCTCTATATTCTCTTGCCCAGGTAAGAATGGCAAATCGATGGCATGCATTTAGGAAAGGTACCCCAGTGTGTCTACGGCTTCCGAAGCCCATATGGTGAAGGGCGATCTTTTTACTGACTGTACGACTGTCGCTTGCTTTAGCTAGGTGGTAATTTGGGCTAATATTTGGCTTCATAGACCATGTACAATACGGCTGATACTTCTCATACCACGATTGTTCTAAGTTAAATCTCATTTGCACTTTGCAGAGTGGCTACTTCCTTTTCCCACCATCCGTGTATTCTCGGTATGCTCTTGACACTGTCGACCGTTAAAATCCTATCCCGCTGAGGATTTTAGAAATTGTATGGCCCATGCGACGAAAGATTACTATCTGCCTTATATTGAAATTTTACCTATACCGGTATATGAAACGACTGATTATCGAGAAGCATAGTGTATGTGCATTTACCACAACTCCCTCACGTAAGCCCAGATGCAGCGCAGCGCTATTCAATTTGCATAGCCATGTCTATCCCTAATTTAGTGGCACTTCAGTGTAGTTACAACTCATGAAGCTTGGGCATACGTGTAACGCTTGCAAGAGATAAACATGAATTTACTGCCGAAAAAGAGCAGCAAAAGACTTAATATATTGGTTCAGAGGGAAAAAAAAATTTTTTTTTCAAAAGGTTTTATTGTTCTTACTGGATTCTTTTATAAGGGGAAACTTAAAATAAGGAAAGTAGACAAAAATATCAAAATCAATTCGGATTACAATCAGAAATAACTTTAAACACCTATATTAAAAGACGAAATTCCATCTCTTTATCCAAACAATCTTGACTGTATTAAGTTCCATCAGGATAAGGCTACAAACCATACCTCAAAATCTACTGCTTTAGGTTTTGAAAAAAGTGAGATATGAAACCGCAATTGAAGCTATTCCCTTTAGACGCATATCCACCAAATCTCCTGATGTGTCTCCTATGGATTAATATGCATTTGTACTTTTAAAACAAGCTCTTTATACGTGGCATCCCCAAACATTGGACGGACTGTGGAACATTGTGAAGGAGAAGTGGCATAAAATCAACCTTGATGTTTTCAGGAAAGGGCTTTTCTCTTACAAATCAAGATGTAATATGATGGTTCAACAAAAGAGCTCTCAGCCGGAATATATTAGAAAATGAAATTATAACGTTTGTTTATATATATAATTCTTTGCAAAATCCTTAAAAGCATACCTGAACACCCCCTGCACTCAGTCATTTGCGATAGTTACGTTGAATTTTAAATTTCAGACTAAACGTTTCAGGATTATTCTCATTTTTATTAATAATGCCTCATAAATATTTATTCAAATATATGAAAGTATATGAAAGGTTCATTTTCTAATTTATAAAATACGCTGTTTTTAAATATTTTTAACCCAGAGGGACATTAGCTCGAATTCTGTCCAAATGTTTATGTCTGCAAATGAAAAAATGATCCCTATGGGCGAAATACAAAGTCTGAAAGCTTTCAGTTTAATATTTGTTTTGGGTGTATCTGTGGGGTGTAAATTCTTCAACTTCCAGTATATATCCAATCGAGCCATTTTTATAAAATTTATTTAAATTAATTTCTTCCAAATTTCATGTCATGACTGATTTGTTTGAGTAAAAGTTAGGTTATTTGAAAAGGGCAAAGAAAAGGATGGTTACCTGCCTGGCGCGAGGGATGGCTTAGCGGAGAACGTTCTATGGGAAATCTTCTTATGTACATCGAGATAAGGAAAACTGCAGAAGCGAACCATGCAGCCAGCACATTGGTGGAGAATCAAACAGGGTAAAACTCTTAGCATTCTTAAACACAGGGCATATTGCTATGGGACACATATTGAAAATACTTCGTTTGAAAAGAAAGCAATATATTCTCATTTATTATTTCTAGTAAGTTTTGACATGAAGGCCACAGAGAGAAAAAAAATCTAAAATACAAAATAACATCCTTATTCGTGTTTTAATGATAATCTGGAGGTTTTTTATGCGAAATGCCGACAAATCACATAGGAAAAACAAAAAGGAAGTAGCAGACAACAAGGGAAAATATGCATAAGAAAAATTTCAATAACAGCTACAGCTTAACTTAATTCAATGAGAAGTTATAGTTAAAATAGAGCATATTGGTAAATCATAACTGAATATGGTGTGTAAACTATTAAATTAATTTAAGAGCACAAGAAAAACAAATTTAGCAACGGCATTTAACTGCAAATAATATTTTAATTTCAGGTTACTATATAATTTCATTTAAGTTTTTCAGTTCTGAAATGTAGCTCTAGAAAAGAATTTTAAAATGATTTTCTGTTTCCATTTCAGCTGTAGCGCAATCGATTGGACTGAAAACATCTTTCCTCTCTCTTATCGAAAAAGGCAATTTCTTCCGTCCAAATCCAATGCTCAGTCAATATGGACGTCACTTAGTCAGTCATTGGTCAGTCAATGTTCAATTTTTATTCAGTCACTGGTCAGGCAAAGAGATCTTCACTTTCTCAGTCGATTTTCAGTGAATGTCCAATTTTTATTCTGTCAGTGTTCAGTCAATAAAATCGTCACTCAGTCACTGCCCAGTCAATGTCCAAATTTAGTCAGTCTCCGGTCTGTCAATGAGATAGTCAGTTAGTCAGTCACTGGTCAGACAATGTCCTACTTTTAGTCACTCAGTGAGATTGTCATTTAGTAAGTCACTGGTGAGACAATGTGCAATTTTTATTCAGTCAACGGGCAATCAAGGAGACCGCCACATAGTCAGTCAATGTCCAATTTTTAGGCAGGCCCTGGTCAGTCAATGTGATCGTCAGTTAGTGACTGGTCAGAAAATGTCTAATTTTCAGTCAGTCACTGGCCAGACAATGTCCTACTTTTAGTCAATGAGATTGTCATTTAGTCAGTCACTGGTCAGTCAGTGTTCAATTTTTAGGCGAGTTCTGGTCAGTCGAGATTGGTGTCATGGCAAACAAATTTATCACGAATACAAACTGAAATTTTGTGAATTTATCTCAGATCTATATAATATGTTTTAAGTCCTTTGTTTATTTTTAATTTTTTAAAGCAGAAATATTTCAGTAATGTTTTTCTTATGTTTGAAATTTTGAAACGCTTGCTATGATTCGAAGAAGGATGTTGAGTGTACTCGTCATCAAAGCACATAACAGGGACGGTACCAACGACGAGATCAACGAGCTGTTCTTCAGATTCTTCAGTTGGTTTCAGTTCTGTTCTGTCTTCTTGATCTAGTTTGCCATTCATTTTTGGTTCATTATTTGTGTTAAGGAGATTACCAGAATCGATATCTCTTTGTGTTCCAAGATCGTTATGCGATACAATGCATTCAGCATCCAATGATTCAATAGAGGCATTCAAACTGAATTCTTCCTGGTTCAAGATGGTTATACTGCTATTCGTGCCTATTTGATTACCTGAGTTATGAGGTTTTGGAAAATCAAAATCCTTTTCTGTTTCCTGTTGGAGGTAATTAAATTGCATTTCATCGCTGATATTGTGCACATCATAAGAATTATTATCGAAATCTTTGGCAAAATGGCCGATGTGGTCAGTATCACTATCAATATGCAACTTAAGAAGGTTATTATCAAAAGCTTCGTTATTAACTTCGAGGAGATCGGTGTCACTGTCTATGTCCACATCAAAGGAATCATCATTAAATTCATTAATATCAGCATATGAATCAAGGAAATCTAAATTACGTACCTTGTTTCCCGCATTAATCTGGTGTTCATTACGGTTAATAGAGTTTTCCTCATTATTTTCCCGAATTCTCTCTTCTCTTCGAGAAAACAAAAGGAAGGCAGTCGCAAAACAAATAAGTATGCCCAAGAGGCTGTCGATAAAGGGTGTTGGTATAAAAATGTAGCACAATACTGTCAAAAAAAAGAACTCCATTTCTAAAAATGGTTCGAATACGATTTTAGCATTAAAAATAACAAGCAAATAAGCTCCACACGTAAGATTTTAGCACCACTAGATTTGATATCTCTAATGATAATGGTTCATAAGCATTGTTAAAAATGTATACATTAACTTTGTTTTAATTCAACAAAGCCTAAAACAATTATTGGTAAATTCATTGTTCCGAACGTTATTAAAAGGATTCTTTGAATATGTAACAATGAAGGTATTCTGATATATAATTCTACTCACAATAGAGGGAAGATTCTATGAGTCTGTCTTTCGTTCGGTCTGCGTGTATGCTGATAGACCCAGGCCTACGAATTTGCTACATAGGTGCATCCATACAAGAGCCAGTGCACCTCGAAACGAGGTTTCCAAAATTCGAATGACTTTTTAAATTTTATTTTTTTATTTTTGTTTTATTCATTTTTTTTGATAAAATCGGTAATTCTCTCTCATTACATCAGCAATAATGGCACGCAACCATTCTTGCTGTTGTATCCCTGTCGCCATTGTTGATGATATCAGCACTGTTGCCATTCGGAAAAATGAGGGCGAAAATTAGCGTTTTAAGAACTTTTAATTAATATCTCTGATTTTTGCTATTTCTTGGAATAAAAGTGGAAGCGGAAAAGTGGAAAAACGAACCAACGCTAAACTGCCGCTGCCATACATATTCAAAAAAAATGTTTCTTTTTTGGGGGTTTCTTGCAATACAAAGCATAAACGTAATACTTATATGTACATATATATATATATATATAACCAGAGATTATTATTATTAAAACGAAAATACTTGAATACTCTGGGAAAATACTTTTTATACAAAAAGTACTTTCAAAACATGAATTTGTCTTGCATTTATTAGTGCAAAGCACAGAGAATCATGTTTACCTGCCACTCTGATGGAAAGGGTTTCACCTACCTTTGACTGGGTAAAAATGAAGCTAAATATATGCACAATACAAAAATATATAAAACTATTTTTAATTCTTTAATAGTCACCTCTTTAAGATAAAATCAACTGGTTAGCGTAACATGAACTTACGTTATATAATTAGCGAGAACGATACACCAAAATGAGTTTTGGTGTATCGATGTACTGAGTGTACATAGTGTTTTTTCTACTTTTCATTATTTACTCTTTATTACATTTACTTAATTATTGCTGATAAATCGATATGGACTTTGCGAAACCTTGGGGCAGCACCTTGATGTGTATTATGCGTTTTAAAAATTTCAACAACTGGTCTGTGCAACTATGCTCCGCTCACTTATGTTACATGCCTCAACAACTACAACCACGATATTCCGTTAGCTACAAGACACGGAGCAAGGAGGACGCTACAGCCGTAGCACTAACGAGGATAAAGTTAAGCCAACGTGTTTATGCTACAGATGTGCTAATTTGCTTTTACGATGTGAAAGTTACGCTTCAGATATTTTAAATCGCTATTTTACACAAGTTATCCCACTGTTACATATTGCCATATTGGATGTGATTCCGAACTTCAAGTGAAAAGTTTCTTCCGACATTGGGATTTATTTTTGACTTTTATATGATACCCACTAAGAACAGATATAGATAGGTAACGATTTCAGGGTATTGTACCTCCTAAAAAAGCGAAAATATATGAACTATGACCTATATGTTATTAGAGGGAATGTATTTAGCGCTAGGAAGGCTTATAAATAATAAGTTCAATCATATGCTTACATACGAAACCATCACAACAGACGACATTCTGACATCATAACAGGCGGCGACATTTCATACGATCATCATAACAGACATTCTGAACATGGAAAACGAGTGAATAGAACATAACACTTCAATTCTCTACATTCCTCAATAATAAGATATACTAATTTGGAAAGATGCTCAGTAGAATTCAAGTCAGGGCTTTTAAGTAACCAATTTATGACAGAGAAGTCAGAGGAATGCTCTTGCATACAACCAACCAGTAGCCAACCGTAACCTTTGAGAGGCGCAGTTATCTCTCTGAGATACTCCCTTTCCGTGTGAATGAAAGGGACGTAAATGGATGGAGATGATAGCTCATCAACTCCACGTACAGAATCAGATTGAGGGAGGTAAGAACAAGTACTAAAGATCCCAAACACAACCAGAAGAAAGCATCCCAGACCATGATTAAGCCTCCACGGCCTTGTACAGTTCCAATCTGTGACACCGGATTCATAGATTCATGATTTTCTCGTCATATTCTGAACCTCCCATCGGTATTAATTAGAGGGATCGAGACTCATCACTCTTACACATTTCATGTCCACTAGTGTCTATTCTCTATATTCTCTTGCCCAGGTAAGAATGGCAAATCGATGGCATGCATTTAGGAAAGGTACCCCAGTGTGTCTACGGCTTCCGAAGCCCATATGGTGAAGGGCGATCTTTTTACTGACTGTACGACTGTCGCTTGCTTTAGCTAGGTGGTAATTTGGGCTAATATTTGGCTTCATAGACCATGTACAATACGGCTGATACTTCTCATACCACGATTGTTCTAAGTTAAATCTCATTTGCACTTTGCAGAGTGGCTACTTCCTTTTCCCACCATCCGTGTATTCTCGGTATGCTCTTGACACTGTCGACCGTTAAAATCCTATCCCGCTGAGGATTTTAGAAATTGTATGGCCCATGCGACGAAAGATTACTATCTGCCTTATATTGAAATTTTACCTATACCGGTATATGAAACGACTGATTATCGAGAAGCATAGTGTATGTGCATTTACCACAACTCCCTCACGTAAGCCCAGATGCAGCGCAGCGCTATTCAATTTGCATAGCCATGTCTATCCCTAATTTAGTGGCACTTCAGTGTAGTTACAACTCATGAAGCTTGGGCATACGTGTAACGCTTGCAAGAGATAAACATGAATTTACTGCCGAAAAAGAGCAGCAAAAGACTTAATATATTGGTTCAGAGGGAAAAAAAAATTTTTTTTTCAAAAGGTTTTATTGTTCTTACTGGATTCTTTTATAAGGGGAAACTTAAAATAAGGAAAGTAGACAAAAATATCAAAATCAATTCGGATTACAATCAGAAATAACTTTAAACACCTATATTAAAAGACGAAATTCCATCTCTTTATCCAAACAATCTTGACTGTATTAAGTTCCATCAGGATAAGGCTACAAACCATACCTCAAAATCTACTGCTTTAGGTTTTGAAAAAAGTGAGATATGAAACCGCAATTGAAGCTATTCCCTTTAGACGCATATCCACCAAATCTCCTGATGTGTCTCCTATGGATTAATATGCATTTGTACTTTTAAAACAAGCTCTTTATACGTGGCATCCCCAAACATTGGACGGACTGTGGAACATTGTGAAGGAGAAGTGGCATAAAATCAACCTTGATGTTTTCAGGAAAGGGCTTTTCTCTTACAAATCAAGATGTAATATGATGGTTCAACAAAAGAGCTCTCAGCCGGAATATATTAGAAAATGAAATTATAACGTTTGTTTATATATATAATTCTTTGCAAAATCCTTAAAAGCATACCTGAACACCCCCTGCACTCAGTCATTTGCGATAGTTACGTTGAATTTTAAATTTCAGACTAAACGTTTCAGGATTATTCTCATTTTTATTAATAATGCCTCATAAATATTTATTCAAATATATGAAAGTATATGAAAGGTTCATTTTCTAATTTATAAAATACGCTGTTTTTAAATATTTTTAACCCAGAGGGACATTAGCTCGAATTCTGTCCAAATGTTTATGTCTGCAAATGAAAAAATGATCCCTATGGGCGAAATACAAAGTCTGAAAGCTTTCAGTTTAATATTTGTTTTGGGTGTATCTGTGGGGTGTAAATTCTTCAACTTTCAGTATATATCCAATCGAGCCATTTTTATAAAAGTTATTTAAATTAATTTCTTCCAAATTTCATGTCATGACTGATTTGTTTGAGTAAAAGTTAGGTTATTTGAAAAGGGCAAAGAAAAGGATGGTTACCTGCCTGGCGCGAGGGATGGCTTAGCGGAGAACGTTCTATGGGGAATCTTCTTATGTACATCGAGATAAGGAAAACTGCAGAAGCGAACCATGCAGCCAGCACGTTGGCGGAGAATCAAACAGGGTAAAACTCTTAGCATTCTTAAACACAGGGCATATTGCTATGGGACACATATTGAAAATACTTCGTTTGAAAAGAAAGCAATATATTCTCATTTATTATTTCTAGTAAGTTTTGACATGAAGGCCACAGAGAGAAAAAAAATCTAAAATACAAAATAACATCCTTATTCGTGTTTTAATGATAATCTGGAGGTTTTTTATGCGAAATGCCGACAAATCACATAGGAAAAACAAAAAGGAAGTAGCAGACAACAAGGGAAAATATGCATAAGAAAAATTTCAATAATAGCTACAGCTTAACTTAATTCAATGAGAAGTTATAGTTAAAATAGAGCATATTGGTAAATCATAACTGAATATGGTGTGTAAACTATTAAATTAATTTAAGAGCACAAGAAAAACAAATTTAGCAACGGCATTTAACTGCAAATAATATTTTAATTTCAGGTTACTATATAATTTCATTTAAGTTTTTCAGTTCTGAAATGTAGCTCTAGAAAAGAATTTTAAAATGATTTTCTGTTTCCATTTCAGCTGTAGCGCAATGGATTGGACTGAAAACATCTTTCCTCTCTCTTATCGAAAAAGGCAACTTCTTCCGTCCAAATCCAATGCTCAGTCAATATGGACGTCACTTAGTCAGTCATTGGTCAGTCAATGTTAAATTTTTATTCAGTCACTGGTCAGGCAAAGAGATCTTCACTTTCTCAGTCGATTTTCAGTGAATGTCCAATTTTTATTCTGTCACTGGTCAGTTAATGAGATCGTCACTCAGTCACTAGGCTGTCAATGAGATCGTCACTTAGTCAGTCAATGTCCAATTTTTATTCAGTCTCTGGTCAGGCAAGGAGATCTTCACTTTCTCAGTTCCTGTTCAGTGAATGTCCAAATTTTAGTCTGTCAGTGCTCAGTCAATGAAATCGTCACTCAGTCACTGCTCACTCAATGTCCAAATTTAGTCAGTCTCCGGTCTGTCAATGAGATAGTCAGTTAGTCAGTCACTGGTCAGACAATGTCCTACTTTTAGTCACTCAGTGAGATTGTCATTTAGTAAGTCACTGGTGAGACAATGTGCAATTTTTATTCAGTCAACGGGCAATCAAGGAGACCGCCACATAGTCAGTCAATGTCCAATTTTTAGGCAGGCCCTGGTCAGTCAATGTGATCGTCAGTTAGTGACCGGTCAGAAAATGTCTAATTTTCAGTCAGTCACTGGTCAGACAATGTCCTACTTTTAGTCAATGAGATTGTCATTTAGTCAGTCACTGGTCAGTCAATGTTCAATTTTTAGGCGAGTTGTGGTCAGTCGAGATTGGTGTCATGGCAAACAAATTTATCACGAATACAAACTGAAATTTTGTGAATTTATCTCAGATCTATATAATATGTTTTAAGTCCTTTGTTTATTTTTAATTTTTTAAAGCAGAAATATTTCAGTAATGTGTTTCTTATGTTTGAAATTTTGAAACGCTTGCTATGATTCGAAGAAGGATGTTGAGTGTACTCGTCATCAAAGCAGATAACAGGGACGGTACCAACGACGAGATCAACGAGCTGTTCTTCAGAATCTTCAGTTGGTTTCAGTTCTGTTCTGTCTTCTTGATCCAGTTTGCCATTCATTTTTGGTTCATTATTTGTGTTAAGGAGATTACCAGAATCGATGTCTCTGTGTTCCAAGATCGTTATGCGATACAATGCATTCAGCATCCAATGATTCAATAGAGGCATTCAAACTGAATTCTTCCTGGTTCAAGATGGTTATACTGCTATTCGTGCCTATTTGATTACCTGAGTTATCAGGTTTTGGAAAATCAAAATCCTTTTCTGTTTCCTGTTGGAGGTAATTAAATTGCATTTCATCGCTGATATTGTGCACATCATAAGAATTATTATCGAAATCTTTGGCAAAATGGCCGATGTGGTCAGTATCACTATCAATATGCAACTTAAGAAGGTTATTATCAAAAGCTTCGTTATTAACTTCGAGGAGATCGGTGTCACTGTCTATGTCCACATCAAAGGAATCATCATTAAATTCATTAATATCAGCATATGAATCAAGGAAATCTAAATTACGTACCTTGTTTCCCGCATTAAACTGGTGTTCATTACGGTTAATAGAGTTTTCCTCATTATTTTCCCGAATTCTCTCTTCTCTTCGAGAAAACAAAAGGAAGGCAGTCGCAAAACAAATAAGTATGCCCAATAGGCTGTCGATAAAGGGTGTTGGTATAAAAATGTAGCACAATACTGTCAAAAAAAAGAACTCCATTTCTAAAAATGGTTCGAATGCGATTTCAGCATTAAAAATAACAAGCAAATAAGCTCCACACGTAAGATTTTAGCACCACTAGATTTGATATCTCTAATGATAATGGTTCATAAGCATTGTTAAAAATGTATACATTAACTTTGTTTTAATTCAACAAAGCCTAAAACAATTATTGGTAAATTCATTGTTCCGAACGTTATTAAAAGGATTCTTTGAATATGTAACAATGAAGGTATTCTGATATATAACTCTACTCACAATAGAGGGAAGATTCTATGAGTCTGTCTTTCGTTCGGTCTGCGTGTAAGCTGATAGACCCAGGCCTACGAATTTGCTACATAGGTGCATCCAGACAAGAGCCAGTGCACCTCAAAACGAGGTTTCCAAAATTCGAATGACTTTTTAAATTTTATTTTTTTATTTTTGTTTTATTCATTTTTTTGATAAAATCGGTAATTCTCTCTCATTACATCAGCAATAATGGCACGCAACCATTCTTGCTGTTGTATCCCTGTCGCCATTGTTGATGATATCAGCACTGTTGCCATTCGGAAAAATGAGGGCGAAAATTAGCGTTTTAAGAACTTTTAATTAATATCTCTGATTTTTGCTATTTCTTGGAATAAAAGTGGAAGCGGAAAAGTGGAAAAACGAACCAACGCTAAACTGCCGCTGCCATACATATTCAAAAAAATGTTTCTTTTTTGGGGGTTTCTTGCAATACAAAGCATAAACGTAATACTTATATGTACATATATATATATATATATAACCAGAGATTATTATTATTAAAACGAAAATACTTGAATACTCTGGGAAAATACTTTTTATACAAAAAGTACTTTCAAAACATGAATTTGTCTTGCATTTATTAGTGCAAAGCACAGAGAATCATGTTTACCTGCCACTCTGATGGAAAGGGTTTCACCTACCTTTGACTGGGTAAAAATGAAGCTAAATATATGCACAATACAAAAATATATAAAACTATTTTTAATTCTTTAATAGTCACCTCTTTAAGATAAAATGAACTGGTTAGCGTAACCTGAACTTACGTTATATAATTAGCGAGAACGATACACCAAAATGAGTTTTGGTGATCGATGTATTGAGTGTACATAGTGTTTTTTCTACTTTTCATTATTTACTCTTTATTACATTTACTTAATTATTGCTGATAAATCGATATGGACTTTGCGAAACCTTGGGGCAGCACATTTATGTGTATTATGCGTTTTAAAAATTTCAACAACTGGTCTGTGCAACTATGCTCCGCTCACTTAAGTTACATGCCTCAACAGCTACAACCACGATATTCCGTTAGCTACAAGACACGGAGCAAGGAGGACGCTACAGCCGTAGCACTAACGAGGATAAAGTTAAGCCAACGTGTTTATGCTACAGATGTGCTAATTTGCTTTTACGATGTGAAAGTTACGCTTCAGATATTTTAAATCGCTATTTTACACAAGTTATCCCACTGTTACATATTGCCATATTGGATGTGATTCCGAACTTCAAGTGAAAAGTTTCTTCCGACATTGGGATTTATTTTTGACTTTTATATGATACCCACTAAGAACAGATATAGATAGGTAACGATTTCAGGGTATTGTACCTCCTAAAAAAGCGAAAACATATGAACTATGACCTATATGTTATTAGAGGGAATGTATTTAGCGCTAGGAAGGCTTATAAATAATAAGTTCAATCATATGCTTACATACGAAACCATCACAACAGACGACATTCTGACATCATAAAAGGCGGCGACATTTCATACGATCATCATAAAAGACATTCTGAACATGGAAAACGAGTGAATAGAACATAACACTTCAATTCTCTACATTCCTCAATAATAAGATATACTAATTTGGAAAGATGCTCAGTAGAATTCAAGTCAGGGCTTTTAAGTAACCAATTTATGACAGAGAAGTCAGAGGAATGCTCTTGCATCCAACCAACCAGTAGCCAACCGTAACCTTTGAGAGGCGCAGTTATCTTTCTGAGATACTCCCTTTCCGTGTGAATGACAGGGACATAAATGGATGGAGATGATAGCTCATCAACTCCACGTGCAGAATCATATTGAGGGAGGTAAGAACAAGTACTAAAGATCCCAAACACAACCAGAAGAAAGCATCCCAGACCATGATTAAGCCTCCACGGCCGTGTACAGTTCCAATCTGTGACACCGGATTCATACATTCATGATTTTCTCGCCATATTCTGAACCTCCCATCGGTATTAATTAGAGGGATCGAGACTCATCACTCTTACACATTTCATGTCCACTAGTATCTATTCTCTATATTCTCTTGCCCAGGTAAGAATGGCAAATCGATGGCATGCATTTAGGAAAGGTACCCTAGTGTGTCTACGGCTTCCGAAGCCCATATGGTGAAGGGCGATCTTTTTACTTACTGTACGACTGTCGCTTGCTAGCTAGGTGGTAATTTGGGCTAATATTTGGCTTCATATACCATGTACAATACGGCTGAGACTTCTCATACCACGATTGTTCTAAGTTAAATCTCCTTTGCACTTTGCAGAGTCGCTACTTCTTTTTCCCATCATCCGTGTATTCTCGGTATGCTCTTGACACTGTCGACCGTTAAAATCCTATCCCGCTGAGGATTTTAGAAATTGTATGGCCCATGCGACGAAAGATTACTATCTGCCTTATATTGAAATTTTACCTATACTGGAATATGAAACGACTGATTATCGACAAGCATAGTGTATGTGCATTTACCACAACTCCCTCACGTAAGCCCAGATGCAGCGCAGCGCTATTCAATTTGCATAGCCATGTCTATCCCTAATTTAGTGGCACTTCAGTGTAGTTACAACTCATGAAGCTTGGGCATACGTGTAACGCTTGCAAGAGATAAACATGAATTTACTGCCGAAAAAGAGCAGCAAAAGACTTAATATATTCGTTCAGAGGGAAAAAAAATTTTTTTTCAAAAGGTTTTATTGTTCTTACTGGATTTTTTTATAAGGGGAAACTTAAAATAAGGAAAGTAGACAAAAATATCAAAATCAATTCGGATTACAATCAGAAATAACTTTAAACACCTATATTAAAAGACGAAATTCCATCTCTTTATCCAAACAATCTTGACTGTATTAAGTTCCATCAGGATAAGGCTACAAACCATACCTCTAAATCTACTGTTTTATGTTTTGAAAAAAGTGAGATATGAAACCGCAATTGAAGCTATTCCCTTTAGACGCATATCCACCAAATCTCCTGATGTGTCTCCTATGGATTAATATGCATTTGTACTTTTAAAACAAGCTCTTTATACGTGGCATCAATAAACATTGGACGGACTGTGGAACATTGTGAAGGAGAAGTGGCATAAAATCAACCTTGATGTTTTCAGGAAAGGGCTTTTCTCTTACAAATCAAGATGTAATATGATGGTTCAACAAAAGAGCTCTCAGCCGGAATATATTAGAAAATGAAATTATAACGTTTGTTTATATATATAATTCTTTGCAAAATCCTTAAAAGGATACCTGAACACCCCCTGCACTCAGTCATTTGCGATAGTTACGTTGAATTTTAAATTTCAGACTAAACGTTTCAGGATTATACATAGGGTTTCCTTTATTCTCATTTTTATTAATAATGCCTCATAAATATTTATTTAAATATATGAAAGTATATGAAAGGTTCATTTTCTAATTTATAAAATACGCTGTTTTTAAATATTTTTAACCCAGAGGGACATTAGCTCGAATTCTGTCCAAATGTTTATGTCTGCAAATGAAAAAATGATCCCTATGGGCGCAATACAAAGTCTGAAAGCTTTCAGTTTAATATTTGTTTTGGGTGTATCTGTGGGGTGTAAATTCTTCAACTTCCAGTATATATCCAATCGAGCCATTTTTATAAAAGTTATTTAAATTAATTTCTTCCAAATTTCATGTCATGACTGATTTGTTTGAGTAAAAGTTAGGTTATTTGAAAAGGGCAAAGAAAAGGATGGTTACCTGCCTGGCGCGAGGGATGGCTTAGCGGAGAACGTTCTATGGGAAAACTTCTTATGTACATCGAGATAAGGAAAACTGCAGAAGCGAACCATGCAGCCAGCACGTTGGCGGAGAATCAAACAGGGTAAAACTCTTAGCATTCTTAAACACAGGGCATATTGCTATGGGACACATATTGAAAATACTTCGTTTGAAAAGAAAGCAATATATTCTCATTTATTATTTCTAGTAAGTTTTGACATGAAGGCCACAGAGAGAAAAAAAATCTAAAATACAAACTAACATCCTTATTCGTGTTTTAATGATAATCTGGAGGTTTTTTATGCGAAATGCCGACAAATCACATAGGAAAAACAAAAAGGAAGTAGCAGACAACAAGGGAAAATATGCATAAGAAAAATTTCAATAATAGCTACAGCTTAACTTAATTCAATGAGAAGTTATAGTTAAAATAGAGCATATTGGTAAATCATAACTGAATATGGTGTGTAAACTATTAAATTAATTTAAGAGCACAAGAAAAACAAATTTAGCAACGGCATTTAACTGCAAATAATATTTTAATTTCAGGTTACTATATAATTTCATTTAAGTTTTTCAGTTCTGAAATGTAGCTCTAGAAAAGAATTTTAAAATGATTTTCTGTTTCCATTTCAGCTGTAGCGCAATAGATTGGACTGAAAACATCTTTCCTCTCTCTTATCGAAAAAGGCAATTTCTTCCGTCCAAATCCAATGCTCAGTCAATAAGGACGTCAATTAGTCAGTCATTGGTCAGTCAATGTTCAATTTTTATTCAGTCACTGGTCAGGCAAAGAGATCTTCACTTTCTCAGTCGATTTTCAGTGAATGTCCAATTTTTATTCTGTCACTGGTCAGTTAATCAGATCGTCACTCAATCACTAGGCTGTCAATGAGATCGTTACTTAGTCAGTCAATGTCCAATTTTTATTCAGTCACTGGTCAGGCAAGGAGATCTTCACTTTCTCAGTTCCTGTTCAGTGAATGTCCAAATTTTAGTCTGTCAGTGCTCAGTCAATGAAATCGTCACTCAGTCACTGCTCAGTCAATGTCCAAATTTAGTCAGTCTCCGGTCTGTCAATGAGATAGTCAGTTAGTCAGTCACTGGTCAGACAATGTCCTACTTTTAGTCACTCAGTGAGATTGTCATTTAGTAAGCCACTGGTGAGACAATGTGCAATTTTTATTCAGTCAACGGGCAATCAAGGAGACCGCCACATAGTCAGTCAATGTCCAATTTTTAGGCAGGCCCTGGCCAGTCAATGTGATCGTCAGTTAGTGACTGGTCAGAAAATGTGTAATTTTCAGTCAGTCACTGGTCAGACAATGTCCTACTTTTAGTCAATGGGATTGTCATTTAGTCAGTCACTGGTCAGTCAATGTCCAATTTTTAGGCGAGTTCTGGTCAGTCGAGATTGGTGTCATGGCAAACAAATTTATCACGAATACAAACTGAAATTTTGTGAATTTATCTCAGATCTATATAATATGTTTTAAGTCCTTTGTTTATTTTTAATTTTTTAAAGCAGAAATATTTCAGTAATGTTTTTCTTATGTTTGAAATTTTGAAACGCTTGCTATGATTCGAAGAAGGATGTTGAGTGTACTCGTCATCAAAGCAGATAACAGGGACGGTACCAACGACGAGATCAACGAGCTGTTCTTCAGAATCTTCAGTTGGTTTTAGTTCTGTTCTGTCTTCTTGATCCAGTTTGCCATTCATTTTTGGTTCATTATTTGTGTTAAGGAGATTATCAGAATCGATGTCTCTTTGTGTTCCAAGATCGTTATGCGATACAATGCATTCAGCATCCAATGATTCAATAGAGGTATTCAAACTGAATTCTTCCTGGTTCAAGATGGTTATACTGCTATTCGTGCCTATTTGATTACCTGAGTTATCAGGTTTTGGAAAATCAAAATCCTTTTCTGTTTCCTGTTGGAGGTAATTAAATTGCATTTCATCGCTGATATTGTGCACATCATAAGAATTATTATCGAAATCTTTCGCAAAATGGCCGATGTGGTCAGTATCACTATCAATATGCAACTTAAGAAGGTTATTATCAAAAGCTTCGTTATTAACTTCGAGGAGATCGGTGTCACTGTCTATGTCCACATCAAAGGAATCATCATTAAATTCATTAATATCAGCATATGAATCAAGGAAATCTAAATTACGTACCTTGTTTCCCGCATTAAACTGGTGTTCATTACGGTTAATAGAGTTTTCCTCATTATTTTCCCGAATTCTCTCTTCTCTTCGAGAAAACAAAAGGAAGGCAGTCGCAAAACAAATAAGTATGCCCAATAGGCTGTCGATAAAGGGTGTTGGTATAAAAATGTAGCACAATACTGTCAAAAAAAAGAACTCCATTTCTAAAAATGGTTCGAATGCGATTTCAGCATTAAAAATAACAAGCAAATAAGCTCCACACGTAAGATTTTAGCACCACTAGATTTGATATCTCTAATGATAATGGTTCATAAGCATTGTTAAAAATGTATACATTAACTTTGTTTTAATTCAACAAAGCCTAAAACAATTATTGGTAAATTCATTGTTCCGAACGTTATTAAAAGGATTCTTTGAATATGTAACAATGAAGGTATTCTGATATATAACTCTACTCACAATAGAGGGAAGATTCTATGAGTCTGTCTTTCGTTCGGTCTGCGTGTAAGCTGATAGACCCAGGCCTACGAATTTGCTACATAGGTGCATCCAGACAAGAGCCAGTGCACCTCGAAACGAGGTTTCCAAAATTCGAATGACTTTTTAAATTTTATTTTTTTATTTTTGTTTTATTCATTTTTTTGATAAAATCGGTAATTCTCTCTCATTACATCAGCAATAATGGCACGCAACCATTCTTGCTGTTGTATCCCTGTCGCCATTGTTGTTGATATCAGCACTGTTGCCATTCGGAAAAATGAGGGCGAAAATTAGCGTTTTAAGAACTTTTAATTAATATCTCTGATTTTTGCTATTTCTTGGAATAAAAGTGGAAGCGGAAAAGTGGAAAAACGAACCAACGCTAAACTGCCGCTGCCATACATATTCAAAAAAAATGTTTCTTTTTTGGGGGTTTCTTGCTATACAAAGTATAAACGTAATACTTATATGTACATATATATATATATAACCAGAGATTATTATTATTAAAATGAAAATACTTGAATACTCTGTGAAAATACTTTTTATACAAAAAGTACTTTCAAAACATGAATTTGTCTTGGATTTATTAGTGCAAAGCACAGAGAATCATGTTTACCTGCCACTCTGATGGAAAGGATTTCATCTACCTTTGACGGGGTAAAAATGAAGCTAAATATATGCACAATACAAAAATATATAAAACTATTTTTAATTCTTTAATAGTCACCTCTTTAAGATAAAATCAACTGGTTAGCGTAACATGAACTTACGTTATATAATTAGCGAGAACGATGCACCAAAATGAGTTTTGGTGATCGATGTACTAAGTGTACATACTGTTCTTTCTACTTTTCATTATTTACTCTTTATTACATTTACTTAATTATTGCTGATAAATCGATATGGACTTTGCGAAACCTTGGGGCAGCACATTGATGTGTATTATGCGTTTTAAAAATTTCAACAACTGGTCTGTGCAACTAAGCTCCGCTCACTTATGTTACATGCCTCAACAACTACAACCACGATATTCCGTTAGCTACAAGACACGGAGCAAGGAGGACGCTACAGCCGTAGCACTAACGAGGATAAAGTTAAGCCAACGTGTTTATGCTACAGATGTGCTAATTTGCTTTTACGATGTGAAAGTTACGCTTCAGATATTTTAAATCGCTATTTTACACAAGTTATCCCACTGTTACATATTGCCATATTGGATGTGATTCCGAACTTCAAGTGAAAAGTTTCTTCCGACATTGGGATTTATTTTTGACTTTTATATGATACCCATTAAGAACAGATATAGATAGGTAACGATTTCAGGGTATTGTACCTCCTAAAAAAGCGAAAACATATGAACTATGACCTATATGTTATTAGAGGGAATGTATTTAGCGCTAGGAAGGCTTATAAATAATAAGTTTAATCATATGCTTACATACGAAACCATCACAACAGACGACATTCTGACATCATAACAGGCGGCGACATTTCATACGATCATCATAAAAGACATTCTGAACATGGAAAACGAGTGAATAGAACATAACACTTCAATTCTCTACATTCCTCAATAATAAGATATACTAATTTGGAAAGATGCTCAGTAGAATTCAAGTCAGGGCTTTTAAGTAACCAATTTATGACAGAGAAGTCAGAGGAATGCTCTTGCATCCAACCAACCAGTAGCCAAACGTAACCTTTCAGAGGCGCAGTTATCTCTCTGAGATACTCCCTTTCCGTGTGAATGACAGGGACATAAATGGATGGAGATGATAGCTCATCAACTCCACGTACAGAATCATATTGAGGGAGGTAAGAACAAGTACTAAAGATCCCAAACACAACCAGAAGAAAGCATCCCAGACCATGATTAAGCCTCCACGGCCTTGTACAGTTCCAATCTGTGACACCGGATTCATACATTCATGATTTTCTCGCCATATTCTGAACCTCCCATCGGTATTAATTAGAGGGATCGAGACTCATCACTCTTACACATTTCATGTCCACTAGTATCTATTCTCTATATTCTCTTGCCCAGGTAAGAATGGCAAATCGATGGCATGCATTTAGGAAAGGTACCCTAGTGTGTCTACGGCTTCCGAAGCCCATATGGTGAAGGGCGATCTTTTTACTTACTGTACGACTGTCGCTTGCTAGCTAGGTGGTAATTTGGGCTAATATTTGGCTTCATAGACCATGTACAATACGGCTGAGACTTCTCATACCACGATTGTTCTAAGTTAAATCTCCTTTGCACTTTGCAGAGTCGCTACTTCTTTTTCCCACCATCCGTGTATTCTCGGTATGCTCTTGACACCGTCGACCGTTAAAATCCTATTCCGCTGAGGATTTTAGAAATTGTATGGCCCATGCGACGAAAGATTACTATCTGCCTTATATTGAAATTTTACCTATACTGGAATATGAAACGACTGATTATCGACAAGCATAGTGTATGTGCATTTACCACAACTCCCTCACGTAAGCCCAGATGCAGCGCAGCACTATTCAATTTGCATAGCCATGTCTATCCCTAATTTAGTGGCACTTCAGTGTAGTTACAACTCATGAAGCTTGGGCATACGTGTAACGCTTGCAAGAGATAAACATGAATTTACTGCCGAAAAAGAGAAGCAAAAGACTTAATATATTCGTTCAGAGGGAAAAAAATTTTTTTCAAAAGGTTTTATTGTTCTTACTGGATTCTTTTATAAGGGGAAACTTAAAATAAGGAAAGTAGACAAAAATATCAAAATCAATTCGGATTACAATCAGAAATAACTTTAAACACCTATATTAAAAGACGAAATTCCATCTCTTTATCCAAACAATCTTGACTGTATTAAGTTCCATCAGGATAAGGCTACAAACCATACCTCTAAATCTACTGCTTTATGTTTTGAAAAAAGTGAGATATGAAACCGCAATTGAAGCTATTCCCTTTAGACGCATATCCACCAAATCTCCTGATGTGTCTCCTATGGATTAATATGCATTTGTACTTTTAAAACAAGCTCTTTATACGTGGCATCCCCAAACATTGGACGGACTGTGGAACATTGTGAAGGAGAAGTGGCATAAAATCAACCTTGATGTTTTCAGGAAAGGGCTTTTCTCTTACAAATCAAGATGTAATATGATGGTTCAACAAAAGAGCTCTCAGCCGGAATATATTAGAAAATGAAATTATAACGTTTGTTTATATATATAATTCTTTGCAAAATCCTTAAAAGGATACCTGAACACCCCCTGCACTCAGTCATTTGCGATAGTTACGTTGAATTTTAAATTTCAGACTAAACGTTTCAGGATTATTCATAGGGTTTCTTTATTCTCATTTTTATTAATAATGCCTCATAAATATTTATTCAAATATATGAAAGTATATGAAAGGTTCATTTTCTAATTTATAAAATACGCTGTTTTTAAATATTTTTAACCCAGAGGGACATTAGCTCGAATTCTGTCCAAATGTTTATGTCTGCAAATGAAAAAATGATCCCTATGGGCGCAATACAAAGTCTGAAAGCTTTCAGTTTAATATTTGTTTTGGGTGTATCTGTGGGGTGTAAATTCTTCAACTTCCAGTATATATCCAATCGAGCCATTTTTATAAAAGTTATTTAAATTAATTTCTTCCAAATTTCATGTCATGACTGATTTGTTTGAGTAAAAGTTAGGTTATTTGAAAAGGGCAAAGAAAAGGATGGTTACCTGCCTGGCGCGAGGGATGGCTTAGCGGAGAACGTTCTATGGAAAATCTTCTTATGTACATCGAGATAAGGAAAACTGCAGAAGCGAACCATGCAGCCAGCACGTTGGCGGAGAATCAAACAGGGTAAAACTCTTAGCATTCTTAAACACAGGGCATATTGCTATGGGACACATATTGAAAATACTTCGTTTGAAAAGAAAGCAATATATTCTCATTTATTATTTCTAGTAAGTTTTGACATGAAGGCCACAGAGAGAAAAAAAATCTAAAATACAAACTAACATCCTTATTCGTGTTTTAATGATAATCTGGAGGTTTTTTATGCGAAATGCCGACAATTCACATAGGAAAAACAAAAAGGAAGTAGCAGACAACAAGGGAAAATATGCATAAGAAAAATTTCAATAATAGCTACAGCTTAACTTAATTCAATGAGAAGTTATAGTTAAAATAGAGCATATTGGTAAATCATAACTGAATATGGTGTGTAAACTATTAAATTAATTTAAGAGCACAAGAAAAACAAATTTAGCAATGGCATTTAACTGCAAATATTATTTTAATTTCAGGTTACTATATAATTTCATTTAAGTTTTTCAGTTCTGAAATGTAGCTCTAGAAAAGAATTTTAAAATGATTTTCTGTTTCCATTTCAGCTGTAGCGCAATAGATTGGACTGAAAACATCTTTCCTCTCTCTTATCGAAAAAGGCAATTTCTTCCGTCCAAATCCAATGCTCAGTCAATAAGGACGTCAATTAGTCAGTCATTGGTCAGTCAATGTTCAATTTTTATTCAGTCACTGGTTAGGCAAAGAGATCTTCACTTTCTCAGTCGATTTTCAGTGAATGTCCCATTTTTATTCTGTCACTGGTCAGTTAATCAGATCGTCACTCAGTCACTAGGCTGTCAATGAGATCGTTACTTAGTCAGTCAATGTCCAATTTTTATTCAGTCACTGGTCAGGCAAGGAGATCTTCACTTTCTCAGTTCCTGTTCAGTGAATGTCCAAATTTTAGTCTGTCAGTGCTCAGTCAATGAAATCGTCACTCAGTCACTGCTCACTCAATGTCCAAATTTAGTCAGTCTCCGGTCTGTCAATGAGATAGTCAGTTAGTCAGTCACTGGTCAGACAATGTCCTACTTTTAGTCAATCAGTGAGATTGTCATTTAGTAAGTCACTGGTGAGACAATGTACAATTTTTATTCAGTCAACGGGCAATCAAGGGGACCGCCACATAGTCAGTCAATGTCCAATTTTTAGGCAGGCATTGGCCAGTCAATGTGATCGTCAGTTAGTGACTGGTCAGAAAATGTGTAATTTTCAGTCAGTCACTGGTCAGACAATGTCCTACTTTTAGTCAATGAGATTGTCATTTAGTCAGTCACTGTCAGTCAATGTCCAATTTTTAGGCGAGTTCTGGTCAGTCGAGATTGGTGTCATGGCAAACAAATTTATCACGAATACAAACTGAAATTTTGTGAATTTATCTCAGATCTATATAATATGTTTTAAGCCCTTTGTTTATTTTTAATTTTTTAAAGCAGAAATATTTCAGTAATGTTTTTCTTATGTTTGAAATTTTGAAACGCTTGCTATGATTCGAAGAAGGATGTTGAGTGTACTCGTCATCAAAGCAGATAACAGGGACGGTACCAACGACGAGATCAACGAGCTGTTCTTCAGAATTTTCAGTTGGTTTCAGTTCTGTTCTGTCTTCTTGATCCAGTTTGCCATTCATTTTTGGTTCATTATTTGTGTTAAGGAGATTACCAGAATCGATGTCTCTTTGTGTTCCAAGATCGTTATGCGATACAATGCATTCAGCATCCAATGATTCAATAGAGGCATTCAAACTGAATTCTTCCTGGTTCAAGATGGTTATACTGCTATTCGTGCCTATTTGATTACCTGAGTTATCAGGTTTTGGAAAATCAAAATCCTTTTCTGTTTCCTGTTGGAGGTAATTAAATTGCATTTCATCGCTGATATTGTGCACATCATAAGAATTATTATCGAAATCTTTGGCAAAATGGCCGATGTGGTCAGTATCACTATCAATATGCAACTTAAGAAGGTTATTATCAAAAGCTTCGTTATTAACTTCGAGGAGATCGGTGTCACTGTCTATGTCCACATCAAAGGAATCATCATTAAATTCATTAATATCAGCATATGAATCAAGGAAATCTAAATTACGTACCTTGTTTCCCGCATTAAACTGGTGTTCATTACGGTTAATAGAGTTTTCCTCATTATTTTCCCGAATTCTCTCTTCTCTTCGAGAAAACAAAAGGAAGGCAGTCGCAAAACAAATAAGTATGCCCAATAGGCTGTCGATAAAGGGTGTTGGTATAAAAATGTAGCACAATACTGTCAAAAAAAAGAACTCCATTTCTAAAAATGGTTCGAATGCGATTTCAGCATTAAAAATAACAAGCAAATAAGCTCCACACGTAAGATTTTAGCACCACTAGATTTGAAATCTCTAATGATAATGGTTCATAAGCATTGTTAAAAATGTATACATTAACTTTGTTTTAATTCAACAAAGCCTAAAACAATTATTGGTAAATTCATTGTTCCGAACGTTATTAAAAGGATTCTTTGAATATGTAACAATGAAGGTATTCTGATATATAACTCTACTCACAATAGAGGGAAGATTCTATGAGTCTGTCTTTCGTTCGGTCTGCGTGTAAGCTGATAGACCCAGGCCTATTAATTTGCTACATAGGTGCATCCAGACAAGAGCCAGTGCACCTCG
Organism: Stegodyphus dumicola; assembly: GCF_044657685.1. NCBI lineage: Eukaryota > Metazoa > Arthropoda > Arachnida > Araneae > Eresidae > Stegodyphus > Stegodyphus dumicola. The sequence goes on along the minus strand of NC_140772.1, from coordinate 19,101,282 downwards.
AAACGAGGTTTCCAAAATTCGAATGACTTTTTAAATTTTATTTTTTTATTGTTGTTTTATTCATTTTTTTGATAAAATCGGTAATTCTCTCTCATTACATCAGCAATAATGGCACGCAACCATTCTTGCTGTTGTATCCCTGTCGCCATTGTTGATGATATCAGCACTGTTGCCATTCGGAAAAATGAGGGCGAAAATTAGCGTTTTAAGAACTTTTAATTAATATCTCTGATTTTTGCTATTTCTTGGAATAAAAGTGGAAGCGGAAAAGTGGAAAAACGAACCAACGCTAAACTGCCGCTGCCATACATATTCAAAAAAATGTTTCTTTTTTGGGGGTTTCTTGCAATACAAAGCATAAACTTAATACTTATATGTACATATATATATATATATATATATATATATATATAAGCAGAGATTATTATTATTAAAACGAAAATACTTGAATACTCTGGGAAAATACTTTTTATACAAAAAGTACTTTCAAAACATGAATTTGTCTTGGATTTATTAGTGCAAAGCACAGAGAATCATGTTTACCTGCCACTCTGATGGAAAGGGTTTCATCTACCTTTGACTGGGTAAAAATGAAGCTAAATATATGCACAATACAAAAATATATAAAACTATTTTTAATTCTTTAATAGTCACCTCTTTAAGATAAAATCAACTGGTTAGCGTAACATGAACTTACGTTATATAATTAGCGAGAACGATACACCAAAATGAGTTTTGGTGATCGATGTACTACTGAGTGTATATAGTGTGTTTTCTACTTTTCATTATTTACTCTTTATTACATTTACTTAATTATTGCTGATAAATCGATATGCGATTATTTGCGAAACCTTGGGGCAGCATATTGATGTGTATTATGCGTTTTAAAAATTTCAACAACTGGTCTGTGCAATTATGCTCCGCCCACTTATGTTACATGCCTCAACAACTACAGCCACGATATTCTGTTAGCTTCGAGACACGGAGCTAGGAGGACTCTAGAGACGTAGCACTTACGAGGAGAAAGTTATGCCAACGTTTTTATGCTACAGAAGTGCTAATTTGCTTTTACGATGTGAAAGTTATGCTTCAGATATTTTAAATCGCTATTTTACCCAAGTTATGCCACTGTTACATATTGCCACATTGGATGTGATTTCGAATTTCAAGTGCACAGGTTTGTTCCATCATTTGGATTTATTTTTCACCTTTATAATACCCACTAAGGACAGGTATAGATACGTAAAGATTTCAGGGTCGTGTACCTATTAAATAAGCGAAGACCTATCCTCTATGACCTATATATTATTAGAGGGAATATATTTATCTTTATGAAGGCCTATAAATAATAAGCTCCATCATATGCTTACATACGAAACCATCACAACAGACGACATTGACATCATACCAGGCGACGACATTTCATACGACCATCATAACAGACATTTTGAACATGGAAAACCGAGTGAATAGAACATAAAACTTCAATTCTCTACATTCCTCAATAACAAGATATACTAATTTGGAAAGATGCTCAGTAGAATTCAAGTCAGGGCTTTTAAGTAGCCAATTTATGACAGAGAAGTCAGACGAATGCTCATCCATCCAACCAAACAGTAGCCAACCGTAGCCTGCGAGAGGCGCAGTTATCTTTCTGGGATACTCCCTTTCCGTGTGAATGACAGGGACATAAATGGATGGAAATGATAGCTCATTAACCCTACGTACAGAATCATATTGAGGGAGGTTGGAACAAGTACCAAAGATCCCAAACACAACCAGTAGAAAGCATCCCAGACCATGATAAGGCCTCCACAGCCTTGTACAGGTCCAATCTGCCATACCAGATTCATAACTTCATGATTCTTTCGTCATATTCTCATCATCCCATCGGTATTAATTAGACGGATCGAGACTCATCACTCCTACACATTTCAAATCCACTAATGTCTATTCTCTAGTTTCTCTCTTACCCAGGTAAGAATCGCAACTCGATGTCATGCATTTAGGAAAGGTACCCTCGTGTGTCTACGGCTTCCGAAGCTCCTATGGTGAAGGGAGCGATACACGATATATTTACTGACTGTTCGACCGTCGCCTGCTTTAGCTAGGTGGTAATTTGATCTAATGTTTGGCTTCGTTGACCATGTACAATACGACTGAGATGTCTCACACCACGATTGTGATTGTTCTAAGTTAATTGTGCTTTGCCCTTTGTCCGATCGCTAGTTCTTTTTCCCACCATCCGTGTATTCTCTGTATGCTCTTGACACTTTAGACCGTTAATCAGTTCCTTGATCGCTTTTGCCGTGTGAGATCTGGCGCTGTCATGAAAATGTAACTGTTTTCGTCTTGACAAATGCTAGGTGAATTTAATTTTTGAATTAACGAAATTGGTTACTATATTGTTAATGTAGTAAATGGAAAAACAAAAAATTTAAAATAAGTGGATCCGAGTTTCTTGAATTAAGATTCTAAGATTGTATTACAAAAAGTTTACTGCTCATTTTTTTCCGCAGATCTATTATTTATTTAAATAGTGATTATTGGTTCAAGAGAATTACTGCGTGCCCAGAACAAAAGAAGTACTAGCCTAAAATGTTCGTCAGGGGATAAATCGCTTTTCACATCATTCGAAAAGGAGACAGACAACAGGGTTCTCACTAAATGAGCCCTTTATTCATGGTAGTCAGTTTAATTTTAAATCATTTCAGAGAAAGGAAAATTGGTAAAATTAAAACTAATTATATGGAAAAAAAGACCGTTTTACACAGACATGGTTAACAAAGTATTTTCTTACTTCTTTCTGCTTAACAATGTATTTGCATCTTCTTTCTTACTTTCTTCGAAATGAAACGGTATAAGGTATTTTTTCTGCCTTCTTAGCATGCCCTCGTGGTGTAGTGGTCAGCACGCTCGGCTCGTATTCGAGAGGCCCAGAGTCAACTTCCCGGGGAAGGCATTGCTTAATTTTCTTGTCTCTAGCATCAAAATAACTTAATGTCTCTACAGTGACTCCCGAACTAAAGGTGGTGGATGATGATTCTTCACTACAGGATTTGGCCATTGGGTGCCCTGTTCTCCAGTCGCCCTTTAAAAAGGGGGAGTATGTAAGGTATTTTTTTCCTCTTTTCAGCATGCCTTCGTGGTATAACGGTAGCACACTCGACGCGTATTCGAGAGCTCCAGGCTCGAGTCCCGGCGATAGTATTGTTCATGTTTTACTTCTTCAGCATAAAAGAAAATTTATGAATTCGTTTTGTTTATGAAACAAACATAATTTTTTCCTGTTTTCAACCGAAGAACAGGAATTTAAAATTAGATTCATAGACGACTGTAATTGTCTGGTACGCAGCTACATTTGGCTTTCTGTGCATATAAGTGCACACTAAAATCTTAAGGTTGTAAGTTTAATTACCAAATTTCAGTTTCATAATCATTTACCCATTCCTTCAAATTTTCGGAATCACATCACTCAATCCAGAAGCATTAAAATGAAATGAGTACAAAAGTGGACACGGAAGCAAGCTAAAAGTAACTTATTAGCTTTGTTAATAACTTATTATCTGTTTGGAGTTTAGATTTAACCCTCCAGGCGGCAAGGCCGTATATATGCGTTCGAAAATAATGGCTCTCATAGCGGCAAGGCAGCATATATGCGTCCAAATATTTTGTTCCTCATGGCGGCAAGGCAGCATATATACGTAAACCTAAATTTTGGCACGAAACGGCAAAGCAGCATATATACGGCCTGTCTCAGAATGCCCTCCCCTCACTGCTCTTAATGTAAACTGACAGGTGATAATTTTCTCTGCGGGAGGTAATTGAGGAGAGGAAACTATTTATTCGCTAGGGGCAAATGGGTTTTATCGTTAGGTTTTGAATAACAGTTCGAAATAAATAGCTCGTTCAAAACTTCCAGCTGTTCCAGCTGTTCTGTGCTTATACCAGCTATAGTAAACTTAAATGTTTATATATAAATGTAAAGAGAATTTTCATTTTCCAGCCTTATTCTCCAAATTTTAGATGCAGTTTGGCAAAATGTAATTGGAATTAAAATTAAAATTGCAAGAAACTGCAACAATATTTTGAAATATGTGATTTCAATTATATTGCAATTGTAATTAGCTTCGCAATTACAATTAGAAAGTAAGTACTTTTTAAATGCAACAATAATGTATGCAATTGCATTTTAATTCTTAAGTCTTACAATTACAATGCAATGATAATCACAAACATTATAATTATATAATCTAATTACAATTAAAAGTTTTATTGCATCTAATCACAACTACGGTAATATTAGCTAATTACAACGTAATTTTAACTGCAATTGCAGTTGGTAATTATAACTACGTAATTAGGAAAATAATTGTCTCTGATAATTAGAATTACTTAACATAGTGAAATTATGATCATAATTGTAATTCTAAGTATGCAATTGTAATAAAATTATGCAATTACTAAGTAGTTATAGTTAAAAAGTAGCTGTTTTTTTAATTACAATTACAATTTACGTAATTTCATTTAAATTACAATTACTCTATGTTTGTGAAATCCAATTTCATATTCAATGCAACTGCAATCATATAATCTAATTACAATTAGACTGTCATTGTATCTCCAGTAAGTAATTATAATAATGTAATTAGGATAGCAATTGTTTCTGATAAAAGCAGTTACGTAGCCCAGGAAAATCATGATCTTAATTGCAAATGTAATTGCAGAATGCAACTGAAAACACATAGTATTTGGAATAATATTATGCAATTATCTTGTAATTACAATGTAACAATTTTTAATTACATATACAATTTACTCATATGCATTTTAATTATAATTGCATTTTAATTGTGAAATCTAATTGAATAAACAGTATAACTGTAATTATATAATCTAATATAAATTACAATGCAATTGTAATGACCTCTTAATTAAAATTGCGCAGCAGATGATTGTAACTATTTAATCAGAAAAACAATTGCCCCTTATAATTTCAGTGACATAGGCTAAGGAAATCGTGATAATTTTTTAAAATTACAGTCAATAATATTATATTCGAAATGTTTCTGCATTTTGAATAATGAGTTTTTAAATAATACAACGGGATAATCACCTATAAGAAAAATATTAATATTTTCTGTCATGTCTTCTGAATCATCTTACATATATTGTAGTTTGTGGTACCAGCATAAATAGGAGTTTATTTAAAGGGAATATTTTATATAGACCGAAATGCACATAACGTTAGTAAGCAAATATGTATGTTTATGATCTTCGATATACATGTGAACTTAAATTACAAGATTAAAGGAAAGCAAGCAAAGAGTTTATGCTAGTGCAAAGGGATGTTTTCGCAAAGGATTTGTTACGGGACGCTTGTCTTGTTTACATTACACAAGAAATAAATCATAAAAATTACATTTATCCTTTTCTTTTCAGAAAGGTTTGATTTGGTTTATTTAATTATGGCAAAGCACACTAGGGCTATCTGCCTATGAGGAGGGATGCCTTCGTGGAGGACTTTCTAAGGGAAACTGGCTCGTATACATGTTACACATGGGGAAAACGACGAAAATACCCATGCAGCCAGCCCGTTCGCGTGATTTGAACCTCGGACCGAACTACCAGTGTTCAGCGACTTTACCGCTCTGCCGCTGGTGGGCCTCTTTTCAGAAAGGAGATCATCAAGGACTAAACTAAGCCTCATAATTTTATCCAACCTATTGCTTTAGCTGGTAAAAAAGGATTCTGATCAGCAATCAGTATGCTTAATTGCTGTGTGTATTAGACATTTTACTAAATCCATTTATTATGAATTACCGCCCAGACAGTAAAGCGGTTCGTGACTCTGGTTGCCGTACCGAAGAGCCTGGGTTCGAATCCCGGATAGGGCATGAATGTAATTTCTTCGTCCTCTTCATAGGTGACAACGGTGGTCCACGTATTAGTTCCCTCCTTAATAATACGACCGGCCTTAGTAGTGATCAATGTCTATAAACGGCTACTACCTGCCATTGGAAAAAAAAAAAAAATACGAATTGGTCTTTTATTCAACATAATACACATTTTCCATAAATAGTTAAAATGCATTATTCAGTTACAAGTGAAAGTACTTGCATGAACTATTTTCCATCATTGTTTCACGTAAGAACAAATAAATGTACAATTTTCTTATGCACCTGTGATTGTCATATTATTTGGATTACCGTAAAGACTGCAAAGATGCTTCTGTGGAGGACTTTCTAAGGGAAACTGGCTCATGTTCACATCACCCGTTAATAAAAGCAGAAAAAGATCTTTACTTAATTGAATGCAACGAACGTTTAAGAATGATGTACTCATAGAGAACTTTCTAAAATAAAATGATTTGTATTCATGTTACACATAAGGAAATCCACGGAGCTATCTAAACATTTAGATTGTTTGCCAAAATGGGCATCCGATTTGAACTATTAGTATTCAAAAGACGACTTATTACTCTGCTGAGCGAAAAATCTAATTGCTTTTGAAGTTATATTGTAATTCGAACAATCATTGTATTACAATAATTATTATTATTTTTTCCCCCCAATGGCAGATTGTGAACAGTTACAGTGCAACACAGTCCATTAGTCTATGCAAGGCCAGAAGTTGCAGTCACTTTATTATGGAGGCATCTAATATGTGGGCCACCATCGCCTCCTATGAAAGGACGAACAGTTAAAGCCATGCCTTCTCCGGGATTCGAACCCAGGCCCTTCGGTATCGCAGTCAGGCTTCTCTAACCACTATACCATCTGGGCGTCACAATTACAATTATAACTGCATTAGTTGTAGTTTTAACTACAATGAATTACTAGCTTTTCTCAGTCAATAACAGATAGCTTAAACTTTAAAGATAAATGGAAGGTCTTATAATTTGTCGAATGGCAATATTCTAAGAAAGTGTAGTCTCCAGGATGGTCGAAGTTTAATTACAGTCTTACATTTCGCATACTCGCAGCACTTGCCCAAAGGCTGTTCCAAGATTATTTCTGTTCACCTCTTCTATTAATTTTGGAGCAGAATCATGTCTAGAGACATTTTTTTCTGAGGAGACAGTATTTTATATAATAGAAAAAAAAATAATAATAATGCGTCTCCCTCAAGGTGCAGGAAACAACAAGTACTGATAAATTTAATTGAAATTACAATTATAATTTTAGTTAATACAAATACAATGCTACTTTAACGGTTAGAATTACATTATAGTTCTAATGGCAAAAATATCAAATGAGTGTTATAGATTAGTATACTTTTACTTATCACAATATTAAACTTTTAATGCTTTTATTTTATTTAGCTTATCACAATATTGAGCTTTTTAATACCGTCGGTACTGAAAAAATGTTTTACTACTGTCATGAAATGTATATTCGATAATAGTTTCTCATTGATGTTTTTCTTATATATTTTTCTGCATAATTCATAAATGTTTGCAATGGAAATAATTCTGAGGCTTTTATAATACTTCTAAATTTTCATGAAATAAAGTTCCATTAAAGTTTACTTGAAGGAGACTCTCAGTGCAAGCACTCGAAAAGAAGTTATGCTACATTTACATATTATGAAACGGTTGAATGTACAGTATTTACTTGTAACAGCAGTGCTCAATATATCGCGTTTTCTGAAAGAATGCATATGTTGCCTAAAATCGAATTTAAATCACTATAATCAGAATAATTGGCTAAAGTATTAAATTGTAATTTTTACAGCATCAATCGAATTAGTGGATTTTATTGAAGATAAAAATGTGTTGATATTGACAAGCTATATTAGTTTTTGTACTATAATGAATGCTAGCTAGTAGCTATATGAATATAATGAATGTACTATAATGAATGCTACCTAGTAGCTACTCTAGTTAATAGCTAGAGTAAAACTCAGGATATGGTAACATTAAATAAATAAATAAAATTTAAAAAAAAAAAAGAAGAAGAAGAAGCAGAAAACGAAAGCGAAAAGGAACTGAATACATTCGGAAAGAGAAGGCTTACTATGGTGAAAGATTAGAAACGTGTAGACAAAGTGTTAATACTATATCTGAGAAAATACTAAGGACAAATTGAAATACATCATAGCTACGTTTGGTGCTTTCTATATTATTTGTATCAATATTAATATAAGTACCAAAAAATACTTAAAAAATAGGTATTTTCGAAACTTTAAAGGAACAAAATTGCAGTCTGAAAATTTATAGCAGCGGAACTTTTGAAGTAATTTCATGCCTTCTGAAGGTCGCCATGAACATAACAATTTATAACTGTCAGCTTTTACAACTAGGAATCAGATAAACTCTATTGTCTGGTAAACCGGACTGTCTAGTAATGTTTTCGGTACTGTCTAGTTTCCGGGAATGGCGATGTATGCAAGCTTTTTCCTCTTTCTGCCCTAAGAATAAACAGCTCATAGGGGAATTCTGAAAAATATATAACCCTTTCATATATGTATACCCTGATATTCACAATAGCGTTTCTTTATTTAGATAGCTTTGAGCATGCAAATTCAGTAAAAATCAGAAAACAAGTACCATACTTATAACAAAGCAGGTTATCTCAGTAAATGTATCAGGTTCAATGTTTCTTCTAACCTTCTTCGGAAACATACAAGGACCTGACTAGGAACAGAGAGCTTACTAAAGCTATGTTCACTAATTGTAGTAAGTAGACAGGATACAGACGAAGGGTATACAAAACCCTTTATTTTTCTTTATATACAATGACTTCCGTACTTCGGAATACAATGACCCTCCACTCGGGGTCTAACGTAAAAGATATCAAAATAAAACTAAACTCTAATTTAACTTTAGAATAATACACGTGTAAGATTGGCCTTATAATAACAGGAAGCGTATGTAGCACAGAGACTGTGAACACTACAATACGTTTAATTTATCAAGAGGATTAAAACCTCTGGCCTGGAAGGCAAATAGCAACTGCGTAACTTCTAAGGTAAGCGGCCTGCTTCGAACTCACTGCTTCCTCTCTTCTGCTTGGCAAAAAGGCCACACTTAAATACTTGGCGTTCGCCAGACAAACTTTCCATAAAATCCTTAACGCTTATAATTCTGGCCGGAAGTAGAAAATAAGAAGTGATAGTAAAGATTTAAAATAAAATAAACGTTAGTAAAACTTAAGATCCTTACATACTTCCCGCCAGAGTTAATTAGTTTGAAACTGAGGTCTAAAACGACCTTGTTGAAAACTTTTAGCTCTAAAATCTAACGCGAGGCCAACCTTTTACAATCATAACTTCGTTAGAAACTAGAAAATTTAAAAGAAAGAAATTTGTTACAATAGCAGCTCCCAGGATCTACAACAATCTTTTTTTTTTCATCTGTACTGCATCTAAACAGGAGCTTTATTCAATTCTGGTTCCTTCCAGAGATCTGGAAGGAAAACTAGTTTAATGAAATGTTACAGAATGACATTGCAAATAACATATAGAATATACTTCTCTTAACATTCTTATTTCATTCATGACTATTTTAATTATCTCTCCCCGTGCTCTCTGACATGTGTTGTAAAAGAACACCAAACACGAATGTGTTTCTGTCTACGTGTGCCACACTTCCTCCTACAATCAAAACACTAACGTGTTAAAATTCAACATAACGAGACCTCTTAACACACCCTACTTTCAACTCTAAACCCTGAGGTACTATTCTAAAAGTGGCTAACTCTAAAGTGTAGCGTCAGAGAGCCTAACTACATCTTTCAACCTTTACCACATATTCACCATGATTTAATCTTTACAGTCACACGAATAACAAATTTTTAACATTACTTTCACTTTTACCATATCACGGTATTTCTTAACATTTAAAATAACAGTTCACATGTATATAAGAACATATCAACATGCCGTTAATTTTACACATTTGAAAACATACATTAGTAGTACATTGTTAACTTCTATTCTTTTCAAAGCAAGTGCCAATTCTTTCTACATTGAAATAATACTACATTTCAAAAAGTCTTTCAGACTAAAACTTCTTTCTTGCTAGAATGTTTTAAATAAAATTTATACAATAACTTTTTGCAAGATTTAAGTCTTTACACAACGCTATTATACATCAACTTTAGTTTTACGCACGAGTAATTTAAAAACATAATAAGAAAATCGGTCACAACTCATTTCTCGCCCTTTTGGCGATAAAGGTAGACCTCGCATGAGGTAAAACTTCTTGAAATCTGCCACTTGCAGTAAGAATGAAAGATTAACTTAAGTTTGCAAAGTAACATAAAATTTTACTTATCTTTGTAATATTCGGACATCCTTTTCTGGGCCCAGTCTTTAAAGGTATAGCAGATAGTAGCTTGGTTGATCCTCCTTCTTGTACGGGCTCGCCCTTCAGTGCTTTCCTCTGGAAGCTTCCGTTTTTCACCAGTACGGCCACCCTTGAACACCTTCCTTTTGTCCTCTGCTTGTGGTCTTGGCCGTTTGAAGGCAGCTGGTCTTGGTGGAACCGGGAAACTTCTGTCGTGATCCTGCTTGGACCTCGTTGTTGGCCGTTCAAATTTTTCTTGTACTTTTTCCTCCGCCGCTGATGGCCCTTCCGCAGTTCGGCGACTTTTGCTGCGGAGAGTTCTGTCGGATGAGTCGATCTTCCGTTTTAAAGCCGGGTTATAGTTGCCGTCATTTCTCCTGGTCCTCTTCACATACGTCGTCCTTCTCCCTTCTTCATTCTGGGGGTGTTCGTGAACTCTGTGTTCTGGACGGTGGAACGGCTTCTTTTTCTTTTTACCTACAATTTTTCCGCGGGGCAATTTTCTTTTCACTTGCTTCTGTCTCTCATTGGCTTGCCCTTGTACTTGTCGTTTTCCCACCTCTGGAACTTGTACCTGCGGTGTCTGCCGTGCCGGATCCTGCAAAAGATCTGAAAAGATTTGCATTTTATTACGATCGAAGTAGGGCTTAATTTGATCAATATTTGCGGAACAGATTTCACCATTTCTGGCCTTTAACACTACAACAGCATGAGTTATTTTTTCTATAACATATGGTCCTTCAAATCGTGGAAAAAATTTGGCAGTTTTATCTTCTGGTGCTGAAGAAAGTGAATGCTTAATTTTTAGTACTTCATCCCCTACTTTATAAGTTACTCCCCGTCGTTTCAAGTCATAATACAATTTTTGTTTTCTCTGTGCTACTTCAGTATTCTTCTTTGCCTCCTTAATTAGTTTTTCTATATCACCCATTTTAAATTCTGGGGCTCTTTGTTGCACATAAAATAATTTATCTAACGGTGTTATAATCTTTCTGCCTAGAAATAACTCAGCAGGAGTTTTTCCCGTTGTATCATGTTTTGCGGTCCTAAGGGCGAAAGCAAATTCATTGACATAGTTATCCCAGCTTTTATGAAAATTTTTAACATAACTACGGATAATTTTCACTATATTTCTGTTGACCCGTTCCGCTATATTTGATTGCGGCCGATACGGGACCATTTTTAAATGACGTATGCCCAGTTTTTGGCACATGTCTTCAAATATATTACTTACAAATTAAGGACCATTATCCGATATAACTTTTAGGGGCGCCCCGTATTTTAAAATATATTTATTTAAAATAGAATCGGTAACTAATTTCGCGGAGGCTCGTTTTAAGGGAACAATTTCGGTCCTTTTACTAAAATGATCAACCATAACAAGGAGACAGCGACTTTTGTTTAACTGACTTTTTGGGAAAGGGCCCAATAAATCGATGCCGATTATTTCATTTGGAAATTCGGATTTAATACTATTTAGAAACCCGGCCGGGCGGAAATTAATATAATTAACGGCTTGTCATGTTGGGCAGGACTGGACATACGCTCTTGTTAACTTTTGCAGTTCAGGAAAGTAGACTGCCTCGCGTACGCGTTGGATAGTTTTTCGAATACCAGCATGAGAAGCTAAAGGGCTGTCATGGAGCTCTTGCAGGATATTTAATCTAAGACTAGCTGGGATAACAGGTCGAAATTCGTTGTTGGAATTCGTAGTTTTTGTATAAAATAATAGACCATCTCATCTATTAGTTCGTAATGGGCCGCCCTATTTCTTATCGCCACAATATCTTGGTGGCTAAAATTTTCAGGATCCTTCAAGTACTCATAAATACTTCCAAACTCAGGATCCTTACCCAGTTCGGTTATTACAGTTTCTCGGGAATTTATTGTACACGCTGTCAGCATTGCAACTTTTACGGTATTACCCTGTTCGTCTAATTTAATTCGTGATAGGGCATCTGCTACGATATTTTCCTTTCCGGGGGTATGCTTGATTACCAGATTATATTCTTGCAGCTTGAGTGCCCATCTTATTAACCTTGGGGATAAGTTTTTCCCTGAGTACAATCTAGTTACCGCCGCATGATCAGAATATACTGTTATCGGCGCCTTTCCAAAATAGACTCGGAACTTTTGCACTGCTAACAGAACTGCAAGTGCCTCTCTCTCGGTCGCGGAATAGTTTCTTTGTGTTTGATTTAAAGTTCGGCTAAAAAATGCCACGGGCTGCTGATTTTGCGAAAGTACCGCTCCTACCGCATAATCCGAAGCATCCGCTGAAATTTCTAAATTTTCATCCTTTTCAGGAAATTTCAACACAGGGGCTTGCGTTAATGCTTGTTTTAATTTTTCGAAAGCACTATTGGCTTCGGCCGTCCACGAGAATCTTGCCTTTTTCCTTTTTAATTTTAACAATGGCTCAGCGATAGCCGCAAAATCTTTTATAAAGGACCTATAATATGAACAAAGTCCTAGAAAAGAAGAGAGCTTCTTTGCCGTGTTTGGAGTCGGATACTTTTGTACAGCGATTATTTTTGATTCATCTGTCTCGATCCCTTTTTGCGATATTTTGTAACCTAAATATTTTAATTCAGGGGCTGCAAATTTGCACTTTTCGACATTAACTTTTAGACCGGCCTCATTTAATAAAGAAAACACCTGTCTTAAATCCTGTATATGTTGGTCGATATTATCACTAGTAATAATGATATCGTCTAAATAGATAAATGTGGACTTTCCAAGAACAGGTCTTAACACAATGTCCATGCATCGCTGAAATGTTGCTGGGGCGCCTGAAAGGCCAAACGGCATACGCAAAAATGCATAAGTGCCAGACTTGGTTATAAAAGCAGTCTTAGGCACGTCCTCAGGCCTCACCCCTATTTGAAAATAACCATTCGTTAAGTCTAATGTCGTCATAAACTTGGTTGATTTTATGTTCCTTAAAATTTCTTCTATGATCGGTAACGGATATACCGGATATTTCGTTATGGAATTTAATTTACGGTAATCAATAGCGAATCTCCACCTTTTTGGATGCTCCAAAGGATAATCATTATTTTTCTTACATAAAACCACCGGGCTAGCATAACTACTTGAGATGGGCGTTATGATCTTTTTACGTAGCATATCGGTAATATGCCATTCTATAATTTTTTCCTTATTCTTATCATACCGGTATGGTTTTTGACGAACCGGCAATGCATCTCCGGTGTCAATACTATGGTTAGTAACCTGAGTAAATCCTGGAATATCACTAAATAAGGAAGCAAATTCACTTACCACTTGTCGGATTCTATCTTGCTCGTCATTAGGCAGGTGGTCAAGATTTAACCTTGGCGGTTCAACCTTTTCTACACGCACTGGTTTCATTGTCAGCCTAAGGGACGCTTCATTAAAATCCAGTGTAGCTTGTGCGTCTGAAAGAAAGTCTATTCCTAGGATTAAATGTGCTTGCAAATTCTTTACTATAAAAAACATCACCTTTACTTGTTCGTCCTTGATACGGATATATAAAGGTACTTTACCTACGCACTTACATTCTTTTCCTTGCGCCGCTAATACTGTCGTATTATCCGCATTATATATGCGGTATTTGCGAAAATACTTTCTAAAAAAAACTTCTGCCACACAGGAACACTGCGCGCCGGTATCCAGGAGTGCGGTGGCCGGGATATTATTTACCAAGACTTCAATCTTCGGAAGAGTTAAATTTTTCACCATTTCTGTATTTAACTTGTAGGAAGAGGGGTTTTCGTGGCCTTCGGATTTCCGCACCCTCTCGTCAGCAGAAATCCGTTTTAGTTTAAATTATTTTTCCTTTCCGTGCTTTCCTTCTTTCTCCACTGGCCTTGAGACTTTTTCCTGGGTTGCTATTGAACTGTCGACGTTCGCCGGCTGTTTTTGAATGCTCGGGTTTCCTTGCCCACTGATTCGCTTTTTCTCCGTAGCCATGTGCTTGAGTTTGCTGTAGTCTTGGCGTACCAAATTGGTTTCGCTGTTGATACTGGCGTCTTCTTTCGACGTCCGCCGTTCTTCTACTTTCAAACTGGATTGCTAGCTCAAATAACTTTTCCAGTGTAGTCGGATTTCTCAATTCAATAAAGTCTTGCACTTGGGGTAGTAACCTCGGCAAAATCACTTGAATTATTTCAGGATCCGGACGGTTTCCATACAAGAGCTTGAAAACGTGAATTTTTCTTAAAATAAAGCTCGAGAGGTTTTCCATTCTTTGTTGATATATACTGAAAAGTTCTGTTTCTAATTTCGCACGATCCCTTACAACAGGGAAGGCTTTTAGTAGGGCAGTCTTGAAATTTTCGTAAGTATAGGTGGGACTTCCTGCTTGACCCAAGAGACTTCTGCCGATACATTTGAACCAGTTAAGCGCTTGGCCCCTGAAAGCGCTGGTAGCTAAGGTAATTTTTTGAAACTCGTGCACGGGGTAGAGCATGAAGTGGTCATCCAATTTTTCCAAAAAACTGGTTACCGGCGAGTTTCCATTAAACGTTGCTTCTGGTTTCATCGAAGCGCGCATGGTCTGGACGATGTACCCAAATCCTTCCAGGGCGGCAGCTGGCATTTCTGGATTCTGAGCCGTTTCTGCAGGCAGCACAGGTTCTTCTTGAAACTCGGCCATGGTTATTCTTCTACGTTGGGCGCCACTATCAGGTTCAATGTTTCTTCTAACCTTCTTCGGAAACATACAAGGACCTGACTAGGAACAGAGAGCTTACTAAAGCTATGTTCACTAATTGTAGTAAGTAGACAGGATACAGACGAAGGGTATACAAAACCCTTTATTTTTCTTTATATACAATGACTTCCGTACTTCGGAATACAATGACCCTCCACTCGGGGTCTAACGTAAAAGATATCAAAATAAAACTAAACTCTAATTTAACTTTAGAATAATACACGTGTAAGATTGGCCTTATAATAACAGGAAGCGTATGTAGCACAGAGACTGTGAACACTACAATACGTTTAATTTATCAAGAGGATTAAAACCTCTGGCCTGGAAGGCAAATAGCAACTGCGTAACTTCTAAGGTAAGCGGCCTGCTTCGAACTCACTGCTTCCTCTCTTCTGCTTGGCAAAAAGGCCACACTTAAATACTTGGCGTTCGCCAGACAAACTTTGCATAAAATCCTTAACGCTTATAATTCTGGCCGGAAGTAGAAAATAAAAAGTGATAGTAAAGATTTAAAATAAAATAAACGTTAGTAAAACTTAAGATCCTTACAAATGAAAGGAATTAAGTACCGGCGATGGCAAGATTTTCCCATGGTTTGAAGACTAAGTAATTTATTCCTTTCAGAAAATTTTCTCGGAAAGTAATCATCACTTACGGATAGAAGAATGTTCTAAGAACTACGGGACAAATTTATAATGGGAATAAAAGAATGAAAGAAATCGGAAACTCTTTTCTAGTAATCATTTTACTCCTCGAAAGTTGATTTCAGTATCACCTTTTTAAGGAAATGACACATGAAATGGATTTCAGAAACTGAATCTCGAAATCATCAATAACTATCCAATATTCTGCATTTGTAAATATTTATTTAATTTGCATTTCAACCAAATGTTGAAAACAAAGCGGAAAAAAATCTCCTTACAAAAGGGGGGAAAAAAAAAGTTTCCCATTTTTTTTTACAGTGATATTCCATTAAATTATATCAGAAAATCATATCACTGATGGATGCAATAAATACTAATTTCAGACATGTTGCCTGTTTATGCTGTTAACTCTTTTGCAACTGAACACTGGTAGTTTTGCCTAAGTTTGAATTCCGGCGAATGCGTTCGTTGCTTGGTATTTTGGTGAATTTTAGGTTGAATATATCAAACCAGTTTCCCTGAAAAAGTCATCTACAAACGCATCCTTTTCCTCAAGCAGGTGCCCGTCGTATGCTGGACGAATGTGCAAGAATTTTTCTTCTTTTACACAGCTTTCATAATCATATACGAGTATTACCCACCAGCGGCCGAGCGGTAAAGACGCTGAACACTGGTAGTTCGGTCCGAGGTTCGAATCCCGCGAACGGGCTGGCTGCATGGTCGTTTTCCTGGTTTTCCCCATGTGTAACGTGTATACGAGCCAGTTTCCCTTAGAAAGTCCTCCACGAAAGCATCTCTCCATTTAGGCAGATAACCCTCGTGTGCTTTGCCTTGAATAGCACCATACCAATAATACCATAATCGCATATTATATTATTGAATATAAGTACATTCTACGTACTTATAGTACTTATAGTACGCATTTTTAATTTGCATAACTATAAGTTATGGAAAACTCAATGACATATTTATTTAGATAAATAAAAAGATAAAAATTAAATGCGTCATCGACATCATTTTAGTAATATCATTATATAATCTATTGTACTTTTATTTTTCTTTTTTTAGTGTACTGGGGAATTAAAGAAAATTTCTCAAAAGCATCATCATGTTTTCGTAAACTGATATATAGTGTTAAATTATTATATTAAATTTCAGTTTATTATAGCAGAAATCGTAAATAGCTGCATTATGTATAGCTCTTGCTTCGCTGAGCTGTCAGAAGTTAATCTGCGTCCATCCGCATAATCGAGGAGCAGGTCGATTTGTTTCTCAGTGCAATCGCTGTGGGATCTTAATTCTACTAACCGATGTTCTATAAATTTAAAATATTTTGCCCTGCCTAATTTCTGTAGCTCTCTACATTCTAAAACTTTTGCCGTTGTCAAGTGCCAAATTCTTAGAATTTCGCCATCCCTAAATTTTCTTGTTCGATGCCTCTTTAAATTCTAAGAATTTTTCAGCCATTAATCTGCCTCCCGGCCAGACGTGTTTTTCGATGCCACATATGTCACTGAAAAAGTTGAAAAATCGGAATTTTAAAAGCAAACTTCCTACTTTTCATCAAATAAATTTTATCGATTAGCAGTGCTATGGAAGCATTAAAACATTTATGTAATAAGTACACAAATACTTCAGAAACATTTTTTTCTCTCTACTGAAGAAAGGCCTGTCTCTGACTACCTGCGAATTTTATTAAGTTTTATCCAAAATCTATGTCAAAGCGTTTCTTTTTGGCCTAATATTAAATTTTACATTGGCATGTTCCTGTCCCTGCTTGATGTTGACAAGATTTATTCAAAACTTACTGTTCTTATTTTTTATTTTAAAACAAACAATTTAAATGGAAATCCTCAGCTTGCTTTTATTTATTTAAATAATAACATCTGATAATGTGAATTGAGATCAAGAAGTAATTTGCGTATTTGAACCTAAAAAAATGTTAAACACCAATTTTGAAGCTTTTGTTTCGGTTTGCTTTATTTTTCCTTCAAAGCACGCGAGAGCTATCTGCCTAAAGGGAGGAATGCCTCCGTGGAGGACATTCTAAGAAAAACTTACTCGCGCCCACATTATGCACAGAGAAAACCACAAATATTCCACTTTGGAAGGTAAAAGTGTCTAATTTTTTAGAGCGAGATTTTCCTAACAATGAATTTTAGCAATTTAATACAAGTGCTATATTTAATTAAGAATTAAAACAATGTTCTTTTGTGATTTACGTAAGGTAACTCTTTCTGTCAAAAATAATCATATGAAAATACACCGAATTTCAGTACCATGTAATTTAGTTCGGAAACTGAGAGGTATCTGTGACTTCTTGTCTATATGTAGAAAATTTTTAATAAGGTTATTATAACTGAAATTTGTTTCAAAATATTCAATATTTCATAACTTCTATCAACCAATAAATGCAATAAAGGTAAACTCCCCTTTTATAAATATGAAACAAGATAAACGAAATAAATTTGTGGTAAAATGAATTACAAACATTATGTCGAAATGACTGACACTGAGCATGTGTTTGGTATTTTAATAGTAATTTAATTATCAATTACATGTAGTTTTCAATAGGAATTAGGTATTTTAAGCCTCTTATAAATTTTTTCTTAGCGTTAAAGCTCGATAACATGAATCAAAAGCAGAAAATTAATTAAACTACACTGTCTCACTAGTCGTAAGATTATATTACTGAAATATGCATATAAAAACAAATTAACATTTTATAAACGTACATTAAAATACCGAAAAGCAATAAAAATCAATAACATTTATACTTAAAAAGCAACAAAGCCGGGCTCATGTGATTCACTAGAAGAGGCGCCAAATTGGCTATACGAATTCGAAAATTACTTTAATTATTAGAGGAAATAGGCTTCGTCAAACTTAAATCAATAAAACAAACCAAAAAAATTGCAAGAAAACCTGGAAATTAATGCAATATGCATTTCAGTGTTATTTCTTATTTATCAAAAACGAATTTTTTAACGTTTTCATTTGAAAATTATAAATAATTGGCTACATTATTTCTCTGAATTTATAAAACTGCGATTAAAAAATACTTTAAGAATTATGGTATAATTATTCTATAAGAGTTATGACATTTTGATTTAATACAATTACTTTTGCTTAATACAAGTGTAGCTATATTTATATGGACGCGCATTGACCTTTCTGCCTCAGGTGAAAAAGTATCTTGGCACGGCTCTGATAAGCAATTAAGATTAGAAATATGCACAAAATTAGTAACAAGGCAATACAAAACTTCCTTTTCTGTTTTGGATTTCCAGAAAAAAATATCTTTTTTCGTCTAACCAAAGCATGGACACAAAACGTGTTCCATCCTCCGTAAGGGTAAAAGCAGCCCATCTGCTTACTCGCCTCTAGGCGGTAATCAAAGGACAGTAGGAAACCATCACTTAAGTGAAACGACTTGTTGATCGCCCTACAAGAAGGGGGGAAGAAAATCTAACAAAGGCCGTTTTCAGGACAATTTTGGTTCACACTAAATGAAAAAAAAATTGTAAACATGGTTAATTTTTACTGCAGTTTTCGAGACGTAAATAGATTTGAATGCAAGCCGCCCGGTGGGTTAATGTCAATAATTACATCTCCCATTTCGGGGAGAGTTGCTAAATTTAGAATTCATACCTTCAGAAACGCAGGACTGGAATGTGTTTAAATTTATGCATAGCAGTTAGTAATTATTCAGTTATATATGGCTGCCTCCTTGCAAATTGCAGAAATCTTGCATCTCGCACAACGCGGAACTGGATAATTGCAAAAGTCAATTGCAAGAAAATCTATTGAATGTATCTTCTAATTATCAGGATAGTTTTTTCTTTCTAGACCAAATAAATTCTCTTTTTTAACTTTACATTCTTTTGTTAATTTACATACTCTCTTGTAACTTAATTGCCTGTTAATTTGTTTAATTAAATTAATTCAATTTAAATAATTACATATTTTTTAAATAATTAAAATAGTTTAATTAATTAAAAATTAATTCAATTTTTGTTTATTCATAAATTTACAGTTTCGTTCGTTAACCTTAAATAATACGGTGACAAAAAAGAAGATTAAGGATTTAGTATATAAGAACTCAGGCATGAAAAGGAAAATAACCTTTTAAATTAACTTTATTATAAGAAACTTCTCCCTCCCTCTTAGCATTCCTTCATGGTGTAGTGGTCAGCACGCTCGGCGCGTATTCGAGAGGTTCGAGTCCCGGCTAAGGCACTGCTCATTTTTTATTCTCTACTGCTTCGAAACAACCTAATGCCTCTACAGTGCCGCCTGAACTAAAAACGTTGGTGGATGATGATTCTCCACACCAGGATTTGGCGACTGGGTTCCCTAATTCCCAGTCGCCCTTCAAAAGGAGAAGTATATAACATATTTCTTCCGTCTTCGTAGTATGCCTTTGTAGTGTAGTTGTCAGCACACTCGGCGAGTATTCGAGAGGTCCGTGGTTCCAGTCCCGGAGAGGGGACTGTCCGGGACTCGACGTCTTCCATTATTCATCCATTTTTCATTCCATTTTTCATCCGTTTTCTTCCATTTTTCACGTCTCCCAACATCGAAATAACCTAATGTCCCTACATTATAAATAAATTTTTAAACGGGGGATTTTTTGATTGATATTTTATGACGAATATGCTTCGCCTATTGAGCTGGTGAAATATCTTTCTTTCGCTTTATTTGTAAAATTTATTATTTTAGGAAAATTCGAGTTATTTTTCGTATTATTTTCCATCATCCACTTCTCTTTTCTAATGGCATTAACACTTTAAATAGTAAAAATAATGCATTAAATGAAATATGATGATCATTAAGAAATTAATGCAACAGAAAATTCTAGAACATTCTGACTACGTGTAAAGTCCTATTGTGTATTTTCAATAAGTATTATCAGTAATATCATCTCTCCTCTTGCACCTTTTATATTTCGATAAAAAAGGAAAAAAAAACATCACATTGAATTGGGTAATTTAATATTTGGTAAGAGAATATACCTAGAGAAATGGTGAAATATTTTCCTTTGCCTTTCTTAATTATTTAAAAATTATTCCTCAGAAAATGAATTTGTTCTGATATCGGTATTATTATTTTAAATACTGAGTTCGCATTCAGCGAAATATGATGTCTAATTAAAACGTAATTTAATAGAAAATTTTACAACATTTTTTCTCTCGGCAAGACCATGATATGATTTTCATAGGCACCGTTCTTTTTTTTTTTTTTAAAACAAAAGAAAAAAAAAACCTATGTCTTTTTTTGTTACTTGATAACTTGAATAACTTTGAGAATTTCATTTTTGTACTTAATACTTAAGTTCTCAATTTATATTTTTTGTGAATGACAGTGTAAATAATCTGAATCTCGAAAATATGTTTTCTACACAATTCCTAAAATTATTTTTTATGAACACCGCTCTTGTAAATCCTGAAGTTTTTAAATGATGTAGGCGCTATACTTGTAAAGCTATGATTACTTGACTTAATCTAAACGGTACACTAATCTTTTCAGATTGCTAGAAGAATTATCATTTTTAACCCTTTAACTGTCAAGTTATTTTGATGATTTGGGTACAAAAATTGTCAAACTTTTTTATTGGAAAAACCAAATGTAGCCGAAATAAACATCTCCCGATATATATTCGGGTATGACAATACGATGCACTCAAAAAAAAAAAATTACCCCGAGAAATACTCGGGCGTGACATTTTCGAACACCAGTGCTGTGCCCGAGATAATTTCGGGCATGACAGTTAAAAGGTTAACTTTAAACTTAACCAGTTCGCCGTTAGGAAAATCGTAAACATTTCGTGCCATTTTTCGCATCCAAAGGTAAACTTTTTGTGTCTAAAACTGGGTTCAGAATATTTCTTTCCCCCTTTCACCACCTGTGAAAGCCTATTTAGAAGTTCTGTTCAAATCAGATTGAACAGCGTACCTGTCACACTGAAGGATGGTGATTAACGACCCCCTAAGGAGCAACATATAACACAAAGACTGGTGTAATCCTTAGAGCAGATATTTTTCCCTTTGCACCCACCCCACTTCCATTTCCTGCACCTAACCCCAAATCTATTGCAATGTAAATGTAATTTTTAATTGTCAAGAAAAAGCTTTATATAACGTAAAAATAAGGGCATTAGCTAGTATTTGAAATATCCTTGAATTTTGTTTTATTATTTTCTTGATGGCCTGTAACAAAAGAGAAGAATTGAATCGTTAAGAATTGAAAGGATAGCATTCAAATCCCTTTGTCCGTTAATAGAAAAGGAGAAAGCTGTTGTGGATCCCATAACATATGTTGAGGGGGTAGCTAGTCGAAGAAAGTGTCCCCATCCTTTACTTTCCTGAAACAGCCCCGCTGTGATCCTAATGCAACACCGCTGAGAAGATAAGTAACCCATCAATCACCCCTTTTGATTTTCGACTCATTCTGTGGGGGTTGGAAAAACGTCGCTGCGTCGTATGTGTCTCGGGGGTTACGGTTCAGACCAAATTTCACCCCGACGAGAGTCTGCCGACGCTAACGGATGACGATGCCTTTTCTGTGAACGTATTTCTCTCGGGGCAAACGGTGAACTGGTTAAGGCCCCCCCCCAGCGGTAAAGTCGCTAAACACTGGTAGTTTGGTCCGAAGTTCGACTCCCACAAACGGGCTAGTTGTATGGGTGTTTTTCTGGTTTTTCCCATGTGTAACGCTTATATGATCCAGTTTCCTTTAAAGAGACCTCCGAAGGCTATTCCTCCCCTTATTAAGCCCATATCACACGGCGTTTGTTTCACACGAACAACTGTTTCGGACAATTTTTCTGCCTGGTTTACTATTGATTGAAAGACGCGCGACTTTTTCCTTCCTTTCCAAAATAATTGCAGCTTGTTCGTTTTCAACCAATCAGCTATCAGCTTCGAATGCTATCAGCTTGTTTGTAATGGGTAACCAGTTTCCCCTGCGTTAACCCCAAAGCGATCTATGTTGATTGGCTGTTGTGACAAAACAGAAAAATTGTTCCAAACAGTTGTTCTTCCGAAACCAACCGACGTGTGATAGCAGCCTATAAGCAGATAGCACTCAAGTACTTTGCCATAATTTAAAGAAGCCAAACTTTAGCTTCGAACTTAGAACGCTAAAATAGCAACAAGAAAAAAAATCTGAAAGCTTTCAAATTTTATGTTACGTCCAAGGGGGCGTTTTATTAACGTTTTGTGCGTTACTTTTTTCAGTTTCGTGTGCTGGAGATAAAAATGTTTCCCCCCCCATACTGTGTTGCCATTGCTCGTTTATAAATCGTTGAGTTTGTTAATCAAAAATTCGTCAAAGTTTTACAAAATATGGAATAGATAATAAAACAAATTCCGAATTTGCGCTTGCAGTTGCCCATATTCGAGTGAAGGCCTGCGTTATTCAATATTTGATGTCTCTAGGTATCGGTTTTTTTTTTTTTTAACAGTGTGAGAAACATACATACATTCATGAAGATTTTTCATTATTTATTTTTTTTTAATATAATGCAGGGCTCCAAAATTTGGGGCAACAATTTAAAAAGTGAAACGACATTTGTAGTGAACCAACGCAGAATGCCGAAACAAAGTTAATAGCCCTTCTGGGCAAATTGCCCTTTTGGGCTAATAAGATAAAAAATCCAACTGAAATATATATTTCTCCTCCAGCTTGAAGTTACAGGAACCTAAAGCGTGACGAAAATTAATTTCTTTTTTGCGGGCTGGAAAGACAACAATAATTCCAGTTATTTGCGTGTTGTTTAACTTTAAGTGGAAAGTCTAATGATCTGATTCCTCCAATCTGTGACTACTAATGTAATTTCAGTCGAGGAAAATCACCAGTTCATAGCACAGCACCAAAGAGAGTCGGCAACAGAGCAGTTTCAGGACTGCTAGCTGAATACCACTCTTGCCTAAATAACTCCTCCGTAACACTCTAAATTTAGAGTCTGTCCTATATTTAGATTCTGTCCTAAATTTAGATTCTTGTTCCTGCTTAACATGTACTTGTTCCTGCTTAACATGTTCCTGCTTACACGATTCTTGTTCCTGCTTAACATGTTAACTTGTTCCTGCTTAACATGTTACTGCGTAACATGTACTGCTTAACATGTACTACATTCTTGTTCCTGCTTAACATGTACAAATGAAGTACCCTGTAATGGTACTTCATTTGTAGATTCTGATGGATTGGACGAAACAGCAGAAGTGCAGGAAAGTTTCAGCATGCGAAATAAAGTGTTAATTAAAAAAAAAATCTTACTTATACAGGGTGTACCGTAAATGTTGCGTCAAACTTCTAGGGGAGATAGGGCATTATACGGATATACTTATACATTATAAGGATACACTTATACATTAGAAGGATTAAGAATTGCATGAAAACCTATAACCGGAAATGTCAGGGGTAAATGGTAGCAGAGGTAGAAGATGGGAAAGGAAACAAGAGAGTGATAACATTTATTGGACACGAATACAAATGGTGTTTCGATAGCTTGAATGTTACAACAGATGCTCGAAGTTTGCACCAGACGCCAAACATGCCTGACACCGATGGACCATTAATTGCCGAACGTCTTCAAACACACCGGGAGTTTCTTTGATTGTAGCAGCTGCTTAGGTGAGTCTTGCACGAGATCCATTTCAGACACAACAGAATCGTGATACGCGACACTTTTGATGGCTTCTCACAAAAAGAAATCAAGGCTCTATAAATCCGGTGAGTGTGGGGGGCTAGAGAACTGGTCCACCACGCCCAATCCATCGATGCGGGAATGATCTGCTCAAATGGCTACGAACATCCAGTCCAAAATGAGTCCACTTCTTAATGACCCGTAGTCGCACAAATTTTGATGCAGACGTGCAAACAAATTGTGGTGTGCTTCATGTCTGTCGGGGAAGCGTTCTCAATAAATGCGTGCAGGGGCTCGTCCATTACCTTCAGATAAGTACATGTCTGCAAGCTATCCGTTCGTACAACATTCCATGCTCTTTGTATGGTGGCTACCGCTGGAATGAGGCAATCCTCACTTTCGACTAGCATGAAAGAACGTCTATGTAAAGAAGGAAAGGCTCCATAGACGTAATGTAAACCAGTTTGTCTTCTACGTGGAAAAATTCGCCAAGGGATTTGGCGACGGAGCCTGTTGGCGAGAATTTCCGCCACTGTGATGTACCGGACCTGGCCGAGATTTTCCTTCTCCGCGACGTGTACAGGAAATTGAGGAATACGTGTTAAGATGGATAAGAAAATTAGGTGAACTTTTGCTTTTACTAGCTGTTGAACTTACATTATCCATATCGCAATTTGATGTCTGATTTTATACCCGTTATTATGGAGGAAAAAAATGGAGTTCCACAGCTTTAAAATCTTGATAAACGTGACCGTCGAACCTGTTCAAACTTCGACATCAGCTTCGAGCTTTGGTGCTTTTTGGCGACAGATATTTCAAGCATGCGCTGCTGTTTCCCTTTTCGTTGGGAGTGAGCCACTACTGCTGCTGCGAAGTTTTCCTTCTTAACAATACACATTCTTTGCTAGCACTTCCCTGTAGAACACCTCCTGGCGGCGTACAGTGACGTTTCTGGGCATGGTTTCCTACCCAATTCTTAATCCTTAGTATGTGCCCTACCTTCCCCAGAAATTTGGTGCAACATTTACTGTACACGTTGTATAAAATCACATACATAGTAAACTGTCTAATGGTTTAAATGACATTGGTTGCCGTTAAATTTAAAAAAAAATGCCTTTAAATTCTTTATTAGAATTATCAACCTTCCATTAACACTATCAGTGATTTTGCGCTGCCCCGTTATTTAATCAAGATCTTTGCATAACTTATTGTCTGAACACTTTCACTTCCTTTTCTTTCTTCATGGCGGAGGAAGCTAAAACTAAGAAAAAACGGAAATATGAATTAATTCTTAAAAAAAAAGAAAATTAATAAAAAACTTAGAGCATCTAATTAAAATCTCATACGGAGTAATTTTCGCTAAGCCATTTAAAGTAATCACTATTAGAATAACAGACGTGACTAACATTATAACTTAAAGGTAAGGCGCTATTTCTTAATAACATGAATAAACCTGACAGTTTAAGAAAAGATCCTAAAAAAAATAACGAAGAAATCCGATTTATAAGAGAGCAAATGTCACTTGTTAGTTTTTTACGTTTATGCAAATTAAGATTAATTTCTTTTCAAAACTAATAATGTGAGCAATTCTCTGAAGCCAATGCACTTTCTTTCTTTGTCATTTAATTTCATTTAAAGCTATTTCGTACTTAGTAGTGATGTTTTTTATTCTCCTAGTTCACTATTGAATTTCAGTAATGAGAAAAGGAAACAAAGGGATTGATTTTAAAATCCTTAAGTTCACTTTGAGGGCGATTTCATTAAAGGGGATGGGTAAGAAGAGAAATGCTGAATTAAACGTTAAAAAATTAAAAGCAACGGATCAAGATCTTTGTCCAGAACGAAAGATATATCTCACCAGGATTCAATGAAGCATGTTTTGAAGTACAAAATATTGAAAAACTTATAATATTATAAGGTATTTTCTCCCTTCTTTCTTCATGCTTCGTGGTGTAACGGTAGCACACTCGGCACGTATTCCAGAGACCCATGGTTCGATTCCCCGCGATGGCGTTGCTCATTTTTCCTCTTTCCCACTCCAAAAATAACCTAATATCTCTACAGTGGCTCCCGAACTAAAAGGGTGGTGGATGATGATTCTCCACACCGAGGATTTGGCAATTGGGTCCCCTAAACCTCATACGCCCTTTAAAAGGATGAGTATATAAGGTAATTCTCCCGCCTTCTTAGCATGCCTTCGTAGTGTAGTGGTCAGCATGCTGGACGCGTATTTCAGAGGTCCATGGTTCGATTTCCGTTGCACATTTTTCCTCCCTCCTGCTTTAAAAAATAACCTAATGACTCTACAGTGGCGCCCGAACTAAAAGGGTGGTGGATGATGATTCTCCACACCGAGGATTTGGCGATTGGGTCCCCCAATTCCCATTCGCGCTTTAAAAGGGGGGAGTATATAGGGTATTTCTCCCGCCTTCTTAGCATGCCTTCGTAGTGTAGTAGTCAGCACGATGGGCGTGTATTCCAGAGGTCCGTGGTGAGGGCATTGCTCATTTTTCATCCCTCCTGCTTTAAAAATAACCCAATGACTCTACAAGACTAATAGGAAGTATTCATGGGTAATACACCCTGTTATCTCTTCTCTATAACGTATTCACGAAGTAAGGTTTACTGCATTGTGGTCTTGAAGCCAAAAGATTAGCCGAATAAAGATTTTCCCTCAAGTATGTAGTAATACCATATCATATAATTTTATTAAATGGTGCTCTATGAAGCCATTTCCTTCTATGAAAGATGGCCTGTAGGTGCATTGCCTTGTAAAATTATCTGTATATCTTCACTCCTGCCTATGAAACTTAGAATCTCGTATTATAAATTCTTTTTATTGGCTTCTTTTCCTGCATCAAGATTCTTTTCCTGCTGTGCAAAGAAATCTTAGATATCATCCCACCTTGCTTATCTTTTAAGTCCAGTCCGTTATAGTGAGAACTTATTTTTACATTTTTATGCATGACGGCACAATTCCTAGGTATTTCCACTCGCCTTCGAAGATGGTATTATGACTCTTGAAGAAACTTTTCTTGCATTGTAAATAGCAAAACATCTTCAGAAACGTCGCTGGCTTTCTATCTGTGCGATACTTGAATTATAACTTGGTTTCTTAGAACAGAATTGATTTTTCTCTCTGTTTCAATTCAAATTTTTTCATGTAATTTGCCAGTTTATTACATTTTTATTTTCTCCTACCTTTCAAATCTATTTTATGAAAAATTGGGATAGCAGAATCGCATATTTTCATCAGTCATTAGATCGTATAAACATCTGAGGATGTTTTGTAGCTTTTTATAGGATCTGGAATTATAACAGCCTTGTACAGAATAACTTCTCTATATCATGTCCATCACAATTGGGTACAAGTTTCTGTTTTCCAGTAGATTAACTATTTTAAGCATTATGAACTATTACAGCCAATTCAACTTAGAGCGAATTTATTTTATTAGCTGGCAAATTGGAATAAACTAACTGTAATGAAAAATTGGTTGCAGTATTTGAAACATGTGCATTTATATAGTATGATGGATTGATAACTATACTAACTGTAATGAAAAATTAGTTGCAGCATTTGAAACATGTGCATTTATATGGCATAATTGATTGGTATATAATATGTACTGAATAAGTTTTGGTATTTCATGTTTGTTACAATTGGGAATTAGTTCCTGCTTTTCTGTAGATGTTTTTAATTATTTGAAGAAATTGGACACTATTATAGCCATTTTACAAGAATGATTAGCTATATTTGAATATGTGTTTTTATGTTGTAGGAATACCTGTCAATTTGTATAGATTGAAATTGTTTATTTGTGCTATTTATAATTGTATAATAGAAATTTATTGTTTTAACTGCCATGAAAAAAATTAGTTGCAGTTTTTTTTAAAAATGTACAATTGTAGTATGTTTGATTGGTAAATATTTTTAATAAAAAATTAGTTGCAGCATTTGAAACATGTGTATTTTTATGGTATGATGATTGGTATATAATATGTGCTGAATAATTATGTATTTTATGTCTGTTTTAATTGGGAATTAGTTCCTGTTTTCCATTAGACTGTAGGGTTTATATTTATTTTAACTAACATTTATTTTAAGTTTAAACTATCTTTCCTGTCAAGCCTTACTTTCCCCTGGAACTGCCAATGCCAGAGTATGTAAATTTTAGTAGAACGCGCAAGGATTCAAATTATCAGCGGAAGTATTCTGATTTAAATAGAAAGGAAACGAGTTCGAGGTGTGATATTCTTACTTCACGAGCGCGGAGGTAGTTGGCCAGAAATTGAAGAACCCCGCGTTTCGGCCTGTGTGCTTGCCTGGAAGTAGTGTTAATCGTTCAAGTGATCTTCAAGTTTGCTGAATTAGCAGCGGTATTGTAAAACGCGGTGAGTTAGTTACTTTTAGAGAGCCTCGTAGTTAGAGTCTTGTCTTTAGTTTCTTTTCAGGTTATTATTTTTATTTGACCGCCGAGTTGGCGCAGTTTGTGAGCGTCAAGAGCACGCACTTGTAATTTGTTACGTTGACATGCGACATGCGACGGAGGACGTGGGCACCACCCCTTTACCATATGGTTAATTGGTGTAGCGCCACGTCCACCAGTGTCAATATAAATATCAAGGACTCGGACGCCTAGGTGCATTAGATTTCACTTATTGCGCCTGACTGGCGTAAGATGAAATGTTCTACTGTACAAGGTTATATGCATGCAGGGGTAGGATATGGAAACAGTAAGATGATAATGCATAAAACAATTATATGTGGAGATATGCTGAAATATAACATACCAACACAGATATCATAGATACATTAAACATATGTTACATAAAAATCAATAACTAACATACTATTATACCTACATTAATCAAACATTACCTAAATATCAAGGACTGAGGCACTAGTTGCATTAAAATTTCACTTACTACTCCACACAGGGGCGCGTTAAAATATTCTATGGTACATAGTTATTTACATGCAGGGGTAAAACATGGAAAAAGTTACTTAACAATTATTAACACCCAATATCCTAAATACATTAAACTTTTGTTACGTAAACATTAATGACTTGGATACTATGTTTACATTGGACAGACATTGTATGGATATCACAGACTCAGACGCTGTGCTTTAAGCTTCACTTATTGCGCTACACAGCCACATATTAAAGTATTCTATGGTACAAGGTTATATATGGGCAGGGGTAAGTAAGGCATAGAAAACAGATAATAATGCATAAGACAATCATATGTGGAGACATGCTGAATTATAAGATACAAACACAGATATCATAGATACATCACACATACATTACATGGAAACATCTAGATACATTACACATACATTACACACACGTTACATGAAATTTAATGTCTAAAATACCATATCTACATTAAAAAGGCGTAGCCTAAATATCAAAAAATGAAGGCACTGGTTGCATTAAATCTTCACTTAACTGCACCACACAGGGGCACGTTAAAATAATCTATGTACATAGTTATTTACATGCAGGGATGAAACTTGTGGAGAGTTACATAACGATTATGGAAACAATATTATATAAACACTAGACATATGTTACATAAAAAATAGTGACTGAGATACTATGTTTACATTAACCTGACATATATCATAGACTCAGATGCTATTGCGCTACTCTGGAGCATGTTAAAATATTCCATGGTACATAGCCATGTACATGCAGGGGTAAAACATGAAAAACAATTACATATTAATGCATGATACAGTCATATGTAGAGACATGCTTAAATATAAAATACAAACACTGATATCATATATACATTACACATACATTACATGAAAATCAATGACTGAGTTTGTCTACATTAAACAAACATTATATATATATATTTTAACTAACAAGGCCTGAAACTCTGGTTGCGTTAAAACTTCACTTACTGCGCCTCACAGGTGCGTGTTAGAATATGCTATGGAACATAGTTATATACATACAGGGGTAAAGCATGGAAGACAGTTACACAAAATTGCATAGGATAACCATATGTGGGAGCATGCTACAATACAGAATACAGTCCCTGATATCATGGGTACAGTAAGCATATGTTACATAAAATCGGTACAATAAACCATTGGACAGTTATATGAAGAAACCATGCTAAAATATAAAAAATATACACAAATATCATAAATATAAAAAAAAACATATACTGAGTACAATCAATAGTTTAGACACTATATTTACATTAAACACACGTTACATATAAATCAATGACTTGAACACTGGTTACATTATAGCTTCGCTTACTATGTTGGAGTTACATCAATACATTTGAACTGTAGTATAGCACATTTTGTCGCAAAGTTTGCAATTTGCAGATTACATTTGGAACAAACTTACAGATACTATTGCGTTTTAATATTACATGTGCCTATGTGGTTTGCATATTGAGTGTAAAATCAGACGCAGAGTTTAGGCGTCCATTCATTACAAATTTCACTGTAACTGTTGTAACGTTATGCAGTTCATATTGCATTGAGTATATGCAAGTGTGCTTAGGCTGCGCGGACTGCTATATTTGGCATAAGTCTGTGTTTAGGTCTGCCAGCTTATCCATCATACGTCCAATTTTTTGGATTAAGTGGCGCTGCTTAATAAGGAATTTACAAAATGACTGTCTGTTAGTCGTTGGTATAGGAACATGTTGTCCCTCTGTGAGTGGACAAGAAGTTAGGTAGTGCTCCGGGGAGCCTGTGTGTCCACACGTACATTGATCTGAGGAACAGATGCCAAATCGGTAGAAGTATACAGGAAAAGGTCCATGTCCCGAAATGTACCTAACCAGCTGTGTATTGGCAATGTTCCGTTCTGTGTCCACATAGCTGATGTGGTAGTGGACACGTCTTCCAGTGGTACTGTCATCCCATTCTTGTTGCCACTTGCCAATGGCTTTAAGTCGTAGTGACTTCTTTAGAAATGTGACCGGCCATGGGATATTGAACTGCAAGTCTGTCGGGCCTAACGCCGCTTCTTTGGCAAGTTGGTCCGCCATCTCGTTTCCGAGATGACCCGCATGTGCTTTGATCCATTCAAGCTTGATGTGCAGGTTGCATTGGCGCAGATTTGCTTGAATGCCCTGTATTATTTTACTGACATGGCTGGGGTTCATGATGGCATGCAACGACGACAAACTGTCGGTTTTGATGGTGGCATTATGGATGTTAGAGGAGAGCAAATAGTTAACTGCTTGGGCAATTGCTATCGCTTCTCCTTGAAAAACACTGTTATGCTGCCGCAGTTGTGCCTTCCATCTTGCTTGAATTGTATCATGTCGCATGACTATGTATGAGCATCCCGCTTTTTCATCGATTTTGGAGCCGTCGGTGAAGATGTTAAATAGTGTTGGGGAATTAGTCGTAGACGGGTTGATGGTGACTTTGACACCAGTGCCTTTGCTCGCTGGGTGGACATGCAGTGGTCGATCAATGACTTCATATTCTTCCGGATGGAAGCATTCCTCGTCAAACACAGTTGGCTTTTTGAGTTGCAGTATAATCTGTCTGGCCGCCTCTTCTTCAACTCGTATGTGTAGTGGGAGTAGACCAGCTAATACATTAAGAGCATCCGATGAGGTTGTACGGTAGGCCCTTGTAATGCCCAATGCGAAGGGCCGTTGTATGGTATAAAGATGTTTAATCTTCCTGCCCTGCATTGGGTGGCACCAAACTGCTGCTGCGTATGTAGCTATCTTTTCCACTACTGTCGTATATAACACTTTTTGTATGTGTGGATTGAGTCCCCACTTATAACCATAAAACTGGCGCATTTGCTTAACTATAGCACTGGTTCTTAGCTTGAGATCTTGAATGTGGGGGATCCACGTCATTTTAGTATCAAAAGTGACACCCAGATATTTCAAGGTATTCACAATTTTAATTCTCTGCCCATTTAGTTTGATCGTAGGGCGTCTTGCAAGTGATCCGCCTTTCTTAGGGATCAAGAGGATTTTAGATTTATGATCTGCTATTTGCAGTTTAAGATTGGTGCACCTGACATAAAAGATGTGACACACTTCGTTACAGTTTGTCTGGAGAACGTCCGTAGTCCGTCCCTTGACGACCATTGCAGCGTCATCAGCATAGGCGAAGATTTGGGTGTGCGCGGGCCATGCGGCAGAGAGCACTTCATTAAACGTTATGTTCCATAAGTGTGGCCCCGTGCACGACCCTTGTGGACATCCTCTTGTTTGTACCATATCCAAGATTCCAGCATTGTGGACGGCTAAGAGTCGCCTGTCCTTTAGGTAGTTGCATAATATAGAATATATGTTGCTGGGGCAATTAGACTTTCTGAGTGCACTTTTTATAGCTGGCCACCATAAAGTGTCGAAAGCACTCTTAAGATCGATACTGACCAAGGCTGTATGGTGGCCGCTATTTCGATTTTCTAAAATTGCATCTCGGATATTAGTGAGAGCATGGATAGTAGAGGTTCCTGGACGGAAGCCGTATTGTTTGGGGCTCAGAAAATTGGTCCTATGCAGATGGTGTTGCAGTCTGCTCATGATTATCTTCTCTAGGATTTTACCTATGGCCGACAATAGGCAAATGGGCCTATAGGCTGTTAAATCATCGGGGTTCCTATTTCTCTTTAGGAAGAGAATGACTTGTCCAATTTTGTAAGCTTTGGGGAAAGTCCCTGTGAGTAATAATTTATTGAAAAAGGCAACAAAAAACATTGGATGTGCTTGGATTATAATCTTGACTATTGCATAATCGACCCCGTCTGGTCCGGGGGCTTTTTTCTTTGGAAGGGTACGTAAAATGTTCTTAAGCTCGGTGATTGTTATATCCAGGTCCGCGTCTGTGTCCAGTGAATTTGAAACTAAGCGTAGATTGGCTTGCTGCTCTGTGTCGTGTTGAGCATCATCCTGACTAAATGCCTGGTTAAGAATTGCCCTTATGGTTTCTTCTGTGTGGCTTTGCGCAGTAGTCTGGGAAGAAGGTATTTGTAGCTGCGTCGGTTTGAAGATTTTAGCAGTGGCGATTTTGTGGTGGATGCCATAAATCTCCTTGGTGTGCGTACAGAACTCACGCCAAGAGGCAATTTTGGCTTGAATTATCATTCGTTTATATGTCGCCCGTTCCTTTTGGTAGATAGTCAGGGTGTCAGACTGTGTTCCCAGTCTTCGCTCGCTTTTTAATCTCCTCCGAAGTGCTCTGCATTTAGACTGCTGAGTTCTTAGTGAGCTTGACCACCAGTTTATTCCCTGTAGCTTTTTGGGCTTTCGAACAGGGAGGCATTGGTTGTAGATATTTTGTATTGACGTTTGTAGTTTGGTCGTGAAATCCT
This sequence comes from Stegodyphus dumicola, assembly GCF_044657685.1. NCBI lineage: Eukaryota > Metazoa > Arthropoda > Arachnida > Araneae > Eresidae > Stegodyphus > Stegodyphus dumicola. The sequence continues at coordinate 19,067,669 of NC_140772.1, read as the reverse complement.
CAAGCTCATCCGCTGTAGTCAGTGGCTGTAGCGTTGGCTCCAAAAATATTAGCTGCTCTTTAATTTTCTTGGCGAATGTCTTAATCTTCCGTCCTGGAAGGTTATATCGACGGATTTTCGAAACGATAGTATGCTTTGCGAGTGTAAAGGTTATATACTTATGGTCGCTTAGGCTCTCTTCATCTACTACCTTCCAGTCCTGGAGGAAGGGGGCAGTGTGTGAGGTAGTCAAAGTGAGGTCTGGCCACCCCTGTGCGAATACTCTGTCAAAAGAAGGAGGTGCTTCTGTTGTGTTTTGGAGAACAAGGTTGTTAGAAGAGATAAAGTCCTCCATTGCTTGTCCTTTGCTATCGGTTGCGCGATATCCCCAGGCTGTATTGTGGGCATTAAAATCCCCTGCAATTATCATGTCTGGTAGCCTGTGCTGGTAAATAATCCTATTTAGGAATCCTGTTGTCGTACCGATATCTGCCGTGGGTGGCGAGTAATTAGAGGTTACAATGAGGGACATAGATAGGACCTCTAGTAAGATCGCTACGTTATCCTGTTCCAATGCAGCAACTGTTGGTGACCATTCAGGATTGCAACAGACTATTATCGCCCTGGGCGGATGTTCCTGGCTTGGTTTTTGAATCACTGTCCACTGAATCGGAAAACCGACTGCTGCCCCGTTCCTGGTGTAAGGTTCTTGAGCAATTATGATGTCAATACTGTTATCTAACGCATACTGGATGGACTGTGCAACCGCTGCCCGCGCATGTTGTAGATTTATCTGAAGGAATTTTATAGGGGCATCCCTTCGAATTAACTCGTTATTTATATCAGAGCCGTTATACAACTGTTGTGCATCTCCGGTATTTTTGCCTGCTGCTTCTGATGTTCTTAACATTACCGTTCCTGCGTTGTCTACCTCTTGTGCGGGCGCGGGGATGTCCTGTTGGACTTGGGTGGTATGCGCGCATGCTGCTCTAGTAGTCGATGTTACCTCGGACGTTGGCAACCGTTCGTTGATAAATTGGACAGTCCGTGGCAAAAGCGGGGTGCTGGAAGTTAATTTTCGTTCCAAAGCGACAGTTGGAATCCCCACAGTTAATGCAGGAAGGGATTTCCGCCGTGCACTCCTTTGTGGGGTGGTGTCCGGAGCAGTAAGCACAATAGAACTTCTTGGAGTGGCAGGAGTCTTGGGCATGGCTAAACTGCTGGCATTTATAGCATCTTCTGATGCCCAAGAACTCCGTGATGCTGTGCGACTGCCAGGCGGTGAACACTCTTTTGATGCGAATGGCTGCGGCAAATCCTTCTGAAGAACATTCAAATACCCATTTGACCCTGTTGGGTCTCCTTTCTCGTAGCCTGAAAAGGGCCTTAAATTCTTTGGCGGAAACTCCTGCAGTCGAACTAATTTCAGTGATGAGTTCTTCTGGTGCCACGTTTTCTGGGACATTGTGGACCGCGCATCTGGGGCGGCGTCTTTTGCGTTGTTATTACGTTGAATAAAAAGGGACTTAAACCCTTAACAAGACTCTGTCTTTTATCCAGTTTTCACAGTCACCTCTTGGTTGCGTGCAAGTTGGAGGCGCGCAACGCTACAAGACGTTTTATTTTAGAATATGTGCTTTATATTGTTGGAATACCAGTCAATTTGTATTGACTGGAACTGTTTAACAAATCTGTAGTTTTGCACAATTTAGAATTGTATTGAAAAATTTAAGAATTAGTTTCCTTCTTTTTTTATCATCTGGGAGCCAAGTCATTATTTACAAAACATTTGCTTCTGTGGATAATAGTAAAATAGTGTACATATTACAATGAACTTCCCAACTGCAATTTCGTGATTGACTTGTGGATAATTGCGACACAGTGTGCAAATTGCTACGGACACACATAATGAGGGGTGCAAACTGTTAAGGATACGAAGTTATGATGTATCGAAGTGGACAAGTAGTATTTACTTCAACGATGAACTTAACAAAAGTGAACGTAGAATAGCTTACACAACATCATATACTTTGGGCTATGGAACTATCAACTACCTAAACTGATGTGACTGGCTTACTCTGTGGATAACTGCAAAAGTAATACAGACACACATCATTAGGCGTGTAACTGATAAGAACATGAACTTATGACGTATTGAAGAAGACATAGGCTTAAAAACTGGTTAATATACAAGTTCCACTCTCCACAGCATAGATCCTATCCATCAAAAAGTAATTATTAATTGATCGTATATTTATTTTTCATACGGATTATTATGTAACAATTATTGTATAGATGACATTGTCAATTTAGCATTGTAATATTACTATCATTGATTCAGTGAATGCAGCTGGCGGTGGATGGTAAATTCTTTTCCGTCGCATGAACATATAACTCTGATTGGTGTAGAACCTTAGGTCGGAGGTCCATGCGACTGCGTATCAGTCATTAGATCGTTATATTTTAAAATTATATTTAATTCTATCTTCAAAATGTTGCGTTTATCGTTTTCATTTACAGCGTCGAATTATCAAAATATATTAACAATGATTGTTCTTTAGAAATAAACACGGCAATATTCAGTTTTCAAAAACAGCATTTTTGAAATTTGGAACGAAGAATGTGTGCTTGATTTCCGTGTAAGGCTTAACTGTACGTGTGCGTGTTTTCCCTTCTTCTAGAGCAGCGTTTCTTAAACTGTCTGTCGCGTCCCCCAAGGGGGTTGCGGGATCTGCAGCAGGGGGTCGCCAAAAATTTTAGCAGTTTTGATATTTCTTTAAATTATTATGGTAATTTTACAATTACCAAATATTTTGACACAATGTATCTGAAAATAGATAAAGATAAGACAATACAGACAAAGAAAAAAGGAAAACGTTTCGACGTATTCTTTTTATAATAGAAACGCTCATTTTACTTGTCTTGCACGTGACACTGTCATTTCATCTGTTACTTATTTAAAATTTTCACATTGTTCTATGTCTTAAAATTAGAAGTTAATGACCTAAAACTGCAATTGTATATTACAGTACAAATGAAAAAAATTGACAGTTTTACACACGCGTGTGTGGGATTTGCGCAATGCTTATGGGGTCCCACAAAATTTTCACATAAATATTATGGGGTCCTGGGGGTCGCGAAACAATTTCAGCTATAAAAAGGGCTGGCAACTGAAAAAAGTTTAAGAAACCCTATTCTAGAGTGTGCAGTATCGCTGTAGGAACAAAAGGGGTCAAACGGCTGCCGTTAAACAATTTACATTGCAAGAGCATACACAAGATTTGTAATCAGCAGCGAAGCATTGTCAAATGGAAAAATTTAACAAAATTATTATTTTTATGGTACCTGTATATAATCATAACTGGCGAAATTTTTGAACGAAATTCAAGATTTTCCATGATCATTTTGTGAAGAGTGCTTTTATTGATGCTAAGCTGTGGATCACTGGAAGAAACATGTCATAATTATTCAGCATCTGTCAAATACTTCGTTATTCTGATCCGTTCGAGACTATCAGTGTTGAATTATTTCTACGTTCTTTAAAAACATCTTCGCATTTATCATGAAAATCGCCCATCCCATTGAAATACGTTGGATGGTGTTCATGATGAATCCGAGAGTGGTTTACGTAACATTTTAAATGTATCTGTTGCTGTTTTTTCTTTCCTTACAGCAAAACCTCATTGTTATTCTGAACACATTTTCGAATTCCTGAAAGCAGATGTCCAAAGTAACCGATTAACTATTAACCGCATATAAAACTTAGTCTGAAAGCATGTGATATTTTAGTAAAAGCAAGTTAAGATGTTATAGTAATGAGTGGCTTCAATTATCTTCTTGTTGCAGTTTGCACTACCTTAGCAAGTTGCTGGAATTTATTAAAAAGATTAGTTCTGAAATTTCATAGACGCATCGTGTATGTTTTGTATTGGGAATTCGGTAACGACGTTTTGTGTTTTTCTCTTCTTTTCTAAAAGTGTTTTTAGAGTCATTCCGAATTAACTTGCATTTAATTTTGAAATCAGCAAATTGGGACACGATTCTATAAACTTTTATTAAATTAAAAGGGCTAAAATATTTGTCAACACTTGACTTACTAATCTTTAATTTTGAATTTCCTTCACAGTATAACTTTTCCGTAAATTTCATAAAAAACTCTTAATTGCACAACCTGCGACTACTTCGCATTTATTAACATTAAAAAGTTTGAACCCTTGCTTTAGATTTGTGAAACATATTTTAAATTTCGAAAGGAGAGAAAAAGTACCAAACAGAATTTCAGCATCAACAAATATACGAACTATCATAATGAAAGATTCCCGACACTTTATGTGCACTTAACCCAAGTCAACAGCATTAAGAAAGGAAAAAGAATTGGATATTTTATTTCAGATAACGAAAGGCATGATGGGGCGAGGAAAACCGGATATTAGATCGCTCCGGCCATTAGCGAAGGATAGGATCATCAACCACAGGACAGGCTGAAATCTTGCAGCCAATCAGGAAAGATTAACTGTGACGCCATTAGGAGCTTTAATGGCTCAGCGAATGCAAGATTAAGGTCGGCCGCGGAAGGCACGTGATTATTATGCAAGCGATGATGATTAAGCAGTTTTAGTACAGAAATGGCATTACTACACCCGAATGGGGATTTTATTTTCCATAGCTGTAAACATGCCTTCCTATTAATGTTAAAAAAAAATCTGCCTCTATTAAATTATGATTTGTCTCAAATTATTTTTCTAATTTCAAATTTTTTGTCTTCAAAATACTAAGTAATTTTCTCGTTATGGAATTTTTACTTTCGCTTCATTATTCTGAGTCAGATTAATTCAAGCCACAGTTATATACGCAATGCTTCTGCAATGCTTTGGCTACGTATGTACAAAATCGAAAGTTGAAAAAAAGAACATTCTTCTTAGCTTTCAAAATAAATCCTCTTAAATCTATATATGCAAAGCTTGGCATGTTCATAGAGCTGTTTCATTCCTATTAAAACTAAGTTTTGAGAAAACTGTTCAAGGCTTAAGTTGCATTTTCTGAATCTATTCTAAATGATTCTAAACTAATGATATTTATGTGAGAACTCCCTTTCGGGAAGACAAGGCAGTTTGCAGGTATTAAATTTAGTGAAAAAGATGGGGTCGTTCAGAATTGTGACACAATTGTTTCCTAGAGACATCTTGACTAAAGTGGAACTGAATAAAAATGCATTATCATACAGCAAACCTGCTTTTCGATCTAGCGTTTTTAGGCCTAATATTCAGAATTCACCTCAGAAGTCTGTTTCATATCTTTATAAAATATGGAGTTCACTAACAGGAGTAATAAATGTTGGCAATTACCTTCGACAAGTTTGTGAAAATTTATTAAAAAATTTAATCCTAAACTGTGTTGACACACTACGCAGGATTTTTGTGTATAATGCTCGAGAAAAACTGTTGCTTAGTTCATTTTGGGAAGAATTCAAGTCTGTAACTAAACAGGCAGCTTGGCCGATTGCAACAAGATCTTTTAGTTGTCTTCCAAATTATAACAATGTCAGCTCTTCAAAAACAGCATGTTTTCCTTAATTATACTTCGATAATATGTGACAGCTTGATTAAGATCTATGTATACTGATTATTTGCCCTAGACTAAGTTTCCTATCAACGGGTTAGTTGCATGGTGAATTCGTTGTTTGCTTCATGTTTAAGGTGCAGATAAGAGTCCCACTTGATCTGGTAATGTTAATTAGTTCAATAACACTAATACGTAAAGCGAATAATGCTGTGTCTGAAGTAACTACAAAGCCGTGAGAAAGTTTTTTTTCTTTAATTGAAAATTTTAAATTCCTTGTGCAACACATAGTATTACACAAGGCTTACAGAGGTAAGTAAAAAAACAAACAAATACAACACAAAATAAAATAAACTTACAAATTCACAGATGACACGTAAGAGATAAATTTACAGAAGAAAGAGAAATCAATTTTATCTTGAACAAATACGTGAAGAGGAGGAGGAAATGTAATATACAGTCAAAAGTCGTTAATTCGGACACCCATAATCCGGAATGATCTATAATCCGGACGTCAAAGCTAAAAACTTTCTGAGCATGCCCCGCGTTGACACATGCGCATAGGCGTTTACGCGTGCGCGTAAGACCTTTACGACTGCGCATTTGCGTGTGCGCAAGCGCAGAATACGCTTTCGCGTGCGCTTTTAATCTATAACGGACGGTATAAGCTAAAATTATCTAATTATCTATTTCAGTTGATGTTGATGATTGCGTTGTTCCTTAATCTTCGAATTGGATCCAGCTTATTATTTTTTGCAGACTGTAAGAGCAATTTTATAAAAGTAAACTGGAACTTTCGATTGTGTCAAATAGAATTTCCGATGCTGGAGCTCCCAAAGGATCTACAAAACGAAAGTATGTTTTGATGTCCATCAAACAAAAAGTGGAATTGCTGCAAAAAATGGATAAAGACATGAAGAAGGTGACAGAGAGGTTAGTGAAAACGAAAAAATTTCGATTGACAAGTTAGTCGGTATTCTCGGCACAGCAATTACGGGACTTGAACAGCGGAACTTTGTAACTGAACAAGAAATTATGTCTGGTTATAGAATGAAAGAGAAAGTATTATCACATAAAACGAAGCAACTTAAACAACTTACATTGAAAGAAATGTTTAATAAAGTAAACAAATAAATATTAAGCTTTTTTTTTTCCTGTAAATTTTAATACCCTTTAGATCATAATTGTTCTTGATTTCATAAATTACGGTTTCATATTTTTAATTTTGTAATTTCTGCATGGCATCCTACCAGATTTAAACTGATGATCTATAATCCGGAAAAATCGATAATCCGGAATCGCCGAAGTCCCAACGAGTCCGGATTAACGACTTTTGACTGTATACAGAGTTTAACCTAGAAATGAGTTCTTTTCGTCCTTCCGTGAGCTTTGAACAATAGAACAACAAATGTTCGGCATTTTGCACGCCCCGAAACTGCATGAACACAAGTCTGTACTGGATAATCTAAATCTCTTCAGATATGAATTTAAATTATGAGTGAGATTCAGATATGAGTGAGAAGGTTTAAACAACCTTTTTATTTAAACATAAATTAGAACATGAACGCCCTCTCTTGTTCAACAATATCAACCACAGCTAGTGGTGATACAACTAAATAGAGCAGTGAAAACTTTGAGCTGTAGTCAAAGACTACATGAATAAATATTACTCGAAGCTGGTTCTGTAATTCTACCGGATCATCAATATCGGCAGCGATAGAACGGAAAGTGTCGCCAGCGATAGAACGGAAAGTGTCGCCAGCGATAAAAGGCGAATAATTACAGCTATCAGAGCCGGCAGGAAACTAGCACGCGAAGCCAGAAACACGCTCCATCTTAAAATCCAAAATCTTCAGTTTAAATATTGGAATATTTTCATTCTGGTAAGGACTACGGAAAAGAGAAGTTATAGTAAAGAAAGTGGTTAATTTAAATGACAACCTAATAAGCGTACAAGGCATTCCCCCCTCCCAAATGTCCTTTAAGACTGCTTTCATTCCCTTAGGCAAGTAATCCTTGCCTTAATTTCTTAACAGCTCAAGTACCAGCTGGCATTGTTAGACCAAATATTTACGACTATACTTTCTGCATGTTTGTTTAAAAGTTTCCTCATATATAACATAAATATGAGCAAGTTGTGGTGACTGCTGAGAACTGGAAATAGACCAAAGTCTTGAGAAGGGTTTAAATCCCTTTTTATTCAACTTTAGAAATTACAAATGCGTGCTCTTGACGCTCACAAACTACGCCGACCCGGCGGTAAAATAAAAATAAGAAACTGAAAAGAGATAATAACAAGTGACTAACTACGAGGCTCTCTAAACGTAACTAACCTCACCGCGTTCTAAAATATCGCTGATAATTCAGCAAACTCTGAATATTACGTTGAAAGATTAACAATTTGCCGAGGCAAGCACACAGACCGAAACGCGTGGTTCTTCAATTTCTAACTAGCCACCTCCACACTCGTGAAGCAAGAAAGCACACTTTCGAAGTCGTTTCCTTTCTATGTAACTCAGAATACTTCCGCTGATAATTTGAATCCTTGCGCGTTCTACTAAAATTTACATACTCTGGCATTGGCAATTCCAGGGGAAAGTAAGGCTTGACAGGAAAGATAGTTTAAACTTAAAATAAATGCTAGTTAAAATAAATATAAACCCTACAACTCCATGAAGACATCTTTTCCATTTACAAAAATGGATAATTAAATGAAGAGGCAGATATTAATCATTATATTTAGAAATGTGTAATTACTTTAGCAGAAAATTCTTTGATTGGGTCTCTTCTAATAACAATAAATTACAATTTACAGCTCCAAATAACACAGATAACACAGATAACACATCGATGTGCAAAAATGAACTGACTGAGCAGTTAATTACTAAGGCAGACGATATTTATGTATACATATGTAAAGATAAGACTATTAACTTCTAAACTTCTTTTATTGTACAGTGTTTATACAGAACGCGGTGTCTTACAAAGTACAGTTTGTTAATGCGATGCACTCTTTTATTTGTAGATTTTATTCAATTTTTGATTGATCATACATCATACAAGGTATTTTATGATGATTAGTTTATCAGGATTAGTATTCCTCTTTACTTGCTTTGGAAACATTAACTGTCCTGATTCGGAACAGGGAGCTTACTGAAGCTATGTTCAATAAATTGTAAAGTAGACAATACACACAGGAAGGGCTTACGAAACCCTTTATTTTCTTTCTTTACAATGATTTCCGGAACTTCGGAATACAGAGACCAACCACTTGTGGTCTGAACGTAAGAATATAAAAATATTAACTAAAACTCTAACTAAACTAACTTTGGATTAATAAACAAGTGCCTAACTCCAAGATTGGCCGTAAATTAACAAAAATGCCGTATGTAGTACAGAGAGCTGCTAAAACTACGATACGTTTAAAATTATCAAGAGGATTAAACCTCTGGCCTTGAAGGCAACCAGCAACCGAGTAAAAGTACTATGGCAAGCGGCCTGCTTCTAATAACTCCTTCCTCTCTCTTGCTTGGCAAAAAGCCACAACTTAAGTACTTGGCGTTCGCAAGACAAATTTGCATAAATAAGTTAAAGCTTTTAATTCTGGCCGGAAGTAGAAAATAAGAAGTGATAGTAAAGATTTAAAATAAAATAAACGTTAGTAAAACTTAGGATCCTTACAAGTTTTACTGTAAATATTGTTATATTCTTTGTTGCATATTCATACTTACGTAAAGAAAAGACGCATTTTATATGAATTCTTCTTGCCCAACAGGCATTTTTTATCTTGTTTTTATACCTGAGGTGATAGATTTTAATAACACAAGTTTTAATGATTCATAGAAATGACTTTTACCCAAACTTTCAGAATTGCTGAACAGTGATACAAATATGGCTGTATAGGAGGCGATAATCTGCGAGTTATTAGCTAGTTTAGTGGTTAATTTAAGAATCATGTGACTGAAACTAAGCTTCAGACGGATTTTGCTGATCTGCAGTGTTCCTCGGATTTTAAGGAGAATTTATATTATCTTTATTTCCCTTTTTCTCCTCGAGTTATTTATAGCTTTCATTTACTTCAATAAAGTGTAAATTTCTTCCTGTAAGCTTGGCGTAGGTATTAATGAGATCTTTACGAACCTGCAGCGCACAATATAATGTGTAATATTTCTTATATGCGCTATTATATTTTTTTTCCTCAAAAAACCAGAAATAGTCAAAAGGACGAAAAGGACCGATTTTCTGAACTGTGCTCGGAGTGCAGTTACGATGAAAATAAAAAAAAAAAAAAAAAAAAAAAAATTGTCAATAACTTTAGAGACGGAAAAAGAAGACACGGTAGATTTCTCGTGGATTTTTTTTTTTTTTAATCTTTACCTGGTATTGTATGAGAGCTAAAATCAGAACATAGAGTTTTGCACGATAGTTATTTTATTTACTGAAGGATTGTCTTCTACGCTGAGGGAAAAGGACAGACAAACTTCGCGGCAGGGCAAAAATACACAAAAATTCAAAGTATCTTCATTAAAAATTGTAAAATCTTGAAAAATCTAAAACATCAAATACAGTTAAAAAACAAGTTTTGCTATGAACGCTAGAGTTTCTACTTAAAAACAAGCAACAGGGAGAAAGACGAAATTTTCAGTGGACACAACTGAAAGTTAACTTTTCAATCTCACTGGGCAAGAAGACACTGAAGTTGGTACACCAAATGACTTAATTCACTATTCTACTAACAGTTTCAAATGTAAACGAATGGCGGCCTCGCTAGGCTTAACTCGCCACGCACACACTTAAATTGCTGATAATTCTACAATTATTGCATGCAGCCTAACTAAAGGCATTAAAACCTTAATGGGAACATAAAAACAATATAATTCTATCACGTTTAAAGAAAAAATGCATAATTTACCAATATAAAGAATAAGAAATGAATCTCACCCAATATATAAGTATATATATGTAATATTTTCATGCGTACGAGGAATCCGGTACTTTAACTTCTGGCTGTAGACACGGCTGAGAAGACATGAGTGGCTGACGGTGAAGGCATGATGACGTAGTTAACACAACTGAGCTTGAAGTGCCACAATCTTTATTTTCATGCATCTCAAATCATTATCATTTTGGTAGTCAAATTATTTTTCAATCATCGTTGAATACAATAATTTCCATGTACACTGGTTTTAAAGTATGATGTCATCTTAGATAAGTAAGCATAGCTGCCCGGAGATGTTTACATGGCAAAAATCAGAAAAAAGGGGGGACGTAATTGCTCGCGAAGCAATATTTATACTACGTAGGCGCATAAGTAAAGCTAAGCTGCGATTGATTTATGTTAGTTTTAGTTACCTCAAGCAGTGTTATGTATTTGGAAAGATCTCGAATTTGGGAGAAAGGACAAACTTAGGAGGAGAACATATAATTTAGGGTAGTCAATTTTAAGGTTGCCAATTATTTCTTAACATAGCCATCGGATTTTATTGTATCTTAGTACATCATATATATATATATATTATATGTGATGTATATATATATTATTAGACAAATTATTTTTCTATCATAGTTGAATACAAACAGTTTTCATATACAGTTAAAAGACTACGACGTCATTTCAGGCAGGGAACCATGAGCGGCGCAAAGTTGTTTGCGTAAAAAAGAAAGCGTAGTGCTCGTGACTCAGTAATTATACTTCCGTAGGTGCAGAGAGTATGCTAAGGCTATGATTGGTCAGTATTAGTTTTAGTTACCTTTTTCAAGCAGTGTTATGTCATTTTGGAATGATCTCGAATTTGGGAGAACATGAATTTAGGGGGAGAGCTCTAAATTTAGAATTTTAATCTTAAGATCGCCAATTACTTTTTAAGCAGATATCATATTTTGTTATATCTTACATATATATATGTTCGGTGCGGCCGATTGCAAAGAAGGCGAGAGGTGCATCACTACATGTTACTGCAGTCCCATAAACAAAATTTCAATGTGCTATGACCACTTGTTTTTGAGTTATGTCAGATACATACGTACGTACGTATAGTCGTTACGAAAAAAAATCTCTTCCGAATCTGTTTTAAATCCATTTTGCAATCGATTATAGATGAAAGAGTCTTTTATTCTGTCCGTACATACAGATGTCACAGAAACAAATCGTTCAAATGAATTCGAGAGCAGTCGAAATGGATATTTTCATTGAAATATAATACCTCAATTTTTTCCCGATTACAGTACTTCCTTTACTTCGTACAAAGAAGCAAAAAAGCAGGGAAGCGCGGAAAATATAAAATGAATACATATCTTAAGATGAGGGGCCTACGGAATTTCAATACAGATGGTCTCGGCCCTTCATTTTCCACAATAAGACACACACTATAAGAATGCCAGCTTTTAACGTCTTTTAGGCATTAAATTTGCAGTTTAAAGGATCAAAGAAAATAAAGAGTTTCCTCAAGGTTATTGAAACCATAAATATACTAACTGTGCTGTGTAAAATAAAGGTAAAAATAATATTCAAGAACCTTGTTAGCTAGAGCTATTGGAGAGTAGATTTTGCACTAAAATAATAAAAAGTTGACTTATGAAAAATAAGAAACTTTTATCTGGTTATAAATTACATTAACTAAAATGGTCAAACTCCTGGGAGTAAAATGAAAACATTTTAAATTAATAGAATTAAGTTAATAAGCCCCTGATACAGAGGCTGTTCACATATATTTTAGACGATGTATATTGTATTCACAAAACTAAATTACATGAAATTCTTGTGTTTCAAATGTTCTATTTGACATCCCTTATTCTGAACTATCTTTCGACACCGCAATTTCCAGGATAATAATGCCTTTTGAAGTGGCAGAAGAGGTATTCTATCCCATTCCTCCCGAACAGCTTTCCAGAGTCCTGTTAGGGTTTTGGGACAACGTTTGGATAATGCAGTTTTTAAAAGTCCGAAAGCACAAAAATCCATAGGCGACACATCGGGAGATTTAGTAGGGATGTCAGTGAAGGGTATGGCCTTGATACTAATTTTTTCTTCCATTTCTTTCAGGAAATTTACAGTGGATTTTGATGTGTGACTTCTAGCTTTGTCCTGATGGAGTCTCACAGATGGATGGAACTGTGGGTAAAGCGATGGTATTTCATTCAGAAAAATTGGCGATAAAATATGTTTCTGATAGTATTTGGAGTTAATCTTGACATTTTTTTGCACTCTCTTTATTTTTAACTTGCAATTATCAGAAAGAAAAACCAGCAACAATCATGAATCCCTTAGAAAAACTTTCTTTCGATTCTTTGAACCATGTACTTAAATTTTTTTCTCCCCTTCTATGATAATAAATGGCTCTTTTTTGTTACAATCATTTAAATACATCCATGCTTCATCTATTGTGACTATTTTTTCCATTTGTCTTTGGATAAGTGTTTCTCATATGGAATTCTGCAGCGTGTCCTGCGTTGAGCGATATGCTTTGGAAGAAGACGATGCACATTGCGATTTTTTTCGCTTTTTTAAGACTTAAATCAACGTTTATCATTTTGTTTACAGTGGACACCGAGCATTTTAATGATTTTGCAACTGTCCTTTGACTAGGGGGATTTTCGTTTAACATTAAACAACGTACCTTTGCAATAGTCGAAGATGTCCGTTTTTTCCTTGGATACTTGTTTGGAATTTGTGTCCCACTTGAGGCTTCAATTTGACGTTCTTTTCCTTTCTTGTTGATGATATTACCTATCCACGCTTTAGATATCACGAAACCATGACTCTCACATCGTTTTTGGATAACGGAGTGTGCATATTTCTCTTCGGAAAGAGCGTAAATGTTGCCTTCAAACCACTGCTTTGTTAAATTCTCCATTTTGAATAAAATCAAAACTTTCAAGCCACAGACCATAATTCTGAATTTTAAAAACATAGTACAATTGCAGTTACTTCTTTTGCGGCAAACGAGTTTTTATTACCGCTTACCAAATTCGTCTAAAAAATGTGCATGAATGGGAAAGAACAGCCTCTGTAGAAGTATAACAACAACACGTCAAATTTAAAACCGAAATTTCGCACTACAAATATCGTTCTAATTTAAACTACACTTATATCAAGATTGCTGTAATAATTTCTCACAGCTTGCTCGATTTAATTAAAGAGTTTAGTCGTTCGAAAATGTGAAGTAATTCACTCAACAAATTTCACTCTCGACGAAGCGAAATGAATGCATTTCATCGAGAATTCCACATCCTTTTCCGAAATGAGAATGGAAAAGACTTTAATAGCTTCAGAATTTACTTTTTTCTAAATGATAAACCAAGCTCTTCGACAAAAGGCGTATTTCAACAGATTTTCTAAGGTTGTACATTAGTTTCAGTCTTTGACTTTCGTGGCAGGAACTGTAATTTAAGCTTAGAATCATCATTTTAAATGCAGAGTAGGAGTTTGGTTTCCATGTGGGAATATTTCATTGTGTGTGGAAGGATATTTAAATTAGAATTCCTAAACGTTCTGTTACGGTTTTCATTATTATTCATTCTAGTTTTCAAGATATTAACAAACTTAAAAATGTACTGTGAATTCCGGGCTGGTAGAGTTTTGTTTACAAGCAGCTGGAAACGCTCTTGACGTTTTTAAATATTTGAAAAAAGATGAAGATATACTTTTACCTCAGATACGAACTTTCAATTATTAAATTTCTTAAAATAAAACAGTGGATTTTCTGATAACGGTTTTAACACGGGAATCACAAGAAATTTCCATATTTCCTCTGCATATTCTTGAGGTGCAAAACCGATATCACTTTTAATACTTATCCTCAACAGCGTGTCAAAAGAAACATTTCCACAAATTTTCGCTATCAGGATAAGAGATTGGATGGCTTTTAGGAAAACCAGTTCGTGGGGGAAACTTAAGAGGAAGACAGCTTTATGCAAAATATTGATATCTGAATTTCAAAATATCCAGCGTAGATAGCCGGAATATTAATTCTAGTAAAAGTTTTGGTTAGGAACTCTCAAATTATAGGAGAAGCTCATTTCTAGGAAAAGTTTCTCCTAGCCTCACATGTCGTTAGCCATGACAACTGCATAAGTGGCAGCAAATCCAGCTAAAAGTATAAGATCTGTGATTTTATTTCCCGCTAAGGTAAGTCTGATTTCCACTCTAAAAGACATCAAGTCACTTCAAAATGTAGACCACAGGAATGTAATGGAAATAACTATAGGTATGAAATTTTGGAGGTTGACATCTTTTGGATTTATAGAATCAACCATGTATATAAGGATAAAATAAGGTAAAACGTTTATTACTTATCTGCATGAAAGCAATTAATTTGTTCATGAGTAAATCTGCAAATTTTGATAAAAAGTCCATTAAAATAGTTTAATTTTATCTCTAATGTAGTAGTAAAACAAATCTTTAGAATTGCATTTAGTTTTAAATTTTATATATGAACTCTAAGTCAGCCACTATTCACAGCTTGCACAATTTACTCATAAGCTCTTTGTGGAATAAGCATTGCCACTAGCGAATCAACAAAGACAAATCCAATCCTTCCAAAAAGTGATATCTGCTTAAATCACCACATTCTACAAAGAAGTATCAAAGCAAGTCAAACTCTGCCTCAGAGCGGAAATCAGAAAACCCAGAAGACCTCAAAGAACACAAAATTCATAGGTTCTTCTACAATAATGCAAAGAAGAAAACGAAAGCTTACAGTTTTTAACAGACTATGTCCACTCTCTGGCACCTCTCATTCCCACAAAGTTTACACTCCACTGGTCAAGCCAGAAGATACAGAACACACCATACAACAGATTCAGAACCAATATGCTCTGTATAGTATAGTGAATTAAAATATTGTTAAAAATGTTAAAATGTTTAAAATTAGTAAAAGACTGAACCACCATCATCATCTGATTTAGAAACGTAAATTATTAGATTAGCGAAATATATTAGATGAATAGGAGCGGCGAAAAGTTGAAAGCATGAATAAAAAAACTGGAAGGAAGATATTTTTATTTAAAAAAAATCGTGTTTCAGTCAGGGATACTAGTTCAGCTTAGTAAGCAAATCTCGAGTTGTATCACCTGAAGTAGTTCCAAGCTATTTTCAATCGCGACAATTTCTTTTAAGTGCCCTCTTTTATCTCAGAAGTCCCTGAAGAGATGCTTTGAGAAATATAAATTTCCTTTAATCTACTTCAAGTGTTCTTTTACTTTATATTGTGGAAAAAGTAACAATTTTTATTCACAACAGACAACTGCAAGCCAATCATTTGGCTGCATATTATATGTGGTAAATATATATGAACATAATTTATTATACATGTTTTAGAGTCAGCGTTTTATGCTTATTTGTCAAGCACAAAAATTGTACGAATAAGTCCCGATTTACGAAAATAGTATTTGGAGACGACGAAAACAATTAATTCTAAATCACAATTAATTCGAAGGCAATTAAAAAAGCATAAGAAAAAAGACTAACACATATGAAAAATATTCTTAACTAATTCTTAACATGCCTATATTTTCAAAAAGCTTAATTTTAAGAAAAAAGCTCCTTTGATTTCGTAATTAAAGGTGTTTAAAAGAAAGAAAGAAAAAAAAAAACTTACTGCAAGTTATTTTTCCCCTCCTTTTTGCATGCTTTCGTGGTTGTAACGGTAGCACACTCGGCGCGTATTTGAGAGGTCCATGTTGAGTCCCGACTAGGGCATTGCACATTCTTTTACATATCCTGCATCAAGAAAGCCTAATGACTTTCTTGACATAAGTTGTTTAATAATGACAAGAAAGCCTAAGTGACGCCCTAACTAAAAGGTAGTGGATGATGTTTCTTCACCACCGACTGGTTCCGATGTGGCGACTGCCCTTTAAAAGGGGTTCCAGCATGCCTTCGGCGTGGTGTACGTAATAGCGCACTCGGCGCGTGTTTGAGAGGTCCAGGTAGAAATGAAGAAATTAAATTACAGATGACAATTACATCACCTACTATCATTACCATTATTCCAAGCGTTTTTCGTGTTCGTTACGTATTTTCTGCCGTAAATTAATTAATTTTAAGGGGTGTTGGAACCCCAAAATCTTCAAAAAATTGTGATTTCGGATTTTTGCATTTTCAAATTCTCTACACTTTTATCTTTCTAAAAATACCATTCTTTAATCTCTATGAAAATTAGAACTGTAAAAAAATCTAGTTTAAATTTGTCATCTACTGTTTGATTAATGAGGATTTTTACATAAAAACGCGTTTTTCTCCAAACGTGATTTTTTTTTTAATACTCGATGTACCTTTTCTCAGGAACTACTACTCGCAGGTATCTTAACTTTTTATGGATTATTTATTAGGTTCCCTAATATTTACTGAAATGAGCTTTTTGTAATAAACTTAGAAATAATTTTTAAAAAAAAAAATTTTTGTGTAAGAAAAGTGCTAAATTTTACTATGCCTAACAAAATACTCTGTAATTTACTCTAAAATTCAAAATGTTTCAAAAGCTCATTTCAGTATAATCAGATAGGTATACTTTAATTACAGAAAAAATTTCAAGCTTGTATCTACAGCAGATTTCGAGAAAATGGTACATCGAAAATGGCCAATTTAACATTGTCGGTATAGGGGTTTCTGATACCCCTTAATCAGATCTTTTGTGACAGTAATTTTTCCGCAACTCAGCACTAATTTTTTCCCAAAACTGGGTCCAATTAATCTTCAACCCGTGTTAGTCCTCTCCCATTTAATCGAGAGTTGACTGCAGATTTCAGACAAATATTTAGAAATTATATATATGTAAAACTGCTGCGAGCTACGGATTTATAAAAGTCTCTGTAGATAAAAACTCTGAAGTAGAAAGATATAAGGGAATTTATTTAGCTTTAAGAAAAGCAACAAAAATTAATAGCTGTTAATTAAATAATACATTATTTAACAGCTATAAATAATGTACTATTTAACAGCTAATATTTGAGTTCTCACTTGTAAGTGAGAATTCAAATATTTTGCAAATCCTTCTCAACACACCAGAAATATCATAGACTACAGATACCCCTGAGAGAGAAAAACCTTTAAACCAGGCCTTGGCAATCTATGACCAGGGTCATTAAGTTATCAGGTTCAATGTTCCGTCTTACTTTCTTCGGGAACATGCAAGGACCTGACTCGGAACAGAGAGCTTACTAAAGCTATGTTCAATAACTGTGGTAAGTAGACAGGATACACAAGAAGGGTATACAAAACCCTTTATTTTTCTCTATTTACAATAACTTCCGTACTTCGGAATACAAAGACCCACTACTTGTGGTCTAAACGTAAAAATATAAAAAATAAAACTAAACTCTAATTTAACTTTAAAATAATAAACGTGGAAGATTGGCCTTATATTAACAGGAAGCGTATGTAGTACAGAGAACTGTGAACACTACAATACGTTTAATTTATCAAGAGGATTAAAACCTCTGGCCTGGAAGGCAACCAGCAACTGAGTAAACTTCTAAGGTAAGCGGCCTGCTTCGACTAACTGCTTCCTCTCTTTCGCTTGGCAAAAAGCCACAACTTAAATACTTGGCGTTTGCCAGACAAACTTTGCATAAATACGTTAACGCTTATAATTCTGGCCGGAAGTAGAAAATAAGAAGTGATAGTAAAGATTTAAAATAAAATAAACGTTAGTAAAACTTAAGATCCTTACAAACAGTTTAAATCTGCACCCAAGTTATCTGTATGAATAAGTCCTTTTTGGACAGGTGGGGAGTAAATTCTCAATCCTGGACATTAATTATATTTCTTTTATGCTGTAACTCTTTAATTATGTATGATTATTTAATATTTTGGATTCCTATTTGTCAAAATTTATTTTTGTTGCATTAAAAAAGAAAGATGAGATTTTTAAATGGAAAAGATACATGGAAATATTAAATTTAAATTTAGGCTGAAAAGAAAACTTGAGTTTCGCATAACTTTGAAAAATTTCTGTTTTAAAAGCTATAAATCATAGGTCTCTCTTCTTCGAAAGAGAAACATTTTCGCAAAAAAACTTGAAACTTTTGCTCCTGAAGATTTATTTATGTACCTATTGAAATTGTTAGAACCGTCCTAGGTGGTGTGGTGTATTTAATTATACCAAAGCACACGAGGGCTATCTCGCCTAAGGGGAGGGATGCCTTCGTGGAGGATTTTCTAAGGGAAACTGGCTCGTATACATGTTACACATGGGGAAAACCACGAAAACGCCCATGCAGCCAGCCCGTTCGCGGGATTCGAACCACGGACCGAACTACCAGTGTTCAGCGACTTTACCGCTCGGCCGCTGGTGGGCTATAACCGTCCTAGCAATTGATAGAATGTCATACAGTAAGACCCTGCTTAACGCGGGGGATACGTTCCATCGAAGTAGAGCGTAATGCGAAACAGCGCTAAGCGAGGCTATCTTAACATGTAAATAATGGGGTTAGGGCAAGACGGATAAAAAATGGTTAGGCATTAAATTTAATAATGTTTTTTTTTAATAAAAATAAAATCAAACATTTATTTCTTACAAAAATAAAAACAATATAAACGCATATACTTTTAAAAAGAAATAAAATTCTCAGTTAGATCATTCAGTCTATTCTGGGTTTCCAATTTTCTGCCTTTTTGTTAAGAAGGCATTATGATAGATTGGCTTAATGGCATATTGCGTTCAATTTCGTCGTCAATCCATATAGACAGTCATTTTTCCATTTCCTCTATAATGTTATTTCTAGAACGGGTAATTCTAGTTGCAGAGCTTGACGTAGTTGCAGTTGCCGATGACAGTACTTTTTCTTTATTCTTAAGAATTGTCCTTATTGTTGAATTTGCCAAAATCAATGCAGCACTAATTTGAGATTGACGTTCACCAGAATCTAATCTTCTAATCACTTGCATTTGAGTTTCCAGTGAAATGCTTTTTCTGGTTGCTTTCTTTTCTTGTTTTTTATTATCACCCATGATAAAAACTAAAGATCATAATATTTGTCACTGTATTAATCGTTATAGTATTATACAAATTTAAACTTACAATAATGTCAACAAATGTTTCAAATGATAAAAATGCGTCCACCAAGCAAGAAACACAACTACACTGTTTCGGATATGTTATTTGGAAACCTAGCGCTGCGCACAATTTCGGAGAATCCCCGATTTGAAATAAAAGAGCGCTAAACCGAAACAGCGCTAAACGAAATAGCGTTAAGCGGGGTCTTACTGTATTTTAAAACTTTTCATTGATGATATCAACTCTGAAGGGAAGAACGCTGTTGTAAGATACAAGGACACTTCGTATTGCATTGGCCAATAAGTAACGTTGATGCATATATTTATCTATAAAGATATATTGGTGCACGTCGCGTTATTATTTGAAGATTCTTTTTTTTTTTTTTCTGTTTAATTTTTTCTAAATTAAATTGAAGATTTTACCATGTGATCCTATTTTTCAAAGAAAGAATTTAACCAGATTTAAAGCAATTTGTGTTGTATCGAAACTTTAAAACTATTGGTTTAGTTTTACGCTAAATTTCTTTTCAAGAAATTGAGATGATCCGCAGTATTTTCATCAATCAAAATCAGAGTCCACAAACACAAAGTAATATCTTTAGTAATAATTCATTATCTTACTGCTGCAAAAAAACTTAAAATGAGGTAACAGTTACTTCCGTGAAGAGTTCAGATATTTTCACATTGTGAACTAGATTTAAATTACCATTGTACTAAGAATGTCATTGTGAGCTAAGTTTGAAATTAGGTAAACAGAATATTGTTTTTTGAGAGAAAATCAGTGTTTAAAGTGGTTATATTTTGGCTAGGATTTAAACTTTGGTTTTACTCAAGCAAGAAACTGGTCCCACAACATCTGATCTCCTTAGCCCGATAACAGCTGCGAGTAGTTCTCACAGCGCGATTCAAATGATTTTGTTTAACTTAAAATATCCTTTCATTTCGCAGAATTCGCTCCTCTACTGACCCTCTTATACGTCCATAACCAAATGGTTATGGACGTGTCCTAACTATGTGAAGTATTAATGGAAAAGCTTTTATCCATTTGGGGATTCTATTGGATGCATTATAACTACAAAAGTTTTGAATAGCTCTGCACTTTTTTGATGTTATCAGTACTGTTCTTATCAGTTTTAGTATCTGCTATCAGTTTGCTTAACTTAAGCTGTAGAGATATTAGGTATTTTTCGAGCAAGAGAGATGAGAAATTAGCAACTGCCTTCGCCGGGAATCGAATCACCGACCTCTGAAATACCGCCTCAGTGGGCTGACCACTACACAACGAAGGCACGCTAGGTAGGCGGGAGAAATACCTTATAAAGCATTTTGTTGTTTTTACTTCCTTGTACAAATAAAGGCAGTACGGTAATCGCGAAAATTTTCGTGTTTCATATTTCAACGAAAATATCCATTTTGACCAATCTCGAATCAATTTAAAGGGTTTTTTTGCGAGACATCTGTCCGTACGGCCCCCACGGGGGTTGACTCAGGCGAACGCCTGCGAAGTACTGGCTAGGATCTGTACCTAGGTAGTCTCAACCACGGGGGTATACAAATTATCTTCACAGGACTAGAACCCGAGTATTGTACTCAGGTTGGTTCAGGCTTGGCAGGGACCGTACTGGTACTGTCGTGTCTGTTCCTTCGGCTGTGGTGGAGCTACATAGTACATTTGTCGACTGAGTTCCCGGGGGTTTGACCCCATTCAGTTTTCGTGGCAGGGACTGACAAAGCGGACAGAGCACCTTAATACAATGTGGTTTTGCCAATGGAGTGGTGCCCGGAGGCAAGGTGACAGCGTTTTAAATTAGCAACGAAGTGTTCTGGCAATGCTTAGTAAAAGCCGGACGGGGACTGCGGGGTTTGCGCCCGCGAGAACGAAAGTCCCACGGGTGTTGGATATTTCAAACTCTTTATGGGTCCCGTATAATGAGGACCTCGGTGGGAGGTCCTTCACCCGGTGTGTCTGTCCGTACGGCCAGAATAAAGGACTTGTTTTTCTCAAATCGAATGTAAAATAGACTTAAAATGGATTCCGAAAGGGCTTTTGTGACATCTGTACGTACGTGCGTATGTATGTTTCAAGCATAACCTCGAAACCGATTAGCCGTAGAATGTTGAAATTCTGTTGTATGGAATTGCTGTAACATCTGTTTGTGTACCGCTCTTTTTTGTGGCGATCGGCTGCACCGAATGTATGTATATATATATATATATATATGTTTTGTGTGGCTGAAATATTTATACCCACCCTCTTACCCTCTTCGGTTAGCTTTGTTTTTGCTTTAAAAGTGATTGAATTATGTTGTTCTTATGTTCCGGCTATGCCTTTAGTTAATCCCCGGGCAATAGTTGTGGAATTATCAAAAGTTTAAAAGTTTAAAGGGAGCTAGGCCTAACATGGCCGCCATTTGTTTACATTTGAAACTCTTGAAGGATAGTGAATTAAATTATTTGGTGCACAACTTCAGGTTCTTTTTGCCCAGTGGGAGCGAAAGTAAAAAGTTCCCATTTTGTGCACCGAAAATTATGTCTACTTTGCCATTGGCCGAATTGCTTGTTTTTCAGTAGAAACTCTAATTTTAATTGTAAAAGTTTACTATTAACTGTACTTAGTGTTTTAGGCTTTTCTTTGTAATTCTTTTGTTTCTTTTTACGATTTTTAATGAAGATCTTTTGAGTTTTTATTTATGTTCCCTTTGATTCGGAGTGAGTAATGAATTAATTGAAGGAGAAATATATCTCTAATTAAATTCGAGGAAATAAGTTTAAATGAAGTGCAGCAGAAAAGTGTGTTTAATTTAATAGGCCATATAAGGAATTCATGTGGTGTCAATTGAAATTCTTTTCTTAAGGTGCCAAGAGTAGTTCAGTAAGATACAAGGCGTCATAATCATAAAAATTCATTATAAAAACGAGACGTGCTCTGCAGAGACGATTTATAACATGAGCACGATCTTCGGAAGGATTTCATACCATCTTCAGACGGATTGTGTTTCACTAACAATGTCTCCACCCAAATTTCTGCAATGCGTTAACAAAAAAATTCAAAGAAGCCAAATCAGTCTAATCGCACAACTACCCGAAAGAAATTATTCACGTTGAACGGAACAAAGACAGCAATGCTTCGAAAAAGGTGTAACTGTGGGCGTAAAAATATCGTTTTATCATCTTTACTTATTACTTGAAGATCCATTTTATTTTTCTGTTTAAATTTTTTTTAATTAAAAAGAAGATTTTACCGGGGATCCTATTTTTCAAAGAAAGAATTTAAACAGATTTAAAGCAATTTTTGTTGTATTGAAACTTTAAAACTAATGGTTTAGTTCTACGCTAAAATTCTTTTCAAGAAATTGAGATAATATGCAATATTTTCATCAATCAATATCAGAGTTCTGAAAAACAAAGTAATATCTTTAGTAATAATTCATTATCTTGCTGCTGTAAAAAATTTAAAATGAGGTAACAATTATTTCCGTGAAGAGATAATTCAATTGAAAATGTCGACTTTCTCAGTGCAAAGAATACTGACAAAAGACCTTGATATGCATCCATACATGATTCAGTTGATCCAGAAGCTTAGACGATCAGAAACAGAAAAGATTTGTCAAGTGGATTTTGGAGAAGCAGACAACTTTCCAAAACAAATGTTCTTTAGCGACGAGGTTCATTCCTTGTCAACATACAAAATGGCCACTGGGATCAAGAAAATTCTAAGAAAATTCAAAAGCGTCATATGCATCCCCATTGAGCCACTATTTGGTGTAGTTGCTCTCTTCCTTTTCGAAGATATCATCGAAATACAATTATGTTAAAGGAGGAGATTATCGGGAGAAATATTTTATACACTACTATGGATGAAACGAAAACCGCGAGTATGTGGTTTCAGCAGAATGAAGACAACAACCAAGACAACTGTGAAACAACAGACACGTCTTACGAGACAATAACCTTGTTAATTGAAAAATGCCCTAATTTCCCTTCATAGGAGTCATCAAGTCTTCATGGTCTTCATCAAAAATAGTTGCGAAATCCTGTGACTTTCAAAAGGGCGATTACCTTTTACAGAGTTGTATCAAATCAAAAATTTACCTGAAGAAACCACAAACAGCTATCGAACAAAAAGAGAAATTCAACAGATCATTTGCAAAATCAGCAGAAACTTATGTGCAAGGACACTAGTCCTGACAGAGTAACTGCCTGCTGAGAGAACGTGAAAGTGCACATTTCAGATGCCGTTTTCCATTTTTAAACCCGTATATATACACAAGGACAAGGATGAGTATTGAATTCTTATGCTGCTTATCGCATTTTTTAAAACCAGCGCAATTTATGAAACATCCTGCATTTTAGTCGCGGTCCGTGGAAAAGGCTTGGTCTTGATTAAGGCTCGAACAACATGTCCATGTTGACAGGAGCTCTATCCCTATACTAGCTTGCAGTCAACTTTAAATGATAGTTTTTGAAGTGATGATTATAATTTAAACGATTTTCTTTCTTTTCTTCGGAGAATGAGTGTGATCAGATACGATGCTCTTATTATGTTTCTTCTTCTTCTTAGTATTATTATTAAATTTGAAGAGTACTCTTGTTTCAAATAGTTATGTTGCAGATTCATTAGCTTATTTTGAAGCAGAAGACATGAAACATGAGCAGTACTCTCCCAGGAACTCGAATCTGGGCCTCTCGAATACGTTTTGAGTGTGCTACCGTTACACAAAACGAAGGTATGCTGGTAGAAGGAGGAAAATACCTTATACTCTCCTCCTTTTAAAGGGCGACTGGAGACTACGGAACCCGATGGCCAAATCTTCGTGATGACGAATTGTTGTCTCCCACCTTTTATTTAAATACGTAAATACGTGCTTAAAATTTATTAATTAATTAATTTGTTAATTAATTTTTATACCACCTCTTTATTAAAATACGTAAATACGTGCTTAAAATTAATTTACGCCACTGTAGAGTCATTAGACCTTTTTTTTATGCTGAAGATGTGAAAAATTAGCAATGCCTTTGTAGAGACATTAGGTATTTTTTTAAAGCAGGTGTGACGAAACAATAGCAGTCGCTTTCGCCGGGAATCGAACCACGGACCTCTGGAATACCGGCTCAGTATGTTGACTACTACACCACGAAGGCACGCTAGGAAAGCGGGAGAAATACCTTACATACTCTCCTTTTTAAAGGACGACTGGTGTTT
This sequence comes from Stegodyphus dumicola, assembly GCF_044657685.1. NCBI lineage: Eukaryota > Metazoa > Arthropoda > Arachnida > Araneae > Eresidae > Stegodyphus > Stegodyphus dumicola. The sequence continues at coordinate 19,042,932 of NC_140772.1, read as the reverse complement.
TTAAAGGGCCCAGTCACCAAATCCTGGGTTTGGAGAATCCTCATCCAACACCCTTTTAGTTCGGGCGCCACTGTAGAGACATTAGGGTGATTGGAAAAGCCGAAGAGATGAAAAATGAGCAAACGCCTTCGCGGGAAATTGAACAACGGACCTCTGGAATACCGATCCAGCGTGCAGAACCACTACACCACGAAGGCACGCTAGGAATACCTTATACCCTCACTGGGACTCGAACCCTGTACCTCTCGAATATGCGTCGAATATGCTGCCAGTTACAGTACGAAGACATGCGGAAAGGAGGGAGAAAATATCGTATATACTCCCCCTTTTAAAGGGTGACTGTCGTTGATAGGACCCATTTGCCGAAACTTGGTGGTGACAAGTGACCACTGTAGAGTCATTCGGTTATTTAGAAGCAGGAAACATGAAAACTCAGCAATGCCCTCGCCAGGACTTCCGAATACTCGCCGAATGTGCTACAGTTACACCACAAAGGCATGTTCGAAGGGGAGAGAAAGTACCTTATAATGTAACTGCTTACATTATCATGTCAACAAGTATTTGTTTTTTACCTTACTGTGCTAGTTTATTAATATCTATAAATGATTAATTAATAAGAGTTTACTTAATAATTAACATCACTGCTCACATATACGTAGGTTGTTTTTTTTTTCAACCTCCGATCGCACAGTATGATGGCCAGGTATGCGGCAGGTGTTTGGTGTGTGTAGTAGGCGACTGCGCATCTCCCCCTCCTCACGCTCTGTCACTGGCGTATTCAACACGCCATTTTCTGTTGAGTTGCAGTCACGTAAACATGGCTGTCGCTATTGATTCTCCCGCCAAGTGTGAACTGCGAGCTGTTATTCGTTTTTTGCAGGCAGAAGGGAACAGTGCAGGGGAAATTCGTCGAAGAATGAGTTGAGTGTATGGAAACAGCTTTATGAGTGATGGCGTTGTCTGTCAATGGTGTCGAAAGTTTAAAGATGTCCGAACTGATGTGCATGATGAAGGGGATCAAGGACGCAAGTCTGTCGCTGCAGACGACATTGTTCAACGAGTTGACCAAGCGGTTAAGCAAAATCGAAGGTTCACCATAAGTGAATTATCGGTGAAATTTCCGGAAGATTCAAGATCTTCCCTGTACTCTATCGTTACTGAACAGTTGCGCTACAGAAAAGTTTGCGCTCGCTGGGTCCCACAGATGTTGACTGACGACCACAAGATTCGCCGAATGGTTGCAGCGTTTGAGTTTCTTGACCGTTACAATACTGACGGAGAAGAGTTTTTGAAATCCATTATGACAGGTGATGAGACATGGGTTCAATATGACACGCCCGAGACGAAACGACAGTCAGAACTATGGATGCACACAAATTCTCCAGAGACACCCACAAAATTCAAACGAACCTTTAACAAACTTAAGGTTATGGCAACTGTTTTTTGAGACCAAAAAGGTGTGTTGCTTGATGCGTTTATGCAGCCTGGAACAACAATTAATGCAGATTCATATTTCGAAACTTTGCGACGATTACGGAGAGCTTTTCAAAACAAACGAAGAGGGATGCTGACTTCTGGAATTGTTCTGATCCATGACAATGCCCGTCCTCACAGAGCTCGTGTAACCCAACGGCTCCTACAGCAATTTCAATGGGACATTTTCGAACATCCATCATATAGTCCCGACCTAGCGCCGAGTGACTGTCATCTGTTCCCTGAACTGAAGCAGAGGCTTGGCGGGAAGCGCTTCCAAAATGACTTGGAGGTGAAAGAAACAGTCACATCTCACTTCCAATCATTGGCGGGGACATTTTATGAAAAGGGTATTGCAAAGCTTGTTCACAGATATGACAAATGCCTCAATCGTCAAGGTGATTATGTAGAGAAATAACCTGTATTGTACATTACTTTTGGTAATAAAATATTTTTTGTATATTCAACCGTCTTTTCTTTATAGCCCATCGGAGGTTGAAAAAAAATAGCCTCGTAAAATATTCATGCTCTGTACAAACTGTTTGGTATTATTTTCTCAGCTTAAAATGCAGCAGTAATTGTTGATAAATGATGTCTCAGTAAAAGTTGACAGAAAGTCGTTTGATTTCTGGTTAAATTTCGCAAAACTTTATAAATATATTTTATTATTTATAAATGCCTTTAATATCGCAAATGTTTTTAAACATAAATCTTTATTTTATCTCACATATATTTTTTTTTCAAGTTGACAAAGCAATTACTGAGGCACTATTCTATTAACCCTTTGTTGCATCATGTCCACTCTATAGTGGACAAAAGTTTAAATTTGTTTATTCTTCTGTAAATGCCTTAACATATTCCATTCCTATGTTTATTCATTCTATATTATTCGAACTTTCAACAGTCGATCATAGATCGCTGTATAGCATCACTAAGTAAAGCATTGCTATTTGGAAAATGGCTCCTACTTCTATTTCCAAGTTAGTACCATTTCTCATATGTTCAATAAGTTCGCGGAGCGCCATCTATTCGTCAATGACATTTGACATTTGAATCCAATAGGTACGGGTTACAAAATCGCAGCAAAATGAATTCAATCACAATCGACGAAATGAAGGCATTTTGGGGGATCTGTATGTACATACATGTCAGTTGTAGATTTATCATATAGAAGATGGTAATGATCACTGCAAACAAGGCAGGAAATCTTTTCAAGCGCAATGACCGTAAATCGTTCGGAAGAGATTTGTATGCATGTACGTATATGCATGTTGTCCACAGTAGTGAACAAACTGCAGCAATTATTTAAAACGAAATTGGAATAAAATTATTTTTTTTCTATTACTAAGGTTATTTTAAGTAGAAAAAAAAATACAAACATTTTCGTTTCACTTTTCTAGATTATTTGTATGCAGCAAAGGGTTAAATAAATAAAATGTCACCTCTCGTTAAAGCTATTCTACAAACAACAAACAAATCTTTAGATGCTGTCTGAACCTTCCGGTGAAAACGGATTCCGAACAAGATGAAAATACGTCAGCGGAAAATTGTGTAGATAGAGCTTGAGCAATGAGTTAAGTTGAATAATGAGGACATTACATTTCTAAGTTGTCAAATCCGATTTAATCGAAAGGTAGCTAAATTACTTTCCGTCGTATAGCACTAGGACATAAAATACTACCTTTTAATTTAAAATAAGCAGCGAAACATTTCGAGATGAGTGTCAATATAGCTAATTTTCCTGTTGCAAAACATTTCGAAGTATAGCTAGTTTACGGGAAACATTTAATGTGTCTTGCCGGAATTAACAGATATTTGGTCTATCGTTTCTATTTTAAGTAGTACATATATAAGACAAAATGTTTTACTTGATTTATAGGGACATATTATTAAATATATTTTCGGTACACTATGAAAATCAATTAGACACCATGAATTATAATTAAGTAAATATTTTCGAGATCCTACGAGTAGTTTTCAGCATATAAGTAAGTATTTTCTACATATCCTTAGGATTGCTAGTGTTTTCATACATTTTTACTTCCTTGTACGAAGTAAAAAGGAAGTATTTAATCGCGAAAAGTTTCAGGCAGCATATTTCAACGAAAATATCCATTTTGACCGCTATCGAATGCAATTTAACGATGTTTTTGCGTGATATTTGTACGTAAGAACAGAACAAAAGACTCGTTTCCTCCAAAAAAATTATAAAACTGCTTTAAAATGAATTCTGAAGAGAATTTTTCGTGGCGTCTGTACGAACGTATGTACGTACGTATCTCGCATAACTCAAAACGAGTAGCCTCAGAACGTTGAAATTTTGTATATAGGACTGCTATAACATGTAGATGTGCACCTCGTATTTTGGTTGCAATCGGTCGCACCAAACGTATATAAATATATTTATAAATATATCCAATCTGTTACCCGGCTCAGTGATCTCAGTTTCTTTACTCTTATATGTTTGTAAATTGTACATTTTTTGCTTTAAAAATGATTGAATTATGTTGTTTTTATCTTCCGGTTAAGGGTTTTATGCCTTTAGTAAATCTGTATACAATATGTTTAGAATTATCAACAATTTTAAAATTGTTTAAATGCCGCTTAGCCTAATTTGATGGCGGCCATTGCTCTTGTTTACATTTGAAACAGCTGAGTAGCGGATTTGTTGCCAATCTAGAGAAACTTAGCTTTTATGGTTTAAGTGTGAGGAACATAATATTTAATAATGATAATACATAAAATGTTAAAAAAATGGCCCTTTGGACGTAATTTAAAATCTTAAACCTTTCCGATTTCTTTTAATTATAATTATTATTATCAAAACAACTGAAAGAACTTTATTTTTCTTTTTGATATCAATGCTTGATATCAATGTTTGATATCAATGTTTGATATCATTGTCTCTTTGATATCAATGCTGAACTTGTGACTTCAATTTAGTCAAGTTTGGCTCACAGTTAGTCGTTATAGAGCATCTAATACATCTTACAAGTACAAGCATCTAAATTCTCATAAGTTGCTCCATAACTTGCTCTCATAAATTGTTGTTTTTTCACTTAGAATAAATTTCATGTGTGAAATTATTTGCTAGCATTTATAAGTTGAAACGACTGCGGACCAAAATGGCCAATTTCGGATTCTGCATCGGAGTTGCCAAAATGAACGATTTCTCCTGGAATAATACCACAATTATTATATTTTTAAGTGAAATTTCTTATTTATTACTGCAACTTTGTAATCAAACAAAATATGTTATTGTTATTATTTAACCTTTTGTGTTTTTCAAGTGCTGGTTTCATATTTCTGTTTTATAATTTATTTTTATATGTTATGCTTTATTTTCGGAATTCAAGAGGGTCACTTTGTAAGGATCTTAAGTTTTACTAACGTTTATTTTATTTTAAATCTTTACTATCACTTCTTATTTTCTACTTCCGGCCAGAATTATAAGCGTTAACGTATTTATGCAAAGTTTGTCTGGCGAACGCCAAGTACTTAAGTTGTGGCTTTTTGCCAAGCGAGAGAGAGGAAGCAGTTAGTCGAAGCAGGCCGCTTACCTTAGAAGTTTTACTCAGTTGCTGGTTGCCTTCCAGGCCAGAGGTTTTAATCCTCTTGATAATTTTTAAACGTATTGTAGTGTTAACAGTTCTCTGTACTACATACGGCTTCCTGTTAATATACGACCAATCTTCCACGTAGGCCCTTGTTTATTATTCCAAAGTTAAGTTAGAGTTTAGTTAATATTTTTATATTCTTACGTTCAGACCCCAAGTAGTTGGTCTCTGTATTCCGAAGTACGGAAATTATTGTAAAGAGTGAAAAATAAAGGTTTCGTATACCCTTCCTGTGTATCTTGTCTACTTCCCACATTTATTGAACATAGCTTTAGTAAGCTCCCTGTTCCGAGTCAGGTCTCTGCATGTTCCCAAAGAAAGTAAGGCGGAACATTGAACCTGATATGTTAACACCTGCATTAAAAAAAATTCGAAAGGTTTTGGGTTTTAGCAGTTGCTCCAAAGGGTTTATAAAGGTATTTTACGCTCTCGCTGAGCTCATGATCGACCAGTCTGCTTCTACACTCACTACTACTAACACAATTTTTTAAGGTTTATTATTAAGCATAATTTTCTTCGCACTTACGCCATATGCGATTGAACAGCAAAATTACAAAATCTTAAAAGCAGCATAGCAGGTGGCTGTGTCGCTTTTCAGGTTGTTGCCACCAAATATTATCGCTTTGTATTATAGTTATAGAAATTAAATAATGAAGAATCTGCATAAATGTATGTATGTTTCTCGTATTGTGAAAAAACAACGGTACCTAGTGCCCTCAAATTTTGAATACCGTAATCTTCCACAGAATATGGGCATGCGGAAGCCCTAATTTGAATTTGAAATTTGTTTTATTATCGATTTCATATTTCGTAACACTTGAACTAGTTTTTGATTAACAAACTAAACGATCACAAAGCGAGCAATCACAACACTGTACGGGGAAAAAAAAATTATCCCCAGAGCTCAAAACTCTGTATCGGAAGCTCTAAAGATATGCTCATTTTAAAATTATTTTGCGATATTGCTGTTGAACTGAATTTTATGGTTTGAGTACATAGAACATGATACTTAATAAATAAAGGTAGCACACAATATGTTAAAAACACCTCCTTTGGAAGTCATTTAAAATTTGAAACCTTTCATATTTCTTTCTAAAAATGTTTTTTGGTTTATAAGGTATTTCTCCCGCCTTCCTAGCATGCCTTCGTGGTGTAGTGGTCAGCACACTGAGCTGGTATTTTAGAGGTCTGTGGTTCGATTCCCGGGGACCGCGTTGCTAATTTTTCCATCTCTCTTGCTTCCAAAAAATCCTAATGTTTCTACAGTGGCGTTAGAACTAAAATGAGGATTCTCCACACCCAGGAATTGGCGACTAGGACCCCTAAAAACTCAAGGCGCCCTTTAAAAAGATGAGTATATAAGGTATTTCTTTCGCCTTCCTAGCGTGCCTTCGTGGTGTAGTGGTTCTGCACGCTGGGTCGGTATTCCAGAGGTCCGTGGTTCGATTCCCGACGAAGGCGGTTGCTAAATTTTCATCTGTGCCTGTTACAAAAATACCTAATGTCTCTATAGATTTTTTTATAGAATCTCTTTATATTATTGAGCTTATTTTTATTGTGCGAGATTCTGGATAAATTTAACCTTACTTTGCTGAACTTAACTTGCTAAGTTACTTTGCTTAGACTTTTACTTGAACTGTGAAGGGAATATTTGCTAAGTGAAAGTATTAATGACAAGACGTGAGAAGGATGAAAAGACCCTTTTATTCAACTCAAGAAGGAATTTAAAATGGCACTTCTGGTGCTTACAGACTTAACCAATACTTTGGCCTGTAACTTGAGTAGAAATATAAAATTAAAACTGAATCCAGGTTAAATAATCAGCCGAAGCTGCACAGATGTAATTAACAAGAGTTTCCTCTTAGCCCTACCACCGACGTACACAAACCAGCAATTAATATGCAAGGCGGGTATAATATCAAGATTAAATCAGCGAAACCACGTGACTGAACGGCAGAAGACCCTCTGTCTGAAGTAACTCAAGACACCAGTTTAAATAGTATATTTCTAATATTTCTACCCTACTTTACATAAAATGCGAAACTGAAATGTCATTCTGGCAGGAAATGGAAATGAGGGAAGATAGGAAAGATAACTAACTGAAAAACGGGTTAGTTTAAAACTAAATGAATGCTTTTTTACAAGTGTCTTACAATCTTTATTACTTTAGTTCGCTTACATAAATTTTATATTGTTGCGTTCTACGGGTTCGTGGATTTAGAGTGATTCATGACAACACTTAAAGACGAATCAAAATACAATTTATTCGTCAGCATTATACAGGGCAGTTCCAAAGACGCGTTACAGTCGTCGAAAAATTCTGACAAACACGCTGAAGCAATCAGCAACACAGCCTTCATGCTATAATGGGAAAGACAGCTTCACAGCAAAGCACTAAAGTGCAGCTCTTGACTCAGTTCGCTTTCTCTCATGCTAATCTCTGAACTCAAAGCACTACTACTGAACTCAGCACACTCTCCTATTGCACGTATAGGCAGGGTATGTATAGCTATTGACCTGCCTTTGAGAACATTCTCAGGAAAACCGATAAGAATTCGTTCTAAGACTTTCTCTCTCCGTTTATGTCATATTACCAATTTTGTCGCCAAATGTCGCCAAATGGGCGATTTCACACAGAATCTGGCAACCCTGCGTTTCCTTACCACTTTCTGGCAACCCTAACTCAGCTTTGCGGGAAAGCTATCTTACCACAGCTGGCGCTTGGAAATAATATTTAAAATTTTCAGTTTTCCTTTATTAGTTTACGTAATTAACTTCCGAATTCAAATGCATTGCACAGTATACGAAAACAATACTATGCAAACAACACGAAAATTTATTTATCACATATTATCGGGTAACATTTATCTTAAAAATTTCCCAGATTCTAATTGAGGTTCAAAAAATGTGTTTAATTTGCGGTACTAAACTGTGAATTAACAATTTGTTTTTTTGATGTTGAAAAAATCTACTATTTTCAGAATCAAACATAGTACTTATTTCTTCAGTATAAAAATTTATCAATAACAAGCATACAATTAAAAAATGAACTTTTCCATTTCAGAGAATAAGGACGAGGAAAAATGATTTTCAATTTCCTGTATAAAAACTTGGCGGAATTTATCGAAAAACGAAACATAAATATTTTTTCCGGATAAGCAGCTCCAGCCAGACTGCATTGAAATTCAAATAAACCAAGTTTGAAAATCGTGTTACGTGCTCTCAGAAGCATCACATTTCTGAACTGCAACTACATTTTATTTAGGTTTAGAATTCGGTTAGTTGCGTTGAATGTAAAGCATTTTCTTCAGTTCTATCTTTCAAAACACTGATACAGACAATTTCTGAATAACGGGGTAATGCGGAAAATGATGTCCATGCTTAATTAATATCACAGTTAATTCGAGGACACAGGAGTTAAAAAGCGCAGGAAACATGCATAATCCTTACTAAAATTAACAGTAACTATATTAGCTTCTTGTTTTCCTTTTCCTTCATTTACAATAGTGTTAAACCATTCTGTTATATGTTCTTCATTGTAATCTTTGCTTAACAAAATTATCTTTTTCAAATCATTCATTTTATGACTCTCATTTGTTTATATTTTCTCCCAGTTCTTCAAGTAATATTCTTGAATCGCATTCTTTGCCCTACCATATACATATAAAATATTGCGAGAAAAATTTGTCGCGCAAAGTTTCAATTGTCTGTTTCGGCGAAACTCGTAATGGAGTTAGCTTGGTTCGAAATTCATTTAAAAAATTTTCCCTTGACAAGCCAAAATGAACTACTGCATTTGCTCCCCGGACTAAAAGGTAGTAGTAGTAACGGAGTACCTCCCTCTACCATTACGGTTAATCGTTTCTGCCCACGTCCACCCTTGTTTAGTATTTATTAATAATTCTTAAATTTTTACATTGCCATATATTGTGGCTGATTTATAAATAAAGGCTATAGAATAATTGTATTCACATTATTAACATAAATTTTGGTTGGAGAATTTTCTTTAATGAACTTTATCTTTTGTAATTTCTCTTTAGTTTTAAGCAGTTTATATATTATTTCTTTACCGCGAAGTTTCTCTTTTGTTATTTGCACAATTTCAGCTAGAATGTTGTCTCAGTCCCCTTGCAAAATTCGTTTCATTTTGCTGAAGTTGTTTCATGAGTTTCTCAGTTTCAGAGTTTCTATTTTTTATTCCTCATCTTGTACCTTATATATTGAGCTAATTTCTTCCCAGAATAGTACTTTTTCTTTTCAAAGTTTTCGTCTTTTCCTTTTGCATGTCACTGTCTCTCTTTGATCACAACGAATCAACATGGGTATGCTTTCTTGTAATTTGATTTTCAAGTTTATGATATATTTATGATAATTTAACTACCAATGCGTCACGTCTTCATAATCGCAAAAAGTCAGTATTTATTTTTCACATTTCGAATGCATGTACATATTAAATGCATGTACTTTTTAAATATAATACGTATGACATTTTTGATAAATATTAATTACTTTTTCAAGTTATGAGCACTGATGTTATTTGTTTTATTCTATTACGGATTGTATTTATTACTTTACGCCTTTATTTATTATACTATTACATCTTTATTTTAACTTGTTACATACGAAATTATATTACTTGACATAAATATGTGCTCAATTTTTTTTTAGGATGTCCATTGTTTTTGTGATGTTTTGCACTGTGTATTTTTGTTTTGCTAAGAATTTACTGAAAGCTTGAATATTTGTCGTTGGTTTTCTAATATGAAAATCTTTAGTAAGTAGGCAGTTAGTAATGCAATGTTCAGGCGTTCCCAGCTGATCACAAATGCAGGTACTTGTGTTTGAAATACCAAACATTTCGATATATTCGGGGAAAGGTTCACAAAGCGCACTAATTGTGGGTCCGCAATTAGTAGTTGTGGGTTTACCTTGACAAAGAGTTGATGTGTTCTTTTACCCGTTTCACTGTTATTCCATTCATCTTGCCATTTTGATATGGCAGTTGATATAAGATGTCTTTTTAGATGAGAGGCTGGCCTTGGGATATCTATAAATTCTGCGTCTTGTCCTATAGCACCTTCTTTAGCTAGTTGCTCCGCTATTTCATTGCCGTATATCCCAGCAAGACCTTTTATCCATTATAGAGCAAAGAACTCATTAAAAAAGAAATTTTATCCATTCTAGAGAACTAAAAGGTGATGGATGATGATTCTTCACCACCGGGATTTGGCGATTGGGTCCCCTAATCCTCAGTCGCTCTTTATAATGGTAGCACACTCGGTGCGTATATGAGAGGTCAAGGTTCGAGTGCCGGCAAGTGCATTGCTCATTTTTCACGAGTCTGCAGCATCAAAATAACCTAATAATTCTACAAACAAAATTTGTTGAAGTTCTGATTATTTATTTCAAAGCATGCAGGCACCATCCAGATGGGATTGTTCTTAGTGACTCTGATCATCGTGCCTGTGGCCCGGGATAGAATCCCGAAGAAAGCATGGATGCTTGTAAATGTAGAGTGTCTGTGCCTATTGGGGCATTGAAAATATACGGCCAACAGAAAGTCTTCTCGAGTAGCTTGGTGGTAAAGGAAGAGAGGAGGAAGACTCTTGGAGCTGTCCCTCGGGGTACTCTCCTTCAAAACTGGAGTGGTCGCACTTATATGGTGATCAAGGTTCATGCCAACTACAGACACACTATTGCCCTTCTTGCCACGATTAAGATCGCGAATTTGTTCTGATTACTACAAGCTAGACTAGAACGACTAGAATGAGATTAGCTGAAAATCACAATTTTACGAAATCCTAAATGAAAAAACATTTATGCTAGAATCTTGCAGGTACATTACTTTTTTTTAATTAATAAATGTATAGCTTGATATTCTAATAAGTCACCATTTCTAACGTGTTTAAGCGTACATCTATAAAAATTTGTATACACAAGCATTTAATTTATGTCTCAGAGAGTTAAATGTGAGAAACTTACTGAAATGCGAATGCAAACAAATCATATTTGATCCTTTAGAATGGCACAACTTAAAACTGTATTTTAACATAACTATACTTCTAAAGAGAATTTTACATGGAATTTATTAAAAAATGCCTGAAAAAAAGCTAATTATATGAAAACTTAAAAACAAAATTCCGATTTTTAAAAATTACTTGAAGATAATTGACTCCTTAGGCAGAAAGTTATATTGGCCCAAATAGATATTTGTTGGGTTTGAATAGTTCTGTGGTAATACAGAGGCTGTTCACGCATTTTTTAGACGATGTATATTGTATTCACAAAACTAAATTACATAAAATTCTCGTGTTTTAAATGTTCTATTTGACATCCCTTATTCTGAACTATCTTTCGACACCGCAATTTCCAGGATAATAATGCCTTTTGAAGTGGCAGAAGAGATATTCTATCCCATTCCTCCCGAACAGCTTTCCAGAGTCCTGTTAGTGTTTTAGGACAACGTTTGGATAATGCAGTTTTTAAAAGTCCGAAAGCACACAAATCCATAGGTGACACATCGGGAGATTTAGTAGGGATATCAGTGAAGGGTATGGCCTTGATACCAGTTTTTTGTTCCATTTCGTTCAGGAAGTTTACAGTGGATTTTGATGTGTGACTGTGATTTTTTCTTTGTCCTGATGGAGTCTCACAGATGGATGGCACTGTGGGTAAAGCGATGGTATTTCATTCAGAAAAATTGGCGATACAATATGTTCCTGATAGTATTTGGAGTTAATCTTGACATTGTTTTGCATTCTCTTTATTTTTAACTTGCCATTATAAGAAAAACCAGCAACAATCATGAATCCCTTAGAAAAACTTTCTTTCGATTCTTTGAAACATGTACTTAAATGTTTTCTCCCCTTTTATGATAAAAAATGGCTCTTCTTTTGTTACAGTCATTTAAATACACCCATGCTTCATCTATTGTGACAATTGTTTTCCATTTTTCTTTGGATAAGTGTTTCTCATATGGAATTCTGCAGCGTGTGCTGCTTTGAGCGATATGCTTTGGAAGAAGACGATGCACATTGCGTTTTTTTTTTCGCTTTCTTAAGATTTAAATCAACGTTTATCATTTTGTTTACAGTGGACACCGAGCATTTTAATGATTTTGCAACTGTCCTTTGACTAGGGGGATTTTCGTTTAACATTAAACAACGTACCTTTGCAATAGTCGAAGATGTCCGTTTTTTCCTTGGATACTTGTTTGGAATTTGTGTCCCACTTGAGGCTTCAATTTGACGTTCGTTTCCTTTCTTGTTGATGATATTACCTATCGACGCTTTAGATATCACAAAACCATGACTCTCACATTGTTTTTGGATACTGGAGTATGCATATTTTACTTCGGAAAGAGCGTAAATGTAGCCTTCGAACCATTATTTTGTTAAGCCAACCCAGTCTGGTTGAACTATTTGTGCACAGCAACTTCAAGGCCGATCCTGCTGACCCGGAGACAAGACAGTTACTGTCAAATGCTCAGGCTGTATGAGAGTTTCCATGATTTTCTATATGTGGAACATGAATACCAGCCAATTTTCCTCAGAAAGTCTCCCGCCCGTCGATGAACCTTAGGGAGATAGCCCTAGTGTGCAGTAATACAAATAGTCCAATGCAGTTGTACCACGGCAAACCAAAAGAGAAAGGATAACTTTATGTATTTTCTTCAGTCTCAAAAATGAATAAGATGAAAGATTGTCATGTCATTCTATTTTTCAAGATCATATAAGAAGAACTTCTGAATTTAAATTTGAATTTGAGCAAAATAAAACTAGCATCTCATTTTCGTAGTCAGAAGAGCAAAACTTTAGGGATGAAGTATTTTTCTTCTATTCATTCTGACAGCCGAATACCTTAACGTTTCTAAAAGGAATTTTCTTTCAGGAACAGATGACAAAGATGCTTGTGATTTCAGTTCCCACGTGAATAGTGGCATAGAATTACTGCAGACATATGTCCCGAAACCACCAGGCACTACACATGATTGATATTTGCTTTCCGAATTTTAAGCTATTATTTGAGGCTTATGTCGAAAGAAGTTTCGATCCGTTCAACACATCATTCGGCTTGCCCGAGGTGGGACTTTTTGAATGATATATAAAAATGCCATGCATTTTTCTCTTTTCATCTCTTTAGTCTACTTTTTGACACGAAAAATGTAGGTTTTTAAATCGTATAGCGAGATGTTTAACTGGAGTAACTGAAGTTAACTTTTGCAGAGGGCCAGAAAAATAGCTGCTGAATTTCTGGATTGAAAAAAAGGGTTTAAGGAATTATATTTTCACATTACACTGATGAGGTGTTTACTCCCTCCTTTCTGCATGCCTTCGTGATGTAACGGTGGCACACTCGGCTCGCATTAGAGAGGACGAGGTTCGAGGCCAGGCGAGGGCATTGCTCATTTTTCACCTCTACTCAAAAATAAAATAAAAAAATAATAAAAATAATAATGAAACCAAATAAAACAATTTAAAAGCCTTTTCAGGTTTTACATTGCGCCCAAAGAGACTTTATTTAACGTTTTGTGTATTATCTTTATTTATTAAATAGCATGTTCTTCGCACTTAAACCATAAAATTCAGTTCAGCAGGAATATTGCAAAATAATTTTAAAATGAGCCTATCTTCAGAATTTCCGATACAGTCTCGCGCGCTAGAGACAAAAATGTTTTTTTTTTTTTTCCCCGTACAGTGTTGCCATCGTTCGCTTTGAAAGCGTTGAGCTTGTTAATAAAAAATTCGTTAAAGTTTTACACAATATGAAATCGATAATTCCAAATTCCAAATTAGTCTTCCAGATGCCCATATTCGGTGGAGGATTACGTTATTCAAAATTGGATGGCCTAGTTACCGTTTTTTATCACAGTGCGAGGAACGTACATACATTTATGCAGATTCTTCATTACTTAATTTCTTTAAATATAATACAGGGCTGTAATATTGGTGGCAACAGTTTGAAAAGTGAATCAACGCAGAAGGTGAATCGACGCAATATGCCAAAACGAAATTCATTAGTAATTACTCCTCTCGCGCCCCACGTAGTTAAAGCCTTAAGCTGCGGTTTAGTGAAACATTGATTGTCGCATTTTCTCATTTGATTTTAATTAAAAGTAACGTATTTGCACAGGAAGCAATTGCTTAATTTTGCATTTAAGGCTGAATAGGAAAACAAGAAAATCAAAGTTATTAAAAGAGGTCTATTTCAAAATTATATTAAAAATTTAAAAATCTAATTAAAATGGATCCTATAACCATGTGATCTGGATTTAAGCATTTAGTATACAATAAACCGTCTTGTGGCGACCTCTTCCAAAAGATTTCCCAGAGTAGAAATAAACGCTTGTACTTAGCATTATCTCTCTAAAATGACCACCTCCACCGAAGACCAAAATAATTGGAAATGTGGATGATCGTCTAGCAGAGGATTTAATATACTTTTACAATGCACCAGTATGTGATCTAGCTAGATCCGGACCATCTAGTAGCACATAAACGATTGGCGACCACCTCCTTAAAACGATCACCTCCACAATGGTACTGAAAGGTGGTGGATGATGATTCTTCACCACAAAGATTTGGCGATTAGGTTCCCTAATTCCTAGTTTTCCTTTTAAAGAGGGAATACATAAGGTATAGAAGAAGCAAAATGGACTATTAAATTATTACACACCAAACAGATTTTATTTTAAATATAAAGTTAAAACTAAGACCATATTATTACAGTTTTTACATAACACATTTTTATAAACTCAAGATTTTTTAGTGATTTAATCAGTTTTCATCATTTTTCATTCATTTCTTTTTCTTCTAAATTTAAGAGATCAAATGATAAAGTAACTTAAATATGAAACATTCTTCACTGCTGGTACCGTTATTTGAAATTGGTTATTTGAAAGTATATGGCTCTTTTACTTAGTTTTTAAAACAATAAGCAAGCAAGTCTGTGATCCTTTATTCTGATTTTCTCCCTCCTTTATGCGTGCCTTCGTGGTGTAACGGTAGCACACTCGGCACTCGTTCGAGAGATCCAGGTTCGAGTCCCGGCGGGGGCATCGCACAAATTTCCTGTCTCCTGCTTCAAAATATCCTAATGACTCTACACTCATATAATGGTTTGTTAACCAAAAATAATTACTCCTGTCGATACTCAAAGAACTGGGATGCCGATTAACCATTTATAACCGATCCTATTAAAAAGCGTTAAGTTTATTTTGCAGGGATTATTTTAAATTTTCTAATAGTTACTTTTAATTTTGAAACCCTTTTGTTTAAATTCTTGTTTTCCACCTATAACACCCTGGCAAAATGAGATTTCAATATCGCGTTTTGTGTAAATGAAGTAGAACCAGTATTTAATGGGAAGTTCTGTCATATCCGTAGAAAAGCTCAGATGTTCTCAGTAGAGCGTGTTCTGTTCTCGAGCCATGTCTTTGCTTTAAGCCTATCTTACTACGTACGGCTAGTCTTACGTGCCAGTTAGTATTTGCCGGTGTGGTTTAATTACAGGTCAACACGGTTAGTTATCTTTGTACAGCTTCGACTAAAGTTTAGCCAGTTAGAATTAGTTTATGTTCTTATTTTCTATCTTAAGTTAGAGCCCAAGTACAGGATTTCCTGTAAGTCTGAGAAGGAGCTGTCTGTTAGAATTTCTTTGAGGTATTTTGACCCTTCTTTGGACTTATTCTTAAAGGGTATTTTAACTTAAAGGGTTATCTTGAAGGGTATTTTAACCCTTCTTTGGACTTATATTTTGTAGTTGTAGGAAGATCAGCGACTGGTTACTAGGCATTTCAATTAAAGTTCTAGTACCCAAAGAACACGTAAATTAACTAGAACTTTAAATAATTTATTGTGAAATTTCAGAAAGAAACGTATGATCATACGCCATCAGCGTAAAACAAAACTGTCTGAAAAAAAAAGTCAGAAAAGAAAAGGAAGTACGTGGAATAAGCATAATGAATACCAGATGGTGTCTTGACATTTAACAGAATTTTTTATTCACAATAGTAAGCAATTTAAGTATATATGATATGAAATACGCAAACATTCTGCAACAAAAAATAAAAAAGTTTAACCGTCATTTTTATTCGAGGATCAATACAATAACGCTATTGATCCTGTTGCAAATATTCGTCTTTAATCACATTTATAACTTGTAGAGACATTAGGTAAATTTTGGAAGCAGAAGAGATGAAAAATTAGAAACGCCTTCGCCGTGAATCGAACTACGGACCTCTGAAATACCGGCTCAGTATGCTGACCACTACACTACGAAGGCACGCTAGGAAGGCGGGAGAAATACCTTTCATACGCCCTCCTTTTAAAGTGCGACTGGGGTTTTTTTAGGGGACCCAATCGCCAAATCCCGGATGAGGAGAATCATCATCCAACACCCTATTAGTTCGGGCGCCCCTGTAGAGACATTAGGTTAATTGGAAAGCCGGAGAGATGAAAAATTAGCAACCGCCTTCGCCGGGAATCGAACCACGGACCTCTGCAATACCGGCCCAGCGTGCAGAATCATTACACCACGAAATGACGTTAGGAAGGCGGGAGAAATACCTTATAAATTCAGTTTGTTAATTTTAATAATGTTTATTCTTCCGTTATTTATAGCATGTTCTTTTTGTTTCGAAAACTGATTTAATTTACGAAGTAAATAAACATATTCTCTATTTTAAACTATTTGAAAATACAGTTAAATTATTCATAGATTCCTTTATTCATTAATATACAGGTTATTCCTCATTCCTTTCCTCTCTTAGTTGTCCTCAAAATTATTCATAATTTTGAGTTAATTGTGGAGTTCGCCTCCATTATTAATCGGGAAGGAATGCCATTAAAAAAATCTAAATCTTAAATTTTCACATTATTTTAACAAACATAAAACATTACCAATAAAACATTCATACATCTCAAATTATCTTTTTGATAATGCAAATTTATTGCTTAATGGTATTAATTAAAGAGTATCCCGAATAAAACTAAGACTAATTAGAGTTTTTTTTTAATTATCGGTATAGTATAGAATTAAAAATTAAAACATAAATTAAAAATTACAGAATTAGCTTTTTTTATGTGCACTTTTAAATGCGAATTTACTCATACATCCTCTTGCAAATCTTTTAATCTTTTGCCAAAACGAAAGTCATTGGGGAATGCGAAGTGGTTGCATCACGTTCTCCATCGAACTACCTTAAGGGGTCTCGTACACCTTAAAACCCTCAAAATCTCTGAATATGATCCTGTTGTAAGAATTGGGATAGCTTATTTATTTTTAAAGCAATTACTTCCAGTTTTTTACAGCTGACTACATAGCACAGCTGCTTTGTGAATTAGTAAGCAAATAGTTTGTGTTGCCACAAATATTTTTATAATTTAACCTTCTTTGTGAGGTTATTTTTTATATGTTCACGTAACACTCCCACCTTGCGCGCACAATTTAAAACATTCTGTTATATATTTTAACTTCATAGTTAATATATAGCTTGTATAGCATCTAAAGACTACTGCGAACCAAAAATCTTAAGAATTTCATGTAAAGTAAGTCTATTTTTCTTGTTTCATTTAACAGCATTTTTATTTTCAGGTTAAATACTGATGTCGAAAAATATGGACCAACCAGCTGCAGAGCGGTAAATTCCCTGAACACTGGTAGTTTCTGGTTCGATTCCGGGATGCCTGTTTCCCTTGGAAAGATCTCCACGAAGGCACCCCTCTTCTTAGGCAGATAGCCCTAGTAAGCCGAACCAAACCAAACCTAAATATGTTTTCTTCCTGGTTGGCTCATATCCGCATATGCGTCCGTTTCTAGAGAAAATTGTTTGGCGTATGTTTCCTTACAACGGGAAAGATTCACATTTTGTTTATAATCATATTAAATGTAATATGGTTGTTAGTAATCTTCTGTTCACAGAGGGTATTGATCAAACCCACAAAAGTTTTAGGGTAATGAGGAAGAGAGAACTTCAAGAGCCAATATTTTGGGAATCGCATAGGTGACCGCCAAACTACATTTTCCCCGTGGAAATTTTAGAAGACCTTATAAGATATTTCTCCCACTTCCCTAGCGTGCCTTCGTGGTGTAATGGTAGCACGATGGGCCGGTATTCCAGAGGTCCGTGGTTCGATTTCCGGCGAAGGCGATTGCATATTTTTCATCTTTTCTGCTTCCAATTAACCTAATGACTCTACAATGGCGCTCGAACTAAAAGGGTTGTGGATGATGATTCTCCGTACCCAGGATGTGGCGAGTAGGTCCCCTAAAACCCCTTCGACCTTTAAAAAGGGGAGTATATAAGGTAGTTCTTGTAACGGTAGAACGCTGGACCGGTATTCCAGAAGTCCGTGGTTCGATTTCCGGCGAAGGCGATTGCATATTTTTCATCTTTTCTGCTTCCAATTAACCTAATGACTCTACAATGGCGCCCGAACTAAAAGGGTTGTGGATGATGATTCTCCGTACCCAGGATGTGGCGATTAGGTCCCCTAAAACCCTAGTCGACCTTTAAAAAGGGGAGTATATAAGGTAGTTCTTGTAACGGTAGCACGCTGGACCGGTATTCCAGAAGTCCGTGGTTCGATTTCCGGCGAAGGCGATTGCATATTTTTCATCTTTTCTGCTTCCAATTAACCTAATGACTCTACAATGGCGCCCGAACTAAAAGGGTTGTGGATGATGATTCTCCGTACCCAGGATGTGGCGAGTAGGTCCCCTAAAACCCCTTCGACCTTTAAAAAGGGGAGTATATAAGGTAGTTCTTGTAACGGTAGCACGCTGGACCGGTATTCCAGAAGTCCGTGGTTCGATTTCCGGCGGAGGCGGTTGCATATTTTTCATCTTTTCTGCTTCCAATTAACCTAATGACTCTAAAACCTAACCTCCCATTTTTGACGGAGTGACTCGGGGGCTTATCCAAGAACCTCCGACCGCCTACCCCTACCATCAGTCTCTGCAGTATATTTTTACTCGACAATACATTCAGTGTCTTTTACATATACGTTACCGTGAAAGACCGAAATTGGAGAATGTCGACTTTCACCGGAGAATGTCAACATTCACCAAATACGTCGGTGAAAGATCGAATATTTCTTTACATTCTTGTACATTCGGCCCTCACCGGTGTATGTCGACAATCACAGATATGCTCTGGTGTAGGTCGAAAAGAGAGGAGTATATGTACACGCTGCCATTCCAAAAGGAAGTGTTCCACAAATAAATGCAGTTGTAAAAGTAAGGGCCTCTTGTGCCATTCAAAGTGTCATAATAGTTTACGTTGTTGCAATAAATAAGATTTGAATCACATAATTTGGTAAGTTTATAACTTCTATTATTTTCCTTTATCACTTTGAATGTACTGTGTGTTTTAAGTTCTTATATTCTTAAGTTCTTATTCTGAGTCTCAAGTGCGTTTTTTCGCGACCGAATTACGGAGAAGAAGATATAATATTGTTATATGTTCAACATTCACAATTAATACATGGTGAATGTCGACATTCACCGGTGTAAGTCAGAAATAAGAATATTTGGAAAATATTTCGGACATACACCAAGCGACTATGTGAATGTTGACATTCACCGGTGAAAGTCGACATTCTCCAGATTTCGGTGTTTCACCGTAACATATATACAAGTATTTATGTTTTCTTTAGGATTCGAACCTAAGCGTAAGGATATAGCAAGCAGCATCGCTAATGAAAACACAGATCGAGGCAGTGTAACTATCATATTAATTATACAATCAGTTCTTTGATGTAAAGTAGAGCCAGTCCTTTGACCAACAGGGAGTAGATTAGCTAAACTGTGAATTAACCGTACACTGTCCAACATGAAAAGTTAAATTTTTTAATGTAGAAAGATGAGAGTATTACTATTAAAAATCATTAAAGAAACAGTTACAAAGGAAATACAGATAGGAAAAGTAAAGCAGATGAAAAAATAGCAATGAAAGCACATGATGACTTCTGTCGGAAAATAAGAACTTCTAACCGACACTTTTCGAAAAGTTTGAAATGAATGACATTAATAATGTTCTTTTTACGTGCTTTTATAGCTCTCTATTAGTTTAAAGGACATTAACTCAGAAGGGCTATTAATTTCGTTTTGGCATTTTCCGTTGGTTCACTTTCAAATTGTTGCCACCAAATTGTACCGCCCTGTGTTATATTTTAAGAAATTAAATAATGAAGAATCTGCATGAATGTATGTATGTTTCTCGCATTGTGATAAAACAACGTTACCTAGAGTCGTCAAATTTTGAATAACGTAATTTTTCACCGAATATGTCCACCTGAAGCCCGCATTTGAAATCTGAAATTTGTTTTATTATCAGTTCCGTATTTTGTAACACTTTAACAAACTCAACGATTTCAAAGCGAGCAATGGCAATTGTTTACGAAAAAAAAAAAAAAAAAAAAAGCATTTTATCTGCAGCGCGAGAGCCTGTGTATCGGATATTCTAAAGATATGCTCATGCGATGTTGCTCTTGAATTGAATTTTATGGTTCAAGTGCGAAGAACATGAGATTTAATAAATAAATGTAGCACAGAAAACGTTTAGAAAAAAGCCCCCTTGGCATAATGTAAAATCTGGAAGCTTTCAGATTTAATTTTTAAATTGATTTATTTATATATAACTTAGTTTCTTCCTTTCTAAAAATGGTTTTTCTTCCTTACTTAAAAATTTTCCTTTTTTTCTTGAGTACTGATCTAATTTGCATAACCAAATGAATTTATTTTTTACATTTTAAAACTTCTCGGAAATACATGTAAACTATTATTGTTAATTAGATATAAATGCGAAATACAGGTAAACTATTACTGTTAATTAGATATAAATATATTATTCCTCTCTCCCGCATTTCTTAAACACACAAACATGGACGTCGTTCTCGTTATTACTGAGATAAAAAGCAATCCACTACACTACTTTACTCTAGATTCGAATATCTACGTTTCCTACATAAGTCTGTTTCCTGCCTAACTCTACGGTCATTCACATATGCACTTTTTAAAAAAATTGCTTAATTTAATTTTAATTTATTAAATTAGTAGATTTATTTTCATGGATAGATTTTGCACTTGATTTGCTTATGCTTCTGAATTTAAATGATATTGTAGATTAATTCGAGAATTAAATCTTTGACATGTTTGCACATATTTTTAAAATTATTTAAAATTATTTTGGCTTTTTTTAGAATTTAAATTTTCTTTTTTACTTTTATACGTATTTGTTAAGAATTTGAATTTGTTTAAATTTTACGTTTCCTACATATATATACATATGCAATTATTACGTGAGAACTATATTATTAGATGACTTTTCGAGGCAGGAAATAAAGCTAATATTGGGGTCACACTTTATTAATTTTCACAGCTTTCTATCAGTGGTTGCCTAGCAACTAATTTTGCTGGAATTAAATCTCAAATCTCCAAAGAATAAAATTATAGATAATGAAGCATAGTTTCAGGAATGATCTTTACATGAAAAACGGTTGATTTTGAAGCATTAGTTATCTGTATAGTTATTCAGCCTACTAGGTCAACGAAGAACCACATTAAAGCGTTTTTTACTTTTGTAATTACGTGTTTTGATAGTAGAAATGCAAATAAGTTTATTATAAATTGAAATGAAATTTCGCGTCGTCACAGAGGTTCGGAGTTTAGTAATTTTACGCATAAATACCCAGTTGGTTGCATAAAATACCCTCATTTCATATTTATACAGGAAAGGTTTTTTTTTATCAATGTTAAATCGATACATTTTCTCTCATCATATTGTTTTCCTCTAACAAAGCCGTCAAAATGTAATGAGAATTATGTCAAAAACAGTTACGCTTCAAGTACATATCTTTTTTTTTCTCCTTTCGTTAAATTTGTGCATTGTTAATGTTGGACGCGTGTATTCAGAGCCCGTGATTTCAATGAAACGTCGTTGATTTGTTTGTCAGAAGTCAAGCGAAAATGAAATGGGAAACTTACAAAAAGAAATTTATTGATGAGGCATACTGAGTAATTGGAAATTTAAATTCATGAGCAAATTTATTTGATCTAAATATAGACAATATCAAGGAGAAAAGTGTAATGGTATTAAATAAAACTTCATTTCTTTCTCAATGGCGGGCTGTCATAATCTGCTTCTTGGGCGTGTAGGTTCTGGATATATATTTAATTTCTACCGTAGACGTATCGCAATGTGGGTATTGTATAAAGCCAGACATTTAACGGCACAAAGACTTTACTAACACAGGAACAAAATAAGAACAAAAGATTAACACAAAAGTATAACTGCGTATTTTCATTCACGCTGGCATACAGCATGTTACCTTCGTTACTTCGCTACTAACTACTAACTAACTACTCTAGTAAGTCACATAAAAGAGAGGCGTTGCAGGCCGTTCGGCTTAACTGCGCATGCGTGGTCATTACGTAATGACACGGACACTAGCCATTGTAGCTTTTGACCACTACTAAGGCCAGAAGCGGTGGTCACTTTACTATGGAGGCACCTAATAGGTAAGCCACCATTGTCTCTTATGAAGGGCTAGACTATTTATGGCCATCCTTTCTCCGGGAATTGATTCCAGGCCCTTCAATACGGCAATCAGTGCTATTGCTTTTGGGGATAGTCGTACACTATCTTAAGGGGAGGGATGACTTCTTAAGGGGAGAAAAAGATTGGAATAACTTCTATTCCTAAGCAGGACTGAAAACAAGAACGTTTGGTTTATTTATGGATAGATAGAAATATGTCTTACACAAAATAATTTGTCTTAATTATATCATGTTAAATGACATGTTTAGCTACACTTTACCTTTATTAATTCAAGAACATGTTGCGGCATGCTTACAATACTGATACGTGATATACTGTTTAAAAACATTCTAAAATATTTTAACTTTGAATGACTTCAGGAAACAAACCATCATACTGTTGTACAAACTCACTCATATTTGGAGAGCGAATTAATTTTCTGTTTTCTTCTTACCATCTTCAAATTCATCGCCTTTACTTCCTACCGAAGAAAGTAACAACAAACGTAACCAATTTTAACTTTTTGGGCGCGATTCATTTTTAATATTTACAGCCAACATCATCCCAAATATCGTTGATCTATGCCATGAATCACATTTACACGGTTAAAGGTTCACTGACGCGTAAGCCACGTCCGCTATCCATAATGAAAGCTACATGTACAGAACGATTAATCTTTTCACAACAACAGCCATCTTCCTGCTATTTATCGATTGCCTTCTCCTTCTCTCTCACTACTGAAGCGATTATAAGTGATTAATATCGAATGCGTGACGAGGGAATTTGTGGATGAATCTGTGAGCCCATTTCTTGACGAATGATATCATTCTTTATTTGAAAGACGCAGTTCAAAGTTTGGAATGTTAATGGACTAGAAATATATTCCCGTCGTTTCATTTGGAATAGAAGTAGCTACTTGCTGAGTCTTCTAAACAGCTCATTAACTGATATTCCGAAGTACTTACGAGAGATAACTAGAAGGCAGTACACGTTCTGTGGACTCTTATCTTGTTGACCATCGAAAGCAGCTTCTGTGGAAAAATGCTGTTTTCTTTAACAAACTAACAGACCAATTACAGAAAGTAATCTTCTTAGCACCATTAACAACTGCATGCCAAGCATACACATAGCAAGAACAGAAAATAAAATGATGTTAATGCCATAGAGAAAACGAATTCAAAGGGAAAAAAATAAAACTATTGCATAAAACTAACGTTAAGGAAAATTTCCCTTTTTTAGGCATATTCTCATAAACAATGGCTGTATACAAAAAATGTACATTTAAAATAATTTACCGTTTATACCCTTTCTTTTATTTTAAACAAAACGTATTTACTTCGTATATAAGGCGTCTTCTCCCTCTTTTCTGCATGCCTTCGTGGTGTAACGGTAGCACACTCGGCGCGCATTCGAGGCATCCAGGTTCGAGTCCCACTGCTCATTTTTCACTTTTCCAGCATCAAGCAATCTCTTGTCTCTACAGTGGCGCCCGAAATAAAAGGTGGTGGATAATGATTCTTCACCACCAGGATTTGGCAACTGGGTTCCCCAATCCCCAGTCGCCCTTTAAAAGAGTGAGTATATAAGGTTATTTCTCCCTTTTTCATATTGCAACGGTTAGTACACTCGGCGCCTATTCGAGAGGTCCAGGTTCAAGTCCTGGCGAGGCCACTGCACATTTTTTTCAGGTCTACCGCTTGAAAAAAATCCTTATGTCTCTGCAAGTTTTAAACAAATTGCTCAGGAAAGGTTGATAGCGTATTTGGAGCGAAAAATGTGAAAAATTAACTTTATCTTGCGGGAATCTGAACCTCGCAATTTCTAGTTGCAAGCATTCTTATAATTATAAGTATATTTATAATAAGCATAATTATAATTATAATAATAATTATTATTATAAAGGCACAGCCCGATCCTCCTAGTCGTACTAAAATAATATGTTAATGAAGATTTTTGTTTCTAAGGGAAATTATGAATATTAACAATGGCATTGACTTGAATCAGTTAATTACAGGTCATGGGAGATTTCCCTTTTATCTGAAAAGATTCCATGTTCGAGATAATGATTTATGTAAAGTATGTACAAAAGTAGGAGACAATGTCCACTTTATTACAGAATGTTAACCCGTAACAGGGGACGTGCGGTCTGACGGACCGCGCCACATGTTCCTCCCATCACCCCTATTGCATGCTTTGTCCAAGTGAATGGATTCTTCCCCTAGCTTCACGTTTCGTGACCTTCTTTCTGACCCCTTCTTATCAGAATGCTTTGGCAAGTGTATCATCTGTTGAAATTCTTCTAGAGCGGTCTATGAGACCTCACCTCCCTCTCAGTGTTACAATTTTCGGCGGTAGTGAACACATGGCTCTGAAGTTAGGTCCGCGGAGATTCATTTATCCTTCTGATCCACGTTATGCAGAACTGAAAAAAATTCTAGACGAAGTTTGAAGTGATTTTCATGAAGAAGATGACTGTGAAGAAAATTTCTGCGAAAAAAAGGCGAGCAGTGGTTTTGATATCATCATAGCATCATTCGATAGAAACAGACTCGGAAACACAGAAACCTGAAATAATTGGTTTTTATAACAGAACCAAAGGTGGTGTTGATGCTTTAGATGAAAAATGTTCTGTCCATTCCTGTAGTAGGAGAACAACGCGTTGGCCTATGGCTCTTTTCTACCGGTTAGTAGATATGAGTACAGTAAACGCATACATTTTGCACCAAGGTTATAACCCAAACCCTGTTATGACCAGAATGGTGTTTTCGAAAGAATTAGCGAGAGAATTAGTCCAACCACTACTACACACGAGAGGGAAAAATCCAAGAATAAATCGAGAATTGCGCCTGACGATAAAGCGGATTTTAGGAAAAGAAGCTGAGTCTAAGGATGTGGAGCAGTGCACAAAAGAAGCAAAATTAAAATCAAGGAAAACATGTCGTCTGTGCCGCCCGAGCAAGAAAAGAAAGACAATATATTTATGCTTATCTTGCCAAGACCCTGTTTGTTTGGAATGCACGCAAAAGTTATGCAATGAATATGCTAAAGAAGACGAAAACTAAATTGTTTACTATCAGAAAATCAGTGAGATACTGATATTTTAGGTACTGTCAAAATTTTTCTGTATTGTGCTACATGCAGTTTTCTGCGGTTAAAATTTACTTTGAATATTAACTAATATAGATAAAATAGTTAATTCAAAATAGATGCATTCTTATTTTTAGTTTTATAGAATTTAGTGCAGCATATGATTTTCATCGAAAAATTTGAGGCTATGAGGAAATTTTCTGGGAACACTTTAATTTCACTTTAAAGTGTAAAAACATATTTTCTTTTCAGAGTAAAATGTTCAAAGAACATCTAAGTGAAATATCATGATGATATTTTAATTAGACGATTTTTAAAAATTTATTATAATGCGCGGTCTTTGAGACCGCACGTCCCCTATTATGTTCAACTTTTTCACCTCCCCTATTACGGGTTAAGTTAACCAGATGCATAGATTTTATGAAAAATGGTTTACTTAAGGCAAGAGGAATAGCGCATAAGATTATGAAGATTATTAACAACGATAAAGAAGCCATTGGCATTGTGTGAGTCGTGTCTTTGTATAGTCGTGTGGTGATTTTTGTACTGGCGTGGCCCGTATAGGGTCATAGGGCAAACTTTGTTTTGCAAGGTGGACCGGGTTGCGCCGTAACAGAACGAAACATGATAGACTACTTAAGCTGGCTTGAGGTCATTAACCGCGCATATTTTAAAATGTCGGATAGCAAGATGTTGAAGCTGGAGTAACTTTGGTAGAGTTGGAAATAGTAAGTAACTGCAAGGCCAGGCTGCTAGAATCTCTAAGAAATTCACAAACCTCGGCTTAAGTACATAATGACTAATTTGAATTCTGGTGAGGACTACGTAAAGAAGAAATTCGAGTAAATTTCAAATCATAATAATGGGTTAATTAACGTAAAATCTTGATAGTTATGTATATTCTTTACTTCGTGAAGAATTTTACTGTTCTTCTTTTTATTGTCATTTTCGTGACTTTTGTATGTAACACCTTCAAAAGTTTTATTATTTTGTAACGAGGTAAATTTTTTTTTGTTTTCCTTTTTCATTTGCTCTTCTTCAATAGCGCAAAAATAAATGAACTGAAGAGAAGACAAGAGTATGGTTTAGTGCTAGCTCTTTCCATTAAGTTCTGGATTGGATTGGATTGGATTATTTAATTATGGCAAAGCACACTAGGGCTATCTGCCTAAAGAGAGGGGTGCCTTCGTGGAGGACTTTCTAAGGGAAACTGGCTCGTATACACGTTACACATGGGGAAAACTACGAAAACGCCCATGCAGCCAGCCCGTTCGCGGGATTCGAACCTCGGACCGAACTACCACTGTTCAGCGTCTTTACCGCTCGGCCGCTGGTAGGCCTCCATTAAGTTCTGAACTTAATGGTTCCATGAATGGCTGAGTGATGAGATCGCTGAAAACTTTCGACGAGTGATCAAATCCTAACAAACAGGATGATTGCGTAAAGGTTTTCCCCAAGGGTATAACGTGAAAATTCTTATAAGCCAGTTTCCTTATAACGTCCTCCATGATGGCAGCCCTCCCTTTAAGCAGATAGTTTTCACGTATTTTACCGTAATCTATGTAATTCATTCTTATATGTGCTTAACGGTCATCTTAATACAGATTTATCTCCTAGGTGTTATTGCTTACATTCGCCTGGCCATGAGTTCCGAGTGCATTGCGGATTCAGAATGGTTCAAATGTTGAAATTAATATGAAATCAAGTTACTATAGTTCAGATATAAATAAGGGATAAACTAAGTGTCTTTACAGGCTATTTAAATTTTAAGCATGATTATAAATTTTTTTATTTGGAACTAAGTTTTCAATTAAGTTCAATTAAGTTTAACTAAGTTCGATTAAGATTTAAAGTAATTTCTTTGTTGTATTAGTTTTATAAAACGTAAAATGTGAAGATAAAATAAATGAAAGTGATAAAATAGGCAAAGTGTTAAGCTTAAAAAGGTTCTCTAGAAATGTTTTACGGATTCTATGAGAGTCTGATTCCGTATTTTTGTGTCAAGAAATAAAGCATTTCTTTAGAATTTTTGATGTAACAAAAATTGATTCCTGAGGAAGAGTGACAAGTATTAGGATCCCTCGAAATGTGTAGAGTAGTCTTTATGTATATTGATGCATAAAATGCATATAAATTACTAAAGAATTTTAAGTTCATGATTTTAAAGTTTAAATTTGCTACCTTCTTTCACAGTCCTTTTTCCAGTATTTAGTTGATTTGTATGTTTTTCAACGTGTTTTGACGTAGTTAACACGTCTGTGTCTATATGGACAGCTAAGGACCCATTAAATAATTCGTAAGCATATTAACCCTTTGCGGCACAGTTTGTCCGGTCTGGACATACCTAAAAATATCTTTCTGTACGCACAGACAAATTGAATGAAAAAGGATTTATAGGTCACTATAGGTTACTCTGAACCTTCTTTATTTATAGTAGATGGCAGCTCAACACAAACCAGTCCATATATTTTAACCATGTTTAGTTTTTTAAGACCCTCATCTTTCAAAGAAATCTTCCAGATTTTTTTTAGGGTATAAAAGGAATCGTTTGAAAAGAAATTTCTATGTTAGTTTTTGGCTGCATGCTAATCTCCTTATTCTATATTAGTTTTAAATTTTTACCTTGAAATCTTGCCTAAAATCAAACGGCGAACCCTAGGTGTGCCCAGACCGGGATCACCGATCATCTAGGACAACTGAGAGTTTGTATTCTTTGTTTCTCCGCATCTCATAGGTCAGTTCGCTGACAACAATGCTCGTTTCAGCACTCGTTTCGAAGCTCTATTCTCCAATCAGTGTGCCCACTTTGGGTACACCCACAGAATTAAACGGTAATGCTATCTTCACAAAATTTTACTTGTGTACTCCTGTAAGCCTAATTTGACTGCCTACCTTTTTTCTAATAAAAACTCCGACTTTAAAAGGTAGCGTGCCGGAAAGGGTTAATATGTCAGGTTGTTTACTGATCTGGTCTTTTAAAAATGAAATGAGTTGCATCATTTCTAGCGCAAATACATAAAATTAGTTTTTGTATAACTATAGCGATATAACCAATTCTTCCGTTTTAAAAAAAGAACATTGAAAATCTAATTAGTAATTTTCAACTCTTTCTACTTCTGAAGGGAAAAGAACACTTTATTAGAGTAGGGAATAAAAACATGATATATTATCTATTTATGTTTAGTACAACAGAAATACATTTGATCTGCGTAGTATCTAACACTAAATACTGATATGACCGTTTAGTTATCGAAACTGATTTTGAAGATTATTGAAATCATGATAAAATAAAATATATTTATAAGACTATAACAGCTTTTTTGCAGTTACAGAAGAAAAGTAAGCTAGCGTTAATTTAATGTCGTGAAAGAGAATTAGTTTCTAAAATTTTCATTTTTAATTAATAAAATATTGCAAGATTGAAAAAGTTATATGATTTCAAATGTCACTGTATCAGATTATTTCCACATATCCTAAAACTTGAAATATTATTTCGCCATAAAATTAATCCTGTAGCATGTTATATCTTATTGGAAGGCTACAGTAACTGAAGTGAGGTTTCTCAAACACCTAAGCTTTAAACAGGCATGACGACTGATTAAAATAACAATAAAAATATTACATCGTTAAAAATATAGATGCTCAGTCAAATACATAAGACTACAGCTGGTGCTATACCTCATTTTAAACTTCCTTGCCTTTCTGTAAAAATTTTTAAAAATTATAAATATTCCATGTATTTAACAACGGTCCTTTTTTAATGGAGTTTAAAACAAATTATGTAATATTTGACTATATTTTCTCCCTGAACCATGTAATGATGATGCAGTGCTAAATTACTACAGAAAACAGATGTTCTTGACAAAATAAATTGTGATTATAACTAATGCGATGCGTTATATTTATTCTTTTATTCTACCCTAGAAAGAATATTTTAATAGAAGAATTTTTTAAAAGAATAACCACGAAGTTCTGCACTATTCGTTTTTTTCAAAGTTCACAAAAGTGGCCTTTTATTCCGCACCGTTATTCTTAATTTAGAATTGTTTTATATCTCTTAACCAAATATTTATTCCCTAGAATTTCTCTATTATTTTCTGAAGTAATTCAAAAGTTCATCTGAAAGTATTCGTAATAATATTTTTGTAAAACATATATTTCTCCTTTAAATTTAATAATGGTCTTTTTTTATGATAAATCACTATCTGCTGGTATTCACATTAGGGAAGGGGAAACAAAGCTATTAAAAACGGATTTCGGAAAGTTCAATTCTTCTGAACTAAATTTGGTTACATTTAATAGTTTAGGAGGTTACACGTAAATAAGTTATGAATAAGTAATTTCTTGGTTCTATAGCTTTTTGAATTTATTGCGAAGATTTTTCAATTGACATTACATGTGTACAGAGAGCAAAACGCTTAATAAAGACAGCATAGTTTACTAAATTGATAAATTTCTGATTACAAAATCACTGAAGCCTGACTTTACATATTTTACCAGAAATTGTATATAGATTTTTTTTTTCAGCAGGATACATGAAAAATGAGCAGTGCCCTCGACGGTACTCGAACCTGGACGCGTAATGGCAAACCGCACATTGACTTGATCAATGTTAAACGAATTTCGCTTACTGCGCATGCTCAGAGTAGAATTTGGCTCAATTTTAAAAGAAGATAAATACAGCATATGGTTGATATTGTGTTATCTAGGCGTAGACAGTTCGGGGTTTTAAAATTTGTTAGGTTGTAAATTGCTTCATTACTTAGAGTGTAAATATCGATTGTGAACTACGCAAATTTTCATTTAAGAAGGATATATTACAGGATGTATTAGCAGAATGTTTATTGATTATACTTCTGAGGAATGAAAGCTATTCAATATTAACCATACTTTCCATTCGTATATACTTTCACAAATTAAGGAATAAATCTACTAGTTTAAACTACTCAATTAAAGTCAAATAACTCATATTAAATGTAATGTTTATGAACAAAATAAACCAAAATGAAATGAAACAGAAGCACATGCAATAAGCACACAAAAAATTTTCGTAGTATTGCAATTGTAAAATCAGTAAAACCAGCATGACTAACTTGTGTAATGTCAGACAAGAGAAACACGCTAATGTGACAATCAAAATCGTAAAAACAACCTTGTATTCAATATTCTTACGCTAAATACAAGGTTGTTTTTACGATTTTGATTGTGTAATGTTGTTTATTCCCCCCTTAGTCGCCAGTATTTCCTCCCACACCAACGGTACACCATTGGGCATGCGCACTAAGCGAAATTCGTTAACACTGATCAACTCAATGTGCGGTTTGCCATTACGCAACCTGGACCTCTCGAATACGTGCCGAGTGTGCTACCGTTACACCACAAAGGCATGCAGAAAGGAAGGAGAAAATACTGTTGCGAAATGTACAGGCGCGGTGAGATGGCTTCTCCGCAAAGCAGCTTTAGGGTTGCCACATTTGGCGATAAATCGCCCATTTGGCAACAAAATTGGCGATATGCCATGGACGAATGGAGAACCTTCTGGAACGAATTCTTACCGGTTTAGCCCCAAATGTTCCCGAACAGAAGCCAAAAGCTATATAAACCCTGTTGGTCCGCAGTTAGTGCGTGCGTCTATCATCGAGTGAGTGTGTTTCGTCTAGCGAGTGAATCCCTGCGGAGGCGATCGCGTCGACAGCCGGCCAGCGAGTGCCTAGTGGGTCGTCGAGTGCACCGAAAGAGTCTCGTAGAGTATTGCGGTTAGTGCATCGTCGAGAGAGCGTGTTGAGCTCCGGAAACGACTGAACCGAGAGTCAGGAGCTGTGCTCTGTGTGTCGTCGAGTGCATCGCGAGTTGTAGCGTGGAGTCTCGAGAGTACGTGGAATTCCGAGAACGACCAAGCAGAGTCGGGTTCTTTGCATGAAGCTATCTCCACTGTTATTGCCTGACAGTGTGAACGCTGTGTCGCTGATTGCTCCAGCGTGCTTATAGTACATTTTCGACGACTGTAAAAAGTGTTATTGGAGCTGTCCTGATTAATATTGGCTAAATAAAGTATGTTTCGATACTTCATCAAGTGTCGTCGTTATTCACTCCAAATCTACAAACCCATTACGAACATGAAGGAAGAAAATAACGTAACAACTAGACAGAGAAAAACGTAACAATACCTTATATACTCCCGCTTTTAAAAGGCGACTGGGATTAGAGGACCCAATCCCCAAATCCTGATAGTGAAGAATCATCATCCTTCGCCATTTTAGTTCGGGCAACACTGTAGAGTAATTAGTTTATTTTAATGCTGCAGACTTCGAAAATGAGCAATGCCTTCACTAGGACTCTAACCTGGACTTCTCGATTACGCCCCGAGTGTGCTATCGTTACACCACGAAGGTATGCTGGAAGGAGGGAGAAAAACCGTATAAAATGTTTCATTATTTGAATTCCTATTAATGCCAGAACGTATCTCTTTACTAAATAAAAATGGCGTCTTTTTAATTCTGTGCCTCCCTTGTATTAAACGCTTTTATGCACTACCAGTTAACATCGACGACAATTATTAGTCCAAAGGGGCGGTAGACCAGAAAGGTTATTAGTCTCAAAACGGCATTTTGTGGCGATTCACTATACACGGCGCATCACTTTTTAAATTGTTGCCACCAAATATTACTGCCCTGTATTATATTTAAAGAAATTAAATAACGAAGAATCTGCATGAGTGTATGTGTGTTTCTCGCACTGTGAAAAAAAGACGGTACCTAGAGCCATCAAATTTTTAATAACGTAATTCCCCGCCCCCCCCCCAAGGGTTACAGCCGAAAACATCGCGGCAAAAACATCGCGGACGAAAACGTCGCGGAGAAAACAACGCAAGGAGAAAACGTCGTGCTACAAAACATCGTGGGAGAAAACATCGCAGTTCTAAAACATCGTCGTACAAAATATCGTCGTCGAAAATAAAGCGGTTCAAAAACTTCGCAGTTTAAAAACATCGTCGTCGAAAATATCGTAGTAAAAAATAAAGTATCTACAAATCATCGCATGACGATAACATCGCAGATATGCTTTTTTCAGGCTTTAATAACTGTAAATGGATATTCCCGTAATGATTTGTGAGCGCAAGATGGAAAGAAGGATAATTTTTACTTTCATATTTTTTATTAACTAATAAATTTTAGTTGAAAAAGTAAGAAGGATACTTAAGCATAGAAAATTAATGCAACTTATAGCACTTAATAGAATTTTAAACCGACATAGTTAACTAACAATGGTCATTAATAAATCATTTTTATAAAGTTTTTACTGGTAATTTTTTATGAAAAGTATTATCTAAAAAAGATTAGAAAAAGGAAGGATAACTGCATAATCTTATTTTTAAAAATCCTCGTAACTGCATAATCTTATTTTTAAAAAAATTGCTAAGTTAATTTTGAGATTATTTTCTTCACTTTTGTTAGTCTAATACTCTTATAGCGAAAATTATTTCTTGTTTTGTTTCAGCTTATTCTTAAAATGTCATTAAAATTTCCATGCACGGCGTGCAGTCAGTTACTTGAATGACGAGTTGTTAGTTATGAAGAAAACCAGCTATGCATAATATTTCAGTAGGATTTGGATTTATTAGATTATGCCAAAGCACACTACGGCTATCTGCTTAAGGGGTGGGATTCCTTTGTGGAGTACATTCTCAGGAACTGGTTCATATGCACATTATACTTTAGGAAAATCACGAAAATCTTCATGCAGCTTTTCTTTTCTTCTTTTTTTTTTTTTTTTTTTTTTTTGTTTTTTTAGAAATAATGTATACTTGCAGTGAACATTCTTGGTGACTATCTCCCTCTAAGACGAAGAGTGTTTTTGAGAATAATAAACATTGGATTTTAATCATTACGCAAGTTCACCACATTCACTCAAGATTAAAACGATATGGAATTTTGAGTAGTCGCTTTAAATAGGGTTGCCTACATTTACTTTTAAATTTAGACATTTCTTATTTAGCACTTTAAAAGTATTATTTAATTTTTCATATACATTTTATTCGAAAATTTGTAGTTACTTGTTGAACTTACAGTGGCCAACTTTCTAAGACAATTTTGAATGTTTTCTCCGGTATTTCTTAATTTTCAGAATATCTTAAATTATGCTCGCCAAAAATCTGTAGCGAAATTAAAATTAATATTTCTGAGTGAGATTCTATTTTGTAGCGATTCTTTGCCTAGCAACTTTGAAGCGAGTAATTTTTCTTGTAGATTTTTAATTAAAGATAAAATTTTGTGAAATAAAAGCTTAATCGAATTTCCTTTATATAGATTTCAAGGATAAAAACTGTACATATTTTATATTGTTTTTTCTTTTCACTGACTGAAACGTTTCAAGTACAATTTCTTTTTGTATTTATGTGACAAATTTTTTGGAATAAGAAAATATAACATTTTTATGAATCATATGAATACATATTTATGAATCATATTGCTTTAGAAACATATGATTTTGAATATCAATGATAATTAAACTTTAAAATCCGGGTTCGCTTCGTGCATGATTATTTTTTAATTAAAGTATCCAGAAACAAATTGTTTCAAAAAAATGAAAGTATTTAGTGCGTCTAGGCATTAAACTATTGTAAAAAGATATCTTGAAAGAAGGCATGTTAATTTCCATAGTTTACGTTTTAAATCAAACAAAATTATCTTTTTGTTTTAATAATTTTACAAATCTTATTGTTTTTTTTCATCTGTAATTAACTGTAGTTTTAGTTTCTCAGTTCACAATAATAAGCAAAGATATACTGTGAAATAGCTGAGTCAATGAGAGGTGTGTTATTAGGTAAATGTAGAATTCAGTTTATGTATACCACTGTAAACAACAAATATACTAATTGCTTATCTGGATTTCTTTACCTCAACGTTAAACATTTTCTTCCTCTTACACTTCACAGAGAGGGAAAAAAAGCTTCTCTATCTCTTTTCCCAGCCATAAAAACTCTACTACGATGTTCATTATTGCATCTGCATGTAACAAAAAGAACAAAATGTTGCATATAAGTTTATAACTTCATGGAGTTAGCCAATTTTTATATTTCGATATGTGTTCTTTTTAATATTCACGTAAGGCTTAATTAGCATGTTGGCTATGATTCATACTATATACTTGTATAAAACCGAATCACATGCTTTTTTGAGTGC
Organism: Stegodyphus dumicola; assembly: GCF_044657685.1. Classification (NCBI taxonomy): domain Eukaryota; kingdom Metazoa; phylum Arthropoda; class Arachnida; order Araneae; family Eresidae; genus Stegodyphus; species Stegodyphus dumicola. The sequence goes on along the minus strand of NC_140772.1, from coordinate 19,008,034 downwards.
TGGATTGCTCAAAAAAACTTTTTTTTTTCGTTTTATTGTTAAAATATGACTAATTTTTATATAAAGTGTAGTGGTGATGGTGCGTGTTCAGACGACTACATATAGTCCTTATTCGTTTTGTATATTGTACGTATTTACTAGTCCTTATTATATTACATATTATAGTAATGCATTTTAGTAATATTTACGAATTCGCATTGATACTGTGACACAATCATTTTGCTTCTTGAAGGCAACTTTTGCAATAAACTTCGAATATTTCAGTTTCATCATAAAATGAATTATTTTTTATGGATATTTAGCACTAGGGTTTTGATACGAAAAATATGATTTAAATTTTGTGCTCTAATTTTGCATTAAACCGGACCAAAATTTTTGGGAAATCCTCTTGTTATTGAAAACTAATACATATATAAAAGTAGAAAATAGTAGTTTCTCTAAATTGTTTTGAATTTCTTTTAAATGAATTTCAAATGCTTCTAGGATTAATATATTCCTAATTGTAATGGGTAAGAATTGCAATAAAAATTATAGTTAAAAAATTATATATAGGAAATGTAGAATTATAAAACAATCAGATAATTATGAATTTTCTCAACTGTATTCAGAATTCTTGCATCTTTTTCTTTAGCATTGAGTCATCTATGATTGTTTCACTACTGACCTAGCTAACTACAGTGTTATCAAATGAGTCTTACAAAAATGCATATTATGATGCTTCAAATCATTAAAACAGTATAGATAATGGCTATCTGGTTATATCTTTGTGTAAGGTCTTTCTGATTTGTATATAAAAATATTTGAGTTATATTTATTTTATTGACAAATGTTTAGAAAGCAGACAAAAAACTCTGATTGACTTAAATGAATGTAGGTCTTTACATTTATGACTTAAATGAATGTAGGTCTTTATATTGAAAATAATGCTAGTTTCATAACTCCCTACAATTAAATATAATATGAATTTCTTGCATATCTATGAATTTGCAATTTGAAAGACACACAATTTGCATTTTTGATAGTCCAGTATCAATGAACACATAAATTCAGAAATTTTAATGAAGAAGATTTCTACTTTTTCTACAATATTCATTTAATTTATTTACAGTTATGTATAGAGTTTGAGCTTAATTTCAGGAGAGGAGACTAGAAATGTTAACTTTTTGTTTACTCGTTTACCTGTTGTAAAAGTATCTGGAAGTGGCATTCGAAGGTAATTTGAAATTTTTACTTAACTTTAATATCTTCTACAATTTAAACAAAATGAAGTAATGTGGTATGCATTATAGAAGAAGATATGATTTTACTAAATAATTACAATATTATTTAAATAAAAACTGGTGTAAATATCTTATTTTTCTTTCATGTCTTTCTTTTTTCTTTTGCTTTTTTTTTTCCCATTAAATTACTAGACAAATTGCGTACTTTTGACCGATCTTACTAAAAAAGGTTTGGTTCCTGGAGTAATCATCCAAATAATTTTAAAAATCATATAAAATGTGAAAAAGGTTGGATAGGAGGTAGTCAGCTGAGGAGCATTTGATATTTTCGTTTGAAAAGTAAAAAAATATATATATCTTTTCTCATTTTAGATTTTTTTTTTTTTTTTTTTTTTTTTTACACAAACCAACCTTGTCTCATATAAAAAAAATAAAGCTTTGAAAACTAATTTTTGAATTTAACAAACATTTTCTATTCGTAAAAAGCAAAGTTAATTAAATTTTAAATTATGAAATTTTATTGTAAACAAATGAATGATTAATTATTGCTGCGAACTAATCTGCAATATTATTTAAATTCTGAATACATGGATGACGAAACACGAATTGAATAATTGAAGAGTTAGGTTTGGAGGCAACTTCCCTTGATAAGTTTGTCTCCTGCCTGTTCAACAATTATTCACTTATACATTTTAAAAATTTTTTTAGGATTAAAAAATTTTTTGGAATTATATATTTATTCATGGATTTTGATACTTTCAGGTAATTTATATATGTTCTCAGAATTTAAATGATATTGTAGATTAGTTCGCAGCAATAATTAATCATTTATTTGTTTGCAATTAAATTTCATAATTTAAAATTTAATTAACTTTAAATTTGCTTTTTACGAATAGAGAATGTTTGTTAAAGTTTTATTTTAATTAAATATGTTTACTTTTTGTTTATTTGCATTTTTTCTATTGATTAGTTCTTAAATTTTAATGTTTTTTAAAGAAATCGAAAGTTGATTAAAGAAATTGATATATTAATATATGAATATAATATATGAATCATATGCTGAAAAATTCTTTTCCTATGCTATTTACATACTCAAATGAGTTTTTTTATACTGAAATAAGTACTGGATATATACTGAAAAGTTTTTTTACATTCATATACTGGAAAAGTATTTCCTTATGCTATTTATATAGTGAAAAATGTTTCCTTATTGTGAAATAAATACTGAATGTATACTGAAATGTGTTTTATATTCTTCCCTAATGCTATTCATATTGCTAACCTGTTAGTTTTGAAAGACTCCTTTTTATCTTTCCCTCTATATTAATTTCCAAACTTAAGCTGAAACTTCGTTTGCAACATTAAACCACAGTATTTTATAAAAGAAGCCTCCCATCATAAGTTATCTATTTTATGAAGCAGTATAGAGATTGTTTGTTGAATTACATAATTACCTTGTATTAATGTTTATTTATCAGATCAAATTATATCCAAAAGTGCATCCTGAAAAATTCGTTTACAATAGACTGTGCTACTTTCAGATTTTGCAGTGCGTCAGAAAATAATATTTTAATCTATATTTTAATCAAAAGTTGCCATTCTTAATATTATATTATTTTTATTAAACACAGTGCCTTATAATCCAGTCTTTTACGATTTTTAAGTAATTATAAAAATTTATAGTTGTTGAATAATGAAAAATATTTATGGCACCATTATAAAATTTAACGTAGATATGTCAGCCTTGTTCAAAATTTGTAGCTTAAGAATAAACAATAATTTTACTTTCCTTCATTTCGTAAAAAAGGTGATATCGTGTTAAAACTTTGCAAATAATGTACCATCTATTAATGCAGTTATAAAAAATTAATTAAATAATAAATACTTCATTGTATACATTTAAAAAATTAGGAGCGCGAGAAAACTGTAAACATAACAGAAATTTCCGCCTAAGTTAGAACTAATATTTAAAATTGCTTCATAAATATTTGCGAATAAGCAAATATTTATGAAGCAAAACCATAAGCATATTTTGAGAATGTATTTTTGTAGCAAAAGACCGATGTTTATAGTGTTACCCATTGCAGAAAAACATGAAACTCTAAAATACCTTTCATATTTATCAAATAAAACTTCCATTTATATATCATTCTATATTTAGCAAATGAAAAACTGCTGTTAAGGATTTTTAACGTTAAATTTACATTACTGTCATATAATAAATTATTTTTAAAATTATGTTATATTATCAGTATTGATCAAAACTGAAATGACTAGGGATTTAAAAGCAAATCTCTTACCTCAGTTTTCAAATTTTCCCCCTTTTAAATATACAGAAATACGCAATAAAATACCGTATTGTCACAAAACATAATGGTGTCATATATGAAAAAGTTTTGTCTTTTAAGAATCTTTCAGAAAGACAAAAGGGGCTTACATATAAGATGTGCCCACGTATATAAGTTTGATATATCAAGTAAGTTACAAGAAAAGCCATTAAAAGTCTAATCTTGTTATTTGAGATAAAATTAAGTAAATATATCTCCCATTGCTTTACGAGTTAAAAAATACTCTTAAACGTATTCTTTAATATTAAGCTGCCTGATCAGGATGATTTCAGAAAGGAATAGAAATTGAAAATTTCGTCTTATATGCATCCACAATGGTATTAAATTTACTGAATTTTATTAAAATATAGATAGCTTATTAAGCTAAAAATTTATCCACTGTAAACAAATACTCTAAAGTCATTTTCTCACACAAACATGAATTAATGAAAAATGAAACGAAATAAAATTTTAATTGATAGGAATTTTTCAAAAATATCGTTATTGTTAATACCAAATCTCCAATAAATTTTAGCTTCGCATACCGTTTCAGTTAATAAATGATATTTGAACGAACAAGGCATCATCATTTGTCGTTCATAATTTCTCTGATGAAATAAAATTTGACTTATACTACCAAAGAGTGTATACCAAAGAGGCTTAAATAAAACACATTATACCAAAGAGGCTTAAATAAAACACATTATATGGAGTAAATTATCATTCAAATATATTCATGAAAGCTAGTATAATTGTAAATATAAACTCTAAGAGCATAAAAGTTCGCCTAATATTTTTCAGAAAATATAATGTAATTACGACTCATGTTAAAGCTGTAGTAATAAAAACATGTATAATTATATCAGACATTAAACATCCTCATTAATTAATGTATAAAAAATGTACACCTGCAGTTGAAAATTGTAGGCTATTCCCCTTAAATAGTCTAAAATAGGCCGATCATTATAATCATTTACAATCTTTTGAATTCTGAGAGATGTATCTCTGTAAACTTTTCTACTTACTGGTGGATGGTGACCTGCAATGTATTGTTCAATTTTTATAGAATTTAAATTTTGTTCCTTTTTTAAGCAATAAATAAATTTCCAGATTGTTGGATGGCATCCGTTCATAAGTTCTTTGAATCTGCGATGCCATCCTTCAACCGCATTATTTGTCTTTGGAACTTTATCTTTTACAGCATCATAACAGTTCCAAACACTGGTCTGCAACGTTGTCCACGACGAGTAAATCTACCAATCCATGTGTCTTCAAAATAATTTATGATTGGCTGAATGATGTTCATATTATTTACAAAATAAGTAGATGATATTAATTGTTCAAATGCTTCAATGACATCTGAAGTAGGAACGAAAGCCAAAGCTGCAAGTTGAGAGATTTCCAAAACGAAATTCGGATCAGTTTCATATTTACTTTGCAAACCTGCACACTGAATCTTTCTATACACACACTGACTTAAATGAAAAAATCATCCTCTCTGAATGATATTCGGAAAGGAATTTTTAAAGGCATTTATGGCAGCCTTTTCAAAATCAGTCATTACAGTTTGGGGCTGCAGATCCGGTTTCAAAGATTTTATCACCGTAAACACTCATTTGTATGTTTCTTCGCGTTTGTTTGGCATTAATACATACACTGAAGGTATCACATTATCATATTTAACACCATGGATTGTATAAATCTGACTGAAAAGCGGTGGTGTTGCTTTAAAAGTTCCATCAGCAAACCAGTTCGGACATTCAGCCATGAAGTCCAGATTTCTGAGGGTCGAAAAAATTAGAATTCTGTCTGTCTGCGCTCCACTGTCATACAGCAAAAATTTCTCTTCTTTTAGTGTTTTTGAAAACTGTTCTAGGATTACTAATTCTTCAAGACATCTAGGATTATGCAATGGCATTTCTCCGTGTCGAGCATATCTGATAATTTTTTTAATATTTTCCACTGGTGGTATATGCCCCGAAACAGCACAAGGAAGACCAATTGTACCAACTGCTGCTAAAGAATGTGTCGATTCCTGCGTTGTTACCGCACGCTCTTTTAATTGAACTCATAATCTTTTCGCTGTAATTTTGCCAGCATTTGGAGGATGCCCGTGAGATTTTTCAAGAATGATATTATCATCTTGAGTGTGAATTCGCCCTTTGCACTTACAAGTAAAATACTCTACACATTTCCAAATACTTTTCTCAGCACTAGCACGTTCAAAATTATAGATGTATCCTTTCACCATAAGTTGTTTACGGTTCTTTTGGCTGATGATATAGTGTAACGGCATGTTGGCTTCTCTGACAGAAGATGCAGTTAAGTTTCCGAGTTTCAGGTACAACTAAGACTTGGAGCATCAGACATACATTATTTACCTAATTGTCAAACAATGGTTTTCTCGAGGCAGGAGCCACCTGTTTCCCCTTCAGACTCAAATGACGTTTTACAGTTTGTTAAGTAAAAATAAGCAGGTGTTCCATTATTAAACACAGTTAGTATATGTTTATTAGTAGTTGAACACCAGGAAAATTTTGGTGAACTGAAAAATGTCAGCTAAGCAATTTACAATTTGATTTATTTTTAATGTATCTGGAATCATTATTGGTAGTTTAAAACTAATGAGCAGTTTTTGTATATAGTGCTGGAACAGATTAAAAATTTAATAAAAATGAAACTCGAGGTTCCTTTCAGGTAACGAATATTAGCATCTTTACTGAGAAAAGCTAGTAAACAGAGTTTTGAAATCGGAATAAATTATTTAATTATCTTAAAATGGTTCAAAAAAAAGAAAAAGATCTTTAAATCAAATATCAGATAGTAATTGAATCTTAAAATAATTAGACTGAAATTTTATAATAAACAATTAGAAGTGAAATGAAGAAAGAAAGAGAGATGAGTCTAGTTAGAACAAAAATATCTGTGTAGAATTAAAATAAAAAGAGTAAAAAATACAGCAATCCAACATCCAAGTTTTAGTTATAGAGATGTCTTATATAAGCATATTATACTCTAAGTAAAGTGGTAAAAAGCCTTCCGTGTCATATTTTTTTGTACAACTGGACTATTGTAATGATCTGAATGTTGAGTTTTATCAGAAGTACTTTATTAATTACGTATCTCGAGGTCTCTATCGATATTTACCCACGTATTGTCGAGCAGCGAGTACCAGATGCATGTAGATCACAGCCACTATCATACTATAAGAAAACCATTTACTTGAGAAACTTATGATTGAGTCTACCAGGAAAATCAGAAATGAGCTATGAGCTTTAAATCTTAAAGTCACTCTGCACGTTTTTTGACGCATTTTCATTTTTTATTGAATCTTTTTGTTTTTGTTTCACATTTAATTTTATATGAACAAACGTTTCGCAAAGCATTCAAATTTATAAATTATAATCTTTAATCTTACTGTAATCATGACCCCTATTAGTGGCCGAATGGTTAAAATCGCTGAATGCTAGGAGTTTGAACGCAGTGCCATTTCAGGAAAAGAGGCTGGCTTCGTGGTTGGTATCGAGAAAGCCCTCATCGCAGGCATCCTTTCTCTAAGCTTGATAGCCTTTGTGTGCCTTGCCATATTTAAACAACCTAGCCTATTGTGTAAACATAGAAACATATGATAAGAGATTACACTCTTTATGGAAACGAAATGTACGTGTCGAAAGTGTGCAATTAAATTCTAGACATGTTGTTTACATATATATTTATATGTAAATGTAGTATGTAAATTGTGCAATGAGTTTATTTGCTAACAATTTTTATTTTTAGTGCATTTTTATAAAAAATATAAATACCTCTTACATGATAACAGGACCGAGACAATGATGAAGAGAAAGAAGTACTCAGCTAGAATAAATAACTCAGACGGGAATTGCACGGGAAAAAATAACATGAAAGACAGTGTTATTTAAACCTGAAAATTAATTAATATGCATTATTCTCTGTCCTGATAAATATTTTATGTAGGTTTTTTTAGTAATTAAGTCTTTTAATTAAGTTTTGTTTAATTAGGTTTTCTTATCATATGTGTGGAATTCAATCATTTAAGGTAATGTGGATTACCTCAGATAACAGGAAGTGCGGATAAATGGACAACTGTATTATTTCATAAAAAATTATCATTACGAAAATTTATTGCACACGGTACTGTTATTACGCAGTGTTATTACACACGGTGTTAAAAAAAATGTCCCTGAAAAATTATCCTGGGAAAAATGTTCCAGTAAACATGTTTCCAGAAAAAAATTAAATGTTTCTAGAAAATGTATGGCTATTTTCTTATTTTTCCAAATATTATAGCAAACTATTTAATGTCATATCATAAATATCACCACAAGTTTATATAACTTTTAAAATTAATGAACATTATTTAGCTTTTACATAAGAAAGTTGCCTTACATTTAATGAAATATGTTATACAAATGTACTAAATGTGAAATATTCTATAAAAGATACTTAAAGTGAATAGAATTAATCATACGATTGTCTTATGTGGATAATCACATATAAATTTAAACTAGGTCTTTGGAACACTGTGCATTATGCTTATCAATGTAGAGGTTACGCAGATTATTTTTTTAACAGTTCGTCGTAAAGGCCAAATCATATTCCCAATTTGTAAAGCCGTATATCATACTCCTAGTTAATAATAATTCGTAAAATGATATTCCCAGTCCGTAAAGCTGTAGATGCTGTTTCTAGGCCGTAGATGTGAAATATATGATATTTTATTCTTTAAGGGGCTGTGTACAATTCTAAATTTCATTTTGTATAATTTTTTTTAAAGATTACATTTTAATTTAGAATTAAGATTAATTAGATAATTAAGATTACATTTTAATTTAGAATTACTCGGTCCTGTTATTATGTAGATTTAATCGTACAGAAACAGACGTTGTGATCACGAGACATAAAGAAAGACAGTCGTGTGGGCGTTTGTTGAGCAATCGGAAGCAAAGGGGAATTAATGAAACATTTCGGAAAGCGGAACTGGAAAAAAAAAAAAAAAACCCACAGTACTTTTAAAAGCATTATACCAATTTCATTTACTTGTAAAGCACTTATATTTTTTCATTTCTTCGTATTTATATTATTCTCATTATTTACATAAACTAAAGTTTTATTCCTTAAATACATTAAATCGTAAAAGGAAATTTTATAATTTTTGTGTTTAAAGACCGGACACCAAATTTTTAAAGTTGTTTTGACAGATTAAAACATATTTCGGGAAAATTTGTATATTTCTCTTATTGGTCTGAAGAAGTATTTAATAATAAAGAAATTTAAAAAAAAATAAATAAATGCATAATGCACAGTTCTGAAAAGACACTGCTTAAAGTTTATATAATTAAAAAATTATTTAATTTTGGAAAATCTTTTTCCTCAGATTTTAAATATTTTCCATTCTCAGCGACAAAGTTTGAATTTATGATGTTTTCATCATACGTATAATCGTAGTTTCGCCTCCTTAATCGAACTACGTAAATATGTAATTTTATTGGAAAAAGTTTAAAATTTCGGATTATTCATTATTCGTATCGTTGAACTTTGGCCAAAAAAGAAAGGAAAATGTTAATTAAATCTATATTTTTAATATAATTCATTGATGAAATTATATATTAATTAAATAAATCTGTATGTATGAATACTTATATGCAAAAGAGGCAAAGGGCCTTTTTTCAAAAACAAACAAGGAAGGGCGATCTAAACACGCTTGAACTCTAAACTTTTCTGGGTTCTCTTTTTAAACTGCATGGTAGATGTAAAACACACAAATAGTAAGAAGTTAAGAAATGCTATTTCTGTCTGTACATGGACCATCATCAGTAATGACCGAAATTTTCAGCTGTCTTTTATTAACCAAATAGCCTTCAGCGGCCAGAGGGGACAGCACCCTGGAGTAAGGCTTGAACGAAACACCCGTTCTCACGGATGTTAACTAATGGTTGACCCTCTCCAATAGTATAAATAGCTGTAATTCATCCGCCCTCCCCTGAGTTCAGCCACTTAGCTTGTTTTTCAACTCAATACTCAAAACTAAGACCTTCAAGCGTTAGTTTCCCGAAAAGTTCTTAATTGCTTTCACCTTGCATACAGATTGCTACAATTCCCAGGCAAATCCTAATTCTCACTTCTCTTTCGAAACAAATATATACTACCACTATTAATGAAAGAAAAAATTTCCTTTTATGAATAACTGAGTAATTATTTATTAAAAAATGAACTTTTGTAAAAAACTCATAAAGATCAATATTCAATCAAAAATCGATATTCTGAAAATTTTAAGTGCAGTGAAATACAGCATTTAAGTCTCTCCCTTAACCCTTTCAGTCTCAATGGGTTAAGTCCCAGTAGATGTTTAAAGAAACCTAGAGAGAATTAAACGCATTAATTTACTACATAGTTGATATCCCACTGGTAGCAGGCATCATTTTTAACATCCCCATTACAAAATTGTTGCGCGCATCTTCTTATAGAGGCTTAGTGACAGACTGTCAATTTCTGTTAGTGTGATTTGTGTCATTTGTGATAATTACCAAGAAGGCATAAAAAAAATCAAGTCAGTTGAAACAAATAAATTGGGATTGAAAGGGTTAAACAATTTAAGATGTTTTATAAATTTTCAGTATTTAGTTATTCAGATTTCAACCAGTAAAATCATCTTCTCCAAATGCCATTTGTTAAATGTATTAAGTCCTCAAAAAAAGTATTTTTCCTTTCATTTAAAGATTTTATATTTTGACAACTTGCACATCCTTGTTTTTGATATTCTGCACTATATCACACTTAAAATTATAAATTTTTGCTCATAAAAAATCACAGATTCATGAGTCTATTTGAATTAATTGTGTTTCTTATATCCAAAACATGTTTAATATGTTGAAGACGTATATTAATAGAGTTTTATAATATATGTTTAGCGGGAAATATGCACTAATACATAACATGCATTAAAATAATTGAGTCATAGGATCAGTAAGAAACTATGGTTATTACCAAAATAAATAAGGACAATGTGCAACATAATAAAGACTACAGAAATGAATGAGGACATTATTCAAAATAAATAAGGACTATATACAGCTCCTCACACTCCCACATCATCACCACTACATAAGAATTAAACATGTTGCAACAATAAAATGAACAAAAAAGAGAGAGTCTGTGCAATCCATTACTCCAAAAAAAGCATATGTTTCGAGTATATACAAGTATAATTACATAGTATGAATCACAACCAACACACTAAAAGTTGTACTAAACTACAGCATACTAAAAAATACTATACTTCAAAGGTAAAGAATTCTTAGGACAAAGAATCGCCACAAAGTAGACTCTCTCTCAGAAATATTAATTTTAATTTCGTTACAGATTTCTGGAGTGCATAAATTTAGATATTCTGAAAATTAAGAAACACAAAAGAAAAACATTAAAATTGTCTTAGGAAGTTTGTCACGGTAAGTTCAATAAGTAATTACAAAATTTTTGAGTAAAATGTATATGAAAATTTAAATAAAATACTCTTAAGTGCTTATAAGAAATGTCTTAAATATAAAAGTTTTCTTCTACCAATGGCGGCCCTCAGCGGACTTCGGTTTGGCCACTACTAAGTGATGGTCACTTTATTACGGAGGCACTTAATTATAGGTGGGCCACATTTGCCTCCTATGAAGGACAGTTACAATCCTGCCTTCTCCGAGGTTCGAACCCGGGACCTTTGGTATCGCAGACCGGCGACTCAAACCACTATACCGTCTAGGCGGTCTAAATATAAACGTAAATGTAAGCAATCCTATTTAAAGCGACTACTCAAAATTCCATTCTTTTTAATCTTGAGTGAATGTGGTGAACTTGCGTGATGATTAAAACCAATGTTTATTGTTCTCAAAAACACTGTTCGTCTTAGAGGGAGATAGTCACCAAGAATGTTCACTGCAAATATACATTATTTCTAAAAAAAAAAAAAAAAAAAAAAAGCTGCATGAAGATTTTCGTGATTTTCCTAAAGTATAATGTGCATGTGAACCAGTTCCTGAGAATGTACTCCACAAAGGAATCCCACCCCTTAAGCAGATAGCCGTAGTGTGCTTTGACATAATCTAATAAATATAAAACCTACTGAAATATTATATAGCTGACTTTCTTCATAACTATAAAATCAGCATTCAAGTAACTGACTGCACGCTGTGCATGAAAATTTTAATGTCATTTTAAGAATAAACTGAAACAAAACAAGAAATAATTTTCTCTATAAGTGTATTAGATTATCAAAAATGAAGAAAATAATCTCAAAATTAACTTAGCAATTTTTTTAAAAATAATGTTATGCAGTTACTTACCATCCTTTTTCTAATCTTTTTTAGATAATACTTTTCATGAAAAATTACCAGTAAAAACTTTATAAAAATGACTTATTAATGACCTTTGTTAGTTAACTATTAATATTACTTTGTTACTATATATATTACATTGTTACTACTATATATATTACTTTGTTAGTTTGTTAGTTAAAATTCTATTAAGTGCTATAAGTTGCATTAATTTTCTATGCTTAAGTCTCCTTCTTACTTTTTCAGCAAAAATTTTTAGTTAATAAAAAATATGAAAGTAAAAATTATCCTTCTTCCCATTTTGCGCTCATAAATCATTATGGGAATATCCATTTACAGTTATTAAAGCCTGAAAAAAGCATGTCTGCGATGTTATCGTCATGCGATGATTTGTAGTTACTTTATTTTTTACCACGATATTTTCGACGACGATGTTTTTAAACTGCGAAGTTTTTGAACCGCTTTATTTTCGACGACGATATTTTGTACGACGATGTTTTAGAACTGCGATGTTTTCTCTTTGCGATGTTTTCTCCCACGATGTTTTGTAGCACGACGTTTTCTCCTTGCGTTGTTTTCTCCGCGACGTTTTCGTCCGCGATGTATTTGCCGCGATGTTATCGGCGGACACCCCCCCCCCCCAAGTATGGACACCTGAGCGCCCGAATTTTGAATTTCGAATATTTTTTATTGTCTATTTCATATCTTGTAAAATTTTAACGAATTTTTAATTAATAAACTCAACGATTTCATATTTCAAAGCGAGCAATGGCAACACTGTGCGGAAAGAAGCATTATCTCCAGCGCGCGAGACTGTCTATCGGCAATTCTAAAGATATACTGTTTTTAAATATTTCGTGATATTGCTGTTGCATTAAATTTTATGTTATTTAAGTGTGAAGAACGTGATATTTAATAAATTAAGGTAACACAGAAAATGTTAAAAAAAGTCCCTTTGTAATATAAACTTTGAAAGCTCTCAGTTTTTTTTTAAATTCATAGTTATTATTAAACTTTTCTCTAATTATCTTATACAGAAATAGAAAACTAGACTGTATTTCCTTATTGAATTGACAGCATGTTAATGTCACGGAAAAGACAGCATTTTCCTAATAAGCTAAAATGCATACTTCTCTTACTATACTTCCCTTACTTTCACTTTCTACAATTTTTGAACTGATTAGTTTTCCCACAAATGAAGCTTTAAGTATTTTTTTTTCATTATTAAATGTCGTGCTTCATCCTTCAAAGGCTCAATATCAGATCTGAATTCTTATGGATCGAAGATGTGGTGTAAAGTGCATCAACAAAAATTCTATAGAATGTCGCAACGAACCGTTTCCACAAAATAAAAGAAATTAAATAGTCGTACACTTCTGATGATAGATTTTTTTGTTTATTGATATCACCCAAAAATCTTGCTCTGGCAGCGAGTTTCAAAATTTATCAAAGTGTTTCACTTAATTAATGATTCTCAAAATTTTGCGTTTTTTTTTTTATTTTGATCCTATCATTCAAGTCGCAGTTGATAATTTTTTAACGTTTTAACGATAATGAGATAGCAGCTAAAGCTCATTTCCAACGCTACACTTAATTGAAAACAAAATCCTATTCATTAATTATACTATTATTTACTTCAGAAACAAAGTGAGAAAATAAATAAGCATTTCAACTAAAATAATAATGCTGCAATACATAATAGTATCCGTCTTCAAATAAACCGATATTCTATATTGCATACCTGTGTATCTCTACTAGAAGTCACCCTGAAAGTTACATAAACGATTAATCAAGTTATAAAGTATTTCTACCGCTTTCTTAGCGTGCCTTTGTGGTGTGGTGATCTGCACGCTGGGCGCGTATTACAGAGGTCCGAGGTTCGATTCCCGGCAAAGGTATTGGCCATTTTTCTCTTCTCCTGCTTCCCAAATAACCCAATAGCTCTAAAACGTTATAAACACTTGGCTTATAATACACTGACAATCTTATTTCCAAAAGGTAGAGTGTGGTAGCCGAGAAATAGATGGTGTGTGTAACTCAGAAATGTAATGGCCATTGTAGTAGTTCTTCCAGACGATTTTGAGTCGAAGCACTGATTATTTGTGCTGTAGATTATCACTAGAGAACCTCAATCACGCTTCACAAAGCTGCAATAAATGCCGCTTTTTTATATCTATCATGAGTCACTTGATTCCTCCGATTACCCTTATTGGACTATTAGGCAACAAACCTCAATTCTTCATTTTCCACTTTTTATCTCCGTGGCCAGCCGATATCAAAACTTAATTGCATTGATTACACCAATACAAAGAGCAGATCATGGTCTACTCGAAAAACTAGGGAAACTTTCCGTTAATTTACCACGTGTTTGATAACATAAATATCGGTTTTCACCCTTGGGAGGAGGAGGATATTATGAAGATATTATTAAGGAGATATTATGAAACATTTCTGGGGAATTATTGCACTCAAAATCTTGCCCAGCGGGACTAGACCTGTCGCTGCTACTGATCAGCCATCTCTCGCATTTCTGCCTCGATCCCCAAATTTGAACTCTTTGAATGCCAAAATATCTGAAACAGACCTTCATTCAAACGACCACAATCGCTCGAAACGGCAGAGATTGCGATGTTGTTTCCTTCGCTACCCCCTAAGATAGGCAGTAGCAGGTTCAGTATTCCCCCAAATGCATTGTATCAGTTTAATAAAGTCAGATTGTCTTAAAAGGTTATTGATGCTTCTTTGTTAGGAAGTAGAAAGGATGTGATTTGATAAATCTTTGTGCGTTAATGAATGGGGAGTGCAGGAAACGGACGGAACGGGTAATGGACTTCCGTTTCAGTATTTTAAGAGCACAGATTAGCGAAGGCTTCCAATGAATGCGTCGTTGATTGCTGTGCTAAGCGCCAGATTATTGTGCAGCCCCTGCCGAGGGATTTAATGAAACTAAAATAAATACTGCCAAGTTATCACTTAGATAAAACAGCCAATACTGGAGCTAGCATAGGCGATAGCAATTTATACGAGAGACGCTTTTATAATCAAGGCAGACTCATTAACCACTTCACCGTTTTATCCGAGGCGGACTCGTGGAATTGAAAAATTGTTTCAGTCCTTAGCAACTTCACACACATTGAAATTAAAATGTGGCCTGGATTGTTACCCCCAAGAGAGATTCGTCCCTTCGTGCTTCCCAACCTCTCAGAATGCAACGAAAATAAAAAGAGGTGACTGATATCTTAATTGGTAACACTATCTCCACAGCGCTATAGTATCAGATCACAGAAGGTGAAGTTTATTTAGAATGCCGGGCAACAGGAATGCATTTCATGTCCCCTATCGGATGGTATTGCAAATGAACTAGAGCAAAGTGAAAGCGTGCGTTTGGGGAATAGTTTTAATTAATTTTCAGAGAAGAGACCAGGGATCACAAAAGAAATTTTTCTCCTGTTTAGGGAGACGAGTAGATGAGTCTTAACAGCTGGCGAACGAGGACAGAACATTTCTAAAGCCAGTTTCTAACGCAAAAATATTTAGTTTTGGCGGAAAGAGAAAGAAGCACATGTTTGAGTTTTATATGACGGTGAAGTAGTTGAGAATCTGTAAGTTTCGTAAAACAGTTTGAAAAGCTGCTTTTATTTTCTTTTTTTAAATAATTATTAACTACACTAACGGTAACATTCACTTTACATTACGGTTCAGTTAGCGAACCATTACGACTTCCAATCCACACGTTCCAATCCAGCAATCCACACACAAGGTTGATTATTTCAAATGAAATATCTGTAAGTTCTCACAGATACATTGATTCATACAGTATATCCAAAAAATTGACTGCACGCTATAAATGAAAATGTTAACGACACTTTAAGAATAAATGGAAACAAAACAAAATATAAATTTCACTAAAGCAATATCAGATTAACAAATGTCAAAGAAAATAATTTTATAATTACTAAGCAATTTTTACAGAGGTAACTTTATACAGTTTTTTCTCTAAGCATTTTTAGACTGTATTCTTCATAAAACAGTTATAAGTAAAACCTTATAAAAAGGGTTAATTTTTTAATGACCTTTGTTAATTAACTATGTAAATTTAAAATTTTATTAAGTTCTGTAAGTTGCATTAATAGTCTACTCATTTTCAATTTTTAAATTCTTAAGTTTTTTTCTTATTTTTTCAGTAAAAATTTATTAATTCATTCAAAAATACGAAATATAGAATTAAAAGAATCCCTCTTTCTTTCTTGAACTCTCAAATCATTATGCGAACTTGCATTTACAACTTTTAAAACCTGAAAATGCATGTGTCACGCGATGATTTGTAGGTACTTTATTTTTTTACCACGATATTTTCGACAACGATGTTTTTAAACCGCTTTATTTTCGGTCACGGAATCGTGTACCCCGATGTTTTAGAACTGCGAATATTTTATCTTAGCTTTCTTTTCTCCCACGATGCTTTGTACCACGACGCTTTCGTCCGCGATGTTTTTGCCGCGAGGTTTTCGACGGATACCAACACACACATACACCATATACTGTTACATGAAATTAATACAGCTAACTTCGGCTTGAGGGGCATAACGTGTTTTTTAATTTTCAGATTTATACACGTTGTAAGGAGTCATCATCTTGCCACGTATATACTGTGTTGATGTAAATATCTAGGTCGTTCAACTAATCACAGGTACAAGCAGAAGCCAGTGTCGCACAAGAAATGCACAGTTGGTCGCTCAGGGATAATCTCGCCGCACTAAGTTTGAGGTTCACCCTAGTTTTGAGGAGGAGCGCCTAGGGGGGCCGTACAAGTGTTTCTTATTCCTCTTCCCCCTACTACAACCTCTCGGGAGAACTTCGTGTTCGTAAGTCGCAAGCCGTGTATTCTGAGGGCCCTAACTGCACAGACACTCTACGCTTACATATATCCATGTCTTATCTGGGATTCGATTCGAACCCGTGCCATCGGTACGGTAGTCAATATCCTTAACCACTATCCCAGTTGGGCGGCTCAGCTAAAGATCGATGATTCGAATCCACAGAAGGAAACAATTACTTTCAATGCTTTTGTACAGAAAAATCTAATAGAATCTCTCGAGACACCTTAAAATGTGCGATGAACGATAAATGGTTACCACTGGGAAGTTTTTTTTTTATTTGAAATCGTGCCTCTTTCCAATGGATCTCTAATCGGGAGAGAACATAAAGAAATATAGCAGTCCTACACAACGTTTTCTTGTGGGGTAAGTGGTTAGTATGCCCAACTAGAAAGTGGAAGATCCATGCTGCGATTTCGGGTGAGGTATCGATTAAATCTGTAATTTTCTGATTCTGAAAACCCTAATACACCGACTACCAATAAGTATTTGGACACCTGTGATAGAAAAGAAAAACTAACTTTATTCAAAATCAATAGTTGGTAGAGCCTCCACGAGAGGTAATTACAGCGCGGACCCTCCGGGGCATACTTTCAACAAGTCTTTGTATGACAGCTAGTGATATTTTCTTCCACTCGGCTTGGAGAAAACATAGAAGTTCCTTCACCGATTTTGCACGGGTAGTGCACCCCTGAATTCGGCGATGCAACTCGTCCCAGAGGTTCTCGATAGGGTTCAGGTCTGGACTCTGGGCAGGCCAGTCCTTTCGATGAACTCCATTGGCACCATACCAAGCCTTGGTTAACGTCGAAACATGACAACTGGCATTGTCGTCCTGAAAGTAACAGGGGTCCAACCCGTAAAACTGCCACAACGTAGGAAGTATATTGTCATCCAAAATAGTGCAGTAGGCATCGGAGTTGAGCTTACCATGAATGGGGACCAAGGGTCCCAGCCCATACCAGGAGAAACACCCCCAGACCATAATTCCACCTCCGCCGAACTTGACTGTTGGCACAATGCATTCTGGCAGGAGACGTTCTCCAGGCAGACGCCAGACCCAAACCCTGCCATCCGAACGGTAAAGGGTGAACCTTGATTCGTCACTCCAAAAACCTCCGTTTCCACTGATCTATGGTCCAATTTCGATGTGCTTTGCACCACATTAACCGAGCAGCGCGGTTGGACTTTGTGATCAAAGGCTTATGGACAGCAGCACGACCATGAAAACTAAGCAGATATGCTTCCTTACGGATGGTATTCATTGAAACAATACTCCCGGATGCCTGTTGAAACTCCTCACGGATGCGGGCCATCGGTTGGGTGCGGTTCTCTGGACAGCACTCATCGGTCTCTATCTCCCAGTTTCGCTGGTCCGCCGACTCGGGGCACATTTCGACAATCATCGCTCGCCTTCCACTTCTTAATCACATAGACCACTGTGGATTTTGGGTACTTCAGATAGCTAGATATGTCCCTTAAGGATCGGCCACATTTGTGATACCCGATAATTATACCTTTCTCGAAATCAGAGAGCTCCGAACTGCGAGGCATCTTGCATACGACTAAAGACGATGCTGTTTCCTACACGATATATACCGGCGGAAGCCCTGACGTACCTTAGGACTGCAGATATCGTCACTTGCATTCGGTGTCCAAATACTTCTTGGTAGTCAGTGTAGTCTCTATAAAATGACATAACAATAGAAAATAGATGGTTGATGCTAG
Organism: Stegodyphus dumicola; assembly: GCF_044657685.1. NCBI lineage: Eukaryota > Metazoa > Arthropoda > Arachnida > Araneae > Eresidae > Stegodyphus > Stegodyphus dumicola. The sequence goes on along the minus strand of NC_140772.1, from coordinate 18,989,543 downwards.
TTGAATCCAATGCAGTATACTCTCATTTTATACATAGTATTTCTTTGAAAACTTTCATAATTGTTACTAATGTTATGCTCTATTTTTACCCCAGCCATCCGTCTCGGTTTTATTTTCTTGTATTGTAAATTACGCTTTTTAGATTTTCGTTTTGTTTCTGTTTTATTTCTTTGCATAATGAATAGTCTTATGCTTGCTAAGCACTAAAATTGATTTTGTTTAAAACATTTGACCTTGTTCCTTGTCCGTTTTATTATAATTAATCGCGCTATGTAACTGATGAAAACGTGGTTCATTTCCAGTTTAATTTAATAAACTACATGAAATAGATTTTTGAAATGAATCTCAGATTCTTTAATTTTTCTTTGTTATTATTTTAATTTTGCAATTATTTGATATCTCAGTGCATGATATCATACTAGAAACGAAATGTGTTTTGATCAGTGGATGTTTTCCAAAATGTTCAACAACAGAACGGAGAATACTTACCTTGAACATTCTTTTTCCGTTTGTAGTAAACGAATTCGTGAATAGTGAAATATCTTCTTTGCTAAAATCTCAGATTCATCAGAATTGACGAGGGTGATCTAATATTTTGAAACCACATAATAAGGCACATTTTACAGCTTTGAAAGGTTAAAAGCACATTTTACAGCTTTGAAATTAAAACTAAAAATTATTTTTTTAAGAGTTACAGTTACAGTTGCAGAGGTAGGAGAATATTCGCGATAGGATGTGCAAATATAAAATATGCAACCTTTTCTTGCTAAAAGGCGCCTTAAAAGCCTGAAAATCAAAATTTTCTCATCGTTAGTTTTATCTCTCAAAACCTTTATTATTAGCCGTTACTTATTGGTGTGTCGTGATTTAGAGGATTGATAAATAATGTTTATATTTCTCTTAGTAAATACTATATAAAAATCTCAAATTTAGATGGTATTCCAGATATCCTGTTCTCTGTTACGCAATAACTGCTGCCATTAAAGGGGTTATTTTATCAGAAATAAAATTAGGTAATCTTTCTCACACCGGAAGTGAGGAATCAGGAATCGATTCCGCTTGTTCCAGCATTTTATTTTATGTGGTTCTTTAGAAGCGTAATTTGGTACGAGAAGCTAATTGTCCGTATTATTTATGCAAGTGTTTTTTGCATTCTTTACAGCTCTCTGCAAAGAGAAAACGAAAAATTGCGGTGCTCAAGCTCTTAAGTGTTTTTCCGAAGTTTTTATTGCTCTGCCCTAAATTACTAAGTTGCCCAAACTGTTTTTTTTTTAACTTCAATCTGAGATAAAACTAATTGTATTTTGAAAGTACGGAAAGTAAAAGTAAAGTTGGTTCGGTATTTTTCTGCGACTGAAAGGGGACAATCTGCCAAATAAAAATAATCGATACATTTTTTTTAAATGCCTAGATTATGAATTGTATTACATCTGTATAAACCCATATATACGGTACCCGCCAAACAGCATTCGTTCCAAACATATTTGAGTTTATTAAGTGGCTGAATTTAATAAACGGCGAATACAAACGCATATATTGAAAACGTTATACCAGTTTTAAACATTTCAAGTAAAATAATAACCCAATACTAATCCATTAATTATTCCTAAAATAATAAGTAGAGTTGATATAAAAATGAAACTATTTACGCAATTTTATATTCATTTTAAAATTTTTTTATGAAAATTATTTTTTGATGACATTTTATCCCTTTCAATCAACTATTCTATCTGTGTTTGTTTCATATTGCTGCGAAATGACCAGCTGCGGTAATATAGCTTCCCTGCAAAGAGGGATTTGGGTTGCCAGAAAGTGTCAAAGAAAGGCTGGGTTGCCATATTTGACACGAAATCGCCCATCTGGCGATAATTGGCGACGAAATTCGATATATGCCATAGACGGAACGAGAACATTCTAGAACGTTTTTTCCCGAGAATGCTCTGAAGGCAGGTCAAAAGCTATAAATACCCTGCCTATCCGCGGAGTAGTAGTGTATCTAGAGAGTATCTCATCTCAAGAGTATGTTGTGTTCAGTATTAGTGCCTTGAGTTCAGAGGTCAGCTTAAGAGCGACCGGACCGAGTCGGGAGGTGTACTTTAGTGCTTTGACATGAAACCGTCTTCACCGTCATAGCCTAATAGACTGAAGGCTGTGTTGCTGATTGTTTCAGTGCGTTTGTCGCATTTTTTCGACTACTAAGAATGTTAAACACAATGCAGTGTAAAACGCATCCAAAGAGTAAAGCTCGCACAGAAATGTCTGAGTACTCCGAACTCTTACTTAGAAGCTGAAAAGTGCTCTAAATAGTTATTCTGGTTACATATAGTTTTTCCTCAGACCGCCAAGAAATCTCCAGTATTTTGGATTTCTTAAAATTGCTGGAAGGCATATACAGTTACAGTTACGTACAGGGCAGGATTCAGTTACAGTTACGCATAGGGATCAGACCAATTTTAATTATATAGGAATCGGACCAAAATGTAGCAAAAAAAAAAAAAAAAAAAAAAAAAAAAAAACCGCCACCTTGCAAAGTTTGGCGACTTTTGGGAATTTCTCTCTTGCTACGACAAATTTGCCATGCCAAATTTTGAGGCAAAAATTACCCGCCAAAAACATCGCCAGCTTGGCAGAGTGAAATAGCCATTTTTACCTCTATGTTAAATAGACTTATCCTTGTAACTTTATTTTTCCGGCAAAGCTTCGCGGTCTTGAAAACCTTTAGTATTGCATTAAAGAGAGATACTACAATTTTACATGTATTTTCAGTAAAATTATTAACATATATATAAACTTCGTAGCAATACCGCAGCCCGTAATGAAGCTGCTGACTGCTACCGTTTGTCAATGTTATCCTGTGAAAACTAAAAACAACTGGTTACAAGATTACACTGTCAACAGAGATCTATTTAACATTTATTTAATACCGCACTTTACGTTAACTACGGGGGATAATGAAACAGATTATGCAATGTACATATATATAAGTATTTCTGACATGCTTCAGGTACAACTTCAGGATCATCTTATCATCATGTACTTAAACTATTATAACCCATCTATGAACTATTAAGTCTTAATTTGCTCGTGCAACTGAAAGGATCTTTGAATGACGTCCCTCCGGGGAACAACCACTGCAAATAATGGAAAGGATATTAAATTTATGTCTTTTGTCCTTAATCGGTGTCCTGGAATATTTACGTGAGGAGAAATTTTCATCTCCGGGCGACAATTTAATGTTTCAGTGAATATAACTTGATCAGAAATATTATGCTAAGGAATACATTTTAGCCTTTATTTTTTTGTAATTTTTGAAGGTTCTTCATCGAAATAATTGTCGATAATAGCAAAACATGGCAATCGCAAATAGTCACAAGTACTATCCAATTATCATACAATATTACATCAAGTATTAGTCGCGAATAGTCATACTATTGAAATACATAAATTAATCCAATTAAATATGTCGATTCGGGTGCCTCTAATGCAAATAATGTACGAATATTATATACATATTGTTACGAAATGTACAGGTACGGTAAGATAGATTCCCTCCAAAGCAGGATTAGGGTTGCCATAAAATGGCAAAAAAAGGCAGGTTTGCCACATTTGGCGACAAATCGCTCGTTTGGCGACATTTGGCGACAAATTTGGTGATATGCCATGGACAGATGGAGAACCTTCTGGAACGAATTCTTAAAGGGTCAGCACAGAATGTTCTCGAACACAAGCCGAAAGCTATATAAACCCTGCTGGAGAGTGCGAGATAGTCTCGAGTTAGTCCGTGCGGAGTCGATCGAGTTGACAGCCGGGCACCGAGTGGGTCGTCAAGTACATCGAAGAGTCTCTTAGCGTATCGCGGTTAGTGCATCCTCGAGAGAGTGTGTTGAGCTCCGGGAACGACTGAACCGAAGAATCGGGAACTGTGCTCTGTGTGTCGTCGACTGCATCGCGAATTGTAGCGTTGAGAGTCTCGAGAGTACGTGGAGTTCCGAGAACGACCGAACAGAGTCGGGAGCTGTACTCTGGTGCTTTGAAATAAAGCTGTCTCCACCGTTAGATTCTGATAAGCTCAAAGCTGTGTCGCTGATTGTTACAGCGAGTTTATAGTAGATCTTGGACGACTGTAAAACGTGACTTTAGAGCTGTTTTGATTAATACCGGCCAATAAAGTGTATTTCGATACATCATCAAGTGTCGTCGTTATTCACTCCAAATCTACAAACCCCGTACGAACATGAAGGAAGAAAATAACGCAACAATATATAACAAAATCAAAATGGGAAATAAGACTAATTTTAGTATCCTGCCCCTTGGCTGCAAAGATTTGATATTTAAATTAATGAAATGAAAATAACTCCTATTAATAGTGTAAATTTTGCCAAAAATTAGGAATTTCAATTTTGAAGTCATTATCAATTCCAATTAAGTATGTAATTTAAGTACCAATTCCAAAACGTATCACTGACTTTTCAATTGTTCATTTTACTTAATTTGGATTTAAATCGTATTTGCTGTATTACTAATACTACCACCCACTGCTTTTAACAGGCAATTTTCCCTTACCTATTTACTTTCATTTAAAATTTTTCCATGTTCTTAATATTTATTCTTCATTTTTACAAATTTTATTTTTTTAATAAGTGATTTCTTAAAAAGATTTAAAAATGATAAAAAAATATTTAAAAAAATTTACTGGCCTAAAGGAGCAATTTGCCCATAAGGACTTGCCTTGGTCTTTGATCTCGGTTGGTTTGGCAGGGGTTTTGGAAACTCCTATACCAACAATGTTAAATTGGCCATCTTGGATGTACGTTTTCTCAAAATCTACTATAGATACACGCTTGACAAATTAAAACTAGATTTTTTATAGTTCTAGTTTTCATATATTCCCTTGGGTCGATGAAATGCGTTCTAAGTTCGCTTGGGGACTGAACACTGGGGGTCCTGTGACAAGCTGACCACTTGTTCAGGGCATATGCATGCGCACCCCGGGGCCCACAGTTAAGAAAGCAGATTTCGAGGCACTACAGGCCTTGGCCCATTAGGGCTGTTTGCGCCACTGAGTTTAGTTTTAGTTTTAATTTTCATATACACTCATGTCCATAAATTAAGGATAATGCAAAATTAGGCAAAAGAAGAGTTAGAAGCAAAACAAATTTGACTTATCTGTAAAGCTTATTTATTAAACAAAAGGTAAAGAGCAAAAAAAGATGCTATATGTTTGATATTATTAAAAAAATTAGCGATTTTTTCTCCCTGGAGTAAATTACAAAAAAAAAAAAAAAACTATTTACAAAAACCAATATTACATGGTTGGTATGATTGTTAATACATTGTATGTCTCCCAGACGATGCAATACAATCCGTACAATGCCTAGGCATGCTGAGTATCAAATTATCGATCTGATCTTGGGGGATATTACACCACTCAAAAAGCAATGTTCTCCGAAGTTCCGGTAGACGTGTAGGAGGAGGTTGACGGGCTGCAACTCGTCGGCCAAGCATATCCCTTACCTATTTACATTTACCTATATGCTCTACTGGATTCAAGTCCGGTGAGAATGCTAGCCAGTCCATACGGGTGATATCCTCCGATTGAAGGTATTCGCTTACGATGTTTGCACGGTAAGGACGGGCGTTGTCATCCATAAACACAAATTGTGCGCCCAATGGCGCCCCGAAACAAACGTACCTGTTGGTCCAGAATGACGTCCCGATAGATTTGGCTTGTCATGGTTCCAATTTGAACATGCAGGTCAGTTCTGAAACCCAGAATAATTCCACACCAAACCAGCACTCCTGCACCACCGTAACGGTGTCGTTCAATGATGTTTTCTTGGTGGTAACGGGTATCTGGAGCTCTCCATATGAAAGTCCGGCGAGAATCAGACTGCAAGCTAAACCTGGACTCGTCAGAAAACATCACACAAGCCCACTGTTGCGGTGTCTACAATGCATGCTCTCTACTCCAGGCTAATCGCAGGCGACAGTGAGTTGCAGCAAGTGGAACGCATCTGACAGGTCTACGAGCATATAGACCAATCAGCCCTAAGCGTCTGTACACGGTCTGCCTCGCCTCGAAATTGTTGTACCAGTGGCTGAAGAGAGCTGACGAGACAGGTCTGAGGCTGTGTTCCCCTGTTTCTTTTGGCAGTAACTGCCAAATACAGGTTCTCATTCGGCGTTGTAACTCTGGGGCGACCTGTGCTGTAACGTCTACTCACATTCCCATCATCTTGGAATCGTTGCCAAATCCTGGAGATGACACTCTGGGCAATTCCAAGTTCGTCTGATACTTCCAGTTGGGTACCCCCACATTCCAGACGGCCGATAATTCTACCAAGTAAAAAATCATCCAAATGCGTCCTTTGTGTCATAACTATTCGGTTATTGCACTGAAATGCTTATAAAGCGCGTGCGAACAATTTTACTTCTTTGCCTGTATTCCGTATACATCACTCTGTTACACTCTCGTCATTGTGACGTACCATCGGTGTCATCTGGTTACTTCCTGAAATTTGCATATGATTCTTGTAGATGTGTATAGTGATTTTACAGGTGATATATTTATTTTAGAGTTCGATTTCCGCATGACTCCGAATTATCCTTAATTTATGGACATGAGTGTAGATTAAAGAATGTTATTTTTAGAAAGCTAAAAGTGTAGAGAATTTGAAAATGCTAAAATCCGAAATCACAATTTTTGAAGATTTTTGGCTTCCAACACCCCCTTTAGCCGTCTCCGCTTTTCTGCCTGTCTTGAAGTTGTGACCTTAGGCGTTGGGTATTGAGTTTCTAAGCCGAAAATCGCCACGCTATAGAGACGAAACAGAAACAAATACCTAAGTACATGATTCGGAAAATTACTCCAGAAGCCATTCGAGTTGTGATGTAAATAAACTTCAATTGGAAGTGGATTGGCCGGAGCCTGTCACGTGAATGGTCATCCACTCAAGTACAGACCCCTGTTGGACTTGACTGATAGTATGGCATACCTTGGTAGGTAATGGCAAATCTTTTGGAAGTATGACAAAAATGGTATTAAAATGACACTGGTAGTCTCTAAAATGATATTAGAATCGCAACGTATGAGAAAAATGCAGTATTAACTATTTTAATAAATTCTGAAGATTTAATGTTTTAATGATTTCCTACTAGTAGGAGGCAGTCACGGGGGGCGGTCACCCTCCTGTAAACTGACCTCGTACCAAGCATCTAGATTTTGTATTTGTGGTTGAAATTTAAAATACACGTTTCAGCGTAGAGTTGATAAACACATAGAAGATACCATATTATTTTCTTTGCTAAAGGCACACAAAGTCCCTAAGCTTTGTAGAAAGCACAAATTCAATATAAAATGAATATATGTACACTATTTACATATTTATATACGGCACTGTGGGAAATGGGGGGGGGAGGGAATTAATGACACAAATAACATAAATAGCCCTGTATTGTATTTAAAGTAGGTAAATAATGAAGAATCTGCATGAATGCATGTATCGTTCCTGCACTGTGAAAACATAACGGTGCCTAGAGACATCGAATTCTGAATAACGTAGTCCTCCACTTGAATATGGGCATCTGGAAGCCCAAATTTTGAATTTGTTTTATTATCTATTTGATATTTTGTAAAACGTTAAAGAATTTTTGATTAACAAACTCAAAGATTTCAAAGCGAGCAATAGCAACGCTGTACGGAAACAAAAACTATTTTACCTTCAGCGCGCGAGACTGTGTATTGCAAATTTTAAGATCTTTTTGTTTAAAATTTTTTTGCAATACTACATATATATGCATGGTATCCGTAAATATTACGACAAACTTCTGGGGGAGCACATCATAATGATTAAGAAATGCATAGGAACCCATGCCCAGAAACTTCATTGCACGCTGCCAGGAATTGCTGTACAGGGGAGTGCAAGTGGAAAGTGAGGATTGCCTCATTCGAGCATGGAACGCTATATGAACGGAGAGCTTACAGACATGCGCTTAGTGTATGGAATAGTTGATGGTAATGGACGAGCCGTTGCACGCATTTATCGAGAACGCTTCCACTACATACGTCAACCACACCAAAGTTTGCTTGCACGTCTGCATCAAATTTTGTGCGACTACGGGTCATTAAGAAGTAGCAGGGCAAGTAAGGGCAGGCCACGATCGACTCGCTCTGTCGTTAGGGAAGAAAGGGTGTTGGGTACGGTGAAGAGCAGTCCGAGGACCAGGATACGTCCTTTTGCCTCTCAGTTAAGAATGTCTCGTAGCAGTGTCCAGCGTGTCTTGAACGCCGAGTCTTCCCACGCCTTTCGTTTCCAAATTGTTCAGTTGCTGCACCTGATGACCACCCTGAACGTGTGCGTTTCGCACAGTGGTTTGTGCAAGGAAGTTCTCGTGATATTAATTTCTCTGCTTTTGTGTTGTTCACGGATGAGGCCATATGCAATAGGTATGGCGTATTCAATCACCACAATCAGCATTTGTGGGCTCAAAAAAACCTTCACGATGCGTGGCACAACAACACTTTAACGTTAATGTGGGCGGATTCGGTCCGCGACTGCTTAGTCGGACCGTACATTTTACCATTTAGGTTGAATGCCGCGAACCATATGATCTTCCTGGAGCAGGCTCTTCCCGGTTTACTTGACGATGTTCCACCAAATGTCAGGCGCAACATGTGGTTCCAGCAGGATGGGCCGCCTCCTCATTTTGGACTGCATGCTTGTAGCCATTTGAACTTGTATAAAGATCATTCCAGCATTGAGGGATTGGGATTGGTGGATCGGTTCCCACCAATCCAATTTATTTTTAAAATTTGTATTCTTGAAATTTTTTTTATAATTTTTTCGAAAAAATATTTGAATTATATCATATAAAATTTTTACTATCGTCTTAAAGTAGATATATTTCTAAACATATCTGTAAAAAATTAGTGTATTTTATTCAAAATTTCTTAACATATACGTGAATTCACATTTTGGAACGTTTTGAAAGTTTGCATATTTATTATAAGCGATAATAACGAAAATGTGATTTACACGCTTTGTTAAAAATTATTTGGAAGAATGAACGGTGACTTTCTTTTCACTCATATACAATGAAAAAAAGAAAGGAAAATAGATTGCTGTAAATTAAGATGTTCACCAAGTAAATTATTCTTGGCGAAAACTGAAAAAAAAATACGCCAAGATAAATTTTTAAATTTCCCCCCTAAATTTCGCACCAAATTTTACAAAAGTAAATATTTAGGCGTAACTTGAGTCGTAGAATCGAAATATGGAAAAAATTGGCATGCCATATCAGAAAAGTCCGATTTTGTGTCAAAATACCTATGTTAGAATAATGCTATATATAAATCTAATATACATTTTTATTTCCGGGGCGTGAGACTGTGTATCGGAAATTAAGATGTGCTGTTTTGCTGATTTTAAATATTTTGTGGTATTGCTGCTGAATTAAAGTTTATGTTGTTTAAGTGGGAAGAACATGATATTTAATAAATAAAGGTAACACAAACCATTAAAAAACTATATGTGTGTAACTTTTAAAAACTATATGAGTGTAATATAAAACTTAAAAGCTTTCATATATATATATTTTTTTTAAGTACTTTGTTATTTTGAAAGATTCGTTCAAATATTGTAGTTTCTATTTTAGCTAGATGACGTCAGAGATAAAAGAACCAATAAACTACATCCATCGCTAAAACCGAAGCTCTTATCAACATACGCAGCATAAAATTATTCATATATCTTTCAAATTATAACACTATGAAGCTTAAAAATGAAAACAAAAGAAGCATACAGAAGAAATATGTTGGTCGTACTCATTACTGTTTGTATAAATAGGTTTTTAAAGGTTTTCTTTTATATTACTTTTATCTTCATTTTTTAATTTTTAAAATGTTTTTAAAGCTATATTTATTTTATGAACTCATCTTCGAAACGCGCTTCCAGGCTCGTGCTTAACGGAAAAATTTACGTAATGCTACTTTCCAAATAGAAAGCAGACCTGTATCTTAAAATAATTCCGCCAAATGCTAACATAAAGAAAAGTAATGGCGGTTTTGTATTATGTTCTCGCATTTTAATAGGAAATACTTTACGTAAGCCGATTCTCGTTACCAATAATCTCTTCAGAAGGAGAAAATGGAATGACATTTCATCATCAAAGCAAACAACAGGGAAAAGTGTTTTTAGGATTGTGTTTCTTATCAATATATTTATCTACGCGGGTAGGTACCGAAATAGATTCTTTAGAACAACTTTCTATCTACAATCTACTCGCAAACGTTCTCCCCTTGAAACTGAATTTAACGATGCAAAACATCGTCTGTTTTTATTTCAGCTGCCTTTGCAAAACTCTCGCTTAGAATTCACTTTATTCCTTCTCTAACAATGCTTTTAAACGAAGCTCAACAGTCAGACGAAAATGTTCGAAGATGGATATTCGTTCAAGGCTCTCTGAAGTTATTACTATAAGGAACTCCTGCCAGCAGCAATTTCTCTTCCGCTCTGCTCATCATTCAGATAGAAGGGCGTTGGATTTTTCAGAAACGTCAATTTCTCAGACGGGAAAGTCTTTGTTTTATCTGCCAGTCGTTCAGCCTGTAATGAAAGGAAGCTATGAACATTTTTCTAAAGACTGGCAGCAGGAATCCGATCACTAAAGACGACAGAAAGTTGAGCGATGAGGAGAAGCATGTGTTTGTGTCATGAATGAGAATTTGTTAAAAGGAATAATTTATTGTTATTCTTCGCAACGCTATTTAAAATAGCACTGTAGTGTGCTTTTGGTTTTGCTAACGAGTTAACTTATTCAGTTCGTTTTCATCTCAACCATCCACATTACAATATATACCTTCTGATTTCAGGAAAATAAATTGGGAAAAAGGAATTTTAGGAATTGGGAAAAAAAATTTCAGGAAAAGGTGGAATTGAAAATACCCGGGATTACTGAGATTACAGACATTCATATGTTCTAAATACCCAGATAATTGAATTATCTTTTGTTGTTGCGTAAATATACAACGAAATGTAAGAAAATAAATAAAAAACAACAATACAGGAAAGAAAAAATCCGAAATGTTTCAGATTTTAAATTACGCCCAAAGGAGCGTTTTTTTAACGTTTTGAATATTATTACCCCTTATTAGTTAAATATCATGTTCTCCGCAATTAAAACATAAAATTCAATTCAACAGCAATATCTCAAAATAATTTTAAATTGAGCATATCTTTAGAATTTACGATACACAGTCTCGCGCGCTGGAGATAAAAATGTTTGGCTAATCTTTGGAATATGGTAACAGGTAGTTTGGCGACATTTTGGTAAGGCGATAAAGGTTACTAGCTAGGACTTTAGCAATAATCTGAGAAGTACACAGTTCGAATCACAGATTATTTTGTCTCAGAGAAATGAGAGATCATGAGACATGTCATGTGACATTTTCAAGAAAAAAGCGATCGTGATTTTAGCTAATAAGCACTTAGAAACAATTTCGCTGCTAAAGTGCAGAATCGCCCACTTATTTGTTTGGCGCTGTTTACAAGAGTAAGAAGAATATGATTTGAGTCAATTTTCTTTGACTTTTTAAGTGAAAATAGGTCGATGTGTAAATGGATAAAGTCAAGAGTGTGCGCAATGCCGTTTTTGTGCAATTCTGGGATGTTTTTTTAAGAGAAAGTAGGTCGACGTGTACATGGATAACGTGTATGTGCAATTCTTAAAAACGCAGCAAGCAGCGGGCGATTCTGCACTTTCTCCCAATTTCGCACCTAATCTTAGTTATGATTAAGCACTTTTGTTCCATAAAAGTTCTAGCATAAGCGTAATTCGGCTAGCAGATCGTTGGAAAAAATGTTGAGTAAAAAAAAAAAAAAAAAAAACTAGCAGGTTGCTGTAGCAGGGTTGGTCGCCAAATTTTCGCCAAGTTACCCTAATCCGAAGATTCACCAATTTTTTTTTTTTTTTTTTTTTTTTTTTTTCGTACAGTGTTGCAATTGTTTCCTTTGAAATCGCTGAGTTTGTTAATCGAAAATTCTTTAATGTCTGACAAAATATGAGATAGATTATAAATTAAATTCCAAATTCCAAATTAGGGCTTCCGGATGCCCATATTCGGTGGAAGATTACGATGTTCAAAATTGAATGGCTCTAGGTACCGTTGTTTTATCACAACGCGAGAAACTTACATCCATTTATTCAGATTCTGCACTATTTAATTTCTTTAAATATAATACAGGGCTGTAATATTTAGTGGCAACAGTTTGAAAAGTGAATCAATGCAGAAAGTGAATCGACGCAAAATGCCAAAATGAAATTATTAGCCATTGTGGGCTAACACCCTCTGGGCTAATAAATAAATAAAATAATATTAATAATGCTAATAATAAAGGCAAAAGTAAATTAATAAATAAAACATAATTTTTAGTATTTTCTTTTGCTTACAATATTTTATATTGAGTATGGTCCAAGCCTTTGGTGGCAGTTGTTGGACCGGTTTTTTTCCTCTTCTGCTGCTGGCGTTCGGGGGTGTAGGACGGGCTTCGGTCTGTCCTCTCCCTGGCCGAAATATGATGTGCCATTTTTTTCCTGCTGCTTTTTGCTGCTCCTTCAATGCTGTCTGCCATAGATGAAAATCCTTTTAGTGAGATTTTTACATGAAGATTCAAGAAAATAATTACTCCTGTTTCCTGTACATCATTGCAGAAAATAATTTTTTTGAGCTTCTTCGTCCTTTCCAGAACTCTTCGCGCGCACGTGTTTGTGAGATTTCAAACTTCCTGATTTAAAGAAGAAAATGCAGAAATACCAGGATTGATCAAGTATGCTTAATGACTGCCATCAAATTTTGATTGTTCCTTTTACACCAAGACTTTGTTTCGAGTGGATCAAGAGAGATTGACTTTATTCTGAGTGCAAAGTTAATTCTGGTGATGCGCATCACTCGTGCTTGATGTTCAGATATACTCGTCTGTCTGGTTGATAAAATTATTTATATTAATGCTTATCTCAATATCAGAGATGAAGAATAAAATATAATTGATTTGGTAACATACAGTTGTCATACTCTGGGGTAAGTACTTTATTTTGCTGTCCTCTGTGGGTCACATATTTTATCCCTGTCATTCGGGTTATTGCGGAAACAACGTGATGTACTCTTAATCATTGTTATAATTTCTTCGCGGATAATTACATAAGAAATTAAAAAATATAAATATTTTTACTACATACAAATATTCTCACTACCTATAGCTCTTCTTAATTAATATTTTTACCACATATGGTGCCATGATATTCTTTACTGCATATCTATTCTCAATAATATTTTTTACAACATATAGGGTGCCCCAATAATTATTTTTACTACATATACCACTATATTTTTTACTACATTGAGAAGTATTATGTGAAAAAAATAAAACATTATAAACTCAATTATTAAGTCTTAATATAGCTTAACTATTGAGTCATTAAGGGCTTTTTGATGCTGGAGACGTGAAAAATGTGCATTACCCTCTCCGAGACTCGAACCTGGACCTCTCGAATACGCGCCGAGTGTGCTACCGTTACACCACGAAGTCATGCTGGAAGTGCGGAGAAAATACATTATTAGCTTATAAGGTGCGTTTTCAAACATTGTTCCTAGCCAACGTCGGTTGCATTTTTGGACACATGTTCCTATGTAAATCTTATTTGTCATGGTATGACAAACTAGCATGTTAAGTTTGGCCACGACATTCTGAGACACCCTATAGAAATATGTTTTATAAATACGTATATATGCGTGAGCCAAAAAAAAAATTGTTAAATGGAACAATTTAAAAATAAATATATAGTGGAAGATAAAAGCCTTAGCCACCAGAAAAAACGTAAATGCACAATAAATTTAAAAAGGAAAAGATAGAGTAGGAGTTAAAGACGTCATAAGATGATGAATAAAGAATATTTCAAGAAAACCTAATACGGAGGCATTTTTTAGTTCACACATTTTTTAGACGATGTATATTGTATTCACAAAACTAAATTACATAAAATTCTTGTGTTCTAAATGTTCTGTTTGACATCCCTTATTCTGAACTATCTTTCGACACCGCAATTTCTAGGATAATAATGCCTTTTGAAGTGTCAGAAGAGGTATTCTATCCCATTCCTCCCGAACAGCTTTCCAGAGTCCTGTTAGGGTTTTGGGACAACGTTTGGATAATGCAGTTTGTTTATGTGAATATCGTTTGCTTCAATTATTGTTGCAAACAGCGTAAATTCCTTTTGTTTTTCTTCTTTTAGTTTTGAACTTTATGTGTGGCAACAAGATAATTGATTGATAGAATTGTGTTTGTGACAGCCATGTAGAATGGCTCGCTTATTTTGTATCAATTATTTCGCATCGCTGACATATTATTTATCAAATAAAAGTGTAGGAATACAGTCCATTTGTTGATTGATTATAGTTTGTGAAACATATTAAGTTTAAGAACACAGTTTTTAAAAGTCCGAAAGCACAAAAATCCATAGGTGACACATCGGGAGATTTAGTAAGGATATCAGTGAAGGGTATGGCCTTGGTGCCAATTTTTTGTTCCATTTCTTTCAGGAAATTTACAGTGGATTTTGATGTGTGACTGCTAGCTTTGTCCTGATGGAGTCTCACAGATGAATGGCACTGTGGGTAAAGTGATGGTATTTCATTCAGAAAAATTGGCGATAAAATATGTTCCTGATAGTATTTAGAGTTAATCTTGACATATTTTTGCACTCTCTTTATTTTTAACTTGCCAGTATAAGAAAAAACCAGCAACAATCATGAATCCCTTAGAAAAACTTTCTTTCGATTCTTTGAACCATGTACTTAAATTTTTTTCTCCCCTTTTATGTTAATAAATGGCTCTTTTTTTTGTTACAGTCATTTAAATACACCCATGCTTCATCTATTATGACAATTGTTTTCCATTTTTCTTTGGATAAGTGTTTCTCATATAGAATTCTGCAGCGTGTCCTGGGTTGAGCGATATGCTTTGGAAGAAGACGATGCACATTGCGTTTTTTCGCCTTCTTAAGATTTAAATTGACGTTTTTCATTTTGTTTACAGTGGACACCGAGCATTTTAATGATTTTGCAACTGTCCTTTGACTAGGGGGATTTTCTTTTAACATTAAACAACGTACCTTTGCAATAGTCGAAGATGTCCGTTTTTTCCTTGGATACTTCTTTGGAATTTTTGTCCCACTTGAGGCTCCAATTTGACGTTTGTTTCCTTTCTTGTTGATGATATTACGTTATCGACGCTTTAGATATCACAAAACCATGACTCTCACGTCGTTTTTGGATAACTGAGTATGCATATTTCTCTTCGGAAAGAGCGTAAATGTAGCCGTCGAACCACTGCTTTGTTAAATTCGCCATTTTGAATAAAACCAAAACTTTCAAGCCATAGACGATAATTTTGACGATAATTTTAAAAACATAGTACAATTGCAATTACTTCTTTTGCAGCAAACGAGTTTTTCTTACCGATTACCAAAATCGTCTATAAAATGTGCGAACAGTCTCTGTAGAATAGTGAAAACATTTCAGATACTTTTAGCGGGGGAAAGTAAATGTCGCTTTTTGTACAACTTCTTTGTTTCCACTAGTTTATTTAAGTAAAGCATTTCTAGCATAGTAAGGGAAATTATGTTTTACATTTTCAAAAATTTCTGAAAAGGGATTTCTTTATCACAGTCCCGCAAAACGTTTCTCTTCTAAAAAAAACACAATTGCTAATCTGAGATTTAATTTTAACTAATTTCAAAATCACGCTGATGTGTTCATCGTTTTTCTATTATTAGCTTATAATCTACATTTTCTTACTTTTTCTGTGCCTTATTGGATCCTCGAAAAATCCTAATATGGAATCCTTAAGCTATTACTAGGAAAGTCGAAACTAAATGCTTATAAAAAGAACACGTACACATGATATCGCAAAAGTAAAGAAAACGGTTTTGTCGAATAGAGGAAAGGAAATAAAGTGGATTAAAGTCACTTGAGAATACCGGTATATTTATTATTTATAAAGTAAAGGACAAAAGGTAAATACAGTTTTCTAAATGACAAGGAGTTGGAAAATATCATTGTATGAAATCTAAAACTGTAGCTATTCCTGAGGGTATTATTATAAAGGAAATATACTAAGCATCTAAAATTCATCTCGATTTATCCGTAAATACTTCTTAAATTTTAAAACTTACGAAAAAATAAAAAGGTATTGTACATAAATAGATAAACTCGAACCTTTTTAGTGTAAGCTTTAAGAGCTATAGGAAAGCTGCTTGCAAGGTTCTGTTTTATTTCAAAATGTAGTAGAATTTCGATGTGGATCGATGCAATGTCAGATAACTGAACATGCAGTGTTTAACATCTAATAATAATCTAATAATAATATTCAATAAAATGAGATATTACATTAATAATGAAAAAAAGAAAATAAAATCTGAAAGGTTTCCGATTTTAAATTACTTTCAAAAGGGCGTTTTTATTAACATTTTGTGTGTTACATTTTTACTTCCTTGTACGAAGTAAAAAGGAAGTATTGTAATCGCGAAAAGCTTCAGGCAGCATATTTCAACGAAAATATCCACTTTGACCGCTTTCGAATGCAATTTAACGATGTTTTTGCGTGATATCTGTACGTAAGGACAGAATAAAAGACTCTTTTCCTCCAAAATAACTAAAAAACTGCTTTAAAATGAATTCTGAAGAGAATTTTTCGTGGCGTGTGTACGATCGTATGTACGTACGTATCTCGCATAACTCAAAAACGAGTAGCCTCAGAACGTTGAAATTTTGTATATAATACTACTATAACATGTACATGTGCAGCTCGTATTTTGGTTCAATCGGCCGCGCCAAACGTATATAAATATATCCACTCTGTTACCCGGCTCAGTGATCTCAGTTTCTTTACACTTACATGTTTTTAAATTGTACATTTTTTGCTTTAAAAATGATTGAATTATGTTGTTTTTATCTTCCGGTTAAAGGTTTTTTGCCTTTAGTAAATCTGTATGCAATATTTTTAGAATTATCAACAATTTTAAAATTGCTTAAGTGCCGCTAAGCCTAATTTGATGGCGGCCATTGCTTTTGTTTACATTTGAAACAGCTGAGTAGCGGATTTGTTGCCAATCTAGAGAAACTTAGCTTCGCAACAACAAAGATAACGCCTTCATTTATCATTTAAATCATGCTTAATCCTTTCTGGAATTTTTTCGAGGAAATAAGGGTTTAAGATTTACTTTGTAATTTTTAATATAGATATTTTGAGTTTTTATGTATTTTTGCCTTCTCGCGAAGTGAGAACTGAATTAATTAAATGAGAAATACTCAATCGTCTGTGAAAAAACTGTTTCTTTTTTGTTTTGTTTGCTTAATTTCTTTTATATATCATTCTAGCTTTATTATAGTATTTCAATAGAACATGTGGCAACGATTAGATAATTCTATTCTTTAAATGATATAAACTTTGTGCATTATGAGTTATAATATGAATGAAATATATAAGTTAACTGTTATATAATTATTGGATTATATAACAGTTAACTTAGTCCGTTATATAATTATTATATAAGTTAACTGTTATATAATTATTAATACTGTTAAGTGAATCTAGCGCCAGAGTGTCGCTATGGTAAACAAATACTACAGTGAATTTTTAAAAATGCATTTATTCTATTGTGGTTTATGCGCTGTCGGCGAAGTAGATTTAATTCAATCCAATAAGTTTAAATGAAATGCAAGAAAAAAAATGCATATAATTTAATATTCCGTACAGGAAGTCATGTGGTAAACACATCAGATTTTTTTATTAAATATCATGTTATTCGCACTTAAACCATAAAATTCAGTTCAACAGCAGTATCGCAAAATAATTTTAAAATAAGATATCTTTAGAATTTCCAATACAGAGTCTCGCGCGCTGGAGATAAAAATGTTTTTTTTTTTTTTTCTCTTTTTTTTCAGTACAATGTTGCCATTACTAGCTTTGAAATCGTTGAGTTTATTGATTAAAAATTAGTTGAAGTGTTACAAAATCTGAAATCGTTAGTAAAATAAATGTCAAATTCAATTTAAGGTTCCCATATGCCCATATTCTATGGAAAATTAAATTCCACATGCCCATATTCTATGGAAAATTAAATTTCACATGCCCATATTCTATGGAAAATTAAATTCCACATGCCCATATTCTATGGAAAATTAAATTTCACATGCCCATATTCTATGATTATTCAAATTTTGATGGCTCTATGTACCGTTGTTTTTTCACATTGCATACAATTCATACATGCATACAATTCACAAACATACATACATTCATGCAGATTCTTCATTATTTAATTTCTTTAAATATAATACAGGGTGATAATATTTGGTGGCAACAATTTGAAAAGTGAAAAAACGCTTATCGTGAATCCACACAAAATGCGAAAACGAAATTAATAATCCTATTGGGAAATTTGCCTCTTTGGAACTAATAATTGCATAAATTAAAAAAAAATTAATTTATTACAAAATAGCATATATTTATTAGAATATATTGTTGCGTGCGCACGGTTTCGTTATGAAATGAATGCAGAAGTCCGATGAAAAGTGACTAAAATTTATTATTAGAACAACAAATAAAACAAAATGCTTAAAGATCCTCAGATATTCGTACAATACCCCAAAATCTCACAGCAGTTATCTTTTAAACTACTAAAAACGTTCAACAGAACTTAGTTCAAAACAGAGAAACGTACAGAAAGCCAAACCGATTTCACTACGAATTCGCTACAGTAAACAACAGCAGTTTTCTAAACGAACTTATAAAACAACTAAGATGAGAGGTTTTGATACCGCTTTATATAAGCTTTTTAAATACACGAGCACATTCTGGTATTTTTTCGATTATTCCCGAAAAGCAAAAGCGTATAATTACGAGATATCTATTTGTTGTTAAAAGCGCGTGCTCCTGAATTTTAATTTTTCCGGGGTAGGTTTCTCTTCAAACAAGTCGCATTCAGCATCGCGCCAGGAAAGGTAACAATTTAATAACAATTCTATAAAAAATAGCAAACTAAATAAATCAATACAGAAACGGTAACAATACATATATTCTACGTTTTCTAATTAAACCGCATTATATAATATATAAGCGGCTAAAGTGTATGTCGCCGATAGTTTATTGTTGCCACTCGGAAAAGTGAGCGCAGAAATTAACGTTTCCGCAGTTTGTAATTAATATCTCGGCCGATTAAAGTCGTGCGATGATGAGAACGGTATCGATGGATTCGGAGAATTTTTTGGAATCCGAGGATACGCGTCTCGAATTTCAACTCGGCGCCGTTCCATAGATATTCGAGAAAAAATATCTATGGAACAAATCCCTGTAATAGGGAAAACCCAAGAAAGAAAGTGGAAAACGTTGGGGAAAATTAGTTTTTAATTAATATCCCGTCTAATTAAAGTCCCAAGAAGACGCGAATGGTCAAAATGGCGTGCCACGGACTTGCGGAATCCAACGGTGTGCTTCGCTAAGCCCGGGAGCCAGCTGTTTCAGAGGAGATGATTTACTTCACTCCATATATATATGCGGCTTAAGTGTCTGTTTGTCGCCGATAGTTTATTGATTGCTTACGTAACTGTACTAACCAATGGGGTGAAGTTGCCACGGCACAGGGTTGCCGTTTCAATTGAGACGTAGACAATTTCCTGTAAAACTTGCCTTTCCTATGACCATTCATAAGTCTCAGGGCCAAACGCTTAAGCGTGTTGGCATTTTCTTACCTGAGCCTGTATTTGGACACGGTCAACTTTATATTGCCTGCTCAAGAGTTCGTGAAAGAACGGATGTAAAATTAAAAATAATGTATGGTCCTCTGCAAGGCGAGCTTAAAAATGATGCAAAGATCTACACAAGAAATGTTGTGTACAAAGAGATCTGTGACATGTGAAATAATATTTCATTATTTAAATCGCCTTTATTGACTGAGCTAGCGGTGGCTTTTAAGAAATGTACCGCCAGTGGTTTCCTTCATTGCACTCTAAGCAATTAAGCAAGTAGAAGGGAGAAACCCCGTGGGGCAGTAAGAAAAGGGCCGTCCCCGCCGCCTGCCCTGCGTAATTCAGTTTAAATTAGTAGACACCTTTGCACAAATCATTTTAATTACAATTTATAATATCTAGAACAGCGGTCATTTTGTATGACCGCCAGGCTTTCTAGTATATTATAATAGCGTTATAGTATTAGTTATTTGGATAACTTTTAAAAATCTTTAAAATCATAAACCATATCTTTTACATATTTTTCCACAAAATAATCATAAAATGTTTTGAGAAGTTTATTATTCTTAGCATGGTCCAAATTAAAGCCATTTGACTGGTCATGTTATATGTCACTTTTTTAATATATATCATATGCAACATTTCTAATCAACTGCGGTATTAAAACGTTAAAATCCGGCTACAAAATAGGATCAGATGCTTATTAATAAAAATACTCGCGCTTGCTTACGAACTGATACATAAAATGAAACTGCTGATATTTTTTAATACGACTTTCTTCTCTGTTATATGCGTTGTTGAAATGGGGTTCATAAATCACGTATTTCATCCTACTTTTAAAGACGTTATAATGCATCTCAGAAAATCGTTGCCATTAATTGCTGGAAGTTACGTTGCCATTTTCTCTAAATTGCTTCGTTTTATGAGCAGGTCTAAAATATGTAATCTTCGAAGGGCGCAGATCCCATTTTAACGATTCCAGTCGTTATCGAGGATTGTAAATCGCAGTTAAGATTTTATGTTTACAACAGAGAGAGGGAAAAGTTATTTTAGGAAACACTTTACGTCTCACAGGATCGAAACACAAGCATGGAAACTTAACACGTGTTTGAAAATAAGATTTTCGTGTTGAATATTTGTTATTGATTTTGAAGTAATTGAATTTAATTCTCGAGTTGTGGAAAACTATAAATTAGAATCTCTAAAAACATTCAAGGACAGAAGTGGGGTTCATTTATATTCCATTTTATTGAAAGCATAACTTTTCAAAACATATTTCGCAAATTTGCGCTTAACGAAATGCTGAAAATGGATCTGGCTGCTTTTAATTATGTAATATGCAGTCCAGCCTCGTTAGAAGGTCACTCCTGGGACTAATTAAAAAACGACCTGTTATCTAGAGTGACTTGTTGTTCGTGTGACTAATCTCGCTTGTATGTTATTAGAACAAGCGCACAAATTCATTCTTGCAAGGAGGCAAGATTTGCGCCTGCCGTTGGCAACAGCCTTGGTGCCAACAACTTACAGGGGACAAGAATGACCTGTTATGTGAAACAGACTTTTGTCAGTGCAAATCAGAAATATAAGGAAATAGTTAAAACAAATTATAAATAATAATCTTCATTAAGCTTTAAAATATATTTTAAAGTATTTATATGAAAAACAAAATATAGGATAATAAATACCCCACTATTTCAAAGAAACTAATGTTTGTTTTTTAAAACAGCTAGTGAAAATTCTATGTTCCAAAGTTCTAATTCTACAGATATTTCTGATGTTGGACATTTAAGACAGTACATTTAAGAGTGAACAGTTATTAAATGTGAAATTTAACATAGTAAATGTATACGGATGGAAATTATTAAAATTTACTTTGAATAAAATTCTGCTTTGGCTATTATTATAAAACAGTTTTTTCATATAGACTGCAATAAAAAGGGCTGACTTCTATTTACATATATAATTGGTGTAAATATTTTTCTTATATGCATAGTTTTATATAAAGATAGCTTTGGGCTCAGATATTTAAAACATATTTCTTTCTTCATCTTATTTATCACGTATTAAGTAATATTTCAAGTGGATATTTTTTAGGAGTATCCAATATGTGCTTGTATTTTTCTCAAATTCTTTCGACCAAGTAGTGAAATCGTCACAATTGGTTATATTTGTTGCACAATCGTCACAATTGCTTATATTTGATCTAACTTCGCAATGAAAATTTTCAGAAGAAAGCGACGGTGCTTTAAGGGGTGTTGGAACCCCAAAATCTTCAAAAGATTGTGATTTCGGATTTTTGCATTTTCAAATTCTCTACACTTTTATCTTTCTAAAAATACCATTCTTTAATCTCTATGAACGTTAGAACTGTAAACAAATCTACTTTTAATTTGTCATCTACTGCTTTGATCAATGAGGATTTTTACATAAAAACACGTTTTTCTCCAAACGTGATTTTTTTATACTCGATGTACCTTTTCTCAGGAACTACTGCTCACAGGTATATAAACTTTTTATGGCTTATTTATTAGGTTTCCTAATATTTACTAAAATGAGCTTTTTGTAATAAACTTCGAAAAAAAAATTAAAATTTTTTTGTGTGAGAAAAGTGCTAAATTTTACTATGCCTAACAAAATATTCTTTAATTTACTCCTAAAATTCAAAATGCTTCAAAAGCTCATTTTAGTATAATCAGATAGGTATACTTTAATTACAGAAAAAATTTCAAGCTTGTATCTACAGCAGATTTTGAGAAAAGGTACGTCGAAAATGGCAAATTTAACATTGTCGGTATAGGGGTTTCTGATACCCCTTAATTATTTTGTACAGAAAATTACGTGGCAAAATATTTTAAACCATTTTGCTTAAATCTTCAAGCGCGCGATAGGAAATGTGACATCATAGAAATATTACTGGATACTCATTGGTCCATTCTATAAGCCACTCCCCCCGGTGGCTACATAGATGTGCACTTGGGAAATATGCACCCGGGTTCGAATCCCGGAGAAGGCATGGATGTTTGTAAATGTATAATGTCTGTGCAGCACTTTAAGTATGCAGCGAGCGGAAAATCCTCGAAATTGGTGGTAGAGAAGAGAGGTGGGAGACTCTCGGACACGTTCTGCCGGGGCGCTCCCCGTCAAACATCGTTCGTGTATTTGTCACCGATTACAAAATATTCATCAAAGATATATAGCTCAGTGTGTTCATGCTTGATGATTTCATTCCAAAAAATAAAACCACTTCCTGGGAAAGATGTCTCATGAACAAAGATGATAAGTTGCGTCTAGAATCGCAGTTAAGGCAATATCTTGACCGGGCGCACTTTCCCACGGGATGGATTTTAAATGTATTATTTATTTTAACTTATTTTGCATTATTACCACCACTTAATTGCTGTTTTCAGAGCGCGAATGGATTATGAACTTTTTCCTTTTTTTGCTTGTTTATTTGTACGTATCTGTCTACCTACCGACTATCTCTCTCTACCCCAGGGAGCGGAAATCTCTCCCCCCCCTTGGATTTCATCTATTTCACCATCCCAGGAAGGAAGTGTTTAACATATTTTAAACAATGCGATGTTGCTCAATTCCTGGGGGGGGGGATGATGTAGCGGTATACTTTTAATTCCACTGTTCGGATAATTAAGTGATTACGACAAAGTATGCCAGAAGCTTCTGCCCTCAGGAGGGATGCTTTTATGGGCAATATCATAACCATTGTAAAGTCATATTACATCCAAAGAAAATCATGAAAAGAGCAAGTAATCAACCTGTTCGTCTGTACGTTAACAACTGAAAATTTGAGACAACTAGTAGCATCCTATTCATACCTTCCATTTGCGGGACTTCTAAATTTGGAGAAGCAAGCCAGCAACCGAGCTGTAATGTCGCTGAATGCTGATAGTTCAGACCTGGGTTCGATTCCAAGCAAACAAGCTGAGTGCATGAGCGTTTTCTTATTTTCCCCATTTGAATGCGTATATGAAGCATTTTCCATTAGAAAGTCCTACACCAAGGCATGCCTACGCTTAAGCATATAGCCCTCGAGTGCTTTGCCATAATTAAATAAACCAAATCTCTCTCTGTTTATATATATCATGTATGGACCATGTACATATATACCATATATATATATGTGATGTACCAGCTTTAGTCGTAGCTTAAATTATCAGACGATTAAGTTTAAAAAAAAAAAAAAAAAAAAAAAAAAAAAAAAACCCAGGATCCATTTATTATTATTCAGGAGAAATAGCAGTTACAAAATCAGATATCCGGAGTAAATAAAAAGAATTACTAATAACTTTTTGTATGAAGTTTACTGCATCGTGACATTTAAGAAAAAGCCCCCGATATTACTTTGCCAGTCCTTTTATAGCCTCTGGAAAGGCGGAGCTTCAAAGAAATAACGTCAGCCTCGTCAGCCAATCCAGTTCGCTTTAAATATTTCCAAAACATTTTATAACTGTACGTGTAGAAAAGGCGGGAAAAACAACTTGACTACGGGGATGTGGATTTAATTCCACGTACTTTCAAACAAGAGAACGTCGCCATTAAAAAATGAAAAGAACATACAGTTAGAATTTTAAGTGCATTCTTGACTATGGAATTTTATTATTACATATATATGTATATATATATATATATATTGTGGGTTCTTTATTTCGAAATCACAATTCATGTTCAAACAAAACACATTTAATAAAACATTAATATATCTATAATATAACATCTATAACATCGTGTATCTATTACCAAGACATCTATACCATCTTATATCTATTAACATGACATATATAACACCTTACATCTATTAGTACAACATCTATATCATCTTACATCTCCTCTCATAAAACAAACTGGCGAGAGTTCTATCAGTTTCACTCGTGCAGTCAAGAGTTAAAATTTAGACAGCGAGCGAGAAAAAATATTAAGCTATGAATTTAAAATCTCCTCCCCCATATATATATATATATATATTTAATAATAAAATTCCATAGTCAAGAATACACTTAAAATTCTAACTGTATGTTCTTTCCATTTTTAATGGCGACGTTCTCTTATTTGAAAGTACGTGGAATTAATTCCACAGCCCCGTAGTCAAGTTGTTTTTCCCGCCTTTTCTACAGTTATAGAATGTTCTGGAAATATTTAAAGCGAACTGGATTGGCTGACGAGGATGACGTCATTTCTTGGAAACTCCGCCTTTCCAGAGGCTATAAAAGGACTCGCAAAAGAATATCGGGGCCTTTTTCTTAAATGTCACGATACAGTAAACTTCATACAAAAAGTTATTAGTAATTCTTTTTATTTACTCCGGATATCTGATTTTGTAACTGCTATTTCTCCTGAATAATAATAAATGGATCCTGTTTTTTTTTTTTTTTTTTTTTTTTTTTTTGAAACTTATCGTCTGATAATTTAAGCTACGACAAAAGCTGGTACATCACATATATATATATATATATATATATACCATGCCCTTAAGTCCCTTTATATTCACAGCTGTATGCCTTAGACATGTGATTCATCTTTTAGAAATCATTTAAAATAGTTTCTAATATAGAAACTATTTTAAATGATGCCTATGCTCCCATTTTATCATATTTAACTTTAAAAAAAAACAATTGTAAATGTTACAAAAAATTACGTTTTTTGCACGGTCATATACTTACGCTCTCTATACTTGCGTTTAATAAAAAATTTTCTTACCCTAGAAAATAAAAAATAAAATATTTGAGGATCGTCCGATAAAAACTGACCGAGATATTTAATTTCTCGGTCAATTTAACAAAATCTGAGATATTG
Organism: Stegodyphus dumicola; assembly: GCF_044657685.1. NCBI lineage: Eukaryota > Metazoa > Arthropoda > Arachnida > Araneae > Eresidae > Stegodyphus > Stegodyphus dumicola. The sequence goes on along the minus strand of NC_140772.1, from coordinate 18,963,934 downwards.
TGTTCGTCTTTACTTGAGGGTTTGGTAAAAAAAAAAAAAAAAAAAAAAAAAAGAATAATTTGAGGTTAATTTTATACCTTTGAATACGATTCAGCGATTTATTTTGTAACTTATGCACATGTAGTATTCTTTAATTTATACCTTGGTTGTTCATGGTATGCTGAATAAATTATCAAACAAAATATTTCTTTCAAACGATAGAAACACGTTGTTAACTTTCTCCTGCGGTAGTCTAATAATTACACAAAAGTTTATCAAACAAAAAACATTTGTTTTAGTTTTAATTATTTCAAGTAATACCATAATTTTTTCTGTGATAATACTGAAGGCTCCTGTCGCTTTCTGGAACCCGAATTCTATAAAACAATGAATAAAATCCCCTTGCTGAAAATATACGCCATTACTCACACCTTTGCTGACAACTTACAAGATACCATTCGTCACTTAATCTATTCATATCAGAAACATTTTTCTAAACTAACATTACATTTTCAGTTACGTGCAGATGAAAACACTCCTGTCTTCAGTTTCTGCATTACGCTTTAACATGATCTCAAGTTTCACAATTTAAAATTCCATTCACGTACAAAAGCCAAAAAGTTTTTTTTTTTTTTTTTAATGTGCAAAAGCTTTCGCTGAATATAACCAGGATTTATTTGAGTCGATGTGTAAAAAGTTAGAATTCGTAATTTTTACAAAATTGATCTTTTAAGTTTTGAAATCAATAACACGAATATTTTCCTGAAAGCAAATGTATATTTATTTATAACACTTTATTTTTAGTTTCTCTAACCGATTTCCATCTTTCTTGTGTAGCTTGTTTTATCACGTGCTCTCTCAGTTCAGAGAATTATGCAGATTCTATTGGTAAGCGGCTTAGTATAAAGCGAAAGGAAAGAATTCGTAACCGTATGAGTTGAAATAGTTGGAAGTTTTGCTGTGCATACGGCTTTCGCATTTCCGTTTTGTAGTATTTTAATTCGCCCCTCACGAGTGCTGAGATGGAATAAAGTTAACTTGTTTGCCTATTTGTGTTTTCACAGTTTAACTTGTAGAGTCTTAGGTTATTTTGATGCTGGAGACGCGTAGCATTACAATTAATGAAAAAACGTATTGAACAAAGATCAGAGATTAATACTTTACCAAGAAACTGACGTACTGCATGCAAAACAAAAGCAGAAGTTTCGACGAAGAATTAAAACGAATACACGAAATTGGAAACAACTAAGTACGAAAGATGTGATAAATTGCTTTCGCTCCAAGGACAGAAGAACGTGTATGCAATGCTTAAAATGTGAAAACATTCTGTGCCAAGAACACATGAATGTATTTCATTCAAAGTGTAAAGAAATAAAATAAGCATTGTGTATTAGAGATGCAATGAAACTTAGAGGCATGATGTTTATTAGTCCAAAGGGATTTGAATCCCGAAGGACTATTAGTTTCGTTTTGGCATTTTGCGTCGGACTCATAAATGTCGGTTCACTTTTCAAACTGTTGCCACAAAATGTTAGAGTCCTGCATTATATTTGAAGAAATTAAATAATGAAAAATCTGCATAAATGTATGTATATTTCTCGTATTGTGATAAAACAACGGTACATAGAGTCATCGAATTTTGAATAACGTAATCCTCCAACGAATATGAGCATGTGGAAGACCAAATTTGAAATTTGAAATTTGTTTTACGATCGATTTCCTATTTTTTAAAACTTTGACGAATTTTTGATTAACAAACTCAAGGATTTCAAAGCGAGCAATGGCAACGTTGTGCAGAAAAAACATTTTTATCTCCAGCGCGTGAGTCTCTGTATCGGAAATTCTAAAGATATGCTCGTTTTAAAACTATTTTGCGATATTGCTGTTGCACTGGATCTTATGGTTTAAGTGCGAAGAACATGATATTTAATAAAGAAAGGTAACACACAAATGTTAAAAAACGCCCCTTTGGACGTAATTTAAAATCTGAAACATTTCAGATTTTTTTTTTTTTGTTATTATTATTTTTATTTATCTTAATTTTAACTCTAAGATTACTTTGGAAATTAATTGTTTGAAACCCAATTATTATTCACGTATTTATAATGCACGAGAACAAGAAAAACAGCTTTTAAACTAAATAAAACTATTTTTATCGTATTTTAAATATTGGGGTATGTGATACCCCACGCGCCCACTCTAGTAACTTTTCATGGTGCGACTTCCGCCGGGTTAAGTGCGAAGAATATGATATTTAATAAATACAGTAGCACACAAAGACCTTAAAAAACGCCCATTTGGGCTTAATGGATTAATGTAAAATCTGAAAGCTTTCAGATTTTTTTTAAAAATTTAGATTTCCACAAAAATAAACAAGAAATGAATAACAAATAAATGAATAATGTGTTCTTTACAACTTCTTCCCTGCGTTCAATAAGCTATTCAATAGTTCGGTAGTACAAATCACCGTCTTTGAATAACCGCCCTTGAGTAAATAATTCTGAGCCTCCCTAAGAGATATCGCTTCTTCCCCATACACTTCACAAATCACTGGAGTAGCGCTTGTGGCGTTTAGTACCTCGATTAAATGCAAAAAGCAGACGGTGTCAAAAATGCTCTTTTTGGCGACCTGACACTTCATTTTAATGACAAGAAAAGAACAAATGTATAGCAGCATAAGAAAACTGAACACACTAATTTGTAGAACACACAATTCTCTATCGAACAACATAAAACGCATTGGCAAAACATTTTATTTTAAAACAAAATTTTTAGTTAAAAACACGCCAAGACTTATGGAACAGTCCAATATAACGTAGAAAGTAATAGCAACACTGCACGGAAAAAAAACATTTTTATCTCCAATGCATGAGACTGTCTATCGGAAATTCTAAAGATATGCTGTTTTTATATATTTTGTGATATTGCTGTTGAATCGAATTTTATGTAGTTTAAGTGCAAAGAACATGATACTTAATAAATGAAGGTAACAGACAAAACCTTAAAAAAACCCTTTGGGTATTATGTAAAATCTGATAGGTTTCAGGTTTTTTAAATTCTTTTTATATTATTTTATTTATTTATTTTCATGTTTTTTGCTTTTCCAAATACTTTAAGAATTTGTACGAATACTGTATGATTTCTGATGCCGAATGAACAGTTAGCACAACCTTTTACACTCTTTTTTTATATATAATACAAATACTTGCCAGGTTTCATTAAGAACTTAGTCCATTGAATCATTCTTTCAAAAGCAAATAGCTTTCAGATGTTTGTAGTAAATTATCTAAGGTTATGTACTAGCAATTATCACGCAACTACCGATGCAAAATTACAGTCAGTTTTCACTTCTTTCTACAGACATATCTCAAGAAATGTCGTTCATAAAATGGGATAAATTTTTGAAAGAATCAGCAAAACTGAGAAGAAACATAAACTACTGAGAGTTAAAACTACGTGATCTGAAAAGTTCCGATATCTGCCACATTCTTTTTACTGTATTTGCGATACTTCTGTTACAGCAAGAAAATTCTTCCTCTCGTCGCTCTTAGATTATAAATGCCTTCATTTACATTTTTAGCTTGTTTTATTCATGTGATTTTAACTGCTTTGTAGCTTATATACCTCAAGAGTAGCACAAAATTTGCAAATAACATGATCTTTTCACGATAAAACCAAAGATTTCTTGAAGACAGGGAAACCATGAAGAGAGGTTAGATTCTGAAGAAGTGTAAAGATGAAAAAGAAAAAAAAAGAACTTGAATTATAGCTAGATATGTGTCTAATTAAGCGAAGTAATAGGCTTTTTATTATCTCCTTAGGTTTTTCTATTTTTTAATTTATTAGTATAAAGATTTTCTCAGGAATTTCAAACAATGGGGAAAGTTTTTGTCGCTAAATAAATAAAATAATCTATTAAATTTAGAAACTACATCTTATTGCAAATCTTCAAGGGATACACATGAAGCAAATTAACGGTATAAGTTTCTCAAACTAGTTTTTTAATGCATATAGATAAGCAATTGTTATTAGCCGTCTTGAGTTTCATATGTAAACAATTCAATTATCTGCCTTGATAGGTGGGGGGGGGGAACCTCAAAAAGGGGAATTAAGCTAATTTTTCCTCCCTTTTAAAAGTTGCTACATGACACTTCCTTTTTACTTCCTTGTAAAAAGGAAGTATTGCAATCGCGAAAAGTTTCAGGCAGCATATTTTAAAGAAAATATCCATTTTGACCGCTATCGAAAGCAATTTAACGATGTTTTTGCATTATATCTGCACGTAAGGATAGAATAAAAGACTCTTTTCCTCCAAAAAAATTATAAAACTGCTTTAAAATGAATTCTGAAGAGAATTTTTCGTGGCGTCTGTACGAACGTATGTACGTACGTATTTCGCGTAACTCCAAAACGAGTAACCTCAAAACGTTGAAATTTTGTATATAGGACTGCTATAACACGTAGATGCGCACCTCGTATTTTGGTTGCAATCGGCCGCACCAAACGTATATAAATATATTTATATATATATCCACTCTGTTACCCGGCTCAGTGATCTCCGTTTCTTTCCTCTTATATGTTTGTAAATCATACATTTTTTTTGCTTTAAAAATTATTGAGTTATGTTGTTCTTATCTTCTGGTTAAGGTTTTTATGTCTTTAGTAAATCTGTATGTAATATTTTTAGAATTGTCAACAATTTTAAAGCTGTTTAAGTGCCGCTAAGCGTAATATTTTTTTTTTGATGGCGGACATTGCTTGTTTACATTTCAAACAGCAGACTAGTGGATTTTTTGCCAATCTAGAGAAAATTAGCTTCGCAACAACAAAAATAACGTCCTCATTTATTATTGCAAATTAAATCATGATTCATCCTTTCTGGAATTTTTTGGAGGAAGATTACTTCGTTTAAGATTTACTTCGTAATTTTTAATACAGATATTTTGAGTTTTTATGTATTTTTGCCTTGTCGAGAAGTGAGAACTGAATTAGTTGAATGAGAAATACTCAATCGTCTGTGAAAAACTGTTCCTTTTTTGTTTTGTTTGCTTAATTTCTTTTATACATCGTTCTAACTTTATTATAGTATTTGAATAGAACATGTGGCAACGATTAGATAATTCTTTAAATTATAACGTTGCGCGCCTCTAACTAGCACGCAACCAAGAGGTGACTGTGAAAGCTTGTATAAACCACAGAGTCTTATAAAGGGTTTAAGTCCCTTTTTATTCAACGTACTAAATTACAATTGCGTCCTCTTGACGCTTACAAACTGTGCCAACTAGGCAGTCAAAATAAAAATAATAACCTGAAAAGAAAATAAAGACAATATTCTAACTACGAGGCTCTCTAAAATAACTAACTCACCGCGTTTTACAAATACCGCAGCTAATTCAGCAGACTTGAAGCTCACTGGAACAATTGCAACTACTTCCCGCCAAGCACATAGGCCGCAACGCGGGGTTCTTTAATTCTCGATTTCTACCTCCGCGCTCGCGAAGTAAGAATAACTCTCTCTCACCGAACGTGTTTCCTTCTATTTAAATCATACTACTTCCGCTGATAATTTGAATGCTTGCGCGTTCTACTCTAATTTACATATTCTGGCATTGGCAGTTCCAGGGGAAAGTAAGGCTTGACAGGAAAGATAGTTTAAACTTAAAATAAATGTTAGTTAAAATAAATATAAACCCTACAAAATGATATAAATTTTGTGCATTCTGAGTTATAATATGAACGAAATATAATACTGTTAAGTAAACCTAGCGCCAGAGTGTCGCTATGGTGAATAAAGTGAATTTTAAAGAATACATTTATTCTATTGTGGTTTATGCGCTGTCGGCGAAGTAGGTTTCATTCAATCTAATAAGTTTAAATGACATGCAAAAAATGCGTATAATTTAATATTCCGTACAAGGAGGTCATGTGGTGTACACATCAGATTTTGTTTTGTAGGTATTGTTTCTGAACTGATAGCACAGCAGGAAATGTTTTAAAATTTGACTGCAGAAGAAATAGTAGTCAGTTACTATTTCTCTTTTATATAACTTGCTAATAAGTTTATAAGGTATTTCTCCCACCTTCCTAGCGTGACTTCGTGGTGTAGTGGTTCTACACTGTGGACCGGTATTCCAAAGGTCCGTGTTTCAATTCTCGGCGAAGGCGTTTGCTAATTTGTCCTCTTGCCTGCTTCCAAAACTCCTAATGTCTCTACAAGTTTCAATTTTTAAAGACAGAAAAATACATTGTAAAACTAATTATTTAATAGAAAATTTATTTTAATCAACAGCAGCTTCGAGTCGAATTTGCTATAAGCAGAGTGTTTATAAAAGTCATCGGAAATTAAGACTAACTTTAACAGCTGTTTACATCGGAGAAAGATCAAAATTAACGAAGTAGGCAATAATGGTAACTGAAAAGAAAAAAAAAAATCTTCTGGTCGGTATGTGACTTCCTTGCGCGGCCTATTAAATTACATACATTTTTTGCTGCACTTTGTTTAAACTTATTTTGTCGAAAACAGAACACAATTGTACAGAGCAATCAAACTGTGCCCCCTAGTAATTAAAATATAAAGGATAAGGATAAGGATAAGGAAAAGGAACGGGGGACGTGGGCACTATGCCTCTACCATACGGTTAGTTAGTATAGCACCACGTCCACCATGATCTAGAGAACCCTTAAGACAACACTAATTCAAATACGTGAGTACATTATTGAAAATGAATGAATGATTACAAACAATTGTGGTATACCTTGGCAGTAAAATTGTTGCATTTGTGTAAATAACAAGTTGCATTTGTGTAAATAACAAGTTGCATTTCTGTAAATAACAAGTTGCATTTGTGTAAATAACAAGTTACAAGTTGCATAAATAACAAGTTGTATTTGTGTAAATAACAAATTAAAATATAAAAGAATACAGAGACGAAAATGCTAAAAATAATAGATAATAACAATTATAATAAAGACACAAACGGTCGCGTACACTTAGCCGACGGGCCACTTAACCGACACCAGTTACCCGAAAGGACATTTAGGCGACAGAGACACTTTAGGCGACATGGACATTTAGCCGACAGGGACACTTAGCCGACAGGACATTTAACCGACACGGACACTTAGCCGACAGGACTAGCTGACACGGACACTTACACACACACGGCTAATATTAAAATGTAATTAAGTGACCTACGTACTTAGCTAAAGAAATTCTTTTTTCCTTTCGAAATTTAATTCATATTCCCTGAGGAGAAATTTCAGCGCTTTTTCAATTTGGCCAATGTACACCAAACAGCACGATACATATCAAACAATGCTAAATTAACACAATAATTAATAGCTTATATGAGATCTTTAAGAATTGAAAAATGAATTTTACTGATAGGTGAAAAAATGACTTAAATATTGAACTTATGGAGTAGTCGAGAAATTTTGTAATTAATAGTTTAAATAATTTTTCGGTACCTGTCAATTAAACGTCACTGTCGGCTTAGTAACCTGTTGACTAAATGTCTTGACAGTTAAGTCCCGTAGCTAAATGTTCGGAAGGCTAACTCTCTGTGTCGGCCAAATGTCCTGTCGGCTAACTGTCCGTGTCGGCTAAATGTCCTGTCGGCTAAGTGTCCTTGTCGGCTAAATAGCCAGTCGGCTAACTGTCCGTGTCGGCTAAACGTCCTGTTGGCTAAATGTCTTGTCGGCTAAATGACCTGTCGGCTAAATGTCTTGTCGGCTAACTGTCCGTGTCGGCTTTTCTATAAATATATTCTAGCATCATGTCATGTTTCAAGATCTAAGAACATACAGAGTAACACCTGTAGTAGTACTGTGTATTATTAATATTTACACAAAAGTGTATTTTAAAATATATAGAATTTATGCAGTATCTATGTGTATCAATACTTTACTTTTTTATCTATCGTAATTTAGCGTAAGTTTCTACCTATCTCAGTGTATTGTATCCACGTGCATGTTACAGTAGTATAATAGAATAATTGTTTTATCTTACCTATGTGTATTTTTGTGTATATGGTACTTATGTATTAGTGTCAATGTATACTAGTGTGTCGCATTTATGCGCACCGGTGTATTGTGTCTATCTTTTAGTGTATAGTATATTAGTGAATTATTGTATAGTATATGGTGTATAGTATATTAGTGTATAGAATACTCGTGTATAGCGTATTAGTGTGTCACAATTATGTGTATTGGTGTATTGTGTCTATCTTTGAGTTTCCAGTATCTTAGTGTGTTGCATTATGTACATTGACGCATCGTGTGATTACACGATTAGGTCTATTTGTAAATTACTATATTTATGTTTATTTAAAGTTTCAGCTACAGATAGTTGCAGGGTCCGGACAGCACCCGAGTAGTCATTGTAAGCCGTCCGGGTGTCCGTTGATGCTGTCACCTGTCACCTGTCCGTGTCGGCTACATGTCCTGTCGGCTACCTTGTCAGCTAAATGTCCGTGTCGGCTAAATGTCCTGTCGGCTAATTGTCTTGTCGGCTAACTGTCCTTGTAGACTAAATGACCTGTCGGCTAAGTGTCCGTGTCGGCTAAATGTCCTGTCGGCTAAGTGGTGTCGGTTAAGTGTCCCGTCGGCTAAGTGGTTGTCGGCTAAGTACACGGACCGAGACACAAAATATATAGAGGTACACTGTACAGTTAATTAGGTAATTAAAATGAATTTAGGCTTCTCCTTTCAAGATTATTGTAATCGTAACTGTGTCTTTTGATTTCTGAGTTGTCCATTTTCTCTTGAAGTTTCGTGAAAATTTCTAGCAAAGTTATAGTAACGAGTCTGCAACTGAATTATTTTTAACTAGGATCATTATACTGGAGCAGTTGATTAAACTGATCTAATAAAGAAAGCAATACTTTTAGTTATTTTTAAAATCTTTATGTATTTTTATAAAATACTAACTGTGTCAGAACTGCTGTTCCTTCTAATTACTTTTGGAAACATTTACTAATCCTGAATAGGAGCAGCGAGTTTACTCAAACTATGCTCATGTGTATGTAGGACAAGCAACACCACTAAGAAGGGTTAACTTACCCCTTTATTTTTCACAGCGTACAGCCGCTCCCGCATCGGGATACAATAGTCTAAAACGTAGAAAATAAGAAATAAACTAACTTAACTAAATAAGAACTAAACTTAGATGCTTTACAGAGACTAGTAACGCGAAGATTGGCCTTTTGACACTACGTATGAAGTGATGGAAATGCAAAACTACAATACGTCTTCCAATATCAGTGGGAACTAAGTTCTGGCCTTAAAAGCAGAGATAAACTGACTGAAAAGCACGCGCGTGGCAGGGCAGCGAGAAGTCTCTCTCTTCTCTTGACAAAAAGCCACTTTTTAAATACTTACACAGTTTGCAATCTCATTAGCATAAACAATTTCTACTCTCGCTTATTGCCTCGTGTGGTTCCAGGAAGCTCTTGCCGTAGTTAGAGGAGGGCTTGGAACACATGCCTGTTTACCTCTGTTAGACACCAGGCGTTCCAGTCCTCCGTAACCTACCTACCTACCTACTCTCGCTTATTCTGCCCGGAAATGGAAAATAACAGAGGAGAGCAAAGTTTTAAAATGAAATAAACGTTAGTGACACTTAAAATCCTTACAACTGGATCCAATGAAATTACATTACCCAGTCTGATTAAAATCATTAAATAATTTTCGTAGCACTATGTTAAGGGGGCTGAGGGGGTAAGCGGTTAGTTAAAATTAAAAAACAAAGTTAGTGGTATTCATATTGAAGATTTAATAGACGCATATTGATATATTATCTTAAATATAAAAAAAATCTGATGTTATCACAACAGTACTTCCTTGTACGACCTATTAAATCATGCGCATTTTTTGCCGCACTTAATTTAAACTTTTTTATTTCCCCGAATTCCATTAGAGATATATTTCTCATTCAATCATTTCAGTTCTGGAAAAAATATGAAAAATCTGAAAACATCTTCATCAAAAATTGTAAAATACAGTAAAATAGCAAATAGAAATAAAAACCATTAAAAAATTTACAATTAAAATTACAGTTAAAATTAGGCAGAAAGACGGATTTTTCGGTGCACAACACATTTCGCCCCACTCGGCAAAAAGACACTGAAGTAGGTGAAGAACCTGACTTAATTCACTGTGGTACTAAGTTTCAAATGTAAACAAATGGCGGCGTCGTTAGGCTTAGCGGAACGAAAAGTACTTTTAAATGGCTGATAGTTCTACAACTATTGCATGAATGTTAACTAAAGACATAAATACTTTAACCGAAACGTAAGAAAAGCATACACCCATCACTTTTGAAATAAAAAGGCATAGATTACCAACGTATAAGTCTAAAAAATAAAAAACAAAGCTCACCGAGCCGTGAGGTAAGAGGGTGGTAAACATGTGCACATATGTATATATATTTGGGGCAGTTGATTGCAACAAAAAGCGGAGGTGCAGAACGATATAGCAGTTCCATATACAAAAGCTTAACGTTCCAAGACTACTTGTTTTTGAGTTATGCGAGATACATACATACGTACGTACGTACGTACGTACAGACGACACGAACAAATCTATTCTCACTCCTTTTTAAATCTTCACAGTCCATTTTGGAAAAAAAGAGTCCTTTATTCTGTCCGTACGTACAGATGTAAGGCAAAAACACTGTTTAAACGGATTACCCAGAGATCAAAACGGATATTTTTGTTTAAATATGACACCTGAAATTTTTCGCGATCCCAATACTTCCTTTATTTCGTCCAAGGAAGTGCAAACAAAGCTAGTGGTAATCATAATGAAGATTTATATTACTGACATTAATATACTCTCTTAAACTGGCCTTTGATGACTTTCCTTAATTACATAATTCACAGTTTTGTTGTTGTAGATAATTACCACAGATTTTAGAAATTAGCTGTTTTTGAATTGTAGAAAAATAATATAAAAGCAAGCAAAGCTATACTTTCTGAATACTAAAAAATCTGATCTGTACACCACATGACTTCCTTGTACGGAATATTAAATTATACGCATTTTTTCTTGCATTTCATTTAAACTTATTCGATTGAATTAAACCTACTTCGCCGACAGCGCATAAACCACAATAGAATAAATACATTCTTTAAAATTTACTTTGTTTACCATAGCGACATTCTGGCGCTAGGTTTACTTAACAGTATTATATTTCGTTCATATTATAGCTCCGAATGCACAAAATTTATACCATTTAAAGAATTATCTAATCGTTGCCAAAGCTAGAACGAAGTATAAAAGAAATTAAGCAAACAAAACAAGAAAGAAACAGTTTTTTCACTGACGATTGAGTATTTCTCATTCAATTAATTCAGTTTTCACTTCGCGACAAGGCATGCGACATGCGACGGAGGACGTGGGCACCATCCCTCTACCATTAGGGTTAATTGGTATAGCGCCACGTCCACCTGTGTCTAGTGAAACGTGCCAAGGTCACTGAGTCCACAAAAACGCCTCGCACCGACCACTGAAACCCAGCGTCTGATGCAGGCCACATTGCATCAGCTATACCCTTGCGGCCACTGGGAAATTATTTTACAAATATTGTAGAAAATGACATGGCTAAACAAGGGTCATCACTGCTGCTGCAGGCTGAATTATCAGACAATAGTATGCACAAGTTGCTGAATTATATACCAGATTACTAAATTATATATTGGAGTACAATATGGTATAGAATCATGTAATGCATAGTAAGATTATGCTAATGCTCAAAATACATATTGAAACAGGAAGTATTATACATATTGAATTATGACACTTACTGTATCTGAACATACTAAGATATGATATACATAATGAGGTTATACAGATACTTCTGAGACTTGAAATACATGGTGAAACATTAAATACTGTACATACTGAACATGAGCATACTATGACTGAGCATATTGAAACATGAAATATATAGTGAGATATTACTGATTACGCTAATTACACGAGATACCTGATGAAACCTGAAATACTGTACGTACTGAGACAGAAAACATACTATAACAGAGCATACCGGAACGTGAAATGCATGGTAAGATTATACTGATATAAGATACTGAATTATATACAGGATTGCTGCATTATATACAAGAGAGATATTTGTATAACAAACATAGAAGGCATAGTGAGATTGTACTGAGACTTGAAAAACATGTTGGAACAGGAAATGCTGAACATACTGAAACATATAACATACTATAATTGTACATTCTAATACGTGAAATACATAATGTACTGCTACAAAGTACTGAGTTATATACGGAATACTTAATTATATCCAGGAGAGATATACATATGTCAATATTGAATTGTATAGAAAGGTTATACTGGTGCTTGAGGTACATAGTAAAGCACATTGTATCTGAGCATTCTGAAACACGAGGGTAACATAATGAGGATATACTGAAATAAGATACTGATACTAATACTTATGTTATACTGATATTTGAAAGACAGAGAAACATGGGAAACTGAACATACTGAAACATGAAACATGCTGTTACTGAATAAAATGTGACATGAAGTACCTTGTGAGTTTATACTGATGCAAGATGCTAAATTAGATACCGGATTACTGAGTTATACAAGGAGGATATATGAATTACAAATTTGAAATACATAGTAAGGTAATTGATACATAGAAAGGGTGACATTATGCTGATATAAGATAATAAATTATATACAGGATTACTGAATTAAATATGGGAGAGAAATACGTATTATAATGTTAAATACGTAGCAAGATATGCAGACAGACGCTACAAGAATACATAAACAAAACAGTTCACTTGGTGACAGGATATAGGAGTGTGTAATAATGGCGTATATAAATTACAGACTTCAGATGCATAGTGCGGTGATATTGAAACATAGAGAGGGTGAGATTATACTGATACGAGATAGTGAGTTATATACATGATTATTGAATTAAATACCGGGGGGGGAAATACGCATTGCAAATTTAATACGTATAGTGAAATTGCAGACTGGCGTTACAAAAATACGAAGATAACAGTGCATTGGTGGCAGAATATAGGAGTACATAAAGCATACATTTGGTATTTCATGTGTACATATGATGCTGCTGACTGTGATTACAGATGCTGCCATTACTGCGTTTTATGAAGACAAAGTACTTGTATACTACTGCTGCATACATAATAAGTTAGAGCCATTCATATGTGCAGTTACAATTATATAATGCTGCCAGTGAGCTCCCTTTAGCTGGTATGGGAATGTTGCATGATGCACTAAGTACTCTTAAATGGTTTACACTTGGCATAGGTTTGTTCCTAAGCCCATAAGCTTGTCAACAATTTTTGTAATGCTGCGTTTGAGATGTCGCTGCTTAATTATGAACCTGCTGAAGGCTAATCTGTTTGTCTCTGGGAACGGGATGTGTAGATCCTCCGTTAGTGAGCATTTTTCGACATAGTGTTCTGGCGTTCCCAGTTCACCGCAGCAACATAAGGAGGTAGTCGTCTTGCCGAATCTTTCAAAGTAGACTGGGAACGGGCCATGCCCGGTAATATAGTAGACCAGTTGTGGATTTACTATAAGACGTTCTGGATCAACCTTTGGCAGATGCGCATACGCACGACGTCCTGTCTCATCGTTGTTCCATGCCTCTTGCCACAGTGTGAAAGCGACCTGTTTCAAGCTCTTTTTTAGATATGAGGTGGGCCATGGAATTTGCAGTGTCTCTGCATCATTATTTTGGGCTGCTTCTTTTGCGAGCCGATCTGCGGCCTCATTCCCAAGGTTGCCAATATGCGCTTTTGTCCATTCTAGGTTGATTTTTAAGGTCTTGTGAAAAGAGAGTTGTTCTTGAATTGCTGCAATTATGGGGGAGCCGTGCATAGGATTTAATATAGCATATAATGCTGACAGACTGTCTGTTATTATAAAACTGTTTTGATGTCGATATTGGGTAATAGTGTTTATTGCGTGATAAATGGCTGCGGCTTCGCTTTGAAAAACACTGTTTCTGGATTCCAAGTGTCCTTTCCATTGGCGTATTGGTTGCTGTTGCCGAAATGCGATGTATGCACAGCCAACATTCTCGTCAGTTTTTGAGCCATCTGTGTAGAATACGATATCATTGTCCGTAGCTCTTGTGTTTTGCTTAATATTAATGTGCACGCCTTGGCCTTGCGTCGACGGGTGTGTGTGGAGGCGATTGGACTCCCGTTCTAGGTTATCTGCCGTAAAAGTATGGTCACCAAACACCGCAGGGCGGCTAAGCTGCTTCACCAATTGGTAGGCTGCCTCTTTTTCCACATTTATGTAAAGAGGGGGCAATCCGGCCAGGACATTGAGTGCATTCGTTGGAGATGTTCTAAAAGCTTTAGTAATGTTGAGCAGAAACGGCCTTTGTATACTCTGTAGATATTTTATTTTGCGTCCTTGCATCGGAGAGGCCCATATTGCAGCTCCATATGTTACTATTTTCTCAGTGACTGCCATATACAGGGTCTTGAGTAAATGGGGGTTAAGTCCCCATCTGTAACCATTCATCAACTTGAGCTTGATGGCAATCTGTGCTGTTCGTTTCCTAAGCTCCAGCACGTGAGGGATCCAATTTAGTTTATCATCAAAAGTTATGCCCAGGTACTTTAGTTCTCGCTTAATGCGGAGTCTTTGGCCGTTGAGCGTTATTCTTGGTTGGCGTGCGAGTGTGCCCCCTTTTTTAGGAATCAGCAGTATTTGAGATTTTGTTTCAGCTATTTGGAGTTTTATTGCTGTGCATCGCTCCTGGAAGAGGTTGCAGGATTCCTGGGAATTTGCTTGCAGCTGTTCCCTGGTGTTTCCTTTCACAATTAGAGCTGTATCGTCCGCGTATGCAATTATTTTTGTGTGTTCCGGCCACGGCTGTGTGAGTATGATGTTGTACGTTACGTTCCATAGAAACGGCCCTGCGCAGGAACCTTGCGGACATCCTTGGGTTTGGTCTTGCTGGATGACACCGCTGTTATGCGGTAGAATCAATTTTCGCTCTGAAAGGTAACTCTCCAGGGTGTGGTAAATATTCCGTGGACATTTTGCCTCTCTCAGGGCATGTTGTATGGCCGGCCACCACAGAGTGTCAAAGGCACTCTTTAGATCTAATGATATGAATGCTGTGTGGTGGCCGGTAAATTTGTTCTCTAAAATGCTCTCCTTGACTTCCATGAGTGCGTGGATTGTTGATCTTCCTGCTCTAAATCCGTATTGGTTTCCACTTAAGTATTTGGTAGTATGCAGGTGGTGTCGCAGTCTGTTCATGAGTAACTTTTCAAATGTCTTACCAAGCGCTGATAGTAGGCATATTGGACGATAGGAGTCCGCTCTTTTTGGGTCTTTATTCTTTTTGAGGAAAAGAATAACTTGACCAATTTTGAAGCACCTCGCGACAAGGCAATAATACATAAAAAATATCTGTATTAAAAATTAGGAAGTAAATCTTAAACGCTTATTTCCTCGAAAAAATTCCAGAAAGGATTAAGCATGATTTAAATAATAAATGAAGACGTTATCTTTGTTGTTGCAAAGCTAAGGTTCTCTAGATTGGCAACAAATCCGCTACTCAGCTGTTTCAAATGTAAATAAGAGCAATGGTCGCCATCAAATTAGGCTTAGCGACACTTAAACAATTTTAAAATATTGCATTCAGATTTACCAAAGGCATAAAACCCTTAACCGGAAGATAAAAACAACATAATTCAATCATTTTTAAAGCAAAAAATGTATAATTTACAAACATATAAGAGTAAAGAAACTGAGATCACTGAGCCGGGTAACAGAGTGGATATATTTATAAATATATTTATATACGTTTGGCGAGACCGATTGAAACCAAAATACGAGTTGCACATCTACATGTTATAGTAGTCTTATATACAAAATTTTAACGTTCTGAGGCTGCTTGTTTTTGAGTTATGCGAAATACGTACGTACGCACGTACGTACATACGTTCGTACAAACGTCACGAAAAATTCTTTTCAGAATTCATTTTAAAGCTGTTTTTTAGTTTTTTTTTTTTTTTTTTTGAGGAAAAGAGTCTTTTATTCTGTCCTTACGTACAGATATCACGCAAAAACATCGTTAAATTGCATTCGAAAGCGGTCAAAGTGAATATTTTCGTTGAAATATGTTGCCTGAAGCTTTTCGCGATTACAATACTTCCTTTTTACTTCGTACAAGGAAGTAAAAATAGGTAGTTCTGAAAGACAAATTACAGCTTAAAGTAAATTAGAGTACATGAAAACAATCAACTGATAACTAAAATTGCTATAAACTTTAGCCCAATTTTTTTTCTATTAATTAAGTTCGCTAAAAGAGCGAGAGCAGGTATTGAGGGTCTTAGTGTTCTTACAATTTAATACTCCACGTTGAATGATGAAGGAAGTAAAATAAAAGATGAAAACGAAGAGTAGTCATTCTTAGAAAAATTGCTTAGTTAGGAGATATTAAAAGTTTTCTAAAAACACGGATTTTTAATTTAAAAGGGTCTAAAAACTCTTTACGAAATCGATTTTTTAATACTAAATATTTTACTTCCGATTATTCTGTGAATTTTACATAACTCACCTAAAATATTTCTTAGAGTTTTGAAGATATAATTAAAAATATAAACCTCTCAGACGGCATAATTCCTTACGATTAAATCTCTAGTACATAAGCAAACACTTACCATCATAAACACTTAACAAACATAAACAAACATTTTAAAGACGCTTTGAAAGTCCCATTTGTGCTTAAAAGATTTCATCTGTTTGTATGTATACACTGTGTTTCCATTCCTTCATTTAATATATGAAGTAAAGCTTAATTTACAAGATAAATGCCAAACAATACGAATTACTATCACAAAATTATGATGTTAATGACATTTATGACGAGAAAATCTTCTAAAGTCTTTGGTGGTTTCTTCATGCTTAACACAGTTCAGAATTTAAACTTTTTTCGTGATGTCGTGAAATTTTATCATAGCATCATTGTATCAATCAAATAATTTTAAATACAATTATGGTAGTTTATTGATATTTTATATTTCTACAAGGTAGGTATGCATCCAAACTGTAACTCAAAATTAAAAGTTGTATAGTCAAAAATGTAAAACACGAAAATTCTTATATTTTTAGTTTTTTATAATCTCAAAACTTCTTCCGCTAAAAGAAAAAAGTAAACATTTTGAGAGAAGCAAGCAAGTGCGCTCAGAGTCTTGCAAGCTCCTGCAAGTGCGCTCAGAGTCAAGTAGAGCTTAACAGGACAAGAAAGAAATTTGATGATTTAACATTAATAATGCGATGATATTATTTATAACATTTATAAATATTTAAAGAAAGTTCATTACAACTAGATATTAAGTTGATAAAGAGAAAAATGTTGGTTTAGCAAGAATTTGAAAAGGTTGCACAAGATCGAAAAAGGTGAAAAATTGATCTTTTGACATATGCAAAGGTTGTATGACCCCTTAAGATCTTACAAAATATAGATATTTATCAAAAACTGAAAATTGAATTTGTTTCCTTCTGGAATAATATTATTATTAAAAATAATTAGCTTATATTAGAACCTCGAATAAGGGGAATCGAAGCTGAACCTCGTTGAATGAAATTAACCGAAACTTTAAATATTTGAAGGCATTAATTTTTACAGTAATGAGATAAAGAATAAATCCATAATTATTCAGAACTCTAATTATTATTAGTTAGAGTCCTAATTACTTTTATGATACTACGTAGTAAATGTAATAAAATCTTTTCTTAGCGAAAGAAGAGAAAACGTTTTTTTAAACAGCTACAAAAAAAATTAGAATGTACACTGTAAACAACTATTCAGATTTAAATGAATCGCCGTTTTCTTTATGATAGTGCAATTTTCGCTTTATCTTTTTTGAATAAACAGAAAGCTAGTCTTCCAAAATTTCATGAATATGATGAATACATAAATGTGACCAAACTGCAGCGGCTTGAATATTTTATTCGCCGGTCTTGATGGTTTTTGCTGTTCTTACAATTTTAAACATTCTTCCATTCAACCATCATATCAGAAAAGCGCCCAAAAATGTAAAATCTGTTTGCGTACTGATAAGAACAGAAAATACGTAAAAGCTAATTTAGCAGATTCGTGGTATAATAAGTTATTTTCAACTACAACTTGGTGACATTGACTGGAGTGGATAAATCGAAAACCCCAAAATTTCACGAATCCCAAATGCTTTCGCGCAGTGCGATTTCCAGCACAGTATGCACGGTGTTTCAGTAGATGATTACAGACTTTCAGGAGAGACAAAATACATCTACAAAGTTCAAAGACCATTAAGTGTAATGTCATGGAAAATCATACAGTAATGCATGGTCGGAAATGCTTTCCTGGCACGGTAGTAACAATGCAAAACACAAGAAAGTGTTGTGTAGCTAAAATTTTGAATATTTACAAATTAAAATTTTGATTTTTATGATTCTCTTAATAAAATTTTGGATATTTACAAATTAAAATTTTGATTTTTATGATTCTCTTAATAAAATTTTGGATATTTACAAATTAAAATTTTGATTTTTATGATTCACTTAATTATATTAAATTTGCTAAAAATCAAAATTTTAATTTGTAAATATTCAAAATTTTAGCTACACAACAAAAAGAAGAACACAAACAGGTGAGAAAACATGTTTATTATGCTTCATGCAGTAGAAATCAAGAAATAAAATAAGCGATAATAACGAGTGAACCGACACAAAATCCCATTTCGAGACTAATAACCCTTTTTAGGTTAATAACGTGTTAGCTAAACTAAACATTACAAAGTCTCAGATATCTTTTGAGACGCTGTTATGAAAGATCACAATCTCTATTTTGCTACACAGTTGCATCAAAACTCAGATTTATTTCGGATTTAGACGGTAATGGACACAAGAAGTTAAATTAAAAACTTTGCAGCCTACTTCTTTTACAGTATATTAGAAACCTATTTTATTTATGCCATTTGCTTTATAAAATGATAATCGTTGCAAAATGTTATTAAACAGTCGTAAAATATTTTTTAAATCATTATCATTACGAGAGTAAAATGCTGATGTGTACACCACGACTTCCTTGTACGCAATATTAAATTATACGCATTTTTTACTGCACTTAATTGAAACTTATTTCCTCGAATTTCATTAATTTCTCATTCAATTAATTCAGTTCTCATTTCGCGGCAAGACCAAAATACATAAAAAACTCAAAATATTTTCATTAAAAATTGAAATATATAGAAAAACATAAAACACCAAATACAGTTAAAACAATTAAAACAAATTTACAATTAAAAGCACAGTTTCTATGCAAAAACAAGCAATTTGGCCAGCGGGCAAGAAGGCAGATTTTTCGGTGTACAATACTACATGTTTCCTTTTGGTCTCACTCGGCAAAGAGACACTGAAGGCGCAGAAAGAATTAATTCAGTGTTGTGCAGAGTTTCAAATATAAACAAAACCCGCACTTAAACAACTTTTAAATTGTTGATAATTCTACAAATATTGCATGCAGATTAACTAAAGACATAAAAACTTTAACCGGATTGTAGAGCCATTAAGCTAATTGGAAGCAGAAAAGATGAAAAACATGTAACCGCCTTCGCCGGGAATCGAACCATGGACCTCTGGAATACCGGCCCAGCGTGCTACCGTTACACCACGAAGGCACGGTAGGGAAGTGGAAGAAATACCTTATATACTGCCCTTTTTAAAAGGCGACTAGGGTTTTAGGGGACCTAGTCGCCAAATCCTGGGTGCGGAGAATCATCATCCACATCCCTTTTAGTTCGGGCGCCACTTGTAGAGTCATTTAGTTAATTGGAAGCAGAAAAGATGAAAATATGCAACCACCTTCGCCGGGAATCGAACCACGGACCTCTGGAATACCGACCCAGCGTTTTACCGTTACACCACGAAGGCACGCTAGGGAAGTGGGAGAAATACCTTATAGGATGATAAGAAAAACATAATTCAATTTTTAAAGCAAAAATTTGACAATTTACCAACATATAAGAATAAAAAAACTGAGCTTGCTGAGCCAAGTAACAGAGTGGTTATATATATATATAAGGTAAAAAAGAAAATTCTTCATGCTATTGCTTTAAAGCAAATGTGATACTGTGGTTCCCGTGAATAATTTTTAACACTAAGTTAAAATAAATTGCAATTAAAAGTTAAAATACAAGATAAATGAAATTATAACAAGAAAACTAACAAATAAAAAATGAATGTAAAACTCAGATCAAATTTAAATGTAAAAAATGTTGATTAAAGTTTAAACAATCCTAAAACATTTAAACATAAACACAAAAGTTATTTAATACGCAAGCAAAAATACAAAGAAGCAGTAAATGGTAAATTAGCCTAATTCGAAATTCATTACGGACTCTTCAGGGGAAATGCACAATAATTTTCGAATCCAGCTAATTCCATATCGCATTTCGTCAAAACAGAAGAACTGAAACTGAACACGAAATAACTTTTGACAATTAAACTTGCAAAATAATCTATTAAAACTATAATAAGTCTCAATTCCTCTGTTTCATTTCCCGACTCGTCCGTTGGTTAAAAGTAAATGAGAAACACATTAATGGTGTAAGAAAAAAACTATACAGACTAGCCTGGTTAGGCAAATGTACAGAACAAAATAAATAGCGAATTGCTATTAGACAAAAATACATGATTTTTAGGGAGGACCTACTAGCTTAAAGAGTTAAAACTTAATAAAAGAAGGAACGGCCGATTGCAACCAAAAAGTGACCAACTACATGCTATAGTACTCCTATATACTAAATTTCAACCTTCTGAGGCTACTTGTTTTTCAATTAATCGTCATACATACGTACGTACGTACAGACGCCACGAAAAAATATCTCTTCTAAATCCATTTTAAATCAGATTTATAATTCGTTTTGGGAAAAAGAGTCCTTTAGTTTATCCTTACGTACAAATGTCACTCAAAAACACGGTTAATTGCATTCTATAGCGGTAAATATGGATATTTTCGTTGAAATACGGTACTTGGTATTTTTCGTGATTACCATACTTCCTTTACTTCGTACAAGGAACTAACGGTAAAACATATTTTAGCCTGATTAGCAACACCGCTTGTTATTAATGGACTTCATTTTAACCAAAACAATGATAAAACAGAGTAAATAATATACCATGATAAAATAAAGTAACAATAATAATAGAATCCACCTTTTAAAACCGAAATCTATACGCCTTTATCAAAATATTACAAGATAAATACAATCATGTCCATAAATTAAGGATACTGAAAGTCAGGCAAAGGAAGAGTTAGAAGCAAAACAAACTTGACTTATTTGTAATGCTTATTTATTAAACAAAAGGTAAAGAGAGAAAAAAAAAAAAAGATGCTATATGTTTGATATTATTAAAAAAATTAGCGATTTTTTCTCCCTGGAGAAAATTACAAAAAAATCTATTTACGTAAAACCAATATTACATGGTTGGTATGATTGTTAATACATTGTATGTCTCCCAGACGATACAAAAGAGTCCGTACAACGCCTAGGCATGCTGAGTATCAAATTATCGATCTGATCTTGGGGGATATTACACCACTCAAAAAGCAATGCTTTCCGAAGTTCCGGTAGACATGTAGGAGGAGGTTGACGGGCTGCAACTCGTCGGCCAAGCATGTCCCAAACGTGCTCTACTGGATTCAAGTCCGGTGAGAATGCTGGCCAGTCCATACGGGTGATAGCCTCCGATTGAAGGCAACTTATGATGTTTGCACGGTGAGGACGGGCGTTGTCATCCATAAACACAAATTGTGCGCCATGTTTCAGAATGACGTCCCAGTAGATTTGGCTTGTCATGGTTCCAATTTCAACATGCAGGTCAGTTCTGGAACCCAGAATAATTCCACCCCAAACGAGCACTCCTGCACCACCGTAACTGTGTCGTGTGATGTTTTCTTGGTGGTAACGGGTACCTGGAGCTCTCTATATGAAAATCCGGCGAGAATCAGACTGCAAGCTAAAATTGGACTCGTCGGAAAACATCACACAAGGCCACTGTTGCGGTGTCCACAATGCATGCTCTCTACTCCAGGCTAACCGCAGGCGACAGTGAGTTGCAGTAAGTGGAACGCATCTGACAGGCCTACGAGCATATAGACCAATCTGCCCTAAGCGTCTGTACACGGTCTGCCTTGAAATTGTCGTACCAATGGTTGAAGAGAGCTGATGAGACAGGTCTGAGGCTGTGCTCCGCCTGTTTCTTTTGGCAGTAACTGCCAAACACCGGTCCTCATTTGGCGTTGTAACTCTGGGGCGACCTGTGCTGTAACGTCTACTCACATTACCATCATCTTGGAATCGTTGCCAAAGCCTGGAGATGACACTCTGGGCAATTCCAAGTTCGTCTGATACTTCCAGTTGGGTACGCCCACATTCCAGACGGCCGGTAATTCTACCACGTAAAAAATCATCCAAATGCGTCGTTTGTGTCATAACTATTCGGTTATTACACTGAAATGCTTATAAAGCACCAGCGAACAATTTTACTTCTTTGCCTGTATTCCTTATATATCACTCTCGTCATTGTGACGTACCATCGGTGTCATCTGTTTACTTCCTTAAATTTGCATATGATTCTTGAAGATGTGCGTAGTGATTTTACAGGTGATATATTTATTTTAGAGTTCGATTTCTGCGTGACTCCGAATTATCCTTAATTTATGGACATGAGTGTAATAAGATGGAAATTTATATTTCTGAATAAGTTTTGTTGTATTAACAAATTTTAACTTTTATATGACAAATGATGGCTAATTTTCATTTATCTATGTTATTCTACGGTCTTGCTGTAATTTATCTGGCGACCCACTGCTTCAAAAACTTAATTTAATTTTAAAAAGTCACCAGATATTATTTTCCACACATGTTTAAACATAAAATTATACTCCTTATTTTATATTTCATGTAATATAAGGTCAAAACCACTATTTTAATTTAAAAAAAAGAATTTAAATGCATATTTATTTCCTGGCCTTTGAATGCTTAGTTATTCAACTCTTTGCCAACATTATTCTCATACCTTTCCATGCACGTTTTCTGAAAATGATTCCAGTTACTCAAGATATACGGGAAAAATATCTTTATCTATTCATTCCGAACTTTCGCGTAACATCAACTCTGTTTTAATTACATTTGCTTTGCGTATCCAGCCTGAGTTTCAGAAATAGCTAAAAATGGAGTCGTTTTAATATCAGAAGACTGAGATGAAGCTTAAAGAAGCATTGGCTTTTTGATATGAGGGTTGTGAGTTCTTAAGAAATTATATTTATTGTGAGGAAACCGATGCAATCAAAACGTTCAATGGTGTCTCTCTAAACTTTACATCTCACAGCAGTTTGATTCTTCGCAACGTGCCATATATCGGAAGCATCCGTACAATGACTGGAATCGTTACGTTCTAGAATAATGATACTTCAGAAAATTAAAAATTTCACAGTAAATATTTTCCATCATAATTCATTTTATTTGCTTTTTAATGTGATATCGACCGGTCGTTTAATATTATACAAATAATTTCATGCCTGGCGGTTTGCTCAACATTGCTGATATTGAAAAGCTTCAAATAACTTAGCTTTTTGAAGGTCTTTAGAAAAATATTCTAGGAGGTATAGAATAATATTCAAAGACTTTCAAGGACTGTAGTACTTTGAGGGGAATATCAAACCATAAATGGAAGATTAAAAACATAACAGCATTTCGGTTAGGGTATTTCTGTTTCAAGAAGGAATCGTTGATAGGACGTTATGAGAAGGTGTGTTTGAATTTCTGCTTGGTTTAGGTTTATGTGTTTACCACAAAACCTCGAAGGCTGTCTGCCAAAGGGGAGGGATGCCTTCGCGGATAACCTTTGTAGAAACATTAGGATATTTTTTGGGGAAGCCAGCGAGATGAAAAATAAATTAGCAACCGCCTACACCGGGAATCAAACCACGGACCTCTGGAATACCGGCCCAGCGTGCAGAACCACTACACCACGAAGGACTCTAGGAAAGTGGGAGAAACACCTTATATACTCCCCTTTTTAAAGGGCGACTAGGGTTTTAGGGGACCTAGTCGCCAAATCCTGGGTGTGGAGAATCATCATTCACAACCCTTTTAGTTCGGGCGCCACTGTAGAGATATTAGGATTTTTTTTGGAAGCAGGGAAGAAGAAAAATTAGCAACCGCCTTCGCCGGGAATCGAACCATGGACCTCTAGAATACCGGCCCAGCGTGCAGAACCACTACACCACGAAAGACGCTAGGAAAGTGGGACAAACACCTTATACCTTTCTAAGGGAAAACGGCTCGTATACACGCTACGTATGGGGAAAACCACGAATACGCCCATGCAGCCGGGATTCGTTGCTCGACCGAGCTACCAAGGTTCAGCGACTTTACCGCTCGCCGGCTAGTGTGTCGGGTGTGAGTTTCGAATGCGGGAATTTTGGTTTGTTGGTTTGTTATTTACAGAAAAACGAGAAAAAATTATCTGCTAAACCACAGGAATGAGCTATGGGAAGACATTCAAAGACAAATCGGCTTATAATTTCATTATATTTCAGAAAATTTTGTTGTAAGTAGCTGTGCAGTTGCGGGATTAGGACCGGGACGAATACCGATGTCCTAGGGTTTTTCAATATTCGGTTATTTTTTACTTATATCTTAATCGTCCGCGGTCGACATCTTGACTTAAAGGTTGTCCTGGTTGAACTTTAACTATACTCTTGTTAAATAATTTTATTTAATACAAAAATGCACTGAAAATGTAATACTACCCTATACCACTTTCCTATGCATCGCAATTACACGTAAATCGATGACTTTCTAATCGAAAAGAACATTTTCATTGCCTTTCTGCTCTA
Source organism: Stegodyphus dumicola (assembly GCF_044657685.1). Lineage (NCBI taxonomy): Eukaryota > Metazoa > Arthropoda > Arachnida > Araneae > Eresidae > Stegodyphus > Stegodyphus dumicola. Next base: position 18,939,021 of record NC_140772.1, on the reverse strand, counting down.
CTTAGAATATTTAAATTTCTTTATCCCGTCTTTTGATTCACAAACAGTGAGAGGGGGGAGGAACAAACAAATCGCGGTCGACAAAAATGGAATTCAGGGTTGTCCACCCGCCGAAGAAACAACTTTCGCCCACTCGTACAACTACGCGGGAACAGGCCGTCTATTGACTGCCTCGACTGCGCATGTGCAGTGGATGCTGGTCGCTCTCACTCGTCCCGAGTGAAGCTCGAGATGAACATACCTCCATCGCACGCTCTACAAACAAAGGCGGAAAGTTTCGCAAACTTTTACGCAGTCGTGGAGCGCTGTGATTAGAAATGGATCTTGATCGGATAAATATATATAATCCGTGAATGTGATTATCCGAGGAATGTATTTTGTTCTTCCGAGAGGGATTTAAATTTTGTGTTTGCTTTCCATGTGATTATGTCAAAGGTAGGATGATATTTGATTATGCTCTCTATTATTTGTAGCTAGAAAATGGCGAGATAAAAGAGTCTTTCTGTCAGATAAAACTATTAAATTACAATAAGAAATCATGTATGAAACCATTTTGGATTGCCATATTTATGTCGTTAATATATCGCTTTATAGCAGACAAGATATGTTAGCAATGAATGAATTCCAGAAGTTGAAAGTAACAAAAAGTATCAAATGTAAATGTAACAAAAAAAGGTAATAATAAAGGTAATCATATAAAAATACAGAAGCAGTAAAATAATAGTATTAATTATAAGTATTTTTGTGCCATAAAACTCTTTAAATATGTTCCTTAAAACACTGAAATTTAACTCTGGCAGCTATGTTCTCGACATGATATAGAGTCTTCTTGTTCTTTTCTGGATCATCTAGTGGTATACCCTATTGAATATACTACGTAGAGAATTCTCGTTATGTCTTGAAAGAACAGATGTTGCAGACGAAGGTTTAAATAACATTTATATTTGAACTAAACTTAACAAAACGCCCTCTGCATGATGCTCACAATTTACCATCACTTGTGGCTCAAACAGAAAAATGAAAACGTAAAATAACAATAAAGTAAATGGGTTACACGACTATGAATTCCAGAAGTTGAAAGTAACAAAAAGTATCAAATGTAAATGTAATAAAAAAGGTAATAAGAAACGTAATGCAATGCAAATATCATATAAAAATACAGCAGCAGTAAAGTAATAGCATTAATTATAAGTATTTTTGTGTCATAAAACTCTTTAAATATGTTTCTTAAAACACTGAAATTTAACTCTGGCAGCTATGTTCTTGACATGATATGGAGTCTTCTCGTTCTTTTCTAGATCATCTAGTGGTATACTACCGAAAATACTACGTAGAGAATTCTCGCTATGTCTTGGGAGAACAGATGTTGCAGAAGAAGGTTTAAATAACCTTTTTATTTGAACCAATACGATGATATTAATACGATCTAAAGAGAGAGGCTAAGAACCAATTATTCATGTACAAAGCTACTTCAAACACGCGACATCAATTCGGAATTAACTCTACTCCTACTACTGTTCAAACCGCTGCTTATATACTGATTCCGAACACACTTAGATTTGCGTACTATGTCATTGAAATTTACATTCTGGCAGGAAACTGACATCAGAAGTTTCACAAACTAAAAACAGTAAGTAAAATAAAATCTTTACAATCTTTACAAAAGTAAAATAAAATCTTTACAATGAAAACCTAAATCCTATATCTCTGAAATCATTGTATCGGAAAAAAATCAATTAAATATCTCTACATATAATAAAAGAAAGAGTCTGTCTGTGTGTGCGCGTGTCTTTCGTTCGCGCTGCGCGTACGCTAATAGACCCACAGCTACGAAATTTGGTACATAGGTGCGTATAGACAGTGCACCTCGAAGCGAGTTTTTCGAAATTCGAACTCGAACTTTTTTATTTTTTGTTTTGTGACGAAATCGCGTCATTTTGAGACATAATGGGCTATAGGAAAGGGAGATTTTACTCTACGCACTCCAGTTTTACATTGTCATGAAACGTAGGCACTTAGCTATTTTAAGAACTTAAAATAAATTCCGTGTTTCAATAAATCGATTAAATACGAATTTATTTAACAAAGGGAGTTTAACACCTTTTCAACGGGATTTTTCTTAAAAAGTTTATTTTTAAAAATGTAAAAATTATTTTTCTTTGATTTTTGGACACGTTAAGCTTTCATTCTTGAGACTGCTTTTACAAAAAAGAATTTTGGAAAAATGATAATATTTTGTATTTTAAAAACTTTTTTTAAATGAAGCTTCCGAGTACACTTCTCACATCTCACATCCTTAAAAATGTGATTTTGGCAACAATTTTCCTGTCTTATTGTTGTTGATAGATCTTTGATGAAATCGCATCTTTTGAATAGTTTCATTCTTTTAGAAATATGGGTCTGGCAACAATTTTTCATCGTATTTCTTATGTCACCGTTTTTAAGAGATTGGCATATTTCATTGTCGTTTATATATATATATATATATATATAATATATTTTTATTGATTTTTTTTTTTTGGATAAAGTTATTCTGCAGAGTAAAATTCTGCGCGGAATTTTATGTTTTTTGAGTTGCTTTCATGTTATTTGTTTGCTTATTTCACTGTTTGTAAGAGACTGAAAAGTTTTACATGATTTGTTTTCTTCAACGGAAAGTTGGTTAATTTTTTTATTAGGATAATTAATATTTGTATTAAGGAATATAGCTTATTTCATTGTAACTTTTTTCTCTTGAAAATATAAGATAAAATATCATTAATTATACTTTGCTTTTCAGAATTTTTTGTTTTTGTATTCTTTTATGGTATTTATTGCTCATTTGACTGTTTTTAAGATATTGAAAAGTTTTGAGTGATTTTTTTTTAGGAAACAAAGTTCTTAACCTCCTTTATACCATTTCAGTTCTTAAGATTTTGCAAAGAAAAGTTTGTTAACTTATTTATTAGGATAATTAATATTTGCATTTAGGGATGTTGCTTATATAATTGTAATTTTGTTTATGAAGTTGTTCTGCAGAGTAAAATTCTACGCAGTTTTTAAATTTAACGTTTGGTGTTCCCTTCAGCCATTTTTCCGGTACATTTAAAAGCCAGACGAAGGCTGGCAGCGAAGCTGATAGTACTAAATATATTTAAAAATATCCTAAAATTGAAATTTAATGAACAGTATAAATCAGATACGATGTTACGACTTTTGTTTAATAACTCGTTTACGTGTCTTTCACAGAAAATGAGTCCCTTCTATGGTAAGGAGTAAAAGGTCGTAAATATATAAAGATGTTTCATTTATATGTAGAGAAATCGTAAATGAATTAATCGTAAGAGAAATCGTTACTTTAAAATAATTTTCGGAATTGAACTTACTAACTATGGATTCGCTCTATTAAAATAATTCTACTAAAATTAATCTTAGTAGATAATATTTCTTTAGTAAATAAATTATATATATATATATATATCTAATAAATTATATATATGTATATATAATCTATTTGCTTCAATATATATATATATATATGTAAGATCATAGTGAAATTAAGAAGCAAATAGATATATATATATAAGTTATTATATATATATATATATATATATAATTTATTTACTAAAGAAATATTGAGTATATTATCTCCTAAGATTAATTTTAGTAGAATTATCTTAATAGAGCGAATCCATAGTTAGTAAGTTATGTATGTAAGATTACATACATAACTTACTAGTAAGTTATGTATGTAAGATAAGTATGTGTATATATATGTAAGATCATAGTGAAATTAAGAAGCAAATAGATGAGTTGTTAAATGCTGAAATAATTAAACCATCTTACAGTCTTTATGCTGCTCCTGTAACTTTAGCTAGTAAGCGTGAAGAACAGGCACGATTAGGGTGCCAAGTGATTAGGGTGCCACATAATGTCAATTGGAAATAAAAATTGAATTAAAATAGCCTCAACTGCCAAGTTTTATTTACGAAGTCAACACATTAGCTTACAACACAATCAGAGTACTTTCTCTTCAATGTAGCATAACTATGCAGCATAAACAGTGCTCTGTCTTTTCCTTGCTTTTACTATGTCATATATATTTATATGGTTTAAAGGGGAATATTCCGATTAAAATTCCTATATTAGAAATTAAAATTGAGAAAGCCAATAAACTTCAGATTGTAAAGAATTTAAATCTGAAGTTAAATTAATAGCAAGAAATTAAATTAATAGCAAGTAATTATCGCTGCTGATCGGAAATTAGTTGACTTTTCAAGGGGAACAAACCAACTCCCGTTCAATGAACAATATTTCAAATTAATTAATATCGCATTTGTTAATATTTCGCATTTATAATTAATTATTTTTCATTGAACGGGAGTTGGTTTGTTCCCCTTGAAAAGTCAACTAATTTCCGATCAATAGCGATAATTACTTTATTAATTTAATTTCTATTACAAAGATTGAAATTTTGTTATTCATGTTTTAAATTCAAGTCTCCGTAAAACATTTTAATAATTTACATACAAGTTACTTTAAAAAACAATTTTCGGAATGTACAATAAAAGCCGACACTTGGAGTGTATAATAAAAGTCAACACTTGGGCTTGAACTTAAGAGGCTAAGAAGTAAACTAAAACTAATATAACCTAAAGAGATATAGCCGAAGCTATCTAGATTCTAACCGAGTTGGCCCCTTAAAGCTAATTGACTGCGAAGCTAGCAAGGGCCTAAGTACGGCCGAGCATAATAATAGCTTACGAGAGATTAGCATAAAAAGATAGAGTACCTGGTAACTCTCTCGCTAAAACCGAAGAATTTAGCGTTTTAAATACCGCTCCTCCTCATTATGCATTCAGACGTGATTCTAAATCTACGTTCTGGCCGGAAGTAGTAAGTTAAAGTTAAGAATTTGACAGGAAAGAAGTTTAACTCAAAATTTACTGTTAATAAAATTAACATAATCCTTACAAGCTTGTAAGTATATAATTTGCGGATGAACCAGTGTTGAAGGTAACCCCAGCAAAACATTCTCTGCTCTGTGCTACGATTGTAACCCACATGATTGATGACATATCTGAATGACATTCTGATACGGTTCTGATGCTTTGATATGGCTCAGTGAAACAAATAATGATATTCTAGCATGTCATCTTCTATTCATCCACTTCCATTATTTGATCTATGTGGTAACACGTTGCGGTGAAATTAATTCTATATTATAAGTGTATTTCTATCCCTTATTTACATACTTAACACATTCTAGCTAATATGTGGTAATTATATGTATTCAGAATAATAACTGCAAATCTTATATTTTGTAAAGGTAACTGCTACAAAATTTAGTTATTTTTAAACCGCAATCTTATATATATACGGCTTAAGTGTTTGTCGCCGATAGTTTATTGGTTGCTTGCGTAACTATAAACTGTTTGAATTCCTCGTGCAGTGTGACGAATATTATGAGAAAGCTAAGCCGGAAAAATTAAAAATACAAGAGCACGTGCATTTAACATTTAATAAATAAATTTAACATCTTTATATAATAGAATTCGGAAATATGCAACCGGCAAAAACCGACAACGATGAAAAAACAAATAAAATGAAATAAATAAATATCTTTATTATATGCGGCTAAAGCGTCTGTTTGTCGCCGATAGTTTATGGTTTGCTTGCGTAACTGCACTAGCCAATGGGGTGAAGTTGCCACGGCACAGGGTTGCCGTTTCAATTGAGACTTGGACAATTTCCTGTAAGACTTGCCTTTGCTATGACCCTCCATAAGTCTCACGGCCAAACGCTTAAGCGTGTTGGCATTTTTTTACCTGGGCCTGCATTTGGACAAGGTCCACTTTACGTTGCCTGTTCAAGAGTTCTTGAAAGAACGGAAGTAAAATTAAAAATAATGGATGGTCCTCTGCAAGGCGAGCTTAAAAATGATGGAAAAATCTACACAAGAAATGCTGTGTACAAAGAGATCTTTGACATGTGAATTAACATTTTATTACATAAATCACCTTTATTTATTGAACTAGCGGTGGCTCTTAAGAAATGTACCGCCAGTGGTTTCCTTTATTGCACTCTACTTTAAGCAATACTTTAAGCAGTAAGCAAAGGGGCGTCCTCGCCGCCTGGCCTGGGTACTTCAGTTTGAATTAGCAGACACCTTCGCACAAATCATTTTAATTACAATTTATAATATCTAGAACAGCGTCATTTCGTATGACCGCCGGGCTTTCTAGTTTATAACATAATGGCTAAGTGTCATAGTTAAGCAGTTTAATGTTTGTTGTATTTAGATGCTTTCCAAAAAGTCCTGCCAGTTCTAAATCGAAGTTAACTCAATATGGTTTCTCAATTCTCAATATTCTCGCCTTTAAATAGAATATTTGGAATTGCACTTCATATTGCTCAAAGAGCCGCCGAGATCGAGTTCCCAAAATTAGGGCAGAAAATGATTTTTTTTTCCTTTATTTAAAAAGTCTTCATAAGTAAATGGGGAGATTTCATGAAGACATTATGAAGTATGTGTGATGCAAATTGGCCTAAAAGTAATTCTACTTGATTCAGCTCTTTGAAACGGTTATATTTTATAGCATCCACAAGGCACTTATTGGATGATAAACTTTTTGTTGCCGCTGTTTTGCGAATCGTGAGAAAAACGAGTTGAATCATCAAATTCCAGGCCAGTAGATTGGCAGAAATGGGTCACAAGTTTAACATGGCCCACAAGTCTGTCCCATGGCCTACAAGAAGGCCTAAGGTTTTGTTCACTAAACTTCTTGTTCTAAGGCTTTCTAAAAAATGTGGGTTAGTATAAAATAATTGATAATCTTCACCATATCAAGGAGAAAATGACTCAATCAACTGCCTGTGTTACACCAAACCTTCTTACAAGGATATGAAGAGAATACGATACTACAACGTCTATTGTGCTGTTAATTCTATACGTATTTATCTATTTTGTTCGTGATTGTTTTGAGTGATTGAATTATGTAAAAGCACTTTTAGTTCATACTACATAATATATACTTCCTGGAAATTTCATGAAATCTTGCCGTTCATTCTCGGGGGCAATGCACTTGTTATCATTGTTGTAGTTTATTTCCTCTAAAACTGATCCAACTTATTGTTAACCCATGGCTGCAATGAAAACGCATAGTTCCGTTCGGTATGCTATTTATATAATGCTAACCTTATACGATTATAGTTATTCTTCAAATTAATAAAGTTGGACGTAATAAATATTATCTACTAGGTATTCAACTAAATAGATAGATTTTGTACTTTACCAAACTTTCTTCAAACTTTAACAAAAATTATTAGATGCCGATGCAACTTAGAAGGGTACAACATGAATATATCTTGAGAAGCACATCTGGCAGGACTGGTCTAAAAACGATCTTTCTTTTTTTTTTTTTTTTTTTTTTTTTTTTTTTTTTTTTTTTTTTAGTCCAAAGGGATTTGAATCCCGAAGGACTATTAGTTTCGTTTTGGCATTTTGCGTCGGACTCATAAATGTCGGTTCACTTTTCAAAGTGTTGCCACAAAATGTTAGAGTCCTGCATTATATTTGAAGAAATTAAATAATGAAAAATCTGCATAAATGTATGTATATTTCTCGTATTGTGATAAAACAACGGTACATAGAGTCATCGAATTTTGAATAACGTAATCCTCCAACGAATATGAGCATGTGGAAGACCAAATTTGAAATTTGAAATTTGTTTTATGATCGATTTCCTATTTTTTAAAACTTTGACGAATTTTTGATTAACAAACTCAAGGATTTCAAAGCGAGCAATGGCAACGTTGTGCAGAAAAAACATTTTTATCTCCAGCGCGTGAGTCTCTGTATCGGAAATTCTAAAGATATGCTCGTTTTAAAACTATTTTGCGATATTGCTGTTGCACTGGATCTTATGGTTTAAGTGCGAGGAACATGATATTTAATAAAGAAAGGTAACACACAAAATGTTAAAAAACGCCCCTTTGGACGTAATTTAAAATCTGAAACATTTCAGATTTTTTTTTTTTAACCCAGATAGACAAAGCTTCTTACGCCTTAATGTAACTCTCTGACTTTATTATATAAATCATCAAAATAACCTAATGAATAATAATTTTTTTCATGCGTTTTTTGGTGTTTTGTCTATTGGTTGTTTAGTATTTTTTCCATGCGTTTTTTGGTGTTTTTTCCATTGGTTTTTTTTTTTAGTATTTTTCCATGCGTTTTTTGGTGTTTTAGTATTTTTTTCAATGCGTTTTTTTTTTTTGTGTTCTTTTTAATGCGTATTTTAGTATTTTTCCATGCGTTTGTTAGTATTTTTCCTTCCTTTTTTTTGGTGTTTTCCATTGGTTTTTTAGTATTTTTTCCATTCGCTTTTTGTGTTCTTCTCCATGCGTTTTTTAGTATTTTTCCATGCGTTTTTTGATGTTTTTTCCATGCGTTTTTTGATGTTTTTTCCATGCGTTTTTTAGTATTTTTTAAATGCGGTTTTTGTGTTCTTTTCTATGCGTATTTTAGTAGTCTTTCCAAGCGTTTTTTGGTGTTTTTGCCTTGCGTTTTTTAGTATTTTTCCGTGCGTTTTTTGGAGTTTTTCCATTGGTTTTTCAGTATTTCTTCCAAGCGTGTTTTTGGTGTTTTCTCCATTGGTCTTTTAGTATTTTTTCCATGCACTTTTTGGTGCTTTTTTCATTGATGTTTTAGTATTTTTTCCATGCGTTTCTTGGTGTATTTTCATTCGTATTTTAGTATTTTTTCCATGCTTTTTTTGGTGTTTTTCCCATTCTCTTTTTAGTATTTTTTCCATGCGTTTTTTCCATGCGTTTTTTAGTATTTCTTCCATTGGATTTTTCGTATTTTTTCTATGCGTTTTTTGGTGTTTTTACATTGGTTTTCTAGTATATTTTTCATGCGCTTTTTGGTGTTTTTTCCATTGGTTTGTTAGTATCTCTGACTTTATTGAGTCATTACGTTATTTTGATGCTGGAAACCTGAAACATGAGCAATGGTCTAGCCAGGACTCGAACCTGGACGTCGCGAATACGCGCCGAGTGTGTTACCGTTTCACCACGAAGGCATGCAGAACGGAGGGAGAAAATACCTTATATATCCCCCCTCCTAAAGAGCGACTGAGGATTAAGCGACCCAATCGCCAGATCCTGGTCCTGAAGAATCATCATGCACCACCTTTTAATTCGGGAGTCACTGAAGACTTATTAGATTATTTTCATGCTGGAGATGTGAAAAATGAGCAGTACCCTCGCCGGGACTCGAACCTGGCCTTCTCGAATACGCACCGAGTGTGCTACAGTTACACCACCAAGGCATACAGAAAGGAGGGAGAAAACAGCTTATAATTTCTAATGCCTTAATAAAAGTCTTCCATGAGTCTCGTTTAATTTTAAATTTGTTTTATAACAATGTTGTACATTTTAGTTAATTAATTAAATAATATTTCGCTAAAGGGGGAAAACATAAAAAGTTAGCGAAAATTAACTGTAACCGTTGATAGCTGAAAACACACTGGACCTAAACAATCTTTTGAAGTATTAGACTTAACGTAGTTGATGGAAAGTGCGGATGTTGTTTTATCAAGCTTACCGATTTATCATTCTTCTACTACACCTCAAATGCAGTTTTAGAAAGCGGTAGGACACCAGCATTTATTATGGATTTAACTTATATTATTATTATTGATACAAATTTCTTCAGAAAGCTAAGAAATGTTAAATAAACAGTTTGTTATCAATAACCTACTACATCTGATACCCGATTTTTGCCACTTATTGCTAGATGAAAAAAACTTAACCTCAGAAAGATTGAAGTGCACTTTTTACTTAAACCAGACGGCTTTCCTTTTATTATAAAAGTATATCTTCCATTTTAAATCTAGTTCATGTTTATTTCTTTAAGAACAATTTAAAATGATTCGTTTTTAGCTGCATCGTTCTTTCACTGACTTGTAATTGCCAAAAGAACGCAAATAGTGTAAATTATCATAATATTCCTAATATGTTTCACTGACGTGTAATTGCCAAAAGAATGCAAATAGTGTAATTTATCCTAAAATGTTACTCCGTATTTGCCAAAAGAACGCAAATAGTGTAATTTATCCTAATATGTTTCATTGACGTGTAATTGCCAAAAGAACGCCAATAGTGTAATTTATCCTAATATATTACTCTGTAATTGCCAAAAGAACGTAAATAGTGTAATTTATCCCAAAATGTTTCCCTGACGTGTAATTGCCAAACGAACGCAAATAGTATAATTTATACTATGTTACTCTGTATTTGCCAAAAGAACGCAAATAGTGTAATTTATACTAATATGTTACTCTGTAATTGCCAAAAGAAGGCAACTAGTGTAATTTATCCTAATATGTTACTCTGTAATTGCCAAAAGAACGCAAATAGTGTAATTTATCCTAATATGTTACTCTGTAATTGCTAAAAGAACGCAAATAGTGTAATTTATCCTAATATGTTTCACTAACGTGTAATTGACAAACGAACGCAAATAGTGTAATTTATCCTGATATATTTCACTGACGTGTAATTGACAAAAGAACGCAAATAATGTAATTTATCCTAATATGTTACTCTGTATTTGCCAAAAGAGCGCAAATAGTGTAATTTATCCTAATATATTACTCTTTAATTGCCAAAAAGAATGCAAATAATGTAATTTATCCTAAAATGTTTCACTGACGTGTAACTGCCAAAAGGAACGCAAATAGTATAATTTATCCTAATATATTACTCTGTAATTGCCAAAAGAACGCAACTAGTGTAATTTATCTGTTTCACTGACGTGTAATTGCCAAACGAACGCAAATAATGTAATTTATCCCTATTTTTTACTTTGTAATTGCCAAAAGTACGCAAATAGTGTAATTTATCCTAATATATTTCATTGACGTGTATTTGCCAAAAGAGCGCAAATAGTGTAATTTATCCTAATATATTACTATGTAATTTCCAAAACGCAAATAGTGTAATTTATCCTAAAATGTTTCACTGACGTGTAATTGCCCAAACGAACGAAAATAGTATAATTTATCCTAATATGTTACTCTGTAATTGCTAAAAGAACGCAAATAGTGTAATTTATCTTAATATATTTAACTGACGTGTAATTGACAAACGAACGCAAATAGTGTAATTTATCCTGATATGTTTCACTGACGTGTAATTGACAAAAGAACGCAAATAATGTAATTTATCCTAATATGTTACTCTGTGTTTGCCAAAAGAGCGCAAATAGTGTAATTTATCGTAATATATTACTCTGTAATTGCCAAAAGAATGCAAATAATGTAATTTATCGTAATATATTACTCTGTAATTGCCAAAAGAATGCAAATAATGTAATTTATCCTAAAATGTTTCACTGACGTGTAACTGCCAAAACGAACGCAAATAGTATAATTTATCCCAATATGTTACTCTGTAATTGCCAAAAGAACGCAACTAGTGTAATTTATCTTAGTATGTTTCACTGACGTGTAATTGCCAAACGAACACAACTAATGTAATTTATCCCTATTTTTTACTTTCTAAATGCCAAAAGTACGCAAATAGTGTAATTTATCCTAATATGTTTCACTGACGTGTAATTGACAAAAGAGCGCAAATAGTGTAATTTATCGTAATATATTACTCTGTAATTGCCAAAAGAATGAAAATAGTGTAATTTATACTAATATGTTACTCTGTAATTGCCAAAAGAAGGCAACTAGTGTAATTTATCCTAATATGTGACTCTGTAATTGCCAAAAGAACGCAAATAGTGTAATTTATCCTAATATGTTACTCTGTAATTGCTAAAAGAACGCAAATAGTGTAATTTATCCTAATATGTTTCACTAACGTGTAATTGACAAACGAACGCAAATAGTGTAATTTATCCTGATATATTTCACTGACGTGTAATTGACAAAAGAGCGCAAATAGTGTAATTTATCGTAATATATTACTCTGTAATTGCCAAAAGAATGAAAATAGTGTAATTTATACTAATATGTTACTCTGTAATTGCCAAAAGAAGGCAACTAGTGTAATTTATCCTAATATGTGACTCTGTAATTGCCAAAAGAACGCAAATAGTGTAATTTATCCTAATATGTTACTCTGTAATTGCTAAAAGAACGCAAATAGTGTAATTTATCCTAATATGTTTCACTAACGTGTAATTGACAAACGAACGCAAATAGTGTAATTTATCCTGATATATTTCACTGACGTGTAATTGCCAAACGAACGCAAATAATGTAATTTATCCCTATTTTTTACTTTGTAATTGCCAAAAGAACGCAAATAGTGTAAATTATCATAATATTCCTAATATGTTTCACTGACGTGTAATTGCCAAAAGAATGCAAATAGTGTAATTTATCCTAAAATGTTACTCCGTATTTGCCAAAAGAACGCAAATAGTGTAATTTATCCTAATATGTTTCATTGACGTGTAATTGCCAAAAGAACGCCAATAGTGTAATTTATCCTAATATATTACTCTGTAATTGCCAAAAGAACGTAAATAGTGTAATTTATCCCAAAATGTTTCCCTGACGTGTAATTGCCAAACGAACGCAAATAGTATAATTTATACTATGTTACTCTGTATTTGCCAAAAGAACGCAAATAGTGTAATTTATACTAATATGTTACTCTGTAATTGCCAAAAGAAGGCAACTAGTGTAATTTATCCTAATATGTTACTCTGTAATTGCCAAAAGAACGCAAATAGTGTAATTTATCCTAATATGTTACTCTGTAATTGCTAAAAGAACGCAAATAGTGTAATTTATCCTAATATGTTTCACTGACGTGTAATTGACAAACGAACGCAAATAGTGTAATTTATCCTAACATATTGAATGAAATCGAGTTATTAGGAAACATAATATTAATCTACAATTTCGTAACATTATGAAAAGTTACAAATTTTTATTCATACACTAACATAAATCTAGCAACTAATTAAGACAAAGCTTTCAGGTGGAAATAAGAAGCATTGTTGTCGTGAAGTTTGTGTTTTGATTAAATTTACTTTGTTAAATGTACAAAGTTTATTTCAAAGTTTAATTTTATCAATTACATAACAATTTTCAGCTAGCCAGTAAAACAAGGCTATAAAGTCTGGTCGTTCCGACCTGGGTTCGATTCCAGGCGAACTGCAGGGCTGTATGGACATTTTCGGTGTTTCCCTCATGTGTAACGCGTATACGAGCCAGATTACCTAAGTCCTCAACGAAAGCATCCCTCCCCTTAGGCAGATAGACCTCGCGTGCTTTGCCATAATTAAATAAAACAAACCAAACGTTTATATCAACAAGTTTATGTCTCATATGTAATCCATATGTAATATGGCCTTTAACTGAACCACATCCTTAAGAGATAAGTTCAAAAACTCCTTTTTCAGAAACAGCAACGCCATCGTTCCAATTTTATTTTGAGCAACTATTTGTTTCATACGTGAAGGATTGAATTAAAAAAATAGTTATTTTATTTCTCTCTCTCTCTTTTTTCTTTTTCTTTTTTGAGTTGTAATGAAGATTAGCTTTTGATTCTTATTTGATGCTCTTCGATACAGATTTGCTTCGTGCAACAGTACTTAGTTCTCCTGATTACGTTGTCATGGCATTAATCAGTAATGTTAGTTTGTAATCGATTTCACACAGCTTATCTTTTTTTAAAAAGTGAAAAACTATAATAAAGGAAATCGAAATTCGATGAGGGGTTGTAGGAAAACTTCTTTTATTCTGTTTCGACATGTGTGCTATGTCTTCTTCTTGAGAAGCTGCCCATTGGGAATAAATTTTCAATCATTTACAAATCTAATGCCGATTGCTGTATTACACGTTTGAATTTTGTTCAAAGTTTTCACTTCTGCTGAGGAATATAGTAAAAATATATTGTAATTTTTATTAATTTTGTTTCAAAATTCTAAAGGTTTTAATGAAAGTTTGGTGATTTTTAAAAACTCGGATCTTTTCTGTTATAGAACAGCAAGGCTAAACATTTCTTTATGCAACGATACATGAGCCAACATGATGATTCCAGGAAGAAAACAGACTTATTACTTCTTTGTGCGAATTAGCGGAAGTATTGTAATCGCGGAAAATTTCGGGTATCGTTTATTTTAACGAAAATATCCATTTTGACCGTTCTGAATTTGGTTTGAACGATGTTTTTGCATAATATATGTACGTACCGACAGAATAAAGGACTGTTTGGATTGTGAAATGGTTTTAAAATGGATTCAAAAGGAATTTCTTTTGTGACGTCTGTGCGTACGGGCTACGTATGAATGTATCTCGCATAACTCAAAAACGACTAGCTTCAGAACGTTGAAATTTTGTATATGGGACGGCTATAACATGTAAATGTGTTTCCCTTTTTTGGTTGCAATCAGTCGAACCAAAAGTATATATATATATATATATATATTCTGCATAACGTCGTAGTGTAACGGTAGCACAGTCGGCGCGTATTCGAGAGGTCCAGGTTCGACTCCCTCCGAGGGCATTACACATTTTTCAGCCTGCAGCTTTAAAAATAAATGTGATGACTCTGCAGTGGCGCCTAAACTAAAAGGTGGTAGATGATGATACTTCACCACCACGAAAATGGTGACTAATATCCAGTTTCTCTTTAAAAGGGGGAGTATATTTTCTTTCCTCTTTCTGCATGATTTCGTGTTATAACGGTAGCACACTCGTCGCATATTCGAGAGGTCTAAGTTCAAGTTTCAGCGAGGGCATTGTACATTTCACTCTTCGAGCTTCAAAACACCTAATGACACTACAAGCCAATAGGACACATTGGTGTATATGTCTTGCTTCAACTGTGTTCCGCTCATGTGTTCTATAACGAAAAGGATCATTAATTTTACCAACAGTTAAGCTAAGTAATCTCCAACAATTTCTTGATCCATGTCAGGCGTATTTTTTCGGACAAGAAAGCCGGTCAAATTAAGAACAAGCGAAAGTACTTCAAAACTAGATAGGTTGACTACAATCTTTGCCTATCTAACTGAACGCTGCTGACTGCTTCGGAGAAGCTTAGCTGTAATTGTATTTGTCGAAGCCTGTCTTATTCACGTTTGCTGTTCGTAAGTTACTTTAGGTTACATTGTGAGAGCTTGTCCTTTTACCTATCATGCAAGGAAACGATCTTACTAAGCCCAGTGTCTTCTCGCATAGGCATGAAGAAATAGTACACAGGGAAAGGGTATAAATTTCCCTTTTTTTATTTCATTAACTCTTTAACAAAAATGCACGTAATTCGTGTTCACAGTAACACCAACTACTTGCGGTGGGAATTTGAGAATAAATTAACAATAACTTAAATGCTTAGTAGCGTAGTGCTGGACTACTTATAACTAACAGGCTGACTGAGCAATCTATACCGGCGATAGACTTTTAAATAAACGTCCAAGAATGTGTATCAGCAATTCAGAGTAACAGCAGGAAGGACAAAAAGCGACGTGCCCTTGGCTAGCGAAATCATGCTCTGACTAACGTTTTCTTTTCGTCCGTTTAAATACTCTTCTTTAATTTAACCTAATTTACATCCTGGTGAGGAAATACGAGGCGAATCTGAGGCGCTCAGAAAATATAACAAAAATTACAATAATTTGGTTATTCAAGCTAAGAAAAAACCTAAATTTTGGTTACTTTAGCTTATTGTGTGTTACTCCAGTTAACGTACTGTGTTAAGTTACTTTAGTTCGTCGTGATACTAGTAAGTTACCTGTTGGTAAGTTATTACAAATGGTTGAAATAGTGAACCAGTTTTCTCTCATTTTAGTTAATAGCAAGACAATTAGGTGATGAGTTTGATGGGAAATTATTGTTAAAAATTGTTGAAAAAGTATGCAAGAGCAGAAAATTATAGACACATAATAAATTATGGTACAACTCTGATATGCGCCCGAATTTCACCAAATGTGGTGATAAAATGTTTGGCGAGAAATTTGGCGACTTGAGTGCACATATCAGAGTAGTTCTTAAATTATAAATACAATATATTTCAAATGAAAATCTTGCCGTTCTCTGGGAAATGATGTTTGTGAAAAACTACTGACGGTTAGATCTTTTCAGAATATGTCTGAAAATTCATAGTTATTTGCATAATATTAATAATTTTTCAAATTTAACTTATTCAAAATTTGCATTTTTTAAAAATAAATATCCATCTTTTTTAAGTACAATACAGCGAACTCTCTATATACCAAGGTAATATCTACAGCCACGATGAATTCTAAATCATAATTAATTCGGCAGCAGTTAAATTTACACGTCAAAACGAAATAACCGATCTTATCAATTGGAAGAGAAGCATTACTAACAATTTATCTGTTTCCAAGCAGTCTAACTTAGACAATAAATTCGTTTTATTTAGTAAATTAAACAGCATTGAAAGTAGGGTTTCTCCGTCAAGTGTCCGCGCACCTTCTCTTCTTTCGCTGCGTTCTTCCTATTACTGTCTATGTTCTTTCTTCATCTTCACGTTACGCATGTTCTTTCCTTATGATTAAATTACTTTCGTACTTTGACGAAAGTCAATATGAAACTGGAGATTAATGGCTGTGCACTTAACGTATTTTTAAGATTTTAACTTTAATTGATTATTTAACTATGTTTTTCGGGTCATGAGCAGTTAAATTGTTTTCTGTTTTAGAGAAAATGACTCTGAAATGTCACGACATTTTCTGATGTGATTGCTCTTTATCCACGTACACTGCGGGGAAAAAAAAAAAAAAAGAGACAAGTTTTATATCTTCCGTTCTACTGGGCCGATTGACAAAATTCAAATTGCGTTTTTTATCTCTCGAAAGCACGACTTGGGATATGTATTAGATTTGTATATAGCATTGTTTTAATATAGGTATTTTGACACAAAATCGAACTTTTTCTGAAATAACATACCATTTGTTTTTTTCATATTTCAATTCGACGACTCAAATTATGCCTAGATATTAAGTTTTGTAAACTTTGAAATTTATGGAGAAATTCACAAATTTAACTTTGCGCAATTTTTTTCAGTTTGCGCCAAGAATCATTCAATTGGCGAACTTCTTAATATATGGCAACCAATTTTTCCTTTCCCTTCCATTATGCCGAAGCGGAAAAAAAAAGGCAACTTGTTTCTACCTTTTACATTGTTCATGAACGGGAAAAAAAAATCATATCGTTCCTACTTTGAAATAATTTTAGCAAAGTGTATAAACCACATTTATGTTTCATCGCTTTCAACAAATAAGCCAAATTTCAAAACTCGCCAAATATATAAATTCACGTACATCTTTGTAAATTTATAAAAAACTGTAATTTTTTCCAGGTATGCTTAGAAATACATCTACTTTAAGATGATAGTAAGCATTTTATAGTTTATAATCCAAAATGTCTTTCGAAAAATGTATAAAAATTATTTAAAAATAAAGCATAAAAAATGGGTGAATTTTATTTGGAATGAACCTGAATTTCGAAATGTGAAAGGAAGAATCAAATAAGTTTAATAAAAAAAAAGGTTAGGTTATTTTAATTACGGCAAAGCCTCAAGGGCTATCTGCCTAAGGGGAGGGATGCCTTCGTGGAGGACTTTCTAAGGGGAACTGGCTCGTATACACACTACACATGAGAAAACCACGAAAACATTCATGCAACCAACCCGTTCGCGGGATTCGAACCTCGAACCGAATTACCAGTGTTTAGCGACTTTACCGCTCGGCCGCTGGTGGGCTATTAAAAAAAGAGATATTAACAAATAAAATAGAAATTAGCAGAATGTTCTCGTGCACGATTAAAAAGCTTTAAAAAGCCGGAGAAATAAGAAAAGAGATATTAACAAATATATACCAAACTCAATTAACACGAGGAGCTAAAATATTGATAGCTAATTGTTTTAAAAACAACTCGTGCGAATTTTATAAACAAGACTGTAGAACAATGCTATATATAAATCTGATATATATTCTAAGCCACGCTTATGAGACATGAAAAACATAATTTGAATTTCATTAATCGGCCCAGTAGAACAGGAGATATAGATAGAACTGTTTTTTTTTTCGCCGTGTACCTGTGGCGTACCAAGGAAATACCTGTTGCAAACTACTAGGTGGCACGTGGGCCATAGATTTGTCATCCCTCCCTCTAGACAGTTTAATATTACGTAGATCATAACATCTTTATAAGATTAATTATTCATCGATGCATATCTGCATTATAAAGGCTCTGGTCATTGAAGGCAATCGTGATGCAGATTATATTACAAGATACCCTGTCGTAGTATTTTCACATTGCTAATATTATGTAAGCTTTTCCAGATATACACTGCTTTTTCAAAAAGGCGCTATAATTTTTTTAATGTAAAAGTAATATCTAAAAATAGTTTTAATAACTACAAATTTTATAACTAATAAAATAATAACATGTACTCTGAAATGGATGAAATAGGGTATATGGAGTATATTTTCGGAAATAGATGATAGTCCAGTTAAAATCTGTCGTCAAATAAGAATCATTTAAGGTCTAACGGTTTTAAACAATTGGTTAAGACTAGATGTTTTATTTATAACTTATAGCCGATTGGACAACCTTCTGTTTGACTAAAAGAAAATTCCCTTTTAGAATGCTTGGTTTTGGTGAAGTTTTTGACTGACAGCGAGAAATTTTGCCTGAAGGGAAGATAAGCGGATTCTGTGTTCTAAAAGAAGCAATGGGTCTGATTTCTGAAAGGAATACATTGCATGAGACTAGAAATTGTTTGATAAAAATATTCCTGATTTTTGCGGAGACAAATATGCCACGGGCATATAATTCCTCCGATTCTTCCTTTAATATCTGAAATTTGAAACATTTTGTGTATTATTTTCAGTTTTATAATTTTAAAAACATAAAATCAGAAGAAGAACTGAGCAGAAAAAATAACTTCTTCTACGAAGGAAAGTTGAATGTTTTAACTCGGTATTTTCTTCATATATGAATACTAACAATAAATTTAATTACAAAAAGATTGAACAAAAATAAGAAAGTATTGATTAGCTAGGTTTAGAGGAAGAGCTCAAAAATTGTACTAACATTCGGAGAGATAAATAGCATAAGAAGGAATGTGCATGGAAGGCCAAGCATTGATAAAGCTGATTTCTTCAAATATTGGTCTTTTTGGAGAACTCAAATCCTGAAATTCTGTAAATATGTATACATGATAACCGGAAGAAAACTTCCTTTATTTACAGATTTGTTGCAACATTTTTCTCGAATGTTCTTGTCTGAGCTTGAGCCTTTGGAGATAGTTCTGTCTCTCTCCTTTTTAACAGCAGCCGAAGGGAAGATAAATTCAGTACTTCAGAAATACTTCCGCCGCCCAACCGGAATAGTGGTTAGCGATGCTGACTGCCGTCCCGTAGCGGCCGAGTTCGAAGCCATGAATGTTTATTAATGTATACTTTCCCTGCGGCATGAAAGCACTCCAAACATGTGGCGAGCCGGAAGGCCATTCGAGAGGTTGGTGGTCGTCGAAGCGGGTGGGAGACCCTCAGACCCGTCTTCTCCCCGGGATGCTCTTTATCAGAATTCGGAGCGGAACTGAGAAGAGTCGTGCTGTCACCTGCATGTTGCTCAAGGCTGTTGCCAACACTTTTCGCAATTTCGCCCGAAATTTCGTGGACTTGTTCTGATGTTACTGTCAGACAAATTAAATAAGTCACACACGCAGAAACGATTCGACGGGTTTACAGAAGCTTTATTGCAATTCTCAAACCTAACCATTTTTGTTCTAACAACAGACTAGTATCTTCAGAGCGTTTAAATGCCTATTCTGATACACTCCACGAAGAATTTCAAGAGATATGTATGTATGTATGGCACGGTTCACCCTCCTGGTCAGTCCAAGCTCATCTTATGTCTTTTCTAGACATGCCATGTACCACCAATAACGAGGACATCCAGCGGTCCCGACGTGTCCCGAAACTGAGCCTATCTCTATGAAGCATCTTACTTACTGGTATTGGAACATGGGAACCAGAGCGGTGGAGGTACAACGCCTTAGAAATTAAATGAAGTGCAATATAGAGGAGCTGGCAGTTGGTGTATGACCGAGTATTTAGAACCATCTCTACAGAGGTGTTAAGCATATTGGCAGACTTCCTTCCTCTTTCCTTATCCTATAACATACTATTCTGCATGTATGTATAAAACTATGTTTTATATATACATGAAAGAGTGTATGTTATACATGCAATAAAATATATTTTATACAAACATAGTATGCAACATAATTCTATAAAAATATGTAATGTTTTTAATTAGATACATTTTTGTTTAAATCAATCCGATTAAGGACGAAAAAAAATATTTAAGAACTAAGTTTTACTTTAATTTCTGCACCCAGACGGTATAGTGGTTCGGGGAGCCGATTGTGATACCAAAAGGCCTGGTTCCCAATCCCAGAAAAGCCATGGATATAAATTGTCTCTCGCCTCATAGGATGTAACAGTGGCCACTTATTACTAGCTGCCTCCATAATAATAAAATGATCACACTGTTCACCATCAAAACTAGGTAGAAGCTAAACAAAATGTTACATTTTAGCTATAAGACGTCCAAGGCCTTGGTAGTTGTCAGGTGTTGTTTTCCTCTTGACCATGATTAAATTCATGCATCTGCTTGTGATCCCTTCAGAGCAGTATATTTAATGGTAATTAGTAATTTATGCTGTTAAAGTTTAACAATCATAATATTCTAGGCCAGGGGTTCTCAACCGCTGGTAAGCAAGAGGTAAATGTTAGATTTTAGCTATAAGACGTCCAAGGCCTTGGTAGCTGTCAGGTGCTGTTTTCCTCTTGACCATGATTAAATTCGTGCATCTGCTTGTGATCCCTTCAGAGCAGTATATTTAATGGTAATTAGTAATTTCTGCTGTTAAAGTTTAACAATCATAATATTCTAGGGCAGGGGTTCTCAACCGCTGGTAAGCAAGAGAAAAATAGGTGGTTTTTAACTATTAAGTTCAAAAATTAAAACCCGAATATTCTGATTGAGTTTTTTCTCTAACACTCGTAAATTTATGCGACCTGAGGTTTGTTCAAGAATGATGGTGGTAGTAGTACTTTGTAGTGGTGGACTAAAGGTTTTCAATTTTTGTTTAGATGGTACGCATTAGTCAAAAGTTTGAGAACCGCTGGCATACTTGATCTCTTGGTGATAACTCACAGTAGTTGGTACCAAATGCGAGTGAAGGTAAAGGACTTAATATGGACGAAATGCAACGCTGTTAAGTGAACCTAGCGCCAGAGTGTCGCTATGGTGAACAAATATAGAGAATTTTAAAGAGTGCATTTATTCTATTGTGGTTTATGCGCTATCGACGATGTAAATTTAATTCAATCCAATAAGTTTAAATGAAATGCGAGAAAAAATGCATATAATTTAATATTCCGTGCAAGGAAGTCATGTGGTGTACACATCAGATTTTTTATTATTGATCATTGTTCTTGTGTGATACTTGAGCTGTGTTATTTGTTTGGACTGATCTTTCCGATAAAGCCATATGTAACAACTTTCCTAATAATAAGTTCCTAATAATAAGCCCAACTTTCCTTTTTCCTGCTAATACTTTAACTAATGTAACTAAATAAACTTTCCCTAATCCCTAACTAATTAAATAACATTCCAAAAAAACTAAGTTTTTCATTTGCTCTAAGGTTTAACTTCAAAAATTTACACAAAATGTTTTCAATGAGCAGGCTATAAGCTACTTTAACTTTGTGTCTTAGTTTTCTATTATCTTTTCTTTTATAATAACTTAATTTTAATACTGCTGAAGACAGTGAAGCGTATACAAAAAAAAAAAAAAAAAAAAAAAAAAAAAAAAAAAAAAAAAACAAGAATAAAAAGAAGAGAGCAATAGAAATTTTGAATTAATAATTTAAATACATTCAAGATAACGACACACAGATTGGAATATACAGAATGTATATTAGAAATAACTTTAACTTTGTGTCTTAGTTTTCTATTATCTTTTCTTTTATAATAACTTAATTTTAATACTGCTGAAGACAGTGAAGCAAATACAAAAAAAAAAAAAAAAAAAAAAAAAAAAAAAAAAGAGAGCAATAGAAATTTTGAATTAATAATTTAAATACATTCAAATAACGACACACAGATTGGAATATACAGAATGTATATTAGAAATAAAGAAATGAAATTGATACTCCTATATACTTTTATTTTACGTTTTAAACTGCATTCGTGTATCTTTTACTTGTCTGTCTTGGAATCTTATATGAAAGTTTCTCAGACATATATTTCTTCGCTGAAGTAGTTTTAGGCTTTCGGAAGTATTGGACACATAAAAATATTACACGGCTGGCAAAATGAAGCCAAATAATATAAAAGCCTCAACGAAAAAAGAGCTTTTAGATACGGTTACCACTAAAAAATAGGCCATGAGGGATTGCAGATATTTTTGGTTCTCTATCTGAAACTAATATTTTAGTTTATAGTTATATTTTCCCTTGAGTGCTATAAATGTGTCATTTTTGTAATTTTCTCGTCTGTTAAATGCATTTCCTTAATAGCTAAACGCTTTAAAAAAATATTAGCTCCATTATTGACCGTTTATTCTCTTCATAACATCCATCTCAAAATATTTCTTTTCTAAATGCATTGTTGAAAAATAATACTTTACAATGCAAGATAAATTGCAATAGAATAATCTCTTTTCTATAAATTGCCAAAACATTTTCCAAAGAAATAAATATTATTATCTTTGTCGCTGATAATTAAATAATCGCTAAGTAATGTCCACAAGGAAGCGCTTATTTATGTTTCTATAATGTTATGACAGGAAAATATAACAGATTATATCACGTAAAAAGTTGGTAAAAAGTTGGTAGTTTTTAAATTGATATAAATATGTGCTTGTATTTTGTGCATTTTAACCCAAATGGCATTAACCATGAAGAAGGGCTATTATTACTGGAATGAGATTTTGCGTTGAATCGCTATAAAAGTCTGAATCACTTTTCAAATCGTTGCCACCAAATAGTATTGCCCTGTATTATATTTAAAGAAATTTAATAATAAAGAATCTGCATGAACATATGTATATTTCTCACACTAAGAAAAAAAAATAGAACAACAAAACCTAGAGTCATTAAGTTTTGAACGACGTAGAACTCCATATGAATATGAACATATGGAAGCCCGAATTTGGAATTTGTTTTATTGTCCATTTCATGTTTTGTAAAACTTTAACTAATTGTTGATTAACGAACTCGACGATTTCAAAGCAGGCAGTGGCAACACTGTAGGGAATAAAATATTTTTTATCTCCTGCGCGCGAGACTGGCTATCGAAAATTCTCAAGATGGGCTGTTTTTAAATATTTTCAGCCCAGAGTGTCGTTAGCTCAAATGCTCTCGAAATATGTACGTGCCTGTAAATGATTAAAAAGTAAGAAAAAAAAAAAAAAAAAAAAAAAAAAAAAAAAAAAATGCCCGTTTGGGCTTAATATAAAATCTGCAAACTTTCAGATTTTTTTTTGCATTTTTTTTTACTAAATATTATGCCTATTTATTTTACTTATTTTTCATCATTGTAAACTGATATTAATTATTGTTAGCAATTTGAAACGGCACTAGTGGAATATCAAACATTATCTCATTAAATTTTCAACTTTGAGGACGTTTGGAAGACGTGTCGCCAAAGTCAGTTACTTCTGCATATGTCTAGAATTTGCATTTGAAAGATACTGATTA
Organism: Stegodyphus dumicola; assembly: GCF_044657685.1. NCBI lineage: Eukaryota > Metazoa > Arthropoda > Arachnida > Araneae > Eresidae > Stegodyphus > Stegodyphus dumicola. The sequence goes on along the minus strand of NC_140772.1, from coordinate 18,915,263 downwards.
AACAGAATAACATCTCTAAAAAAATTTCCTAAATTATGATTACTACAAGAAAACTATAAAAAGCTACATAAAATAGCTTTTGGGGTATTGAGGGTACCAATCTGGGCTTTTGGAGTACCACTTTAAAAATATTTGGGACTCATTTAATGAGAATAATGCACTTGAACGTACGGCCCTTGCACTCAGAGTTTGCAAATTTAGGGAGACTTGAGATTTGAAAATGTAATTCTGAACACGGAATTAACGATGCTTTCTCCTTAGGATATAATGTTTTTGAATAAAATTTGTGGAATTATCCATTTAGCTGAAGAACTTTGGGCGATGTCTCTTACAATACTAGTTTCCTCAGTTGGACTTGTAGCAACAATTCACATTTCACACCACAAAATTTCTTGAAAATTAAACTGTGCTCTCTTTAGGATTCGAATACTTAGCTGGATGTGCTAATGCTATCATTTACTCAACGATAACAGGTAAGACGAATACGATGATTCTTTATGCTTTTTCTTCACATCGAGGAAGATCTAAGCACGGCATGGTCGACCGGTGATGAGTTAACGTCTACCCCATTTTAATTAGATTTAGAGACTTTAGACATCTTTTTACATGTTTTTGTAGCCCAAAAATGTGAGAATTCAATAGTGAGGTTTGAATCAGGGATCTTCTAGTTGGTAGAAGGATATACTAAGTACTTAATTACATGAGAACGCAAGGAAAAATGAGAAAACTCTTTACATAATAATTTAGGCTGTGGTGCCATTTAATAAGACTTAGGAATAAGAAAGCATTGAGTCAGAAAGTCAAGTTTTTAAGGGGACTCATACACCTTAAACCCCTCATGATATGTAGAATGTTTGACGGAATTTCTAAATGAATGCGCCCTTTTCGACCATTATCCTCTTTTGCGTAATATGAAAACGGTTCGAAACCGTTTGCGTAATATGAAACGGAACGAAATTTCCAGATAATTGTGAGTTTTTCAAACATAGATCTTTTGCATGATCTGAAGAGCCTGCGACGGAATTTCTAGATAAGTGTTTCTTTTGGTGCATCATCTTCTTCTGCCTCATACGCAGAACGTGTAGTAAAATCTTCAAATCAACGCGTTCTTTCATCAACGCGTTTCCTGTTCTTTTGTATGACTTTGTGACAGTGTTTCCATACAAGTTACTCTTTGCCCTTCCGGATATTACATATCTTGTGGTATTGAAATGCTAAGGAGTTTATTAACCTTTTGCGACTCAGTGTGTCCGGTCTGGACACACCTAAAAATTTCCTTTTTTACGCACAGAAAAAGTGAATGAAAAAGGATTTATAAGTTACTATAGGTTACTCTGAAACTTCTTTATTTATAGTAGAAGGCAGCTCAACTCAAACCAGTCCATATATATTAGCCATGTTTAGTTTTTTAAGACCCTCATTTTTCAAAGAAATCTTCCTGATTTTTTTAAGGTATTGTAAAAGGAATTGTTTGAAAAGAAATTGGCTGTATGCTAATATCCTTCTTCTATATTAGTTTTAAATTTTTACCTTGAAATTTTGCCCAAAATCAAACGGCGAAGTCTAGGTGTGCCCATACCGGGCTCACCGATCATCTAGGACAACTGAGAGTCTGTATTCTTTGTTTCTCCGCATCTCATAGGTCAGTTCATTGACAACAATGCTCGTTTCAGCACTCTTTTCGAAGCTCTATTCAGTCAGTGTGCCCTCTTCGGGCACGCCCACAGAACTATAACGATAAGTGCTATCTTCACAAAATTTTACTTGTGTACTCCTCTAGGCCTAGTTAGACTGCCTACATTTTTTTTAAATCAAAACTCTAACTTTAAAAGGTAGCGTGCCGGAACGGGTTAACACAGTGGCAGAGTAAGTGAATTCCGACGAGAATATTTGTTTTGAAACATATTATTTATATTTAAACATTTTCTGAGAATATTTGTTTTTAAACATTTGCATGCAGTGTCCATGTTTGCTGCTCTGTACCCTTGTACACTCATTATAGCGCGAGCATAAAAACATGAACCTTTCGCCGAGAGACTAACTTGCACACGTACTTCACTGTTCCTGCTTGTTCGTGGTCGACATTTGACGTCGGATTATCAACATGTATTTAATTTCATATATTACCTTTTAATTTTGAATAAAGTTAATTTTATAGTTTGGTAAAGTCTTCGGCTTTCCTTTAAATGAACCTTCTGACAAGTTTGGAGTACTGTGGCATTAAACCATCGCCACACTGGGTGACCCGGACGTGATTTCAGATACAAATATTCTCGTCGGAATGCAAATATACTTTGAGTGGGAAAGGTACTGAAAGCTCATTACATTCCCCTAACATGAACACGTGATAATTTACCTTTCATCGAAATCTTCCAGAAACACGGACGGAAAGCGTTTCACACAAATAAAAACATTTACAATGGAGTCCTGAAAAAATATCAAATGGAGACTTTTAAAAAGAAGTACAGCAAAAATTATAAAGATGACAGCATATTGTTTTGATGAAATTCTGTGAGGTTTATTTTGGTTTACACTTTGTTTTCGTAGTAATCTTTCCTGAAATTTCTATTTATTCCGTCAACCATCACCAGAATGCAATTTTTTAGAGAATTAAGAGGTAGAGTGAGTGCTATGAAAACTTGGCAAAAAGCCTTGTCTAGCTACCTGTCAATCTAGATTTAGTGTGTCATTTTGAAATTTTCAGTGCATGGTGTCAGAAGTCGCTGTCAGCTGAATACAAGTAAATATGGGACTGATGTTATTTGTTGTATTGCGCATATTTCAGCATTTTTCGTTCTAAGAGTGCCGAAAATACAGGTGGGTAACTATAATTAAATGTTAATTGCATCTGTGAGACGTTTTAATAAACGTTTAATTACTTTAAACTCTCTGACTGCTCAATTTGCAGACCAAAATCGTTTCCAAAATTGAGTTTTTTTTTTCATACTTTAAATCTATATATATTGGAGAATTGAAAATGCACTTTTAGTTTCTAGAAAATATTTTTTATATAGATTTTTATCATGAGAAACTAAGTTGCCAGAAAAACCAATTTCAGATGTTATCACGAAAAAAAAACTTTTTTAAATAAATTTCAGTCGAATTACAGTTAATTTTTATTTATTGCATAATATAAAAAAGTAAAATGTATAAAATTTAAGAAAATATAAAGCACTGAGGGAAAAATACCTTAAAAAAGCAGTTTAGTAGAGTTCAAACTTCACACTCTTTGCACCAGATTCAATAAATCTAATGAATAATCAATCTAGTTATTAATCTAATTAATAATTCAATAATTTAATTAAATAATCATGATAATCGCAGAACGTTTACTAGCAGCCATTTCTGTAAGAAAAAAAGCCGCAAAAAGTGAAGTTTGAGCGCTAATATATCACGTGCCTTCAAATGCCGCAATTTAGTGGATAACTAACGATATCTGTTGGCCAAAACGTAACCTAACCGCGTAATACTATTTATTAATTTATTTCAATGGTTAAACGGGAGAAAAAGGGATGCGCTCCTCAATAAAGGAAGAAAAACATATGCCCGCCGAAATAGCGGGATGAGCAAATTTTGCTACATGTGAGTTGCCCGTGAGTTGATCGCGGCATGATCAGCCAGAGGGTTAAAACTTTGTTTATGTTTTTAGAGTTTTAAACTTTTAGTTAATTGCTAAAACGATGAATCATGTAAAATATAGAAGGGATGAACTGGATCGATTTTGTAGTTCATTAGGTGTAAACTTAAACTATAAATTTATTATCTTCTCGAACAGAATATTTGGTACATATAGATGTGTTGCCACTTTTTACATGCATTCTTTATATAATATTATATAAAGAATGTCATTAGGACTATTTTAGTTCGGCGTAACTGTAGTGTCAATAGGATTTTTGAAGTAGGAAACACGAAAAATAAACAATGACCTCGCCGGGATTCGAACCTAGATCTTTCGAATACGCGCCGAGTGTGTTACCCGTTACACCACGAAGGCTTGCAGAAAGGAGAGAGAAAAAGTGATACTAAGCGTAACATCGTTTGCCTATTGCAATTTTCTTAGTTTCTGGCATTTTGTGTTTTAACCTTTCTCCTTATATCATGTATATTTACCTTTGTTTAGGCTTGTTTCAGATTCGCTAAATTTATTTCTATCCGGAAATTTCCCATATTTGCGTTTGTGTAGATCTTCTAAGAGCTATTTCTTTTTGTCAGAATATTTATTATCTCTTTCGGCGAATTCTGCCTTTCATGGCTTTTTTTGGCTGTTTGATAATGACAAAATACCCGAGGATATGTACCTTGAACGGTGTTCATGTAAGATAAATCTCCTCTCATCACTTAAAAAATTCCCTTAGGATGTACTCGGTAAGTCTTTCAATTTTCGTTTAACAACAGAAATCTTTAATAAGTATACTGTATCGTTTTTCTTCTGATCACTAAGCTCTTTTTCGAGAACTCCTTTTGTACATCGGAAATTTTAATAAAGAAAACTAGTAATAAACATAGATACTTGAAATTTATTTATTGAACATGACATATTCTCATAAAACGAGATATCGTGGCTCGCTATTTCTGCTTCCAAGAATATATAGAAGGACATGGTCCTTTTTTTATTACTAAATATAATTGCTTTTCAAGCATGCATTTAAATAGAAAAGTAAGATTTGCTGTCTTTCGCTTTTAAATATTCAGTGCCTTAATTGTATGATATAGTGAGGTTAAAGTAGTCAGTACTTTCAGGCATTTATCATGTTCTACGGCAAAGCTTAAATTACTTGTAATGTTGATAGCAGAATGATGTATTCCGCAGACTTAAGAAATCTCGGTACTATTCGGTTTCGAGGGCCGTAAAAAATCGCCAAATTATCGTTGATGCCGATGCTGCCAAAAAGAATTGCGGCAACCCTTATTATTGTATTGCGGCAAGAAAGGAAGTATAATAGTAAATAACTATCTAAGATTGTTGTTTTAATTTAGATGAAAGGTTAATTTCATATAATACATTTTTATTATTATACTTTATATGAAAAAGGCTAAACATGACTGAATGCAAGCATAAGAGTAAATAACTATTTCAGATCATTATTATAATTTATATAAAAATTGCTAAACATAACTGAATGGATGCCTGCATCGCTATTTCGCTACCGACTTATCGCTAAAGCATAATTTCATCTCGTTGGTTGTTCAAACATAATTTTCTATAATGAAGGATGCCTTTTCTTTGAAAATATTCTCGGTAAAGTGCAGAATCGCTCACTTATTTGTTTCCCGCTTTTTATAAGGGTAAAAACAATTGGATTTTAGTAAATTTTCTTTTACTTTTTAAGTTGTAGAGTTGCGCGCCTCCAACTTGCACGCAACCAAGAGGTGACTGTTGAAACTGGATAAATGACAGAGTGTTGCTAAGGGTTTAAGTCCCTTTTTATTCAACGTAATAAATTACAAGTGCGTGCTCTTGACGCTCACAAACTACGCCAACTCGGCGGTAAAATAAAAATAAGAACCTGAAAAGAAACTAATAACAAGACTCTAACTACGAGGCTCTCTAAAAGTAACTAACCTCACCGCGTTTTACAATACCGCTGCTAATTCAGCAAACTTGAAGATCACGTTGAACGATTAAAAATTCTTCAAGGCAAGCACACAGGCCGAAACGCGGGGTTCTTCAATTTCTGGCTAACTACCTCTGCGCTCGTGAAGTAAGAACAGCACACCTCGAACTCGTTTCCTTTCTATTTAACTCAGAATACTTCCGCTGATATGAATCCTTGCGCGTTCAACTAAAATTTACATACTCTGGCATTGGCAGTTCCAGGGGAAAGTAAGGCTTGACAGGAAAGATAGTTTAAACTTTAAATAAATGTTAGTTAAAATAAATATAAACCCTACAAAGTGAAAATAGGTCGATGTGTACATAGATAAAGTCATGGGTGTGCGCAGTGCCATTTTTATGCAATTCTAGGGTTTTTTTTTAAAGTGAAAATAGGTCGATGTGCACATGGATACCGAGTATGTGCAATTCTTAAAAACGCGTCAAGCAGTGGGTGATTCTGGGTGGACAAGCAGTGGGTCAAGCAGTGGATGATTCCCAAAATTCTATTGCCGACTTTTCGTCATGGGCAATTCCCAAATTGTTAAATCCATAGGATATCAAAAAAGGATTTAAAAATTAAACTAGTATTTCAATGGGGTCTTAAGAAGTATAGAACTATATAAACTACGCAATCTGAAATCAGCGCGTAAGTTAGATTTGGCGCTTTTGCGCATACATTTTCGCTGTAATTTTCTTACGGCCCTCAAAACCGAATAGTACCGAAATCTCTTTATCATCGAAGAAAACATCTAAGAAAATCCATCCAAGAATATCATCCAATGATCATTCAGGCAATGATAGTTATCCGTTATACAGAAGACTGTTACGGTTAGAGTTAACAACCAAAATAAAGACATCGAAACAGATTACAGAAGGGTTGCGCTTCATTGGCCTCTCCATTCAAAAATGTTTCATGTGCACAACAATTTCGCCATACTTCTCAAGCGCCATTTCAGAAAGCTGCCACACTTTTAAATCGATTAATTACATTTGAAAGTACGTCATCAAAGCACGTCATTTTCAGTGATATAGTCATTTTGGGATTAGCCGATGAGAAGGTGGTGGGTGAAGTAACTCATTACCAGTTGGAGAGACACATTAGTATTGATGTGCCAATTTGGCACCTCTTAAAGTTTCCTATCCACTAACGGTACCCAATCGTTGTCCATGAAGTGATATTGATAAGATTGATAAGATCTCCGAAGATCTCCAGTTAGATTGATAAGATCTCCAGTTAGATTTAGATTAGATTACAGAGTTAGATTAGAGATAATCCCCAAATGAAAATGATATAGTCATTTTGGGATTAGCCGATGAAAATGCTGTGAGTGAAGTAACTGATTATCAGTTGGAGAGACACATTAGTATTGATGTGCCAATTTGGCACCTCTTAAAGTTTCCTATCCACTAACGGTACCCAATCGTTGTCCATGAAGTGATATTGATAAGATTGATAAGATCTCCGAAGATCTCCAGTTAGATTGATAAGATCTCCAGTTAGATTTAGATTAGATTACAGAGTTAGATTAGAGATAATCCCAAAATGAAAATGATATAGTCATTTTGGGATTAGCCGATGAAAATGCTGTGAGTGAAGTAACTGATTATCAGTTGGAGAGACACATTAGTAGTGATGTGCCAATTTGGCACCTCTTAAAGTTTCCTATCAACTAACGGTACCCAATCGTTGTCCATGAAGTGCTCACTCAGAAAACAAACAAAGAGTATAAGGTACAAAAGACAGTGCTAAAACATCTGATGACATGACTTCGTTGACACCACATGACTTCGTTTTACGGCCTATCAAATTATACATTTGATGCACTTCATTTAGACTTATTTCCTTGAACTATTCTAACTTATATAATAGATCTCTCGAGGCAAGCTGAAATGACATCAGAATTGCAAATATTGGAAATAGATAGTCCGATCAACTTTTGTTGTTTGGGAGTCAAATTTTTATAATATTTCATAACGAGTGTAAAACTCTCCCAAATATAAATATAGGAAATGGGAGACCACATTTAAAGTTAGATTTCGTTATTTGTCCAAATTTATTTTTTGAATTCGAGATTTCCATAAAAATGAATATTATAGTGATTTTAAACTTTTCTCTAATTGAATGTATAGAACTACGTCCTATTGAACTACTATTGTGAAACTAAAGGCCGGGTGAGGACTCTTAAGCGGGGTAAATGAGTGAGTGCCAACCAAACGTATCCAGCTTAGAAATTATCCTGCTATCGAGAAGCATGTCAGAAACACAGATTTCGTAAAAAGGATCATTATTGGAATACAACATCAGCAGAGGGATCTGGCATGAGTTTCCCAAACCAACTCAGGAATCTTTTTGTACTTTCTACATACACGCCAGGCGCTCCATCAAATCCACAAAGTCTTTGGGATAAATTTAAAGAAAATCTAAGCGAAGAACATTCTTGGAAATGTACAAAAAGTTAACCTAATCTTAACTGTGGAAATTTAAAACCAAATTCTTAAACTAGTTGAGAACAAATGTATCCGTATTAACTATAAAGACCGTTTGTAGCTTAGGCTAAAGGCTCGACGTCGAAAAAGTAAAGATTTCCTAGGCAGGAGTGTTTAGAGGGAAAGGAATAACGACAACGATGCTCTCCAAATATTTTTTGACAATAAGACATCCCTATTTGTCATAGATAAGAAGCAAGCCTATAACTCTCTTAAATGTCATTCAGGCTGAAAATGGTGCCATTTGACTCACTCAGAAGAAATGGGAAAACATTTTTGTTAGCTTGCTATCTGAGATTCGTCAAAAAAGTGAGATTGCCTTGGCTGTGTCACCTTCGGGGATCTTATCAATCAAACTGGCGATCGAAGAGCGTATTCAGACTTGAGATTATCGCTGAATCTGAACCCATTTGCAACATAAGCTTAGATCCAATTAATGGAAACTCTCACTTGGTGCAAAATAATAGTTTGGGACGAATACGACCGGCCAACAAAAGGGTAGTAAAAAAGGGCTTGACCGAAATTTGCAAGACATATCGCACAAATGGGAAAGTGGTTAGTGACTGTGACTGCCGTACCAAAGGACCCGGGTTCTAGCATGAAAGTATCCTGGAGACGACATGTATGTAAGTTGTCCGTCCCTTCATACCAGGCAATGATGGCCCACCTAGTAGGTGCCTCCATAATATGCATTGTTATTATGGAGCATCCGTCAATTCATACGAGGCAGCGACGGCCCACTTAGTAGGTGCCTCCATAACAGGCATAGTTTATAGGCGTTGGCCAGTACTAAGACCTTCCAGCCTTAGTATTGGCTAACGCCTATAAACAGCTAAAGCCCGCCTTTGGGAGGAGAGGGACTTTGCAAGATATCGGAACTGAACGGCTTATGAGGGGTGCTGTTTTTCTCTTCGCAGGAGACATTCTACAAACCCTGCCTGTGATTGCTGGTTCTACACCAGCGGACTAAGCGTAATTCCTACTTTATGTCGTCGGCTATATGGAGGCAAGTACTTAAAATGAATCTCAAGACGAATATAAGTGTATGCTTACGAGGAGGAGTAAATGCAGAGCGGTTTGCACAGCAGCTGCTGTCATTTGGCAGTACAAAAAGTTTCTGTCGATCCCACTATTGGTCTAGTTTTGTTTCCCTGAAATTTTTGCAATATAATCAAATCACTTTATGATGAAGCTAAAGATTTTACGTATATAGGGAAAATTACAAATCACATCACTGGCTGTGTAAAAGGGCATTTTAGTGTCAAAAGGGGACAGCGTTAAATATCCAGGAATTGATTCCAGGTAACTTTGTCACCTTTTCGTCTATTGACTAAATAACGAATACAGAGCAAGCGTTGGATTACCTGGTAGAAATTTTAAATGCTTTTGAGCTGCTCGCACAAACTCACTTTTAAAAAAAGGGTAGCCTATCTTATTACTACATAACACAAACCAAACTGTGCTACAGAATAAAGCTCAGCATGAATTGGAAAAACTGTGCAACAGAATGAGGCTCACTTGAAATAATCTATTGCCGAAATAAATAGAAGTCGCTATCATCACGGAAAAATGCCGCAGGTGAAGATGATTTAATTACTCGCATTCCACTGATACCCTTATTATTCATATATGTCCTTCAATTTCAAACGACTGCACTTTCCTATCCGACTTGCTTTCGCTATGAGTATTAAAATGGAACAGGAGTATCACTTTGTGTGGTAGCTATTTGACTTGGAAAAGTCACTTTTTTCACGCAAAGTAACCGTGGCTCAAACGTTGGTACGTAGAATAAAACTATAAACACTATATAGCCTCATCTGAGTAAAAAACGTTTGTTTTCTGGCTAAATAAAATCTGAGTTTTATTTGAGTTTGGTAACATATTGTGCAATTCACCTTGAACCAAAAGAAGAAGAATACCTTAAATTTTAAAAGTACTATCCCTATTCATTAAATGAAGCCTCTTCATTCTGCGTAACCCCTGGTAATGCGCGGTACTTCAGCTAATAAATAAATAAATATAAATCAAATTTTCAAACGCAACTGTATATTCAGTAGAAAAATGTATTAAAATAACATGTGTTTCTTCTACTGATTATTAAACCAATAAATATAGTGTCTTAGCTTTCTTAGCATTTGCTTATTTTGCACAGAAATTAGATTTTCAGTTGTGCAACTATAGTCTGTACTAGTTACATTTCAAATGTTACATCATTTTACATCTTATGTTCAAACTATATTTTCATAGTTTATGATGTTGTTTATCATAAACAATTTTCATGCTAGTTTAATCCATAAAACGGTATACTGTTCCTCTTTTGACAACTGATTCTTATAATGACAAGACTTTGTAAGCAACAAGCGTCCGTATTGAACATCATTTCTCCAAGAAACAAAATCTGCAACGGACCAAATTTTGGTATTGTGAGTTACCAAAATTTGGTATTGTTTTCACCTTAAGGAGGATTCAATGCACTTGTTCATTTGAAAGCATTGCATTGTTTTGTGGCGACCATGTCATTAATTGTAGTTCAGAATTCGAAAATTGAATCTAGCCATCAATATTTAGAACAAAATTAGGATTTCACCACTGTTACATTCCAATTCAATTGAATTCAAACTTAAATCAGAAAGAAGTTTAGAGCTATTGCACAATTTGAATATGAAAATTTCAACCACACGTTGGAGCAATAAGCGTCGAGTTTGCTGTATAGAAATCAAGAAATAACTGCATGTTAAAATAAATTAACCAGTATACTTAAAACACTCTGATCAAATCCACTTGAAAAACAAATTATTTTAATCCAAAACGAGAGTTTAACCGCTAAGTGCTTTTCTTCTTTTCATGGTAATTACTCAAAGTATTCATTCATTCTGGTGTAGTCTGTTCGATTATTTCGATATACCCGAGCAACTCGTGCTAAACATTTGAAATTTGGTAACAGAACTGCTCACTCAGTCACTGATAATATCACGGTTAGTTTAAAGCAATCACAAATTTGTGCCTTTATTCAATGAAACTCGGTATTAAAGTGCTGTTTATCTCTGTAGCTAGTATAATTAAGAGATTAGAGAAGATTAAAGGAATTCCAAGTAAAATCACAGTTATTTTTCTAAATCCTGAGCTCATGAGTTTGTAAGTTACTTAAGGGTTTTAAGGAGGACACTGTGAGATGATGTAGCTAATTTACAGGGATAAATGATACAGTGCTGCAGTAACTGTGGCCCATAATAAAAATGAAATTAATGAGCATTTTAATATCAGATGATGAAGACTGTAATGATGATAACTAACGATTTAATATCAGATGATGATGAAGATTGTAATGATGATAACTAACGATTTAATATCAGATGATGATGAAGATTGTAATGATGATAACTAACGATTTAATATCAGATGATGATTGTAAATTTACTCCTGTGGTTTAAAAGGAAATCAGTAAAAATCGATATTACCTGCGTAAAAGAAAGCGGGATTATGTCTCGTCTTAAATCGTTCATTGAATAGTTATTCTTTTCGGTTTTCGTTCATAAAAATATTTCACTTTTAAATAATGCTTTGCTTGGCCTCATAAGTAGTAGTCATTATCATATTTTTATCTATACATAATTCTTTTAGACATTTACAGGATATTTTTATCTACATATAATACTTTTAGACATTTTACAGGAAACTTTTCCTTGTTTAAAACCTTGATTTTTAAGCTCAAAAATATAATTTTTATACTGGTATAGCAAAGTGTTTGGTCTTTCTTTCATATTAACAGAAATTGAAAAAAAAATGTGATTAAGAAATAGTGTATTTATGGAATAGATATTTGAAGTCATGTGCACGTTCATAAAGAGATCATCGGAAATGTCGTGAAATTGGATTCTCTTAGGGCAATTTGAGTTAGCAACAATACACATTTTTTAAATTCGAAAATAAGTGAAATTTTCCCTTGAGCTTCTAATTCCACTGGTTTTACAAAACTGATTTATATGAATTAAATAAGTATAAAAAAAGAACTACCATTATATGAAAGAAGCAAAGAAATCGGTTGATTCTATTTCGAACATTAATAAAGTTCTGATTCACAGCCACCAATAGTCTTCGGATTTTCATTCGCCAGGGGCGAGCCGAAGAGAGTGGGCAGAAATTTAATCAACATGTCTTCTTAGAGGGGCATGTTCTTTATTAAGAATGGGGAAAAATGTCTTTTCTGTATTCGCTAGAAATTGAAAACAGCCACCACTTTTCCTGAATAATTTAGAAAGGCAATATATGTTTTCAACAGTTACGAAATGAAAAATTATGTTATGATATTAAATATTTCCTAAGTTTCCTATATAAGTGACATTAAAAGCAGCATAGAATGCTATCTTTATTTTAATTTGATGCAATTTATTCAATTGATTTAATTCCTAATATCTGAATGGAATCATATTTCGTAAATAACATTTCGAGTAAACTAAACTGTGTAGAGGATAATTTTGTTTTAAATAAAATGATAGAAAGATTTTTCCGATTTCACTCTATACATGTCTGATAATTATCTTATAAAGCAAGTAAAAACTGTAGAGGCATTAGGCATTTTTGGAAGCTGGCAAGATGAAAAATTAGCAACGCCTTCGCCGGGAATCGAACCGAGGACCTCTCAATACGCGCCGAGTGTGCAGACCACCATACCACGAAGGCTCGCTACGAGGGCGGGAGAAATACCTTAATATAATTACTGATTATCATAATAACAGCAGCATTGCAATGGCAATTTATGGATTCGATTCAGAAATATATTGTTGCAGTTTGCTTTGGTTTGTTTAATGATGACAAAGCACGCGAGGGCTATCTGCTTAAGGGGAGGGAGGCCTTCGAGGAAGACTTTCAATGAAAAACTGGCCGTATGTACGTTATACGTAAGAAAAATCAAGGAATCCCCCACATGCGCCTGGATTTGAACCCCGGGCAGAAATACCAGTGTTCATCGACTCGTCCGCTAGTCAGATGTATTGTTGCAGTCTACAAGTCTACAAATATAAATAACAAAACGAATATTCTTAAAAAAACAAGTAAAATTCTAAGTCAGTCATATTTAGTTAGCCTTCCGCGTTTTCAGTGTTCTGCCTTTTTGTGACAAAAGCATCTAATGTTGTTTGCCTTTTTCTTTTGCGTTGTTCTCTTAAAAGTTCTTCATAAACGGATAGAGCATCTCTAACACCACGCCTTACTTTTGAGCTCCTGTCAAAATTCGGATCATTTTCAATGAATTGATCCATTATTTCAGTTATGGTAGACAAACTCCTTTTTACAAACGCCATCGAAAGTTCTTTTTGCTCTTCTTCTGAATCACTGCTGTCAACATTTTTGTTTTCTTCTTGTTCAGTTAATTCTTTGAGCTCATCATTAGAAACACTAGCCGCTGCTTCTTGAATTATTTCTTCGACATCTTCCACATTTACCCCTTCAAAATATGTCTGTACAATACCGCACCAAACAAGAAATACAAGTACACTCTTTCGGATATGTATTTGAAACCTATCGCTGCATAATATTTCGGGGAATCCAGAATTTCGGGGTCTTACTGTAAATAGTTATAAGCAGAGAAAAGGCAAATTTTCCTTAATATTACAGGAGTATCGCAAATTACTAAAAGCAATCACAAAATCTTGTAGCACAGCCAAACGCATGATACTAAACTGAATAACTGAACTAACTGATTCTCTGCTCTGAAGCAACCTATATATATAGTAGTATTATTCAAGCCCTTTTGTAAGATTCGAAAAAAGTCACCCTTAGAGCTTTTAAGGGGACTCATACACCTTAAAACCCATAAGATGTTCGAATTGGTAACTGTTGCAAGAATTGGAATAACTTATTTATTTTAAAAGCAATTACATGTTCATTTTTTAAAGCTGACTACATAATATAGCTGCTTTCTGAAATAGTAATCAGAAAGTTTGTGTTGCCACAAATATTTTTATAATTTAATCCGCTTTGTGACAAAATTTTTCGTCATGTTTCCAACTTGCGCAGTTTAAAACATTCTGTTTCATAATTTAATTCCATATTTAATGTATAGCTTTTATAACATTTGGAAACTACTGTGAACCTAAAATTCTAATAATTTCATGTTCAATTTTTATTTTATTTTGAGTCGAGTTTATAAAATGTATTTTATTAACAAAATTTGTAATGTTTTCGTCCATAAAATTTTTCAATATTAAAATATTCATCAGATTGTTGGTTCAGTTCGAAAATAGTGCCCATATAAAGAATTCCATCCAACTTCAAGTATGTACCGTTAGCCATTTTTAAAATATCATGGGAGCAAGGTGGAAACATGACGAAAAATTTTGTCACAAAGCGGATTAAATTACAAAAGTATTTGTGGCAACACAATCTTTCTGGTTACTAGTTTCTAAAGCAGCTATATTATGTAGTCAGCTGTAAAAAGTTGGAAGTAATTGCTTTTAAAATAAATAAATTATCCCAGTTCTTGCAACAGTCACCTATTCGAAGATCATTAGGGGTTTAAGGTGTATGAGTCCCCTTAAAATGGCTTTTCGGGAAACTTCAGAAATACCACTAAGTTACCTAAAAATTTCCAAATGTCTTCAGGCCCACCAGCGGCCGAGCGGTAAAGTCGCTGAACACTGGTAGTTCGGTCCGAGGTTCGAATCCCGCGAACGGGCTGGCTGCATGGGTGTTTTCGTGGTTTTCCCCATGTGTAACGTGTATACGAGCCAGTTTCCCTTAGAAAGTCCTCCACGAAAGGCATCCCTCCTCTTAGGCAGATAGCCCTAGTGTGCTTTGCCATAATTAAATACACCAAAAAAAAAATTTCCAAATGTCTTCAATGTGGAGATAAAATGTTTCGCCAAGATCTGTCGACCTGTATTTCCACTTCTGACTGATCATCTTTACAAAACAAACACCTATAGCTTCAGAATTATAAAATATATAACATAATGCAGTGGCTACCAATTCGAACGAATAGAAATGCGTTATAAAAGTCTTATATAAAAATTTATAAAATAAATATAAAAATAAGAAACAATCTGAAAGGTTTCAGATTTTAAATTACGTCCAAAGGGAGGGGCGGTTTTTTTTTTAACATTTTGTGTTGTACCTTTATTTATTAAATATCCTATTCTTCGCACTTAAACCGTAAAATTCCGTTCAAGAGCAATTTCGCAAAATAATTTTAAAATGAGCCCATCTTTAGAATTTCCGACACACAGTCTCGCGCGATGGAGATAAAAATGTTTTTTCTGTACAACGTTGGCATTGCTCGTTTTGAAATCCTTCAGTCAAAAATTTGTTAAAGTTTTGAAAAATATGAAATCGATAATAGAACAAATTCCAAATTTCAAATTTGTGTTTCCTAGTGCCAATATTCGCAGGAGGATTACGTCATTCAAAACTGGATGGCTCTAGGTACCGTTGTTTTATGATAATGCGAGAAACAGACATACATTTATGCAGATACTTCGTTCTTTAATTTCTTTAAATATAATACAGAGCGATGATATTTGGTGGCAACAATTTGAAAAGTGAAACGACGCTTGTAATGAATCAAAGCAAAATGCCAAAACAAAATTAATAGTCTTCTGGGCAAATTCCGCCTATGTACTAATAAATAAAAAATGTATACCTATTGCTACAAAAACACATCAAAATCGATCGGATGTAATTAAATGCAAATGTTTGCGCAAATGTACAACACAATGATTTTGATAGAGAGAACTTGCTTACTTCTTTTGCAGATATTCAAAACTCAGACTATTACGTAATGAATGTTGCTTTCCAGTTTGAAACAGGTTGTGGATTTAACCCCGTGAGTGTTTCGTTTTCTCCATTTTCCGTGCGGCTGCAACGCAGATCACGACCGATAATATGCATTGAGTACGTCATCATCAATAAGACGGCTAAATTCGCGATAGTTTCGGCCATGTATCTCAGTGAATGCCGAATGAGAAAAGCCCAAAGTTTAAAGAAACTATTGTCATATGTTTTTTCTTTCACATATTTTTTTGGTGCAAACTTAGTTCTTTTCTTCCCTATTTATTATATCAAAATCACTAACTGGAAAATTTGGTTATTTGGATTTAAGTTTGCTGTTCATTTGATTTCAGCTGTCTGGAATATTCCGCTAGTTTACCCATTTTTCTCTCTTTCGTATTAATAAATTAAGAGGGTTAATTTTCTATTAATCCATCAGGTATTTTCTCCCTTCTTTCTGCATGCCTTCGTGGTGTAACGATAGCACACGGGCACTGCACATTTTTTATGTTTCCCAACATCAAAATATCTTAAAACTTTACCGTGGCGCCCGAAGTAAAAGGTGGTGGATGATGATTCTTCACCACAAGGATTTTGCGATTGGGTCCCCGAATCCCAGTCGTTCTTCAAAAGGGTGAGTATGTTACCGTGAAAGACCGAAATTGGAGAATGTAGACTTTCACCGGAGAATATCAACATTCACCAAATACATCGGTGAAAGATCGAATATTTCACTACATTCTTGTATATTCGGACCCTCACCGGTGTATGTCGACAATCACAGATATGCTCTGGTGAAAGTCGAAAAGAGAGGTCATAAAGTTCCATAATAGTTTAAGTTGTTGCAATAACTAAGATTTGAATCACATAATTTAGTAAGTTTTTATTACTGTTATTTTATTTTCTCATTCAGAACGTACTGTATAATTAAGTAAGTTTTTAACTTTTATTATTTTCCTTTCTCATTTTGAATGTATTGTCTGTTTTAGGTTCTCATGTTCTTAAGTTCTTATTTCAAGTCTCAAGTGCGCTTATTCGCGACTGAATTACGGAGAAGAAAATATAATATTGTTATATGTTTAACATTCACCATTAGTAGTCTGCCTTTTGGCCGCTCTCTCTCTCAAAGCTGTTTTACGCTGGGCCTTACTCAGGCCCTTGCTAAGCTTCGTAGTAAAATAGGTTAAGGGGCCAACTCTCATTGAACCTTGATAGCTTTGACTATACTTATTTAGTTAATCTTATTTTTAGTTTAATTCTTAGTCTTTTAAGTTCAAGTCCAAAGTGCGGACTTTATTTGTACACTCCCAGGCGGAGTTTTGCTAAATCTTATCGAAATAATAAAGGGTTATTTACCCTTCTCTCTTGTTGTTTCCTGTCATCGAACTCTAGCGATTATTCGCTTATCAGTTCCTAGGTTCCTCACTTCCAACATTAACTTAGAATTCCAAAGTGAGGAACCTTACAAGCTTAACTCAGCACTAACGAAACACAGACAAACTCTTTCTTTTATTATATGTGGAGATTTTTGTTGCAATTTGGCAACTTTCCAAATTCTCAAAACTGAATTTTAAAAATTTTGAAAGTTGCTAAGTAGCTTTCTTTCTCCAAATGTCATTATTCAGTTTCAACCCTATTCGAGACGGATTCGAACTCAGGCTCCAAGATATGACAACTGGCACCATCAACCATCATACCAATCAGGCAATTCAAAATGAGAGTTTATAGCAAAATATATGCTTTCAGTATATGAATGGCACTCATTCGAAGCAGAAAATACTCACTGAAGTGAGCAATGTAATTCATGACAGCCGTAAAAGCTATAAATTCCACAGATCTTCTGAAGCTCAGATATTCAATAAATATTTCTTGCCATACCTGAAGATTCCAGCAAGTTAAGTTACAGAAGATATAAAGAGACGCAGCTAGCATAAGAAATTTTATTCACCCGTAGAGGAAGAAACCAAATTTCTTCAAAAGGAGCTCTGCTTTTAAATTTCTTACGTTTGAATTCCGATCACATCTAACCACTTAGATCAACGACCTCCAAGCCAATGCGCAAAGTGAGTTCTGTGGGATTACTTGGAAGGCATTTTATAAAACCACAAGCAAAGCAAATGAATACCGTAAAAAATCCCAATTTACTAAGAGCGGATTAAATGGGTTTTGCCTTAAAAAATATTTTTTTTACTTCCTTGTACTAAGTAAGAAGGAAGTATTGTAATCGCGAAAAGTTTCAGGCAGCATATTTCAACGAAAATATCCACTTTGACAGCTATCAAATACAATTTAACGATGTGTTTGCGTGATATCTGTACGTAAGGACAGAATAAAAGACTCTTTTCCTCCAAAAAAATTATAAAATTCCTTTAAAATGAATTCTGAAGAGAATTTTTCATGGCATCTGTACGAACGTATGTACGTACGTATGTACGTATCTCGCACAACTCAAAAACGAGTAGCCTCAGAACGTTGAAATTTTGTATATAAGACTACTATAACATGTAGATGTGCATCTCGTATTTTGGTTTCAATCGGCTGCGCCAAACGTTTATAAATATATTTATAAATATATCCACTTTGTTACCCGGCTCAGTGATCTCACTTTCTTTACTCTTATATGTTTGTAAATTGTACATTTTTTGCTTTAAAAATGATTGAATTATGTCGTTTTTATCTTCCGGTTAAGGGTTTTATGCCTTTAGTAATATTTTTAGAATTATCAACAATTTTAAAATTGTTTAAGTGCCGCAAAGCCTAATTTGATGGCGGCGATTGCTCCTGTTTACATTTGAAACAGCAGACTAGTGGATTTGTTGCCAATCTAGAGAAACTAATCTTCGCAACAACAAAGATAGCGCCTTCATTTATTATTGCGAATTAAATCATGCTTAATCTTTTCAGGAATTTTTTCGAGGAAATAAGCGTTTAAGATTTACTTCGTAATTTTTAATACAGATATTTTGAGTTTTTATGTATTTTTGCCTTGTCGCGAAGTGAAAACTGAATTAATTGAATGAGAAATACTCAATCGTCTGTGAAAAACTGTTTCTTTTTTGTTTTGTTTGCTTAATTTCTTTTATACATAGTTCTAGCTTTATTATAGTATTTGAATAGATCATGTGGCAACGATTAGATAATTCTTTAAATGATATAAATTTTGTGCATTCTGAGTTATAATATGAACGAAATATAATACTGTTAAGTAAACCTAGCGCCAGAGTGTCGCTATGGTAAACAATGTGAATTTTAAAGAATGCATTTATTCTATTGTGGTTTATGCGCTGTTGGCGAACTATGTTTAATTCAATCTAATACGTTTAAATAATATATAAGAAAAAATGCGTATAATTTAATGTTCCGTACAAGAAAGTCATGTGGTGTACACATCAGATTTTTTTATATATATAATACATTTTTATTGATTTTTTTTTTGATAAAGTTACTCTGCAGAGTAAAATTCTGCGCGGAATGTTTTGTTTTTTGAGTTTCTTTTATGTTATTTTTTGCTTATTTCACTATTTGTAAGATATTGAAAAGTTTTGCATGATTTCTTTTCTCCAACGGAAAGTTGATTAATTTTTTATTAGGATAATTAATATTGGTATTAAGGGATACCTTATTTCATTGTAATTTTTTCTCTTGAAAATATAAGATAAAATATCATTAATTATACTTTGCTTTTCAGAATTTTTTGTTTTTTGTATTCTTTAATGTTATTTATTGCTCATCTCACTGTCTTTAAGATATTGAAAAGTTTTGAGTGATTTTTTTAGGAAACAAAGTTCTTAACCTCCTTTATACCATTTGAGTTCTTAAGATTTTGCAAAGGGAAGTTGATTAATTTATTTATTAGGATAATTAATTTTTGTTTTAAGGGATGTTGCTTATTTCATTGTGATTTTTTTATACGTAATAACTGTTTTTTATGAAGTTGTTCTACAGAGTAAAATTCTAAGCATTTTTTAAATTTAACGTTTGGTGTTCCCTTCAGCCATTTTCCCGTACATTTAAAAGCCAGACGAAGCGAAGCTGCTAGTCTGTAATAAATCACATGCAAATACCTGAGTCAAACAGGACTCAGAGTAGATAAAGTTGAACGGAACAGTTCAAAATTATAATATGATACCGGAACTCTTACAAATTAATAAGTTAAAAAGCAAAATAAAAATTCTTTTCCCAAACATTGACGGGGCCAGACGATTTACATCCATGCCTTCAATTCGAGAGCGTAACATTCGGTACGGTAGGCGGATAGATTGAAGCGTTTGAAAATGCATATATAAATTATTATTAATTTTTCTTGTTAATTATCGCATATTATTCTTTTTTATGCTTGTTTTTAGTTACCCTGGAGCTAACAGTGGACATCGTTTAATTATTATCTCAGTTAATTGCATGTTGACTCTAATAAGTAAATTAATCTTCTCTACTATTTTAGTACGCATTAATTTTAAGGCACTTTGCTAAATTAAGGCTAATTTAAGAATTTGCTAAATTAGAGGTTTTTAACTTTTTCCCTAGAACATTTTTCGGTACTTTTCCGTTTCGCCGGCGCAAATCTCGCCAAGCATATTTTATTGGCGACAACATACAGTATACACATAAAAAATATTAAAAAAATGTTAGTTATAAGAATTCTTTTTTTGAAGGCATAAACATTTTAATATCTCTTAAAACTTTATAAAAAGCCAATAAATAAAGACAATAAATTTGTAAAAAGACATTAATTTAAGAATTTACTATGCTTTCAAGGTTCAACATCCTAATTCGCCGGTTCATATCACGTGACTCCAAGCGATCTCATCTCGCGTAAACTACTCTACAAAAATCTAATGCTCTCAGTAATTATCTACATTAATTTTAAGTTAAATCTTAATTTGGAACACAAGTTTAAATGCAAGAAATATTTCAATTCGTACGAATAGCTTACACAGAAATTATGTAAAACTGCAGTGCTTTACTTCGTTAATGCATTCTCATTAGAATGGATGAATTTAACCCTTGACTTTCCTTTTCTATATTTTCGGCTTCGGGTAAGAGCTGTGGTTGCATCCTAATTGACTTAATTACCAAAAATGGCCTTAGACATAAAACTGAACTATCTGATAAAAATTCTATGTAATTATATGCCAGTATTGAAAGAAACAATCAATCTGATAAGAAAAAGCTGCGACTTGTTTTGAAAATGAGGCGTAAAATGTTACCAGCGAGAATATTCCGTTTGGCATCGGTTGTACCATTATTGGCGACTTTATCGCTTGCGCCGGCAAAACGGAAAAGTACCCATTTTTCTTTCTCATATTTCAGACTGACTGGAGGCGAACTAAATTGATTTAAAAAAAGAACACCAATATAACTAACTAATCTGATTAAGCTTGACCTTGACTTTAGTATTAGAGTTTATCTTTCTTACTTCTTGTTTTAGATGGTGAACAAACAGTATCGAGTTTAAACATAGTTGCTTTGAGGGATTATTAAACATTCAAACAAGTGAATCCTGAGTAAATCCGTCTGAGTTTAAATTACTTTAGAAAAGTTTTCATTAATTACTACGACTTCGAGAAACTTTATGCTAGTTTACCTCTAGGCGAAACATTTAAAAACTTATTTACACAACACGAAACTTTCCTTAAGTCATTAGATAATTAAAATGAGTCATCTTCATCAGTTATACAATCTTTAATAACTATGTTCAAAATAACAAGGAAATCTTCCAATAGATTAAGTGTATCCTTATACAAACAAATTACTCTACAGTTATTTGTAAACTTTTATTTAATTCATTAAAGAATTTACCTTCACGAAAAATTGTAAGGACTCTATTAAAAGAAATAAATCGATTAACATTCAGGTACGAAGTACTCAGAGGAAACAAATAAAACTTAACACACACATGACTCAAATTAATCACTATTTACAAGACAGATATCTTAACCTCAGCGTAATTATAGGAATAAAAATGCGGTTATTTGATAAAAAAAAAAGAGGCTATTTAATTTTAAATGGTAAGGCCCAGTAAGTTGAAGTTTTTAGGTATTAATTTATTTTCTTTCTTTCTTTTTCTTTTTTGACATTTCAGCATCTCCTTCGTACTGTATTACAAAATTCAAATAAAGGTCTTTATTAATAACTTTTTTCTAATGTATTGTTTACGAATTTGATACTTAGATTGGTAATTTTGGTAGAATTATAAATAAAACTGTTGTATTTTTCTGTGTAATGAATGTTTCTGCGAAACAAATTTTCATAGAAAGCTCTGCCGGAAAAGTACACAGGGCAAATGTACACAGGGGCAAGTACATTTAACACTGAGTAAATGGGTATCTTCGTAATTTGACGAGATATCGCCAAGCTGATGGTGAGATATCGCCAAGTTTTGGAAATTGATTTTATCTCTAAATTTGGCGACATTTTGGTGTATTTATTTAATTATGGCAAAGCACACTAGGGCTATCTGCCTAAGGTGAGGGATGCCTTCGTGGAGGACTTTCTAAGGGAAACTGGCTCGTATACACATGGGGAAACCCACGAAAACACCCATGCACCCAGCCCGTTCGCGGGATCCGAACCTCGTACCGAACTACCAGTGTTCAGCGACTTTACCGCTCAGCCGCTGGTGGGCCTGGCGACATTTTGGTTCGGTCAGTGTATCGCCGTTATAAGTATTGTGACTGAATAGAAGTAATTGAACACTATGTTAGCTGTAACCCTTGTATTGCTTTCCGGTAATTTCGAGAAGCAAAAAGTACTAGAAATATCTCGGCGGTCCAGTTGAAAACTATTTAAGGCCAAAGAGAGAGAATCTGCTCTCAGTTGTTTAGTTAGATGCTTTTGTTATTGTTGCGAGTTGAGCATGAGATTAGATGAGCTTCCTCTTTAGATGCGCTTAGCAGTGCGTTGTGTTTAACTTTCTTAGTAGTTTGAAGTGTAACTACTCATTGTATTGTGAACACCTGCGGAAAATTACAGAGTTCTGAAATATTCCTTTCGATAAAAATTAATTTTATTAACGTATTATCGGACTTATGCGTTCAGTCTATTACGAACCCGTGTGCACTCAACAGTATTATACTTCGACGGTAATTTCGTGCATAAAACGTACACATCCGTTATTTTGTGTAACATTTTCACCCATTGACAATTGAGAATTCATTTCACAGCCAAAAATTAACCTGGTGTGAACTCCGCCCTCTAAATTCTTCCGATTGTCTCTTTCTGACAGTCAGGTCGATTCGATGAAGTTTAATTAGCTTTTTTTTTTTTTTCATTGATATTTTAAACGTTGGAGTGATTAACCATTTTTAAGAAGATTCAGTATATGAAGCATGTGATACTGTGACACGCATTGTCATGGGCGATGGATTCCGTTTCTCCGCATCATAGAGCAAATGCTGTCGCGGATTTCCTGCTATGTTGCATTGTGTTCCTGCTACGTTGGCGATGGTAGATACTGAAATTCCCATAATAAATCCATGCGACGTGACAATATTTTTTTATCAATAATCTTTCGCCTGTCTTGAGTGTTTCGCCTAAACAAAAGAACATGGCATGAATCTATAACAACATTACAATTGATCCATTACAAACGACAGAAAGTTATCAGTGATTTAGAGAGCTGTCGCTAAGGGGCATCAAGAAAGGTGGAGGTGCAGACCCATCAGCGGGTTAAATTGCGTTTTTTTTTTTTTTTTTTTTTTTTTTTTAACCTGTTTGCATCATTGAACTTCTGCTCAGTTTTTACTGCTATGGACTTCGTACTACGAGCAATTTTAATAAACTGCTGTATTGCTAGCATGGAATGAAGAATTTTTCTTTATCATTTCCTCTCCTGTTTGGGTTATTTATAGCTGCTTAACTAGCTTCATGAAGCGTTACTAATCTAAAAAAATCTGATGTGTACTCCACATGACTTCCTTGTACGGAATATTAAATTATACGCATTTTTCCTTTCAATTTATTTAAACTTATTAGATTGAATTAAACCTACTTCGCCGACAGCGCATAAACCACAATAGAATAAATGCATTCTTTAAAATTCACTTTGTTTACCATAGCGACACTTCTGGCGCTAGGTTTACTTAACAGTATTATATTTCGTTCATATTATAACTCAGAATGCACAAAATGTATATCATTTAAAGAATTCTCTAATCGTTGCCACATGTTCTATTCAAATACTATAATAAAGCTAGAACGATGTATAAAAGAAATTAAGCAAACAAAACAAAAAAGAAACAGTTTTTCACAGACGATTGAGTATTTCTCATTTAATTAATTCAGTTCTTACTTCGCGAGAAGGCAAAAATACATAAAAACTCAAAATATCTCTGTTAAAAATTACGAAGTAAATCTCAAACGCTTATTTCCTCGGAAAAATTCCAGAAAGAATTAAGCATGATTTAATTGGCAATAACAAATGAATGCGTTATCTTTGTTGTTGCGAAGCTAAGTTTCTCTAGATTGGCAACAAATCCACTAGTCTCCTGTTTCAAATGTAAACATCAATGGCCGCCATTAAAAAACAGGCTTAGCGGCAATTAAACAACTTTAAAAGTGCTGATAATTCTAAAAATATTGCACACAGATTTAGTAAAGCCATAAAATCCTTAACCGGAAGATAAAAACAACATAATTCAATCATTTTTAAAGAAAAAAATATACAATTTACAAACATATAAGGGTAAAGAAACTGAGATCACTGAGCCGGGTTATAGAGTGGATATATATATAAATATATTTATATACGTTTGGTGCAGCCGATTGCAACCAAAATACGAGGTGCACATCTACATGTTATAGCAGTCCTATATACAAAATTTCAACGTTCTGAGTCTACTCGTTTTTGAGTTATGCGAGAGACGTACGTATGTACGTACATACGTTCGTACAGACGCCACGAAAAATTCTCTTCAGAATTAATTTTAAAGCAGTTTTATAATTTTTTTGAAGGAAAAGAGTCTTTTATTCTGTCCTTACGTACAGATATCAAGCAAAAACATCGTTAAATTGCATTCGATAGCGGTCAAAATGGATATTTTCGTTGAAATATGCTGCCTGAAACTTTTCGCGATTACAATACTTCCTTTTTACTTCGTACAAGGAAGTAAAAAATATTCGAGTCTCCCTGTTCATCTTACCAAGTTGTTTAACCACTTCACCGTTTCCCTCCGAGACAGACTCGTTGGTTTGAAAAGTGTCTTCAGGCATTAGCAGTGACACACACTAGTCGAGCTTAAATGTGATCTGGATCATTATTGCAGAGAAATACTCGTTGTTTCATGTTTTCTAACCCTCTTCAGAATGCAGCAAAAATGAAAAGAGGTCATTGATGACTTATCTGGTCACACTTTATTCGCAGCGGTGTTAGATCAGGATCATACAAACAGAAGTTCACATAAAAATACGGGAAATAGGAATACAATTCAGGGCTTTTTCAGCTGGCATTGTAATGGAACTACTGCTCATATGAAAGTGTCTTCCAACAGATCGTTTTTGTTAATTTTCAGATAAGAGACTGAGGAACATAAAGGAATTTTTCTCCTGGGTAGGGAGACAATATTCAGCATCGAAGAATGTGACAAGTCGGCCATTTTCTGAGCTGGTCTTGAGGCTGGTGAAAATAGAAAAGGAACTTTTCTAATGCCAGTTTCAGACAAAAACAAATTTCATCTTTGAAAGATAAAAACAGCAAATATTTGAGTTTTGCAAGACGGCGAAGTAGTTTCAAGAAGATCTGAAAGAAACTGCACCACGAAAAATACTTTACTGATCTTAAAATTCCTTGACAGATACAGCATTATTTCGTTCTTCAAGTAGGCAGAAATAAATTTAAAAAAATGAGAAAACAAATACATACATTCTTCCACTTCAGATAATAATAACTATGAAAGTAAAAAAAATTCCGTTCTAGGAAGATGGATTAATTAATTTCACATAACATGCATAGTTTTTATCCATTTTTTTAGCTTTCTCAAAGTTTTGAAGCAATATTTACTTAAATGTAGCCTCGAGAAAATGGGATATGAAATACGTTTATATTTTGCGAGGGAAGTACCGCTAGTACGATGTTTAAAGACACAGCACCGTCTTTAAATTTCCTCTGCAGTTTATTAAAAGTTTTGCTTTTTCTTACCAGTATCGCGAACGCCGCAGGGAAGATATTTTGCCTAGCTATTTCACAATTTTAATTTCGAATGGAATGTTTCTGGATACAGATGAATGTTTAGTTCACTTGATTGCTTGCAATATTTATTAAGTTTATATTCATCATTCATTTGAAATGCCATTCAGTAATAAAACATACGAACTGTGTAAAGTTCGCGAGTTATATTTTGGTAGCAGTATAGTTAGGGGGTATATAATCAGTTTATTCGTCGAAATCAAACACTTCGTAACATTGTTCATAAAGGCTTTCTCTTAAATATTGCTGAAACGTTAAGTAGAGTTTTATGTTGTTGTTAACAATCTCACTTGTCTGATGTAATCAGAACAAGCCCTTGAATTATTATCGCGCTAAGAAGTAAAAGATTGCGTCTGTTCGTCTCGACAACCATACAGGTGACTGTTCGATCTATGCTCGGTTCTGTCTCAGTTTCGAAGGAGAGCACTCCAAAGGGGCGGCGGATTCGAGGGTCTCCCATACACCTCTAGGAGCCCACCAGCGGCCGAGCGGTAAAGTCGCTGAACACTGGTAGTTCGGTCCGAGGTTCGAATCCCGCGAACGGGCTGGCTGCATGGGTGTTTTCGTGGTTTTCACCATGTGTAACGTGCATACGAGCCAGTTTCCCTTAGAAAGTCCTCCACGAAGGCATCCCTCCTCTTAGGCAGATAGCCCTAGTGTGCTTCACCATAATTAAATACACCACACCACACCACCCATACACCTCTAGAGACAACTTTCGGATCGCCGCGTATTTTAGGTACCCCATGCCGCACAGACACTATACATTTTAAAAACATCCATGCCTTGTTCGGGATGCGTAATGGCAGACCGCACATTGAGTTGAACACTGTTAAGCGAATTTCGCTTACTGCGCATGCTTGGTGATGTACCTTTGGCGCGAGACGAAATATTGGCGACTAAGCAACCCTACGCTAGCTTATTCGTGATTTCCATGGCTGTCGAGTGATGCGTACAACTGCAATGTTGTGGAACTTTGTTTATTAGTTATTTTAACCTCCATAACGATTGCACTTGCCTATTTTTCTTTATTTTAGTTTGTCAATAACGGTGCATTTAATATTTGTTAACATACGTTGTGCGTAATAATTCGCTATTTAGATGTAATTTGTTTACATGTTATAATTCAGTAATTGTAAACTGGATTTTCTCGCTAAGTTTGTTAACGTATATTCCACTTTCGTTTTCTTATTTCAAAGAATTAAATAAACATCATTAAGGAATTATAAAATTTCTTCTATGTTATGTACAAACACTTGCTATATTCCTCCGTGTTTCTTTACGTATGTACGAATGGAACGTATGGTAAATCTTGTATTTAAGCTGAATTCCTTTACCCATTTTTTGCACTCTTTAATCGAATTTATACTTGATCGTATCATTCAACTTTCCAGTTGTTGGAGCAGTTCAGGAGAAAAAAATCTTATTTTAACACAGTAATTACTTTTAACACTGCACATATACTCTATGAAATTTAAACGCCAAATTTGTTAACAATCAGATGGCGGTACATGTACCATATACCCTATTTATCTTCTTTTCAAATCGCGCCAACATAATAATTACGCCAAATTCTTTTCTGGACATGCGCAGTATGCGACATTCATTTAACATTGTTCAACTCAATGTGCGGTCTGCCATTACGCGTTCGGGATTAGAATCCCAGCACTTGGGTACGGCATTCAGCGTCGCTTATCGCTTTCCTATCTGGGCGGATTTCCAGAGTTTTGTACTTAATATACTGCATATTCCGACATATAGCGCAAACTTTTAATGCAAAATATAAAGTCAAAATTTACGGCTGCGTGTTATACGTCGGATATGCAAACGATAGATTTAATAATAAGGAAAACATGAGTATAAAAAAAATTATATTTCTACATGTATCTAAAGGCCGTTTGATTAAAAGAAATGACATTCCTTCTGAACTTTAAAAAAAAATTCTTATCGGATAACATGAAACGTTCCTCATATTCGTCTTCCTTTATATCTTCAGGCACATTATCGAATTCTGTTTTATCTCCACCGTCGCTACTATGCTGATCCATAAATAAATAATCATCTTCTATTTTGTCTAGATTCATTTTTTAATTAATTTTTTAATCTAGCCTACATTTTTTTAATTAAAGAAACACAATAAGTTCCCCATGTACCACATAATATCACATGGGCCTTACAGAAGTAAGTATGAAACACAATACAAAATAAACAGAAGAAAAAACTGAAATAAAATTAAGGATGATTACAAATTTTCACAATAAATTGACAAAAAGTGTTCTCTCGGAAATAAATTGATAAAATTCTGGAGGCCAGTTAATATTTAAGTTTTTCAGTTCCAGTTTCAAGACTTTTCTTTCGTTCTTATATTTAGAACATAGAAGAAGCACATGTTCAACATTCTCCTCTCCACCGAGGCTACAATCACAGACAGACTCGGAGCTCAACTTAAATCTATTCAAATAACTTTTGAAATTTCCATGGCCAGTAAGAAATTGGGTTAATTTATAGTCTGTGAAAAAGTTATGACATGACAATCTCATCTTGATAGAAGGGAAAAATCTCTTTGTTAAGCTCCCTTTATTTGAATTAATGAATTCGTGGTTCCACGACTCCGCAATACTTTCATACATGGCCTTCTTATAAAAGGAATTAGGAATATTGACAAAAGTGTCAATTTCCCGTTTAGTCGCAGCCTTAGCAAGGAAGTCGGTTCGTTCGTTCCCAACAACACCTGTATGACCACGTACAAATGAAAAGATAACAGAAATATTTTTATCTTTTAGGTTTTTCAGTTGTTTTTGAACCTCATTAATGATATTCTTAGAAGAAGAAATACATTTTAAGATCTCCAAGGATGAAAGGGAATCAGTACAAATGAGATAGTCTGAAACAGCACTATTTTGTTCAGAGACCCATTTGATGGCGACGTTTAAGCACAAAAGTTACGCTATAAAAACGGTACATTCATCTCTAATTCTAAATTGAAAGTGCTCAAATTCAAGACCATTTTCGAAGTCAACAAATGCGAGACCAACCTTGCCATCAGTATAGTAAGTTACAGGCGAATCATCGACGATTTTATTGCTAAACTGAATAAAATTAACAGCATTTCTTCCTGAAGGATGAGGAAGATCAGATGGAGGTAAAATATAATCATACTGAGAGACAGCAGAAGCAGAAATATTTTCCTTATAAGCAATAGCATGAAGAATGGCAATGTCAATTGGAGAAAAGCCAGAAATTGCGTAAACAGACTCACATTTTAAATACCTTTTGAATTATATCGATTTTAATTTGATTCCATGCTTTTATTATCCGTTCACACTCTATTTCTAGACTAGCATAACGAGTTTGGCCTCTTTTCCTTATTTGCCTTCGATTCTCACTTCAAAATTCCGGCTTCAAGTGACTACAGAAAGAGAAAATATCTTAACTGCTAATTCTGTGAACTCATACCGGTAGGAAGCATATTCTTACCTCAAATATTATTTCCTCTTTTCTATAAACCCTAGAAAAACATTCTTGTGCACATCTGCATTGAATCATTTCCCCCACATATATATTGTTCCTCTTTCGTTTTATTAATTCAGTATACCATTGTTCGGGGCCTGGGAAAATCGAATGATGACCTTCAAAAGATAAGGCTATTTATTGCATAGGCATCTTTCGTGTTTCTTCGGAAAGGAAAGGATGCGCGTTATATGGTGAATACACCTAAAAACTAAAAAATGTAATTTGAAATTATAAGTGCGTGTTATACACCGGCGCGCGCTATACGCCGGAAAATACGGTATGTGGTTTTTAAATTTACCAGCACCAACACAGTTTGGAATCTACTAAAGGATATTAACTGTTTAGGGGGGGCACAAAACTAACGGTATAATATAAAAAATCGTGTGTGTGATTATGGCAAAGCCTCGAGGGCTATCTTCCTAAGGGAAGGGGTGCCTTCGTGGAGGATTTTCTAAAGAAAACTGGCTCGTATACACGTTACACATGGGGAAAACTACAAAAACGGCCATGCAGTCAGCCTGTTCGCGGGATTCGAACCTCGGACCGAACTACAGTGTTCAGCGACTTTACCGCTCGGCCGCTGGTGGGCTAATGTAAAGAATGAAAAATATTTTCCCTTCCAACATAATTTTTTTTTGTCGTTCTCAACATTAAATGCGATTTATTCAAGTATATTTATATTATGTTTTATAAATAATCTTTGGTTAATGGTTGCCACTGTAGCGTTGACTTGTCGCTTGTCCAGGCCAAGGGAAACTGGCTCGTATACGCGTTACACATGGGGAAAACCATTTTGTTGTTTGACTTCTGAATTAGTATATATTGTACTTTAATGAAATTCGATATAGAAGTAATTGGTTTAAAACTGATAAAACAAAATGGACAGTGATGCTTTTTTATCGTTTCCATGCATTATTCTCATGAAAGCGAGATATTTGAGAAATTGGTAAGCAAAATTCTAAAAACGTTATTAAAAAGGTAAACTACGTAACGTAATTTGGTGTTATTTTTATTTTAGCACTTTGTCGGCCTATCCTGAAATCGGATTGAAACCTCGAAACACTGTTTTCCTCAGCTATGAAAATGACTGAAGACGTTATCTAAATAATAAATGGTTTCGCACTTAAACAGATGACTTTGAAACAGAGTCGCTGTTGATATTTTAAGATGTCTTTCCTGTCAGTGCTTACCTTTTTTACTTCAAAACACGACTTTTGATGGAAAAGTTGAAATCCTTCGGACTTCTCGTTTTGTTATAAAACATGGCCTTCCACATTTCTTAAATGCTGTTATCTGTTTACTTTCCTTCAATGGATTTCAGGTACAGCCATGGAAGGTAAACCAGCTTTATGCCTGAAAGTTTAAGAATGTCTGTATTTCATAAAATATTTTAGGATTCCCAAAACAGAATCTTTCCTCGGTCGATTCTGTCTCATTATACAGTGGCTGTTCGCCCATTTTTTAGACGAATTTCAATGTTAGTTACAGAACTATTTTACCTAAAATTTTTATATTTTAAATGGTCTGTTTGATAACCTTTATTCTTCACTATCTTTATACACTGTAATTTGCAAGACAATAAAGATTTTGTACTATCGGAAGAGGTATTTTATTCTATAGCTCTCGAACAATTTTACGAAATCTAAGGAGGTTGTATGTCGACGTTTGGACAACTCGCTTTTTAAAAACCAAAAATGCTAAAATATTGTTACGAAATGCCCAGGCGCGGCAAGGCAGCTTCCCCGCAAAGCAGGCTTAAGGTTGCCATAAATGGCAAGGGAAGGCAGGGTTGCCACATTTGGCGAGAAATCGCTCATTTGGTGATAAAATTGGCGATATGCCATGGACGGATGTAGAATATTCCGGAACGAATTCTTACTGGTGTAGCCCAGAATGTTCTTGAACACAAGCCAAAATCTATATAAACCCTGCTGGTACGCGGAGACTCAATGCGAGATAGTTAGTTAGGAGTCGATCGAGTTGACAGACGGGCAGCGAGTGCCGAGTGGGTTGTCGAGTGCATCGAAAGAGTCGCTTAGTGTATTGCGGTTAGTTCATTGTCGAGAGAGTGTGGTTGAGCTCCGGTAACGGCTGAACCGACGAGTCGGGAGCTGTACTCGTGTGTCGTCGAGTGCATCGCGAGTTGTAGCGTGGAGAGTCTCGAGAGTACGTGGAGTTCCGATAACGGCCGAGCAGAGTCGGGAGCTGTACGCTAGTGCTTTGCAGTGAAGCTGTCTCCACCGTTATAGCCAGATAACCTGAAGGCTGTGTCGCTGATGGTTCCAACGAGTGTATAGTAGATCTTCGACGACTGTAAAACGTGACTTTTAGCTGTCCTGATTAATATTGGCTAAATAAAGTGTGTTTCGATATTCCATCAAGTTCTGTCGTCGTTATTCACTCCAAATCTGCACGAACCCCTGAAGAAATTTAAACGTAACAATATATTGGTGACAGATCAGAAGATTTAGTAGGGATATTGAAGGGTATGGCCTTCCATTTCTTGATCCATTTTTTTCCCAGGGAATCAACAATAGATTTTGACTTGTTGCTGCTTGCATTGTCTTTATGCAGTTCTACTGATTGATCACACTTTGTGTAAGGAGAAAGTATTTCCTGTTCGAATACTGGGTATAAAATATGTTTCTGGTAATATATGTAGTTGATCTTAAATTCTTTCTCTACTTTCTTTTTATTTTTAATTTGCCGTTACATGAAAAAAACAGTAACAATCATAAATATCTCAAAAATACTTTCTTTTGATTCCTTGAACCACCTTTTTAAGATTTTTTTTCTCCTCTTTGATGATAATAAATGGATCTCTTTTCATTGCAGTCTTTTAAGTACATCCAAGATTCGTCTACTGTGACAACATTTTTCCATTTTTGTCCGGATAAATGTTTCTCATAAAGAATTCTGCAAAGCGTTCTGCAAGCGATATGTCCTGGAGAAAGATGATGAGAATTATGTTTTTTCCCCTTTCTAAGATTCAAATCAGCATTAATAACTGTTTATAGATGACACTGAGCATTTTAATGTTTTTGCAAATGTCCTTGACTTGGAGGATTTTTTTTAACATCAAAAATCTTAATTTTTGCAACATTCGAAAAATTCCATCTCTTCCTTGGTTATATATTTGAAAAAATATTTCCACTTGAAGCTCCATGTGTAACGTGTATAGGAGTCAGTTTCCCGTAGAAACCTCCACGAAGTCATTCCTCACTTTAGACAGATAGCCCTCGTGTGCTTTGCCATAATTAAATAATCCAATGCACTTGAAGCTAAATTTTTACGTTTTTTCTTTTGTTGTTGTTGCCGACATTAAATACCGTACTTTAGATAGCCAAAATCCATGGCTTTTACATTAATTTACATTAATCCGTGCAATTTTGTTACTGATAAAAGCAGGAAATGGAAGCACGACAAGATTATTAATGTTATTTATATTAGCTGAATGTCTTCTTTGAATTGATTTTCTTTGAAAAATTTTCATCCTGCCATAAAGAAGATATTTCGCTGTTAGAAAATTGTTGACTAAAATCTAAACCAACAACAAGGTTTTTACTTTGCTAACTTTATTGTTAAATATTTTGACGAGACATGAAAATCAATTATATTTTTACAAGGATTCGAACCACAGTTTTTTCAGTGCTAACTGCTTACACTAATTCTTCGAAATTTATTGACGCCACTTTTTCGGAACATTAATTGTACAATATGACTGAGCTGCGTTCTTCAGAAAGCAACTACTTAATGTCTACTCTTATGATCATATAATTGCATTTAAAATGAAAGAAATGGGAAACTTTATGTCTTCGACTGGCAAAACTCAATGCCATCCTTCAAGATTAACTAGAAATAATATGAATGATTTAGTTGAAAATAAATTTAAAAAAAAAACATGAAAGTTTCAGATCTAATATTACGCGCAAAGAGATGTTTTTTTCCCATTCACAGAAACATTTGGGCAAAGTCCTCTTAGGGCTAAAAATATTTAAAAACGGCATATCTGTAGAATTTCCAATAGACAGTCTCACGCGCTTGAGATAGATGAAAATATTTTACTCCGGACAGTGTGTTGCCACTGGTCACTTTGAAATTGTTGAGTTTCTTAATAAAAGTTCTTTAAAGTTCGCAAAATATGAAATAGATAGTAAAACAAATTCAAGATTCTGGGTTCCAGGTCTCATATTTGGGTGGAGGACTACGACATTCAAACTTTTTTTGGGGTTAGATATAGTTGTTTTTTCACAATGCGAGAAATATACATACATTCATGCAAAGTTTTCATTATATTTAGCTTCTTTAAACACAATACAGGGCGAAAATATTTGGTGGCCACAGTTTTAAAAGTGATACAGCCGTTTATAGTGATTCGAAGCAAAATGTCGTTTCGAGATTAATAGTCTGTAGAGACATTACGTAATCTGGAAACAGGCAAGATGAAAAATGAGCTGGCCTTCGCCGGGAATCGAACCGTAGACTTCTGGAATACGCGCCCAGCGTCCAGACCACCACACCACGAAGGTATGCCAAGAAGGTGGAAGAAATACCTTATATATATTCCCTCTTGCAAAGCCCCCCGGGGGTCGACGTAGAGAATTCTGCGAAGCTACTGGCTAGGATCTGTACCTAGGCAGTCTCGGCCACGGGGGTATAAAATTTATGAACTTGGTGGTTCTGAAGGCCCTGGGAAAGGTCACTTATTGCCCGGCCTCGGGGTCAGGCATGTCCTGAGCGGTGTGGAACCGAAGCCGGAGGGCTAGTTCCCCTTTGTTTGCTGGGTAACGGTCCGCTGAGACGGGCTCGCCCATGCGACTGGCAGGAGCAATTGACGACCAGTGCTGCCTGGTGTCATCCATGTGGTGCGCCGCTTCCCTGGAAGGGTAATAGGGGAGGTTGAACCTTCACGAAGTGCCCACAGGGGGAGTGGACCCGTAATGTGATTTAGTTCACGAGGCGGGGCAGCCAATATTGTTGTTGTTCCCTCTTGCAAATGGCGACTGGGGTTTTAGGGGACCCAATCGCCAAATCCCAGGTAGGGAGAATCATCATTCACCAGCTTTTTAGTTCGGGCGCCACTGTAGAGACATTAAGTACATTTTTGAAGCAGGCAAGATGAAACATATGCAATCCCTTCGCCTGAAATCGAACCACGGAACTCTGAAATACGCGTCCAACGTGCAGACCACCACACCACGAAGGCGTGCCAAGAAGGCGGGGGGAAATACCTTATCAGTCAGTCTGGGGTAACGCCAATTTAGGCTAGTAAAAATACCTATATATATAGATATGCATCTTAAATATAGTAATTAAGGCATTTTTATTTGAACTAATGCTTTAGAATTAGAATTTGTTGCGAGTAAGCAAAAGTTTGGCTTTGCCATCAGCAGTCAAGTAAAATATCAAGACAATATGTCAAAGAGAATACTAAAGAAATGTTGCTGAAGACGTATGCTGCAATGAATCTCTGTGAAAAAAGTGTTTTCACTTATTATTTCTGAAAGTTTTTTTACAAAATTCTACAGCAGGTGCGATTTTATCTCTATTAAATTTCATGCAAAATAGTCTTTCAGTATTAACCTGATAAAAGCGCTTTCTGAGATAATTCGGATTTTTGTAACCCCACAGTTCCGCTCAAGAAATAAAACAAAAAAACATTTTCTGTGAGTTGCAGATATTTGAAAAATATCAAACAAAATATTTTCCAAATTTTAATTAATGCTATTGTCCGAATAAATAGTTTTGACACAAGACAGCTTTCATTTGCATGCTTCTCTGTTTCAAATACGTTTTCCTTATGATTATTTATAAAGTCGACCCTTTCCTCTGACATGCGCGTTAAGTCATGCATTAAATGAAGGAAGGAGCAGAAAGTCACACCAGATCGTAGGGCATCTTTGGAGCTTACTACGTGATTTGATTTCCTATAAAAGGTTAGTAAAGGAGCCAAATAGCAGCTGTTCTGAATAATACTGTTCTTTTATGCTCATTGAATAAAATAACAAGATCTCTTCACCGTTAATTTAATAGAAACTACATCCATCGCGGAAGAAATGTGTTATGAAAATTCATTTCAATAAGGTTTATATTTCTTGGTTAACATGCAAAGTGAAGTTGAAAATAATTTATTATCCCAAAGGACGTTAGCCCAGAAGGGCTATTAATTTTGTTTTGCCATTTTGCGTTGGTTCATTATAAATGTCGGTTCAGTTTTTAAATTGTTGCCACCAAATATTAGAGCCCTGTATTATATTTAAAGAAATTAAATAATGAAGAATCAGCATGTATGTATGTTTCTCGCATTGTGATAAAACAACGGTGGCTAGAGTCATCCAGTTTTGAATAACGTACGTCTAGATCCGAATATGGGCATCTGGGAACCCGAATTTGGAATTTTATTATCTATTTCAGATTTTATCAAACATTAAAGAATTTTTATTAACAAACTCAACGATTTCAAAGCGAGGACTGGCAACACTGCACGAAAAAAAAAAAAAAAAAAAAAAAAAAAAAAAAAAAAAACATTTTTATCTCTAGCGCGCGAGACTGTGTATCGGAAATTCTAAAGATAGGCTCATTTTAAAATTATTTTGCGTTATTGTTCTTCAACTGAATTTTACGTTTCAAGGTGCGAAGAACATGATATTTAACAAATAAAGTTAACACACAAAATGTTAAAAAAAATCTCCACTTTGTGTGTAATGTAAAATCTGAAAGCTTTCAGATTTTTTTTTTTTAGTAATTTGTTATTACACAATCTGGGAACTGCTCCTTTTGCTTCTTTTCAACTAAACACATTTTACTTACGTTTAGTTAATTTCAGAATAAAACTCCGCATGCACAATGCAGTTTTAATACCAATCTCATGCAAAACCGAAATTTAAAGACTTCTTACTCAATAGCGTATAGACACGGCTGCACACCCATACGGCTTCTTAATTGTTTCCTAGAAATAATTTTTACTGGCTTGCATGAAGTAAAGGATGTATTGTAATTGCAAAACGTTTCGGGTACCATATTTCAACGAAAATATCCATCCCCTTTTGAATCCATTTGAATGATGTTTTTGCTTGACACCTGTACATATTGTTACGAAATGTCAAGGCACGTTGAGATGGCTTCCCCGCAAACCAGTTTTAGGGTTGCTATAAAATGGCAAGGGAAGGCAGGGTTGTCACATTCGGCGAGAAATCGCCCATTTGGCGACAAAATTGGCGGTATACCATGGACGGTTGGAGAACCTTCTGGAACGAATTCTTACCGCTTTAGCACAGCATGTTCCCGAGCACAAGCCGAATGCTATATAAACTCTGCTGGTCCGCAGTCAGTTAGTGTGTCTCAAAGAGTGTGCCTCGTCTAGCGAGCCGTGCGGAGTCGATCGAGTTGACAACCGGGCAGCGAGTGCCGAGTGGGTCGTCGAGTGCAACGAAGCAGTCTCTTAGTGTATCGCGGTTAGTGCATCGTTGAGAGAGCGTGTTGGGCTCCGGGAACGACTGAACCAAAGAGTCGGGAGCTGTGCTCGTGTGTCGTCGAGTGCATCGCGAGTTGTAGCGTGGAGAGTCTCGAGAGTACGTGGAGTTCCCAGAACGACCAAGCAGAGTCGGGAGCTGTACTCCGGAAAGCAGAGTCGGGTGCTTTGCAGGAAGCTGTCTCCGCCGTGGTAGCCTGATAACCTGAAGGCTGTGTCGCTGATTGTTCCAGCGAGTGTTTATAGTTGATCTACGACGGCTGTAAAAGTGACTTTGGAGCTGTCCTGCCAATACTGGCTAATAAAGTGTGTTTCGATACTCCATCAAGTAGTGTCGTCCTTATTCACTCCAAATCCATACGAACCTCGTACGAACGTGAAGGAAGAAAATAACGCCACAACTGGTGTCAGAAGAAAGAGAAAAACGCAGCAATATGGACAAAATAAAGGGCCTCTTTTTTCCAAAACATTTTGTAAAAGGAATTTATATGAATTTCTTGTGAATAAGAGAATTTCTTGTGACGTTTGTACGTACATATATACCTACGTATGTATCTCGCATAACTCACAAACCTGTAGCTGTAGAATGTTGAAATTTTGTACACATAGTTGTGCACCTTGTTATACGTTGCTATCTGCCGCACCAAATGTATATGTGTTTATATATATATTCCAACTCTGTTACCTGGATCGGGAGCTTAGCTTTTTTTTATTCTTAGATGTTGCATTTCTCTGCTTTAAAAGTGATTGAATTCTATTATTATTATGTTCCGGTTAAGGTTTTTATGCCTTTAGTTAATCCGCATGAAATACTTTGTAAGATTCTGTACTGTGCATTTTTAAGTTACAGTTGAATTTGTAGAATCTTAAGAACAGGTAAGCGAATAATTGCTTGAGTTCCTGATATAGAAAACAACAAGTAAGAAGGGTGAAATAACCCTTTATTATTCTAATACGGTGTAACAGAACTCCGTCTTGGAATTGTACAATAAAGCCGGAAACTCGAGCTTGAACTTAAGACACTAAGGACTGAACTAAACTAATCTTAACTAGAAAGATATAGCCGAAGCTATCAAACTTCTAACCGAGTTAGCCCCTTAACATTTATTGGCTACTAAGCTATCAAGGGTCTAAAGTACGGCGGAGCTTAATAATAGCTTAAGAACGTGTAGCTTAAAAATGCGAACGCGTGCTAGCCAGAATCACTGATTCTCTCTAATGAAGACCGTAGAATTTCGCGGTTAAATACTACTCCTCAAATTTGCATTCAAACGTGATTCTAAAAATATGTTTTGGCCGGAACTGGTAAGTTGAAATTAAGAAGCGATATGGAAGGAACTTTAACCCAAAATTTATCTGTTAGAAAAATTAACGTCCTTACAACTTGTAGAATTATCAACAATTTGAAAGCGATTTAAATAGAACTAAGCCCAATGAAGCCGTTATTAGTTTACATTTTAAACTCTTAGTAGTGTAGTGAATTAAGTCGTTTGGTGTAGCAATTTTCACTGTGTTTTCGTTCACTGTGACCAAAAGTAAACTTTCAGTTTTGCGCATGGAAAACATTTCTCTTCCTGCTGGCCGAATTGCTTGTGTTTGCATAGAAACTGTAATTTTAATTGTAAAATATTTTTATATGTATTTGGTGTTTCAGATTTTTCTCTATTTTACTATTTTCAATGAAGATTAAGTTTTTATGTACTTTTGCCTTGCCGCGAAGTGAGAACTGACGTGACTCAATTAGAAATATATCTCTAATTGAAATTCGAGGAAATAAGTTTAAATGAAGTGCAGAAAATAATGTGTATAATTTAATAGGGTTCAACTCTGATATACGCCTAATTTCACCAAATGTGGCGATATGTGTTCTGCGCTGGTTTTTGGCGTGATTGCGTATTGTATGGCAACCCTGTTGAAGTTGAAAAATCTTTCGCTGGAGCTCGTTGGTTCGCGAAGATAGGGTGGAAAGATAAAATGGTGGAAGTTGTTGAATTGAAGTTCGACAAAAGGAAATATCATCGTGGCCATCCTGTTGAGGGGCAGTGGGTATTTGGAGGTGTGGAAAGATGTCTGGGAGATTATTTTTAGTGGCTGTTCATGATAGAAGTAGGGATTTGTGATTATTTGTAATTTTATTTATTTGTGAATCATAGTATGAATTTTCTGGATAGTGTGCCTGGCTGTTATATAAATACGATAGTGATTACGTGGCGGCATGTTAAAGGCAGTATGAAATTGGTATTTTTGCTGTTCGAAAAATCATTAATTCATGATAAGTGCATTTTATTTTATTCTTATTTTGTAGAATATTATGTTCATTGTTTTTAGTATAAATTTCTGTCGTTATTGTTGCTTTTTTGAATTTGTTGAAATTTATTTTAGTTTATTTTGTTGATTAGTGCGTAGCGTCTAGATTGTGCAATTCGTAGATGTTTTTTAAAGTTGAAAATAGAACGCTGTGTACATGGTATTCCTTGAAATTTATTATCGTTATGTTAATTTATTAAAGCGAGGTGTGAGTAGCTCGTAGATTCGTTCGTTGACTAGATTCTGCCATTCGTAGTGGTATTTTTAAGTTAAAACATATCGCTGTGTACATGGATTCTTGCCAAATATTTTTTTTTTTGTTAGA
This sequence comes from Stegodyphus dumicola, assembly GCF_044657685.1. Lineage (NCBI taxonomy): Eukaryota > Metazoa > Arthropoda > Arachnida > Araneae > Eresidae > Stegodyphus > Stegodyphus dumicola. The sequence goes on along the minus strand of NC_140772.1, from coordinate 18,875,617 downwards.
AACTTTACGTTTTTGCTTCTTAAATTGTGTGTTCAAAACTTGGTTTTTGCATGTGCGAAAACCGCGTTTTTGGAGACAAAAAATTTAGATAGTAATATGGCAGCGTAGAGTTTCTCGCCAAAAATGTTTGGCGAGAAATTTGGCGACTTGAGGGCGCATATCAAAGTAGTTCCTTTAATAGGCTGTACAAGGAAGTAATGTGATGTTTAAATCAGATATTTTGTAAAAATATTTAAGTCGCTGATTATGTCTCCAGAATACATTCACTGCTAATGAAAAATTAACCTACTTCTCTTTAGTGAAGAAGAAGTAGTCTGCAACGCAAAATATACTGAATACGGAATAAGGGTTGAAAACTGTGATACATATTTTTGCGTTTGACCATTTGACTCCATATTCTTTGGATAATCTCATCGAACACGTATGGAGTGAGTTAGAGAAAAGAGTCAGGAAACATGGCATCGATTGGAAAGCTCTACTAGAAGCAATTCTTACGAGGAAATGGAACAAAATACAATATTCTTAAGCGAAAACAATAGTTAAATAGTGCCAGAGCGGATGAAAAGTGTGATTTCAGTTAAAGGATACCTAATGATATATTGAATGTTCCATAACTTTTATATTTTTACTAAACAAACACTATTAGCTCAAAGTATCCGAATATTTATGTGAGTTCAATTTCGAAATGTTTTGAATAAACTATTTTTACTTCCTTGTACGAAGTAAAAAGGAAGTATTGTAACAGCGAAACGATTCAGGCAGCATATTTCAACGAAAATATGCACTTCGACCTCTTTCGAATGCAATTTAACGATGTTTTTGCGTGATATCTGTACGTATGGATAGAATAAAATACTCTTTTCCTTCAAAAAAATTATAAAACTTCTTTAAAATTAATTCTGAAGAGAATTTTTCGTGGCGCCTGTATGAACGTATGTACGTACGTAAGTACGTATCTCGCATAACTCAAAAACGAGTAGCCTCAGAACGTTGAAATTTTGTATATAGGACTGCTATAACATGTAGATGTGCACCTCGTATTTTGGTTGCAATCGGCCGCACCAAACGTATATAAATATATTTATATATATATCTACTCTGTTACCCGGTTCAGTGATCTCAGTTTCTTTACTCTTATATCTTTGTAAATTGTAGATTTTTTGCTTTAAAAATGATTGTATTATGTTGTTTTTATCTTCCGGTTAAAGTTTTTATGATTTTAGTAAACCTGCATGCAATATTTTTAGAATTATCAACAATTTTAAAGTTGTCTAAGTCTCGCTAAGACTTTTTTTATGGCAGCCATTGATGTTTACATTTGAAACAGGAGACTAGTGGATTTGTTGCCAATCTAGAGAAACTTAGCTTCGCAACAACAAAGATAACGCATTCATTTATTACTGCCAATTAAATCATGCTTAATTCTTTCTGTAATTTTTTTGAGGAAATAAGCGTTTAAGATTTACTTCGTAATTTTTAATACAGATATTTTGCGTTTTTATGTATTTTTGCTTTCTTGCGAAGTGAGAACTGATATAATTGAATGAGAAATACTCAATCGTCTGTGAAAAGCTGTTTCTTTTTTGTTTTGTTTGCTTAATTCCTTTTATACATCATTCTAGCTTTATTATAGTATTTGAATAGAACATGTGGCAACGATTAGATAATTCCATTCTTTAAATGATATAAATTTTGTGCATTATGAGTTATAATATGAACGAAATATATAAGTTAACTGTTATATAATTATTGGGTTATATAACTGTTAACTTAGTTTCTGTTATATAATTATTATATAAGTTAACTTCTATATAATTATTAATACTGTTAAGTGAATCTAGCGCCAGATTGTTGCTATGGTAAACTAATCCTACCCTTGCGTATAGTGCCTTAGGCGGAACACGTAAATAATAATAATAATAATAATTTCTCTACTATTAAGCGACTGATATTTGCAAAGAAACCTAGAAAGCACAATTGTCCGAAACCAAATGTGAGCCGTTGCCAGACACAATTTGAAGACAGTGGATCTGTGGTATCGGCGCACAGGCTTGTAGCAAAATCCAGTTGCTCGATTGTACGTTTTCTGTCCTAAACGGCTGAATTCGCTTTAAAAGCAATCCATTACGTCTTTATAGAACAGGAGCTTCACCATTAGGAGCTTGTGAATTATCCGTTTCCGGTTAAAAAGGTTTACTGTCTTTCTTCTTTAATCGAGATATCTGAAATCGAATTTCTGCGGACGTCATAAACCATCTCCATCTAAAGTTGATGATCGCCATTATGTCTCGTGATAATAAGGAAAGTATCAAGTTTCGTCTCCAATCATAATATCTTTGCACACATTTGCCATTTTTTCCACTTTGTAAATAAACTTTATTGTTATTTTTTCTCAGCTTTTGAATTCATGGCAGCAGATTTTTCACTGAATACAAGTAAACGAGTAACTGCACAAAAAAGTAAACGGATGATATTTTAGGAAAAACGATTCGAAACGTCATGGTGATAATTACTGTGAATTATCGCTTAGTGAGGTTTGCTCAGTAAGATTTTGTTGGCACATTGTGTATTCTCTCGAATGCATTTTATTTATTTATTTACCATCAGATGAGCAGCTGCACCGCCTTTAAGACATTCAGCTTTTACGCTCAACTGATGGAATCATCTACCAACTGTGTTGTTATGTAAAATACAATAAAATTTTAGAATTTTGATAATTACATAATAAAAATAAAATATCAAGAAATAAATATATAAATAATTCAATAAATAAACATAAATAGATACAATAAATAAAAGTAAAAAATTTAGAATAAGATAAATACAATGTTGTTATATATGAAGTTAAATAAAGTATCAGAATTTTGAGAATTATATAATAAAAATTGAAGAAATTAAATATATAAAAACATAATACCTAAAGAAATATGAAAGTAAATGAAACGTATATAGATAAGTAAATACTTAAGAAGAACATTGCAAATTTTGAAAATGAACAACATAATGTATAAGAATAGTAGAGGCTGAGAATGTAAGATATGTAAAGAGTAAAGTATTTCATTATGGAGAATGAAGAACAGTAATTGAATAAAAGTTGATGAGAAATAGTATTTGAATGAATTAGGATGACCTGAATGAAAAGTTCGTGGAAATTCTTGATAGAGAGTCATTCTTGAGTAAAAGACTTGACTAAAAATCTTGAGTTGAGACTTTATTAATATATTAAGGAGATGGAGTTAGAAAACATCCTTAAATTCTTGATCGAGCTTGAGAGATCTTGAAGATTTAAATAAAGATAGTCTTGAGTGAAAGCATTAAAATGAGGTAGTAGAAAGAATGGCTTATTAAGTAAGGTAAATGAACAAAGAATAATGATTTCAAGTTCCTTTAAGATTATCGATGTTTGCGGAGATATAATTTATTATATTATGAAGATTATTTCTGAGAATATTACTTTTTAATAACTGTTGAAACCATAACTGAGCAGAAGTTAAATTGTATGCTTTAAGGTGATAATCTTTAGTAAGGTTGCAGTGAAAGAGATAATGATCTATTGTGCCTTCATTACCACAGGTACAGAGATTTGTATGCTGAAGTCCGATCTCCCGAATACATTAGAATAAGCAACAGCTATGCAAAAATGTAAACAAAAACTGCACAAAAAAGTAAACGGATGATATTTTAGGAAAAAAGATTTGAAACGCCATGGTGATAATTACTGTGAATTATCGCTTAGTGAGGTTTTCTCAGTAAGATTTTGTTGGCACATTGTGTATTCTCCCGAATACATTAGAATAAGCAAAAGCTATGCAAAAATATTAACTCAACTTTGTTTGAAAATGTTTCCCTTTAAAGGTCTTTTCAGATGAAATAACATTTTTTTAAATACATAGTTTTGGAGTTGCATTGATGAAATCATTCACATTTAAATAAGGGAATCAAAATTAACTTTTGACATGCTTTATCCTATCATATTAATTGGCTAATACGAAAAAAAGGCCTTCGCCTTGACATCTAAAATTTGACATACAGAGCTCATACTTTTTCCGGATACTTGTATTTTGAAATTTGTTTGCATACATCTTGTACTACAGAGGCTGTTCGCACATTTTTAGACGATTTTGGTAAGCGGTAATAAAAAATCGTTTGCTGCAAAAGACGTAATTGCAATTTAATATGTTTTTAAAAGTCAAAATTATCGTCTGTGGCTTGAAAGTTTTGTTTTTATTCAAAATGGCGAATTTAACAAAGCAGTGTTCGACGGCTACATTTACGCTCTTTCCGAAGAGAAATATGCATACTCCGTTATCCAAAAACGATGTGAGAGTCATGGTTTTGTGATATCTAAAGCGTCGATAGGTTATATCATCAACAAGAAAGGAAAAAAACGTCAAATTGGAGCCTCAAGTGGGACAAAAATTCCAAAGAAGTATCCAAGGAAAAAACGGACATCTTCGACTATTGCAAAGGTACGTTGTTTAATGTTAAAAGAAAATCCCCCTAGTCAAAGGACAGTTGCAAAATCATTAAAATGCTTGGTGTCCACTCCCTCTGCAGAATTCTATATTAGAAACACTTATCCAAAGAAAAATGGAAAACAATTGTGACAATAAATGAAGCATGGAAGCATTTAAATGATTGTAACAAAAAAAGAGCCATTTATTATCATAAAAGGGAAGAAAAAAATTTAAGTACATGGTTCAAAGAATCGAAAGAAAGTTTTTCTAAGGGATCCATGATTGTTGCTGGCTTTTCTTATAATGGCAAGTTAAAAATAAAGAGAGTGCAAAAAATGTCAAGATTAACTCCAAATACCATTAGGAACATATTTTATCGCCAATTTTTCTGAATGAAATATGATCGCTTTACCCACAGTGCCATCCATCTGTGAGACTCCATCAGGACAAAGCTAGCAGTGACACATCAAAATCCATTGTCAATTTCCTAAAAGAAATGGAACAAAAAACTGGTATCAAAGCCATGCCCTTCACTGATATCCTTACTAAATCTCCGGAAGTGTCACCTATGGATCTTTGTGCTTTCGGACTTTTAAAAACTGCATTATCCAAACGTTGTCCCAAAACCCTAACAGGTCTCTGGAAAGCTGTTTGGGAGGAATGGGATAGAATACCTCTTCTGCCACTTCAAAAAGCATTATTATCCTGGAATTTGCGGTGTCGAAAGATAGTTCAGAATAAGGGATGTCGAATAGAACTTTTAAAACACAAGAATTTTATGTAATTTAGTTTTGTGAATACAATATACCTCGTCTAAAAAGTGTGTGAACAGCCTCTGTACGTGTTCAAAGATAGAAAATGTCTTTAAGTGTAAAATTTAAATGTCTTTCTAATATATTATTTTTTATGTATTTTAAGTCTTGCTTTATTTCAAAAAAAAATATATTAAATATTCTTTATATTAAAATAACTTAAAAAATATTAATCAGTAACTCACATAATAATCTAGGCACTCTAAACTTTTCTTGAGATATTTTGATAGACGTACGTTAGAAGAATTATCTTCTGATTTTAGAAATTATTTCTTGTTAAGCAAAATATACTAACAGTTCTCTATAGCTTAATTAAACATGAAAAGATGTTAAAAATTGGCAGCAAATTTTGTTATCACGTATATTTTTAAACATAGTAAAAGGACTAATGCAGAAGTCAAACAACAAAAATCAGCGTTATATTTACAAAATTTTCGCAGGAGTAGTTTCGATGGTTTTACCGAACCACCATCCTCAGCTACAAAACCGCAAATGAACAAGATAGGAAGTAATGATTAGACAAGATAAGAAAGCCTGGACAAGAATAAGCAAGTGGCGCCATCTGTTGGTGAAACCAGAACTAAAACATAATTCTTTAAAGGCCGAAGGCAAATTTGGATTGGAATTAGGATCGTTAACTAGAACAGAAAGATTTTTATGAATGTAAAATGCCTCTAGAAAATCCAGTTCTCCAATGGAAGATGTTTTTTGAATAATTTTGGCAGCAGAAAAATTGAAATTGTGATTTTCGGACCAACAATGTTGACAACAGAAGACTTCTGCGTTTCCTTTTTTTTAACATATGCCTCATGTTCCTTGACGCGAAATTTTAAGGCTCTCTTAGTTTGGCCAATGTAAATTAAACCACACTGGCAAGGAATCCTATAAATACCCCAAGAATTCATATCCGGAATGGGGTCATTGAGTATGGAACTCGGAATTTTATTGATGGGAGAATAAACAACCCGAAAGTTAAATTTCTGCAAAATGTGCGCAATTTTATAGCTAATTGATGGAAAGAAGGGGATGACAACAAAATTTTTATAATCTCCTAAAACAAGAGTGTGCCTTTTAGTGTCTTGAGATGCGAATTTTTTAACTGCTTGATTAATAATGTTGGGTGAAAAGCCCCTGTCAATAGCTATTGCTTTTAAATAATTTAGTTCTTCATCAAGGGTTAGTTTGAAGGAGCAAACTTGAAGAGCACGGAAAACATAGGAATAAAATGAAGCTAACTTTTGATTAGTCGGATGACATGATTTAAAGTTTGGTGGAAGGCAAACCGATGAAGGTTTACGGTAAACCGTAGTACTGAAGTTGGATGTGTTACGTGTGACCAGAATGTCGAGAAACGGAAGAGAATTGCAAGTCTCAAGTTCAAATTGAACTGAATAGCAGGATCAATAGAATTCATTGTTGAAAGAACTTCATTTAAATCATTTTTATTACCTTCAAACAAGGTAAAAGTGTCAAATCAATTTGTTGTTTGACTTCTGAATTAGTATTTATTCGGCGTGTTATTGTGTCTTAATAGTAAAAGTATTCGAAATATCCAAAACGTCTTGTATGTGACGCCATCAACTAGTTTTGATATTATAAAACAGTAGAAATTTTGGGAAACTGTTGAAAATGCACAAAAATCTGTACCACATTTCAAGCTAATACGTAGGAATCGTAAATGTAATCTGCGAAAAATCAAACAAGAAGCAAAAATTACTGATGTAAAAATTACAGCCGATTTAGAAGAATGGTTTGCAATAAAAATTTATAACAGAACTATATATGGCTAGCGGCAGCAAGAAGGGAATTATTTCTCAACAACAAAACAAGGAAAATACTCCTAACGTTCGCAAAAATTCATGGAAATCAAAGATTTATCTTATTTAAGCAATATTATGTTTGCAGAAGAACCAAACTTTTATAAATTTGGGTGCTGTGCACGAATTGATGTGTGGCGAAACCCGATTGAAAAAACGAATCCGAAAAGAAAAAAAGACTGCCTAGTGTTTAGCACGAGAGGGGAAGCATAATGCTTTGAGAATGGTTCGGTGCCTCTGGGATAGGAAATTTAGTTTTTATATAAAATAATGTAAACCAGTATAAATATCTAAATATTTTTAATGAAAACCTGAAAGCATCTGCAAAAAAACTTAGAATGCAAAATACATTCAACTTCTCTCAGGATAACGATCCTAAACATACACAAATAAATGTTCACCCGTGATTATAATGCAGCTGTCCTAAGTTACTCAAACTCCTTCATATTCTTTGAACAATCCTATCGAACACATAGTTTTTGTAATGGAAATATCTAGAAAGAAGAAAATAAAGGAGAAGGAGTCTCAGAAACACGTGGTCCTTATCAGTACTGCACGTGGTTATAACTGGATTTTTAATCAGAGTTGCACTGGCCGCCTGAAGTTGCACTGAACGGATATTTATACCCTCCGGTAGTACCAAACGTGAGGAGGTAACGCCATCTATCGGCAAAAATAACTGAATTAAGATAGTAGAATTTTAAAGGCATTAGGAAGGACTGGATTGGACTTCAAATCATTAACTAAACCTGCTAATTCTTTGTGAATGTGAAAAGCCTCAAGAAAATCCAATTCACCTGTGGAAGAAGCCTTTTGGATAATTTTTGCAGACCCAAAGTCAAAATTATGGTTAAATGTCCAACTATGATACGCTATTGAAGACTTGTTAATTTCGCCTTTTCTGGCATAAGATTCATGTTCCTTGATACGAAACTTCAACGCTCTTTTTGTTTGGCCAATATATCTTAAACCACACTGACGCGATGTACTATAAATTCCCCAAGAAAAGCCTCAAGAAAATCCAATTCAGCTGTGGAAGAAGCCTTTTGGATAATTTTTGCAGACCCAAAGTCAAAATTATGGTTAAATGTCCAACTATGATACGCTATTGAAGACTTGTTAATTTCGCCTTTTCTGACATAAGATTCATGTTCCTTGATACGAAACTTCAACGCTCTTTTTGTTTGGCCAATATATCTTAAACCACACTGACACGATATACTATAAATTCCCCAAGAATTCAAGACAGAAACGCAATCTTTTAAAATCGAAGGGTGAATTTTATTAATTGGGGAGAAACCGACTTGAAAATTGAATTTCTGTAGAATCCGTGCAATTTTATAGCTAACAGAAGGATAAAATGGAAGCACGACAAGGTCATTAATATTATTTCTAACAGTGGAATGTCTTCTTTGATGGCAATCTGAAAATTTTTTAACGGCTTTATCAATAATCACGGGAGAAAATCCACGGTCAATCGCAACTGCTCTCAAATAATTAAGTTCATTGGTAAGCAAACATTCAGAGGAACAAACTTTAAGCGCACGGAATACATAATAGTAAAAAGAAGCCATTTCTTGCTTAACAGGATGGCATGACTTGGCATGGGGTGGTAAACAAACTGCAAAGGGTTTACGGTACACAGTGGGGCTAAAATCAGTTTCATTGCGGATTATAAGAATATCAAGGAAGGGGAGGGAATTGTTGGATTCAATTTCAAGAGTGAATTGAATGGCTGGATCAATTGAATTCATAATAGATAGAATCTCGGATAAATCCTCTTTATAACCGTCAAAAAATGCGAAAGTGTTGTCAACATACCGAATCCAAAGACGAAAAGATAGTTTATCAAATAATTTCATCTCAAAATAGTGCATGTAAATGTCAGCAAGTACCGGACTGAAAGGATTACCCATAGCCAATCCTTCAACTTGACGAAAACATGCATTTTGGAAAACAAAGTGGGTTTGACTTAGAGAAACTTTAGTAAGCGAAACCAACTCATTAATTTCAGTATGTGTGAAGTGAAATTCCCGAAGCCTAGTTTCAAGACAATTTAGAGCTCCTTCGACCGGAACATTAGTAAACAGTGATTTGACATCAAATGAAACCATAATGGAACGAAGTGGAGAAATATTTTTAAGTTTATCAATGACTTCAACAGAACTTTTTACAGTGTGAATATTGTCTTCTTTCTAGATTTATTTCTTCTTTCTAGATATTTCTTTCTCCTGATGAGGAGGAACCTTTAGCTGCCCTCGAAATCGATTGAGTGTATCATTATACTTACGCTAAATACAAGGTTGTTTTTACGATTTTGATCTTATACCTTCTTGACGAAGTATTCAAGGGAATTCTATGCGATCGTAACTACAGTCTCTTGCGTCATTTATAAGGTTCAAAGTTAATTACAACATTTGTATATTTGAAAGAAACTTACACTCGTGTGTAAGTGATTAGAAAGTTCAATTAGCAGCTGGAAGATCAGTGTTCCGGATATTGACTTCAGTTGACATTTTCTGTTTCCTGGGCTGAAATGTCTAATGGAATTTACATGATCTTTACAGTCTTTGAGAACCTAAATGTAACGGACAAACTTGTCACCCTCTAGATTTCGTCGTCTTCATTCATATTAATATTTTAAGTAGAAAAAGAATATAACGAAATATAAGATTTCACCTTGCGTGTTTTAGTAGTGTACGTAGTTAGCACATCCAAATAACGATTAAAAGATCCACCAATCGAATCTTGGTAAGCTATCTATTAATTTTTACTTTTTCCTGCTCCGAAAATAGGAATGGTGTGTACATTTTTAACTGTTTTTAGAATGGCTAGTACTGGTTTCCTCTCATAAATATTAAAATCCAGATTTGTATAGTGCTTCTCGGTTTCGGTAAGTTTCGCTGATGATAAGAGAAACTAATTTTTACAGTAGTATTGTATCTTTAGTGAATCGCTTTTAATGAAATTCTAAAAAATGTTGGAAATTAAGGATTTTAAATGATTTTTAGCTTAATGTTTGAGGGAAAAGTTCTGAAAAGTCTTTGTTCATATGCAATTTCAGTAAATCAACTTCAGTAAAAAAAAATCAAATCAGAAGAACGCTGAAAATTTAATAGAGTTATTTCCAGTATAAAGGGGTGTTAGAAAATATAGGATTTTCAGAATGACTAAAAAGTTGTTTTGAATACTGAGATTTAATATGCTAGATGAAAACTTACAATAATACTAGACGTTGAAACAGCAGATTCATGTATTATTTTATTAATATTTATATTTAATAACGATGTTTTGTATATTTGCTTCTAGCCTGTGATAAGTTAATTTCTGCGTACGATTTGAGTTTATCTTCGATTAAAAATGACAATGAAATTGAAAGAAAAGTTTAAGTTTTCAAACTGACAAAACATTAAATGAAAAACAAATTAAATTAAAAAAGCGAAAATAATTAAAACCAATAAAAGATTTTCTTTAATTTTGTTTCAGATTTCAGGCATTTCTATAGGCATCATCAAATTTCTAGCCGTAAGGGTCGCTGGGGTGGCTGAAATGTCGAAGAAAGTTAAAGAAACGCTTAGGTTTTTTTTTTTTCAGTAATTTGTCCATTTAATTTTATTTGGACACTTCATTTAAATTAGCTTAATTCATTCGGTTTGAGCGATTTAAATTTGATTAAAAATATGGTTATAAAATCGTAGAATATCACAAAATAACGAGGTAAGAAATCCTTAGAAAAATCGTATTTCATACAATTAAGTAACAAATAAAGCGTGTGTGTGTGATTATGGCTTTGAGGGCTATCTGCGTAAGGGGAAGACTTTCTAACGGAAACTGGCTCGTATACACGTTACACATGGGGAAAACCACGAAAACGCCCATGCAGCCAGCCCGTTCGCGGGATTCGAACCTCGGACCGAACTACCAGTGTTCAGCGACTTTACCGCTCGGCCGCTGGTGGGCTAACAAATAAAGCAAAAAATGCTCTATGTCATCGCATTTACATTATTTGAAACAGAAATTGCCATAAAGTACTATTTACAACAGAAGCAATATTCCATGGCCATAGTGTCAAAATTTGATTAAATACACCTCTATGAAACTTCAAAACTTTAACTAATGAATTACTTTAAATGCCATATTCTAGTTTAACGTACCAAAATTAATATTTCATTTCACTCATGATATGATTGTTGATCAGTTGCAGATTTTTGAAAAGTTATTAAATGAGTCCGAAATCCTATCATGATTCAAAACAAAATTATTTTTCATAAAACTCATGATATGATTGTTGATCAGTTACAGATTTTTGAAAAGTTATGAAATGAGTCCGAAAGTATTCTCTATCATGATTCAAAACAAAACTCGTAATTTTTTGTAAAACTCGTGATATGATTATTCATCAGTTGCAGATTTTGGAAAAGTCATTAAATGAATCCAAAAATATTCTATCATGATTCAAAACAAAATTCCTTTCAATAAAACTCATGATATCATTGTTGATCAGTTACAGGTTTTTGAAAATTCATAAAATGAGCCTGAAAATATTCTATCATGATTCAAAACGAAATTAATTTTCATAAAACTCCCAATGCACTCGAAAAAAAATTACAGACAGCTAATCGAACTAGTTGGGTTATTAATTGCTGTTTAAAATACTTATATCAAAATCAGAGGGCTAACCTTACTGTGTTGCTCATTTCCCTTTCAAATGTACTTAAACTGCGCAATCATAATAATCTCTTTTTTCTGCATGAATCTTTATTTTGTTTTATACTCAGTTACAAATTTAAAAGTCTAAAATAATTACAATAAAATTCTTCTAAAAATGAGGGAAAATAAATAAAAATAAATAAATAAATAAAAATAAAAAAGATAAGAAATTATAAAATTTTATTCATTTTAATTAAATTAAAATATTCTTTATGTAAACGCCATTTTCAGTTAATTAGTTTTTATATCTAGCAATAACAAATAGTAAAAAAAAGAAACGAATTTAAATGTTTGAATAATTCCCTTTACAATAAGCTTTATAATAAGAAAATTTTCTTCCGTTACGATTCTTTAATATTTTGCATTATTCATTTTGTTGAAATTTCGTTTTAAGCAAAAGAAAATATTTTTGCTTTTCATTTTTACATTTGCTTTTAATGAATCCAATATTATCAGTCTACTATTGACAATACTTCCAGTCTAAATCCTTTAAGATGTCAAGTAAAATAAGCAATATTCTGTCACATACGTTTTCGTGTTTAAAAATTGTAAATAGTTGCTTATGACAACGCGACAAAATGTTAAAGCTTTTTCTCGCTTCTTTATTGAATCAAAAATCAGAAATAGGAATCTCAAAATCTATTTCACACGTTTGTGAAATTTAATACAAATCTTTCAGGGAAAACATAAAAAACCAAAAGAGATGCAAAGTTAAAATCATTCGATTTCATATTTATTGCGATTCCTCGGATTTCTGGGATTTCTATGTTAAATTAATATGTATTGTTACTCTGTTTAAAATGATATAATTCCTTTCTCGGAAACAATAAATAACTTGAATACCAAACGAATAACAAAGAATGTTTTTATAAAATAAGTGTGTGCACCCAAGTGCAAAACTATTTGCTGATGAAGTCGTTTAGGCTTTGGAAACCAGCACTAATATGTAATAAAATATTTTTACAGCATTTCATTACGATTATCATATCTTTAAGCATCTTGGTTCCGTCAGCTTTCTCATTTATAAATACTTACTGTTGATGGCATTGGACATAACTATTTTCTTAAGGGGCCTCATACACCTTAAACCCCTTGTGATCTTCGAATATGTGACTGTTGCAAGAATTGGGATATTTTATTAATTCTAAAAGCAATTACTACCAGCTTTTTACAGCTGACTATAAAATATAGCTGCTTTGGAAACTAGTAACCAGAAAGTTTATGTTGCCATAAATATTTTTGTAATTTAATCCGCTTTGTGACGAAATGTTTCATCGTGTTTCCACCTTGCGCGTATGATATTTTAAAAATCTCTAATGGTACATTCTTGAAATTTGATGGAATTCCTTATATGGGCACTATTTTCTAACTGAACCAAAAATCTGAAGAATATTTTAGAATTAAAAAATTTTATTCACGAAAACATTACAGATTTTTTTTTTGATAAAATACATTTTATAAACTCAACTCCAACTAAAATAAAAATTGAACATGAAATTCTTAGAATGTTTGGTTCACAGTAGTTTTCAAATGTTATAAAAACTATATGGAATTTAATTATGCAACAGAATGTTTTAAAATGTGCTCGCAATGTGGAAACATGACGAAACATTTTGTCCCAAAGCGAATTAAATTATAAAAATATTTGTGGCAACACAAACTTTCTGATTAATATTTCAGAAAGCAGCTATATTATGTAGTCAGCTGTAAAAGGTTGGAAAGTAATTGCTGTTAAAATAAATAAGTTAGCCCAATTCTTGCAACAGTCACATATCCGAAGATCTTATGGGTTTTAAGGTGTACGAGTCCCATTAAAATAAACACAATTTAATTCAACAAAAGCTAGAGAAAAGAATACTAGATTTAATTGCATTTTGAGGAATTAAACCAAGCAAGTAGTGTTGTATTCCAAAGCAATTTTTATTCAATACTGAGGAGTCTGAAAGTTGCCTTCCAACAGAAAAATAGCGAGGATCCTATTTTCTGTATATAATTCTCATTAAACATTATAAAGCCGTGAGCTCTGACTCGTATTTGAGCTTTCCTCTTCATTCAGATAGTATTTTACGCTGTCCTTCCTCCACTGGCTTCAATAATTTTAATTTAAGTTCAATCAGCTTAAGATTGAAACGGTCACAAATGGCCAAATGGATAAGATGGCTGAATACAGATAGTTATAAATACGGCTTCACATCTCACCGAACGGATCGACTGCATAAGCCTTTTAACAGGTTTCTGCGTCTATAACCTGATTATGTTCTAGTTTTCCTTACAGAGTCCACCGTTCAAGCGGATATCTCTAGTGGACTTTGTCATAGAAAATAATCCAATCCAATTTAAGAATGAGATTTAAAGACTTATTCTTAGTTTGAGTAATACTTCTGAATACCAGAAGTTCAACCTGCCTCGACACTAAGCGACAATTATGAGCACAGACAGTTTTATTAAACACAGGTCAAAGGCAACCGGATATGATATCAAATGGCCTCCATAGTAAGAAACGAAGAAGTAATTCAAAGGTAATCTTCGCATAATATACATTTGGAAGTAAACAAATTATTAACAATATTTAAGCATTTGTAATTTTATTTGACGCGCAAGAAATTTTCCATATATCTTCAACAAGATAGTTCTCACCAAAGATATTCTTTATTATTTTAAATAATTTAGAGATTGTATACTCAATCAATTTTGATTTTCTTCATGACTGCGATTACTTTTAGAATATATGTTTAAATGAGTTTTGACATCAACTAGGTCTGTCTAATTATAGTTTTATTTTTATTCGTCTTGTCAGACTTACAGACAGCTTGCATTTTCTCTGTGTTGAATAGAAGCTTGAAATGAATATACATTGATCAAGTCTCACTCCCCATCTATACCAGATATTGATCAGCACGAAAGAACGATTCTGCAGTGCTGTACAAAATTTTAAATATAATTAATAATTTTTTAACTATAATTAAATGTCAGAAGATTAATTTCTCTAGCGACGTAGCTTAAATCCTCCACACTGTTTATTTAAAACTTCCGTTTTCATTATTCACTGTAACTGAGAACATGATGTTGAGATATTGTAGCTACAGGTGCTCAAAATCATTTGCAGAACTTCCAAATACATGGTGTAAATTATTTTGTGTTTATACTGTCAAACCATGCTTGAATCATTTACTTGAATGTTGAAAGCATCAGCATATTTTTTTGAAGTTTAATCCTCCTTTCTGAATAGCCATAACATTAATACATTTCAACGTATTATAGGCATACTGAAAAAAAAAAAAAAAAAAAAAAGTGGGACAGTTCTATATCTCCCGTTCTACTGGGCCGTTTGACGAAATTCAACTTGTGTTTTTCATGTCTCGAAAGCGCAATGTATTAGAATTATATATATCATCGTTATAATATAGGTTTTTGACACAAAATCGGACTTTTTCTGATATAGCATGCCAAAATATTTTCCATATTTCAATTTTAGGACTCAAATTATGACAAATTGCCAAGTTTTGTAAAAATCGCAAGAGTATTTTTTAAAAAATTATCTCTCAACATTTTAGCTCCTCAGTGTTGATTGAATTTGATACACATTTATTAATATCTCTTTTTTTTTACTAAGCTTGTTTGATTCTTCCTTTGATTATTTCGAAATTTAGGTTCATTCCAAATACAATTCGCATATTTTTTAATGATTACTTTTTAAATTTCTATTTTTAAATTATTTTATAAATTTTTCGAAAACAATTTTGAAATCTGTAAAAGTTTTACCACCACCTCAAAGATATACCGGGTGGCTGTGATATCTGGCGACTGTTTGGCGATCAACAGAGCATGCTTGGCGCAGGTAGCTCTTCTTCGAGAAGGGTTAATGTATTTATTAGGAGTTGCATGTTAGCCTCGGAAGAGGAAGGTAGTAGATTGTACTATGCGGTAGGAGCGACGTACTGCTCTGAGTAACTATTATATTATGCTTTGAATTATATATTTAATAAATGTTTGTTTCGTCTTGCTAAATGGTGCCTTATTAAACCATGAAGTCATCACAACACGCTCTCTTTCGAGAAAACCAGAGAGGTTAGAAGCTTAGAGCGTTGAAAACGGAAGAGGCGTAAAGTTAAGCCTAACTAACGAAAGAAGTGTTCATTTGCAAAAGAGAGTAGAAACGTGAGAATTATTTAATCGAGAGTTTGAAAGGCTTGATTCTAAAGGAAAATAGAAGAAAATGTTCAAAAACGCAAAGAAAGAGGATTTAGTAACAGTTCTATTGGAAATTGGCGAAGAAGCATCCCCAGATTTGAAGCTAGTAGAACTGAAACACAAACTCCAGAATAGCAAGGAATACATCGAAGATGCTGATTTCCTGAAAGAAATTCTGATTACTACAGTGGAGAATAGAAAAAGAAAAGAAGAAATGGAAAGAATGCAAATGGAAGAAGAAAGAATAAGAACAGAAAGAGAACACGAAATAGAACTAGCGAAGATTCGAGCAACTCAAAATGAAGGAAGTAGAAGTCCAACACCTTTAATACAAAACACAGAACGAGAAACCGAAATTTCCCTGGACAAGCTGATCAAAGGAGTAGAAACACTGACTATACCAGTACCGAAGAGAGCAGAAGAATGGAATATATTTTTCGATTCTATCGAAAGAGCATTTAAGCACAAAAAGGTTCCTGAAGAATACAAATCAGAAATATTATTGAAATTAATTGGAGAAAAAGCTTCAAATGTTCTTGTTTATATAAAGGAGGAAGATCTGCAAAATTACGAAAAAGTGAAAACTCTTGTTCTGAAGGAATATCAACCTACTCCTCAAACCTGTTTAGAAAACTTCAGAAAAACTAAACGTTATTCCGGCGAAACGCATATCCAGTTCGCTTCAAGACTAACAGCTACATGGGACTATTACTGCAAGTCAAGAGAAGTAAAGGATTTCGAAACACTCAAGGAGTTAATTATTTCCGATAAATTATTCCAAGCATTAGATGAAGAAACAGCTGCACACGTCGCAATACGCCAAGGAAATAAATGGCTGAAGCCTCAAGAATTAGCTACAGAATGTGATATTTATTTCACGGCCAAAGGAAAATCTTTCGACGAAGTTCGAAATGGAATTAAGCGATCACCAAAATTCCTGGATACAACATGTGCACACGACAAATATATTCCACCACCCATGAGAAAAGAATATCCAAAACACGAAAGATTTCACGAGAGAAGAAAAGAATGTTATATTTGTGGAAATTATCAACACATCGCGAGAGATTGCCCAGACAAAAGAAGAAAGAACGAAACTGCAGTAAATAAGAAGGGAAAGGATGATTCCAAAACTCAAAAAAATTCAAACAGAACATCAAAAGAAGAAGCCATCGTAGCTAAAGTAGACTCATCCCATCTACGATCTGAATTCGCAGAACGCATCGTTCAACCACTGCAAAAAGTAGATATTTTTATTAACTCTGAGAAAATCGAAGCTATCGTAGACTCTGGAACGCAGATAACGATCGTACATTCATCGCTCATTCCAAATTTAGAGGAGAGAGAAGGAGGTAAAATATTGCTAACACCTGCTTTCGGACAACCAATTGAAGCAAAAGTTTGCCGTGTACCTATTTACCATAAAGATCATGGAAGCAATATATTTAATTTTGTGGATACATTAATTGCAGTGACTGATAAGCTAAATGTGCCTTGCCTAATAACTCCAGAAATATACGAACTGTTGATTAATCCTGCGGCAGAAGAACCAAACGCAGAAAGAAATAATTACGGAAGCGAAAACTTACAAACTTTTTTCGCCAATGCACAGTCAAACGACAGCGTCGATTCCCCCCCCCCGCTAATGCTTATGGAGGAGAAAAACGAAGAGGAGGAAGGGAAGAAGGCGAGTGTTTATGTAAACACAGACTTATCGTCTGCTGAACGCCTACGCGAAGAGCAAGTTAACTGTCCCTCGCTGAGAGAAGCATGGCAGCTAGCAATAAAAAAAAAGGAAATTATTTATTTATTGATCATCTTTTACATCACCAAGAAAAAATATTAGGACAGAATGTTTTTCAGTTAGTGCTTCCACTTAGTAGAAGAGCACAAGTGTTGGAATTAGCACATAGTTCCATTTTCGGTGCACATCTTGGGATAAGAAAAACAAAGGAGCGAATACGATATTCATTTTATTGGCCTGGATTAGCACAAGATGTTGAAACCTTTTGTAAAACGTTCAAAGATTGTCAGTTGAAAAGTCCAGAAAAGCGATCTGACAAGATTCCCATCACACCGGTCAGAAGGCCAGGATTACCTTTCGAAACAGTTAACATCGACATTATTGGACCTATTGAACCTCCCTCTGCTAGGAAACATAAATATGTGTTATGTCTGGTAGATCAACATTCCCGATGACCAGAAGCCATTCCACTGAGAAGCTTGACAGCAAAAGCCACTTGCGACGCGCTTTTGGAGATTTTCATGAGAACAGGAATCCCTAATACAATAGCTAGTGACAACGGAAGTAACTTCGTTTCAAAATTAACTAAAGAATTCCAGAAAAGACTAGGTTCTCACCCTAGGTTCTCTACACCTGCTTACAGTGCTTCAAATGGATTAGTAGAAAGATGGAACAAGTCCTTCAAGCAAATGTTACATCATGTCATCAGGACTGATCCTTCGAATTGGGATAAGCACATCCCATACCTGCTCTTTGCATACAGAGAAGTACCAAACTGCACCACGGGTGTCTCACCATTTCAGCTGATGTATGGAAGACAACCAAGAGGTCCTTTAGCAATACTGAAGTCTTCATGGTCAGGAGAAATACCTATACCACCTAATCTAAGTGAATCGGCAGTGGATTACTTACAACTTTTAAAAATAAGGTTAGAACAAGCAGCCGAACAAGCCAATTTAATTGCAAGTGATAAACAACAAAAATATGCTGAGTACTTTAATCGGAGATCAATACCAAAAAATTTCAAAATCGGAGAACAAGTTTATTTACTCATACCAGATTCAAATAACAAACTCTATGCACGATGGACTGGTCCAGGAGAAATCGTGAATCATTGCCCACCTCATTCCTATAAAGTAAAACTACCTGATGGAAAGATCAAACATGTTCATGCAAATAAAATTAGAAAATTCCAAGCTAGTGTCAATGCAGTTGGAGTGATATTTGAAAATGAAGAAGAATTTGGAGAAATTATAACTTTACCAGGAAAAGATCTCTCGACCCCCCTGGAAGATTTTAAAATAGATGCAAATCTGAATTTAGAAAATTTGAATCCGCAGCAGAGAAGAAAATTGATAGCTCTTATCAACAAACACCGAGCACTATTCACCGGAAAGCTGAAAATAGCTAAAGTTGAAGCTCATAAAATTAGATTAATACCCAATATGGAGAGGAAGAAACCTTACATTTATAGGATTCCTGAAGCATTGAAACCCAAGGTCGATGAAGAAGTAGAAGAATTATTGAAATCGGGACTAATAGAAGAAAGTAATGCAGAAATAGCTCATCCAGTAGTTTGTGTAAGCAAAAAAAATGGAGATATCAGATTGTGCTTAGATTATCGAGCTTTGAATGCAGTGACGAAGCCAGATGACTTTCCTATGCAAAATGCCATTGATTTAATGTACAGTATAGGAAGAGCCAACGTCATAACAACTTTAGATTTGCTGAAAGGATATTGGGCAATTCCCATGGAGGAACAAAGTAAACATCGTTCAAAACTCATCGAGGTCAATATCAGTTTAAAGTGCTACCCTTTGGATTAAGGAACGCAGCAGCAACTTTTCAGAGAGTAATGAATAACGCACTGAAAGAATTTCAACAATTTTCAAGAGCCTATATTGATGACATAGCTATATTTTCCACGGATTTCGACACTCATCTCCGACATCTGGATAAAGTTTTTACCAAACTAGAGTCACTTGGATTTACTATCAATTCGAAGAAATGTTCGTTTGCAAATCCTCAAATTAAATATTTAGGACACATCATTGGATCAGGAAAACATCAACCAGATCCCGAGAAAATAGAGGCAATCAAGAAGCTGGAAACGCCGAAAACGAAAAGAGATCTTAAAAGTCTGTTAGGACTATGTAATTATTATCGCGATTATATCCCAGGGTATGCAGAGATCGCCTACCCACTCACAGAACTCACGAAAAATAAACAACCGGAAATACTCGAATGGAAAGAAATTCATGAGTCAACATTTCAACAACTGAAGGAACGATTAGCGATGTCAACGGAGCTGATCACCCCAACACTGCAGGATCCGTTTGTCATTCATTCTGATGCATCCCAAATCGGAATAGGTGCATGTTTGTCACAGCAAAGGGGAGAGAAGCAATTTCCCATCTGCTACGCGAGCAAGAAATTATCGAAACCTCAACAGAGCTGGCCGACTATAGAGCGAGAAGCTTATGCTATAGTATGGGCATTGAAGAAGTTTGAACCTTGGATATTCGGTTCATCGGTGAAAATTGTGACTGATCATAATCCTCTAGCCTTTATAGTGAGAAATGCTCCGCAATCGTCCAAATTACAACGATGGGCCATAGCTTTGGAGAAATATAATCTCGAAATAGAACATTGCCCTGGAAAAAAACTGTCAAACGCGGATGCATTATCCAGACTTCCCACTTGTGAACTTTGAACATTAATTTACTGTTCATCTTCACGAACATTTTGTATAGTTAATAATTAGATAGTTTTCTTTGCTTTTCATAATCATTTTACAATTTTGTGCAAATAAGATGTTTATGTAATTTGAAATAGATAGAGAAATTATTGGATAACAAATATTCGAGGTAAGTGGTAAATTTAGATATTTGTCTCCCAAGGATTTAAATCATGCTGCAGCATCATTAATTAAAAGGAATGTTAAGAATATAATTTTATATATATATAAGAAACTTAATAATTTTACTGTCATCATTGGAATAATACTAGGGTATATTTTAACATGTTTATAAAAGAAAATATCAACTTGGTTTCTTTGAATTAAGAATTGATAAATTGTTACAATAATAATAAGGTTCGGAACAAGTGAAGTTAAAAATGATTTATCTATGTTTATATATAAAAATGTGTTATCTATGTTTATGTAGTAAATTGAGGTATGTCTATAGTAATTGAGATTTGAAAATTAGGATAGAATGTATAAAAGTATATGTAGTTTTTTTTTTCTTTTTCACGTTGATCGCAAACAGTTGCTAGATTTTAGTTTCCAGATTGCTGATTGATTTGTAAATAATATCAACAACAATCTTACGACGGGGGTGTGATATCTGGCGACTGTTTGGCGATCAACAGAGCATGCTTGGCGCAGGTAGCTCTTCTTCGAGAAGGGTTAATGTATTTATTAGGAGTTGCATGTTAGCCTCGGAAGAGGAAGGTAGTAGATTGTACTATGCGGTAGGAGCGACGTACTGCTCTGAGTAACTATTATATTATGCTTTGAATTATATATTTAATAAATGTTTGTTTCGTCTTGCTAAATGGTGCCTTATTAAACCATGAAGTCATCACAGTGGCCATAATTAAACTGACAGAGCTCCCAGTGTTCTGTAGCGCGATCTATTTGCGAGAATGACGCCACATTTTGTAGGAAGATTAAACAAGACGAGAGACGAACGATTCCGCGAAAAAAAAAAATTAGTTCTAGGTCACCGCTAGGGGAATATTTGGCGCTGTGTAATAGAAAATAGAGTGTTAACAAATGCAAATTAATATGGAATAAAATTACCTTTTATTATGGATATGCCTTATGGAATATGGATATGCCTTACAGTACGGTATGGAAAATCTTACGAAAGATTATCAACTTCTATCCGTACAAAATCAGCCGTGTACAGGAGTTACTGTACCCCGACCATGATAAGCGACTGACTTTTGTCTCACCTTTCTTGCCAGAATGGAGGTGGATGATGCTTGGCCGTGGAAAATCTTATGAGGAGACGAGGCCCACTTTTGCCTGAATGGAACAGTGAATACCCAGAACTGCCGAATTTGAGATGACAAATCATCACATGCAATCTCTTACATTCACCAAAGGTAACTGTTTGGTGTGAGTTCACAGCGGAATTTATCGTAGGTCCATTCTTCTATGAGAACATTACCCCGACAGGACCGGAAACTTATTCTGTTACCGTAGAGAAATATCGCCACATGTTTGTCATTCCGGCACTTCAGCAAAGACATTGCCTCGGGGAAATCATTTTCATGCAAGATGGAGCTCCTCCATACGTTGCTGTACGGGTGCAACAGATGCTACGACAGAAATTCACAACAGAAAGAGTCATTAGCCGCTACTTTCCAAGTGCATGGCCACCTCGGTCGCCTGATCTTACCCCATGCGACTTCTGGCTATGGGTTACCTTAAGTCCAAGGTCTATCAAGGAGTGGTCCAAGACCTGGCTACGTTGAAGGATAACATATCATGGACTGTACGGGAGATTCCTGCAGACATGTTACTTTCTGCTGTTGTGCATACTGTGCACAGAATGCAATATGTGGTTCACAACAACGGCAGCCACATTGAACCTCATTTGAATGCAAAATAAAAGGTAATTTTCGTATTGATTTGCATTTGTTAACACTCTATTTTCTATTACACAGCGCCAAATATTCCCCTAGCGGTGACTTTTGGAAGTAATTTTTTTTTCGCGGAATCCTTTGTTCCCCGTCTTGTTTAATCTTCCTACAAAATGTGGCGTCATTCTCGCAAATAGATCGCGCTACAGAACACTGTGAGCTCTGTCAGTTTAATTATGGCCACCAGTTATTTCTAAGCATACCTTCAAAAAATTACAGTTTTTGATTCGAAATTTCCAAAGATATACGTGAATTTACAATTTGGCGCGTTTTGAAATTTGACATGTTTTTTGAAAGCGATAATAACATCAAATATGGTTTAGGCACTTTGTTAAATTTATTTGAAAGTAGAAACGAAGCGTTTTTTTTTTTCCGCTGATGTCCAATGCAAAAAGCTGTGACTTTTTCCCGCTCCTGCACAATGGAAGGGAAAGGTTGCCATATATTAAGAAGTTCGCCAATTCTTGGCACAAATTGAAAAAAATGCGCCAAGATAAATTTTTTAATTTCTCCTTCAATTTCGTACCAAATTTTACAAAATTTAATATTTAGGCATAATTTGAGTCGTAGAATTGAAATCTGGAAAAAAAATTGGTGTGTTGTTTTAGAAAATGTCCTATTTTGTGTCAAAATACCTAGGTTAGAATAATGCTATATATAAATCTAATATATATTCTAAGTCGCGCTTTCGAGACATGAAAAACGCAATTTGAATTTTGTCAATCGGCCCAGTAGAACTTCCCCCTTTTTTATTTGCGAATTGTACATTATAAAATCTTTTTACTTGCGTTTATGTATTTATAACTATTTTAATAAATCCACAAGAATTTATGTATTTTTTACTTATAATATATTATAAATAAGTAAAAAATATTAAAATATTTTTACTTTCATTTATGTATTTATAACTAAATTAATAAATATCTGTTACCTTGAATCTGGGAAAAAGCACGTTATATTTAATACGCGTTTATGAATAAATATATATTTCATTGGTTTTATATTTTCATCCTTACTAATATTTTGATATAACAGGCATGAAAAATTCGTTTTAAAAATTGCAAAAGCAACAGATATTCGAAACCTTTTTCTATTTGCAGGTTTTTCTATTATATAAATGCAAATTTTTTTTCATCGCCAGGCAAAGGGAATGTGAATAAAAAATTCTATAGAACTTTTTTTACTTTAAAAATAACCTATCTTATTTTGAAGAATGAACTTGCTTTTTGGTTCCTGAAGTGTTTACATAGCAGCAAGGACTGTTCTTCTCTTTTGTATCGATCTCTGAAAATTTAATTAACTCTAAAAAAATAAAGGAAATATTTCCTATATTAGAAAATATTTTTTCTTTATTTCACGATGGAATGCGCATATTAATTTTATCAAAAGAACAAAGGAGTCATTTTACAATACAATGCTTAATATGTTAAAAAAGGATCTTTTAGAATAAAGAATTTCTGTTATTAATCAAACCTCCTTGAGAATTTGATTTTGTGTAATTTTTACATATTACAGAATGCTTATAGCCCTTTAAAATACTGATATTTAGGGTACAAGTTAAAATAATTTTGAAATAAATTAATAAGGCAAAGTTTAGACCGTGCTCATACACTACGAATGCTGTGGGCTGTCACTTTTCCATGGGTCTTTCAATAGGCTATGGATGGACTCTAAAATCCATGTATAATTCATATATGATGCATTCTCAGATTTCTCAGGAATGCACCAAGATGCATTTACTTTGGTTGTATTTTCATCAGCTTGAGTCTTTACTTACAGAAACTATTAGATTTTTTTGTGGAGGGATAGAGGGAAGATCAACTATATTCTTCCCAAGGACTAAAAATGGATCTTCTCTTTCTTAATCCTAATTCACTAGACTACAAGCCCACGCACTGAAGGAATGTTATACGTTCCATTCTCCTCCCCACATATTTAAAGAGTAATAGGTGCAATTATATTTGGTCTTTAAATTCGCTTTTCTAATTGTAAATTTACCTTTAGTTCTAGAGAGGCTGTTCACACATTTTTAGACGATGTATATTGTATTCACAAAACTAAATTACATAAAATTCTTGTGTTTTAAATGTTCTATTTGACATCCCTTATTCTGAACTATCTTTCGACACCGCAATTTCCAGGATAATAATGCCTTTTGAAGTGGCAGAAGAGATATTCAATCCCATTCCTCCCGAACAGCTTTCCAGAGTCCTGTTAGGGTTTTGGGACAACGTTTGGATAATGCAGTTTTTAAAAGTCCGAAAGCACAAAAATCCATAGGTGACACATCGAGAGTATTATTATTTAGTAGGGATATCAGTGAAGGGTATGACCTTGATACCAGTTTTTTGTTCCATTTCTTTTAGGAAATTTACATTGGATTTTGATGTGTGACTGCTAGCTTTGTCCTGATGGAGTCACACAGATGGATGGCACTGTGGGTAAAGCGATGGTATTTGATTCAGAAAAATTGGCGATAAAATATGTTCCTGATAGTATTTGGAGTTAATCTTGACATTTTTTGCACTTTCTTTATTTTTAACCTCCATTATGAGAAAAACCAGCATCAATCATAAATCCCTTAGAAAAACTTTCTTTCGATTCTTTGAACCATGTACTTAAATTTTTTTCTCCCCTTTTATGATAATAAATTGATCTTTTTTTGTTACAATCATTTAAATACATCCATGCTCCATCTATTGTGATAATTGTTTTCCATTTTTCTTTGGATAAGTGTTTCTCATATAGAATTCTGCAGCGTGTCCTGCGTTGAGCGATAGGCTTTGGAAGAAGACGATGTACATTCCGTTTTTTCGCTTTTTTAAGATTTAAATCAACGTTTATCATTTTTTATAGTGGACACCGAGCATTTTAATGATTTTGCAACTGTCATTTGACTAGGGGGATTTTCTTTTAACATTAAACAACGTACCTTTGCAATAGTCGAAGATGTCTGTTTTCTCTTTGGATACTTGTTTGGAATTTTTGTCCGACTTGAGGCTCCAATCTGACTTTTTTTCCTTTTTTGTTGATGATATTAACTATCGACGCTTTAGATATCACAAAACCATATCCGATTTTGGATAACGGAGTATGCATATTTCTCTTCGGAAAGAGCGTAAATGTAGCCTTCGAACCACTGCTTTGTTAAATTCTCCATTTTGAATAAAAACAAAACTTTCAAGTCACAGACTATAATTTTGACTTTTAAAAACATAGTACAATTGCAATTACTTCTTTTGCAGCAAACGAATTTTTATTGCCGCTTACCAAAATCGTCTGAAAAATGTGCGAACAGCCTCTGTATATCCAAAATTTGCTAACATCACAAAGATCAAACGACGACCGTCATTTTGGATAATCGTTTGCAAATTTTCGTACTTTTTTACTTGTGAAACATTTTTTTTTTAAATACAATTAAAAATAAATGGGTAGTTCTCCTTTTTAACTATATTTTTCCGATTATTCGTACCCAAAATATATCATTTTGACAGAACTGAAGTACATAAAGAGGAGCACTTATGATGAAGAAACATGTAAAGTCATTAGCTTATTTTGAAGCAGAAGGTGTGAAAAAAGAGCAACGCTTTCTCCGGAACTCGAACCACGAGCCTCTCTAATACGCGCCTACTGTGCTGACCATTACACTACGAAGGCATGCTAAGAAGGCGGGAGAAATTCCTTATAAGGACACGCCAAGTACTGAAACTAGCTATAAAAATACATGGTTTAGATTTTATTTTATAGAAAGCTCTTTTAGCGACTCAACACTGTTGTCTTCTTCGGTTGCAACAAAGTGATAGATAAACACTATACACAGAAAGTATGTCCTAAGAATTTCCGAAACCCCGCTAGTAGTAAGCATCAGCAACTTTTGTAATGAAAGTGAAAAGAAAACGAAAAAAAAGAAAATCTGAAAGCTTTCAGGTTTTACATTACGCCGCCCAAAGGGTCGTTTTTTTAGCGTTTTGTGTGTTACCTTTATTTATTAAATATAAGTTTAAAAGCATTGAAAGATCCAACTATCAGTAATAAGACCCGAATTTTAACAAGTAAATTAATACACTGACTACCAATAAGTATTTGGACACCTCTGATAGAAAAGAAAAACTAACTTTATTCAAAATCAATAGTTGGTAGAGCCTCCACGAGAGGTAATTACAGCGTGCACCCTCCGGGGCATACTTTCCACAAGTCATTGTATGACAACTAGTGGTATTTTCTTCCACTCGGCTTGGAGAAGACATAGAAGTTCCTTCACCGATTTTGCACGGGTAGTGCACCCCTGAATTCGGCGATGCATCTCGTCCCAGAGGTTCTCGATAGGGTTCAGGTCTGGACTCTGGGCAGGCCAGTCCATTCGATGAACTCCATTGGCACCATAACAAGCCTTGGTGAACGTCGAAACATGAAAACTGGCATTGTCGTCCTGAAAGTAACAGGGGTCCAACCCGTAAAACTGCCACAACGTAGGAAGCACATTGTCATCCAAAATAGTGCAGTAGGCATCGGAGTTTAGCTTACCATGAATGGGGACCAAAGGTGCCAGCGCATACCAGGAGAAACACCCCCAGGCCATAATTCCACCTCCGCCGAACTTGACTGTTGGCACAATGCATTCTGGCAAGAGACGTTCTCCAGGTAGACTCCAGACCCAGACCCTGCCATCCGAACGGTAAAGGCTGAACCTTGATTCGTCACTCCAAAGAACCCGTTTCCACTGATCTACGGTCCAATTCCGATGTGCTTTGGCCCACATTAACCGAGCAGCACGGTGATCAAAGGCTTATGGGCAGCAGCACGACCATGAAACCCAAGCAGATGTGCTTCCTTATGGATGGTATTCATTGAAACAATACTCCCGGATGCCTGTTGAAACTCCTCGCGGATGAGGGCCATCGGTTGGGTGCGGTTCTTCCGAATTTCTCTAGACAGCACTCGTCGGTCTCTATCCCCCAGTTTCGTTGGTTTGCCGACTCGGGTCACATTCCGACAATCACCGCTCACCTTCCACTTCTTAATCACATAGGCCACTGTCGATATTGGGTACTTCAGATCGCTAAATATGTCCCTTAAGGATCGGCCACATTCGTGATACCCGATAATTATACCTTTTTCGAAATCAGAAAGCTCCGGACTGCGAGGCATCTTGCATGCGACTAAAGCCGATGCTGTTTCCTACACGATATATACCGGCGGAGTCCTTGGCGTACCTTGGGACCGCAGATATCGTCATTTGCATAGGTGTCCAAATACTTATTGCCAGTGTATATGAACTACACACAAGCAAAGACGTAAGAAAAAAACTGACATTGATGTGAAAGAAGAAATAAAAACTAAAATGGGTAATTAACTGAACTTTTACTTGGTAAAATTCGGGTCTTATTACTGATAGTTGGATCTTTCAATGCTTTTAAACTTTTAAACTTAAGTTATGATTTAGCAGCATTTTGTGCTAATCTTTTCATTTAGTACAAGCATGCTTTATTCTCAAAACATTTACTGCTCCTTTTCTATTTATTAAATATCATGTTCTTCACACTTAAACCATAAAATTCAATTCAACAGCAATATTGCAATATAATTTTAGAATGAGCATATCTTTAGAATTTTCGATACGCAATCTCGCACGCTGAAGATAAATGTTTTTTTTCCCGTATAGTATTTATTGCCTTTGCTCGCTTTTGAAATCGTCGAGTTTGTTAATCAAAAATTCGTTAAAGTGTTACAAAATATGAAATTGATAAAAAAACAAATTCCAAATTCGAAATTAGGACTGCCAGATGCCCATAGTCGGTGGAAGATTACGTTATTCAAAATTTGATGGCTCTAGGTATCGTTGCTTTTTCACAATGCGAGAAACATTCTTGCAGATTCTGCATTATTTAGTTTCTTTAAATATAATATAGGGCGATAATAATTGGTGGCAACAGTTTGAAAAGGGAATCATCGCAAAGAGCCGAAAGGAAATAAATAACCCTTCTGAGCTAACACTCCTTTAGACTAGTAAACAAAAGGTTGCGCCATCTATGGATTTAAATGGAGTCAGAAATCATCTTTCTATGACATGGCTGGAAAAACGGATTATAATTGAAATCATTGACTAATGCTGAGAGATTTTGCTAAAATCGTCCTCAGCTGGTAGATTAGATTTCCTTGATATCACCCATATTTATGTAAGTCTCTCTTCTGATTTAAATTCTAACGCATTTTTCTCTTCTAAGTTCTATAAACAGACGTTTGTAAACACACCCCACAATGTACGATATATGTGGTCAATGAGGCCAAATATGTATCTCACATGTGGTATATGTGTATTATTATTTTTAGTGTGTTTTATTTGTCATAAGTCTTCAGTGTTAATCAAGTGCTTCCCTCTACCCCTTTTTTCCCCTTTCTGTGTGTGTTTTCTGTACATTTTTATGTTTTTGTGATTTCATACATTTAGTACTTAGCTCTGAGCCCCTCATCTGTAAATCCGTCCCACAAGTCTCATACCTGTAATTATGTAATTAGTCAAGCAATGTCAATGAGTCGCCCCTGTTTGGCCATGTAAATTCCTGCGCTCTTAATAAGCTCCCGGTGTGGTTTCTTGAGGCCACAGGGAGTTGTTGCTATTAGATAATGGAATGCGAGGGACACATGCCTGTTTATCTCTGGTCGCCACCAGGCGTCTCCGTCTTCAATCGCCTACCTACCAACTATAAACAGAATATTTCGGATTCTATTTTCAATCGCTAGAGGTCGCCACTTGCTTTGTTTATTTTACTTGTTTTTCTTCCTTGCTTTAATTAGTGGGAGCGGTGGTTAGCTTGTTCTCGAATATTCTTCATGCCTCCGTTCTGTTTGTGATAGTGTTGCTTTCTTACGGGTTCGTGGATTTGGAGTGACTGACGATGACACTTGATAAAGTATCAAAAGACAATTTATTTACCAAATATTATTGAACACGTTTACAGTCGTCGAAAAAATACGATAAACACGTTGAGCAAGCCGGTGAAGACAACTTCACGGCAATAACGGTGAAGACAGCTTCACGGCAAAACGCTAGAGTTCAGCTCCCGACTCGATCTGGTCGTTCTCGGAATTCAACGTACTCTCAAGAATCTCTACGCTACAACTCGCGATGCACTCGATGATACACTCAATAGCCTCAACGATGCGCACTCTCGATGCACTTCACGATCTACTAACGAGACACGATTTGGGGCTGCCTTCGAGAATATTCTGGAATAAAGCGGTAAGAATTCGTTCCAGAATGTTCTCCATCCATCTATGGCATATCGCCGATTTTGTCGCCAAATGGGCGATTTCGCGACAAATTTGGCATGCCTGCATTTTTTGCCATTTTACGGTAACCCTAAACACGCCCTGCAGGGAAGCTATCTTACCGCGGCTGAGCATTTCGTAACAATATATTAGAGAAACAATAGCGTTTGAACTGCTCAAACCGCTTCTACTAAACTAAAATCTATCTCTGTGATCACTGGTTTCCTTATAGTTGGAAGTATATATAATTTCATCCTATCCTTAACACAGAATTTTCTTTTGTGTCTTGTGAACTGTTTGCATCTTGTTAAAAGATCTGCCTATCAGCCACACAGAGTCTTTTAATGTAAGAACGTCTACTTTGGTCATTAAGGGAACATATGACATAAAAATTTTCAAATTGTCCATTTTGGGCTAAAAACATAAAGTAGCCTGTGACGATTCCAAAAATATAGAATTTATGCATGTTTAGAAATTTTAAAAGACCGAAATCTTTTATTACAAATTGTAAACAAGCACTACCAAGCCCACCAGTTTAGAAGGGGCATATGTCTGGTGTGGCAACAATAAAGCCATATCAGCTAGTAAAAAGTATGTTCGTAAAACATTCTTTGTTAGAACCTGTTTTATTAGCTGAGTGTTTAGAAGTCTCTCTAACAAAAAAAACTACTGTCAAATTGCATTCATGGAAGAAGTTAAAACCCACAGCCCAACCGGAATTAATGGTTAGCTTCGCTGACTGCCGTGTCGAAGGCCCGTGTTCGAATCCAGTACAAGGCACTGATGTTTGTAAATGTATAATGTCCGTGCGGCGTTGGGGCATTCTAAATATGCGGCCATTCGAAAGATCTATCGAGAGATCCTCCCCGGGGTGCTCTTCATCAAAATTTGGGGGGAAACTGAGTTAAATCGCACTGTCACCACCTGTAAGGAGCTCACAATTAACCAGTGTTCAGTTGTTTTACTGCTGACGTGTATTTGTCGCTCCGCCGTTTTGCCTAATATCAGCGGAAGTTCTCAACGTACCGCTGTAAAAGTAGTTGCTACGTGTAGCTAACATCATCAGGAGTACACTTATATAAAAATTGTGTCATTACGACATTTAGTCGTTTTTTTATGGAACTTCAAAGTTTTTAACACTGTCATTCACGACTTGGAGCCATTTTCGCCTTGTTCCTCAACTTCGCAGTCCGTGGATACACCGACGGACGTCGTAGCAGCCGGATTTTTACACAGCCGGATAGAGGATCATCTCAGCAGTATTTTGATATAAGTTTTATCAAGATTGGATAATTGGTTGAATAATTATGCAGAAATTACTCATTTAATTTAGCGCTTTTTTCGCTCACGCTGCATTTTCGACCGTTAGGTGCCACCATCCCCCCCTCGGGGTAGCGCGTTTTCGTCAAGGACATTCGCAACGGCTTTCCTTTTATGAAGTGGACACTTTATTAGCTGCCTGCTAATTAATTTCCTAATTGCTGTATCATGCTGGAATAAACGGCAATCTTCATCATCTATCTTCAGAAGCAGAAGTTTCAAATTTTGGTCGTGATCGGCCCACTGGTTCCAAAGATATAATTTTTTCGACATTTATTAACTTAGAATTTTCAAGCTGCAAAATTGCGTAGTTTGACTTCCTATTACAGTGCAGTGTTGTGTTTCAGTGTCTATGTGCCTTTGGATTACTATGGAATACCTTTATACAGATGAAGGACAGATGAAATACTGCTGCCAAGGTAAGAAAATTTGACTTTTTCCTGTATTCCAGATAGAAATATAAAAATTCAGCACCAAACGCAGTACTGTACAGAAAAACTTAGATCCTTTCCCATACGATGAGTGACATAGATTCCTCCACTTACTCGAGAGAATTTGCTTTGCAAACATTCATTACCTCGGACATAAGCTATACTGAGAAGATTGATAAACTCACTGACGAAATTAAAAAGATCGCAACTTCCTTTCGAGGTGGCAAAAATATTCTACCCCTAGGCTTGCGAAAGCAACTGATAGACACGGTTGAAGCCTTCCGAATTCTGGCTTTGGGAGTATCTGAGTATATCCCACCTCCGGATACCGTCGATAAAGCAGTCAACACATCCAGTATTTTCGCGTGTGAACTAGCAAGTCAACAGCAACACATCACAGCTGCACCTAATCTAGCGCAAAAGGCAACAGACAATCGAAAGTCCTACGCAAGTGTAACGGCGCAAAAGCCTAAACACACCTTGCTGATCTACCCTAAAGACCCGTCCACAACATCCAGGAAAGTGTTAAAAGAAAAATTGACTGCTGAATTTCCGTTACCCACATTGGGAGTTCAAGTAGCAGCATTAAGATACATCCCGCAGGAAGGACTTGCAGTGGATTGCCATACAAAGGAGGACATTCACGCACTCTCGGAAAAACTGCAGACTGAAAAGGCTAAAGAATTCTTGCAAACCAAGATCCCAAGCACAAGGCTTCCCAGGGTTGCTATACACAATATCCCATTAAGCGTTACACAGGAGGAACTTGGACGAGTCATCAGTTTAGAACTCCATATTAACAAGAATAATGCCAAAATCCTGTACAGGCTCAAAGAAAGGAGTAACACAGTCAAGTGGATTGTCGAATGTAATCCCGATGCCTTCCAACAACTCATGCGCTCCAGAAAACTACTCATCGGCTGGCGGGCACATCGAATCTCAGAGTACTTCAACACTAAGAGGTGCTACCGCTGTCAAGCATTTGGCCATACCCAGCAGGGATGCCAAAATAAAATATATTGTGCATACATACAATAAAATCTATTACGCAAGTTATTTCCAACGACATAGACCTCGTAATCATGCAGGAACCATACTGTAGAGAAGGTCACGTCGCTAGCTTACCTATTGCATGGAAAATATACCAAAAGGAGTCCCCGACGGCAGATCTTGCTCCTAGAGTAGCAATTGCCTGCTGCAACCCCGCATGGACACCACAAGTCATCAAGCTGCATAGGGATTATGTCGCCATTCTAATCATTTTTGAAAATATGCAATTTATCCTTACTTCGGTGTATTCACCACCAACAGATGCAATTGGCAGCACTGTCGCCCACATAAGCGAAACAAGTAGAAAATTTCCAAACACAGCTCAAGTCATAGGAGGCGACTTTAATGCCCATCATATTATATGGGGGTATAGTACCACAAATCCAAAAGGGCAGGAGCTTGAAGATTATATTGCGGCAAACAATTTACAATTGCACAATACAACGAATGCACCACCTACATTCGATAATTCGTACAATCAAGGATGGCCAGACTTAACGATCTCAACTTATGATATTGCTAACAACATACATTCATGGCATGTCTCAGACTCTGAAAGTTGTTCAGATCATAAATACGTAGAATTTACTATACAAACAGATACCACCATTTCTATAATTAAACGCTATAGGCTGCCAGGTAACAAGGTTAGACAATTGACACAGGCCTTTACTCGTCTCCTGCAAGCAAAAGAATTGCAGCTAGAATCTTGCAACAACTCAGAACACCTTGATTCCCTTGCACAAGGACTTCTAGAGGAACTTAATGAAATATGTCAACAAATTTTACCCCTCCGTACAACCAAGAAATTACAAGGAATCTCTTGGTGGACCGGCGAACTAAGGCAACAAAGACAAAAATGCAGAGCTTTGCGCCGCAGACTAAGAGGCAACGTGGACGGAGAGACCAAAGCACAGATTCTGACTACATACCGGCAAGAGCGGGCTAAATATAAGAAGAATATTCTCGCTGCAAAAGTGACAAGCTGGCGTACCTTCTGTAACAACAATACGAACCCCTACGGGATCTTACATAAGATTGCAACACAGAAGGTATTCAAACCAGCACAAATTCATGCACAGGTTCCAACAGCTAGTCTTTCAACAAACCCAGCGGGGTTTACAGCTGCCACCCTTCTTGACGAAATTTTTGCAAAGGACAATCCGCATGAAGATACACTGGAACAACGTGCAGTGCGAAACAATACAACTATCCCAGATACGCCAGATGATTATGCTTTCTCAGCGAAAGAAATCGCTCATGTATTTCGCTACCTACCCCTGAAAAAAGCCCCAGGACCGGATGGCCTGGACTATTCAATAATTAAAGTTGCATATATAGCCAATCCAGATTTCTTCACTAAATTTTTCAATAAATTACTTCAGGCAAAGCTCTTCCCAACCGTATTTAAGAAGGGACAGGTAGTCTTGTTCTTGAAAAAATTCAAAAATCCAGCTGAACCGCGGTCTTACAGGCCAATCTGCTTGTTGTCTGCACTGGGCAAAGTGTATGAAAAGCTGATTGTCAATCGACTTCGTCATCATCTGCACAAGACCAAATATCTAAGTGTCGGACAATTCGGTTTCCGCATAGGATCTTCCACCGTTCAAGCCCTTTCAACAATCAAGGATTGCATCCAGAAGAATAGAAATGATAATATGCATACGGCTTTCATTTCGATTGACCTGGCCAGCGCATTTGATACTCTGTGGTGGCCAGCAATCAAACAAGCTTTACGCAATGCAAAATGCCCGACCAACCTTTATCTAACAATCACAAGCTACTTATAAGATCGTATGTTAATAATGTCCCACGATGCAGGTGTTTCATCCAAAGCCCAAGTGAGAGGTTGCCCGCAAGGCTCTTGCGCGGGGCCCCTCCTATGGAACATCACATTTAACGAAGTGCTCGCTGCAGACTGGCCCGCACACACGCGAGTTGTCGCCTACGCAGATGATGCTGCACTCCTGGTGCGAGGACGCACACGCAACGAACTGGAGAAAAACGGCACAGAAGTCTGCACACTTTTTGCTGACTACTGCACTCGACTTAAGCTTCAAATATCAACAGAAAAGTCAACAGCGTTGATCATTCCAAGGCCAGGAACAAATCTGTATTAAATTAAACGGGAGAAATATTAAGTTCGTTAAAAATCTTAAATATCTAGGAGTAACATGGGACTCCGGTCTAACCTTTATTCCTCATATACAAGACCTTCGTGTTAAAACATCTCGAATAGCGAAAACAGCGCGCCAATTTCAGGGCAAGAATTGGGGTCAGAGCCCCCATTTTCAGAAACTGTTATATCTCACAGTTGCAGAGAAAATCGCATTATATGCAGTCCCAATCTGGGCAAACCCAATGGGAGCCAGGAAAATCCGTCAACTATCAGCCTTACAAAGACCTTTTGCGATAAACCTATGCAAAGCATATCGAACTACAGCCACAAATGCAGCACAGGTACTAGCTGGTATCATACCACTGCATATCAAAGCCTTAATGGAATCTGCATATGCCCAACTGATCCACTTGCGCCGAGATGTGACATTTGGAAACACTACCTATAGCCCAGTCCAATATGAGCATCGGGGCGACGTATTGCGTACACATCCCTCAATAAAAGGGACAGGCATACGCACAGTTAAATCCAACTGCCTTCATCGAGACACCCTCACGAAGATATACACGGATGGCTCGAAGCATGAACATGGAGTAGGTAGTGCCTTTATACACTATGATGGTTCCAACACCGAATACACATGGAAAGGACATCTGAAACCGGAAAACAGCGTCTTTCAGGCGGAAGTTACTGCTCTCACAGCAGCGGTACAGCATATACTCAACAACAATATACAGGCATCTACCATATACACGGACAGCCTTTCAGCAATAAATGCAATAGAAAATCAACACCATGTATCGCCGAGCATCATTAACTTGCAAGACATCCTGCAGCATAATCGTCACACTAAAATTACCATGGTCTGGGTCAAAGCCCACGATGGCAACCAGGGAAATGAAGCAGCTGACCGTTTGGCTAAGGATGCTGCAAGCAATCTCGAAGCACAAGAAATAAATATTCCTGCCCCACCATCCTATCTAAAGCGTCATTTGCAGGGACAAGCAATACGACAATGGCAAGAAGAATGGACTAATGCGGAAACAGGGAGGCGCACCTATGAGCGTATTTCAAAGGTATCAACTGACCGCCTTATCGCCATTGCTCCTTTGGTAAACTACATAACAGGTCACGGGCCGTTCCCGTCTTATTTTCATCGACATGGGATATCAAATACAGACATCTGTGCCTGTGGAGAAGACGGAACGCCAGACCACTACCTATTCAGGTGCCCTCTGACAAATACCATGCATCTTTTCATGCCCACGAGCAACATAAATGCCTACCACCGACTGATAATAAAGCACAAGGGAAGCATTAATGCAATATGTAAAATTATAAAATTTATCGCGGCACTAGGTCAGGATATCTGCCAGCCCATTTAATCAACATAAGGTTTTCCACTGCATTTATCCAGGAAACTACAATTTGCACACGCATACCTTATATCTTATACCTAAACAGAACTTAAACTGGTTTGAGAACTCTTGCACAATAGCAAATATTTAATGAACTTTAACGCTGTCATGTGTCCTTATTAGTTCTATACAAGCACAGTATTATGTGCTTTTGTCAGTATTATAACGACTCTGTAGCATGCCTTCCTATAAGCATCATATCAGCTCTCCGTATCATATGTTTCTATTAGCACTTATTACTCATATACTATCATATGTATCTTTGTCTACCTTAATATTTATTTACACAATGTGTTTTATTCGTATTATATCTGCTTTGCTATTAGTATCATATCAGCTCTGCACCATGTATATTTATTGGCATCATATTTACTTTGTACCAAGTGTATTTACTCGTTCTTCACCTGTACTGCATCTACTCAGCACCATGTCATTTAATTAGCTCTATATTTGTTCTGCATCATGTATATACATTAATATCATATTTGCACTGCATTATGTGTTTCAATCGTATGACAGCCTAAGTTCGTGCACTATGAGTTGTCTAATCATAAGTTTTTTTTTTTTTTTTTTTTTTTTTTTTACACATATACTATCATATGCATTATATGAAACACCAACTGTTTACCCCAAATATTTATCTGCATTAAATATTTTCATTTGTATTACATCTACTTTACATCATGCGTTCCTATTAGTACAACATATGCTCTGTACCATATGAGCCTATAAGCTATTTATCTGTTCTGCATCATGTATATTCATTAGTATCATATCTGTCCTGCATCAAATGATTTTAATCGTACTATACCTGCTCAGCGGCATGTGGCCCTTTTTTTTTTCTCATATCTGATTTGCATCATACGTGTTCATTAGAACATAAACTGCACTGCATAATGTATTTTCATGTATTTCTATTAGTATCATATCTGCCCTATGTCACGTTTTTAATTAGCTCTAGATTTGCTCTGCATCATGTGTATATACCAGCATCATACCTGCTCTGCATAAAGTACCCTAATATTTATTTGTATCATATGCTCCTATTTGTATTATATCTGCTTTGCATCATGAGTTTCTATTAGTATAACATATGCCCTGTACCATGTGTATCATATTTATGCTTGCATCATGTGTTTCTCATTACTATTATCTCTGTCCTGCATCATGTGCTTTTAAATAGCATCATCTCTGCCCAAAGTCATGTGTTTTTAACAGTATTATAGTTGTCCTGAATCATGTCTTTTATTTAGCTCTATATTTGCTCTGTATAATGTGTATATACTATTAACATATTTGCTCTGCATCATGTACTCCTATCATGTGTTAGCCTAGGTTCATGCACTATGAATTGTCTCCCCATATGTATTATTACTCATATACCACCATCTGTTTCATATGTAAACCAAAAGTTCATTGCTAATAATTATTTGCAACTTATGTTATTATCTGTCTTAAAACTGCCCTGCATCATGTATTTTAATTAGTATACGCGCGTGCTTTATATCTGGCAATGTTACACGCGTGCTTTATATCTGGCATGCACCATGTGTTTTCACTAGTATCGCAGCTTTATCTCTGCTCTGCATCCTGTGATCTTACCAGTTTTATTACACGTTTTTATATGTCACATAGTATTACATCTGCCCAGCATTATATGTTCTAACAGCATCACATGAATGCATTATTAGTACTCTACTTAGCAGTCTGTGAGTATGTTCTGTGTATTTTAAGTGTGTTGTTATGTGTATTATGTCTTACATTTTTACATTTTTATGCCACCTCCACCCCCTTTTTTTTTTTTTTTTTTTTTTTTTTTTAGATTTCCTGTAACAACCACTGTAATCCTAAAACTTTCAAATGTCATACACATCACTTGTAATGTAGACTATGTCAACCGCCCTTGTATGGCCATGTAACTTTCTCATTAAGATTCAAATATACTCCCGAGGCAGCCTGATGAGGCTCCAGGGAGTTGTTGCCACTAGATAGTGGAGGACGCGGGGCATATGCCTGTTTACCTATGTTAAACATCAGGCGCCCTCGTCCTCCGTCACCTGTCACCTGTAAGGAGCTCACCCGGATTACTTCTACCGCCGCACCATCTCAACCACGGATCGCTGTGTTTGCGGGGGTGAGGGGTCAACGGACCATTATATCTTTCAGTGCCCACTCACGGAACAGTTCCACTTCCCGATACCAGCCAATATCTCAGCATTTCACAAGTTCCTAGCCAAAAACAGAGCGGCCATAAATAAAATCTGCAAAATAATAACCACCATTGCAGCATATGGCCAGGACCTCTGTCAACCAGAGTAATAGGGTTTACATGCATTACTTGCACTGACATATGCACTCTAATGCTCTACTATCTAATCTCTGACTGCATAGAGAGCAGAAGAAAATTGAACACCATTTTTAGGTGTTTAATTTTCTTCTTTTGTTATAACCTATTAAGTAGTTTTTTTTTTTTTTTTTTTTTTTTTTTACCGTGCCTGTATGTTAATTCAAATGTACTTCAAATGCCAGATGTTAAACAGTTGCCCCTGTATGGCCATGTATCCACACTTATAACTATTAAATAAACTCCAGGGGAGGACGCGGAACATATGCCTGTTAACCTCTGTTAAACTTCAGGCGTCCCCGTCCTCCATCACCTGTCACCTGTAAGGCACTCAAGGCTCTTACCAAAGACAGGTACGCCTAGCGCTACACGTCAGACAAATGAACAACAATAACTCAAAACCCGAATGAATGTTTTAATAATGGCATCTGGACGCGCATACCAAAAACTGTTTTTATGAGTGTCATCACATTAAAATTAGGTTTATTAGATGCGGTAATATGTTTTAATGATGGTGTGCGAAGTCGCATGATATAATTATTAGGAACCCAACCGGGATTTTATACGGTAAAGTTTTTGCGAAAATAGATTGCGATAGAATTCGTGAAGCCCATCTCGCTTACCCAAAGCTTTCTAAAACGGCCAGAAAGAAACATAAGTCAATAAAACAAAAACAACTAGATGCAGAAATGTCAGTTCAAGATGATTATGGTGTAGGAAAATATTAAAACAATTGTTTTTATAATTTGTTTTAATATTTAAATGATTTTTCAGTTTTTCTCAATTTTTTTTAAACTTTCGGTACACTTTTCTTGAAAACTATTCAGCCTAGGTAGTTCAAATTTTCCACAGTGTTTCTTTGAAACTACGCAAGATATAAAATTTATGATCATTAGTTTTGGATATATTAAAAGTTTAATACCATTTTTTCTATGATTTTAAAAACATTTTACTAATTTATTTTTAATACTTTTTCTTTTTATGTAAAATGTAAAATACAGCCTATCATTCTTAAATATGTTTTTAACCATCCTGCAACCTCTAAAGGCATTTGGTGCAGTATTTTTGAAAGACAAGTGTACCAAAGTAACACACTATCACGAAAGATTCGTCAAAGCTAAGAGCTTTAAATTTACATTTAAGTGTTTTATATAATCTACAAAGGTATTGAGGGCATCGACGCAACTTTGCTTTACTGTTTCTCTTGCTTGAATATTAAAGTACCGTATCTTATTTTTTCAAAGACGCGGCAAGTAGAAAATACAAATTTCCAGAAGTTTCTGCTTCATCTGCATTTGATGGTTTTCTTGTGCGTGATGGAGAGGATAACAAACGACTGTTGCTGTTACGTAAATGTATAAAATATAAAGAAAAATATAGTAAATAAAAAATATTAAACTGAGTTAAAATTATTAAATAGAATTAAAAATTATTAAATCGAATTTACTTTGTTCTTACGTTCAGTTAGGCTGCCGAATAGATTTTAATCAATCCACTAGTTTCTGTTATAACACGGAACTTTATTTTTGTTCGTGGAATTCACAAAAAGTATGCAAACATAATTACCAGTCACATCTTTTATTTTTTCATACTTCAGTTACGCCGTTCATAAACTTAAAAACATAAAAACCTATACATGCCTCGAGTGCTGTTATTCAGCGACATTACAACGACATGCGGACATTTGAAAATCCAGAATTGTTCTTTCAGAATTGCCACCGAGGCCTGAATACCTGCATGAGAATTTTCTTTGTGTTTTTCCTTGATTAACAGTAATAAAATGGTTATGGAGTAAAATTATTGAAATCTAAAATTTCTACTGTCCACTAGTCTCTTCTCATCCACGAAAGGTCCACCAGCGGCCGAGCGTAAAGTCGCTGAACACTGGTAGTTCGGT
Organism: Stegodyphus dumicola; assembly: GCF_044657685.1. Classification (NCBI taxonomy): domain Eukaryota; kingdom Metazoa; phylum Arthropoda; class Arachnida; order Araneae; family Eresidae; genus Stegodyphus; species Stegodyphus dumicola. The sequence goes on along the minus strand of NC_140772.1, from coordinate 18,835,385 downwards.
CCGAGGTTCGAATCCCGCGAACGGGCTAGCTGCATGGGCGTTTTCGTGGTTTTCCCCATGTGTACGTGTATACGAGCCAGTTCCCCTTAGAACGTCCTCCACGAAGGCATCCCTCCTCTTAGGGAGATAGCCCTCGAGGCTTTGCCATAATCACACACACGCACATCCACGAAAGATTGCGATGATACAGTTGATTTGCCTTCATGAAATTTAAAATTTTCTTCTTGAATTAGTTTAAAAAGAATTTGTTCTGCTTCTTCATATTCTGCAAAAGTAATGTTACGAAATGCAAGACCTTTACGTAAGGTTTGGACATTTTTGTTGAAAAGTTTTATCCAAGCTATAATACTTTATATCATTTTATACGAATAACATCTATTGTAGAATGAATCCCTCATGTTTGGGATGTTAGTAGCTGTTATGGTACATTTCCTTTCCATTACAGATTCATCGCGTTGTACTGGTTCATAATAAATGTCATTACTTAAGTTTTCTTTCAGCTATCGTGGTTGGTCACTTGCACCACTTAGCCTTCACTAACTGTCGTTTTGAAAATTCTCCTGAAGCTATGTCTGCTGGGTTCTGTAAACCCGGAACGTGATACTAATCATTTATACTACTCAGTTTTCTAATTTCATCCATTTTATTGGGCGAAATATAATCCAAACACCTCTTCATTTAATCCAGCAAAAAGCATTACGCGAATATGTCCAGTAGAAGGTTTTAATATTCATTAAATATAAGTCTCTCGTTACCACTGCAGTTAGTCGAGCTCCGATAAGGCAAGCTAATAATTATAAGCGAGGTATTCTTGTCATTTCTATTGGAGCTATTCTGGACTTAGCTTCTATTAGCTGACAATGTATGTCTTCGTTATTTTCTGTAATAAGAAATATGCATGCAGCATAAGAAATTTTGTTGGCATCACAAAATACGTGTAGACTCCATTTAATCAGGTTCATAATTTTGAAACGTTTTCGCAATCCAATGAGGAATTTTAATATATTTCAATTCAATAATGCGCCTAGGCCATAAACTAAACTTCTTTGAAATCTTCTTTAGTAGTTCAATATTCTTGCTATAGTAATTTAAGCAGCAGAGTCAAAGTGCAAAAGAATCCAATCGGATCGAAAATTGCTTATGATACAGATAAAAGTTTCCTTTCTGTTAATAATGAAACTTCCTTGTACTGGAATTTTTTTATGTCACAGCTGAATATCTTCTTTTATGTCCCCATATAAGGCCTAATACAGGAATACAGTTTTTTGCATTTCTACTTGCCTTAAAAATAAGGTGCAGTTTCTAAAAATGTTCTAGGCTCCTCATTTTTCTCAAATTTGCATTGCACTGCAAACCCCGAAGATCAAACTTAACATTATCCTTTTTGCTAAATCTATAAACTTCTCAAATTCTTCAAAATTGTCAAAACCATTTACGCAGTTATCGAAGAAAAATGATTCCTTCAACATTCTGACTGTTACCTGAATTTCCTGCTCAGCTCCTCCGTTCTTATCCACGTAATGTGCTATAGTAGCACTTAAAAGGGCATGACGTTACTCCTAACGGTACTCTGCAATGTCAATGAATAACTAAATTATTCGGATCGCCATCTACATACTACAAAAACCTTAAATAATCTCTACCTTGTGGATTTAAACGTATCTGTAAATATGCTTGACGTATATCTGCTATTGCTCCGTATCTTTCCAATCGAAATTGTTAAAAGAAAGTATCAGTTTTAACAGATTAGGACCCTTTACTGAGCAAGACTTAAGTGAAAAGCGTCACTGGTCTAATTTCAGCAGTGGAAGAATCCTTTGTGATTGGACCAGCTGTACCCGGGTCGCGTAGCTGTGGCTAAGTCTAGTTAAATGGAAAAGAAGGAAAAGAGAAAACATACGCCTCTAATACACTGGTATACAATTGCTAAGGACGGATCACAAAAGGCTATACAAGGCATAGAAAGGAAGTGTGGTTGGATGACAAGTGAAATAAAATAATGCCAAAGTACTAAGACACAACAATAAAGATAATTTATTGTGCTTTGAAAAGTGTTTCAAGAACAAAATGATCTGTGCTGAATACGTAAAAGTAAAAAAAAAAATGCAATTACCTTCCGGCAGCGTTCTGGCGTAAGATACCAATGCGAGATATGATCACTAAGGAGGGCGAAGCAAGATTCCAAACTTTGTTTTGCACAATATTATTAAACATCTGTTGGGGTAAATAATCCCATTCCTCTGTCAGTACACAAATGAGGACGTCTTTTCTTATTGAAGAGGCATTGTCGACCAGAAAGATTTCTCCCCAAAGCCCCCAAATATTTTCAATGGGAATGAGAGCTGGAAAACCTACTGGTCATACGAGGAGTTGAATATCCTCGCTGTTTATACACTCATGGACAGAGACTGTTCGATGACATGTTACGTTGTCGTATGTGAAAACAAATTTATCACAGACAGCATCACGGAACATACGAGCACAAGGCAGCAGAACATCATTAATGCATCATTGGCCAATCATAGTGCCAGCTGGAAGTACATAGAGCGACGTACGGAGGTTGATCATGATTGTACGACGCTACATGTAGAATATCGGTCCCCTTACTGTATGTTTGTCGTATTGTATTGCATTGCCACGCTCATGTCACATCAGTTGTCGTCCATAATCAGACAAGTGACTGACCCTACTTTAATCTAAGAATAGTACACAAACCAAGTCCTCTTCCCTCCAATTGCGATGCTGATGACACGATTGCAAACGACCAAAAGAATGAAATCTTGACAATGGAATGAACACAACAGGACGGCGGATGCATCGTTCTCCTTGATGCAAACGTCTGGCTAGAGGATTTCGGCAGATTCGCTTGCCAGTAGCCGCAAGTAACTGATTTGCTCCTTTAGTAGCTGCGTTGCGCCTGCTCCTTTCTGTCGATAGCACTATGTACCTATATTCTGTAGGTGTCGTTCTGAGAACACGGCCTCCCTTATGACGTTTGCTACACATTCCATTTGTTTGAATCAATTTCTAAAGTCTTGAAACAACACCGTGGCTGACGTCGATCACCTTACCAACATCTCTTATTTTTCACCCTTCTTCAATCTTACCAATAATAAGTTCACCTCCAAAATCATCTAAGTGATATCGGGAACACTTATCGAAAATTGCAAGTTTGTCAACTGATTCTTTCTTGTTAAATTTTTCTTTTGAACATTAACGGACAAAGCGACTCAAATCCTTTACATCGTGCATCAGCGCTACCACGTCACTGAACAACAACACGTGACGAACGTGAAAAGTAACAAAAATATGTATTGAATAGCAGAAGTACATAACATATTACAAGTTTGCAAAACTCTTGGCATTGTAGTATCTACAGTATCAGTGTATGACTCTCAGTACACATCACAGCTTTGAGCACTTAAAAAGGCAACTGAAAAAGAAGAAAGAAAGGTGCATTTCCAGGCATTAATTCTTCTGTAAGTGAGATTGTATGCGCAGTATAATTACAAGAAAACATCAGGATGCCTTTATACATAATAGAATGATTAGAAAGTTTGAGGAAGACGCAGTTTGATATTTCTCTCCCAAGAGTTTGAAACTGACAAAACGTGTTTCACGAGCTTGAAAAGCCTTCCAAACGAAAGTACAGATGTAAGAAAGATTGGTGTTGGTCGGCCAAGGAACGAAACAATGTCAGATGACCTATATATGGCACTGCATGCGGAAAAAGATCGAAATCACACACCGGACAACATAGATCACCAGCTGCGCACGGACACTGGAAGACGAAACAGAACAACAGCTCAACAGCTGCCCACGGAAGTTTTGGTTTACTGTGGCCAGACTAAAGAAAGGTGTTTTTTTTTTTTTTTTGCCCGTCGTTCTGAACGCTGCATATTATTGACAGCAGACCTTCGACTGTACCGTTTACACCTTTAATGGATTAGAAAACATAACGACCAGGTACCTCATCAATGGAGTCACGTCTTCTTTACCGATGAGAGTCGTTTCTGTCTGATAAACAATTCTGACAGCCACTTGGTATGTAGAGATGTAGGAACACGTTTGAATTCCAATGACATCAGGGGAAAAGATCGTTTGGGTGGTTCTGGTTTGCTTGTATGGGAAGGCATTATGATGAACGGCAGGCCGGACCTCTGCATCTTTCACAAAGATTCACTTACTGAAGATCATTATTGCGATGTAGTTATCCTTCTCAACGTACTTTCTCTCCATGTTTCCATTCATTCTGACTTTGTTTTTATAGATGACAATGCTCGGCCTCACAGGACTCATGCTGTTGGGGAGCTCCTGGTGAGTAAAGATATTCACAGAATGGATTGTCCAGCATGCTTCCTTGATCTAAATCTCACTGTTGGATACATTAGAAGACGCCTGGAGGCTGTACCCTCCGGAAAACACCAGACAACGGAACAAATGCTTCTTGAAGAATGGGAACTCTTACCCCAAGAACTGGTAGATAATCTGGTGCTGAATACTGACAGATGGTGCAATACAGTTAGAGCAGTCATATTCCTTAATTAAGGATCTTTGTTTCATGTTCCCCTTCTGGCCAGACAGATTTTTGTACCAACGCCATTCTGTAAATAAAGGCATTTTCTACTCATTCCGTACTATATCCGTCGCATTCATTTTTTTGCTACTATACTTTGCTTATCCTTTAAATATTACATTGTGCTTCTCATGGAGGTACGAAGTCAGATGAAGTGACCCTAAACCGGTTTCCCCATACCCTGCTTTGAAGCACTGGCGATCCCTTCTTTGGTGGCCAAAACATTGGGTCATTTAACATTGAGTTCAATGGGTTTCGACACGATCGGATGTAAATATTCTGTAATTACGTCGTAAATATGCATATAAATGTATATATTTTCTTTTTCTATAATATTTCAGAGTCCTAAGTATGTGAAAAGATACATTTTTAAACATTTCAGTCTGAACGGAATTAAATGCACACTTAATTAAATTAAATACCCTGCTTTGAAGCACTGGCGATCCCTTCTTTGGTGGCCAAAACATTGGGTCATTTAACATTGAGTTCAATGGGTTTTGACACGATCGGATGTAAATATTCTGTAATGCTTTTCACAGAACAGTTTGCTCAGAATGGTTTAATTTGAAATATTTTCACAAGTTTTCGTTAACTACATTAAAAAAAATTAAGGTAATTCGATTTGATTCGGTTAAGGATTACAAAAATTAAAATCAAAGTTTATTGTATTATTAAAATTATGCATTATTTCTTTTCTATTTATAGAGCTTCTTCCTAAAATACTTTTTCAAATATGCATGATTTTTTAGCTTCTAAGGCATCTTTTAAATCGAAAACTATAAGTGAATTTATAATTAATGCTTTATTCGGTTCATTTCAAATTAGAGCACCTTTTAATTTAATAGCGAAATACTTTAAATAGTACTTAACTTTCTCTGAATATTTCTAAAAGGGAATAAAGTAAGGATTATTTTTTAAATATTATTTAAAACTTGTAACTGACTTATTATAAAATGTAAGGGGAACAATTCTTTTAATTATACTTATTAATTTTTTTTTTACCTTTAATTTCAACAATACTTTTTTCAAAACTCTTCTTTATTACATTCTTAAAAACGCATTTCATAGAAATTGCTTTACAATACCTTTTAACAGATTGCTTTCCAGTACGAACAATTCTTGCTTAAATAGTTTTATAACGTATTTGTCAACAGGATGTCAATTTATGTTTACAATTCAATTTTAAGGTTATTATATATTTAGGTAATATTTATAATCATTATAACTTTGGATACATTTAATAATTAGATTTCTTCACAGTAACTTGATAAATAACTTTTAACAGTTATTTATGAATGAATAAATCCTTTATTTCAAATACATGTATAAATAATTTAATAAATATTTACGTATTTTGTTAAAGGCAGATACATGCTTTTTGGAAGCACATGCATAAATACCCATACATATTTCAAATTTTTCGTTTCCGGCATGTGGAAATCTTTCATTTCTGTGCATTCACTATATTTTTTGAGTAAAGTAATTTACACTAATTTTAAAACGTACATGTTACAATAATATGTGGATGTGAAAAAAATTTATTTTATTTATAACATTTTGGCGTTTGGAACATAAAATAAAAGTAGCGAATACTGTATCAATATCGAAAAATGTGTACAATTTTAAAGGTACGGTGAGGTATTTTTCATTCTTTAAGCATAACATTTTTGCTAAAATCTATATTTTTATAGTTGAACAGCTTAGAATTTTATAAAACAAATTCATAATCAAAGTCGCTATTGTTAATTATCGAAAAATAACCAAGATGTGATTTTTGCGTAAATGTCGCTAAACTATACAAATTGCTATTATCCATCATACTAGGAATGTTTCTTTTATGCAGAAGTGTTCCGTTTTTCGATTTGTATGGAAATGTCGTGTGTCGAAATACTATCAGAGCGCTGTCAAGCGAACTTCTGAATGTAAACAAAAAACACCCCATCTGGTGACCGAAGCTTCGGAGCAGTGCTTCACTTCTAATGCCGATTTGACCACTCCTTCCTTTCTTACCTCCATGGTGCTTCTCTAATGTAAATTTTATGTTTCCCAGTTGGTGTTTTGCGGAATTACGGCCAAAATCAAAACATCGTTCAATTTATGCCCCCTTATGTAGGACAACATCTTCTTCGCAAGAAAAATCAAACTGGAATTCTTTACTCATTGTTAAGATACGTGATAAATTATGCTTCTTTTTAAACATATTGTTACATTTTTAATAGGGAGAAGGGGGCAGTGTTGTTATTTTGTCTAAAGACTTTTGAGATTGTGGTCTCGAATAAAGTTTACTTTATCTTCTAACTCTCCAACATTTTGCTTATCCGGCCATTATGGTACGAACTATTGTACTTTAAGCATAGTTAATCCAGTTTTTTTTTTTTTTTTTTTTTACTTGAAAATAAAATTTATTCTTGCAATAAATTCTTTTAAATAAAATTCGCGTACTTCTAAATAAAATTGAATCTTAAAATTTTCAATACCGTGTAGAGGTAATATTTTCACTTTTTTGTTATTTCAGAATACGGGTTTCTTTCTTTGTAAAGATGTGTAATATGCTCTTCAAAACATTTGCCGATTTTTAATTTCAATTATTTTATCAATATTAGTTTCTCTTCTTCTACAGTCTACTCTTTTGAAATATTCTATTATTAGATTTATTAAACAAAGTATTACTAATTTTCTGACATTTATAAACTCCTCAATCATTTTTATTTCGGCTTCTTACTTTTGCCCAAAAATTATCATCCGAAGGGAAAAGCTACGAATATCTGTATCAATTGCAAATTTCTAGCTTTCGAAATCAAAGTTACTAAGTTCATATATTTCGCGGCTTCTCAGTTATAACTTTCCAATTTTCTTTTTCTCGGAAATTTTCTAAACCATTTGTTCGAAATTTTTCTGCCTCTCTTTATCCTTGAGCTGACACTTATGGTATTTTTTACGGTTTGCTTCCTTCAAACAATATAACTTTCTCAAAATTCAGCCAAATATTGATTTTATAGTAGGAATTTGATATTTGAGAAGGTCTTCTATAACGTAAAGCATGCAAACTTCTTTTGCTTAGTCATCATAAGTACTTTCGTGTAGAATGTTTTATTAGGAAGACCAAAAAAATTCAATATTTTAATAGAGATGACTGAGCATATTTAATGTGAATCAGAGTAATAAACGAATGTTAAATGTTTCTTAGTTCTCTTCACTGTGCTGTCATAGTGCACTAAAGTTTAGCCCATTTCTGCCACGTATCGTACGAATATGAAAAAGTTCACTTAAAATACTTTCTAAGGAACCACCTTTTTATAACTAGGTAAAACTTGATATGTTATAAGGTATTCTCTCCCTCTTTCCTGCATGCCTTCGTGGTGTAATGCTTAGTACAATCGGCGCGTATTTGAGAGATCCAGGTTCGAGTCCCGGCTAGGGCACTGCTCATTTTTCACGTCTCCAGAATCAAAATAGTCTAATGACTGCAATGTATTATTATTTAACCAAACTAAGCTAAATCCTCTCGTACTGTAACCATATTATTTCTAGACATCATAGTCACTGCATCGGACGTCATCGTCATTTTTTTTATGTAGGCATATTTTTTTATTATGTACACGAGAGTTCTGAATAAACTGAAGAGTCCGAGGATTTTATACGAAAACTTAAATTAGGTGTAATGCGCAGAAAAATGCGCAACCGCCTAGTGTTGCCACACAAGCGTTTCAACATTTTCAAATTATTGTGCCCTACAGTTATATCATAGGGAAGTCATGACAAGAAAATGCTCGATTCTTCTGTCTGTTTTTGTACCTAATTTTTCCGTCAAAACACTCTCTTCCGTAGTCTTGTACTATCTCTATCCTTCTCTCTTTTCTCATTAGCGATATATTAACTCTTTTGCCGTTTTTCATTTGACCTTACTAGTGGTCAAGTGTTTAAGAAACCAGTAGTTGATAAATACTGAAAGCTCGACCTGGGTTCAATCCCAAACTGGCTGTAAGGCTGGTTTTCATGGTTTCCCACATGTTGGTTTGCCTGAAGAAAGACTGTATTATATCTACGATTCCTTGATTTTGACCCCTGATTTCCTTTGATTTTGACCTTATCTTCTGAATTTTTTTTCTGCACTTTCTTGATATAGCATATTATATCATATATTGAGTTAGCACCAGGTTTCACATTCTTTTAATTTTTGAGTCAAATTATAATTTCAGCCAAAACGCTAAATAAGATGCAGTCTCATATTTCATTTTATTATTTAGATATTTGTCATTAATTAAATTTAATTTAATATTTTCTATCTCTTTCAATAATTATTTCATAATTTTAATTATCAGTAATTTTATTTCTTTAAACTTATTATTATCTTACTAGTCTCGCGCTCTACCGACATTTATTAGTTTATTAGTCCAAAAGGACTTTGTCCCTGAAGGACTGTTGTTTTCGTTTTGCGATTTTGAGCTGAATCATTATAAATGCCCGTTTCACTTTTCAAACTGTTGCCACCAAACGTTAGAGTCCTGCATTATATTTCAAGAAATTAAACGATGAAGAATCTGCATAAATGTATGTCTATTTCTCGCATTGTGATAAAACAACAGTACATAGAGCCATCGAATTTTGAATGACGTAATCCTCCTACGAATATGGTCACGTGGAATCTGTTTTATTATCGATTTCATATTTTATAAAACTTTAACGAATTTTTGAGTAACAAACTCAGAGATTTAAAACGAGCAATGGCAACACTCTACAGGAATAAAAACCTTTTTATCTCCAGCGCGCGGAACTGTGTATTGGAAAATCTAAAGGTATGCTCATTTTAAAATTATTTTGCGGCATTTCTATTGAACTGAATTTAATGGTTTTATGTGCAAAGAACATGATATTTAATAAATAGAGGTAACACACAATATGCTACAAAAACGTCCCTTTGAACGCTATTTAAAATCTGAAAACCTTTTAGATTTTTTAAAATTTTATTAGTGTATTTGTTATATAAATAAATATCTGCTCAAGCAAAGAAATTAGCATTTTAAATTAATCAATATGAAGAACGTGTTTATCTAAATTAATTTTATAGCTTCTTAAAAAAGAGTACATTATATTGTGTTGCATTTTCATACTATTGTAATCAATGAAAAATTTTATAGCACAATAATAATTCAGTAACAGACTTCATTTACTGACAAATAATTCAAATAACTGAAGAACCAAATATTTGAAATTTGGACAACGAAGTAGGTTTTAGATCATCACACCTTCACATACTTTCACTGGAATTTTCCTCTGTATATATACTGGGATGTGACACTAAGTAGTTGAGAGTATGTATTTAAGAGGTTAAAGAGATATTGTAACTAGTGCTTAAAATCCTGATAACATCCCATACGCTGTCGGTGGGACGTAAATAGGATGTCCTAAGGATATACTGGGATGTGATATTAAGCGGTCAGGAGGATGAGTTTAGGAGGAAATTGGGATATTAGGGGATGTCCTGAGGATGTAGTAAGTAGGAGTTCATATCCTAATAACATCCCGTGCGCTGTCGATGGGACTTAGTTAGGATGTACTGGGATGTGATATTAGCACTCGGGAGGAGGTGTTTAGGAAGTTTGCGGGATATTCCGGGATGTCCTGAGGATGTGCGCATATCCCGCGAGCAACATCCTTGGGATATCCCAAGGATGCTGATGACTTTTCGGAAATATTTTTGTTGCCGAATGATTTTTGTGCTATGTGGGAACTGTGTTTAAAACCAAAACATTAATTTGGTTTTGTCGTAGTTTAAAACGTTACTCTTGTACTACTGAGCAATTGTAATCATTCTTAAAAATAACTACTTTTAAGGAATGACTGCTTATATTCGCTTTAGATGCTCAATAGACTAGCTGCATAAATTTTACCTCGATTTCCTTATATGTAACATTTTCTCTCCTTAAGCAGCAAACCGATTTCTTTGGAAACGTAGTAAATCTCGATCTTTAAAAAACGTTTTTTTTTTTTTTTTTTTTTTTTTTTTTTTTTTTTTTTTTTACTCAGCATTTTTTTCCAACAATCTGCTAGCCGAATTACGCTTATACCAGAACTTTTATGGAACAAAAATGCTTAATCATGACGAAGATTAGGTGCGAAATTGAGAGAAAGTGCAGAATCGCAAACTGCTTGCCACGTTTTTAAGAATTGCACATACACGGTATCATCCATGTACACGTCGACCTATTTTCACTTAAAAAAACATTCCAGAATTGCACAAAAATGGCATTGCGCACACTCTTGACTTTATCCATGTACACATCGACCTATTTTCACTTAAAAAGTCAAAGAAAATTGACAAAAATCCAATTCTTCTTACGCTTGTAAAACGTGCCAAACAAATAAGTGGACGATTCTGCACTTTGGCAGCGAAATTGTTTCTAAGTGCTTATTAGCTAAAATCACGATCGGAATTTTCCCGAAAATGTCACATGACATGTCCCATGATCTCTCATTTCTCTGAGACAAAATAATCTGTGATTCGAACTGTGTACTTCTCAGATTATTGCTAAAGTCCTAGCTAGAAACCTTTATCGTCTTACCAAAATGTCGCCAAACTACCTGTACCATATTCTAAAGATTAGCCGCGCTATTAGTTTCGAAACGGCTTTTTTGGGTGAAATCACTTTTCAAATTGTTGCCACCAAAAATCATTGACCATTTAAAGAAATTAAATAATGAAGAATTCGCAGAAATGTAAGCATGTTTCTCGCATTGTAGAAAAAACAACGCTGCCTATAACCATCCAGTTTTGAATAACGTAGTCCTCCACCTCAATATAGGCACCTGGAAGCCCGAAATTGGTACTTCCAATGTTTTTTTATTATGTATTTCATATTTTGTAAAATTTTAATGATTTTTTTATTATAAAACCTCTTCCTTTGATTGCAGAAAACACTACTTTTGAAGAAGAATAGCAGAGATTTATTATTATTCCCTTTATAAAATAGTTCTTTATAAGCTAATAAAGGAATTCCTTTTTCATTACAGCATTTCTATTTTCATTTATCAAAATACCTAAAAAACGGTGTTTCATACACAAGGATGTATGATTAATAAGCTGTGATTTCTTCATTGACGGGATTCTTTTTTCCTTTCTATCAAATATCTCATTTCATTTTCAGTTTTCCATTCTGAAAACTTTCATTGGGTATTCTGAAGTAAGTTATTTAGTTCATTTTGTTATTTCTTACTTTTATGCGCTTGACAAATAAAAGATTTTATGAATTGATTAGGTATTATATGATTCTCTGCTTGCAATTATCTGTAATCTATTCCAGCTTTATGACTGCTATAATGTAATAATAACAATTTTAATGCCAATAATAGTATTTTTATCTTTATTTTAATATCATCCTTGGACATAAAGTTGTATTCGTTGCTATTTACTTATCTTCTTGCGGACTCCTATTAATAAATGTATTATATTTTTATATGCTTTAGTCTATATCATTATACGTCGGTACAGTTATTAAATTAATTAAACTGATCATTCATTAATTACTATTAATTAAGTTATCGAATCAAGTTGAAATGTTCTCGTAAAATACCCTACTAAAACTAATACCTGTTTTTGTAGCTAAAATAACACATTACTGCAAATTTTCTATTTTTCTTTATTTTTTAAAGGAAAATGTATTTACTTATTGTAGGCTTTACGTTTTTCACTTATGTGTATTTTACATTGTAGAGACATTAGGTTTTTTTTATGCTGGAGACAAGAAAAAAGAGCAATACCCTCACCGAGACTCGAATCAGGACCTGTCGAATACGCGCTGAGTGTGCTAACCGTTACACAACGAAGACTTGCTGGAAGGAGGGACAAAATACCTTATATACTCCCCCTTTTAAAAAGCGATTGGGATTAGGGGATGCAGTCGCCAAATCCTGGTGGCGAAGACACATCATCCACCATCTTTTAGTTCGGGCGCCACTGTAGATTCATTAGGATTTTTACGATATCGAGAAACTCAAGAATGTGCAATGCCCTCGCCAAGATTCGAATCTGGATCTCTCGAATACAAGTCGAGTGTGCTGGAAGAGGGAGGGGGAATACATTATAACATTTTGACGTTTTTTCATCTGTTCCTATTCATTTCCATTCAAGTTCATTTTTACGAAGGAAGACTTTGTTATACGTCGTTGTCTCGCTTTGCGTCTATCGACATTCCGTTTTGCATTTAAAGCAGTTTCTCCGAAAAAAGGTATCATACAAAGTTTTTTTTTTTAAAGATATCAGTTTGAGAGCTGCGCTTCATATTAGGTATTATTTTCGTTGTAACCGTGTTTTCCTCTTCTTCTAATTATTATTATTCAGCATGTCGTTATTTTATTACGCAAAAGAGTGTAAATGTTTTACGTAGGTATTATAAATTTAATAAAGAAAATTAATCCAAATAAATTCTCTAAAACAGCATAAAGGTTTAGAAAATTTTATTCACTTAACTTTGGAAACAATAAACGTAGTTAAGCCTCGCCGAGATATTTTAATTATGGTTGTTTCCGCGACCTTATTCTCATTTGCTGTCATCCGCATTATTGTTTTCCTTTTTCTCTCAAATTATTCCTTTTTCTCCCAAATCTTTCTTTCTTGTTAGAAAATTAAGTTCTAGAATTTTCTCATAAATCTCAATGCATGCATCGAAACACTAAACAGTCCTGTTCTTTATAACTAGTTCTACCATACTTTTTCAAAAATTTCTAAAGGGGTTTACCTTTTTCTAAAATGCAAAAAGAAATGGAATTCGTCCCCCAGATTTTATTTTAAAAAAATTTATATAATACTTGTAGTTAGCTCTTGAACTAGCTTTTGGTTACCGAACGAGCCTAATAGATAAAAATTTCGTGAAGTGTCACGTGATTGTGAGCTCAGAAAGCGGCAAAAAAGCTCTTCCCTCCAGACAGAAAGCTCTTGAGTTATTTGGCGTAATTAATTAACGGAACGTAACCAACCATTCATGAAGTACCTTTATCTGGCTACTGTAATTATAATGTCATTAAAACCTGTTAAAAGAACTTCAGATTTGCTCTGCGAGCTTTCTGAAGAAGATTATCATATTGTTCATTCTTGTAAACGGAATAAATTTGCATTCAATATCGAACAAAATACGAATTACGAGTAAAATTCAACGGTCAGAAAAAAAAATCATATATTTGGAGAAATTATATTATGCAGTCTGTCTTGGCTTCAAGCAATGCAAAATTTACTATCCGTTTCACATTATCTATGCTTCTAATGCAAAGTTCAAAATTTATTTTTATTGGAACACTTTTTAACTTTGAGTGAAGATATTCGCTATTAAATCATAAATTTTTACCTTTTTCATTTTCGATTATTTCTATAATTCTTTAAGGTGAGTCGCTAAGTATAAAATTCTGGAATTCTGTTATATGTTTATTCTCCATTGTAATACATATATGCATATTTGTTTTTATTACCTATTTACCGACTTGTATCGAGGTCAGGACGCATGTCGGCCCCTTTATCTACGAGTAAAACATCGTCATACTTGAGTTGTAGAATATTTTAGAATTTTTCGATGTCAGGAAATGGAAGAAATCCGCAGTCCGTAACTCGAAATCAGGAATCCCTGAGTACACCACGAGAATGTTTCCAATTACATCCCGAAGGCACGTGGAAAGGAGTGGGCAAATACCTTATATACTTCCCCTTTTCAAAGGGGAACTGGGTATTAGAGGACATAATAACCAAATCCTGGTAGTGACGAAAAATGTTCCACCACCTTTTAGTTCGTGTCATTCTATTTTCAAATGAAAAAAGGGCATCTTATACGCTGGCAAATACGGTATATATTCTGGTTCACTTAACACTTGATTGCTATTTGCTTGTGGAAAAACAAAAGTACTACTAAATAAACTGGCTGAAAACGTTAAAAAGAATTGCTTTAGAAACTTATGTAACTTCAACGATTTTGCAATTGAAAACATGGAATTTGCTCAAAGGAAGCATGTCAGGGAATTTCCACGCTATGTATCAGATTATCCAGGAGTGAACGAAGTGTTATTCCCCATGAATAATACATGTATTCTCCTGGAGGGGACTAGGTTGGGAGCTGGATTCAGTTGGGGGTAGGTCTGCGTCCTAGTGCATCACACACATGTTCTGTCAGATTTTAATAACTGCTAATTTTAATGATTATTAAATTCGTTTTCTCATTTTCTTGCATGAATGCAATCCGACATTAGTACTGACGTGTTCGGGAATGCGGCTAGTGGAGACAACTACCATATCTTTGGGTCAGAGTTTGAGCAGTAGCGAAGGCAAGGATGTTCATAAATTTATATCCTTTCCCCATAGAGACACCTTAAAGCTGTCAAGTCGAAAGTACTCACAAGAGATTGCGAAGCAGACCTTCAGATCCTTTTCTTTTGTGTGTTTCCGATAAAAATATCGATGGAACTAGAAAACGTCCCAGTACCTTCTATAAGGAGCCCAAGGATACGTTTAACGAAAAGAGTGTCTCTTCCCTGTAACCCACGGCGAAGTAATGAACTTAAGGGGGCTCATATACCTTAAACACCTTATGATCTTCGAATATGTGACTGTCGCAAGAATTGGGATATTTTATTTATTTTAAAAGCAATTACTTCCAACTTTTTACAGCTGACTACATAATATAGTTGCTTTGAAAAATAGTAACCAGAAAGCTTGTGTTGCCACAAATATTTTTGTAATTTAATCTTCTTTGTGACAAAATATTTCGCCAGGTTTCCACCTTGCGCGCATGATATTTTAAAAATGGCTAATGGTAAACACTTGAAATTGGATGGAATTCTTTATATGGGCACTATTTTCTAACCGAACCAAAAATATGATGAAAATTTTAATACTGAAAAATTTTATGGACGAAAACATTACAAATTTTTTTTAATAAAATACATTTTATAAACTCAACTCAAAATAAAATAAAAATTTAACATGAAATTTATAGAATTTTAGGTTCACCGTAGTTTCCAAATGTTATAAAAGCTATATATTAAATATGGAATTAAATTATGCAACAGAAGGTTTTAAACTGTGCGCGCAAAGTGGAAACATGACGAAAAAGGTTATCACAAAGCGGATTAAATTCTAAAAATATTTGTGGCAACACAAACTTTCTGATTACTATTTCAGATAGCAACTATATTATGTAGTCTGCTGTAAAAAGTTGGAAGTAATTGCTTTTAAAATAAATAAGTTATCCCAATTCTTGCAACAGTCACCTATTCGAAGATCTTATGGGTTTTAAGGTGTATGAGTCCCCTTAAGGAATGTTGGAAGCCAAAATTCGTCCAAAATTCGATTTGCGATTTTTGCATTTTCAAATTCTCTACACTTTTAGCTTTCTAAAAATACCATACTTTATTCTCAATTAAAATTAGAACTGTAAAAAATCTAGTTTTAATTTATCATCTAATACTTTGATAAATGAGGATGTTTGCATAAAAGTGCATTTTTCTTTTAAATGTGATTTTTTTATACTCGACTATTGGTCACAGGTATGTAAATTTTGTATGGCTTATTTATTATGTTTCCTAATATTGACAGAAATCAGATTTTTATGATAAACTTAGAAAAACAAATTTGTAAAATTTGTTGTTAAATATTGTAAGAAAAATGCTAAATTTTACTATGCCTAATACAATAGTCTATAAATTACTCTAAAACTCAAAATTTTTCAAAAATGTATTTCAGTATAATCAGTAGGTGTACTTTAATTGCACAAAAAATTTCTAATGTGTATCTACAGTAGATTTTGGGAAAAGATACATAACAAATGGCCACTTTAACATTGTCCGTGTAGGGCAGTGATCGGCAAACAGTGGCTCTTTTGTAAAGTTTGGCTCCTTGAATGATTAGGTTATGTTAGGTTATTTAATTACGGCAAATCCTCGAGGGCTATCTGCCTGAGGGATGCCTTCGTGGAGGACTTTCTAAGGGAAACTGGCTCGTATACACGTTACACATGGGGAAAACCACGAAAACACCCATGCAGCCAGCCCTTTCGCGGGATTCGAACCTCGGACCGAACTACCAGTGTTCAGCGTCTTTACCGCTCGGCCGCCCTCTCCTTGAATGCTCTTCAACAAAAATAGCACATGAGGGCGTACACACGTAAAGCAAATAAATCTTTAAAATAAAACACAAAAGGCCGTCAAATTTTACACAAGAAAGAATAGAAAAGAACTGAAAAGATATCCCCCAATGTTATTCGTAGGAAATTTTTTGTACCGATTCCGGCGTTTTGATTGTACTGATAATACATAGAATTATGCTGTCGCAGTAACTTTCATATTCCAAATTTTAACTACTGAAATGCTTTGAATTAATATACCATTCAATGGAAATTTTAACATGAATGAGAAACAAAATAACGTAAAAATGAAATTTATTTAAAAAATATCAGAACTTTTAGCTTCTAAGCGTTTCAGATTCGATGTATTTTCAACAAAACGTTTCTAGCAACTGCATTTAGGCAACATAAAGTACATAGACGATGTTTGGGTTGCATATAATATGAGAAAACTTCAAACTGAAAATGTCTAAAAACTAAAAATCCAGATATTTTGAAACGAAATTTCATTTTTACGTTATTTGGTGCAATTAAGTAAAAATTGCCATTGTACTAATTCTAGTTAGATTTTTACTGGCATTGATAAACGGGCTATTGTACTAATTTCAGCGTGTTTGCGGCGTTGTTTTTGGCGGCCACCTTTTGATATATTTAACTTTTTTGCAGTCTTTAGTACAGTTAATATAACGATTTGATTCAATTATGGCTTTAATTTTGTCATCATGAACTTCAAAAGTCGGCCAGGATATTGACAATCTTCAAGTGAAAAATTTCCAAAACGAAATTTTTTTAACTAATTCTGATACATTCGTTCTGTTACGCAATGAGCCTCATAAACTTCACATATCTGTTTGTGAACCTCAGCCGCTTTCTTGCGTTTATGAAAATAAAAAATATATATATCGAAAATGTTTATTTTTGCACCTCATGTCGAAAGTGACCGTAACGTACAGTTGTAAACAAAAATACACTGAATTTTTTTCTATAGTAAGCTAAAAGTGTTAGTTACCAAATATGGAAATATTATAAGAGTGACATAAGAATAACAAAAAAAAAAAAAAGAAGAAAAAACATTATAAGGTATTTCTCTCGCCTTCTTAGCATGTCTTCGTAGAGTAGTGGTCAGCAAGCTCGGCGCGTGATCGAGAGGCTAGTGGTTCGAGTACCGGTGAAGACGTTGCTCACTTTTTTATCTTTTCTGGTTCCAAAAAGGCCTAATGTCTCTACAACATTATCTATATGTGTAAACCGAAATTGTTTTATTTTCAACCCAACAAAATGCTTTAAAAAACGAGTTAAAAAGTGTGGCGAGCATATTGTTTATTACGAAGTACTAGCAGATGAAATTTAAATCTAATAAAATATAACTATTGATTAAATTTTCATCATAAAATTAAGGTACAGAACAAGAAAAACATATCATTTCAGATAATTATTAATTTAAACTTGGAGTTATCTTGATAATTCTATTCCATTCGATAAGTTGTTTTTATAAAAATATTTTATTTCATTTTATTCTAATAAATCTAATAACATATAACTATTGATTAAATTTTCATCATAAAATTAAAGTACAGAACAAGAAAAACATATAATTTCAGATAATTATTAATTTTAAACTTAGAGTTATCATGATAATACTATTTATAAAGTTGTTTTTATCAAAATATTTTATTTCATTTTAGTCTAATAGTTTGTCTACGTCTGCGTATTCATTATATATTCAGAGCTAAGAAGCCAATAAAATATTATTCGTATTTTTCTTTAGATTTGTGAGGTACACTTGCACATAATTCATGTACGGTTATTGTATTAACGGTATTAAATTTATTACTGTGATTATTAAAAGAGATTCCCTCAAACAGGGCTTCTTTGAAATTGCTTATTCTGCCTTTATCTATTGTTTGCATCTTTACAATAACATCACGTCTTACCTATCCAAAACTGCTTATCTAAAGAAGCTTGTTATCAATTTTAGCATAAAGAGGCTTATTTATAATGAACAAAGATAATCAATACTCCTAAGGAAATTCAGCCACTACCATTAAATTATTTTCATATTTTCATTTTTGTACAGAAGCGAAACCTTCCTGGAGCTTGCTGCTTTATTGTAATTTAATAATATTCACTTAAAAACACGTGCTGTGAATTCCCGATTTATCGAAGAAAAGTGGGGAGGAAGTCCACTTTACCCCAAATCCCCAATTTATCTGATGATTGTTAAAAATCGCCGAAAAGAAGGTTAACTCATTATAATTAATAGAAAAGTAATATTAACAATTTCCTTCCTAATTTGATATTAATAATTTTCGAGAAGTTAAACGTGAATAGTAAATTCACTTAGTTACGTAAATTAAAACAAAATTCAAAATAGAAATAAAACTTTGTAAATAACTGAAGAATAAACATCATTATAAATGGAAAATGTAAGTTTTAGATAGAATTATAGAATAGTAGTTGCAAAAGAATTTGAAAAATATCATTGTATTCAAACTCGCGTAAAAATGCTTTTTTTTTTTTTTTTTTTGTACTGTGCAGTATTACGGATAGAATCGTGCTGTTTAAAAATTTTGTTATTGGACAGAATGTGCAACGCAAAGGTAATGTAATGTGTGTTATGGAAAAGCCTCGAGGGCTATCTGCCTAAGAGAAGGGATGCCTTCGTGGAGGACGTTCTAAGGGAAACTGGCTCGTATATACGTTACACATGGGGAAAACCACGAAAGCGCCCATGCAGCCAGCCCGTTTGCGGGATTCGAACCTCGGACCGAACTACCAGTGTTCAGCGACTTTACCGCTCGGCCGCTGGTGGGCGCAACGCAAAGGAAAAGAAGTTTAATATAGTAGCATTTGATCGCATTTTATATTCTTATACTGAAATTAACAAATCGTTTTCGCTTTCTCTCTTAGATCTAAAGTGGAACGACATTTTACGGCTAACAATGGATAATTGCAACAATTCTGTATTTGGAAAAATGTTTTCTGAAAAAACAAAATAATTCTTTTCATTTCCTTTATTTGTTTTATTTAATTTAGAGTAATTGTCCTGAAAATCGTTTTCAGAACACAGAATGACCCTTTTTATCCTTTAGGAAGGATCTTCTTATTTCTGTGCCGGAAATGCTAATTCGCCGAGACCGTTCTTTGGAAGTAAAATTAACCTACTTATTTTAATGGTAAAACATTTTTTTTTTTTTTTCGTGTGTGTGTCTTCGGAATAAATTTTGTCAGACTTATAAGTGCCTTGATTACTGCAATAATAATTGACGCAAAAAGAAATGAATTGTTTGAACTTTGTGTATTTCTACAAATGCAGAATGATCTGGATATTAAAGCTGCTATTGTTTAATGAAAAGACTTGAAACTGCGATCATAATGAAGTAATTAATGCTGTAGCTCTTTTTGCTTTTTTTAGTTAATTTTCTATTTCTCATTAATCTTTGCTTCTCATTTTTTGAAATTTTATTACTCTTATATTTTGATGATTAAAAGTTACATTATAATATAAAAATAAAGACTGTAAGGATTATGTTAATTTTATTAGCGGTTAAATTTCAAGTTCCTTTCCTGTCAAATTCTTAACTTCAACTTACTACTTCCGGCCAGAACGTAGTTTTGGAAACATTCTGAATACTTAATGAGGAGGAGCGGCATTTAAATCGCGAAGTCTACTTGCAGAGTTAGAGAGAATCAAAGTTTCTGATTTCCGCGCGTCTGCTTTTTGGCTGTCTCTCTCTCTCAAAGCTGTTATTACGTTCGGCCGTACTCAGGCCCTTGATAAGCTTCGTAGTCAATTAAAGTTAAGTGGCCAACTCGTTTAGAATCTTGATAGCTTCGGCTATATCTCTAATTAATCTTAGTTTTAGTTTAATTTTTAGTCTCTTAAATTCAAGCCCAAGTGTCGGCTTTTATTGTACACTCCAAGACGGAGTTTTTGTTAAATCTTATTGGAATAATAAAGGGTTAGTTAGCCTTACATCTTGTTGTTTCTTGTTACACGAACTTAAGCGATTATTCGCTAACTAGTTCTTAAGATTCGTCACTGAGAAATACACTAGTGAGAATCTTACAAGACACCATTTTATTATCATCATACTTCACAGCAAAATTAAGCCAACCTGTTTTTCATTGGAGATTTAGTTTTTCATATAGTTTTTTATAATTTCACTTAGATTTAGTTTTCATATGTTTTTCATGTTATTGTTTTACTCATAGATAATTCATTTAACGAAAACGTTTATTTCGTGTATATAATATTTTAGTACGTAATTTACCTTGTTGTTAATTATCATTAGTTCAGGGGACGTTCTGCTTGCTTTAACTGAGGAAAGAGGTCGGCAAACGGACCTCTTTGTGGTCGGCAAAGGTTCGCTAATGCAACAAAATATAAAGTTGTGGAATTCCAACCTTTTATCTAACAGCTAAGTGCGTAGGAACCTCGTGAACAGGTAAGCGAATAGTCGCTTTAGTTGAGATACGTAAAACTCGAGAAGGGTTAATTACCTTTTATTTCTCAAAATAAGAACTTAACAGTCGGCTCCTTTTCAGAGCGTACAGCGAAGCCTCCAGTTGGTCTTGAACTCAAATTATAAGAAATAAAACTTAACTAATGCTTAACTAAAATATATAAGTGATAAGTGACGGTGGACGTAGGCACTGTCCCATTGCCATAAAGATTAATCAATACAGCACCACGTCCACCCTTATCTAAAGTTTAGCCAACTTTAGAGAGGAGCCTCGCTAAAAATATATAGCCGAAGTTATCAAGATTTCTAAGTAGTTGGCCCCTAAATATCAACTAAACTGTAAGATATCAAGTGCCTGATATACGCCCGAGCGTAGTAATAGCTTAGCGAGAGTGTAAGCAAAAGGCAAACATAAGCTAGTCAGAATCTCTGGCTTTCTAATAGTCAGTGGAACTTCGACTTGAGTACCGCTCTTATTCATTTGCATTAACCGCGATTCTAAAAACCACATTCTGGTAGGAAATTGTAAGCTGAAATTAGGAGGGTTAGGAAAGTAGCTTTAACTAAAGATAGCTGTTTAAAAACTTAGGATAAACCTCACAAAGTTATAACGGTATTCATGGTCGTTTTCTTTGAATATTATTCAATTTTCTATAATTTAATAAGGATATATATATGTAAAATGTAAAATCTTGTGAGAATGGAAATTTCTCACACCACGCAGCTCATTCATCAGGAACAATATCGTAACAGTAATCGGAATCGCAGAACTGCACGTGCATATATAAATACCCGCCAAACGGGTCCCCCCCCCCACTCTCTTGGCTGACTTCGGACTCGCTTGAGTATGTGGGGCTGCGGCCCTTGCATATCTCACACTCATGGAGTTCTGTTTGATGGATAAGAAGGAGCAGATCAGCAGAAAAATTGCACAAATTAGCTGAAAATGATTAGGTTGAAAATTAACCCATATTGGAGAATCATGCTAAATATAACCTGCACAGAAGTAACATGTTAATGTGTGTTTTGCATCAAGAATCTGTTACCATTTTTGCCATCAGTTCGTCTCCTCGTGGTAACCACATTGTGTTGACCAGAAGAATGTGTGTAAAGAAAAGGGGTCTGCAAATATGGAAAGCACCATTAGCAATGTGTGTAGTTAACGTGAAAATAATTTTCAGTACGCAAAGTGAACGATGTTAACAGATTTGAAATTCGTGTTCTATCTTCAATAGACGGCGCCGTTCTTCCTTCTTTCCGTATTCGTGTTCTTCCGTTTTTAGTGTTCTTGTATTACGCTTTGGTGTCTCATATCTTGTGCGCTATGTTAGCAAGTTAAATATCTAACCCAGATTAAATATTAATAATTAATTCAATAAAGGTGAGATTGAGCAAACAAGTTGTTCTCTGAAGTCCTTTTGATATGTTTTTGGATAAGTGAAGTATTTTATCACTCTTTCAACGCAATGTACTAGTTATATCGATCCCAGGCCAGCAAATATTGGCACTTGTATTTGGATTTGATACTTGTAGGTATCTAGATAAGATAGATTGTCACACATAACACCACAAATATGAAAGACAATCACTAAAAAATTACTAACTTAATTGGCAATACACATTTTAATTGAAAGACGATCTCATTTAAAAGCTCTCGTCTGCGTCACTTATCTTCGGCCATCCGCAAGGCGACAGCTCTTGACCAATCGCTGTTAAGGATTCAAAAGGAGAAATTCTAGGCTATAAATATCACTGCAACCAATTACGTATCCTCTTTTATTGCTTGCTTATGCCAGTGCTCTCGCTTAGCTCTATTTTTCTACTATTTAAAATGTGACATGTGTATATAAAAAAATGTGAGACGCTCATAGCACCTCCAGTGATGTGAGACGCATCAATCAAGGATATGTCCTAAGAAATTAAAAAATATAATTGAAATGATGTATAAAAATTTTTCAGGAATAAATTATGTATTGAACTCAGGACGTTTGTCTACAACTCAATGTTCCGTCTACGCAACAGTTTCAAGCTGCCCTCTAATATCAAGTTATTTACAACGATATACCGTATTTTTCGGCGTATAAGACGCACCCAATTTTAAAGGAGGCAAATCTAGAAAAGAAAGATTATGAACCAAATTCTGTAGTAAAATATTTTAAATCAACCGTATAAAGTTAACAGCAGTTTAAGAAAAATTTTATGTCAACCATGTAACATACTAAGAGCTATCTTTACTCTCATAAACAGTCAGCAAACAGTGAAAGTAACAAAAATAAGGCTGTCATGTTTTTATTCTAACCCCAAGAATTCCTCTTCTTCACTGCTATCAGAAATGAGGAAGGACAGATCCACGCAGTCATTGTCATTACTTTCTTCCTCACTGGTGTCAAATAAGACGTCGTCTTCTGTTCCATCCAAGGCATTACTAATGCCACACTTCTTGAATGATTTTACAACAATGTCTTTCTTTACGGAGTCCCATGACCTTTTAACCCATTCACACACTTGTGTGATAGGGGGCCTCTTCATCCGTCCAGTAGGAGTCAGATCATGGTTCCCAGCTGCCATCCAGGTGTTCCACTCCTCTCGCATCAGAACTTTGAACGGTTTGTTAATAGAAACGTCCAGAGGTTGCAGCTGGCTGGTAAGACCACCAGGAATCACAGCTATTGGGGTCTTAACTTCCTTAAAGTTCTTTTTAGTAGTTTTTGTAATGTGCGCTCTGAACTGGTCAAGCACCAACAAGGAAGATTTCTTCAGAAGCCCGCCAGGACGTTTGGACCACACTTCCTGCGGTAAGGTATGTATGCAGAGGTGGAGGGGCAGCGGAGGGCCATGGTGGGCTTTTGTATTTGCCGTATAAGACGCAGGCACTTTTTCCCCCCTGATTTTGGGGAGAAAAAGTGCGTCTTATACGGCGAAAAATACGGCAAATCATATGTACAGTGTGTTGAAAAATAACGGTTTAAGGAAGTGCTAGAGCAATAATATTTTTTAAATCGCAGAATGCATTGTCGAGAATTAAAGAAAGTTCTTAGAGGGGGAGACTTGGATAAGCGTCTGCTCTGATCAAACACGGTGCGTAAATGTACCGTGGTTATAACTTCCGAGTGCATGGTCAGCAGATGAGAAGGTAACTAGCTCCCTCATGTACTTTTTACCTTTCTTTTCGCATTCTATTATATTGCAACGATTATGTCATTTCCACCTTTACGATTTGCTCTCTTACACTGAGTTTAATATTTTCTTATAGCTATCTCATTTAATCAAAAATGTTTGTATTATTTTTTACTTCTAGTAAGTCCTGTAAATATTCGGGACGATTGCTCTTATTCAATTACTCTCTGCTCACTGGATGAGCAGTGTAAAATTTTCTCAGCTTAACAATTCGCCGTGTCAAGTCATGTGATCATGAAGTGAAGTCAAATGACTCGTAAATGGAAATTACTTCTGGCGATATCTTTTTATTTTTCATTTTTACGTTTTAAACAACTCTTTCTCTTACATAATTTCACCTTAGCACTTCACATTCTCACGTTATCTTTGCGGAATTAGTTAAGGTTTGCTAGGAAAAGCTTATAGCTGAAGTTCAGTATAACTATAAAAGTATTTCAGTATTTTGAGTACACTTCTGGAGCAGTGCACGACTGAAGCAAAGCTGATATGTACTCCTTGCCTCAACAGGAAAACGTAACAGTGGTTTCCTTTAAGAGTACTATTGCTAAAGGAGGTTTTGGCAACTGCCTAAGGGTGTATGTGTTCCAGTAATATGGAGCATCATCATGTTTCATACAAGAGGTAAAGAAACATCGGAACCCTGAAAGGATGAGGAGGTCTTGTCTTTAACACGCTGAGCGCGGCGCCGGTCCCTGGGGACCGGCAGTGAACTTACCGTGTGGCCGGCGTCGGTCCCTGGAGACCGGTAGTGAACTTTCCGTGTGGCCGGCGTCGGTCCCTGGGGACTGGCACCGGAATTTTCGTTTGGCTGGCGTCGGTCCGCGGGACCGACAGTATTAAAGTTAAAAAATAAATATAGTCTCAATGAAATGTGATCAAATTTAGTTTTAATGAAATGTATTGAAACATTCTAAACAAAAATACGGCTTAGCTCGCTGCCGGCTGAACGGAAAGGACAGGAAAAAGTGCAGGGGCACCACGACATGGTCATAGACAAAAATGGTATTGCCCTACTGCACTAACCTTTTCTGGCATTTATTAAGACAAAAGATTACAAGTCATTACATTATACGGAACATTATAAGAACATTATAAGAACGGAAAGGAAAGCAAATTCGGCGCCGCGCTGAACGTGTTAAGCTGGTGCGTTTTAAGAACACAGTTATAATACGCACCGCTTTAGCACGTCGTTTAGAACGTATTTTCTAACACATGTTGAGAACGTTTCGAAAAGTACCAGTGTTGTACGTTGAAATATACGTCCTAAAAACACGGTTATAATACGCACCGTTTTAGCACGTAATTTAGAACGTTTTTCCCAGTACATGTTGAGAACGTTACGAAATGTACCAGGATTGTACGTTGAAATGTGCGTTTTAAGAACACGGTTATAATACGCACCGCTTTAGCACGTCGTTTAGAACGTATTTTCTAGCACATGTTGAGAACGTTTCGAAAAGTACCAGTGTTGTACGTTGAAATATATGTCCTAAGAACACGGTTATAATACGCACCGCTTTAGCACGTCGTTTAGAACGTATTTTCTAGTACATATTGAGAACGTTTCGGAAAGTACCAGTATTTTACGTTGAAATGTACGTCCTAAGAACACGGTTCTGACATACACAACTTTAGCACGTTATGTCGAACGTATTTTATAACTCAATCTGGGAACGTTTCAAAAAACACGATTGTTGTACGTCGAAATGTACGTACAAAATACACGGTTGTTACCCGTATCACTTTAGCACGTTATGTAGAACGTTCTAAATTCACCTAACACCGTTATAGAACGGTGTGACACGGACTTTGAACGTTTTCGGAATGTTCCGGTGCTGCTTTGGTAGTGTGTCTTGTCTCAATTTTCTTTTGTGTGGATATCTGCAAATCCTGACCTTTGAAGCTGACTTTGGCGAGAACCCAATGATCAGAACTTCGCTCAGCTGTGTGCGAGGTGCCCGGTACGTTCCACAAAGTGTTGATGGGTGCAGTTTTGAGTGTTACTGTAATTTTCGCGATTACTTTTTTTTTTTTTTTTCCTTTTTATCTTTTTGTGCAGTTCTTCTGGTTGAGCTTCATTTTCTTGACTGATATATTTCGGATATATATTAATGTACCGATGAAATAGTAGCAAATATCGCGAATTCGGTCCCAAAATATAAAATTTCCTGCAATCGCTAATTCACAACATCGGGTTTGAAAAGCACCATAAAATTACAATTTTACTTTCCAAATTCAGACTGAAGGACGTTTTTATTTCCTTGTACGAAGTAAAGTATCATCAGATTTTTTGAAGTACGTTGTATTGACTGAAGTAAAACGACTGCCTCACGGATATTCCACGCTTTTTTTATAGTGTGTAGGCACAGGAATAAGAAACCAATGATATGTTTTAGATGAAATCGTTTCGAAATGTTTCCACACTCAGGAGAACGTGCTTTAGTGTATATTCAGAAAGCCTAAAGACTTAAATATTTGTCAATTTCATGAGAATCCATCAATGTTTCCTAATGAGCAAAGTTCTGCGTTCTGCTTGTGCTGTTTATGGAATTCCATTTACGTATATAAAATTTAATAATTTACACATGATTCCCATTTAATTGAATAATTGCAATATGGCAACCGAATTAAATTAACAACTGTAATAACAGAATAAAAATACAGCTATATGTAATATGTAAAAATTAAATCGAAATTCCTCAACAACATGCAGGAACATAGTTACTTAAAATTCGCAGTTAGACATGCGATAATTAAGTAAATAAATAAACAATTAAGTAAATAAATAAACATAACGAAACAAATATGCCGCTAATTTTATGTTAAGGTTATTTACGAATAATACATGATAAATTTGTCTGTAATAAATCTTCAACGCTTTTATATACCGCGGCATTTTTTTAACCTAAAATATGAAATTCTCTACCATACTATAAGTTGTACGATACAGTTCTTAAGATCTGCTCATCTCGTAGCATTTGTAATTTCACGCAAAGTTTCACTTCAAAGACACTGGCAGATCTAACGTCAGATCTACAAGAAGTTCCTCGCAAACTGAATTTTCTAACATGCACTTTCTGCGCTAAATTACTGTTGCCAAAGTGTGCTCGAAAGGACTATCGTTTCAGAAATCCAGCTGAGTTCTACGCGGGTGGAATCAAAAGAAGTAATTCCATTTCCAGCTTACATCCCTTTGCCGATAAGGCTTTGCTTTCATCGCGGGGATCCCCGCAGTAAAAGACAGATAAAAGACGCTTGGTTTCTATTTGCTCTTGCAGTCATCCTACCCGTCAGTCCACAGAGAACAAAAGAAAAGATAATTCCGCAGATAGTGTCCCAACAAGTTCTTTTTTATATAACAGTATTTCCCGATTACTTCGATAAATTTTATTTCGCGTGGGAATGAAATTTACTTTCTGAAAGAAAGAAAGTAAACTTGTAGCAATGAAAGCGGGGATTATCTGTAGTAAGAGAAAATTTAATTTGACAGAAACAGGTTTTCGTGATTTAGATGTGACGCGTTACAGAAATCGTAGAATGGGGCGCTTACATGTTTCAAGTAACTATTACATTTTATCAAACATATGATCTATCAGTAACAATTAGGGGGGACGTCAGTATTTAACGAAAGACATTGACATGAATTTTTATCAGACGTTGTTGAGTTCCCTCCATGTGTGCTCTTCTGATGGAAGTGGTTGGGTCGTCCATTTAGTAGATTTAATATTCTTAATTAGAATCCAAGCGTGAAAACAAATACTTTCTCACTGTTCACAACTAAAAAAAGTATAAAAAACTGCTATACAGTGTTGCCTGAATATTTTTCTTCACTACCTGGATTGGGTCTCCTGGATTTTCCCAGTTGCGTCGCAAGTAAGGAAGTGTATCACTTCCTACTACTCTTCTTTACTTCCTTGTGCGAAGTAAAAAGGAAGTATTGTAATCGCGAAAAGTTTCAGGCAGCATATTTCAACGAAATTATCCATTTTGACCGCTATCGAATGCAATTTAACGATGTTTTTGCGTGATATCTGTACGTAAGGACAGAATAAAATACTCTTTTCCTTCAAAAAAATTATAAAACTGCTTTAAAATTAATTCTGAAGAGAATTTTTCGTGGCTTCTGTACGAACGTATGTACGTACGTGCGTGCGTACGTACGTATTTCTCATAACTCAAAAAACGAGTAGCCTCAGAACGTTGCAATTTTGTATATAGGACTGCTATAACATGTAGATGTGTACCTCGTATTTTGGTTGCAATCGGCGGCACCAAACGTATATAAATATATTTATATATATATATCCACTCTGTTACCCGGCTCAGTGATCTCAGTTTCTTTACTCTTATATGTTTGTAAATCGTACATTTTTTGCTTTAAAAATGATTGAATTATGTTGTTTTTATCTCCCGGTTAAGGTTTTTATGTCTTTAGTAAATCTGTGTACAATATTTTTAGAATTATCAACAATTTTAAAGTTGTTTAATTGCCGCTAAGCCTTTTTTAATGGCGGCCATTGATGTTTACATTTGAAACAGGAGACTAGTGGATTTGTTGCCAATCTAGAGAAACTTAGCTTCGCAACAACAAAGACAACGCCTTCATTTATTATTGCCAATTAAATCATGCTTAATTCTTTCTGGAATTTTTCCGAGGAAATAAGCGTTTGAGATTTACTTCGTAATTTTTAACAGAGATATTTTGAGTTTTTATGTATTTTTGCCTTCTCGCGAAGTAAGAACTGAATTAATTAAATGAGAAATACTCAATCGTCTGTGAAAAACTGTTTCTTTTTTGTTTTGTTTGCTTAATTTCTTTTATACATCGTTCTAGCTTTATTATAGTATTTGAATAGAACATGTGGCAACGATTAGAGAATTCTTTAAATGATATACATTTTGTGCATTCTGAGTTATAATATGAACGAAATATAATACTGTTAAGTAAACCTAGCGCCAGAAGTGTCGCTATGGTAAACAAAGTGAATTTTAAAGAATGCATTTATTCTATTGTGGTTTATGCGCTGTCGGCGAAGTAGGTTTAATTCAATCTAATAAGTTTAAATAAATTGAAAGGAAAAATGCGTATAATTTAATATTCCGTACAAGGAAGTCATGTGGAGTACACATCAGATTTTTTTAGATTAGTAACGCTTCATGAAGCTAGTTAAGCAGCTATAAATAACCCAAACAGGAGAGGAAATGATAAAGAGAAATTCTTCGTTCCATGCTAGCAATACAGCAGTTTATTAAAATTGCTCGTAGTACGAAGTCCATAGCAGTAAAAACTGAGCAGAAGTTCAATGATGCAAACAGGTTAAAAAAAAAAAAAAAAAAAAAAAAAAAACGCAATTTAACCCGCTGATGGGTCTGCACCTCCACCTTTCTTGATGCCCCTTAGCGACAGCTCTCTAAATCACTGATAACTTTCTGTCGTTTGTAATGGATCAATTGTAATGTTGTTATAGATTCATGCCATGTTCTTTTGTTTAGGCGAAACACTCAAGACAGGCGAAAGATTATTGATAAAAAAATATTGTCACGTCGCATGGATTTATTATGGGAATTTCAGTATCTACCATCGCCAACGTAGCAGGAACACAATGCAACATAGCAGGAAATCCGCGACAGCATTTGCTCTATGATGCGGAGAAACGGAATCCATCGCTCATGACAATGCGTGTCACAGTATCACATGCTTCATATACTGAATCTTCTTAAAAATGGTTAATCACTCCAACGTTTAAAATATCAATGAAAAAAAAAAAAAGCTAATTAAACTTCATCGAATCGACCTGACTGTCAGAAAGGGACAATCGGAAGAATTTAGAGGGCGGAGTTCACACCAGGTTAATTTTTGGCTGTGAAATGAATTCTCAATTGTCAATGGGTGAAAATGTTACACAAAATAACGGATGTGTACGTTTTATGCACGAAATTACCGTCGAAGTATAATACTGTTGAGTGCACACGGGTTCGTAATAGACTGAACGCATAAGTCCGATAATACGTTAATAAAATTAATTTTTATCGAAAGGAATATTTCAGAACTCTGTAATTTTCCGCAGGTGTTCACAATACAATGAGTAGTTACACTTCAAACTACTAAGAAAGTTAAACACAACGCACTGCTAAGCGCATCTAAAGAGGAAGCTCATCTAATCTCATGCTCAACTCGCAACAATAACAAAAGCATCTAACTAAACAACTGAGAGCAGATTCTCTCTCTTTGGCCTTAAATAGTTTTCAACTGGACCGCCGAGATATTTCTAGTACTTTCTGCTTCTCGAAATTACCGGAAAGCAATACAAGGGTTACAGCTAACATAGTGTTCAATTACTTCTATTCAGTCACAATACTTATAACTTATGCACAATACTTAAACTGTTTCTTTTTGTTTTATTTGCTTAATTTCTTTTAATCATCATTCTAGCTTTATTATAGTATTTGAATAGAAAATGTGGCAACGATTAGATAATTCTATTCTTTAAATGATATAAATTTTGTGCATTATGTGTTATAATATGAACGAAATATAATACTGTTAAGTGAATCTAGCGCCAGAGTGCAAACAAAATAAAAAAGAAACTTTTCACAGACGATTGAGTATTTCTCATTCAATTAATTCAGTTCTCACTTCGCGACAAGGCAAAAATACATAAAATCTCAAAATATCTGTATTAAAAGTTACGAAGTAAATCTTATTCCACTTATGAAACACTTATTTCCTCAAAAAAAATCCAGAAAGGATTAAAAGCATGATTTAATTGGCAATAAATAAATGAAGGTTGTTACGAAGCTTAATTTCTCTAGATTGGCAACAAATACATTATTCTGCTGTTTCAAATGTAAACAAGCAATGGCCGCCATCAAAAAAATTATTAGGCTTAGCGGCACTTAAACAACTTTAAAATTGTTCATAATTCTAAAAATATTGCATACAGATTTACTAAAGGCATAAAAACCTTAACCGAAAGATAAAAACAACATAATTTAATCATTTTTAAAACAAAAAATGTACAATTTACAAACATATAAGAGTAAAGATACTGAAATCACTGAGCCGGATAGCAGAGTGGATATATATATAAATGTATTTATATAATTTTGGTACGGCCTATTGCAACCAAAATACGAGGTGCACATCTGCATGTTATAGCAGTCCTATATACAAAATTTCAACGTTCTGAGGCTACTCGTTTTTGAGTGATGCGAGATATGTACGTACGTACGTTCGTACAGACGCCACGAAAAATTCTCTTCAGAATTCATTTTAAAGCAGTTTTATAATTTTTTTGGAGGAAAAGAGTCTTTTATTTTGTTCTTAACAGATATCACGCAAAAACATTGTTAAATTGCATTCGAAAGCGGTCAAATTGTATATTTTCGTTGAAATATGCTGTCTGAAGCTTTTCGCGATTACAATCCTTCCTTTTTACTTCGTACAAGGAAGTAAAAATAGCAGATACTGTGCCCTTCAAAAATGTAGTTGCAATTAATTTTTAAAAAGAAATTTACAATGCTTTCAACCAAAATATTCTTTCTTTTGTGATTCAAAATGAAAGTTTAAATAGAAATGATTGTGTTTACTAAACCAAACTAATAAATAGATAAACAAATAAAGAACACGCAAGTGAAAGAATGTCAAAACACCCGGTCTATAATTAAACTTATAAATGTGTGTTCAGTAATCTAAAACCGTAAAAGAGAGAAAGGTTGGAAAATATAAAAAGAAATTAAATCATGAAAATCTAGGGAACAGAAGAAACAAAATCTTAAGTGCAAGTTATTTCAACTTGCGATGAGTAAAACAGAAATCATAAATCGTTTGCACGCAATACTTCAATTTAATCCTTCGCACTTCGTTTATTAAGTCTTCCAAAGTAAGAGAAATTTATGACTGTCACTCTATGTCATATTTCATATTAAATGCTTTAATACATTTCATGCTGGAAGTATCTTTGAGTTAAGTTGCAAAGGGCACTAACAGCTGATCTTCTCCATGTGAAGCAAGTAGAAGTTGATATTTTCACTTACGATAAGTATGTAAGATTTTTTTCATAAATATTGTTATCGTGATTTATATAAAATATTTCATTATAAATTATAAATATAAAAATTTCAGTTTTCGAGAAATAGCGAAATCTATCTTTTAATGCTGTCTCCCTGTTCCTATCTGATGTGTACACCACATGAACTCCTTATACAAAATATTAAATTACACGCATTTTTTCATGCTTTCATTTAAACGTATTTCATCGAATTTCGTTAGAGATATATTTCTCGTTCAATTAATTCAGCTCTCACTTCGCGTCAAGGCAAAAATACATAAAATCTCAAAATATCTTTATTAAAAATTGAAAAATATAGAAAAATATAAAACGCCAAATATAGTTAAAACAATTTAAAAAAAGAATTTTTACAATTAAAATCAAAGTTTTTAGTCAAAAACAAGCAATTCGGCCAACGGGCAAAAAGGCAGATTTTTCGTTGCACAAAACTGAAAGTTTACTTTTGGTCTCACTCGGCGAAAAGACACTGAAGGTGCATAAACTAACTTAATTCACTATACTGATAAGTTTCAAATCTAAGCAAATGTGACTGCTATGTAAAAAAAAATATATAAATAAATAAGGATTAGCCGCACTTAAATAAGTTTTAAATTGTTGATACTTCTACAGCTATTGCATGCAGATTAACGAATGACATAAAAATCTTACCTGGCAGATAAGAACAACATAATTCAATCATTTTCTAAAGCAAAAAATTCACAGTTTACCAACATATAAGAATAAAAAAAAAAAATCGAGTTCAAAGAACCGAGTAATAGAGTGAGTACATATATATATGTATTATATGTATGTATATTTATATACTTTTAATGCTGCCGATTTTTTTTATTTCCTTTTTGGTGCAATCAAAATGAAAGGTGCACATCTACACATTATAACAGTCCTGCAGACGAAATTTCAACGTTCTGAGGCTACTTGTTTTTGAGTTATGCGAGATAGATACATTACGTACAGACATCACGAAAAAATCTCCTCTGAATCCATTTTAAACCCTTTTCGGTAAAACAGTCATTTATTATATCCTTATGTACAGCTGTCAGGCAAAAATGTCGTTAAATTGCATTCGATAGCGGTCAAAACCATTTTGGCTAAAAGAGTCCGTTATTCTGTCCTTACGTACAGATATCACGCAAAAATGTCGTTTAATTGCATTCGACAGCGGTCAAAATGGATATTTTCTCCGAAATATGATACCCGAAAATTTTCGAAATTACAATACTTCTTTTACTTTGCATAAGTAATAAATATGTAAGAAATTTGACTCTCGTACGACTAAATCTGACTGGGACAATTTATTCAAAATTTTGCAATATTTTCTATCACTTTCAAGTTGTCTTAAGGGATCTTTTAATTACGTTAGAATGACTCGAGGAAATAAGTTTGCATAAAATGCAGCAAAAATGTGCATAATTTAATAGGCCGTACAAGGAAGTCATCTGGTATCTACATCAGATTATTTTACGATAATATTCCATTGCTGTGTAAATCTGAATGTAGAGATTCCTATTCAATTCATTTACACCTTGCGTATAGATAGTAGTAGTAGTAGTAGTAGTAGTAACGGAGGACGTGGGCACCATCCCCTACCATTACGGTTAATTGAGTATTTATTAATAAATAAAAGGTTTTTACATTGCCATATAGTGCCATATAAAAAAAAATAAATAAAAAATAAAAATCTTAAAGTAGTACTTCAGTGCCATTCATGAAGTGTATCTTTGTAAGTTTTTCTTTATAAAATGTCGAAATTTGTTCTTAGTAAAAAACGTTTGAAACTTATTCCTTCGTTCTTCTTCAAGAAGTTCTCTTTCATTCTTCTCTTTCCTTTAAGGGGGCCCATACACCTTAAACCCCTTATGATTTTCGAATATGTGACTGTTGCAAGAATTGGGATATTTCATTTATTTTAAAAGCAATTACTTCGAACTTTTTACAGCTGACTACGCAATATACCTACTTTAGGAACTACTAACCAGAAAGTTTGTGTTGCCACAAATATGTTTTTAATTTAATCCGCTTTGTGACAAAATATTTCGTCATGTTTCCACCTTGCGCTCACGATATTTTAAAAATGGTTAATGGTGCATACTTGAAATTGGATGGAATTCTTTATATGGGAACTATCTTCTAACTGAACCAAGAATATGACGAATATTTTAATATTAAAAAA
Source organism: Stegodyphus dumicola (assembly GCF_044657685.1). Taxonomy (NCBI): domain Eukaryota; kingdom Metazoa; phylum Arthropoda; class Arachnida; order Araneae; family Eresidae; genus Stegodyphus; species Stegodyphus dumicola. Next base: position 18,800,826 of record NC_140772.1, on the reverse strand, counting down.
TTTTATGCACGAAAACATTACAGATTTTTTTTAGTAAAATACATTTTATAAGCTCAACTCCAAATAAAATAAAAAATTAACGTGAAATTCTTAGAATTTTTGGTTCACAGTAGTTTCCAAATGTTATAAAAGATACATATTAAATATGCAGTTAAATTATGCAACAGATTCTTTTAAACTGTGCGCGCAAGGTGGAAACATGACGAAAAATTTTGTAACAAAATAGATTAAGTTATAAAAATATTTGTGGCAACACAAACTTTCTGATGACTATTTTAGAAAGCAGCTATATTATGTAGTCAGCTGTAAAAAGTTGGAAGTCATTGCTTTTAAAATAAATAAGTTATCCCAATTCTTGCAACAGTCACATATTCGAAGATTTTATGGGTTTTAAGGTGTATGAGTCCCCTTAATCTTCCTTTCATTTAATCTTCGTTAAATCTTCCTTTCTTCTATCTTAATTTCTTTCCTGCATTTTACATGTATTTTCTTCCTATATATCCTTTATCTTTTTACTTAATATAATGAATAAGAAATCCATCTTTATGAATTACTTGTTAACATATTCTTTCCACCTTCTACAGAAAAATTTAATTTTTCTTTTTAAAACCTTTATTTGTAATTTTATACCTTTTCCCTTTAAATCTTTTTCCTTTGAAGCCGCCTTCTTCTTCCTTTTCTTTGAAACCTTTGTTTGTAATTTTGTACCTTTTCCCTTTAAAAATCTTTTTCCTTTGAAGCCTCCTTCTTCTGCCTTTCCTTAAACGATTAAGTAGTCCTTCATTAGCTAAATCATATTGAATACTACTCCTTGTTTCCTAAATCTTTAGTTATTCTTATACTATAGAGTATCTTCATCTATATCTCAATTCCTTAAACTTCTTCTACTCAGCAGCTTCTTCTTCTCTTTCTTGTAACTTCCGTTATGTTCCCTTCATTTTTCATATAAACGACAAATATGAAATCCATCATTATGAATTATTTCTTCTTAAATTTTCACTTCCCTTTTCATTAATTTCATCTTCTTCTCGTCCTCGTGATATCTTCATAAATAACTTGATATCTTATTCTCTATTTTTTTTAATAAAACATCTTCCTGTAAAATTTCCCCCTTCTTCTTTTAATGAAATATTCTTATTTAATTGAAAATGTCTTAACTAGTAAATAAACAGTAGATTTTATTGGTTAGCAAATTCAAAGGATAGCGTATAGATAGTGTATTATTAAGGCAATGAACTCGAAGATTACTAAATATGGAAAGCAATAATTGTTTTCTAACTGCGTTAGATGATATTTGCTTCAGCCGAACAATTTGCTGATTGCTGGTGGGAGGACTTGATGTCAACCATATTATACCGAGAACTGAATACGGAAGATAAATCATAATAGATTATAACAGTTATTTGAAATGAACGCAGAAGAGGAAACAAAAGAGGAGAAACAGACTGAGACTGACGAGTCTTACGAGTATCTGTCTAATAAAGATGAGAAACTAACCAGACCAGTTGCTAAATAATCCAGACTGCTGACAGAGTCGCCGAAAGAGTCTGATATTAATAATACTTTAACAACTTCACCTGCTGCAATTTTATTTCCTCTAAAAGTCTGGAATCAATTGCTATGAATTTAAATCGGATTTACTAGATGTTTTACAATTCAACGCCTTGTTTTAAAACTTCCCCGCTCATCTTCTACCACTCTTTGCAAATGTACCCTCCATTATCGATTGGCTGACGTGGATTAACTTGGCCGTAGCTAAGAAACAAATTTATGTTTGTCCATCGCAAAATGGTGAAAAAGTTGCTATCACAAACCATGAACTTAAAATAAAATTTTTGGGGTAAATACAGAAGGAAAAAGAAAAATATGTCCGAAAACAGCAGTGATAGCATATGCTGAGAGAGTATTTGGGAGTCGTTTTACACGAAATGGTGCGTGTACTATGTAAGGATTATGTTAATTTTATTAACAGTTAAATTTTAAGTTCCTTTCCTGTCAAATTCTTAACTTCAACTTACTACTTCCGTCCAGAACATAGCTTTGGAATCTTGCTGAATATTTAATGAGAAGGAGCGGTATTTAAACCACGAAGTTACTTACAGAGGCAAAGAGAGAATCAGAGTTTCTGATTTACGCGCGTCTGCCTTTTGGGCCACTCTCTTTCTCAAAGCTGTTATTACACTCGGCCGTACTCAGGCCCTTGCTACGCTTCGTAGTCAAATAAGTTAAGGGGCCAAATCGATTTGAATCTTGATAGCTTCGGCTATATTTCTTTAGTTAATCTTAGTTTTAGTTTAATTCTTAGTCTCTTAAGTTCAAGCCCAAGTGTCGGCTTTGTTTGTACACTCCCAGGCGGAGTTTTGTTAAATCTTATTGGAATAATAAAGGGTTAGTTACCCTTCTACCTTGTTGTTTCTTGTCGCCCGAACTTAAGCGATTATTCGCTTATCAGATCTTAAGATTCTTCACTTCCAACATTAACTTAGAATTCCAAAGTGAGGAACTCTACAACGTAATAAGGAATATAAAAACATTGTTAAATATCCGTTACAAATAAAGTGGTTAATAAAAAGTCAATCAAACGCGCAACCATTAATATTAGTTTCCTTAGCATTAATTAAACCATTCACAACTTAGTTTCTTCCTTTCTCATAATGTTTATTCTTCTATTATTTACAATATTTTTTTTTCTTTTTACTTCCTTGTACAAAGTAAGGGAAGTATGGTAATCGTGAAAAATTACGGGTATTATAATTTCACTTGTAAGGATTATGTTAATTTTATTAACAGTTAAATTTTAAGTTAAAGTTCCTTTCCTGTCAAATTCTTAACTTCAACTTACTACTTCCGGCTAGAACGTAGTTTTGGAATAATTCTGAATACTTAATGAGGAGGAGCGGTATTTAAACCGCGATGTCTACTTGCAGAGTGAGAGAGAATCAAACTTTCTGATTTGTGCGCGTCTACCTTTTAGCTATTCTCTCTCTCAAAGCTGTTATTACGCTCGGCCGTACTCAGGCCCTTGATAAGCTTCGTAGTAAAATACAGTAGAGTTAAGGGGCCAACTCGATTAGAATCTTGATAGCTTCGGCTATATCTCTTTAGTTAATCTTAGTTAGTTTAATTTTTAGTCTCTTAAGTTCAATCCCAAGTGTCGGCTCTTATTGTACACTCCAAGACGGAGTTTTGTTAAATCTTATTGAAATAATAAAGGATTAGTTACCCTTCCATCTTGTTGTTTCTTCTTACACGAATTTAAGCGATTATTCGCTAATTAGTTCTTAAGATTCGTCACTGAGAAATACACCAGTGAGAATCTTACAAGACACCATTTTATTATCATCATACTTCACAGCAAAATTAAGCTAACCTGTTTTTCATTGGATATTTAGTTTTTCATAATTTCACTTAGATTTAGTTTTGATATGTTTTTCATGTTATTTATTTATTTATTATTTTAAAATGTTGTTTTCCAGTATCGTTCAAACTCCACTGCGCGATATGATCATTAATTTGTTTCCTGCGTCGTTGCTGGAAAATAACCTTATTTTCCGCGCTCTGGGGTGTTCTGCAGTTCCTTCGTACGTGGCCTTCAGCTCCACAGTTCCAGCGCATTGGTTTCTTGTCATTCCTTTTCAATCTCATGGCATTTAATTGTCTGTTTAATTCGTCTGTCTTACTTTCCGTGCTCTGATGTGTTCTGCAGTACCTTCGTAAGTGGCCTTCAACACCTCAGTTCCGGCACTTTAGAATTGGTTTCTTTTCTCTACTGTTCCGTCTCAAGGCACTGATTTGTCTTGTCAAACCATCTGTTTTAATTTCCGTGCCCTGGGGTGTTCTACAGTGCCGTCGTATGTGGCCTTCAGTACCAGAGTTCCAACGCTTTAAAGCCAGTTTGTTCTCATAACTACCCCGTATCAAAGCATTGACTTGTCTGGATAAATCATCTAAACGAGCCACCAATTAACCCAGTGGCTCGCGGACTTGCACGGCTCTGACTGGTTGGCAGTCTCTTTGAATTGCTTGCTGGGCTGCCTCCAATTTCATGGCATACACCAGAGCGCTTTCTAAGTCCTTCACATCCACCATTCGCAGAGCTTTCTGTATTTCAGGATCCCGGATGTTGTCGATGAAATATTGCAGGGACAGGATTTGCCTTGTTTCTGTCGGGCACACTGAAAGGGCGAGGTGACCCTGAAAGGGCCTTTCAACATCCATGGCGAGCTCCTGGAGTGTTTCTGTAGGCTCCTGTTGACGGGATTTTAATTGAAGCCTACTCTAGTCTTTTACACATTTCTCACCAAAGCGCAGCTCCAACGCTCCGGATAGAGCTATCCAGAAAGATCGAGAAAATACCAGAATGTTCTCGTGCATGATTAAAAAGCTTATAAAAACCGGATTAAAATATCTCAGTTTAGTTGTTTACTTAGTGATGTTATTGATTGTAGCCAATTCGAGGTGAGATCGGATTATCTGAAAGTCTATTCTCTGGTTTTCTGTGAGAGTGTGGAGAATATCTGCAGCGTTTGCTCTCAGAGAAGCAGCGATATGACAGGTCTTAAGTTGGGAATCCCATCCAATCTCTTCTGCCACTATAGAAAATTGTCTTATACATTTGCCAAGAGGTCTTCCCATCATATGTAGAAATTTTAAGAAAGGGACTAGCAGGCTTAGGTAACAATTTTAAACCGTCTGTATCGCTGCCTGTAGTCGCTACGAATTTTTTCAAAGTATCAACTTCTTTCGCAACTTCTGAAACCCTGTCATTTGATCTGTCTGTTGTTCGATTTGTTGTTGGACGGCAGAAACTCTTCCTTCTATTTGTTCTTCAACAGAAGAAGCTCTTCTTCAATGTGTCCAACTCTGTTTTCAGCCGTGTCAATTCTGTCTTCCATAACTTCAAATTTGTTTTCTACTATGGAGGAGATTTCTCTTTTCATTTCCGCTTGGCCCAATTTCATTTCTTCTTTAACGGATTCTTCAATCTTTCCTTCAACGGTTTTCATCACTTAGCAGAATCTTGGCCAGCTTTCATCTCCTGTTTAACTGATTTTTGACCAGCTTTAATATCTTCATTAAAAGATGCTTGGCCAAATTCCATCTTTTCTTGGAATGCGTCAAATGCAGTTATCAACTGCCTCAATTGTTCTTCAACCGTTCTAGTTATTGGCATTCAAACCCCACTCCTGACACCAAAACGTGTTGATTGCATACGGGTTCGTAATGGATTGAATGCACAAGTCGATAAAAAGTTAATAAAATTTATTCTTATCCCAAGAAATTAAACAAAATGCTGAAATTTTCTCAGAGATATTCGTACAATATCGCAATATCTCACAGTAGTTATATTTTAAACTGCTAAAGTATTAAATAGAACTCAATCCCGAATCTCCGATCTCACCCCGAATTCGCTACAATCAATAACATCACTAAGTAAACAACTAAACTGAGATATTTTAATCCGGGTTTTATAAGCTTTTTAATCATGCACGAGAACATTCTTGTATTTCCTCGATTTTTCTGGATAGCAAAAGAGTACAATTACGAGATATCTATTTATTAAATGCACGTGCTCGTGCAGTTTTTCTTTTTCAGCAAAGTTTTCTCTTCAAATAAGTTTCGTGCTGCATTGCAAGGGGATGTAAAACAATTTTAATCATAATTCTACTAAAAATATCAAACTAAATACTAAATCCATAACATTATTATTACTTAAGTAGAGTAAGCAAGAGAAAAAAATAGCTAGTTAGAATATACACGAGAGCTCAATTAATTACAGAATAAAAAAAGGACTAGATGAATTGGGCTAGGGTGTTTTTATGGTCGAATCACTAAGACGTTTTCCTTAGGGGTGTATGTCTTGGTAGAGAAAGCTTTGGGAAAACTGTGCATATTTACATTACGTATACAGAAAATGCTGAAAACAACAATGCAAGCAGTTCGTTCCGAGAGCTCCGAGCCCGAATTCAAGTATTAGTGTTTAGGATCCTTATATATTCGGTTACTTTGGAAATAAAATATTCGGTGTTATTTATGTGATTATAGCACATTTTAATTTGAAGAAAATAAGTAAAAATAATATTGTGCTTGTTGTAGGATTCCGATTAGAAACAGACATTTTTAGTAGCATCTGGACTAGGGTATTGAATTTTATTTAAGCTTTTGTAGCTTTATATAAAGTAATTTGTTTTCAACTTTTATATGCATACAGAAAATACAACTATGTTTTCCCTTTCAACCTTCTACAGAGAAACACAATTGCGGCACCAATGGCGAGAGAATGTGATTTTACTGCGATCTATTTTTAGAAAGAAAAAAATTCTGGGTAGTTAAAAGAAAAGATACTTAGTGTTCTTTAACGAATGTGAAGTGGTTTAGGCGGCCGCGAACAGAAATAGAAGCAATTTAAGTGAAATAAATAGTTCCATTAAGAGATTATTGGCTATTCCGACGAAATTTCTTGTCTTAGTTGCTTGTCGATTCGCATCTTGCTGTCTTTTGTAGAAGTAATTCTACTACTGTAATAAATTTTATTATCTATATATCCAGATAACATTTAAATTCAAAATTTTTCCTTTTTGTGTTGTTTTAACAATACATCTCCATATTATTACATTAAATACTTCTGGAAACATACCTGTAATAAAACTATTCACAAAAATAAAAATCTGGAATTAATTTGCTGTTAAGATGAACACAAAAAGGCGTTAAAATTCTCATAGAACATTCAACATTCCTCTTTTGTCTCGCCAAAATAAATTTCTTTACAGGCAAATCAGATCCATTATTGGTCGACCCGCAAAATGATGGCAGTTCGTTCAGTAAATGCCTTTGCGGAGAATTCCTAAGAGAAACTGGCTCGTACACGTTACACATGCGAAAGGCCACGAAAACGCCCATGTAGCCAAGCCACTTAGCGGGATTCGAGCCTCGGACCGAACTACCAGTATTTAGCGACTTTGCCGCTCGTCCGCTGGTGGGCTCGGTTTTATGAAATCTTCCCTTACATCCGAAGTGGATAGAAAAAACCCTTTCCAGAAATAAGATATAAGGAGAAATTTGACGAGAAGCTCTTTGCATGAAAGTATGGCTATTGATCTATTGGTAGTTAAAACCGAAAATTACGTTTATGTCAGGTTTTCATTTTACTCCATCTTAATTTCTTAAAGGGTCAGATTTAAAAATTTCATAAACAAAGCATTGTTCATTTGACAAGATGATGCTTAGTTTTTTACTTTCTTGTACGAAGTAAAAAGGAAATATTGTAATCGCGAAAAGTTTCAGGCAACATATTTCAACGAAAATATCCATTTTGACCGCTATCGAATGCAATTTAACGATGTTTTTGCTTGATATCTGTGTGTAAGGACAGAATAAAAATAAACCTTTCCTCCAAAAAAACTTATAAAACTGCTTTAAAATTAATTCTGAAGAGAATTTTTCGTGGCGTCTGTACGAACGTATGTACGTACGTATCTCGCATAACTCAAAAACGAGTAGCCTCAGAACGCTGAAATTTTGTATATAGGACTGCTATAACATGTAGATGTGCACCTCGTATTTTGGTTGCAATCGGCCGCACAAAATGTATATAAATATATTTATATATATATCCACTCTGTTACCCGGCTCAGTGATCTCAGTTTCTTTACTCTTATATGTTTGTAAATTGTACATTTTTTGCTTTAAAAATGATTGAATTATGTTGTTTTTATCTTCCGGTTAAGGGTTTTATGCCTTTCGTAATTCTGGAAGCAATATTTGTACAATTATAAAAGATTTAAAAGCTGTTTAAGTGCGGTAAGTTTTAAATAACGTGGCGGACATATTTGTTTACATTTGAAACAGCAGAATTGTAGATTTGTTGCCAATCTAGAGAGAATAAGCTTCACAACACAAAAATAACGCCTTCATTTATTATTGTGAATTAAATCATGCTTAATCCTTTCTGGAATTTTCCGATCAAATAAGTATTTAAGATTTACTTCGTAATTTTTAATGGAGATATTTTGAGTTTTTATGTATTTTTGCCTTGTCCCGAAGTGAGAACTGAATTAATTGAATGAGAAATACTAAATCGTCTGTGAAAAACTGTTTCTTTTCTGTTTTGTTTGCTTAATTTCTTTTATACATCTTTCTAGCTTTATTATAGTATTTGAATAGAACATGTGGCAACGATTAGATAATTCTATTCTTTAAATGATATAAATTTTGTGCATTATGAGTTATAATATGAACGAAATATATACGTTAACTGTTGTATAATTATTGGATTATATAACAGTTAACTTAGTTTCCGTTATATAATTATTATATAAGTTAACTGCTATCTAATTATTAATACTATTAAGTGAATCTAGCGTCAGAGTGTCGCTATGGTAAACAAATACTAGATGGAATTTTAAAGAATGCATTTATTTTATTGTGGTTTATGCGCTGTCGGCGAAGTAGATTTAATTCATTCCAATACGTTTAAATGAAATGCAAGAAAAAAATGCGTATAATTTAATATTCCAATACAAGGAAGTCATGTGGTGTACAACACAGATTTTTTTTTAATGTTTAGAAAGGAAGACCTCATTAAAATTTAGATTTCCTTATTCGTCCAATAAGTTTTTATTAAAAATTTGCATTGCCGAAGCATGAATAATTTCGTTATTTAAAACACTTCACAACTAAAAATGTATAACAAAACTTTGTAATGCCGAAGCATGAATTTCGTTATTTAAAACACTTCGCAACTAAAAATATATAACAAAACTTTGCATTGCCGAAGCATGAATTAATTTCGTCATTTAAAACACTTTGTAATTGTAAATATAGAGCAAAAATTTGCATTGCCAAAGCATGAATAATTTCGTCCTTTAAAACACTTCGCAACTAAAAATATATAACAAAACTTTGCATTGCCGAAGCATGAATAATTTCGTCATTTAAAGCACTTTGTAATTGGAAATATATAACAAAAATTTGCATTGCCGAAGCATGAATAATTTCATCATTTAAAACACTTTGTAATTGGAAATATATACCTACCACCAAAGGCTGAGTAATGAATTTTAAAGAGTGTAAGAGTGTAGTTATCTATACATATATATATATATATGTATATACTAGGAAGCCTGGCGGTCATACGAAATGACCGCGGTTCTAAATATTATAAATTGTAATTAAAATGATTTGTGCAAAGGTATCTGCTAATTTAAACCGAATTACCCAGGGCAGGCGGCGAGAACGACCCTTTGCTTACTGCTCCCCGGGGTTTCCCCCATCTACTTGCTTAATTGCTTAAAGTAGAGTGCAATGAAGGAACCCACTGGCGGTACATTTCTTAAGAGCCACCGCTAGCTCAATAAAAAAGGTGATTTAAATAATGAAATATTAATTCACATGTCAAAGATCTCTTTGTACACAACATTTCTTGTATAGATCTTTCCACCATTTTTAAGCTCGCCTTGCAGAGGACCATCCATTATTTTTAATTTTACGTCCGTTCTTTCAGGAACTCTTGAACAGGCAATATAAAGTTGACCGTGTCCAAATGCAGGCTCAGGTTAAAAAAATGCCAACACGCTTAAGCGTTTGGCCCTGAGACTTATGGATGGTCATAGCAAAGGCAAGTTTTACAGGAATTTGTCTACGTCTCAATTGAAACGGCAACCCTGTGCCGTGGCGACTTCACCCCATTGGCTAGTACAGTTACGTAAGCAACAAATCCGCGACAAACGGACACTTAAGCCGTATATATGTATGTGGGGTGAAATAACATCATCTCCTCCGAAACGGCTGGCTCCCGGGCTTAGCGAAGCACACCGTTGGATTCCGCAGGTCCGTGGACGCCAGTTTGATCATTCGCGTCTTCTTGGGACTTTAATTAGCCGAGATATTGATTAAAAACGAATTTTCCCCTACGTTTTCTCTGCATTTTCCACTTTCTTGAGTTTTCCCTATTAGAGTGATTTGGCTACGTGCCAAATCCTTTTTCTCGAATATCTACGCAACGGCGCCGAGTTGAAATTCGAGACGCGTACCTTCGAATTCCAAAAAATTCTCCGAATTCATCGATACAGTTCTCATCTTCGTACGACTTTAATCGGTCGAGATATTAATTAAAAACTGAGGAAACGTTAATTTCCGAGCTCATTTTTCCGAGTGGCAACAATAAATTATCTGCGACACACACTTTAGCCGCTTATATATATATATATATTTGTAATAATAAAATTCCATAGTCAGGAATACACTTAGATTTCTGACTGTATGTTCTTTTCATTTTTAATGGCGACGGTCTCTTGTTTGAAAGGGCGGGGAATTGGATCCACGGCCCCGTGGTCAAGTTGTTTTTCCGCCTTTTCTGCACGTACAGTTGTGGAGTGTTCTGGAAGTGTTTTAGGCGAGCTGGAGTGGCTGGCGAGGCTGGCGTCATTTTTGGGGGCTCCGCCTTTCCGGAGGCTGTGGAGGGACTCACAAAAGGAGTGTTGGGGCTTTTCCTTGAGTGTCACGATGCAGTAAACTTCATACAAAAAGTTATTAGTAATTCTTTTTATTTACTCCGGATATCTGATTTTTGTAATTGCAATTTCTCTTGAATAATAATAAATGGATCCTGTTTTTTAAACTTATCGTCTGATTATTTAAGCTACGACTAAAGCTGATACATTATATATATATATATATATACGAGTATATATAGATATGTATAAATGTATAGATATTATGTTTCATTAAAATCTAATTATTAAAGTTAAATAGTTCTCTTGCGCCAGTGCTGCAAGGAATGAAATATGAATTTAATAAATCGATTTATTTTGATTGCAACTGAATTTTCATTTTTTTTAAAATTTAATTTGCTTTATATGAATGAGATTATAATACTGTATTTATTAAATATATGTATATATATGTGTGTGTATAACCCTAGATGCAAAATTTCAACGTTCTACGGCTAATCATGTTTGACTTATGCTAGGTACATGTATGCATACATACGTACAGACGTCACAATAAAATTCTTTTGAATCCATTTTAAAATCCGTTTCAGAAAAAAGAGTATTTTATTCTCTACGTATGTATAGACGTCACGCAAAAAAAATTGTTCAAATAAATTCGGGAATGGTCAAATGCGTTCCATTGAAATATGGCATTAAAATGTTTCGTGATTACAATACTTTCTTTGCTTCGTACAAGGTAGGCATAAAGCACCCAAAAACGTTTTTATTCAGCTCTAAAATCTAAAATATAAATAAACTCAATAAAGGAATAAAATCTAGAATAAGAAAGGGAGCAGTAGAAGAAAATAAGTAAACACAGGAATAGAGTGATTAAAACAAATTTTAAGTTCCAAGAATAGAATCGTCGAGTTTTAGTATGAGATAGATCACTCAGGTCACTATGGATCAGAAAGTTAAACAACATTCACTCAGCAGTTCATAATATTTACAGATATTTTCCAGGCTCTGGCGATAAATATCTTACAAGTATTGGCGCAAAAGAAGTGGCCATGGTGCTTCAACCGCCTCGAATCTCGGTGAACAGGTTGACTGCATGATACTCTTGCGGTTTCAACATCTGTGACTTGAATAAGAGCCAGTTTCCCAGCCAGTCGTCCACGAAGGCATGCGTTTTCTTTGTCTGTATCTTCTATTTATACCATCGTCCATCATAAAAGTGCAAACCGAATTTAAATATCGAATGAAATTATGGTTCAGAAAGACAGAGAACTGCTCTATCAAAAATCTGTCTATCTCTGGAAGATTCACTTGTATGCCAATCTGCCTTCTTGTAAACTGTTTTGTTCTTATTAGAACTTAGAGCTAGGTGGATTCGGATTAGTGAAAAACTGAACGTTATTTTATTTTGGTGCATATGTTTAAATATTTGAATTTTTGATATCATACAAATAGCGGTGGCTACTTTATATTAAATTCAGCATGTACTCCAAGCATAATAATAAACCTTTTAGTTAATTTTGTAGAGTCGTTACAGTTGTTGGAGTAACGATGAGCAGTGCCCTCGACCTGGACCTCTCGAATACGCTCCGAGTGTGCTACCGTTACACCACGAAGGCATGAAGAAAGGAGGGAGAAAATACTCCCGTATCAGTAGCAGTATTATATCAGTCCTGTTTCCGTAGTGTATTAGTCATATTTGCATCAGTAATATACCAGTAATGTGTCGATAATGCATGTCATGCACATACTACCGACCAAACCTGCCGGAAGAACAGACTTATAGCTGAAAGCCAACGACTTATAGCTGAAAGGAGAGAGGAGAAAATCGGGCAACGAAAAGAAGAAGCGTGCTTGATGCGAGAAGGACGGCATGCTCGTGTGAAAAAAACAGTTTATCTGAAAGGAGAGGGGAAAATCTGGCAACGAGAAGAAGAAACGTGCTTGATGCGAGAAGAACGGCATGCTCGTGAGAAAAATTTTTTTTGTTAAGAACTGAGAGATGCAATGTATTACTTGAGCGTTTGATGTAAATGTGAATAAAAGCAATACTTTGTGAAAAGTTAATGTGTATTTATAAAATTAAAATATAGCTTATGTTATTATTAAACCTGCATAAGTGGATAGATTATGAATGTTATTAGTCAACTGTATTTGCAGGAAATAAACTGGGACACTTATGCAGGTTTAATAATAACATAAGCTATATTTTAATTTTATAAATACACATTAACTTTTCACAAAGTATTGCTTTTATTCACATTTACATCAAACGCCCAAGTAATACATTGCATCTCTCAGTTCTTAACAAAAAAAAAAAAAAAAAAAAAAGAAACTAACTTTTTTCTCGGAATACAGCCAAACTAATTTCAAATTTTTTCTCACGAGCATGCCGTTCTTCTCGCATCGAGCACGTTTCTTCTTCTCGTTGCCAGATTTTCCCCTCTCCTTTCAGATAAACTGTTTTTTTCACACGAGCATGCCGTCCTTCTCGCATCAAGCACGCTTCTTCTTTTCGTTGCCAGATTTTCTCCTCTCTCCTTTCAGCTATAAGTCGTTGGCTTTTAGCTATAAGTCTGTTCTTCCGGCAGGTTTGGTCGGTAGTATAGGGTATGTGCATGACAATGCATATGTGTTGTGTTAATTCGCATTAGCTTGAGTCTTTGTAACGCGTTATTTCGTGGTTTTATTTACCGACTTGTACAAAATCATTCCCATTTACCATTAATCACTATTAGTCAGTATTTTATGAGTATTAATACCAATAAAAGTATTGTATGAGTATCAATATCAGTAAAGTATTGTATAAGTATTAATACCAGTAAAGTATTGTATGAGTATTAATACTAGTAAAGAATTGTATATGCATATTTGCTCATGCATATATCGCATGAGCAATAAAAACAGTCTTGTATCAGTATTATATCAGCCTTGTATCAGTAGTGTATCAGTTATATTTCATCAGTAATGTACAAGTAATGTAACAGTAGAACATTGATCTGTGGTATTTTAATTCGCATTTTATTTTTTTCAAGTCTCTGTAACGTATAATTTTGTGGATTTATTTACTGACTTGTGCAAAATCATTCCCATTTCATCAGTATTAATATTCAGTGTTATATCAATGTATTAGTACTGTAGCAGTATTAATCAGTGTTAATATCAGTATTATATCAGCCTTTTATCAGTTCTGCATCTGTCACGTTTGTATCAGTAATGTACCAGTAATGTATCTTGAATATTAATCTGTAACTCTGTAACATATTATCTTGTATGGTCTTGTCGTGCACGTTGAATACCTTTTAGATGGCATTATGTATTTTGAAGGGGTGCTATAGATAGTGGTGGACGTGGTGCTATACTAATTAACCGTTTGATAAGGGGATAGTGCCCACGTCCTCCGTTCTCTCTCTCTCTCTCTGTCCCTTTTAAAGGACAAGCGGGGATTATGGGACACAGTAGCCAAATCCTGGTGGTGAAGAATCATCATTCACCACCTTTTAGTTCAGGTCATTAGGATTTTTGAAGTAGGAAACACGATAAATGAGCAACTCCCTCGTTCGGACTCGAACCTGGACCTATCGAATACGAGTCGGGTGTGCTACCATTACACCACGAAGGCATGCAGAAAGAATGGAGAAAATACCTTATAATTTTACCCCTTGTCCTATCTTCTTAGAGTTCAGAGTTTTAGCAAGTATGAAGACAAGAATCCGTGTAAACCCAATAAAGTTAGTTATAGTTTAACAAGTTATAAGGTATTTCTCCCACTTCCCTAGCGTGCCTTCGTGGTGTAACCGTAGCACGCTGGGCCGGTATTCCAGAGGTTCGTGGTTCGATTCCCGGCGAAGGCGATGTCATATTTTTCATCTCTGCTTCCAATTAACCTAATGACTCTACAAAGTTTAGGATTATAACTTATAATTAGGTTTAGCCTATAGAGGCATTAGGTATTTTGGAAGCTGGAAACTTGAAAAAGGAGCAACGCCTTCGCCGGATATCGAACCACTGACTTCTGGAATATAATCTTATAAGCCTTGCAGCCTTATAAGCCATGGACCTCATAAGCCTTGCAAACCATAATTGATTAAACAAACGAAGAAACAAAACAAACATATTTCAACAAGTTCGAATTTCCTGTTATATAGATAATCTGGGTGTTAACTGTAACTGCTCTGTTGCAGATGAAATTCCATGCATTTGGTAACAGTGCGATTCACATTTAAATAGATAGATATTCTACCGTTTCAATAACTCGTAATAGGATTTGCAAATGATAGATTTCATTTATCGTTCTCATAATGTCTTAAGGTTATGAATTCCGTCGACAGCAAACACCTCGAGAATCCTTGACAGTGTCATGTGATCAGTTCATCTTCTGACATTCCCAAAGGGCTACAAACTTCATGTTTGAAGAGGAATGAATTGTAAGAATGATTTTCCGGAACGCCGAAGGAATTTCGCTTCCGACGTCTGGTATTTATTCAATCTTAGTGTAATATTCTGGGAGTGTGAGAATGGGAAGTCATCTTTTCGTGAGAAATATTCCTAGAAATTTTAGAAACGCTTCTATTCTAGTCTGTCTTCCATTCAAATGTACCTAAGGAAAGCAAACGTTTGTTACTTTCGGTTGCTTTCGCTTAGTACGCATATTTCCCCACGGAGCAGATTTCTTATGAAAAAAAATCAGTATTCATAGGAGGAAAGAAAAGAATACTTTTTAATATTTCTGAATGCAATTTAAATGCTCTTATAGGACAAATTTTGCATACGAGTGAAGACATTTCGTATTTGGTATATGCTTATCTATACCGGTTTGGGTACACATGCGAAAATTGGGAACCGAAAAATCAGAAAATGATTTATGGCGATAGGATGCCGTTTTAGTGCACTATTCAAATATATAAATGAAATATTTTCCTTAATAATATTATGCTCTTTAAATTTCTTCTTAAAGCCTGAATAAAAACTTTAAGGTCAGTAAAAATGTTTTAGAAAATGGAAACATTTAAACTGAGGAATTAAAATATACCATTTGATTGATAATTATTGAGCTTAAATAAAAGTAAAACAAGTAGAAAAATTAATTTGCAAATATTTTATTATTAGAAAATATTACAGAACACACAGATGACTATTTGAGCCTGAGTAAAAACTTTAAGGCCAACATAGAAAATAACATATAAGAAAAAAAATTACAAATTCTTAGAAGGTTGTGTAGGAGCCATTTCTTCGAATTATTTCAAATATTCTTGTTTCCATGGATGAAACGAGTTTTTGACAAAGGGGGGAGTCGGTTTTATACCATTCATCTTCGATAGTAGATTTCAGCTCTGTTGTTGATGTCAAATGTCTTCTATTTGCATAAATTCCTCTTGCTAAGACACCCCAAAGGTTCTCGATTGGGTTGAGGTCAGGTGATCTAGCTGGCCATTTCACAGTTTCAACATTGTTGACTTGGAACCAATTTTTTGTGCTGTTACTCGTATGGATCGATGCATTGTCTTGCTGATATTTCGAATTTTCTCCAGCAAGACATTCAGCATTTGACAAAAGATGATTTGTTAGGACATTTTGGTATCCTTGTGAATTCATTCTACCTGAAACGAATGCAATTGAGCCCACACCATTGTAAGCAAAACAGCCCCAAGTCAAGACAGACCCTCCACCTAACTGGCGCTTGGAGAATATTTCTTTTTCATTTCTTATATCATGCCAGTAGAAATTCCAGCCATCTGGTCCATCCAAATTCCATTTTTTTTCGTCACAGAAAAAATAATTTCTATCCATTGGTTGTCCCAGGTCATGACTTTCTAGCCAAAGTACAAACGCTCTATTTCGTGTCTCTGCAGTAACTGAGGCTTAGTCAATTTTGCTGTATAAGTGAACCTTCCAGACCTTCTAATTGTGTTATAAATCGTTTTTTGACAAACTTTTAAACCTGTCGTCGGAATCAGTTTCCTGGTTGAGTACTTTCCAGTAGATACAAGTTGGCAAACTCTTCTTTCATCAAGCGAGGACAAAGCTTTAGGTCTTCCCCCCAGTATTCTTTTTACCATAATTGTCTTTCAATTTTAAAATATTGTTGACTACAGTCTTTGATCTTCCTATCTTTATCGCAATAGCACGACTACTCATTCCTGTTGAAGACAAAGCTTCGATCTCTCCTCTTTCACGATCAGTTAACTTCTTAACCTTCGTCATCTTCACAAAGATCACCAATACTTCGAAGAAACATATGACAAATATGAAAATAGCAGCGTTGTCACAAGCTAGTAGTTGCAATGGTAATTACACGATTATATTATATTTATTTTTAAAAAAATGACTGGTGGCCTTAAAGTTTTTACTCCGGCAGAAATACAAACTTTGTAAATAACCACATGTTTCTCATAATTATGCATTTACAAATTATGTTTATAGCATTTATTTCTTATCAATGAACTTTAATAATTAATATTATTTGAATCCTTTTTATTTCATTTTATATTTTCTCAAAAAATTTTACTGGCCTTAAAGTTTTTACTCAGGCTGTAATTTTTTTATTTGTTGTTAATAAAACAAATCCGCAAAAATCTTAGAAAATGTAGGCATCAGTCCAGTTTTCAAGACTACGAATTGCAAATAATAATGAAATCAATAAAATAAAATTTAAAACAATTTCATAAATACAGAACACTTTACGGAATAACTGATGTCATAGTGCAGGAATTCAGCACGATCGTAAATAAATATCGTTCGTAAATGCAGTTAAAAGTTTACTTACACAATGGCTAAAGAAATAGCACTTGAGGTTTTTTTCTAGCCCAAACGGGAGTTAGACCCAAAAGGCTGTAGTCTCAAAACGGCATTTTCCCTCGTTTCACTTTCCAAACTGTTGCCACCAAATATTATCGCCATGTATTATATTTAACGAAGCTACATAATGAGGAGTCTGCATGAATGTTTCTCGCATTGTGAAAAAACAATGGTACCTACAGCCCTCCAATTTTGAATAACGTAGGCCTCCAACAGAACATGGGCACTTGGAAACCCGAATGTTGAATTTCGAATGTGTTTTATTATCTATTTCATATTTTGTAAAATTTTAAGGAATTTTGATTAAAAACGCAACTATTTCAAAGCGAGTAATGGCAACAATATACAGAAAAGCATTGAGATTAAATAGCATTGAGATCAATAAATGCAAAGATGCATAATAAACGCGTATAATAATAACAAAAGCAAAGCAAACCAAAAATATAGCGAAAATAATAATGAAAGATGAAATACACTCATGTCCATAAATTAAGGATAATGCAAAATCAGGCAAAGGAAGAGTTAGAAGCAAAACAAATTTGACTTATTTGTAAAGCTTATTTATTAAACAAAAGGATGCTATATGTTTGATATTATTAAAAAAATTAGCGAATTTTTCTCCCTGGATCAAATTACAAAAAAAACCCTATTTACAAAAAACCAATATTACATGGCTGGTATGATTCTTAATACATTGTATGTCTCCCAGACGATGCAATACAGTCTGTACAACGCCTAGGCATGCTGAGTATCAAATTATCGATTTGATCTTGGGGGATATTACACCCTCAAAAAGCAATGCTCTCCGAAGTTCCGATAGACATGTAAGAAGAGGTTGACGAGCTGCAACTCGTCGGCCAAGCATGTCCAACACGTGCTCTACTGGATTCAAGCCCGGTGAGAATGCTGGCCAGTCATTACGGGTGATATCTTCCAATTGAAGGCATTCGCTTACGATGTTTGCACGGTGAGGCTGGGCGTTGTCATCCATAAACACAAATTGTGCGCCCATGGCGCCCCGAAACAAACGTACATGTTGTTCCAGAATGACAACCCGATAGATTTGGCTTGTCATGATTCCAATTTGAACATGCAGGTCAGTTCTGGAACCCAGAATAATTCCACCCCAAACGTGCACTCCTGCACCACCGTAACGGTGTCGTTCAATGATGTTTTCTTGGTGGTAACGGGTACCTGGAGCTCTCCATATGAAAGTCCGGCGAGAATCAAACTGCAAGCTAAACCTGGACTCTGGTCTACGAGTATATAGACTGGTCTACGAGTATATAGACTAATCTGCCCTAAGCGTCTGTTCTCGGTCTGCCTTGAAATTGTCGTACCAGTGGCTGAAGAGAGCTGACGAGACAGGTCTGAGGCTGTGCTCGGCCTGTTTCTTTTGGCAGTAACTGCCAAATACCATTCCTCATTCGGCGTTGTAACTCTGGGGCGACCTGTGCTGTAACGTCTACTCACATTACCATCATCTTGGAATCGTTGCCAAAGCCTGGAGATGAAACTCTGGGAAATTCCAACGTCGTCTGATACTTTCAGTTGGGTACGCCCACATTCCTGACGTCCGATAATTCTACCACGTAAAAAATCATCCAA
Source organism: Stegodyphus dumicola (assembly GCF_044657685.1). NCBI lineage: Eukaryota > Metazoa > Arthropoda > Arachnida > Araneae > Eresidae > Stegodyphus > Stegodyphus dumicola. The sequence continues at coordinate 18,781,972 of NC_140772.1, read as the reverse complement.
ATGCGTCCTTTGTGTCATAACTATTCGGTTATTGCACTGAAATGCTTATAAAGCGCCTGCGAACAATTTTGCTTCTTTGCCTGTATTCCTGATATATCACTCTCTTACACTATCTTCATTGTGAGGTACCATCGGTGTCATTTGGTTAATTCCTGAAATTTGCGTATGATTCTTGAAGATGTGTGTAGTGATTTTACAGGTGATATATTTATTTTATATACAGGTATTTATATACAGGTGATATATTTAAGTTCGATTTTTACATGACTCCGAATTATCCTTAATTAATGGACATGAGTGTATAATACATATCGAGCAGGCGAAGTCAAACTCTAAATAAAAGTTAATCTAACAACACTAATAAAAGTAACTAAAAATAATAAATAAAGTAACTAACTAAATAAAAGTTAATCACAGAAAACTTAAACACAGAAGAGAGCAAGAATTAATCCTTAATTTGTGACCGTCTAGACAAATTTAGTAAATAACTAATGTGTTTCGAAATGTTAAGTGTAAATTAACATCGAAAAAAGAAGCTAGAAACACTTCAAAAAGAAAACAAAATCTCTTGCATAATAAAATATCGAGCCTAACATGCGCTTTGAAGTATAACTAAAATCAAATGAAACTCTTAAATTCAATTAAAAGACTTTCTAAAGCAAAAACATCGTAATTTGGTAGCATACAAAATAATTAATTTTATATGGAAGAGAAAACTAGAATGTTACCTTAATTTTTACTGTAGTAAAAGCTTTAACATAGCAATTCCAAACGTTTCCCGCCTAATAAATTAACTTAAGTTGAAGTAGAAGTAATTTGAACGGAAGAAGTAATTTTACATTTTATTTTCAAAACCAATTTAAAAAAGTGGTATAGTGTATAAATAAATATTAAAAAGATGCTTTAAGAAAAATTAGACTGTAGCAAAGCAGTTTAATGTTACATGTTAAAATCAGCAAAAATTTAAGAAGGGAGTTAAATTTTAAGAAGGTAAAGATTTAGCCTAACGTTCGAGGATTTCAACCTAACGTTGCATCGTGCAATTGTAATTAACCAGTAATTAAATAATAAAAATCCAAGAAATGAAAGAAGTTTTAATTTGTTACTGAGTACCGAACCTCTCAAGTGGACTGGCCTAAGAAGAGAAGCTGAAGTAGGTTCGTTTTGTTAGTCCTAGAAAGAGATAATTAAACAACCTAATCAAAATTAAACCTAATATAGGAATTCTCCCAAGAATGTCTAATTTAACTGGGTTAATACATTCAGTTTAAAGGTTTAGATATAGACTATCATGGTAAACAACAGTTTAATGGTGGTAATGCCTTTTTGTATTGACAGTTGTAATTTAAAAAGCGATTTTTGATAAATTTAAGTGAAATTTTATTACTTTTTAGAGTTTTAATTCGTAATCTAAGTTTTTTTTTTAAGTTTATTGTTGTGACTAATATATTTTTGATTCTTTTGGATAGATTAATAATAGTGCTGATGATTTTTCTGGAGATGTTAGACTGCCAACTAATTAACTTAACGGTATTAAAATTAAATAATCTTCTTTTGTCAAAATTTTGCTAAGAAAACTAAATGTATACTGGTTAGGAAAACTAAATGTGTACTCTACAAGGGAAACAAATTATTATATAATGTATTAAAGTTTTAAGCTTTTATTTACACATTTGTGCTATTTTCAATTCAGAAATATGCTGTTCCATTTACTTCGCTCGTTACACCACACCCTTGACGAGTGCCGAGCGATGTAATTCTGTATATTTCGTTTTCTATGATTATTTACCCTACATTTTGCACTGTTTCTGCTTTTATTATTTGCAATTTAATGCATCTTTTCACTATTGATCTTAATGCTGTTTTAATTCGTTTATTCACAAAGTTTGTTGCTAACACAAGTACCACAAACACATTTTTCAATAGCTTGATCCAAGCTGAATATGTGATGGATTTAAATGATTCTCATTTTTAAATTTTTCAATAAACATACGTTACTATGAAAGACCGAAATTGGAGAATGTCACTTTCACCGGAGAATGTCAACATTCACCATATACGTCGGTGAAAGATCGAATATTGCATTACATTCTTGTACATTCGGACCCTCACCGGTGTATGTCGACAATCACAGATATGCTCTGGTGTAGGTCGAAAAGAGAGGAGTATATGTACACGCTGCCATTCCAAAAGGAAATGTTCCACAAATAAATGCAGTTCTAAAAGCAAGGGCCTCTTGTGCAATTCAAAGTTTAGTTTAAGTTGTTGCAATAAATAAGATTTGAATCACATAATTTGGTAAGTTTATAACTTCTATTATTTTCTTTCTCATTTTGAATGTACTGTGTGTTTTAAGTTCTTATATTAAGTTCTTATTCTGAGTTTCAAGTGCGTTTTTTTGCGAATGAATTACGGAGTAGGAAATATAATATTGTTATATGTTCAACATTCACCATTAGCACATGGTAAATGTCGACATTCACCGGTGTAAGTCAGAAATAAGAGTATTTGGAAAATATTTCGGATATACACCAAGCGACTATGTGAATGCTGACATTCACCGGTTAAAGTCGATATTCTCCAGATTTCGGTGTTTCACCGTAACATATATAAATAAAATTTAAAGTTGAGATGAACAAAGAAACTGAGAAAAAACTAGAAATATAGAAAAACAATTTAATGCAGATAAGAAATGATATAAAAAATGTAAATGTAGTAGTTAATATCACATATGATATAAAACGACCATAAAACAACCGTTATAATATCAAGCAAATGAGCTAATGAAGTGAAAAAAAACGGAACAATATTTAGTAAAGACATAGATAAAAAATTCATTTATAATAGACATTATCATCCCTTGCCTACTCCCGATGTAGGGGCACATTACAAACAGCTTCTGCTATTAATGGATTTTTGCATTTTGTTGTCTCCCTTTTGTACTTCTTACACTTCAGATTTTCTCATTTGCTTCATGATATGACGGTTAGTTTACCATGAATCTGCATTTACATATTTTTAGGCATTTCTAGTGACACAAATACCTGGTATATTGCGAACTAAAATATTTGTGTTGTTTTACATCATTAGGCCAAAGGGGTAATTTGCCCGGATGGGCCGTTAATTTCAGTTTGGCATTTCGCGTTGGTTCACTATATGCGTTTCACTGTGCGTTTCATTTTTCAAATTGCTGCCACTAAATATTAGAGCCCAGCATTATATTTAGAGAAATTAAATAAGGAAGAATCTGCATTAATATATGTATGTTTCTCGCATTGTGAAGAAATAACGGTGCCTAGAGACATCAAATTTTGAATAACGTAGTCCTCCATTTGAATATGGGAATCTGGAAGCCCGAATGGGGAATTTGTTTTATTATCTATTTCATATTTTGTGAAACTTCAAGGGATTTCTGATTAACAAACTCAACGAGGTCGAAACGAGCAATAGCGGCACTGTAAGGAAAAAATTACCTTTTTATCGCCAGCGCGCGAGACTATGTATCGGAAATTCTAAAGCTATGTTGTTTTTAAATTATTTTGTGGTACTTCTATTGAATTGAATTTTATATGGCTTAAGTGCAAAGAACATGATAAATAATAAATAAAGTAAGACACGATACGTTAAAAAAAAACTCCCCTTTGAGTGTAATATATAATCTGAAATCTTTCAGATTATTTTTGTAAATTAGAATGTTTTATGGATCATTTTCTTTATTTACATTAATGTTATAGAAATTTTCTTCACTAAGTAGGACGTTAAGGATTCTCCGGCATTGGAATTATTTGTCTATACTAATAGGCAACGAAAGAAGTTGTAGAGTCATTAGGTTAATTGGAAGCAGAAAAGATGAAAAATATGTAACCGCCTTGACTGGGAATCGAACCACGGACCTCTGGAATACTAGCCGAGCGTGCAGAACCACTACATCACGAAGCCACGCTAGGGAAGTGGGAGAAATACCTTACATACTCAGCCTTTTAAAGGACGACTGGGGTTCTTTTAGTGGACACAATCGCCAAATCCTGGGTGAGAAGAATCATCATCCATCATCCTTTTAGTTCGGGCGCCACTGTAGAGATATTAGGATTATTTGAAAAGCCAGAGAGATAAAAAATTAGCAACGCCTTCGCCAGGAATCGAACCATGGACCTCTGGAATACCGGCCGAGCGTGCAGAACCACTACATCACGAAGCCACGCTAGGGAAGTGGGAGAAATACCTTATATACTCCCCTTTTTAAAGGGCGACTAGGGTTTTAGGGGACCTAGTTGCCAAATACTGGGTGCAAAGGATCATCATCCACAACCCTTTTAGTTTGGGCTCCACTTGTAGAGTCATTAGGTTAATTGGAATCAGAAAAGATAAAAAATATGCAACCACCTTCGCCGGGAATCGAACCACGGACATCTGGAATACCGACCCAGCGTGCAGAACCACTACACCACGAAGCTACGCTAGAGAAGTGGGAGAAATACCTTATAAAGTCTTTATGCAACTTTGGGAAAGGACATTTTTTTCGTTTTCTAGGAAACATATAAAGAAAGAAAACCTATTCACATAAATCCACATTTGGGTTTGGATTTTGGAATACTGTTTTGTATATTTGTCGAAAAACAAACAGAAAGTAGCATAAAATTTATTTAAATATAAGAATGCAATAACAGTGATATTAGAAATAATAAAATAATAGAAAAAATTTCGAAATTCATTCATTTAATTTGAAATTCTTCGAAAAATCTGAATGTGATAGGAAATCTGAAAATCTCAGAAAACTGGCGAAACTAACTGTGGAAATCTGGGACACGATATTTGCCTAATTTACCTTTACAATCCATTAATTTCAAACAGCATTAGCTGAATTTTGTACTTTATGGAGCATCCAATTCTCGTTTAACCACTGTCATTTGAAGTTGTTGATCACTGCCATTTCTTTATCTTTGTCCTTTCAAGTTGTTGATCATTAATATTGTTTCATCCCTGTAATTTCGAGTTCTATAATTTAAAAATTCTGCCGCTTTTTTTTTTTTTCTGAAGTTCTTCTTGTTTCTCTTTTTTTTCATTACCCAGATGATCTTACAGTCTAATTGTGTAAAGAAAACAAAAATGATTTTCTCGTATCCTAGTTTTTGTACATTATCTGAAAGCTCTGAGATACCACCGACCTCATTCTCTGAGCCACAGATTAAGTCTTATTACTGTAGACAACGCCTTTCCTATTATCGGTACTAAACAGTTTGTTATCCGGTGCTCCCTAGAGTTACGAAACTGTGTTTTTTCTCTTTATCGTGCACTGAAGTGCAATTGGCAATGGGCATCGAAAAGTAGATGGATTTCGAAGCGGCCTCATTTAGGATTGTCATTAGGCCAAAACAAGATTATCATTTTGTTTCAACCTAAATCTCGTCTTGAAATTGCTCGTCTTGAATTCCTTTCCTTGAAATTCTTCAGTTCTTTAATCAAAAATTCGTTAAAGCTTTACAAAATATGAAATCGGTAATAAAATAAATTCCAAATTTCAAATTTGGGCTTCCAGATGCCCATATTTGCAGTAGGATTACGTCATTCAAAATTCGATGGCTCTAGGTACCGTTGTTTTATCACAATGCGAGAAACATATATATATTTACGCAGATTCTTTATTATTTAATTTCTTCAAATATAATGCAGGACTCTAACATTTTGTGGCAACAGTTTGAAAAGTGAAACGCACATTTATAGTGATTCAACGCAAAATCACAAAATGAAAACAAAAGTCTCTCAGGGACAAAGTCTTTTTCGATTAATACACAGACCTGTGCCTAGGAAATAATGATAGTCATATATTCTAAAAAATTATAGTTAAACTATAAAACTTGAAGAAGTCACCGGCGTCATTTACTCATCACAAAGCAACTATAAAAATTTCTCGTAAAGCTTGTAGAGACATTAGGATTTTTTGGAAGTAGGAGGAAGACGAAAAATAAGCAACGCCTTTGCCAGGAATCGAACCACGGACCTCTGAAATACCGGCCTAGTATGCTGACCACTACACCACGAAGGCACGCTAGTAAGGTGGGAGAAATACCTTACATACTCAGCCTTTTAAAGAGCGACTGGGGTTTTTTTAGAGGACACAATTGCCAAATCCTGTGTGAGGAGAATCATCATCCATCATCCTTTTATTTCGCGCGCCACTGTACAGACATTAGGATTATTTGAAAAGCCAGAGAGATAAAAAATTAGCAACGCCTTCGCCAGGAATCGAACCATTGACCTCTGGAATACCGGCCCAGCGTGCAGAACCACTACATCACGAAGGCACGCTAGGAAGGCGAGAGAAATACCTTACAAGCTGAAAGTAAAACTCAGTTGCAGTAATAATCATTAACCAGAACGGAAAGATTTATGAGGGACTTTTAATGTCTTCAGAAAATCTAATTCACTAACCAAAAACGTTTTGCTTCAGTCACTTTAGCTTTAGAGAAAAGCAAAATGCAATTTTTTGACCAACAACGATGAGCATTGGAGGATTCCCTCCCCCCCCCCACTAAACATAACTCTCGTACTCTTTAGTGAGAAATTACAAGACCTTCCGATTTAATCAATGGGTATTAAACCATACTGACAACGAAAGCTATAGCTACCCTAAAACGTGATTAGGAATGGGATTAGGAACGTGATTAGGAACGTGAATAAGTAACGAGCTGCGAATGTGATTAGTGGGAGAGAAAAAAAGACACTAAAATTTGTGATATGCATAACTTCATAACTAATCGACGGGAGCCATCGAAGAACTACTGAATTAATATAATCGAAGGTTTTTAATCGCTTGAAACTTCTGTCAACTGCAACCACGTTCAAATAAAAATAAGGGTATGAAAAAAAATTCTATTTAATCTTCGAAACCATAGTACTGGAAATTTACTCACGTTGCACCGACTCTTGTTGCTTATTTTTAGCTGCTTTAGCATTTAATTTAGGGTAATGTTTAAAAAACTGATCACCCTTCGAGGCATAAAATAATACCATCAAGCGAACAACTGAAAAATGACTTTTTGAAATTATTAAAAGAATATGATTGTCGTAAAAGATAATGCTTATTGTAAAGGGGTGCTGTTTCTAAAAAACGATAAACGTACTGCTTCTGTCAGAATACCTCAGGCATTTGTGTTTTCATAAATAAAAAGGCTGTGCTGCCATATTTTTATCATATTGCTCGTTTCCAACCCTGTTATGGCTCGTGACTTTTGTTAGTTGATAATGGTTATTCGAGAAAATCACCTGCATCATTAAATGGCGTCATAAATAGTTATAAATGGCATGTGTTATCAAAAACGTGTCCTTGCAGGGTGATCGTCAAAGCAATTATATTGAGTCCATAACAGTTGCACAGAGTGGTATATTTATCATGCTTATTTTTGAATACTTCAAGAGGATAAGCTGGCATTTTTAGTCTTTTAAAATTCACGAAAACGGGTTTCTCCATTAACTGCAAATTGTGTTGTTGTAATATATCCAAACTGTATATGTTTACTTTTAATGGTAATTCCGCATCAGCGAAAGCATCTTACAGATCGCTGATGTAATATTTAGTATTGTAATTGAGTTCTCATCAGTATAGATACTTTAAAGAATTTTAAGCTGCTATTAACACTGTAGTCATTAGGTATTTTATATGGTCTTGAAAACTTTTTCTGCGTTTAAGAGTACTTTTCATCGGTATGTTATAGGTGTAACTGAAAGGATGTAACTGAACCCATGCCGCACACACTTTGCTATCTCCAGATGTTTGTGGATAATAGTGTCAACCGTTCCTTTACTGAGGTTGAGTTCATGAGTGATTTCACGGGTCGTAACCCTTCGATACCAGTAATAAGAGATACCAATAATAAGAAATACCAGTATTACCAGTGATAAGAAAGGCAGTGTTTTCATAAAAGATGAAAAAATTTTCAGAACATTGCAATTGAAGTTATTTTAACTCTGCGAGAAATGCCGTACCAGTCCAAGCAAGACTGTTAGCAGCATACCTGAAGAAGATTTCTGAAACTGGAACCTTGACGATTTCTAAAACTAAACATTTTAATCATATTTCTTACATAATAGATAACTACATAATAGAGTTGTACTCAGTCAAAGATCAAAGCAATAATGAATGCCAAAAGAAGATCGGTCGATGTGTTTCTGTTCTCGGTGTCCTTAATGAAAGGTAAATCAATCATATTCGGTCCACGAAATATAAGGGTTGCCCAAAGTAAAAGTGGACAAGTTGAAGAAAAATAATACCTTTATTGTAGATCAAATGAAATCGCCATGGTCGTTGAAACACAGGTCCCAGCGTTGCTGCAGCAGCTTGATGCCTTTGCTGTAGAAAGATTGGGGCTGATTCCTGAGGACGTCCTGCACGGCTTCCTTAACTCCATCGTCCGAATGGAAAAGTTTTTCCTCTAAGGCTCTCTTAAGTCGCCCAAAGATGTGAAAGTCACAGGGTGACATGTCCGGACTGTACCGGGAATGCTCCAAAATCTCCCTAGCAGAATGTTTTTAAGGTCCTCTGGGTTTCCTGAGAGACGTGTGGGCGGGCATTGTCATGCAGAAGGATCACTCCTTGTGTGAGAAGGCCTGGCCGTTTGTTTTTATTGCTTGTCGCAGTTTTGTCAGAGTACTGCAATATTGTGCGGAATTGATAGTGCTCCCTTGGGGCAGGAACTCGATTAAAAGTGGTCCACGACAATCGAAGAAAAATGAAAGCATCACATTCCGTGCAGTTATCGTTGCTTTCAATTTCCGTGGTGGAGGAGATGAGCTGTGTTTCCATTGCATACTCGTTTTCTTGGATTCGGGTGGTGAAGTGGTGGCACCAGGTCTCGTCGCCCGCAACGATACGATCCAGAAGTGCGGGATTCTTCTCATAACGGATTAAGTGCTTGAGACAGAAGCCCATTCCTCGTTTTGGATGACAAAGGGTCCGGTGTTTTGGTACCCATGCCGCACACACTTTGCTGTACCCCAGATGTTTGTAGATAATACTGTTAACCGTTCCTTTACTCAGGTTGAGTTTCGTGACTGATTTCATGGGTCGTAACCCTTCGATTAGCTTAGATCATTTCATTAACGGAGGCAATGGAATCATTGGTGATCACTTTTGTTTGCTTGACCCGGTCTCGACAGATCCGATGTCGTTTGCCGCCCTTCACGGAAACTTTCACACCATTTGTTTTCAGCCGTACGACCTAAGCAGTGGTCGCCATACACTGTCACCATTCTTCGATAGATACCCGCATTACGCTCACCTTCCGCAACCAGAAACCGTACTACCGCGCGTTGTTCTGATCTGGATGCGTCCATGGATAGCACGACTTTTCTTTCTCACAATTTAATCTCCTACAAACAGGTTTAACGGTTAAATGCCGTCTGAGATGCATACATCATAGCTCCCTTTATATACTTGTGCAGTGGCGCTGCTATTGATGCGTTCATTCTGACATTATCGCACGTGTCCACTTTTCATTTGAGCAACCCTTTTAATAATCGCCAAAGAGAGTTTATCGTTTATAGATGCTACAATCTATAACCTATGGTCTAGTGCTTTCTTTTCCCACATGGGGCATCAATGACCGCATCAGGACTGCTATTCCTTCTAATTGCCTTTGGAAACATCCAGTAATACTGAATGGGAACAGGGAGCTTACTCAAGCTATGTTCGTGTGCACGTGGAAGAGACAGCACAAATAAGAAGGGTTAACTTTAGCCCTTTAATTTCTCACAAAGTACAGGCGCTTCCGCACTTCGGGATTGGTCTAAAAGGCAGAAAATAAGTAATGTTCAAATAAATAACTTCTAATTATGGTACAAAACTTTAATGGAAATTGTGGATCTATGGAAATTGTGCACAGCTCTTTCCGTGATTCAAACTCCAGACCTTCTGAAGCCGGACGTGCTTTTGAGTCACCCCACGATGGAGGAGAAGATTCCTTCTAAATTAGAAATTAATACCTAAAATATTGTTAGGCAAAACCCTGCATTGCATTACATTTATTTATGGGCATTACGATGCATTTATACTTTATTTCCTTTTACACAACTAGTAATCTACCTCCTAGATAAATAGAAGACTTAACGGTGCCAGCTGCTATAGCATTGGGTCCGGCTTCAAGTTTCCCTGAAATCAGAACTCATGTACAGGGTTATCCAAATTAAACTTCCCCAACTCAGAGGCCTGTGCAGAGTGTTGTATGGGTCATAATGTGATGAAATTTTAAAAACAGACACTTCAGATCATGCGCTCGAGATTTATTAAACAAAAAGCAATTAGTACAAGAAGTTGCCGATAGGTGGCGCTGCAGATCAACAAGACATTCTACAGATGTTCTATATGTGTGCCGTGGTTCTCCACAACTCTTTCCATTCGCAAAGCAGTGTGTTCCACAGCGGAACGCAGTAAGTCCACATTAATTCCACGAACATGTCGAATAATTGCGTCTTTCAGATGTGCCAAGGTTGCTGGGTGTTCTCGGTCGATCCTTTAAGAATCCCCATAACCAAAAGTCGCATGGCGTGAGATCAGGCGAGCGGGGAGGCCGTGCTGTAGCTAAACAGCGGCTGATCACACGTGCATCGGTAAAAGTTGCCCGTAACACCTGTTGAACGCCACGAAAAATATGAGGAGGTGCACCATCCTGCATAAATATCGCGTCCTGGAGGCGGCCACGTTGTTGCAGTTCAGGGATCACAAACGTTGTCAACATGTCCTGATACCGTTTTCCTGTGACAGAGCAGGTTTTGAACCCTGTTGGAGTCACCTCTTCAAAAAACTAAGGACCAATGACGAATGTTGCAGTGAAACCGCACCATACAGTAACTTTTGGAGGGTTCAAGGGCACTTGATGGATTGCGCGCTGGTTTTCACTTGCCCAAATGCGGCAGTTGTGCGTATTCACTTGACCATTTAGCTGAAAATGGGCCTCATCCATCCAAAGGATGTTCCACGGCCAAGCAGCATTGACTTCCATTCTGGTAAGGAACTGCAACGCAAATGTTTCCCGAACTACAGGATCCCCGTCGGACAGCTGATGACAACTATGGATTTTATAAGGAAAATAACCGAGGATTCGACGCATCACACGCCAGACGGTCGTATAGGGCATATCAACAGCACGAGAAACAGTTGGCACACTGACAACACCATGTGGCAATTGGCTAGTGGGGTCCACGACCGCCAAAGCAACGTCTTCTACGCGTGCAGATTCCCCAACCTGTCGTCCTTTACCTGGTAAAATTCCCAGCTGTCTCGTTCTTTCGATCTCCTTCATCATGTCTCGTAGAGCGCGTGGTGTTATTGGTCCTCGGTGTAAGATCTTCAGGAGTGAATTCTCTTATCGCAGCATAGGAGTTCTCGTCATTCTAGTAGAAAAGTTTCACTAACAGAGCTTTGTCTTCAGCGAGCTGGAAACAACTGCCTGTGCAAGGCCTGTCTTCCACTTTTGTAGGGCTCGTCTTTTGGATACGTTGCGCAGAAGCTTTATTTCTGCAAATCACGTTGCTGCAATATGCACATTACTAGTGTTACAGCGCCACCTATCGGCAACTTCTTGCACTAATTTTTTGTGTAATAAATCTCGAGCGCATGATCTGAAGTGTCTGTTTTTAAAATTTCATCACATTATGACCCCTACAACGCTCTGCACAGGCTTCTGAGTTGGGGAAGTTTAATTTGGATAACCCTGTACAATGAAGAAACCGAAACCAACAATCCAGGCCTCCCGGCAGTCATGGATGCTTGTACATATACAGAGGCTTTATGGCAGCATTGCACTTAAAATTCCATCCAAATGAAAGTCTCCTCGAGATATTGATAAAAAGGGAAGGTGTTAAGAGACCCTTGTATTCATTTTTTAGAGTATTCTGCATTAGAACTGGGATGGATTGAGGAAACGCCTGTTCTTCCCTATAAAATACTTAAGATCGTGGGGAACAACAAGTGCATACATACACTTTTCTTACTGCAATGAATTAGAGATCTTATTTAGATTAAGTTCAGATAAGAAAGATTAATCACAACGCATAAGCAATAGTCAGCCCGAAACAGCACGCGATAAAGGGCAATACGGTTATGAGGATTTTAAGTGTCACTAACGTTTATTTTAAAACTTTGCTATCCTCTATTATTTTCCATTTTCATCCAGAATAAGCGAGAGTAGAATTGTTTATGCTAATGAGGTTGTAAGGATCTTAAGTTTTACTAACGTTTATTTTATTTTAAATCTTTACTATCACTTCTTATTTTCTACTTCCGGCCAGAATTAAAAGCTTTAACTTATTTATGCAAATTTGTCTGGCGAACGCCAAGTACTTAAGTTGTGGCTTTTTGCCAAGCAAGAAAGGAGTTAGTAGAAGCAGGCCGCTTGCCTTAGCAGTTTTTACTCGGTTGCTGGTTGCCTTCCAGGCCAGAGGTTTAATCCTCTTGATAATTTTTAAACGTATTGTAGTGTTAACAGTTCTCTGTACTACATACGGCTTCCTGTTAATATACGACCAATCTTCCACGTAGGCCCTTGTTTATTATTCCAAAGTTAAGTTAGAGTTTAGTTAATATTTTTATATTCTTACGTTCAGACCACAAGTGGTTGGTCTCTGTATTCCGAAGACCGGAAATTATTGTAAAGAGTGAAAAATAAAGGGTTTCGTATACCCTTCCTGTGTATCTTGTCTACTTCCCACATTTATTGAACATAGCTTTAGTAAGCTCCCTGTTCCGAGTCAGGTGTTTGAATGTTCCCAAAGAAAGAAAGGCGGAACACTGAATCTGATAAGGGGCCCACCAGCGGCCGAGCGGTAAAGTCGCTGAACACTGGTAGTTCGGTCCGAGGTTCGAATCCCGCGAACGGGCTGGCTGCATGGGCGTTTTCGTGGTTTTCCCCATGTGTAACGTGTATACGAGCCAGTTTCCCTTAGAAAGTCCTCCACGAAGGCATCCCTTCCCTAAGGCAGATAGCCCTCGAGGCTTTGCCATAATCACACACACCTTAACATAGAATCTGATAAGGTTGCAAACTGTATGGGTATTTAAGAAGTGGCTTCTAACCAAGAGGAAAGAAGAGCCAGCCTGCTGCCCTGCCACGCGCGTGCTTTTCATTAAGTTCATGTATACCTTTAGGGCCAGAACTTAATTCTTGCTGATGTACAAAACGTATTGTAATATCTGCGTTTCGCTCACTTAATACGTAGTCTCAAAAGATCAATCTTCGCGTTAACAGAATTTAAGTTTAATTGTTATTTAGTTAAGTTTGTAGAGACATTAGGATATTTGGAAGCAAGATAGATTGAAAAATTAGCAACTGCCTTCGCCGAGAATCGAACCGCGGACCTCTGGAGTACCGGCCCAGTGTGCAGAACCACTACACCACGAAGGCAGGCTAGGAAAGCGGGAGAAATACCTTACAATATTTTAGGTATTAATTCCTAATTTATAAGGAATCTTCTCCTCCATCGTGGGGTCACTCAAAAGCACGTCCCGCTTCAGAAGGTCCGGAGTTTGAATCACGGAAAGAGCTGGGCACAATTTCCATAGATCCAACAACGCTAGTGTTTGTTCCGACAAGCCTAACTTACGAAACTATTCACCGCAAATTATCCAAAACAATATTTTCATAATAATTAGTTTTCATAAAAAGGGAGTTCATTCATAATATTATTATTGAAAGAAATATTTATATTCATAAAATTTTAATTTGCTATGGCAAACATTTATGTAAAAATTGAAAACACATTGTCTAGCTTCTTTTTCATAAAAATTTATTCGGTAGTTGTAATATCAAGGAAAAAAAGACGAATGGATTGAAATTGCCATACCATATTCTATTTAAATGGAAGATAATTTTAGAAAATGTTTTCGAGAATTGTAAAAATGTATGCTCGTCTACGAAATAATAATTCATTCATTAAAGTTTTGTAATATAATTAGAATAATACTTCAAGGTTCTCTAGAAAATACAATAATAAAAGTAAATAATGACTGAAGTTTTGATTAGTTTATTTCTGCAAATGGAAATTTTTTTTATCATGTTTACTTACTGAAATGAAATTTGCATTTGAAATACATTTACTTCTAGGATAAATATTGAATCTGAAATTTATTTTTATATGGAAAAGTAATCAGTTCGTAAAAGCATATTGAGAGTTGTTATCTTTTTTTTTTTTTTTTTTTTTTTTTGAAATTTTAACAAGAATTTGTACAAATTGATTGAATAAAGAAATTCCTCGTTGGTGGTTTCCTTCGTTTTTAATGGCATGATACAAAATATTTTTAAAATGTTGCAAGCTAAAACATATCCTTCAAAATACGTTGTGGTCCTTGATTCAAGTTTAAAAATGCCTTAAACAAAATAAGATTTCAAAATGGGGACACTTTTCGTCGCATAAGATACTTCAATAAAATATACAAAACTTTATAAACTTATGCAATACAAATGCCCCATGTGTAACTTGTATACGAGCCAGTTTCCCTTAGAAAGTCCTCCACGAAGGCATCCCTCCCTTTAGGCAGATAGCCCTCGAAGCTTTGCCGTAATCACACACACACACACACACGCAATACAAATGCATGAAAAAATTATAATTAAAAAGTTTTAAACTTTAATATCAGCCATGTGCAAAAGAAAGATTACAGTTTTCGAATTTTTCTTTAATTTACTGAAGATCTTTAAAACAATTATTTCTGTATGCCCAAACTCAACGTGCACTGGGAAAAAAAAAAAAAAAAAAAAAAAAAAAAAAATGGGACAGTTCTATATCTCCCGTTCTACTGGGCCGATTAACGAAATTCAACTTGCGCTTTTTCTGTCTCGAAAGCGCAGCTTAGGATATGTATTAGATTTATATGTAGCATTGTTCTAATATAGGTATTTTGACACAAAATCGAACTTTTTCTCAAATGACATGCCAGTTTATTTCTATATCTCAATTCTGCGTCTCAAATTATGCCAAACTGTCAAGCTTCTAAAACTCGCACGAGTGATTTTTAAAAAATTAGCTTTCAAAATTTTCCTCCTCATTGTTAACTGAATCTGATATATGTTTATTAATCTCTTTTTTTTTTTTTTTTTTTTTTTTTTTTGTTAAACGTACTTAATTCATTCTTACAGAAGTCGAAATTTAGGTGTAATCCAAATATAATTGGCACATTTTTTTATTATTTATTATTAAAATTCGTAGTTTTAAATATTTTTCATAAATTTTTCAAAAAACATTTTGTTTATAACCTACAAAATTTTTAGCATCTTCTTAAAGTAGATGTATTTCTAAGCACACCTACAAAAAATTAGAGTTTTTTATTCAAAATTTCTAGGATATACATGAATTCACATAGTGGAACGTTTTGAAATTTGGCATTTTCAGCGATAATAACACAAAAAGGTAATACGCACTTTGTTAAATTTATTTTAAAAGTATGAAGAATAACTTTTTCCCGCTGGTTTACAATGAGAAAAAGAAAAGGAAAATAGGTTGCTATAAATTAAGAAGTTCGCCAAGTAAATTATTCTTGTCGAAAACTGACAAAAATACGTCAAAATAAATTTTTGAATTTCGCCGTTAATTTGGCACCACGTTTTACAATAATTTAATATTTAGGCATAATTTGTGTCGTTGAATCGATATATGGAAAAATAATGTCATGTTATTTCAGAAAAAGGTGAGATTTTGTGTCAAAATCCCTATGTTAGAGCAATGCTATATATAAATCTAATGTATATCTTACGTCGCGCTTTCGACACATGAAAAACGCAATTTGAATTTCGTCAGTTGGTCCAGTAGAATGGAAAATATAAAACTGTCCCTCTTTTTCTTCCCTGTACGAAGTAAAAAGGAAGTATTGTAATCGCGAAAAGTTTCAGGCAGCATATTTCAACGAAAATTTCCATTCTGACCGCTATCGAATGCAATTTAACGATGTTTTTGCGTGATATCTGTTCGTAAGGAGAGAATAAAATACACTTTTCCTTCAAAAAAATTATAAAACTTCTTTAAAATTAATTCTGAAGAGAATTTTTCGTGGCGTCTGTACGAACGTATGTACGTACGTATCTCGCATAACTCAAAAACGAGTAGCCTCAGAACGTTGAAATTTTGTATATAGGACTGTTATAACATGTAGATGTGCACCTCGTATTTTGGTTGCAATCGGCCGCACCAAACTTATATATATATATATATATCCACTCTGTTACCCGGCTCAGTGATCTCAGTTTCTTTACTCTTATATGTTTGTAAATTGTACATTTTTTGCTTTAAAAATGATTGAATTATGTTGTTTTTATCTTCCGGTTAAGGATTTTATGCCTTTAGTAAATCTGTGTGCAATATTTTTAGTATTATCAGCAATTTTAAAGTTGTTTAATTGCCGCTAAGCCTGTTTTTAATGGCGGCCATTGATGTTTACATTTGAAACGGTAGACTAGTGGATTTGTTGCCAATCTAGAGAAACTTAGCTTCGCAACAACAAAGATAACGCATTCATTTATTATTGCCAATTAAATCATGCTTAATTCTTTCTGGAATTTTTTTGAGGAAATAGGTGTTTGAGATTTACTTCGTAATTTTTAATATAGATATTTTGAGTTTTTATGTATTTTTGCCTTCTCGCGAAGTGAGAACTGAATTAATGGAATGAGAAATACTCAATCGTCTGTGAAAAACTGTTTCTTTTTTTGTTTTGTTTGCTTAATTTCTTTTATACATCATTTTAGCTTTATTATAGTATTTGAATAGAACATGTGGCAACGATTAGATAATTCTATTCTTTAAATGATATAAATTTTGTGCATTATGAGTTATAATATGAACGAAATATGTACGTTAACTGTTATATAATTATTGGATTATATAACAGTTAACTTAGTTTCCGTTATATAATTATTATATAAGTTAAATGCTATATAACTATTAATACTGTTAAGTGAATCTAGCGCCAGATTGTCACTATGGTAAACAAATACTATAGTGAATTTTAAAGAATGCATTTATTCTATTCCGGTTTATGCGATGTCGGCGAAGTAGATTTAATTCAATCCAATAAGTTTAAATGAAATGCAAGAAAAAATGAGTATAATTTAATATTCCAATACAAGTAAGTTATGTGGTGTGCGCATCAGATTTTTTTCCCACAGTGTACATGCAATAACAAATTCTATGACTTCAGCCATCTTTACCCGATAAAATGAAAGCAAAATCGCTTGTTTCAGGAATTACGCAGAAGACTGGGATTCACTAATTTGTTTCCATGTAAAGTGTCAGAACAACCTTAAAAATTTTAATATATTTGTGTCAGATTTCTTTCATAAAATTAATAAAATCACCTTTTGAAGTGATAATTACGGAGTAACAGCTCATTACGTCCTATGGGCCACAAAAATGTGTCAGTGGCATTTGGAATTACAATTCCTCATCCAACGTTTGATTAAATTACGAACAGAAGTTAATTCTTTCTAATATACAGAGCAATAATATTATTATTAATTAACTTTCTTTGAAGCTTTCGACTGTGCAAAAGCTCACAATTTTTCTCCTAAAGCTTAAGTCACAACTAGGCCAATTCACCCTAGACCTACCATATTTTATTTTCTTTAAATTTTAAAATCTTTGAAGCTTCTAGGTTGAATGTACACAATGCGAATTCTAATTTTTGGCATGACGTGACTTCGGGCAAACTGCTATGCTTTCAATGTCGCAGGTTTGATTGTGCAATGGAGGGAGAACTATGAAACAAGGAATCAAATAATTTATTATTCTTCATAGTTAGTGCACGATTAAGCTGCAAGTTCGTACTAGAGTAACAATAGTCTATGCAATAATAAAGTATATCAAGAAAAATATCATGTAATATAATGATGTCGTATACAATGCGTCTACGAAATTAGTTATTAATAAATTTCGACAAATCGCCCAAACGAATGTTGACAGCATCTTGCTTACTAAAATTCTATTTGCTAACTTGCTTCTTCTATATTACCGTGTACTTACGCATAGAATTTTACATTCAGTTTATCGTTTGTTTTCTTTGATCCACTACGACTAAGTCTGCTGTCGCGGATTTGAAATCTAGGCACATGATAGCAATGAGGCTTCTCTGTAAGGAGATGAACATTTGAAATGTTGTGTAAAATGCACAGCATTCAGCATTAACATTATATAAAGATTTTCTTTGGTACCGGAAATTTTCAAAATAGATGTGAAGATTTGATGAACTTAAAAGCTGTCGCCCTAATCGAACATGTTTGACAACTGAAAGAGGAATCATCATCTGTCAGTTCGAATGATAGACCATGAACTTATTATCAGTAAAGACATGATTCAGAAACTAGCCCTGGAAGATCTTGTTAAACTAAAATTTCTCGTTTTGTGCCTCTTCCATTGACTGCAGACTAAAGAAAAATATCTGACATGGACACCACATGACTGTCTTGTACGGCCTATTAAAGTATACACGTTTTTTCATTGTACTTAATTTAAACTTATTTCCTCGAATTTCATTCTATTTCTCATTCAATCTATTCAATTCTAGCTTTGCGGAAAGGAAAAAATGTGCAAAAACACAAAGCATCCTCATTAAAAACTGTAAAATACAGAAAAACCCATAACACCAAACATAGTTAAAAACAATTTTTGCAATTAAAATTAGTGTTTGTGCGCAAAAACAAGCAATTCTGCCAACGGGCACGAAAACAATTTTTTCAGTGCACAAAGTTCAAAGTTTACGTTTCGTCCCACTCGGCAAAAAGTCACTGAAGTTGGTACGCAACTGAACTATTTTACTAAGGGTTTCAAAAAAACCTTAAGCGGAACATAAGAGAAACTTAGTTCAATTATTTTTTTAAGGAAAAAAATGCACGATTTACCAATAAATAAGAATAAAATATTCTGAGCTAACCAATCCGGGTAACAGTGTAGGTATATATATTTAAATACTTTTAGTGCAGCCGATTGCAACCAAAACAGGTTGTGCACAACTACATGTTATAGCTAACCCATATGCAAAATTTTAAAGTTCTACTGCTACTCGTTTTTGAGTTATGTGAAATATATACGTACGCATGTACGTACATGCGTACGTATAATATACATGATTATATACGTACGCATGAAATATATACGCATGAAATATATACGAATGAAATATATACGTACCCATGTACGTATAAAGACGTTACGAAAACAGTCTCTTCTGAATCCATTTTAAATCCATTTTGTAGTCGGTTTTGGACAAAAATCCTTTATTCTGTTCATACGTACAGATGTCAAGCATAGATACGATTCAAATGAATTCGATAGTGGTCAAAATGGATATTTTCGTTGAAATAGGATACCCGAAAGTTTTCACGATTAAAAATACTTCCTCTACTTTGTACGACGAAGTAAAAAGAGAAAGTTCAAATTCCTGCGCTTATAATTTGACAAAAATGGCGGACATTAATCCTAATTTTTCCAAAAAATTTTTTGACTGGAGATGAAATTTGGCGCTTTGCTTATGAAAAACGTCATTCATCTATTTTAACAAAAGCTTCATCGCGGATACAGATGAAGTTTTAGTTTTCAAAATCTCGAGTAAAGCTGGTGACCTTTTTTGATCGGAAAAGGATGATTCACAAGTTTTTCTGATGGGCATATGGTTTACTCCACATTTTATGAGGATGTAATAGAAAGACTTTTGAAATATTAGGCTTAAAATCCCTCAACTGAATAACGGTTCTCTGTGTAATAATACGTCGTTAGATTATTCCATTCTCATCTGGCAGTTTCCGAAAGAGAAAGGCGTCAAAATCCTGTACCGCTCATCCTCCTTATTTGCCAGATTTGGTTTCTCCTGGCTACTTTCCCTTTCCTTAAAGCTTTATCTTGCCTTCTATTTCGTCCTTGTTTGAAATATCACCCGAAAGGGAATTGAATTTCTAGAGGAGATTCTTCAGTAACCGGAGATTTTTAAATTTAAAATTATTATAGATGTATATTGTAATATTAACTCTACGAACATTAAGTTCCGTGAAATGAAAACAGAGGAAGATAGATTTAACTGGAATCTTGAATTAAACATTACGCTCCGAACTACGGATTGCAAACCAGTGAACTTTGCTACGGAAGTCAATATTGCTATCAGTTCTCTACCCTACTGAGTTTAACATTGGCATTAGAGTAATAAATGGCTTGGAATGTTCGATTAGTCAATTAAGCCAGGAATACAGAGTTTTCCGGCTTTTAGAATTGGGCTTAATTAATCGGGAATACGTCTGGAGATCTAACAGCCGGAATGCTAATGTAGTAATGGAACTTCAAAATGCTTTCGAGTCCGAATATCATAATTTTATTAAGACAAATTTAATAAATATTTATTATCCCAACGAGGCAATTTTCCCAGATGGGCTATTAATTTCGTTTCGGCATTTTGCATTGGTTCACATTAAGCGGCGTATCACTTTTCAAATTGTTGCCACCAAATATTAGAGCCCTGAATTATATTTAAAGAAATTATCAGATGAAGAATCTACACGAATGTATGTATGTTTCTCGCAGTGTGAAGAAACAACGGAACCTAGAAACGTCAAATTTTGAATAACGTCGTCTTCCACTCGAATATGGGCATCTGGAAGACCAAATTTGGAATTTATTTTTTTATCTATTTCACATTTTGTAAACCTTTAAAGAATTTTTGACTAAGAAACTCAACGATTTCAAAGCGCGGAATGGCAACGCTGTACGGAAAAAAAAAATTTTATCTCCATCACGCGAGACTGTATATCAGAAATTCTAAAGATATGCTCTTTTTAAATTATTTTGCGATATTGATGTTGAGCTGGCTTTTATTGTTTAAGTGCAAAAAAACATGATATTTAGCAAATAAAGACAGCAGACAAAATGTTAGGAAAACACCCGTTTGGGCGTAATAAGCTGAAAGCTTTCAGATTTTTGTTATATACTGATATTAGAAGTTTATGTAATTTTGCCGTGTGTATTTTATAATATTTATGCATTTTTATAACAGTAGTAAAATGCATAAATATTATAAAATTTATGCATTTTTATAATTTATTATAAAATTACTAAACTAAATAAATTATTAATTAAACTAAACAAATAAATTAAATGCATAAATTTTATAATAAAAATTTATGCATTTAATTTATTTGTTTAGCTTAGTATTTAAAAAAAATTTCATCTTTTGTTTGTTACAAGCACTAAGGTTGGAAATGCGGGGATTTATTTCATCTTGAATCTTAAAGTACGTATGCACACAAAATGTATTTTATTTTTACTCCTTGTATTTAATTATTTACTTATCAATTAACTCATCTTATTTAAATTGAGTTCCTCTCTTTCAAGCCGCATATTTCAATACTAGAAATATAATAACCACTATAAAACGATAGATTTAAAAATAGGTAAATTACTTGTTTGTTTACCTTTTAGTTTATATCAAAAATGTCCAGTACATTTAAAAAAACAAAAAATATTCCTTTCTTTCAGCAGCCAATTATCCTTATAGAGACACTCAAATTAAATTGCTGTAAAAAAAAAAAAAAGGCAATGGCCATTTTTAAAAACAACGCTAAATGTAGCGCCCAAAGGGGCATTTTTCTAATACTTTTTCTGCTGTCTTTATTTGCTAAATGTCTTTCTTTGCAGTTAAACCATAAAATTCAGTTCAGCAGTAATATCGCAAAATAATTTAAAAAGAGCACATCTTTAGACTTTCCGATACAGAGCCTCGCGCCCTAGAGATAAAAATATAAAGCGCAAGATAAAACATATTATCAGTGCTCATTAATGAGGATTAGAAATTAATATCACTAACTAAAACTGAGATATTTTCGGAAATTCTAAAGAGTGAAATTAATAAATTAAATGTATTTACTATTTAATGGATATTTGAAAGTTCAGTCACTTTTTCATTCTACCAAAATACTTAAAATATATCTTCAAACGCCATTTTCACATTCATGTGATTTTTACAGTTTACGTTTCAGGGTTTTTGCATTCGTAAACACTTACCTAATTTGATTAATAATTATTTCTGTTCGTTTTTACCCAATAATACTACACGATTCCTCTTTCAAATTTATTTTTTGTATTCTCTTCTTCCCTTTTTACCTAAACAGAGCTTTGTGACTTTTGAGTGTTATATTTGTGATGACATTTTGATTTTGCAATTTTAACATTAGTTAGGTAACAGCAGTTAAAAAAAAAATTTTATATTTGTTATTTAATGCCTCAATAGTAAGTAAAATTAATAAGAAATGTTTTAGAGTTTTTGCCTTTTATCCTTAATGAGGTGAAAGTAAATTTATAGTTTGCGTTTACAAATTTGGTAGTTTTAACTGAATTCTTATTACTTTTTTATCATTTGTAGCAACATTCTTCTCCAACTAATTTCATTACATTTTTATTGTTATTCATGTTATTATCCTGTTGTTCTTTAAATGTATTTTTTTATATTTAGTAATTAATTAGAAAAATATAAGCTTATTTGTTTAAAAATATGTGTTTAAAATTATATGTAATATATATTCGTAACTTTAAATGGACATTAATAACAACAATATTTCCCGTAACGCAGTTGCATCAAAATCACTTATATATACGTTTCTTAACATTTCTGAACGAATATAAGCACAGCATTCAAGCTCGTACAGGCTGCTATTATTTAAAGACAAGAATATGTATGCATTTTAGCATAAAAAGGGACAATGAAATTCAAAGCAGTGAATTAACCACTAATTTTACAAGAAAAGTCCGAAAAAATGCTAAT
This sequence comes from Stegodyphus dumicola, assembly GCF_044657685.1. Taxonomy (NCBI): domain Eukaryota; kingdom Metazoa; phylum Arthropoda; class Arachnida; order Araneae; family Eresidae; genus Stegodyphus; species Stegodyphus dumicola. Next base: position 18,759,195 of record NC_140772.1, on the reverse strand, counting down.
GAAACATTAAATCTGTTGAAGATGAAGATGCCATGAACATGCGTAAGTCGTCTGAGTGGCATAAGGCATTCAGATATGTGCAAAAGTTGTGACCTTGCACATTTTGTATACTATCATCTCATATGAAAAATCTCAAAATTTACGAATCGAATGGGGATTGGCTGTATATATTACGTTGAGTTCAGGGTTAGTTAATAATTCGGAAGGCAAAAACGAAAAATCAGGTACTACAGTAAGAATTATGCGCATGTTATTTGATATGGTCGCCAACAAAAAAGGAAATGTAAAAGAATTTTTGTATACGAAGTATAATGATAGAATTTATAAAAAAATTTTCATCGTTATAAAGTATTCTTTAGATAACATTTTTTATTTATTTTTGTTTCGTTAACTTCTGGTTCCAATTTTCTTTTCCATTCGAAAATGTTAAAAAGCTACTAATTTTCATGTGTCTTTAAAAACTCTTCCGTAAGCCGAGAAGAGATCATGCGAATCTAATATGGTTTCATAACTAGCTCATTATTTCGGGAAAAGTTCTTAAATAATTCAAGATAAAAAAACCTTTGGAGAATTTTGTCAATTTCTTAAATGAAGAATTCTTTTTTAATTTCGGTTAAAAAAAGGTTTATGAAATGATGAATCCATAAAATTAATTTTCAAATTCATATTTGTTAAATAGGGATTTGACTGCAATCATCTGTATATGTTTGTAAGATGGAATTTAATGTTTTATTTAAGAATTTTTAACGTTTGCTCCTGTAAAACTGTTTTTTTAGCAAGCATAGAATATATGCAGAAAACACTACCCACACGGGAGATGTTGAAACAAAGATGGGATTGCGGAACTCGAATGGAAACTTTGACAACCCCAAGTACTTCTACACCCATCGGCCATCGTCCCGTGGATCGGAGTATCGGGAGACGCATGCGCAGAGAAAGGCGATCGTTTGGCAAGTGGCGATAGTTGAAGACGCGCGGCCCTTCGATTCGGGAATAAGGGAACTAATATTAAACATTTTTAAAGTATTATTTTGATAAATTTATACGTAAAACTTTTGTATTTTTGAGAGGTTTTCGACGTAATAAGATTTGGGTCATACATCATCGATCGTACCCGTACCGTAGCCCGCGTCCTTGGTATGACCTTGGTGGCAAAGTGCCAACTTTTGGGAAAGTCTTCGTTTGGGATCTTTTCGCCACTTTATAATCCTTTCCGACTCTTCTGTCCCAGATGAAATATTGTATTTCCAATAGAGACTCATTACCAAAATTCGTAAAGTTATTCATCTCAGAAGTTTTGGCAACAGCTGAAAGGAGAAGAATCATAATGAGAAATGAATGATTCTCTGGCTACAATAACTTGCATAAGTAACTTTTAAAAAGTAATATTAAAATACATAAGATTAAAATTCCTTAAAGGAACTTAAGGAAATTTAATAAATTTTTAAGGTTACAAAACATGGCACATAATATCTCTTCAAAAATGTCAGTGACCATTTTAAAAGTGAAAAGTTTTGAATTATTTTTTCCCGTACAATTTCAGAACTAAAGATGGTATTTTTGTTGACTGAAACGTTATTTAGTTAGGTCTAAGATAATGTTTTGGAAGTAATTGAAAGAAAGTGCTTCATTCTAATAGTGTAAAAAATACTCTCGTACTTTCTTTAGATTCTTACTTGTTTAGTATCACATAAATAGCATGTTCCAAACTTACAGCTAAACAGGACATAAAATGTGTTTCTTTAAAAAATGATCTAATACAGCTTTCTCAAACTGGTTTCTCGCGGATCGCAATTTTACGTGGCTTGCAAAGACATTAAAATTATTTATTTGTTGCAAATACGGCGTTGCAAAGATTTCAAGATTTTAGTTATTTGAAATCTGTGTTTATATTTTTTTTTCTTTTATTAAAAATGAACGTGAATAACAAGCGATAAAATCTACAAATGAAGCTAATAAATTCACTAAGTGATCTAAATCTTATTCAGAGATTTGAAAACACATATTTTATTAATTTCTATTTGTATTTGACAAAAAATAAACAAGCTCAATTACAAATATTAGCATTAAGAATAATCGCTTTATTTTGGAAAATATATATATGTGAACAGCTTTTTTTACAATTGAAAATTAATAAGAAAAGAACAAGCTTGACCGATTAGCGTCTAAAATCCGCGATGAAGATAATTTCTAGTAATTTCTCGCCAAGGCTTTAAATTTTATACGAATCAAACTGCAATCGATTGCTAAGCTATAATAGGAAATAAAAAAGTTTATAATTATTTACATATTATTTATATACGTATTTTTATTTACCAAAGAAACTCAAAGAAAAATGTAACAAATAAAATGAGATTAGGTTGTTAGCATTTATACTCGAATTTTGCCTCATCTGTTAAAATTTCTCTAAAAATTTAGAAATTTTGCATAATTTGTTTATTTTTAGTTTAAATTATAAGTAAATTATTTAATTAGTAATTACGCATGCTAGAATTATTTTAAAGAAATGTCAAAGAAATTAATATTTAGCTGTCAATGTATTTGAATTATAAAGTTTAACCAACAAAAATATCTTACTGGTAACTTTAAACATCAGGTGAAAAATAAATATAAATTTGAAATTTTTTTTCGTCTGTGCTATTATAATTATTTTTATGTATGCTTCGATAAACATTTAGTACCCAAAATGGTACTATTCGGTTTTGAGGGCCGTAAAAAATCGCCAAACTATTGTTGATGCCATCGCTGCCAAAAATAATTGCAGCAACCCTAATGCAAGAAAGGAAGTATTATAGTAAATAACTAAGATTAATGTTTTAAATTAGATGAAAAGTTAATTTCATATAATACATTTTATTATTATAATTTATATAAAAAAGGCTAAACATGACTGAATGGAAGCATAAGAATAAGTAACTATTTCAGATCATTATTATAATTTATATAAAAATTGCTAAGCATAACTGAATAGATGCCTGCATCGCTATTTCGCTACCGAGTTATCGCTAAAGCATAGTTTCATCTCGTTGGTTGTTCAAACATAATTTTCTATAATGAATGATGCCTTTTCTATAAAAAAATTCTCGGTAAATTGCAGAATCGCCCACTTATTTGTTTGCGACTTTTTACAAGGGTAAAAACAATTGGATTTTTGTCAATTTTCTTTTACTTTTTAAGTTAAAATAGGTCGATGTGTACATAGATAAAGTCAAGGGTGTGCGCAATGCCATTTTTGTGCAATTCTGGGATTTTGTTTTTAAGTGAAAATAGGTCGATGTGTACATGAATACCGGGTATGTAAAATTCTAAAAACTCGTCAAGCAGTGGGTGATTCTGCACTTTATCCAAAATTCTACTGCCAAGTTTTCGTCATGGGCAATTCCCAAATTGTTAAATCCATAGGATATCAAAAAAAAAGATTTAAAATCAAAAAAGGTATTTAAAAATTAAACTAGTATTTAAATGGCGTCTTAAGGAATATAGAACTATATAAACTTACGCAATCTGAAATCAGCGCGTACGCTAGATTTGGCGCGCTGTTAAATGGACGAGTTTGCTAGATTTGGCGCTTTTGCGCGTACATTTTCGCTACAATTTTTTTACGGCCCTCGAAACCGAATAGTACCAAAACTTCTTGCCTGTAAGCTGTATTCATATTGTTCATTCAGCCCACATGCAATATAATTTTGAGACCAGTGATGTAATACATTTACTTTCAGTAACAGAATTTCTCAAACTGACATAAATAATTTTCTCAAACTGATGTTGATTTTCATTGTCTCAGCAATAGGTAGTGTTAATAAAACGTAATTTTATTTAATTTCTTCTCTTGCTTTCTGGAGTTTTTAACATCAAGGTAAAATGAGCAGAAAAAAGTCTCTTGAAGCGAGATATGTTAACAAAGCAGTGATTAATTTGTAAATATATGTACCCTCAAAAGTATTTTGCAAGATCGCTAACAAGTATGCTATGATGTAGCAAAAATAAAAGAAGTATTTTCCTATTTTGCATTTCAAATATTCAAAAAAATTTCTAACAGGGAAATGTTGACAACCATACAATTTGACAAGCTTATAAAACTTATTTTGTGTGTCGTGAAGGAAACGATTTTTGTTTAATATGCATTTAACATTTAACATGAAACGATGACTCATATGTTCTTCACTAATTAAGAATACTGATTAAAATTATGTTATTAATACTTAAAATATTACAAATGATGAAACATTATTCTCTTATGCATATATTTCAAAATACTTGCAGATTAAACATCTCTCAAATAGTAAATTTACGTTTGCCCATCGTTTGTCGTACAGCCACAGTTCCAGTTTGTAAAAGTGAATTTAAAAAATCTGATGTGTACACCACATGAATTCCTTGTCCGAAATATTAAATTATACGCATTTTTTCGTGCATTTCATTTAAAATTATTGGACTGAATTAAATCTATTTCGCCGGCAGCGCATAAACCACAATAGAATAAATGCATTTTTTAAAATTCACTCTATTTGTTTACCTAGCGCCGACACTCTGGCGCTAGGTTCACTTAACAGTATTATATTTCGTTCATATTATAACTCAGAATGCACAAAATTTATAGCATTTAAAGAATTATCTAATCGTTGCCACATGTTCTATTCAAATACTATAATAAAGCTAGAACGAAGTATAAAGAAATTAAGCAAACAAAACAAAAAGGAAACAGTTTTTCATAGACGATTGAGTATTTCTCATACAATCAATTCAGTTCTCACTTTGCGACAAGGCAAAAATACATAAAAAGTCAAAATATCTGTATTAAAAATTACGAAGTAAATCTTAAACACTTATTTCCTCGAAAAAATTCCAGAAAGGATTAAGCATGATTTAATTCGCAATAATAAAGGAAGGCGTTATCTGTGTTGTTGCGTAGTTAAGTTTCTCTAGATTGGCAACAAATCCACTATTCTGCTGTTTCAAATGTAAACAAGCTATAGCCGCCATCAAAAACATTATTAGGCTTAGCGGCACTTAAACAACTTTAAAATTGTTGATAATTCTAAAAATATTGCATACAGATTTACTAAAGGGATAAAAACCTTAACCGGAAGATAAGAGCAACATAATTCAATCGCTTTTAAAGCAAAAACCATACAATTTACAAACATATAAGAGTAAAGAAACTCAGATCACTGAGTCGGGTAACAGAGTGGATATATATATATATATATATTTATATATGTTTGGTGTGGCCGATTGCAATTAAAATACGAGGTGCACATCTACATGTTATAGAAGTCCTATATACAAAATTTCAACATTCTGAGGCTACTCGTTTTTGAGTTATGAGAGATTCGTACGTACATACGTTCGTACAGATGCCACGAAAAATTCTCTTCAGAATTCATTTTAAAGCAGTTTTGTAATTTTTTTTGGTGGAAAAGTCTTTTATTCTGTCCTTAGGTACAGATATCACTCAAAAATATCGTTAAATTGCATTCGATGGCGGTCAAAATGGATATTTTCGTTGAAATGTGCTGCCTGAAGCTTTTCGCGATTACAATACTTCCTTTTTACTTCGTACAAGGAAGTAAAAATAAATATTTAACAGTGAAATAAAAGTCTGACCATATAATGCTCCTGAAACTAAAAAATCCCCCTCCTTGGAGCGAATTCACCGCTGGTTGAAAATCCCTTACTACAGAAATACTCGTATTTAATTAACTAATGAATATTTGATAACAACGTGAAAGCGATAAAATGCTAGCGAGCCAAAAACAATTTCTAGAGGATTAATAATAGGGTACGAGAGGTGAAAGGCCCTCGGATTCGTCACCCGAGGGTGCACTCCATCGAAATTGGAACAGAGCTTACCCATTTTGGAGGATGTAAAAATCGTTCCTTTTCTGCGGTGCATTTTGAACAGGGTTCTTGATGATGCGATGGCTAAATGATAGATGGATAATGACAGTTTCCTATGAATGCATTAAACTTCAAATACCTGCGTATCTGAAAAACGTGCTTAATAGCGTACGTAACGTAATGTTTAAGGGAAAAGGAAAAGTCTATTAAAATTTCTCAGTTTGCTTTCTTTTCTCAGTCAAGGCCCACCAGCGGCCGAGCGGTAAAGTCGCTGAACACTGGTAGTTCGGTCCGAGGTTCGAATCCCGCGAACGGACTGGCTGCATGGGTGTTTTCGTGGTTTTCCCCATGTGTAACGTGTATACGAGCCAGTTTCCCTTAGAAAGTCCTCCACGAAGGCATCCATCCTCTTAGGCAGATAGCCCTCGAGGCTTTGCCGTAATTAAAATAACCTAACCTAACCTTTTCTCAGTAATTTTACGTAATATAATATAACGCGAATGAAAATCAAAAAGGTTACTAATGTTAAATGATGTTTTGGATCTTCAAAATTAATGTTCTAGAAGTTTCAGAAGTGTTTGGTAGTTATAAAGTTCATTAACGTTTTTAGAAAATACAATAACATAGCGCAGTGTAAAGTCAAAGTGGTACAAACCTTCCTAACGTAAATTGAGTAATATTTGATTACGTAACGTAACGAAAAGTACAATGGAACGAATGATAAAAAGGCCTGGGCAAATTCATAATATTACATTACATCAGATAAATTTTACTATTAATATTGATATTTACAAACAATTAGACACAAGGTACTTACAAACAATTATAACAATTATAAATACTTACAAACAATTACACACTACTTATATAAATACTTACAAACAGTTACTACTAAGATAGATAATGAATCACTTTCGAATACTTTTATCTGCTCGGGCACACTTTCATTTCCTAGGATATTTTCAAGGTTCTACGGATTCCGGCTTCTCTAAACAGAACGCTGTACGCTAATGAGTTACGATAAGATTCTTCTGTATTTTTAATTAAGTTCTTTATTATACCTGGGCACTAATCTTTCTCTCCCAGTTAAAATTCACGTTTAATCGATAGACGTTAAATTAAAATTAACTTATAATCTAACACTAATGTTAGCTTACACAATTAACTGTAGAGATTAGACTTTTAGAAATGAATTCTAAATTCTAAAGCTTATTTCATCCATTAACCGCCATAACTACAAGGAATGTTTCTTTTCTCATGAAAATAATAACAAATATTAAATTAAGCATTTATAACATAAATTTACACTGAAAATTAAAAAAAAATGCTCTTACCTGTGGAAAACGCGAGTGTTGCGTTCGCGCAACGTCAGCGGAATAAGACTACGGATGTTTAGTGAGTAGGAATGTACTCCTGTGATGTTTCTTTTGAATGGAGCGCAGGATTAGATTTTAGCTGTATAACGTTTCATAAATCTACAAATAACTTTACTTGTAATCAATTTAATATTAAAATATACATTGTATTTCTTTTACAAATACAGATTATCTCATTTGAAAGATTCAAGCATGAAAAGCTTGATTACAATCATGATGTAAAGCTACATTACATACTTTGCATCTACAAACAGTCTGGCTGTGGTACTCTTTACAACAAAGTCTTTTGTTATCAACGGACTTTACGATAAAATGTCTACCATCTCCATGCAATGGTTTTTGAATGCTGAATTTATTAGGTCTTCCTGTTGCTGATCTATTTCTGGCTAATTCTACACACTCAATAGGAGTTTTCAAAAGGAGTAATGCATTCTCGCGACTGGAATCTAAAAGATACTTTATATTTTCAGTAGTAAAAAGTGGTGATATTTAGTAAGTTTAGATACGGTCTCACCTCATATAATTTATCAGTATTGTCAAATGCAAATTCTGCTTCATATTCCTGTACTGCAAAGATATCCATTCTCGTACAACAGGAACAGAAATGTCCTTATCAAATAACCAATACATTTTTTTCTTGAGGTAAAGAATGATATCCTGTAAGCAATAATATTCCAATAAATCTTCTCATATAGGCTTCAGATGCAATAAATTCTGGGCTTTTTTTTTCTGAGCGCATATAATTGTCTGTTCAACGAGAAGAGAGTAAATGTCTAAACCAAAAAGGAAATAGAAAATCTGTGCACTAGTTTTACCTTGTGTTTTGTCTTTTATAATTTCTCTTCTATCTCTTTCTTCATGTTCTTCCTGAGACATAACTAACATTTCCTTTTTTATCCACTTCAAGATCTCAGTCTTCTGCTTTTAAACTTTTTAGTATGACTATAACTGCTTTTAGAAGGACTATAACTGCTTTTTCAACTTCACCAGCAGTATCATTTGATAAAATATCATTATCATTATTTAAAGCATTGCCATTCCTTTCTTCTTCGTCACTAGCCTCTGCAATTTCTGGGGGGAAAACAACAATATCAGTTTCATTTTGGTCATTATAAACATTATCATCATCTGTTTCTTCATCAAAAAATCTTTGAAGGGCTTCTTCTAATGTAAGATACCTCGTTCTACGCATTTTTAAACAAACAGAACATGAATCAGAACATTGAAAGGAATGAGCGAAAAAGGAGATTGACTACCCGTTTCCTGCTGACGTTTCGTCAACGCAACACCTGTTTTGCATTCCTTCCCAACACAAATATAAACATCTGACTGATGTAATGTTCTGATAAACGGTGACCTTGACTAAAAATAGATCACTCATAAAGAGGGCAATTCTTTCGTTAAATATTTTCAGCAAAAATACCCGGTCGAAAATTTAGCTTAAAGTATGAGATTAATTATTATAAACAAAATGATTTGCTGAAGGCAAATATTTTTTTACAGAAATAATCTTCATAATATTCACTACATAAAATCATTTGCTGGTATAAAATATCTTAGGTATTTATATTTATATACGCATTTATTTTGACCGCTACGTCAACACAACATCACCGGCTAATGGGTTAATAAATGTATATGTATACATATTGTTATAATGAAACATTGGTATATTTTATGATATATTTTTAAGCATTTTGATACGCAAGACAAAAATTGAAATTCTGTGATTGTTAGTTCGATTATTAAGAAAGAATATTCCCGAAATTTTCATAATAAGTCCCTTCCGCAGTTTAACAGACAATTTTAATTAAAGTTGAACTAATCCATTGATGGGAATTAACCCATGATATAAACCCCCTGGGCAACCTGAGGGTCAAATTTTGTAGTAGCTGTTTTCCTTCTCTGCTTGCACGACAAAAAAACTCATTTAAATTTTTTTACACTCAATGTTCATAAATTAAGGATAATGCAAAATCAGGAAGAGTTAGAAGCAAAACAAATTTGACTTATTTGTAAAGCTTATTTATTAAACAAAAGGTAAAGAGCAAATAAAGATGCTATATGTTTGATATTATTATAAAATTAGCAATTTTTTCTCCCTGGAGCAAATTACAAAAAAAATCTATTTACAAAAAACCAATATTACCTGGCTGGTATGATTGTTAATACATTGTATGTCTCCCAGACGATGCAATACAGTCCGTACAACTCCTAGGCATGCTGAGTATCAAATTATCGATCTGATCTTGAATGATATTACACCACTCAAAAAGCAATGCTCTCCGAAGTTCTGGTAGACATGCAGGAGGAGGTTGACGGGCCAAGCATATTCCACATGTGCTCTACTGGATTCAAGTCCGGTGAGAATGCTAGCCAGTCCATACGGGTGATATCCTCCGATTGAAGGCATTCGCTTACGATGTTTGCACGATGAGGACGGGCGTTGTCATCTACAAACACAAATTGTGCGCCCATGGCGCACGGAAACAAACGTACTAGTTTTTCCAGAATGACGTCTCGATAGATTTGGTTTGTCATGGTTCCAATTTGAACATGCAGGTCAGTTCTGGAACCCAGAATAATTCCACCCCAAACGAGCACTCCTGCACTACCGTAACGGTGTCGTTCAATGATGTTTCTTGGTGGTAACGCATACCTGGAGCTCTCCATATGAAAATCCGGCGAGAATCAGACTGCAAGCTAAACCTGGACTCGTCGGAAAACATCACACAAGCCCACTGTTGCGGTGTCCACAATGCATGCTCTCTACTCCAAGCTAACCGCAGGCCACAGTGAGTTGCAGTAAGTGGAAGGCATCAGACAGGTCTAAGAGCATATAGACCAATCTGCCCTAAGCGTCTGTACACGGTCTGCCTTGAAATTGTCGTACCAGTTCCTGAAGAGAGCTGACGAGACATGTCTGGGGCTGTGCTCCGCCTGTTTCTTTTGGCAGTAACTGCCAAATACCGGTCCTCATTCGGCGTTGTAACTCTGGAGCGACCTGTGCTGTAACATCTACTCACATTACCATCATCTTGGAATCGTTGCCAAAGCCTGGAGATGACACTCTGGGCAATTCCAAGTTCGTCTGATACTTCCAGTTGGGTACGCCCACATTCCAGACAGCCGACAATTCTACCACGTGAAAAATCATCCAAATGCGTCCTTTGTGTCATAACTATTCGGTTTTTGCACTGAAATGCTTATAAAGCGGCTGCGAACAATTTTACTTCTTTGCCTGTATTCCTTATACATCACTCTTTTACACTCTCGTCATTGTGACGTACCATCTGTGTCATCTGGTTACTTCCTGAAATTTGCATATGATTCTTAAAGATATGTGTAGTGATTTTACAGGTGATATATTTATTTTAGAGTTCGATTTTCGCGTGACTCCGAATTATCCTTAATTTATGGACATGAGTGTAATTAATGCGACTTACAGGAAAATTAAAATTTGAAATCCAAATATTTTTTTATGCTACAATTATTCACATGCCTGCTTAAAATATATCTATTATTTTATAAAGTTCTATTTAATTTACGTGTCCTTCGCTACTAGAGTTTTGTTGAAGTAGCTAGCGACTGTTCGCTGGTCTTCTTGCAATCGTAAAAATATTAGTCCAAAGAAGGATTCAAATGCCTTTTTACTCACTCAAAGAACTACTACAGACGGTCCCTCTTGGGTTTATAGGAAATCCTCCACTTGGACGTTAATTTAAGGCGGAAAATAAGGAGTTAAAGTAATTCTATCTAGCTAAGCTGTACAAAAATAAATAACCGAGTGTGGTGGTGGGGCCCCATTAAGTGGTGGAGTGGCACTATTAAGTAGTGGTGTGTAATTAATGCTAAACGAGACACGCTCTAGGCGTCAAAAAGAGAATCACATGTGCCGAAGAATTGCTACCCTACACTAAAAGTTTGTACATCGTGTTAATAACCCTAGAAAGATAAATGCATAAAACATTTCACTTATCCACTACTTTGCAGCAGTACTGTTCAATAAATACAGTCGTAATTATATTACTTAATTTATTCAATCATTCATGAACGAATACGAACTTATTCTTGGTTAAATATGAAATATAATAACATTAATTTAGAAGTCAAACAACAAAAATCAGTGTTATATTTTCAAATTTTCAGAGGACTAGTTTCGATGGTTTTACCGAAACATCATCCTCAGTTGCAAAAAGCTGAGGATTTTGACTGATTTGCTGAGGATTGTTGTTTGACCTTCTAAATTAATACTTGTTCGGGGTGTTACTGTATCTTAATTGTAAGAATATTATCATTACAAAAACAGTCTACATATTGTAGCACGTGCAACCACTTCCCTTAAGATATAATTTGCTCACATCGCAACCTATCGTTCTTTTCAAATATTACTATATTCTCATTTTGGTTACAGCCGAAAACATCACGGCAAAAACATCGCGAATGAAAATGTCGCGGAGAAAACAACGCAAGGCGAAAACATCGTGCTACAAAACATCGTGGGAGAAAACATCGCAATGAGAAAACATCGCAGTTCTAAAACATCGTGGTACAAAACATCGTCGTCGAAAATAAAGCGGTGTAAAAACTTCGCAGTTTTAAGAACATCGTCGTCGAAAATATCGTGGTAAAAAATAAAGTATCTACAAATCATCGCATGACGATAACATCGCAGACATGCTTTTTTGCAGGCTATAATAACTGTAAATGGATATTCCCATAATGATTTGTGAGCGCAAGATGTAAAAGTTTTTACTTTCACATTTTTTTATTAACTAATAAAGTTTTGCTGAAAATGTAAGAAGGAAACTTAAGAATAGAAAATTAAATGCAACTTATAGATTATACTTTTCAGGAAAAATTACCAGTGAAAACTTTATAAAAATGATTTATTAATGGCCTTTGTTAATTAACTATATCAGTTTAAAATTCTATTAAGTGCTATAAGTTGTAATAATTTGCTATGCTTAATTAAGTTTCCTTCTTATTTTCTCAGCAAAAATTTATTAGTTAATAAAAAAATATGAACGTAAAAATTATCCTTCTTTCCATCTTGCGCTCACAAATCATTATGGGAATATCCCTTTACAGTTATTATAGCCTGCAAAAAAGTATGTCTGCAATGTTATCGTCATGCGATGATTTGTAGATACTTTATTTTTTACCACGATATTTTCGACGACGATGTTTTTAAACTGCAAAGTTTTTGAACCGCTTTATTTTCGACGACGATGTTTTGTACCACGATGTTTTAGAACTGCGATGTTTTCTCCCACGATGTTTTGTAGCACTACGTTTACGCCTTGCGTTGTTTTCTCCGCGACGTTTTCGTCCGCGATGTTTTTGCCGCGATGTTTTCGGCGGACACCCTCATTTTCACTGGTGCAGTCAAGCTGCTCACGATATATCACTTATTTTTTGCAAAAATATTCTGGAAAGGAATTTACTTCATTTTTTAAGCTCCAGCATTCGGCCCCTTTCCGCTACAGCCTGCGTTTTACCAAGTACGCAGCAAGTACTCCAATGATGACGAGGGGATGCATAAGAATTTCAGAAATATAAAACCACGATGTAACACACAAATGTTGTAGCAGGTCATCACTCCAAAATCGTTTTAAAACATGTAGATTTTTTCACTTTCTGGTGCTTTATTCTTTTTTACATCAGCTGCGTCTTCCTTGCTTACGGAAAGAGCGAGAGCCGAAATCCCAATCACCCGTTTGGCGTCGTCTCCTGCAATAGGGAGAAAAACCAGTTCTGCGAGAATTTATTCCCGTGTTTGCTATTCGATGACAATACAACTTACGATTAAATGGATGACGATTAAACCCATCTATGAGAAAACTGTGTCCTCAGAACGAGTTGGCCTGTAGTTAAACCTCAACAGCGAATACGTAAGACGAAGGCCGAACGCAGTAAGATGAGCTTCAAGCAACGACATGGCTATAAGGCAGAACACGCTCAACTTCTGAGCTCTTCTAAGGAAGTGGCTGAACTTCGCATTAAATACTGGTTCTACTTCATTTATATAAAACGTGATACCGAAATCTCATTCTGCTAGGTTTTTATAGATAGAAAACAAGAATTTAAAGGAAAGGGTTTCAAAATTAAAAGTAAGTATTAGAAAATTTAAATAATCCCTATAATTTTATCGATAGCTCGGAAAACTAATATGATACAGAATAACAGATATTGTATTAAACTGTGACTGCGTTATTTCGGCAGCAGTACGATTAAAAGGAGAAAATATGCCAATTTTTAATCGCATCGTAAATTTTTTCTCAATTGAGTAACAATTATCCAAAGGTATAATTTCATTCCGTACCTCTGATTCTCATTAAAAGCCTGGACACGTTCCATTGCGCAATTAGATGAGAACTGCAAATGATTTAATATTAAAAAAGTTTTATAAAAATTAACAGAAAATAATTTTATCTCTTTAAGTTATTTTTACTGTAACTATGATTGTATTTATACAGTGCAAGTAAAGCTATGGTTACCAACTATACAGCCAACGTGAAACAAATAACTTACAATCTCTTTATTTTTGCAGTAAATTACATGTTTGCTCAAACTGTTTACGTTTTAAACATGCTAGCTCAAATTGAGGCAAACGCTTCTCAAAACCTTATTTCATTTTGTGTCAAACAATTTATTATTAATATATAAATATAGAATTGAAATATGCCAGTACAAGAATTAAAATTACCAACACGGGAGGTTTTATTGAAATATTTTTGGAAGGAAAGGAAAGCAAAGTTAGTCTCACTTTAAATTTCCAAAGCACAATGCCTCCTATGCAGTTTAAGAAATCATTATGCATCTATACGGCAAGCGACATAGGTAATTATTCTCATTCATCGACCGTCTGTGGAACAATAACCTCTATCATCATTTAGAAGACTTAGTCTTTCAGTAACTCAAAGATCAATGCAACGTAACCTCACAGGAATTCTGTTGCAAGAAATTCTCATTGATACATTCTTTTCTTTCGAATGAGATACATTTTATCTTTTCTTTCGGAAATCTCTATAACAACTCAAAATGTTTCCAGAAGATACAGGGACAAAGCTTTAGAATATGCGAGTTAGCCCAGGATATATATTCTCCCTTTTCATAGATGCATATATCTTAATTTATGCAGATAACATCAAACTTGTGCCCCAAATCAGTAAATTTGTGCTTCGGGGAGAATACAGTAAGACCCCGCTTAACGCGGGGAATACGTTCCATCAAAGTAGAGCGTAATGCGAAACAGCGCTAAACGAGGCTATCTTTACATGTAAATATTGGGGTTAGGGAAAGATGGCTAGGAAATTGGTTAGGTATTAAATTTAAAAAGTATGTTTTTTTAATAAAAATAAAACCAAACATTTATTTCTTAAAGCCCAAATTAATACCACATTATTATTTCTTGCAAAAATAAAAACAAAATATAAATAACAAAACGAATATTCTTAAAAAAAAACAAATAAAATTCTCAGTCAGTCATATTTAGTTAGCCTTCCGCGTTTTCAGTGTTCTGCCTTTTTGTGACAAAAGCATCTAATGTTGTTTGCCTTTTTCTTTTGCGTTGTTCTCTTAAAAGTTCTTCATAAACGGATAGAGCATCTCTAACACCACGCCTTACTTTTGAGCTCCTGTCAAAATTCGGATCATTTTCAATGATTTGATCCATTATTTCAGTTATGGTAGACAAACTCCTTTTTACAAACGCCATCGGAAGTTCTTTTTGCTCTTCTTCTGAATCACTGCTGTCAACATTTTTGTTTTCTTCTTGTTCAGTTAATTCCTTGAGCTCATCATTAGAAAGACTAGCCGCTGCTTCTTGAATTATTTCTTCGACATCTTCCACATTTACCCCTTCAAAATATGTCTGTACAATACCGCACCAAACAAGAAATACAAGTACACTCTTTCGGATATGTATTTGAAACCTATCGCTGCATAATATTTCGGGGAATCCCCGTATGCTGCGAGCGATTTCGTGGAATCCCCGGGTTGAAATAAAAGAGCGCTAAACCGAAACAGCGATAAGCGGGGTCTTACTGTATATTGTTTAATTCAAACTTTAATTACAAAGCCTAGTTCTACATTTCCCCCTCCCCAAAAGATACAAACAAAAAAAAAGCAGTCAACGTATTTTCTGATGTCTGAACAACTGATCACTATGGGTACATCTGGTTTTGTCCCCATTTACCATAGTGATCAGTTGTGGAAGTCACTAAGGTCATAGTACCATAGTGACTTTCATAACTTCTCTTAGTGTAAAGACAAGCCCTGACATTTTTTACTTCAAATACCATTTCAGAAGTCAAACAACAAAAATCAGCGTTATATTTACAAAATTTTTCACAGTGTTTTTGTTGTTTGACTTCTGAATTAGTATTTATTCGGCGTGTTATTGTATCTTTCTTCAAATACCATTTCAATTATGGCTATGGACGTTGGCTATAAAGACTATCTATAGACCGGTTTGAAGTTCTCTCTCGGTCTGAAGTTACGCTTGCGCGCATTATTGGAGGCTGCAAGACATGCCTGGTAACGTTTTCCCCATACCGATTCGTCGCCACAATTTTCATCAGCAAATACTCGTGCATCTATTTCTTATTCCTTATTTCCAAAACCTGTGAACGTCTTTAACTATCGTTCATCAAGATATTTTTCCTCGTTGCATACACTTCTAGGATGAAACAGAATTAGTAAATCTAGAATTGAATCCAGTGGCAAATTCATTACGTCATTCTTTGCTTCCAGTCACCAGATCGACCAACCAGCGCATTTTGCTAAAAATACTGGAGATATTTTTGCTACCAAGTCCTAGAGTATTCTACAAGCGTGACGTCGAAATAATTAAAGACTTATACAATTTTTGAAGATTTCGCTACTTTCAATGTCCTTGTCATTATGTGCTGGTGTTATCTAGGTTTCTTGTAACTAAATATGTATATAAATTGCTACTGCAACAATAACGTTCTGAATAAATACGTATTTCGTAGGTGAAGATATTATGCGCTTTTTTTCTGGTGCCTATACATGTTTCTCATATATTATCCATGTCAGCATATATCTTTTATCCAGTTTTAGGTTACTAATACACACCAGAATAAAATTTTAATATCCTCTTCTATTCGGCGTATTGTTGGTTTTAAATCAGAGTAAAAACCATATCTAAATTGTTTCTTCATTCAGAGTCATTTTGCTGGCAATAACTCACAATACAAATGATATTTGTAGAAAAATTATTGAATTATCTGTATAATTCACTAATATTAAGTATGTGAATGTTATTTTCCAACTTACCTAAGGTTGTTTATGTAACATTTTGCTCCCTCTTTGACTATAATAATTACTCACATAGGGTGGAACTGGTCAATGAATGCTTTGAAAGTACACCTAACTTTGAAAGTACGGGTAAACAGCCAACAAGGTCACCATATTTACGTCCCATGCAACCTATCTGCAATGCTCTGAAAAAAGAAACATCAAAATTATCATCCCCCAATTCGATGATAATAAGTAATTAACGTAACTACACTAGTTATCATAAATTAAGGAAAAATCACAAAAATCACGATTACTGAAAACGTTACATGTAGAATTTTATGAAACTTACCCGCAATATACAGCACATAGTAAGGTATCAAATAACATAAAAAGAAATTACCAGACAATTATGGTAGTATAGAAATTAGCACATGTATAAAATGAACAAATCGAAGATGTCAGCTTGCTATAACCTTCAATATGGAATATATTCGCCTCTAGAAGCAATACAGTACATTCAGCGATGTGTGATGCTTTCATTTATGCGGTCTATCAGTTCCATACGAAGCGAGAGCCATTGCTCTTGCAAAGCAGTTGCAAGCGCGGCAAGGGTCTAAGGGGACGGATTGGGAGCAGCTAAACGTCTCTCTAAAGCATCCCAAACGTGCTCGATAGGATTCAAGTCCGGGGATCGAGCTGGCCACTCCATGCGCATAATTGTTTCCTGTTGAAGATAATCATCTACGATGCGAGCCCTTAGTGGTCTTGCATTGTCGTCCTGCAACAGGAAAGTATCACCTATTGCCCCGGCATTTGGGCGCACATAAGCATCAAAGATGTCATCTCTATAAACATGAGCATTCACGGTCCCCCTTGGGAAAACATGTAGGTCTGTGCGTCCACCCAAGGAGATGCCACCCCAAACACAGACACTGCCTCTTCCGTATGCATTTCTTTCACGGATGTTTAACGGATGATAACGGGTTCCCGGTTCTCTCCATATCAAATAAGACTAAACCTGGACTAATCCGTAAAGCGAACCGCCCTCCACTGATCGGGCGTCCAGTGGACATGTTGTCGTGCCCACTGAAAACCGTCTCTCCTATGGCGTGACGTGAGCGGCACACAAATGGCTAGTCGCCTTGCATACAGACCACCTTCGTGAAGCCTTCTACGCACAGTTGACGTTGACACGAACCTTCCGGTATCTGCAGCAAGAGAGGATCTAAGATCGGAGTAGCGGTTCTATTCCTGAGTGCACATAATGTCAAATATCGGTCATCGGCGCTCGTCGTAGCAGTTGGCCGTCCTTGGCTGAACCTCTTAGATGCCGAATCTGTGGTTTGAAATCACCTCCAAAGTCTATGAACCACAGAAGGACTCACATTTAGCCATCTGGCCACATCTGTTTGACTTTGTCCTGCCTCTAGTCTCCCAATGGCTTTCTGTCGTAGTTCTGCAGGCAAATGATGCCTGGAGATCATTGTTACGAATATGCTATCTCAGATTTCTGATGTCACTATCACAGTGAAATATGAGAGCTTGCTCTCAAACATGAACTTTCATGCTCCTCGCAGATGACGTATTACGAATGCAGCGCCACTAATTTGCATATTGGAGGTTTACTCAGCTATTCTTACTAGGCAACATATTCAAATTTTACACGGTTTGGCTTATTTTTGAAGGCGTTATCGCTATTTTTGTGATTTTTCCTTAAATTATGATAACCAGTTTACTTTGTCTTAAATAATTTGATCTAACGACTACTCTACTTCTCCTCTCATTTATTATGTACCACAAGTTTTTAAGAAACGTGAAAACATTTAAGCCATAAAAAAGTCAAAGAAACTTTAGGAATGCTGCAGAGAGGCGGATGTGAGAAGAGCACGAAGTTGTTCATTAAGAATAAAGCTAGGCGTTCTCTGATTCGAAACCAGTAAAAAGATGGCGACTCGTGTGCGACATCTAAATTGATAAAGAGCAACCCATTTAGATGTTAGGATTATAAAATCCATCCTGTCTGTTAAGGAAATAACCACAGGATTCAATAGCATTGATATTAGTAGCTTATTTACGTTAAAAATATCATCCTTATTTTGTTTGTATGTAATAAGATGTCTCAATAAATAACTGTAATTACAATGCAGCATATTTTTTACATTTCTCACTTGCACGTTTTCTTAAAACGCATAACATAAAAATATGCAAACAGCGGTATTTCCTCTCAGTTTCGGTTCATTTTTATTCATTTATGCCAAGCATTTGTATGTCTTTTTCCTCCGATTCTGCGTCTTTAATCATTCAGGTTTCTTTGCGCAGCTCAAGCATTTTCTCTAGAATGCAACTTAAAAAGGTTACTGAAAATGTCAGTTTCTTTTTTAACTTTTAAGTTGTATTTTGGGAGGCTAGGAGAAGAAAGCAAGCATATCTCAGACGAGAAAGAGATTCAAATGCGGTTGGTAATGTACCTGTAGAAACGAAACGGAATATGCTGGTTAGGCAGAACGTAGTCTTTCCTTTTAATCTTTGAGAAAAATATTTTAACTGTATTGCTGTTTCTCCTTAATGTCTTAGTACTTAAACTCAGAACAAAATCATACCAATGACATTTAAGCATGCTTATGTTTAAAAAAAAATTCAAATCTCCAAAAATGCTAAAATTTTAATACAGAATAAATATTCGTTTAGGTTATAAATAACACGCAGAACAACAATTAGTTTAGAAATCAAACTACAAAAATAATCGTTATATTTGCAAATTTTCAAGAACTAGTTTCGATAGTTTGACTACGGAACTATCTTCCTCAGCTATCAAATGAAGGAGTGCAAATGAACAAAGTGCAATGAACGAGATAAGGTATGGTGATAAGAAAAGATAAAAGAAAAATGGCTGAACAAGAGTTCAACTCCTATCGAACAATGAACGAGATAAGATATGGTGATAAGATAAGATAAAAGAAGAATGGCTGAACAAGATTTCAACTCCTATTGCGATCTATCGATGAAATATGTAAACTAAAAGATAATTTCCTTAAAGGCTGAAGGATTGGAATTAGGTTCGTAACTAAAACAGATTTTTTAATGTGAAATGCTTCTAGAAAATCTAATTCAACAATGGAAGATATTTTTTTTGAATAATTTTAGCTGCAGAAAACTGGAAAGTATGATTTTGTGACCAACAGTGCTGGGCAACAGAGAACTTCTGTGTTTCCTTTTACCTAACATATGCTCCCTGTTCTTTAACACGAAATTTTAAGGCTTTCTTAGTTTGACCAAAGTCCAGTCATTTTTATCTTATCACCATACCTAATTTCGTTCATTTGCACTTTGGTAGCTGAAGATGATTTGTTCGGTAGTCAAACCACCGGAACTAGTCCTAGAAAATTTGCAAATATAAAGCTGACATTTTTCGTTTGAATTCTAAAATAAATATTCGTTACACCATTTGCACATCTAAAATAAATGTGAAGGTTCTCCTTTTATATTAAATATGAAATTTTTATGATTTAAAAACCGAAATATTTTAATTTTTTTTTTAAATGTAAATGGTATTTTAAACAAACTGAAATTTTTTTGAAAGCTGTACGAAGCCATGTTTGGACAGGAAATTCATGATAGCAAAGGCGGTGTGGCTTAGCGCATTGTTGTGATGGAGCCTCCATTACCCAGCGATTGCTGGACAGACGCAGGCGACTCGTTTTCATAGTCTTTCAGAAACAGGTACAACCTATATGTGGCTCCTTCAGATTTCTTCCTCTTCTCCCGACTGGAAAGGGTCATGAAAGGACGACGCCACAGCTTGGTCCAGGCCATTCAGGAGGTGATAACGAGCAAGATGAAGAGCATTCCAGTTTCTGCGTTCCAGCGAGGCTCCAGTGATTAGCACAGTCGCTTGAAAGGCTGTGTTGATGCTGAAGAGGCATAGTTTGAAAACCATCAAGTCTATGTATCAAAATTGTGAATAAATGTTTTTAAAAACTTCAGTACTAATACTAAGTGTTATTCTTTTTTTTTTTATTTATTTATTTATTTATTTATTTATTTTTAGTCCAAAGGGATTTGAATCCCGAAGGACTATTAGTTTCGTTTTGGCATTTTGCGTCGGTCGGATAAATGTCGGTTCATTTTTCAAACTGTTGCCATAAAATGTTAGAGTCCTGCATTATATTTGAAGAAATTAAATAATGAAAATCTGCGTAAATGTATGTATATTTCTCACATTGTCATAAAATAACGGTACATAGAGTCATCGAATTCTGAATAACGTAATCCTCCAACGAATATGAGCATGGGGAAGACCCAATTTGAAATTTGAAATTTGTTTTATGATCGATTTCCTATTTTTTAAAACTTTGACGAATTTTTGATTAACAAACTCAAGGATTTCAAAGCGAACAATGGCAACGTTGTGCAGAAAAAACATTTTTATCTCCAGCGCGTGAGTCTCTGTATCGGAAATTCTAAAGATAGGCTCGTTTTAAAACTATTTTAAAACTAATACTTCGGGATTCAAATCCCTTTGGACTAAAAGGAATACGTAATGTCTCTACAATGTATACGTTCATGCCGTTTGTTTCCGGATTAGTTTTCTTAAATGTCACCGATGATAACAATGGAGCTTAAATGTAGTAATTGTATCCCATATCAGTACCAATATGAACGTCTTTGCTTCCGCTAGACATTTTTTTTTCATAATTTAACTTACTTATTAATTTCAGGTGGAAAGGAAGAAGTATGTCTAACACGCTCTCCTATATGAGTTCCACCATTATTTGTGCAGAGGCTTCTTAATAAATATGTGCTGTGTGCTGTGTATGGAGTGCGTGGTGTTGCTCAAAAGACATCCAAAACACAATTGTTAGGTGATATGTATTTTGATTTAAGCAATGTCTCATTCTTCGTTTGCTCAGCTCGCTTTGATTGAAAATTTTTTAACAGTCTAAGCTCTCTTGATCGACATCACATCATGTGAGTAGTTATAAATTTACCTACAATTTTCATGCAGTACTTCTATTAAGCAGGCCAGACAAAGTGCATGTGATCATCATCCGTATGGGCAACGCCACACCACCTGCCAAAATCGGCATTCAGTAACTTAACTGGGAGATTCTTTCACATCCAGAATATTCCTTAGTATATAACTAGCTCTTCGGCATTACAGTCTTTCTCAATTTCTGTTAATGCACTCCATAGCACATGTTTTGGAAGCGTTGATCAGTGACAAGCATTTCTAGACGAGTTTTATCCATTCTAACCACCAAGGGTTTACAAAAATGACGTCTAAAGACAGCCAGAACTGTGGGAACAAACTATAAACAATCCAAGGCACTATACCTTCAATGCATCATATGACTATAACAGTTACCTTAAAATTGAAATTTCAAGGTTATTTTTCGCCTCCAATTTGCCTCATAACCATGGAAACGACACCCGCAGAAAAAGGCCGATAAAAATAGAATAATAGTTTCAAATAATAATAGTTTTCTTCTTTGTTCAATCAGTTGGGCGTAAAGTCTATCTGTCTAAGATGTTTTCTTGAAGGACTTCTAACCGAAATTAGTTAGTATCCACCTCATATATAGCCAATTGCTTAAAATCTGTTAAAGAGGACTTTTATGTTTCCTTTGGTTATTTGATTATTAAGTGTTTTTGATATCTTCAGATAATTATCACTTGAGACAACGAATAAGATCTTAATTAAATTTAAAGTTTCAAAATTTAAATAACGTATGTTTATTGTAATGCTCTTTGTAGAGAGATAGGCTGAAGTAAACACAGATTCCTGCACCCTACAGTAGGGAGGATTAACAATGTATTCAAGTTAAGTTTCATTTCGCAACAATAAATTGGCTTAAACACTTGCCAATACACGCCTACTGAGATTGCATCTTTAATTAGCTTCTACTTAAAATTAATTACACTTAAACAGAGTAATTTGTTTAATAGACTCATCTGATAGCTACTTAACATCAAGAGACTGTTGTTCCAAGCAACAATTCTCTGGGTGATAATGCATTATCTTACGGCAAATGAACGTTTATGATTCTCTCAAAAGCGCCGTAGCAGACATCAAGAACTGGAAATTGCTGAAATAATAAGATTAAAATTAATCTAAGACATATTAGACTAAAGATTTCATTTATTGTTTCATTTTTATGCTTCTGTAAGGAATTGTGATAACCAGTAGGAAGTTGATGATTCAAAGGAACTAAGTAATTAATTGGTTAGATTATGGAAACCAAAAATCTTTTATTAATGCGCTTACCTCCTTGTAAAAATCTAAAACGACTATATTGAAAAGTAAATAAATAGTCATTTATTTAGCTCATATATTAATCATAGTTATATATTTTAAACATGAAAATTCAATTTGCGTAATCAAATATATAATTATTATCAGTGTTCTAAACTGGATAAAAAATTCTAATATTTTATCAAGTTACAATGGCAACAACAGCAGTGTAATTTAATGTAGAATTTCATGGATGATTTGATTTTGCTTTTCCATCAGCGGAGGAGCGAAACAGTGGTAGTTCGGTCCGAGGTTCGAATGGCGTTTTCATGGTTTTCCTTTCCATGGGCGTGTTCGAGTTTTTCCCCATGTGTAACGTATATGCGAGCCAGTTTTCCTTAGAAAGTCCTCCACGAAGGCCATCCCTCCCCACGGGCACATAGCCCTCGGGGATTTGCTGTAATCACATAAAACAAAACCAAATCATAGAGAAAAACACGAAAACAACATGCAGTCAACCCGCTCTCGGGACTCGAACCTCAGACCGAACTACCAGTATTCAGCGACTTTACTACTAGGTAGGCTGGTGGACTCACGAACGAAAGGAGCCTATCAGCAGCGGAGAGGGTAAGATTGCTGAATAATGGTAGTTCTTCCAGATTCGAGACTCGGCAAACGACCTGGCTAAATATGTGATTACATGATTTTTCTCATGTGCAAATGTGAATGCAAACCAATTTCTCTTTGATAGTCTTTGCATAGAAATTTTCGTGGTTTTGCCCATGTGTGCGGTGAATACGTGTTTCTCTGAAACATTCGTCCACGAAATCATACCTTCTCTTCAGATAGTCCCTAAGTTATTCAGAAAATAGCTTTCATTCAAAACAATCAGTCAATTAACCTCCAAAAATCATGCCTTTCCTTAAGCCTTCGTGTGCTTTTCCGTATTCTAAAAAAGAAGTAAAAGGAAAATAAATGCGTGTGATACATTTTTTCTTTTCTGCGATATCTACTGAACATGTTTACACATTCTTTTGAAATTCATGCGGGATTTGTATAAAACTAAGAGCAATATAATGTTTGAATTTTATCTAGTTTAAAAACTTAACGTATTAATGTGGCCTTTATTAATAAACTTAACCCTTACCCACGGAAATAATTATACGTACTCCATTAACCCTTTGGGTACATTTGACGAGGGAGACTCGTCATCTGCTTACTTGGGTAAAGTACGGTGGACGAGTCTGTCTCGTCATCTGAATATAAGAAGTATAAGTATATTCCAATATAAGTATATTATATATATATATATGTATAAGTATACTCCAAATAAAATGTATTACTTTTACATATTAATCCATATAGCGACAAATTAAATTCCTCCCATGGGCATAAAAATCTTCAAATAATTCAGTACTCTAAAGGTTAATAAACCTAAGGATATATATATAGAGTTATTCATGTGGCCTTTAATAATAATCTTAACACTTACCCACGAAAATAATTAGACGTACTCCATTAACCCCTCGGGTGCATTTGACGAGGGAGACTCGTCATCTGCTTACTTGGGTAAAGTACCGTGGACGAGTCTGTCTCGTCATCTGAATATAAGGAATATAAGTATATTCCAGTATAAGTATATTATATATGTATAAGTATACTCCAAATAAAATGTATTACTTTTACATATTAATCCATATAGCGACAAGTTAAATTCCTCCCATGGGCATAAAAATCTTCAAATAATTCAGTAATTTAAAGGTTAATAAACTTAAGGATATATATATAGAGTTATTCATGTGGCCTTTATTAATAAACTTAACACTTAACCACGGAAATAATTAGACGTACTCCATTAACCCCTCGGGTGCATTTGACGAGGAAGACTCGTCATCTGCTTACTTGGGTAAAGTACCGTGGACGAGTCTGTCTCGTCATCTGAATATAAGGAATATAAGTATATTCCAGTATAAGTATATTATATATGTATAAGTATACTCCAAATAAAATGTATTATTTTTACATATTAATCCATATAGCGACAAATTAAATTCCTCCCATGGGCATAAAAATCTTCAAATAATTCAGTACTCTAAAGGTTAATAAACCTAAGGATATATATATAGAGTTATTCATGTGGCCTTTAATAATAATCTTAACACTTACCCACGAAAATAATTAGACGTACTCCATTAACCCCTCGGGTGCATTTGACGAGGGAGACTCGTCATCTGCTTACTTGGGTAAAGTACCGTGGACGAGTCTGTCTCGTCATCTGAATATAAGGAATATAAGTATATTCCAGTATAAGTATATTATATATGTATAAGTATACTCCAAATAAAATGTATTATTTTTACATATTAATCCATATAGCGACAAGTTAAATTCCTCCCATGGGCATAAAAATCTTCAAATAATTCAGTAATTTAAAGGTTAATAAACTTAAGGATATATATATAGAGTTATTCATGTGGCCTTTATTAATAAACTTAACACTTAACCACGGAAATAATTAGACGTACTCCATTAACCCCTCGGGTGCATTTGACGAGGAAGACTCGTCATCTGCTTACTTGGGTAAAGTACCGTGGACGAGTCTGTCTCGTCATCTGAATATAAGGAATATAAGTATATTCCAGTATAAGTATATTATATATGTATAAGTATACTCCAAATAAAATGTATTATTTTTACATATTAATCCATATAGCGACAAGTTAAATTCCTCCCATGGGCATAAAAATCTTCAAATAATTCAGTAATTTAAAGGTTAATAAACTTAAGGATATATATATAGAGTTATTCATGTGGCCTTTATTAATAAACTTAACACTTAACCACGGAAATAATTAGACGTACTCCATTAACCCCTCGGGTGCATTTGACGAGGAAGACTCGTCATCTGCTTACTTGGGTAAAGTACCGTGGACGAGTCTGTCTCGTCATCTGAATATAAGGAATATAAGTATATTCCAGTATAAGTATATTATATATGTATAAGTATACTCCAAATAAAATGTATTACTTTTACATATTAATCCATATAGCGACAAATTAAATTTCTCTCATGGGCATAAAAATCTTCAAATAATTCAGTACTCAAAGGGTTAATAAACCTAAGGATATATACATAAAGTTCTCCACAAATCGTGCTAGAATTTCGACTCCAAATTCTTGAAATGGTCCTCCGATTTTGATTTTAAGCTGTTACATGATTTGTAGTTCATCGGTTTACATTTCTTCTTTTTAATCCTCTAGAGCTAACCTGAAAGTGTTTTTTGTTGTAGGCTGAAAGAGGGCATGAAATCGATGACTGAGAATGGTTGAAGGCAGCCCCAGAAGAGTGACGGTTGCCGCGCAGGACTCCAAAATCAAAACATCCCTCGACCTCGCAGATGACGAAGAAAAGCATCTCAAATTACACCAGCAACATGGTGAGTGATCAATCTTCTTCTTATCATATCCGAGAAGTTGTTGCAAAAAAATAATGTAATCTTGAATTTTTTTCGTTATAAGAAACACACTCCGAAGAGTGTTCTGCAGAAAGACAGAGATGCCAATGTTTCTTATCGACATCGTTTAATTAAATGTGTTCTCCTTACTTCTAATTACCGTTTTTTGATTTCCAAATTACGTTTTGTCAATTATAAATTTTAGACTACGTCAGTTTCTTTTCTTTTCATTAATTGAAATAGCTAACTTAATACATTTGCTTCTTATGCTTAGAAACGTTTCATCGTAATCGAAATGAATAAAGTATGTTATATCCATGGAAGTACAGTATTGTTTCATACATCTTTCTAAAGAATTTATTTGGTACATAACTGAAACGATCCAGCGTATTAACTGTTACATACATAAAATATGTAACATATTAACATTCGAATGATGTCTGTTGCTGTTATATTATGTTGTTATTATAAAATAAGTTATATGATGTTGTATATTGCTAAAACATGTATTTTAAATATTACATGAAATAATTCTTTGTCTCTATATTAACAGAAGAGTTCATGGTTCTGATAGCATACTGTTATGTGAGCACGGATTCGTAATTTTGTCGACCTAACCTCGTTTCTATGTGTATTGAGTGCACATAGAATTGATACGTCGATAAAATTTATTTTCCCAAACAAAACACTTTATAGTTCTGGTATGTTCACATAAGTACTAGTACAGCTTTTCCCAGTACGACTTCTTACCACTTTAAACTCATAAGGTTATTAAAAACAAAACAATATAAAACGCCTCAAATAGGTAACCTCATTTAGTGATCTCCCAATACTTTCAATACTCTAAACTTATAAGGTATTTCTCCCGCTCACCTAGCGTGCCTTCGTGCTGTAACGGTAGCACGCTGGGCCGGTATTCCAGACGTCCCTGGCTCGATTCCCGGCGAAGGCGGTTCCATATTTTTCATATTTTCTGCTTCCAATAAATCCTAATGACTCTACATGTGGCGCCCGAACTAAAAGGGATGTGTGTGAATGATGATTCTCCGCACCCAGGATTTGGCGACTAGGTCCAGTAAAACCCTAGTCGCCCTTTAAAAAGGGGAGTATATAAGGTATTTCTTCGACTTACCTAGCTTGCCTTCGTGGTGTAACGGTAGCTCGCTGGGCCGGTATTCCAGAGGTCCGTCGTTCGATTCTCGGCAAAGGCGATTGCACATTTTTCATCTTTTCTGCTTCCAAGTAACCTAATGACTCTACAAACTAAACTCTGAAATGTGCTCAACTAATATCCTCTCCTGTACTATATAATTTTCCCACGGTCGCCAAGAAATTTCTAGTACCTTCAATTTCTCGAAATTGCTGGAACGCATACACAGTTACATAGGAACGGATACAATTAGAGTTACGTAGGGATCGGAACAGTTACAGTAATATAGGTATCGGACCCAAATGTCGCCAAGTTTGGCGAGTTTTGTTAATTTCTCGCACAATTTGGCGACAAAAATTAATTTTTAATACCATCGCCATTTTTGCACAATTCGCCAATTTATCTTAATGTTAAATGAATTTGCCCGAAATGGAATACCCGAGAACCATTCTCATTTTAGAGCGCATTTAAGGTTTTAGATCAGAGAGTAGTCTGTAAGGATCTTAAGTTTTACTAACGTTTATTTTATTTTAAATCTTTACTATCACTTCTTATTTTCTACTTCCGGCCAGAATTAAAAGCTTTAACTTATTTATGCAAATTTGTCTGGCGAACGCCAAGTACTTAAGTTGTGGCTTTTTGCCAAGCAAGAAAGAGGAAGGAGTTAGTAGAAGCAGGCCGCGTGCCTTAGCAGTTTACTCGGTTGCTGGTTTCCTTCCAGGCCAGAGGTTTAATCCTCTTGATAATTTTAAACGTATCGTAGTGTTAACAGTTCTCTGTACTACATACGGCTTCCTGTTAATATACGGCCAATCTTCCACGTAGGCCCTTGTTTATTATTCCAAAGTTAAGTTAAAGTTTAGTTAATATTTTTATATTCTTACGTTCAGACCACAAGTGGTTGGTCTCTGTATTCCGTAGTCCGGAAATCATTGTAAAGAGTGAAAAATAAAGGGTTTCGTATACCCTTCCTGTGTATCTTGTCTACTTCCCACATTTATTGAACATAGCTTTAGTAAGCTCCCTGTTCCGAGTCAGGTTCTGGAATGTTCCCCAAGCAAGTAAGGAGAAACACTGAACCTGATAAGTCTACTGAAACAACATCAAGTAATAGGATGGATGATCTAGAGCTTCAGCTTTTTTACAGGCCATAAATGGTTACACGATAAAGATCGAATATGGACAACACTTACTAAGGAACTTATTAAGGACAACACTTATTAAGGCATTTTTTGAATGTACCCTACAGATCTTCTGCAATAAATTTATTAGAACATCTTTGTACGTATTAGCTTCATTGCAGATCTTTCTGCTGTTGTTGTTTGTTGTTGTTACTAATCTCCATGCCTAGGAATATACTAGACGAGGTCCACGAGTCTATTCACCTTTAAAAAAAAAGTAAGCTAAAAGGTCCACAAGAGACAACTCCAGGCACTCAAGGATATGTGCCGGTTCTGTGAGTGCATTGTGACACTTAGAACAAATTGGGTGCATCTTGATACCACTCTCAAAAGTAAGTCCCCTCAGCAGATCTTTCTGGCTAATTTCATCACTTTTTCAATGTTTCTGTAGCTTACGGCAAGCCATGGATTTACTACTTCGCGAAACTTCTCCAATGGAATCTCATCCATCCCAAAAAGTTCAAAACCATTTACAAAGGCATTTAAAAGGTATAGATTCATCTCTGTAATTCTTGTTTTATCATTTCAAAACTTTTTATCTCATATTTTCCAAGAAAAGAATTTTAAATTTGTCCACTGCTCTATTTTGCCCTCACTGGAACATCTTTGCATTTTAGTGTATTTACTAATGGAAATTCGTAACTCTTATTACTATGTTTACGTTTATGTCCAAACACTTCATGGAATGTCTTTCCCACATTTCGTTACCTTGCTCGCTACCGTGCGTTCTCTTCCTGTTACATCATTTACCACACTGTACTTTACGTATCACCTAGTTCTTATTCTCTAAAATGGTGCATGATTACCTTCTTAGAATACCATAATTACCATTTTTTATTTCAACATTATTTACTTTTTGGCTTTCTTTTTTAAGGGGTCTCATACACCTTAAAACCCATAAGATGTTCGAATAGGTGACTGTTGCAAGAATTGGGATAACTTATTTATTTTAAAAGCAATTACTACCAACTTTTTTACAGCTGGCTACATAACATAGCTGCTTTCTGAAATAGTCATCAGAAAGTTTGTGTTGCCCCAAATATTTTTATAATTTAATCCGCTTCGTGACAACATTTTTCGTCATGTTTCCAACTCAACTTGCGCGCACAGTTTAAAACATTCTGTTTCATAATTTAATTTCATATTTAATATATAGCTTTTATAACATTTTTAAACTACTGTGAACCTAAAATTCTAAAAATTTCATGTTAAATTTTTATTTTATTTTGAGTTGAGTTTATAAAATGTAATTTATTAAAAAAATTTGTAATGTTTTCGTCCATAAAATTTTTCGATATTAAAATATTCATCAGATTGTTGGTTCAGTTAGAAAGTAGTGCCCATATAAAGAATTCCATCAAATTTCATGTATGTACCATTAGCCATTTTTAAAATATCATGCGCGCAAGGTGGAAACATGGCGAAATATTTTGTCACAAAGAGGATTAAATTACAAAAATATTTGTGGCAACACAAACTTTCTGGTTATCAATTTCCAAAGCAGCTATATTATGTAGTGAGCTGTAAAAAGTTGGAAGTAATTGCTTTTAAAATAAATAAAATATCCCAATTCTTGCAACAGTCACCTATTCGAAGATCATGAGGGGTTTAAGGTGTAGAAGTCCCCTTAATGTAAAATATAATTTATAGAAATACACTTACATTATATTAAAAACATGTTTGAAACTCAAGACCTTGTCACAACCATTGTAAACCTCAGCTTCATGTGTTCTGTTTCAAGAATTCTCAATAAGCATACACCTTTTTCTTAAGAAACCCAAAATAAATCTGTGGTCGTTGAATCTGGCGATCGCGATGGACAATTAAGATTCAAGAACTCAAAACTTATATCATTGATAAACACTTCCCTCAAAACAATCTTGTTTTGTCGCTGAAAATGTTAAACCAGTCGGTCAGTTTTTGGAGCTGAAAATATTAAATCAATGAATAATTTGCTTTGGCACTAGGCGGGTTCCAAACATTACAGAAGTAGCGATATGCTTATTAGATTTAAAATATTAAAATAATCTTGAACAATTTTCATCATTTGCTTAGTGATGAATCTTCCGTCATAAATCTCAGAGGTTTGGTTACATGTTTCTAAAAAGGAAAAGAAAAACGTACAAGAAAATTGTTATGTATTGTTTAACTTATGATGCTAATTATACATTGACCTACATTACAGGTGTCGTGTAGAATAAATGAAAGTCTCAAAATGTTTAATTACTTGACTCCCAAACTTCTGAAATTTATTATCATTTGACATATGTTATTGAAGGTAAACGTAGGGATCACTGCTATTTAACTGTATAGAAATGCATTAATTATTCTTTCTGAATATTAATCGCCACGTAAATTTAACTTTGTTTTACTTAGATAATTGCTTTACTAAAATAATTGATATTAAATGGTGAAGACTTGTATTTCTCTTGATTTGCTTTGGAAAATTACTAACTAAAACTCTAACTAAAAGCTAACTTTGAATTAGTATACAAATGCCTAGCACTAAGACTATTTAAATGGGGTACGTATGTAGTACGCCGAGCTGGTGAAACTACAATACGTTTACAAATATCAAGAGGGCTAAACCTCTGGCCTTAAAGGCAACCAGAAACCGAGTGAAAACTCGTAAAACTGCAGTGGCAAGCGGCTTGCTTCCTAAATCTCCTTCTCTCTCTCTCTTGGCAAAACGCCACAACTTAAATACTTGGGCGTTAGCAAGACACTTTACATAAACAAGTTAAAGCATTTAATTCTGGCCGGAAATAGAAAATAAGAAGTGATAGTACAGTTTTAAAATAAAATAAACGTTAGTAAAACTTAGGATCCTTACAAAATGAATTGCAAAATTAGACAGTAAATGAAATTAACTAATTTTAAAGTGTGTAAAATGTAATAAAAAGTTATCACCAGAGCAATATGATCATCTATTTTGAACAAAGTCTGGTAAATGAAGAACGGTTCTCGTTAAGTGAATTTTATTTTGGATATGAAAGTAATATTTTACTGTATTAATACAAAAGAATTTTTAGTATAAACATATCCATTATTACTTTTAATGCAGTGTACTCTCCATTATCCAGACTAAAGCCGGGTAAGCAGGTCACGGATAATTGAAAAACACGGATAATCCAAAAGCAGTTTTATTTTGTTTCTGATAACGTTTAAGTATTTTTCGAAGTGCTATTTTATCATTACATTCGAATCCTCTTTGGTCGACGAAGTCCAACAGAGTTTCAACAGAAGTCATTGCTGTTTTGGGACTGATGATGTGTCTTCTCTTGCATTTTCAGTATCACTTTCTGCCTCTGTCTTTCTTGTGACATTTGAAACGATACGCGCGTCATTCAAGCATTGAAAGCCCGACTGAGTCGAATGTCCATCGAACCATTCCTCGATGTTTTGCCTATTGTTATTTTTGAAGAATTACACATTTTCAATTTTTTGTCATACAACTTCAGATAATTCCCGTCATTTTCACAATAAGATCAATTTAAGGTTTCTATTATATATTGGAAAAAATCTTTCTCCATGTTCAGACTTACGCATGTTTATTTTTTTACACATTCTCGTGCACAGCGCTGCGTGTGTGCGCATGGGGCACAGCCACGCATGGTTAATCGCAAACCGGATAATGCGCACTCGGATAATTGAGAGTATAGTTCATTTTCTTTGTCAGAAACTCTATATTCACAGGTTAATAAAGAATTTGTTGACCAATGAGTATAAAGATCCAAGTGAAGAGTTGATACACTTTTTGACTTACTGATCTTTTTAAATTTTGTAGTAAT
The DNA here is from genome assembly GCF_044657685.1 of Stegodyphus dumicola. Taxonomy (NCBI): domain Eukaryota; kingdom Metazoa; phylum Arthropoda; class Arachnida; order Araneae; family Eresidae; genus Stegodyphus; species Stegodyphus dumicola. The sequence goes on along the minus strand of NC_140772.1, from coordinate 18,726,902 downwards.
GATTACGAAATCAATATTTTTCAAAGAATTGAGGTTTTTGTGCCACATTTTCCTTTTGATGTTATTGTTGTATTCTAAAGATCAATTAGACTGTCTTTCTCAATACCACAAAAACAGTCGTCAGTCGTTTAGGACTTAGAGAGTCCAAACTAACTAGAGACTACATTTATTCAAGAACTGGTGCGCTAAAACCTTACTGACGCTGTAGAAGTTTTAAGGCGTAATTTTGGTGAAGGAAAACTGTTCAGAAACGCTTCGAAAATAGTTAAAACCAGTTCCCAGAAAGCAATATCCTTCATCGCAATATGTTTATAGGGCTCATATAAAAGAATATGATGAAATATCAAATTCTTAATTAACAGTACAAATTATAGGAAACATTTGAATGCCATAAATAATTGGTCTATTTTTTCAAATTCTAAGCTAAGTAATATGCAGATAAAGTAGTAAGGACAAGAAGCGTTATGGTAGAAATTCCGAAAGGAAACAAGTCATTCTTTATGTTGCACTTTCAGAAAGTGAACTTACCAATCTTCACACATTAACTAGGTTTGATGAAAGAAACTCTTAAGCCAATGGATGGAAATAAAGATTTTATTGTTTTTGGAAATAATGTTTCTCAAATCGGATGAAGCTACAATCTGGGTAGTATCTTCATGCACTGGAATTTCTATTAGGATATCAATACATCAGCTGCATCTTGCATATGGTAGTTTTCTAAAAACACAATAACGAACGTATTAAGAAATTAAAAAGTAGATAATTACAAGTAAATTATAAATTATTATATTTTTTCCCATCGCAGAATTTAGTAGTCATAAACAAAGAGGATAGCTAACTTTTCTCTCAAGATAAATGTTGAATACAAAAAGGCTGTAAAGGAAAACTGATATAAGAGGGTTTTTTTTTTTTTTTTTTTTTTTTTTTTTTTTTTTTTTTTTTTTTTCAATGGCGGGACCAAACCGTCCACAGACGTTGGCCACTGGTAAGGCCAGAAGCGGTGGTCACTTTATTATGGAGGCAACTAATAGGTGCGCCATCCTTACCTCCTATGACGGAAAGGACAAATGCAACCATGCCTTGTCCGGGATTCGAACCCGGGCCCTTGGGTATAGCAGTCGACTCGCCTAACCACTATACCGTTTAAGCGGCTGGCATAAAATGTTATTTAACTACTCCTGGTGGACAACACTAAGAGATGGAACCCTTTTTCCCAAATATCTCGAGAAATAATGTATAAGTGAAATTAGGTATGCATACATGATGAGTACAAAACAACAATGAAAATGCCACATTCATTAGTATGAGTTATGGCCAAACGTCCAATGTGGCCCAAACTTAAGGCTGAAAGATAGCAGTGAAAATGTGGCTAGTATGGTGTGTATCTGATAGACAGACAGCATGCATAATGAGTACGCATGCTGTTAACAAGAGAATTCAAGAGTGCCGTGAAAGTCACATCCCACTCCTTCACCACAACGGTTTTTAACTCCTGAATGGTTCTGGGTGAGGATTGGCATATTGCAATAGCTTTCCCAGGAGCATACCAAACACGTTCGATAGGAGTTTGGCTGGCAAATCTATACGGTGAATATCCTTGCTTTCCAGATAGTCGTCAACCACGCGGGCGCTATTTGGTCGTGCATTGTCGTCTATAAAAATGAACTCAGGGTAAACAGCACCCAAAATCGTTTGCACATAGGGCTCTAGGATCTCCTGTCTGTACCTTTGGGCATGTACGGAACCAGTGTCAAACACAGGGAGCGGTGTGCGAGTATCTTGCATGAGCCCTGCCCAGACTATCACCCCTCCACCACCATATTTTCCATCATATTACTGGGATGGTATCTGGTCCCAGGTTTCTGCCATATCAATAATCGCCAAGAATCAGGTTGTAGACTAAATCTGGACTCATCCGAGAAGACAGCATTAACCCATTGAAGCAGTGTCCAGTTTTGGTGTTGTATACACCATTGGTAAACTCTCTCTTTTGTGGGAGGGTGTGAGTGGGATGCAAATAGCGGGCTTTCTGGCATAGATTCCTATCTATGGAGCCTTTTGTAACAGTCTTCCTTGAAACTGATGTTCCTGTGGCAGTAGTGACGTTACGAGACAGTTGTGTGGCTGTAGACATCGTCTGGCGCTTGGGTGAAAGTACAATATACCGGTCGTCAATAGTCGTTGTGGATCTCGTACGGCCTTGTCCTGGTGTTCCCTGTCCCACTGTTTTTAAACTGATTCCACAAATTAGATATGACACTTGGATTTACATCCAGTTCTCTTGCAACCTGAGCTTGGTACTGCCCCGCCTGAAGTCTATCCACGATTTCTATCTCATACATTTGTCTAAGCAGTGATATGTACTCCTTTCACCTAATAAACAACAAATAACAACTCAAGAAAGACAATAAAAATCACTACCTTGTTGCAGAGTGGAATGAGCACAATAACATTGTATGACAACCAACTGCTCAGGTTTGAGTGGTATTGTAAAAGAAAGTGGGAAAATTTTTTCCATCTCTTTATTTTGTCCACCAGTATATTACTAGGCTCTGAAAAGGAATATACCAGATGTAAAATATTGAAGGAATTAAGCAGGAACTACATTTAAAAATAATTAAGAGTAATTATAATTTTGTATAATAGAGATATTTTAAGCAGTTATTTTAGCTTACTTACTTTAATCCCTCTGAAGAATTCTCCACCAGTATCGAGATACACGCTTTGCAGCATTTAGATCTGTTGGAAACATAGAAATGGTTCTGGGAACTCTTGACAAGGAATTTGATTTATGGCATGCAACGTATTATCTTTCATGTCATCTATACCACTGAAATGGTTGTGTTTTCTTTTGTGAGCTCCCGTTACTCATGCAAATAGAAAACATTCGTTCATAACAACAAATTTCAGTAAGTTGTGTAAGTGAGGAATAAGCAGAATGATGTTTTTTTTAAACTATCGGTTTGAACTTCTTCAAAAATGGGATCAGTGGTCTTCAACAATTTTTGTTAACAAGCTGTCTTTCATTTTTGCTATTTTCTTCATTTCTGCTGATCATTTGATATCCAAGTTGTAGCAGTCTTCATCTGACATGTCGCCATTTGTAAGCCTGAAAAACCACTCATAAACCTGTGAGTTACTCCAAGCATCATTCTTAAAAGATTCACAGAGACATAGTAATGTTCTGAGGTATAGGTCTTTCTCCATAAAAAACGAAATATCATGCCCATTCTTTATTAACTGTGATCCTATATTCACGAAAATTTAAGAATGTTAAGAGAAATAACGTACATAATCGACACCGAAAACAATCCGATGGCACTTGCCATAGGCACGAAGAATCTTAACCAAACAATGATCCGTAAATACAAAATGCTACAGCGTGGTTTGGTTTTTCCGTTATATTGAACTGCATCTTAAACATATGTTACCGTGAAAGACCGAAATTGGAGAATGTCGACTTTCACCGGAGAATATCAACATTCACCAAATACGTCGGTGAAAGACAGAATATTTAACTACATTCTTGTATATTCGGACCCTCACCGGTGTATCTCGACAATCACAGATATGCTTTGGTGAAAGTCGAAAAGAGAGGTCATAAAGTGCCATAATAGTTTAAGTTGCTGCAATAAATAAGATTTGAATCACATAATTTAGTAAGTTTTTTATTACTGTTATTTTATTTTCTCATTTAGAACGTACTGTATAATCAAGTAAGTTTTTAACTTCTATTATTTTCCTTTCTCAATTTGAATGTATTGTGTGTTTTAGTTTCTCATGTTTTTAAGTTCTTATTTCAAGTCTCAAGTGCGTTTATTCGTGACTGAATTACGGAGAAGAAAATATAATATTGTTATATGTTCAACATTCACCATTAGTACATGGTGAATGTCGACATTGACCGGTGTAAGTCAGAAATAAGAGTACTTGGAAAATATTTCGGACATACACCAAGAGACTATGTGAATGTTGACATTCACCGGTGAAAGTCGACATTCTCCAGATTTCGGTGTTTCACCGTAACAGATACAAACATAAAAAAGTTAAAATTCTAATACACAAAGCAGCTCCCATTTGTCAAGTTTGATAATCGGTTTGAAATCAGCCCAATTTGTTTTATAATATTCGAATTTTATGCAATAAAACACATTTTAAACTAAGTATTTATTGTTGTCGGTAAAAATACAAGATTAGATGCTTCGGTCGTAATTATGGTTCAGTTTTAATGTATTCTTCGCCCAGATACTTACGAACGATGTTTCTGACACAGATGACGACCTCTCATCTGACATTACAGATAGCAACTTACTCATGCGAGTCACAATGATTTTGAACTTAAAAAAAAAACATTTTTAATGTCCCTTATGAGATACATAAAGTCATAGTAAAATTTTTAGCTTAACATGCAAGATAAAACTAGTGCGTTTGTTGAAAACAGCTAGTTTCTCATAATTTCATTTGATAGGTAGGTAAGAGTAATAAGTCTTGGAATTTAAAATGTTCTCCAATATAACATTACTAGAAATAATTCTCTAAGTGCATAACTGAAACAGAATAGTCTATTTTGTTTTATGTAAAAGTCAAAACCGTGCTGCTTAAATTAACCTTTGAACTCGATGCTTAATAAGATTTACCTTGTTGTCGTGTAAAAGAAAAGTTACAAGGGTCTAGTTTAGATTATCATTTCACTGGATAGTCATGACCTTATACAATCTATATTTTAGCAGAAACTAAAAACCTTAAACATTTTAATAAGCAACTGAAATTCCTTACTCAAAAGAGAGAATATGATATAGAGTGAAAGAACAATTCCAGTCTATAAAAATGTTGCAAAATTTAAGTTGCCTCAATATCTACATTTTATTAGTTTCTGCAATTAGATAAATCTTATAATAATTCCATAAAATTTGCGCTCTTTACAGAAAGCATTCGAAAGACAGAGTCAGATCCTTCTGGCGGAAGACCTTATTCTCCTGGAGGATCTCGTTGGAAAAAGCTTCGTACTACAGTGCAACTTAGCAATGCAGTTTCTCACCACCGTAAAGCCCCTCTCAAGAGAGAAGACTCCTTCTTGAAGCGATTTTCCACAAGACCTCCAAATATTATTTCATCAGACAAAGACTCCAAAAACGCCCAAAATTTTGCCAATCGCTTGGCTCGAGCTACTGTCTTGAATCCAGACGAATCTCTCCTCTTCTGGTGGCTGTGGTTGGTTACATTTTGTGGACTACATAATAGTTGGACACTCATCGTCCGGCAGGCCTTTCCGGAATTGCAAGAAGCCCATTTAGTGTTGTGGTCTACCCTCGATTGGTGCTCAGATTGCATTTATCTTTTGGACATTGCAGTACAGTTCAGGACTGGATATCTTGAACAGGGCATTATGGTAAGAGATGGGAAAAGATTAGCTAGGCATTACGTCACTTCAAGGGATTTCTTCCTAGATGTTGCTGCCCTTGTGCCCTTGAGCTTCATGCATCGTCTTATTGGTGAATCACCACTTTTAAGGTTTCCCAGGTAACGAAATTTTCTTTCTCCTTCAAATAATTATTGAGTGCCATGACCCAGTTGCAAAATAAGTGTTATATCTCTGTTCTTAAAACTATAATTGTACTCAAATTTCCATTTAGATTCAAATTGACAAAAATTCTTTTAAGTGTTCGTCTGCTTATGTATTTAAATGCATATTAAATATGTCTAGTTCGAAATATATTAACCATATTGATATCTAACGCTTAGGTTGCATTTCAGTTGTATTAAGATCTCTAACGCTTAACTCTAAAAATTAGTTGTATTTGCGTAAAATAGTTTATCCGTAAGATAAACAGTTTGAGGAACGGGGTTTACACTACTGCCCATAGGTTGTTCAAAAATTGGAATAACGATTGCATCATGACAGTTGCGCCATAACCAGGACCCTTGACCTGGAGATTCCTTACGAGGTTAGATATCCGGGTCACGTAGAACCCCTCAGTGGCGGCGCAGGCCCCACAGTCCCTGCCCGGCTTTATGCACAACCTCAGCAGGACGAAGAAAATCGTCGCTTGTGCAGAAGAAAAAGAACGCTCAGACACCTGTGCCTCGGGGCACCACTCCCTCGGCAACAGTAAATTCAGAAAAGGGGTGCCCTACCTTACCATGCCAGTCCCCGTCACTGAGACTCCGAGGGCTGAACCCCCATCGAGAAGGTCCAAAACTATCTAACCATATAGCTCCACCACAGCCGAAGGAACAGACACGACAGTACCAGTACGGTCCCTACCAAGCCTGAACAAACCTGAGTACAATACTCGGGTTCTAGTCCTGTGAAGTCAAATTATTTGCCCCCGTGGTTGAGACTGCCTAGGTACAGATCCTAACCAGTACTTCCCAGGCATTCGCCTGAGTCAACCCCCGGGGGGGATTGCATCATGACAGCCATGACAGCTAGAGGTCAGACATTATTAGTGGTTAACATATCAGTGGAGATAACGTTTGGTGAACATATCCTGGCATTAGTTGAAAGTGTGCCGAGACTCATTTTCTGTAACCAAAAACATGTACCCCACGGAGATTTGAACGATGTGCATCACTCAAGCATAGAGAACAGATTTGAGGATAACTAATCCTAAGAAAGGCAGTCAACTTCAATGAGAGAGGCAATATAGATAATGTTAATTAACGTGAATCATGAAAACCGGAGGAACCAGATTGGTATTTAATGAAAAAAGGTAACATATAAAACGTTAAAAAAACCCCACCCTTGGGCGTAATATAAAATCCGAAAGCTTTTCGTATTTTTATTCTTAGCCCAAAAGGCGTTAGCCCTGAAGAGCTAATGATTTCGTTTTGGCATTTTGAGTTGAAAACTTTAAAAGTCTGAATCACTTTTCAAATTGTAGCCACCAAATATTATCGCTCTTTATTATATTTAAAGAAATTAAATAATGGAAAATATGCATAAATGTATGTATGTTTTTCGCATTGTGATAAAACAACGGTACCTAGAGCCATACAATTTTTAATAACGCACGTCTCCACCCGAATATGGGCATCTGGAAGCCCAAATTTGGAATTTGTTTTATTATCTATTTCATATTTTGTAAACTTTTAACTAATTTTTATTAGCAAACTCAGAGTTTTCAAAGCCAGCAGTGCGCAACACTGTATGATAAAAAGAAACATTTTTATCTCCAGCGCGCGAGACTGTATATCGGATATGCTCTTTTTAAATTATTTTGTGATATTGTTGTTGAATTTAATTTTATGGTTTAAGTGCGAAGAACTTGATATTTAATAAATAAAAGTAAGACGCAAAATGTTAAAAAAGCCGTTTTTGGCATAATATAAAATCTGAAACCTAACTATCAGATTTTTTTATTTGATATTTCTTATTTAAGAAACGACAGAATTCCACTGGACGCTCGCTGCAATTCGAACTGTTTTTCTTTCCCTTAGTATTAAGAGTGATAAACTCATATCCCATAAGGTCACGTGATACGTATAGCACGACTACTATAAATCCTTACAAATTAAGACAGGAATTCATAATATATCAACCAATATTTGCATAATCCAGAAACATAACAAGGCCAACAGCATGTCAAAGAACGAAACTGTATTATAAAAAAATATATATAAAATCGAATAATAAAAAAGAAATGAGTTGTTTATGGGTAAATGAAGGATAATTTTAAAAAGAAAGGAAGGAAGAAAAGGAATTATAAAATATTTCAAGCCTATTTTAAGTTCGTATTTTGACTTCCTAAGACGAAATTGCTAACGCTCAGAAAATATTGCTTGCTTTCACAAAAATACGGAAACCTAGCTATTCTATTATTCGCAATGTAAACAACCACAAGAAAGCCATATGCATTCATATAGGAGCAAAATATCGATAAATCGATGTAAGAAATATCTATATAACTAACGTTTCTGTGCATTTCGGATATATCGATTCAGTTACACAACATGAAGAATACACAATTTGCCTTACAATTAACCCAGAACACAAGGCCCGCTAAAGTCAGAAATAAAATATAAGTTAGCCACTATGGATAACCTCCTGATGTACTATTTTCTCCGCAAATGATCATTTCCAGCAATGCATCTGAATAATTACATTAACATAAAATATACTTCCTTGTTATGATTTAGATGGAAAAGAGACAACGCGGAAACAATAATGAAGGTAATGTGGTACGAACGAACTGGAATTTATTTTACGAAACTACACACGCTGATACAAAAATAGCAACCGTGATGTTTCATTGTTCGCGCGAAGTTTAAGTCTAACTGAATATTCTTCTGTTCACATGAGCTGTAGCAGGAAATGACAGTTTATGAGGATGAGTCACACATTATGTGACTAGGAGCAGATATTCTCTTCCAATAATGGTTTGATTGGATTTATTTGATTATGGCAAACACCCGAGGACTATACGCCTAAGAGGAGAGATGCTTTCGTGAAGGACTTTCGAAGGAAAACTGGTTCAGAAGTCTACGTAACACACGGTAAAAACGTTGCACACTTATGCACGATACACACATCAGAAAACTATGGAAACGCAGAAGTAGCCAGTTCGTTGTCCTAGGAAGCGAATCTTAGCTACCAGCCTTTAGCGACTTTACCGCTTGGCCACTGATGAGCATTCGAATAATGACTCACGGCATCTGTTACACGCTATATATTACGTTTTTCTCTTCAAGCCGTTTAAGTTCTCCACTATTTATGGCTTGCTCTTGATGGCTGCTTTCTGGTAGTAACAGCTCGCCCATCAGTTTCAAGGGCTCTGCTCGGTCGGTCTCTTCCTCGGATTAGGAGTAGAAACTTGCCCTTCAAATGGCGCGTCGCAGATACATGGTAGTTATCTATTGGAGAAAAATGATCATCAGTAGCAGAGGTAGTATATGAATTTGGTGATATCTAGGATAAGATCGTATAAGGACCATCAAACCTTGGCATGAACTTAGAAGTTTGATTCGTAACAACATTAATAAAGCAATGAGCTGTAACCTACACTCTGTCAATATGTTCGAAAAGGGCAGCTTTCTTAAATTTCTCATCTACATAGCACATTAATGTCTTGGCTTCTCGCTATTCGACATTTCATCTGTTTGATAAATTTTGCGAATTTCTTTAGATACGCTTTTTTTCGGGAACGAAAATATCACTTTCGGGAACACTTAGATGATGGGCATTGTCGCCCGTAGTACTTAGCTCTCGCCCAAATATTAAATATGTAACTGTTTCCAGTTTTTAAAAGTTGCAATGGTTAATACAAATAGCTTCACCCGCTTAGTGGCACAGTCTTGTACGATGAAGACCCAACTCTTTCTATTACACTTCGGTAAAGGTTCTAATAGATCTATTAAAAGAGATTCAAATCGTTGATCATAGATCGGTGTTTGTAATAGTCCAGATGACTTCTGGTGACTTGGTTCGCGACGATTGCAATCACAGTGTATCGGTAATATACTGCGTAATCTTGATATAATCGGCAATATACCTGTGCATACCAATCCAATAGTACCGCCTGGTAACTCCATCATATGTTCCTTCGATACAGTAATGCCCAGTTGATAAGCCATCACAGTTCTCTTGTAATCTTTCCCTTTCAAGAAACAAGATTACTAACTTAGCTTCTTCTGTATTTACCTTTCCTGAACATCTATATAAAACTCCTTGCTCCATTAGATAATCTCTATCACTCCTATTAGTTGACAGAACGGTTAAAACTACATATCTGCAACAACGTTAACTTTGTCTAGTATATATTTTATCTTTATCAAGTTTTAGGACTGCATCTGTAATGACCATCGCGCCTGGATGTCAAATCCATCAACCATCTAAATGGCTGATAGTCTGTTGCTATAGGAACTTCTTGGCCGTTGATAGATGTATGAAACTTATTTAAAGCCCATAATAAGATGATAAGATGGATAAGGCTTCTCGTTCGACCATAGAGTAATCCGTTTCGGCCTTTGTGTGTAACCACCTTGCGTATTCGGTTAGGAGATTTTCTATACCAGTGCCTTTAACAAGACCTCATCTCGTCCATAGTTACTAACTTCTGTCCTAACAATGTAGGATTTGGTTGAATCACTTTTCACTAAAGATAAGATAGGTAAACTTATCAAAAAGTACCTTAGTATTTTGGAAAAAGTTTCCTGTTCTTCTCTCCGATCCCAAGACACGTGTTTGTTCATCAAATTAGCCAAGTGTCTTGCAGTCTCAAAACATTTTGATATAAAGCATCTGCACAGTGAACAAGTTTGAAGGAAAGTTAGAACTTCCTTTACCCACTTTGAAGGGGGTATTTTTTTTAATAACAGCTGTTTGTGTCGGTTAACTTCGAATGCCTGACTCATTACGAAATGTCTTAAATATTCTATGCGGTTACGAGCGAATTTTTCAGTTCTCATGGTTAGCATGGTTAGATTAAATTCTAGCAATTTCTTGAAAAATGGCGTCTGATTATCTAAATATTCATCAAGGACATAACAGATGTTAAGGACTTAAACAGGTATAGGTATATGTTGAAACGAGAGGGGCACTAGAAGTTCATTATTGGTAGCACAGATTAAATCCTCTGTACTAACTGTGTAGTTCCACCTCTCCTCCTCAGTTTTGAGGAAAAGCACCCAGCGGACAGTCTGAGGGTCTCCCATACCTCTACAGTACCTCTCGAGAAGAATTTTGGCTCTCCATGTATTTTGAGTGCCCTCTTGCGTCAGAGGCACTATACACGTCTACAAGCATTTATACGTCTCCGAAATTCGAACCCGTGTCCATTGGTACCACAGTCAGCATCTTTAACCCCTATACAGGCTGGGCGGCAAAAATAACTCAGCCAGTATGATGATATCACGTAGGCATGAAAGTATACGAATATTATTTAAAGAATTTTTATGTTGTTGATCATATGTTAGACGGTTGCCGGTGCGTTCTTCAAACCAGTCATCTTCCGAAAGCGATACGTTCCGAAGAAGCAAATAAAAGCCCTTCTTTCGCGATTTGCAAGATTTGCTTCGATTGGTGGCACCCAATCTTTAAATCAATGGTCGACATTAAAGGAACATGTTTAGCTTCATGAAGAAGGTCGACAGCTCTGGATAACGGATATTTATCAGTTTTTGTACTGCAGTTTAAATTTCCAGTAATCTACGTATAAGGTAGCACTTGTTCATTAGGTTTAGGTACTAATACTACTGACGAAGCGAAAGGAGATTCGCATTCTTCTTGTGTATCACTTCCTACAAACTCATCTAGCAAGTGATGAATTTGCTTGATGATCACTCATCAACCAAACTCAATAACTTTAGATCTTTCTTTAATATTTTTTCTTTTGTAGAGATACACCATACTACGGAACTGCGACGGAAGGGTAAATACTCATATTAATGTAGTACTGGCTTTTGGTAGCACGTTCTTTCTCTGTTTGGAAGTTATCTGAATATTGACTCAAAAATTTATTTAATTCTGACCTTTATTCTTTGGACAGTTGTTTTCCTTCATGTTCTTTTAACCCGAGGATGGGCAAAGTACGGCCCGCGGACCAACTCCGACCCTCCGGAAGGTTCTATGTGACTTGTGGATACAATTTTAAATTTCCGGTCCAGACAAATTTAAATAAATATATATTTATATATTATATATCCATCTCCATTTCTACTTTGCTTAAATGTTATTTTTTCTTCCTTTTTTTCAAAGGGCAGATGATTTTTTTACTTCCTCTATTTTTACTTCCTTGTACGAAGTAAAAAGGAAGCATTGTAATAGCAAAAAGTTTCAGGCAGCATATTTCAACGAAAATATGCATTTTGACCGCTATCGAATGCAATTTAACGATGTTTTTGCGTGATATCTGTACGTAAGGACAGAATAAAATACTCTTTTCCTTCAAAAAAATTATAAAACTGGTTTAAAATTAATTCTGAAAAGAATTTTTCGTGGCGTCTGTACGAACGTATGTACGTACGTATCTCACATAACTCAAAAACGAGTAGCCTCAGAACGTTGAAATTTTGTATATAGGACTGCTATAATATGTAGATGTGCACCTCGTATTTTGGTTGCTATCGGCCGCACCAAACGTATATAAATATATTTAGATATATATCCACTCGGTTACCCGGCTCAGTGATCTCAGTTTCTTTACTCTTATATGTTTGTAAATTGTACATTTTTTGCTTTAAAAATGATTGTATTATGTTGTTTTTATTTTCCGGTTAAGGTTTTTATGCCTTTAGTAAATCTGTATGCAATATTTTTTGAATTATCAACAATTTTAAAGTTGTCTAAGAGCCGCTAAGCCTTTTTTTAATGGCGGCCATTGATGTTTACATTTGAAACAGGAGACTAGTGGATTTGTTGCTAATCTGGAGAAACTTGGCTTCGCAACAACAAAGATAACGCATTCATTTATTATTGCCAATTAAATCATGCTTAATTCTTTCTGGAAATTTTTCGAGGAAATAATATAAAAAATATGAAAGTAAAAATGCCATGCTAAAGCCTGAATAAAGCATGTCTGCGATGTTATCGTCATGCGATGATTAGTAGGTACTTTATTTTTTACCACGATATTTTCGGCGACGATGTTTTTAAACTGCGAAGTTTTTGAACCGCTTTATTTTCGACGAAGATTTTTTTACGAAGATTTACTTCGTAATTTTTAATATAGATATTTTGAGTTTTTATTTATTTTTGCCTTCTCGCTAACAGAGAACTGAATTAATTAAATGAGAAATACTCAATCATCTGTGAAAAACTGTTTCTTTTTTGTTTTGTTTGCTTAATTTCTTCTATACATCATTCTAGCTTTAGAACATGTGGCAACAATTAGATAATTCTATTCTTTAAATGATATAAATTTTGTGCATTGTGAGTTATAATATGAAAGAAATATATAAGTTAACAGTTATATAATTATTGGATTACATAACAGTCAATTTATTTTCCGTTATATAATTATTATATAAGTTAACTGTTATATAATTATTAATACTGTTAAGTGAATCTAGCGCCAGAGTGTCGCTATAGTAAACAAATACTAGAGTGAATTTTGAAGAATGCATTTATTCTATTGTGGTTTATGCGCTGTCGGCGAAGTAGATTTAATTCAATCCAATAAGTTTAAATGAAATGCAAGAAAAAATGCGTATAATTTAATATTCCAATACAAGGAAGTCATGTGGTGTACACATCAGATTTTTATTATACGAAACATAAATCGACATAAATACCAAGCACAGACAGCTTTCAATCGGTAAAATGTTAAAAACGGAAGTTCTTTGTTAGGTATAGCTGTAGATTAGCGCTAAAAACGTTATCTCTTTCTCGGGAAGCAGACATATCTGAATCTAATATGGGTGAATTAGACCTCACATGTAGCAGACGACGCATTTGAAGCTCCAGCCAGCGCCTTTTTCTTTTGGTGCAAGTTCTAGTATTATTGATTGCGTATGGAAAGATTGGAGACATGTAGACATCATTGTGCATAGTGGTGAAATTATTAAACGTATAGCGAAGATAGTGCTTGTTTGGGTTACTCGTAAAATATTTCAACCTCAAAATGGCTAATAAAAAACGTAAAGTTGATTCAGAGTGCCGTGCTTTTAATGACGAATGAACCTGGATTTTTTTTACAGTTGTAACAGATAAACCAGTGTGTCTTCATCTGCAATGAAGCTATAGCAGTCTTCAAAGGATATAACATTTCCCTTCACTTCACATCTAAGCACAAAATTTCCAATTACGAAGCCATGTCCGAATATGAAAGAAACCAAAGTGCAGAAAGTCTTTGTAAAAAGTTATCAGGCCGATAAAAATTTTTCAAGAAGGTAAATGGTATCCAAGAAGCATCTACACATGCAAGTTACATTGTAGCATTCAGTATTGCTAAAAATAATAAAGCTCTTAGTGATGAGGAGTTCGATAAACAAAGCATGCTCGAAGTTTTTTATGTTTTATGTCCAGACAAGAGAAATAATTTTGAGACTGTAAGCTAATCTCGAAAAACAGTGCGATTCTAGAATCGAAGATTCTAAATAGATAAAAATTTGACGTCCCAGTTAGAGTCAAAGAAAGACCAGTTTAGATTTTGCTCCATGCCTATGGATGAAAGCACTGATATACGATCGCCATCAAGATTCTCTGTGTTAATCTGTATTGAATATGAAACCCGTGCTTGATGCAGTCGTGAAGCTTGTGGTCCTATTCCATCTCGTGGGCCATACTTACAGGCAATTTCAAGATTCTCTTCAGTCCGTGCAATCTGTATACTCTGATTACTATATTAAACGAAAGTAAGGTGGCTTAGTGCAGGATGTGTTTTTGAGAGAAAGATGATATTGTGTCCTTCTTCCATAAGAAACAGTGTTCTGCGGAGTGCGAAATGTTAGAAGATACAAAATGGCTTTAAGACAGATTTTTCAAAGATATTTCATTGTCATATGAGCAACTTGAATGCCAAAATTCAAGGGAAAAATCATTTTATCGACGATATCTGTGGCCATCTCAAAGCTTTTAAACTAAAACTTAATCTGTTTGTTTGGCAGCTAGCTAAGAACGGCGTGTCTCATTTACCGAGGTTAAATTCAATACCCTCAGTAAATGGAGAAAAGCTTAAGAATTAAGAAGATGGCTTGAAAAGACTGTTTTGAGTTCGAACGCAGATTTCAAGATTTCAGTTCTATTCTAACAGAATTGGATATTTTTACCATGCCTTTCAACGTAAATTGTGAAGTCAGATCTGCAGCTTGAATTAACTGTAACAGTTGTAATCTAACAATCATCTTAAGGGGACTCATATACCTTAAACACCTCATGATCTTCGAATATGTGACTGTTGCAAGAATTGGGATATTTTATTTATTTTAAAAGCAATTACTTCCAACTTTTTACAGCTGATTACATAACATAGCTGCTTTAGAAACTAGTAACCAGAAAGTTTGTGTGCACATCTACATATTACAGCAGTCCTATATACAAAATTTCAACGTTCTGAGGCTACTCGTTTTTGAGTTATACGAGATACGTACGTACGCACATACGTACATACGTTCGTACAGACGCCACAAAAAATTCTCTTCAGAATTAATTTTAGAGCAGTTTTATAATTTTTTTGGAGGAAAAGAGTCTTTTATGCTGTCCTTACGTACACATATCACGCAAGAACATCGTTAAATTGCATTCGATAGCGGTCAAAATGGATATTTTCGTTGAAATATGCTGCTTGAAACTTTTCGCGATTACAATACTTCCTTTTTACTTCGTACAAGGAAATAAAAACCCATCGGTCAAGGTAGCATTCATACTGGGTTTCTCAAATTTGATTTCTCTTTCTCTCAAAAGACGGTAGAACGTTTCTCCCGCTAAAATGTAGCTGTCTTCAGTATCAGTACATACAATTCCCGGTTAAACGATTAATTTCTCCCTCAAAAAAATCTTTGCGGTTCCTCCACAAAGAACGATCCGAAGGTGTATAGCTTCGAAATCAGTTTTTTGCTTACTTAAGACAGGAGGAGCAGGCGAGAACTTAGACTTAATGAAGCCTGACTGCCCACAGCCATAGAACTAAAAAGTAATCGAACTTCATTTTTTGCATTATATCTTGATGAGGCGTTCTTACAATGTTGAGTGTTACCTTTATAATGTTTGGAACCATCTCTTTGATGATGCTTGAGAGGTTCCTTAATAACGCATTTATTTCTTGCATGTTTAACATTTTCATAAAAATCTAATTTGTCTGAAAGCTGAAATAAACTGTTCCGTTGGCTCCCGTGATCCAAAAAATGTTCTTCGTAATCTGGAGGGGCTTTCCCTTTAATACGATCTGCCAGTATCAAATTCTTTAGCAGCTCAAAATGTGGTGAATTTTGATTTGTTATGCTTCTCCCTGAAATAATTTTGGAAGCAAAAATAAGTCTCGCTAGATTTATTTCGGTTTTTTTCGCTGTTGGGTTATAAGGTATTTCTCCCACTTCCCTAGCGTGCCTTCGTGGTGTAACGGTAGCACGCTGGGCCGGTATTCCAGAGGTCCACGGTTCGATTCCCGGCGAAGGCAATTGCATATTTTTCAGCTTTTCTGCTTCCAACTAACCTAAGAACTCTACAAGTTTCTACTACCCATAGCCCGAACTAAAAGGATTGTGAATGATGATTCTCCGCACCCAGGATTTGGCGACTAGGTCCCCAAAAACCCTAGTCGCTTTTTGAAAAGGGGAGTATATAAGGTATTCCTCCCACTTCCGTAGCGTGCCTTCGTGATGTAACGGTAGCACGCTGGGCTGGTATTCCAGAGGTCCGTGGTTCGATTCTCGGCGAAGGCGGTTGCATATTTTTCATCTTTTCTGCTTCCAATTAACCTAATGACTCTACAGGGTAAACAGTTGTCTGAATTTCTCAACACATAAGTTGAAGTGTTTTATGGAAACTTGTTTAACTTCTGCTGATCCTGAGCATCATCACAAGATTCCTTTGCAATTAGTTTTGCATCAATTAATTGCAATTAATTTAATAGAAGACCAAGAATATAGACTACCCATTTTGAAATCTTGAAAAGGTAGTAGAGTAGTAGAGAGTAGGTAGAGAGTGAAATGCTCTTCAGAATAAAAAAATTAAAATTCAACTGTCTCCTCACAGGAATTTGATCCACTCATCTTCTATTTACTAGTGCTACGCGCTAATCAATAAGCACGATATAGTATTTATGTCAAGTGTCGCAATAAGTACGATAGTTTTATACCATTTTACTTCCAATTAGACAACCGAAATTAAAAACCAAAATTAAAAAGTCCTTAAAGAAAAGATTCAAAGGAAAGTCTAAAATTAATGTATCCCACTCGTTTAATAATGTAATCTTTCCTAAATTACAAACGTCTGCTTTAAACTCAGCAATTTTCTGTACGATAATTTAAATTTAATCAGTCATTTGCTTTAAATATCCTAATAAGACCATCAGAGGCCGAGTTGTAAAGTCTCTGAACACTAATATTTCGACTCTTGTTAATATCCGATGGAACAGGCTGGTTGTATGGAAATTTTAGTGGTTTTTTCCCCATGCGTAACGTGGATATGCTCCAGTTTATCTCAAAACATCCTCCACGAAGACATTCCTCCAATTCACGAATATCCTGTAGAGACGTTAAGTTACTTTGAAGCAGGAAATATGACAAATGAACAATGCCATTGCCAGGATTCGAACCTAAACCTCTCGAATACCCGACGAGTCTGCTAAGAATTACACGACGAAAGCATGCAGAAAGGAGGGGGAGGATATTCCCGTTTAAAGGGCTGCTAGGGATTAGGGGACCCAATCGTTAGATCCTGGTGGTGAAGAATCATCATCTACCACCTTTTATTTCGGGCGCCACTCTTTAGTCATTAAGATTTTTGAAGCAGGAAATACGAAAAATGAGCAATGCCCTCGCCGAGACTCGAACCTGGACCTCTCAAATAGGCGCCGAGTGTGCTAACAATTACACCACGAAGGCATGCAGAAAGGAGGAAGACAACACCCTTTTAAAGGGCGACTGAGGATTAGGAAATCCAATCGTCAAATCCTCGTGGTGACGAATCACCATCCACCTCCTTTTAGTTCAGTGACCACAGCAGAGTCATTAGAAGCAGGAGACATGAAAAAAGACTCGAACTTGGACCTATCGAATACGTGCCAAGTGTGTTAACCATTACGTCACGAAGGCATGCAGAAAGGAGGGAGGAAGTAACTTATAACCCCTGTGTTCGTCGCAATAAACTAAATAAAGAAAACTAGCGTAATATATTAAACTCTTAACTTCATTGTTTAATAAAATACGAATAATTATAATGATCACACTAAAAATAACAATGATTTTTTTAATGAAAAGAAAATAAAAGTTTTTGATAAACTTGCGTAAACTTTACCATTCTAATACCTCGACTCCCCATAGCTTATTTATTGGTACAACTGGAGCAGTTTCCTGGATTTTATTGAATCAGCCAGCAGAGTTTTTCCCCGAGGGACAATTCTGTTCAGTTACTTCTAAGTATAGTGAATGAGGAGAGCAGTAATGTTCACTAAAATAGCGATTTAGTTCCAAATGCGGTCGTCTCTAAAAAAGACTTAAGTCCAGAATTTGACAGCTTGTTCCGGAATTTAGTAACTCTGCGGCTTCTTTATTTAGAAAGTGTAGCTAAATATTTTCTTCGAATACGCGGCTAATAGCTACATGTACTTAGTTTAAATCATTCCTTTTTGGAGTAAAGACGTTTCTGGAACAAATTTATAAATAGCGGGGAACTTTTAGTAATAGTTATTCAAATAACGATAAGGATTACGGCGCATTTGAAACTGCCTTTTCTTATTTTACTTGCCTTGACTAGGACACTATAAGTTGTACAACCTATTAGGTCTCATCTATGCAAGGAACTATGAAATTCTACACTCGGCTCCACCACGGATCTTCCATTTGCTAGTTAGATGTGGTGTAACCAATTACACCATACAAGTCTGCAATAAAGAATGTATAATGTTCTAGGTAATTAATTCACGTATCCTTGGCTACTAAAACCTTAAGGTAGTGTCTAGCGACTATTCGCTGATCTTCTTACAACTAAAAAATATAAGTTCAAAAGAGGGTTAAAATACCCTTTTATTTACTCAAAGAAATGCTTACAGACGGCCACTCTCGGGCTGCATATTTCACAAGTGCACATCAGCGTAGCCACTGAGGGAGGGGCTTCAAAAATGGACCATTGAGCTTCTGTTGCTTTCGTGAAGCTAAATCTTCGTGCATGTGAGCGTATGTTGTTTACATGTTTAATTGAATTTGTTTTGTAGTTATAAATATATGACGTAAACATGATGCATCAACGATGCTCTTGCAACCCTACAAATGTAATAATTCTTTGCAGTTGTCCTCCTTTTAAAGGGCAATGAGAACGGCCGAGTTGTGAAAATCTATGTCCACCACGTTTACAGTTTAGGAACCTCTATAGAAAATATCAGGTTTCTCAAAACCAAAAACATGATGCATCAACGATGCTCTTGCAACCCTACAAATGTAATAATTCTTTGCAGTTGTCTTCCTTTTAAAGGGCAATGAGAACGGCCGAGTTGTGAAAATCTATGTCCACCACGTTTACAGTTTAGGAACCTCTATAGAAAATATCAGGTTTCTCAAAACCAAACACATGATGCATCAACGATGCTCTTGCAACCCTACAAATGTAATAATTCTTTGCAGTTGTCCTCCTTTTAAAGGGCAATGAGAACGGCCGAGTTGTGAAAATCTATGTCCACCACGTTTACAGTTTAGGAACCTCTATAGAAAATATCAGGTTTCTCAAAACCAAAAACATGATGCATCAACGATGCTCTTGCAACCCTACAAATGTAATAATTCTTTGCAGTTTTCCTCCTTTTAAAGGGCAATGAGAACGGCCGAGTTGTGAAAATCTATGTCCACCACGTTTGTAGTTTAGGAACCTCTATAGAAAATATCAGGTTTCTCAAAACCAAAAACATGATGCATCAACGATGCTCTTGCAACCCTACAAATGTAATAATTCTTTGCAGTTTTCCTCCTTTTAAAGGGCAATGAGAACGGCCGAGTTGTGAAAATCTATGTCCACCACGTTTACAGTTTAGGAACCTCTATAGAAAATATCAGGTTTCTCAAAACCAAAAACATGATGCATCAACGATGCTCTTGCAACTCTACAAATGTAATAATTCTTTGCAGTTGTCCTCCTTTTAAAGGGCAATGAGAACGGCCGAGTTGTGAAAATCTATGTCCACCACGTTTACAGTTTAGGAACCTCTATAGAAAATATCAGGTTTCTCAAAACCAAAAACATGATGCATCAACGATGCTCTTGCAACCCTACAAATGTAATAATTCTTTGCAGTTGTCCTACTTTTAAAGGGCAATGAGAACGGCCGAGTTGTGAAAATCTATGTCCACCACGTTTACAAGTTAGGAACCTCTATAGAAAATATCAGGTTTCTCAAAACCAAAAACATGATGCATCAACGATGCTCTTGCAACCCTACAAATGTAATAATTCTTTGCAGTTGTCCTACTTTTAAAGGGCAATGAGAACTGCCGAGTTGTGAAAATCTAAGTCCACCACGTTTACAGTTTAGGAACCTCTATAGAAAATATCAGGTTTCTCAAAACCAAAAACATGATGCATCAACGATGCTCTTGCAACCCTACAAATGTAATAATTCTTTGCAGTTGTCCTCCTTTTAAAGGGCAATGAGAACGGCCAAGTTATGAAAATGTCCACCACGTTTATAGTTTAGGAACCTCTATAGAAAATATTAGGTTTCACAAAACCAAAAACATGATGCATCAACGATGCTCTTGCAAAGATTTGAACCACGAATCTTCCGTTTGTTGCTGGATGTGCTAACCATTTATTCAATGAGGCAGGCGCTAAGGAATACATATCCTTACAAGTTTACTTTGGCTTAATACTGGTCGTTTGCTTCTAATACTTAGCATAATTTGATACTACATGAGGAAATAATTAAACTCTCTACTACTTTAAATAGTATTTATGATTATATTAGCAAATTAAAATATAATTATATGATCAAATTATAAAATAATAGTCATATATAATTATATATGACTTTAAAGTAGTACATTTTAAGAATGCAATTAGAACTATAAATTGATTCTGATTATTGTTACTTAACTGACATTTTAATAGCATTCTGAATAATGCAATAAAAGTTTTAACTGCTTAATGATCAAACAATGATAGAATTGTTAATTAGTATAAGTATTAAGGAAAATATATTTAAATGCAAAAGTCACAAAACAGCCAGAAAAAAATTAATAAAATCTGAAAGCTTTATTACGCCCAAAGGAGCTTTTTTAACGTATTGTGTGCTACATTTATTTATTAAATATCATGTTCTTCACACTTAAACCACAAAATTCAATTCAATAGCAACACCGCAAAATAATTATAAAATGAACGTATCTTTAGAATTTCCGAATCACAGTCTTGCGCGCTGGAGATAAAAATGTTTTTTTTTTCCCTTACAGTGTTGCCATTTTTCGCTTTGAAATCGTTGAGTTTGTTAATCAAAAACTCGTTAAAGTGTTACGACATATGAAATGGATCATAAAACAAATTTTAAATTCCAAATTCGGGCTTCCAGATTCCCATATTCAGTGAAAGATTACTTTATTCAAAAATTGATGGCTCTAGGTACCGTTGTTTTATCACAGTGTGAGAAACATACACACATTTATGCAGTTTCTTAACTATTTAATTTCTTTAAATATTACACAGGGCTCTAATATTTGGTGGCAACACTTTGAAACGTGAACCGACATATTTGGTGAACCAACGTAAAATACCAAAAGGAAAGAATAGCCCTTCAGGGCTAACGCCTTTGGACTAATAAAATTTATTTAAACATCATTCTAGATTACACCTAGATTTGAAGATGTTTCTAGATTTAAAAGTGTCTTTCAAAAATGTTTGGTGGCTGGGAATCATAAAGCTATTAAAAACTTTTTAATATACCTAAGAAATTATTGTACCTAATCAAGGAGTTTTTGTACTGACGTAGAACATTGTAGAACTTTTAAAGCAGAATTTAAATGAGGTTTCTATCAATTTTTGTTAATACATATATATCGCGAGCTTTCGAAAACGGTGAAGCAATCTGTCAAAGCAGATGCTTTTTTTTCCTAAAAGTTCATCTCTCAAAAAGGCATAAATAACAACAAAACCAGTACCAGTTCCTACCAGAACCATCCCACTGTATTAGTTCTATACTGTTCTACACTTCTATTCGAGCTTGACAATATTTTGTATAATTCACCTGGAGCCAAAATGAAAGGAAAATAATTGTCCAGCTGGAATTTCCAAAAATCTACCCCTAACTATCTCCCTAACTGAAACTTCTTCTGTGAAGGCGAGGGCAACGCCGTGTACTTGAACTAGTTTATAATAAAGTTTAAAAGATTATTTAAATTAAGGGGACTCATACATCTTAAACCCCTCATGATCTTCAAATATGTGACTGTTGCAAGAATTGGGATATTTTATTTATTTTAAAAGCAATTACTTCTAACTGTTTACAGCTGACTACATAATATAGCTGCTTTGGAAACTAGTAACCAGAAAGTTTGTGTTACCACAAATATTTTTGTAATTTTATCCTCTTTGTGACAAAATATTTCGCCATGTTTCCATCTTGCGCGCATGATATTTTAAAAATGGCTAATGGTACATACTTGAAATTGGATGGAATTCTTATGGGCACTATTTTCTAACTGAACCAGCAATCTGATGAATATTTTAATATTGAAAAATTTCATGGACGAAAACATTGCAAATTTTGTTAATAAAATACATTTTATAAACTCAACTCCAAATAAAATAAAAATTTAACATGAAATTTTTAGAATTATAGGTTCACAGTAGTTTCTAAATGTTATAAAAGCTAAATATTAAATATGGAATTAAATTATGAAACAGAATGTTTTAAACTGTGTGCGCAAGTTGAAAACATGACGAAAAATGTTGTCACAATGCGGATTAAATAATAAAAATATTTGTGGCACACAAACTTTCTGATTACTATTTCAGAAAGCAGGTATATAATGTAGTCAGCTGTAAAAGGTTCGTACTCATTGCTTTTAAAATAAAAAAGTTATTCCAATTCTTGCAACAGCGACCTATTCGAACATCTTATGGGTTTTAAGGTGTATGAGTCCCCTTAAAGTATTTCTCCCGCCTTCCTAGCGTGCCTTCGTGATGTAGTGGTCAGCACACTGAGCCGGTATTTCAGAGATCCGCGGTTCGATTTCCGGCGAAGGCGTTGCTAATTTTTCATCTTGCCTGCTTCCAAATAATCCTAATGTCTCTACAGTGGCGCCCGAACTAAAAGGGTGTTTGATGACGATTCTCCTCACCCAGGATTTGGCGATTGGGTCCCTTAAAATAACCCCAGTCTCCCTTTAAAAGGGGGAGTATATAAGGTATTTCTCCCTCTTTCCTAGCGTGCCTTCGTGGTGTAGCGGTTCTGCACGCTGGGCTGGTATTCCAGAGGTCCGTGGTTCGATTCCCGGCGAAGGCGTTGCTGATTTTTCATCTTTTCGAGTTAACCTACTGTCTCTACAAGATAATAAAAATGTGTTAGCAGAAGTGAGTCCAAAAGCAGATTGGTGATTTAGGAACTCAGCGAAAGCATAAAAATCCTTAACACATACTCTGGTACGACATTAAAATTGGAATCCTTTAAATATTTTTTTTTGAAAACATTTCCTTTTTTTTCTGATAATATTATTTATTTATTATGCTACTGCTAGATAATATTAGAGTAATCCTCCCTTTCCTCCCCCCTGATAAAATACGTAAGAGGGAGAAAGAAAATTCTGAATTACACAGAACCAAAGCGCTTGTACTAGGAAACTAGATTTGCAGTCTTTAAACTCAGTCTTTCATCCTAAACAAATCTATTTTAAATCTCAAGACAGTCATTTAACTAAATTTATCTATAACTAGACCTTCCGTGCTCGTATTCTAATTGTCTTTATCAAACGTAATTTATACTTAATAACTTACGTTGCTTCAGTTAATCAAACTTCTGCATGGTTATCGATTTTGAAGTAACTAACTGTAAATGTTTCGTAAATGAGCATGTTGGACAACATCAGAAGAAACAACTCACTGTATTAAATAGCATTTTATTTAAATTTGGTGTATAAATTAATAGCACAGATCTTTTCTTCTTAAATACTTTTTTTTCAAAATTAATTAAAATACTTCAGAAGGAATTTATCTCACATGAATGAAAGTGGGCAAGAAAATTATGGTTATTGATTTTGATTTTGAAGTAACTAAATGTAAATGTTTCGTAAATGAGCATGTTGGACAACATCAGAAGAAACAACTCACTGTATTAAATAGCATTTTATTTAAATTTGGTGTATAAATTAATAGCACAGATCTTTTCTTCTTAAATACTTTTTTTTTCAAAATTAATTAAAATACTTCAGAAGGAATTTATCTCACATGAATGAAAGTGGGCAAGAAAATTATGGTTATTGATTTTGATTTTGAAATAACTAAATGTAAATGTTTCGTAAATGAGCATGTTGGACAACATCAGAAGAAACAACTCACTGTATTAAATAGCATTTTATTTAAATTTGGTGTATAAATTAATAGCACAGATCCTTTCTTCTTAAATACTTTTTTTTTCAAAATTAATTAAAATATTTCAGAAGAAATTTATCTCACATAAATGAAAGTGGGCAAGAAAATTATGGTTATTGATTTTGATTTTTAAGTAACTAAATGTAAATGTTTCGTAAATGAGCATGTTGGACAACATCAGAAGAAACAACTCACTGTATTAAATCGCATTTTATTTAAATTTGGTGTATAAATTAATAGCACAGATCCTTTCTTCTTAAATCCTTTTTTTTTAAATTAATTAAAATACTTCAGAAGAAATTTATCTCACATGAATGAAAGTGGGCAAGAAAATTATGGTTATTGATTTTGATTTTGAAATAAGTAAATGTAAATGTTTCGTAAATGAGCATGTTGGACAACATCAGAAGAAACAACTCACTGTATTAAATAGCATTTTATTTAAATTTGGTGTATAAATTAATAGCACAGATCCTTTCTTCTTAAATACTTTTTTTTTCAAAATTAATTAAAATATTTCAGAAGAAATTTATCTCACATGAATGAAAGTGGGCAAGAAAATTATGGTTATTGATTTTGATTTTGAAATAACTAAATGTAAATGTTTCGTAAATGAGCATGTTGGACAACATCAGAAGAAACAACTCACTGTATTAAATAGCATTTTATTTAAATTTGGTGTATAAATTAATAACACAGATCCTTTCTTCTTAAATACTTTTTTTTTCAAAATTAATTAAAATATTTCAGAAGAAATTTATCTCACATGAATGAAAGTGGGCAAGAAAATTATGGTTATTGATTTTGATTTTTAAGTAACTAAATGTAAATGTTTCGTAAATGAGCATGTTGGACAACATCAGAAGAAACAACTCACTGTATTAAATAGCATTTTATTTAAATTTGGTGTATAAATTAATAGCACAGATCCTTTCTTCTTAAATCCTTTTTTTTTAAATTAATTAAAATACTTCAGAAGAAATTTATCTCACATGAATGAAAGTGGGCAAGAAAATTATGGTTATTGATTTTGATTTTGAAATAAGTAAATGTAAATGTTTCGTAAATGAGCATGTTGGACAACATCAGAAGAAACAACTCACTGTATTAAATAGCATTTTATTTAAATTTGGTGTATAAATTAATAGCACAGATCCTTTCTTCTTAAATACTTTTTTTTTCAAAATTAATTAAAATATTTCAGAAGAAATTTATCTCACATGAATGAAAGTGGGCAAGAAAATTATGGTTATTGATTTTGATTTTTAAGTAACTAAATGTAAATGTTTCGTAAATGAGCATGTTGGACAACATCAGAAGAAACAACTCACTGTATTAAATAGCATTTTATTTAAATTTGGTGTATAAATTAATAGCACAGATCCTTTCTTCTTAAATACTTTTTTTTTCAAAATTAATTAAAATATTTCAGAAGAAATTTATCTCACATGAATGAAAGTGGGCAAGAAAATTATGGTTATTGATTTTGATTTTGAAATAACTAAATGTAAATGTTTCGTAAATGAGCATGTTGGACAACATCAGAAGAAACAACTCACTGTATTAAATAGCATTTTATTTAAATTTGGTGTATAAATTAATAACACAGATCCTTTCTTCTTAAATACTTTTTTTTTCAAAATTAATTAAAATATTTCAGAAGAAATTTATCTCACATGAATGAAAGTGGGCAAGAAAATTATGGTTATTGATTTTGATTTTTAAGTAACTAAATGTAAATGTTTCGTAAATGAGCATGTTGGACAACATCAGAAGAAACAACTCACTGTATTAAATAGCATTTTATTTAAATTTGGTGTATAAATTAATAGCACAGATCCTTTCTTCTTAAATCCTTTTTTTTTTAAATTAATTAAAATACTTCAGAAGAAATTTATCTCACATGAATGAAAGTGGGCAAGAAAATTATGGTTATTGATTTTGATTTTGAAATAAGTAAATGTAAATGTTTCGTAAATGAGCATGTTGGACAACATCAGAAGAAACAACTCACTGTATTAAATAGCATTTTATTTAAATTTGGTGTATAAATTAATAGCACAGATCCTTTCTTCTTAAATACTTTTTTTTTCAAAATTAATTAAAATATTTCAGAAGAAATTTATCTCACATAAATGAAAGTGGGCAAGAAAATTATGGTTATTGATTTTGATTTTTAAGTAACTAAATGTAAATGTTTCGTAAATGAGCATGTTGGACAACATCAGAAGAAACAACTCACTGTATTAAATAGCATTTTATTTAAATTTGGTGTATAAATTAATAGCACAGATCTTTTCTTCTTAAATACTTTTTTTTTCAAAATTAATTAAAATACTTCAGAAGAAATTTATCTCACATGAATTAAAGTGGGCAAGAAAACAAATTCTGAAAGTTCAGCTGATTAGCAAAAGCAAAACGCTATCAAATTTTTTATTAAAATATTTATTCTTTAAGAATTAAAACTAAGAATTTTTGTTTCATCTTATTATTAAATGATAGTTATTCTACAAATTGAAAAATGTTTTAACAGTTTCTGAGGAACGAATTTTTAACTGGAAACAATTTAAAATACAGTAAACCTCTTTCAATACGTAACCTAAGAGAGAAATAACGGCAACATTTCGACGTTCAAGGACCATAAATACGTATATGTATGCAGGGTGAATCTGAAAAAGTGGACGAAATTTTAGGGGGGATAGAAGGCAGCTACACGAAAAGTATTTGTTTTAGAATGTATAGTCGGAAGTCAAACGGCGAGCCGCTAGGTGGCACTGTAAATAAATGGTATAAAAGGGGTTGGTCCTAATTCTTAGCAAAACTAAGAAAAACATTGCTTTTAAAGATCCCTATCTTTTCTCTATCTTTTTTAAGCTGTTCCTCTGGTCACAAAGGCCAAATACTTAGGAATTATTTTGAACGAAAGGCTCACATGGTCTAACCACATTAATAGTGTCAAGAGCAAAGCCATGGGCATAATATGCAGATATCTCCCGGTCATTGGAAAATATTCAAATCTTAGCTTGCGTACCAAAAAACATATATGTACCACTTGCATTCGACCGGGTGTGGTCGAATGCAATCCCTACAGCCGAAATCCCGACAAGCCAGAATCCCGACTGTCCAAAACCCCGACAGGGCCGAAATCCCGACAACCCAAAGTCCCGACACGGTCGAAATCCCGACAGGGTCAAAATCCCGACAAGCCAGAATCCCGACAGGGTCAGAATCCCGAGTGTCCAGAATTCCGACAGTGTCGAAATCCCGACAAGTTAATATCTAAATACAAACACTCAATTTAGTTTAATAAAATACAATTTTTAACTAACTATTATACATATTACTAATTAAAAGTTAAATCAAAAAATCATAAAAATTATGTCATTACTTAAAATAATTTTTAACAAATTGAAATGACCGTTAAAATTTGAAATGAAGATTTATAAAATTCTTTTTATTAAGAAAAAGAAAACATCACTTACACATGCAAACGACATATTTACAGTGACACATTGTGAGCGATAGCACGAAGATATTCCATCACAGGTCGATTATCACGATCGTCCACAACAGTCATAATTCTCCTTTCTCTGTCATTATCTACCTTCCTACGTTTTGGTTGTTGTTCTCCGCGAAGAATGCATTCAACTGGTATTCCACATGCTCCTGTTCTTTTTGAAATCCTTCTATGATGTTATAAACGCCAACATGGTCCGTCCAATTAAGGTCTCCCATCTTCTGCGCCAATCCTCGACAGCATTTTGAGTGCGCGGAGCATTTATAGCTGCCTTTTCTAGATCACTAATGATTCTAGATGGCCTCAGTTCAATATTTTTTTCTTCAGCGAAATCAATTAAATCTTGGAATAATCTTTTGTAATTTTCTTCAGATTTGGTAGTCATCAAAGCATATACTAGTTGCAGCTGTGGAAGTATGTTAAGGGGTCATTAGGCCTTATTGGGATTTCGCCCGTGTCGGTATTTTGACCCTGTCGGGATATTGGACAATCGGGATTTCGACCCTGTCGGGATTTTGGCTTGTCGGGATTTCGACCCTGTCGGGATTTTGGTTTCTCGGGATTTCGACCCTGTCGGGAGTTTGGCTTGTCGGGATTTTGGTTTCTCGGGATTTCGACCCTGTCGGGAGTTTGGCTTGTCGGGATTTCGTCTGTCGGTATTCTGGCTTGTCGGGATTTCGGCTGTCGGGATTATGTCCGGATACCCATTCGACCGATACTTTGTTATGCTGCTCCTGCTTGGAACACGGTCACTCAAACTCAACTGCATCAATTACAAGTAGTGCAAAACAAGTTTTTTGTGCATTATTACTGATTCACACTATCTTATCCGCAATAAACTTTTACACAGAGACTTAAACCTTGAGACGATTCCAGATTACATCAGAAGATCTAATGAAAAATTCTTCAACAAAACTGTGCAATGTGACTTTGTTAATTACTCCCAAGTCTTTAATTATGAAATTCTCTTCGAAGATAGAAGCGTCAGACCACTTGTAGCTCACGCCTTCATAGGAGGAGGCGACAACTTTTTCACTTAAGCTCCTGAATTGGTAGCTGTTCGTACTTCCAGTGCATCTGATTTTGATTGAAGTTCTTCTGTAACTTGAATATTATTCTTGGTGAATTATAAAACTAATGCTGTGAGATGTTTCGCATTGTGATGATATAGTAGTGTTGTAAATAGGTTGCTTAGGTTGTTGCTGAGTTTCTATAGTGTATTGCGTTAGATAGTTGTATTAAAATTGTGTTGTATAGTTGTATTGTATTGTGTTGTATTTAGCACTATTCATTCAGGTGTTTAGTTGTATTTGAATTTGTCATTGGAACTATTGCTGTAGTGTATCTTCTCATATTGTTGCCATTGATTTGCCTTGTCTTGGATCCTCCTTGAAAGCTATGATCGCTCGTCACGTTTTGCGAACTTGTCCGATTGGATTGTCTTGCTCCTTTTGGTACTTCTCTTCTTCTCCTTTTCTCCGTTTTCTCATCTGAGATTTTCTCCACGTCCGGATTTCTTTATATCAAGTGCCCTTGGGCTTTAATTCTGGAACCGGCAACATTGCTCTTCGCAATAGCTCGGTCAATTATAGAGGCTAAGTGTAAGTCTAAGTCCTAACGGCATTTTCTACCGTGTATTGCCAAGAGGATTGCTGATTATACGAACCACGAAATTTCCAGTCCGGTGGATTGGTCAAGTTCGATCCATAGCTTGGCCACCAAAATCACCGGATCTCTTGTGTTTCGACTTTTTCCTGCGGGCCTATAAGAAAAGCCTAATCTACGAGTGCTTCATTGAAACCAATATGGATCTAGTCACCATGATCGCCGTTGTTGCCAACGATATTCAGGAAATGGAAATGCTTGGTGTCTTCGGAAATGTGCATCAATCCCTATCCCGCAGTTGGGAAGTTTGCATTACGGCTGGTAGAAGGTCTTTTGAGCAATTTTTATGAGCAAGTTCAGTTAATAAAATGTTTTCTGAAGTATCTCCTCTCATTCTTGTGTTATTTCTTTAAATATGACAGTGGAAAACTACCCTTTAACTTCTCACCGCTAGCGTTCCGACCGTATATTCTATGAAGAATATTGCTCGTATAGCTGCTTTTCACCTAAAGTTTTGCCTATTTGTTCAAATTCATCTTATATTATCACTTCTCTAAGACCACCATCTGCATTTAGAAACCTTTAGAATATTATGTGGGCTTCTTAGGGTTTTTAGGTTCTTCTTCTGCATGGATGTTTTTGATGGTTTTTCCCATGTGCAAAGTGTACATGAGCCAGTTTTCTTTAGAAAATCTTCCACAAAGGCATCCCTCCTCTTAGGCAGAATGCGCTTCGCCATAATAAGCTAAACCCAACAAACCGAAGCTTGAGCCTTTTTATGCACATCTCTACATATAATAAAAGAAAGAGTCTGTCTGTCTTTCGTTTGTGCTGCGCGTATGCTAATACACCCAGGGTTACGAAATTTGGTATATAAGCACCTCGGAGCGAGTTTTTCAAAATTCGAATCAAATTTCTTTTATTTTATCTTTGCGATTTAATCGTATTATTTTCAATAGTTTCATTCTTTTAGAAATGTGGTTTTGGCAACAGTTTTTCATTCAATGCTTTGTATACTGAACTGCTGACTGTTGAAAATCAGCACTGTTGCCACTTAAAAAAATGAGGGCGATCATTCTGTGCAGTTTTTAAATTTAATGTTTCTCTTGGATAATGGACGTTTGTTGAGAGAAGACAACAGGAAGTTGGTTAATTTATTTATTGGGATAATTAATATTTGTATTAAGGGATATTGCTTATTTCATTGTAATTTTGTAATATGTAATACATTATTTTAATTTGTGGGGTTTTTTTCTGATGAAATTGTTCTGCAGAGTAAAATTCTGAGCAGTTTTTAAATGTAACGTTTGGTGCATTTCTCCTGTACATTTAAAATCCAGGCGAAGTCTGGCGTCGTAGCTGCTAGAATATAATATAAAATTTGTTTGTGGAGATATTTAAAACCAAATTAAATTTAGAAATAAACTTCAAAATGAAGCTAAAATATTCGAAAATTTTAGCCTCGCTTTCTGTTGATAATTGTAATCTCAACTTGTGTTGAAAAGCATTCCTAGTGAATGGGACTAGAACGTATAATCATGAATCAGGCTAACAAAAGTTAAAATTACACAATTTAGCATTCATTGTATGAGTGGAGATGCATCGGACATTTCTGCAGGATCTTCATTTACGTAGCTAACGAAATACCAGTTCATGAGGTTAATTTGGCAATAAACGATACACTCAAAATTTCGAACACATGCTATTTTCTGTACCAACTCCACGTTTTTGCAATGCTTGAATTGGAAAAATTTTGAAAATTTAGATTTGTCTGTTGTGTGTCTTTGTTTAGTAGAGTCGTTACGTTTAATTTCGAAGTAAGAGAGATGAAAAATATGCAATGCCTTCGCCGGGAATCAAACCGCGGACCTCTGGAATATGCGCCTAGTGTACAGACCACCACACCATGAAGGCATGCCAAGAAGGCGGGAGAAATACCTTACGTACTACCCCTTTTAAAGGGCAACTAAGGTTTTTAGGGGACCCAATCGCCAAATTCTGGGTAGGAAGAATCATCATCCGCCCCCCTTTTAGTTCGGGCGCCACTTGTAATGTCATTAGGTTTAATTTTGAAGAAAGAGAGATGAAAAACATGCGACACCTTCGCCGGGAATTGAACCGCGGACCTATAGAATACGCGCCCAACGTGCAGACCACCACACCGCGAAGGCATGCCAAGAAGGCGGGAGAAATACCTTATAACCTTTTTCCCAAAAAGTAATAGATACACAAAACTGGCACACTTGAAGGTATCATAAGTACATCTATATTTTTTCAAAGAATTTTGATAATTTTTGGAACATTATATTTTTTCGGAACATTGTTTTAAAAGATGTATACTGTACAATTTCTTACTTCAGAATTGAATTTTTGAGCTTATTGTCATTTTCTGCTTCAGAACTGCTAATTTGTACTTAAATAACTCAATTATGATTAAATAGGATATAAAAATGCAAGAGTATCTGTTTAAATCATTTTACATACTTTCAATTCTATACTCTGACAGAAAATGTATTTCTATGTATCAAAATTTTCAATAAATATTTTTTATTTTCTTTAATCGTTTTTCTAAATTAAAATGTCGATGATTCATTTTTCAAATAATATTTAGAAACTGCTCAGTTCTAAAGAATATAAAATTATTAATACTCAATTAAAAAAGTTTAAACATGATTATTCAATAATAGTTCTACGCAAATAATTATAAACGGCAATTTCCTTTCTGTTCTTCTTTTAAATACTATTACAAAGCTATTCCTCGTTTTTATTTTCATTTTTTTAATTTAACCAACAAAATTAAGTAAGAACGATTCTTAATTTATTCAGTTAACGATTAGGATAATTATCCACATATTAAATAAATTAGAATAATTTGAGAGTAAACTGTTACCTTACCATATGAAATTAGAACAGTAAAAAATACTGACGGTAGGTACTCTCTTTTAGTTTAAAAAGGCGCTGGTGTTTAAATGAGTAGGATTACTAAAGGAAGTGTGAGGATGTTATAGAAAAAAAATAAAACAAACAAGATTTTACATACACATTTAGTTTATTTTTATTTTTTATTTATTGCATTTAGTCATTCAAAATGATGCATTGTAAAATGGGTCTATGATATCAGAAATAAGATACATAATTTCAGATGTTTGCAGTTATATTACAAATAAATGTTAAAACTAAAAATGAATTGTCAAATGTATTTGAATAGTTAATTGGTACCGTGTGGAAATTAAAGTTTGACATCTACATTGAAATCTCTCATCATCATAATAAGAACATCTGTAGGCCACTAGGCAAAATCAAATACAGCAAACACTACCAGAACATACTGACTGCCTACCAAGCAACCTTGCCATTCACACGCGGTTCGCGCATGCGCTCGGAGCTTTAGCATCGCCAAAATGTCACCTAAAGCGCCATTTTACATTGATGATTTAGAGTAACATTCTTCATGGTACTAAACAAATTTAACTTCCTTTAAACCAGGATCCTGTTAATTCTCGCCGGATAACCGGGTGTTGACTGTATATTTTAATATTTCGATTATCAGAGAAATTAAATATAATTGCGGAAATCGTAGCCTCTTGAGTGTATTTTCCGAAAACGAGTAGATTTTATTAAGAACACTTAAAAATTTTAAAAATCACAAGAAATTATAGAGATTTAAGGAGGAAAACATAAATTCGACAAATCATCAGACCCTTCGACAACAGATAAGCACGCAAGTTTAAATGATACCGCTATCAACGAATGAAAAGTATTTGCAGCGACAGCTTTTATCCGATCACATAAATTTCCGGAAAGTTCTCAGTCGAATACTTTTGTGATCCTATAAATCAGTTCTACGACTTTGTTTGAAAGGTATAAAGTAATAAAACTCGTTACGTCAGTTTTAGTAATCTGAAATGGCACCACAAAAAAATGTTAACTTGACATACATTTAGATGCGATTTCTAATTTTTATTTTTAAATTTAATATTTTGTTAAATACTATAGAAAATTTTCTAACCACATTTGCTCAGCTGGGTACTCGAAGCATTTAAGTTTTTAATTCAACACTAGTCTAAGCTAAGCAGTAGTCTAAACTAGTTAGACCATGGAGGTAGGAAGTAAGATGGAGTGGCCCTAAACAGGTTTCTCCCGTACCCTGCTCTGAAGCACCGGCGATCCCTACGTGGTGACCAAAACATTGGGTCATTAAGTTCAATGGCTTTTGACGCGATCGGATGTAAATATTTTGTAATTACGTCGTAAATATACATATAAATGTATATATTTTCTTTTTCTACAACACTTCAGAGTCCTAAGTATATGAAAACAACATATTTTTAAACAGCATTTCATTCTGAACGAAATTAAATGCTACACTTTTCGCAGAACAGTTTTCTCAGAATGGTTTAATTTGAATGAAATATTTTCACGCGATCCCTACGTGGTGACCAAAACATCGGGTCATTTACCATTAAGTTCAATGGCTTTTGACGCGATCGGATGTAAATATTTTGTAATTACGTCGTAAATATACATATAAATGTATATATTTTCTTTTTCTACAACACTTCAGAGTCCTAAGTATATGAAAAGAACATATTTTAAAATAACATTTCATTCTGAACGGAATTAAATGCTATACTTTTCACAGCACAGTTTTCTCAGAATGGTCTAATTTGAATGAAATTTTTTCGCAAGTTTTCGTTAATTACATTAGTAAAAAAAAATTTAAGGTAATTCGATTTGATTCGGTTAAGGTACAAAAATTAAGATCAAAGTTTATTGTATTGTTAATATTAAAATTATGCATTATTCCTTTTCTATTTATAGAGCTTCTTCCTAAAATACTTTCTTAAATATGACATGATTTTTTGGCTTCTGAGGCATCTTTTAAATTGAAAAATATAAATCAATTTATAATTAATGCTCTATTCGGTTTATTTTAAATTAGAGAATTATTAGAAATTAGCGTAATACTTTAAATAGTACTTAACTTTCTCTGAACATTTCTGAAGCCCACCAGCGGCCGAGCGGTAAAGTCGCTGAACACTGGTAGTTCGGTCCGAGGTTCGAATCCCGCGAACGGACTGGCTGCATGGGCGTTTTCGTGGTTTTTCCCATGTGTAACGTGTATACGAGCCAGTTTTCCTTAGAAAGCCCTCCACGAAGGCATCCCTCCTCTTAGGCAGATAGCCCTCGAGGCTTTGCCATAATCACACACACACACACTGAACATTTCTGAAAGGAAATACAATGAGGATTTTATTTTTAATTAACCCAAATAAGTAAAACGTGTAAGCCCAAATAGAGTATTTTTCAGATATATAAAAATAAAACGATGAGTTTAAAATTAGCAGCAGTAAAGCCTCTCCTCTAAAAAATTTTAAAAGGTACATGTTACAATAGTGTATGGATGTGAAAAAAAAATTTATTTTATTTAAAACATTTCGGCGTTTGGAAAATGAAATAAAAGTAGCGAATACTCTATCAAGGGTATCGAAAGACGTATACAATTTTAAAGGTACCGTAAGGTATTTTTCATTCTTTAAGCATAACATTTTTGTTAAAATCTATATTTTTGTAGTTCAACAGCTTAGAACTTTATAAAACAAATTCGTAATCAAAATCGCTGTTAGTTATCGAAAAATAACCAAGATGTGATTTTTGCGTAAATGTCACTAAGCTATACAAATTGCTATTATCCATCACAGTATGAATATTTCTTTCATGCGAAAGTGTCTTTTTTGCGATTTGTATGAACTGTCGTGTGTCGAAATACTATCAGAACACTGTCAAGCCAGCTTCTGAATGTAAACGAAGAACACCCCATCTGGTGACCGAAGCTTCAAAGCAGTGCTTCACTTCTAGTGCCGATTAGCCACTCCTTCCTTTCTTACCTCCATGAGTTAGACTATTGCACGAATTATCATCCCGATTTTATCTTCACACTTAAGATTGCTCTAAGAACAATACGATAGCAAAAATCGAAGATAAAACATCAAATTAGCAAAACAACAACCTGGTTTTTGGCATAAATTTTAGTCAAGATTCTATCTATTTGGAGGGCAAACAGGTTATAAAAGGTATCTCGAAGGTTACAAATACAACCGTTGGTTTACCTTCGTTGCAGATCTTTTTGCTCCTGATGAAGAGGGACCTGTACCTGCGTGCCCTTGAAATGGCTAGCTTTAACTAAAATTTACATCAAACACAAGGCTGTTGCTTTGCTAATTCTGTGTTTCACTTTATCTTGTTTCTTTTCTGTTTTCAAAGCTAAAGCATTTATTTCCAATTCAAAGTTGCAAGGAAAGTAAATCGATAATAAAATTAACTTCTTGCGAACTGGACACACAACACCGATTTAAATTATTATCAGAAGAAATTTAAAGCCTAAATCTTTGCTGGCCTATTCAGCAATTATTAAGTTAATATTAATCAAAGATAAACTCACCAGTTGGTAACACAGCGCTAAAAGGTAGGCTAAAGGAGACGTTTCAGATCAGCAGGGTAAAGTCGCAACTCTCTTTTGTCCTCTCTCGTCACTTTAATACACTTCTTCATTTACATATTTTGATAAAGTGACCGAAATAGTAGAAGTGGAGGAAAGATTCAGCATAATAAATAGCAAACTAATTAAAATAAACCTTGCAAATATTATCATAATCCGTTTTTTTACGTGACTGACAAACTTGAAGAACTTTCGTATTTCTACTCTATATTTTAATACTTTGATTATTTAAGAAATTACATGTAGGGAAATAGCTCTTGTTTGATTGGGTAATTTTTAGGGATATTTCTTTTAAATTTATTTTAGGATTTAGGGACATTTTAGGGATATTTTGTTTAATTTATTTTAGGATTTAGGGATTTAAACTCTGACCCGAAACCTCGCCAATCGACATCGGAGAGATGCATTTTTTCAGCTTCTTAAGGATGAAACTGGAAACTATATGAATTTTTGGTGACACCGCCAAATAAAAGAAAATATAATTATGTGAAAGATGAAAATATTTTGTCTGATGCTTGGCAAAATATTTGCGATGCAACTTAAATTGCCAATATAATAATAAGAGATTTATAAATTTGTCTACATCTTCTAAAGTTTCATTTACGCTGCTCGACAATGAAAATGCAACACCAAGAAGGAGTGGTCAGAAAGTGATGAAATTTGGAAAACGACAGAGACAGCAAGCAGCAATACGTGATCTTTATTTCAAAATGATTAGTCAGAATACAGAGCCAGAACGCCGTCGGCTCAGTAGGATGTAGGACCATCGCGGACAGCGATGCACGAAGAAACACGTCTATGCAAGGCATAGAGTCAATAAAAGTGCGAATGGTGGCCTGAGGGATGGCAATCCATTCCCGTTAATATATTTGCCACATTTCGTCTTCTGAAGGAGGCAGGGGCAGAGTTTGCAAGCTGCGTCCAATCACATCCCACACATGTTCGATTGGTGACAGGTCAGGAGAGTACGATTGCCAGGGAAACTTCTGTATACATTGCAGGGCATGTTGGCAGATGCGAGCACTGTGTGGTCGGGCGTTATACTGCTGAAAAATTGCATTAGGCAGCCCCTGAAATTAAAGGATTGCCACCGGTACATTATCCAAGTATCATTGGGCCGTCGTAGTGCCCTGAATACGAACTAGACGTGACTTGAAATCGTAGGCAGTAGCGCCCTAAATCATTATGCATGCCAAGTTGTCGCGCGGTGGGACGTTCCACAGTTATTGCCGGATTATATATGTTTCCAAGTCGACGTCACACACGTATGCGGCGACTGTCACTGTATAAACAGAAGCGTGACTCATCTGAGAACACGACGTTTCGACATTCTGTCATCCACATCGCTCCACTCCGGCACCATTTTAAAAACGTTGGCGTCTATTCTGTGGGGTTAATGGTAGTCTTCTTAACGGACGCCGTGAGTGCAGGCCACGTTCAATAAATCGACAAGAAATGGTTTCTGGTTGACACGGGAACATCCAGGGTATCTTTTACATGCTGCAGAATCGCGGTACAAGTGACCTGTATAAACATATAAATCTATTTCAGAATTTATGTATTTCAGTGGTATACTAGAATTTACCTACCGTAAAAATGTTTTATATTTTAAATTTTTATTTTTTTAAATTCTGTTTAATGAAATATATAGAATTATTACGCCACAGCTTGCGTCGATCCACGCGTGCTGACGTCATTCTGGCTGCATCTGCACCACTCCTTCTTCCCACATTTCCTTGTTCCAACCATGTTCGCCATAGCCGATGCACCGTGCTTGAATCCATGTGGGTATCAGCTGCGATTTGACGTAAGGACCAACCCGCCCTTCTCAGTCCAATCACCATACCCCTCGTAAAATCGTCTATCTGCTGGAAGTGCCTTCGTTGACGGCGGCCTGGCATTCTCTCCTATTACACGTATCCTCCGCGACAAAAACCAACTTTCTTCGATAATTCGTCTGGCAGAAATAACGACACGAATATTGCCCATTCTGCACGTTCCTTCCCTTATATCTTACTTCAGTGCGTCGGAGCGCTGCGCATTTCACATCATTGGCATAATGATAATAAGACGCTCGCATATATATATTCATCGTGCGTCTACTCTAAAATTTTCATAAATTTCTGACCACTCCTTCTTGCTGTTGCATTTTCAATGTGAAGCAGTGTATATATTTTATAACTTTATTATACATCTTGTCCTCTGATAGTGACTTACTTATGGTATACGGTGCATTTATGTTTTAAATACATTTAAGACATTATAACACTTATGACCTCTCAATGTTATCAATGTTCAATTTCATGCATGACTTTATGAATATTTATATAGCTGTATGAATTTTGCATTTTTCATATGCAAAATAAATAAAAAAATTATGTTATATTTTATTTTATTATTCCTTATTCATAACTAATGACCAACCTGTATAAACATATAAATCTATTTCAAAATTTATGTATTTCAGTGGTATACCAGCATTTACCTACCGTAAAAATAGTTTATATTTTTAATTTTTATGTTTTTAAATTCTGTTTAATGAAAGATGTAGAATTATTAACCAGTGAAAAAAAAAACAGATGTCCTAGTTCCCTGCTAAATGTACTAAACTTGTCATACACAGCAGAGATTTTATCTAGGAACCCGTATTGTAGAATGGGCTAGAAATCAAGATGTGATATCTTCGTAAAGAAATCGTTAAAGGAAATTAGCTAGTATCCCCCTGATACATGCGCAATTTGAGCTGCAAAATTTGAGCCTCGCTGGACTAAATAAGGGAAGGAAATCATATATTCTCGTATGACATTTTCTTTCCTTTTGCGTAATTCATAACTTTTAACAGTTGAAATGGGTCTTAAATTTTGCTTTAAAATTTCTGTTTCCAAGATTGAGTATTCATTCTTTAAGCAACTCAAATATCATCTTTAAAATTCTCTTTTAATTTTGTCTTCAAAGGAATGGTTATATCAAGTAGATGTAATGCTTCTAGTGAAGCTCATTATAAAAAATTACAATCTACAAGATAATGAACAAACTTAGGAGAGGACAGAATACTCCGAAATGAACCTCTTTTATTATAGAAATCGTGGTGAAATGCTAGATGTTTAGTTTAGTTTAGTTTAGTTTAGTGACGGAGGACGTGGGCACCAGCCCTTTACCATTATGGTTAATTGGTTTAGCGCCACGTCCACCCTTATCTAAAGCTGACTTATGTTAGAGCCACAAGAGATTCACCCATAGGGCACATTGATTAGTGTTACAAAACATAGATATTAATGGAAGATGTTTTCATACGCATGCGCAAAAGCAATGTTTTTTTTTTTTTTTTTTTTTTTTTTTTTTTTTTTTTTGTCCACTGCAGCTTCTCATTTTCCTATCATTTAGTTATTTGGCATACGTCGTTTTTATTATTTCATGTAGTTTGCTTGCATGTGCTGCTTCTTGAACATGATTTTTATACCAAATCATTGTAATTAATATTGTCTTCTAAGTTCTCTCTAATCGCTAAACTAACTTTAGGCTAAGTTATAAGGTATTTCTCCCACTTCCCTAGCGTGCCTTCGTGGTGTAACGGTAGCACGCTGGGCCGGTATTCCAGAGGTCCGTGGTTCGATTCCCGGCGAAGGCGGTTGCATATTTTTCATCTTTTCTGCTTCCAATTATCCTAATGACTCTACAAGTGGAGCCCAAACTAAAAAGGGTTGTGGATGATGATTCTTTGCACCCTTTTTCCTTTCCTTTCCACCGACAGCGAGGCAGCCGGTCCACTGGGTAGTTAGCATATCGGCCAGGTAGGTCTGCTGACGGAAATAACTTGAACAAAAGACACACTTATAAATACATATTGTGCTCAAGACGACTGCTGGGGGCAGTGCAAACAAATGCTGGACGAAGACGATAGTGCATGATGGAAGAAGGGTGCATTTCGGGCGTGAAGAACAATTCCAGTTACATATTTACAGAGTAATGGATAGGTGGTTACAAATACTAAAAGTAATAAGAAGTAAAATACTAGAAAGTAAAACAATACATAAAATTTAAAAAAGGCAAAACAGTGGAAACAATACATAAAATAAGGAAAAATACATAGTTCAAGGTTCATAATTCAAGGTTTACAGCTCAAGGAGATAAATATATACAGGGAACAAGAAGCTAACTGAAGATAAAATTAGTTCACTACAGGTACAGAGCATACAGGGGTTGGGCTGGTGACGAGGATGGTGGGATTCTTTGCACCCAGGATTTGGCGACTAGGCCCCCTAAAGCCCTAGTCGCCTTTTAAGAGGGGGAGTATATAAGGTATTTCTCCCACTTCCCTAGCGTGCCTCCGTGATGTAACGGTAGCACGCTGGGCAGATATTCCATAGGTTCGTGGTTCGATTCCCGGCGAAGGCGGTTGCATATTTTTCATCTTTTCTGCTTCCAGTTAACCTAATGACTCTACAAAGTAATTTAATGTTCTTAACGCCCCCCTCCAGTTTGTCCCAAGGAGACCTTCAGCTTATTTATGTCATGTATCATAAAAGACTTTCTTTTCGCTGTGGCAGACACATGGCATATTCGCAGCTAAATGATAATGTTCATGGTTCATATATCGTCATTAGCTGAGTGGTTTATAACGTACTTGTATACAAATAATGAGATAACGGATACCATTCATCCTTGATAGTTTTTGTGGGGAAAAAGAATACGTCCTCTCAACTCCTAATTGCTTAACATACTGCCATGCATTCTGTGTTGAAAATGTGTTTAGTTTCTGTGCGGTTTCACTTCACAGTGTCTCTTCTGTTTATTTTGAAGCGTCCAGTACATGAGGACAAAAGGTGCAAAGCATTTAAATGAAATTATACAAAACCAAAGGTTTTGAAAAAAAGGAGAATTGAGGTAGAAATTGTACTGGACACTGTTCTATAAGCATTAATTAAAACTTGACATAGAATAAAGAAATGGCATTTTTTAATTCCGAGATTAGTTCTTTTATGTATGCCTTTATATATCACTTCATTCTCAAGCTTTGTACCACCTCCTGTCGAAACGGATACGTTAAGTACGTTGCACTATGTAACTTATGTTGAAATACAGTGGATGGACAAAAATATGGAAACACCTTGTGAAATGCATGTTTGAAAAGAAAGATTGATTTTAATGAAATATGTAGGTGGCACTGGCGTTTTTGACTACTAAAGCCACCTATACAACTTCGTAAATGTGCTAAACAGTTCAGTTGTTGTCTGAGTACTGTTATGTGAGGTTGTCATTGCATTATGTCAGAGTTAACAGACTTCGAACGTGGGCAAATTGTTGGAGCACGTATGGTAGGTGCTTCCGTAAGCAAGGTAGCCGAGGTGTTTAGTTTTTCAAGAGGTACTGTATCGAAGATTTATTCCGCATATTTGAAAAGCGGAAACACATCATCTGCTAAATCACAGCGCGGACGAAAATGTGTCCTGAGTGATCGTGACAGACGATCATTAAGGGCAATTGTGACGAAAAATAAGAAGACCACAGCTGCAAAAGTTACTGCTGAAATGAATGTTGTGTTACTGAACCCTGTGAGTACCAAAAGAATTAGAAGGGAGCTTCATAAACAGGGAATTGCTGGCCGTGCTGCAATTGAGAAGACACTCATCAGTGATGCTAATGCCCGTAACAGGAAAAGGTGGTGTTTAAGTCATAAAGCCTGGACTATAGAGCAGTGGAAGCGAGTAATATGGTCTGACGAGTCTTCTTTCACATTGTTTCTCACTTCTGGCCGAGTTTACGTCTGAAGAACGCCATCTCAAGCCTATAATACAGACTGCTTGTTGCCAAGAGTGAAACATGGCGAGGGTTCTGTTAGGGTTTGGGCAGCTATATCGTGGTTCTCTGCTAGCCCCATGATAACTGTGTCAGGGCACATGACTGTCAAGACTTATGTGAACATTTTGGCCGATCAAGTTCATCCCATGGTACACACTTTGTTCCCCGATGGTGATGGTGTCTTCCAAGACGACAAAGCCCCTGTTCACACAGCTCACATTGTTCAGGACTGGTTTTCTGAGCACGAGGATGAGTTGTCCCATCTCCCCTGGCCACCACAGTCACCAGACCTGAATATTATCGAACCTTTGTGGTCTACATTGGAACGGAAAGTGCGTTCTCGTTATCCACCGCCAACATCGTTATCTGAACTTGCCACCGTTTTGCAGGAAGAATGGTATAATATTCCCTTGGCAAACATACAGGAACTGTATTTATCCATTCCGAGAAGACTGCAAGCTGTTTTGGATGCCAACGGGTTTCCTACACCATGTTAAGCAAAGAAACGTGTTTTTTTAAAGGTGTTTCCATATTTTTGTCCAACCCCTGTATATCCACGTCTTATCTTTGTAGATGATGAAAAATGAGAACGGTCAAACGAAAGCTCTCGAGGAAATTGCATATATTAACGCTAATATACTCCTAACTGAGAACTGTCTATTGTGAAATGCATTGCTCAGTCTCACATAACGTTTAATCCGTAACGCGCATATTTTCTTCATGTTGCCTAAAGTGTTATTTTGTAAATAATTTTGTTTTTGTAAACATTTCTGTGAACTATTATTTGGATACTTGTGCAGATGCTATAAAATGCTTCTACAATATTTGGAACAGTATGTGATTCTATGAAACTAATGTAAATAATTCTATAATTTATTTTAATTTATGATGTACTGTTCATTTGTAGGAACACAAGATTCCAGTGTATTTCTTTCAAGGGCCTTGCATGCCCATGTAGCTTAACAATAATTGTTTAAATTATGTCGCTTGGTCTCCTGGGTCTTGGTCGTGGAGCGCAAATAATAGGGGTTTTTTTTCCCACCAGAGGATACGCAGTAACAGCTTGTAATGATTATTTTAATTTTATTGACAGTTAAATTTCAAGTTAAAGTTCCTTTCCTGTCAAATTCTTAACTTCAACTTACTACTTCCGGCCAGAACGTAGTTTTGGAATTTGCTGAATATTTAATGAGAAGGAGCGGTATTTAAACCACTAAGTTACTTACCGAGACAGAGAGAGAATCAGAGTTTCTGAACTACGCGCGTCTGCCATTTTGGCCGCTCTCTCTCTCAAAGCTGTTATACGCTCGGCCGTACTAAGGCCCTTGCTAAGCTTCGTAGTAAAATAGGTTAAGGGGCCAACTCTCATTGTACCTTGATAGTTTAGTTAGTTAATCTTACTTTTAGTTTAATTCTTAGTCTTTTAAGTTCAAGTCCAAAGTGCGGACTTTATTTGTTCACTCCCAGGCGGAGTTTTGTTAAAGCTTGTAGAAATAATAAATTATTTACCCTTCTCTCTTGTTGTTTCCTGTCTTCGAACTCTAGCGATTATTCGCTTATCAGTTCCTAGGTTCCTCACTTCCAACATTAGAATTTCAAGTGAGGAACCTTACAAGCTTATTCTTGATAGCAGTTCTGTTGTCCTCATGGGGTGCAGACTGCAGAGAGAGAGCCTCTTATAGCATTATTAATACTGCAACGCATCCTAGTTAATTGTAATAACAGGATGATAATGACTTTTAGTAGAGTTCTGCGCTCAGCGTCGATACTAAGCTTTTATTATTCAAGCACCCATTCTTGCTTGGAAACAATTCTTTCTCAGCTCAGTAGTTGAACCTTCGCAATTGTTTTAATTTGTCTCATGACTGTACATCCACTCATTATGCAAACGCAGTCAGTAGGGAATAACCTCACCATTAGAATTTATGATCGAAACATCAAAGAGGTTCAATTAGCTGATAAGCCCATTTCCCATACGGACCAGTTGTCTCGTTGGGGGAAATTTAAGTGCATCTCCCAGCAGAGAATTTTGTTAGTTTCCCAACAGCTTTAGGACCTTAATCTTCCAAAAGATACCAATAATGAGGGATAGAAGACGCCCAGAATTAAAATACTCTTCATAAATGAAACCTAGGACTAGGAGAATTAATTCATTTTATCTTTTGATTCTGATTAACAAACATGTAGCTCTGTCATCAAAAGTGTGGCGATTGTATCCGCAGTATCTATAAATTTAGAATGAACATTTTTGATTATCTTGCCTTAAATAATTTCGCCAACAATGAAATGAGAATTAAGGTGTTTATTTATTGGCAAAAGCAATACAAAAGGGATGTCCGCCAAGTACATCGCGGCAAAAACATCGTGGAAGAAAACGTTGCGGAGAAAACAACACAAGGCGAAAATATCGTGGGAGAAAAGAAAGCAAAGAGAAAACATCGCAGTTCTAAAACATCGTGGTACAAAATATCGTGGTCGAAAATAAAGCAGTTAAAAACTTCGTAGTTTAAAACCATCGACGTTGAAAATATCATGGTAAAAAATAAAATACCTACAAATCATCGCGTGACGATAGCATCGTACAATAGCATCTCTATCCTCGA
This sequence comes from Stegodyphus dumicola, assembly GCF_044657685.1. Classification (NCBI taxonomy): domain Eukaryota; kingdom Metazoa; phylum Arthropoda; class Arachnida; order Araneae; family Eresidae; genus Stegodyphus; species Stegodyphus dumicola. Next base: position 18,682,716 of record NC_140772.1, on the reverse strand, counting down.
GATATATGGAAATTTTTCAGCATTAAAATATAACAGCTACAAGTTAGCATAAAACTTCACAAAGAACTCTTAGAATGCCCGAGGATAAGTGCCTGAAAGTGGATCCAGAATCAATGTAAAAGCTAAAAAGCATATCCAGAGCTTTGAACGGTAATTCGGAAATTCGAAAAGTACGCTGTTTTAAATATTTTGTGATTTTGCAGTTCACTTGAGTTTTATGTGACGTAAGTGAGAAAAACGTGGTAATTAATAAATAAAGTTAACACCAAAAACGTTAATAATAAAAAGACAAAGAAACAATTTGCAAGTCATATGCCTAAGAAAACGGAACAGTGATATGATGAACTCAGAAAAGACAGGAAAAAATAGAAAAATATATACCAATACTTAAATACTGTATTGGGAATTCCTTCATTCTCTCTCACGCTTGAATTTCTATGAAGCAAAACTGTTAAAATTCTAATGTACTGAAATGTTTTTTTCAAAGAGAAAAACCGAATATTTTCTACCGATTTTCAACATTTACCTATGATTCGGATTCTACTCGTAATTATCAATTGATTTGAACAAAAAAAAAAATTTGTAAAAAAAAAAAAAAAAAAAAAAAAAAAAAAAACCAGTCTTTGCAACAATAAAACTATTTTGAATTTGAATAAAGAATAACACTGTGGAATGAAAATACCAATACTTGAATATAAATGATACCAATACTTAATACCAATACTTAAATATAACTGGTACTAATACTTAAATATAACTGATACTAATACTTAAATATAACTGGTACTAATACTTAAATATAACTGATACCAATACTTAATACCAATACTTAAATATAACTGATACCAATACTCAATGCCAATACCAATACTTAATACCAATACCAATACTTAAATATAACTGATACCAATATTTAATACCAATACTTAAATATAACTGATACCAATACTTAATACCAATACTTAAATATAACTGATACCAATACTTAATACCAATACTTAAATATAACTGATACCAATACTTAATACCAATACCAATACTTAAATATAACTGATATCAATACGTAAATATAACTGATACCAATACTTAAATATAACTGTTACTAATACTTAATAATAATACTTAACTGATACTAATACTTAAATACTGTATTGGGAATTCCGTCATTCTCTCTCCCAATTGAATTTCTATGAAACAAAAATACTAAAATTATAATGTACTGAAATGTTTTTCTCAAAGAGAAACACCGAATATTTTCTACCGATTTTCAACATTTACCTATGATTCGGATTCTAATTATCAATTGATTTGAACAGAAAAAAATTTGTTAAAAAAAAAACAAGAGTCTTTGCAACAATAAAACTATTTTGAATTTGAATAAAGAATAACACTGTGGAATGAAAACCTAGTGATTTTTTTTTAACGTTAAAAGCAAGAAAAATCACTAGCTTTACTTAAAATACGCTATCAGCTAAGTACGGTGTTTGCATAAAACACTAATAGTTTTTTTATACAACTAATGATAAGATTAAAATTCAGATATACAAGATAACCTTAAATCATTTAATTAGTTCGTTAATCATATACCGCAGTTTTCGTAATTGATTTTTCATTCATCATTAGATACCTTTTTCTTCTTCTGATGCAAGTTACAAATAAAACCATATTCGTACTAACATTCTCTAAGATTTCCCGTGCATCCTCACCATATTGTTCTCCTAATGCATTTATCCGTATTGCCTGTGCAATAGTTTACACTTATAAGTAGTGCAATCGCGGAAATAAGCCGGAAAAAAGGTGCATAGTTGAAATGTTTAAAAAACAAACACTATACGTACAATATATTTTACTAGCAGCTTCGTTGCCAGCCCTCGTCTCGCTTTTAAATGTACCGGATAAATGGCTGAAGGAAACACCAAACGTTAAATATAAAAACTGCGTAGAATTTTACTCTGCTGAACAACTTCATAAAAAAAGTTATTATGTATAGCAAAATTACAACGAAATAAGCAATATCCCTTAATGCAAATATTAATTATCCTAATAAATAAATTAAACAACTTTCCTTTGCAAAATCTTAAGAACTCAAATGGTATAAAGGAGGTTAAAATCACTCTTTCCTAAAACAATCACTCAAAACTTTTCAGTATCTTAAAAACAGTGAAATGAGCAATAAATAACATAAAAGAATACAAAAAATTCTGAAAAGCAAAGTATAATTAATGATATTTTATCTTATATTTTCAAGAGAAAAAAAATTACAATGAAATAAGCTATATCCCTTAATACAAATATTAATTATCCTAATAAAAAAAATTAACCAACTTTCCGTTGAAGAAAAAAATCATGCAAAACTTTTTAGTGTCTTACAAACATTGAAATAAGCAAAAAAAACACGAAAGCAACTCAAAGAACATAAAATTCCGCGCAGAATTTTACTCTGCAGAATAACTTTATCAAAAAAAATCAATACAAATGTATTATATATATATATATATAAATGACAATGAAATATGCCAATCTCTTAAAAACAGTGACATAAGAAATACGATGAAAAATTGTTGCCAAACCCTTATTTCTAAAAGAATGAAAGTATTCAAAATGATGCGATTTCATCAAAAATCTATCCACAACAATACGACAGGAAAATTCTTGCTAAAATCGCATTTTTAAAGATGTGAGAAGTGTACTCGGAAGCTTCATTTAAAAGAATATTTTTAAAGTACAAAATATTATCATTTTTCCAAAAACATTTTTGTAAAAGCATTCGCAAGGATGAAAGTTTTAAGTGTCCAAAAATCAAAGAAAAATAAACTGTACATTTTTAAAAATAAACTTTTTTATAAAAAATTCCGTTGAAAAGTATTAAGCTCCCTTTGTTAAATAAATTCGTACTTAATCGATTTATTGAAACACGAAATTTATTTTAAGTTCGTAAAATAGCTAAGTGCCTACGTTTCATGACGATGTAAAAATGGAGTGTGTAGAGTAAAATCTCGCTTTCCTATAGCCCATTATGTCTCAAAATGACGCGATTTTGTCACAAAACATAAAATTTAAAAAAATTCTAAATAGAATTTCGAAAAAATCGCTTCGAGGTGCACTGGCTCTTGTCTAGATGCACCTATGTACCAAATTTCGTTGCCGTGGGTTTATTAGCTTACTCGCAGCGCGAACGAAAGTCGCACACACACACACAAACTCTTTCTTTTATTATATGTAGAGAAAACAAGAAACTAGAAGTGATAAAAAGAGGCCCAATGCACGATTTCTCATCCATTTAGAATGATATTTCAAAAATAAAACTATTTTTAATGCTATGTAAGCGGTTATTAACGGTCTGAAGCGCCACATCTGGTTCGCGATTCACAGTTTTCACGCCTAATATATATATAGAGAGATCTACAGAAAAGGAAATAATTACTGAGTCAAAGCATTAATTCAATTACTATTTAATGTAGTACATGCTCCGAACTATATTTGATTTGCCCAGCTATGAACAGATTAAACTTCTGTACGTAAGTTGTAATGTATTGTAAATTTCCATGTGTCTGTTCATACAGGAGATTGAATTCGATAAACTCTTCTGCCTAAATCAATAAAGGAGAGTAAAATATCCAGACATCAGAAGAGAGATTACAAATTCCTGTTCCCACGATACAAATTCTCTCTTCATAGTGCCAATAATAATGGAATTTAATATGGTGGCGAAGTCGTGCAATGTCATGACGGCCTCGTATATCATCGTTAGTAATACTGTAGCTGAAATGGTATATATCGTTCCTTTCGTGTAAACATCATCTCTACTCAGTCTTCGTTTAACTTTGCTATAAATGGTGGCAAGATAGTGATAAATTTCAAGAATCTTCGAATTCAAACTTCGGAAATATTTTCTCATTATTCAATAGAGCAAGATTAAAATCTTATATTTTCCACATATGTTGACAAATTGTAGGTGAAAATTTCCATTTTTAAATTGCAAATGCTTCATACCAATATAGCTGAACACATTGAAAGTTGTATAAACTGAAAACGCTAACAGCTGTTAGAAGTCTGATAACAGATCTTCTAAAATTTCTTACAGATTAAAAATATGTATTAAATTCACACGACTTCCCTGTTTTGGTAAATTATAGGCAAAACATTTTCCTCTACATCAGATATTTTTATACCAGCTCGGATAAAATGTAACTGTCATTAGGGTAACATTTTGTATCTACATTAAGATAGTATAATACAGTAGTAACAAAATACAGTAGTACTAAAATAAATGCATGTGATAATTTAATGCGTAGAAGGAATTCGATACTTAACAGCTGTCGATATCCGTTATGGCTGATGGTTAAGGCATACCGATGAAGATAACAAAACTGAATTTTCATAAATCACCAATCTTTTATCTTCGCACATATCAAATCATTTCTCAGTAGATAAGATATTTCTAGATCATAAGCAAACACAATATTTTTATATGCAAGTTATATCATTAAGACACAATAACACGCAGAACAAATACTAATTCAGAAGTCAAATAACAAAAATCAGCGTTATATTTTCAAATTTTCACAGGACTAGTTTCGATGGTTTTACAGAACCACCATCCTCAGCTGCAAAAGCGCAAATGGACGAGATAGCATATAATGATTAGATAAGATAAGAAAGCATGGACAGAAAATAAGCTAGTGGCGCCATCTGTTGATAAAACCAGAACTAAAACGTAATTTCTTTAAAGGGCGAAGGCAAAGATGGATTGGAATTAGGATCGTTAACTAGAACAGAACGATTTTTTTTTATGTGAAATGCCTCTAGAAATTCTCCAATGGAATTGGAGAACTGGATTTTCTAGAGTTTTATTTTATTTATTCAAAAATGTTTTTTTGAATAATTTTGGGAGCAGAAAAATTGAAAGTGTGATTTTCGGACCAACAATGTTAGGCAACAAAAGACTTCTGTGTTTTTGTTTTTTTTTTCTAACATATGCCTCATGTTCCTTGACGCGAATTTTTAAGGCTCTCTTAGTTTCGCCAATGTAAACTGCTTGATTAATAATGTTGGGTGAAACCAACATTATAAAATTCTCATCTCAACACACTAAAAGGCACACTCTTGTTTTAGGAGATTATAAAAATTCTGTTGCCATTCCCTTCTTTCCATCAATTAGCTATAAAGTTGCATATATTTTTCAGAAATTTAACTTTCGGAACTTAACTTTTCGTTTATTCTCCTATCAATAAATTTCCGAGTTCCATACTCAAGGACCACATTCCGGATACTGGGCTATTTATAGGATTCCTTGCCAGTGTGGTTTAATTTACTTTGGCCAAACTAAGAGAGCCTTAAAATTTCGCGTCAAGGAACATGAGGCATATGTTAGAAAAAAGGAAACACAGAAGTCTTCCGTTACCCAACATTGTTGGTCCGAAAATCACACTTTCAATTTTTGTGCTGCCAAAATTATTCAAAAAACATCTTCCATTGGAGAACTGGATTTTCTAGAGGCATTTCACATTCAAAAAAAATCTTTCTGTACTAGTTAACGATCCTAATTCCAATCCATCTTTGCCTTCGGCCTTTAAAGAAATTATGTTTTAGTTCTGGTTTCATCAACAGATGGCGCAAATAGCTTATTTCTGTCCAGACTTTCTTATCTTATCTAATCATTATATCCTATCTCGTTCATCGGCGCTTTTGCAGCTGAGGATGGTGGTTCGGTAAAACCATCGAAACTAGTCCTGTGAAAATTTGAAAATATAGCGCTGAGTTTTGTTGTTTGACTTCTGAATAAGTTATATCATCTTAGAACAAAGAAGCATAGAGATGTTTGCATAGCGGAAGCTAGGGAAATGAATAATGTAGTTATTGTGCCATGAGTATTTATACTAAGTATGATGTGCAAGTAAAGCTAATTTGTGATTGGTTAATTTTAGGTTGTTATATAACATGGAAGGATCTCGATTTTGGAAGAACAGATGAATTTAGGGAGAGAGCATACAATCTGGAATCGTTAATTTTGAGGTCGCCAATTATTTTCTTAAAGCAGCTATCGTATTTTGTTATATCTTACACATTTCCGATATAATTTCTAGGATAACATCCGAGAAATCACAAAATATGTTTTATCTAACATTTCGTAAAAGAAATACATGCATACATATTAAGCAGGCGGTCGGGATATTTGTATGAAAGTGATGCATATTAATGAAATGGAAATGTCACGCGCACTTTTCTGCGCAGACAGATTCCCTGCTACATATTAAACTAAGCGTATATGATAAAATGATGTTAAAAGGCAACACATATCGCTGTTATGAAGATTTAATCTGTAGTTTTCATTCATTCCAAAGAACTCAGACATTAAAACAAATTGTTTTTATAATTTCAATTTATTTAGTTATTGATTTATTTACCTCAAGCTATTTTCCTAAAATTAATTGCTAACATAAGAATTCAGGATATATTCCGTTGCATTTGTAGGTAATAAAAATCTAGTTAAAGAATCTAAAAGTAAAGCAAGACATAATTAAAGCTTCATTTCATTATATGCGAAGTAATGAGTAGACTTGGAGGAAATGTCTATAACTTATATCCATTATGTTTTGCATTAGAAATGTTGTTTTCTATTTATATATCACGGGTTAAGCTGCATGAAATAATAGCTAGTCATACTAATCTCTTGTGCAACGAAATATGGGAAAAACATTATTACATCATTTAAGAAAAGTCTGACTTTGTATCAAAATACCTGCATTAGAACAATTGCCATGTATAAATCTAATATATCCCCTAAGTCTCGCTTTCAATACCATGAAAAACGCAAGTTAAATTTTGTTAACTGGCCCAGTAGAACGGGAGATATAGAACTGTGACATTTTTTGTCGTGCAAGTTGATCGTCACGTAGCCTTATTGCAAAATGTACTACAGTCAAAAGTCGTTAATTCGGACACCCATAATCCGGTATGATCTATAATCCGGACCTCAAAGCTACAAACTTTCTGCGCATGCGCGTAAGACCTTTACCGCTGCGAATTTGCGTGTGCGCGTGCGCAAAATACGTTTACGAATGCGCGTTTAATGTATAACGGACGGGATAAGCTAAGCTAAAATTATCTAATTATCTATTTCAGTTAATGTTGCAGATTGCGTTGTTTCTTAATCTTCGAATTGGATCCGGATGATTATTTTTTGCAGACTATTAGAGCAATTTTATAAAAGTAAGCTTGAACTTTCGATTATGTCAAATAGAATTTCCGATTTATTATTACTAATATGTAAAGGATATACAAAGCGAAAGTATTTTTCGGAGTCCATTAAACAAAAAGTGGAATTGCTGCAAAAAATGCATAAAGGCATATCCTTTGTTTATCTAAACTTTAACGTTTGCTTATCTAAACTTTGTTTATCTTTAACGCCGCGGCGGCGTGCAATGAATTGGAAGTTGATCTGTCAGCACTATCCTTATCTTAAGGGCAGATGTTTTTATTTTATTTGGCTTATAATTGCTTACTCAATGTAGTATTTCATCTCGATGTACTCCGTCTTTGATATGATTTAAATCAAATGCCTCGTCATTATAATTCGCTTCCGATAGCGAAGAAAGTGACAGAGGTTATTGAAAACGAAAAAATTTCGATTGACAAATTAGTCGGTATTCTCGACACAGCAATTATAGGACTTGAACAGCGGAACTTTGTAACTGAACAAGAAATTATGTCTGTTTATAGAATTAAAGAGAATGTATTATCACGTAAAAAACGAAGCAAATTAAACAACTTACATTGAAAGAAATGTTTAATAAAGTAAACAAATAAATATTAAGCTTTTTTTGTAAATTTTGATACTCTTTAGATCATAATTGTTCTTTATTTCGTAAATTACGGTTTCATGTTTTTAATTTTATAAATTCTGCATGCCATTTTACCAGATTTAAACTGATGATATATAATCCGGAAAAATCGATAATCCGGAATCGCCCAAGTCCCGACAAGTCCGGATTAACGACTTTTGACTGTATATATTTCTGTTTTTTATGAATATTTATGTTATTAGTTCTCTTGTACTTATATTTATATAGCAGAATTTATGATTATGTGTAACTACATAACGAATTATATAGACGATCACGTTTTGGATCTGTTGTATTCTTACTGTAAACGCAGCAGGCAAATATAAAATGGCTGACTGATGAACACTTTCTTCTTATGTCAGAAATCATTTCCCTCTTTTTTTTTCTTTTCTTTTTCTGTAGGTTTCTGAAAGCAAGAAGAATTTATAAATTTTATTATGCCGTCGAATCGAGAACAGCTTATCCTAATCTATGGCGAGTGGCTAACCTGATTCATGTCCTCTTGCTTCTTGCCCACTGGTTCGGTTGTTTCTATTATATGCTATCTGAACTGGAAGGATTCCAAGGTAACTGGGCGTACAAGCATCCAGAGAATGAATACTCTCCACTGATCAGGAAATACCTTGGATCAGTGTATTGGTCAACTCTGACACTTACCACCATAGGGGATTTGGCCACCCCAGCTACAAATTTACAGTAAGTGTTTTCTGCTTATTCAGTTTGAATCTAATTTTCTGATTGAAAAATCCTTCTTACCCTGATTTATAACGATAAAAAAATTAATCATGTAGCTTAAATTGCACCACAGCGCTTCAAGGTTGCACAGACTTTCGAATCGTGATTTCCCAAATTTCACACCGTTTTCACTTCCTTGTACGAAGTAAAAAGGAAGTATTGTAATCGCGAAAAGTTTCAGACAGCATATTTCAACGAAAATATCCATTTTGACCGCTGTCGAATACAATTTAACGATGTTTTTGCGTGATAACTGTACGTAAGAACAGAATAAAACACTCTTTTCCTCCAAAAAAATTATAAAACTCCTTTAAAATGAATTCTGAAGAGAATTTTTCGGGGCGTCTGTACGAACGTATGTACGTAGGTACGTGTATCTCGCATAACTCAGAAACGAGTTGCCTCAGAACGTTGAAATTTTGTATATAGGACTACTATAACATGTAGATGTGCACCTCGTATTTTCGTTTCAATCGGTCTTGCCAAACGTATATAAATATATTTATAAATATATCCACTCTGTTACCCGGCTCAGTGATCTCAGTTTCTTTACTCGTATTGTTTGTAAGAGTAAAGAAACTGTAAATTGTACATTTTTTGCTTTAAAAATGATGGAATTATGTTGTTCTTATCTTCCAGTTAAGGTTTTTATGCCTTTATTAAATCTATATGCAATATTATTAGAATTATCAACAATTTAAAAGTTGTTTACGTGCCGCTAACCCTAATATTTTTTTGTTGATGCCTTGCTCGGCCTTGCTTGTTTACATTTGAAACAGTAGAGTACTGGATTTGTTGCCAATCTAGAGAAACGCAGCTTCGCAACAACAAAGATAAGGCCTTCATTTATTATTGCGAATTAAATCATGCTTAACCCTTTCTGGAATTTTTTCGAGGAAATGAGTGTTTGAGAGTTACTTGATTTTTAATAATTTAATTTTTAAAAATTAGTAATTTTTAATACAGATATTTTGAGTTTTTATGTACTTTTGCCTTGTCGCGAAGTGAGAACTGAAGAATTAATTGAATGAGAAATACTCAATCGTCTGTGAAAACTTGTTTCTTTTTTTGTTTTGTTTGCTTAATTTCTTTTATACATCGTTCTAGCTTTATTATAGTATTTGAATAAAACATGTGGCAAAGATTAGATAATTCTTTAAATGATAAAAATTTTGTGCATTCTGAGTTATAATATGAACGAAATATAATAGTGTTAAGTGAACCTGACGCCAAAGTGTCGCTATGGTAAACAAATAGAGTGGATTTTAAAGAATGCATTTATTCTGTTGTGGTTTATGCGCTGTCGGCGAAGTAGATTTAATTCAATCCAATAAGTTTAAACGAAATTCAAGAAAAAATGCATATAATTTAATATTCCGTACAAAGAAGTCATGTGGTGTACACATCAGATTTTTTGGTTAACGAAATGAAACTTTATCATGGAATTATTACGATATTGAAAATGTATTAAATTTACGCTATTTAACAAAAAAGGGGTTAAAAATAATATTAAGGTAAAGTGTTTTTAATTCCTTCTCCGTCTTGCTCGAAAATCTCTTTAACTTTCATGGCTGACAATTTTGAATACCCTGACTGGGAAATTTAAACAAGCTAATAAATGCTATGCAGTAGCAGTTTACAAATTCTTTTCTGGACGACGAGAAAAAAAAAACTAAAGCTAAAATAGATTGCACGTATTTTTATAATGATTGGTAAGTGTTTTCTCTCATAAAATCGTTTTATAATATTTCGTTATGTGTCAGTTGTATGATATGTTAAATATGTGTATGATATGTTAAATGCGTGTATGTAATGTTAATATATGTATTGGGATATGTTAAGTATGTGTATGATATGTATGATATGTTCTCTAATAAATCCCTTTGACCATTTTTTCTCAATTATTTAAAGGCCCACCAGCGGCCGAGCGGTAAAGTCGCTGAACACTGGTAGTTTGGTCCGAGGTTCGAATCCCGCGAACGGGCTGGCTGCATGGGCGTTTTCGTGGTTTTCCTCATGTGTAACGTGTATACGAGCCAGTTTCCCTTAGAAAGTCCTCCACGAAAGGCATCCCTCCCCTTAGGCAGATAGCCCTAGTGTGCTTTGCCATAATTAAATACACACACACACCTCAATTATTTAAAAAAATCTTGTGATTTCTTGCGTGGTAAGAAATATGTCAGTGTAAAATTTTAAATTAGGCATATAAAATGCAAATTTACGTTGGTGTAGACTTTAAATGAAATTTTATACATTTCAAAGGCTATAGAACGCAGGTGTCTCTTTTTCAAAAGAAAAATTTAAAAAAAAATTCTTGCTGTCGAAGTAATAAGACATTCCCGAATATAGTTAATAATATCTCTCTTTCCAGTTAAATGTACAGCATTTACATTATATTTCATTTTAAAGCAATAGTTGACGTAGTACGAAAACAATCTGACCTGAAACAAAATTTAAGTTCATTTTTGCATATTATTTCCATCTATTTTTCACTTTGAAAAATCATCTAATGTTATGTAACGTGTGAATTCAGAGGTGTGAATATTATTCTTCGATATATTGATCATTCTGTTTTGTTGGGTGTTTTATGCAGTTTTCTTCCTTTCCGTTGTAAAAGTTTCGTTTTGTTATTTGTTGGAATACGCTTGAGTTATTTACACAGTTTCTTAAGAGCTCTCAGCTGGGAAAGCATCGTTTGAAATTGAATTGAAATTCCTTCTAATGACATAATTAATTAAATTCGTAGAAGAATCAATTTAGTAAACTTTGCCAAGTGCACTTCTTCTAAAACGTTAAAGCCCTAACCTTTACATTCCTTTTTATGAGGTCCATGTAGTAGATTTTAACAAAGAAGAATTATGTTTACATAGGAAACGAAAAATTCTAGAAGCGAATGAGAAAGTGATTTTTTAAAAGAAAATAGTAAGGAATTTTAGAATTTCTTTTCTTGCTTTGCAAGAGAATGAATTGAAGTTTTTCAAGAAAAACATTAAATTATGCTACTTTCATTTACAATCAACCTCTGTCTTTTGACAATTATTTTCTGTAGAAGAAGCAGTTAACTCAACTAGTTAGTTCAAAATAAATGCTATTTATCTTGATGCAGCATCTTTGTCTTCTTTAGATTGAGTTTGTCAGGTTTTAGGCACATCTGCTAAATAGCATTTTATGCCAAACACCCCAAACCCAGTGCATCCTAGCTCCATTTGTTTGGGTCACCCACTTTGTTTATGAAGTCTAACAGCCCTTTAATGGAAGCTCAGGTGTAACACTTCAGAACTGATAATACCTAAATTACAGTCTGTCTATCATAAGAAAAGCACTCGCCAGTTAGTCTGCAGCTGTCTGTTGCCATAGAAACGAGCCTTGACCCATGTCTGATGGCCTCGATGTGTTTTGAATATTTTCTTTTCAGTTCGCCATCTTAGCGCATTTCAAGATGAATTAGCAACCCTTGGTTTTGTCCCTATTTGAAATATACTAGCCCTGTTGATATAGCGATTGCCAACGGCCGGACACTCTGACGGAAGCTGTTTTTCTTGTAGACAGACAGTAGTTAACGTTATCAGAAGTTCAAGGTCAATAGCCTGTTCCTCCGATAAACGTTTTTCAGGATGTCCCTCAATGAGTATAGCCACCTTGACCACCGTAAGAGCCACCCTGAAGGCCCCCTGTCCCTTTTGGCACTCTTCGGGGCTGTATTCTGCTCCATCCTTTGAAATTACCTCCTTTCCCCTTTCCCCTTGGGTTTTCAATCCAAGTACCTTTGGCAATTTTAAATTTTCGAGCAAATTTCTTTTCTTTTCTTGTCCTCCGAACATTCTCTTTTTTATTTTGATTTTATTTAGACAAGCAGTCGTGCTTTTAATAGCTTCTTGCCCTTCTCCAGATGATGATTGAGTAACATGAGTAGAAGATCCTTTCTACCTCGCTCGATTCATTTCTGCTCCTTCGACTTATTTTCTCTGGGTTTCCTTGTTTTGAGAAGAAAGCTCTACCAAAGGTTTTGCCAGCAAAAGCAAAACTTCTAGTTATATTGTCATTTTCAGCCGTATATAAATTAGAAAAGAAAGTACAGGATAAAAATGTCCCCACAGTACTGCCTGTTAAATAAGGCAAAAATGCTCTAGAATTTGACAGGTATACTATAGACTTCGTTAAGACACATTATATACACCTGATCAACAAGAAGAAGTTGTAACTTTATTCAAATAAATAACAGCACGTATAGAAACGTAAACCTTTATAAATAGCTCAGGAAGAAAACCAGAGATAAGTAAATTCTCCTTGTAACACGAGAAACATCACAAATCTGCATAATCACGTATAAAGCAAAGCGTAAAGCAGGAATCACGAGCAAAAGATAATCTCTGTAGCATGATTCTGACACGAATAACTGGACTGACTCTACACTGGTCTCCAATGCAGCCAATATTTAGAGAGTCCTTACACTTTTTCGTGAAAAATTGCTCCAAGGGCTTACAAAATGCTTTTTCCGAAATTTTCAGGAGGCGACACATAAATAGCTAAAAACTCAGTGGCGCAAAACAGCACTAATGGGCCAAGTCCTGTAGTGCCCCGAAGTCTGTTTTTGGACCGTGGGCCCCGGGGTGCGTAAACATACGCCCTGAACAAGTGGTAAGCTTGTCGCAGGACCCTCAGTGTTTAGTCCCCAAGCGAACTTGGTACTCATTTTATCAACCCAAGGAATGGAAATCAAGGCATGAAAGGCTGAGTCGACCTTCCCCAGCCCGGCGTTCGAACTCCGGACCTATGATGCTGCTGCGCGATGCGCTAGCCACTGCGCCACCGGGCCTCACACAAATATTTTCATAAAGACCTCTTAGAAGAATACACTGACTACCAAATAAGTATTTGGAAACCTGTGATAGAAAAGTAAAACTAACTTTATTCAAAATCAATAGTTGGTAGAGCCTCCACGAGAGGTAATTACAGTGTGGACCTTCCGGGGCATACTTTCCACAAGTCTTTGTATGACAGCTAGTGGTATTTTCTTCCACTCGGCTTGGAGAAGACATAGAAGTTCCTTTACCGATTTTGCACTTGTAGTGCACCCTTGAATTCGGCGATGCAACTCGTCCCAGAGGTTCTCGATAGGGTTTAGGTCTGGACTCTGGGCAGGCCAGTCCATTAGATGAACTCCATTGGCACCATACCAAGCCTTGGTTAATGTCGAAAGATGACAACTGGCATTGTCGTCCTGAAAGCAACAGGGGTCCAACCCGTAAAACTGCCACAACGTAGGAAGCACATTGTCATCCAAAATAGTGTAGTAGGCATCGGAGTTGAGCTTACCATGAATGAGAACCAAGGGTCTCAGCCCATACCAGGAGAAACACTCCAGAACATAATTCCACCTCCACCGAACTTGACTGTTGGCGCAATGCATTCTGGCAGGAGACGTTCTCTAGGTAGACGGCAGACCCAGACCCTGCCATCGAAACGGTAAAGCGTGAACCTTGATTCGTCACTCGAAAGAATCCGTTTCCACTGATCTCTACGGTCCAATTTCGATGTGCTTTACACCACATTAACCGAGCAGCGCGGTTGGACTTTGTGATCAAAGGCTTATGAGCAGCAGCACGACCATGAAAACCAAGCAGATGTGCTTCCTTACGGATGGTATTCATTGAAACAATACTCCCGGATGCCTGTTGATACTCCTCGCGGATGAGGGCCATCGGTTGGGTGCGGTTCTTCCGAATTTCTCTAGACAGCACTCGTCGGTCTCTATCCCCCAGTTTCGTTGGTTTGCCGACTCGGGTCACATTCCGACAATCACCGCTCACCTTCCACTTCTTAATCACATAGGCCACTGTCGATTTTGGGTACTTCAAATCGCTAGATATGTCCCTTAAGGATCGACCACATGTGTGATACCCGATAATTATACCTTTCTCGAAATCAGAGAGCTTCGAACTGCGAGGCATCTTGCATGCGACTAAAGCCGATGCTGTTTCTTACATGATATATACCGGCGGAGTCCGTGACGTACCTTAGGACCGCAAATATCGTCATTTGCATAGGTGTCCAAATACTTATTGGTAATCAGTGTAGCTCTTGTTCCTCAGTTTTAAGTAGTTTTCTTTACAATCTGAATGTCGATCGATTTAGAGTTAGCAGAACTATGCCATACTGCAGGGTTCTCTTGAACGTGTGTTAAATGCACGATCTAAAAGTAGCCGATGGGCCGCATTAAGCGTAAAAATAACTAAACAAATAAAAACTAATTTTGGGGGATTAGCTAAATACAAAGTAATTATTACATATTTGTGAAGACATACACCCCATGAAGCCACAAAAAAATTTTAATTTATGCTTATTTTATGCCCGAAATCTGAAGGTTGGTATTTGCATAAAATTTTCGTTTTTCACAGTTTGTAACTGAAACGCATTGGTAGCTAAATATTACAATTTTCGGATTGACATTTATTAAAATAATTGTATAATATTGAAATAACGCCTAAATACTTTTAATTTAAACTGGAAAGAAATACATGAAAACCTCTCAAGTGAAATAAAACCTGAGAATAAACAATGACACCCTACTCTCATTTTTTATTACATTTTTGTGTGACGCATATAGGAAAAATACACATTTGAATTAGAAAATAACTATAAACCTTTTTTGTTTGTTACTTCATCTTTCAGCTATAATGCCTGATAGTGTTTCAGTTTCCATTTCAGTAAATAATTAATTTGGAAAATTACTATAAAACACTATATTGCAAATTACTATAAAACATTATATTACTACAAAAAATTACTAGAAAATATCTTCATCGTAAATTGTAGATACTCATCGGCTGCTTGCTTCTTTTCGTAGACTTGTTAATTTTCAACTACGGAAAAAAAATATTTCACATGTAAATGCAGTCTTAAAAACAAAGCTATTACGCTTGCTTCAAAAATTATAATAATGCTAATTAATTTACGAGTAATTAAAAATGCTTCTGAGACCGTATACAGCCTGCGGGCCGCCTGTTTTAAGCCACCGCCATAATGCACGTATTAAACATTGTTTATTCCATGTATTATGTTCTAAATCATGAATAAAAAAGAGCAAGTTCCCACTTATTTAATAAAAATACGCAATACAATTATTACGTTAAATATACTCAATAAGTAAACAATAAGGAAAACTATAAAAAATAATATAAAAATATAAAAATATAAGTACCTCAAGAAGAAAATACAAATATTAGCACAAAACAAAAAAAAAATGTTTATATGAATTTGCAACAATATACAAGTTTAAAGACAAATTATTTAGACTATTTTGTATTTTTACAAAGTTTGCAAAATATAAGCAATATCTTCAACTTATCGTCTGCCATCAAAATAACAATGTCCTATAATAATTGGTAACAATTATAGGAGATACTTAGCTAAAGCTTCTGTAAGGCGTATTTGGATTTAATTTTATTGTAATATTTTAATAAAGTAAATAAACCTACTCATGGTCATTCAAGTTCATTTGAATAACTTACTATACTAAACTTCCCAGAGCGCTCTAAGGCCTACAGCAGTATGAAGAGATACTTCTCTAAACGAAAACTAAAAGTAACCCCTTTCAAATTAATTGGTTATACTCACGCCTATCCATCCTTCACTAATAAATTTCTGTAATGAAAGGATAAAAATAAATAAAGACCGATAAAGAGTAGCTTAAAAGGTCAATACAGAGATATAGTACAGTGTACAATACATTTCTTGTGGAAGGATTTTGGCATACATTTTGTAAATATATAAGAACAATGTAACCTTATAATGTGGTTTAAATTGATTGACTTTAAAGTCTGCAGTTTACAATACAGCTAATTGATGCATTTGCATTAAACCGGATATTACGTAAAGTGAATCACACTGGTTATCATAAATTAAGGACAAATCAACAAAAATAGCGATAACTCTTTCAAAAATAAGCCAAACCGTGTAAATTTTGAATATGTTGCCAAGTAAGAGTAGGTGAGTAAAACTCCAATATGCAAATTAATGGCTCTGCACTCGGAATACGTCATCTACGAGGAGCATAAAAGTCCTCTGAGATAGCGAATTCGTAACAATGATCTCCACGCATCATTTGCCTGCAGAACTACGATAGAAAGATGTGAGAGACTAGAGGCAGGACAAAGTCGAGCAGAAGTGGCCGAATGGCTAAATGTGAGTCCTTCTGTGGTTCATAGACTTTGGAGGCAATATCAAATCACAGATTCGGCACCTAGGAGGTTCAGCCAAGGACGGCCAACTGCTACGACGACCGCCGATGACCGATATTTGACATTATGTGCACTCAGGAATAGAACCGATACTCCGACTTTCTTAGATCCTCCCTTGCTGCAGCCACCGGAAGGTTGGTGTCAACGTCAACTGTGCGTAGAAGGCTTCACGAAGGTGGTCTGCATGCGAAGCAAACAACCGTTTGCGTGCTGCTCAAGTTACGAGATAATAGGGGCCGTTTGCAGCGGGCACAACAACATGTCCACTGGACGCCTGATCAATGGAGGGCGGTTCGCTTTGCGAATGAGTCCAGGTTTAGTCTAGAAAGCGATAGTACGCGTTATTTGATATGGAGAGAAAAACCTAGAACCCGTTATCATCCGTCAAACATCCGCGAAAGAGATGCATACAGAAAGGGTAGTGTCTGTGTTTGGGGTGGCATCTCTTTGGGTGGACGCACACACTTCCATGTCTTTCCAAGGAGAACCGTGAATGCTCAGATTTATAGAGATGACATCCTTGATGTTTATGTGCGCCCATATGCCGAGGCAATAGGTGATGCTTTCCTGTTACAGGACGACAATGCAGGACCACACAGGGCTCGCATCGTAAATGATTATCTTCAACAGGAAACAATTATGCGCATGGAGTGGCCAGCTCGATTCCCGGACTTGAATCCTATCGAGCACGTTTGGGATGCTTTAGGGAAACGTCTAGCTGCTCTCAACCCGCCCCCTCAAACCCCTTTCGCGCTTGCAACTGCTTTGCAAGAGCAATGGCTCTCGCTTCCTATGGAGCTGATACACCGCATAATTGAAAGCATCACGCATCGCTGTATGTGCTGTATTGCTTATAAAGGAGATCATATTTCATATTGAAGGTGCTTTTCCTATACCAAACTGACACCTTGGATTTGTTCATTTTATACATGTGCTAATTTCTATACTACCATAATTGTCAGTAATTTCTCTTTATGTTATTTGATACCTTACTATGTGTTGTGTATTGTGGGTAAGTTTCATAAAATTCTACATGTAACTTTTTCAGTAATCGTGATTTTTGTGATTTTTCCTTAATTTATGATAGCCAGTGTAATTTTATTTTTGTCAATAATTAAATTTTTTATATGAAATCTGCTCTATTATTTTGAGTTTCTTCTTACATTTAAATTCTTTAGAAAGTGCGTTTTCTATATATGATATTAATACACACCGAGTTCGGATTTCTCCGTTGTGAAGTTTGCATCATAATTGTGATAGATTCGAAATTCATTTGTTATGGGTTCTTATTTTTCCCTGTAAACCTTAAAATTTTTAATTGATTTATAAATATGTAATGCCATCATATCCGTTTTAATCAGATTACCCTCTTTTGTTATAGTTCAGAATATATAAGTTGAGCCATTAATTAATATGTCGTCGTAGAGAAGAAATTTTGAAGTAATTACATTTGTAAGAAATGTGTAAAATTTCCTTTCTGAAATATTGAAATAATAGTCAGAGAAACCATTATAGTTTTGTAAGAAATATGTGAGATAAATTTAAATTGACCTCTGCAGGATTCAAACCACGGTTCTTCCGTTTGCTGCCTGAAGATATTAACCATTCGCATCACAAGAGCACGTGCATAAACAATGCGATAATTTCTTATATTTTGCAATAATTATATAACAGCGGAGTGGAAGGGGCATGAGACACAACCGACCAAACCCAGGAGTTGATGATTTAACATACGCCACATTTTTAGTTCAGGTGACATTATACAGAATAAACTTTCGGAGTGAAAAACGTGAAAAATCAACCGCATCCTCGCCGAGATCCCAGGTTCGGATATTCGAAATGCCAGCCGAACGTACTCACCCGTTACATTACAAGATAGCGCACGAAACATGCAATAATTCCTTACCTTCTTCCCCATTTAAAAGATACTTCGGAAGAGCCGTGAAACCCAGTCGACTAAATCCATGTGGTGACGATATTTTAGTCCGAGCAGCACTTCAGAAAATATTAGGATTTGAGAAACAAGGTATAAGGTATTTCTCCCGCCTTCTTAGAATGCCTTCGTGGTATAGCGGTCAGCACACTCGGTGGGTATCTCTCCTGCTTTCAAAAAATACTTAATGTCTCTACAAAGATCGTGCTAAATTAATCGTATCATCTTTAGGACTCGAACCTTGAGTCTTTCGTTTGCTAGTAGAACCTATTAATCATTTACACACAAGCGCTGTCATGAAGGGAAGCGAAAATTCGTTTTACTGCCAGCTTGTCCTTTCTCTCTGTTCCTAAAATCAGAGTTTTAATTCTCTTTTTAGAACTTTCCAATATTTTCTTTTTATTTTCTACCTGTATGTGTCGTACGTCAGGCAGATATTAGCTAGAAATTGTTCCAGTCTAACTAACCTTCCTTCAATCCATTTATTTTACTTTCTTCCGCTCAGAACTCATAAAGATTAATATTTTATAAGGTTATGAAACTTCGCACGAGCATGAAAACTTTGTTTTTTCGATTCCGTATACTTAAAAAGTTTTATTTCTTCCTCTATTTTTTTATTTCGTATGAATATTAAATATTACTTGCCTTTTAAAGGTGCTTTTTTTTGCCTTTCGTCGAAGTAGTTTTTTCAGAGTTTCCATTTTGAACAGAACATTGGAAAGCGACTCATGAAGAATAGGAAATGAAATCATTTCGATTCGACAAATCTTTTTTTTTAATGTAGATTACCGTTTCGACGAAAGGGAGACACTAGTAGGAAGCTTTTATGATGAAATCGAGTTGTGTTGAGATGTCCTTTTACTTCTGTTTTTTTTTTTTTCATTTGTGGCTGCCTTTAACGACATTTTAATGGCACTGTTTGCAGAGTTCCCTGCCACGTCAAATGACAAATACACTTCTGAACGGTCGTTAAGCAAATTAGGCCCCAATTCGCTTATCGGGACGGCAAACGTGTGAGAGAGATCCGAAGGAAAGATAAAAAAAATCGTTTATAGGTTGTATAAATGAAGAGCTACCAACACAAAATATCGAAGCACTAACATAATGGAGAAGTCTTTAAGTAAATGCCACTACATCAAAAGTACAACACAGTTATTAATACTGTCTGATGTATTGGGCTAATAATACTGGTATGATCGTTAAATATTCTACAATTATTTTGGTCATCTTAGATAAAATGTAAAAAATAGCGATTCTTGCTTTTTATTAGAGTATGCTTTATGCTTTTAAGCCTTGCAAATTACAGGTAAAATTGCTGGTGTGATGTAAGATTTCGAGTTCTTCGCGAAATTTCATGAAATAATGCATGTTGTAAACCGCAACAGGAAAATCCTGTACGTGCTACCAGATAAGTTGGCGGAAATATTTGACATGCGCAATGAGATATTTCATCAATAGCCGCTGCCTGAGTTTTATGTATCACCGCATTTACACGATTGGCCCATCAGCGGCCAAATGGTAAAATCACTAAACATTGGTAGTTCCCACCTGAGTTCGATTCCAGGCAAACGGATTGGCTACATGGGCCTTTTTTCCTTGCTTTCCCCACGCGTTACGTTTATACGAGCAAGTTTCCCTTAGAAAGTCCTCCACGAAAGCATCCGTCCCCTTAAGCACATAGCCGTAGTGCGCTTTTCCATAATCAACTAAACCAAACCAGAAACAATTTATACGATTGGGGCCAGTAATCAATGTATCTTATAAGTGCGCGAGCACGAAAATTTAAAAGCTTTTTGCGTGTCAGTTTAAACTTAAAAAACTGACAAAAATATATACCGCCCCGTTTTCTAAATG
The DNA here is from genome assembly GCF_044657685.1 of Stegodyphus dumicola. Classification (NCBI taxonomy): domain Eukaryota; kingdom Metazoa; phylum Arthropoda; class Arachnida; order Araneae; family Eresidae; genus Stegodyphus; species Stegodyphus dumicola. The sequence goes on along the minus strand of NC_140772.1, from coordinate 18,662,110 downwards.
CAAATACAGCCCACCAGCGGCCGAGCGGTAAAGACGCTGAACACTGGTAGTTCGATCCGAGGTTCGAATCCCGCGAATGGGCTGGCTGCATGGGTGTTTTCGTGGTTTCCCCCATGTATAACGTGTATACGAGCCAGTTGCCCTTAAAAAGTCCTCCAAGAAAGCATCCGTCCTTTTAGACAGGTAGCCCTCGAGGCTTTGCAATAATAACATACACATACACCAACCGCCGAGCGGTAAAGACGCTGAACACTGGTAGTTCGATCCGAGGCTCGAATCCCGCGAACGGGCTGGCTGCATGGGCGTTTTCGTGTTTTTCCCCATGTGTAACGTGTATACGAGCCAGTTCCTTTAGAAAGTCCTTCACGAAAGCATCCCTCCTTTTAGGCAGATAGACCTCGAAGCTTTGCAATAATAACATACACATACACCAACCGCCGAGCGGTAAAAACGCTGAACACTTGTAGTTCGATCCGAGGTTCGAATCCCGCGAATGGGCTGGCTGCATGGGCGTTTTCGTGTTTTTCCCCATATGTAACGTGTATACGAGCCATTTTCCCTTAGAAAGTCCTCCACGAAGGCAACCCTCCCGTTAGGCAGATAGCCCTCGTATGCTTTGCCATAATTGAATAATCCTAATCCTAATCCTAAATACAAATACTAAATATTAGGTAGAAATCACATCTGTCTATAAAAATATTTATCTAATTACTTATTAATATCATCAGTTAGACAGTTGGAATGTATATGTATTCGGTAAAGACTGTACTCTAAGCATGTACATTCCAAGCATTGTGCAACGGATATCATAACAGGGCTAATATTTCTAACTTTCAGCGGATCAGCCGCACCTCTGTTAGTGGAAAGATAATGTCCTTGTCTTTATGTCTTTAAAACTTATAAGCCAGGTATTTGAAGCCATTACATAATTGCTATGCATTCGCGTGGGGTATAAAATAGCTTCGGAGGACGTTTGAAACCACTGTCTTAGAACATCAAAACGCTAATTACTGAAGCCCAAACAATTCAGGTGCTTTATATCTAGTATCCAACTTGCAGCACCACCAACTTAAGCAGCAGGTATAAGCCATTAAATTTCGCATTTTATCATGACACTACTCTACGAATTTTTCCTTTTTGTAATGAAACTACTAAACTAACAAAAGGTTATTCGAGAAAATTAATCAAGAGATGGAAAATTCAAAAATGTTATATAATACCTTGTTTTATAATGATTTAAAACGAAATTCACAATGATATCTAGTTACAAAGAATGCCTCCTGACTGAAATAAATGAGGAAGTAACTTCTTTGTAGATATGAGAAAAACGCTGATTAAAATTTATATCAGAGACTAGCAGCTTCGCTGCCAGCCTTCGTATGGCTTTTAAATGTACCGGAAAAATGGCTGAAGGGAACACCAAACGTTAAATTTAAAAACTGCCTAGAATTTTACTCTGCAGAACAACTTCATAAAAAAAGTTATTACGTATAACAAAATTACGATGAAATAAGCCATATCCCTTAATACAAATATTATTAATTATCCTAATAAATAAATTAACCAACTTCCCTTTGTAAAATCTTAAGAATTCAAATGGTATAAAGGATGTTAAGAACTTTGTTTCCTAAAAAAATCACTCAAAACTTTTCAATATCATAAAAATAGTGAAATGAGCAATAAATAACATAAAAGAATACAAAAAACAAAAAATTCTGAAAAGCAAAGTATAATTAATGATATTTTATCTTATATTTTCAAGAGAAAAAAATTACCATGAAATAAGCTATATCCCTTAATACAAATATTAATTATCCTAATGATAAAATGAACTAACTTCCCATTGAAGAAGAAAATCATGCAAAACTTTTTAATATCTTACAAACAGTGAAATAAGCAAAAAATAACATGAAAGAAACTTAAAAAACAAAAAATTCCGTACAGAATTTTACACTGCACAACAATTTTGTCAAAAAAAATCAATAAAAATGTATTATATATATATAAAAATGACAACGAAATATGCCAATCTCTTAAAAACAGTGACATAAGAAATACGATGAAAAATTGTTGCCAAACACATTTCTAAAAGAATGAAACTATTCAAAATGATGCGATTTCATCAAAAATCTATCAACAACAATAAGAAAAAAAAATTGTTGCCAAAATCACATTTTTAAAGATGTCAAATGTGAGAAGTGTACTGGGAAGCTTCATTTAAATTTTTTTTAAAAAATACAAAATATTATCATTTTTCCAAAATTCTTTTTGTAAAAGCAGTCGCAAGGTTGAAAGTTTAACGTGTCCGAAAATCAAAGAAAAATAAACTGTCCATTTTTAAAAATAAACTTTTTTAGAAAAAATACCGTTGAAAAGGCGTTAAGCTCCCTTTGTTAAATAAATTCATATTGAATCGATTTATTGAAACACGAAATTTATTTTAAGTTCGTAAAATAGCTAAGTGCCTACGTTTCATGACGATGTGAAAATGGAGTGTGTAGAGTAAAATCTCGCTTTCCTATAGCCCATTTATGTCTCAAAATGAGGCGATTTCGTCACAAAACATAAAATAAAAAAATTAAAAAAATTCGAATTCGAATTTCGAAAAAATCGCTTCGAGTGCACTGGCTCTTGTCTAGATGCACCTATGTACCAACCTTCTTAGGCCGCAGGACGAATTCGCTTACCATCTTTCCCTTTCAATACTAGAACATTAAGCAATTGCAATAATATAAAAATAAATTAAATAGAAGATTGATTTGCACTTCAACTTTGAAGTTATATAAGCTATGGTAAAGTTAACTGAACTCTTTTGAAGACTTGACAAGCAGCAATGCTTCAAATTATTTACACATTCCATTCGAAGTTAAGGTGAAAGTTTCGATGCTACCATAGGATTATTTAATATTTCAGTCAACGACAAACTATCCAACTTTTAGCCAGCGCTAAAGGCAGGAGTAACAGAGGAATTTCATCACGGCAGGCTGAGCTTGCCATTCCACAAATCTATGCAGTGTTTTTTACTTTTTATTTAAAACTTCCTTCATCTACATTTCTGAAAGACTGTAGAAAATATTAGACGCACGTGAAACTTTCACTATAAGAAAAAAAAGTGCTAATTTAAATAATTTTAAAAATTGAGAAAATAATTTTTATTGGTATGAAGCATTTAAGAAAATTTCGTTTGCTAATTGAATAAATATTTTTGCATGATTTTGATAACAGTAAACAGGAATACATGTATAGTAGACCAAGAATGTTCCTCAATGGCTGATATGTCTTTTCTTTCTTTTGCTTCGTTTCATACTCCTTTATCAAACTTTTCATGTAGTTTAGCCAATGAACTGATCTGAAAAGAACAAATTTCTTGCAAGTGTGGTAGCCAAACAAAGTGCTAGAAAATACTGTAGTATATCTTTAATCTGTACATCACTTTTGTTCTGTTTTTTATCTTCATCTTAACTTCGTTTCGTTGTTTTTCACGTTTAGTTGTTCCTTTCTATCTCGTTGTCTTATCAGAACGAAGCGATAGCCGGTAAAATGTAGAATTCTAATGCAAAAAAATTTTAAAGATATCGTTGGGAAATATTTACTTAACTTATTTCTGTTTTATGAAAGAAGTATGAAAGAACTGTAGGATAGGTCTATAGTAAGTAAATCTGATATACTCCTCGGCAGCGAAGAAGTTTGGAGCAGATTTCTGAGGAAATCTGATTTGCGTCTTCGGCAAAATATCTTATGCAATAATATGGAAATGCAACAACGATATTTTATTTCCGCTTTCTAGATAAGGCACTGGATTTGCCATTTTCTGTTTCTGTAGCTAAAATCCACCTTTTGACTTTCACACAAGCGGGAAACTTCAGATGCATGTTTATTTTTGGAAATGATATTTTTCCGATTGCTTTGTGTATAATTCTCTAAAATTAGACGAAAAAATCTAATTATTGTATTTTCAACTAATTTTTTTAATCTAATGATATCGTTCGTTTACATAAAAAAAAATGCTTGCGAGATTTTAAATTTTTTTAAATTCAAATCTGTAATAAAGGTTTAATAAGTTTTAATTTATTCTCCACTTGAACGAAAAGATATTGTAATGAACTTCGAATTCTCCAATCATGTAACTGGTTGACGTCAATAGCTGTCATACTTCTAATAAACTGTAAAACCCGTGTTTCGAATTCTGGTTAGAAGCACGTTTTGCAATGTTTCCTGTCCTTGAAAAAACTAATAGTCTTTACAGTGGCATCTGAATTCAACCATCGCTTGCGATGATTCATTCTCATCTGGATTTGGTAGAATGCCTCTTCCCAGCCTCTTTTCTCTCAACACGCCAAGAATGGAAATCATCCTGACGATTTCCTGCGGGAAGATAACTATAGCTCAGTACTTGCATTAGAACTATCAAGAACATTAAGATTCTACCTCAACAGACAGAAGAACACGCAATTGTTTTCCGGCAATCAGTCCCACACTTAAGAGCAAACATGCTACCTTTATACAATATTGTTGCGTTTTTCTTTTCTAACACTAGTTGTTACGTTATTTTCTTCCTTCACGTTCGTACGGGGTTCGTAGATTTGGAGTGAATAACGACGACACTTGATGAAGTATCGAAACACACTTTATTTAGCCAATACTGATCAGGATACCTCCAAAGTCACGTTTTACAGTCGTCGAAGATCTATTATAAAAACGTTGACACGATCAGCGACACAGCCTTCAAATTATCATGCTATCACGGTGGAGACAGCTTCACTGCAAAGCACCAGAGCGCAGCTCCCGACTCTGCTTGGTCGTTCTCGGAAGTCCACGTACTCTCGAGACTCTCCACGCTACAACTCGCGATGCACTCGACGACACGCAACTCACAGCTCCTGACTCTTCGGTTCAGTCGTTCCCGGAGCTCAACACGCTCTCTCGACAATGCACTAACCGCGATACACTACGAGACTCTTTCGGTGCACTCGGCACTCGCGGCCCGGCTGTCAACTCGCTAGATGAGGCACACACACTCGCCCTCTCGACGAGGCACTCACTGACTGACTGCGAACCAGCAGGGTTTATATAGCTTTCGGCTTGTGTTCGAGAACATTCTGGGCTAAACCGGTAAGAATTCGTTCCAGATGGTTCTCCATCCATCCATGTTATATCGCCAATTTTGTCGCCAAATGTAAGCAACTGGGCAATTTCTCACCAAATGTGGCAACCCTGTCCTTCCTTGCTATTTATGGCAACCCTAAACCTGCTTTGCGGGAAAGCTTTCCACCTTTTGCGGGAAAGCTTTCCACCTTTCTCACCGCGTCTGTACATTTCGTAACAATATTTTACTAAGCTGGGGCGTTTGGTACTTACTTTTCCCCATTTGGGGACTGAGTGTTTACGATTAGTGTGGTGCTTTCGGAGATCAGTATGACTACCTCGCTGAGTATAAAATAATTCATCAAATTCCCTTAAAAATACTAAGCCACAATACCATGGAATGTCTATAGGGCAGTCAGTGTCATCGAAGCCCAACAAGCTAAGAGCTTAATTATGCTGCCTGCTCCCTTTATTAAGACATTTTAACTCTGGCACTATGTACCCGTTGCACTTTTGTATACCATAAATTAGTATTCCTATTGAATGGGTTACTTACAGCTACCATGCTGTTATATAAGCTGCTACCAATTTCCGACGAGCTGGCTGCGAAGTAATCTCTTCAGGGCAAAACCTCTTCGATGAACGGAAGTAGAATGAAAATGGATTAGACTGTAAGAAATTGTCCCATTTTCCCTGTGGGCAATTTCGTTGTGTTCAGGGTTTAGCTAGCCCAGTTAGCGAATTGGAAAATGCGTGGTTCGAATCCAAACCAAGGGAGACAAATTTTACGGTATTATTCCGTACGGTACTACTTTGGTAGACGGTTGCACGGATTTTTGGCGATTTACGTTGGCGCAATTGTTGGCGCGATTTTGACAAACGTCAGCCATCTTGAAAAACACTGTTTTTACGTAATATAGTAAAGTATTTGAAACTTTAAAAAAAAAATAAATATCGTTAAAAGTAACGGATTAATTTTTTGTTGAAAATGTCGTTTTTTAAGATGGCAGGCAAGTGTAAATAAATACATTTACTATGAGTATAAAATTTTAAAGTAAGGTTATTATTACTTTCATATAGCAAAGAAGAGAATTAAAACACCGCTATAAAAACATTGTGCCAACGTTTAATTATTAAAATATTACTGAAATTGAATATTGAATTAAAAACCATCATACCAACATTTAAAAGAATTAGAATATTATTAAATTCAAATACTTTAAAATACGTTATATAGAATATAATTAACATTAAAACATATAGACAATTATTATCTCAGCAATTTTTGAAAATAGTGTATTAATTTTTTTAACAAAAATTGAAGTATACTATTATAAAATAAAAATAAAATATGTACTTACATTTTTTTTGAGTCATTTAACCTGTTGTTCATTGATAAGTACCTCCAAAAAAATCGAAATCATAATTTAGATAACATCTTTGAAGGAATTCGAAGATATGAATTAAATTTTAAAACGGCGCGGAAATGCACAAATTGTCAGTAACCAATCAGGGAGCTGATTACAGCTCATTAATGCACAAATATTCTATAACCAATCAGAGAACTTATTACATCACGCCTAGAATTAAAATTATTTAAAAAGTCATACATAATAAAATCATTTTTTAAAAAAAAATGCAAAATGAAATTGTATTTTAATATTTAACAGCCATAAATAATGTTTAAAACATTACATTAAATTTATACAAATTAAAACCAATTACTTTTAAAGTAATGTGACGTCATTGATTACATCATCCACAACATAAAATTTCATAAAATATGATAAACAATAAAATTTTTATTTCAAATAAAAATGCAAAATTAAATTAATTTTTAATATTTAGAAGCCATAAATAATATTTAAAACACGTAATTTATGCACAATAAAACACATTTTTTAAATAAAATGACAACAAAGTATCGGTTACCATAAATAGCTTATTCAGCAATGGGTTTACCATAAGCTGTATTACTCGCCAAAAGAAAATCGCCAAAATCCGTGCAACCGTCTACCAAAGTAGCACCTTCCGTACAGTAACAATACTCTGGGATTATACTCAAGAAATTTCATTTCTGCAATATTTCAAACTTTAGCCAGATTTGGCTTAAAATCACCAGATGTTGCCAAGTCATACAGCCTTAAAATGCAATTTCAGAAGTTCTGCTTCAGCTATTTACATAAATCTAACAGTTATTATCATAGGATCTCACACACTATTACACATTAGACTAAATAATACCATAATATACAGTAATAATAAGTAAATTAGAATATAAACAAATATCGCTAATTTACAACAAAATGAGAAGCAAAACTTTTAATAATTGCATAATAATACAAATAGGTAAAACTACCAATATCCAACAAAACATAAACAAATATTAACATAATTTTAAAATATTATTAAATACATGTTTAGTATATTTATCTGAATACAAATACACATCTATTTTTAATGATATTTTTTACTTAAAGCTTTTATTTTTATCTATCATCCAGAAGGTCGCTGGCACATTTGGCATTTCAATTGGCAAATGATGCATTGATGGCTTCCGTTTAAAGAGTCGATTTCGAATTTTTTACTTATATTTAAGATAAGAAATAACGATTTATTCCAAAAAGCTTCTTTTATGTAATATCCAGTTATAAACACTGATGCGAATTAAATATTCTCGTGCGAATCCGTTGCCAATTGTGGGACAATATTTGCAGAAGATCACACCATGTTTGCGTGGATTAAAGAATTCTATATTGTTTTTTAATTAATAAACATTAGTGATATTCTTAACATAGATTTTGGCGCATAAATGTCACATTCAAGTCAGAAATTCTTTAAATCTGGAATTTTATTTATTTACCTTCAATCATTTAATAACAGTTTATAGCGTATTTTGTATGAATTGCTATGCATCAAAGGGTGAATTATAATTTACAAGAAATCCTGTGTAATTAAATTTAGACACTAACTAGATACACATCTATATTATTTATAGCAATTTTTAACTATTTTGGTAAGTATCTGACTAAGGGTACAATAATTTTATTTCATAGTTTGATTACAGGATTATTTCTTTCTTTTCTAATAAATTATTTTTGCAAATTTGCAGTTTTTACTGAACCTTAGGTTCAGTTACGTAGTATATGATTAGATTGTTGATGCTTGTATAAAATATCTCATGTCAACACCACGTGACTTCCTTGTGCAGCCTATTAAATTATACACATTTTTACTGCACTCAGTTTAAAGTTATTTCCTCGAATTTCATTAGGGTTATAGTTGTCATTCAATAGATTCATTTCTCACTTCGCGGCAAAGCGTTGAATTTGAATCATTGGCATGGCATCGCAGTTTTTTATCATTAGATTTTTAAAATTCACTCTGCATGTAAGCAATTAAAAATTTCTTTTCTTATTTCAGGTACCTGTTTACAATTATCAGCTATTTAATAGGCGTGTTTATTTTTGCTACAATTGTTGGTAAGTTCTATCATTTTTCTTCTAATTTTAATAAAATTTAAGAATATTCTGAATTTTATTTTATAAAATTTTACTTTGATTGTAAAGCAAAATTTAAATTTTTAAATAAAAATCATGTTAAACGTAAATTTAAATCAATGTTTAATCATTAAAAATCGCTATTTTTTCTGCCGGATAGTAAACTATGTATGTTAATTACCGCTTTCAGGTATATTAAGTAAGCCAAAATTAAATTTTAAGGGGGTTTCCTAAACGTATTTCCGAATTATATTGCTGATGTCGTTGTTATTTATCCTCCTGATATGAGTTAGCCATGAATCTTTCCCCGCCACGAATGCCTGTGGGGCAGAATGTGAAGGGTCTCATACCCTTAATTCTCTACAACTACGTTACCAGCTTTCATCTTTTGCCGACTCTCCTGTTTCTGTTTTCAGCTTCTCCAAAACCTTCTTAGCTTGCTAATGCATAGTGTTCTATTCGGCAAGATAATTCCTTATACTTACTTGATCATCATACCATAATTTCAGTATTGTTATCGTCTATGCAATCAGTAGCATTACGCTTAGGAATTGTTCTTGAGCATAAAGATTAGGTATTTTTCGCAGATGCAAAAATTCTCTCTTTTACTTTTAAGATTGTTTAAGTGTGAATTCCAGTAGCCGATATACCTTTATTAAATCCCAAATCTCCATTCCATCATCAAAATCCTTAATTCGAGTTTTTACGTTCCCTTGTTTTTACTTCCTTGTACATATTAAAAAGAAAGTATTGTAATCCCGAAAAGTTTCAGGTAACATATTTCAACCAAAATATCCATTTTGGCCGCTTTCGAAAGCAATTTAACGATGTTTTTGCGTGATATCTCTACGTAAGGACAGAATAAAAGACTCTTTTCCTCCAAAAAATTATAAAACTGCTTTAAAATGAATTCTGAACAGAATTTTTCGGGGCGTCTGTACGAACGTATGTACGTACGTATCTGGCATAACTCAAAAACGATTAGCCTCAGAACGTTGCAATTTTGTATATAGGACTGTTGTAACATGTAGATGTGCACCTCGTATTTTGGTTGCAATCGGCCGCACCAAACGTATATAAATACATTTTTATATATATCCACTCTGTTACTCGGCTTAGTGATCTCAGTTTCTTTACTCTTATATGTTTGTAAATTGAACATTTTTTGCTTTAAAAATGATGGAATTATGTTGTTCTTATCTTCCGGTTAAGGTTTTTATGCCTTTAGTAAATCTGCATGCAATATTTTTAGAATTATCAACAATTTTAAAGTTGTTTAAGTGCCGCTAAGCCTAATAATGTTTTTGATGGCGGCCATTGCTTGTTTACATTTGAAACAGCAGACGAGTGGATTTGTTGCCAATCTAGAGAAACTTAAATTCGTAACAACAAAGATAACGCCTTCATTTATTATTGCCAATTAAATCATATTTAATCCTTTCTGGAATTTTTTCGAGGAAATAAGTGTTTAAAATTTACTTCGCAATTTTTAGTAGAGATATTTTGACTTTTTATGTATTTTTGCCTTGTCGCGAAGTTAGAACTGAATTAATTGAATGAGAAGTACTAAATCGTCTGTGAAAAACTGTTTCTTTTTTGTTTTGTTTGATTAATTTCTTTTATACATCGTTCTAGCTTTATTATAGTATTTGAATAGAATATGTGGCAATGATTACATAATTCTTTAATTGATATAAATTTTGTGCATTTTAAGTTATAATATGAACGAAATATAATACTGTTAAGTGAATCTTGCGCCAGAGTGTCTCTATGGTAAACAAATAGAGAGAATTTTGAAGAATGCATTTATTCTATTCTGTTTTTTGCGCTTTCGGCGAAGTATATTTAATTCAATCCAATAAGTTTAAATGAAATGCAAGAAAAAATGCGTATAATTTAATATTCCGAACAAGGAAGTCATGTGGTGTACACATCAGATTTTTTAATTACATGGTGGCAGAAATGTTAATAGAATTCTGGCCATCTTATTTGCCAGGTTTCATTATGCTAAGATATATGCATCGGTTTCAAATGACTCACATTGCTTCGTCGGAAATATATTTGTTTGCATAATAAGAATAAATTCTTGTCCTGCATGTATTGTTAGTATTTCTTATTTTGCCAGAATAATATTTGCATACTGAAAAGAGTAACACCCCAGTAGCTTCCTATAATATTTAAAAAATATAAAAATTCTGAAAGCTTCAGATTTTAACGGTCTCCCGAAAGGGTTTGTTAAGGTATTTTATGCTCTCGTTGAACTCGCAATCTACCACTCTGCTGTTACACTCACTCCTAATAACAACTTTTCCCCTTTTTTTTTTCGTCTTTTTAGCTTTATTATTAAGCATTTACGCCATATACATCACGCACTTACGCCATATTCAATTCAACAGAAATATCACAAAAATTTTAACAGCAGCATAGCAGTATACATTTAGAATTTCCACTGCAGCGTTATGTGTCACCATACATTTTTCTGTTTGTTTCAGTCTTTTCTCAGTTCATCATATCAATGTTCTGTTTTCTTACTCAAATGGCTTTAAAAAACTTTTTTCTTGGTCCATCATTATTAACATTTTGTGTGTTTACGGTATTTGCTACATATCACGTTCTCGCAGATTATGCCACATAAAATTCGGTTCGACAGCAAAATCACATAATATTTAAAAACAGCATATGTTTAGAATTTCCGATAGACAGTCTCGCGCGCTGGGGATAAAATTGTTTTATTCCGTACAGTGTTGCCACTGCTCGCTTTGGAATCGTTGAGTTTGTAATACAAAATTCGTTAATATTTTACAAAAATATGAAATAGATAATAAAACAAATTCAAAAATAAAAATTCGAGCTTCCAGGTGCCCATATTCGCGTGGAGGACTACGGTATTCAGACTTCGATTGCTCTTCTTTTTTTACAGTGCAAGATGCATGCGTTACATTCGTGCAGGTTTTCCGTTACGTAATTTTTTAAATATAATATAGGACGGTAATAATTTGTGGCAACAGTTTGAAAAGTAATATTACGCATTTAAATGTTTCAGTGCCTTTTGGGGTGAAAAGAGTTATCCTTTAGTATGAGTGCATAAACCAATAAAAATATCCCATAGATTTTTGGAGGTAATAATTTGTGGCAACAGTTTGAAAAGTAATATTACGCATTTAAGTGTTTCAGTGCCTTTTGGGGTGAAAAGAGTTATCCTTTAGTATGAGTGCATAAACCAATAAAAATATCCCATAGATTTTTGGAGTTACCGAGATAAGGTGCTATAAATAACAATGAAATAAAATCAGCATTCAAGTATAGTACGCGAAACATTCTTAATGAAAAAGAGGAAAATGGAATCGTATAACTCTATGCGCGCAATTTTCGGTAGTCACATAAAAAAATTTGCAGCAGAAGTTTCACCCACTTAAACCCGTTTGGTATCAAAGTATTGCGTTAACCAATTTATGAAAGAGGCTGGAACATTGCCAAATCACGTGACACCCCGAGAGGCATGTTAACGGGAACTGGTATCAAAACATCTTCGCTTAGAGTTTCTGAAACGTTGACTGGAAAAGAACAAGAAATACCGAAGCAAAGAAAAAGGAGAAAAAAGAAGCAAAGAAAATGTGAAGAAGGATCCCGAGGGAATGATGTTTCCGAAAAAGGCTCGAAAATGTTATTTTATATCAAGCCAAATTAAATTCCCCCTCTTCATAGGGTTTTCTAAAAGTTCAATTTCTTTTGTGTCGAATCCCATATGTATTTCAACATTACTGCTTTTAAAAGCGCTTAAAAAAAAAGAGACTGCTTTTAAATTTTTATTGCTCTACGATTTTTACACACTTATATTTAACAAACTTACGACTCTTTGAGAAATGTTTTATTCGATCTTTAGCATCTTTTCTCTTAGTAGGATTCCCTTTTCGACATTTGGAATTTCACTGTTTGAAATATATTCTCGTTGTTTCAAGCCTAATTACTTTATAAAAAATAATTCAGTTGCCATTAATTCTGACACATTCTCATATTTCTTATGAGTATTTGAATACATATACAGAGCCGTATCCTGAGTTCATACAGAGATAACATAAACAGCGTGCTGAACCCCAAATTTAAAAAAAGAAAACTATTTATGACTAGATGTTAGAATTATTACATATCATGTAAAATAATGAAATGCACACAATTAAACAATAAATAAAAAGAATGAAAAAGATCTGAAAGCTTTCAGATTTTACATTACACCCAAAGGGGCATTTTTTGACGTTTCGTATGCTACCTTTATTTACTAAAATACCACGTTCTTCGCACTTAAACCGTTAATTTCAGTTCAACAGCAATATCACAGAATAATTTAAAAAGAGCATATCTTTACAATTTCCGATACACAATCTCGTGCGTTGGAGATAAAAAAGTTAAGTTAAAGTTTTATAAAATATGAAATAGATAATGAAACAAATTCAAAATTTATCTTCCAGATGCCCATATAACGAGTGGAGGACTATGTTATTCAAAATTTGATGTCTCTAGGTACCGCTTGTTTTCCAAAATGCGAGAAACATATCTACATACATTCATGCAGATTCTTCATTATTTAATTTCTTTAAATTTAATGCAGAATCTAGCTCCTATTATTAGAATCAAGCTTTTTCGTTTCTTTCTTGAATATATTACAGTTTCACTCTACCGATAACTGATTTCACATTTTGTTTATAAACAAATTTTATTCCTGTATACAGATACATTTCTTTATGTCTCGTATTTGTACTTTTATATTTTGAATTATTACAAATTTTGAATTTAACTATTTGAATTTATTTTTCATCGTTGCTTATTTGAATTATTTTCAATTATTACCTTTTTATTACCTATTTTGAATTTCGAGTTTGTTTTATTACGTATTTCATATTTTGTAAAACTTTAATGAATTTTTTATTGCAAATTCAGCGATTTTAAAGTAAGCAGCGGTAACAGTTACTGCACTTGCCCACTAAATTTTTTCATTACGCTTCATTTTATGTAACATATATAGTACATTATAGCGTTTACTTTATTTTGTTAATAGTTATTTTTACTCTGGAACAAGCCTTTCCTATAGATTCTCATTTCCCACTTACGTTTCCCAGCCAGAATGAATTTTTCAGGATTTCGATTCATGTAACTGAGGTAGAAACGAGTATTTAAGCTGAAGTCTAGTTCACTTTAGTAGAAAAGAGAGTATGACAACGTGTTCTGGGTTTCGGCTACATTGTTGCTAGTCTAAGTGTTATACGACCGTTAAGTGCCTGCTAGTTTACGCCGGTGACCATTAAATAAGGGCCAACTCTGTTAGTTAACTCTGTGCAACTTCGGCTTGTTTATTTTAGTCAGTATTAGTTAGTTTTGTATTTTCTATCTTCAGATAAAACCCAATTAGTGGCTTACTGTGAGCTCCAGAAGGGACCATTTGTTGATTAATTTTGACTTAGAATAAAGGGTAAATTTAACCCTTCTTTGAACTTGTTACGTACAAGAACTCAACGAATAGTCACTACAGAGTTCTTTTAGTATTCTAGCTCACAAGGAAATCTAATTTAGCTAAGATATTACAGCATCATCATGCGGGATTTTGAAAGAAAACCTAAATTAAGACTAGACATCTTTAAAATAAGCCAGTTTTAAATAAACAACTTTAAACTTTGAAACAGAAAACTCGCCTTTTCGTAATAGTATTGCTCAAAACATAATAATAAAATAGCTCTAAAGGTACTTTTCCCTTTTGCCGGCGCAAGCGATAAAGTCGCCAATAATGGTACAACTGATGCCAAACGGGGTATCCTCGCTGGCAACCTTTTACGCCTCATTTTCAAAACAAGTCGCAGCCATTTCTTACCAGATTCATTGGTTCTTTCAATACTGGCATACAATTACATATAATTTTTACCAGATAGTACAATTTTATGCCCTAAGGCCATTCGCGGTCATTAATTCAATTAGAAAGCAATCACACCGCTCACCCGAAGGCGAAAATACAGAAAAGGCAAAGTCAAGGGTTAAATTCATCCATTCTAATGAGAATGCACTAGCGAAATAAAGCACTGTGGTTTTACATAATTTCTGAGTAAGCTATTCGCACGAACTGAAAGAATTCTTGCATTTAAACTTGTATTCCAAATTAATATTTAACTTGAAATTAATGTAGATAATTACTGAGAGAATTGGATTTTTGTGGCGTAGTTTACGTGAGATGAAATCACTTGGGGTCAGGTAATATGAATCGGACGAATCCGCTTGTTGAACCATGAAAGCATAATAAATTCTTAATGTCTTTTTACAACTTTATTGTCTTTATTTATTGGCTTTTACAAAATTTTAAATGATATTAAAATGTTTATGCCTTCAAAATAAAAAATTCTTAGAAATAACATTTGCTAACATTTTTTATGTGTATACTGTATGTTGTCGCCAATAAAGTCTGCTTGGCGAGATTTGCGCCTGCAAAACGGAAAAGTACCGCGCTTAAATTCAATGCTAAACAAGAAACACTCATTTCTTCCTTCTTGAATGTTATGTCGCTGATAATAATTATTGGTTAAGTCAAGCAACAAGAATCAACGCAACATTTGTAAATTTTGCAGGACTACTTTCAATGATTTTACTATAGAACCATCTATACTATAGAACAATCTATACTATAGAACAATATAAACTATAGAACCATTTTACTATAGAACAATCATAATTATAATGAGCTTCCTGTTCACAAGAGGCACTGAACTATGCAGCATAACCTAGAATAATATAGCAAAGTTATTACTTAAAACATAGTATGCAAGCAGACCTGGAGATGCCCTCCATAGCGTGTACGTGCGAAAGGCACCAACTGTAAAAACACCAATGTTTATTTAAGGGAAAAGAAAGGCACTGCCCGCGGTCTGGTAAAATACAAAGCATTGCAAGCAACGCCTGGCAGGATCCCCTGTAAGTCCTGTGGGGTATAATTTATCTGGATATCTATTGGGGCTGGACAATACCCACATTGCCAATGGTTAAACAACGGGTGTCCACCACATTTCTCCATATCCATATAGAGAACCCATGGAGGTAGGAAGTAAGATGGAGTCGCCCTAAACAAGTTTCTCCGTACCCTGCTCTGAAGCACCGGCGATCCCTACGTGGTGACCAAAACATTGGGTCATTTACCATTGAGTTCTATGGGATTTGACGCGTTCGGGTGTAAATATTTTGTAATTACGTAGCAAATATACATATAAATGTATATATTTTCTTTTTCTACAACACTTCAGAGTCCTAAGTATGTGAAAACAACATATTTTTAAACAGCATTCCATTCTGAACGGAATTAAATGCTATACTTTTCACAGGACAGTTTTCTCAGAATGGTTTAATTTGAATGAAATATTTTCACAAGTTTTCGTTAATTACATTAGAAAAAAAAATTAAGGTAATTCGATTTTATTCGGTTAAGGTATAAAAATTAAGATCAAAGTTTATTGTATTACTAATATTAAAATTATGCATTATTTCTTTTCTATTTATAGAGCTTCTTCCTAAAATACTTTCTTAAATATGACATGATCTTTTGGCTTCTTTTAAATCGAAAAATGTAAGTCAATTTATAATTAATGCTCTCTTCGGTTCATTTTAAATTAGAGAATTATTAGGTATTAAATAGTATTTGACTTTCTCTGAACATTTCTGAAAGGGAATAAAATAATTTTTTTTTTAAGTATTATTTAAAACTTGTAACTGAGTTATTATACGAGGGCCATCCAGGAAGTAGATTACGTTTCCGTCTGTGTCCGCTAGGGGCGGGGCTAGCGCGGCCATCTTGGGGTCAGAGCGTTGCGCAGCTCAGTCTGCATCTAGCCGTGCTAGTGAGCGGTTCGTGCTGTGCTCCGTTCAGATACTGTGACGGTTTGAAATGTCTGCGTTAATTGAAAATCCCGCGAGCTGCGAGGTGCGCTCAGTAATAAGGTTTCTGACTGCAAAAAACTGTAAACCGATAGAAATCTATCGGCAGCTTCGTGAAGTGTATGGGGACAACATTATCACTGAAGGTGGAGTGCGTCAGTGGGTCATAAGATTTCAAAATGGCCGAACCAATGTTCACGACGAAGATCGAAGTGGGAGACCCAGCATAGTGACCGCCGAACTTCTCGAAAAAGTCGATGCTAAAGTCCGTGAAAATCGAAATTTCACAATAACGGAACTTTCTTTGAGTTTTCCACAAATTTCGCGAAGTTTGTTGCACGAAATCATCAGCGAAAAGCTTGGTTACCACAAGTTTTGTGCAAGATGGATTCCAAAAATCTTGACAGAGGACCACAAAAATCAGCGAATGGCTGCAGCGTTGAACTTTTTGGACGCTTACCATAAGGATGGTGACTCTTTACTCGATCGCATCGTTACTGGTGACGAAACATGGGTGAAACATGTGAACTGTGAAACGAAATTGCAATCAATGCAGTGGGGGCACACAAGTTCTCCCCAAAAACCCAAGAAATGCATGCAAACAATGTCGGCAAGGAAGATGATGGCGACTGTTTTTTGGGACAGAAAAGGTGTAATTTTGGTGGACTTCCTGGAAAGAGGCACTACAATAAACTCTCAAAGGTATTGCCAAACTCTCCAAAAACTCAGAAGAGCAATTCAAAACAAGCGCAGAGGAATGTTGAGCTCTAAGATCTTGTTGTTTCACGACAACGCCCGGCCCCACACGGCAAATGTCACTCGTAAAGTTCTTGAATCTTTTAAGTGGGAGTTGTTTCCTCATCCGCCGTACAGTCCCGACCTGGCACCGAGCGACTTCCACCTATTCCCAGCAATGAAGAAGTGGCTGGCTATGCAGCGTTTTGATGACGACGCACAGCTGCAAGAAGAGGTAACGAAGTGGTTGAAGGCGCAGGCGGCCGAATTTTTCGACGAAGAAATTTCCAAGCTCGTACATCGCTACGATAAATGCCTTAATTTGTATGGTGACTATGTAGAAAAGTAGTATTTGAGTGTGGCTTTCATCTGTATATAATAAAATTTGTTTCCTATACTTTGTTTATTTTTTTATTCCAAAACGTAATCTACTTTCTGGATAGCCCTCGTAAAATGTAAAGGGAATAATTCTTTTAATTATACTTATCAGATTTTTTTACCCTTCATTTCAACAATACATATTCCAAAACTCTTTATTACGTTCTTAAGTGCGCATCTCATAGCATTTACTTTACAATACCTTTCAACAGATTGCTTTCCAATACGAACAATTCTTGCTTAAATAGTTTTATAACGTAACAGGATTTCAATTTATGTTTACAATTCAATATTAAGGTTATTATATATTTAGATAACATTTATAATCATTATAAATTAGATACATTTAATCATTAGATTTCTTCACAGCACTTTCACAGTTGTTTATAAGTGAATAAATTCTTCATTTCAAATACGTTTATAAATAATTTAATGAATATTTAAGTATTTTGTCAAAGGCAGATACATGCATTTTGCAAGCACATGCATAAATACCCATACATATTTCCTATTTATCATTTCCGGCATGTGCAAATCTTTAATTTCTGTGCATTCACTATATTTTTCGTGTAAAGTAATTTACACTAATTTAGCATACACCCGAAAGTTTTACATAAAAAATATATATGAATATAATTTGAATGAAAATTATAAGTATTATTTTTAATACCCACTCAAAGGTCAGTTTTTCTTCAAAATTCGCCCACGACGGCATCTCTCTCTTTAGGCAGATAGCCCTTGCATGTGTTACTCTATTTAATAAAAACTTAATCTGACCTATGTGCCTAATTACAAATATTTTAACATACATAATTTTATATTTACATTTAGCCATCAAGTTTCAAACTTTTCAAATCTTCTAGAAAATAAATTTTGGCAGATCTCTTTTAGCAATTTTCTTAAAATCTGTACTTTTGTAGTGCAACAGCTTAGAATTTTATAAAACAAATTCATAATCAAAATCGCTGTTGTTAGTTATCGAAAAATAACCAAGATGTGATTTTTGCGTAAATGTCAGTAAACTATACAAATTCTATTATCCATCACACTATGAATGTTTCTTTCATGCGAAAGTGTCCCTTTTTCGATTTCTATGGAACTGTCGTGTGTCGAAATACTATCAGAATCTTGTCAAGCGAGCTTCTGAATGTAAACAAAGAACACCCCGTCTGGTGACCCAAGCTTCAAAGCAGTGCTTCACTTCTAGCGCGGAATGGCCCCTCCTCCCTTTCCTACCTCCATGAGAGAACCATCTTCCTTAACTGCCTAAGAGCAAATTTCCTACCTAAGTGCCTACGTGCAAGTCGACCTATGTGCAAGTCAACCTCATGCTGCCTACGTGCAAGTCATTTGCACCTAGGCAGCTGAGGGAGATGGTTCTGTAGTTAAATTATCGAAACCAGTCCTGCAAAATTTACAAATTCTGATTACTCTATTTCTTGTTGTTTGACTTCTCCAATAAGATAATAATTACTCTTCACGTTTTCATTTTTAAACAAATATTTGTTTTAGAAGTCACAGTAAGTCACATTTCCACCATGAGTTGCACTAGAGAGATGACAGAAAAAGGCGACCCTTATGCTATGTCTGGTAAAAAAAAAAAAATTATTCTGTAACCTGTGATAAACGATCTCAGTAAATAGCATTTCATCGAAATATGAAATATCTTTGTAATTACATATCATGTTTTTATTCTGTATCCATGATTCTAATCCAAGATCATAATATCCACGATTTTAAATTGATTTCAGAGTTTAAGAATAATTTAATATGAAAATTTAGCCATTTTGCCTTTACGAAGATCTCAGATTAATCTGATGCTGTCAAATCGCAAACTGATTCCCACCTGTTACATGCAAGCCAGTCAATTAATGCATATATTATGTTAAACATTAAACATTTTTTCGATACCAGAAGATTTATATGTTATTTAACCCCACGTATATTTGCAGGTCAAGTGGGTAATGTGATAACCAATCGCAATGCAAGCCGTTTAGAATTCGAACGACTTTTGGTAAGTATTTTTCCCCACTTTATTTGAGAACCGAGATAGCATGCAACCTACTTTTAATTTTTACGTAAATTTTAAATTTCCCTTGTATCTGAACGTATTACCTTGTAATATTTCTAACTACTTTGTCTACGCTGAACTTCGTAGAAACCTAGTTGAAATACGTAGCGACTTATTGTTGAGTCTAAGTGTGTAAATGAAAAATACATAGACTCATCCTTTATTAGCTCAAACTAAAAACATAGATGGCTCCTTTTTGGGGCTTACAGGAAGCCTCCACAGGGGCTTTAACTCAAGATAAGGAAATAAGAAGCTAATCTAATGCTAAATTAAACTGAACTTAGTCGAAGCTGTACAAAATCATCTAACGTACTTGGCCCTTAATTAAATTTAATGGCGAATATCATCAGGCCCGTTCAAAACGGCCGAGCGTAGTTAGTTTAAACAACGAAGCAGCTTAACGTCAAACACGCGCTATTAAGGACTCCTAAGCTGCTCTGCTGAAGTAAGCGAACCTTCCTTTAAATACTTTTTCTATCCCATTTACATGCAACGTGATACTTAAAACTTATTCTGGTAGGGAATAGTAGATGGAAAACGAGACTAAACAGTAAAGCATGCTTAAAAATTAATATATCTGTTAGAAACTTAAAATAACCTTTACAACCTCCTTATTAGTCTTATCAAAAGTTTCAATTTTAAGCAGAATAAATGGTGCTTCAATCCATTTCTTTTAACAGAGCTTGGAATGAAATCTATGATCGCTTGTTACACTATTTCAAAACAATGATTAAATTTTCTAACCTTATTATTAAAAATGTATCATTTTTTTGCATATTGAGTTCATATATACCTGATATTATTAAGATCTCCTATGTAGTTAGAACTTAAAATACTCGAAACAAATTTTTTGTATTTCTTTTAGTTTACAATTTTAATTGCAGTTAGAAAGTAGTGAAGAAAACATCTTTGGGGGGGGGGGCAAATTTAAATGTTTGTGTTAGTTTTAAATCCTTTTCTTTCATCTATGTTTTCTCCAACTACTTAATAATTCATAGTACAACTAAACTAATTTGTCTTTCTTAAAAAATAGGCTTACATTTGCACTGGAAACATAAAATTCCGTTGCACATTTATTAATCATAATACAATCAATTCGCGACTTAACCCTTTGCGGCACAGTGTGTCCGGTCTGGACACACCTCAAGATTTCCTTCTGTACCTTCTGTACGCACAGGAAAATTGAATGAAAAAGGATTTGTAGGTTACTCTGAAGCTTCTTTATTTATAGTAGATAGCAGCTCAACACAAACCAGTCCTTATATTTTAGCCATGTTTAGTTTCTTAAGACGCTCATTTTTCAAAGGTATCTTCCAGATTTTTTTAGGGTATGAAAGGAATTGTTTGAAAAGAAATTTCTATGTTATTTTTTGGCTGTATGCTGATCTCCTTATTCTATATTAGTTTTAAATTTTTACCTTGAAATTTTGCTTAAAATCGAACGGCGAATCCTAGGTGTGCCCAGACCGGACTCACAGATAATCTAGGACAACTGAGAGTCTGTATTCTTTGTTTCTCCGCATCTCATCGGTCAGTTCATTGACAACAATGCTCGTTTCAGCACTCTTTTTGAAGCTCCAATCAATCAGTGTGCCCACTTTTGGCACACCCACAGAATTAAACGATAAGTGCTATTTTCAGAAAATTTTACTTTTGTACTCCTCTAGGCCTACTTAGACTGCCTACCATTTTTTTTATCAAAACTCCAAATTTAAAAGGTAGCATGCCGGAAAGGGTTATAGGTGTCTTATTAACCTATCTAAAGAAACGCTAGGTTTATTTATTGTTAAAATACGAAAAAATTAATTTTCAAATTACCAGGAACAAATTGTACCTAAGAAAACTACAAGAAGGAAAAATGTGAGGGATAATAATATTGAAAGTAGATAGCGCCATTATTGGGAATTATTGGGAATTGGAAATTGCTCAAATAAACATATACCAAAATCCAACCCGAAAGCTGGCTAATTAGATTTATGTTCATACTGTTAGAGGCACTCTTTTTTTAACCTTTTTGTATAAATTAAAGGAACTATTATAGTCTCAAAAAATGTCGGGTATCAGATTTCAGTGGAAATATAAATGATTCCATCTGGACGATTTTTACGTGACGTCTGTACTTACGCACAGAATAAATGAATTTTTTTTCGAATTGGATTGTAAAATGGGCTTAAAATTTATTCACAAGGGATTTTTTTCCGCGACGTCTGTACGTATTTACACTGAAGTGACAAAAGTCATGGGATACCTCCTAATATTTTGTCCTCCTTTTGCCCGGGGAAGTGCAGCAACTCGACGTGGCATGGACTCAACAAGTCGTTGGAAGTCCCCTGCAGAAATAATTGAGCCATGCCGCCTCTATAGACGTCCATAATTGTGAAAG
This sequence comes from Stegodyphus dumicola, assembly GCF_044657685.1. NCBI lineage: Eukaryota > Metazoa > Arthropoda > Arachnida > Araneae > Eresidae > Stegodyphus > Stegodyphus dumicola. The sequence goes on along the minus strand of NC_140772.1, from coordinate 18,640,056 downwards.
TGTTGACGGTGCAGGGTTTTGGGCACGAACTGACCTCTCAACGATGTCCCATAAATGTTCGATGGGATTCCTTTCGGGCGATCTAGGTGGCCAGATCATTCGCTGGAATTGTCCAGAATGTTCTTCTAACCAATCGCGAACAATTGTGGCCCGGTGACATGGCGCATAGTCATCCATAAAAATCCCATCGTTGTTTGAGTACGTGAAGTCCATGAATGGCTGTAAGTGATCTCCAAGTAGCTGAAGGTATCCATTTCCAGTCAATGATCGGTTCAGTTGCACCAGAGGACCGAGTCCATGCCATGTAAAAACTGCCCAGACCATTATGGAACCACCACCAGCTTGAACAGTGCCTTGTTGACAACTTGGGTCCATGGCTTCGTGGGGTCTGCGCCACACTCGAACCCTACCATCAGCTCTTACCAACTGAAATCGTGGCTCATCTGACCAATCCACGGTTTTCCATTCGTTTAGGGACCGACCGATATGCTTACGAGCCCACGAGAGTCGCTGCAGGAGATGTCGTGCTGTCAGTAAAAGCACTCGAGTTGGTCTTCTGCTGGCATAGCCCATGGAAGACAAATTTCGCCGCACTGTCCTATCGGACACGTCCCTCGTACGTCCCACATTGATTTCTGCGGTTATTTGACGCAGTGTTGCTTGCCTGTGAACACTAACAACTTTACGCAGATGTCGCTGGTCTCGGTCGTTAAGTGCAGGTGGTCGGCCACTGCGCTGTCCATGGTGGGATGTTATGCCTGAAATTAGATACTCTCGGCACACTCTTGACGCTTTGGATCTCGGAATGTTAAATTCCCTAACCATATCCGAAATGAAATGACCCATGCATCTAGCTCCAACTACCATTCCGCGTTCAAAGTCTGTTAATTCTCGTCGTGCGGCCGTAATCACGCCAAAGCCTCTTCACAGGAATAACTTGAACACAAATGAAAGCCCTGCCAAAGCACTTCGCATTTATACACTTTCTACGCGATACTACTGCCATCTGTATATTTGCATATTGCTATCCCATGACTTTTGTCACTTCAGTGTATGTACTTCGCATAACTCCTGAACGATTAGCTGTAGAACGTTGAAATTTTGTACATGGGATTACAATCAATTCGCGACTTATGGGATTACCGGGCTTAAAATTCCTCACCTGGCCTTTATTTTTTCCATAACTTCGTAATTATATACTTCCAATTACAGAAACTTTTTAAATGACAAAAGGCTCATGTTAGGCTAATTTGAAAGTTAAATAAAAATTTAATTTTGGGTATGCGATCTCCCCGTTTCTGTACTTATATTTTGTAAAATTTTGTACTCGTTACGAAAAAAAATTTAAAATGTTTGACTTCCGTACAACAAAAATTGACTGGGATATTTAATTTCAAAATTTGCAATTTTAGATGTTATTTTCGAATTTTCTTGAGGTAATGGTTAATTAAGTTAGAATAATTGGAAGAAATAAGTTTAAATAAAATGCAGCGAAAAATGTATGTAATTTAAGATGCCGTACAAGTGGTATCCACATCATATTTTTTGTAGTAATGTTACACACGTTTCACTTTCTAGTTAAGCAAGACAGACACAAATGATGCGATGTAAGATCAAATCACCGATCTTAGGGGCGGGGACTGGCAGAGAGATATAAAAAGAAAACTCTGACAGAAATCAAATATTCTTAGTGTTGTTTACTGCGTATTTGTCTGAACAATAAACGTAAAAAAAATGTGCAATGGCCTCATCTGTATTTGAACTCCGAACCTCTTGATTGTTCAATTGCGGTGGTTCTGATTACAGCACAAAGGCAAGCAGTAAAGTGGAAGGAAAACCCTTACAACTTTTCTACTCAAGTTCGAACTCAGTGACAATGTTCACGTTCCTCTAGTAAATATTGCTCTTTACCCGGGGGTTGGATGTCCGGAACCGGCTGGAAACCATTGTAGGCGGCGTGAACCGTGCGCGGGAGATCGTCGTAGGCAGTGGCGAAAGGTAGGAGACCCGGCGTTTGATCGATGGGGAATCTGTGGGAATGGCTTCAGGCTTGCCTGCTTGCGTCTCCCACAGCTCAGCGTCAGCCTCCTCGTGGCCTCGCTGGAAACTATACGGTGCCTTGGTCCAGGCCTTGGCTCCTATAGGCTAATGACGCTGAGCAACCAATCCCAGGGGATCGACTTGTGGGAATTTCCGGAACAGACCATTTATGGGAGGAGACCCGGGGTTCTTCCAGACCACTGGCTGGACTTGCCAGTGGACGTGTCCTGACAGCTTCGATTTGTTGGATATATAATCAGACTTCAGAGGACTAGAACCATAGGTCCATCCTATGGCAGGCGCGGGCTTGGCAGGGACCGTACTGGTACTGTCGTCTCCGTTGCCTTTGCTGTGAGGACGCTCTCATGTAGATATTAAGCGCTGTGTCGGGGGAAGCGGCTCCCCGCGCAGCCCTCAGTGTGATAGATTATGGCGATGAACATGAGAAGTCCCTGCGGGCTGTTCGGTGGGTTGGCGCCCCGCCGGCACAGTCAACTGAGGAAAGCCTCTGTATCATGTAAAGTCGTAATGCCAGGTAATGTTGCCCGAATCAGAGTAAATAACACATAGTTTTTTTTCAATTCTAATCACCTTTTTTCCCTGTTATAAGCTTTTATTGTTTTGAATTCTGATTTAATTTACGTCACCAAATGAACTTACGCTTCAGATTAAACCAATTAAAATTGTATGTAAATTGTTAACAGTATTCTTCTGTTTTTTAACTGTCCTCAGATTAACCATGATCTTGAATTAGCAAGTAAATCGGGAGTTTGGTAATATCCTAACAAATTCGGAGCTCGTTTTATTAAAGTTAATGAAATTATGATAACTAAATGCGTTTTCCTTTTGTACCATAATAGACTTTGTACAATCTATTAGGTTTTTCGAAGTAGAAAACACAAAAAATGAGCAATGTCCTCACTTGTATTCAAACACCAGATTTTCCGATTCTCAGCCAAACGTGCTAGTAATAATCTCCCAAGAGCGCGCAATGAAGGCGAAAATTCCTTGTATTGTTACCCTACTGCCCTCAACGGTAGGTTGGGAAAGGAAGAGATCCAGTCACCAAACCCAAGTAGTGACAATTCATCATCTACCACAAGGGCGCCACTGGTAGAGGTATTATGTTATTTTCAGAGGCTTTGTACGGGAAGAATCTGGATTGCTTTTCCCAGGATTAGAATTTCGGATTTTCTGATGGCCAGCCAGCTGTGCTATCAATTATATTATTAAAAATGAGTAATGTCCTCACTTGTATTCAAACTCCAGATCTTCCTATTCTCAGCCAAACGTGCTAGTAATAATCTCCCAAGAGCGCGCAATGAAGGCGAAAATTCCTTGTATTGTTACCCTACTGCCCTCAACGATAGGTTGGGAAAGTAAGAGATCCAGTCACCAAACCCAAGTATTGACAATTCATCATCTACCACAAGGGCGCCACTGGTAGAGGTATTATGTTATTTTCAGAGGCTTTGTACGGGAAGAATCTGGATTGCTTTTCCCAGGATTAGAATTTCGGATTTTCTGATGGCCAGCCAGCTGTGCTATCAATTATATTATTAAAAATGAGCAATGTCCTCACTTGTATTCAAACTCCAGATCTTCCGATTTTCAGCCAAACGTGCTAGTAATGACCTCCCAAGAGCACGCTTTTCCCAGGATTAGAATTTCGGATTTCCTGATGGCCAGCCAGCTGTACTATCAATTATACCACAAGAGGACATAGTGGAAAAGGTGTAAATTCCTCATAATGTTTTTCCAAACAGTTTCTTTTAGGTATAATTATAATTTCTTATTAAAGGCAAATTAAAATAATTCAAATAATACAATTTTTTGTTTACAAATATTTTAATATAAATATTATGTTTGTTATTGGTATATAATTGATTTACATTACGTTGTAAAAACGAAGTCTCGTTTCGCATTATTTGAGAGTTCTTACCAAATCATTTAATACTTTCTCCTTCTGCTACAATAAATTTAAATGGGAAGTTATTGTTTTGTAAAACTTCATTAATTATTTAATTAAAATAATCAGCTCATATCTAAATTCTAATTGCTGTATAAAATCTAAAGGATAGAGTAGCATTGTCCATTATGTCTGATGCCGGTTTTATTGAATATACTTTACGCGTTAGCGATTGAGCATAGTGTAAAATTTAGGAAGAGAAATAAGAAAATTGTTATTAAAACACCTTTACAAAAAAATTTAAGGTTACATTTTCGAAGTTGAATCTTAAATGTAAGTCATTCCTTTTAAGTAAATACACCTACTAATAATATGTAATTTGTTTTGGTTTTAATGTCTAATATTTACAAATAAAAATAATCACTATTAATATGAGACAAAACAACTTTCGAATTTAATTACCATGAAATATTAATCTCCTTCTGGCTAATTTAATTAAAATCTAACTATTTTTTATAAAAAGCAAGAGAAAAGTTACTTGATAAAATTTCCTTACGTTATATTTGCTTTAAACAGCTCATTTCTCCCGAAAAATAATTAATTCTCTGAGTCTCTGTTCATTAATAAACTTAATTATTTCTTTTAAATATTTACTGAATTCATAGAAAGAAAATTAAACTCCTAAATTCGTAATTTCTCGTTTTGTTATGACACCTGTGCTTCAACAAAAGTAGCTTCATTTCCTCTAAAAGGTAAAAGGATTATAAATTAATTAAGGGGACTCATACACCTTAAAACCCATAAGATGTTCGAATAGGTGACTGTCACGAGAATTGGGATAACTTATTTATTTTAAAAGTAATTACTACCAACTTTTACAGCTGACTACATAATATAGCTGCTTTCTGAAATAGTCATCAGAAAGTTTGTGTTGCCATAAATATTTTTATAATTTAATCCGCTTTGTGACAACATTTTTCGTCATGTTTCCAACTTGCGCGCGCAGTTTAAAACATTCTGTTTCATAATTTAATTCCATATTTAATATATACCTTTTATAACATTTGGAAATTAATGTGAACCTAAAATTCTAAAAATTCCATGTCAAATTTTTATTTTATTTGGAGTTGAGTTTATAAAATGTATTTTATTAAAAAAATTTGTAATGTTTCCGTCCATAAAATTTTTCATTACTAAAATATTCATCAGTTTGTTGGTTCAGTTAGAAAATAGTGCCCATATATAGAATTCCATCAAATTTCAAGTATGTACCATCAGCCATTTTTAAAATATCATGCGCGCAAGATGGAAACATGGCGAAATATTTTGTCACAAAGAGGATTAAATTATAAAAATATTTGTGGCAACACAAACTTTCTAGTTACTAGTTTCCGAAGCAACTATATTATGTAGTCAGCTGTAAAAAGTTGGAAGTAATTGCTTTTAAAATAAATAAAATATCTCAATTTCTGCAACAGTCACATATTCGAAGATCATGAGGGGTTTAAGGTGTATGAGTCCCCTTAATTAAAGACTATGTGTATACTGGTTCTCCGAGAATGATTAGGGAATCTAAAAAAAATCTTTAAGATGTATGTGTTATGTACATAAAATTCCATTAACATTAATTTTGATTACACGAAAACAATTTCTACCCGCTTGAATTTCAGCTGTATTTCACATTTTTCAAAAATCCCACTGTTTTAAATATTCAACTTCATATCTGTTTTAACACATAAGACTGTGCATGTATATTAAAAAATTCTCTTTTAAAAGTATTCGAGACCTGCATTTTTGTGCATTCATGCTTTGAAAAATAATTCCTCCTCTTTTGTAATACTTCACTGAATCTGGTATTTGGCGAGAGTATATATGAACGTAAAGGGAAAAAAAAAATAGTGTTCTAAATCGCGACATTTCACCTGAGGATTTTGTGAAAGAATTTCTGGAATTTAATTCCTTTAAGCCTAACGCATCGATCTGTAAACGTTTGTTGAAATCGAAAGAAAATATCCAGCTATTTTAGATGTAACGATTACGTGCATTCGTAATGAAAATAAAAATTATATTCTGAAAAGAAAAAAAAAAGTTAGAAAAGTAAGATATTCTTTTATTGTTAATGCTTCTGAAAGCTAACTGAAAAGTTTTAAATACAGGTATTTTCATTAAATTTTCCTCTATTTACTGAAATTCTTTTGAGAACATATAAGCTCAAACTGTTTTCAAGTTTTAATTCTCTGGTACAACATTATTGATAACTTAAAATTTTCAGTTTAATGAGTTAAGCTTGTTTTATATTTCTATAGTTGAACAACTAGAAAAAACAATTGTGACTTTTTACAACATAGCCTTGTTACTTTCTTGAATATTCATGAATACTTTGGACGGAAAGCATTTTTGACTGATATTTTTATAACAGTGTGAAGAAGCTAGTAAAATAAAGAATAAAACTTAATGTCTAGAAAAGTTCGATTACAAAGCGAAGTATAAAGCATTTGTACTTTCAGAGTTTAACTTAACATGTTACTATTGAAAGCATCATGAGTACTAAAGAATTTTAAACCATGATAAAAGCATCGGCTTTTTTATTTTTAACCCCTCTAATTTAACATGCTAATATTTTTTGTGTATTTATTGTTTCTTTCATACGGTTTCGTAATAGATTGAATGCACACAGGTCCGACGATAGATTAATAACATTTATTTAATCAAAAGAAGCACTTCAACGTTCTGGAAAATTCCACTGAAATTCTCGTGCAGGTGTTCACAGTATCATAGAGTACAATCAGTCGTTACACTACAAGCTACTAAGAGCGTTAAACACAAAGCAATGCAAAGCGCATCTAAAAAGAAAGCTAATTCGTATACATCTCATTTTACGCGGAACTTACAACTCTCAGCACCAGTAACTAAGCAACTAAGAGCAGATGTTCTTTCTTCAGCTTTAAATAGTTTCAACCGGCTGCCAGGTATTTCTAGTAATTTCTACTTCTCGAATTACTGGAAAGCAATACAAAGGTGTAATTAAGGTTACAGCTAACATAGCGGTCAATTACATTTATTCAATTTCAATACATATTACTGTGATATAGGGAGCAGACCAAAATGTCGCCAAGTTTGGCAAGTCGCCAAAACCATTGCCAGCTTGGAGATATCTCGCCAAATTATCGAGATACCCATTTACTCAAAGTTAAATGCACTTACCCCTGTATTTTTAATTTTTTTCATAGCTTCTCTTTAGTTTTTTTTTTTTTTTTTTTTTTTTTTTTTTTTTTTTTTTTTTTTTGATGTTGCAAAGGAAATACAGCAATTTTACTGATAATTCTACTAAAATTACCTATCTAAGTACAAAATTCCTAATAATGTTACAGGTTGCGTTCTATTTATTGACCTAATGTCGATATTTACATTTCGCTTTCAACTATATAAAAAATCCATTGTTCTGATTATGCAGTATGTAGCGTATATTAAACACATTCGATTTAAAAGTCCGACACATAATGCAACTTAAATACGCTCTAATCAAGTAAGGTTTTGCATTCTAGAAGATGATTTCTTTAACACTCTGTAAAACAATGTAGTTTCCTTCAAAACATTTATTTAAAAAATACAAATATAAATTTTGAAGAGAAAGCAAAATAAAAGAGAGTGTTTATAAGCAGGGATAAGAACCTTTTTCGATTAGTGGGCCAGTTAAATTGCAGTTTATTATTTTTAGGTGTCAGGTGAGCCGCTTGTTATATTTCTTTTTAAAAATCATATTTATATCCCCGCTTTGGTTTCAATAATCACTAATGATTTCAAGAATAATTTGATTTCAATAATCCTTTAAAGAAGCAGAATTTTTAAATTTCCAAACTCTTTCTCATATTGTCTACATAAAAATGTTTAATTTTCAAAATTACTCTTTGCCCCCTTAGCAAAGTGTGATAATCACTGCTGTTTTTTAAAAGTTTTATGTGGTTTTTATTTAAAAATTCAGTTTTTGTTTGGTACAGAAGCCGTTTATCTTGTCACGTTTTTGATTATTATATTTAGAAAATCAAATTGTCTGAATCAGTAAAGGAGACTACAGTGTTGGTAGGTGCTCTCATTCGGAAAAACTCACTCTGCTATAGCTCGAAACATGAGGTTTGTTTCATACTACCTTCGTATTCAAATTTAGGTAACTATAACCGAAATTATATCATAATTTCTAATTTCTAATTTGGGTTCTCTCTTTACAACTCATCCCACTCATATACTCAGTCTCCACTACAGGAACTTTTCCCATGGTGGAGAGGGGCACTAGTCACCCTTCCGTCCTGGAAAATGGCAAATGGCCTCTTTTCTCGTGCTTGTTTCTGAATCTGCTTTAATGGCCGCTAATCTTGGAGGCTTTTTAAAAATGTTTTCGGCGAATGTAAGTGAATAAAAGTAATTGTGTGGCGTGCCACGGAAATGCCTAGCGTTTGTCACATAGTAGCATGGGTACCATAGGTTTGCCATACCTGGTCCCTTCGTTGGACTCTTCGTAGAGTTTAGTATGGTTTAGATAAACCACGCATGTCACGTCGACATTTACTAAAGATTCTTGCTGGCGACGACGTGCATATGTAAAATAAAGGATTCTTGAACTGTTTTTATCAACATTCCCGTTTTCTCACTTAAGAAATCAGACGAGGAAAATACACTATCAGATCCGCTGAATCTTGTCAAATAGCCTGTTTAAGAACGCTAAATATTCACTTAGGAACGTTTAGGAGCCTTCACGGTGGAACAAGAACCGAAACCATTTTGCAAGAACTAAAGTACCAAATATCTTATCTAGGGGTCACTTTAAGTACTAGAAATTAAATTTTATAACATGATGTTTTTGGCCTACTATAATCAAGAAATGCGAATTTCCAGCACTTTAATGACTACGAAGAATGTTTACTCAAATGATTGTTGAAATTCCTTAAAGTTATACCCATGCTGAACATCTATTATATCGTTCACTCCTGAATTTTTCCACAAACGTTGGCAAGTATGGAGCATCACGAATCTGTTTTCTTTTCCTAACAATGTTTTTATTATATTTCAGTTAATATGCCAATTTCTGTTCTAGGACGGAGCAAAACTTTACATGAGGCATCACAAAGTTCCTAAAGGTATGCAACGAAGAGTCCAACGTTGGTACGATTATTCTTGGTCAAGGTAAGTACACTTTTAAAAAGCCTTAATTAATTATACATCTCTCCCACTGCCGTAGATTTCTGTGGTGTTGTTTTCTTCGCTTTCTACACCACCACTCGCAAACAACCACTTCCGACAATAACTAGTCCTTCTGCCAATGTTGTTATTGTTCATGATGATAATGTCGTGTCTAGCAACTATATAACTCCGAAGCGGTCAAAGACAGCTTTTGTAACCTCGGCAGCTCTATCCGTATAAAGTAGGTCCACTGGGTCTTCAGTGCCGATGTTAAACAGTGTGGCCTGGATTGCTGGGCAGCTGAAGATGTGATGGCGAGACAGTGGGATGTCATCTGGGCAATGAGGACAAATGTTGGTGTAACTACGCTGTCCGTCTGCAGAAATCCTCATCCCTTTTAAGTCATTTGTCTGTAGTCATAGTCACTAACCACTATCTCGGTAGTGCGGCTGCTGAAAATTTGACTGTAATATTCTTTCCTAAGAAAACCACTTACTAATTTGATCGAGATCGTCAAAATCAGATAATCCTCTCGAGGTGACCATTTCCTTAAAGCAACAATTCTGAAATTTACCAGTATCTCAAGCAGAGTAAGTAAATATCGCACTAAACACCACAACGCTAAGATGGTCATCTCTACAGAAAAACAAAATTGCCTGGAAACATGGATTGTAGTCTTAGAAAGCATTCTTCGCATATTTTACTCGCAATCACCAAACATGTCTGAATTTTGATATCAGTTTTAAAATAATTTCAAGTACTATCTAAGTTAAGAAAATTAGCTGACAAACACATATTTTTATGGAATGTATTTTCCTTAAAACAAATTTTATTCCCATTTCCCCAATTTATTTTTCAGGCTCATTTTTAGCACAATGCATTTTAAATGATTCATTTCATTCCTGAACTATTTATATTATTTTTCTATTTTAAGTTTGTGTAGGGTAATATGATCAATTGTTTATAAATAATTACCGCCGTTAGTAAAATAGGATTTCCAGAACTTTTACAAAGTTAATGAAATGGGTCTCTGTTACGCCCTCAATATTCACTAAAACATACAAATTCAAATGAGCAGGGTTAGCAATGTTAAAATTTGAAGGAAATTCCGTGTATTTTAACAAAAAAAGTTAATTACGACAAAGGTGTTTGGAAAGTATTAGTATGTTTCATAAATCTGCTATTTTGTTTGTATCTTGAATTTCTTCTTCTAGACATGGTAATATTTGGGGAAGATTTAACTCATTTTCCCATGCTTGTTACCGAATCGTTCAAGTACCCTCTTGTTTGCATGGTGTAAAGTAGAGAGAAATCATAACCTGAGGTTCAAATTCGAAGTTTTGAAAGTTTGTGGGGCTTAGACTGGAACGCCGAACAGGTTTGAAAATTTATAGATGTATGAGGCCTATATTACATAAGGGCGTCTAAAATACCGTCGAGCGAAAAGTACTCTCTCGAAGATTGTGGTAAAATATGGAGCAGTAAGAGATTAGCTGGATACATACCCCGTGATTTTCTCCTTCGAAACTGCGACGGAGCTTCGCTTTACTGCGGGTGTAATTCTATTGTTTCGCTGTGGTGCACCATAAACAAAGTTCCCGATGTTGGAAAAACTAAAATTACAGATATGTTTGGGTCATTCCTGACGAAAGACCTACGGATTCCATTCCAGAAATGAATCAAACACACATGTGACAATTTATCTACTTTTAGTGAAATTAAGGAACAGCACTGGCGTTACTAGAGAAGGACAGACGGGGAGGTTCACCTTGAGGTGGTACATTTTTGGTACATCAAGCTTCAAAGTGTCCAGCCATTTGTAATAGCAGCATTACTTTTAGGACATACATTTGGTGAGCAGAAACAAGACAGAAATGATAATGATTCCGTTACGGATAAAACAGTATTAGTTATTAATTTTGCAGCTAGTCTATCGAAAATATTTACTGAGTATATAAACCCTCGAAATTTCTACAGTGCTAAATTTCTTATTGTTATAGAGTTAGATTATTTTAAAGCAGGAGACGTGAAAAACGAGCAGTACCCTCGCTGGGACTCGAACATGGATCTCTGGAATACGCACCGAGTGTGCTACCGTTAACACCACGAAGGCATGCTGGAAGGAGGGAGAAAATACATTATATACTCTCTCTTTTAAAGGGCGACTGGGGATTAGGAAACCCAGTAGGCAAATTATAGTCCACCACCTTTTAGTTCGGGCGTCACTGTAGTGTCATTAGGTTATTTTGAAGCAGGAGTACATGAAAAATGTGCAGTGCCTTCGCCGGGACTCGAACCCTAGACCTCTTGATACGCGCCGAGGTGCTACTTTCACACCATGAAGGCATGCTAGAAGAAGAGAGAGAATCCCTTATACTGTAACTAAAAATTCTGATATGTACACCACATGACTTCCTTGTACGGAATATTAAATTATACGCATTTTTTCTTGCATTTCATTTAAACTTATTGGATTTAATTAAATCTACTTCGCCGACAGCGCATAAACCACAATAGAATAAATAAATTCCTTAAAATTCACTCTTTTTGGTTACCATATCGACACTCTGGCACTAGGTTCACTTAACAGTCGTTCTATAACTCCGAATGCACAAAATATTTATCATTTAAAGAATTATCTAATCGTCGCCACATGTTTTATTCAAATACTATAATAAAGCTGGAATGATGTATAAAAGAAATTAAGCAACGAAAACAAAAAAGAAATAGTTTTTCACACGCGATTGAGTATTTCTCATTCAATTAATTCAGTTCTCATTACGCGACAAGGCAAAAATACATAAAAACTCAAAATATCTGTATTAAAAATTACGAAGTAAATCTTAAACACTTATTTCCTCGAAAAAATTCCAGAAAGGATTAAGCATGATTTAATTGGCAATAATAAATGAAGGCGTTATCTTTGTTGTTGCGAAGCTACGTTTCTCTAGATTGGCAACAAATCCACTAGTCTACTGTTTCAAATGTAAACAAACAATGGCCGCCATCAAGAAGAGGATTAGGCTTAGCGGCACTTAAACAAATTTAAAATTGTTGATAATTCTAAAAATATTGCATACAGATTTACTAAAGGCATAAAAACCTTAACCGGAAGATAAAAACAACATAATTCAATAATTTTTAAAGCAAAAAATGTACAATTTGCAAACATATAAGCGTAAAGAAACTGAGATCACTAAGCCGAGTAACAGAGTGGATATATATATAAATATATTTATATACGTTTGGCGCTGCCGATTGCAACCGAAATACGAGGTGCACATCTACATGTTATAGCAGTCCTATATACAAAATTTCAACGTTCTGAGGCTACTAGGTTTTTAGTTATGCGAGATACGTACGTACAAACGTTCGTACAGACGCCACGAAAATTTCTCTTCAGAATTCATTTTAAAGCAGTTTTATAATTTTTTTGGAGGAAAAGAGTCTTTTATTCTGTCCTTGCGTACAGATATTACGTATAAACGTCGTTAAATTGCATTCGAAAGCTGTGGAAATGGATATTTTCGTTGAAATATGCTGCCTGAAACTTTTCTCGATTACAATACTTCCTTTTTACTTCGTACAAGGAATTAAAAAAGAACTAATGGTTGTTATATTAACTGAAATTTTGTTTTATGAAAAACCTTATAAAGAATAGCTCTTTTTCGTGTGGCCTACCGACGTGTTAAACTACTTTTGTAAAATTCATAAAACTTTTATCGTTAATGTTATTTGAAATGTTTTTGTTAAATCCACGTGCATAATAAGTACTTCATAAACAGAATCATTTTGATATTTTAAAAATACGACAGAAGTTTATCAAGGTTTTTAACAATTTAAGGGAAATTAGCGAATCTTTCTATGATCTAGAAGATTACGTAATTACAATTACACCATAAATTGAAGATTTAACGAGAAAATAAAAGAAAAGGTTTTATTTTTCAAAAGCTTAACTGTGTTACGCTCTACCAAATTTAAATAGATTCCCAAATGTTAAGCTATTTATGAAAGCCATAAGTACATTAAAGCCATTGTAAAATTTGTTTCTTTTCACAAATACACGTTAACGAAAATTATTTTTCATCCGTAGTTTACCGGAGGGATTGCGCGTAATCCTAGCGTAAAGAAAATACTGTTAAAGAGATTGCATATTAAGACTACGAAAAGATGAACTGATCTTCCATTTTCCTGCATTCGCGTAACGAAAAATTATGATACGGTTGATGTGATCTAAATGCACTACTTTGCACAGTTTGTAATCTCTGCTTATTGGTTTATATGTAGAGAAGAATTAAAAACTGAAATCCTTTACCATGTAATTGGTTTAATTTTTCTTTTTTCGTTAAGTTAATTAAATGAGAAAATTAAGTATTTAAATTTGTGTTACATGTGCGAAGGCATTTTCTGTCTCCTTTCTGCACGCCTTCGTGGCGTAACGGTAGCATATTCGGCGCGTATTCGATCCAAGTCCAGCGATCGAGTCCTTGCAAGGGCATTGCATAATTTTTATGTATCTTGCTTCAAAAATACCTAATGTGTCTTCAGTGATACTCGAACAAACAAAACAAATGCTGGTGGATGATGATTCGTCACCACCAGGATTTGGCGATTGGATCCCCTAATCCCCAGTCGCGCTTCAAAAGTGGGAGTATATACGGTATTTCTAGTTTCTGCGTGCCTTCGTGGTGTAACGGTAACACACTCAGCGCTTATTCGATAGGCCCAGGCTCGTGTCCCGTCGAGGGCACTGCTCATTTTCCCATTCTCTAGCATAAATAAACTCTAATGTCTCCCCAATGTAAAAATTTTTCGTCGAATTTTTCATGAATGAAAGCTACTTCTAACAACACTGTTCCTATTAAACCTTTCCGGCAAGCTACCTTTTAAAGTTAGAGTTTTGATTTAAAAAAAAAAAGCTAGGCAGTCTAATTAGGCCTAGAGGAGTACACAAGTAAAATTTTGTGAAGATAGCACTTATCTTTTAATTCTGTGGGTGTGCCCAAAGTGGGCGCTTTGATTGAATAGAGCTTCGAAAAGAGTACTGAAACGAGCATTGTTGTCAAGGAACTGACCGATGAGATGCGGAGAAACAAAGAATACAGACTCTCAGTTGTCCTAAATTATCGGTGAGCCCGGTCTGGGCACACCTAAGGTTCGGCGTTCGATTTTAGGCAAGATTTCAAGGTAAAAATTTAAAACTAATATAGAATAAAGAGATTAGCATACAGACAAAAAAAATAACATAGAAATTTCTTTTCAAACAATTCCTTTTATACCCTGAAAACGTCTGGAAGATTTCTTTGAAAAATGAGGGTCTTAAAAAACTGCATGCTAGGCGCATATTCCAGAGATCCCCGGTTCGATTCCCGGGGTAGACGTTGCATATTTTTCATCTTTCTTGTTTCCAAAAAATCTTAATGTTCCTACAGTGGCTCCCGAACTAAAAGGGTGATGGATAATGAATCGCCACACCCAGAATTTGCGATTGGGGGTCCCTAAAACCCCTGTCGACCTTTAAAGGGGGAGCATATAAGGTATTTCTCCCACCTTCGTGGCGTGCCTTCGTGGTGTAGTGGTCTGCACGCTGGGCGCGTATTCCAGAGGTCCGCGGTTCAATTCCCGGCGAAGACGTTCAATGCCCGGCGAAGGCATATTTTTCATCTTGCCTGCTTCCAAAATACCTAATGTCTGTACAATATATGTGGTAATGTCGATTGCAATAAAAGAGGCAAGTGCACAAATAGATATTATAGCAGTCCCATGTATAAAATTTCAACGTTCTATGGCTATCGTTTTTGAGTTATACGAGACACATACATACATACATACATACATACGTAAGAACAGACGTCACAAAAATGGTCCTTTTTTAATCCATTTTAGAAACATTTTACCATCCGTTTTGGAAACAAGAGTCCTTTAGTCTGTTCATACGTACAGATTTCAAGCCAAAAATTCGTCCTAATAGATTCGGGAACGATGATTCAAAATGAGTATTTCCGGCTAAATATGGCACCCGAAGACTTAATTCGCGATTACAATAATTCTTCTGATTCGTACAAGAAAGTAAAAAGTGAAGAGTTTCAATTTTATACCATAAAAAGTATTAAATTGAGACGCCTTTGTTTCTTAGAGGAAAAATTTGAAACTGAAAATTTGAAAATGTTTATGTCATATGTCTCATTTTATTTTAACATGAAATTTAAGGAATTAATGTTAAATTAACATATTTGCAAACGATTTGCTGTCTATATGTATAAGATATGTATCATTTTTAGAATTGCGTTAAAGGTTAATTCAAATCAAAGCAATAATATAAGGGAACAACTATACAAAATTTGAAACCTACAACAACAGGATGTCAAATAAAGCATTTTCTTCTGCCCTTCACATCTCTGCAAAACTTCAAGAAGTTTTGGGCTTGAAAATTCTTAAACTAGAATTTAAACTCTTAAATGGGTTAAGCTCGAACATCCGTGGGACGAACAGCTTAAAGAGGGCATTCCTAAACTTGTTTTTTATAACCTTTCCAAAACCTCTTCTACCATCTCTAGGAGTTATGCGAGCTGTCAGTTCAAGACAACCGTATCTATTATGAACCTTTCGATTTCTTCCAACTGGCGATGACATAATTTTTTCTCTTTATGTCTCTACTTTAGGGGTCGGATGCAGGGAGGAGGGGACATTCACTCAGCTCTGGGCATTCTGCCTGACAAGCTGAAAACTGAACTGGCCATCCACGTCAACCTGAAGACCCTCAAAAAGGCAAGTTTTTCAGTTTTCTTTCCAGATTTAGCATACCTTTATGGTTTGAGGATGTTATATTAAGTCAAAATAATTCATAATAGACAGAAGTAAAATTTTAAATTACTTCTAAGTAATGAAACTATTAAATTGAAGCTCCGATAATCCGCAAGAATTATTTAACCAAAATGTACTGAAAAACTGTTATCTTAAATTAGAATGTATTCCCAAAAAAATTTAATTAGAAGCTAAATGTAGCATGAAGAAGAAGAGATAAATAACATGGAACCTTCCTCGGGAAATAAAGAATTCTTTTGTTAAAAACCCATCAAAATATTGTACATCGACAAGTTGTACATCCACAGGGGAAATATCATTTAAATGTTTTGCGCTGTTAAATAAAATAACAAAGAAATAACATTTTTAAAAAACCTCAAGTAGATTACAGAACACCTACGCGTGTTCCGTAATTTGGAACAGCGCATGTGCAGATAGATTTATTTGACAAAAGGGGCTGGAATTGAAATTCTGTATTCCTTAAGAGAAAATTTCTGTGTGTGCGTTTTTTTTAGTTCTTCTTTTTAACTCTGTCACGTTTTCAATTTTTGAATCTAGAATAATACTCTGTAATTATTTTTAAAATGTAAAAAATTTAATGTCTTAAGATATTATACATTTTAATATTTTAAGTTAGTGATCTTATTAAAGTAAGCGATATACATTGTATGCATACAGTGGATGGACAAAAATATGGAACCACCTTGTGAAATGCATGTTTGAAAAGAAAGATTGATTTTAATGAAATAAGTAGGTGGAGCTGGCGTTTTTGACTACTGACGCCACCTATACAACTTCGTAAATGTGCTAAACAGTTCAGTTGTTGTCGGAGTACTGTTATGTGAGGTTGTCATTGCATTATGTCAGAGTTAACAGACTTCGAACGTGGGCAAATTGTTGAAGCACGTATGGTAGGTGCTTCCGTAAGCAAGGTAGCCGAGGTGTTTAGTGTTTCAAGAGGTACTGTATCCAAGATTTATTCCGCATATTTGAAAAGCGGAAAAACATCATCTGCTAAATCACAGCGCGGACGAAAGTGTGTCCCGGGTGATCGCGACAGACGATCATTAAGGGCAATTGTGACGAAAAATAAGAAGACCACAGCTGCAAAAGTTACTGCTGAAATGAATGTTGTGTTACCGAACCCTGTGAGTACCAAAACAATTAGAAGGGAGCTTCATAAACAGGGAATTGCTGGTTGTGCTGCAATTGAGAAGACACTCATCAGTGATGCTAATGCCCTTAACAGGAAAAGGGGGTGTTTAAGTCATAAAGACTGGACTATAGAGCAGTGGAAGCGAGTAATATGGTCTGACGAGTCTTCTTTCACGTTGCTTCCCACTTCTGGCCGAGTTTACGTCTGGAGAACGCCATCTCAAGCCTATAATACAGACTGCTTGTTGCCAAGTGTAAAACATGGCGG
The DNA here is from genome assembly GCF_044657685.1 of Stegodyphus dumicola. NCBI lineage: Eukaryota > Metazoa > Arthropoda > Arachnida > Araneae > Eresidae > Stegodyphus > Stegodyphus dumicola. Next base: position 18,622,705 of record NC_140772.1, on the reverse strand, counting down.
GGGTTCTGTTATGGTTTGGGCAGCCATATCGTGGTTCTCTGCTAGCCCCATGATAACTGTGTCAGGGCACATGACTGCCAAGACTTATGTGAACATTTTGGCCTATCAAGTTCATCCATGGTACAAACTTTGTTCCCCGATGGTGATGGTGTCTTCCAAGACGACAAAGCCCCTGTTCACGCAGCTCACATTGTCCAGGACTGGTTTTCTGAGCACGAGGATGAGTTGTCCCATTTCCCCTGGCCACCACAGTCACCAGACCTGAATATTATCGAACCTTTGTGGTCTACATTGGAACGGAAAGTGCGTTCTCGTTATCCGCCGCCAACATCGTTATCTGAATTTACCACCGTTTTGCAGGAAGAATGGTATAATATTCCCTTGGCAAACATACAGGAACTGTATTTATCCATTCCGAGAAAACTGCAAGCTGTTTTGGATGTCAATGGGTTTCCTACACCATATTAAGCAAAGAAACATGTTTTTTCGGTCCATCGAAATTGGACCGTAGAGATCAGTGGAAACGGGTTCTTTCGAGTGACGAATCAAGGTTCACGCTTTACCGTTCCGATGGCAGGATCTGGGTCTGGCGTCTACCTAGAGAACGTCTCCTGCCAGAATGCATTGCGCCAACAGTCAAGTTCGGTGGAGGTGGAATTATGGTCTGGGGTGTTTCTCCTGGTATGGGCTGAGACCCTTGGTCCCCATTCATGGTAAGCTCAACTCCGATGCCTACTGCACTATTTTGGATGACAATGTGCTTCCTACGTTGTGGCAGTTTTACGGGTTGGACCCCTGTTACTTTCAGGACGACAATGCCAGTTGTCATGTTTCGACGTTAGCCAAGGCTTGGTATGGTGCCAATGGAGTTCATCGAATGGACTGGCCTGCCCAGAGTCCAGACCTGAACCCTATCGAGAACCTCTGAGACGAGTTGCATCGCCGAATTCAAGGGTGCACTACAAGTGCAAAATCGGTAAAGGAACTTCTATGTCTTCTCCAAGCCGAGTGGAAGAAAATACCACTAGCTGTCATACAAAGACTTGTGGAAAGTATGCCCCGGAAGGTCCACACTGTAATTACCTCTCGTGGAGGCTCTACCAACTATTGATTTTGAATAAAGTTAGTTTTACTTTTCTATCACAGGTTTCCAAATACTTATTTGGTAGTCAGTGTATTCTTCTAAGAGGTCTTTATGAAAATATTTGTGTGAGGCCCGGTGGCGCAGTGGCTAGCGCATCGCGCAGCAGCATCATAGGTCCGGAGTTCGAACGCCGGGCTGGGGAAGGTCGACTCAGCCTTTCATGCCTTGATTTCCATTCCTTGGGTTGATAAAATGAGTACCAAGTTCGCTTGGGGACTAAACACTGAGGGTCCTGCGACAAGCTTACCACTTGTTCAGGGCGTATGTTTACGCACCCCGGGGCCCACGGTCCAAAAACAGACTTCGGGGCACTACAGGACTTGGCCCATTAGTGCTGTTTTGCGCCACTGAGTTTTTAGCTATTTATGTGTCGCCTCCTGAAAATTTCGGAAAAAGCATTTTGTAAGCCCTTGGAGCAATTTTTCACGAAAAAGTGTAAGGACTCTCTAAATATTGGCTGCATTGGCTTCTCCAAGCCGAGTGGAAGAAAATACCACTAGCTGTCATACAAAGACTTGTGGAAAGCATGCCCCGGAGGGTCCATGCTGAAATTACCTCTCGTGGAAGCTCTACCAACTGTTGATTTTGAATAAAGTTAGTTTTTTTTTTCTACCACCAGGTGTCCAAATACTTATTGGTAGTCAGTGTATATTGCTTCACATAGTGTTTGTTTCCAATAATATTTGTCTGAAAGACCGCGAAGAGAATATGATTCAGTGCCTAAAATTCAAAGGACAGATGCACGACTGAAATGCAAAGGACAGATACATGTGCGGGCGCTGACAACAAAATGGAAAAATATTTTTGTGATTATTGTTGTAATTAATCACCCCCTATTCAACCAGATTGTTTCACATAGCTTTCGTCTCCCTGTAATATTTGTGATAAAGATCGCGAAGAGAATATGATTCAGTTCCTAAAATGCAAAGAATGGATGCACGACTTATGTGGTAGCATTGACGACAAAAGGAAAAAATATCTTTGTGATCATTGCTGTAATTAATCACCCCCTAGTCAACCAGATTGTTTCACATAGCTTTCGTCTCCCTGTAATATTTGTGATAAAGATCGCGAAGAGAATATGATTCAGTTCCTAAAATGCAAAGAATGGATGCACGACTTATGTGGTAGCATTGACGACAAAAGGAAGAAATATCTTTGTGATCATTGTTGTAATTAATCACCCCCTAGTCAACCGGATTGTTTCACATAGCTTTCGTTTCCCTGTAATATTTGTGTAATATTTGTGATAAAGATCGCGAAGGGAATATGATTCAATGTCTAAAATGCAAAAAATGGATGCACTAAAATGCAAAGAATGGATGTGGTGGCGCTGAGAACAAAATGAAAAAAGAATCTTTGTGATCATTGTTGTAATTAATCACCCCCTAGTCAACCAGATTGTTTCACATAGCTTTCGAATCCCTGTAATATTTGTGAGAAGGACCACGAAGAGAATAAGATTCAGTGCCTAAAATGCAAAGAATGGATGCACAGCTTTTGTCAGCGGCCCCACATGGCGCTGACAACAAAATGGGTGATCATTGTTGTAACTAATTGTATAAAAACATTAATTGAGAAAAAGAAAATCTTATCATGATTCTTCAATTTTAAGCGTAAGGCTTAAGCTAATTTAGTAATAAAGTAATTTAGTATGGCTTAAGCTATTGGTGGTATGATTTAGAATACTCGTTGTTTAAATAGTATTAAAGTCATGCTCAAATATTTTATTAATTTTATCCAAGAGAGAAGACTTTATAGAATATTATTGTAATACATATCAGGAACGACAACACAAGAGACCATTACCCCACATAATTTTTATATTATTCTTAGATCCTACGATTTATACCTAGTTTTTCTTAGGAGGGTACAATTTAAGCACTCTTTCTCTACTTAGCAATAGGAAACTGTACCTGTCGATGGGAGTATAATTCACTTGCAAAGCCTCACTATTTGTTTATTTATTCGAAAATAGTTTACCATTATTTGTGCTTTTACAAAATTGTATTTTCACGGCTTGCAAGTGATCTATTGTTTCCTGCTGATGCAAACAGCTTCACGTATTTAACTTCAACAGGTGAGCATCTTCCAGGAATGTCAACCAGAATTCCTGCACGATTTGGTCTTGAAGATGAAAGCATATATATTCACACCGGGGGATCTCGTTTGCAGAAAAGGAGAAGTTGCCCGAGAGATGTTTATAATTGCTGATGGGATCCTTCAGGTTATCAAGTGAGTACCTTGCAATGTCACTGTTAACTGTGCTAAATTTTGATAAACTGGTTTCTGCGAATTGCAGTGATTGACGATCTTGCACCAACAAGGGCTTAAGCTATTGGTGCTATAAACAAAAATTTAGTATGGCTTAAAGTTTCTAGCACCAAAAACGATGAACAAATGCAACAGGCATTAAGAGTGTTTGATCCATGTTATGATCTCTGAGTAGGGTAGTCTTCAGCGTCCACTGAAGATAGAGATATAATTTCATATTTTGAACAACTACTTGGCGATTTAATCTGTCAAGTACACTCATGTCCATAAATTAAGGATAATTCGGAGTCAGGCGGAAATCGAACTCTTAAATAAATATATCATCTGTAAAATCACTACACACATCTTCAAGAATCATATGCAAATTCCAGGAAGTAACCAGATGACACCGATGGTACGTCAGAATGACGAGAGTGTAAGAGAGTGATATATAAGGAATACAGGCAAAGAAGTAAAATTGTTCGCAGGCGCTTTATCAGCATTTCAGTGCAATAATCGAATAGTTATGACACAAAGGACGCATTTGTATGATTTTTTACGTGCTAGAATTATCGGCCGTCCGGAATGTGGGCGTACCCAACTGGAAGTATCAGACGAACTTGGAATTGCCCAGAGTGTCATCTCCAGGCTTTGGCAACGATTCCAAGATGATGGTAACGTGAGTAGACGTTACAGCATAGGTCGCCCCAGAGTTACAACGCCGAATGAGAACCGGTATTTGGCAGTTACTGCCAAAAGAAACAGGTGGAGCACAGCCTCAGACCTGTCTCGTCAGCTCTCTTCAGCCACTGGTACTACAATTTCAAGGCAGACCGTGTACAGACGCTTAAGACAGATTGCTCTATATGCTCGTAGACCTGTCAGATGCGTTCCACTTACTGCAACTCAGTGTCGCCTGCGGTTAGCCTGGAGTAGAGAGCATGCATTGTGGACACCGCAACAGTGGGCTTGTGTGATGTTTTCCGACGAGTCGAGGTTTAGCTTCCAGTCTGATTCTCGGCGGACTTGAAAACATCATTGAACGACACCGTTACGGTAGTGCAGGAGTGCTCGTTTGAAGTGGAATTATTCTGGGTTCCAGAACTGACCTGCATGTTCAAATTGGAACCATGACAAGCCATAATCTGTCGGGACGTCATTCTGGAACAACATGTACGTTTGTTTCGGGGAGCCATGGACGCACAATTTGCGTTTATGGATGACAACGCCCGCACTCACCGTGCAAACGTCGTACGCGAATGCCTTCAATCGGAGGATATCACCCGTATGGACTGGCCAGCATTCTCACCGGACTTTAATCCAGTAGAGCACGTGTGGGACATGCTTGGCCGACAAGTTGCAGCCCGTCAACCTCTTCCTACATGTCTACCGGAACTTCGGAGAGCATTGCTTTTTGAGTGGTGTAATATTCCCCAAGATCAGATCGATAATTTTATACTCAGCATGCTTAGGCGTTGTACGGACTATATTGCATCGTGTGGGAGACATACAATGTATTAACAATCATATCAACCATGTAATATTGGTTTTTTGTAAATAGGTGTTTTTTGTAATTTGCTCCAGGGAGAAAAAATCGCTAATTCCTTTAATAATATCAAACATATAACATCTTTTCTTTGCTCTTTACCTTTTGTTTAATAAATAAGCTTTACAAATAAGTCAAATTTGTTTTGCTTCTAACTCTTCCTTTGCCTGATTTTGCATTATCCTTAATTTATGGACATGAGTGTAATACGTGGTACACACCACTTGGCAAACATTCATCAGATATCATTATCAAAGATTTGTCGAACATTTATCAGATGGACTCGTAACTGGAAGCCAAATATGAATTGGCTTCCGCTTCTCACGAGAGTAACTGTATCAGGTTCAATGTTCCGTCTTACTTTCATCGGGAACATGCAAGGACCTGACTCGGAACAGATAGCTTACTAAAGCTATGTTCAATAACTGTGGGAAGTAGACAGGATACACAAGAAGGGTATACAAAACCCTTTATTTTTCTCTATTTACAATAACTTCCGTACTTCGGAATACAAAGACCCACTGCTTGTGGTCTAAACGTAAAAATATAAAAATAAAACTAAACTCTAATTTAACTTTAGAATAACAAACGTGGAAGATTGGCCTTATATTAACAGGAAGCCGTATGTAGTACAGAGAACTGTGAACACTACAATACGTTTAAAAATTATCAAGAGGATTAAACCTCTGGCCTGGAAGGCAACCAGCAACTGAATAAAACTTCTAAGGTAAGCGGCCTGCTTCGACTAACTGCTTCCTCTCTTTCGCTTGGCAAAAAGCCACAACTTAAATACTTGGCGTTCGCCAGACAAACTTTGCATAAATACGTTAACGCTTATAATTCTGGCCGGAAGTAGAAAATAAGAAGTGATAGTAAAGATTTAAAATAAAATAAACGTTAGTAAAACTTAAGATCCTTACATACTTCCCGCCAGAGTTAATTAGTTTGAAACTGAGGTCTAAAACGACCTTGTTGAAAACTTTTAGCTCTAGAATCTAACGCGAGGCCAATCTTTTACAAACATTTTTCGCTAGAAACTAGAAATTTAAAAGAAAGAAATTTGTTTTTACAATAGCAGCTCCCAGGACACACAATTTTTTCATCTGTACTGCATCTAAACAGGAGCTTTTATTCAAATCTGGTTCCTTCCAGAGATCTGGAAGGAAAACTAGTTTAATGAAATGTTACACAATGAAACGGCAAGTAACATGTATAATTACATTTCTCTTAACATTCTTATTTCATTCATGACTATTTTAATTATCTCTCCCCGTGCTCTCTGACATGTGTTGTAAAAGAACACCAAACACGAATGTGTTTCTGTCTACGTGTTCAACACTTCCTCTTACAATCAAAACACTAACGTGTTAAAATTCAACATACCAAGACCTCGTAACACACCCTAATTTCAACCCTGAGGTGAAACCCTGAATTCTGAAAGTGGCTAACTCTGAAGTGTAGCGTCAGAGGGCCTAACTACATCATTCAACCTTTAACACATATTCACCATGATTTAGTCTTTTTACAGTCACACGAATAAAAAATTTTAAACATTACTTTCACTTTTACCATATCACGGTATTTCTTAACATTTAAAATAACAGTTAACATGTATATAAGAACATATCAACATGCCGTTAATTTTACACATTTGAAAACATACATTAGTAGTACATTGTTAACTTCTATTCTTTTCAAAGCAAGTGCCAATTCTTTCTACATTGAAATAATACTACATTTCAAAAAGTCTTTCAGACTAAAACTTCTTTCTTGCTAGAATGTTTTAATAAAATTTATACAATAACTTTTTACAATATTTAAGTCTTTACACAACGCTATTATACATCAACTTTAGTTTTACGCGCGAGTAATTGAAAAACATAATAAGAAAATCGGTCATAACTCATTTCTCGCCCTTTTGGCGATAAAGGTAGACCTCGCATGAGGTAAAACTTCTTGAAATCTGCCACTTGCAGTAAGAATGAAAGATTAACTTAAGTTTGCAAAGTAACATAAAACTTTACTTATCTTTGTGATATTCGGACATTCTTTTGTGATCCCAGTCTTGGAAAGTAGCGTAGATTGTTGTTTGATTTATCCTTCTTCGTGTGCGGGCTCACCCTTCAGTGCCTTCCTCTAGAAGCTTTCTTTTTTTTCCAGTTCGGTCATCCTTGAATACCTTCTTTTTCGCCTCTGCCTGTGGTCTTGGCCGTTTGATGGCAGCTGGTCTTGGCGGAACCGGGAAACTTCTTTCGTGTTCTTGCTTGGACCTCGTTGCTGGCCGTTCAAATTTTCCTTGTACTTTTTCCTCCGCCGCTGATGGCCCTTCCGCAGTTCGGCGACTTTTGCTGCGGAGAGTCCTGTCGGATGAGTAGATCTTCCGTTTTAGAGCCAGGTTATAGTTGCCGTCATTTCTCCTGGTTCTCTTCACATACGTCGTCCTTCTCCCTTCTTCATTCTGGGGGTGTTCGTGAACTCTCTTTTCTGGACGGTGGAAAGGCTTCCTTTTCTTGCTACCTTCAATTTTCCCGCGGGGAAACTTTCTTTTCACTTGCTCCTGCCTCTTAATGGCTTGCCCTTGTACTTGTCGTTGTTCCACCTCTGGAGCTTGTGCCTGCGGTGTCTGCCGTGCCGGATCCTGCAAAAGATCTGTAAATATTTGCATTTTATTACGATCATAGTAGGGTTTGATTTGATCAATGTTTGCGGAGCAGGTTTCACCATTTCTATCTTTTAACACTACTACAGCGTGAGTTATTTTTTCTATGACATATGGTCCTTCAAATCGTGCAAAAAATTTGGCAGTTTTATCTTCTGGTGCTGAAGAAAGTGAATGCTTAATTTTTAATACTTCATCCCCTACTTTATAAGTTACTCCCCGTCGTTTCAAGTCATAATATAGCTTTTGTTTTCTCTGTGCTACTTCAGTATTCTTTTTTGCTTCTTTAATTAGTTTTTCTATATCACCCATTTTAAATTCTGGGGCTCTTTGTTGCACATAAAATAATTTATCTAACGGCGTTATAATCTTTCTGCCTAAAAATAACTCAGCAGGAGTTTTGCCCGTTGTATCATGTTTTGCGGTCCTAAGGGCGAAAGCAATTTCATGGACATAGTTATCCCAGCTTTTATGAAAATTTTTAACATAACTACGGATAATTTTCACTATATTTCTATTGACCCGTTTTGCTATATTTGATTGCGGCCGATACGGGACCATTTTTAAATGACGTATGCCCAGTTTTTGGCACATGTCTTCAAATACATTACTTACAAATTGAGGACCATTATCCGATATAACGATAGGGGCGCCCGGTATTTTAAAATATATTTATTTAAAATAGAATCAGTAACTAATTTCGCGGAGGCTCGTTTTAAGGGAACAATTTCGGTCCACTTACTAAAATGATCAACCATAACAAGGAGATAGCGACTTTTATTTAACTGACTTTTGGGGAAAGGGCCCAATAAATCGATGCCAATTATTTCATTTGGAAATTCGGATTTAATACTATTTAGAAACCCGGCCGGGCGGAAATTAATACAATTAACTGCTTGACATGTTGGGCAGGACTGGACATACGCCCTTGTTAACTTTTGCAGTTCAGGAAAGTAGACTGCCTCGCGTACGCGTTGGATAGTTTTTCGAATACCAGCATGAGAACCTAAAGGGCTGTCATGGAGCTCCTGCAGGATATTTAATCTAAGACTAGCTGGGATAACAGGTCGAAATTCGTTGTTGGAATTCGTAGTTTTTGTATAGAATAATAGACCATCTATTAGTTCGTAATGGGCCGCCCTATTTCTTATCGCCACAATATCTTGGTGGCTAAAATTTTCAGGATCATTTAAATACTCATAAATGCTTCCAAACTCAGGATCCTTACCCAGTTCGGTTATTACAGTTTCTCGGGAATTTATTGTACATGCTGTGAGCATTGCCACATTTACGGTATTACCTTCTTCATCTATTTTAATTCTGGATAGGGCATCTGCTACGATATTTTCCTTTCCGGGGGTATGCTTGATTACCAGATTATATTCTTGTAGCTTGAGTGCCCATCTTATTAACCTTGGGGATAAGTTTTTCCCTGAGTACAATCTAGTTACCGACGCATGATCAGAGTATACTGTTATTGGCGCCTTTCCAAAATAGACTCGGAACTTTTGCACTGCTAACAGAACTGCAAGTGCCTCTCTCTCGGTCGCGGAATAGTTTCTTTGTGTTTGATTTAAAGTTCGGCTAAAAAATGCCACGGGCTGTTGATTTTGCGAAAGTACCGCTCCTACCGCATAATCCGAAGCATTCGCTGAAATTTCTAAATTTTCATCCTTTTCAGAAAATTTCAACACAGGGGCTTGCGTTAATGCTTGTTTTAATTTTTCGAAAGCACTATTGGCTTCGGTTGTCCACGAGAATCTGGCCTTTTTCCTTTTTAATTTTAACAATGGCTCAGCGATAGCTGCAAAATCTTTTATAAAGGACCTATAATATGAACAAAGTCCTAGAAAAGAAGAGAGCTTCTTTGCCGTGTTTGGAGTCGGATACTTTTGTACAGCGATTATTTTTGATTCGTCTGTCTCTATTCCTTTCTGAGATATTTTGTAACCTAAATATTTTAATTCAGGGGCTGCAAATTTGCCCTTTTCGACATTAACTTTTAGACCGGCCTCATTTAATAAAGAAAACACCTGTCTTAAATCCTGTACATGTTGGTCGAGATTATCACTAGTAATAATGATATCGTCTAAATAGATAAATGTGGACTTTCCAAGAACAGGTCTTAACACAATGTCCATACATCGCTGAAATGTTGCCGGCGCCCCTGAAAGGCCAAACGGCATACGCAAAAATGCATAAGTGCCAGACTTGGTTATAAAAGCAGTCTTAGGCACGTCCTCAAGCCTAACCCCTATTTGAAAATAACCAGTCGTTAAGTCTAAAGTCGTCATATATTTGGTGGATGTTATGTTCCTTAGAATTTCTTCAATAATAGGTAACAGATATACCGGATATTTAGTTATGGAGTTTAATTTACGGTAGTCAATTGCAAATCTCCACCTTTTTGGATGTGTCAAAGGATAGTCATTATTTCTCTTACATAAAACCACCGGGCTAGCATAACTACTTGAGATGGGCGTTATGATCTTTTTACGTAGCATATCGGTGATATGCCATTCTATAATTTTTTCCTTATTCTTATCATACCGGTATGCTTTGTGGCGAACTGGCATTGAATCTCCGGTGTCAATACTATGGTTAGTAACCTGAGTAAATCCTGGAATATCACTAAATAACGAAGCAAATTCACTTACCACTTGTCGGATTCTTCGCTGTTCTTCATTAGGCAGGTGGTCAAGATTTAACATCGGCGGTTCTTACCTATACAGTTACATTTTTCTCCTTGCGCCGCTAACACTGTCGTATTATCCGAATTATATATGCGGTATTTCCGAAAATACTTCCTAAAAAAATCTTCTGCCACACAGGAACACTGCGCGCCTGTATCCAGGAGTGCGGTGGCTGGGATATTATTCACCACCACTTCAATCTTCGGAAGAGTCAAATTTTTCACCATTACTGTATTTAACTTGAAGGAAGAGGGGTTTTCGTGGCCTTCGGATTTCCGCACCCTCTCGTCAGCAGAAATCCGTTTTAGTTTAAATTATTTTTCCTTTCCGTGCTTTCCTTCTTTTTCCACTGGCCTTGAGACTTTTTTCCTGGATTGCTATTGAACTGTCGACGTTCGCCGGCTGTTTTTGAATGCTCGGGTTTCCTTGCGCACTGATTCGCTTTTTCTCCGTAGCCGTATGCTTGAGTTTGCTGTAGTCTTGGCGCACCAAATTGGTTTCGCTGTTGATATTGGCGTCTTCTTTCAATGTCCGCCGTTCTTCTACTTTCAAACTGGATTGCTAGCTCAAATAACTTTTCCAGTGTAGTCGGATTTCTTAATTCAATAAAGTCTTGCACTTGGGGCAGTAACCTCGGCAAAATCACTTGAATTATCTCAGGATCCGGACGGTTTCCATACAAGAGTTTGAAGACGTGAATTTTTCTTAAAAGAAAGCTTGAGAGGTTTTCGATTCTTTGCTGGTATATACTAAAAAGTTCCGTTTCTAATTTCGCACGATCCCTTACAACAGGGAAGGCTTTTACTAGGGCAGTCTTGAAATTCTCGTAAGTATAGGTGGGACTTCCTGCTAGACCCAAGAGACTTCTGCCTATACACTTGAACCAGTTAAGCGCTTGGCCCCTCAAAGCGCTGGTAGCTAAGGTAACTTTTTGAAATTCGTGCACGAGGTAGAGCATGAAGTGGTCATCCAATTTTTCCAAAAAACTGGTTACCGGGGAGTTTCCATTAAATGTTGCTTCTGGTTTCATCGAAGCGCGCATGGTCTGGACGATGTAACCAAATCCTTCCAGGGTGGCAGCTGGCATTTCTGGATTCTGAGCCGCTTCTGCAGGCAGCACAGGTTCTTCTTGAAACTCGGCCATGGTTATTCTTCTTCGTTGGACGCCACTATTAGGTTCAATGTTCCGTCTTACTTTCTTCGGGAACATGCAAGGACCTGACTCGGAACAGAGAGCTTACTAAAGCTATGTTCAATAACTGTGGGAAGTAGACAGGATACACAAGAAGGGTATACAAAACCCTTTATTTTTCTCTATTTACAATAACTTCCGTACTTCGGAATACAAAGACCCACTGCTCGTGGTCTAAACGTAAAAGTATAAAAATAAAACTAAACTCTAATTTAACTTTATTGGCCTTATATTAACAGGAAGCCGTATGTAGTACAGAGAACTGTGAACACTACAATACGTTTAAAAATTATCAAGAGGATTAAACCTCTGGCCTGGAAGGCAACCAGCAACTGAGTAAAACTTCTAAGGTAAGCGGCCTGCTTCGACTAACTGCTTCCTCTCTTTCGCTTGGCAAAAAGCCACAACTTAAATAATTGGCGTTCGCCAGACAAACTTTGCATAAATACGTTAACGCTTATAATTCTGGCCGGAAGTAGAAAATAAGAAGTGATAGTAAAGATTTAAAATAAAATAAACGTTAGTAAAACTTAAGATCCTTACAACTGAAAACAGGGAATTCAGTTCTTTAAAGTTTATACGTTCAGATCCTAGCCCGTTTAATTTCACGGCTGTAATATTAAAAATATTTATACAGAAAACGTTTTTAAACTTTTCTCTATAAATAACTTTTAATATTTTTATTATTTTAATAATATAATTTCTATATAAATATAACAACTTTTTCTCAACATCAATAAAACAATTAACGTGGCAATAGCATATCGTGTCAGTTATCCTAACCTGAAACAAAAACGTTGCCAACAGTAGCTATGTATTTATGCTGACATTAACGAAACATTTTCGATAGACAATGGCGTCACATCCAATCGAGTGCTTTCTTCAACGTCAGAATATGAAATTATACAATAATAATATATTTAATGGATGGCAATGTTACTTTTTATTTCATATTTTGCAAAACGTACAAATTTTCGATTAACAAACTCTACGATTTGAAAGCAAGCAGTGGCAACGCTTTTCGAAATGAAGCAGACTTTTATCTCCAACTCGAGAGACAGTTGCCACTTAAAACAATGAGTGAAAATTAGCGTTTTCACAGTTTTGATTAATATCTCGATTGATTAAAATCGTACGAAGATGAGAATGGTAGAAATGGCTTCCCACAATTTTTGAAATCCGAGAGTACCACTCTCGAAACTCAACTTCCCACCATTCCGGAGGAGATAGTGCCACAAATAAACAAACAGACAGACGAGCACAAATTTTTACGGCACAGATGCTAATCGTAAAATTGTATTGGAAACTTATTCACTTAATGCTGTTCAGTATATTGGTGTATTTGTTACCGTGAAAGACCGAAATTGGAGAATGTCGACTTTCACCGGAGAATGTCAACATTCACCAAATACGTCGAGTGAAAGATCGAATATTTCTTTACATTCTTGTACATTCGGACCCTCACCGGTGTATGTCGACAATAACAGATATGCTCTGGTGTAGGTCGGAAAGAGAGGAATATATGTACACGCTGCCATTCCAAAAGGAAGTGTTCCACAAATAAATGCAGTTGTAAAAGCAAGGGCCTCTTGTGCAATTCAAAGTGTCATAATAGTTTAAGTTGTTGCAATAAATAAGATTTGAATCACATAATTTGGTAAGTTTATAACTTCTATTATTTTCCTTTCTCATTTTAAATGTACTGTGTGTTTTAAGTTCTTATGTTCTTAAGTTCTTATTCTGTGTCTCAAGTGCGTTTTTTCGCGAATGAATTACGGAGAAGGAAATATAATATTCTTATATGTTCAACATTCATCATTAGTACATGATGAATGTCGACATTCGCCGGTGTAAGTCAGAAATAAGAGTATTTGGAAAATATTTCGGACATACACCAAGCGACTATGTGAATGTTGACATTCACCGGTGAAAGTCGGCATTCTCCAGATTTCGGTGTTTCACCCGTAACATATTCACTTATCCTGAATTTTAAACCTAAAACCGCATTCGTAATCATTCCTTCCTTGTAAATCTAATATTTTAATATTTCTTTTGATGTTTATCATATACCCAAATAATCATCAAACGAAATTTGTTACTATTTAAAAATTCCTTCTGTCTTAAAATTAATCATATTATGTGTCACTATCTTAAAGATTTAACCTCTGCGTTTCAAACTGAACAGCGTATCTCTACAATAAATACTATTCAAGAATTTGATAAAGTAAATTAAAAATGGGAATATATTTACAAACAAACGTTCTCGAATCGAACGAAACTTCAGGCACCAATTATCTTTAACACCGAAGTTGATGATGGTTTTAATTAATTTCGATTGGATTCTGTTTTAATTAAACATTCCTCTTGTTCTACTAATACGGTTTAATCACGAGTGCGCTGTAGAACGATCTTTCGAGAACTTGGGTAATTAAAAACATTCCGATCAGTAAATATTTTCTGGATAACTTTACAGAATGTTTTCTGCATGTTTTTCTACTTGTCTTTTCAGTGAGAAAGGGCAAGTACTAACGCAAATGCGTGCCGGTGATTTCTTCGGTGAAATAGGAATTCTCAATTTGGATGGATTCAACAGGTAAGCTTTGATTCTTAATTAATTATGGTTATATTTCAACGCTACTTTACAGAGTGCACACAACTTTCAATTATTTATTCTAGCTATTAGACGATCTTTTGGAAAAAAGTGAATTTAAATACCGAAGCGAATTCTTTCTTATTTATTCACTTATTTTTAAAAAATGTGTTTCAATTATTTTAATAAGACTCTTGCTAAAGAGTATTCGTCGGAAAAGGCCAAATGCATTGTTCATTTATTTAGCTGTCTCATCACTGAAAAGTTTGTTCCGAGTGAATCGCAGGATATGAATCGATATTGCACCCATGAGAAGGGAGATACAGGGACAGGAAAAAGTGGACGGAGCACCAGAACTTCGTCAGTGACTTTTACAGGTGTTTCTCCGCCGCACTACTGTACCCCGCTGGGCTTTTAGTTGGCCTGCATCGGATGCTAGCCTATCAAGACATTTACATAGTAATTTTACATTAATACTAGATTTACGTATTGAATATACAATTACAAAGACACAGTATACAATTATTACAAAGAAATTAACCTATTAACAAAAGTTGGATTATGGCAGATTGAAATAACATAATTACTTCGAACATACATACAAACTTTCATTGTACATTGTACTTCATACAAACAATATATTTACATTAGTATATCTAGTTACATCGAATTAAAATAAACATCATTTTAAGGAACTAATTGAAGAATTTTTTTTTTTTTTTTTTTTTTGTGCATTTTATTACAGTTAGTTGAATTACTAAGGCGAATTCTCTTAATACATTTCCTTTCATTTTTTAACTTGTTACACACAACTGCATCAGCACTGAAGTCTTACATTATTATTTTTGTAAATTAATGTATTGTTACGAATTTGGTATTTAAAAAGCTAATGTTAGTTCAATTATAAATTAAATGGTTTTATTTCTCGCGCAGTGCAGCTCGTGACGAATATTAAAAGAGAGCTAAGCCGGAAAATTGAAAATACAAGAGCGCGTGCATTAAATAAATAAATATCTCTTTTTGATTTCGAGAAAGTACTGGAAAATTCTAGCGCGTGATTTTAAAATCTTATAAAAGGAGGAAAACATCTCAGTTTGTAGGAGTTGCTTAGTTTGTTGTTGTTTAGAAAACTACTGTTGTTGATTGTAGCGAATTCGTGGATTAGCGTTTTTAGCTGTTTTGAATTACGTTCTATTGGATATTTGAGTAGTTAAAAGATAACTACTGTGAGATATTGTAATACTGCATGATAATTTGAGAAAATTTAAGCATTTTTCTTGTGATAATAATAAATTTTTGTTCATTTTTCATCGGACTTGTGCATTCATTTCGTAACGAACCCATACGCACGCAACAATTTTTGGTGTCAAGAGTGGGGTTTGAATGCCAATAACAAGAGCGATGGAAGAACAATTCAGGCAAATGATGACTGCATTTGCTGCTTTCCAAGAAAAGATGGAAGGAGCCGTCAACTTCGTTAAAGAAGAAATTAAAGGCGAGATGAAATTGGGCCAAGAATCCGTTAAGGAAGAAATGAAGGCCATTCAAACTGGTCAATTAACTTTTAAAGACGAAATAAAAGTTGTTAAGGAATCTGTTAAAGAAGAAATAAAAGCTGTTCAAGTCAAGATTGAAGAAAGTCAATGCGAAATGAAAAGAGAAATTGCCTGCATAATAGAAACCAAATTCGATGCTATGGAAGGCAGAATAGATGTGGTTGAGAATAAAGTGGGACAAATTGAGGAAAATGTTTCTTCTGTTAAAGAAGAAATAGAAGAAAGAGTTTGTTCCGTTCAGAAACAAATCGAACAACAAATTGATGACCGTGTTTGTGCGGTTGCCAAAGAACTGGAAACTTTAAAGAAATTCGTAGCGACGGCTGGGAGTAAGAGTGATGATTTTAAATTCTTACCGATGCCTGCTCGTCCATCTCTGAAGCTATCCACATATGATGGGAAGACATCCTGGCAAGTGTATAAGACCCAGTTTTCTATCGTGGCGGATGCGAATGGATGGGATTCCCAAGCTAAGGCCTGTCATCTCGCCACTTCTCTGAGAGCAGACGCAACGGATATCCTGCAGACGTTTCCCGAAAACAAAAGGTTAGATTTCGAAGCTCTGTCCGGCGCCTTGGAGTTGCGCTTTGGGGAGAAGTGTTTAAAAGACTACAGCAGGCTCCAATTAAAATCTCGTCAACAGAAGCCTACCGAAACACTTCAGGAGCTCGCCGCGGATGTTGAAAGGCTGTCCCATCTCGCCTTTTCGGAATGCCCGACAGAAACAAGGGAAATCATGTCCTTGCACTTTATCGACGGCATCCGAGATACTGAAATACAGAAAGCTCTACGAATGGCAGATGTAAAGGACATAAAAAGCGCTCTGTTGTACGCCATGAAGTTCGAGGCAGCCCAGCAAGCAACTAGTAGAGATCGCTACCCAGTTAGAGCTGTGCGAGTCCATGAGCCAGTGGACCAATTGATGGCTCGTTTAGATGATTTATCCAGACAAGTCGATGTTTTGATACGGAGTAGCAGTGAGAACAATGTGGCTGTTAGATGTTGGAGATGTGGTTCTGAAGGTCACCTACGACGGCATTGCAGAACACCCCAGGGCACGGATAATAAAACGGATGAATTGACAATACCAGTGAATGCTTTAAGACGGAATAGTGGTGAAACAAAACCGACCCTAAAGTGCTGGAATTGCGGTGTTGAAGGCCACCTACGAAGGAACTGCAGAACTTCCCAGAGCACGGAAAATAAGGCATACGATTTAAACAGACAATTAAATGCCACGGAAAGGAAAAGGACTGACAAGAAACCAAAGTGCTGGAACTGTGGAGCTGAAGGCCACGTACGAAAGAATTGCAGAACACCCCAGGGTACGAAAATTGAGACAATTTCTGAGCAACGACGCAGGAAACAATTTAATGCCCATATCAAGGAACGGAGGTTGCCAGATAATGAAAAACCCTGTTTTAAAGCGCTTAAGATCTCTATAGTGAGTGGCAACAATAACGGACTGTACATCAATGGGAATATCGATGAAGTTCCTTGGAATATGATCATTGACACAGGAGCTAATGTTACCATCATTAGGAAAGATTTAGCTGAACAGTTTAAAGATAAACTTATTTGGACGCCATCCTGTGTTACCCTTCAGACTGCGTCTGGTGACAAGATCGACATAACTGGGAAGTTAAACGTAAACATCACGTTTGGAAGTGCCGCCTACCATCACACGGCATATGTGGCGGATATCACAGATCCATGCATACTCGGATTGGACGTTTTAAGGAAATACAATTTTTCCTTAGACTTGAAGAACAACAAACTGCTTTCAGCATCTGATTGTATGACTATCCATCCTCAAAAGGGATCCTCATCTGGAAATGCCGACGCCTTGTCCGAAAGACCCAGCTCAGAAAGCTGCCGAAATCGTGCTAGGGCCAAAAAGAAACGCAAGTCTACCAGCTATTCTCCATCTCAGATGCTCTTCGGTCGAGACCTTCGTCTGCCTTGTGACCGCCTGTTTGATCGCCGCACGGATGCTCCTTCATCGCCTGAGGAACACATCCAAGATGTCCAGGCTCGTTTTGAAGTGATGCACCGTTCCGCACGAAAGCGAGTGAACTTTGCGACGGAGAAGGTGAAGACCACATACGACACGAGAACTACTGGACATAAATTCAAACAAGGAGACAAGGTGTGGTTGAGGAACCCGATTCAACGAAGAGAACTCATTTCTAAATTACAGTCACCTTCGGATGGTCCATATACAGTCCTGAAGAGACTGAATGACGTCATGATCCGTAAGTGTTCGAACTCTAAACCTAAAGTCGTACATTACGACAGGTTAGCTCATTACTATGGCCATAGTACATAATGTAAATAATTGTAAATAGTATAAGACCATGGTCCATTTTGTTTTTAAATGTGTATTTGATTTGTATTTGATAGCATTTGATTTTTTTTGTATTGCATTTATTGTTCATGTTGTTTATTATTGTAATGAAATGTTTATTAATGCATTTATGCCACAGTTGTAAGTTTAGCTTCCTGTCCAGGGATTGTACTGCCCGGGACGTGCAGTCCTTGGGAAGGGGGCAGTGTTACGAATTTGGTATTTAAAAAGCTAATGTTAGTTCAATTATAAATTAAATGGTTTTATTTCTCGCGCAGTGCAGCGCGTGACGAATATTAAAAGAGAGCTAAGCCGGAAAATTGAAAATACAAGAGCGCGTGCATTAAATAAATAAATATCTCTTTTTGATTTCGAGAAAGTACTGGAAAATTCTAGCGCGTGATTTTAAAATCTTATAAAAGGAGGAAAACATCTCAGTTTGTAGGAGTTGCTTAGTTTGTTGTTGTTTAGAAAACTACTGTTGTTGATTGTAGCGAATTCGCGGATTAGCGTTCTTTAGCTGTTTTGAATTACGTTCTATTGGATATTTGAGTAGTTAAAAGATAACTACTGTGAGATATTGTAATACTGCATGATAATTTGAGAAAATTTAAGCATTTTTCTTGTGATAATAATAAATTTTTGTTCAATTTTCATAGGACTTGTGCATTCATTTCGTAACGAACCCGTACGCACGCAACAGTATCATAAATACAGAAAATATACATTAGAAAATCACATAATACTTACATTTACACTAATGTATCTAATAGAGTCGTATATTATTTATATTATTTTTTTAATTAATGATTTAATTATTACAAGATTTTTCCCCCTTATCTCCTAATACAGTCCAAATTCTTAATGTAACTATTTTATAAAAACTATTCATACCATATTTAGCCTGTTTCAGACATTTGCAATATTTCTGAAATCTTGCATTATTTTAGCAAGTTATGGAATAAGAGGTATTTATACAGATGTGATAGCATCTTGACATATGTCTTCTCTTTTATATGCGAAACGTTTCTTCATAATCAAGGAAACCTTTTGTTGTAATTGAGGGATCGTTAGCATGCATTTAATGTACTCAGGCGTAATTTGTGACCTTCCTTTGCAGTGTAGCTCTTTTGTGAGCTGGCACTTGAAAATATAGTGTTCTGGGTCTCCCTTTTCCCCACATACGTACTTGTCTGAATAGAAGGGAGATACATATACAGGGTGTCTGTAATTAAAGAATCCTATTTCAAAGTTGAGTACAAGCGAAGCACTGATCAGAAAAATGTGAAATTTTGTGGCGGACTTAGTGAAGAGAGGTAAAGGTAAGGTAAAGGTAGTTTAGTTTAGTGACGGAGGACGTGGGCACCACCCCTTTACCATTATGGTTAATTGGTTTAGCGGCACGTCCACCCTTATCTAAAGCTGACTCATGTTAGAGCCACACGAGATCCACTCATAGGGCACATTGATTAGTGTTACAAAACATAGATATTAAAAATGGTTACATCTGTGTGAACACAGTACTTATGAACAAAACATTAGCAAGTGACACATAAGATTACAATTCGATACCCTAGCAAGTAATTTTAGCAAGTTACATATAAAGTTTACAATTCAATACATAAAGAAGATATATCATACATAATGATACATAAAGGTAAAGGTAAAAGTATGGGGGACACCAGCGATGTACCATAGGTCAACTGGTAATGCCTTCCCATACTAACTCTTTGAGAGAAAAAAAAAGGGGGGCGGGTAATTGCAAGTTTTATAAGAATTTGCATAGACTGAAGCTTTTCAAAAGGTCTAACGTTTGCCTATTATGGTACACCGTGCAATTCCACAGTACGCCCCGCATCCAGTATTTATTAAAAATAATGGTATAGGGCATAAGTAGATTACAAAATAGTAGGAATACAATTTGAGATTCACAAGATAAATTGAACATCTGATTTGGTGCAACAAAAATAGGAGATAAACATAATTAATAAACAAATAAATATAATGAGATAATTGTAATTAGTACTGGCAACACAATGTTAAATGAATTGTTATAATAATGCTAAAGAGGTGGGTGTCCATGGGTTATTTCAGATATATTGGTTTATTGCAGTTTATAAAGTTCACGAGCGGATCCATTTTGTCCATAATCACAGCATGTAAAAGTTCACTAAGTTTAAACTGTATGTGGACTTACACTTGACAGAGATTTAGGCCGTACGAAGAGAGTCGTTGCATAATTTTTTGAAACTTTGGATATTGATGTTTATCTTTAATTAAAAACCTTTGGAATGCCAGGAGGTCAGTTCTTGGGGATTTTATGTGAATATCCTCAGTTAAGGGGCGTGAGAAAACGTAGTGATCAGGAGTTCCCTGTTCCCCATATATACAGATATCAGAATTTGCCAAATTTCTTGCGTAGAAATATGTGGGGAAGGGTCCATGTCCTGTTATAAAGTAATTTAGGGAAGGATTCGAGTTCAGAGATGCTAAGCTTACATTGGGCAGCAAGTTATATGTGCGTCTTCCCTGTGAAGCATTGTTCCACAAATCTTGCCAAGATTTTGAAGCAAATTGTTTTAGTTGGTACTTGAAATTCGAGCGAGGCCACGGAATGATGATTTCAGTACCATCTTGATTAATAGCTGCTTCTTTGGCTAGTTCATCTGCCTGATCATTACCAAAATGGCCACCATGTCCTTTGATCCACGAAATTTGAATATTGTAGTTTGGGATTTTTCCAGGAAGAGAATTTATGTCGGATATCAATGGAGAGGTAGGTAAGGGATATTTAATAGCTAGAATAGCTGCTTGGGAGTCAGATTTTATGCCAAATTCGTTGAGATTTTTGAGAATGGCTATTTCAATCGCTGCTTTTATAGCTGACAATTCCGCTTGGAAAACGCTAGTATTATTATGGAGATGGCCTTTCCATTTGATGATATTTGAGGGGGTAATTTGAAAAAAGGCTGCGGAACCAACTTTTCCTTCAATATTTGATCCATCAGTATAAGCAGTGGGAGATGAACTTGAATTTCCTTCAGACGTGTGGAATATTATTTTGCTGAAGCGAAGCGCTGGATGGATAAGATTGGAGTTATTTTTTTTTTTTCATAGTTGGATGGCCAAAAGGTTTGGTTGTTGAATTCTGCGGCTTGGTTAAATTGAAGAACTTTCATATAGGTGCATTCCATTTCTGCACTGATTGATAACGGAAGAGTACCATCTAGAGTATCAAGTGCTATATTTGAGGTTGTGCGATACGCCCGAGTAATGCAAAGAGTAAAAAGCTTTGAATTGAATTTAAACATTTCATCTTTCTTACTCTCATTGGTACTTAGTGAAGAGATGAGAATGTCTCTCAGCAAAAAAAAAAAAAAACGTTAGTTACAAGTAGAGTCACCAGGAGGTATAATGAAGTATACTATAAAGTATTTCTCCCGCTTTTCCGGCGTACCTTCGTGGTGTAGTGATCTGCACGCTGGGCCGGTATTCCAGAGGTCCGTGGTTCGATTCCCGGCCAAGGCGTTTGCTCATTTTACATCTTGCCTGCTTCCCAAAGTCTCTACAATACATTTAGCCACACCTTTACAATCGTGTTAAAATTTTTACAAATTTTGTTATAAAAACATATTTTTTACATGTTAGAAATGATTTTCAGCTATCGCTTCAAATCTCAAGATCGCATGTTTCACAGTTGACCAAAGTGTGTGTTGGGAAAAGTTCAGCCCATGACGTAAAATTCTGCCTTTGAGATCAGGTAAAGTTCTTGGATTGTCACGACTTACCAGATAATTTCAAATGTCCCTAAAGCCAAAAATTGCATGGAATGTGGTCTGGGGAACGGGGAGGCCACACATTACGAAAGTGAACAATTTCACTAACAAAGGGCGATCTCGTAAGCGTATCTTCATTATGAGCAACAAGCACATTGGAAACAAAGTCTCTGCTAACGTTTTATAACTATTGCATGACGTCGACAGATTTACATTTTTACTGCAGGATTTCAAAGTAAAACGCCCTCTGGTGGCGTTATTTGTTACTACCTTTTATTCTCTCAAAGGCATTCTCATCGCCACAAAAATCTTACAATTTTCTGATCACTGGTTTCGCATATAGGTAGCTCTAAAATAGGGTTCTTTAATAACAGACACCCTGTATATACAGCTAAAACTTACGAGGGTAGTCAACCCTTACCTTATTTTGGGACTAGCGGTTAGCTTTCGCAAAAACCAAATAAAATTAATTCTTCAGAGAATTTAAATGAATAAGATATAATACACTGTTTAAAAAAAGGATTTTGTTAAAATAATACTGAGTTTTACCTATAGATTTTTCAGTCTTTCTTTTGGGGAAAAAAATATTTCTTATATTAGTTTTTCAGCACCACATTAGCATTACTTCTGGCAACAGGACAAAAATCGGTTTAAAGTTATGACGTCATCCATTTCAAACCTAGTTTAGCTTAAGAATTTATGTCAATTTCTTAGCTTGGCCATATTACAGAGGATATGATTACACACTTTTTAAACGGATTTGATTAGGAAATAAAAAAATCTGATGTGTACACCACATGACTTCCTTGTATTGGAATATTAAATTATACGCATTTTTTCTTGCATTTCATTTAAACATAGTGGATTGAATTAAATCTACTTCGCCGACAGCGCATAAACCACAATAGAATAAATGCATTCTTTAAAATTCACTCTAGTATTTGTTTACCATAGCGACACTCTGGCGCTAGATTCACTTAACAGTATTAATAATTATATAACTGTTAACTTATATAATAATTATATAACGGAAACTAAGTTAGATAAACTAGTTAATCTCTGAAGAATTAATAATCCAATAATTATATAACAGTTAACTTATATATTTCGTTCATATTATAACTCATAATGCACAAAATTTATATCATTTAAAGAATAGAACTATCTAATTGTTGCCACATGTTCTATTCAAATACTATAATAAAGCTAGAATGATGCATAAAAGAAATTAAGCAAACAAAACAAAAAAGAAACAGTTTTTCACAGACAATTGAGTATTTCTCATTCAATTAATTCAGTTCTCACTTCGCGAGAAGGCAAAAATACATAAAAACTCAAAATATCTATATTAAAAATTACGAAGTAAATCTCAAACACTTATTTCCTCTAAAAAATTCCAGAAAGAATTAAGCATGATTTAATTCGCAATAATAAATGAATGCGTTATCTTTGTTGTTGCGAAGCTAAGTTTCTCTAGATTGGCAACAAATCCACTAGTCTCCTGTTTCATATGTAAACATCAATGGCCGCCATTAAAAACAGGCTTAGCGGCAATTAAACAACTTTAAAATTGCTGATAATTCTAAAAATATTGCACACAGATTTACTAAAGGCATAAAACCTTTAACCAGATGATAAAAACAACATAATTCAATAGTTTTTAAAGCAAAAAATGTACAGTTTACAAACATATAAGAGTAAAGAAACTGAGATCACTGAGCCAGGTAACAGAGTGGATATACATAAATATATTTATATACGTTTGCTGCGGCCAATTGCAACCAAAATACGAGGTGCACATCTACATGTTATAGCAGTCCTATATACAAAATTTCAACGTTCTGACTCGTTTTTGAGTTATGCGAGATACGTACGTACGCACGTACGTACATACGTTCGTACAGACGCCACGAAAAATTCTCTTCAGAATTAATTTTAAAGCAGTTTTATAATTTTTTTGAAGGAAAAGAGTATTTTATTCTGTCCTTATGTACAGATATTACGCAAAAACATCGTTAAATTGCATTCGATGGCGGTCAAAATGGATATTTTCGTTGAAATATGCTGCCTGAAACTTTTCGCGATTACAATACTTCCTTTTTACTTCGTACAAGGAAGTAGAAAGCAGATGTTTAGGAATAAAAGCTTCTGGCAACAACTTAATTATTTGAAATGAAAAATTATTGTCTGCTATTTTTTAGTTTATTCTTCTTTCAAAATGTAGCATATATACAAGCTGTGAATTGAAGAATATATTTTTGCGCTTTTCGAAGAGAAGTATTCCTGTTCTATATTTCAAAATCTTTGTTAAATTCATGGTATTAAAATTTCTAAACGAAAAAAAATAAGCAACATTATTAATCGGAAAGGGAAAAACAATCAGTCATTACTTCTACATAAAAAGGAGACTCCAAACGAGTAGACGAAAAAGGTACACGCGGTTTTTAAGTTAAATCGTTAGTTACAATGGTAAATCCGCTACGCAGAAGTCAGTTCCAAAGTCTTTAAGTACATCTTTTGCAAAAATAATTAAAATATTATATCAAGATTTACAACTTAAGAAACTAAAAAAATATACTGTTCACAAACTTTCGCTGATGCGTGTGGCTCAATGCATTTTGAGAATAGTTTGTATAACGCTGTATGAAAACTATTTAGCAGAAGATCGCAATCAAATCGCAATCGCATTTTTGCCATTCTTTTCATTTAAATTTTAATTCACATAACTCATATTTTTCTGGATCGCAAAGTGTACATGAATAGAAGCATAAAAGGTTAAGAAAT
The DNA here is from genome assembly GCF_044657685.1 of Stegodyphus dumicola. Taxonomy (NCBI): domain Eukaryota; kingdom Metazoa; phylum Arthropoda; class Arachnida; order Araneae; family Eresidae; genus Stegodyphus; species Stegodyphus dumicola. The sequence continues at coordinate 18,598,165 of NC_140772.1, read as the reverse complement.
TAGAAAACTAATTAGCAAACTTACGTTTACGTTTAAAATACGTTTAAAGGTATAAATGTGCTATACCGATGTATTTAACAAAAAGCATCAATTTCAGCTTACATTTACATAAATATTATTTGAATTCCTGTGCAGAGTCATGCTCTTTTATTTCCTCATAATGATCTGAGTTTGGAAACAAAAGACTAAACTGCATGGAAAAAGTTTTAAATTCGAAAAGTTAAATATGTTTTATGTATTATAGACTGTTAATATAAACGAATGACTTACTGTCATATAAGAAAGGTGTTCCCCCATTTGAATTTTAAAAATAACAAAATTAAACTCTAAATCAGTATCAATTTCAGCCTTAGTAAATTTTGAGAGATAAAGTTCCCTCATCCTTGTAAGTTTCTGATATTTTAGATATTAATAACTAACATTTTGTAATTTTCATAAAATCATAAATTACTGCATGCAGATTCAGAAGGTGGCATGATTTAATATTCCTTGAAAGAGTATCAGTCGAACTACGACAAGTTAAGAAGTCAACGAAATGAGTCAAGAGATAGGTTTGCGGGCTATAATATTGTTGCGTGCGTAAGGGTTTGTAATAGATTGAATGCACAAGTCCGATAATAGGTTAATGAAATTTATTTTTATGAAAAGAAATATTTCAGTACTCTGGAATTTTCCACAGAAATATTCGTACTATTGTTCATAGTACCACGCAGTATAATCAGTAGTTACATTTCATACTACTAAGAACATTAAACACAACGCATTGAAAAGCTCATCTAAAGAGAAAACTAACTCGGATACAGTTCAACCGGAACTAAACAACTCGCAACAACAATAACTAAACAACTGAGAGCAGATGCTCTCACTTCGACCTTAAACAGTTTTCAACCGACCCCCGATATATTTCTGGTAATTTCTGCTTCTCGAAATTATTGGAAAGCAATACGAGGGGGGAATTACAATTACAGCTAACATAGCGGTCAATTCCATTTATTAAATTTCAATACATATTACCGTGATAAGGGACCAGAAACAAATGGCGCCAATTGGACGCCAAATCTGGCAACTTTTGACGATTTCTCGCCAAATTTCAAGACAGAATAAGTCGCTAAAACCGTTGTCTGCTTGGCGATATCTCGCCAAATTACCGAGATACCCATTTACTCAATGTTACATGTACTTGCCCCTGTATTCTTACTTTTCTGGCATAGCTCTCTTTTAAAAATTTGCGCGCTACGTTATACAGGAGGTGAAGGATTGCAGGAACACCACAAAGATGCTTAAAGAAAAGAACATCCCGTTCCATACATTTCAACTGAACGATGAAAAGCCACTGAAAGTGGTGCTAAAGAACATTCCGGCCTACATTACGGAAGAAGTGGTTTGACTTGAAAAGGAGAAATTTCCCGATATTAATAGTTTCACAGAAGCAAGAGAAACAATTCAGGAAAACTTCCCCTCTTCCTGCTTGAACTTAAGAAGACCAAAGCACGGCATGCGATTCACGATCTAAACTGCATGTTTAGCGTAAATATACGGATTCAAAAATACTCGCGCCAAAGAATCGCCCCATCCAGTGCTTCAGATGCCAGGAATGGTGCCATACTCAGCAGCTATATACGAATGCAGAAAAATGCTCCAAATGCGGAAAAAATCATCGGAGTAACAAATGTTAAATGAAACCGGACAATGAACTGACTTGTATATTTTGCAATGAAAAACACGTCTGCAGGTACAGAGGTTGTAGAGAATATAAAAAGAAATTTGAAAGAAAAGTCTCTCCACCAAAAAACCTTATTCCCCCACCATAGATAGCAGAATTCCCGCCACTCATTCAAGAAACAGTTGGAGGAAAGACGATAAACCCAGGAAAATATCTTTACAGTGAGAAGTTGCAGACTAAAGCCAAGCCCCTCCCAACAGAGACAAACAAAGCCCTGGATTGGCTGAAAGATAGAAAAGTAAATATCTTCCTAAGAACCATCATCTCACAAGTTGAAAAAATACCTACAGCAAGATCGACAGCGGAGAAATGTCTCGTAGGTTTTCAAGCTGCAAAGACTTTGATGAAAATTGCCAAATCAGTGGACTAAAAATCGATATTACGACTGGGGACTTATGATTCCAGCCAGATACCGAATGAGTGCTGATAGCTACCTTGAGAGAACTTAAACTTCGAACGACTCTCACCCGACTTCCCTAATATCAAAAAACCCCGCGAATGGCCTTATAGGCGGACTTAGAACGAACAGGTAAAAACTCTTTGAAGTTGTACACCAGAAATGACAAAATCGTAAAGCGTAAAGCATTACACAGAAAAATACAACAATTTTTCGTACAATTGTACTAAAATTACCCACCTAAGTACAAAATTCGTAACAATATTTTTTGACTTGGCATATTTTAGTAAAAATATATGAGAATTCAAATTTGCAATAGTCATAGAAAAACATGTCAATGGAAAAAGGGCTTTCCATAGCCGAATCAACAATTAGCGGTAAAAATGTTTTTCCCATTCTAATTTTACTAAAACATCGTTAAAAATTAGCGGAAACAGTATAAAACTATACCATAAAGGGTCTTCCAAATGCAAATTTGCAGTTAACTCTTCTGCATTAAATAAACATTTTTCTAAAGGCATGGACTTCAATCTCTCATTAGTAGAAATGCTAAAATTAAGAAATTTGTATCGAACAAAACCTAGAAAGATTCACTTTGTATACGGCCCCTAAAACACAAGTTTTCCTCATCTATATTCATCAAGCGAATAAACGTGATAATCTTTCCAGGATTACTTTTACGCATTATCGAAGAGATTTCTTGAAAGAGATCTTTAGCATCGTTCTAAATTTTGTGAACATTTGCATTTCTTTGTTTAGAATTTAGGTTTTATGTACTTCTGTAATGTGTTGCATTATTTTCATTTGCTTGCTTATTTATGTAATGCATTTTGTATCGTGATTTTGTATTTTTATTAATATATAGTTTATTTTAATTTACAACCTATGTCCAAGTATTGTGCTTATGTGCTTATTTCTCGTATTATATTGTAGATCTTATAATTCGAATCCATTGATGTTAAAATTTTAAAAATAATTCAAGCAAAACCGAAGATACGGAGAGAAACTCTCCCACCAAACCTTGGGGACAACTTTTGTTGCCAAGTTGGAAATATTTGACAAATATTCGACAACTTTCGAACAGTTCACGACTAAAAGGCATTTTTTTCTCAAAGCTTCCTGAAGTCCTTACTCTCTCCCTTAATTAGCCCTACAAATAGGAGGCTGTACGAAGTGGTTAGTCATTTAGGTCTAATCTCAGGTCTTTTTCACAGCAATCCGCTTTCGGCTCGGTGATTAGGCCACCAGCGACCGAGCGCTGAAGTCGCTGAACACTGGTAGTTCCGACCTGGGTTCGATTCCAGACAAACGGGCTGGCTGCATGAGTGTTTTCGTGACTTTCTTTATGCGTAACGAGTATATGAGCCAGTTTCCCTTAGAAAATCCTCAAGGAAGGTATCCCTCCCTTAGGCAGATATCCCTTGCGTGCTTTGCCATAACTAAATAAACAAATCCGCTTCGTGATTACTTCTTTGTACTTTGTTCTGTGAGTGACTTTTATAATCTGCGATAATTCATCCGTGTTAAGAAGAATTTTGCATAATCTCTCGTTTTCTTTGTTTATTTATAGCTTCTATCTTACCTATAAACATTGTTATTTTTCTGAATGAAGTTCCAAGTCTTCCCACTTATTATATTTAGGTTTTTAAGATCTCTAAGAACCATTTTCATGCGACAATATGAAAAAGAATGACTTACTACTTGGAATTTCCTTTGTAGAAAATTACTTTAAAAAATAACTTTTTTTTTAATCTAAATGAGGAAGTTTTTATTCATGCAGATTCAGGAAGTTCATGGATGACATAATGTAGTTTCAAAGCCCGCTTTATTTGATTTATTTTTCAAGAAAAAATACAAAAAAAAGTCATTAAAGTTTTATAAAATACAAATAAAAAAAATCTGAAAGGTTGAAGATTTTAACGGTTACCCGGGAAGGTTTGCTAAAGTATTTTACGCTCTCTCTAAGATCGCAGTCTACCAGTCTGTTGTTGCATTCACTCCTGCTAACCTTTTTTCTTTTGTTTTATCTTTTTAACTTTATAATATTCATCATTTTCTTCGCATTTACAACATATACATTCCACAGCAAAATTACAAAAATCTTAAAAGCTGCGTAGTAGCCCGATGCACGTTTAACTGTTGGCATAATACACTCATGTCCATAAATTAAGGATAATTCGGAGTCACACGGAAATCGAACTCTAAAATAAATATATCACCTGTAAAATCATTACACACATCTTTAAAAATCATATGCAAATTTCAGGAAGTAACCAGATGACACCGATGGTATGTCACAATGACAAGAGTGTAAGAGTGATATATAATGAATACAGGCAAAGAAGTAAAATTGTTCGCAGGCGTTTTAAGCATTTCAGTGCAATAACCGAATAGTTATGACACAAAAGACGCATTTGGATGATTTTTTACTTGGTAGAATTATCGGCCGTCTGGAATGTGGGCGTACACAACTGGAAGTATCAGACGAACTTGGAATTCTCCAGAGTGTCATCTCCAGGCTTTGGCAACGATTCCAAGATGATGGTAATGTGAGTAGACGTTACAGCACAGGTCGCCCCAGAGTTACAACGCCGAATGAGCACCGGTATTTGGCAGTAACTGCCAAACGAAACAGGCGGAGCACACCCTCAGACCTGTCTCGTCAGCTCTCTTCAGCCACTGGTACGACAATTTCAAGGCAGACCGTGTACAGACGCTTAGGGCAGATTGGTCTATATGCTCGTAGACCTGCCAGATGCGTTCCACTGCAACTCGCTGTCGCCTGCGGTTAGCCTGGAGTAGAGAGCATGCATTGTGGACACCGCAACAGTGGGCTTGTGTGATGTTTTCCGACGAGTCCAGGTTTAGCTTGCAGTCTGATTCTCACCGGACGTTCATATGGAGAGCTCCAGGTACCCGTTACCACCAAGAAAACATCATTGAACGACACCGTTACGGTGGTGCAGGAGTGCTCGTTTGGGGTGGAATTATTCTGGGTTCCAGAACTGATCTGCATGTTCAAATTGGAACCATGACAAGCCAAATCTATCGGGACGTAAATTCTGGAACAACATGTACTTTGTTTCGGGGCGCCATGGGCGCGCAATTTGTGTTTATGGATGACAACGCCCGTCCTCACCGTGCAAACATCGGAAGCGAATGCCTTCCATCGGAGGATTCCCCCCGGCTACGGATCCACACTGCTCAGAACATGCCAGTGCCAAATTCCAAATTTAGTGCTATTAGTACCACAGTAAACACTAAACTTTAGTGTACCCTGAACGCTTGCAAATTTGAACTATAAAGCAGACTGTACTTTCAGCGAACTCTAACACTAACTCCTTGCACGATAACTCTACATCCGGTACTCATTGCTTCATCTCTGTGTTTAAGTACTCACAGCACATTTACAACCACAAGGATACCAGCAATACACATATGACTCCCTTTACCCCATTCTGTATTTTAGCTTTTTTTTTTTTTTTTTTTTTTTTTTTTAGTCCAAAGGGATTTGAATCCCGAAGGACTATTAGTTTCGTTTTAGCATTTTGCGTCGGACTCATAAATGTCGGTTCACTTTTCAAACTGTTGCCACAAAATGTTAGAGTCCTGCATTATATTTGAAGAAATTAAATAATGAAAAATCTGCATAAATGTATGTATATTTCTCGTATTGTGATAAAACAACGGTACATAGAGTCATCGAATTTTAAATAACGTAATCCTCCAACGTATATGAGCATGTGGAAGACCAAATTTGAAATTTGAAATTTGTTTTATGATCGATTTCCTATTTTTTAAAACTTTGACGAATTTTTGATTAACAAACTCAAGGATTTCAAAGCGAGCAATGGCAACGTTGTGCAGAAAAAACATTTTTATCTCCAGCGCGTGAGTCTCTGTATCGGAAATTCTAAAGATATGCTCGTTTTAAAACTATTTTGCGATATTGCTGTTGCACTGGATCTTATGGTTCAAGTGCGAGGAACATGATATTTAATAAAGAAAGGTAACACACAAAATGTTAAAAAACGCCCCTTTAGACGTAATTTAAAATCTAAAACATTTAATTTTTTTTTTTCTTAGTATTTTAGTTTTTTTACTCTTGTATCTTACATATGTGTCTCTCTTCATATTTATCTTAATATCAATGCATCCTTATGTTCGTATCTTTTAGTATTTGTTTGTTTTTTTCTGTACATGTATCTATTCTTGTATTTGTTTTGTATATTTTTATGTATCTGTGTTATTCCAATGGCCATGCACACCCACAAAGTTATTGTCACGTAACCATTGTCAAACAATAATCCTCAGCCCCTGTTTGACCATGTATTGATCTTTATATCTGTATTATAAACACCCGAGGCAGCCTCACGAGGCCCCAAGGAGTTGTTATTCCTAGATAGGGGAGGGCGTGGGACACACGCCTGTTTACCTGTGTTAAACACCAGGCGTCTCCGTCCGTCACCTGTCACCTGTCATCCCGAGGCCGGCCAATACGTGACCTTTCCCAGGGCCTTCAGAACCACCAAGTTCATAAATTTTATACCCCCCGGGGCCGAGACTGCCTAGGTACAGATCCTAGCTAGTAGCTTCGCAGAATTCTCTACGTCGACCCCCCGGGGGTGGAGTTAGGCTACAGCCGCCATCTCCGATGGAAATACGTTTGCTTATTGCTGGTTCACGTGGCATAGTTCCATTTACTTGCTGCCACTAGTTTCGAAGCGGGTTTAAGTAACGGGACATCGTTGAGCCCCGTAGGTTAAGTCTATCACTTGGTAATATCTTCAAATTTTAGTTTCGTTACTTGATTTTCAATTACCGCTTAAAAAGAGGTGAAGTTTGTTAGCGTCGAGTTGACGCATTGTAAATTTTAAAGAGCTAATAATGGGTACTTTAACCCTTCTCTTGCGTAGTTACTACTACTCCAGTCTTTCATACAGAAGTGAACCTGTTGAACTGTAGAAGTTTCTTAATGAAAATCAAGACTTCCAGTTGCTCATGTTCGAGTGGAGGACTACGTTATTCAGAATTGGATGGCTCTAGATACCGTTGTTTTTTCACAATGCGAGAAACATGCATACATTCATGCAGATTATTCATTACTTAATTTCTTTAAATATAATACAGGGCCATAATATTTAGTGGCAACAATTTGAAAAGAGACACGCCGCTTATAGTGAGTGGTTCAAAGCATAATGCTGTTCCGAGTCTGTACAAAAATATCCTGTACAATTGTTTTATAATAAAGACACTAAAACTGAGAACTTATTTTCCTGTCCGACACTAAATGATTGAATATAAATTCCTTTACAAATGACTTTAAATACTTCACCGATATTTTTCTGATTTCGTGAGATACAATGAATTTAATATTCTGTTTGCTCCCTAATTTCAGGGTGCGTTAGGAAACTGCTTCTAGTACTACTCTCAATACTAAATGCAACTGGCAAACTGATAAAGTGCCTTAAATTCGTAAAAATTAAGGAAACTATTACCTTAAGAAGTATTATTTCCCAGTTATCTTAAGAATAATGACTTTCGAATGTCTAGACCATAAATCAGTCTGGATTTAAAACTGCAAAAAGAAAAGACATGGAATCTTTTTCACCATTTATATTTCAAACATTATGAAAGTAAATCTTGAAAAACGATAGCATGTCTTCTCTTGGGATAATTTTTTGGGGGGTAAGTTTTCACATGCTTCGTGTTTGAAATTCGAGGTAAAAAGTTCCTTATTTTGCTTTTCTTATTCAATTATTCTCTTATAAATTAGATAGCAGTGAATCTTTTCTTAAATCATGTATTTGTTGAGAAAGCTACAATAAATTCATTATGAAGTATTTTATGATATCAGCCTTTGTAGTTGGTAAGTATGCATCGTCGATAAGTGCAAAACTATGTTTTATATTTTACATTAAAATATCTCCTTAACAAAATTGCGAAGGCGGAGCGTAGTGACGTCATAGATGGGTTGAACTTAGCTTGTGATGTCACAATGTATTCTCTCGTGTACTTGCTACTTAAAATAACAATAATATGTTTTTACTTCCTTGTACGAAGTAAAAAGAAAGTATTGTAATCGCGAAAAGTTTCAGGCAGCATATTTCAACGGAAATATCCATTTTGATCGCTATCGAATGCAATTTAATGATGTTTTTGCGTGATATCTGCACTTAAGGACAGACTAAAAGACTCTTTTCCTCCAAAAAAAATTATAAAACTGCTTTAAAATGAATTCTGAAGAGAATTTTTCGTCGCGTCTGTACGAACGTATCTACGTACGTGTTTACGTACGTATCTCGCATAACTCAAAAACGAGTAGCCTCAGAACGTTAAAATTTTGTATATAGGACTGCTACAACATGTAGATGTGCACCTCGTATTTTGGTTGCAATCGGCCGCACCAAACATATAAAAATATATTTATATATATATCCACTCTGTTACCCGGCTCAGTGATCTCAGTTTCTTTACTCGTATATGTTTGTAAATTGTACATTTTTTGCTTTAAAAATGATTGAATTATGTTGTTTTTATCTTCCGGTTAAGGTTTCTATGCCTTTAGTAAATCTGTATGCAATATGTTTAGAATTATCAACAATTTTAAAGTTGTTTAAGTGTTGCTAAGCCTAATAATTTTTTTGATGGCGGACATTGCTTGTTTACATTTGAAACAGCAGAATAGTGAATTTGTTGCCAATCTAGAGAAACTTAGCTTCTCAACAACAAAGATAACGCCTTTATACGAGCCAATTTACCTTAAAAAGTCCTCCACGGAGGCATCCTTCCCCTCAGGCAGATAGCCCTAGTGTGCTTTGCCATAATTAAATAAACCAAACCAATAATGTTTCGCCAAAATTCCAATAAATACAGTTTCGCATGTTCCATCTTCATCTGATATGACATCGTATATTTTTTTCTTTTCGAAGCCTCTGATGCAATAAAAGCAAATTCGTTGTGAGTTTTGAAGGGAGTTCAAGAAACAAAACGTGTTTCCGAGCTTAGAGAAAAAGATGGCAAGAGAGGCTTTTTATTGAAAAAGATCATTTTGAACGGACTATAAAATACATTGAGCGATAAATTAAAATCTGCTTTTTTTATGAAATCATTTCTAATACTTATTTGCGCAGAATTATTACCGTCAAAAGAACGTAAATTGTAATCTGTCTTACATTTACTCTCATTTTGTAGTTCTTACAGTAAGCACATTTTCTGGCTGCTAAAACTCGAAATAATGGTAAAAATTATTACTTTAAAAAAATGATATCTTACCGCGCGAAACTAAATCGTTCACTTAAAATAGAAAAAAAAATTGAGGGATTAGTATAGTGTGTACAGAAGTTTTTTGGAATTGTTACCTCTCCTCTGATACAGCTCATTTTTTAGAATTTGTATTTTTTATTGATACTGCATCTACGATAAAACATATGAATGGTTAAAGCGAGGAACAGTGAAATCTTTCACTGTTGGTGTTCCAACGCATTTATCTGGTATCACCGCATTTCATTAGATTGTGTAATGTGTAATTAATTACAGAAAAGTTCTCATGTACAGCCTATTTAAAAAGAGTTGCTTCCTGAAGAGCTTTTGAAACTAAAATTATTTATACCAAGAATCAATCCAAATGCTCAAAAGGAACCAAGGCAACGCTTTAACAGATTTAGTGTTAACCAGGGTGCCGAATGACCATGTTCAGTTCTATTAGTTACGCACATATTCAAATTATGGTGACTGCATGGGTTTTTTCAGGATTTTCCCTATGTGTGGCGTGAATGTGAATCAGTTTCCTTTCGGAATTCCTGCACAGAGTTCTTCCCTTAGACAGATAGCCCTAGTGTGCTTTATCATAATAAAATTATCCTCTTCAATCAATTAATAACTTTGTTTTTGGTGAGCTGTCAGTGAAGTGGAGATTTTTTAGGCGACATATTTTATAATAAGTGTGACTGATAACTAATTGTGGAAAGAATGCGATGACTAACAACAGTGGTATCTTTATGTATTCTCCATACTTTCCAAAAATTACTCCATAAAGTTTCCACTTATGTTCTAAGTGGTAACTTTATGGATAACGTTTGAGTAATATCCTAAAGAAGGAACTACTTAATGTTTATCTTTTAATTCAACAAAATCATACTCCTTCAAATAAACAGCAGCCGTAGTTAATATATAGTAGACCAATATTGTTATAACATCGAGTTCTACAGAGGCTGTTCGCACATTTTTAGACGATTTTCGTAAGCGGTAATAAACATTCGTTTGCTGCAAAAGAAGTAATTGCAATTGTACTATGTTTTTAAAAGTCAAAATTATCGCCTGTGGCTTGAAAGTTTTGTTTTTATCCAAAATGGCGAATTTAACAAAGCAGTGGTTCGAAGGCTACATTGACGCTCTTTCCGAAGAGAAATATGCATACTCCGTTATCCAAAAACGATGTGAGAGTCATGGTTTTGTGATATCTAAAGCGTCGATAGGTAATATCATCAACAAGAAAGGAAAACAACTTCAAATTGGAGCCTCAAGTGGGACGAAAATTGCAAACAAGTATCCAAGGAAAAAACGGACATCTTCGACTATTGCAAAGGTACGTTGTTTAATGTTAAAAGAAAATCCCCCTAGTCAAAGGAAAGTTGCAAAATCATTAAAATGCTCGGTGTCCACTGTAAACAAAATGTTAAACGTTGATTTAAATCTTAAGAAAGCGAAAAAACGCAATAGGCATCGTCTTCTTCTCAAGCATATCGCTCAACGCAGGACACGCTGCAGAATTCTATATGAGAAACACTTATCCAAAGAAAAATGGAAAACAATTGTCACAATAGATGAAGCATGGGTGTATTTAAATGGTTGTAACAAAAAAGAGCCATTTATTATCATAAAAGGAGAGAAAAAAATTTATGTACATGGTTCAAAGAATCGAAATAAAGTTTTCCTAAGGGATTCATGATTGTTGCTGGTCTTTCTTATAATGGCAAATTAAAAATGAAGAGAGTGCAAAAAAAGTTAGATTAACTCCAAATACTATCGGGAACATATTTTATCGCCAATTTTTCTGAATAAAATACCATCGCTTTACCCACAGTGCCATCCATCTGTGAGACTCCATCAGGACAAAGCTAGCAGTCACACATCAAAATCCACTGTAAATTTCCTAAACGAAATGGAACAAAGAACTGGTATCAAGGCGATACCCTTCACTGATATCCCTACTAAATCTCCCGATGTGTCACCTATGGATTTTTGTGCTTTCGGTCTTTTAAAAAGTGCATTATCCAAACGTTGTCCCAAAATCCTAACAGGACACTGTAAAGCTGTTCGGGAGGAATGGGATAGAATATCTCTTCTGCCAGTTCAAAAGGCATTATTATCCTGGAAATTGCGGTGTCGAAAGATATTTCAGAATAAGGTATGTCAAATAGAACATTTAAAACATAAGAATTTTATGTAATTTAGTTTTTGAATACAATATACTTCGTCTAAAAAATGTGTGAACAGCCTCTGTATACCTTCCAAAAATTACTATTTCGTGTTTAACTTGCGACACGTTTAAATGATGTTCCCCTAAATACACATAATTCTGCATGAAATGTCATGAAAAATACTTTTCAAATTCTTTCTTATTTAACTTTAAATATCTTATTTTGCAAGTTTAAAAATTCAATGTTTTCTAAATAAATAAGAAAACTAGCAAGCAAAAGTTAATAGATTACAAGAGTTGTTATCAAAAATGTAAGAAGAATTATATCTTATCAAGAAAAGTGAGTTATTGGGAAAAATTCGTATATAAATATAGATTAAAATGAGTATACCTACTATTTCATTAAATTATTATGTTTTATAAAATAGAATTCAAAATTTATGAAAACCATCAAAAGTTTAATTAAATTCAAAATCGTTGCTGTCAATGTAATAGAACGCAAAACATAATTTAAAGCAAATCCCTATAAATAAATGCTTGAGGCATTTGATATTTATTACATATTTAATCATGTTTTTGAAATTTTTTAAACAACGAAGTTTTACTGTACCATTAAAAAGAGCCTTTATACTAGTTAGAGCTTGGAATATTTTTCTGCTCTTAATTTTATGAAAAGAATGTATTTTTTTAATCTCGATTAGAGAATAAAACAGCTTAATATTGCCGAGAGCTCAGACTCGTAATTAGCTCAACCTAATCTTCAGATTTACCTTTAGGTTGAATAATATGTTATATAAAATTACAAGGTTATCATAAATTAAGGAAAAATCACGATTACTGAAAACGTTACATGTAGAATTTAATCAACCTTACCCACAATATACAACACATAGTAAGGTATCAAATAACATAAAAAAATTACCAGACAAAAATGGTAGTAAAGAAATTAGCACATGTATAAAATGAACAAATCGAAGGTGTCAGTTTGGTATAGGAAAAGTACCTTCAATATGAAATATGATCTCCTCTAGAAGCAATACAGCGATGCATGATGCTTTCAATTATGCGGTCTATCAGTTCCATAGGAAGCGAGAGCCATTGCTCTTGCAAAGCATTTGCAAGCGTGAAGGAGGTTTGAGAGGTCGGGTTGAGAGCAGCTAGACGTTTCCCTAAAGCATCCCAAACGTGCTCGATAGGATTCAAATCCGGGGATCGAGCTGGTCACTCCATGCGCATATTTGTTTCCTGTTGAAGATGTTGTGTAGAGAATTTGTCTGATAGCGTTATAAAAACTATGTGAATGATTTTCTGATTAATGGAAATTTTAATTTTATTTGATGCTGAATTATTTATTTTAAGGCTTTAATTTTGGGGAAAAACAGATGCTTCTGGGAATATTATTTAGTTTAAAAGAATATTATTTATTTTCCTCTATTTGCAAATCTTGTACAAACTTTGATTCATTGTGAAAGAAGCAGGGAAAGGGAGGCAATTTTTGTCAAGTCATGATTTCGCGCGCTTTGTCCTTTAGAATGTTCTAGAAGGATTTTCATTGTTAGTTGCCCTTAAGAGAGGAAGTACGTGACAAAAAGGTCAAAGGTTGCTACTTGTCTTTCAATGTAAGTCATTCAGGTTTTTGGCGATTGAGGGTCCGGTTGTTGGCTAAGTGAAGAAGGGCGCGCATGCGCGATCACCCTTATTTCCGCATTCTGGAGTTGAAAACGCAAATTTTGCCAAAATTAAGGGGGCGATAAGTGAAGCCATAGTGGGAGCCCGCGTTTTGTGAAGGAGACGAAGGAAATTCGAGTTGGATTCACTCACTTACTGACTGGCGTGTGGAACTTACTTGGGACGTTACTCGTGAAGCTTGCTCTTGGGATGAGTAAGAACAGGCGAGCCGTAATTGCCTAGAAAAAACGTTTCAGGCCGGAAGCTGCAAACACGCTCCCTTGCCGCGTTCTGGTAAAGAGGCGAAATTTGAACGAGTTACCTGCGTGTTAACTTAGGACTTTCAGGACCAAGCGGATAGCCGTCCTGGGCAGCAGTGCTCCTGTTTCTGTTTTATAGAGGTAAAATTAGTTTCGTCACCATGAAAACCAGTTACCTGCGTGTTGACTTTAGACTTTCAAGACCAAGCGGATAGCCGTCCTGGGCAGCAGTGCTCCTGTTTCTGTTCTACAGTGGTAAAATACCGTCGACAGTATGAGAACCAGTGTAAAGATGAGCCCGGCCGACGTCAACGCTTATTAAGATACGAGTCCTCCACTTCAAGATGTCCAACCAAGTTAAGTGCTATTTTTTTTTTTTTTTTTTTTTTTTTTTTTTTTTTTTTTTTTTTTTTTTTTTGTGTGTGTGTGTGTGTGTTTGAACTTTGAGTGGGTTTTCAATAATTTTTCTTGGAATGTAAAAACAGCGTCGACTCTTAAATTAATTCTCAGGCTTTAAATTGTTTCCCTTTCCCCTTTTAAATTACCAGACAAACCTTAAGTTTTTTTTAATATGAATTTAAATAAAAAAAAGGGTAAATGACAAATTGATGACTTCTCCTTAGACTCTCAGATGAGGTTAAGATTTTTTTATTGTGATGTAATTCAACAAACTGATATTTAATCTGGAAACCTATTACAGTATGTTTTCTTTATATATTTAATATGTTTTTCCTATATATCTTATATATGTTTTTCTTATGTTTTCGATCCTCTCACGGCGCGGTCCCGGGATGCATTTTTTCATAACGCAAAATGCTTTACCGTTTCACTATACGATCACTAAAAGTTTGGGTAATTAGCAAAAATTCTTAAGAGTTTAGTTTCCTCCCTAAGAGGAAGTAGAAACCTTTCACGGCAAGTAGGTTCATATTTAACATTTAACATATAGGAGTTTCTTATTTAACAATGGTACCTTGAAGTAAAGCTATTTAACATTGGTGCCGAAATTTCTATATAACAAAGATAATCATTTACGATGCGAGCCCTGTGTCGTCTTGCGTTGTCGTCCTGTAACAGGAAAGCATCACCTATTGCCCCGGAATATGGGCGCACATAAACATCAAGGATGTCATCTCTATAAATCTGAGCATTCACGGTTCTCCTTGGAAAGACATGGAGGTCTGTACGTCCACCCAAAGAGATGCCACCTCAAACACAGACACTGCCCTTTCTGTATGCATCTCTTTCACGGATGTTTGACGGATGATAACGGGTTCTAGGTTCTCTCCATATCAAATAACGCGTACTATCGCTTTCTAGACTAAACCTGGACTCATCCGTAAAGCGAACCGCCCTCCATTGATCAGGCGTCCAGTGAGCATGTTGTCGTGCCCACTGAAAACGGTCTCTTCTATGGCGTGACGTGAGCGGCACACAAATGGCTGGTCGCCTCGCATACAGACCACCTTCGTGAAGCCTTCTACGCACAGTTGACGTTGACACGAACCTTCCGATGTCTGCAGCAAGAGAGGATCTAAGATCGGAGTAGCGGTTCTATTCCTGAGTGCACATAATGTCAAATATCGGTCATCGGCGCTTGTAGCAGTTGGCCGTCCTTGGCTGAACCTCTTAGATGCCGAATCTGTGGTTTGAAATCACTTCCAAAGTCTATGAACCACAGAAGGACTCACATTTAGCCATCTGGCCACTTTTGTTTGACTTTGTCCTGCCTCTAGTCTCCCTATGGCTCTCCATCGCAGTTCTGCAGGCAAATGATGGCTGGAGGTTACGAATTGGCTATCTCAGATTTCTGATGTCACTGTCACAGTGAAATATGTAGGCTTGCTCTGAAACATGGACTTTTATGCTCCTCGCAGATGACGTATTCCGAAAGCAGCGCCACTAATTTGCATATCGCAGTTTTACTCAGCTACTCTTACTTGGCAACATATTCAAATTTTACACAGTTTGGCTTATTTTTGAGGGAGTTATCGCTATTTTTTTATTTTTCCTTAATTTATGATAACCAGTGTATTTTCTTGCTGTTTTACTAAGAGCTTCTTAAGCGGGTTAAGCACCTAAGTAAGAAGCTCATTTGTTATGCAGATTATTATATATTGTTAACAAAAAGCAGTTATTGATTCTGGAGCAAGATCTGTCTAAATTACTATACATATCATACAGACTTTTTAAACTTATCTGACAACTAAGCGCATTTTATTCTGCGAGTATCAGTTTAGCTTACCATTATTCTTTAGTTGTTTATCCTACTTTGGGTTATAAATGGAATGAGTTGTTATGTTTGGTGAGACATTTTTATAAAAATAATAAATCTCTCAAGATGTAGTGATTATATCCTAACAATCGTATTAACAAAATTTTAGCTAGAAAAGTGAACATCAGATCGAGAATATGTGTTTCGGGTTCAATCCTAGAAGGTGTGATTTCTGATGGCACTTGTTGCCAGTACTGCTCCTGCAGAAGTACATTGACCGATACTTTTTCCTTCTATTTCAGGAGAACTGCTGACGTAAGATCTGTTGGGTATTCTGAATTATTCAGCCTCTCCAGAGAAGACGTTTTGTCAGCCATGAAAGACTATCCAGAAGCTGAGGTATTTATTATATCATCATAAGAAACTTATGTATGATTACTCGCTATTACGTTTCAGGAATAGCGAAAAATTATGTAGTAGCTATTTACTTTTAACTGAAGGCTATTTTCTTAATTTTAGATGAACGAATGCTTTGATGATGAGCAATGACTTTTACTGAGTTCCAGATTGGTTGTTTCATGTAATATTTACAGTAGTAAAATGTCTAGAGTTTTCCCAACCGTTCATTTCAATCAATCTAGAAGTTTCAGAGCACTCTATGAGTTATCAAGTTCGGATATATTTGGTCAAATTTGTTACCAAATTCCAAAGTTTACTAAATTCGATGCATTTATTGTTACAAGACTTCTTTACAAGTTACAAAAGAATATATATGTTACGGTGAAACACCGAAATCTGGAGAATGTCGACTTTCACCGGTGAATGTCAACTTTCACATAGTTTCTTGGTGTATGTCCGAAATATTTTCCAAATATTCTTATTTCTGACTTACACCGGTCAATGTCGACATTCACCATGTACTAATGGTGAATGTTAAACATATAAAAATATTATATTTCCTTCTCCGTAATTCATTCGCCGAAAAACGCACTTGAGACTCAGAATAAGAACTTAAGAATATAAGAACTTAAAACACACAGTACATTCAAAATGAGAAAGGAAAATAATAGAAGTTATAAACTTACCAAATTATGTGATTCAAATCTTATTTATTGCAACAACTTAAACTATTATGACACTTTGAATTGCACAAGAGGCCCTTGCTTTTATAACTGCATTTATTTGTGGAACACTTCCTTTTGGAATGGCAGCGTGTACATATACACTGGTGTGCAAAAATTAAGAACGAAGTCAAAAAATTAGCATATCAGCTGAACGAAGAGGCAGAGCGGACAGAAAGACCAATCAGGAGATTAAGTAAGGTGATGTACGGTAGCACATGCGCAGATATGCAGGTAGACGTAATGGGGGAGTGTCTGAGTAGTATAAAGCATGTTGTCGGTGTAAGATCAGTATTTCTGGCAAAGAGATTGCACGCCGTATAGCAGTTAACATCACACCGACTTGCTACCTCAGCGAGAAATGGCGAATAATCAATCTGTTAGACGACATGTGGATTCTTTTACCCGAGGTCGAATCATTGGGAAGTTGGAGGAAGGCCGCAGTGTGACAAGTGTGGCTGCAGAGTTCGGAATTGCTCACAGCATCGTTTCACGACTTTGGAGACAATTTCAAACTACAGGAACAGCTATCCGGGAGTTTAGTAGTGGTCGTCCACGAGGAACCACACCCGCAGATGACCGGTATATTGCCTTACAGGCCAGAAGAAACAGGCACCAGACAGCGGGAGAAATCGCTAGACACACGACACAGGCGACTGGACGACCGATATCGCGTTTTACCGTGGCCAGAAGCCTGCACGGTGGTGGTCTGTTTGCACGACGCCCTGTACGGTGTGTACCTCTAACGCCTGCCCATGGAGAAGGCGTTCTCTGTGGTGCCGGAAACACCGGAATTGGAGAGACAATGAATGGGGACGAGTACTCTTTACAGATGAGAGCAGATTCAGTCTGAGTAGCGATTCTCATCGCATACTCATCTGGAGAGAGCGGGGAAGCCGCAATCATTCCAACATCATTGAAAGGGACAGGTATGGAGGTGGCGGTGTTCTCGTTTGGGGAGGCATCATGCTTGGTAGTCGTACACACCTTCACATCTTCGACGCAGGTTCATTCAACGGGACCCGTTATTGTAACGAGATTCTTCTTCCATATGTGCGTCTTTTAGAGGCGCTATGGGTCCGCAGTTCCTTTTCATGGACGACAATGCACCATGTCATCGCACAGTAGCTGCCGAACAGCTCTTAGAGAATGAGGATATTGAACGTATGGATTGGCCGGCACGATCTCCGGATCTCAATCCCATCGAGCATGTATGGGATTTTCTAGGCAGACGCTTGGCAGCTCGTACCTTACCACCAGTAACGATTCCGGAGCTTCGATTGGTGCTGCAAGACGAATGGGCACCAATGCCTCAACAACTCATTGACACCCTCATTGTCAGCATCGGCAGACGCTGTGAAACCTGCCTAGCAGTCAGGGGAGATCATATTCCCTATTAAAGATCGGATGTTTCTTGCTGGACACCCATCACAGGGATGTTTCGGCCTTCAGTCGCATTGCGCTCCATGCTACGTTTTCAATAAAGCTTCTTTTTATCCCTCTGATTTCTCTTTTAGTAAGTGTTGCTTACATTACTCATGTTCTTACGTATTGGGGATCTTACGGTATTAAATGTGTTGATTTGGAAAGCTTTTGTACAAAGTTATATTGAAAAAACCGTCTCATCCTTAATTTTTGCACACCAGTGTACTCCTCTCTTTTCGACCTACACCAGAGCATATCTGTGATTGTCGACATACTCCGGTCAGGGTCCGAATGTACAAGAATGTAAAGAAATATTCGATCTTTCACTGAATGTTGACATTCTCTGGTGAAAGTCGACATTCTGCAATTTCGGTCTTTCACGGTAACATATACACTGCGCAAAAAATTGGACAGTTCTTTATCTCAGGTTCTACAGGGCTGATTGACAAAATTGAAATTGCATTTTTCATGTCTCGAAAGCGCGATTTAGGAATATATGTTACATTTATATATAGCATTGTTCTAACATAGGTGTTTTGACACAAAATCGGACTTTTTCTGAAATAACATACCACTTTTTTTTTTTCCATATTTCGATTCTACGACTTAAATTACGCCAAACTACCAACTTATGTAAAACCGCACGGGTCGTTTTTAAAACATTAGCTCTCAAAATTTTATCTCCTCAATATTAATTGAGTTTGGAATATACTAATTAATCTCTCTTTTTTTATTAAACTTATTTGATTCTTCTTTCACATTTCGAAATTCAGGTTTATTACAAATAAAATTCACCCATTTTAATGATATATTTTTTAAATTTGTATTTTTAAATAATTTTTAATTTTTTTTAAAAATTTGAATTATAACCTATAAAATTTTTACCATCATCTTTAAATAGATGTCTAAGCATACCTGCAAAAAATTAGAATTTTGTTATTCAAAACTTCCGAAGATATACGTGAATTCATATATTGGCGCGTTTTGAAATTTGACATATTTCTTGAAAGCGATAAAACATCAAATGTGGTTTAGAGACTTTGTTAAAATTATTTGAAAGTAGAAACGTTGTGCTTTTTTTCCGCTCATGCACAATGTAAAAAGGTAAGAACGAGGTGCCTTTTTTTCCACTCCGGCATAATGGAGGGGAAAGGGAAATTGGTTGCCATATATTAAGAAGTTCGCCAAGTGAATTATTCTTGGCGGAAACTGAAACAAATTGCGCCAAGACAATTTTTTTAATTTCTCCGTCAATTTCGCACCAAATTTTACAAAATTTAATATCTAGGCATAATTTGAGTCGTAAAATCGAAATATGGAAAAAACACTGGTATGTTATTTCAGAAAAAGTCCGATTTTGTGTCAAAATACCTATGTTAGAGCAATGCTACATTTAAATCTAATATATATTCTAAGTCGCGCTTTCGAGACATGAAAAAACGCAATTTGAATTTTGTCACTTGGTCCAGTAGAACGGGAGATATAGAACTGTCCCATTTTTTTTTCGCAGTGTACATAAAATTCGGTTCGAATCCCTGAGAAAGCTTGAACTTTTTTAAATGTATAGTGTCTGTGCAGCATGGAGGCAGTCAAAATATACGGCGAGTCAAAAGTTCTCTCGAGTGGTTTGGTGGTAAGGAAAGAGAGATAGAAGACCCTCGGACTCACCCATAGGGTGCTCTTCTTCAGAACTGGGGCGGAATTGGGCAATTATTATTATCACAATTATGTTTCTCCTGGCTCAAGCCAATGACAGATGCAGTCTTGTGTGCCTTGCTAACATAAAATTCATGAGCTATTGTTGATAGGTCAACCAAGTGAGATTGGCTATAATAACAACAACATACATAAATTAGAAATAAAAAAATATTTACCCAGTTCGAAATAATACATCAATAGAAAATCGATTTATAACATTCCAAATGCACTAATTTATATCCATCCAAAATCCAAAGGAAGAGTAAACGTAAAAAAAACGAATATGTAAGATAAAATTCTAACTTGAATTCGTAATAGCCTCTTAAGCCTTCTTGTTAGTTCAATTGCTCCTCTATCACAAAAATAGTAATATGCTGATAAAAAATATTTCTGAATTGCGACATTTCAGCATTAACCCCTCCTATAACTCTGAACTGAAATTGAAGTCTTTTAGCCAATAGCAAAGAAAAATTTGCAAACCAAAGTTTTAAACAACCAATAAAAACGAAGCAGCAGCATAACTTCCTATTCTTAACCTAGTACCAATATCGTGATCGTCGTCGCGAATTATGCTTCTTTGCGCACCTTACGAGTCATCTCCTGCTCTCTCAGTTCATTAATAGTGAAATCTGTGCATCTATTGCTTTACTGTATGTTATTCTAAAAATTATGCCTAAAATAGTGTTACGAAATGTACAGGCGCCGTAAGATGGCTTGCCCGCAAAGTAGTTTTAGGGTTGCCATACCTTGATACGTTCATAAATAATTATCTCTCTAAGATTTTACTGATGGGTCGGTAATTTGAGGGGTTGTGATTCAGGTTATCAGGCTATCACGGTGGAGACAGCTTCCTGCAAAGCACCCGACTCTGCTTTCCGGAGTACAGCTCCCGACACTGCTTGGTCGTTCTGGGAACTCCACGTACTCTCGAGACTCTCCACGCTACAACTCGCGATGCAGTCAACGACACACGAGCACAGCTCCCGACTCTTCGGTTCAGTCGTTCCCGGAGCTCAACATGCTCTCTCACTAACCGCGATACACTAACCGCGATACACTAACAGACTCCTTCGATGCACTCGACGACCCACTCGGCACTCGCTGCCCGGCTGTCAACTCGATCGACTCCGCAGGGATTGACTCGCTAGATGAGACAACAACTCGATACTGACTCTCTCGCACTCTATGCGAGGCACACACACACTGAGACACTAACTCTCCGCGTACTACCAGGGTTTATATAGCTTTTGGCTGGTGTTCGAGAACATTCTGAGCTAAACCGGTAAGAATTCGTTCCAGAAGGTTTTCCAAACGTCCATGGTATATAGTTAATTTATATCGCCAAATGTGCGATTTCTCGCCAAATATGGCTACCCTGCTCTCCTTTGCCATTTTATGGCAACCCTAAAACTGCTTTGCAGGGAAAACTTCTTACCCCGCCTGTACATTTCGTAACAATACATATCAACACGAGTGACGATACGTGCTAAATAGCTATGATTGCATTTAAACTATCAGGACTGTAAGCATCACCATCTACGACGTACTCAAAAAATCTTGTGCAAATAATCATCATTATCTACGACAAAGATTATTGGCCATTTTGGCAAATTGCCCCTTTTGAGCTAATAAAAGCATTTATTCTACTAAGTGGCAATGTTCTTTTACTTCTAATTCATAGCTATTGATTTGCATAAATTAACAATTTCTGAGCACTGGCAAGTCAATAAAAGATAAATCTTGAAGATAAACGTGAATTATTCATGTTATTATTATGCGGCTTCCGTCATTTCTGATAATGTGATAGTTCAGCAAATATATGTCAGATGGTTCTTCTAACAGTTCGCGCAACCGTAAAATGTTTCAAACATTCTTGGTGAATTTTTATATAGTCGCTGACATCAGCAAGAACTTGATGTTTCCTCTACCCAAAAGTAAGGTCTCCGAGATCAGTTCTTGCTGCAATGGTTTACATCCTCTAGTATTTTATCAAAAGGATGGTAATGCAAATTTCGTATTTAACGCTTATCTTTCCGGAGGATATTATTTGCAGTACTCTCTTTGAAATACTGCCGGAAGATTTTTTTCCTCAAAAGATTTAGAAATAAAATATAAATGCCACTGGAGCTTGAGTGCGATCCTATCATAGAAGATGATGGCTTTTCCAAATAAGCAGTCGTGCAGGCCTTTACAGGCATGAACATCAATCTCCCTTCCAAGAAGCAGAAAAAAGTTTATGTTGATACTGCATACTCAAGCTTCGTGGAGGCAAAAACTCTATTTTGAGATTAGTGGTATTCTATTTTAAACCTGGTCGCATTGCTAGCAATGTCAGTGTGCCTTTAATATTAAAGATGGGGAGGAAAAGAGGATATCTATGTAACTGAAAAATATGGAGGTTATGATGGTGCAAATCTAAATATATCATTGTAGTTCACGGGCACGTAATTTCGCTCTCAAAATGTATAGTTTGATGCCAAGAATAAATTCAGTGTCTGAAATTTTGTACTTTATCTAAACTCTGAAATTTTGTTCACGATCTTATCAAAGAATAGGTAGAAAAGTTAGCTCCAGTAGTGCACAAGATATCTCTACATCTTTAGCGAAAACAAAGTATATGACAGCTTTTATGAGTCTCATAATTTTTTACAAAAGTTGTTCTAGTTTTACAATGTTGCACGTTAATTTTTAGCCCAGGGGGGCTATTAATTTCGTTTTGGTATTTTGCGTTGAAAACTTAAATACGTTGAATCACTTTTCAAATTGTTTCCACCAAATATTATCGTCCTGTATCATATTTAAAGAAATTAAATGATGAAGAACTTGCATAAACAAATGTATGTTTCTCGCACTGTGAAAAAACAACGGTACCTAGAGCTACCAAATTTTGAATAACGTAATCCTTCACCCGAGCATTTGGAAGCCCAAATTTTGAATTTTGAATTTGTTTTAATATTGATTTCATATTTTATAAAACTTTGACACGATTTCTTTATTAACAATCTGAACGATTTCAAAGCGAGCAGTGGCAACGCTGTGCAGGAAAAAAAAAGCATTTTATCTCCAACGCGCGAGACTGTGTAGCTTAAATTCTAAAAAATATGTTCTTTTAAAATTATTTTGTGATATTGCTGTTGAATTGAATTTTATGGTTTAAGCACGAAGATCATGATATTAAATAAATAAAGGTAACACATAAAACGTTAAAAAAATTCCCTTTTAGGCGTAATATAAAATTTGAAAGCTTTCAAGTTTTTTTTGGGGGGGGTGCAGGACTGCAAAGGAAATTATGCCAGTTTGCTGATCTGTCATCGCCAAAGGCCCATACTTTTGGCAAACATTTGGGTTTCGCTTGAATTCATCTTCTTTGTAGCATCGAAAATAAGTTATTCCTTTTTGGAATATGAATTTTGTTTTGCATGCGTCTTAAGTTGGCAATTTAGCAAGAATTTTAATTGGGTGGTTTGCGAATTTCGGGATAATATTTTTAGCAAATTGTAGAGTATTCATTTATTTTTATTAACTAGTTTCGCATGTTATTTACGTTTTCTGTCTTTCTCTCTTTCCATTTTCATGCTCGAATGCTAATTTCTAGTTCGGGCGTATTCAAACAAGTTAGAAAGAGATAGTACTTAAAAAAGGTTTTAGATGTTACAATCAGAGCGCGTTCCGCCTACTGAAAGCCACGTTGCTAAATGATTCTAGCAACTTCAGATTAGTTCATCTGCAGCGCTGACTTATTTTTGCTACAAGGCTTGTGACGCAGATATTAGGTCAGAGCCAATGCGAACGTATTTTATCTGCATAGCCACTTCGGCTAACTTGAAATTAACTTGGTTTAATTTCCGTCCTTTAATTTTGAGCCATGTCATAAATGCCGGTGGTTCTGTAAGCACAAGAAGTGCCTTCTCTTAACGTTAGATCTGGGTTTAATGAATGGGTCTTTTACATCCTTTCGTTGTAATTTCTAAGATATAGCAACAAGTCGCTTACGTCTTACATCTTTGTTAAGTAGTTAGCGTCTTTAATTGTTAATATTGTAGAGACATTAGGTATTTTTGGGAGGAATCGAACAGCGAACCTCTGGAATACGCACCCATCGTGCAGACCACCACACTACGAAGGCATGCTAAGAAGGCGAGAGAAATACCTTATATTCTTCCCCTTTTAAAGAGCGACTGGGGTTTTAGAGGACCCAGTTGCCAAATCCTGGGTGTGGTGAATCATCATCCAACACTTTTTTAGTTCGGGCGCCACTGTAGAGACATTAGGTATTTTGGAAGCAGGAGTTATGAAAAATGAGCAACGCCTTCGCCGGGATTCGAACCACGGACCTCTGGAATATGCGCCCAGGGTGGAGACCACCACATCACGAAGGCATGCCAAGAAGATGGGGAAAATATCTTATAATGTTACCAAAGAGAGTGAGACTCTATGAAATGTAGTAAAGTTATTCGAATGCTGTTAAAATAAAGAAAATTATACTAAAATTACATTTTAATGAAAAATAGATGAAGAATAAAGCATTTTTATCTTTTTTATCACTCATCTAATACACTCATGTCCATAAATTAAGGATAATGCAAAATCAGGCAAAGGAAGAGTTAGAAGCAAAACAAATTTGGCTTATTTGTAAAGCTTATTTATTAAACAAAAGGCAAAGAGCAAAAAAAGATGCTATATATTTGATATTATTAAAAAAATTAGTGATTTTTTTTCTTCCTGGAGCAAATTACAAAAAACACCTATTTACAAAAAACCAATATTACATCGTTGGTACGATTGTTAATACATTGTATGTCTCCTAGACGATGCACCGTACAACGCCTAGGCATGCTGAGTATCGAATTATCGATCTGACCTTGGGGGATATTACACCACTCAAAAAGCAATGCTCTCCGAAGTTCCGGTAGACATGTAGGATGAGGTTGAAGGGCTGCAACTAGTCGGCCAAGCATGTCCCACACGTACTCTACTGGATTCAAGTCCGGTGAGAATGCTGGCCAGTCCATACGGGTAATATCCTCCGATTGAAGGCATTCGCTTACGATGTTTGCACGGTGACGACGGGCGTTGTCATCCATAAACACAAATTGTGTGCCCATGGTGCCCCGAAACAAACGTACATGTTGTTCCAGAATGACGTCCCGATAGATTTGGTTTGTCGTGGTTCCAACCTGAACATGCAGGTCAGTTCTGGAACCCAGAATAATTCCACCCCAAACGAGCACTCCTGCACCACCGTAACGGTGTCGTTCAATGATGTTTTCTTGGTGGTAACGGGTACCTGGAGCTCTCCATATAAACGTCCGGCGAGAATCAGACTGCAAGCTAAACCTGGACTCGTCGGAAAACATCACACAAGCCCACTTTTTCGGTAACCACAATGCATGCTCTCTACTCCAGGCTAACCGCAGGCTACAGTGAGTTGCAGTAAGTGGAACGCATCTAACAGGTCTACGAGCATACAGACCAATCTGCCCTAAGCGTCTGTACACGGTCTGCCTTGAAATTGTCGTACTAGTGGCTGAAGAGAACTGACGATACAGGTCTGAGGCTGTGCTTCGCCTGTTTCTTTTGGCAGTAACTGCCAAATACCGGTCCTCATTCGGCGTTGTAACTCTGGGGCAACCTTTGCTGTAACGTCTACTCACATTATCATCATCTTGGAATCGTTGCCAAAGCCTGGAGATGACACTCTGGGCAATTCCAAGTTCGTCTGATACTTCCAGTTGGGTACGCCCACATTCCAGACGGCCGATAATTCTACCATGTAAAAAATCATCCAAATGCGTCCCTTGTGTCATGACTATTCGGTTATTGCAATGAAATACTTATAAAGCGGCTGCGAACAATTTTACTTCTTTGCCTATATTCCTTATATATCACTCTCTTACACTCTCGTCATTGTGACGTACCATCGGTGTCATCTGGTCACTTCCTGAAATTTGCATATGATTGTTGAAGATGTGTGTAGTGATTTTACAGGTGATATATTTATTTTAGAGTTCGATTTCCGCGTGACTCCGAACTATCCTTAATTTATGGACATGTGTGTATATCAACAGAAATATTCGATATTTTTAAAATCGATAAATTTAGTATTAATTTGCTCGTATCAGCTTAATTAAAATATCAGCAGCTTATCTACAATACTTTCCAGAAGCCGGCGAGTTTTAAAATAATATAACTTAATTTCTATCAGAAGTATCAACAATCCATAAACAGCTGTATGTATATTTTTCCCTTAATACATAAGAAAGAAAATTGGATAATATAAAAAGCTGAAAAAATGTATTGTAATAATTTCTAATGGTATAAAATAAAGACTCATAATCTAAAATCCTCATAATAATAATTATCAAATAATAATCTCATAATCATAATGTCTAATAATATATATTAATAATATATAATAATAATCAATAATTATAATATCTTATAATAATCTCAAATCATAATAATAATAATTATCTCATAATCTCTTAAAAAATCTCATAAAATCTTAAAAAATAGAACTCCTAGAAAGAATGTAACTAATTTTTTTATTTTTTTCACGAGTAAGTTCGTAAAGTACACTGAACAAATCATCAGCATTTCAACATCATCGATCTCCAAATTTCACATAAATTCTAATAAATAACGTAAATTTGTAAATGAGAGATCAAAACCTGTAGGGTTTTCCTTATTTTGCATAGCATATTTATTTTAAGTTGTTACCTTTTTATAAACTTCTCAACTTCCCCTCACATTCTATCGCCAGGATGTAAATTTAAAGTTAAGTGAAGTGCTTATTTTAAATGGGTGAATCTCTGAGTTTATTCAGAGTGTGTTTCGCTAGCCAAGCGCACGTTTCGTCGTTGTTTCGCTGTTATGCTAGTAAGCCTCTTGGCCATATCGGATTACTCATCACGCCGGTTTAGGATTTTGTAAGTCTACTCGTAGACCTAAGTTAAGTGGTATATTGCACTATTTTATGTTAGATTTGACTTAAATCATATTCTACGTTTTAGTTCTACCGCAAGTTCGGCGGTGCTTTGTAACGCACGAAGGCCGTGCCTTTCTGTTAACTGTTTTGAATTAATTTTTAAAGGGTTATTTTTCACCTTTCTTCTTGAGTCAGTAGTTTTCTTCACGCCTGTGCGAGAATTCGCGAGTTCATTTTAGGATCTACTCTAGTTTATGTGGAAAAAGAGAGTAAGCCTCTATAAACCTACTCATATAGGTTTATAGAGTTCCTTTATAACTTAGACTTAATTCCTTTATAAGCCCGTTGGCTGTATAGAAATTTCAGATCAGGCTCAACAGTCAGTAAAGATTCTTCTACATCGTGAAACTACTTCACTCTATAAACCTTCTACTCTATACTCTTCTACTCTTCTACTCTATAAACCTACTCATATAGGAATTAACCTTAATTCCTTTATAAGTCCGTTGGCTTTATAGAAATTTCAGATCAGGCTCAACAGTGAGTAAAGATTCTTCTACGTCGTGTAAGACTATATAAACCTACTCATATAGGAATTAACCTTAATTCCTTTATAAGCCCGTTGCCTGTATAGAAATTTCAGATCAGGCTCAACAGAAAGTAAAGATTCTTCTACGTCGTGAAACCTACTCATATAGGAATTAACCTTAGTTCCTTAATAAGCACGTTGGTTGTGTAGAAATTTCAGATCAGGCTCAACAGTGAGTGAAGATTCTTTTACGTCGTGTAAGACTCTATAACCCTACTCATATAGGAATTAACCTTAATTCGTTTATAAGCCCGTTGGCTGTATAGAAATTTCAGATCAGGCTGAACAGTGAGTAAAGATTCTTCTACATCGTGTAAGACTCTATAAACCTACTCATATAGGAATTAACCTTAATTCCTTTATAAGCCCGTTGGCTGTATAGAAAATTCAGATCAGGCTCAACAGTGAGTAAAGATTCTTCTACGTCGCGTAAGACTCTATAAACCTACTCACATAGGAATTAACCTTAATTCCTTTATAAGCCCGTTGGCTGTATAGAAATTTCAGATCAGGCTCAACAGTGAGAAAAGATTCTTCTACGTCGTGTAAGACTCTATAAACCTACTCGTGTAGGAATTAACCTTAATTCCTTTATAAGCCCATTGGCTGTATAGAAATTTCAGATCAGGCTCTGCAGTGAATAAAGATTCGTCTACGTCGTGTAAGACAACAAAGGATATGAATAGGAGAAGAAGGTAAGCTCCCATAGACATAATGTAAATCCGCTTCGCGTCTCGGGTGTAGGGTTTTGTGCTTTCTGGGAGCATAAAATGCAGACTCTTCTGACGACGACTCGCTATGTCTTGAATAAAATAGATGACTATAGACGAAAGTTACAACAAGCACTTTATTTTAGCTAAACTAATCAGAACAGGCACTTATTCGGAGCTCACAATTTAATCACCACTTGTGGCTAAGTAACTTAACACAGAATAGTATATACTGTCAGAATGAATCAAATATCAACTACACGACTGGCTCCTACTTCAATCTAAATTCGCTTTATCGTGTGCACACAAGCTGAGTGTAGAATAAGTGGCATTAAACAGTTCTTGAAATTTTAACAAAAGTACTCGTATGGCTCTCAGTATCACAGAATACACTCAGTAGTTACACTACTAAGAAAGCACAGAGCAATTCAAAGCGAATCTAAAAGGCGAAACTCGTAATACTATCAATACTCCCAAGTAAACTGAACTAAAACTGAAAAACTGAGCCTTTTCTAGGTTTTCCTCCTACCTCCGAGAAATCTCTAGAACTTTCCACCTCTTGAAATTATTGGAAGGCATATGAGGGCCGAATGCGGTTACAGTTCCATATACAGATCAATTACAGTACTAATTGCACTTGTACAGGGACCGATCCTAAATGTCACCAAACGGCCGCCAAATTCGACGAGTTTTGTCGATTTCTCTCGAAATTTGGCGACAAAAATAGTCGTGAAAAACCATTACCAGCTTGGCGGTATCTCGCCAATTTAGCAAGATAACCATTTATCTCAATGTTAAATAAACTTTCCCCTGTAATCTTACTTTTCCGGCAGAGCTTCGTCATTTTCAAGCATTTTATGTCATGTAACACAAAAAATACAACAATCTCACGTACAATTTCACTAAAATTATTTACATATTTGTAATAATAAAATTCCATAGTTATAAATCCAAAAAAAGTCAAGAATACACTTAAAATTCTAACTGTATGTTCTTTTAATTTTTAATGGCGACGTTCTCTTATTTGAAAGAACGTGGATTTAAATCTACAGCCCCGTAGTCAAGTTGTTTTTCCCGCCTTTTCTACACGTACAGTTTTAGAATATTCTGGAAATATTTAAAGCGAACTGGATTGGCTGACGAGGCTGACGTCATTTCTTGAAAGCTCCGCCTTTCCAGAGGCTATAAAAGGACTCGCAAAAGGAATATCGGGAGCTTTTTCTTAAATGTCACGATGCAGTAAACTTCATACAAAATATTATTAGTAGTTCTTTTTTATTTACTCCGGATATTTTGTAACTGCTATTTCTCCTGACCAATAATAAATGCATCCTGTTTTTTAAAACTTATCGTCTGATAATTTAAGCTACGACTACATTTATGATTCTTCAACAATCTATTTATTCCTAACAAAAGCTGGTACATCACATATATATCAAAATTCGTATCAGTATCAAAACATACAATTGTACCGTACATGCAATAGTCACATACATATCAAACAATAATATTATAATTATATAACTGAAATTACTTTTGACAGTTTTGTATACGCTAAATATGATTAGCATGTTTGGTGATAAACTATGAATGACTTACTTTTCGAAAGAATTATTCTCAGTTTTTAAAAATCTGAATATATTTTGTTCATCGGCCGAAATGAACTGTTTTCATCTGCCACTCATTTATACAACTATAGGTATTCGTTCCATTTCTGATTTAATTTGCGCAATATATTGATTGTTCAGATCACGGACTAACAACATCAATCTCTAGAAGTTAATCAAGAGAATGAATTGTTCATTCGGTTCAATAAGTAATCATTGAAGTCACCATGCAATATCTACGCCCACTCAAATTTGCAAAGATATTAATTAGTGCTTTCCTTCTCCAAATTGATAGTTGCTAATTTTCTCCTTACTTCTGAAAATTAGCCTCTCAAGTGAGCTTAATTAAAATGTCTTACCATCTGCTGTCGTATTCACATTAGAATAATAAATTTTGTGTAAGTTACTTTCTCGTGTGAGCATCAGAAATTTTTCAGAATAAAAGAATCTGTGCGTCAAATATAGTACGTTGTCCTTATAGTGACTAGTGTCTGATTTTCGCCCA
Organism: Stegodyphus dumicola; assembly: GCF_044657685.1. Taxonomy (NCBI): domain Eukaryota; kingdom Metazoa; phylum Arthropoda; class Arachnida; order Araneae; family Eresidae; genus Stegodyphus; species Stegodyphus dumicola. The sequence goes on along the minus strand of NC_140772.1, from coordinate 18,567,898 downwards.
AATATTCCCGGAGTCAAATGAAAAATATAAAGAACTCTTTTTCTCAAAACAAATTCATCAGTTGCTTTAGGCAATGAATCTATTCATAAGTTGAAATTAATGTTCGATTACGAGCTACGAGCGAAATATATCCAAACCATTCTAGGTAACCTTTTTGTACTATTAGAAAGTACTAGTAGAAACACGATACTACTTCTATGTAATCATTTTGGAAGCACGTTTACAACAGAAATACACTCATGTCCATAAATTAAGGATAATGCAAAACCAGGCAAAGGAAGAGTTAGAAGCAAAACAAATTTGAGATATTTGTAAAGCTTATTTATTAAACAAAAGGTAAAGAGCAAAAAAAGATGCTATATGTTCGATATTATTAAAAAAATTAGCGATTTTTTCTCCCTGGAGCAAATTACAAAAAAAAATTATTTACAAAAAACCAATATTACATGGTTGGTATGATTGTTAATACATTGTATGTCTCCCAGACGATGCAATACAGTCCGTACAACGCCTAGGCATGCTAAGTATCGAATTATCAATCTGATCTTGGGGATATTACACCACTCAAAAAGCAATGCTCTCCGAAGTTCCAGTAGACATGTAGGAGGAGGTTGACGGGCTGCAAATCGTCGGCCAAGCATGTCCCACACGTGCTTTACTGGATTCAAGTCCGGCAAGAATGCTGGCCAGTCCATACCGGTGATATCCTCCGATTGAAGGCATTCACTTACGATGTTTGCACGGTGAGGACAGGCGTTGTCATAAATAAACACAAATTGTGCGCCCATGGTGTACTGAAACAAACGTACATGTTGTTCCAGAGTGACGCCCCGATAGATTTGGCTTGTCATGTTTCCAATTTGAACATGCAGGTCAGTTCTGGAACCCAGAATAATTCCACCCCAAACGAGCACTCCTGCACCACCGTAACGGTGTCGTTCAATAATGTTTTCTTAGGGGTAACGGGTACCTGGAGCTCTCCATATGAAAGTCCTGCGAGAATCAGACTGCAAGCTAAACCTGGACCCGTCGGAAAACATCACACAAGCCCACTGTTGCGCTATCCACAATGCATGCTCTCTACTCCAGGCTAACCGCAGGCGACAGTGAGTTGCAGTAAGTGGAACGTATCTGACAGGTCTACGAGCATATAGACCAATCTGCCCTAAGCGTCTGTACACGGTCTGCCTTGAAATTGTCGTACCAGTGGCTGAAGAGAGCTGAGGAGACAGGTCTGAAGCTGTGCTCCTGTTTCTTTTGGCAGCAACTGCCATATACCGGTCCTCATTCGGCGTTGTAACTCTGGGGCGACCTGTGCTGTAACGTCTGCTCACATTACCATCATCTTGGAATCGTTGCCAAAGCCTGGAGATGACATTCTGGGCAATTCCAAGTTCGTCTGATACTTCCAGTTGGGTATGCCCACATTCCAGACGGCCGATAATTCTACCACGTAAAAAATCATCCAAATGTGTCCTTTGTGTCATGACTATTCGGTTATTGCAATGAAATGCTTATAAAGCGCCTGCGAACAATTTTACTTCTTTGCCTGTATTCCTTATATATCACTCTCTTACACTCTCGGTATTGTGACATACCATCGGTGTCATCTGGTTACTTCCTGAAATTTGCATATGATTCTTGAAGATGTGTGTAGTGATTTTACAGGTGATATATTTATTTTAGAGTTCGATTTCCGCGTGACTCCGAATTATCCTTAATTTATGGACATGAGTGTACATAGTGCATCTACAAAGTTTTAGAACTAAGTTAGTACAAAATCGAACAAAATAACATTCTTACTTCATATTCTTTATTACGTAAATCTCAGTATAAACTTTTACACTCTGCACACACAAAAAAAAAGAAATGTTGCAAGTCTAAATCTCCCGTTCTATTGGATCTATGGCCGAAATTTAATGTGCGTTTCTCATGTCACGAAAGCGCGAATTAGGATATATATTAAAGTTGCATATGGCATTGTTCTGCATAGGTATTGTGACACAAAATCGAAGTTTTTTTTTTTTTTTTTTTTTTTTTTAATTATATACCATTTTTTTCTCTATTTTGATTCTACGACTCAAATTATGTCTTAATATTAAATTTTGTAAAAACTGTTGAGAAACTTCGGCCGAAATTCAAAAATTTATCTCGGCGAACTTGTTCAGTTTCCGCCAAGAATAATTCACTTTGCGAAATTCTTAATTTATGGTAGCCTATTTTCCTTTCCCTTTCATTGTGCACGAGCAGAAAAAAAGGTCCATCGTTCATTCTTTCCAATAATTTTTAACAAAGTGCGTAAATCACATTTGGCGTTTTTGTCGCTTAGAACAAATATGTCAAATATCAAAACGCGCCAGTATATAAATTCATACATATATTGGGAAATTTTGAATAAAACAACTCTAATTTTTAGGCATGCCTATAAATACATCTATTTTAAGGTGATCTACTTTAAGGGGGCTCATACACCTTAAACCTCTCATGATCTTCGAATATGTGACTGTTGCAAGAATTGGGATATTTTATTTATTTTAAAAGCAATTACTTCCAACCTTTTACAGCTGACTACATAATATAGCTGCTTTGGAATTTAGTAACCAGAAAGTTTGTGTTGCCACAAATATTTTTGTAATTTAATCCTCTTTGTGACAAAATATTTCGCCATGTTTCCACCTTGCGCGCATGATATTTTAAAAATGGCTAATGGTACATACTTGAAATTGGATGGAATTCTTTATATGGGCACTATTTTCTAACTGAACCAAAAATCTGATAAATATTTTAATATTGAAAAATTTTATGGACGAAAACATTACAAATGTTTTTAATAAAATACATTTTATAAACTCAACTCCAAATAAAATAAAAATTTAACATGAAATTTTTAGAATTTTAGGTTCACAGTAGTTACCAAATGTTATAAAAGCTATATATTAAATATGGAATTAAATTATGCAACATAATATTTTAAACTGTGCGCGCAAGGTGGAAACACGACGAAAAATGTTGTCACGAAGCAGATTAAATTATAAAAATATTTGTGGCAACACAAACTTTCTGATGATTATTTCAGAAAGCAGCTATATTATGTAGTCAGCTGTAAAAAGTTAGAACTAATTGCTTTTAAAATAAATAAGTTATCCCAATTCTTGCAACAGTCACCTATTCGAAGATCTTATGGGTTTTAAGGTGTATGAATCCCCTTAAGGTGATGGTAAATGTTTTAGAAGTTATAATTCGAAAAGCTTTTTTAAAATTTCATAAAAATTACTAAAAAATACAAATTTTAAAAATAAATCCGAAAATATCTGAGAATTTTTATCTTGATGGAACCTAAATTTCCTCAAATAAGTTTAATAAAAGAAGTGATGTTAGTAAATATATATCAAATTCAATTAACATTGAGGATCTAAAATTTTGAGAGCCAAGTTTTTAAAAACTACTCGTGCGATTTTTACGGAACTCGCCACTTCGGGATAATTTGGGTCGCAAATAGAAATAGGAAAAAAAATTGATATTTCATTTCAGAAAAAGTCATTCTGTATCAAAATACTTATGTTTGAATAAAGTTATATATAAATGTATGTATATCCTAAGTGAAGCTTTTGAGACACGAAAAGCGCAAGTTAAATTTTGTCAATCGGCCCAAGTAGAACGGGAGATATAGAACTATCCCAGTGTAACTGTGCAGTGTAGTACATCTGCGGCAGATTCATATATCTGGCATGGTGCATTCATAAACTTTTGATGTAACCTTAAAATCCCGAGTTATTATTTTCTGAATCTCTTCAGCGCTTTTAAAACAACCACCTTTGAGATGACACTTCACATTATACTTTTCTTCACTAAAATCTGACAAGAATGGACTTGCATTTTTTGACATGTAACAGAAATCAGTTATTTAACAGAGCTTTTGCAGACAAAAAGTGCTTAATTTTAAGAAGTCTGTCCTTACGTCTTCATAAAGTGCAGAGTTCACCCCTGTCTCTCTAGTAGAAACTCATTGGGCAGTATCCCTTTCCGATGAAAATGGTTATGAAGTTTCGTCTCCTGTGGTAGCATCAAATATACGAAACATCTAATACCTTGCGTGAATAATTACTACAGAGGCTGTTCACACACTTTTTAGACGATGTATATTGTATTCACAAAATTAAATTACATAAAATTCTTTTGTTTTAAATGTTCTATTTGACATCCCTTATCCTGAACTATCTTTCGACACCACAATTTCCAGGATAATAATGCCTTTTGAAGTGGCAGAAGAGACATTCTATCCCATTCCTCCCGAACAACTTTACAGTGTCCTGTTAGGGTTTTGGGACAACGTTTGGATAATGCAGTTTTTAAAAGTCCGAAAGCACAACAATCCATGGGTGACACTTCCGCAGATTTAGTAGGGATATCAGTGAAGGGTATGGCCTTGATACCAGTTTTTTGTTCCATTTCTTTTAGGAAATTTACAGTGGATTTTGACGTGTGACTGCTAGCTTTGTCCTGATGGAGTCTCTCAGATGGATGGCGCTGTGGATAAAGCGATGGTATTCCATTCAGAAAAATTGGCGATAAAATATGTTCCTGATAGTTAATCTTGATATTTTTTTGCACTCTCTTTATTTTTAACTTGCCATTATAAGAAAAACCAGCAACAATCATGAATCCCTTAGAAAACCTTTCTTTCGATTCTTTGAACCATGTGCTTAAATTTTTTCTCCCCTTTTATGATAATAAATGTATCTTTTTTTTTTTTTTTTTTTTTTTTTTTTTTTTTTTTTTTTTTTTTTTTTTTTGTACAATTATTTAAATACACCCATGCTTCATCTATTGTGACAATTGTTTTCCATTTTTCTTTGGGTAAGTGTTTCTTATATAGAATTCTGCAGCGTGTCCTGCGTTGAGCGATGTGCTTTGGAAGAGGACGATGCACATTGCGTTTTTTCCGCTTTCTTAAGATTTAAATCAACGTTTAACATTTTGTTTACAGTGGACACCGAGCATTTTAATTATTTTTCATCTGTCCTTTGACTAGGGGGATTTTTTTTAACATTAAACAACGTACCTTTGCAATAGTGGAAGATGTCCGTTTTTTCCTCGAATACTTGTTTGGAATTTTTGTCCCACTTGAGTCTCCAATTTGACGTTTGTTTCCTTTCTTGTTGATGATATTACCTATCGACGCTTTAGATAACACAAAACCATGACACATCGTTTTTGGATACCGGAGTCTGCATATTTCCCTTCGGAAAGAGCGTAAATGTAGCCTTCGAACCACTGCTTTGTTAAATTCGTCATTTTAAATAAAAACAAAACTTTCAAGCCACAGACGATAATTTTGGCTTTTAAAAACATAGTACACCTGCAATTACTTCTTTTGCAGCAAACGAAGTTTTATTACCGCTTATCAAAATCGTCTAAAAAAATGTGCGAACAGCCTCTATATATCCTCTAAATAGGTTTACAGAAACTGAGAAAAGGTGTAAAGGACCCTTTTATTTGATTCAAATAAAAGTTTGCAAAAGGCACCCAAGTATGCTTACAGAATAGCCAGCATTTAAAGGTAATGAATTTGCCTTAGTTAGGTAATTAATTGTAAGTTAGCCCAGGGGCTACACAGATAGAGAAACGCACAAGGTGGCTCTGACCTGAGGTCGGCGTAACACGTTTAAATGGCAAGAATAATGTAACACCACATAATACAGCTCTTAAGAGACTCAAATAGCAACGCGGCCTTCAACATGAGGAACACGCTCTGATTCTGTTTCCTAAAACCTTCCTCTAAATACTCCCTATGGAAAGAATAACGCAATACCACGGAATACAGCTCTCAAGAGACTCAAATAGCAACGTGGCCTTTAATATGTGGAACACGCTCTAATTCTACTCTCTAAAACCTTCTTTTAAATACTATCTCCTTTGTACTTCATCTGAATACTAGCGAGCTAGAAATTTATATTCTGGCAGGAAAATTGGAAGAGAGGATGGATAGAAAAGCACATTAACTTAAAATAACTGGTTACTGAAACTAAATGACACGTTGCGGGATTTGAACTCCTGAATTTCTGATTGTTAGTCGGACATGGTTTCCATTTACACCGTGAAAACGAATGGTAAAGAGAGAGAACATACTTTACATTTTCCCCCACTTAAAAGGCTACTGAGGAGGAGGGGATCCAATAGAAAAAAATACTGGCGATGGTGAATAATAGCCATCACCTTTTAGTTAGGGTGACAATGTAGAGTCATTAGGCTTTTCGAAAGAGGAATGATGAAATCGGGGATGCCCTCGCGGGAATTCGAACTCCGGACATCCCGACTGCTAGCGGCCGAGCTTTCCAATTACCTCACAAAGTCACGTGTTAAGAAAGTAAAAAATACTTTACAAGGTTACCAATATGGTCTTTACTTCAGATTTCCGCAACCAAAGTTTCTGTTGCCATGACGAACATTTTCTAAACCCTGCAGATAGTTGTCGTTTCGTCTCAAGTTAACATCAAGTTTCATTTCTTATCGCAATTATTTCCAAAATTTTCCGGTTCACGGCAAACATTATTGCTATTAGTCTTTATTCAGCTTCTGAATCCATGACGGCACATGTTGACTGGATCAAAGTAAATAATTAATTGCATATAAAACTCTATCCATAAGTAGACAATATTTTATAAAATACGAGTTGAGATATCACAGTAATGCTGTCAATTATGTTTTCTAGATTTGCTTTAATTTGTTAAAATATTATCTCTGAAACTTTTTTAACGCACTAAATATGTAAGAAGAATACATTTTAATTTTCTAAACTCTTTAAACTTTCTCTTAATCTGGTATCTCCTTTTTTCTGTCTTAAAAATAGTTGTTTATAATGATATATCTTATTGCGTCATTCTTACATTTATGAATTTGTAGAGCCTCAATTTCTTAGGTGGCATAAACTAGCGAGCTCTAGAAAGGCTGCAGAGGAATAATCCTCTCGTCTTAAACTGCAGACAGACAAAGTCAGAAGAAGGTGTAAACAGCCCTTTTATTTGAGCATAAAGAAATAGCAATGACCCAACTTGGGTTTACAGAAGCCTTCGCTTCTGCCGTAACTTAAATATGTAATGTTGAGCTAATTCAAATGTAATAGATTATCTTGAGGCTCACAGGATAATTTAAGCACGCAGGAAAGGCTCTGGTTTGTAGAAAAACGGCGAGACAAGCTAAATGGCTAGAAACTTTCAACATCATTGAATCAAATCGACAATACGCTCACGACAACGTAGGCAGAACACGCTCTAAAAATAATTTGGCGTAAACTGCGCTTAAGTACTTCTTTCTCCTTTAATCTGAATAAACGCTCGTCATCTCATTTACATTCTGGTATGAAAACGGAGTGAAAAGAAAGTACTAAAAATTAACTATTAGTTAAAAATAAATAGATACATATATTACTTACTTAAATTGATACATATATTACTTACTTAAATAGATAAATATATTACTTACTTATTAGTTAAAAATAAATAGATACATATATTACTTACATAAATAGATACATATATTACTTACTTAAATGGATAAATATATTACTTACTTATTAGTTAAAAATAAATAGATACATATATTACCTTACAAGTTTCATATATTACTTACTTAAAGCTTATAAATGTGTTAATTTATATCAGAGTAAAAACATAAATGCGACATGCTCTATCTATGCTATGCAGTGTTGTTCACTTCTTTCACATGAAGAAAAGAACGTTCTTTTACATGAATTTCAGCTGCATTAACAATCAAGTACAAATTTAGCATAAATTTAGTTTAACTTATTAATATTTAGTAATTTAATTTTTAATTAATTTTTATAATTTATTTTAACTGTTTATAGTCTATTTTAACTGTCCATTGTTGATTTAATTTATTTTATTAGTTTAATTTAATGCTATTTGATATTTATTCAAAGAATCAAATTCAGGATGTTCTAAATAGCCATTTTTTTAATTCTCTCGCTTTGCAGCTCTTTCAAGAAATTTACAAGTCTCCTCGTTAACCTTAAAAGTACTTAATAACTTTCTTCAAAGATAAATTATTCATTTTATCTTAAAATGTAGACACAAGAAAAATGAATTTATGGTGAACTGGCGTTCTAAGTTTTTTTTCCGCTCTATTGGATATCATTTAATTTAAGCATAATAGTAACATTTAATAATCATTTTTAAAGCTGTAAAAAATTCAAAAGTCGACCAGCATGTCACGTCAAAATAAAATTCTTCTGAAGACTGAAAGATAAAGAATTAAAAGAACTTGAAAATATATTGTACTTTTCTTAATTAATAATAATGGATTCATTGCAGCAAAAACGTCAGTTAAAGTTCTAACTAAATACTAAGGCTGAGAAAAAATAATTAAGGAGAAAATTAGAATACTAATACTAAAAGAATACGAAAAGGTGAGTGAATATGCGTAGTACTATAATTATCGAACCAGAAGTAATGAAGCAGCTAGTAAGAAATTGTGTCGCTATCGACGTAGCACTGAAGCTGAAAGGAGTATCAAAACACAATTTATTCGCCAACATTACACAGCAGAATTCCCAAAGCACGTTTACAGTCGTCGAAAAAACTTCGATAAACACACTGAAACAATCAGCAACACAGCCTTCAGGCTACAACGGTGAAGACATCTTCACTTCAGAGCACTTATGTACAGCTCCCGGCTCGGTTGGGGCTAATCTCTGAGCTCAGAACATTACTACTGAACTCTATATATACACTATTAGATACTCTTACGATACACTGCTACTTCGCAGACAGGCAGGGTATTTACAGCTTTTGAACTGCCTTCTTGAACATTCTCGGGAAAACCGGTAAGAATTCGTTCTAGAATTATCTCGCTCCGTCTAAGATAAATAGCAAATTTTGTCGCTAAATTGCCGATTTGGCGCTAAACATGGCAATCCTGCCTTTCCTTGCCACTTTCTGGCAGCCCTAAACCTGCCTTGCGGGGAAGTTATCATAACGCAGCTGGGCATTTCGCAACAGTATGTAATGTGCACTAAATATTTTTGTTTATGTATTACTGATTAAAAAAACTATAAATAAACAATAAATAAAAATGAACCATTATGTTGGCAACAATTTTTTTTTAATCTGAAAGTTTCAGATTTTAACAGTTGCCCAGAAGGGTTTGTTAAGGTTTTCTACACACTGCTAAGCTCGCAGTGTACCAGACTGTAGTTACACTCACTCCTACTAACCCCTCTTTTTTTTTTTTTTTTTTTTTTTTTTTTTTTTTTGCGTGCGTGCGTGTGTGTGTGTGTTTAGCTTATTATTAAGCATCATTTCCTTCGTACTTACGCCATATGCAACTGAACCGAAAATTAGCAACATTTTAAAAACAGTATAGCAGTATGCGTTTAAAATTCCAGATGCAGCGTTAAGTGCGTCATGCAATTTTCTGGGTTTTTTTCACTCTTTTCTCAGTTCACCATAGCAAAATTAATTTTTCGTACTAAGAAGGCTTTACAAAACTTTTTGTTATTATTGACATTTTGTGTGTTTACTTCAACACCAAAATCACAAAATATTTAAAAACAGCATATCTTTAAAATTTCCGATAGGCAGTCTCGCGAACTAGAGATAAAAAAGTTTTTTCGACACTGTTGCCACTGCTTGATTTGAAACCTATGAGTTTGTTAACCAAAAATTCGTTTAAGTTCTACAATATATGAAATAAATAATAAAATAAATTCGAAATTCAAAATTCGGATTTTCATATGCCCATGTTCAGGTGGAGGACTGCGTTATTCAAAACTTGATGGTTCTAGACACCGTTTTTTTTTCACAATGCGATAAAATGCATACATTCATGCAGATTCTTCATTATTTATTTTTTAATGTAATAATACAGGGCAAGAATATTTGGTAGCAACAATTTGAAAACTGACACAACACATTTAAGTGTTTCGAGTCAAAATACCACTTTGTGACTAATACCCCATTTGAGACTTACGTCCTTTTTGAACATGATAATTGATAATGAAACTACTAGACAAAGATTACATTTTATTTTGTGCCATGGTATGTGTTTTAGACGTTCCAAATATTTTATGTTACCTCTCAGTGGTAAAACTAAATACGAACAAACATTATTAATAATAGTGGAATATAAAAGTAAAAAAAAATGTTTTTTGCATCACGATATGTAATACTTCCGTCAAGATTCGGAGATGAAAGGAGAGAACAAATAACTGAACTAACTAACATTGTAAGTTATCTGGATAACTCAAAAATAAGCATAATTGGATTGTCTTTGCCAAACACAAATCTATTGCTACGAAAATGGCGAATTTTTACTTTTCCATTTATGCACTTTATTTTTCGAAAGACCGCACAATTTAAAAACGTTTTTAAAGTAAAAAAAAAAAAAGGAAATTTTTCGAAAAAAGCAAAAAATTTAAATCTGAAATTATTTTATATTTCTCTAAATATGCAGTTTATTTTCAATCCAATTAAATAAAAAAGAGCTTAATTTTTATTAACGTGGATTTTAGACTAAACAAATAATCTTCTTCTGTTTTTAGAGCATTAATAGTAAGGGAAAAGAATATTTTGCAGTTGTATAAATCACAACGCATAACATGTAGCTATTTTACTAAAATATTATTAACACTTTATTTTTACTAGTGAAATTAATATATAGCTTATAAGGTATTTCTCCCGCCTTCTTAGCATGCCTTCGCGGTGTAGTAGTCAGCACGCTCGGCACGTATTCGAGAGGTCCGTGGTTCGAGTCCCGACGAGGGGATTGCTCATTTTTCATCTCCTGCTTCCAAATGACCTAATGTCTCTACAGTGGTGTCCGAACTAAAAAAAGGTGATGAATGATGATTTCTTCACCACCAGGATTTGACGAATGAGTCCCCTAATCCCCAGTCGCCCTTTAAAAGGGAGAGTATATAAGGTATTTATCCCTGCCTTCTTAGCATGCCTTCGTCGTGTAGTAGTCAGTACGCTGGGCGCGTATTCGAGAAGTCAGTGGTTCGAGTCCCGGCAGGGACATTGCTCATTTTTCATCCCTCCTACTTCCAGATAACCTAATGCCTCTGCAAGTCTCTTTGTACATGTACGCTTTAAAGTACCATTTATGCGCTTTCCAAGCGATCGCCCGGAAATAAAAGCACGTATAAATGAGAAAGACGTAATTTCGGTTTATGACTAGAATACATTTATTTTAGCTCTAATTGAATAATATCTATGTGCAGTTATTGTACTGCTGTTGAGAAAGACGAAGATAAACCAATTTCTTACCCAGAAAACCCATTTGGGAAAAGAAAATTACGGGTAAAAAAGAATAGATAACAGTGTTGTTGTTACCAATCTCACTTGTCTGACAACGGTCAACACAAGCCCACGACATTAGGAGTCAAAGACGATTAGGAAAGAGTCAAGGAGTCAAACGCGCCGGTCGTTGGCAAAAGCCTTGAGCATCCCATAGGTGACATCCCGACTTTAGAGCAGTTCCACCTACAATTTTGAGGCAGAGCACCCCAAGGGACAGATCCGAATTTCCCCTACCACCAACCTCTCGAGAGGATTTTCGGTTAGCCGAATATTTAGAGTCCCTCCATGTCGCACAGACCTCCGTGCCTTCAGGATTCGAGTCTGGGCTCTTCGGTACTGCAGTACTCTTCGATACTTCGGTACTGAGTCACTAACCACTGTCTCAATTGGGCGGCCAAAGATAACAGTATATTCCTAAAATAAAATGCTTTCATATGGATCACCTTGAAGCTCTTATCATCCTAAAGTGTTAAGCCATAATAAATGTCATCTTGAAAGAAAAAAAAAATCGTGGATGACGTCATCTAGAGCAGCACATAAGAAAAGGTAATCCACCTCGTACAAAATTTGCTTGAAAAAAAAAACATGCTTTGAATAAATATGTTGTAAAAAATAAATATTTAAGAAGAGATGAAAATTTTACTTTTTAAGAAGAACAATCGTTGCAGAAGAAAGTGGTCTCTACACAGGTTTCCTGATCTTCTAGAAAATAACACGATTAAGTCAGTTAGTCCAAGTTTCACCTAATAGTTTAGTTTTCTAACGGAACTAATGTCAAGATCAACATCGATGCTAAAAGTTAAACTTAAATAACTTAATTAATTCATTAAATGCGTACAGTGCCGTTAGGTTTATTTCAGAGTAGGAAAACGGAAAAATAGGCATTTCTCCCCGAGAGCATATTTCACAAGTGCACATCTGTGTAGCCACCGAGGGAGTGGCTTCTAGGATGGACCAATGAGCATCCAGTGATATTTCTGTCATGTCACATGACCTCTCGCGTGCTTTAAGATTTAAGCAAGATGGTTGAAAACATTCTGCCACGCAATTTTCTTTACAAAATAATTAAAGCGTCGTCGATTGCTTCTGAAACTTTAGATCAAATAGAGGCAATTATGAAGATTTCACTACCTGTTTGAAATAAATACAAACACATGTTGGATACTTCGCACAAATATCGATGTGAAATATTACTTAATAAGTGGTAAATAAGATGAAGAAAGAAATATGTGATAAACTTCTGAGCCCAAATGCTATCTTTACATAAAATTATGCGTATGAGAAAAAATATTGACACCAGTTACATATAGTAAATAGAAGTCAGCACTTTTTATTGCAGTCTATATGGAAAAGATGTTCTATAATAATAATAACCAATGCAGAATGTTATTCAAAGTGAACTTTACTAATTTGCATTCTTACACATTTAGTGTGCTAAATTTCACATTTAATAACTGGCTCTTAAATGTACTGTCTACACAAGAAATACTCATCAAACATAGTGAACTTATCTTATTCACAATGAATATATTCAATTTATTTACATATAATTTTTAATGTTAGCAATGGATATAATCAGATCATATGTATTCTGAATCTTACACTTTAAAAATCAAAAGAATGCAAGCACTGAAGAAAGAAGACATTAGATTCATTGTAACCGTTTCAGTCTTCTCAGCTCAATTAAAATAATATACACTTGAATTCTATTAATCCACATAATATGCCGTGAATATCAATCCAAATATTAATGCGTAATAAAAATCGCGAAAGTGAAATGTCAGCGATTAATTAAACTTAGAAAAAGAAATCACAATAAGATTTCTACTATTAACGTCATATATTTATAACTGCGAAGCAAATGCAAATTAAAACGTAAACAACATACGCTCACATGCACGAAGATTTAGCGTCACAAGAGCAGTAGCAGCTCATTGGTCCATTTTCGAAACCCCTCTCTCAGTGGCTATGGTGATGTGCACTTGTGAAATATGCTTCCCAGGATTCGACATTCCGGTGCCAGCTGGATGTTTCTATAAGTACAGCCCGAAGGCACCCGCAAAGGAAAGCCCAATTCCTTGTGCAGTCTGGTCATCCAAATGCAGTCCAAATGCAGTCTGGTCATCAGCTCATACATGAGCTCATACATGCTTTTATGATTTCCAAGGCAAGTTACGATGTAACATATTTTCGTAGTGTCATTTGTTAAGATTTGAGGTACACTGCGTAAAAAAAATGGGACAGTTCTATATCTCCCGTTCTACTGGGCCAACTGACGAAATTCAAATCGCATTTTTCATGTCTCGAAAGCGCGACTTAGGATATATATCAGATTTATATATAGCATTGTTCTAACATAGCTATTTTGACACAAAATCGGACTTTTTCTGAAGTGACATGCCCATTTCTTTTTCCATATTTCGATTCTACGACTCAAATTATGCCTAAATATTAAATTTTGTAAAATCTGGAGCGAAATTTACGGAGAAATTCGAAAATTTATCTTGGCGTAGTTTTTCTTTTCTTCACTGTAGAAGAGCGGGAAAAAAGTCATCGTTTAAACTTTCAAATAATTTTAACAAAGTGCGTAAAATTTGGCGTTATTATCGCTCAAAAAAAAGGTGTCAAATTTCAAAACACTCCCATATGTGAATTCATATATGTCTTAGAAAATTTTGAATAAAAATTTCGGATTTTTTGCAGGTGTGCCTCGAAATGCATCTACTTTAAGACAATGTTAAAAATTTTATAGGTTATAATACAAAAATATTTTCAAAAAAAATTATAAAAAATATTTATATACACAAATTTTAAAAATAAATCATAAAAAAATGTGCTATTTATATTTGAATTAAGCTTAAATTTCGAATTCTGGAAGAAGGAATGAAGTAAGTTTAATAAAAAAAGAGAGATTATTAAGTATATATAAAATTCAATTAACACTGAAGCGCTAAAATTTTGAGAGCTAACTTTTTAAAAACTACTTGTGCTATTCTTACAAAACTTCGCAGTTTTGCATAATTTGAGCTGTAGAATCGACATATGTAAAAACATTGGTACATCATTTCAGAAAAATGTCCGATTTTGTGTCAAAATACATATATTAGAACAATGCTGTATATAAATCCAATACATATCCTAAGTCGCACTTTCGAGACATGAAAAATGCAAGTTGAATTTCCTTAATCGGCCAAGTAGAACGGGAGAACTGTCTCAATTTTCCCCCCGCAGTGTGCATCGTTAATACAGCCTGTTATTAATGCATTTACGTTTTCAGCTGTCTTGATAGACATCATCTGTGTTAAAAATACTAATATCGCTACATTATTTAGTCGCAGAAATGAAACACATTTTGAAATTATTTAAATTTATTATGCATGTAAAGCAGCTTTTTAGAAACGAAATAACTGGTTGTTAAAATAAAATGCCGTGGCATGAATTCCGTTTTAAAAATAAAACTATTGATTGTGAATACGCAAACCAGATTTAAAAGGCCAAACACCGCAGTTTGGTTGTATCTGATGCAGCTAGAAGAAATGATAAAACAACGACCTAAGTAATGCTCCTAAAATCGTTTGGAAGAGGAAAACTTTTAACCCAAAGTGCTATGTCTCAAAACGGTATTTTGCGTCGTTTCACTTTCTGCGTTGGTTCACTTTTCAAAGTGTTGCCACCAAATTTTATCGCTGTGTATTATATTTAAAGAAACTAAATAATAAAGAATCTTCATGAATGCATGAATATTTCTCGCATTGTGAAAAAACAATGGTACCTAGATCCATCCAGATTTGAATAACGTTGTCCTCCACCCGAACATGGGCACTTTGAGGCACGAATTTCGAATTCGTTTTTTATCTGTTTCAAATTTTGTAAACCTTTAACGAATTTATGAGTAACGATTTCAAAGCGAGCAATGGGAAAAACATTTTTATCTCCAACGCGCTAGACTATGTATCAGAAATTCTAAAGATATGCTGTTTTCCTGATTCTAAATATTTTGTTATATTGCTGTTCAATTGAATATTATATGGTTTAAGTACGAAGAACGTAATATCTCTACATATAATAAAAGAAAGAGTCTGTCTGTGTGTGTGTGTTTTTCGTTCGCGCTGCGCGTAAGCTAATAGACCCACAGCTACGAAATTTGTTACATAGGTGCATCTAGACAAGAGCCAGTGCACCTCAAAGCGATTTTTTCGAAATTCGAATTCGATTTTTTTTTTTTTTTTTTTTTTTTTTTTTTTTTTTTTTTTTCAAATTTTATGTTTTGTGACGAAATCGCGTCATTTTGAGACATAATGGGCTATAGCAAAGCGAGATTTTACTCTACACACTCCATTTTCACATCATCATGAAACGTAGGCACTTAGCTATTTTACGAACTTAAAATAAATTTCATGTTTCAATAAATAGATTAAATACGAATTTATTTAAAAAATGGAGTTTAACATCTTTTCAACGGGATTTTTCTAAAAAAAGTTTATTTTTAAAAAGTGCAGTTTATTTTTCTTTAATTTTTGGACACGTTAAACTTTCATCCTTGAGTTGGCAACAATTTTCCTGTCTTATTGTTGTTGATAGATTTTTGATGAAATCGCATCATTTTGAACAGTTTCATTCTTTTAGAAATATGGGTTTGGCAACAATTTTTCATCGTATTTCTTATGTCACTGTTTTTAACAGATTAGCATATTTCATTGTCATTTATATATATATATAATACATTTTTTTTATAAAGTTGTTTTGCAGAGTAAAATTCTGTGCGGAGTTTTATGTTTTTTGAGTTGCTTTCATGTTATTTTTTGCTTATTTCATTGTTTGTAAGACATTGAAAAGTTTTGCATGATTTATTTTTTCTTCAACGGAAAGTTGGTTAATTTTTTTATTAGGATAATTAATATTTGCATTAAGGGATATAGCTTATTTCATTGTAATTTTTTCCTCTTGAAAATATAAGATAAAATATCATTAATTATACTTTGCTTTTCAGAATTTTTTGTTTTTTGTATTCTTTTATGTTATTTATTGCTCATTTCACTGTTTTTAAGATATTGAAAAGTTTTGAGTGATTTTTTTAGGAAACAAAGTTCTTAACCTCCTTTATACCATTCGAGTTCTTTAAGATTTTGCAAAGGGAAGTTGGTTAATTTATTTATTAGGATAATTAATATTTGCATTAAGGGATATTGCTTATTTCATTGTAATAACTTTTTTTAACTAATAACTTTTTTTATGAAGTTGTTCTGCAGAGTAAAATTCTACGCAGTTTTTAAATTTAACGTTTGGTGTTCCCTTCAGCCATTTTTCCGGTATATTTAAAAGCCAGACAAAGGCTGGCAGCGAAGCTGCTAGTTTAGTAAATAAAGGTAACAGACAAAACGTTAAGAAAATGCCCTTTTGTCGTAATATAAAATCTGAAAGCTATCAAATTTTCTTTTTTTTTTCCCGTTCTTCTGGCACAGTTAGGAAAAAAGGTCTTATAACACTCTACTGGTCAATAAAATTGCAAACAAATCCTACTACAGTCATTCTGTTCTCACTATATCGTGTTTTTTTATTTCAGGAAATTCTCCAGTCGATGGGTCGAAAGCGCCTGATGGAGGCTCGAATGGCTAGTCCATCGGACACAGCACCCCCCTTCCAAGAGAATTCGGAGAGGCCAGAGTAGGTGTGCATGCCTTCGCAATTTTTTTAGCTTTCTCACAAGTTAGAATATTCTCACAAACCGTGATTTATCTAGACGTAAATTCTTACTCGCGAAATTTCAGGATTACGAAGTTCTGAAAGTGTACTTATTCTTTCGAATGGAAACAGAGAAAATTTTCTATGCTTGCTGAGTAATATTCTGGTCCTAAACGAATGAATCCATTTAAATAAATTTAAATACAGTTATATTTTCTGTTAGTGGAAAGAAATTGAGTTTCTAAAATTGGCAACAGCTCTTGTGAAACTGAATCTAAATTTTCTCTCACATTATACTTCAAAGCCATTTTACTTTCTATAACTGTATACTAAATATAAATTTTACAGAGCTTTGGTTCCTAAATTTGAAACCACATTTTCACCCGTATGATATTTCTATTTGTATTTGTTCTAATGATCTCTTAGCAACACGGATTTTAGTGGTAAATTTGCGCAAGTATATATGAGAGTGTTGCGGGGGTAGTTCGAGGTCCTCGTTAAATTTTTATTAAAATCATGCAATAGGAAACGATTGCTTTAATGCAGAAACTTAAATTTTAATTCCGCAATGAAATCAAGAATTCGTTAAATTTATTTCAGTAGAAACCAAGGAAAAGTGTGTAGAGTCATTAGGTTAATTGGAAGCAGAAAAGATGAAAAATAGCAACCACCTTCGCCGGGAATCGAACCACGGACCTCTGGAATACAGGCCCAGCTTGCTACCGTTACACCACGAAGGCACGCTAGGGAAGTGGGAGAAATACCTTATATACTCCCCTTTTTAAAGGGCGACTAGTGTTTTAGGGGACCGAGTCGCCAAATCCTGGGTGCGTAGAATCATCATCCACAACCCTTTTAGTTCGGACGCCACTTGTAGAGACATTAGGATTTTGGGGGGGGGGCGGAGTGATGAAAAATATGCAACCGCCTTCGCCGGGAATCGAACCACGGACCTCTGGAATACCGGCCCAGCGTGCTACCGTTACACTACGAAGGCACGCTAGGGAAGTGGGAGAAATACATTAATAGTGTTTAAGAACATTACTCCCATTAATTCTTAATTGTTACTACCTATAAAAACAGAACATTTTTATTACGTTCTAAATTATTTGATTGATTTGACTGTGAAATATGTATTCTTTAGTATGACGCTCAATATGAGCAAGTAACCAGAATATCTCTCAGATATTGACTTTTAAATAACAAATCTAAGTTTTTTACATCAAAACTTCGATTTTCCGCCTGAAGTTAAAAACATGACAAAAGTGATTACAATGAAAGTTAGAGAAATTGAAACAAAAAATACCTATCAGATGACTGCAAAAAATAAATTTAACAAGCAAAAATTATACTTTTGTTCAAGTATTGACGAGATAATTTTCCATCCTCCCCATGTGTAAAAATAATGAACTTGGTGAAAAAAATGAGCTTATATCGATGAAGAATTTTACTTGAGAATCCTTCGATTTTAATAGATGCTTTAATTTCATTCGCCACAGCGATAATGCCGCTGAACGCTGGTAGTTTGACCCGTCTTCATTTTCAGGCGAACGGACTGGCTATATGGACGTTCTCGTAGTTTTCCTAATGTGTAAAGTGTAAAGTGAATAGGAGACATTTCTCTTAAAACGTCCTCCACGAAGGCATCCCTTCTCTTAGGCATATATACCTTTATAATCAAATAAAATTAATTCGTAAGTTGTTGTTTTGATAAGTAGCAATAATTCGTGTTATTAGGAAGCATTATTCTGTCTTTGGTTTTAAAAGCGCATTAGTACTTTTTAGCGACCTTCTACTTATGCAGACATCCTAGGTTTATCGAGGACAGGAATCATGATAAATTAACTGTGACCTTGCCGGGATTTTCAGTTGTTTTAGTCAAAGCTTAGTTCAGGAGCCGCTCAAGGGTGACCAAACTTCATATTGGTAATATTAGACATTTAAATCACTGTAAAAACAGTAAAACAGTATTTCAATAGACAAAAATATTCTAATTAATGTGATTACTTTGCTTTAAAAAAATAAAATATTATTCGACAGAGAAAAACATTTCAAGTAATTCGATACACAAGCAGCATCAAAGTTTTAAATATATATTCTCTCATAGCGATTTATGAGCACGAGAAGAAGTCAAGAACTTTTTTATCTCTATATTTCCTATTTTTGTATTAATTAGAAGCAAGAAGGAAATTTAAGCATTAAAAATCTGGAAATGAGCAAAATTTAATGCTAACTATAGCGTCAATAAAATTTTTAATTTATGCTGCTAATTATTAAAAGTCATTATTTAATTAACCTCTTTTATAAAGACATTTTAGTAGATTTTCATGAAAAAATATGGTATAAAAAGATAAGAAAGAGGAATATGCGAAAGTTTAACATTTCATTAATTTCTATTAATTACCGGGACCATCAGCGGCCGAGCGGTAAAGTCGCTGAACACTGGTAGTTAGGTTCGAATCCCGCGAACGGGCTGGCTGCATGGGCGTTTTCGTGGTTTTCCCCATGTGTAACGCGTATACGAGCCAGTTTCCCTTAGAAAGTCCTCCACGAAGGCATCCCTCCCCTTAGGCAGATAGCCCTCGAGGCTTTGCCATAATCACACACACACACTATTAATTACCTATACTAACGTTTTCTTCTTGCTCTTTTAATAAATTTTATTAGTCGGTACAAAAAGCTGAAGTATAGAGCTGAAAATATTACTTACTTAAGACACAATAACACGCCGAATAAATACTAGTATCGTCTACGTAAGTCACACTAAAAAGTACACTCTTGTTTTAGGAGATTATAAAAATTCTGTTGTCATTCCCTTCTTTCCATTAATTAGCTATAAAGTTGCACATATTTTGCAGAAATTTAACTTTCGGGTTGTTTATTCTACCATCAATAAAATTCCGAGTTCCATACTCAAGGACCCCATTCCGGATATGAATTCCTGGGGTATTTATAGGATTCCTTGCCAGTGTGGTTTAATTTACATTGGCTAAACTAAGAGAGCCTTAACATTTCGCGTCAAGGAACATGAGGCATATGTTAGATAAAAGGAAACACAGAAATCTTCTGTTGCTCAACATTGTTGGTCCGAAAACCACACTTTCAGTTTTTCTGCTGCCAAAATTATTCAAAAAACATCTTCCATTGGAGAACTGGATTTTCTAGAGGCATTTCACATTCATAAAAATCTTTCTGTTCTAGTTAACGATCCTAATTCCAATCCAAATTTGCCTTCGGCCTTTAAAGAAATTATGTTTTAGTTCTGGTTTCACCAACAGATGGCGCCACTTGCTTATTCTTGTCCAGGCTTTCTTATCTTATCTAATCATTATTTCCTATCTTGTTCATTTGCGGTTTTGCAGCTGAAGATGGTGGTTCGGTAAAACCATCGAAACTAGTCTTGTGAAAATTTTGTAAATATAACGCTGATTTTTGTTGTTTGACTTCTGAATTAGTATTACTTACTTCTTTTTGTGCTCACAGATCAGCACGCGAAAATTTACTTACTTAAACTTTTGCTAGCCGAAAAAATATATCTGCGATGTTACCATGATGCGATGGTTTGTAGATGCTTTAATTTTTACTATAATATCTTCTACGATAATGTTTTAGATCTATGAAGGTTTTGCACCGCTTTGTTTTCTATCACGATCTTTTAAAACTGCGATGTTTTGTAGGACGAGTTTGTTTTCTTGCGTTGTTTTCTCTGCGACGTTTTCTTCCGCGATATTTTCGGCGGACTTTCATACAGCTTCATCAGATACGCTTTATATATTCTTAAGAAAGTTATGCATAAACTTATTCATACTGTCATTCTGTAAAATTTGAGATGCATCATCAGTGTAGGAAATTACTAAATGCTTTCTTGAAAACATTTACTTTACTTTACATTTTACCTTAACCTTCCCACAGTTGATAAAATTTGAAGAACACTAGCCTAAATACAACGTTAAATTAACTTAAAACAGGCCTCTATTGAAATTCTTACAATATTTTTTTGTCAAAAATGAGCATAAAATGAAGTTTGCGTAAATGAGATAATTTTTAAGGCTTTAAAAATGAATGCTTAAGAGACTACAGAAAAAACAAAAATGTTTGTATCTCACATGCATGAAAAATATTCATATTATAATTTTTACGTAAAGAGGGATTTCATTCAATCTTTGAAACGTGACGTTTTGTAAAGGAAAATTGAATGAATAGGCTACTTAAACTGGTGATAATGGAGAAAGGTCTATGTGTTGGATTTCAAGAAGTACCTTGCGGCGGTATTAAAGGGTTTTTATTATACCCTGAGTTAATGCGTCTTCTTAAGGATCACATTGTTGACCTATTGAGCACTATTAACTTTAAAGCAATTTTTTTTATTCTCAGATTCTTTATTAGGTACATCATGTTTAATGCCCCTTTGCATAAAATTACATGACATTTTTTGTTTGATAATGTTTATTTATCTACCCTTCTACGCATATGAAAACGTAATATTTTGCACTAGATGGCTATAAGGTTATAAGGAATTATTTATTTATTTACCATCAGATGAGCAGCTGCACCGCCTTTAAGACATTCAGCTTTTACGCTCAACTGATGGAATTAGCTACCAACTGTGTTGTTATGTAAAATACAATAAAATTTTAGAATTTTGATAATTACATAATAAAAATTAAATATCAAGAAATAAATATATAAATAATAAGCATAAATAGATAAAATAAATAAAAGTTAAAAATTTAGAATAATATAAATACAATGTTGTTATATATGAAGTCAAATAAAGTATCAAAATTTTGAGAATTATATAATAAAAATTGAAGAAATTAAATATATAAATACATAATACCTAAAGAAATATGAAAGTAAATGAAACGTAAATAGATAAGTAAATACTTAAGAAGATCATTACAAATTTTGAAAATGAACAACATAATGTATGAGAATAGTAGAGGCTGAGAATGTAAGATATGTAAAGAGTAAAGTATTTCATTATGGAGAATGAAGAGCAGAGCAGTAATTGAATAAAAGTTGATGAGAAATGGTATTTGAATGAATTAGGATGACCTGAATGAAAAGTTCGTGGAAATTCTTGATAGAGAGTCATTCTTGAGTAAAAGACTTGACTAAAAATCTTGAGTTGAGACTTTATTAATATATTAAGGAGATGGAGTTAGAAAATATCCTTAAATTCTTGATCGAGCTTGAGAGATCTTGAAGGTTTAAATAAAGATAGTCTTGAGTGAAAGCATTAAAATGAGGTAGTAGAAAGAATGGCTTATTAAGTAAGGTAAATGAACAAAGAATAATGATTTTAAGTTCCTTTAAGATTATCGATGTTTGCGGAGATATAATTTATTATATTATGAAGATTATTTCTTAGAATATTACTTTTTAATAACTGTTGAAACCATAACTGAGCAGAAGTTAAATTGTATGCTTTAAGGTGATAATCTTTAGTAAGGTTGCAGTGAAAGAGATAATGATCTATTGTGCCTTCATTCCCACAGATACAGAGATTTGTATGTTGAAGTCCGAATCTATGAAGGTATTCTGGAAATGGACCATGAGCTGTTAGGAAAAATGTAATTGAACGGTTAGTAGATATTAATGATCTTGAAGGTTTTGATATGAAAGTAAAAGTTCTTCTGCCGGTAGTTGCTTCAGTCCAGGTTTGCTTCCATAAGTGCATTAATTCTGTTTCTAATTTTGTTTTTAGTAATGATATTGGATATGGAATTGAGTAATTTGGAAGGGAAGAATTGTTTACAGCCTCTTTTGCTAGTTCGTCTGCGAGCTCGTTACCACTATTACCGATGTGTGCTTTAATCCATTTGAAATGTGGTCTATTATTGTTTTGAAATTGAGAAAGTAGAAAATGGGTTTCTTGTATAATAGGCGATCGACTGTGTCCAATTATAGAGAGAATTAAGAATGGTAAAGAAAATTTTTTTGCGAAGCATATGGCTTCTTTGATTGCAAAAAGTTCTGCTTGAAAAACTGAGTTGTTATTGTTTAAACGAATATTCCAGTTTTTAATATTTGAATTTTTTCGGAATGCGCAATATGCACTACCAACGCCTGCTTCAGATTTCGAACCATCAGTATATATGGTGAGTTCATATTTATTGAGTTCAAAGGTTCCCAATAGGGATTTTGTGTAAAAATATGTAGGATGTAGCTCTAAGTTGTGTTTAAGATATTCAAAATCTGTGGGTTGAAATACATTATTATTCATTATGCTTTGAATTCTTAGTATTGATAATTGCGAGGCTATAAGATTATCCTTTCCGTGTGCGAGCCCTCGCAGTGTAACTCGTAGCACGTCCGGCTAGCGATAAGAAGATCCATGGCTCTAATCTCGGCTAGTAAATAACCAGTTTCTGGTGAATTCTACATGATCCTACCCTAATTACTGAGTGATGTCCAATGGCCATAAAACTGGTCTTAGGCCGATTAGGTGGGCTGGGCTCTGCCCGGATTAATTAACCCTAATTACTTTAATTCTAAATACTAACCACCGCAGATTCTCAAAAGAATTCACATCGCCTCTGTAGTTTAGAATTTCGTAGCATAAAGTGAAAACGAGGGGTAACAACAAGCGTAAAAAAAGCCAATTATAATATTTATTTATATATTTCCGGCTGAAGTTAAAATTAAAATGGTTAGCAAAATCTTAACCCATGGTTTTTGTGACCTAAGTGTTAGCAAATTATGTGGTGATATTCATTTTAATTATCTTTTGAATTGCTGACGCAATAACTCAGAATAAAGAGATAATTTAAATCTGATTATAGCCGTGGTTGTATGATATATAATAACCCAAAGAAGAGAATATTAAGATCAGATTCTAGTATGCCTTACGAACTAAAAATTGGATGAAAGATAAATGCTGACTTACCCAAGCATATTACCAAAAAAAAGCGTAATATCTTCGCCTCTGAGACACGCATTTATTCAGAACGTTAATATTGTAGTAGAAATTTCGATACATATTTTGTCACAAGAAACCTAGATAAGACGAATCACATAATGACATTTGAGAGTTCGTCACAGAAGAAGGGCACATCCAACAAAATTAAATCTTGGAACGTCACTAATTAAATTTCGACGTCATGCCTGTAGAATGCTATAGGATAAAAATTGTTCAGCTATTTTTTACCGAAATGCCCTCCTTGTTCGGAATCGTGCCTCGAAGCAAAATGGCGTAATGAATTTGCCACTGGACTTAGTTCTGAATTTGCGAATTCTCCTTCATCTTGGAAGTGTGTGCGACGAGGAAAAATATCTTGGTGGACGAATATCAAAACGTTCATAGGTATGAAAATAAATAATTATATGAAGAAGTACGAGGTTTTGTTAATGGGTTTATTTTTTTAACTACAGCAAAGCACTCGAGAGCTATTTGCCTAAAGGAAGGGATGTATTCGTGGAGGCCTTTCTAATGGAAACTAGATCGTATACACGTTTCTGCGTGCGAGCGTAACAGTAAAAAGGGTGGGTGAAAGAGAAGATTTAGCCCGAACTTCAAACAGGTCAATTTATAGGCTTTTTAACCAACGTCCGTTGCCACAGTCGAATCGGAATTTGGTGTGAAAAATGTGAGGGCTTGCCTTACACTAAGAATACAAATAACAATTCAATTATTTACAAAACAAATATTAAATTGACGACAAATTAAATAAAACAGTTCAAGATGGCGGATAAAGTTCAAGAGTTCAAAAACAGTTCAAGATGGCGGATAAAGAGCTTGACGCGTTTTACACGTCTCTTGAAAAACATTATGATACTATCAACACAGCACTTGCATCTAAATGTAATATGAACGGTGAGCTGCGTGAACATGCTAGGACGGCTTTGGGTGAGTTAAAATCTCTTATAATTAAAAATTTTGAAAGATTACAATCTGCTAATTATCGCGAAGCTTGTGTGGCAAGTTTGAAGACCTCTGTTATGAGACCTTCTTATGCTGAGGTGGTATCGCCATCTAGGGGAGAAAATGTAAACAAACAGTCAAATAATTGTAATTTGCTTGTTTCGGCAGCTGCTGGATTGGAAAACTTTACATCCCTTGATGTTAAAAAACTTTTGAAGGAAAAAATTAATCCGACAGAAAAGAAATTAGGTATAAAAAATATTAGGACGATTTCGAATAACAGAATTTTAGTGCAATGCTCTTCCTCAACTGATCGTGATAAACTAAAAGATGAAATCAACAACAAACCTGAACTAATTTCTTCTCTTCCAAGACAGAAAAATCCTGCTCTACTTATTAAAAATGTGCCAAATGAAATTGATGATAAAGATATATTAACTGTTCTCTTTGATCAAAATCCTGACATTTTTTATGGTAATGAATGTATTAATGACGTGAAATTCTGTTTTACTCTTAAAAAATTCCAAAACTCAAAGCATATCGTTGTCGAAATGAAACCCGAGCTATACAGAAAATGCCTACCTTTGGGGTATTTGCATTTTGAGTGGTCGGCTTGTAAAGTAGAGGAGTTTATCATAATAAATAGATGCTTTAAATGCTTTGGCTATAATCACAAAGGAACTAACTGCAGAAATTCTGTTGCTTGCTTTAAATGTGCAAAAGAACATAAAAGTGAGCACTGCCAAACTCAAGAAACCCAAGCTTGTGTAAATTGCATTCGTTATAATAGCAAAATCAAGGATGTTGGCAAGAAAGTTGATGTCAAGCATAATCCTTTCTCGGAAAATTGTCCTTCTCACATTTTTATGAAGAATAGAATAATTTCTCAAATTAATTATGGCTAACTTTCCCTTTTCTGTTCTTAAAATTATTCAACTTAATCTTCATCGTTCGAAAATGGCTACTCAGCAGCTTGTTTTAAATATGGAAAATTCTAACATTGATATCGTTCTTGTTCAGGAGCCTCACTCTTATAAATGCTCTCTTCCCAACTTGCCTTCCTCTTACCAGGTTTACTTTGATGCTAATAGTGATACCATTAAAGCTGCTATTATTGTACGAAATCAAAAGCTGTCTACTCTGCTTGATATTAATAATCTTGATTATAATATGGTGTTTATTCATGTTACTCTCAATACTCAAGATTTTATCTTTTTTTCCTATTATTTTGAACCTAATAGAAATATTGACTTGGATCTGCATAAAATTAATGTAGCATTAGCTTCAAAAAATTGTAATAGATTGATTTGGGCTATGGATGCCAACAGCAAATCTGAAATTTGGCATAGTCCAGTTTCAGATTCTCGAGGGGTTAAACTTTGTGAATTTTTAAGTATGAATAATTTGTTCGTTCTAAACGAAGACTGTGGTCCTACTTTCTGTAGTACTCAAGGTTCAAGCTATATTGACATTACGGTTGTGGGATCTGATCTTCTTGCAGATATTTTGTGTTGGTGTCAACCAGACTATGAATCCCTTTCTGATCACTGTGCGATTGAGTTTGAACTTTCTGTAGCTTCTTTAGCTTTAATAACACTTTCTATGACAGAAAAAACAGCAAAACTGTCTTCAGTGTAAAGAAAGCTAACTGGAATATTTTTTACAATACATGTAAGCAGTCGATTGATGAGTTTTCGCAGTTTATTGAGTGCTGTACGGATAAGCATGCATTAAACTCTCGACTAGAAAATTTTGTCTCGATTCTCTATAACGCATCTAAGGCTTCCATGCCTCTAAAAAAGTCACGGGTTCATAAGGTACCTTGGTGGACTACTGAAATCGATTGTATGAGAAAACAGGTTAACGCTGCTAGACGTAGGTTTCAACGAAATCGTAACCCTACTCTTAGAGAGTTATATAAACAAAAATATCTTCACTTAAGGCATAGTTACAGTTTAAAGCTCCAGGATGCAAAGCTTAAGTCTTGGAGAGAATTCCTAATGAGTATAAATGAAAGGAATGTTTGGAAAAAAATATATACGAATGGTATAAAGAAAAATTTTATGAAAGGAATTGAAGTCAGTGGAATTTATCTCCAATCTGGTAATTGTACAAAGTCGCTTGAAGAAACTGTGAATGAGGTTCTTAACAGAAGCTTTCCCACGGACCATTTTAGCACGGATAATTCGTTTCATAGAATGATTAGGGCTGAAGCTTCGTTAAATTATGTTGTTATCCTCCATTTACTATGTCAGAAATTAATAGTGTTATAGAAAAACTTAAATGCAATAAAGCTCCTGGTCTTGATTCTATTTCAAACGAAATTTTGAAGCAAGTTCATAGAATGTTTCCAAATTTATTCTCCAAAATCTTCAATACTTGTCTGAGGCTTGGTTCATTTCCTCGTTGCTGGAAAACAGCGAATGTCGTTTTAATCCCTAAGAATAGTGGTCCTCGTATCCCGCATTTAGATAACTTGAGATGCATTAGTCTTCTTCCCAGTTTAGGAAAATGCCTAGAAAAGCTGTTTGTTAATAGAATTACCTGGTTCTTGCATAATAAAAAACTGCTAAATAAAGCACAGTTTGGTTTTACCCCTCATAAGAGTTGTGATTTTCTAGGCTCTTTTGTACTTAAAAGACATAGTGGACGAAGGTAAGAAGAGAAATTTACACACAGTTTTAGTGTTTCTTGATATCAAAGGTGCTTTCGACCACGCCTGGTGTCCTGGGATACTTGTTTTTTTAAGGAAAGCTGGTATTCCGTGTAATATTTACCACCTTATTAAAGATTTTCTGCATGACAGATCTGCATTGCTCTCCCTTGGCCACGTTTCTTCCTCCCGCATTTTGGAAAGAGGTTGCCCTCAAGGCTCGGTTTCCGGACCTTTATTGTGGAATTTAATTATGAATGATCTACTCAATAGACTCTCACATTGTCCGAGTTGTAAAACAATTGCTTTTGCTGATGATCTACTAATTTGCTTTCAAGAGAAGTGTCCCATTACTCTCTTTAATACGGCTCAAAACACCCTTACTATTATTTCCAATTGGTCCAGAGAACAGAAATTGGAATTCAATCCTAATAAATCTAAAATTATGATAATTAAAAGAAAGCATGTCAGCTATACAAACCAACAACTGTACTTCGATAATACCTTACTCGAAACGGTGAATGAAATTAAATATTTAGGCGTTATTCTTGATCATAAGTTTTGTTGGAAAAATCATATTATGTATTTATCCAATAAGTGTGAAAATATTCTTAGAGTACTTAATCGTGTCTCTTGCAATACTTTTGGTTTAAAAGTTAATGTTATTGATATGATTTATAAGCAGGGTATTGTCCCCTTTATTTGCTATGCTTCTAGAGTGTGAGGAACAGCTTTAGAAAAGAAGATTAATTCCCGTATACTTCGCAGAATTCAAAGAAGAATTTTACTAAGAGTTGTGCGTGGCTACAGAACAATTAGCTATGAAGCCTGTTTTGCAATTTCAGGATTTCCTCCGATTGACCTTCATGTTTTGAATGACAAAAAGTTTAAAGATACCATCAGCAAATTTATGTTCGATGCCAAGGCGTTGTTTGAAGATCTTCCTCATCCTGCCAATCGTTTGCCAATTCAAACTATCATTTATGACAATTCTGTTGATGATAATTTCCCTGTTGTGTGTTATACAGATGGCAGTAAAATTAATAATCGAGTTGGATTAGCTTATGTCGTTTTCCATAATGGTTCTGAACTGGAATACAAACTCTTTAGAATTCCCAATAAATGCAGTGTTTTCCAAGCCGAATTACTGTGCATTAGTGAGTCAATTAAGTGGATATCTAACAACTGTTCGCTAAGTGCTAAATTTCTTATTCGCACTGATTCTCTTTCATCCTTATTTTCTCTTAGGAATATCTTCTCATATAATAAATTAAATGTGACTTCCCATGCTCTTCTTAAAGACCTTAATAATAAAGGTGTTGATGTTATCTTTTCTCATGTACGTGGCCACACTGGCAATCTAGGAAATGAACGGGCTGATTGGTTGGCAAAACAAGCTACACATCTTCAAGTAATTACTCCAATGATACTTCCCAAGTCATTTTACAAGAACAAAAGTAGGGATGATACAATACTCGAGTGGAATGAACTATACAGGAATTCTACTACTGCCTCTTTGACTAAACTATATTTTCCTTCCATTCCTCACAGACTGAATAATAAACACTTTTTCTGCAATTTTGAAGTTACTCAATTTCTAACTGGACATGGTAAATTCAATTCATATCTGAAGAGATTTAGATTATCTAGTACAGACTTGTGTTCATGCAGTTTCGGGGGAGTGCAAAATGTCGAACATTTATTGTTCTATTGTTCAAAGCTCAAGGAAGGACGAAAGGAACTCATTTCTAAGTTAAACTCTGTGAATATTTCATTTCCTCCCCCTCTTCATGTTTTTGTTCAACATAAAATGGCTTTCTCTTTTTTCTGTAAATTTATCTCTTACGTATCATCTGTGAATTTGTAAGTTTATTTTATTTTGTGTTGTGTTGTTGTATTTGTTTGCTTTTTTTTACTTACCTCTGTAAGCCTTGTGTAATACTATGTGGTGCACAAGGATTTAAAATTTTCAATAAAAAAAATTAAATAAAATAAATAAATTAAAATAAATCAAAAGAACTTTGTATTATAAGAGTCTAAGTAGCTGTGTGGAATAATTTTCTACTGTCTGTTCGTTTCTGATGCCCTTATGACACTGCTTCTTATAATCGAAGCTTTTTTTATCAGTAACAATAACAAAAATCATAAATAACTAATTATTAGTTAGTTTAAATTATTTGGGAGAAATGTTTTTTTGTTTTAGGCTCTTAAAGCTTTAAAACATATGTTTCTAAAAATTATTTTTTTAACTGAAAAACTTTACAAACTTAAAATAACATCAATAACGGCGTAACGGCACTACACATTTGTTAACGCAGTTATGTTAAGGATTATTTCTTTGATAAATCAAATAATCACATAGTGCGTGCTTAGACGGAATTCTTTTAATTAATCAACACGTAAAAATTCATTCGCTTTACTTAAAAACATATCCTTGATTTCTGAATATTAACTTGCAAGATTCCTTTTCTGCATCCATTGCATCAGCAAATTTTTCTCTTCAATACGCAGATTTTAGTAGCACTTCGCAGCACTCAATCCTGATATCATGCATATGTTCCAATATTTTTTTTACTACAATCCCTTATTATACTTCTGGTGAAAGTAAATTTTATAAATTCTTTCTGCCTTTGTTCTAAGGTAAAGTAAAATCTCAGGGGTTAAAAAGTGTCAGCATTTTTCAATGAATTTATCTTGATTTGAAACACATATGTTTATTTTTGTTGACAAACAAATGATAATAAATGTACTAAATCATTCAAAATTAGGTGAAATTCTCTTGTCTGTGTAAATCTAGGTTTGAAATCTGAAGTTCGTAATGTCTGTTTCATGCCTAAGCTCGTTTCTAAGCCTGTTTCGTGTCTTTTGGGAAGTTATAGTTACAGAAAATTACTAAAATTTTAAAACTTGCAAAAACTCTAAATAATCACACATATTTAAATGAAACCTATTAAAATTTATTAAAAATCTGAAACTTGACCAAAAAATGAGTAAGCTAAATCTGCAGTTGCCAATTGTCAAACACAGAAGAATACCGCGATTTAACTACGTCTGGCATGAAATGGAATTTTGAATGAAAGTCAAAAACACTACATCTTCCTCAAAACCAAAATGCTTATTGAAAAGACGCTGATTTGCTTCAGTACAGTACTGAGCATGCTGAACTGATGCTTCCTTTGACATTCGTAATTCTGTCTTTTGGATGGGCTCGATGATTTCATTCGTCATAAATATTTTCTCCCTGCTTTCCGCATGAATTCGGGGTGTAACGGTAGCACACTGTGCGCGTATTCGAGAGGTCCAGGTTCGAGTCCTGGTGAGGACATTGCTCATTTTCCACATCTCCTACTTTTAAAAATCCTAATGACTCTAGTGGCGCCCAAACTAAAAGGTGGTGGATGATGATTCTTCACCACTAGGATTTGGCGACTGGTTCCCCTACTCTCCAGTTGCCCTTTAAAAGGGAGAGTATATACGGTATTTTCCCCTCCTTTCTGTATGCCTTCGTGGTGTAATGGTAGCACACTCGGCGCGTATTCGGGAAGTCCAGGTTCGAGTCCTGGCGAGTCCATTGCTCATTTTTCATCTCTCCTGGTTTAAAAAATCCTAATAACTCTACAGGCGCCCGAAATAAAAGGTGGTGGATGATGATTCTTCACCACAAGGTTTTTTTCATTAGGTCCCCTAATGTCCAGTCGCCCTTTAAAAGGGGAAGTATATAAGGTACGAATGAGAGGAATACGACCCTATCCACATGTCTAAAAATAGACCGCATGATCTTGTTTGGGTCGCCTCTAAGTTCACCACAAAGCAAAACTCAAGCACAATCACAACAGGTTCAGGTTCAGGTGGAAATGTAGTGGGACACCCAATGTTCACTATAAGTAATGTAGGTATAGTCCCACTACACTTCGGTTTATTTTTAAAGTTAATATTCAAAATAGTACATAGTATAATATAACACATAATATAACATAATATAACAGCATGAATAGTATATCGACATTCTGATTGATATCATATCTATTAGATATAATTATAGTACTAATTCAGAAGACAAACAACAAAAATCAGTGTTATATTTACAAAATTTCCACAGGACTAGTTTCGATGGTTTTACCAAACCACCATCCTCAGCTGCAAAACCGCAAATGTCCTGTGGAAATTTTGTAAATATAACGCTGATTTTTGTTGTTTGTCTTCTGAATTAGTATTTATTCGGCGTGTTATTGTGTCTTAATAATTATAGTAGTTATAATAGGTATAATAATAGTAGGCTATAACAGTCATAATTTATAACAGTTCATAATAGTTCCTTGAGATAAAGTTTATTATATTGGAATCTGTATGTCCTTCCTCTTCTTTTCCCTTTTTTTACTATATCATTATTATTGCAAGGGTTTGTTTTTAAGATAATTAGATAATAAAAGTTTTAGATGAATTGCAGCTTCAAAAATGAATTTTGACATTAATTACGTTAGCGCTCACATAAATTTTTACCTATTGAAGATAGATATTTGATTGTATTTTCTATTTTATTTTTTAAATGTTTGTTGGTAATTGCAAAACGAAGGAAGGCACTGATATTTGAATTAGGCAATTTAATATGAATTGACTTTGTTAATGGACATTGAGTAATATAATGGATTCGATCACCTTTATATCCACATACAAATTGCTCAGAGTTTGAGATGTTTATTCTGAAGAAGTGCAACAATCACAGCATCAAAACACACAGTTAATACATATCAAGTAAAAAGAAACAAGAACATATAGAATAAAACATCATAAAGAAACAAGAACATATATAATAAGACATCATATAATAGAACATATAGATAAGGCATAAAATCATTAGTATCTCAGTAATTCAAAATGAATAAAATTACAAGTGAAAAAAAGGAATATAAGGTATTTTCTCCCTCCTTTCCACCTGTCCTCGTGGTGTAACGGTAAGCACACTCGGCGCGTATTTGAGAAGTCCAGGTTCGAGTCTCGGTGAGGGCATTGCTCATTTGTCATTTCTCCCTCATCAAAAATTCTAATGTCGTCTCTACAGTCACAGCTTTGGGTTCAGTGTCAATATATGTGTGACTGCAGCGTCTTCAAGTCAATATATGTGTGATTGCAGCGTCTTCAAGTCAATATATGTGTGATTGCAACGTCTTCAAGTCAATATATGTGTGTGATTGCAGCGTCTTCAAGTCAATATATGTGTGATTGCAGCGTCTTCAAGTCAATATATGTGTGTGTCATCGTTGCTTGTGTGGCTTTAGTATCAATCACTTTTACAAGCGTTTTTCTTTCAGGAGGCAGACAAAGTTACATAAAGTTAATCTCGTACATAAGATAGGTGTGTAATTGCAGATGTTGCTCTGAAACATTCTTAAACTATGAGAGTTTCCTGATGTGTAACTATTCCTTGAAAAATGAAAAGATCTCATTTAAACCGATAAAAGAGAATATGAGTTTCCTAGATCTTAATATTGTATTCTCCTTCGCAACAACGCTCCACAACAATCAATTATTGCTTTATTGCTTCACAGTGATAGCTTCAGCTGCTGAAAAGAGTAATAAGTTACGTTATTACTTATTAATAAGTTGTAATAAGTTACGTCTCTTGAATTTAAAAAAATCTGATGTGTACACCACATGACTTCCTTGTATTGGAATATTAAATTATACGCATGTTTTCTTGCATTTCATTTAAACTTATTGGATTGAATTAAATCTACTTCGCCGACAGCGCATAAACACAATAGAATAAATGCATTCTTTAAAATTCACTCTAGTATTTGTTTACCATAGCGACACTCTGGCGCTAGATTCACTTAACAGTATTAATAATTATATAACAGTTAACTTATATAATAATTATATAACGGAAACTAAGTTAATTGTTATATAATCCAATAATTATATAACAGTTAACGTATATATTTCGTTCATATTATAACTCATAATGCATAAAATTTATATCATTTAAAGAATAGAATTATCTAATCGTTCCCACATGTTCTATTCAAATACTATAATAAAGTTAGAATGATGTATAAAAGAAATTAAGCAAACAAAACAAAAAAGAAACAGTTTTTCACAGACGATTGAGTATTTCTCATTTAATTAATTCAGTTCTCACTTCGCTAGAAGGAAAAAATACATAAAAACTCAAAATATCTATATCAAAAATTACGAAGTAAATCTTAAACACTTATTTCCTCGAAAAAATTCCAGAAAGAATTAAGCATGATTTAATTGGCAATAATAAATGAAGGCGTTATCTTTGTTGTTGCAAAGCTAAGTTTCTCTAGATTGGCAACAAATCCACTAGTCTCCTGTTTCAAATGTAAACATCAATGACCGCCATTAAAAACAGGCTTAGCGGCAATTAAACAGAATTGCTGATAATTCTAAAAATATTGCACACAGATTTACTAAAGACATAAAATCCTTAACCGGAAGATAAAAACAACATAATTCAATCATTTTTAAAGCAAAAAATGTACAATTTACAAACATATAAGTGTAAAGAAACTGAGATCACTGAACCGGGTAACAGAGTGGATATATATATAAATATATTTATATACGTTTCGTGCGGCCGATTGCAACCAAAATACGAGGTGCACATCTACATGTTATAGCAGTCCTATATACAAAATTTAACGTTCTGAGGCTACTCGTTTTTGAGTTATGCGAGATACGTACGTACGCACGCACGTACGTACATACGTTCGTACAGACGCCACGAAAAATTCTCTTCAGAATTAATTGTGAAGCAGTTTTATAATTTTTTTGAAGGAAAAGGTATTTTATTCTGCCCTTACGTACAGATATCACGCAAGAACATCGTTAAATTGCATTCGATAGCTGTCAAAATGGATATTTTCGTTGAAATATGCTGCTTGAAACTTTTCGCGATTACAATACTTCCTTTTTACTTCGTATAAGGAAGTAAAAAATAATTAATGGAGAACTTTATTTTTCAAAGATTGCTTTCGCTTTGTCCTTTTACAGTAGCTGAAAATTTCTATTGAACAAAGAAGAATCGTATTTCTCATTAGGTTTTTGGTCAAAATGAGTTGAACTAAAACATTTGATGTGACAAATTCTTCAATAAGCACTTAGCATGAACCATGAACACGTTTGTTCGACAGTAAGAAGGTAGTCGTATCTTTGTATCGCCTGATAATGAACAAAAAATTGTAATAAAAATTTAAGCTGCGCAACTAGATTTACAGCTGTCGTATATTACAAAATTTCAAAGTTCTACAGCTTATCGTTGAGTTAGATACATACATACATACATAAGCATGTACGTCGAAGGAAAAATTCTCTTTTGAATACATTTTAAATTTATTTCAGAATCCATTTTGAATATCATTCTGTCTGTACAGACGCGACGAAGAAAAGTCGTCCAAATGGTTTCGGGAACGGTCAAAATGTAATTTTGACCCGAAATTTTTCGTGATTACAATACTTTTTTTACTTCGTTCAAGGAAGTAAAAAGACAGAAAAGCAGTTAGAGAATATATTTCATTTGTAGGCAATAAATTTCAGAAAGAAATATTAGACACAGAGTTTGTTTCAGACATACCTAATGGACGATGTTATAATAAATATCTTTAATAAATCATTCTGACGAAGCAAGCGTTAATAAAACTAATCAAAAAGCATCAAAATTCAAAACGCACTTACTGGTTTCATAAATCTTCAAGTTTGTTGTATTAATAAATAACATACTTTTATAATTTTAAGAATAAAGGAAATATCCTATGCCGCATTATCTGGCAACAGATTACAGTTTTGTTAAGAGAGAACTTCTTTCGCAAAATGAAAATATTGCCATTTTTTTTAGATGTCCGAAAAAGATGAAATTATACTAATTTCAAACTTTATTATGGAATAATGATTTCTGTGGACGTTTATCGTTTCAGATGATAGTTTGTCCTAGACTAATCTCTCCCGGTACAGATTCATATTTCTGAAATATAACAGAATTCTTTGGGTATAAAAACTTATAAATGGCAAGAACTTTCTCGCAAATCGTGACTTGTTTACTAAAGAAAAATGAATCTGATTCTTTTCAAATGAATTTCCACTTCGTTTCCCAGCGATAGATTTCCTTTCGAGTACACAATTTTGCTTGATCATGGATTAAATTTTCCTTACAGGATCTGCTTTTATTCTCCAAAGCTTCAGTTCTGCTGATCTTAACGAAATTATTGTGCTCTTAACCATATGATGTAACTTAATGATATCATGACAATAATAATCGATAGATAATTTAATTAAGAACAACATAAAGCTTGGAATTAAAATTCTAATCAATATCGATATACGATAGTTAAGTTATTATTCAATATTTATTTATCAAAAGCTACCAAATTATAGAATAAAATTAGCTTTTAATTTACCCTAACGTTTAATTTAATTCGAAGATTAGTTTATGCAGAATTTAATCCTACACAAGTCTTTAGTAAATCAAATTACTCTGCTTCAGGAAGTTATTATGAGCTCCATATATTTAATTGAACGGAAAGAATCAATTACTGGAGTTATCCTTATCTTTCCTGTGAACGTATTAAATGCAAGATCAAATATTCCTAAAAGCAAACATAAGATTTCCCGTGATTATTTAATGCAACACTGCATGAGTACTTTTTATTGGAAAAGGCCTTTTTTTCTATGTGGTTTCATTTTTCCACGCTCATAAACACAATATTACAATTGTAGCGAAATGAATACCGAAATAATTCACAATAATGTTTATGATGAGTAATAAATTATTACTTTTTTCGTCTTTAAACCCTGTGTTAGTCGCCTTGGACTAAAGAATTAGCTTTGTAGACACACAAACACTATTAACATTTAAAAAAAAACTGAAATATTATTAAACAGGAGAAAGGCCTGCACCACAGTTCGGCTAAGAAACCTATTCTTTTATTTTTATAACCTCCCCAAAAACATAAAGTAT
Source organism: Stegodyphus dumicola (assembly GCF_044657685.1). Lineage (NCBI taxonomy): Eukaryota > Metazoa > Arthropoda > Arachnida > Araneae > Eresidae > Stegodyphus > Stegodyphus dumicola. The sequence continues at coordinate 18,531,401 of NC_140772.1, read as the reverse complement.
GAATATTGTTGCTACTCACAAAAGTTCGGTATTGAACGAAAACATGTTCCCAGTAACAGGATTATCGTATATTAATGATAACATAGAATTAAATACTGAGAAAATAAATAAAAAAACACAAATATTAAATAAATCCAAGCACCTAAAAAGAACGTTAAACGTTCACAAATCAATCAGTAATGTTTTCATGGCATATTAATCAATCATATGTGGAAATGAATCCACTTGGTTTAAAAGAAAACTTCTCAGAATCCAGATTATTTCTCAGACTTTAAATCTAAATTACCAGCTGCTCATGAGATTTTGAATCTTAGTTGTTTAGACCTAAATAAAAGCATGGATTTTAACAAATAGACAAAGCTCATTTTACCTCCTTTAAATATATTGGGATATTAGAAGATGTGCAGTTTTAGCTTCTAAGCAATTTTATTTTAAGTTCCTTCTGTCTTGGAATTCCTATAATTACATTTGAATTCTCCCAGAAGATGCAAATTTTAAAACAGGGTATTTAAGGTTTGAAAATTTTTAGTTTGATACATCGAGTAATAATTCCTAATCACTTTTTTTACTTCGAATGACCCTGGATACTTGGTTAATGTTTAAACCTGCGTTTCGAACCTAAGCCTTATTGTTGGAACCAGGAATCAGGAGTGGTACTTGCATATTTTATTTAATTGCGTGAGTTACCACATAAAATACAAAGCTTTAATTTCATGCTCTAGCAATTAAACCGAAACTTCGGAATCACGTTGCCACTTCTTTCTGTATAAACTTCTTGAAAATAGAGGCAGAATGAAACTGAGAAGGAACATTAAGACCCTGGGGGCCTCGGAAATCGGAGATCAGACATTGTTAATTAGGCCACTGCCAGCAGATAGGCTTAACTGAAATATCTTCATATGCTACCTGGGTCTGTAATTCAAGGAAAAATCTTCAAATTCGCAGAAAGAACTTTACCATTTCAAACTGTTATGAATAGTTTTAGATCACATTGGAATACTTTATTCACATTGGACGATTGAAGGAGATATCTGATGTCAGAATTTGTCAACGATAGCTTCAGTATTTTATGATGTAATTGTGCTCATCACTTTCAAATCACTACTGTTTAAAGGTTACTCAAAACAGCAGATACTGGAGTTTACAAAGACCAGATTTTCGACTAGGACTTGAACTCAGGATTCCGAGGACAGAGATTGTAGTCATTTATTCTTTCAATTTAATTCCTCAGATTTACTCAGATCTGGCCTACAAGTTTAAAATGGTCAAGCAGAAGAATACGTCTATCGTTACCCAAGACATTGGGTACTTTGCAGGTAACAATAAAACCTGCCTCGCCTAGGTCCCTTGATGGAGAAAGACAACAGAGAATGGTATCAAAGAGTCTCTTTCGCCTCTTTTCCTAGCGTAAGCTTCTGAAAAGGACATTTCGTTCTGCGATATTTTGAGTGCTATCTTGCCGTCAAGACATTTGCAAACCTCCATGCCTTCCCCAATATTCCATTTCGAGCCCAATAGTAGGGGAGTGGGTATCGCTAATCAGTACTGCCAGAAATGTTTTAACTTAAATAGCAGAAGAATCAAAAGTATTACTAGGTGTCAAAGATCACGTGATTTTTACATAAGCTATATGACCTCTGACATCATCACAAGTTTAATCTCTGTGGACTCCTTAAGTTACGGACTATAATTCGATTCTCAGTTGTTTTATTATGCATGTTAGTTTTAATGAGAATCTTGAAACCATATTGCTACTGTCCATCCATTGTTTAAATAATCATTTTCTTCTTTTAATTCATTCTCAGTTAATTTTGGTTGTTAAATTTTCCTTTAATATTTTAATATCCATTGTAAATGCTTGGAGGCTCTTCCTATTAAAAATGTAAGATTATATGTGATTAAATGTTAAACTACCCGTATTTAACTATCGTGTGCTCCAAGTGAATTCTTCCAAGCTTATTCGCGCTTACTAAAAGACTAAATTTCAAGAACAGAGACAAAAGTTGAAACTTAACTAAAAGTTTTATTATACAATTGTACGGTATATTGTAAAATTAAAATTTAATTAAATTTATTCACCTCTGTTACGGAGAAACTGAAGTTCTAATAATTAAATCTGGAATATGCATTAGCACCTAACTAACCCGTCTCCAACAATCAAGCCTTCTAGCCTACAAAGCTATCAGTTATGAAATCGCTTACGAAGATCCAAATCGACATAGAGGTGGACGTTTCATAGAATAAAGAGCTTACTTTTGTCTCATATAATAAAGAACTCGCTCTAAATTACAAATACGTTCGCTATTTAAACTCAATTTACATTCTGAAGAAAGCTGCGAGAAATGAGGGCAAAAATTTCAAGGTACAAGAAAGAATTAACATAAATATAAAATATTAGCTAAAATAATTTTTCCCCAGCGGCACACACTAGCCATTATAGGCGTTGGCCACTACTAAGGGCACAAGCGGTGGCCACCTTATTATGGAGACGCCCACTAGGCCACTGTTGCCTCCTATGAAGGAACAGAAAATTTACATCCATGGCCTATTTCGGTATTCAAATCCGGGCCCTTCAGTGCAACAGTCAGAGTCTCTAAACATTTTCCCTCCTGGGCGGCACTAAAATACGTGTTAGGGGTTTAAGAGATAAAGTTTATTTTTAATTCTTGAGAATAAGGACCTATTTTATTACGTAATTTAGAGAAATAAATAAATGCCAACACAATATATAATTTGTAATACAAATTATATAACAATATATAATTTGTATTACATACTAGCAGCTTCGCTGCCAGCCTTCGTCTGGCTTTTAAATGTACCGAAAAAATGGCTGAAGGGAACACCAAACGTTAAATTTAAAAACTGCTTAGAATTTTACTCTGCAGAACAACTTCATAAAAATGTTATTACGTATAACAAAATTGCAATGAAATAAGCAATATCCCTTAATACAAATATTAATTATCCTAATAAATACACTCGTGTCCATAAATTAAGGATAATGCAAAATCAGGCAAAGAAGCGAAACAAATTTGACTTATTTGTAAAGCTTATTTATTAAACAAAAGGTAAAGTGCAAAAAAAGATGCTATATGTTTGATATTATTAAACAAAATAGCGATTAAATAGCGATTTTTTCTCCCTGGAGCAAATCCAAAAAAAACCTATTTACAAGAAACCAATATTACATGGTTGGTATGATTGTTAATACATTGTATGTCTCCTAGACGATGCAATACAGCCCGTACAACGCCTAGGCATGCTGAGAATCGAATTATCGATCTGATCTTGGGGGATATTACACCACTCAAAAAGCAATGCTCTCCGAAGTTCCGGTAGACATGAAGGAGGAGGTTGACGGGCTGCAACTCGTCGGCCAAACATGTCATACACGTGCTGTACTGGATTCAAGTCCGGTGAGAATGCTGGCCAGTCCATACGTGGTGATATCTTCCGATTGAAGGCATTCGCTTACGATGTTTGCACGGTGAGGACGGGCGTTGTCATCCATAAACACAAACCGTGCGCGCATGGCGCCCCGAAACAACCGTACATGTTGTTCCAGAGTGACATCCCGATAGATTTGGCTTGTCATGGTTCCAATTTGAACATGCAGGTCAGTTCTGGAACCCAGAATAATTCCACCCGAAACGAGCACTCCTGCACCACCGTAACTGTGTCGTTCAATGATGTTTTCTTGGTGGTAACGGGTACCTGAAGCTCTCTATATGAAAGTCCGGCGAGAATCAGACTGCAAACTAAACCTGGACTCGTCGGAAAACATCACGCAAGCCCACTGTTGCGGTGTTCACAATACATGCGCTCTACTCCAGGCTAACCGAGGCGACAGTGAGTTACAGTAAGTGGAACGCATCTGACAGGTCTACGAGCATATAGACCAATCTGCCCTAAGCGTCTGTACACGGTCTGCCTTGAAATTGTCGTACCAGTGACTGAAGAGAGCTGACGAGACAGGTCTGAGGCTGTGCTCCGCCTGTTTTTTGTGGCAGTAACTGCCAAATACCGGTCTTAATTCGGCGTTGTAACTCTGGGCGACCTGTGCTGTAACGTCTACTCACATTACCATCATCTTGGAATCGTTGCTGGAGCCTGGAGATGGCACTCTGGGCAATTCCAAGTTCGTCTGATACTTCCAGTTGGGTACGCCCACATTCCAGACGGCCGATAATTCTACCACGTAAAAAATCATCCAAATGCGTCCTTTGTGTCATAACTATTCGGTTATTGCACTGAAATGCTTATAAAGCGCCTGTGAACAATTTTACTTCCTTGCCTGTATTCCTTATACTTTACTCTTACACTCTCGTCATTGTGACGTACCATCGGCGTCATCTGGTTACTTCCTGAAATTTGCATATGATTCTTGAAGATGTGTGTAGTGATTTTGCAAGTGATATATTTATTTTAGAGTTCGATTTCCGCGTGACTCTGAATTATCCTTAATTTATGGACATGAGTGTAAATTATCCAACTTCCCTTTGCAAAATCTTAAGAAATCAAATGGTATAAAGGAGGTTAAGAACTTTGTTTCCTAAACTCAAAACTTTTCAGTATCTTAAAGACAGTGAAATGAGCAATAAATAACATAAAAGAATACAAAAAACAAAACATTCTGAAAAGCAAAGTATAATTAATGATATTCTATCTTATATTTTCAAGAGAAAAAAATTACAATGAAATAAGCTATATCCCTTAACACAAACATTAATTATCCTAATAAAAAAAATTAACCAACTTTCCGTTGAAGAAAAAAAAATCATGCTAAACTTTTCAATATCTTACAAATAGTGAAATAAGCAAAAACTAACATGAAAGAAACTAAAGAAAACAAGAAATTCCGCGCAGAATTTTACTCTGCGGAACAACTTTATCAAAAAAAATCAATAAAAATGTATTGTATATATAAAATTGACAATGAAATATGCCAAAAACAGTGACATAAGAAATACGATGCCAAACCCATATTTCTAAAAGAATGAAACTATTCAAAATGATGGGATTTTATCAAAAGTCTATCAACAAAAATCACATTTTTAAAGATGTGAGATGTGAGAAGTGTACTCGGAAGCTTCATTTAAATTTTTTTTAAATACAAAATATTATCGTTTTCACAAAATTCTTTTTGTGAAATCTGTCACAAGGATGAAAGTTTAACGTGTCCAAAAATAAACTATACATTTTTAAAAATAAACTTTTTTTAGAAAAAATCCCGTTGAAAAGATGTTAAGCTCACTTTGTTAAATAAATTCGTATTGAATCGATTTATTGAAATACGAAATTTATTTAAGTTCGTAAAATAGCCAAGTGCCTACGTTTCATGACGATGTGAAAATGGAGTGTGTAGAGTAAAATCTCGCTTTCCTATAGCCCATTATGTCTCAAAATGACGCGATTTCGTCACAAAACATAAAATCCAAAAAAAATTCTAATTCGAATTTCGAAAAAAATCGCTTCGAGGTGCACTGGCTCTTGTCTAGATGCACCTATGTAACAAATTTCGTAGCCGTGGATCTATTAGCTTAGGCGCAACGCAAACGAAAGACACAGACAGTCTCTTTCTTTTATTATACGTATGTATAGATATATTCTGTATGTATGTGTAATACAAATTATATATTGTGTTGGCATTTATTTTACATATATATATTCTATATATATGTAATTATATACATATATAAATTTAAATTAAATAATAACAAATTAGACACACACATATATAGTATATATGTAATGAAGCAATAGACTTAGAAGTACTGTTGCTGTAGAAGTACTGATTGCGCAGAACGTAAACTGCATAGAATGTTGAAATGTAGACTCATAATGAATAAATAGGAAACTAACAGCCGATGCAGATTAAATCCTCATTTTTAGTCCAATAAGCATATTGCAGTCGCAAACAGCTTGGCACACTACTTGCGCCTAATCCAAAAAAAATAAATCCAAAAATAAATCCTTATGATATATTTTTAATATATCATAATTATCGTAATGCTTATGATATATTTTTAATATATCATAAGCATTACGTAAAACCTATTATGTGGATTGATCTAAAAATAACGCTGTCCAGAAAAAAGCATTACTATTTTTAGAGTAGAGAGGAGGAATTAAGGGGTTATTGCTAGCTTAAATTATAATTTTGATTTACATATTTTTTGTAAGTATAATTTAAAGAAAACGCAGGAATTGTTTAGAAGATAAGTCATTGAAAATGGTAGCAGATGTACCTTCTGCGCCACTGTCTTTTCTGTTAGAGCAAAGTACCTGTGCGATCAATTCAGATATTAGTTCTCGTTGAAATTAACCCACTTTCATTTTTATGATGTCATTGTTCCAAAAGAAACCATGTCTCAATGTATTTTTAATCTGAAACAATCCTACAATTTTCTCTTAGGGTCGATACAAATCTCTTCGCTATAATGTCAATAAAGAATATTCCAGCTATTTAAACCTCACAATTCTTGATTGAAACAAGGATTCAGTGAAAGAGAAACTTCATCTTTCAAACGCAAATTCCGGAATCCAGGTTTCTCGAATCAACAGAGCGGAATATTGTTTTTTCCTGTGTTTGTCCGGCTTTTCAATACCATTGCAACAGGCGAAATAACCAAAACTAAGACATTCTTTTTACTCCGAGGAAATAAGCAAACTAAGAAAAATCCTGGTAACCACTTTTGGAATGTTTACTTGTCATAATCGGTAAGACAGCCAAATACGATATAAAGAATTGTGAGGCCTTTTAGAAAAAAAAGACAGATATCTTTATCTGGATTATTTTCCCAGTTTATGCAATGGGTAAAAGCAAGAAAAAATTATTGTAGCACTTTTTTGCTGACAAAGAATGGATTAGATGAGAATGGAAGCTTATTAAAAGGACGTTTTATGAAATAGATATCAAGTCGCTTAATGAGATTCCATAAACAAATGTAAATCAAGGCAATTTTTACCAAGCAAACTCAAAGAACCAAGAGTAAAATTTTATAACAATTATATTATTAAAATCTCGTTTGTAAATACAAATCCAAAAAATCTGCTGTGTACACCACATGACTTTCTTGTACGGAATATTAAATTATACGCATTTTTTCTCGCATTTCATTTAAACTTATTGGATTGAATTAAATCTACTTCGCTTACAGCGCATAAACCTCAGTAGAATAAATGTACGACATTCTGGCGCTAGGTTCACTTAACAGTATTATATTTCGTTCATATTATAACTCAGAATGCACAAAATTTACATCATTTAAGAATTATCTAATCGTTGCCCCATGTTCTATTCAAATATTATAATAAAGCTAGAACGATGTATAAAAGAAATTAAACAAGCAAAACAAAAAAGAAACAGTTTTTCACAGACGATTGAGTATAAATAAAAACTCAAAACATCTGTATTAAAAATTACGAAGTAAATCTTAAACACTTATTTCCTCGAAACACTTCCAGACAGAAGATTTAATTCGCAATAATAAATGAAGGCGTTATCTTTGTTGTTGCGAAGCTAAGTTTCTCTAGATTGGCAACAAATCCACTAACCTGCTGTTTCAAATGTAAACAAGCAATGGCCGCGATCAAAAAAATTATTAGGTTTAGCGCCACTTAAACAACTTTAAAATTGTTGATAATTCTAAACATATTGCATAGAGAATTACTAAAAGCATAAAACCCTTAACCGGAAGATAAGAACAACATAATTCAATCATTTTTAAAGCAAAAAATGTGCAATTTACAAACATATAAGAGTAAAGAAACTGAGATTACTGAGCCGAGTAACAGAGGGGATATATATATAAATATATTTATATATGTTTGGTACGGCCGATTGCAACCAAAATACGAGGTGCACATCTACATGTTATAGCAGTCCTATATACAAAATTTCAACGTTCTGAGGCTACTCGTTTTTCAGTTATGCGAGATACGTACATACGTTCGTACAGACGCCACGAAAAATTCTTTTCAGAATTCATTTTAAAGCAGTTTTATAATTTTTTTGGAGGAAACGAGTCTTTTATTCTGTCCTTACGTACAGATATCACGCAAAAACATCGTTAAATTGCATTCGATAGCGGTCAAAATGGATATTTTCGTTGAAATATGCTGCCTGAAATTTTCGCGATTACAATACTTCCTTTTTACTTGGTACAAGGAAGTAAAAAAACAGATATCTTTATTTGGATTATTTTACCAGTTTATACAATGCTTAAGCATGAAAAAATTATTGTAGCGCTTGTTTTGCTGGCAAAAAAGGGATTAGATGAGGGTGGAAGCTTATTAAAAGGACGTTTTATGAAATAGATATCGAGTCGCTTGATGAGATTCCATAAACTAATGTAAATCAAGGCAATTTTTTCCAGGCAAACTCAAAGAACCAACAGTAGAAGTATCTACAAATCGTCGCATGACGATAACATCGCAGATATGCTTTTTTCAGACATGCTTTTCGCAGACATTCTTTAATAACTGTAAATTTATATTCCCATAATGTTTGTGAGCGCAAGATGGAAAGAAGGATAATTTTTACTTTCATATTTTTTCATTAACTAATAAATTTTTGCTGAGAAAATAAGAAGGAAACTTAAGCATAGAAAATCAATGCAACTTATAGCACTTAATGGAATTTTAAACCGACATAGTTAGCTAACAAAGGCCATTAATAAATAATTTTTGTAATGCTTTTACGGGTAATTTTTCATGAAAAGTATAAGCTATAAGTTGCATTTAATTATCTATGCTTAAGTTTCCTTCTTACTTTTTCAGCAAAAATTTATTAGTTATTTAAAAAATTGTGAAAGTAAAAATTATCCTTCTTTACATCTTGCGCTCACAAATCATTATGGGAATATCCATTTCCAATTATTAAAACCTGAAAAAAAATGTCTGCGATGTTATCGTCATACGATGATTTGTAGATACTTCATTTTTTACCACGATATTTTCAACGACGATGTTTTTAAACTGCGAAGTTTTTGAACCGCTTTATTTTCGACGACGATGTTTTGTACCACGATGTTTTAGAACTGCGATGTTTTCTCTTTGCGATGTTTTCTCCCACGATGTTTTGTAGCACGACGTTTTCTCCTTGCGTTGTTTTCTCCGCGACGTTTTCGTCTGCGATGTTTTTGCCGCGATGTTATCGGCGGACACCAAACAGAAGCAGTATTTAAGCTGCGTTTCAGATGTTCCAAAGCAGTAGTAGCGGAATTAGTTCCAATGTTTATGCTGCGAATTTAAAATTAGCTCTCTTGTTCGGTGTTCGACACCTTTCAATTTATACTGATATTTCTCAGCTCGGTTTTGTTGTGTGCAGTCGATTTACTCTTAGTTAAGCTAAGCAGCCAGTCATTAGATTATCTTAATTTAGTATTGAATTGTTACATTCTTATTTTCTGTGTAACCACAACTGGTGGTAATTTTTGAGCCGGAAATGCGTGAATCTGTTTTAATTTAGATTTAAATAAAAAGGTTATTTGAATCTTTAATCTGCAATATTTATTCTTAAAGACATAGCGAGAATTTTCTACTTTGTCTTCGACATAGGATTTATGAGTGTATGTCCCCAAAGAATACACGAAAGGCTCTAAAAGCCGGAAATTAAAAGGAACTAAAAATATCATTACGTATGCGCCAATCTTACGGGATCTCATAAACCCACTGGTTTAAAATTCATCTTTCCAAAGAGAATTTACTCTAACCACATGCGCTTCTCTAAAAAACGATCCCTTTAGATAAAATCAGAAGCAATCATTATTCAAAGCTGAAGGTAAAAAATTAATGAAACACGTCAAATTTTACATAAATAAATCTTAAAACTTCCAAAGATTAAAGCATATTTCGCCGTAGTAGGCAAATGAATTTCTTTGAATTTGTACACAAAAATCGATGCAGATGTTCGTAATCCTAAACTGATGAGAAATTTCAAAATGTCTGTAACTGTAAGGGTATCTGAAAAGAAAAGCACGTTTTTCCCCTTTTTGAAGTGAAGTTTCTACGACAGTATAAAATAAAAAAAAGAAAATGATCTTCCAGGCTTCCTCCACAAAATCTTGAATTCTAAATTTATACTCTCAGCAACTACACCTCAATATTACTATTTCGTGACTTTCAGAACTTTGGAACTGAGAAACGCTTTTCTGACACCGTAACTGTAACTGTAGAAGTAAAGCAATAGTTTTGGGTTGAAGTTTTCAGACTTTTTTTTTAAGTCATAAAAATTTTTCTGTATTAGACAGAAAAATTTTTATGTGAGTTCTGTCTAGAAACTGAATTCAGGTTGGTTAAATTATTTTTGAAATTTCGCTGAAATCTTGAAACACAGTTCGTGAATTCACAAGACTATGTTGGGCTGGAATTCTTATGGAGATCATATCTTAATACGACAACCTTTAAATTTTTTATAGAGACCTGCGCTAGTGCTGAAAATTGCCTGAATATTCCTGTATACTGATTATCTTTCTCCATATAGAACAATAAAATTTACAGACAAATAAATTTTAAAACATTTTCAGAAAACATTCCTTTCAACTAAATGTTTTATGTATCAATAAATTTGCCTTTCGAGTTTAATATCGATACTGTAAACAGAATAAGTATGAAAAATATCTGATGTGGATAACACATGAATTCCTTGTACAGCCTATTAAAATTAGACACATTTTTTCCTGCACTTCATTTAAACTTATTTCCCCGATTTTCATTAGAGATATATTTCTAATTCAGTCGATTCAGTTCTTACTTCGCGGCAAGGCAAAAATACATCAAAACTTAAACAATCTTCATTAAAAACTGTAAAATAAAATACAGAAAACATAAAGCACCAAACGCAGTTGAAAACAGTTATTTTTTTAAAAATTAAAATTAGAGTTTCTGCGCAAAAACAATCAACTCGGCTAGCGAGCAGGAAGACAGAATTTCCAGTGCACAAAACTGAAAGTTAACATTTGGTACCACTGTGCTCAAAGACACTGAAGTTTGTGCAGCAACTGACTTTACTCTACTGAGAGTTTCAAATGCAAACAAATGGTAACGTATTTGGAATGCTTTAGGAACATATGCTATGGTAAATATTAAAAATATTCCAGCTTGCAATATGTTTGGTACATTCTACAAATAGTCCTCGAAAATAAAAAATAGAATAAGCATGGAGTATTCCAAATCACTTGCGAATGTTCCAGGAATGTTGTAGGATATGTGGAATGAAAATGCAATATTTCAGGAATATTACGATAATACACTGGTTATCATAAATTAAGGGAAAAACACAAAAATCACGATTACTGAAAACGTTACATGTAGAATTTAATGAAACTTACCCACAATATACAACACATAGTAAGGTATCAAATAACATGAAAAGAAATTACCAGAGAAATATGGTAGTATAGAAATTAGCACATGTATAAAAAGAACAAATCGAAGGTGTCAGTTTGCTATAGGAAAAGTACCTTCAATATGGAATATGATCGCCTCTAGAAGCAATACAGCACCTGCAGCGATGTGTGATGCTTTCAATTATGCGGTCTATCAGTTCCATAGCAAGCGAGAGCCATTGCTCTTGCAAAGCAGTTGCAAGCGCGAGAACGGTTTGAGGGGACGGATTGAGAGCAGCTAGACGTCTCTCTAAAGCATCCCAAACGTGCTCGATAGGATTCAAGTCCGGGAATCGAGCTGGCCACGCCATGCGCATAATTGTTTCCTGTTGAAGATAATCATCTATGAAGCGAGCCCTGTGTGGTCTTGCGTTGTTGTCCTGTAACAGGAAAGCATCACCTATTGCACCCGCATATATGGGTTCACATAAACATCAAGGATGTCATCTCTATAAATCTGAGCATTCACGGTTCCCCTTGGAAAGACATAGAGGTCTGTGCGTCCACCCAAAAAGATGCCACCCCAAACACAGACACTGCCCCTTCCGTATGCATCTCTTTCACGGATGTTTGATGGATGATAACGGGTTCTAGGTTCTCTCCATATCAAATAACGCCTACTATCGCTTTCTAGACTAAACCTGGCCTCATTAAACCTTGACTCACTAAACCTGGACCGCCCTCCATTGATCAGGCATCCAGTGGACATGCTGTCGTGCCCACTGAAAACAATCCCTCTATGGCGTGACTTGAGCGGCACACAAATGGCTGGTCGCCTCGCATACAGACCACCTTCGTGAAGCCTTCTACGCACGGTTGACGTTTCAACATTTAAAACAAAATTCTTTTGTTTTAAATGTTCTATTTGACATCCCTTATCCTGAACTATCTTTCGACACCACAATTTCCAGGATAATAATGCCTTTTGAAGTGGCAGACGAGATATTCTATCCCATTCCTCCCGAACAGCTTTCCAGAGTCCTGTTAGGGTTTTGGGACAACGTTTGGATAATGCAGTTTTTAAAAGTCCGAAAGCACAACAATCCATGGGTGACACTTCCGGAGATTTAGTAGGGATATCAGTGAAGGGTATGGCCTTGATATCAGTTTTTTGTTCCATTTCTTTTAGGAAATTTACAGTGGATTTTGACGTGTGACTGCTAGCTTTGTCCTGATGGAGTCTCTCAGATGGATGGCGCTGTGGATAAAGCGATGGTATTCCATTCAGAAAAATTGGCGATAAAATATGTTCCTGATAGTATTTGGAGTTAATCTTGATATTTTTTTGCACTCACTTTATTAAATTTATTATTAAATTTATTATTATTAAATTTATTATTTTTACTCTCTTTAACTTGCCATTATAAGAAAAACCAGCAACAATCATGAATCCCTTAGGAAAACTTTCTTTCGATTCTTTGAACCATGTACTTAAATTTTTTTTCTCCCCTTTTATGATAATAAATGGTTCTTTTATTCCTACAATCATTTAAATACACCCATGCTTCATCTATTGTGACAATTGTTTTCCGTTTTTTTTTTTTTTTTTTTTTTTTTTTTTTTTTTTTTTTGTATAAGTGTTTTTCATATAGAATTCTGCAGCGTGTCCTGGGTTGAGCGATATGCTTTGGAAGAAGACGATGCACATTGCGTTTTTTTCGCTTTCTTAAGATTTAAATCAACGCTTATAATTTTTTTACAGTAGACACCGAGCATTTTAATCATTTTGAAACTGTCCTTTGACTAGGGGGATTTTCTTTTAACATTAAACAACGTACCTTTGCAATAGTCGAGGATGTTCGTTTTTTCCTTGGATACTTGTTTGGAATTTTTGTTCCACTTGGGGGTCCAATTTGACTTTTTTTCCTTTCTTGTTGATGATATTACCTATCGAAGCTTTAGATATCACAAAACCATGACTCTCACATCGTTTTTGGATAACGGAGTATGCATATTTCTCTTCGGAAAGAGCGTAAATGTAGCCTTCGAACCACTGCTTTGTTAAATTCGCCATTTTGAATAAAAACAAAACTTTTAAGCCACAGACGATAACTTTGACTTTATTTACATAAATTTTAAATTTGTTTTATTTTAAAATGTAATAGATTGATTAAATTAAGCTATAATTCGATGAAACAGTTTCAATATTTCTTACATTTTAACTTCTTGTAGTCCTCCTTGAAAATGTAGTTAAAGAAAATTACTCAGATAACAAGAAATATGGAAATTATGAAAGTTTACAGTCAAGATAAAACCGTCTTTAAATGTGTTTTACTCAAAACTGTATTTTTTAAATTTGATGACCAATGTATTTCGGAAACTAAAGGCATGATTTAAAACTAAGCAAAACCAAAGGGGGTAATCTATAATTTTAATAAAACTCAACATTTGCACGTAGTTCGTATATTGTAGAAAGACGTAGTTTTTTCTTCCTCTCGAGCAAAAGACTTTTTCAAAGGAGGGAAAAGCGGCAGATGCGTTTGTATGAAAATCAGTTGGTGAAACAAAGAGGAAAAGTGTATAGTGCCATCTGTGGAGGAAGTTAGAAGTATAAAAAACTAAGATATTAAATTTTTAAAGCGATAGGACGAACTGAATTGAACTTAACGTCCTCAATTAAAAAAGTTAAGTTTCTGAGAATAGAAAAGTCATCAAGGAAATCTATTTCACCAAATGAAGAAACTTTGCGTATTTTATCTGAAGCTTAATCTTGAATGATTGATATAAACTGGCAAGAGAATAAAAATAAGTGTAGAAACAGAAAGATTCATCTGATGTTACGGATTTATTTCCGTTTTATATATTGTTTGGTTACATATAGCCATTTACGTATTTTTCGTATTTCAGAAAACCAAACATTAATGCATTCTTCTAGTTATAAAAGGAATAAATTTTTACTGAAATTTTGTTTCTAATATCTTATTTTCCAAGAAAATGTAACAGTAATCTTATTTTATAATGGTTTGGTGAGGTAACATATTTATTCAAATAACTTCTAAAAGATATATTCAGACATAAATTTTACTTCTGAAATGGAACTCAAATAGTATTAACTTTTGCATGAATAAATTACGCTTCAAAGTATTTCGTATATCTTTACTATTTTGCTTAAAAGTGAAATCAAGTATTTTATTTTTCAGCACTCGTCGAGGAAAAGATAACAGACAACGGAAAAAAGGTAAAAGTTTAAATGCATATATTTTTACATGATTTACATATATTTTTAACACACGAAAGAAATGAATATGTGTTAAATGTTAAAAAATATTTTGCTAAAATTTTAAGGAAGGAATTTTTGAAAAATTCTTATCCTAATATAAAATTCCTCTAATTTTGAGGAAAAATATTTTTAAAGTTTACTAATTTTTTAAAATCATTTTCATAATTATGGAATTTATTATTATATAATGTCCTGATTTTCGCAAAATATATTTATTATACAGGAGGGTTATGATTAAAGTTACCCTTTCTAGACCTACGTGTGTGTGTGTGATTATGGCAAAGGCTCGAGGACTATCTGCCTAAGGGAAGGGATGCCTTCGTGGAGGACTTTCTAAGGGAAACTGGCTCGTATACACGGTACACATGGGGAAAACCACGAAAACGCCCATGCAGCCAGCCCGTTCGTTTGATTCGAACCTCATTCTAGACCTACGTATAGCCCGTTCTGTTCTGTTCGTTGAAATTTGGTATATGTACACTGCGAAAAAAAAATAGAACAGTTCCTGTATATCCCGTTCCTACTGGGGCGATTGACGAGATTCAAATTGCGTTCTTCATGTCTCGAAAGCGCGACTTAAGATATATATTACATTTATATATATTCTAACATAGGTATTTTGACACAAAATCGGATTTTTTCTGAAATAACATATCAATTTTTTTTCCATATTTCGATTCTACGACTCAAATTATGCCTAGGTATTAAATTTTGTCATTTTGGGGGGAGAAATTTAAAACTATGCTACTTACCGTTAGATAAAGCATCCTTACAAATGGTCCTAAAATAAATGTGTGAAAAGGTCCTGCATTCTTTGGCTTTTCAAAAAGTAAAATCTGCATTACAGGAAAGTCTCGGTCCCACCAGCAGCCGTGCGGTGAAATCACTGAACACTGGTAGTTCAGTCCAGGGCTGGAATCCCAGCGAACGGGCTGGCTGCATGGCCGCTTTCGTATTTCTCCATGTGTAACGTGCATCTGAGTCAGTTTCCCTTAGAAAGTCCTTTACGAAGGCATCCCTCTTCTTGAGCAGCCTACTGGCCAAGCAGGTAGCCAACTGCACGGATATATTAGAACGGCCAACTAAACTTCCTTGATCTCATATTAAGCGAACAACTTTGACAAATCTGCTACAAAATTGGCAAAGTAGATGGACAGAGGCAGAGGTAGGACGAAGGACATTTCGCCTACTGCCAAAAGTTAACATGGAAATAAAGACCCACTGTTCTAGCCTAACACAGTTCTTGACAGGTCATGGACCATTCCCAGTATACCTGAACAGATTCAGACTTAGGGATACTCCTTTCTGCGAATGCGGAGAGGAAGGCGACACGGACCATTATTACTTCCATTGTGTACATACAAGAACCTGGCACTTGAAGAAACCAGCGGACTGTGCCTGGACAATGTGGACGACTAACACACTCAAAAACAGAATAGCCCTTGATAAAACAGAGAAAATCTCAAGACACTGCCTAAGCAGAAACAACCGTGGATAATATTATAATGTTTTAAACGTTCAGAACTTAAAGCAGATAACCAGAATAACACTTAGTGCCTTGCAATTATCAATATGTAAAAACTGTTATTAGTATATAATATTCAACCTTGTTACTCTGGAGTCTTCCCCGCCGTGATGGTATATAATTCCGTTTGGTTCATGTCCGTGGCCGGAAGCCATTATAGCGGTGCACTCACTCACTCACTCTTGAGCAGACAGCCCTCAAATGCTTTGCCATAATCAAGTCAAATAAACCTAAATAAACCTAGAAAGTTTCGCTTTTTAAATATTACTACAGTTTCTGAGGCAGAAATAATACATTCATGGAAGCTTTAACACTGGCTATCATATAATTGTTGAAGTAATCGATTTGATGTTTACAGTAAACGTCAGGGAGCATTAATTTCCATCTCAGAAGTTTCTTCGGTTATAGATCTACCTTATTTAGATGAAACACCATGTTAAGATACAAGAATTAGCTGATAAGCTTGTAAAAACCCTCAGAATGTGCCTCTGATTTGGATATTCAAGTAAAAATCTCAGTACAACGAAAACAATGTCGAAGGGAAAATGTCTGATAATAAAAAATGGATGGGAAAATGTCTGATGAGAGATAGATAAATTGTAGACATATAGATTCTTTGGAGAGACATATATTTGAAAATTTTCCTAAAGTTAATGAAAAGCGATGTTTTTTTCAGTAAATACTTCAACCAAATTGTTACGAACCACAGACATTTCCCATTATCGTTTCCTGTATTAAGAGTTGTACTTGTCAGTGCAGAAATAAAGTGGCAGATCTGGAGCATTTTACATTAGCAAACTCTCCATTTAGACATATGGCCCAGGAATTATATAAGGGAAAGTGACTCCATCTGCAAAGAAAAAAATCTCTCTAATATAAATATGCTAATGTTATTGTGTAATGTTACTTATTCTAGTGTTAAGAAAACGTATTTTCATTTCCCATTTTTATACAAAAGATTAGTAATAAAGAGGTGTCTGTTGCGAGGCCAGAAAAGCTTCCAGGCGATAACTAATGAAATAATTTGATTTGAATGTGTAACCGATCCAACTGCAATCTAACTTCAACTCCACGAGTTGTATTTAAAATGTCTTCATATGTAATGAAGTGTAATTTCAATAACAACACGTCTTCATGTGTAATGAAGCATGATGCCCAGTTTAACCTAAATTGTTCCGCTGAGCCTTGTTTAAGCCTTAACGGCCACATAGGTGGAGTTTACCAGCCTTCTATATGTTATCATTTTCAATTTGTAATATAATTTTATTGTAACGTTTAGAAATACTTTAAATGAAACCCATTTTCAATAAATCAATTTCAAAAATCCTTGAAAATATTGCTTAAGACTTTTAAATAAAAGCATATATTGCAACATCAGTAAAAGATAATTGTAGCATTTAATAAAACAATTTCAAAAATCCTTGAAGACAATTTTGAATAAAACCGTGTATTGTAATATATGAATGAGAGCATATTTCAAAAAGAAGTTAAACTGCTTTATGCAGTTATCGTGATACAAAAACTGCGAAATATTTGCTGTAAAAATGCCTAAAATAAAGAGTTACCTGATCAATGGGTTTGCAAAGTTGCATCCAAAAATTTTACATCTTGCAAGTGGTCACATGTACTAATATTATAATCTTCGGTAGTTTCCATGTATTGGTGGATTTCTACATGTTGTGAAAATTGCCTCCAATAATTTTACATCTTGCAAGTGGCCACTAGTATCATCTGACATTATATACTCTTTGGTAGTTTCCATGTATTCGCGGACTTCTACATGTTGTGAAAATTGCCTCAAATGATTTTACATCTTGCAAGTGGTCACCAGTATTATCTGACATTATACTCTTTGGTACTTTTCCATATATTGCCGGATTTCTACATGTTGCGAAAATTGCCTCCAATAATTTTACATCTTCAAGTGGTCACCAGTATCATCTGACATTATACTATCAGGTTCAATGTTTCTTCTAACCTTCTTCGGAAACATACAATGACCTGACTAGAACAGAGAGCTTACTAAAGCTATGTTCACAAATTGTAGTAAGTAGACAGGATACCGACGAAGGGTATACAAAACCCTTTATTTTTCTTTATATACAATGACTTCCGTACTTCGGAATACAATGACCCTCCACTCGGGGTCTAACGTAAAAGATATCAAAATAAAACTAAACTCTAATTTAACTTTAGAATAATACACGTGGAAGATTGGCCTTATAATAACAGGAAGCGTATGTAGCACAGAGACTGTGAACACTACAATACGTTTAATTTATTAAGAGGATTAAAACCTCTGGCCTGGAAGGCAAATAGCAACTGCGTAACTTCTAAGGTAAGCGGCCTGCTTCGAACTCACTGCTTCCTCTCTCTTTCGCTTGGCAAAAAGGCCACACTTAAATACTTGGCGTTCGCCAGACAAACTTTGCATAAAATCCTTCACGCTTATAATTCTGGCCGGAAGTAGAAAATAAGAAGTGATAGTAAAGATTTAAAATAAAATAAACGTTCGTAAAACTTAAGATCCTTACATACTTCCCGCCAGAGTTAATTAGTTTGAAACTGAGGTCTAAAACGACCTTGTTGAAAACTTTTAGCTCTAGAAACTAACGCGAGGCCAACCTTTTACAAAAAATGCTTCGCTAGAAACTAGAAAATTTAAAAGAAAGAAATTTGTTACAATAGCAGCTCCCAGGATCTACAACAATCTTTTTTTTTTTCATCTGTACTGCATCTAACCAGGAGCTTTATTCAATTCTGGTTCCTTCCAGAGATCTGGAAGGAAAACTAGTTTAATGAAATGTTACAGAATGACATTGCAAATAACATATAGAATATACTTCTCTTAACATTCTTATTTCATTCATGACTATTTTAATTATCTCTCCCCGTGCTCTCTGACATGTGTTGTAAAAGAACACCAAACACGAATGTGTTTCTGTCTACGTGTGCCACACTTCCTCCTACAATCAAAACACTAACGTGTTAAAATTCAACATAACGAGACCTCTTAACACACCCTACTTTCAACTCTAAACCCTGAGGTACTATTCTAAAAGTGGCTAACTCTAAAGTGTAGCGTCAGAGAGCCTAACTACATCTTTCAACCTTTACCACATATTCGTCATGATTTTAATCTTTACAGTCACACGAATAACAAATTTTTAACATTACTTTCACTTTTATCATATCACGGTATTTCTTAAAATTTAAAATAACACTTCACATGTATATAAGAACATATCAACATGCCGTTAATTTTACACATTTGAAAACATACATTAGTAGTACATTGTTAACTTCTATTCTTTTCAAAGCAAGTGCCAATTCTTTCTACATTGAAATAATACTACATTTCAAAAAGTCTTTCAGACTAAAACTTCTTTCTTGCTAGAATGTTTTAAATAAAATTTATACAATAACTTTTTACAAGATTTAAGTCTTTACACAACGCTATTATACATCAACTTTAGTTTTACGCACGAGTAATTTAAAAACATAATAAGAAAATCGGTCACAACTCATTTCTCGCCCTTTTGGCGATAAAGGTAGACCTCGCATGAGGTAAAACTTCTTGAAATCTGCCACTTGCAGTAAGAATGAAAGATTAACTTAAGTTTGCAAAGTAACATAAAATTTTACTTATCTTTGTAATATTCGGACATCCTTTTCTGGGCCCAGTCTTTAAAGGTATAGCAGATAGTAGCTTGGTTGATCCTCCTTTTTGTACGGGCTCGCCCTTCAGTGCTTTCCTCTGGAAGCTTTCGTTTTTCACCAGTACGGCCACCCTTGAACACCTTCCTTTTGTCCTCTGCTTGTGGTCTTGGCCGTTTGAAGGCAGCTGGTCTTGGTGGAACCGGGAAACTTCTGTCGTGATCCTGCTTGGACCTCGTTGTTGGCCGTTCAAATTTTTCTTGTACTTTTTCCTCCGCCGCTGATGGCCCTTCCGCAGTTCGGCGACTTTTGCTGCGGAGAGTTCTGTCGGATGAGTCGATCTTCCGTTTTAAAGCCGGGTTATAGTTGCTGTCATTTCTCCTGGTCCTCTTCACATACGTCGTCCTTCTCCCTTCTTCATTCTGGGGGTGTTCGTGAACTCTGTTTTCTGTACGGTGGAACGGCTTCTTTTTCTTTTTACCTTCAATTTTTCCGCGGGGCAATTTTCTTTTCACTTGCTTCTGTCTCTCATTGGCTTGCCCTTGTACTTGTCGTTTTCCCACCTCTGGAACTTGTACCTGCAGTGTCTGCCGTGCCGGATCCTGCAAAAGATCTGAAAAGATTTGCATTTTATTACGATCGAAGTAGGGCTTAATTTGATCAATATTTGCGGAACAGGTTTCACCATTTCTGGCCTTTAACACTACAACAGCGTGAGTTATTTTTTCTATAACATATGGTCCTTCAAATCGTGGAAAAAATTTGGCAGTTTTATCTTCTGGTGCTGAAGAAAGTGAATGTTTAATTTTTAGTACTTCATCCCCTACTTTATAAGTTACTCCCCGTCGTTTCAAGTCATAATACAATTTTTGTTTTCTCTGTGCTACTTCAGTATTCTTCTTTGCCTCCTTAATTACTTTTTCTATATCACCCATTTTAAATTCTGGGGCTCTTTGTTGCACATAAAATAATTTATCTAACGGTGTTATAATCTTTCTGCCTAGAAATAACTCAGCAGGAGTTTTTCCCGTTGTATCATGTTTTGCGGTCCTAAGGGCGAAAGCAAATTCATTGACATAGTTATCCCAGCTTTTATGAAAATTTGTAACATAACTACGGATAATTTTCACTATATTTCTGTTGACCCGTTCCGCTATATTTGATTGCGGCCGATACGGGACCATTTTTAAATGACGTATGCCCAGTTTTTGGCACATGTCTTCAAATATATTACTTACAAATTGAGGACCATTATCCGATATAACTTTTAGGGGCGCCCCGTATTTTAAAATATATTTATTTAAAATAGAATCGGTAACTAATTTCGCGGAGGCTCGTTTTAAGGGAACAATTTCGGTCCATTTACTAAAATGATCAACCATAACAAGGAGATAGCGACTTTTGTTTAACTGACTTTTTGGGAAAGGGCCCAATAAATCGATGCCGATTATTTCATTTGGAAATTCGGATTTAATACTATTTAGAAACCCGGCCGGGCGGAAATTAATATAATTAACGGCTTGACATGTTGGGCAGGACTGGACATACGCCCTTGTTAACTTTTGCAGTTCAGGAAAGTAGACTGCCTCGCGTACGCGTTGGATAGTTTTTCGAATACCAGCATGAGAAGCTAAAGGGCTGTCATGGAGCTCTTGCAGGATATTTAATCTAAGACTAGCTGGGATAACAGGTCGAAATTCGTTGTTGGAATTCGTAGTTTTTGTATAAAATAATAGACCATCTATTAGTTCGTAATGGGCCGCCCTATTTCTTATCGCCACAATATCTTGGTGGCTAAAATTTTCAGGATCCTTCAAATACTCATAAATACTTCCAAACTCAGGATCCTTACCCAGTTCGGTTATTACAGTTTCTCGGGAATTTATTGTACACGCTGTCAGCATTGAAACTTTTACGGTATTACCCTGTTCGTCTAATTTAATTCGTGATAGGGCATCTGCTACGATATTTTCCTTTCCGGGGGTATGCTTGATTACCAGATTATATTCTTGTAGCTTGAGTGCCCATCTTATTAACCTTGGGGATAAATTTTTCCCTGAGTACAATCTAGCTACCGCCGCATGATCAGAATATACTGTTATCGGCGCCTTTCCAAAATAGACTTGGAACTTTTGCACTGCTAACAGAACTGCAAGTGCCTCTCTCTCGGTCGCGGAATAGTTTCTTTGTGTTTGATTTAAAGTTCGGCTAAAAAATGCCACGGGCTGCTGATTTTGCGAAAGTACCGCTCCTACCGCATAATCCGAAGCATCCGCTGAAATTTCT
Organism: Stegodyphus dumicola; assembly: GCF_044657685.1. Classification (NCBI taxonomy): domain Eukaryota; kingdom Metazoa; phylum Arthropoda; class Arachnida; order Araneae; family Eresidae; genus Stegodyphus; species Stegodyphus dumicola. The sequence continues at coordinate 18,509,323 of NC_140772.1, read as the reverse complement.
AAATTTTCATCCTTTTCAGGAAATTTCAACACAGGGGCTTGCGTTAATGCTTGTTTTAATTTTTCGAAAGCACTATTGGCTTCGGCCGTCCACGAGAATCTTGCCTTTTTCCTTTTTAATTTTAACAATGGCTCAGCGATAGCCGCAAAATCTTTTATAAAGGACCTATAATATGAACAAAGTCCTAGAAAAGAAGAGAGCTTCTTTGCCGTGTTTGGAGTCGGATACTTTTGTACAGCGATTATTTTTGATTCATCTGTCTCGATCCCTTTTTGCGATATTTTGTAACCTAAATATTTTAATTCAGGGGCTGCAAATTTGCACTTTTCGACATTAACTTTTAGACCGGCCTCATTTAATAAAGAAAACACCTGTCTTAAATCCTGTATATGTTGGTCGAGATTATCACTAGTAATAATGATATCGTCTAAATAGATAAATGTGGACTTTCCAAGAACAGGTCTTAACACAATGTCCATGCATCGCTGAAATGTTGCTGGGGCGCTTGAAAGGCCAAAACGGCATACGCAAAAATGCATAAGTGCCAGACTTGGTTATAAAAGCAGTCTTAGGCACGTCCTCAGGCCTGACCCCTATTTGAAAATAACCATTCGTTAAGTCTAAAGTCGTCATAAATTTGGTTGATTTTATGTTCCTTAAAATTTCTTCTATGATCGGTAACGGATATACCGGATATTTCGTTATGGAATTTAATTTACGGTAATCAATAGCGAATCTCCACCTTTTTGGATGCTCCAAAGGATAATCATTATTTTTCTTACATAAAACCACCGGGCTAGCATAACTACTTGAGATGGGCGTTATGATCTTTTTACGTAGCATATCGGTAATATGCCATTCTATAATTTTTTCCTTATTCTTTTCATACCGGTATGGTTTTTGACGAACCGGCAATGCATCTCCGGTGTCAATACTATGGTTAGTAACCTGAGTAAATCCTGGAATATCACTAAATAAGGAAGCAAATTCACTTACCACTTGTCGGATTCTATCTTGCTCGTCATTAGGCAGGTGGTCAAGATTTAACCTTGGCGGTTCAACCTTTTCTACACGCACTGGTTTCATTGTCAGCCTAAGGGACGCTTCATTAAAATCCAGTGTAGCTTGTGCGTCTGAAAGAAAGTCTATTCCTAGGATTAAATGTGCTTGCAAATTCTTTACTATAAAAAACATCACCTTTACTTGTTCGTCCTTGATACGGATATATAAAGGTACTTTACCTACGCACTTACATTCTTTTCCTTGCGCCGCTAATACTGTCGTATTATCCGCATTATATATGCGGTATTTGCGAAAATACTTTCTAAAAAAGACTTCTGCCACACAGGAACACTGCGCGCCGGTATCCAGGAGTGCGGTAGCCGGGATATTATTTACCAACACTTCAATCTTCGGAAGAGTCAAATTTTTCACCATTACTGTATTTAACTTGAAGGAAGAGGGGTTTTCGTAGCCTTCGGATTTCCGCACCCTCTCGTCAGCAGAAATCCGTTTTAGTTTAAATTATTTTTCCTTTCCGTGCTTTCCTTCTTTTTCCCCTGGCCTTGAGACTTTTTTCCTGGATTGCTATTGAACTGTCGACGTTCGCCGGCTGTTTTTGAATGCTCGGGTTTCCTTGCCCACTGATTCGCTTTTTCTCCGTAGCCGTATGCTTGAGTTTGCTGTAGTCTTGGCGTACCAAATTGGTTTCGCTGTTGATACTGGCGTCTTCTTTCGACGTCCGCCGTTCTTCTACTTTCAAACTGGATTGCTAGCTCAAATAATTTTTCCAGTGTAGTCGGATTTCTCAATTCAATAAAGTCTTGCACTTGGGGTAGTAACCTCGGCAAAATCACTTGAATTATTTCAGGATCCGGACGGTTTCCATACAAGAGCTTGAAAACGTGAATTTTTCTTAAAATAAAGCTCGAGAGGTTTTCCATTCTTTGTTGATATATACTGAAAAGTTCTGTTTCTAATTTCGCACGATCCCTTACAACAGGGAAGGCTTTTAGTAGGGCAGTCTTGAAATTTTCGTAAGTATAGGTGGGACTTCCTGCTTGACCCAAGAGACTTCTGCCGATACATTTGAACCAGTTAAGCGCTTGGCCCCTCAAAGCGCTGGTAGCTAAGGTAACTTTTTGAAACTCGTGCACGGGGTAGAGCATGAAGTGGTCATCCATTTTTTCCAAAAAACTGGTTACCGGTGAGTTTCCATTAAATGTTGCTTCTGGTTTCATCGAAGCGCGCATGGTCTGGACGATGTACCCAAATCCTTCCAGGGCGGCAGCTGGCATTTCTAGATTCTGAGCCCTTTCTGCAGGCAGCACAGGTTCTTCTTGAAACTCGGCCATGGTTATTCTTCTACGTTGGGCGCCACTATCAGGTTCAATGTTTCTTCTAACCTTCTTCGGAAACATACAATGACCTGACTAGAACAGAGAGCTTACTAAAGCTATGTTCACTAACGGTAGTAAGTAGACAGGATACCGACGAAGGGTATACAAAACCCTTTATTTTTCTTTATATACAATGACTTCCGTACTTCGGAATACAATGACCCTCCACTCGGGATCTAACGTAAAAGATATCAAAATAAAACTAAACTCTAATTTAACTTTAGAATAATACACGTGGAAGATTGGCCTTATAATAACAAGAAGCGTATGTAGCACAGAGACTGTGAACACTACAATACGTTTAATTTATTAAGAGGATTAAAACCTCTGGCCTGGAAGGCAAATAGCAACTGCGTAACTTCTAAGGTAAGCGGCCTGCTTCGAACTCACTGCTTCCTCTCTCTTTCGCTTGGCAAAAAGGCCACACTTAAATACTTGGCGTTCGCCAGACAAACTTTGCATAAAATCCTTCACGCTTATAATTCTGGCCGGAAGTAGAAAATAAGAAGTGATAGTAAAGATTTAAAATAAAATAAACGTTAGTAAAACTTAAGATCCTTACAATACTCTTTGGTAGTTTCCATGTATTGGCGGACTTCTACATGTTGTAAAAATTGCCTCGAATGATTTTACATCTTGCAAGTGGTCACCAGTATTATCTGACATTATACTCTTTGGTAGTTTCCATGTATTGCCGGATTTCTACATGTTGTGAAAATTGCCTCCAATAATTTTACATCTTTGAGTGGTCACCAGTATCATCTGACATTATACTCTTTGGTAGTTTCCAAGTATTGGCGGACTTCTACATGTTGTGAAAATTGTCTCGAATGATTTTACATTATGCAAGTGGTCACCAGTATTATCTGACATTATACTCTTTGGTAGTTTCCATGTATTGGCGGACTTCTACATGTTGTAAAAATTGCCTCAAATGATTTTACATCTTGCAAGTGGTCACCAGTATTATCTGACATTATACTCTTTGGTAGTTTTCCATATATTGCCGGATTTCTACATGTTGTGAAAATTGCCTCCAATAATTTTACATCTTTAAGTGGTCACCAGTATCATCTGACATTATACTCTTTGGTAGTTTCCATGTATTGGCGGACTTCTACATGTTGTGAAAATTGTCTCGAATGATTTTACATTATGCAAGTGGTCACCAGTATTATCTGACATTATACTCTTTGGTAGTTTCCATGTATTGGCGGACTTCTACATGTTGTGAAAATTGCCTCAAATGATTTTACATCTTGCAAGTGGTCACCAGTATTTATCTGACATTATACTCTTTGGTAGTTTTCCATATATTGCCGGATTTCTACATGTTGTGAAAATTGCCTCCAATAATTTTACATCTTCAAGTGGTCACCAGTATTATCTGACATTATACTCTTTGGTAGTTTTCCATATATTGCCGGATTTCTTCATGTTGTGAAAATTGCCTCCAATAATTTTGCATCTTGCAAGGGGTCACCAGAATCATGTGACATTATATACTCTTTGGTATTTTCCATGTATTGGCGAATTTCTACATGTTGGCCTTGAGATATAAACCATATGTACTATTCCTCTCTTATAATGTTCCAGCGCGACACCGTATTTTCAAACAGCCAACAAAACTACTGGCATAGGTTCTTTTCACGTAAGAACATGCGAAAACATTAATTACCTGTGTGCATACATGTTTCTACGTTTAGAAAACGTACATGAATTAAATGTTTGAACGTTACATAAATTTTGTAATACTAGTAATATTTTGATAAATCTGTAGATATCCTAACAGTTATTCAGTTATAAATACTTATTTTATATTCAATACATAAAGAAATTTATTCCTTCAAAATTGCCCTGCATTTTACTTTAAAGATTAATATCTCAATATGACCTCATAGAAAATATTCTGAATACTGAACTCTCCAGTTTTGCAACAGTGCTAAAACATTCTCTCGTCTTTTGCATTAGTTGTAACCTCGAAACATTCCATACAACTACAGGATAAACCTATTTCGAGAATTTCTCACTTGATTATTAACGTTAATCTAATCTTCGGTATTTATTTTTTTTTTTAATTTATTTATTTATCGTCGAAATGTTGCGGCGAACTTCCTTTGCACTGCTTATTCGTGGATTTTGAAATATTTGCATTAGTTTATCTGCTCCATTAGTTCTCTGGAGAACATAAACGATGTTAACCTAATTTATTATGAGTTTATAAACAACAGCCTTAATTGAAATAATATTAGATAAAATATTGAATAGCATGCAGTCCACTCCAAAACATCTATTAGGGAATTTCTTAGTTTCGAGGGGGGGAGAGAATGCGATCAGCCTATTATTTAGGCAGTATTTAGTTTTAATTAAGCACTTAATTTTAGTTTATGAATATAAAAATACTACTTTCTATTTAGTTTTAGTTTATGATTAGAAAAAAATTCTTTTGCTCATATATTGATACTTATTTACATTTTTATACTTTTTTGTTTAACTTATAAAACACGTTACAAAAATAATCTAAATCTAAATAAAGGTGTATATATATTTATATAGGAAGGTTTGGAAAAGAGGGAGGGAGAGGAATAATCTTTTAGCAATTGTGAAAGGGGTGAGTGACGCAAAAAAAATTGAGAACCACTGGGATATATCTTTTTGACTGATTCTCAGTCTTATTTTCTATTTTTAAGCGAATTGCTACTTCAAAAACGTATTTAAATGTTAACTCTAAATCTAAAATTAGAAATGAAAAAAATGTTTTAAATTGAGGCCTAGTTTATTATCTTTCCGCAAGCATCTAAATAATAGGTGATAATCAAAAGCGAATTTGAGAATTTTCAACATAAATGTTTGAGTTATTTTGATCAACAGTTTGCAAAATGTCGTGTAATTATTCTTTTATCATCGGCTTATGTAACATTCAAAAAGGTGTTTCAGAAACTGAAAACTATGCAGAAAAGTTCATTCGTAACTGAATTTCTTTTCCAAACGAAATATAATCATGAATTAAATTGACACAAAATTATTTGTTCATTGTATTTATTTCCATACGTACTATTCTATTTTATATATTTCTAAAAAAAATTCCTAAGCCTTTTTTTTATTCATGAATACGAAATTGAATCCAATTAAATGGCAACAGTACTGTTGTTTCATTTCGTATGCGTAACGAAAGAGAATACTTCTCTGCAGACTTCACAATTAAAGATATTCTCGATATTTAATAATCTGACTTCTTGGTGACTGAAACTAATTTATCTCGAAAACTGAATGCAAATTCCTTTTAAAAATAAAAGATAAAGTAATTCAAAACACGCATAATAATTTTGAAGTTCGCATATTTCTATTTAGATAAGATAATAATTAGTTTATGTTCTAATAATAAAACTCTTTGAAAAAATTCCTTAGAAAGCTATAAATGGCACACGTAATTTAAAGAATATATAAAATTTCTTATTGTGTAAAACAACTTTAATGAGATAGAACTTAGGCCAAATACTTCAGTTGGCCTACCAGCGGCCAAGCGGTAAAGTCTCTGAACACTAGTAGGTCAGACCGAGGTTCAAATCCCTCGAACGGGCAGGCTGCATAGCATAAATTTTCGTGGTTCCCTCCATGTTTAAGGTATACGAGGCAGTTCCCCTTAGAAAGTCCTATGCGAAAGCGTCCCTCCCTTCAGTATAGCACTTTAGGACGAAACCCGTAACTAATTATAATAAATACTCCATTGATTTAAATGTAATGTTATCAAAGGACAGCAGTGAAAAATATTACATTCATACTTTACTAACCTTTGACTGTCATACCAAAACTATTTTCAAATTTTTTTAACTAACAAACATTTTTATATTCAGTTTCCTCTAATAATGTTTTCTAAATGAAATTTTATTTTATTCATTTATGTAAATGTATGTAAATATCATGAAAATATACCACCGAACGCTTGCGAGAGAAAAGGTACATATATTTATATTAAATGCAAATACTACACATAGTGTTGTTTAACTTTTAATGCTCTGAAAGTTTAGTATTTAGAATGTTTTTTTTAATTCCTGGTTCACACATTAATATTAATTATTAATAATGTTAGTGATATTTATTAATACAGTAAGACCCCGCTTAACGCGGGGGATACGTTCCATCAAAGTAGAGCGTAATGCGAAACAGCGCTAAACGAGGCTATCTTTACATGTAAATATTGAGGTTAGGGGAAGATGGCTAGGAAATTGGTTAGGTATTAAATTTAAAAAGTATGTTTTTTTAATAAAAATAAAACCAAACATTTATTTCTTAAAGCCCAAATTAATACCACATTATTATTTCTTGCAAAAATAAAAACAAAATATAAATAACAAAACGAATATTCTTAAAAAAAAACAAATAAAATTCTCAGTCAGTCATATTTAGTTAGCCTTCCGCGTTTTCAGTGTTCTGCCTTTTTGTGACAAAAGCATCTAATGTTGTTTGCCTTTTTCTTTTGCGTTGTTCTCTTAAAAGTTCTTCATAAACGGATAGAGCATCTCTAACACCACGCCTTACTTTTGAGCTCCTGTCAAAATTCGGATCATTTTCAATGAATTGATCCATTATTTCAGTTATGGTAGACAAACTCCTTTTTACAAACGCCATCGGAAGTTCTTTTTGCTCTTCTTCTGAATCACTGCTGTCAACATTTTTGTTTTCTTCTTGTTCAGTTAATTCCTTGAGCTCATCATTAGAAAGACTAGCCGCTGCTTCTTGAATTATTTCTTCGACATCTTCCACATTTACCCCTTCAAAATATGTCTGTACAATACCGCACCAAACAAGAAATACAAGTACACTCTTTCGGATATGTATTTGAAACCTATCGCTGCATAATATTTCGGGGAATCCCCGTATGCTGCGAGCGATTTCGTGGAATCCCCGGGTTGAAATAAAAGAGCGCTAAACCGAAACAGCGCTAAACGAAACAGCGTTAAGCGGGGTCTTACTGTAATATTAATTAATTAATAACATTTATTATTAATAACTATCTTGTTATTAAATAATTTTCTATGCTTATTTAGTTCTGCAACCATTTTAATCTTTCAGGTATGAGCCTGGCATATCTTCTCGGAAGAAAAGACACGGATCATGATAAAGTCCACAAGCATAAATATTCGAATCTATCGAATTCTTCCGACGCACCCGGCGATTCCACCTCGAGCCCGCATCGGGAGCCAGTCCAAAATCAGCAACTACAAAATTCTTTTATAAAGTCCAACCATATCGTTTCGGAAAGTCAGAAACAGAAGAATCCAAATGATGAAACCACTTCCAAGGCAACTTCTTTGGTGGAGCAAATAACTGCAAAACTGCGTAAACGCAACAACAAAATCCCGCGCTTTGGTGTGAGGAAGAAGCGCACGCTGTGGTGCAAGATATCTAGGTTAGTAACTCCTAAAAGAAGCAGAGGGTCATCTACATCCAAGCATCCTGATGCGCAAGAATCCGCAGAAGACTTTAATCAAAAAACGAAAGCGAACAGCTGTGATGTTCTTCTGAGACCTGATACTTTAGGGCTTACGAATCGCAAACGATCCATAGTGACTACTCAAACTAGTGCAAAAATTTGTGAAACACGCAGGACCAGTTGGCAGCCATCTAAACCCTCAGTCAGCAACTGGAATAGAAGCGAGTTGTTCACTTTATCTTCTGAGAAAGCTGCTGAGGTGGTAAGAACTCGGCGAAAGACTCTGACGGATGGAACGCTGCTAAAGACCAATTTCAAACAGGACAAATTAGCAGCATGCCAACCGAAAGTACCCGGTGTGCTTCTCACGGGATCCGGACTTAACACTCGCAGCGTTTCTCCAGACATATCACCTATGTCGTCAAATTATTCTTTGACGCCGTCCACTACTGATGACGAAGGAAACCCCGAAGATGTAGCTGAGACTAAAAAGACGGTAATGCCATCTAAAGTTGCGGATTCTGAGCAAGTACCAAATGTGCCAACATTATCTGCCAGCATGCAAGATTTTTTATCCAAAATTGCGCAAGATTTTAAAGCAACAATGGATACATATATTGTAAGTTTGAAAGTTTATGTCATTAATTAAATTCCATTTGCTTTAGTAAATGATCATAAAGGACCAATCTGGCAATATAAGCAAAGTATCAGTTTTTAGAATACACCTGAGTTACTAGATCTGCCTTTCAGTTCTGTCTTATTTCTGTTATTCTAGATAGCCTCTCACTTGTGTTGAGTTTTTGCCGACATAGAACTGTAAGAGTTAGAAATTAAATGGTAATTATGTTGAGGGCACATGCAGTAAGTTTGGGTATAATATGAACACCGCTAACTATTGGTAAAAATAAAATGGAGCAGAATTACAAACTCTTACCTCTTTAAAAGTAATCCAAATACGATGTAAGGAAAGCACAATTAAATGCTGAAGCACTTCATTTTGAGCTGTGAGAAACAAAAAGAAAGTAGAACGCGAAACAAGCACAAGTAACATTTTTGCAGTTTCCGTCTGTAGAGCAGATTTCGTCGCATAAGAGAAAGATTTTGATGTTTTTCTTACAGGGCTAAAGGACTCGCTGTCTGTCTCTCTTCGCTTCGGCAAACGGTTTTACAATCTCCTACTGCGCCATAGAGAACAACTCTAATTAATTAGCTACGCAATCACAAGGTACTGAGCAGTCGAGTGAAAAGAATCGATGCGAGTCGCAGTTGCATCGAGTTCTAATTGCTGTAGGTCTTAATTACATTCTAATTGTTAACAATTTTAATTTCTCTAGTTTTAATTAAGCAAATTAATATACACACTTGAGTGAGTAATGGAAAGGTTGGGACAGAAGGAAATCTCTGCAGTCATTTAAATTTAAAATAAATTTTCGTCTAATAGAATTCGTCTCTCGCCTACTTACGGCACACCTTATGATATACATCATTCACAGGAAACTACAACTAAAACGGATGTTTTATTATAAAAGCAACATTCGTTTTACAGCTCTACGGATATTCTTCTGCAATGAGTAATCATTAAAATTTGACCGAAATATTGGATTGAAACATAAGTAATGGTCATTTTTTTAATTTAAAATTTTTTATTTTAACAAAACAAAAAAACAAAAAATTAGTCAATAATATCGAGTTTTTTTACTTTCTCCATAGACCCAAGATATCCAACTATAGTCATTTGGCTGCAATCCATTCGTTCGGCTAATTCTCGAATGGTTTGACGCGCGTTTTCGAGCAGAAGTTGATTCAAACGCTCTTCATAAAACTCATTTCGTCATCCAGAACGAGCAGCTCTTCGAGGTCGAAATTTCCATTTTTGAATTTGGCAAACCAATTTCTTGCAGTTCGTTCAGGCATTACACCTTCTCCATACACTTCAAAAATCTCTCGGGAAGCTTCTGCAGCATCGGCACCTCGATTAAACGCAAAAAGATGTCGAAAATGTTTATTTTTGTCGACTTGACACTCCATTTTAATGATCTGAAAAATAACAATAATTAGCTCAGACAAAAAAAAAATCAAATAAGCCATCTTGTAGAGGAAAAGATTCTCTTTTGGAATAACACAAAACAATATGCCAATACATTTTATTTTTACCGCGTCATTTTAAACCCAACATAAACGTCTATTACTTATGTTTCAACCCAATATTTTCTATGCTATGTAAAAAAAGATCGTTTTTATGTCATTGAAAATCATCAAAAACTAAATGTTAGAAAATTTCAGACAGTCAGGAAACTAGAATTTCTCTTTTCACCTGATATATTACTCGCGTAAAGTAAATATATTTAAAGAATTACTTATTCGTTTACAAAAAAGAACTGAAAAAAATATTTTTAAATATTACATACATCCCGTAACATATATGTTTGCTATATCTGCTTCTACTTTAACATAAGGGAAATGAACCACTGTAGAGAAACATGATCAACGTTTATTTATATTTAATTTTTTTTTTTTTTTTAGTCCAAAGGGATTTGAATCCCGAAGGACTATTAGTTTCGTTTTAGCATTTTGCGTCGGACTCATAAATGTCGGTTCACTTTTCAAACTGTTGCCACAAAATGTTAGAGTCCTGCATTATATTTGAAGAAATTAAATAATGAAAAATCTGCATAAATGTATGTATATTTCTCGTATTGTGATAAAACAACGGTACATAGAGTCATCGAATTTTAAATAACGTAATCCTCCAACGAATATGAGCATGTGGAAGACCAAATTTGAAATTTGAAATTTGTTTTATGATCGATTTCCTATTTTTTAAAACTTTGACGAATTTTTGATTAACAAACTCAAGGATTTCAAAGCGAGCAATGGCAACGTTGTGCAGAAAAAAACATTTTTATCTCCAGCGCGTGAGTCTCTGTATCGGAAATTCTAAAGATATGCTCGTTTTAAAACTATTTTGCGATATTGCTGTTGCACTGGATCTTATGGTTTAAGTGCGAGGAACATGATATTTAATAAAGAAAGGTAACACACAAAATGTTAAAAAACGCCCCTTTGGACGTAATTTAAAATCTAAAACATTTCAGTTTTTTTTTTTTTTTTTTTTTTTTTTTTTTTTTTTCGTTTTTATCTGGGTGCTGTGTGGATAACAACAAGGAATGTTTTTTGTTAAGACCTCAGAATTTTAAATGCCTATAACTTGTATGTCAACTACTGCTTGTCTGTGACTTGGATGTCTGCACTTAGTTGTTGTTTTTTACAAGTTTATAATTTGGAAACAGACACCTGAATGGGATAGCAGCATTAGGCTTTTATGGTTGTTCTCTCATATAAAGTTAATATGAACCAGTTTACCTTACAAATTGTCTCATGAATGCAGATCATACAATCTGGAGTACTTTATCATTTAAACGATCTGTAACAAAAAGATCATGCCGAAAGAACTATACATTTTTTTTTCTAATGACGGGCACCTGCCTATGCCGGCATCGGCCACTTCTTAATAGGTAGACCACCGTTGAAGGGACAGACAATTTACATCCTTGCCTTCTCCGGAAGGAGAACCCGGGCCCTTCGGTATCTCAGTCAGGTGACCCTAACCACTATACCGTCTGGGTTGCAAGAACTATATGTTAAAACAACTAATAATTCGCAACAGGAAACGACGTAACGTAAGTAAATTTTCATAACTATAATTTCAAAGATTAAGCAGAATCTTCTCTTTCAATTGCGAAAGTGCCTAAGAAAAAATGTTAGCTTAAAATTTATTAAGCTCATATAACCTTAAGTTTAATAGGTAGAGAGAGTGTCCTCCTTTTCTGTCGCTCGTTACAGTCAATAGATGATGTCAGTGGCTCCATTTTATGTGATTTTATGTTAATACTATATGGTGCCCGTGGCTTCATTTAGGCTTTGTCATTTAGGATAGTCGATAGATGGCGCCTGTAACTCTCCTTTTCTGCCGTTTAGGTTTATTAAACCGTTTCTTCCGTTGGTGAATTAGATTTTCTACAGGAGTTTCATGTTACCTGTAAATATTACGGTTCTGGTTAAGGAGTTCAATTCTAATGCATCTTTAAAGTCACCTTTTCAAGAACTTATGCTTCTCAGTTACTTTTCTTTCACCAATAGATGGCGCCAGTGGCTTTGTGGAAACCTGCCTGCTACAACTCAACGCTGCCAGTCTGGTAACTCATAGCAACGAGAAACAAAATAATGTTTATTCTATTGTTAAAAAATTGATATTATTCACGATCTATGTTTGTTATCGTATTTGCTTGTCCAGATACGCTTTATTTATTATTGTTCAAAACGGCTTATTATACAAATTAAATTATTATATTAAAAGCAGCGTGTAATTAATTATCTGTCTCAAAAAAATTGTACAACCATAGGTTCGTTTTTCAGATTAAGCATTTTCCAGTTTCTTTTTGTTGTTGTCACGCAGGAGTATATTCCTTTCTCGATTTTCACTACCGCAGCTGACAGCAAAGGTTTTATTTGGTTTTCAAAATTTATTTACCTTAAACCAAATCATTTCATTTAAAAGTTTCTTTACAATACTAGCTGTCATTCGATAGCTCTTTAAAATAATTTATAAAATACGCTTGAATTTAAATTTATTAATATACTAGCAGCTTCGCTGCCAACCTTCGTCTAGCTTTTAAATCTACCGGAAAAATGGCTGAAGGAAACACCAAACGTTAAATTTAAAAACTGCGTAGAATTTTACTCTGCAGAACAACTTCATAAAAAAAAAGCTATTACGTATAACAAAATTGCAATGAAATAAGCAATATCCCTTAATACAAATATTAATTATCCTAATAAAAAATTAACAAACTTTCCGTTGAAGAAAAAAATCATGCAAAACTTTTCAATATCTTACAAAGAGTGAAATTAGCAAAAAATAACATGAAAGCAACTCTTTAAAAACATAAAATGCCGCTCAGAATTTCATTCTGCAGAACAACTTTATCCAAAAAAAAAATCAATAAAAATGCATTCTATATATATATAAACGGCAATGAAATATGCCAATCTCTTAAAAAGAGTGACATAAGAGATACGATGAAAAATTGTTGCCAAACCCATATTTCTAAAAGAATGAAACTATTCAAAATGATGCGATTTCATCAAAAATCTATCAACAACAATAAGACTGTTGCCAAAATCACATTTTTAAAGATGTGAGATGTGAGAAGTATACTCGGAAGCTTCATTTAAAAAATTCTTTAAAAATACAAAATATTATTTCCCAAAATTCTTTTTGTAAAAGCAGTCGCAAGGATGAAAGTGTAACGTGTCCAAAAATCAAAGAAAAATAAACTGTACATTTTTAAAAATACACTTTTTTAGAAAAAATCCCGTTGAAATGGTGTTCAACTCCCTTTGTTAAATAAATTCGTATTGAATCGATTTAATGGAACACGAAATTTATTTTAAGTTCGTAAAATAGCTAAGTGCCTACGTTTCATGACGATGTGAAAAGGGAGTGTGTAGAGTAAAATCTCGCTTTCCTATAGCCAATTATGTCTCAAAATGACACGATTTCGTCACAAAACATAAAATAAAAAAAAATTCGAATTCGAATTTCGAAAAAATCGCTTCGAGGTGCACTGGCGCTTGTCTAGATGCACCGATGTACCAAATTTCGTAGTCGTGGGTCTATTAGCTTACGCGCAGCGCGAACGAAAGACACACACACAGAGACTCTTTCTTTTATTATATGTAGAGAAGAATAAAATCTTTAAAAAGCACATTTCTGAAGACATTTATTTTATTCTATTTTCTGGTGTTAATTCCAAAGATGATTCCTTTTGCATACCTAAATCTGCTTTCTTTCTAGGCTGAAACAGAGAAAGATTTATGTTTGAGGATATTAGAACTAGAAGAAGAAATCAAACAAAAAGATAGTACTATAAGAGATTTACAATTACAATGCGCACAAGAAGTAAGTCTGCTATATTCGTATTTAGTTGAAGATATGCATTCTAATAATTCTTCAAATATTGCTGAATATTGTTACGTTATTTTCTTCCTTCACGTTCGTACGGGGTTCGTAGATTTGGAGTGAATAACGAGGACACTGGATGAAGTATCGAAACACACTTTATTAGCCAGTATTAATTAGATGGCTTAAAAATCACTTTTACAGTCATCGAAGATCTACTATAAACACGCTAGAACAATCAGCGAGACAGCCTTCACACTGTCAGGCAATAACGGTGGAGACAGCTTCCTGCAAAGCACCCGACTCTGCTTTCCGGAGTAGAGCTCCCGACTCTACCTGGTCGTTCTCGGAACTCCACGTACTCTCGAGACTCTCCACGCTACAACTCGCGATGCACTCGACGACACGAGAGCACAGCTCCCGACTCTTCGGTTCAGTCGCTCCCGGTGCTCAACACGCTCTCTCGACGATGCACTAACCGCGATACTCTAACAGACTCCTTCGGTGCACTCGACGACCCAGTCGGCACTCGCTGGCCGGCTGTCAACTCGATCGACTCAGCAGGGATTGACTCGATGCTGACTATCTCGCACTCTAGATGAGGCACACACACACTCGTAACTGACTGCGGACCAGCAGGGTTTGTATAGCTTTCGGCTGGTGTTCGGGAACATTCTGGGCTAAACCGGTAAGAATTCGTTCCAGAAGGTTCTCCAACCGTCAATGGTATATCGCCAATTCTGTCGCCAAACGGGCGATTTCTCGCCAAATTTGGCAACCCGGTCCTTTTTTGCTATTTTATGACAACCCTAAAACTGCTTTGCGGGGAGCTATCTTCACGCCTGTACATTTCGTAACAATATTTTGTGTCTTCGTAATGTAGTGTGTCAGAGACAGCTTTATTACTCGAATTTATAATACAAAAATGAAAAGGGTAGTGAAATGCAGTAAGCAATTAAAATAAAAGTATCTGTTACAAATAATCTAAGTATAATTATGTTACAAATAATCTAAGTATAAGTATCTGATAACTAACTTTATCATAAAGCACGTCTAGTTGCTAATATTCTTGACAAACAACTGCCATGTGTAAATGATTTTATCACTTTCGTGTAATGAACGCCGTATCTGTCTGATATTATCTCGTTTTGAGATTGATGCAAATCACTTTAAACCGTTTTACAGCGAATCAAGGAGAGTTGTCCGTCCATCTGTTTAATTATTATTTTCTTAAAACTCCTTTTCGTGTATTTAATTATTATTTTCTTAAAACTCCTTTTCGTGTATTTAATTATTATTTTCTTAAAACTCCTTTTCGTGTATTTAATTATTATTTTCTTAAAACTCCTTTTCGTGTATTTAATTATTATTTTCTTAAAACTCCTTTTCGTGTATTTAATTATTATTTTCTTAAAACTCCTTTTCGTGTATTTAATTATTATTTTCTTAAAACTCCTTTTCGTGTATTTAATTATTATTTTCTTAAAACTCCTTTTCGTGTATTTAATTATTATTTTCTTAAAACTCTTTTTCGTGTATTTAATTATTATTTTCTTAAAACTCCTTTTCGTGTATTTAATTATTATTTTCTTAAAACTCCTTTTCGTGTATTTAATTATTATTTTCTTAAAACTCCTTTTCGTGTATTTAATTATTATTTTCTTAAAACTCCTTTTCGTGTATTTAATTATTATTTTCTTAAACAAATCTTTAAAAGAAAGTTTTTAAAATGTACCTGTCATGAAACAATTTTGTGAAATTGTAACTTATGAAATTTTGACCAAGCTCTTGATTTTTTTTCATCTTAGAGCTTTTTGAAATCTTGTAATCAAGTTGAGCGCAGACGCGTCATTTTTTATTCCATACTAAGCGTACTCGTGATACTTGTTTTTTATCTCAGCAATTTTTGAAAATCTAAAACCATGATTTTCACACACATGGCGTCTCATGTGGACTATTTAGCTTTTATTGATATTCGAAATCCCCTCTGTCGACTTTTATCTACACTGTAATATCCCAAGACAATAGATTTCCTTTTACAGAACTCAATTCAGAGGGAGCTTTGGCTTTTAAACCTTCTTGAAACATTCGAATTTGTTGACAAAAATCTCCTTAAAGTAAGCATTACTTGTGGATTATTCATCTTTTAATGGTATCCGAAAGTTAGTTTTCTGCCATGGACTTTTGCTGTGTAAAGTAATAAGACATTTCAATAGATTTCCTTCTAAAAACGTAAATTCAGATAAAAATTCAATTACAAATGAGACCTTGAATTCACAAGAGCTTGGTCAATAGATATAATCTCCTTGAAAGTAAATGTCGCATATGAACTGTTCATTTTTTGGTAATATTCAAAGGTCCCTTGTTTCCGTGCTGTTGAATTTTGTCCCGTTATAATATCGAAAAACAGCTCAATATATTTCCTCCTGTATAAGTAAATGTCGATAAAGCTTTAAATCAGAAAGAGCATTGTATATATGGAATTTATTAGCATAATGTTCTTGGAAGCAATATAGAAACCTACAAGTAAGCTAGTAGGTGTTTTTAAAACATTAGTTTTTACAATGCATATTAGACGTTCTGTATTTTCACCGATATATCAATGGTCCGATTCTCAAATACATGGACTAAATATAATTTTTTATTATATTGTTACGAAATGTACAGGCTCGGTAAGATGGTTTCCCCGCAAAGCAGTTTAGGGTTGCCATAAAATGGCAAGGGAAGGCAGGGTTGCCACATTTGGCGAGAAATCACCCATTTGGCGACAAAATTGACGATATACCATGGACGGTTGGAGTACCTTCTGGAACGAATTCTTACCGGTTTAACCCAGAATGTTCTTTAACACAAGCCGAAAGCTATATAAACCCTGCTGGTCCAAAGTCAGTCAGTGTTGACCTCACCTAGCGAGCTGATAGTCAGTCATTGAGCGAGTGTCTCGAAGTCCAGCGCCGAGTTGGTTGTCGAGTGCATCGAGAGAGTCTTTTAGTGCATCGTCGAGTTTTGTCTTAGACTGTGCTGAGTGGAGAGCTGTTCTCTTGTGTATCGTCGAGTGCATCGCGTGGAGAGTCGCCAGAGTACGTGGAGTTCCGAGAACGACGAAGCAGAGTTGGGAGCTGTACTCGGGTGCTTTGCAGTGAAGCTGTCTCCATCGTTATTGCCTGACAGTGTGAAAGCTGTATCGCTGATCGTTCCAGCGTGTTTATAGTAGATTTTCGACGACTGTAAAAATTGTTATTGGAGCTGTCCTGATTAATATTGGCTGAATATAGTGTGTTTCGATACTTCATCAAGAAAGTATTGTTATTTTTCACTTCAAATCCATACGAACCGCGTACGAACGTGAAGGAAGAAAATAACCTAACAACTGGTGTCAGAAGAAAAACGTAACAATGTTTAGTAGAGGAATATTTTAATGTGCCTGTTTTCAAGACACTCACGGATCCCGGAAGTGTAATAGCCCACCCTATAGAAGACAATGGACTTGGACTGCCGTATTATTAAAGGAATTCTTTATAGTTTTATGAAGGTGCGATTTTTTTTCCCTAAAACTTCACAATACAATAGAAAATTTTTCTCTCAATATCAAACATATTTTTTACAAGCATGGTGGACCACTCAGCTTTTGTTGATATCCAAAATTCCCTGCTGTTGATTTTGTGTGCACTGTTTACGCTGTAATGTCGCAAGACAAAAGATTTTCTTCTACGGAAGTAAATTCAAGGGAGCTCTGAAAGCTCTAAGCCAATCCTAAAGAGCCAACTTTTAAGCTTCATGAATGCATGCAAATTTGTTGACAAGAATCTTCTTGAAAATAAACATTATCAAGTATTAGATTTCGTGTATTTTATCCCAACTTTGTATTTTAATGTGTGTATATAGGCTTTCGGAAGCCATAAATTTATCTTAACTTTCATTTTCGATTACAGGATGAGAAGAAAATCCGATTTAAATCGTTATTTAAATCGAAGTAACGAGATAGTTGTAATTAAATATAGTCTTCTTCATTTGATTGTAGTGCTTTTGTTCTGTAAGTTACCTGTAAATGAAAGAAGCCAAGTGTATAAAAGTTTCTTTTTCTTAGGTAAGTGAAGAAACGATAGCTGTGGATGACGTGCCCGCAGAAGAGGAACAGCAGATTGATTCACCAAAACCTTCTCCTCTCCTCGGACACTCTCAAGATTCAGCAGTTTGTAGCATCGATTGTGCATCTCCTGAAGATTTGGTTAGTATTCTTCTAAAACACAGAATAAATTTCTAAAATGTATTTACTGTATTGAACATAGGACGCTCAATTTGTTGTTGTTGTTAAATTCCATTGCTTTTTATCTGTAGAAATATACCTCGTTTTACATGGCATTTGTGTTCTTGGAATACATAATGTAGTTCTAATCAATATAAACTGAAACCATTTCAAGTACAAGTCAGCAAAAATTCGATGGCATGAGACCCTTATCCCAAACATTGCCATACACCACACTGCCCAATGAATTAGATACCCTAAATCAATATTTTATTGGACCACCTTTTGCACGGATAACTGCTCTGACTCATTTGGGCTTCGAGTCTACATGCTTCTGGAGTGCATTTACATCCAGAGAATTTACATTCATTGGCTATGCAACCTTTTAGATCTTGTAAAGTAGATGGAAGAGGCGAATGCTGTCGGATGCTTCTTTCCACCATATCCTACACATTTTTAATGGGGTTAAGATCCAGCTATTAGGTGCCAGGGAAGGTGTTGGAAGTCATACTGAAGTTCGGCGAACCAATTTTGAACACCTTTGGCACGATGTATATTGCATTATCTTCCATGTTATCCATCGTCTTTAGGGTAAAAATGCAACATTGCAGGGAACACTTGATCTTCCAGTATATCTAGGTATCTTATGGCTGTTTGTTTACCCTCGAGGAACGCCAGGGCACCACTTTCATGCCAGCAGAAAATGCCCCATATCATGATACTCCCACCAGACCCTTGCTCAGTGCAAGTAAGGCAAGATGGCTTGATGGGGTTCTCGCCACATTTGACGTCTTCCATCAGTGCAAAATAAAATGTAGGGTGATTCATCCGACCACATTCCCCTTTTCCAATCCTCAGATGTCCGATGTCTTCTTTCGCGACACCTTTGCAAACGAATTCTTGCATGTCGTGCAGAAATGAGTGCTTTTCGCGCTGGCACCTGACTATGCATTCGTATCCCCTGCAATTCTCTGCACATGGTTCAAGCTGAAGTCTGTTGGAAAGAGCCTTGGTTGACAATCTGTGTCAGTTGAAGCAGCACAGTAATGTCCCTGTTGTGCCGTACAATTCGTCGGAGATGACTCCGATAACCCTCTTGGAAAACTATGCTCGAACCGCAGTTACGTCTTCTAGAGAAGGACTGTGGGCTTTGATTCCAGTTTTTGAAAACCCGTGATATGGCTGCGTTTGAAAACTCAGTGATATTTGCTGTCTTCGAAATCGAGGCCCCTGCTAAACGGGTACCAACAATAAGCTTTTTTTCAAATGGTGAAAAATTTGCCGTTTTTCCCATTTTACTTCATTCATCGTGAAAAGCACTCTTATACCTAATTTATACTAGCATTCTAACCACTTGTAATCCACGTCATAAAACAAATTTGCATACTTCAACCCTAGCACGCATTCAAATGAAAATCTCAAAGGTTTCTAATTCATTGGCCAGTGTATGTATTAGTATAATGGCACTGATTTCATTTTACGATTTGGAAATAACTGAAATATACGAGTAAAAACAAACAAAACTCCAACCTTTTAGATTTGCACATATTTTGAATAAAATTCTATTGATTTCGAACGTTATCTCATACAGAACTCTCGATTTTATTATAAAAAATTTTGCAAAAATGGGCCAAGGAACATATTTATAAGGGATAAATAAGCGAAACAAACCGGAAACAGACATAGCTGATCTGCCGACAAAAGCAGGAATTATATGTGAAAAACCTACGATGTTAGAATTTTGAAAATTTTGGAAAGAATTGAAATAAACCTAATGACTCTACAAATGGCGCCCAAACTATTAAAAGGTGGTGGACGATAATTCGTCACTACCAGGATTTCGCGATTGGATCCTCTAATCTCTAGTCGTCCTTTAAAAGAGGGAGGTTATAAGGTATTTTGCCCTCCTTTCCGAATGCCTTTATAGTGTGATTGGAAGCACACACGACACGTATTTGAGAGGTCCAGGGTTCGAGTCTCGGAGAGAGTACTTTCTTTCTTTCCATCGACAGCGATGCAGCCGGTCCACTGGGTAGTTAGCATATCGGCCAGGTAGCCCCGCTGACGGAAATAACTTGATCAAAATAACACACTTATATATATATATATATATATTGTGCTCAAGACGAGTGTTGGAGGGCAGCGCAAACAAATGCTGGACGAGACGATAGTGCAGTGATGTAAGAAAGGTGCATTGCGGGTGAGAAGAACAATTTCAGTTACATATAACATAAATATGACTAGATTAGAGGATCCAATCGCGAGTTATGGATAGGTGGTTACAAAAGACATCCACAACGTGAACAATGAAGGAGTACAATATATGAGTGCAATATATGAGCAATTAACAAAGTGACTGATAAACAGTAAAAGTAATATCTAAAATAGGGCTAAATACTAAATAGCAATACTAAAAATAATAGGAAGTAAAAAACTAAAAAGCGAAATCATACATAAAATAAAGGCAAAACAGTGAAAACAATACATAAAATAAGGCAAAATACATAATTCAATGTTCATAAGTCAGGGTTTACAGTTCAAGGAGATAAGTATATACAGGGAATAAGAGAAGCCGAAAAAGCTAACTTAAGATAAAATTAGTTCATTACAGATACAGAGCATACAGGGGCTGTGCTGGTGACGAGGGTGGCAGCTGAGAATTACTCCAGCCTGTCTGAGAATTTTCGTGCAATATTTATGCAATCGCATATGCGTTTCAATGCATTGTGATTTTTCGAAGTAGCTTCGGCACATGCATGGATGTGGTTTGCTACTGATTGCCTAAGATAATATTTGGCGGTTTCTCTGCAAGCGAACAGATAGTGGTCCGGATCTCCTACCATCCCGCATAAGCAGTGGTCGTTTTCGCGTCGTCTGAAGCGATGCAGGTAAGTCATGAAGGAACCATGTCCTGTTAGAAACTGAGTGAAGTGAGACGAGCCACTTTTTAGAAGCCGGCAGACTTTTGGAAAAAATCTATGAACTCTTCTGCCGGTGGTCTCTGTCTCCCACAGATGTTTCCAACGTTTGAGTAATTCTCTTTTGAGCTCAGCTTTTATGAACGAGCCCGGGAGAGGCACGTCAAGTGTGTGAACGTGGGGGTCAGTTGCTGCTTTGGCTACTGCATCTTTTGGCTATTGCATCTGCAAATTAGTGCTTCAAAATAACCTAATGACTTCCTCAAAATGAAGAAGCTTTATGGATGATTTTTGCAGAATTGCAGCGGCAATTGTCTAGCTAGTTTCAGAAGCGCACCACCGGTCGATTGGTAAAATCGCTGAACGCTGGTAATTCCGACTAGAGTTCGATTCGATTCCAGGCAAACAGACTGTCTGTGTGGGTGTTTTCGGTGTCTTCCCCATTGTAGTATGTATACGAGCGTGTTTGCCTTAAAAAGTCCCCAAGAAGGCATCCGTTCCCTTAGGCAGATAGCCCTAGTGTACTTGATCATAATCAACTAAACCAAACCAAACTAAAACCAGAAGGCAACTGCTATACAGCTGATTATATTGTCGATGCCCTTCTGAATTCGCATGATATTCTTCTGGAATTGTTATTTAATTGCCCTGTGCGCTAGTTGGTTAGCAAATTAAGAAGTAGATATATTTCGAGCATGCATTATTAAAAATTATTTTCTTTAAATTGCCCTACCTCGCCGAATATTTTAATTTCACGTTTATGTTTCTTGTTTCCCTTAAATACTGTCACATTCTTTTTAAGTTTCATTAAATTTAGCTCAAACCTCTGTATCTTATAACCAAAATATATGCAAGCAAATTGGAATTCTGAAAGAGACTTTTATGTTTTCATTACTGTGCGTGTTATTTTTACGAAAATGCATATGAACATTGCATATTAACAGAGTAGGTAAAATGTTTCATGAACATGTCAGGTAATTTCCTTGTTTTTATCATACACGTTGATCAAAAATACTTTTTCTTAACCATTTTGAAATTTTGTTGACAATATATTATTGTTACATTGCTATATATAAAGATTACCATATGATTATCTTTCTAGGAACCCGAAAATTTCGAAGAAGAGGACTTATGGCTAGTAGAATTTCCTCAGAACATCCCAGTACCATTGGCTGTGGTTGAGGGAAAGCGGGCTAGGCTGAGAAGGCATTCCAGCGTGGAAGTGGGGAATGAATTGCCCTTTCGCTTGGCAACGCAAAAACCTCCAAGTCTTTTCCTCAGATCAACTGCCGACAGTGAAATTTTGAAATCTCCTCGCAGGTTCAGTGAATCTCAAGCAAGGTGAGTTCTGAAGTCCAAAATTACGAGACACAAAATATAAACATTTAAATAATTAATAGCACTTCCGTAGCATTCGTACTCTCAGGGAGTTAATTAACAATCATTTGCATGTCACAGCCACAACTACTTGCTACATTTTGACTGCATGTTACTGAATTTCCACTCTTCAGTTTTAAATTTTAAAAAAGTTAACTTTTTTCCACTTCTGTTTCAGACCTGATGTCGTGGCACTGAACAATACTTTTGCCGCCAGGGTGCGTAGAGTTTTCGCAAAGGTAAAAGCAAGCAAAGCCCAAGAAGACCAATCCATACCTGGCACATCCTCTCTCCAAGGGACGTTCAAGTGGCCTTTGTTGTCCACGAAAGCTGAAAGTAAATCTGGTGGCAGGCGTTCGAGTACCGGATCCACGAATGACAGACAAGTGCGATTACCATTCCTCTTTCAACAACGATCAACGCCCAGCACTTCCAAGCGTCACCAGAAGTCACGCGAGCAAGATGATGGCGATGATAGCGATGAAATTTCAAGACTGGGAAGTGATGACAGGCCAGTCATCAAACGATTCTTACCCACAATTACAGAATCATGCAGCTTCGACAGTCTGCGTGAATCGCCTTTGTTGACGCAGGCTAGTCCACCTCCAGTGTCCAGCATGCCTAACTTGGACGAAAAAGGAATGGCTACAAGTTCGGTTGTGATAGACATGACCGCTGCAGATGACGAGGTGTGCACGTGAGATCAAAAATGGTGACGTAAGAAAGTAAACTAAGACGTTAATGCAGTCAGGTTTATGAATATTGCTGAACTGAATGTATTACGTTAAAAACTTTAATTTATTAAGGTTATGTGTTCAAAGAGCTACCGCAACGAAACGAATCATTTTTACCGAAGTCATCTTCGACAATTTAACTTAAACTGAAAGTCATTTGGTGTTGCGTCCATAAATTCAACCGCAAGTGAAAAGTAATTTTGTTAAATTTTCCTAACAGTTAGTTATATGTAATCATCTGTGTACACAAAACTAAACAGATTCCTCTATCCTTGTAATGTTACCTGTGTATATATACATATGTTTACGTCGAAAGTCAAAAATGGTCGAGTGAGGAATTCGAAAAAAATAATTTTTTAAAACCAGTGTCTGCATGTATATAGACTAAGGTAATTAAGTCAGAGAATCTTTAATAGTTATACGTATAATACAAAAATATTTTCTTTCATTGGGTTAGTATGCTATTCTAAATATCAAGAATTATTTCATGTTTAGAAGGAGATTAGATTTTTTTACATTTTTCTTTTTTATTCTTTATTCAGATCTTACTGATTTTATCCCTAACATATAGCATTATGAGAAACGCAGATTTAAACTCTAGTTTCATATACATATATATTGAAAGGATGTATTTTCACTTGCACCACACCTGGCCTTCATGATTTCTTTTTTATTTCTGTACAGAAAATCCTGCCCTCACACTATTAACAAAACAAAAATTTCCATGAGAAACATAGAGTCTTAAAAACTATTTTTAAACATCTGTTGCAGTAGAGATACACTAGCATCATTTTATCCAAATTCTTATTTAAATTTTTCTTCCTATCTTAAGTTTTACATTGTTTATATCCTTTAAATCACTGATCATATGCTCTGCAACTGCCAATCCTTTCTTTCCCATAGGAAAAAATAAATCATATATCCCATTAACAAATTTCCTGTTAAAAGTGTTGCTAACGTTTGCAACTATTCTAGTCCTGTGGAATTTCAAATGAAATCAAAGTTAGAAATATAAAATTTGCCTACTTGGTTTTTCGTGAGTTCTTTGCGAGGGCCTCTAAGCGATCTTCATCTTTAATCTAATCCTTCAAGGAACATCCAGCCAAATGATTGATACACAAGCGGACTTTTTCTGAAATGACATGTCAACTTTTTAACATATTTCGATTCTAGGACTCAAATTATGCCAAACTGCCAAGTTTGGTAAAAATCGCAATAATAAAAGAAGGCGTTATCTTTGCTGTTGTGAAGCTTAGTTTCTCCAGATTGACAACAAATCCACTGTTCTGCTAAGTTTCAAATGTAAACAAATATGGCTGCTGTGGTAAGCCGCACATAAACAACTTTTAAATTCTTGATAATTCTACAAATATTGCATGCAGATTTACTAAAGACATAAAAACCTTAACCTGAAGATAAAAACAATGTAATTCAATCATTTTTAAAGCAAATAATGCGCAATTTACCAACATAATAGAATGAAAAAAACTGAGCTCCTTGAGCCGAGTAACAGAGTGGATACATATATGTGATGTATCAGCTTTAGTCGTAGCTTAAATAATCAGACGATAAGTTTAAAAAACAGGATCCATTTATTATTATTCAGGAGAAATAGCAGTTACAAAAATCAGATATCCGGAGTAAATAAAAAGAATTACTAATAACTTTTTGTATGAAGTTTACTGCATCGTGACATTTAAGAAAAAGCCTCGATATTCCTTTTGCGAGTCTTTTTATAGCCTCTGCAAAGGCGGATCTTAAAAGAAATGACGTCAGCTTCGTCAGCCAATCCAGTTCGCTTTAAATACTTCCAGAACATTCTATAACTGTACGTGTAGAAAAGGCGGGAAAAACAACTTGACTACGAGGATATGGATTTAATTCGACGTACTTTCAAATAAGAGAACGTCGCCATTAAAAAATAAAAAGAACATACATTAGAATTTTAAGTGTATTCTTGATTATGGAATTTTATTATTACATATATATATATATTTATATTTATATATTTTTGGTGCGGCCGATGTCAACCAAAATTACATGTTATAGCAGTCTTACATACAAAATTTCAACGTTCTGAGATTACTCGTTTTTGAGTTATGCGAGATACATACATACATACGTACGTACAGACACCATGAAAAAAATCTCTTCTGAATCCATTTTAAATCAGTTTTATAATTCTTTTGGTTAAACAGAGTCCTTTATTCTATCCTTACGCACAGATTTCACACAGAAACATCATTAAATTGCATTCGATAGTGGTCTAAATGCATATTTTCGTTGAAATATGATACCCAGAGTTTTTGGGGATTACACTACTTCCTTTACTTTGTACAAGGAACTAGAATGAAGGAGGTAAAAAATTCGCGAAATGTTAAAGTGTCCAGAAATGAAAATTTCCATTCTAAACAATATTGGGGTCGAGGATTTATGTAAACATTTTGGATAGGAGGAAATATCGACACCAGAAACGAAGTAGTAACACAAGTAACTAAATAATTATTACTTTATTAAACTTTTAATGGAAACTTAACATTTATAAATCAATCAAACTCTGGAAAAATCTTTTACAGTGTTATTTTGGATCACATTTACTATTTAACTGGTCTGCAAAATTTGTAAAATTTTTAGGATAAACTATTTGTATCAACTCAAAATGCAACTTATTTGTCATGAGAAATGCACTAAAAATTACAAAATCTGCATTTATTAAGTAAAGACTCCTATAGTTTTTTATTATTTAGCAAATATTTATTAATCTCTTTAATTCATAATAAAATGCTTAACTTATTATGCGCTTTTTTATATTTCGCATGTTTTACATGTAAAATATTTTTATTAGTAATGAAATTCTCATTTAATAAATTAATAATTAATAAAAAAATAATATTGGATAATTTCCTATGCCTCTATTCCTTTTATAAAATTCATAATTATTTTTTAATTAAATTAAGCTTCAGCTGTACGTTGAATTAGATATATTTTACAGCTGAGTTATTAATAATGAGTTCTAATTAAATATATTTTTAGAAATATGTTGAAAAGTATCAGGGATGGGGTAGGGTTAGTCATCTCTTTAATGAAGCTGGACCTCCTGTTAGATACCTATACAGTTTGTTTTTTTTCCCCCCGGCTGTTTTGGGGTTATTAATGCGTTTACTTCCCATAATTGAAAGTAACATAAAAATATGTCTCATATCAATATCTTTATCTTAAACGATGATAAGAATTATACAGTATTTCTTTATATTCATTCAATGTTCAAGATGTTAAACATCAAAATAGGTACTAGAAATTTCCCTCTTTCTATCAATCTTCCAGTACAAAGAAATGAGATTTATATTTAGGATACTTCCTTTCTTTTAGTTTGCTTTTAGTATTTAATTAATTTCATTCACTCATTTTAAATACATTTTTCATTTAGATTAACTTAATAACTCACTATCAACGACATGTATGAAAATAGAATACATCATTTCAATAAATGATAACATCAGATAGACAGTTTACTACAATAATTCCTTCTTACTTAGAAAATTAGTAGTAGTTTTCTTGTTTATGAATTATGCATTTTATAAACAACTGCTGCATAAATTAAAAACTGCTGTCAATTATCCCACTAACTGAAGTGGCTTGAAGACTTTGCTATTGAGAATAGACTCATTTTCTCATAAGAGTGAACATTGGAAAGAAATATAACAAAGACACTGAGGAATATTTGTGAAATGACTTAATTTAATCTACAGATTATGAGAATAAACTATATTTTTTGCAAGATCAGAAACTTTATACAGTTATTGGGAATTCCACATACATCTTTGGATGATATACCGCTGGTTAGCACTTTAAAGATTTTAATTTTAGAAAAATATGAATTTTAAATAAATCTTTGAATAAATTACTATTCAAATAAAACTTGTGCAGTTATTTTCATTCTCGTGAGCAACACATGACACTGTAAAGTTATTAGTTTCAAAACAAGTGAAACCTTTTCAGATTTTTCATCTCCTGCGGATTTTTTACTTGCAAGACATTTACGAATGAAGTGAAAACGTGCTAATTCTTTCCCCCCACTTCGTTTTACTATTTCAGATCCTTTTTTTATTTTATTTTATTTTTCATGATTTAAGTTTAATACTCTTGCTGTCTCAATAATTTTAAATTGCCTTCACTGTTATGACTGTTAAAAGTGAAAAGATTTTTACAGACAAATTTTAGTTGATTGAAAAGAGGTTTCACCAAATTCAATTAAAAGTATTTACTAAATTGCGATCGGATTGAGGTTTGTTACGTTTTTCCTTTTTTGATTCTTCTGACACCAGTTGTTACGTTATTTTCTTCCTTCACATTCTTACAGGGTTCGCAGGTTTGGAGTGAATAACGTCGACACTTGAAGTATCGAAAAACACTTTATTTAGACAATACGCAATAAGACAGCTCCAAAACACGTTTTACAGTAGGCGATGAATTACTATAAACACGTTGACACGATCAGCGACACAGCCTTCAGGTTATCAGGCTATCACGGTGGAGACAGCTTCCTGCAAAGCACCCGACTCTGCTTTCCGGAGTACAGCTCCCGACTCTGCTTGGTCGTTCTCGGAACTCCACGTACTCTCGAGACTCTCCACGCTACAATTCGTGATGCACTCCACGACACACAGAGCATAGCTCCTGACTCTCGGTTCAGTCGTTTCCGGAGCTCAACACGCTCTCTCGACGATGCACTAACCGCGATACTCTACGAGACTCTTTCGGTGCACTAGACGACCCACTCGGCACTCGCTGGCCGGCTGTCAACTCGATCGCCTCCGCAGGGATTGACTCGCTAGACGAGACACACTCACACGATGAGAGACGCACCCTTACTGACTGCGGACCAGCAGGGTTTATATAGCTTTCGGCTTGTGTTCGGGAACATTCTGGACTAAACCGGTAAGAATTCGTTCCAGAAGGTTCTCCAACCGTCCATGGTATATCGCCAGTTTTGTCGCCAAATGGGCGATTTCTCGCCAAATGTGGCAACTTTGCTTTCCTTTGCCATTTTATGGCAACCCTAAAACTGCTTTGCGGGGAAGCCATCTCATCGCGCCTGTACATTTCGTAACAGTAAACTAAGACTAAAATAAAGGATTTTTTCAAATTATCCCGCTCAGAGATTCGGGTTTTCGGATCTGCTCATTAAGACCTGTACTTAATCGGCATTTAGTAATGAAATTTGTATAATTACTTATTTTAGTCTCCATTTTCATAGACTTCCATTCGTTAAGATTATATTTACATCCTTAAAGAAAGTAAGAAAGTAAAATATTTTAAATTAGGATCTAATATATACGAAAAGACAATACAATTTCTCGTGACCAGATAAAGGCGATCACGCCATTCAATATGTTCGTTATACTTTAAAAAACATATTTTTGTAATATTTTTTTATTTGCTGTCTTTTATTAAGAAATCAGATTTTCCTGCTATCTATAACTCACGATTCTAATTAAGTATCCTCACCTACAGGAAACTTGAGTTTAATTTGCACCAAAATTCAACTGCTTATATTCAAATTAGAAAGCCTTTACTTACTGCCCCGTGGGATTTCCCCCTTCTACTTGCTTAATTATGAAGGAAACCACGGGCGGTACATTTCTTAAGAGGCACTGCTAACTCAGTCAATAATAGTGATTTAAATAATGAAATGTTATTTCACATGTCACAGATCTCTTTGTACACAACATTTCTTGTGTAAATCTTTGCATCATTTTAAGCTCGCCTCGCAGAGAACCATCCATTATTTTTAATTTTACGTCCGTTCTTTCAGGAACTCTTGAACAGGCAATGTAAAGTTGACCGTGTCCAAATGCAGGCGCAGGTTAAAAAAATGCCAACACGCGTAAGCGTTTGGCCCTGAGACTTAAGGATGGTCAAAGGCAAGTTTTACAGGAAACTGTCTACGTCTCAATTGAAACGGCAACCCTGTGCCGTGCCAACTTCATCCCATTGGCTAGTACAGTTACGCAAGCAATCAATAAACCATCGGCGACAAACAGACACTTAAGCCGCATATATATATATATGAAGTAACATCATCTCCTCTGAAACAACTGGCTCCCGAGCTTAGCGAAGCACACCGTTGGATTCCGCAGGTTCGTGGCACCCCTTTTTGACCATTCGCGTCTTCTTGGGACTTTAATTAGCCGGGATATTAATTAAAAACTTATTTTCCCCTACGTTTTCCCTACATTTTCCACTTTCTTTCTTGGGTTTTTCCCTATTACAGGGATTTGGCTACGTGCAAAATTCTTTTTTCTCGAATATCTACGGAACGGAGCCGAGTTGAAACTCGAGACGCGTATACTCGGATTTTAAAAAATTCTCCGAATCCATCGATACCGTTCTCATCTTCATACGACTTTAATCTGCCGAGATATTAACTAAAAACTGCGGAAACGTTAATTTCCGCGCTCATTTTTCCGAGTGGCAGCAATAAACTATCGGCGACACACACTTTAGCCGCTTATATAAAAATATAAAGATGATGACAATGTGTACAACACGGGATTGATCCTGCTTTATAATCGATTCCATTTAAGGTCGACTCGACATAGAATTGACACCAGCAAACGACAGGTATTAGTTATCGACACTCGAACAACATGATAAAAAGGAAATTTTGGTAATGATGTAAAAATGAGTAAGATGATAAATTCACATTTCTACCTACAGAGAATCATTGCAGACACAGTCCACGCTGCATATGGTCTATACCAGCATGCCATCGACGTGGCGTAAGCCTGCATGCGACACCGGCTATTAATCGACATTTTCATAATGTATCCAAGGCTTATGATTAGAAATTATTTAAACAAAAAGGTAAGAGCTTGATTAAATTATATTTTTTAAGGTATAGGTGCGAAGTCTTTTTTAAGCTGACTTGTCGATCCTGCGCCACATTATAACTTGAGCCAAGTTCAGTCATTGGCTTTCAGTTTACTTGTCGACAGCCAATGACAGAACTCTTAGTAGGAGCAGAAAAATTTAAGTATTTCACCTATCTAGCTTCATGATAGAAATAAACTAAATCTATGCCGCCATCTGAAAAATGAACGAAAAGAATTAGAATTTTTTAGGGAGTTAATTGAACGAAAAGAATTAAATGGATCCACAGTCTTCGTTTTCCATCATTCAGGGTAGCGCTTTTTAGAACTTTAATAATTTCGCGTAGCCTGACTAGTTATTTCTCGCCATTTTCATTGCCTCAAGTGAAGATGAAGGTTCCAGATCTGCAAATTTACTCATATTACATACACATTATGGCGATGCCTTATATTATTTTTATTGTTATTATTTTCTTAACCACATTTTTAGTTTGTTCGCATAAAGTTATCAAGCCAACAATTGCTTGAACAAAATATCACGTGGCCGGGTGTAGCAGTGCCTAGTGTATCGTACAGCAGCACCACAGGTCCGAGGCTCGATCCTTTCAGGCTGAGCAAGGTTAACTGAGCAAAGTTGTACTGTCACCTGTAAAGCGCCGTTCCACTGGGGTTTATCTGAGCTAACGGAGACAACTGACTTAGCCGACCCTTCTCCAAAAACAGTAGCGACGTTGTTATCTACTAATCTCACCTGTCTGTTATTACTAATCTCACCTGTCTGACAATGGTCAGCACAAGCCCACGATATTCATCGCGACAAAAAGTCAGATGCGCCTGTCGTGTACGTAGCCATAAATTGCTTACATAATAGTTAGTTTCAACAATCAGTTTGCAGAATTAAAAATATTTTAGGAAGCGGTTTTGGCGAACCTGAGCCAAAGCACTTGAATGCCATCTTTAATTTTAGGGTACTTCAGTAAAATCTCTACAATTTTTATGATATGAAAACAAGTCTTTACGTGATATAATTCTTCTATGACGATTAAACTTTTCTTCTTAAAAAAGCATTCTTTTCCTGTAGCTTATAACCATTGCATTATTTGAAATTTCAGTGATTATGGAACTGCTAAATTTAATTTCAAATATCTATCGATTCTATTCCTTATCATTAGATCACAGTATATGTATTAGTTCTACTTATCTCCACTAGATGGCAGCACACCCTACCACTTTACTCGCCGTGTTGATATTAGATAATTTTCAACATGGTTATATACTGTAAAAAAAATATTAAGTTCGTTTTAAGCAAAATCAATTACATCTACTTTACAGCAACTTTTGAAACTAGCTTTAAGGTTATCCCCTCGCACGTTTTAGATTTCTTTGCATAGTTAAGATTTCATTTTTTCAGTTTTTATCTTTTTCTTCGTATCAGAAGTATCTGAGATGCTGCCATCTGGTGGTTTGTTTTAGAAACAAAGAGGTTGGACAACTGTAATAAAGTTAAATTGGAAAATAAATTTTATTATTAAAGTAAGTCTGCCAAAAGAAGCTAAATTGCAAATTTTTTCTCATTTTTTACAGTCTCGTAAAGAATATAAAACCGTTAGAAAAGTTATTTCATTTCTTTGTTAGTGACAGTGCTCCGAATTCTATGTAAAATAAGAACATTGTTTGCTTTTTCTATCAGTATTAAATTTTTTTCCGACCGTGAAACAACAAGAATCACATTTAAATACCTAAATTTAACCTTTTAATTTGTAATAACAGTATGAACTACAATTTTAAACGATATAGACAATAGAATCTCAATTAAAACTAAAAATCATCAAGAACTATTTGTTGCCGTCTCACAGAAAGAAATATAAATATCAGTAACAATAAAATGTTAATGAGTATACATTTCGATGACCACAAATCCATATAGATGACCTCAGAGACCCCGTGTCTTGTGAATAACTAATGTAAGCAAGGTCATTCTTCCTCTTCTTTTATGGAATGTATCTCATTATAAATAAATAAATAAAATAAAAATATAAAATATTGAAAATTAAAAATTGTCATTACTTGAGCTATAGTTAAGTCACTGTACCCTTCCCCCACCAGTAACTAAACTGCGTTAGGAACGTTAGGAAATAGATAGCGACTCATAGCACTTATATCTATGAAACTGAATAAAACTCAACAGAAATGGTTCGCGTATGATAGGGATTTATTTTCAATTTAATTCTACGATTAAGAAATTCCGACACATGTTAGAGGGCAGTTTCAAATTTCTACTAATTCCACGCCTCCGCTGTGCCAGCCATACACAGATCCGCACAAAGTCCTTACAAGAAAGGACAAAACTTTAACAATTGAAATAAACGGCCTTAAATCTGTTGAGTCTGTAGACCGTGTAAAACCAGCCTATTTGGTTTCGGACTCTCTGAACTGAAACTACAGAGAGACTTAAAGACAGTTCAACAGAATAAATCTGCTAACAAACTCTCTAGGATACAAACTGTGATGAGATCGAAAAGACATGTTCATTTAAGAAAAAAAAAAAAAAAAAAAAAAAAACTTGTTTCTTACAATACAATTTTAAAAAATTTTGAAATTTTCTTTGTCACATATTTATTAATATTTCATTTTTATGTATATGCATTATTACATTGTCATATGTTGGATCGCATTTTGATTTCTTCTAATTAACCTAATATTGTTATTAAAGAAAAAACCTCAACCGCACGGATTCTCTGAAATATTTCCTTTGAGACCCTAACCAAAACCAAATATTTCCTAACCTTTGAATTGCTAGTAAAGAAACGGGAGTAAACTCTGCGATGAGAGCGATAATGAGCGCGCCTTGCGCATTTGTTGCTGCTGATAAATATTGTAATATTAAGGAGAAGTTTCTATAGAATCGCAGAGGAAAAACAGAGACCGGCTGTCGAGGAGTAGTACGCGTATCTAGTAGTTCTGAAATAATACTTAATGTGATATGGAAGAGACTGTTGTGTGTGAGAATACTTAATGTGATATGGATGACGAAGATCGAGTGGATACCATATTGTTTCTATGCATTTGTCCTCTACTTCAATTAGATTTTGAAAAAGAAAAAAAAAAAAAAAAGCTTTACATGAATCAGTTTTAGAGAAGATATTTGCACCTTTTAAAATAAAATATGATGAAAATTATCAGTTCGAAGGATTGGGTAACCAATCAATTATTGCCTGCGCACTGAGGCGATGGCAGTCTTCACAAGATCGATATAAACCATCTTTATTTTCAACAATATTGTTACGAATTTGGTAATTAAAAAGCTAATGTTAGTTCAATTATAAATTAAATGGTTTTATTTCTCGCGCTGCGCGAGACGAATATTAAAAGAAAGCTAAGCAGGAAAATTGAAAATACAAGAGCGCGTGCATTAAATAAATAAATATCTCTTTTTTTGATTTCGAGAAAGTACTGGAAAATTCTAGCGCGTGATTTTAAAAGCTTATAAAAGGAGGAAAACATCTCAGTTTGTAGGAGTTGCTTACTTTGTTGTTGTTTAGAAAACTGTTCTTGTTGATTGTAGCGAATTCGCGGATTAGCGTTCTTTAGCTGTTTTGAATTACGTTCTATTGGATATTTGAGTAGTTAAAAGATAACTACTGTGAGATATTGTAATACTGCACGATAATTTGAGAAAATTTAAGCATTTTTGTTGTGATAATAATAAATTTTTGTTCATTTTTCCTCGGACTTGTGCATTCATTTCATAACGAACCCGTACGTACGCAACAATTTTTGGTGGCAGCGGTGGGATTTGAATGCCAATAACAAGAGGGATGGAAGAACAATTGAGACAGCTCATTACTGCTTTTGCTGCGTTCCAAGAAAAGATAGAAGCTGGCCAATCATCTTTTAAAGAAGAAATTAAGGAGAAAATGGATGCTGGTCAAAAATCCGTACAGGAAAAGATTGAAGCGGGACAGGAAGAAATGAAATTGGGCCAGGAATCCCTTAAGGAAGAAATGAAAACGGCTCAGGAACAAATGAAATTGAGCCAAGAATCCGTTAAGGAAGAAATGAAGGCCATTCAAACTGGTCAATTAACTTTTAAAGACGAAATAAAAGTTGTTAAGGAATCTGTTAAAGAAGAAATAAAAGATGTTCAAGTCAAGATTGAAGAAAGTCAATGCGAAATGAAAAGAGAAATTGCCTGCATAATAGAAACCAAATTCGATGCTATGGAAGGCAGAATAGATGTGGTTGAGAATAAAGTGGGACAAATTGAGGAAAATGTTTCTTCTGTTAAAGAAGAAATAGAAGAAAGAGTTTGTTCCGTTCAGAAACAAATCGAACAACAAATTGATGACCGGGTTTCTGCGGTAGCCAAAGAAGTGGATATTTTAAAGAAATTCGTAGCGACGGCAGGGAACAATTGTGATGGTTTTAAATTTTTACCCATGCCTGCTCGTCCCTCTCTGAAGTTATCCACTTATGATGGGAAGACCTCCTGGCAAGTGTATAAAATACAATTTTCTATAGTGGCGGATGCGAATGGATGGGATTCCCAAACTAAGGTCTGTCATCTCGCCGCTTCTTTAAGAGCCGACGCAGCGGATATCCTTCAGACTCTTCCCGAAAACAAAAGGTTAGATTTCGAAGCTCTGTCCGGCGCCTTGGAGCTGCGCTTTGGAGAGAAGTGTTTAAAAGACTACAGCAGGCTCCAATTAAAATCTCGTCAACAGAAGCCTACCGAAACACTTCAGGAGCTAGCCACGGATGTTGAAAGGCTGTCCCACCTCGCCTTTTCGGAGTGCCCGACAGAAACAAGAGAAATCCTGTCGCTGCAATATTTCATCGACGGCATCCGGGATCCTGAAATACAGAAAGCTCTTCGAATGGCAGATGTAAAGGACATAAAAAGCGCTCTATCGTACGCCATGAAGTTCGAGGCAGCCCAGCAAGCAACTAATAGAGATCGCTACCCAGTTAGAGCTGTGCGAGTCCATGAGCCAGTGGATCAACTGATGGCTCGTTTAGATGATTTATCCAGACAAGTCGATGCTTTGATACGGAGTAGCAGTGAGAACAAAGTGGCTGTAAGATGTTGGAGATGTGGTTCTGAAGGTCACCTACGACGGCATTGCAGAACACCCCAGGGCACGGATAATGAAACGGATGAGTTAACAAGACCAGTGAATGCTTTAAGACGGAATAGTGGTGAAACAAAACCGATCCTAAAGTGCTGGAATTGCGGTGTTGAAGGCCACCTACGAAGGAACTGCAGAACTCCCCAGAGCACGGAAAATAAGGCATACGATTTAAACAGACAATTAAATGCGACGGGAAGGAAAAGGACTGACAAGAAACCAAAGTGCTGGAACTGTGGAGCTGAAGGCCACGTACGAAAGAATTGCAGAACACCCCAGGGTACGAAAATTGAGACAATTTCTGAGCAACGACGCAGGAAACAAATTAATGACCATATCAAGGAACGGAGGTTGCCAGATAATGAAAAACCCTGTTTTAAAGCGCTTAAGATCTCTATAGTGAGTGGCAACAATAACGGACTGTCCATCAATGGGAATATCGATGGAGTTCCTTGCAATATGATCATTGACACAGGAGCTAATGTTACCATCATTAGGAAAGATTTAGCTGAACAGTTTAAAGATAAACTTATTTGGACGCCATCCTGTGTTACCCTTCAGACTGCGTCTGGTGACAAGATCGACATAACTGGGAAGTTAAACGTAAACATCACGTTTGGAAGTGCCGCCTACCATCACACGGCATATGTGGCGGATATTACAGATCCATGCATACTCGGATTGGACTTTTTAAGGAAATACAATTTTTCCCTAGATTTCAAAAACAATAAGCTGCTTTCAGCATCTGATGGCATGACTATCCATCCTCAAAAGGGATCCTCGCCTGGAAATGTCGACGCCTTGTCCGAAAGATCGAGCTCGGGAAGCTGCCGAAATCATACCAGGGTCGAAAAGAAACTCAAGACTACCAGCTATTCTGCATCTCAGAAGCTCTTCGGTCGAGACCTTCGTCTGCCTTGTGACCGCCTGTTTAGTCGCCCTACTGATGCGCCTTCATCGCCTGAGGAACACATCCAAGATGCCCAGGCCCGGTTTGAGGGGATGCACCGTTCTGCACGAAAGCGAGTCAACTTGGCGACGGAGAAAATGAAGACCAGATGCGACACAAGAGTTACTAGACAGAGATCCAACAAAGGAGACAAGGTGTGGTTGTGGAACCCGATTCGACGAAAAGGAGTCAGGCCTGAATTACAGTCACCTTCGGATGGTCCATATACAGTGCTGAACACGAATTACGTCGTGGTTCGGATTCGTAAGTCTTCGAACTCTAAACCTAAAGTCTAAACCTGATATTACGACAGGTTAGCTCATTACTATGGCCATAGTACGTAATGTAAATAATTGTAAATAGTATAAGACCATGGTCCTTTTTGTTTATAAATGTGTATTTGATTTGATTTGTATTTAGTATTTGATTTGCATTTAGTATTTGATTTGTATTTAGTATTTGATTTGCATTTAGTATTTGATTTGTATTTAGTATTTGTTTTGTATTTAGTATTTGATAGCATTTGATTTGTTTAAGTTAGTTATTGCATTTATTGTTTATATTGTTTGATATTGTAATGTAATGTTTATGCCTCAGTTGCATTTATGCCACAGTTGTAAGTTTAGCTTCCTGTCCAGGGATTGTACTGCCCGGGACGTGCAGTCCTTGGGAAGGAGGCAGTGTTACGAATTTGGTATTTAAAAAGCTAATGTTA
Organism: Stegodyphus dumicola; assembly: GCF_044657685.1. Classification (NCBI taxonomy): domain Eukaryota; kingdom Metazoa; phylum Arthropoda; class Arachnida; order Araneae; family Eresidae; genus Stegodyphus; species Stegodyphus dumicola. The sequence goes on along the minus strand of NC_140772.1, from coordinate 18,472,588 downwards.
GTTCAATTATAAATTAAATGGTTTTATTTCTCGCGCAGTCAGCGCGGGACGAATATTAAAAGAAAGCTAAGCAGGAAAATTGAAAATACAAGAGCGCGTGCATTAAATAAATAAATATCTCTTTTTTTGATTTCGAGAAAGTACTGGAAAATTCTAGCGCGTGATTTTAAAAGCTTATAAAAGGAGGAAAACATCTCATTTTGTAGGAGTTGCTTAGTTTGTTGTTGTTTAGAAAACTGCTCTTGTTGATTGTAGCGAATTCGCGGATTAGCGTTCTTTAGCTGTTTTGAATTACGTTCTATTGTACATTTGAGTAGTTAAAAGATAACTACTGTGAGATATTGTAATACTGCATGATAATTTGAGAAAATTTAAGCATTTTTGTTGTGATAATAATAAATTTTTGTTCATTTTTCCTCGGACTTGTGGATTCATTTCATAACGAACCCGTACGCACGCAACAATATTAATTATTCCCGTAATTATTTGCAATTTTTTCCCTAAACAGTTTGAAATTCATGAACATCATTTGCACTTGCATACTCAGAAGTGGGAGATGCATAGGGAAATATTGGTCTGATAACACAGGTGTAAATATATATAACACAGCCGTGTCCGGCTCAATAACAGGAATTTTGTCTATATGGCACATAACGTGAATGCATGACAGTGGTATCCCAAGGGAGGACTAAGGGGGTGGAAAAGTGTGTGGCCGACAGTAACAAGGCCAGTGAGGTAAATGGAGTCGTAAAATGGAGAAGCAAAATAGTGCGAGGTGTGACCCTAATACTGCATGAAGAATAACATGTGAAAGTAGAGAGAATACACAAAATATAATGCCGAGTAAATGAAACAAAATAAAATAAAATGCTAGTAATGAAGTTGAAGTATATACACTATCAAAACAATATACAGTGCAGTATTTAGGTGGGGAAATTAGAATCTCCGGTGAGGTAGGCCGCGAGGGGGCGAATATCGTGGTCTTCTTGCAGAATTTCATAATTAGAAACATTTAAATAGCTTAGATGTATGCATTCACGTGTTTTAGCAAAGAATTTTCCGTTTGTAAGCTGCAGGTAGTCATCCATATACTCAATTTTTAAATCTTTAAGCAAGTTATCGTTGCTAACAAAGTAGTGGGCGTTTGTAATCCGGCGTAGGTACTTATTTTAGGTGATCCGTAATTTTGCAATCTCTGAGTTGGAGGCCGTGACCCATGCCGGTGAGGCGTAACAGAGCACCACACTGATAACAGCAGTGTAGATGTGCCTCTTTTTGACCAGATTGAGTTTCGAGCTTGAACGTAGCAGTGGATATAATTGGTGAATAATATACAAAGCCTTTCGTCTCACCTTGTCAATATGGTCCGACCTAAGGCTCCTATATACCAGGCTGAATCATCAGGCATTCGCTATCCCAAGTGGGAGATTAAATGGCGGCTGTGTAGTTACGGTGCAACAATTTTTTTTTTTTTTTTTTTTTTTTTTTGTGTGTAAAATGGGCGGATGTGCAGCTATTAATTGTTCAAATCATTCACGGAAAGGTCATACATTGGTAAAATTTCCTAAAAATGAAGAAAGAAGAAAAATATGGGTAAATAATTGCCGAAGAGACAATTGGAAACCTGGTCCAAGCGCTGAAATTTGCTTAGTAAGTATAATGTTAATTACACCTTGATTTAGAGTTTATATCTTCTCTGATGTTTATAATGTGTAAGTAAAGTGAAATTCTTGTGTACAATAACCTAAGTATCTGCTAATTTCTGTAATAATAGCTATAATTAAATTAGTCTAGGGTTAATGTACCCGTCGCCAAACATCGCCAATGTGGATGTTTTGAATGTGGAAAAGAAATTTCTCTTCTAATATAAAGCGCAAATTTTGTTTTCCTGTGCTAATTGTGGAAATTATACTAATGTAACATGAAAATCATTAGCATATTGAAATTTATTAAAAAACAAATCATAATTTGGAAAGTCAAGATAAAATCTGAATGTTTGCTAAAGATATATGTAACATTATACTATAGTTGCAATATCATTGGAATGATATATAATTTTTTTCTTTATTTTATAATCACTATTGTTAAAAAGTTAGATGAGTTTTTTATGCACGGTGCCCACTAATGTTTCTTGGTTAAAATAACTTCCAGAATTTTGACATTGACATCTGAAGTCAATAGAATAAATTGAATAGTATGAGACAAAATATATATAATCTGACTTCAATAATTGCAAGTACCATATATTTATAATCACAGTATTATACAATTTGGCAATGGAGTAAAGATTTAGAAATGAATACAGAACATTCAAATAAGCACAGAAAACTTGTGAAACTGCATGTGTATTTTTCAAAAATAATTGTAGTGTTTTTAATGCATGTGTAGTGTTTAATGCATGCATAACAATCAAATAAATCTGCCTATAATGATGAATTTCAAAGGCCAAGCCAAAATCCTTTCATGAATTTGATACTTCTAAAGAATGTGATCTCGTCAAATTAAATCCTCATGACATTGATAAACAGTTATTACTGATATGTGTTACAAAGCAGATTTTTATACATGATAAATAATATTTTCTGAAGCGTTATTTTGTGTTGTCATCTCTAAATAAGAAATTGCCTACAAATTCAGAAAGCTACTGAACTACGTTCTAGAGTTTTTAATAACTTTAATTGGATATGTCTGTGGGGATGTAATTTAAAAAATTGTCGTTTAAACTGGCCTTGATGCTTTTTAAAATGCATGTTGGCACTGTGCTTCGAAATTAGGCCTATGTTTTGAATGATTAGAGAATTAAAAATTAAATATTTCAATTAAAGCAATAAACATTACTACAATTATAACAAGAATCATAGTCTGCTCTAATTATAAATGTATTTATCGGCCTAGTATCTTAAAAGTTGGGTGAAGTGAACTCATATTTTCTTATCTATTGTAAGAGCACTATAGCAAGAAATATAAAGTTTTATTTTAGTTGTTTTTAATTTTATAGCAAAACACTACTTCATTTAATTTTTGGATAATGTTCTAAAGAACACTTTAAATTATAGGCAAAAAATAAATATTGGATAATTAAATTCTGCCCAAACTTACAAGATGCTGCTGCTGATATGTTAGACATGGTTTGTTTATTGTTTCAGTTTTTTATAATACTGGGCCTAATTTAATTACCTGCATATTTATTTATTGCCTATACTTACTTACAGTTCATGCTTGCTGCCTTTGGCACAACCTCACTGTGTGAAACACTTTTCTCACATTTCTTTCGTGTGGTTTGTTTTTTGTACTTTTATTTATTTTGTATACTTTTTTTATTACTTTATGTATTTACAGGATCATTTTGAGGAATCTCAATTTGAGTCACTATGCAAAGATAGTTAAAAACTAAGAAAAACTGCAGTACCAACACTCTTTAGCATTCCAAATCCACCACCATCTGTAACTGACAAGAGGATAAGAGAAGTAAGATGTCCTAAGCCAAATACTGAAGTGGTAAATTATTTAATATTCTCCAAAAAAATTGTTGAAAAAATCATTGTTATTACAAATATATTAATTCAGTCAACCATTGTTTAAAAAAATAATCACAGCATAACATGTTTACTATTTCTTTTTGAATTTAGGAAACTCTACCTGCTTCAAATGAAGAGTTGTTAAAAAAAATTAGAATTCCTTGAGCAACAGCTTCAAGAAAAAGATGCAAAATTGACATCATTTTTGTCCGATGAGCAAGTAGGAACCCTTGCTGTGCAGTCAAAAAGGAACTGGTCAGAAAAGTCCATTATAAAAGGACTGAAGATGCGATTTGCTTTGAGCAAACATGGATATAATTACCTCAGAAGTACTGGATATCCAGCACCATCGTACAGTACCTTGAACAGGAGGATTAGGGACATAAAAATTAATTTCGGCATTTTAGAAAATTTGTTTTTTTTCCTCAAGACAAAAGTTCATTCATTGGATGCTCTTGATAGGAACTGCTGCCTTTTAGTTGACGAAATGGAAATAGCTTCATATCAAGATTTTGATACATCGTCTAAGTCATTCATTGGAAATGTTACGTTAGGAAGCTAAGCATTACACTATTGTAATGCTTAGAGGCCTTAAAACATCATGGAAACAGATTGTTGCCAATGAATTAACAGGGCCTTCAACATCAGGTTCTGACATGAAAGATCTAATTCATAGAACTGTAGTAGCAGCTACAGAAATAGGTTTAACTGTAAGAGCCTCTATTTCAGATATGGGAAGCAATAACAGAGCAATGTGGTCGTCATTGGATGTGTCTGTCTCTAGGAGAGATAGGAAGACAAATTACAACATTGGAGGACCTGATGTTTTCATTCACAGTATTGCAGATGTACCATCATTAAAAATATGAGAAATACATTTCTTTCAAGTATTATAATATTACCAGAGGAATTTCGCCACCAGCATGCCTTGCCATCGAGGATAGTATCTTCAGTGTATGTGAAACGACTCTGGTCAAGTGAGATAGAAGCAGACGCTGCCCTGAGATCTCTACATCACTTGAACAGAGTTCATCTCTTCCCAACACACTTTTCCTCGATGAATGTGGCATCTGCTGTGCAATTGTTTTCTGTAAAAACAGCTGCTGCTATTGAAAAAGCAGTTATTTTACACCAAGTTGCAAAAGAAGCATTAACTTCTGCATGGTGGCTGAGACTTGTAGCAGAATGGTTTACAATTATGACAAGGCATCCAAAAAAAGGCATCACTATCAAAAATCAAGATGAGAAATTTAATATTTTATTGAAATTCATTCATGTGACTGAAACTGTTCAGTTTGGGAAAACATGGAAGCCATTTCAAACTGGCATTATTATGAGCACATTGAGTGTTGTGAAACTCTCAAAAGAATTATTTTCCGAGGGGTTTACATTTTTCTTACCAGGCAGGTTGACACAAGATGCGCTGGAAAATGCCTTTTCACAGATTAGACGAAAATTGGGTGCAAAGCCTACTGCTTTGCAAGCCAAGAGAGCACTGAAATTAGTGTGCCTATCACAGTTCATTTCAGATATCAATAATCCAAATTATTGTTCTGAAAGTGACCACAGCCTCTTTGATGCTTCTGAATTAGAGGTTGCTATCAGAAAGGAGGTCTTGCATCCTATCTCGAATTCTGTAGTGCCATCTACCTCTTCTGCAGTGGCAGTAAAACGTCGCTTGCCCCCAGCTGTGGAAGAAAATGATATACATTACATCGCAGGAGCCATATATAATAAGTTGTTGAAAAAAAAAAGCACATGTGAAAATTGTAAAACAGCTATGACCATTTCAGAGGACCTGCTGGAACCTGACATACCCGAGCATCGCACAATTCTTACAAAACATAGCAATAAAGGTGGACTGAAGGTCATCTCTTCAGGAATGTATCAAATATGTAGGGAAGCTGAACGAGAATTTCAAAAATGTAAAGATGTACTCCTTCGTTTACAATCAGCCATCACAAAAGAATTAGTTGAAAGAATAATTGATAAATGTACGCATGTGGCCATACCAGAATGCTGTAATCTTAAGAAAGTAATTATTGATAATTTTTTATTACTAGATGCAAAGGCCTTACACAGCATCTTATCAACAAAAGAGCCCATAACGTTTCATATTCATCAGCATCGGCCAATAAGAAACAAAAAGTAAAATAATTTTAGAAGGTATGTATGTTTTATATTAAATAATTTATGTGTTTTATGTAATATGTATTACTTTTTCCTAGGCTACGAGTATATAAATTTCTGTGTTTGATGTTATATATGTTACTTTCTGCTAGGCTATGAGTATATTATTATGGTATTATTTTCTTGTTTCTAATATATAGAAATATAGCATATTTTCCAGTATAAAATTTCAGTTCAGTTTTACTTAAAAGTATGGGAAAGCAGATTTGTTTCATGCATGATCTTTATAATACTGGTATGAAATGAATGAATTTTAATCTGTAAACAATTTTTTGTTAATATTGAAATGTGTTTCCTTGGGTACATTTTTAGGCACTTGTGGATCATGTCAGACAACATGCAATAGAAAAAAGATGTCCGTGTGCATAAATTTTTCATTGTGTTACTTCATTTTATCTAAATTTCAAGGATAATTCTTTTCATTTTTATATGGCATGTTATTAGTATAAAGGCTAGTGAAAATAAATTGGTATGTGTATCTGTTTTTGAAGTGTAATGCTAAATAAATTTGAAGTGTAATATTAAATAAAAAGATGGTGTGTGTTTCTTCATTTAAATAAAATTTCAAAGATAGTATTTTTCAGCGTTGTACTGTTTGTTATTTCTCAATGTAAAGGGTAACAAGGGGAAAAAAACTGGTATGGTACATCTGTTTTTTAAGCATGATAATTTTATTTATTTCTTTAGTGATGCATATATATAGAGAGAGAGAAGGTATTTGGTCCAACTGAAGTTATAATAAATCTAATTTTACTAGATCTCTCCCTCCCCTCAGGTGTAGAAAATTTTCAAATGCAGAAAGTTTATTTGCAGAATTAATTCATTTCTGATAAACTTATTATCATTAATTTTTTATATACCATGTTATTAAGTTACACGTATGACTACTGTGTAATAAACTTGTATTTAGGGCAAAAAATTAACTGTTTTGCAGCTGGTGACTAATATCATATGCTTCTAAGAATATTACTTTAACTTTTTTCATAACTTTTGTATTTCAGGAACATGAAACTGTTATTTTGATATACTTAAATAATAAAAGTGTGTATCTGAATCAATTAATGGATACAAATATTTTACAGTTATTTTTAGAAGATATTTGCCATATCGCTTCTAATAATTCATAAAGTATATTAAAATATAGGTAAATAATTTGGTGCAGAATTCAAATTTAGGGTTTGAAATATAGTGAATCATGAGACTAAAGGATTTTTATTGTCATGATTTGCCTGGGCTTAAGAATGTACTTTTCGCCCGGTGGAAATTGTCATCAAACTGTCCTGAACAGGCTTTTTGTTGATAATAACTTCCAGGCTTACCAGTACCTCCTTTTGAGTGGAGGGTATATAGTACTCAATTTAAATTACATTGTGATTGTAATAATATTGTGGTATTAAATAAGTGATTATAATTACAATTTAGATAATTGCTTTGTAATTATATTACATTGTATCTGTGAACTCTTAATTTCATTACTTTATGCAATTATGTTGTAAGTGCATAATCTAATTGCAATAATATAATCTATTCACAATTAAAAAATAATTATAAATGCAGTTACATCTTAAATAGAGGCCATTTTAATACTTTTAAATTTTTGCAAGATAACTTCCCATTAAGGTTCATTTGGAGGAAACTATGCAAATACTAAAAAAGAAGTTATGTTAAATTTACATATTTTGTACAGTAGTTTCTTGTTATAATGCTGTTCAATATATCTTCAATACTTTTGTAAATTTAACGACATTCTTTGCAATTACTGTGGGGCTTTAAAAAGAAGTTTCTTAGTTATGCTTTCTAATAAGAATGTGTTAAAAATTAAGTATTATGTATAATAACTAACAATTAAAAAAACTTGACTGCATGAAAATGCTGTTGCTGTGTAAAATAAAAAATAAGCTTTCTTTTATGCTTTGAAATGAATTACATGTGGTTAAGTCGTCCTTTTACAATTTAAGAATGTGGTTAACACACATTCTTAAATTGGACAGGTTTTATCTAAATTATTAGTATAAAATATATAAACTATGAATTATTTTGTAACATAACTCAAATTACAAAATTCATTCTATATACGTTCAAATTTATTATCTTTTATGGAATAACTGTTTTTTAATTTAGGTAAAAATTGGATTTTTAGAAGTATTACAAATACAATGCAACACAAAGGTGATCTGATTGGAGAGGAAGGACTTTTTATTACGGTTTCTAGTTCGTATTTATATTACATTTGGTGAAAGTCATCCAAAACACAGAATGCTGTACTTTCTTCTTCCATATATGTTATGAAATATTTCACACATTTAAAAGAAAGTGTTTCTTCAGAGTCTTGCACAATTATTTCCATATACCTCAGACTAAAATGACAACATATTCTTAAGTTATTTTTTTAGTATGAATTTACAGTGTTTTTATGGAAATTTTTGTTAAAATGTCATTAAGATAAATTTATTTGCACACTCTACGCTTTAACTATTTCCCCATTTGACACTATTGAAAGTTTTTATTCATATCTTATTTATTTTAGTCTGCTAACGAAACTGAAACATCTAAAGAATAAGTTATTTTGAATATGTTTACAAAATATACGCGAAATTTTTATTTAAGTGAAAACGTCTATATACTATTCGAGAATTAATTAATTATCCGAAAAGTTTATGTGCGCTGAATGCCGCGCGTCTATAAAATAAATCTTTAAAAAAAAAACAGCAGACATTCAGCCAGCGTGTGCGATAAACGCGCCAAAATTGGTAGCGCGTTCCCTCCCTCGCCAAGAGAGAAAAGTTGGTGATTCAGCCTGGTTTAGAGGAGCCTTAGTCCGACCAGGTGAACTTATGATTGATGACAACCCCTAAATAAGTTGTTTTCTTTACAAGTGGAATCGTCTCGTTGAAAAGACTGAGATTAGCATTAATAGTTATTCTTTGCCTTCTCCTGATAATCATTAATTGTGACTTTTGTGCATTTATTGCGATGCGCCATTTGATGCACCAGTCTTCAATGTTAGGTATAAAGTTCTGCAGTTTTTGAATAGCGTGCGTCGGACGGATAGATTTAATCGCTATCGCAGTGTCATCTGCGTAGTATCCAAGAAAGCTGTTGTGGTCATTCTGTAATTTAGGGAAGTCCATCACGTCGTAAAGATACAAAATAGGTCCTAAAGTGGATCCCTGGTCTACACCGGCGCACATTCTTCTGACGCTAGAGGTGTCCTGACCCACTGAAACATAAAATCTTCTGTTAAAAATAAAAGAATTGATTGATAGAATTAGTTTTCGGTCAAAATTTAGATGGATCAGCTTATAAATGAGCCCCTCATGCCAGACGCGGTCGAAGGCTTTCGCCATGTCCAGCATGAGTAAGGTGACACTTTGCTTGTTATGTAAGGCGCTGCCAATAAACTCGGTGAGTCTAACTAATTGTTTGGTTATGGATAAGCCTTTTCTGAAACCAAATTGTTCCAAAAGTAGTCCGTTAAATTAACGTTGCAAGCGAGCATAGATAATTTTCTCATAAATCTTCCCGAGGCCCAAGAGCAAGCTAACTGGGCGGTAGCCGTCATGTCTGGTTACTTCTTTTCCTGGTTTTGGTAGTAGAATGATCTTGGCAAGCACGCGGGAAGTAAGAATTTTCTAAACTGGCGTTGATGATGCTTATGAGTGATAATATTGCGGGGAAGATTCTTAATAGTCATATTCAAGATAATGCCGTGACCAGGCGCTTTTCTTTTTTTCAGAGTCTTGATAATACCCTGCACTGCACTTCTGCTGGGGTGGTGAACTGTGTCCTGTTTCTGATACTAGGCGCATTTATCCAGTCTTTTACAAAGTAGCGAACATCATAAATAAAGCTATAGTTACAGTGTAAGTCATTTGGTTTAAATTTCTGCTCAAGATGATCAGCGAGAATTTTTGCCTTGTCTTTGTTGGTCAATGCAATACAATTATTGCTATAAATAGGCTTATTCGTAGTGGAACTATTTTTGAGGCGCTTAACGAAGGACCAAAAGTCCCCGTTAGGTTCGTTCAAAATGAGTATTTTTTCCCTCCCATTTTTTTTGTCTGAATTTGTAAATATTCTCTTTCATAACTCGATTTAGCTTATTTAGCTCTTTCTTGTGGGCTGGGTTCTAAGTCTTATTCCAGATTTTTTTGAGCTCATTCGTCTCTCTGATTTGCTCTCGAATAAAGGAGGGTAGTCTATCCACACCGTGATTGGCCGAGAGTTTACGAATGGTACTGGTAATTGCATGACTAATAGAATTGGTAAGTCTGTCAATAGCAACGTCTATATTCTGAGGAGTTTTAAGCTTAGGCATGCTGGTGCGCTTTCAGCTAAGAAGGTGATTGAATAATATCCAGTCAGTGAAACTGATTTCCTTCTTCGGGATGCTTTTAGTCGTACCAAGAGTAGCAATAATCGGGGCATTGTCCGAGGTCATTTCCTGCTTAATTTCAATAATTAAGTACATTTTTAATTAAGTACATGGGTATAGTAGAAGAAGTAGTCAAAATTAAATCCAGAATGTCAGCCCTACTAGGGTCGCTAGGAAAATAAGTGTAATCTTCGGGAGTATAGAACGAAACAGGATTATTCATGATGAAATCGTGTAACTTAGTATCATTTTTATTAGTACGTCGGCATTTCCATTCTTCACTTTTTGCGTTTAAATCACCTCCGAGAATAATGGGCGTGTTTAAAGGCAAGAAACTCTTTAAGATGTTTTTATCCAATAGAGCCAAAGGCGGGTTATAGAAGGCACAGAAACCCAGTATGCCGTAATAAGGGAGCAGTACGGATACCTTGATCATCTCCTGACTGTTATTTCCGAAGTCTGCAATGTGACATGACTGAAAGGACATAAATTCTGACTCCCCCCACCACGATGACTCAACCTATCACACCTGTAGTACATATAATTCGGAATCTTAATGTTATTACATGGTGAAACATATGCCACAGGCATTCTAAACAGTAAGTTTTATCGGAGCTCTGTTATGGTTGTATCTACCCATTATTATTTTGGTTAGTAGAATTGAAGTTCTTATTTAGTTGGGTAATTTCCTTCGTTTGTAGTGTAATTTGAAGACCAGTGGTTTTTATGGCTGCTAAGAGTTCTGAGAGATCAATAAATACGGAAAACATTATTAGACGTGGAACTACTTTTATATGCGCCCTCAGGTTGCCAAATGCGACGATAAATTTCTCGCCAAACATTTTTGGCGAGAAACTCCACGGTGTCATATTAGTATCTAAATTTTTTGTCTACATTTCGAACCAAAAACGCGGTTTTCGCACATGAAAAAAACCACGTTTTGAACACACAACTTAAGCTAAAAAAACCGAAACAAAAACAAAAAATTTAGATAGCAAAAACGTAAAGTTTCTAACCAAAAATATTTGACAAGAATCCATGTACACAGCGATATGTTTTAACTTTAAAAAAAATCTACGAATTGCACAATCTAGGCATTGCTCACAAATCAACAAAATAAACTAAAATAAATTACAAATGATTCAAAAAACAACAATAACAACAGAAATTCATAGTAAAAGATCAATGAACATAACATTCTACAAAATAAAAACAATAAAATAAAATGCACTTACCATAGTCAATGCTTCCTCGGACAGCAGAACGTAGCTTTAACATGCCGCCACGTACTCTCTATGGTATTTATATGCAAACCAGACTCGCTATCCACAAAATTAATACTATGGTTCACAAATAAATGTTCAAAACCTTCTTTTCCTAAATCCTTGTAAGATTTCCAGCCATCCGAAAAAATAGTTGTACAAGGCTCAGTCCACTCTTTAATACACTGCATCAGTGTTTCCTTACTTCTATCATGCACAGCCACTAAAAATAATCTCCCAGACCCTCTTGCAACCACGTCTCTCATTGCAACATAAGCCATTTCAAAACACGCACGACACGAACCAACGAGCAACTAAACCACTCCAGCAAAAGAGTTTTCAACGTCAAAAGGGTTGCCATACAATAAGCAATCGCGCCAAAAAAACAGCGCAGAACACATATCGCCACATTTGGTGATCTTAGGGAGCATATAAGAGTAGAGCCTTACACGTCATCATTTTGGACGATTTTTTTTAAAAAAATTTTAACCTTATGCAAAATAAAAATGATGATGAAGTGCAAATTTTACGATCTAAATGTGACGAAACAAAGATGATTTTAGATAGGTATGTCTAGAATGAAATTTCAGCCGTGATAAAAAAATTATTTTCAGATGCCATGTAATAATGTATGAGGGAAGGATGCACACTAACGTATGTAATGTACCGTTGATAAGTTAAAAATATATGTATATATTATAAATTCAAATCACAATCGAATTAATATACCAATTAAAAATTGAAGTGCAGTCTGTAAGTGAAAGTCTGAATTGCAGCTGTGAGCTGTGAACAAAAATTCTAAGTGTGTTAGGAGGGGCTGGAGAGAGAAATACAGAAATGAGAAATAAAACATCCCTAATACAATTTTTCTAAGGTAAACGCTAGATGGGGAATCTCCTGTTCATGCGGCTGCTATGGACTGCGGCTGTTAACTTACCCTCGTATTTTCAGTTTGCAATCTACGCTACTTAAATAAATATATGCATTTAAACTTTTATGTTCTCTACTGTTTTTCGGGGAAAATGCTATAAATTCGGGGTCAGAGAGGGAGAGGGTTTTATTGTTTGAAATTTATTGTAAAAAACTGGGACTGGGGCTAAAATTTCGAGACTGTCCCAGGAAATCTGGGACCTATGGTCGTTTTACATTACTATTTCCTAATGTTATTTGACAATATCTTTCGCATTGTACTGTTTGGCAACGCAGCATCCCGGCACAGCAGTAGAACATTCTACTTGACAGCATCTAATTTCATTGTGGTTTACGATGTATTCCTGTGACGTGTCGACGATATTAGATAGTTACCGCATTCTACTTTAAGCTGTAATAAATAAATGTATTTACAGAGAAATCCTGATAGATTACGGGCCTAGTTTACGCCATGTAACGACTTATAGCTTTAGGTAAATCTATTCTTCTATATTTTTCGAATTCAGAAAACAGAAGTAACGCTGTCGACATGTGCTGTGTAGATGTTCCATCTGTAAACAAATTCAACGAACAAAATTACTCACAATGGAAATTTCAAATTGCTTAACACGACGGCAATAAAATGAGAAAAAGGGCGATGCACAAGAAATGTGACATCGCCTGTGATGGAATTTTCGCAAGTCAGGTTTATTGAGCGTTGATCTCCGCAAACAAAATACTAAAATATTGCATTCTGTAACTGAAATCTGACTTTAAGAAAAGCTTTATAGCTTGACAAAATTCATCAGTTAAAAAGGGAAAGCAAAGGAATAATCATGAGGAACATTGTTAAAATTGAAAATCTTGTTCATCAAATCAAGGACTTAGGCAAAAATATCAGTAATGCAACTATAACTGCAAAATTTTCGGGAACGTTACCTCCAATGTATATAAAAATTTTAGATAAATATGGTTATCCGTCAATGATCGTAACTACACTTATCAAATCTGACCGCAAGACTCGTCAATTTATATAATCGCCCTACTTCTGGATGATTCATTTGTATACTAATAATCAACTATAACCATACCTCTCGACAGAAAGAACTGTGGAACATCTCATATCCTTGCGGTTTATTATTTCGTCAATATCAGAGCCCTTTCTTACGTTTCCGCTTGTGTAAAATTATATTTTGCCGCCAGATTTAAGATTACGAATGAGAAAAGAAGGATTTTCATTTCCCCATCATTTAAAATTATTTCTGAAGCTTCTGAACCTACACGATGTCATTTTATAATAGGATTTATCCGGTCTCCTTTGTGGAACTGTCAATTGCACTCATAGGTAAACGAAACAGTAATAGTATTAAATAATTTACTTACATGATTACAATCAAATCTCCAGTTAGCGAACACTGATGGAATGGCTTTTATCCATTAGCAAGAGCGCCCGTTAAATGAAAGTGCCCCAATATGCCTCTTTGAAAGTCCGAAAATTCTGAATTATTCGTTATTTCGAAATATTTACTAAAGAGGAATGGCCGTTTACAGAAGTTCTACTGTGTTTCTTACTGCAGTACATTAGTACACCTAATTAGAATAGATTCTTAAAAACTGAGTGTAATATTAGAGGAAATATTAACTCTAGTAGCTCTACTCTATATCTCTAGTAGCTCTACTTGCATCTAATTCACCGTCATTCGATTGTAACGTCATGCGCAGAACTTGGATCTTGTGCTGCTCACACCAGGCCGATGCTATTCGCAACAGCGGTGAGATTAGCTGCTTGAGTTATTCGCGCCAACATTAACCAAGCATGCGCATTGAGTTATCGGATTTGTCATTTGAACCCAATCGAAAAGAACGGATTCTACGTACACGAACTAAGTGAACTGCAGTAAATCTTTTTTTTTTTTTTTTTTTTTTTTTTTTTTTTTTTTTTTTGAAGGCGGGTTATCATTTTTTAAGCGTTGGCGACTTTTAAAAGTTAGAAAGGAAAATGGGTTCCTTTTCTTGTATATATATGAAAAAGGAACACATTTCCTTTTATTAACGTATATATAGAAAAGGGCAGATTTTTAAATTTGGATTGTTTATCGTTTTCCTGAACGGTTGGAATAGTTTAAATGACTGATTTGGGTGGGTGGGGGACAAAATCTTGTTTACATTTTTTGTACTTCTTAGAATACATTTAGCTTCAAAGATGTGATTTGCACAATCAAAACTTCATTCCTCTTTAACAATTTTCGTCTGAGAAAAGATAATAAAAATTAGACAGAGGATTTCCGTGTAGAAAATTTAGACATGAAATAAGTTAAAAGCGATTAAATCAACTATTAAATGAATAATTAATCATATAATACTGGTTATTAACAATTTTGTCTGCCTGTTTATATTTTTTATGGAAATACTTAACATTTTCAGGACACAAATAGTATTTCGAAGAACTTTGAAATATTATTACAAACACATTAATAAATTAAATTGAAATAAATAATGGGATGTAATTTAAAAGACAGAAATAATTTAATGTAAGAGATTTAGATTTAAAAATTTGCACACACAAATGATTTATCAGAGTTTATAAGGTTTTATTTCATAAATAACTTTGATTTTGAAATATGGCATTTGAACCTATAAAACTGTGCGGATACTGTTTATAGGTTCTGAAAAAGTGATGAATATTATAATTTTCAGTAAGTTTTCTTATTGAATGATAAATTCTGACAGTCCTATGCTACAGACATCATTAAATCCCTATTTTGTCCAATCATTTCCTGAACATTATTATGTATACAGATTGATCTCGTCTTTGTAACTGATAATTATTACTTGCTAATTATTCTCTTATTAACAACCCATTCTATTGCGGAGTTAGGGTTAACAACCTTCGCTCCCACTACCGCCTGCCTTACGGAAATCGGCGTAGCTGATTGTACGCATGCGTGAATGTAGCCGGTGTGAATAGCCTCTTATCTATTCGCACCGTCAATGCGCTTAGCCACTGCGTGCTCTCTCCTTAAAGTTCACACATCATTTTCGTCATGCAATTGGCCAACCTGGCAACGGTGTTTAAGGGCATCCGTGTTGCCTTTTCGGTGGAATTGCGGGTTATGTGATTTGTGTGTGAATTTCTCTTCGCTTTGCAATTGCTTTAAATTCAAAAAGTCCAAGAATGTTAGCCCATGCTGCAAGATATAGCTGTCGTGGTAACATTAAATTTTCTTAAAAAAAATATTCGTAATTAAAGTCGTACCTTTTTATAAAATATGAAAATGTAATATACTCGACGACTTAATTTAAAATATTTAAATTTGAAAAATTTATATGCGTCTTAATCTTTTACAAATTTGTCAGAAAGATCTATTGTCATAAGTATGACCGTTATTTGTTTAAATCTTTTTTTTTAAAAAAAACTTGTCATTATTAGATAGGTTAATTAATACCTATTGAAATGTTTATACCACTGACACCGATTGAAATTTTTAAAGACTGTGTTAGTAAAGCTTTATTTCGTTTGTGTTTTTTCTGTAATGCTGTAATTTACTCTGCTATTATAATTATTTTTTTTTTTTTTTAGCCGCTTTGCCGCGCAGAAATCTAATCAGTTTTTCACGTAATATTGTGCCATATAGTGTATCCTCTAATTTGTTAGCAAAAGTGCAGATTAATACTGCTGCATCTGCACATTCTGGTGAGTTCGAAGGTTTCTTTCATAATTTAAAATTTGCTTAGTAATTCAAACAATTGTTTTTAATGAATTGTATAAAATTTCAGATTCTCAAGGCAAATTAAAGATTAGATGTCAACTGTTATTTTTTATAATCTATGTACATTTTTTATTTGTTTATAAGTAATTAAATTAGTTGAAATTTTTTACAAACAGTAAATTAGCAGTTTTCTCTGAAAGCAATAATTAATGTGCATTCATATTTAAGTAATCTTTCTTTTTGAAACACAAGTTTATAATTTTTTACTAAAAATCTTGTATCGTGGACAGCTATAAGTTTCATTTTCTATTTGACTAATTAAAATTGAGCTATTTGTGCAGTACCTGAGCCAGAATATATAATATTTGTTCATGATATTTATTTTATATGAATATTTCAATGCTGCTTTATGAAAATACTGAACATTTATATTTTATACTGAGCAATGATTATTCTATCAAAATTTCTGTTTAGAACTGTAATCATTGAAACTTTAAAAATGCTTTTGATTTTTGATAGAGTTAAAAGCTGTTGATAATAACCTAAAGTTCATATTCCACTCTAGTCAATATCAGAATATCTGGAATTTCTTGTCCGCTATCAAACATAATAACAATAAATTTCAAAGAATACCACGTACACAGCATTCTGTTTAAACTTAAAAAAACATCTACGAATTGCACAATCTAGGCATTGCGCACAAATAAACTGAACTAAATTACAAACAATTCAAATAACAACGGAAATTCATAGTAAAAAAACAATGAACATAACATTCTACAAAATAAAATGACTTACCATAATACACTCCTGAATAAAATTTCATCAGTCACTCAACGTCTCTGAACAAAAAAGCCACGATTTTGCTATATGACATGTTTTTCTGAGAATCAAAATTTCAAAAATAATGACAAAAACTTCCTCCAAAGTTAGCTTACAACATGAAAACCACAATCCAAATCTTAAACTCTGCTCACAGAAACATACTTACCAGCAACTTAACTGCAAATCCA
Source organism: Stegodyphus dumicola (assembly GCF_044657685.1). Classification (NCBI taxonomy): domain Eukaryota; kingdom Metazoa; phylum Arthropoda; class Arachnida; order Araneae; family Eresidae; genus Stegodyphus; species Stegodyphus dumicola. Next base: position 18,455,611 of record NC_140772.1, on the reverse strand, counting down.
CACAAGAACTATCAGAAATGCCCTTCTTCGTTCGAGTTCTTATAGCAGCTCCGCATTTCGGACTCTGTTTTAAAAGTTCCACAGAAATTCCAAAAATGCACTTCAATCCTCATAAACACACCCGTGAACAAAAGACCCGTTAAAAACACCAACATTGTACCTTTCAATACTAAATTTACTTTCCACACAATCTAAAATACACGACTGAAATCTTGCCACCACGTCTATCATTGCAACATAGGCCATTTCAAAACACGCACGACACAAACCAACGAGCAATTAAACCATTCCAACAAAAGATTTTTCAACGTGAACAGGGTTGCCACACCAGGGCAATCGTGCCAAAAACCACCGCAGAATGCATATCGCCACATTTGGTGATATTAGGGTGCGTATAAGAGTAGAGTGGTAAAAGTATATTTTAGGGTACCCCTTGGCCATTTTTGGTGGTACATGGATATTGATTTTGCGCAATTCTTTGACTTAATTATTTTGCATAATGGCAATTTTTGAGCCAAAAATCGCTGCTACACAAAGCCAAAATAACAAGACAAAGAATTGCACGAACTCGGTATCCATGTACACATCGACCTATTTTCACTTTTAAAAAAATTCCCGAATTGTGCAAAAATGACATTGCGCAATCCCTTGACTTTATCCATGTACACGTCGATTTACTTTCACTTAAAAATATCCAAGAATTGCACAAACTTACATTGTGCACTCCCTTCACTTTGTCCGTGTACATGTCATTTTCACTTAAAAGGTCAAAGGAGCACCCAGTTCTACAGTACAGGCAAACAAAGAATACATAATCTTAATAAACTACATTTTAAACCAAACAAAAAATAAAAATAAAATAGCATAAAAAAAAGGAAAAACATGTTATACATTTAAAAGCACTACAAAAAGCAAATATCCACTTACCCTGTTTAGAAGTTCCTTCGTCTTTAGTCTGTGGCACACAAAATTCTTTAACAGCATCTAAAAAATTCCTAAAATTATCTGGACTCAAATCCGTATATCGGTGTCGGCACATCAGAACCTTTCTTCGTACAAACCTATTCAAATCCATCTAAACGGTTTTTACGTTCGACTAGATGCATATCCTTCCTACATACAGGACACTTATAATGGCTAATTAAATCTTCATTTACACACCAGTCAATTAACACTCTTTTTCCCTTTCGTTCCAAATCGTAGAGAAACTTCAAATTAATCTTACTACATTCGGCCATTCTACCGCCTAAACAATAAAACCAACACACAACCCAACAGCATTTACAAAACATCCCATGATTCAATTTTTCCCAGAATCATGCACCCGATTACATCACAGTAGGGTTTCCATAACATTCAACTACTCAGGCTACCATAAATGAAACAACTTCGCCATAATACAAGGGAATCGAAATATGGAAAAAAATTCCCATGTCATTTCAGAAAAATTTTGATTTTGTGTTAAAATATCTATATTAGAACAATGCTATATATATATCCTAAGTTGCGCTTTCAAGACATAAAAAATGCAATTTGAATTTCGTCAATTGGCCCAGTAGAACGGGAAATATAAAACTGTCCCCCCCTTTTTTTTCCCCGCAGTGTACATACAAGCATCATGAAAAAATTCCTTTTAAATCCATTTTACAATCTGTTTTGGTAGAGAGTCCTTTATACTCTGTGCATGCACAGATGACAATAAAAAGAAATCGTTCAAATGAATTTGTCAAAGTGGATATGTCTGTTCAAATATGATACCCGAAATTTTTCGTGATTACAGTACTGCTATATATATGTGCACATAGTGGCACAGATTTTTTTTTAGCTCAGTTTAATCTAAATCTTTTTAGTGTTCTTTTGGAAGTTAAAGAGTGTTCTCTGACTCGGTAATTACAGTCCAAAATCCAGATGTTCTCCAACGTCCGGAAACATCTAAAATCCAGATCCCTGCACCACCAGTAATTTTTTTTTTTTTTTAATGCTTTATGCATGCATATCTGATATTTTTCCATAATAAAATGTGGAAAGTTCTGATTTTTTAATTTTGCTTCATCACTAAAAATACCTCCACACTGAAAAAACAATCATTTGTTAACATAAATCTGTATGAACAGTAATTTTGCTCCACCTTTTTTACTTGGCATACGTCTCGAACCAAAACAACATCATTGATTTTACACCTACTCAACCTAATGAATCATCATTTATTATTTTTTACTTTCATTACTGCATGACTGTCAATACAACAGTTTGAAAAATAACTCTCATGATAATAACCAACTTGTCCATGTGCTTGACTCTGCATATCAATAAGATCAACTTGGCATCATCATCTGTTTAACTCATTGTGTAGAACTAATTTAGAAACTAATCTCTTCTTAGATTTTTTTACTATTGTAGACTTAGCACATTGGCAAGAACAAATTGATCATTTTGGTAGTAATATTGGCATATTTTTTGCCTCTTTCCATTTGATGCAGATTGTGTCCTCCATGTCCAGTTACTATGTGAGCTTTGATTACATCAAAAATTTCTTCAACTGGCAGGTAACATAATATTTCATGACCCTTGGACTTTGCAATTATTTGCCAAATGCCTTTTTTATAATGTTGAAACAGTTTGTGAGTCAGTACTGCAATGAAGTTTTCTTCATTGCCAATTAAGCATTTTCAATTTCCTGAAGTAATTCTTCATATACCTCTTAGTTCATAACAGAGTATTTAGATAATATGGTATCTTTGGTATTTAGTAAGTCATTAGTAAACTTCTTTTTTCACAGTCAACAAAATATTCGTTTTTTGGCCCCCCACGCCCCAAAAAAAACTTAAAAAAAAAAAAAAAAAAGCATTGCACAGGGATGGAGAGAAGGTTTAGATTATAATAACTTTCAATTAAGCAATATAAATGCTTTTCCCCGACAGGGTTAGCTGATCACTTAGAATAATTTCTTCTGTCATGTAATCACCGTAAGAGGAGAAGTAACCAATTAGTGCATAGATCATTCATTGCCCAAGTCAGGCTGAGTAGTTACTATTATACATGGGTTCTAACTGAAAACTGCAGTAAGTAGCCAAATTAAAATTTTAATTCATGTTTTTCCTAACCGTGATATTAATGACCAGTTGTTATAAGCAAGAATGCGGAGTTACAGATGCTCATAGATACTTCTAATATTCACTAGTAATTACATATCAAAGTGGATTTTTGCTATTTATGGTAGCATATATAGATAACAGTTGTGAAAATAAAAGCTGCATAAGGACTTTTGTGGATAGCATTAAGTTTCAAATTTTTGATATTTTTTAATATTGTTAGTGAAATAGAATATAGAAAATACAAGAAAATGTATTTTTTATATTTTAAAATTATTTCATAGCATTATAATTCATTTTTAGATCACAATCATTCTAAAATTTGGACTGCAGAAAGATTCCTTTCTGCTGGATTAGTTGGTCTTCTTCCTTTGTCGTTAGCATATCCTGCCCCTGCTCTTGATTATGCTCTCGCTGTAGCCTTGACTGCTCATGTTCATTGGTAAGTAATTTGTTTTTAATCTGAAATTGGTATTATTAAAAAATTTGAACTATCTGTTGTTTAGTTTGATCTTTGGTGACAAAAGTCGTGTGTGTTGTTACAGAAGTTTAAAAGGAAAATTAAAATTATTTCTTTAATATTTCAGAATGGGTATATAGATGTTATTCTCACCATATTTGTTCAGATACTTCAACTCGCACATTGTGTTTATTCAAAAATAAGAACTCTATTATTTTGCTCTAAAATTTGGTAGAGTTTTGTAAACAAATTTCTTTCAGAAATGAAATTGCAGAATGCAAGAAAAAAATTATCTTTCTGTGTAGAAATATTCCACTGTTTCTGAATTAGCCATGTAGATCATCTTTTCTCAAACCCTGGTCCTTGAAACTGCCCTTATGATCTTCCTAGGTTTCTTTCCAAAAAACTTATAATTGCAGCAAGCAGACACAGATTATTAAAAGTAGCAGTTGTACAGATTCTGCTGATGCTCAAAATGGAAATCATGATAAAGAAAAATGGATTGAAGAACATTAATAAATTCAAAATTTCAATTATAGGACTTTTGTTCATTACTGGTAGTGCTATTAATTCAATTGCAATATTGAATGGCATGTAATGGCAGGTTTGAATGGGGAAAAATGTACATAAAACTTTAAAAGCCATGATATATAATCCACAAAATACTTTAATCTGCTCAATCCTTTGTCTCAAGGTGTGTGGATTATTGAAATTTATATAGAAAGGATTGTGTATAAATCTTCCTGCATATTCAGTGTGCAGGAGATGTTGAGATGGGAGCATTAAATGCTTGTATTCTTAGTGGGATAGAACATTGTCCCACATGATCACCTCATTATGTTTTTCTATATTGTCAACTTCTTATAATAAGGTACTATAAACACATGAGGAAAGCATCCTCTGCAATTTTCTACTCTCTCTCACTTTTATTTTTATTTATTTATTTAAATTTGCTGTTTGCCTTTAAAAATCTCCAGATATAAATTATGTATTTAACAAGAAATCGTATGCATAATCCAAGGGATGGAGAGAAGGTCTGTGTAGAGGGAAAAGTATTGAAGGCACTAACAGTATTATTGATGTATCTGTTTATATATGTTTTTAATCATCAATATTTTTCCTTTATCCTGCTCAGAAATGGTTATGCACTCTGTAATTTTCCCTTCTCAGTTTTAAAGGGGCAAATCTAGTTGAAAAATAAGGAAAAGTGAGTGAGTAAATAAAGTATATCAAATCTACTTATAAAAAATGTTTATTATAAAATCATTATAATATAAATTTTAAAACTATTTATAAAAACACAATTTTTAGAAAATAATAACTTTGCTTTCTTAAAATTACAAAGAAAGATGTACTTACTTAATTGATTTTTTTACCTGAAGAACTTAATCAATAAAGCAGAATATTCAGCATTAAAAGAATCGGGTTATAGTAACTTGGCGATTTTTTGGCGACCAACCCTGCAACAGCAACCTGCTAGGTTTTTTTTTTTTTTTTTTTTTTTTTTTCAACAATCTGCTAGCCGAATTACGCTTATGCTAGAACTTTTATGGAACAAAAGTGCTTAATTATGACGAAGATTAGGTGCGAAATTGGGAGAAAGTGCAGAATCGCCCACTGCTTACCGCATTTTTAAGAATTGCACATACACGGTATCATCCATGTACACATCGACCTATTTTCACTTAAAAAAACATCCCAAAATTGCACAAAAATGGCATTGCGCACACTCTTGACTTTATCCATGTACACTGCTAAAGTCTTAGCTAGTAACCTTTATCGCCTTACCAAAATGTCGCCAAACTACCTGTTACCATATTCCAAAGATTAGCCAAAGAATCCAAATAAATAATACAGTACAAAGTCCGAAATCCGGACTCGTCAAGATTTGAGCGATTCCGGACTTGAGATTTTTCCTGGTATTAGATCATCAGTTTAAATGTAGTAAGATGGCATGTAGAAATTATAAAATTAAAAATATGAAATCGTGATTTCTAAAATAATGAAGTATTTATGATCTAAAAGGTATGAAAATTTACAAAAAAAAAAAAAAAAAAGCACAAGATACAATAACATTGCCAAACAAATGTTAATTTAGAAATTTATTTCAAAACAAAAATCAGCATTATATTTTCAAATCGCACTTTTAATTTTTCTGCTGCCAAAATTATTCGAAAAACATGTTCCATTGGCGAACTGGATTTTCTAGAGGCATTTCACATTCAAAAAATTTTTATGTTCTACTTAACGACCCTAATTCCAATTCATCTTTGCCTTCAGCCTTTAAAGAAATTATGTTTTATTTCTAGTTTCGTGAACAGATGGCGTCAGTAGCTTATCTCCTGTCCAGGTTTTCTTATCTTATCTAATCATTTCTATATCTTCCCCTCAGGGGGCTCACTTTTGTGAGTACGGGTGTGGCAATCCCGAGGTACCCTAGCCCTTCAGGGGATCATCTTCTTGATGAGACGGGTGTCACGATCCTGGAGCCCCAGTGATCTATCCTCTTTTCCATCTCCTCTCCTCTTGGCTGAAACTTTTTTCCTTCCCTTCTCCCTTGTGGTTTCTCTCTACGGAGTTTGGGGCTCGTCACGAGAGACTGGAACAGACCTTGTTTCTAGTTTTCGAGTGGCGAGAAAACTGCCCACGTGTTTGCCATGCGTGGAGACCCATGTCGCTGGAAAGGAGGGTCCTGGTAGTTGAGGGGCGAGGTACTGTCCCCAACACACTGCTTTGGCCTCTGCTTCAGCTAAACGGGAGGCACCTTAGTCGTCCTCACGGGTGTCAATCGGCTGGTCACTAGTCCTTGTGTCAGTGGCTTGGGGTCAAGCTCTCGGGAGTACCTGCTTTCGGGAAAGCCGACTGTGGGGCTTCAGTTTGCGTATAGGTCCGGCTAGCCCTAACACAGGATTCTGTGTTCCCTTGTAGGGCTCCGTGGTGGGCGGGGCCGTCGGACCCGAACCTTTTTCTTCCTCATGATGGCTAACCCTCAAATTTTTCTAATTAAGGATTTTGAAGTCACTCCAGTCACTCAACCGAATTCTGAAAAGTCTACTGCTAAACCAGTCACTCAACCTAGTCCTGAAAAGTCTACTTCAAAAAAATTATGGACAGATGCAAATGCAAATAATTCTAATAGTAATCCCCGTTTCCTAGTTATCTCTAGTCCTTCTGGTGAGCTGCAGAAGATGTCTCCTTTCATAATAAATAAATATATTCATTCTTGTATTGGTGAACCGAGAAATATAAAGCGTCTCCGCTCTGGAGACTTGCTTATTGATACAATCTCAGCCACCCAGTCTGCTTCTTTACTTCAAATAACTAAACTTGGGCAAGCGAATGTCACTGTAACAGCACATAAGACACTGAATTATTGTCGTGGCGTAATATCGGAATTCGACCTTCTGTATGTTCCTGAAGAAGAGATCGCTTCCGAGCTATCCGATTAAAATGTCTGCGGTGCTAGGCGGATCAAGATGCGTAAGGAAGGTAAGTTGATCGATACGAAACACGTGATTTTTACCTTCAACACGCCTGATCTGCCTAAGAATATTAAGGCCGGATATTTAAATTGTCCTGTAAGACCTTATGTTCCCAACCCTATGCGATACTTCCAATGCCAGCGTTTTGGCCATTCTAAGACGTCTTGTCGTGGCAGCCTCACGTGCGCCCGATGCTCACAGATTGGCCACGATTCTGAAACTTGTACCGCTGCGCCCCTTTGTATAAATTGCAAGGGTGAGCACCCAGCATTTTCATGCCTCTGCCCAAAATGGAAATTGGAAAAAGAAGTGCAGACTGCAAAGGTTACGAGGAACATCTCATATGCCGAAGCCAGAAGATTAGTCCAAAGCACACAGCTACGACCAAATACATCTTACGCCAATGCTCTTAAAAGATCTCGCACAGTTGCCACCCAAACATCAGTTAGTATGCAGACTCCACCAAACAAAACTCAACAGACTACAAACAACAAGAAGACAGAAAACCCAACCCATACAGTACAAAATAAAGAAATAGTAATTCAAAGCAAACCCAAAACTACCACACGAAAAGAAACAAATAAAAATAGAAGTTCTTCAAGGAATAGCTCTCTTGATGGAATGGTTTCTGAATCTGCGGATTCAGACGGTATGGAAGTAGAAGAGGGTCTGGAAGTTCCCAAGCATCTACTTCCACGAAAAACCAAACAAGAGCACAGAAAGAACAAAAACTATTCATAATGGCCACCCTCGTATCATGGAACTGTCGCGGTTTCCACCGAAATCTGCTCGACATCAAAGCTATAATCAATGCTCATCAACCTGTATGCTTCGCAATACAGGAAACAAATCTAAAACCGGAACAACAAGCAAAACTTTGGAGGTTTTCTTTCGTCAGGAAGGATAACCTTGCAGGTGAGCGTGCCAGTGGAGGTACAGGTCTCCTCACCTCACTGGACTACCCATCAAGTTCCTTTCCTTTGACGACACCCCTCCAAGTTGTCATTACTCAAACAAATCTTGATATTGTTGTTACAGTCATTTCCCTGTATTTGCCTCCAAATGAGCATATTGATCAGCAAGATTTAAATGGCCTTATAGAGCATCTGCCTGAGCCTTTCATCATAATAGGTGATTTTAACGGCCATAGTCAGCTCTGGGGTAGTAAAGATACAAATTGCCGAGGAAGACAAATTGAGCGATTGAATGAAGATCATAGCCTTTGTCTCCTGAATAATGGGCAGGATACTTACTTCCATGAGCCTTCAAAGACATTCCACGCTCTCGACCTTGCCATCTGTTCACCATCTCTGTTGCCATTTTGCACTTTTAGTGTGGGAAATGATCTTTATAACAGTGATCATTATCCCATTTTTGTGTCTCCTTGCACGAAGAGAAGCAAACCCTATGTCGAGACTCCCTCGGTTTATACTGGACAGGGCAGACTGGGAACTCTTCTCTTCCATTGCAGAGCTCACAGATCAAATGGTAGAAGATGTGCATATCGATGACGCTGTTGAAGCTGTTACTAATACTATTACTCAGGCAGCTATGCTTTCCATTCCTAGAACTTCAGGAAAACTACTAAAATATTCGAAACCATGGTGAATCGCGACTGTCATGAAGCACTGAAAAAACAGAAAAAAGCATGGGGTATTTTTCGTAGATATCCTACTCTGCAAAACCTCATAGCATTTAAAAGAGCCAAAGCAAATGCACGAAAAGTAAGGAGGCAGAGCCAAAGGGATTCTTGGATTTCATATGTGTCATCAATAACATCTTCTACGCCTAGTAAGCGGGTTTGGGAAAGAGTTCGAAAAGCATGCGGAATATATAAAGACCACTCAATTTCTTTTTTGGAAAAAGATGGCCGAGTGATTAGCTCTATAGAAGAAATTGCTAATACTATTGGTGAGACATTTGCTGCCGTTTCTTCCAGCCGAAATTACTCACCTGCATTTCTTTCTATCAAGCAACGCTCTGAGAAAAATCTCATCGCTTTCAACTCTTCTAAATTTGAGCCTTATAATAGAGATTTTACTGTGCTAGAGTTAAAGAGAGCTTTGTTATAGACACATAGGTCGTCTCCGGGTCTCGTTGGCGTGAATTACGAAATGCTAAAGCATCTGTCCTATAAGTCACTGAATGCCCTTCTCACGCTTTACAATAGAGTGTGAAAGGAGCATACTTTTCCCAGTGCATGGAAGAGAGCTGTTGTAATTCCTATTGCTAAGCCAGGGAAAGATCCAAGGAATCCCTCCAACTATCGGCCAATTGCCCTTACGAGTTGCCTATGCAAGCTGTTTGAAAAAATGGTAAACAGCCGCCTAGTCTACTTCTTGGAAAAGAATAATATTATATCGCCTTATCAAAGTGGTTTTCGAAAGGGGAGGACTACCGTAGATAATATGCTCCTCTTAGAGACATCCATTCGAAAAGCTTATGTAAGAAGAAGTCTTCTAGTCTCGGTATTCTTTGATATTGAGAAAGCTTATGATAAGGCATGGAGATACGGTATACTTCGGGATCTTCACAAGAGTGGCTTGTGCGGCAACCTACCAATTTTCATTCAGAATTTCTTGAATACTAGGACTTTTCAAGTAAGGATTGGCTCTGTTTTTTCAGATATTTTTGAACAGGAAGAGGGTGTGCCTCAAGGCTGCGTGCTTAGTGTAACTCTGTTCAGCCTAAAAATAAATTCTGTATTAAAGCAACTTCCTCCCACCATTTCAGGATCTTTATATGTTGATGATCTACAAATTAGCTGTCGGGGTGCGGATATGAGACATGTAGAGAGGCAGCTCCAGATCGCTTTGAACAGGATCCAGGAATGGGCAAAAAGACAAGGATTTACGTTTTCAAAACAGAAGACTGTGTGCGTGCATTTTTGTAAAATGCGAGGTCTGCATACTGAGCCTGAATTATACCTCAATGGGTCTGTAATTCCAGTTGCACCGGAAGTAAAATTTTTAGGGGTGATGTTCGACCGAAAATTGACTTTCCTTCCTCATGTCTTAAACTTGAGAAAAAAGTGTACCAAAGTTTTAAATATTCTAAAAGTTTTGGCGGACACCTCCTGGGATGCAGAGCGTTGCTCCATGCTTCGCATTTACAGAGCTCTAATTCGCTCTAGACTGGACTATGGCTCAGTTGTTTACAGATCCGCCCGGTCATCAGTATTGTTAAAACTGGATCCTGTTCATCATCAAGCTCTACGGATCTGTTCAGGAGCTTTCAGGACTTCTCCTGTCCAGAGCCTGTATGTTGACTGTAATGAACCATCACTTTATCTGAGGCGTGAACAATTGTCCCTTTTGCAATATTTTAATATTCTATCCCAACCTGAACATCACAATAAGCTGTGCTTACTTGATGATGTGTGTAACGCGTTATTTGAAACACGTCCATCCTGTGTTCCTACATTTCTTTTAAGAGTTCGCCCTGTCATTGAGGAACTTTCCCTCTCTGATATGCACCCCCAAGCAGTACAGAATTTTGAAATCCCACCTTGGGAATATGCACGGATTCAGCTTCTTGATGTTTTTAAGTATCATGTGAAGGCAAGGACTAACGAGATTATTTACAGACAACTTTTCGCTGAGCACAGGGACAAATATAGCAGTTATCTTCCAGTTTATACAGATGGATCCAAGTCAAAAGATCATGTTGGGATGGCATTTGTAATTGAAGACCACATGGAGGGCAGACGCTTGCACAATGCTTTCTCTGTCTTAACATCCGAACTAACTGCGATATATTATAGTCTTTTGTACATCTCAGGGCTCTGCTACAAAAAGTTTATAGTTTATACAGATTCATATAGTGCTCTTAAATCATTAGAAGCTTTTCCTAATACTCAAAATCCAGTAATAGTGGATATTCTCAAAATACATATAAACTTAATGAATCGTGGATATGAAATCCTGTACTGCTGGGTTCCCGGGCATGTCGGAATAAAAGGGAATGAGCTGGCAGATATCACAGCAAAATGTGCTGTTGAACTGTCCAGTCGTCTCATCCCTTTTGCAGACATCTGTTGTGTTGTGAAACAGAAGATCCGAAAAAAATGGCAGCAACTTTGGGATGTTCAGCTTCAAATAAATTAAAGACATGTAAAACCTAGAATTGAGCACTGGGAATTAACCAAAAATTGTAAGGAGGAAGTTCTTTTGACTCGCCTCAGAATTGGTCACACTAGAGTGACACATAGCTACCTTTTAAAAGCTGAAAATGAGCCTGTTTGTTTATCTGTTCGTCATATTTTAATTGAGTGTCCATGTTTTAATAGGCTTCACCAGAAATATTTTAATAGCTGTGACTTGCCTCTCGACCGTTTAATTGGAAGAGAGGTCAATTGTGGTTTGTTTTATTATTTGAAAGAGACTGGCTTTTATTACCAAATGTAATTTGTTTTGAAGACTGTGTCTTGAATTTTAATATGTGCTTTTAATTTGTTTTTATATGACTTCATCCTCTGGATTTGGTACATTTGTCTACTTGTTTATTTATTGAAATTTAAGTCATCAGTTGTAATCATCCCATCTCATGTTTGGCGCGCTATAATCATCTTTGGTTTTTGCGCCATAATCTCTCACTCACTCACTCATTTCTATATCTTATCTCCTTCATTTGCACTTTTGATGGTTCGGTAAAACCATCAAAACTAGTACTGTGAAAATTTGAAAATATAATGCTGATTTTTGTTGTTTGACTTCTAAATTTTTAAAAAAAAAGCTTAATATTTATTTGTTTACCTTATTAAGCATTTCTTTCAATGCAAATTGTTTAAGTTGCTTCATTTTTTCTGCTAATACTTTCTCTTTAATTCTGTAGACAGACATAATCTCTTGTTTAGTTATGCTGTTAAAGTTTTGTAACTGCTGTTTCGAGAATTCCGACTAACTTGTCAATAAAAATTTTCTCGTTTTCGGTAACTTCTCTGTCACTTTCTTCACTATCGGTAGTGGTATTTTTTGGATGTAGAATCATGCTACAGATTTTGTGATTCATTAATTGATTGATGATTGAGAAGCATTGTCATCACAATGAAAAACTTCTTTTAAATCATCTTCATTTATTATCACTTCTCCACATTTCTTTACAAAATTCATTAATTGAAAAATTTCACCTTTGTTTTTGATATCCGAAAACCTTTAAAATTAGCGGCTATCATCATTAAATTTAGCTATCCTTCACTATACATATTTGGCTATGCATCATGAACTTGGTGACTAACGACAAGTTATTCCATTAAATTTTATCTTGATCGCACACTGAGACAATTAAGCCTGAATTGTATTAGTTTAGTTATTTATTATACTTATGTTTATTTCTTGCACATGCTTAAGGCTTATCAGAGTTCTGAATAAATTCTCACATATAGTTAAGCCTTATTAAGGGCTGGCGCTAGATATCTTACCGCCTGATGCAGTCTCTGCGACCCTGTGCTGCCATACGAGCCCTGACGCTGGTTCTGGGTTTATGTGAATAACAAATCAGTTATTCTTAATTCAAATAGCTCTAAATGTAATTTTTGGGTCTATGAGTATCATCAACAAAATCTATTTTTAGCATATAGAAATAAATTTCTGGTAAATTTTTCCGTGTCAACATTTTTAGTAAATTTTCCTTAAATCTGTAATCATTGCCAAGCGTAACTGTCAACATAAAAGGTTACCATACTCCTTTATTATTCAATTACTAACATAAAAAAATTGTTTAGGCATCGCTACGTGAGTCATTACTCAAGTTAACATGTTTTGATAAACATTCAGTGATGAAAGGAAAGTATAATAAATAATGATTCGCCGCCAGATCAACAATGTATCTATGTGGAATGTTTTGGTTTGAGATGTGTGCCAAGCAGATACGCAGCAACGGAGCTAAATTACTGATCATACAAATTTATGCTAAAATGAGTGTTTCTTCAATAACAAGGTATTTTATTTAATGTTGAAGTGAAATTAAGAATCGGGACTCTCCAAATGTTTTATTATGGGCGGAGGGGGGAATCAAATGCGCATGCGGAAAGCCTACGAGTTGTTAGTGATTTTGAGGTCTGGATTTTAGATCATTTCGGATATTGAACGTACAGACTTTGTACTGTACTATGCTTTATGGACAAAGTCAAAAAGTTGCACGTTGCACTTCATTGAAAATTTTCGATGTAGTAGACCATTTTATTAAAGTGTATTCATTATCATATTTGGAATTCTAGTGGTGTGTATTTAGTGGTGTATTTAATTATGGCAAAGCACACTAGGGCTATCTGCCTAAGGGAAGGGATGCCTTCGTGGAGGACTTTTTAAGGGAAACTGACTCGTATACACGTTACACATGGGGAAAACCACGAAAACACCCATGCAGCCAGCCCGTTCGCGGGATTCGAACTTTGGACCCAACTACCAGTGTTCAGCGACTTTACCGCTCGGCCGCTGGTGGGCCCCATTTGGAATTCTAGATCTTTTCATAAATAATATAACTGTATACAGTGAAATTCACCTTGCAAATCAGTTTTTCATTAACATTCTGTCACACTGCTGGTAAATCTCATTGAACTAATTTTTTTAATTAGTTCAATGAGAATTCACTAATTTTTTTAATTAGTTCAATGTGCTTTAAGAAAATGTATTTCACATTTATTATCAATGCTTAAAAAACTATGAAAATAATAAATGTTCTAAGCTGACATTTAAGTATTGTTTTCTTTAATATCATATTTACATAATCAAATGAGTCACCACATGAATTTGAACACTGCCATTTTTCTGCATTTTGGATGGTCTTTTGTTAAATATTGAGGGAATAATTAACAAAACAAACCCCTCCTTAACAGAGTTAGTCATCAAACTTCAACTCTATAAGCAGCCAGTATCATGTCACAAATTAACTTATCTAATAAAGCATGCACGTAAGTTCTGATAAAAATCTGAGTGCATATATCTTCAGTTATATTAATGCAGAGGATTTTAGAGTGACCTTAGATTTTTTAACTGTGAAATTTATCGCTACAAGTGATCAATGAAGGTTCTTTTACCTAATGAACTACTTAAGCCCACACAGCTCCAAATATATATTATTTAAGATTAAAATGCAAAGCTTCTACTTCAATTAGATCACCTGCTGTTATAAATATTTTAATTTAACACTTGTCCTTTTGATTTGGGATAAGAAGTTATAATAAAGTGCGCTTTAAAAATTTTCAAACTATGTGAAAGGTTTAAACAACATTGAACATTTAAACAACATTAGTTATAAAAGTTATAACAAAAAATATCCTAACAGATATCATTGTTTCCCTCTGCATGATAAACAAAGCAATTTTTATTGCATTCATGGATATCAATTTAATGAAAATAAAATTGTGTAAGTCTTAAGAGTAAATTTAGAATTTAATATTACATATTTCTGCTATAGGTCATTAAAAAGATCCTTGTAAAGCAACACACACTGTAATTAAAAATAAGATGATAAGCACATTTTCCAAGATAAATTAATAAATATATGTAAGATAAAAAAAATATGTAAATCAGAATTGTAATTCAAACTAACTGTAAAACTTTAATTCTCTCTCTTTGTTCTAAAAATCGTAATAACTTCTCTCGATTGCATCATTTCTAGATCATTCCTTTTTGCATGGCCTGTGCAATGCGTGCTGATGATGTAATAATTGGGAACTGATAATTTAAAGCAAAACCTTTCTCTTCGTGTGCTTCCATCTTGCATAACTATGCACTTCAGCTTCGCTCTGTACCCTGCTAAGATATAACTTCGCTGTCTTGTTTGCTATTGCAATAATATCAAAAATGTAAATGTTCTGTAAAAAGGCACGACCAGAGTGCCAAGTGATTGTGGCCACAAACGTCAACTGGAAAATAAAAATGGAATTAAAACTGCCTCGACTGCCAAATTTCTTGGATATTACCAAGTCGACATATTAGCATACTATGCAATCAGAAGTCTTCCTCTTCAATATGGATCTAAGTACGCATTAATAGGGTTTTCAGCTTTTCTTTGCTATTATTACATATATATAGAAGGAAAGTTATGCATATATCTTTAATATATATTTATTCATATAATAACAAACATTATTTTTGCTATTTCAGTAACAATCAATGAATATATTCCTCTTTTAATTTGTATGAAATAAATATATTTCCAATTCTCAACCATGTTGTAGGAATGCTGTGTTATGGGGGGGCATCCTATGTGTATGTGTGTTAGTATTTATATAATGAATGTTCAGTTTTCTATGATGAATTTTGAAAATTATTATTGATTTTTTATAATTTCAGGGGGATAGAAGCTATAGCTGTTGACTACGTTCGACCAAGTATAGTAGGAGCAACATTATCTAAGGCAGCTGTGGCAGTTGTGTATTCATTATCAGTGTTCATGTTAGGTGGATTATTTTACTTTAACTATAATGATATTGGATTGTGCCAAGCAATAAGAATGTTGTGGAAGTTGTAACTTTTGTTAAATGCTTTTAACCGGTTATTAAATTAGGTAATAAAAACTCTTTGTTTTAAATTTTAGTACATATACAGGGTAAAATGTTTGTAGAGAATCTCGGAAACTCACTGCTTAAACATATTTTGTTTTATAACTATGTACACAGCATTTATAGAAAAAGCAATAAAATAGTAACTGTGTGTTGCTCAGAGTAATTTTGAATTTTCCAAGAAATACACTCTTTTATGAATACATGCTCAATAAAAGTAAGGTCTGTCAGTAAGGAATTTTCTTAAGCCCAATAATGAAATATACATTTTATTTAGCGTTTTAAAAATGTGCTAATCATCATCATCATTCAACTAAAGCTTCTATGCAGTGTTACGTCTGTATTTGAGTGTATTAGTATTTTACATTGCACCAGCTCTCAATTCAGTAAAAGAAATAAGTGTTCTTTTCTGATAATTTGGTTTGATAATCATGATGTTCTAAATTTATACACATTCTAGAATTATTCCCAGTTTACAATGATCAGCAATGCAGTTATATTCTTGGAAAGAAGTAGCACAGAGATTCCTCCATAAAGAATTTCGTGGTCTTAGAGAAGGGTATCATTCCAACATCTGACAAAAAGTTTACACCAAAGATCTGCTAAGCCTGGTTGAAATCGTGTAATTAAAAAAAAGGCTGAAAAAAATGTAGACATTCTATTAGAGCAAGGATCAGCTAACTGCGGGCTCATAGGCCAGCTTTGGCTTGCCTGAAGGTTATATCTGACCTACTGCAAATTAATATATATATATATATATATATATAATAAAACTGCATTATTATTGAAATAAGATTGACTTGGTGAGAGTTGCAACGGATTGGCATTGAAGAGGACTGCTTAGTTAGAGACTGTGCAGTTAGCAAGATGATACTCGAAGAACAGGCATAATAGTAAATACTACACATAATTTTATTTCTGGATAATGCACATTATCACTGTGGGTGCATCCCTCCCAATTTTGTACAGACTGCATCTTCCTAAAGGATGAAAATTAGAAAAGTAAACTCTGCATGGATAACAGCAAGGCGACACAAGGGAAGACAGAAGAGAGTTGTAATGCAATTAAGCTTTTATACCGCATTCCATTTCAGATCACTTAGCAGTTTAATGTACAGGTGTTGAGTTCAGACTCAAGTGCGCAATTCAGGTTAGATGACGGATCTTTTTTGTTTAGTTAGAAAATTTATTGCTCTGTTATTTTTAGAATGAAGACAGAAGTTAAAGTGCTATTAATTTATTTTTTGAAAGATAGATATTTTATATTTTACATATAAATATATTTGCCATATGAATAACTTAAATGTCAAGATGCAAAGAAGAAATCCATTTATTGCAGATATCTGGGCTGAGCGGTTTTAAACTAAATTTTAATCTGTTTGCTATCTAGAATGATTTATCATATTTTGCAAGGTTAAATTTCAAAGCCTCAGTAAATGAAGACAGATTAAGAGATAAAAGATGACCTTAGAAAACAGCATTTGAGTTTGAATGCAGATTTCAAGATTTCAGTGCCATTCAAACAGAATTGGATATTTTTACCATGCCTTTCAATGTAAATTGTGAAGTAGTGATGTCGGATTTGCAGCTTGAATTAACTGAGTTACGATATAACAATCATCTCAAGCAGTTGTTTCTTAATGTTCCAAAATTAGTATTTAAGTTTTAGAATAAGTTATATTAACCGTCTTTTGATTTGTACACTAATATCAAATCGTTCCAGCAGAAAATAGTACTGTTTCAATCACAATTGCATCCGAACCGCCCAGTCGGTATGGTGATCAGGGAAGCTGACTGCGATGCCGAAGGGCCTGGGTTCGAATTTCGGAGAAGGCATGGTTGTAACTGTCCGTGCCTTCATAGGAAAAGGCAATGGTGGCCCACCTATTAGGTGCCTCCATAATAAAGAGACCACCACATCCGGTCTTGTATAGATTAACGGACTGGGTTGCATTTGTAATTGTCCACAATCTGCCATTGGAAAAAAACACAATTGCATAAAAAATGTTTCACACATTTTAAAACATGTGCAATATTCAGCCACAGCCTGAGACTGAATTTCCCGTTGATTTTGCAATCGAAGCTTTGAGTGCTTTGAAGATAAATTTTAATACTCGTTTTTCAAACTTTGATGTTATTGCAAATGAAATTAAGATTTTTCAAAATCGTTTTGATATTGACATCGGAACCGTAGCTCCAGAACTTCAACTGGAAATTATTTATTTACATTGCAGTGACATACTAATTAAGACCAAATATCAAAACTCATCTTTGTTGGAATATTATAAGAGTTTTTCCATTGGTACAATTTTTTGCATAAGTTTGCTCGTGGGCTGTCTTTTGTTTTTTTGTACTACTTATTTGTATGAGAAAACATTCTCCAAAATAAAGTTTGCAGATCTAAGTTAACCGATGAGTATCTTAAATCTCTTTTAATAATTGGTACAAGTAAAATGGGTCCACAAATACAAACTTCAGTGGAAAATCATAATTACATAAATCTCATTAGTATTTTTACAAGTGAACACTTGTCATTAACCTTTACCTATCAAATAAATGAGTTATCATTATTCTGTGTTTTTTTTATCCAACTTATCACAGCAACAATAACAATTAGCCATTAGCTATCGCAGGGCTGATTGATGACACTGGCGGGCCAGTTTTGGCCTGTGGGCCGTAGTTTGGAGATCTCTGTTCTAAGAAATATATCTAACGAAAAACATAAGAGCAATGTAAATTGTATTAAGAAAAATTCAAATTTTCTGTAGAAAGAAAACGTGAAAAAGTCGTTAATGCAGAATGTATATTTTTTGCCTTTTTCTTAAAGCACAATCTGCTACCAAATGCCTCCCACAGGCTACAGTTTTATTTAGAAAAATATTTCCTATTAACAAAATTGTTTAGAAATACTCATGTAAAGACAAAATTGAATGCAATGTTAAAAAAAATTGAGTATTAAAAAAATTCTTCAGTTTTGGATTGTATTTAAAACAGCTCCTTTCGGCCTTTTTTTTTTCAGATACAAACAATAATATTGATACAAAACTGTGTCCAGTTATTGTTACTTTTTTTTTTTTTTTTTTTAACCCTGCAGCTTTGGAAGTTGAATGTAGTTTTACTTTGTGCTTGAAAGGAGATTCAACAGGTTTTAATATAGCACAACTGATTTTAAAAACATTGAAGGAAAATTAAATTCCTCTAAATAATTATTTAGCTCTTGGTACAGATAATTTACCTGCAATGGTAGGCATGAAGACCGACATTGCAGGCATCTTGAAAAAAGGTAACTAAGATTTGCAAATTATATTGTAAATACTCATTTTTTTTTAAATTAGCAGCTATGGAAGATGCAGCTTATTTACCAATATTAGATGAATTCATTGTTGATGTTTATTATTGCCTTGAAAATAATTCTAAAAGGAAAAAAAAAATCAAACCAGTAGAATGAGTTTCACAGCTGCTATCTATCCTGAACACTGTGTCAAAAGAAACATTTTCGGGATATCTAATTGATTGACTTATGTGAAAACCAGTTCTTTAAGGAAAACTCTCTCTCACAGACATAGCTTCAAGTAAGTTATTTTCATATCAATTTCAAAATATCCCATATGATACTTCTTTCGTAAAGAAAATAAAATCTGTTACAGATGTTAAGAATTATACAAAAATGTATAAAACTACTGTTTTTCGATAAAATGTTTCAAATAATAATTTTTTTAAACATATGAGTATAGCTGCTAAACTTTAAAATATGAAAACCAAGGAAGTTTCACAATTTCAAAAGAACTCCAAATGTAAGTTCACTTTACAAGGCATGATTCAGGTTACTGTATTGTTTGTAATATGATATAAAATCTATTATTTAATTAGGCATGATTCAGGTTACTGAATTGTTTGTAATATGATATAAAATCTATTATTATTTAAATAGATATTCCAACTTTTATGTTCTTTAGATAATTTCATTTCGTAAGTTTTAAACTTTTATATTGAGAAAATCTTGAGCACACAAAAAAACGCTTTTATTTAAGTACTTTTAAATATGATAAAAATAAAATTATTATTATATGTAATATCAAGTGGGATAAACTTAGTATGCACCATACATTTGCATAACACAAAATACAAGGGTTGGAACTTTAATAGTGGCAACACGACTGAAAAAATGCTCCGCAACAAAACAAAAGAATATCGCGTATACCACACGTAAACTACGTACTTACCTTACCTCTCGGCAAAAAGATTCATCCTGCCTATGTCACGTGCATGCAGAGTGACGCGAAGAACGGATCCTTGTATTAGCTCGCGGTCTAAAGTAAGTGTTGTCAGAATGTTTTCAAAACAAGAACAACGATGTTGGATAAAAATTGAATGTGCCAGAGGTTGTACAGCACGACAGTGTTCATCAAGGGCTTCAAGAGGCTTGCGGGGAATCTGCATTGCCTTACAGAACCGTAGCAACATGGGTGAAAGCATTCAATGAAGAACGCCAAAACGTGGCAGACATGCTGCAGCCAGGTCGTCCAAGTTTCGGCGATGCAGACGTGCAAGCTGTTGCCGCACTAATGGACAGTGATCGCCGCCAAATGATTCGTCAGCTGGCCGAACAAACAGGATTAGCGCATATGACTGTGCTGCACATTCTGAAGGAACGCCTGTCCATAAGAAAAATTGCTTCACGATGGGTTCCACATCAATTGACGGAAATGCAGAAATGGCTACGATACGATGCTGCCCGAACCCACCTGGAGCGCGAAGATGCTTTTTTACCCGTACCTGGATGAGACCTGGGCCCGATCGTACCAGCCAGAACTGAAACGCCAATCAAACGAATGGCGTCATCACGGGTCACCACGACGTTTGAAATTTTGTCAGAACCCCAGCAATGTGAAAGTTACGGTGATTCTTGTATACGACTGTGATGGTGTCATCCTAACGCATACTGTTCCCCAACATCAAACCGTCACTGTGCAGTATTACTGCTCATTTTTGGAGCACAATCTCCGACCAGCTTTGAGAAAAAAATGGCAACACTTTCTGCAGAATGTTTCTCTCATTTTGCATGACAATGCTCGGCCGCATGCAGCGCAAGCTGTGACTGATTTGTTCAAGCGATGGGGCTGGGAAGTGCTTTACCATCCACCATACTCCCCAGATCTAAACCCTTGTGACTATGACTTAATTCCTAAGATGAAGGAACCACTTCGTGGCACTCGCTTCCAAACTGTTCCTGAGATTCTTGCGGCAGTAGACCGGTCCATTCAAACTATCAACAAAACAGGCGCTGCTACAGGTATTCTGCGACTTCCACATCATTGGAAATGGGTTGTACACAATGCTGGCGATTATATTGAAGGACTGTAAAACATAGTGACATGAATCACTTTTGTATTCCTTGTAAATAAATAGTTACCACTATTAAAGTTCCAACCCTCGTACAAATCCCTACTGATTAACATTTGGTTGAATCCCCATATAAAATTCCTATAATAGATTGACACAATTGAGATCACATAAAATTTAGTGAGAAACATTATGCTGTATATCACTAGGAGCGGAGGAATGGAATTCGTGCAACTGGGAAAGTCACATAAATTAAATAAATTTTATTTCTGGAAAACATTAAAAACTAGGGTTATGTAATTCAAAACAAGGAGAGTAGCAGCTATGTATGAGTATTTTTATACTAACTGCATTTAAAATTTAGTGACTACACGTTCAGAAATTACTTAGATAGTATTTATAGTTTATTTAAAGATAAATCCTTCAGCATGTTGAGTATCAATTTTTGTCACTGAAAAAAATTGTTCTAAGTTCTTTTAAAAAATCTGATTTTTGATTTTTAAAACAAAAAGTAAATACATATTTGGGTAGAAAAAGAAACATTGGGATATTTTAACACTGAATTGGTACTGAACACTGAAGCTGTAAAAATCTGAATAGGAAGTATATTTTAAATCTTAAATAGAATGTGCAGTAATTTTGTTATTGTTAACCTTTTTCAACAAACAAACAAAAGTTTCAATTATCCAATTATGTTTGGTGCATGTAAGAGATTAAAGATCCATGGATGTTATAATGTTGCTTGCATAGTATTTTTGGACACCTCTTGGGCTCGGTGGTAGTTAAAAATGGAGATTCTCAGAACACTTTTCTTAAGATGTCAGCGTAAATTCATTTAGGTTGTGGTGTGAATATATTAAATGGTACCGAAGCCTTTGTCTAACATACAAAATTTGATTTTCTATAAAGAGATTATTTGTAATACTGATTAAAATATATCTCCATTCATACATGATAAATCAATTCGTAGTTTTTGCATAATTATTTAATTAGAAGGACTGCATATATAACTCTTTAACTATACAAGTATGCTTCACACACAAAAATTAAATATATGTTTCCTTTTTCAATACAAAATATTTATTTTTATTAAGATGTGCCTGCTGCCTTATATGTAAAAATAATTTTAAAAATGGAGGGGGGAAATAATTAATCTTACAAAATATAAATAAAATATTTCATTCAAGTACTTTATAGCATTTAAAAAACAGTATAAAAAAAATTAAAAGATTAAAAAAATATCACTATTTGTTGGAAACAACATTGACAAGCATACTACGGAGTGTAAAAATAAAAAAGTACTCCATATAATTAAATAAAAATAAATATAGTACAAAGTCCAAATTCCGGACTCAACGAGACTTTGATGATTCTGGATTTGGAATTTTTCCGGATGTTAGATCATCAGTTTAAATCTAGTAAGATAGTGCAGAGAAATTATAAAATTAAAAATACGAAATTTTATGACCTTAAGGAAATCAGAATTTACAAAAGAAAAGCTCAGTATTTATTTGTTTGCTTTGTAAACATTTCATTCTATGTAAGTTGTTTAATTTGCTGTGTTTTTTGTGCTAACATTTTCTCTTTAATTCTATAGATAGGCATAATTTCTTGTTCAGTTACAAAGTCCTGTAACTGCCGGTTTGAGAATTCTCACTAAATTATTTCGTTTTCATTATCCTTTCTGTCATCATAGAGATATTTTAAACCATACTGCAGATTTCACTATCCATTAGTTGACTGATGATTGAGGCATTCTCATCGCAATTAAAAACTATTTTATCTATTTATTACCATATTTCTCGATTAAAAAAAATCCATTAATTGGAAAATTTCACTTTTTATTTGGGAAATGAACACCTTCAAATTCGTGATTGTTATCATAAAGCGTAGCTTGCATCTTATTAGCGATGTACCATGAGATGACGACTGAAGACATCTTCCGCTAAATTTTCGAAATGCTGAGTCCAAAAAAAAAAAAATAAATAAATAAATAAATAAATTCCCACATATACTTAAGGCTTATCCAGTGGTGGCACTAGACATTTTGCAGCCCATGCAGTCTCTGCTGATACGAAATTCTGCTGCCAAGTGCCTCCTTAAATTCTAAAAATTCTGCCTCCCCTACATTTTTTGTCCTACTACCTGCCCTAAATTCTAAAGATTTTCTGACACCTTGAGTTTTTTTTGCTTAATGGTTCTCTAAATTCTAAAAATTGTGCCCCTCCTAAATTCTGCTGTTGGATGTGGCTGCACCATCTCTGGCAACGGTCCTAGACTTATTTGAACAATAAATCATTTATTCTCAAATTCAAATGGCACTGACTGTAATGTATGCATAGTACAAACATAAAAGGCTACCATGCTCTTTGCTATCCAAATATTTAAAAAAAAAATTTTTTTTGGACATCGCTGCACGAATAATTTCTCAAATGTGAACTGTGTTGAGAGTTATGCAGTGATAAAAATAAATAATTTGCAAGCTTAGCATCAAGTGCCAAATTGAAATTAAGAATTGGAACTCACTATGTATTTTATTATCATAAAAAATAAATTCGCAGGCAAAAAGCAGCATTGAAAAAAAAAAAAAAAAAAAAAAGGTTGCATCCAGAGTCCCAGATACTGGAAATCCGGATTTCAGAGTTTGCACTGCCACATAAAAATAGTTTATAATTCAAAACATTTGCCAAAACTGTTCTGGTGTAATGTGCTTTATGTCATAAGTTATTAAACAGTCAAAAACAATTCACATGTAAAATGTTTAAAGTGATATAGTATGTCAAATGTTGCATAATAAAATACAGTAACTCTGGCACATAAAAAATTAATTCTTTATATACATATTTTGGTCCAGTTTCAGTTCTTATACACTTCTAATTAAAACGGGTAAATTATAAAATAGTCTTATACAATTAAATACATGAAAAATAAGATTACAGTTTCATACAGACTTCATGAAATTATAATATTCAAATTTTCTGATATTCTATATATTATTACATATGACAATAAATAAATATAGATAATTTTCATAAAATTAGAAAAGTCTTAAAAGGTTTATAATACACACTTATTAGTCACAAATTTTCTTGTTCATCCATATTTTTTTAAATATATACAGCACCATAAATTTATGAAGTCAACAATAACAAGCAAAATGATGTCAGATGAAAAAGTAATTTGCTTATTTAAGTATCATTTTATGAAATAATTTTCAAATAATACAGTTTTCATTATCTTTCTTCTAATAATAACGGACTTGAAACAATTCAGGCTTCTTACATTCTTCCAATAAAAACAATTACACATTAACAGATATATTGCTTCAATGAGTATTTTAACATTTTGAGTAAAATGTACATAATATGGTAATTCAAACTAGAGTCAAATATGTCAATTACTATTTGTAATATTTTAATTTTGTGCATTGTAATGCAAGTTTAAGTTTGTTCTTTAATGTTCAATGTTATACAAATTATTTTCTATTTTCTATGCTTTAAATTCATTTGCAAGCTCAAAACGTTTTCACGTGCAAAATTAAATAATATCTTGATTTTACTGTGAATGCATGAAAAAATTGCTGGAATTTCAAATTTTTCAGTTGATTTTTGAAAAGGGTAAGCTTACACCAAGTGAAAGAATAAGGATTACTGTATAATTTAAGAAGGTGGTTGTTCTTCAACCTATCAGGTGTGAATTGATAACTAATAAAAAATATGAATATTTAACTATGAAGGTCTTTCTAACTCAACTGGAAGTTCAATCAGTTCTTAGGCAACAGCGGACTTAGTTCACACAGTCCACTAAAAAGATGCAGCATCTGAGGTATTTAAAACTTTTCATACAGAAATAAATATATCTTTTTAACATGGTGTCTTAACCCTTGCGGCACAGTGTGTCCAGTCTGGACACACCTAAAAATTTCCTTTTGTACGCACAGAAAAATTGAATGAAAAAGGATTTATAGGTTACTCTGAACCTTCTTTATTTATAGTAGATGGCAGCTCAACATAAACCAGTCCATATATTTTAGCCATGTTTAGTTTTTTAAGACCCTCATTTTTCAAAGAAATCTTCTAGATCTTTTTTTAGGGTATAAAGAGAATTGTTTGAAAAGAAATTTCTATGTTATTTTTTTGGGCTGTATGCTAATCTCCTTATTCTATATTAGTTTTAAATTTTTACCTTGAAATCTTGCTTAAAATCAAACGGTGAACCCTAGGTGTGCCCAGACCAGGCTCACCGATAATCTAGGACAACTGAGAGTCTGTATTCTTTGTTTCTCCGCATTTCATTGGTCAGTTCATTGACGACACTGCTCCTTTCAACACTCTTTTCGAAGCTGTATTCAATCAGTTTGCTACTTTGGGCACACCCACAGGATTAAAATGATGAGTGCTATCTTTACAAAATTTTACTCCACTAGGCCTAATTAGACTGCCTACCTTTTTTTTTTTTTTTAATCAAAACTCCCACTTTAAAAGGTAGCGTGCCGGAAAGGGTTAATGAATGAAAACTTCTAATGAAATAAATATATGGAAAATAATACTGAACAGAGTGATTCTAAAAATGCTGCAAAATCCATATTTTAATCAATACAGTACAAAGTCCGTAATCCGGAATGATCTATAATCTGGACTCAGAGCCACAAGCTTACGCATGCGCGTAAAGCCAGTAAAGCATTTACCCATGCTCGCTTCCGATAGTGAAGAAAGTAACAGAGAACGTCATTGAAACCGAAAAAATTTTGATTGACAAGTTAGTCGGTATTCTCGACACAGCAATACAGGACTTGAACAGTGGAACTTTGTAACTGAACAAGAAAATTATGTCTGTTTATAGAATTAAATAGAAAGTATTAGCACAAAAAACGAAGCAACTTAATCATAATTTCTCTTTATTTCATAAATTACGGTTTCATATTTTTAATTGTATAATTTCTGCATGCCATCTTACCAAATTTAAATTGATGAGCTATAATCCAGAAAACCCCCTAATCTGGAATCGCCAAAGTTCCGACGTGTCCAGATTACGGACTTTGTACTGTGCTTTTTATGAGCATTAATAACCTGGCCCATTATAATGCTTAATACTTAAATGAATATAATTCAACTTCTAGATACAACACACAGAAATGAGCACTTAGAAGACATAGCACAAAATTTTATAATAGTAACATGCATGAAACTGTTGTCAAAAATATAAATATTTCAGAATTTGCCATTTTTATACATTAGAAGTTACAAAATTAAAAATATCAAACTTTGTTAAAATGCATATTTTTCTCGTAAATCATGAAAAATTTACTTAAAGCAGTATAAGTATGAGGCTTAGAGCCAAAAAATGTGCATTGTATTAACTCATCAGAGAAAAATAAATATAAACGGAATCATATCCACATAACTACACAAACTATATCTCATAACTTAGAACTATTTTGACTTTTGTCTATGAAAAAATACATAACTTTACTTGTAAATCATTTATAAAAATGATTAATTTAATTTATAAAATGACTAATTTTTTTTTTTTTTTCCTCCATTTTTAGATTAATTCTTAGGTAAAGATTTGTTGAGTTTGCATCAATTAAATAACAAAGTATATTTTTTAGTACTTTCAAGACTTATTTAAATATGGGACTTAATGTAATAAATAATGTAATTTAATTTATAAAATGACTATTTTTTTTTTTTTTTTTTTTTCTCCATTTTTAGATTAATTCTTAGGTAAAGATTTGTTGAGTTTGCATCAATTAAATAACAAAGTATATTTTTTAGTACTTTCAAGACTTAAATATGGGACTTAATGTAATAAATAATGTAATTTAATTTATAAAATGACTAATTTTTTTTTTTTTTTTTTTTTTTTTTTTCTCTCCATTTTTAGATTAATTCTTAGGTAAAGATTTGTTGAGTTTGCATCAATTAAATAACAAAGTATATTTTTTAGTACTTTCAAGACTTATTTAAATATGGGACTTAATGTAATAAATACTTTGTAAATAGAGAACATGATACAAAAGCAGAAGTTAAATAATCTGATAAATTATGACAACAGATTACAGAATAAGTATTTCCATTATTACATCAATTTCCTATAATTTACATGAATTAAATCTCTCAATATATTTGTATGCATCCCTCTCCTTAATGAAGAATTAAAAATTCCAGTTTATTTGTTTCATTGAACATGCACAAAGGCCATGATTTAAATTTTTATAATCAAACAAAGAAAATCATATTTGTTACAACATTAACAATTATCTCTAATTCTATGCATATTGTAGAATAAGGATAAAATTGATAAATTATTTAAATAAATATTATTGGAATTGTTTAATAAATACAGGAGTAGGAGTATAATAACAGGATAAATAATATGAGTACGAGTTAAAAAAGGGTTTCTGATCAAAATTTTATATTATATTATTAAAACACCATTACGTAGAATAATAAAAAACAAAGATCAACAGAACAGAAGATTTTTCATCAGTATCTCCTTTTTAGATCTGAGAAGTTTTAAATATAGATCATGATAAGTAAGAATCTACTAAATGAAAAATAATCAGGCTTTAAATACAGATCCATATTTAAAAAAATATTAAAGAATATCAATAAATAAATATGAAACCAAAAACAACTTAAGCAAAAATTTGTTCATTAATATATGCATGTTATCAACTTTTAAGTTAATGGTGCAGAACATTTTATTTTAATGTAACATATCTAGAGATTTAAAAGCTCTTTGATTGCTGCTGCATTTCTATTTCCACCCTGCTTAAAATTACCAATGCCTAAACTGGCAATCTCTTGCATGTATTTAAATGTAATTTTTTTTTTTTTTTGGTAACTCAGAAAAAAAGTAATAGTCATGACCTGAAAGGCATAAAAATTTTTATACTAATTTCTGTTATAGAAATAAA
Source organism: Stegodyphus dumicola (assembly GCF_044657685.1). Taxonomy (NCBI): domain Eukaryota; kingdom Metazoa; phylum Arthropoda; class Arachnida; order Araneae; family Eresidae; genus Stegodyphus; species Stegodyphus dumicola. The sequence continues at coordinate 18,427,806 of NC_140772.1, read as the reverse complement.
ACTACATCAAATTCTATGCTTATTTGTGAATGAATATTTTTTCCTTAATTATTATTTACAAGTATTTCTTGTGTCTCAGTATGCAGTTTTTAATGTTTTATAAAGTAATGAAAAAATTCATTTTATTTTATTGCATTATCATGAAAAAAGTATGCTTCTTAGGATTTCTTTGCATTTAATTAGTAATATATGGTGTTCAGTTTAAATATTTTGGTAGCAAAATGTATTTCAATTCAAAAAAGAACTGAGACCCCCATTTCAATAATTTCCAGGCTCTGGACCTTACCTGGCAAGCGGAAGATACTTGTATTAATTAGCAAAATATGTGTTTACTGTATCTTTCTCTTAATAAAAAAAAAAAAAAAAATAAATAACTAATAGTTTTAAATCTTTACAATTCTATTTGCAGAAAACTTTGATGCTACATGCATTACATTAAATATCTGCCATTGAAAAATTTCTGTTTTCTGATCCTTGTACTTTAAAACAGTCAAGGATAATTATTTATTAAAAAACATTACTTTTGCCTAGAATGGAATTTTCTTTAGAATTTCACCAGACCTCCCCCCCCCTGGCCAAAATAGTAATAAGTTTAGAATCAAAGGTGGGCTGTTATCCTCTACATCTGGTGCCAGCAACCATTTTTTGGCTTCACGTAAAAATCAACCAAAGTGTATATTAAGAAAACATTTTGGGTCAGTGGTATTTTCATTTTAGAACAGCTTTTGATGAATGATAAGATAAATTTCGTAGGAAAAAAATATTGCAATATGCAAACTTTTAGCATAAAAATTCTAATTGCTATAAAAACAACATTGAGTCAAGTTTATTTTCCTCTTCGATATCAATGGCTTCACTGATGCTAAATTTCTGACATCAATTTAGTCAAGTCTGGCTTATAATTAGTTGTCTTAAGACAAACACAAATATCTGGATTTTGGTAGTTAACCTGCTCCTATTCTTATTTAAAATAAATTTCATAGATGAAAATATTTGCTTGCATTCATAAACAGAACCAAATGTGGACAAAATGGCAAAGCCAATTTTTTGGAATTGCAAGAATAACAGATTGGCATTCCCAAATTTCTCGATTTCTCCTCAGAATTATATTACAATTTTTAAAACTGCATGTTCATTATCGGAACTTTGTAATCAAATAAAAATGTTATTGTTATTATTTATTTTCAGTTAATTTTTTACGTATTCTTCAAGTACTCATACTATATTTATGTTTTATAATTTTTTATGTATTATACATTATTTTTGGAACTCAAATGGATCATTTGGTGACTTGTGAGTCAAGGTTGCCAAGGCCTGCTCTAAATGTAAACCCCCAGTAGTTACAATTTTAACTCCATATATTACTTTATTTTAAAAACATTAAATACATGCATCTGAAGATAAAAATTATATTAATATAATAAATACCAGCTAATAAAATTCACAATCAGAATAATCAAAGAAGTAACCATTTTCTTAGTTAACAGCTGTAAAAAACAAACATTGCTTTGTATATATTTACATTCTAGATATTATTTTTAATAAATTGCAAAGAAGCCTCACTCTGAATGCCTTTTAAGAATATCTTGTGCATAATGATAGTTTTTCTTTCCTGCATACAAGTTCAGGTGGAAGTGTAGTGGGGCACCCTATGTTTACTATAAGTAATTTAGGTGTAGTCCCACTACACTTTGGTTTATTTTTAAAGTTAGTATTTAAAACAGTACATAAATTATATTGACATTATGATTGATATCATATCTATTATTACCTTTCCTGCGAAACTAAGACAAAAGAAGCTTGTTTTAACCCCTTAACTGCCACGGGCGTATATATACGCCTTGCTCAGCCGATGCGTTAACTTTGCGAATAATTTTAGGTGTAGCAGCGCAAAGCAAATGATAGCAGTTTGGAAGGACGTATATATACGCCTGGGGCAGTTAACGTATCGGCTGAGCAAGGCGTATATATACGCCCGTGGCAGTTAAGGGGTTAATTTTCTACAACTTTTAAAACTTTAAAAATAAAGTTGAATGCAATAAGCTAGGCCTGCAAACCACAAGTTATACATTCCCCAAAACAAAATAAAAAACTTGTGATGTTCTCAACTTAGTTTAAATTACATTAATCTTGGGCATAAAGAGAGGAAGGAAGTATCTTTTAAGCTCCAGTTTACAAGATTTAGTGCAAGGAACTGATTGTCACTTAATATTCAAGCTTATTAGAAAAAAGTGAGTGTTTTTATCACAAATATGTGGAAGACTATTGTTAATACCATATAATCTAATGGTACTTGGTTTTAGCCAACACTTACCAGTACTCCTCCAATAATACTGCCCAAATCTGCTTTCCTATAACTATTGCTACAATCACAGAAGTTGTTCCAAATTCTTTTATTCTTTTGAAAAGATTACAAATTTTGTAGAGGCAGTAAGGAAGAATAGGGAGTGTATGTCATTTTATTTCAGTATCAACTTCTGACCAGTTACAACATATATCTGCATTGCATCTTTTTTTGGGGAAGGGAGATAAACCTTTTCCTGACAAAGTTCTTAATATGTTTTCTTGGTACTGCTGTGTTATCAGGACTGGATTCAGGAAATGTATGTATGTATGCATATACGTATGGATTATGTGTTCATGTATGCATGTATATATGTAAAATGTATGAATGTATGTGTGCGTGTATACATACACACATACATGCATTTACATACATTTCTGAATCCAGTTCCAACAACAGAATAGTACCGTTTTCTTTGTCCTATGTTATTTTTTACTGTATTTTGCATCATGTTTTTATAGCATTTTCTAAGAAATGAAATAGGAACAATTCGTTACTTCTAAGTATGAGATATTTTGAAAAAAAGAATCTGAAACAATTTAGGTTTTAATGTCGCACTAGAGGGTTTGTTAAGCTTTTGCTGATCTCGCAGTTTAACTTAGATTCACGCACACTGACATAACTTTTCTTTTTAATTTTATTATTAAACATCACTTTCTTCACACTTATGCCACATAAAATTCAGCAGCAAAATCACAAAATTTTTAAAAACAGCATATTATTAGAATTCCTGATGCAATGTTAAGAGGTTGCCATACATGTTTTAGACCAGAAGATGTAATTAATATAGGATATAAAGAACGGCATTATTGCTTTTATATTGCTAAGTTTGTTTGCTTTTATATTGCTACAAGCAGATGAAATTTAAAAGAAAAATGCTTTGCCAAATGGCAGCATGACACATGGAAGTTAAAAAATATTTTAAATTGATTATCTTTGAAATGCTTGATAAAATGTTAAATGTTGCCGTGCAGTTTTTATATTCACTATATTTTTTCTTTAAAAATAATATGTGGCAACATCCTTTTATTTATGTTCTGATTTTTTTAAAAATTTTTCGCTATGATATTTCTTTAAAAATGTATGTATTGTATTGCCGATAAGATTTGCAAGCAACATTTGGAAGTGATATGGACACAAAAATGATACTAATAAGTGAGGTTAATAATAATAATAATAATAAAGTGAGGTTTGAATTCAAAAACACCTCTGGTGCTAAAAATCGTGCATTTCATTTTTTTTTATTCTAAATTATTCAAATTAACTATATTAATTAACTAACTAATTAACTAACTCTATGTAATAGAAGATATAGGATGAGAAGGTAATGTTAATGCTGCTAACAAAGCATTAGAATAAGAATTGGTTCAAGGAAAATAATTTGTCTCCTTATTTAGCAAAGTTCACATGAAGAAGGGACAAGCTATGAAGAATAACAATCTGTTTGATGCCATTGGCAGATAGTGCTTGCCAGGAATCAACAAACTTGTTTAATCATTCTGCTGATATTGAAAATATAATTCGTCACCAAAAGGTGGCAATAGATTGTTGGCAGTGTACTGGTAGATGTCAGCTAATACCCAAATACTAATCTAATTATAATTTATGAATAGCCGGTGTATACTTTTTTTTATCTAGTTCTCGAACTATAACATGACTATTTGAAATAGTTTTAAAGACCCTGATTCTGGACATCTAAATAAAGCTAGAATTTATAAATAAATAAAGCTACCTTTGAAAAGACATTCAACTATATTAATTGTATTTAAAACACAGCTAGCAAATGCATTTCCATTCTATACTTCCAAATGCAAGGCTAGTACAGTTGGGCTTAAAATCTATTTTATTATAAATGCAAGAGATGTGACTTAGCTACTTTAAATTATCAAAAGAATTATGATTATACAGCCACAATACAACACTGATGTGCTTTACTCTATAATGTAATAAATATAAAAACACTTCAGTGTATACAGCTACATCTTAGATGCACAAATAACATAAATGTAATTACAAGCTCATAGTTGAAAAACAATATACCATAATTAGAATAAAAAAATAAAACAAATAAGAGCTATCTATAATATTGAGCAAAAGTTTTGTTGCCATATGTCATCAAGCACAGTTAGTGACATTTATGGCAGCAATATCCATGTTAATGGTATTGAAAAAGAATTATAAATTTCCATGATTTTTTTTTTTTTTTATTATTGAATCAACTTAAACTATTCTGTCATGATGGTATGAACAGATCATTTAATATTTTGTATTCAACTTAAAAAAATAGAAATATCACATTTTATTGAAATGTGCATTTTTTCTTATAAATCATGAAAATTTATTTAAAGCAATATAAGGATTGCAGCCAAAAAATTCACATTAAGCCATCAGAGGGGTGTAAAAAATTTAAACTGAAGAAAACTGTATAAATGTGTTTAAGGTAATAACACAAACTAGATCTCTTACAACCTGAAACTATTTTGAATTGGACTATGGAAAAAAAATATAACTTTTGTACTTGCAAGTCTTAGTTCCGATTATCCACACCCCCACTAAATATTACAAAAAAGTATTTACAACACAAAGCTGTAAGTTGCCGAAATACTTGTAGTTATATAATAGACCACAATGTCGCCAAAAAGTATTTATGTGGCAACTCGGGTATACATGTTGCACATGTCTATTTTGGCCAGCACACAATGACAACGTTATAAGATGCTCAGTTTGTACAATTCTCTGATATTTTTTTCAAGTGAAAAACAGACTGCTGTGTACGTCAGAACAACAACAGTAGGGGGGGGGAAGGATTTCTCAAATAAGGTAAGTATTTTATTACTCATATTTCTTGCATTTTTAATTTTATTGAGCGATGGCTCTCGTAGAACTCTTAGTGCAGCACCATTTTGAAAATGGCAGTTGCCTTTCATACATAAACTTGATGAAAAATTAGTAACCAATAAATTTGTGAATGCTCTCTAAAGTTGGCAATGAGTTTGTGATTGTTAGAGGTGTAGATAATTAGAAAATATCTTAATTTTAAATTTCTTTTTGCATTCTTGGATTAAATATGCTGAGGACTGAAATTTATAAACTATTAATGAAGTCATACTTTTCATTACTGCTAGATTTAAGACTTATTTAAATATGTGTAAATATTTAAATGCAATGAAAGTATGATTTCTTACACTTATGGCACTACTGAATAATATTTCTTTGTTATAATTACAGCAATAAATACATATAGTTTTTACATAAAAGTTTTATATAAATATATTACTTAAAAGTATTTATTTCCATAAATAAAAACTCTACTTAAAGGCTTTTAAAAATTTCTGACCTATGTACCATTTTATACTTCAGAAAATATACACGTAAATAAAGGATTATTTTATAACCATCTATATAAACTACAATACATCACTATCTCGGATTCTGCAGATGTAAATTATATTTCTAAGTTAATTTCACAGTTACAAGAATTTTTACAAGAGCACTCTACAATTCTTATAAAATGCACTGAAGTTTGAATTTCAGGGTATTTGGTACATGTGTTTCTCTCAGAAATTTTTTAATGCATTTTATTAAGAAGGAATTAAATCTAAAAACTAATTTTAGCTTTCTTACATTAATAACATCATAAATCCCTATGTTTGAATTTACGTTAAAGAATAAGTGCATTTGTATATTAGTTATAAATATTACTAATCCTACAAAAGCCAAATGATCATCATCTATGAACTGTTAAAAAATGTTCAAGCACACAGCAATACCTTACACAATGCAATTAACGCTTTCTGCAAAAATTATTGCACACTGAACCAACACTAATACAGGAAGAGTTCCAAACAGAAAAATATATAATAGCATGAAGACAATTCTTAATAAAGTAATAAATGTGCATGATTAAAAAAAAGATGTAAAATAACAATGAGGTAGATTAAGAAAAAATATTAATGTAACTTTTTATAATAATGCCACTTTTGATATAATAAAAGCATCATCATGAAAAAATCACACACACAAAACAATATGTATTTAGCTTAGAATTTTATTACCTACGGAGGCAGATAAAGGTATATGCTTAGAATAAGTAAGTGATAAAAAATCAGCGAAAACGCTACAGGAAATATTGGTGAATCCTTGGATTATGGTAACTTGGCGATTTTTTGGGGAAAATTTGGCGACCAACCCTGCTACAGCAAGCTGCTAGTTGTTTTTTTTTTTTTTGTGGACGCCATTTTGTTTTCACAAAGTAAAGGCTTTTTTTTTTAACTCAACATTTTTTCCAACAATCTGTTAGCCGAATTACGCTTATGCTAGAACTTTTATGGAACAAAAGTGCTTAATAATGACGAAGATTAGGTGCGAAATTGGGAGAAAGTGCAGAATCGCCCACTGCTTCGCGCATTTTTAAGAATTTCACGTACGCGGTGTCCATGTACACGTCGACCTATTTTCACTTAAAAAGTCAAAGAAAATTGACAAAAATCCAATTCTTCTTAATCTTGTAAAAAGCGCCAAACAAATAAGTGGGCGATTCTGCACTTTAGCAGTGAAATTGTTTCTAAGTGCTTATAGCTAAAATCACGATCGAAATTTTCCGGAAAATGTCACATGACATGTCTCATGATGTCTCATTTCTCTGAGACAAAATAATCTGTGATTCGAACTGTGTACTTCTCAGATCATTGCTAAAGTCCTATCTAGTAAGCTTTATCGCCTTACCAAAATGTCGCCAAACTACCTGTTACCATATTCCAAAGATTCGCCGAAATATTTTTGATTCTATTAGTCTCTATAATCAGAAACTGACTGATTGGTTTTAGATTACAGTCTACATTATACAGGTCCAAATTTAACTTTTAATATCTCTGACATTCTCTGATTTTTCAAGACTAAAGAGAAAAATTTCCTTGATGAAATAAAATGAACTAGTTATCAAATAAAGAAAATTAATAGTTTTATACATTTATAACAAAATACAATGAAGTAAATAAGATGTTATACTAACATAATTTACTTCACTCATTATTATTGCAAACAAAAGAAATATGCATAGGAAGTACACATCTAAACCATTCAAAAAAGTTGGTAAGGTTTTTAAAATAAATATCAAATTCTGAGCAAAACTGTTCATTTCACAGAGAAATTATAACAGTGATGTATCATTCATAATAAATATTAATGCTACTGTGTTTTAAAATACATCTGAAAAACTAAGATCTGTACTTGATTAAAAAGTATGTGTTTAATTAACACAGCTATTGATTATAAAGTATAACTAATCAATACAGTGGCTTCAGATCTGCATCACTTGTAAAGAGAAGGATGACAGAATAGTCATATTTCTAAAAAAGAGAATGAACCAATCATTCATTAATAGTTGGAAAAGATTGACTAAAAAGATTAAAGATTGATTCAAGATTGATGAAATTGTTTCAAATGCACTTGGCAAAAGGAAAACAAAATATTTTAGTAATTCTTCATTTGCTTTCTTCCTAAGATCATTTATAAGTTTTTATATAAACTCAAAACATGAATTTTTTATTATTTTAAAAAACTAATACAGTCAAAAATCGTTAATTCGGACACCCATAATCCGGAACGATCTATAATCCGGACCTCAAAGCTAAAAACGGTACTTTTCCGTTTTGCCGGCGCAAATCTCGCCAAGCAGACTTTGTTGGCGACAACATACAGTATACACATAAAAAATGTTAATTCTAAGAATTTTTTTTTTATTGTGAAGGCATAAACATTTTAATATCGTTTAAAATTTTGTAAAAAGCCAATAAATTTATAAAAAGACATTAATTTAAGAATTTACTATGATTTCATGGTTCAAAATCCTGATTCGCCGGTTCGTATCACGTGACCCCAAGTGATCTCATCTCACGTAAACTACGCTACTAAAATTTAATTCGCTCAGTAATTATCTACATTAATTTTAAGTTAAATCTTAATTTGGAATACAAGTTTAAATGCAAGAATTACTTCAATTCGTACGAATAGCTTACTCAGAAATTATGCAAAACCGCAGTGCTTTACTTCGCTAGTGCATTCTCATTAGAATTGATGAATTTAACACTTGATTTCGCCTTCGGATGAGCGGTGTAATTGCGTTCTAATTGACTTAATTACCGTGAATTGTCTTAGGAGATAAAATTTAAATATCGTGTAAAAATTCTATATTATTGTATGCCAGTATTGAAAGAAACAATCTGATAAGAAATGGCTTCAACTTGTTTTGAAACTGAGGCGTAAAAGGTTACCAGCGAAGATATTCCGTCTGGCATCAGTTAAACCATTATTGGCGACTTTATCGTTTGCGCCGGCAAAACAGAAAAGTACCCTAAAAACTTTCTGCGCATGCGCCGTGTTGACACATGCGCGTAAGACCTTTTACGACTGCGTATATGCATTTTCGCAAGCGCAGAATACGTTTTCACGTGCACGTTTTATGTATAATGGATGGTATAAGCTAAAATTATCTATTTCAGTTAATGTTGATGATTGCGTTGTTCCTTAATGTTCAAAATGGATCCGGCTTATTATTTTTTGCAGACTGTAAGAGCAATTTTATAAAAGTAAACTTGAACTTTCGATTATGTCAAATAGAATTTCCGATTCTGGAGCTCCCAAAGGATCGTACAAAATGATAGTATGTTTCGATGTCCATCAAACCAAAAGTGGAATTGCTGCAAAAAATGGATAAAGACATGAAGAACGTGACAGAGAGGTTAGTGAAAACGAAAAAATTTCGATTGACAAGTTAGTCGGTATTCTCAGCACAGCAATTAACGGGACTTGAACAGCGGAACTTTGTAACTGAACAAGAAATTATGTCTGTTTATATAATTAAAGAGAAAGTATTATCACATAAAACGAAGCAACTTAAACAACTTACATTGAAAGAAATGTTTAATAAAGTAAACAAATAAATATTAAGCTTTTATTTGTAAATTTTGATACCCTTTAGATTATAATTGTTCTTTATTTCATAAATTACAGTTTCATATTTTTAATTTTAGAATTTCTGCATGCCATCTTACGATATTTAAACTGATCCAGAAAAATTGAATCCGGAATCGCCGAAGTCCCGATGAGTCCGGATTAACGACTTTTGACTGTACAAGTGTTTTTTAAAATGAGAAAAATTTGACTGATTTTGTGGAAAATTTTACAGAATTTCCTCGACTTTCTAAAAAAATTCTTTATTTTGTCTGTCGTTCTCCAATATATCCTTGACTTTCCAGATGAATGGGAACCCTGCTAAAGCATGAGAATACACTGAATAAGCTATCGCAAAGAGTTAGTGTTGCAGATAACTATTATGAACTGTTGAAGTTTGTTGTATCAAAAATGCAATATAAAAGTTCATATTTTCATGAAAGTGTAAATAAAGTCATTCTTAATAAATTCAAAGACTGTTATATTTTTCATAGCTACAAAAATATATCACTCAGATTAATAATGTTAATTTATACTTAAATTTTCATTCAACTCTCTCTAATGAGAAATTCTATTGGGTAATCAAAGTTCAACTCAACCTTTCGAATAATAATTTAAAGGGAACTTGAAAAGAAAAAAAAAAAAAATTAAATATACCAAACAGTTTTAAAAAACTGTTAATTAAAGTAATAAATAACATTAATTTTTTTTCTTGAAAACAAAAGCACTTTGTGCAACATGTAAGAAATGCCCACATCTTGTGCTCCAAAGTTAATGCTACATTCTAAAATAGCTTTGCCACTCAGTGTTTCAAGTTTTGCAATTAAAAAATTCTTATATAATAGAGAGGGCACTTAAAAAAAATCACAGAACTGATCACTTATTTGCAACATTGTTCTTGTGAAAGATGTCCAGAGCATCAAGTTGTTTCCTTCCCAATAAAATATGTGGTCGACGATTGCGCATCAGTTCAACAGCTTGTGCAGGGGTCCAGTTATGACGCTACAGATTTAAAATGAAATTATTTATTAATATAACTTTAAAAAGTAATTATATACAATTTTTTTAAATATTTAGAATTACAACACAACTTTTCTTATTACATGGATATGCTAAAAATGAAACATAATAAAAATGTTTGTTATATCCTTACATGCTCATTTTCATTTAAAAAATATAAATAATATACAGTACAGTACAGTACAGTAATATACAGTAATGTTCAAGTATTTAAGACTAATTGTATTTACTAGTTTTACTGTCTTTAGTAAGGATATACAAAGAGCTCACTTTTACAGCTGAACTTTTTTTTATTTGATTGACTGCTATTTCTTATTAGTCAAGAAGAATGAAAAGTAAGTTTCCAACGCAAACTTTAAATCATTGGGACTTTGGGAATTCAGATTTTGGAAATTTCTGGATTTTAGATCATCAATTTAAACCCAGTTAAGATGATATACTGACATAGCACCATACCAGCTTCAGTTATTATTTAGGTCAGACAGAAAAATGCTAACCTCCCACAACCACTCAAAGGATGAAAGTGTAACCCAGGCCAAGAATACATATAGCGAGAGTCACTCACTAGCCAGTAATCCTTTGAAAATGACATATAGGAATCTCAGTTAGTCGGGAGAAAAAAAACACATTTAGAGCATACCTGCTTCCTTTTGAGTATTTATTATATTGCCCATTACTAGACTTTGTAAGGGAAGGACAGGATGATTTTTTATTAGCCCAAAATGGATATTAGTCTCAACAAATTTTGCATAGTTTCACTTTTCATTGAAATCTGTTGCCATTAGGGAAAATGTAAGATATTATTCTTTCACATTTAATCTGTGTGTTATTAATTAACAAATTAAAACTATTTAAAAGCAATAGATGCAGTTCTTAAAACTAATTATTTTTAAATCCGATTGATTTAAACAAAAATGAATTTAATTCATGATATATCTAATTGAAAATATTAATTATTTGGTACTTACGTATTATCGCAACCAGGTTGGCGCGATTTGTAAGTTTGAGTAAAAAAGTATGAATAGAAAGAAAATGTACATTTATTAATTACAGATAATTTTTAATACAGTTTTTTTATATTATTTTGTTTTAAAATATAAAATAGCAATTAAACCCTTGTGGTTTTGAATTTGAATAAGTTGCAGAATTATTTTTTCGGTGGAAATCTTTTGGCTATTGCTTTTAGCACTGATTGAAAACCGTCTTCGCCATTAACAGCTTGAGCTGGGCGCCATATAAATTCGATAAGGTATGAGTCAAGATGATGATGGGCTGTTCCTCTCTGTTTCTTGTTGCACCATTTGGCTGAGCCCCACATGCACTCTACATGTTGTGTGTGAACGCCCGTGTTGGGATCCACAAAGTTATATTTGTGATTAACAGTTCCATGCAGAAATCCAGCATTTTTGAACTCACTTGTATTGTATCCTTTCCAGTATTTTGTATTCTTTTCTTGTATTCCTTTATTTTATACGTGCAAATGTTCATCCTTGGAAAGGGTATATACTTTTTCCCAATCAGGTAATTTCATATATGTACTTTTTACGGACTTTAAAGATTCACAAAATTTTCCTGCATTTTCGTGCAAATTTTTCTAATTTATGAGAAAAAAAGCAGTGTAATATGGATAAAGTCAAGAGTGTGCGCAATGCCATTTTTGTGCAATTCTGGGATGTTTTTTTAAGTGGAAATAGGTCGACGTGTACATGGTAACTGTGTATGTGCCATTCTGAAAAACGCGGTGATTTCTTTACAAAAAACTACGTATAACATGTAGGATTGCCGTAAGTAGGGTCCCCAAATTTGGCGATTTATGCAAATTTTGGCCTGGTTGCGTTAATACGTAAGTACCAAATATTTTTATAGAATTAAATCACATAATTTTAATGTTCCCATGTTAGTCTAAATGCATATTCATCTAATATCCCATTTTGGATTTGGATGTCCAGATTTCAGACTTTGTACTGTATATTACTTGTATTCCCCCTCCCCTCCCCTCACCCCCCCCAAATGGAGGACAGAAATATCTGACAGTAATGTTACATACAGGCTAAGTTTTAATTCAGAAATCATATTTAACTAAATTGTTATAACAATGCTGTGACTTCACAAATAAAAGTGCATTCTGAAAATAAGTTCCATTTTCAACCTTTGCCACAGCAAAGCTGCAATAATGATGAAGTGCATTCACCCTGAATTCAGCGACACATATATAAGGCAAATGCACCAGTTGAAGGTAAGTTGGTAATGTATATGCTTCAGGGATGGTGTTAATGTCCCAAGAAAATTTGTTCAACCATCCCATGTCAGTAATTGTAACTCATAACCATATTTGTGAGACATGTAGTGAACCAGAGTGCGAGTGCCTCAATGATATGAAAATATGTGTGACAGTATAATGAGGGATGGAAAACAGCATGGCAAGAAATGCAGAATCTGACCATCTGTGTTGAGTGGTTTGTGCAACCGAAGCAAAGATTAAAAAGAAGAGACAATTTAACTTGTCAGAAACTTACAGTTCATTTTAAACATGTTTCTTGGTTGCTGCTGAATAACACTGTAAGCCTAAAAGACCCTACATAGTAGCAAAAAAGTAATAAAAAAAAGGATAAAGGTTACTAGCTAGGACTTTAGCGGTGTACATAGATAGATAAAGTCGAGTGTGCACAATGCCATTTGTTAAGTTAGAATATAGCGCCACCTATTGGATAGGGAGAGAAACTCTCACTTGGCCATCTGGATTCGGCTAAGCAACATGCCAGAGCATGTATTAGATCTGAATAGTTAATTACTGTAAATAAATTAGTTAGTTCTTTTGCTATACAGTCCACTTATTAGTTTAGAATCATAGTACATGGTCCGTCGAACCGGAGAAATGAACAAAATGCTGGCATTAGATAGAAACAAAACTTCGTTAAAAGCGAAACTAACTAGGTTAGAAAATGTAGTGAAGGAATATGATGATAGTTCGAATAAGAATGAAATTCAAATAAAGTATAGATCCCTTCAAAGCATTCAAATGGATATTAGAAACTTGAGGATTAGATATTTCGAAAGCGTTGATGAAAAAGATGTCACAGACATCGATGAAGAAATCGCCGAAATGGAAGAAAGAACGGAAGTTCTAGAGGTAAGAATTATGGAAATTCTATCATCTATAGCACATTCTGAAAATGAAAATGATTGTAGTAAATTTGATCTTAAAGTACAAATACGTTTGCCAGAATTACCAATTCCTAAGTTTTCTGGTAAATATACCAAATGGAATAATTTTAAGATTCAATTCGAAAACATCATAGCGAATAACACGCAATTAACAGAAGTTCAGAAACTCTACTATTTAAAGGCTGCATTAACTGATCAAGCAAAAAATCTTGAAACTGTTGATGATACTTTTAGTTCTCTATTTAAAGCTCTTCAAGATAGGTATGAAAAGAAAAGAATATTAATTGAGACGCATATAAAGTCAATAATGGATTTACGTACTTTAACATTCGAATCGTCTAAAGGAATAAGATATGTAATAGATAATGTTACTAAAAACGTTAGGGCTTTGAATGTTTTAAAATATGAGAAAAATAATTTATCGGATATTCTGTTATTAAATATCGTACTTCAGAAACTAGATTTCGAAACGCGCAAACAATTTGAACTAAGCATTAATGCTACGGAAGTTCCTACGTTTGATGAATTAATTTCGTTTTTAGAGAAAAGATGTCAGTTATTGGATAACATTAACCGTAGTATTAATAAAATGAAATATCCGTTAGAAAAAAGTTCGAAATCAAAGGCTCTGATGGTTAAAACCAATAGTGTTTCGATTTGTTATATGCAAAAATAATAATCATCCACTGCATAAATGTGATTCATTTTTTAAATTAAATCCAAATCAAAGATATGAAATAGTTAAAACCCATAAATTGTGTCTAAACTGTCTCAGTAATGAGCATTTAATCGCAAAATGCAATTCTAAGTTCAGATGTTCAGAATGCCATAAAAAACACCATTCATTAATACATCGCCTGCTCAGAAATGGCGCCATTCAACATAAGTTAGACAAAACAAAAACGGAAGCAATGAGTGACAAAATTATAAACAAAAACGCAGATGCCTCTAATAAAAATCAATCAAGTTGTCTTTTGACACGCAGAAAAAACGTCTTATTGGCGACTGCAATAATATATATTTGCAATTCCGAAGGAAAAAGAATCCCAGTTCGCGCAATACTTGATAACGGCAGCATGAGTTGTTTCTTGAGTGAAGGAGTTGCTAATTTGTTAAATTTAAAGAAAGAAAGAATTTATGCATCTGTATCCGGAATTAACGAGAACGTTATAAATATTAATTATCAACTAGATGTACAGATTTCGAATAAGGATTTAACATATGTAAGATCAGTTAATTGCTTAGTTATTTCTAAAATAACCAATGTAACTCCATCAAGGTGTTTAGATGTAAAGTCATTAAATATTCCCATTGATATTGAATTAGCGGATCCGCAATTTGGAACACCTAACAAAATAGATATGTTACTAGGAGCCGAATTGTTCTTTGAGATTTTAAAAGAAGGAAAATTTCAATTAGAAAATCAACTGTTGATATTTCAAGAAACAGTTTTTGGATATATCGCGTCTGGTGCATGCAAGAGTGACTCAGAAGTAAATTATTGTGGTTTAGTTCTAAATAGTGAAGAAAGAGTTGAAGAAATTTTGCAAAGATTTTGGGAAGTTGAATCCATTGAAAATATCGAGGATGCTTTGAGTGAAGAAGAAAAATACTGTGAAGAACATTTCAAGCGTACTCACTATAGACAAAATGATGGAAGATACGTAGTTCAGTTACCCATAAGGGAAGACGTAGAATTAGGAGAATCGAAAACGCTGGCTGAGAAAAGATTGCATCAAGTGTGGAATCGACTAGAAAGTGATTCGAATATGAAAACATTATATAAGAATTTTATTAAAGAATATAAGGATCTAAATCACATGGAAGAAGTTCAAGAAATTGAAACATCGACTTGCAATTATCTTAGTCATCATGGAGTTTATCGGCCAGAGAAAGCCTCTACCAAGCTTCGCGTTGTGTTTAATGCATCCGCTGCTACTAGCAATGCAAAGTCACTGAACTCAATATTAATGAAAGGGCGAATACCTCAAGAAGATTTATTTTCTATTATTATTAGATTTCGAAAGTACAACTATGCATTAGGAGCTGATGTTCAGAAGATGTACAGACAAATACTTATTGAACCATCTCAACGAAACCTGCAGTTGATCTTGTGGGAGGAATCAGTTGGTAGTCCTGTGCAGACTTACCGTCTAAGGACTGTAACATACGGAACAGCAAGTGCACCATTCCTTGCAACAAGGGTCCTGAAGCAGTTAGCAATGGATGAAGCGACAGACTTTCCTCATGCCTCAAGAGCCATACTGAAGGACTCTTATGTGGACGACATTATTACTGGAGCTAATACCATGCAAGAAGCCAAGGAGTTGCAGACACAGTTAACCTGTCTTCTAGAACGTGGTGGAATGCAGTTACACAAATGGTGTTCAAACAATCCAGAATTATTGAAGAATAAAGAAAGTGCTAGTCAGGATTACTTCTTTCAAGTTATGGATAAGCCTCAGATTACAAAGGCCTTAGGAATGTCATGGAATACGTCTACAGACTGTTTTTCTTACAATCTAAAGATACCTGACTTTGAAGAAACAAGCACGAAAAGAGATGTCTTATCAACGATAGGTCGCCTGTTTGATCCGTTAGGTTTAATTGGACCTGTTACGACAAAAGCTAAAATATTTCTACAAAAACTTTGGCTTCTAAAATTAAATTGGAATACACCTCTTCCTACTCTGAAGAATGGAAGGCATTTCTGCATAGTCTCAAAATAGTCAACGATTATCGCATCCCTAGATTTGTTCTAGCCAATGGATTACAACAAATAGAAATTATAGGATTCTGTGATGCTAGTCAGAAAGCCTATGGTGCTGCAATTTATGTGAAATGTATGTCATCTTCAAATGAATGTTCATCAAGACTTCTGTGCAGCAAGTCTCGTGTGTCACCTCTGAAGTCAATTACCATTCCTCGTTTGGAGCTTTGTGGTGCAGTTCTGTTGGTAAAACTAATGAAAAGAATATTAAAAGCCATTCAGCTATCTATTGTCAAGGTGTATTACTTCACTGATTCGTCAATAGTATTAGCATGGATTAAGAAGGAACCTTATCAACTAAAGACATTTGTTGCTAATAGAGTATCTGTTATTCGAAGCATGACTGCGGTTCATGAGCGGTACCATGTTAGCACTCACAATAATCCAGCTGATTTAATATCACGTGGAGCTGAACCTAAAGATCTTCTTCATAATGATTTATGGTGGTATGGACCAACTTTCTTGACTAAGGAGAGGTTTTTGACTAATCCTTGTGAATTAATTTCATCTGATATGGATGATGTGGAATACGTCAAAGAACTCAAACTTAAGGATAATGACTTAGTTAATCTAAATGTGAACTCTAATTCCCTTGTTTTAGATCATATTCTTAACATTAGTAATAACTATATTCGTATTATTCGTGTATTAAGTTTTGTTTGTAGATTTATAGCCAATTGTAAGGGAAAACATTTAATAGGTTCTCTAACTGTAAGGAAATTGTTAAAGAATTGGATGACGCTGAGAAAATCATTATCAGGTATGTACAGTTACAGCATTTTAGCAAGGATATTCTGTCTTTAAAAAATAAGAATTGTGTTTCTTCCAAAAGTAAGTTAAAATTTTTATGTCCATTTCTAGATAATGATTCTCTTCTGAGAGTAGGAGGCAGACTTGCCAATAGTAATCTTAATTACAACCAAAAGTTTCCTTATGTAATGCCAAAAGATCATGTATTTACTAGATTAATTTTTCAGTATTACCATGTTAAATATTTACATCTTGGTGCTCAAGCACTATTGCATCAGGTTTGTAGTAAATTTTGGGTTATTAATGGTCGAGATGTAGCTCGAAAGGTTGTACATGAATGTGTAACATGTTTTAAGATTAAACCAATTGTATGTGAACAACTTATGGGAAATTTACCTGGTGAAAGAGTTAACCCAGGGTTTGTATTTAATACTTGTGGACTCGATTTTTCTGGTCCATTCCTCATCAAGTATAAAAATCAGAGAAAGGGTAATTATGCAAAAGTCTACATAGCTATATTCATATGTTTAGCTACTAAAGCAGTACATTTAGAGGTAGTAACTGATTTAACCACAGATTCATTACTTGCTACTATTAAAAGATTTATTGCTAGACGTGGAAAATGTAATACCATAATGTCAGATAACGGTACTAATATGGTTGGTGCAAAATCAGAACTGAAAAAATTGCATAGTTTAGTCCTTAAATCTAATTCTGATATAGCAGATTTCTTAACATCTGAAGGTATAAATTGGAAACTAATTCCACCTAGAGCACCAAATTTCGGTGGTTTATGGGAAGCAGGTATTAAGTCATTTAAATACCATCTTCAGCGTACAATCAGCAGTTATAAATTAACTTTAGAAGAATTTTGGACTGTTGTCACACAGATTGAAGGTATTCTCAATTCTCGTCCAATTTTACCCTTATCAACAGATGCAAATGACTTTGAAGCCTTAACGCCGGGTCATTTCTTAATTGGACGTTCCATTACTTCATATCCTGAACCAGATTTGTCTCATCTTACAGATAATAGACTGTCTAAATGGCAAGTTATTACCAAGTTCATTTAAGTTATTTGGAAACGTTGGCAAACTGATTATTTAAATCATCTACAACAATGCACCAAATGGTTTATTAATAAAGAAAATTTAAAGGCAGGTATGTTAGTTGTGTTAAAGGAAGATAATCTTCCTCCATTTAAATGGTCTTTAGCTAGAATTCTAGAAGTTTTACCTGGTAAAGATAATAAGGCCAGAGTTGTTAAAGTGAAAACATCAAATGGTGTGTATATTCGATGTATTAGTAAAATTTGTTTATTACCTATCCAGGATAATAATGCTTAGTTTACATTATTATGTTCTTATTGAAAATTGTGCTTTACATTAAAATGGAATTGTTTAAAGAATTAAGTTCGATTGTAGCATAGTGAATGTTTATGTTCTTAAAATGTTACATTATTTTATATTATATTCATGATGAAAGATTATCTATTAGCTTTCATATTGTATTGTAGAATTAGTTGTTCTTGATTTGTTAAATTGTATGTTTGTTTGTAATTTACATGTTGAAATTTGTAATTTCAACGGGCGGCGGCATGTTAAGTTAGAATATAGCGCCACCAGATGGCCAAGTGAGAGTTTCTCTACCTATTGGATAGGGAGAGAAACTCTCACTTGGCCATCTGGATTCGGCTAAGCAACATGCCAGAGCATGTATTAGATCTGAATAGTTAATTACTGTAAATAAATTAGTTAGTTCTTTTGCTATACAGTCCACTTATTAGTTTAGAATCATAGTACACCATTTTTGTGCAATTCTTGAATGTTTTTTTAAGTGAAAATAAGTCGACGTGTACATAGATACCCTGTATGTGCAATTCTATTATCAAAGAGATATAGAAACGCGAACATTTAACTTGGCAAGTTAAAGAGATGAGCTTTGTCTGCTTATAATTATTATTTTTTTTTTTTTTTTTACATATGGTTTTGGCTACAGACACAATATCATAGATACTAAAGAAATCTCTGTGTTAAAGCACTCGAAATTTCTGCCTACAATGCAATCAGGCCATAATTTTCCCCAGTCTGAATTCATGGCCCTTTAAATCATTTGCTGCGCCATCTTGTTAATCACAACTAAATAACAGAAAATATTAAAATGATATTTCTAAAAGCTGCTGAGTATCAATTCTGTATCGGAGTTTACTTCAAGACACATTTGAAAAATCACTTCGTGCCGACCCGAGTGTTCATAACTAAAGACATCATTTACCAGCCAAGGCATTTTTTGCTCAGATAATTTGTTCATGAACATAATTGTTTCCATAATAATTATTAAAAATTTAGTTTAGCAATTAGAACTTGAAAATACTTTTGAATATGTTTACTAAACGTAAACTAGATTTTAAAGTCCACACAAAATTTTATTTGTTTTATAATATAGCCATACATTTTTACAATAATACTAATAAAAGAAATAATGCATATTACCCCCGCGCGATGAAATTTAGATTTTTTTCCAGTTTGCTATGATATGTTAAAATGATGCCTTTATATATATTCATCTAGATAAGTCTTAATTGGAAATTATTTTGAAAGGTCACAAAATGGTTAATCTTTGGATTATGGTAACTTGGCAATTTTTTGGCTAAAATTTGGCAACCAACCCTACTACAGCAACCTGCTAGTTTTGTTTTGGACGCCATTTTGTTTTCACGAAGTAAAGGCATGCTTTTTTTTTTTTTTTACTCAACATTTTTTTCCAACAATCTGCTAGCCAAATTACGCTTATGCTAGAACTTTTATGGAACAAAAGTGCTTAATCATGACGAAGATTAGGTGCGAAATTGGGAGAAAGTGCAGAATCGCAAACTGCTTGCTGCGTTTTTAAGAATTGCGCATACAGGGTATCTATGTACACGTTGACTTATTTTCACTTAAAAAAAATTCAAGAATTGCACAAAAATGGCATTGCGCACACTCGACTTTGTCTATCTATGTACACTGCTAAAGTCCTAGCTAGTAACCTTTATCGCCTTACCAAAATGTCGCCGAACTACCTGTACCATATTCCAAAGATTAGCCCACAAAATTTCTTATTTCATCTTCCATGCAAATAATTTTATAGGAGAAAAATTAAACAACAATTGTGTGTTCAAAACATATAATATAAAACTTAAGATGTACATTTTCAAATTAAAATCGATATAAATTATTAAGAAGGAAACAAACTTTCATTAAGTAGCATCCGACTAATGTTGCACTGCGTGTTCTTCCAGCTTTACAATGGACATAAACGCTACTACCAGTACCAACAAATTCATTTATAAATTGCACACCACGAGCTAGCTTTTCTTGGCTTGGAGCATGAAAAATATCTTGTGTGTGAAGCTGAAGAAATTTTACACCTCTTCTCTTCCATTCCTGTTTCAAAGAAAAGCAGAATTTCTTTAATTTTTTAAGAATCTTAAAGATAATATAATACAAATTTGTTCTAAACAGAATGTAAACAGTTCAATTTTTATGCTTGAATTTGGTAAAATTAAATGTAATCAACACCTAATGAAGTTTTCATTTAATCTAATTCTTCTTACATAAAACAAAATTAAAAATATATAATATTTATCAAGACTACAAAGCAATTTTCCTTCTGAATAAAGGATAATTTATTATTAAAAAATAAACACTTTTTTAAATTGAATCTAACTGGATCATATTTTGCAGATGAAAAGATAAAATTACTTATTGGGTACAAGCTGGTGGTTTTTGAGACTTTTCTTAAAAAGTCAGGAAACATTACCTACATATGGAAGGAAGCATACTTCAGCAACGTAAAATTCAAATTTTAATTATTAAATAAGGATTATGTGATATATTAAAAAAATAACACAATCTTCACCTAAATCTTTCTTTCTTTTTTTTTTTTTTTTTTTTTTTTTTTTTGTGCTATTTTCTCTCCAAGTACACAACACAATCTATATTTGCTTAAAAAAAGTTGGAGGATTTCAGAGACTTGCCACTGCAGAAATTTTAGCAATATCAGCTACCTACCAAATGCTTCTCCTCTTGAGCCCTTTAGAGATTTTGTATCAAAATTCTGTGTTTTTGCAGAAATTTTAACACAGTTTCTTTTGATGCTGAAAGTTCCACAAGCTTGTATTTTTAAACTATGTTCTAGGCAAAAATATCACGGTTTGTTTATAAAAGCCATCAGTATACAACAAAAAGAATGCAAATGGCGACACTGCTTGACTGAAATATTGTTATGAACATGGTTCTCTGAAGAATGGTTATGCACTTAGTTGCCAAAAACTGACACATTCTGAAAATCTGGTAACCTAATAAAGTGGTTGCATTAATAAGTAAGTAAACTTATTATAATGCCTGTTGTTTGGTAACATGGCTATTGCATAATTAAGACACAATAACACGTCAAATAAATACTAATTCAGAAGTCAAACAACAAAAATCAGTGTTATATTTTCAAAATTTTCACAGGACTAGTTTCAATGGTTTTACCGAACCACCATCCTCTTTTGCAAAACTGCAAATGAACAAGATAAATAATGATTAGATAAGATAAGAAAGCCTGGACAAGAATAAGCAAGTGGCGCCATCTGTTGGTGAAACCAGAACTAAAACATAATTTCTTTAAAAGCCGAAGGCAAATTTGGATTGGAATTAGGATCGTTAACTAGAACAGAAAGATTTTTATGAATGTGAAATGCCTCTAGAAAATCCAGTTCTCCAATGGAAGATGTTTTTTGAATAATTTTGGCAGCAGAAAAATTGAAAGTGTGATTTTCGGACCAACAATGTTGAGCAACAGAAGACTTCTGTGTTTCCTTTTTTCTAACATATGCCTCATGTTCTTTGACACGAAATTTTAAGGCTCTCTTAGTTTGGCCAATGTAAATTAAACCACACCGGCAAGGAATCCTATAAATACCCCAAGAATTCATATCCGGAATGGGGTCCTTGAGTATGAAACTCGGAATTTTATTGATGGGAGAATGAACAACGCGAAAGTTAAATTTCTGCAAAATACGTGCAACGTTATAGCTAATTGATGGAAAGAAGGGAATGACAACGGAATTTTTATAATCTCCTAAAACAAGAGTAATCTCCTAAAACACTAAAAGGCACACTCACAATTAGTATGGCTACTGCATGTTAGGATTAACAGTACATTTAATTTTACGATTTTACAGCCACAATTACGATGAAAATTTGTTATCGGAAGCTATTTACATACTAGACAAAATTCCAATGATCATACATTTACCAACAATTATTTTATGCAGAACAGTGAAGAACTTATTTCACTTACAAAAAAACAAAACTTCAAAATTTTATGAATATTATTGTTTTTTTTTTTTTTTTTTTTTTTTAATATAATGGGAAAATAATGGTGGAAAGTAGTAAAATCTACATTATAACATAAAAAAAAAGTCTTGAGAGTGGCATACTATTATTAAGATAGCTGGAGGCACAGATAAGCTAAGATTTTCATTTTAAATGAAATGCTTTCCTCCTCATTTTGAGTCTTATGTTAAGATGGCATTAAAAAAAAAAAAAAAAAAAAAAAAAAACTTACAATTTTTCAGATTGTAAGATTTAGATTATCATCGATAAAAACAGAATGACACAAATGAAATTATCTGAAAATCTCTGCAAACTACATTTATTTATTTATTTACTATGATAAAAGATAAATAATTTTAAACTAAATCAGCAGATATTTATTTGAAAATGTGAATACAGAACTTTTAAATTACATAAAACTGTTTACTAATAGAACTAGCATTTCTTCTTTTAATTGATAAAATTTTCTTAAGAGTTATGCCTATTAAAATACAATTAGAATCAAATGCTAATAATATAAGTACAATAAACAAAATAGTAACTAAGACAAAGTCTGTTACTGACTGTAATTTATACATTTCATATTGTGCAATATTTTCAAAAATCACAATTACTTCTTCTGTAGTTACCCATCTCTGTAGCTCAAAATCTTCATTCATTGAGATAACTCCTCTAACATTTTCTTCCTCTATTAACTGAAACGAAAAATTATAAACTGTGTATAAATTCACAACTTATACAAGCGTGTTTTTTGTCAACTACACAATCACCTAAAATGGCATCTATGTCTGATTATTATTAATGATGCATAAGAAAAATATATGAGTAATTCTTTTAAATAAGCAAAATTTCAAAGTTATATTTTGAATTCAAAATATGCTACTTAACAAGAGTTAAAAACTGTTTTAATTCTCAGTATGCCTTATGGATAAACGGAGACATTTGCTGTAAAAGACAACAGAGATTGGTTTCCATACATAATCATATATATAATGAAAACTCATTAAATTAGGTCTTCAAATATTTTTAAAATTTAATATTTCCTTCAAATTATAGTCTTTCAATGAGTTTCTCTTTTTAAGTAAAAATCCTTAGAATTATGTTTTCTGTAGGATGATGAGGCTAATAAAAATGGCCCGGAAAACAGAGTAACTCGGTTTAATCCTAGTATCCGGTGCACACGGGATTTGGCTACTTTTGGCGACTTTATGACGAGCAGTAAAAACGAGACATATACGATGTAGTCAACGGGTCATTCAAGATATATAGCATAATGTATATACTATGTATATACACACATAGTATATTTAGATGTTCTTTGGATAATTTTTGGTGTTGGTGATAATTTTCAAAATCGTGCCAAGGCTGCACCGTATACTAGGATTTTACCAGTAACTCTATTCTCCGGGCCACTTTTAGTTGCCTCACCCTGTATTTATATCTAATAGAACTATAAAACAGTATACACATCAAAGTGATGAAGACAAATATGATTTTTTATCACACATAAAATAAAAGGTAAAATACATGACAAAATAAAATAGTTACAAGGAAAGTGTCAATGTATGAATGTTAAAAGTATATACCAGTGTTATACAGCAATATGCCTATGATAAAGAATTTAAACCAGGACCTATTTTGAAGTTTTACATACATGAAAGATAAATAAATCACAAACATAAAATATTACTATTATGCCAGATAAATTCTCTTTAATAATGTACGTTCGATCTATAGTATTAATTACAAAATTGCTTTCGTTTTATGTAGACATGCTTTTTATGTTTAGTTGTATTATTCTTATTCACATTCATGTTTCTGTTCAATAATGGTGCATCATTTGAAACGCATTTTTTCTTAAAACTGAAAAAAATTCTCCTTAAACTAATGCTGGATGTTAGGAAAGGTATGCATTTTCAGGAAGATTGGTAAAACTTCTTTAATAACCAAAATTCCATTTCGCTACCCAAATAATTTCTTAGTTTATTTCATACTAAATGCAGTCATTTTCTATACAAAATAGTTAGCTAAAAGAAATAATGTAAAATACAATTAATGAATTTTACGAAGTTTTTTATGCAGAAACTATCAATAAAGTGTATACTATGAAAAATAAAATTGAGAATTAAATCATCGCCTAAAATCTCTTCTCCCAAAAATATTTCTTAAGATAAAGCAAAAATCATTCATTAAACGTACAATGCTACAAAGATAATCTGGTAAGCTATTAACATTACAGGAGACAATAAATCTTCAAGCATTCAATACTATTTACTTACCTTTTCAGTTATACTTCGAAAAGGTAAAGCTCCGAGAATAACATTTTCATCTATACGATCATACCACCTTCTAGACGTCAATTTTTCCATTACTACATTGTACATTAAAGTAGGATAAAATGAGGCTCTAGCAAACATTTTAGCGTTATGATGCAAGAGAAAAGCAGATGCAAGTATAAAAGCGTATGTCACAAGCAGGCACGTAATTTAGCTAAAAATAAGCATAGAACACACCTTCGCATGTCTAACTAGACGGTCTTACAAGTCTTCATAAGCATTAAGAAACTGAATTCAAGATACCTCATGCTGAGTTGAGCTCTTTCATTAATTAGATTCATACTTGAACCCGGAATTCGTCTGCCACCAGAACAAATAAGTGGCCATGTTGCCAAATCTTAATTCTTAAAAAGTTCAAAAAATAATATAGAAATGATTAAATTTTGTTCTGAAGATAATATGATATCATTTTTATCTGTAGTTTCTTCGCAGTCTATTAATTTAAAGGAACATAATTTTTCTCTGTGTTATTCATAAATCCCAATTCTGTAAACAAAATAATGGGTTTAAACTCCAAACTTCACTAATAACTCCAAACTTAACCTGTGGCTGGCATTACCGCTATTTGTCTTTCGGAAGTCGTTAAGTACTATAGCACGAAAAAATGATTGATAAGTTTGCGAAAATATACGTGGTACATTATTAGTACAATGCAATTATTAGTTTTCTTCTGATTTAGTATAGTTTTTTTAATAGATTAGGCATAATGACCATTATTCTTACTTTAGTTGTTAATATAATGTTATCCTTTTTGGGATTTGTGATAACTTTTCATTTTCTGCCAAAACTTAAGAATATGTTCTTGAAAGCTAATCTTTTTGGCATAGATTTAGGCAAACAGACTACTGAAAAAATGTGAGCATTAAATAAAGTGCTAAATTTTAAATTTTAATATTTATGTACTTTGAAACATGTCGAATCTCTCATTCTGCTATAAATTGACGTTACTTATTTCATTTTTTTTTGTGTTACTTTTACTGGTTTCTTCTTATACTTTCACCTGAAATAAAACATGTATATTTCAAATTAAATGAATTTCATGTATTCCTATCTTGAGACACGGATCTAAAAATTACCAGATTGTTGACAAATTTGCATTTATATTCTTTGATTATTAAATGTGCTATGCCCTCCTTCATAATAATTTTAAAGTAGTCATTTTTTTTTTCTCTTCTTTTTGAAGCCATATGCAGTGAAGTGGAACTAGTCATATCTTTAATAACATCATATTGATAATAATCACATTAAATAAAACATTGTATAAATTATAAAGCATAAAATGAATAATGGTATTGTCAAGCCCAGTAGTTCTTAACCTTTTTTACTACATGTACTCTTTAATCTCTGCTAGATGATCAGTCCCCCTTTTCTTTCCAAAACTCGAAAAATACGTATAAATTTATTTAGATTATTTTTAATGTGTTTTATAAATTTAACAAGTAAAATATACGGAAAATTTTTATAAATACCAAAATTAAAAGTAGTTTTTTTACATTTATAAACTAAAACTAAATACTTAACAGATGAATAAAAGCTGATGGCATTCGTCCCTGAAACTGTGAAAACCCCTTTACTAATCATATACAATTAGCTTCCATTTTACAAATATTCAGATTTATGCTGGTTTAGAAATTAAGCTAAATTTAAAATAAGAAAACACATTTAAAAAAGTGAATCGCTTTAAAAGAATGTGGTTCTTGAGAAAAAAAGAGGATGTGCAGATATTCATACTGCAAAATCTTTTCAAATCAATTCTGAAGAATTGAACAACGTGGTGATTATCATGATAATCTAATTTTTAATGCAAATGATAAACCATCAAAGATTTATAAAAGTAAAAAAGATTGGTTAAAGAAAACTTTAATCAATCATTCCGTAATTATTGTATAATCTGTATTTAATAGTTAAAATTTGTATTTTAAATTGTTAAAGTGTGTTTTACAATAAATATCAATGCTTAAAGTCTCTGTATGGAAAGTCAAGAAAATTGCACTAAGGTGGTTGCATTAATACGTAATTACCAAAAATACTCTTGCCATCTAGTTTTGTCATTTTACTGTTCAACTTGCAGTTTTTCATTTCATATCCTGATTTCTCGTCAGATCACTAAATTTCCAATTTTTGATGCCTTTACTAAGGATAGTGTTTTTGGTAATAAAGCTTACATTGAATGAATTTCATTCCTCCATCTATAATGATTTTCAGCATAATTTTTTTAAATAAATTTTATTTGATTTGAATTGTCTTAATCTACTGTAGACATCTGTAGAACTGTATATGAAGATTCAACCAATGCTTAGTCAATAAATAATTGTGTTCAATTTTGTTGTACTGTATCAAATATGGTACATTATAAGTTTATCCACCCAACAGTGTATGTTAAATAATTAATTTTATTTTTATTGTGTTTAAAATTACTTTGATAAATTAAAAATTAAATCTTTCCTTCCCTGTTTAGGATTTTTTCTGTTTAAAATTGTGCTAGAAAATTACAAAATTGACTTCTTTCGAAATTCTGCAGCCCCACAATTTTTTTTTAATAAAATAAATATTTTAGATAAATTTAAAATTTTGCTTGCTAAATTAACTAATAAAACTAAATATTTAACATACATACATAAACAATAAATAACATAGCAAAGAGGAAAAAACTTAACATCCCATAAACTGCTAGTTTTTGGCATGAACATTTCCGGGTTAAGAAGAAGGCTTTCTTGTTTACATATTCAAAATTTTTTTTCCAATGAATTTTGTGTTTATTTTACCCTGATAGTAAAGTTGCTTTTGTTGTTTTAATCTTATATGTGAGTGGTCTCAAACTCAAATTGCATGTGGCCTCAATGAACAATCTGAAAACAATTGACAGGCCACAAGTTTTTTTTTTTTTTTTTTTTTTTTTTTTTTTTTTTTTTGAATAAAATAAATATTTTAGATAAATTTAAAATTTTGCTTACTAAATATTTATCAGAACATACATAATAACATAGCAAAGAGGGAAAAACTTATATTTATTTTTAATATGAAATCTGATGTTTAGTACCTGTAAGACTTGTTTTTTTTGGTAACATTTTGTAATTCAAGTATATTGGTAGTTAAATACTAAATACTGACCTTTTTTTTCCCCCCTTCAAATAATTATAACAAGTGTAATTAATCTATGAATAACTTACTTTAACCAGTTTAAGTTAACTACTTATTTTAAGTTTCTAGAGAAAATTTACCAAGCAAGACAAAACTTCAAAATAAATGACAATAACCTGGTCTCTTTCTGTTATTTATAGAATTTTTTAGATGCATAAATAAAACTACATATGTTTGTACAAGAAATAAAACTTCTTTATTTCTTGCTATAACTTGACACTTGATGGCATTTCACTTCTGGTAAAGTTTATAACCTTGGAAAGAAATTATTAGAAATTATTGTCATGGACATTGATCAATTGAGCTCTTTTCTGAATAGTATTGAATTGCAGGAAAAGGCTATACACATATAAATGTTTTCCCAAACAAAACGGTTATTTTTAGTGCGAAAAGTCATAACTAAGCTCATTTATTTTTGATGCATGCGAATAAAAGTTAACCCGGCGGAAGTCGCACCAAGAAAAGTTACTAGAGTGAGTGCGTGGGGTATCACATACCCCAATATTTAAAATACAATAAAAATAGTATTATTTAGTTTTAATTTTTTTTTTTTTTTTTTTTTTTTTTTTTTTTTGTTCTCGTGTATTATAAATAAATGAATAATAATTGGGTTTCAAAAAATTAATTTCCGAAATAATCTTAGAGTCAAAATTAAGATAAATGAAAATAATAAACATCATGCCTCTAAGTTTCATTGCATCTCTAATATACCATGCTTATTTTATTTCTTCACACTTTGAACGAAATACATTCATGTGTTCTTGGCACAGAATGTTTTCACATTTTAAACATTGCATTCATGTGTTCTTGGCACAGAATGTTTTCACATTTTAAACATTGCATTCATGTGTTCTTGGCACAGAATGTTTTCACATTTTAAACATTGCATTCACATTCACGTTCTTCTGTAATTGGCATGAGGGCGAAAAATTCAACACATCTTTCATACTTAGTTGTTTCAAATTTCATGTATTCGTTTTAATTCTTCGTCGAAACTTCTGCTTTTGTTTTGCATGCAGTATGTCAATTTCTTGGAAAAGTATTAATCTCTGATCTTTGTTCAATACTTTTTTTCATTAATTGTAATGCTAAGTCCTTCAAAAACAGACTTCTATTTCTTGTTGGTGGATTAGCAGTTGAATGTAATATAATTCAAGCATTCAGTGCCCGAAAGAAAATTACCATTGGCCATCTTCTTGTTATTCTGGCAATTGAATAATTGGCTGACATTTCTTCCCCCATATCCACTGCTCCTTTAGTCATATTATTAAAACATTCCTGACGTTTTATTTTCTCCAATAGTATGATCATTATATAATGTTGAAAGCATAAGAACAGTTTTTCCTTTTTTAGGAACATCAGGAATTAATGTTTTATCTTTTTCAAAACCAAAACATTGTGGAAAATATTCTTAGTTTCATCTTCAGTTTCCGAAATGCAATCTTCATCGCTTTCAAATATTAATAATAAATCTCACATGCGTTGCATCTCCAGTTCATAGGGACTCATTCTTTTTACCATAATGCAGTTAGAAATTTTTAAGAATTTAATGTCAAGTACTTTAAAATCACTTGCGAGTAGAAATATTTACTGTTACAATCTAGAAATAAATTTCTGAACTAAATATTCAGTCAGAAAAACACTTACACGGACAGGCACGTGGGGTGTGTCATACCTCAGTTCCAACAAAATACCGATAAATCTTTTTCTGAAACACACAGGCAAAGAAAAAGCGGTTCTGAAAGTCATCCACAACTAGAAACTCAGCTACTGAAAGCAGCACAGAATTTCAGTTTTACAGGTTAGGAATATTCCACTTTTATCTAGGGTTGGGGTATGATACACACCACGTGCCTTCCCGCGGGTTAATGAAACCTGTATTTTCAAATATTTTAATGAAATTTTTATCACATTGTAAATTTATTAAATCTATCTACAGGTTTTCTGGTGCATTATTTTTGTTTATTATTAATGGAAATGAAAATAATATAAGCTCGGACTTCAAATGATGAAAATTTTGAAATCTTTGCAGCATAGTATTTGGAATTAATACATCTTTGAATATGTCTTCATGGGCTGTATGCAGCTCATGGGCCACCAGTTTCAGACCACTCCAATTTGTGATCCCTGTATACTTTCACAGTATAACATTCAGCATGTATCTGCAATAATAATCTTTGCTTTCTAACAAGCCTGTTACCTATTTTTTTTTTTAACTATTAATGGAAACACTGTGCTTGATTTTCATATATTTCATCACCATTTTCGTGAAAATCGCTAAATGTGAATTTAAGAAATAAGGATTTGAAATTTCGTAGTTTAATTTGATTTATAGTCATGTAGATAGAATCTTTTGCACTCTTCAGTGTAATCCAAGTTTTATGTTCATTTATGATAGATTAAAAGTCTTCATCTAAAATTAATTATCTGATATTTCAGAAGGAATGCTTTCACAATGATGCCCTGCAATATCATCATAAAAGTGCTGGCACTTTTACAGTTATTTTGAACAGTGAAATTTATGCAAGATAACTATTGTTCAAAAAGAAACCTTCATAAGGATGCCCTCACTGATGTAAAGATCATTTTCTAATCTGTAGAAAGAAGCTGTTGTAAAAATTAACCACTAGAGATCATCATCTTTCTAAGACAACTGTCATCGCAAAAGACCAAAATCTATGAAATAGTCAGCTTACCAATGGCTGAATAATGAAATTGCCGAATACTGGCATTTTGATCTGGGTTCAGTTGGTAGCAAACAGGATGGCTGCATTCTCGTGTGCAGTGTAAATGCTAGCTAGTTTTTCTGGAAAAGTCCTCCATGGATGTATTCTTCATAAGCAGATAGCCATCATGTGCTTTGCCTTAATTCAATCAAATCCTCTGGCACTTTCAGTAATCAGAGAGTTCATTGTAATTGGGTGCTATATATGTAATTTGTTAAATATAAATTTTAATAAGCTTTGGAAATTTTGCTAATTTTTCTGAAACTTTTAACCAAATAAATATTGGTTTATTAATTTTTTTTTTATTTGTGGTTTTAATCTGATTCATGTATTTGAAAGTAAAGAAGCTTTTGGCATATAATGGCTACTTGTGTATTTCCATTTGAACAATTAAAATTGCAAACAGTGTTTTTATCAACAGTATTTGCTGTAGAATTTGTTATAGGTAAACAACAATGTATGCAGTTAAACAGAAAATTTAAAAATGACTTATTTATATAGATGCAGTTTGGTGTTATAATATTTTTTAGAAACTGGAGATTTAAAGAACTAATAATGAATTACATAAAAGTTGATGTAAAAAATAGATCTCTTTATGCTAGTTTATCCATATGCTATTTGTATTTTGTCATATTGGAACTTTGATGTTTTCTGTAAATCTTTGGGTATTTTATCTCTAGCTGGACACAAGTGATATAGTGCCAACTATTATTTCACCTGCCATTATTGATGTTACTAGCAAAGTTTTAAATCTGGCATTCTATAGAATGCCTAGGCATTGTACATAATGCCTAAACCTAGCTGGCAATGTATGAAATGATTCATATTTCACACATTTAATAGACATTCTATAGAATGCCAAATGGTAAACCGGCAAAGTATGAAATACATCTGCGATTCGTTTCGAAGAACCGAAACTACTCACCAGAAGTTAATAAATGATGTAAAAAAAGCCAAAATGACTATTGAGAAGGAATCATGGGACTAATGGCCGCTGAATAGCAATATTTGCGGAAAACAAAAGTACATTCATTTATCCTGTTAAAGAAAGCTTCAGTACTATATAGTATTACGTCACAGATTCTGAGTTATTTCCTGTAGTTCATGAAACCTGATTTGAGTACTGGCCACAGACTATGTGACAGAATGTTAAAAGAACTTTTCAAACAAATACAAAAAGGTTACACATAAAGATATTGAATTGTACAACCACCTTTATGAGCCCTGCTAGAAAGAACATAAAAGTATTAAAAAGAGCATTGTTGTGGAACTTATGACTGTTTCTGAATTTAATTTCCATTGTCAGATATATATTACAGATTCCCAGTCTCAGCCAGATAGAAAATACAAATTTATTATTTTGTATCAAGATCATCTCACTATCTTGTTTTACATATTTTGAATAACAGTGTTTAATGGCACTCTTTCATTAATTTTTAAAAATACTTCCTTTTTACTTCGTACAAGGAAGTAATAACATTTGTATTTTTGAGGAATGCATGTCTTTTAATAATAGCCTTATCATAACCTTTTTTCATAAATTGCTTAAATAGCATTTGCTGTTCTAAAGAATGACTAGGTATTATATAAATGCCTAGAGAAAGTATGTAATAATTCTCATATTTTGCCTAAAAACATCCAGCATTATATAAAATGCTGGTGTTTCATACTTTGCCTGTAACATTGATACTGCAAATGCTTCCCATCGTACTCTGCTCAGATTTGATTATTTTTTATTTTAAATTTGATTATTTTACCAGAAATTCAATAAGTTTAATTACGATGAAAATTTGCAACCTGTCTGCCGATGGAATAAGTTGTACTATTTTTGCAAGTAATTTGTTAGTTGGGGAAGAGGGGTGGAAGACCATCCAGTTCTTTTCTCCTGTAATACTGTCTATCAGAATAGGAAAAAAGCTGTATACTTTGTATGGTGGAACCATACCTGTACAACCAGTGGTGAAATTTGCCTGCTAAATCAATTTGTAAGAAAAAGCCTGAAATGAAGACTGGAATTAGAAATGGCAATCGATAGCAGTGCAACAAATTTCCATCACATCATGAGCTTCTAATATGGAATTAGTTATAATTTTTTTTTATTATAATAGAAAATGTAGAATTTTCTGTCCGCGATACCAATAGACATGGGTTTGTATCCCAG
This sequence comes from Stegodyphus dumicola, assembly GCF_044657685.1. Classification (NCBI taxonomy): domain Eukaryota; kingdom Metazoa; phylum Arthropoda; class Arachnida; order Araneae; family Eresidae; genus Stegodyphus; species Stegodyphus dumicola. The sequence goes on along the minus strand of NC_140772.1, from coordinate 18,395,076 downwards.
AGAAAGTATGGATGTTTGTAATGTATAGTTTCTTTTGTGGCATTGGCACTTAAAGTACTGACAAGCCGGGAAGTTCTCTCGAATGGTTTGGTCATTGGGGAAGAGGTCTGGAAGACTTCCCAATTTTTCTCCCAGATTGCTGTCCATTAGAATTGGAGTACAGCTGTGTAGCTAGTGTAGTGGGACTATACCTTTACAAGGGGGCAGTGGTGAAATTCTAGTGTACTACTCACTTCTCCCTGTCCTTGTGAAAATAAGAGATTTTTGTATTTTTTTTTTAATCTGTCAGACATTGAAAGATATCAAGTGGGAAATATATTTTGTAGTTATTCTTATTTATAGTTACTTTAAAAATTACAATATGTAATAGATATTAAATGATGGATTATATATGCAGATGATATAATTTGTGCACATGTAAGATATTTATGCTTCTTTCATTTCTGTTCTTAATTTTTGAAGTTTTCAAATTTCTGTATTGTCATTTCCATGATTTCTTTATGTTTTCAGACCAGAAGCGATGGGTGTTGTATGTGGATCTGTGTTTCTTACTGTTATGTTTCTCTTCATTCCAATTCCATTCATACAATACTGGACTGTAAATACTAAAGTTCCATTTCCTCATCATCAGGTAAATACTTATTTTCTTTTAAATTTGTTTTTAATAAAAAAATAGTATAGCTTTAACAGGTCTGATTAAGAATATGCAATGATTATATATACCATAATTATTGTCTTAAATTTTTCTGAGTCACTTAGTAGTGAAACGCGTTTCTTGTTTAAGACCAGATCAACTTATTCATGGTGGTATAACTGTTCTAGGTATTTTCTGATTATCCACCCAACCCTGAAAAGAATTCACCCGACAATACATATGTCACCAAGGTAACTAATCCACACCGTTAAAAAAAATTATTTTATTGGCAATACAGCAATGTGGTGTATTAATCCCTGGGTTGCAGTTGGATATAATTTTAGTATTTTTCTGTCTTTATGTAAACAAAGCTGTGAAACCATTGTAGTTATATATCCTTAGTTCATATCCCAATGATGAAATGATTAACTGTGTGAGTTTATTATTCTTTACTTCCTGCATAGTGCAAATGCAAGTCTCTTATTTCTTATAAAATTCTCTATGGAAGATGTACCTTTTTAGACAGGTAATTCTCACATTTTCCCGTAACTAAATAACCAACAATCATTGTTTTTAATATTCAGACTAAGATTCATTGTTGATTTTCCATTCAATATTTAGCAGTTTCCCTACAAAATATATCAAGTGACATGTTACTAAAAAAAAGTTCTAGGCAATGAGATGACTCATAAAGAATTTCTGCTTTTTCCTCTGCATGCTTTCATGGCATATCTTTCTTACGTTTCTGGTTCTAAAAAAATCTAATACACAGATAAATAATAAATAATCTAATACTTACTCAATGACTAAAATATGTGTGATAATTCTTCACCACCTAGATTTGGCAACTGTTTCTTCTCCCAGCATAATCATCTTTTAAGTGGAGAAAAGAAATTTTCACTTTCCCTGCTGCAAGTTCTCATAATGTAAAAGGTAGCTTATCTATCTAGCAGACAGTAGCATATCTAGCTAGCAATTCTTATTATGGTAATATGCTGCCATTTTTTAAAATGTCTGTTGTCTTTTGTATGTTATTCTGGCGAAAAATTAGTCACCAGCAATTGGTTACTTTTCGAGAGAAGGGTGGAAATAATCAGAAAGGGTATTTAAATGTTATTGTAACTATCTTAGTAGATGTTTCCGAATAATCAGAGTATGCCAAAATCTGGAAACTGTACACATTTTGTTTGCATTCTTTTTGTTGTATTTCAAGTTCCACTGCTTTTTATCAACAAATCATTATGGATTTTGCTTTAAATTTTAAAATATGACTTGGGAAATTTGCAAGTAATTATGGTAAAAGCTGCGATAAAAGTTGTGCAATAATACAATATTTCGCCGCAAAATCATGAAAAGAAACGATGAGATGTGTTTAGTAGACTGCCAGTACACAAATCTGAGTTTGTTCAGTTTTGTGATTTTTTAAATCTGAAAACAGATGAGTGTATGGGGGGGGAAGAACACTGTTAAAGTATTAGAGAAGGATTTAAAAAAAAAGTGTTTTTAATTATTTTTAACATGTCATATAATACTCATTAAAAAATTAAAATTTGTATTTAAAATTTTAAAATAAATGTTGATATTTTCCAATTTATGATAAATGACAATAGTTTGGAATTTTTTTTTTTTTTTTTTAAATAAGTCACAAAAGTTTCCAACTTGCACCAGATAAATCTTTTCATCTATATCTTCTCATGTTCTGACTTGTATAAATAATATTATACCTTCGATTAAAACAGTCCTGAATTTTCATACTGAAATTATTTTGGGATTAGAATTAGATACGAGAAGAGGCACTTTCTGATTATCTTCATTCCCGTAGAAACGTCATTAACTCATGGGCGGCTTTGGATAGCATTCATCGTTAGTTTACATTTTAGTGTAACCCTTGGATTTTCGCAATGTTTGTTGCTTTATTTATCGCCAAATTTTTGTTTAATTTAATTTAACCTTAGTAGTTGAATGCTGTGGAAACACTAATATGATGTGATTGGTTACGTGATTGCATTGCATTGAAAATCTGGTTCTTGCAATGCTGAGCACAATAAGCACTGAGCAGGCCATGCAAAGGAGAGATCTAGAAATGACATAATCGAGAGAAATTTTTACGATTTTTAGAACAGAGAGGGAGAAGTAAAGACTTTACTATTAGTTTAAATTATAATTTTGATTCACATATTTTTTATCATACATATATATGGTACATACTTATTAATGCAACTGTTTTAGCGTAATCTGATGATTTTTTGCTGATGAAAAGGTAAAGCGATTTTTCAGATGCAAGTTTTTTTTTTTTTTTTTTTAAAGATTCCCAAACTGTTGATACATAAGTCTACAAACATTATCAATGTATGTAGAGGAAACATACTTTAGCAATTTAAAATACAAATTTTAACTATTAAATAAGGATTATATGACACTTTAAAAAAATAAATTACTTACATTCTTCACCAAATCATTCTATAATTAATTGCACTATTCTTCTTCTCAAGTACACAGTGATCTGTTTTTGCTTAAAAAAATCAGAGAATTAAAGAGACTAAGCAATACAGGCTCTACCAAACACATCTTGATCCTTTTAGAGATTTTGTGCCAAAATTTTCTATCCGTGCAGAAATTTGACTGCACTTTTTCTTTGCTAGCAAATTCCACAGGAGCATATTTTAAATTTAAGTTTAAAGCAAAATTATCATGACTTGTTTATAAAAACCGTTGGAACTTGTAATGAACAAAAGTCATTCAAATTTGGAATTTGAAATTTGAAAATTCAAATTTGAAAGTTGGAACTTGGAATAGAACAAAGAATTCAAATAAGAGAACAAAAAGAATGCAAACGAAATGCAGCTATTGCTTGACTGAAGGATTGTTATCAGTATGGTTGCCTGAGGAATGATTAAGGGAATGGCTACCAGAGTTAGGCATGTTCTGAAAATTTAGTAATTTCTATTAAGGTGATTATTGCAGTAACACATAAGTGCCATATGTGTGTGTGTGTGTATGCATGCACACACTGCAAAAGGAAACAATAAAAAAAGCTTTGCTTGAATTACAAATCCAGAATATTTAACCATGTATGTGGCCTAGAATTTGGGCATGAGCAAATGGTATTTTCATGATCTTAATTCTAAAATGACCCTTCTACATTGTACGTTGATTAATTTTCTTTAAATATATTACTACCTTAATTGTCTGAACATATTTCAAGATGCATGTTTGTGTACTTAAAGATGTAATAACAAATATATTTTGAACATTTATGCATTGTTGTCATAAAAAAACTTCCCTAGTACATGAAACTCTAGCAACCTATCTGCTCAACCAGTGGAAAAGAAATTTCAGATATTGTTGTTTGAAGGTATGCGCTCGAGATTGTGATAATTTAAAAGCAACAGAGCTCACGTGGTTATGGTTATAGTGAAAACATTTCAAAATTTTTGAATGGCAACACCCACTTTTTTCCTACACAAATTGATTAGTCCATTGACAAGCCATTAATGGCCTTGTATGAAGAAAATTGTCCGCATAAAACATTTGCAAAGAAGAGCATTGTAAAGGACCAGTGATACACAGAGAAGAGCTGCATTGATACACTTTGCATAATTCGCAGGTATAGACAGTAGAAGCACCAGTCGCAGAACACCATATGCAAAGCATTGCTTTTGAAAAATCTTTAATAAGCAGTCTGAGAAGATTGTTTCTTCAGTCAGGTGTTCGAACATGCTGACAAGAGGACACTTACAGGGAAACAATGAGGTAAACTGATGTTTTATCTAAACATGGAAAATGCTGCCAAATCAGTGTGAGTTTGTCAATGAAATCATAAGCTGAGAGGAAGTCCATCTTCCATAAAAACTGTATGACTGGTTCAGTAAAAATGATTTAGTAAAAAATTTCAAGAAACTAGATGCACATATGATAGATCATCTGTGATTCATTTTGATTTGATGAAACATCAGAAAATTTCAGAATTCTCAACATTGCAGGACTTCCCATGTGTACCCATTGACCTATTTTAACTTAAAAAAACATCAAATAATTGCACAAATTAACTTGATGGAATGCACATTCCTGCACTGTCTACTATTAATCAAAATTTGATATTTCTGAAAAATGCAACATTTTCATTAACAGGCAAGCTCCATTGTGACATTATGATTCATCCATCACAAGAAAAAAAATCTCCACATACTAATTACAATACACAGAAGCCACAAACATGACTCTCGAATTTCAAAACCATGCACATTACTACCATTATCGAGACAGATGGCAGCATTATGCACTGGCATAATGCATATGGAACCATTAGTGGGCTGCCAGATAATGCCATTTTCATAAAATTCTGTGTTGCCAATTCTGGCAACATAGCGCTTTGCCCAATGATTCTTGTCAGAGTTGGTTGGATAACGCGATAGTATCGAAAAACATTTCTTTGGCCTAAGAGGGGCAGTTTCTTTTTACACGTGAGTAGTGAATGTATTAAAATATCTTTGTACATGTTCTTTGATTGTCAGTACCATTAATTTATCTAAATATTTATTCTTTCAGTTTGTTGAACTGGTTGCTGCTCTATTATCTATTTGCTGCATGCTTCTCTTGGGCTTTGCTGATGATGTCTTGGACTTGAAATGGCGTTACAAATTGCTACTTCCTACGATGGCTTCACTACCTTTACTTATGGTTTACTATGTCACTTACAATGGCACCACTGTAATAATACCAAAGCCATTCAGGGTATTTTTTGGTAACGATGTTTGGTTAGGTAAACAGAATTCTGCTATTTTTAAAAATAATATGCATGTTAATAATAATTATCTAACATTGTGTATATTTACAGAACTGAAAACCTTTCTAATTTTGCTGAAAGATTTCTAAATTTTCATTCTATTTTCTGATCTCTTAGTTAATCTCTAGATCTTCTAGTATTAAGTTTCTTTGAATTTAAGTTATCTGTTTCAAATGCATTTCTGTGATCAGTAAGTATCAAAGGAAAAGAAAGTATGAAATATTGAAAATATGAAAAAAAAAATGTTGTGGCAAATCCTTAAAGAAAGATAAAGGGTTTATCATCTCTTAGTAAAACTTAAGTTATAAATTTCATATTTTTCCAAGTGATTTTCAATAGAATAAGTTATAAATTTCATATTTTTCCAAATGATTTTCAATAGAATAAGTTATAAATTTCATATTTTTCCAAGTGATTTTCAATAGAATTTTTCTGTTTAAATTGTATTCAATCTAAACTTTTGTTATCCATTATGAAAGACTGTTGAACATTTTATGAAGATTTTACCAGTATTTAATGGGTAAAAATTCATTAAGTTTTCTTTACATCTGTAGATGATGCAGCACTAACTTTCTCTACATATGTAAATTTGATTTTTATTGTGTTTAAAAGCACTTTTATACATGAGAACTTTTTTTCCTTTTTTCATCAATATAAAAGTTGCAAAATAAAATGGGGAAAAAAGCTCAATTTAAAACAAAATTGAAATTTATAATAATGAATTTAATATTAAGTTAATATATTTTAAATCACAGTCATCTTACAACCGGTTTAATAATTCAAAGGATGCATTACAAAGTATCATTTAACTCATATTTATCATAGAAGCTTCATTGCTGTGTGTCTAAAATTCTCCCAGTTTCTCATATTTCAAGGTTGGCAGCTGTGTATTTCTGGTGTATAATTAATGACTGGTGTTTTCTTAGTATCAGATCATTAATAGTAGTATTTTTGGTACTTATGTATTATCCTGTCAGCTGTGAAACTGTCACTAAGCAGCGTGATTGAGCATCGGCTGTGAATGAGTATAATATCACAACACACTCGTAACATTTGCACTTTCATTTAGTGTAACCTTGATGGATTTTTGATAAGCCACCTTTTGCTTTTATGAATAAGGATATATGTTATTTGTTTGTTATACATTATACATGTATATTATATGTTCTTGCTGTATTTTTTCTTGCATTTAAAAAAAAAAAAGTGAGTTTGAGAACTGTAGAAGCACATTTGTAATTGCACTTACAACTCTCCATTTATAGCTAGTTGAGAGAATTAATGCCTGTTAAATGGGGTAAAAACAGCCAGCTGACAAAACAGTAATAGATTGGAGCAATTGCCTGTAGGAAGTTTGTACTCATAGCGTTCTAAACAAAGCTTCCAGTAAAATCGGAAGGCCTGGTAATAAAATAGAAATCTACGAAAGCCTTTTCGGGAAGTGCAAAAACAAAGAGGGTTGAATATTTCTACAGCAATGGTTGTTTGGAGAATTGTACAGAGAGACTAACGAATGTATTATTATATTACTTGTAAGAGTTGCAGTCAGAAGTGCAGCTCAGAGTTCTGCAGGAGTGATTGGTGCAACTTTGGCAGTTCTCCACTGACTTTCATGGTTTCATGTAACTAACTGTCATGCTTCATGGGATAATATGTAAGCACTGTATTTTTAATGGAATATTTAGTCAAAATTTAAGATTTATATGTATTTTTTATCAATCAGAAATCTAGTGTGAAAATTTTATTCATATTTCATTGTTGCTTGAGGAAATATTTTTACATTACTTATTTTGTGTTATACTATTTCCAACTCGCATTTAACGCTTAATTATCTTTTAAAGCACATTAATAATCCCTCAACATCTGAATCATCTTAACAATATGCCTAGCATTAAGTCTACACTTTGAAAGGTTATTTTACTTGTCTTTTTCTCTGATTTTTCTTTGATTGCAATAAAACATAAATAAAATTAATTGCAATCTTTTAATTTTCCAAGAAATGAAACTGTTTCAATTAAGGTAAAGATTACAGAGGGTGTTCACACATTTTTGTAATGATTTTGAAAAGATTTATGTATTAACAAACCTTAGAATTTTATTTTCCAATATTCTTCTAATAGCCCTTTTGTTGAACTATCGTATTACATCTTCATTTCCAAGATAAAAGTCCATTTCTTAAAACATCAAGGTTGTTTTTAATCCATTCCTCCTTCACAGTCTTCCAGAATTCATCCAATGTTTTGGGATGCTGCTTATAAAGAGCTTGTTTTAAAAGTCCAGATGCACAATAATCCACAGGAGACTAGGGTGGGATGTTTTTTAAAGGGAATAGCTTCAATTTCGATTTTGTTTCTCTTTTTTTTTTTTTTTCCCCAAAAAATAGAGCAGTAGATTTAAAGGTATGGCTTGGAGCCTTATCCTGATGGAACTTAATGCAATGAAGATTGTTTGGGTAAAGAAATGGAGTTTCTTCTTTAAAAATAGGTGTTGAAACATATTTCTGATAGTAATCCGAATTAATTTTGACATTTTTTTCTACTTTCTTTATTTTAAGTTTTATGTTATATGAGAATCCAGTAATAGCCATAAAACCTTTAGAAAAACATTCCTTGTTTTCTCTGAAACAACATATTAAGTCTTTCTCTCCTCTTTTTCAGTAGTAAATCGATCTTTTTCTATTACAATCAGATAAGTATATTCAAGCCTCATAAATTTTCTTATTTCCATTTTTCACATGCCAAATAATTTTTATACAGCAATCTGCACAGTCTTGTGCTGAGAAACATGTTCCGATGTTAGGTGATCAACACCATGTTTTTGTGTTTTTATTAGCATGAGATCAGATTTCATAATTTTATTCACAGTTCCTACAGAGATATTTAAAAACTTTGCAGTAGCTCTTTGGGGGGCTGAATTTCCTTTTAAAACATGAGATGCGACTTTAGATTTAATAAGAGCTGTTAGTACCTTTGTTGGGTATGACGTTTTTGCCTTTTTCTCAGTCAGGCGTAAACTTTGACATTTCTTTCCTTTCATATTATGTCACTTATTTTATGTGTAGAAATATTAAAACCGTGCTTTTCAGATCTTTTTTAATAATTGAATAAGAGTATTTCTTTTCGAACGAGTGCAAAAATGTAGCCTTTGATCCATTTTTTTTTTTTTCAGCAACATTTTTAAAAAAAGAATATTTTTAATGCTGCAGACGATAATTAAATCTTATTCGAATTAGAAGCCAATCACATTTGTATTTTGAAATTAATATTTAAGTTCATGGAGAAAATCAAAATCATTACAATTTATTGAATATAGCTTGGAAAGAGGAGGAGAAAATTGATTGAGAAAGCTAGAATTAGAGGTTGAGTGTAAGCAAAATACTGATTCTTCTGAAACTCTTACAAGTGAAATAATAAGAGGATGATTTGATTTGGTGATATCAGCATTTATTTAAAGCTACTTAAAAGCCAGATTAGAAGAATGGACTTACTGAAAAAAAAGATTTGGTCGTGTTTCTGTTATGGCTACTCCCACTAGATACTGTGAATTTGTTATTGCTGAAGCTTCCTATATTGCTGAGCTGTTAGTGCTGCATTCCTGATAATGTACAGGTCGGTGCAGCCATTAATAGAAATACCAGCTCAGACCATTACACTACCTCTGCCAAAACTGACACTTTCATACTGGAATATTCCATGTACCATCTTCTCTCCAAATGAGAATCCGCATATTATCAGGCTATACATTAAAGTGGGACTCGTCTGTGAAGAGCACGTTGCCCCCCTCATCTTGTCTCCACCTGAGATGCTCCTGTGCTTACCTTCTGCGGGCAGCATCGTGGTCTTATGAAAACAAAACACAAATCATAGGTCTGTGAGCATACAAGCCCACATGGTAGAGTTGGTTTTGAACAGTTTGAGTCAAAATCTTGGTACCAGTAGGTGCTGTTGCAGGAAAGTGCCATTCATAGTGTGGTTTCTTTTGGCAATAGTGTTTAATACCAATTTTCATTTTGTGCATTTTTCATTGTTGCAGACGTACGATCTTGTCTCGATCGTCAGCAAACATTTACAATTTCCAGAAACTAATTCCATAGTCTGGAAAGGATACTTTGAGAAACTCATAATGTTTCCACTATAATGGATTACATTTGACCATCTCTAAATGACCAGTGGCCGTCCAGGCTACCGATTCAGCTAAGTCATCTTGCTGAAACATTGTATTCACTGTTACAAAATATTCAGTGCATGTTTATTGTTTTTAATCTCCTACAGAAAGAATACTGTAGGTTGCTTTTCACTGCTTATCTAAAATGCATATTTTTCAGTGTCACAGGCAAAATTTGCATGTTCCCAAATTCGTAAATATTATAATTTTCCTTTTAACCTCTTTTATTTCATTTTGTTAAAAAAGTTGTTGATTATATGGTTAAGTCATATCGAATGCACAATACCCCCTAATTATTTTGAGCAATGTGTGTATGTGTATGTATATGTATATATATACATATATATATATATATATATATATATTATATGTACAAAAACATACAATATATACATTAACATGCCCATTTTATTACAGGTCCTTTGTATTATGTGTATATGGGCATGCTTGCTGTTTTTTGTACTAATGCCATCAATATATTTGCTGGTGTCAATGGACTCGAAGTGGGACAAGCTGTTGTAATTGGTTTTTCAATTATGATCTTCAACTTCATAGAGCTTTCTGGTATACCAATTCAAAATTTTTTTTAATTAATTTTAATTGTGCTTCATTTTATCATTTTAATAGCATTGATAATTTTTTATTTAGTTTTTAAAAATTGTATAAATATCCTGATTTTGATTTGTCATCTATTTTAGGAGACTGTTGGAAAGCTCATCTCTTTTCTTTATACTTTATGCTTCCATTTCTTTTCATAACATTAGCATTACTTTACTACAACTGGTGAGACATTTATCTTATTTATTACCTAAAATTAGAAATTTTTTATCTAGAAGCAACGCTGGCTTTCTGCCAACAGAAAACTGTTTTTGCCCTGCCTCTTTCATAAATTGGTTTTAAACAGTTTTAACCTGCATTGAATAGCAAAAACCTCAGAAAATAATAAAAGTATTTATAGTATTAATTAGTAATGCTTGCTTAATTTTAATATGTGAAAACAGTATGTATTTAATTAATACATGTTAATAGAAACAATTATTGTTTTAATAAGCACATTATTCTAATAATGGCAAAATTGTAAATATATTCAGTTTTTTATTTGTTTTTTAGATCAGTATATTTCTGAAAAATTATGTGTGTAACATTAATCTTTAACAATGAATAAAAGAATACAGTCCTCCCTTCTGAAAAAGAGCTAGAAAAAATAGTTTAAATTAGATAATAACTCAACATTATATGCTAGCTTATGTATTTCATTCAAAGTAATAAAAAACTAAATTATGAAGAGAAGAAAGCGTTCATACCCAAATCCATATTCTGTGCCTTATATCATAGTTTTTCTCTCAAAGTCAACTCCTTTTCCCAACACAGTTTTCTGCAATGAAAGCTCATAAAATGTTTTAGCTTCTATATAGTGATCTTATATTAAGATTATGCATATGAAGATTAATAACTTTCAGTTATTTGATAATGAATGATATTGCCCACTAGTACTGATCAATGAATATTTTCCAGATTGTCATTAATTCAGAACAAATTAAAATTTCTTCGAGTTTTGAAACAGCAGCAAAATTGGTCTTTTCTTGTAAATTATTCCATGGAAAAGGTCAGGCAAAACTTGAGTATGAATCTTCTGCTATATGAACTTTGAATAAATATTTTCAGTGTTATAGGTAAACTTGTTTAGTTTTAAAATAAATTTCTCTCTACTATTTACTATTCTGCAAGAGAGTTTAGTCATTTATGAGTTTTTGCCAATTATGGCATTTTTATTGCAGATTTAATTCCTCCATACCAATTTTAAAGTTTTAAGATGTATTTCTTAGAATCAGAAAATATTACATAGTTATAAAGAACTTGCTATATTCTCTTGCTAATTTTTGAAGTTTTATTCTGTTTTAGTAAATTGTCATATGTAGCGTACAGTCTGAAAACACAATGACCTGCACAGTCACAGTGTAATTATTTTTGAAGTCATAGAAATTTAGCTAGAATTTTGAGAAATGTTGTTACTCTAGCTCTCACTATTTCCTATTGTATAAAAATTATTTTAAACCATACTTACCTTACACAAATCCAAATCAGAATGGCTATAATTTTTTTAAAAGCAACTTTAATATAAATTATCACTGCTTGCTAGTATAGCAACAACACAAGGAAATCGCTTGTTCTGTGCTGAAATTATAGCTAAAATCATCAGTTAAAGCACTGGTCTCAAACTCAAATTGCATACTGGTCGAATGTTTTATCCGAAAGCAGCGAACTGGCAAGAGCACTTCTTTTAACAAAATTTACAGTTTTTTTAACAAAACAAAAAAATAAATTTTAAATTTCACTTCCCAAATATTTATCAAAACATACATAAATAATAATAATAACAAAGAAAAAATTCAAATTTATATTTTGTATTTGAAATCTAAAGGTTGGTTCTTCCATGAAATATATTTTGGTTATACTTTTTAATTCAAACATTTTATAGCTAAATATTAAATTTTAGACTGGTACTTATTTCAGGTAATTTCAGTATGTTAAATTAACTCTATATAACTTTATTTTAATCTAAACCAGAAATTTTAAAATACTGAAGGGCCACCAGCTATCAGCTGACAAACTAAATTTACTCATAATATCAATGTGGGATATTCTCCCATCTTACCCTAATCGTGATGTGTTGTACACTGTGCAAAAAAAGGGGGGGACAGTTTTATATCTCCCGCTCTACTGGGCCAATTGATGAAATTCAAATTGCCTTTTTCATGTCTCGAAAGCATGACTTACGATATGTATTACATATATATATATATATAGTCATTTTAACATAGGTATTTTGACACAAAATCAGACTTTTCCTGAAATGACTTGCCAGTTTTTCTTTCCATATGTAGATTCAATGACTCAAGTTATGCCTAAATATTAAATTTTGTAAAATTTGGTTCAAAATTTATGGAGAAATTCAAAAATTTATTTTGGTGTAGTTTTTTCTCTTTTCGCCAAGAATAATTTACTTTGCAAACTTCTTAATTTATGGCAAACAATTTTCCTTTTCTTTTTTTCATTGTAAATAAGCAGAAAAAAGTCATCCTTCATATTTTCGAATAATTTTAATAAAGTGCATTATTATCGCTAAAAAAAAAAGATGCCAAATTTCAAAATGCTCCAATATGTAAATTCATGTATATCTTAGAAAATTTTGAATAAATGTGAATAATGTTTTTTAAAAAAATTGTAAAACATATTTAAAAATACAAATTTTAATAGTAAATAATAATAAATGTGCAAATTACTATGTTTGGATTAAGCCAAAATTTCGGATCCTGGAAGAATGAATCAAGTAAGTTTTATATAAAAAAAAGAGATATTAATAAATATATATCAGATTCAATTAACATTGAGGAGCTAAAACTGTTTTTTAAAAACTACTCGTGCAATTTTAACAAAACTTCATAGTTTGGCATAATTTGAGTCATAGAATCGAAATATGGAAAAAAATTGGCATCTCATTTCAGAAAAAATCTGATTTTGTGTCAAAATACCTATATTAGAACAAAGCTATATGTAAGTCTAATACAAATCCTAAGTTGCACTTTCAAGACATGTAAAATGCAATTTGAATTTCGTCAATTGGAGTAGTAGAATGGGAGATATAGAACTGTCTCCCCCCCCTTTTTTTTTGCGAAGAGTACAAGCATACAATGGCAAAGAGGTAGCTCCACCTCTCTTTTTCTTTCAGCAGTAGCACACATAAGCTTTATATCTCTTAACACATGAACCATGCCATGAACACATTCAATGTGTTCATGGGCTGCATAAAATCGCTTCAGTTGCCACAAGTTTGAGATGACTGAGTTAAAGTACATCTACATGTTTAATTTCTCCTTCATTTATGTATGAAGATATACAAGGTGCACCCATAAAATAACTGGACAAATTAAAAGACCAAACGATGAAATATAAATGTGAAAGAATAAATGTGTGTTTATGCATAGTGTCATCTCAACTCTTGTCAAAGCCAGTTTAAGCTGGTTATTTTGTCATTTGCATGCTAAAATGTCAGAGTCATTTTCATATACTGAAAAGGCATTGTACAAAAAAAATTTGCTTTGATGGAATAATGTTCTACCATTAAATTTTATTATAAATTAGGTAAATCTGTTACCGAAACAATTAGAGATGATTTGAACAATACAGTCAAAAGTTGTTAATTCGGACACCCATAATCCGGACCTCAAAGCTACAAACTTTCTGCGCATGCGTCGTGTTAATGCATGCGCGTAAGACCTTTACGGCTGCGAATATGCGTGTGCAAAATACGTTTACGAATGCGCGTTTAATGTATAACGGACAGTATAAACTAAGCTAAAATTATCTAATTCAGTTAATGTTGCAGATTGCATTGTTCCTTAATCTTCAGATTGGATTCGGCTTATTATTTTTTGCAGACTGTTAGAGCAATTTTATAAAAGTAAGCTTGAACTTTCGATTATGTCAAAGTGAATATCTGATATCTATTTACTAACATGTAAAGGATCTATAAAGTGAAAGTATGTTTCGAAGTCCATTAAACAAAAAGTGGAATTGCTGCAAAAAATGGATAAAGGCATATCCTTTGTTTATCTAAACTTTGTTTATCTTTAACGCCGCGGCACGTAATGAATTGGAAGTTGATCTGTAAGCACTATCCTTATCTTCAGGGCAGATGTTTTTATTTTATTTGGCTTATAATTCCTTACTAAATGTAGTATTTCATCTCGATGTACTCCGTCTTTGATATGATTTAAATCAAATTCCTTGTCATTATAATTCGCTTCCGATAGCGAAAAAAGTGACAGTTATTGAAAACGAAAAAATTTCGATTGACAAATTAGTCGGTATTCTCGACACAGCAATTATAGGACTTGAACAGCGGAACTTTGTAACTGAACAAGAAATTATGTCTGTTTATAGAATTAAAGAGAATGTATTATCACATAAAAAACAAAGCAACTTAAACAACTTACATTGAAAGAAATGTTTAATAAAGTAAACAAATAAATATTAAGCTTTTTTTTTTTTGTAAATTTTGATACCCTTTAGATCATAATTGTTCTTTATTTCATAAATTACGGCTTCATATTTTTAATTTTATAATTTCTGCATGTCATCTTACCAGATTTAAACTGATGATCTATAATCCGGAAAAATCAATAATCCGGAATCGCCGAAGTCCCGGCGAGTCCGGATTAACGACTTTTGACTGTATATGGTGATGCATCATTATCAAGGGCACAAGTATGTGAGTAGTATAACTGTATGGAATATGAGACAGAAAGAATTGAAGGTGAACTAAAGATAGAGCACCCTTCAGTTACAAATGTTACGCTTATTTTGCAAACAGTTTTCAACATCTATGAACAGTATTTCAATGACTTGAAAAAATGTTGAAAAAATTTTATAAACTCCTCTGGCAGTTATTTTGAAGGAGATAAATTTATTTTGAGGTTAGTAATCTTTTTCGTATTCATATTTATTTATTTATCAGTTCTTTGTGATTTATTTATCAGTTATTAATCAGTTATTTGTGGTTACTTTATGAGCTCACCTTGTATTATATAAAGTGTGAGCAGATAATAAATCAAATTAAGATGATATATAAGTTAACAAAATAAAAACTTAATATGAGTACATGCTATACATTCCTAATATTCAGATTTAAAAAATTTGCATGATGCATCTCCAAAGCAGATTTTTCTTATATTTAAATATGACTCCTTTTATGATTTTTCGAATTTCCGATTATCATTTCCCTCATTAGCAGAAGAAATTCAACTGTTCTTTTTTTCTTAGTACCATGATGCTTGGCATAACTAATGCCTTGCTTGCTGAAGACACTTGCAGACTGAAAAATGTCTCATATAGCAAGTCCTGCATATAAATTGTATGCAGATGTCCTAATTAATTATTAATGTATTGCAACTAATGTGTGAAAATAATGTAATTAATATGTCTGAATAACATTATTTCTGTATCTGTGTGATATCTAATTAGAAAACATTTCTAATGTTTCTGCTCAGGCAGCCCATAAATGCAGAAAATGCATCTGTGTCAAACCTAGGACCAGGAACTAACACATTTCTTAATACTGTACTATTAGTGAAGAATAGCAGGATCTGTTTGAACAGGAACACGAGGAAATTTTTCTGGTGGAGAAGAAAAACACATAAAGTTTCCATTCTGCTGCAACCATCAAGGATATTCTGATGAAGTGCAAAATAATATAAGCCAAAACTGAGTGGTACCTTCTCAGTTATTAAAAGAGGAAGATTTTTTTTTATCACAGTGGCATGCATTGCTTTAAAATCATCCTGAAGGAACAGGGCAAGCAAATATTTTAGGCACTTTCTTGGAACCATGATCGCCTAAAATATCGAAACTAGATGTATAAAAATGTCAAAGACAGTCTTCTACCTCTAATGAAGACTGAAAGTGACATTAGACTGAACTGGAAAAACTGTGAGACTTCATACATACATTATGCACATAAATGTTTTTATAACTAAAAAATAAATACATTTGTAGCATTCTCAGGCTTGGTGAGATTTTTAATACACTTTGTGTATATGTATATGTTTTGATAACATTTCGTGATTTCTGAACTGAGATCAGAAATGAATTAACACCATTCCCTTAGTAACTTATAGGAAAACCATCCTGAAATAGCAAAGGATTTGCAGAAAAAAAAAAAAAACACTGTCTTTACATAGATTACTTTTGTTATGCAAGATGTCACTGTTTGAAATGTTCAAGCTTATGTTTTTTGGAAAACTTAGATGTCAAAATCTATCAATGCTTGATCAGATTAATGGGATGAAATAAACTCAATAAAAATCTTAAATAAAAGTGAAGGAATTATAAATTATGCAGGAAAAAAGCATTTCTGAATTGTGGATACAGTGAAACTCTGATTCTAATACAAATGGGATTCAATAGTGGTTGTATAATCAGGAATGTGTAATAACACAGAATTACCAAATATTGGTTGGTAAAATAAATCTGCTGGGGGAAGAAATAGGCTAAAAAATCATGTTTTAAAAAGCTCATTTTCTTGCATTGCATAATAGTACTTTTATCTGGAAATTGTTAAGTTTTTATTCGATAATAAGAACTATTTTCTTCCACTTGTTTTTTCTTCTTTATTGTAGCACCCATGTTAGACTAAAACATGGGCTAGTTGAACTATGTTATAATAATATGGGTGATGATGATGTCGTGTCTATGGCAAAGTGCAATTATATAGCTCCGAAGCTGTCAATGGGCCCACCAGCGGCCGAGCGGTAAAGTTGCTGAACACTGGTAGTTCGGTCCGAGGTTTGAATCCAGCAAACGGGATGGCTGCATGGGTGTTTTCGTAGTTTTCCCCATTTGTAACGTGCATACGAGCCAGTTTCTCAAAGAAAGTCCTCCACGAAGGCATCCCTCCCCTTAGGCAGATAGCCCTAGTGTGCTTTGCCATAATTAAATACACCACCACACCACCACCACCGAAGCTGTCAAAGACAGCTTTTGCAGCCTCAGCAGCTTTATCAGTATAAAGTAGGTCCACTGGATCTTCAATGCTGATGTTAAACAGTCTGGCCTGAATTGCTGGGCAGTTGAAGATGTGATGGCGAGACAGTGGGATGTCATCTGGTCAATGAGGACAAATGTTGGTGTAACTACGCTGTCCGCCTGCAGAAATCCTCGTCCCTTTCAAGTGATTTGTCCTAAGTCTGGTTATGATAGTCGATATGGCTCTGTCACAGTTCAATTCCGGGATGGAGTTTCCTTTAACTTGACCGATTAGTCTTTGGCTGGCAACTGCATTGGCATCCATGAGGGTTAGGCAGTTGGATGGCTGAGGAGAATCACGGGATGCCTTTGCAAGCTCATCGGCCTTCTCATTACCAAAAATATTTACATGAGCCAGTATAATATGGGTAATTGATATAAATAGATTGTTAAAATGAATTGCTATGGCCTTAGCTATGAGAAATCAGGCTTGCTGACTTTAAAATTGTGACTCGTCAGCAATACTGATTGTGTATCTTGAATGAAAACACAGTAATGATAATAATTTGTAGCATGAATTAGATTTTCTTAGTATGTCAGGTAAAGTAAAATACTGGATAATCAAAATTCTATGGTCATACTTAATTCAATCAAAATGTATCATTTGTATTTCAGATATAATGTAACACTCACATGTATAAAGGAAGTAAAAAGGCAATAAAAAGTATAAACCCTTAAAGTCAAACATCTGTTGTTTGAAAATTTTGTACAAAGTGTAGTTAACTTTATAATAACTATATATGAATAAAAAGCGAAATATTTAGCTTATGTGTAGTATCCATACACGATGGAAAATTCTCAGGATTTATTTATGCATGACAAGTAAAACTTGTATGAAGGATCATGTGCTAGATGCATACAAATACCATGGTAACATTACTCTCTGTACAGATGCATTATGTATAGAAATTATATACATATTGTAAAAATATTTATTCATGGATTTAGATACTTTCACTTAATTTACATATGCTCTCAGAATTTAAATGATATTGTAGATTAGTTCGCAGCAATAATTAATCATTTATTTGTATGCAATTAAAATTTCATAATTTAAATTTTAATTAACTTTAAATTTGCTTTTTACGAATAGAGAATGTTTGTTAAATTCAAATTTCATTCCTTGCAGCAAATGCGCAAGAGAATTATTTAAATTTAATTTAACTTTACTATTTATTCTTATAAACTACATACATATATTTTTCACTACCTTGCATGTCTGATGTATGTATTACATCGACATCAACATGTAAAGTAGCAAAAAACACTTCATTTAACTCTTGACTAATACTTCAAACTTTGCAAGTTTTTGTCCTCAGCTTTGACAGTTGATATTTCCTTAGAGTGAATTTTGATCTTATTACATATCAGATGTATCAGGTCCTTATTCAATATTTACATATTTAGACATTTAAGGTAATTTGAAAAATATGATTGCCAAAACTCTAGTAGTAATAAGCATCAGTCCCTTATTAAGTGATCACAATTTAAATCCACAAACATGTATGTATAGTAGGAATAAATAAATACATCAAGATGTTAGCTGGTCTTCATGATGTAGAGTAGCAGTAGCAGTATTTATAATATAAATTAAAGCTATAGTTAAAAGTTAAGAGAAAAATCTTTAAAAAAAGTAAGGGGAAAAAATGAGAAGAGGAGGGGGAGTAAAAAGAAAAATGAAAACTATTAAGACTGATTTTGAATTCTGTGGTGAAGAATATTTCTAATATTTTTGGGCACCATATAGGCAGCTGTAAATCTGTACTTCTTACGTATAAATTAAATACAGTCAAAAGTCTTTAATCCGGATTCGTCGAGACATCGGTGATTCCGGATTATCAGTTTTTCCAGATTATAGATCATCAGTTTAAATCTGATAAGATGGCACGCAGAAATTATAAAATTAAAAATATGAAACCGTAATTTATGAAATAAAGAGCAATTATGATCTAAAGGGTATCAAAATTTACAAAAAAAAAGCTTAATATTTATTTGTTTACTTTATTAAACATTTCTTTCAATGGGCACATGTGTAAAGCATACATTATGCATATTCGAAATTAGAAAATTGCAACCAGAAAACTATTTGATTTGTATTCGTGATATGTATAATGACGAGGAATTTGATTTAAATCATATCAAAGACAGAGTACATCGAGATGAAATACTACATTATAAGCCGAAATTATAAGCAGAATAAAATAAAAACATCTGCCCTGAAGATAAGGATAGTGCTAACAGATAAACTTCCAGTTCATTATGCGCCGCGATGTCAACCCCCCCCCCCCGGATAATAATAAGCCGGATCCAATTAGAAGATTAAGGAAAAACGCAATCTGCAACATTATTTGAAATAGATAATTAGATAATTTTAGCTTAGCTTATACCGAGAGTTATACATTAAATGCGCATGCATAAAGGTATTATGTGCATGCGTAAATGCATTATGCGTTTGTGTATGCGCAGTAAGTTTGTAGCTTTGAGGTCCGGATTATAGATCATTCCGGATTATGGACATCTGGATTAAAGACTTTTGACTGTATTTTTATATTATGTTCCGTTTGGAGTATACTGTGTTTTATTTTTTATGTTTGTTTAAAATAAGGTTAGATTCAGCTTTAGATTGGCACTGGTTTGTAAGAAAATTATATGCATTTTGAAGAAGATGGTCAAGAAGTCCCTTTTCTTCAAAGTACAGAAATATTCTGCCACTTCATGATTTGAATTATTTGGATTATGTTAAAGTATACCTTTTTTTAAGGGTAAGAATGCCTTTATGAGAAAAAAAACTAACTGATATGCACATTATACATGGAGAAAACCATGGAAATTCCCATGCAGCCGGCCTGTTTGTTGAAACTTGAGCCCAAGTCATACTACTAGCATTCAGCAATTTTAATACTCAACCTCTGGTAGACTTAGATTGAATTTCTTATGGCAAAATACACTTGTACTATATGCTTACAGGGATGGGTGTCTTTTGTGGAGGGTTTCCTAAGAAAAACTGGTTCATATTTATGTCACATAAGGGGAAGAAAACATGAAAACTCCCATGTAATCAGCCCATTCACTGGATGTGCACCTAGATCAAACTCTGAATGTTCAGCGATCTTATGTGCTCGGCTGCTGGTGGCTGCTGCTTGATGAAAAGAGGCATAGTGCTTGTGTCCACTATAGGTGTTTCATATGAAACCAGTGACAGTCTGAGATTAGATTTTGCCTTGATTTACCTTTGAAACTACCATTGCTTTTCTTCTGTATATTTTATACTTGCATTCTAAAATTTCTTTTTCTTTCACAGGTATCCAGCTTCTGTTTTTGTGGGAGATACTTTCTGCTATTTTGCTGGGATGACATTTGCAGTCGTAGGCATTTTAGGGCATTTTAGCAAAACCATGCTACTGTTCTTCATTCCCCAGATTATTAATTTTCTATTTTCCTGCCCACAATTATTTCATTTTGTGCCATGTCCTCGTCACAGGCTGCCTAGGTAAAGCACATTCATATTTTTAGAAATTATCACTACGTCTTTATGTTAAACATTTTTAACATAAATAATTCGTTGCTTTTTCTCATACATGATATTCAGAAAAAGCTGCTGCATGCTACGTTTTCAAACCACCTGTGTATTTAAATATTTCCTTAAATATCTATTCTAGGTATAATTACAAAATTTCATAATTTTATCGTAATACTTTATAGATTTCAGTCATTGCTTACAAGGTGTGACACAAAAAAAAAAAAAAAAAAAAAAAAAAAAGAGAGTAAATGTGTAATTTGAAAACAGAATGGAGTTGGCTACAACTGTTTTGGTGACGTCATGCCACACGCCTCCTCTATCCATGCGGCCAGTTTCGACTTAACCAACCATACTAGTGGGGAATACTGTGTCATTGAGTGAACACATGCAACTGCCATTCTGCCCAAAAAATGTCTAATGTAAAAACCGAACAGTGAATCAATATGAAGTTTCTTGTGAAGCTTAAGAAATCAGCCACGGAGGAAACATTTCAAATGTTAACCAAAGCTTATAAAAATGAAACTTTGTCTTATGCGCATGTGTTTGAATGGCATAAGTCGTTTCATGGTGAAGAGACAATGTGGAAGATGGTGAACATGCTGGGTGCCTCTTTGGGCTCATAGCACACCCAAAGGGGCACCTATCATGTTTATCATCATTGAATGGATTCCCAGTGGTCAGACTGTTAACCAATACTACTACTACACTGAAGTATTAAAAAGACTTCATGAAAAATTAGGGAAAAAAAGGCTATAGTTGTGAAGTGATGGATGGCTGTTGCACCAGGACAATGCACCCCCTCACACAGCCCTAACTGTTAAGCAGTTTCTGACCGGCAAAAACATTGTGATAGGGCATCCTCCTTATTCACCTGATTTTTTCCCATGCGACTTTTTTATTTTCTAAAGTTAAATCTTACTTAAAGGGAACCAATTTTACTTCAGCTGAAGAAGTTCATGCAAAAACAGAGAATCTCCTGAAGGGCTTTCTAAAAACCTCATTCCAGAACTGTTACCAGCAATGGCAGCACCGAATGCAGAAGTGTGCGAAAGAAGGGAACTACTTTGAAGGTGATAATGTCTTAGAGAACTGATTCTATAAGTACAATGATCTATTGGACCAGTCTCTTTTGTGTGTGTGTCACATCTTGTATATCAAACATGAGATAGGTAAGTCGGTGTAATAAAATGGAATCATAATTTGAGCAACTCTGCAGTAGGAAGAAAGAATTCTTTAAATTTCAAATTTAATAAATTTATTATAATTCCTTGAATTTATTTCAGTTTATGCAAAAGTATTTATATAAGTGTGTGTGTTTGTCATATACTTATGTGTTTAACTGAAAATTAGATGTATCAGGATCATTAAAACATCATTTAATCAGTATTGTTGGCTACTGTTCTATACTACACTTACAGTTACATGTTTTAAATTGCAGTTACATATATGACATCTTATTTTTAACAGAAATAAAAATATAATAATCAGTACTACCAATGAGTAACATAGGCATGGCCATTTGCAAAATTCGGTGACACAACAACTGTTTCGAAAGTATCTGAACATACAACACATATGTTATTCTGTTTGATACAGGAAACATTATAAGTACTTCTAAATTTGGAGTGTTCTTACCAATCTCAGATTCATTCTCTTCAGGATTTTCAATATCATGCCTTTCGTTCTGATAACTATTTTTTTACTGTGAAACCTTTTAAGTTTTTCCTTTTAAAATACATCTTTTGATTTTTTTAGAAGGTAACCAGAAATTTTTTGCAATTTATTATTATCAGAAAGAGACATACAGCAGATGGTACTCAAGGTATTAGGTCTCAAGTAATTTCCATCAGCTTCCAGTACCCATTTCCAACATTCCTGCAGTTGAGTAACACCATGGGATAAAACTCTGAAATTTTAAAAGCAAAGGAGTCCATGAGTACATGTTGCAGGTCTACCTTATTGTTAAAGGATTTCTCATGGAAGTGGTTGTCCAGAGAAGGGAATAGCAAGTAATTTGTAAGCACTTGTTCTAATGAGCACAGTGTCTCCTACCTGAGTTGCTGAATGATATCCATGATTGTCCTTGCCATATGGGATGTTGTATTGTTGGGGAGGTAGAACACACCTATGCAATTAACCATTTGAGCTAGGGAATTTGACGCTTGTAAGATCCTTAAAAAGACAGGTGTTGGAGTGTGTATTTTGTTCTCCCCCTCTTTCAATGAGTCTCTTGCTGTTT
The DNA here is from genome assembly GCF_044657685.1 of Stegodyphus dumicola. Taxonomy (NCBI): domain Eukaryota; kingdom Metazoa; phylum Arthropoda; class Arachnida; order Araneae; family Eresidae; genus Stegodyphus; species Stegodyphus dumicola. Next base: position 18,372,152 of record NC_140772.1, on the reverse strand, counting down.
GCAAAAATAGCCCTTTTCGGTAATTTGATAAGAGTTGCATTTACTTAAATGAAAGGGAAATGCAGAGATTGTTGACTAAACTGCTAAATGCTTTTCCATATGGAGGGAAGATTTTAAAATGCTGTTGATTCCCAATCAGACTACTCAGTGGTATGCAGAAGAGATGTGTAGCTTTCTTCCTTATAAGTATTTTGTCTGAATGGATAAATAATAGTTTTAATCTACCTTATCAAATTAAGTGTCTTTATAAAGAATTAATTTGATTATATTTTTATTTTAAAGTTATATTTTTAAAATTCCTCTATGTTTTGTTCATTTTATAAATATTTTAAATCTTTTTAATTTATCAGTTCTCCATCTCACTTTTTTAATACCTCTTAATTTTTTATTGATTTCATGAATTTATTAAAAACATTCATGGCTTGGTAAACCAAAAGAACACCATGCAGAAGTTGCAGTAAACAGAAAAGTTAGTCATATTTCCTTATAATTTTAAATTTTTTATATCCACTGGAAGAAGTAAAAGAAAATGCTTGGTACATAACTTTTAATTAAAAAAGTTTATGTCGTTATCAAATTTCTTTTCTTATAAAAATCATATTTATTTTAGTGTTAGTAGTTTAGTTCGTTATATTTTAGCTCCTTTTGTGGCTGCCTGTATGTGTGTGCACGTGAACCTATTTTAAACTTACGAAGCATGGTCATTATACAATATTACTTTAAATTATTATTTTCTTTTAATTTAAAAGGTATCCATCTAAAATTCTACCACTTATAGCAGTGGTGGCGAACCTTTTTGGGCTGTATGCCCAAAATGGAATGGCTGCATGCCATTCCATTTAAGATATTAAATTAGAATTATTCATAAGTCACTTCAAAATGCTTAGATCTGAAAACTGGAATCTATTTAACAATGAAAGTATTAAAACTCGCCGGCAGTCTGCAATAAATTTAAATTCATTTAGCAAACATTAGCTGCTTCAACTTTGGCATATTCTGTGCCATGTAACAAGTAATATATTTGGCACAAACAACTGAAATGTCTTAAATTGGGTCAGTAAATATGTATATCATTTCTATGGCAATATATGAAAATCTTCTGTCTGGGCTTAGGCCCTATGCCATTGGCATTATGCAATAACAAGTAAGTGAAACATTCAAGAACAGGCTAAAACACTTATTTAAATTACGTACTATCATTTTATTGTGATTATTGATTAAGGAAGTAATATTTTAGGCATATGCTGGCTGATGACCCTCTGTGTGCCGACTGTGGCATGCATGCTATAGGTTTGCCGTCACTGACTTATAGCAATATCTGTAGGACAATGTTATATTTTGAAAGAATATTTAAAAACATTTCCATTTTGTAACACATATTTGTTTTAAATAGGTAATTTGCTTTCATTTTGTTTATTAATTTTACAATTTCTAGCTAGTAAATTGTGAGCAACGTTTGACTGTTATTTTATCCTTTAAGTTTCTATATAATATCATTTCTATATAATATATTCTATATAATATCATATATCTTCTACTTCTTATAAGGCACAATAAAGAAACTGACTTAATGGAAACTAGTTCTGTGATATTTAAACCAAAGTCTCTGTCCTTCCTGGGAAAACTGTGTTTATCCATTGCCAGAAATTTTCATCTTGTGAATTATAATGAAAAAATTCAAGGTGATGAAGTCATTGCTGAGTGTACCAATTTTACTCTTATTAATTTCACCTTGAAAGTTGCTGGTCCAACCTATGAAAAAGTTCTTACAAAATATTTGCTTACAATTCAGGTAAGTGTTTTGCTTTAATTATATAATTATTAAATATTTTGTTTTAAAATAATCAGCGGTCATTAGCAATGATAATCTATTTTAATAGACTGAATTAGTGATTAAAATTATATATGATATTAAGAATTATATTATTCTAATAATCAAAGTAGTTAAATAAAAAAAATTTAATACATCATAAATTGTAAGTAGATACTTATTTCTATATTAAAGTCTGAAATGTGAAATGAAAATGTGAATTCAATAAAAATTCTTTCTGCTTCTTGTTAATACTGGCTTTATATTTTGTGTTCAATTTACTAGTAAATGCTATTCTTCAGTTTCATATCCGGTTCGAATCCCACGAACGGGCTGGCTGCATGGGTGTTTTTGTGGTTTTCCCAATGTGTAACGTGTATACGAGCCAGTTTCCCTTAAAAAGTCCTCCATGAATTCAACCCTCCCCTTGGGCAGATAGCCCTTGAGGCTTTGCCGTAATTAAAATAACCTAACCTCAGTTTCATATCCAACAGCTCCCAATTGTTACTAATGGGGATGGCGCTTATGGTTAATTTGAATACAGTTAAGAAACTGCAAGGAGAAATAGCCTATAATGTAATTAATATGGAAATAATATTAACAGTTTACCTGTGTTTTCAAGCAATTTAGTCTTTACAGAAGTTTATTTAATTATGTAAATTAAGTCAGTATTCAAAATAAAAAGAACACTGTAAATAATAGAAGAAAGAGAATTAAATGACTTAAAGACCAATATTTACAAAGAACTTGAACCGAGTTCGAACTTATGTAATAAACAGTTGATTAGAATTTTTTGTTGTTTATTCTTCAATATTAATATATTCTGAATTATGCACAAGTAATTTATGTACTGTTGTGAATACAAATAAAAATGACTTCCAGATATTCTGACATTCTCTATTGTCACTCACTTTTTTTTTTTTTTTTTTTTTTTTTTTTTCATTTTTATATTTTTTTCAGAAACAGTTTTGTTTTGCACTGGATAGTTTATGATATTAATTTTTTCATCATCATACTAAGCTTCAGGGCTTGGTTTAGCTACTCCTAGTTAATTTTTTAATTTACCTCATGTTGTTTCCTTAATCAGTATATTTATCATATTTATAATGAGTCTCTTTTTAAACATAAAATATGCCTTTTTTGTTATGTAGAGCAATAATTGTATGGAGTAATGATTTAAAATTGAACAAAATTCAGCTTCAGAGTGGCATTGGTTTTGTAGAAGGTTTTACATATTGAGAGAATTTAATAGATTCTCCTATTTCATGGAGCAAAAGTATTCTTTGTCATATATGTGCAAAACTTGAATTTAAAAAAGAAAAAGGGGAGAAAGGATGAAAAAAAAAAAGGAATAATAAGGGAAGCAACAGTTCTAGTGAAATCTGTTGAATAAATAAAAACAAAAAGATTTTTAAAAATGAGATACAGTCAAAAGTCGTTAATCCAGACTTGTCGGGACTTCGGCGATTCCGGATTATCGATTTTTCCGGATTATAGATCATCAGTTTAAATCTGGTAAGATGGCATGCAGAAATTCTAAAATTAAAAATATGAAACCGTAATTTATGAAATAAAGAACAATTATGATCTAAGGGTATCAAAATTTACAAAAAAAAAGCTTAATATTTATTTGTTTACTTTATTAAACATTTCTTTCAATGTAAGTTGTTTAAGTTGCTTCGTTTTATGTGATAATACTTTCTCTTTAATTCAATAAACAGACATAATTTTTTGTTCAATTACAAAGTTCCGCTGTTCAAGTCCCGTTAATTGCTGTGCCGAGAATATCGACTAACTTGTCAATCGAAATTTTTTCGTTTTCACTAACCTCTCTGTCAGATTATTCATGTCTTTATCCATTTTTTGTAGCAATTCCACTTTTTGTTTGATGGACATCGAAACATACTTTCGTTTTGTACGATCCTTTGGGAGCTCCAGAATCGGAAAATCTATTTGACATAATCGAAAGTTCAAGTTTGCTTTTATAGTATTGCTCTTACAGTCTGCAAAAAATAATAAGCCGGATCCAATTCGAAAATTAAGGAACAATGCAATCATCAACATTAACTGAAATAGATAATTAGATAATTTTAGCTTATACCGTCCGTTATACATAAAACGTGCACGCGAAAACGTATTCTGCACTTGCGCACACGCAAATGCGCAGTCGTAAGAGGTCTTACGCGCACGCGTAAACGCCTATGCGCATGTGTCAACGCGGCACATGCGCAGAAAGTTTTTGGCTTTGAGGTTCGGATTATAGATCATTCCGGATTATGGGTGTCCGAATTAACAACTTTTGACTGTATAACCTTTTTAAGTCAGTATATTGTTAAGCATTGATTTGGTTAAAGATTTGAAAATATAATAATTTTATTGCTATTGTATAAGTCTGGTCTAGCTGCCTGAACTTTGTCATTTATTGACAAGCATTTTGCTTTCTGCAGTTCAAATTATTCCAGCAAATTTTTCAATATTCCATCCATGTAGTAATTCCTCCTTCCTTATCTTGCTTCACTTTTCAAGTTTTATTAGTCTCCTCATTATGGATGTCCTTGCTATGTTTTGTGGATTGGATCTTGTTCCTGTTATTAGATCAACCTAATGATTTAGTTAATTCTTGATTTAATTTATGACTATTGACTAAATGGTTAAATGAGTCATCAGCACTTTGTATGATTTAATCAAGACAAAGGATCATAATGCTTTAATTTAATATAAATGAACCATATTTCTTCTGTCATAGCAGTAGGATGTTTCATTTCTGTTTCCATTTCTTGTTTCTTTTGACAGTTTTTAAACGTTCTTGAAAGAACCTGGAGTGGAATAAAGTAAATATTTAAAAGCTAACAAATCTTGGTGAATGTGAAAAACTCTTAAAAAAATTCTGATGTTGGAACGTAAGAAGTCTTTGTGAATTAAAAATTATTAAAGAACCAAAAATTATTATTTATGAAAGCTTTTTTAAAATTTTTATTCATAGAAGATGATAATTTCATAAGGAAAAAAGACTTGTCCTAGCTTAGCTGAAATGCATTATTGCTAAAAGTTTTATAAATTTCCCAAGAATTAAAAATCTGAAATATAGTTTTTAATGACTGAAGAAATTTTGTTTCAAGAAGAGAAAATAATATGGAAGCTGAAATTTGTATGAAATCGAAAATGAAGTTTTATTTAAATAGTACAAATTGCCAAATATTTTCTCTTTGATTTCAGTTTCCTCCGAGTTTAGTTCAACTTTGTTGAAGTGGCGAATGCAGTAGAAGTATTTGATTGAAAGTTATAGTATTTTGTTGAAAAAAGGAAAAGGTCAGGCTTGAAATGGGTGTTTTTTTTTTTTTTTTTTTTTTTTTTTTTTTTTTTTTTTTTTTTTACATCCAAGAATTTAAATTTGTGTTTTTTATTCTTTTTATTCTACCAATAAGAAATTACTGAAGACTTAAGTTCCTCCTATATAACATATCATATGTTACATAATTATGTATTAAGGAGATTACGTATTAAGGATTTGTAGGTTTATTCTGTATATGCAAAAGTACTTTAAAAAAAAATTTTATAAATACTGAATGAATGAAAATTTCAACCTCATTTCTCTTCTTTTGACTAAATACCTAAACTTCCACATCAACCATTATACCTCTACGACATTCAGCTTCATAACAATGTTTATAATACTGATTCAGAAGTCAAACAACAAAAATCAGCGTTAATTCACAAAATTTTCACAGGACTAGTTTCGATGGTTTTACCGAACCATCATCTTCAGCTGCAAAACCGCAAATGAACAAGATAGGAAATAATGTTTAGATAAGATAAGAAAGCCTGGACAAGAATAAGCAAGTGGCGCCATCTGTTGGCGAAACCAGAACTAAAACATAATTTCTCTAAAAGCCGAAGGCAAATTTGGATTGGAATTAGGATCGTTAACTGGAACAGAAAGATTTTTATGAATGTGAAATGCCTCTAGAAAATCCAGTTCTCCAATGGAAGATGTTTTTTGAATAATTTTGGCAGCAGAAAAATTGAAAGTGTGATTTTCGGACCAACAATGTTGAGCAACAAAAGACTTCTGTGTTTCCTTTTTTCTAACATATGCCTCATGTTCTTTGACGCGAAATTTTAAGGCTCTCTTAGTTTGGCCAATGTAAATTAAACCACACCGGCAACGGTGTGGTTTAATTTACATTGTTGAACATTGAGAAGTTGAGTACATTGAGTACATGAGAAGAACATTGAGTAATTTACATTGAGAAGTTGGAACGTTCCAACTTCTATACTCAAGGACCCCATTCCGGATATGAATTCCTGGGGTATTTATAGGATTCCTTGCCAGTGCGGTTTAATTTACATTGGCCAAACTAAGAGAGCCTTAAAATTTCGCGTCAAAGAACATGAGGCATATGTTAGAAAAAAGGAAACACAGAAGTCTTCTGTTGCTCAACATTGTTGGTCCGAAAATCACACTTTCAATTTTTCTGCTGCCAAAATTATTCAAAAAACATCTTCCATTGGAGAACTGGATTTTCTAGAGGCATTTCACATTCATAAAAATCTTTCTGTTCTAGTTAACGATCCTAATTCCAATCCAAATTTGCCTTCGGCTTTTAGAGAAATTATGTTTTAGTTCTGGTTTCGCCAACAGATGGCGCCACTTGCTTATTCTTGTCCGGGCTTTCTTATCTTATCTAAACATTATTTCCTATCTTGTTCATTTGCGGTTTTGCAGCTGAAGATGATGGTTCGGTAAAACCATCGAAACTAGTCCTGTGAAAATTTTGTGAATTAACGCTGATTTTTGTTGTTTGACTTCTGAATCAGTATTTATTCGGCGTGTTATTGTGTCTTAATGTTTATAATGTTAGACCAAGCTGCAATGGAACTTTGAATGGTCAGCAATAAAGTTATTGTTTATTTGTGCTAATTATAAAGTTGAATGATTTCATTTTTTACTTTTAAATTGCACACTGTTAGTTTGCTCATGTTTTTTAACCAATAGAAAGTAAAAATGGAATTTATAAGATTGTAATGTTTGTTCATTGAAGTTTTCCACATTCACCAAAATTTATCATCTTTAATATTTGATCTGAACTTTAATCAAGTTTTTCCCAAATTGTACAGAAGCCTTATAATTTTTTAAAATCTTTTCATTCGTATATTCATTTAAGACATGGCACTTAAATTTTTGCATTGTTCATTATCTCATTTTATTTTGTTTATTTAATTAGCATATATTTGTAGCAGTCTGATTTTAAATACCTTGTGGGTTTTTCCATAAAATTAATGCCTGTCTAAGGATGAATTTTTCATGATTTTAAATTTCAAAGTAGTAGGTTTCTCTTTCATATATATTTTAATGGTACAGTCAAAAGTCGTTAATTCGGACACCCATAATCCGGAATGATCTATAATCCGGACCTCAAAGCTCCAAACTTACTGCGCATGCGTCGCATTGACGCATGCGCATAAGAGGCTGCGAGTATGCGTGTGCGCATGCCCAAAATACGTTTACGAGTGCACGTTTAATGTACAACGGATGGTATAAGCTAAGCTAAAATTATCTAATTATCTATTTCAGTTAATGTTGCAGATTGCGTTGTTCCTTAATCTTCGAATTGGATCCGGCTTATTATTTTTTGCAGACTGTTAGAGCAATTTTATAAAAGTAAGCTTGAACTTTCGATTATGTCAAATAGAATTTCCAATATATATTTACTAATATGTAAAGGATCTACAAAGCAAAAGTATGTTTCGAAGACCATTAAACAAAAAGTGAATTGCTGCAAAAAATGGATAAAGGCATATCCTTTGTTTATCTAAGCATTCCGAAATCTGTTTATCAATTTCACGCTGCTCTGCGGCAGGGGGACGCCGCGGCGTGCAATGAATTGGAAGTTGATCTGTCAGCACTATCTTTATCTTTAGGGCAGATGTTTCTATTTTATTTGACTTATAATTCCTTACTAAATGTGGTATTTCATCTCGATGTACTCTGTCTTTGATATGATTTAAATCAAATTCCTCGTCATTATAATTCGCTTCTGATAGCGAAGAAAGTAAAGTAAACAAATAAATATTAAGCTTTTTTTTGTTAATTTTGATACCATTTAGATCATAATTGTTCTTTATTTCATAAATTACGGTTTCATATATTTAATTTTATAATTTCTGCATACCATCTTACCAGATTTAAACTGATGATCTATAATCCGGAAAAATCGATAATCCGGAATCGCCAAAGTCCCGACAAGTCCGGATTAATGACTTTTGACTGTATTTTATTAATACATTTTAAAAGTAGTGGGGCAAAAAATATTATTAAATAATTGTAGATAAATAACAGCGGGCTAACTTCTATAATGCTCATGCCTGAGTAGTAAAATCTGTGCTACTGAAATATACATGAATGTGTACTGTTTGGTTACTAGCTATATGTTTTTATAAACTTCTCAAGACATCTCAAGAAAGAAATATTCAAATTTTAAGTTATATTCATTTTTCTAAAAAATGATTATTTTGGCCAGTATTTATCCGAATAAAACTGGCATTATTAATAATAATGTTTACTCTAAAAGTGTAACTGAATTATTGCATTGATCTCAAGAACAACCCTTATGACATAGTATTTCCAGGTGCTCAAAATTTTCTTATAATAAAACATCCTAATTTCTTAATTAAACATTTTATATATAAACTTAAGCTTATAAAGCTGTAAACTTGTTTTTTCTTTATGTGCAGTTTAATTCAGTGCTAATAATTTTAACTTTTTCTTTATTTAGGTGCTGTGCACATGTATTGCTTTTTGTATCAGATATGGACTTTCTCGTGTGTTTTATGATGTATGAACAAATTTTGCTCATTTGTGTGATTTATATGTAAGAAGATCATATTGTTGATCAAAGTGAAAATGATTATTAAGTTCTGTAAAATTAAGTCATTTGTTATGAGTATGATTACTTTTGTTGTTTGTCAGTATTTTTGTATGAAAATGAAGCTTTTTTTTTTTTTTTTTTTTTTTTTTTTTTTTTTTTTTTTTTGTGTGTGTGTGTGAATCATATTATAAATGTTTTATCATTTTCTTTCAGAGATTTAATAAAAGCAAATCTTTGTACTATTTTCAGAATTGCCAGTTCTTCCTTTATTACTGTTTTATACCTCTTAATGATTTTTATAATTAAATACTGCTTAATCCATGAATATATATAATTTGCAGTCATTTTTGGATGCAAACAAACAAAACTTCAATTTTTAGAAAATTTAGCATGGCAGTGTTTTATTATATAAATATGGAAAAAATACTAATTCATAAGTCAAACAACAAAAATCAGCGTTATATTTTCAAATTTTCACAGGACTAGTTTCGATGGTTTTACCGAACCACCATCATCAGCTGCAAAAAGCGCAAATGAACGAGATAATATATACTGCTCAGATAAGATAAGAAAACCTGGACAAAAAATATTCTAGTGGCGCCATATGTTGATGAAACCAGAACTAAAACATAATTTCTTTAAAGGCCGAAGGCAAAGATGGATTGGAATTAGGATCGTTAACTAGAACAGAAAGATTTTTTTTAATGTAAAATGCCTCTAGAAAATCCAGTTCTCCAATGGAAGTTTTTTTTTTTTTTTTTTTTTTCTGTTGTTGAATAATTTTGGCAGCAGAAAAACTGAAAGTGTGATTTTTGGGTCAGCAATGTTGGGCAACAGAAGACTTCTGTGTTTCCTTTTTCTTAACATATGCCTCATGTTCCTTGATGCGAAATTTTAAGGCTCTCTTAATTTGGCCAATGTGAATTAAACCACACTGGCATTAATTAATAATTGTTGTAGTTGTTAATTAAATAAAAGCTTGTAAATGCACATGCATTATGTCATACAGGCACTGCATGCCATTTTGTGAGATGGTTTCCATGCCTGTTGCACTCGGTCAATCAAATCAGCAACTGAGCATACTGGTTGGGATGATCCTGGATTTGACATCCAATCAAGTACCTTATGTGTTCAATGAATGAAAGATTGGGTGATCTAGCAGGCCAAGGCAACATCTCAACTCTTTGTAGGCACTTCTCTAACAGAATAACCTCATCCCCATGACACTATCTGATAGTAGTGTTATGGGGATGAGGTTATTCTGTTGGAAAATGCCCCTTAGAATATTGCCTAAGAATGGTACCATAACCTGTGCGGTCACTAGTCTGACGGACAGATGGGCTGTCAATGTGTGTCGGTTAACGAAGAAAGTGCTCCCTACTGTCCCATGAAATTGCTCATCAGACCATAACTCCTGATATATCTCCAGTGTGTCTATGTTGCAGATAACTTGGTTCTAAGTGCTCACCTTCTAAACCAACATACGACCATCCCTAGATCCACCAAGACAGGAACAGCTGTCATCTAAGAGCACAATATATCTCTACTGAGCTTTCCAATGAGCTTTAGCTTGACACCACCGAAGTCGCAGATGGCGGAGATTTTGAGTTATTGGTATAGTGGCTACAGGGTGTGTGGCTCAGAGTCCCTCAAATAATCAATTTGTTATGGTTTGCTATGCCTTTTAGTGCCAACAAAAGCTGGAATGTCTGCTTAAGACGCAGTGCGATCCGCCACGGATATGCGGCAGATACGCTGTCTTCCCATTGAGTGGTGTTATGTGAGCGGCCAGACCCCCCAGCTTTCTTAGACAATACCTTTCCGTGGCCACCTTACTGCCAACACACATGCACAGTGGATACATTCCTTGCCAAGTCTTTCTGCAATATCACGAAAAAAGAAAATCTATCTTCTCATAGCCCTGCTACACAGCTTCGTTCAAATTCAGTAAACTGGGGATACTGCCTTTTTCTCCTTAAAGGCGTTCCTTACTCAATTCTTGCTCACAAGGCCTAGTTCGGAAGATAAATAAAGTAAACAAAATTTACATGGCGCATTTAAAGCGAGCATGTTCATAAGGGGTGCTAACTAGCGACACACTTATTCATCTAGTGCGAAATTTAAGTAGACATTATCTTTCAGATGGGCAAACACATCATCCAAATTCCATTTATCATGCACAAATCCTTGACGTTAGAATTTCTTTTCCCATCAGTGTATATTATTTTTAAAGTGCCTTCTCAATGCTTTAAGTGATTTAATAACTGTCTTTCACGAATGACTCACTATCTTTTTTTGTGTAACAGATTTAATTACAAGAAATCAGATGTACATTTTTGACATCTGTTTAACACAGAAAAATGCTATGCAACTCATTTTTCTCAATTTCCATTATACTGGAAAGATACAGGGTGCGCCATAAATTCGTCATAAAAGAAGTAATGTTTGGAAAAAATGTCTGTTTGCACAAATATGATGAGGGACATTGGAATATTTTTTCCATGTATTAAAAAAAAAAAGATTCCAAAAGTAAATGATGATTGATCAAAAAAATTATTCGGAAAAAGGGTGCTCACACGTCATACTGAGACATTTTTATGCAAATCAGACTAGCAGTAAAACACCTGGCTGGGAATGAATTCATCATTCTATGCCGGGAACATACTGTCATCACCAGATCGATCGTTGGTGGTTAAACGTGAAGTGGCAGATCATCCTAGAGTGCGGACAGCTTCCATGTTGTACAGTGTGTCAGGGAAAAATTGGCAGCAGTGACATTAGCGGGAAGTTGAAATGCTCATGAAGTAGAAGATTAATGGGGATTCCGGAATCGAAGTATTCTGCACGGAATCTTGAATCTGCCAAAACACAGGCACTTCACCGGTTATTACCGGCAGATACAGATAAAAGAATATTGGCGCTGGCACAAATAGAATGTGGCCCACAATAGTTGCTGAACGTCATGTGGATTGATGAAGCCCACTTTTCACTGCACGTCCATACGCAAAATATTTGCATATGGGCGATGTCGAACCCTCGTAACTGCCTGATCAAGCCACTGCATTTTCCTCATGCGACTGTTTGCATCTTTCATTTCACTGTGTCTTTCATTCTCAGCCCTTTCTGTTTGAAGATGTTGTCCTATATCTGGCTGGGAAACTTGTACAGTCACTGCAAAACGTTATGTTACGCTTTTGCGTCACCATGTTGGGCATGCATTCCAGGAAAGATATGCGTTACCTGTCATCACCTTCATGCAGGATAGTGCTCCTCCCCAACATTGCACGTTAAGGAAAGATTTTCCTGTTGGAAATTTCACTGACGTTCGAGTCATAAGTCGATGTTGTAAGTTTAAGTTGCCATCACAATAACCAGCCTTGACCCCGGCAGATTTAATATTGGCGCTGGCACAAATAGAATGTGGCCCACAATAGTTGCAGAACGTCATGTGGATTGATGAAGCCCACTTTTCACTGCACGTCCATACGCAAAATATTTGCATATGGCCGATGTCGAACCCTCGCAACTGCCTGATCAAGCTACTGCATTTTCCTCTTGCGACTGTTTGCATCTTTCATTTCACTGTGTCTTTCATTCTCAGCCCTTTCTGTTTGAAGATGTTGTCCTATATCTGGCTGGGAAACTTGTACAGTCACTGCAAAACGTTATGTTACGCTTTTGCGTCACCATGTTGGGCATGCATTCCAGGAAAGATATGCGTTACCTGTCATCACCTTCATGCAGGATAGTGCTCCTCCCCCACATTGCACATTAAGGAAAGATTTTCCTGTTGGAAATTTCACTGACGTTCGAGTCGTAAGTCGATGTTGTAAGTTTAAGTTGCCATCACGATAACCAGCCTTGACCCCGGCAGATTTTTGATTGTGAGTATACTTAAAGCCTTGTGTAACTCGGGCATCCCAGCCATTTTGGTGGAACTGAAAAGATGACATTCCGTGGATCGTCTTTGGCATCGATGTCGACATGCTACACTCAGCTGCAATAGGCATAGTGATGCGCCTTATTTGCCTATACCTTGTGTTTGTGTTCATATAGAACTTATTTTTACTTTAAAATAAATGCACAGTTTCAGGTTATCATTATTTGTTTCACTGTCTATTTGTGTTTGTTTAATTCGCTAAAAACGTCTCAGTATGACGTGTGAGCACCATCTTTCGGTTACTTTTGAAATCATTTTTTTTCATTCATTCATTTTTTATTTATTTATTTATTTATTTTTACTTTTGAAATCATCAGTGATAAATAGATATGAAAAATGTATGCAGTGAGCGCTCTCTTTCTGTTACGTTTGGAATTGATCATTATTCGCACAAACCGAAATTTTTTCTGAACCTATTTTTTTATTATGAATTTCTGAAGTTTGTACTAATTTATGACACAGCCTGTACATATTGAAAAATAATTCTGAAAGCCTGAAAAATAATTCTGTTCATAAATGAAGATAAAAATAACAAAAAAGCTGTACACTTTGAGGTTTGACTGGTCTTTAGTTTTGGATTTCATAAGTTCTACATGCATTTTGGGGGCAAATCCTAGTATTTTCCATAGTGCGGCGGTAAAAGTCCGAATAATGTTTCCATTTTAGTCTTTTACCAAACCATTTCGGTAAATGTCAATAATAATCAATGCCTGTCAACAAAATGTCATTTTATTTGTACGTGAAGAAAATGTTCATAAAATAAATGGAGTTATTATTCAGATTTTGTATTGAATATTATCAAACAATAACTAAATTTATTTGTTAAAGCAAAGTTAATTTTTATAACTTTTTTAATTACGAAGTATATAGGGTGATTTAATGGGCATAGCCAGTGAGGTGCAGGGAGATGCACTTCCCCTATTTTCTATCTCGTTTACTCAGATATTAACGTACATATATCACTCTACAAAGAATTCAAAAACCCCTGCGTCCAAAATTTTAATCTTTTCATAACCTTATGATGTATTTTCTCCCTCCTTTCAGCATGCCTTCGTGGTGTAACGGTAGCACACTCTGCGCGTATTCGAAAGGACCAGGCTCGAGTCCCTGCGAGGGCATTACTCATTTTTCGTGTCTTCCGCTTCAAAATAATATAATGATTCTACAGTTGCGGCTGAACTGAAAGGTGGTGGTCGATAATTCATCACTACCAGGATTTGGCGATTGGGTCTCCTTGTCCAGGTCCGAGTCTTGGTGAGGGCATTGCTAATTTTTTATGCCTTTACTTCAAAATAACCTACAACCTCACATTTTGATATGCAAATAACCAGCAGTCGGCCAGTTATCTGAAACCAGTAGCCTTTTATTTATGCTCACAATTCAGTATTCAAATGAGTAACAGCTGGTAGATTATAATTTCAGAGAGGAGAGGCTTCTTTGCAAAAAACTAGGAACTAAGTTATTTGAAAGTCTTAAATCTCCTAAAGTTGGGAAAGGGGGAACGCAGTTGCATTAATGTCATCTTTAATTTGCATTCATTACGGTATTATGACTGTCAAATTTCACAAAACATTAAATTAGTACGGAAAATGTATGTTGTAGAATATAATAATTCATTGAATCTATCGAAAAAAGCACATGGAGCTCAAAGATTTTCATCGACCAATCAGAATATTAGGATGTGTCATATGCACATGCAAAATTACTGATTTATCCATCACACCACTGCTCTGTATTTGTCTTCAACATTTTTTTGTTCGTTTGTTTTGTTTATTACATCATTTTTTAATATATTCAAACATACTGTTGCGGACTATTAATTCGTTTAAATCTAAGGATCACTATGCAGAGATATACACAGAAAGAAATTAAAAATTTACTATAAAAATTAGTTACAAACAGCACAGCAACTTCCTTCAGCAGTTTAAGCAGAACGCAGATATACACTGGTTCCAAAAATTAAGGAAAAATCACAAAAATAGTGATAACTCGTTCAAAAATAAGCCAGTTCTTATAAAATAAGAATTTCTGAATGAGACTGCATTATGCAAATTAGTAGCGCTGCTATCGAAATATGTCATCTGCGAGGAGGATAAAATTGCATGTTTCAGAGCAAGTCTGCAAATTTCGCTGTGATACTGGTATAAGAAATCTGAGATAGCCAATTTGTAACAATGACCTCGAGGCACCTTTGCACGAAAAACTGCGATAAAGAGGTATTTGGAGAATAGAGGCAGGAAGTTAGAAGTGGCCAGATGGCTAATTGTGAGTTATTCTGTGGTTCATAGAATTTGGCAACAATTTCTAACCACAGATTTGGCATCCAGGAGGTTCAGCCAACAGCTACGATGAGCGCTGATGACCGATATTTGTTATTATGCGCACAAAGGAATAGAACGGCAACTCCGATTCAACTCAGATTTCCTCCCTTGCTGCAGCCACTGGAAGGTTGGTCTTGCATAGAAGGCTTCAGACAGAAGTAGCCAGATGGCTAAATGCAAGCCCCTCTGTGATTCTCAGACTTTGGCAACAATTTCTAACTGCAGATTCGACATCCAGAAGGTTCAGCAAAGGATGGCTAACCGTTATGACGAGTGCTCATAGCCGATATTTATTGTTATGCGCACGAAGGAAAATAATCTGGAACCACTGGAAGGTTGGTGTCAACGTGAACAGTGCGTAGCAAGCTTTCACAATGGAAGCAAGGCGACCAACCATTTGCGTGTCACTCGTTTCACGTCATAGAAGGGAGCATTTGAAGTAGGCACATCAACATGTCCATTGGATGGCAGATCAGTGGAGGGCTGTTCTCTTTACGGATGAATCTAGATTTAGCCTCCAAAGTGATAGTAGGCATTATTTGATTTGGAGATAACCTGGAACCCATTATCTTCCATCAAACATTCGTGAAAAAAAATGCACATGGAGGAGATAGTGTCTGTGTTTTGGGTGGTATCTCTTTAAGTGGACGCAAAGACCTCCATGTCTTTCCACGTGGAACCATGAATGTTCAGACCTACAGAGGTGACATCCTAAATGCTTATGTGCATCCTTACACCGGGGCAATAGGTGATAATTTTCTGCAACAGAACGACAATGCTAGACCGCACAGGGCTCACATCGCGAGTGATTATCTTCAGCAGCAAACAATTCAGCGCATGGAGTGGCCAGCTCGATCACCGGACCTGGATTGTATCAAGTATGTTTGGGATGCTTTAAGAAGGCGCATAGCGGCTCTCAATCTTCCTCTTCAGAGTCTTGCCATGCTTGCAACTGCTTTGCAAGAGCAATGGTTCTCACTTCCTAGAACTGATAGACTGCATAATTGACAGCATGGCACATCGCTGTACGTGTTGTATTGCTCCTGGGGAGATCATACTTCATATTGAAGGTAAATTTCCTATACCAAACTGACACATCCAATTTGTTTATTTGGGTAAAGTACACTTTAAGGTACCCCTTGTATCATGGCGAAGTTGTTTGATTTATCGCCAAGTTTTTGTTTCATTTATGGTAGCCTGAGTAGTTGAATGTTATGGAAACCCTATTGTGACGTAATAGGGTGCATGATTCTGGGAAGTTTTGAATAACGGGATGTTTTGTAAGCGTTTTTGTGGTGTGTGTTAAAACCGTTTAGATGGATTTGAATGGGTTTGTAGGAAGAAAGGCTCAGATGGTCAATATGTGAAGCGTTCGATCAGAAAGAATACCTGACTTGAAAAAACTCATTTAAGTATGATTGATATTTTGATTTTTACGTGGCTCTGGGTGTACGAAGGGAACTCGAAAATCATGATAAGTGAATATTTGCTTTTGGTAGTGCTTAAATGTATAACATGTTTTTCCTTTTTTATGTTATTTTATTGTTTGGTTTAAAATGTATTTTTTATTGAGATTATGTATTTTTTGTTTGCCTATATTGTGTCTTTGGTGCTCCTTTGACTTTTTAAGTGAAAATATATCGATGTGTACATGGACAAAGTAAAGGGAGTGCGCAATGCAAGTTTGTGCAATTCTGGGATTTTTTTTAAGTGAAAATAGGTCGACGTGTATATGGACAAAGTTTAAAGAATGCGCGATGACATTTTTGTGCAATTCGGGGATTTTTTTGAAGCGAAAATAGGTCGACGTGTACATGGATAAAGTCAAAGAAGTGCGCAATGCCATTTTTGTGCAATTTGGTTTTTTTTTTTTTTTTTTTTTTTTTTTTTTTTTTTTTTTTAAGTGAAAATAAGTCGATGTGTACATGGATGCCAGGTTTGTGCAATTGTTTGTCTTGTTATTTTGGCTTTGTGTAGCCGCCGCTTCACAAGCCAAAATAACGAGTCAAAGAATTGCACAAAATCGGTATCCATGTACAGCCAAAAATCGTCAAGTTTCGCCAAGGGGTACCCTAAACTATACTTTTACCGTTTATTTTATATATATGCTAATTTCTACAGCGCCATAATTGTCTGGTAATTTCTTTTCATGTTGTTTTTACCTTACTATGTGTTGTATACTGTGGATCAGTTTCATTAAATTCTACATGCAACTTTTTGAGTAATTGTCATTTTTGTGGTTTTCCCTTAATTAATGATAACCATTGTAAAAAATTTGCCTTAGTTGACGAGAAATATTGGCCATAGCCGGATTCATATGCAGAGTAAACTCACAATTTAGCTAAATCTCGCTGTTGAATAATAACTAATACAACTCGTCCTTGACTTGACTTGATTATCAGATATATGAAGGAATGGGGGTGAAGCTGCCTTTGCTCCGTACAAAGTTAGAAGTTTAGTTTCGGAAATTAGTAGAAAATGCAAAATTGCATATATCACTGAAAGCCAACAAAACTGGTGACACAGGAATCCGGCAGGGGTTTAAGATCAGATTTCAAATAGTTTGCAAAAAAGCGAACTTTAAATGAATTATGATGTTTCAAATGCAGAAAAGATTAAAGGATGATTAATGTGTGCTCTAAGGGTAATGTTTGGTGTAGGATGGTTATATTTGCTTCTCTGTAGGGAAAGGTGAGCGTCTTTGGACACGCTTACGTCAGTAAGAGCGTTTCTAGTTAAAATATAGGCTGGATACTATAACCTCTGGAGCAAAATGATGGTACATATTAACTAGATAACTAAATTAGGTACTTCAAGAAAAAGATTTCGGTTTAAATTGTATAATAAAGTTATGATGATGAATAACAGTGCATGTACACGTACTCATGGTTTGATAATAACAATTGAAACAAACACGGCAGGGAAGTTCTGCGACAAACAGAAGCCAAAGAGTAACATAAAACTGAATTTGAAACAATAAATTTTGAAATGCTTGAAACGAAGTTCATATTTTTAACGCAACTTCATGCAAATTTCATAAAATTCTTCGTCTTTAAGTCTGCGCGGTTGTTACTGAAATCGTAGCCATTGTCCTCACCACAATTTGTATTTTAATGTTATAAGGTATGGTTATGGAATGTCGGTGAGATAGCTTCCCCGCAAAGCAGTTTAAGGGTTGCCATAAAATGGCAAAGGAGGGCAGGGTTGCCACATTTGGCGAGAAATCGTCCATTTGGTTACAAAATTGGCGATATGCCATGGACGGATGGAGAACCTTCTGGAACGAATTCTTACCAGTTTAGCCCAGAATGTTCTCGTAAACAAGCCGAAAGCTATATAAACCCTGCTGGTCCGCAGTCAGTTTGTACTCCGGAAAGGAGAGTCGGGTGCTTTGCAGGAAGCTGTCTCCACCGTGATAGCCTGATAACCTGAAGGTTGTGTCGCTGATCGTGACAGAGTGTTTATAGTAGTTCTTCGACGACTGTAAAGCGTGTTTTGGAGCTGTCCTGACAATACTGGTAAATAAAGTGTGTTTCGATACTTCATCAAGTATCGTCGTTATTCACTCCAAATCTACGAACGTGTAGGAAGAAAAGAACGTAACAGTATTTTCTCCCTCCTTTCCAGCCTGCCTTCGTGGTCTAACGGTTTTCACAGAATAAATATACTTGGAAATGGTGCTCTGAATGTTGACACAATTGGATGTAGTTTTAAGGAATGTGAATCCATATGTAGAAGCCTACAAGATTCTGAAAACAATTTGAAGGAACTCTAGGATAGCAAAGTCTTGAAACTGCTGCTACTATCCATATATACATCAAGGGCGAAAGTGTTGTTACAGGTGATCACAGATGACGTTACAACGCTCTTAAAGAAGATGAAGTTGCAGTTGTTTTCAAGAGTGCAGATGGCGTTACTCCATCAAACAGAGATATTGTAACACATGGCAGAAGGTGTTGGTCTCATTAATATCAGTACTTTAAATTTTAACCTGAAATTGATCACATACATAATTTTCTTCCCTCATGATGATCAAGGATTCAGAGTTAAACAGTAGTACACAGAGTAGCAGTTTTATAGTCACAGAGTGACTGCACGACAATACGGATACAACCCTGCTTTGTATGCAGAAAATTGTTTAGCAAGCCAAAATAAAGTTTAAATATTTCATATTGAAATATTTTTATACATTTTCTTTCCAGATGTAAATAGAACTTATAAATTTTGCTTTGGCAACAATTCGATGGTTGAACATATTATGTGAATGAATTAATAAATATTAAGAGCAAGTAAACATTATGACAAACCTCCTCTGCATTTATAAGGCAAAAACAAGGAAAGATTATATGAAGCCTTTTTTCCATCTGTATATATATATATATATATATATATATATATATACACAATTTATTTTCTAAACAATATTGATTAATTGATTATATTATCTCCTAAGTTTAATTAACGTAGAATTATTTTAAAAGAGTGAATCCTAATTAACGTAGAATTATTTTAAAAGAGTGAATCCTAATTAACGTAGAATTATTTTAAAAGAGTGAATCCTAATTAACGTAGAATTATTTTAAAAGAGTGAATCCTAATTAACATAGAATTATTTTAAAAGAGTGAATCCTAATTAACGTAGAATTATTTTTAAAGTATATATATGTAATAATAAAATTCCATAATCAAGATTACACTTAAATTCTAACTGTATGTTCTTTTCATTTTTAATGGCGACGTTCTCTTGTTTGAAAGTACGTGGAATTAAATCCACAGCCCTGTAGTCAAGTTGTTTTTCCCGCCTTTTCTACACGTACAGTTTTAGAATGTTCTGGAAGTATTTAATGCGAACTGGAATGGTTGACGTCATTTCTTGGAAGCTCCGCCTTTCCAGAGGCTGTAAAAGGACTCGCAAAAGGAATATCGGGGCTTTTTCTTAAATGTCACGATGCAGTAAACTTCATACAAAAAGTTATTAGTAATTCTTTTTATTTACTCCGGATATCTGATTTTTGTAACTGCTATTTTCTCCTGAATAATAATAAATGGATCCTGTTTTTTAAACTTATCGTCTGATAATTTAAGCTACGACTACATTTATGATTCTTCACCATTCTGTTTATGCCGGACAAAAGCTGGTACATCATATATATATATTTTTTAAGGAGTTTAAAAAAAAACAAGAAAAATATCATGCATATGGTATATAGATTTCCCTTCCTTGCTATATTATTGTATGGCTTTACATACTTTACGTCAGTTGAACTGTAAGGTCCATATGATGTTTTCAAACTTTCCAATCGAGAGCGGTTCATCCGCATGCCTTCAACCTGTAGCGGCAGCGCCAAACAGGGGATACAGACTCAAAAACTCTGGAGAAAAGCGCCAATTGGCGAAACAGTAAACCTACTTGACTATCCTACGGGCTGACGGGAAGAGAAGAATTTTCCTCGGCAGTTCTGGGTAACAACTTTAGTCTGTGTGTGCGCGTCTGTGAAACAACTCGTCTTGTGCCTTCCACGTGATATGTAACTTTGAGCTGTGTTGGGACTGTACGCTTCCTTAAGCCATTATTATGTATGTATATTATTTCTCCTTATTAAATCTCATTCTTAATGTTAAATGCCTACCTCAATTAAGATCGCTATTTTTGTACGTAAGGTTATCTATACTTTTGTAGGCACGCGTACCTCACTGGTGACCCTGTCTCTCGCTCCTTCTATTTCAGATTCCTAATGGCTATCTGTCTCAATCTTTCTTATAAAACTAAAAATATGCCTTATTTTGATGAGAATGCTCTTTTTTCTGAGTGATAACTGCTCCATCCTCTTTATTTTCCTTAATTTCTTTCTCATTTTATGGTAGGGATTACACGTGGTTTATCACACTGTTAAGAAGGATTTACAGGTATAAGGTTAAATTTTTTTCCTTATCTGTGATTGTTCTTAATGTGCTTTTGTGATATATTTTGCTCTAAAATTATAGTTTTAATTTAAATTTAATTATTCATTGTTTAAAATTTATCTTTGTGTAATATTGGTGTACGCAATTTTATTGAGATATTGAATGACTTCATTATTTTATTCTAAACTGATACGTAAGTCCTCAAGCATAGTGCAAAACATTAAGTTAACGATTTATGATATATTTATAATTGTTAAACATGCCAGGATCGGAAGGCCAAACCAACGACGAATCGAATGTGGTGGCACAGGAGCCACAAATCTCACATGTGGCGGTTAAAATTCCCCCTTTATGGAAAAATAATGTTAAACTTTGGTTTATTCAAGTTGAAAGTAACTTTGCTCTAGCAAAGATTAGTAACGATATTACGAAATATAACCACGTGATTTCTTCCATAGACCCTGAAACTCTTTCTGCAGTATCGGATATCTTATTTAATCCCCCCGCGACGGAAAAATATAATGCCCCAAAAGCTAGGTTAATAGCGGAATTTTCGGATTCGGAAAACGAACAAATACGCAGACTTCTTTCGGAATTGCATTTAGGGGATGACAAACCATCTCATTTAGTGAGAAAAATGAGAGAATTGGGTGGAAAATGTATAACTGACGAATTTTTAAAATCATTATGGCTGCAAAGGTTACCTTCCGAGGTGCATGCCATTTTATCAGTAAGTTCTGAATCCTTAGATAATTTAGCAAAAATGGCTGACAAGATAGCCGAAGTGCGCACGCCAATGAGCCACAGCGTGTTCGCTGTCCAGACAGCTTCGACGAGTTTCCCCAGCGATCCGAACGATTCTTGTGGCCCCTTCGAATAGCTTAAGACCTTAAGGAGTGAAATTTCTGCTCTAAGTAAACAGGTCGAGCGACTCTCCCGCGAAAAAACGAGGAATAAATTCCCTCGGGATCCACATAACAGACCACGTAGTTTTTCACGTGGGCATTCTCGATAGCGCGTTAGCAATTTTCGCGATTTGGTAATAACGCACGAAAATGTCGAGCACCTTGTTCTTTTTCTCAGAATACAACGGCCCAGGAAAACTAGAAGTAGCGGCTGTCGATCGAAACTCGTCGGCAGTCGCGCATTCATGTGGTTTACATGTTTACGATAACAGATTAAATTTAAAATTTTGGATTGATTCGGGTTCGGATGTCTCATGTGTGCCAACGACTTCTAAGTTTAAGAAAATGTATCCTGATTCGTTACAATTATTTGCCACGAATAATTCCAGAATTTCTACGTATGGAACAAAATTGTTAAATGTGAATTTAGGACTTAGACGAAACTTTTCTTGGAAGTTTTTAATCGCCGATGTACCAGTGCCTATAAATAGGAGCCGATTTTTTAAAACATTTTGATCTTTTAATCGATTTAAAACGAGGTAGGCTTATCGATAATACTACGAAATTAACTCGAATTGGTTTTCTTTCCTATTTTGAAAATTATTTTTCGGTAAAGCTAATATCGGGTGATTCACCGTATCACAGAATCTTGAAAGACTTTCCGGATTTACTGAAGTTAAAATCTGATTTGGGCAGAGTAATGCATAGTACGGTTCATTACATAGAAACAAACGGTCCTCCCGTGCATAGTAAACCGCGTAGGTTAAGCCCTAAGTTATACGAAGCAGTAAAAAAAGAATTTCGATTTATGATGGATCAAGGTATTTGAAGGCCATCAAAATCGGCATGGTCATCACCTCTTCATGTAGTTTCTAAAAGTTCGGGCAATATACGGCCAGTAGGAGACTACCGAAAATTAAACGCGTGTACCGAACCCGGTAGCTATCCTATCCCGCATTTACAAGATTTTAATAATACACACAGCGGAAAGAAAATTTTTTCAAAAATTGATATCGTTCGGGCATATCATCATATACCAGTTCATCCAGATCATATACCGAAAACTGCAGTTTGCACCCCATTTGGTCTTTTTGAATTTCCGTTTTTAAATTTCAGACTGTGCGGAGCAGCTGAAACCTTTCAAAGGTTTATGAACGAAATTCTTGGAGGTCTAAAATTTGCCTATGCCTACTTAGATGATATTTTGATATTTAGTGATGCAGAAGATGATCATAAATCTCACTTACGTACTGTTTTTGAAAGATTAACTACATAGACAATAAACGCTTCGAAATGTGTTTTTGGCGTTCCGAAATATCTTTCTTAGGACATTTAATTAATAAAGATGGGACCAAACCTCTGACGAACGAAGTTGAACCGATACTCAACTACCCACTTCCTAAAACGGTAAAAGATTTGCAAAGATTTTTAGGATTTTTAAATTTTTACCGTCGATTTTTACCCAACGTAGCCCATAATCAAATACATTTAACTTCATATTTAACAGGGGCTAAGAAAAATGATAAGACAACCCTGAATTTGTCTGAGGAAGCGCATAATGAATTTCAAAAGTGTAAACAGTTAATCGCGAATGCGGTTCTTTTAGCACATCCGAAGAAAGATGCCCAGTTGGTTTTACCGGTTGATGCGTCAGACTTCGCGATAGGCGGAACGCTATCACAAACAGTTGATGGAAACTTACAGCCTCTCGCATTTTTCTCACGAAAGCTTTTGCAAGCAGAAAGGAACTATAGTGTGTATGGTCGGGAGCTATTGGCAGCTTATGCTGCCATTAGGCATTTTAAGTATATGTTGGAAGCACGGAACTTTTCTTTAATCACCGATCACAAACCGCTTACGTATGCATTCCGACAGCGTTTGGATAAGTGTTCATCTCGTCAGGCTAGGCAGTTAGACTTTATCTCACAATTCACCACTGAAATATACCATATAAAAGGTTCGGATAATATCGCCGCGCACGCACTTTCGCGCATAGAAGCGATAAGCATGCCTAACGCTATCGTCTATGAGGAAATTGCTAAAATGCAACAAATTGATCCAGAATTACAAACTTTACTTAAAGATTCAAAAGTTCTGCAACTCAAAAAAGTTACCTTACCTAATTGTAGTTTACCAATATATTGTGATTTGTCAACAGGTACCGCCCGCCCTTACATTCCCCCGGCATTCCGTGAGAACGTTTTTGCCACATTGCACAATTTGTCTCACCCCGGCATTCGTGCATCAACGAAGTTAATATGTTCTCGGTTTGTTTGGTCTTCCATCCGTAAAGATTACGCACAACGGGCACGACAGTGCATTCCATGTCAGGGAAAGCAAAAGTAAGCCGAAATACTAGAACACCGTTAATGAAGTTTCCAGAGCAAACACAGAGGTTTGATCACGTCCACATTGACCTCGTTGATCCGCTACCTCCTTCTCAAAATAATTATTACTGTTTAACTATGATAGATAGGTTTACTAAATGGCCCGAAGCAGTACCCATACCAGACATAACTGCATGCACAATAGCACAAGCTCTCTATGACCGCTGGATTACACGATTTGGTTGTCCAGCTGTTATTACTACTGACCAAGGGCGACAGTTTGAAAGCGGCTTATTTCGAGCCCTTTCCCAATTATTGGGAATCAAGAGAATTAGGACGCCTCCGTACCATCCACAGGCGAATGGACTTATCGATGAATTCCACCGTCCTTTGAAAGCTGCCTTAAAAGCTTATGATACCAGTAACTGGGTATCGGCTCTTCCAACGCTTCTGATGGGTTTCCGCTCCGCTCTCAAAGAGGACATAGGAACAACCACTTCTGAACTTGTGTATGGAAAGACGATTCGTCTTCCAGAAGAATTTTTCAATTCGACACCTGTGGACGCGTCCCCCAAACAGTTTGTGGAGGATATAAAATCCCATTTTGCCAGTGTCCGCCGGACTACGACTTCTAGCCACGGTCAGCGAACCTGTTTCATTCATCCACGGCTTCACGAATCCACGCATGTGTTTGTTCGACACGACGGAGTTCGAAAACTACTGCAAGCTCTCTATGATGGACCATTTAAAGTGCTAGAAAGACGAGATAAAACGTTTGATCTCGAAATAAAAGGGACAAAGCAAACAATCGCCATAGATAGATTGAAACCTGCTTTTGTAACCATGGGCTCTTCACAAGTTGTTCCAAAGAGTATCGGTATCAATATCAGTAGCGGGCACAGCCCGACCCGCCTAACCAAACAAGTTGGTCTTATGGTCATGACAGGCCATGCCCATTTCAACAAATGAAAAAATAAAACATAAAATATCTAAATGAGAATAATCATGTTTAAATAATAATTATAAGCATAAAAGTGAAGAAAAGGAACAAATACAAACATTTAGACGAGAGCAGACACTAAAGACAAAAACAAAAAAGCGAATAACAAGCACAAACAATGGTAACAACAAATTATTAAAGTATACCAATTAGTGATGGCAATAAAATGCAAATATCATACACTGATTCCCACTGTCCGGCGCTCACCGTCAATAAATTTCATCACAGAGTTACATAATTGTGCGAAATCTTTATAGCATAAAAAGGGATTTTCAAAATCAATATTTTTATTGTTTCTTAAGCCATCAAAGTAGGGACAGACCTCGAGGAAATCGAAAGAGTGTAAAAAAACCTTCGGACATTGGTATCCCCCGTTCTGGACGATTAATCCACCCCCACGTCGGTATGTCACATTTCGTTGACACTGCGGAGGGAGTATGTAGCGGCAGCGACAAACAGGCGATATAGACTCAAAACCTCTGGAGAAAAGCGCCAATTGGCGAAACAGTAAACCTGCTTGACTACCCTACGGGCTGACGGGAAGAGAAGAATTTTCCCCGGCAGTTCTGGGTAACAACTTCAGTCTGTGTGTGTGCGTCTGTGAAACAACTCGTCTTGTGCCTTCCACGTGATATGTAGCTTTGAGCTGTGTTGGGACTGTACGCTTCCTTAAGCCATTATTATGTATGTATATTACTTTTCCTTATTAAATATCATTCTTAATGTTAAATGCCTATCTCAATTAAGATCACTATTTTTCTAGGTAACGTTATCTATACTTTTGTAGGCACGCTTAACTCGCGCATACCTCAAACCTTATGGCTGCATACTAAGCGGTTGACGGATCAATTTTTCACGCAGGTTTAAAATTTTTGGCGCAGGGTTTAAAATTTTCTCTCCGCACTGTTCTTCAATGAACGGCGAGGGAGCTCAAAAATATAAATAGATACCTCTTGGCTTATATAGGGATCAGCTTATATTCAGAATTATACAGTAATTTTGGCTTTCTTAGAAGTCGTAGTTTTAGAAGTAGCACTTCTCGAGATATGGCATATAAATAGATAGCTAATCTAAAAATAGATGATAAAAAGAAAAGGAAAATAAAAAAAATCTGAAAGATTTTAAATTACGTCCAAAGGGAAGTTTTTTTAACATTTTGGGTGTTACCTTTATTTATTAAATATCATGTTCTTCGCACTTAAACCATAAAATTCAATTCAACAGCAGTATCACAAAATAATTTAAAATAGCATATCTTTAGAATTTCCTATGCAGAGACTCGAGCGCTGCAGATAATTTTTCCCCCCGTACAGTATTGCCATTTTTCGCTTTGAAATCGTTAAGTTTGTTAAGCAAAAATTGGTTAAAGTTTTACAAAATATGAAATCGGTAATAAAACAAATTCCAAATTTCAAATTTGGGCTTCGACATGCCCATATTCGCAGGACGATTACGTTATTCAAACTTGGATGGCTCTAGGTACCGTTGTTTTAACACATTGCGAGAAACGTACATACATTTATGCAGCTTCTTCATTATTTAATTTCTCTAAATATAATGCAGGGCTCTAATATTTAGTGGCAACAATCTGAAAAGTGAAACAACGCTTGTAGTGAATCGACGCAAAGTGCCACAACGAAATTAATAGTCCTTCTGGATAAAATGTCTTTTTAGGCTAATAATATGTAATTAATATTTAAATAATAAAAAAGTTAAATTCATCCAATAGAATATTTCTGAATTATAAATTCGTGATAGGTATTCCTTCTTATGCTTTAAACAAGTACTTTATTCCATGAAATTATTAGAAAGGCACTGGGTAATGCATTATCTTCCTCCATATCGCGTACCTTTGAGGTGTAATTGCAAGCACACCCGGCTGTAAAGAACATTTGGAATGTCCATATTTCGAACCCTGAAGAAAGTATTATACATTTTCCATGCTTGCTGCTGCGACGAACCTAGTGATTCTACAAGTGGCACCAACTTCGTCACCCCTAGGATCTCAATTGTGTCTCCGCCTACCAGTCATCCTTTATGTGGGGGAGATTGTAAGGTATTTTCTCCCTTCTCAGTATATGTCTTCGTGGTGTAATTGGAAGCACGTTCGGCTAGCGGTTGTGAGGTGAGGAGTTCGAATCCTGGGGAAAGCATTGTGCATTTTTCATGTTTCCTGCTTCGATAAACCTAATGACTCTACAGCTGTATTAAGATTTTGTTTGGAACATGCATATTGCTTTATGTTAATCAATCTGTGAGTCTTGCATATCAATTGCTTCATTCATCATATGTATGAAAAGTAAAAACGCTAAGGTAATTTTACTTATACGAGTTAACACCAGCTCGGAGGAAACTTTTTTCGGGTTATTATCATTTTGAAATTTTTTATTGTGTTGCCATAGAGAAAAAAGTAAAACAATTGGTTATCGCCGTAAAACACAACGTTATCATTTAAAATTTTGAAAAATACTTTCGAAATTCTCTTAACATAAAAGCAATTTAATTTTGAAGTCGGAAGGGAATGCTTTGTGCTATTTACATTACTAATATCTCATCTTGTTAATGAAAATCACAAGCAATTTTTCGCGTAATGGCAAACCGCACATTGAGTTGATCAACGTTAACGAATTTCATTTACTGCGCATGCTCAGTGGTGTACCGTTGACGTGGTAGAAAATACTGGCGACTAAGCATAAGCAACCATTACACAAGCCTGTTCATCGTGTAGGTCTTATCGACTATTTACGATTTCAATAATACCGAAATTTATTTGTGCTTAATGCATTTGCTTCTGTTTCATTTCATTTTGGTTTATTTTGTTCATAAACGTTATATTTAATATCAGTTATTTATAATAATTTCCTTTTTAATTCAGTCATTTAAACTGGATTTATTCTTTAATTTGTTAAAGTATATACGAATGGACCATATAGTTATTTACCATACACAATTGCTTTTATTCCTCACAAGTATGTTCAATAAAGATTCAGCTAACATATCCTGTAATGTTTCCTGTTTTGTAATCATTCTTAAACGAAAATTTGAGTAGTTTACAATCGATAGTTATCCTCTAAGTAATAAAGGAACTTGCAACCTAACAAGTTTTAAAACCCCGAACTGTTTACGCCCAGATAACAGAATATCAACCACACACGGTATTTATCTTCTTTTAAAATTGTACCAGAGCCGTAATTACGCCAAAATCTCTTCTGGGTATGCGCAGTATGCGAAATTCGTTTAACATTGATCAACTGAATGTGCAGTTTGCCATTACGCCAATTTTCCCCTCAAAATAAGCAATTAATTATAGCTTACATAAATCAGATTATTCTCAAGTGCAGGAAAAATTCTAAATTTTCTAAGATAAAAATTTTCTAAAGATAGATTTAGTTTCTACTTTAAGCCAAATTACGATTATAAGTTTGGATTCTAAGTAACTATTCTATACAAAACAAGATATTACCATTGCCATTCTATATAAAAATCATGACAAGGCATAGAGCATTTTGTCTTAGTTTACAAAGAATAGAATACTTTGTCTTGTTTATAACCAAGTATAGCTTGTCCTCTTCAAGGAAATCGTAAGCAACTTGATTTATATTAAGTAACTAATTAACAACTTGCTACTATTAAGTAACTGTAACACAAAAAGATAAAATATTATGATTGTTGTTATTCTCAGTACCTGGAGGAAAATTACTCTTTTAAAGACGGTTTCAGTTTTTAGCGAAGGCTAATAACGACGATAAAGGGGAGAAATACGGAAAATTATTTCATCCGGGTTCTTTCATGGAAGTACAGCGGGCTGATTGCGAGGGAGTTTCGTTTCGCACTTGGAGTTTCGTGGTTTCTCCTACTTGTAATGAAAATACTAGCCACGGTCTTGTAGGAAGTCTTTGTTGAAATCATTTTCCTTAATAGATACCCTGAAATCTCAGTAGTAGCCAGATTTAGACTTAATAAGGCCTTAAGGGGACTCGTACACCTTAAAACCCATAAGATTTTCGAATAGGTGACTGTTGCAAGAATTGGGATAACTTATTTATTTTAAAAGCATGTACTTCCAACTTTTTACAGATGACTACATAATATAGCTGTTTTATGAAATAGTGATCAGAAAGTTTCTGTTGCCACAAATATTTTTATAATTTAATCCGCTTTTTGATAAAAGTTTTCGTCATGTTTCCACCTTGCGCGCACAGTTTAAAACATTCTGTTGCATAATTTAATTCCATATTTAATATATAGCTTTTATAACATTTGGAAACTACTGTGAACCAAAAAATTCTAAGAATTTCATGTTAAATTTTTATTTTGTTTGGAGTCGAGTTTATAAAACGTATTTTATTAAAAAAAATCTATAATGTTTTCACCCATAAAATTTTTTAATATTAAAATATTCATCAGATTTTAGGTTCAGTTAAAAGATAGGGCTCATATAAAGAATTCCATCCAATTTCAAGTATGTACCATTAGTCATTTTTAAAATATCGTGCGCGCAAAGTGGAAACGTGACGAAAAATTTTGTCACAAAGCGGATTAAATTACAAAAATATTTGTGGCAACAAAAACGTTCTCATCACTATTTCAGAAAGCAGCTATTTTATGTAGTCATAATATAGCTGCTTTCTTTTCTTGTATAGCTTATACGTAAATCCGGCCTTGGAACTGTAGAGACATTAGGATTTTGAATGAGCAACGCCTTCGCCGGGAATCGAACCGCGGACCTCTGGCCCAGCGTGCAGACCACTACACCACGAAGGCACACTTAGAAGGCGGGAGAAATACCTTATATACCCCCCTTTAAAGGGCAACTGGAGTTTTAGGGGACCCAATCGCCAATTCCTGGGTGTGGAGCATCATCATCCACCACTCTTTTTAGTTCGGGCGCCACTGACTGTAGAGACATTAGGTATTTTTTGGAAGCAGAAGATGTGAAAAATGAGCAACGCCCTCGCTGGGAATCGAATCTTGGACCTCTGGAATACACGCCCAGCGTGCAGATCACTACACTACGAAGGCATACTAAGAAGCTGAGACTTATAGTAGTAATTAAAACTTTTAATATACAGTCTAACCCAATTTCCGATTAAAATGCCTCGGTTTGAATTCAGCAGAACGAATCAGTGCTTATATATATGTAATGTCTTTGCGGCATTTAAAACACTGTCCAGTCTGCGGTCGTTTTGGGAAGTTGATGCTAGAGAGACAGCGGTAGGAGCTTCTTGGATCCGTCAATTTTGATGGACATGTTCTGCATCAAAATTGAGACGGAGCTGGGCAATGTCTGGGTGTCACCTGCCAAGTGGCTTATCACTAACACCTCTTGGCCAAGCTAAGTTCGATGACCTGATTTGGAAAATGTTCTGGTCAGAAAAATTAGTAACAACAGCAAGAACAGCTCAGAGCAGAAATGGATTTTAAATCGCTAGCAAGAAATGTTAACAAATTCGCCTATTTGTAATAAATGAAATATAAATTTAAAAAAAAATAAACTGGAGAAATAATAAATAAATCATTAATGAGCGATATGTGAATAAGGTCACATTCATCTGATGGCATTTACATTTTCAAGACTGGATTTTTGGTAAACGATTATTGCCGTTGATTGATAATTTTTATGATGGTGGCCTTCAAACAATTTGAATCAATCAACATTGGTTTAAATTTATTTCCTTTTTTTAAATCGCCGAAGAACTGGTATGGAGAAAGAAGACATCTGACTTCTCCGCCTGGTTTGAGGTCCGAACATTTTTACAGTCATCTCTAAGCCCTTCCAGAATGAAATCGCAGGAGGCCAGAAAGGAGAAAAACGGAATAGGATTAAAGCAAAGACCCTTACAGACGCGCTGGTAGATAAAAGAAAATATTCTCTCTTTTGAATCTGTGTCGGTCTTTGGCAGCGCGATAACCCGAAGTCCCATTTCTGGCAGCTCGCGAATAATTGCCATCTTCCGACTCGGAATATAAAAAGAATAACACTGTGTCGTAATAGGCAGATTTTCTCCTCTTATCGAAGCTCGTAAAAAGAGATGCAAAACTGGAGAAAGAGCGGGAAAAAAAAATTGGGAGGTGCGTAAGGGAGGGCGAGAACGAGGAATAAATTTTCTCCAGGAAAAAGCAGGCAAAAAGAAGTTACGCAAGATCGATGGCTGGACTTTCCAAAGGAGGATAAATGCGCGGGGGGACGGGGTACGTGCCTATCAGTGGGCGAACAGCGTTTTGCAATAAAGTTGCCACGGGGGTCATGAAGAATGATGGGGTCCGGCAGCGGGCACGTGGCGGCCGTAATGGAACAATGGGTTTTAAGGCGTCGTACGTCATCATTTTGCCTCGCCTCCGATGCCACTTTATGAATTTTTCTTCGCTTTTGCCTCTTTTTACCTGCGCGTCTGGAGTACCCACGCCTTATAACCCAATAAAATAAAATAAAAATAAAAAAAAAGAGGAAATATTTAGGGAAGAAAATCTCTAATCGAGAAAGAAAGTCCCGGTTTTCCCGTCGGAAAGGACGAAATACGACAGCTAGCCGGTTCTTTAATGCGTGCAACACAATCGACGTTTTACGTGTCACTCTGAAGTCGAGCAGAATTTCACATCAGCGAATACTGACTGATACGTCTTAATTAACTAGTTGGATTGTTTGACAATGAATTAAATTTTTAAAAAAATGCATTTATGATTTAATTAATACACGAAATAAAATATAATTTAATTTGAATGCAAAACGTCATTGATAAAATTAAAATTTTGTCACACAAAAATACTCATAAGGTATTTCTGCCGTCTTCTTAGCATGCCTTCGTGGTGTAGTAGTCAGCACGCTCGACGCGTATTCGAGAGGTAACGTAGTTCGATTCCCGACGAGGGCATTGCTCATTTTTCAAAAAAAAAAAAATCTTAATGTCTCTACAGTGACCCCCGAACTAAAAGGTGGTGAATGATGATTCTTCACCACCAGGATTTGGCGATTGGGTCGCTTAAAATCCCAGTTTCTCTTCGTATATGAAGTATTTCTCCCGCTGTAACGTCAGAACACCCGTATTGGGTGCAAGAAAAGACAGGTTGTCTTTTAAAATATTGTTGCGTGCGTACGGGTTCGTTATGAAATGAATGCACAAGTCCGATGAAAAATGAACAAAAATTTATTATTATCAAAACAAAAATGCTTAAATTTTCTCAAATTATCATGCAGTATTACAATATCTCACAGTAGTTATCTTTTAACTACTCAAATGTCCAATAGAACGTAATTCAAAACAGCTAAAGAACGCTAATCCGCGAATTCGCTACAATAACAACAGTAGTTTTCTAAACAACAACAAACTAAGCAACTACTACTAACTGAGATGTTTTCCTCCTTTTATAAGATTTTAAAATCACGCGCTAGAATTTTCCAGTACTTTCTCGAAATCAAAAAGAGATATTTATTTATTTAATGCACGCGCTCTTGTATTTTCACTTTTCCGGGTTAGCTTTCTTTTAATATTCGTCACGCGCTGCACTGCGCGAGAAATAAAACCATTTAATTTATAATTGAACTAACATTAGCTTTTTAAATACCAAATTCGTAACACTGCCCCCTTCCCAAGGACTGCACGTCCCGGGCAGTACAATCCCTGGACAGGAAGCTAAACTTACAACTGTGGCATAAACATTACATTACAATATCAAACAACATGAACAATAAATGCAATAACTAACTTAATCAAATGCTATCAATTAGAATTCAAATGCAAATCAAATACTAAATGCAAATCAAATACTAAATACAAATCAAATCAAATATACATTTAAAAACAAAAAGGACCATGGTCTTATACTATTTACAATTATTTACATTACGTACTATGGCCATAGTAATAAGCTAACCTGTCGTAAGAGTTCGAAGACTCACGGATCCGAACCACGACGTCATTCGTGATCAGCACTGTATATGGACCATCCGAAGGTGACTGTAATTTAGGACTCAGTCCTTTTCGTTGAATCGGGTTCCACAACCACACCTTGTCTCCTTTGTCGGATCCATGTCTAGTAGCTCTTGTGTCGCATCTGGTCTTCATTTTCTCCGTCGCCAAGTTTACTCGCTTTCGTGCAGAACGATGCATCCTCTCAAACTGGGCCTGGGCATCTTGGATGTGTTCCTCAGGCGATGAAGGCGCATCCGTAGGGCGACTAAACAGGCGGTCACAAGGCAGACGAAGGTCTTGACCGAAGAGCTTCTGAGATGGAGAATAGCTGGTAGTCTTGCGTTTCTTTTCGACCCTGGTATGATTTCGGCAGCTTCCCGAGCTCGATTTTCGGACAAGGCGTCGACATTTCCTGGCGAGGATCCCTTTTGAGGATGAATAGTCATGCCATCAGATGCTGAAAGCAGCTTATTGTTTTTGAAATCTAAGGAAAAATTGTATTTCCTTAAAAAGTCCAATCCGAGTATGCATGGATCTATAATATCCGCCACATATGCCGTGTGATGGTAGGCGGCACTTCCAAACGTGATGTTTACGTTTAACTTCCCAGTTATGTCGATCTTGTCACCAGACGCAGTCTGAAGGGTAACACAGGATGGCGTCCAAATAAGTTTATCTTTAAACTGTTCAGCTAAATCTTTCCTAATGATGGTAACATTAGCTCCTGTGTCAATGATCATATTGCAAGGAACTCCATCGATATTCCCATTGATGGACAGTCCGTTATTGTTGCCACTCACTATAGAGATCTTAAGCGCTTTAAAACAGGGTCTTTCATTATCTGTTCCTTGATATGGTCATTAATTTGTTTCCTGCCTCGTTGCTCAGAAATTGTCTCAATTTTCGTACCCTGGGGTGTTCTGCAATTCTTTCGTACGAGGCCTTCAGCTCCACAGTTCCAGCACTTTGGTTTCTTGTCAGTCCTTTTCCTTTCCGTGGCATTTAATTGTCTGTTTAAATCGTATGCCTTATTTTCCGTGCTCTGGGGAGTTCTGCCGTTCCTTCGTAGGTGGCCTTCAACACCGCAATTCCAGCACTTTAAGGTCGGTTTCGTTTCACCACTATTCCGTCTTAAAGCATTCACTGGTCTTGTCAACTCATCCGTTTTATTATCCGTGCCCTGGGGTGTTCTGCAATGCCGTCGTAGGTGACCTTCAGAACCACATCTCCAACATCTTACAGCCACTTTGTTCTCACTGCTACTCCGTATCAAAGCATCGACTTGTCTGGATAAATCATCTAAACCAGCCATCAATTGGTCCCATGGGTCGTGGACTCGCACAGCTCTGACTGGGTAGCGATCTCTAAGAGTTGCTTGCTGGGCTGCTTCCAATTTCACGGCGTACAACAGAGCGCTTTTTACATCCTTTACATCTGCCATTCGTAGAGCCTTCTGTATTTCGGGATCCCGGATTCCATCGATGAAATATTGCAGGGACAGGATTTCCCTTGTTTCTGTCGGGCACTCCGAAAAGGCATGATGTGACAGCCTTTCAACATCCGTGGCGAGCTTCTGAAGTGATTCGGTGGGCTTCTGTTGACGGGATTTTAATTGAAGCCTGCTGTAATCTTTTAAACATTTCTCGCCAAAGCGCAGCTCCAAGGCGCCGGACAGAGCTTTGAAATCTAACCTTTTGTTTTCGGGAAGAGTCTGAAGGATATCCGCTGCGTCGGCTCTTAAAGAAGCGGCGAGATGACAGGCCTTAGCTTGGGAATCCCATCCATTTGCATCCGCAACGATAGAAAACTGGGTCTTGTACACTTGCCAGGATGTCTTCCCATCATATGTGGATAGCTTCAGAAATGGACGAGCAGGCATCGGTAAGAATTTAAAATCATCACTTTTGCTCCCTGCCGTCGCTACGAATTTCTTTAAAGTTTCCATTTCTTTGGCAACTGCAGAAACTCTCTCATCAATTTGTTGTTCGATTTGGTGTTGGACGGCACAAACTCTTCCTTCAATTCGTTCCTCCACAGCCGAAACTCTCCCTTCTATATGTTCTTTTACAGAAGAAACTTTTTTTCCTATTTCTTCTTTCACCGAAGAAACTCTTTCTTCAATTTGATCTTTTACGAAAGAAACTTTTTCTTCAATTTGTCCAACTTTATTTTCAACTGTATCAATTCTGCCTTCCATAGCTTCAAATTTATTTTCTATTATGCAGGTAATTTCTCTTTTCATTTCTTCTTGACATGCTTCAATAGTTTCTTGACCAGCTTGAACGGCTTTCATTTCGTCCTTAACGGATTCCTGGCTCAATTTCATTTCTTCTTTAAATGAGGCAAAGGCTGATATTAACTGTCTTAATTGCTCTTCTATCGCTCTTGTTAACCCCACTCCTGACACCAAAAATTGTTGCGTGCGTACGGGTTCGTTATGAAATGAATGCACAAGTCCGATGAAAAATGAACAAAAATTTATTATTATCAAAACAAAAATGCTTAAATTTTCTCAAATTATCGTGCAGTATTACAATATCTCACAGTAGTTATCTTTTAACTACTCAAATGTCCAATAGAACGTAATTCAAAACAGCTAAAGAACGCTAATCCGCGAATTCGCTACAATAACAACAGTAGTTTTCTAAACAACAACAAACTAAGCAACTACTACTAACTGAGATGTTTTCCTCCTTTTATAAGATTTTAAAATCACGCGCTAGAATTTTCCAGTACTTTCTCGAAATCAAAAAGAGATATTTATTTATTTAATGCACGCGCTCTTGTATTTTCACTTTTCCGGCTTAGCTTTCTTTTAATATTCGTCACGCGTTGCACTGCGCGAGAAATAAAACCATTTAATTTATAATTGAACTAACATTAGCTTTTTAAATACCAAATTCGTAACAATATTTATTTTAAAAACTTAATTAGAAATTCTTGATTAAAGAGTAAAATAACTGTATCATTACAGCCATAGCTTAAACAAAGCCGCTGCCGCGGCGAGGACGCCAAAATGCGTCCGTTCTCTCTCGTTTACAGCATCAAAAAATTTGTTACACAAAGCTCTCTCTTCGTTTTGTTAAGAAACCTGGAAAGAGAATAATTAGTCCCTTACTGCCGGCAACCACACGAGGGGGTTTCCGCTGCACATTTCTTCAAAGTTCTGCTGTCCATTTTGTCTCTGAACAAAACAGGAAGTTCTTATTAAGCACCTGGAAGTCCGAGGGGTGCACGTGTCTTAGCATGCCTTCATGGTGTAGTGGTCAGCACGCTAGACGCGTATTCG
This sequence comes from Stegodyphus dumicola, assembly GCF_044657685.1. Lineage (NCBI taxonomy): Eukaryota > Metazoa > Arthropoda > Arachnida > Araneae > Eresidae > Stegodyphus > Stegodyphus dumicola. The sequence goes on along the minus strand of NC_140772.1, from coordinate 18,335,877 downwards.
GGAGGTCCGTGGTTCGAGCCCCGATGACGGCATCGCTCATTTTTCACATCTCCTGCTTCGAAGTAACCTAATATCTCTACAATGTAACACATATTTTGCTCTTATTTTGGAGCAATCAAAGTATTCCCAATCAAAGTATATTATGAAAATGGTAAGGAAAAAAAAAAAAAAATACTGGCATAAATTACGGAAAAATTTTATACAACGGAAGCCAACAAATTCAGTTGGTACGTTTTGCTGTATCAATCCTCCGCATTTACGCAATTACTCAACTGCTGCAATTTATCAAAATTCCCATTTTTACTTATCTATATATACCGCCCAATCGTGGTAGTGGTTAGTGACTCTGACTGTCGTATCGAACGGACGTGGGTTCGAATCTTGGAGAAAGTATGGATGTTTTAGTAAATGCATCGAAGCAGTCTAAATATGCGGCGACCTGAAAGTCCTTTCGAGAGGTTGTGGTAGGGGAAGAGAGGCAAGAGACCATCGGATCCTTACCCCTGGGGTATTCTGCTTCAGAAGTGAGGGCGGAATAGAGCAAAGTCGTATTGTCATATTGTCGTACTAGCAGCCGGCCCACCAGCGGCCGAGCGGTAAAGACGCTGAACACTGGTAGTTCGGTCTGAGGTTCGAATCCCGCGAACGGGCTGGCTGCATGGGCGTTTTCGTGGTTTTCCCCATGTGTAACGTGTATACGAGCCAGTTTCCCTTAGAAAGTCCTCCACGAAAGGCATCCCTCCCTTTAGGCAGATAGCCCTCGTGTGCTTTGCCATAATTAAATACACACACCACCGTACTAGCAGCTTCGCTGCCAGCCTTCGTCTGGCTTTTAAATGTACCGGAAAAATGGTTGAAGGGAACACAAAACGTTAAATTTAAAACTGCTTAGAATTTTACTCTGCAGAACAACTTCATAAAAAAAAAGTTATTACGTATAACAAAATTACAATGAAATAAGCAATATCCCTTAATACAAATATTAATTATCCTAATAAATAAATTAACCAACTTTCCTTTGCAAAATCTTAAGAACTCAATGGTATAAAGGAGGTTAAGAACTTTGTTTCCTAAAAAAATCACTCAAAACTTTTCAATATATTAAAGACGGTGAAATGAGCAATAAATAACATAAAAGAATACAAAAAAAAAAAAAATAATTTTGAAAATCAAAGTATAATTAATGATATTTTATCTTATATTTTCAAGAGAAAAAAAATTACAATGAAATAAGCTATATCCCTTATATTAATTATCCTAATAAAAATATTAACTAACTTACCGTTGAAGAAAAAAATCATGCAAAACTTTTCAATATCTTATCAATATCTTACAAATAGTGAAATAAGCAAAAAATAACATGAAAGAACCTCAAAAAACAAAAAATTCCGCGCAGAATTTTACTCTGCAGAACAACTTTATCAAAAAAAAAAAAAAAAATAAATAAATAAAAAAATAAAAATGTGTTATATATATAAAAATTGACAATGAAATATGCCAATCTCTTAAAAACAGTGACATAAGAAATACGAAAATACGATGAAAAATTGTTGCCAAACGCATAATTCTAAAAGAATGAAACTATTGAAAATGATGCTATTTCATCAAAAATCTATCAACAACAATAAGAAAGAAAAATTGTTGCCAAAATCACATTTTTAAAGATGGTGTCAAGGCTTTTGCCGATGCAGGCGCAATGGTGTCGTATTGTCGTATGGTACCAAGGCTTTTGCCGACGCAGGCGCAACAGTGTCTCCTTCCGCGACGAACTTCGTGGACTTGATCTGATTACGAACAAGCGAGATTAGTCACAACAGCCTATCTGCTTGCAATGTATTTCGTCATCTCGATTTGCACTTGATAAGGTGCAAAGCTATAGAGGTATTAGATTTTTTTGCTCAGGAAACGTAATAAATAAGTAATGAAAAAGGAAAAGCAAAATCTGAAAGGACTCAGATTTTAATGGTTGTCCCAAAGGGTTTGTTAAGGTTTTTCTGCCGTCTCGCTGAGTCTGCAGTTGCACTCCCTCCTGCTAACTCGTTTCTTTTTGTCTTTTTAGCTTTAATTTAAAATTAAGCATAGTTTTCTTCGCACTTCACCAAAAGAGTTCAACAGCAAAATTACGAAAATTTTAACAGCAGCAATGTGTTTAGAATTCCCGATGAAGTGTTAAGTGTTGGCATACATTTTTCTGGGGTAGAGTAGACTTTAAGGTACCCCTTGTATTATGGCGAAGTTGTTGTTTGATTTATCTCCAAGTTGTTGTTTGATTTATCGCCAAATTGTTGTTTCATTTATGGTAGCCTGAGTAATTGAATGTTATGGAAACCCTATTGTGACGTAATCGGGTGCATGATTCTGGGAAATTTTGAATCATGGGATGTTTTGTAAGCGTTTTTGTGGTGTGTGTTGGTTTGAGTCTTTAGACGGTAGAATGGCCGAATGTAATAAGATTAATTTGAAGTTTCTGTGAAAAGAGCTTTAATTGACTGGTGTGTAAATGAAGGTTTACTTAGTAGCCATTACAAGTGTCCTGTATGTAGGAAGGGTATGCGTCTAGTCGAACGTAAAAACCGTTTAGATGGATTTGAATGGGTTTGTAGGAAGAAAGGTTCAGATGGTCACTATGTGAAGCGTTCGATCAGAAAGAGTACCTGGTTTGCAAAAAGTCATTTGAGTATGATTGATATTTTGATTTTTACGTGGCTCTGGGTGTACGAAGCGAACTCGAAAATCATGGTAACTGAATATTTGTTTTTGGTAGTGCTTAAATGTATAACACGTTTTTCCTTTTTTATGTTATTTTATTGTTTGATTTAAAATGTATTTTATTCAGATTATGTATTTTTTGTTTGCCTTTATTGTAGAATTTGGTGCTCCTTTGACTTTTTGAGTGAAAATATATCGATGTATACATGGACAAAGTAAAGGGTAGGTAGGTAGGTAGGTAGGTGACGGAAGACGGGGACGCCTGGTGGCTACCAGAGATAAACAGGCATGTGTCCCTCGCCTTCCACTATCTAATGGCAACAATTCCCTGTGGCCTCAAGAGTCCACACCGGGAGCTTATTAAGGGTGCAGGAGTTTACATGGCCAAACAGGGGCGACTTAATAACATTGCTTGACTAATTACATAATTACAGGTATGAGACTTGTGGGACGGATTTACAGATGAGGGGCTCAGAGCTAGGTACTAAATGTATGAAAACACAAAAACATGAAAATATACAGAAAACACACACGCAGAGGGAGAAAAAAAAAGGGGGGGAGAGGGATACACTTGATTAACACTGAAGACTTACGACAAATAAAGCACACTTAAAAATAATAATACACATATACCACATGTCAGATACATATTTGGCCTCATTGATCACATATACTGTACATTGTGGAGTGTGTTTACAGATGAGGGGCCATAAGATGGGAATAACATGTGATTGCTGGACATTGATATGGGGGACACGTAGAGGTCCGGCAAATATATATTTGTGGAGGGCATAGGTTGCTGGGTATATGAGCATGCCGAGCGCGGTGACATGTTAGCAGCACAGGGTGTTATTCATGTTGACTTCTGTTAGTGGCGGACGTTGTGGGATTATGCAACGTCGCATATATCTTGGCCCATAGCGGCGAGCTGGTCAATGACCTTACAGATTTTATTGATTTCAGGTTTGTTTTTAATAATGAACCGTTGAAAGGCGTCTGTAGGAGGAGTGGGATGCTTAATGTGGTTGTCTGCTGTGAGTGGGCAAGAGTAGATATAGTGGTCTGGTGATCCAAGTTGGCCGCACACGCAAGCATCTGTAGTGGAGATGTTGTGTCTATAATAATACGCTGGATAGGGGCCATGTCCCGTTATGAACCGGGTGAGTTGGGGTATAGCTATGAGGCGTGATAGAGAGACTTTGGGTAGGAGATTGTAGGTCCGTCGTCCGGTGTCACACGCGTTCCATTCCTCTTGCCATATTTTGAGTAGGTCTTCTTTGAGAAGCCTCTTTAGATGCGATGGTGGTGCACGGATACGGATTTGCTGAACTTCAGAACTGATGGCGGCTTCTTTGGCTAGGGTGTCTGCTGCCTCGTTTCCAACTAGACCATCATGCGCCTTGACCCAGGTGAGGTGAATGCGTTGCTGGTGGTTTACAGAGAGTAGCTTTTGGATTTCGGAGATAATTGGGGAGGTGTGGCTTAAGTTTTGAATTGCCAGGAGTGAAGATTGGCTGTCTGTACAGATGCATGCTTGGTGGTAGCCGTTACTTAGTATGTCGTTGGTGGCGTTGAGGATGGCCAAGGCTTCTGCCTGGAACACACTATTGAAGTGCCGAAGTGCTGCCTTCCAACGGATATGTTCATCATTTTGGTGGTAGCAAATGTAGGCGCTACCAACTCCGTCTTCAATCTTGGAACCATCGGTGTAGTAGACGTACGTAGCGTTGGGAATACTAGAATTGCTAGTGTTGTCTATGGTGATGCGGAAGACAAAGTAAAGGGAGTGCGCAATGCAAGTTTGTGCAATTCTGGAATTTTTTTAAGTGAAAATAGGTCGACGTGTACATAGATAAAGTTAAAAGAGTGCGATATGCCATATTTGTGCAATTCGGGGATATTTTTTTCAAGTGAAAATAGGTCGACGTGATAAAGTCAAAGGAGTGCGCAATGCCATTTTTGTGCAATTCGGGGATTTTTTTAAGTGAAAATAAGTCGGTGTATACATGGATACCGAGTTTGTGCAATTGTTTGTCTTGTTATTTTGGCTTTGTGTAGCGGCGATTTTTGGCGCAAAAATCGCCGCTTCGCAAGCCAAAATAACGAGTCAAAGAATTGCACAAAATCCGTATCCATGTACCGCCAAAAATCGCCAAGCTTCGCCAAGGGGTACCCTAAACTATACTTTTACCTTTTTCTGTCTTTTCTCTGTTTATCATATTTATCATATCATATCATATCTCAGTTTATCATATCTGACAGGTTTCTTTGAAAGTTCGCTTGCAAAACTTTTTTTTTTTGTCTTTTTTATTATAATGTCTTGTATGTTAATTTTATTAATTAAATACCATATTTTCCGCAGTTACGCCCACATGCAATTTAAAATTCAGTTGAATAGCAAAATCATAAAATATTTAAAAACAACATATTGTAACGTGCCGAACTTCAGTGGTGAAAATACTGAGTCTATGATACTATAAATTTTTGAATATTTGTTTTGAATCTTAACACAAGTTTTCTTGGTTAAATAAAAATTAAAAATACCAGCACGATTACACAAGGAGAAACACAGCAGGTTTCCTTTTTATGCGGCTGTCAAAAAAGTTCCTGTTTCCACGAAATCATCAATTTTCACTAACCCCCTTCCCAAAAGGAGTTACATGGGGGGGGGGGTCGAGTAGACCTTTGCCTCTTCCAAAATGCAGGAAAGCAAAAAATTTTTAGATTAAAAAAAAAAAAATTATAAGAAATAAACGAAAAATATTTACGATCTCAGATTTTTGCATGTATGAAGCTAATAGTGTATTTAAAAGGAGAGAGAGATGTTCAGAGTCTGCAATGATTTCGGCAATGAACTAAAAGATCGTTTCTTAAAATTTAAAAAATAAAATATTCTTTCTAAATTCTGCATAAAGGTGAGTTATAATGAAACCTTTCAGAATAAATATTGGTTCTAAAACGAAGTTCTAAAATAACGTTCTTTCTTTTAAAGCGACATCTGCTTTGGTCTTAATTGCACCTTTACAGCTTTTAATTCTTTCATTTATGCAAACCCAGTAAACTACATTTTCCTTATTTCTATTCCGGATTCGATATTGATAACCTTTACAAAGGGTTAAAGATTTTTTTTTTCTCCTTTTAGTTTCAATAATGTCTAAAACATCCATATTGATTAACATAAGACGTGAAAATAACCGCTAATGTCGTAGCTGAATTACAAATAGAATGACATAAGATTTCGAGAGGAGGCTAAAATAAGTCACGTCTTCAATCTAATGAAGACTAACTTATTCAGAAAGATATTGCTCAGATCTTCTTAATGACTCACGTGACATCTCCTGAGGAGCTGTGGGAGCGGAACTGTACTCTCCGATTTCGCGAGAACAGAAAGAATTTTGAAAAATGCGGAAAGAGAACTAATTCTGACAGCAGCTTTCCCTTCTCCTGATGCGGCTTAACTCCTTCGACATTTTTCAGACAAAAGCCCTTTTATTTTTTTTACATTTACCAACTGCATCCACAGAAACCGCCCAAGGGGCGGGTGTCCTTAATGAGTCTTTTCTTTGATTCCTTTTCGGCCTTTGTAGCGGACACTGTAGTATGTTCACAGGAGAACAGAAAGTTCTCTAATATAAACCTGATGTTTTGTCAAACCTGGCGTTTGTCACAACCCCTTCCCTCGCCGGGGAGGGGTTCGTTGTGCGGACATTTCTTGCTTGGTTATCTCTGGTAGGGACACATAAATAAATAAAAACACAATGAATATAAAACACAAATATTTACACTATGTTGGCAAGACTTGGCAAATCCGGAACCAAGCAATAGACTTCTTTTGGATATAAAAAACATTTATAACAAAATAAGAGAGAAAAATGGTATATATTTTCATTGGGTCAAGACACATACAGTACACTCCCGATTATCCGCGGAATTGGGTGGCGCGGATAACAAAAATCGCAGATAATCCGAAAATAGCTAAAAACGGGTATTGCAAAAGAGAAAACAGTCATTCCAACTTTGAAAAATCGTTTTATGTACAATAAAACGTAAAATAAACAGCAGGAAATGTTTAACTAACGCTTAATATTTTAGTATATCACTCAAAACTAACCTAAAATGCATTTTGTTAATGAAAACAGAAAAGTGCTTTGTGCTTACGAGAGGTGTCAAGGATGCACAGAAAAATGAATACATATGTACTGTTTTAATACTGTAATGTATTATGTAATTACAAAAGCATAACTCTAAAACTACACCTTTTTGGAGAAATCAGTCATTTGTGTTTGCTTCTTGCTTTGGAAGCATTTTCTCTTGATCCGAGATTGCAGTTTTCGCAGCATAAGTTTCTCGGCCAACTCCGCGTCGTCTTGTTCTTCCAAATAGCTCAGCAGTCCCGTCGGCTTGTTGCAAAGCCGCTTCGTGAGTCTTTCGGATCTGCACAGTGAACTCGCCTTCGCCTTCACTTCGCTGTCGTTCGTTATCGGTCTCTCCCCTTTCTTCAAAATTTCGTCATCTGTCAAGCGTTCGAAGCCCCAGGTTCGTTGACGACACACTCCAATCACTCGTTAATGTTTTCAGCTTCGACGGTCTTCGGGTGGTTCTCACCACCCGGAACTATTTTCACCATATCGGCAAGAGTCGCCGTGGGCGTGTCTACATCTTCATTCACATCTTCACAACTCAAAGGGGTTAGATTGTTGTTGGCTTCAACATTAGGCATGAGTTTTCTCTATGATTTTATGAGGGTTGACGGTTTCACTGAGTCCCATGCAGATGCAATATCGTAGATGCTGTCCAAGATTGTGTAGTGTTTCTAAAACTCTTTCAGATCATAACCTTCTTCAGTTTTGCTCATTAGCAGCTTGGTTCGGTATGTTCTCTTCATTGTTGCAATGACTCCTTGGTCCATGGTTGGATTAGCGCAGTAACGTTTGGGGGGAGAAACTTTGCAAAAATTTGTCCATCAGAAGACTTTAACACGCTTGCTGCTGGGTGAGAAGGTGCGTTGTCGATCAATAGCACAGTTTTTTCAGGCAGGTTTTTCGATTTAAGATGTTTACGCACTTGGAGAACAAAGATTTCTTTCGAACCATTCTTGGAAAATGTTTCGGTTCATCCATCTTTTTTTTTTTTTTTTTTTTTTTTTTTTTTTTTTTTTTTTGGTTAAAGTAATCAAAGGGCAAATTTTCTATCCTTGTGCCTTTGAAAGATCTCAGTTTTTTTTTTTTTTTTATTTTATTTTTTATTTTCCAATGACAACAAGTTTATGTCCACCGGTAGCGTTAATGCAAGACATGATAGTGATCCTTTTCTTGCTGCTTTTATGACCCGCCGCTTTACTTTCACTTCGCACAAATGCTAAAGTGCGAGTGGAAGACATTTCCACAAAAGTCCCGATTCGTCGGAATTGTAAATTTGTTCAAAAGATAGCTCTTCTTTTAAAACAAATTCTTCAAATTCATAGTGGAAATCGTCGGCTGCTTGTTGATCACCACTCCCCATGAAGTTCAATTTCTCGATTCCAAGATTAAGACGAGAGAGGGCGGTGGAGCGGACACTGCAAGGGTGAGTAAGAAAATCAATTCCTCATCAGAGATCAGAGGGGAAGGTTCCGAGAAGGCCTGGGATATTTTTGCTATAAATAAGCACGATGTTAGCAAATTTAACGTTTCTCTCAGTTTTGTGAACATTTTTATTTTCTTTGCTTTACGCTTGGGAAAAAAAAAAAACTGTGCGGCAGGCGCGGATAATCGGGAGTCTACTGTATTGGTGTTATAGGGAATGAGAGGGCGGATATGCTAGCTAAAGAGGATGCCCTGGGAGAGGGTGATATTAATGACGCTATTAATTATTCCAGAAGAATTACCTTGAGAAAAACGAAAGCAAGTGTAATTGAGAAATGGGCTCGGGAATGGAATGGTTCAAATAAAAATAAGGGTTACTTGAGAATTTTGACCATAAAGACAAAAATGGATCTATTTAATAATATAGATACTATTCAAGTTATCACGGATCATGGTAGATTCCCGGCCTATTTAAAACGTTTTAATCTCCAGGGCAATGATCAATGCTCGGTTTGTGGGAAATACGGAAATGCAGCTCATTTTACGGAAGAATGTAAACTGACCGAGAGTGTGAGGACGAGATTTGGAAAAATAAATGAACAGAATGTAATTGAAAAAAGAAAATTCTTGAATAGCTATGCAACACAAATTATGAGGATTGTGAATGAAAACAAGACTATTATAGGAATAGGACATTAAATATTTTAGTTTTTCTTTTGTTTACGAGTTTATGTGTTGGGTGAGTGAGTTATGTGTCGTCTTAATATTTTTTGTTTCCTGACCGATTATGCTTATGATTTTCTTTATTTTGTATTTTTGTATTGTGTGAGTGTATTTTTAAACATACACAATCTGTGTTAATCTGTTTAATCAGTATTTTAATCATTTAACATTTTTTTTGTTTGTCTGCCTCGGGTGTGCTGCGTTAACCATAAGGCCTTATCGGCCTTATGGTCCATGGTCTATAATGGTCTTATGGTCTATGGAGGGTTGCAGCATACTCGTAAACTAAACTAAACTATGTTGGATTAAGTACTAAGAATTAAAATCGACTTTTACATTGAGGTCAGTGTACAAAAACATAAAATAATTACTAAAGACTAAATTTATTTACACTCAGCCAAAATAGAATCCTACATTTTTTCTGCAAACCAGTATTATACGATATACATTTTTAAAACCTAATACTGATTATACTTTTCTTTAGGCTGAAAAGGAACGTCTTGCAGTTTTCATTTATCATTTTCTGGAAATCTCTTTGCGGAAACCCGAAACTTGATCCTGAACTATTGCACCCAATGGCATCAAAATAATCATAAATATTTGAAAAGGTAAGACAAAAACCACTTCATTATCAATTTCATTTAAATAATTTATGAAATAAATATAATTATTCCTTTTAGGCATTTGCTTATAAGGCTGAGATGGGAAATAGTAGATCTTTCTTTCTTCCCTGGTAAATTTACGATACAATTTGTTTCGGACAAAGTACTTCCGAATTTTCCCAGACTCTGTCGAATGGACCGAGAAATTGACTGGTTTGTACGAGGCCAAAACTGGCATAACTAAAGTTCCTTCATCGTACCGAATTTCTTTAGAAATTCCCATTCTGGTGGAAAGGTTTAGTAATGCATCAATTACAGTAACCAGGACTTAATTTCTAAAATTAGAAGGGCCGGAGCCCTGTGGAAAACCGTCAGGAAAGAGTAGAAAGCATGCATCACTAAATAAATGACTAATAAAAGCATTAATAATTAAAACATTGTAATTAATTATTAAAATAATTAAAATTAAAATTTAATAAAATATAAATATATGAATTAAAATTTAATAAGCGATTCTTAATGTAATTTTATTACTAAAAATAAAATTGTTGAGATCTAATTTTTATTGAAGTTGTTGTTCAGTTACATAAAAGAATTTCTTTTTAGGGCTCCGGTGAGCTCTGGCTAGAATTATGATTTATCCCAAAAAGGAAGAAGTACCGGAGCCGATCTTCGGTGGGCCCGGCGCCATTTAAGCTTTGATAGTAACAGAAGTTAGCATATGTAAAGCATATGGAATCGAGCATTTTCACAATTGAATGTTTTACTGTTGGTAGAGATGATTTCGTGATGGAAGCGAAGATGTTAATGATGAAATCTCCGAGTAAAGACCATATTGGTGATCTTAGAAAGAGATAATTCACAAGGAATTTGCTTGTACAGTGATGTAGTGGACAACTGAGTAGAATTCAGCATTTTAGGCTCGAAAGGCTCCATCAAATAACTGATTTCTGCCATTGAGTGGGAAAACAAATATATAAAATATATTGAAACAAATATATAAAATATATTAAAACAAATATATAAAATAACATAATAAAACATTGAGTAGGAAAACAAATATATAAAATATATTAAAACAAATATATAAAATAACATAATAAAACATTGAGTAGGAAAACAAATATATAAAATATATAAAAATATAAAAACAAAATAACAAGAGAAAATTTCAGAATTTTGATATAGCAAATTTCTACAATTTAGTCATTTCAGTTTACACAGTTATATTTACAGTTATTATTTTAGTAAATTATAGTTATTATTTTAGGTTATACAGCTAAAGCATTTCCTTACTACTTGGCAATTGCCAGTTCTCAGAGCCGCTGTAATTCGGCATAAGATCTTAAACTAATTCCTCGAATACGAAACAATTAAATTTAGCAGCTTTCTTAACAAATTTTACCGTAATTTTTAATACTTTAAAATTTATGCAATGCATAATACACCTAACAATTAGATGTATAATATATCTATTTGCCCCATTACTGGTATTAATAAGCTATATCTTTCTAACACCATACATTGATGTATTTCGGTAAAAAATAGTATTCGGTACAAATGCATATAATGTGATTTTGAATTACATATATAGAGAAAAACAAGTGCGACCTTACCTATGTACTGATGATACACATTGTATTTTGTTTGGTGCTTTTCATTTACATAATTAATTCTTAAACGAAATGCATAAAAATGGGTTTTTTATCTATACATGTATATGCAAGATATTTTTAACCCTTAGAAAATTGAAGCCTTCGCTAATCTGTATGCATAAAGTACCCAAACGGCCGTCCCCAACCATTACCCTTCCGGTCCATATCCTTCTATCGCCGTCCATTAACATACAAAGAGGTGTGTAGATTTCAAATAACATCCTTTCTATTTCCTAACAAAGAAGCTTCCATTAGCCTTTTAGGAAAAGCTGTCTGCAATAAACTGATACAACACATTTGGGGGAACTGCATCTGCTGCTGTAGACCTTAGGGGGAGAAAATAGAACATCGAAATCTCGGTCGTTTCGGGCGGTTGTGGTCGTTTGATTGAAAGGTCGTCTCAGGCGTTTTGGCCTTCAAGGAGTTAAAGACCAAAGGGGCGTTATCCCAGAAGTACTATTAGTCTCGAAACGGCATTTTTGTGCCGGTTCATTATAAACGGAGGATCACTTTTTAAATTGTTGCCATCAAATATTATCGTCCTGTATCATATTTAAAGAAATTAAATAATGAAGAATCTGCATGAGCGTATGTATGTTTCTCGCACTATGAAAAAACAATGATACCTAGAGACACCAAATTCTAAATAACGTAATCCTCCACAACATGGGAACCTGGAACCCCGAATTTTGAAATTCGTAGTTGTTTTATTATCTGTTTTATATTTTGTAAAACGTTAAAACGAATTTTTGTTTAACAAACTCAACGATTTAAAAGCGAGCAGTGGCAACATACTGTATGTAATAAAATATTTTCATCTCCAGCGGACTGTCTATCCGGAATTCTAAAGATATGCTCTTTTTAAATATTTTTAGCCCAAACACTCTTGATAAGTACATGTATGTGTAAATGGAAAAAAAACGCTTCTTTGAGCGTAATATAAAATCTGAAAGCTTTCAGAATTCTTTGTTTGTTTGTTTTCGTTGAAATGGAGAGCAGTCTCTCTTCCCACTATAACAAGCAAGTATTTTAAGAGAATTCAATTTCCATTTCTAAAAGACAAATCATAATACGCTAGCTTATAGTTGTTCATGCATTCTACATGAATATTTATCGAATACATTAATCATATCGAATGAGCTTTGCTGTAAATAAATAAATTAACCAAATGACTTTTACTGATCTGAGAAAGCAATTCAACAATGCAAGAGAACTGATTTTTGCACTGTATTGGCAGTTATGGTAATACATTCCAAGCCCAAAATAAAATGTTTCAGTATCCTGTCCTCAATCTAATATTAAAGTGTAATTTAGAACGTGTATAAATGATTTTATGTTTCAATATAATCCGGTTAAAAAGTTTTGCATTTTAAATACATAGCAATGCCCTTATCATTCGAGACATCCCAAAGCTAGAACTCTGAGACCAGAAATCTAGAACCAGCTAGAACTCTGAGACCAGTAAACATCATATTACTGCAGAAATAACATTACGTAGTTAATTCAATAAATAGGTTACAATAATAATAAGCAAATAATTCGCTTAAATTGGTTACAAGTGATTGCAGAAGTTAACAAACTTGAAGCGCCTATGCAACATCCAGTTAAATTTTTTCCATGATCTCCACTACTCGTTTCTGCCCTCAGAGTTCGTGCTTACGTCCGACCCTGTAGAACTTAGTAGCACACATGCGTTCCAGCGCTTCATCAACCTTCACCAAGTCAAGATTCCGGTATATGCTGATGATTTCCTATTTATTGTAGTGAGCAGCAGCGACATCTAACAAAGATCGCAGGAGCATCTAGATATCTTTGCTCAATGGGCCAGGGAGTATAAACTTATAAGTGCAGAAAAAACGCAAGCCATGATAATAAGCCGCCGTCAGCCTCTTAAAAGACTGCAGGGCCATTCAGTAAAAGTAGTCTCAGAAAGAACATAGCTAGGTCTGTCCTTTGATAATAAACTTTCATGGCCTCCTCACCTTAAAATTCTCAGGCAGCGCATTGGTAATCTCACTAACAGTATGAAACGTGCTGCAGGTATGAAATGGGGCATACCGCCAAATCTCCTGAAATCTTGGTACAAAACCATTTCAGTATGCATTATTTTGTACGGAGCCTCCATCTGGGGTCACAACCTCACTTCTTCCACGGAAGAAACTTTGCTTTCCATACAAAGAAGTCAGCTCCTCATCTGTCGGGCCTATAGAACTTCTTCAATATCTGTGCTACGAGTAACTGTGGGACTTCCCCCCTTTTGACCTTGTTGTCGAGAGGGAAAAAAAAACTATAAGACTGTGATAAAAGTTATAAGGCAGTGACAAAAGCTATAAGGCTGAATAAATATACACTACTGTGAGAATAGAGCATAATCCACATAGATTACGAAAAAAAAGTTCGTTCCCTTTGTCATCCAGCACATTTGACCTAACAGACACCAACCATATAAACTCAGATTCTCCGGCCCAAAATGATCATGCATTATACGCTGATGGATCCAAAACAGAGGCTGGCACATGATGTGGATTTTGCGAGTTGGATAAAGACAGCATTACCAAAGCAAGCCATGATAATAAGCCGCCGTTTTTAACCCTTAGAAAATTGAAGCCTTCGTTAATCTGTATGCATAAAGTATCGAAACGGTCGTCCTCAACCATTACCCTTCCGGTCCATTTCCTTCTGCCGCCGTCCATTACCATACAAAGAGGTGTGTAGATTTCAAATGGCATCCTTTCTATTTCCTAACAAAGAAGCTTCCATTAGCCTTTTAAGACAAGCTGTCTGGAATAAACTGATACAATCCATTTGGGGGAACTGCACCTGCTGCTATAGACCTTAGGGAAAAAAATTGAACACAATCGAAATCTCGGTCGTTTCGAGCAGTTGTGGTCATTTGAAAGGTCGTCTCAGGTCACATTGGTGGTTCTCATTCTGGAAACGAAGACTGAACGAAAGTAATTCAGTGTTTCAGGCAGAACTGATAGCTTTATACGCAGCAATAATCCACAGTCGTAGGAATGGTCTTAATCAAGTTCATTTTTACATGGATTCTGCTTCAAGCATTCAACCACTCTCACGCATGCACAGCAAGAGCCCTCTGGTTCACAAAATACAGAGAACTCTCTTCAGCATTCCTATCCCTTTTCGTCCCGTACTCAGTTAGGTGCCAGGGCACGTAGGAATTCTAGGAAATGAAAGTCCTGACGTGGTGGCTAAAGAAGCTCCCAATAGTGCATCTATACTTGAGTGTCCTACAATCCTTCCAATCTCGCTGCTAAAGCATTTTACCTGCAAACTTCTCATAAGACAGTGGCAAGCCAAGTGGAATGATGCCACAACAGGTCGACGTACACATGCAATGCTCCCAAGTGTAAGCATGGATCTGCAGAGCAAAACTGCCAGTATTTCACATTTCCTAACAGGAGATGGACCTTACAAAGCATGTCTGCATAGGTTTGGTCTTTCCAACGCAGGCATCTGCGACTGTTCAAAAGTGGGCAGCTCAGACCACTATTACTTTTACTGTTGCTTGATGGCGAAGTTCCATATAAAAAAGCCAGCACCCATGTTTCGAGCAGCATGGTGGAAAAATACTCAAAATAACAATGTTGTCCAATCGAAACTACATGCTATCACTACACATTGCGCTGCAAAAACGCAGTAATCTGGAAATCATTCCCCAAGTAGATAAATTTCGATTTCAGCTCCTATAATATAAGCACTTTTTTTATATAGTTATCTAACTCCTTCGATATTAAAATCTTTGTTCCATCGAATCAACTATTTGACACGTGCAAATATTTGTATTCATCTGATGTAATAAATTGTTATTTAGAGTTATCTAATTCTCGTAATTCCATTATTGTAAATATGTCAACTTAACACATGAAATACCAAATGCAGTCTAGACTAGAAGAGAAACACGCTAATGTGACAATCAAAACCGTGAAAAACAACCTTATATTTAGCGTAGGTATAATGAAACACTCAATCGATTTCGAGGGCAGCTAAAGGTCCCTCCTCATCAGGAGAAAGAAATACATAGAAAGAAGAAAATAGGAATCACAGAAACACGTGGTGCTTATCAGCACTGCACGTCGTTATAACTAGATTTTTAATCAGAGTTGCACTGGCCGCCTACTTTTACTGAGCCAGGCTGTCTGATCAAGCATAAAGAAATATTAGCGAAGTTAAAATAGGGAGCGAGGGGCAAATGCACATTACGCTCAAAATCTGAACTTCAAATAATGGAAAGCAACCACTGAACGGATTTTTATACCCTCTGGTAGTACCAAGTGCGAGGAGGTAACGCCATCTATCGGCAAAAATAATTGAATTAAGACAGTAGAATTTTAAAGGCATTAGGAAGGACTGGATTGGACTTCAAATCATTAACTAAACTTTCTAAATCTTTGTGAATGTGAAAAGCCTCAAGAAAATCCAATTCGCCTATGGAAGAAGCCTTTTGGATGATTTTTGCAGACCCAAAATCAAAATTATGGTTAAAAGTCCAGCTATGATACGCTATTGAAGACTTGTTAATTTCCCCCTTTTTGACATAAGATTCATGTTCCTTGATACGAAACTTCAACGCTCTTTTTGTTTGGCCAATATATCTTAAACCACACTGACATGATATACTATAAATTCCCCAAGAATTCAAGACAGAAACGCAATCTTTTAGAATCGAAGGGTGAATTTTATTAATAGGGTAGAAACCGACTTGAAAATTGAATTTCTGGAGAATCCGTGCAATTTTATAGCTAACAGAAGGATAAAATGGAAGCACGACAAGGTCATTGATATTATTTCTAACAGTGGAATGTCTTCTTTGATGGGAATCTGAAATTTTTTTTTTTTTTTTTTTTTTTTGACGGCTTTATCAATAATCACGGGAGAAAATCCACGGTCAATCGCAACTGCTCTCAAATAATTAAGTTCATTGGTAAGCATTTTGAGAATTATAATATTAATAATTAAGTTCATTTGAGAGCAGTTGCGATTGACCGTGGATTTTCTCCCGTGATTATTGATAAAGCCGTCAAAAAATTTTCAGATTCCCATCAAAGAAGACATTCCACTGTTAGAAATAATATCAATGACCTTGTCGTGCTTCCATTTTATCCTTCTGTTAGCTATAAAATTGCACGGATTCTCCAGAAATTCAATTTTCAAGTCGGTTTCTACCCTATTAATAAAATTCACCCTTCGATTCTAAAAGATTGCGTTTCTGTCTTGAATTCTTGGGGAATTTATAGTATATCATGTCAGTGTGGTTTAAGATATATTGGCCAAACAAAAAGAGCGTTGAAGTTTCGTATCAAGGAACATGAATCTTATGTCAAAAAAGGGGAAATTAACAAGTCTTCAATAGCGTATCATAGCTGGACTTTTAACCATAATTTTGATTTTGGGTCTGCAAAAATCATCCAAAAGGCTTCTTCCATAGGCGAATTGGATTTTCTTGAGGCTTTTCACATTCACAAAGATTTAGAAAGTTTAGTTAATGATTTGAAGTCCAATCCAGTCCTTCCTAATGCCTTTAAAATTCTACTGTCTTAATTCAATTATTTTTGCCGATAGATGGCGTTACCTCCTCGCACTTGGTACTACCAGAGGGTATAAAAATCCGTTCAGTGGTTGCTTTCCATTATTTGAAGTTCAGATTTTGAGCGTAATGTGCATTTGCCCCTCGCTCCCTATTTTAACTTCGCTAATATTTCTTTATGCTTGATCGGACAGCCTGGCTCAGTAAAAGTAGGCGGCCAGTGCAACTCTGATTAAAAATCTAGTTATAACGACGTGCAGTGCTGATAAGCACCACGTGTTTCTGTGATTCCTATTTTCTTCTTTCTATGTATTTCTTTCTCCTGATGAGGAGGGACCTTTAGCTGCCCTCGAAATCGATTGAGTGTTTCATTATACCTACGCTAAATATAAGGTTGTTTTTCACGGTTTTGATTACCAAATGCAGTGTTGCATAATGTAATTTATATATATCTGTAGTGTAGAAATCCTTTTTCCACATTGATTGTCACCAGTTAAATGTAGTACATTTGCTTTTTTATACAACAAATGTAGTATTCATTTAATGCACTGCCATATGCGTATGTATGTATACATACCATATAATTTCCCTTATATATAGGTATTCAATTATGTAATATAAATGTTCATATGTAATACTCTGCTATTCAAAATATCTTGTAACGAAAGAAAAAAATATGCACTAAACAACAGACCCTGTATGCCAATGTAACAGATTTCCGCAGAAATGACGTTCAAATCCGCATGGCACGACCTAGGACGGATGTCATCTTCGCGGTATCTAGTATCTGTATTATACACGAAACATGCATATTTTCAAGATTAAGCTTTGAGAAGACCAAACAAGAGAAAATTCATTAAGTTCCTGCTCACCTATATTGGAGGCCTATTGAGATTTTTATCCCTTTGATGAATTAAAGTTGTTAATCTATTAACGGGTCGATTATTTCTCATGAATGGAAGTTTTAAGTTACTTCTGTACAAAGAGTAGGCTTCTTATTCAATGTCTAACGCGTGTGGTAAAATCTGATGTGACAAAATAAATTAAAACGCCTTTCGCCTAAGTTGGATGTGTATGGAGACCGTTGAAGAAGTTGCCACTTGAATTCAAGAAGATACTCCTATGTTAACATGAGCCTTGATTTTGTTGTGGTCAAGAACAATACGCTGTGGTTCAGCAAGCTTTTCTGTCCACAGCTGGCTGGACAATTGTTCACTTGCCGTACATGACAGCCTCAGTATCCACTCGACAGGGTATATCTATCTATACGCTTCTAATTTCAGCAAGAATACAGAGATGTCCTCAGCGAAGATGTCAGTAGGCGTGGGTGATTTTAGCGATCTGATATAACATTGTCCGTACCTGCAACATTATTGCAAAATCTGATGTGACAACATAAATTAAAACGCCTTTCGCCTAAGTTGGATGTGTATGGTATGCCGTTGAAGAAGTTGCCACTTGAATTCAAGAAGATACTCCTATGTTAACATGAGCCTTGATTTTGTTGTGGTCGAGAACAATACGCTGTGGATCAGCAAGCTTTTCTGTCCACATCTGGCTGGACAATTGTTCACTTGCCGTACATGACAGCCTCAGTATCCACTCGACAGGGTATATCTATCTATACGCTTCTAATTTCAGCAAGAATACAGAGATGTCCTCAGCGAAGATGTCAGTAGGCGTGGGTGATTTTAGCGATCTGATATAACATTGTCCGTACCTGCAACATTATTGCAAAATCTGATGTGACAACATAAATTAAAACGCCTTTCGCCTAAGTTGGATGTGTATGGTATGCCGTTGAAGAAGTTGCCACTTGAATTCAAGAAGGTACTCCTATGTTAACATGAGCCTTGATTTTGTTGTGGTCGAGAACAATACGCTGTGGATCAGCAAGCTTTTCTGTCCACATCTGGCTGGACAATTGTTCACCTGCCGTACATGACAGCCTCAGTATCCACTCGACAGGGTATATCTATCTATACGCTTCTAATTACAGCAAGAATACAGAGATGTTATGTCCGCAGCGAAGATGTCAGTAGGCGTGGGTGCTTTCAGCGATCTGATATAACATTGTCCGTACCTGCAACATTATTGCAGCTGTAGCATTCACTCCTCCCCTTCGAAAAAAGACTAAGACTTGCATCATATTCTACTGCTCTTCTAATATACTGCATTTTTCTCGAGTATAATAGGCATTCTTTACAGTTCCCTCAGTGACAATGCCTTTGCTCACCGAGTCCAGTGTAAAAAAGCATAATAGTATTGTTACCTGGCAACTCATTTTGAAACTACTCATGGCTATTTCTTATTATTTCCCAGTATTTATGTCCTCAGCGAAGATGTCAGAAGGCGTGGGTTCCCTCAGTGACAATGGCTTTGCTCACTGAGTCCAGTGTAAAAAGGCATAATAGTATTGTTACCTGGCAACTCATTTTGAAACTACTCATGGCTATTTCTTATTATTTCCCAGTATTTATGTCCTCAGCGAAGATGTCAGCAGGCGTGGGTTCCCTCAGTGACAATGGCTTTGCTCACTGAGTCCAGTGTAAAAAAGCATAATAGTATTGTTACCTGGCAACAACTCATTTTGAAACTACTCATGGCTATTTCTTATTATTTCCCAGCATTTATCTCCTCAGCGAAGATGTCAGCAGGCGTGGGTTCCCTCAGTGACAATGGCTTTGCTCACTGAGTCCAGTGTAAAAAAGCATAATAGTATTGTTACCTGGCAACTCATTTTGAAACTACTCATGGCTATTTCTTATTATTTCCCAGTATTTATGTCCTCAGCGAAGATGTCAGCAGGCGTGGGTTCCCTCAGTGACAATGGCTTTGCTCACTGAGTCCAGTGTAAAAAAGCATAATAGTATTGCTACCCGGTGACTCCTTTTGAAACTACTCATGGCTATTTCTAGTTATCTCACAGCAGTCTGTCACCTATTTATTGACCTTTCTTTGTGTGCAGCTGTTATGAAACAATAAAAATACGTTAATTTATTATTATTAAGACACATTATTAAGTTACTAATAATATCTAATTGCTATTAATGCCCTCCTACAGTGCGTTCAATGGTAGGATAGTAATAATAAGTAACGATTAGCGGAAAGAATGATGAGTGGCGGAGGCCTTGCTGTTTCAAAAGTGGACCCGCTTAGCTTTAGTTAAGAACATTAACACCAGAAAACGTTTTAATATATCAACTACAATAGTACCTCAGTATACTTTGTAATACGTCCAATTTGGACGCTAATATTTTGGTTTGATATTCAACATGTATATGTTACCGTGAAAGACCGAAATTGGAGAATGTCGACTTTCACCGGAGAATGTCAACATTCACAAAATACGTCGGTGAAAGATCGAATATTTCTTTAAATTCTTGTACATTCGGACCCTCACCAGTGTATGCCGACAATCACAGATATGCTCTGGTGTAGGTCGAAAAGAGAGGAGTATATGTACACGCTGCCATTCCAAAAGGAAGTGTTCCACAAATAAATGCAGTCGTAAAAGCAAGGGCCTCTTGTGCAATTCAAAGTGTCATAATAGTTTAAGTTGTTGCAATAAATAAGATTTGAATCACATAATTTGGTAAGTTTATAACTTCTATTATTTTCCTTTCTCATTTTGAATGCACTGTGTGTTTTAAGTTCTTATATTCTTAAGTTCTTATTCTGAGTCTCATGTGCGTTTTTTTGCGAATGAATGACGGAGAAGGAAATATAATATTCTTATATGTTTAACATTCACCATTAGTACATGGTGAATGTCGACATTCACCGGTGTAAGTCAGAAGTAAGAGTATTTGGAAAATATTTCGAACATACACCAAGCGACTATGTGAATGTTGACATTCACCGGTGAAAGTCGACATTCTCCAGATTTCGGTGTTTCACCGTAACATATACATTTCAGCCATTGCGTTTGTATTAAACTGTGCTATACTAATAGAAGTATGATGTTTTTATAAGAATGGATTAACTAATTTCTCTTTATTTCCTTATTGGAAAAGGTCGATGGGTCCAAGGATCTGGAATGAATTAATAAGTACTGTAGCCGTTTTTCATTGTACTATAGGAGTATGATGTTTTTATAAGAATGGATTAACTAATTTCTCTTTATTTCTTATTGGAAAAGGTCGATGGGTCCAAGGATCTGGAATGAATTAATAAGTACTGTAGTGGTTTTTCATTGTACTATGTACAATGAAAATATTAATATTGTTCATACTATGTACCACTGTAGCCCTTTTTCATTTGTTGAGTGTTACAGAGAACATAATGTTACGAATTTTGTATTTAGATAGGTAATTTTAGTAGAATTATAATTAAAATGGTTTCTATGTAAAGCAGCTAGAGAAATATTTTTAAAAGAAAGCTATGCCGGAAAAGTAAGAATGCAGGGGCACTTCGGTAAATGGGCATCTCGGTAATTTGTATTGAAATTGAATAAATGTAACTGATGTTAGCTGTAACCGTAATTTCACCCTCGTATTGCTTTCCAGTAGAAAGTACTAGAAATATCTCGCGGCCGGTTGAAAACTATTTAAGGCCGAAGAGACAGCATCTGCTCTTAATTGTTTAGTTGGCTGCTGTTGTTATTGCTGCGAGTTCAGCGTGAGATCGGATTAGCTTTGTTTTTAGATGCACTTTGCATTGCGTTGAGTCTAACGATTTTAGTAGTTTGAAGTGTAAATACTGATTGTACTGTCAACACTTGTACGAATGAGTATTTATATGGGAAATTCCAGAGTTCTGAGATATTTCTTTTGATAAAAATAAATGTTTTTGTAACCTGTTATCGAACTTGTGCATTCAGTCTATTACAAACCCGTACGCAAGCAACAATATTATAATTTTTATATTATTTTATACATAATTTTCTTGTATATTCGTTTAATACAGGTTTTAGCCACTTACTTTACTATAAAATATTTACACTCATGTCCATAAATTAAGGATAATGCAAGATCAGGCAAAGGAAGAGTTAGAAGCAAAACAAATTTGACTTATTTGTAAAGCTCATTTATTAAACGAAAGGTAAAGAGCAAAAAAAGATGCTATATTTTTGATATTATTAAAAAATCATCGATTTTTTCTCCCTGGAGCAAATTGCAAAAAACACCTATTTACAAAAAAACAATATTACATGGTTGGTATGATTGTTAATACATTGTATGTCTCTCAGACGATGCAATATAGTCCGTACAACGCCTAGGCATGCTCAGTATCAAATTATCAATGTGATCTTGGGGGATATTACACCACTCAAAAAGCAATGCTCTCCGAAGTTCCGGTAGATATGTAGGAGGAGATTGACGGGCTGCAACTCGTCGGCCAAGCATGTCTCACATGTGCTCTACTGGATTCAAGTCCGGTGAGAATGCTGGTGAGTCCATACGGGTGATATCCTCCGATTGAAGGCATTCGCTTACGACCGGTGAGAATGCTGGCCAGTCCATACGGGTGATACCCTCCGATTGAAGGCATTCGCTTACGATGTTTGCACGGTGAGGACAGGCGTTGTCATCTATAAACACAAATTGTGCGCCCATGGCGCCCCGAAACAAACGTACATGTTGTTCCAGAATAACGTCCCGATAGATTTGGCTTCTCATGGTTCCAATTTGAACATGCAAGTCAGTTCTGGAACCCAGAATAATTCCACCCCAAACGAGCACTCCTGCACCACCGTAACGGTGTTGTTCAATGATGTGTTCTTGATGGTAACGGGTACCTGGAGCTCTCCATATGAAAGTCCGGCGAGAATCAGACTGCAAGCTAAACCTGGACCTGTCGGAAAACATCATACAAGCCCGCTGTTGGCGGTGTCCACAATGCATGCTCTCTACTCCAGGCTAACCGCAGGCGACAGTGAGTTGCAGTAAGTGGAACGCCTGACAGGTCTACGAGCATATAGACCAATCTGCCCTAAGCGTCTGTACACGGTCTGCCTTGAAATTGTCGTACCAGTGGCTGAAGAGAGCTGAGGAGACAGGTCTGAGGCTGTGCTCCGCCTGTTTCTTTTGGCAGTAACTGCCAAATACCGGTTCTCATTCGGCGTTGTAACTCTGGGGAGACCTGTGCTGTAACGTCTACTCACGTTACCATCATCTTGGAATCGTTGTCAAAGCCTGGAGATGACACTCTGGGCAATTCCAAGTTTGTCTGATACTTCCAGTTGGGTACGCCCACATTCCAGACGGCCGATAATTCTACCATTTAAAAAATCATCCAAATGCGTCCTTTGTGTCATAACTATTCGGTTATTGCACTGAAATGCTTATAAAGCGCCTGCGAACAATTTTACTTCTTTGCCTGCATTCCTTATATATCACTCTCTTACACCCTCGTGATTGTGACGTACCATCGGTGTCATCTGGTTACTTCCTGAAATTTGCATATGATTCTTGAAGATGTGTGTAGTGATTTTACAGGTGATTTATTTATTTTAGAGTTCGATTTCCGCGTGACTCCGAATTATCCTTAATTTATGGACATGGGTGTATTTTGCATATTAAGATCTTTTAATTCTATACCAATGTACATTTTAATTATAAGACAGCTCAAATATAACCACAGTTACGAAAACCGGACATTCCCAGTATTTAGTGATTTTTTGCCAGCTTGACGACACTGAGATTTCTGGAAAACACATTTTCGAAGATTCTAGAAGAACTTACCTCTTTCTTTGATCAATCTTATAAATAGGATACTAATAAAGGCGAATGACGAGCTGAATTGTTCTTCTTGAGATATTTATAGCAGTTTTTCTTGCTGTATCAGCTATGATTTAAAAAGCTTCTGTTTCTTCCTGCTCATTCGCACATTTACGAAGGAGAACTCTTCAAACCTAAAGTTTGCAACACAATTAGTATTTCCTTTCAATATTTTTGTTTTTTGTGGTATAATTTTTACATACTGTTCATTGCCTACAGTAATGGATTTCTTTTACTATTGTGATTACATAAAGACAAAATTAAGCACTGAATTATTGTGTATTAACTGCGTACATTCTTTTGTTGTGCCATATTGGCAACAAAATGTTGTCTTTAATTCAGTTTATTTGCTTTAATAACCGGTCTTTCATGACACTCAAATACCAAACAATGCCATGTATGTGGGACCATCAAGACGATTCTGTATTTCGATGGAAAAATTTAAAACTAAAATAACTAGCACAGACTTTCAGAATTATTAAGTGTTATCAGAATATTATTTATTTTGCAAAATGAAAAAGTAAACATACGATACACTTTGAACTGATGTTTTTATGACCCTCGTATTCTAAATGATTATTCCAGATACTTCTTTATTTCTGCCATCAATTCTTGTTTTTTAAAAATCCACAGAAATTTAGTTATTTTTAGAATTGTTAGCAATGTGAATTACTCTTCGGAAACCATTCTTTTGCCACTTTTTAATGACTAAAATGACAGTGGATTCTTCTTTGGGGAATGCCCAGAAGCTACATAAGAGTAATGAAAATTTTAAAACTGATTTGAAAACGCAGTCACTCCTTACTCCAACAACGTTTCCTAATGAGACAAGAAAACGAAAATATTATAACGTCTGTGTGAATATTTTTTTTGTGTGTGCAGTTTCTCTTTGCTGTTAGAAAGTACAATAAAATGCAGTGAACTTTCATTAGAATGATCCTCGACATAATGATTTGTTCTGATGCAACGATCATAAGAAAATTCCGATAGATCTTTCGTCTGCTGAATACCTCGGTTTCTCTCAATATAACGAAAGAATCGATGCGTAAAAATTGCATTATAGTAACTTTCTAGATGAATGATATAAAATATAAATCTTTTCCTATTTTTTTTTCCCTTTTTCTTCCGATGGCAGTAAGCAAATTTAAGTGTAATTACTTCTAACCACTTCCCAATGTATTAATACAGAGGCTGTTCACACATGTTTTAGACGAGGTATATTGTATTCACAAAACTGAATTACACAAAATTCTTGTGTTTTAAATGTTCTATTTGACATCACTTATTCTGAACTATCTTTCGACACCGCAATTTCCAGGATAATAATGCCTTTTGAAGTGGCAGAAAAGAGATTCAATCCCATTCCTCCCGAACAGCTTTCCAGAGTCCTGTTAGGGTTTTGGGACAACGTTTGGATAATGCAGTTTTTAAAAGTCCGAAAGCACAAAAATCCATAGATGACACATCGGGAGATTTAGTAGGGATATCAGTGAAGGGTATGGCATTGATATCGGTTTTTTGTCGCATTTCATTTAGGAAATTTACGGTGGATTTTGATGTGTGACTGCTAGCTTTGTTCTGATGGAGTCTCATAGATGGATGGCACTTTGGGTAAAGCGATGGTATTTCATTCAGAAGAATTGCCGATAAAATATGTTCCTGATAGTATTTGGAGTTAATCTTGACATTTTTTTGCACTCTCTTTATTTTTAACTTGCCATTATAAGAAAAACCAGCAACAATCATGAATCCCTTTAAAAAACTTTCTTTCGATTCTTTGAACCATGTACTTTAATTTTTTCCTCTACTTTTATGATAATAAATGCCTTTTTTTTGTTACAATCATTTAAATACACCCATGCTTCATCTATTGTGACAATTGCTTTCCATTTTTCTTTGGATAAGTGTTTCTCATATAGAATTCTGCAGCGTGCCTTGCGTTGAGCGATATGCTTTGGAAGAAGACGATGCACATTGCGTTTTTTCACTTTCTTAAGATTTAAATCAACGTTTATCATTTTTTTCTACAGCGGACACCGAGCATTTTAATGATTTTGCAACTGTCCTTTGACTAGGGGGGATTTTCTTTTAACATTAAACAACGTACCTTTGCAATAGTCGAAGATGTCCGCTTTTTCCTTGGATACTTGTTTGGAAGTTTTGTCCCACTGATGGCTCCAATTTGACGTTTTTTACCATTCTTGTTGATGATATTACCTATCGACGCTTTAGATATCACAAAACCATGACTCTCACATCGTTTTTGGATAACGGAGTATGCATATTTCTCTTCGGAAAGAGCGTAAATGTAGCCTTCGAACCACTGCTTTGTTAAATTTGCCATTTTGAATAAAAACAAAACTTTCAGGCCACAGACGATAATTTTGACTTTTAAAAACATAGTACAATTGCAATTACTTCTTTTGAAGCGAACGATTTTTTATTACCGCTTACCAAAATCGTCTAAAAATGTACGAACAGCCTCTGTATTTTTAAAGTATGCACTGTGAAGAATGGAAGCATCACTTTCTAAAGTAAAACATTTGCCATTATTATTTTGCATTTAAACACATACAAAAAAGGCATTATCGCATTCTTCCGTGCGTGTTTTCGCGGCGTATTTCTGACACTCTCTCAAGGAACGACTGTTTACCAAATCTAAACGATAATTTGAAGATCCACTATCCTTGGCGAGAGCACAGCATGTTTCCTTCCTCAGAAAATCCTTATACTCTTTACTCTGAAAAAGGTATCGAATTTCGTTAATAACAGTGTTTTGTTGTCTTAGCAAGCCTTTTCTAATTTTAGCCAAAAGGGGAAATTTGCCCAGAAGGGCTATTAATTTCGTTTTGATATTTTGCGTTGGTTCACTATAAACGGCGCTTTACTTTTCAAATTGTTGCCACTAAATATTACAGCCCTGCATTATATTTAAAGAAATAAAATAATGAAGAATGTGCATGAATGTAAGTATGTTTCTCACACTGTGAAAAAACAAAGATACTTAGAGACATCGGATTTTGAATAACGTAGTCCTCCACTCGAATATAGGCATCTGGAAGCCCAAATTTGGAATTGTTTTATTATCTATATCCCATTTTGTAACACCTTAACGAATTTTTTATTAACAAATTTAACGATTTCAAAGCGAGCAATGGCAACACTGTACGGATAAAAAAAACCTTTTTATCTCCAGCGCGCGAGACTGTGTATCCAAAATTCTAAAGATATGCTCTTTTAAATTGTTTTGCTATTGAATTGAATTTTATAGTTTAGGTGCGAAGAACTTGATATTAAATAAATAAAGATAACACACAAAACGTTAAAAGACGCCTCTTTGGGCATAACATAAAATCCGAAGCTTTCAGATTAAAAAAAAAAAAAAAAAAAATTATACATTTAAACAATGAAGAAGAAATGACTGGAAAAGAAGGTTTTTCCTTGTTAATGGAATAACATACCAGCATCCTTTATCGTTATAACACGAATTAATTGCAGTATTTTTATGTTCTAATTATTGCACCTTATTTTTGTGAACCAAATCATAATTTTAAAATAGCCTTATAGCTTTATTTTGAGATCTTAGAATATGTGTCATACCTACAGGAACATGCCTAAACATTTAAATTTATTCTGAATATACATTTTACTAAAATATATAACACATTTTTATTGAAATATGTATTAATAACGTAATTAACGACATATTAATAACTTAAAAATTATTCTACTTAAATTATTTGATTTAACATGTATTTAGAAATCTTTGAATATTACTGTATTTCTGAACTTAGAGTATTCTACCTCTACATGAGAGTTTTATATTTTGAAAACTATTTCAATGAACAACTTGTTTTGATATAGTTCAGGTTTCGATTAAATCAGCATCGGATGCTTCAGTTTAGAAAATGTTTACAACCGGAGAATTCTGACTTCCTTTCAAAGATCTGAATTGCATAATGGATTCTACAACGAGAATTAGATTATATTATAATAAATGAACATTTTATCTTGCATCTCTTGGGACGGTTTTCAAAATAATTCTTAAGTTATGCCTGCTTTTAATTCGAATCTTCGAATACAATATGCATTTCTTTTAATCTGAGTATTAGGATGCGGTTGCTTCCAAACTGAATCATGTTAAATCCAAATACTAACATAAAACTACCTCCAACTTAAATAATTTTCATTCTGAATACTAGATGATTGTAAGATCTCGTGTAGTTTATTAACCAATTATTTTATGTTAATTCACTTTCCTATCTTCCTCGTTTCTCATTTTCATGTCAGCGATGTAAATTTAAAACTCGTGTCATATTCAAAAAAGGTAGAAAGGAGATAGTATTTAAAGGAAGGTTTTTAGAGAGTAGAATCAGAGCGTGTTCTGGCTGCTGAAGGCCACGTTGCTAAATTGATTCTCGTGATAGTAGTAGTCTGCGGCGTTGTGTAATGTCTCGCCATTAGGTTTATCACGCCGACCTCAGATCAGAGCCAACTTGCTCAGGCCATAATCAAACAGTGCTATATTTTATAAGCACACGTGGTACCTTCTGTTAACTTTCTGTTTATTTGAGTTAAATAAACGAGTCCTTTACATCTTTTTCCCTGTCTGTGTGGTACTTTACAAGACATAGTGATAATCGACTTCGAGTGTTTAGAACGTTTCGTATGTTTTATGCTTCCAAAGAACACAAGACATTGTAAGGTATCTGTTTTCAATTGAAATTATTTTCAGTACGAATATTGTGATTTGTGTGTTTTTAATATGAATGATCTTCAGTCCGATACTAGCATGCAAGTGCTATTAATTCAAACGATCTTCAGTATGAATACTAGCAAGATCCTCCCTATTACCTGAGTACTAACTAGCATGCGTCTACCTTTAACATGAATAAGTTTCAGTCCGAAAACTAACATGAGTCTGCCTTTAATTTATATTACTTTTCAGTGTGAGTACGAACATACGTCTGCTTTTATATAGATAAACTTCCGTCCGACTACTAGAATGCATCTGCTTTAACTATGAATAATCTTCATCCGAATGCATCTTTTTTTAATTAAAATCATTTTTAATCCGAATTTCTATAACGACATTTTACATGTTATTCAATTCGGGATAATTTAGAACAATGTTTGTAAGACTCATTTAGCATTTTTAAATGCATTATAGTGCTTTTGCTACACATTAAATAATTAAGATGAAGTAATTGCGATTCTGATCAAAACCCAGCAACTGTTAAAAGACAATACTTATATTATTCCCTCCCAGATTGGTCACTATTCAAAGTGATAAAATGTTATTCTTATTCGTGTGTTAGTCAAAGGTGTGTCAATGTTCATGGAAAAAGAAAAACTATTAAGAGGAAATAATTCAGATCTTGATCATCAAAATTCAGTACCTGTCAAAGAGCAAATACTTAGATTATCCCCCTCCAAACTGGTCACAATTTATAAAATTTTATCTTTTAGAAGGTGCTAAAATGTTGTTTTTATTGGCGTGTTTGCCAAAGGTGTGTCAATGTTCATGGGAAAAAAAAACAGTTAAGAGGAAATAATTGAGATCCTGATCAAAATCCAGTACCTCTTAAGAGCAAATACATAAGATTCACCCCCCCAGACTGGTCCCAGTTTATCTTTTAAAAAGTGCTAAAATGTTGTTCTTATTTGTGTGTTTGTCAAAGGTGTGTCAATGTTCATGGAAAAAGAAAAACTATTAAGAGGAAATAATCGAGTCCTGATCATCAAAATCCAGCACCTGTTAAAGAGCAAATACTTAGATTATCCCCCCCCTCCAAACTGGTCACAATTTATAAAGTTTTATCTTTTAGAAGGTGCTAAAATGTTGTTTTTATTGCTGTATTTGTCAAAGGTGTGTCAATGTTGATGGAGAGAAAAAAAAAAAAAAAAGAAAAAAGAAAAAAAAACAGTTAAGAGGAAATAGTTGAGATCCTGTAAGAACAAATACTTAGATTCTCCCCTTCCCCAGACTGGTCCCAGTTTATCTCTTTCAAAAAGTGCTAAAATGTTGTTCTTATTCGTGTGTTTGTCAAAGGTGTGTCAGTGTTCATGGAAAAAGAAAAACAAGTAAGAGGAAATAATTGGGATCTTGATCATCAAAATCCAGTACCTGTTAAAGAGCAAATACTTAGATTATCCCCCCTTCCAAACAGGTCAAAATTTATAAAGTTTTATCTTTTAGAAGGTGCTAAAATGTTGTTTATATTGGTGTATGTCAAAGGTGTGTCAATGTTCATGGGAAAAAAAAAAACAGTTAAGAGGAAATGGTTGAGATCCTGTAAGAACAAATACTTAGATTCTCCCCTTTCCCAGACTGGTCACAATTTATAAAGTTTTACCTGTTAAAGATCAAATACTTAGATTCCCCCCCCAGACTGGTCACAGTTTATCTTTCAAAAAGTGCTAAAATGTTGTTCTTATTCGTGTGTTTGTCAAAGGTGTGTCAGTGTTCATGGAAAAAGAAAAACAAGTAAGAGGAAATAATTGAGATCCTGAGCATCAAAATCCAGTACCTGTTAAAGAGCAAATACTTAGATTACCCTCTACCCCAGACTAGTCACAGTTTATCTTTTAAAAAATGCTAAAATGTTGTTCTTATTCGTGTAATTGTCAAAGGTGTGTCAGTGTTCATGGAAAAAGAAAAACAAGTAAGAGGAAATAATTGAGATCCTGAGCATCAAAATCCAGTACCTGTTAAAGAGCAAATATTTAGATTACCCCCCTCCAAACTGGTCACAATTTATAAAGTTTTATCTTTTAGAAGGTGCTAAAATGTTGTTTTTATTGGTGTATTTGTCAAAGGTGTGTCAATGTTCATGGAAAAAAAAAAAAAAAACAATTAAGAGGAAATGGTTGAGATCCTGTAAGAACAAATACTTAGATTCTCCCCCCCCACACACACTGGTCACAGTTTATCTTTTAAAAAGTGCTAAAATGTTGTTCTTATTCGTGTGTTTGTCAAAGGCGTGTCAGTGTTCATGAAAAAAAAAAAACAATTAAGAGGAAATAATTGAGATCCTGATCAAAATTCAGTACCTGTTAAAGAGCAAATACTTAGATTATCCCCCCCTCCAAACTGGTCACAATTTATAAAGGTTTATCTTTTAGAAGGTGCTAAAATGTTGTTTTTATTGCTCTATTTGTCATACTTAGATTATCCCCCAGACTGGTCACAATTTATAGAGTTTTATCTTTTAGAAAGTGCTAAAATGTTTTTCTTATTCGTGTGTTTGTCAAAGGTTTGTCAGTGTTCATGGAAAAAGAAAAACAATCAAGAGGAAATAATTGAGATCCTGATCAAAATCCAGTATCTGTTAAAGAACAGATACTTAGATTATTCCCCCCTCGCCCAGACTGGTCACAATTTATAGAGTTTTTATCTGTTAGAAAGTGCTAAAATGTTGTTCTTATTCGTGTGTTTGTCAAAGGTGTGTCAATGTTCATGGAAAAAGAAAGAGAGGCACACTGAACAGGAATCTGTGTCAATTTATTGCCCTCCTACTGACCTGCTCCCTAATAACAAATCAGAAACCAACCAAAACACAACACTCTGACAACGGAATGGGCTGAGAAGAGGGGAAGGGTGCGCTTAGCGACCCGTTTCCCCAAATTTAAGGGGTTGGGGTGAGAGAGTGAGGAACGATGGCAAAATGTCCAAAAGTAGCCGTGCCTCACCAATAAAACTTATGTACAGGGGTAAAAACTATTCTGCCTTTCATAAAAAATACGCACTATTTCAAAAAACACAAGTCAGTTTTCAGTTTACACAGTAAATGGCAAACGTAAACAAATGAGGTATATCTGGTTATGTTAACACTAATAAGATACAAAAACACAAATTGCAAAATATGGTAAATTCATAATTACAAGTAACATTTGATATTCTTGATTTTTTTTTTTTTGCCCATTTTTAGAATAAACAACATTGTTACATAAAGTCAACGGGAAAAACAAAAACACAGTTCTCTTAAGCATTTATTATTATTATTTTCTGAAGTAAACTTTGTAACAAACAATCAAGGACCAAAAAAAAAAAAAAAAAAAAAAAAAAAAAAAAAGAAAACACACATATATGTAATAAAGATAAAGAAAAAAATAGCAACATGCACAATAATCGTTTACCTTATCATTTTTTATTAATCTTTTCAAAACGCCAAAATATAATAAAAAATTTGAATTAACAATCTAACTGAGATCTATTGCTTTGAGGAGCCTGCTTTAACATGCAGATAGTTAGATAGAATACCTTTCTTCTTCATCGGAAAACAAACAAAATATTTCTTTTAAAAAACATCTTCTCAAACAAGTAACTTATTACACTGCTTATAAGCATTCACCGAAAGAACGGTGCACAAAAATAATAAATCCCAATTGAGAATGGGCGTTTTGGGAAGGGAAAGGCGAAGAAGGGACAAACAGAAAGAGCTATAAGAACTTAAATATAATTAACAAACTAGCACCATAATTATACGAAGCGAGGGCAGCGACTGACTAGGGTCAGGAGCAGTATAGATATCAGTGAATATTATTCCCATTTCATTTTGAGGTAGCGAGTGTAAGCACACCATTGTAAAAGCGTACCCACCGACCATTACTTTGTGCTCTTAAATTATTTTTTTTCTTGTTAAATATATGGCATAAACCTTTGACAATGAAACGGTCCTCAAAATATTCACTCGTGATCATAGAGGTTATAGTTAATAGAATTATTAATGGGAATGGAAAAAACGTCCCTGATGTTTAGCACGGCGCCGGGATCGCGGCCTCTGTCCAAAACCCAGGAAACGGAGGTATTAAATATTATACACACCTACCCGCATTAACCTCGCCTGGATAGAAGACTCGGGTTCGGCACATCCCAGACGCCAGACACAAAACGGAGAAAAATACACGAAACACAATATGTCTATGGCGTTAATATCGTCTGCTATACACGGAGTTTGATACTCATTTTTAAATGCATGATATGAAAAATATATGGAGTTTGAAGTGCGCCCCGGTCAGGGCTGAGAGGGGTTTGCATCTAAGCAACGTTTCGGACCAGAGTTCACAGCAGGGGGCGGCGACAAGGGGAGAAATAAGACGCCGGGGCGCAATGCAGGGGAACCTGGCACTTCAGTAAGGGTGTAGCTTGTTTTGGGCCCCTGCATTAGCCCCAGGCTTTATAATGGATTTAATACGCACGAGAGAAGAATCCCTTTGGTCAGGTTGGAGAAAATACACACATCTAGGATTAATTCATTCATTCATAATCAAAAAACGAGGTAGATTAATAAAAATATAAAATATGTACAAACTGACACATTGATAAAAGAATACAAAACAGAACTCTCTCTACAAATGCTCTTTGAATATCGAGTGGGTCAAAAAAGAAAAATCTTTGGATTATTTTACTTTAGGTTAGAAAAACAATTAATTAGCTAAAATCATAAATTGAGCAAATAAGTTCATGATTTGGTAACTCAAAAAACGATCCTTCATTAATTAAAAATTGATAATGAATAAAGAAAAAAAAATACGGTATAGAACCATTTAACATTTTTAACAAATATTTCATATAAATTTGACATACTTGGTAAACACATAAACAATTATGTATTGCACGATGCCTTGTTTAATCCAACTTATAAATTTTCAACACATCACAATTTTTAACAAATATAATTTTTTAAAACAGCTGATTACTAATTTTCAAACTAAACCTGACCAAAGGGAGGAACTTCTCTTCTCCTACAGTCATTTAACAAATGCAATAATACAGTAAAAAGCAAAATATAATGTCTGAAAAAATTCTAAAGTGCAATCAGACTTGTCGCAAATATATATCTGTATATATATATTCTGGGCCAGATAAATGAAATTTTATACATTCACTGGCCTAAAACTTTACCTATAACATGACAGAATATAAGTAACATTGACAATTAACATTTTCAGCACATAAAGACAGCATGAATAAGCACATAAGACAGCATGAATAATCTATTCAGAAATCAATTTCCATCTTGTAGGAAAGAAAATAAAAACAATAGCTTTACATTTTTTACAAAACGAGCACTCTGTTTACTTATTTGCTTTCTCGTAATTACAAAATACTAACTCATTTTTTACATTTTTTTTTAAACCCATCTTCAAAATTTACTTTTTAAGAAACACTTCGCTTACTTATTTGCTTTCTCATAATTACAAAATACTAACTCATTTTTTACATTTTTTTTAAAACCCGTCTTCAAAATTTACTTTTTAAGAAAAACATTAACTCAAGTGGCGAATAATAATACATTTCGTATTTAGTTTGTGGGTGAATATTTAATGACTTCACACATTTGATTCAATTTGATTCAATAAATTTGATTCAATGCATTTCAAAAATCACACAATTCTTAAATCTCCTTATAAGAATTATTGTGATGATCCAAAATACACCAATTTGCTTACATTAATATAAAAAACAAACATCTTAACTCAGAGTGCTCGCTTTAAATGAAGTTCTAACCAGTATTTTACACAATAGTTTAGACTTATAAACTAACAGGAAATAAGAAATAATTAAAACAGCTTTTACAAACAATTTGCTCTTGGATGACAAGGCAAATCAAAAGTGCAGTTTCACATTCAACAAGCAAAACATAAATGCACAATGAAATATTCAAATTCAATTATACACCATTTCGATGACGTTTCTCGTGATAAATACTATAATAATTATAATAATGCATGAAAAAAATTAACAAGTCATTTCCTTTACAAAAAGAAGAATCGACAACAATTATCAAACCTCTGTACCAAATATAGTCTCGATTTACAAAGTTCAGATTGAATCAATAATCGTCATAAAAAGCACACAATTCCGTTTTACTGTTAAATCCATTGGTCAAGATGAATTATGCAGCCGATTGAGACACCTATCATCGGAAGAGCTGGCCACTCTACACACATTATACAACGATAAAATGTATTGAAAAGATCACGGAAAATTGAAAATAAAAATGGTAGAAAAATGACAATCTTGGTAATAAAAAATGTTGCTGATTACAAGCAAAATTTTGATGAATTAAATCCAGTATATTAAGAATGAATCTACATTTGCCATGCAGTTGGATACTATCGAATTATTAATGCATTGATGTAGATTTACGAAGTATTTTTTTCCTGAATAGTTCAAAATTGGCACATCTCCTTTTTCTGCCAAATAATTTTAATTTTATTCGGTATAGCTAATGAAAGCTTTCTCTCAAAAATTATTAAAAACAGCCGTATTCTGCTATTGTGTTATCAGCTCTTAACTTAAATGATATTGTTTCGAAATTCAGGTATTCTATTTTACAGTTTGCTTTATTTTCTTAAATTTCAATATGTATTTCTCACGCGTTGCCCCAATTTAAATTTAGGCGAAAGAATTCTTATATTTTTAATTCTTTTAACTTTTAAAATTAGGATGTTTTTGTTCAGAATATTAAAATATTCGAAGTTGAAACCATTACTACAAAAAATACACTGCTTTAAAAAAAATGAATAATATAACAATTTCTCCATGACCTTCTCATCTTCCCGAAAGACAGCAAAAGCAAGACGATAAATGCATCTAGTTTACAGTAGATATAGAAAGTCCCTGAAGTTTTATAAGCTGAAGTTGTCTCTCTTAACGCAGAGAGAAATAAAAGAGCCAGAAGTGTTTCCGAGAGCTTAGTTTAAAATCTTAATAAGATGAGACCCCTAAAAAGCGCATGTTTGTAGGAGGGCCTAGTCTGAAGCCTATACCACGAAACCAGAATCTCCAAAATAATTTCCATAGCTGGTAAGCAGCAAGGCTATTTCCAGACTGGGAGCTTCTACCAAATAGGAACCTTCACCAAAAGCACCAAGTGGAAGGCTTCGAGCAAATCGCCTTTCTTCTACAGACGAGGAAAAGTGGAAGAATCGAGGTGAGTCGGCCGCAACCTTCTCACTAATTGTAGTTCACGTCCGGAAGGATTCAATTGAACGGTGGACCAGAGATCAAAACGTTCAGAATAACTTTTAGCTTCTTGCCGTACATGTTACTGATTCGGAGATTGTTTCAGAAAGATATACTGTGATTTATCGAGTGTCATTGGAAGTCTGTGAAACACATGTTGCCAATAGTTTTGTTCTCAAAATATAAGAAAACGATTTTATTTTTTTAAATTTCTTTTTAATTTATTTTTTTAAGATAAAGAATTTATTGAGATAAAAATTTCCAAATTATTGAGCGATATTTCTTTCACAGATCTTGGCAACAAAAATCATAAAACATCATTATCTTGAGCACTTGAGAACCTTTCTTTAAGAACTATAGTGGACCACTGAATTTTTTGCAAATCCTGAGATAATTCGACAAAGAAATACAAAATAAAATTTATCAGGATTTTTCATAGGATAATTGCATTATTTATGAAAAAAAGTATAAAATATTTTAAATAACCACATCCAAATAACGAGTAAAAGTTTCATGCAGACCGATGGCATCCCAAAAAATCACAATTAATTATCTTTCTACTATCTACTCAAAACTATGCCACCAACTTATTTAACTCACTACAAGTTCTAGGAGGAAGTAACTGACAATCGAAACAGTCTTTCTTCGTGTTATGCTGCGTCAAATTCCTTTGGCTTAGAGGCAATCTTTTAATCTCGTCTCCGCATATACTTTAAAGTTTCGAAAATAGCAGAAATTAAGTGTTTAATAGCAAGCCACAAAAGAAATTAGCTATACCTTTTCATAAACACGATTACATTTTTGCAAAACTCAACATTTATAGAGGTGTTTTGTTTCTGCGTTCAGTATCCATATCCACTACAAATATGACTTCATTATTATTGTTGATTTCTATGATTATTATGCCTTAATCTTCGGTTTTAATCTGCATAATTATCAGGCATCAGTTGTTGTTTGTAAATCAGCACTGACTGACTAAATGAATAATTTTTTTTTGAGATCGTAGTTCTCTTTGGTTCAACTGAATTCTTCCTTTCTTACACATCTGAGGTTTGTATGATACAAGCATCTTGAGGAACTTTTGACCTGCTGGGCGGACTGCAAGGAACTATCGTTGGTAGAGTGAATATCTTTAATCTGTCGCTTAAGCTCAGAATGTTCCGTAAACAGGGAAATAAAACGATACAGTAAACTAAAAATCTCAGCTGGTTATTATACTTTTAGTTCATAAAGTAAGAGCATAAATGGGTTTAACAAAGACAGCTGCAAAACAGCCATTTACAGCCATATTTGGATCACGTTACAATATTACTTTTATTTAAAAAACCAATAACGATGTTATTCGATGAAGAATAACTTTTAAGAAAAGTCTTATTTGGTTTAAAATCTTAAATTTTTGCTGATTTTACATGCATAAAAAGAAGATCCAAAAATTCAAGTAGAATGTTAGTTAAACCCAATATACTTGTACGAAAATTTCAGCACTGAGTTTGCTATTATTCCAATAGGCCGAGCTTGCAACCAGCCGAATGATATAGCAGATTAACTGGCAATAATTCTTACACTCCATTACAATTAACACACTTTTTCTGACATGAACGACTTTTTAGTTATTTTTGAATGCTACCTAAATAATCACAACTACGTTTAAAGCAAATCCGCAGAAATAGGGCTTGGGATAGTGAACTTGGCCGAGACTGCTTAGTGCCTTTGTTCAAATAGTTAACCACTAAGCCTCACTAATTTATGTTACACATTCAACCTGAGTGCATAACATTGCCTGAGCTGCTTTTTGATTTCGATTGCTTGCAATGATGAAAAGATGAGTGACGATGAAGTGAAGGACGACGCGGCGGGCCCGGGACCGGCTGCAAAAGGGCCCGGGTTAGCGATGACGAGGTTGCGGCCGGCCCGCAGGCGGCCCTCTAGGTGCACATCAAAAACGAGTGTTGGGAGAAAACGCTACAGTAGAAGAGACTATCTTTAATTCCTACTCTAAGACTGTGAGGTAGGGGGAAGGCAGGAGGACTTCGGTCGCAAAGCCCTGACCGACCAAGAGAGCAACAGGATCTCACAGATGCGATAAATAAATGTTGCAAGTCGCACTGATTTTTTCACTCGTCAACCAAGAAAACGCGCGATCCTTTCTCACGTATACCCGAATCGCGCGAAATGCACATGTTATTCCAATCCTTCAGGGCTTAGAAGTTACATGAATCTTCAGCACAGCAACCGAAGTCCCCTCCATGAAATTTCTGGCTTGCTTACCCTGAGATAGTGGAGCCCCATCTTTATGCAATTTTTCCTGCAAGCGACGCGATGGTACTTTTCCTGCATAAAACTGCCACTTATACTTCTTTGGGTGCAGCTCATACCCGTGGACCATGAATTTGTTCTCTAACAAGAACGAACAAGTCTTGTCTCTGACAGTTAGGGCATGCCGCTGCAGACCTGCAAGGGCTTCCTTTTAAAGATGCTGGTATAAAAACACCATACGCTACAGACTACATTTCCCTGCTATAAAATAGCAGCAGTTATATACAATACAACAACTGACAAAAAACGAACTAGGGAAGAGTCATCCGGAAGCGGCAAATAAGTTACTAGCGTTCTCCTTGCCAAACTCTGTCTGGCGCTTGGATTTAAACTCTGGAATAATCACCATAGAACGCGCAGAACTGCAGCGGCTTCAGTACAAAATGAATAAAGAGACGGAGACGGACTAAAATAATAAAAACCAGAGGTGAAAAGAAATTAGTCCTTAAGTCCAGAAACGCAAAAAGGATTACCAAAACTCTTTTTTACTGTTTTATCTTTCTTTTTTTTCTTCTTTTATACAGGTTTTTAAAAGCTGAACACATGGAGTGATCACATAGAAACTACCCAAAGATTGGTTTCTGTTTCTTAGAGGT
The DNA here is from genome assembly GCF_044657685.1 of Stegodyphus dumicola. Classification (NCBI taxonomy): domain Eukaryota; kingdom Metazoa; phylum Arthropoda; class Arachnida; order Araneae; family Eresidae; genus Stegodyphus; species Stegodyphus dumicola. Next base: position 18,297,468 of record NC_140772.1, on the reverse strand, counting down.
ATATGAGTGGCACTGACTTCACAGATTTACAGTACATAACATTAAAAACGTGATCTGTTTCCTTTATTTCAAAATTACAAATATACATTTTCATTTAGAAAGATGGATAGAAATATATGTTTCCTAAGAAAAGAAGAGGCGTGTTCTACGGCGATTTACATGAGCGACGAGGGTGTTTTCGCAGATGGTCAACCAAGCGCCATAAATTCTTCGCCAACGGCAATGAGAAATGGCCAACGTGATGATCAACTCTAGAGCTAAAAGGTGACACGTGGACACCGGAAACCCAGGCAAATGGACCTCCTAGATGAAAACAGGAGCCATTCACTTGGGTGGGAGGAGGTAAAGGGAAAGAAATAATACGAAAGAATGGTGAGTTCCCTGAGACACTGCAGACGTAGAGAGTGTTGGTAGTAACACTGTACATCGTAATCCCTGCCCTAGAAAGATGGCTGAAGCCATATTATGTTCAAAATATTTAAAGTTTCAGTGAGGTATATACTTCCGCTTGAGATCGCGGCCGCATTTGCGGCAGTTCGAACAAAGCGTCTTTTTTTTTTTTTTTTTCCACTTAAATCCGGCGACACTTCAGTGCCGATGGGGGAAGTTTCAGACGAACAGTAACAGTGATATGAATTTCTTTGTTATAGGAACTGTCGCAGTGTAGGAAGAACGGTGGTGGACTACTCGTTCTTGAGCGTCGGCGAGACGATGGCGGAGGCTCTTGATACGTTGGTCGTAACTGAGGTAGCAGCTTGTTGAGCAGTGCCGGTGGGCGAAGTGGCCAACATCGACGTGGTGGAGAGGTCTGTGGCGGTGACAGGTATACCGGGAGAACGAGGAGGTGGCGGCGTACCCATACTCAGAGAAGTAGCGGCGGTTGCCGAAACACCCAGAGCCATGGATAGTGCCATGCTAGGCGGTGTGACGGGAGACACCAGTGATGGAGGACAGGACATGGAACAGCTGGTCGGAGGGTTGATCCGCTTCTCCTTCTGCCGCCTGTTGCAGAACCAGACCCTCACCACCTCCTTCTCCATGGTCAGCGTCTCGGCCAGCATAGAGATCTCCTCTGAGGTTGGTTTGGGATTCTGCAGAAAGGCCTTTTCCAAGGCATGCCTGACTGTCGTTTCGATGCTGGTGCGCTTTTTTCGCCTCCGGCCAATGGATTCAGGCGTCGTATGTGCATTGGTTAGTGCGGCCGGGTTGTTCATGGAGGCATCCGCATCCTCCAGCCACCGCTGCAACAATGGCTTTAGCTTACACATGTTTTTAAAACTGAGGTTAAGGGCCTCGAACCTGGAGATGGTTGTTTGGCTAAAATCGTTGCCATACAGTTTACCCATTGCCAGACCCACATCTCCTTGAGTGAAGCCTAGAATACAGAGAGAAACAAGACATATATATGAATACTAGCTCAAACAAACTTTTCATAGGTATAATTTAATTGATATTTATACTTATATTTTATTTACTATTTACGATATTTATTACATAATAAAAGAATTTAAAGAATAAATCACAGGAAATTTGGATTTCCAAGGCCCATATAAAAATTTCCGATTTCATTATTTTAATATGAATATAATCGTTTTAATACAAATGTCAGTTTAAATCACTGCATTAAAATATTCTGGTGAGGACACCGCATGACTTTCTTGTACTGCCTATTAAACTATATACAGTCAAAAGTCGGTTATTCGGACACCCATAATCCGGAATGATCTATAATCCGGACCTCAAAGCTAAGAACTTTCTGCGCATGCGCCGCGTTGGCACATGCGCACAGACGTTTTACGCGTGCGCGTAAGACCTTGACTACTGCGCATATGCGTGTGCGCAAGTGCAGAATACGTTTTCGCCTGCGTGTTTAATGTATAACGGACGGTGTAAGCTAAAATTATCTAATTATCTATTTCAGTTAATGTTAATGATTGCATTGTTCCTTAATCTTCGAATTGGATCCCGCTTATTATTTTTTGAAGACTGTAAGAGCAATTTTATAAAAGTAAACTTGAACTTTCGATTATGTCAAATAGAATTTCCGATGCTGGAACTTCCAAAGGACCTACAAAACGAAAGTATGTTTCGGTGTCCAACAAACAAAAAGTGGAATTGCTTCAAAAAATGGATAAAGACATGAAGAATGTGACAGAGAGGTTAGTGAAAACGAAAAAATTTCGATTGACAAGTTAGTCGGTATTCTCGGCACAGCAATTAACGGGACTTGAACAGCGGAACTTTGTAACTGAACAAGAACTTATGTCTTGTTATAGAATTAAAGAGAAAGTATGATCACATAAAACGAAGCAACTTAAACAACTTACATTGAAAGAAATGTTTAATAAATTAAACAAATAAATATTAAACTTTTTTTTTGTAAATTTTGATACCCTTTAGATCATAATTGTTCTTTATTTCATAAATTACGGTTTCATATTTTTAATTTTAGAATTTCTGCATGCCATATTACGAGATATAAACTGATGATCTATAATCCGGAAAAATCGATAATCCGGAATCGCCGAAGTCCCGACGAGTCCGGATTAACGACTTTTGACTGTACAATTTTTGCTGCACTTTATTTAAACTCATTTCCTCAAATTATTCTACCTTAATTAACGATCCCCCCCTCCTCAACGAAAGTTGAAATTGACATAAAAATTGCAAATTTTAAAATTAAATAGCCCAGTCAATTTTTGTCGTTTGGGAATCAAACTTCTTTTTGAAGAAAATTTTTATTTTTCCATAAAGAGTATGATAACACTTTTCCAAATATAAGAATAGGAACTGGAGACCACATTAAAAGTTATATTTTGTGTTATTTTTTCCAAAATTACCTTTTTTATACATATAAAATGAATATTTTTATCAGTTAAAACACACACATATAAAATGTAAATTAAAATTCAGAGTAATTTAACTCTGGAGATTCACAAAGTTATCAAGTGTTAGCTCTATCTAACTGCACTAACAAACTCAGCTAGCAAAATGCTAATAACGGCTTAATGTAACTCAGAGAGCTGGGTCAAGAAATACCATAATGCTAATTTTTCAAAGCTACCTCTTTCAAGAACTCTGTGTGCAAGTAGCTAATTTCCTTCCCACTAAGGGTTGAGGAAAGTGAACTGAACAGTGCAGATAAAATAATAAAATAATGGTTTAATTAGCATAAACCTTAAATATTGTCCTGTAATAAAAAAAGATCTAAAGCTGCTCATAATTTTGCATTTGAATTACCTGATAGCCTGTGCTGATATTTCAGAAGCATTTTATCTTCACATTATAGCTTTTCACTAGTCTCATAATTCCCATTCTAAAATATTTTATTATTTTATATTATTTCTAACATTTTGACTGACTGCCAGTTAATTGAGAGACTCATTCAAACATCTGCAACAGCAATGAATTTGGATGTTCAAAATAGGTATTATTATCTCCAGTTGCTCATTTTGTTGTTCTTTTTTTTACCTTAGGACAAGCAAAATCAGGTATGCTGCTATTTATTTACATGAATTAAATGGATTCTTTTCATACAATCATAAAGTTGTCAAACAACAAACAAAACATAAAGTTGTCAAATATAAAAATTTTCCATTATTAATTTTCTTTTTCGTAATTTTATGTTAATAAAAATTTATTGTTCTATTGAATGAACATGAAGAGGTTTTCTATTTAATGAAAATAAAAAATATTCCCTTGACTGATTTTAGTACAGTAAAATGACAATAAGAGAGTTTGTTTATGTTTAGAAGGTACACACACACACACACACACAAAAAAAAAAAAAAATTACTTTTTTTTTAATCAGATTTTGGTTGATATAGAAATGGATTTGAATCAAATAATTTCATCATTTATTTCTGGTGAAAATCAAGTGCTTTATATTTTTTTTAACTTCAGAAATTTTGTTGATATAAAGCATAATAAGAAAAAAAAAAAAAAAGACAGAGAAATAGAGAGAAGAAGAAAGAAAAAAAATCTTTGGATAATTGCAGTAAATATATATTATACATGTAATTATTATTTGGCTTTCTGGAGGAAATCTGTCCAGTCTTGGATTTTAGTTCAGGTCGGTTGTGATTCCATTAGTAGTTCTTATACCTGGAGTTTTACTGTACTTTTTTATCACAAATATTAGTGTTATTGCCAAACTTTTGTAATAAACGAATGCTAACAGAAATCATGTCTATTGAGAAATGTTCCAGTTTATATGAATTACAAAATCCTACTATATATCCAATTAAAATTTTAGTTATAGCACCTAGTTTGTATTCATTACTCAAAGGCATCTGCTTACAAAAAGAAAAAATTACATACAAAGTCGCTAAAATTTGTATCTTAACTGCAGATTAGACTTAATACCTTATCAAATTGCTTTATATAGTGATTACGAAATAAATATACTACACATGCTAAAATGCTAGAATAAATTTAGCATAACATAGTACAGGAATGTATGTCATTTATACAATTCCATGCTGCAAATGGAACAGATTTTCTTGCAAAAGAATAAGCTATAAGATAATAAAACATATGAGCACTTTAATTCCCAACATTTCTCGATCTCTTTGCTCTGCTCAAAATGCTTTCTGCTACATTCTAAAAGTATTCATTTAGAGTTGATTACCTGTCTGTAGGTTTTTAACAGTTAATCTACTCCTATTTGAATTTAATAGATTCATTACTTAATCGATTATTAATATGAGTTATCATAAGGTGCATGGCAATATGAATTATAAGCCTTTCTGTGTTACTACAGAAGTTTTTAGAAATATGCAGTATGAGCTATACCATCACTGGTATCTTATCTAAGAGAAAATAATTCTGTACTCATCAAATATGACATACATACATACACACCTTCTTCTTTGCTAATAGTAAAGTTAATATCGTCCATACAAAAGCTCGCAAAATAAAATACCAGTTTACAACGCACATGCGATAAATGTAAACTACATTTATATCTCTGATCATTACAGCTTCAGCACCACACAGAATTATTAACTCCTGAAGTCCTTTTCATTAAGATTTGAGCATAGCCATTTACATAAATAAGTAATAAGGAATGTTGATTACAAATGTGTATATTTAATTATTATTGTCTTAGTTACACATAGGCGAAAATATATACTAATTTAGCATTGGATTAAAAAAAATCTCACAGTACACAAGTTCACATGTGATATATGAAGATAAAAATATTTTAAGACAAATTTAAAACCTCATTCTAAACATTTTGATATATAAAAACTATTTGACAAAAGAAAAGTCTTAAAATTTCATATTAAATTTTTCCTAGAGGTTATGTCACATGTGTGCTACAAAATTGTTTTTATATATTCATAGTGTTATGCTCTTTCTCTCTCTCTATATATATATATGTAAGAAAAATAAAGAATATGCAAAAGGTAAATTATAATTAAAATTTGCAGTGTAAATTAATTTTCCTTCTCTATTCTAAAAATAGTAATCTCTCTTTGCACTGCGTCATTTCGAGACTAATCTATGTCACATAATTCTGATGATGTAAATGGAACTAAAACTCAAACAGCCAATAATAATTTTACAGCAGTATTAAAATTATCCAACCAAAATGCATTGAGAACCAAAATTAACTCGGGTTTCATTCTGAACATAACGCTCACTTTCGAAGTCTTTGGCCTAGGTGGACTGGAATCTGCTGCTCTCTTCTTATTGCAAATCTATGCCGCAAATAACTTGGCACATTATTTGTGCCTATTTTGAAACATTTATATTTTTGATAGATTTACAATAAGAAGAGAGCAGCAGTCCATCTAGGCTGAAGAGTAGAAAGTAAGTGTTATGTTCAGGATGAAACCTTAATTCAGACTGAGTTAGTTTTGGTTCTCAATGCATTTTGATTGGATAATTTTAATACTGCTGTAAACTTATTATTGGGTGTTTAAGTTTTATTTCCATTTATATCCTCAGAATCGGTGTAGGATTTACGTAAAAGCTACACAAGCTATAGCTTAGGCCCCCCCCAAAACCCTCTAGGTATCTGAAAATCATATTTGGCACTGACATATAATATCTGGACTTACAAAGGGCCCTATAGCTCAAATAGCTTAGATCCTTATCAATTCTAAATCTGGCCTTGATCAGAATTATGTAAGAGTGATATGACATGTATTAGACTAGAAATGACAAAGTGAAAAGAGATATTACTATTTTTAGAACAGAGAAGGGAAATTAATTTACACTACTAACTTAAATTATAATTTATCTTTTACATATTCTTTATTTTTCTTACATGTAAATGTTCTGATAAGCATTAGCAAACAGACATTCAATAAGCATAATAAACAATGGAAAAGCACTCATAAACAAGATATCTAAATTTAGTATTTTTTCTTTCTATTTTCCCCAATGCCAAATTTCATTCACAGTGAATAATTTCAGTAGTTAACCAGATATGTAATTATCTCATTTCAAACACAAGCTCATGTATCTAGTTTTATATATTAGAAGATTTTAGAGTCAATTAAATAAAACTCCATAGAAAAGAATTTCAGTTTTTACTTTTTTAACAGATGAAAAAAATTATGCAAAATATTTAAACATAATTTTACTAATACAATTTTATTAATACAATACAACTCAGAAGAAAAGAAACAGAAGTTTTATTTAAAAAAAAGGAGATTTATATGTATTTATTTAAAAAATATAAGACGGAAAAAATCAGTACTAATTAAATCGAAATTACATAAATTCATAATTAAATTTATTTAAAAAATGATACACAGAAAAGTGAGAATATGAACACATACATTATTTATCTATCAATACATGAAATATGTATCTATCAATACATAATATCAGTATATGAAATTGTGTTTGATTCTAGTATTTCCAAACTATTAATGAAAATAAACTGAAGCACAGATTAGAGCATTATTCAAGAAAATAAATTAAAGCAGTTGTTAATTCCATAAAAAGTTATAAACTACCAAAAATAAAGCAAAAAGATTTTTAAAGGCTTCATAAAATAGATTTTGCCGTAAATTTGGGGTACAGTTCAAATATTTCTGCCAGTTTTTTATTTACATGAATTTATGCATATTAGAAATATATCAAGTACTTAAAAGAAAATTAGGTATGAAAATGTGTAATGAAATATTTTATAGACACATTCTGAATAATTACATGGACATTATTATAAACATATCATTCATTTGTATACTAAAAATTAAATAGCTTTAGATCATTGCAATATGTTTTTAACATATTGCTTATAATGATCTAAAATTTTAAAACTGTAGAAAATTTGGCACTGTAGAAATGTTACAAATTTTTTAAGGTGATATATTTATATGAAACATTAATTGATGATTCTTTGTTCTTGCTGCATAAATAGCATGATAACATTGTAGAAATTAATTAATTTATTCTTATTATGTTTTAATCAACTAGGTATTGAATAGAAATATAGGTATTATTTTTAAATAGAAGATTTAATTAAGTTTGCAATTTTTCAAAAACATACCAAGTTTGATTCTTCGCTGCTTGAAAGTTTTAGCAAATTGTTCAAGTTCTTCCAAATCTGTCATCTCTTCAGGACTTGGTTCAGAGGGTCGAGGTTTTGACTGATGGACCGGACTCTGAAAAAAAAAAAAAAAAAAAATCTTGAATATAACATATCTTTTTCATTTGTTGCAAGATTATTTTTATCTGAGATTTTTTGAAAATAAGTTTCCTTAATTTATCAGTTTAAAGTAATACAATAAGCAATAAGGAGTTCATTTTAGTAACAACCTACACATTTATACAACAATTTTGAAAACCTAGGGCCATTACATCTTGCATACAGATTTTTCTTTAGAAGTAGAAATATTATTTAGGAAGGGGCTAGTTATGAGTGAGATATGAATGACACAGTAAAAAGTTATTATAAGTAATAATACAAATATTTAACAAATACAGTTATGAAGTTTTTATACGTAAAATCAAAAGAACAGAATATAAAATGCTCAGTTACCTAATAACATAACTGCTTAAGAATCTTTTATATAACTTCAGTAACATATTATAACAGAATATTGTTATTTAAGCCAAAGCTGGTTGCTTACTGCAACATAACAAAAAAGGCAAAATTACAGCAGACTAGATTTTAAAAGAGCATGCCCATTAAGGAAATATATTTTGTACTTAAAATAAAAATTGATGTTTGAATAATAAAAGATGTAGTGGTGGGTGAATTTAGAATTCTTGATTTCCTTAATAAGATCAAGTAATTGCAATTGAAAGAATGTTAGCAAGCCAGAAAAGTTACTTTTCTGTTATAAATAAAAGAATAAGCAATCAAACCATAATTAAAATTCAGATAGCAATTGTAACTGTATTGCTATAAAGCAAGGAATTTCCATGGAAGCATGCGAAGAAACTTCAGTCACAAATCAAAATCATATTTTATTCCAAACATAATTTTAAGTCATAAAAAATAAAAGAAATACACAAAGGAAATAATATTAAAAACAATTTTAAGGAAGAGACATATTTGGAATTTAAATGATATTGTAGATTAGTTCGAGAATTAAATCTTTTTATATGTTTACACATTTTATTAATATTTTTTTGGCTTTATTTTATTTTATTTTTTTTTTATTATTTTGGTTTTAAATTTGCTTTTTTCTTTTATATGTGTTTGTTAAAATTTAAATTTAATTTGTTTAAAGATATATATATATATAATTGAAAAAGAAAATGTAAAGCGAACTGGTAATTAGACGTAAGACCTATCTGGTCTCAAAAACTTTTGTGCATAATGCTGCAAAAAGATTTGAAAGAATAGTAGTAGGTAGGAACATTGCAGCAACCTTGCTAAAAAGTTACCAGGAGCTGTAGCTCCACGAAATGTTGTAACATAGTACTATATAAACAATAAGAAATTTGCTTGGTAAAACTGGAAAAACTGTATAGGCGCGATAAAACTGCCAAATTTTAGTGCTGGAAGACTTGCTATTGCATGAAAAAAATTAATTAATCTGACCGTTGTGTAATGTGAAAAGTTAACTCACAAGAAAAATAGATGGACAGAAAAAATATATATATATATATTAGGAAGTTACAAAAAACATGGATGTTAAATGTCAATATATAAAATGCCTATACATAAAAAATTAAAATTAAAAATTGCCAATATATAATATGCCAATACATAAAAATAAAAATTAAAAAAAATATAATAAAGACACAAAAAGCATCAAAATATATATCTTTATATATAAAAGATATATATATATACAGTGCAATATAATCATTATACTTTATGATAATAATTAATATATTTTATAATAAAAATGTGAAAGTACCTACGATTGTACTTTTTCAAATTTTCAGCAGTTAACATTCCCACAATGATATCTTGCAATACAGTTACTAATTTGTTGAAGAAATTTTAAAAATGCAGTTTTATTAGTGATCCTAGATCCATAGATTTTTATAGAGTTATTAATCCATTTACATATGATTAATAACTCTATAAAAAAAGCTGAGATTTCAAAAATCCCCAATTTACTTAGAAAATGATCTTGGAAATATAACAAACAATAAAAGCTAATTTAAAAATTAACACTTCCATTTATAAAACATTAAATATGGAATAATTGATTTGAATAGAATTGAATAATTTTTGGTTATTTACCATAATTCTACGTTATTTTAATTGTCAAAAGAAATAAATATATAAAAGTATGACAGATATGTTTCACTAGTTTTTAAATGTCTAATATTTCTCAAATTTGTATAATTTAATGAAATTACAGTAAATGGTTTGATCTTTAGAGCACTTCTTTAAACCTACCAAAATCATTCTTTCAATACTGCATTTATGATATCAAAAAGACTTATTTTACTCTTAATCGGATATTTGGCAAAATTTCAAATTCTTACCATTATATCACAGTATTATATCTCTAAATATATCAGCTATACTGGATGTGATGGAATTAACATAGGTTGACACATTTTTCACTTTTATGTGTCGCTGTTAATCTTTTCTCTTATTACTGAAAAATTAATAAATTTTAGTATGTTAAATTGTTTCATGTATTATTTTAAACTGCAAGTTGAATCTGATTCAGGTAAGTTTGTTTTGCTGTAAAACATATGCTTTACAACAAACTTCATGTTCTTTTGTTGCTAAGCATACACTTATCAACAAAAAATTAGAAAATGAGAGGAAGATTACACACCTTGAAGTAATTTAAAACTGCTCTCTTAATTTTTGTATTTCTACATATTTCAAAATATATCACAAATATGGGTAGAGGTAGAAGCTAGGCCAGCATCTTTGTAGTACCACAGGTGATTGAAGTACTGCTGTACTTGCTAACTAGTACACTACTACCAGAAATTGGAAATATGAAAGAGGACACCCAGTATGGTCTGAGTGTCTCCTATAACAGATACTAAAAAGGAATAACATACAGATTTACCACACAAACTAGAATAGTACAATGTGTAGTATGTCACTGCCATACCAACATACAGCAACACAAAACAGTACGAGCATTCATGCAGTTGCTAAAGGGAATTTTTCCTCAGTGTCAGCACCTAATGATGATTTGTCACTGCATGTAAATTGTAGTAATTATTTTTGAATTTATGTGTAGTTGGATTCAACCTGTGATATTACATAGAAGTGTATATCACATGAAGATAGGCATATGGACGACATTATTTTCCATACATACACATTTAGCTACAGTTTGGATATAGAAATGAAATTATATGATACTATCTTTGCACAAATATACAATTACTCTAATTCAATTATGGTAAATAATTTCACATTGATGAAAAATAGGATATATCAGATGGCATTTTTGTTTGACTTAAAAAAATATTTATTTTATCAGCAAAGTAGGAAATGCTGGCATTCTGTAGAATGCCTAGGCATTGTATATAATGCCTGGCAACTTTAGGTAAAGAATGAAATTTGAGAATTATTACATACTTTTCCTAGGCATTGTATATAATACCTAGGCATTCTATAGAATGACAAATGCTCTTTAGGCGAAGTATGCAAAAAAGGTTCTGATTAAGCCATTATTTGAAAGATAGTCATTCCTCAAAAATACAAATGCTATCTTGACAAATTAATGTGTGTATTTAATTATGGCAAACCACACTAGGGCTATCTGCCTAAGGGGAGGGATGCCTTCGTGGAGGACTTTCAAAGGGCAACTGGCTCGTATACACGTTACACATGGGGAAAACCACGAAAACACCCATGCAGCCAGCCCGTTTGCGGGATTCGAACCTCGGACCGAACTACCAGTGTTCAGCGACTTTACTGCTCGGCCGCTGGTGGGCCTTGACAAATTAATGAAAGAGTGCCATTAGAAAACCGTTATTCAAAATATGTGACATAAAGGATAGTGAGATGATTTTGATACAACATAATAAATTTGTATTTTCTATCTGACTGAGACTTGGAATCAGTAAGACACAGCCTACCGATTCAGCAGCCAGTAGCCTCGTGGTTCCTTCTTAGTAGTCATTTTGGCTTTTTTACATCATTTATTAACTTCTGGTAAGTAGTTTGGTTCTTCGAAACGAATCGGAAATGTATTTTATACTTTGCCGGTTAGTCATTCCATAGAATGCCTAGGAAACATGCGAAATATGAATTGCTTCATACATTGCCAGCTAGTTTTAGGCATTATATACAATGCCTAGGCATTCTATAGAATGCCGGATTTCAAACTTTGCTGGTAACATATAATACTTCTGTTTGCAACATCTATGTACTATGCATTAAGTCTCGCATTATGTACCTAAACAACTTTAAGTATTTATCCCTGCGATATGTACCATGTCCTAGAGTAATTCTAGAGTAAAAGGAGGCTGTCAATCCTCCTTTTATACCCATATTATATGTCTTTATGTGCTTATGTTTTTATTTCTTGTGTTATATGTGTGTATATGTGTTGTGTTCAGTGTGTGTTATGTGTGTACGAGGGCTATCCAGAAAGTAGATTACGTTTTGGAATAAAAAAATAAACAAAGTATAGGAAACAAATTTTATTATATACAGATGAAAGCCACACTCAAATACTACTTTTCTACATAGTCACCATACAAATTAAGGCATTTATCGTAGCGATGTACGAGCTTGGAAATTCCTTCATCAAAAAATTCGGCCGCCTGCGCCTTCAACCACTTCGTTACCTCTTCTTGCCTTCCATCTTGCACAAAACTTGTGGTAACCAAGCTTTTCGCTGATGATTTCGTGCAACAAACTTCGCGAAATTTGTGGAAAACTCAAAGAAAGTTCCGTTATTGTGAAATTTCGATTTTCACGGACTTTAGCATCGACTTTTTCGAGAAGTTCGGCGGTCACTATGCTGGGTCTCCCACTTCGATCTTTGTCGTGAACATTGGTTCGGCCATTTTGAAATCTTATGACCCACTGACGCACTCCACCTTCAGTGATAATGTTGTCCCCATACACTTCACGAAGCTGCCGATAGATTTCTATCGGTTTACAGTTTTTTGCAGTCAGAAACCTTATTACTGAGCGCACCTCGCAGCTCGCGGGATTTTCAATTAATGCAGACATTTCAAACCGTCACAGTATCTGAACGGAGCACAGCACGAACCTCTCACTAGCACGGCTAGATGCAGACTGAGCTGCGCAACGCTCTGACCCCAAGATGGCCGCGCTAGCCCCGCCCCTAGCGGACACAGACGGAAACGTAATCTACTTCCTGGATGGCCCTCGTATATGTGTTGTGTTCAGTGTGTGTTATGTGTGTATATGTGTTGTGTTCAGTGTGTGTTATGTGTTTACTTGGTTGCGTTCGTGTATGTATTTGTTTTCTATTTTTTATTTTAAGGTGTTATTCACTATGTAATGTACTTTGTATGTCACCTCCACCTCATATGTAATCCACCAACTTATGTCAAACAATTGCCCCTGTATTGCCTTGTAAACCATTCTTAAATCTTATATAAACTCCCGGTGTGGCCTCGTGTGGCTCCAGGGATTTGTTGCCTCTAGGTAGTGGAGGACGCGGGACATATGCCTGTTTACCTCTGTTAAACATCAGGCATCTCTGTCCTCCATCACCTGTCACCTGTTATGTTACCCATTGTCATTTCAGATTAGAGAGGATTTTCTGCAGACGTTGTATCTACATGAGGATATTTTTATAATTAACTACATTGAAATATATTTTTAAGATAACTTAGGAAAGTATGAAGTACAGTAAGACCCCGCTTAACACTGTTTCGTTTAGCGCTGTTTCGGTTTAGCACTCTTTATTTCAACCCAGGGATTCCCCAAAATTGTGCGCAGTGCAAGGTTTTCAAATAACATGTCCGAAACAGTGTAGTTGTGTTTCTTGTTTGGTGCGATGCTGTATGGACGCATTTTTATCATTTGAAACATTTGTTGACATTATTGTAAGTATAAATTTATATAATACTATAACGATTAATACAGTGACAATTATTATGACCTTTAGTTTTTATCATGGTTGATAATAAAAAACAAAAAAAGAAAGCAACCAGAAAAAGCATTTCACTGGAAATTAAAATGCAAGTGATTAGAAGATTAGATTCTGGTGAACGTCAATCTCAAATTAGTGCTGCATTGAATTTGGCAACTTCAACAATAAGAACAATTCTTAAGAATAAAGAAAAAATACTGCCATCGGCAACTGCGTCAAGCTCTGCAACTAGAATTACCCGTTCTAGAAATAACATTATAGAGAAAATGGAAAAACTACTGTCTATATGGATTGACGACGAAATTGAACGCAATATGCCATTCAGCTAATCTATCATAATGCCTTCTTGACAAAAAGGCAGAAAATTGGAAATACAGAATAGACTGAATGATCTGACTGAGAATTTTATGTTTTTATAAGTATATTCGTTTATATTGTTTTTATTTTTGTAAGAAATAAATGTTTGGTTTCATTTTTATTAGAAAAAAATATTAAATTTAATACCTAACCGATTTCCTAGCCATCTTCCCCTAACCCCATTATTTACATGTTAAGATAGCCTCGTTTAGCGCTGTTTCGCATTACGCTCCACTTTGATGGAACGTATCCCCCGCGTTAAGCGGGGTCTTACTGTATTTTCTGCAGACGTAGTACTTACATGAGGATATTTTATTAATTAACTACATTGAAATATATTTTTAAGATAACTTAGGAAAGTATGAAGTGTTACCTTCTGTGCTGATGGCATTTGAGCCTGAGTAATAATTACTGGCTGAGATGGCTGAAGAGAAGAAGGAGGCAAAGGGGGTGGTGGAGGTTGTGGAGGCGCTTGAGGTCGTAGTTGTGACTGAGACTGTGTTTGTTGATGTTGTTGCGACTGCTGCTGCATCTGTTGGTGAAACTGCTGCTGGGCTGCTGCAGCAGCAGCCACAGTTGCTGCTGCCTGAGAAGACAACACTCCCTGAGGTAATGACACAGCCGCTTGGCTGGCTTGAAGTTGTAGATTCTGAAGACTTTGTTGAAGCATACCTTGCTGCAGAAGGCCCTGTAATGCCGAAGTGTAGAAAAGATATTGTATATAATTGCTATTTAAAATAACTACCATTTATCATTTAACAAAACGTACATTTCAGATATCATACATATTTTTTAATATTATTTCAGAAAACTGGACACTTTAAGTGTCTTCAGAAGACTGGACACTTTAAGACTTTAAGTGTAAATAAATTTTTAAATACTTTATTAAAGTCTAAAAATACTTTCTGAAAATAAAATAAAAATAGGTGTAAAATAAAAACGCTGAAATTTTACAGTATGGGAGATACAGAAAAAATTAAAAAGAAATTTCCTATTTAAAGATTAGATTTCAATTTCAAAATAAAACTGCTGATCTACTACCAGGTTTTATAAGTATAGAAATTATTTCATAAACATAACTGACATGAAACTTAAAACAAATACATAATGATAAAATTCCCGGGAAGAAATACTAAAATGTTTTTAGTTATTTTAATAATAAAATAATTTAATGCAAATTTACATGAAAATTACAGTGGATGGACAAAAATATGGAAACACCTTGTGAAATGCATGTTTGAAAAGAAAGATTGATTTTAATGAAATATGTAGGTGGCGCTAGCATTTTTGACTACTGACGCCACCTATACAACTTCGTAAATATGCAGTTCAGGTGTTGTCGGAGTACTGTTATGTGAGGTTGGCATTGCATTATGTCAGAGTTAACAGACTTCGAACGTGGGCAAATTGTTGGAGCACGTATGGTAGGTGCTTCCGTAAGCAAGGTAGCCGAGGTGTTTAGTGTTTCAAGAGGTACTGTATCGAAGATTTATTCCGCATATTTGAAAAGCGGAAAAACATCATCTGCTAAATCACAGCGCGGACGAAAGTGTGTCCCGAGTGATCGTGACAGACGATCATTAAGGGCAATTGCGACGAAAAATAAGAAGACCACAGCTGCAAAAGTTACTGCTGAAATGAATGTTGTGTTACCGAACCCTATGAGTACCAAAACAATTAGAAGGGAGCTTCATAAACAGGGAATTCCTGGCCGTGCTGCAATTGAGAAGCCACTCATCAGTGATGCTAATGCCCGTAACAGGAAAAGGTGGTGTTTAAGTCATAAAGCCTGGACTATAGAGCAGTGGAAGCGAGTAATATGGTCTGACAAGTCTTCTTTCACATTGTTTCCCACTTCTGGCCGAGTTTACGTCTGGAGAACGCCATCTCAAGCCTATAATACAGACTGCTTGTTGCCAAGAGTGAAACATGGAGGGGGTTCTGTTATGGTTTGGGCAGCCATATCATTGTTCTCTGGTAGCCCCATGATAACTGTGTCAGGGCGCATGACTGCCAAGACTTATGTGAACATTTTGGCCAATCAAGTTCATTCCATGGTACAAACTTTGTTCCCCGATGGTGTAGTGTCTTCCAAGACGACAAAGCCCCTGTTCACACAGCTCACATTGTCCAGGACTGGTTTTCTGAGCACAAGGATGAGTTGTCCCATCTCCCCTGGCCACCACAGTCAACAGACCTGAATATTATCGAACCTTTGTGGTCTACATTGGAACGGAAAGTGCGTTCTCGTTATCCACTGCCAACATCGTTATCTGAACTTGCCACCATTTTGCAGGAAGAATGGTATAATATTCCCTTGGCAAACATACAGGAACTGTATTTATCCATTCCGAGAAGACTGCAAGCTGTTTGGGATGCCAATGGGTTTCCTACACCATATTAAGCACAGAAACATGTTTTTTTAAAGGTGTTTCCATATTTTTGTCCAACCCCTGTATATTTTAATAATATTTAAAAATCCATTTAAAGTAACTTTCAGAGTTGATCTATCAGTTATGAATTTCACTGACTAGTTTAATAAAAGAGGATCAATGCAGTGCCACCTGATTTTGTAGAAGAAGTGCCTGCATGTTGGCTGGCATTTGTCCAGGTTGCAGAAATACAAAAGGCTGCATACTCTGCAAACTGTGCTGTTGAATTTGTTGTTGTAGTTGCTGAATGTCTTGAGGACTCAATTGCAAACCAGCAAGACCTGAATTTACTGGTAACTGAAAGGAAAGAAAGCAGTTAAGTAATGATGCAATAAACTAACAGTAATAATTAATCCTAATATAGTAAACTGTAGTATAGTTTTAGTACTGCCACACACTTGATAAAATTTCTATTTCAGATGCATTTTTGTCTCTAAATATAATTAATATTACTTCAAATTCACAAAACATTACTAACATAAAATGTTAGCTTAAATATTAGAATTCAAACAAGTTTTAAAAATTTTATGCAGTCAAAAGGAATAACATTAATAACAATTACACAATTTTTTATAGAATAAAGATATGACTTGTAAATTTTCACATTACTTAGATAAACCTTCATTTCCTAAACTGTGTTTGAAATCGAAATAAATAAATAAAAAATTAAAAAAAATGTAAAATGACTATTTCTTATCATTTAGACAATTATTTTATAACAGAAAGATATACAATTTTAAACATTTGCATGGAAAATACGATATTCCGATATCTTTCAATAAGAGCAAAACATAATTTTTCTTATAAAATCAAAATGGCCCTTTTTATCATTTAGAAGTTATTTTGTATTAAAATGATAAAATTTACCATGAAAATTAAAAAATGTACGTAATAAATGTTCTTATCTTTTACATCTATTCTTTAGAAAGAAACAGCCTAATTTTCTGATAAAATCAATTTTTATTATTATTTAGATAATTATTTTACATTAAAATGATAAATGATAACCTTTTATAAACATTTAGATGGAAAATATGATACTCAAAACCTCTTTCCAACAGTGAACATCAGTTTTTCTTTCGAAAATTATGAAATATATATGTATAACAAATACAGATGCTACACAGTTTTCATGTGTATTTTATGTATGTAACTTACTCAGTTTTAATATATGCAATATAAAATTGCAAGATCATATTTGTTAGTCATAGAAACAACCGAAGTATGTATATCATATTACAGTCACTCCTGAATGATGAATGGAGAAGATGTTACTCCTTCTTCTTCTTCTTCTCTCTCTTTTTATTACATTTAATTGAAAGATTAACTTCTAAAACTAGAATCTTATATCTAGTTTTATACTTTTTATTACAAATAAAGTTGCTTTGTTTTTAAGAAATATGCAGTGAGAGTCATCTATTTTGTATTTTTATCTTTGAATGAAAAGATATTTTAATTTTGTCCTTTAGTATCAAGGTCAATCCAAACTCGCATTCATGTGTGAAAATTACCTTTTAAAGTCAGAGTTTTGATTTAAAAAAAAAAGGTAGGCAGTCTAATTAGGCCTAGAGGAGTACACGTGTAACATTTTGTGAAGATAGCACTTATCGTTTTAATTCTGTGGATGTGCCCAAAGTGGCACACTGACTGAATAGAGCTTCGAAAAGAGTGCTGAAACGAGCACTGTTGTCAATGAACTGATCAACGAGATGCGGAGAAACAAAGCATACAGACTCTCAGTTGTCCTAGATGATCGGTAAGCCCGGTCTGGGCATACCTAGGGTTCGCCGTTTGATTTTAGGCAAGATTTCAAGGTAAAAATTTAAAACTAATATAGAATAATTAGCATACACCCAAAAAATAACATACAAATTTCTTTTCAAACAATTCCTTTTATGCCCTAAAAAAATCTGGAAGATATCTTTGAAAAATGAGGGTTTTAGAAAACTAAACAAGGCTAAAATATATGGACTGTTTTGTGTTGAGCTGCCATCTACTATAAATAAAGAAGGTTCAGAGTAACCTATAAATCCTTTTTCATTCAATTTTTCTGTGCGTACAGAAGGAAATTTTTAGGTGTGTCCAGAGCGGACACACTGTGCCGCAAAGGGTTAAGCAGCGAACAGAGATTTAGAAACAGTATCAATGGAGATTAAAATTACCTTTCCTATTTGCTGAAGTTGCGCAAGACCTGCTTGCATGAGCATTTGCTGCTGTCCTTGGGCTCCCGCTAACAACTAAAAAAAAAAAAAAATGTAAATATTAAGACAAGAGATTTTAAATTAATTATTTGGGAAATTTCCCGACAATATAGTTTCAATTCAATGTATACTGCGGGAAAAAAATGGGACAGTTCTATATCTCCCGTTCTACTGGGCGGATTGACGAAATTCAACTTGCGTTTTTCCTGTCCCGAAAGAGCGACTTAGGATATGTATTAAATTTATACACAGCACTGTTTTAATATAGGTATTTTGACGCAAAATCGCACGTTTTCTGAAATGACATGCCAATTTTTTTCCATATTTCGATTCTACGATTCAAATTATACCAAACTGCTAAGTTTTGTAAAAATAGCACGAATAGTTTTTAAAAAATCAGCTCTCAAAATTTTCTCTCCTCAATGTTAATTGAATTTGATACATATTTATTAATCTCTCTTTTTTTTTATTAAATTTACTTGATTTCTTCTTCCAAAATTTGAAATTTAGGCTTATTCCAAATATAATTCGCACATTTTTTTATTATTTATTTTAAAAATTTGTATTTTAAAATATTTTTTATAAATTTTTCGAAACAATATTTGCGTTACAACCTATAAAAATTTTAATCTCGTCTTAAAGTAGATGTACTTCTAAGCATACCTGCAAAAAATTAGAGATTTTTATTCAAAATATCTTATGTATACGTGAATTTACATTTTGGCGCGTTTTGGAATTCGGTGTATTTAAACAATACAAGCGATAGTAACGAAAATGCCGTTTACGCAATTTGCTAAAATTGTTTGAAAGAATGAACGATGGACCATTTTTCCTCTCGTGCATCAATGAAAGAATTTAAAAAATTAACGTAAATAGGTTTACTTAAGTAGGTTATAAATTAAGAATTCCATCAAGTGAATGGCGCAAACCGAAAAAAATTGGCCAAGATAAACTTTTAAATTTCTCACCGAAAATTACAAAATTTAATATTTAGGCATAATTTGAGTCGTACAATCAAAATATGGAAAAAGATCTCTGTTAGAACAATAGCTATATATAAATCTAATATATATCCTAAGTCGCTCTTTCGAGACATGAAAAACCCAATTTAAATTTCGTCAATCGGCGAGGTAGAACGGGAGATATAGAACTGTACTTTTTTTCTCCCGCAGTGTACAATGCATCATGTTCAATGACGTCTCTAATTTTTTCTGTATTCTCTATCAATCCAGTGCAGGAAATTACCTTACGAGGTGCATTCGAATCATATGAATATTTTGAGAAGGGTTCTCCTGCAATGGCTTCGTAAGTGGGAACGGGGGGAGCAGTGCATTTTCGCAGAATTCAGTGCGCGGACGTTAGAGACTTTGTTTACAATACAAATAAGTTATGCATAGTTGTATTAAAATCATGAAATTTAATAACCGGTAAATTTTATTACATATTGTGTTTTAAAACCAGTGCATCAAATAAAAAAGTATATTTGAATGATCATGCATTAATTTTATGAAGGTAATTAAAATTCCGAATTGGAATAAAATCATATTTACAGTTTAGACAAAATTAATGCATCCTCCTTTAAGTTATTCTACAGAACCTAAACTACTGCGTCACTAGTATGTAGAGAAATTACTGCTTTCTACCTGAATTACGAATACTGAGGGCGCTGAATAATCTGATTTTGAGTGTTCTAAAATTGATTTCTAAACAAAGACAACAATACTTTCAAATAATTAAGACAAGAAAAAATATTTGTTTAAATTTTGATATTGATTGTAATAAAAAAAAAATAACTCTCGCTCAAGTATTAGGCAAAAATAAACTTTCTTCGTAAACTTTGACTTACATTTACGTCGAAAATCGACAGCTAACTTTGAAAGAAGATTGATATACTTTAAATTAAAAAAAAAAAAAAAAAAAAAAAAAAGATCTATAAAGTTATACAACTTTAATCAGCATGAATTTACTTCCTATTCATTTCTGTTAGTATAAAAAAGTAAAAAAGCAAAGGTAAAACGTACTGTAAATGTTGCTTTTCAGCAGGTTCCACATCAGCCAGGAAAAGCGCATTACACACGTTTTTGTCAACTAATGCAGTTTATAATATAGTTCGCTAACTTTTGGAGAGGAGATGTAAAATTTAATGAAGAAAGATTGTCGAAAATATAACATCCTCCTTTAAGTTATTCTTATTATTTGCTCTGCAATTATAATGAGAAATGTTAATACATTTATTTGAAAATTATTAAGCTGATAAGTGCGCTTACAGCTATGAATAAATTTAATTGAACATTTAAAAACGATCACTACATCCTGTACGTTTAAGTATTTGTATCTCTTGCTACTTAACAAATAGATATAATTTAGCTGGAGTTTATAAAGGATAAAAACTGGAGCGTTTCAAGAAATTTGAATGCTTTTAACATGCAGATAGATCTGCTTTTACGATTTTACGGATCCAATCAGTTAAAGAACTTCTTTGATTCGTAATTGAAAATGCGCTGCATATTAATTAACCCATGTCTAAAAAAATAAAGTTTATTGCGAAACGTTTGGAAAATGACTATTTCCGAACAATCAGAATAAGCAAAAAACTCTCTATGGAATATATAAAAAATAAAAAATAAAATGTGCGAATAAAAAATGCGTTGGATACCCACAGCGACAGCAGATATTGCCACAGTTTTTTGGGAGTTGTCTATGTCCACAATTGTACGTTATTATTATCACTATTATTATTATTATTGCTCGCTGTTCTTACCCACAGGATTATGTAATTTAACTCCATGTAATCCGGAATAGGCAAACATATCAAAAATGAATTTCTCAATCGCGAAAATAAGTCGAATATTCTAACCTATTTTTTAATCGAGTTTTCGCTCAGTGAGACTTTTGTTTTTAAGTTCTTTTGCAAATATTATTCTATTTATAATTTCATTTCCTCATTTTTAATTATGCCTATTCTTCCGTTGTTTACAATACATTACATCTGATTCGAATACATATTTAGTTTACGTAACAAAACGATTAATCTAGCGGGTTGGTAAAAAAGTCAATTTTTTTTTTAAATTTTTTTTTTTTTTTTTTTTTTTTTTAGTGTGAAGTAAAACTTATTTTTTTTCTATACAAAAAATGAACTTTATTCAGTCAAATATCTTCCATTTTCGATGACCTTTTGCCATCTTTCTGGTAACTTCACAATTTCGCGCCTATAGAACTTCCGGTCTTTATCAGTAGGAAACGCAACCAAGTGTGATTTGAGGTCGTCGCTATTACTGAAAGTTTTACCATTTAAGACGTTCCGTAGACTTTGAAATAAATTATAATCCGATGGTGCAAGGTCGGGGCTATATGAAGGATGAGACATCACTTCCCAAACAAGCTCCAATAATTTCGTGAGTGCTACTAAATATGTGTGAGTCCTCGCATTGTCGTGGGGAAAACCGATTCCTTTGCGACTTATTAATTCTGGCCTTTACTCTTTCATTTCTTCCACCAGTTGCATAAGTCGTTGCCAGTAAACATATGAGTTAATCGTTTGGTTTCTTGGAAGCAACTCAAAATACACAACACCTTTGTAACACCATCAAATTGACAGCATGATGTTTTTCTGATGCCTTTAAATTTCGATATGGCTCACCATGCCTGGACTATGATCTTTTTCAATGAATGTTATTGCAGACAATGAATGTTTCATCACCAGTGATAATTCGTTTTAAAAATGGGTCGACTGTACTATGTTTAAATGCGTTTCGCAGTGTTAAGTGAATTTCTTTCAATTCATGCAGAATCCAAATATCGAGCACCACATAAAATGTCCAAGACATCTTATGTGGTTTCCAGTTATTGTTTGTGATACTTTTTATCTTTTTACAATCGTTCCTACAGTTATATGACGATTTGATTAAATTATTTAACTTTGTCATCATCAACTCAAAGTCGACCAGAACGCTGGTCTTCTTCAAGTAAAAAATCTCCAAAAAGAAGTTTTTAAAATCAATTCTGGCACATGTGTTCTGTTGAGCGATGAACACCATAAACTGCACATACCTCTTTGTGTGCTTTGGTCACTTTCTTGCCTTCACGAAAATGTTTATTTTTGCCCCTCACGTTAAAAGTAACTGTCAACCAACAATTGTAAACAAACATAGAATTTATTTCTATAGCAACTTCAAAGTCCCAGTTGCCATTTCTCAAAAGAAGATAAATTATAAAATTGACAGAAGAATAACAAAGCTAACATAACGCTATCTATTTGCGCAAACCAAAATTATTTTCTTATTAACCCAATAGACTGAATTATTTGACAGTATAAGACAAACTGATAGCACTGTTTTCTGCTAATTATAATAAGGCGTGTATCCTCTTTGCAGTGCTTTATATCTGCCCTCGGATGAACCATAATTTTGAGATAACTGTGGATATCGCCTTCGGTATAACCCCAGTTAATCGCAGTTGACTGTATTTTTAATCGAAAAGGAAACATATTCTATTTACAGAAAAGTTTGTACTAGAAGTATCAGTTGTGCTTACTCATTGAAGTTTGCTCTGAAGAAATGTCCGTGAATATTCGGATTATACATGATAAGCGAAATTCTTTAAATAATGCGACAGATCTTTTTTAGCATTATTTATTTCTTGGATCTCTGAGATTTATCATAATCACTATTTCTATTCTGCTTCTATTTCTCCTGTTCTAGACTTGTTCATTTAGTTTATTTTCAGCCTTTGTATTTGAACGAAGGGAACTGATTTTTTAATCATATTATTCCTAAATAATTTAGCTAAATGCAAAAGAATTCAGTTTTTAATTAAAGTCCTATTAACAATTACCAAGTGCTTATAAAGGTAAAATAGCAAGCATGTCAGCAGTGAATAATAACTGCGAAAGAATCAAGTTATATATAACTACTTCCTGCTCAGTTTGCAGAAAAATATAATGCTGATATAATACGTTTATTTTTTTGGAACAACAATTAAAAACTTTCATTTACTTAAATAAATGATATTATATCCGAGAATAAATATTTATCTTTCTAAAATAAGAAGGTCGATTATCCGAACCACGGACGGATAGGACGGACCCGAACGGTCAAACTTGCAAAAATTTGCAGGGATAAAGTGCCGGCACCTTTTTGCAAGTTAGCTATTGTTCGGAAAAACACGAGGAACAACCGGCACTCATTTGAAGTTAAGTTTATATTACAAATGCCCCCTTATGAAGTTCAGTTTACATTACAATGAATGCAATCTTCATAAAAAATGCCAGGATGCGCGTGTGAATATCTAAGTAAATAGTCGCTGAAGGTGTCGGCGCCGTTATGAAATCATCGACGTGGTAGGACATTAAAACTAACAATTTTTATGTTATGGAATAAAGACTTAGATCCAACAGTTATGAATATGGGGCAAGCTATTGATCACAGGGCTGAGGCGATATGAGTTTAATACGTTTACTATAACTTTACTTTTCGAATTTGTTTATTTATTTATGTTTAGTGTCATTAAATCTTTTTCTTCCGATGGGCTTATTTCTCTTTGTTGCACGAGTCTTGCAATGATTAATGTTTCATTCCTTTTTAAACAATCGATACCAGGCAACAAGACGGACAGTGCCTGGGGAAATTTCCCGAATTTTCAACATCCGACTTTTATCCGAACAGATTTCCGATTTCACTCGTTTGTTTTAGAAATAAATTAGTTTTTTTAAGGCCTATCATCCTTCCGAAAGATCGCAAATCATATATATGTTACATTTAAATGCAGAAAATTAAAAAGACAGAACTTCGTACTTGGGACAGCTGACCAGCGGCCGCTGCGGCAGCTAGCGTCGTAGAGATGGCCGTCTGCTGCGATGATAAGGAGCTGCTAGAGTTCGGATGGCAATTGTTGTGCGGGGTTTGTCCAGCGGTCCGAGAAACCGATAACGACTGACCGTTGGTAGTGGCCCGGCTGGCCGCTGAGGACATGGTAGCGTCGATAGGCTCATCGTTGTCCTCTTCATCGTCTTCATCCATTGCCTAAAATGAGAATTAAATAAATAAATAAATAATTTTATTAATAAGTTACATGATAAAAATAGCACTGGAGAAAGTACAGCACAGGACTAATTTTAGAGTGCCATCCGAAGTTTCCAATAGCAGACAGAATAACAAAATGTTACAGATAAATGGATCTCTTGGCACAATTAAAGCAGATTGGCAAATGTCACATAAACCATTAAAATTTTTGAAGATATGAAGGAAAAAAAGTAAACAGAAGATAAAGAGTACGCAATATATAAAAAGAATTATTAATAAAATTTATAACATTATTGTAGTAAGCTGGATCTCTTTTATCTATAGATTAATCTTATATTATAAAGTATTTCTCTCGCCCTCCTAGCGTGCCTTCGTTGTGTAGTGGTCAGCACACTCAGCCGGTATTTCAAAAGTCCGTGGTTCTATTATCGGCGAAAGCCATTGCTAATTTTTCATCTCTCCGACTTCCAAAAATCCTAATGTCTCTACAATATATTTGAACAGATTAATATTAACTTCAGTCTGTCTTTTCACATAAAACTTTTACCCCCCCCAAAAATTCTCTTAATACTCCCGTGTTTTGACAAATGAAGTACTTTTTGTACGTATTTTTATTCTGTACGTATTTCTACGGATACCTTTTTGCGAAAATACGGAAAGAAATGTTAGTAACAAGTGAAAACTGAATGGCAACTTTTTCCGGTAATTTTAAAAAGGATAGTTGATGTCAACTATTAAAAAATCTGATGTGTACACCACATGACTTCCTTGTACGGAATATTAAATTATACGCATTTTTTCCTTGCATTTTATTTCAACTTATTAGATTAAATTAAACCTACTTCGCCGACAGCGCATAAACCACAATAAAATAAATTCATTCTTTAAAATTCACTTTGTTTACCATAGCGACACTCTGGTGGTAGGTTGACTTAACATATTTCATTCATATTATAACTCAGAATGCACAAAATTTATATCATTTAAAGAATTATCTAATCGTTGCCATATGTTCTATTCAAATACTATAATAAAGCTAGAACTATGTATAAAAGAAATTAAGCAAACAAAACAAAAAAGACACAGTTTTTCACACACTATTGAGTATTTCTCATTCAATTAATTCAGTTTTCACTTCGCGACAAGGCAAAAATACATAAAAACTCAAAAAATCTGTATTAAAAATTACGAAGTAAATCTTAAACGCTTATTTCCTCGAAAAAATTCCAGAAAGGATTAAGTATGATTTTGGTATAAGGTATTTTCCTAAGGGAAAGCATGCCTTCGTGGAGGACTTTCTAAAAGAAACTGGCTCGTATACACTTTACACATAGGGAAAACTATGCAGTCAGCTTCGACTGGATTCGAATCCAGGTCGAAACTAAAAGGGTTCAGCGATCGCTCGACTCTGGTGAACACTTACAAGAAAAGAAGAGAGAATGAAAACACAGTTAAAGAATACACAATAAACTCCTAGTTGAAACTAAATATAATATTATACAAGCAATAAACAAAAGGCAAAAGTTTACCCATTATCATCAAGTTCCCTGCTTTCATAATTTCATAATAACCCAAAATAAATTACTTCATGGGAAAATGCATAAATTATGCAGAAGGTAGGCAGGTGTAATATTGTATTATTTAGTTGTGGTAAATCATTCTTTAACCATCTATTTCTGAAGACCTTCGTGAATTTTTTTTTTCAAGTGGCAGAGAAAAATAGCGAAACGCATGAGGCAAAACACGAAAACGTCAAGTAGGTAAGACTGGTCCGAACTTCTAGTACATCGTAGCTTGGCTCTTGTCCTCCAGTTAGGTGAAATAATATAGGAACTGACGAAAATCTTTAGAGAAATATGAATGCGGCGACATTTTCATATACATGGAACTTTAAATAAATTCTAAAACCTAAATAATATCTGATAGGTACAGAATGAAGAAAATGAAATGTAGATGAAATGATTTCATCATTGGTTAAAAGCATAAAAAGGAATGTACACAGAGGAGGGTTTATTACCTGATTTTTCAGAAAGTATCAAGTTACAATCAGACGGGAACTTCCAGTTCCGATAATGAATTTAAAAATATTGTTGTGTTTGCTTAATTTTTACTCATAATTTTATATCAGTTGCAAAATTAATTATAAAAAAAATTGATTTTGACAACGTTTAGTGTATGATAATGACTAAAAGCATAGTAAAATCCTTATTTCTTCGATTTTCTCAAACCCAATTAATTATTAACAAAACCTCATACTGGATTCGAATCAGGAAAGTGGTTGATTTTGACAACGTTTAGTGTATGATAATGACTACAAGCACATTAAAATCCTTATTTCTTCGATTTTCTCAAACCTATTTAATTATTAAAAAAACCTCAGACTGGATTCGAATCAGGAAAGTGGTTTATTTTGACAACGTTTAGTGTATGATAATGACTACAAGCATATTAAAAATCTTATTTCTTCGATTTTCTCGAACCTATTTAATTATTCAAAAAATTCATCCTGAATTCGAATCAGGAAAGCGGTTGATTTTGACAACGTTTAGTGTATGATAATGACTACAAGCATATTAAAAAACTTATTTCTTCAATTTTCTCGAACCTATTTAATTATTAAAAAAAACTCAGATTGGATTCGAATCAGGAAAGTGGTTGATTTTGATAATGCTTAGTGTGTAACAATGACTACAAGAATAAATAAAATCCTCATTTCTTCAATCATTTTCTCGAACCTGTTTGTAAACTACAAGTTTTTGAGCTTTTCACTTTGTTGCTATATAAAAGATTCTTTTAATTTGCTCTCCATAAGGCAGAAAAAAATACTTTTAAAACATTTTTCTCGTGATAATATCTTTATTTCTATATATACATGCAGCAAGAGAGTATTAACGCTCTGAGCAATAAATTTATAAATGGAGAGCAGGAATTAAGCTATGGGCCCATAAATTACCTGCGAGGGCAGAATTTTGTGCATGGCAACACATGCCGAGGGAAAAGGGGGAGCAAGAGGAATAATGTAAAAGGAGATGAGGGTCATGAAACCCAATTTAAGCGTCCGCTATCGACATCTCTTCTTCCTTATCAGGGTGTAAGTAGAGCTTCGTCGCCCACGGCACAGCATTGGGAAGTGAACCGCCATCAAAATAGGGTTGCACTTGGCTGCCTTTAAGACGACCACATGTCGCCAAGTGTTAACAGCCAACTGAGGATGCAACTATTCCCCTACAGTACAACGTTGTGATGATCTCTGTTCAACAAGGTAAGACTACCAAAAATGAAATTTCTGACTCCATTGGCAACAATTTTTGAAAAACTGAGATCGATTAGGAAATTAAGACGCTTTCTGAAACCGCATATCATAATTAACTAATTTGGATTAGTATTTTAAACGTTTTCGGTGTGATCTTCTCTTTGTGCCATAGAACTAGAGCGTTAAAAATTTGGCTTTGATTGTTCTAGATGCACAACTAGGACGTCATATTTGTCAAAATAAGTAAACGTTTTGGAACAAATGTAACTCATACTGGTTGTATTCCCTTTAAAGATTATAAGACTTGTTTCTATATATACCGCGATTTAATTGATTTTAAGGTATTTGGTCAATTATTGGAGATTTTGTGTTCTATTTCGAAATTCTAATATGATTATTTAAAAATTTATTTGTTTGGGGAGAGACGATAGATAAAACTTAACTGCAAATACCAGAGTTTTATTCCCACAGTCAGAGGAAAGAATTCAGTAAGTTTATTTCCAACTAAGCCCAAGTTTGGAAGTATCTCCTCAAATTGTAATTTTGCCCTCTTTTTCATGAAAGAAAGAGGATATAGCTCTCAAAAGATGTATAGGATATTTTGCATCACCCGTTTTACACGTATCGTTTTACAGCAATAATCAAATAAATGAAAAAAAATGGATTAAAAAAATTATTAGCTTATTGCTATACTGATTGATAATCAAAATTTGATTAGGAAATTTTGAAATTTTGATTGATAATCAAAATTTGATTAGGAAAGACTATATGCGAAATTAAACTAATTCACGATATTCTTTTGAATAAAAAACCACGGATGGAAAGTCACAAACTCACCCTTGTTTATGTTTCTGCGTGGGAGAAATGGGACGACAGTGAGTGATTTTCAGTCTCGGCTGATTACTTGAATGATCATTTGATTATGGCAAAGTACACGAAAGGGGGAATCTGCATAAGGGAATGTATGTCTTCCAGGAGGGCTTTCTAAGGTGAACTTGTTCATATTCACGCTACACAAAATCAACTTTCCAACCAGCCCGTTCACCGGTTCGAATCCAAGACGAGTTACGAATATTTAGCAGTTCTTAACCGCTTGACCGCTGTTCCAACTAGGCTTAGTTGGGCATAAAATTGTCAGGACTGAGTTGAGAAAAGACAGGATATCACTGACCTGGACTTACAGACCATATATGATGCTAAATTTTAATTGCCGCATATTTTATTTTGACATAGGATTTGA
The DNA here is from genome assembly GCF_044657685.1 of Stegodyphus dumicola. NCBI lineage: Eukaryota > Metazoa > Arthropoda > Arachnida > Araneae > Eresidae > Stegodyphus > Stegodyphus dumicola. The sequence continues at coordinate 18,268,484 of NC_140772.1, read as the reverse complement.
TTTACAGAAATAGAGACCAGGAAAAAATCCCTTATGAAGGCGCTCTCTCTTACATTTCTTTTCAATATAAAACGCATCACTGTTGGCAAATATATAAATTATTTTTCAAAATAACTTAATAGTTTACTGTTTTTCCATTTAAAGATATTTAAGGAAACAGTACATTTAAACTTTCGGTATGTTTTGCTTTCATAATTTCAGTTTACGGTGTATTGTATAAAATATAAAATCACACTTTTTTAAACTCTGTGGGTTTTTTTCGGGGGAGGGGGAGGATGGAGACACCAGGAAACCGGGAAAAATAATCCTAAAACATTCTACCTGATTTTATTACAAACCTTGATTGTTTAAGTGACATAATTAAGATACTTATCAGTTTAAGAATTAGTAACACATGCTAGCATTGTTTGTACATTATAAATTATATAAATTGTAATATATATTGTATTATATAAATTGTAATATATATTGTATTATATTAAATTGTAATATAAATTATTTTTCAAAATAACTAAATGGTTTACTGTTTTTCCATTTAAAGATATTTAAGGAAACAGTACATTTAAACTTTCGGTATGTTTTGCTTTCATAATTTCAGTTTATTGTGTATTGTATAAAATATAAAATCACACTTTTTAAAACTCGGTGGGTTTTTTGAGGGGGAGGATGGAGACAGCAGGAAACTGGGAAAAAAAGATCCTAAAACATTCTACCTGATTTTATTACAAACCTTAATTGTTTAAGTGACATAATTAAGATACTTATCAGTTTAAGAATTAGTAACACATGCTAGCATTGTTTGTACATGGGGGGGGCGACATCGATGGCCAATCGGAGTGAAAGGCAATTGTCAAATGCCTGATTTTTAAAAAAAGGACATTAAAAGAAGCAAAAAGAAGAAAAGATGCTAAAATATTAAACTTTATATTTATTCTTCCTTCAAGTTGTAGAGTCATTAGGTTAATTAGAAGCAGAAAAGATGAAAAATAGCAACCGCCTTCGCCGGGAATCGAACCACGGACCTCTGGAATACCGGCCCAGCGTGCTACCGTTACACCACGAAGGCACGCTAGGGAAGTGGGAGAAATACCTTATATACTCCCCTTTTTAAAGGGCGACTAGGGTTTTAGGGAACCTAGTCGCCAAATCCTGAGTGTGGAGAATCATCATCCACAACCCTTTTAGTTCGGGCGCCACTTGTAGAGTCATTAGGATTTTTTGGAAGCCAGAAAAGATGAAAAAATATCAACCGGCTTCGCCGGGAATCGAACCACGGACCTCTGGAATACCGGCCCAGCGTGCTACCGTTACACCACGAAGGCACGCTAGGGAAGTGGGAGAAATACCTTATAAAGTTTTGCATGCTAAAATATAGAACTGAAAAAATATACTTAAAGTTTGACATATTTTAAATATTGCAGATGTGTTTGGTAAGGACCCCTGAAATTGAGGCCCAGAGTATATATCCAATTTGCCCTCATGGTAAATCAAGTTTGTTCTGAGACACATTTTATGACACTGAATTGCAAAGAAGGATGTGGCATATGATCTACACCACGAGGTCACAGTTTAAAAATTTTGTTTTAGTTTATTTCGCTTTAGCATAAATATGGTGCACTATGTATTAAATAAGTAACTTGTATACGTAACTAACACATACAGTACGCATTAAGTAAGTTTATTTCCAAGGATTAAAAATACCAGTAGTGAATTTATAATTCATATTCTAGTGAGGGCGAAATCGATAATAACAAATTTCAAAAGCAGTCCTATTTAATTACGGAAAACATTTCCTAGTAACTTCTAGGAATATTTCAAATTTGAAAACGTTCCACATAAATCAACCAGAGATATTTTTTCATTCACATAATAAAACTTTTCCAATCCAAACAGAGGAAGCAATACATGTTTTAAAAAGAATAAAAGACTTCGTAATGAATAGCAACAGAACAATTCCATGGAAACCGCTTCTGATGGTGAAAAACAGACACACCAGATTATATAATATTTCGATTTGTTTTCAAGTAGCTCATTTTATTACAGTGACAATCAAATAAGTATAATAGTGTTAGTATTCAAAGTGAAACAAAAGATTTTTCTTTTGCTAATGCAGGTTTCTGCCTTTTTTTGGGGGGGGGGGAACGTCTTTGGAATCCTGAATGAAGTATCAAGCTTTACAGTTCCTCCTAGGCTGAAGAAGAGTATATGATTATTTTACTACATCACTCACTTTCATACTATTATCTATATTTATGCAATACAATATTTTTACATAAACATTTGGTAATTAATTAAATGTTCAATAGAACGTTTCGAAATTTTTTTAAAAATTTTTTTGTGACAAATCACATATATTTTGGAAACATAAAAGTTAATATATTTTTTATTTTAACAGGGACAACAAGGGCAGGCTTAGTGAATTTTATTCCATTTATAGTTATTTTTTCGATTAATATCCACTGCAATTCGACAATTAGCTTTTATTGCTATATATCGTCTGAAAGCGCTGTGCACATTTCAAAGCCTACTTTAACCAGACAAAACAACCTGTCTCTTAGACATTTATATTAATTTCTTTTTTCGAATTCTGTACTTTTCGTTTTTATATTTAATTTAAAAACAGTTTAAATAACTATATTTTCTTGAATTTGTTTTAATTATTGATATATTTAACTATTAACTTTGTTCATTGATCTTTTGAACATTAATTCAATTAATTTACTAATGGTAATTATTTTATTGAATTATTTAGTATTTTATACATCCACCCCCACATACAATAGAAATTTAACTATTGAATTAGAAATCATTTGAATATATGAAAGAAATCGGATAAACGTCTTTTATAGGCTAACCATGTACGAAGAAATTTTATTTTCTTGCTATCGTATAATATTTCGTCAAAAACTGCATAGCTTAAACAATATTACACTTAATATTCAAATACAAATAACTATTTTTAAGAATCAAAAATCACATATCAGATCGCAGTTCCTGCGTATACTATACGACTAAAGCTTGAGTGGAAAGGGAATTTATATAACACCACCACATTTGTTTAACCTAACCTTAATAAATCTCATGAGTACACCACATGACTTCCTTGTACGGAATATTAAATTATGCGCATTTTTTCTTGCATTTCATTTAAACTTATTGGATTGAATTAAATCTACTTCACCGACAGCGCATAAACCACAATAGAATGAATGCATTCTTTAAAATTCACTCTAGTATTTGTTTACCATAGCGACACTGGCGCTAGATTCACTTAACAGTATTATATTTCGTTCATATTATAACTCATAATGCACAAAATTTATATCATTTAAAGAATAGAATTATCTAATCGTTGCCACATGTTCTATTCAAATACTATAATAAAGCTAGAATGATGTATAAAAGAAATTAAGCAAACAAAACAAAAAAGAAACAGTTTTTCACAGACGATTGAGTATTTCTCATTCAATTAATTCAGTTCTCACTTCGCGACAAGGGCAAAAATACATAAAAACTCAAAATATCTGTATTAAAAATTACGAAGTAAATCTTAAACACTTATTTCCTCGAATAAATTCCAGAAAGGATTAAGCATGATTTAATTGGCAATAATAAATGAAGGCGTTATCTTTGTTGTTGCGAAGCTAAGTTTCTCTAGATTGGCAACAAATCCACTAGTCTGCTGTTTCAAATGTAAACAATGGCCGCCGTTAAAAAAAAAAAGGCTTAGCGGCACTTAAACAACTTTAAAATTGTTGATAATGCTAAAAATATTGCACACAGATTTACTAAAGGCATAAAAACCTTAACCGGAAGATAAAAACAACATAATTCAATCATTTTTAAAGCAAAAAATGTACAATTTACAAACATATAAGAGTAAAGAAACTGAAATCACTGAGCCGGGTAACAGAGTGGATATATATATAAATATATTTCTATACTTTTGGTGCGGCCGATTGCAACCAAAATACGAGGTGCACATCCACATGTTATAGCAGTCCTCTATATACAAAATTTCAACGTTCTGAGGCTACTCGTTTTTGAGTTATGCGAGATACGTACGTACGCACGAACGTACGTACGTACATACATTCGTACAGACGCCACGAAAAATTCTCTTCAGAATTAATTTTAAAGCAGTTTTATAATTTTTTTGAAGGAAACGAGTCTTTTATTCTATCCTTACGTACAGATATCACGCAAAAACATCGTTAAATTGCATTCGATAACGGTCAAAATGGATATTTTCGTTGAAATATGCTGCCTGAAACTTTTCGCGATTACAATACTTCCTTTTTACTTCGTACAAGGAAGTAAAGAGGAACATGTATTATGTCTAATAATAATTCACAGAGTCAGGACAAATATACATCAAGCAAATGCTTTTCAACTAATGTTTACATTCAAATCTTATTTTCAACAGAATTAGAGAAAGAAATTACTTATTATTTTTCTAAACAGCAGACCTATATTTATTTTAACAGAAATAAAATAATGAAATTAATTTTTACTTTTGAAGGTCATTAAACCACACATATTACCTTGTTCTGATTTCTACTACATTAAGAGTAAGCATTCTCAGAATTGTGAAAAAAATGTCTTGCTTTATACTGTGTTATATCTTTTCATATTATTTAAATCAATGGAGAAAATAAAAAATCACGGGAATAAATTAAAAACCAGATCAATTTTTACTTAGCCTAGAAATAAGTTCAAATACTACCGAAGTGATTTTTGAACAAAGAGTGCGTTTTTAAAGTTTACGACTACGCTCTTACAAAATTATAAGCTGAAGAAAACAGCATTCTTACTTCAATATGTAACTCTATGCAATACCTGATATACTCATATAGCACCTTGATTCTTTCGTAGAGGGTGTCTTTTGGAATGCAATTCAAACCTCCGGTTACGATTTTTTTTAATGTCTTCAGTGCTTTTTAAAAGCTTTGAAGCAAGCTCACCTACTAACTGATCTTTGAAGTGAGATTTAACTTTAAGAAAGAGGAAGTAGCATGTAGATGTCAAATATGTTGAGTAAGGACAGGTAAAAAGTAGTCAACGAGGCGAGAAGGAAGGACGATTGCATCAAAATTTAGAAGTTACCGCGAAGTACTGCTAAATTTAAATGAAGTATAAAAGTCAAGATGTGTATCCAACTCATCAATTGTAGAGTCATTAGGTTAATTGGAAGCAGAAAAGATGAAAAATATGCAACCGCCTTCGCCGAGAATCGAACCACGGACCTCTGGAACACCGACCCAGTGTTCTACCGTTACACCACGAAGGCACGCTAGGGAAGTGGGAGAAATACCTTATACAGTAAGAAGACATGAATTCTACCAAGTTTTTGTAATACATGAAAACAGCACGAATAAACTCTAATATACTAAAACATATAGTAATCCTAATGCATAAAGTAAAAATTAAGAAAGTGAAAATGCATGGGTTAATCTCCCTAGTTTGGAGCTCCACAACAGAACTTGTCAAGGGAAATGTGTTTTGAAGTTCCATACCTGGTTGATTAATTAGATAGCTAAAACAAGTTTCGTTCCGACTAAATTCACTGAGACTTAGAAGCGTTTATTTTTTATAATGGCTGGGCGCTTTATTTAATAGTCATTAGCCATGCGCACTACAAGGGCCGGAAGTGGTGGCGATTTTATTATGGAAGCACCTAACTGGTGGTCATCATTGTCTCCTATGAAGGGACAGACAGTTACAGTCATGCCTTCTCCGGGTTTCGAGGCCAGGCCCATAGGATCATAAATAATAAAAAAAAAAGTTTCATTTCTAATCATAATTTTTGGGGGAAATTTTCTTGTTTTTCCAACTTTACAACAAAACTTTATTACTATTCTTTGCTCAGCCTTCGCACCCATGCCAGCGGATGTTCACTGGGTCAAAGCAAATAAAGTTAAACTACATAGAAATTTCCATCCGTAATGTCCGAGTCTGTCCATAGATGATATTGTAAGCAAAGCGAGTTGAGATGTCGTAATAAAAAATGCTGTCGGTGTTCATATTGGCAGGTCTGTTGAAATTTGTTAAAGAATTGGTCCAAAAACTTTGTAGGCGCACTGTGTATATTGGCACATTAAAGGCTTGAAAATATCGACCAAACTAAACAATTATATGGCATAGCATAATGCTTCTCTCGTGTTTCAAACCCTTGCACAGGCAGGTCCAGAGAAAAGATTTCAGATCTAATGCCGGTTAGCTAATCTCTACATATAATAAAAGAAAGAGTCTGTCTCTCTGTGTGTGTGTGCCTATTGTTTGCGCTGCGCGTAAGCTAATAGACCCACGGCTACGAAATTTGGTACATAGGTGCATCTAGACAAGAGCCAGTGCACCTCGAAGAGACTTGAAATTCGAATTCGAATTTTTTTTATTTTATGTTTTGTGACAAAATCGCGTCATTTTGAGACATAATGGGCTATAGGAAAGCGAGACTGTACTCTACACACTCCATTTTCACATCGTCATGAAACGTAGGCACTTAGATATTTTACGAACTTAAAATAAATTTTGTGTTTCAATAAATCGATTCAATACGAATTTATTTAACAAAGGGAACTTAACACCTTTTCAACGGGATTTTTTCTAAAAAAGTTCATTTTTAAAAATGTACATTTTATCTTTCTTTGATATTTGGACACCTTAAACTTTCATCCTTGCGACTGCTTTTACAAAAAGAATTTTGGAAAAATGATGATAATATTTTGTAATTTTAAAGAATTTTTTAAATGAAGCTTTCGAGTACACTTCTCACATCTCACATCTTTAAAAATGTGATTTTGGCAACAATTTTCCCGTCTTATTGTTGTTGATAGATTTTTGATGAAATCGCATCATTTTGAATAGTTTCATTCTTTTAGAAATATGGGTTTGGCAACAATTTTTCATCGTATTTCTTATGTCACTGTTTGTAAGAGATTGGCATATTTCATTGTCATATATATATATATATAATACATTTTTCTTGATTGTTTTTTGATAAAGTTGTTCTGCAGAGTAAAATTCTGCACGGAATTTTATGTTTTTTTAGTTTCTTTCGTGTTATTTTTTCCTTATTTCACTGTTTGTAAGATATTGAAAAGTTTTGCATGATTTTTGTTCTTCAACGAAGAGTTGGTTAATTTTTTATTGGGATAATTAATATTTGTATTAAGAGATATAGCTTATTTCATTATAATTTTTTTCTCTTGAAAATATAAGATAAAATATCATTAATTATACTTTGCTTTTCAGAATTTTTTGTTTTTTGTATTCTTTTATGTTATTTATTGCTCATTTCACTGTTTTTAAGATACTGTTTTTAGTTTTAAGTTTTGAGTGATTTTTTTAGGAAACAAATTACTTAACCTCCTTTATACCATTTCAGTTCTTAAGATTTTGCAAAGAGGGAAGTTGGTTAACTTATTTATTAGGATAATTAATATTTGTATTAAAGGATATTGCTTATTTCATTGTAATTTTGTTATACGTAATAATTTTTTTATTAAGTTGTTCTGCAGAGTAAAATTCTAAGCAGTTTTTAAATTTAACGTTTGGTGTTCCCTTCAGCCATTTTTCCGGTACATTTAAAAGCCAGACGAAGGCTGGCAGCGAAGCTGCTAGTACGGTGGTGTGTGTATTTAATTATGGCAAAGCACACGAGGGCTATCTGCCTAAAGGGAGGGATGCCTTTCGTGGAGGACTTTCTAAGGGAAACTGGCTCGTATACACGTTACACATGGGGAAAACCACGAAAACGCCCATGCAGCCAGCCCGTTAAAAGCTACTAGTCTTAAATAAAAAAACTTCGTTTAGCAACTTGAGAAATTTGAAAGCTATACATAATTTTTTTCTCATGCAAACTTTCCTTAATAAATACGAAAATATTTCAGCGCGAAAAAGGTTTTAATGGTTGACATTCATTTCCAATGGACCGCTGAAATAGCTAAACTCAGTCTCTGAATCTCAAGATGTCAGCTGTAGTGTTCTTTTAAACTTTTCTAACAGCTTGTGCGATGCGGAAAGAGAGACGTGTGGTGCTAAAATACAGCTACGCATAGTGGAAATGCAGTTATACTACGATGTAGAAACATATTTGCGCGGTACGTTGTTTGAATCGTCATAAATGTTTAGTATGTCGACATCCTGGAATCCGATGCGTGCGCCAGAAATAAAAGCATGTATGCAAATTCACAGAAATCAGCGCTGGAAAAAGCGATCGTTGGTTAAAAAACGGTTGTGTCCAGCTATTTTGAGAAATTCGGCCTCGACAGAGTTGTGCTTATTGTGTATTTTTGGTTACAAAAAAAATTTTTTAATATATACAGACATATATTTTTAATATAAATTTTTTTTTAAAAATATACAGACATGCCCGCCTGAAATAGCTGTAGCTACTAAGATAGAAGAACTAAGACAATGCGAAACTAATCATCTGCTATTTCATATTCTAATGCAGCTCTTTAAGAACATTTTTTAAAAATCTCTTTAGAAATGAATGGATGTTTTCCTTTCTTTTTTTACTTTTTAATGGTTCCCTTTATTAAAGCCTATGGTGATTGTATATACAGACTGATTCAAAAGTAACAGTAAATAACAAATGGACTTAATTTTTAAAATACAAATGACATACTTCAGTTGTACATTCTAAAATTCATCCCACAGACCCCTCCCCCGCACACATACAGACAAAGAAAAAAAAAAAAAAAAAGAAGAGTACGATAAGGGGCCAAAAAAGGCAACCCTCTTATCAAACGAGCGGTCATTCTGCATACGTTGCGCCTCGGATGCAAATCGCCAGGGTGACGTTAGTCATCCGATGCCCTCTAAATCCCCTCTCCCTCATTGGAGGATGCGAATCACGTGATGCGGCCTCCGGGTAGTAAAAATGGCCCCTAAGGCATTTTCCCCCCGACTGACCACCAGATCTATTTTTGGGAAACAGGGAATCAAGACGGAAAGCTTCTTTGGTACGTAAATTTTCCCCCGTCCACTTTAAATAAAGTGGGGGAGGGGGGGAAGCGCAGCAGATGAATGCCTTTTTCAGACTAGGTCCAGGCTTTAGGACCTTCCTTTATTTGAAATACGGTTCACCAAACGTACCCTAAAATATATGAAGAAATAATTCAGTGTTTTAGACATGTTGTTACACATCGGGTTTGCAAATTTTATTCAAGTTGAGAGATCTAAAATTTTGATATTTTGCCCTTCAATACACACATAACAGATTGAAAATAAATATCTCAGTTTCACTCAAAACTGACTCCCTTATTACTCAAAAATGTGTTTTTTATTGGACATTTGGACCAAAACCACTCACAATCAGATTTTTAATATTTTTTTTTTTCACTTTCTATTTCATTACCACAGCGTTCCCAAACCTTTAGTTTATACGGAATTTTTAAAATAATATTCATGTTTTAGAAATTTCCACTAAAGATGAGATCACTCATACAGATTATTAAATATCTGGTTTATTAATTTTCCCTTTTAGTTTCTTTCAAGCTCTACTGATAAATTCATCTCTAATGCTAAAATCCCACATTTATCAATAATATTTTCGTTCTTCAGCTGTAAATAAAATGGTTAATGAATGAGGGAACTGAAGGTCTTTCGAAAGGAAATGGCACATGCTAGCCTCACCCAGGAAAAAATAAACAGGAAAGCACTCAGGTAGTTGCCCATTACCCGGAATTTGAGCCTGAATCGAAATACTAGTGTTCATATTCACTCGACCGCGTGTGGATTAAGTCGTCTTTGATTGCAAGCCTTTATTTAGTTACAATCGAATATCAGCGACTTCTTCTGTAACTTAACACCAGTCATTTCAGCCCGTATAGTTTACTCAATTCTTCCACGACAAAAAATTCAAAACTTTAAACCTTTTTTTTTTTTAAATTTCTTTAATGCTAAACAATTGTTATAAATATTAGAATAACTTACAAAAGGAGAAGATATCTCTTTGCACTCCAGTCTTAACAGAAAATGAAATTAAGATGTAGATTCGTTTAATCCATTCAATTTCTTTAAGCTACAATTGTAACTAATCCTGGACTAACCGTAAAATGAAACTAACTGCATAGTTCAGACAGAAACTAAATATGAGTACAACGAAACAAAAACTAAAATTATATTTATTCCATATTCAATGAAAAACGGAGCAAACCAAAAATTTAAAACAAAAATGGAGGAAGACTTATAATACAGAATACTTCATTTTTATAAGCTTTTAAAAAGCTCATTCATGCCATTTGTGGCTATAGTCAAAGTTTGGTATCCTTTTTTTAAAATTCTTTCTGATAAGCTAACGAACTGAAATTTATTGACACCATATTTTTCCATAACAATATAACATGCAAAAAAAGTTTGATTTCTTTTTTCAAATTTGATGCGAGTTTTTTAAATTGTATGTCGAAACGATTTTTCGCGCATATCTTCGTTTAATGAAGCTAAAACTCTCAGAATTTACACTTTGCAACATCAGATAGAGCGGAGAGAAGTCTTCTGTTGCCCAGCATTGTTGGTCCGAAAATCACACTTTCAATCTTTCTGCAGCCAAAATGATTCAAAAAACATCTTCCATTGGTGAATTAGATTTTCTAGAATCATTTCACATTAAAAAAAAAAAAAAAAAAAAAAAAAAAAAAAAAAAAAAAAAACCACACCTTTCTGTTCTAGTTAACGACCCTAATTCCAATTCATCTTTGCTTTCAGCCTTTAAGGAAATTATGTTTTAGATCTTATTTCATCACCAGATGGCGCCAGTAGTTTAACTCCTGTCCAACCATTTTTATCTTATCTAATCACTATATCTTATCTCTTTCATTTGCGCTTTGGCAGCTGAGGTTGATGGTTCGGTAAAACCATCGAAACTAGTCCTGTGAAAATTTGAAAATATAACGCTGATTTTTGCTGCTTAACTTCTAAATTAATTCTTTGTAAGAATTAAAGGAAATCATACGATGAAAATTATGTGTTAAAGAAATCTGATTGAAGTAAAGTAATAAAATAGATCAATTAATTTATATTTAAGTGATATTCCTGCTTATTATGGTTGTGTCAAATGGTGAACTGAGAGACGCCATCCTGAGCCACAAGATGGGTACAAAAAGAATGACTCATGAAAATCAAATAGGCAGCCATTACCACATGTGGAAAGGAAGAAGTAACAGGAAAAGAATGCTTTTAAATTACCATAAATAGTGCTGACAAAATCTTACTGCTTTAAATATGTTCTAAAAATAAACCTTTTTGGTATGTTTCGAAGTTACAATCATAATTCTTTTTTTAATAGCTTTATAAGTTTTCGTAGGCAATTTGAGGCCATTTCAACTTGTCAGATGCCTTGTTCGCCTCATGCTTGTCCAGGAACCTTAGAACATTGTAGATATTCATTGTGTCAGATGCCACCTAATAGCTGAGAAAATGATTCTGTATTGATGTAAACGGTGAAAAGACATCTTTTCTCGTTTCTTGAAAGCATCTATACTGATAAACTCAGCAGATAAGCCAGGAGATGACCGTGATGTTTATTAAAGTATAGTATTTTTGTGGCATGAGGACACAAGTCGAAGGCCTTTGGATCCATCCTCTGAAATTGCTCCAAAACTGAGACAGAACTGAACAAAAGTCATATTATGACCTTGGTTACGAAAGGCGCTGTTTTTTCTTAACCATGGTTAATTCGTGAACCTGATATGAGTAGATTCAAAATCAGAAGAGTATACATCAGAAGTCAATATACCTCCATCATTGACAAATACATATCATGGAATGCAGTGTAAACTGTAGTTAAGGGACACAAAATAAATGTAAAGGTACTTACGAGATTGAGAGCTTTCTCTGAATCGACGCTGTCTTCGTCGGGTCTGAGGTCCGTCGTGTCATGACTAGTAGAGCTGTCTTGGGTGTCATTCGAGAAATCGCCATTCATCCCGGAATCTGCAAAACAAAACATAAAGCTTTAAATCAAACTGTCGATTTTATAACGGCGTTATAAATTAGAGCACAAACTTGTTTACATTGATATAAATTTGCCAATATTTTGTATCGCTATAAATTCGGGTAAAAACTGTAAAGTTGCATTTTAGTTTTCCACAAAAATTCACAGTTTAACAGCTTCGAATTAAAAAGTGTATGAACTGATTTCAAGGTAAAAGTTTACAGCTGGGTGCCTCTTGGTTTTTGGCGATTCATTTTTGACGCCAAAATCGGCGCCAAGAAGACACAATTTCAAGATGGCCGCTACTCAAAACCAAAATATGAAGTCAAAAAATTGCTCTGTGTCCATATACACATCAATCTGTTTACACTTAAAAAAAATCCCAGAATTGCCCAAACTAGGCATTGCACACTGCCTTAAATTTGTCCATGCACACATCAATCTATTTTCATTTAAAAAAAAAAAAAAACAATAGAAAGCTAATACAAAGTTTAAACTGTCATGGTAACCTGAAATGAGGTTTCAAATTCGGCAAAATTAAAAAAAAAAAAAAAAATTGTCGCTAATCGAAGGGGCACCCAATTCTACACTAGAGCCAAACAATACGACGAGCTTTCGTATTGCTAAAATTCTCTCAATGCAGCCTAAAAATCGACTGGGACCAAGATTCCCAAATTTTGATGAGTTTTCATACTGCCAAATATCTGTCAATGCAATGGCAAAATCCAGCTCTTGAGATTAAGAGCGAACGAGATACGGAAAGTTATGGAATTTCCCCTTCATAAATATTGGCAAGAGATAAATATTTACATATTTCTGGTTTTAGATTAAAAAAAGTGTTGTATAATTTTGCTATGGATAATATTCGTGCAAATTTGGACTTAAAATTTTTCATACCGCGAAATTACCACACCATTCCTTCAAAATTAACCGCCTCAAGCCCGATTCCTATTTAAGGGAATTATTCCATTCAGTCGTTGAATTCTACGCCGGTTAAGTTTTCAGCCAACTTCGCGTTAAATTGACTGTGTGGCCTTCGGCTACGACGTTATCTGAATTTAAATTTTACATTTGACTTACCGTATTTAAATTATCTTATTACAAGTGGCTAACTTAGTTGTAAGAACAAAGTGCGTCTTCTGTTCTTATTTAGACAAAATGTAAGTTTAATTACGAGTCATACATATATATATATATATATATATATATATATATATATATATATATATATATATACATATATATATATATATATATACATACATACATATATATATATATATATATATATATATATATTAAGTCCAAAGGGGATATTTGTCCAGAAGGACTATTAATTCCGTTTTGGCATTTTGCGTCGATTCACTATGAATAGCTTTTCCTTTTCAAATTGTTGCCACCAAATGTTATCGCTCTGTGTTATATTTAAAGAAATTAAATAATGAAGAGTCTGCATAAATGTATGTATGTTTCTCGCATTGTGATAAAACAACGGCACCTAGAGCCATCTAGTTTTGAATAACGTAATCTTCCACCGCATATGGGCATCTGGAAGCAATAATTTGTAATTTAAAATTTATTTTATTATAAATTTCATATTTTGTAAAACTATAACGAATTTTTTATTAACAAACTCAACGATTAAGACACAATAACACGCCGAATAAATACTAATTCAGAAGTCAAACAACAAATGTAAATCATGTCATCCGACTAAACAAAAGTTAGCTTCATTTTATTCCTATGTTTTCCGTGCTCTTCAAGTTTGCTCCTCCAAACTAGCCCTTAATGAAGAACTAAATTATTTAAAAGCTATAGCTATTGACAGGGGCTTTTCACCCAACATTATTAATCAAGCAGTTAAAAAATTCTCATCTCAACACACTAAAAGGCACACTCTTGTTTTAAGAGATTATAAAAATTCTGTTGTCATTCCCTTCTTTCCATCAATTAGCTATAAAGTTGCATATATTTTGCAGAAATTTAACTTTCGGGGTGTTTACTCTCCTATCAATAAAATTCCGAGTTCCATACTCAAGGACCCCATTCCGGATATGAATTCCTGGGGTATTTATAGGATTTCTTGCCAGTGTGGTTTAATTTACATTGGCCAAACTAAGAGAGCCTTAAAATTTCGCGTCAAGGAACATGAGGCATATGTTAGACAAAAGGAAACACATAAGTCTTCAGTTGCTCAACATTGTTAGTCCGAAAACCACAATTTCAATTCTTCTGCTGCCAAAATTATTCAAAAAACATCTTCCATTGGAGAACTGGATTTTCTAGAGGCGTTTCACATTCATAAAAATCTTTCTGTTCTAGTTAACGATCCTAATTCCAATCCAAATTTGCCTTCGGCCTTTAAAGAAATTATGTTTTAGTTCTGGTTTCACCAACAGATGGCGCCACTTGCTTATCTTAGTTAGGCTTCCTTATCTTATCTAAACATTATTTCCTATCTTGTTCATTTGCGGTTTTGCATCTGAGGATGGCGGTTCGGTAAAACCCTCGAAACTAGTCCTGTGAAAATTTTGTAAATATAACGCTGATTTTTGTTGTTTGACTTCTGAATTAAACTCAACGATTTCAAAGCGAGCCATGGCAACACTGTACGAAAAACAAAAAACATTTTTATCTCCAGCGCACGAGACTGTGTATCGGAAATTCTAAACATATTTTCATTTTGAAATTATTTTGCGATATTGCTGTTGAATTGAATTTTATGGTTTAAGCGCGAAGAACATGATATTTAATAAACAAAGGTATAACGCCCCTTTGGCGTTAAATAATTGTAAAACGCCACAATGTTAAAAAAACGCCCCTTTGGACGCAATGTAAAATCTGAAAGCTTTCAGATTTTTTTTTTCGCAGTTTGTAAGATACCGAAACAATGATCGTAGAGTAGTTTAACTTTCCTTTTAAGAGAGATAATATATGCGATATTCTCAATTTATGGATATGGCGTGTAACTTCGTACAAGCATGGAACAAGAAACGGAAAGTTAAATAGTACGTTATATATCAAAGGGGTAATTGGCTTACAGTACTGGTACGTAAAAAAATTAACAGTGAATAATGCGTATTATTTGATACCAAAGTTTTATGATATTAAAGTCTAAAAGAGCGAACGATTTAACGCCTTGGATGATTCAGAAGTCATGAAAATGATCCCAAATTGTCCATCGGTAGCAGTTACCAACGACATTTTCAACTGTCAGTTTGCACTTTTATTCAATCTCTTACACTATTCTCGCCTATAACGAATATCCCATAAAATAGCTTAAACAGTAATAATAAAAATACACTTCCATTTCTAAATTTGCACTAAGTCTCGATTCTGATATCGTAACACTGTCAGGGTATGGAATCGAATTAATATCGCTGGTTATTTAAAATACCGAGGATTAAGAAGCAAAAAATGTTAACCACAAAATAATGTTTTGGGAGATCTATTATTTTGTCATACTGTGGTCACAGCATTTTATTTCAAAGACCCGCAAAACTATAATTTTCTTTATACGTTTATTACATAGCATATAATTAGACTATAAACTAAAGATAATTCTGCCTTTTTTATACGGTTATTCTTTTAAAAGGAAAAGTATGCCCAAAACAACTTTTTGATACTCCTAAAGAAATGAAATTTTGCAGTTAACTTTACAGGGTACTAAATCATGTTTTCTCAAACACAATATCCTTATAGAACACTTGAAATAATATTCATATCTCAAAAACACTTGTATAACTTTTGCACATGATAAAGCCATCTTATGGAACCTAACCTAAGTAATTATTGGCGAAGTCATGGAACACTAAGTTTCCGGAAAAGTCACACTTTAACTTTGATTTAACAGAAACATAACGTTTTCTGTTCGTTCATTTATTCTGTTTTCAAAATTCTCAAATTTTGTTCCAATATTCTACTTGATGACAAAGAACGAAATAAAAATGAGACACGATTTGCTGGCTAATGGACTTAACAAAGACTACAAAGAAGTTTGCCAACGGATATTAAAGACAAAACAATTTTGCATTTACGCAAATCTGAATTTAATGTTACTTTGCAAGCCATAATTTATGGTAGGCTTCCTATATCAATATTGTTTCTTCATATGGTTTAACTATCTCAGACCAAATTCATCTAAAAACCTCAGAAGCATTTTAACAAAATTTAAACTTTAAATTTTGTTATCTGTCTGTTCAGTCAGCAAAGAATGTCTCAATAACCGGCCTACAAAAATTTCGGCTTCCTTCTTTCGAATCAAAACATACGTACGAGTTTTGTAGTACAGCGTTTTTCGGGTCCTAATGTCGAAGGTTTAGACTTTGTTTAGATTTGGCGGCCCAGGGACAAGATGATGGAGAGTAAGAAAAAACTCTCCCAAAGGGCAAAACCAACCAACCAATCCTCGGTATTCCATTAGCCATCCTCACCAGTCGCCGCGTCCGAAATGTCACGAACGTTTTATCAAAATCCATTTATAGCTAGAAAGAAACACGAGCTATTTTAAATGTTGGATTTAAAAACATTCCGGAGATGCTGCCTGCCGACTGGGAGGGCCAGAATGGCGATGTGAAAGGTGGGGAGGGAGAGAAGGACCGAATGGAATAAAGTAAAAATGTCTCTCCGCGAAAATTCCCTTTCCGCATAGCGCTCTCATTTCCAATCTCGTTTGGAATCGCGCTGACCGTTGGGCTGGCGGCGGAAGAGAGAAAGGGGAGGGGTCCAAAATCTCATCGGCAGGCACGGAGGGGCCACTGGACGTGTTCGGCCGGAATATGAGATCAAAAGTTTCGCTCCCGCTTCATCGTTTCACAGAAGAGATTCGGAGGGACAGGATGCTCTCCAGATCCATCCACACGATGCGAGAAATCTGCACACGCAGTAAGCGCTCTTCCACATTTCTCTTTCTCTCTCTCTCTCACACTTTCTGTCTCTCGACGGCACCTGAGACCGCTTTTCTCACACAAAAAGTCGCGGATGCGACAAAGATCTTTGCTTTTGCTAGTATACCAGAGAGAAGCGTCACGTCGCTGGAGAATAGAGCGGAAACATAGAACGCGACGGAAGAAGTCGTTTGGAATTCACGGACAGGATAAATACACAAAAGTTTGATTCTTGCAGACATATTTATAGATTAAACCTAGCACCTATATTGATATTCTACCGCAGAATCGGCAGAAGTATTTCAAAGATAAGATACAGGATAAATAGCGAAACCATAAATCGCTGATATCGCTACCCGATCTCTGTTCCCTCGTAATTTATATTAAGGTACATTAGAGGGAAAGAAGAGTAATAGGTAATAGGTTACAGAAGTGCAGTTAGCAATAAGTTAATGGTCAGCATAATCTTTGACAGCCATTCTATAGTTCCAATTATTCGCTATTTCCTAAATTATCTTGCATAATCCCTGACGGTAGTGTATGAACTCAGTTATAACATTCTTTCTTTAAATTAACTGGCTCTCTTATCTTTTTTCTTTAACCAAAAAGCAGAGAAATCAAAAAGCAAATACGTATCAAGGCATTTCAAGATACCTTTTAGAACGAATAAAACTTAGCGCTTGGATGTTGCCGGCTTTAAATAGATTACGTAGAAATTCAGAAAATGGATGCTACATCCAATTTTATAGGAAAAAGATTTTGATAAGAGAAAAAAAAAAAAAAAAAAAAAAAAAGCTACGGATAAGAGAAAAATTATTTGTATTAAATAAAACCAATATTTTACATATTTTTAAAAATTTATTCCTTTACAAACTACCATTAATCCAGATCTAGAAGCACCAACTTGCAGAATCTTTCTTAAAGTTCACTAACTGCAAGCCATCCAGAATTATCAAGCTAACAAGCAGGTGAACTCTTGTGAATAATCCGAAATAAATGAGAATCCAAACAAACCACCATGTCCCAGTCTGCTGATAAAACGCAGCAACATTCACCGCTCGGGACTAGGGATTTTGTTTGAATAATACATTCCGAAGCTTCCTCTCAGCCAGATTTATAATTGTCCCAAATTTTAAATTTATCAGAATGTAAGAGTAGTGGGAAACGATGAGTTATGGAAGCATCCACTTTTTGACAACAGCAATGCCTTTCGAAGGGTTCATTCCTAAGGGATGCAATGTAATCTGCGTGGTTTCTTGGATTAATACTAAGCTTGATATAGCCCTGATGTTTACACTTATCGGTATCATTTTTAGTTAAAAAAATAACAGTCCTGACTTAACAATGCTGAATGTTTTCACTGAAGTGAATAAAATAGCAACCAAAAAAAAAAAAAAAAAAAAAAAAAAAATGTGCTCCATCGGTTTCTAAAATAACATTCAGCGTAATGAAAAAGATCGAAAGTAACAGTAAATCGGTTGCACCAGACTTTTTGATATTCACAGGCTAGCATTATCCCAATTTTAAAATTATATCGTTTCTCGGCCAGTGTAGCATAAAGCTTTACAAGGATCACGAGATATTTTCCAATTCAAAACCACGTTTTAAAATTGGCAGACTGGAGTATCTTTTGAGATAATCCAAGCGCTGATCTGTCAACCAAAAGATTCTTACTGACAAACTCAGCAAAAGATACGAAGCACTGATTTCACATTAAGAAGTGAGTATTACATCACATCCATAGTAATGACAATAATTTTGAACCCCAGATCTCTGTGACGCAATTTCACGGGTGTTTAGTTAAGTGTGTCGTCAATCAAAACAAGGCTGGGAATCACTGACCTAAGGGATAGAAATTCCCAAGGTCTCAACATACAAAAGTGTCAAGGTACCCAATGATAAGATTCCAAGGTTAACACACTCGTAAAAAAGTAATGATACGCAGCGAATAAGAAAGAAGGCAAAATGAATGCCTTTTTTACCCTACTGAAAAACAAGGTGCTAAAAAAAACTGAAAATACGAAGCATTAATTTCAGCTAAGACAGCTGGTGTTTGATTTCGCAGCGTTCATTTGCTTCTTACGGATTTTACTTTTAAAAATTCGTCTCAAAAACCACACCTTCCTTAAAGCTGAC
Source organism: Stegodyphus dumicola (assembly GCF_044657685.1). Taxonomy (NCBI): domain Eukaryota; kingdom Metazoa; phylum Arthropoda; class Arachnida; order Araneae; family Eresidae; genus Stegodyphus; species Stegodyphus dumicola. Next base: position 18,249,521 of record NC_140772.1, on the reverse strand, counting down.
CTTACAACAGAAGACTTAATTTCTGCATACAACGACTCAAAGTATACAATATCTCTAGTTGTCCAATCTCAGAGAGTACAACTAATGGGGAAACCAACTCGGGAAACATTCACAAAGCAGGACGCACAAAGCACGAATTCTGCCTTCTCCTGTACACAACACACACACATATATATATTGCTACGAATTTGTAAAAATTTGAATAAAATTCTATGCAAAACTGCAATATGTTTTTGCATAATGTAACATGAAATGCTTGAAAAAGAGACGAAGCTCGCTGCTAAGAAAACAATTCCATACCAAAAAGAATAAATATAAATAAATAATATTGTAGCCATTCGCACAAATTCAATAGTAAAACAAAACATGCTGCTAATAACAAGAATGATAACATAAGAACTAAATACTGAGAAAATAAATAAAACCAAAATAAAAAGCAAATATTAAATAAATATCCAAACAACAGGGCTAAGTCTATTTAACATTGAGTAAATGACTAAATTGGCGAGATATCGCCAAGCTGGCGATGGTTTTCGCGAGTATTTTTTGTCGCCAAATTTGGCAAGAAATTGCCAAACGTCGTTCAAATTTGCGACCATTTGACGATATTTGGATCTGCTTCTTGAATAAACTGTAATGAATAACTGTAATTGATCCTCTGTGTAGATGTACCGCCCTCATATGCCTTCCAGTATATGAGTTAATTCTATGAAATTCCCCTAGCAAATGAGGCAATAACCGTTTTATTCTTTTATTTTGGGATTAACCGGTAAAATCTCAAGTTTAATCTCTAAGGGACACAGGATTCAAACATACCATTGTGCAATTACACTTCGAGGACCAAGGCAAGGACTACGCGCAATCAGCACTGCCCCAGAATTATCTCTGATACCACTTGAGCAGAGCCTGAGAGGGCACCCACACCGTGGGCAGCAACTCCACTCTAAGACATTTAATATAATTCATAAAACCAAAAATAATTCAAAAAATAAAAAAATATTTAATATAATTCATCTTATTCAACCATTAAAATACTCCTGCGATTCGTTCATTATTTTGACAAGTTTACCGAATGTGTATCAAAATACGATGATGTGTGCATAAATATCGAGATGCGCTATCAGCATGTATGCTAAGAATCTTCCTTCCGAAGAAGAATGAACCTCCACAACTAGAGAAATCTTGCAGATCCTTTACGGCTAGAAGTTATATTCTACGGCTATATTATATATTATTTATTTAAATACCTTATAAAGATGAATAACAATAACGTATGAGCTATCAAGATTTTTGGAAGCGAGGAACATGATAAATCAACCATGCCTTTGCCAAGGCTTGGACCAGAGTGCTTCTAATGCTAGATGGACATGTTAACCACTTCACCAAAACAGCACGCACGTGATAAATGCTTTAATTTCTAAACACTTCTCAATATATTAATAGGCGAACGGGGAGAATGATGAATCAGACCAACTCATATAAATGCTAATGGCTACAAACTACCATCCACGACATTTTGATTTAGGCCCCATTGCAAACAAAATTAGGTTATTTTGAAGCGAGAAAAGTGGAAAACTAACTAGCCTTCACCGTGCATCGAGCCACAGATCTTAGCATGCACGGAAAGAATACTTTAATCCCTCATAATTTAAATTCATTATAATATTATTTAATAACGACGACGTATTTAATATGCGCAAATGCACGTGTTGATACCATGAATCAGGATGGTACTGATTCTATGCATCAGGATGATAATATCTGTATATAAGCATTTTTAAATATCCGTATATTAACATTTTAAATTTAAACAAGTTTACAGATTTTGAGTTGGATTCCAATAACTGGATCAGTGTTTTTTCCTGATTTTTACTTCCTTGTACGAAATAAAAAAGAAGTATTGTAATCGCGAAAAGTTTCAGGCAGCATATTTCAACGAAAATATCCATTTTGACCGCTATAGAATGCAATTTAACGATGTTTTTGCGTGATATCTGTACGTAAGAACAGAATAAAAGACTCGTTTCCTCCAAAAAAATTATAAACTGCTTTAAAATTAATTCTGAAGAGAATTTTTCGTGGCGTCTGTTCGAACGTATGCACGTACGTATGTATCTCGTGTAACTCAAAAACGAGTAGCCTCAGAACGTTGAAATTTTGTATATAGGACTGCTAATGTAGATGTGCCCCTCGTATTTTGGTTGCAATCGGCCGCACCAAATGTATGTAAATATACTTATATATATATATATATATATCCACTTTGTTACCCGGCTCAGTGATCTCAGTTTCTTTACTCTTATATGTTTGTAAATTGTACATTTTTTGCTTTAAAAATGATTGAATTATGTTGTTTTTATCTTCCGGTTAAGGTTTTTATGCCTTTAGTAAATCTGTGTGCAATATTTTTAGAATTATCAACAATTTTTAAAGTTGTTTAAGTGCCGCTAAGCCTTTTTTTTTTACGGCGGCCATTGATTGTTTACATTTGAAACAGCAGACTAGTGGATTTATTGTCAATCTAGAGAAACTTACCTTCACAACAACAAAGATAACGCCTTCATTTATTATTGCCAATTAAATCATGCCTAGTCCTTTCTGGAATGTTTTCGAGGAAATAAGTGTTTAAGATTTACTTCGTAATTTTTAATATAGGTATTTTGAGTTTTTATGTATTTTTGCCTTCTCGCGAAATGAGAAATATTCAATCGTCTGTGAAAAACTGTTTCTTTATATAATATGAACGAAATATAATACAGTTAAGTGAATCTAGCGCCAGAATGTCGCTATGGTAAGCAAATACTAGAGTGAATTTTAAAGAATGCATTTATTCTGTTGTGGTTTATGCGCTGTCGGTGAAGTAGATTTAATTCAATCCAATAAGTTTAATTGAAATGCAAGAAAAAATGCGTATTATTTAATATTCCGTACAAGGAAGTCATGTGGTGTACACATCAGATTTTTTTTTAATGATGCAAATAAGGGTATTGAATTTTATTAAATCGCTAAGAAAAACGACAGTTGAAGACTATTGGAAGAGAAACAGCAGGTGGTCATTGATAAAGGCTAGCAACTGCTACAGCAAACGTCCATCCGCAGTGAGTCAGAACCATACCACTTTTCCTTCCAGAAGGCAAGCGTGGGTTTATATTCTCCTCTCTCGATCTTCAAATCAGTCTAACAGATGTTCCTGATGGAGAGGAAATGTATTCCTGGTTCCTATTGTCGGTGCGTCCACCAGCAATGAGTGACCTCTGTCCACTGTTCCTTCAGAGCGGACAAAGGCGCGGGTGGGCCAGGTGACCATACTTCTTTGTTCCCGGCGCCGATTACGAAGCCTCTTCCATCTAAGGCAATGCACTTAAAGCTTCACCACAGAAACGGAGATGGCGAAGGGGGGAAAGAAAGAATCCAAGATGCCACAAAAAAGGTTTTATATGCGCTTTTACCATTTTCTCACCATTACGCCAAAGGAATATTTCCCCTACCGCGTATATGATCTGCAATCGTTATCTTTCGGCTATTCGTGCCGCTATTCAATCGATTCTAATGGGAATCGAAGCCAGCTTTATCCGTATCAAAATGACTTATATTCTAATTTATGAAGAGAATATAACCGCTCAAGAAAATGCCATATACCAGGAATGCGAGAAAACGCCATATAGTATATATAAATGAACAAATACAAAGTAAAAAGCCGTAAATAACTTAATATGCGCTGAAAGCAGCAACAAGTGGCGGTAATAATGCAAAATAAATTAAATATGCTTGAAATTCCTGCCATATTCAATTCGGAATAAACCCAAAACCAGAAGCACAGTGGATTATTCTTAGAGCGAAAATTTGTAACTGAGCTTATTTATTTTTGTTCGATAGGTATAAATAAAAATTAATAAAATCTGTATCGTCAAATCTTTGAGTAAGATTTCTATCACACTGTAATTTTATTAGCTTCATTTATAGATTTTATAGGTGAGTTATTCATATTCGTTTTTAATGAAAATGAAAATAAGATAAACTTGGGCTCCAATTAAGCAAAATTTTGAAACTTTTTAATACCGTATTTGTAAACAAATACGTAACTAAAATGTCTTTACGAACCGCATAAAACTGCTGCGGATGACGCATGCGCCCTCTAATTTGAGTCCACTGGCTTGCAAGATAATTAAGTTGAAAGCTATAATAATAATTCGATGACTAGAACAAGCGATGTGTAAGAAAAATATTGCTCATTCAACCTTGTACAGTCAGTTTGTTAGGTTTATTGCTTCTTGAGACATTAAATGTCAACTGTGTCTTCGCTAGGATCGAAGCCACGGATCTTCTAGTGCTAGCGGAATGGGCTAAAACGACAACAAACGAACGCGATAATTCTTCCTGTGCTGCCCCACTTAGGTAACTGAGGAGTGGCAACAAATCTAGTCGACAAGTTCAGAAGGTGAGATGTTTTCACCACCATACTTAGCTCAAAGAGTCTTTAGATTTTTCTAAACCAAGAAATCTGATAAAGCACTTATGTTCTCGGCGGAATCTTCCACAGGTACTTAAGACATCCTAATCATTTACATCACGACAGACCGCGTGTGGAGAAATGCGTTAAATTCTTGTTTCCGGAATACGGAATATCATTTTAAACACTGGAAAAGACTGCATATTCAAAGGGCACAAGCGCAGATACAAAAGGTAGAGCTCTGGATAATTACTTTTAAGCCAGGATGCATGGCAAGATTATCTGCGAAAAAGAGTGGGGCATCATCATGGAACGGCGGGATTCACACAAAAGTACCGCCATAAATCCTGGAAAACAGGAAGAAAGGAAACAGCAAAGATGAAAAGGTAACCTTTGGCAGAAGGAATTAGCAATTCTGGCCACACTGGCCATTGGGGCTTCTTCGGGAAGGGCAGCTTTTCAATCTTAACAGAGGGAAAGGAAGGACAAGCCTCTTTTAAATCAGCCGAAATGAATTCCGCTTCCCCAACCAACACCCTTCCCGGAGAGAGCCGCAATAAAGAGGGAAAACAGGAGAAGTAATTTTTATGCATTCCCGCAATCGGAAGATTGCTCGAGGGCAGAAGAAATGGAACCTCAGCGAGAGAGGGTCGGATTGCATTCGTTCCCAGTACCTAATGAGAATGCAAGGAAAAGAGAAGTCATTCCGTGCGAAGGCGAAGATGAGTCTGCGGGGAACGGAAAGGGGAAGTAGCGTGGAATTAATCTCGGGCTCCAGGACCCCTTGGACATTCCCTGGTATGCATACGCATTTTAAGGCTTGAGGCGCCCAGTATTAGCTCTCTGCTCAATATTCAGTAGTTGATCAATAAATAAAAAGTGATTAAATACGCATTTTTCTACTTTTAGGCTAATTCTGCATCTTAAAGTCATTTTCAACTACAGTGAGACTTACAACACGACGAATAAAAACTGTAAAATTGAACAAACAGGAAAAAATCAAAGAAAAACACCGAGAACAATCACTCGATCAAATTTCTTAGTAATTAAAATATTTTAGTAATCTTTTCAAGTTTTCCAAGAGGACGTGACGTTGCAACTTTTCGTTTAAAGGTGAGATATGATTGTTCTAAAGGTTATTTATACAAATTTGGATTCCTTCATAGTTATAACTGTGTGGCGTGTGTGGATTCAGAACTAATTGAAAACTGTCCACTAAACATTTTTTTTTGAAAGGTACTGGCGTGTTAGGGAGATGATTCAAGTCTTGCAAACTGTTTGATCGTATTGAATTACTTCTATTTCAAATGCATTTAGCATATCTAAATACTTTTCCTCCTCTTAATGTAATTAAAAATTTTTATTTATTGTTTGCGTTCAATATTCAGCAACTGATTAATAAATAAAAACGCTTTTTTCTATTTTAAGTTTGCAATCACCTCAAAATCGAGCTTTATTAGCTAACATATAGTTAAAATGATCTTACGAGGAAACTTGGCGACTTCTCGCACAGGCGTTAAAGAATACCAGCACAGAAGAAGAGTACAATAACCCTTTATTATTCGCCAAACTCTTAACACAAATGCACGCCATTCGTGCTTACAATAACATCAATGACTTGCAAGAACTTTATTAGAATGTCTTTATTAGAAAATAAAGAAACAATTATGGCCACCCTCCTAGTTCTTAATGAACTTGAACTCGTCCACTTATTGCAATATATTATTAAGAAAGAAAATTTTATATAATAGTACTATATAATAATAATAAAAGATAACAGTAGCTTTTAGACCAGCCGACTAAAGAGGAATGTTGACGCAACCTTATAAAAACTGGGTAGTAAATAAAAGCTTACAGTAATGCTACAGAGGACTGCAAAAGAACTATAATAAAAACAGGTGTATATAACTAATAGTATAAAACAGAATGGCTGCAGCTGTTGTACTACAGGACATTACAGAGATAAAATCTTAAAACAGTGGACTATAAAAATAATGGACGAAATTATGATAATAACTAATAAAATATACGAGAATGTTTAGACAATGCTCTAATAAAATATTGCGTTACACAAAATCGTACTAAATCAAGAAAAGGAAAAACAAATCTGATATAAATCTGGAACGTAATATAAAGCTTTCAGATTTTATATTACGCCCAAAGGGGTTTTCTAACGTTTTATGTGTTATTTTTACTTATTTAATATTATGTTCTTTGCACTTAAACCATAAAATTCAATTCAACAGCAATATCGCAAAATAATTTAAAAAGAGCATATCTTTAGAATTTCCGATGCACAGTCTCTCGCGCTGGAGATAAAAATGTTTTTTTCTTCCGTACAGTGTTCCCATTGTTCGCTTTGATATCGTTGAGTTAAATTAAGGTACAATAACACGCCGAACAAATATTAATTTAGAAGTCAAACAACAAAAATCAGCGTTTGAAATTTAAAATTTGAAATCATAACGCTGATTTTTGTTGTTTGACTTCTAAATTAATATCGTTGAGTTTGTTAATTAAAAATTCGTTAAAGTTTTACAAAATATGAAATAGATAATAAAACAAGTTCTACATGCCAAATTTAGGCTTTCAGATGCCCATATTCGAGAGAAGGACTACTTACTCAAAATTTTATGCCACAGTGCTAGAAATAGACATTTTTATTATTTTATTTATATGCTCACACATAGTAACTTTATTTTATAAACATAATGTATAAAGGCTCAGTTAGGCCTTTATTATTTTTTGTATGATTGACTTTATGAATGTTTTATGGAACTTATTGCTCTGTTAATGTCCATGAACTGTGGACTTTCTGAATTTTATTTTTAACACAACTGTACTTCATTTTTAGTTTTTTATTCGTCTTTCATAACAACTATGCTTAAAAAATTATACTTTAAATACTCTCTTAACTTTAAATTTGCATCCTGGCGAAGAAATGCGAGGCAAAATGAGAGGTTCAGGAAAGGTGATAAAATAATTTGTTATGCAAAATATGGGAGACCCTACAACCTTTTGTATGTTTTTAATTGTATTTGTACAATCACCTTTATGCAACCATCACGCAACAGAAAATCGGTAGTTCGAATTCCGGCGAGAACATAATTGCTTTTTATCACATTTCTTGGTTAAGAAACATCTAAAGGATCTTTCGAGTGCTACTAAATTACGTATTGCAATATGAAAAAATGTAATTAATTTGATTACTGTTATTTAAAATTAAAATAAACCCAGTTAACCACTGACAAAGACCAAGTGTTTTCATTCATCGAAGATGGCAAAATCGGTGCATCGACTGAGACATATCGTAATAGATATCAAACAAGAAGAATCTTCACTCTCTGATGGCCAGCGTTTTTTTCACATTTTCAGGTGCAAAATGCCATTTGAATTGCATAAGCTCATCTGTAATACCCCGGTAAAAATATACATTAAACTGACAACATGACGATGAAGGAAAAGTATTCATCTAATACCCATCCGAAGTGACAAGCGCTAAATAACAGATGCTTTAGAGCCGTACAACCAATCTTTTTTATAATTTGCAATAGAACTTCAGCACTTCACATAGTTAAATGAAACAAACCTCTTCATGCAAGTATTCTCTACTGCTGAAGAGAAGAAAGTAATTATATGCACATGCAACGAAGGGAGAAGCAGCCAAGAAGCTGACATATCCACGGCCATTCAGTCGCAAGCAGAAGCGCTAAATATGGAACTGGACCTTACTTTCCCTACACTTTCATCCCCTTCATTCCTCTTTTCCTCCTCAGGAACACGGGGGAAACAGAAGGAGAAGGAGGAGCAGGATTGGTTGCGGGAGGATGGAAAGAGAGAGAGAAAGAGAAAGAGAAGCCACTTCTAATGCACGCCACAGCGTCCGGCAGCAAATTAAATTTGGACATCCAGAGCGGGCTTGAATGGCCCCCTGGCCGGCGATGTCTTGTTCATGTCAGATCAATCATAGAGAATGAAAGTGCAAAACGCACTCTGGCCGAAATTGATTTTTAGATTTCTTGTGTCGACGGTGGGCCCCGCGGGGCCATTTGCTCCGCCGGACCAGATAGACTGAAGGAATGGGAGGGGGGGATAGCAAAATAAAAAAAAAACACTGCCGAGCACAGACATACACACATAAAAAATAATCGGACATGGAGGGAAGAATAAGGAAACATTGTGTCAGGTATAGCAGTTATAGAAACGCATTTCTGAGCCACATTAAACACGGGGGGGGGGGGGGGAAGGGAAAATTCAAGCATGTGCGAGCGCGTTCTTCCATATAGTAGTAGTGACCCATACCAAAGAAGAGACGAAGGCAGCAGAGATTTCTTTTATCTCAGTGCAGGTTGATTGCCATGGAAAGGAGAGCGCTGGATCACCGAAGGGAGCCATTATCTATCCAGCGGTGATTTCGAACGAGAAACGGGCACGAGATGGGGGCGGGGGAATAGTGGTGGAGCATTTCGCATTTTGGGTGCAACTACTGCACATAAGAACAGAATGGGAGTTGATCAGAATGCACAGTTATAGCTTCTGTTTGGGGAAGAAAGCTGGGAGATATCCGTCACGGCCAGAGCTGGAGGAGATTATACACCAAACAGCTACTACCTCACTGAGAATGTAACTGGATGCAGAGAATACACTTTAAAAAAAAAAAAAGGGAAAAAAAGCAACGAGGCAAAAGAAAAAAATAACAAAGTCATCAAAAGTAGTACTAGCCCAGATATAAAAAACTACAACGTCCAAAAATGTTCACATAAAGGAGAACATTTCAAAGAGGCTACAAGAACGCATGACTACGAAGAGGTTTGTTACAGCAATGCAACACCCACAGCCTGACAACAAACGTGCTTTTGTTAAGAACTGCAAGCCTAAAACAGCAATCAAAATACACAGAATGCAGAGTTCCAGACACAATAGCAAAAAATGCGTTTCTGATAACGTTTATCTTTAGCCATTTTAAAATACAATTCCAACTCCATTGATCCAACAAGCAAGGCTATTTAGAAAAAAAGAAATCCAAGAATAATAATAATAATAAAAGAAAGCAAGAATTGGCAAAAGTTTATTTTAGTATTACACAAAGACCAAGTTCACTGCTGGCTATTCAAACTGCTGCACCATGAATACAGCAGTTAACAGAATCAAATATATGGAATGACAAAATGGTTAAAATTTCAAGTAAGTTCGACTGGTCATACTAACGAGATATAGTATAAAGTCAGCATTCAAGTATCCGGACAATGTGGTTTGAAATATATCGGCCAAACTAAAAGAGCGGTAAAGTTTCGTATCAAGGAACGCGAATCTTATGTCCAAAGAGGTGAAATTAACATTCTATGTTCTTCGATAGCTATTCATAGTTCGAAATTTAATCATAATTTTGATTTTGGGTCTGGAAACATTATTCAAAAAGCTTCTTCAATCGGTGAATTGGATATTTTCTTGAAGCTTTTAACATTCACAAAGATTTATCTTATTTAGTTCATGACTTTATGTCCGGTCCAGTCCTTCCTAACGTTTTTAAAATTCTTTAACTTAATTTTTCTATTTCGTTATTATTTTTGCCGTCAGATGGCGATCTTTTTTAGTTCGTTTTACTGCTGTTTGGTATAATTGGCTGGAAAAGCAGCGGGATTTCTTTGCTTCTGATAAACAGAGACTTGCTCCTGTTTTCCCTCGAAATCGATTGAGATCTTCACGAAATCTGCGCCAAAATTACCATAGAACCATGCTAATTTTATTGATCTAATTATTTATTATCTAACTATTAATCTATCAAATTCTAACTAATTCAAAAAATGACTCCGAGCTTGATTAAAAGCATATAAACAGACCGTTCCATGAGTACTGTGTTTAATGTTATTGTCTAATTTGTTTTTGCATTAAGGTCACCTTATTTCTCTATTTAATATTTTAAAGTCTTTACAAATTCTTGACGATAACTGGATAAAAATATTAAGTTTGTTACATAAAGTTTACTATAATGATCACTGGAAAAAATATTTATTAAATATTTATTTATTTAAAAACTTTAAATATACGTAATTTTTTTATAAATTCCTACAGACATGATTCGCCTCCGCCAACTGCTGGTAGATAATAATGGTAGACAGAAACTTTTAGGCTGCAGGTAATATATTTCATAGAATTCTTATTTCAAGTGAGGGATTCACATTCTTATTTCAAAGAAGGATTATAATAAAAGGAATCTTTTCATCCTACTTTAAGACACTAGAAGTAAATAAAAGTTTGGCATGACGAATTATATGTAACTATGCTATAGTGAAAGACAAATTTCTTTAAAGCGATAGGCACCGTCTACTATAAATCATGCAATAAAAATTTTTCTTTTAACAATGAGTTAAAACTATGAGTTATCCCCAGAGCCATTAATGGCCAACTGAATGAAATTGTTTAATATCAGTGTTTCGCTCGTGGCCAAGCGGATAATACTATTGAACATTGGTAGTTCAATAGGGATTAAAATCCAGCAGATGAGCTGGCTGCATGGGCGTTTTCTTGATTTTCTTTGTGTGTAATAGGGATACACGACAATTTTTCGCTTTAGGCAGATAGTCCAACTGAGAATTGCCGTAATCTGACAAATCAGAAGAGATTCATAGCGAAATGGCTAGCTGCAAGGAATTCCCAAGGTTGGCCTCATATATGAATTGAATATGAATAAGTTTCTCTCAGAAAATCTTTCATGAAAGCATCATTCTTAAGGATTTAGCTACTAATTAACAATTTAGAAAGCTATCGCGTGTTTTGACGTAATTAATTAACCACCTAATTAATAATCAGTCTCAACAGAAGTGAAACACGGTTGTTGGCGATGCGTCCGTGAGATCTCTTAAAAATAAATATGTACTTAAGAATGTTTAATATCGTAATTATGCTCATTAGTTAATAAACAACAACTATTACTGAAATAAAGAGATATGTATATCTATTATATTTACGCAATTCATACCTTCAGAAAAAAAAAATTAAATACAACGCTTTATATTAATGACAGAAGTAGAAATATAGATACATTTCCTTTATTATTACTGATTACTACAGGCATTGTGTAGTTGTACAATGCTGTAAAAGGTATGGATGTATTAAAATATATCGAAACATATTACGGAATTAATTTAAGCAATTTATCCCAGGCAAATGCGTAACGGGTGACGAATTCTCTGATTCTGGCGAATTCCCACGGAAGATTTCTCAGCCATACACGTAACTGTTCTCTCTTGCGAGACAAAATAATTCATTGTCATTGTCCTTCTCTTTCGTTTCATCGTGTTTTACTCTATCTACAATAAACTATCCACTCTCTAACTTCGACATTATATTCTTAACTGTTTACAAATCTCGATCTAAATGATAGCTTACATCATCTCGTTTGTCTGTTAATGTTCCGAAACTCTCCAAAGACAATAGATTAATTTGAGAAATAAAAACGTTATCTTTTATCCATAGCTAGCTTTACACAGAATAAAAAAAAGAGCTGATAAAAGTAGCCAAGGAAGATTACATAATAGCTGCCTAAAACCCTCAGATGTCATACTCAAACAACAGCTGCTATGATAAAAAGAAATACGCCTTCAGAATAAACACAATATAGGAAATGTATGTATTCCTGAAACTCCTCCACCGTTACCTTTTTGGCATAATAAACAAAAGCAAGCAGAAAATACTTGGACCGGGGGATGGAAGATTAAGCTACATAAATAATACAAAATTATATCCTGCATTTTGAAATAAACTCAATAATTAAAATTCTATTTCCTTTATGAAGGTTTCTTACCTCAAATAAAATGTGGATCAAAAGAAAGTTCATGTTGAGGAATTAGGCAGGATGCATTGTTAAGAAAAGCGAAGTTTCTGCTTCGAGCGGCACTTACAAATTTTGAATTCAACTGAATCCATGTCCCAGGCAATTTGTCCATCTTTTAAAAGAATTATTGCCTACAGGCCGTTGTCCATCTTTTCAGCTGCCATTGCTGGGTTGGTCATCACGAAGCAGCTGAAGCTCGTCAATGTGGTGGATGGGAGAGACCTTCTTTTCGAACATCGCCACAGAAAAGAAAAGGGGCCCGTCTCGGTGGTCGGCTACACGCAGCAGGTGAGAATAAAAAGATGAACGTCGCTTTTGGCAGTCGGACGTGTGGGGGTCGGCGGATGACGGATTATGACGCATCCCTTCGTCCACGCACAAACGTCTCAATCACAAACTAGTCCGCATCTTCACTCATCTCGAGAACGAAAAAGAACGCGACAGAGGCAGAAAAAAAAGAACAACTTCTTTTTAAATGAAGCTATCAATTGTTTGCTATTAACCTCAATAATACCAAATGTTTGCTTTTTTTTTTTTTTTTTTTGACGTAAATGCATATAATCAGTTAATCTTTCCTATGACCTTTTCTTTTTTTCTTTTTTTTTTTTTTTTAATACTGACCTCTGATTAAGAAAGATACTGAGTTAAACAGAGGTGTCCTTCCTTGTATTATCCTGATTTATCGGGAGCTGGCAGTACTCAGATACACATTAGATTCTCCGGGCAAGTAAAAAATTGCTATTGGATAAATCGCAATATTCGGGTTCCTGTGATCCATGTCATAACAATTAAAGATTAAATATGAAGCAGGACATAAACAACATAATGTGAATCCAACACGAAAAGTATGCATTCCATAACATTTAAATTCATAAGGAAATTCATTCGCAGAAACTGGTGGGCTTTGATTAAAGCTGAAACTTATACTACATTATTTAATCTTTTAATTAATCAGTAGTAAAAAAAAATTACGAAAACAACTTAGTTGATTAACCGACGTAATTTTAAAATAAAAATTTTAAATTATGTAATGATAAAAACTGTAAACGGTTTACATATTAATTTAAAAAAATTAAAACCTTTTAGTTAACTTTATAAAAATTATGATCCTATTTTTTTTTCAGTAAATGCTTATTGTAATACATTACAGGGCTTAATTTCTAATGTTAGAATTGCCGGAGCCCTACGGCAGAACGTTAGGAAAGAGGAACAAGAATAAATAAACAATTAATAATTAAAAAGTTAAATAATAAAAAAAATCAGAAAGGTTTCAAATTTTAAATTACGTTTAAAGGGCCATTTTTTTAAACATTTTGTATGTTGCCCTTATTTATTAAATATCATGTTCTTCGCACTTAAACCCAAAATTCAGTTCAAAAGCAATATTGCAAAATAATTTTAATTTGAGCATATTTTTAGAATTTCCGATACACAGTTCCGCGTGCTGGAGATAAAAATGTTTTTTCTGTTGCCATTGCTCGCTTTGTAATCCTTGAGTTTGTTAATCAAAAATTCGTTAAAGTTTTACGAAATATGAAATTGATAATAAAACAAATTCCAAATTTCAAATTTGAACTTCCAGATCCCATATATAGATATATATATATATAGCCCCTTTGGACTAAAAAATGCTCGAAATGCAGGGCGTCTTTTGTTTGAAACTAGCGCGACATTTTGACTATAATTAATATTCCGATTAGCAGCTTTTAAATTAATATTATAAGCGTGCATTTTAAACATTTAAAAGCATTTTAAATGTTCATGAAACGAGACAAGTAACAAAGAAAAAACAACAGAAATTTTGACGAAGACGCAATACCAACTTCTACTTGCGTTTCTTCACACAAATGATTCTAGTTGAAGGTAGCAGATAACATAAAGAATTCTACTCTCTTAAATGAATTTTTCTTATATCGTACTGAAACTTTTGCAGTTTATTAACGAAACATAATAGTGAAAAATATTTTTACCATTCAAAAATGTTAATTTTTTTATTTAAATACAAGTAAATATTACGTTAGCATATTTAAAATAATAAAAATTTTTATCATATTCAAATAGATGGTAAATTTAAAGCTTAAATTGGAAAATTTAGTAACTAATATAACTCACTATTTTCCGACACATATTTATATATATTATGTACGCTCAGCATTATTCAAAGCTAGTTATAAAAAAACATTACTTTAAATTTAATTTAAATTCGGATACGTTTTTGTTTCAGATATTATTTCATTTTAATAGTGCCTTTTTATGATATTTCAAAATTTCAGCATTTTTAAAAAAAGTTTCTGCAACATAATGAACAAATCTAAAATAACGTTTCATAAATAGCAGTGGTCCTTTCCATCCTGAGAAAAGAAAAACTGGAATGCTTAAAAATAATTCGCCAATTATCTTCTGAAGTATTAGAACTTAAAAAAACTTAATCAAAAATACCAAACTGAAAGAAAACTGCATTTCAGTTTTGAGTTTAGTAATCGTTAAAATGCAAATATTATTAAAAAAAACATTTTTAGCATATGTTCTAATCAACCAGGCGGTACAACTTTAATTACAGAGACTTACTAATTTATAAAAATTCTAATTAACTTACCGAAATGATTTTAATTGCACAGATTTATTAAGACATTAAAAATACATTTTCATTTAAATTTTAAAAAAAAATCAGCATTTTTAAGAATTTTTACGACAAAATCATTAGTTTACGACCTTAGACACATTAAAAAATTATTACGTTAACCATGAGAATACAATTGACAAAAAAAGTAACTTTTGAATTATAAATTGGAAATTTACGCCGGATTTCACTAACAGAGAAAATACAAAATATGTTTAAGGAAAACAAGATGTTCTCAAAAAGGCAACTTACTGTTTCCCAACTTCTTGCAGAATAAACAAATACTCAGCTCGTAACAAGTAAGTGTATGAATTGGGAACATAAAACGCACTTTATCAAAAATAAAAAATAAAAATATTGGTAAACAAGTAAATAAGATAAGATAAAGAATGGGTGAAAAAGTCCGCAAATTAAGGAAATGAAAGACGCAAGAAAAAGGGGAGGTTCAAAAAGAATGAAAGCAAAAAGCTGGAGAAAAAAAAAAAGAATATGAAACAAAATGGCGCCACTGAACTTTTTGATCTGTTATTATTGGAAACAGAAGGAAGTGGCGTATAAATTAAACAGAATGCGAAGTTTAAATCCACTTAACCTTCCAGTATTCGCAATTAAATAGAAATTTAAAACTTCGAGAACCCGGACAAGAGGTAAAACTTAACTGAAAGGTTTGTTAAAATTATGTTTTATTCTAAAAATAAAATTTGACAAATAGCACTTACCGCTTATTGTGAGGTAACAGAAGTACAAATATTTAAGTATGTGTTATATTTCACAAAAGATTTCAACGTCTCGCTAACCTTTTGAGCTAATAAATACAAAAATCTTTCACCAAAACCTACTCCGGACACACCGAGATTGACGACTCTGGGAATAAACAGCTTACCGGCGAATTGCCATAGCTATTTCTCCAAACGATAAACTCGCGTTTAAACTTAACTTAATTTACATTCTGGTGGAGGTTGACGGAGCGGAAGTTCCAAGAAAGAACTAACATAAAAATAACGTGTTCGCTAAAATATATCTTATAATAACAGTAATGGTATTAATAGTAGAAGTTTTTAAGAAACAATTAAAGTAAATTTCATGTAAAAATGTCAATGACCATGTTCATATGGCAACCAACAACTCAGTGTTGTAGAGACATAACGTTATTTTGGAAGCAGGAGAGATGAAAAATGAGCAATGCCCCCGCCGGGACTCGAACCACGGACCTCTCGAATATGCGTCAAGCGTGCTGACCACTACACCACGAAAGCATGCTAAGAAAGCGGGAGAAATACCTTATATATACTGCCCCTAGGCGACTGAGGATTAGGGAACCCGATCGCCAAATTCTGGTGGTGGAGAATCATCATTCACCACCTTTTGTTTTCAGTTCGGGAGACACTGTAGAGGCATTAGGTTATTTCAGAAGCAGGAGAGATGAAAAATGAGCAATGCCTTAGCCGGGACTCGAACCACGCACCTCTTGAATATGCGTCAAGCGTGCTGACCACTATACTACCAAGGCATGCTAAGATGGCGGGAGAAATACCTTATAGTGTTAAAAAAGTTACGACATCTGACCAGTGGCGTAGCAAGCGTAACTGGCGCCCGGGGCAAAATAACTTTTTGGCGCCCCCCCCCCCTCACAAAAAAAAACTTTCAGTAATATAATGTATAGAATATATTCGTAATAAGAAAATAATGCAAATAATAATAAAATGCTGAATCTGCCATAAAATACTCAAAAATATATAAAGATTAGTCACTACCTAACTGCACTAGCCTTGGATTCGGAAATGCATCTGTGTCGGCGGAAAAATCTGACCTACAATGATCTAGAATTAGTTAAAAAGGTGTTATTTATTTTACATATTTATATAAGTGTTTTTAAAAAGTACAGTTTTTAAACAATTAAAAGTTTAATATACATTATAGATACACAGATATGTGGCAACTTACCTACTACAACTCAACTCTGCCAGTCTGATAACCCATAGCAACCAAAAACAAAAATAATATTTGTTCCATTCAATTGTTATAATTGTTTACCGATCTGTCTCAAAAAATTGTACTACCATAATTGGTGACACGTATTTATTACGAATGGCAACCTTCAATGTTGCACAAGTATGGAGTTTATATGTCTAAATTCTGAGCAGCAGTAAGTTATCCAGTGTGATGAGATGCACGTAAGACATTCACTTGTCATTTCAAGCTTTTTGCCGCATTCCGGTGAGTCAACATATTTCTGTCATAATTTCAGCGGATATATGTATCGTCTGCTGCATTTGAGCCTCCAATTTCTCTGATTTCGAGTACCAAGAAACTGTGTCACTATATACATATTCATTATTTTTCTATACATATTATTATTGTGCATATTTGATTGAGCTAAAGTGGTTGACAACGATGCTGCTTCGCAATTGGCGAGAGTGGCAGTTAAGCCACCGCCTTTTTCTCGCCGAGACCCATCGTTATGGTTCATTCAATTGGATGCGCAGTTGAGTCACATTACTGCCGACGAAACTCAAATTTTATACAGTGATCGCTGCGTTAGAATCAGAGGTACTGCAATCAGCTCATGAAATAATTTTGAATCCATCGACGACGGACAAATACAAATCTTAAAAAAAAAAAAAAAATAATTTCTGTTTATGAAGAATCCGAGACAGTTAAAATCGAGCAGCTGTTGCATGATTTACGGTTGGGTGATATGAGGCCTTCTCACTTGCTGTCTAAAATGTCAGATTTAGTCGCCGGTAACCTAACGGATAACATTCTTAAAACATTATGGATGAATAGACTCCCATCTAACATGCAAACTATTTTAGCGGCCAGTAGCGAGCCACTTAAAAATCTTCCCGAAATCGCTGATAAAATTCACGAGATGGCCATTCCAACGCAAATACACGCAGTGCAGGCTCCTGGTCCAGGTATTGTGGCGTTACAAGCTTATATTGATGATCTGTCCAAACAGGTTGCTCAATTAGTAGTCATCCAAGCTGAACCTTTTCAGCGCAACCGCTCCGCATCACGTGGTCGAAATACACGCTGTAGCCAACTGAGGAAACGTTATCAAAGCTCTCCTCCGAGTCATAATAGTCATAATACAGGAAAGACCAAATCCTCCTAGTCCCATGACCATATGATTATGAAAGGTCGACCCCTTCAAGACCAAAAAAGGAAAGAAGAGAGAAAAAGAAGCTAATTATCTAAAAATAATTGGAGGTTAATTAACGAACTAAAAATAAGGAAGAGACATACAAACAACGAAGCACAACACCAACATTCAAAATCCAAAAACAATGAAAAACCCCACGAGCAAACAGAGTGGCCGAAACTCTCAAGAAATATTCATTCACATGAATTTTCGGAACAGGCACAGGCGGTCCAAAGCCATCGAGGAATTCCCAATTTAAATAACCTGCAGAAGGTCAAACCGAATTCCCTACAGTATTACTTTAATAGCATATTATTTGTATAATCATAATTCTATTTAAACTATTAATTTATTTTAAAAATTTACTTTAATAGTCCTACTACTATCTGAATTCAAATGTATTAATTATCCTTAATAATCATAGAAAAAAAGCTCCAGGACTGCCAATAACCGAAACTGGAAAAATTTAAGATTGCCATGTATCATATTAAAACCCTAGTAATTACTCCATTAAGAACAGAATATAAGAAAAATTTTAAAACTTTAAAATTTCAGAACATTTTAAAATCAAAAACTACAATTAAAAAATATAAAAATTCCATAAAATTTAAAATTTAAAAATCAAAATCCTAAAACTCAAAACCACTAATTTCGATAATTTAAATCTGGTAATCCATCAGGATTCTCAACATTTGCAAGGCCATATCTATGTAGCAATCAACTGCATCTCTTCGAAATACCGCATGTACAAAACATCCACAATGCATTAAATGAAACACTACACAGAAAAATTTCAAAATTTTCGTAGTAAACCTATAAATACTCATAACTGAAAATATAATCAAAAGATAAATATACACAATACTAAACAAATATTCCAAATTCAATATTAGAATTGATCAAATCCATTGCACATTTAGAATATGTTTTTATGATTTTCAAGTTCCATGACTTATCTCCCAAACATTTCTTTCTCAAATTTTCCAACAAGGAAGATTCAAGAGGTGATCTGCGTTACCAACTTGATGGCAATGACCACACAAGTCTGAATTTTGTAAATTAAATCTCGAGAGGTACGCGGGAAATCTTCCATGCCCAGTTAAAAACTGGTTTAAATCAATATTACTAATTGGTCGCATACCATTTTGAATTTTAATAGACTTCAAAAGACCCACGCACCTCTCTGATTCATTCCATCTAGTAGTATTCCAAATATCATTATAAAAATTGTTCATGTTTCTAATTGCATAACTTCTCAAACCAGAAATTTCTGTTTATATTCACAATCATCATTAGTGGTCGCCTCTTTAGCCAGCACGTCGGCCCTTTCATTTCCAAAAAAGCCAACATGTGCTTTTATCCAGTGTAAATGAATGTACATATTCTGCATCAAAAATTTCAATAGACATTTAATATCAAATATAATAAATTAGTAGGACGGGCCGAGGTCAAGGATTGAAGCAAAGACATACAATCAGTATATATATGAATAGAATTAACACAAGTCAAAATTTTCTTAACCCATTGAAGGGCTTTAAGTAAAGCACAGCATTCCGATTGAAATACAGAATTATAATTATTAAGCTTATATTTTTTATTTTCAATTTCAGTTCCATAATGATAAATCACAAATGCTGCACCCAATTTATCATCTTGCCTGGACCCGTCAGCATAAATATCCAATTCTCCGACTATTGGGAGTTTACAATCAAATTCAAAAACACATAAATCAGAAGGATGTACCAAAATATTATTAATTCTTTCAAACATATGCCTTGTAATCAAAATATCTTTATACAATTTAAAATCAAGTCTACCAGTTCTTAACAAAAATTTTTCAAAATATAATTTATATAAAATTGAAAAAGGCGGCGTGCCGGCTAGAACGCAGAGCACCTCAGTTGAGACAGTACGGAAACATCTTGTAATCATTAAGCACCAGCTCCTCTGTATCGCATCGAGTTTGTTCCTCAACCTGACCAAATCCCCGGCACTGGATCCCCAGGCACCAATTCCATAGGAAACTCTAGGGATAATTACATTATTCAGAATATCTTTAAGAATGCATGATTTGTTACAAAGTGTCTCACTAGAAAAAGGATCTCCTGTAAAACATTAACATATCATCTGAGAGCCGATGAATTGTTTTAAAATGATCTGCGAAGGTCAACTTGCAATCAATCTTGACTCCCAAATATTTAATAACATCAACAAACTTTATTCTTTTTCCTTGATATCTAAATTGTGGAGCTCTCACTTTGATCCCAGCCCGCGGGAAAATGATTGCAAAAATTTTTCTAAGTTGAATTCAAGACCCTCGCCGATTCTCCAGTTTTCCAGTTTTAACATAACATTCTCAAATGATTTCTCGAGTTTTTCCAATGATGCACCATACATCAGAACAGCAAGATCATCTGCATATGCAATAAAGTTAACATAACTGGGGAATTCCAAAATAAGAAATTTGTTTAATATGATATTCCAGAGCAGGGGAGCACTGCAGGAGACCTGCGGACAACCAATGAAAATCTCTAGTTCTATCTCTGCAGTCTCATCCTTAAAAGCATTAAACAAGATTTTGCGATTGTTAAAATAACTCCTATAACATTGAATCAAATTCCTTGGAAATTTAAGGTTAATCATGGTTTGTAAAATAGAGTTCCAGCACACTGAATCGAATGCAGACGAAACATCCAAGGACAGCAGCAATACGTGATGCGAACTCTTATTGCTTCTAATAAAGTCAATAGTATCATATAATGCATCATATGTAGAACAGCCAGTTGTGAAACCATACTGTCGCCGACTGAGTATCATTCTACTATTCAAGTAAAACTTCAATCTCTCAACCAAGATTCTTTCATACACTTTTCCAAAAACACTCAAAAGTACAATTGGTCTATATCTGTCATTCTGCTTTGGAATTAAAACAACTCGACCGATTTTCCAATTTCTTAGAAACACATAAAATTTAAAACAGTAATTAAAAAGCAATATAAAAATATCCAGATATGTAAAAATTAGAATCTGAACAAATATAGGATTAAAACAGTCCGGGCCCGGAGCGCTTCGACGCCTTATTTGTTCAACTGCACTTCTGATCTCTGCCTCTGTAATTACAGCGTCATCCAATGGCAATCAGAAAGTCTATCCTCATCTAATGAAATATCCTCAGGTGCTCCCAATTTGAGTGATTGCAAAAGCTTCTGTCTATTGAGTTCAATCAAATTGTCAGCGTGTTGAGGATTATACAGAGCAACAGCACGTCTCACTTTTTCAGAGGCAATTCGATAAAAACCATTATAATAATAAAGATTATTAAGAAAAAATTTCTTCTTAGTTTCAAATTTTGTCTTCCAAATTAGACGTTTATAAGTTGCCAATTCTTTTTTATATGCAATTTTCCTTTCATTACGTATATTGTCCGTTAAATTCAAAATTTGCAAACTTTTCCTCAAAGCACGTATCCGGCGTCGCATACAAGTAAGTCGTGGAGTCCACCACGAAATCTGCTTACTTCCCTTTTGTTTTGTTCGTAACTTCTTTTAACATCGATAGACAGATCCTCAAAAATTTTTCAATACAATTTTCAATTGTATCAGAGTCCTCACACTTCAATAAACTAATTTAAATTTCTGCATTTAAATTATTTTAGCAATACCTTCTAATCCGGTGGACATCTCTTGTTAAAACAATCTTAGGAGCACAATGAATATTTTTCATCATAATTCAACTGCAAATAACGATGATCACTAAGACTCTCATCCATCAGAACTTGCAGAGCTCCAGAATTGATAGACAAACCTGGTGAGGTCATAACAAGATAAGTCTATACCTCACCGATGGTAGATTTGAAAGTTGCAGGAAAACTCAAATCATTTAGTAAAATTATATTATTAGAGACGATAAAGTCAAATACCAATCGCCTTCTTGCATCAATATCTCCTGCGCCCCAGCTTGGATGTTTAGAGTTAAAATCACCGGTAACAATGAATTTATTATAATTTTTCATGACCGGGTATTTGTTTTTACCACCACAAATTTCGAAACAAGGCAAACAAATGCCGCCCACCGTGTCGTTATAACGACCAAGGAAACGAGAAGGGCCGTTGCTTGAAGTTGTGAACGACAGCGGCTGGAATTTTGCACGCCTTTTTCTCATCGAAAAGAATTCGGGCTTAAGTTTCTTGTCGTTCTTGTTTTTTGATGTTTCTGTCGTTCCACCACATTTTCACGAACAAACTTGCCTTACCAAGTTACAACTTTATGTAGCAAATGGAACTCCTATTCAAACTTTTGGTGAACGCCTGATATCTGTTGATTTAGGATTGCACCACAACTTCCAATGGCCATTCACTATTGCTACTGTTTCAAGTTCTATTATTGGCGCAGATGTTTTTCAAAAATTTTCTTTGCTTGCCGATCTTAAAAATCACCGTTTGATAGATTCCACAACCAACTTAACTTATCCGGGAGTAATTCACAATAGTCAAGATTTGAGCATTAAACTGATTTCGGGTAACTCCCCCATGGCATCAACTTCTCAGAGAATTCCCTACAAACACGCGCCCAGTTATGGGTATTTCCGAACCCAAGCAGGATGTATTACATTATATTGAAACTACCGGACCTCCGATTGCCGCTAAACGAAGACGCTTAACTCTGGACAAGCTTAAAGCCGCCAAAGAGGAACTTCAATACATGATGGAACAGGGAATTTGCCGTCCTTCAAAAAGTTCTAGGGTCAGTCCGCTCCATCTAGTTCGGAAACGAAATGGTAACTGGCGCCCGTGTGGCAATTATCGCCGGTTAAATGCAGCTACAATTCCTGATCGTTACCCAATCCCTCACATTCAAGGCTGTATGCAAGTTTTCGAGTGAAAAGCTATTTTTACAGCCATTAATCTTGAGCAGGTGTATCACAAAGTGCCCTTTAAGCCAGCTGATATTCCAAAAACTGCGGTTATTACGCCTTTTGGTCTATTTGAGTTTCCGGTCATGACTTCGGCTTATGCAATGCTGCTCAAACATTCCAACGTTTCGTGAAGCAGGTGCTAAACGGCCTCGACTTTTGTGTACCTTATTTTGATGACGTCTTAATCGCCTCCTCTTCAGAGCAAGAATACCTTTCACGTTTGAGAACAGTTTTTGAACGTTTTCAAAGGTACGGTGTCAGTCTTAATCCTTCCAAATGCGTTTTTGGCCAGTCAAGAGTATCCTTTCTTGGTCATGAAATTTCCTCTGATGGGATTCGACCCCTTCCAGATAGAGTCACCGCTATCCGCGATATGCCCGAACCACCTACAGTGAAGGACTTACGACTTAAGAAGATTTCTTGCTATGCTCAATTTTTATCGACGTTTCTTACCTCATGCAGCAACCATACAAGCACCTCTAAATTCCTTTTTGGTTGGAACCAAGAAAAACGATAAACGTGTTATAACCTGGACCGCAGAATCTCGCGAACCGTTAAAAAAATGCAAAAATGATTTAATTTCGGCAACAAATTTGCAGTATCCTTCCGCATCTATACCATTATCACTCTATGTTTATGAGGTGAGGGACTCACGCTTTCCTAGCATGCTTTCGTGGTGTAGTGGTTCTACACGCTGGGCCGGTACTCCAGAGGTCCGCGGTTCGATTCCCGGCGAAGGCGATTGCTATTTTTTCAATCTCTCTTGCTTCCAAATATCCTAATGTCTCTACAGTGGCGCCCAAAATAAAAGGGGTGTTGAATGAGGATTCTCCACACCCAGGATTTGGCGATTGCGGCTCCTAAAAACCCCAGTCGCCCTTTAAATAGGGGAGTTTATAAGGTATTTCTCCCACTTTCCTAGCGTGCCTTCATGATGTAGTGGTTCTGCACGCTGGGCCAGTACTCCAGAGGTCCGCGTTTCGATTCCCGGCGAAGGCGTTGCATATTTTTCATCTCTTCTGCTTCCAAAAAATAACCTAATATCTCTACACGTTGACGCATCAACGACAGGTATAGGAGCAGTTTTAAAAAAAAAGGTCAAGAATTATGGAAACCACTTTCATATTTTTCTAAAAAACTCTCACTAGCACAAACCAGATACAGCACTTACGATCGCGAATTATTAGGAATTTATGAAGCTGTCAAATATTATCGGCATATGCTATAGGGACGCGTTTTCATGATCTTCACAGATCACAAACCCTTAATCTATACTTTTCAGCAGCGTTCGGATAAAGCTTCTCCTCGTCAAATGAGACACCTAGACTTCATAGGGCAATTTTCAACAGATATCCGTTATATTGCGGGTTCGCAGAATATTGTAGCAGACATCTTGTCTCGTATTGAAGAACTAGCCGTTCCTTCGCCAATAAACTTTGCTGCCCTTGCGGATGAACAACACCGGGATTCAGAACTACAAACCCTCTTGAAAAGCAAATCTTCCACCAATCTCAACTTGCAGCCTATGCAGCTGTCACCTGGAAAATCACTTTATTGTGATGTTCAGGATTCAAGATTTCGACCTTATGTTCCCTCCGTGTTTCGCCATGCCATTTTTAGTCAGTTACATCGTCTGTCACATCCTGGCATCAAGGCTTCAAGGAAACTGATATAGCAAAGTTTCGTATGGAATAGCATGCAAAAGGACATAGCCAACTGGACACCATCATGCTTGGAGTGCCAAAGATCTAAAATTGTCAGACACACCACCAGCCAACTTAAAAATTTTAATTTGTCCTCATCTCGCTTCAATCACGTGCACCTCGACTTGGTCGGGCTCTTATATTTATTAATAATAATATAATACATGAATAAAATTAATTATTATGTATACATTTTTCTTACCTTGAAAATTTAGAAGCAAATTTATCATTTATTTCATCAAAGTCGATCCTTTCAAATTTTTCTCTTTCCACACTTAAAAATGCTAGATGACTTAGGGGATCTTGTCCCACCGTTGATTGTAAATATGTGAAAATTTATTTTAATTTGCTGAACGAACGTTCATAGTAAGTAGTATTTAAAGTGCGACTCTTAGGTTTGGAAAAACATATTCTCTATAGATCTGCAGTGGAGTTTTAGGTTCTATTTCTTTTCTACTACGGAGTAACGTCATGCAGTCACATTCACTGCTCAAAACAATTAGGGTGTATTGTGGGTTCGGTATGAAATAACCATATAATCGATAACATTTTTGAACAAAAGAAAATAGAAGAGATTATAAAGGAAAATTATAACGTTTACAAAGTTGGGAATATGCAAATTTAGTCTGTGACGTCGAAAACTATGCGTTTCAGATAAGGAGTAAGGAGCGACCTGCAGTATTCCTTTTTGTAATAGAAGATTAAAAAGAATTCACATGCGTTGAATGCTTCGTAGCAGTGAATATACGAAGTCTCAGCAAGATGACTTAGTTGAATCAGTAGCCTGGAAGGCCATCAGACGTTTACAGGAGAGTCAAACGCAATCCATTGTAGCGGAAGCGTTACGAATCTCAAAAAATGTCATTTCCAGATTATGGAATCGGAATTTGGAAACTGGATATATTTGAGAAATTCGGGACAAGGTCGTGTTATCATTTTAAAATAAAAAGCGAGAGATATACGTGCATTTCGTTTAAATATATATCTCTACTTTGGAGAAATAAAGAAGTCAGAAAGAACGTTTTGGTTGATGTACTGCAAGCATTTTATTACACAAATCAAGAAAATAAATAATTAATTATATTACAATAGTTATTAATTTTAAATATATTTTCCAGAAATCGATCACAAATAAAAACTGAAATTTTCCGGAAAATCTTGTTTGGAGACCATTTGGCGCCCCTGTACGAGCGGCGCCCGGGGCATCATGCACCCCCTTGCCCCCCTCTCGCTACGCCACTGCATCTGACAGTAGAGATATTTGCAAATTAAATTTTCTAACGAAACGCATTTTCTCTGTCGAACTTCTATAATAAAAAGTTCGCAACATGTTCAGATTAAAGACATGAATTTGCTGCTAGTTAAGTTTCATCTTTCTTCCATCGAAACAAGCAAGATTTATAAACTTCAGCAAGATTTATAAACTTCATAAACTTCAGTTTCAGTTATAAACTTAACTGACAGCAAGATTTATAAACTTCATGAGCTTCAGCTTGACAGACCTACCGAACTTACTTTAACCTTCTGTCGACAAAACTCTCACGCAAGCAGCATAAATAGGTCAAGAAAAAAATGAAACGTCAACAAATAATTTTCATCGCCATACTTATCTGGATTAAAATTAAAAGAAAATAATAAAGTTAATCGCACAGAACAAAAAAAAAAAAAAAAAAAAAAAAAAAAAAAAAAAAAAAAACTCATATCAATGCTGCATGGCTAATTAGCGAAAGAAGAAAGTAAATGAGAAGTGAAAGGAACTGGGGAAAATGACCAGTTTGAACTCAAATTTGCTCAGGAACTGATAATTATAAAAATGGCCAAGCTCGATGCATGATTTATTTTGTTAAAAGTGGATTTAAATAGTAGTAAGTTATTTATACCACGATAAATGATTATATAACGATGATGAGTTATTTTATGATGTGTAAAATATTTCGTCATACTATACATCTTTTCATTTGATATTATTTACACGTTAAGGTTATTTGTTAGCAGTGAAGAAGTATTTATTCCGAATTGTAAAAGTTACTGTTAAATGATTCCTTTCTAATCGAAAAGTAATCATTTGTTTATTTTTCGAATGTTTCTCATTCAAATTAACCATCAGTTATTTACGAGAATTTCTAGATCGTTCTTTAATCACCTCTCCTTTTTTTGAGATATTAAGTAATGCGACATTAGACCCTCTATAGATATACTAGGCATAAAGTTATACAAGTTACAAAGAACATTTATGGGAGCAATCTTATATATTTAGTATTCGATACTCAAACTCATTATAACATCCACTCAAGTATATTTCCCCTCTATGCTATTACATTTTTCTTTTAAGATGCCCATTAAAATATGATTTTGTTTTATATCAGGTGCAACAAAGATTTATCAGTTTCGTGTGAAATTTAATTTTGTTTCGTCTACCTGTACTTTTTGTGAGAGTTATAAAAATCGAGCTTCAAGGATAAATAGTCATGAAAAGAATTTAATAATAAAAATGTCGAAATTATAAGTGGCGCTATAATGAAAAATGGTGAGAAGTTTTCTCAGCAATGCATTCAAAGGATTATGATAATATCAAAGAAAGAATTTTCCTCAATGGACGGTAGATTGCATATAGAATAGTCTACAATCGTTACCACACTTGATATTAGTAGAATGAGAGGCCAATCTTTGGAATATGGTAACAGGTAGTTTGGCGACAATTTGGTAAGGCGATAAGGGTTTCTAGCTAGGACTTTAGCAGTGTACATGGATAAAGTCAAGAGTGTGCGCAATGCCATTTTTGTGCAATTCTGGGATGTTTCTTTAAGTGAAAATAGGTCGACGTGTACATGGATACCGTGTATGTGCAATTCTTAAAAACGCGGCAAGCAGTGGGCAATTCTGCATTTTCTCCCAATTTCGCACCTAATCTTCGTCATGATAAAGCACTTTTGTTCCATAAAACATAAAAGTTCTAGCATAAGCGTAATTCGGCTAGCAGATTGTTGAAAAAAAAAAAAAAAAAAAAAAAAAAAAATAATGTTGAGTAAAAAAAAAAAAAAAAAAAAACCATGCCTTTACTTCGTAAAAACAAAATGGCGTCCCCCCCCCCATAAAAAAACCTAGCATTAAAACTAGCAGGTTGCTGTA
The DNA here is from genome assembly GCF_044657685.1 of Stegodyphus dumicola. Lineage (NCBI taxonomy): Eukaryota > Metazoa > Arthropoda > Arachnida > Araneae > Eresidae > Stegodyphus > Stegodyphus dumicola. The sequence continues at coordinate 18,221,725 of NC_140772.1, read as the reverse complement.
ACAGGGTTGGTCGCCAAATTTTCGCCAAAAAATCGCCAAGTTACTATAATCCGAAGATTAACCGAATGAAATCAGCGGTGGATAAAAGGTAACAATGATTTTAATATATTTGTAAAATATTTACATTTGTGCAGGTGTGGGGCTTGAACGGTAACAGAACAGTTACAATTGGCTAGGAGTGGGAATCATACCAGGATCTCCCGTATCCTGAATCCTGTACATTTAATCAGGTTTTCCTTGCCGATTCTATAATTGCGATCCATCTTGTACTATAGCATACCCTACTTTAGCCATTCTGTATTTACAGCGTCAAATATACTTAAGATCTTATTACTTTTAGGTTAGGTTAGGTTATTTAATTACGACAAAGCCTCGAGGGCTATCTGCCTAAGGGGAGGGATGCCATCGTGGAGGACTTTCTACTTATTACTTTTAGAGAGAGCTTAAAATTCGTTTACACGATAACCTTAAAATTATTTCCGAAAACAGACTAGGAAAACAGATTACCTTTAAAATACTACCAGAAAAACGGACAGGAACTACAGGAGATGAAAAGGAAGTGAGAAAAAGTAAGGTATATCGAAAAGTTGGAGTAAATTTGAGCTTTGAAAGAAAACTGGATGAATAAAGCGCTTATATGCCTTTAGGTTCCAAAGCTAAATCAGCGCCTCTGAGAGATTTCCTCTCTTTTTTTAGGTCCAAACTTTTTCTCTTCAAGTCTAGTATAATCTTGAAAAGTCTGTCAAATGTAATCTCCAAGATTAATGCTTCATTCGTTTCCAAGGCTGTTATTTTATTTATTATTTTTAATACGATACGGTGGTTTAGATTATCAAATATAACCAAATATAGTCATTGTTATTTTTCTATCTTTAATTTAAATCGTGGAAAATGATGCGTACATAAATTTGATGAATAAAAGTATAAAACGAGTAATGAAAAATTTCGTGAACGCCGATTCCGTAACCTGTCTGAAAGTGTAAAAGACACCGATAGATGTCGCCACTTCCCTGTAGAAAGAGACGCCGTGTGGAAAAACTTTTCCGATGAACTATCACATTAACTTAACAGAATATATATTTTCTTACACGACCTTGCAGTTGCAGTAAGGATGACTAGAATAAATTCGCTTAGGGAAAGGAAAAAAATGAATAGCACTCACTCAGACTAGGTTTGTTCACTACGAGGCGAGTATAGAAATATATACTACTGGACTATTGTGTGCTTCATCGAAAAGTTTTTACTATCGTGCAAAGCCTTAAAAATTTCGTTGCATAATTAGTTTTACACTGAGAAATAATGTTAAAATTAACTTTTGAAGTTAATATTTAATAACTGAGCTTTAATCATTTCAAGCAGTTCTAATACATTTTGCAAAATTTTCTACATTTTCAGAACGGAAATAAATATAGTTATATGCAACAATAACGACTATTTCTCTTTTTAAGTTAAAAAAAAAAAAAAAAAAATACTTAAGAGTAATTTACGCACTTTTCATCACTTAAAAATTCGTTAACGATGCCTTTCAAAATTAAATTTCTAGTACCTGTGAAAAATATTTTTAAATTTCTTTGTCTTACAACGTAGTTGACATACTACTATTGCACTTTGTATTTGTTACATACTAGTTGATTTAATGCAAAGAAAGTAATGCATGATACTTGATCTACTATAATCCATGACTACTTATTTCGACAACTACTCTTTATATTTAATTGTAGGAGGGACAAATATTGGAAAAAGTTCGAATTTTTTTAACATTATCATATTTGAGGATATTTTGCATAAGCATTTTAATGTTAATTTACTTGCAATAACTAAGCACTTCAAGACATATTTTTGCAAACGATTTCTGTTGCATTTTTTTTTTTTTTTTTTTTTTTTTTTTTTTAAGTGTGAATGTAACCTACGTTAGTTTTAAATTACACAATTTTAGAATATTCAATGCATCATTAGCTTGACTTCTACTTATATGATTTTCACGTTACTAATTTTTAAAGAGCGTTCTTATATAATAGACACAAACACGAAAAGGATAATAAAAAAATCCCAAAGGGAAACACTCTAATAAAGTAACAGGTAATAGTCGGTTAATTAATTACAGCAAAGGAAGAGTTATATGCGAGAGGAGGATGCTTTCGCAGAGGACTTTCTAAGGAAATTGGCTCATAACCACGTTACATATGGGATAAAATTCGAAATTTCCCTTTCTATAAAACAGATCCGCAGTAAAGAATTTTATCGACTTTTAAATTTTGCTAACCTTTCTGCATAAAGTAAGAAAAGGAGGGGAAGGGATATTTCTGCTTTAGGTAATTATGAATTCTTCGATTCCAAATTGAGCCACAGTTATGTAATTTTTTTTTTCATTCCTTTGTCATTTTGCATATTTCGATCTCAGACTATCATGAATCGATTAATTTTATTAGACTATCAAGAATCGATTATAACCGATTAATCAAAACTAAAGTCTAAATAAGTTTCTTTTTAGGCAAAACTCCAGTTTCTTGACTAATTTTAATGGTTTTTTTTACATGTGAATTATACCGTACATATTACAGATGCAATTACATTATTTTTCACCAATCCCTCCATTAAAAAAATTATATTATTTAAAAATTAAAGTCTGAATGTGTTGATGCATTGATGTGCACAAAATGTCTCACGTACTAGCAATCATTATCGCAAAAAATTTATATAGATTATCCCTCTTTTCCCCCCAAAAACAGCATTTATTCCTTAATTGAAATACTCACCTCCGCATGAAAAAGAACTTGTGCCATACTATTCTTTTTTTAAACGACTCATTACAGGCACGAAGTTACTTGAAGAAAACTTGAAGTCGTAATTACAGAAAATGCGTATTATATACGCGAAATTAAATATGTTTCAATCGAAAGTATTTAAGTTAAAAGAAAAGTAAAAATTTTCATTGGAAAATAAATATAACTCAGCTTTTACCAACTGCTGTTAAAAGTAGATTTAATAGAGAAATTTAATTTTAAAAAATTAAATAAGGCAAAAGAATTTACAATAAAACAGTCGCCGATGATGAGGAATATGAAGTAACACTTCTTTCATAAAATGCTTTAAAATGTGCATTTTTTCCCCACTTTTGCACAAAATTAAACATAGAATAAATTTTACAGCAGAACATACAATAGGGTAACAAATGTCGAAATCAGTAGCACGATTTTGATTAGAAAATTATTCTTCCTTTCAGATGTATATTTAACTTTCTTCTAACCAAAAGTCTTTATGATGAAATTATTTTTCTAAAGTTTTTGTAAAAAAGAGTTTCGTCTGCTATTAAATGATTCAAATATAAAATGAAATGGTAATAGAACTAAACAGCACTTCTCGACACTTAGGTAGGCGTCAAGATTTCTACCAATTAGAAAGTTAGCTGAAGCAAAATATTAATAATGAAACAATATGGTAGTATATTTATATTTAAATGAAATTTCACGTTGAATAAGAAATACAAATAATTGTGCAAATGCATATTACCTGTACGGGGTACAGAATACAAATATTCAAGTCGCAATGAAGAACGCTGAGAGAAAAAAAAAAAACTTTAAAAGCTCCAGATTTATAGTTTTTATTGATTGTAGAATTTCCTAAAATAAGGTATAATTCTACCAAAGTTTTGATTTCGAAATTTAAAGCACAGTTTCAGAATTATACTGTTCTGAAACGTCGCACGTAACATTTCTTCTTCGGTAATTAATTTTCGAAATTTTTAAAATTTAACTTAAATATCCTCGAAATGAAATTTTTGTCAAAATCAGGAACTTCTTATAATCGTTCTTCCGAAAATCTCTTTCAGTTTATCTCTTCTAAAAACGTGATGGTATCTTTTTGAAAAATGCGAATTTTTAATCTCAGTATTTTAATTTGAATTTCAGCTTAATTTTAAACATGTACGCTATTATTAATTGGAATGGTTTTCAAGCTAGTTTTCGAATGCGAAATTTTATGCAAAGCTTTTTTTTTCCTAAAAAAGAACATATATTTTTTACCACTCTTCAAACAAATGATTTTGATTTGTTTCAAAACACGGAATTGAAACCGAAGTGTTTCATTAGTATTGGACTTAAGTTTTAATAACTCAAATACAAGACTAGGCATACTGGGGCGATGATAAAACGACAAAGCATAGGGATCTGAGTAAAATGAATAATACGACCCCCCCCCCAAAAAAAAAAAAAAAAAAAATAGATGCAGACGAGAAGACTGCTAATTCCTACTTTGATCCACATTACGTTTTCCGCGCACGACGGAGTCTAATGTAGCAGAAAAAAAAGGGGGGTTGGGGGCGATGCCCGCGCTGTATCCCCAAGACTAATCGCCGGACCTTCCATCCCTCCCTCCCTCCCTCAGCTCCCGTTTTGGTTGCGACCGACTATCTGACCGGCGGCCATCTTGCAGCTAAAGCTTCAAAACGATTCGATTGGCACTAAAGATGCGAAATTTAACGACCACTGTTTTCATCCTCTCGGGACTTCAGTTATTGGGTTTCAGCTGCACGGCTTTCGGGAAACGAAGATTTCTTCGTACGTCTGTTGTCACATGATATCAGAGAGAAAAGCAGCTTTTATAGCACGAATTTTAACCGAAAAGTGATAATTATGATAGGTTTTGTAAAGCGAACCATTTAAAGGAAATTTTCGCTCGTCAATAAATCTCAGATTTTAAAATAGTGGGTACACAAAATAAGTGATTATTAGTCTATTAAGCGTTCATTAGTTTAAATCATCAAAGTTATTTATATAAGATATGTTATGTGAAAATGAACAACATTTGGATTAATTTTAATTTCGATTTCTTTAAATGTATGACAAAATTGCGAAAAAAATTTTAAAATTTGCAGCTATGTCATCAGATAACAATATAGTGTATTAAAACAGAACGATTGGCATTTTGACACGGAAACACTTGACGAAGAGAATTAAGGAAACAAAAGGGGGGTTAAACTGATTGTTTCCCCCCAACTGCGGGCACTTGCCTATAACGCCATTGGCCATTCCAAAGGCCACAAGTGATGGCCATTTTATTGTGGAGGCACCTAATATGCGGCCACCATTACCTCCAAACAGACAATTTTGTATTCATGCCTTTTCCGGGATTCGAACCCGGGGCCTTTGGTATCGCAGTCAGGCTCCCCTAACCATTATACCGTCTGGGCGGCTAGTTACATTGATTGTAAGTGAGAACTATTTGCTAAAAATCCGCAGGAGTTTACAGGTTTCCAAACAAATAACCCGTCATACTGATGTATTTTATAAGATAAAAAACGGATGACAGCTGATGGATTTTATAAGATAAAAAACGGATGACAACTGATGGATTTTATAAGATAAAAAACGGATGACAACCGATGGATTTTATAAGATAAAAAAATTAAATATTTTAGGTAAAATATCTACAATAATTGCGTACTATCTTTGACTTTAAAACGAAGTCTAAACTAAAGAAGAAAAAGAATTTGAAAGAAAACGAAAATTAGATGACAGCCTGAGTTGAAAATATACAATATTAATGCCCACATTAAGTTAGCAAATTCTATTATGTAATAAACTACGTGGCCATGGACAGAAACTGAACTTCATTGCTAAAACTGAAATCAATTGAAAAACTTGTTTATTTTACAAAAACGCCTCTTATTTCAAATTTATCATTCACAATTTTTGGGGGACAAAATGGATATTAAGGCATATTAGATTATTTAAAGTTTTCATGAGACAAATCTATAGAAGTTAATTTATTTATAATTTCGAGACACAATTTACAGTGAAATGAAAAGAATTCTGTGCCTTATAGTTGTGGCAAAATGATTCCTGTTTTGAAGCTGAGGAAGAAGAAAAGGGTTAGAAATGTTTCTAAATCCCTGGAAAGAGAAAGCATGAAACGAGAATGTGGCCCACAGCGACAGTCCTTCTGCCGGCACAAGATCACCCCAGCGGCTGAAAACCGGTTTCGATCCTATACGGATGTCAGTTCACAATGCTAGTGTCGATCCTCCCTCCGCATGTAGCTTCAGAAATTATAATAATTTATTATAAGTCCTTTTTCAACTTGATATACATTTTTGATAATTATAAAGCTTCAACTAAATCAATATCGATTTATGCTGGTGTCCATTACACGCAGTGTTGGCCTGTATTGGCAATTTTATATCGCATAAAAAATTCACTGGCATTTGGGATTCAATACTGAATTAATTAATTTTGGATAATTGTACTTAATAAACACTTCGTTAGATTGAAACAAAAATATTTTTAAAAAACAACTAACGGAGATACATTACAGTTTTAAAAGCTTCATACAGCCGATGGTTAAATTATTAAAAACAAAATATCTGAATACGAAAATTGCAGTAAATACTCAGAATGGGATGAAAAAGATACATTCCAATGTAGGAATAAATTACAAAATATTACGCGTTAGAAAAAGTCAGTAAACGTGAACATGAATCCCTTTTATCAGGTTATATACATATTTTTTACTAAAGGTCAGAATTTCACAATTACACTTTCAAAATTTCAAAAATACGTTTTAACCCCAAAAAATTTACTTTTCTGCATATTCCCCCACTAAAATGATAATTTTTATGCATACCTATGTGCCTGGGTGAGTAAATAGCCTCTAATTATGATATATTTCGAATTGTATCGTTAGAAAGAAACAAACCAAGATATTTATTACAAACTTTTAAAAACTGAATTTTCGTTTTAATAAATCAGATGACATACTATCATTCCCGGTAAACTGCTAACCTACAACTTTCATATGATTTGAGAGCCAAATATAAACACATGCAAGATAAAAATACAGAAACAATTTACAGAATAAATAATTAATGTTTGCCTGTTCAACTGCATACGTTAAAGTACACAAGAGATAGTATTTGTCTAACGGAAGAGATGCTTTCGTCGAGAGGTTTCTACAGGAAAGCGACTCGTATTTGTGTTACGCATGAGGGGAACACTACGAAAAACGCTACTCTTTCAGCAGTCTCTGAAGTCGGATAGAACTACCAGTTTTCAGCGGTCTTATCCACTCAGTCATCGGTGGGCAAAATTAATAACGAACCGATATAAACACAGAGAAAAAATTAATTTTTTCCCTATTCGTCAAAAAAATTTATTTCAAATAGTTATTTTTAATAAACATTAATTATATTTGTTTCGTACTTTCTGTCAATGGATAGGAATCAAAACTTAACCTCAGATTTTTAAGCAACGATTTCATTAAATCATACGTAATTCAAATTAATGGTTAGATAAAAAGATAAAGTTCTTTTTTGGTTGTTAATTATATGAATTTAAAATGCAAAGAGAGAAAAAGTAACTGTTTGTCAAAAGAATATTAACCCTTTGTTTCTAATAACGATATGTTAAATGCAAATTTCATAGAATCAAACACATTGTTAGGTCTAATCATTTAGTGTAATATACCACAATCTACAGAGGCTGTTCGCACATTTTTTAGACGATTTTGGTAAGCGGTAATAAAAAATCGTTTGCTGCAAAAGAAGTAATTGCAATTATACTACGTTTTTAAAAGTCAAAATTATCGTCTGTGGCCTGAAAGTTTTGTTTTTATTCAAAATGGCAAATTTAACAAAGCAGTGGTTCGAAGGCTACATTTACGCTCTTTCCGAAGAGAAATATGCATACTCCGTTATCCAAAAACGATGTGAGAGTCATGGTTTTGTGATATCTAAAGCGTCGATAGGTAATATCATTAACAAGAAAGGAAAAAAACGTCAAATTTGAGCCTCAAGTGGGACAAAAATTCCAAACAAGTATCCAAGGAAAAAAGCGGACATCTTCGACTATTGCAAAGCTGCGTTGTTTAATGTTAAAAGAAAATCCCTTTAGTCAAAGGACAGTTGCAAAATCATTAAAATGCTCGGTGTCCACTGTAAACAAAATGATAAACGTTGATTTAAATCTTAAGAAAGCGAAAAAACGTAATGTCCATCGTCTTCTTCCAAAGCACATCGCTCAACGCAGGACACGCTGCAGAATTCTATATGAGAAACACTTATCCAAAGAAAAATGAAAAACAATTGTCACAATAGATGAAGCATGGGTGTATTTAAATGATTCTGACAAAAAAAGAGCCATTTATTATCATAAAAGGAGAGGAAAAAAATTATGTACATGGTTCAAAGAATCGGAAGAAAGTTTTTCTAAGGGATTCAGGATTGTTGCTGGTTTTTCTTATAATGGCAAGTTAAAAATAAAGAGAGTGCAAAAAAATGTCAAGATTAACTCCAAATACTATCAGGAACATATTTTATCGCGTATTTTTCTGAATGAAATACCATCGCTTTACCCACAATGCCATCCATCTGTGAGACTCCATCAGGACAAAGCTAGCAGTCACACATCAAAATCCACTGTAAATTTCCTAAAAGAAATAGAACAAAAAACTGGTATCAAGGCCATACCCTTCACTGATATCCCTACTAAATCTCCCGATGTGTCACCTATGGAGTTTTGTGCTTTCGGACTTTTAAAAACTGCATTATCCAAACGTTGTCCCAAAACCCTAACAGGACTCTGGAAAGCTGTTCGGGAGGAATGGGATAGAATACCTCTTCTGCCACTTCAAAAGGCATTATTATCCTGGAAATTGCGGTGTCGAAAGCTAGTTCAGAATAAGGGATGTCAAATAGAACATTTAAAACACAAGAATTTTATGTAATTTAGTTTTGTGAATACAATATACATCATCTAAAAAATGTGTGAACAGCCTCTGTAGAACACGTTATTTCGATCTTCGAATATGATCATTAGGTTCAACGTCGTGAATAAAACACGAAATTCAATTTCTTATGAATTATTCTGAAAACAAAAACGTTGTAATAAAGATATTAATGTCTTTTTTGATATAATAAAATGCAGCTTATGAGGCAAACCGCAAGGTTTCAACTTTGGCTTGAAGTCGTACCTACTAAATCTTGTAGTCTTAACTGTCATACCAAACGTCTCCTCTTTCATATTTCATTTACAAATAAAAAGAAAAGCTCATATTCAGATTACGTTACTAAGCACTCTCGTCAACAAATAATATAATCAGTTTCGTTTTCAAACGGGCATGGGGGTGGAGGCTAAAAGGAAATAAAGACCACACGGAACGTAGAGCTTACCCATACAGAGCATAAGCCATACGGAGCATAAGGTTTCTGGATTCTAGTCCTACTAAAGTCTGTTTATAAAAGCAAATTATCTATATTTCAAACGACTTTTTTAAATCAATAATTACTTAAAACATTAATGCGGTTTATTATAACATTCAGACTTTCTGCGCTTCATCTGGCCGCGTATCAATTCCGAAGTACTCATCATACGTATCATAAGCACTATATCATTGAGTTACATACTTCTCCTAAAAATTTGCCCAACAGAGGATATATGGATGTATCTTTTTACCGAACCGTAACAATGAAGCATTATTCACCATTTCAGTGATTTAAGAAAAACTTTAAACACCTGGATAGAAAAGAGATTCTAGAAATGTATCTTTGGTCCCCGAGCAAACGAGTAAGCAATCGGGCGTTGTCTAAAAATTCGCAAGGCATTGAAGAGGAGGAGATGAAGAAAGGAAAAAAAACAGAAATTCTTCAGTTTTAGAGAGAGAAGAGCGAGCATCTGTCGTTGACTGTTCTGCCCCTGGGGTCAGCGAGCAAGGCTCCGGCAAGGCGGCCAAAGAGTGATGCCGGACACTGAATTCCACTGACAGAGATGAAACGTCCGTCACAACTGGCACCTCGGGGCGTTCCCTTCTTTGCACCCCTCCACCTACCCTCTCTTTCTATCTCTTCCGATGCGAGCGAGAGAGAGAGATGCCAATTCCAAAAGTGTGGCACAGTTCAACGATTTCGGTCGATGAACGGTTTCCCTGCGACTGTCTCCTCTTTTCGCTATGTCTGTCACTAAGAGAACTTTGCATCATCCACATTTCTTACCAACCTTCCCTCTCCTGCACTTTCAGTATTCAATGTTGCGATAAACTACCTACCACGGACATTGTTCGCTGTCAAGTCTCCCGAAACGGTGAAGCTGCACTCAGGTCTAAAAGATCTTTTCTCAGTGTCATACATCAACATTCTCTGAGAAAGCAGGGGTTAACTATCCACGGCAAATCTTAATGCTTTATTTGCATACAACACGCAAAGGACCTACAGAACAATTACGGCAATGGCAAATTGACAATAAAATTTTAAAATACTTATTTCAAAAGTCCATAAAGAGATACTACTCTTCATGATAATCACTTCCAGGAACATCGATCTAAGCAAAACCTTACACAAGCATTCCTTCTACAAGAAAATTGTCTCTGTTAGCGGCTTCAGAAAATGCACGAATTCACGCTAATGCCATTTTCTTAAACAGCTTTTTGTACAGAGACTGATGAGGATTCTCCTCAATGTTACATGCGAAATGCATTTTTCTTTTGAAGCCGAAAGAAATTCGCGTCATCGAGCAAGATCTTAGAATTTTTAATTCAGATTCTTTTACGCACAGAGTCGGTATTCATAAGAAGGGGTGGTAACAACTTGGCTGTCTTTTCCTAATCTTAATTTTAAGTCAGGATTATGGAAAAGTAAAATGTATTTACTTAAAAAATATTTTCCTCCTATTCATCAAATTCGTAATACTGTTTATAAAGATACCACAAATTTTAATTCTGTTCGAAGGTCGTTCCCTGTTATTGCATCCTTCGCCGATATGACATACGATAGGATCTGTGAATGTAGCACAAAAGTCAGCCCAAGTGTAGATTTAAAAAGAGTCGTAAAACAACAACTTTTCATAAAGCAGACTTAAAGTCTTAAAATTTCGTATTAAAGCAACTGAAACATTTTGTTGTCAATCACTGCTAACTGTTAAACGGTGCACAAGCTTTTGCTTAATTGTCTAATAAGTTTCTTCTATAAATCATGATGGCCGATCAATGCTCCTAGAACAAGGTTGCAGCGTTAATTCTGTTGTTGTGACTAATCTCACTTGTGTGACCTCTTCATCAGAACAAGTCAGAGAAATTCATCGTGACCAGAAGTACAAGATTATGTCTGTCGTTGGCAACCAAGGTTGCAGCGTTAATTCTGTTGTTGTGACTAATCTCACTTGTGTGAACTCATCATCAGAACAAGTCCGCGAAATTCATCGTCACAAGAAGTACAAGATTATGTCTGTCGTTGGCAAGAGTCTACAGGTGACAGGTACAATTTTGCCCAGTTCAACACCAATTCTAAGAGAAGGGGAAGGATCCCAGGAGGAAGAGTCCAAGGGTCTCTGGCTCTTCTTCCTCTACCACTAAACCACACAGGATGAATTTCGGCTCGCCATATATTTAGGATGCCCCCATGCCGCAAAGGCACTGGCACTACACATTTATAAATATCCATGCCTTCGCCTGGATGCCCTGTCCCCTTAGCCTGGATGCAAACCCTGCCCTTAATTTATCTACGCAATGCTGATGGACGGGAGCTCGAAAGACTTGCTTATTACACCTTCCGCCTTAGAAAAGACATTTATTCTTACATTTATGCTTTTGGAAGCATCAGTTGTTGAACTTTTCAAGGACAGTCTTTTCTCAATATGATTTGTGTACACTATTAATACCAGAACTCAGTTATTTCAGAAAGTCCTCTCAAGTGGTTGATGGTAAAAAAGAGAGGTGGGAGAACTTCGGACCAACCTCCGGGGTGTTCTTCCTCAAAATTGGGGTGGAAAGTTTAACAGTTAGCTAGGTTCAGCAATACCTCAATTACCTGTGGTACTACAGAGGTGCTGGCCTAGCTTCTACCTGTACCTGTACCTGCCCCCTTAGTCAGAGTCACTAACCACTATCTCGGTTCGGCTTTGCGTTAATTCTTAATTGCTGAAGATGGTATCTACAACTTTAGGAACAGAACACTAAAAACGACCCTGATAGCTTCTTAAGTTTCATTTCGAAGACCGATTATTTTGCATTCATACCGTTTGACTTAATTCTAATTGAAACTACATTTTATACCCAAACTATCGGTAACAGAGATATTTTTTAATGTTTTACTGCAATAAAAAATCCTCTACCATGAAATCTAAATGATTTCAGATAAGAAGAGAGAAAGATTTTGTACGGAATTTCCTCTGATGCATATCCGGCTCGGAATTCGAATTCCGATGAAGGCATCGCTGATTTTTCACCTTTCCAGTTCCAAATAAAATTCTAATCGCTTTACAAGCAGCGCTCGAACTACACTTACGTTTGTGAAAATTGCAACACCAAGAAGGAATCGTCATAATTGAATGCAATTTAACACACAGTTGAGTGGTAGTGGTACAAATAAATGATTAAATGTTCAAAGCAAACAAACAAGAACAAGAGATCAGAATCAGTATTTTGTGTGGCCACCACGCGCCGCAATAAGTGCTGCTACACGACGTGGCATGGAGTCAAACAAAGTTTGAATGTCTGACTGAGGAAGAGCATTCTATATCGTTTGTACGCGTACCCAAAGTTCGTCTGCAGACGCAACAGGACGAGGATCACGAGCAAGACGCCGACCAATGACATCCCACACATGTTGAATTGGCGACATATCCGGGGAACACGCAGGCCAAGGAAGAAGCTGTACCTGCTGCGCTGCAAAGAAGGATTTAACAATCCGAGCAGTATGAGGGCGGGCATTGTCCTGTTGAAATACAGCGCCTGGCAAGCTTTGAAGGAAGGGGACAGCTTCGGGCTGTAGAACTTCACGGATATACCGGTTGCTGTTCAGATAGCCCACAATTCGTAGCAATTGAGATCGTCTATGATATGCTATGGCGCCCCAGACCATAACTCCGGGTGTTCGTCCACTGTGGCGTTCGATAATGCACTCCGGAAGGTGGCGTTCACCGGCATAGCGTCTGACACGAATGCGGCCATCATGGTACCACAAATTAAAGTGGGATTCGTCAGAAAACACGACATGCTGCCAATCAGCACGCCAGTCTCTATGCTGATTGGCCCATTGTAGCCGCAGGCGGCGATGGTCGTGCGTTAGGGGGATCCTGTATAAAGGAGTCCGTGCGCGCAGTCCACACTGCAGCAGACGTCTACGAATTGATGAAGCACACAATGAAACACCTGTAGCTATTGACCACGGTGCTGCCAATTGTCTAGAGGAAGCTGTACGGTCCGTCCGCGCCATGCGGACCAGGTGTCTATCATCGCGAGCTGACGTCACATTTCGGGGTCCACTCCCGGATTTCCGAGTTGTCCGACACTCGTCCGTCCACTGCTTCCAAACGCGCATCACTGTGCTGCTGTTACGCTGCACACGAGAGGCTACTGCACGATACGACAATCCAGCTTCACGAAGGCCGATGATTCTCCCTCGTTCAAACTCTGTAAGTTGTTCAAATCTCGCTCTCTTTCGTCGACGAGGCATAAGTACAGATTGAGTTAACGTTTACCACTAGCAGATAACCACCGATAACCATACACGCCTCGCTATAGCCGTCTATTTATTCGGATCCATCAGCCGTTCAGAGGGAGCTGCTCAGCATACGCATGCGCTACGGATTTGCAATTCTAATCATTTGCATATCATGCGCTACTTTGCATTTCCTGAAAATTTCAGCTCACTCGCGTAAGTCCTTCATGGTGTTGCAATTTTCACAAACGTGAGTGTAAAAGGAGGCGGAAAGTAATTCGTCACCACCTGTATTTTGGCGACTGAGTCTCCCGCGTTCTTAGCCGTTTACTTTCCAAAACTAATACCACTGAAAAGATTTTAAGCAACTCCTATAATACAAAGTTAATTTTAATTGTTCCCTGAAAGGAAAGAATGATAGTACTGATGAAAGCTTTAAGAATGTATAAATACTTTGACTGTTTCTGACCGTAGTGAACTCTAAATAACGAGTTCGTAACAAACTGAACGAAACGACTAGATATCTCCCTGTATAATGTCTAAACATAATCTTATTTCTGTCGGTGATGTTAACGTTGTAGCAAAGTTCAGACTCTAAAGAAATTCATTTGGAAAAAAACAAAGCAAGAAATAAATGTTAATAACAAATGGCTAAAGTCGTAACGACATACAAAACTCAACATCATATCATGGCAATGAAAATCAACACAAATGGCACAAGGACTTATTCTAACCACAGAAACCTCATTTTGAAAACTTAGTCTTGTACATATATATATGCATTTTTTGCAATAATCCGTCAACCACTTCCGAATGTTAACGGACATCCACATGAAGAAATTTTGTTTCATGAAAATTCTCCAAACACCTATAGCTGTCTTGACTAGCTTGGCTTTCCGAACGACACAACACGACACCAATTTGACTATCATTTCGTAAAGACTACCTACAGGCATTCGCAGCTGTTCTTCACAATCTATAAACATGCTGGCAAACACTTTAAAACAGTCCTTCACACTCTTTAGACAATGGTGTTAGGGCACCTCAATGGACGATCTGGTTCAGAAACAAATGTTCGGCTGCATCTGCACTGCAAACAAAAGCCCTAAAAGTAAACTGTAACCGGATCAATCGATCGCCCTCCAAAGGGGTCAGAGGGAGGAGGTCGAAGAATAAACTCGAGCTCCGGTCGACTGGAACGCAAAATGGTCGGTCACGGGAAAATGGACACAAGCAAAACGGTCGTTCGTCAAAGGAATTAAATTGGATGGAAAAAAACGAAATATATAGATATATAAAATTCAACTAGGAGAAGGAATTTTTATATTTTATATCCCGAAGAAAATGGCGAAAGAAAACGGTCGAAAAATCCCTAATCGTTTCTGGCTTATTACTCGCGTCATAATGATCCAAAAGATTAAAATGGCGAATTTTTTTTTTTCCGTCTCTTCGATATGGCTAGAGAAGACAATTACCTTAATAAGTGGATATTTTAAAATTATTTCTTCCAGAATCTCCTTCTTCTTCATGCCAGACTAAGATGAGATGATTGATGACTTTGAAGTCAGCGACAAAATATATTTTTTTCCTCCTCTCCAAGTATGGCAGATGGCGAGAAGAGGCTCTCGCGTTTCCAGTAGCGTCGAGATCTTCAAAAGTCGACTAATCTCTTTTTAAAAGCCCTAACAAAAATCGGTGGGAGGAGCTAAGAGCCTTCTCTTGATAATGAAGAAGAAATAGTTTGAGTAATGTCCATAATCTTGAAGGAAAAAAACACATATCCACGCAGTTAAATAATACGATTAAGCTTATAGACTCAGCCAAGTTTAAGGGAACTCCAAAAGAAATATTAAGTTATCCACCTTATAACTCGCCTACTGAATTATTTTTTTCAGTTTGACTGCCTAACGGTACTTTATGCAGAGCTAATTATCAGTGTCGACGAATTAACGCTCTTACTACAAACAACTCGCGCATTAATACAGATTTAAAAGTCAAGAAAATTTTATTTTTCCAATCTGCTAGGTTACAGCTAAAGGCTAGAGCTAGAATGTACAACTCAAAAAGGTCGATTAACTTATCGACAATAGAGTACTACAATTTAATATAGAGCAAATTTCTTTTAAACGATATTACCTACATGTATTTCAACTATTTACTTATAAGTTCGAACGGGAAAGACTATGGCTTCCGACAATTACACTTTGGACCTAAATTCTTTGAGACAGCAAGGCAAGAACCGACGTTTACAAATGTACTTTTAATAGCTTTTAATTATTCTTTGCCATATTCTTAATTTGCGTAACTTTCCGATTTCATCGAATATATGTGACGTGAAGGAAAGAAAAGATAGAATAGTGTTTAAATTAAACTTAACTATTAGTAAAACTTAAGACTAATTTGTTACAAACTCTATTAATGATATACAGGGTGTTTACAAAGTCCCGGACCCATTCTGATGTTTAATAACTCATAAAATAATGAAGATATCAACAAACTTATGGCATTTATTGATGGAATAACTCATATATTTTCCTTTTCAGGTTTGAATATCTTTACTTTTGTAAATATCGTCTGCGCGTGTGGTTAATTTCAGATAATTTCATTTTCCAGTCTAAATATCTGTTCTTTTCTAAATATCGTCTGCTTATTAATTGCATTTTTCTCTCTTTTGTTTTTGGCATCTTTCTGGCATTGTTAATCGCCATAATGTGCGCATATGGGGATCTGAAAACCCCCATGAATACCGTGAGGCACAAAGGGATTTCCCAAAGGTTAATGTGTGGTGTGGACTAATGCACGACCGAGTCACTCATCAGTCGTATACCTAGACATGTTCGAAAACTTCGTATTTCCGCAACTAAGAAGAGCTTCAGCCACATGTCTTTTTGCGACAAGATGGTGCACCACGTCATTGGGGTACCATCGTTCGTAGTTCTTTGAATGACCATTTTACATGAAGATGGATTGGGCGAGGAGGTCCGATTCCTAGGCCCCCCAGATCACCTGATATAACGCCGCTGGACTTTTTCCTTTGGGGATTTGTGAAGGACAACGTTTACAGGAGGAGAGTGTCGAACATGGATAAACTAAAAGCCAGAATTACAACCGCAATAGCCTCTGTGGATGCCGACATGCTTGCCGGTACCTGGCGTGAAATTGAATATCGACTTGATATTCTCCGTACGACGAAGGGGGCACACGTGGAAGTTCATTGACAAGGGTCATGAAACTTTTTGAGTCTATCTAACCATTTATGTTATTAATTTTAATCTATCTTTATTATTTTATGAGTTATTAAACATCAAAATGGGTCCGGGACTTTATAAACACCCTGTATATTACCGGCAAAGAATGAAATCTGGCATTCTGTAGAATACCTAGACATTTTATGCAATGTCGAAAACTGACAAGCAATATATGAAGCAGTTATTGGCAGTTGCAAATGAGTGTGAAAGATGATAGTTTTTACCGACTTGGAACTTTTGAAAGAATTTTAAAATAACTACACATATGATCACAGCTCATTTTATGTTCTAAAAACTTGCTTAGAATTGAAGATATTGCTGACCATGAAATTCCTCTCTGGTGGAAGTGGCCATGGATTCGTCAAGTGAATGTGTGAAACAAAGTACCGAAGCATAAAATGTCCTTGTGTACGGGGAAAAAAAAAAAAAAAAAGGAGAGGTTTTAGATTGTAAATTACGTCCAAAACGTCCAAAGGGGCGTTTTTTAACGTTTTGTGTGTTACCTTTATTTATTAAATATCATAAAATTCAGTTCAATATCAATGTTGCAAAATAATTTCCGATACCGCTGGAGATAAAAAGATTTTTTTCCCCCCGTAGAGTGTTGCCATTGCTCGCTTAAAATCCTTGAGTTTGTTAATCAAAAATTCGTTGAAGTGTTACAAAATATGAAATCGATCATAAAACAAATTCCAAATTTTAAATTTGGTCTTCCACATGCCCATATTCGTAGGGGGATTACGTCATTCAAAATTCGATGGCTCTATGTACCGTTGTTTTATCACAATGAGAGAAATATACATACATTTAACGCAGATTTTTTATTATTTAATTTCTTCAAATATAATGCAGGACATTTGGTGGCAACAGTTTGAAAAGCGAAACGGGCATTTATAGTGATTCAACGCAAAATCGCAAAACGAAAACAATAGTCCTTCAGGGACAAAGCCCCTTTGGACTAAAAAAATGAAGTGAATTCAAAATGTCATTCACCTACCATATTCCAACAAACAGACAAATTTTAATTTTTCTTTTTTTATATGAAAATTTTGTTTCCTTTACTAACAAAGGCATTAATTTTGCATTGTACAACTTTAATTTTCTTTATGTATTTTGAATAAAAATTTTTTCATGGAATTCTTTCATTATTTTTTCAAAATAACATTTGTATTTTTTAAGAATAGCGTCTTTTAAATAATATCCCCATCATGACCTTTTTTCTTTCTAAACCTAAACAGTCCTACTACAGAATACCTAGGTATTATATGCAATTCCTAAATAAAATACACCCTAATTCTCATATTTCATATACTTTGCTTGAAAACGTCATGCATTTTATTAAATGCTTAAGTATTCTGTGGAATGTCGGTGTTTCATACTTTAATGGTAACATATATAAAAAATATGATAGCAGTATGAAAATAAATAGTTAAAGGATTTTGGAGGGGGATTTAGTGTCGGTGTTCCTTGATTATACTGTTTAAAAATATTATTAAGATAAAATCTTAAATTTTATACATAATGATAATCCTATAGTCTAATAAAAATCTTATAAATAATAATAAAATCTAGGATTGTTTGGAAAAGCTTTCCTTGGAAAGCTAATGATCAACACTTCCTCTAGAACTGCAACAGAAAAGGTGATATAAATGAAAACATATTAAGGGGACTCATACACCTTAAACCCCTTATGACCTTCGAATAGGTGACTGTTGCAAGAATTGGAATAACTTATTTATTTTAAAAGCAATTACTTCCAACTTTTTACAGCTGACTACATAATATAGCTGCTTTGTAAACTAGTAACCAGAAAGTTTGTGTTGCCACAAATATTTTTGTAATTTAATCCTCTTTGTGACAAAATATTTCGCCCTGTTTCCACCTTGCGCGCATGATGTTCTAAAAATGGCTAACGGTACATACTTGAAATTGGATGGAATTCTTTATATGGGCACTATTTTCTAACTGAACCAAAAATCTGATGAATATTTTAATATTGAAAAATTTTATGGACGAAAACATTGCAAATTTTTTTAATAAAATGCATTTCATAAACTCAACGCAAAATAAAATAAAACTTTAACATGAAATTTTTAGAATTTTAGGTTCACAGTAGTTTCCAAATGTTATAAAAGCTATATATTAAATATGGAATTAAATTATGAAACAGAATATTTTAAACTGTGCGCGCAAGTTGGAAACTTGACGAAAAATGTTCTCACAAAGCGGATTTAATTATAAAAATATTTGTGGCAACACAAACTTTCAGATGACTATTTCAGAAAGCAGCTATATTCTGTAGTCAGCTGTAAAAAGTTGGTAGTAATTGCTTTTAAAATAAATAAGTTATCCCAATTCTTGCAACAGTCACCTATTCGGACATCTTATGGGTTTTAAGGTGTATGAGTCCCCTTAAAAGCATGAATTTTTTTCGATTTATTCAGAGATGTAATGAAAAATCGGGAATCTTCGGATTTCACCGTGAGGGTTGGTGGCTCTGGAAATCTCGTCTACTATTACAAATATTATCTAATACAAACGATAACATTTCCGCTTAGTTACTTCCCCCATTCAAAAAAAAAAAAAAAAAAAAGGTCACCAGATTGCGTATAATCTCAAACGCGTTATCATTCCACAAAATAGCAGAAAGATACTTCTATATGCAGGTTATCTCGTTGTACTGATAATGGACTAAAATTAAAGCCTACTTCGATATGATCGAACAACGGAAATGACGAATAACGATTTGAAAAAACTAGATCAAAACCAGTATAAAGAGCTAGTGCGGAAAAATGCACTTAAAAGTAATTTTATGAAATCTATTAACAGCCTGCAAAATTTTGGGTATAAATTATATTGGTTTACCTTTTCATCTCAAATATAAAATCTGCTTTTCAGGTCATTTTATGGCACATAACTGATAATGTTTCAAGACAAACTTGATTTAATTATTATTGATTTTTCCCCAAGTAAACAAATCTATGGATACCGAAAGGCTGTTCAAATGCAGCACGATTTAAAACATTAAAATCATTCTGCAAAAAAATCAAAGGGGCATTTTTCTTTATAACGCATAGTTACACACGCGGTCATTTTGACCAAGTATGCATTTTTAATGTTTTTTTACTACTTAAAAAACATTGTAAGACAATAAGAATTAAAGAATATTTAAATTAACAAACAAAGCTTATTAAACATTAAATTAAATTGTAATACATTCAGTTTATTGAGCATTATTACAATTTTGAAACTTTTACAAAAGCAGATAACTTGTTATTACCAAACATTGACATTTTATATACTGGTGTTAATGTAAAGAACACAAACTCCCTCAGTTCCTTTGCTCAACCAGTGTTGCCAGAATCAGAACATAAAAATGCCACCGGTCAGATTGACCGATATGCTCTTATAGGTGTTAAATCCCGTAAAATTTTAAATGAACAAATTCCTGAATATTACTGTCTTGAAAAACCTCAATTTCATATTTGACACAAAGATAAATGAAACAAAAAATGTTATCCAATACACCTACACCAATACAGTGGTGGCCAAAATTGTGGACACTTTTGGAAATGTTTATGTTTTTGAACTTTGTATGCTTACAGAAAATGTTACGTTTCGCAAAATGCAAACTTGTATACATCATTTTAAAGAGAATTTATTACTGAATTCAATACAAAACACAAAATTCAATTATTTGCAATACAAAAAAGTTATATGTACTTTAATATAAATAAAAAACACAGTTATGAAGTGGTTTGTAATGTCTAGCTTTCCTGGCCAATCACTGTTCTTGTTCTGAGAACCAATCAAATGTTAGTAACTGCCTGTAGAAGCTGACATCATGTTTACACTTGAAACAATACATTATTTTGATTTGTTCTGTAGAAGGAGGACCTGTTTCTTATACACTGCAATTACAAGTAGGAATTTTTGTAAAAATTTTTAATATTTAGTCAAGAAGCAATGACATCAAATAAAAGAGTAGATTGGACACCTAGAAAGAGATGTAATATTATTGTGTTACGAGAAAGTGATCTTTCCTATGCTGAAATTGCAAGACAGTGACTACATCTGGAGTCCGAAAGTTTTGTTTACGATATCAGGAGACAAATTCAATAAAAAACAAAGAAGGAAAAGGCCGAAAAAGGTGCACCACATCTATTGATGACAGAAGAATAAAAAGACTATGTATGTTCACGGAATGTTTTGGAACAACCTGTTCCCAAACGTGTAAATGCACATCTTGATGAAGCACTCGACAGTAAAACAGCAACAGATCTCGTAAAGTAAATTATACGCAATGATATTGTAACCAGATACCATATTATATGTCTTTAAGACAACTAAAACACGTTTGTTGTTTGACTTCTAAACTATAACAAGTCTGTACAATATTCTTTCTCTTGCATATACTGATAATACGTTCCGAAAACTGCAATTTAATTGGTAAAATACGCACAGTGCGGCAGGACCAACATAAAATAAAAATAATAATAAAGTGTACTGTATGTTACACGGTATATTTTAAACGTATTTTATTATTAATTTAATTTTTCAAACATTTTAATTCTAGAATGCCGAAATTTTTAAGGAATAACAAAACAAAGCAATATTCTTAAATAAATTAATAAATAAATAATAAAAAAATCTGAAAGGTTTCAGATTTTTAATTGAAGGGCGTTTTTTTAACACAAAAAACGTCTAAAGGGGCGTTTTTTGTGTGTTACCTTTATTTATTAAATATCGTTCTTCGCACTTAAACCATAAAATTCAGTTCAAAACCAATATCGCAAAATAATTTTAAAATGAGCCTTTCTTTAGAATTTCCGATACACAGATTCGCGCGCTGGAGATAATTTTTTTTTTTTTTTTCCGTACAAGCGTTGCCATTGATCCCTTCGCAATCCTTGAGTATGTTAATCAAAAATTCATTAAAGTTTTACAAAATATGAAATCGATAATAAAACAAAT
This sequence comes from Stegodyphus dumicola, assembly GCF_044657685.1. Lineage (NCBI taxonomy): Eukaryota > Metazoa > Arthropoda > Arachnida > Araneae > Eresidae > Stegodyphus > Stegodyphus dumicola. Next base: position 18,200,080 of record NC_140772.1, on the reverse strand, counting down.
TCCAAATTTCAAATTTGGCTTTCCAGATGCCCATACTCGCAGGAGGATTACGTCATTCCAAATTGGATGGCTCTAGGTACTGTTGTTTTATCACAATGCAGGAAACGTACCATACATTTATGCAGATTCTTCATTATTTAATTTCTTTCATTCTAATACAGGGCGATAATATTTGGTGGCAACAATTTGAAAAGTGAAACAACGCGGAAAGTGAATCGACGCAAAATGGCAAAACAAAATTAATTTCGAAACATCTACCAAGAGCCAACATAAAACAAAGCTATGTGAAAGAACAACTAGTTTTCCAATATTGCTAATAAAAAAAAAACACGATATAAACGAATAAGTAAATTCCGGATAGATCTATAATCAAACAGAATAAAGAATAAAATATAGAACCCCCGGGACGACATATCGAAAGAAAGACCATACAAGTCCGCGCACCGCACCGCAGGTAAATTCATTAGGCAACCCATCACGTACCACCTCCTTTCCCCCAACGAACACACACAATCTCGGTAATTAACGACGACCCCCTGAGACATAATGTCGGCGCTAATCGAGACATCTTCTTGTCTCTGGGAGAGAGACATGAAGAGAGAATACTACAACTGCTTCGCGTTTTCTTCTCTTATTTTTTCAGCCATAAATTTTTCACCTCTCTGAAAACCTCTCTGAATATTTTCGCCAGGGGTTAGTATTTGCTGCGACTGTCTATTCCAATAGAAGTTTCAGAATTAGAAGTTATCTGTCAAAATAAATTTGACTTGCTTCTGAAATTGTTCACAGGAAAATCGTTTCGTAACAGAAAAACCCATCAGCACATTCTCAGTAGGATAAACACATAAATTTTCTGTATTCATTTCTACAGCAAATCTCTACCTCAGATTGTCTCTCATGAATTATTAACATACATCTAAGTTTGATGTAAGTTAAAAATACAATAGAACCCGTTTATTATTCATAACTAGGCTGCAGATATTTGCTTGATTATCTGTCCATGACACTGGTTTTCAAAGTTTAGGTCGCCAAACAATGTTTAGCAGATGGGAAACTTTTGAAATATTTATTTTGTTATATAAGAATGTTCCATATTTATACTTATATCTCTATATATTCTCTCTCTCTATGTATAGTTATTATATACTCTTGTAACACTTGTATAAACTATTAATTTTTTACAAGCAGGAAATCAGAAAAATCAAGTGTGGATTCACGGAGATTTGAACCACGGGGTCTTCTGCTGCTGTCTGGACGTGGTAACCGTTCACACCATGAAGACGTGCACGAGGGAAAGAGATCATTCCTTCCATTCTTCACCATTTAAAAGGCAAGTCAGAAAAGACACGAGTCTAATTCGGTCAAACCGAGAAGGTGACGAATTTTTATCTATCGCATTTTAATTCTAATGCTTGCGTAGATAGTATTAAGACTTTCCAAGGAAAGTTATACGAAAACTCAGCTACTCCTTGCAAGGGTTCGAACCACGGATCTTCCAATGTACGCTGGATATGCTAACCTCTTACAGTACAAAAGACTGGAGCTACAAATTGGGACAAGCTCCAATAAATAAACAGTATCATTTATTTTTTAAATTAAATTACGCAAAATTTAACCTTAAATTGAATTTAGTTCTATAGGAGCATTTTATGTATTTCGAAGGAATATTATGCATGTCTGCATCTGTCAAATAGCAAAGCTCTGTGTACTGTATTTATTTCCGTGAAAAAACAAGTGTTTAGAGTGATATTCTCAGAATACGCGTAGTAGCTTTCTCTCTCTCTCTTTTTTTTATGGTTGCGAGGATTTATTTAATTTATTTAACAGTTATTATAAGTTGAAGCAACCTTTCCTATCGCTCTTACCTTCAACTCTCACTTTCTTACCAGAATGCACATCGATACGGGCGCGTGTATTGAAATGAGGTAGGAAGGAGTTAGTATTTAAGGGTAGATTTTGGAAGGTGAAATTAGAGCGTGTTCTGCCTGCCCGAAAGCCACATTGCTATATTCATTTTCTAGCGATTAGATACCTGTGGGGTTGAATTATTGTTGTCATTAGGCTTGTTTATGCCGACTTTTCGAGTCAGAATCAGCTTGCGCGATAGTTAATCTGTGAAGCTGTTAGGCTAAATTTTAAGCCCAAAGTGTTAGATTTTTGTAAGCACGAGTTGGTGCCATATATGAACTTTATTTGAGGTTAATAAAGGGTTCTTTACAATCTTCTCTTGATTTTGTAGTGCATTAATACTTAGGATTATCCACTAAACAGTATTCTATCGTCTAGCTCAGTTTGTGATAGCCAAGCATACAAGACATTATAAGGTTAAATCAATGCTTGATTTTGACTCATTTTAAAATTGGCGTCTTTCTCTTCTATTTGATGGCACAAAGTTGTGTGCTTGGGAAACAATAACTAATTTCAAGTTTCCCTTTTTTTTTTCATAAACTAAAATTCAATTGTTATTAGAAGATTAAATGGATGAAATATTTTTTTTCCTAATTAAATTAAACAATAATGTGTCGAAACAAAATATAGCAAAAATAGTATCGATTTCTCTGCTACCGAAATGATAATGAAGTGCTTATTCGTGAAGAGAATAAGAAAATCATTAACAAGGATGATGACTATGATCATGATGATAAATAACAGAAAAGAATTCAGTGTTTTCGAATTTCAAATAAGCAACTGAGGAAGCAGAACAGACCGACTATGAGACTGAAATATTTGAATAACCAACTCGGAATTATTAACAATCCAAATAGGATCTTACTCCGTTTATTATTTCGTTTCTCTAATTTTTAATTAATTTACCGTAGGCATCAACTAAATTTGAATTCTAATGCAAATTCAACATTAAACTTAATGACAGCAAGTTAAAGAAAAACTTAAAAGTAACTTAAACGAAGTCAGGATGCAATGCAAAGAATCCAACCGAAATCGACGCAAATACCCATTTAATAAAAAAAGCCGTTTGCATTGAAATAAATGCAATAACTTCAGCTTCTAAATATGGGCGATGAATTTGTATCACACCAAAAATATTTATATCCGAAACAAATACCATTTAGAGAATCGATAGCTTAACGACTCATAGCTCTCTAAAGACACATTATTTTGCTTCTGTAGTAAAGTGCAAATGCATGCATGCAGAAAGAGATTGGTACAAATAGATAACCATTAGTTGCAAATATCACTCCTACATTTTTCATGGTACGCCCAGGTATCTGTCTGAAGATCGCACCGACGGTTTGTTTCATAACAGCTGAACAATAAGGGCCGGTTTCAAAAGAACAAAGTACCAAATGATGTGTAGACCAGATTAAAACACTTGACTGTTACTTGTGAAAAGAAGACCAGCCAGACGCGTCCAAAGATCTATGAGGTATATAAAAAAACATACAGTCGGAAGGAGGGAAAGAAGAAATTTTTAACAGTTTCCTTTTTTTTTAATCCTGCCTCCGTGGAAGGAAGTTCTTCTCCGGCACGCAACCACACGTCGAAAAAACCTTTTTTTGTGCAAATGTTCATTTATCATCAGAGGTAGTGGTTCGAAAAAGTCTGAAAAGTGTGGTGTGTGGGGATTCTGACATCGCCATTTCGACACCGCACGAGAGCCACAGTCAGGAAAGATGGGAAAGTCAGCTGTATGGCGAGCGATCAAAGCTTCACAGCAGAAGTTTAGGTTTACATAATTCAAAGCCCTTGAATTCTTCTACCAATCATTTGAGATTGGTAAATCAACTCACTGACATCTAATAAACAATGATCAATTTGAATACTTTTTTTATGGAAATATTACTTTAAAATATCCTCCAAAAAAGAAATTTAAACCAACAAATTAAATCGAATTAATTTCATCCTAGATGAAAGACGAAATCAGTCGAAATCAGTCAGGTAGTTTGGCGACATTTTGGTAAGGCGATAAAGGTTACTAGCTAGGGCTTTACCAATAATCTGAGAAGTACACAGTTCCAATCACAGATTATTTTGTGGTGACTTTTATAATGGATAGTTTAGAGGGAAAAGTAAATTATGTAATTTCTTGCATATTTTATTTATTTTATACGTGCAAATGTTCATCCTTAGAAAGGGTATATGCAAGCTGAACATATAAAAGTTAGAAGAACATCTAAAAGTTGCATAGTATGCATACTTTTTAGCGAACAGGTAATTTCCTGTCCATTTTATAATGTCCTTTTTACCGACTTCAAAGGTTCATAAAATTTTCCTGCATTTTCGTGCAAATTTTTCTAATTTATGAGAAAAATTACTTACATGTTTCATATATAAATTTGCCCTGTAAGAACAAATTTCCGTGCACGTTTGTTCCACTACTTTCCGGAAAATTCCGATCGTGATTTTAGCTAATAAGCACTTAGAAACAATTTCGCACCCAATCTTCGTCATGATTTGTTCCATAAAAGTTCTAGCATAAGCATAATTCGGCTAGCAAATTGTTGGAAAAAAATGTTGAGTTAAAAAAAAAAGCCTATACTTCGTAAAAATAAAATGGCGTCAAAAAAAAAAAAAAAATTAGCAGTTTGCTGGAGCAGGGTTGGTCGCCAAATTTTCGCCAAAAAATCGCCAAGTTACCATAATCCGAAGATTTACGAATCAGTCTCTCAGTTATGTATCTTGATAAGAGAAAGTAGAGAAATCTAAACATTTTATAAATTTTATTGCTAAAAGTACCGATTTAAATTTGAAATCGCAAGATTTTAAAACGGTATCAAAATGTCCTTTAATTTTAGTTTTGTATTCTCATAATAATCAGTTGCTTATTCTTACGCATAAGGAACGTCTTTTCACGTACACAGCTTTCTGATTCTTACTTTAAGTTCATTTTAGTGAAGATTCAAACAAACCATTTGCGATACCAGTAAAAAATATCAGACCTTTGTTTGTAAAAACACACACCATCCTTCAATCTAAAATTATACGATGTTATTTATAAAGTAAAGCGTTTTCTTCATACAACTGTAAAACCTTATTTTTCTAACAGCAGGTGAACAGTGACGTTTTTCTGCATCTACCAGTTATACAACTAGTTAGGCGCTGTTATTTAAGCATCAGAAAATACTTTTGGAGAATGCAAATACTTTTGAATCTAAAGTACAATTTGACTTTTGAACATTAGCAAATAACTGCAAGCTAATTCCCTAGAATTCTGTTTATATATATTAAAAGTCTTGGAGAGTTATGAAATCGTATATTGGTGATTCTCAAATGAGAAAAGTTATTGTTACTTACTTGTTATTACTAAATGGCTCGTACGATAACTTATGTCAAATAAGTTTACTGTAAATTAGTTAACAATAAAGCAAATAGCAGATGTTTAAATTTTAATTATTTTTACTTTTATGTAATTGATAAAAGGCTGCAAATTAGTAAATGCCATTGAATTTATCGGCGACTATACTTTGGTGTAGAGAGAGATTTAAGTCCAATTTCGTAAGTTTTTTTAGAACTGTTTTAGTTTTCATAAATTTTTTAACAATGTATACGGAGGTCGAGGAAAAAGATTTTTTGGTATTACTTTCATGCAGTTGAAAAGGTTCCCATTTATATTATAATAGAAATACTTCTAATATTAATGTTATCATTGCCATTATTTTAACACTAATTTTAAACTGCTTTCTTGAAAACAAGGTCTAACCTACAGGGCCCACTTAAAGCTGTCTAAGTCCCTAGGAATAACACATTTTGAAAAGTTTCAGATTTCTGAAAGGTTTCAGATTTTAACGGTCGCCTAAAAGGATTTGCTAACGTTTTTTAAGCTCTCGCTGAGCTCGCAGTCTAGCAGTCTGCTGTTACACTCGCTCGTACTGTCACTCTCGCTCGTTTTTGTCTTTTTAGCTTTTTTATTAAGCATTACTTTCTTCGCACTTATGCCATATACAATTCAACATCAAAATTACAAAAATAACGGCATTTTGCGGCGTTTCACTATAAACGGCGAATCACTTATTGTTGCCACCAAATATTATCGCTCTATATAATATTTTAAAAACTAAATAATGAAGAAGATGCATAAATCTGTGTATATTTCTCCTATTGTCGCAAAACAAGGATACCTAGAGGCATCCAATTATAAATGGCGTAATCCTACTGAAAATATGGGCATCCAGAAGCCGAAATTTGAAATCTGGAATTAGTTTTATTATCAATTTCATATTTTGTAAAACTTTAACGAATTTTTAATTAACAAACTCAGGGATTTCAAAGCGAGCAATGGCAACGTTGCACAGAAAAAAACATTTTTAAAGTATTATTCGGTTTCGAGGGCCGTAAAAAATCGCCAAACTATTGCTGATGCCAATGCTACCAAAAATAATTGCGGCAACCCTAATAATTGCGGCAAGAAAGGAAGTATAATAGTAAACAACTATTTCAGATTGATGTTTTAATTTAGATGAAAGGTTAATTTCATATAATACTTTTTTATTATTATAATTTATATGGAAAAGGCTAAACACGACTGAATAGAAGCATAAGAGTAAATAACTATTTCAGATCATTATTATAATTTATATAAAAATTGCTACACATAACTGAACGGATGCCTGCATCGCTATTTCGCTACCAACTTATCGCTAAAGCATAATTTCATCTCACTGCTTGTTCAAACGTAATTTTCTATAATGAATGATGCCTTTTCTTTGAAAATATTCTCGGTAAAGTGCAGAATCGCTCACTTATTTGTTTGCCGCTTTTTACAAGGGTAAAAACAATTGGATTTTTGTCAATTTTCTTTTATTTTTAAGTGAAAATAGGTCGATGTGTACATAGATAAAGTCAAGGGTGTGCGCAGTGCCATTTTTGTGCAATTCTAGGATTTTTTTTTTAAGTGAAAATATGTCGATGTGCACATGGATACCGAGTATGTGCAATTCTTAAAAACGCGTCAAGCAGTGGGTGATTCTGCACTTTACCCAAAATTCTATTGCCGACTTTTCGTCATGGGCAATTCCCAAATTGTTAAATCCATAAGTTATCAAAAAAGGATTTAAAAATTAAACTAGTATTTCAATGGCATCTTAAGAAATATAGAACTATATAAACTTACGCAATCTGAAATCAGCGCGTACGCTAGATTTGGCGCGCTATTTAAATGGGCGCGAATGCTAGATTTGGCGCTTTTGCGCATACATTTTCGCTGCAATTTTTTTTATGACCCTCTAAACCGAATAGTACCCATTTTTATCTCCAGCATCGGAAATTCTAAAGGTATACTCATTTTAAAACTATTTTGCGATATTTGCTGTTGAACTGAATTTTATGCTTTAAGTGCGAAGAACATGATATTTAATAAATAAAGGTAACACACAAAACGTTAAAATAGTCATAATATAAAATCTGAAAGCTTTCGAAGTTTTTCTGTGTTTTTTTAATGCCTTCAGATGAACCATTATTTTGGGTTAATCTTTGCCGTCGTTCTTGTTTTTACTTCCGTACATCAGTATTTGAGTGTATTTCGGGTACTGGACTTTTTACAGAATGTACAAAAATACCCCATTGCTTTACATATTTTTTGCATTTGAATTAAGTTCTCTGGTCAAGTAAAAATAGCCAGAGAACATTAAAATGTCCTCGGAGAAGAAACGTAAAATATAGAGCAAATCTGGCAGAAGAGTTTTTCACACTCACGAGGAAAAAAAATATCAGATAACACACAATATATTGTTTACCAATACTCATTATCTGTATACACTATGGACTTTTAAATCAAATCAATGAAATGTGGAAATTCCAAAACATCTATTATTTATAAACATTTCTCTTCCCCGTATACAATTTACTTGTACATATTTACCTCTACAACTGCATAGGAACAAAGTTATTTTTCGAGTTCCAGTAATAAGAGGCCGCGAAAAGTAAACAAAATTATCTTCATCAGTACTAAAAAGCTAACAGTAAATGATGGGTGGAAGACACAACCTTGACCCATTTTCAAAAACGATAAGCAATATTTGATGGCATTTTCGGCACCCCAAAACTTGCATTTTTGTATGAAAAATTTATCGATAAAACATCCTTTAACTTTGACTCCAACAATTCAAGGATGAATTAGGAATAAAGTTCGCAGAAGTAATTGTCCGAATAATCGTATATCTCAAAATTTTGTAACAAACTTGAGTAAACAAGGCAGAAGAAAAAAACGCTTATCGCTATGTTGTGTATACAGATAATGTATTACATAACGTGGATTCGTTAAATGTATTTTCTCTGAATTATAACACATTTTTAGGCCAAATTCGTTAATCGTGTCGTGCAAAGTCCACTTTCCCTTAAAGGTCGCGCACTACTCGAACTATACATTGAAAAGTTACATCTATAAAATTAAAGATCTTCTGGCTATTTAACAAATACTGTTAATTTGCTCTAATCACAACAAAACACAGCAGTGTGAAATTTAAAACCAGCCAATCTCAGATTGACATGAATTTTGAATAAATCGCTACGATCAGACATCCTCCACACACATTTTCTCTTCGTCAACAGTAAAAAGAATTTTGCAAATTTCAGAGAAGCAACAATCAAATTTATATGGAAATGAATGGACAGAGCAAAGGGAAAAGGAAAATTGTACCATCCATCTAGGAAGACGCTAACGAAACACAAAAAAGGTAAACTATTAAAATCTTAAAAGCGTTAGGAACAGCTGGATTGGATTTCATTTCATTAACTAAAGACGGAATTTTTTTTAATTGATAATATTAATCCAGTTTTTACTAATGCTTCCAAAATCCGAATATTTTAAGCTTTACTATTTTTACTATCAATACAAAAGTATGTCATGATGTATGGCACATATTTGTATGACTTTACAAGCATGTATAATCTCTTTATTAGTCCAAAGGGATTTGAATCCCGAAGGACTATTAGTTTCGTTTTGGCATTTTGCGTCGGACTCATAAATGTCGGTTCACTTTTCAAACTGTTGCCACAAAATGTTAGAGTCCTGCATTATATTTGAAGAAATTAAATAATGAAAAATCTGCATAAATGTATGTATATTTCTCGTATTCTGATAAAACAACGGTACATAGAGTCATCGAATTTTGAATAACATAATCCTCCAACGAATATGAGCATGTGGAAGACCAAATTTGAAATTTGAAATTTGTTTTATGATCGATTTCCTATTTTTTAAAACTTTGACGAATTTTTGATTAACAAACTCAAGGATTTCAAAGCGAGCAATGGCAATGTTGTGCAGAAAAAACATTTTTATCTCCAGCGCGTGAGTCTCTGTATCGGAAATTCTAAAGATAGGCTCGTTTTAAAACTATTTTGCGATATTGCTGTTGCACTGGATCTTATGGTTTAAGTGCGAGGAACATGATATTTAATAAAGAAAGGTAACACACAAAATGTTAAAAAACGCCCCTTTGGACGTAATTTAAAATCTGAAACATTTCAGATTTTTTTTTTTTATTTTATTTTCCAAATTATCTTGCACATTACAGAAGATACACACAATGGTTGAAAAATGTGCGTATTGTTGCTTTTCTACTTTAATATGAATGATTTTTCATATGTCGAAATTAAAAATGAAAGATATCTTCATGAAAAAAGGGGGGGAATTTATATGCGGATTCAAAGATCTTTGTTATCGCAAGAATAAATGGCTAATTAATTGGAAGAGAACCAACATCTCAAATTTTAAAAATGTATGCAGCATTCAGCTTTAATGAAAACTCATCTTAAAATTCCTCAGCTTTCGTATATTTTCCCAGTAATGAAATGAAGCTCTCTCTCTATAGGAACACCAAAAGTTTCAGAAAAGGATTCGAATTTTCTCCAGAATTTTCTTAAAATAGAAAGAGCAACTGTTTACTGATAGTAAACTCCGAATCTCATGCAATCGTAATGCAATTACTGGATAAATCCTTATTCCGGTTATTTATGATACAGCGTCCAGACTTCCTAATGCTAGATGAAGAGATTTAAAATGGTAACACCTTTTACAATACACTCTCACGGCTTTTGTTTTACACGAACTAACATTACTTAGCGGGCAATCTTTAAATTACACTTCAGTAAATAAGAAATCTTCAGAGATATACACAATACAGAGATTTAATTTAAGGATTTTAGGGTTATACTGAGGTGAAGAATTATCTAGATTTTGAACCAGGTCTTTATAAACTTCTTAAAACGAGCCTTAGAAATGTTCGTTGAAATGAATGCTACTGCTTGTAAGTACCAAGTAGGACTTGAAAATATTTGTATTCGAATTAAAGCATATTCAAAGAACCTTGTTATAACGACCAAGTCTCCTTTGAGGTTAACCTATATTTCTAAAACCGTACATAAATACCGATATAGAACATTACCTCTCTACGGACATTACTTCCGCAGAAAGCCAAAATCACTTGGGAAATGGCTCAAAATTTTAAAAGCTTTAATCGCCCGCGATATAGTCGATTATAGTGAATCTTCGCTAAGATAATTAATTAGCCACGGTTCCAGATGATTTCGGTACTCTGCGAAGATGATCGTATTAGAAAGTTAAGGTTTAATACTAGTAATTATTTACATTCTTAGAAATACTGATCATTTTCAGAGGTGGTCCTCTTAAAAAAAGGTTTTTCTGTACACGACTGTAGATCTACAGAATTTCAATTGTAGTGTCCTAATTTCAATAAAGTTACCTGATTACTAGAACCTAATAGAACGGTGAAACGACTATTTGCTAAGTTCGGTTGTGTAAGTAACAAGTCAGAAGGAGGTTTAAAATACCCTTTTATTTAGACTACCCTACTTGGGCGTAGAGGAAGCCAACACTTATGGCTTGAACTTAAAAAATAGAAATTGTAAACTACACCAATGCTAAGTAGAATCATCAGCCTAAGCTGTACAGAGTTGTTTAACGCGTAGTTGGCTCTAAAATCATCGGCGTAGACTAACAGGCACGTAATAAGCATGGCCGTCAATTAGCAAGCTTTAACTAGTAACTAACGCTGCCGTACGGCAGAACACGATCTAACTGAAGGAGACCAGTCCTCAGCTTAAAACGTAGTTTCTACCCATTTTGCGTAAAGCGTAAAACTGAAAACTCATTTCGGCAGAAAAGCGTCGGTAGGAAAATGAGGAAGTAAAAAAAGCCATTTCCAACTAAAAATTAATTTAATTTAGAAGTCAAACAACAAAAATCAGCGTTATATTTTCAAATTTTCACAGGACTAGTTTCGATGGTTTTACCGAACCACCATCTTCAGCTGCAAAACCGCAAACGAACAAGATAAGAAATAATGATTAGATAAGATAAGAAAACCTGGACAAGAATAAGCAAGTGGCTCCATCTGTTGGTGAAACCAGAACTAAAACATAATTTCTTTAAAGGCCGAAGGCAAATTTGGATTGGAATTAGGATCGTTAACTAGAACAGAAAGATGTTTCTTAATGTGAAATGCCTCTAGAAAATCCAGTTCACCAATGGAAGATGCTTTTTGAATAATTTTGGCAGCAGAAAAATTGAAATTGTGATTTTCGGACCAACAATGCTGAGCAACAAAAGACTTCTGTGTTTCCTTTTTTCTAACATATGCCTCATGTTCCTTAACGGGAAAGTTTAAGGCTCTCTTAGTTTGGCCAATGTAAATTAAACCACACTGGCAAGGAATCCTATAAATACCCCAGGAATTCATATCCGGAATGGGGTTCTTGAGTATGGAACTCGGCGTTTTATTGATGGGAGAATAAACGACCCGACAGTTAAATTTCTACAAAATACGTACAACTTTATAGCTAATTGATGGAAAGAAGGGAATGACAACAGAATTTTTATAATCTCCTAAAACAAGAGTGTGCCTTTTAGTGTGTTGAGATGAGAATTTTTTAACTGCTTGATTAATAATGTTGGGTGAAAAGCCCCTGTCAATAGCTATTGCTTTTAAATAATTTAGTTCTTCATCAAGGGCTAGTTTGGAGGAGCAAACTTGAAGAGCACGGAAAACATAGGAATAAAATTTGCAGATTTGAAAATATAACGCTGATTTTTGTTATTTGACTTCTAAATTAATATTTTTTCGGCGTGTTATTGTATAGTAATTAAAAATTAATTTTTAGAAAAAGAATTTAAGACGCTACACAGTTTCCTTTTCAGAGTAATACTGAGCATAGGTATTTTAGACATCCATATTAAAAATTATAACAAAAATATTTTCAAACAAAACACATATGTTTTATTTCATATACTTAATTTTTAACAAAAATTTTAAGACATAACTCATGCGATTCCTCATGCGATTAAAACATAACTTATGCGTATTAGGTTACGCATGAGTATTTTTTATATACTCATACGTATTAGGTTATGCCTGCATTAGATATACACGCATGAGTTATGATAATACTCCTACGTATTAGAAGACAAAACTCATGCGTATTAGAACAGTTATAAGTCACTTACATTCTAGCCATTCCTTATCAATACAGCTTCGCTCATAGTTTTTTGTGTGTTTTTATATCCATTTGATAACCACATTTATCTAAAAATGGTTGACCTTAATTTCGAGAATGAAATGGCACATTCTTACGAAAAACGATTATTTCATTGAATTCTTCGAAGTCATATGTCTAACAGGGCGTTATCTCATTGAACAAGAAAGCAACAAGCTTAAAGTTTCAATTTAAAAGTCTATCACGCAATCAACGGATTATCTTTTTATTGTTCGTATCATTCTGTTGTGATAATATTTACTTACTTTTACATTTAACTTTTGAAACATCAAAAACGTCAGAAATATTCACGGCATTCAGTTTCCCTTTCAAATGCAGTACAATTCTAGTTAATAAAATACTAACCCGAACCTTTTTTTAATGTTTCAAGAACGTAGAACGCTAGCAATGAGGATGCAGAATATCTGTCGTTACGGAAGATTTAAGATGATTGTTTGCGTTTGCATTTTTTACACAAATTGTCCAAGTCAAGTTCATGTTACCGTAATCGTATAGAATATTCTACATTTAATTTGTTTCTATATCTCGTTTTTGTTGCCACATACGTCGAGAAACGATTTTTCAGTTAAATACATTCTTCTGAATGGCATTAATATATTTATAGCTGTGGAAATTCAAGATATTCTGCATGAATCTACAACTAAAATTTTAGGAGCTGCTCTCGCTTAAATTAAGGTTTTTAATGTCGAATCTGTTGATATGTCGATAATTTAGTTCCTTTCCTTTTCATTGGCAAATCTTCTGATTAATCTTACTACTCGAATGGATACTTTATCAGTCATACATCGTTTTCCTCTCCGGGAAATATTCTCTCAGAGTTTTCTTCAATTAAAAACATTATATATTTTTAACACTGTTGTCTCAATTCAATTCATTTTCCGCTGGAAAATTGTGTAGTTTTGGAAAGCATTGCATGTCATTCTGTTCGACATATGGTGATCACATGTTAAGTTTTAAAATTAATCTATAACTTAATGTATTTTTACATTTTTTAGTTAATAACCACTAGTCAGCTAGGGTGATGGCTTTACAGTTTTATTTGCGAGTTTTGTTATTCGCGGAACCCTGTGGTTCCCTGGAACATAGTTTGAAGACCACTGTTGTACATCAAGAATATCCACAGAGAGAGATTTTCCGTTTCATCCTTTGCTCAAAATCGTGTAAAAAGTCACGCATGCAGATAACGAATATTACGTGATAACGGCCCGTTTGCTTGTTATGTTTAACAACGCGATCAATGGGCCCATCACTCGAAATAGTTTTGGAAATAAATTGCTTTTTTAATCACATGGTCTTATTATAATTTGTATCTTGATACTTCTGGCTGACACTGACAGAAACAACACATGGTTAAGAGACTGACGGATAGCCAAATTCCCATTACATGTCACATGTCACTAAATTACTCAGTTTATTCAAATTTACTTAAACTGGCAACATTTAATGGCGAACGTACTGAGATGTTTAAAAAAAAAAAAAACTGACATACAGAGATATTGTTTACACGAAATTTAAAGCCGAATTGGCTGAATCTATATTACCACGAAGTACTGTTAGGGAAAAAAAGCTCTTCCAAACAGATAAAAGATACCCACTTCAACATGACACGTGTAGGCGATAAATTTAAATACATATACATATTATTGAAAGCACTGCATGTGATTACATATCAAATGTAAAGCAGAGATAAGTAAATTATTTTTAAGCATATTTACGAGTCGAAAACCTCAAAGAATGAATGAAACATCGACATTTAATCAGATTGGTACAGAGCCAATGTTTGTAAAACGATGAAAAGCAAAAAGCAGACTCAAATAATCTATTACATTTGATCACGCAAGCATTTGTGGTCGATTTATTTTTAAAAATTTCATCAGCGGGAATTTTAGGACTTTCAAAAAACTATTTTTTTAATTAATTACAAACTTTAAATTACTGCAATGAAAATTATCTATACTATTAAAATTTAAGCGCGTCTGTTTTTATGGTTGTTTATTTGTGGCATTATTTCCTCCGGAATGGAGGGGAGTTTCTAGAGAGGTAACCCCGGATTCCAAAAATTCGTCGGAAGCCATTTCGACCATTCTCATCTTCCTACGACTTTAACTAGCCGAGATATTAATTTAAAACTCTGACAATGCTAACTTTCGCAGTCATTTTATCAAGTGGCCCACCAGCGGCCGAGCGGTAAAATCGCTGAACACTGGTAGTTCGGTCCGAGGTTCGAATCCCGCGAACGGGCTGGCTGCATGGGCGTTTTCGTGGTTTTTCCCATGTGTAACGTGTATACGAGCCAGTTTCCTTTAGAAAGTCCTCGACGAAGGCATCCCTCCCCTTAGACAGATAGCCCTTGAGTACTTTGCCACCACACCATTTCATTAAGTGGCAACAGTCTTATAGACTTCATGTTCTAGAAAGCGATAAAAGGCTGGCACACAGGCAACTGGTACAAATTAAATACTTCTAGTTTAATGAACTTTTAGTATAATAATTTGATTACGATTTTAAAGTAATAAAATGTCATGAGAATATTACTTCGCATTTATACAGTTTAAAAACTTATAAATTACTTGGGTGAAAATTCTTTTATCACAAAATTATACACTAAAGAATGTTACACACGAGTAATCATAGAAGAATATCACAGAAAGGCATCTCGAAGTCAAAAAATGAACTTGTTATTGTTCTAATTAATATATCAATGCTGCCTCAAAGCAAACCAAAAATGACATAAAAAATCCCAAATTCTGAAACTGAATATATTAAATGTTGTCGAATTTTGTCGTACGGGAATAACATTTTTCTGTTTTATTTTTATAAAGTCTACAAAATGTTCTTAAACACAATTATTTAACATAATATTTTCATCATTTAAAACACTCTTGTAGGTGGAAGTACATGTCTGTGGAATTTATTTTTCTTCAATGTTTCCCTCCAGCCATCCTGAAAATTTTCTACAGACACCCGTGTAATTTTTAGTATAATTATTTGATTACAATTATACTAATAATTATTATATACTTGATTTAAAATAATTATTAATGAAACAATTTTTCTTCAATGTTAACCCCTGTAAAATCTTTCTACAGACGTCCATGTAGTATTAAATAATTATTATATACTTGTTTTAAAATTTATATTAAATCAAAAATGGATGCACATGCACAAATCATAATGTATTCCAGCGATTGACAAAAAGGAATATTTCTGCTATATTTTTGAAATTCTACTTTTCTTTATTAGTACACAGATGAATAAACGAGAAAAAAAAAAAAAAGAAACAATTTAAATTTTCAGGAAAAAATGAGTTGTTCAGTTATACCTTATTATAGTGTAAAATATTACATTTCTTTTGTAACATAGTAGCATACAGAAATCTAGATCTCATATGATCAACACACCATTTTCCCTCTCTAGCTAAGCATTCGAGCGTAAATATTAGGAACTGCAAGGTGTCATTTTAACATAAGTGAAATGAAAATTACATTCATTATACATAACACTCCCTACGCGGTAGGTATGTACAATGGAAAAAAAAAAAAAAAAAAAAAAGAGTTGTTTAAAAAAAATCAAGTTACTTCCGAAAAGTGAGCAAAAAATGGCGTTGTTCAGAAGCTTCTTTTTTCCCGTTTATATATAGCGCGTCTACAAGGTTTTAAGACTAAATTTTTTAACAAATCCCAGCAAACCTGCGGAACGATAACACACAGCTTAGAATTCTTTATGCAGTTAATCTATACTATTAAAATCTTTGCGCGTTTGTCTGTCTGTTTGTAGCATTATCGCCTACAGAACGGCGACTAGTTGAGTTTTGAAAGAGGTACCCCCGCCCGGATTTCAAAAATTCATGGGAAACCCTTTCGACCATTTTCATCTTTGTACGACTTTAATCAGCCGATATGGTAATTAAAAACTCCGAAACCACTAATTTTTGCACTATTTTTTTCGAATGGCAACAGTTTCGGGAGCCGCTGGAGATACAAATGCTTTATTTCGAAAAGTGTTGCCACTACTCGATTTGAAATTCGTAGAGTTTAATAATAAAATTAGTAAGTTTTAGAAAATACGAAATAAAAATAGTATTGCCAAACAATGCTATTATTATTACTGTCATATTCTGACGTTGAAGAAAGCACATTACATGTGACGTCACTGTATGTCGAAAAGATTTCCTTAATGTTTTCAGCATTTTAAACAAATAGCAGCTGTTACCAACTTTTTTTTTTTTTTTTTTTTCCGGGTTAAGATAACTGACACGGTATGTTACTCCCACATTAATTCTTTTATTGATATTGAGAAAAAGTTGTTATATTACATTAACTTATGACATTATACGTATTAAACCTGAAGTGTGAAACATTTTTGTTTCCTGGTTTGGCAACAAAAAAATTATTTGCGAATTGGTAGTTGCTTGGAATGAATGAAATGATTTCATTCATTACTAAAATGTTTTTATGCATTTTCTTTTCGTCTTAAGAGGTAGCGTCTTAAGAGATATTTTATAATAAACGTAATTTCTAATATTAAAAACGCTTTAATAATGTATTTTTAATCTCCAATTTCTGAAAATAAATTTGCATCTGTTAATTTGATATGTTTCTAACCCACGGATTTAGCTACAGCATGACACGTACATTTCGCGTTTTTCTCAAGAATTATAAAAATAACATTGCAATTAGTATAAAAATACTAATTGCATAACCAGCAAATACTAAATTAAATTTGCGTCAAAAAATATATTATCCCATGAACTTTATAACTAACCAAACTGAGACAAAGAGAAATATATTTCTACATGTAATTTTGCTCTATCTTAGATCATTTTAAAATCACTAAATATTTAAGACTACGCAAATTTTGGCTGATCATAACCCCAAATTCTGTGAAATTATTTGTGCGTAATGTAAAATAACTCAGAATCATTTTGAAGAGCTAAGAAACGTAAAACACTTTTTGCAACGTAACGTATATAATGTACTATAACATTTCATGAAATTCTGATGTATTATTAGGGTTCCTTTCTAAGCGAGTCACGAATTGTAAACAGTGCTTATGGGGTTTTAAAGAAGGAACTAACATAGCTATAAGGATATCGCAGGCAACTACTAATGTAACAATAATAATACACTGTAAGGATTTACGAGTATGAAAAGTATATAAATAAGCTAGCTGTTGGAATTTATTGGCTTACTAAAGGTAATAAAATCATACGACCATTATTCGATTTCCTTATTATATATTTTTCTTGTAGAACGTTGATAGTGCTCTTTATATTGCGTTTACATATCTAACAAATACAAGTAACACCTGATTAACCCAAACCCCCTTATACGAAATGGTGAAGATAACGTTTTCCTTTTTCACATTATTCAAACATTTTGAAGACTGTCACTCTTTTCTTTAATGTTTTTTTTTTTGTCATTTTTTCCTTGCTTTTGACAGAATTTCATATTTGATTTTTATTTTTCCATTTGAAGGAACAGTTTTTGTTTTAGTTGCCAGTTATTTTTGTCGCCAAGTCTATTTAGCGGGATTAAAAATCGCCAAGAGTGACCCGTTTATAAATTCCTGAGTCTCAACCTGTTAAAGCAAACTTCTAATAGTCATTTATCTGAGTTTTCCCGACAGTAAGCACCATTTTATTTAAATTCGTTTCTTCATCATATATTTAGACGCAAATTCCAAAGGTTAAATAGAAATTTAACTGAATAAATTCCATAATTTACTTATTTACATGTTCATGTATAATATTTCTTTCTATTGTTTAGCATTTCTTTTAATCATCTACGACTTTGTTTTAATTCTTTTTGAGTATTTAAGTTTAATTTTGCTTTGGCAACACTGTTATGTAAGGAGACGTTTCTAATTTTCAGAGATAAAAATAATTTAAAATAATAAATTTCAGTGACTCTGCTAATTCGAAACGCACAGAAACGTAACTAATTTGCCAGAATAAGAAGCTTTTACCACTGAAAGACTCTTCCTCCTCTTGGAAACGTTTTGAGTCTGAAAATAATAATATTGCTCTTTCTTTCTGTAACTATTTTGGTGCACTTTTTACAAATTACATTTTTCAACAACTCAGTCCACGTTGCTGTAATGATAGCAACTACTTTAATTCATTTGATTTTAAAGTTATGTACCTTAAATATTTTTTTCATGCTTTGCATGCTTAGTTTTAACTTAAAACGGTAAGCAACATAAACAGTAAACAAAAACAGCAGTTTAATTTAAAATGGTAAACACGAATAGTATATAAACATATGTATGTTACCGTGAAAGACCAAAATTGGAGAATGTCGACTTTCAGCGGAGAATATCAACATTCACCAAATACGTCGGTGAAAGACCGAATATTTCACTACATTCTTGTATATTCGGACTCTCACCGGTGTATGTCGACCATCACAGATATGCTCTGGTGAAAGTCGAAAAGAGAGGTCATAAAGTGCCATAATAGTTTAAGTTGTTGCAATAAATACGATTTGAATCTCATAATTTAGTCAGTTTTTCATGACTGTTATTTTATTTTCTCTTTTAGAACGTACTGTATAATTAAGCAAGTTTTTAACTTCTATTATTTTCCTTTCTCATTTTGAATGTATTGTGTGTTTTAAGTTCTCATGTTCTTAAGTTCTTATTTTAAGTTTCAAGTGCGTTTATTCGCGACTGAATGACGGAGAAGAAAATATAATATTGTTATATGTTCAACATTCACCATTAGTACATGGTGAATGTCGACATTGACCGGAGTAAGTCAGAAATAAGAGTATTTGGAAAATATTTCGGACATACACCAAGAGACAATGTGAATGTTGACATTCACCGGTGAAAGTCGACATTCTCCAGATTTGGTGTTTCACCGTAACATATACACACAAAAAGAAACATAATAATAGGCTAAAATTAAAAGCAAATTTTTATACCCGTCTTGCGCTATAGCTGCAGAATTGAAGTTTGTAGTATTATGAATTCTTATTTTAATTTTGATTTGTTTGTATATTGTGTTAAAACTCTCTTATACTCAGTTGCTAATATTAATATTGTTGAATTTAGAATCACCCTGCATCTCTCTCTCTCTCTCTATATATATATATACAGATTCTAAATTATTTTTACAAATTAAGAGGTTTTAATCTAAATTGTTTTTACAAATTAGAGTACTCATCCAGATGAGCAATAATTACCATAGAACATAGGGTCGCATTCCACTCTGAGAGGCAGAAAAGAGGAATATTAGGATTCCAATCTGAACTTACAACAGTGTTGGGAGAGCGAATGAACAAAAGTTTCACAATCAGTTTAGTGAAAAACTCACAGAGAATGCACAAAACGGATAAAACCGAAAACTTGGCGTTCGAGTGTTAATTCGAGCTCAGATTTTGATGGCAAACACTCAAATGCCTGTCTTTGGTTCGCAAGGTCTCAACATCGCAAATGATTGCAACAAGTTAATTATATAATCAAGGGCTGAATATTATCAACGAACTGCAACTTCCACTGTATGCCGAGATTAGCATGGAACTGCAACTTCCACTGTATGCCGAGATTAGTATGATGGCAAACAATCAAATGCCCAACTTTGGTTCGCAAGGTCTCAACATCGCAAACGATTGCAACAAGTTAATTATATAATCAAGGGCTGAATAGTATCAACGAACTGCAACTTCCACTGTATGCCGAGATTAGCATGGAACTGCAACTTCCACTGTATGCCGAGATTAGTATGATGGCAAACAATCAAATGCCCAACTTTGGTTCGCAAGGTCTCAACATCGCAAACGATTGCAACAAGTTAATTATATAATCAAGGGCTGAATATTATCAACGAACTGCAACTTCCACTGTATGCCGAGATTAGCATGGAACTGCAACTTCCACTGTATGCCGAGATTAGTATGATGGCAAACAATCAAATGCCCAACTCTGGTTCGCAAGGTCTCAACATCGCAAACGATTGCAACAAGTTAATTATATAATCAAGGGCTCAATATTATCAACGAACTGCAACTTCCACTGTATGCCGAGATTAGCATGGAAAGTTCATGCTGTGTCAGAACTTCGTGTGCCATGGAAAGGCGCTTCAAGTAGAATGAGCGCAGCAGAGAAAGTCCAAGAAGATGGGATAGAAGATGGCGAAGGGAAAAAAGTCTGGTAGACAGTTTTTAACTGCTAAAAAACTGCCAAGTTTTCGGTTTTATCCGTTTTGTGCTCTCTCTGTGAGTTTTTCACTAAACTGATTGCGAAACTTTTGGTCTCGTTCATTCGCTTTCCCAACACTGTTGTAACTTCAGATTGGACTTCTAATATTCATCGTCTCTGCCTCTCAGAGTGGAATGCGGCCCTATGTCCTATGGTAATTATTTCTTATCTAGATGTAATTAATGGTAATTATTGCTTTGTGATTGGATGAGTATTATCACCCCTCTTAATTTCTAAAAACAATTTAGAATCACCCTGTATATAGGCAAACAAAAGCAATATTTGAATTCAGATATAGTGGACTAAGACATATCTGATCATGTGACGACATAAGATATAAGTTTATATTGGAACAGCATGCAATTATTACCAAAGGTTTACAAGTCTATAAAAGAGAACATCAAAGGCTGTCACTGATGTTGAAAAAATTATTTCTGGAAATGGAAATTTAATTAGTTTTAGTGACACGTTATGTATTTTCTTTTAATTACATGACACGCGTATGTACAATATAATTTTAACTTGATTCTGTTATAATGCCTTAAGTTATGAGCAGTTAGCTCTGTATTTTCAGTTTATAATCTTCTAGTTTTTTCTAGGAGTCGAGGAATAAGCTTTCATTTCTACTGGCTAACAAAAGACACTTAGCAGCGATAACGGTAATTGATAAGCATAAGTTTCGAGTAATTATCTGAGAACCTTACAAATCCGAAGAAAGAAAGAAAGATTTTATTTATATTATCACTTTTACGTTAATTTTTATTTTACGCTATTAAAATGGTTATCAACCGAACTTTGATTACATGAATTATTTTCAGAAGTCTTCCTAAAACTGAAACGTTCTTAGCTTTTCAAATATGCGACCATTAATTGAGATTCTTCTTCACAATACATTTTGTATTAAAAGAAATTCATGTATAAATAAAGTAAAGTGGTCTGAAGCTGTGATAACCGAACTGTCAAATAATAATAATTAACTAACATAGCTAATAATTGCTGATACGCATATTAAACAACACAGCAAAATACAGATGAATTTTTAAGAAATACTTTCCACAAAAGTATTCGGAAAATGTTATTATATGGAAATTTAAATAATTCCTAATTTAAAAAGGGGAAAAAAAGAGAGAAATCTGAATTCAAAAAGGGAAAAAAATCTTCCATTCAAAAAATTCCTCATTTATTATCCAGTCACCTTTACCCTGTCCCTTGCCTGCACCCAATATAATCTCCCCCCTCATTTGAATTTTCATCTTATGCGGGGGTGGCTTTAAAAGAGGAAGCACGTATAAAACAGGTAGGGGGCCGAAAAGTAGGAGGTGCCTCGGACGTGATATATTCCGCTGTTCGGGGGTCTGGCTACCACCCACTCATTGAATAACTCCTGCTCTCTCTTCTAGTCACCAAATTGTAGTCCTGAAAGTAGCTTTCTCCTCATCATTACGTCATTCCTCTTTATACAAAAACTCCTACAGAAAAAGCGATAACAGCGTGAATGCTTATAAATGAATCACAAGATTCTAATTTCACGTTCTTTACTTTTGTTCCAAACTTTGCATTTTCCTGTTAAACTGATTTCGAAAAAGTATCCTGGAATCGGCAAACAAAAACTAAACAAACAAGCTCCTTTTTATTTCCGTTTTCATTTCAAAATTAAAAAGTGTGGTATTCACTCTTCAATGTTTTCCTCTAATATAAATTGTTTTATTTAGAGAAAAGAAACAGGAGACAACTTTTAGCGTCTTCTTCTCTTCTCCTTTTTGCTTTCCCCCTTTTTTTTTAAATATAAATAAGCTCCTACGGTTTAAGGATCAGGAGTTATTTAGGTTATAAACGAAATGACTATGTGCTCCAGAACTCTTCATAGGGTGTGCAACTACTAATACGGACATACTTTTCTCTTACTATCTCTCGCCAACGGGTTAAGAACAAAACATCCATTACTTCATGTCAGCTTCTGTTCAATGGCAGACTGGACTCGTAATGTATGGTTACTGTAACGGCACCAATGGAACTTCTGCATACATAGATTTTTTAACTTTAACGTAGGTACTAAGCTTAAAGCACATTGTACTGATGTTACGCAGCATATTATAAAAGGCAAGAATTTTAAACAGTGTCTCAAATTTAGACAATATGTTACAACGAACAATAACTGGTTGCTGCCAAGACAAACGTAATCTTGCTTCATAACTGCTAGTTTACAGACACTTTTGCTCTCATTTACTTTACTGATATTATAATAATGAATTTTCAACGAGTTACAAAAATACGAATGTTATACATGCATTAAAGTAAAGTTATTAGCTCAGATTTCCACAAATCGTGCCAACTTTTTAATGTCTGGTAAAATCTTCTAAACCAAAGATACAAATTTGTGCTTTTAGTCTTGAAAGTACTTTCAAGTGAAAAATATTAACTTATTACAATAAATAACTTATTAGAGAATCGGATTCCTAAAAGGAGTGTCTTCAAGGTTTTTAAAGAAAGCTCGCTGAAAATGGCTTTACTAATGGGGGAAAAACATCTTCCAATGATACAAATCCGAACTCGGGTCCAACTTCTAGCATACCATTTTTTCAGACCTTCAGACATTGCAGGGTCTTATAGAGACCACTAATATAAAAAACTCTATTTCAGCGTTCGATCTAAGGGAATAATTAAGTTTTAAAAATTGCACAACAGATGCTTAAATAAATCTCAAAAACAAAAGATGAAAATGTAAAAATATTCATCGCAGCATTTTAACATTAAGTAAGATGACCTATTCAATACTTTTTCCTTCGTCCAACTATCAACCTGTCAAAATAGACTTTACATATCCTTCTATACATTTCTTATCTAACCCATATTGATTCACCTAACTATTTACCTAACCTTTTATAAATATTAATACTCAATATAATAGGACAGAATAATCTGTAGTAGTTTGTAGAGAATAACACACGGCACATAATAAAAATATGCTGCTTCATTTATTGACATATAAGATTAATTTTGTAGCTAATTATTTTACAGATAGATTTGCATTTATATCGTTACGCAGAGCACACAAACAGAAGTGCTTAGCCACCAACAAAAGAGCTTCTCATAAATTGAGTACTTAAATCCTTGTAAAAGTGACAAATTTCCCTTGAATAGCCTGGTATTTTACTTGTCACATTACGTCAACAGCTCAAAGATTATTAAACAGCAAATCTCATTGGATCCTTACTCAGTCAAAAAATTCAATGAATATGCAATTACCTTTTAAAAGGGTATTTTAATAGGCACTTCTATATCTGATGTGGAAACTTTTAGCCACTGTAAGCTGTAACCTATCCAAATATTGGTAACCAATAAAGAGCCAAGAAAATAATATCTTTCTGCTAATTCATAACTCTGGCCGCGGCAAACTAAAGTAATATAAATAAATTCGGATAAACATTGATACTTAATTAACAACCCCTCTTTGCAGTAAATAATATGTTTCTATAGTGTTTAATATATTCCCAGTTTTATTTTAATAATACTTAATAACAACTATGTTACTTAATGAATTAAATGCCAATGGTTTCTACACAACTCTCCAATGAAAAGATTTTACGGTCTTGCTAGTAAGTTATCGCTATAGTGTAAATGAGTAATATTCCTTGTTTCAGCTGATACCCATTTCTAATCTATATCATATTTTCTCCTCAAATGAAAAGCATCTTTTGCTCAGTATCTCAGCAAACTTCTATGCATAGATATTACTATTTTGTGAAATATGTTTCAACTGCTTACCCTGCTTTGCAGTTGGTAGAAAGGTCACAAATAAAATTTCCGGCAGTAAAAAGACGTAGCATTTCCAATCAGACCCATGTCTACACTCCAAGACCTCTTCCCTTTTTATGCACAATTTAAAATTCAACAGATTTCCACTGTAGGATTTTTTAAAGGTCCTCTTTTTACGGCGTGCGAAATCCCGGCAGAACGGCCAGTAGCCGCCCGGGGCGCAAGGCGCCGCCACCGGTAGAGATACTGACATCCAACCAAACTGTAGCGGATCATAGATTTCAACGTCGAGACATAAATTTTTTAGCCTTTGCCCCTCACGTGACCAGAATCTGGAGTTCTCGAAACATTGTATTACGTCTGCCCGTTCTTTCTATCTATATTTCTTTTCGCGAGAGGAAGTAGGGTGGTGTTGGAGGGTGGTGCGGAGGAAATTACAGCTTTCGTCCGAGAAAGACGCGAAGCTCCAGTAAATGTCCCACAGCAGTCTAGAAGACACAGACAGAATTTCTCCGAATAAACTCTTACAAAAATGCCTTCGTCGGAATGGAAGCACATTCATGTTAAACCGCACTGTGAATTTTAAGATAAATATTTCAAAAGAGTTCATTTACATGAACTATTTTCTATTAATCACTGCTATTTATTAGCAAACAAATAAAATTCTAAAAAATATTAAATCTTTTAAAATCCTAAAACATTTGTGTTATACCACATGCTACAAAGATCTTAGGAAACTTAATTTTAATTTAATTATTTTTTAAAATATGTTGAATACAGGCTAAAATGCAAGCTGTACGTTGAATACAGGTTAAAATGCACGAGAAATAAAGGTAAAATGCAAGATGAATAGTATTAACAGCATTACAGTTGAAATGAGCTGCGCCAATAAATCCACAGCTGAAATATATACGTGAGTAAAGGTATTTATTATAATTACGTACTATAAATTCTTTATAAAATTAGGAAACGTTTTTAATTTATTTACTTTTATTTTCTTATGAAAACAATTAACAAACACTTCCCAAAACTTAGAGAGATTTTCTTTTTTGATATTCAGTTTTCGAAAAAGAATCGAATGGTTTCAACCCTTCAAGAGGTTATAAGTTATGACCTACGATTTAAAATCCAGAGTTTCTATGAATTTAAAAAAATGATTTCAACATTTCATGTTGGATATATTCAGTTTTGATTATAATTTTGGCATAATTTAATGGTTTCAATTACGAATTACCCTAAATTTAACAAATAAAAATATTTAAAGTAAAATAGCAAAAAACGAAAATTAAACAAACATTCAATGCTGCAGTTAAAAGTTTTAGGAAATTATTTTTTAACATTTTAATTAAAATAGTTCCCCCTTTTCCTTGAAATTATTCCTCGATTTAATGACTCGAAAAATATCAGTTTTAAAAGACAGACTTCTAAGAAAGTTAAAATATATTCTACAGCAAAAGAATAGTTCAAGAATTAAGAACTAAAATTCCTTTTAATTAAAATTAATTTTACAAAAAGTCTTAATAATTTGTTACATTGCTCTAGAAAATAATTTCTACATATTCAAAAAGTGTATCTCTCACAACTAAGACAGTAATTTTTATTGCGATGCGGAATTCCCGAGAATTTTTTCGCGAATGTCAGATAAATCCACAAATTTAAGAATTTTTCTTTCCCTCATTTTTATTATATTTATTGGAATATTTTTCGTATTTAAGTAATTTAATGCCTGCTGAGATGAATCCAAAACAAGTTATAATACAACAAATATTACATATCGAAAAAAGCGCTTGGTGTAGCTTTAATGTAATTTACTAAAGCACAGCGTTTAGAAATCCTGATCGTTTGCAAATTATCAGATACAGTATACAATATTTACTTAGTAAAGTGCCAATTATTTATATTCCCAATTCGTATTTAATAGACATTTTTAGTCCAAAGGGGCAATTTGCCCTGAAGGACTAATAATTTACGTTTTGGCATTTTGCGTTGAAAACTATAAATACCACCAAATATTATTCACCAAATATCACCAAACTGTTGACACGAAATATTATCGCCCTGCATTATATTTAACGAAATTAAATAATGTAGAATCTGCATGAATGTATGAATGTTTCTCGCATAGTGATAAAACAACGGTACCTGGAGCCATCAAAATTTGAATATCTTCCTTAGAATATGGGCATGTGGAAGCCCTAATTTGAATTTGAAATTTGTTTTATTATCGGTTTCATATTCTATAATACTTCAACGAATTTCTGATTAAAAAACTGAACGATTTAAAAGAGAGCAATGGCAACACTAGACGGAAAAAAAGTATCTCCAGCGCGCGAGACTCTGCATGGGAAATTCTAAAGATATGCTCATTTTTAAATTATTTTGCGATATTGCTGTTAAACTGAATTTTATGGTTTGAGTACGCAGAACATGATATTTAATAAATAAAGGTAACACACAAAACGTTAAAAAAGAACCCCTTTGAACGTAATTTAAAAACTGAAACCTTTCAGGGTTTTTTTCCCCCATTGTCACAGCAAAAGAAATTTTTTTCCGAAGCATCACAAAAAATCGCTATCATAAGTCCCGACAAAAATTTTGCGAAATTTAATCATTTACACTGCGACTGCGCTGTAAATTTCATAGTCCCCCTTTCGAAAAATAAAATGACTACCTTACTCATAATGTAACGCTTATGAAGACGTTCATTTTCAAAAGCGTACATAACAGCTTCCGTAAAATCGGAGTTACGGGATTAACAAACGAACGCTGCAAATCAATTCGTATCGCAATTATTATAATCAAAATTGCTACACATTAACTCATTCTAATTAAACCAAAGATGAAAATAAAAAAAACATTAAAGTATAGCATAGGTTCAAAAATGGAAATACATTTCGGATTCTAATCACAAGCAACTGCAATTAACACGGCATTTCTGAAGTCAAAAGAAATACGCAGCTGACAACTTGTTGCCACGCGAAGGAAGTTAAAAATACCAATTTATGAACACCTGGAGAATTCGCGTGCTAATACCCACCCCGATGTTTTTCATTCCCCACCAATCGCTTTTTTTATTGATAGAATGCCATATTCTCATTACTAGACGAGGATTACATTAGTCACGCTCAGCAATCACAAGTGTTATGATATTTATACTCATTTTGGGAAAGCAGCAATTAGAACCTAATAATAATACAAATTCAAATAAATTCTTCAACAAATTATTTCATACGAGGGACTCGATCCATATTACATTTTCGTGTAAGAATTTGACTGAGAGCTGGAACATTATAATTTATGAAATTCACTTTTGTTAGTAACTCCACAGAATTGCTAATAAAAATCGATTATTTGTTTTGATGATATACGCCTCAGTAAGAAACAGCTGCTCTCTACAAAGATGAACGCAGCTGTTCAGTGTTGTACTACATAGTAAGAACGGCTTTTATATGTAGTAAACAACAATGATTTATTACATGCAATCTTAGAAGCACTGTAATGTATAATAATAAGATAAAACTGTTAAACAATCTTCTTACGAAATTTCAGTACTTCGATATCTTGAATCGAAACTGAAAACAAGGGAAAATGTAATTTCCAGAAATAAATTAAAAACAAGGGAAATTTATTAGAGAATTCCAGTCTTGAGTGTTACATTTACAGTAAGACCCCGCTTAACGCTGTTTCGTTTAGCGCTGTTTCGGTTTAGCGCTCTTTTATTTCAACCCGGGGATTCCACGAAATCGCTCGCAGCATACGGGGATTCCCCGAAATATTATGCAACGATAGGTTTCAAATACATATCCGAAAGAGTGTACTTGTATTTCTTGTTTGGTGCGGTATTGTACAGACATATTTTGAAGGGGTAAATGTGGAAGATGTCGAAGAAATAATTCAAGAAGCAGCGGCTAGTCTTTCTAATGATGAGCTCAAGGAATTAACTGAACAAGAAGAAAACAAAAATGTTGACAACAGTGATTCAGAAGAAGTTTAAAGAAATTACAACATCTTGTCTACCGTGGTAAAACTCTTCTATTACTGTCTGCCTTGATCACTGTTTCTACGAGTTAGTGAATTGCTTCGGATTGAAAATTCAGTCAATACTCATGTAATAAAGCAACCAAATTGTTAGGCTTTAAATTGAAACCTTGACTTTCAAATACCTTGAATTGTGTCTGTCCAGCCGCAAGTTAGCAGAAATTCATTTCGTTAATAGTTTTAGTATTGTAACTTCCACCTGAGGTTACATTTTAGCATCATAAGCTAATCCACTTATCCATATTAATCTTACAGCATTTACACAATAGAATAGTGAAAGAAAAAGAATGAATTTTAGATTTGGATCTCAGCATTTCACAGGCTCCCACTGTCCCCCAAAAATTCCTTTCATACTATCCATACTGTACTATACTCCATATTTACCCCTCCATATTTTAGATTATTTTCAATGCTAATCTTGCATTTCAAAATTTTCACAACTTCATGCACCAGACTTTTTAACACTCACATATTCTTTCTGATATTCAGCAATGACTGATTTCATAGGTAGAAGAAAACGTGGCTACATAAAATCTAATAAAAAAAAAGGAATTATATATTATCCTTTGCTAAATATTAATCCTCAAGAAAAAGTGAATTAAAAAAACAATTTTTTATAGAACGCCCGGCATTTTATGACACATGCAGTAACAGAATCATATAGCTTAACTTTCTAACTTAGATTCTAATTATATCCTATTGTATATTTAATTTCTAATTCTGGATTTCAAGCTTTTTTAATGCTAGATTGATAAACACATATTTAAATCATTAAAGACATTTTTTCAGAAATCACGCAGAAGGTATGGATGTTTGTAAGTGTATAGCGTCTGTGCGGCATAGGAGCACTCTAAATATGCGGAGAGCCGAAGGCCGTACAACGACAGGCACATTTGGATCCTTGTCGTAGGCTTGTGCTGACTACTGTCAGACTAGTAAGACTGGCAAGAACAACCAAATTTGAGGGCATACAGAATATGAATCAAAAAATTATTTACAATAAATAAAAATGTGCTTTTCAGTTTATAAAGCTATAACAGTAATGTGAAAGCCTGTTTGGAAATGATATTATCAACAACACTAAAAATCAAAAACACTATATAAAGGTATGTAATACATAGCATTAGAAACAGCTTTTATTGAATACAGTACTAATGATGTAATCATTTATAAAAATCATCTGTTAATTATACCAATTATCGATATTATTGAAAGAAAAAAGGACAGTACTATATCTCCCGTTCTGCTAGGCCAATTGACGAAATTCAAATCATTCATAAAAATCATCTGTTAATTA
Organism: Stegodyphus dumicola; assembly: GCF_044657685.1. Lineage (NCBI taxonomy): Eukaryota > Metazoa > Arthropoda > Arachnida > Araneae > Eresidae > Stegodyphus > Stegodyphus dumicola. The sequence goes on along the minus strand of NC_140772.1, from coordinate 18,170,316 downwards.
TACCAGTTATACCAATCTTAATTATACCAATTAGCGATATTATTAAAAAAAGACAGTACTATATCTCCCGATAACTAGGCCGACTGACTAGGCCTATAACTAGACCGATTGACGAAATTCAAATCATTTATAAAAATCATCTGTTAATTATACCAATTATACTAATCTTAATTATACCAATGAGCAATATTATTAAAAAAGGACAGTACTATATCTCCCGATAACTAGGCCAATTGACGAAATTCAAACCATTTATAAAAATCATCAGTTAATTATACCAATCTTAATTATGCCAATTAGCGATATTATTGAAAAAAAAAAGGGGGGGACAGTACTATATCTCCCGTTCTGCTACACCGATTGACGAAATTCAAATTACGTTTTACATGTCTCGAAAGCTCGACTTAGGATATATATTAGATTTATATATAGCATTGTTTTAACATAGGTGTTTTGACATAAAATCGGACTTTTTCTGAAATAACATACATTTTTTCATATTTCGATTCTACGACTCAAATTATGCCTCTAGATATTAAATTTTGTAATTTTTGGTGAAAAATTTATCTTCGCGAAATTTTTCTTAGTTTGTGCCATTTCTTATTATCGCTTTAAATACGCCAAATTTCAAAACGTGCCAAAATGTAAATGCACGTATCTCTTAGGAAATTTTGAATAACTACTTTTTTGCAGGTATGCTTAGAAATGCATCTACTTTAAAACGATGGCAAGAATTTTATAGGTTATAATTCAAAATATTTTCCAAACATTTATAAAAATTATTTAAAAATAGGTATCTTAAAAACAAATCATAAAAAATGGACGAATTTTATTTGGAATGAATCTAAATTTCGAAATACGAAAGGAAGAATCAAGTAAGTTTCATAAAAAAATGAGATATTAATAAATATATATCAAATTCAATTAACACTGAGGAGCTAAAATTTTGAGAGCAAATTTTTGAAAAACTACTCGTGCGATTTTTACAAAACTTGGAAGTTTGGCATAATTTGAGTCGTAGACTCGAAATATGGAAAAAAACTGGCATGTCATTTCAGAAAATGTTCGATTTTGTATCAAAATACCTATATTAGAAAAATGCTATTTGCATATTTAATACATATCCTGAGCCGCGCTTTCAAGACATGAAAAACGCAAGTTGAATTTCGTCAAACGGACCAGTAGAACGGGAGATATAGAACTAACCCCTTTTTTTTCCTTTTCCTGCGCAGTGTACAATTTAAATTTAAAAAAAAAGTAAAGATCTTATGCTGCGTTGAATGGCAGTACCTATCGGTATAGAAATGCCCAATCCACGTGGATCATAAATTTAAATATTTTACGTTCTACAGAATGCTAATATTTGGTGTATATTAAGTCACGTGAATGAAAAATTGACGTGTAACGTAAAGTGAAGCGAAAACTGGAAATATTATAAACTATAGATATTTATAAACGTCAAATTTCTAGAGAAGTCTTAAGGGGACTCTTACACCTTAAAACCCATAAGATTATCGAATATGTGACTGTTGCAAGAATTGGGATAACTTATTTATTTTAAAAGCAATTACTTCCAACGTTTTACAGCTGACTACATAATATAGCTGCTTTCTGAAATAGTAACCAGAAAGTTTGTGTTGCCACAAATATTTTTATAATTTAATCCGCTTTGTGACAAAATTTTTCGTCGTGTTTCCACCTTGCGCGCACAGTTTGAAATATTCTGTTGCATAATTTAATTCCATATTTAATATATAGCTTTTATAACATTTGGAAACTACTGTGAACCAAAAATTCTAAGAATTTCATATTAAATTTTTATTCTATTGAGTTGAGTTTATAAAATGTATTTTATTAAAAAATCATGTAATTCATGTAAAAAATCATGTAAAATCAAATAATCATGTAAAATCAATCATGTAATCATGTAAATCATGTAAAAAATCATGTAAAATGTATTTTATTAAAAAATTATGTAATATTTTCGTGCATAAAATTTTTTAATATTAAAATATTCATCAGATTTTTGGTTCAGTTAATAAATAGTGCCCATATAAAGAATTCTCCATCAAATTTCAAGAATGTACCATTAGCCATTTTTAAAATATCATGCGCGCAAGGTGGAAACATGACGAAAACTTTTGTCACAAAGCGGATTAAATTACAAAAATATTTGTGGCAACACAAACTTTCTGGTTACTAGTTCCCAAAGCAGCTATATTATGCAGTCAGCTGTAAAAAGATGGAAGCAATTTCTTTTAAAATAAATAAAATATCCCAATTCTTGCAACAATCACATATTCGAAGATCATAAGGGGTTTAAGGTGTATGAGCCCTCTTAAGTGATTCACTCAATCATTGTTTAAATTGTGACCAAAAGCAGCATTAAACCTTGTTCATGAAACTTTAAAAATGTGAGGTTTTTTACTTAGCTCTGCAATTTAATTAGTTGGCAGATATCCCAGGAGGAAATAATTTGAAGCACTATGAATATACTTAGGGGAAAAACCCTGGAAAATAAACAAGAAAGGACTCTGAACCCGAGAAATGCTGGAGAAAATTCACTATCCTTCTTGACGAAAGATTTAGACTCAGAACGACGCTGTTTCAGTGCACTTTCCTAGAGCAATTTAAGTAGCATGAAAAGATAATTTTCTCTTAGGAAGTACCGAGACTTACAAATCCTTGGGTCGAAAATATAGCAGGAAGAAGTAAAAAAGCCACAGATAAGGAGAATAAAGTAAAAAGTAATCTCTCCAATATAGCCAGAATCTTTAATCCGCCAACCACTACAGTTTCCATAAAACATGGCTCCTCCGCCATTGTTTGAAAGTAAAATACTAGAAGAAAAAAAAGGTAAATACAAAACATACGCGCGCGCGCGTAGGAGGAAAAAAAAAGCGAGCCCCCCGCACAGCCGTATTAGCGGCGAACGTCCATTAGAGAGCGGCTCGCGGATCTAATGCCTCCCGCACTGCACTACCTAATCGAATTCATGATCTGCTTACAAAAAGAGACAGGAAAGGAAGAAACAGACAGTCTTAGGATATTCCTTTACTACTTTTTTGTCTATCTCTTCCTCGACAAGTCTTTTCTGCAGGGGGAAGGGAAAGGCATAAGCTGGAAGTGTGGCCAAGGTAGAATGGGAGGAAGAGCATGTGTCCGAAATGATTCTATCCAGAGGCAAAGAACGACGGTAGGTGACCCTATAAAGATGTCCAGGATAAAACGAACGGAGAGGGGGAGGCGGATAAGCAATACGGGACAGAAGAGGCGAAACATAAAATCGATCGTCAGAAAACATGCAGCTGGTCAGCATGAATATATTTGCTACGACTGTTGGTCAAAATATATCTTATACCGATTCGGATATGAATCAGGTACAGCTACGCAATTTTCTTTTCCTACAATCCCCTGCTTTAGAGCACCATACTCTGCGATGCAAAAATTGATTTTATTTACCATGCTCGGGCACGGTACTAGCTTACATACATACAAAATAAAAGGAAAGGAAATGTGCGGGGAGGGAATCCCCCCCCCTTTTTTTTTCCAGATTTTGATATCCGGCAGCGAGACAGTGTCCAGCGTCGCAAGAGAAGAAGAATGGAGAAAGAAAACAAAACATAATAAAAGACGAAAAAAAGCCCTCACGCCTATTGCTTACCCGGAAAAAAATCCGACCATTTTGTATTGGACACACGTGGACACGGGATATACATATGCCACTATGTATATACGATGGTCATCACGGAAGCGGTCCACGAGCTTTCTGAATTGCAAATACCGTCGGTGGAGGGGGATGAGGAACTAAAAGGAAAGAGAAAAAGGGAAGAAATCGTAGGCTCTCCATTTTGTATTTTCCCATATTTGCTTTCCCCGCATCGCTCTCCTTCATATCATGTTAGCCAGAGTGCGGAAACGATATTATGCAAACCGACAGACGGCCCAAGCTGATGGACACTGTCAACAAGATAGAGCGTCCGAAAAATTCAAACGCTGCTTGACCTGATGGTATTGTGTGCGTGTATATATATATATATATATATATATATACATATATATATATATGCAGGCATACAAGACTGGACATCGGAAACATTTCCTAGGAAAGAAAGAACTCTGAAGGCTCAGAAGAAAGTGTATTTCCTTTCTTTACATCCGGATTTAAAATATTTTTGCGATGTCGAACATTGCTTCAGGCTTTTAAACTTTTCAAATATGATGTAAAAGCATTTTGTGGGAGATTCTTTCTTGAACACGGTTGTTTTTTAAATGCCTCTGAACAACAAGATTTTTTTTTTTTCTATTTTATGCTCGCTTTGCACTCTTAATTTGTTCTAAAGAAAACATTTTACAGCTCTTGGTGAAGATAAATTAATTCAAAAATAATTCTCTAAGCATTAATTTTTGCAATTTTAGTCTATTTAATCTGCGACCATAATGAAAAGGGGTACGAAAAAACAATATTTTTTTCGTTTATTTGAGGGTATCATATTAAGAAATATATTATCACGGAAGTTTAGTTAGTTTTCTATTCAATGCAGAGGCGAAAATTTATCACAGTAACGAAAGGATAAAAAAGTATAGGTAGATAATAATATAGGTTTAACTTTACTAATCATACTGCAGAGTTTGATCTTATTAACTGTACTTTAATCACAGAAAAGAAAACAAGTACTACAAAACTAATAACGTAACTAAATGAAACAAACAGCAGAAAAACTAATTATGTAAATAAACAAAGAGAGATACCAGAAAATAATAACATCTAAAGTACCCAAATATTTCTGATATTGCCAAATATTTTGTGATTTACGAGTGCTGCATAAAGTTTCAAAGCATTTACACATGTATTTAATACAATAAAGTCTGTTCTAAGAGAACAGAGCTTAAAATGCCCTTATTACTGATTAGAGTTTCAAATCTATTAATATAAAAATATCTGATGTGTACACCACATGATGACTTCCTTGTACGGAATATTAAATTATACGCATTTTTTCTTGCATTTCATTTAAACTTATTAGATTGAATTAAACCTACTTCGCCGACAGCGCATAAACCACAATAGAATAAATGCATTCTTTAAAATTCACTTTGTTTACCATAGCGACACTCTGCCGCTGGGGTTCACTTAACAGTATTATATTTCGTTCACATTATAACTCAGAATGCACAAAATTTATTTCATTTAAAGAATTATCTAATCGTTGCCACATGTTCTATTGAAATACTATAATAAAGCTAGAACTATGTATAAAAGAAGTTAAGCAAATAAAACAAAAAAGAAACAGTTTTTCACAGACGATTGAGTATTTCTCATTCAATTAATTCAGTTCTCACTTCGTGACATGGCAAAAATACATAAAAACTCAAAATATTTGTATTAAAAATTACGAAGTAAATCTTAAACGCTTATTTCCTCGAAAAAATTCCAGAAAGGATTACGCATGATTTAAATAATAAATGAAGGCGTTATCTTTGTTGTTGCGAAGCTAAGTTTCTCTAGATTGGCAACAAATCCGCTATCCTGCTGTTTCAAATGTAAACAAGAGCAATGGCCGAAAACATTATTAGGCTTAGCGGCACTTAATTTTAAAATTGTTGAAAATTCTAAAAATATTGCATACAGATTTACTAAAGGCATAAAAACCTTAACCAGAAGATAAGAACAACATAATTCCATCATTTTTAAAGCAAAAAATGTACAATTTACAGTTTCTTTACTCTTACAAACAATACGAGTAAAGAAACTGAGATCACTGAGCCGGGTAACAGAGTGATCGTTTGGCAAGGCCGATTGAAACGAAAATACGAGGCGGCCGATTGCAATTAAAATACGAGGTGCACATCTACATGTTATAGTAGTCCTATATACAAAATTTCAACGTTCTGAGGGAACTCGTTTTTGAGTTATGCGAGATACACGTACCTACGTACATACGTTCGTACAGACGCCTCGAAAAATTCTCTTCAGAATTCATTTTAAAGCAGTTTTATAATTTTTTTGAAGGAAAAGAGTATTTTATTCTGTCCTTACGTACAGATATCACGCAAAAACATCGTTAAGTTGCATTCGATAGCGGTCAAAATGGATATTTTCGTTGAAATATGCTGCCTGAAACTTTTCGCGATTACAATACTTCCTTTTTACTTCGTACAAGGAAGTAAAAAAACAGCTGAACTTAAGGATGAGCCCTTTCGTCCTTTCTAATCGAATTCGCGTGTGTCTCATACACATCCGATGACGAAAGCAGACAGGTGGAAAATAGAGTCAACGTCCCAACGAAAAAAAAGTACATATGCAAGTACAAAAAAAATTTTTGTGGCGGCAGATATGGAAGCGAAAAAAACCGGAGAGGGAAGGAAAATGAAAACGAGGAAAAGTACTGGGGGGAGGGGAGATAATAACTTCGAAAATACAAAGAAAATAAAAAAGAATCAGATATTATGCACACAAAAGATTGGCATCCCAGTGGCTTGTGGAAAACGCACGCGCGGCACACGTTAACGTCAGGTAAGAGGCACTTCCCAAGGGCTGCCAATCGCCTTTTTTTTTTCACGTGCACGGAGAACGCCATAAAAAATACCAAACCATCGGCAGGAGTGCACCGGTACAATGGGCCCTCCGGTGTTGAAAGGAAGAGGGCCCCATGTCAGCACGAGCTTGCTCGTGGCTAGAGGACGACAACCCCGGGGCCAGGTGTTGTGCCCCCACCTCCCGTAATATTAGTTCTCCTCTCCTGATGTCGGATTCAGGGGTTAGGGCCCTATATGGCCCCGAGTGCAACGCCCGCGGTTCTTCCGCAAACACAGCGAGTACGCTTCCGGGTACGAGGAGGTAGAAAGCAATAAATTCACTTTAAACGGCCTTGAAAATCGTTAAATGCTCCACTTAATATTCAAGGTGTTTTCCCGGTTTCACCAACAGCGCAGCATTGCCTTTTACGATTTAAAAAATCAAGTACCATCGAATCTTCGCGCTTGGTATAAAAGAAGCAACAGCTGTTTTTAAGGTATCGAATCAGCAAAAAAGAACTCTTGAAAGGTTTGAAAATAACTCTTCGTAAGATGGGAATTTTGTCAGACTGCTAACCATTTTGAATTGCAGCGGATTATTAAGTTTTTCGTAACCTCTATGATTACATTTTAGTTTGAAATATTATTCGTGGTATCTTAAATGGACATCCCGGTAGGACCCGTGGACCACAGTTTAGAAATCAATCGTTTATACCACCTAAATTACATTAGAGAACATTGCTACACTACATGGTTTACACCACCAAAATTACATTAGAGCACATTAGAATTCCACCTAAATTACATTAGAGAACAATGCTAATAAAGAAAGCTAATTAATCGTTGAATTCCACCTAAATTACATTAGAGAACAATGCTAATAAAGAAAGCTAATTAATCGTAGAATTCCACCTAAATTACATTAGAGAACAATGCTAATAAAGAAAGCTAATTAATCGTAGAATTCCACCTAAATTACATTAGAGAACAATGCTAATAAAGAAAGCTAAATTAATCGATTTTACAAGTAACTGTTTAGCCAACACGAATGACACTTCTCATCGGAATTCTGAATAAAACTATTCCATTATATTGCTGTTGTGACTTAGCCTCTTGATCTACATATACTCCATGTTAGACCCTCGAACTTACCGTGGCCAGCAGGCATGAGATCGCTGGACAGGGCCTTAAGCGATGCACCTGTCATTGGTCAAGATGATGCAGTTTCGTTGGAGCTAAAGTCCAACATTATCAAAGCATACTACAACTTCTCTCATAACAAAGCTTTGATAATGTTGGTCTAAGTTTCAAGGAAATTGTGGTCAGCGATAAATTTTGCTTATTTGGGCCAATCGTTCAGTTGATCTTCTTCAGTTGTTTATTATTCAGTGTTTCCAAAATTATTTGTAATGCTATTTAGCAAATCCATGATCGAGAATATTTCGTTCCATAAATCATACATTTTAGATATAATTCAGTTGTACTTTATCATCATTTCAAACACACATGAAATTGATATAGCACTGAGCTGGGAAACAAAGAAAAGTACTTGCATATTAAAAGTATTGTTATCTAAAACCGAAGACAAACATACTTCTTTTGAAATAATATACAAACTAGTACAAGCCGCACGTTTAAAAATGGCTTCTTAATTTGGTCAGACAGCAGAATAATATGTAAGCTTCTTTAATTGTAGTTCAAGAAAATTATGATCAAACTCAATCTAATTAATCTAATTAAATTAATCTAACTAAATCGAAAAGATTAAAATTAAACTTATACCAAAATGTTTCAGAATTCTTTTTATCTCTAAAAGAAAAAATTCCAAGCTAACAATTGGATTAGTTTTGGAAAGTTTCAACGAATAAAAACAGAAGTTGGCAGAGACCACAACTCCAGCAAGCAGACCAGTGCCAACAAGAACTAAATTTAATCATCCTTCATCCTCCTCGTTATTGGCTCCACTGCCCATTTATTTTTGCTGTCTAACAGGTAACTTAAAAACAGTTTTAAAAAGAAGGAAAGAAAAAGACATGTTTTGTAAGCGTCTTTTATTTATTTATTTAAGGTGATGAAACCGCAGCTCTTTGACTCAATTGATGGCAATTGCAACCTATTACTTGCTTCCGTTAACAGCTAGATTAGCTTTAGCACCCGTCCAGGTTATCGCGGGAAAAACCGGTTTCCCAGTGAAGGTGATCAAAGCCAAATCCATCTTCCAATGGAACGGTGCTTCTTTCTTCCTACCTCTAGATACTTCTTTTTCTTCCTTCGACTTCCCTGTTTCCCGAAAATGAACCTCAAAAGAATTTCCTTCCGAGATTATTAGAACAAAATCGGGTGGTCTAGAGGTAGAGGAGGAGAAAATATCCACAAAGGATTAAGATGAGATTTTCGAAGATTGACATAAGAGAAGGTAAAAGGAAAAAAAAAACCTTCGTATAAAAGTGATTGTTGTGTGTCTCCGACAGAAAAAGAGAGAGAGAGAGAGAGTAGAAGGGGGTTGGAGAACGTTTTTAGCGCACGTTCGGTCTACACTGAAGTCAGCACGTGCACTTCAGGTGTACCCTGGAAGGCCTGGTTTACCGTCTATCAGGAAAGGTATTTAATGCCAGACACCGCCGTAAACAGGGCCGCGTTTTATCAGGGTGAGTCCCGTGGAACACGAGGGGGTCGTATAAAAGCGGATCCGCAAGGATTTTCTCCTTACGGAGAAAAAAAAAGAGACGGAGAGAGAAAAGCCTAGGATCGAAAACCATAAAGTTTAATGATCCGGAGAAAAGGAACTAAAAGAAAATGCGAAAAGCAAGGGGGGAGAGGGAAGGAAACAGAAAACAACCCAGTAAGATGAGAAGAAGAAAAGGAAAAAAAAAAGATGAAGTATCCGTGTCGAAGAGATCAGAGCATGCAAAAAGAGCTCTATGTTCTTTCTACTTTTATCCCCCTTTGTTTTGCATGAGGCGTGAAAAAGGTTCTTTCGGATCAGGGACAACACTTGCCGGGATGGAAAGAAACGAGGATTGAATCGATGAAATAGAAACCATCCTTCCCTCCCCTCGTCTACACCGGTACAGACGAGTCGCGGAAAAGGAACTCCACGTGTAAATAGAAGAACCGCCTACCGAGTGGCCAATAAACGTCCGAAGATTCTAAGACATACTCTTGCCAGGTTTTCCAGCTCAGATAAAAACAGGAAAACATTTCAGAAAGTTATAACGTTGCGCGCCTACAACTTGTACGCAACCAAGGGTGACTGTGAAAGCTTGTATAAACCACAGAGTCTTGTAAAGGGTTTAAGTCCCTTTTTATTCAACGTACTGAATTACAATTGCGTTCTCTTAACGCTTACAAACGGTGCCAACTCGGCAGTCAAAATAAAAATAAGAACCTGAAAAGAAAATAAAGACAATATTCTAACTACGAGGCTCTCTAAAATAACTAACTCACCGCGTTTTACAGAAACCGCAGCTAATTCAGCAGACTTGAAGTTCACTGGAACAATTGCAACTACTTCCCGCCAAGCACATAGGCCGCAACGCGGGGTTCTTCAATTCTCGATTTCTACCTCCGCGCTCGCTAAGTAAGAATAACTCTCTCCGAACTCGTTTCCTTCTATTTAAATCATACTACTTCCGCTGACAATTTGAATGCTTGCGCGTTCTACTCAAATTTACATATTCTGGCATTGGCAGTTCCAGGGGAAAGTAAGGCTTGACAGGAAAGATAGTTTAAACTTAAAATAAATGTTAGTTAAAATAAATATAAACCCTACAAAGTGAATATTCACAATTTGTACTTTTAAAGATAGAAAAACCTCTCCTGGGCGATTTTAACATTGCATTTCTTAAGCCATGATTATCAAACTTTTCAGCCACACTTAACCTACAACTGTGCAGATTTTTAATTATTATTACAGCAATGAATGTTATCGATACTGTACAGAGGCTGTTCGCACATTTTTTAGACGATTTTGGTAAGCGGTAATAAAAAATCCTTTGCTGCAAAAGAAGTAATCGCAATTGTACTATGTTTTTAAAAGTCAAAATTATCGTCTGTGGCTTGAAAGTTTTGTCTTTATTCAAAATGGCGAATTTAACAAAGCAGTGGTCCGAAGGCTACATTTACGCTCTTTCCGAAGAGAAATATGCTTACTCCGTTAGCCAAAAATGATGTGAGAGTCATGGTTTTGTGATATCTAAAGCGTCGATAGGTAATATCAACAACAAGAAAGGAAACAAACGTCAAATTGGAGCCTCAAGTGGGACAAAAATTCCAAACAAGTATCCAAGGAAAAAACGGACATCTTCGACTATTGCAAAGGTACGTTGTTTAATGTTAAAAGAAATCCCCCTAGTCAAAGGACAGTTGCAAAATCATTAAAATGCTCGGTGTCCACTGTAAACAAAATGATAAACGTCGATTTAAATCTTAAGAAAGAGAAAAAAACGCAATGTGCATCGTCTTCTTCCAAAGCCTATCGCTCAACGCAGGACACGCTGCAGAATTCTATACGAGAAACACTTATCCAAAGAAAAATGGAAAACAATTGTCAGAATAGATGAAGCATGGGTGTATTTAAATGATTGTAACAAAAAAAAAAAAAAAAAAAGAGCCATTTATTATCATAAAAGGGGAGAAAAAATTCAAGTACATGGTTCAAACAATCGAAAGAAAATTTTTCTAAGGGATTCATGATTGTTGCTGGTTTTTCTTATAATGGCAAGTTAAAAGTAAAGAGAGTGCGAAAAAATGTCAATATTAACTCCAAATATTATCAGGAATATATTTTATCGCCAATTTTTCTGAATGAAATACGATCGCTTTACCCACAGTGCCATCCATCTGCGAGACTCCATCAGGACAAAGCTAGCAGTCACACATCACAATCCACTGTAAATTTCCCAAAAGAAATGGAACAAAAAACTGGTCCCTTCACTGATATCCCTACTAAATTTCCCGATGTGTCACCTTGGGATTTTTGTGCTTTCGGACTTTTAAAAACTGCATTATCCAAACGTTGTCCCAAAACCCTTACAGGGCTCTGGAAAGCTGCTCGGGAGGAATGGGATAGAATACCTCTTCTGCCACTTCAAAAGGCATTATTATTCTGGAAATTGCGGTGTCGAAAGATAGTTCAGAATAAGGGATGTGAAATAGAACATTTAAAACACAAGAATTTTATGTAATTCAGTTTTGCGAATACAATAGAGATCGTCTAAAAAATGTGTTAACAGCTTCTGTATTAACATTTTATCACGAACGTTATTAATACTGTATTAACGTACCATTTAGTTTGTATTCTGTGCGTGCAGGAAACTCGTCCGAGGCGTAGTTCCATGGATTGCCACTGTAGACTCATTACGTTATTTTGAAGGAGAAGGCATGAAAAATACTCCTTCTTTCAAAGGGTGACTGAGGATGAGGGAAGCCATTCGAAAAATTCTGGTTGTGAAGAATCATTAAAAGTTGGTATAAAGGTGGTGGATTTAAGGTTTTATATACCTGGTTTATAAGGCTTTATAAACCTGGTTCGGGCGCCACTGTAGAGTCATTACGTTATTTTGGAGGAGAAGACATGAAAAATTGGCAATCCCCTCTCCGGGACTGGAACTTGGACCTCTCGAATACACGCCGAATGTGCGACCGTTACACCACGAAAGCAAGAAGAAAAGAAGGAGAAAATACCTTATAATTTTTTTAGAAGCTCAATTCGTTTATACCGCACAGTCTGCACGTCTTTTTACATGGAAGATCACACTGAAATTGTAAACCAGTACCTGATTGCTACGTTCTTTAATTTTAAATATGTTTCTATTACTGACAAAATGTTTCTAAGAAAACATTTGACGAAAGCTAAATATCAATGCTGAAGCATCGTACCCCGATAAATACGTCAAATTCAACACAAGTCAGTAAAATATATAAGATGTGATTGTAAAGAAGACAAAGCAACTACTCAAAATACTAATATTTTTCTAATTAAAATCATGATATTTTTATACAGTTGAACATAAAAAGAAATTTTTAGGTGCATTTTAAAAGCCAGAGTCTGATACTAAAGAGATTAATAATACTATAATGCAGCTTTTAATATTCAACAAAATACGTACTGTTTTTCAAACATGGAAGTGTATTAATATCACACTATTATTTCAAAGCAAATATAAGGAATAACTTTTCAGATAAATGTATAGAACAAACAAAAGGAGCATTCGTAATTTAAGATTATGATATCCGGCAAATAGAGGTCAAAAAGTAGTCTAGCTAGCAAAAAGCTGAATGTTTTTACTTTTTGAAGGAAAAGAATATTTGTCGGATTTCTCTCGAATTACAGAGAATTTTTCCATAAAATCAACATCAGTCTTAAACGAGGAAGGTGTACTATTTATTATCTGTATCAAAGTTATGGTTATTTAAATGTTGATTTACTAATTTTTCCTTTTTTATATATAAATCTATTTTTTAAGATATTAAACAGACAGAACTATGCTAAAGGTTTGACAAACATAAAGCATGAAGGGCAGCTTAAAGGGGAAAAATACTCATGGCTTATTAAATAAGGCCGCCCAGCGGCCGAGTAATGAATGACGCGGAATACTGGTAGTTCGGTCCGGGGTTCGAGCCCCGGCGAATGAGCTGGCTGAATTGGCGTTTTTGTGGTTTTCCCCATGTGTACCGTCGATGTCAGTCATTTTCCTTAAAACGTTCTCCACGGCGGAACCCTCCCTTTCCGCTCAGTGCCTGATGGAGGAGCATGTAATAATAATAAAAAATAATAATAAATAAAAGAAATTGTTAAATACCTTTCATTTCTAGTTGAAGTGCGCATTTGAAATAAGTCGTTTTGAAGTTACTCATCTGTTTGCCTTATAGCATAGCATAGCACAGCACAGCAAAGAATTTGATACTCTGTTTATTTCCAGATTCTGTTACATTTTTCCTGCGACATTTCATTTCCTTCCTGTCTCCAAGTTAACCCTTTGCGGCACACCTAAAAATTTCCTTCTGTACGCACAGAAAAATTGAATGAAAAACGATTTATAGGTTACTATAGGTTACTCTGAACCTTCTTTATTTATAGTAGATGGCAGCTCAACACAAACCGGTCCACACATTTTAGCCATGTTTAGTTTTTTAAGACCCTCATTTTCCAAAGAAATCTTACAGATTTGTTTTAGGGTATAAAAGGAATTGTTTGAAAAGAAATTTCTATGTTACTTTTTTGGGCTGTGTGCTAATCTCCTTAGTCTATATTAGTTTTAAATTTTTACCTTGAAATCTTGCCTAAAATCAAACGGCGAACCCTAGGTGTGCCCAGACCGGGCTCACCGATCATTTAGGACAACTGAGAGTCTGTATTCTTTGTTTCTCCGCATCTCATCGGTCAGTTCATTGACAACAATGCTCGTTTCAGCACTCTTTTCGAAGCTCTATTCAATCAGTGTGCCCAATTGGGCACAGACACAGAATTAAAAGATAAGAACTATCTTCACAAAATTTTACTTATGTACTTCTCTCTAGGCCTAATTAGAGTGACTACTTTTTTTTTTTTTTTTTTTAAATCAAAACTCCAACTTTAAAAAGTAGCGTGCCGGAAAGGGTTAACTTGCGGAATTGCCAAACGAATTACCCCTGTAAAAGTGTCTTCTCCTACACGTAAGAGATGTTGTACAAAAGCAAAGATACAGGATGAATACTTAAATGATATTTGAATATTACACAGCAGTGGTTCACAACTGAAACCTTGCGGGCCGCAATCGGGTCCCGAAGCAATTTTATGCGGCCCGCGAACACATTTAAACTATTTATTGCTGTAAATGCGTTGCTTATAATTTTAGCGGATGAACGCGACTAGGAAGTTAGAAAGAGTATGTTCGAGCTTTGCCATTGAATGCTTGTATTCCAAGCTACGGACTGGGATTAGAAGGGAGAACTCTCTACATCGGTGCAATCAGAAAATTTAGTTGGCCAGTCAACAATTGGTGGTGCTTCGGTGTTTGCTGTTCTTTCTACAGAGTTGGTACATCTGATGTATACTTTTATTGAGTTACTAGTTAGTCGGCCGCTTGCACAGCTGTGCAAGTCACAGTGTTATACACAGAAGATAGAGGGAAACTAAGGGTATGGCTTATAAATCCTATTTATTTGTGCTTTTTATTAGATTATCAGTACTTATGTTTGGAATTTCGCATAATTTTTGAACGAATTAAAAACGCTGTCAACAGAAATTTTTTCCGGGTATTAACCTATAGATTTCAGATAAAAAACATAAACCTGAATTTTTCTTTTGCGTCATCATGTATCGTTTATGTAATTTTTGATAAATATTTAGCAAGTAAAATTTTGTTTTTTTTTTATTGCCAGTTTTAATCTTTGTTTTATTTTGTTAAAATTTTCCATTTGTTTAAAAATAATTCAGGTTCATCAGCTGATTTTAGATCATGCATTCGACCCGCTTGCAATTTGAGATTTTGACCACCGTTGAGTAACGTAGCAAAATTTCTCGAAAACACGGTCTTACATTTATTTGAAATAAAATTATTTTTGAATTCATTTCATCATTTCCTAACAACTAAAAAAAAAAGAAAAAAAAAAAGTAAAATAATGCAATCATTAGAATTTTTTTTTATTTATACATATTTATAACTATTCAGAATGATATTCAATAATATATAATTCTGAAGCTGACAATATCAAAGATTCATATAACAGAAAATAGTTCTTATCTCCTCATCATATTGTGTCAACACTAAAATAAAATGAAAAATAATTTTGGACTACTTATTTGTATCTTAACAAGACAAAAAATAATATATATCGCCCGTTTTGTTTAATTAATATCAGGAAAATAATGTACAACAGATAAGTGATAAAACAGAAATGATTATATTTACATCATTTGGACATCATCATTTATCATGAAAATAATGTATATACATTATTTTCATGATAAATGATGATCCGTTTTGTTTAATTAATATCAGGAAAATAATGTACAACAGATAAGTGATAAAACAGAAATGATTATATTTACATCATTTGGACATCATCATTTATCATGAAAATAATGTATACATTATTTTCATGATAAATGATGATCCGTTTAGTTTAATTAATATCAGGAAAATAATGTACAACAGATAAGTGATAAAACAGAAATGATTATATTTACATCATTTGGACATCACCGTTTTGTTTAATTAATATCAGGAAAATAATGTACAACATATAAGTGATAAAACAGAAATGATTATATTTACATCATTTGGACATCATCATTTATCATGAAAATAATGTATATACATTATTTATAATGTATATACATTATTTTCATGATAATACTATTTGTATTACTAGACGGGTTAGCTATGTCTAAAATGGTATGATCAAAATTTTATAGTTTTAAATAATGCTACTGAGAAGAACCACTACTTTGTGGCGACTTAAATTATAGTCAAATCAATTTAAACGTTGATAAAATAGTCTAAGACTGTGCAATCCGGAAACTCAGCTACTAACTGGCCCAAGTAATTTTATCGATGGTAAGTTTAAAGAATCTGCTTCGAAATAATGCAAAGCAGAGATAAACTCATTTAGATAGACCTGGAGTAACTCTAATAGCGCGGTACGAGAACCAGAAACTCTCTCTCAGTAAAATTCTAAACCTCAGCTTATATAATCTAAAACCTAATTTGCGTTCTGGTGAGGAATAAGGAAGAAAGAAGTCACAGTAAAGATAGAAATCATAATAATTGATTCATTAACATAAAATACATTGCAAATTTAAAAAAAAATATTTTGAATTACTTTGGTAATTAAAATTTAGGAAATATTAAAACAAATTTTATAAATCTCTTGCGGGGTAATTTACAGGAACTTTCCAGCAAAATGATTAGAAAAACGTTTGATACATTTCTGGGGTTTGATACACAACTGCAACTTTTTTCATATGCAATGGTAAAAGATAAATTTGAGCAGTTTCCGAATAATATAAATTTAGGAATTGTAATTATTTTCATATAAACTGAGAAAAATCACAGGCGTGTTTAACATTTGTTATTACCCCAAAATAAAGTAATTATTAATAAATGTTTTGATCATATAAACGTACAAAATGATATTCTTGATTCATATACTGGTGATCCCAAACAGCTATAATATCGCCAATAAAAAAATTATGAATTAAATTACGCCACAAGAATAAAGTGCTGCACGAATGTGAAAGTATATATAGATATTTCCTATATTTGTTACATCATGACAAGGTAATATGAAAATATATCTTCGGTAAATCCTTTGCTATCTGATACGTATATTTTTAAATTAAATCAATATATTTTCATCACAAGGACTTACGAGAACTTGCATAACTATATAGATTTCACGTCAAGGACTATACGTCAAGGAATATATGCATTACGTATCTATGAAATTTACATATCTATGTATTTATGTAACTGTTGCGCTATCTATACGTATCTAGTATCGACAGGGGACTATGTATCTATGAAATGGTCATATGTCATGACCCTTTCATGCGAAGGACCATGTAGACCTATCTATCGTGCAACATAAATTACAGGGTAATGATAAAAATGTTGTAGATTAGTGTAATAATCTATACAATTCATAATTAAATGGATTAAAATTAAAATGGACGACTGCCATCAGTGGAGTAGCCTAGACAAATGACGTCACTGTCTGATGAATGCTAATGAGACAGGGGCATTACAGAATCACAATAGAGACAGGGGAGGGGAAAATTAGGAATCAAAGGAGAATCTGGTTCTCTTCCTTATTTCCCTCACGAAATCCCTGGAATGGATTGGCGAGGGAAAATGTTATTCTGATTCCAGCCAATCGATCCATCATCGTGGGCCCAGCCAGAACAGATTTAACGTAATCGCGAAATTGGCCCAGGAAATGAGTTTCGAACCTTCATTCGCAATTCCCTCTAACTCTTCGCTTCCTTCTCCTCCACCTTCTTCTTGTTCGCCCTTCCTCTCATCCCGGACGAGTAAGGACGGGATTTAATCATAATCCAATCCCCATATAAATTAAGGGGGCGCTGCACATCATCTCCACTCCGTCCGGCGGTTTGAATCGAAAGAGATTAATTGAATACAAAAGCTATTTACCTCTCATGAGTTGCAAAAGGACAAAACACGAAATCGGGAAACCTCATCTTACTGGCATCGGCACTTAATTTCAGACGGCAAGATGTCTTCTTCTACACAAGAGAGATCGCTTGCGAACCTTAAAATATCCGAATTCTCAGTCAATATCCGTGGCTCATATCTCACTCAAAAGGGACGCGCTCATTACCTTTAAGATCTAAACCACTATAAGCGTATACTATAAAAAGCAAATATTGGATAAATTTCATGTCTGTCAAATTTATGTTTCATACTGTCATAAAAATAATGTAAAAAATTTGGATTATCTTCCATTTATGCTAGGAAGATCATCTCAAAATAGACAATGATTGCCAATAATAACAAACCTCACGAATAATTTTTATTTAATTGGTTATTCTAACACCGTGACGTTTCAATGAAGAGACGTAATGTCTTCGGAATAGAACGAATTAGTAAAATTGGTACGTAAGTAGTTATTCATCATATAGCTGACGTAACCCCTTATTCATCAAATTACATTAGGTTTAAATTTAGGGAAAAAAAAAAAAAAAGCACAAAATTGTAACTTAAACCATGCTTGAATAATTCTTACCTTAAAAATTCTCAACGATAAAATCTATTTTTATTTCTATAAAACGTATTTTTATGCTAGACCGCAGTGTCTATATAGTATATTGTATATAACTTAACACAATTCAGTAGTTTAATTAATCACAATCGTATAATACACTACATTTCCAATTGAGCAAGTTATGGCACAAGACATACACAAAACAAACCTTTTGTTTATTTTTTACCACGATTTTACGCAGGCATTTACTTCTGATTTTGCTTTCAGGCGAAAGTATTCTCTCCCTCCTTCCAGCATGCCTTCGTGGTGTAACGGTAGCACACTCGGCGCGTATTCGAGAGCCTCGGCGAGGGCATTCCTCATTTTTGATATACTCCTGCTTCGAAATAACCCAATGACTCTACAAAGAGAATAATTTAGTGTAATAATGTAGCCGTGTTTGCACATAATCCCAAAGATGATGTCTAGGTACTCTAATTTCGTGCTATACGAAAAGGTGTGGTACTAGTAGCACATTTATGAATATGCAAATCTCGTTTATGTATAAACTTTGTGTGTACCAAACTATACACCAGTCCACCAAAGATGACATCCATCCAAATAAGCAGTTCTCCTAATTTGACAGCAAATAAATTTAGGAAGAATCGCTTCAATTATTAATACTGAAGAATGAGACTGAAGAAATTTGACAGTGGTTATTGATGTAATAAACTCAATTCGGCTTAATCTAACATGAGTTTCACCTTCTTAGACTGCCAGACGAATGGCTTTAACTTTTATGCTTGAATGAAATAGGGACAACAATAAAAATCTACTGAATGATTTATTTGAAATTCAGCTGAAATTGCGGGAAATAAAGTAATTAACAAAAGAAAATTATAAAATCCTGCGGCTGAAAAACAACAACGGTTCAAATTATTTACCAATATTACTACTCGTAACAACAGCGTGCAAGGCATACGATGAAAGGAGAATTTCACTGCTTCGGGATAAGAAAGCCAGCACACTCGATGCTCGCTTCATTTACATTTTTTGGTGCAGACAGATTTCTAGACAGACCAAACAGTAGAGATGCAGGAAAGATTTATCATAAGAATAGAAGGTGTTCATTAAAATAAACATAACAAAGTAACATTCGCCTGATGGATTCTGGTAAAATGAACACAGAAGAATATTCACCAGAGGCTATGAACTGATACAGACTTGCATGGTAGACTAATCCATCAAAGATGGCGCTTCTGTGAACAAAACAATTCTCCGTCCCCTCTGCTCTTTGAGGCCTACATTTCCTCCCTCCCCCAAACTAGCACTTCCCTATTTTCTCCATATATGCATGGGAAATGCGCGTCCATTTACTAGCGCCAACCAAAGAAAATGTCCGTAGCAGAGGCGTTTATGCCAGGATTAGGAAAAAGAGGGAGCCTCCCCATGAATACCGGCAGGGAACTAGGGGGCAATGCGAGTTACACGTGTTAAGAGAACGTTTCCCGAAACAGGAACAGAGAGAGAAAAGTCGCATTAAATGAGTCACGCGGCATCACCCTCCTCCCCGTCCCTGGCTGACCGATAGTGAAAGCACAGAGGTGAAGGGAACCAGAAGGAGACGCTATTTGAATGTCAATGATTTCAGGTGAAAGGAGAAGCAGCACCCGGCCAAAGACATGACATTAATTAGGCCTGTCGGAAGGCATGCGCGAATGGCACGTTAAGCAAATATTAAATAAATAGGAAAAGATACGGGAAAGCGTCTTGAATACTAAACTTCTTTCATGAAATCATAAGTATGCATCCCATTCAAATAACACTTGGAAAAAGTGGGCGAAGTTTTCCTTTTGATGAAAAAGGCATATCCTGGTAAAACAGGAAGCTGCTATCAACCCACGCAGCAAAAGTTCTTTCCTTTATCACTTTAATTATAACACCAAACTGCTTATCGTGTAAAAAATAAGTCATTAATAAACAACCCGCGTCCTGGATAATATTTAGATACCCTTCATAAGCAACAAGTTTTATTAATATGTTCCTGGTAACGTATTCCTACATTTGTAACTTGGTGTATATCAGAAGCCTCTAACGTATTTTTAAGCTTTTAATTTGGTTCAGGCACCGCTCACGCATGTTTACGTTTTAGATTTATTGTACATCAACAGCCTGTGATACTTCTTTGGCAATATGAAGCAACTCCAATGATGGGACACAGAAAAAACTTTATTTACACTGTAAATGGCGACATACAAAACAACAAGAAGAACGAATTCTACCATTTTAAAATAAATTACATTCTTCGTGCGAGAGTCGCACGTGGCACTCGAGTCTGGTTTCAAATATTGCCATTCACAAATACCTTAATGTTCATCTATTTAAATTATTTAAACTACAAGATTTTAATAATATTTAAAGCTGTTACAAGCCGCTCGCTCACTTTTACGTTTCTAATTTAGCGTCAGTTAATTAAGTCAGGAGACTTTCGAGCACACCTATGCTCATACTTTTGGGTAAATCAGTAACCCCTGACGTATTTTGTTCGCATCAAGTTACAGAATGAAAGGGAAAAAAAAATGAAAACAAGCAGCAGTACAATAAATGCTTAAAATCAGAATAAATGAAAACAAATATAAAAACAAACCCAAAATCTGAAAACTTTCAGATTTTATGTTAAGCCCAAAGGGGCGTTTAACGTTTTCCCAGGACTTAATATACATCAAGTATAAGTGTTACCTTTATATATTAAGTATCACGTTCTTCACACTTAAACCACAAAACTCAATTCAAGAGCAATATCGCAAAATAATTTAAAAAGAACATATCTTTAGAATTTCCGATACACAGTCTACGGCGCTGGAGATAAGATTTTTTTCCCCGTACAATGTTGCCATTACTCGCTTTGAAATAGTTGAGTTTGTTAATCAGAAATTCGCTTAAGTTTTACAAAATATGAAGCAGATAATAAAAAAAATTCCAAATTCGGGCTCCCAATATTCGAGTCGAGAACTACGTTATTTAAAATTGGATGTCTTTAGGTATCGTTGTTTTATCACAATGCGAGAAACATACATATTAATCTCTGTGAATATAATGCAAGGCTCTAACATTTGGTGGCAACAATTTGGAAAGTGAAATGCCATTTTATAGTGGACGACGTAAAATGCCAAAACGAAATTAATAGCCCTTCTGGGCAAATTGCTCTTTAAATAATGGCCTACAATATACATTAGCGGCTGTAAAAGTCTTATCATTTATACCATTAGCATAACCAATAAAATATGTTTTTATTACCATACAGTACGCATCTCAACTACTGAGCTTTTTTTCTAGCCTTCTTTCTTTTTCTCTCTAACATTTTTTATTACATAACTCGAAAACTAAACCTGACGAAGATAATTAAAATTAGTGGTTACAATAGTCAGGATGCTTAGTTTTAATTATATTACTAAAACTGTAAAGATTGGTTTTATTAGATGGAAATAATAGGATTTATCAGGCACTGTTCATGAAAACGAAATAAGCAACTCAGTGGGAAATAAAATGAACAGATGTGTTAAATTCCTTTTTATTTTACTAACATAATCAACATGTGAAACAACCTATTGCTCAAGGACACAAATTATTATTTCAGATTACATCCTCAATAAGAAACAGACCAGCAACATGAAACTTGGTTGTTCAGAATTAACCAGTGCCTATCAATATTCAACATATCATATATATTTTCCATAATTTCCCAGGACTTAGTATACAACAAGTATAAGCAAACATTCAAAAACAGCTTCTTAAGTTATTTCTCGCTTCTTTTAGTTTGTTGATGTTTAAAAGTTAAAAATGATTGTATATATCATCATGACGGCTCTAACTTAAAGCTTGGATCGCAATACAATTTTACTACGCGGCTCTTGGTGGGATCGCTTTAACAAGCCGTATTTAATGGCAGGTCAAACTACCAGCGTTCAGCGATTTAACCACTCATCTGTTACCGTGCTCCCTTTAGAAATGGGCTGGAGCTTCTTAACTAAACAAATTCAGTTTAACAGTGCACATGATGATATTTTTGTTACGATAAAGCGTAACTCACCCAAAATATTTGATACAATATTTCTTAAATCATCTCGCAGATTTCTAAACAAATTTTAGTTTGGAATTTAATAAGCAATTACTATCGCGAAGAAAACAAGGACAATTCTAATCAGTTACCTGGAAATATACGAAAAATTATCAACTAGCAAAATGAAGTCTCTAAAATAACTCAGGATGGAGCATAGGAAAGGCACAAAATCCTGCATAGATCCTGCATAGAATTACTGGAGCTCATTCAAAATGCAAATGTTATCAAACGCGGGAGGCGTTGGAGGATTCGCCAGAAAGGGGTGAGAGAGGAGAGATGGATCCTCCGCCGATTAGAGAGGAAAGAGTTGGGTTCCAGGCCTGCCATTGGCCAAAAAGGGTGGTGGGAGAGACCCCTTATGCATTATTCCTCCACGAAAGCGTGGGTGTGGGGCTGTGCAGGAAGCAGAAAAGGGGAGAAAGGCATCTGTGACATATGCAGCGGCGGATGCATCAAACGGTGATGAAGCATTTTTAATGCGACCGGGCCCTGCTATGCATGGCTTAGCATGCAAGGGGAAGGAGAAAACCCTTGCAGTTTCCTTCCTTCTGATTAGCCTCACCGCTCCCCAGTGGAATGCCAGAGCATCCCCTTCGCTCCGTCTCCACCGCATTCCACCACCACACCACCTAGTTGGTAGATGCAAGACATCACATGCTGTTTCCTCGTATTTTTTTTTTTCTTTATTTCGGCGTGAGACATACCATAAAATATAAAATTGAAAGTTAAACATTATCTGAAATAAAGAGATGCTTCTTAAATACAGATGGCTGAACAATTCCCATAAAAATGTCACCTATCCAGAAATTCTAAGAATTGGCACACTTTTATACAATGCATATTTGAACTTCCACTCTTGAACTGATTTCGAAGCTTCTGCAATGATATACGGAGAGTATTTGTTCACACGTAGGTATGAACGATTTTTGAGATTTATAACACAGAATCCTATGTATATTCAGGAATTTAATTTTCAAAACTATTCGCAAATGACGATTTAATCTCCAAGAAATTCAGCATTTACTAAAAATAAATAAGATTTATTAATTCTTATATTAAAGATATTTGTTGCCATTTAAAGTTAATTAATAAATAACTTCTCTATCAAAAAAAAACATCTTTTTTAAGGGGCGAGAAGAATGCAATAGACACAATTATTAAGGAATCATAAGTTTATTCTAGTGGTCTACAACTCCGCTTTTAAAATTTCAGATTGAATTCTTGTTTACTTAAGAGCTTGTGACAATAATTCTCATGGTAAACCAGTCCGATTTGAGTTGAATCCTATCATATCTTTATCGCTCGGAGCTGTAATTTTAGTTCAAATCAAGAAGTTATACAAATTGAAAGAGATACGGCATGATTTAAGAGTTCAGACTTAATTATGGCCTGTAGGAATGTTTGCCGCTGTCTCACTGAGAACTGGTTCCTACTAAATTCACGAAGTCCAGAAAATAAACAATAGTCGTGCTGTTGGAGATTTAAAAGTTTAGCTGCAATATAAACCGACCAGGTGTTTAACTTTGAATTATGTAAAGATCTGAATTTCAGCTAAACGCCAAGCAGCCTCATCTTTCGAATAATTTTATAGGCTACGTCATCATTTTAGTTTATGTTGTAAGTTTAATTA
Source organism: Stegodyphus dumicola (assembly GCF_044657685.1). Lineage (NCBI taxonomy): Eukaryota > Metazoa > Arthropoda > Arachnida > Araneae > Eresidae > Stegodyphus > Stegodyphus dumicola. Next base: position 18,146,359 of record NC_140772.1, on the reverse strand, counting down.
TAAACCAAAGGAATGACCTTAATGAACTGCATTTACGTTTAATTTGACTTGTTTTTATGTTTGCAAGTAAAATAATGATTATAGTTAAATAGTTATTGACCGCAATAATTCACGAATATCTTAAGATGCATTAACTGTTAGGTTCAATGTTCACCCCACAGAGTGGTAAATTTAATACTCATCTTGGAAATTACACTCATGTCCATAAATTAAGGATAATTCGGAGTCACGCGGAAATCGAACTCTAAAATAAATATATCACCTGTAAAATCACTACACACATCTCCAAGAATCATATGCAAATTTCAGGAAGTAACCAGATGATACCGATGGTACGTCACAATGACGAGAGTGTAAGAGAGTGACATATAAGGAATACAGGCAAAGAAGTAAAATTGTTCGCAGGCGCTTTATAAGCATTTCAGTGCAATAACCAAATAGTTATGACACAAAGGACGCATTTGGATGATTTTTTACGTGGTAGAATTATCAGCCGTCTGGATAAAAGTGTCAAACGAACTTGGAATTGCCCAGAGTGTCATCTCCAGGCTTTAGCAACGATTCCAAGACGATGGTAATGTAAGTAGACGTTACAGCACAGGTCGCCCAGAGTTACAACGCCGAATGAGGATCGGTATTTGGCAGTTACTGCCAAAAGAAACAGGTGGAGCACAGCCTCAGACCTGTCTCGTCAGCTCTCTTCAGCCACTGGTACGACAATTTCAAGGCAGACCGTGTACAGACGCTTAGGGTAGATTGGTATATATGCTCGTAGACCTGTCAGATGCGTTCCACTTACTGCAACTCACTGTCACCTGCGGTTAGCCTGGAGTAGAGAGCATGCATTGTGGACACCGCAACAGTGGGCTTGTGTGATGTTTTCCGACGAGTCCAGGTTTAGCTTGCAGTCTGATTCTCGCCGGACTTTCACATGGAGAGCTCCAGGTACCCGTTACCACTAAGAAAATATCATTGAACGACACCGTCACGGTGGTGCAGGAGTGCTCGTTTGGGGTGGAATTATTCTGGGTTCCAGAACTGACCTGCATGTTCAAATTGGAACCATGACAAGTCAAATCTATTGGTACGTCATTCTGGAACATGTACGCTTGTTTCGGGGAGCCATGGGCGCACAATTTGTGTGTATGGATGACAACTCCCGTCCTCACCGTGCAAACATCGTAAGCGAATGCCTTCAATCGGAGGGTATCACCCGTATGGACTGGCCAGCATTCTCACCGGACTTGAATCCAGTAGAGCACGTGTGGGACATGTTTGGCCGACGAGTTGCAGCCCATCAACCTCCTCCTACATGTCTACCGGAACTGCGGAGATCATTGCTTTTTGAGTGGTGTAATATGCCCCAAGATCAGATCGGTAATTTGATACTCAGCATGCCTAGGCGTTGTACGGACTGTATTGCATCGTCTGAGAGACATACAATGTATTAACAATCATACCAACCATGTAATATTGTTTTTTTGTAAATAGGTTTTATTTTTTTTATTTTTATTTATTTTATTTATTTATTTATTTTTTTATTTTTTTTTTTTTTATTTTTTATTTTTTTTTTGTAATTTGCTCCAGGGAGAAAAAATCGCTAATTTTTTTAATAATATCAAACATATAGCATCTTTTTTTGCTCTTTACCTTTTGTTTAATAAATAAGCTTTACAAATAACTCAGATTTGTTTTGCTTCTAACTCTTCCTTTGCCTTTTTTTGCATTATCCTTAATTTATGGACATGAGTGTATGTCATTTTACTTTGATAATATGCTTCGATGACAAATTAATTTACATATTACTTAGTTCAGGAATCTATGTGCAATGCTTTACACAAACAAGATGTATCTCAGACGCGGACTTCTTGCAGATAACATAAAAAATTAAAAAGATATTGCTTCGTAAACTTCGGATTAATTACCGCATTTCCGAGGGAAGACATGTGAGGGAAAGGGATAATTTGCACAGTTCATTATTATTTTTAAATAAATTGGGGGAGGGAATGATTCACATGTAATTATCAATACTTCAGTAACAATCTATTCATCATAAGACATTAATTCTATTAAAATACTTATTTAATAAACATTTAATTAATAATAACACTTGTTTACAAAACAAACTATGTAAAAATAAACTAAGAAATGATTTTAAAAGCATTATACTCTTCAGAAATTAAATACATTAACAAATATTATTTAGAAATCCTTCGCTTTTAGTTACTAAAGAGATATATTTACGAAAACCTAATAATTTTTAATGAACTTTTCGCAACAAATAAATTGCGCAATGGTTAGTACAACTTTTGGCAGCTTCATATTCGCTAAATTAAACAATAATGATAAAAAAAAAAAAAAAAAAAAAAAAAAAAAAAAAAAAAAAGATTTTATTTTCGACTCTTTCACTTCCGAGTGGAAGTCAATTAACCAAAAAATTAGAATATACTCGGAGTGTTATACGAAAATTAGATCACTCTGCGAAGGTATCCAAAGGGTTTCAGAAAGCAAGCCATTCAAGAGCCAAATGTTTCACACCTCTGCAACAGATTTTTCACAACCAAAATACAAACGGATTTTAACCCATTTAAAACACGTAATGTTTCAGAAATGTTCGTAATATTTTAAGCATTATTAGTCCATTGAGCAGTTTTAAGTTCATGGATTCATTTACATCTACCATTGCTGAATGTACCTTAATCTGTTTGGGAAGGATCAGGATTTTTCTATACATACCTATTGCTGGTTTCTGTGATTAAGCGTCACGAAATAAAAAATATAGATTTCATTATTATAAAAAGGATTTCACACAAATAGAGAAGGAACGTGAAAAAATATTTCCAGTAAGCGTCGGAAAGAATAAAATAAACCTATCTGAGGAATGATTTTGGAAAATGAAACTCGGAAATCAGTCACAAAATCGACAGAAACAAAGCAGGAAGTCAGCACAAAAGTGAGACAAAAAAGGACAGGGGCAATGAAAACAAGCAGAAAAAATAAATAAAAGCAAGCATCCAACCTTAGAAAAAAGAAGGGGGTGAAGGAAGAAGAGAGAAAAAGAAGAGGACAGAGCAGAATCCTCAGGAAACATCTTAATTGGAGCAACCACTTTGCGGCCGGCAACTGGCCCTAACTGAGGACGAGTCGGCCAGTGGCAAAATGTGCGGAAATTGATGGTAGAGCTTTTAATCCTCTTAAAGAGAGACGATGAGAGAAGAGAAACATAAGACAAAATACAAGAGACCTTTTTCTCTGTCCTGGTGTGGCTTCGCCTGTGCTCTTTGACTCTCTACTTCGTCCCTCCGCCAATAACAAGAACGAAAAAAATTTTAAATTGTTGTCATATGATGGACGTCATGTTAAAAAGGACAGCAACATGAGAAGCGGCCATATATGATTACGCGGAATATTTTTTTCCTCCTTGTTTGGTTATTTGTTTAGAGATTTCTCCAAGAGAGGGAGTACAAGAAATGGAAGGTTAAAGTGAAACTGGAGGAATAAAACCATTTTCTTGGGTCGCCCACTCTATCGTAGAAAAACCCGCAATTCGATACCTTTTCCGTAATGTAGGAAGGAATCTGCTACGTAAAAACAAATTGCCAACACAGGTACAGGGCAAAAGAAAAATCCGCTATTAAAGTTTTATCCAACAGATAAGGTTACCAACTATCTTTGAACTGTTTCATAAAAGAAAGTTGTCATCTTTCTGAGTTGGCGATAACTCCATAACGAGGTAAACAGGTAATAAAAAAGAAAGCTAAAACATTCAAGGAACTTTCTTAAGAAAAACAAAAAGATTCTACTTTTAAAAAGCAATTTATTTAAAGACCAAGGAAATAAATACAATATTTGAGACTTGCAGTATCCAGCAATACTGATTTATTAAGGCTAAACTTAAACTGACTTTGTCTACACATTAGTCTAACTTTCTTATCATTGTCCCGTCTTTACCTTCAGACCTAAAGTACTAAAGTAACAACAAGACTAACAATGAAACTAAAAGATTTATTTTCACTTCAGCACGCAGTTACAATAACTAAAGTATTAATAAAATTAACTATCGCTTCTTGTGGGCTTGACAGATATCAATAATACAAACTAATTTTAAGTCAAATATCTAATTTAAAGTCTATCTGGATCCATTACCTGGATATTATCGCTTCTTGCGGGCTTGACAGACATCAATAATACAAATAAATTTTAAGTCAAATATCTAATTTAAAGTCTATCCGGATCCATTACCTCGCGACTATTAACGTATCTTTTAAAACGTCAAGTTCTCCTCCCATCAATAAAATTCTCAGTTCCATACTTAAGTACCCCATTCAGGATATGAATTCCTGGGGTATTTACAGGATTCATTCCCAATGTGGGTTAATTTACATTGGTCAAACTAACAGAGCCTTAAAATTTCGAGTTAAAGAACATGAGGCGTATGTTAAGGAAAAGAAGCACAGAAATCATCTGTCAGAAAATTCACATTTTCCATTTTTCAGCAGGCAATTATTCAAAAAACGTCTGAATTAGATTTTCTGGAGGTGTTTCACATTAAAAAAAAAATCTTTCTGTTCCAGTTAACGACCTCAATTTCATTCCATCTTTACCTTCAACCTTTAAGGATTACCTTTAAGGATTATGTTTTAGTCTTCTTGTTTCATCAATAGATGGCGCCACAAGCTTAACTTCTTCACAGACATTCTTATCTTATCCTATCATCATATCTTATCTCGTTCATTTCCACTTAAGAAGCTGAGAAATGTAGTTCTGTAGTTAAACCATCGAAGCTAGCCCTGCAAAATTTACAAATATCCTGCTGATTCTTGTTGTTTGACTTCTCCGATAACGTATTTTCAGTCAAACAAAAACTCACGAGCTCGTGACACAGCGTTAAAGTTTGGCAGCAGAAGCGAGGTTTTCAGCACAACAGTCTAAGATTGCCAACTCTTGAACCTAAGATTCTAGCACTCCATAATTTATGAAACTCATTTCATTCTCTGGGGGAGTAGATGACACAGTAGAATTGCAGAAGAAATTTCACATAAAAAATAACATATTAATTAAAATTACCTTTATGTACTCACCAATAAAAAAAGGAAACAAAGAAAGAGAGGAGGTAGAAAAGAAAGAAAGTTTTACCTCTAAATATTACCAAGCACTATAAATAAATAAATATCTACTTAATCTTTTAATACTGATTGATTTTTCGAAATGAATTATAATTCATTTTTTTAGATTTCTGGGAAAAAATTAATTTTTTATATATATAAATTTTTGTCTACCGTACGTTTAAAAGCTTATATAAAACTAATTAAAACAAATTCTAGTAAAGTTCACTATACATGAAAAGGCATCAGAATTTTCGAAATATGATTATATACGAAAACTGAACACTAAACGTTCATCATCATTCTGGCCAGAGAATATCTTACATGACGTATCTTATATAATATGTAGAATACCTGATATGATATATTTGAATATCGTGTAACTTGACATTCTCGATTAGGAAATATTAAATTATTATACAACAAAATGATAAGAACTTGTGTGGAATGAAAATGTTCATTTGAAAGAGTTCACATAAAAATTCGTTACAGTCTTGATTTTGAAAATTTTAAATTCGAACAGAATGCTTCCATTGCCACTTAGCAATAAAGAAATGTTTAGTGGATTATTTTGTAATCTAACCACAAACATATTACATTCGCTAGAAATATCCTAACTAAAATGTCATTTTAATGCGATATAAGGAACTACACTTAGAGGATGACATAAAAAAAAAAACGGAATTACAGACCTATTAAAATGAAACAACTATGTAAACAAAAACATACAATTATATCAGGAAGGATCTCGATGCTTTTTCATAAGTATATATTAAATTATAATCTCGAGCACTACTGAATAAATTATAGAGTTTATTCAAATAAAATTTTAAAAAATTAAAAATTGAAATTAAAAAAAAAAAAAAAAAAAAAACAACACCAGAAGCGACATTCCTGTGACACACGTACTGTAATGAGACATTATTAGAAATAAGGAAAGTAGTTACAAAGGGCTTTAAATACCAACGTTTTAAAAAGAATTTGAACAAATCACCGAATATTAAACTCGCGCAAAGTCAGATTTTTTTAAAAATTTTTATTGTACAATGTTTATATATTCGGAATTAAGTTATTCCGCTTCCAGTCAAATTGATAAATATTTATAAAAAAAAAAAAAAAAATCTGTAAGGTTTCAAATTTTAACGGTCGCCCAAAAGAGTTTGTTAAGGTTCTTTATGCTCTCGCTGATCTCGCTTACTACCAATATGCTGATTCACTCACACCTACTAATCCTTTCTATTCATTTCTTTTTAGCTTTATTATTAAGTATAACTTTATTTTTTGTCTTTTTATTATTAACGTTTTAAATTACTTATTAAATATCATGTTCTTCGCATTTAAGCCACATAAAAGTCACTTCAAAAGCAAAATCACGAAATATTTAAAAACAGCATATCTTTAGAAGATCCGATAGACAGTTTCGCATGCTGGAGATAAAAATGCTGCATTCCATACACTGTTGCCACTGCTCGCTTTCTTGAATTTGTTAAGGTATCTGCCTACGTTAAAAAAACGATTTCGGCGAAAAAATTCGATTTTTTTTATTGCCCAATTTGAAAGGTCAATTCTGTAGGATTCCGAAAATGGTTCATTTTTACGTTTGTGATAATTAGAAGAGAAGCTATAGCCAATTAACTGCACTGGAAGTGAAAGCAGAAAGACCGGAAGTGCCATTTAAAAGGCTCAACTTAAAGGTAAACAATGTTGTTATCCGTGTTTTTTTTTTAACTGTTTGTGTGTAAAATTGTGCTAAAACATTTCATTTTAATTCTGGGTACTTTTTCATGTTTCTGGCAATAATTATTTGCCTTAATTCTTTGAACTGGGACCGGCAACATTGCGGTTTTTTTAATTGGGTTTGGCAACATTGCGATTAGGTATAAAGACTATGTTGCTGGGTGCATATATAGCCGTTTTAATTTTTAATTCAGGGTATCTTGGATTACTTCCTGTGTTTGAACATTTAGGCATATCAATTGAACAAGAAATGATTAAAAATTACTTTGGAATTGATAACGAAAGAATAAAGAACTCGAAAATTCATTCGTCGCTCATTTCGAAAATAGCCAGAAAAAAATTAAAATCAAATAGGAAATCAAAATTACTTAAGTATAAAGATATGGAGGGTGTGATGTACAAATGCGGAGAATTTTAAGTGTGTAAATACAACAGAACAGTTTTTCTGTTAATGTGAAATCTTTAAATGCGTTTTCTGAAAAACTAATTTTTCTAGTGTTTTTACATACAAGAAATGTAATTACTCAAAATGTTCTAAAGATATCTCAATTAAATTTCACTAAAATGTTTTCTATATTGTTTATTAGGTTTTAGCTACAATCTAAGTAATATTTATTAATTTGATTGTTTTATAAGTATTTCTATATAAAACGATAAGAAATATTTTACAAAAAACTGTGTTTTTTCATGTAATTACACATATTTTAGTAAATTTTAGAAATATCATATACATTTTAGTTCATAACACAGATAAGTGTTGTAGTAGTATACAGTTTAAAAAAAATTGAAATATATGCTGTGAGAAAAAATATACGGCATTTAACGTAAGTGTTAAATTCTCCTAAAAATTTGCATAAAATTGCATATATTTCAAAAATGTATAAAAATATTCCTAAACATTTACCTATTTTCATGATTTGATATCATATTTTGACTAAATAAATATATATTTCATCAGAATTCTATGTTTTAAAAAAAAAGTGCTCCGAACGTAGGCAGATACCTTAAATCAAAAACACATTAAGTTTTACAAAATATGAAATAAATAATAAAAAATATATAACATCATTATGTGAATATTGAATGTTTTTAATTAGACAGAGCTTAAATTTAATGTATTTTATTATTTAAATCAATCCGATTTCAATGTAAGAAACGAATAGTCTTAAGAACTGCATCTAGTGTTTTCAAATAGCTTAGTTTGTGAATCAACAACAGACAGATTCCAGTTGAAAGATAAATATCTTACACTTTGCCGAATGGCAACAGACTCTAACAAAAAGTGAAACGACGCATTTATAGTGATTCCCGTTGCGAGAGTAATAGCCCCTTTTGGGCTAATAATAAATAGCATTGTATTAAGTTGCAGCGAATGAATTAAAAAATGCAAATTTTCATTTGAATATAAGAGGAAACCTAACCCAATAGCTAAACCACTGAAAATAACCAATCGAGATTCTTACAAATACACAGGAATGCTTTCGCTACAAAGCAAAGTTACCTTCCTTCGGTTTACTTCCCTTTTATTCATAAAAGGCAGCCTGAACACACTCGCCTTTCTCTCTCATCCGAACAGAGATGCGTCATAGGCAGTTATGCATCGCTACTGGGGAATTTGTAATTCAGAAGCCTTTACCAGCAGCCCAACATCTCTTTTATGAATCACGAATTTTTAATAGAAACCTATATTACGTATCACAATACTAATGAATCCGAATTTTTTTCCATCCTTAATTTTTTTTTTCTTTCAAATAGTACATTAACTGTTTTTATAAATCGTGCCTTCGTGAAAAGTCCCGTCAAAACTGTTAATCACTGGTAACCTACATTTTGCTCATTAATGTCCTAAGAGTTGGTAACCGGTGAGTTTTAATTATTAGTTCAATTATAAGGCCATTGCTATAGAGTGAGGCATTAGATTTAGAATAAATTGTTAAAATTAAATGAAATAAAAGGACACTGCTGACCGTAAAATCCATGATTAACAATAACTGTCCTGGATAACAGTCACTGGTGACCTACAGTTTTAAGTCACCAGAATGAGGCTGTGCAATGTTGTTCCAGCGGCAACATTTGCCAAATCAGTGGATGATAAGTACCCGAAAGCGTAATGCAGCTCGAACATTTTTGAAAAAATTTTACTAAAAACAACTAACAATAAAAGGACACTGCTGACCGTAAAATCCATGATTAACAATAACTGTCCTGGATAACAGTCACTGGTGACCTACAGTTTTAAGTCACCAGAATGAGGCTGTGCAATGTTGTTCCAGCGGCAATATCTGCCAAATCAGTGGATGATAAGTACCCGAAAGCGTAATGCAGCTCGAACATTTTTGAAAAAAATTTACTAAAAACAACTAACAATAAAAGGACACTGCTGACCGTAAAATCCATGATTAACAATAACTGTCCTGGATAACAGTCACTGGTGACCTACAGTTTTAAGTCACCAGAATGAGGCTGTGCAATGTTGTTCCAGCGGCAACATTTGCCAAATCAGTGGATGATAAGTAACCGAAAGCGTAATGCAGCTCGAACATTTTTGAAAAAATTTTACTAAAAACAACTAACAATAAAAGGACACTGCTGACCGTAAAATCCATGATTAACAATAACTGTCCTGGATAACAGTCACTGGTGACCTACAGTTTTAAGTCACCAGAATGAGGCTGTGCAATGTTGTTCCAGCGGCAACATTTGCCAAATTAGTGGATGATAAGTACCCGAAAGCGTAATGTAGCTCGAACATTTTTGAAAAAAATTTACTAAAAACAACTAACAATAAAAGGACACTGCTGACCGTAAAATCCATGATTAACAATAACTGTCCTGGATAACAGTCACTGGTGACCTACAGTTTTAAGTCACCAGAATGAGGCTGTGCAATGTTGTTCCAGCGGCAACATTTGCCAAATCAGTGGATGATAAGTACCCGAAAGCGTAATGCAGCTCGAACATTTTTGAAAAAATTTTACTAAAAACAACTAACAATAAAAGGACACTGCTGACCGTAAAATCCATGATTAACAATAACTGTCCTGGATAACAGTCACTGGTGACCTACAGTTTTAAGTCACCAGAATGAGGCTGTGCAATGTTGTTCCAGCGGCAACATTTGCCAAATTAGTGGATGATAAGTACCCGAAAGCGTAATGCAGCTCGAATATTTTTGAAAAAAATTTACTAAACACACTACTAACCCCTGTAGAGTCATTAGGATTTTTTAGAGGCCAGAAAGATGAAAAATTAGCAAACGCCTTCGCCGGGAATCGAACCACGGACCTCTGAAATACCGGCTCAGCGTGCAGAACCACTACACCACGAAGGACGCTAGGAAAGTGGGAGAAATACCTTATACCCCAAACACGACACTGGTTTTCCAGGCCACTGATCACTAAAGATTAAGCCGCAAGCCAATGCAGTCAATTTAAATTAACATTTAAAGTGAAATTGACCGATGCCAAAAGCGCACGTCAAGATCACTACTGACTAGTAGCCTAAGAGTCACTAAAATGTGAACTCATAAGTCACAGACGTTGGGCAGTACGGTAAATTTAAATCGATATCAAAATTTTAATTAAATCGGTGCACATCCGCGCGTTTCAAGGAGGCGAGCTACAGCTGTTGTATGTGCAAGGTATCCATCCTACCATATAATTTAATTTTCACGCAGTAGTTAAAAAAAACTTTCAAAAATTAGTTTTAAATCCTAAACTGGAAAGAGGATGAAAACGATTAGAAAAAGTACAGTAATCTCTCTCTCACAGCAACCAAAGTCTATCAAATATACGGGATAAAGTACAAGTACTGTTTCTAAGAATACAAAACAAACACGGTATTGAGCATCACCTGTCTAAAGCGGCTACCGCTATAGAAAAGCTAAATCGTCTGAAATTATGGCTGATATTTCACTTTAAATTAAAAAATAACAAGCACACTTTAAATAAACTCCACGTTCTACAGTAAACGGAGTAAACGTAAAGATAAATATGTGACGTCAGATCCCTGAGTACTATAAGTTACAGAAAAAATCTGATGTGTACACCACATGACTTCCTTGTACGGAATATTAAATTATACGCATTTTTTTCTTGCATTTCACTTAAACTTACTGGATTGAATTAAATCTACTTCGCCGACAGTGCATAAACCACAATAGAATAAAGGCATTCTTTAAAATTCACTCTAGTATTTGTTTACCATAGCGACACTCTGGCGCTAGGTTCACTTAACAGTATTAATAATTATATAAGAGTTAACTTATATATTAATTATATAACGGAAACAAAGTTTCCTGTTATATAATCCAATAATTATATAACAGTTAACTTATATATTTCGTTCATATTATAACTCATAATGCACAAAATTTATATCATTTAAAGAATAGAATTATCTAATCGTTGCCACGTGTTCTATTCAAATAATATAATAAAACTAGAATGATGTATAAAAGAAATCAAGCAAACAAAACAAAAAAGAAACAGTTTTTCACAGACGATTGAGTACTTCTCATTGAATTGATTCAGTTCTCACTTCGCGAGAAGTCAAAAATACATAAAAACTCAAAATATGTATATTAAAAATTACGAAGTTACGAACACTTATTTCCTCGAAAAAATTCCAGAAAGAATTAAGCATGATTTAATTGGCAATAATAAATGAATGCGTTATCTTTGTTATTGCGAAGCTAAGTTTCTCTAGATTGCCAACAAATCCACTAGTCTACTGTTTCAAACGTAAACATCAATGGCCGCCATTAAAAACAAGCTTAGCGGCACTTAGACAACTTTAAAATTGTTGATAATTCTAAAAATATTGCATACAGATTTACTAAAGGCATAAAAACCTTAACCGGAAGATAAAAACAACATAATACAATCATTTTTAAAGCAAAAAATGTACAATTTACAAACATATAAGAGAAAAGAAACTGAGATCACTGAGCCAGGTAACAGAGTGGATATATACATATAAATATATTTATATACGTTTGGTGCGGCCGATTGCAACCAAAATACGAGGTGCACGTCTACATGTTATAGCAGTCCTATATACAAAATTTCAACGTTCTGAGGCTACTCGTTTTTCAGTTATGCGAGATACGTACGTACGTTCGTACAGAGGCCACGAAAAATTCTATTCAGAATTCATTTTAAAGCAGTTTTATAAATTTTTTGAAGGAAAAGAGTCTTTTATTCTGTCCTTACGTACAGATATCAAGCAAAAGCATCGTTAAATTGTATTCGATAGCGGTCAAAATGGATATTTTCGTTGAAATATGCTGCCTGAAACTTTTCGCGATTACAATACTTCCTTTTTACTTCGTACAAGGAAGTAAAAACGTGACCTAACAATTTTCACTTTTTATATAAAAAAATATAACACATTTCACTCCACTTTTAGCAACCGAAATAAAAACATTTCATGAAATATTAATATCCAACAAAGTTTGCCTTTTAATGTGGTCCTAAATATGCATGTAATCGTAATAACGCCAGCATGCTTTATGAATCTCTTAAGACCATAACAGCATTATCTCTTTATTAAAGTCAACGTCAATTAGAGTCATATTTCTCTTTATTAAAGCAACTATCTCTTTATTAAAGTCTTCGATTCTACTACGCTCGCTCACATATGCATACGAAAAAACGATTTCCATTCGAATCATCATTGATCTTAAGCATGCCAACCTTACATTTCATCAACCGAAGCATTCATAAGGTTGCATAAATAGCCACCCTGTCGTACACCAGGAATGGAATAAATAATAAAAATAAAAAATATCCATTGATAGATGGAAAAAAAGAAAGAAGTCTCTTAACGTTTCATCATTATGAATATGAAAAATGATTTAAAGCAAGTGGAATCGGGTGATCGGTAGTTTGCAAATGACCAGTTACGTCGATCGTAATATTCAAGGAAAGTTACAATGGGAGGTGGGTAAGAAGAGAGGATATTAGCAGAGGGACTTGTAGAAATGCATTTATAAAGAGAGGGAGGGAGGAAGCAAAGGGAGGGGTGGGTGGTGCGCGGAATTTTCCTCCATCGCATTTGTTTCAAGTTGATTAATGGCGCACTGGCATCAGTCCCAGCACAGCCACGAATCGATCGCAAAGGAATATACGCGGGGATCAATTACATTAAGTGGTCCGGACTCGAATCTGTAATAACAATGTAACGCAATTGCAACGCTGAAGGCTATTTGTTTCGAGCGTCAAAAAGCCACTTATGTGGCCTGTCTTGAAGGAAAATCTTTACCCTAGCTGATGGGCCCGCTAGAATAAAAGGAACTTGCAGGGAAGATTGAAAAAAATATTTCAAACTCTTCCAAGAACAAACAAAAGAAACATTCAAAGAACATATACTTTTGAATTTTTTTTTTTTTTTTTTTTTTTTTTTTTTTTTCAGAATACTTCGAATTTTTACAGTAGTTTGCAACAGCTGCTAAAACATAAGCTTCGACTGCAGGATCACCTAAACAGGTAAGAAGACAGAATCGAACACATACTTCTATATCTTGCTGTAAACAGTTACGACCGGTTACTAATCATTTAAGTCAGGAACAAAGCGCCCAGACAGTGTTAGCGAATCCTGGCTGCGAAACCAAAGGGCCCGGGTTTTGAATCTTGGAGAAGGCATGGATGTAAAATTGTCTGTCCATTCACAAGGGGTAAAGAAGGCCGCCTCTTATGTGCCTCCACATAAAATGGGTACCACTTCTGGCCTTAGTAGTGGCCAATGCCGTTATAGGCAAGTGCCCACCATTGGAAGAAAAATAAGTCAGGAATAGTGTCAGAAAAAGCGTATTATTTATAACTGTGGCCACTTTTTGGGCAGACTATTACCTAATAGATAAACGTACTAAGCTATTTCTCCTCCAAAATATATGTGTACAGGCATCTACAACGTCTTAGACTTCTATTTCCACTCCAATTTTGAGGAACGGGAGATGGTACGAGGGTTCCCCACCCCTCTCCCCTACCACCAATCCACACGAGAGGACTCCCAGCTTGCCATATATTTAGAGTGTCTCCATGCCTTCTCCGGCATTCGAAGCTGGGCGCTTGGGCACCGCTGTAGGCTTCCCTAACCACTATACCGTCTGGGCGGCATGTGGCATAGTTTAAAAGTAGGAATTGACCTCAGCAATGAGTTCGTTGTTGTCTCGCTAAGAGCTAGAACTAGTTCCTGTGGAATCCATCGGAAACCAAAGTTAAATAATAGCTCCGCAACTAGCAAGTGATTTAAGAGTTAAGCTGCAGTAAACCAACTAGGGTGTCTAGCTTTCAATTACAGATTTGTTTTGCAAGAATTAAAATATAGCGACAGAGCAGAGGAACCTCGTCTTTAAAATGCATTGAGTACGATTAATCATCGTTTTAATTTGTGTTGTAATGTCGGTAGCAATTTAATAAACGTTTATTTTTACTTATTTCGTATTTGTAATTAAATAACTGTAAAGGAGATAACTCGCCAAGAGGTTAAGATAAATCTGCGTGTTAGCCATTACGCTGAATATTCATTTTAAGGGGTCTTGGAACACAAAAATCTTCAAAAAATAGTGATTTCGGATTTTTGCATTTTCAAATTCTCTACACTTTTATCTTTCTAAAAATACCATTCTTTAATCTCTATGAAAATTAGAACTGTAAAAAATCTAGTTTTAATTTGTCATCAAATGCTTTGATAAATGAGGATTTTTACATAAAAATGCGTTTTTCTCCAAACGTGATTTTTTTTATACTCGATGTACCTTTTCTCAGGAACTACTGCTCACAGGTATCTAAAATTCTTATGGCTCATTTATTAGGTTTCTTAATATTTACTGAAATGAGCTTTTCGTGATAAACTAAGAAATTTTTTTTATTTTTTTCTCCCTGCGAATATGGGTAAATTTTACTATGCCTAACAAAATATTCTGTAAATTACTCTAAAATTCAAAATGTTTCAAAAGCTCATTTCAGTAAAATCGGATAGGTAAACTTTAACTACACAAAAATTTCAAGTGTGTATCTACAGCAGATTTTGAGAAAAGGTACATCGACAATGGCCAATTTAACATTGTCGGTATAGGGGTTGCTGAAACCCCTTAATTCCACATCACAAAGTAACCAAAACCAGTTACTAGCAACGCTGAGTTGCTACTTGAAATGATGAACATATACAAACTTAACTGGACAAACGATTGTGATCCGACCAGCCACAATCATCACATTACTCGCTTTATTTCAGTAGGGCTAACTCTTAATCAAATAACACGCTCTAAGTTCGAATAGTTCTATCTCATTCAGTCACCGCTTCGAAAGGTAATCTAGATCTCCTTAACACCGCGCGTCAGAACTTTACTGCTAACTATCAAAAATGGCAAACGAATTCAATTATTGGGTGAAACGATGAATGTATCCGAATGATTGTTTGGCAGCAGTTATAGCATGCATTATCATATGTCTGGACGTAACCTTTACGAAGCTACAGCTGGAAGAAGTTGTAGATTTTCAGATATAAAGTTATACACAAGAAATAGAAGTTTATTATAATACCATTTTATTAGTCCAGAGGGGCAATTTGCCCAGAAGGACTATTAATTTAGTTTTGGCATTTTGCGTTGATTCACTACAAGCGTTGTTTCACTTTTCAAATTGTTGCCGCCAAATATTATCGTCCTGTATTATATTAAAAGAAATTAAATAATGAAGAATCTGCACAAATGTATGTACGTTTCTCGCATCGTGATAAAACAACGGTACCTAGAGCCATCCACTTTTGAATGACGTAATCCTCCTGCAAATATGCGCATAAATCTGGAATTTGTTTTATTGTTGATTTCATACTTTGTTAAACTTTAACGAATTCCTGATTAAAAAAACTCAAGGATTTCAAAGCGAGCAAATGGCAACGTTGTACAGAAAAACCATTTTTATCTCCAGCGCGCGAGACTGTGCATCGAAAAGTCTAAAGATATGCTCATTTTAAAATTATTTTTCGATATTGCTGTTGAACTGAATTTTATGGTTTAAGTGTGAAGAACATGATATTTAATAAATAAAGGTAACATACAAAATGTTAAAAAAAGCCCCTTTGGACGTAATTTAAAACCTGAAACCTTTCAGATTTATTAGTTCAAAGGGATTTGAATCCCGAAGGACTATTAGTTTCGTTTTGGCATTTTGCATCGGACTCATAAATGTCGGTTCACTTTTCAAACTGTTGCCACAAAATGTTAGAGTCCTGCATTATATTTGAAGAAATTAAATAATGAAAAATCTGCATAAATGTATGTATATTTCTCGTATTGTGATAAAACAACGGTACATAGAGTCATCGAATTTTGAATAACGTAATCCTCCAACGAATATGAGCATGTGGAAGACCAAATTTGAAATTTGTTTTATGATCGATTTCCTATTTTTTAAAACTTTGACGAATTTTTGATTAACAAACTCAAGGATTTCAAAGCGAGCAATGGCAACGTTGTGCAGAAAAAACATTTTTATCTCCAGCGCGTGAGTCTCTGTATCGGAAATTCTAAAGATATGCTCGTTTTAAAACTATTTTGCGATATTGCTGTTGCACTGGATCTTATGGTTTAAGTGCGAGGAACATGATATTTAATAAAGAAAGGTAACACACAAAATGTTAAAAAACGCCCCTTTGGACGTAATTTAAAATCTGAAACAATTCAGATTTTTTTTTTTTTTTTAATTTATTCATCTCTTCTGTTTTCTGTTTTCAATCCAGTGCGTCGTTGTTGGAGACAGCAAAACAAACTTTAATCTGCGACAATATTTTTGATCAGCCGCTTGTAGAAACAAAACAACACAAAACATTCCCTGTTGTGTACTTCCCAGCGGTACTTCCTGTTGATCTAAATAATAATGGATTTTTAATAGATACTTTTACATGCGTAATATTCTGTTTCTCTCATTACTTCCTGTTAATGAAGGAAAAATTATAACGCCCGAAGGCACAATCATATGCACCAGAGCCTGCTCCCTGAGTCACAACGCTTCTTGTCTACCTCATACTTTATTCTTGAACATTTGCTCGATTTAAAACTAACTCTTACCAATAATAATAATACTACTAATAATAAACAGACAAAGAGAAAAGACTACAGCATATTGTTCTTATCAACTTTTTCCGCTTAGCCCTTTTTTTACTTCTGCACCCATGATACATTAGACATATGAGCAATCATTAATCATAAATGACTTCATTCATAAGTCTTTACTGATAAAAATTACTACTTTTAACAATATTCTTTTACTCGAAAAAGCATTTATTTCAACAGTAGCATTTTAATTAATCAAGAGTAGATCTAATTCGAATAAGTAACTCAAATACCTAAATACGCTTGTAGAGTTTATTATGTTTTTTGAAGCAGGAAACGTGAAAAATCTGTAGTGATCTATCCGAATCAAAGAACCTTGGACCTTTCGAATACGCGTCTAGTATGCTCCCAATTACACCACGAAGGCATGCAGAAAGGAGGGAGAAAATACCTTATATACTCCCGCTTTTTAAAGGACGAATCCTGGTGGTGAAGAATCATCATCCACCATCTTTTTAGTTCGGGCGCCACTGCAGAGTCAATAGACTATTTTGGAGCTGGAGACAAAAAAAAAAAAAAAAGAGTAATGCCATCGCCGGGACTCGAACCTGGACCTCCCGAATACATACCAAGTGTGCTACCGTTACACCACGAATGCATGCAGAAAGGGGGGGATTGCCTGCTAGGTGTTCAAACTGATCTTATAAATTAATTAAGATTATTATAATTTAGAATCCAATTTTCTTTAAGTTTATCAAATGCAAATATAGAATGAATTCTATCTAATGATATCTAATGGCTCTGGTGGTGGCAAATTATCGTCTACCACTTATTAGTTCGGGTGCCACTTATGGAGTCATCAGGTTCTTTGATCTTAGGAAACCTGAAGAATGGGAAATGTCATGGCCGACATTCGAACCCTGGATAACCCGAATACACGTCGAATATGCTTTAAATTACACTACGAAGGCATACGGATAGGAGGGAAAAAATTCATTCTTTATACGCTTATTATTAAATTATTCTTTATACGCTTATTATTAAATTATTCTTTATACGCTTATTCTTTATACGCTTATTATTAAATTATTCTTTATACGCTTATTCTTTATACGCTTATTATTAAATTATTCTTTATACGCTTATTATTAAATTATTCTTTATACGCTTATTCTTTATACGCTTATTATTAAATTATTCTTTATACGCTTATTATTAAATTATTCTTTATACGCTTATTACTCTTTATACGCTTATTATTACGCATCATCAATTTCCTCGAATCATTTGTATCAGTATTATCTTTTCGCTCGACGAACTATAACAACTAGAATAAACGAATGATGAATAACAATTTCTTCACCGGTACTAACAGAGAAAAAAAATATTTTAAATAAAATCTATTTTTCCAAATCTAATTGTTTGTTTATTTGTTGTCGAGTCTATATTTCATGGAAAAATGATTGCCAGATCCT
The DNA here is from genome assembly GCF_044657685.1 of Stegodyphus dumicola. Taxonomy (NCBI): domain Eukaryota; kingdom Metazoa; phylum Arthropoda; class Arachnida; order Araneae; family Eresidae; genus Stegodyphus; species Stegodyphus dumicola. Next base: position 18,127,985 of record NC_140772.1, on the reverse strand, counting down.
CGAAGAAAGCACTGGCATTCATTTCTTCCCTGATACTGCTGGAAATTCTTTAAGAATCTATGGCCAGTTTAATGACGAAGTAGTCACTATATATTCCAACGAGGAAGTATAACTGAATCAAGTAACTGCTTATGACATCACATAAGAGAAATTTATGAAGCACTTTATGACATTATGTATTGTGGTAATTTTAATTAAAAGTGTAGAATGAAGAAAATGTTTGCATTGCAACAGAAGATTTTAAATGGATAATTTGACTATCGGATAATTTGACTCACGTTCTTAACGATACCGTCAGCAAAAGCAATCTGAGATGAATTAAGAATTTTAAACTTTAAATTAATACGCTCAAATTTTTAAAATGAATACAAAACAGTTGCATACTATAGAATGTGCTTGAAATTGAGAAAGAAGTAATAATAATGAAGCGAATCAATTGGGAATCAAAATCAATCCGTATCGTATTGTAATTAACTCTTTTACTTGATAACCTTCGAAGTAACTTTTATTGGACACACACTCGCTCCAGGCGTTTCAGACACTTTGAATAGTCTGAAAACTTCGACCCTTAGAATCCTCTTCATATGAAACAACTGACTATAGGTTAATAACTCTGGTAAATAAAGTGGCTGAGGTATGACACGGAACTGTTTTTGATCAAAAGAATTCAAGTTTCTTTGCTGAAAATGCAACATCGATAAGAACGACCAAAGACCGAATTATACAGTCCAATACAATTAACATTTCATACGTTTTCTTCTGTACAGAGTATGCTAATACCGATTGGTTGTTAAACTCAGTTACTGGAAATTTTGCCCACGGAACATGACTTTACCGCAAACATTTTGAACAGAGAAACATTGGTGGATTTATGAAATAAAGGCTCATCTTATCTGAACTTTTGGAGGCCCCTCATCTTCGAATGTAAGGTAGGCTTACTAATAATAAAAAAAAAATTAAAAAAAATAAGGAAAGTTTTGATGACCCGTTGGAATGAAAGGCTCCTTCCGACTGAGTCTTGCGCAACCATATAAATCCACTTTTTACAGGAGTACAATCTATTGACGGTTTATGCCACGCTATTACCACGCTACCATCTTCTATGCTAATTATTTGTATTTCAGCTTCCCAGAACTAAAATTTTTTACGTAACTCTCTATGCCATGTTTTATTATGATTTCTGTTTTCCCATCACTTTTGTTCTAGACATTAACTGGTTATTTCTGTGACATTTTTTGAAGCTACAAAATTGTTCTACCTGGGGTAGGGCCTGGGTACCCGGGTGTACCAAAGCACCGTTTTACCAGGAGGAGTACAATCTTCAGGCCTGAAATTTGAATATTTTTAAGTGTTAATACTTCGACATTTACTGAGGCTTCTACGAAACACATGATGCCATTTCCAACCAGAAAAAAAAACACAGGGAGGAAAGAGGCAAAAAGAAAAGGAGGTTAATGTAGAATAATTTCTAAGCGATTGTTCCTATAATTGGCTAAACACGAATTTTCATATTTAAACATTCCTACCTTTCATATCAAACATATTTAAAAAATTGGAGAATATATGAAACTACATATAATCTCAGAACCACGACAGGATGAGCAAAAAAGACTTCAGCAGCATTTTTTTGCCTGCTTAAGTATAGGGGATCATCGAAAACATTGAGAAGAAGGAGACACAGGAATCGCCTCTTGTGAATCCACTTTTTAGCTGGCCGGCACTTTCTGATATTTCCATTCTAAAATGTATCTGATGCAGGCTGTTTCTTACAGTCAATCCAGAAGGGGGGACGGACCGGAGGATTTTAGAACGGAGCTTCTCCTCCACCCAAAGCAAGAGAGAGAGAGCAGCGAGTATGTAACAGATGGAAAACCTCCACAGCTGGAGGCAACAACAACGAACGGTTCTGAAATATAAACGCGGTAAGGCGTTTTTCTAATCCTGAATTACTCATACTTTACTTACCACTCCACTCTCCGGCTAAAAATGGGAAAATTTAGCCGGTGGGGTGGTACGCCCGGGGGGGGGGTAGCAGAAAAAGAGCTTGATCGCGATTCTCTTCCTCTCTCTCTCTCTCTCTCTCTCTTTTTCTCTCTCATAACACACACGCGTTCTCTGCAGATATTTCTTTATTTTTAATATATTAAGCAGCCAGGCTTGCTGTTTTGGTGATCAGGAGACAGCCCGAAATGAGCAAAACACTTTCACGATGTGGAAGGAAAAGCAGGCTCCCCCCTTGCTCTACCCCCTATCTATTATTCTTATTTTTATTTTTTTCCTGTGGAAGAACAGGAGGGTGGAAGCATTTATACTTCTGCTTTCTTTTGGGTAACCGTTAAAAACGAAACACCGTTGACGAAAAAAAAAAAAATCGAATAAACAATGAACCGGGTGAATCCTAACAGATGATGGGTCGTTATCGAATGAAATGAGCAGGACCGAAAAGTTCCACTTCTTCGAGAACATAAAGCATCGCAGCAGAGCTATATAAGATAAAAGATTTGAAACTCTGGCAATAAAGTTATCGATCTGCAATATACTGCGACGACCGGAAGCAAATTTGGTATGTTATACTATAACTATATGACGTATATACTCGCGTATAAGTGTTAGCAAATTTATAACTGTACATTATATGACGCATATACTCGCGTATAAGTGTTAACAAATTTATAACTGTACATCATATGACGTGTATACTCGGGCATACCTCAAAAATTTAGCTATATATTATACGACGTATGTACTCGCGTAAAAATATTAGGACATATAAATCGAGGCTTGACTTTCTGCATAACTTCAGGAAATTTATAATGTCGAATGTCAAAAATTTGCATCTTGAAGTACCTGTGACAAAATGGTAAATAACGAGAATGAAGTTTGTGGTGTTGCGTGGCCCCAACTTGCCCGCAACCGTAGTAGTGACTGCTAAGAATTGGAAATTACACAAACTCTTAAGAAGGGTTTAACTCCCTTTTTATTCCACTTTCGAAGTTACAGATGCTTTCACTTGAAGCTCACAAACTACGCCGACCCGGCGGTTAAATAAAAATCAGAAAGTACAACTAAAATAAATAACAGGATGAATAAATAACAAGGTCACTACCTACGAGGCTCTATAAACGTGACTCTTAACCGCGTTCTAAGATACAGCTGAGATTTCAGCAAACTTTCTGAATAAGAAGTTGAAAGATTCAACTAACTGCCGAAGTAGGCGCACAGGCCGAAACGCGCGGTTCTTAAATTTCTACCTAGCAACCTTCACGCTCGTGAATCAAGAAAGCACACCACAAAAGTTTCCCTTCAATTTAACTTAAATTACTTCCGCTGAAAATTTGAATACTTTGCGCGTTCTACTAAAATTTACATACTCTGGCATTGGCAATTCCAGGGGAAAGTAAAGGCTTGACAGGAAGATAGCTTAAAATAAATATTAGTTAAAATAAATATAAACCCTACAAGTTTCAACGTCATAAGAATTTGAATAAATTTGTAATAAAGTTTATCTTTCGTTTGCTTTCTAAAGTAAGTTTTTAACTTGATTTTGAAAACATTTATTTTGTTCGTAATATAGTTTATATTCCGTTTGGTTTATTAAATAAAATTTATTTATGATAAATAGACAAAATTTTAACCTTATATTTTCGTCTTTACGAAAATACATTGGTATCCATAATAAGAATAACAGTTATCTAATAATTTAGGTAGCATAAATAAAATTATACAAAAAAAATTTAAGTGTCGTATTTACTGAACGTGCGTATAATTCCCAGTTAAATTTTACAGTCATTTTAGACGGATGAAGATTTTTTTGGTTTTTTTAAAAGTATAATCTTTGAAAAAAATCATACGATTCATTATAATTATTCAACACCTATAATAAGCCAGGGCAGCTTCTTTTCCAGCCATTCATGAAGCTATTCTCATTATTGTTGACGCAACTGGATGTATGTCGTGTAATATTACAGATATAAATATAAAAACTAATAATGGTTATAATATAAAAACAATGTAATATCTAACTATGAAACTACGGAAAGGGGAGGGGGAATGTTACGATCCCAGCGAAGTAAAAATCTTGTTTTCCTTTACAACCCAAGAATTTTAATATTCCAGCCAAATTCTAAGGGCAAAATAAAATATAAACATACATTCGAAATGCATTTCAATTTTCCTCTCGACGGTTTGATTTCGAAAGTTCCGCCCAAGAAATACGAACACGCATTCATTTCCAGTTTTTTTGCAACTGAAAAAAAGGAAAAAAAAAAAAAAAAGAGTAGGAGAACACTGCATTTTGTTTGTGCCGAAAATTGGACACGCGTGACCGGGGGGGGGGGCAGGAAGAGGAAACTGGAAAGCAGGCCGTCACAATCAAAAAGCCGAATATACATTCTGTTTCGCAACCGCGTCTTCCAGCGAACAGGACTTCCACTTACCATTGCAAAAATCACATTTACCAAGAAAAACTCGCCCAAGAAACTAAGAAAATAGTGAAAAAGCTCCGTAGTAAAATTTCCTGTTTTTTCCGCTCGGCATAGGGAAATTTCCCTTGATGGAAGAGGATTTCCCTAGAGTCTTACACGACAGCAAACTCCAGAGACACTGACAAAAAAGAAAAAAAAAACTAAGAGAACAGCAGAATTCCTATTCACAAATTCACAAACTCTGAATATTACTTTCGCAATGATAAAGACGAAACATCAGGGACACTAAAGATTCCAGTGCATGTGTTTGCAAAATCTCATTTAATCTTTTATAGATTCTACGACGGATTAACCCTTTCGATCCATTTAATAAAAAATAGGTAGTCCTACGTAAATCCAACATAAATGACTGCTCATATTTTCTAGATATATGGCATACTGACTACTGTAGTAGAGAAATTCCAGCAGTACATTCATGCACAAAGAATTTTGTTAAGTTAATAATATAAGTTAATGCAAGATTCAAAAGCAGCTCCTCTTTACAGTATAATGTGATAAGTTTCAGTTTATACATTTGTTACCGTGAAAGACCGAAATTGGAGAATGTCGACTTTCACCGGAGAATGTCAACATTCACCAAATACGTCGGTGAAAGATCGAATATTTCTTTACATTCTTGTACATTTGGACCCTCACCGGTGTATGTCGACAGTCACAGATATGCTCTGGTGTAGGTCGAAAAGAGAGGAGTATACGTACACGCTGCCATTCCAGAAGGAAGTGTTCCACAAATAAATGCAGTCGTAAAAGCAAGGGCCTCTTGTGCAATTCAAAGTGTCATAATGGTTTAAGTTGTTGCAATAAATAAGATTTGAATCACATAATTTGGTAAGTTTATAACTTCTATTATTTTCCTTTCTCATTTTGAATGCACTGTGTGTTTTAAGTTCTTATGTTCTTATTCCGAGTCTCAAGTGCGTTTTTTCGCGAATGAATTACTGAGAAGGAAATATAATATTCTTACATGTTCAACATTCACCATTAGTACATGGTGAATGTCGACATTCACCGGTGTAAGTCAGAAATAAGAGTATTTGGAAAATATTTCGGACATACACCAAGTGACTATGTGAATGTTGACATTCACCGGTGAAAGTCGGCATTCTCCAGATTTCGGTGTTTCACCGAAACATATATATAAAATCATAAGAATGAAAGGTGGATACTCCTATTAAAATTCCAATATTTCAATAAAGTCAAAATTAAGAAAGCCAATAAAAATAGTTAAGAATTACAATTTGAAGTCTACATAAATTCCAGTTCACAAAGTGGTAATAGGTAAGGATAGATAGAAAAATTAAAATCAAATGAAAAGTAAAAATTGGGGATCCAAGGAAATATATATATATATATATATATTGACTTTTAATATATAACTTTTAATTGACTTTTAATCTATAACTTCAGTTGAAAAAAGGTAAATTTAATATCAGTATTAAATGCGCTTTTAATACGTATACTAAAAATTTAAATAACAATTAGTGAAGATTGCCGAAAAGTCATTATCTGTGGCTTTATTAATTTATTTATTTATTTACTCGAATAAAGCACTCTTTGATTAGAACCTAGTTTTTTATCGATTAGTTTAAACATGACAGGCTCATTTGCAAGTGATTCTCAGTTCCGTAACAGAGATACTTTCGCCTCCCATATTCAACTAAAATCCGCTAACTATCGCCAGCAATCAAATCACTTAATAATACACAGACTTCCCTCCACCGCGAATAAAAGCAGAGATAAGTGTGGCAGTGAAGCAAACACACAACCCGCAAAGCAAAAAATAAGAAAGAAGCAACGAACGATAAAAGGAAGAAGTGTGGGTTGGGGGAGGGGGAGAATGCCTTGTAAGGGCAAACGATCCGTTAATGGGTGAGCATGATGTCGGCAAGAGCTGCATCGTCGCAAACCATCGGTTGCGTTTTCCGCGCGATTCCTCCATCGCTCTCTTTCCTATATGTTGCTAAGATGCATTCGCAAAGAATTTTCCGACGGCAACGAAAACATGTTACGTTCATTAATTTTTGACAGATTTGCACAGAAGATCACACACATTTAGGTCTTAAGTCATTAAATTATGCAAAACATACTAATAATAATATTACATTTGTTTATATGTGGTATATTAGTTAATTTAAATTATAATTAAGTTAATTTAAATTATAATACTGTTAATTTTTCATGATGTATTTTCCGAGGTTCATTTATTGGACCCGATCTCTATTACTTCTTTCTGCAAGTGATTTACATGAAAATAAAAAAAAATTCAGAAATAAGTATTAATTTTTAAAATCTTTTGTTTCATAAGAATAAATTGAATTTAATGACGAAACACGAACATGAATGACGAAACACGAATTGAATGATTGGAGAGTTAGGTTTAGAGGCAACTTTTCCTTGATAAGTTTGTCTCCTGCTTGCTCAACAGTCATTCAATTATGCATTTTAAAAAAAGAATTGTTTGGATTAATTTTAATTTACTAAATTAGTGAATTTATTTTCATGGATTGGTTTTGCACTTGATTTGCTTATGCTTCTGAATTTAAATGATATTGTAGATTAGTTCGAGAATTAAATCTTTTATATGTTTGCACATTTTTTAAAATTTTTTTAAAAAATTATTTTGGCTTTAAATTTGCTTTTTTACTTTTATACGTGTTTGTTAAAATTTAATTTAAATTTGTTTAAATTTTAATTTTTAAAATCTACATATTCTGTGAGTGTCAAAAAATATTATTATACGAAATGATTTCCATAAAAATGGGGCATTTGCAATATTTTATAAACACAGCTTGTAAAGCGTTTTCTAGGACGATGCCACCACCGAAATAGCATCACTTCGGTTACTTCAGTGAATTTGAACAAACGAAGTTCTTGCTCTACTTCCATTTAAAAACAAAAATAAATAAACGAACAAATAAAAACAAACTTTCTGCTAAATGTCCATCATCAGGGAAAAAAAAAAAAAAAAAAAAATCCCATCATTCTATTCAACTCTAAAGCAAGAAGGGAAAGAGAAGGCACCGAAAACCACCACTCGGGGGCGGGGGGGGGAGGGAGAGAACAATTTTGCATAGCGGAACTTTCGACCGGGAAAAAGGGTTACACAACCACTATTATCAACCGAATCAGCATTCAAATCAGGGCGCATGCGCGCAGGGTGAAAGGAAGGAGGGCACCTTTCATTCAGATCCGCGATCATTAAAGGCCGAAGCGTGAAGAAACAAGCGGCGAGAAACCGTCCAATCGAACTGCGTCAACCCTTCCCACTAATGACGAAGCGGTATGCAGAAGAACGTGGAGTAATGATACGTCGCTTGATTGAAACGCACGGGAGTAGCCAGTTGAAGGATGTTCTTATTCGTTCTGAGCTGTAGTTAAGAACGTTCTAATGGTTTTCTGTGGAGTAAATAACATCATTTGAGCAGCTTGCTCGTGCACTGCACACTAGAAGGGAGAAATTGCAGTGTTTCCGAACAGCAAAATCGTTCGAAAGGACAGAAAAGTTATTGTCAGAGCATCCAAAAAGAATAATTTATTCCACGAATGAAATCTCAGAAACAGTGCTGGATTCCACTCCATGTGACTACTGAATGAAAAATTTTCTCATATACCTCCGTTTTAATGGTTTGGGCATTTGCAATAAGCAAAATACAGTGAGAACGGAACGGATGAAATAGTTTTCTGGTAGCCGCAAAGATTCAGTTCTTGAGGTACAAGATTATTACATAAGATCATTATTCTTCAGTGGAAACTCCAATGGCTGTCTTACAAAGGCACATGTTCAATACTACAATCTGCTTTAAATAAACACAATATTTAAATAACGAAATATTTTCGACAAACAGTATTCAAATACAACATGGAGCTGATATGACAGGAATGCTGACATTCAAAGTATTTCTGCAGTTGTTACGATGATTCCGTGTTATATATCACCTGTACTGATCACCAGCTTTTAATTAAGAAAGTTATAAGATGATGACTTAACCAACAATCTAAAATCTTATTGCAAATCATACATACAGTTCACCGATGGACAGCAACCATGTTTATGATAATTTCCATCCTCAATAGTCTTAACCAAAAGAGCACAAGTACGGGATAATATTTCAAGGAGTTTATACGAATCACAGTACAGTAAAAAAAAAAAAAAAAAAAAAAAAAAAAAATGGCTAAAACTATGTACCTGATAATTTGCATATTAAGAAGCTGACTTATCACCGTGCTCCACATTTCCAAGCGATGTATCGAGTAATTTTTGTATATCGTTAAGATAACGTTATCAGGTTCAGTGTTCCTCCTTACTTGCGTTGGGACCTGACTCGGAACAGGGAGCTTACTAAAGCTATGTTCAATAAATGTGGGAAGTAGACAAGATACACAGGAAGGGTATACGAAACCCTTTATTTTTCTCTCTTTACAATGATTTCCGGACTTCGGAATACAGAGACCAACCACTTGTGGTCTGAACGTAAGAATATAAAAATATTAACTAAATTCTAACTAAACTAACTTTGGATTAATAAACAAGTGGCTACTTGAAGATTGGCCGTAAATTAACAGAAAGGCCGTATGTAGTACAGAGAACTGTTAACACTACGATACGTTTAAAATTATCAAGAGTATGAACCCTCTGGCCTTGAAGGCAACCAGCAACCGAGTAAAACTGCTAAGGCAAGCGGCCTGCTTCTACTAACTCCTTCCTCTCTCTTGCTTGGCAAAAAGCCACAACTTAAGTACTTGGCGTTCGCAAGACAAATTTGCATAAATAAGTTAAAGCTTTTAATTCTGGCCGGAAGTAGAAAATAAGAAGTGATAGTAAAGATTTAAAATAAAATAAACGTTAGTAAAACTTAAGATCCTTACAACGTGTACTTACAATCATTAATTCCTAACCAAAGAGTTTCTCCCAACGGTGGGCACTAGCCATTAACAATCATTAATTCCTAACCAAAGAGTTTCTCCCAACGATGGGCACTAGCCATTATAGGCACTGCCCACTACTATAAAGGCCGGAAGTGGTGATGACTTTATTATGAAGGCACCTAATAGATGGACTATCATCACTTCCTATGAAGGAACAGACAATTTGCATCCATACCTTCTGCGGGATTCGGACCCGGTCTTTCGGTATGGCAGTCAGACTAACAAATCACTTTCCCATCCTGGGTGTCTCAAAAACGGGGGGGGGGATTTTTGTCGATTTCTTCAAAATTCGCGGCTCCGTTCCTAATTGCCGCACTGTACTGGTGCTCAAAATGATCAGGATCCTTCGGATAAGCACAAATGTCTCCAAATCCGTAGTCCGTTTGCAATTCAGCAACAATATCAAATCAAGGAACTTCGCAGCGAGCATAACACGATCTAGCGCGTTCCCCTCCTTATCCATCCTTATTCAACCCATCGGCCACTGCTTATCTCTTATCAGGAGTATGTCTAATGATCAGGTTGAACTCTTGACGTTCAAGGGCCCATCTAACAAGTCTTGAAGACACAATATTTCACACCTAACAAGTCTTGAAGTCACCAACGAGCCTGTCGTGCTCGTCCAACGACAGGCGCAACAACTTCTGTCCTGGTCCAGGATGAATTCGTAACCCTGATCTAGATCAGAAATCGAAGTCAAAAAGATACGTCTGCATTTTGAAGTCAGCAAAATTAGGCATTTTATCGTTTTTTATCATTTGTCTTAAAACATACAATATATTTTCTTTAAGGGGACTCATACACTTTAAAATCCATAAGATATTCGAATAGGTGACTGTTACAAGAATTGAGATAACTTATTTATTTTAAAAGCAATTACTACCAACTTTTTGCAGCTGTCTACATAGCTTTCTGAAATAGTCATCAGAAAGTTTCTGTTGCCACAAATATTTTTATTATTTAATCCGCTTTGTGACAACATTTTTCGTCATGTTTCCACCTTGCGCGCACAGTTTAAAATATTCTGCTTCATAATTTAATTCCATATTTAATATATGCCTTTTATAACATCTGAAAACTACTGTGAACCTAAAATTCTAAAAATTTCATGTTAAATGTTTATTTTATTTTGAGTTGAGTTTATAAAATGTGTTTTATTAAAAAATTTGTAATGTTTTCGTCCATAAAATTTTTCAATATTAAAATATTCATCAGGTTGTTGGTTCAGTTGGAATATAGTGCCCATATAAAGAATTCCAGGAAATTTCAAGTATGTACCATTAGCCATTTTTAAAATATCATGCGCGCAAGGTGGAAACATGGCGAAAAATTTTGTCACAAACAGGGTTAAATTACAAAAATATTTGTGGCAACACAAACTTTCTCGTTACTAGTTTCCAAAGCAGCTATATGATGTAGTCAGCTGTAAAACGTTGGAAGTAATTGCTTTTAAAATAAATAAAATATCCCAATTCTTGCAAGAGTCACATATTCGAAGATCATGAGGGGTTTAAGGTGTATGAGTCCCCTTAAGAAATCAAAAGACAACAATATAAAAATATTGTTGCTTATCACACTCATAATGCTAAATGTTTTATATACTATTTCTATTTTGAAAGAAACGGATATATTAATAAATGCAAAGGAAATTTTTTATCACCTTTCATTATCCCTTTCAAGTGGACCTGTTTAACCCGAGTTGTACCAACAGATTTTTAAAATTTAAGCAAATCTGTAAATCTCTTCCGAGTATAGTGTTTCATTCTTTTACGTTAATATTTAATTTATCACATTTTAATCATGCTTCGCAAAAACCTTTCTTGCAAATTCTCTACCAGATTCAAATTCTCTACCAGATTCAAATTCTCTACCAGAATTTTTTATTTCATGGCGCACATGAAACTGTCCCAGTGTAAATATATGAGGACAGAAACCATGTTTCAACATTTCTCAAAAATTAAAATACTTCTGCCATTAATGCACACAATTAATATGTTTCATTGAATACATTTATATGTACATGTTCGTCGAAACCTGGACTAATTTTTTTTAATGGCAAGGGGCAATTTGCCCAGAAGGGCTATTAATTTCGTTTTGGCATTTTAGGTTGATACGTTCACTACATACAGCCTTTCACTTTTCAAATTGTTGCCACTTAATATGACAGTCCTGTATTATATTTAAAGAAATTAAATAATGAAGAATCTGCATGAATGTATGTATGTTTCTCGCCCTGTGAATAAACAATGGTACTTACAGACATCAAATTTTGAAAAACGTAGGCCTCCACTCGAATCTGGGCATCTGGAAGCTCAAATTTGGAATTTATTTTATAATCTGTTTCATATTTTGTAAAACTTTAACGAATTTTTGATTCACAAACTCAACGATTTCAAAGCAAGGAATGGCAACACTGTACGAAAAAAAAAATTATATCCAGCGCGTGAGACTGTGTATCGGAAATTCTAAAGATATGCTGTTTTTAAATTGTTTTGCGATACTGCTGTTGAATTTTAATGCTTAAGATACATGATATTTAATAGATAAAGGTAATATACAAAACGTTAAAAAAAAGCCCCTTTGTGCGTAATATATAATCTGAAAGCTTTCAGATATTTTTATTTTTATTTATTTATTACTTTAAATGGGGGAAGGACATTTTCGGTTTCGACTCGTCTCAGTTTGACTACAAATGTAATAGCTAAACAGAAATGACTGTCAGACGGATTCTTGCTTTCGCTAAATTCTGAAAACATAGTTTAATTCCTAGAGTTTAATAAAAGCAACACATACGCCATTTCTAAATTGCTCATTTTTACGTGGTTTTAAAAAAAAAAAAAGCGCCCATTCAACTAAACAGAGGGAAGATTCAGCTATATCCAATAACGGAACATTTTTTTTCCTCATAACTTGCATTAAAATGACGTATTTTTTTCTTGCCTTAATCCTCGAATTCCCTCCCCCCCTTCCCATAACTCAAGCATTTTTTTTTAATGTTTTCTTTAATTAACATACATTGGGATAACGAAAGGGAAAAAATGCATGAGATATATCAAAGTTGACGGGGGTTCAAATTCGGCAGTGAATAGAAGACAGTCACTTCGAAAAAAAAGAAAACACACACACAGTCTAGATAGCAAATCTAGACTAGCATGTCAAAGACTGATCTTTCATTCATTTGCTAAACGCATTTTATCTCGGTCTTTTACGCTTTAAACGCTTAAGACTCGAAACCAAACTTGAAGATTGCTCCTTCAGAAGAAACTAAAATCTGCATTTATATTAAAATCTCTCGGACAGAAAGTTATTAATTCAATATAAACAACTAAAAATGAAGGTTAGCTCGTTCTCATTTTTAAATTAAGTACTACTATTACATATTCAACTCTTACATAAGAGGAAATAATACTTTTACTTCATATAAAATGATAAAATTAAATGTACATAACAACAGCAGTATAAAAGAGCTATAGTAGCACCATTAAATTTCTATAACTAGAATGTACTTTCTTTCGCATTCCTAAAAAACTGAAATTTTGGTTATACATCGTTCTCTTTTATACGTCCTTTTCGAGAGGTCCCTTCGAAGACGTAAAAATGGTGCTTTGCTGTACTTTTAAAAGCTAAACGATAAATTTTCTCAATATGCATTTTAAGTGTAAGGTTGCGGATGCAAGATGATATAATTTTCAGAAATTAATTTTTTTTAAATCAAGCACATATCTATAAAATTCATCGTTATGTGGGACATAAATTAACAAAAAAGACTGTAAATAATCTGCTAACGTTTCATCTCTTCAAAATTATTTTAAAACGTAACAGCACCGATTTAACTCTCCAGAAACAGGCGCTAAACTGCCCAATTACTTGGCTGTTATTGTTGACGAATGCTTATTTGTCTGACCTATAGTCAGGTCAAAGCCCACGAAACTCTTAATGGCAAGGAGCGCAAGATACTCCTGTCTTGAGCACTTTATAGCTGATAGTGTGATTTAGCTAACTTCCGCTCCCAATTTTGATGGAGAGCACCCCGGGGGGCGGGTCCGAGGGTCTCCCATCCAGCTTTCCCTACCACCAACCTCTCGAGAGGACTTTCGGCTCACCTTATATTTACAGTGCCCCCATGCGACATGAACACATTTTAAAAGTGGCGCTGCTAAGCTTAATGAAGCTGCCATTGTGACATTCGAAGCTCTTAGTCGAATAGTGAATTAAGTCAGTTTCTGCACCTTCAATGTCTTTTTGCCGAGTGGGACCAAAAGGAAACCTTCCGATTCGAACCCGGGACCTTCGGCACGGCAGTCAGCAACGCTAACCACGATACCTGCGGCGCCTAGTTATTTAGGTAGGCTCAATGGAATATCTGACAAACTAAAACAAAAAGGAATACTATTTAAACTTGCCTTGACTCCCAGTCCATTCTTCATTACACATCTTCAACGTATTCAAATTATTATACAGTAAGACCCCGCTTAACGCTGTTTCGTTTAGCGCTGTTTCGGTTTAGCGCTCTTTTATTTCAACCCGGGGATTCCACGAAATCGCTCGCAGCATACGAGGATTCCCCGAAATATTATGCAACGATAGGTTTCAAATACATATCCGATCCGAGTGTACTTGTATTTCTTGTTTGGTGCGGTATTGTACAGACATATTTTGAAGGGGTAAATGTGGAAGATGTCGAAGAAATAATTTAAGAAGCAGCGGCTAGTCTTTCTAATGATGAGCTCAAGGAATTAACTGAACAAGAAGAAAACAAAAATGTTGACAGCAGTGATTCAGAAGAAGAGCAAAAAGAACTTTCGATGGCGTTTGTAAAAAGGAGTTTGTCTACCATAACTGAAATAATGGATCAATTCATTGAAAATGATCCGAATTTTGACAGGAGCTCAAAAGTAAGGCGTGGTGTTAGAAATGCTCTATCCGTTTATGAAGAACTTTTAAGAGAACAACGCAAAAGAAAAAGGCAAACAACATTAGATGCTTTTGTCACAAAAAGGCAGAACACTGAAAACGCGGAAGGCTAACTAAATATGACTGACTTAGAATTTTTTTTTTTTTTAAGAATATTCGTTTCGTTATTTATATTTTGTTTTTATTTTTGCAAGAAATAATAATGTGGTATGAATTTGGGCTTTAAGAAATAAATGTCTGGTTTTATTTTTATTAAAAAAACATACTTTTTAAATTTAATACCTAACCAATTTCCTAGCCATCTTCCCCTAACCCCAATATTTACGTGTAAAGATAGCCTCGTTTAGCGCTGTTTCGCATTACGCTCTACTTTGATGGAACGTATCCCCCGCGTTAAGCGGGGTCTTACTGTATATAAATAAGGATTTTCTTTTTGACAAGAAATGATTTCGAACCTAACGCAGATTTACACTTAACACAAATGTCTGCTAGATTCGCAAATTATTTCTTTTATTGGCATCCTTAAAAACCAACGTAATTAATAGCTGACACAATCATACTCAGTTTTGAGAAAAATTCACAACTCAACAAGAAGCAGTCGGCGATATTCAAAAAGAAGCGAAAGTTCACAGAGAATTCTGCCAGAAGCTGAGTTACAGACAAGCGGCAAGAAGAAAAATACATGATTATTTGGTATGCAGGAGTGAAAGAAAGATGGAGCTGAAGCAAGGGAAAGAAAGGATCGCCAAACTGTCTCAAAAGCGGGGACTGTGATGTATAGATAGAGACTGTGTTGGTCAGCTTTACATAAAGGACGTGTAAAGATCGATCCATGCTTAATCCTCCTTGTCCTCCTCCTCTCTTATTCAACGAGTCCCCTCCCTCCAATCGATCGAAGCGGCCTCTGGCGGAGACGCCTCTAAATAATTTTCCAGGTTCGCTATTATAATATGTAAAAGTAATATAACACCTCAGGTTGTGCAAAACAAATGTTAAAATATAATTATGAAATATCACTTCCAACTTTTGCTTAATTATGAGCCAAATTCGTACTTCCGATATCACAATTCTTCTCTATCTTCTTCTGGCACTTCCAGAAGTGAGAATATTATTTGAAAGGTAAACGTTAGCTAAGTTATAAACCGTAATAAGTTTAAGTGTCTGAAAAAGCAAGGACCATTTATAACGATAAACGGACTTCAAAGGTTAAAGTCAATTTGCTTTTGTAAATTAAGAAAACGCTATACTTTTATAACCGTGAAATATTAAAAACGAATATTACAGTTTCAATATTTTTGCATACTTAAAAAGAAGAGAAAAGAAAAAGCGAAAATATTATAGTCGCATTTAAAGTGGCAGACGACATAATTACCTGTGATTCAAACTCAGATATGCAAACAAACATTTAAACAACCAGGTATGTGATTCTCCCTTATTTAGTGTTTAAGAAACATCACCTTGGTTTATAACTACACACTGTGCTTCAATAACTTCAATCAAAGTATACGAAAAAAAAGCTTATTATTAAAAAAATGCCAGATAGTCTGAATTAATATTAATAATTTAAAATGATAATACTTTTACAGTGATAAAAACTTTAAACACTTTTATTACCAATAAAAAATCATGTTTTGTGGAGGATATAATAAAAAATTTTCAAATTCTCCTTATGAAATTTGTATCACAGCATCACGATGTTACTTCAATTAATTTTAGTTAAACTGGTAACATTTCAATGATGTTATTTTTTTTATGAGGCAATTCTGTATCAAAACATGCCCAACATGTATTTCATACGACGGAAAGGAAAAAAACATATATTATGCTTAATATTTTTAGTTTGTTTCTATACCGAAACCTTCTTGTTCACATACAGAAAGAGAAAAGTAAACATTTAAGAGAAAATATTTTTCTCTAAGTGCGCATGCAGTCAAGTGTGCAGTCAATTCAACCAAATGTGCGGAAAACTTAATGATTTATAACTTATTTTTTATACTGTTTATTATATTTTCAAATGTTCAAAAATATTTAATAAAAACATAGATATTAAGTAAATGAAGGAGAAAATATTACACATTTTAGCAATTAAAAAATTTAGCATTAAGAAGTTGTACAAGATCGAAAAAAGATGAAAACAAATTGATATTACAACTCAGTTAAGAGTATCGTATGATTCTTTAAAGTGATATGATGGAAATGAAAAATAAAATCTTCAAAGATTCCTGCGAACGTCATTCAAACTATAATAGAATTAATAAGTCTGAAAATCAGAAGTCTTCGTAATCAATTTATCATTTTATTCTTTAGAATAAAACATATACTTTATAATGAAAAATTAAAGTTTTCATGCATTATAACTGAAATATAAAGTCTCTATTTCAAAATATATGCATACAATGACTTTCAAGTTCATTATTTATGAACATTAATTAAAATTTGCAATTTATACAAAGCATTGGCTAAAAGTTGCAAAGTTGCAATTCTCTAAAAGTTGTTAAAAATTAAATTGTTAATCTTTAAGCTTGCAGGCCCAGCCCGAATGTATTTGTATTTTTAGGACTAATAGCTCATCGCTATTTATTTTCGTTTTGATTTTAATTTTAGACTAGATTTAGAAAGTTTGATTTTGATTTACATATTTTAACACCTTAATGTGTCTTTCTAAGCGGACGCGTCGGGAAATTGGAACAGAGAATGTATGAACAGAGAATGACTATTAAAATTTCCAAGACACTTTGTCAAAAAATTTTTTAGCGTAAAAGTTTCAATTGTCTGTTTCGGCGAAACGCGTAATGGGGTTAGCTTGATTCGACGTTCAAACAATGAAATTTCCCTTGAAAAGCCTGTTTGGATATCGAATTGGGCTAATTTACCATTTTCCGCTTACTTTTTAACTTTTTCTGTTATTTAATTTTATTGTATTTATGTTTTACATGTCTAATGATTTGCTTTTCATGTGTATTGATTTTTGAAAACGTCTTTAACCTTTTGGAGCGGCAGCTCTTGGTAACTTTTAGGCGAGCTTTCTACAATTTTTATTTTTTACTTATTTTGCAGCATATTGCGCAAGATGTTTTCTTGACCAAAATTGTTTTTACTGCTTTGCTTGATAAATTATATATATATATATATATAAAATCAAAAGAAATCGTATCCTGTAATTTTTTCAAATTCCGACTTTTAACACTCAAAACTTATTCCTTTGCGTGAGAAAAGCCTGAACAATCTAACTGAAACTTGGTACATTTTAATTGCAGAAAACTGAAACTGAAGATAATGCCACAAAGAATAGGCAACTTTTTTTTCCTGTTACGATGCAGCGAATGCCAATTATTAAATACTAATTGGTAATCGGTGAGTAAAACAGTTTATTTGCCAAGTTATAATGCCAAGGCACTGGAAATCATGAAGTTCGGATTGATATCTATAGTCAAAACTCAATTCGATTCGAATAGTAAAAACCAAGCCATATTAATTACTACACTACAAGCTTGCTCTTCCGTGATGTCACTGATGACGTCACTGACTCGTAGTCATGGACCTTATAAGAGATCTTATAAAGTCCATGCTCGTAGTCTACTCAAAGGCAACTCTTAACTACTTCCTATGCGTCTTCGTTTCTTCAACTTCCATACGTCAAGTGAGTCATCGAACTCGAGCATCGAAGTGAGCCTAACCTTATTTGTCTGCCGTGATTGGTAAAAATAATAACATTTTATTTTGAGTTAAAAAATTATTTTATTATATTAAAAAAAGTAAGAAAATATTGCTATTAACTAAATAATTTTTTATGGCAGACGACACGCGCCAAACAATTCTCTGCAGAAATATTATATGTGCCCATATTGCCCATTGATCAGTTAAATATATTACTCATATCCCCCATACCTATATATTTCGAACGCAATAAAAGCAAATAAATAAATAAGTAAATAATATCTGAAAGCTTTAAGATTTTATATTACGCCAAAAGGGGCGTTTTTTAAATGTTTTGTTAGTAACTTTTATTTATTAAATATCATGTTCTTCGCAACAGGACAAGAAAGAATAACAAAGATGTTATTACAACTATAAATTAAAACGAATGATGCCAAAACAAACTCATAAGCATTCTCAAAGTAACATTATTCTTGACAATTTTAATGATAAGAGTTGCATCAAACTCAGCATCAGCAATTTACGTACAAAATGTATCGCCTCTTCTTGATTTGCGTTCAGTATTATCTCCTCAATCATCGCGTCTGTCACGGAATGAAAAGTTTTAAATCCGATAATTTAGATCCAAACCTAACACTCCGCGAAAGTGATCCGCGAATTTCTTCTCCCAGAAGAAGTATTAATATTTATTTCCAGTTACTAATACTATTAAAATACTCCAGAAGAGACATTTCGGAATTAAAAGCCCATGATCATCTACAGGAGCTTTTATACATATGTAATAAGTTCTGGATTTAATATGTCTTTATTAGTACAGAAGCAAGAAACTTCTTATACTTTATATACTCTCCCTTTTAAAGGGCGACTTGGGATTAGGGGACCCAATAGCCAAATCTGGTGGTGAAGAATCATCATCCACCACTTCTTAGTTCGGGCGCCACTGTCATTAGATCATTAGAGTTTCTTGATGCTGAAAAAGTAAAAAATGTGCACCTCGCCGGGACTCCACACTGGATCTTTCGAATACACACCGAAGTGTGCTACCGTTACACCACGAAGGCCTGCAGAAAGCAGGGAGAAAATAAAAATATGAAATATAAAATTCAAAATTGAAAATTTGAGCTTCCAGGTGCCCATGTTCGGATGGAGGACTACGCTATTGCGAATAATTTCGGGTATAATATTTCAACAAAAATATCCATTTTGACCACTTTCGAATCCATTCGAATGAGGTTTTTCCGTGACATATGTACACGTGGACAGTATAAAGTACTTTTCATGATACCTGTGCGTACGTATGCATGTATCTCGCATAACTCAAAAACGAGTAGTCGTAGAACGTTGAAATTTTGTACGTGCGACTGCTATAACATGTAGTTGTGCACTTCCCTTTTTCGTGGTAATCGGTTGCACCAAAAGTGTATATATATATATATATATATATATATATATATATTATATATATATATACACTTGTACATATATATATATATACACATGTAATAATAAAATTCCATAGTCAAGAATACACTTAAATTTCTAACTTTATGTTCTTTTCATTTTTAATGGTGACGTTCTTTTATTTAAAAGTACGTGGAATTAAATCCACAGCCCCGTAGTCAAGTTGTTTTTCCCGCCTTTTCTACACGTACAGTTATAGAATGTTCTGGAAATATTTAAAGCGAACTGGATTGGCTGACGTCATTTCTTGGAAGCTCCGCCTTTCCAGAGGCTATAATATCGGGTGCTTTTTCTTAAATGTCACGATGCAGTAAACTTCATACAAAAAGTTATTAGTAATTCTTTTTATTTACTCCGGATATCTGATTTTGTAACTGCTATTTCTCCTGAATAATAATAAATGGATCCTGTTTTTATTTTAAAACTTATCGTCTGATAATTTAAGCTACGACTAAAGCTGGTACATCACATATATATATATATATATATATGCCTACTCTGTAACCTGGTTCGGTGAGCTCAGTTTTTTTCAGTAAACTGTGCATTTTTTGCTTTAAAAGTGATTGAACTATGCTATTCTTATATTCCACTTAAGGTTTTTATGCTATTAATTAATCTGCATGCAATAGTTGTAGAATTATCAACATTTTAAAAGTGGCGCTGCTAAGCTTAATGAAGCCGCCATTGAACATTCGAAACATATATAATAGTGAATTAAGTCAGTTTCTGCACCTTCAGTGTCTTTTTGCCGTGTGGGACCAAAGGGAAGCTTTCCGGTTTATGCACCGAAAAATTTGCCTTCCTTCCCACTCACCGAATTGCTTGTTTTTGAGTAGAAACTTTAATTTTAATTGTAAAAATTGCTTTTTGACTGTATTTGGCGTTTTATGTTTTGTATTTTAAAATCTTTAATGACGTTTCGAGTTTTAATGTATTCTTGCCGCGAAGTGAGAACGGAATTAGTTTGAATAAGATATATATCTCTAGTGAAATTCAAGTAAATAAGTTTAAATGAAATGTAGCACAAAAAATGCGTATAATTTAACAGGCCGTACAAGGAAGTCACGTGGCGTCCACATCAGATTTTTTTTTCGTATTATCGACCAGTTTAAAAAAGGAACATTTTTAATGAATAAATGTAATAAATAAAAAGTAAGATTATATGTGTGTGTAGCATCTTTTGTTGTTTTATTTGTTCTATAATATCCTCACACTTCTGTTAGTAATCCTACGCATTAATCACCAACAGCTCTTTAAACTAAAAAAAAAAAAAAAAAAAAAAGTCTACCGCCATTTTTTTGAACTGCCTTCGCATTAAGGCAATTTTAAGTTAACCCTGGATGTAGTCTCGGTACTACTTCAGCAAACCGGGAGTTGAGTACGTATCGATAAAAGTAATAGTAATACAACAGCGTCTTTCATCGTTATTCCCAAAAAACTTTCGCTTGCCCGAGGGGGGGATGAATGTCCTAGAAAAAGACACTCAATATCAAAGAGAAAAGGAAACTTTCATTAAGAAATATAATATGTATTAGATGGTAAATTTGAAGATGCTGGTTACAAGAAAGCTTAAATTCATAAGAGTAAACATATGTTCTTGTGACCTTCACACACTGAGGGTATAATGATGCTAACATACAGAGAAAAAGTAATCATAGCGCACATTCATTGTTTGTTTTCTTCTTGTTGATTCAGCAGATTGCAATAAAATTATAGGGTAGCCATCAGCTGTTTCGAAGGTTCCTTTTGTGTGCACTAACTTTGTTTGCTCTTTACAGATTTGTGAAAATATTCCCAAAAAACTTTTATTCTTATTTTCACAACCAGCAAATATGGATATATATATATGAACTGCGACTATGTATTAACTGAACCAACTTTCGAGGTGCCGTATTCCACATAAATGCGTTTGCAAGGTACACTAACAAAGACAAGAAAATTGAATTTTTTTAAATGCTTTTAGTTCCATTTCGAACATTATCGAGTCATTCACTAGTTACTATTTTACCTTGCCTGTTTGGTTTAACAAAATAAAACTTTTGTACACTCTGCACAGAAAAAGAAATAGGGCAGTTCTGTGTCTCCTGTACTGAGCCGATTCACGAAATTTAATTTAGGATATATATTAGATTTATATACTGACATAAAGTCGGAATTTTTCTGAAATGACATACCGAATTTTTTTTCCAGAATATTTCGATTCTAGAACTCAAATTATTCACAAATATTAAATTTCGGAAAATTTGGAGAAAAACCTATCCAGAAATATAAAATGTTACATTAGATCATTTTTTTGAGTTTGCGCTAACACTAATACATTTGGCGAAATTTTTAATTTATAGTAAGTAACCTATTTTCTTTTCTTTTCATTGCGCACAAACAGAAAAAAAAGGTGCTTCGTTCATACTTTCAAATAAATTTAACAAAGTGCGCAAACCACATCTCCCGTTTATTATCTCTTAAAACAAGTACGCCGATATATATAAGATCACGTATATGTTAGACAAATTTGAATAATATACTCTAATTTGTTTCAGGTATGCCCAGAAATACATCTGCTTTAAGCTGATGCTTAAACTTTTATAAGTTGCATAAAAATGTTTTCGAAAAATTTCCAAAAATGACTAAACAATATAAATTTTAAAAGTAATTCAGTTTGGACTGAACCTAAATTTCGAACTGTGAAACAAAATTTCCACAAATTACTAAAAAATACAAATTTTAAAATTCATTCAGTTTGGATTGAACCTACATTTCGAACTGTGAAAGAAAATTTCCATTAGCCCGCTCAATCTGAGTATTTCAAGGGATTTTGTACTAATAGCAGCTTCTGGTCTTTCTGCAAGACTGTACTCCTCTTGATAACACAAGAAAGGTATGATAAATTCTTCAAAAAAATATTTATTTAGCAAGTGTAAAATCATAGGTAAGAATAGAAATTTTGGTTGAGCATACAAAACAGCATACAAAAGAAAGTTTAATGGAGCAAAATTAGAATACTAACAGGTCAAAATGTATTGAGCATATGGGTTTAACAGAACTCACCTATTTATAATTTAAGTGAGACTCGAATTACTGGCTAGTTGTTGTAATTATAATTCAGAGACAAATCCTTGCAGACTGGAATAGAAGCCGTTATATTTGCAAATAACTACTGGTTGTAAACTATTGATAAATACCGAATATGTTAGGTTCAGATGCTGTAACAGGTTTTAGCATGTAACTATCTTTAAATTATATAATCATAAGACCTGGTTACTTTCTAAGAGCTATATTTTACGTTTCGTAGGCTTGTAAAATTTTTTAAAACCCCTAAACAGTAGGTATAACAGTGTAGGTAATAAGATAAATATCAAACCTTAACAACTGAACAGTGCAGAAAACGCTCACGTAAAGTTGAAATAATTCCGTGAACTGTTAAATGCTTTCGCTGAAATTGAATCCAGTTGACGAATTTAGTTGCTGAAATATACTGATCGTGGAATGTATGTAAATGCTTTGTCCAAAACGGTCATATCTCCAAGCAGATCAGTTTATTCTGAAGCGCGTACATAATTTTCTTCGTTTTTTATTTTTTAAATTGCAGAAATACAGGCAAGTCGGTGTGAAGTACTGGCTTGAATTAACAAAAGTCTCTATAACTTTTTCTGCGGTTGGTTACGTGTGCTACTAAACTTCCCAAAGCATCCAAAGGCCAAACAAATTCCTTCAAGGTAATAAAGCCAATTTTATGCGCAGGCAAGATTTTATTCCTATGAAAACTCAGCAAATATGTGCAAAACCAATTACGGTCTTACACACTCTGCATAATGAAATTAATTTTCTGGCTTTTTTTCGCTTCCAAGACCATTACCCCTGCGTCTTCGCAACTC
This sequence comes from Stegodyphus dumicola, assembly GCF_044657685.1. Lineage (NCBI taxonomy): Eukaryota > Metazoa > Arthropoda > Arachnida > Araneae > Eresidae > Stegodyphus > Stegodyphus dumicola. The sequence continues at coordinate 18,104,671 of NC_140772.1, read as the reverse complement.
GGTTGCGTGAGCCAGTTTTCAAAAGACGCAGATTCTCCGAAGCAGAAGTACATAACAGATGACTAACGAAGTTCATTATTCTTGAAAAGTGATCCGGAGGTAGAAAGAGACAGGAAGGGGCGTTTTGATTTCCTATTTAGAGAGCGAAGCAGGAAATTTTCCCTCATTAACCACCTTTTCGCGACATGCAGAGAATTAATGCCGCGCTACCAGCCGGAGAATAACAACCCCGAAGAGATATGCCCGTCACTTGATCGAGATATCTGACTAGATTATTATTCCTTGGCAGGCAGCTTGCGCGGAAGAAGGGGGTGGATTAAGAAATTCGAGATAGAGCAGCTTTCTGAGCTGTTACTTCAGCTCAGATGCCTGCATTTGTTCATTAAGCGGAAGACGAAATAATCCACAAACGTTGGCTCTCTAATTATCACCAGAAAATAATGTCTGACGAACTTCTGTAAGTTCAGTTAGAACACTTTGGTTAATTGTGCAAACCCACGTAAAAGCATGTGTTCACGTCAATGTCCCCAAGCTATAAGCTGACAGAGAAATTTATCTCGTACATAGCTACTTGCCAGGTGGCTTCAGATCTTGCGTCTGTTTTTTTGTTAACTGAAGTATTTTGCCAAAATTTGCAGTGACCTTACTGGTAGCGTTTAACGACCGAAGAAAAGATTTAACGAACGCTATAAGTTTTGGCTTTCTATGCCTATACAGAATTCTGGGATAAAAAACTCTTTCTTTCCTTGCACGATTATCAAGTTTGATAGCATTTGGTCCAGTAGTTTTTCTTTTATGAGCATTTTAAAGCGGAACTTTACTTATAACCACCTTGTATTTTGAAAAATTTATATCTCCTAATCTGAAAAAGTATTGATTATATCTTGCGCAAAAGTATTGACTATATCTTGCGCAAAAGTATTGATTATATCTTTGCGTAAAAGTATTGACTATATCTTGCTCAACGTACAAAACGAGAAAACAACGTAGTGATTCCATATGCTTCAGTGTTGCACATTAGAGCAACAAATTACCCAATAAAATCTTTATATCATCATGATAGATGCGAGGATACAGTCATTACTACAAAATATTTATTTTATATTAGGTAAATTAAAAATGAAAAGTACTCATTCTTAATATGAAAAAGACAGTATGCGTAAGAAACTGTAATGTAATAAAACTCGAATAACATGATCTACATACTGACGCAAACTATTTATCAGTACACTGATGAATCAACGTGCTGATATTCGTATTGTGTGGTTTTCATCATCCTATTTTACTTTCCTGGATGTTTTTTCCTTTAGGATGTTACAACATCCTAAAGGAAAAAAATCTGATGTGTACACCACATGACTTCCTTGTACGGAATATTAAATTATGCGCATTTTTTCTTGCATTTTATTTAAACTTACTAGATTGAATTAAACCTACTTCGCCGACAGCGCATAAACCACAATAAAATAAATGCATTCTTTAAAATTCACTTTGTTTACCATAGCGACACTCTAGCGCTAGGTTTACCTAACAGCATTATATTTCATTCATATTATAACTCAGAATGCACAAAATGTATATCATTTAAAGAATTATCTAATCGATGCCACATGTTCTATTCAAATACTATAACAAAGCTAGAACTATGTATAAAAGAAATTAAGCAAATAAAACAAAAAAGAAACAGTTTTTCACAGACGATTGAGTATTTCTCATTTAATTAATTCAGTTCTTACTTCGCGAGAAAGCAAAAATACAGAAAAACTCAAAATATCTATATTAAAAATTACGAAGTAAATCTCAAACGCTTATTTCCTCGAAAAAATTCCAGAAATAACTAAGCATGATTTAATTGGCAATACTAAATGAATGCGTTATCTTTGTTGTTGCAAAGCTAAGTTTCTCTAGATTGGCAACAAATCCACTAGTCTCCTGTTTCAAATGTAAACATCAATGGCCGCCATTAAAACAAGCTTAGCGGCAATTAAACAACTTTAAAATTGCTGATAATTCTAAAAATATTGCACACAGATTTACTAAAGGCATAAAATCCTTAACCGGAAGATAAAAACAATATAATTCAATCATTTTTAAAGAAAAAAATGTACAATTTACAAACATATAAGAGTAAAGAAACTGAGATCACTGAGCCGGGTGACAGAGTGGATATATAAACTTACCAGTATAGATTCACTCTTTTAAAATAATTCTACTTTAATTAAACTTAGGAGATAATATAATCAATTAATCAATACTGTTTAGGAAATAAATCATTATATACAAATATATTTATATACGTTTGGTGCGGCCGATTGCAACCAAAATACGAGGTGCACATCTACATGTTATAGCAGTCATATATACAAAATTTTAACGTTCTGAGGCTACTCGTTTTTGAGTTATGCGAGATACGTACGTACGTACACGTACATACGTTCGTACAGACACCACGAAAAATTCTCTTCAGAATTCATTTTAAAGCAGTTTTATAATTTTTTTGGAGGAAAAGAGTATTTTATTCTGTCTTTACGTACAGATATCACGCAAAAACATCGTTAAATTGCATTCGATAGCGGTCAAAATGGATATTTTCGTTGAAATACGCTGCCTGAAACTTTTCGCGATTACAATACTTCCTTTTTACTTCGTACAAGGAAGTAAAAACTCTAGGATGTTACAACATCCTAAAGGAAAAAAAAATATGTATTCCTTTAGATTTATAGAAAAATAGAATTAAATAGAATTAGAAATATATATTCCTTAGAAAAATAGAATTAGAATGTATATTCCTTAGATATAAAATATTTCACCGTATAAATGTTGCAATTTATACAGTGAAAACTTTGAAGAGAAACTGATGCTAATGTCAATTCAACAAATTCTTATGTTACATATTGCGCAGTTCTTCGGAAAGAAAGATTACAAAACTCCGTCGAAGGGAAGGAGGCCGTTATAAAATAATCAGGATTAGTTTATATTCCGCAGAAACGAATAAATTATATCAAGAATAATGCTATAATTTCTTTCCATATCACTTCTGGAGCCGGTTATTCAGTTACTGCATTCAGATAGTTTCCATCACAGCGAAGCGGAAAACACTACTATTTGCGCATTCATCGTGTATAGGCATGCGCGAATATATGCATTAGAATAATTTAATATGTTTTAAATAATGAAACATACACATTTCTAACATGAAATTCGTTACTGCGTGGAGATGCTGGTGCGCAAGTATTCTTTTTGAGGCAGTGCTATTACACTGCTTTCAAATAACCGAATTTAAATTAAAAGATAAAGCCGATAAGCCGATTAAAAGTAAAAGATAAATAACTTACATTTTGCGGCAACAATCTGTCGCGCTGGATATTTAAAAAAAAAAAAAGTTTAGTTTCGAATAGTGTCGTAATTTCGTGTTTTTAAATCGATGAGATTGTTAAAAAATACTTTTACATTTGTACAAAATCTGAAATATATTAAAAATATATTCAAAGTTCAAAATTCCGGTTTTGATAAGCCATGTTAAGGTAGAGGACTACGCGTATTTAAAATTCGGTGGTTCTAGGTGCCGTCGTTTTTCCACAGTGCGAGAGCACATATATGTACATGCAGATTCTTCATCATTTTAATTTTTTTTTGAAATAATACATCGCGGTAAAATTTGGTGGCAACAGTCTGAGAAGTATTTCGGACACTCAGTCTGAGAAGTGAGTTCCGAGACTAATAGCATCTCTGGTGCTAATAAAATAAAGTAAAAGAAAAAATAAAGAAAGAAAGAAAAAAAAAAAAAAAAAAAAAAAAAGAAAATGTTCCTGCTTATATGATAAGATAAAATAAGAAATTAATTACATTAAGGCTACCTAGTTAGTCTTACATAATCCTCCTATTCTGAAAGTTTTGGTTTGGTTTGGTTTATTTAATTATGACAAAGCACACTAGGGCTATCTGCCTAAGGGGAGGGATGCCTTCGTGGAGGACTTTCTAAGGGAAACTGGCTCGTATACACGTGACACATGGGGAAAACCACGAAAACGCCCATGCAGCCAGCCCGTTCGCGGGATTCGAACCTCGGACCGAACTACCAGTGTTCAGCGACTTTACCGCTCGGCCGCTGGTGGGCCCCTATTCTGAAAGAAATTGTGATAAGTAAGTTAATCATATAAATGTATGATAATATATAATATTTATGTGGTCATTCCCTAAGACATGAATATTATTTCATAAGTTTCGCAAGCATGAAAAGATTCAGAGACAGAGATTCTAGAAAGTCGAGAAAGTGTTCTGAGCTTACTTGAAAAAAAAAAAAAAAAAAAAAAAATGTTCTTTGAAAGCAATGAATTAATTATAACTCAAAATGAGGCCTGTTCCAATGAAGTATTTTGAAAATGAAGGAGTACAAAAAACTGCAATTAAAACTATATTAACAGCTCGGCAGAAAAAATGTTGCTGAAATGGCAGTTACCATTAAGTTGATAAAGTAAGTTAATTAAGTAATCTTAAGTTGATTAAGTAACGTTGATGAAACACAGTTACCCTTCAGTAATGTTTCACTACATGTAGTTACCATTAAGCAATGTTGATGAATGAAATGCAGTTGCCATCAAGTAATGTTGCACCACATGCAGCTATCATTAAGTAATGTTGATGAAACACAGTTACCATTAAGTTATGTTGATTAAATGCAGTTACCATCAAGTACTATAGATAAAATGCAGTTACCATTACGCAATGTTGATGAAATGCAGTTACCGTTAAGTAATGTTGATGAAATACAGTTACCATTTAAGCAATGTTGATGAAACGCAGTTACCATTAAGAAATGTTAATGAAATCCAGTTACCATCAAGTAATGTCGCTAAAATAGTTACCATGACATAATGTTGATAAACTACAGTTACTGTTAAGCAATGTTGATGAAACGCAGTTACCATTACATAATGTTGAAAAAATGCAGTTACCATCACATAATGTTGAAAAAATGCAGTTACCATCAAGTAATGTTGATAAAAAGCAGTTACCAAGACGTAATGTTGTTGAAATGCAGTTACTATCAAGTAATGTTGATGAATGCAGTTACCATTACGTAATGTTGATGAAATGCAGCTATCATTACGTAACGTTGATGAAATGCAGTTACCATTAAGCAATGTTAAAGAAATGCAGTTACCATCAAGTTATGTTGATAAAATGCGATTACCATTATTCATGAAAAGCAGTTACCATTAAGTAATACTGAACCTCATGCAGTTAAAACTAACTAAACTAAACCTCATGCAAAACTAAATTTGAAGGCAATTTTTTAATCGCATTACATTACATATAATCATCAATAACTATTGCCACAGTTCCGTGGTTTCCGGCACTAAATATCCGAAAAAAAAAACCTTCTCATAAAATCGATTTTTTTTTTTAAATAAAAGGAATGAAAATTAAATATATTTAAACAGCTCTTCAGTTTTAAACATTATGCGACAAATTTATAACGACTTTATACTGCTATAATTACCGCACAAAGGTCTCATCGTTCTTAATTGCTGTCATTCATGTCTATATTTTCCACACGAATATACACTAACATCCAGCAACTATATTTAAAAAAAAAAATAAAGATATATTTTAAAATAGAGAAAAAAAAAATTGGTTTCAAAATCAATACACTTAACACTCTTAATTTTCCTTATAAAATATAAAGCAATTTTTTCCCTAATTCATTTCACTTTGTTAACGGCAAACACCGAATTTATCAATATATAGTTGTGAGCGCTTTTCATAATTTCACACGCACACAATCAATTTCTCAAAATGTAAAAAATAATCTTGTCAATCTAGACGTAATTTTAAAACAGGGCCAATATTCCGAGAATTTAAGTTAAAAATTATGCAACATTAATAAAACTGCAAATGATATTTTTCTACAATAAACATAAAACGAAAACTTATGTTAACCGCAGATATTAAAATTAATTATAATTAATTAATTAAAAATTAAATTAAATTAATTAAATTTATGTTAATTAATTAACATACAGAATTTAATTAATTAACAAAGCAGAATTAAAAATTTAATTCTAAGATTTATAAGAGATTCATAGCTTAAGAAATAAAGGATGCATATGATATTAAATTATCCATAATTTAAGTATTTATAACACATAATTTTACACAATTTTCAAAGAGACATTTCCGAAACAGTCTAAGCAGCAAAAGACGAGAATAAGCTTAAAATAGATTTTAATTTTGTGTCGTGTATAATTTTTCCCCGTTATACATCATACATATCATGACCTATTCAATTTTTACTACTTCTATATCTCTTTTTTCTTCCGTTTAAAAAATTTGTATACAATCAAATCTCTGTTATATCACGATAGAATTTTAAATGGGCTTTGAGATAAATGGAATGTGGAATTACATCAAAATAGAGGGAAAAAAAAGAAAGGAAAAATCTTGTGGTCTTCCTTCCTCTCTTCTATTCCTATACACCCCAGCAGAATATCATGGACTAACAATGTATGTAATTGTCCTGCAATTAGAAGAAATTTTCTTTTCCTTTTCGATAGCAATCAGTAAAACTGCCATTAATGTTTCCCTCTGCGCCATATTTTAGTCAGGAAAAGAAGTTTGACTGGCAATGATACACACAATACCGACTAAAATAATCAAATCTTAATCTCCACTACTTTTCTTCTAAAAAAATCTACAATTATGTTCAGTAACAGATAACATTTGCCAGTTTCCGGGTATCATAGACGCAACCTTCTTACAATATATCTTACAATGTAGTTTCGCCGTCTCAGCTATACAAATGATAATGAGGAAAACGTATTTTGACCTTAAAATGCAGCAGATGTAGGAAAGAGAGTCGAATAGAAGTTGAGTATTTTCACAGGTGAATCAACTTACAGCACAACATATTTGCTTTTAATTTCGCATTTTTAAATAAATCGTAAAAAGGCCACTGGAATGCTAAATTGTCGATTTGAACAAACAAATATATAATGAGTATTATTGAAATCATGGTCATTCTGAACAGCTGTTACGACATATTCCATGCAAAACTATTCCGTTTTGAATATTCATAAGCTTTTATTGAATAGTTAATAATGAACTGCAAACAACAACAGAAAAAGAATTTTACGTAAAATCTGATTATAATGGCGAATCGCTCATCGGGGTATGAATTTATCATGATAATTTCGGAAAAATCTTAAAAACAATGCAGAAAAAAGCAGTTACCTTGAAAACAACAATGACGACCATGCAGCTTTCTCGAGCCCTTGTCATATAAGATAATTCAGGACAATCAACACTTTGAGGCAGCTTCCTCACATTTGAGACAAGGTATCAAACAATTAACCTGCGCACTGTTACAAGGTCACAGTTTACAGGAAAACCAGTTTTTGCTAAAGGGTTATTGGTTGATAATAGCTCAAAGGTTCAAAAATGTTCAAATTACACTTGGAAGGGGGGATGGGAGGGGAAAAAAGTGCGTCTATCTTTCAACGCTTTTTTTTTTTTTTTTTTTTTTTTTTTTTTTTTTTAAGTAAACATTTGCTGTTGAACAGCTTTCAAACAACGCTTGCATTTAAGCAAGTTGTTTTTAAATAGCAGATCTTTTTAACCAACGATTACAATTTCAAAAAAATCTGGAGCAGAAATTCGTTTCCTTTTAAATATAGTTAGAATTTTAAAATACTTAAAATTTGACACACGTACTTTTTTTGTGAATGAACAATGCTACTAAGAAGGATTAACATTGTTTGCATGCTGTTCTTTGGCGAACGACTGCTTTTCCCCTCCTCCGTTCACATTTTTCTTTGACATAATATTTCTGGTTGTTTTGATTGATGAATGATCCTTACTTCTGCCTTAGTGATGTCGCAGCAATAATACGTGTAAGATCCAATTAAAATATATAAGAAATCCCCCTCCCCCCCCAAAAAAAAACATACAAAAATGCTTACTGTTTTCTTATTTTAGAAACTGGGATAAAAGTGTCAATGAAAGATCTTAACTTCTTAGATATTTATGGATACGAATCAACTTTCAGGTAGTTTAAAACGCATACAGTAACCCAAGGAATTGTAACAGACTGAAAAAAACGTGATTCTTTCACAGAAATTTATCAAATAAAAAGGAATAATTTGGGACTATCCGGTAGTGCAAATATCAAGTAAATAAACTAAAAGAATTAAAACGTTTTATAACACTAAAGGATATTGTTTTTTGGGGGGGGGCCAGTTTAGTAACTGAGCCGCCCAGATCACATAGTGGTTATTAAAGCCTACTGCGGTAACACTAAAGCACCCGGCTTCGAATTCCGGAGAAGGCATGGCTGTAATTGTCGGTCCCTTCATAGGAGGCACCGGCGGCCGTCTTTTAGGTGCCTCCACAATAAAATGATCCAACACATCTGTCCTTTGGGGTCGCCAATGCTGAATAGGCCAGTGCCCGCCATTGCATTAAAAAAAAATTAGTAATTGCCCCTTACCTTCTTTTAAAATAATCGTTACATAAAAAGCTTCCTTTCCCCTAGGCTAGTTTATCTTTCACAGCAAAACATTTGATGTATATTTACCACTCGAGCACTGGTTTCAGAATTTCCTAAAGGAAACTGGCTGATCACACGTTTCATGTAGAGAAACCGCAAACGTCCTTTATAGTCATTTCCTTAGTAGTCGGGAATCAATTGTGGGATGGCCTACGTTTTCCACACGTTAGCGGTAGTCAGTCGTATTAAAGTTTGTTACTTTAAACTAGCATGGCCATTTCTTTGGCCCTCCAAGCCATGGCACACAACCATGGAAATGACCGCTGCGGAAAAAATGGTCGAATAATCTAATTTGGTCAAAAAACCTGCTTATTCCCTCTAAGCGAAGATGACAACACGTTACGATCATAAATGAGGGAAAGTTCGCTACGCCCTTAAAATATCTTTTTTACAGTAATTGGCTACAGTAGCTGTTTTAAATAAGGAGGTTCTAAAGAGGGAGGAATCACGTATTCTTTAGCTTTTTAAAATAACCTACTGATCTGAGATTCCATTTGTCATATTATCCCAATAACTTTAAGATAACGCTGTTTTACTCACATACACAAGCAAAATAATAGTAATAATAAACTACAGAATAAAGGCATATGTTGCAGCATGTTCTCCTGTTTTGTACTTATACATTTTTTTTTAATTAACATCCAACGCAGGAACAGAACTGAAGACATCGCTAATAAATTTTTTAAATAATTAACATTGCATATAATTGCAATCTTTAGACAGCAATATGCATTTAGAATTAGGACCATTACTGCATTTTTTTGTGATACAAACATCATAATTTATGATTTGTTCAACAGCATTTAATTTCACAGTTGCTATGGCAAAAAATGCATTCATCCAAGAGATACAAAAGGCAAAAAACACATTCTATTCGCTTGCCTTAACATCTTTTGAACTGCGTTGAAGAAACTTATAAATTTCGATGCCACTCTCTATTGGGAATTCTCGGTAAAAATGTAACTGTTGATAGCATTCAAAATGAAACAAACAGCAGTTAGAACTATCGGCAAGCAACGGTATTTCTTAGCATGACTACAGGCGTCTGACTCCAAAACATCGGCATCTTAAAAAAGTGTGACGGAAACAGAATTGTCTGCATCCATCCAAGCCTGTGTTCCTCTTCATTAATATTAACTTTCTCCGGACATGTAACTAAATTCCAGATTTCGGCCATGGCTGCCGACCTTGTTTTAAAATCAAGAGAATCTTCGTCATTCGACTCGCCATCTACGAACATGACCGTAGGTTACAAATAACACCAAATGCGACGTTGAGACGAAATAAATTTGGCGTCTTGTAATGTGAATTGTTTCTAAAAAACCAAGAACACGACCTACAAAGCTCCCACATCGATGCATAAGTAGTTTCTCTTTATATTCTAGATAACGCCTTTATTCATTGGTTGGATACGATTTTTAAGTTTGGCGGCGAAAACACAAAATGTTTGCCTTCGAATTACATATTTTTCACCATACAGGCCTAAATTTCGGATTTTAAATTTAGACCTTCAAATGTGCCATTATTCTAATATTGCTAGTTACGAGGCAACGGTATTTGTTCACAAGACGGGCAGAAAAATCTAACCATTCAGTTAGTTCCCTTTTCACCTGAACTGGAAAGAATCCAGTGCATTCTGAAATCAACTTTTGGAAATGAAAAAGCTTCTTGCAATCCTTTCATGCAAGTTAACTTTTGCGAAGCATTTTCTGATAGCTTGTAAATCAGAATAAACTGCAGCCGGAATTGACAATCAGCAACCAGCAATGGAGAGTGACATGTTTCATCAAAAGTATTGAACCAAAACCGGTCTATTCGAAAGGCAAGCAGAAAACTTAATCTCGCTGTTGGCGGGGTCTTAAAAGTACCATCTTTTGCAGAAGCAACCATAATTCTCTCTCCTCGATGTAAGTAGCTCCACCTCTTTTCGCCGATGGCACGTCTGTTTTCTGTTACCAGTTAAGACTGATGACCAGCGCCGGAATCGGGTTCAAGCAGCGAGTAGACTGATGACAAAAGGAATCGGCATTAACACCGCAAACAAAAGAATGTTTTCCGATACACTCTCACGTGACGCGCAGAAGATAAATCCTCGTCGCATTTTCAATCATAGAATAAAAGGCAGCAGAGGAAAATGGCTAAGTTAAGGTCTTATTACTTCCATATGTCTTACTTAAGGAGGCTGCCGCCTTCTGAGGCCAAGGTACAGCAAGGGTGTGCTCCGTCAGTAATGCGGAAAAATGAAATTCCAAAAGGTTCCATAGCAGCAATTGCCACTCTATTCAAAAAATCTGCAATAATAGCCTTTCAGTATACCTCAAATTTTAATACGCATATTATTTATTTTGTTTACAAATGGCCGGCTCTAGGTACTTAAGCTATTAGCCATCTTGCCTCCTATTACTTGTACAGAATTAAAACCAGTAACTGCAAAGGCGGTATTTTTAACGAAATGTTAACGCTAATAAAAGTCTTTCTATATATACAAAGCAAACGCATAATTAGATGGAATTAGAGTAAGTAAATTAATAGCAAATTAAAACTAAGAAACACAGAAATTTCGCGGAATTTTTCATTATTAAATATACGACTAGAGATAAGTCAGATACCTAACGACTGAATACGCAGCAGCTCAAAGAGGAATCTGACTTTCTGTACTATTTTATTTCTGTCTGTTTATTAAGGTTATTAAAATCATACATCGACGAAAATTTGGGAAACAACGTGTATTTTAATTTCTTCACTTCGTAAACATTTCAACTTTCTGATCAAAGTTTCTGCTTTCGGACCAAGGACCAAGGCGTTTCGTTTACGGAGTATCTTTATAATAAAATAACAATTACATCCACATCATCGAAATGAAAAACTGAAATAAATAAGTGAAGCATTTACTAGAGAGCGAAGAGAAGACCGTTTCAGGTTAAATAAAGAATTATTCAGGGGAAAAAAAAAAAAAAAAAAAAAAGAATATTTTAGTGATATCGATGATTTTTTTAGTAGTTTGCCAGTGCAGTTTAAGACTTTTTTAGTGTCCAGTGTAGTTTAAGACTACCTTCCTCAAACTTTCATTCACGTGTTAAATATAAAATCTGTCAGACCTCTGGTCCCTCCTTGCAAAGGATGCAACGACTAACATCAACAGTGAGGTAATTCATGTCCCGTGGCCCAAGTCCCATTTAAAATTTACACTGAATGCAATTGTCGACTCAAAGTGGCAAGAAGAGTGGGATTCTGCATTGCAAGGCAGAAGAGTCCACAATTTTTTCTCAAAAACTGACAAAGAGGCCCTACACTATGACCATGTTCTAAATCAGTATATCACAGGGCACGGTCCTTTCCCCACCTACTTCCATGACAGAGGCATGTGTCCCACGGATCTCTGCATATGTGGCGAAAGGGGTGACCCTGATCATTACATTTTTGACTGTAATCTAACAGACGGCAAACATCTGATCAAGCCAAACAACAATCTAATACCATTTAAGAAATATGCAATAAAGAACAGACACCTTAGGGCCAAAATCAGAGACGTTCTTATACATATCCAAAGACTCGGACTGGATATTTGTCATATCTAATGCTTATTCATCTCCATATGTTACTAAATCATATTTGTCTTTTTTATTTTACTTATAATTTTTTTTATTTTTCACTATTTATTTTATTTGTTTTATTTATTATTTTTTATTTTTTTATTTCATTTTAATGTTCCAACAGTTTCATTTATCTACGCAATGCTGATGGCCAGAAGCTCCAAAGACTTGCTTATTACACCTTCCGCCTTAGAAAAGACATTTATTCTTACATTTATGCTTTTGGAAGCATCAGTTGTTGAACCTTTCAAAGACAGTCTTTTCTCAATATGATTTGTGTATACTTTTAATACCAGAACTCAGTTATCTCAGAAAGTCCTCTCAAGTGGTTGATGGTAAAAAAAGGGGGCGGGAGAACCTCGGACCATCCCCCCGGGGTGTTCTCCCTCAAAATTGGGGTGGAAAGTTTAACAGTTAGCTAGGTTCAGCAGTACCTCAATTACCTGTGGTACTACGGAGGTGCTGGCCTAGCTTCTACCTGTACCTGTCAGACCTCTGGTGTACAATTATATGGAAAATGGGAACACATTAATGATAATACGATAGAGCAAAGTGTAGTTTAATTATTATAATTGTTTTTAATTGAAGATATGTAATAAAAGTACTAAAATAAAAACAAATGCGTATGAAAATAGTAAAATATCAGATATACGAAAGAACGTATGCCTCTCAAACATTAGACAATTTAATGCACACACTGACCAATGAATTAGAAACCTCTGAGATTTTCATTTGAATCCGTGCTAAGAATGAAATATGCAATTTTTTTTTATGACGTGGGTTTACACGTGGTTAGAATGCTAGTAAAAGTAAGGTGTAACAGTGCTTTTCACTATGAATGAAGTAAAATGGGATAAACGACACATCTTTCACCATTTAAAAACGGCTTATTGTTGATGCCCGCTTAGCAGCGGCCTCTATTTCGAAGACAGCAAATCTCATTGGGTCCTTAAAAGCAGCCATATCAAAAGTTTTCAAAAGTTGGAATTAGATCCCACAGTCCTTCTGTAGAAGTCGTAAATGCGGTTTGAGCACAGTTTTTTAAGAGAGTGATCGGTGTCGCCTCATTCTACGGCGGAACAGGGACTCTACAGTGCTTCATCTTACACAGATCGTGAACCAAGGCTCTTCCAAATAGATTTCAGCTTGAATCATGGGCAGAGAATTGCAGAGGATAAGAATGCATAGTCGGCTGCCTGCGAGAAAACCACATATTTTTGCCCGACATGCAAGAATTCGTTTGCAGTGGTGTCGGGAAAGAAGGCACTGAACATGTGAGAATTGGAAACGGGTAATGTGGTCGGATGAATAACGCTGCACCTTATTTTGCACTGGTGGAAGACGTCGAATTCGTCGAAGATTCATGGTTTCGTAGGACAAGAACCCTACGAAACCATGAATCCATCTTGCCTTACTCGCACTGTGCAAGGGTCTGGTGGGAGTATCATGATATGGGGCATGTTCTTCTGGCATGGAAGTGCTGCCATGGTGTTCCTCGAGAGTAAACCAACAGCCATGAGACACCTAGATATACTCGCAGGTCAAGTGCATCCTGCAATGTTGTACCCTGATGGCGACGGATACTTCATGGACGATAATGCAACTATACATCGTGCCAGAAGTTTGACTTCCAACACCTTCCCTGGCCACCGCATAGCCCGGATCTTAACTCCATAGAAAATGTGTGGGATACGGTGGAAAAACGCATTCGAAAGCACTCTCCTCTTCCATCTAATTTACAAAATCTAAAAAGTTGCATACCCAATGAATGATATTCTCTGAACTCCAGAAGCATGTAGACTCCATGCCCAAACGAATCAGAACCGGCAAAAGGTGGTCCAATACGATATTGATCTTGGGTTTCTAATTCATTTGCCATTGTGTGTAGTATATTACAATAGTGATATATGGATATTCATCGGCAACCACTAGTACACCAGCAATAATATAACACAGGATTTTGCTTTTTTGCAAGCCTTCTTACAACTTTAGAAATTGTTTCAAAATTTTACAGGAAGATTCGTTTTGGAGGAGGATGAAGATGGTTACTTTTTTTTTTTTTTTTAAATTATTATTTTATTTTTTTATTTCAGTGCTAATTTCAGACCAATTAGAATAAGTGTATCATCTGTACTAGATCATTTTGGTAAACTTTTCCTGCGAAATATTTTAGAGGAAAAGGGTTACCTTGTAAGGATCTTAAGTTTTACTAACGTTTATTTTATTTTAAATCTTTACTATCACTTCTTATTTTCCACTTCCGGTCAGAATTATAAGCGTTAAAGTATTTATGCAAAGTTTGTCTGGCGAGCGCCAAGTATTTAAGTTGTGGCTTTTTGCCAAGCGAGAGAGAGGAAGCAGTTAGTCGAAGCAGGCCGCTTACCTTAGAAGTTTACTCAGTTGCTGGTTGCCTTCCAGGCTAGAGGTTTTAATCCTCTTGATAATTTTTAAACGTATTGTAGTGTTCACAGTTCTCTGTACCTTCCTGTTAATATAAGGCCAATCTTCCACGTTTATTATTTTAAAGTTAAATTAGAGTTTAGTTTTATACTTTTACGTTTTGACCCCAAGTAGCGGGTCTGTGTATTTCCGAAGTACGGAAGTTATTGTAAATAGAGAAAAATAAAGGGTTTTGTATACCCTTCTTGTGTATCCTGTTTACTTCCCACAGTTTTGAACATAGCTTTAGTAAGCTCTCTGTTCCGAGTCAGGTCCTTGCATGTTCCCGAAGAAGGTAAGACGGAACATTGATCCTGATAACCTAACCCCCCCAAAACGGTTTTGTTCCCCCTCGTGTCAATCTTTACTACATTTCGCGCCATTCATTTACAGAATTTGCCAAGATAGAAGCGGTAGCAACTCGTTATTTTTAAGCATGCGAAAACTTATTAATTTTGCCAAAAATTAATAAGTGTTCCAATTTGCATGGAAACTGCCCACGACGGAAGGTGTAAGATGGAATTGCAATGTTAACAACTGCTCACGAAGTATTAGAATAAGAACTAAAAACTGGTTCGAAGGAAATCACTAGCTTTCTTATTTAACAGAACTCATACGAAAAAGACACAAGTTGAAGAAAATAATAGTAATGAATCGTTTGATGCGATTTTAAACGCCGTTACCAGTACAACGTTGCCCCGACACGCTGAAAATCACGTTAACAGCGATGGATTTTGTTACTTTCGTAAATATTTCAAATAACCTTGTGAGAATTTCACTAAACAACCCTAAAAATAAACCTGGTATTCCTTCCCCCATTTAAAGAGAAAGAAACTGAGTTACTTAACAGGAGAGAAGAAAAAACACGTCCACAGAGACGGACGCAAAACTTAATTTCTGCAAATAACAGCAGCCAGACTAACCACAGCGAAAAATATATGTTAAATTTTTTATCAGTAAATAAGTCTGTAACTACGGGAAATCTATATCAAAAATGAACTTCTTCCATTTTGAAAATTTAACAACGTTACAACAGCAATAATCGCCAGAAAAAAAACTGATTAATAATCTGCCGACGTCAAAAATAAATATTTCAACGCTGATAGATGGTAACTGATTAATAGCCAAGTACCGATAATTTGCCTGAAAAAGATGTTTTCATGGAGGATTTCCAACAGGAAAGTGATTATTCATAATATACACAGCCTGAACAGCCAAACTACACAACTAAGAATTTTATACAACAACCTAGCAGCCAAATCTTTCAGCCACGAAGAACTAGCACAAGCCTTAAAAAATTTTCTTCCCTCTACTGCCACAGTACTACTTACAGTACTAGACCGCAGTTGCACAGTACTACTTACAGTACACAGTATTAGATTACTACTTATACACCACAGTACTACAGAGCTGGTATATAGCACTGTACAGCGCTACTACTACGGTACAATACTACACTACAGCACTTACCACAGTACTACAGTACTAATGTTCCTCAGTACTCTTTAAAGTACTAGACCGCAGTTATAATTCTGCAATCAAATTGATTAAAATCTAAATCGTATTAAAATATTATTATTCTGGCAGCTCAAAACTACTCAGATATATAACTTGTAACGTTGCCCGCTTCCAACCTGCACGCAACAATAGTGGTAACTGCTGAGAACTGGAAAGTAGACCAAAGTCTTGAGAAGGGTTTAAATCCCTTTTTATTCAACTTTAGAAATTACAACTGCGTGCTCTTGACGCTCACAAACTACGCCAACCCGGCGGTAAAATAAAAATAAGAAACTAAGAAAAGAATAGTAACAAGTGACTAACTACGAGGCTCTCTAAACGTAACTAACCTCACCGCGTTCTAAAATACCGCTGATAATTCAGCAAACTCTGAATATTACGTTGAAAGATTAACAATCTGCCGAGGCAAACACACAGGCCGAAACGCGTGGTTCTTCGATTTCTAACTAGCCACCTCCACGCTCGTGAAGCAAGAAAGCACATATTCGAACTCGTTTTCTTTCTATTTAACTCAGATACTTCCGCTGACAATTTGAATCCTTGCGCGTTCTACTAAAATTTACATACTCTGGCATTGGCAATTCCAGGGAAAAGTAAGGCTTGACAGGAAAGATAGTTTAAACTTAAAATAAATGTTAGTTAAAATAAATATAAACCCTACAAACTAAATTATAATAAAATCTCGAAAATTACCATTTCACTTAAATGTGGCCGTTAACGCCAAATCAAGCATCGTAAAAAGAAAAAAAAATGTTTTAAAGTAGTTTATTACACTGAGAGACACTGACTAATACAAACTGAAGATAATAATGACAGACAGACAAAAGTAGATGGATATCTTGTTTTGCACCCGCTAAGTCTTTCTGCAAGTGATGTAAAAGGAGACGGTATCGATAGTCGTGACAGAAATCATTGTAAACTTAAACATTTGAAAATGTTGATGATGATGTCGTAAGACTGAAAAAGATACCATTATGGAATGATTTGGATATCATTGGAATAAACATTCGAATTTCTAAAATCCTCATATATACATATTATATTCCCATTGGAATTTTTTCGGAAATACTAATATACTTTTGTAAAAAGTTTTTTTCGCATTAAACAAGAGCTTCAATGGTCTGTTTCGGCGAAACGCGTAATGGTATTTAGCCTATTTCGTAGAACAGTTTTTTTCCCTTGAAAAGCCAACTGAGAGTACGAGTGGGCTAATATACCATTTTTCCGCTATTTAATTATTGTTTTTGTAGCTAGTTTTTGATGCTTTTTGTGTCTTTTTTATATTTATTATATTTTTTAATTTTGATTTTAAATTTTATGTATTGGCATATTGGCAATTTTAATTTTAATTTTTTATGTATAGGCATTTTATATATTGACATTTATAATCCATGTTTTTTGTAACTTCCTAATATATATATATATATTTTTTCCGTCCATCTTTTTTTCATGTGAGTTAATAACTTTTCACATTACACAACGGTCAGATTAATTAATTTTTTTCGTGCAATAGCAAGTCTTCCAGCACTAAAATTTGGCAGTTTTATCGCGCTTATACATTTTTTCCAGGTTTACCAGGCAAATTTCTTATTGTTTATGTAGTACTATGTTACAACATTTCGTGGAGCTACAGCTCCTGGTAACTTTTTAGCAAGGTTGCTGCAATGTTCCTACCTACTACTATTCTTTCAAATCTTTTTGCAGCATTATGCGCAAAAGTTTTTGAGACCAGATAGGTCTTTCGTCTAATTACCAGTTCACTTTACATTTTTTTTCAATTATTATATTCCCATACATATACATATTATATTCCCATACATATATTATTAAAATTCAAGTAATCAGAGCAGTCTCTTAGCTGCGGGAGAAGCACAAATCATTTACGTAATACTAGAGATTAAGACCATTGCTTACACAGAAGCAAATCTTCTACACTTAATAAAATACTTGCACATTTCCCTTAGCATCAAAATAGAATGGACACCCATATAAAACAAGCATTTTCTAGGATTGCTGAAGTTTTCCAATGTCTCTCCCGATTGCTTCCAAAAGAGAAAAGCTAAAATTCGCATTTCATGATCTTCTGTAGCAATAAAAAACTAATTACGTGACAAGTTTTTGAAACATAATTCTCAACAATGACGGATTACGATAGCTTTATCAGAACTCCTCAATCTGAAGGGAAAAAAATCAAGAGAATGTTCGTATCACAGGGCCTTGAAGTAGAATGAGAACCGATGTCTCCAACTGAGGCTTCCAAAGCAAGACCAACTCGACTAAAAAGTATAGTAATTCTATTAATCGGATTATTGACGGGTATATTCCTTAAGTTTCGTGCGCTATTTGCCAGGGATAAAAAAGAAAAGACGCAATCATAAAAAGTTCCCATTTAATAAAATTTAAACTTCTGTAAATGCGTTCTGTTCTTATAAGTAACTTTTTCTCCCTTCCAGAAGTGATCTTTCATATCAAGAAATATGGATATGATTTCATGTACTATACATATGGCCCAGTTCAGACCATTGTTAAAACAAATTTTTTCCCCCCTCCCATAGTCAAGGCAGTTTAGAGATTCAGGCATAAGTCTCTTTAAGGGGACTCATACACCTTAAAACCCATAAGATGTTCGAATAGGTGACTGTTGGAAGAATTGGGATAACTTACTTATTTTAAAAGCAATTACTACCAACTTTTTACAGCTGACTACATAATATAGCTGCTTTCTGAAATAGTAATCAGAAAGTTTGTGTTGCCACAGATATTTTTATAATTTAATCCGCTTTGTGACAACATTTTTCGTCATGTTTCCAACTTGCGCGCACAGTTTAAAACATTCTGTTTCATAATTTAATTCCATATTTAATATATAGCTTTTATAACATTTGAAAAATACTGTGAACCTAAAATTCTAAAAATTTCATGTTAAATTTTTATTTTATTTTGAGTTGAGTTTATAAAATGTATTTTATTAAAAAAAAATTGTAATGTTTTCGTCCATAAAATTTTTCAATATTAAAATATTCATCAGATTGTTGGTTCAGTTAGAAAATAGTGCTCATATAAAGAATTCCATCCAATTTCAAGTATGTACCATTAGCCATTTTTAAAATATCGTGCGCGCAAGGTGGAAACATGGCGAAATATTTTGTACCAAAGAGAATTAAATTACAAAACTATTTGTGGCAACACAAACTTTCTGGTTACTAGTTTCCAAAGCAGCTATATTATGTAGTCAGCTGTAAAAAGTTGGAAGTAATTGCTTTTAAAATAAATAAAATATCCCAATTCTTTTCAAATTTTTGGCGACATATTCGAAGATCTTATGGGTTTTAAGGTGTATGAGTCCCCTTAAGGAGATTCAAATCCCCGGCTACTTTTGTTTTTACAAGGATGAGAAGGATTATAAGGAATTAAGCATCATCTGAGGCTTCTACAATCGGGGCGTTTTAGGCTTAAGCGATAATCAGGTTTTGATTGCATGACACACAAATCATAATCATAAAGGAGATCCATATTACCAACGTTCTTTATCAACATAGCTGTCGTTTAATTTCAAAAGTGCACCATTTATTTCGTTACAAAAGATGAATCGGTACGGTAAACTACCAGTGCCTTCTTTATGTAGTTTGATCAACTACGGCACAGCGTTTGCAGGTTACTTTAAGGCAAAAATATTTTCCGTAGAGGACTTTCCAAAAGCACTGGTTTACATGAAAACCAGAAAGCCGCATGCAGCCAGCTTGTTCAGCCGCAGAAACCAAATCTTGGTCCTACCTCTCAGATTTGACGATTAAACTCAGTAAAAGGTATGTACTATCACACGCGAATTTGCACAAGAACATCCTTGGAACTTAGAACATGCTTACTAATGAAATTCATAACGTATTTATACTACGAAATTATCAACTGTATTAACGTATTTATAATCAGTTAATAAATGAATGCTGGTTTCCAAATGCAAAGCGAACAATAAATGCTGTCAAACATGGGCAAATATGAATATGTTTACCTAACCAAGTCAGTTACCATATACTAGTACTGTTTTCAGAAGCAAGAGAAATTGCTAAGATTTAATTCATCTGAAAGACCACTTCTTACCTGGGTGCCAGCTCATGTTGGCATACTGGGCAACGAAGAAGCAGATACTTTAGCTAAATGGGCTGCTAATGATATCAACGGAATTGAAAATCCAACGAAATTGCCTTTTTCACACTTGGTGTGTTGGTGTATTTAATTATGGCAAAGCAAACGAGGGCTATCTGCCTAAAGGGAGGGATGCCTTTCGTGGAGGACTTTCTAAGGGAAACTGGCTCGTATACATGTTACACATGGGGAAAACCACGAAAACGCCCATGCAGCCAGCCCGTTCGCGGGATTCGAACCTCAGACCGAACTACCAGTGTTCAGCGTCTTTACCGCTCGGCCGCTGGTGGGCCTTTTCACACTTGAAGAGCGAGACTTTAAATACACTGCTTGTGAAATGGCAGGAAAGATGGACTAATGACTCCACAGGAAGACAAGTCTTCTCTTTCTTTCCAAAAGTTTCACTCAGTCAAAGAAGCACATCGAATTTTTATACTCAATTTTTCACTGGTCATGGACCTTTTAATACATATCCCTTTCGATTTGCACTACGTACGACTGAGCTTTGTTCTTGCGGGGAGTTGGGAGACCCTGAACACTTGTGTTCTTGAAGGCCTTGTATGCCACTGTAAACTTATTCTGCTTAGTCATAATAAATAGCTTCTGGAGGCAGGGGCTTTAATCCGTGTAAGGCAGACATCATGTCAGCTAGGTAATGGAGCCCCTGTTCTCTGGTTAACAGTACTTTATCGTACGTGTTCGTATCGTCAATAATTGTTCTTTTAAAAAACAATAGCACTATCCTAACAAAGAAGCTGCAGGAGACAGGAGACCATCAACAGAGCAACTGCACCATCATTACGACTTTCAGCTTTTGGGCTCTATTGATGGAAACTATCTACCATCCGCTATCAGCGGTATTTATTTGAAATAAAATTTTACAAAGTTACAATGGTTTTTCAAATATACATATGACATACAGAGACATATTATACAGGTCTTATGGTGTTTACATAAATGGCAGTTTAACAATAAAGCTCATAACATAAATACTTTGAGAATTGTTACTTAAGTTGAACATTTATGTTTACTGATTTTTATATATTAATTTTGAAGAATAACCAAATTTTATAATATAAAATGTCATTATACATTTTAAGAGAGTCTAGAAATAAATGAGTAGTCTGTAACTGTAGAGATAAGTAAAAGGTAAACAGTCCTTGAGAATATAAGTAGGTCTTGAATAAAAGAACAAAACAGTCCTTGAGTTGTAGTCTTTAAATTAAAGAAGAGAAGAAATCAAAGAAGCTGAAATACTTCCAAAGTGTAATACTTCTTTCTCAGTCGTTTAAAAAGCGTTAAACGTCCTTAAGCATTTTCTGCCATTCGGTATTAAACGCTGAAAAGTCATTTAATGTCTTAAGAATCGTTAAGTTTCCATGTAAGCCGTCATAAGAACATCCACTTTTTTAATATACAAAATTCAGCAATGATTGGGTTTCAAATAAAATATGCAATTATTTTTAGTTTTGGAACAAACTGTAAACTGGCATAGATGGTTATTAAAATTTATGAAAAAGCTAACCTGTAAGAATTTCACGTGTATATATTGACTGCTTATGCGCAGATTATCCCAAAATTATACAGATTTCTAACATTTCTAAAGGTTTAAAAATTTCTAACGGTACCAAGATATTATGATCTGCAACAGCAAACAAATGTCCTGCCATATGCACTGAGATTCCAACACAGCTCTGTTACTGTTATTATTAGCAGCTATCAATAATCAATGCTAGTACACGAATATTATAATTACTATCCGAAAAGCTGCGTCATCTGATTCCATAAAGAGCACAAATGGAACAAACAGCATTCTAACAACGATCAAACTGGTTAAATCTGCCAATACTTTTTGGCAATAAATAAGCCACCCATAAGCGAACGCTGCATCTAGTTTGCCTAGTTAGATTTAGAATATGAGGACCTTTTTTTCAACTATTATGTATAAAATTCGTTTCGAATATTCATATATAATCCTAAATATAAGAATCACGTACACATACTTTAATTCCACAATAATAGATAAGTGACAGCAGTGAAAACGAGTAACTATATTTCATACGGACTTTCGGAACTTAAGCTGCTATTACGTTGACACTATTCTTTTAAATATTTCATGAAGAAAATCCAAAATATTAGCGTTACGTGAGGATAAGTGCATTCAATTAACAGTGATTTTATTAAGAAAAGTACATTGTAGTGTACATGAAAATTAGGAAAATAAAGCTTTTTAAGGCTAATTTTCAAAATTTTAGAAATACTCCAAGTGCTTCTTTTCATTACTAGAAGAAATATCTTCTAGTAATATAATCGTTTCCTCAGCCATATTATGTTGAAATAGGTCAGAATCCCAGAATATGTGTGTGATGATATTCATGATTCATCCCTCTGAAGTCCGAGGCCGTTGGTTGCTTGAATGAAAGACCTCCTGGAAGCTTTGTCTGTGATCATAACGAATTGGTGAGTTAATTTCAACCGATTTCCCTGACAATTTGCTGATATAATTGGTTTAAAACCAACAGTTATTTCTTGAACAAATATTATTTACACACAGTTTCGCTTATGTTATCAGGACTTGTATTCCTTTTGACTTGCTTTGGAAACATGAATTGTCCTGACTCGGAACAAGGAGCTTACTCAAGCTATGTTCAAGAAATTGTGAAGCAGGAAGGGTATACGAAACCCTTTCATTTTCTATCTTTACAGGTATTTCCGGAACTTCGGAATACAGAGACCAACCACTTGTGGTCTGAACGTAAGAATATAAAAACTACTAACTAAAACTCTAATTAAAACTAACTTTGTATTAGTATACAAGTGCCTAGCATTAAGATTGACCTTTATTTTAACAAAGGTCCGTATGTAGTACGCCGAGCTGCTAAAACTACGATACGTTTGCAATTATCAAGAGGACTAAACCTCTGGCCTTGAAGGCAACCAGCAACCGAGTGAAAACTCGTAAAACTACAATGGCAAGCGGCTTGCTTCCAATAACTCCTTTCTCTCTCTTGCTTGGCAAAAAGCCACAACTTAAGTACTTGGCGTTAGCAAGACAATTTGCATAAATAAGTTAAAGCGTTTAATTCTGGCCGGAAGTAGAAAATAAGAAGTGATAGTAAAGATTTAAAATAAAATAAACGTTAGTAAAACATAGGATCCTTACAATGTAATGCGTAACAGTGGAACTTTTTCCAGCGGTGAATTTCATAAGATGACAGCACTTAAAAACTTCTGCAGATATATCTAAATAACTGTACTGGAATATCACCAATAACCAGGTTTTCTTAGTCAGTCAACTCCAGAGAAAATCCAGAATTACATGGAGCTGTTGATGATAGATTTACAATTCACTACAACATCTAAAAATTTCCTGCAACTATAGTCTCCCCTCGTCTCTTATGTAACTTTCTTTTGACTTTTCTTCCTAAACTGGCCACATAGCATCAGAACACAGTGGCATCAGGGCATGATTCATCCCTCTGAAGAAAGTCACGGAGCACATGGCCTTATTATGACGCAAACGGTTTTCAGACATTCCGTACACAAGATCAAGTTTGTCCCATAGGTTCTTTGTCTTAAGACACGGATGCAGTTATTCCTCAATTAGATTTCTGTCCAGACACCATAACGTAGTCGTATAACTTCTGAAGTGACTGCAGATGGTGCGTCGCACAAATACTTCCGAAAATACGAAAATATGCTACCATGGTATGTAAAATAATTGAAGAATGTTAATTATGAATATTCATAATAATTGTTTTAGACACCTACTAAAACCAGGTAATTAATTTTAAAATCTTCTTCTAAGAAGCCAGTTAGCAAGCTTAAGCCAAAAAATTTAAATTTGATGTTATATTATTAAGAAATGAATTTAAAACCTCTTGCTTTCGATGCAATGCCCTCTAAAAAGGTATGTAAATCAAAACCATTAACTTCATAAATAAGTTTACAGTTTTCTTGCCGTTGATTAATTTACTACATGTCTCAAATGTTTCTGAAGTAATTTTATTTTAAAAGGCATGTAAACTAACTAGAAACATCAAATCAATGCAAAATCAGTAAATTTGTTTGTCGAAACGTAAGACGTCCAATTATTTGAATTTGCGTTGAAGAAAATCGGTGTAGATCACAGTCAATTCTGTAATTGACCGCTTGTTGCAAGAGAAGAATGGCTTTTGGAGCAAGAAGATTGCGCAAACTATGATATCGGCAAAAATACATTTACGGCTTTCATCGATTAACCAAAGGAATCGTTTCCGACACGACGCTAACGATCCCTACAGCGGCGAAAGCGGGAAAAAAAAAAAAAATCCAACTACCATTCCACCCAACAATAGGCAAATAACGATAACCCTACACACATACCAAAAAAGAAGGAGAAAGAATGTCCAGCAGATAGTCCTAAACGTTCGGCGGAGATAAGCGGTTGGTTGGCAGGCGAGCGCAAGGCGACAAACTCAATGAGGACAGAAAAATAACACAACAAGCGGCCAGAGGACGATGAAGAAAAGAAGAACCGATTATTCACAAAAGAAGAAGAGTAGCGAATGAAAGAGGTCATCGCGGTGACGTCACAACGGGCCAATTAATGGAAGTTGGCCGGTGATTGATAAGAGGAGCGTTTCCTCGGGGCCGACGTCATCAAAGTCCCCGGGCCGTGACGTCGGAAATGGCCGTTCTTCGACTATCGATCCGATTCGGCCAAGTGGTCAGCTGCTAACCAGTCGGACGGACCACACGACAAATCCATCTAAAAGACCCCTACCCGACCCACTCAAACCTCAATGCATACACGAACAAATCCCAACAAAGTTCTCCCAAGAACTACAGCCGACAGCTTTCTCACTGCTGGCCGATGGTTCAACGGACAATGGTTTCGTCAACGAAAAGGTGTTTTACATTTATTGGCAGATGACATATCTTCATTAACAGGCAACTAGCTCTTTGGATCATTAGGTTATTAAAGAAAGCAGAAAACTGGCATTTAAGAAAACTTAAGGGGACTCATACACCTTAAAACCCATAAGATGTTCGAATAGGTGACTGTTGCAAGAATTGGGATAACTTACTTACTTTAAAGGCAATTACTTCCAACTTTTTACAGCTGACTACATAATATAGCTGCTTTCTGAAACAGTAATCAGAAAGTTTGTGTTGCCACAAATATTTTTATAATTTAATCCCCTTTTTGACAACATTTTTCGTCATGTTTCCAACTTGCGCGCACAGTTTAAAACATTCTGTTTCATAATTTAATTCCATATTTAATATATAGCTTTTATAACATTTGAAAACTACTGTGAACCTAAAATTCTAAAAATTTCACGTTAAATTTTTATTTTATTTTGAGTTCAGTTTATAAAATGTATTTTATTTAAAAAAAATTTAATGTTTTCGTCCATAAAATTTTTCAGTATTAAAATATTCATCAGATTGTTAACGTTTTGATTAATAATTCGATGCAATGCAAATGCAACAAATTCCCCCTCCCCCCGCAAATGCGTTTGTAAGGATCTTAAGTTTTACTAACGTTTATTTCATTTTAAAACTTTACTATCACTTCGTATTTTCTACTTCCGGCCAGAATTAAAAGCTTTAACTTATTTATGCAAATTTGTTGGCGAACGCCAAGTACTTAAGTTGTGGCTTTTTGCCAAGCAAGAGAGAGGAAGGAGTTAGTAGAAGCAAGCCGCTTGCCTTAGCAGTTTTACTCGGTTGCTGGTTGCCTTCCAGGCCAGAGGTTTAATCCTCTTGATAATTTTAAACGTATTGTAGTGTTAACAGTTCTCTGTACTACATACGGCTTCCTGTTAATATACGGCCAATCTTCTCGGAGGCCCTTGTTTGTTATTCCAAAGTTAAGTTAGAGTTTAGTTAATATTTTTATATTCTTACGTTCAGACCACAAGTGGTTGGTTTCTGTATTCCGAAGTCCGGAAATTATTGTAAAGAGTGAAAAATAAAGGGTTTCGTATACCCTTCCTGTGTACCTTGTCTACTTTCCACATTTATTGAACATAGCTTTAGTAAGCTCCCTGTTCCGAGTCAGGTTTTTGAATGTTCCCAAAGCAAGTAAGGCGGAACATAGAACCTGATACGTTTAATTTCAGTGCCTAAAAGATCACATTTAAAACAATCTAATACAACCATTAGGGGGGAAAAAATCTAACGCAACCAACAGGTAATTTCCCAGGCATTTTCATAACTTTCAGAGTCAAATTTCTCATGCATTTTCATAAACACCAACGCTCCTAATAGCATTCATAATTCATATGAATAAAATAACAGCAAAGCGTTAATTAAACTGATTCAAAAATGCAAGGTTCTAACCTTAGATATCTTCTGCTGTAGTATTTTCGCAGCTTTAAACACTTGATCAATTTGCGTACGAAATGTCTGAATTTTTACATACTTTCTTGTATTAACAGAGTTGACAGCAAAAGACTTGTAAAGAAGTATAATAATCAGAATTTTCTGCGTCTCGTAATCAAATCACGCATTACACAATAAATTTACATACAAATCTGCAGGTCTTTCGACGTCAGAACTACTGTCAGAATGCAAGAATTTCTAAGAAAACACTTTTAATAATAATAAAAAAAAATAATCATCGAATTTTTTTAGGTTCCTACATTTTAACGATATCTAAAGGAAAGAGGAAGAAAGGTGCTACACCTGGCATGCGCACACAAACACCTGAAGAATAAATTCGATTAAAATACTTACGATTTCATAAAGAAGATAAAACAAGTAGAAATAACAAAAGGAATAACAGAATACTATAACCTGTTTGAATGAAGGTTTTAGGGCAATCGTAATGGATAAGCAGACAGATGAACAAACAGAAATGTTTATCATTTTCGCTGAATCCAAAACACAGTTTTAAGTAAACAGACTACCCAATATGAAGTAATCCAATGAAATAATAAAAGAATGCTTTAATAAATACATTCGCACAAAAACATGGCATTGTTCAAAAATAAGGGTGAAAATCCATATAAAAATATCTAATGTGGACACCACATAACTTCCTTACGCGGCCTATTAAATTATGCACATTTTTTGCTGCACCTCTTTTAAATTTATTTCCTCGAATTTCAAAGGAGATATATTTCTCATTCAAACAATTCAGTTCTCACTTTTTGGCAAAGCAAAAATATGTAAAAACTCGAAACATCTTCATTAAAAATTGTAAAATACAGGGAAACCTATTATTATTATTATTATTATTATTATTATTTTTCCTATTCAAATTAGGGTTTCTACCTCAAAACAAGTAATTTCACCTGAGGGCAGGAAGCCAAAATTTTTGGAACACAAAATTGAAGAAATCATGTTCCTTGCACTTAAACCATAAAATTCAATTCAACAGCAATATCGCAAAATAATTTAAAAAGAGCATATCTTTAGAATTTCCGATACACATAAAAATGTTTTTTCTGTGCAACGTTGCCATAACTCGCTTTGAAATCGTTGAGTTTCTTTATCAAAAACACATAAATGCTTACAAAATATGAAACAAATTCCAAATTTGGGCTTCCAGATGCCCATATTCCGGTGGAGACGTACGTTATTCAAAATTGGATGGAACTAGGTACGGTTGTTTTATCACTATGCGAGAAACATATATACATTTATGCAGATTCTTCATTATTTAATTTATTTAAATATAATACAGGGCTCTAATATTTGATGGCAACAATTTAAAAAGTGATTCGCTGTTTATAGTGAATCAAAGCAAAATTTCCAATTGTTTCTTTTTTTAACCCAAAGGGACGGTCGAAACGGCATTTTGCGTTGTTTCACTATAAATGTACCTTTTCCTTTTCAAATTGTTGCCACCAAATATTAGAGCCCTGTATTATATTTAAAGACATTAAATAATGAAAAAGCTCCAAAATGTATGTATTTTACACGCATTGTAATAAAACGAAGGTACCTACAGCCATCAAATTTCGAATTACGGAATAATCAACCCGAATTTCGAATTTTATATTTCATATTTTGTAGCACTTTAATTAATTTTTGAATAACAAACTCAACAATTTGAAAGCGAGCAATGGCAACATTGTACGGAATGAAATATTTTTATCTCCAGCGCGCGAGACTGTCTGTCAGAAATTCTAAAGATGTGACGAAGAACTGATATCTAATAAATAAAGTTAACACACAAAACGTTAATGATAAAAGGACTCAAAAAAAAGTTTTGTAAGCTATCTTACTAAGAAAACTGAACACTGACATGATGAACTGAGAAAAAGACTGGAGAAAAAAAGAAAAAAACGAATGCTAGCACGTAACACTGCATCAGGAATTCTAAACATATGCTGATATGCTGCTTTTAAAATTTTTGTAATTTTGTTGTTAAATTGCATATGGCGTAAGTGCGAAGAAAATGGTACTTAATGATAAAGGTAGCAGGAGTGACTGCAAGTTCAGCGACAGCATAAGAAACCTTAACAAATCCTTTTAGGCGATCGTCAGAATCTTAACACTTTCAGATTCTCTTTCCCTCCTTTCTTTCTTTCTTTTTTTTTTTTTTTTTTTTCTTTCTTTTAATTTCGAACTGCTTTGTAAATATTTTTAGAAATTCTATTCTCTTAAACTGAGATTCCTCACTTTTATACTGCAATTGGTAGGACGTAATATCTTCCTGCTACTCAATAAGCAAAAATGCTGCTTATTTTGCCATTTATATAGCGGCATGAGATCGTGCATATAAAACAGTATTCTTATCAAAGCTTCTATGAATTATAAGAAAAAGAGCATATGATATTTACATTACAAAACTCCGTGCATATGTGAAATCAGAACACGATCTGTAAAATAGTACTGTAGTTATTAAATTAATACATCTGGTCATCTGAATCGCAAACGACAATTTCGATAAAGATATATTTTCACTTTTCTCATAAAAACTAAAGATGAAATAACTCGACATCGTGAAAAGAATGCATACACTTTTGTAAGGAATACTTAAATTATGAAATTCAATATTTACATACGATTTTTGAAGTCTATATTCGAATTTCAATTTTTAAATAAAAGTGTTTCACATTCTTGAATATGAGAATTTTAACTAAATATAACACAAAATGATTTTAGTAGATGAAAAAAGGTCAAAATCTAAAATAAATCTTTAAGTATATTATGAAATAAACGAAAACAATGATATCGAAGTAAATTATATTAATGAAATAAAAGAACAATAAGTTTTTACGCTGCGATACTGATAGGAGAATACGATTACAATAACATTACTAGCAGCGCCATCTGTTGGAAAATTTTGCACATGTCAACACTTCAAGTTTTCCCCTCCTTAAATCATTCTTTAGTATCATTCGTCAATAAAATAATAGCTTTACAATCGGCAAACTCAGTTTCTTCCGATCAAAATTTTGAATGTTCCAATGACGAGATATATCCTTGCATTATTCAATAATAAATCGAAAAGGTACTGAGTTATTAATTTCACAGTAGGTCTCATCTACATTATAAAATGATCTATCCCTCGCAATATAATTTTAAGCCGCATATAATTATCAGCACCTAAATATGTCTAAATATGTCTCGATATCGAAATTACTGTAGGAGGAAAATCAATAATTTATTTCCTCCTCTCCATTATTTAAATAGCACATACGATTTTGAAATCACCAAAAATCACAATACATATTTTATATTAAAGATGTTTTTTTAACGTTTTGTTTGTTACCTTTATTTATTAAATATCCTGTTCTTCACATTTAAACCACATAAAATTCAGTTCAACAGCAATATCACAAACTACTTCAAAACAGCAAAACAGCACATCTTTAGAATTTCCGATACACAGTCTCGCGCGCTGGCAGTGTTGCCATTGCTCGCTTTGAAATCGCTGAGTTTGTTAATCAAAAATTCGTTATAGTTTTATAAAATTTGAAATAGACAATAAAACAAAATCGAAATTCAAAATTCGGGCTTCCAAGTGTGCATGTTCAGTTGGAGGAACCATTTTTTTTTCCACAGTGCAAGAAACATTCATGCAGATTCTTTATTATTTAGTTTCTTTAAATATAATACATGACGATAATATTTGGTGGCAACAGTTTGAAATGTGAATCGACACAGAAAGTGAAACGACACAAGATGCCATTTTGAGACTAATAGCCCTTTGGGCTAAAAACTTATTTAAATTATTTTGCGTTACATGAAAAACGTATAAAGGAAATACGCCACATTAAAATTTTTTTTGTCACATTAACCAAAATTTTTAAGAGACAAGGGAAAAAAAAAGCGTAAAAGGATGAAATTGAAATATATTTTCCAGAATAATCCGATCTACGTAAATGATAAACGCTGTTTTTGAAAGCCAGTTATTTATGAAAAAATTAATCTCTTTAATTTCTATATCATTTTCCAATTTAATACAGCTATTATTTTCGCAAATTTGAAACCACTCCCATCGCCTTATGACACAAGAATTTGACAGAAGTTTACAGTACACATAAATCGAAAGTTAAAAATTGAATTAAAAAGACAAACATAACAATTCCTAGTTTAGACGTTAGATGAGTAATTTCTAATCAATCCTTTTAACAAAATAAAATGTTACAGACTTAAATTTTCAAATTTAAAAGAAATGTTAATTCTTTAATCAAGTTAAGAACTATTACCTGATCAGCTGTTGCTAAATTTTTGACATTGTATGCACTAAATTGGAAATTTTTTTACACCAAATTAAGAATATTTTATGACAGTGTTTTAATTGGGTAGACATTTGATTAGTTTGTTATTGCTTATTTTACACTGCTTTAATGTAACTTAAAATTTGAGCTTTTGAAATAAGTTAAAAGAAAACATTAATACTTAAGCTAAATATTCAAAATTAAAAGAAAATGCTAACACCTTATTAAAAAAAAAAAAAAAAAAAAAAAAAAATTACGTTTATCAGTTGACGTTAAGTTTACACAGAACATACACAATAAATTTCAAAATTTTCTACCCAAAATTCAGTATATCTAATGATTTTTTCAACCTATCTTACACTGCTTTAGAACAGTTTGCAATCCGTTTTTCTGAAACGTTTTCAAAGCTAATAGTAAACGCTAATAATTAAATTAAATTAAAAACTTCATGTTCATCGTTGTTGCCACACTTGTGAACTTGGATACAGTAAACTGCAAATTTCTCCACGCAAAATTAAGAATATTCAATAACTCTTTTTTTTTCCTTTATATTCGATTAATTACAGCCCTTTAATACAATTTACAATTTGTTTTTCTGAAATATTTTCAGAGGTTGAAGGAAAACGATAATAATTGAGCTAAACATTCAAAGTTAAAAGAAAACTTCACTACTCTAGTTAAATTAAAAATAATAATACTAATAAAAACTTTACATTTATCAGCTGTCACTATTTTTTTTTTTTTTTTTTTTTTTTCCACGGATACAATAAATTGCAAACTTTTCTATACAAAATTAAGAATACTTAATCACTTTTTTTTATTTTATTCAACTTTTATAAACATTCGATTATTTTATTATTGCTTAATATATACTGTTTAAATACCACTGACAATTTGGTTTTCCAGAATATTTTCAAAGTAAAAAAAAAAAAATCTGAGATTTTATATTACGCCAAAAGGGGCTTTTTTTACGTTTTGTGTGTTACCTTTATATATTAAATATCACACTCTTTGCACTTAAACCATAAAATTCAGTTCAAGAGCAATATCGCAAAACAATTTTAAATTGAGCATATCTTTAGAATTTCCGATACACAGTCTCACGCACTGGAGATAAAAATGATTTTTCTGTACAAAGTTGCCATTTCTCGCTTTGAAATCCTTGAGTTTGTTAATCAAAAATTCATTAAAATTTTACAAAATGCGAAAGAGATATTAAAACAAATTCCAAATTTTGGCTTCCGAATGCTCATATTCGAGTGGAAGACTACTTTATTCAAAACTGGATGGCTCTAGGTACCGTTGTTTATTTCTCAATGCGAGAAACGTACATACACTTATACAGATTCTGCATTCTTTAAATATAATGCAGGCCTCTAATATTTGGTGGCAATAATTTGAAAAGTAATACGCCATCTTATAGTGAATAACGCAAAATGCCAAAACGAAATTATTAGCCCTTTTAGACAAATTGACACACTGGAGTAAAAAAAACTGATGTTCGTGCTCTCTCTCTCTCTCTCTATATATATCTCTCTCTATACATTTGTTATGTACAAAATTAACCGCAAAATTCTCTACACAAAATTATGAATACCTAAAATGACTCTTTTTTTTGGCGGGGGGCTCAAACATTCTATTATTTTACTTACTTTCAACATTGACTGTTTTAATACAGTTAAGTATCCGTTTATTTGAAAAATTGTCGGCACTGTTTAAGACATTTAGTTAAACAGTATGATGAATACTAAAATATGTCCTTCATCATTGCTTCATGTTGAAATCTATTACCATTGAAGAAACATTTGCCGGTTTTCTTAAAATACATAAATGTTCCTCCCTCACCCCTTAATTAAAACCAATCCAAGGTAATATTTTGTCTAATTTTGTAACACACGGCGTTTAATAAAGAAGGAAAGTACTTACAGTTCCTTTATCTGGATATTGTAATTGGTACAAATTAAAACAAAATAAGACTGTTTACACTTTTCTATATTACATCTGAAGCCCATTTCGATATTTCCCTTTAAGTGGAAAAATTTAACACAATTGCCATGTTAGCATTCCAAAAGGCAACACTTTAGTTTTGCGTTATTTAAATTAAGACACAGCAATTATGAAGGAGAAACAACGTCATACATTGAAAAAGTACCCAATTTTTTGGATTTCCCCAGTACTTTTCGGTATTTTTATTCTTATACGAGCGTCTTCAAAGCATTTGAATTTTAATGGCTTTGTAATATTCACGAAGATCTGCGGATCAAATTTCTAGTTGCGAAGAAAAACAGTATTAGAAAAATCTGTATAATAAGACAATACCTATTTGCTCGCGTACAATCCCTCCCCCCGTAGAATTTCTGTGACAGTTTCTCAAACTTTTAAAATTATTAGCAGAACTTTCCCCTTTCTTAATGCATTCAGAGAACGAGCTTCCGTAAATTTCAAAATGGATTCTTTTACGTAACGATTATTTTCGTCTTACTAGCAAACACAAACCTCGCTAACTACCTCACGCCGAAGGCCACGCCGAACATTTCCCCTCTAATTGTTGAACTTATGCCAGCCTAGTACAAGAACCGACCCATCACAGCGAAACAAACACAAACTGACATTCAGTCTACAGTTTCGCTGAGTAAGCTGCTCATTCACATTCTCTAATTATGGATGACATGAGGCCTAAGGTGTAGCAGAGGCAATAATAAGATCCGGCGAGATTCAGATTACAAGGAACTAGAAATTAGGATAGCTTATTGTAATGTTAATATTACTAGGTTTTTTTTTGGGGGGGAGGGGTATATAGGTTTCTTTTAAGTAAATAATAGTGTAATATTTACCTATAGTTTTTTCATGACTACGTTTAATTTGTTATGTTGTTACTGTAACTGCATTATTCGGAAATTATATTATTCTCATAATTTTTCTCTTTGGATTTTCGGAAGATAAAATTAAGAGATAAAAAAGGAGAAAAATCATGCGAGAAAATTCCCCTTCTAGAGTTAAAAGTGTAATCTTCAGATATACAGAAAGCTAACCTTTATTTATTTTCATTTTACTCTCTTTGATTACTGTTAAGCCGTCAAAGGTAACATGGAAATCTCGAAAACGGGCTTTTCAAAAGATTCGCCATTGTAATTTATACATAAGATACATAAACGAAGTACCCGCGATACATAAACATCGTACAATAAAAACATAGATCATAACCAACATTTTTACGCGATTTTAACTCAATAAGTACTCTCGTACATATTGATCTTCGATGCCATTTAGAATTTAGTGTCTGCATCTCTAATATAATGTTTAATCTCTTTTTATCTGCAGTGTATTCTTTTTTACGTTACCAAAAACTATATTATTCGGATGAAAGTGCTTAAAAACACAGATATATTGCCAATAATATTTTTATTAATTATGATATGGGTTATTTCTTTTCTCGTGCGTATTATTTAACACCCTCGAATTAACTGCCGTTTTTAATTCATCGTTGTCTGTATCAGCAACAATTATTTCTTATATATAAGACCTTTAAATAAAACTGGTAAGCGTAAGTCAAAACTGAGAAATACTTCCCTCTTAGAACGATCATTCAAATCAAAAAATCTTGTCAAACAATGTTAAATTAAGTAACTTAAAGTAAAAGTCAAAGTAAATTTGATCAAATAAAGTCTGGTAAAATGACTTTTTTGAGTAAGTTTTTTGACTTTTTTTTTAGTTTTTAAAGTAAGTTTAGTCTGATAAAATAACTTTTTTGATATTATTAATCTAAATAAGTCAAATTAAATTTAGTCAAATAAAGTCAAGGTGAACTTAGTCAAAGTAAATTTGGTCAAAATTAATTTCGCCAAAGTAAATTTTGGTTAAAGGCGTTAGTAAGGAGGGAAAAAGAAGGTCATTAAATTTATAAAATATACCCCCCTCCTTCCAGCATGCCTTCGTGGTGTAATGGTAGCACATTTGACGCATATTCCAGAGTTCAGTTTCGAATCCCGGCGAGAATACTGCACGTTTTTCACACCTACGGTTTCAAGATAACCAAATATCTATACAGGGGCGCCCGAACTAAAAGGTGGCAGACGATCATTCGTCACCACCAGGATTTGGCATTTGGGTCCCTAATCCCCAGTCGCCCTTTAACAGGGAAAGCATATAAGTTTTTCTCCCTCCTTCCCGCATGCCTTGCTGGTGTAAGGGTAGCACATTCGGCGAGGTTTCAGGTTCGAGTCTCGGCGAAAGGCACTGCATATTTTTTACATCTTCTACTTCCAAATAACCTAATAACCTAAAAAGTCTTTTTACTTCCTTGTTCGAAGTAGAAAGGTAGTATTGTAATCGCGAAAAGTTTCAGGCAGCATATTTCAACGAAAATATCCCACTCTGACCTCTTTCAAATGCAATTTAACGATGTATTTCCGTGATATCTGTATGTAAGAACAGAATAAAACACTCTTTTCCTCCAAAAAAATTATAAAACTGCTTTAAAATGAATCCTGAGGAGAATTTTTCGTGGCGTCTGTACGAACGTATGTACGTACGTGCGTATCTCGCATAACTCAAAAATGAGTAGCCACAGAACGTTGAAATTTTGTACATAGGACTGCTATAACATGTAGATGTGCACCTCGTATTTTGGTTGCAATCGGCCGAACCAAACGTATATAAATATATTTATATATATATCCACTCTGTTACCCGGCTCAGTGATCTCAGTTTCTTTACTCTTATATGTTTGTAAATTGTACATTTTTTGCTTTAAAAATGATTGAATTATGTTGTTCTTATCTTCCGGTTAAGGTTTTTATGCCTTTAGTAAATCTGCATGCAATATTTTTAGAATTATCAACAATTTTAAAATTGTTTAAGTGCCGCTAAGCCTAATAATGTTTTTGATGGCGGCCATTGCTCTTGTTTACATTTAAAACAGCAGGATAGCGGATTTGTTGCCAATCTAGAGAAACTTAGCTTCGCAACAACAAAGATAACGCCTTCATTTATTATTTAAATGATGCTTAATCCTTTCTGGAATTTTCTCGAGGAAATAAGCGTTTAAGATTTACTTCGTAATTTTTAATACAGATATTTTGAGTTTTTATGTATTTTTGACTTCTCGCGAAGTGAGAACTGAATTAATTGCATGAGAAATACTCAATCGTCTGTAAAAAACTGTTTCTTTTTTGTTTCGTTTGCTTAATTTTTTTTATACATCGTTCTAGCTTTATTATAGTATTTGAATAGAACATGTGGCAATGATTAGATAATTCTTTAAATGATATAAATTTTGTGCACTCGGAGTTATAATATGAACGAAATATAATACTGTTAAGTGAACCTAGCGCCAGAGTGTCGCTATGGTAAACAAAGTGAATTTTAAAGAATACATTTATTGTATTGTGGTTTATGCGCTGTCGGCGAAGTAGGTTTAATTCAATCTAATAAGTTTAAATGAAATGCAAGAAAAAATGCGTATAATTTAATATTCCGTACAAGGAAGTCATGTGGTGTACACATCAGATTTTTTTTAAAACTTTTCATAGAACAGACAGGAGAACGCGCAACTTCAATGCGAAATTTAAATTTTGAACTTTTTACAGACGCCAGGAAAATATACCTTTATTTTGCTGCGTTACAGTAAACCTCGCATACATAGATGTATCAGAAAAATTTGATTCGCTTAGGCTTATCTCTTACGCTTAAGTTTACGAATCTTACGCTTAGTCATGCGCAGAACAACCACAACACTGGAACGGACATAAACTGCACGTACTTACCTACGCAAATGAATGCAGGAATTTGTCATTTCCTAGTCAAATTCATCATTGTTATTGCTTTTGCTCATGCATCGACCCAGCCTATAAAACCCCTTCCCGAACTGATAACTCAATCTGTTACTGATTACAAGACCCTGATACGTAATTCATGCGTACAGAGGCTGTTCGCACATTTTTTAGACGATTTTGGTAAGCAGTAATAAAAAATCGTTTGCTGCAAAAGAAGTAATTGCAATTTTACTATGTTTTTAAAAGCCAAAATTATCGTCTGTGGCTTGAAAGTTTTGTTTTTATTCAAAATGGCGAATTTAACAAAACAGGGGTTCGAAGGCTACATTTACGCTCTTTCCGAAGAGAAATATGCATACTCCGTTATCCAAAAACGATGTGAGAGTCATGTTTTGTGGTATCTAAAGCGTCGATAGGTAATATCATCAACAAGAAAGGAAACAAACACGTGAAATTGGAGCCTCAAGTGGGACAAAATTTCCAGACAATTATCCAAGGAAAAAAAGGACATCTTCGACTATTGCAAAGGTACGTTGTTTAATGTTGAAAGAAAATCCCCCTAGTCAAAGGACAGTTGCAAAATCATTAAAATGCTCGGTGTCCACTGTAAACAAAATGATAAACGTTGATTTAAATCTTAAGAAAGCGAAAAAACGTAATGTGCATCGTCTTCTTCCAAAGCATATCGCTCAACGCAGGACACGCTGCAGAATTCTATATGAGAAACACTTATCCAAAGAAAAATGGAAAACAATTGTCACAATAGACGAAGCATGGGTGTATTTAAATGATTGTAACAAAAAAAAGAGCCATTTATTATCATAAAAGGGGAGAAAAAAAATTAATTACATGGTTCAAAGAATCGAAAAAAAGTTTTTTTAAGGGATTCATGATTGTTGCTGGGTTTTCTTACAATGGCAAGCTAAAAGTAAAGAGAGTGCGAAAAAATGTCAAGATTAACTCCAAATATTATCAGGAACCTATTTTATCGCCAATTTTTCTGAATGAAATACCATCGCTTTACCCACAGTGCCATCCATCTGCGAGACTCCATCAGGACAAAGCTAGCAGTCACACATCAAAATCCACTGTAAATTTCGTAAAAGAAATGGAACAAAAAACTGGTATCAAGGTCATACCCTTCACTGATATCCCTATTAAATGTCCCGATGTGTCACCCATGGATTTTTGTGCTTTCGAACGTTTAAAAACTGCATTATCCAAACGTTGTCCCAAAACCCTAACAGGACTCTGGAAAGCTGTTCGGGAGGAATGGGATAGAATACCTCTTCTGCCACTTCAGAAGGCATTATTATCCTGAAAATTGCGGTGTCGAAAGGTAGTTCAGAATAAGGGATATCAAATAGAACATTTAAAACACAAGAATTTTATGTAATTTAGTTTTGTGAATACAATATACATCGTCTTAAAAATGTGTGAACAGCCTCTGTATTAGATAGTAAGAGGTCAAGAAGTAGGCAAAACTTCAAGTGACATCTTCAGGAAAGTCAGAAATTTCACACTTATCATACCAATAAACTTAAGGCCGAAAAGTCGAATTTCTGGACTCATAAGGGATTTACGGTTGACTGGTTACATACGATAATTATCTAAAACGTCCACTGACAATAATCTAAACAATTGCTGTCCACGCGTATATTTTTCCACCTGAACACACATCTCGTACGACTACGCACTGTCAATGAAGGCTACGGACTTCTGAAGATAAGTAACAGGAAGATGAAATCAAACCACCTTAATACGAGTCTTCTTCTTGGAAAGTAGATGTTTGAAATGAACAGGAAAGATGGAAGCCATGAAAAATGAATGCTCAATTTCCTAACATACACTTAACTGATAAGGTTTATTCTTTAAGGTTTACAGCGGTACCTAGAGCCATCGAATTTTGAATAACGTAGTTCTCCACCCGAACATGAACACCTGGAAGCCCGGAATTTGAATTTCGAATTTGTTTAATTATCTACTTTATATTTTGGAAAACTTTGAAGAATTTCTGATTGATTAAGAAAATCGACGATTTCGAAACCAGCAGTGGCAATACTATAGGGAACATTTTTATCTCCAGCACACGAGACTGTCTATCGAAAATTCTAAAGATATGCTGTTTTTAAATATTTTTTTTTTTTTTTTTTGATTTTGCTCTTGCATCGAAATTTATGTGTCGTAAGCGCCACGAACGTGGTATTTAATTTATAAAGTAAACGCAAAAAACGTTAATAATGAAAAGACAAAAAAAAGTTTTGTAAAGCCATCTCCGTAAGAAAAATGAACATTGATATGTTAAACTGAACAAAACAGATAAATGTATGCCAACCAATACATCGTTAATTCTAAACGTATACTGCTAAGTTGCTTTTAAAATTTTTGTAATTTTGCTATTGAGTTCTATATGGCGTAACTGCAAGGAAAATGATGCTTAATAATAAAGCTAAAAAACAGATTATCAGGAGTGATTATAACAGCACACTGGTAGACTACGAGCTGAGCGAGAACGTGAACAGCCTTAACAAATCCTTCTGGGCGACCGTGAAAATATGAAACCTTTTAGATTTTTTTTTAAACCTGAAATTACTTGTGTACACAACTCTCACCGCTTGACTAGCTGTACTAGATCAAATGAGGGAGAGGATATTTTTTAACTGGCCACCACAAGGTCCTCTGACGCTAAACAGATTATTCTTTTCTCTGGCGATATGTAACGGAAGTTGCAGATGCGTCACACCTACGTCAAGATCTGCCTTCAAGTTAAGATAAAGTACAAACAACTGTTACGGAAGCCATTAACGCAAACTTGCTGCAATTTGTATGACAATAACTGAGTTATTGCTTGACGTATTTCTCCTGCCCTTAGACATATCCCTTATCACAATTACTTATTTAATACCAAACACGCAAAGTAATTGCACGTTTTTTAATTACCCTCTATTATATTATAACAATGCCTATAATATGAATTACATCGCTACCACTAAACTGTATACAAAAAGGTTTTATTAATTTCAGGAAAACAAATTTTGAAGAGAGATAAATTTACACACATGATTAACGAACCCAATTTCAGATGTAGTATGAATAATATCACCTTGTAAGATTTACATATTCTTCTAACAGTTAACGTTTATGTATTTTGCATCAAAAACCTATTTATTAATCTTATCAAAACGCATTTTGAGAGACAGCGTATTTACACCAATCATACAACATATCTAGTTTAATGCATTACATACATAAAATCAAATGCTTTTGCATATTTTTTTTTAATAGTCAGCGTTTGTATATTGTGCAGACTGTACACTGGACCATAATGTTTGACAAACAGACAGAATTATGTACGCTGGTGAAAGCACTTGTGTTTGGAACTAATGTTCTTAACTTATTTCATCATCACTTTCCTTCTGGGCGACCGTGAAAATATGAAACCTTTAGTTCTAATAACATTTTCCTTTCGAAATAAACTAAGAAAACATACAGATGTATGTGAGTTCTTTTCCCCATGCAACGAATTTCTTTCTTACAAAATGCACTGCAACAGCTTATGCCCTAAGCTTAACAAAAACTCACTTTCTAAAAACAGACTAAATAAACGTAGAGCCGTATGGTAATTTCTTGTCCCGTGCAATGATATTTTTCTTATTATATGCAGCGAAAATGAAGACATTTAAAATTGCATTGTGTTTGAAATACACTCAATGAAAGATGAAGAAAAATTCAAACACTGGCATTACAGTAAAATGTACTAGCGCAAGTACCCGATGCCAGTTAAGTTAGAGTGAGTAATGCATCTAACAACAGAGAGAAGGATAACGCTGTAATCCTTCTCTAATAACGATGCAAAAAATACGATTCACAGTCAGATATTTTACACTCTGCTGCGATATGGAATCCACATAAAAAATTTCCATAGAAAAATAAACTAATTCTTTCTCATTATGTTAGAACAAGGACAAGCAGTTTTTAATGATTTTCGTCTTTTTAATTAAATGGTCGTAAAAGCTGAAGTTCCATCCAATATTTCACTTACATTCAATTTTAGTCGATTAAATGTGGCAAAAAAAATGATCATAATTAATCAGAAAGGCAATAACACGAACAAACAAACAAACAAGCAGACATTCTTCTTTATATATGTAGATTTTGTGAAAACTTACAAATTTTTGATTAACAAACTCTACGATTTGAAAGAGAGCAGTAGCAACACGTTTCGAGATAAAGCATTTTGATCTCCAACGCGCGAGACTGTTGCCACTCGGAAAAATAAGTGCAAAAATTCATTAAATTTGGGGAATTTTTAATTAATATGCCCGCTGATTAAAGTCTACGCAATCGAAATGGCTTCCCACGAATTTTTGGAATCGGGAATAATGTATTTAATATTTGGCAATACTATTTTTATTTCATCGTAAAACTTAGAAATATTTTATTAACATACTCTAGGATTTGAACGTGAGCAGTGGCAACAACTTTCGAAATAAAGCAGATTTTCATCTCCAGCTTGCGAGACTGTTGCCACTCGGAAAAATGAGGGCGAAAATGATCGTTTTTCCAAGTTTTTAATTAATATCTCTGATTTTAGCTGCTTTTGGGGGGGAAGGAAGTGGACGGCTTTTCCAGGATTCAGAAAAGAATTGTTTGGTGACGATAGCTATAGTCGTAATTGAGTTATTTAGAGGACAAACAAACATACTTTTTTCTTTATATATATAGATAGATTTTGCTTCTGGAGGGAACTGGATTACTACTTTATGGCAAATCACGCGAAGGCTACCTGTGTAAGGGTAAAGCTGCCTTCGTAGAGAA
Source organism: Stegodyphus dumicola (assembly GCF_044657685.1). Classification (NCBI taxonomy): domain Eukaryota; kingdom Metazoa; phylum Arthropoda; class Arachnida; order Araneae; family Eresidae; genus Stegodyphus; species Stegodyphus dumicola. Next base: position 18,063,171 of record NC_140772.1, on the reverse strand, counting down.
TTTTTTAAGAGAAACTAGTTCGTATTTACATTACACACAAGGAAAAGGACAAAAACTTCCATGCAGATAGCCTCCGGAATTTGAATTTTAAATGCAGGGATTTTACTGCCTGCCATTTAGTTGGTATTCGGCCAACACATAAAATAACACAACTGTAATTGCTAATTTATTAGGCTGGAAATTTTGCACATACAGATAGATTACGATTTCTGATTATATGGACTAACCGGAACTATTCTATCTATATATTCGGATATTTTAAGTATTTAGACAAACATTAAGCTCAGTTAGGCAACTTAACTGAGCATATCAAAATCTAGACTTAATAATTTTAGCTCTGATTTTATATCGGTTTGCGGCTACAAATTTTGTGACACTGTCTATACGTAAATCGGGCATTAATAATTTTAGTTTTGATTTCATATGTATTTCTTAGTGAGCTACAGATTGTTGTGCTGCAATTTCTGTGTAATTCAGGCATTAATAACTTTAATTCTAGTTTCAAACCTGTTGGTCAGATAACATTTCCATGCCACTGTGCAAGTGCCCAGAGGGCCGATAGCTTAACTACAACAAATTAATATGATTGATCAGTGAGTATATAAAACCTAAAAACTTCAAAGTTTAATAAACCATACCCAGTAATAATTTTTAGTCTTTTAATATTTTGCATCATTCTTTTCCACTTTAAGTACAGATTACAAAAAGATAGAATAGTTAAATAACGAGGGCTAACTTCATTTCAGCGACAATATTGGGACACTATTTAATATAAAAATCAAAAATTTTATTTTTAAACCATGGCTTTATTTTGAAAAGTTTGCCGTTATTTTATATGTAAGTGCCTCCATTATTTTAAGAACCAAGAGGATGGGAGGGAACGCAGTAAACAAATTCGGGAGGGTGAAATTTGTCAACGTTAAATATTTGACGCAATTTTTGAAAAGGGAAAGGATGATTTAGTTTATCATTCTTGTGCTATTATTTTAATGCCCGCCTTCTCCAGAAAAAAAGAAAATCTGGAAAGATTCAGATTTTAAAGTCGTACCATAGGATTTCTTAAGGTTTTTTATGCTCTCGCTGGGGATCGCAGGTTACCAGCCTGCTTTTGGACTCGCTCTTACTAACACAAGTGTTTTGTTCTTTTAGTTTGTTCTTTTTGCTATTAAGCATCGCCTTCTTCGCACTTACATAAAATTCAAGAGCAAAATCACAAAATGTTTAAAAACAGCACACCTTTAGAATTCCCAATAGAGTGTTAGAGGTTTCCGTACATATTTTTCTTTTCTTATATATCTGCTATATTATTTCTTTGAAAACTAACGAAAAAATTATCACAAAAACGAGAAAGTAGGTAATGAGAGTAGAAAGTGTTATTTCATAAAAATGTTTAATATTTCTTATAAAAAACCTCATGATTTAAATGAGCTTTTATTTAAAATCGTTCGGATTTAAAAGTACAGAAAATATTTTTAGGAACTGCATTTATTACTATCACTTGGTTTGCTACTCAGGAAAGAAAGATTAAATTTGAAATTTAAATACTTTGTACCTTACGCTTTGGCAACATGCTAGTGCGTGGAGATCACAAGAATTTTATTTAAGGCACTGGCAACACTTAAATTAAAAGATAAAGCCGAATAACCGATTAAAAGTGAAAGCGAAATGATTTAACATTTTGCTGAATGGCAACAGTCTGGAGCGTTGGAGATAAAAAAAGTTCATTTCGAACAGTGTTGCCATTTCTCGCTTTCATATCATCGAGTTTGCTAAACAAAACTTCGTTAAATTTGCCCAAAATATGAAATAAATTAAAAACAAATTTGAAATTGTAAATTCGGGTTTTGCGACGCGCGTGTTCGATGTATGTTAAAAATTCGGTGGCTCTGGGTAGCGTCGTTTTTTCACAATCCGAGGAAGATACATATATACAGAGTAGAGTCTTCATTATTTAATATTTTTTAATCGCGATAATATATGGTGGCAACAATTTGAAAGGGATTAACACTGAAGTGATGCGGACAAAAAGTAAGTTTCAAGACATATATTATGTTTTGTATACATATATTATGTTGAATACATATATTATGTTTTGTATATGTGGATTTGGGGGGTAAGAAGCAAAAAAAGGAAACATTACAGACAGAATTTTATAATATTCCCTTTGCCAAGATGGAAATTACGAAACTTTGTCTAATGAGTTGCATTTACAGTTTCTGGCACTTTGATCCAAAACATACCAAACTCTTAAGTGAGCTTTTTCATTACTTAGTAATAGATTTTAAAACAGAATTGTAATTAACGTTTAAAAGGCCTAAGAGTCCCAGTGTGTAATGTTGTTCTTCATTGTGATTATTTCGTGAATGAAATATTATGGTATCTTTCTTAATTCCTGTTAACACCGGCATAAGCTAAAACTCGCTCCAAAAAGATAAACTCTTATTACGATCGGCAATTAAAAAAATTATAAATAAATCTTCGAATTCGTCGGCGACATATTTTAAGGTTAGATCTCTTCTGCTATCAGATTTACATTTATAAATTTGCTTTGCTGTACATTCTTTGCTTCATTTCACTTCTTCACTCCAGCGTTAAATAAATGCTTCAGTTAAATATTATACACATAAAAAGAAAAACATAAATTTGTGCTGATTGTTCGACAGTACAAACGAGAAAATATTTTTTAGAATTCTTGTTAGCCGATTGGAACTGACTTATTTGATTACGTCCGTTGGTGAGTTAAGTTTGAAAAAAATAACCTTGCTGTAAAAGGATAAGTAATTAAAAAAATATATAAAGATTTAATTGCGTTTAAGTGAAATGAGAGATATAAATTAAGAATTCTTACGTCGACTGAAGTGTTAAGTTTGAAGAAGTAACTCTGCTATGTAAGAATACATAAGATTTAGATACATTAAGTTTATGGTAAGAGCACGGCATAAGATTCACTTTCAAGTTTTGAATTAACTTGTGTAACTGTGTCAAATTGCATGAGTCTGTGCCTTATACTCGTCTCGTGTCCTTTCATGCGTATCTTTTTAGCTACAAAATATTAAGTTGCAATTTTATATTTTTTAGTTTATTGAGTTCATTAGCTCTTTTTCCTCCTATCTTCCTAAGTTTTGAGTTTAAAGTCTCTTCCTAAGTTAAAGCTAGTTTAAAGTATTTTCCAAGGGAAGAACTTGCCAGATATTAAAATTTCATTCAGAACTTGCAAGTTTGTTGTTAAAACTCCAAAAACAATAACACTAATTCACAGAACTTTTCTGCCCAAACTGGCCAAGACGAATTATCTAATTTAAACATTTTAATTCCAGATTTAGTGTATATTTCAATACTTAAACGAGCCCGTTCACACAGCTTGCGTTTCTAACAACTAATACTGTCATTCTGAACACTGGTATTCTAACTATTAAAAAAAAAAAAAAAAAAAAAAAAAACTTTTACACAATTTATCAAAAAATTGTAACACTGCTGCTCTTTTGTAGCTTTTTAAAAATATATTTTACGAAAATAAATTAAAATGACATCCAAGTAAAAGGCTGATATATATATAATGAAAACTAATATAATAACTAAATGTTAATTTTATATAAAATCACTGTGAAAAAATGAGTTACTAAATTACCTTAAAATTAATTACTTATTACCTTATATATATATGACAAAAACTAATATAATAACTAAATGTTAATTTTACATAAAATCACTATGAAAAATGAGTTACTAAATTACCTTAAAAATCGATTACTCATTACCTTAGACTGTTACAAAAAATTACTAATGTATCTTAAACTCTCATCGCAAAGTTACTAAATGACCTTAAAATTAATTACTAATTATCTTATATATATATATATATGACAAAAACTAATATAATACCTAAATGTTAATTTTACATAAAATCACTCTGAAAATGAGTTACTAAATTACCTTAAAAATCAATTACTAATTACCTTAGGCAGTCAGAAAAAATTACTAATGTATCTTACTAAACTCCCGTCATAAAGTTACTTCACTAACAATCAGAATAAAAAATATTAAATAAATAAATAAATAGCAAAAATTAAATAAATAGTAATACAACTAGTTCATTTTTAGCGGCAATGCTGAAAGCTTACAGCAATGTATTTACATCACCGTTATAGTTTAACCACAATACGGTCGTAATTTGCCGTACACAGCATTCCTCATACCGATACATTCGACTCTCGATACTGATTAAATCGATTATTAACAGTAACGGGGCGGGGAAGTCGGAAAGAATTAAGAGACATTCACTCACCTGGAGGTTCATGGGGGGATTTTTCATCGGCTGCGGATCCGTTGCCACCCCTGCTACCGACCGGCCAGGGCAGGCGGGGTCCGAACTTGCTGGCCCACAGCAGCGGGAAAAAAGAGTGCACATTGACGGCATCCATCTCAGGAGCAGGGCCGCCGGTTCCTAGTCAGCCGTGCGGCACCTCGTCGGCCGGCCGGCGATCCCTCAGTGGCATGGTACGGAACTGACCGCTCTTGAAAACTGGTTGCTCGATCTTAGAAAAAGAGTTCCCCGGTGAAAGTGCTTCTTTTTCTTTTCACCAGGCGACAGACGAGAAGAAAATTAAGAACCGGTGCACCCGTTTCGAGAAGGGATAAAAAAAGCAAGACACCGCTCCTTGCAGTGATGACGAGATTTTAAGTTTAGATTACGGCCGACGAGATTCGTCGGATTTCTCTTAACTTTTTTTCTTAAGGCAACCGTTACTGAGGTAGGTACGGAGAAAAAAACGTTTCTTCTTAAAAAAATAAACAACAACGAGTTCGTCCGCGTCGACTTTACATCACCGCGTCACACTCCTGTGTGCCGGCGACGAAGTGGCGACGGTTCGCGTGTGAGCCGTTCGAGCGCCACACGGCTTCTAACTGGGACCGCCACCCTCCACCACCGGTGGCTGCGACTGCAGCGCCCTCCGCGCATACTCGACCACTTTAGCCAGAAAACATCCCTTTTCCACTTACTATTTTCCCCCCTTCGTTTCCTCCTCGGGCTCTCTCTTCGTCGCTCTCTCCTCCTCGGGCCAAGTCTCCATACGTAAATAGATTCCCTCTCCGTCTCGCATTCAATCAATCAATCAGGCACACAATGCGAGAGATGCCTTCATTTCCTTGCGGATTTCCACTGGAAGATACTGCCGCGGAAATTTAATATGCGCGCCAAAATTGCTTGTTTTAATAGGCACCAAGCGCGTCTTCGCCGCGTTCGCTTTCACAATAAAAATATATTTCAACACAACTGGGTAACTATAACACGCCGGATAGGATTGTACATATCATCGGCATCATGCCAAAGTCACGAATCTGCACCCCCCCCTGTTTTCATAAAAAAGGCATTGCAGAATGTTTTATACCATCCGGGACCATTTCTCTGCACACGAGAGCCATTTTATGATACGCATTCAATCAGTTGCATTCGATCACACTCAATCAATCAATCGCTGTCAATCAACAACAAATGCCTTTATTTCCTCTGGAAAATGCTGTTGCAGAGAGCGCGTGGAAATTTGATACACGTACTAAAATTAAAATTGCTTACTTTAATGGGAATCAAGTCCGTACTCCTACTCCTTCAACCCCTTCTTCGTCACAGTCGCTTTCATGATAAAAATGTATTCGTGAACTACAGTTCTAAGAAAAAGCCGACGTCATGCGCTAGTTGTTAGTTATGACAAGTCGTCTTAGATATGTTCGGCCAGAAACTGATTTATAGGGCGATTAAATTGCACTGATCACCGCGTGCAGAGGGACCCTTAAATTATTCATTAATTTTCTAAAAAATAGCTAATATAAGATGTGTCTAAAAATGCGGGCTCCCAAAAGTTCAAATGATGTGGGTTCCCCGCTTCATACATCCACCAGTGTTATACTACGCCAAAGACATGAATCTACACTTTTGTTACGATAAACGCTGTGGTTAGGATGCACATTTTCCTAGCAATTAAATACGAAAAAAATTGTTTCTTAAATATTTTACTTTTTTTTTTTTTTTGCCTTGTTTGTTTCTGTCTCTTTTCCTTTCTTATTTATTCTTATTATTTATTTATTTATTTTCTGTTTAGTTCATTCACTATTTTTTGTTATTTACTCTCACTAATATTCCTGGTAATAATATGCACAGGATTTCAGAACTTATGTGTACATATTTTGAGAATTATTTCTCACAATTAAGTTCATTTACATATAATTTTTACTCCTTACATTGATTTTTCTTTTAATTTCATACATACTTTTTTTATTTATTTATTTTAGCTAACATAATATTTTTATGTTAATTACTATCTATACCTTCTATTTCTTCTATCAACCGTTACCAGAATGCAAATTAATTTGAGCTTAAACAACACGCGAATTTGTTATATTAGGACAGTGCTGTAGCAAACATTGCCGTTTAGCTTGAGACGATAAACCGCCTCCCACCTAAACGAACTATAGATTGGTGTAAAAAACATGGATCTGTTACGAGTTTAGGCTCACAATTTTTTTCGTCGCAGCCGAGTTTGTGTTTTACTGCTTTAAACACTCGAGTTTTAGATATCCGAAAACAGCGGTCGCTAGCATTTATTACTTTGGGGTTGTACTACGAAACGTAAAACCTAAGTAAAATTTTACTTCTTGTGTGTGTTCTGAAATTTAACTAAAACTTTTGAGTAGTTGTGAAAAGTAAGAAACACGACAAGAAATGTAAAACAAAAGATAAAATAAGTGTGATTCAGCAGCCAATTAGATTTGATTTAACCTTACAAACTTACTTTCTGTTCTTTTCTGAAAGAAGATCCAGACTATAACTTTCTTTTAAATTTGATACTAAAATTTCATATTTTTGGTTAATTAATTTCTTTTTTTGATTATATTCAGTACTTGAAAATGCGGTGTATTAATTTAAACTGCAGTGTTTTATTCCTTCTTCCACTTGCTGAAGACTTCTTCGAATCACTCTTGAACAAATGGAGAAGAAACTAAGGGGATCTTTAAAAATAATGTGGGCAAAATTAAAAGTTTAATTTTCATTTGCCGTATAAATATCTTTTAATATGACAATTTCTCTTGTTTATAATTTATATTTGTGTGGCAATCTTTAATGTATAAAAACAAGTTGCAAGCCACACTTATCAAACACAGAAAGGGGAAACTTATTAGAATTCCAACCACTCTCTGGAGAAAATTTTTAGAATCCTTCAATTTAGAAGTGATTTGGCATCCTGTTAATTTAAACCAAGAGAAGAGTAAAGATTATAAATTTTTAAAAAAATTACATGCCAAATTTAAAATTTAGAAATCTAAAAAATTAGAAACTAAAACTGAGATGAAGCCCTTTTGCATTAAAAGAATAACAGAATTTTTCATATAGTTATTCAGATATCCGATTTGGGCATTGAATATATACATGTTCTAAAATTCCAAACTAATAATGAGGATAGGAGCTATTGTTAATAAAACGTCAGAACGGTTCGCTAAATTTCCATGTAATTCTCGAAATTTAAGATTTGAGCAATGAAAATGCAAATTCGCTTCAAAGGTTTTAAAACTAAAAATCTTAATCCTAATTTTAACAGCTGATTAATTTTCTCCATATTTTCAAAACATTTAAAAAGAAATCCTTCAAAAAGGTTAATAACAATCTAAAATACATGACGTCCCCCCCATCTAAAAAATATTTTCACATAACATTAAATTTTTTAAAATATTGAAAGGTTTTAAAAGTCTTTCAAAAATTAATAACCATTAACCACATAACATTTTCATTTATTTTTTTTTTATTTTTTATTTTTTATTTTTTTTAAAGTCCAAAGGAGTAATTAGCCCAGGAGGGCTATTAATTTCGTTTTCGCATTTTGAGCTGGTTCACTATAAACGGTGCTTCACTTTTCAAATTTTTGCCACCAAATGTTAGAGCCCTGCATCATATTTAAAGAAATTAAATAATGAAGAATCTGCATGAATGTATGAATGTATGTAAAATAACCTATACAGGTACCCAGAGACATCAAATTTTGAATAACTTAGTTCTCCACTCGAATATGGACATCGAGAAGCCCAAATTTGGAATTTGTTTTATTATTTATTCCCTATTTTGTAAACCTTTAAAGAACTTTTGATTAACAAACTCAACGATTTAAAGCCAGCAATGGCAACTCCGTATGAAAAATAAAACATTGTTATCTCCAGCGGGCGAGACTGTGTATCCAAAATTCAAAAGACGTGCTGTTTTCAAATTATTTTGTGATACTGCAGTTGAATTGAATTTTATAGTTTAAGTGCGAAGAAAATGATATTTAATATATTAATGTATAAGGTATTTCTCCCACTTTCCTAGCGTGCCTTCGTGGTGTAGTGGGTTCCGCACGCTGGGTCGGTATTCCACAGGTCCGTGGTTCGGTTCCTGGCGAAGGCGCTGCTAATTTTTCTTATCTCCGGCTTCCAGAAAATCCTAATGTCTCTACAGTGGCGCCCGAACTAAAAGGATGTTGGATGAGGTTTCTCCACACCCAGGATTTGGCGATTGGGTCCCCTGAAAAACCCAGTCACCCTTTAAAAAAAGGGGGTTGTATATAACGTATTTCTCCCACCTTCTTGGCGTGTCTTCGTGGTGTAGTGGTTCTGCACGCTAGGCCGATATTCCAGTGGTCCGTAGTTCGATTCCCGGCGAAGGCTTTGCACATTTTTCATCTCTTCGGCTTTACCAATTAACCTAAATGTCTCTCCAAATGCAACACACGAAACATTAAAAAAAACGCCCCTCTGGGCGTAATATAAAATCTGAAAGTTTTCAAATCCTCCCATTTTTGAACTCGCAAATGTTAGGAAAATATTTCAGTCACATGATTTTATATTTCAAATCGAAGTTTAAAATCTTCCAGATATCTTATAAAAAGAAATTATCTGTTAAAAGAAAGCTCCAAAAAGCAGGAAAACTAACAGGCAGAATCTCGCGATCAATAATTGAATGAACAAACCCAATAAAGTACAGCTGATACTTTGTAATCCGTAATGCACGTAGCTTACTATTAAGCTAGTTACACTCAAAAAGTATTTAAGGAAAACAGAAATAAATAAATGCAGCCTGGCTTTAATACATCGTGAAAAATGTTTATACCCTCAGTAATAATCGCCTTCTGCTTCTGACGGATGACAGATAAATAGAAATAAAGATGATGGATCTGAACAACTTTCAGACTTTATTTAGATTTAAGTCTTTTACAGTTATCAAGCTAGATTAGGAAATTTTTCCTATAACGATTGGAATTTAGTATTTATCTACTTTTTTAGCTAACAAATATGCTACAATAGGGGTGGGCAAAAGCCGGTCAACGGGCCGAATGTGGCCCTTCTAATTTCTTAATCCGGCTTGTTATGAAATCCTGTACAGGGACTTTTACATGTCATTCTTCCTTGACTTTGTAGGCATGAGTCTGCATCTATTGTTTCAGTATAATATGCACATATATAGGCTTGACTACTTTAGCGATCAACTAAAGCTGAGAACCTCACATATGTTAGAAACGTGTCCATCCGCCAAGGAATATAGTCCTATCATTTCGAGCAGCTTCATTTTAGAAATTAAACAAAGAAATGTGGATGCTGTTAAGGGGGCTCATACACCTTAAACCCCTTATGATCTTCAAATATGTGACTGTTGCAAGAATTGGGATATTTTATTTATTTTAAAAGCCATTACTTCCAACCTTTTACAGCTGACTACATAATATAGCTGCTTTGGAAACTAGTAACCAGAAAGTTTGTGTTGCCACAAATATTTTTGTAATTTAATCCTCTTTGTGACAAAATATTTCGCCATGTTTCCACTTTGCGCGCATGATATTTTAAAAATGGCTAATGGTACATACTTGAAATTGGATGGAATTCTTTATATGGGCATTATTTTCTAACTGAACCAAAAATCTGATGAATATTTTAATATTGAAAAATTTTATGGACGAAAACATTACAAATTTTTTTTAATAAAATACATTTTATAAACTCAACTCAAAATAAAATAAAAAAATAACATGAAATTTTTAGAATTTTAGGTTCGCAGTAGTTTCTAATGTTATAAAAGCTATATATTAAATATGGAATTAAATTATGCAATTTTAAACTGTGCGCGCAAGGTGGAAACATGACGAAAAATGTTGTCACAAAACGGATTAAATTATAAAAATATTTGTGGCAACAAAAACTTTCCGATTACTATTTCAGAAAGCAGCTATATTATGTAGTCAGCTGTAAAAAGTTAGAAGTAATTGCTTTTAAAATAAATAAGTTATCCCAATTCTTGCAACAGTCACCTATTCGAAGATCTTATGGGCTTTAAGGTGTATGAGTGCCCTTAAGATAAAAAGACTGATCAGAAAAGGAAATTTAGGGAAAGAACATTTCACTTCTAAATTTTTATTTGGAAATGAAACTATATATGTCAATTAACATGTAAATTATTTGATGACCAGTAATAACAGATCCCGTTTATGGCGTAGCTGTAATTTCTTTTGCGTGTGCAAATTTCTGATGGGGAAAAATGTTTTCATCCCATCCATTGTGTCCAGCAAACTACCCGGCCACCGCAAAAGATCGTTACGACAGTGCTCGTATGATGCATTAAAAGAGATCTTTTTGGCTCGCACTTGACAGTGTTTGCCCAAACGTGGTCCACAAAGTTTTAGAACTACTTTTAAACAAATTTTAGCATACCTGTCAAACGATGATTGACAGCATATACTACAGTGACATCTCAACTTGATTTTCTAAAATTTCACCTGCCCATGGGGAGAATTATCAAAGCAATTTTGCTTTGATCCAGTGAACATTTGCTGGTATGGATTCGACTGGAAATCAAGGAAAACCAATAAATCTTTTGCTATAAAGTGAGAATTAATCATGGCTTTTCAAATAAATTGTAACTAGAAACAAAATTAGCAGTTTTGCTTATGATCCTGAGATAAAATGGCAGTTACCGGAAGGAAATAGTTCCTGGGAGACAGACTGCGAATTTTGTATTTTAGAAGGAGCTCGCGGACATTCGAAAGAGAATTCATTCTCATAAGCCCGAAAGAACTCAATGGAATAACTGTTTTCTGCTGCACTACAACACACAATTCAAATATGACCCAGCATATTCTAGCAAACTGTGACATAATTCTCAGCAACTTCCTTATTCACTACCGTTGGGCACCTGCAGATTACTTTCTGAAGCGAAGTCTCATTTTAGTATTATTGAAGCGATTCAGAAAATGAAAGATTCAGAGATTTAAACAGTATATAAAAAGATGGACGAAAGCATAAAGTCCACCTGTATGAAGATGCCAAGCATTGTATACACTTTCAAAGACTGTGTATCAAGTTAGCGTGTTATTTTCTTTAATTTTTGGATTTTGCATGGACTCGTTTCGATTAAAAAACTTCATACTTAGCATTGAATTTTCTCTAGAAATCTGTTCACCGTGTCTTTATAAATCACAGACTTCACCTCTGTTCACCAGGAACAAATTTCTTGTGAGTATGAATTACCCTTGAATTTTTTCAGCTTATAGTACTGAATTCCTTTTTCTCTTTTTAACTACTCCACTGCTGCAAAAGCAATTTTTAATCTATACAATATTTAAATATTAAAAAAATTAATCTGAAACCTTTCAGATTTTATATTGCGCCCAAGGGGGAACTTTTTTAACGTTTTGTGTGTTATCTTTATTTATTAAATATCATGTTCTTCCAACCATAAAATTCAATTCAATAGCAGTATCACAAAATAATTTCAAAACAGCATTCTCCGATACACAGCCTCGCGCGCTGAAGATTTTTTTAGGGAAAGGGGAGGGGTAGAGTGTTGCCATTGCTAGCTTCGAAATCGTTGAGTTTGTTAATCAAAAATATGAAATAGATGGTAAGGATATTTTATTAACAGTTAAATTTTGAGTTAAACTTCCCTTCCTATCGCTTCTTAATTTCAACTTACCCCTTCCTTAATTTCACTTACAACTTACCATTTCACTTTATCAGGACTTGTGTTCCTCTTTATTGGCGTTGGAAACATGAATGGTCCTGAATCGGAACAGGGAGCTTATTCAAGCTATGTTCAAGAAGGTGTGAAGTAGACAACACAAGCAGGAAGGGTATACGAAACCCTTTTAATCTTTTACAGGATCTTTTACAGGATCTTCCTTCAATCTTTTACAGGATCTTCCGAGCTTCGGAATACAAAGACCAACCACTTGTGGTCTGAACGTAAGAATATAAAAACTACTAACTAAAACTCTAACTAAAAACTAACTTTGAATTAGTATATAAAATGCCTAGCACTAAGATTGGCCTTTATTTAAAGAAAGGTACGTATGTAGTACGCCGAGCTGCTTAAACTACAATACGTTTGCAAATATCAAGAGGGCTAAACCTCTGCCCTTACAGGCAACCAGCAACAGAGTGAAAACTCGTAAAACTACAGTGGCAAGTGGCGTGCTTCCTATAACTCCTTCTCTCTCTCTCTTGGCAAAAAGCCACAACTTAAGTACTTGGCGTTAGCTAGACAATTTGCATAAACAAGTTAAAGCATTTAATTCTGGCCGGAAGTAGAAAATAAGAAGTGATAGTACAGTTTTAAAATAAAATAAACGTTAGTAAAACTTAGGATCCTTACAACTTTATCTTATGTAATTTTACAAATTAAAAATTCGACTAAGCATAAAATCTCAATTCCATAAAAAAAGGGTAAATTCTTAATCACTATTGTAAAAGTGGTTAATTTCATTCGGTCTAAAGGACTTAAACAGAGACGATTTCAACGGTTCTTGAGTGATTTGGAAGCTGAATATGGTGACGTTGTAGGTAACGCGGAAGTACGTTGGTTGAGCCGAGAAAAGAGACTTCAGCGCCTGTTTCCTTTGAAGAGCGAAGTTCAACAATTCATGGACTCTAAAGAGAAATCTATTCACGAGTTTAGTGATGAGAAATGGTTGACAGACTTAGCATTTCTTGTCGATATTACAGGTCATCTCAATGATTCGAACTACCGCTTACTAGGAAAAGAGCTACTTTTTCATAATACATTCAAAGTTGAAAGAGGAATTCAGAAGCAGATTTTCCGATTTTTGTGAAAATGAAATGTTCATGAGAATGTTGCCATTTTCAGTAGACGTTGGAAGTGTTCCACCTGAAATTCAATTAGAATTTATAGATTTACAGTGTGACTCTGCAGTAAAATGCGACATTTAATTGATTTTTATTCGAAGTACGTGACTTCATGACAATGTCGCCATTTTCAGTAGACGTTGGAAGTGTTCCACCTGAAATTCAATAAGAATTTATAGATTTACAGTGTGACTCTGCAGTAAAATGCGACATTTAATTGATTTTTATTCGAAGTATGTGACTTTATGAGAATGTTGCCATTTTCAGTAGACGTTGGAAGTGTTCCACCTGAAATTCAATTAGAATTTATAGATTTACAGTGTCACTCTGCAGTAAAATGCGAAATTTAATTGATTTTTATTCGAAGTATGTGACTTTATGAGAATGTTGCCATTTTCAGTAGACGTTGGAAGTGTTCCACCTGAAATTCAATTAGAATTTATAGATTTATAGTGTCACTCTGCAGTAAAATGCAAGTTTCTTGAAAATCCTACATTAATTGATTTTTATTCGAAGTAGGTGACGGAAGATAAGTACCCAGGAATTCCTAAGCATGCACACTTCATATTTTCTAACTTTGGCAGTACCTACATATGTGAATAACGTTTTAGTAAAATGAAAATCCTAAAATCAAAAACAAGAACACGGCTGACGCACAGATATTTGGAGGAAACTTTACGAATTGCAAAAACACAAATTAAACCAATTATTGAAGCTTTAATCAAGCAAAAAAAAATGTCAAATTTCACATTAAAACTAAAGTAACTATCATCTCCCGCCAGTGATTAAGTTTTTGTTTCTTTTTATTGTAAATGCATTTTGTAATATCGTTCTGTACAATCATCTTTATACTTTTTTTTTCATAGTTAAAAAGGTAGCAAAAGATTTTAATTCGATTTCCATTCGACGTTTTGGAAAAAATGTATATGTATACAAATGTGTAACATCATCTCTTCGCTTAGAATCAATTGTAGTATTGCAAAATAAACGTCCCTTTTTTCATATAAATTTGACTACACTATTTTTTGACAGGCACGTGGACCTCGGATCTCTGCAAATTTATTGCTGTGGCCCTCAGGCGAGAAATTTTGAAAACCCCTATATTAGAGTATCACTTTATTTCGTATATTTCAAGGAAATTTAAGGGGTGTTGGAACCCCCAAATCTTTAAAAAATGGTGATTTCGGATTTTTGGATTTTCAAATTCTCTACGCTTTTATCTTTCTAAAAATACCATTCTTTAATCTCTATGAAAATTAGAACTGTAAAAAATCTAGTTTTAATTTGTCATCTACTGCTTTGATCAATGAGGATTTTTACATAAAAACGCGTTTTTCTCCGAACGTGATTTTTTTATACTCGATGCACCTTTTCTCAGGAACTACTGCTCACAGGTATTAAATTTTTATGGCTTATTTATTAGGTTCCCTAATATTTATTGAAATGAGATTTTTGTAATAAACTTAGAAAAAAAAATTTTTTTAATGTTTTGTGTGAGAGAAGTGCTAAATTTTACTATGCCTAACAAAATATTCTGTAATTTACTTTAAAATTCAAAATGTTACAAAAGCTCATTTCAGTATAATCAGATAGATATACTTTAATTACAGAAAAAATTTCAAGCTTGTATCTACAGCAGATTTTGAGAAAAGGTACATCGAAAATGGCCAATTTAACATTGTCGGTATAGAGGTTTCTGATACCCCTTAAAATGCTTTACTGTACAAAGTACTTATGCCTTCGCTTCATATGACTTGAGATAATTCGTTTCAATTACAGCAAATAGCAAGCAATAAAAGTATTTATATATAAATAAAAACAAATTTTCGACTGCATTATCGTCACCAGAGTAAATTAAAAATTTAATCTATGCGATGTGAACATTGTGACCGATGCGAGTGAACTTTAGCAGCTTTAATACGTAGACAGAAATCTATTAGACTAAGAATAGTTTTTTTTTAAAAAAAGTTCTTACTTGAAGGAATTTGATAGATTTCGTCTTCTTCGAGAAACAAAAATATTTTTGACCCATTAATTGGTTAGCTTACGTTTCATTTTTGAAATTTTAAAGTCTAATTTTGCTTTTATTTATATCTTAAAAATACTACGAATATACGTTCGTGAAAAAAAAAAATGGCCACATTTTAGCTCTCGCTTGCATAATTTTTTGTGAGTAACACGTTATTGCATAGGACTGACCAAGTTTCTTGAATCGCGATTTCGCTCTGTTTGATAAACAAAAAATGACGACAGCATAAAGCACTAGAATATATCCAGCTCCCACTTCATAAAGGACGAAAGAAAATGGTGAGGGGGGGGGAAATAATAATGACAATGACCATACAAATCACGACGCCTCCAATGAGCACCAGGGGACGCTGACTTCGCTAAGCGAACGGGAACGATAAAACGAAAAAGACGCTAAAGTATCGATCGTCGATCTGGTCAGTCGGATGGGGAAAGGAAGGGGGCAAACGAACGAAAGGCCTGTCGATATTCGTGAAATTTAAAGCTCGCCCATTCCGTGACTACAGTTACGGATGACAGCCGTTGGTTCTGTCTTTCCTCCAGGTTTCGTTCGTTCCATCCTCCAGAGCTTGGAACAGAGAGAAGAGAAAGATTCTGTCGCTCTTCACACCACCGGCGTTAGCCGAACGATAGAGCGAAGAACTGATGGGGGAAGAAAGCTTCCTGGACGACTGGGACATTCAATGAGAAAGTGCAAGAGGGGGGGAAACAATTTTAAAAAATAATATGACATCGAATTGAGCAGAATAAGAGATTCTCAGAAGACGTATTTTACATCCATTACGATTGTCGTTGGATCATTCAGAACCTATCGAGGAAAAAAAAGGTCATGGCATTTTCCCTCGGAAGACTCCTCTTCCTCGTGTACAAAATCGTGTACATCGAAAATGGCCAATTTAACATTGTCGGTATAGGGGTTTCTGATACCCCTTAAAATGCTTTACTGTACAAAGTACTTATGCCTTCGCTTCATATGACTTGAGATAATTCGTTTCAATTACAGAAAATAGCAAGCAATAAAAGTATTCTAACTGTATATTCTTTTCATTTTTAATGGCGACGGTCTCTTATTTGAAAGTACGTGGAATTAAATCCACAGCCCCGTAGTCAAGTTGTTTTTCCCGCCTTTTCTACACGTACAGTTATAGAATGTTCTAGAAATATTTAAAGCGAACTGGAATGGCTGACAAGGCCGACGTCATTTCTTGGAAGCTCCGCCTTTCCAGAGGCTATAAAAAACTCGCAAAGGAATATCGGGGTCTAAATACTCTCTCTTGTAGTTAAATATTGATGACAGCGGTAAAAGCATTGGTAATTCCGTGCAAATATACTTAAGACAAATACAGCAGCTGAATGCTCAAGTCAGTTAAAAATAGCAATGAGTTTTCTAACCTGTGCATCGACACTAATATCAGCATATTAAAAATAAGCTTACGAGGTTCCTATGAAAACGGAAATCAATTATAATTCATTATTTAATCCAAGTGATATAAATCTAAATTATTTTTACTAACTCGTCATATTTTTAGTTAGGCCATGCAGAACGCCGCTATTTCTTTAAAAAAATTTTTAATTAAATTACTTTTTCAAAATGCATGCTCTCAATTTAGTATTTTTTAATTCCTTTTAATGAGTGAGCGAGTGCCACCAAGGAAGACCACTGACCTGGCCTTAGTCTCACAGTCTGTTATCTTCCTGGCAGAAACCATCTACTCTCTGCTTCATCCTGCTCCGGGAACGCAGCCGAATAGACGGCTAAGAGCCTCATAAAGTCTACATATAAGCTTGGATGTTGTTGTACGGGGAAAGAGTATCCTGTTAGGAACTACTTAAAATTAAGCAAAGAAGCAATCAAAAGACTGTTAAGAATCGCTGTTAGAATAGACAGAAACTTGTGTTAGATAAAGTAAAGATAGGAGGACTCTGCCTGAAAAATTAACTGCCGTGGATTTTCTGGACTTGCTAAATGTCTACATGCGGGTGCTTATCCTGACACAACTGTCATATCTTTATGGGGCTTCTGTGAAATCGTTGGTCCTGCATGGAGGAAAGTTGTAACCTATTAAATTACTGCACATAGTAAACTTAAAAAAATAAATAAATAAATAAAAATATAAAAAAAATAAATAAAGAGAGAGATTAAAAGATGATTAAAAAAAATCCTAGCGCCCAAACATAATTTAACGCAGTTTACTTTCCATGTGCCTGACTCTTATGTAAGAACAATTAAAAGAATGGGTACCTGTTATCACTAAGATAACAAATTCCTGCATAATTTAGTCCTTTGCGCATACTTAAGCTGTAGTTGTTTTACAAATTGAACCATTCACCTACATTTTCTTTCGTAGTACTTGCAGACAGGATAATACATACCTAAGTACAAAACTGAATATTAAAGTGAAAAACTAACATGATACTGAGTACAGAAATACAGAAAGCTGATCCCTAATGCCTGCATACATAACACTTAAAAATGCATACATAATACATGAAAAAATTCCTTTTAGTATTCGTTGTTATTATGTAGTTATTCCTTTTAGTATTCGTAGTTTTTCATTTGAATGCAAATTGGAAAATTTATTTTTACAAAGTGTTGTTGATTTATTTTTGCAGATAGAAAAATGTTGCTCCTACAATTACATAAAACTCGCCCTACAATTACTACAGAAATGCAAACTCCTAGAAATATGCAAATTGTAAGCTTCTGGAAACGCAGAACTGGGTGCTTCCGGAAAAATGTACCCCAGCATTTGTAATAAAAATGAAATCTCCTAGATATGGATTAAATTATCTATCCAGCTGAACTAATCTGCTGCCAGAGCTGAAAAATGTGAATCAATCTTTCAAATGAATTGGATTAAATTACGGCAAATTAAGCGATGAATATCTGCTTTAAAAGGAAGAATACGTTCGTGGAGGACTTTTCCACGGAAACTAGCTCCCATACATGTTACACATGAGGAAAAAACTACGAAAACTCCACATGCAAAAAACGCGCTAGCCAGTATTTGAACCCGAATCGAACTACCGGTGTTCAGCGGTTTTAACGTTCGGGCACTGGTGGGCAACAGCGCTTCAAAGCAGATTTATTATTAGTAACAGACTAGCAATTCAATTACTGTTATTTTAAACAGCGGGAATGCGTAACAGAATCGATATGGGATATTAACTGGTTTCGATCTTATGTCAGTATCGATTTAATACTATGTCTCAGTATCGATTCAATGCTGGTGTCGATTCTGTGAAGTTAGTCGAAACAAAGGATAATTTAATCAAATTATTTTTCTCTTGATTACAAAGATTTTCTTGTCCACACTAAGAAAATGTCGACCATATTCTGATGTCGGTCCTACCCCGTAGGTCTATGCAGTATGGCTTGCATGTCTGCGTGCAGATAATTAACATACACTATAATCTCTATACTCATAACTACACCATTCCCCAAATTCCGTTTTTAACCGTGTCAATTGTATATCCGTGCTGATTTCGCATCGTGTCAATGCAACGCCGTATTCAGAAAATACATGAAATATATTTATTCACTTGTTACTTATGTATATATGTATATTATTATTAACTTACTTTGCAGCTATTGCGTAAATAATAGAATAACTTGATTTCGCACTAAGTGAATTTAAGATCATACAACATATATATGTATTTAAATTTAATTTTTAACAAATACGTATAAAAGTAAAAAAGCAAATTTAAATTCTAAAAAAAGGAAAAAAGCCAAAATAATTTTAAAAAAAAAATGTGCAAACATGTAAAAGATTTAATTCTCGAACTAATCTACAATATCATTTAAATTTTAACCGTGTCAATTTAAATGATATTGTAGATTAGTTCGAGAATTAAATCTTTTCCATGTTTGCACATTTTTTTAAAAATTATTTTGGCTTTTTTCCTTTTTTTAGAATTTAAATTTGCTTTTTTACTTTTATACGTATTTGTTAAAAATTAAATTTAATTTTGTTTAAATTTCATTCCTTGCAGCAATGGCGCAAAGAATATTTAATTTAATATGTATTTAAATTTAATTTTTTTAATTAAATATAATTTATTCTTATATAAACTGTATGTTCTTTTCATTTTTAATGGCGACGGTCTCTTATTTGAAAGTACGTGGAATTAAATCCACAGCCCCGTAGTCAAGTTGTTTTTCCCGCCTTTTCTACACGTACAGTTATAGAATGTTCTGCAAATATTTCAAGCGAACTGGAATGGCTGACGAGGCTGACGTCATTTCTTGGAAGCTCCGCCTTTCCAGAGGCTATAAAAGGACTCGCAAAGGAATATCGGGTCTTTTCATTAATGTAAAGATGCAGTAAACTTCATACAAAAAGTTATAAGTAATTCTTTTTTATTTACTCCGGAGACATGATTTTTGTAACTGCTATTTCTCCTGACCATTTAATAAATGGATCCTGTTTTTTAAACTTATCGTCTGATAATTTAAGCTACAACTACATCTATGATTCTTCAACAATCTATTTATTCCGGACAAAAGCTGGTACATCATATATATATATATATATAAACTACAGACAGAATACGAAAAAAGTAACTAGCATTATTCAAGTTCATTCTCAATATACAACTTTTTTGGGTGGGTGTAAATCCTTCTGTTATTATTTGAATTGGTTCTCGTAAAATAGAGAGTTAAAAAATAGCTTTCTCTCTCTTTTTTTCGGGGGGGGGGACAAATCGTCAAGTTGTAAGAGGGCGGATACGGATGCCTAGAAATTCCTCCCCCTTTCTATGAAGATCCAACAGTCGGGTACAAAAAGCATCAACTAATTCAGATGACCAGAGTTCGGTGGTTTTAAAAAAAAGAAAAGCGGATGCAGCAATGACCTAGATTGGGGTCACAATGAAGGTCATCGACATAGAAATCCAAGCGGCCACCATCACAACCATTAATGATCGTGATGAACGCATAAGAGAAAGGGGCCCAACAGGCTACCACACTGTAAGTGCTATTCAACAGCGAAATATTCTCTCTTCCTTCACAGACAGTTTCCTCGAGACAATCATCATCCATGGCCATTTTCTCAACAGTTTCGTTAATTCCGGAAATTTGTGTCTTTTTGTCTCCTTTCGCACGTAATATTTTGCAAACCACTGGAGCTCAGCCATCGTCATCTTCAATGAATTCCCCGTGGGAAATAGCCACTGAAGAAAAGACAGAAGAAATTTCTTCCTTCCCACCAAACCATCAAGGATTTCTTTATCTACACAAGGTAACTGTAAATCCAGTAGTAATCAAACAGCCTCCCATTTACCGAATTCGTTAAGTTTGTGCAAATCCAACGATATTAAACGTGAACCTAATTATTTTCACTAAAAGTTTCCATATTTCATTACAGTTAAAAAGTAATGTTACCAACGAAATGGCTATTTCGGATCCCTTTCGCCACTCGTAAGCCATCGTCGTTTCAATAAAAGCACTTCATTTTTGGCGTTATGTTACTATCGATAAATACCTTGAGATGCAATCGATAACACACACATCAACGATCTGACCCGGATATATGGCCTCAAGGACTGTCAGAGCTCATAAATTCTTTTCAAATTTGAATTAATTTCAGGAGTATTCATGGCGACCCAAATATCAGTTAATTTTTTTAATATGTATATTTCGGAGAAATTTTTTAACGTACGCGGTTTGCTCGGAAATACGTGGAATCACAGTTTTTTGAATGGGTTTTATTAAGGAAATTTTCTAATTAAAATTGGTTTGCCAATCGTTGTTTTACTTATACAGAGGCTGTTCGCACATTTTGTAGAGGATTTTGGTAAGCGGTAATAAAACTTTGTTTGCTGCAAAAGAAGTAATTGCAATTTTACTATGTTTTTAAAAGCCAAAATTATCGTCTGTGGCTTGAAAGTTTTGTTTTTATTCAAAATGGCGAATTTAACAAAACAGGGTTTCGAAGGCTACATTTACGCTCTTTCCGAAGAGAAATATGCATACTCCGTTATCCAAAAACGATGTGAGAGTCATGTTTTGTGGTATCTAAAGCGTGGATAGGTAATATCATCAACAAGAAAGGAAACAAACACATGAAATTGGAGCCTCAAGTGGGACAAAAATTCCAGACAATTATCCAAGGAAAAAAAAGACATCTTCGACTATTGCAAAGGTACGTTGTTTAACGTTGAAAGAAAATCCCCCTAGTCAAAGGACAGTTGCAAAATCATTAAAATGCTCGGTGTCCACTGTAAACAAAATGATAAACGTTGATTTAAATCTTAAGAAAGCGAAAAAACGTAATGTGCATCGTCTTCTTCCAAAGCATATCGCTCAACGCAGGACACGCTGCAGAATTCTATATGAGAAACACTTATCCAAAGAAAAATGGAAAACAATTGTCACAATAGACGAAGCATGGGTGTATTTAAATGATTGTAACAAAAAAAGAGCCATTTATTATCATAAAAGGGGAGAAAAAAAATTAATTACATGGTTCAAAGAATGGAAAGAAATTTTTTCTGAGGGATTCATGATTGCTGCTGGTTTTTCTTATAATCGCAAGTTAAAAAATAAAGAGAGTGCAAACAAATGTCAAGATTAACTTCAAATACTATCAGGAACATATTTTACCGCCAATTATTCTGAATGAAATACCATCGCTTTACCCACAGTGCCATCCATCTGTGAGACTCCATCAGGACAGAGCTAGCAGTCACACATCACAATCCACTGTAAATTTCCTAAAAGAAATGGAACAAAAACTGGTATCAAGGCCATACCCTTCACTGATACCCCTACTAAATCTCCCGATGTGTCACCTATGGATTTTTGTGCTTTCGGACTTTTAAAAACTGCATTATCAAACGTTGTCCCAAAACCCTAACAGGACTCTGGAAAGCTGTTCGGGAGGAATGGGATAGAATACCTCTTCTGTCGCTTCAAAAGGCATTATTATCCTGGAAATTGCGGTGTCGAAAGTTACTTCAGAATAAGGGATGTCAAATAGAACATTTAAAACACAAGAATTTTATGTAATTTAGTTTTGTGAATACAATATACATCGTCTAAAAAATGTGTGAATTGCCTGTGTAGCAGAATACAAAGTACCTCCAATAAGCGTTGAATGTTGTACCAGCATTACAGAACACTGAAAACGTTACGGAATAGCATGAAATAAATTTTCATTGGTTTTTCACAAAAATTGGACAAAAAGACTAATCTGGTTTAGCGCAATCCATAAACCGCGAGCTACGGGTTGATCGCGGTCATCATTTTCATTGATGATGAAATAATTGTTTATTATACAGAACGATACAAGAAAATTAGCCCACTAATACCGGAGGTGGCCAATGATCTCTGCCTGATCATAGGCCCTTGATATAACTATTCATCTGTCCAGCGACTTAATGGCCAAATAAAGCAGTGTTTTAGCTTTAGTTTGCCTTTTTATTTAACGCCTACTATGCGCATCGCATGACAAAGCTGGTGTCCATCTTGTCATATTATCGCTAGAGACGACCTGCATTTTCCTGCGTCACTCTGTGAGTTAATTTTACCACACTGATTTTATCGAGTACTAGGCATCAGTTTCATTGAGTAATATTAGTACGGCACTAATTTTATCGCACGAAAAAGGGGAAAATTCTCGGGGCGGCTTCAAAAAGTTCAAATTTCGAAACTAAATGTGCGAAGTAACGGAAATATTGTAACCAAGAAAAATTCCGGGTACCATATTTCAACGAAAATATCCATTTTCAAAGCTATCCACTGGATTTAACGATGTTTTTGCGCGATATCTGTACGTAAAGACAGAATAAAAGACTCTTTTTGCCAAAACGGATTATAAATTGGATTTAAAATAGTTTCAGAAGAGGTTTTTTCCGTGACGTATATATGTTTCTCGCATGGCTCAAAAACAAGTAGCCTCAGAACGTTGAAATTTTGTATATAGGACTGCTATAACATGTAGCCGTGCACAAAGCACACAACTAGTTACAAATCGTACTACTTTTTACTACAAATCGGCCGCACCAAAAGTATATACATTTATACCCACCCTGTTACACGGCTCAGCTCAGGGTTTTTTTTTTTTTTTTTTTTTAATTCTTATGCGTTGGTAAATTCTGCAATTGTTGCTTTAAAAGTGATTGATTTATGCTCCGGTTATGGCTTTTAAGCCTTTAATTATTAATCTGCATGCAATAGTTGTAGAATCAACAACAATTTAAAAGTGTCCCTAAGTCTAACGAGACTCTTAACAGAACAGTAAATTAAATTAGTTGGTGCACGAAATTCACTGTCTTTTTGCCGAGCAAGACCAAAAGTTAACTTTTAATTTAATTTAATTTTATTTTATTTTATTTTATTTTTAATTATTATTATTTTTACCGAAAAATCAGGCTTTTTGCCCGCTTCTGTTGCTTTTTCACGTAGAAACTCTATTTTTAATTGTAAATTTGTTTTAACTGTTTTTTTAACTGCATTTGGTGTTTTAGGTTTTTTTCTGCATTTTACAATTTTTAATGAAGATGTTCTGAGTTTTCATGTTAATGAAGATGTTCTGAGTTTTCATGTTAATGAAGATGTTCAAGTTTGAGTTTAATTTTTCCTCGCCGAGAATCGAGAACTGTAACAGACCTATTTAAGTGTAATTGAACTATTTTATTCACGCCATGAACTCATGAACTGTAACCGAACTATTTTATTTAAACGCCATCTCGTGGCGATATGAAAAAAAACGTTAGTCGACCTCCAGCCGCCATGATGATAGCTAACTATGTTATGTTATTCTCAATGTTTGATGTTCCATTTGGTATATGTTTCATTTTTATGTATATTTCTTTTGTTTGTAACCGTTCCTGTGTGCTCTGTTAATAAATCCTTTTAAAGCTAGCCGGCATTAGTGTCCATTGAGGAACGGCTACATCACAGAACTGAATTTATTGAAACATAAACATTTCTCTAATGAAATTCGAGTAACTAAGTTTAAATGAAGTGCAGCAAAAGGTAGGTATAATTTAACAGGTCGGCACAAGGAAGTCATGTGGGCACATAAGGTTTTTAACATGAAATTTACGATTATAAACTATTAAAATTCTGAAAACATATTCAATACCTTTTCTAGATACAGATTGCATTGTGTTTTTACGCATTATACTGTATATACACATATTTTCTTCATTAATTTAAAAAAAAAAAAATTCATGCGGCATTGACATTATTTCTCAACACTGATAAGCAACATCTGTAACTTCAAGAAACGACGTCTCGTATTCCAGAAATCCTGCAAAACTTAGGGTTACAAAAATTTCAATCTTCTAGTTTTGATTTACTGCCTTAGTTGTTAAATCACTGACTGCTTTATACTATTTTCGCACACTGGCTGGCAAATCACGATGTTACTTGTAGTGGTGTTGGTGTGGGATCTCTCTCGCACAAATCGCAAAGCTTTCTGTAACCTATCCAAAACGCAGTTACTTTTGCTGAACACAATAAGCATGAAAGCTGTACGATTTAGAATAAAAAGCGTTCAGGACCATTCGAAACATAGCCGAAGAACTAATTTCATGTTAATAAAAAAAAATAACAATAAATATGCTTTTGACTGCAGACATTTAAAAAATGTTACCAATAATGGGGATGGGAAGCCCTTTCGAATAAAGCAAAGAAGCTGTAAAGTGTGCTATTTCTTACAATCGGTCACTCGTTAAGCAGGTCCTTAAGACCTCGTGATATATTACACAGAACTGAGAGAAAGTTCGGTCGAGGAGTGCTCCCTGATTATAGGACGGACACGTAAAAGAAAGGAAATCGTCAGGGAGAGGGGGCAAAAGTAGGTATATCATTTCGAAAGCGGTGACATTCTCAGGCAACAGAGACAAAAGGCGTATGTACTGGCTGAGAATGGAAGAAGGATGAGCGGGCAGATGGGGTAGGGGTAGTGTGACGTACTGCAAACGGGTGCAGGGGGGTGGGACACTCAAACCATACATCAAAATCTTCGCCGCACTCGTTCCGGGCCGAAATGCTCGAAACCGGTAATTTGCGCCAAGGATTGCGATTAGTATATGTCGGACTCGAAAACCGATTTGCGCCGTCAAATATTTGTCATTCACGGCGAGACGGGTCGTCGACGGGCGGGTTAAAAATAAAGAGTCAGACAACCAGGTCGGGATGGAGAAAAATAAATGTACATATGAGTGCGGGGAACGACACATTTTCGACGTGATTGCAGACACTGGTAAAAATAGTGGAATGGCATTTCGGGGATGTCAAAAAACAACATGCTCATAGTGTAAGGAACCACACATCAAGTCTTTTTTAGACGAGAGTGTCTTCCACCACATAAACAGAATATATGAACGCGGTGAACAGGAAATAACGAATACCGATGGATCAAGTTGTCCACAACTTTTCGAAGCAGCTTAGTTCCATCACCCTCCCCCAAATTAATTCGTTTGCAATTCTATATCCCAATTTTGAGAATATTATAGATTTCGTAGCTGGGAACGGCCAGTTTATGGTCAGTATTAACCCTTTGCACTCGAGCGGTGTCTCTCAGGCACCACTGCATGTGATGCGATAACTCGAGCGGTGCCTGAGAGAGGCACCATTCGAATCGATGTGTTTATTTGTGTTTGACCTAAGGAATATCGCTTGAGAGATCTACTTGGCCTTTTGTAGATCATATTACGAGGTGTCTGAATATCTATAAGGATGTCTTATCTCAAATAAAGGTTGTCTTTGCAACGCTTATGCGATTAAATGCCTTATCTAAAAAATACTTGCGACCGCGGGTAAGACTCTGTCTTCGACATCAGTTTCGAACTCAACCTTCTTGCCGATCGCAGTATTTCTTTCAAAGTTACTGAGCCCAATAAGTATGGAACGCGACGAAGAAGTTACTTCTAGCGAAGATGAGTTTCATTTTTCGGCAATAACGAACGAAACCACATCACTACATAGGCAGCTTGTTCATGAGAACGAAGACGGAAGGGATAAAGATAGTGACGACGTTAGAAGAGCAAGAAGACGAAAAATCCGAATAATCGATAGTGAATCTGGAAGCCAAAGTGATTGTACAGAAGAGACTGAACCTTCAGAACGGACGGTGTGCACAGAAAAGCGCCTCGAGCGCAAAGGGTTAAAACTGGGTTGAATTCAGTAAGCATAAAACAACCGACTGACATCTCTAGTCAGTATTAGCAGCATGATCAGAAGATATCAAAAATGAGATGACATGGAACAGCTGGACAGAACATTTTTAACAGCGTCCAGTCAATATAAAAACAGCAGGCAATGCTCCCTCTAACTCTTCCTACACATACGCGTTATAAAATTACAGCTGTACTGCTGTAATTTTACACTGCGAAAAAAAAAAAAAACTGATGTGTACACAACATGACTACCTTGTATGGAATATTAAATTATACGCAATTTTCCTGCATTTCATTTAAGGGGGCTCATACACCTTAAACCCCTTATGATCTTCTAATATGTGACTGTTGCAAGAATTGGGATAATTCATTTATTTTAAAAGCAATTACTTCCAACTTTTTACAGCTGACTACATAATATAACTTCTTTGGAAACCAGTAACCAGAAAGTTTGTGTTGCCACAAATATTTGTATAATTTAATCCGCTACGTGACAAAAGTTTTCGTCAGGTTTCCACCTTGCGCGTATGATATTTTAAAAATGGCTAATGGTACACACTTAAAATTCCATGGAAGTCTTTATATGGGCACTATTTTCTAACTGAACCAAAAATTTGATGAATATTGTAGTATTAAAAAAATTTATGCACGAAACCATTACAGATTTTTTTAATAAAATACATTTTATAAACTTGACTTCAAATAAAATAAAAAATTAACATGAAATTCTTAGAATTTTAGGTTCAGAGTAGTTTCCAAATGTTATAAAAGCTATATATTAAATAGGGAATTAAATTATGCAACAGAATGTTTTAAACTCTGCGCGCAAGGTGGAAACTTGACAAAACATTTTGTCACATAGCGGATTAAATTATAAAAATATTTGTGGCAACACAAACTTTCAGATTACTATTTCAGAAAGCAGCTATATTATGTAGTCAGCTGTAAATATTTGGAAGTAATTGCTTTTAAAATAAATAAGTTATCCCAATTCTTGCAACGGTCACATATTCGAAGATCTTATGGGTTTTAAGGTGTATGAGTCCCCTTAAACATATTGAATTAACACTTAAGGAATTTTTAATTAAATCCACTTCGTTGATAGCGCATAAACCACAATAGAATAAATGCACTTTTTTTCAAGTTCACTATATTTATTTACCATAGCGACACTTCGGCGCTAGGTTGACTTCACAACATTACATCGCATTCATAACTCAGAGTGCACAAAAATTATATCATCTAAAGAATTGGCACATGTTATATTCAAATACTATAATATATCTAAAACGATATATAAAAGAAATTAAATAAAAAAGAAACAGTTTTTCACAGACGATTCAGCGCCACTTACCCAATACTCATGCCCTACTAATTAATTCAGTTCTCACTTCGCGACAAGGCAAAACTAGATAAAAATTCAAATTTAAGTTATTAGTTAATTAAAAGTTTAAGCAGTGACACTAAGGCTAACGAGGCCGTCATTTGTTTACATTTGAAACTCTTAGCAGAATAATTAATTAAGTCAATTGGTGCAGCAATTTCAGTGCCTTTTTGCCGAGTGGGACTTTCAATATCTGTTTTTCTGCCCGCTGACCCGGGCTGCTTCTTTTTGTGGAGAAACTCTAATTTTAATTGTAAATTTGTTTTAACTGTATTTGATGTTTTACGATTTACGATTCTGCATTTTACAGTTTTTAATGAAGATGTTTTGAGTTTTTATGTACTTTCGCCTTGTCGCGAAATGAGAAAGGTATTCATCGAATTAGAAACATTTCTCTAATGACATTCGAGGAAATAAGTTTAAATTAAATGCAACATACAATACGCATTATTTTATAGGCCGTACAAGGAAGTCATGTGGGCACAAAATTTATATCATTTAAAGAATAGAATTATTTAATCGTTGCCACATGTTCTATTCAAATACTATAATAAAGCTAGAATGATGTATAAAAGAAATTAAGCAAACAAAACAAAAAAGAACCAGTTTTTCACAGACGATTGAGTATTTCTCATTCAGTTAATTCAGTTCCCACTTCGCGAGAAGGCAAATATACATAAAAACTCAAAATATCTAGATTAAAAATTACGAAGTAAATCTTAAACACTTATTTCCTCGAAAAAATTCCAGAAAGGATTAAGCATGATTTAAATAATAAATGAATGCGTTATCTTTGTTGTTGCGAAGCTAAGTTTCTCTAGATTAGCAACAAATCCACTAGTCTCCTGTTTCAAATGTAAACATCAATGGCCGCCATTAAAAATAGGCTTAGCAGCAATTAAACAACTTTAAAATTGCTGATAATTCTAAAAATATTGCACACAGATTTACTAAAGGCATAAAATCCTTAACCGGAAGATAAAAACAACATAATTCAATCATTTTTAAAGCAAAAAATTTACAATTTACAAACATATCAGAGTAAAGAAACTGAGATCACTGAGCCATGTAACAGAGTGGATATATATATAAATATATTTATATACGTTTGGTGCGGCCCATTGCAACCAAAATACGAGGTGCACATCTACATGTTATAGCAGTCCTATATACAAATTTTAAACGTTCTGAGGCTACTTGTTTTTGAGTTATGCGAGATACGTACGTACATACAGACGTTCGTACAGACGCCACGAAAAATTCGCTTCAGAATTCATTTTAAAGCAGTTTTATAATTTTTTTGGTGGAAAGGAGTCTTTTATTCTGTCCTTACGTACAGATATCACGCAAAAACATCGTTAAATTGCATTCGATAGCGGTCAAAATGGATATTTTCGTTGAAATATGGTGCCTGAAACGTTTCGCGATTACAATACTTCCTTTTTACTTCGTACAAGGAAGTAAAAAAGGCTGAACTTATTCCCCTGAAGCTATGAAATTTTCCTCTGGTTGAGACCACCTGGTCTCATCAAGCCCTTAAGATTTAAGCCCCCCTTTTGCAATGAAATGATAAAATTTAAGGACAACAGCAAAAGCGAAATCATGGAACCTCACAAGGGAAAATATGCATTGGATAACGACTCAGGAAACTTTCTGAAGCCAACCTCCAGCATCATGCAGCTGGAATAAGAGGAAAGCGAATCTGCAGAATTGCTGATAAAGTTTTTGTAGATTAGCGGCAGGCGTCGTTAAGGGGGTCGCGACCCGCAAGCTCTCTGTTTATTCCGATCAGTGAACCCTTTTCCGTGTTTTATCGGAAAAGACAACCCTCCCCGCTTCTCAGCGCCGAAGCTGATTGAGTTAGAACCCTCCCTCCCTTCACAGAAAACAGGATCCGCTAATTAACCAGCGCCTTTGAAACAAGTAGCCCTCTTTCTTATTCCTAGGACATAAGGAATGATCTCCTTCGCATTAGCCCGTAAAAGATTAGGGCTGAAAGTTTCTTTCGACAGTAACATGCGCGTCTGTTGGTTGAGAAATTTGTTTTGTTCATATTTAAAAACAATTTGTCTGAAAAACGTAAAACCCTCTACAACGTCCAACATCTTTTTGGTGAAGGAACATAAATGGATTTCTACCGAAATTCAAATTTCAGTTCCTTTCACTTTCCATTACAGAGAGGAACTATTTTCCTGACCGAACGTTACTAAATAAGTACATACATTGTAAGGATTTTAAGTTTTACTAACGTTTACTTTTATTTTAAATCTTTACTATCACTTCTTATTTTCTACTTCCGGCCAGAATTAAAAGCTTTAACTTATTTATGCAAATTTGTCTGGCGAACGCCAAGTACTTAAGTTGTGGCTTTTTGCCAAGCGAGAGAAGAGGAAGGAGTTAGTCGAAGCAGGCCGCTTGCCTTAGCAGTTTTACTCGGTTGCTGGTTGCCTTCCAGGCCAGAGGTTTAATCCTCTTGATAATTTTAAACGTATTGTAGTGTTAACAGTTCTCTGTACTACATACGGCTTCCTGTTAATATACGGCCAATCTTCCACGTAGGCCCTTGTTTATTATTCCAAATTTAAGTTAGAGTTTAGTTAATATTTTTATATTCTTACGTTCAGACCACAAGTAGTTGGTCTCTGTATTCCGAAGTACGGAAATTATTGTAAAGAGTGAAAAATAAAGGGTTTCGTATACCCTTCCTGTGTATCTTGTCTACTTCCCACATTTATTGGACATAGCTTTAGTAAGCTCCCTGTTCCGAGTCAGGTTCGTGAATATTCCCCAAGCAAGGAAGGCGGAACACTGAACCTGATAACATTGACTACAAAATACAATCAAAAAATAACATAATAACATAGAATAATGAAAGAAAAAAAATCTGAAAGTTTTCAGATCTTAAATTATGTCCAAAGGGGCGTTTTTTTTTAATGTTCTGTGTGTTACCTTTATTTATTAAATATCCTGTTCTACGTACTCAAACCACAAAGTTTAGTTCAACAGCAATATCGCAAAATAATTTTAACCCCTTAACTGCCGCGGGCGTATATATACGCCTTGCTCAGCCGATGCGTTAACTGCCCCAGGCGTATATATACGTCCTTCCAAACTGCTATCATTTGCTTTGCGCTGCTACACCTAAAATTATTCGCAAAGTTAACGCATCGGCTGCGCATCTGGGCGCATCTGGAGGGCAGTTAACGCATCGGCTGAGCAAGGCTTATATATATGCCCGCGGCAGTTAAGGGGTTAAAACGAACATATCTACACAAATAGAAAAACGCGCAAGCTGACGCTGACCTAAAGTCGGCGTGACAGGCCTAATGGCAAGAATAACGCAACTCCACAGAATACAGCTCTCAAGAGAATCAAATTAGCAACGTGGACTTCAGCAGGGAAAACATGCTCTGATTCTAAACTCTAAAATCTTAATTTAAATACAATCTCCTTTCTTCTTCATTTGAATACACACGAGCTAGAAGGCAGGAAAATGTAAAGCGAGAAGAAAAGTAAAGCACATCAATATAAAATAACTGGTTTATGAAACTAAATAAAACCCTTATAGTATAAGGTAGGTAGGTATGGCGCGGTCCACCTTCCTGGCAAGCCCAAGCTGACCTTATGGCTTTTCTAATTCTCTTCTTCCTTCCAGCATGCCTCCGTAGTGTAATTGGAAGCACACTCGACGCGTATTCGAGAGGTCCAGGTTCGAGTCCCGGCGAGGGCATTGCACATTTTTCACATCTCTCGCTTCGAAATTCTTCGCTATTCATTCTACAATAGCTTTAGCTGATTGTGAATTATCACATTCCCTCAGTCTTTGAGCAATTAATATGTCCAGCTAATACCTAATTATGCTAATATTTAGTAAATTTCTCTTATTTAGTAATTAATTCGCCCAGCTAGTAAGGAAAAGATCTTGTGGTTCGAGTCTCGGCGAAGGCATTGTTATTTCTCATGCTTTCTGGTGTGAACATATTAATGGTTTCTACAGTTAGACAGTTGAACATATTAATGGTTCTACAGTTAACAATGGTTTCTACAGAGTTAGAATGCACTCATCATGTGAACTTAGTCGACTGGATTTCGTGCTTCTTCGCAGGCGTCCATTCAATATGAGCGATTATAAGGAATTACTGCACTTCTTGAGCATGCTCTGGTGGTTTAAGTGGCTAGTATACTCAGCTAACAGCCTGGTGCTCGGTGTTTCGAATCCCAGCGAAGGCAGAATTAATTTTTAATGTGTCTTGTTCGAAAAAAATACAATTGACTCTACAGTAACAACCAAAGCGCAACTAAAATTTTTCACACTTCATGCATTACATAAAATCTAATGCTCTCCATAAGCCGATCCAAGGCTTAGAATGCCGACATATCCAGAATGACAACTATCTTTAAAATTTTTAGAAATACTTATTATTAAAAGAGTTTTTATTATGAAATTGAAAGTAAGACACGTGAAAATCCCTAACAAAAATAGTAGCAGTCTGTTACTTATAACTGCGAGCAAATTTTTCAACACTATAATAGGCAAGCTCTTATTTGGAATTCTGAAATTGAAAGAAGAGAGAATCACTGACAGTTTATAGAACTGCCAATAATTTACGAACTAAGTACAACTTAGTTTGTAAATTATTGCCAATATGTTGGTAAATAACTAATAAGGTAATATGTTGAGCTGAGATGGGCCGAATTTGTCAAATTATATCTAATCATTCCATTAAGACTGAAGCACATAAATTTCTTGTTTAAGATGAGGCTGACGAGGAATGCATCTGTTAAAGTAAAGACTTATTAGGCCGTTACGAACTTCAACTAATTTCCTTTTCGAAATCAAATTAAAAAATAAACAAAACTAACATCACAATTTCAATAAAATCTTAAACAGCAGAGCATGCGCACGAAACTTCCTCGAACAAGTCCTTTCCTTCATTGAAAGTATCTACGTAAAATAGGATGCCATCCGAAAGAACAAACAAGCATTTTAAAAAGAATAAACGCTTTTGTAAACCTCGACGTACGTTCCGGCAAAAAGAGGAATGCCCGTTGGACAAAAAATGGACAAAACGTAACTTCCCTACTTTGTTACGGACACTAAACTAGAAGGAAACAAAGAAGAAGAACTGTAAGCGCGCTTGCCAGACGACTGAGAGAACGGAGAAATATTAAACATTCACACTCCATGAAATGGGTGGGGCGTCGTAATTTATACCCCTTTTAAACACGAGCACCCCTTGGAGGTATCGAAATCCGCCCTCCACATCCATCTTTGCCAAAGCTCGAGTGCCTCGACTCCATCAAGGTCCTCAAGCGCCATTTCACAGCAGATGTAAACCTGTTTTCAACAGAGTTCGTTATAAACTCCACATATTCCATCACTTCTCCTACCACGACAGGTTCACTGGAGCAGCGTCGTCCAATCTGAATTTTATTTCGTGACGGCTTTACGTTCTAAAAACATCGCAGCGCCGCGACCACCACCCCGCGTCCATCGCCGCCAGAGACCGTTAGGTTGGACTGACCATTTTATTTTATACATTTTTCATTCAGCTTTCAAATGGACATTTTTTCCTTCTCTTGCTCCAAACATTTCGTGGAACCTGAGCCAAATGAAAAAGTCCACCATAACAGAATAAAAAGCCAATTCGCAAATACGCCTTAATTTTAAATAAATTACGTATTTAATGACCTTCAACGATATCAGTATTTGATACAAAATTTGTATACAAGGTGGTCTTTACACTTATTATGTTTCACAAACAATAAATCAATCAACAAATGGACTGTATTCCTACACTTTTATTTTATTACACTTGTCAGCGATGCGAAATAATTGATACAAAATAAGCGAGCCATTCTACATGGCTGTCACAAACACAATTCTATCAATCAATAAACTTGTTGCCACACATAAAGTTCAAAACTAAAGGAATTTACGCTGTTTGCAACAACAAAATGAAGCAAACGATACTCACATAAACACAAGGCCTTTGAATGTAAGTAGCGTATCTAACACAAACGAGACAAAATATTAAAACTAGGTGGGCCATTAAAATAGATTCCAAGGCTTATGAGTTTATTACTTTTTTTTACAAAACTCAAGTAATAAAAAAGATCTAAATATGCAGTATTTTTCCGAATATATAATAAACTCATACATAACATGATTTTATATTTTCTACAGCGTTTTACAAGAAAAAAAAATGATTGCATATAAAAAGATCTTATTTGTGCAGAGTTTGTGCGGTCGTTTTGGGACACCCTGTATGCATACTCTGGGAAAAAGAACCAACTTCATACCAAATGTATTCTAGAAGTACCTCAGCAACACTGAATGCAGTCCAGTGAGAATTCCATGTATAATAATAAAAAGCAGAAAATTAATACAGGAGCATGACTTGGAAATGATAATGAAACTTAAAGCAAATAAATTAGCAACCTGCCTATGACATAATCACTGAGGTGAAAGAATGAACTAGTTTCTTGCATGAAACGAGTTCTTCGTACACATGATTGATTACGCCATAGGCTTGTTGCCAGCTTCAGTTTGCCTGTTGGCACATTCTTCTAGTCATTAAACCAATGATCGTGTGCCTTTTTCGATTAACGACTGAATTTCCAATCTTTGCTTGAGTGTTTTCATGTATCCCATTAGATTCATTATCACAGGATCTTAATGAATGAACAAACCAGAAAGCGATAACTGTCTAGAAGATATGCCAGTCTCTGCTTAATTTTGATTACAAACGGCTAACACTGAAAATGAAAGCAACATTTTTACACTTTACTTGTGATCGCAATATGCTTTGTGCACTACACGGAAAATGATAATACGAAAAAGACTGGAAATTTTGTTTTCACGGCAGAATCTCTCGATTTTTCGTCAAGCGTAAAAAAGCGTTAACTTGTTATAAGAACTAAGTACTGGAATCGCATCATTTACAAGAAGTCGAAAGAAGATACTAAGTGCTGCTGCATATATTGACTATTCGATAAATCCTCTCTAAATAGAATGTAATAATATCCTTACCGTAAATATATAAAAAAGTTTCGTACACAGTCTTTTTGAATGACATGAAAAGTATACTTGTGACACAATGCACCAGACAGTAATGGAGTTTTAAAATTAATACACTGTGTAAGGATTATGCTAATTTTAGTAAAAGTTAAATTTTGAGTTAAACTTCCTCTCCTATCGATTCTTAACTTAAACTTACCACTTCCGGCCAGAACGTAGTTTTAGAATCAGGTCTGAATACATAATGAGGAAGAGCGGTATTTAACCGCGAAGTTCTTCGGTCTTAGCGAGAGAGATACTAGGTATTCTGGCTTCACGCGTAGGCGTTTTTAGGCTACTCTCTCGTAAGCTATTATCACGCTCGGCCGTACTTTAGGCCCTTGATAGCTTCGCAGTCTATTAACGTTAAGGGACCAACTCGGTTAGAATTTTGATAGCTTCGGCTATATCTCTTTAGTTTAGAATAGTTCAGTTTAATTCTTAGTCTCTTAAGTTCAAGCCCAAGTGTCGTCTTTATTGTACACTCCAAGACGGTGTTTTGTTAAACTTTAGTAGGAATAATAAAGGGTTATTTTACCTTTGTTGTTTCCTGTCACACGAACTCAAACGATTATATGCTTATCAGTTCTTAAGATTCTTCACGTCCAACAGTAACTTAGAATTACATAGTGAGGAATCCTACAACTGTACTGCTATCGATGTATTAGTTTAAAGACAGAGTCTTTTCCTTTACCTCCATAATAAAAACTGGGTTAATCTTTGGATTATGGTAACTTGGCGATTTTTGGCGAAAATTTGGCGACTAACCCTGCTACAGCAACCTGCTAGTTTTTGTCTGGACGCCATTTTGTTTTCAACGAGGTAAAGGCATTTTTTTCTTAACATTTTTTTCCAACAATCTGCTAGCCGAATTACGCTTATGCTAGAACTTTTATGGTACAAAAGTGCTTAATCATGACGAAGATTAGGTGCGAAATTGGGACAAAGTGCAGAATCGCCCACTGCTTAGTATTTAAGAATTGCACATACACGGTATCATCCATGTACACGTCGACCTATTTTCACTTAAAAAAACATCCCAGAATTGCACAAAAATGGCACTGCGCACCCTCTTGACTTTATCCATGTACACTGCTAAAGTCCTAGCTAGTAACCTTTATCGCCTTACCAAAATATCGCCAAAATACTTGTTACCATATTCCAAAGATTAGCCCAAAACTGAACCATACGAACTGAAATATTATCTTCTGCAATTTTTTTCCAGGTTGGGATCAACCGGGCGATGGTAACCTTCAAAAATCTCATTAAAAAGATATTGGATTGACTGTTCCCTTTTCTGAATGTCCCTTTTTTCTTGTATCCATTATTTGTGTGAGTGTGTACGTATTTTAGAAAAGATATGTTAGGAAAGGTAATTATTGTTGGTCACGCGATTTCTTCTCGATGTAAAAGAAAGGCTACAATGTTACTCTTAGTCACTGAACTTACTATGAATTAGGTATGTCAAGCATTACTATGTATCAGTTGTGACCATGAGTTATATTATGACTACTAAAATGATTTCTGAATCTGAGAGAAGCTATGTCAAGCATTACTATGTGTCAGTTATGTCCCTATTATGTGTTCGTATGTCCATGGCATATGTTATGTTATGCCCTAGTTCTATGTCAGTAACACGCTTGGACTATGAAAATAACACTACGGAAATTTAACTACTACTAAAATGATTTGTGAATGTGGAGAGAAGCTATGTCAAGCATTACTATGTGTCAGTTATGTCTACATTATGTGTGAGTTACGTCCATATAATGTGTCAGTTATGACCATGTTATGCCCTAGTTCTATGTCAGTAACACGCTTGGACTATGAAAATAACACTACGGAAATTTAACTACTACTAAAATGATTTGTGAATGTGAGAGAAGCTATGTCAAGCATTACTATGTGTCAGTTATGTATACATTATATGTGAGTTACGTCCATATTATGTGTCAGTTATGACCATATTATGCCCTAGTTCTATGTCAGTAACACGTTTGGACTATGGCTCTACAGACAACACTACGGAAATTTAACTACTACTGAAATGATTTCTGAATCTGAGAGAAGCTATGCCAAGCATTACTATGTGTCATTTATGTCCACATTATGTGTCAGGTATGTCCATATTATGTGTCAGTGATGTCCACAATATGTGTCAGGTATGTCCATATTATGTGTCAGTTATGACCATGAGTTACGTTAGTTTTATGTCGCTAACACGCTTGGACTATGGCTCTGAAGATAACATTACGTAAATTTAATTACTACTAAAATGATTTCTGAATCTGAGAGATTTTTTACGAAAAATGGAAATCCTCCAAACCAAAATTCCTAAAAGATTCAAATTTAAGTCCTTTTATGTCTTTCAAGCAAGGGAACATCTTTTTCACCGTGCTATACACTTAACAAAATCAAAAGTATCCAACAAACAAACGTGACCGCCCACCAAACGGTCAAACCCAAAATGTTATCGACAGAAGACCAGACCAATCGCTCATTTCTTTCCAATCCATACAAAGAGAGAATAAATAATACAATATGGAAAAGGAGAAAAAAAAATCTATTTTCTTGAACTCGAAAACTCGATTGAAAAATGGTAGCCCTGTTACCACGTGGATTCTAGTGATACAGCGTTTCGAATGGTAAACGCCATAAATTATGAACTTAGACCCCTAGTTTATATTTCAAATATCTCTCTTTTCATATATATATAAACATTTTTCGCTAGTCTACCCTATATACACTCAATCAATGGAAATGAAAAAGTGCACTGACATTGCAAATTCCTCTCTCTCGCGGAATTAATAGTCCGGCCGGTATGACAAGGTATATAAAATACGTTCGGGAAACAAACAGCTAAAAAATGGAGAGGGGAAAACCGAAATATTTTATATAAAAGAACAGCACTGGGAAAAAAAGGGGGAGCATATTCTGAAAATATTTCCGCGCCATACATAGTGAATGCAAGGACATACTACAAGAGCAAAAAGAGCTTACCTGTTGGAGATAAATAAAGCAACATGTGAGGGTTTCTTTTGAAAAGAGGCATTGCTGCGATAACGGATATAATAAAGGATTGTTGTAACGAAAAATCCTTTTCTCTAATAAAGAAATGAATTTTAGAAAATTCCACTTAGAACGAAAATAATATCGGTGTCTTATTTTATTATATAACGTGTTCATATAAATTCAAACCTAAGTACATTTAGAGCAGAAATGAACAGAAAAATTTTCTCGAGAATTTCTGAACACTTATACTGTCTGATATTGAAATTAAGCATGTACAAAATCATAGAAATGATTGAAAAACATACCAATATAGCACTGCATCTTTTTAGTCCAAAGGGATTTGAATCCCGAAGGACTATTAGTTTCGTTTTGGCATTTTGCGTCGGACTCATAAATGTCGGTTCACTTTTCAAACTGTTGCCACAAAATGTTAGAGTCCTGCATTATATTTGAAGAAATTAAATAATGAAAAATCTGCATAAATGTATGTATATTTCTCACATTGTCATAAAATAACGGTACATAGAGTCATCGAATTTTGAATAACGTAATCCTCCAACGAATATGAGCATGTGGAAGACCAAATTTGAAATTTGAAATTTGTTTTATGATCGATTTCCTATTTTTTAAAACTTTGACGAATTTTTGATTAACAAACTCAAGGATTTCAAAGCGAGCAATGGCAACGTTGTGCAGAAAAAACATTTTTATCTCCAGCGCGTGAGTCTCTGTATCGGAAATTCTAAAGATATGCTCGTTTTAAAACTATTTTGCGATATTGCTGTTGCACTGGATCTTATGGTTTAAGTGCGAGGAACATGATATTTAATAAAGAAAGGTAACACACAAAATGTTAAAAAACGCCCCTTTGGACGTAATTTAAAATCTGAAACATTTCAGATTTTTTTTTTTTTTTTTTTTTTTTTTTTTTTTTTTTTTAACTCGGTGTAGTGACTTTCACAGATAGAGGGAAAGAACTGCGTAACTGATGGTTTGGTGTCCTTTGACCTTTGGTGTCCTTCCTCAACCTAACTGATACAGTGATTCTTTCAGCAACACTGCACTCCTCGAGATTTGAAATCCGGGAAAAAAGCATTTTTAACGATCGTATACTTTTCCAGAAATCTTTTGTGGCTACTTGTGTGTAGGTGACTTATCTCATTTGTCTGCCAGTAATATCAGAACAGGTCCACGAACTGCATCGTCGCAAGGACAGCACGATTACACTTGTCGTTGGTAAGAGTCACAAGCACCGCACAGGTGGCGGTACGACTATCCTCAGTTCCACCCCCAATTTTGAAGGAAAGCACTTCGGGGGAGAGGGGTCTGAAGTTTCCACGCCTCTTCAAGTATCACCAACCTCTCGAGAGGATTTTCCGCTCGCCGCATATTTAGAGTGCTCCCACGCCGAACAAACACTATACATTTACAAATACCCCTGCCTTCTCCGGGATTCGAATCCGGATCCATCGGTACCGTAGTGAGCTCCCTAACCACTATACAGTCTGGGCGGCTTTGTGGCTACTTAAATCGCATCACAAGTCGGAATGTCTTTTGGGCGGCAATATTAATCCTTTGTTGCATCATGTTCACTCTAGTAGACAAAAGTTTAAATTTGTTTATTCTTCTGTAAATGCCTTAACAGATTCCATTCCTGTGTTTATTCATTCTATATTATTAGAACTTTCAACTGTCGACCCTAGATGGCTGTATAGCATCACTAAGTAAAGCAGTGCTATTTGGAAAATGGCTGCTACTTCTGTTTCCAAGTTAGTACCATTTCTCATAGTAAACATTACATAATATTGCTTACATTTTCTTAGACTGCCATTTTTTAATTCATAATTAGTCATTTTAGACATTTTATTTTAAATGTCAGTTTGAGAAAATTGTGGAGTGGGTAGATAAAGATCGACCGAAAAGAGTGAATTGAAACCCAAACGGACTGCTTATCGAGCCAAAACACCACTGGAAATGTTTATGTTTGGCAAGGAATTCCTAGAACATTTGACATTTGAATCCAATAGGTACGGGTTACAAAATCGCAGCAAAATGAATTCAATCACAATCGACGAAATGGAGGTGTTTGGGGGGATCTGTATGTACATGTCAGTCGTAGATTTACCATTTAGAAGATGGTAATGATCACTGCAAACAAGGCAGGAAATGATTTCAAATGCAATGACCGTAAATCGTTGGGAAGAGATTTGTATGCATGTACGTATATGCATGCTGTCCACTGTTGCGAACAAACTGTAGCAATTATTTAACACGAAATTCGAATTTTTTTTTTTTTTTTAATTATCATTAAGGTTATTTTAAGTAAAAAAAATACAAACATTTTCGTTTAACTTTTCTAGATTATTTGTATGCAACAAAGGGTTAAGAAAAGGGGTTTTTGCAAAAAGCCACACACGCTTGGAAACTAAGAAAAGAACATTACTGATGAAATAGAAAACACCTATGGTGAGACAAAAGTTTGTCTAATCTTTGGGACCTTTTTATCGCAATTTGTGGGCCAGATGTTACCGAACATTATGTAGAAATTTAATAAAATCATTAAAAATATACCGCAAAATCGGATATTAATAATTTTAACACACAGATTTATTTCATTATATAGTGTTCACCAAACGTATTTACATTTAAAAACTCATTTGAAAAATTAAAAATACCTGCATTCCAAAAGCATATTTTTCAGTTCACCGGCAAACCAACACCGAGACGAATTTCACACTGCTGTTCAACAAAATTTTACATGATTTTTCAACAAAATCGTCAATTTTTTTTCATTGGCAGCCCTTCTAAATAATAGTAAAAAGCATCGTCTATATTTTTCCGGTGCTTTTATAAGGTATTTTCTCCCTCCTTTCTGCATGCCCTCGTGGTGTAACGGTAGCACACTCGACGCGTATTCGAGAGTTCCAAGTTCGAGTTCCGGCAAGGGCATTGCTCATTTTTCCTGTTTCCTACTTCAAAATAACCTAAAGATTCTATAATTTTACTCCTTCATTTCGGGGAATTTAATTTTCTAAACATTTAAATTTTCTAATGAAATTCGGGAGTTTTCTAAAATTCCAATATGGTAGGCTAGCTCTATGATCGTGTGTTGGAAATGAACAACCCTCCTCATATGTAATTGATGAGAAGAATGCAATACCCAGGCAACTTGTACCTGATGATGAACGGATATCAATTCCAGCACATAAGCCTAATTTCATAGATGCATTCGATGTGAATAAAGAATAAGTTTCTATACGTTCTTGATTTTTTCTAGCTGTTCCGCACTTTAAAAAAAATTGTTTTGAATTTTTATAGTTATTCTAATTTTAAAATCAAATAAAAAGAGAATTCCAGCTGGACTAATTGCATTTATCTATGGCAATTCTTTAAATGTAATGCATTACTTTTCTTAGAATTCACAAAACTTTTACTGTAAATATCATGCTAAGTGCATATAAAATCTACATTAATAACCATAAACAGATTAACTTAATAATACTGTCGAAACAGTGTAGAGACATTAGGATTTTTTGGAAACAAGAGAGATGAAAAATTAGCAACCGCCTTCGCCGGGAATCGAACCACGGGACTCTGGAATACCGGCCCAGTGTTCAGAACCACTACACCACGAAGGCACACCAAGAAGGTGGGAGAAATACCTTATATACTCCCCCTTTTAAAGGGCGACTGGGCTTTGTTTTAGGGGACCTAATCGCCAAATCCTGGGTGTGGAAAGTCATAATCCATCACCCTTTTAGTTCGGGCGCCACTGTAGAGACATAAGGTTGAATAGAAAAGGCGGATAGATGAAAAACTAGCAACCGCCTTCGCCGGGAATCGAACCACGGACCTCTGGAATACAGGCCCAGCGTGCAGAACCACTACACCACGAAGGCACGCTAGGAAAGTAGGAGAAATACCTTATATACTCCCCTTTTTAAAGGACGACAGGGGTTTTTAGGGGACCCAATCGCCAAATTCTGGGTGTGGAGAAACCTCATCCAACACCCTTTTAGTTCGGGCGCCACCGTAGAGACATTAGGTGTTTTTGGAAGCAGGCAAGATGAAAAATTAGTAACCACCTTCGCCGGGAATTGAACCACAGACCTCTGGAATACCGGTGTGCAGAACTACTACACCACGAAGGCACACCAAGAAGGTGGCGGAAATACCTTATAGCTCTACTTGTGTACATTGAAAATCTGGAAGACGATCCACTTGCCTTAAAAGTTTTGCGACGTAAACAAAACAAAAATCTTCCGAGAGCTATTTTTAACAAATCTGGAAGTATTATTTATTACAGTTTTTTGTTACACCTTATCATTTTACTTTTTACTTTATTACGAAGTAAACCATTCGCATTAACATATAGCTACAATAATATACATTATATTTTTTTCGAATTACTGTACGTACCAGCT
Organism: Stegodyphus dumicola; assembly: GCF_044657685.1. Lineage (NCBI taxonomy): Eukaryota > Metazoa > Arthropoda > Arachnida > Araneae > Eresidae > Stegodyphus > Stegodyphus dumicola. The sequence goes on along the minus strand of NC_140772.1, from coordinate 18,020,975 downwards.
TTACAAATAAATCTGCATCATAACACTAAGAGAAAAAGAACGTGCATCTTTTGTTTGCGTTTAATAAAAATTAAATTTCTTATTATATGCTTAAAAAGATATAGCGATATATAAAAATCGGTGAATCATTTATATCGATAATTCATCTTATCCGGCTTTTCAATTATCAAAAATAGCATCACAGTTTACATCACTTCGGTTAGTCGGAATTTATTGGACTTAGTTAAATAGAAAAAGGTTTTTGCTAGTTAATGGTGGCATAAAAATATAATTTTATTACAAGAAAGAGATCGGAAATTTCAAAGAGAAATTTAAAATTTCGTCATGCATAATCAAGACAAAATTACGAATAAATGCTCATTTTTAATGCTCATTTTAATTAATCATGAAAACAGAATTAATATACCCATTTAAAATAGTTATGCGATTAGACTAAGTAAAAACATGAAATTATACACGCAGAATGAATAAAATATCTATCCTCAGAGTCTAAAAATTTCTTACGATTACGTCATTTTAAGAACAAATATATAAGATCTTTTTAAAAATTTATGTCCAGATTTCTTTAAATCTATTGTTATACTTAACGAATATTAAAAATTTATAACATGACGTTCCAAAACCGTTTCTCGCCATTTGACATTCAAAAATTTCTGTGGTTAACATTAAGATAAATTCCCGCAACAAAATTTAATTACAAGTGTAATTCTTTATTTTGGTGAGAAAACCTACATTTCGTCATACTTCCCCTTTGCATTGAACTCTAAAGCCCTTGGTCGATTACATGGGCCATCCCTCAGGGCTGTTGCCTGACCAATAAATCGTTTTAAAGCAACAGCTTACATCTTTAAAACAAGGAAAACTTTCTCGCCACATCTAAGCCAACATATCAAAAGAAAACCTCGAGGCTAACGTTTTGATCGCTCTTATATATATATATCTATATTTTTTTTAAAGAAGCGCTACAAAGTCGAATCGAAAGTTTCGATTGCTCTCGAAGAAACCCATCTGATGAGGGAGGTCGGGCAGAATCGGGCAGCCAGAAGACGGAGATGTCCCCAGGGAAATAACAGAACCATCAACGCCGGGTAGAACAAGAGACGAGATACTGGCCGTGAATGAGCGCTTTACATGCAAATCTGCCTTACACATAAACTAACGAGAAAAATGAGAAAATAACAGAAAAAGCAAATCTTTCTACTATTTATACCAACTGCTTGAAATGTGAAAGTCCACATGGTGAATTTAATACAATTTTCATAGGAAATAACGGAAAGAGCGCGAAAATAAAAAAAAGACGGTAAAAAATTAACAAAACTTGGTACATTTCTTTGGGCCACCTTCACAATGCGTTTTCATTGAAATGGTAGTATATTTATGTAAGTCGATTCTGTTAGTATCTTCATAACTTCATAAAGGTATCCCAGTATAAAGGCACTCGCCCCTTTATGAAGGCTGCATTTCGTAAATCAGGAAATCTCTTCATAAAAGTACGGATAGCTTTGTACTGAGACATCCTCATAAAGGCTTCTGCCTCTTCGTATAGTAGTCGACTTGCAGAAAGACAACTTCCCCTTTATCAGGAGCACAGTTATGAAGCAGTCCCGTTTCTTTATTTTTGAATTTCTATTGTCATTATTACCTAAAATAATACCATTCAGAGATCAAATTTTTTAGTCGACCGGCAAACCAATGCCGACAGAAAATTTACACTCCATTTTTTACAAGCAGATCAGTTTTCATGAGCAAAATTATTTCCCCCCCTCCCAATGACGGGCCCTCATCCGACTGCGGCTTGGTCACTACTAAAGCGAAAAGTGGTAGTCACTTTATTATAGAGGCATCTAAACGGTGGGCCCCTTTGGCTCCTATGAAGAGACGGACAGTTACAACCATGCCTTTTCCGATATTCGAACTCGGGCTCTTTGGTATCGCAGTCGGTTCCCCTAACCACTATACCGTCTGAGAGGTTCACGAACAAAATTTTAATGAAATATTTTTTTGGGGGGGAGGTGGTTGTTTCTTTGCTTTCTCATTCTCCATATAAACTATAGGCAACATTTAAATATTTTCAATTATTTTTTCAACTTACACTTTTAAGGATGGTAATTTGAATTGAAATTTAGAAAGCAAATGCGCACTATTGTGGTAATCATTAATTGGAATATATATATATATATATATATATATATCGGATATAATTAATTGGAATATATATATATATATATATATCGGATATAATTAATTGCAATATATATATAGACAGTTTCATGAGTTTCATTGATTTGTGATCAACAAATTTTGAAGACCACTGTTTTAAGAGACCAGTTACAGATATTTAACTCAAGGTTTTATACATCACACAAAGTAAGAAACTTAGAATTAAATTTTACTTAAGCTTACGTAACTACTTCTAAATGCATAAAAAAATGCGATGATGTTTCCACTACCCTTCCCTGACATGTAACATCCCGGTGTTTTATATTAAAAATAAGTGTTCCCATTATAATTCCTCGCAAGTTAACTACAGGTACAAGTAAACGTATGGGGCAGAACCAGCGATGCACCATGGATCAACTGGTAATGCGTCCCCGTGCGAACACCATGTAAGAGACATTACGCGTGGTGCGTGCTGACCACTACACCACGAAGGCATGCTAAGAAGGCGGGAGAAATACCTTATAATCTATTTTAAAAATTTCAAGCCTTTAACGATTTGATAGTATAAAAAAAAGCCTTTTTCATTTAAATTGAACACAACAGACAAATTGAAATTTTAGGTTATTCAATTCGCATACATCTCCATAAAAACTCTTAAACACAAAGAAAAGGAAAAGTCAAGGAAACTAGCAGCTGAAATGCAAGTTGAGGAGCTACACAGTGTTTCTAATTATAGAGGATTTCTAATTATCTAATACAATAGGCGCCCGATGAGGAGCTGCACTACGTTTCTGATGCATTCTCACTGCTCTGAATGATGAACATCAGCTGAAATGCAAGTCGAGGAGTTACACACTATTTCTGGTTATAGAGGAGCTTCTATCTAAAACAATAGGTGCAAGCTGAGGAGCTGCACAATGTTTTTGACAAAATCCCCCTGTTCTAAATGATGAACATCAGCTGAAATGCAAGTTGAGGAGCTACCAAAATGTTTCTAATTATAGAGGAGCGTCTATCTAATACAATAGGTGCAAGTTGAGAAGCTGCACAATGTTTCTAACTCATTCTCACTGCTCTAAATGATAAACACCAGTTGAAATGCAATTTGATGAGCTACACAATGTTTCTGGTTATAGAGGAGCTTCTATTTAATACAATAGGTGCAAGCTGAGGAGCTGCACAATAGCTGCTCAACTTGCAGCTATTGTATTAAATAGACGCTCCTCTATTATTAGAAACATTGTGTAGTTCCTCAACTTGTATTTTAGCTGATTTTCATCATTTAGAGCAGTGAGGTGACGTCAAAAACATTGTGCAGCTCCTCAGCTTGCACCTATTGTATTAAACAGAAGCTCCTCTATAACCAGAAACATTGTGGAGCTCCTCAACTTGCATTTTAGCTGATGTTCATCATTTAGAGCAGTGAGAATGCGTCAGAAATATAGTGCAACTCCTCATCGTGCGCCTATTGTATTAGATAGTCAAGGAATCATAAAGGTTACTGAGCTACTACCTCAATTCCTTTCTATGTTTTATTTCGAATTAACTTTCGGAATAAACTTCAACATGGCATTTATGACATGAAAATGCACCATTCAGAAAGCAGGGAATTTTTGCTCGATATACAAGGAAATATAAATTCCTTAAGTGTGAAACATCTTACTGTTAACAGATCTGTTGCCATATATAAAAGGACGCCCAGAATTTTCAGAATAAATATACACCGTTAGACGCATTTTTTTTTATTTCATTTTCCCCAAAAAATCGAGTCAGATGCTTGAAATCTTTCTTGCGATTGAATAGGCAAAATTATGAACCAACGATAACAAAACACTTGGCCTGGGCAACACACCTGATTATTAAAGGGAGTTTTATATCAACTAAAAATAACGACTGAGTGATTTTTTTAAAATACAGTAAAACATGATACATGAGCCCTCATAGATAAGGTAGAACTTCTTCGCTCAGCAAACCGAAACAAGAATACAACATTTGATAACAACGGCAGAAATATCACATGAAGACCAAAACTCATATGTATTACTATCCTCCTCTGCATCGGTAGCCATAAAATGAATACCTCATCGAGTTCCTCATGGCGAGTCTCTTCTTTCTTCTAAACCAATTGCCAGCAAAGCACATATGAACAGTCATTATTGGAAAGCAATACCGAGAGATTTTGGTGTGGGGTGAGCGCGATATCGTTTGTCATAGCCACCACCCCGCCCCCGTCACTCTTCATGGTAAAACTTCCTCATCGCCAGGTATAAAGTCCCAAACAGGAAGAGATACAACCCGAATCTCTTCCACTTTTTTCCCTTCCTTCTTCACCACTGCTAGCCACTTGTCACGTGACATATGATGATAAGAGTGTCGCTGTCATTTCTTCGCGACGTAATGCCACCCAATACTGGGCTCGTCCGTCACCATCCTTGTCAACAGCGGCCAGATTTTCTGATGGATTTAATGTTCGATTGCTACCAGAAGAGAGAGAAAGAGAGCTAAAAAAAACAAGTGTCCCTTTATCGACAGCGATGGCTATCGAGCAGCGAGCGAGAACCGTGGGGGCCCAGTGGGCCCTACTAGAAATCCTAGCCATCAATCTACGCCTATTAACCCTGACAGGATCCTGCCTCCTCACCTTTTGGCCCCGACTCCTTCGGCGAGAGGCAAAAGGTGTTATCGTCGGAGCAATGCCATCAATCAGCTCGACGACGGCCGCTCATTGGCCACGGGGGCGCGTGCCCTCGTCTTTTTTTTTAATACTTTTCTCCCTGTGTCTGCACTCTGGTCTCTCGCTTTCTCTTTAAGCTACCCCCCAAAGGCTGGTGGCTCCGTCGTCTGCTCTCCCCGAGGTCCTCAAATTCCCAGTCTAGGAAAAGAAAACTGTGGCACAGTCAAAGGCGACGCATGCGCAAGAAGGTCTCTCTCGTTCCGCTCGCCTTGATGGATATTTATTTATTTTACTTCTCTCCTCGTTTTTCTTAAGTCCTTTGCCGCATTAAATAAAGCAATCCCGATGCGATGTGGGACCATCAGAAAATGCAATCTTACATTTTTCATTTTCAATATTTCCTTTCGTTTTATGGCAGCAGAGTTCAAGCAGGAAGACAGACGCAGATCGAAGTGGAAGCAATAAAAACGGAAACATTTATACCTTCAAAAAAATTATAAAAACATTCCTTTCCTGCTAAAAATAGAAAGTTAAAATATATACAAAGTAGTACTAGTATTCCTGACCGGAGACATTGAATTCAAGGTTGAAATTCTACATATATTACACTTTATAGGGTTCCAACCTTGGATTTACAGTTATGTGTGTGAAACCTCGAGAACTGGTAAGCGAATAACCGCTTTAGCTCTGGAAACAGAAACGTAAATTCAAGAAGGATTACTTACCCTGCTCAGATGGCCCCTTTCTCAGGACGTACAGAAAAGCCTCCCACTTGGGCAAAATTCTACAGGAGTTGGCCCCTAAATGTTAACTAAACAGCAAAGTTATCAAGGGCCTGAAATATGGTCGAGAGTAGTAATAATTTAGTGTAGACAAAAGTCAGAATCTCTGACTCTCTTGCGAAGTCAGTGGAACTTCGACTATAGTATCGCTCTTCCTTCATTTGCATTAACCACTATTCTAAAAACACACTCTGGCAGAAAATTTGTAAGCTGAAATTAGAAGAGACAGGGAAGTAGCTTTGAACTAAAGAGATAACTAGTGAAAACTTAGGATAAACCTTACAACCTTTTCACTACACAGTGAATATTCATACTTATGCACTGCTTGACCTTGCATTTTACTTCATTATAAGGTTCCAAATACAACCACAAGTTTACAAATATGAAATGAAAGTTTCATAATTCTGAATGAAAAACTCATTGCATAAAATTTTCAAATTTAAAAAATCATCCAAGGAATGCTGCTTGGCTTCCAACACAGAATCACTCAGAACAGCAATTTGAAAAATATTTATTACTTCTACAGTCCCTAGCTTCCAACCTTGAAATCTGAAAAACCGAACGATTTTTTGTGCGAAAACCGGGATACACCGGAAAGCTTCCACGCTGCGTGGCGACACCATTTCAAAGGAATTCCAAACGTACTAAAATTTACTTTAAAATGCATAATTCAGATGACTGAACTATTAATAATATGATTCTGATTGTAAAATATATTGATATTTAATTAGCTATTCTAATAATTAGCTAAGTTTATGTTTTTCGACTAATTTCAATTTTTAATATTCTTATACTCTTATACTGAGAAATTACCGAGTATGGATAAAAACGCTTTATTTATCAAAGCAATTTTGAAACTATGAAAATAAAATTAATAATTAATGTACATAGTATTCGTGTGGACACATTTTATAATGCACCATAAATTGAAGTAAAATAAAATTAAACACAAATATTTACTGATTAAACATTCCTTGATTCCAGAGATGTCTGCAACGAATTAAGACAATTCAGATCAAATGAAATTTTAATAAGAAAAATGTAATATAAATAAAATTGAATAAGAAAAGATCATAAAAATGTGATAAGTAAAGAAAAAGGAATCTTATAACCGTTACATATTATCAGGTTTAATGTTTCTTCTAACCTTCTTCGGAAACATACAATGACCTGACTAGGAACAGAGAGCTTACTAAAGCTATGTTCACTAATTGTAGTAAGTAGACAGGATACAGACGAAGGGTATACAAGACCCTTTATTTTTCTTTATATACAATGACTTCCGTACTTCGGAATACAATGACCCTCCACTCGGGGTCTAACGTAAAAGGTATAAAAATAAAACTAAACTCTAATTTAACTTTAGAATAAGATTGGCCTTATAATAACAGGAAGCGTATGTAGCACAGAGACTGTGAACACTACAATACGTTTAATTTATCAAGAGGATTAAAACCTCTGGCCTGGAAGGCAAATAGCAACTGCGTAACTTCTAAGGTAAGCGGCCTGCTTCGAACTCACTGCTTCCTCTCTCCTGCTTGGCAAAAAGGCCACACTTAAATACTTGGCGTTCGCCAGACAACTTTGCATAAAATCCTTCACGCTTATAATTCTGGCCGGAAGTAGAAAATAAGAAGTGATAGTAAAGATTTAAAATAAAATAAACGTTAGTAAAACTTAAGATCCTTACATACTTCCCGCCAGAGTTAATTTGTTTGAAACTGAGGTCTAAAACGACCTTGTTGAAAACTTTTAGCTCTAAAAACTAACGCGAGGCCAACCTTTTACAATCATAACTTAGCTAGAAACTAGAAAATTTAAAAGAAAGAAATTTGTTACAATAGTAGCTCCCGGGATATACAACAATCTTTTTTTTTTTTCCATCTGTACTGCATCTAAACAGGAGCTTTATTCAATTCTGGTTCCTTCCAGAGATCTGGAAGGAAAACTAGTTTAATGAAATGTTACAGAATGACATTGCAATTAACATATAGAATATACTTCTCTTAACATTCTTATTTCATTCATGACTATTTTAATTATCTCTCCCCGTGCTCTCTGACATGTGTTGTAAAAGAACACCGAACACGTATGTGTTTCTGTCTACGTGTGCCACACTTCCTCCTACAATCAAAACACTAACGTGTTAAAATTCAACATACGAGACCTCTTAACACACCCTACTTTCAACTCTAAACCCTGAGGTACTATTCTGAAAGTGGCTAACTCTAAAGTGTAGCGTCAGAGAGCCTAACTACATCATTCAACCTTTAACACATATTCACCATGATTTAATCTTTACAGTCACACGAATAACAAATTTTTAACATTACTTTCACTTTTACCATATCACGGTATTTCTTAACATTCAAAATAACAGTTCACATGTATACAAGAACATATCAACATGCCGTTAATTTTACACATTTGAAAACATACATTAGTAGTACATTGTTAACTTCTATTCTTTTCAAAGCAAGTGCCAATTCTTTCTACATTGAAATAATACTACATTTCAAAAAGTCTTTCAGACTAAAACTTCTTTCTTGCTAGAATGTTTTAAATAAAATTTATACAATAACTTTTTACAATATTTAAATCTTTACACAACGCTATTATACATCAACTTTAGTTTTACGCGCGAGTAATTGAAAAACATAATAAGAAAATCGGTCACAACTCATTTCTCGCCCTTTTGGCGATAAAGGTAGACCTCGCATGAGGTAAAACTTCTTGAAATCTGCCACTTGCAGTAAGAATGAAAGATTAACTTAAGTTTGTAAAGTAACATAAAATTTTACTTATCTTTGTAATATTCAGACATCCTTTTCTGGGCCCAGTCTTTAAAGGTATAGCTGATAGTAGCTTGGTTGATCCTCCTTCTTGTACGGGCTCGCCCTTCAGTGCTTTCCTCTGGAAGCTTCCGTTTTTCACCAGTACGGCCACCCTTGAACACCTTCCTTTTGTGCTCTGCTTGTGGTCTTGGCCGTTTGAAGGCAGCTGGTCTTGGTGGAACCGGGAAACTTCTGTCGTGATCCTGCTTGGACCTCGTTGTTGGCCGTTCAAATTTTTCTTGTACTTTTTCCTCCGCCGCTGATGGCCCTTCCGCAGTTCGGCGACTTTTGCTGCGGAGAGTTCTGTCGGATGAGTCAATCTTCCGTTTCACAGCCGGGTTATAGTTGCCGTCCTTTCTCCCGGTCCTTTCCACATACGTCGTCCTTCTCCCTTCTTCATTCTGTGGGTGTTCGTGCACTCTGTTTTCTGGACGGTGGAACGGCTTCTTTTTCTTTTTACCTTCAGTTTTTCCGCGGGGCAATTTTCTTTTCACTTGCTTCTGTCTCTCATTGGCTTGCCCTTGTACTTGTCGTTTTCCCACCTCTGGAACTTGTACCTGCGGTGTCTGCCGTACCGGATCCTGCAAAAGATCTGAAAAGATTTTCATTTTATTACGATCGAAGTAGGGTTTAATTTGATCAATATTTGCGGAACAGGTTTCACCATTTCTTGCCTTTAACACTACAACAGCGTGAGTTATTTTTTCTATAACATATGGTCCTTCAAAGCGTGGAAAAAATTTGGCAGTTTTACCTTCTGGTGCTGAAGAAAGTGAATGCTTGATTTTTAAAACTTCATCCCCTACTTTATAAGTTACTCCCCGTCGTTTCAGATCATAGTATAACTTCTGTTTTCTTTGTGCTACTTCCGTATTCTTTTTTGCTTCTTTTATTAGTTTTTCTATATCACCCATTTTAAATTCTGGGGCTCTTTGTTGCACATAAAATAGTTTATCTAACGGTGTTATAACCTTTCTGCCTAGAAATAACTCAGCAGGAGTTTTGCCCGTTGTATCATGTTTTGCGGTCCTAAGGGCGAAAGCAAATTCATTGACATAGTTATCCCAGCTTTTATGAAAATTTTTAACATAACTACGGATAATTTTCACTATATTTCTGTTGACCCGTTCCGCTATATTTGATTGCGGCCGATACGGGACCATTTTTAAATGACGTATGCCCAGTTTTTGGCACATGTCTTCAAATATATTACTTACAAATTGAGGACCATTATCCGATATAACTTTTAGGGGCGCCCCGTATTTTAAAATATATTTATTTAAAATAGAATCAGTAACTAATTTCGCGGAGGCTCGTTTTAAGGGAACAATTTCGGTCCATTTACTAAAATGATCAACCATAACAAGGAGATAGCGACTTTTGTTTAACTGACTTTTTGGGAAAGGGCCCAATAAATCGATGCCGATTATTTCATTTGGAAATTCGGATTTAATACTATTTAGAAACCCGGCCGGGCGGAAATTAATATAATTAACGGCTTGACATGTTGGGCAGGACTGGACATACGCCCTTGTTAACTTTTGCAGTTCAGGAAAGTAGACTGCCTCGCGTACGCGTTGGATAGTTTTTCGAATACCAGCATTGAGAAGCTAAAGGGCTGTCATGGAGCTCTTGCAGGATATTTAATCTAAGACTAGCTGGGATAACAGGTCGAAATTCGTTGTTTTTGTGTAGAATAATAGACCATCTATTAGTTCGTAATGGGCCGCCCTATTTCTTATCGCCACAATATCTTGGTGGCTAAAATTTTCAGGATCCTTCAAATACTCATAAATACTTCCAAACTCAGGATCCTTACCCAGTTCGGTTATTACAGTTTCTCGGGAATTTATTGTACACGCTGTCAGCATTGCAACTTTTACGGTATTACCCTGTTCGTCTAATTTAATTCGTGATAAGGCATCTGCTACGATATTTTCCTTTCCGGGGGTATGCTTGATTACCAGATTATATTCTTGCAGCTTGAGTGCCCATCTTATTAACCTTGGGGATAAATTTTTCCCTGAGTACAATCTAGTTACCGCTGCATGATCAGAATATACTGTTATCGGCGCCTTTCCAAAATAGACTCGGAACTTTTGCACTGCTAACAGAACTGCAAGTGCCTCTCTCTCGGTCGCGGAATAGTTTCTTTGTGTTTGATTTAAAGTTCGGCTAAAAAATGCCACGGGCTGCTGATTTTGCGAAAGTACCGCTCCTACCGCATAATCCGAAGCATCCGCTGAAATTTCTAAATTTTCATCCTTTTCAGGAAATTTCAACACAGGGGCTTGCGTTAATGCTTGTTTTAATTTTTCGAAAGCACTATTGGCTTCAGCCGTCCACGAGAATCTTGCCTTTTTCCTTTTTAATTTTAACAATGGCTCAGCGATAGCCGCAAAATCTTTTATAAAGGACCTATAATATGAACAAAGTCCTAGAAAAGAAGAGAGCTTCTTTGCCGTGTTTGGAGTCGGATACTTTTGTACAGCGATTATTTTTGATTCATCTGTCTCGATCCCTTTTTGCGATATTTTGTAACCTAAATATTTTAATTCAGGGGCTGCAAATTTGCACTTTTCGACATTAACTTTTAGACCGGCCTCATTTAATAAAGAAAACACCTGTCTTAAATCCTGTATATGTTGGTCGAGATTATCACTAGTAATAATGATATCGTCTAAATAGATAAATGTGGACTTTCCAAGAACAGGTTTTAACACAATGTCCATGCATCGCTGAAATGTTGCTGGGGCGCCTGAAAGGCCAAACGGCATACGCAAAAATGCATAAGTGCCAGACTTGGTTATAAAAGCAGTCTTAGGCACGTCCTCAGGCCTGACCCCTATTTGAAAATAACCATTCGTTAAGTCTAAAGTCGTCATAAATTTGGTTGATTTTATGTTCCTTAAAATTTCTTCTATGATCGGTAACGGATATACCGGATATTTCGTTATGGAATTTAATTTACGGTAATCAATAGCGAATCTCCACCTTTTTGGATGCTCCAAAGGATAATCATTATTTTTCTTACATAAAACCACCGGACTAGCATAACTACTTGAGATAGGCGTTATGATCTTTTTACGTAGCATATTGGTAATATGCCATTCTATAATTTTTTCCTTATTCTTATCATACCGGTATGGTTTTTGACGAACCGGCAATGCATCTCCGGTGTCAATACTATGGTTAGTAACCTGAGTAAATCCTGGAATATCACTAAATAAGGAAGCAAATTCACTTACCACTTGTCGGATTCTATCTTGCTCGTCATTAGGCAGGTAGTCAAGATTTAACCTTGGCGGTTCAACCTTTTCTACACGCACTGGTTTCATCGTCAGCTTAAGGGACGCTGCATTAAAATCCAGTGTAGCTTGTGCGTCTGAAAGAAAGTCTATTCCTAGGATTAAATTTGCTTGCAAATTCTTTACTATAAAAAACATCACCTTTACTTGTTCGTCCTTGATACGGATGTACAAAAAGGTACTTTACCTACGCACTTACATTGTTCTCCTTGCGCCGCTAATACTGTTGTATTATCCGCATTATATATGCGGTATTTGCGAAAATACTTTCTAAAAAAGACTTCTGCCACACAGGAACACTGCGCGCCGGTATCCAGGAGTGCGGTGGCCGGGATATTATTTACCAAGCCTTCAATCTTCGGAAGAGTTAAATTTTTCACCATTACTGTATTTAACTTGTAGGAAGAGGGGTTTTCGTGGCCTTCGGATTTCCGCACCCTCTCGTCAGCAGAAATCAGTTTTAGTTTAAATTATTTTTCCTTTCGGTGCTTTCCTTCTTTCTCCACTGGCCTTGAGACTTTTTTCCTGGGTTGCTAGTGAACTGTCGACGTTCGCCGGCTGTTTTTGAATGCTCGGGTTTCCTTGCCCACTGATTCGCTTTTTCTCCGTAGCCATGTGCTTGAGTTTGCTGTAGTCTTGGCGTACCAAATTGGTTTCGCTGTTGATATTGGCGTCTTCTTTCGACGTCCGCCGTTCTTCTACTTTCAAACTGCATTGCTAGCTCAAATAACTTTTCCAGTGTAGTCGGATTTCGTAATTCAATAAAGTCTTGCACTTGGGGTAGTAACCTCGGCAAAATCACTTGAATTATTTCAGGATCCGGACGGTTTCCATACAAGAGCTTGAAAACGTGAATTTTTCTTAAAATAAAGCTCGAGAGGTTTTCCATTCTTTGTTGATATATACTGAAAAGTTCTGTTTCTAATTTCGCACGATCCCTTACAACAGGGAAGGCTTTTAGTAGGGCAGTCTTGAAATTTTCGTAAGTATAGGTGGGACTTCCTGCTTGACCCAAGAGACTTCTGCCGATACATTTGAACCAGTTAAGCGCTTGGCCCCTCAAAGCGCTGGTAGCTAAGGTAACTTTTTGAAACTCGTGCACGGGGTAGAGCATGAAGTGGTCATCCAATTTTTCCAAAAAACTGGTTACCTGTGAGTTTCCATTAAACGTTGTTTCTGGTTTCATCGAAGCGCGCATGGTCTGGACGATGTACCCAAATCCTTCCAGAGCGGTAGCTGGCATTTCTGGATTCTGAGCCGTTTCTGCAGGCAGCACAGGTTCTTCTTGAAATTCGGCCATGGTTATTCTTCGTCGGGCGCCACTATCAGGTTCAATGTTTCTTCTAACCTTCTTCGGAAACATACAATGACCTGACTAGGAACAGAGAGCTTACTAAAGCTATGTTCACTAATTGTAGTAAGTAGACAGGATACAGACGAAGGGTATACAAGACCCTTTATTTTTCTTTATATACAATGACTTCCGTACTTCGGAATACAATGACCCTCCACTCGGGGTCTAACGTAAAAGGTATAAAAATAAAACTAAACTCTAATTTAACTTTAGAATAAGATTGGCCTTATAATAACAGGAAGCGTATGTAGCACAGAGACTGTGAACACTACAATACGTTTAATTTATCAAGAGGATTAAAACCTCTGGCCTGGAAGGCAAATAGCAACTGCGTAACTTCTAAGGTAAGCGGCCTGCTTCGAACTCACTGCTTCCTCTCTCCTGCTTGGCAAAAAGGCCACACTTAAATACTTGGCGTTCGCCAGACAACTTTGCATAAAATCCTTCACGCTTATAATTCTGGCCGGAAGTAGAAAATAAGAAGTGATAGTAAAGATTTAAAATAAAATAAACGTTAGTAAAACTTAAGATCCTTACAATATAAGAAAAATTGCGAAAACATCTACCTACTATTGACGGAATCAAAACCTGAACATCTTACGTCTGTTCGTCTGCTGATGGAATCAACAGACATCGATGTTCAGGTGACATGTATGTTTGGTATTTCTGATCAGTTTCAAATTCAGTCAATTACTGTTGCTTGAAACAAACCGCTGAAGCCAATACAAGCGATCAAGTTTTTTCATTTGGATTCCTGGTAGCCTTTACAAACTTGTATGCCAAAAACAAAAAGTGTAAACAGTTATACAAGAATGAGTTAAAAAGTAATCTTAATCTTCTTAAGATTACATACAAATAAGATTGAAAATAATTCACTACTTTTAATATAGATTCCTCAATATCATTACAAGTGTGCCGGCGCTACAATGGTCGGTGATATTTCACAGCTGAAGCTATTCTCCGACTGATTACGTCACCATGTTAAATACTAAAATTCTTGCTAACGGTTCTCCTTAACAGCTACGTTAAACCTCCTGAAGCATTACTCAGATTTTATACCGTCCTGTTAGCATCTGATGAATGTTTACAGGTTCTTCGCTTTCAGGAACTAAAACCCGAATGTACTGCATGTTGATTTCTTAATACATGATTCAAATTTGTTAATCACTTTCGCTACCGTAAGCTGACGTCAGATTTACCATCAGATTAGCAAGTCCAAATGAGATGCTTCAAGCTAGAGGGCACAACATACATTTGTACACCTGTCTACTATGTGATTTTGATTTTCCTCTCCATATTAAGTACGCTTTTTGAATTTCCCTCGTATTTAACGCATAGATTATATTGGGTCAGATCGAAAGTGGACATACCGGTTTCGACTTCCTGCACTATCAAATCAGAGGACAGATAAGCGAATGAGAGAATCAAGAACGAACGACTGATGTAGATGAAGGGCGTGGTTGGTGTAAAATAAAATTCTGCAAGAGACCAGTTGACCGACAACAGCACGGGACCAACACAAACAAGGTAATAAAGACTTGGAAAAAAAAAAAAAAAAAGGCACAAACTATTCTTATTGATCGCCTTTCAGTCAATTCAAGATCCGATGAAAAGTCATATATCGTTCGGAAACTCTGCACAGACAACATCTTTGGTTGCAAAATCGCTGCAAGGAATGAGAGAAGAGAAGCAAAAAAAAAAAAAAAAAAAAAAAAAGTAAATATAAAAATAAAAATTCCCAGAAAGTAAAAAAGTGATTCCACTGTTCTAGAACTGCCTTTTTTCTGACGGTTTTCTTTATTATTATTTTTTACTTACTTCTTTCCCTCCCTCCTCCTTCTTTTCCTACCTTCTCTAAGGCTTAATGGGCAGTGCTCTGGTTACTACCATTAAGGGAACCTTTTTCTTTCCCTCTGTTCCAGAGTTTTTCATTTCTTTCCCCACACTATTTATTTCGCTTTTTCTTTCTTTCGCTTTTCTGTCTCTCTCCTCTTGCCACTAACTAAAAATCCCCCACCTCCAAAAAATCCGGAGGAAAAAGGTAAAGGTGAAAGTGGGAGCTAACTGAATTTCGACGCTGCGCGCTACCGTGATATATGGTATAAGAAACTGGACCCCGGGGCTAAGCATCAATTATACAACCCGTAATTCCGATACCACCCCTCCGCCCCCCCCCAAGACGCGGACTAAGCAAAGCATCCAAAAAGAGCACAGAGAGGGAAAATAAAAATCCCTGTACTTACTTAGTCCAAGAGCCAATTCATAGTGTCCACCACCACCGCCACCGCTACTGAGCCCCCCCCTCTCTCCAAAACAATGCCCGAAGGCTGAGAGAGGCGAAGATTAATACAACAGTGTACGTGGTGGTGATTATTTGCGAGGGGGGATGAAAAGAATTCCTTGATTCGGTGATGAGCAGCAACTAGAATTCTTTGCTTGTTTTCCGAAATTGAGCGGGAAATGTAAAAGCAGGATAAATTATACATTCTTCATGGTAAGAATCAGTACCAAACTGTAGAACAATTTTTAAACAGCTTGCATCCGCCTCTCAAGTTAATCAATAATTTTTTTAAACTCAGCAACATAGTACTTATCAAAACTAAAATGCAGTGAGATTTGCAATTTTAGTCAATACGATGTTAATACATTCGCTTCATGAACACAATATCAAATAATAAATAAATAAATAAATAAATCTGAAATGTTTCAGATTTTAAATTACGTCCAAAGGGGCGTTTTTTAACATTTTGTGTGTTACCTTTCTTTATTAAATATCATGTTCCTCGCACTTAAACCATAAGATCCAGTGCAACAGCAATATCGCAAAATATTTTTAAAACGAGCATATCTTTAGAATTTCCGATACAGAGACTCACGCGCTGGAGATAAAAATGTTTTTTCTGCACAACGTTGCCATTGCTCGCTTTGAAATCCTTGATTTTGTCAATCAAAAATTCGTCAAAGTTTTAAAAAATAGGAAATCGATCATAAAACAAATTTCAAATTTCAAATTTGGTCTTCCACATGCTCATATTCGTTGGAGGATTACGTTATTCAAAATTCGATGACTCTATGTACCGTTATTTTATGACAATGTGAGAAATATACATACATTTACGCAGATTTTCATTATTTCATTTCTTCAAATATAATGCAGGACTCTAACATTTTATGGCAACAGTTTGAAAAGTGAACCGACATTTATCCGTCCAACGCAAAATGCCAAAACGAAACTAATAGTCCTTCGGGATTCAAATCCCTTTGGACTAATAAATCTGAAATGTTTCAAATTTTAATGGTAGCCGAAAAGCGTTTGTTGAGGTTTTTCATGCTCTCGCTGAGATCGCAGTCTACCAGCCTGCTGTTGTTCTCATTCTTGCTAAACATTTTTTCTTCTTTTTAGCTTTACTAGTAAGCACCGTTTATTTCATAAGTAAACCATATATATATAAGTAAACCATATATTTTGCTTCTGTGGATAATAGTAAAATAGTGTACATATTACAATGAAATTCCCAATTGCAATTTCATGTTTGTCTTGTGGATAATTGCGACACAGTGTGCAAATTGCTATGGACGCACATAATGAGGTGTGCTAACTGTTAAGGACACGAAGTTATGATGTATCCAAGTGGACAAGTAGTATTTACTTGAACGATGAATTTAACAAAAGTGAACATAGAATAGCCTACACAACATCATATACTTTGGGCTATGGAACTATCAATTTCCTGAACTGATGTGACTTACTTACTCTGTGGATAACTGCAAAAATAATACGGACACACATCATTAGGCGTGTAACTGATAAGAATATGAAGTTATGATGTATTGAAGAAGACATAGGTTTAAAAACTGGTTGATATATAAGTTCCACTCTTCACAACATAGATCCTATCCATGACAATGCAATTATTAATTGATCGTATATGTATTTTCATACGGATTATTATGTAACATTTATTGTATAGATGACACTGTCAATTTAGCATTGTAATATTACTATCATTGATTCAGTGAATGCCGCTAGCGGTGGATTGTAGATTCTTTTCCATCGCATGGACATATAACTCTGATTGGTGTAGAACCTTAGGTCGGAGGTCCATGCGACTGCGTATCAGTAAACCATATATAATTCAACAGCGAAATTATTTTAAAACTATTATTATTTTTCATGATAATGGTCTAGCCATATTACTTTCAATCTTCAAAATAAAGGAACAATTAAAATTAGTTTTTAGCTTTCATTTTAAACCCCTACGCCCTCATCCTAAACGACTGACAAGTAAATCAGAAATCGAGCAACATGGAATTGCAGGGGACGAAGCATTTTTCGTCCATGATGAGCTCGTGAACTCCCACGTTCAGATGATTCAGTTGCAGCATCTTCAATGGTCACTTGACTTCAGAGGAAGCTGAGCACAAGTCTTCTAACTTTTAATTCTTCACCAAAGTATATTAGAAAAACTTTACTTAAACTTTGCAAAGAATAAAGTTTGATTTCGCATAGATTTTGCATAAAACTCCGCCGATTTCGAAGGTGACGAAAAATAAGTCCACCTGAAAACAAAGACCTATGCCTGATCGCCCTTCGCATCGAAGGAGCTTTATTTCAAGATCTACGTCAATCTGAGTTCGCCTTTATTGCCTACTTTTAAATCACCTTTTAAGCTGCTTAACTACAATAAACAGTTTCGTAACGTAAATAGTATGATAAATAATCATGTCAAAGCACTAGATGACTGTCTGCCGAAGGGAAAGGATGCTTTCGTGAAGAGTTGTTTGAAGAAAGTTTGTAGAGTTCCGCCTCTTTGTAATTCTACGTTAATGTTGGAAGAGAAGAATCTTAATAACTGATAAGCGAATAATCGCTTACGTTTGGGCGACAAGATACAACAAGATAGAAGAGTAACTAACTCTTTATTATTTCAATAAGATTTAACAAAACTCCGCCTGGGAGTGTACAAACAAAGCTCTTACTTGGGCTTAAACTTAAGAGACTAAGAATTAAACTAAAACTAAGATTAACTAAAGAAATATAGCCGAAGCTATCAAGATTCAAATCGAGTTGGCCCTTTAACTCATTTGACTACGAAGCTTAGCAAGGGCCTGAGTACGGCCGAGCGTAATAACAGCTTTGAGAGAGAGACAGAGTGGCCAAAAAGGCAGGCGCGCGTAAATCAGAAACTGATTCTCTCTCACTCTGTAATTAACTTCGTGGTTTAAATACCGCTCCTCGTCATTAAATATTCAGCAAGATTCCAAAACTACGTTCTGGCCGGAAGTAGTAAGTTGAAGTTAAGAATTTGACAGGAAAGGAACTTTAACTTAAAATTTAACTGTTAATAAAATTAACATAATCCTCACAAGTTGATTAGCATTTGTTTGACATATGGAGAAAACCATCCATTCAACTACCAATAAAAAAAAACTGATATACTATACTGGCAAAATTCAAGAGCTTTAGTCACTCGACTTCTAATTTTATCTCCCCTACATGTGATAAATATTTCTTATCATGGCAGACTTTGAATGTATTAAGCAGCTGCGCATAAACGATAAAATTACCTGAATATTTGTCATTTTAAAATGATGGATTTCAAATATTCCACAGCTAAGCTTCCTGCTATTGTAAACAGAATAATCCGATACTTGGATTTATATATATATTGGATTTATATATATTAGTTCCAGAGACGCACTTCAAATGGCGTTGAAAAGGAAAACGAAGAAAGATTTCGGAAATTTCGAAAAACATCAACAATTCGTTTTAACTTCTCCGATACACCGTGGGAGTCGAAAACAAAACAAACAATGCAGGTGAGATTTTGACAATGAAATCTAAAACGGCACAGCCGTGTGTGAAAAGGAGACACCTCTTGAAAATCGGGGCCAGCCCGACGGATTTCTGTAATAAAGAGGCAACTTTATCCCTTTCGTCTTCATTATATGAGCTCTTTCTCAGAGCGTGTACTTATCGAGTGGCCAATAACGGTCTGCCAAGTGCCGGAGAACCGTAGAGAAAGGTGTTACGGCTCCAGGCCGAAGTAAAAATAGAGAGAGACCCGAGGAAGAGGAAGAAGAAAAGAGAAAAAAATAAAAGAAAAGAGCAAAAAGCAGTAAACCTTTAAAGACTGGCCAAGCACAGCGGCGTAGGAGGGCACAAACTCCAATCCCATTATCTATGGACGCCAATGTCGGACCCGGCCCTACAGTCCAGCTGCTGCGACCGGCGAAATGAAATTTCTGGATGGACCAGCTTGGGAAGTCCATACGCTGGATAATAATAATAATAAAAATAAAGGACGAAGAAAAAAAAAGGAAAAGTAAGAGAACGGAGTGGCAAGCGGTAGTTATAGAGCGCCCAAATGCGCCAAAAGAGGCAACAATGGCTTTTCCAGCGAGTGGCCCGCGCGGACAATCACGTCTACGGGCGCGAGGAGACACGTGAAAAATATGGCTTTCATATCCGCCGACATAAGGGCTATAAATCTCGCGGGGATATATTTTTTTCCTTGGGTCCGAGGGACCGGTGCGATATTGCTAGGAATAACAATAGACTGGACGTAGCGAATTAACCGAATCTGGTAGCCAAGGCGCTGCTCGTGAAGATATTTTAGTCGATATTCTCACTCTGCAGCGCGACACACGCAAATGAAGGCGGTGGTGGTGGTGGTGGTGGTGGGTTTGGCAGTTGAATTTTACGCTTTGGCTCCCAAAGTAACACCCGTAATCTCGCCAACCAAGCCAAAGTGCTCAAATTGATTGTCTTTGGAGGTAACAACAGATGATCTATCACAAGAGATTTTATCGAAGAGTTCCGATTCCTAATAGTAAAGATAGTCACGGTAAGTTAAGCGCAACCAGTTTGTTTCCGAAGATGAAAAGAGACAATAAACATGATCAGTATGCAGATCCTTTGATATGTCATGCCTCTTTTAAATTGCCTGAACCAGATAACATGAATAATAAATACTAAAGTATGAAATCTATATGAAGAAGCAATTCGGAAATAAATTTTGAAGGACAGATACCCTCAGCTGTCGATTAATAAGTAAAAACATCATATTATCACGACAGCAAAAATATTCCTTTAACACTGCTTTCTGTTCCAAGGTTAGTTATTCACTTTTACCCTTAAATTATTATTACCAGTAGCAATTTGAACATCAAAAATTCATTAACCTTCTAGATGAATACTTATTCATGGATGCATGTAGCACTATTAATGGCTTTTACCTTTTTGTTTTAAAATGTTTAGCCAAAGCTGCTCAATCTGGAATGATTTATTGAAAAGTTTTATAAAGTATGAAACACTAAATCATCTGCACACTTGCTGTTGGGATAAATCCTTAATTTTCCCATACAGAAAACATTTTATAACGTAGCATAAAAATTTTTTAGAGTAACTACAATTTATACGAAAAACTTCTGCGATCATCAACCAGATAAGCACCTTCGGACAATATGAGTTAACCAGTTATGAACTCTACTAGGAAAATTAATAAAAAGCAAGAGATATTAAATTAACAGGAGAAGATGAAATAGCAAGGAATTAAAAACATTCCTCTAATGTGTCCATGTAGTGTACAAGGTCAGCGCTCTCAGTTAACAATAGCAGTATCTTGCTTTCGATTCCAGCTCAGTGCATAGTTGAATTTTTAAGATTCTAGTTCATAAAAAATCTAGTAATTGTACAACATATTAAAAATCTAAGAAAAATAACAGCGAAACAACGAAAAAGCGGTTTAAATATAATTTAAAATAATTAATTAAAATATGTCCTCATCGGCAGATTTCTTTAAATACGCAGAAGAAAAAACTATTTTTATGTTTCATTATTTACATTCATACAAATTTCATCCAAGCTCTCTATTTGTAATTTTAATACATTTATTAGATTCCTCGCAAATTCCATAGGCAACTTTTTCAATACAGGGGGACGCATATAAAGCTATAACGTATAAAAAGATAGCAGCAAACAGTACCAGTTTTGAATTTTACATAATGATATATATACGTAAGGTAACTTGACTTTTGAATTAAACTTGCAGCAATTATTTCTAAACATTAGAACTGCTTTTTTTTTTTTTTTTTTTTTTTTTTTTTTTTTTTTAAATTCTTGTTTGTTTTGAAATTTACCTTGACATACAAAATTCTGCGTACGATTCTAGACACTACTTAACTCAATGAAGAAATCATACTTAAGCTCAGATTCTGGGTCTCAATCTTTGCAAATGTATGACAATTCTACCTTAAAAACGGAAATTTCAAAAAACTTGTCACACTTTAAATTTGCTCGAGTCACTGACTATGCTAAAAATACAGCTTCTTGGAGAGAGTACATTTTCAAATTACCGAAAATCAAGTGATAAATTTAAAATTTATATCATGTACAGAGTTTCTGAAAACGAATGATGAGATTTATAAAGTTTCTGTGAAATACGTAATCCTCAAAATTTCATTTAACACTATATTTGACAGTTAGGTCTATAAGGTATTTCTCCCGCCTTCTTAGCATACCTTCGTGGTGTAGTGGTCAGCACGCTCGACGCGTATTCGAGAGGTCCGTGGTTCGAGTCCCGGCGAGGACGTTGCTAATTTTACATCTCTCCTGTTTCGAAATAACCTAATGCTTCTACAGATCTTCCTGAATCAACTATGTATGTGCTTAGGAGAGGTTACCTCGACATAAAATTTAACAGTTGTACTCTTTCGAACACTAGGATATCATACACACATGATTTAAGAAGAACTAACTGTTAACCACGGCGTAAAATGGGCATATAAAGACTATGAACAATTGAACTGGCAAGCGTTTGTGGTCCACTGGTATCTTGTACACAAAATAAAACATACGTACATAAATCTTTTTCAGGTATGGTATTTAAAAACACTTTCAGTGTATTCCATATAATATTGTTGCGTGCGTACGGGTTCGTTATGAAATGAATGCACAAGTCCGATGAAAAATGAACAAAAATTTATTATTATCACAACAGAAATGCTTAAATTTTCTCAAATTATCATGCAGTATCACAATATCTCACAGTAGTTACCTTTTAACTGCTTAAATGTACAATAGAACGTAATTCAAAACAGCTAAAGAACGCTAATCCGCGAATTCGCTATAATCAACAACGGCAGTTTTCTAAACAACAACAAACTGAGCAGCAACTACTACAAACTGAGATGTTTTCCTCCTTTTATAAGATTTTAAAATCACGCGCTAGAATTTTCCAGCACTTTCTCGAAATCAAAAAGAGATATTTATTTATTTAACGCACGCGCTCTTGTATTTTTAATTTTTCCGGCTTAGCTTTCTTTTAATATTCGTCACGCGCTGCACTGCGCGAAAAATAAAACCATTTAATTTATACTTGAACTAACATTAGCTTTTTAAATACCAAATTCGTAACAATATGTAGACACTTCATGAAACCCTATCGTTCTATCTCGGGGACTACATATTACGAAAATTACGGCTTCCTGTTCTAAAGAAAATTCCATGCTCATTTCTAAAATCTAAAAATCTAGAATTATGGATCTAGTATTAGAAGTTTCATTATTGCACTAAGTTTTGCTTTTGCACATGTTTCGAAGATATATAACTCCAACTTCCTCTTTAAAACTGAAAATTTCGAGAGAGAAGCACTGTACTTACCCACGATACACAGACGAATCTCGTCATCCAATTCCCTTTCACTGCTACTTTCTCTGCGAACCCGTTTTTCTCTGTGGCCTGCAAGAAAAATGCATGCAACATAAGGATCTCCAAGAAAATTCATTGCCAAGCAGTCCTTTCTTTGCAATAATAAATATATCACGCGAAATTATCCTATCAAATAAAACCCATAACGAACGTCAAAACAGCTTAGAAAGAAAGCAATTAATAAGCTTTTCTTACACTGTAATAGTATTTGCTATGCAAGAGCCATTTAAAAAATATCAAGCAAATTTATTAGTCTCAAATTGGTCCGGAAAGTACATACATATTCGAAGGCCCCCAAAAGAAAGGGATAATTGTATACAGAAGCAGCGAAATCTAAAAGTCCGGTTGAATGGCAGACACGCGAATAGACGCAGGTAAAACAATAAGAGACGAGTTCCCCTGTTTGCTTTATAAGTCCGGCACGAGTCTGGAAAAAAAGGTTCTTCTTCAGTCAAATATTTGCCTTCAAGTGGCCGATCATTTCTATATTATTACATGCTCCTATCTAAATAGTCATTTCTCCGGAATAACGACGGCAACGACGAACAAATAAGCTACGAAACTGATTCCTATCGTGGCCGGACACGGAAAATGGACGTCGCTCTTACAGGAACTTATGACCACTGGCGATCAGCCGGATCATTCTCCTGTCCGGCGCATCACGAAGTTAATACGAGATAAGGACGCACGCGATTTGTATTTACGATGATATTCCCAGTAAATCATTTCTCTTCCTTTTCTTCTTCTACAAGAAAAACACGGTGGAGAGTGTCTGCTGCTTCATCTTTACGGTTTCATTTCGCCATTTATATTCGTGATCCAGTTGATGATGAACTGGCCTTCATTGTGTTTTCTTTGTGGGCGTCACAAAGGGCCGACCGATGATGACCATTGCCGGCTTATAACGGAGATAACAAATGAATGAATATGACGACAACCGAAGCAAATTGTAGTGATGGATGGAAGAGACACACACGAGACTACGTCTTTGACAAATGTAGCTCCTTGCAGGCACATCTGCATGCATTTAGATTGCGAAGAATCATAAACTTTGCGACAAAGACACTAAATGGTTTACGTACTTGGGAGAAGACTAGAGATCTGAGAGCAGAGTTTTAAATGAATAATTTTAAGGAATTTAAAGGAGCAATATTAATTTCAGAAAATGTGATGAGGTTATTATGTCAAAGCATCTAAGAATTGTGTCTTAGGACATATATCTTCGCGAAAGATTTTCTAAGAGAAACTGGCTTGTATTTCGATATACAAAAAAGGACTATGAAAATCCTGTACAGCTACTCCTTTCAACAGCCGGGAACCTAATCTGCGACAGGAGTCCTAAGCATGATAGCTTTTTGGGACCATCCTTCGATGCATATTTTTGAAATTTCATGAGAAAAGGCACTTTTGTTAATATTAGTTCTTTCTCACATGTAACAGGAACCAGGTTTTTTAAATGTTATTTAGTTTTTCATTAAGACTGAATGTAAATTATCGATAAATACACAAGTTGCATTTCTAAAAAACACATCGATGCAGGTCTCAATTTACAAAACTCGAACAGCAGGGAAATACCAGTTACGGAGGCACTTCCTTTAATTATTTCAACGTGGTATATCCCATCGATGTAAATTATATTTAATGTATGTATTTCGTGAAAAGACCTTGTAAGGTTCCTCACTTTGGAATTCTAAGTTAATGTTGGAAGTGAGGAACCTAGGAACTGATAAGCGAATAATCGCTAGAGTTCGATGACAGGAAACAACAAGAGAGAAGGGTAAATAACCCTTTATTATTTCGATAAGATTTAACAAAACTCCGCCTGGGAGTGTACAAATAAAGTCAGCACTTTGGACTTGAACTTAAAAGACTAAGAATTAAACCAAAACTAAGATTAACTAACTAAGTATAGCCAAAGCTATCAAGGTTCAATGAGAGTTGGCCCCTTAACTTATTTGACTACGAAGCTTAGCAAGGGCCTGAGTACGGCCGAGCGTAAAAATAGCTTTGAGAGAGAGAGCGGCCAAAAAGGCAGACGCGCGTAGTTCAGAAACTCTGATTCTCTCTCAGTCTCGGTAAGTAACTTCGTGGTTTAAATACCGCTCCTTCTCATTAAATATTCAGCAAATTCCAAAACTACGTTCTGGCCCGAAGTAGTAAGTTGAAGTTAAGAATTTGACAGGAAAGGAACTTTAACTTAAAATTTAACTGTTAATAAAATTAACATAATCCTTACAACCTTGTAATTTAATATTTTTCAAGTATGATTTGTTTTCATTTTAAGTTTAGAATGGGCTGCATAAAATATGAACTTATAAATATTAAACCAGGATATTACATGTTTTGGAAAAAGAAGGGGGACTAAGGAAAAACTCACTTATTTTACGACAAATCTTGTTTAAATTATACTGATCTAACCAAATTAATGTAGTTAAATTGTTAATCAATTCGATAATCAAGTACATTAATAACATGTGGAATTAAAATAATCAATTTCTTTCAGACGTGGAAGAAATCATTCCACTTGGTGGTTTCTACTTCTAATTTTATGATTTAAAATCTACAACTGAAAAAATACAAATAACTTAATATATTTAAAAGACTACAGAAGGACTAGAAGCGTAGTTAATCATTGTGTAAAATGAAGAGCGAAGCGTAATCGACAGTTATATTCGAGAAGTCCAGAGTCCGAGTCCCGGCAAGGGCATTGCATGTTTTTTATGTCTCCTACTTCAGAAAATAAATAAATAAATAAATAAATAAAATAAAAATCTGAATGGTTTCAGATTTTAAATTACGTCCAAAGGGGCGTTTTTTAACATTTTGTCTATTACCTTTATTTATTAAATATCACGTTCTTCGCACTTAAACCATAAAATTCAGTTCAACAGCAATATCGCAAAATAGTTTTAAATTGAGCATATCTTTAGAATTTCCGATACACAGTCTCGCGCGCTGCAGATAAAAATGTATTTTCTGTACAACGTTGCCATGCCTCGCTTTGAAATCATTGAGTTTGTTAATCAAACATTCGTTAAAGTTTTACAAAATATGAAATCGATCATAAAACAAATTCCAAATTTCAAATTTGGGCTTCCACATGCCCATATTCGCAATAGGATGACGTCATTCAAAATTCGATGGCTCTATGTACCATTGTTTTATCATAATGCGCGAAATATACATACATTTGTGCATATTTTTTATTATTCAATTTCTTCAAATATAATGCAGGACTCTAACATTGGGTGGCAACAGTTTGAAAAGTGAAACGGACATTTCTAGTGACCAACGCAAAATCGCAAAACGAAAACAATAGTCCTTCAGGGAGAAAGCTCCTTTGAACTAAAAAAAAGCTATAGTTACTCTACAACAGGAATATTAGAGTCTTGATTGTCGCAGACGCACACTTGATTACGTTGACTTTATTAATTAAGGCTTGCCAAAAAATTATACTAGGAATTTTATGGTCTTCTTTTTATCTTTTTAGAGGGAAAAAAGACTTCAATTTTATCCAACCCACAATAAATTAAAATCAATTTTGTTTAAATAACTTCGAATGAAAAGACAGTAAATTTTTAAGTCATTTCACGACATACCTCACATAATTCGTATCTGTAACGCATACACATTGAAAAGAAGTACACAAGGAGAGTCTCTATAAAAAGTTTTGGCCGGAGGCTCCTATTTTATTAAACGGGCTCCGAACGTGGGCAACAACTATTGGAGAAAAAAATGAAAATACACTGGCGGAAGCAATTAGAACTACAAAAGAAAATGGAAGAAATGCACGAAAGTGGAATGTTAATGCGTTGCTTTTTATAATGATGCTGTATAGCAGATCCTTGATTATCCGGAATGTCTAGCAAGCTGTATCTAACATTACACTAACCTTGAACAATAAATATATATAAGTCTCATTTAAGTCTCATCAAACATAAGTCTCATCAACATATAAGTAACATTTTTCTCAGACAGATAGATTTTGTATAAGAAGTGCAAAATCGATTACTATTAAGTTATCAATCAAAACAAAAATGCAATCCGGATCTTGTTAGGCTATATGCTAAAAGCCCAGAAAGAATAGAGGAAAAAATTGCGCATTTTTTTCTGTTTGTTTCTAAAATTCTTTCTAATAACACAAGATAAAACAAGATAAAAATAAAACATACGAAAAATATGTTTTTTAGTCCTTTTGAAAAGGAATAAAATAAAAAATTTAATTAAATTAAAAAATTTAAAGATTCATTTGAAAATAAGGGGGGAGCATAAATTTTAAAAGAAAAAAGGAAAAAAAAAAAAAAAAAAAAAAGAGAGAGAGAGAGAAAGAGCTTATTAAAACTAAATATAATTTATTCGCGGGCAAAACAAACATACAAATTTAGAATGGTTTTTTCCTTCTTTCATTTTCTCTAAATTAATCCTCATTTCCTTCTCCATATTTCCCTTAGAAAGCTGCAATTTGTAAGCATGTAAAGTTTTTTTTTTTTTTTCTTTTTTTTTTTTTAAGGCGGAGAGTTGGAAAATATGCAATGCTCTCGTCGAGACTCGAACCTGGGCCTCTCGAATACGCACTGAGAGTCCTAACCATTACACCACGAAGGCACGCAGAAAGGAAGGAGAAACAGATAATACCTTACATACTGAGTATTAGGGGACAAATCGCCAAAAACCTGGTGAAGAATCATCATCCACCACCTTGTAGTTCGGGCGCCACTGCAGAGTTATTAGATTATTTGGAAGCAATAGACGTGAAAAACGTACAGTGCCCTCGCTAGAGACTCGAACCTTGACCTCTTAATACGCGCCGAGTGTGCTAACCTTTACACCCCGAACGCATGAGAAAATACGCTATTTGTTTTTTCGGATTACTTACCTTGAAATTTAAATATGCATTAATTATATACATCTACTAATAATGTGCAATAATATTAAAATGTGTAATTCCGAGTTGCCAGGTTATGCGACAATGTATTAAAGGGTTCAAAAGATGCAAAGCATCCTTTTAAGTGTAGTCCGAATTTCATCTTTTACACTCGGTAACAGTTTTCATTGCAGTTTATCCCTAGCGTACTATCCGTCAGAACAATCATTTTGTCCAAGGGGGGCACGGCAATTACCAACAGCCGCCGCGTGGAGGCCATTACTTGGGAAAGCACACCAGACGGCAGAGATGTCTTCAGAGTTTTGTCACGGTTTCCCTGGCGGCCGATGGAGGTTTTTTACGACCAATAACATTTTATACAAGGATTTTTTGCTCGAACCCTCTTTTAAACCAGTGACCGAGAAAGAAAGGACCTAATAAAAATCGCATTCATGAGCAACGGCTGGCCAGTGGATGGTGACGACAGTTTGCTAGGGCAGCTTCTAACCTCGATATTGCGCTTTCCGATGGACGCTCTGGTTACGGCCTTTCGCCCGAGGCGAAAACTTTCGACAATATATACTTTTTTACGGGAAGCCAAGATGACATTTCTAAAACAGGAAAAATTAAAAAGGTGAACACAACTGGGATTACAGGTTTCTGGCTTCCGTAGCAAACATCATTATCTCCCAAATAAATCCTTGGGCAATAAAGAGGAATCTGACATGAACAATACATCCGGAGTTCATCGAGAAGCTATTTTCAGTAAAAAGACATAAA
The DNA here is from genome assembly GCF_044657685.1 of Stegodyphus dumicola. Lineage (NCBI taxonomy): Eukaryota > Metazoa > Arthropoda > Arachnida > Araneae > Eresidae > Stegodyphus > Stegodyphus dumicola. Next base: position 17,992,507 of record NC_140772.1, on the reverse strand, counting down.
ATTAAACCACTAAAAATAGTACAGAGGACACAGAGAAAGAAGTGAAATAGTATTTAAAAATGGCGGCGTTTTAAACCCGGGGAAGGTTCAGCGAAATGAAAATGAACGACACGCGAAGAAAACCTAATATGCAAGAAAACAAACGTTAACTGACGAAGATTTTATTTTAGTAGAAATGCTTTTAGCGATTCAATATACTTGACGTTGCTTTTTAAGCAGTCAGAATAAGATTTTCTCCCAAATAAGAACTTTATCTTGGTATTCGCATTTACAAAGATGAAAACTACAACCTTCTATTTCTGCAGTACACATACAACACATAACAGCATCACGGTTAAACCCTATAGTGCTGCTTCAAAGAGAAAACGAACCATAAATTTTCTTTTCTGTTAGCTTAACCATATTCCCGTTTAAGTGACCATATCTCCCAAGAAGCTCCATTGTTAGTCAGCATATCTCCCGAGAAGTGCTATTCATAAGGTTACTAAGAGTGAAAACTGAAAATCGTTTGGGGGGGGGGAAGATAAACGTCGGTTGGCATATATTCTTTTTATTTAAAGAAAAAAAATCTAATTATATTATAAAGCATGCGAAAGTAAGAAGATCCCTTTGCTGAGGATGTTCTAAGGAAAACTGACTCGATTCACGTCACATAGAGAAAAACCTCAAAACTGCCACTGCAGCCAATATACTCGATGTGATTCGAGTGTGGGTAGAACTAGCAGTATTCAGAGGACTTTATCCATTCGGCCACGTGTGGGCCAAAATGGAGAAGTTTTTGGCTCATTGAAGAAGCCACATATGTCAGTTACCCTCGCAATCGGTAATTTTATCCAATTTTTTGCCCAATTTTACAAAAATTCTAATGACCGATGAGTGCTCTCGTGGTGTATGCAATTAATACATTTAGTTAGCAAGTGGAAGATCCGTGGTCTAAATCCTGGCAGACGGAGCTGTTGCTTTTTCAAGTTTCTTAGCCCGAAATGTCTAACGTTCTGAGCAATAATAGCACCCCCCCTAACAATCTACAGAATATAAGTTTCCTTGCTTTGTTTTTAGTCATACAAATTTAACTGCTCTCTAATTTTTGCACTGAAAAAATAATGATGATGATGTTCTCCAAGAAACGGCGACGATGACTATCTATGAAAATTAACGCTACCCCGCCTCTTCGGAAACGAGCCATAAATAAACAACAAGTAAATAACTAACACGTACATCTCCATAAGCCCATTAGCTAGTGAGCGAAAGAAAACAAGCCAGGTATAAATTCCGAAGATCCCATTATACGAAATGAAAGGCAAGTCGGCCACACCAAAAATGAGGAGTGGGCAAGAACTGTTGCGTCCGCCGCCGTTAAGATTTGATGCATTGAATGGGCTTCCTTGTAAGGGGTTATTTCCCTCCCAAGAAGTCCCGAGTTATAATAGAAGGCTTCTTTCTCCTCTTCTCTCCGAAGAAAAGGAGAGAGAGAGAGATTCCGATGAATAGTTAACGACTCAATCTTACTTAATGAGGCCAGTGACTGACTTCCGAGCGCGGCAAATGGGCCTCACGTGCTCCACGCTACAGATACTTAATACTATTAGCTCATCTCGTCCAAACTCCCTTAATTTATAAGGGCGCGTATGAAGCGACTGCCTGCGCCCCGACGCTCGTTGGGGCAGCCGACAGTTACCGATGCAGGGCCCTTTCCGGCTAATGGGCACTCTCGCCTGCGCGATGGCCGCATTAGTCGCGGCCGGCATACATTTTAATGCGAAGATGGTATAAATGAATTTTGAGGAGGATGCGGAGCAAGATGAGGTCCATCTTTCAAGGCATCGATTAATGTAAACGGCCGTAATAAAAAGGATGGGGTAGCTTACAATTCGTAACTCTGCTCAATGGCAATAATTTGTGATCCTGACCAATTACATCTGGGTAATGCTTAATATCACTTCCAGGCAGCTTTTAAGATAAGCGGATGTTTGTCGAGAAACTAAACATTTCTGTCCGTTAAGTTGCTCGAAAATTGATAGTATAAAACTAACTGCTCACTGAATAAAGGAAGTTTAGGACTTAAAATCAAAAAATGATAGCTACAAAGTAAAAATAAAATGAATAAAGCGGAACTTTCAGTAAAAGAAAACCGCATTAAAATTTAAAATCATATAATTGCATCCGGAAGTGAGAGGAAGTTGACCAAGGAAAATAAATCGTACCTCCCATTTGATCTTAATCTCAAAGGTGGCAGTTTATTACCATTCCAAACTCCCCAACTCTGTTTTTGTGCATTTCAGAAAAAAAGCCAAATCTAAATTTGCAAGAAAACTAATGGTATGACATGCAGTGTTTTAAGACAGCAGTGGTTCTAAACTAGATTTCTTTCAAGGAACTTTAAATGATACCTTTTTTTAAATAAGTGCATTACAAAGGTTAATAACTTTTGCCAAACATCCTCAAAATTAAGTTTGTTTTTTTTTTCTCTCTTCCCTCTGTGTGGGGAGCGAGCTTAGCTGCCAACCATTGTATGCAAGACGTTGCTAACTACTTGAACCACGAGAAAACTGATTTGTGTCCAGATCGAATATTGCTTCCAACGTATCTCAAACTAGAACTCGGGGAGTACCCCAAGAGGTCTGTAGCCTGCGGCTTGGGTACAATAGCTTGAGATACTCTCCGGTCTATGGAAAGGTTTCGGGCATTATTAAAACCTAGAACGCCAGAGGAGAAAAATAGCCTAAAAACTTAATGCATTTCAAAAGAATGTAAGCTACATGAAGCATTCTTCTAAAACTACATAGATTATGTATCACCTAATAAATAAAAATATGCAAATTTTTTAATTTACAAAGGTAATAGCGATTCGTTTCCTTCAAAATAAAAACTGTTTCGGTGAAATACTAGAAAGATATAACATGCCAACTTCTTTTAACTCTTCGGCGGTTGCGAGATTAACTCTACTTTATAAACTCTAGATGCTTCCTCGAAATACTCATAAACCGCCTCTCTCCTTTCTCACATCAAATTTCTCACATTTCTCATCAAATTTCTCACATCTTAAAAGCTGGTTGGAACTGATATTAAACATTACCCAGATGTAATTGGTCAGGATCACAAATTATTACCCTTGAGCCTATGTACGAAGTGTAAGCTATATTTCTTTTTCGTCTGATTCTAAAATCATTCCAAAAGAATTAGAATTGCATTTCAAGAGAATTCAGATTATTAAAATCAATGCCGAAAGAAAGAGTATAAGTATGTGCAAGAAAAAGAAAACCCAGGGTAAATATTTGCAAGACAAATGAAAAATGTATTTTGACAGAATCATGATCGTTTATTTTCAGCAATTAACGAAAAGAAAAGTTCACATGCTAAGCAGAAATTAAAAAAAAAAGAATTGCTATATTCTTAACGAAACATCTATTAAGCGCATAAACTAAGATCTCAGAACAAATCGTACCTAATTTTTTCCATAATATCATTCTTACTGTCAACGAACGAATTGCTATTTACGCGAAATGATTTAAAGACGGATAGAAGTGGAACATGTTGAAGAACCACCCTCTTGATCTTAAGTGAGAGACACGATCGACATTTTGTGTCCCAGCAGTTCATTCTGAGGACACAGACTTAATTCTTGAGCTCTTCTACGGAGATGGGCTTTCACAGTTGTTCACAATCATTAACCCTGACAGTCCAGAAACAAAGCCCAGAAAAGGTCCTCCCTCCACAGCGGGCGATCGATAGATGACCATTAGGGGTTTGCATTATTTATGTGGCGCGGCGGAGCTGACACTCCACTTCACCTTCTACGGCGCCAGAGACCCAGCCCCCCATATAATCCTCACCCTCATTCTCTTCTCCGAGAGACGGGACGGACTGGGCTTTGGGACAGGCGGAGGTAGTGAGTCCCAGAGGAGCGGAACCAATGGGCTTCTCCAGCTTTTCATTTCCAAAAGTCGCTGAGATAGTTTTTTCCGTAGGTTTCCCATTTGTCCTATTTCTTTTTTGTCTTCCCCCCTTCTTCTTGGGCTTAGGTTCACTTCTGCTTGCCAACTAGCAATCCACCTTCATTCATTTCTTCAGTAGATGGTTACAGGAACGTAATTTTGCCAAACAAAAGAGAACTTAGTTTGCATTTTAAAGAAATACGTACTGGCCACCTTTGTTCATTATGCAGGTACTAAATGTCACTGATATGATTCCTCGTCCTCTCTCCAGTTTCATTAATTAAGATAAAATGAGAGCGCAAAGCATAAAAACTGCAAATGCGAGTTTCATTAATACTTTTTTAAGGGGACTCATACACCTTAAAACCCATAAGATCATCGAATATGTGACTGTTGCAAGAATTGGGATAACTCATTTATTTTAAAAGCAATTACTTCCATCTTTTTACAGCTGACTACATGATATAGCTGCTTTCTGAAATAAGTGATAAGTGACGGAGGACGCGAGTACCTAACCAGAAAGTTTGTGTCGCCACAAATATTTTTATAATTTAATTCGCTTTGTGACAAAATGTTTCGTCATGTTTCCACCTTGCGCGCACAGTTTAAAACATTCTGTTGCATAATTTAATTTCATATTTAATATATAGCTTTTAAAGCATTTGGAAACTACCGTGAACCAAAAATTCTAAAAATTTCATGTTAAATTTTTATTTTATTTGGAATCGAGTTTATAAAATGCATTTTATTAAAAAAATCTGTAATATTTTCGTGTATAAAATTTTTTAATATTAAAATATTCATCAGATTTTTGGTTCAGTTAAAAAATAGTGCCCATATAAAGAATTCCATCAAATTTCAAGAATGTACCATTAGCCATTTTTAAAATATCATGCGCGCAGGGTGGAAACATGACGAAAAAATTTTGTCACAAAGCGGATTAAATTACAAAAATATTTGTGGCAACACAAACTTTCTGGTTACTAGTTCCCAAAGCAGCTATATTATGTAGTCAGCTGTAAAAAGATGGAAGTAATTGCTTTAAAAATAAATAAAATATCCCAATTCTTGCAACAATCACATATTCGAAGATCATAAGGGGTTTAAGGTGTATGAGCCCCCTTAAACATGTATGCCATACGAAGTGAAATCAACTGTAATATTTGGCAGTTTACGCGGGTTGTTGTGATTGTCTACTTAATCGCAGATACATCACTAAATCAATACACGCATAGCTCTCGATAAATCTCACTAGAATTTCCATGACATAAATGTTTTACTGCCATGGGTAAGAAACAAACTAGTAAAATATTTTATCTTTCATTAATTCACTCTCCTCAAAATGCCGAAACTCAGAGAAAAGATAGCTTCTCGGGTAATTTATTTGAATCGTTAAGCAAATTTTAAAATGTATCACAATACTGAAATAGTATTTTATCAGAAACAAGCTGATAATCTATTTAATAGTTACTTAATTAAATTGACATATAATTCTATGACTGTTTTCTATGACTTTTATAAAGAGTCGTCACTTTAAATGAAACATGTATCTACAATAAAATGTCCAAGAGATTGGTTGGTTACCTTTTGATCAAAATCTCTTTTGTACCATTAAAAAATAAAGACAGTGGGTAATGGCACAAATCCTACGTTAAGCACTAAGTAGAGTGCCCTTATTATATTCCAGAACATACTTTATAAACTCTAAATGCTCCCTTGAAATACTCATAAACCGCTTCTCTCTTTTCGCAAGTTATCAAAATCGACAACTATAGTTCAACGGACCGACTCAGAAATCCATAATCCTTATTGCCCTGATCTTGAAACAACTACCATGAATTCACCCCGACCAGAAGGGAAGAGCACTTGCCGATGGCCAAGGCCTTGGGCACCTTACAGGTTAGCAGTATTAGTCTCTTATCGTATATATGACTCTGAGGATCATCACCTTTGCTCAGCCACGTCCAAGTTTCAATGAAGAACATCTAAGGAACGGAACCAACACTCTCCTACCCCTTTTCCTTTACCAATCAAATTACAGGCCGGACTTTCGGCTGCACTGTATTTTAAGTGCCTCATGCCAAGGCCTTGGGCACCTTACAGGTTGGCAGTATCAGTCACTTATCGTATATACGACTCTGAGGATCATGACTTTTGCTCAGCCTCGTCCAAGTTTCAGTGAAGAACATCTCGGGAACGGAACCAACACTCTATTACCCCTTTTTCTTTACCACCAAATTACCGACCGGACTTTCGGCTGAAATTGTATTTTGAGTACCTCATGACGCAAAGACACTATACACTTACATATTATATCTTCAACCAGATTCACACTCCAACCCAACGACACAACAGTTGGTATCGCTAATCACCATACTGACCGGAGCGACGAAATTAGCAATTATAAAATACTAAATTTCTTCTTTTTTAAAAACTAATCTAATAAAGGTTCAACATTTCAGGTAATTTTTGTTAATGCACATAGTAATTAATCAATCAGTAACAAAAATTACCTAAAACTCTAGATGAAATACATACGTAATGGCTCTAATTAATAATTCCTAATTAAAGCAAATTAATTTTACTCTACTTTCACGGCAGGAGGAAATATATCAAAATCTAATCATGTCTGCGAGTAGCAGTAGGTCAGAGACTCTTCAGGGAAAATCAAAATGCCAATAGTAAGTTCGTCACTTCTTAATCTTTCTTCTTCATGGTTTCTTATTTACATAATTTTGGAGTGAGTGAAAACATAAAGGCTAAGATTAACGATATATATAAATCTTAAAACTTAAAAAATGAGAATAATTAATTATTTTCTAGAATTTATATACATTTATCATGTAGAGAAGTTTAAAATTGTTTGATATTATAATAGTTTTCTGATATTTGTTAATACTTGTACAGTTGCGCACTTTGTTCTAAAATTGGTGGTTTGAAAAAAAAAAAAAAATTCCACATACATCCTGCCTTTCAAAGTATACATTTATATTTCGAAAGATGAGAATGAGGTGAGTGGGTGATCAAACGAAAAGTCGCAACGCGTAACTGTCAATAAGAGGTTTGACAGCTACTTATAAACAAGGTGATTTTCCTACGAAAGCACATCATATTACAATGCATTCATTTTCAAAGTGTCTTTTATTTATCGCACCATCTTTGTGAAAATATACTTCAGAAACCGGTTATAAAAAACTGCGAAATACGAGCAATCAAATATTACAGAAACAAGCCCACTACAGCATCAAAGTAAACATTTTGAAATAAAATTGGAATTTTAATGCCTGCTGTCACAAGAAAATTGCAGAGCCTTCAAAATATCACCATCATTTCAATTCCTTTTGTGACCATCCCCCTCTCCCCCCGAAAAAAAATTCAGTCATTTTCTTCATCTTTGAAACGTTATTCTATGCTCACAAGTCTCCGGAGGATTAAAAAAAAGAGAAAGAGAGAGGGGAAAAATTTAGAATAAACAAATAAAGAATTTTGATTATGATGTGTAGCGTCAGGTATATACCAGAGCTAAATATAGCTCCAATTTCATCCGCAGACGCATGTGATTATATTTTTAAGAATAAAAAATTGAAGAATGTTTGATTTCATGCTAATTTTTAACACATAACAGTTACTTAAAGTAACATAAATTTAAACCTGATGTTGGTTTATTGGAAAAACTCGACTAATATACACCGAAAACGATTTCTTAGCCCCCTTGAAATTAAAAACATATTTTTTTTTAATTTTTCATTAAAATTAAAAATTAGATTCCCTTGAAATGGAAATTAAGACAAATTTAGGACGGAAAACGGTTACTGGTTATAAATTGGTTTTATCGAAAAACCCCTATCAGTCTTCCTTGAAATGCATTAATTTATTCTGTGAAACCGATGTCAGTTTCAGGCTTAATTTTGTTTAATTTTAAATTCAAAATTGGTGTTCTTATTCTCCATATGCATAACTGCTAGCAGATTTCTAGATGATTCCTAAAATAATCAGCTACTAACAATTCACGCCGTAATTCAAACACGGTGAATATTTTATTAATTTTTATTTTAATTTTTTTAGTATTAACCCACAAGTTGACGAAAAACATAATAATCAAGAAAGAAGAATCTTATTTTGAGAAGGCATATTCCTTCCTTACAATGAAAAAAAATAATAATAATATTTTTTTTTTAACGTTTAGTGTATTATCCTTATTTATCAAATATCATGTTTTTCGCACTTACACCACAAAATTCAATTCAACAACAATGTCACAAAATAATATTAAAAGAGCATATCTTCAGAATTTCTGATACACAGTCTCGCGCGCTGGAGATAATTTTTTTTTTCGTACAATGTTGCCATCGCTCGCTTTGAAACTGTTTCTAAACCAAAAACTCACAAATGCTTTATAAAATGTGAAATAGATAATAAAAAAAAATCCAAATTTGACATATATATGCCCATATTCGGGTGGAGACGTATGTTATTCAAAATTTGATGGTAGGTAGGTACCGTTGTTTTATTCCAATGCGAGAAAAATACATATATTTATGCAGATTATTCATTATTTAATTTCTTTAAACATAACACAGGGCGATAATATTTGGTGGCAATAATATGAAAAATGAAATGGACAGTTAAAGTTTTCAAAATGCTCAATCAAAAAAATTAATAGCCTTTCAGAGATAACGCCCTTTGGGCCAAAATAAAAAAAACTTAAAAAAAAAAAAAAAAAAAAAAAAAAAAAAGAGAGAGAGAGAGAGAGATCTGAAAGATTTCAAATTTCAACGGTCGCACAAAAGGATTTGCTGAAGTTTTTTTTCGTACTATGGTTGATTTCTGACTGAAGTTGGCAAAATTCAATCGACGTCAATTCTTGACACCACAGATAGTAAAACGAAGGGCATTGAGGGAAAGAAAGAATTAAGTCTTCAAAGCATGTTTTTGGCTTTCAATCCTTTTTTTCACAGCAAAAACGCACGTAACAATGTTATACAGGAGCTTTGTTTTAGTCAAAAGTTAACTTCATTGGATAATTTAAAAAACAATACGCAATAATAATACAATAATAATATTTTGCTACGAATTTTTCTTTTGACCTGAAAGAATCTTATGGCATTAGGTAATTACCAAATTGTGTAATCCATCGTATTAAAAAAATGCCGAAATATTGTCAAAAAAAAATAACGAGTGATGATATTTCAAACGAGAACTACAAACCTCGAGCCACGATATTTCAAACATAAATAAAAAAAATAAAAAAATAACGAGTGACAATATTTCAAACGAAAACTAGAAATCTCGACCCGCGACATTCAAACGGTTAATTCTCGAACCACGATATTTCGCGTGTTATTGAAGCACAGTTTTCTTCTAATTTTTTCTTCACTTTTAACTGACGCCGCTCTAACGGAATAGTACCTTGAAAGGAACTATAAAATAAGTTATTTTGAAAAATAAGCACTTAAAAAAATTAACAAACATTCCTAGCTATTGAATACAGGTACTATTTTATATAATAACAAAATTAGAAATAGCTTTAATAAGCTCAATCATCTATGATTCAATCCCAGACTCGAAATTTTTACAATCAGCAACAAAAATACCTATTAAAAGATTCTCAGAACAATCTAAACTACTTCGATAGGCGTTTGTATCTTCATTGGTATTCACGGCATATCATTAATAAATATTAAGATAATTGGATAATCATTACTGACTTGCAAAAGATAATTGGCTAATAATGGTTGAACACGCCAAGGATAATTATAATACCTACGCATATGGCAGCTAGTATATTACCTATCACATTCAATGTTGAATACATTTGAACCTGGCGAAATGATTTAAGTAACCTTTTCGATTGCTGATGTATCTGTTAATAATGGACATGTAAAAAATTCTCAGAATTGTCCATTTCTTGCATTTGGTGCCTGCTTAGCCCATACAACTATAAAATTCATACCCATAAGCACATTTTTGCTTGTTCTGTGAAATTATAAATTCACACTGAACAAACGTGTTTCATAGCATGACACTAATTGCCTTCAGAAAGACACTAATCGACATCATAAGAAATTGATTTAATTAATAAAATTAAAACCTCTTTCAAGGCAATCTCCCTTGTACAATGGCAAAGATCCAATAAATGTTATCACTTAATAATATGTGTTTGATGACTGTAAGCTCAAACTGACTTCAAGCTTAAAAGGATCCTTGCTGATAGAGGCTGCAAAATAGACGTCTTCCAGGCTTTCAAGACTTTTCAACGACTCCACAGAAAAGAAAGAGAAGTACCATTATAACCAGAGCATAAATTGCGTCGGAGCTCACCGGAGCCGGGCTCCGATACTTCTAAGTTTTTAGGATAAATTATAATTCTAGCCGGAATTCTTTTATAGAACTGAACAACAATTTTAGTAGAAATTTGATATCGAAAATTTTATTTTTAGCAATAATATTGCTACGAAATGTACAGGCGCGGTGAGATGGCTTCCCCGCAAAGCAGTTTTAGGGTTGCCATAAAATGGCAATGGAAGGCAGGGTTGTCACATTTGGAGAGAAATCGCCCATTTGGCGATATACCATGGACAAATGGAGAACTTTCTGGAACGAATTCTTACCAGTTTAGCCCAGAATGTTCTCGAACACAAGCCGAAAGCTATATAAACCCTGCTGGTCTGCAGTCAGTTAGTGTGTGCTTCGTTTAGCAAGCTGATAGTCAGTCATTGAGCGAGTGTCTCGAAGTCCAGCGCCGAGTTGGTCGTCGAGTGCATCGTCGAGTTTTGTCTTAGACCGTGCTGAGTCGAGATCTATAATCTTGTGTATCGTAGAGTGCATCGCGTGGAGAGTCTCGAGAGTACGTGGAGTTCCGAGAAAGACCAACCACAGTTGGAAGCTGTACTCGGGTGCTTTGCAGTGAAGCTGTGTCCACCGTTATTGCCTGACAGTGTGGCTGTGTCGCTGAACGTGTCAGCGTGTTTATAACAGTTCGACAGTTGTAAAAGTGGTTTTGAAGCTATCTGATTAATATTGGTAAATAAAGTGTGTTTCGATACTTCATCAAGTGTCGTCGTTATTCACTTCAAATCTACAAACCCCGTACGAACGTGAAGGAAGAAAATAACGTAACAACTGGTGTCAGAAAAGAAAAACGCCACAATATTAGATTAAAAATTACTTATTAGATTTACTGAAATTAGAGATAAATTAAAAAAAGACGAAAAAGAAAATTTGAAATGTTTCAGATTTTAAATTACGTCCAAAAGGGTTTTTTTTAACATTTTATGTGTTACCTTTAATTATTCAATATCCTGTGCTTTGCACTTAAACCATAAAATTCAGTTTAACAGCAATATCGAAAAATAATTTTAAAATAAGCATATCTTTAGTATTTCCGATACACAGTCTCACGCGCTGGAGATAAAAATGTTTTTTCTGTACGACGTTGCCATTGTTCGCTTTGAAATCGTAGAGTTTGTTAATCAAAAATTCGTTAAAGTTTTACAAAATATGAAATCGATAATGAAACAAATTCCATATTCGCAGTAGGATAACGTCATTCAAAATTGGATGCCTCTAGGTACCTTGTTTTATCACAATGCGAGAAACATACATTTATGCAGATTCTTCATTATTTAATTTCTTCAAATACACTACAGGGCGATAATATTTGGTGGCAACAGTTTGAAAAGTGAAACGGACATTCAGAATGATTCGACGCAAAATCGCAAAACGAAAACAATAGTCCCTCAGGGACAAAGCCTCTTTGGACTAATAATCTAATATATAGTATATTTAATTATATTTAAAATCACCAAAGAAATAAATTTTAATATATTTCTTTAATTATTTATCACCTTAATCATTAATTACTTTAATGATTAATGATTTTATTAATTTATTTATTCTTGTTCCTCTTTCCTGGGGGTCTACGGTAGGCCTCCGGCTCTTCTAATTTTAGAAATTAAGCCCTGATTATAATTAGCTCTTATCATTCTCTTGAGAGATTGCTAAACGACTTATACAAGGCAATGGAACTGGCGATCAAATACCCTCAATAATAATAATAGCATTATATAATCATTACAAGACAGAACTTTTCGAACACCATGAGGAATTGTTTTTTATTGCAAAGAGACTTCAATGCAATACATCATTGGTATTATGTAAAAGCGTGATATATGAACTCCAAACTCACGCATCTTTGATGCATGAGATTGGAGCATGAAAAAAACACCACAACAGAATTACAGGAAGACAATATATTAATTAACCTCGTAAAAATAACAATAACTACATCGAAACTGGAATGGCAACAGCATCAGTATCGATTGTACAGGTTTTCTTCCTTCAACGAGGAACATTTTAGCAAATTATCTCTGTCCACCTCAAAATTCTGATTGCACAAAGTGCACGAGGGTCTATCATACATACCAATACTCTGCACATGTTGAGACAATCATGTCCGGTCTCCAAACGGTAGGCCGCAACCGCAACTGCGGAGAGTCTGAAATATTACAAATGGAATCCATCCACTTCCAATTCTTAATTTCTTCAACTAATATAAATTTTTCTTCGTGGCATTTTCTACTATTCTTTTCATTGATGTAAGCGGTACTCCACTATTATTTATTCCAAAATTTCAGTTCTCTGTCAGCTAGTTTATCAGCCCGTTCATTGCCAATTATTCAAACATGAGCCGCGATCCACTGTAAGATAACTTTTGAGGTTAGAAGATAAAGCCATGAAAAAAGTAATATCCTCTTCAGTGTACAGCAAGACTCTTCAAGTAATCTCAAAGGGAGAAGTAGTTTCAGTTCCGGACTTAAGGAACCTATCGTGATGGGTCAGACTGCGATCAGATGAACCTCGCACGACAATGACAAGTTCATGATCTTTATGAATGTGCATTTATCAGATAATATGTACGTAGAAAAACAACAATTCAGCAATCTTCTGAGAGCAAACCAAAACGTTTATGTGACAAACAAAAGTAAAATACCCTCAAATCTGGGTTTCGTCACCGGACCAAGGCGTTTTGATTACGGAGTACCTTTGCAAATTAATTGCAATTACCTCCATATCATCGTTAAGAAAATGAATTAAATATGAGTAAGCATTCAAAATGGGTCATTTAAGTCGCTAAAGGGGGTCACTGAAACTTCTATCAAAGTACATAACCCAGAGTAATGGAAACTGACAATCAAATCAAAGCTTGGCATTTTATGATCGCTAAGATATTTACAGAGGCTGTTCGCACATTTTTTAAACGATTTTGGTAAGCGGTAATAAAAAATCGTTTGCTGCAATTGTACTATGTTTTTAAAAGTCAAAATTATCGTCTGTGGCTTGAAAGTTTTGTTTTTATTCAAAATGGCGAATTGAACAAAGCAGTGGTTCGAAGGCTACATTTACGCTCTTTTCGAAGAGATGATTGTTGCTGGTTTTCCTCATAATGGCAAGTTAAAAATAAAGAGAGTGCAAAATAATGTCAAGATTAACTTCAAATACTATCAGGAACATATTTAATCGCCAGTTTTCCTGAATGAAATACCATCGCTTTACCCACAGTGCCATCCATCTGCGAGACTCCATCAGGACAAAGCTAGCAGTCACACATCAAAATCCACTGTAAATTTCCTAAAAGAAATGGAACAAAAAACTGGTATAAGGCCATACCCTTCACTGATATCCCTACTAAATCTCCCGATGTGTCACCTATGGAGTTTTGTGCTTTCGGACTTTTAAAAACTGCATTATCCAAACGTTGTCCCAAAACACTAACAGGACTCTGGAAAGCTGTTCGGGAGGAATGGGATAGAATATCTCTTCTGCCACTTCAAAAGGCATTATTATCCTGGAAATTGCGGTGTCGAAAGATAGTTCAGAATAAGGGATATCAAATAGAACATTTAAAACACAAGAATTTTATGTAATTTAGTTTTGTGAATACAATATACATCGTCTAAAAAATATGCGAACAGCCTCTGTATTTATCAGATTTGTTTACAGATAAACAACATACTTCGGTGAAAATCGAAACTTTTAAATGGCAACACAAGTAAAAATAAAAATAATAATGTCAAATCCGTGGAATTTTTCTTCAATGAGCCATTGATCTTCTTCAGAAGCAAAAATGCTTGCAAAAGTGGCTGGAGCGAAAACCTTTTAGATGTCGCTACGTTTGTTTTCGCTTTGCTCAGCGCGTCGGTTTCCATATAAACTGGCTATCGCTAGTCTCAACCTTGCAAAAGATATTTTTCTCTCCGAAGAAAACGGATCGATATCTAATCACCTCGAAACCAACAGAGATTTATTAAAAATTAAAGTGCCTATCTAAGATTGCTTTACGGCAGAAATTTAAATTTCACTTTGGCGAACTTCTTTTGCAATTAAGAGATCGTGTTTGCGTTTTCTCTTTTTTTTTTTTTTTTTCCCCCAAACCAAGTGTAATATAGTAAATTGTGATGTTTCAAACACACTTAATTCCTGTTTTTCATATATGTATTTATGCGACATTTAATCAAAACCCGGAAATAAATTCAATGACCTATATACACATTCTTGCAATGCAATTCGAGATCGTTTCCGGTTTCATAACACATGTTTCGATACTCTCATCGTATACACAGCGAAATGAAAAATACAGGTTTATAAAGGTAAGCAAAGACTGTAAGCAATCATAAAAACACGCTCTAGGAAGAGCCCTATTTGACCTCCGAAGTATGGCACAGCAGCAGAGTTATTTCTACCCCCTTCAGGTGGGGAAAGTATGGCAATCGATTAAAAAAAAGGGGGGTTGACAGGTAACTTTTTAAAAAGGTAGGGATCGCCGCAGGGGTTGGCGATATGCGCGTAATGGGGGCTTTTTAATTTTCCAATATCACGTTCCGGGCCGCGTAAAAAAAGTATACAATGGGTTTATGGAGTATAGGAAGGGTCGACAGCCGTCAGGAAGTTCCCCAACCCCCTTCAACCAACCCCATCGTTTCCTGTAACAGGTGGAACAATATTTTTCTACAAGTGTGAATCCGGGGATCTTGAATATCCCCTTCTATACGATTTTTAAAAAAAATTCGTAAGAATTTCTATTAAATAAAATAATGGAATCCAGCTGGTTTTAAATTCTGAATTTATAGTGAAATAAACAATTATGTAAAATTGTGATATTAATCGATTCTAAAAAATTAATAAATAAGAAGCAGTTAACATTAATTTCATAAAATATGCTTTCAGTGATTTCAGGAATCAGCACTTTTCATATTAAATCTAAAACAATACTTAAAAAAACAAAAAACAGAACAAAACAAAACAAAAAAAAAAAATCATTCACTGTTTATAGTTTTCAACGCAAAATGCCAAAACAAAATTAATAGTCCTTCACGGCAAATTGCCCTTTTGGACTTCCCCCCCTTTTTTTAAGAAAGAAAGAACGAAAGAAAAGAAAATACTATTAAGAAAAAACTGAAAGTGTTCAAATTTTAACGATCATTCAAAAGGTTTCTGTTAAAGTTTAACATGGTTTATCAGTAGGAATTATCGACAGAGATTGCCTAGGTGAAAAATAGCGAAACATTTCATTGGATATTAAAACAATACATTTAGACTAACATGAGAAGGATATATCTTATACATAATATTTAAGATGTGAAAAATTATGTTACGTTATTCAATAAAAATATTAAAATTATTTAATTAGATGTATCATCAATTTAATGCATTTTTTTTAAATCAATCAGATTAAAAAGTAAAAAATATATATCTTATGGTTAAGATATGCTTTTAAACAATTTTGCTTCTAATTAATAACAAGAGGATTAAATACGAAAGAATAATATACTACGCTTTTCCGAATGGCAACAGATAGGAAAAGTGAAACAATGCATTAATCTAAAATAATGGCAAAATCGTGTTTCGGGACTAATAAGCCTTTTGGGCTAATAAAGAAATAAAAATGTAAGAGCAGTTAAAAAGTTAATTAAATACCTTAAAAACTAGTTAAAATAGAGAAAATAGATTAGTCCATTTACAAACGCAACAGATATGCTTCAAAGGCAGTTACAATTCAACACATTTTTCGCGTGCATACTTCCAAAGCCAGTGAAAACCTGATATTCTCACGGTCTGATTTTTCTAGAGCTAATGAAGCACGGATTTTCACTCCCTGGGGTCATAAAATCTTCCTATCAATTTAAAAAATGCATAATTTTAGCTGTCCCCCCCCCATTAACAGGTGAAATTGGAAGCAAGAACAAAATTTTAATCTTTCTATTTTAGTGTTTTATGACTTTCTCCAAAAGTGGGACATTGTTTTCCACTCTACAGCGATAACATTAAGTTACTGTCTATTTGCAGTGTACAAAATGGTGAAATACATTTTTAAATAACTTTAAATGAACAAAATGTTGAATTTTTAAGTCCTTTCATTAAATATTTTATATTTTGCGGATCATTAACGTCTACCGTGCGGAAAAAATTGCAGAGGTGCTTCGTAAGAAATTTTGTTTCGGGTCTCCATTTTGTAAATTGGTTTTACGTATGTCGTTGAAATTTTGTTTCAACATTTAAAATTTTATTCAGAATTAAATTTATTCTCATAAAGTAATCATTACTGCACTTCTAAAACGGCATGCCTATGATATTAAGGGGGCATCACATTCGCTCAATATCTCCTCACAATGATTAATTTTTATTCCTGGTTTTCGTGATCAAATATTGTGTGCACTTCGCAGAATCGGATTAGTTATTACTCTGTAACTAACTTGCGCACATGTTCCTCCGTGGGTGTCCAAACCATTGGTCAAGAAGCCATCCCCCTTCCCTTTTCGGGCATATTCGACATTTTCTTCTTCTTCAGCTTCCTTGCATTAAGGTCAGGCAGAATCTATTCCAAGAAGACGCCCGGTGTAATTAAGCGAGCGTGACGGCGACTTGGACATCCCGATAACGACGCTACCCTTCCCCCGGTTGATGTAGCCAATTTTTGGTCTCGCCATTTCCCTATGTACACTGTCCCACGATAGGCACCCCAGTTATTAAGGTTGAAGATAGCGATGGTCATTAGTTAGACCCGCCGATAGCCCCGACCGCCTGTCATGGCCATCTCCCGACCAGCTGACCGGACCGGCTATCGTCCATCCGTCCGTCCACGTGGGGTAGGGGGGTAAACGATAGCAGTCCCCTTTCCTTTTTTTATATGTATTCTCCGAAAGCCTCATTATGTTATTGAACGAAGCGTTCCGAGCCAAGTGGCGAGAGGCTCGCTCTCCGTCTTCTCGGGCAAGCAATTACCTGGTCATTAGAAGGATACCAGATGACATTCGCAGCTGCCATAGGCCTAATGAATGGTGCAAAGTCCTTCTTACACCTAGTACATTATTTCGGTCATTTCTGCTTTAAAATACTTAAAAAATATTTGCTTACCGGCATATATTTCCAATGGGTCTACTTAAAATCCAAAACGGAAAGTCCATCAGGTATTACATATGAGCCACAGAAAGAAGCTGTCATGGGAACATGAGGAAGTCAAAGGGAACACTGGATTCACGTTCCAATGCTGCCTAATTAATTTAAATCACAATTAACAATGATTTACATGCGTTCATAAAAATTTTATGAAGAATTATTATCTTTCACCGCTCATACACTCGTATTGCAAATGGTTAGTACTTCTTAGCTGGCAACCAGAAGATGTTGTTTCGAATCCCAGTGAAGTTGATTCTTCATAATATTCAATCAATCAGATTATTCAGCTGAGTCTTCATTGTTTCTTGGTTGGCAATGCGCATGGTCTAAACAGTAAAGCTCAGAGTATAATGTGATTATTGATGATTCATCACCGCCTAGATTGGGTCGAATCAGTTTCGTGTCTCTTCTCCTGCGTATTTTAAATGGAGAGAGAATGTAAAGAAAGAATTATCGCATTTTCCAGCGCGAGTTCTCGGTATGCAAATGGTTAACAATTGTAACTAGCAGCTGGAAGATCTTCGACTCTAATCTCAGCGAAGATACATTCTCCCTGGTCCGACTCTCCAATTTCACTCTTGTATTCAAAGAACTAACTAACAGACAGGCCCTAATCATGACCTATATACAAAAGGCCCTAGTCATGACCTATATACAAAAGGCCCTAATCATGACCTATATACAAAAGGCCCTAATCATGACCTATATACAAAAGGCCCTAATCATGACCTATATACAAAAGGCCCTAATCATGACCTATATACAAAAGGCCCTAATCATGACCTATATACAGAAGGCGCAGGTCTAGGACTACGTACATGTCAGGGGCTTATATTTCCTCACAATCCTGTTTCTCCGTCGCAAAACAAGAAAAGGGGATACTAAAGGGAGGGAAAACATTGTATCAAGGTCTCCAGACCATCTTAATCGGGCCCTGCTGTCAGAGGTTTACAACACATTCCTGATGAAAGGAATAAGAATGCCAGTTAAAGTAAATGAGTTCCTAATTGCATTGTTGTTCCTGATTTCCATCGTAAGTTATTCGGTTTCTTATCCTTTGTTTTCTCAAAACTCGTGAATAATCTTAATATTTACTAAAAAGAATGTATAAGATATGATTATCTGCCCATAAATTATTCACATTTAACATATGCGGAAGCGGTATCAAAAACACTTTTTTTATTATTAGAACTAAAATATAATTTTTAGAGAACATAGAGTAATATGAGATGTTGCAAAATAAGAAGAAAGTTAAAATTGGGCTCAATCAAAAACACGTTTTTAATTCCAAGGCAAACAAATAAAGAAAAGGATTCATATATTAGTATTATTTATACATAAATATATATTTAAAAGTAAAACTACAAAGTGAAAAAATTAACTAAAAATAAAGATATACCATATTTTCATATTTAAGCAAAAAGTAAAATCTACCGATCATAAATTTGTGCTATCTCTTAGAAAAAGAATTGCATATAAAACATTAGCAAAAGGTTATTCATATAAAATTCTTCAGATGATTTAATTCTGCTGCCCATTTTCAAGACTGAAATATGAATGAAATGCAAATCCAGAAATAAATTCACAAATCAGCCCTTTTGAGTTCCTCGAAACGTGTCTATACAGGTACAGGTAGAAGCTAGGCCAGCACCTCCGTAGTACCACAGTTAACTGAGGTATTGCTGAACCTAGCTAACTGTTAAACTTTCCACCCCAATTTTGAGGGAGAACACCCCGGGGGGTCCGAGGTTCTCCCGCCCCTCTTTTTTACCACCAACCACTTGAGAGGACTTTCTGAGATAACTGAGTTCTGGTATTAATAGTGTACACAAACCATATTGAGAAAAGACTGTCTTTGGAAAGTTTAACAACTGATGCTTCCAAAAGCCTAAATGTAAGAACAAATGTCTTTTCTAAGGCGGAAGGTGTAATAAGCAAGTCTTTGGAGCTCTCGTCCATCAGCATTGCGTAGATAAATGAAATTGTTGGAACATTAAAATGAAATAAAAAATGGAAAAAGACAAATATAGCTTAGTAACATATGGAGATGAATAAGCATTAGATATGGCAAATATCCAGTCCGAGTCTTTGGATATGTATAAGAACGTCTCTGATTTTGGCCCTAAGGTGTCTGTTCTTTATTGCATATTTCTTAAATGGTATTAGATTGTTGTTAGGCTTAATCAAATGTTTGCCGTCTGTCAGATTACAGTAAAAAATGTATTGATCAGGGTCACCCCTTTCGAACGTGTCTATACAGAGATTTGTTTTATTGTACAGCTGTGTATTTGTTTATTGAATACATTTTTGATTCTACAAACATTTTTTTCACGACCGCATGGAGCGGCGCGAACAAAATTCATACCAACTATTTTTCAAAAACTAGAAATATTCAGAAAGTGGGGGACATATACCGGAGCATAAACTAAAGCGGAACACAGAACTATATTGAAAACTAGGTTAAACTATGTTCTGTCGTAGACGTCTAATCACTTTACATGAAACGAAAAGAAATTGGGGACAATTACTATAAATAATACTGGGATATGGAATTGAACTGTGACAGAGCCATATATCGACTATCATAACCAGACTTAGGACAAATCACTTAAAAGGGATGAGGATTTCTGCAGACGGACAGCGTAGTTACACCAACATTTGTCCTCAGTGCCCAGATGACATCCCACTGTCTCGCCATCACATCTTCAGCTGCCCAGCAATCCAGGCCAGACTGTTTGACATCGGCATTGAAGACCCAGTGGACCTACCTTATACGGATAGAGCTGCCGAGGTTGCAAAAGCTGTCTTTGACAGCTTCGGAGCTATATCATTGCACATTGCCATAGACACGACATCATCAATACTGGGATATGTACTTTGGAATACACTTGAAGACTGGTTTCTAAATTTGCTTCATGAGTCTGGTTTGGATGACATCATGCAGGACTTTCTGAGGGAAACTGGCTCGTAGGCATGTTACACATTCGAAAAACAACGACAACGCCCCTGCAGCCGGCCCGTTTGCCGAGATTCGAAATCCCGGCTCGAACTACCAGCGTTCAGCGACTTTACAGCTAAGCCGCTGGTGGAACCAGAAGAATGAGTCAATCTTATTGAGCTCTCTGGCTATAAACAGCTCTCCTTTTTTTATTAAACTAAATTATAAATATATATTATAATATGCATATGAGTTCAAAATCATTCAGTCATATAACACATGGGCGTAAGGGAAGAGAATGGTGACTTGCTATGAAATCTACCAGAATGGATTTACTAAAGTATAAAATGTCAGTTAGTTTGGTGAGTGAACTAGCTAATCATACTATAGAAATGATCCTGGTATTAAGGTAAGTTATTACCATCCGGAACACTTTCCAATTAAAAGATAATATCAATAAGCGACACCTCTGGAACGCATCGAAACAGCGACGGAGACAACAATACCTTTTGTGGAATGTCTACAAAAGAAATTTGAACGACATGCATTAGAATGGAACAAAACAAGACACTGACTGAACGAATGGCAATCATTTATAATATGCATTCAGGCGAGAATGATTTATAAGTGCATCAACTTCAATCGATTGCAACGTATGCAAATGGACAGTCTGGCAGATAGAAACAACAAAGACATAGCTGAAGGTGAGCCACACCTCTTTTTCTGATTTGCATCTAGCCGCTCAAAGGGTCGAAACTTTCAACTAACAAAGCTTATTTAAATGCATCTGCGCTGTAAATTAAAAAACTAAAAAAAAAAAAACTTATATTGATTAATACCAATAAATACTTGAAAAAAATCAAATTTGACAGCTTTCAGATTTTATATTACGCCCAAACGGCAGTCCCTCCCCCATTTCAGACACGTTACAGGTTTCAAGGGCATTTGGGTAACACCACTTTGGACCAAAAATATTCGAAAACAGCCTACCTTTAGAGTTTCCCATACCCCTTTGCGGCGAACTATACGTTAACGTCGGAATTTCAACAAAAAAAGTTGTATGCAGTCTATTTAGTCCTAAAGGAGTATACAGGTAAAATTTTGTAAAAATTTCACTTACCGTTTTAATTCTATGGGTGTTCCATGAGGTGGAACACTGCGCCGGCAGAGCTTTTAAAAGTGCGACTACCCAAGCATTGCAGTGAAGCACCAAAATGAGTAGAAGCGTTTGTATAAGAATGAAAAAACTCTGTATTATGGCTGTATACATGGTTTCCCGGATATACACAATATTCTTGAATATATACGGATAAATGAGATAAATATCTATATACACAAGTCCTATATACAAAAAATATGTACAAATTTTCCTATTTTTAGCTTCGTGAAATTGTTCAAAGCAAGTCACACCTTTTTGATGGAAGCACAAACCAACTACGATTAATATTAACAATAAAGGAAAATAAGCCTATAATATATACATACACGAAATATCTACACAATTATTGAAAATAAACAAGAATGAGACTAAAAAGTGACAGCAAAAATTCGCGCAGTTCTAAGTAAAGATGAGTCAAGCTACTAATAAAATTTCCGCCTAGAAAAAACTACTCCCAAAAAATTCGAGATTCCAATATTAGGGCTTTCATAATGCAAAACACTTTGTTTGAATTCATCCCCCCCCCAAAAAAAAAAAAAACAACGGAAACAGAAAACGTAAACAACGGATGTTCTCTCCTAAGCACAGATGTTCTGATTCGTAACAGGATGAGATCGCTAAAGGCGCAGTGTTCCCGCTTATGGAACACCCAGTTTTATTCAATGATTCTGCGTATGATTTTTGTATGAAAGATTTAAAAAAAATATAGAACAAATAATTTGGAGTACAGCCAGAAAATTTATGCCTAATTTTTTTTCCAAATAAAAATTTTTATATCATTAAAAAAATAGAGAAAATTACTTGAAAAAAAGTGGATTTTAATAACACATCATAAATGAAAATTCCTTGTCTCCTTGTGATATGCTGCTGTCTACTGTTTAAAATGAAAAGTTCAAAGTATATTATAAAGGCATTTTTATCTATTTACGGTTGAATTTAAACGTTTCAGAAGCGATTCAATTTGGGTGTTCCATGTAGTGGAACACTGAGCCGCAAAGGGATACACAGTCTCACGCACTGGAGATAAGAATGTTTATTCCCTACAGTGTTGCCACTACTTATTTTAAAATTGTTGAATTTTTAAATCAAAATTTCGTTAAAGTTTTACAAAATTTCCAGGTTCCATTGTTCGGGTGGAGGACTATATTATTCAGAATTTAATGACTCATGGTACCGTTGTTTTCTCACAGTGCGAGAAACATATATACAGTCATGCAGCTTCTTCATTCTTTAGTTTCTTTAAATATAATACAGGGCGATAATATTCGGTGGTATATATAACATATGCTTAACGTTTGGACAACAGTGTAAATATTACATGGAACTGAAGTAAAAATTTGTCCGAATCAAACGAATTTCATCTAGTTAGTAAGCGGAATGACCTATCATCTGGATGACCTCATAATGAATCTCGACGCTATTAAAGACAGAAAAAGAATGTTTTATTTATTAGAAGTGTGATTCATTTATTAAATCAGCACTAAGAATTTGTTTGTAAACAATACACATGAAAATGTTTACACAAAGTAACATTAAAAGTCATTAAATTTAAGCTATAAAAAAAGATGAAACTTTTTTTATATCTTCTGTAAAATATAATGAAGTCCGCATAGCATTTATAGGAAAGGAAAACGTCTAGAATTCCTTATAATAGCGTCACGAAGAATCAGGTGAAATTTCATAAGCTTTTCCTTAACGGAGGAATATAAAACAGAATATCCTGTCGATCGACATTCACATTGTTCATTGTGGTTATGAGACAAGGCAAAGCTAGGGAAAAGTATTCGTGATAAGTTACTATGATTGTGAATGACATGTATACACTTCGAATTCTAAAGACAATTAGGATTCTGAGATTTGATTTCGCAACCAAAAAGTGTGATTAAAATTTTTGGATTCTGAGAGATTGACTAATTATAGGAAAGTTTGAAAGGCTACATGCCATGATAAGAGCCCTGCTTTCGCGGAGAATTTACAATGGAAAATGGCTCACGAACAAAACTTACACAATCAACACATTCCATTGTGAAATTAACCTTGGACAATTTGACTGTGTATAATCACTCAGTGGAAGTTTGGATGGAGAAGAGCTACATTACTACGGGAAAATTTTCGACATGCCACAGATTAAAAGCAGTTTTGTAAGAAAAGATTAGAAAGAAAGCTCCCTCCCCCACACACACATTGACAGGCACTAGCCATTTATATAGGCGCTGGCCACTACTAAGGCCGAAGCGGTAGTGTTGTAAAACGTAATTTGTTGACTCATCACATCGGTGGAGTTTGATATTATATTGTACTGAAAAAGTACATTCTTATTTTTTTACTATTACCACTTTATGAATCAAAATATGCTTACAAATGTTTACAAAATTGGTGGGGCTGCATAACCCACCGGCAGAGTCGTAGCTAGGGTTTTTTAGCGCCCAGGGACAACTGAAGATTTCGCGCCCCCTACTGCTTGCCAAGGATGGAAAACATTTAATTCTAAAATATCGTAACATCAGTTTGGCGTCCCTTGGATTCTGCGCCCGGGGACAGATCCCCCCTTTCCTCCCTCTAGCTACGCCCCTGCCCACCGGTAAAATCGCTAAACGCTGATAGTTCGGTCCGAGGTTCGAATCCCGCGAATGGCGTTTTCGTGATTTTCTCCATGTGTAACGTGCTTACGAGCTAGTTTCCATTAGAAAGTCATCCACGAAGATATCTCTCCCCTTAGGCAAATATCCCTCGAATGCTTTGCCATAATCAAATAAAAAAGCATAACATCTCGTTTAACGCTCTCTTACCCCACCTGTACATGACCCCACCTACTCACTCTCTCTCCACACACTCAACACAGAAACTTTTTATTAATTATACATAGCGTCGTCTATAACTTTTTCTACCGGTGTCTTTACTATAAAGGCCTAGCCGCTGTTGCCTCCTATAAAGGATATAGGTGATAGGTGGCTAATAGGTGAGCTAATAGGATATAGGTTATAGCTAATAGGATATAGGTGGCTAATAGGTGAGCTAATAGGATATAGGTGGCTAATAGGTGAGCCGCCGTTGCCTCCTATAAAGGAACGGACAAATTACATCCATTATTCCTTCTCTGGGATTTGAACCGGGGCTCTTTGGTACAGCAGTCGGCAGTCAGGGTCACCTACCACTTTCTCGTCTGGGCGGCAAAAGAGTATTATCAACAGCATTCATATAAGTAATTCTACAGCATATAAAAAGGCCTCGAAAAAACAAGCTGTAAAGTGTTCCCTCTTTGATGTGGATTACCTGCCAAAGACTGCCTCAAACAAATATTTTTGGCACCTGGATATAGACAGGGACGAACTACAGCAGCTAAGTTTTTGTTGAACAAGAAATATGGTAAAATAAAATTTGAACTCATACGCTTTAAAGAATCCAGTTCAGTAAACAGAATTCGTCTTGTTCCGAACATCCTACTCAAAAATCAACCGAAATCTCAAGCAGACCATGCAGAAAATGGTCAATCAGAAAATACAATCCTAGAAGGTTGGGGGAAAAAATAATACTTTCCATCAGCGGTGATAAAAAAAGTAGCCTCAAAGTACTTTCCCGGACATTTTTTTTCACTCCCTTTATCTACTAAAGCACATAAAACACACAGAATGTCACGGTAAGGGCCTAATGTTCAACGAGGCTAAAAAATTCACGTCACGAAGACCAATATTCATATCACTGTGACGCTGGGATAACTAATAGTTCTTAGACCCGCCCACCGATTGTACCTCACCACACACAGTAGCAGTTAACGAACGATACGTCTCGTAGCACATCTACATAAAAGAAATCACTATTTGACCATTGCTAATACATACAGTTCTTGCGTTTGCTCGATTTTTTCGTTTTCTTTTTTTTTCCCTCTTTCCTCATACCCCTATGCCATTGGCTCCCTCCCTAGGGAATCTTTCCGATCGTTGCAATTGGTTTTCTGGTCGCGATTTTTTATCGTTCTGTTGTTATTAATATTACTGTTATTATCCGCTGGCCCGAGGCCTCACGTGGAAGTGGAACGGTTTCAAATAAATTATGCCACTTCGAACTGGCGTGAGAGGAGCAAAAATGACGACAAACGGGCACTTTTGAAGTGGTCTATAACTGTCAGTGGTTTCAACCTCGTTAATTTGGAATTGAATATTTATCATCAGGGAATGCCACTTAACCGCTTCTGAATGGCCAGCAAACAGCGTTACGACGGCCAAAGAATGAACATAACACGAAAGCTGTGGTCATTTATTTGTCACACAACTAGGTAACTGGCAACCAACAGGAAAACTCTTTTCCACGGGTAAGACGCAATTCAATAAAAATTAAATTGCATATACTTCCGTATGCTGCCTACTTTAGTGGGGAGGGGAGGAAAACTATAACTTATAAAAATGTATTGGTATACGCATAAGCTTCTTTTTTTTCAATATAAATGACTGAACACTTTATTTTCTTTTTCATGGTAAATAAGTAAGCTTATTGTTTACCAGCTTAGTGCAGACAAGTCACGATTATCCAGAGACGAATTAATTGGTTGCGAACTAATACAGCCCTGTCAAAAAAAAAGTTGAATTTGTTTAAGGGGACTCATACACCTTAAAACCCATAAGATCTTCGAATATGTAACTGTTGCAAGAATTGGGATAACTTATTTATTTTAAAAGCAATTACTTCCAACTTTTTACAGATGACTACATAATATAGCTGCTTTCGGAAATAGGCATCAGAAAGTTTGTGTTGCCACAAATATTTTTATAATTTAATCCGCTTTGTGACAACATTTTTCGTTGTGTTTCCACCTTGCGCGCACAGTTTAAAACATTCTGTTGCATAATTTAATTCCATATTTAATATATAGCTATTATAACATTTGGAAACTATTCTGAACCTAAAATTCTAAAAATTTCATGTTAAATTTTTATTTTATTTTGAGTTGAGTTTATCAAATATATTTTATTAAAAAAAAATTTGTAATGTTTTCGTCCATAAAATTTTTCAATACTAAAATACTCATCAGATTTTTGGTTCAGTTAGAAAATAGTGCCCATATAAAGAACTCCATCCAATTTCAAGGATGTACCATCAGCCATTTTTAAAATATCATGCGCGCAAGGTGGAAACATGGCGAAATATTTTGTCGCAAAGAAAATTAAATTACAAAAATATTTGTGGCAACACAAACCTTCTGGTTACTAGTTTCCAAAGCAGGTATATTATGCAGACAGTTGTAAAAAGTTGGAAGTAATTTCTTTTAAAATAAATAAAATATCCCAATTCTTGCAACAGTCACATATTTAAAGATCATGTGGGGTTTAAGGTGTATGAGCCCCCTTAATTTGAAATGAATGTAAAATTACGATCACATCAATGCAAATACAAATGTTATATGTCTACTACTACTACACAAAAAAAAAAAAAAAAAAAAAAAAAAAATGTAGAGCTAACAGAAGTGAAAGCAGATGTTAGAGTTTAGGGGACTTGTTTTTATCCGCAACAGCATGTAATTTAACTGTGCGAAATTCGGAATATATAAACATTGTTAAATTAAGCATGGCATCTATTTAAATTTAAACTAGCGGGCAAGCCTGAAAAATGAGCGGGCCGTAACCAAAGCAAAATTTATACGTTCTTTCTACCCCTGAAAAGCAAATGTAGAATTAGCAATGCAATTTTAGAATTAGCAATGCAAATAGCTTTCTGTGTTTATATATATAAATTTTACATAAACTTAATTGATTACTATTTAAAGATATATTTTAGAAAATTTCAATGCATTTTGAAAATTTAAAAAATAAACAGGAGTAACAAGAGTTTTAACAACTTTGTTACAAGTTTTAGCAGCTTATACAATTATTTGTGTTTATTTTATGTAAATTCTCCAAAAAATTTAATTAATGCCTATTTAAATTTGCATCATAGAATATTTCAATGCATTCTGTATTCTTTAAAAAAAAATGTACCGTATTAGGAATTTAATAATTTTTTTGAAAAGCAGTCAATTTCACTTAATCCTATTAAAATGCAAAATTTCAAATTTTTCAAAAACAGTTCAACTTTCTACCGATAGGAAACGGGATGTGTTAATTTTTTTTTAATAAGTTCTATGTTTTTTTGATTGTAGGACACTATTTTCCAGACTTT
Source organism: Stegodyphus dumicola (assembly GCF_044657685.1). Taxonomy (NCBI): domain Eukaryota; kingdom Metazoa; phylum Arthropoda; class Arachnida; order Araneae; family Eresidae; genus Stegodyphus; species Stegodyphus dumicola. Next base: position 17,964,870 of record NC_140772.1, on the reverse strand, counting down.
TAAAATCAGAATTTCTAATTTCTATAACGTGGTGTTTAAATGCATTAATTCAAATTTTATTGCTAATTTTAATGACCATAAAAGCATGCGCCAATATACAGGACGGCATTATAAACTTAAAACAAGCCAGACAGTCAATCTTTAATGATCACAGCCGCTCTCGCAAGAGATAGTTCTTTCATCTTCTTCGCATTCTCTCTCTCTCTTATTTCCCCTTTCTTTCGCGCATCATAAAGCTCAATAGAAGACTCATATAGCTCATAGTATGTCAGTTGAGTATAAATAGTCACCCAAAAATTCATGGCGCCCTTTAAAACTATTTCATAAATTTTCTGTTTACTTCACTTCAAGGAGGTGATCCATCAATTTCAAATTAAGCCTATAGCAGAATACTTTACTTTCCTTTAATTTTGCTCATGCTTTCACAGCATCCGTTCCAGTAGATAAATGTGCAATATAGGCACTTTGTTGCAAGTGGATTATATTTAATAGTGAATAATGAAGTTTATATAAGCACAATGTATAATTTACTTTCTCGAGGATCAAAGTCTCTTTTTCGCGATTTGACAAAATTGCCAATTGCAAATATAATAATAATAATAAATAAATAAAAAAGGATGATATAGAGAAAAGAAAAAAAAAATCTCAAAGGTTTCAGGCGGCCGCCTAGAGGAGTTTGTGAGAGTTTTTTTTTTTTTTTTTTTTTTTTATTTTACTTTTTATGTGGTCAGCAGCATTGCGTCGAACTCGCTGCAGCGATGTGGATGTTGTAAACTCGGAAAATGTTTCAAACTTTATTTACTACTTCGGGTAATATAACACTATAAAAACAAATCAGTAACTATATATCACTCATTCAAGAATTGCAAGCAGAGAATAGATAATTACAAGCAGAAAATAGATACAACATCATTAAAGTTTCCAAGCGGACATTTAATAAATCTAGTCCACATCACATAATCTTTCGCCATTTCTAATTTCGTTTCTACCCTTAAAAAACACTGAAATTGTAGAACAATGAATTAACCCCATCGCTTTATTTCCCCGGGTCAGGTGAAGCGGGTAAGAGAGAAGGGAGGAACGGACGGACAGACCAGCCAGCAGTTTGTAATCAAGACAGATGGGGCCCGGTCTTATCTCCTGGATGCACGGGGCCTTCTCCAGAAGAGCAGCAATGTTTCAAATCATCATCTGACGCGGGAAGGAGCGATGGCGACTAATGGCCCCTCGCTGCTTTGCTGGCCGCTATTTCTTCATTTTTTTCTCCCTTCTTCTCCTTATACATCGTATCCCCATCCTAAGTAATCTTTTTCTTCCCTCCTGCCCCTCTCCCTTCTCTCTGCGTTAATTCGGCCAACCTGTTTTCGAGAGACTCCCGATAACGTTGCCTTCCTGGAAGAACCCGATAAAATATAAAAATACTATAAGGAATGTGGAGGAGACGGCCTAAGACCGACCCTTTTGAAATTATAGTGGCCGATTCTCAATCCCCCTTCTCGCACTCGCCAGAAGCAGCTAATAGCCGGGTCCTCGAAAATGGCATTACTGTCTTTAGCCAACTTCCGACAGAATGATTCAGGATACTCTTCCCCTTCCCGTTACGCTGCATCTCGAGCGCCTTGAACACGGATTTCCTGGCACAGCGGGTGCCTATGAGGAGAAACCAACCTGCAGGTGAGACCGTTGAGCAAAATCGTCCCCTCCCATTTTACCCAGTAACTATTTTTAAGTCAGTTTCAGGCAATCCCACTTAAAACATTTAGCAAAAGCAAATTTAAAATGCTTTTGTTGCGACCACCTCCCTAAGACGACCGACTCTGAAAATGATCGTTATTTCTGAGAACATAAATAAATATTGATACTTTCTGAAATGATCAGTTTCAGAGAAGATTAAAAACCATCTACAGTCCTGAAGGGTCATCTTAGAGAGGGTTCAAGTATTTCTAAAATCCATATCTGCCATGTAGGTAACTTATATCTACTTCTGCAAGGCACCAATCAGAAAAATCGAACAAATTTTTACAGTAACTCATGTTCGTCACCTAATTCAAATTATCCTATGTACAGGATGCACCTGTGAATCTACTGCGAAGTATGTACAGAAACATGTATTTGAACCATTGAAAAAAAATGGTTATGCTTTTAAAAATCTGAATCATATTCAGGACAAAACTTCATATTTTACAAGTGAAACTTATAATAATAGCACATATTTCAAAATGAATATTGTTTCTATGCTATCTCAAACTACAGCTGAAGAGCTAAATTTTAACTAGTTAATTTTGTCGTTACACTTCCATAGAGAGAAATGACAGACTAGTTACATTTCTAAAGAGAAATATGAACAGCAGCTCACTAACAGGTGGAAAGGAGCTCTGCGGGTAAAATACTTTATGCAACCAAAATAAAATTGTAACTTAGGTATCCTTTCTGCATGCCTTCGTAGTGTAATGGTAAGCACACTCGGCGCGTATTCGAGAGGTCCGTGGTTCCAGTCCAGGCGAGGGCATTGCTCATGTTTCACTTCCTGCTTAAAAATAGCTTAATACATCTACAGTGGCGCTCGAATTAAAAGGTTGGTGGAAGTTGATTCTTCACCACCAGGATTTGTTGATTTTGTCCTCTAATCCCCAGTCGTCCTTTAAAATGAGGAGTTATAAGATATTTCTCCCGTCTTCTTGGCATGCCTTCTTGGTGTGGTGGTCTGCACGTTGGGCACGGATTCCAGAGGTCCGTGATTCAATTCTCGGCGAAGGCGTTGCATATTTCTGATCTCTCCTGCTTCCGAAATAAACCTAATGAATCTACAGGTGACAGGTGACAGCAGGACAGGGCACCCGGACGGCTTTCTATGACTAATCGGGTATTACCCTGCCCCTGCAACCATCTAGAGACTTCCCAGTTGTAAAACGCTTAACAGATGTGTGCTCAATACATGCCACGTTACATCTACAGTATTATATGTGCACTGTCCATTACTGTGCTAATAGCCTTTAACGACACGTCAGCTCGTGGATAACTAAAAACAGTTACATTTCCATACTACGGATTGGAATTCCATACCATTGCTGTCCTAGCTACTTTAGTAAGCTTTGAGAATCGTTATGCCAATTATGTTTACTGCATGTGCCCTATTCCGGCCTGCAAAGGTCTATGCCCATTTTTTCTAGCTTGTCCAATCTACAATAGCGCCCTAACAAAAAAGATGGTCGATCATGATTCTCCCCACCCAGAATTTGGCGAATGGGTCCCCTAAAAACCCCAGTCGGTCTTTAAAAATAGGAGTATATAAGGTATTTTTCCCACCTTCTTGGCATGCCTTCGTGGTGTGGTGGTCTACACACTGGGCGTGTAAGTCCGCGGTTCGATTCCTGGCGAAGGCGTTGCATATTTTTTATCTCTCCTGCTTCCGAAATAAACCTAATGACTCTACAGAGTATATAAGGTATTTTCTTCCTCCTTTCTGCATGCCTTCGTGGTGTTACGGTACCACACTCGCGCTAATTCGAGAGGTCCAGATTAAAGTTCCGGTGAAGGCATTGCTCATTTTTCACGGATCCTGCTTCAAAATACCTTAATGGCTCCACAAATTCTCTATTTATTTTCTTATTAACTACGCAATTTTTTTTTCCATAGGTCACCATACACATAAGAAATCGTATAAAAGATATCTCAGAAAGTCCTTCACGAAGCAGATATCCCTCCACTGTTTGAAAGGTAATAAATAACCCAGCCTAACTTCTTACTGGTCTTAATTTCCGTGTAATTTCTGATGTAAATTTCGAAATCACAGCTTCTATTTACAGATACTCAAATTCGTTAGAACGTTCTTGGAAAGCAAAACTAGAAAGAACATAAAAAGAGATAGCTTCCTTTTCATTCACCATTAAACCATCAATTGTTCGAGAACGAAGTCTCAATGTGCGCATGCTCATACAGTTATCCCAAGGTGCAAACAAAGGTGTGATGTCTCGACTCTTTATTTACTTTTTCGTGTAGGTAGCCGAAATTAGCCCCGCGAGATCCAGCTGACGACACGATGAACGGATTAACAAAATAATGGCGGCCTGCAAACGAGATTTGGGGATGGCAGAACGTTTGCTTGCAGTCGGCATTAGCAAGAAACCAGAAAAACACAGCAACGCAAGTGATAGAAAAAAAATCCTTCTTCGCGGTATTTACTCCTTTTCCCCTTTCCTTGCTGGGACTAATACGGTTGCCTACGGACAAGCCGATATGGAACTAAATAGAGGCGAAGCACTTTGCCACCATTCCAAGAAGATATCGATTAAATAATAGGAATGAATTTGTAGGTTAACGAATTCTTTTGCGAAAATCTGCAACTATTGTTATTTGAAATATTGAAATATGTTTGAAACGGGTATGAAAAATGCTTCCTAGCTAAACGTAACTCTTTTCTGATAACAATAATATTCAAGATATAAATGCACACTGAAATATTATATCACTAACAACAGAAAAAGTTTTTAAAGAAATTAAAGATTTTTCTTATTGTGTTAAGGTATCACGATAATAGCATTTCTGGTATTAAAACTCTGAGTCAGCAGAGCTCAAATAAATGAGAAATATAATTCTTAAGCACTAAAGAAGGAAATATTAAACTATGAAAGAAGGACACAATCTTCTCAGAACTTATTATAACCCTTTCAATAAGAGGGTAATAAAAGAGCCTAGTGAGAAAATATGTGATATTTTCCATATTGCATTTTTCTCTCTAAAACCAAGGACTTCAAACTAAATGTCTTAATAAAGGCGTGATTACATTTTTAACCTCTTGATTACTGGACAAATCTCGAATGTCATTTAAACACATTCACAATTTAAGACAATTTAAGACATGCAACAATGTTTTTTCAGCTATTTTAATGCTGAAAAAATATGCATTAATTGTCTCGTAATTTTTTTTCTTTGACAGTAGCTTTGTAGTCGTTATTTTAAATATCATCATTTATCGAAATAATAATTTTTCAGCAATTTTTTTTCATTTGACAGGTTGCTATACAATCACTTCTTTATAGTGTACTGGAAAACGAAAAAAAAAATCATTCAAAAGTATCATAAATTTTCTTCGCCTGCCCCCCCCCCAGAAAACAGCACACTGAAAATGCAATACTGCAGATCCTACCATACTTTTCTTAACTTCAAAATTTATTACGTTATAAAAAAAAATTCACAGACATTCTGAATTTCGAATAATTAAATTTTTAACCATTTTGATTTAGACTTTCAAAAAACTGACTTTTAAAAATCAATATTTACTTCAAAAAACTTAATCATGGAAACAAAAGAAAACCTAAAAAAACGACCAGATGCAGGAAAGAAATAAGAAGTCGTACCATGTATTTATTACCTTCAATATTTTCAAGTATTTTTAAACTTCACTGGCATGCTGTAAGATAGTAGGGCCACTAAAAATTTGCAGCTATAAAAAGATTTACATACAAACAACATTTCATTCTGAAGTTTTCATTTAAATACAAAAACGGAAGTATTTTTACCCACCGTACTAAAAGTAAATTATTTGCCTACCTGTGTAACTCTCAACTAGAAAAGCTAAATATTTCTACAGTCAGGAAAGACTTTACCATTACCAGCTCTAGCATCTTTCAAATAAAGTCACGGGAATTCTAAAAAAAAAAATTAAGGCACGGGGGAAAAAAACTGAAGGGAGGGGAACGCCAAATGTTATATTTTCGAGAAACTCAAGACCGATTCAAAATAATGAATAAAATATTTCAATTTAAGTTCTATTTTCGCGTCACAAAAAATGTGCCTCAGTTTAAATTAAATAGAATAATTTTATTTTATTAGTCCAAAGGGGCAATTTACCCAGAAGGACTATTAATTTCGTTTTGGCATTTTTGGGTCGATTCACGATAGGCGTTGTTTCACTTTTCAAATTGTTGCCACTAAATATTATCTCCGTGTATTATATTTAAAGAAATTAAATAATAAAGAATCTGCATGAATGTATGTATGCATGTTTCTCGCATTGTGATAAAACAACGGTACCTAAAGCCATCAAAATTTGAATAATGTCATCTTCCATAGAATATGGCTATGTGGAAGAATTTTTTTTGAATTTGAATTTGAAATTTGTTTTATCATCGATTTCATATTTTGTAACACTTCAACGAATCTTTGATTAACAAGCTCAACGATTTAAAAGCGAGCAATAGCATACTCTGCATCGGAAATTCTAAAGATATGCTCATTTTAAAATTATTTTGCGATATTGCTGTTGAACTGAATTTTATGATTTGAGTACGTAGAACATGATATTTATAAATAAAGGTAACACACGAAACGTTAAAAAAACGCCTCTTTGGACGTAATTTAAAATCTGAAACTTTTCAGATTTTTTGTATTTATTTATTTTTTATTTCCATTTTTATTTCCGATTTCGATTTTTTTGGAGGAGGGGCTTGTGATCAAATAAGTATGGTAATCCTTTTTAAGTAAAAAAAAAGGGGGGAGCTCAAAATAAAAATTTGAAATCCCCTCTTTTGAATGACTAATCATAAGCGCCGGAACTCTTCTTTAATTCAGTACAAATTTAATACATTCTAAAAAATTCAGTGCATATCTGAAATCAGAACACACTCTCTGAACTCAGTACTAGGAAAGTTAGCACAGCTTGGTCAATTAAGTTACATTATTCTTTTGTAATATATCTGTTACCGTGAAAGACCGAAATTGGAGAATGTCGACTTTTACCGGAGAATGTCAACATTCACCAAATACGTAGGTGAATGATCGAATATTGCATTACATTCTTGTACATTCGGACCTTCACTGGTGTATGTCGACAATCACAGGTATGCTCTGGTGTCGGTCGAAAAGAGAGGAGTATATGTACACGCTGTCATTCCAAAAGGAAATGTTCCAGAAATAAATACAGTTGTAAAAGCAAGGGCCTTTTGCGCAATTCAAAGTGTGATAATAGTTTAAGTTGTCGCAATAAATAAGATTTGAATCACATAATTTAGTAAGTTTTTAACTTCTATTATTTTCCTTTCTCATTTTGAATGTACTATGTTTTAAGTTCTTATGTTCTTAAGTTCTTATTTTAAATCTCAAGTGCGTTTTTTCCCGGCTGAATTAGGGAGAAGAAAATATAATATTCTTATTTGTTCAACATTCACCATTAGTACATGGTGAATGTCGACATTCGCCGGTGTAAGTCAGAAATAAGAGTATTTGGAAAATATTTCGGACATACACCAAGCGACTATGGGAATGTTGACATTCACCGGTGAAAGTCGACATTCTCCAGATTTCGGTGTTTCACCGTAACATATCTATAGAAGGAAAAATCAGATAAATTCGCGACAACATTAAAAGAGACGACACAGGAAACGAACTATGTGTGCAGTTAAAATTGACGTATCACTGGAAATCGGGATCGTTCAGGAGAAACACAGTTCATAGGAAAATACTCCGAGGATAGATGGACAGACTGATAGAAGCGTGGAAGCCTGATCGGTCTCCAAGAGGGTGTTGTTCTGGCCAGCGCTGGCCATTGCGTTTGTGCAAGGGATTAGCCCACAATATTGGGGCGTATCTGCACGGGGCCAGGGCCCCCACCCGCATTGTCTCTGTTTGTTCAGGTGGCTGATTATGGGAACATTCCTGCCTGCCCTCGACCCCTCTCTAGTCCCCTACTTCTTCTGCTGCTCCTTCTCCAGCATCATTTCATTTGTTTCATCTCCACTCCGTCTGAGATGAAATACCTCCGGCAGGCGAATTTTTATTTATTAGACTTTTCAGAAAGGAGAAGGAATATGATTGTTCTTAAAACTCAGGGGACAGGGCAGGCAAAGCTAAAATGATTTAATTTTAGGAAGTTTTCCCACCAGCCATATCCAGAGTACAAGAGGGGGATTAGAGCTCGTATGCTGCTATTTATTCACAGATAAATTGACAAGGAAAGCGCGGGTTTTTTTCCATGTGAATTATAGGGAATGCAAATGTTGTTATAAAATAAACTAGAGAAGCAAATTTATGTTTCCGTCCTTGAAGCTACATGAAAAAATGTTAGCAAAAAAAATAAATAAATAAATAACTTCAATTATTTGCAGACTGGATTTTTATAAAATAAGTTTGGAAAATACGTAAACAGTAATAAAATTATAAAAATGTTCTTAGCTCATAAATTTGTTATTTTGAAATAGCTCTGGAAATATTGAATGTAAATTTTAACCCTTTGCGGCACAGTGTGTCCGGTCTGGACACACCTAAAACTTTTCTTCTGTACGCACAGAAAAATTGAATGAAAAAGGATTTATAGGTTACCCTGAACCTTCTTTATTTATACTATATGGCAGCTCAACACAAACCAGTCCATATATTTTAGCCATATTTAGTTTTTTAGGACCCTCATTTTTCAAAGAAATTTTCTAGATTTTTTTAGGGTATAAAAGGAATTGTTTGAAAACAAATTCCTATGTTATTTTTTGGCTGCATGCTAACCTGCTTATTCTACATTAGTTTAAAATTTTTACCTTGAAATCTTGCCGAAAATCAAACGAGGAACCCTAAGTGTGCCCAGACTGGGCTCACCGATCATCTAGGACACCTCAGAGTCTGTATTCTTTGTTTCTCCGCATCTCATCGGTCAGTTTATTGACAACAATGCTCGTTTCAGCACTCTTTTCGAAGCTCTATTCAAGCCCACAGAATTAAAACTATAAGTGCTATCATCACAAAATTTTACTTGTGTACTCCTCTAGGCCTAATTACACTGCCTACCTCTTTTTTTTTTTTTTTTTTTTTTTTAATCAAAGCTCTGACTTTAAAAGGTAGCGTGCCGGAAAGGGTTAGATGCATAGAAGCCAACGCCATCTTTAAAAGTCGATAAACCAACGTTACTCTCCAAAGCTATGTAGTGTAAGTCTCCAAAGTATGTTAAGTTGCTCAAGAATCTCTACATTTTTGGATTGTTGCAATCTACGACTTTCAAAAGTATTTATTTGTTCAAAAAACTAATAAATATAATTTTAGCAATTTAAAAAAAAAGACTTAAATTCTAACACGCTCGTAATAAATTAGAGATTGGCAATAAATGCTTTACATCGCAAATGCAACTTATTTTAGACTGCAGACGAAAAAAAAAAATTTCATTTCGAGCATAAAAATTTTATAAATATTTTTAAATTTGCGTAACATTAAAGAACTGTTAGCAAAAAGTAAATTTTAAATTCACAATAATGATGACATTTAAGTATATATCATGAAATCGAAATAAATAATGAATAAGAAATGACAGGTTTTGCGGCAATGGCTGATACGGAGCAGAAGGAAAATGCCGATTCGAAATTAAAACTTATACCCGAAAATATAATACTTTATCCGCAATATATAAAAGATAAGATAAACTTCGCTCGATGTAAAAAACCATTTTAAAACCCCAAATGCATGTATTTAAGGGGACTCGTACACCTTAAAACCCATAAGATCTTCGAATATGTGATTGTTGCAAGAATTGGGATAACTTATTTATTTTAAAAGCAATTACTTCCAATATTTTACAGATGACTACATAATATAGCTGTTTTCTGAAATAGTGATCAGAAAGTTTGTGTTGCCACAAATATTTTTATAATTTAATCCACTTTTTAACAAAAGTTTTCGTCATGTTTCCACCTTGCGCGCACAGTTTAAAACATTCTGTTGCATAATTTAATTCCATATTTAATATATAGCTTTTATAACATTTGGAAACTACTGTGAACCAAAAAATTCTAAGAATTTCATGTTAAATTTTTACTTTGTTTGGAGTCGAGTTTATAAAATGTATTTTATTAAAAAAATCTGTAATGTTTTCGTCCATAAAATTTTTTAATATTAAAATATTCGTCAGATTTTAGGTTCAGTTAAAAGATAGGGCTCATATAAAGAATTCCATCCAATTTCAAGTATGTACCATTAGCCATTTTTAAAATATCGTCCACGCAAGGTGGAAACGTGACGAAAAATTTTGTCACAAAGCGGATTAAATTACAAAAATATTTGTGGCAACACAAACTTTCTGATCACTATTTCAGAAAGCAGCTATATATTATGTAGTCAGCTGTAAAACGTTGGAAGTAATTGATTTTAAAATAAATAAAATATTCCAATTCTTGCAACAGTCACATATTCGAAGTGTGTTAAGGGGTCTAAGGTGTGTAAGCCCCCTTAAATAGATCTGTTCATTTTGTCGATCTGTCAAACACAGCAGTTTACAGAAATAACTAACATTTCCCTATTTTGAATAAGTAGACTATCATCACGAATTTTTGAATATTCGTTAAATATGCGACGGAAATTCCTTTGTGCGGTCACCTCCCAAGTCACAGTCTTCGAGCTGTTCTAAGACGTGAAGTGACATTACAGAAGCAATAACTTGTTCAGTCCACGTGACACTGCCATAGCTATAAACTTCACGGTCAGAATCAGAGGATTTTAGCGATCAGTTACTGTGTCTATTATCACAGCCATTCCAATTCAGGGGGGCTGATCGGCCAATGATTCTACAGCTCCCTGATATTGTCTTCAACTATAACAAATCAGAGGACGTAAAATACAACAGAACAATTAGAAAGACGTGACTAAATCAGTATGAAAATTGTTCCAGATAGAGCAAGTATTCAAAAGATTTTGAAACCCTCTTCTATAGAAGGATTTGCCACTAACAAGATCCTCACGTAATGAGGATAGTAAATGTACCTGCATTCCAAATAAACACTTCTCTGCATTTAATAATCATAATAAATTGTTGTTATTTTATTGAATACTCAGACCGACCGTCCGTCCGTCCGTCCGTCCAACGTCGTATATATAAAAAGGTATTTTCTTCCTCCTTTCCTCGTGCCTTCGTATTTTAGTAATTTATGGTAATGAACTTGTAACGCTTTTCTTCGCTTCTAAATGCGTTTCTTTTTCGTCGCGTAATTAATTGAAACGCACGCCCGAAGTATCGGTAGGTCTAGAGTTCGAATCTCGGGGAGGCCATTGCCCTTTTTCACGTTTTCTGCTTTAAGGGGACTCATGCACCTTAAACCCCTCATGATCTTCGAATATGTGACTACTGCAAGAATTGGGATATTTTGTTTATTTTAAAAGCAATTACTTCCAACTTTTTACAGCTCACTACATGATATAGCTGCTTTAGAAATTAGTAACCAGAAAATTTATGTTGCCACAAATATTTTTGTACCTTAATCCTCTTTGTGACAAAATATTTCGCCATTTTTCCACCTCGCGCGCATGATATTTTAAAAATGGCTAATGGTACATGCTTGAAATTGGATGGAATTTTTTATATGGGCACTATTTTCTAACTGAACCAACAATCTGATGAATATTTTAATACTGAAAAATTTTACGGAGGAAAACACTACAATTTTTTTTAATAAAATACATTTTATAAACTCAACTCAAAATAAAATAAAAATTTAACATGAAATTTTTAGAATTTTAGATTCACAGTAATTTCCAGATGTTATAAAAGCTATATATTAAATATGGAATTAAATTATGAAACAAAATGTTTTAAACTGTGCGCGCAAGTTGGAAACATGACGAAAAATGTTGTCACAAAGCGGATTAAATTATAAAAATATTTGTGGCAACACAAACTTTCTGATGACTATTTCAGAAAGCAGCTATATTATGTAGTCAGCTGTAAAAAGTTGGTAGTAATTGCTTTTAAAATAAATAAGTTATCCCAATTCTTGCAACAGTCACCTATTCGAACATCTTATGGGTTTTAAGGTGTATGAGTCCCCTTAAGAAAAAATCTACCCACCCTAAATTGGTGCCCAAAATAAAAGACAGTGGACAATAATTCGTCACCACCAGAATTTGGCTACTGGATCCCCTTCCAACAGTCGCCCTTTAATTGGAGGAAAAGGTAAGGCTTTGCACTCTACTTACAGCATGGCTACGTGGTGTTATTGGAAAGCACGTCCGGCTAGCAAACGGAAGATCCGAACACAGAAGGTCAAATGTTGCCTTGCAAGGGCATTGTACATTTTTCACGTCTCCTCCTTCGACTAATTTAATGATTCTACAAACTTAACTACAGAATATAATAAAAAAAAATCTTTTCAAATAAAGCTAAATTATAATTAACGCGAAATTACTTAATTTCGAAAAGTCTCTTAGGAAGAATAATTGCCCAAATCTTAAAAATCGAGACAGTATGTGTGCAGAGAGTAGAAAAGAAGAGGATTAAGTAGATATTTTGTTAAGGCGAACACTGAAGGATTATCTGCTTTGGAAAGTCTTTGTGAAATTTACTTTACAAGGAAAACCACTTTCCTTACACAGGCGGTAAACAACGAAACCGCCGTGAATCCAGGCTCTCCCAGTAAAAATCGTACCCGGTAACAAATTAAAAAAACTACTGCGTTCGATCAAATGACTAACTCTCACTTGCGGCTGCGAAAGAAATGCATTAGCACACCTGTAAACCAGATAGCGTAACAGCTTTAAATATTATTAAAATCTTGTAGTTTCAAATAAATAACTTAATTAGATGAACATTAAGGTATTTGTGAATGGCAGTATTTGAAACCAGACTCGAGTGCTACGTGCGACTCTCGCACGAAGAATGTAATTTAGGTACTTTTCCGTTTTGCCGGCGCAAGCGATAAAGTCGCCAATAATGGTACAACCGATGCCAAACGGAATATTCTCGCTGGTAACCTTTTACGCCTCATTTTCAAAACAAGTCGCAACCATTTCTTACCAGATTGATTGTTTCTTTCAATACTGGCATATAATTTTTATCAGATAGTTCAGTTTTATGTCTAAGGCCATTTTCGGTTATTAAGTCAATTAGGATGCAATCACAGCTCTTACCCGAAACCGAAAATATAGAAAAGGAAAGTCAAGGGTTAAATTCATCAATTCTAATGAGAATGCATTAGTGAAGTAAAGCACTGCAGTTTTACATAATTTCTGAGTAAGCTATTCGTACGAATTGAAATATTTCTTGCATTTAAACTTGTGTTCCAAATTAAGATTTAACTTGAAATTAATGTAGATAATTACTGATAGAATTAGATTTTTGTAGAGTAGTTTACGTGAGATGAGATCGTTTGGGGTCACATGATATGAACCGGCGAATCAGGATGTTGAACCATGAAAGCATAGTAAATTCTTAAATTAATATTTTTTACAAATTTATTGTCTTTATTTATTGGCTTTTTATAAAGTTTTAAGCGATATTAAAATGTTTATGCCTTCAAAAAAAGAATTCTTAGAACTAAAATTTTTTTAATATTTTTTATGTGTATACTGTATGTTGTCGCCAAGTCTGCTTGGCGAGATTTGCGCCGGCGAAACGAAAAAGTACCGTAATTTATTTTTAAATGTTAGAATTTTTTTTCTTCTTTTTGTATGTCGCCATTTTGAGTGTTAAATAAAAATTTTTCTGTGTTCCATCATTGGAGTTGCTTCATATTTCCAAAGAAGTATCAAAATAGACAGAAGTTTTTATTTCTAGCTTAAAAAATAACAATTGCAATGTTATTTTTATTAGAGTTCTTCGAGAATAATAAAAACTTTCAAGATATCAATCGTTAATTACTACTCACATATCTATATAAACAATACTTTCGTAATTTATACATAAGTATAGTGAGAATCATAATCACAATTTAACACAGTATTTTACAAAGTTATGGTTTCGCTTAGAAATTGGTTACACCATAACAAACGTCTCCTGTTTCGACTATATAGAACTACATAGTTTATAGATAAAAACATATATATCTATATAAACTACATTTTCGGCATTTATTATTTACAGTGAGCATCATAATCACAATTTAACATGGTATATCAAAAGGTTATGGTTTTGCTTAGAAATTGGTTGCCACCACCACAAATTTTGCTCTTCCCTAAATCAATACAGCGTCTGGGTAATGCTTTGTGAAAAGAGCTAATGGGCAAAGAGATGATAAACTGACACCGTTAAAAAAATCGAATCGATTTCGCAACGTGCTTTTTGATTCGAAATCGCCATTAGGTAACAACAACTGCCGAGGGCTTAACACCGCACGCGCTCTTCAATGTATTCTCACAAGTTTCTAATATTCACCACCAGCGGTTTATTCTATAAGAAGAAGAATGAAATCTCTCTCTCCTCCTTCCCATCTACTCTGCTCTCCCTTCATAAGTCCGCTTCTTATTGGCCTCATTCTCCTTTTCCCAAAAATCCGAGCACTGAGGTGGAAAGTTAAGCGCAGGAGGAAGGTTAAGACCTTTCTATAAAAGGCTGCAGCACCACTCTAAACATTTGCCGACCATCAAAGCATCTTTAATGGAAAGTTCGAGTTCGATAAGAAGCCCGTCTCTGCACCACTCTCCCGCCATCCCTCTATCGTAAGATGGAAAATCGCATTCAGTGGGGGTCTTAAATCCGAATGACTAACATCGCAAAACTAGTCTTCGTCGGTTGGTTAGTCGATAGCGTTGAATGTGGTACGTCCGCACGTACCGAGGGATTAAACGAGAAACGCGCTAGCTCTCCACCCCACCCCCCGTCGGTTCCCTCCCGTCCGAAAACCCTCCTTCCCCTGCACTGTCTTATTTTCCTTCCCAAATCCAGGAATCGCGTCCACCAATCGGAAATAAAACAGAAACTGATTCACAGAAGGGCAACTGATTTCGCAGAGGTATTTTGCCGTCTGTTAGGATGAGCTTAATTTTTTTTTTCCAAATGCAACAACGAAACAGGAAATTAATTAATAGCATTATTATTCACGGCCCACCAGCGGCCGAGCGGTAAAATCGCTGAACACTGGTAGTTCGGTCCGAGGTTCGAATCCCGCGAACGGGCTGGCTGCATGGGCGTTTTCGTGGTTTTCCCATGTGTAACGTGTATACGAGCCAGTTTCACCTTAGAAAGTCCTCCACGAAGGCATTTCTCCGCTTAGGCAGATAGCCCTAGTGTGCTTTGCTGTATTGTCAATACACACACCATTATTATTCAGTCTACCGACGAACACTACGATCAGTTAAATTTTTCTATGTTGCCTTTGGTTTTAGTTTAAGGGGACTCATACACCTTAAACCCGTCATGATCTTCGAATATGTGACTCTTCCAAGAATTTGGATATTTTATTTATTTTAAAAGCAATTACTTCCAACTTTTTACAGATGACTACATAATATAGCTGCTTTAGAAACTAGTAACTAGAAAGTTTGTGTTGCCACAAATATTTTTGTAATTTAATCCTCTTTGTGACAAAATATTTCGCCATGTTTCCACCTAGCGCGCACGATATTTTAAAAAATGGCTAATGGCACATTATTGAAATTTGATGGAATTCTTTATATGGGCATTATTTTCGAACTGAACCAACAATCTGATAAATATTTTAATATTGAAAAATTTTATGGACGAAACCATTGCAAATTTTGTTAATAAAATACATTTTATAAACTCGACTCAAAATAAAATAAAAATTGAACATGAAATTTTTAGAATTTTAGGTTCACAGTAGTTTCCAAATGTTATAAAAGCTATATATTAAATATGGAATTAAATTATGAAACAGAATGTTTTAAACTGTGCGCTCAAGTTGGAAACATGACGAAAAATGTTGTCACAAAGCGGATTAAATTATAAAAATATTTGTGGCAACACAAACTTTCTGGTTACTAGTTTCTAAAGCAGCTATATTATGTAGTCATCTGTAAAAAGTTGGAAGTAATTGCCTTTAAAATAAATAAATATCCAAATTCTTGCAACAGTCACATATTCGAAGATCATGAGGGGTTTAAGGTGTATGAGTCCCCTTAAATTTGAATCCCTTATTTTCGAGTCACACCATAAATGCTGGCTGGTTTTGTAAGCACCAGGAATGCCTTCTGTTCAGGAAAATTGTTGTTCAGGAATTTGAGTTCTTAATAAAAGGGTCTTTGATAGCTTTCTTACGCTTCTGTTTGGATTCTAGACATAGCAATAATTCGCTCAGTTCTATTTAGATTCTATTAGAGTCGACAACTTTTAAAATACCTGAGGTGACGCTGAAACACTTCTTTACTTTGAGGGCAAAACAGAAATGCATTCTGCATGTATTTCGCTGCCTAATTAAGCCATCTTGTGCCACAGTAAACACATTACTAAATTTATTATGCGTGCGATTTAAATCACTTTGTTTTGCGTTTGCTCTTTAAATCTGTTAGCCGAAACAAGCAAATTGTCCAGAAGGCCAATTTTGTTTCGGCATTTTGCGTTGGTTCATCATAAACGGCGTTTTACTTTTCAAATGGTTGCGACCCAATATTAGAGCCTTGTATTATACAGGGTTATTTAAAAAGAAGGAGCAGATGGCAAACATGTATTTCTTCCAAACTACAAAAGATAGAAACATGATTCTAACGTTAATGGATAGAGAAAAGTGTACAATTTAGTACCGGTAAAAGTTCCAATCATGGCCGCATTGGCGCTGTTGTTTGTTCTGGTATTATTTGTCGGTTGGTAGTCTGTAGTGAAATGGCGGCGAGACCCCAGCAGAAGTCTTTTTTTGTGTTCTACAATTGGCAACACTAGAGTCCATTGTTGCAGTTCAGCGAGCATTTTGCCGTCAATGTAATAAATAACCACCGCGTCACAAGCAAATTTACGAGTGGCATCGAAAATTCGTAGAAGATGGTTGCATCTGCAAAGGGAAAAGCACGGGACGTCCACGCACATCGAACGAGAATGTCGAGCGTATTCGTACAATTTACGAAAAGAGCCCAAAGAAATCCACATCGCGAGCAAGCAAAGAACTTAAAAATTCTTCAATTAACGGTATGGCGAGTTCTAAAACATCGTCTGCACATGAAGCCATACAAACTGCAGTTATTGAATGCATACATTGAATGCATACCATAATTGTAAACTTTTCTCTATCCATTAACGTTAGAATCATGTTTCTATCTTTTGCAGTTTGGAAGAAACAAATGTTTGAAATCTGCTCTTTCTTTTTGAATAACCCTGTATTTATTTAAAGAAATTAAATAACGAAGAATCTGCATGAATGTATGTATGTTTCTCACACTGTGATAAAACAACGGTACCTACAGACATCCAATTTTGAATAATACAGTCCTCCACTCGAATATGGGCCCCAAATTTAGATTTTTTTTAATTATATATTTCATATTTTGTAAAGCTGTCAGGACTTGTGTTTCTCTTGATTTGCGTTGGAAACATGAATGGTCCTGAATAGGAACAGGGAGCTTACTCAAGCTATGTTCAGGAAGGTGTGAAGTAGACAACACAAGCAGGAAGGGTATACGAAACCCTTTATTTTCAATACTTTACAGGTATTTCCGAAACTTCGGAATACAGAGACCAATCACTTGTCGTCTGAACGTAAGAATATAAAAACTACTAACTAAAACTCTAACTAAAAGCTCACTTAGAATTAATATACAAATGTCTAGCACTAAGGCTGGCCTTTATTTAAAAAGGTACGTATGTAGTACGCCGAGCTGCTTAAACTACGATACGTTTGCAAATATGAAGAGGGCTAAACCTCTGGCTTGCTTCCAAAACTCCTTTCCTCTCTCGCTTGGCCAAAAGCCACAACTTAAGTACTTGGGCGTTAGAAAGACAATTTGCATAAACAAGTTAAAGCATTTAATTCTGGCCGGAAGTAGGAAATAAGAAGTGAAAGTACAATTTTAAAATAAAATAAAAGTTAGTAAAACTTAGGATCCTTACAAAGCAGTTATGAGTTTTGGATTAGGAAACTCAACGATTTCAAAGCGAGCAATAGCAACACTGTACGGGGAATTTAAAAAAAAAAAAAAAAATTAGCTGCAGCGCGCGAAACTGTGCATCGGAAATTCTAAACATATGCTCTTTTTAAATTATTTTGCGATATTGCGGTTGAATTAAACTTTCTGGTTTAAGAACGAAAAACATGATATTTAATAAATAAGGGTAACACACAAAACGTTAAAAAAAACGCTCCTTTGGGCGTTATATAAAATCTGAAGGCTTTTATTACTAACTACTAGATTAGATTACTAACTACATTTAAGCAGGCGATGTTTTGTTATTCTCTAACCTCAGCTTCGTAATTTTTTGAGGAACTGTAGCAACTATATGTCTTTGCGGACACAGTTTGGCAAACATTTTAAACTTTTGGAATTCACATACCCCAGACAAAGGAAATAGCAGGGATGATTTACTAAAGACAGAGCAATTCTTTTTACAAATACGCTGTCTGAAGACAAAATTTCGCTTTTTTTAGTTACCTTGTAGCGTTGCGCGCCTCCAACTTGCACGCAACCAAGAGGTGACTGTTGAAGCTGGATAAATGACAGAGTCTTGTTAAGGGTTTAAGTCCCTTTTTATTCAACGTAATAAATTACAAGTGCGTGCTCTTGACGCTCACAAACTACGCCAACTCGGCGGTCAAATAAAAATAAGAACCTGAAAAGAAACTAAAGACAAGACTCTAACTACGAGGCTCTCTAAAAGCAACTAACCTCACCGCGTTTTACAATACCGCTGCTAATTCAGCAAACTTGAAGATCACTTGAACGATTAACAATTCTTCCAGGCAAGCACACAGGCCGAAACGCGGGGTTCTTCAATTTCTGGCTAACTACCTCCGCGCTCGTGAAGTAAGAACAGCACACCTCGAACTCGTTTCCTTTCTATTTAACTCAGAATACTTCCGCTGATAATTTGAATCCTTGCGCGTTCTACTATATTTTACATACTCTGGCATTGGCAGTTCCAGGGGAAAGTAAGGCTTGACAGGAAAGATAGTTTAAACTTAAAATAAATGTTAGTTAAAATAAATATAAACCCTACAACCTTAAGTACAGGTGGAAGCAACAATACTCCCAATACCAACCTAAATTACCTCAATCGCTTTCGCCGACAAGCATAAACATTTCTCGAAGCATCGCAGAGAGTGGCTGATGTCGGTTGCGTGTTATTATTAATACCGACATTCGGTTCGTAGGAGAAAACTCGTGATAGCCTATGTTGGAGGAGGCTAAAGTGAATAAAGTCGAGTCATAAATAAAGGCTGCATGCACAAAACCTATTGGAATATGCCAAAAGGGAGATAGAGGAGAGAGACTATTCGCTCATAACTCTGAACGATAAAAAAGGGACTGCGCTTCAAATAGTAGCTAATGTCCGAAGAATTAATGGAACCACCGTAATGGATTGCCTTTCCCATGAGCCCAGTGGTCAGTTGGCCGACACCCCGGACGTGCCAAGAGAGACCGAAAGATAGAAGGAAAAAGAAGGCCACAGGGAAAGGGGAAGAGAGAGATAGAGAGAAAAAAAAGAGCTGCTGTCGGGATGGAAAGATTCCGGATGGTGGGGTAGGAGGATGGACTGCGGATAGAGAGAGAAACACTTAGACAAAACGCCGTAGCAGCGTCGACCTTTAATGGGAGTGGCGTTTAATGGCTAATTGTGCTGTAATTCTGGATGAGGCCAACAAACCCCTGGAGACTTTTCCAACACGAGTCGATGACAGCAGTCGGCCTCTTAAAAAAGAAGCAGGAACAGATTGTGGGAAGGTGAAAATCAAAGCAAAAAAAAAAGGTGGCGTGGGAAAAAGCACCGAAGTGCACGCCACGCGCATTCGCCAACTGTTCACGGTCGCACGTTAGGTATTTTCCTCTACCAGACCACCCCCTTGCTCCCTTCTCTCCTTCGTGTACTATAGAACATGGACAAATGGCTTCTTCCCTTCAATCGCATATTAAGCTTTTGATAACTCTCTGGAGACAGACATTCTCGATTTTCCCTAAACGATTAGTAGCAGATGACATTTTTAATAATTTGGAAAGGAAACTGGAAGAAAAACTGCATTCTCTTGGTGGATTTTAAATTTTAAGAAATCGACTACTTATGATACTCAACCTGCCAAAACCATAATAATTTACCACCATGGCTATTTTAAATAATTTTTTTTTTCGAAATTAAATCAAATAATAAATTTTAAAAAAATTAAAGAAGAAATTTAAAAAATCTGAAAGGTTTCAGATTTTAATCTGGAAACAAACATTCTCGATCTTCCCTAAACGATTAGTAGCAGAAGACATTTTTTATAATTTGGAAAGGAAACTGGAAGAAAAACTGCATTCCCTTAATTTAGTGGATTTTAAATTTTAAGAAATCGACTACTTATGATGCGCATTCTGCCAAAACCCTAATAATTTACCACCATGGCTATTTTTAATACTTAATTCCGAATTAAATGAAATGATAAATTTAAAAAATCTGAAAGGTTTCAGATTTTAAATTACGTCCAAAGAGGCGTTTTTTTTTTAACATTTTGTATGTTACATTTATTTATTAAATATCATGTTCTTCGCACTTAAACCACATAAAATTCAATTCAACAGCAATATCGCAAAGTAATTTTAAACTGAGCATATATTTAGAATTTCCGATATAGACCCTCGCGCGCTGTATAACGTTTCTGTATAACGTTGTCATTGCTCCTTTGAAATCCTAGAATTTGTTAATCAAAAATTCGTTAAAGTTTTACAAAATATGAACTCAATCATAAAACAAATTTCAAATTTGGGCTTCTAGATGCCCATACTTGCAGGAGAGTTACGTTATTCGAAATTGGACGGCTCTAGGTACCGTTGTTTTATCACAATACGAGAAACATACATACAATTATGCAGATTCTTCATTATTTAATTTCTTTAAATATAAAACAGGACGATAATATTCGGCGGCAACAGTTTGAAAAGTGAAACGGACATTCAAAGTGATTCGACGCAAAATCGCAAAACGAAAACAATAGTCTCTCAGGGACTTTGACTAAAAATTTATGTTCGCAAAATTTTCTCACCGATTCGGTACCTTTAAATCTCGGTTTAGTTTAGTTTATTTAATTATGGCAAAGGAATCGAAGACTATTTGCATAAACGAGGGATGCCTTCGTGGAGGACGTTCTAAGGAAAACTGGCTCCTATACATGTTACACATGGTGAAAACCACGAAAACCTTCACTATTGAATCTCGAACCCTCAGTAATGCGCAGATCACAGTTTAAGGATCACTGCTTCAAATTTCACTTGCTGATGGCCAAAAAAGAAAGTACACTTAAAATCTTCGGAACTAGTTTCTCACTGACTAGGGCAATTTCTGCAGCAATTTTTTTTATCACTTTCGCTTTTAGCAATAATACTTTTTTAAAAGATATTAGGTATACCTAAATGATTAACATACAAATTATTTCTAATGATCCAAATAACATAGCGTAAAATTATATTTTCTATCTTGTTCAGCTATTAGAAAGCTATTACATTTTATTATTATTTATTTAAGCTTGTTAGTTATTAGAAAAATTTGAGAGATGCATTCTTAGTTAAGGGTTCTTAACAAGACGTAATTTTTCACACAGATTGACTTCATATTCTTATTTATGACACATGCAGTTAAATAAAATACCACACGTCCCAAATTTTCTCCTTTCTAAGCATTAGATTAATCACCTATCTATGCTAATGGTACTTATTTGCTCGAATACTTATGAGGAAATTTTGAAATAAAAAAATATTGTTTGAAATAAAAATTATATGCCAAAATTGACATTTGCCAAACTTTGCTTACTACGATCATCCATCGAAAAACATAAAATCGGCATTCTTCTGAATACTGGCCAGTGATTCTCAACCGGTGGTACGCAAGAGAAAAAAAAAACGGTACGCAAAAGAAACAAAGTATTTTTAACTAAATTCAAAAATCTCGTGAAGAAAAAAAAAGCAATTGATAGAAATTTCCTGTAATCGAACTTTTAACTGAAGATTTAAAAAATAACACAGTTGTTAACTTTTGGCTGAACCGGAAAAAAAGAATTTAATGGTATTTCAAATAAAACTATTAAATTTTTATTGCCTTTTTGCATAACCTGTTTGTGTGAACAACGATTTTTTTCCATGTTATATTCGAAAAATAAATACCAAAGAAAATTTAAAGTGGATCCTAATTTACGATTAAATAAGACGAGACATAAAGAAACCGATCTCTCTTAAACAAGCCCAAATTTCACACTAAATTTTAGAATTAGAAGTATAATAACTTAAATTTTGCTAATTAAAATGGCAACCAGTTTTTAATCTAATATACTTTTATGTCTGCATATTTATTATAAACCAGCAGCTACGCGTCGAGCCTTCGTAGCCAGACTTTTAAACCTACCGAAAAAATGTCTGAAGGGAACAACAAACGTTAAATTTAAAAACTGCGCAGAATTTTACTCTGCAGAACAACTTCATTATATATATATATATATATATATATATATAAAACGAAATGTTTCAGATTTTAAATTACGTCCAAAGGGGCGTTTTTTTAACGTTTTGAGTGCTACCTTTATTTATTAAATATCATGTTCTTTGCACTTAAACCATAAAATTCAGTTCAAGACCAATATCGCAAAATAATGTTAAATTAAGCATATCTTGAATTTCCGATATACACAGTCTCGCGAGCTGGAGATAAAAGTATTTTTTTTTTTTTTTTTTTTTCCTATATAACGTTGCCATTTCTCGCTTTTAAAGCATTGAGTTTGTAAATCAAAAATTCGTTAAAGTTTTACAAAATATAAAATCTATAATAAAACAAATTCCAAATTTGGGATTTCAGATGCCCATATTCGCAGTAGGATTTCGTCATTCAAAATTCGATGGCTCTATGTACCATTGTTTTATCACAATGCGAGAAATAGACAATCATTTATGCAGATTTTTCATTATTTAATTTCTTCAAATATAATGCAGGACTCTTAACATTTTGTGGCAACAGTTTGAAAAGTGAACCGACGTTTATGAGTCCGACGCAAAATCGCAAAACGAAAACAATAGTCCTTCAGGGACAAAGCCCCTTTGGACTAAATAATAATAATAATAATAATAATAATAATATAAAAAAAAAAAAAAAAAAAAAAAAAAAAAAAAACAGAATTTTTTTTTTTAATTTTAATGTATTACATATAACAAAATTACAAGTAAATAAGCAATATTTCTTAATACAAATATTAATTTTCCTAATAAATAAAATTAACCAACTTCCCGTTGCCTTCTCTCATCAAACGTCCAGTATCCAAGAGAAACTTTAAATTTAAAAACTACACAGAATTATCCCTCTCATTTTTCCAAGTGGCAACAGTGTTGATTTTCAACAGTCAGCAGTCCAGTAAACAATTGAATGAAAAACTGTTGCCAAAACCACATTTCATTCTAAAAGAATGAAACTATTCAAAATGATGCGATAAAATCGAAACGATAAAATTAAAAAAAAAAAAATCTGATTCGAATTTTGAAAAAAATCGCTTCGAAATGCAGTGGTTCTTGTTTAGATGCACCTATATACCGGATTTTGACCTGGCTCTATTAGCTTACGCGCAGTACGAAAGAAAGGCACACAGACTCTTTCTTTTATTATATGTAGAGATATCCAATAGGTTGTGCAAATGGCAAGATATATTTCTTTTAAATATTTCTATTGAGAAATTGAAAAATAATCATTGTAAAATGTAGTGGTGGTATTAAAGTTTTTCAGTATTTTTTCAGATAGCACGCGTTAGTCAAAAGGTTGAGAACACTCCTCTACAGGCCTTTCCATACCCTTTACAACACTGCCTCTCCATGATAACGTAATAACCCACTGATACTCTCTCCTATTATTATGTGATTCATAACTACATGAAATCGTTGACAGTAACGTGATTCCAGTATGATACGGCAAGTTAATATCAGCTGTAAAACAGTATAGATCTGAATTTATATTACTTAATTTCAAAAAAAAAGAAAAGAAAAATGTTTTGGCCTCAACCAAAAAAAAGTTAATAAAAATGAAGTCAAAAACAAAGTATCAATTTCATGTTATTAGCCCAAAGCGGTGCTAGACCCAAAGGGCTATTAGTTTCAAAACGGCATTTTGCGTCGTTTCACTTTCTGCGTTGGTTTACTTTTCAAACTGTTGCCACCAAATATTATTGCCATGTATTATAATTAGAGAAACTAAATAATGAAGAATCTGCATAAACACATAAGTATATCTCGCACTGTGAAAGAACAACGGTACCTAGAGTCATCGATTTTTGAATAACTTCCAACCGAACATGGGCCCCTGGAAGCTCGAATTCTGAATTTAGAATTTGTTTTATTATCTATTTCAAATTCTGTAAAACTTTAACGAATTTTGAATTAACTAATTCAAGGATTTCAAAGCGAGCAATGGCAACGTTGTATAGAAAAAAACATTTTTATCTCCACTGCGACAGACTGTCGAATAAATCGGAAATTCTAAAGGTATGCTGTTTTGCTGTTTTAAATATTTTGTGATATTGCTGTTGAATTGAATTTTATGTGGTTTAAGTGCGAAGAACATGATATTTAATAAATAAATGTTTAAACACATTTTATGTGGTTTAAGTGCGAAGAACATGATATTTAATAAATAAAGGTTTAAACACATTTTATGTGGTTTAAATGCGAAGAACATGATATTTAATAAATAAAGGTTTAAACACATAAAATGTAAAAAATGTTTGGGCGTAATAAAAAATTTGAATTTTTTTTTATAATGCTAATTTTAATGCTGAATAAAAATATATTTCAAAACTTAATACATGTTTTCCACAAATTATCAGTTAATAATTTATGACAAGCTGTTTGAGAAATGCATACAGGATCTAATCTTTCCTCGATTCCGAATTACCGTTGTCACTGTACACAAATATTTCAGATACTAGAATCTATTCATTACAACAGCGAGTTCTTAAACCAAAGCGTACTGAAAATTAACCGTAAATACTTTTATTCAAGTTATGGAATTTAATTTTAGTTGGACTGCAGACGATCCAGCGGAAACGAATCCAGCGAACACAAAAGAAAGTTTGCCAAATGGATATTAAAGAAATGAACATAATTTTATAACCAGTGGATAAAAAAGATACCAAAATGAAATAAAAAGACATATCTTCCCCCCTTTTTTTTCGATATTAGCAATAAGTTGGTGAACAGGCAGACTATTCATTGTAAATCAATTTCGATGGTGATGTGATATAGAACGGCTGTAATCTGAAACCGAAGGGGATATTTTTTCTGACTGAAGAAAAACCACCACACTGAGTCTATAAGGATTTTTCTCCTTGCTTTCTGCTTGTTTTCGTGGAGTAACGGTAGCACATTAAGCATGTATTCTAGAGGTCCAAGTTCAAGTCCCGGCGAGGGCATTGCTAATTTTTCCGTCTCCAGCATCAAAATAACCTAATGACTCTACAAGTTTAATGTAGGTATGAGGGTATATTGCCCCTCCATTAATGATCTTCAAATATTGTATTGTATTAATTTCCGAGTACTTAGAATTGGGGTTAAATAAAGTATCAGTTTATATTATAACACTACTTTTGATGCTGAATAAAATCCTTCAAAAATATAAAAGCGTGTATTTCCTAAATTTTAATGAACGATCAGTTAGTGACATACCACGACACATTCGTTTGGAAATCGGCTTCAGCAAAAAGTCTGCTCCACTAAACACTTTTTTAAATGAGTAATAAAATTTAGTCAGCAGTAATGCTAAATAAAATTACATCTTCGTGTTAACCAGTAGATCTCCTAAAATCTCGCCATGTCAAAATAAATAAATAAATAAATAAATAAAATAAAATAAAAAAATCTTATGTGTACATCACATGACTTCCTTGTACGGAATATTAAATTATACGCATTTGTTTCTTGAATTTCATTTAAATCTACTTCGTCGACAGCGCATAAACCACAATAGAATAAATGCACTCTTTAAAATTCACTATATTTGTTTACTATAACGACACTCTGATTGCACAAAATTTATATCATTTGAAGAATTATCTTATCGTTGCCACATGTTCTATTCAAATACTATAATAAAGCTAGAACGATGTTTGAAAGAAATTAAGAAAAAAAAAAAAAAAAAAAAAAAACAGAAAAGAAACAGTTTTTCACAGACGATTAAGTATTTCTCATTCAATTAATTCAGTTCTCACTTCGCGACAAGGCAAAAATACATAAAAACTCAAAATATCTGTATTAAAAATTACGAAGTAAATCTTAAACACTTATTTCCTCGAAAAAATTCCAGAAAGGATTAAGCATGATTTAATTCGCAATAATAAATGAAGGCGTTATTTTTGTTATTGCGAAGCTTAGTCTTTCAAGATTGGCTACAAATCCACAATTCTGCTGTTTCAAATGTAAACGAATATGTCCGCCATGTTATTTAAAACTTAACCGCACTTAAACAGCTTTTAAATTGTTGATAATTGTACAAATATTGCTTCCAGAATTACGAAAGGCATAAAAACCTTAACCGGAAGATAAGAACAACATAATTCAATCATTTTTAAAGCAAAAAATGTAAATTTACAAACATATAAGAGAAAAGAAACTGAGATCACTGTGCCGAGTAACAGAGTGGATATATATATAAATATAGTATTTATACACGTTTGTGCGGCCGATTGCAACCAAAATACGAGGTGCACATCTACATGTTACAGCAGCCCTATATACAAAATTTCAACGTTCTGAGGCTACTCGTTTTCGAGTTATGCGAGATACGTACGTACGCACGTACGTACAGACGCCACGAAAAATTCTCTTCAGAATTCATTTTAAAGCAGTTTTATTATTTTTTTGGAGGAAACGAGTCTTTTATTCTGTCCTTACGTACAGATATCACGCAAAAACATCGTTAAATTGCATTCGATAGCGGTCAAAATGGATATTTTCGTTGAAATATGCTGCCTGAAACTTTTCGCGATTACAATACTTCCTTTTTACTTCGTACAAGGAAGTAAAAATGATAGTGCATTTCCTCAGTTAGCATTCAAATATGTTCTGCAAGTTAAGAAACTCTGATCAGCGTACCCTTTAAACTACTCAATCTTGAAATTAACCCACAAGAACGGAGACATGCCTCTAAGCCGTCCTCAAAATCGACGGAGTTTTTTCCCCCTTCAAAATGTACACTTTGCTAAGGTTGGTTTTATTCCTAACTTTTAATGAATCTAATTTCATCGAAATTTTCATTCAGAACCTGTAAGCAATACATTATTGAAGGGAATATTCAAAATTAAATAAACCAATTTCCGCTGTTTACTTAAGAGAGTGTTATTGGATTCTTCAGAGCAAATACATTGGTGCTGGTTATAAAAAAAGAATAGGAAAAACAGAACCTAAGTTTAAAAGGGAGCGAAGAATGCCACCATTACATCTGACATCCTTTTCCACCTTCTCACTGACAACGGGCAAGGGGCTTTTTACAGCAATCAGTTCTTGTCAAGACCCATTATGAGTTGGGGGACAAAAAAAATCTAAAAGAAAGAATCCCAGATAGCTCAAATAAAAATAAAGAAGAAAAGCTCTGAATCCTTTTCTTTCCATCCCCCCACCCCCATTTTTTCTTCTTCCGAGCTACAACATATTTACACCAATTATCATTAACGTACTTTCTTGGAAATCCTGGTTAGAAGACTCAAGTAAAATAAAAATAACATGCACTTATATATAAACTAGACAGAGAAAACACTACATAGAGACACAAATTACCTACAGGTAAATATAGGCAGACAGAATGCAGGAGATCGATACATGTATGACAAAGAAACGAAATAGCAAATTATATAATGATTTTTTAGAAACCCATAATTTTAAAACTACGCCTTAGCATGGTCCTTGTCTGTCATAAATGTTCGTAATTAAACTGGTCACTGCCAGTCAAAAATTAAATAAAACTGGACTAAAACAAAGATATCTCGATAGGCAAAAGGATAACAAAGATATCTCGACAGGCAAATGTTATACCAGACTAGATCAGGAACTAAAACTGGAGTAAAATAAAGATACCTCGGTAGACAATCATTAAACCAGACTAGATCAGGGATTTACACTGCTGAAAGCAAACTCTTAATAGTGAATTAAGTCAGTTTCTGCATATTCAATGTCTTTTTGCCGAGTAGGACCAAAAGTAAGCTTTCAGTTTGGTGCACCGAAAAATATGCTTTCCTGCCCTCTGGCCGAATGTTTTGTTTTTGCGTAGAAACACACTAATTTTAATTGTAAAAACTTATTTCCGTAGAAACTCTAATTTTAATTGTTAAAAAAAATAACTGATTTAACTGCATTTGGTGTTTTACGTTTTTCTGTATTTTACAATTTTTAATGAAGATGTTTTGAGATTTTATGTATGTTTGAATATTCCTCATTGAATGAATTCAATGAGAAATATAGTTATAATGAAATTCAAGGAAATAAATTTATATGAAATGAAGCAAAAAAAAAAAAAAAAAAAAAAAAAAGTGTATAACTTAACAGGCGATGCAAGGAAATCATGTCGTGTCCACACCAGATTGTTAACAGAAATCAGAATGATTATTATTTTTATGAGAATCTTATTATTTTTATGAATCTTATTGATGAATCTTATTATTTTTATGAGCGATCTTATTATTTAATAGTTTAACTGATTTGCGTTCATTTATGTTTCACTACTTATTTCTATTCTTTTACATCACTTCCTACCAGATTTGTTTTTTAAATATCGCAATATCGTATAAAAGCTATATATAACAAAAGTTCGTACACATATTGAAAAACAAATTATTCAAATATTTTCATAGTTGGGATATTTTATTTACATTTATTCTCTCGATGATTTATATGCTAAAAAACTAAGAGGAAAATTCAAATTCCTTCAAAATTAATATTTCATGTGCAAAATTCGTTTTACTGTCTCTAGGTATATTCTGATATAGAGTCTCAAATCATTTTAAAACAAAATTTCTGGTGAGTAAAATGTGATGCAAGAATGCATGCGAATTAAAACTTCTCTTTTACGCATAAGAATATAGTAATACCACCCTCCAGTTTTTTAGAAGGAAGAACTTTGTAATACGTCTTCTTCCGAAAGTATTACGACCCCTGTGATGTCTGAGGGGGGAAGAAAACAATGCTACTGCAGAATTTTAAGAGGTCATAAAATTCCTCATGCAGTTAGCAAATTTTATTCCCTCTCTTCTGTAGATCGACGATACCACCACAAAATTTCCTAATAATACTTGTTTTTAAAACAAAACCTTCTATATTTAAAAAAAATCAATATTATATAAAAAAATATTTTGTGTGGTGAACAAAAGAAAAAAATTCACAAGAATTCAGTTCTGTAAATTCAACGTCAATATAGAGCTGAATCTTTCTTAAATTTAATTTCGGTCACAATATTTCTCCTTTTGCCACTATTATGCATATTGAAATAAGGAATTTACTGTGGTAAAACACAAGCAGAACCTATCAAAGCAGTGAGATAAAAAGATTTTTCACGGATTGCAGACACCATTGGAATTTCGTGCCAGAAAACGATGAAAAATAAAACTGCATCCTTGCCGGGATTCGAACCAAGGATCTTCCAGTCAACAGCTGGACGTGCTAATTTATAGCAAACACAGGGGCGATAATTCCTTACTAGGTTTCCTACTCACATTTATGTTATATAAGAGAAAACATAAAAAGGTATGTGCAGAAAACACATGCTGCTGGTTCTTTTGTAAACTCCGTTGTTTGATGCACATTATAATTTCATTAGATTCTTTCTTCCTAATGTTATTTATTCTTTTGTTATTTAGTGTTCACTTTTGATTTTTAATACCTATTTAACTCTATAAAATACAGACCCTTCGCTAAGCTGTATCCTCAAAATACCCGAACCGCCCGAAATACTTTTCCAGTTTCACAGCAATTTCCTCCCCTCCCCGTCCATTAACGCAGAAAATAGGTGTGAAGATGTCCAATGACATCTTTTGTACTTTCTAACAAAGATTCCATTAGCCTTTGACCCCTTTCTTTATAAAACTATTCTGAAGGTCACATCAACAAGCCTTTTCGGCTTTGTTATGATCACGACTGAGATTTTGTTTATTTCCGTTATTTTTATAGGAAGGAATAAATTGTTTAAAAATAGATATAATCCTTAAATTTTTAAACTGCTCTTTTATTGCTGTTTAAAGCTTAAAAAAGCACACTGTACCACAAAAGAATCAACAACGAAATGTCACGATCAAGCAAAAGATAAAAAACACTCTTAGAACAAGCTGTCTGCAGTAAACTGATACAATGCATTTGGGGAAGGTGCACCTGCTACTGCATACCTTAGGGGAAGGGAAGAAAAGAAGATTACAATCTCGGCCGTTTTCGGGCGGTTCTGGTCGTTTCAACGTAGGGCCGTGTCAGGCGGATTGAATGTGAAGGAGTTAATTTACGTAATCGAATTAAATTATTCTCCAGATTAAACAACTTCATAATGCTAGTAAATCGTTGATATTATTTTGCTGTTAATCAGTAACATGGATTATTCCTCATTCTGGAGTTTTTTTAACTACCCTCAGATGAATCATGATTTTCATCTAACCGTGCCTGTAGTTCTCAGTATCAGCCTGCTCATCGGGAATCAAACGTACATTAAAAAAAAAAAAAAAAAAATGTCTGTCAAAAAGGGTAGATCATTTAAAAATACATTTCCCTGCTAGAAAGATCAAATAGATGCTAACAATACAACTAACTGCCAATAGATGTTGATGAAGTCTTTCTCCTTTCAGAAAAAGAACTCCTCCAACAAACAACCAAAGCTAATCAATTTTACAGCCCTATTAATAGCACACATCTTAGATGTCATTACGATACGAGTTTCGAGTTCTTAAGAGAGGTTCGGAGACGTAGCATCGGACAATAGTCAGGCAAAAGGAGAGAGAGTGACACAAAAGAGCAAAAAGAAGAAGTAAAAAAAAAATGCTGTGTGTTGTAGGTGATGACGGTTCTTGATGGATGACTGTTGACCTCTAGCAGCGCATGACACTCGGGTTCATCTCCTGGCGACAGCCTCATTCCTACAGGATGTCTAAGCTGCTCCCGATAACCCTGCATGTCGATCCGTAGTCGCCGTGGTTATTTTTCTCGTTCACTGCCTTCTGAAGAACACTTTGTCGCCACCCTTGCCGATTATCTCTCCGAAGCACGGTTTCACCCACACATTTATCGCAACCTCTTCTCTTTCTTAAGCTGATTAAAATTACATCACCATTTTCACACTCTCCAAAAGAATAAAGATAATTTTAAGGTTATCGAACTTTAGAAAAGAAGATTAATGACTTGATATTAAAGCCAAGTTACGTTCAATTAATTTTAATCTTGGCATAATAATTTGAAGTACACATGTTACCGTGAAAGACCGAAATTGGAGAATGTCGACTTTCACCGGAGAATGTCAACATTCACCAAATACGTCGGTGAAAGATCGAATATTACACTGCATTCTTGTACATTTAGACCCTCACCGGTGTATGTCGACAATCACAGATATGCTCCGGTGTAAGTCGAAAAGAGAGGTCATAAAGTGCCACAATAGTTTAAGTTGTGGCAATAAATAATATTTGAATCACATAATTTAGTAAGTTTTTTATGACTGTTATTTAATTTTCTCATTTAGAACGTACTGTATAATTAAGTAAGTTTTTAACTTCTATTATTTTCCTTTCTCATTTTGAATGCATTGTGTGTTTTAGGTTCTCATGTTCTTAAGTTCTTATTTCAAGTCTCAAGTGCGTTTATTCGCGACTGAATAACGCAGAAGAAAATATAATATTGTTATATGTTCAACATTCACCATTAGTACATGGTGAATGTCGACATTCACCGGTGTAAGTCAGAAATAAGAGTGTTTGGAAAGTATTTCGGACATACACCAAGCGACTGTGTGAATGTTGACATTCCCCAGTGAAAGTCGACATTCTGCAGATTTCGGTGTTTCACCGTAACATACTTACTAATTTGATGCAATTTTCATATCAATACATTTTTTGCAAGAAATTAATTCATATCGAGATTCTTGTTATAGTGTTTGCACCATTTTCTCCTGCAAATTAGCAGTCTACTGGACTACTTTGTTTATTAACCCTTTCGCCGTCCTCTCCTGTCCAGGAAAATTTCTCCCCAGCGGCCCTTCGGTTTTCGCAGCGTGTAATGTTGTTTTCTCTGTACATACATAATTTCCATACATGACTTTCGTAGTGGATGAATGTAAATGAATATTAAGTAAAATTATAAGGAAATAGAGTATAATGGAAAAATAATAATATCTCTGCTTATTTCTAACGGAAGGATTAGTTTGATAACATCTAATCCAGGCGGTCCACTCCTCCCATTTTTGTTGTTGTAATCTTTTACAATTATTATTTTTTTTATACAGTTCTTTTCCGTATTTCAACATTTAATCATAGAGTTATTATGGACTGTACTCATCAAACCGCATATTCTTCTTGTCTTTCCAATTCACAACCTCAGTTTTTCTCTTTTTCTGCTGAGTAGACGTTGAAGATCTCTCACTGTCTTGTATCTTATGTAAAATGGCGCGAATATTCATAGAACCCGGGGGTGAATTCAATTAGAAATAGAATGCCTGATTAGTACTGCCCTCTAGGAGGTATTAGAACAAACAAAAATAAAAACTCAAACATGTAAAACATCTAAAAAGCGTTTTAAACGTTTAAAAGTTTTAAAATGTAGAAGAACGCTTAAAGCGCATTACAGCCGCTCTGCAGAAGTTTCACTTGAACGCGCTAGACGCGTTACGGACGACGAAGAGGTTAAACAGGCTTCTTTACAATACAAACGAGTTAACTTATGCCACACTTTTCATTATATAAGCCATTTTTGCATTTATATTTGACAGGTGCGTTATCCATAAGCCATTTTATCATAGACATGCGTAGCAGAAAATAATACCAGATCCTGTTTTTCAGAATAAGAAGATAATTAGGAGATTATGAGAAGAAATATTACAAAGTGTCCTCAATTGCTAAATAAGTAAGACTGAGATATTGCTACGCCATCGAATTGTAGTACCCACATTAAGATTTTTTTAAGTAGTTTTGTGTGTAGTATACGGTGTAAAATATGTGTTGATGCTCGACCAAAATGGTGGAATTATATCAATCCTTCACTACAGAAATTGAATTCACTCAAATAGATTAAAAGACGATGATTATTTTCGGAAATCTGATAGTAAAAAATCTGATGTGTACACCACATGACTTCCTTGTACGGAATGTTAAATTATACGCATTTTTTTTTTTTCATTTTATTTAAACTTATTGGATTGAATTAAATCTACTTCGTCGACAGCGCATAAACCACAATAGAATAAATGCATTCTTTAAAATTCACTCTAGTATTTGTTTACCATAGCGACACTCTGGCGCTAGATTCACTTAACAGTATTATATTTGTTCATATTATAACTCATAATGCACAAAATTTATATCATTTAAAGAATAGAATTATCTAATCGTTGCCACATGTTCTATTCAAATATTATAATAAAGCTAGAACGATGTATAAAAGAAATTAAGCAAACAAAACAAAAAAGAAACAGTTTTTCACAGACGATTGAGTATTTATCATTCAATTAATTCAGTTCTCACTTCGCGAGAAGGCAAAAGTACATAAAAACTCAAAATATCTGTATTAAAAATTACGAAGTAAATTTTAAACACTTATTTCCTCGAAAAAATTCCAGAAAGGATTAAGCATGATTTAATTGGCAATAATAAATGAAGGCGTTATCTTTGTTGTTGCGAAGCTACGTTTCTCTAGATTGGCAACAAATCCACTAGTTTGCTGTTTCAAATGTAAACAAACAATGGCCGCCATCAAGAAAAGGATTAGGCTTAGCGGCACTTAAACAACTCTAATGGATATTTTCGTTGAAATATGCTGCCTGAAACTTTTCGCGATTACAATACTTCCTTTTTACTTCGTACAAGGAAGTAAAAATAAAGCTTTTGGTAACTTAAGCACGGAATAAGATCAATACAATGATGCAGTAGCTATGGCAGAATATGCGAAGAAAATAAATTAATATTTAATTTCAGATGATGCTGGTAGTTGACTATAACCCTGAAGTTAAATCATTTACAAAAAAAAAAAAACGGTTTTATGCGTAAAAAAAAAATTAATATGCTTCAGCAGCATATACGGCTCAAATTTCCAACAAATACTTATCAGGTATTCCTCCCACCTTTCTGCATGGCTTTGTATTGCAACGGCAGCACATTCGGCGCGTATTCGACAGGTCCAGATTCGAGTCTCAGCGAAAGGCATTGCTCACTTTTCACTTATCCAGCATGGTGCTACTTTGGTAGACGGTTGCACGGATTTTGGCGATTTTTCCTTTGGTGAGTAATACAACTTATGGTAAACCCATTGCTGGATAAGTTATTTATGGTAACCGATACTTTGTTGTCATTTTATTTTTAAAAAAATGCGTTTTATTGTGCATAAATTCCGTGTTTAAAATATTATTTATGGCTTTTAAATATTAAAAATCAATTTAATTTTGCATTTTTATTTGAAATAAAAATTTTATTGTTTATCATATTTTATGAAATTTTATGTTGTGGATGATGTAATCAATAACGTCACCTTACTTTAAAAGTAATTCGTTTTAATATATATCAATTTAATCTAATGTTTTAAACATTATTTATGAATCTTAAATATTAAAATACAATTTAATCTTGCATTTTTTTAAAAATTGATTTTATTATGTATGAATTTTTAAATAATTTTAATTCTAGCCGTGATGTAATAAGCTCTCTGATTGGTTATAGAATATTTGTGCATTAACGAGCTGTAATCAGCTCTCTGATTGGTTGCTGACAATTTGTGCATTTCCGCGTCGTTTTAAAATTTAATTCATATCTTCGAATTCCTTCAAAGATGTTATCTAAATTATGATTCTGATTTTTTTGTGGTATTTATCAATAAACAACAGGTTAAATACTCAAAAAAATGTAAGTACATATTTTTCTTTTATTTTATAAATGTATACTTCAATTTTTGTTAAAAAAAAAAAAAAAATACACTATTTTCAGAAATTGCTGAGATAATTATTGTCCATATGTTTTAATGTTAATTATATTCTATATAACGTATTTTAAAGCATTTGAATTTAATAATATTCTAATTCTTGTAAATGTTGGTATGATGGTTTTTAATTCGATATTCAATTTCAGTAATATTTTAATCTAATTAAACGTTGGCCAAATGTTTTTATAGCGGTGTTTTTATTCTCTTCTTTGCTATATGAAAGTAATAATAACCTTATTTTAGTATTTTATACTCATAGTAAATGTATTTATTTACACTTGCCTGCCATCTTAAAAAACGACATTTTCAACAAAAAATTAATCGATTACTTTTAACGATATTTATTTTTTTTTAAGTTTCGAATACTTTACTATGCGTAAAAACAGCGTTTTTCAAGATGGCTGACGTTTGTAAAAACCGCGCCAACAATTGCGCCAAAGTAAATCGCCAAAAATCCGTGCAACCGTCTACCAAAGTAGCACCCTTATTTAATATTTTTGTAATGATAAATATATGCAATTACACTCTTTTATTAAATTTAGTAAAGAAAAAACTCTCTTGAAATGCTGGGAATTATTCTGTAAGAACTAACGTCAACCTAAAACTTCGCCAGCTTTTAAAAGTGTTTTCCTTTGTTTTATATCTTAACACCAAAAGACCTTTTAAAAAACTTTTTATAAGAAATGACATTCCAAAACAGTTTATTAGTTGTAAATAAATTTCAAATGATTTCATAAAAGTCGAATATTAATCAATTACTTAAAATCTTAAATCTTATTACCTTTAAAAAAAGAAACCAAAGAATACAATTTTCTTCTAAACTTTCCTTCTACCATATTTTAACATTCTTTTACTTACGAATTTGCATTAATACATCCAATAATAATTTTAAACTCTAGGGTAAGAATTCGATAAATCATAAAACGTGTGATACGTCGGTGCTAGTAAAAAGGTAGTTATTTCATTCAAAACGAAAATGTTTTAAAAGGCAACTTGATTACGCACAGGTACTTTGATTGCAAACAATAATTTTTATTTTATTTAACGCTCTGAAAAATAATTAAAAATGACGAATATGCAGCTGAGAGTCATATTTAAAACAAATTATTATTTGCATTCTGAAAATCAAGAACTTAAAAATTCGATTAAAAAAAAAGAATTATAGAAATTTCAAAACACTATTCACGCACAGCTAAATTTTTCATTGCGATATAAAATGTTTTTAATTTCAAGACTTTTACGTGTCTTTCCTTTACTGCAGAAACAGAAATATACCAAAATTTTAAAAGGGCTGTTTTTAACGTTTGTCTGCATTACCTTCATTTATTGAGTATCATGTTCTTCACATTTAAACCACATAAAATTCAATTCAACAGCAGTATCACACAATATTTAGGAACAGCAAAACAGCATATCTTTAGAATTTAGAGTGAAACTTTCCTAAAACCAATAAACCATTCACAATTACACAGACTCGCGCGCTGGAGATAAAAATGTTTTTTCCATACAGTGTTGCCACTGCTCGCTTTGAGTTTGTTAATTAAAATTTAATTAAAGTTTTACAAAAATGAATTTGAAATGGATAATCAAAAAAGTTCGAAATTAAAAATTCGGGCTTACAAATGCCCATGTTCGGTTGCAGGGCTACATTATTCAAAATTTGATGACATTTTTGTTCAAAATTTGATGGCGCGGTTTTATCACAACGCGAGAAACATTCATGCGTTCATGCAAATTCTTCATAAGTTAGTTTCTTTAAATATAATACATGGCGATAATATTTGGTGGCAACAGTTTGAAAAGTGAACCAATGCAGAAAGTGAAACGACGCCAAATATCGTTTTGAGACTAATAACCCTTTGGGTCTAACTCCTCTTTGTGCTAAAAATAGCATTACAAACATTAAGCATATTATTATTATTATTATTATATAAGGTCATATTCTGATGTTGAAGAAAGTAAGCGATTATGTGATGTCATTGTATGTTGAAAATTGTTCGTTCATGTTAGCATTTTAAATAAATAGCTGCTGTTGGTAACTTTTTTGTTTCCCGTTAGGATAATTGACATGATATGTTACTGCCAAGTTAATTCTTTTATTGATATTGAGAAAAGTTGTTATATTACATTAAATTTAAATCATGACATCATACGTATTAACCTGAAGTGTCTAAAGTGTTTGTTTCTTGGTTAGGGAATAAACATATATATATATATATATATATATATATATGTGATGTACCAGCTTTTGTCCGGAATAAATAGATTGGTGACGAATCATAGATGTAGTCGTAACTTAAATTATCAGATGATAAGTTTAAAAAACAGGATCCATTTATTACATTTCAGGAGGAATAGCAGTTACAAAAATTAAGATCTCCGGAGTAAATAAAAAAGAATTAGTAATAACTTTTTGTATGAAGTTTACTGCATCGTTACATTAAAGAAAAGACCCCCGATATTCCTTTGCGAGTCCTTTTATAGCCTCTGGGAAGGCGGAGCTTCAAAGAAATGACGTCAGCCTCGTCAGCCAATCCAGTTCGCTTTAAATATTTCCAGAACATTCTATAACCGTACGTGTAGAAAAGGCGGGAAAAACAACTTGACTACGGGGCTGTGGATTTAATTCCACGTACTTTCAAATAAGAGACCGTCGCCATTAAAAAATGAAAAGAACATACAGTTAGAAATTTAAGTGTAATTTTGACTATGGAAATTTTATTATTACATATATATATATATTTACGAATTGGTTGTTGCTTTGAAAGACTAAACTGAATATTGAATATACTGAAATGTTTATATACATTTTCTTTTCAGGTATAAATGAAACTCATAAATTTTGTTTTGGCCGCAGCCCGGGAGTTTGTGTATTAAAATGTGTCTCAAGGCATCACTGACATAATTAATAACATCTTATTAATGATAAATTAGTCCTTATTTTAGATTTAAATTTTTGATTAATTACAACATCTCGAGGTAGGATATTTAACATCCCTCGCACAGATTTAAAAACACATTAGAATTCCGCAAAAAGGAACATGAAAAGACGAAATTAATGTCATCGTAATCCATCAACTTTATTTAATGTTATTAATTCGAATTTAGTTCTTTACAAGCTATTTAAAAGCCTTATCTCATAGTATTTTAATCCTTTCCTTTTTGCTCTTTTTGACTGACGATGCTACAAGAGTGAGTTCCTTTATAGCCTCTGGGATTTAGTTATTCACTGTATTTTGTCAACTAAATGATGCAAATGGCATCACTTAAATTGACAAAACAAAATGGCGCAATGAATTTTTAAAAAGGCACCTCCTGTCTGTTTCCCAAATAGTAGTAGTAGAGTTTTTTTAGTCCAAAGGGATTTGAATCCCTAAGGACTATTAGTTTCGTTTTGGCATTTTGCGTCGGACTCATAAATGTCGGTTCACTTTTCAAACTGTTGCCACAAAATGTTAGAGTCCTGCATTATATTTGAAGAAATTAAATAATGAAAAATCTGCATAAATGTATGTATATTTCTCGTATTGTGATAAAACAACGGTACATAGAGTCATCAAATTTTGAATAACGTAATCCTCCAACGAATATGAGCATGTGGAAGACCAAATTTGAAATTTGAAATTTGTTTTATGATCGATTTCCTATTTTTTAAAACTTTGACGAATTTTTGATTAACAAACTCAAGGATTTCAAAGCGAGCAATGGCAACGTTGTGCAGAAAAAACATTTTTATCTCCAGCGCGTGAGTCTCTGTATCGGAAATTCTAAAGATATGCTCGTTTTAAAACTATTTTGCGATATTGCTGTTGCACTGGATCTTATGGTTTAAGTGCGAGGAACATGATATTTAATAAAGAAAGGTAACACACAAAATGTTAAAAAACGCCCCTTTGGACGTAATTTAAAATCTGAAACATTTCAGATTTTTTTTTTTTTTTTTTTTTAAACAGAATCACATAAAGTTGAATTATGCGTCTTGTTAAATTTTCAGCCATTTCGAAAACTCTTCTGAAAAATTTACCTTTTGCTACATTTATCGAATTTATTTCAGAAGAGGCCTTTCTTTATTTTCCACTAAGCTCCGTAAATTTTTTGCATCACAACTACGACTTCATTTAAATATAAAACCATGAAAATAAAATGAAAGGCTTACAAACGAAAATAGTGCAGTGGAAAATCTTGGTAATCTAAATCAGAGTTTGATACTTTAACACTGTACATAAATATAATTTAACACCGTTTCATGCAAACCCATATCATGGAAAAGCATGCGGTTAGTCCTAAATAAAACGGATACAGCTATTGCTGCAGCCAAACTGCGAAATCGTTTGGCCTAATCTGTCACTCAAGTACGGATTTACGACCAGATATGAAACACCCGATGGCCAAGCCAACGGGAAAAAGAAAAATCCTCT
Organism: Stegodyphus dumicola; assembly: GCF_044657685.1. Classification (NCBI taxonomy): domain Eukaryota; kingdom Metazoa; phylum Arthropoda; class Arachnida; order Araneae; family Eresidae; genus Stegodyphus; species Stegodyphus dumicola. The sequence continues at coordinate 17,925,478 of NC_140772.1, read as the reverse complement.
GCGAGAAAGTGAGGGGACATCTATTTAAGAGCGTCGATCGACGGAGAGGGGAAAGATTCCGTTCATTAGGTCGTGGTGGACACTTCCTTCCGGTAGAAGATGTGTATCGTTGCTTTCCCGCCCAGCGCTGATGACCAGCCACCTTCCTCTCTCACGTGGCCACAGCACGCGATCAGAAACAATAAGAAGATAGAGAAAGGGGGGGGAGGTTAGCCACTGGACGTCAAAATTTTCTCAGTAGGGGGCACCAAAAACATTCTCGGCCAAAAATGGCACGGATTGTTCCACATATATAAACAAAGTCTAAGAAAAAAACAGCAACTAACCTCTTGCTCATTTTTACCAGTTCTACGTTTGACAGTTTAATAACCTAGATTATAAAAATTTCAGGGAACACCGGTGAGGAATTTTTTTTTATAAATGTGTGAAATAAATATATCAATCAATCAAATAGGGGTAAATTTTACATAAAATCATAAAACTAGAGTGTTTTGGGGGGAAGCAGGTGATGAATGAAACTAATTTTACATAAATTACCCTTTGAAATAATTACATAAATGACACGGCTAATTGTATGCAAAAATCGAATACTTATTAACATATTTTACAGTTTTATACAAAATATACGCCAATCTAAGCGCTTCCTTGCCAGTTTTACATCGGCATGTGCGCCCACCAGCGGCCGAGCGGTAAAGTCGCTGAACACTGGTAGTTCGATCTGAGGTTCGAATCCCGCGAACGGGCTGGCTGCATGGGCGTTTTCGTGGTTTTCCCCGTGTGTAACGTGTATATGAGTCAGTTTCCCTCAGAAAGTCCTCCACGAAGGCATCCCTTCCCTTAGGCAGATAGCCTTCGTGTGCTTTGCCATAATTAAATAAACCACGCAAAATCATTGGCATGTGCTCTTTCGTATTTATATTTATCTAAGAAAATTTATTACAACTGGTAATAAAGCATCTGTTCTTCTTTACTGATATAGTAATAGATGCCGAATATTTAGAAAGGGAACAATCTTAGGGACCGCACCCTACTCATTAAAGCTAAATAAGATTAAATCGGTAATGAATACGCATGCGTATTTTGAACCTTTTCTGTATCTGTTTTTACCATTTAGTAAAGTAAAGTGCAAAATTCAGTACAGAACAGATATAGTCTGATAACCGATATTAGGTGAGCATTTTAAATTTTCTCGACATAGAACCTCAGCCCACCAGCGGCTGAGCGGTAAAGTCGCTGAACACTGGTAGTTCGGTCCGAGGTTCGAATCCCGCGAACGGGCTGGCTGCATGGGCGTTTTCGTGGTTTTCTCCGTGTGTAACGTGTATACGAGCCAGTTTCCCTTAGAAAGTCCTCCACGAAGGCATCCCTCCCCTTAGGCAGATAGCCCTCGAGGCTTTGCCATAATCACACACACACACATAGAACCTCAAATCTAACCTCTTAAAATCAGTGTTTTCCTTGAAACGACCTTCACGAAGCCCCATCACTCAGAACGCAGATACCTCCCGCGTGCTTTTATAAACCGATTAAACAAACAATTTTTTTCCCATCTGACAATAATAGTAGTTAACACGATAATAACAATTTTAATTGGCAAAAGCATGCAAAAGACCCTTTTTTGCCTTCGGTTAGAGAAAACACGGAAACTGTTCTTAATCCATCTCCCCCACCTTAGATGCACAAACACACACACACACACAAAGATTTTTTCTCCCCTAACCGGATAAAACACGAATATGTATTTGACAGGGAAAGATTATGAAAATTCAGTAGCGCGTCGTCATGCATTAGTTCATTAGATGTGTAAAAAAATAAAAAGACTCAAAGCGACGATGAAGGAATCAGTTCCTGATCGTTATAAACTGAGCAATCAACTGCGATTTATTACACCGGTTTCAGTACAGTAATTGAAGGCGTTTTTGATCACATTCCGTCAGCAGCGATTCCGCCGCGATTGAAGTCTGTTCGCGTCTGCGCACAGCGGCGGAATTCGGTGAAGGGGTGGGGAATTTTTTGCGAAATGAAATGCAAAGTAGTTGGAATTGGAAGCTTGGGATGCGGCAACCCTTCCTCTCCGATGATCCAACCAATCCCGTCTCTTCAGGACGGTGCTGTCCCGCTTGCCCTCCTCTGTTAAACCAACGGAGCAGAAACATGCGGCCAATGATGTGCCATCAAAGGCTTTTTCCCGGCCACGCAATATCCCCGATTAGGGAACTTTTGTCTTTTCCTCGTTCTCCTGTTCTGAAGACAAAGAGATCAGATTTATTTTTTTCCTCTTCTCCGAAAATAAATAAGCATGCCTACGAAAATTTCTTTTAAACTTCTAATTTAACCCCTTTCGGATCGCTTAACTTTCAAGAAAAATCACTACAAAACACACATTATTTTGCTTCAAGTACCAAACCCTTTCTAAATAAAATATAATAATAACACTTTCTAACTAAAACATAATACAATATATATAAAAAAAAAAAAAAAATCTGAAATGTTTTAGATTTTAAATTACGTCCAAAGGGGCGTTTTTTAACATTTTGTGTGTTACCTTTCTTTATTAAATATCATGTTCCTCGCACTTAAACCATAAGATCCAGTGCAACAGCAATATCGCAAAATAGTTTTAAAACGAGCCTATCTTTAGAATTTCCGATACAGAGACTCACGCGCTGGAGATAAAAATGTTTTTTCTGCACAACGTTGCCATTGCTCGCTTTGAAATCCTTGAGTTTGTTAATCAAAAATTCGTCAAAGTTTTAAAAAATAGGAAATCGATCATAAAACAAATTTCAAATTTCAAATTTGGTCTTCCACATACATGCTCATATTCGTTGGAGGATTACGTTATTCAAAATTCGATGACTCTATGTACCGTTGTTTTATCACAATACGAGAAATATACATACATTTATGCAGATTTTTCATTATTTAATTTCTTCAAATATAATGCAGGACTCTAACATTTTGTGGCAACAGTTTGAAAAGTGAACCGACATTTATGAGTCCGATGCAAAATGCCAAAACGAAACTAATAGTCCTTCGGGATTCAAATCCCTTTGGACTAAAAAGAACATAATAAACATAATATAAATTAAAAATAACTTTCTAAATATAAAATAATTATTTTATAAATAAATATTTTATAATAAAATAATTAAAATATAATACAAAATTATTTTATAATTTACAGCAGAACTCTGATATAGAGCGTTCTAAAATTTTATCCAAAAGCCTGACATGCAAGAATTTCAAAATTTTGACTTTAAAAAAAAAACAGCAAAACATTACACTAGCTTCAAACAGCTTTATGGTTTAGAAAATTTTACGCATAACTACATCAAGAAATGCTATCACAACATATATCAGCAAGTAAAAGTTCGTGAAATTCACGTCCAGGTATTTTTAACCCAAAGTATTAATTTCGTTTCGGCAGTTGCGTCGAAAACTTTAAAAGGCTGTATCATTTTTCAGATTGTTGCCACCAAATATTATCGCCCTGTATTATATTTAAAGAAATTAAATAATGAAGAATCTGCATAAATGTATACATTTTTCTCGCATTGTAATAAAGCAACGGTACATAGAGGCATCAAATTTTGGATAACGTAGACCTCACGTCCTCTATTTTGAATAGCGTAAAGATGTGAACTTTTAATGGTTATGAATCAGTCATATTTAATTTGTAGAATTTGCTGATAAGAATGAATGGAGATTAGAGAAAAGTTCCACAAGCTGAGAAGCTACACGCATAAGATTACGCATTTTAAACTGAGATATTTCTAATTTTAAACAAGGGTTAACTTACAAAGGGCAAACGGGACACCTGCCCCAAACCTCCTCTTTCGAGGGGAAGGGCTTCCAAATTCTGCAATAGTATTTAAAATAATCAAATTTTACCTATTTTTCACTCTTAAGTTTTATAAAATTCGACAAATTTTAAGACTTTTTAAGGTTATCTTTTTCCAATATTTTTTTAGGTAGACGAATTCTATCCAAAAAACCGCTGTGTGCTTTTTTCTTAATCAAGTAGCTAATCTAAGTTTCCAGAAAATAAGCCTCTAGTTTAAAATTACATCAGCTTATTGTATTTTTAACAATATATAATAATTTGGAACCATAAAAGGAAAATATACAAAAAGCTGAAATTTATTATTACTTAAACATTTAAATTAAAAAATATCCCTTTGTTAGGGTATAAGGTATTTCTTCCACCTTATTGGCGTGCCTTCGTGGTGTAATGGTCAGCAAGCTCAGCGCGTAATTGAGAGGTCCGTGGTTCGATTCCCGACGAAGGAGTTGCTAATTTTTCATCTTGCCTGCTTCCAAAAATACCTAATATCTCTACAGTGGCGCCCGAACTAAAAGGGTGATGATTCTCCTCGCCTAGGATTTGGCGATTGGGTCCCCTAAAAACCCCAGTCACCCTTTAAAAGGGAGAGTATATAAGGTATTTCTCCCACCTTTTTGGCGTGCCTTCGTGGTGTAATGGTCAGCACGCTCAGCGCGTAATTGAGAGGTCCGTGATTCGATTCCCGACGAAGGCGTTGCTAATTTTTCACCTTGCCTGCTTCTAAAAATACCTAATGTCTCTCTCTCTACAAGGGTATAGCATAAAATGCTTTTGTGTAATTCGCATCACTAATATTAATATATGCTGCACTGAAAAGAATCAGCGAAAGGCGTATTCATGACATGTTTTGCCACGGGCGTTTTGTTTTGTAAAACTTTCTGAGGTTTCAAGGTACGTAAACAAAGACGCGTCAGTTTTAATCGCTGAAAAATGTAATCTTTAAGTGTGATAACATTTATAGCTATGTATAGGTGAGATTACTTCACAAAAGCTATTTGAATTATTTATTAAAATAATAACTATAATGTAGAACTCCTTGTGTCATATTAAACGTAGATTAATCTCCAGTATTCATCCACAAACATTATTTAGGCACATGTCTTTGCCAAGTTTGCAATCACTCCCTTTTATAGATTCACCGATGGATTATTTAAAAGCAGCATTATCATTAAATGATTTAACAAATGCAAATAATATTTAATATTTCAAATTAATTTAGCTTTTTTTTTCCCTAAGCAAATGTATCTATATTAGACCTGTCGGCTGCTTATTGCAGTTCCTATTCAGTTTTTCCAAAATTACACTGTAAGTATTACACATTATTACATTTAAACTCTAAGGAATCTCTGACTGTGAGAAAGAGTGTATTCAATCGAGCAGTAAAAGTGAGTAAATAATATTGATGGCAGATACGTACGTATAACTACATTTTATTCGTATTATTCTTCTATATTCTTCAGCAGAATTAGATATTAAAACAAATAAATAAGAGCAAAAATTCATTAAATTTAAAAAGGGAGATAATAAAACACCCATTTTTCTTCAGCAGAATGAAAGATTTAAAATATAGCAAAGACAAATAAAAACTTTAAAGGAATAATAAGCAGACAATTGCATTTTACAAACAAATCAATGCCAGCCATAAAAAAAAATCTCATGAATTAAGAGGGCTCATACACCTTAAAGCCTTCATGATCTTCGAATATGTAACTGTTGCAAGAATTGGGATATTTTATTTATTTTAAAAGCAATTACTTCCAATTTTTTACAGCTGACTAAATAATATAGCTGCTTTGGAAACTAGTAACCAGAAAGTTTGCGTTGCCACAAATCTTTTTGTAATTTAATCCTCTTTGTGACAAAATATTTCGCCATGTTTCCATCTTGCGCGCATGATATTTTAAAAATGGCTAATGGTGCATCCTTGAAATTGGATGGAATTCTTTATATGGGCACTATTTTCTAATTGAACCAACAATCTGTTGAATATTTTAATATTGAAAAATTTTATGGACGAAAACGTTACAAATTTTGTTAATAAAATACATTTTATAAACTCAAAATAAAATAAAAATTTAACATGAAATTTTAGAATTTTAGGTTCACAGTAGTTTCCAAATGTTATAAAAGCTACATATTAAATATGGAATTAAATTATGAAACGGAATGTTTTAAACTGTGCGCACAAGTTGGAAACATTACGAAAAATGGTGTCACAAAGCGGATTAAATTATAAAAATATTTGTGGCAACACAAACTTTCCGATGAGTATTTCAGAAAGCAGCTATATTATGTAGTCAGCTGTAAAAAGTTGGAAGTAATTGCTTTTAAAATAAATAAGTTATCCTAATTCTTGCAACAGTCACCTATTCGAAGATCTTATGGATTTTATAGCATCAGAAAAAGAATAATCCATTATTACAAAAAGATAAATACACTATCACCAGTTAGGGGCTTAAGAGAAGAATTATTTTTTGAATCCATATGTCGAGAAACAGTTAAACACAACGCATCGAAATATTAATAACAGCAAAATTTATTTACAGGCATATGCCAAATTAAATATCTTCGAGCTCATGAGGCTAACAAAAGCACTACACAAAATCTGTGCGCTAATAATGGTTTTCAGCAAAGTTGAAAGACCAGGGTTCGGTACCAGAAATCGATAGCGCCCATCACAGAATATATCCACACCAGGAAAGAGAAATCTCAACCAACAATGGTTCCTCTCCACGAGGCCGCTTGCATATGGAGGATTTCTTCTATTGAGCAAGGAAATTTCTGGCAGGAGCAAGATACTGCGTGCGCGTCTTCTGCCTTCAAACTGAAAAGGAGGCAAGAGAGGGGGCCGTTGGAAATCAAGGGGAGGGTGAGAAAGAAGCACAGACACGTGAACAGAAGGGAAAAAGGAATCCTCCGTGGCATCCAGATAGCGGAAAAGGGAGGTTTCTGACGTTCCTATTGAAACTCGCGGAAGAGAGAATCCGGCGAATGATACGGCCCAACCTCTCCTTTGGTCAACACCGAAGATCCGATGGCCGAAGCTAAAAACTCGGACTTGAATTCGGCAAAGATGAAGGGGATGGAAGAAGAAAAGAAGAGGGGGACACGAAGAAAGGAGGGATAAAACTCAAAAGTCAGAAATGACCAATGAGGAAGGCGGAGTACACGAATCGAGAGTCAATTTAAGTTCAGAAGGGGAGAAATGGAAGAAATAATAATAATAATAATGAAAGATAAAATACGTTTGTGTGCGGGAGTGAGGATGATGATCAACGGCACAGCATTCCTATAAAGCCGTGATTGCACAGAGTGGAGACACGGCCTGCTTCGGAGGTTAATCAATAATTCGCGTTGCTAGACGACGGCGTGCAAGAACTCTTTACCTGATCCTCCCCTCTGTGCGTCAGTGATGCAAATGCGACACGCGCACCCTCCGACGCAAAACACGGGCTGGCAAAAAACATGATTCTGATCTGTGGTTGGCTGGAGCTCCGGAAACAGGGAGGACATCGACAGCAAATCACGGCTTTGTGCGGCATTTTTACTTCTTTATTTATAAAATAAAAATAAGAAATGGCACACTGGCGAAACAAGAGGGAGAGTCTTATCGGACGCGTTTATTGTTTTTCAACTGTTTAAGTGATAAAACCACAAGCACACCGATGAATCGTTTCCAATTTTTTATTTTAAAGAAATAAACGTTTTTTAAAGCCCGAGAAGCTCTCCCTCCCCACCATTCGCCGGCCAATTTCTGAGCCCCCGTTCCACCCCCCTCTCCGCACCTGGACTTTCAACTTCCTTTTCTTCGTTTAAAAAGAGTATAAAAGAGGGAGTACTGAGCTAAAAGGGATTGCCTACGTCTGGGAAAGAAAAGAAGCGGGAAATAGTCGGTGTTTTTAAAACTGCCCGCCGGATGGTGTCTCAATCGAAGGTCGCAAGGGAGCAAGTGTCTCTCGAAAACAAGAGTGGAAGGGAACATTCAAATCCGCGCAAAAGGCGAATTTGAAGGTTTTTCTTCCACTGGATCTTTTCCGTCGTTCATGTGCACAAATAACCTATATTTTCCCTTAAAGAAAACCATAGCTGCTAACTCTGAAATATGAAGGAAAAACCTGAAGTATTCGCACTGCCTTGACCCTTGAGATGCCATTTCAGAACTCCAAATTCATTTAAATTCACTTGTGTATTATAAATGCATAATCATTTATAATACACGCTACTCAAATGTTTGTTCTGTGATTTTTGATGCAAAATATACCAATATTAGATAGATATTCTAAATTTTACGTTCTTTGGCTGAATCTCCTAACTACTTTTAAATGTTAATCTCAGGATCCAAAAAGACAGTCAGGCGAGTTGTTCCGGCAGCATATTTCACAAGTGCACATCAGCGTAGCCACTGAGGGAGGAGTTTCGAAAATGGACCAATGAGCTGCTATTGCTCTTGTGACGCTAAATCTTCCTGCATGTGAGCGTACGTTGTTTAAGCTTTAATTTGCATTTGTTTCGCAGTTATAAATATGTGGCGTAATAGTAGAAATCTTATAGTGCTCTCGTTTTCTGAATTTAATTAATCGCTGAGATTTCACTTTCGCGATTTTTATTCCGCATTAATATTTGGATTTGATGTTCACGGCATATTATGTGGATTAAGAGAATTCAAGAGTATATTTTTTTTAATCGAGCTGAGAATGACTGAAAGTGTTACAATTTAGCTAGTATTTTCTTATTTCAGTGCTTGCATTCTTTTGATTTTTAAAGTGTAAGATTCAGAATACATATAATCTGATTATATCCATGGTTAATATTAAAAGTTATATGCGAATAAATTGCATATACTCGTTGTGAATAAGATAAATTCATTCTGTTTGATGAGTATTTCTTGTGTAGACAGTACATTTAAGAATGAGCAGTTATTAAATGTGAAATTTAACACACTAAATGTATACGAATGCAAATTAGTAAAGTTCGCTTTGAATAAAATTCTGCATTGGTTATTATTATAGAACATCTTTTTCATATAGACTGCAATAAAAAGTGCTGACTTCTATTTACTATATATAATTGGTGTAAATATTTTTCTCATACGCATAGTTTTATGTAAAGATTGCATTTGGGCTCAGATGTTTATCACGTATTTCTTTCTTCGTCTTATTTACCACTTATTAAGTAATATTTCACATCGATATTTTTGCAAAGTCTCCAAAAAGTGTTTGTATTTATTTCAACCAGGTAGTGAAATCTTCATAATTGCCTATATTTGATCTAACTTCCCAATGAAAAGTTTCAGAAGCAATCGACGATGCTTTAATTTTGTACAGAAAAACTGCGTAGCAGAATATTTTCAACCATTTTGCTTAAATCTTAAAGCACGCGAAAGGTCATGTGACATGACAGAAATATTACTGGATGCTCATTGGTCCATCCTAGAAGCCACTCCCTCGGTGGCTACACAGATGTGCACTTGTGAAATATGCGTTCCGGCACTATCTCTAACCACAGTAACTCTTACAGGTACAGGTAGAACCTAGGCAAGCACCTCCGTAGTACCACAGGTAATTGAGGTATTGCTGAACCTAGCTAACTGTTAAACTTTCCACCCCAATTTTGAGGGAGAACACCCCGGGGGGGTGGTCCGAGGTTCTCCCGCCCCTCTTTTTTTTTTTTTTTTTTTTTTTTTTTTTTTTTTTTACCATCAACCACTTGAAAGGACTTTCTGAGATAACTGAGTTCTGGTATTAATAGTGTACACAAATCATATTGAGAAAAGACTGTCCTTGAAAAGTTCAACAACTGATGCTTCCAAAAGCAGTAACTCTTACACAAAAGAAAGTTCATTACATCATGAGCACAACAGTTGCACATCCTTGTATAATAACAGAAAATAAACTCCGCAGTTTGTGGACATGGCAGAAACAAAGTTAAAATTTAAACACTAAAATACGAGATTACAAGACAAAACGCGCCAACAAGCTATGGCTCAGGATCTCACCTTAGATGAGCAATTACAGCTAGCCAAGTTAATTCAAGTAAGTCAGATATTAGAAGAAATACAAGCGAGACTGTCGGCAATAGATGCCACAAGCTTTATCTCGAACCCAAGAACTCTGTATTTAAATACATTAATTAATTAGCCTCCTGGTGGCGCCTATGAAATTAGAAGCGAACTGAATTTTTCATACTGAGAAAATCTTGAATAGGGAAGAAAAATTTTAATAATCAAAGTACACTTAATTGTGACTAAAATAAGATTAAAAAGTAAATAAATAAAATCTGAACGACCCACATAGGCTTTTATTTAACGTTTTGTATGTAACCTTTATTTATTAACCCTTTGCGGCACAGTGTGTCCGGTCTGGACACACCTAAAAATTTCCTTCTGTACGCACAGAAAAATTGAATGAAAAAGGATTTATAGGTTACTCTGAATCTTCTTTATTTATAGTAGATGGCAGCTAAGCACAAACTAGTCCATATATTTTAGCCATGTTTAGTTTTTTAAGACCTTCATTTTTCAAAGAAATCTTCCAGATTTTTTTAGGGTATAAAAGAAATTGCTTGAAAAGAAATTTCTATGTTATTTTTTTTTTTGGCTGTATGCTAATCTCCTTATTCTATATTAGTTTTAAATGTTTACCTTGAAATCTTGCCTAAAATCAAACGGCGAACCCTAGGTGTGCCCAGAGCGGGTTCACCGATCATCTAGGACAACTGAGAGTCTGTATTCTTTGTTTCTCCGCATCTCATCGGTCAGTTCATTGTCAACAATGCTCGTTTCAGCACTCTTTTCGAAGTTCTATTCAACCAGTGTGCACTTTGGGCACACATACAGAATTAAAACGATAAGTGCTATCTTCACAAAATTTTACTTGTGTACTCCTCTAGGCCTAACTAGACTGCCTACCTTTTTTTTAAATCAAAACTCCAACTTTAAAAGGTAGCGTGCCGGAAAGGGTTAAATATCACGTTCTTCGCACTTAAACCATAAAATTCAATTCAATAGTAATGTCACAAAATAATTTGAAAAGACCATACCTTTAGAATTTCCGATACACAGTTCTCGTGCGCAGGAAATAATAATCTTTTTTTTCCCCTTTCTTTCTTCCCCCTTCTTCTTCCCTGTATAGTGTTGCCATTGCTCGCTTTGAAATCGTTGAATTTGTTAATTAAAAATTCGATAAAGTTTTACAAAATATGAAATAGATAACAGAAAAGATTCCAAATTTGGGCTTCTAGATGGCCATATTCGAGTGGAGGACTAAGTTATTCGAAATTTGATGTCTCTAGGTACCGTTGTTTTTTCACATTGTGAGAAACCTACATACTTTCATGCAGATTTTTCATCATTTAATTTCTTTAAGTATAATGAAAGGCTCTAATATTCTGTGGCAACAATTTGTTTATAGTGAATCAACGCAGAATGCCAAAACGAGATTAATAGCCCTTCTGGACAAATTGCCCCTTTGGGCTAATAATTTATATATATACTATTGTGGGAATAAACTTAGTAATGCACATTTTATTGAGATACAACAAAACAAAATATTTATGTTAACTGTTCAAATATCGGGTGAATCTTCATAAAAAGTTCAACAAACGTCTACAATACATTAAAACAATTCAAATGAAATAAAATTTAATAAAAAAAAATTATGCTGAAAAATCATTAGGATTGGGAATTTGTACATTTTGAGTAAAGACTAAAAATTAAAAACCTTAGATTCGGTGATCTGCCGATACACCGACAGATCAAATGAAAAACAAACGAGACTTGGCAGTTATGATCGAAATGAAAATACCAACCAAAATTGAATACAGAGCATATTTTTTTTTTTTTTTTTTTTTTTTTTTTTGGTAATATTTTATGAATTCGTACCAGTAAAGAAAATTTTCATTTTCATTTAAGATGGTCAAAACCAAGCACAAACTTTAAAAATAATATGAACTGATAAAAATCATGAAAGATGCTCTCATAAACTATTCTTTGCGGTCACCCCCAAATATTAAGATCTGAATTTTGAAACTTACCTCTAGTGGAATGATTTTGTCATTAAAGGAACTTCTCAAACTTTTATTTACGGTTCGCTAGTCAAATTTATAGTTTTCGGAAAATCAGCTCTTTGGATGCAGTTAAGTTCAGTTAAAAGATAATCTGTATTTAAAATGATACAATGTTCACATGCAGCTAACTATGGCCTGAATCCTTAAGAACACTGTCCAGTTTTTTCTTATATATAACACTTCTTCATTTTTACCGCTTTTAAATTCACAAATTTAAACGTAAATTATTAAAGATAGAAATAAAAAAGGAACTGCTCAGGAATGAGTACAGCTCGGGTCTTCTAACTTAAGAACGAAAGCCCTTTTCTTCTATGAAATGATAATAGACGGCATATCCTTCTAACTTCATCCGCTAGTATTAACATGGAAAATTTGTGCGGAAGAAATCCTGTTTCGTTACAAACAGTACTACAAAATAAGAAGTAAAATTTTCCGTTTGCAAAATTTCTATTAATATAATAACTAACTATATCAAAAATGCACACAATTCGGTAAAAATAGTTTCTTTGTGTTCAGTAGTTTCCTTTATCTTGATGCTGTTACCTAACTGTAAGACATTTACTCAGTTCAAAAGAATTGAAAGAATAGAACAAGTAAACGTAAAAAATATACTTATCAGGGAAGAAATCAGAAGATAAAAGCGAAAGATTTAGATTATCCACACCTCTAGCAGAACTGGAGGGGGGGGAGGATCATTTTCTTACAAATTCAAACAAATAAATAAAAATAAGCAGATAAATAATTTTTTAATTAAGGAAGTATCTAATGACCGAATGACTGAATTAAATATCTAATGACTGATACGTAATACATATATTTCAAATTACTTTCTCAGAACAAATTACGTAAAGTTCATCACAGAATACACAAAATGCAAAGTTTGGTAATATTTATTAGTTGTTTTAGTCCAAAGGGATTTGAATCCCGAAGGACTATTAGTTTCGTTTTGGCATTTTGCGTCGGACTCATAAATGTCGGTTCACTTTTCAAACTGTTGCCACAAAATGTTAGAGTCCTGCATTATATTTGAAGAAATTAAATAATGAAAAATCTGCATAAATGTATGTATATTTCTCGTATTGTGATAAAACAACGGTACATAGAGTCATCGAATTTTGAATAACGTAATCCTCCAACGAATATGAGCATGTGGAAGACCAAATTTGAAATTTGAAATTTGTTTTATGATCGATTTCCTATTTTTTAAAACTTTGACGAATTTTTGATTAACAAACTCAAGGATTTCAAAGCGAGCAATGGCAACGTTGTACAGAGAAAACATTTTTATCTCCAGCGCGTAAGTCTCTGTATCGGAAATTCTAAAGATATGCTCGTTTTAAAACTATTTTGCGATATTGCTGTTACACTGGATCTTATGGTTTAAGTGCGAGGAACGTGATATTTAATAAAGAAAGGTAACACACAAAATGTTAAAAAACGCCCCTTTGGACGTAATTTAAAATCTGAAACATTTCAGATTTTTTTTTTTTTTTTTTAATAAAAGAGAAACTGCAAAATACGGAACAGCCTAAAAACGATGACCACAGAAGAAAAAAATATTTTTTTCCGTATCTTATTTCCATTATTTCATACGGATCATGAAGCTAATCTTCATATTCATTAACATTGACGATCAAATTTAAGGAACTAGGAACACGCAAGGAGAGGAAGGCCGAGTGTTGTTCATATAATATGCCTACAAATAATGATGACGAAAAAATGAGAATGTATCCTTCCATAATGGCAGAATCGAACAAAATAAAAGTCCTATGGAAGAGAGATGGAAAAAAATATATGAAAACGCCTTCCCCCTTTTCGTAGACTCGGAATGCTTACGGAAGGAAGCAAAGCCTAGGCTGTTTCATGGGGGGAGGGAAGGAGAGCAAAACGAAAAGGGGGAGCTGTGTCCGCGCCCCTAATGATGATGTACCCCGGCGCTGACCACGGACTTAGTTGCTATGGAGACGGTCATTCCAATGCATGAGGAACGAGATGCATTCCGGGTGGCTGCTCTTGGCCATCTTGGACCTTCCCAGCGCACAACGTCCCCATGCCGCCGCCCCGGCATCTTACCAAAAGCCCCCTCCCAACCTTAGGCTAGCCATAGGAGGAACACTCCACAGCCGCCCACCCCACGGTGAGGCTAGCAAAGCAAAATCTCAACCCCCCTTCATCTCTCTGGTAAAAATCGATTGTATTGGGGGGTATGGAAAGAGAGGGGGTGCAATGGATAATGGCGCTGATAGTGGGGGCTAAACTAGTAGTAGACCGAGGTAAGGGAGTAGTCGGGGGGGGAAGAGCCTCGGAGCAGGGGGCTGGATGCTAAACTGCTCTGGCAGAATAAAACACGCATCCTGATAAACTACAGACTGAATCAATTGCAGTCGTTGACCATTTTCTTTAACTTGTCTTTTCCTGTGCCTGCTGATTGTTATTCGTACCTTCCCAAGTTAAAAAGGAAGAGTAAAAAAAAAGGACTGAATAAAAAAAAAAAAAAAACATGTTTATACCACAAGCCGTGCTGCTTTTATTTGGGTCAAACACGAACATTTTGGAAAAAGCCCCTTCTTCGACCTTTCCCCCCCCCTCGTATTATTTCTTGCTTATTTCGATTCTGGAAAAGAAAAACATTAACGTCGGCTACTAACCTAAGCCATAAGCAAAAAGTCGGTTCGCATGTTATGAAAGTTTCTACTACAACACATTACCTCCGCACTGTCATAAGACAGATACGACAGAAACGCAAGAAATGACCTCCAAGTTTAGAATAAAAGCGGTTGCTCGGAAATAAATAAATAAAACAAAGAGAATAAACGTGAAAGGTCGTGCAATGTTTCGGTCGTTATTACTTTGATATCCCAGTTACAGCAAGTATTAGACAGTGCATCGAAATTACTCTAACATGGATTATTTTTGAAGCGACGATCATCTTACGCCGTCTTTAAAAAATGCCAAAGATAATTTACAAGGTTTATAAGGCTTTACTTAAATTAACCCAGTAAACTTATTACCCCTAAAATTTCACGAATTAACTTCCATTAAAATACAAATTAGTTAAAGCATAAATAAGTGTTTTTGTTTTTGTTTTTGCTAGAACACCCCAACCCGCCTGATCACAAAGTGATCTTACGGTCCAAAAAGGGGTGTCCCATTCACACCACAAGCGAAGGCAGCCAGAGACCGAGAGAGTCCCCCAACAAAAGTCAAAACGCCTTATGTCTTAGCGTCACTATTAGAATATATTTTTCGAATGATATAACCGAAGGAATATTAATAGATGGCTGAGAGTCCAGAGGTGAAAGAGGATTTACCTGAAAGAGGATTTAAGTCGAGAAAAATATCTCCGTTTTAGTTGGAAGATTCTTGTCGTCTATTAAATATCACAAAAGTCTTGTCATGTTCAATTTAATTTCCGTTACCGGCTAGCTGAGACTGCCAATTTTTCGTTTTGAACTTAGATGTTCGCTTGTTATTTAAACTCGCCCCCTTTATATTCTGGTGGAGTAAGCGAAGCAGCAGAAATAAAGGATAGATTCAGGAGAAAAAATCACGTATAAGGTTTTGTTTTTGCTAGAACGCCCCAACCCGCCTGATCACAAAGTGATCTTACGGTCCAAAAAGGGGTGTCCCATTCACACCACAAGCGAAGGCAGCCAGAGACCGGGAGAGTCCCCCAACAAAAGTCAAAACGCCAGATCAGTAAAAAAGAACAACTAATCCAAGATATTATACACGAAGCAACTTTAGCATTTAACTTAAAATTCAAAGCTCCAATCCCGGTATTCCGAGTAACTAAAAATGTTAGTATAATCAACTAAAGAAAATAATAATTGCATAAATAAGTGTCAAGATCCTGAGTTTTTCAGAAGGCGCGTGGCAACAAAGGCATCACTTCAGGTTTCCCAGCTTTTGGTGGCAATTTAAACGACGGCGTAAGTTTCTGCTACCTGCGATTGCTTCACGACTGCTGTGTAATGGGAGACCCAAGATTCAGGTAGGACGCGTTAATTTTGGACTTTACCTTCTATTATTTAATTTGAGCGGTTATTTTGATTATCCGCAAGCTAGCAGATAAACTTTTAATTTGCATAACCGTCAGTCAGATCGACGTGTTAGTAAATCATTTTATTTTAAACCTTTATTTTGATACTTGAAATTACAAAGCTGATGGGGGGGGGAAAGTGGTCCGGCAGTCTTTTAAAGTCACTTTCAGTGATTTGGTAGTTTAAAGGACTTAGTTGCTCTTTCGTCCTTTATGGATTCATCCTTCACCATTCAGCTCAAAATGGTGCCGAATAAACCAAGCAATACTTTTGTTAATTTTACTGCAATTAGTATATTATTTAGTGATAGTACTTATTCGTGAATGACAAATAGTCCATTTCGTGATTCATTATAACCATTTCCCGCCCCCCCAGACTTAATCCGGTTCCTAACCAATCAAACCATGTCTAGCTGCCTTCCGAATTTCACAATAATTATCAAAATTTCATCATTAAGTTAAACACGAAAAAATGAATGAATTTTGAATTTTTATGCATTCCAGTACATGGATTTATATTCATGCCGCTGATAGCAAAGAGCCAGAAAATTCAATTAATAAATTTATAATAATAAACATTCAACGAATAAAAACACACAAATGTGTTATTTGGTTCTTTCCCCCCCCCCTAAAAAAATTAGTTAGAATATTAATTTAAATATAAAAGTTTATGTCAAGTAATTTTTTCTGTTCTAAAATCTTCGCGATTTATTCGGAATCTTTACCCACGTAACTTGACTAAATGGAAACATCTAAACACTTCAAGAATTATTTTTATAACTGTTAACCAGGTTACTCGAGGTTTGAATCACAGTTCAGTGTCTTAGAACCACCTTTCTTTACTTCTTACCTTTCGGAAGATACGATAATTTATATTAATTTATGCTAATTTATCAAAACGTGATAGGGAGCCGTTTTGGAAACTTCATTTCGAATCTTACTGGAATGTTGTAATGTATCTCTAGAATCCCCTCCTCAACGTTTCTTATTTTTCATTTTACTGCGCACTTAAACGTTATGTTTAACGATATGCGATTTTCAGTTCCCTACGGAATGATCTTATTATTGCAGCAGTTTTAATGAGCTCGTGTTTTATTGCCTACGCTGTATAACTCCAACTGCCCCAACATCAGAATCCAGATAGCTTCTTCTTTCTGGACTCAACCTGGTTGTTTATTTAGGAAAGTTCCTGATCTCGCTGCTGGTTTAAAGAATGTAACATAAAAAATGATTTTAACAATACGCAACGATGGGTTGCTTAAAAAAAAGTAGCAAATCTGCAAGCAAAGAGATGATCTTCTTCACCCTCATCTTTAAAATTATAAATTTATTGCAAAAAAAGTTTAAGTATAAAAATTTAGAATATATATTTTATTCATTTTATTGTATTATTACGAAAAATAATACCTCAATTAAATATTAGTTGAACACAAATAGTTGATACATTCTGGTATTCCCATCCCTTTCCCCTTCCACCAAACTGCACGAGAAGACTTTCAGCTCGCCGCATATTTAGAGTGTCCCCATGCCGCACAGACAGTATACATTTACAAACATCCATGTCTATTCGAAACCAGGCCCTTCGGTACCGCAGTAGGCTCCCCTAACCACTATACCGTCTAAGCAACCTACGGCTCTGCTCCTTATTTTACAGGGCTCACCAGCGGCCGAGCGGTAAAGTCGCTGAACACTGGTAGTTCGGTCCGAGGTTCGAATCCCGCGAACGGGTTGGCTGCATGGGCGTTTTTGTGGTTTTCCCCATGTGTAACGTATATACGAGCCAGTTTCCCTTAGAAAGTCCTCCACGAAGGCATTCCTTCCCTTAGGCAGATAGCCCTAGTGTGCTTTGCCGTAATTATATTAAAACCAAAACCAAACTTTATTTTACAAAGATGCCATGTACAAGTTTTAAAGAGAACTTAAACGTTATTCCTGGAATCGAACCCAGGTCGGAATTACCAGTACTCAGTGATTTTACCGTTTGGCCGCTGGTGGGCGCGCAAGTTATTCCTGAAAAGGTTTAATCGACCATTTAGTTTCTACTGTACTACATACGACAATGTGCATCCACACTAATCCGTTCTTATCAAGCAGTTATTATCAAAGTAACATGGCACATTTCTCAACCGCCACAAAACTCATTCAACAGATTTGGCACCTGCAGATTACTTTCTCTTCCCAAAAGGTGAAGTCTCACCTCAAACTCACGTGGTTTGAGCACGTACCGACAGGTCACGTGCTCAAAACTAATTATTTCAATAGCATTGAAGAAATTCAGAAAAATCATGATTAATAGACTGAAGCAGCATTCCGAAAGATAAGTGCTAGGAAGGAATCAGGTAACTATAAAAATGCCAATTGTTGCATAAATTTACAACTGTATGTAATGAAGATTAAGGCGATAGTATAGACCTAATATTTTGTAGAAACAACGTGTAGCTAGCTTCTTGCGAGAAGGAAGAGAGATGAACAAGGAAAATAAACAAATTAAATATAATAAAAAAAAATAAATAATTAAAAAGTCCTTCTTTTACACCTCACCAAACACGTACTTGGTCTATAGAAGAAAAAAAAAAAGACTACCAAATTGCGCGTAATTTTTGATATTCAAATACGCTGTGACACTAGTAAATTTGGTATATCTGGAATTCTGTTGTACATCTGTTTTTAAAAGTATTTTGGAAATCAGATTTCCAGGAAAATTTTACAAGGAGCCCAAACTATTATACAGCTGTTACAAGAACGACAAGATCTTCCATCAAAATCTTATTCCTTCAAGGAATGAGAAATGAAGCAATAAATATAAATCATTGCATAATGTAATAAAAATTCAACTTGTACCAAAATAATACCTACCAAAGCAGCTTTGAAAAAGAAGGAAAATATTATATACAACTCTCGAATTAATATGCGTGATTACTGGAATATTAATTTTAAAATGTGTAAATCCTGTTCTTTCAAACGGCCGGACTTAAATGCATTCTTCGTCGGGAATTGGTGAATCGTCATCAGTCATTTACCCGTCTCATCACGGAGAACGTTGCCCAGAACGCACCACAGGGGGCGGGAAACCGAATTACATCTTGAGAAATGGGAAATTTCATCTCAGTTTTGACGGAATAGATTCCCTGAGAACGGATTCGAGGGCCCCTCTTTCACTACTACCAAGCCACTCGAGAAGTACAAACCTACAAACATCCAAGCCTTCTCCCGGATTCGAACCGGTCCCAACGATACGACAGGCCAGCTTTGCTAACCACTATTCCGATGACATCGACATTTTACAGCACAATCATTCTCAGTCACTGGTGAATAAATTATATTTTGGCACTTACTTTCTGGCATTATTTCTTGGCTGATGTATCACAAAATAGCAATGAGGTAATATCGTTTTTGAAGAGCCAACAAAGCTCCAAGAAACATTTTTCTTCATCCCCAAGCAAACGATGCAATTCCAAATGAAAAAGAAGCAGGAAAGGAAAACAAATCGGAACAAAATAAGCATTAGGCGGAAGTAAAATTATTATAGATCAGATTGGCTGACAAAGATATACAAATAGGCCACCTTTATAACAGATTCGCCATCAACAAAAATAATAAAAGTGAGTTGTTAAAAACGCAGTCACCGCCAAGATGGAGCGTAAACAAGATCTGAAAAATAAAGTTCCAAGAGACGCAAATTCGAGGGTTACAAGACGCAGGTAAACCTTCTCTGTGAACGTAACAGTTGTCAAAAAGGAGGCACCGAAAGAAAATAAAAATCTCGACGAACCCCTTTTAGGTCGGAGTCGCCAAGAGGAAAGAGAAAAGAGAGAGAGGAGGAGGTAAGAGCAAAGAGGGAAAGAGGAAGGAGAGACACATAGGCGTGGAGAAGCTCGTTCACCCCCTTCGGATGCTGGTAAGGATCTATCCAATCCCGACATGCCACGGGGCTCCATTGTGCGAGATAGCACGTGGTGGAGTTTACGGCCGGTTCGTTCGCCGACAGGTCACGTGCTTTATGGCCCATTCTGCTCCGGAATATGGCCACTCTGAAATATTGTACTCCGGAACGCATGTGTTGTTTTCTTCATCATCCGGGGCACTTTTAGAGATTACCATGTGCTCGCGCCGGTGTGTCCTTCTCTCATTCTTTTTCTGTCTTCTTTTCTCCACCCACCTTTGTCTTTTTTTTTTTTTTCCCCTCCTCTCCCTTACTGATTTTTGCTGTTTCCATCCAGCGGAATGCTAAAAGTGGCGAATGGTGCGAAAGAGAAAGATGGCCCCTTCATTTTCGATCTCTCATTTTGGGAAATCGAAAAGCCACGCACAGAAAAGTGGTTGGAAGATCAAGCCGTGGATACTTAATTGAGTTTTCTTTCTAATACGACGATTTCAATAGGTTTGCGCATTTCTTTTGCTTTTAAAGGCATTCAGCACTACTATACATGAAAAGTGATGATTAGCGAAATTTCTAGGTAACTTGCTATTGTCTATATTTCAAAGCAGGTCGCAAATCGATCAGCATCGTTACCAAACATCATGTTGTAAGGATCCTAAGTTTTACTAACGTTTATTTTATTTTAAAACTGTACTATCACTTCTTATTTTCTACTTCCGGCCAGAATTAAATGCTTTAACTTGTTTATGCAAATTGTCTTGCCTAATGCTTAAGTACTTATGTTGTGGCTTTTTGCCAAAAGAGAGAGAGAGAGAAGGAGTTATACGAAGCAAGCCGCTTGCCAATGTAGTTTTACGAGTTTTCACTCGGTTGCTGGTTGCCTTCAAGGCCAGAGGTTTAGCCCTCTTGATATTTGCAGACGTATCGTAGTTTTAGCAGCTCGGCGTACTACATACGTACCTTTTTTAAATAAAGGCCAGTCTTAGTGCTAGGCATTTGTATACTAATTCAAAGTTAGCTTTTAGTTACAGTTTTAGTTGGTATTTTTTTATATTCTTACGTTCAGACCACAAGTGGTTGGTCTCTGTATTCCGAAGTTCGGAAATATCTGTAAAGTATTGAAAATAAAGGGTTTCGTATACCCTTCCTGCTTGTGTTGTCTACTTCACACCTTCTTGAACATAGCTTGAGTAAGCTCCCTGTTCCTATTCAGGACCATTCATGTTTCCAACGCAAATCAAGAGAAACACAAGTCCTGACAATGTTACCATGACAAATGCTACACAGCCAAAGACAAGACTATATTTATTTCGGAATTAATTCTTAGTCAAGCTGCCTTTATTGTATCATCATCAACAAATTCAAAAAAAAAAAAAAAAAACTGATAGGTTTCAGATTTTTAAAGTTCGCCCAAAAGGCCTTGTTAAGGTATTTTAAGCTCTTGCTGAGATCGCAGTCAACCAGTCCACTGTTACACTGACTCCTGCTAATCCATTTCTTTTTTGTTATTTTACCTTTATTATTAAGCTTTGTTTTCTTCGCACTTACGCCATTATGAGATTATTATTCAATTCAACCGGAAAATGGCAAACATTTTAAAAGCACAATAGCAACATACGTTTAGAATTCCCGATGCAGGGTTAAGTGGTTGGCATCCATATTTCTATTCCCCGCCCCCTTTTTTTCAGTCTTTTCTCAGTTCATCATTTCAGTGTTCAGTTTTCTTATTATGAAAACTTTATAAAACTTTTTTTGTCTTTTTATTATTAACGTTTTGTGTATGTACTTTATTTATTAAATATCACGTTCTTGGCGCTTACGTCACATAAAATTCAACAGCAAAATCACAAAATATTTAAAAGCAGCGTATCGTCAGAATTTGCAA
Source organism: Stegodyphus dumicola (assembly GCF_044657685.1). Classification (NCBI taxonomy): domain Eukaryota; kingdom Metazoa; phylum Arthropoda; class Arachnida; order Araneae; family Eresidae; genus Stegodyphus; species Stegodyphus dumicola. The sequence goes on along the minus strand of NC_140772.1, from coordinate 17,903,760 downwards.
TAAACTCGCGCGCTGGAGAAAAAAAATCCCCCCCCACAATGTTGTCCCCAGTTGCTTTGAAATCGTTGAGTTTGTTAATAAAAAATTTTTTAAAGCATTACAAAATATGAAAAAAAAAATAAAACAAATTCGAAATTAAAAATTCGGGCTTCCAGGTGCCCATGTTCGGGTGGAGGACTACGTTACGCAAACTTGAACGGCTCTAGCTACCTTAGTTTTTTCACAATACGAGAAACATGCATACACACATGCAGATTTTTCATTATTTAATTTCTTTAAATATAATATAGGACGATAGTATTTGAAAAATAACACACAATTTGAATAACACACAATTTGCAACAATTTGAAAAATAACACACCATTTATAGTAATTCAACACAAAACGTTGTTTCAAGATTAATATACCATTCGGTACTAACGTCCCTTTTAAGCTAATAATAAAAACATTCACATAGACGTAGAAACCCCATTAATGGAAACAATCCAATGGAAAATAATTTGGAATAACCCAATTAAAATTAACGTAACGCAACAACTGCACACGGATACTCATTTCTACCCCCATCTTTGGCTTCCGACTGTTCTTAAGAAACACATTAGGCAGTATATAAATATCTGGAACCAATATGTGGATTTTACTAATTCAAAGTCTTTGCAGCCTCAACTTCATTACAGATTATTTCACTATGAATTTGCCACTGTGAAAATACTATACTGGCTTCACAGCTCTAATACTTAACTATTCTTAAAAAAATTTTCGCTAACGATACTTCATTTAGATATCTCAGTTATTTTCTATACGTTGGCCAGTTATCGTACGGAGTCTGACAATAATAGGTAACCTGCCTTGAAATATACAAGTACACAAATCAAATCCTTTAAAACAAGACACTTTATACTTACCTAAGCACGACTAAAAAGGCACTTACCAACCTTGGCGACGGGAATCGATGCTCCCCCCAATTAGCACTAAACACTTTCAAAGCGTTTATTCAGGTGCTTGATTCCTTCGCAGAACGCAAATTCTGGATCGCTGCCGGACACGATTTTCTGAGCCTCGTCAATGCTTATAAAGTAATAACTTTTGAGATGAGAGAGTAGATCTGCTGATGTAATTCAGCGATAAAAAGGTGTAAATTCAGCGATAAAAAGGTAACTGACAATTGCGGCACTTTCTTTTGCTCGACATTGCTTGATGAAGACGGAACAGTGTGGTGACGCACTGTCGTCCAGCAGAAACGGGTTATTCGACCGAGATTCTTCAGGCCGAAAGTGCATACGTTTCTTTAGAAGTCTGTCCATTATGACAATTGTGGCACTTTTTTTTCCTCAACATAGCTTGATGAACATTATGACAATTGTGGCACTTTCTTTTGCTCAACATAGCTTGATGAAGACGGATCAGTGTGATGACGCACTGTCGTCCAGCAGAAACAGGTTATTCGACCGAGTTTCTTCAGGACGAAAGCGCATACGTTTCTTTAGAAGTCTGTCCATTATGACAATTGTGGCACTTTCTTTTGCTCAACATAGCTTGATGAAGACGGAACAGTGTGATGACGCACTGTCGTCCAGCAGAAACAGGTTATTAGACTGAGTTTCTTCAGACCGAAAGTGCATACGTTTCTTCAGAAGGTCTGTCCATTATGTCTTCAGAAATCTAGAGATCACCACCTGTTCCTTAAGATACAAATTCCTAGTGAATTATCCCTTTCTGATTAAAAAAAAAAAAAAAGTCACCAACATGGCCTTCACTCGAGACTTCAGAATAAATGTTTCAGTGGCCATGATGAACCTTCCCCAGTACAAGCTGGTGATACTCTTTTATACTGATACCTCAGGATCATAAGCAAAGCACCAAGTGTGACCAGCAGTCACAATTTATTTGAAACTATCAGAATTAAATCCAGGTTCAGAAGAAAATTTACATATTTTCTGTTAGCTTTCGCACTCACGACAACAAATATTCACTGGATCAACGCAAACGGAAACTTGGACAGAACATTCTATCTCAAGGCAAATGATATTTTAAGAAAAACAAGTTGAGATGCGCAGTAATAAATGCAATGAATTATCGCTTGGCAGTTTTAGGAACAAAAACTAATTCTACGTATGGACACGCTGCGTACTGTAGTACATTGCAGACACGCTGGGTATATTATAAGTAAACACGATAATGAAACGCGGTGGATAGAATTTCTCGCGCAAATTACAGAAAAAAATACTTTTGTTTGTAGCCTTGGATTTCCTGCTGAAAATCATATTATATAGAAGAAAATCTATCCCGAAAAAATATTTGATACTTTAAAATTGAAGAGGCCAATACGGGTCTTTTAAAAAAAAGGCAGAGAAATATTTCATATCAACGTCTATGAGAAAGGCAGACTTTAAGAAGCAAAAACACTCGACAAGAAACTTTTCGGAATAAATAAAATTCTGATGCCAGAAGAGGAGTAGAAATAAACGACACAAATGCAATTCCGAAACAGCAAATTTTCCGAATATATCTGCAAGCGAGAACAGGTTCTTGGTTCGGAAGGGGGGTTAAGGGAGGGAAAAACTGAAAGCGAAGAAATTCCGATGCTTTTCAATAAAACCTTCCACGAAGAATTTAAAAAAAAAAAAAAAAGGTTAGAAGAGCCCTTTTGATTTCGAGATCTCAATACCTCGCAAAATAGCGGGCAAAACGACACAGAAGGAAGGAACAAATAAAACAAAAAGTGAATATTTTTGATTCTCTGAATGTAGTATATATAAAACCTCCATTTTCCACCAAGAGAGAAGGGGAAAAAACTTAAAAATTCACAAATATTTAGAAAGTCGCAGTTCTTACATTTCGGAGAACCCAAGAATCCCGTGAAAGGCTTATTCGTAATATAACACTGCGAATCCATGCAATATTCCACACCTTTTTAAAGGAATATAAAAACCGGAGGTATAAAAACAAAGCGCTTTTTGGAAAAGCGCAAAAATGACACAAAACTCTCTGGAGATCAGAAAACCTACGGCGCTGGCATACTTGAAAGAAATGAAAGAAGATAGATCAGTGAAAGGATATTTCGCTTGTTTATTTCGAGTTGATACCTGGCGACATTTTTCCCCTCCTTCTCTCGATAGCCGGGTTCCCATAGGCAAATCGTATTGACGAGGACAAGTGGACAAATCGGTTTTTTTTTTTTTTCTTAGCTGTTCTATTTTTTTTTTTTTTTTTTCCTTTTATTCGACAAAGAACCAGGTAGAGATGTTCGCAAATTGACTTTGTTGTTCGGAAAATGACGTTGTAAGAACTAAGCGAGGCCGAGAACATAGAGCCAGAGCTCTGTTAGGACCATTTCCTCGGCGAGCGGAACAGCAATTCTTCAGGCCTGGAACATCTCGAGCAATCGGAACAGGACAATTCGTTCCCCTCTTACCCCACCGGTAACTTCATTTCGAATGCGAAAGAAACGCGAAAGAGACGCGGCCTGATCATTCCGGAAGAATGAAAATGCGGGCCATTTTCCGAGAGCCCAAGGAGGTCAGATAATTTCGTTCCATGCCGTAAAATTGAACATTGCTCAAAACTTAAAGAGGTTCTGAAGCGCATTATTGGAAAATAAAAAAAAAAAAATTCTATTGCTTGCTTGGGCAAAGTATTTTCCAAAAGTTGAAAACTCATCTTACAAACCGCAGCAACCTTCATGATTTCGAAATTCTTTAGATTAAGTTCTAAATAGAAAAACTCAGTATTAAATTTTCGTTCCACCTTATTCTTCCGTTTCAGAACTTAAAAAACAATGAATTTGCCGTTGACCTTTATCTTTTGAACGGAAAAACAATACATAGCGCGTCTACAAATCTTCAGGACTGAATTTTTTAATGAATTCTAGCTAGCTTGCTAAAGGATCATTGATAGTATTTATTATTACGCTGACATTTCAGCTTGCTTTCCCTAAAATATCGTCTGCTTCCGGAAAAAGTTTTCTTTGCTCCAGTGAACATTTGCTGTCATAGATTCAAAAGCTGAGCGAAGAATAGGATAAAATTTCTGCTGTAAATTCGAAATCAATCCTGACTTTTCAAACGATTCGTGACTGCAACCTTAATTCTCTGAATTATGGGAATGATCCAAGCGCATTAAATTTAATCAAATCTCATGTAGATCGTAATGATTTGTTCCGATGATATTCTTCCCTATCGTTGAGACTTGTGCATGTTTCGAAAGTTCGGTTCCTTTTGATGAAATACTCAAACAAGGCAACAATCTGAGATGGAAAAAGAAAGAATTGAGTAATGAAAATTCGGTGAAACTTTCGTGGTCTGGGATTGACACTAATATTTGCGCGAAAAATTTCATAGTCGAGGATTCGTATCAATATTTGGCGGTAGATTTGGCTACCAGAAACGAACCAATAATACAAATAATTACACCGTAGCTAAATAAACATTATATTATTAATTTTTAATCGTATTTATAAACCAATCACATTCTAGAAAGGTTTTCAACAATGTTAGCTTAGATCATAATTTGCATTAATTTTTTTTTTTTTTTTTTTTTTTTTTTTTTTTAAACCCAAAGAGGCAGTTTGTACAGAAAGGTAATTAATTCCGTTTTGGCATTTTGGGTTGGTTCCTTATAAACGGCGTTTGTATGTTTCTCGCACTGTGAAAAAAACAACGGTACCTAGAGATATCAAATTCTGAATAACGCAGTCCTCCACTCGAATATGGACATCCGGAAGCCCGAATTTGGAATTAGTTTTATTGTCTATTTCATATTTTGTAAAACTCCAACGAATTTTTGATTAAGAAACTCAATGATTTCAAAGCGAACAATACTTTTCAAAGTGAACTGTACGGGAAAAAAAAAAAAAAAAACATTATCTCCAGCGCGCGAGACTGTGTATCGGAAATTCTAAAGATATGTTCTTTTAAAATTATTTTGTAATATTTCTGTTGAATGGAATTTTACGGCTTTAGTGAGAACATGATATTTAATAAAAAAAAAAAAAAAGAAAAGAAAACGTTAAAAAAAATAACCCCTTTGGGTGGAATATAAAATCTGAACGGTTCACAATGTACAAATATTAAACAATGCAGTGTTGATATCCATTTCTAGTGATGCATGATTTTGAGCAATTAAAAGAAAACTTTAATAAAAAAAAAAAAACCTAAAACGGTCTGTGAAGCTTTTTTATGCTCTCCTCAAACTCGCAATCTAACACTCACTCCTGCTAACATTTTTTCTTTTTTTAGCTTTATTATTATGCACTATTTTCTCAGCTCTTGCACCATATAGAATTCAACAGCAAAATCACAAAAGTTTTAAAAGTTGCATAGCAGGATAAGTTTACATTTCCCAAGGCAGTATTAAGTTGTTGGTATACACTTTTTAGTCCAAAGGGATTTGAATCCCGAAGGACTATTAGTTTCGTTTTGGCATTTTGCGTCGGACGGATAAATGTCGGTTCACTTTTCAAACTGTTGCCATAAAATGTTAGAGTCCTGCATTATATTTGAAGAAATTAAATAATGAAAATCTGCGTAAATGTATGTATATTTCTCACATTGTCATAAAATAACGGTACATAGAGTCATCGAATTTTGAATAACGTAATCCTCCAACGAATATGAGCATGTGGAAGACCAAATTTGAAATTTGAAATTTGTTTTATGATCGATTTCCTATTTTTTAAAACTTTGACGAATTTTTGATTAACAAACTCAAGGATTTCAAAGCGAGCAATGGCAACGCTGTGCAGAAAAAACATTTTTATCTCCAGCGCGTGAGTCTCTGTATCGGAAATTCTAAAGATAGGCTCGTTTTAAAACTATTTTGCGATATTGCTGTTGCACTGGATCTTATGGTTTAAGTGCGAGGAACATGATATTTAATAAAGAAAGGTAACACACAAAATGTTAAAAAACGCCCCTTTGGACGTAATTTAAAATCTGAAACATTTCAGATTTTTTTTTTTTTTTTTTTTTTTTTTTCTTCAAGTCTTTTTTTCAGTTTATAATATCAATGTTGATATTTCTTAGCAAAATCTCTTACAAAACAGTTTTTGGCATTTTTATTATTAAAATGTTGTGTACTTTATTTATTAAATATTGCGTTCTTCGCACGTACACCACAAAAAAAAAAAAAAAAAAAAAAAAAAAAAAAAAAAAAAAACTGAAATTTTACGAAATTACATGAAATGATGAAAGCATCTAGAATAAATGTTGTTTCTCACATCTATACATTTAGAAAGCTGACTTTTCATTTTCATACTGAAATAAAGGGTAAAAGTAATGAAAACGTGAAAAACTTAACTTCCTGAAAGTCACTGCCCATATATCAGGCCTCTAAGCAAATATCAATTTAAAAAAAAAAATCGTATGCGACAACTGTAACATTATTGCTACAAGCATGTTTAATACCATACGCAGAGTGCAACTGACCAAACTTATGTCATTAATATGCACACACACACACACACACACACACAAAAAAAAAAAAAAAAAAATTTTCAGATTTTAAATTACGTCCAAAGGGGCGTTTTTTTAAAGTTTTGAGTGTTACCTTTATTTATTAAATATCATGTTCTTTGCACTTAAACCATAAAATTCAGTTCAAGAGCAATATCGCAAAATAATGTTAAATTAAGCATATCTTTAGAATTTCCGATATACACAGTCTCGCGAGCTGGAGATAAAAGTTTTTTTTTTTTTATATATAACGTTGCCATTTCTCGCTTTTAAAGCATTGAGTTTGCAAATCAAAAATTCGTTAAAGTTTTACAAAATATAAAATCTATAATAAAACAAATTCCAAATTTGGGATTTCAGATGCCCATATTCGCAGTAGGATTTCGTCATTCAGAATTCGATGGCTCTATGTACCATTGTTTTATCACAATGCGAGAAATAGACAATCATTTATGCAGATTTTTCATTATTTAATTTCTTCAAATATAATGCAGGACTCTAACATTTTGTGGCAACAGTTTGAAAAGTGAACCGACGTTTATGAGTCCGACGCAAAATGCCAAAACGAAAGCAATAGTCCTTCGGGACTGAAATCCCTTTGGACTAAAAATTCAAAATAACTGTTCCAGTTTCTTTTTCTTTTTTTATTTATTCCAGTCTACTTACAAAAAAACTCCGAACTTAAAGAATAAAGGAAAAAATGGAAAGTAAATAATTATAATTATAATAAGGAACAGCGAACTGAAAATGTGCGTTTACGTTTGGTAGAACATCCAAATATTATAAAATCATTTGGACGTAATATTTATTACATCTCAATAGTAATTTTTCACATCAAAATGCCATCGATGTATAATTCCAGGGCACCCTAGCATCTGGAAACACCTTATATTTTTAGGAGTAAAAACATCAAAGAGAAATGGTAGTTTGCCGTGGCCTCGTCCAAGAGCCCACTTTGTTCTGGGAGGTCAATTCGAGTGAAGACTGGTGTAAAATGTCATTCTCAGGAAGGAAGCCGGAAAAAGAACGGACAGGGACCCCTAGGGACACCTAACGCGACAGAAGGAGGCGAAAGGTGAAGAGAAAAAAAAAAAAAAGGAAGAGTCTACGGCAGGGGGATGATGCGCGTATGAGGTCAGGATGACAGAGAAGAGAGAAAAGAACCTAGAAGACGAAGAAGGGGGGTAGTAGTTACCCGGAGGGGATGTGCTGTCCACTGCAAAAGCGAAGAACGTCATCGTTTGTGCTGGACACTGGGCGCTTGGAGGTCAATCAATAATTCTACAACGAAGAACCTCGAAATAGATTGGAGGTGGGGGTCAGGGCGAAGGGGGTAGGAAGAGTGATTTCGACAGCAGAGCGTGTGAGAAAGGGGGTGCTTGGAGAACGCTAAACAGAATAAGGGGAGAGAGCGAAATGCAGTAAGTACATATACGAGAAGATAAAAAAAAAAGAATCGCGATTCATAATGAGATAGAGTTTGTTTGAAAGCCGTTGGGCGATTGGATTTTTGCGTTCTGCAGAAAACCCGGAAAACAACAAAATTTTGGCCCCAAAACATTGAAGGAATAGTAAAATATATATATATATATACATCATAAACAGAAAAGTTAGGTCGAAGAAAGAAAATTTATTCTCCGGGGCCATCGTTATTATTCCATATTAAAGCGACACGCAACAAATAATGGATAGAAGCCATTACTTAAGCAGCGATCTGACCATTTGGCCTGCCGAAAGAAATAGATCCGACGGCCAATCGTGTCGGTACTGCAGGTGGAATTCCACTTGATTTATACCTAATAGCCCTCTCCTTTATTTTTATTTTTTCATAAATTTACAACAGACATACATATGGAGAACTCTTACCGAACCTCCTTCTCGTATTCACCAGAGAGATAATGATTAGTACACATTTTTTTCTCCAGGATTATTCGATGACTCAGGAAACCATAACGAAACATTTTAAAAGAAAAAAATGTGGAAAATAAAAACTGTTATCCATTAATAAATGCAGCTTTTTGAGAAATTAAAAATTATAAGTCCATTCTCACTTATTTTTCGAAAAGATATGTATTTTTAAACACTAGTTTTGTTCATTTTTATTCTCCTCCGTAAGCGATATGGCTGAAGTTGGAGTAACTTTCTGCCTGAGTTGAAAATAAATCTGAATAAACTTAAAGACTGGATGCGCTGAGATGTCCAGTAAGGTCGGAATAAGCTTGCACTAGAAGATTTAAGACAGCTAACTGAGAAGCAGGGGTGCAAAATCTAAAATGTTAGACTTGTTACGCTTCGACGTAACCAAACAATTCAATCTAATTAATCGAATTAACTAAACTTTAACACTGAAATAAAACAGCAATCGATATAAAAATATTATTCTGCATTCCGAGTTTCAGACCTAGTTTCACAATCAAAATATTGAAATACTCTAAAAATATATATCGTGCAAATATAATTTAATTATTTCAATTATTAATAGATGCTTGATTTTTCGTTTCTCACTATTGTCGGCCGACCAGCGGCCGAGCGGTAAAGTCGCTGAACACTGGTAGTTCGGTCCGAGGTTCGAATCCCGCGAACGGGCTGGCTGCATGGGCGTTTTCGTGGTTTTCCCCATGTGTACGTGTATACGAGCCAGTTTTCCTTAGAAAGTCCTTCGCGGAGGCATCCCTCCCTTTAGGCATATAGCCCTAGTGTGCTTTGCCATAATTAAATAAACCAAACCAAACCACAATTGTCGTAATTAGTAACGCTATTATAATTACTATACATGAGATAAGATGACATAAAATATAAAAAAATTATGTAAGCAGTACGTAGTTAGTTGACTTGTTCCTGAATATACTTAAAGTAACTGTTCAATATTTGAAATAACTGTTTTAAACCTTCGAAAACACTTATTATATACTGAGTAGCGCATCTGATAAATGGCCATGTCTATCCACAGAATGAACGATAACATGATCTATTTCCTGTAGGTTTTTAGTTTTCAGATTTTCTGAAAGAGGTTTTTCATGTTCAGTTTCTGAAAAAGCTCCTCAAATGTTATTGTTGAGTCTTTCAACCAAATAAGTTTTAAATCATTGACCAAGACCAAGGATCAAGGATTAATTGGTGCCTTAAAGGAGTGTCTACGGTTAAGAATTCTGTGCCTTTATATCATAAAAAAAAAAAAAAAATAATGAGCAGAATTGAGAAAAATATATGACAGTCGTTTAAGAAAATAATTAAGAGGTCAGTGAGCAAGTAACAACGGTTGCTGAACTTTCCGTTTTCTGGTAAGAATATTCTAATGCCCATGTTATATACCAACATGCAAGGAAAGGATATACAACACAAAGACAATGCTCGACGTAATGCGGCAAACTTCCTGATAGTTATTAAAAGTTGTTCGGCAACTTAACAGACCAGAAGGCAAGGATTTTTGTCTTTCTTACAGTTTAGACCAGCGGTTCTCAACCGGTGGTGCGCAAAAGAAAAATAGGTGGTAGGGAAAGAAACAAAGTATTTTTAACTATAAAATTAAAAAATCTCGTGAAGAAAAAGAACAATTGATAAAAATCGCCTGCGATCGAACTCAAACTGAAGATTAAAAAATAACAGACTTTTGGCTGAACCTAAATAAAGTAAAAAAATAAAGGCATTTCAAATAAAGCTATTAAATTTTTATTGCCTTTTCGCAAAACCTATTTGTGTGAACAAGGATTTTCTTCCATGTTGTATTTGAAAAATAAATACAGAACAAAATTAAAAGTGGATCCTAATTTATGGTTAAAACTAAGTGAAATAAGACCAGGCAAAAAGAAATTGATCTCTCTCAAACAGGTCCAAATTTCGCACTAAACATTTTGATAATTAAAATGGTAACCAGTTTTTAATCGAATATTTTTTATGTGTGCATATTTAATAGAAATAGACAACAGGTTGTGCAAATGGCAAAATATATTTTTTTAATATTTGAGAAATTGAAAAATAATCATTGTAAAATATAATGGTGGTTCTAAAGTTTTTCAATTTTTGTTCAGATGGTACGTGTTAAACAAAATGCTGAGAACCGCTCGTCTAGACCACTTGAATTTAGCAAAAAACAAGTAAAAAACAAGTATGGATGAACAGTTAGAAAATAACTGAAATTTAGTAAAAAACAAGTATGGATGAACAGTTAAAAAATAACATTCGACACGTTACTAAAAATTTGAAATTTAGCAAAAAACAAGTATGGATGAACGGTTAAAAAATAACATTCGATACGTTACTAAAAATTTGAAATTTAGCAAAAAACAAGTATGGATGAACAGTTAAAAAATAACATTCGACACGTTACTAAAAATTTGAAATATAGCAAAAAACAAGTATGGATGAACAGTTCAAAAATAACATTCGACACGTTACTAAAAATTTCCTGAAATTTACCAAACGTTGTTGAAAGATGTTAATATCAAACTTATCAAAAGAACTGAACTGAAAGTTCCTGAAACTTCGCCAAATAATAATAATAATAATAATAATAATAATGAAAAACGTCATTTAAAAATTTGTGCAGCGAACAGACTTTTGGCTGAACCAAAAATAAATAAATAAATAAATAAATAACTATAAATAAATAAATAAATAAAAGCATTTCAAATAAAGCTATTAAATTTTTATTGCCTTTTTGCAAAACCTATTTGTGTGAACAAGAATTTTCTTCCACGTTGCAAATTTGAAAGGATTTGTGCAGCAACAAGGGGCACCGATTCATCAAAAATGGCATTTTATGCATAAATACCAAGTTATTACTCGGTAAGGCTTGAATGCGAATCATAAAGACTGATTTAAATCACTGAATGCTTAATTTAGCAAACTATTAGTATAAATATCTGTATTTCTACAAAAATCTTGGATAGCTGAGAATTCAGAGGTAAATGATAAATATTTCCAGCACTGAATCACTCAGGAAAAAGGCCATTCGAAAGATGAAAGTTTGCTACAGACACGATTTCATGATATATTTCCAATAAAAAGAATTTTATTCTTTACCAAACTTTCCTTCTTCGCAAAAATTTCGAACGCGCTTAATGGATTAAACAAAGTTTCGCATAAAAAGCAGGCCCATGCCGCTGTCAAGGGATGTTAGAATGCTATTGTACTTTGGGATGGCGCACTTTCCATCCTTTGAAAACGTATTGTTTATGCAGCTTTAAAAATGAAACACGCTTCCAACTTTTCCCTTTGTTTTCCGAGGGCATTTTCGAAAACGAAGCCAAGATTTTTCTCTTCTCGTTGCATTTTTATTAATATTATTTCCATTTTCCTTCGCGAAAGAAGCATCGTAATATCCATTTTGTATCCTAAACAAAATGAAAAATATAGATATAAATAAATAAAACAAAGAAGAGAGCAGAAGAATAAATTCGGTACAGACCACCAAACTAAATACAAATACATAGCAAACCGCAGAAGAAATAAACCAGGGTAGGAACGGGGCATAAAAACGAAATAAAATAAAGGAGAGAAATTTTCGGAAACAAACTGATTTTATTCCAAAGAATGCATCTGAGGGAATGCACGTCCAGCTACATAATATAAGAAGAATGAAAACATGGTAGTATTTTTCCTAATGTATTATAGAAGAAGCAACGAAGAAGAACGCATGCCTGCGTCCAACGGTAAATAAAATATCGGCCACCAGCTGCTCATCATGATAAAAACGCAGTGCGCACTCAGTCTATAAAAGGAAAGAAAGGCCCCCCAAAAAAGGCCCTTTCGCATTTTAAAGCGGGATCGATAAGGACGATAAAAAGTGCATTAAATGTATTATGTGGTCAGACTCTGGGTTAGGAATATGGTTATAGGCTAACCCTCGCTCCGAAACCCCATAGAAGACGAAAAAGAACGAAAAAAAAACACGTTTGGGAATTCTCTTTTCAGATTTCACTTTCCTAAGGAAGAGTTTCCGTGAAAAGGAATATTTTTTGTATACATATAAAAGGAATACAAAATGTCATTGAAACGCAAAAGGGTCCGAGATGACTGTTCGGACAATGTCCTGAAAATACTAAATTTCAATACCTAGAGGCCAAAAATGAACCCTCTCTCTCATCTGTGCACATATATTTATAGAAGCATATACTCACAAAAACCAAGAAGATTTATGGTTAAGTTTACTTCCTGCACAACACGTAAAAATACCCAATATGCCTTCAGATGTTTAGAGAAAAAGGGTATCTTCAAAAAACAAAGATATGACAAATATTTAACGTGATTTAGCCTCAGACGAAAAAGGAATCTGAACTGCAGAACTGAAAGACGAGAAAATTAACGTAAACAAATTCCTTACTGTACATACTTGAACGTTGATTTTAAAAGAAATGGTTCTTTTTCCTCATTTCCAAGCTTTCCGATAGGCTGGATATTGCATCAGAAATTCAGAATTATCTCCCAAGCACTTAACAAAAGAGTGAGAGTTTATTGGCGCAAAACCAAAGATGATTAAAACGCGCCAGACATAGGATGGGATGATTACAAATCATGAAATTAAAATACAATAAATAAAAACAAGTGGACAAATGTACAAAGTCCAAACAAGTGGATGAAGTCATATAAAGACAAGCTAAAAGCACACATTAAAATCCAAGCCACAATCTTCAAAACAAATTACATTAGGTAGCAAAAGCCAGTCTCTTTTAAATAATAAAATAAATTACAATTAGCCTCTCTTCCGATTAAACGGTCGAGAGGTAAGTCACAGCTGCTAAAACGTTTCTGACGAAGACTATTAAAATATGGACACTCAATTAAAATATGACGGACAGATAAACAAACATTACAATTTGAACAAACAGGCTCATTCTCAGCTTTGAAAAGGTCACTCTAGTGTGACCAAAACTTCCTCCTTACGATTTCCAGCAAAATTCCAATGCTCGATTCTGGGCTTTACATTTTTCAACTAGTTAAGCTGAACGTCCCAAATTTGCTGCCATTTTTTCCGGATCTTCCTCTTGATGACACAGCAGATGTCTCTAAAAGGGATTCCACTTGTGGTCTGAACGTAAGAATATAAAAACTACGAACTAAAACTCTAACTAAAAGCTAACTTTGAATTAGTATACAAATGCCTAGCACTAAGACTGGCCTTTATTTAAAAAAAGGTACGTATGTAGTACGCCGAGCTGCTTAAACTACAATACGTTTGGCAAATATCAAGACGGCTAAACCTCTGGCCTTAAAGGCAACCAGCAATCGAGTGAAAACTCGTAAAACTACAGTGGCAAGCGGTTTGCTTCCTAAAACTCCTTCTCTCTCTCGCTTGGCAAAAAGCCACAACTTAAGTACTTGGGCGTTAGCAAGACAATTTGCATAAACAAGTTAAAGCATTTAATTCTGGCCGGAAGTAGAAAATAAGAAGTGATAGTACAGTTTTAAAATAAAATAAACGTTAGTAAAACTTAGGATCCTTACAAACTGTAAAGAGTATTTTCTATTAATTACGTTATGATTTATTCCTCTATCTGCCACCACCCCCTTTGGATTTACCTGTAACGTTGTGTCAATCTCTGGGACGGATCCCGTTATTACCCTAGAAAACATTCAATTAGGAAAAATTCAATCTAGCTGTTTGAGTTAATGTATCTGTTTTGGAAAAAAAAAATCCATTATTCTACGAATTCAATAATAAGGCTATTTTCTGTATCGAACATATTTTCCTGAAAGTTCCGAATTATGCTTAAAGCGAGGATAGAACGCTCGAACTGCACAAAAGCGGAAGATGTACTTTCCTCGAAGTTCGATAAACGGAAATTAAACAAACAAGCTGAGTACCCAAACGGATAAGTTTGATTGCAGCAAACACCTCTGACGGGGACAAACGACTGATCTCACATTACATTCCGTAAGTAGGCGATTTGAAGAGCACAGTCAATATTTCCCACAAGCATCGACAGTAGCCCCGATTCATCGGCAGCAGATGAGTTTTACTACACATTAGGAACTATCATCGGTAAAGAGATAATTCCCGCGCTTCTCATACAACACCAGAGAAGAAGATGGTGCGAAAAAATAAATATATCAATAAACGCTTGGCTTCATTTCTCATTTTCGTTTATTTCGGATCAACACCCCCTCCCTACACCCTTGCTCACATACCTCCCCCCCCTCTCCAAGCTTATATTATCATCTGCCTTCTCCTTCCAGGAAAACTTTTTTCCAATTTCGTCAACAACATGACCCAAAACCTATAGTAATGCAATCTATGAGGGAAATAATAACAGCAGGAGATGAAGAAGGTCGGGGAAAGCAGCAACAAAAAGAGGAAGAAAAAAACCCATATCTTAAATGTTACTGATTTTTTGATAGTAACTACATAATCAACGTTATAGTATAAGAAATTCGAGTCACATTTTGATGAGGTTTATGTTCCGTAGTGAAAATTTCTCCTTCGCCTCCCCGCTCCCACCATATCATTTCGCTCTGGAAGCAGCAGCACTCGCTAGTAAATGAAGCGAAACATTTCTCATTTTTAGCTCCAGCAATCAATGTATTGACTGAAATTGAACTGCCGTTCAAAGGTCTTTGCAAAAAAAGATGGCTGACTAGCAAAGCTAACTGGAACCGGATTTCTTCCTTTCCTTAGTTTCTTCTTTCTAAATAGGAAATTTTGGGCTAACGGTTTCGGCAATTGGACATTTAACTGAAAAGGAAGATAATGAGAATGATCGGCCATCGACATCGAATTCTCAAAAGCGCCAAATAAAATAAAGCTGAAAAATGAAACAAGCATACACAATGCGTCTACAAAATTTTAGAACTTAAAAAAATATATTCGAATAACCCTGCCGAACGATAATTGACAGCCTTTATTACTTTGAATCTAAATTACTTTTCATACAACAACATTTGCTTACAGACATAATTTTCAGGTAACCATCTATGCAGGCAATCGTTACTTGATTCATGGACCATCTGCGGTCATGGATTCAAGTAGCTGAGCAGTGTGAGTATCAATAAAGTTTAGTGAAGCAGGGGAAACAGCAAAATCTTTCAAACAAATTGTGACTGAAGATGAAACTTAAAAGCTTTGGCTATGATCCTAAAACAAAACAGCAGTCAACTGTTATGCAATTCAAAAGGTTCATCAGGACCAAAGGAACTTTGGTTTCAGAAAGCTCGAGTTGTTGGTGGTCGAGTTGTTGGCGAATATCACGACTAAAACCGATTCACGCTTCTTGGCTTGTGCGCGTATTTAACGGTACTAAAGCCAAACATGAGCTAATTTTGAATGGCTTCAAAGAAGCTGGTATAAATAGTATCCTAAGTGAATGACATTTGCTTACGGACATAATTTTCAGGTAACCATCTATGCAGGCAATCGTTACTTGATTCATGGACCATCCGCAGTCATGGACTCAAATAGCTGAGCAGTGAGTATCAATAAAGTTTAGCGAAGCAGGGGAAACAGCAAAATCTTTCAAACAAATTCTGACTGAAGATGAAACTTAAAGCTTTGGCTATGATCCTAAAACAAAACAGCAGTCAACTGTTATGCAATTCAAAAGGTTCATCAGGGCCAAAGGAACTTTGGTTTCAGAAAGCTCTAGTTGTTGGTGGTCGAGTTGTTGGCGAATATCACGACTAAAACCGATTCACGCTTCTTGGCTTGTGCGCGTATTTAACGGTACTAAAGCCAAACATGAGATAATTTTGAATGGTTTCAAAGAAGCTGGTATAAATAGTATCCTAAGTGAATGACATTTGCTTGCGGTCATAATTTTCAGGTAACCATCTATGCAGGCAATCGTTACTTGATTTATGGACCATCTGCGGTCATGGATTCAAGTAGCTGAGCAGTGTGAGTATCAATAAAGTTTAGTGAAGCAGGGGAAACAGCAAAATCTTTCAAACAAATTGTGACTGAAGATGAAACTTAAAGCTTTGGCTATGATCCTAAAACAAAACAGCAGTCAACTGTTATGCAATTCAAAAGGTTCATCAGGGCCAAAGGAACTTTGGTTTCAGAAAGCTCGAGTTGTTGGTGGTCTTTTATGATCGGTGATTTCGCGAGTTGAAAATTTTGCGAATTTTATATGAACAGAACCGAAAGCTGAAAAATTTCAAAAGACCTAAGTAAAGTTGAGAAAGTTGAAAAATTTCAAAAGTACATCTTTTGCATAAAGCATTTTAAGAAACTGCCTTTTGTCCCAAAAGTTCGTCCCCCACCCCGTTCCCGTCTAAATAGCGAGTTCAAGCGTTTGCTCAAGAATGAGTTAACTGAGTGGTATGAGCTTTAATTTCTACAGGAAAAAGAATCTGTGGACTTGCGAATATCACGACTAAAACCGATTCACGCTTCTTGGCTTGAGCGCGTATTTAACGGTACTGAAGCTAAACATGAGATAATTTTGAATGGCTTCAAAGAAGCTGGTATAAATAGTATTCTAAGTGAATAAGCTGCCTGCTATTAATTTCGTTATTTTATATTCGAGAAGTATAGTTGCATATTATTCAAAAAATAGTTATAAGAAAGAAAATTGTCAAGAAAAAGCTTGTAACTGTGCAATAAATCATTAAATTTTGGGTAAGTGAAAAATTTCTGATTTTTTACTATTATTTGAGGCGGGAAAAAAAAGTATTTCGCGATTACGACGGGCTCGCGAAAATAAGGGCCTTTACAACAGCAATAATTATTTATATTATTCTTTTAAATAATCACAATAATTAAAAAATCTGATGTGTACACCACATGACTTCCTTGTACGGAATATTAAATTATACGCATTTTTTCTTGCATTTTATTTAAACTTATTAGATTGAATTAAACCTACTTCGCCGACAGCGCATAAACCACAATAGAATAAATGCATTCTTTAAAATTCACTTTGTTTACCACAGCGACTCTGGCGTTAGGTTTACTTAACAGTATTATATTTCATTCATATTATAACTCAGGTCGCACAAAATGTATATCATTTAAAGAATTATCTAATCGTTGCCACAAGCTCTATTCAAATACTATAATAAAGCTAGAACTATGTATAAAAGAAATTAAGCAAATAAAACAAAAAAGAAACAGTTTTTCACAGACGATGAGTATTTCTCATTTAATTAATTCAGTTCTTACTTCGCGAGAAGGCAAAAATACAGAAAAACTCAAAATATCTATATTAAAAATTACGAAGTAAATCTCAAACGCTTATTTCCTCGAAAAAATTCCAGAAAGAATTAAGCATGATTTAATTGGCAAGAATAAATGAATGCGTTATCTTTGTTGTTGCGAAGTTTCTCTAGATTGGCAACAAATCCACTAGTCTCCTGTTTCAAATGTAAACATCAATGGCCGCCATTAAAACAGGCTTAGCGGCAATTAAACAACTTTAAAATTGCTGATAATTCTAAAAATATTGCACACAGATTTACTAAAGACATAAAACCCTTAACCGGAAGATAAAAACAATATAATTCAATCATTTTTAAAGAAAAAAATGTACAATTTACAAACATGTAAGAGTAAAGAAACTGAGATCACTGAGCCGGGTAACAGAGTGGATATATATATAAATATATTTATACACGTTTGGTGCGGCCGATTGCAACCAAAATACGAGGTGCACATCTACATGTTATAGCAGTCCTATATACAAAATTTCAACGTTCTGAGGCTACTCGTTTTTGAGTTATGCGAGATACGTACGTACATACGTTCGTACAGACGCCACGAAAAATTCTCTTCAGAATTCATTTTAAAGCAGTTTTATAATTTTTTTGAAGGAAAAGAGTATTTTATTCTGTCCTTACGTACAGATATCACGCAAAAACATCGTTAAATTGCATTCGATAGCGGTCAAAATGGATATTTTCGTTGAAATATGCTGCCTGAAACTTTTCGCGATTACAATACTTCCCTTTTACTTCGTACAAGGAAGTAAAAATTGGGATATTTTTGTTAATGCCTCAAACATTTTCTGTAAAAAAAAAAAGTTCAATAAACATTTTATTTTATATATAAACAGCTATAAACATCGCGTTGTGGTTTTTGGAAACCTGGCAATGGTTCTTAAATTTTCCTGTAATTTAACATAACGCCTCCTACCTAACATGAAGTTTGGCCACCGTTTTTTGTATAAGGCCGATAAATGCGGACGACTATGCAATCAGACTACTTACACCTTACATTCGTTCCTGCCCTCGCAGAGATTGGATTTTAAGCCACAAGCTTATTTTTGTAATGTTCACATAGACAAAGCTATGAATCACATTTAGTAAAAGACATATTCATGCACACAGCAGTGGACGCATTCACATAAAAGACACAAAAATCTTACCCGAAAATTTTCTTTTGCAATCAGAAAATTGAAAAGGGAATCTATTACCTGTAAAAAAAAAAAAAAAAAAAAAAAAGAAAGAAAGAACCTTATAGTTTCCACACACACACACACAAAAAAAAGGACACTTCAGTCACATATAAATATAAATAAAAAAATAGAAATAGTTAAAATTTTAATAAAGCATTGAATAACTGACTTTTTAAACACAGTAAAAAAAATTGAGATGAAGGGGTGAATGAACAGTTGTCTCATTCATGACCACGGCGAAAATTACTTATTTTCATAAAATGTCACAATAAAGTAGTCACAGATAGGACAAAAATAAAAAATTTCAAATGCAGATCCTATATACAAAAGATAAATTTGCTTGACAAATTTTTAATAATATAATAACAAAGAAAACAAACAAGCAAAAAGAATTCGACAAAAAATAATAATGCTTTAAAATGCCTCAATTTTTATTTTAAAATCTCCATTCATTCAAAAGCAAATGTAAAAGAATCTTGTAAATGTAAAAATTTTCTTTACGTGAAGTAAAAAAATCATCGTATCCTTTTCAGTCTTATATAATAATGTATATTACTTCTGTAAGCCCCCCTTTTTTTTTCAGTTTAACTGTGCAAAGGAACCTATTAAACGGGGTACCCCCAGAAAATGATTTTTATCGGTTAAAAATATTCTTATTTCACAAGCTTCAAACAATAGGTTCCATGGTGGCTATGTGCAAGCATATTGTGTGATTTACCCACGTAATTTTAGTAATAATATAATTAAGACGCAATAACACGCCGAACAAATACTAATTCAGAAGTCGAACAACAAAAATCAGCGTTATATTTTCAAATTTTCACAGGAATAGTTTCGATGGTTTTACCGAACCACCATCGTCAGCTGCAAAAGCGCAAAGGAACGAGATAGGATACAATGATCAGATAAGATAAGAAAGCCTGGACAGAAAATAAGGTAGTGGCGCCATCTGTTGATGAAACCAGAACTAAAACATAATAAGGCCGAAGGCAAAGATGGATTGGAATTAGGATCGTTAACTAGAACAGAAAGATTTTTTTGAATGTGAAATGCCTCTAGAAAATCCAGTTCTCCAATGGAAGATGTTTTTTGAATAATTTTGGCAGCAGAAAAATTGAAAGTGTGATTTTCGGACCAACAATGTTGGGCAACAGAAGACTTCTGTGTTTCCTTTTTTCTAACATATGCCTCATGTTCCTTGACGAGAAATTTTATTAAACCACACTGGCAAGGAGTCCTATAAATACCCCAGGAATTCATATCCAGAATGGGGTCCTTGAGTACGGAACTCGGAATTTTATTGATGAGAGAATAAACGACCCGAAAGTTAAATTTGTGCTATAAAGTTGCACATATTTTGCAGAAATTTAACTTTCGGGTCGTTTATTCTCGTAAAATTTGAAAATATAAGGCTGACTTTTGTTGTTTGACTTCTGAATTAATAATATAATCTTAAATTTACCCTAAAAGTTTTAGCTAATTTAAACTTAATTAAATATTTACCATATTTTTTCAAAAATTTCTCTTAAAATTATCTAATTTGCCAATAAACTGTTTATTTTCCTGCAGTTAGAACAAGAATGAACTGCTCATCATTCTGCCAAAAGAACATCTATTTTACTAGTACACTGCTCATCGTTCTGGTAACTTTATTCACCTTAAACTTAACTAGTTTATCAACAAATCACGAATGATGGTTACTTTAAAAAGAATCTATGCATTTCGAGGAAAAAAGAATATATAAGAATGCTGCTGTTGCTCTTTGAAGGAAGAAAAATAAAATTTAATTTAATTTAAAAAAAAAAAAGCTTCTATGTCGTCTATTAATGCATCTCCATCTTATAAAACGAATTTACTACGCATTACTTACGTGTTTAAGATATCATTTACAAGTAAAGTTACAAGTAACCCACAAATACTGCATTTAGAATAACGTAAATCAAATTGTACCAATACTTCTAACCGAGGGGAAAAAATAACTAATATATAACCATGTAGTTATTATCTCTAACAAACTCTCTTAAACTTCAAGTCTTTCGTCGCTGGAATTCAGAAATACGAACACTGCATATCTTTAGAACAAATGCGATATTCATTATTGCCATATTCAATGTCTGCTTCCCTTCTGCAGACGTACATTCCTCGCCCCTTCAACATATTTTGAATAGAATCTCGGAAGTACATACCAACTTTTAATAAGTACGATGAACTCAAGGACAGGAAATATCAATGCATGTTAATTGTTACGACAATTTACAACCGTGGAAGCGATTACTGTGACCACAGTTCTGAGCTTGGAAAATCACTTGATCAACAATACTCAAACTCGCAACAGCTTCATTAGCAAAGAATGCAAAACTGCGGCCATTTCAAGACGAATTTACAATCAATAGACAACAAAGATGACTAATATGTCCTGAAGGTAGGGGAAACTTTAAAACCAAACTTTCTTCTTCTTCTTACCAAACTCCCTGTCAGACTTTTATCGAGGGGCGAGAACAAAGATTTTAAGAGGCGACTGCCCGTAAAGAAAAAGAGAGGCAAGAGGAGAGAGAAAGAGAATGGAACGAAGAGAAGAAAATAATTGCAGCCACTAAAGACGGCAAACAGAGCCAATTAGCCGCCGATTAGTTCGTCGGTCCGACAGCGGTGGCGTTATCCATCACTCGCAACGACAGATTTCTTTTCGCGCTATTCATTTTTATTTATTCTCCGTAGACCGGGCTTTTGCATTCATGATCATCTCTTCCCACGCCATTAGAATATCGTTCATTAGTCGAGAAGATCGCCAGACGCAGATACGCAGATCCACACCAGCAATTACGCTCAACAGCCCGAAATATGCAGAAAAGAACCAATGAGATTTAACACCTTTGACAGATCGATAGGTAGTTAATGACATACACTTTATTTGGGATTTTTAACCTTTCGATTTCCATCGACACGTGCTATTTATTCTTTTTATATACGAGGGCAATCCCCCATGGGGACGTAGAGAAAATTTTAATACGGTTGTTGGCAACACTGCTGTGAGTGGTGCCTTCTCCGCTACCACATAAACACGCAGGCGCTTCGCTCGGATGCTCAGTCTTGGTTTGGCAGCCATTCGAAATGGAGCTCCCGATAAACGTTACCGCCAAGTGCGAAGTGCGCCCAGTTATTCAATTTTTGAACGCAAAGGGCGTTAAACCGGTTGAAATTCACCGCCTATTGACAGAAGTGTATGGACAGTCGTGCATGGATGTCAAAAACGTTCGCAAGTGGTGTAGAGAGTTTACAGCCGGTCGTACTGAAATTCATGACGAAGAAAGGAGCGGGAGGCCGTCATTTGCCGACGAGACAATCGCGAAAGGTGAGGGAGTTCCTCAACTTTCGCGATTGTTGAGTTCGTATTCGTTGAGTTTCGCGATTGTTGAGTTCATAAAATGCGTAAAGATCGGAGGATCATCTGGATGCTCCTGAAGCTCCTCAACGCTTCCTGAAGGGCATGGCGGCAAGCTGGTATGACATGGGCATTGTAAAACTGCCACAGCGTCCTACAAAAATGCATCGACCGAAATGGCGATTATGTTGAAAAATAAAGCATTCTGCAATCTTTAAAGTGATGTAGCAATTATAGAAAATAAACGGTTCTTTGTATATCTAAAAATCTAGGAGACCTTTTTTTGGGGGGATTTCCCTCGTAATTCAATAAGTGAACTCAATTTTACTGGTTTCATGTTTCGATTTCTGTCGATGGGTCCATCGTGTTACTACTACTGGTACGAGCGAACAAAATTTAGGTTATCCGTCTCGTTCACTTAAGAACATTTCGGGAAAATTTTGAATCAAACTTTTGCCGAATAGAGAGCCAAAGCAGACTACCGGCCGTACGCTAGCAGCACCTGCCGAAAATCGGCAAAAGTAGTGTCGGACCACGCGACACCCCTGACTGGAAGATATGTTGACCTCGTCAACTGGGACTTAAAGTCCTTTATTCAATGGTTATACAGAGATATATACAATATTTACATAGTGTCAACTCGACATAGTTAAAGCTTTACAATAGCAGAAGTAAAGATGTTTGTTTACAAAGTTTCCGTACTCTTTTAAGTGTAAGTGAATACAAGAATAGAATCATTCAGCATTACTCTTTAAAACGCTTATACAATTAAATTAAGATCAATAAACTTTTGCATAATAAAAGATTACAACAAAAACAACGCTTTGTAAAATAATAACAGATGAAAAGATGCTTGGTACATTAGTTTTCGTCTATGTAGGATTAGTTTTCGTCTATGTAGGATTAGTTTTCGTCTATATTAACAATAAGTGAAGAGTCTTTCGCTTCAATGCACTTAACCATTTCTTTTATTCCTTTCATACACAAATGGTTATATAAAAGTTCGGATTTACTTAGATAGATCTTTTGCGAAATTTGGAAGATATTTCATGAGAAAGAAGTGGACAATCCCACAAAAGATGATAAACATTTGCTGTTGTAGCGGAAGCCCCACAGCCACACTTAATATTTTTCCTTAAAAATCTGTAGTAATACGAGGGGAACTTGCCATGATTTCTTATGAACTGTGAGAGATAAAAATCCGCCTTTACTACTGGTATGGTAAAGTTGTGCAAGTCGTACCACCGCTTAAGCCGTATCTCTTAAATATTAGGCGTAATATCATGCCAATTGTGCCTCTTCCGGCAAAATGATTTACCCTTCCCCCTCCCCAATCAACCATATTGATTCATATCGCTTTCGTCTCCCTGTAATATTTGTGAGGAAGGCCGCGAAGAGAACATGATTCAGTGCCTAAAATGCAAAAGATGGGTACACGACTTATATCTCCTAGAGCTGACAAGAAAATGTAAAAAATGCCTTTGTGATCACAGCTGTAATTAGTTGTAAAAATTAATTAATTGAGAAAAAGAGAAATTTTTTACATTTGTCCAATTTCAAGCGTAGTACGACTTAAGCTACAGGTGGTACGACTCAGAATACTACATGTCAATCGTATTAAGTTCGTATTTATAAATCTTACTAATTTTATTCAAGAATATGGAATTTTACTGTAATAAATGTCAGCAACGACAACACAAGATATTATTATCACACGTTATTTTAGTCCAAAGGGGCTTTGTCCCTGAAGGACTATTGTTTTCGCTTTGCAATTTTGCGCCGAATCACTCTGAATGCCCGTTCCACTTTTCAAGCTGTTGCCACCAAATATTATCGCCCTGTATTATATTTGAAGAAATTAAATAATAAAGAATCTGCATAAATGTATGTATGTTTCTCGCGTTGTGTAAAACGACGGTACCTAGAGCCATCCAATTTTGAATAACGCACGTTTCCACCCGAATATGGGCATCTGGAAGCCCAAATTTTGAATTTGTTTTATTATCTATTTCATATTTTGTTAAAGTTTAACGATTTTTGATTAATAAACTCAACGATTTCAAAGCAAGCAATAATAAACATTGTACGGAAAAAAAACATTTTTATGTTCAACGCGCGAAACTGTGTATCAAAAATTCTAAATGCTCAATTTAAAATTATTTTGTGGTATCGTTGTTGAATTGAATTTTATGCGGCTTAATTGCGAAGAACATGACATTTAATAAACAAAGGTAACACACAAAATGTTAAAAAACGTTCCTTTGGAGATAATTTAAATCTGAAACCTTTCAGATTTTTTTTTTTTTTTTTTTTAAATTATATTTTCATAGATTCTACGATTTTACTTATTTTTTCCTAGGGGTTGCCCTTTATGCAACCTTACCCTATAGCGGTAAAATGCTTGAACAAAATGAGCAACGCATGTGTTCAATTTGTACATCTTATTGGTATTTGCAACCATTCAATTTCCATTAATACATCTAATGCGTTGTTATTGGTGTATAACTTAACAAGGTCCGCAAACGCTGTTAAGTGATTGAACCGTGTAAAATACGCGCGAAACCGGACTGGTCTCACGATGTATAACGCCGATTGGGATTTTAACTCTTTTTCCATCGATGCATCAAAGGTGTTATTAATAAAACAATAAAGTATGTGAATGCAATGAGATGCTTGAACAGGAAACCGTATGGGTTCATGACGTAAAGCTTCCTAGAATTTTTAATCCTTTGATTACTGTAGATGTGTTTAAAGCGTTCAATGTTTTCTTTTCTGTCAAGGTTAGCAATGCGTCAGATGTGTTGGCATTAGAATCCTTCATGTCCTTCACGATTCCTCGCGTAAAATGCAGGCAGATGACAATTGTTACTTTTCAACTGAGTTATCCAACCAGTAAAAGAAAAACAAACAAAAAATAATAAATAAATATATCCCTTGCTTGAAAAGTTTCATTTCAATCGTCCTAGTTAAAAGAGGATGAAAAAGAAAAAGTACAAAAAAAAAGGGGGGGAGAACAGAAAAACTCTGTAAACAGTGGTCTCAGTACGCAAACAACAACTAAGTCAAGTAAGGTCACCCTAACACGCGCGTTTGACTTTTTTTTAATCAGTGAAAGCACTTCTCTTGGATAAAATGCAGTCATGTCGTTGATAGGAATCTGAAGTGCGATGCCTTCTCAGCGGAATTTCAAACCAGCCGAATCCAATAATTTTTAATGAGAATTAATATTTTGATTACACATGTGGAACATCTCGAAGCCCCGATGCAGCCAGCTGTTTCAGTCTGCAGGAGCTGAACTCCGTATATGGAATTACCAAGGTTTGAATAAAGCTCCATTCTATCAGCTACTAGCGAGTTTCGAAACTTCTAACAAAAATTTATTTTTCAAAGAGGAAAATTTATTTTGCTACTGAAAATTTCAAAGTATATGAATAATAGAACTGAAGCAGCATTTCATGTTCTTAAGCCTGTGAGGTTTATCTATTTATTTTAACTAATAGTTCATTTTACGTCGAAAGACTATCACCCTCTTTTTACCCATGTTTTCCATGCCAGAATGTAAATAAGATAGCGAGAGTTTATTCAGATTAAGGTAGAAAGAAGTGCTATCTAAGCAAGAATGTCGGAAGTTAGTTTTAGAACGTGTCTGCCTATTCCAGGCCACGTTGTGCTGTGATTACCGACTTGCGTTAGCGACCTTAAGTGTTCTATCCATTAGGCTTTGTCTCGCCGGTTTACTACAAACCAGAGCCCTTCCTGTGCGTTAAAGTATTCTATGCGTTGTTAGGCTAGTCCACCACACCTTGAAATTATTATTTGTTATGTATTTCTGTTAAGCCAGAAGTGCTTGGCTTATTGTATTGTAAGCTGGGTCATTTGTTAATTTTATGTTTGAATAAAAGGGTCTTATACACCCTTCTTCTAATTTCTGTTTTGTTTCACAAGGCTAGAAGATAATTCTTTAGTAATCCATTTTAAAGTCTATATTGTATGCTCCCAATAGACACAGACATAGACTTTACAAGCTTCAAAAGATGAATGTTGAATACTTTGCAGAGCTTTGCTTCAGCTATAGTATAGCCTTATGCAGGCCAAAAATCCATCAATCTTATATAAAGTAGAAAGGGAAGAATAAGGCAAATTACTAAAAAAAAGAATGCCTAAAATTTTAGCTTTTGCACAAACAGATCCTCCTCGACTGACAGAAAGTGCAATTAACAAAAAGAAACAATTTTAATAAAAGATTACAAAAAGATGTTCTTCTTTACATAAAATAGAGACAAAGTTCATTGCAATGACCTGAAAGACAGGGTTAGAGTTTAAGGGAACTGGCCTTAATGTGAAAAAATGCAATGAGGCCACATAATGAAATTCAGAACTGGTCGATAAAAAAGTAGCATAATAACTATAATACAAAAGATTAATAATAAGAAGGCGAATACAAAAACAGTCGGAAAGAATTCCATACACTGCTTGGTGAATTACTTATCCTGCAGACCAATGTTTGGGGTCGGAATGGATTCCATGGACTGCTTGGTGAATTACTTATCCTACAATGTTTGAGGTCATTGCCATGTCAAAGATCATATGAGTGATGAGTAACAGGTTGGAAGATAATGAGAAGGCTTATGATTTTCAACTAGAAATATTACCCCTTCAAGCAAAACAGTGATAAGTCATAATCCTAATTACTTGTACTGAGAAAAAACATTGTATGTGAGAGGGAGGCTTGGAAATCTAACGTTAATATACTGTACATTACGTAAACCGAAGATCCATAAATCAGTTATTAGATATTAGATCGATGGATAAGTTATTAGATATTTTTATACCTTGGATTAGAGCAGGGTTAGCCGTTATATCTCAGAATTATAATAAATGCAAAATTTTGATTCTCATTCGATGAGAAATGGTTGAATTATTACTCCAAACAATTCCAATTATGCTGTTTTGTATTGGCTAAATTTTGTTTTACCAAGAAGCTTTGATACAATTCCAAGTATGCTGTTTTGTATTGGCAAAGTTTTGTTTAACCAAGAAGTTTTGATACAATTCCAATTATGCTGTCTCGTTATTAACCAAGAAATTTTGATACAATTTCAGTTGTGCTGTTTCGTATTGACCAAGTTTTGTTAACAAAGGCTGTTTCCTTATTGACTGCCTAAAAATTTGGATTGTTACTGACCTAACTATATTTTGTTGATTTAAACAATATAGTAAAATAGTAACAATATGCTGGACACTTTAAAAATGAAGTTAAATGTATGTGTACGATATATAATGTTGAGTTGTGCATTTTCGATATAGTGTTGAGGAAGAGTTGTGCATTTTCGCGACAAAAAACGTAATCGTTCGGGATTTTTTTTTCCTTAAAATCATAAATTTATCATAAACAGTAAAAACAGAAAAGCTTAATAATATGCATTATAATGGTAATTACATTCTTTTCTTTTTTCTTATTATTCCCTAAGAACCTTCTTCCACTTCACTCATTTTCTGGCCAAAGTTTTCCCCAGTTGGTAATTTTAATAATGTTACATTCACTACAGATACAGTCCAACTACCGATGCTTGAGCCTTCTCATTTTTTCTATTGATTTACAGACAGAACTTTTTTAAATTAGAAAAAGAATGACTCATTCGGCAAATTTGACCAGCAAATTCCATACGATTAGTTTTAATTTATTTAATAGTATTACTTTCTTTATGCAATTATATAATTCGTTGTCATACATATATGTCACTGTAAGCCGTAAATGTAAGAATACCAAGTATTTTCCCCAGGAAATACATGGCTGAGATTTCTTGTACTGTAGTTAAAGTCCAGGTTTCAAAGCCATACGTAACTATAGGTTTCTGTTACAGACAAGCATAAAAATGCTTTCGTAATCTTTGAAATTATTTTGATTCTAAAAATTTTCTTAAGCCATAAATATAGCGATAATGTATTTCTTAACTTCTGTATCAATATTGTTTTAATAGTCTACGTCTGAACTAAGACAAAATTTTTCAATTATATTATTTTACATTATAAAAAAAAATAATGTCTTCGTTTAGTTAAACAATAATAAGCTACGCGTTTTGTTTTATGTAAATAAAAAAATCTGATGTGTACACCACATGACTTCCTTGTAAGGAATATTAAATTATACGTATTTTTTCTTGCATTTCATATAAACTTATTGGACTGAATTAAATCTACTTCGCCGACAACGCATAAACCTCAATAGAATACATGCATTCTTTAAAATTCACTCTAGTATTTGTTTACCATAGCGACACTCTGGCGTTAGATTCACTTAACACTATTATATTTCGTTCATATTATAACTCATAATGCACAAAATTTATATCATTTAAAGAATTATCTAATCGTTGCCACATGTTCTATTCAAATACTATAATAAAGCTAGAACGATGTATGAAAGAAATTAAGCAAACAAAACAAAAAAGAAACAGTTTTTCACAGACGATTGAGTATTTCTCATACAATTAATTCAGTTCTCATTTCGCGACAAGGCAAAAATACATAAAAACTCAAAATATATGTATTAAAAATTACGAAGTAAAACACTTATTTCCTCGAAAAAATTCCAGAAAGGATTAAGCATGATTTAATTCGCAATAATAAATGAAGGCGTTATCTTTGTTGTTGCGAAGCTAAGTTTCTCAAGATTGGCAACAAATCCACTAGTCTGTTGTTTCAAATGTAAGCAATCAATAGCCGCCATCAAAAAAAGGCTTAGCGGCACTTAAACAACTTTAAAATTGCTGATAATTCTAAAAATATCGCATACAGATTTACTAAAGGCATAAAAACCTTAACCGGAAGATAAAAACAACATAATTCAATCATTTTTAAAGCAAAAAATGTACAATTTACAAACATATAAGAGTAAAGAAACTGAGATCACTGAGCCGGGTAACAGAGTGGATATATATATAAATATATTTATATACGTTTGGTGCGGCCGATTGCAACCAAAATATGAGGTGCACATCTACATGTTATAGCAGTCCTATATACAAAATTTCAACGTTCTGAGGCTACTCGTTTTTGAGTTATGCGAGATACGTAAGTACGTAGTACGTACAGACGCCACAAAAAATTCTCTTCAGAATTCATTTTAAAGCAGTTTTATAATTTTTTTTGGAGGAAACGAGTCTTTTTATTCTGTTCTTACGTACAAATTTCACGCAAAAACATTGTTAAATTGCATTCGATAGCGGTCAAAATGGATATTTTCGTTGAAATATGCTGCCTGAAACTTTTCGCGATTACAATACTTCCTTTTTCACTTCGTACAAGGAAGTAAAAACACTTTTAATAGCAAAATAATTAAAGTGATTTAATAGTAAATTAGCTTTAATTAAAATTTTGGTATTTTTCTGTTATCGGGAGTGTACTCAGAAATGTATGTATGTATGCACGTATACAAGCATATATGTGCGTATATGTGTGAATGTATACACACATATACATACGTACAAACACATATACATCCATACATCATATGTACACTATATTTCTGAATTCGGTCCTGATAACAGAAGAGTACCAAAATTTAAGTAAAATAGTCTAAAAGTTAATACATTTATGTTTAAAGTAATTTAACATCAAAATAAATAAAGTCAGATTCTTAAGGTAGTTTTTGAAGGTAAGTTTTTCTTTTTGCTTGTAATTTAAATTACGATTTTCCTCACTGAGTTACGTATAATACGTCGTTAGAAAAATCTTTTATAATTATAATAGCGGCACAAACATTTATAAAAATTATCTATTATAAATCCCTTGAATCAGATGCATTATAAATTAACATTAATAAGAGATATTATTATTAAATAAGGATGAAAATAATTGGGAAGCAAGTATTATAATGCTTTGAAATCTTTCAGTTATGTAACCATAAAACTAGCAATTTCCCACGCTGAGTGAATGCTAAATGAAAAAGTTTATACTTTATTGAATGGCAACAGTTACCACAGAGAGTGGATGGCAAATGCTGTCTTATTGCAAAGTAAACCAATGATGTTTTGAATGCTGAGAAGTTTAGCTATTAAAGTTTTCTAACACCAAAAATAAAATTTCCCCATTTGCACAACCATAAAAGACCCCTCAGGGGAAGTTATTGGCTCATTTTGATTGAATTGGAAAAGCGTTTATTATTGGAAAGTATTTTTATACTTAAATTTTGATAATCAATAGAAACACTTCCCGGGGTTTGGTACCTTGTCGTGGTCTGAGGGCTCCACCTCCTAAATCCAAACCCCAAAAGAGATTGACAATGGATAAGAAAGTTCAGACAGAGACTGTTGTGCAAAGTGATTTGATCGAAGAAGCTCGGACTATAATTAGCGAGCTAGAGACTTGTATGGAAAATGCAAGTAGAATTACAATTGAAATAAGAAAGAAAGTTTTTAACACACAAGAAGTGTTGTTTAGTTATTTGGTATCTCAATCATTGGAGATCGAAAATTTAAAAGGAAAATTAGAAATATTGGACAAGAAACCACAATATGAAAGATCTTTTGCTGAGGTTTTAAAACAGCAGAAAATAAGTGATAAGAAAACGTATCAGAATAAAGGAAAAACTAAGAAAATAGAAGAACATGTTGTTCTACTGTATCCAAGTAAAAAAGAACTTCTTCTGAAGAAGTTAAATCAAAAGTGGTAGAAATTATTGATCCAGATGAGTTGAAGATTGGTATTAAAAATGTTAGAAAAGTGAATAATGGTGGATTGGTTGTACAATGTTCGAAAAAAGAAGATATTGTTTCATTAGAACGAGAAATAAAAACGAATTCTCTTTTAAGAGATGAAATTCAAGTAAAAGCTCCTAAAAAGAAACAACCTAAAATTATATTGTATAATGTGGAAGAAGAATTGGATAAAGGTGAAATTTTGGAAGCAATTAAGAGATAAAATCAAATATTTGAAAATGGCGTAATAGAACTTTTGTTCAAAATAAAAGCTAAAAATCAAAAAGTGCATTGGGTAGCAAATATTCAACCAGATAAGTTTGGTCCGATTATGAACCAAAATAAAATTAATTTGAAATGGTATAGAATCACAGTAAAAGAATATCTAAATGTTGTAAGATGCTTTAAATGTCAAAAGTTATGGTCATTTTCAAAGTAAATGTGATAAAGATTTGATACGTGGGAAATGTTCGAAAAAAGGACACAATTATTGGGAATGCAAAAATGAACCTGAATGCATTAATTGCATACAAGCGAACAATAAATATAAATTAGATTTAGAAACTAAGCATTCAAGCTTAGATAAAAATTGTTCCTGTTTTAGAAGACAAATGGATCTTATAATAAGAAGAATTGACTATGGGTAATGTTTTCTTAAAAAGAAAAGGAAGGAAAAGAAAGAAAAAGAAAAAAAAATGGTGAATAATTGGACTGTGAATTATTATTGACAATTGTAAATTTTTATGTTTAAAAATGTTAAAAACAAATTGAAAAAGTTATTCATTTTGTTGGAAGGTCTCTGTGTATTATAAAAACTTATATTAGATTATACATTGTTGTACAAATAATCTTTTTACGACAAGGATGTCATTTGTTATATGTTGTACTGTTATATGGAAAAGTGTTCTATTCCCTAAATTAGGAATATGTTAATTTTAATTTGATTAAAAATTATGTATTATTATATTTTTTGTTGTAACAAGTTGTTTCATTAATAAAGTATTTTAGTTTGTTGGCGGGGTTAATGGATCTTCCGGCCAGTAACGAGTACAGTATGGTGGTTGATTTTAAATCAATTAGTAGTTTCAATAAGCCCTGCATATAACCCTTTAAGGTTCGCAGGATTAAATACCAGTCATTAACCATAAAAGACAACCCAATTAATCCGGACTTTCGAATAACTGGATAAACCGTGGTCACAGTTACTTCGAACGCTTTTCAGTTTTACTCAATAGTTGTTGAAATACTAAAAAAAAAGTGCGTTCATATCTTGCGCAAACAGCAACGCTTACTGGAACTCTTCATTGGGATGACTAACCAAATTATCTTTCGAAGCACACGAAACAATGTCAGATGACCAGAATCCCGCTAGAACAAGATGGGGAAAGAAACGATGATTAATCCTATCTAAAAGCGGCAAAGGGGCGCTCTGGCTCAGCGAAAATTAATCCTAGCCGAAAATAATCTGATCTAAAGTTCGAACATCACTGTCACTAGCAGTACAAAACGCATCTCGGCTTTTGATTCGCTAATAGATATTGGGGAAAGCATTTCTCGAAACCATCAATTAACAGTTTCTTTCTCCCCTAACAGCTCGGCTTCGGAGAGACAACGAGTTTGGACGTCCCATACGTCTTCGAGCGCAGTTGCTGGACGAGGGAACGGAGCATTACAGAAAGTGTCTCCTCCTTGCCTCCACCACCACCACCACCTCCACGTCGCCTTCCATCCATCTCCTCTATAGCAGATCAGCTTCCCTGATGCGCGCATATTTCTTCTTTCAGCAGAAGCGCGATTCCAAACTTTCGGACATTGTTTTTAAGTGGACAAAAGGATGGGAAAGGGGAGATGTTGAGAAAGAGGGCGGCTATTTTTAAAACTCCTGGGAGGGCAAAACCAAGAATGATCGCCGGTTACAACGTTACCCTCTCTCCAGATACTTTTTCTCCAGTTTTTTTTTTATTCCCGTCGCCGACACCTATAGTGGCGACAAAAGAGGAGAAGAGAAAAATTCCGAAAGAAAGCCAGGAGTGGGGAGGAGGTGAAAAAAAAAAAAGAAAAAGGGGGGCGGAAACTGGCTGGAAAGAAGAGGCTCAAATGAAGACATACGACAGCGTTTTTTGGCCGATATCTAATGAAGGTAACAGAGGATAGAAGAAGGTGGTATAGGGCGCGGGGAGAGAGGATCTGCGATTTGCAGAAGAGGGAGAAGACACAAAGACGTTTCAATCAAGGTTTCTTAGCCCCACCCCTAGCTAGAACCAAGACAAATGCGGAGCCCGGAAAAGCCTAAAATGGGTGCGTGAATATGCCAATCAGAAGCGCGCCAACGACCGAATAATGTTGGGGTCTCACTTCCATATTGGACCCATTCCTCCCTCCCTTCGCTTCATCTCCAACAATCATTATTTCCACGGGCTGAAGAAAGTGCAGAAGAAAGAAAATAGTTTATATATCTACAGATAGAGAGATAGACATATGAAGAGAGAGAGATGGAGAAAACAGAGGAAGGGAATAGAGAGGAAGAGAGGAGACATAAAGATATCTTTCGATATGATTACTGCTCCAGATGGTGATTGAGGGATCGTGCGACGTCCGAAATGACCATCTTCAATTTCCACTTGGCCAAAGATCTGACGTCGTTGGGGGGAGAGATGGCCTGCGATAACGCTTCAGACTTACCTCGTGAATTTTTTGGAAGAAGAAAGTGAATATGTAGGGCAAGGGGCTATTGTGACTTACACAGAACAGTTCACGGCGAAAGACCTTATATTCCAGCATTTTTTGTTAAATATATCTTAAACCAAAGGTAAGGAAGGAAGTCTTCCTGCCCTCCTGACATCTACGGTATTTTAGAATATGAGTCTCTACAAAATGTTTACGCTATTTAAGTCCTTCTATCTTAAGTCAAAGTTTAATTCCAATAATTCGTCATATTATTTTCGAACTGCGCATGTGCGATTAAAAAAGCATATAAAAAAAATTTGACACCATTTAATGCCTTTTTATTTATTTATTTAAGATTTTATCAATTGTATAAAAACATTATGATTTTTAACGCAGTTCTGTCCGCCAAACACTTTTATTCTTCATTATTTAAAATTTTTAAACAATGACTCTTGCTTCTTCCCGGTGTTTTTTTCAAAACATTTTCATTTTATCTAATTACTCCCTTCGAAATAAGCGGTGGCTTTTAATACTTTATTTTATTTCTATATAGTTACTTTTTTATGAATACTTATTCTGCTTTTTATTTATTAACTGTTAACTTTTATTCAACGTATTCCTCTTTTAAAAATAAAATTAGAGCCCGATTTACGAAACCTAAGCCTTAAGGGCGAAACCTGTTGCGGAGGTCCCCTCTCCCTTCTAATTTTTTAAGGAGACTTTTGAAAATTATGTTTCATAAAGTAATCTTTTAATTTAACATTTTTCAGTCAATGTTATTTACGGTGCGTGGTATAAAAATAAACGTATCAGTGCTAAAATTGCTTAATGAAGAGTACTGCAAAAGAGAAGCTGGCTTTATACGAAGATGTTCCTGTTCTAAAATTGCACATCTGAAAACTATACTCGTTTTACATGCAAATTAACATTGAGGAAAAGAGTGCAGGAAAAAAATTAATAAATAAAAGAGAGAAAGAGGAAGGATTATTATTATTTTTTTTTTTTTAATCCGGAAGCTTTTAGATTTTATATTACGTCTAAAGAGGCGATTTTTTTTTAACGTTTTGTGTGTTACGTTTATTTATTAAATATCATATTCTTCACACTTAAACCATAAAATTAAATTCAACAGCAATACCAGAAAATAGTTTAAAAAGAACATATCTTTAGAATGTCCGATAACAGTCT
Source organism: Stegodyphus dumicola (assembly GCF_044657685.1). Classification (NCBI taxonomy): domain Eukaryota; kingdom Metazoa; phylum Arthropoda; class Arachnida; order Araneae; family Eresidae; genus Stegodyphus; species Stegodyphus dumicola. The sequence continues at coordinate 17,869,042 of NC_140772.1, read as the reverse complement.
CTCGCGCTGAAAATAAATATGTTTTTAGTCCAAAGGGATTTCAGTCCCGAAGGACTATTGCTTTCGTTTTGGCATTTTGCGTCGGACTCATAAACGTCGGTTCACTTTTCAAACTGTTGCCACAAAATGTTAGAGTCCTGCATTATATTTGAAGAAATTAAATAATGAAAAATCTGCATAAATGATTGTCTATTTCTCGCATTGTGATAAAACAATGGTACATAGAGCCATCGAAATTTGAATGACGAAATCCTACTGCGAATATGGGCATCTGAAATCCCAAATTTGGAATTTGTTTTATTATAGATTTTATATTTTGTAAAACTTTAACGAATTTTTGATTTACAAACTCAATGCTTTAAAAGCGAGAAATGGCAACGTTATATAGAAAAAAAAAAATACTTTTATCTCCAGCTCGCGAGACTGTGTATATCGGAAATTCTAAAGATATGCTTAATTTAACATTATTTTGCGATATTGCTCTTGAACTGAATTTTATGGTTTAAGTGCAAAGAACATGATATTTAATAAATAAAGGTAACACTCAAAACGTTAAAAAAACGCCCCTTTGGACGTAATTTAAAATCTGAAAAATTTCAGATTTTTTTTTAAAAATATTATATATATATATATATATTTTCCGTACGGTGTTGCCATTGCTCGCTACGAAATCGTTGAGTTTGTTAATCGAAAATTATTTAATGTTTTACAAAATATGAAATCAGTAATAAAATAAATTCCAAATTTGGGCTTCCAGTTGGACATATTCGAGTGGAGGACAACGTTATTCAAAATTTGATGTCTCTAGGTACCGTTGTTTTTTCACAGTGCGAGAACATAAATTCCTGCAGAATTTTCATTATTTAATTCCTTTATATATATAATGCAGGGCTCTAATATATTTGTTGGCAACAATCTGCAAAGTGAAATGTCGTTTATAGTGAACCAACGCAAAATACCAAAACGAAATTAATAGCTCTTCTGGGCTAACGCCGTTTGAGCTAAAAAAGGCAAGACAATTTATTAATTATTCGTTAATATTTACTTTAAACATATCTAGACCTTAAAATTGATTATTCTAAATTTTATGCCCTCCCCCTCTAAGTTCACCTTTTCACCTAAATTCGAGATCTTTCCAAGTTACATAACGCTGCCTGCAGAAGGGAACTAAAACCTGAAATTAACCAATCGCACCTTAGCTATACATATACACCTACGTAGTATAAATACTGCTTCGCGAGCAATTCGTCCCTTATTCTTCCTAACTTCTCCTGCGATGGAAAACCTCTGCGCTGCTATGCTTCTTGTCTAAGATTCTCATAACATTCGTTTAAAACCCGTGTACATAAAAATTATCGTATTTAACTATTATTGGATATATACCTTGTCTACCAAAATGATCTGATGTGAATTATAATGGAATAATACTACGTTTAGAAACGGCCAAGTCTGGAAGTTGTTTTATACAACCATTTTTCTAACTACTTCACACACACACACACACACACACACATATATATATATATATAAACATATGTTACGGTGAAACATCGAAATCTGGAGAATGTCGACATTCACCATGTACTAATGGTGAATGTTGAACATATAAGAATATTATATTTTCTTCTCCGTAATTCAGTCGCGAATAAACGCACTCGAGACTTGAAATAAGAACTTAAGAATATGAGAACCTAAAACACACAATACATTCAAAATGAGAAAGGAAAATAATAGAAGTTAAAAACTTACTTGATTATACAGTACGTTCTAAATGAGAAAATAAAATAACAGTCATAAAAAACTTACTAAATTATGTGATTCAAATATTATTTATTGCCACAAACTATTATGGCACTTTATGACCTCTCTTTTCGATTTTCACCAGAGCATATCTGTGATTGTCGACATACACCGGTGAGGGTCCGAATAGACAAGAATGTAGTGAGATATTCGGTCTTTCACCGACGTATTTGGTGAATGTTGATATTCTCCCGTGAAAGACGACATTCTCCAATTTCGGTCTTTCACAGTAACATATATATATATATAAGTAAGGTTGTAAGAACAAACGAATATATATTCTTTGCGCACATAAATGAGCAAAGTAAATTTTAAAAAAATTCACATTTAGATCTTTATATTAGTAAAGCTTTTTATATTTAGTTGCATTTTACTCGAATATGTACTTTGGAAGAGACGATTTTATTTCCGTCCGTCTAAATTTCATAGAAAGAAAGAAAATGAATATTCGAAACAAGCGTTCGGGAAATTTCAATCCACTATAGGAGAGAACCAGATAGAATTTGAAAATAAACATTCCAAATCAGTTTCTTCTATTACTACACATCTTTGCGCACAAAATCTGCTCCACACTATCCCACATAAGCAAATAACAAAACGGCTACTATCGGGAGAAGACCCCCCCCCACTCAAAAAAAGAAAGAAACGAGAAAGAAAAATAATAACAATCGAATAATGAACATCCGACTCAGTCATCTCATTAGAACAGCTACCGTTCACTGAATCACTCTAATTATGGGGGGGCCAAAAGCTTTTTTTCCCTTTTCTTTCACCCCCCCACCCCCGGTCCAGCGCCGGGAGCGATACGTCTCTTTTACACGAGGCATTAATAAGTTTTCTGCACGAGGTGGCTCTGCCCCCGTCTCTTGGAAGGATCCAACAGAGAGTATGTGTGTGTGTGACCCCTCTTGTCCAGTACAGCGGAGTCATCTTTAAGAGGCAGTTGGATTGGTGCGCGATGGATCGTTACAGTTACAGAGAACATCCATGAACTTGTAATGACTTCTACTTCGACTACGACGAAGCTGTAATCACGGTTCGCTCCAAACGTTTCCGTCCCTTTTATTTCAGCAGACTTTTGGTAATTTTGTTTCCTTTTCTCTTCTTTATATATATATATATATATATAGAAAGAGTTTTTTTCCCCTTATTGCTACTCTCCGTAACCTTTTTGATTTACGAGATCAGGAGAGTTGGAATCATATACAAACACTTCCACGCACAAAGCGATAGTTAAAAGCATTGTTGAAGATAGCAGAGATAATTATTTTAGACAAGCAAGCGTTCACAAAAACCAGTGCAAATTAATAATTAAATGTGCATAATATATCTGAAATGGGCCGTTGGATAAAAGCGCCCCATCTTATTGGTTGCCTCATCTTTGCGCATATCGTCCAGTAAGCTGTATAGCAAGTACCATCAAGATTGTACCTTTACACAGAGATGCGGTACAGTTTTTAAATTTCGAGAAAGGGCACAATCTTACAAAGGTGCCGACATCGTTGTGCAAATAGGATCCCCGTTTGCTTTATTCATCGCAGTAGCAAATTAATTCCCAACTTGCATAGGAGTGTCCCAGTATAATGATTCCCTCCTAAAATTAAAAAGTGGTAGATAAAGATGGCGACACCTTTATGCCGAGCAACATCATAAAGGCTGTCAAACACCGGCTATCCTACATAAAGCTAACAGTACATATACGACAAAGGCACAGCTACAACACCTTTTCCATATGAACGGTGCGCAAAAGGTTATCTTGCAATAATACAGGAGATTCCAAAAATCTTTTATAACATCTTTTATCGAATAAATTGGAAATAATTCTCCTTGTTTACAATGCAGATATAAAGCCAATGTAGTCAGTAGTCAATGTAGTCAATGTAATCACAAGAGGCATTCGATTATTGGTGTGAATCATAATCATCGGGATAAATTAAGCGCCCTATAACAGAAGTTAGGCCTTGAGCTCATACAGACATTCAATGCGTCGGCGCATGTAGTTCCTTAAAAGGAATTTGCACATGGAAGTTAATGCCACATGCTCATTCTCTCTTTGCTCTACTTTTCACCTTGTCATATGTGATTTGTGAGACATTATTTTCTCTTGAATGGCATTTTAACCATAAAATGGTTATTTACTGACTTAGACCAATTAATTGTCACAATTTACAAATACTAATGCACTTCCTATTCCTCTCAACCATATATATATGGCCTTTTATCTTTTTCTGGCCTTTATATCTTCATGTACATTCACTGTTCTTATTATATTTTTTATTTTTATATTATTTTTTATTTGTTTTTACAAAGTTTGCTTTATTTATCTTATTTTGTAATCTATGCTTATTTCAACTTTATACTTTGAATTCTATTTCATAATGACAATTTCCAATGTTTAATTTCTACAAATAATATAGTACTCAAATGCATAAACATGAAAGTGTCGGGGACGGTTACTCGAGTTAATTAGGATTTCTCTACAGTAATTGATTTTTACTCCAAATTGAATTGACTAAAATGCTTCATAGGAATAAGTTCTTTGAGTATCAGCATTGGTTCATAATTCCTTCTATTCGCGGAAATATTTGGCCTGACTAGAATTGCCGGTTTGGCTTAACCTTATTACTCGAGTAAAGACGAAACACCTTCGTATTTACGTATTTATTTATTAATTATTGTTCATTGAACGGGAGTTGGTTTGTTCCCCTTGAAAAGTCAACTAATTTCCAATCAATGATAATGATTACATGCATTTCATTTAATTTTTCCTTTTACAATTGAAATTTTGTTCTTCATGATGATTTTAATTTCAGTCCCCGTTAAAACATTATTAACATTTTACTTTCAAGTTACTTCAAGACATCTTTCAAAATATAACTTGTAGGGTTTATATTTATTTTAACTAACATTTATTTTAAGTTTAAACTATCTTTCCTGTCAAGCCTTACTTTCCCCTGGAACTGCCAATGCCAGAGTATGTAAATTTTAGTAGAACGCGCAAGGATTCAAATTATCAGCGGAAGTATTCTGATTTAAATAGAAAGGAAACGAGTTCGAGGGTGTGATATTCTTACTTCACAAGCGCGGAGGTAGTTGGCCAGAAATTGAAGAACCCCGCGTTTCGGCCTGTGTGCTTGCCTGGAAGTAGTGTTAATCGTTCAAGTGATCTTCAAGTTTGCTGAATTAGCAGCGGTATTGTAAAACGCGGTGAGTCAGTTACTTTTAGAGAGCCTCGTAGTTAGAATCTTGTCTTTAGTTTCTTTTCAGGTTATTATTTTTATTTGACCGCCGAGTTGGCGAAGTTTGTGAGCGTCAAGAGCACGCACTTGTAATTTATTACGTTGAATAAAAAGGGACTTAAACCCTTAACAAAACTCTGTCTTTTATCCAGTTTTCACAGTCACCTCTTGGTTGCGTGCAAGTTGGAGGCGCGCAACGCTACATTGGCGCCCGAACACTTATCGAACTGAAATGGCCGAAAATTGGATGGAAACCGCTGGACAACACCAAGAAATGACAAGCCAATTGGAAGGATTTGGATACCTGGTCCAGACTTTGAGAGCGTCAATCAAGCCAAACGTCCATTTCGACGGAAAAAATTCGGTGGCGATATTTCTAGAGGGCCTAGAAAATCACTTTCAGCTCTACCCTGTGCCTGAAAGACAAAAAGTTGCCATCGCCACATCCGCACTAAGAGGACAGGCCGCGCTATGGTGGAAAAATATAGGCAAATTTTTATTAGGGGAATTTGGAAGCCAGACATATACATTTGAAAATTTCAAAAAATCGTTAGTAAAGGCCTTCCCCATAGTGAAAGATCGCGCAAGGCTGGAAGCCGAACTATATAGTTTCTATCAACGGGATATAGCAGAATTGACGGACTTTATTCTACGAAAAATTAAGCTGACGGATATGCTGTATGGGAAGAAACCCGATGCGGAGATTATTGAAATAATCTTACCAAGATTGTTACCCGCTGTTCAAGACTACTTTGAAATTAGAAACCCAAGCACATTGCAGGAGCTCTTCGAATTGGCGGTGAAGTTTCAAAATCGCAGAATAGCGGAAAAAACTAGAGGGGCAACGTATTCTCAAAGTACCCGAAGGAAATCTTCAAATGAGGAAACCAGAAATGGAAATCGCTCTTATGGGGGAAAGAGCTATCGCGTGCAAGTTGGAGGCGCGCAACGCTACAAACTTACTAGTATGGATTCACTCTTTTCAAATAATTCTACTTTAATTAAACTTAGGAGATAATATAATTAATTAATCAATATTGTTTAGGAAATAAATTATTATATATATATTAAAAAAATCTGAAAGCTTTCAGATTTTACTTTACGCCCGAAGGAGCGTTTTTTTTTTTAACGTTTTGTGTGTTACTCTTATTTATTAAATATCATGTTCTTCGCAATTAACCATGAAATTAAGTTAATAAGAAATACCACAAAATAATTTTAAAATGAGCATATCTTTAGAATTTCCGATACCCAGTCTCGCGCGCTGGCAATAAAAATGTTTTTTTTCGTATAGTATTGCCACTGCTCGCTTTAAAATCGTTGAGTCTGTTAATCAAAAATTTGTTAAAGTTTTATAAACTATGAAATAGATAATAAAACAAATTTCAAATTTGGGCTTCCAGATGCCCATATTCGGGTGGAAACGTACATTATTCGAAACTGGATGGCTCTAGGTACCATCCTTTTATCACAATGCGAGAAACATATATACATTTATTCAGATTCTTCATTATTTAATTTCTTTAAATATAATACAGGGCTTGGATATTTGGTGGCAACAGTTTAAAAAGTGAATCGACATTTAAAGTTGTGAATGCAAAATGGCAAAACAAAATTAATAGCCTCTCCGGGCTTAAAAAAAAGAAAAAACTGTGACACTCTCTTTACAGATTTTATAGCAGACATAATTCGCAGCACAAATGTCGTTTATTACACATGCGCAAACTTAACAGAAAATTAAGCTGTAATGTTTATTTTGAATTAAAAGTTTGTAGAATCATTAGGTTATTTTGAAGCAGGAGACGTGCAAAATGTGCGGGACTCGAACCTGGACCTCTCGAATACATGCCGAGTATGCTTACCGTTACACCACGAAGGCATGCTAGAAGAAAGGAGAAAATACCTTATACGTGATGAGAGGTATGTATTGGTAATGAGAGGGCTGACAGTCTGGCCAAGGAGGCATGTATTTCAACTAATGCACCCATTGCGGAAATTTCTGGTTCTAGACAAATTGCCATTATGAGTATATGGAAAGATGTGTGGAAAAGTTCAACAAGGAAAAATAATTTGTTGATTGATATTGAAATTACAGATAAAGTTTTAATCTATGATGGCATTGATATGAATCAGATTATCACCGGACATGGTAGGTTTCCTCATTATTTAAAAAGATTTCATGTACAAGATAATGATCTATGTCCAAATTGTAGTGTTTTGGGTGATGCCAAACACTTCGTGGTGGACTGCCAATTGACTGATTTTATTAGACGAAGTTTTGTGATATACATTTTGATTTATTGAATTTTGATTTTAAACATTTGAAATTATATGCAAGAGAAATGATGGCCTTTATTAATGGCAATAGACATGCGATTGGGGTTTTTAACTAAGTTCGTTTTATTTTCAATGTGTTTATTTTAGGATGTCTTTTTCGTCGTGTTTTGATGATATGTGTGACTGTATGTCATATTTTCGTTGTGTGTTTTATGTGTGCTTTCCTTCCTTATTTTATGCTATCATTTTTACTAATACAGTTTTCTTGATTTAGTTATTTTTGTTTTTCCTTGGCAACCTTGCTGGATGTATAATTATTATTTTCTTTAGTTGATTATACTAACATTTTTAGTTACTCGGAATACCGGGCTTGGATCTTTGAATTTTAAGTTGCTTCGTGTATAATATCTTGGATTAGTTGTTCTTTTTTACTGATCTGGCGTTTTGACTTTTGTTGGGGAACTCTCCTGGTCTCTGGCTGCCTTCGCTTGTGGTGTGAATGGGACACCCCTTTTTGGACCATAAGATCACTTTGTGATCAGGCGGGTTGGGGCGTTCTAGCAAAAACAAAATCTTATACGTGATTTTTTTCTCCTGAATCTATCCTTTATTTCCGCTGCTTCGCTTACTCCACCAGAATATAAAGGGGGCGAGTTTAAATAACAAGCGAACATCTAAGTTCAAAACGAAAAATTGGCAGTCTCAGCTAGCCGGTAACGGAAATTAAATTGAACATAACAAGACTTTTGCGATATTTAATAGACGACAAGAATCTTCCAACTAAAACGGAGATATTTTTCTCGACTTAAATCCTCTTTCAGGTAGGTCTCCAACCTCTGGACTCTCAGCCATCTATTAATATTCCTTCGGTTATATCATTCGAAAAATATATTCTAATAGTGACGCTAAGACATAACACAGAACCAAAGCATAATGCAATGAAGGTATTTTCAAGCAATGCAATTTCAGTACAAAAGAAGCACTGCATACATATACAGAGAGAGACATTAATTTCTGGAAGGAAATACCAGAAGTGCTAAAACTGAAAAAGTAATCAATCGATAATAAAGTACCAGCTTTTGTCTAACTCCAAACACTTCATCTAACACCAACATGAATACTGTAATGAACAGCAGCAGCAACAAAAGTTTTACGCAAGGAGGCTCCCTGACAGGGCTCTTTCGAGAACTTCCCCGTTCGAGAAGATTGCGACTTCATACAAAGCCAATGAAGAATATTAGGTGTAACAAAAAAGAAGAATGATACACGCTAGCTATTGTGCCAGGTAATCAAAGACGCAAGGAAATCAATAATATAAATAAACTGGAAAACAAACAGAAGGGAAAAGCCGTCATAATCAGCAGCCTTAAAAAAATAATAATAAAAAAAAAAAAAGCGGAGGGATGGGAAGTTACTCTGAGAGTCACAAAAGAATCGCAATCAGAACGGCTGGGTCCAATTCCTCAGACGGGATAATGGCCCGAGAAGGCAAACTTGCATTGTTGCGCGTCAGACCTTCTGTTCAATCGTTTCGCTGATTAATTCCTCGGCAATTGAGCTCATGCCACGCTTAGGTGGCAATGGTTGGGGAAGGAGAATAGAATACCAGATTTTATGTCGATATTGAAATGATCAGGAATATATATGGATGATATGAATACCTTTTACAGTAAAGAAACTAAAACGTGCCTTTCGAAATGTAAAGAAAAATCACATCCAGAATTTGTAAGAAAAGATGCAAATGCTGGCCGCAGCCCAGAAAACTCGGCCCACTCGTGGCCGAGCGGTAAAAGCCGCTAAACACTGGTAGCTCGGTCCAGGATTCGTGTCGCGGCGAACGGGTTGGCTGCATGAGTGTTTTCCTGCTTTTCCCCATGTGTAACGTGGATACGAGCCGGTTTCCCTTAAAAAAATCTCCACAGTGCATCCCTCCCTTTCCGTGTAGTGCCTAAAGGGCGGAGCACGTAATAAGTAAAAAAAAAACCTCAAGAAACTCAGAATCAAACAAGCTCTGTAACTGGTAACATCAGAAGAATATTAAACATTTCAATTTTCTTAGGGTTAAGACCATTTGTTAATTTCTAAATGATTTAGTTTAACATTTTTGGTTAAATAAATACAAAGGATTTAGTAGGAAGGAAAAAAACATCTGAGCAAAGAAACTATGATGATGAACACATCATCATGTAATGCATAAAAACCGCCAAAATTACTTCCCTTCGTTATACGGTTATAAATAAACGCGAATATTCAACTAAAAAAAATAATTTTAATGATAAACGCTTGTACGGGTAAATATTTACCGAATTGATTTCGCACACCCATTATAATTCTTTCCCTCAAATAGTTTCATATATATATTCCTCTTACTTATAAAATTTTAATATATATATATTTGAAAAGTCAACTAATTTCCGATCAATGACAATGATTACATGTTTTAATTTTTCCTTTTACAATTGAAATATTATTCTTCGTGATGATTTAACTCCAGTCCCCGTTAAAACATTATTAACATTTGCTTTCAAATTACTTCAAAACATCTTTCAAAATATAACTTACCAGTATGGATGCACACTTTTAAAATAATTCTACTTTAATTAAACTTAGGAGATAATATAATCAATTAATCAATACTGTTTAGGAAATAAATTATATATATATATAATTGAAAAAGAAAATGTAAAGCTAACAAGTATAGACGTAAGACCTATTTGGTCTTAAAAAGTTTTTCGCATAATGCTGCAAAAAGATATGAAATAATAGTAGTAGGTATAAATATTGCAGCGATCTTGCTAAAAAGTTACCAGGAGCTGTAGCTCCACGAAATATTTTAACGCTGTATTACTAAAAAACTAAGAAGAAATTTGTCTGGAAAAACTAGAAAAAACTGTAAACAGGCCGAAAAAAACTGCCAAAATTAATGCTGGAAGACATGCTAATGCACGAAAAAATTAATCTGACCGTTGTGATATGTGAAAAGTTAATTCGCATGAAAAATAGATTGATGGAAAAAAAATATATGAAAAGTAAATACATATAAAAATATAGACTGAAAAAATGCCAATACATAAAATGTAAAAATTAAAATGAAAATAAAAATTGCAACAAAACAAAATACAATAATTACATAGCGGAAAATGGTAAATTAATCCACTCGTACCCTCAATTGGCTTTTCAAGGGAAAAAAACTGAGTTCCGAATTAGGTTAAATACCATTACGCGTTTCGCCGAAACAGACCATTGAAGTTCTTGTTTAATGCGAAAAAATTTTTATAAAAGAACATTAATATTCCCGAATAAATCTTTTTTGGAGCTTCACTGCTCTGTTCCTTTTTCCCGACGCGTTCGCTGAAAAACACATTAGGGTGTTAAAAGCAATTGCAACTCCGAGCAATGTAAAATTAAAATCAAAATAAAATAAAATAAATAGCGGTCTGCTATTAGTCAAAAAATTACAACAACGTACGGGCTGGTCCTATATATATATATTCAGTGCAAAAGGCACAGAAAACGGTTCAACATGCCAAAAACTTTGGAATGGATAAAAGTTCTTTTTTCTCAATAATATGATTTTGTATTCAGCTTATGTTTTAAGAGTAATAAAAGGTTGCTGAGATTTCTATAGAAGAGCATATATTTATTAAGGATAATATAAAGGACTCTTACGGACAAAAGTGACGTAATCAATGAATATGGAATAGTATCTGCCCAGGAGGAATGAAAGTTAGAAAAGAGAACGATTACGATCATAATAGATGCTGTCATCTGCTCATGGCTCACATTTACAGAGTGTTAAGTGTTGCCACTCTTTTTTTTTATATTCACTAACGCCAAGAAATATGAAAGTCCAGTGATATCAATTACCGGCACAAGATTATAGGCTATTTGAAATTTCATTCAAGAAGTAAATATTTAAACGCCGGGATATGTTTTTCGTTCGCTTGCATTCTCTTTTTCAGCTGTTCAGTTAATATCCATTAACTCTATATGGAGATAAAAGAATCCCAGATATGATTCTTAATTTTTATGAAATATTTCTTATATAAAAATAAATAAATATAATTATTTATATGTATACATATTTTAGTTAAAGGAGATGTAAAATTATTTTTAGTTTTTAAATTCTTTAGACAGCATCCGAATTTCTTTTGTATCTCGTTTGAACCTTTTCGGTTCCTTTGTCTTAAGACACGGGATATATTGATTGCTTTTTAAACTGTCATTAACGATTACGGGATCTCTCGCGATTGTAACAAGTGCGACTTCATAAATCAGCTTCCTAAAATGATCGTGTTCTGCATTAAATGCAAATTTTCATAATTTGTTTTTAATGATTGTTTTCCAAAAGATGAAATAGTATGCTGGTTATAATGTGAAAAAAAAATCCTCAACTGCGAATATTAATTAATATTTTTTACTTATAATTTTTACTCAAAAACAAAATTTTTAGCCTCTTTTCCCCGAAATAAATAATACTGAAGGGGGGGGGGGAATCGAGAATCTTCATCAATATTTATTTCGGAATCCTTATCAATTTCTCGTGTATAAATAGTTTTAAAATTTAAATAAATACAAAATATTGTTAAAAAATGTCAGAAAGCCTATTATCTGATGCCTAACCTGGTTTCAGTATGATCCAGATTCTACTGTAATTCAGAAATTCTAGCTTTAAGACTATTAATACTCCGCTGCACCTGATAACCGAACAAAACGGCTTAAAAAAAAAAAAAAAAAAAACATATAAAAGAAGTATGGCAGCGGCGAATTTCTTAAGAACCTAATTTACAGACGTTGAAAACTCTCACATAAAAAAACGACATCCCCCCTCCACCCCTTTCGAAAAAACAGTAATCGGCACAACGCTGAAAATCAGATCTAATTCGGAGGGAGAGAGCTTATGATACAATCAAAAGTTTCGCCTCTAGCAGGAAGTCCAACTCGATGACAGCGCATGGCTTTCTTTCAGTTTCCACACTTCTCTCTCTTTCCTTCCCCCCCTTTCAATTCTCTTCCCCATTTTCATTTCACTTTTACCCCCGACAGGAATGTGACGGGTTCATGGACCGCATTTCACCCCTCCCCCTCAAATAATATTTCAAGAGTCACTAAGTATTCCCCATCCCTGGGCCCCTTCAATAGCTCCGCACGAGATATTGCACGCAGTAGCTTGGTGCCCAGCGGCAGGCCTATGAAGGCTAACCCCCAAAGCTGGGCCTCTTTTCACTGAGCTAACTCAGTGCAAAATCGGAACGGGGTAGTCGAGAAGGTAGTTAAAGGAGGAAGACAATGAGAAAACGTCAACCGATTTCTGACCCTTCCCAGTTTAGCGAACTCTCTTCTGTCAGCTATAAGGAACGATTGGCGGATATTAACACGAGCATTACTTCGAATGACTTTTCTGAGGACATAACTACAAATTTCAGTTTCGTAAAAAGAAATTTTGCGACGATTGCTTCTTTATTTATACATCTCTATCAATAAGAGTAAAATATTATTCTAAAAGCAGACCCAAAATCAGAAGAAACAAACTTCATCAAAGCTTAATCCTGTTAAATTTGCGACTACCGCTTCTCTATAATTTTTCAAACAGTTTATACCTGCACTTACCAAGATGCACGTATAAACTATAAAGCAGATCCTTTGAAACTGCCAAACACTTGGCACAGTGTATATATAGGATCCAACGTACTCCACTACAAAGATGTATGGGATCTTATGTCATATGCTATTACACGTTGCATAAAGCATACAAGGTTACGCTATTAGTGTTTCTCTTAATTTGCTTTGGAAACATGAATGATCCTGAATAGGAACAGGGAGCTTACTCAAGCTATGTTCAAGAACGTGTGAAGTAGACAACACAAGCAGGAAGGGTATACGAAACCCTTTATTTTCAATATTTTACAGGTACTCCCGAACTTCGGGATTATGAGACCAACCACTTGTGGTCTGAACGTAAGAATATAAAAAAACTACGAACTAAAACTCTAACTAAAAGCTAACTTTGAATTAGTATACAAATGCCTAGCACTAAGACTGGCCTTTATTTAAAAAAGGTACGTATGTAGTACGCCGAGCTGCTTAAACTACGATACGTTTGGCAAATATCAAGAGGGCTAAACCTCTGGCCTTAAAGGCAACCAGCAACCGAGTGAAAACAGGATCCTTACAACCTAAACTACACAATTACCTCGATCTACCTTAAGAGACAGTCAGAACTATTTCGTTTCATTTACAATTTAATTAGAAGAAAGTATTTGTAGAAATTATATAAAAGTCCCAATAAAAAAAGTGAATTGAATTAAAATCAAATCTCATGATCTTAAGATACGCTATTGGCACATTCGTAGATTTCAAAGCTTGAAGAACTCATAAGGATGAAGAAACATCAGCAGGGCCGGATTTAGACTTGATGAGGTCCTAAGCTATTTGAGATATGGGGCCCTTTATAAGATTGTTATATTAGATTTTAATTTGTGGAGGTCCCAAAGAAGTGGGGGCCCTAAGCTATAGCTTGTGTAGCTTAGGGCCCTACCGTAAATCCTGCACTGATCAACAGCTACACCGTTACGAAGCAAAACTTAGAGCAAACCAAGATGATGCCGAGTTTAAGTCGTACTACAAGCTTATATTATCAGGCTTGAGTAAACAAAGTAATTCGCCAGCTGCACTTAACCATTATGATCATTGTGTTTAAGGAAACACCTGAAGTTCATTGTGTTTAAGGAACAGAGTCATAACTGCAAGCTTAAGGGGACTCATACACCTTAAAGCCCATAAGATCTTCGAATAGGTGACTGTTGCAAGAATTGGGATAACTTATTTATTTTAAAAGCAATTACTTCCAACCTTTTACTGCTGACTACATAATATAGCTGCTTTCTGAAATAGTAATCAGAAAAATTGTGTTGCCACAAATATTTTTATAATTTAATCCGCTTTGTGACAAAAGTTTTCGTCATGTTTCCACCTTGCGCGCACAGTTTAAAACATTCTGTTGCATAATTTAATTCCATATTTAATATATAGCTTTTATAACATTTGGAAACTACTGTGAACCAAAAAATTCTAAGAATTTCATGTTAAATTTTTATTCTGTTTGGAGTTGAGTTTATAAAATGTATTTTATTAAAAATATCTGTAATGTTTTCGTCCATAAGATTTTTTAATATTAAAATATTCATCAGATTTTAGTTCAGTTAAAAGATAGGGCTCATATAAAGAATTCCATCCAATTTCAAGCATGTACCATTAGCCATTTTTAAAATATCATGCGCGCGAGGTGGAAATATAGCGAAATATTTTGTCACAAAGAGGATTAAATTACAAAACTATTTGTGGCAACAGAAACTTTCTTGTTACTAGTTTCCAAAGCAGCTATATTATGTAGTCAGCTGTAAAAGGTTGGAACTAATGGCATTTAAGATAAATAATTTATCCCAATTCTTGCAACAGTCACATATTCGAAGATCATAAGGGGTTTAAGGTGTATGAGCCCATTTAAAGAATATTACAAAATTCAATCTACGAACTCACGAATACAACAGGGCGGTCATTATATTAACTGCTATAATTCGATAAAACTTTACATAAATAATTTATTAAGAGTAAACCTTAGTTTTAAATGCAGAATTTAGCGGTTAGAGGGAGCATATAATAAATATGGCGTTAAATCTTCATTTTTCTTTAAAGTTATATTGAAAATTTTGCAATTCTCATCCCCCAGCGTCAAATGAAAATATCATTTTATTTAGATCCAAGTACATATTTCAGCACAGATCTATGCAGATAACTGATAAAAAGCTTTGTTGAAGAGCATTATTGTACAAAACATTGAAAAATAGTCGACTGAGAAGAAGCACTTGTTTCATGCAACGAGGAAATGCAAGAAATGATGAGGTAAGCCTGATGGCGAATACCTGAAATATTAAGCCATATTGTTGTACAGTTTACGTTAAAACAAAAAGATGGCGAACAAATGACAGCAAGCAATGATCCCGTTTAAATTTTGCTAACAAAATGAAATATAGGTGAAGTGAGTCATAAAACAAACAAATAACTTAAGCCATGATTTTAATATCTAGCGTTTTAAATAGCAGTTACTTTTGGAAGATATATTTTTAAAATGTTAATATAAACCATTTGCGTGAATGGAACAAGTTTTCTAACATAAGTAGCATTCACTACATAACATTTTCAAATATTATTTCTATAGGAACATGGAATTTGTAAAGTTCATTACGAAATTCTGAATATCATGCACATGCTTTGCTACAATATGTATGCATCATGCAGCTTTATAAGCAAAATTTTCCCAAGCAATTCAAAATGCGGTAACGTAGACCCACCGTTGCTCACGTAGATAACAAAAGGATTGAAACTGTCAAATAACTTACAACTGGCAAAGGTAAGCAGGGTGTAGAACTGGTATTCTGCGGAAGTATAACTTTTACAAGGCAACTTTTGAAAGAATTCACGGAGACATTTTTTCAAAATCCTCTTGATAGAACTTGACTTGAAGTCAAAGAATTATCAAATAAACTGACGAAAAAGCTAATTCAAAATTGGTGGAAAGTTACGTTTTGTTTGTGGGGTAGGAATTTGAAGACCTTACAGCTGTTCCTGACAAGGATATCATTTTAAAATAAGCAAAAAGCGAATGGACATTGATTGCTAAAAGCTAAACAATGAACTGTATGTACCTTTATAAAGCCAGCAGCCAGCCGAGCAAGACGACATCGGCGTTTGGGGTGATTGAAAAATCACAATTCCATTCAAATTTTGCTCCAGCGCGACCTACAAGTGGTTTGCACTCTGTCTCATCAAACAAACATCGCTTGCATCGAGAGAGAAGAGACGCGCGGGATCTCTCATTGGTCGGGGGGTTGCCCACCTCGGCGGAATCACGTGATTCCAAAGGGTTGTGAACGAACGCAGATTCGGAGAGAGAAAGATGCGTGATGGACCTCTCGCGCATTTCGGTCCACCCTTTCCCCTACACCCTCGTTTCCATCTGTGGCGCGAGCTGTCAACGAGAGAGGTGGCCGCCACGAGGTGAATGCGACGCTTAGTTTTGTTCATGCTTGCTCACACGACATCGCACTATGGGTCGCTCTTTTCTGCAAGATACATGGCCAGAAGATGCCTTTGGAGATATTGAACGAATTCCATTTGATCGTGTTCTAAGAGCAATAACATGAGTCAATAAAATATACGCCGACAGCAATACAGCGTGGCGTTAAAGTCTTAGTAGACAATTCTTATTTAGTGAGAATTAGTTATTGATACATTGTTGATCTTTGTCAACAATGAAGAGGATCGTCGTTCATGTTTCTCCACATACTACACGTCGCATCATGGGTCGGTTTCTTTCACAATATCCCTAACCACAGGATTCTTCGGAAAGATTGAAATTTGAAAATTTTTAAAGTAAATAAAATATATTCTGGGAGGAATAGTGGCGAAGAATCTCCATACAGTTACACTCATAACTGCAAATTATTGTCGTTCAAGTTTGTCCACATGCTACACGTCGCATCATGGGTCGGTTTCTTTCACAATATCCCTAACCACAGGATTCTTCGGAAAGATTGAAATTTGAAAATTTTTAAAGTAAATAAAATATATTCTGGGAGGAATAGTGGCGAAGAATCTCCATACAGTTACACTCATAACTGCAAATTATTGTCGTTCAAGTTTGTCCACATGCTACACGTCGCATCATGGGTCGGTTTCTTTCACAATATCCCTAACCACAGGATTCTTCGGAAAGATTGAAATTTGAAAATTTTTAAAGTAAATAAAATATATTCTGGGAGGAATAGTGGCGAAGAATCTCCATACAGTTACACTCATAACTGCAAATTATTTCCCGATATTTGAGCAAAGAAATTATCTTGGTTTCAAATCCAAGTCATAAATTTACATTTTTCTTCTTGTTTTTATTGCACATTTTTCAGTATTATGTTTCAATATTTTATGCTAGGTTTAAAAAAAATGCTTATCCTACGAGAATAATACATAATAATTATAATTATAGAATTCGAGTTTTCTCATAACCAAGAGGGTGTTGTTTACTTAAAACGAGTTTTTCTCGAAACAAGGATTTTGTAGATTCGTGTTATGAGGCACGAGGAAAGGATGACGTGCTAAGTAAAATTGACTTTAAGAAAACCGATAATAATCACTCACTGTAATATTTGAATCGCTGACTATGATTAAAAGATGTCTCTTACTTGCAAAGATCGATGGCCAGGAATTTCGGGATAATAGCTCTGGAAGTTAAATTCATGCAAATCTTTTTTTTTCCCTCCCCTTCCCGTAAGGATTCATAGTTATACAAACATGAAATCACATATTTCATTCATTCTTAACGAACTAGCAGCTCTTGTATCTTTTTCTTGGTAACTAATAGATTCGCAATATATGCAACTATACCCTGAAAACTAATCAGCACCTGCTTACGGAATTCGGTGTTTTTTTTTTTTTTTTTTAAATTACTTAGTAATTTAGACTCCTCTTACAAAAAGGGGCTCTCCTAATTGCCACTCGCGTGATCCCTTAAATTCGGAGTTTAGGGAAAAATAGTAAAAAAAAAGGGACAAAAGTAAGCTCTTGCCCTGAAACAATAGGAACTTGAATATTACAAAATAATACAGCAACCATCGAAAACAGCCAATTAAATTATTATTTACTTACTTAATTTCTGATATTTACAAAAAATTGAAAGCCCAGCAAAAATGCTCAAGAAGAATTGAGCATTGACGTATGAAATCAAAATTCGAAAAATATTCTGTGACGTTATATAGACAAAGAATGTGCCTGATATAACATTTAAATAATGCTATTATACATGAAAACATGAGCATAGGGGAAAATATACTATAGATGAACGTAATATAATGGACCTGGCGTAGTTAAACTTTTTCTCAAAATTTTATAATGTTTATAAAAGAGGCGGATGTCTTCATAAAAATGAATCAAAACGTCGATAAACCCCTACGAAAATTGCAATTAAAACATTTGAAACACCCTTCGTAAAAGAACGAACAAAGAGAAAAATAAGCGGATTGTAATAGCTTTCAATCTTTTTATTAAACATTAACCATTGAAATTCGAAACTTCTAATTATAATTAATATAATCAGGCAATATCTTAAGTAAATGAACTTTATTATCAATTAACAATGTAATTAACAAACTATTAATTATATTCTATAATTCTAAGACGATCGTTCACGGTGTTGGAAGGTTTCATTTCGTTTGGAGGTAATCGTTGTTTTATTTGCGAAAATAAAATACCAGAAATATAATAACTTAGAAAGATGGTCGTCTTAGGGACGTGGTCGCCACGAAAGTGTTCAATTTAACACATATAAATCATTCATCCATATTTTCGAAACATACTGAAAAGTGATAACAAGCAATCTATACGTTTGTCCCGCCCCTGATGAGGTTGAAATTTTTCTGCGAAATTTTTCATTCCATTTTTTTCAGATGGATACTTTCGAGGAAGATTTTCGAAAGGATATTTATTTGTATCTATCACACGAGAAAAAAACATCCAGCAGAGACCGCCTGTTGTGTTACGAACAAGAGAACGAATGACAGATTTCAAACTAACAACAAAACCTTTAGATGTATCCATAGAAGAAATTATACGTTATATTCATACTGAATATTTATTTCCCAAAAAGTAGCTATGTTTGCTCGAATATGATGTCATTTCTTTACACATAGTAACGAACTGATAAAAACTTTTAAAATAAATGTCAACAGAAATGAGATGATAGCTGAGAAAAATGTTGCGTAATAGGAGTTGACAATATGTGATTCTCTAAGAGCCGTAGTTTTCTAATTGTGTTTTGCGGAGCCAGAATTCCATGCAACTCCTCTATAGATTCTGCAGATCAAATTCAAAACTCAAAAGAGTTTTTGAACACCATACGGACTGCAAACCGAATCGAGTGGGAAGTAATTAAATAAATAATCCTTTTGTTTTTAATTTCTCTTTTTACTGTTACCTAAAATGATACGAAGCAAAAGAGTACTTTTTAATGTAATTTATAAAGCAAAATAATGACTTTTGAATAATTTTAAAAAATAATGCCCTCCCTCCATTTTTCACATAAAATCCAAGCAACGCTGATATATTGTTAATACCTTTTTTTAACATTCCTAAGAATGATAGGGTTTAAGGGGGCTCATACACTTTAGACCCCTTAACACACTTCGAATATGTGACTGTTGCAAGAATTGAGATATTTTATTTATTTTAAAATCAAATTACTTCCAACTTTTTACAACTGACTACATAATATATAGCTGCTTTCTGAAATAGTGATCAGAAAGTTTGTGTTGCCACAAATATTTTTGTAATTTAATCCGCTTTGTGACAAAATTTTTCGTCACGTTTCCACCTTGTGCGCACGATATTTTAAAAATGGCAAATAGTACATACTTGAAATTGGATGGAATTCTTTATATGAGCCCTATCTTTTAACTGAACCTAAAATCTAATGAATATTTTAATATTAAAAAATCTTATGGACGAAAACATTACAGATTTTTTTTAATAAAATACGTTTTATAAACTCGACTCCAAACAAAATAAAAATTTTACATGAAATTCTTAGAATTTTTTGGTTCACAGTAGTTTCCAAATGTTATAAAAGCTATATATTAAATATGGAATTAAATTATGCAACAGAATGTTTTAAACTGTGCGCGCAAGGTGGAAACATGACGAAAACTTTTGTCAAAAAGCGGATTAAATTATAAAAATATTTGTGGCAACACAAACTTTCTGATCACTATTTCAGAAAGCAGCTATATTATGTAGTCATCTGTAAAAAGTTGGAAGTAATTGCTTTTAAAATAAATAAGTTATCCCAATTCTTGCAACAATCACATATTCGAAGATCTTATGGGTTTTAAGGTGTATGAGTCCCCTTAAAAAAAAATACAAAGAGCCTCACAAAATTTGAAGACCACCGTCTCTTTGAACATCTCCAAATTTCTCACGAAAAGTAAGTCAAGAGTGATCAATAAATTCAGCGGCACAACTGTCCATTTGTTTACGCAGCTTCGCGCCACCGGCGAAAACTCAAATGAGGAGCCCCGGAACTCAGGTGACACCAGCTTCAAGACGCAAGTCCCGGCTTTAAAACTGTTTTCGGCTGTTGGGGGGAAGCCGACGAAAGCGGACCGAAGCTGAGCATCGATCCGAACGATGGAAACAATGTTTAAGCATTGCGCAGAGAGAATAGCAAATCAATTGTTATGGCGTGGCACCACTGCCACACGCATCGGTGGCTCGAACAAAGAAAAACCGAGCGGGCGAGAATGGGAAAAATAACGAAAAAAATACGGAAGTAAAAAGATGAAGAAGAAGAAGCGGCAAGATAGAAAAATGAAAAACAGCAAAGAGAAGAAATAATCCGTCACTTGAAAAAGAGAGTCAAGAGGCTCGTTTCTGGCCGAATCCCAGTTCATCTATCATATATCCATGCGGCGGGAAACAAAGCTGGCGCGATGCCTTCGCAACAAACGCCACTGTCAAATATTCAAGACAAATAAATGCATTCGAATGCGGAAGGTCGCCCCCCGACAGATAGAGAGATCGCATTAAGGATTCCGGCGACGCGACACAATGAAAGAGAATGACCCGACACCTCGGCCGCGCACCGCTTTCTCGCCGTTGCCCCCAAAGCTCGCCATTTTTCAATCGGCCACCCTTTTTTGTTTATTTATACAAGGAAAGGGCATTGTTTCGGCGAGACCAAATAAATATGTAGTGGGAATTTGGAAGCTCATAACGCCCGCGGCGACGCAAGAGACGAAATAACCCAAAGTCCATTCGGGCCAACCACGTCCAATGATTCATCTACCATCACCCATTGATCACTGTCTCCGGGAATAAATAAATAAATAAGATATCAACCCCATGCAAAATACATGACAGAAATGTTTCGCCGATAACGCCCGAGTCGTCACCGAAATAGCAATAGATTATAACCCGAGTTCCTTTTGCATAAATAGTATCAATGCAAGTAATTATTGTTATTTATAATCATAGTTTCATTTATCTACGCAATGCTGATGGACGGGAGCTCCAAAGACTTGCTTATTACACCTTCCGCCTTAGAAAAGACATTTCTTACATTTAAGCTTTTAGAAGCATTAGTTGTTGAACTTTTCAAGGACAGTCTTTTCTCAATACGATTTGTGTACACTATTAATACCAGAACTAAGCTATCTCAGAAAGTCCTCTCAAGTGGTTGATGGTAAATAAAGAGGGGCGGGAGAACCTCGGACCACCCCCCGGGGTGTTCTCCCTCAAAATTGGGGTGGAAAGTTTAACAGTTAGCTAGGTTCAGCAATACCTCAATTACCTGTGGTACTACGGAGGTGCTGGCCTAGCTTCTACCTGTACCTGTCATTTAGAATCGGCTAAGTTAGTTATACGCACGATTTATAAACCGGAGGAGCTCTCATAGAGGCCTCTACTATTCTAACTTTCAATGTTCAACACTCATACGCATTATATAAAGTATTTAATGAATTCCTGGGGCACTGCCAAAAATCTCTAAATTACACATTCGCACGCAATTTAAATCCAACGCAATCTGCATTCTGGTAAAAGCTGACGAAAGAAATAGAAGTAAGTGAGAAAAAAAAAATTAACGTTAAATTAGGTAGCCAATTAAAACGAACCTTAGAGGTATAATCATATTTTCTTTTACAAATTTTCCAATATGCAGCAGAACTTTACTGCGCATTCATTACTGAGAATAACACATACGCAGCATTAACATCACATCTGAATAAATCAATTATACTTTCGGATAAACGTTTTTCACTTTATTATATTTTTTAATGGCAGCTTCAAAAAATATTATTCTATAAAATTATTAATTTCCTTTTAACAGGAATACGTCTCTGAATTTCAGATAATTTTTTTCAATAATAAATTACATTTTTTCAGCAAAATAAATATGTGGGTAAGAATGAAACTTTTGTAAAATACCCAGAATTGTTAACTGTCTCTAATCATAATTTGCAGTTAACGTTCCTTTCCTGTTTAAACTTTCTCAGAAAACAGTAGGTAGCAACAAATGATCTCAATTAACTGAAAGCTCAATTTAATTAACTTTAATTAACCCAATTCTTTTTCCTTTAGATTCCCATAACTAGAAGTAAGTAACTCACAAACAGACTTTCACGGTTCAGACCCACAAACATTAAACGAAACAAGTCTCCAATACGAAAATTACAAGCAGAGTCGATTAGGGAAAAATAAAACTAATAGTTGCCATACTCTATAGAAATCCAAAAGTTCAATTATCCATTGCTGAAGACACACAGAACGATTTGGAAGAATTTCTCTTACCTCATTCTTATCTTCATCTCCGAGTCCTTCAGAAAATTTCTCCATTATCCGCCGAAGCGAATTTTAATCGATAAGTACCAATATTAAATGTATAATCTATAACGACTGTTCGCAATTCACGAATCACAAAAAAACTCTTACACACTTCCGTGAATCTTGGCAAGATTTGTGGAACAATGCTCCACAGGGAAGACGCAGATATAACTTGATGCCCAATGTAAGCTTAGCATCTCTGAACTCGAATCCTTCCCTAAATTACTTCACTAAACAGGACATGGACCCTTCCCCACATATTTCTACGCAAGAAATTTGGCAAATTCTGACATCTGCATATGTGGGGAACAGGGAACTCCTGATCACTACGTTTTCTCATCCCCCTTAACTGAGGATATTCACATAAAATCCCCAAGAACTGACCTCCTGGCATTCCAAAGATTTTTAATTAAAGATAAACGTCAATATCCAAAGTTTCAGAAAATTATGCAACGACTCTCTTCCTACGGCCTAGATCTCTGTCATGTGTAAGTCCACATACAGTTTAAACTTAGTGAACTTTTACATGCTGTGATTATGGACAAAATGGATCCACTCGTGAACTTTATAAACTGCAATAAACCAATATATCTGAAACAACCCACGAACACCTACCTCTTTAGCATTATTATAACAATTCATTTAACACTGTGTTGCCAGTACTAATTATAATTAGCTCATTATGTTTATTTGTTTATTAATTATGTTTATTTCCTATTTTTGTTGCACCAAATCAGATGTTCAATTTATCTTGTGAATCTCAAATTGTATTCCTACTATTTTGTAATCTACTTATGCCCTACACCATTATTTTTAATAAATACTGGATGCGGGGCGTACTGTGGAATTGCACGGTGTACCATAATAGGCAAACTTTAGACCTTTTGAAAAGCTTCAGTCTATGCAAATTCTTATAAAACTTGCAATTACCCCCCCTCCCTTTTTAGTCCAAAGGGATTTGAATCCCTAAGGACTATTAGTTTCGTTTTGGCATTTTGCGTCGGACTCATAAATGTCGGTTCACTTTTCAAACTGTTGCCACAAAATGTTAAGAGTCCTGCATTATATTTGAAGAAATTAAATAATGAAAAATCTGCATAAATGTATGTATATTTCTCGTATTGTGATAAAACAACGGTACATAGAGTCATCGAATTTTGAATAACGTAATCCTCCAACGAATATGAGCATGTGGAAGACCAAATTTGAAATTTGAAATTAGTTTTATGATCGATTTCCTATTTTTTAAAACTTTGACGAATTTTTGATTAACAAACTCAAGGATTTCAAAGCGAGCAATGGCAACGTTGTGCAGAAAAAACATTTTTATCTCCAGCGCGTGAGTCTCTGTATCGGAAATTCTAAAGATAGGCTCGTTTTAAAACTATTTTGCGATATTGCTGTTGCACTGGATCTTATGGTTTAAGTGCGAGGAACATGATATTTAATAAAGAAAGGTAACACACAAAATGTTAAAAAACGCCCCTTTGGACGTAATTTAAAATCTGAAACATTTCAGATTTTTTTTCTCTCTCTCTCTCTCTCTCTCTCTCTCTCTCAAAGAGTTAGTATGGGAAGGCACTACCAGTTGACCTATGGTACATCGCTGATGTCCCCCATACTTTTACTTTTACCTTTACCTTTACACACTTCCGTGTCTCTTATCCAAATATTTTAGGTTGCCGTGGAATCACTCTTATGATGATTTTTTTTACTCTCCTTGATATCAGGATATTAGTAAAAGCGTACCTAACTGAACTGAAGCAAGACAGTAGCATACGTATAATAAGAGAAAGAACATACTTATTTCCATTTCCCATTAGCAAGACAGACATCATAAAGAAGGCATGCCTTCCACCACACTCCCTACCGAGTGCGACTCTTCCGCCGTTTAAACTTGGCTCGCGTTTTTAACATTATAAAATCTAGGTCTCTTAGGAAGCACACACTATAGACTTTAAAAAGACTATCGAAGAATTATATTCTAGCATTTTGAAACAAAACAAAAGCCCGAAGAAGGGTGTATAAGACCCTTTCATTCGAACACAACTTAACAGTGACCCAACTTGGGTTTACACAAGCCAAGCACTTCTGTCTTAACAGAAATATGTAATGTTGAACAAATTCAAACTGCCGTAGATTAGCCTAACGGCTCATAGGATAATTAAATGCGAAGGCAAGGCTCTGGTTTGTAGAAAACCGGCGAGACAAAGACAAATGGCTAGAAGCACTTAACGCTACTCAATCAAATCGCTAATAATCACAGCACAAAGTGGCCGGGAATAGAGAGACACGCTCTAAAACTAACTTCCGAAACTCTTGCTTGAATAGCGCTTCTTTCTACCTTAATCTGAATAAACGCTCACTATCTCATTTACATTCTGGCACGAAAAGCGTGCGTGAAAAAGAGAGGGGCTAACTTAAAATGAACTATTAGTTGGAACTGGGAATGAGCTAACTTAAAATGAACTATTAGTTAAACATAAATAGATAAACCTCAGAACATAAAGCTGTTTTATTTTTGAAACGAACATAACTTGGAAGAGAAAACGTGTATGACACGATCTTTAACAAATAATATTTTTTAAAAATTATATTATGAATATAATAATTTTTAAGAATTTTTAACTCTACATTATGGTCTAATTACCTCAGTTTAATTAACACAGCGCAAATAATTCAGTTTGAGCAATTTACTATTGTGGATTTTCGCTACGTTTAGATTGAATACGGACTACCGGAACTTCATAAAAGGTAAAATACAATGCCAGTATGCTGGGATCCATTTGAGATTTTACCGAACGATACTGTGAATATGTATAAATACAACTTATACTAAAAATAAACACAAAAAAAAAAAAAAAAAAAAAAAATCTGAAATGTTTCAGATTTTAAATTACGTCCAAAGGGGCGTTTTTTTTTAACGTTTTGAGTGTTACCTTTATTTATTAAATATCATGTTCTTTGCACTTAAACCATAAAATTCAGTTCAAGAGCAATATCGCAAAATAATGTTAAATTAAGCATATCTTTAGAATTTCCGATATACACAGTCTCGCGAGCTGGAGATAAAAGTATTTTTTTTTCTATATAACGTTGCCATTTCTCGCTTTTAAAGCATTGAGTTTGTAAATCAAAAATTCGTTAAAGTTTTACAAAATATAAAATCTATAATAAAACAAATTCCAAATTTGGGATTTCAGATGCCCATATTCGCAGTAGGATTTCGTCATTCAAAATTCGATGGCTCTATGTACCATTGTTTTATCACAATGCGAGAAATAGACAATCATTTATGCAGATTTTTCATTATTTAATTTCTTCAAATATAATGCAGGACTCTAACATTTTGTGGCAACAGTTTGAAAAGTGAACCGACGTTTATGAGTCCGACGCAAAATCGCAAAACGAAAACAATAGTCCTTCAGGGACAAAGCCCCTTTGGACTAAAAAAAAATGGGGGGGGGGATTTGAAATGAGACAGTAAGTCGGCTAGCACAAATACGTACAAAACTAATTTTTTCCGAAATTTATGACGCAAATTTTATTAATTTATTTTAAAATTATTACAATTACATTTACCCAGAGAGCATTTCGTTTCATAATAAATGCCGAATGCTGCAGTGGGCACAGCTGTCCAGCATTATTTGAAGACACTTGAAAATACGTTTGAGAACATGAAATAGTTTCAGTAAGGATCAATTACACGTATGGCTAGGTTATGTCCTTTATTGATTAAATCTACTAAAATGTTCCCCCCCCTCTCAATATTCGCTGACTTTTACATCAACTTAAACATGGAATATAGTCAAATTAGATTCAGGGATGAATAAAACTGTATTTCAATCAAAATCTGGACTCAGTAGCAGAAACACATTTCTTATCGAGGAGATGTACAGAGTAATTGCATACTTAACAGGATTCAAACAAAGGGAGAGAAGATAGGAGGGTACACCCAGGAAAAGAAGACATGCAGCATTCCAAAATACTCGACCATAATCCTTCCCTAGTAATGAAGGGACGCGCACCCTAATCTTGGGTGTGGCCTCACGGTTCGGAATTCGTTTTCTTATAGGCTTCGGTTTCTCCTCTTGGATGACTCACATTGCTGCCAAAATTACGATCTCGCATTGGTTGAAATTTTTAACATGTCATTACTGCGAGATCTTTTTCGTTTTATTACCCCCACTTTTGTATAATGTAGTCCGAGGGTCTTCCCTCTGATACGTTTCTCTCGTGACTAGGGATTCGGAACAGCACCCTCCTCCCCTGCATCTCACTCCCGAGACATCATTTCATACAAGGCAGGTGATAGATGCAACAGGATGCCTGGACGTCCACACAATGTCTGTGGCTTGGAAAGAAGCATTAGGTTGGCAAAGAAAACAATAATACCTTATAATGGAATAACATAACAGTTAGAAGCAAGACAGACGATTTAAACACGCAATGTAGTGAAATTGGAGGCCCAGACCACAAAATAATTTAAGCAGAATGGGGTGGTGAATTTTTAGTTCTGGTTTTGAAGTAGATACTGATATCGATATCTGATTTATAATGAGAGAATAATGCACAAAATAAATAACCCTAAGTAAAACTGATGTGAAATTACAATAATGCAGAATGAAAGAGGACTTTTAGCGCTTTTTATTCTGTGTGTATCATCCAACGCTTTTGCAGCAGCGTGAAATTTTTATTTGGTATTCTCAGTTGTGGTAACCAGACTGAGGCAATCAGAAATTTCCCTTTTCCCTTCATCAGCCAAGCTATTGCTTCTTTAAATTACATTTCTTCCTTTCTGTTATATAGTGAGAGACGCTCGGGGAAAGAAAAAAAAATCAATATTCTTAGATAAAATTGATCACTTTTCCTGAACAGTGAGTGCTATGAAAGGAACTGAAAATGATCTTATTAAAGGGTTTCAGCAACCCTATACCGACAATGTTAAATTGGCCATTTTCGATGTACATTTTCTCAAAATCTGCTGTAGATACAAGCTTGAAATTTTTCTGTAATTAAAGTATACCTATCTGATTTTACTGAAATTAGCTTTTGAAGCATTTTGAATTTTTGAGTAATTTACAGAATATTTTGTTAGGCATAGTAAAATTTAGCACTTTTCTCACACAAAAAAATTTAAAAAAACATTTTTTCTAAGTTTATTACAAAAAGCTCATTTCAGTAAATATTAGGGAACCTAATAAATAAGCCATAAAAAGTTTGGATACCTGTGAGCAGTAGTTCCTGAGAAAAGGTACATCGAGTATAAAAAAATCCCGTTTGGAGAAACACGCGTTTTTATGTAAAAATCCTCATTGATCAAAGCATTCGATGACAAATTAAAACTAGATTTTTTTACAGTTCTAATTTTCATAGAGATCAAAGAATGGTATTTTTAGAAAGATAAAAGTGTAGAGAATTTGAAAATGCAAAATTCCGAAATCACCATTTTTGGAAGATTTTTGAGTTCCAACACCCCTTAACCAGATAAGTAATAACGACATTTATGGTCAAATGGGGGACAACCAGTTTTACATCTAGAATAGACAGCAGCCAATAACTGCTAGAAAATTCCCTGTCGGATACTGATGGTGATAAATTTGATTAAATTATACTAGGATGAAGGAAATAAAAAGAACATTTTTTCAATTATTTAACCTATAATCCCATTTTTTATGATAGAATTAGCTGTACATTATTTCGAATTCTTTATAAATCGATCTCTGAACTCCAGTACTCAAACGCTGCTAAAATTTCTCGGTTGTAAAATACCAGATATTCTTATGTATCATGACGCATTTACAGTGGGGTGTTGGTGCGCTAGTCGGGGGACCCCATTTCATGGTTAGGTTGCGTTGCACAGTTCACTAATACCCATTTATTATAAATCTACGAAAGCACTATTAAGATATCATAATAACAAATTGGTTTGCAATATTAAATGCACAGAAGCGATTGCTTAGAAAGTAACTGGAGCTGTCTTCCTCACAAAGTTAGGATCTTGCTAGCAACAAGAATTTCTAAAGATGATATCAGAGGAGTTGCAGAAAACTCGGTTAGTCAGTTCCCTGTAATCGAGAGGGTTTGATAACAAACGCTTAAATTGCCAATCGCTTAAATCTCCTGATGCTGGTCATGATATTATTATGGCTTTTGTAATGGCAAATGGAGGCTTTACTGAAGAGCATGTCCTTCTTGTAATAGCTCGAAGACGGCGACTTGTGAGGGAACCGCACGCAAGAATTTCTATCTTTGTGTAGCCCGTCGCAACATGTTATTGGAAACATTTAGTTTCTTAAAAGGAAACATTATACAGTTAAGAAAATGTACAAGTTGATGGATGACGAACGAAACATCCCTTTTCAATTGCAGGTTCCACTTTTTCCCCCAACGTTTAAATGCAACGAAAAATAAACAGATTGTGACTATTATCTTAGCTGATGCTGTTATGGCAGAAAATGAAGCAGTGGCAATTATGGGAGGGTTTCTTCAACAGGCAATAATGCAAAATAGTCTCAAGAAGCTTTGATTTAGAGAGGCCTGAGTCGTTGGGTGTAGACACCACGCCTCTTTCATAAAAGTTAGCAACTACCGGGAAACTAGCCTGCGGAACGTTGTTTATTTCAACCCCCCCCACCACACACACACACATACTCATTTCACTACTTGAACTAAACTTGTTTTAAGGTAACGGGAACATCCCTTTAAGGATGCAGTGGTGGATCATGTTTACGAAGGACGCTAATTTCTTTCTAGGTATGGGTGTGTTAGAGCTCGAAGCCCTGTTCGCAATTCGGAAAAACAAATCCCCACGTAAAAGAACGCGATGGCGGACAAACCATACAATATTCTTCAAAGGAATACTAATTTTGAGTTCTTAATCATCTCCAAACTGCTAGATCTTTATGCGCTTTTACGTTCTTTCGAATAGTCTCCGTTAAACAATAATATGCCAGAAACAATTATCTATAGAAAGAAAATACGCCCCAATGTTGCCTGTTGGCCACCGTTACATTAAATGTGTTATTCCTGATCATTATTACAGTGTTTCTCCTTTTAAGTATTGTTAATAAAAAGTTTTAAAAATATGTCATCGTTCTTTGTACTTTGTTTATCAAAATAAATAACCTAACAGTTTTATTTCGTACGTTCAAAAAAATTTTATCCCAGTCGAAATGAACTGATGATAAAGGCTATTTTCTCACTGGAAATATCGATAAGCCACATATATTTTTTCATGAGAGAATTGCTCGATGTATGTATGACAAATAGAAAAGATCCGATCTTTTGTTTAGGTGAAATAGACCTGAATATTGAGATGAAATTTTGGTTTATACAAGGGATTTAAATAATAAAATTCAATATACCGTTGGCTAGATTACACCAAGTACTGCGCTAGAAACAACAAACAAAATTTACAAGACAGTTTTTCAGCAAATTATGAAAATTCCGCCAAATACTTAAAATGAACGAGTTGTAAAAAATAATTTAAACTTCTGCGTCATTTAAAATTAAGCCCTGGCATGCTATACTTATAGAATGCTAATGGCGCATGCATTTACGCAACTGCATAAATGAAACTAAAGTTTTATCCAACAGTAAAGAAAAAATTTCCATGCAAAGAATTTTAATCAACCAATGACAACAAAGTGGCCATAGTTTCTCTGTTCTTAATCGAGTATTAATATCGTAATCTCCTCATTTTTCTCTGAGCTCTAATGGTGATTTCCCGATTCCTGCTTCTCCATTCCATTTTGCGGTCAGGATCGTGCCGATTCATCCGCTGCTATCCCCATTTCCCACACAAGTAAAATCCCTACTGATGGTAGCTTTCCCGTTTCATCCTCTTTTCAAAGAATCATTATGAATTGAGACAGGGGCTAATATGAATGTAATGAAATAATTTTAGAACGACGCACAAGCGTGAAAAGCAATTCTGTTGTCTTTAATAAGGCATTATTCTAAATTTGCCCCTTGACGTTTTCGTGCATGTTTTACAACGCGACCATGAGTGTTTAGAAACATGAATTAACTGAAACCACATGTGATCATCCAGCACTGATATTCGAAGATAGATAATATATATCAGAAAGAAATTTATAAAATAAATACTGCATTGAAAAACGAAATTGTAAAATAATTTCTCGAAGAAAATTGCTAATAAATATCAGAAACTGACAGCTCAGCCGGGTAAATGCACCTCGTCTAAGCGTAACTGATAAAAATAGGTCTGTCTTCGTTTTCTCAGAAAGTGAATTTTCGAAAACAGCATGAGCAGAGGAATGCAGAAACAAATGGGGAATGCAATGAACGAATCAGAACGATTCTGGGTCCAGGATGAGTAGGAAAAGGACGCAGTAAACTGTGATAATTTGTCATCCACTGCTTCGCCTCTATCGCTATTTACAATTCTGTGAATACGTGAAAAGTAAGCTATTAATTACGCAAAATACGAATCGTAATATTACGCCAAGAATAAACAAATGTTCAATTGACTACGACTGCATTTTTCGTATAATTATCTAGATTTCACCATTATCACTTAAGACAGTTCAACATTTCCATCACATGTAGGCAAGAGAAAGTTGTCTAATATATAATATAAATTAAATATCAGCAAACTGAACTGAACTCAAATTCGTATTATACAAAGCGTGACCAAATAAGATATTTGAAAAAGTAAAAAAAGCATCACAAACTAGCTCATCCGAGAAAACGAGATTAAAATATTTGCGTATTAATTCGCAAATTTACAAAAATGCACTGCGATGTACTCATTGGCAGTAAGTTGGCAGGAATAATTACAGTATTTTCAATGAAATTTCCTTTGTTACGACTGCGTCACGCAGCGTTCCTTTTGAAGCAGCAGAGCACAACAAAACAATATTCACCTAAACTCTTGTCATAATCGAATTCTAACACTGATGATGAGAAAATGGCGGGAAACAGCCGAAATAGGGTGGGCGTAAACGACGCGAAAAAGAGAGAGAAAGGGAAAGAAAGAAAAAGATGGCAAAAAAGGGTTGATGGAGGCACAACTGGAACTGGGTGAGTAGGAAACTCGTAGCGAGAACGGGCGTTAATCCTTTCGCTCTTTTTTTATTTTTCCACTCCCATCGCAACCCTTTACGTTCGTTAACCCTTTGGGAACCACGTGATTGTGACGTAATACAGCGACCTTGGAATATGTAGCGCAAAGAAGTTAAGGTCAAGGACGCTTGGAGATGCAGCTAAAAACAGCTGACGATAGCAGCGGGGTAGTATCTTCTGTTCCAGTCTCAGTCAGCTTGGACCCTTTTTTACTTTTGCTTGAAATTTTTTTTCTTGTTTTCCAAGAGTACGTGGAGTGTGTTGTGTCTGTTTCCGTGTTATCGGTGCCTCGATTCATAAAGTTGTAAGAAAAGGGGAAAGAAAAAAATACGCACCTGTGGAATAAGTATGAATGAACCTACCTCAATACG
This sequence comes from Stegodyphus dumicola, assembly GCF_044657685.1. Taxonomy (NCBI): domain Eukaryota; kingdom Metazoa; phylum Arthropoda; class Arachnida; order Araneae; family Eresidae; genus Stegodyphus; species Stegodyphus dumicola. Next base: position 17,836,839 of record NC_140772.1, on the reverse strand, counting down.
AGAGACGGTGAAATTTTCGGGTTTATCTAGTTAATACAACTAGATAATATAGAATGGAAAAAACGTAATTTCGAATATTGTGTTCCAAGTGAAACAATTGTAGCCAGTTCCAAATCAAAAATGTTAAAAAATTCATAAAATTAGAATTGAAAGCTTCCATTTTTTTTTTTTTTTTTTTTTTAATGAATCAATTTTATTTATTTATTGAGAGACAAAATTCTTTTTTTTTTCCGCGTACTGTATTTTATTTCAAGAAAAAGAATACGGTAAACAGACCTTAAGATACATTTTTATGGATAATATCAAACAGGACAGGACAGGAACAAGTACAGGGGGCACCACGCCATCGCCATTGACAAAAATGGTATAGCCCCCATGTACTACCTCTCTGGCACAGGGGACCTGATTACGGTATCCATAGGACATAGTACTAAAAACAAATAAGACATAGAACATCATACTGTTACAATATACTTCGACACATAGGACATAGCATTAACATATGGTTATAGATTATTTACAGTGCAATAAGTTATGTTCATTATAGAGCTTGTTGGCTTTGGCACAGCCCATTTCCACAGGGGACCTGATTACAGTAAACATAAGACATAGCATTAACAACGTATAGGACATAGCGCAACAATACTGTTATAACATACTTCAACACATAGGACATAGCATTATCATACTATTACAGATTATTTACAATGCAAGAAGTTATGACAACAAAATTATATTTTACTTGCAAAAACACATAACCTAATTCTAATTCAAACAATTATACATACACATACGTGTGTGTGTGTGTTCGCGCGTGCATAAGATATAAAATATGAAAACAAATAACTAAAAAATTATTAGCTTAATTTAGCAATAGCCCTTTTCATTGCTAAAATAGTATGAAAGAAAATTACTAACAAATTAAAAAATTAAGCTACAGTCCTTTTCCTTTCTAACTTTAATTTAGCTACATTCCCTTCAAAGAATCTGTACTGCGTCACTTACGTCACTATTTCAAGCGCAACGATTCGCAATGCTGCAGAACTCTTGTCCAATTACCATTTAAAACAAAGCAGGAGAGTTTATAAATGCTCCAAGTACTTATTCGTCAAAAATAAAAAACAAAATGGTATTGTCACTATCATCTTCCGAAGTTCCAGTTATTTAATATGCAATCTATGTATCTGCCACGCTTATCACAATTCCGTTCAAAACTAAAATGTTAATGGGTGCCTTCTTTCATCCGCAACTAAATTATCACATATATACAGGTTTCAAAACTAAATACATATTTCTATATTCTATATAATCTATATTTTTCATTTTATTAGGCTAAGATAAAACATTTTACTTAAAAGCAGAGTAATACGCAAAAATATTATTACAGTTAATAGACAGAAATACGCGAAGAAATTATTGACTACTTTTCCTTTCAAAACCGAATACAACGGGCAACTTCACTGCAATCGTCTAAATCAATTTAACAGCGTTTTAAAATAGGTATTTTACTGTATTAACTTTCTGTTTTAAACTCATAATTTTTTAAAAAATGATTTATATATAAAGTTTATCTTTACATAGATATGAACAAGTGATGCCGATACATTTAAGCAAATCATACCATGCAGCGAATAGGTCCTCGTGAATGGATACGCTTTCTGATGACATTATTCCTTCTCTTCTCGAACGCCTTGGTGCATTGTGAGATAGAGAGTACCTAAAATGTACGTTTCAGGATTGAACTGCGATTTCAGCTTGTAGGGATTTATATTTATTTTAACTAATAATTTAAAGTTTTATTTGAAACTTTCCTATAAGCCTTCACTCCTCTAATTGTCAGTGCCAGAATAGTTAAATGTTGTAGCGCGCGTGAACGCATGCAAATTTTCTATGCTGAAGGAAGTACAGTAAGACCCCGCTTAACGCTGTTTCGTTTAGCGCTGTTTCGGTTTAGAGCTCTTTTATTTCAACCCGGGGATTCTCCGAAATTGTGCGCAGCGCTAGGTTTCCAGATAACATATCCGAAACAGTGTAGTTGTGTTTCTTGCTTGGTGGACGCATTTTTATCATTTAAAACATTTGTTGACCTTATTGTAAGTTTAAATTTGTATAATACTATAACGATTAATACAGTGACAAATATTATATTATGATCTTTAGTTTTTATCATGGGTGACAATAAAAAACAAGAAAAGAAAGCAACCAGAAAAAGCATTTCACTGGAAACTCAAATGCAAGTGATTAGAAGATTAGATTCTGGTGAACGTCAATCTCAAATTAGCGCTGCATTGATTTTGGCAACTTCAACAATAAGGACAATTCTTAAGAATAAAGAAAAAATACTGTCATCGGGAACTGCAACTACGTCAAGCTCTGCAACTAGAATTACCCGTTCTAGAAATAACATTATAGAGGAAATGGAAAAACGACTGTCTATATGGATTGACGACGAAATTGAACGCAATATGCCATTAAGCCAATCTATCATAATGCCTTCTTAACAAAAAGGCAGAAAATTGGAAACCCAGAAAGACTGAATGATCTGACTGAGAATTTTATTTGTTTTTAAAAGTATATGTGTTTACATTGTTTTTATTTTTGTAAGAAATAAATGTTTGATTTTATTTTTATTAAAAAAAAAAAACATTATTAAATTTAATGCCTAACCATTTTTTATCCGTCTTCCCCTAACCCCATTATTTACATGTTAAGATAGCCTCGCTTAGCGCTGTTTCGCATTACGCTCTACTTCGATGGAACGTATCCCCCGCGTTAAGCGGGGTCTTACTGTAGTTAAAAGCCGAGTTTCGGTAGGAGAAGCTCTGCCGTAGGTACGTTTGCGTATTGCTGGTGCAAGTGGCTTAATGGCATTTATTTGCTGCCACTAGCTTAGAAGGGGGTTGAAGTTCGGGACCTCGCTGAGCCCTGTAGGCTAGCTTATCACCTGTTAAACATTTCAACTTTTTATTTCAATTATCTGACTTTCAATTACCGCCCAAGTAGAGGTGAAGTTTGTTAGCGTCGAGTTGACGTATTGTAAATTTTAAAGAGTTAATAAAGGGTTTGAACCCTTCCTCTGTGTAGTTTCCTGCTACTCCAGTATACAGATAGAAGTTAACCCACCTGGACTCTGGGGCACGAATTAATAAGAATCAACAAGAAAATGGCCAACGAAGAAGTATCTCCACAAGGCTCAGAAGTGGCAGACCCAATGGTGACCTCAGCGTTAGATGGATTTGGCTTCCTAACACAGACGATGAGGGCGGCAATTAAACCAGCAGTAGTATTCGATGGTAAGAACTCCGTCACCTCATTTTTGGAACCCCTCGACACGCACTTCCTATTGTGTCCGGTACCGGAAAGGCCAGGACTTAGAAGAGAAGGGCTAGCTCATATAGCTTTTCCCCCTGAAGCAGAAAGTGAGAAGTGATGACGTAGCCATGATGACACTGAGCTCTGGGAAAGGCAGAAAGTAGCTATTGCTTCGAGTGCCCTCCGAGGACAGGCGGAGACTTGGTGAAAAGGAATTGGGAAATTCCCTTACTTGGCGAAGTTGGATCAGTCACCTATACATTCAACAATTTCAAAGGGGCACTCCTAAAAGTGCTCCCGATAGTTAAAGATCGTGCCAAGCTTGACGCCAAATTATATAGCTTCTACCGACGGAAGATTAAAGAACTAACCGAATTTATCCCTCGAAACGTCAAGCTAGTGTATATGCTAAACGGTAGTAGTAAACCCGACTGAAATTATCGAAATCATACTGCCAAGATTACTACCCTCTTCAGGAATTCCGAAATCCTCAAACACTGCAAGAATTATTTGAGTTGGCCGTAAAGTTTCAGAATCGGCGGATAGCAGAAGAATCAAGATTTCCAGCCCAGAGATTTAATCAGCAGTTCTCCTGACAGCCGGCCGCGGAAAGAAATAAGAACAACGGAGGAAAACGGTTTTCAGCTAAGCCGTCAACGAGCAAAAACATATATGGATGAAGTCAAAACTCGCCAGCGTATCCAGAAAACATCAGGAGTAAAAACGCCTTTAGAGGGTTTTGAGAATTTGAGGTCCATACCCAGTGGGCATCGGAAAAAAACCCCTCTAAAATGTATGTGAATACTGTGGTAGTGAAAAATTCCCAGCTACCGCTAATACAGTTTATTTTAAATAATATTCCCGTAGAAGCACTCGTGGATACGGAAGCTGAAGGAAACTTCTTCCTAAATCAAAATTTTCATTATCAATGTATTAGAAAAGTAAGATTATTTAAAAATAACACGACGGAAATAATAACTGCTCAAGTGAAAGTGTGCGAATGTATCGGTAAACTGTCGCTTAACGTGCAGTTTAAAGAGGCAAATTAAAAAAGTCTGTTTTTCGTGGTGAAAAATTTACAAAAAAAAAAAAAAAAAAAAAAAAAAAAAAAAAAAAAAAAAAAAAAGTTATTCTGGGAACTCAATTCCTTAGGGCCGCAAATGCAAGAATTGATTTTTCAACTAATTCAGTTACGTTGGATATGGAGCCAAGAGTGGTGGAAGCTGCTGAAAAATTCCAGAAATTGACCTATAGCATTTAAAGCAAGATGGAAGAGCCAAGCTGCAAGAAATTGCAAATAAATTTTCTTCATTATTTTCTGATAAGCCTGGAAACACCAAGATAGTAACTCATTCTATTGAGTTAAAGTCTACGGAACCTTGTAAAGCGAAACCTTACAGGTACGACAAGGAGAAGGTGGTGGTGTGGTGTGGTGGTGTATTTAATTATGGCAAAGCACACGAGGGCTATCTGCCTAAGGGGAGGGATGCCTTTCGTGGAGGACTTTCTAAGGGAAACTGGCTCGTATGCACGTTACACATGGGGAAAACCACGAAAACACCCATGCAGCCAGCCCGTTCGCGGGAATCGAACCTCGGACCGAACTACCAGTGTTCAGCGACTTTTACCGCTCGGCCGCTGGTGGGCCCACGACAAGGAGAAAGAGGTTATCATTGAGCACCACATACAAGAGATTTTAAAAAAACAAAATTATAACTCCCATAAATAGTAAATATGCGAGCCCTGCTGTGCTCTGCAGGAAAAAGAACAATTTGCCCCCTACGGATCCCAAAGCATATTGCTTTGCTATAGATTATAGAAAAACTTAATAGTTTAACTAAATTTCCGGTTTACCCTTTCCCCGTGATTGAGGAGATTATTAGGGAAATAAAATCTACAAAATTTATGACTACTCTCGATCTCACTTCAGGATATTTTCAAATAGCCATGAAACCGAAGGACGTAAATAAAACTGCTTTGATTACTAAAACAGACACTTATGCGTTTTTACGTATGCCTTTCGGACTATGTGGGGCACCCTCAACGTTTCAACACGCCATGGATATTATTTTACGTCCTGTCCTCGGGAAATCCACTTTCATTTACTTAGATGATATCATCATAACAATCAACACTATTGACGAACATAATAAAATACCTTCACGAAGTTTTTTCATTATTGGAGGAAGCAGGATTAACTGCAAATGCAGCAAAATGTAAGTTCGCGACCAAAGAACTAAGATATCTAGGGTACAATATTTCAGCTAAAGGCATTGAGACTGAGGATTCCAAAATAAAAGCTATTAAAAATTACCCTCCGCCAAATAAGGTTGTAGGAAAAAATGTCACCCGGAAAAAAGGGAAACGGAAAGAATGTCTCCGGAAAATAGGGAAAGGAAAAAATGTCACCCTTCGTTTGCAATGGGAAATATAAGGCATGTTTAGAAAGATCGCCAAGCTGGGTGATAAAAGTTTTATCTCAACAACCGTAACTTCGGATGACCGGAAACATGTGCGAGTAGAAGCAAGATGTGTTGGCTGCTTGTTTCTTCCATGGAGCCTACCTTCATGGTTTCTTCGTTAAGGTTAAAAATAGAGGGTTGTGCGATGGATGCCAGGGGGGAAGGCGGGTTGTCCAGCGTCGGTCATTGTCAGGTCTTTAGATATTACTCTCCTCGCACCGCATGTAGTTATAGCCTTAAGCTGCGGTTTAGTGAAACGTTTATTGACGCACAACAGAAAACTAATTCATCCTGAGCTTTGGTATAAGAAACAGTTGTAGATGCAATTTCAAGTTACGGTTTGCGATAATAATAGACTAAATTTTTTACCTAATTAATTTAGTTTAACAATTTAGTTTAAAGTTAATTAATTTAGTTCAATTAATTTAGTTTTTAATTTAGGATGAAATTTAGTTTAAAGATCGGCAATCATTATTTAACAGAGGAGAAACATTTGCTCCCCGTGAATTCTTTCCTTCCGGGTGACGTAGGTCGGTTTCCTTAAGGAAACGGGTGAAGCAAACCACGGGGGAGAACATACGATTTTCCCGCGGGCAAGTTGGAAAAACCTGCTATCGAAATGACCTTGCTCAGCTGCAGCCAGCTCAACATCTTACCCTTAAAACCTCCCTCAAGAGAGCCCGCTATAACCCTGCCCGTTTGGCAGGTTTCCCCATCTCTCCAATCGGCGAGATTTTAGAGTTCCTTTTTTTCCGTTCCTTATTTTCCGAGTGACATTTTTTCCGTTCCTTATTTTCCGGGGACATTCTTTCCGTTTCCCTTTTTTCCGGGTGACATTTTTTCCGCACACCGCCAAATAACGGCAAAGAAGCTGTCATCTTTTCTTGAACTATGTTCTTATTATCGTATGTTTATTCAAAACTTCGCTAATATTGTCGAACCTTTACTAGTGTTAAAACGAAAGAAATCGAAGTTTGTGTAGACAGTTGAGGCAAACACAACCTTCGAACAATTGAAAGCAGCTTTAATTAACGCACCGGCGTTAAAGTTTCCGAAGGGTGATGATAATATGGAGATTGTGGCCGACCCTCAGATTATGCCGTGGGTGCGGTGTTAATGCAAAATCGGCAACCCCTGGGATTTTTTAGTAAAACTTTAAATACCACACAGAGGAATTATACGGCGACCGAAAGAGAAACATTAGCCGTGTTAATGGCAGTTCAGAAGTTTCGGGTATATTTCGGAAAAGCGCCCGTCACTGTATATTCAGACCATGCGGCTGTAAATACTCTATATTCGTAAAAGAATTTAACTCCTAGACTAATTAGATGGGCTTTAAAGTTACAAGAGTACAACTTAATAATTAAGCATACTCCAGGTAAAGAAAATACCATGGCCATCGCGCTATCAAGAATCAAGATAGATGACAATGGGGATCAGGTAAAATGCGCAATTTTGACGTCTAAAGTTTTAGATTCCCGAGAAACTATCTTTTCTGAATTGATAAAAGATCCAGAATTCGGAAATATCTATGCTTATTTAAAGGATTCAGATAATTTCGAACATCCAGGCCTTGCCGCAATTAGAAACAGAGCCCAAAATTGTTGATAATTTATACTAAATCTATGAATGAAAACTTCGAATATAGGCCATTCATCCCAGCCGCATTACGACTAAGCATTTTGCAAGAATTGCATGACGCCCCTACTGCTGGCCACCTCGGGGTAAGGAAAACGGTGCGTAGTGTACGCGAGGCGGTGTATCTTCCGCAACTACAGAAAGTAGTAACTGCGTATGTCAAGTCCTGTAAATTATGTCAGTTAATTAACGACGTTAATTATAGCCCGGCCAGGTACCTAAATAGTATTCGCGCGACTTTTCCTAATGAAATTCTTGGAATAGATCTTCTTGGTCCTTCTCTCCAAAGTGAGTTAAATAAAAATCAATATCTTTTAGTAATTGCTGACCATTTTTCTAAATGGATAGAAATAATTCCGTTAAAGCGAGCGTCGGCTAAATTAGTCGCAGATGCGTTTTTGAATAGGTATGTCTTAAAACACGGTGCACCGTTAAAAGTGATAATGGCCGACAGTTTGTAAGTCAAATTTTCGACGATTTATGTAAAGGGTTTGACACACGGAATATGAAAATGGTCCCTTATAGGCCACAATCTAACATCGCGGAAAGAGTGAATAAGCATATAGTTAAAATAATTAGATGTTAAGAATTATCGTAAGCGCTGGGATGGCTGCATCGACGAACTAGCATACGCTTTAAGAACTGCCAAACATGACACAATGGGAAAAACGCTCGCTGAATTTTTTCTGAGTAGAAAGATTTTGACCCCACTCGATAAACTATTTTTCGCCCAAGAACAGGAGCCTGAATTTAAGCAAGCGAACATTCAAAAACTAATTGATGAAGCGTTAAAGAATTCAGATGTAGAAAGACAGCGGCAAAAACTGTATTACGATAGTAAACGCCGCGAAGCATATTTCAAAGTGGGGGGGGGGATAAGGTTCCGAAAAGAAAGTATATCCTGTCTAGTTCTCCACAAAATTGTGTATCTAAGTTTGCACATAAGTTTGAAGGTCCCTATATCGTGCAACAGATCGTCGGGCAGTAATTTATATTACTTCAGGCCAGTCCGGATCAATTAAAGAAATACTATGACAGAAAAAACTTCGATATCTTAAATAGTTTTTTGCAGGCTTCCGAAACAGAAGAGGCAGCAGTAACAACAGCGGTTTCGGTCCCAGCAGCGCTTGCACCTCCTAACAAAAAGAAAAGAACCGACGAGATAATGCCGAAATCAATTCGAAGTGTGCCCCAGAAAAGAACATCAAGACAGATGGAAGCTCCAGCGAGGAAGAAAGTTAAGAAAACGGAGTCTGTCATAAGAAAGGCCCCAACCAAGAACAAGGATGGCCATGCCAGGGCAAGGTCTCGCAGCAAACAACACCACAATACAACGAAACCGCGGTTTACTGAAAGAACGACAAGACCACCGCTGGGTAGAATAAAGAGACCGGCCGAGGTGCAAGGCTCTCAGCAGGGCCCAAAGCAACGAAGAGTGTCCATGCAACAGTCTTCAACAACGTGCGCTCCAAGAGCCAACGTTCTGGCGAATAAATGGAAAAACCAGGAATCACCACCATTCCACACTAAGAAACCTATGATTAGGGAAGAAAAACGTCAAGACCGACCCCAACCACTGGAACGAAAGCAGAGAGTGAGAATGCCAACCGTAAATAACTTGACATGGAACCAGTTCTGCAAGAAGCGGATGCTGGAGTACCAATCAACAAAATACAAAGATAAATGAATTTTCAATAAATCCTTTCTGTTTGTAAAATTACGTGTTAATCTTTTAGTATGAAGTTTCATGTTCAAGACAATTGCCACTGTGGAGGACTCAATTTAGTTCAGTTTTTTTTAGGAGAAAGCACAAAGCTAAAATGTATTGCAGAAATGTAATTTTAATGCAAAGAACGAGTAGTTCAGGTTTTGTTTGTCGAAAGACTACTTAAGTTAACACGTCAAAAGTTCTGGCCGGATACAAGCAACTTCGTATTAGTGCCTGTTAATGAAAATTTATTTTAGGTTCGCAAAGTTTCGAAGCATGTATGAAAAGTTAATGTAAGAAAATCTTGAAGTGTAAAAGTTAAATGAAAGAAAATCGTGAATTTAGGAAATTTTAGTCAAATTAAATCATACGTTTCCGAGCGAAAACTTGCATGTTTCAAAAGCCCGAATGTGGGAAAAGTTTACTGTTGTATGAATGTGTTTTGTAGGGGTTTCCACTAACACGCCAGCTAGTAATTATAACATTAATTTTTATAATTACTAGCTCATGGAGAATTTATGAATTTGAATTAAGGAGTGTCTTAGAAGGTTGGTATGTGTACATCGACCTATTTTCACTTAAAAAGTATTAAAAAGTACTATTGTGTGTATTCACTTAAAAAGTACTATTGTGTGTATAGGTGGAGAGTTTGTTCACTTTGACATAAAGCACTTGCGATTTTGCACCACATATTGTGGAGAGCCAAAAAAGGGATTAAGGTAAAATTACGCATGAATGTGGATGAATACTTGTGTCCCTTAAAAACCGCAATGTTCGGTAAACTTGGAAGGATTACAGTAAAGTTAGAAACTCGATAAAAGGTTAGAAACTCGATAAAGGTTCAAAGCTTTTAAATGTAAAGTGTTATTTATTGTATGCTTAGAAACATGTATTCATAGTTATTCCTTCCAGCTGATTGACCTAATGATCAAGAACGATGGATTCTACAACGAAGCATTGAGATGTAAATGAATTATTTGTATTGTAATTAAATCAAAGTTCAGTTCTTGTTGTTGATATATATCTCACTTATACAAGTGCATTAAATTCAACAAACTGTACTGCGGTCATATATAAAATTATACACTTTTTCTTCACTTAAGATAACAACATATTGGGAGAATAGCCTAACAGAGTAATTAATGAGTTTTGTTTTAAAAATGTTTTAATATTTATAATTTAAGTATTTATATTTATAAATTTGTATTAATACAATTTATATATAAAGAAGAAAAATATTTTGCAGTAGAAGTAACTTTCGAAAAATTCAGATACTGGGCGCCAATGCCATGTGTTTCCCTGCCCGGTGTTCAACATAATTGAGCACTAGCAGTTCACTCGGGGTCTTGATGTCTGGCAAACTGACTAAACTCCATGCCAAAGATGAACATTAGTTAATTTTTCCTAGAAATTTCTTCACCAAAGTTATTTAGGTACTACTCGGTTTTGAGGGTCGTAAAAAATCGCCAAACTATTGTTGATGCCAGTGCTGCCAAAAATAATTGCAGCAACCCTAACGCAAGAAAGGAAGTATAACAGTAAATAACTATCTGAGATGGATGTTTTAATTGAGATGAAATTTTAATTTCATATAATACTATTTTATTAATATAATTTATATAAAAAGGGTAAGCATGACTGAATGGAAGCATAAGAGTAAATAACTATTTCAGATCATTATTATTATTTATATAAAAACTGCTAAACATAACTGAATGGATGCCTGCATCGCTATTTCGCTACTGAGTTATCGCTAAAGCATACTTTCATCTCGTTGGTTGTTCGAACATAATGTTCTATAATGAATGATGCCTTTTCTTTGAAAAAATTCTCGGTAAAGTGCAGAATCGCCCACTTATTTGTTTGCCGCTTTTTACAAGGATAAAAACAATTGGATTTTTGTCAATTTTCTTTTACTTTTTAAGTGAAAATAGGTCGATGTGTACATAGATAAAGTCAAGGGTGTGCGCAGTGCCATTTTTGTGCAATTCTGGGATTTTTTTAAAATTGAAAATAGGTCGATGTGTACATGGATACCGAGTATGTGCAATTCTTAAAAACGCGTCAAGCAGTGGGGGATTCTGCACTTTACCCAAAATTCTATTGCACACTTTACGTCACGGGCAATTCCCAAATTGTTAAATCCACAGAATATCAAAAAAGGATTTAAAATCAAAAAAGAATTAAAAAATTAAACTAGTATTTAAATGGCGTCCTAAGAAATAAGAACTATATAAACTTACGCAATTTGAAATCAGCGCGTATGCTAGATTTGGCGCGCTGTTAAATGGGCGCGTTTGCTAGATTTGGCGCTTTTGCGCATACATTTTCGCTGCAATTTTTGTACGGTCCTCAAAACGGAATAGTACCGTTATTTATTATAAATTAACTAACCAGTTTATCTATTAGTACTGTACGTTGAATTTTTAGCTCGGAGTGGGAATTTGCCCAGATGGGCTATTCATTTCGTTTTGCCATTTTGCGTCGTCCAATATAAAACGGCCTTTCACTTTTCAAATTGTTGCCACCAAATATTAAAGCCCTGCATTATATTTAAAGAAATTAAATAATGAAGAATCTGCATGAATGTAGTTAAGTTTCTCGCACTGCGAAAAAACATTTGAATATGGGCATTTGGAAGCCTAAATTTGGAATTTGTTTTATTATCTATTTCATATTTTGTCAAACATTAAAGAATTTTTGATTCATAAACTCAATGATTTCAAGGCGAGCAATGGCAACACTGTACGGGGGGGGGGAAGAAGAGAGAGCACTAGTAACACTGTACGGGGACAAAAGCGAGCACTGTAAGGAAAAAAAAAATGTCTCCAGCACGCCGACACTGTGTATCGGAGATTCTAAAGATATGCTTTTTTTAAATATTTTGTTGATATTGCTGTTGAATTGAATTTTATGGTTTAAATGCAAAGAACATGATATTTAATAAGTAAAGGTAACACACGAAACGTTAGAAAATGAATCTTTGGGCGTAATATAAAATCTGAAAGCTTTGACTTTTTTTTATGATTATTTTATTTTTTATTTATTTATTTATTTATTTTTACCTGAAACGCTTTGAGTATTTTCCCCAAAATAAGCAAGTTTCAAAACGCTGCTTTCGCCAGAGCATGGGTAATGGACTCACTACAAAATTTCGAATTCAACTAGAAGAGTCCTCTTAGTAAAAAGGCAAATAAAAAAAAGTTACCGAATCAGTTTTCGAAACATGCAAGATTGCAACGGGGGGGGGGGATTTCGAGAGACACTCCTTTCAACTTGGGAGATGGGATGCAAACGCACAGTACATTTCCGCCAAGGCGATTGACTTCGTAGCTAACCCGTGGTTAGTGACCATGCCCGCACAAACTTCTTCCATTTGGCCTTGAGAACGGTCGAAGTTCCAGAATAAAAATAGGGGAAGGGAGCTAGTAGGGGAGAAGAAGATAACGCGAAAGACGGAACCAAGGAGCGATTCGAAAATTCGTCCCCCCCCCCCCGCTTTTACACTGAACTTATCAATAGTGTGTATCTATCTACCTTCCATTCTGATCATTGACCTTAGGTGGGTAGTACTTCATGCAACGAATGTAACAATGAACTGGAGGGAAAGTTCAAGGGAAACTGGCTTAATTAGGCGGTAATTAGAAGCGGCCAAGTGAGGATTTCTTGCCTCCTTTTGTATGCGCATCGCGGCAATACGCAAAACACGCTCTGTTCGTAATTATATGCGTAATAAGGAAGCGTTAATACGGTAGCAATTGGCACCCGTAAAGTAAATTTCTCTCTAATTGGAATAGGCATGAAATTTACGAACCATCTGCATGCGACTACCAAGCAGGTGACAAGCAAAACAAAGACAGCAGCGAAGGTTAATTGATTACCTTTTGAAAAAGCATTCATATTACGAAGCAAAAAAAAAAAAAAAAAAAAAAAAAAAAAAACTTTTAATATTATGTTTCCTATCGTGTACTATAATTTGAAAAGGGAATGCTGCATACATATACATATTTCATTTAATGTTCTAATTTTTTTTTTTTTTTTTTTAAGTGTGTAACATGTACAAACTTTTAATGATAATATTTTCTGATAATAGAGGTAAAATTGTCTATAATTTGGTAATTTCAGCAAAAAAGGACTGATCATCTCACTGGAAGATAAACACGTCAGTCCAAAACTTTTCAAGTCAGGCAAAAACGTAACCTTAGCCTGGGGCACATTTTTAATAAAACATCGGATATGAACGCTCTTATTCAGACACCTCAATTTTTTTGGAAGAGGAAGGGAATATTTTTTTTTAGCCAGAGTCTCAAAAAGGGATTTTTGTCTCAAAAAGGATTGTGTTGAATCAAAAAGTCTGAATCACTTTTCGAATTGTTGCCACCAAATATTATCGCCTTGTATTATATTTAAAGAAATTAAATAATGAAGAATTTGCATGAATGTATGCAGATTTTTCGCACTGTGAAAAAAATATAATATTAGTCCTGAATTAATATGCCATCAATATGCACCTCAATTTTTTTTTGGAAGAGGAAGGGAAGATTTTTTTTTTGTTTGTTTTTTTAAGCCCAAACGAGCATTAGCCCAGAGTCTCAAAAAAGGATTTTGCGTTGAATCACTCTAAAAGTCTGAATCACTTTTCAAATTGTTGCCACCAAATATTATCGCCTTGTATTACATTTAAAGAAATTAAATAATGAAGAATCAACATGAATGTGTGTATTTTCTCGCATTCTAAACAGACAATGGCACTTAGAGCAATCAATTTTTTACTAACGTAGTTCCACCACCCGAATATGGACACTTGAAAGACCGAATTTTGAATTTCGAATTTGTTTTATTGTGTATTTCATATTTTGTAAAACTTAAGCGAATTTTTGATTAACAAGCTCAATGATTTCAAAGCGAGGAATGGCAACACACTGTACGGAGAAAAACAATTATTTCCAGCGAGCAAGACTGTCTATCGGAAATTCTAAAGATAGGCTGTTATTAAATATTTTTAGCCCAAAGGAACATTAACCAGATGCTCTCGAAAACTGTATATGTAAATGAAAAAAGTCCCCTTGGTCGTAATATAAAATCTGAAAGCTTTATGATTTTTATTTTCGTTTTGGGGTCTTTTTCTGAAGGAATTATATTTATGTCTGACTATCCTCGAAATCGAAACAATTTTATTCAAAACTAAGTTTGATTTTTTGTGGTCTAATTTCAAAGTGCTTAATAACTTAAAGATGTATTTTGACAGCTAAAAGATTACAAAAACGAAAAGTAATAAACGTGAAAAACATTCGCTGTAAATAGGTAGGATGGAATGATTCCATACAAATAGCGATGGAAAAGAGATAAGCCTTCTTCATATTATGCAACATGAAATGGCATTAGTTCAGTCACATACTGTTGTAACAACTATAATTATTATTATTATTTTAATACCGTTTCAAGAAAAACAAATCAGATAAGAAGGCAATGTTTGTCAAAGAAATGAAAAGCAGAAAGAAAAAGGAAAGGGGAAAAACCTTTACTTTTATGATTATTCCTTTTGATATAATTCCTTATGACTGGTCGTGTAAGATCAAGATTCATTTATCCTTTTTCGATAAAGAAAAGCACGTTCTAATTGTACTTCAAATATCATACAAATAACACATAAGAATGACTATAAAAGCGGCGTCTCGGGTAAGTTCTTAAACCGGACAAACTTAATAAGTAAAAAAAAGCAGCGATCATCTGCATACGGCTTTGCCCATCACATTTCTGTTTCTTATTCTTTAATCGCGAATACTGCGAAGGGACCACAGCGTCCAGTCAGACCATTCATTTTTGGATACATATTGCTATGAATTTCGTACACATGTAAATAATTTTAGTGAAATTATATATAAAATTGTAATATTTTTTATATAATGTAACATGAAACGCTTGAAAACGACGATGGTATGCCGGAAATACGATAACAGGGGCAAGTCTATTTAACATTGAGTAAATGACTCTCTCTAAATTGGCGGGATATCGCCAAACTGGCAATGTTTTTGGTGATTAATATTGTCGCCAAGTTTGGCAAGAAATTGCGAAAAGTTGCCACACTTGTCCGCTATTTGGTGACATTATGGTCCGGCTCCTTTATAACAGCAATTGGTATTGTGATTGAACAAATGCAATTTGATTCCTATATGTAACTGTAGACGTAACCGGCCCTTATATGCCTTCCAGTTATTTCGAGAAGAGTAAACTATACAAGACCGGAGAGAGTACCACTTTCTCAGTTGTTAATTCATAGCTGAATTCGGAATTGTACATTTTTTTCTTTAAAAATGATTGAATTATGTTGTTCTTATCTTCCGGTTAAGGTATATCCATGAGGGCATCGCCTAACAATACAAACCGCAGCCATGAATTAAAATTGCCATTTATCTGGTGACGTTTTTGGCATCCTGGCTTCGGAATACCTTTTGCTTTCTGAGCAATAAAGAATACATTAACGGAAGTGTTAAGTTCTGAGTGTGTATGCATAACAATTCTAAGCTGTGTTGCTAAATTAGTTATGTAAATAAAATTGACATTTGTGCTTGTTAATGTCACATTAAACGATATGAATTAAAAGAACTTCGATTGAAAATAAATTTAGAAATTTAGAATTAAATGCTACAAAATAAGAAATATTTCTCCCTCGGATTTTATATAAGTCTACTATAAAAATTACCTTTTCGTACGTTGCGTAAACATTTTCTAGTTTCGTACTTCAGTAATTAATAATATACATTTCTAATTCCGAAATAAACTCTAAATCATGCGACTGAAATTAACTTTAATTTTCAACGCTAATAATTTATTCACACTCAAGTTAAATCACCTGACATAACCAAAATAAATACCTGAATTAATTTAATCGTCAATGCCATTAAAAAGTATTCGTAAATGTTCGCAACTTTTTTTTTTTTTTAAAGATATAACGAAAATAATTACAAAAATAGCACATAAAAGCAAGCCATATGTTTTAGATGAATTATTTTTCAAACTCCATCAAGCCTCAAAAAGAACTAGCTGCACAAGGACATATTGTGCAAGAAAGAAACAGACTGAAATGTTTCGAACGCTCTCCAATTTTGAAGTTTTTCTTCTAACGACGCCTACAACTAGAATCGTGAAAAGGTAGTTCACGAAACAGACGGCATTTTGTCAAACGCACATGCGACTTCGGGAGGAAAAGACGAGGGGGCCGGGGCAGCATCGTACCCAAAGGGGGAGGAGCGGAAGTAAAAGTGGACGAGAAAGAAACCTGGAATAGATATTAAAAGAGGCGGTCAGGGACGAAATAAAGGGTGGGGGGAGGAAAGGTAGAAGTGGGTGGAGAGAGAGAGAGGGGTGGGTCGAAGGAAGGCAAAGAATATTCGGCTTGCAAAGAAATTCCGCAAATTCCGACGCTCGGGTCGTCCGAAACTATTGGAAATGGAGGGTTGGATAGACAGATCTGGCCACGGCAGTCGTAATATGGGCAGTGAAATAGTGCAGACCATGGGCGGCGGGTTTGCTATTTCCATGGCAGCCTTCTTCCTTTCTGCTTTCCGATAAACGCAATTTTGTCCTTTCGTATCTTGGAATCTTTTTATTGCTGTTGCCCTAAGTGAAGAGTTGCTAGCTGACGGGAAGGGGGTAGAGGAGCAAGTTGTCCACCCTCGCAAAGAACTCATATTTATTTAAAAAGCAAGAATTTCCATGCCGAACTGGACAGCGTTCGGAATTTTATTACACTTGGAGATTGTGAATAACTGAAAAAAATATATAAATAAATACAAGCTTGCGAAACAGACACCTCACCTTGAAGTACATATTGAAAATTAGTCCAAATTTTCACGCATCAAAATAAAAGATACAAAGTTATCCAAAGAGCCACATGATATTTTCAGCATTATGGACTTATTTTAAAAACTTTTATTTCCCTACGGGTCTGAAGTCCGATCCATAAAATCGCTCAGTTATGTCCCAACGGCATTTTTAAACCCAATTTTAAATTTAAAAAAAAAAAAGTGAAATAACTATAATAACATTGTTGTAAGTTTAATGTCAGATGTTTTTCATGCACAAAGAAATATAATAAAAAAGTTACAAACTCTTTACCAAAAAATAAAGTAATTTGGGACATAAAGGGTCAACTTTAGGCTTTTACCACCTGATATAAACGGTCAATGTAGTCTTAAAGAACTTCAGTGCCTTAGACATAGTGAATGAAGGATCTCGAAACTCAGGGGTTATGTGTGCTATATTTTCCTCGCAATATCATCGGTGAAACTTGGACAAAGGTTTCGGTTATAAATGACTAAGAGGTACGGTCATTCTTGACGAATGCTTAAGAAGCAAGTGCCCAGCTCCTTAAGAAAAAAATCTTATGGGGTGTTGGAAGCCAAAAATCTTCAAAAAATGGTGATTTGGGATTTTTGCATTTTAAAATTATCTACACTTTTAGCTTTCTAAAATACCATACTTAATGAAAATTAGAACTGTAAAAAATTTAGTTTTAATTTATGATCGAATGCTTTGTTAAATGAGGATTTTTACATAAAAATGCGTTTTTTCTTCAAATGTGATCTTTTTATACTCCATGTACTTTTTCTTTTTTAATCGTTCACAGGTACGTACATTTTTTATGAGTTATTTATTATGTTTAGTAATGTTTACTGAAATGAGCTTTGTTTGATAAACTAAGAAAAAAACACTAAAAGGTTTCATATTTTAAATTACGTCCAAAGAGGCGTTTTTTTTTAAACATTTTGTATGTTACTTTATTTATTAAATACCATGTTCTTCGCACTTGAACCATAAAATTCAGTTCAAGAGCAATACCACAAAATAAATTTAAATTGAGCATATCTTTAGAATTACCGATACACAGTCTCATGCGCTGGAGATAAAAATGTATTTTCTGTACAACGTTGCCATGGCTCGCTTCGAAATCCGTCAGTTTTTTAACCAAAAATTCGTTAAAGTTTTACAATATATGAAACCGTAATGAAACAAATTCCAAATTTCAAATTTCGGCTTCCAGATGCCCATATTCGCAGTAGGATGACGTCATTCATACTTGGATGGCTCTAGGTGCCGTTGTTTTAACACAATGCGAGAAACATACATATATTTATGCAGATTCTTCATTATTTTATATCTTCAAATATAATACAGGGCGATAATATTTGGTGGCAACGGTTTGAAAAGTGAAACGGACATTCAGGGTGATTCGACGCAAAATCACAAAACGAAAACAATAGCCCATGAGGGATAAAGAACCTCTGGAACTTTAAAAAAAAAAAAAAAAAAAATTGTGTGTGTGTGAGAGAGAGAGAAAAGTGTTAAATTTTACTACGCCAAATATAATATTCTATAAATTACTCTAAAACTCAAAATGTGTAAAAAGCTCATTTCAATATAATCAGATAGGTGCTCTTCAAAGTAAACAAAAAATTTCAAACTTGTATCTACAGCAGACTTTGAGAAAAGGTACATCGAAAATGACCAATTGAACATTGTCGGTATAGGGGGTTCCGACTCCACTTAATTGCCTTATAACATCACTAGATGGCATGATATATACTATATAACTGTTGTAAATCTGAACTTAGTTGCTTCTAAACTTAGTTGCTTCCAAAAACTTTGTAAACACTGAAAAGCAAAATCCCTTTTTTACATTTACTTTCTCAAAGGTAAACAGCGAATCACATGTAGCGTGTTGGCAAAATTTCAGAACTGAATTAATAAAATACCGAGATGTCAAGAAAATAACTTCATCTCTATTTAGATTCCTACATACATTCCTTTCATATCATAAATCTTTTCTCACTTTCACAGCTGACTTCCACGAAGGTATCTGAAACAACTCCTGAATGCCATGTTAGAAAAATCAGCAATCGGAACAAACGCTATTTTAATTTCGTCGTTGCATTGTTCTGAACTTTCTGAAATAGTTTCACGGTTTCAGAAAATAGGAAAAATTCTTTTAAGATCGCTTCAGAGAAAGAAAAAAAAAAAAATGTTTTGCAAATGCCGAATATGCTAATGTTTCTGTGAGTTTTTTTTTTTTTTTTTTTTTTAATAATAGTTGTTTTGTATGAAAGATGAAAAAACAGTTCCCGATTATGCGTTTTCTCGATTAACATACTGTATTCTAGACAGAGTTTTAATGCAGTATAGATGCTGAAACTTACTTACATTTAAACTCTAGTAAATTACTCCTTGTTAACCGAAATCCGTTAATATTTTATGAGACATTTAATACCGTTTTCTGAGCCCAAGATTACTTTTATAGTAATTCTTACAGATGATTTCCGTTATTTCTCGGGGGTCATGTAGACGCAAGCAGGAAACGGGATCGTAACATAGTTTAACCATTAAATTTCATTTTACGACAGGTACAGAAAAATCCAATACTTAATCTAATACTTGAAAGAGACACCACAATGTTGATCCACAAAAAGTGCTTTTTAGCGTCATGTCCATGCGTCACGTCATATATGAAAGACCATATATAAACTTCCTGCAAGGACATTGGCAACGCAAAGACAACAAGTAGGTAGCAAATCATAACGATCAGTGTCACGAAAGCGATGCGTCTCTCTCTTCAAGCTGGGAGGGCAGGGATTGAAGCCCTGTTCCTGATTCAGAAGGGCGAGGGAACTCTTAGTGAAGTTTAATCAACGAAAACAGAAATGTCCAGAAGCTCTACTGAAGAAGTTCAACAGTGCAGTTGCGTATGTTTCCCTATTTCTCAATATTATTTTTCATAGTGTGCTACATAAAGACATATTGTAATTCTACACAACTGTCTTAGATGCCACGACTTAGCATACCTGTTTTGATTTACTTATATTGGCAAAACCGCCAATATAAGTAATTAAAAAAATATAAGCAAATAGGCCGCAGTAGCTCCTTTCGATAATGCCTTTGGAATGTATCACAGACCCAGTCACGCATTCAACGAACAGAGGAGCGCCGTTAAACTATGAAAAAAACGAGGCTTTGGCAAGTATCAGTGAATAAGATCAAATTACCATGCAACTGTCACTTTTAACTAATTCTTGCGTTCAATAATCACAAAGACCGTAAAATAGTTTTCTGGACTTTTATGTTTGCTCGGTTTACAAACTTATATTTTCCCCAATTAAACCAAAATGTCCTCCTAAATTTCGACATCTGTTATCTTTCGAATACGATTTCCTTTGCACTCTGGAAGAAATGTCATTTCAAATGCTTATAAGAAATAGTATATTGATTTTTAAACAATCGTTACACTGATACTTTTACGTTACACTGATAATAATTCGGAAGAAATGTGTAAAATGTCGTTTACTGAAATGAATTTTAATGAATTTTATCATGTCCTAAAAACAACACCTCCACTTTTAAGGCCTGAAATTACTATTTTGTCTAAAAATTTCGAAACTAATTAAATCAGCGAAATTTCACAAAATTTTTATCGCAATGTTAAATTTTCTTGCAAGTTAAATAATCGTGATTTCATAAACTTTATATATCTAAATGATCACATTTTCAAGTGTATATTTAACAGCCAGCCATTAATAGCAAAGACAATTGAGTCACCATTGAAAATATCCTTGCAATTATGTGTATTCTGATAAGAACGAGAAACTATACGAACATCACTTCAAGAATACGGAAATTACGTAACTGTGATGCAGCAGAGTTATTGTTAGCAACATATAAATGGATCATACGATAGATAAGACATTAATAAGAATAAATCCAAAACCAACAGCCTGGAAAGGAAGTTTTCGTAAAAGCGGCAATTTTCAGGATTTTCCGAGCCTTTATCTTGACAGTCAAGTAATCTGTGAGAACTCACGTCTATAAGAAAGCCAGTTTTTAATGTATAAAAACGTGTCATTAGTAAAACATTCACGTTCGCGATCTTACATTCTTACTACTCTTGCTGCTGCAACAAACTCGCTGTACTGAAACCGTAGGGTTGCGTAACAACTAGGTCTTCTTAGGGTGATGGAGTGACTGACCGAGCAGGTTAGGGAAGGGGCCCCAAAGAGGGGCACGCCGAGCATAAAAAATCGAGAAGCGGTGAAGAAATCGTAAAGCAGAAACCTCGCACTGTCGCCTTTCTTCCACCCTTTTCCCTGTGTGTCACATGAAGAGTGTCACACATGGACAGCTCTTTGCGGAATGGAATGGAATTGTAATTACCGAGATGAATGAATGGATCATTGCCCGCGCAGACCTTAGAACTTCATTAAAGGTTCTCTCCGATTAACCCAGAACAGAACAGGAACACTCAGATCCTCTTTGAATCTTCGAACTAGGCCCTGTCTGGGCAATTGAGGAACAAATTATGGTGCAGTCCGGCAACTTAAAAAATGACTTGTGAGGAAAACTGATTTCCTGAAGACCAGTTCATTTAGTACTTTTAGGGTTATCGGGATTTGATAACTACCTGCTCGCGTCAGAGAAACTGAGTCTAGTTGAGTGGTTCTAAATCAGTGCGTCTTTTGGATGCCACTTGGGTGGCACACTTTATCTGATTGTGGACGCAGCAATCAGTGGAACAAAAGTGATTCTATTCTAAAACTTCTGCAGCTCTCCGATGCGTGCGTTTGAAACGCTGAACTTATTAAATAGGTCTTCGGCACCCAGTTGATATAGTGGTCAGCGAGGTTGTTGCTATGGCCACTGGAGATGGTTCATTTCATTTAAAGGCATGGATTTTTGTGACTATACTGTCTATATCCACATTAGCAGCACTTAAAATACATCGGCCAGAAAACCCTATCTATAAGATGGTAGAAGGAGAAGAAAGGATAATAAACTCGAATTCCACCTCCTGGAATACTTACTGAAGTAAAGCTCGATTAATAATGGATAGAAAAAAGTGGGTATAAATTATATGCCGTTTCTACCATTATGTCATCACTGGTAGCCAGGTCAATGGCCAATATCATATGGGCTCCTTTCCCTACCCAATAATATTCAAGGGCTT
Source organism: Stegodyphus dumicola (assembly GCF_044657685.1). Classification (NCBI taxonomy): domain Eukaryota; kingdom Metazoa; phylum Arthropoda; class Arachnida; order Araneae; family Eresidae; genus Stegodyphus; species Stegodyphus dumicola. The sequence continues at coordinate 17,814,728 of NC_140772.1, read as the reverse complement.
GTGTTGGTTCACAAGTTTCGATTTCTTTTCCGACATTATACACGTAAAATACAATTTTAAGCAGTGGCCATCAGCGATCAGCCAAGTGCAAGTCGAGGAAGGGGGGAGATAAAATAATAATTTAAAAAAATGGCTAGAAAGTCAGGAAAGCAGGCTCCAAACTTGCGCATGACTTGAAGATCTGGAAGATGAAGCAAGATTATGCTTCCCAGTTTAGTACAACAGAGTTAAGACCGATGCGCGATAACAGCAAAGAATGTAGATTCTTCGTTTTGGCGTGGTGCGTATCTACGTAAGACTGAAATGTTGTAGGTATTCTATACGAAAAGCAATTAAACTGCCTAAATATAAAACAGGCAGTATATATAACATGAATATTTTCTTTTAATATAAACGTTAAGGAATAAGCCACAAATTAATTACCTGTTTAAAACGTCAGTTAGCGTATGTAACACAGGTACGGTTTTCAGATGGGAATGCTTTTATAATGCTCTATCTTCATCGAAAAATTCTTAATAAAATACTTGTTTTCAAAAAGTTAATTACCAGCGATTTTAATTCGTTGGCCTGAAAAAAAAGATTAGGTCCAGTCAATCTTGTGAAAGATGAATGCATAAACCCTTTTGACTGCTAACTTTTTTAACTTGAAGCTCTTCGCGTGGGCATCTTGCGGCCGCAGAATGACTGATCAAATAAACCAAATTTAATTTTTTCTCGTTGCTAAGTAACGAACGAGGTATGAGGTTTCTGCAAGTGTTAGGCATATACCATAGAGCTAATTTCCGAACGTACACATGAGACAGCACTAAGCAGTCAAAGCCTTCGTTGAGTGCGCATTTGCGTTCATTGTGTACACTGATGACTTGCGCCCGACGCACATAAGCGCCCATAGGCTCCAACCGATGGTTTTTGCTGGAGGTATACATGCGCTCATAGTAGTCGAAGAGGCAACATCAGAAATAATTACACCAGAAACATTTTCACCTTTCCGAAGAGCATACAAGCATAAATGAGTCATGAAGTAAATGCCAAAACCGCTGTATCGTAAAAATTTAAATGAAATCGTGTAGAAACGATAAGATTTTTCAAATCACGGAACATGAGACGTCAACTTTCCTCTCGCCGGAATAAGAAACGCGGATTTTCTAGTTGCTAACTAACTGGACATGCTTATCTACTTACGCCACAAGAGAACACATGGGAGAATGCGATATATAATCCTTTAAAAATTCCGATGTGGATATAAACTCAGTGTCACAAAGTTTAACAAAACACCACAAAGATAACAGCCGTAAAGTAAAGACACAAAGTTTAAAAATAACAGCCGTAAACAAAAGCCAAGTAAAGTAGTAAAGCCACAAAGTTTAAGAATAACAACCGTAAAGTAAAGCCAAGTAAAGAAGTAAAGCCACAAAGTTTTAAAAATAATAGCAGTAAAGTAAAGCCAAGTAAAGTAGTAAAGGCACAAAAAGTAAAGCCATAAAGTTTAAAACCTTTTCCCAGGGGCTGGGACATATATGTCCCGCACTTTCACTACTTTAAATGTGTCTTAAGAAATTTTAGTAAACTATGGAGATTTAAAATTTACTCCTTAATATGGATTAGGAAGAGCAAGATCTTGTTGATTTGTTTTTCTGTTCCTTTCATTTAAAATAAGTGACTAAATGGCCATAATACGTTCGAAATTGGCCCCTATAGCCCACGGGAAAATGTTAAAGTTAAGCGTAATATTTAATCTACAAAAACTAATAAAACTTTCGATATAATTTTACATTATCGCATTTTTGATGCATTGTTTTATTACACATCTCTCAATCTTCAACTTTAAAAAGTTGATTTCATTTACATTGGCTCTTTACAAAAGATTTATAGCGACCGCCCTTTTTCAATTTCTGCCTTTAGACAAGAGTCCTCGTGTGCTTTGCCATACATACTCAAGTAACCATCAAATTTTTCTTAATAATAACATAGCGTTCGCTATGAAATACTCTCTCTCATTTACGTAATAATTGTTGATCTGAAACAACAAGGACAAAATTCCTTTCTCATATACCTTATAGTTTTCTGATTAATGGTGATGACACAATACCCAGATTGTTTAGATTTCATTAAGCGTTCTCTCAGATGAAACAAATAGTAATTTATCATATCCGCTCAAACCGGTAGCACGTTTTCATTAAAAGATATTGGTGCCCAAACACGGTGCATACAGCATTTAATCGAGACGGAAGCGTTTATGTAGGTTACAAATTTAATTAATTACAAAATGTCTTTTTACTTAAAAAATAAAAAGCTGTCGCACAGAATAACAAGTAAAATGCAGTAAGAGATCAATTCGCTGATAACCTGCGCGCTCGGGAGCCAATATTTGGCGCCAAGCAGAGAATATTAAAATGTCCACTTTGAGGTAACTGGTGTACTGGTGAAATTTTTAGGAAAATTTTGGTCGCCAAATTTCAAGTCCAGTTTGAAAGAAATTTTGTACGTTAAGCATATTTAATAAGAAAGCAACTTATTAATATGCTTAACGTACATATTTGACCACACTAAATAAAGCTACCGTAACATACTAATAAACGCGAACTAAATCACACAAGGTTTACAAGCGTCTGTACGAATGTCTGTTAGTGTGACTTTAGTACAGTGGTGGTGTGGTGTATTTAATTATGGCAAAGCACACTAGGGCTATCTGCCTAAGGGGAGGGATGCCTTTCGTGGAGGACTTTCTAAGGGAAACTGGCTCGTATACACGTTACACATGGGGAAAACCACGAAAACGCCCATGCAGCCAGCCCGTTCGCGGGATTCGAACCTCAGACCGAACTACCAGTGTTCAGCGACTTTACCGCTCGGCCGCTGGTGGGCCTTGACAAGCGCTATGACTTAATCAGTAATTTACCCCCTTGTATACCTTCTTTTCTTTCTAGTACTCGAAAACCAACATTCTGAAGATATTTTATATATTCACCACCAAGCAAAGTACGAAAATTGTTCAGTTTTATTTTGAAAATCAGTACTGTATAATTTCGACAGAATAGGCATTCTGCAATTTCTTTAACTTATAAAACAAGTTTAGTGCTTCAAAACTGAGCAATTGCCTCAACCTCTTCAGCAACAAATTATCTTAACAAATATGGTAGCGATAAATAATAAAGGAAAATAATAAATAAATAAATAAATAATAAATAATAAATTAATAAAGGAACCAAATATTGGTTCCTTGATTAATGCAGTGGTTCCCCACCTTTTTCCTAATTGCGAAAAATCCGAAAAACACTCTAAATGGGGTATTTGTGGATATATGAAAATAGATATACGAGTTAAAAACCCATACTTACATAGATATGTTGTGCAAAAGGGTTTAAAAAAAAAAAAAAAAAAAAAAAAAAGCCATTAATTTTTTTTTTTTTTTTTTTTTTTTTTTTGTGTGTGTGTGTGTGTGTATACAAAACAGTGTATTCATTTGGAACACCGAACCAGAAATTAAACAGTATCTCTCAAAATAGCTGTTAGAGAACTGTGGCAGGATAACTCAATGAGTTTTTCTTTTACCAATAAAGTTAGAGTTACTCTTTGAAAAGGTCAGCATATCCAGTTGTTTAATTGCTATATACTGCGTCCAGCGCCCACCAGCGGCCGAGCGGTAAAGTCGCTGAACACTGGTAGTTCGGTCCGAGGTTCGAATCCCGCGAACGGGCTGGCTGCATGGGTGTTTTCGTGGTTTTCCCCATGTGTAACGTGTATACGAGCCAGTTTCCCTTAGAAAGTCCTCCACGAAGGCATCCCTCCCCCTTAGGCAGATAGCCCTAGTGTACTTTGCTATAATTAAATACACCACACCACATATACTGCGTCCATTAAGAAAATTGTCATACAAAGTTAACGGAAGATGTTTCGGTACTTTTCCGTTTTGCCGGCACAAGCGATAAAGTCGCCAATAATGGTACAACTGACGCTAAACGGAATATCCTCGCTGGTAACCTTTCACGCCCCGTTTTCAAAAAAAGTCGCAGCCATTTTTTATCAGATTGATTGTTTCTTTCAATATTGGCATACTATTACATAGAATTTTTACAAACTAGTTAAATTTTATCCCCTAAGAGAATTCGCGGTAATTAAGTCAATTAGAATGCAATCACACCGCTCATCCGAACGCGAAAATATAGAAAAGGCAAAATTAAGGGTTAAATTCATCCATTCTAATGAGAATGCACTAGCGAAGTAAAGCACTGCGGTTTTACATAATTTCTGAGTAAGCTATTCGTATGAATTGAAATAATTCTTGCATTTAAACTTGTATTCCAAATTCAGATTTAACTTGAAATTAATGTAGATAATTACTAAGAGAATTAGACTTTTGTAGCGTAGTTTACATGAGATCACTTGGGGTCACGTGATACGAACCGGCGAATCAGGATTTTGACCCATGAAAGCATAGTAAATTCTTAAATTAATGTCTTTTTACAAATTTATTGTCTTTATTTATTGGCTGTTTACAAATTTTTAAACCATATTAAAATGTTTATGCCTTCAAAATAAAAATTCTTAAAATTAACATTTGTTACTATTTTTTATGTGTATACTGTATGTTGTCGCCAACAAAGTCTGCTTGGCGAGATTTGCGCCGGCGAAACGGAAAAGTACCGATGTTTCAGTTGTTAATATATTCATTTTGTTGTTTTCATCAAATTTAATTGAATTTTCTGATAAAAAGCAGCTGAGAGAACCAAAATATTCCGTACTTATTCATCTGTAGACATTGGATCAAAAAAAGCGGAACTTTTTTAGCACAGATTCAATTCTGTCATGGGTCTTGTAATGACAGATTTAACTCATTTTATTTACAAAAGATGTCAGCTAAGTATTCAAGCTTTCGCAGCCAAAGAATCGAATATACAAGAAAACAAATTAAATGGATGATCAATAAAAAATTTTGAACTTCAAACTTCATTTCGAACTAGCGTGTTCAAAGGTTTTGCAAATAGCGTATGTTCTTGATCTTAAAAATATATCTAACGTAAGCAAACGATACTGCAGCGTTTGCTACATCTGCAGACTCGTCAAGCCGGATCGCATTCAATTTTCTCTTCGAAAGTTCACTTTCCACATCATTCTCCACACATTTGCCAAATCATTAATTCTACGCGACACAATATTGTTTGATAAAGAAACCAGGTCAATTTGTTTTCCTGTCCTTTCTCTAAGCATGCACTTGGCGATATTCTTTTGCGCATGATCCAATTAAATTGTCTGCCATTGTATATGCCTTTCGAGATCTTGCAATTTTATAACTTACTCCAAATGATGCCTTAAGGGCCATTTTACCATCTTCCTTTGAAGCTAATAGGAAAGAAGAGACATACATTTTCTATTATTTGCTAATTTTCTTTTAAAATAATTGACTAGTTTATCCTTTTGTGTCAAATGTTTTGTTTCAAAGTGTCTACGAAGAAAGATGGTTTCAATTGGTAAGAAATTCTTTACAATTTAAACAAATTAGTTTAGATTCTGACTCTTCCCCAGTAAAATAAAACTCATTTGCAAAAGTCGCTACCATTATTTTCGCTTTTTCCTTTTCTTCACACCATGCTCACCAGTTTTACCTTTGTTTTCAGTCAGGTGAGTTGGTAGCTCACTACTGCTTTCACTATCATCCGCTCGTGTTGTTTCGAATTCACTATAAAACTCGACTAAACGACCCGTTTTTAAACATCGATACAAAAATACAGTATAATAATTATTACAAGTTATTTACACGAGAACTTCACTTAATAAAGCTACCGTAACATACTAATAAACGCGAACTAAATCACACAAGGTTTACAAGCGTCTGTGCGAATGTCTGTTAGCGTGACTTTAGTACCCCAGTTGTGAACAAGCGTCTAACTTTAAAGTCTGGTGCAAATAAACGCACAAACCAACAGCATAAGCTTATCTATCTTAAGTTACTATTTTTATTTTCGAATTATTAACAGTACAGTAAATAAATGCATGACTATATAAGTTATATAAGTTAGCGACTTAAAATTTCGTCATTACAATATTATTTTCGCGAAACCCATTTATACACATCGCGAACCCCTGGGAGGGGGGGGGGGTTCGCGAACTACGGGTTGGAAACCGATGCTTTTAGGGAAATTTTTGGCAATCGCATAATTTCTGGATTTTTAAATTTAAGTGATAATCGCCATCATAACTAGATTTAATGGCTGAAAACTCTTTTTTTCTTTTCCCAAGAAAATGTGTAGATAAAAAAAGTCACAAACCGCACAAATGCTTAAGGGGACTCATACACCTTAAAAAACATAAGATCTTCGAATATGTGACTGTTACAAGAATTGTGATAACTTATTTTAAAAGCAATTACTTCCAACCTTTTACAACTGACTACATAATATAACTGCTTTTTGAAATAGTAATCAGAAAGTTTGAAGCTGCCACAAATACTTTTATAATTTAATCCTCTTTGTGACAAAATGTTTCGTCAAGTTTCCACCTTGCGCGCAGTTTAAAACATTCTGTTGCGTAATTTAATTCCATATTTAACATATAGCTTTTATAACACTTGGAAACTACTGTGAACCAAAAATTCTAAGAATTTCATGTTAAATTTTTATTTTATTTGAAGTTGAGTTTATAAAATGTATTTTATTAAAAAAGTCTGTAATTTTTTCGTCCATAAAATTTTTTAATTTTAAAATATTCATCAGATTTTATGTTCAGTTAGAAAATACTACCCATATAAAGATTTCCATCTAATTTCAAGTATGTACGATTAGCCATTTTTAAAATATCATGCGCGCAAGGTTGTGACGAAAATTTTTGTCACAAAGCGGATTAAATTACAAAAATATTTGTGGCAACACAAACTTTCTGATTACTAGTTTCCAAAGCAGCTATATTATGTAGTCAGCTGTAAAAAGTCGGAAGTAATTGCTTTTAAAATAAATAAAATATCCCAATTCTTGCAACAGTCACATATTCGAAGATCATAAAGGGTTTAAGGTGTATGAGTCCCCTTTTAAAGCGAATATCTGACGATCAAGTTCAAGAGATCAGGAATTCTAACATGAATTATTGAGATTTCCCTGTGTCAAGCACGTCAAATCGAGACTAACAAGAGCTGTCATTTAATATTATTTTTAAAACACAATATAAATACATTTCCATAAAGTGTATTTAATATCCTTTATTACTTAATCTACGAAGTTAATATTCCGCTCCCTATAAGCACACTCTGCAACCGGTGCCGTCACTAATTCAATTAATCACTTAACAGCGACATCAGTGCAAGAGATTAGTGCCCTAATTAATAGGTGATGTAAGATCTCTTGTTAGCAACAACCTGAAGTGGAAACGAAGATCAAGCCTTATGAAAGAAGCTTATGCAATTAGACAGCTTTATTTAATTGTTCTATTTTTTCCGGCAATAAATTACCTGTCCTATTGTTCTAAAGCACAGCTATTTTTCTTAAATATCAAATATTTTCCAATTTGCAAAAAAATAAAAACTTTTCAAACATTTTGGGTTTTTTACTTTCAATATCTTCGAACTGAACGTATCGCGTTCACGTATATTCGTATTACACATTTGCGTCAGTGTATGGCACTTCCTTTTTACGTCGGACATCTCATCAACCTGACTCTAACGTAAATCAAGCCGTATGTGCACACAAAAATTATCTTCGGCACGTCAAAATTGATAAGGGATGAAAGACTCTCACGATATGAAAATTGGTTAATTGGTTCACGTCAACCCTTTAAAGGAAGAAACAAAACAAGTGCGGTGACAATGGAAATTCTTAAATCACAGCTGTAGAAACTTTCCAAAACGGACGTGAGTTTCTCCAGATCGACTCGGCTAATCTTCATTGTGACGTCACTAAAGCAACCAAAGATGACTACTGAAGAGGGCGAACCAAGGAGCCGTGTACCAGCGGATCCTTGAGAGGCCTTCTCAGGGTTGGCAAGGGGCCCCAAATGGGGACTGCTGGGTCATTAGGCAGATAAGAATCTCGGCAGGCAGAAAGCGTTTATTAAAGATGACAACGTATGCCGGTTGAAAAATACTGCATAGGCAAACATATCCAAAACAACGTATCATGCATTATGAATGATGACAAAAGCCATTCTGATGCCTATTTTTAGCTCATGCCTACGTAGCACATTCGACTACGACTACCATGATGGCTCAGGATTTTGATATAACACTTTGTTCCAAAACTGCATACATTATCTGCATACATTAGCACACACGTTTTTATAAACTTCTTCTCTACATTAAGTACAGAAGATGCATATGATTAAAATAAAAAAATAAGTTTGTAGGGTTAAATTTAATTAGCTACCTAATTATACCTGTTGAACCTCGCTGTTACGAATTTTCATCTTGTCTCAAAACAAAGATTTATTAAAAACTACATCTTACAATACAGATAAAATTTAACAAATACTGGAATTTCTTCTGCCAGAAATGCAAATATTTAAATGCGTATAACTCGGCAGCTAACTTCCAACCACTCTACGATAATAAATACGAAAATTTACGCAACAAAATTACAAGGTTATCTAAATAAAGTTTATCTAAGGCAGTGGTCTCAAACTGAAGCAATTTAATGCAGCCCGCCAAGACATTTCAGTTATGAATTGGCTGCGAATACAACGTTAGTTTTTTAATTATTTGAAGTTCAAGATTACATTGTTTTCGTTACCATTAAAAACTAAAGTGAATAAACAGAAAAGTAAATGGAAGCTATAAACGGAACTAACAATGGTCAATCAATAAATGGAGCTAACAATTACAATGTAACAGAAATCTTATTCAGAGATTTGGAGATACAGAACGTTCAGTTACAAATTTTTGCACTAAGAATAATCACTTTGTTACGGAATATATTCAAACTCGAACAGCTTTTTTTTCATACTTGGAAATTAACAAGACAAAACCCGATTGACTGATGAACATCCACAATTCGGGATGAATATAATTTCTAGTAATTTTCTTCCTGCCGTAAAGTGTCAAGTTGTAGTAAGAAAAAAAAAGTTTAGGTTAATCTTCAGACTTCGGATTATGGTAACTTGGCGATTTTTTGGCGAAATTTTGGCGACCAACCCTGCTACAGCTACCTGCTAGGTTTTTTTTTTTTTTTTTTTTTTTAAACTCAACCCTTTTTTTCCCAACAATCTGCTAGCCGAATTACGCTTATGCTAGAACTTTAATAGAACAAATGTGCTTAATCATGACGAAGATTAGGTGCGAAATTGGGAGAAAGTACAGAATCGCCCACTGCTTGCCGCGTTTTTAAGAATTGCACATACACGGTATCCATGTACACGTCGACCTATTTTCACTTAAAAATACATCCTAGAATTGCACAAAAATGGCATTGCGCACACTCTTGACTTTATCCATGTACACTGCTAAAGTCCTAGCTAGTAACCTTTATCGCCTTACCCAAATGTCGCCAAACTACCTGTTACCATATTCCACAGATTAGCCAAAGTTTATAATCATTTACATATAAAAACATGTATTTTTATTTATGCATCAAAGAAAAATTTAATAAATAAAAGAAACAGACTAAGTTGTCATTGTTTTTTCTACTCGGAAAATTTTCTCTGAAAAGTTAAGAAAGTTTATATAATTCCTTTCACTTTAAATTAAAGTAAGGAAAGGTTGCTATCGATGGGCCGGTTCTTTCATTGAGCCACCTTCATTATTTTCTAATCATTTGACAATAGGCTCAACCTGTTGACTATTTAGACAGAATAAATTTAATAATAAATATAGAATAAATTTAATACTAAGAAATCTAACACTTGAAGAAATAAACACTCTGATTGGTTAAAGCAAGTATGTTGTTAGCGAGATGCTGATTGGTACTTAAGAATGCATCTTCTGGGAGGTTTCATTATAAAGGGGGTCATGGCAAGTTAGAACTCGAATAGAAATGACGTTTGTTCGCTGATAGCGTTTTCGCCAAGTATGTATGTCATTAATAATAACAAAAGAACATTCATTAAAAATTGATGTCATCCCAAACACGTATGTATTTTAAGAGATCGTTGCCATAAAAAAGGTACAAAATCTATTTATTGAAAAAAAATTATAATTAATAAATCAAATAATGAAATGCACTATATATAAATTACGATTAAATAATGAGAAATTCAATTAAAAATAATTACAGATTAAATTGTAATTAAAAAGAATAAAGTAAAACCGATTAAAAAATAATTTTATCCTAAACACGGGATTCAACAGATCGTTGTCACAAATCGTTTTATTTTTCGAAATATATCGTCGTCTTTGACACAAAATAAAACTTTGAAAAAAATATATTGTTGTTAAAACATGACAAAACTATCGTGTATGACGCCATTCTGTCTCTCTGCGTCACTTCCGATTGCCTGTGATCCAAGATGGCTATTCCCTAGATCACATCCCTTTTTTGTGACGTCACTTCCACCGCACTAGTACTTCCGCTTACTACTGGCACGATTTTGGTGGCTGTTAACAATAATTTTTTTTTTAATATGATAAGAAGAAAAAAATTTTAAAGCTTATGAATTAAAAAAAAATTCTCAGGCAACAGTCTCATGGCCTTCAAATAAATGAGTTCCTGAGTATGAGAAAATTGAAAAGAACAAACCTTAAGGACACGAAACACATAAGACTAGAAAGAATCCATTTTTTTTATTATTATTATTTAGAAAAGTGGCAGCCATTTTTTGCTTAGTTGAGTGACATGATTTCACTTGGGAAGGAACGCAAACAGAACAGCAATAATACTCCGCAAAAAGTTCAAACAGTTCAAGTATGACGGTTGGTAACAGCGCTCAAGGCCATTATTTCCTAGGCGAATATCAAGCGAAACATCAGTTCGAATTATCAGTTGCATTATACTCTTATAACCATAGTTTTATCACGGATTTAAGAAGAAACATATTGTATGATCTTCTCCTACCATCTTTACAGATTTCCTATCTACCTCTTTTATTGAAACAAATAAATGATGGATACCGAAAACTTGCAGATCGCAAATGGGCTTATCAGACAATCTGAATACAAATAAAAAGATAAAAGAATAAAAAAGTCTATGTAAAATTGTTAAAAAGTTTTTCGCGGCTATTCTAAAATGTACATGACATTTGGTGACATTTCTGGAAAATAAATTTGGAATTCCTCACAAAAACATAGCTTTATGATTTTCAGAAAATGCATATTTTTTCTAGTTAAAAAACAATACTAAACTACAAATTTCAAAAACACAATATTAAATTTCAAAGTTCCGCGCGTGAAGCTTGCATAAAGCTTCTTTGGTTTACCAATATTATCAAAACAATTAAATATAACGCAGTTATAGTTGATACTTAAATCCATGATACTTTTATTCTTTTCAAAATGCTAATATAAAAACAATATCAATAAATAAATAAATAAATAAATAAATAATCTGGAAGCTTTCGGGTTTTATATTACGGCCAGAGGTGCGTTTTTTTTCCATTTAAACTCACATACACGCTTCAGCAGAGCATTTGGGCTAATGCCCCTTTGGACAACGAATATTTAAAAAGAACATATCATTGGAATTTCCGATAGCCGCCTGAATGGGCGTTTCCGTGGCTTCCGCTATGTATAGCGATAACACGAATCAGTTTCTTTTAAAACGTTCTCCATAAAGGCATTCCTTCCGCTAGACAGAAGTCCTCGCGTTTGTCATAATCGTTTTTAAGCACTCACCCTGATAGTTTAATGGCACAAACTGTTGAAAGAAATCTCAAGTTCTTTCCAAATACAATGCAGCAAGATGTCTTCTTCAGCAAACTATCAGCTTACAGCTATATTCCAATGGTGGCGTGGTTTTATTTCACAGTAATGAAATTCGCTTACCAGTCCGAAATGATTGAAGAAAAGATACAGCAATGTGAACTATAATCTGCCATTTCAAACTTAAGTCGTAAGTACTGTCATACTAACTGCATACATTTTTAAGTATAACTTCGGGGAAAAAAAAAAAAAAAAAAATTAACAATAACAAAACCAAAAACTTAACAGGAAATTAAATATAATTATTAAAATAATTATAAATAAAAACATAATCAGCTTAATTAAATTATAAATAACATATTGAGCAACTTAACACCAAGGCCTGAGAAACCTTAATTCAATGTAATCTAAGTGTATTTACGATAATGGAGAGCATAGATTGTTGATTAAGGTAACAGACATTAAATGTTTATTAAACGATCCTAATGAACATATCATGACCATTAACGTACAAAAAAGAGACACTTTTGGCATGAGCAGTTGTACCACATGATCATTACTCAAAGCATTGAAAATTTCCAGTAGGCATATCTTAACGAGAGCCATTTCGAAAGAAAAAGAAACTTTTTGGCAAATATCACCTGCCACTAAGTCTATAAATCATCACATCAGATGGCTCTCTGCTAATGCATATGCAAGAATCAAAAATGTTCTCATTAACATCGATTTTGAGTCGCTTCCTCCCGCCCATTGCACAATCGATGGAAGACACAGAACAAAAATCTTGTTAAGTACGACATTTATCATTCGAAATTTACATGCTTATGTATTCGGGCGTAACTACTGGTCATTACAAATGAGCACTTATAAGCAAATTGATCCTTCGTTTCCGTTTTATGACTGTCATTAGGAAGTCTTAAAAGCACTGCATGCAAAACAGAAAGGAAAACTTAGAAGATCTGATGAGCTCGGCCAAGGATCCATAAGAATGGCTTAAATGCGCGCACGTCCAACGATTACACTATACAATATCCTGGACAAATCGCAGCTTTAATCAATATGCTAATGTCGTATGCCAGGACGAAATCTTTAAATACCTCGAACGTGACTTGAATTCGTTAAAAGAGCAGGTGGACTAACAGATATTCTCATCAGGTAATCCAAAATGGATCAAAATGTATATGTCGCGTCGAAAAATCGAAAGCTCTGAGTTCGTCCTCCACTAACAACAAGAAAGTTAAATTAAACGAAGATGGTTTTTTTTTTTCCTACGGTTTTTGGACTGCCAGCTGATGTTTTTGCATGGGAACTTCATTTCACTTAATAAATAACGGATAAACTTCCTCATAAATATGATATTCTTTATTTAGCTGTACTTTAGCAATTTAGTGGCACTCAGAAGCTCTAGACAAAGTCACAACGAGCTTCCTATTACGCACACGTCATACCACATGTCCGCAAAGAAAATTCGAGATGCTCAGGCCGGAAATCGTTTGCATTAGGCCGAGGCCAAGGCATTTTGTAGAATACGCAGCAGGTATTGGCACACGTTTTTACTTCCTTGTACGAAGTAAAAAAGGAAGTATTGTAATCGCGAAAAGTTTCAGGCAGCATATTTCAACGAAAATATCCATTTTGACAGCTATCGAATGAAATTTAACGATGTTTTTGCGTGACATCTGTACGTAAGGACAGAATAAAAGACTCTTACTTACTGAAATTTCCTCTAAAAAATTTATAAAACTACTTTAAAATGAATTCTGAAGAGAATTTTTCGTGGCGTCTGTACGAACGTACGTACGTATCTCGTATAACTCAAAAAACGAGTAGCCTCAGAGCGTTGAAATTTTGTATATAGGACAGCTATAACATGTAGATGTGCACCTCTTATTTTGGTTGCAATCGGCCGCACCAAACGTATATAAATATATTTATATATATATATATCCACTCTGTTACCCGGCTCAGTGATCTCACTTTCTTTACTCTTATATGTTTGTAAATTGTACATTTTTTGCTTTAAAAATGATTGAATTATGTTGTTTTTATCTTCCGGTTAAGGATTTTATGCCTTTAGTAAATCTGTGTGCAATATTTTTAGAATTATCAGCAATTTTAAAGTTGTTTAATTTAAAATTGCCGCTAAGCCTGTTTTTAATGGCAGCCATTGATGTTTACATTTGAAACAGCAGGATAGCGGATTTGTTGCCAATCTAGAGAAACTTAGCTTCGCAACAACAAAGATAACGTCTTCATTTATTATTGAGAATTAAATCATGATTAATCCTTTCTGGAATTTTTTCGAAGAAATAAGTGTTTAAGATTTACTTCGTAATTTTTAATACAGATATTTTGAGTTTTTAAGTATTTTTGCCTTGTCGCGAAGTGAGAACTGAATTAATTGAATGAGAAATACTCAATCGTCTGTGAAAAACTGTTTCTTTTTTGTTTTGTTTCCTTAATTTCTTTTTTACATCGTTATAGCTTTATTATAGTATTTGAATAGAACATGTGGCAACGATTAGATAATTCTTTAAATGATATAAATTTTGTGCATTCTGAGTTATAATATGAACGAAATATAATACTGTTAAGTGAACCTGGCGCCAGAGTGTCGCTATGGTAAACAAATAGAATATTTAAAGAATACATTTGTTCTATTGTGGTTTATGCGCTGTCGGCGAAGTAGATTTAATTCAATCCAATGCGTTTAAATTAAATGCAAGATATGAATATTCCGTACAAGGAAGTCATGTGGTGTACACATCAGATTTTTTAAAGTGAACAAACAACATAATCAGTAGTGACAGATAAAAATATAATAAACAAAGTTAATAATTGGATAGGCAATTCTGCTTCAATTTAGCACATTTTTTGTGCTTCTGTCATTCTCAAATACCAGAGATAATCTGATTAAAATCTACAACAGAAGTGAATGCTATTTACTGAGAATAGCGGCCATCAACAAAAGTAGTTAAATCAACAAAGTTTTCTTGCATAACGCTTTCCAGAAGATGGAAATTAATAATATGAATTTAAGAAGACACATTTAAAGATTTAGGTAGATGGAATAGACAATTCGGCCATCTTTACAGAGTCCGTGAGAGTTCACCTATTTCACTTTATGCTGTAAAGCTGAAAGTTAGTTAAGATAATTGGCTTCAGGCTGTTTATCTGGGTGAGTGGAGTTCTAATTTTCTACTGGTGAAAATTCTATTTTAGAACCGGTGAGAATTATAGGAAGCAAACCGTCCCTGATTTATTTAGGTTAGAAAAGCAAGAAAGCTTTATGAGTTTTGTGTGTTCATATTAATCTAGTCAGACCCTGCAAAATCGTTGTAGATCGCTGAATTTTATTTGCAGTTTGATTACATCTTAAGCAAGTTTTCAACATATGTTATTACCAGTGCATTGATACTTTAAAAATATAATTAATGAAAATTCATTAAATACCATAATTAATTATTTTATATAATTTTTTAATTTCTTTTTATATATTACATTACATTTATTTTATTTACATTTTATTTTATTTATTTTACACATTATTAGTCCGATAGGGCTTTGTCCCTGAAGGACCATTGTTTTCGTTTTGCGATTTTGCGTTGAATCACTAAAAAGGTCCGTTTCACTTTTCAAACTGTTGCCACCAAATATCCTGCATTATATTTGAAGAAATTAAATAATAAAAAATCTGCATAACTGTATGTATATTTCTGTCATTGTGATAAAACAACGTTACCTAGAGCCATCCGATTTTGAATGACGTCATCCTACTGCGAATATGGGCATGTGGAAGCCCAAATTTGAAATTTTGAATTTGTTTTATTATCGATTTCATATTTTGTAAAACTTTAACGAATTTTTGAGTAACAAACTTAACGATTTGAAAGCGAGCAATGGCAATACTTACGGGGAATAATAATATATAAAAAAAATAAATAAATAAATAAATAAATAAATAAATAAAAAACTTTTTTTCTCCAGCGCGCGGAACTGGGTATCGGAAATTCTAAAGATAGACTCATTTTAAAATGATTTTGCGACATTGCTATTAAAACTGAAATTTATGGTTAAAGTGCGAAGAACATGATATTTAATAAATAAAGGTAACACACAAAACGTTAAAAAAACGTCCCTTTGGACGTAATTTAAAATCTGTAACCTTTTTTTTTTTTTTTCCCTATATTTAATCAAGGTTTTACTAAAAGTAATGTACACATCCCTCTATTCAAGTTTTAAATATAATTAATAAATTTTTGGTGACTTTATTCTTATTTTATATTATTTTATTTTACATCATTATGTCGACAATCACAGATATGCTCTGGTGAAAGTCGAAAAGAGAGGTCATAAAGTGCCATAATAGTTAAAGTTGTTGCAATAAATAAGATTTGAATCACATAATTTAGTAAGTTTTTTTATGACTGCTATTTTATTTTCTCATTTAGAACGTACTGTATAATTAAGTAAGTTTTTAACTTCTATTATTTTCCTTTCTCATTTTGAATGTATTGTGTGTTTTAGGTTCTCATGTTCTTAAGTTCTTATTTCAAGTCTCAAGTGCGTTTATTCGCGACTGAATCACGGAGAAGAAAATATAATATTGTTATATGTTTAACATTCACCATTAGTACATGGCGAATGTCGACATTGACCGGTGTAAGTCAGAAATAAGAGTATTTGGAAAATATTTCGGACATACACCAAGAGACTATGTGAATGTTGACATTCACCGGTGAAAGGTCGACATTCTCCAATTTCGGTCTTTCACGGTAACATATACATAAATAACAATTCAAAAAGTATATTTGTTTAATCGATTATTGCAATGCTTACAAAAAAGATTTGGCTGAGAAAAATTGAAGTCTTCTTTCTGCCTTCCTAGCGGGGGGGGGGACTTTCAAAAAGAAAAGGACTATAATTCATATTACGCATTAAGTTAACTCCCAAAACGCTCTTGAAATTAGTTTGTTTTAAAAATTCGCTTTAAGCTCTAACTAGACGGGAATCGTGGTTCAAGCATTACGTAAATACCAAGAAACAATTACATCTTAACTTTATGGCCAACGTCTGTTTAAAACAGCTACGCAACAGTTATAAAGAATCTCAAGTAATGAATATGCATTCATCGTACTTTCTCTTTTGAATGAAAGTACTCAGGTAATTATGATTCTCCAGAGGCAACAATAAATTACGGAAGGCACAAGCAGTAGCAATACGCCATTTGTCAAATGAGTCGCCCTCATGAATATTATCGTCTCCAAACATCGACGCGTCGCATAATAATCTAATAATATGCATAACAAAGCTCAGGACTAATATATGCAGAAACAGACCTATCCCACGAGTATTTTCAGCGACAACTATTCCTCCCGGCTACTTAAGACACATACGATAAGGCGAAACAATACTTAACAGATTTCAAACATTACAAGAGATAACTGATTATGTCTTCTACGAAATAAGGTGAAGAAGACTTCACGCGAACTTAATGTAATATACCATGACTGTAAATAAACAAAACACCGTAACCGGAAGTAGTACTTCTTGACAATTCTTTCTCAACGATTTCTTAAAGGAAAGAAATTTTCAATTTCCTTTTTCTCAAGAAACTGTGTAATTTCGCTAGGAATTTTCTCAAAAGTATTATTATAGGCGGAATTTGTAAAAATTAACTTCAGTACTTTCGTCTGTACTAAGAAAGTACAGTTATGCGCACGTATCCGCGGGGTAGTACATTCCGAAACTTACCGCAGGTATGTTAAACTGTGGATAACATCGAACATTATATAAAATAAAATGTTGGCATAATACAAGGCTTCATAAACTTTTTTCAATAGCGACCCCTTTTTATTACCGAGATTTTATTTCGCGACCTAAGATATTAAATATAAAAATAAATATTCTCCTATAAATAATTACTTCTTTAGTAAACAATACACAAATAAACAGTAGTTTTAGGATTTATTTTAAGCAAAAAAAATTAAAGAAAATTCTAATGAGACAGATGTGCTTGTTTCCTGCTGCATAACAAATTAAATGTTGGTGCGATATTTGACACTGCTGGACATAGAGCATCTTCAACATGTTTCAACGTTGAACGACATTTGGTTTTAGTTAGCGTTGAAATTGATAAAGTAGTTTTATAAAAATATGTGGTGCTGAATGAGAGAACAATATTTAATGCTATTTCAGAAATAGTGAGAAATCTAGTTCTCTAACTCCGATCTAAAATTCATCAAAGACATCTGTGAAAACTCAAGTTTTAAGTTTGAATTGCTAGATAGCTTTACAAATTCCTTTTGCACTTTATATAACAGGTAATTAATCTCATTAATAACAATTAATGTAATGTCTTTAAAAGTCTAATCTCATTAATGTCAATTAATGCAATTTCTTTGAAAGCCTTACGAATGCAATTTCTTTAAATTCAACTATCGCACTGAATTTGACCCCAAAATTTCGATTTCCAACCCCATTTGCGGTCGCGACCCATAGTTTAAGAAACATTGCTGTCATACAAGGATATTCGAATCCTAGAAAAATGAAAAAGATTCGAGATTCTAAACTCGCTTCTCCACTCTATTTTTATTTCCTTGTACGAAGTAAAAAGAAAGTATTGTAATCGCGAAAAGTTTCAGGCAGCATATTTCAACGAAAATATCCCATTTTGATCTCTTTCAAATGCAATTTAACGATGTATTTCCGTGATATCTGTATGTAAGGACAGAATAAAACACTCTTTTCCTCCAAAAAAATTATAAAACTGCTTTAAAATGAATTCTGAAGAGAATTTTTCGTGGCGTCTGTACGAACGTATGTACGTACGTGCGTACATATCTCGCATAACTCAAAAACGAGTAGCCTCAGAACGTTGAAATTTTGTATATAGGACTGCTATAACATGTAGATGTGCACCTTGTATTTTGGTTGCAATCGGCCGCACCAAACGTATATAAATATATTTATATATATATATCCACTCTGTTACCCGCCTCAGTAATCTCAGTTTCTTTACTCTTATATGTTTGTAAATTGTACATTTTTTTTATTTAAAAATGATTGAATTATGTTGTTCTTATCTTCCGGTTAAAGTTTTTATGCCTTTAGTAAATCTGTATGCAATATTTTTAGAATTATCAACATTTTCAAAATTGTTTAAGTGCCGCTTAGCCTAATAATGTTTTTGATGGCGGCCATTGCTCTTGTTTACATTTGAAACGGCAGGATAGCGGATTTGTTGCGAATCTAGAGAAACGTAGCTTCGCAACAACAAAGATAACGCCTTCATTTATTATTTAAATCATGATTAATCCTTTCTGGAATTTTTTCGAGGAAATAAGCGTTTAAGATTTACTTCGTAATTTTTAATACAGATATTTCGAGTTTTTATGTATTTTTGCCTTGTCGCGAAGTGAAAACTGAATTAATTGAATGAGAAATACTCAATCGTCTGTGAAAAACTGTTTCTTTTTTGTTTCGTTTGCTTAATTTCTTTTATACATCGTTCTAGCTTTGTTATAGTATTTGAATAGAACATGTGGCAACGATTAGATAATTCTTTAAATGATATAAATTTTGTGCATTCTGAGTTATAATATGAACGAAACATAATACTGTTAAGTAAACCTAGCGCCAGAGTGTCGCTACGGTAAACAGAATTTTAAAGAATGCATTTATTCTATTGTGGTTTATGCGCTGTCGGCGAAGTAGTTTTAATTCAATCTAATAAGTTTAAATGAGATGCAAGAAAAAATGCGTATAATTTATTATTCCATACAAGTCATGTGGTGTACACATCAGATTTTGTATTATTAGAATCTTTCCAATGCATCTCTCTATTGGAATTTCATTGTCCCTTCAGCGCTTAATTTGTTTGAAGAAATTTCTGAAAAAATAAATAAATAAGAACAATTACAAAACATCTTTTGTCAGATTGTATTGAATTACTGAACAAGCTTCAAGAACATTAATTGCGTATTTCATTCATATCTTTTTGACAAATTAAGAAGTTATTCAAAATTTAAAAGAAATTTCTTCTACGAAATTCGAATGACGAAAGAAACCCGAAGATACGAATTTTCGAATCTCGAATCTTTTTAATAATTCGAATGACCAGGGGAATCGAAGAATCAAAAGTCCCATTGTTACTGAGAGCGCAATTTTCTTTTCTCTCTGCAGCTCTAAAACGCAGATACGGGGGCATGACTACATAGCATAGAACATATGAAAAAAAAAATTCAAATAAAGTACACATTAAAATATCTTACTCGTATTCCAAAACAGTAGGAACATTTTAATGACAAAAAACGTGGAATCAGCAGGTACTAATAGAAGTAAGTAACTACTTACAGTTACACAGTTGCTCTTACGAATTTAATTCCTGCAATCAAAGAATGGTAGTTTATATAAAAAAGCAGCATCACTTAATAACAAAAAAATTTCACATCACTCTTTTTGAAAATTTTCACGTCAAAGAAAATATTTAACTACTTTCAAATGCTCATATTAACCGCAACGTTTTTGTAGTGTTACACAGCATATTCTACAAAAGTTATGCCTGATTTCATAAAACGCATAGTATTCCCATTAAGTTATGAATTAATAAAAAGAAATCTTAAAGCTTTCAGATTTTACATTACGCCCAAAGGGGTGTTTTTTTACCATGCTTCAGCCAGCTATTTTCAAGAGTCTAAACTAAAACACAAATGTATGCTCACAAGGCCTGCACAAGATATTCCATAATGCCGGGTTATCCACGAACGCTATCTGTAATTATGTACCTGTTCCCACAATGGTAAACACATAATGATGTTGTTTACGATGTGTGAATGAATCTTCCTTCCTTCATTTTTGCTATTGAGAAGTGTCAATGAATTCGTAATTATGAATTTTCATGACAATATTTCAATAATAGAAAGAATAAGAGGGAAAGGGATTCAATAAATCTTTCTCCCCACCGTCTTCTTCTTCATAGTTATAGCTTATTTGGAGAAGATTGCTACTCTGAATAGATTAAAAATATGCATAAGATAGAATTTGCTTAGCACTCATGGAAGGAAAGATGGGCAGGTAGGTAATAAAGCCACGGTTAGTTGCTCCTAGAAGTCAATGATCGTAAGCATAGTGTGCAAATACCCAGATCCAGCCATCCCATCACCAAATATGCAATTCTTCCCGTAAGAATATGGAAACTTGAACAACAAAAGACAGTTCGTGAGAAGTTAAATTATAATATATTCTCTTATGAAATGATAAAAAGGTAAAAGTTTACAATTGGGTGCCCCTTGTTTCTTGGCGATTCTTTTTGGACGCCAAGATCGGCACCAGGAAGTCACAATTTCAAGATGGCCGCTTCACAAAACCAAAATAAGAAGTCAAAGAACTACACAAACTCTGTGGCCATGTACACATCGATCTGTTTTCATTTACAGAAACATCTTAGAATTGCACAAACTAGGCATTGCGCACTGCCTTAAATTTGTCCATGTACTACACATCAATCTATTTTCATTTAAATAAAATCAGGAAGCTAAAACAAAGTGGAAACTATCATGGTAATCAGAAGTGAGGTTTCATCGCCAAAATTTTAAAAAAATTGTCGCTAATCGAAGAGGCACCCGATTCTACACTAGAGCCGATAAAAATATTGTAGTCTAGTAATAATTTTAAGGGGTATCAGACACCCCTATACCGACAATGTTAAATTGGCCATTTTCAATGTACCTTCTCTCCAAATCTGCTGTAGATACAAGCTTGAAATTTTTTCTGTAATTAAAGTATACCTATCTAATTATACTGAAATGAACTTTTGAAGCATTTTGAATTTTAGAGTAAATTACAGAATATTTTGTTAGGCATAGTAAAATTTAGCACTTTTCTCACACAAAAAATTGTTTAATGTTTTTTTTAGTTTATCACGAAAAGCTCATTTCAGTAAATATTAAGAAACCTAATAAATAAGCCATAAAAATTTCAGATACCTGTGAGCAGTAGTTCCTGAGAAAAGGTACATCGAGTATAAAAAAATCATGTTTGGAGAAAAACGCGTTTTTATGTAAAAATCCTCATTGATCAAAGCAGTAGACGACAAATTTAAACTAGATTTTTTTACAGTTCTAATTTTCATAGAGATTAAAGAATGGTATTTTTAGAAAGATAAAAGTGTAGAGAATTTGAAAATGCAAAAATCCGAAATCACAATTTTTTGAAGATTTTGGGGTTCCAACACCCCTTAAAAATTATGCATTTGTAGCTTAAAACACTAAGTAATTGAAATTAATGCAAAGATACAGCGATTCTAATAATAACGAGCTGCATCAATTCTTCAGTGCATGCTCTTATGATGTAGTGGTTACCATATCCGCGTCTGGGAAACTAACACATTTCGATTCCCGGAAAAGGTGCAGCTGATTTTTCCCGTTCCCATCTGCGGAAACTAAAGTCTCTACAGTGGTACAGAACTAAAATATGGAGGATGATAACACGTCGATACCGATTAAAAGAAGTGTAAAAAATTACGGCAATCCTTTCGTGCGTCCTCTTATAATGTAACGATTAACACATCCAGTAGGCAGTTCTAAGACACCCGGACTGTCTTTTCCAGTTGCAAAAATAAAACAATCTTTGCACAGTTACTGGAATTTTGAATTCATATAGTACAACCTGGGCCATGGAAAGAGAGCCTGATAGATAAAAGTAGCTTCCGGAAAACATAATACCAAAAAATATTGCTTGAGAATGAGAACCTGAAACAAAACAAGGCGATTCAGAGGAACTAAGCCATAGAGCCCCTTTTCTGGTCGAAACAACCATGCATGTATCTGTTACTCGAAGAGCTAAGATCTTTACACTGAATAATTCAGAAAAAAGCTTCAGTTTAGGAAATATAGCAATAAGGATTATGATTACAGATAAAATTCGTTTTCAGCGATAAAAGGTGGATAACTAAGTACATATATAAGCATTCAAGCTAGTTCTTACTAAATTCCAAAAGCCAGCGGATAATAAATAAAATCCATCTACAAACTTAAAACAGAACTCACCTAAAACACGCTGAAGTTTTTTTTTAAAGTAACATTTTAGAACCCTCTCCCCTTCTCTTTTCTCGACGGGGATCAATAATTTGCTTGTGGATTTAAGTGTGGCCGGTGCGGTTCTCGTTAAAACACAAGTTGCCGGTTTGTACATAGAAATCCGAACATGAGGGGACAAGAATTGAAGCCGAGAGGGGGAAAAGGGGGTGAAGGAATGAAGGACAAGTTCCTTCTACACGCGGCACAAAACAGCAAAAAATCTGAAATCGAAAAATAAGTACATCTGAGAGAGGAAGTTGAGAAGCCAAGGGTACAGCAAGGCATAGAAAGAATAGGCAAGGTATCCATGGAAACGTGATGGGGGATGAAAAAGTTTATATATATATAGATAGATATATATTTAGAGCTATATAGCCTTTCTTCCCTTGCCGCCCTCCCGAAGAAACTCCAGAAACTCTAATCCAAGAGAAATGACCAGACGGTTTGTTTCCTTAGCTGCTTGGCGAATGGACAGAGGTGATTTAGTCACCGGGGCCTTCAAATCTACAGAGGTAGGTATCCATGGAAACGACACTCGCATCCTTCTTCCACATCCCATGCTTTTTAGGAATCGGGAAATAAAGGGGGGGGGGCGAGAGAACAAGGTTTGCAACTTCCCCCGTTCCCCAGACAGCAGATGGGCAGAAAAATGCCACAGATTGGTATGCTGGGAATTAAAATCGCGCTTGCTGTACCGTCCACCTGCGCTTCTCGCCGCAGAGGTGTGCCCACAGCTGATGAAGAAGAAATGAAAACGGAAAATATTTCATGGCAAATATCTTTCGTTTGGGTGTTACGAGAAACATCAGATATCACTTAATCAGGCAATAAATGAAAACTACCACATTGTTTCTTCTTTTCAGAGTGCAGTAACTGACTTAACAACTAAAGGTTTACGGAGAATTTTGTAATTACAAGCAGTCAAGCACCAAAGTTAAACAATGAAACAATGACAGATAAAATAGAGAAAACGCTCCAACAGTATAGATGTACGATATTTAGAAATATCGTTGTACATCATGCAAAGTCTTTCTTGTCAGACAGTTAACTTCTTAGCATAAACCACCACCATCACAGTTACATCACAAACTGGTAATATTAAATAAATTTACATGCTGAATTTCAAAGAAGTAACTAACCATTACCATAATATCTGGTTTAATGACATTTAATAACATAATTTAGGTTAAAATAACGCGCCGAATATAAGAAGTATGAAGTTAAACAACAAGAATCGGTTTAATATTTGTAAATTCAGTTTCTCGACAATTTGATCACACGTAACATATCTAATTTAAGTACTACTGTTTACCGTAAGCCTTCATCGGTTTGCCTTCCACCTCCCTTCAAATTATGTCACTCGACTAAACAGAAGTCAGCTTCATTTTATTCCTTTGTTTTCCGTGAACTTTAAGTTTGCCCCTCGAAACTGGCCCTTGATCAAGAACTAAATTGCTATTGATAGGGACTTTTCACCCAACATTATTAACTACGTAGTTAAAAATTCTTCAAAAAGCACCCTCTCGTTTTAAGAGATTATAAGAATTCTGTTGTCATTCCTTTCTTTCCATCGATCAGATATGAATCTACACGTATGTTACAGACATTTAATTTTCGGGTTGTTTTTTCTTCTGTCAATAAAATTCCTGGTTCCGTACTTAAGGACTCTATTTCGGATATGAATTCCTGGAGTATTTACAACGATTCTTTGCCAGTATGGTCAAATTTACAATGGTCAAACTAAGATCGCTTTAAAATTTCGTGTTAAAGAACATAAGGCACATCTTAGGAAGCACAGAAATCTTCTGCTGCCCAGCACTGTTGGTCAGTCAGATCCTCATAGATACATGATAACGTTTCGAAATATTTAAAGAAATTTCAAAAAAGACTTTTGAGCCAAGATAGTTAGTTACCTTGCATTTTTATGAACCTCCACATTATGAACTAGAAGTTTTACGAGAAATTACGATAGAACCAAAAAGGTTACTGCACTTTAATGATATTTCCATAAACGAACTTCCAAATGCCACATTTTAACCCTTTCATAGTCTTGCTGGTGGCGTTTGCCACCTTCATATGTAAAAATCTATTTAACGGTAGTAAAGATTATTTTATTATTTATCACCAAAGGTCTCATCTCAAGGTTTGTTCACATGTTTTTCTCATTCGACTGCTTACCCTGAGACCTGACATCTCAGTTTCTGTAACTCAAGTAGGAACTTGTTAATATATTGCAAGGGCTTGCTTCTAACACATATAAACAATATTCTAAAGGAGGGAATCATGTCTAAAAAAAAAAAAAAAAAAAACTCCAAGGCTGAAAAGGTTAATATTTTAAATTTGAGATACTTTCTCGGCTAATTTTAACAAGTTTCTTTCTGAACATGACGAAAAAAAATGAAATGAAAGCAATTTTCAGTGGTAAATTGTTTAGACGAATATAAAAGATGGATTTTTTTTTCAATCAAATCGAATTTTATAACCTAGGAAGAAACAAATAAAAAACATAATGGTAGAGAACAGTTAATTTATTGAATTCCGTATTTTAGAAATAAAATGCGCACTTCTGAAATGTATGAAATTTTGAACTAATATCTGGTTTGCTAAATATGGCAAGTGACTTTTTAGAAGTATTTTGCGTAACCTTTTCAGACAGTGTTTCAACACAGAGCTAATTTATCTACTAAAACCATCTTAAAATATGGTTGGCAAACGAAAACAGAAGAACTGAGCTGAAATATCATCCCCTAAATGAACCTTCGATATTAAAGACGAACATCCGAATCGTTGGGCTATAATGATTCTTCCATCTTCCATAATTATATAGGATGGTTGAAAGATGACTTTAAAATTTGATGCTAGTTAGTATACTTGTACATATTAAGCAATATATTCGGAAATATTTCAATTTCATTTTAATAGCACAAATTCCTAAAAATATTATAACATTTTTACGAGCGCGTTACTGACAAAATGGAGCCCATCGAAATAGCATTCGACTACAGTTCATATTCGAGCAAAAAAATCTACAGATCATATCCGCAACTGCAGAATAATTTCTTCTTCCTGATGGATAAGATTTTGAATCATCTTATAGCAGAACGGTGTTTTTGCATGGCCTTTAAAGTACAAAATCAATAAGGTAAGTTTAGGCTTTGTGAAGATTCAGGAAAGGATTCATTTCGTTCAATTCACCGTCTTCGGATCCAAACGTTTAATAACAGCCTGAATAAATGATAGCAGATCGTATTAAATTTTCGTTTCTTAAAAATGAAGTGTGCCTGTGTTTCGTTCATTGTAACCTGTGAATGCGTTCCATTGTTTCAAAGTGTGGTGATTTAAAGACAAACAAGTGAAAAACAAAAATAGTAGGGTTCCATCCCTTCAAAATCTGATGACACTCCATCCCAGTAAAGGCTATGCAAATAAAAAGAAAAACCGAATGGTATTGTTCCATCCCTTCAAAATGTGGTGATGTTTCAACCCAGTGAAAGATATACTAGTGGAAAAAAAAAAAAAAAAAGGTAGTTTTCTACCTTTAAGCGGATGGTGTTATACGTGTTGCATGCAAGTCAAAGACAGAAGTAAACAACACAAACGGTAGTACTTCCATGTCTTCAATATGTGGTGATGCTCCGAGTGAAGAATGCCTTTATGGTAAGATGGTAATCAAAGAAATCAAAGAACTTAATCAAAGAAATCCGAAGTTTCAGTCTGTCCTTGATTTGATGAATGGATGATGGGGGCTCCGATGTATTTAAATACACGATGAGGTTAACAATACTACAAAACCATAACTTCTTTAGTCACCCTGCACCTGTTCAGTATAAGATGGTTCTTTAGTCCAACTCTCTTGCTCGAACAGCAACTTTTGGATTTATTTTCAGAATCCATAAGCACGTTTTCCTCTTGGGTTGCAGTGTTAATATCACCTTGCACGCATTCTTGATCACGAATTGAGCATTTATTTCATATTACAACAATGTCACAATCGGAAATCAAACTCAAGATTTCCACATTGCAGCTAACTAATTTCGCTGCTGTCTATTGAAAAATTATTGCAAATTACACTGTTCTTCTATGCCACTGTTCACTTAACTGCCCTATAAAAATTGCTCTAAAGAGCGTTGGAAAGAAAAGATATTATTAACTACTCTCATGACGAAAATCTACAAATCTAAAAAACGTATCTTCCGATGTCCTTCTTTCGCAAAGCCTTAAAAGGAAGATAAGCAAATATAATACCTTTCCTGGATTTCTTAAAAACAGAAGAAAAGAAAAATTCCTGTTCTCTTAGCTTTCGAGATTTACAATAAATTTTTACTAATGCGATTTGCATAGAGTTTGTTTTTTCCTATTAAAATATATATTCTCTAATCGTGTGTCACGAAATGAACCTCCAAGACAAAATAAATAAATGAAAGGAGTAGTACTAGGACAAGATCTTTGCAAAATTTAACAGACCCAAGACAACCACAAGAAGCATAATCTCTTTTTCCCGATACATAGATAGTATTTATAATAATCTACCAGAATTGGTACTGGTTTTTGTGGAACGGGAGGGGGGGAAGCTCCTCGTTATACAAAAAAGAATAATCTGGTACACACAGGAAACGAATACCAATTGCATTATCCCGCAGTCAAAAATGGCTATTTGACGTTATCCTCTTACAAGTAAATCCCAGGTTATGTTCCTTCAAACGGAATCAGAGTGAGAGGAGAAGAGGAAGGAAGGGGGAAGAGGAAAAAACTATTTTCATTTTTTATTACTATTATTATCGACAGTAGAAATCTCCGTTCTTTTAAGGAATTTTTTCCTTCATCCAGCGTTGTTTCCCAATCCCCCTGGCACAGCTCCGTCGAAGAGAAGCTGGAAGGGGGGAAAGGAGATGACCACTGGGCGAAGGGAAAGGTAGATAGAGATTATAACAGAAAAAAAAAAGTAGCAAGTTGCCCGGCGAAAGGCATATCCGAGCATAGGATTATGCACCCCCTCCGCATCTCTCCAGTGTTTTCATCCATATGTCCATCCAAGCCGTATGCAGCAGTAAAAGAACGGTTTTAGCAATGCACGGATGAACAATAAGGGTGCAGCGCATAGCATAATATGCCAGGAAATATAGTCAACTGTTATTCCAGGAGAAAAGTTCCAGATTATCCTCACTGGAGTATAAGATTCGGTAAAAAATGCACGTCAGCAGAAGGAAAATACGGATACTGAGACCGATAAAGGGCAAAGGGAATACAAACATTTGATTAGAAAAAATCGGCTTTCCCAGCGATAAAACAGTGCAGCAGTTGACTTCTTTTCTAGTTCAAGTTTTATTTCATTTTTATGGAACATCAGTACTGGAAGAAAGGAAACATACTGGGAATTTTTATGCCTGAATTACAGAATTACGAAACCTGAATTACGGAAGAATACCTCATCATTAAATTGACCGAAATGTAAACCAATCAACTACAAGTTCAGCCAAGAAGAATCTTCCTGTTTCAAATGATTATAGCAACCAATTTGATTGCCACTATTGACTTGTTGTACATCAAACTGAGCTTTAACTACCCATGTTTCTTGGCACACATTGCAAATGCTCTACGTGAGATCAGGTGTCATATCACATAATTAAGACCACACGTTGAAATATATAAGCTGTGACTGGCGCGACGATTTGAATAATGCGGATTTTGAGTTGACCGTGGTGGGATCAGATAGTCTAATTTGATGTATCACAAGTAAATACGGCCAGTTATAGTTTTTTGTTATAATTGTTTGTTACAGGATGATTCTTCTTTACTCACTATGTGGCATTACAGCAAAAACACAAACAGGTTCTTCCTCAACATAGCATGAAATGACTTTTGAGTCCTTAAACAAATATTCAGATTTAATTCATAAATTTTAGACCACTGTGAACCAATAAATGCATTCCTGTTACAAAAATTATTATTGTCGGTACAATTGAATGCATAATACACTGGTTTCCCAAAATTAAGGAAACATCACAAAAGCGACAACTTATTCAAAAATAAGCCAATCCGTACAAAATTTGAATATGTTGTCAAATAAGAATTGTCGACTAAGCCTGAAGTATGTAAAGTGGCGACGCTGCCTGCAAATTTTGCTGTGATATTGAGATAAGAAACCTGGGATAGCCAGTTTGTAACAATGACCTCCAGGCATTCATTTGCCCGAAGAACTGCGATGGAGAGCTATTGGAAGACTAGAGGCAGGACAAAGTTAGACAGAAGTGGCCAGATGGCTAATTGTGAGTTATTCTGTGGTTCATAGAATTTGGCAACAATTTCTAACCACAGAGATTTGGCATCCAGGAGTTTCAGCCAACAGCTACGACGAGCTCTGATGACCGATATTTGATGTTAATGCGCTCGAAGGAATAGAACGGCAACTCCGATTCAACTCAGATGTTTTTCCTCCTTTGCCACTAGAAGGTGGGTGTCAACGTCAATCGTGCGTAGAAGGCTTTACGAAGGAGGTCTGTACGCGAGGCGACAAGCCATTTGCGTGTCGCTGACGTTACGTCATTGAAGGGAACATTTAAGGTGGGCACCTCAAGTCCACTCGACAGTTGATCAATGGAGGGCTGTTTTCTTTACGGACGAGTCCAGGTTTAGCTTCCAAAGCGACATTAGGCGTTATTTGATTCGGAGAGAACCTAGAACTCGTTATCACTCATCAAACATCCGTGAAAGAGGAACGGATACGGAGGAAGCAGTGTCTGTGTTCCGGGTGGTATCTCTTTGAGTGGATGTACAGACCACCATGTCTTTCCACGTGGAACCATGAATGTTCAGGCCTACTACATCTGCACCCTTATGCTCTGACAACCTTGATGCTAATGTGCATCGTTATGCCGCGATAATAGGTAATAATTTCCTTTAACAGGACGACCATGCTAGACCGCCCAGGGCTCGCATCATGGATGATTATCTTCAGCAGCAAACAATTCAGCGCATGGAGTGGCCAGCTCAATCACCTGACCTGAAGTCTATCGAGCATGTTTGGAATGCTTTAGGAAGATGCATAGCTGCTTTTAATCCTCTTCTTCAGACCCTTGCCATTCTTAAAACTATTTTGCAAGAGCAATGGCTCTCACTTCCTAGAGAACTGAAGACTGCATAATTGACAGCATCGTACATTGCTGTACGTGTTGTGTTGCTTCTAGGGCTTGAGACAAAGCCCTTCTAGGGGCGTTAAAACTTGAGACTGTTCTTCGCATATTCCTCAACGATCTTCTTTCTGTGTAGTCCATTACAACTGTCACATTTCTTCCTTCTGCCGATATTTTTCATCTTCCTGATCTTCAGTCAACTTTAACGTTTGACATGTTCTTCACACAAAAAAAGTAGATCAACGAAAGACTGCACTACTATTTAATGCTTGATCTAAATATAACTACCTAATGCTCTACAAAATTCTATTAGAATTTGCGAAAGTAACTTTTAAATTATAATGACGGTATTTGATTTCTTTTAGTCCCAATAACCCCAGAACCTGCAATTCAAAAATCATCCTTCAAAAGACCCATTCTACAGACATCGACTGCTTTTGTTTCGAATTTTTAGCTGCTATTTACAAATATATGCAACTCGCCCCGGCATCAAGAGTTACCGGAACAAGCTTTGTTATGGAGTATATCAAAGCATATTTGTCAAAACCGATAGGACGATTTTTGGCGGAACCTTCAAATCTGAAACCCAACTTGTCTAACAACCAGATAAGCCTATACCTAAAGGTACGACGTGAGTTAGAAAAACTACATAAAAGAAAAAAACGAAAATATAGAAAAAATGATATATATAAGCAACCGAATTCTTACTACTTCTACTATGTAATATTCGCGATATTTAATTGCCTTCGTTATCCTTCTGCCTGATTTCCCATATTAAAATTTTAAAGGATCATTACTTATTAGTTTTTTGGTACGCTTTGAAGCGGATTGCACTCCAAAATACTAATAACAACGGCATCCAAAAAAGAAAAAGGAGATATACAACATTATATATTAAATATTCCATAATATATGGGAAAATATCCATCATTAATAACAACTTGATTCAGATAGCTATCGAAAATACACCTTCTGGAGGAAATTTTGGTAGGAATGTTAGGTGTGAATCTTCCTCAGCACACCTGATAATCTCATCTATTCTGTTACGCTCAGATCATGGAACTTCATTCCCCCTCCCAGTCGATGTTTTCAATGTAAAATGGATATGGGGAGGGATTTCATTCCGACCACATTCCTCAGTTTAAGTTTTGCTGCCTTTTTGTAATAGTTTTTAAATAAACCTACACGAACTGAAATTACGATGATGCATCTGAAATCTTGTAGAAGGATGTTACTAATATCTATAATTTTTAATTTGCATCTGAAAAAAAATTAAAGATAACTCGAAAAACTTTTATTTAATATTAAAAGTTCCGATATCTGCGCTTAATGAAAAACAAATACTAGAATTCATTTTTTAAAAAATATGCGTACGTTTATTAAAAAGATGCGAATGAAATTTAGCAAATGAAATAAGTAATTAAACTCCTGAGTCTTGAGGTTAATTTTCCCAGCATAGTTTGATAAACAGCCCAGAATTAAATTAATAATTCGAAGTTCAGCATTCATAGCTGAATACTTTAATTGGTAGCAATTGAATCTTCGATATCTATGATAACAAATATTTTAAACCTGAAGAGGCTCAATTATATGCAATACTCCACTTAACCCGCGAGAAAGCGCGTGGGGTGTATCATACCCCAACCCTACATAAAAGTGGAATATTCCTAACTTGGTAAACTGAAATTCTGTTCTGCTATCAGAAGCTGAGTTTCTAGTTGTGGTTGACTTTCATAACTGCTTTTTCTTTGCCTGTGTGTTTCAGAAAAAGATTTATCGGTATTTTGTTGGAACTGGGGTATAACACACCCCACGCGCCTGTCCGTGTAAGTGTTTTTCTGACTGAATATTTAGTTCAGAAATTTATTTTTAGAGTGTAACAGTAAATATTTCTACTCGCAAGTGATTTTAAAGTAATTGGCATTAAATTCTTAAACATTTCTAACTGCATTATGGTAAAAGAATGAGTCCCTATGAACTGGAGATGCAACACATCATGTGAGATTTATTAGAAATATTTGAAAGTGATGAAGATTGCATTTCGGAAACTGAAGTTGAAACTAAGAATATTTTCTACAATGTTTTGGTTTCGAAAAAGATAAAACATTAATTCCTAAAAAAAGAAAAACTGTTCTTAATGCTTTTAACATTATATAACGATCATACTATAGATGATAATATTGGAGAAAATAAAACATCAGGAATTATATGTTTTAATAATATGAGTAAAGGAGCAGTGAATATGGGGGATGAAATGAGTTCACTTGCCAGAATAACAAGGAGGTGGCCAATGGTAATTTTCTTTCCTGCACTGAATGTTGCTGTAATAAATGCTTGACTTATACTACATTCAACTGCTAATCCACCAACCAGAAACAGAAGTTCTGTTTTTGAAGGACTTAGCATTACAATTAATGAAAAAAAAGTATTGAACAAAGATCAGAGATTAATACTTTTCCAAGAAATTGACGTACTGCATGCAAAACAAAAGCAGAAGTTTCGACTAAGAATTAAAACGAATACATGAAATTCGATATGAAAGATGTGATAAATGTTTTGCCCTCGCGCAAGGACAGAAGAACGTGAATGCAATGTTTAAAATGTGAAAACATTCTGTGACAAGAACACGTGAATATATTTCGTTCAAAGCGTGAAGAAATGAAATAAGCATGGTGTATTAGAGATGCAATGAGAGGCATGATGTTGATTTTTTTATTATTTTCATTTATCTTAATATTTTAACTCTAAGATTATTTCGGAAATTAATTTTTTTGAAACCCAATTATTATTCACTTGTTTATAATACAAAAAAAAAAAAAAAAAAAAATCTGAAATGTTTCAGATTTTAAATTACGTCCAAAGGGGCGTTTTCTAACATTTTGTGTGTTACCTTTCTTTATTAAATATCATGTTCCTCGCACTTAAACCATAAGATCCAGTGCAACAGCAATATCGCAAAATAGTTTTAAAACGAGCATATCTTTAGAATTTCCGATACAGAGACTCACGCGCTGGAGATAAAAATGTTTTTTCTGCACAACGTTGCCATTGCTCGCTTTGAAATCCTTGAGTTTGTTAATCAAAATTCGTCAAAGTTTTAAAAAATAGGAAATCGATCATAAAACAAATTTCAAATTTCAAATTTGGTCTTCCACATGCTCATATTCGTTGGAGGATTACGTTATTCAAAATTCGATGACTCTATGTACCGTTGTTTTATCACAATACGAGAAATAGACAATCATTTATGCAGATTTTTCATTATTTAATTTCTTCAAATATAATGCAGGACTCTTAACATTTTGTGGCAACAGTTTGAAAAGTGAACCGACGTTTATGAGTCCGACGCAAAATGCCAAAACGAAAGCAATAGTCCTTCGGGACTGAAATCCCTTTGGACTAAAAACAGTTTTAAAACTAAATAATACTATTGTTATTGTATTTTAAATATTGGGGTATCTGATACCCCACGCGCCCACTCTAGTAACTTTTCTTGGTGCGACTTCTGCCGGGTTAAGAGGCCCAATTATATGCAATACTCCACTTAAGCAGTTAAGTTGTTAGAGGGCCTCTAGCCCTCTGTTTTATTCCCCTACTTATGCATACCAGTGGGGATGCTCTGAAATAAACAGGTCATTCGTCATGCAGAGCATTCAAAAAAGGGGGGGAGAGGGCCAACAAACAGTGAGCGTTTCTGGGAAAGCATTTCGCTCTGGCTACACGAAGACCTTGACCCCCAGCAGGCAGACATTTCCCCGAAAGACACCTTCAATGGTCACCATTAATCAGGCAGTCAAATTTGCCTTTCGTTAGACGGAGTCAGACGAAATGGTAATGCAGGAGGGTGGTGAGCGAGGCAAATGCCTTGAGGCGCCTTTCACTTCCTGAGCATTCCTCGCCTCTTAAGACGCTTTAACTATGTTCCCGCATGCATTTACGACATTATTATGTTTCCTTGGCACTCCTTAAATTCTGTAGAAGGTTGCAGAATTTTGTGGCTAAATGATGAGAAAACGGTGCCATGCGGGCAAATTTGGCATCATTTTTATGCACCCCCAGTGTGGATATTTGCATTCCGTACGACGTTCCAATATAAATTAAAAACGAGCATAACAATTATTTGACTATTTAATGACAGAACTTTGTTCCAAAATACCAGGACTCGTAAATTTCTACCAAATCGCCACAAAAGTGGCAATAAAACTCACAAGTAGCTAAAAATTTATTAAAGTACCTCGACTTTCGCATGTAACTTGTTCCTGAAAATGTGTGCTAATGCTAAATCTTCGAAAGCAGAAAGATGTTAAAAAAAGGCATTAAAAATTGTGTTATCGGTTCCAACACAAGACACGAGAGAGAGGAAGGGAAAAAAAAAAAAAAAAGGCTCCTTCTGTAGTCATTTGAATACAAAACGAACTAAGATTCTGCAAAGCGAAAGGAACTGAATTATAATTAGTATTCGTATTTCGTATTCATAACACGCAAAGTAACAATTTTTTCTTTGACCCACGTTAAGCATGCAGAAGAAATGTCTGATGTCG
Source organism: Stegodyphus dumicola (assembly GCF_044657685.1). Taxonomy (NCBI): domain Eukaryota; kingdom Metazoa; phylum Arthropoda; class Arachnida; order Araneae; family Eresidae; genus Stegodyphus; species Stegodyphus dumicola. The sequence continues at coordinate 17,780,209 of NC_140772.1, read as the reverse complement.
GATATTTTAATTTTACATTTGTTAACAAGATGGAATGAAGAAAAAATAATAAAAAATACCAAGCACTCTCAAGCGATTAACAAGAAAAACATTACATGCTGTATTCTTATGACGAAAAGTGACAAGAATTCAATGCATTCATAAGCTTCCATTTTTATTATATTACAAATAAAATATATTATATAAAGTATATTATTAAAGCAAATTACACTTAAACAGTTGCCTTCATAACAAATTTTTCCCTAACAAATTTCAGTTTTTATTACTTTTCAAAATACTTTTTACATTAGTCATTTTTAAATTTCTTTCCTTGATAAACAAATCACCAGTCTGAAACGCAATTAATATAAACAGTATCCCGTATAAGAATGAAACTATTTGGGATTTTTCTAAGTCAGTACTATAATTTATACAATATCGAAACGTACATAAGACTATAATTCAATTAATTCTTTTTAGAAGAGTAGATTTAGATTTCTCCATAAATTCTTTTGAGCCAGTCTTTGATACGCTTTGGCTTTCCTCATACACTCTCTGACCGTTCCTTTAAAAATTGTATAAGGTATTTCTCCCACTTTCCTAGCGTCCTTCGTGGTGTAATGGCTCTGCACTCTGGGCTGGTATTCCAGAGGTCCGTGGTTCGATTCCCGGCGAAGACGCTTGCTATTTTTCATCTTTTCTGTCTCTAAAAAAATCCTAATGTCTCTGCGGTGGCGCCCGAACTAAAAGGGTTGTGGATGATGATTCTCCGCACCCAGGATTTGGCGACTAGGTCCCATAAAACCCTTAGTCGCCCTTTAAAAAGGGGAGTATATAAGGTATTTCTTCCACTTCCTTAGCGTGCCTTCGTAGTGTAACGGTAGCACGCTGGGCCGGTATTCCAGAGGTCCGTGGTTCGATTCCCGGCGAAGGCGGTTGCATATTTTTCATCTTTTCTGCTTCCAATTAGCCTAATGACTCTACAAGTGGTGCCCGAACTAAAAGGGTTCTGAATGATGATTCTCCACACCCAGGATTTGGCGACTAGGTCCCCTAAAACCCCAGTCGCCCTTTAAAAAGGGGAGTACATAAGGTATTTATCCCACTTTTCTAGCGTCCTTCGTGGTGTAGTGGTTCTGCACGCTGGGCCGGTATTCCAGAGGTCCGTGGTTCGATTCCCGGTGAAGGCGGTTGCATAGTTTTCATCTTTTCTGCTTCCAATTAACCTAATGACTCTACAAGTGGCGCCCGAACTAAAAGGGTTGTGGATGAAGATTCTCCACACCCAGGATTTGGCGACTAGGTCCCCTAAAACCCTAGTCACCCTTTAAAAAGGGGAGTATATAAGGTATTTCTTCCACTTCCCTAGCGTGCCTTCGTGGTGTAACGGGAGTACGCTGGGCCGGTATTCCAGAGGTCCGTGGTTAGATTCCCGGCGAAGGCGGTTGCTAATTTTTCATCTCTCTGGCTTCCAAAAAAAAAAAAAAAAAAAAAAAACCCTAATGTCTTTACAATTGGCTTTAATAACTGAAATTAAATTCTCTTGAAATGAGTTAGTTTCTAAACTTCCTTCGCTAATGCAACATTTGCTGCTTTTAATAATGCCCTAAAGCACTGCGATTATTGTACCTTGAGTAGGTTGAAGGCATTACTCCGTTTACATGCAGAATTTTTTAATAGTATTTCAGAACATCTTTCGTTTAATGATTGGTAACTAAATCCAGCCAAACAAAATATCTTCATTTCCATGACATTTTAAGGAAGAAATAGAATATTTCTGACCATTTACTACTTTCTGAAGGGTAAAGCGAGAAAGAGACACACAGCACAACATTATCTTTCTTGCGAATTTTAACTTAGGCTTTAAGCTTAAATACATAGAGACAGATTTTGAGAATATTGGATAATACATATAATGCTACCATTGAGATTAGGATCAAACAAAAACCTTGTATTTAGCTCTATGGTAAGATTCCATTCACTTGAAAATGTAACGTTTAACTACACTTTAATAAATATTTTTATAACATTTAAACATTGCAGTTTTATGTTTTTCGGAATCGCCATTATAAAAGCGTAATACTTGGTTTTTAACAGTTTTTGTTAAATGAAGTGCCATTTTATAAACAGCTTTAATATTAAACTGAAATTATTATCATTTCGAAGGAATTTAACTGCTGTTAATATGTAGGTTAGGAAATCCATTATCTGGGACGTTCTTTAATCCAAAACTCCGCTATCATAAAAGCTGTAGATCAGTCGTCATTAAATTAAATTGCACTAAGCGATCTCAAAGCAGTTGACGAAACGAAATTTTTAAGCAAACATAAATAAATAAATAAACAAACATAAGAACAGAAACATTTTGCCACAAAGCGGATTAAATTATAAAAATATTTGTGGCAACACAAACTTTCTGATGACTATTTCAGAAAGCAGCTATATTATGTAGTCAGCTGTAAAAAGTTGGAAGAAATTGCTTTTAAAATAAGTAAGTTATCTCAATTCTTGCAACAGTCACATATTCGAAGATCTTACGAGTTTTAAGGTGTATGAGTCCCCTTAAATTTTCAGTCAGACATTCATTTCAAATAAATCTAATTATTTTAATTAACCACTGAGTAACTTACTTAAGCTAAAAATAAATAAATCACGACAATTTTTCAAGTGGGATACAACTTGAGAAGAAATAGTAACAACCTACTGTCATTCTTTAATCTATTAATTTTTAATGCACACAGAGAAGATACATATATTTGCATGCAAATAGCTAACATCCCCTCATAGGGTTTCCATTTTAATGAGGTTTATAAATTTAGAGCAAAATAACTACAAACTAACTAAATCAAGAATTGTAGATGCTCATCGGTGAATCTGGTTCTTTGCTTAGGCTAATTTATTTTCATCTACAAAAAGGGGGAGAAAAACTGTTCACATATAAATGTACTCCCAAACAAAGCGGTTATTCATATAGCAAATATTCGTAACTCAGAGTACTTATTTTTTCACAAGTACTAAAAAAGTTAAACCTGGTAACTTCAATTCTTTGTATAAGATTTATGCCATAAATTATTTTAGCTTCATTTGTAAATTTTCTAGGGCCTTACTCGCGTTTGTTTTTAATGGTAATGAAAATAATGTAAAACTGGACTCCAAAATCATTGAAACCTTAAAATTTTTTCGTAAAATTCTTACAATAATTAATGTCGTAATAATGGTAATAAATTTATGGGAAATGTATTCTCGGACCACGTGAAGTTTTTTGAGACCACGTCTGTAGATTATGTGCTAGCTTCCACCAGTAATGATATAAGTGTATACGATTTTATTGAACGAAATAACGTTTAGTTAACGGAAACGTAATTATGTGCACATATATGAACTAATTTTCAGATGATGAAAATATGTATTTAGGCTAAAAATTCGCTTTTAAGGGGTATCAGAAACCCCTATACCGACAATGTTAAATTGGCCATTTTCGATGTACCTTTTCTCAAAGTCTGCTGTAGATACAAGCTTGAATTTTTTTCTGTAATTAAAGTATACTTATCTGATTATACTGAAATGAGCTTTTGAAACATTTTGAATTTTAGAGTAAATTACAGGATATTTTGTTAGGCATATTAAAATTTAGCACTTTTCTCACACAAAAAAGTTTAAAATTTTTTTTCTAAGTTTATTACAAAAAGCTCATTTCAGTAAATATTAGGGAACCTAATAAATAAGCCATAAAAAGTTTAGATACCTGTGAGCAGTAGTTCCGGAGAAAAAAACATTGAGTATAAAAAAATCACGTTTGGAGAAGAACGCGTTTTTATGTAAACATCCTCATTGATCGAAGCAGTAGATGACAAATTAAAACTAGATTTTTTTACAGTTCTGATTTTCATGGAGATTAAAGAATGGTATTTTTAGAAAGATAAAAGTGTAGAGCATTTGAAAATGCAAAAATCCGAAATCACAATTTTTTGAAGATTTTGGGGTTTTAACTCCCCTTAAGCTTTTTCCTCTTTATAGCATAAACTACTTTTATTCTCCACAAAAGAAAATTCTGATTTCGAAAAAAAAATAAAATATACGAAAATTCTAATATTCAATTTGAGATAAAATACAAACTTTTTAAAACGGAGGGAAAATAATTCGGTACAAGAAAAATTTAGAAGACGCTTTCTTTAAAAACGCCCAAGAAATCAAAAACCATGGATTAAAATCCGGAAGAAGGTAGAAAAATAGGCACTACTTCCCTTTTCCTATTGCAAGCACTCCGATAACATGCCGTCCTAATGTTTGGATTGCTTCAAAAACAACGAAATTCTAACGATTGTAATCAAGAAGGCCGTGATCCGTTTTCCGCTGGAACGCTGGGAATACGAATGGATTTCAGCTATTTATTCAATGGACGTCCTCTTTGATTCCAAAAGTAGCGAGGACGAAAGATCTTGGGCAATGTAACATAACCCCAATTTCAGTAATGGGTTTCGAAAACTCTAAATCTAAACTTCATTTGAAAAATTTTAAATCTTCCTTTCTTTCTTCCCGATGCTCGGATTCCAAAAACTGTAGTTAAGCAGAAAATGGGATGCCGAGAAACCGTTCTAAAAGTTAAACCGTGAATTTCACTTTTAAAAATAAGAATTGAGTTATGGAATTCAGGGTTTCGAGCGAGGTCAAAAAATAAAATAAAAAAATAAATAAATAATTCTGAAATCTTTTAGATTTTTGTATTAAGCCCAAACGGGAGTTTCCCCCCCCCCCAATTTACAGGCACATACACGTTTCGAGAGCATTTGGGCTAAACACATTTAAAAATAGCAGATCTTGAGAATTTCCAATACACGGTCTCGCGTGCTGGAGATAAAAATATTTTTTTTCCGTACAGTGTTGCCATTGCTCGCTTTGAAATCGTTGAGTTTGTTAATCAAAAATTCTTAAAGTTTTACAAAATTTGAAATAGGTAATAAAACAAATTCGAAATTCAAAATTCGGGCTTACAAGTAAGTGCCCACGTTCGGTTGGACGACTACGTTATTCAAAATTGGATGGCACTAGGAACCGTTGTTTTTTTCACAATGCGAGAAACATTTTTGCATTCATGCAGATTCTTCATTATTTAGTTTCATTAAATATAATGCATGGTAATAACATTTGGTGGCAACTGTTTGAAAAATGAACCAACGCAGAAAGTGAAACGACTCAAAATGCCGTTCTGAGACTAATAGCCTTTTACGTCTAACGCCCCTTTGGGCTACAACAACAACAACAACAACAACAAAACAAAAAAAAAAAAAAATCTAATGGATCTTACCACGTAATCCAATGAAACATCAACATTCCAATGAACCTTTTTCAGCTTCGATATTTTTCTTTTCACTTCTGTAAAGTGGTGATCGATTCTTAACTCTGAAAATTTCATAGTATGATGAACGTATTCTTTCCAAAATATCGTGGTTTTCTGCAATAATGAACAACTTCTAATAGGAATAAATCAGCAGCTACAAGTTCTGAACGCAGTACAGTTCGCAGTTCGTTTCCGAATTCAGTTCCCACTGATTATGCAAGACATGGTTGTTAATAATTGGTTCACTGCTGAAGGGTTATTACAGCCTTTTTCAAAATGCAAGCCATAAAAATTTATTTTAAATATTTATTTGAATAGTAACTTAATTAAGTTTTATTTCAATGGGAAATTTCCAAGCAGAATGAGCACTGATTAATTAATATCATCATAACTGAAATCCACTTCTCTGAGCGAAATGATGCCAACTTCCAACATGAAAAGAGTAGCAAGAGGGGATGCGTGGGAAATGCGAAGTGATGCGCTAGTAACGGCGCGACACGATGCCATTAGACTCACGAAAGTCTTTTGACACTTTCAAGTTGTCGAGAAGAACTATCGACTCCGGATCAAAGGTGACCGATTCCTGAGCTCCCTAAATATATCCCAGTTCAAACGGCGATTTGTTCCTGCTGAGAAGAAAAATCGACGGAGTCGAAATCCAAACGGAAATGGTGAAGGTCCGACAAGAGAGCGACAGTGAAACGGAGACAAACGAATATTCGCAAAAGGGATGTTTTCGTAAACTTTTTTCCTATGAGGGTTGTCGTTTGCGCTACTGACAGCATTTCAGAATATTCACGAATACACACAAAAAACTTATCTCTGAGAAAATACTTCGACTTCACGTATCTTTACTTCTCGTAAACTAGTTTGCTTGACTGACGGATACAACACCAATTAAATTCAATCTTAATGAAGTATACCTAATAAATATATTGCTCAAAACAATTAATATCTGCAGATAAAGACCGTTAAGATAAAAAAATCCGTCAGTTAATAGAAATGCAAAAAGAGAAATACAAAAATTTCATTCTCCAAATAATATTCCTTAGCGGCCTGATACCAGTTGTGCCATGATCATAGAGATTCCTAATTTACACAGATATTTCAAACAGAAAATCAGTGGACGCTTACGGCAGTTCAGTATTACTTTTGGCTGCATTTTCGCACATTAATATACTTTATTTTCACCATAATTAACATTTCCAAACAGAAAAGGAAAGACCACAAGAAGGGAAAAAAAAATAAAATAAAATAAAATAAATAAATAAATAAAAAATAAAATCTGAAATTTTTCAGATTTTAAATTACGTCCAAAGGGACATTTTTTTAACGTTTTGAGTGTTACCTTTATTTATTAAATATCATGTTCCTCGCAATTAAACCATAAAATTCAGTTCAAGAGCAATATCGCAAAATAATGTTAAATTAAGCATATCTTTAGAATTTCCGATATACACAGTCTCGCGAGCTGGAGATAAAAGTATTTTTTTTTCTATATAACGTTGCCATTTCTCGCTTTTAAAGCATTGAGTTTGTAAATCAAAAATTCGTTAAAGTTTTACAAAATATAAAATCTATAATAGAACAAATTCCAAATTTGGGATTTCAGATGCCCATATTCGCAGTAGGATTTCGTCATTCAAAATTCGATGGCTCTATGTACCATTGTTTTATCACAATGCGAGAAATAGACAATCATTTATGCAGATTTTTAATTATTTAATTTCTTCAAATATAATGCAGGACTCTAGCATTTTGTGGCAACAGTTTGAAAAGTGAACCGACGTTTATGAGTCCGACGCAAAATGCCAAAATGAAAGCAATAGTCCTTCGGGATTGAAATCCCTTTGGACTAAAAAAAAAGCAAAGAGCACAAATATTATAAGAAAACTTTTTATATACAAGTTTTTTCTTCCATGAGATATCCACGTGAATAATTTAGTGAGAGCGATGGACTCAAGCGGCGACTAGAAAATAGTTATAATATTTTCTGCTTTTTACATTTATGATCTTTAGAATTAATGGAGATGGCAAGGATGTTTGTAAGCGTATGGGGACATTGCTGGCGTGGACGTGGGACGCTCAACATGGTAACACTCAAAATATACGGCGATCCGAATGTCCTGTGGTTGGGCGGTAGGGAAAGAGGCCCTCGGTCCTGTCCCGCCTAAGGTGCTCTCCTTCAAAATTGGAGCGGAACTGGGCAAAGTCATATTGTCACCTGTATGGTGCTCAAGACAATCTTGAAATTCGTATTGTCACCTGTATGGTACTCAAGACAATCTTGAAATTCGTATTGTCACCTGTATGGTACTCAAGACAATCTTGAAATTCGTATTGTCACCTGTATGGTACTCAAGACAATCTTGAAATTCGTATTGTCACCTGTATGGTACTCAAGACAATCTTGAAATTCGTATTGTCACCTGTATGGTACTCAAGACAATCTTGAAATTCGTATTGTCACCTGTATGGTACTCAAGACAATCTTGAAATTCGTATTGTCACCTGTATGGTACTCAAGACAATCTTGAAATTCGTATTGTCACCTGTATGGTACTCAAGACAATCTTGAAATTCGTATTGTCACCTGTATGGTACTCAAGACAATCTTGAAATTCGTATTGTCACCTGTATGGTACTCAAGACAATCTTGAAATTCGTATTGTCACCTGTATGGTACTCAAGACAATCTTGAAATTCGTATTGTCACCTGTATGGTACTCAAGACAATCTTGAAATTCGTATTGTCACCTGTATGGTACTCAAGACAATCTTGAAATGTGACAGCCACAATTTGGCATTTCTTGCACAGGAAAATTCGCAGGCTTGTTCTCATTAGGTCTTAATCTGACCAGAGTTCTTAATCTGAGTCAGATTATTCCCAGCAGCAACAGAAATTAATGAACGAATCAAATACTGAATACGATTTACAACTTAATTAAGTAAATAAGTGCAACATAAATAATATAAATGCAACACAATAATAAAAGATACAATCACTTTTAAACAACAAGGTAGTAAAAAATCTTAAATAATGTGCAGCAAGATGCAAATACACTCTATAACAAAAAAAAATTGGACGCACCAAGAAGGAATCATCCGATTGCTTTGAAATTTCGTTTGTATAAATGTTTTGACCAAATATGTAAATGATTAAAATTTGGTGACCAACGAATGAATAGTGCGATTCGCATCCAGCAGATGTATATAAGGAGCTATTCTTGAAGAACTGTTGTTAAGAATTTATGTCGCATTGCGATTTAGGATACCTTTCAACGACATAAAAAAAATGCCTCGCCGCAAGATTCGAGCTCATTACGAGCAACTACCAGACTTTGAAAGAGGTCGTATCCATTGGATTGAAAGAGGCAGGTTGGGCAAATCGAAGAATTGCTCGCCATATGAGTCGAAGCGATACGACGATTAGCAGATGCTGGCAAGAATGGGTGGACAATGGCAGATTTCAGCGTCATGATGGTAGCGGTCGACCTAGGGTCACAAAAGATCAGGAGGACAAAGTAATTGTCACATCAGCTGTCCCAGCACCTGATTCATCGCTATGAACCATCAGACGTGTGACCTGCACACGAGTGTCCGCCATGACCATTCACAGACGGTTTTGATAGCGCAAAATCTGCGCTCGTACCGACCGTTACGCCACCTGCCACTCACGCCTGCACACTGTCGAGCCAGAATGTGATCCATATGTACAATGTTGTACGAATGTTGCCATATGTACAATGCTATATGTAATAATGTATCATATTAATGTGTAACCAGAATTTTAAGTGCAAGCAGTAACTTATATAAGTAATAATTTATGTGTCATCAGCAGGCAGTAACTTATGTGTAAAGTAGCAGTTATGTATAGTGCAACAGTATATGTGTGTAACGCAACGGTGCATTGCAACTATGTAGTATATTCTTTAACTGAACTTTGTTTCATACTCCGCACTGAATAACCCAATATGAGTGAACTGCGATCTGAATGTTGCCATATGTACAATGTATTATGCAATTGTGTATCATATTAATGTGTAAGCAGTATTTTTCAGTATTTGTATCATAATAATATGTAATTATGTATCAAATTAACGTGTAATGTAGCATGTATATGTAACTGAGCATCATATTAACGCACCATATTAATGTAGTCATATTAATGTAAGCAGTATTTCATGTGTAAGCAGTAATTTATGTGTAAGCAGTAATTCAGGTACAAGCACAAGCAGTAACTTATGTGTATGCGATAATTTACGAAAAAGCAGAATTTATATGTTATCAGTAGGCAGTAATTTATGAGTAAGTAGTAATTTATGTTGAAGTATCGATAAACTCCCGGTGCGTCCTTATGGGGCCACAGGGAGTTGTTGCGTCTGGATAGGAAAGGGTGTGGGACAGATGCCTGTTTACCTCTGTCTGCGACCCCGTCCTCCGTCACCTGTCACCTGTGGAGCCAGAATTGGACTACACCCGAGTAGTCTTTTGCAAAGTCGTGCGGGTGTCCAGGCTTGCAGTCACCTGTCACCTGTCGATCCAGATTACAGTGGTGCTTAGCTCGATCAGGTTGGAATTATACTGACTGGAGACGTATAGTCTTTAGCAACGAATCCCGCTTTCAACTGTGTCGTGACGATCATCGAAGACGTGCCTGGAAACGCCCAGAGTACCGTGCCGATCCTGCTTTCACTATTGCATGCCACACAGATCCTCAAATTTTCAGTATTTCAGCACTGTAATGTATTTAATGTAAAGCTATAAGATATTTTCTCCCTCCTTTCTCTATGGTTTCGTGATGTAACAGTAGCGCACTCGGCGCGTATTCGAGAAATCCAGGTTCGAATCCCGGCGAGGGCATTGCTCATTTGTTCATTGTTCAACATTGCTCATTGTTCAACAAAAATGCGTTGCAAGATGAAAATGTTAACGACTTAAAAAAAAAAAAAAAAAAAAAAAAGAAGGGATGGAAGTGTGCTGTACTTTATAATGGGGTGGAAGTACTTTAAAATAGAGATTTCAATTTTCAACGCCATTCCTGTTCTCCTGAACCATGTCTTTATAACCATGATACGACTGCTGCGGAAAAAGATGAAATCCTCTCTATTTGCTAAATTCCCTTATTACCCTTTATGATGGTGAAGACAACATACTTTACGATCGTAAATGAAGGGGCGGTTTCTATAGTCCTGAAGTACCAAGTTTAAAATAACAAACTATACCCCCCGAAAAAAAAAACTTTTTTTTCACTTTAAAAAAAAAAAAAAAAAAAAAAAAAAAAGAAGAAGAAGGGATGGAAGTGTGCTGTACTTTATAATGGGGTGGAAATACTTTAAAATAGAGATTTCAATTTTCAACGCCATTCCTGTTCTCCTAAACCATGTCTTTATAACCATGATACGACTGCTGCTGAAAAAGATGAAATCCTCTCTATTTGCTAAATTCCCTTATTACCCTTTATGATGGTGAAGACAACATACTTTACGATCGTAAATGAAGGGGCGGTTTCTATAGTCCTGAAGTACCAAGTTTAAAATAACAAACTATACCCCCCCGAAAAAAAAACCTTTTTTTTCACTTAAAAAAAAAAAAAAAGTGTTAAAATGTTATGCGTTACGTTTCTAATACTACTATAGGAACATCCCTCATAGTAACCACTTTCAGTATAAAACCACTTCTAAAAGTGATGAGCATTTCTTGAAACACATATTGAACATCATTGAACAGCATCCTTTTAAGACGATTATCTCCACAAAAGATAAAATCATCATGAATTATTATGGAAAAATTTTACTCTTCACCATATTGAAAGAACATTTTCAACAAAACTTCTATAATTTATCTTGTCACTTAAAATGAGAATTTTTTAGAAATTTAAAAAATAATATAATATAATCCGAATTACGGAATACAAATTAAATCAAAACAACGTAAGAGACACACGATAAAATTACGTTAAATATAACACATAAAACAAAGATTGAAAATTACGCATAAAATAATTGCCCATACGATGGAAATCATCCCGAAATTTAATAGAACAAATAATTAATAGATCTTTTAAAGGACTGGATTAAATTATTTCGATTATGACAAAGCAAGAGACATCCACCTGCTTAAAGGGAATGAATCTTTCGTGGAGAGATTTCGCTTCGCATTCGTTTAAACGTTGAGAAAACCACGAAAATTCCCATGCAGCCAGTACATTCACTAAGATTTGAACAAGGATAGGATTACGAATATTCAAAAGTTTTGTCACCTCGGTCTGGTGGGCAATATTTTCATGAAATTCAAAGCCTGCGATTTATAAAATGGAACAGCAAATACCAAGTTCCTACGAACGCTAACACTGAACTATCTGTGGGCCTTAATAGATAACATAAAATTGGAATTTAATACTGAAATGATTAAAGCTTGAAGAACTAAGCTTTCTACGATTCAAACCATTAAGCTCTTGTTTACACGATAGCTACAATTCATTCCACACTCGGAACTTCAAGGAAGAAGCCATTTTGGAAATCAAAGTTTTACAAGCCGGTTTAACAAAGGTTCTATTCAGAGGAAGAACATAAAGTAGGAGTATATTCGAGTTGAGACGCTGAGAAAAGGAAGGGGGGGAGACAAGATTAGTTTCGATTAAGGAAGTTTTCACAGAAATTAGTAAGGAAGAAGATTGGATGAACCCGGTGGGAATACAGAATCAGAAGACGACACACAAACAAACAAAAAAAAATCCTAGAAAGAACTTGGGATAAATAAAAGCAAAGAAAGCAAATCAACTCTTTTACCAGTACAGGTACGAAAGGAGAAGTTGGAAAAGAAAAAAGAAAAAAGAAAAAAAGAAAAAAGAAAAAAAAAAAAAAAAAAGAGGGGGGAAAGGAAAAAAAAGCTTTATTGACAAGTTTGTCTGAATGGTTTCTAATTTTCTTTCCCGGGATAAATGCCTAGGATATGTAAACCCAAATAAAAAATCCAGTAAACAGACAAGATGCTCGGGAAATAACCAATCTGAAGACGTAGTTCAATAAGATAAGGCCCCAAGTCTCGGAAGGCGTCAGGTCTTGGAAGACACAATGACCAAATGAAGGGAGAAAAGTCTTAAAAAAAAAAAGGGGGGGAAGATAAACGCAGAGAGAATGGAAAGAAAGATGGTGTGGTGGTGGGGGGACTGCAGGATTTTCGTTTCTCGCCGTTTTGTTTCATGAAAAACGTTTCCGATCTACCGTTGTGCAGTGGCACAGAAAATTTCGCCAGCTGATCGATACCAATTTCGGAGCTACTGTACACCAACAACTGTCAGGCTTCCTGAAAACCACCTCTAACGGACCCCCCCTTCAACATTTTACTCGCCTCTGAAGGCTTGGTCCTACTGCAACCTTCTTCCATACAAACCAACTGCTAAAGAGAAGTAAAACATAACAAGAAAATAAAGATAGAGGCAAAGGAGGAAAACAAAACAAAACAAAAAAGTTTTCTATCTTAGTTATAAGAGAAGGCATCCTAACAGTTACAAGGCGTGTGACACGTGAAGTTTTCTCAGCGGCTGGCAGAGTATTGTCCATTAAGCACAATCATCGTGTTTCTGAAGAACATACAACAGGGAGCCGCCCAGAAGCGACTTGCAACCGCCTATTATTGGAATTACCTATTTGCCCAAAATAAACGGATAGGTACAGATAAAATAATTCACCGCTGAGAAATGACTTCAAGAAGTGCTCTTAGCAAAAGTAGTATTTCGAGAGCGGTTATTTATTTATTTCTCCCTACCCCCCGTTTTCTCTTTTCCTTTTTACTCGCTTGTCTTAACTTTTCCTTCCTTTGATGCATGTTGGTGATAATTAAATGTCAATTATAAAAATACTTTAAATTGATTTTGACTTCGGATTTGGTGTTTTAAACCTATAAAAAGTATTGGTCATATTAACAGATAAGCTTCCGATAAACTGGAGGCGGAATAACCGGGTCCGGTTAAAAAAAACTGTTTATTGCATAAAGATGAAAAAAGTTGCTATCGATAAGCTCAGTGGTTCATTTATAAATTAGTTTCTTTCATTTTAATGATGTTTATTTTTTCATTATGTACACTCTGAACGCACACATACACACCAAAAAGCGGGGGCAGTTCTATATCTTACGTTCTACTGGGCTTATTACGAAACTTAATCTATGTTTCTCATGCTTCGAAAGTGCGACTTTGGATACCTATTAGATTTATATATAGCACTGTACTAACATAAGTATTTTGACTGAAAATCAGACTTTTTCCTGAAATGAGATAGCGATATTTTTCCTACGATTCTACGACTCAAATTATGTTTAAATATTAATCTGCTGTTAAACTTACCGAGAAATTTTAAAATTTAACTTGGCGCACTTTTTCCATTTTGCGCCAAGAATAAATCATTTGGAAAAATTCTTAATTTATAATAACCTACTTTCTTTTCCTTTTCACTGTGCACGAGCGGAATAAAAGGTGCATCGTTCACATATTCATATAAATTAAAACAAAATGCGTAAACGACATTTAGCGTTATTATCGCTCATAACAAATACACCAAATTTCAAAACGCGCCAATATATAAATTCACTTATATATCTTGAGCAATTTTGAATCAAATTCTAATTTTTTAGCATGTATGCCTAGAAATACATCTATTTTAAGATGATGGTAAAAATTTTATAAGTTACAATTACAAAATTTTTCGAAAACTTTATAAAAATTACTAAAAAATACAAATTTTAGAAATAAATCCCAGAATATCTGCGAATTTTATTTGGGTTGAACCTAAATTTCGAACTACGAAAGGTGGAAGAAAGGAAGTTTATTAGTAATTAAAAAAAGAGAGAGAGAGAGAGATTAATAAATAGATACTAAATTCCAATTAATAGTTAGATGTTAAAATTTTGAGGGCTATTTTTTTAAAAACTACTCGTGCGATTTTTGCAAAACTTGGTACTTAGGCGTAATTTGTATCGTAAAATCGAAAAATGGAAATAAATCGATATGTCATTAAAAAAAAAAGTCCAATTATGCGTCAAAATACCCATGTTTGAACAATGTTTTTATATAAATCTAACATATAACCTAAGTCGCACTTTCGAGACTTGAAAAACGCAAGCTAAACTTCGTCAAACGGCCGAGTAGAACAGGAGGTTATAGAACTCTCCCCCCCCTTTGCGCAGAGTGCACGACGTGTTCTTTCTGTTTTAAATGCTAATTTAATTTAGTAACCAAATAAACTTATTTTCCAGATTAAATATTTGAAAATACAATAAATTGCTAATATTGATAAAATTATAATAATAATGGATAAAATTGTACTTCTCTATAGTTATAACATGGGATATTTTTCTTTCTTGCACTTTTATGAACTCCGATCGAGTTAACCGTGCTCGTAGTCTCCAATATTTTCACAGTGAGTCTGAAGTTGATTGTAGCATTTTATGATTTCCTTTTGTAGCCTCATTACGTAATGATAAAATGTTATAAGGATAATGAAATATTCTCTTCCTTCAGGAAAAATATATATAAATGACCACCTTAAAGATATCTGTACGATGAAAATGTAGAAAATCAATGTTATGAGATGTGTAAAGCAACACATTTAAATAAACATGAAGCTATCACAATAGAATTAAATGGCTGCAATGGACTGTTTATTAACTCTTACGTATCGAGAGACGACCAAATCTGTTTTCATCAAACATCGAAAACGCCCGTGTTTACGAATTTGTCTTGGAATAGTTTTCCTTTTCCCCTGCATGGTAGATAGCTACAGCTTTAACAATCATCTACTTAAGTGAAATGACTGTTTCTTTCTTGGGGGTTTTTCAGCAGTTTCATTCATTGTGTGCAGTTTCACCTTTGAGCCGGATTGCACCTGCGAACGTTAATAGTTTCCGTATATCTCCTTTAGTTGCTTCAAAAGAATGATTGACATATCTCTTAACAACTCGCGAAACCAATGAGCCATACACTAACGTGGAGGGGGAAAGCACTAGGTGGAAAATGGGGCGGTTTGCCGTTGCCTGAATGAACGGGCGTTACGGGCGACTTCGATGCGAAAGAGTTAAAGTTCCCTGATAGGACCACTGTTCTGCGGAAATTAGTGAGGTAACTGAATAGCTGCAGTATCTGAATCTGCTACCGTTTCACGTTTAAAAATGCATATGTTTGTGCTTCTCCCAAATGTTCGCATTCGTAACTAAATAATAATTCGAGCATTATAAATTCACAAAGGCATATGATTTGGTCTTATACTTCAGTGTTCTTGAATTGAACGTTAAAATTGAGCGTTTAAATTTATTCACTGATTCAGCGCCGTGAACAATATACTGAATCTTTGACATTAAAGAAAATAAATTCATTAGTATCTTAAATAAAATTAATTTAAAGGAAAAGTAAATTCAGCCTGAACGGATGGCAAAATCCATGATGGTACATAGGAAGAAAGAGTCCATGCCTTTGTACTTGCAATTTACTGCCAACAGAAATTCCGGAAATTTTTTCAGAAGTTACATTTTTTTAATTAAATGATTCGAAATAGTTAAGACGACGGGTAGAATTATATTCGAGGTATCATACAGAACATCCGAAAATTAATGATTATGTTAAGGGGACTCGTACACCTTAAACCCCTCATGATCTTCGAATATGTGATAGTTGCGAGAATTGGGATATTTTATTTATTTTAAAATCAATTACTTCCAATTTTTTACAGCTGACTAAATAATATAGCTGCTTTGGAAACTAGTAACCAGAAAGTTTGTGTTGCCACAAATATTTTTGTAATTTAATCCTCTTTGTGACAAAATATTTCGCCATGTTTCCACATTGCGCGCATGATATTTTAAAAATGGCTAATGGTACATACTTGAGATTCGATGGAATTCTTCATATGGGCACAATTTTCTAACTGAACCAACAATCTGATGAATATTTTAATATTGAAAAATTTTATGGACGAAAACATTAAAAATTCTTTTAATAAAATACATTTTATAAACTCAACTCAAAATAAAATAAAAATTTAGCGTGAAAATTTTAGAATTTTAGGTTCACAGTAGTTTCCACATGTTATAAAAACTATATATTAAATATGGAATTAAATTATGAAACAGAATGTTTTAAACTGTGCACGCTAGTTGGAAACATGACGAAAAATGTTGTCACAAAACGGATTAAATTATAAAAATATTTGTGGCAACACAAACTTTCTGATTACTATTTCAGAAAGCAGCTATGTTATGTAGTCAGCTGTAAAAGGTTGGTAGTGATTGCTTTTAAAATAAATAAGTTATCCCAATTCTTGCAACAGTCACCTATTCGAACATCTTATGGGTTTTAAGGTGTATGAGTCCCCTTAATAGTGCCTTATAACAGACAAAAAAGCTTTAAAAAAATGTTTCTTGCAATTGAGGATATGGAATATCTTTATCGCATAATTATTTACCAGAATGGTATTTTAACTTCACTTTTTACAGCAAGTACGAGACTAGCCAAACATACGCTAAACGAGATGGGAAACTGGACAAAATAAACTCACTCCTTGGGCTCTAAGGATCACTACAATTTTCTTTTTTTTTTTGGCTAATCTTTAAAATATGGTAACGGTCGTTTGGCGACATTTTGGTAAGGCGATAAAGGTTACTAGCTAGGACTTTAGCAATAATCTGAGACGTACACAGTTCGAATCACAGATTATTTTGCCTCAGAGAAATGACAGATCATGAGACATGTAATGTGATATTTTCTGGAAAATTCCAATGGGGATTTTAGCTAATAAGCACTTAGAAACAATTTCCCTGCTAAAGTGCAGAATCGCCCACTTATTTGTTTGGCGCTTTTTACAAGAGTAAGAATAATTGGATTTTTGTCAATTTTCTTTTAATTTTAAGTGAAAATAGGTCGATGTGTACATGGATAAAGTCAAGAGTGTGCGTAATGCCATTTTTGCGCAATTCTGGGATGTTTTCTTAAGTGAAAATAGGTCGACGTGTACATGGATACCGTGTATATGCAATTCTTAAGAACGCGGCAAGCAATGGGCGATTCTACACTTTCTCTCAAATTCGCACCTAATCTTCGACATGCTTAAGCACTTTTGTTCCAGAAAAGTTCTAGCGTAAGCGTAATTTGGCTAGCAGATTCTTGGAAAAAATGCTAAGTTAAAAAAAAAAAAAAAAAAAAAAAAAAAAAACCCTTTACTTTGTGAAAACAAAATGGCGTCCAAAAAAAAGTAAAAAACTAGCAGGTTGCTGTAGCAAGGTTGGTTGCCAAAGTTTCGAAAAAATAGCCTAGTTACCATAATGTAAAGATTAACCTTTTTTTTTCCTTTTTTTTTTCCCCCACGTTTAAGATCACATAAAAACATAGAACAAACAGCAAGAATCTGTTTCCTTTGACGAAATTAATCACTGTTTCAATTGCAGTACCGGTCTAAATATGGATTGAGAGTGACTACCATTTCGGCATGTGTCATGATGATGTTGTTAACGGCGTCCCCGCAGACACACTCAAATGTGTTCCAGAATGTATGTTAGCCAAATAAGTGTTATGAAAATACTTTACAACACTGATTCTTAAACTGAGATCCAAGAACCCATGATGATCCGATAGCTTAATAATCAGGGGTTCCGCGAATAATTTTTCAAAACGAAACTCTTTCTTAGTTACTAATTCGCTCTATTTAAACTTACCCTCATTGGCATTCTGGTGATGGAGGACCAAGTGGTGTTGGTGTGGTGTATTTAATTATGGAAAAGCACACTAGGGCTATCTGCCTAAGGGAAGGGATGCCTTCGTGGAGGACTTTCAAAGGGAAACTGGCTCGTATACACGTTACACATGGGGAAAACCACGAAAACACCCATGCAGCCAGCCCTTCGCGGGATTCGAACCTCGGACCGAACTACCAGTGTTCAGCGACTTTACCGCTCGGCCGCTGGTGGGCCGATGGAGGAGCTAGAATTAACATAAAGCTAACACGTTAACTAAAACAAATTTATTGACATAGAAATTTTGCGCTTTTTTTAATAAGCAGAAAATATAAGGTATTTCTCCCACCTTCTTAGCATGCCTTTGTGGTGTAGTGGTCAGCACACTCGGCGCGTATTCGAGAGGTCCGTGGTTCGAGTCCCAGAGAGGGCATTGCTCATTTTTCATCTCTTCTACTTAAAAAAAAATCCTACTGTCTCTACAAAAGAAGCACAGACTTCTTTTTTAAACCTCAGAAAAGATGCACTTGCATTTAAAGACGAATCCAGTAATTATGAAATATTTCTCGGTATCAACCACTTAAAGCTTCTAACAGTACTATTGCATTCGTCTTCCACTCCGATCAATATTATTGCCTGTATCAGAGCTATTCTTCTCTCTAAGGCTTCTGTCAGTCTCAATAGAGGATAATTAAAATTCATTCACTTTTTCTACAGGCGTTTAAATTTAAATAACTCATTAGCTTTTCAAAGTTTTATGATTGTTGAACCATTAATATAAAGTATTGCATTCTTTCCAATTTGAATTCCGCCGCAATTCCAATGGAAATCTTCCAAACATCAAAAACGGACGCGACACCAAAGACAGCAAATAAAACTTCAAACACGGAATTCGCACTGAATATATGCACTACCAAAGTTCCAACCAATTCAAAAATATGGAAAAAGGGGATGCATGAAATTTTCATAAGACGTCATTCCGTTTGGCGGCTCTCTTATTTAGGTATTCTAGAATGTGGAATTCTAGAATCAGAAATGTGGCCATGGTTATTCTATTCAACTGAAAGACCCGGAGAAAATTGCTTTTCCTCAACTGTTATGAACATATACAAACTCTGCACTCCGACCCCCCAATACCCCTAAGCATTCGCGATTTCAACGTGTAAATAAGAAGAATGGAAAAGCATCGCTATTCATACGACGTCGTCCGAAAAGAGGATTCCGAAATATATAAGAATATATTATATTTTCTGCTTTCAATTTGTTTACATTCAAAGGAGCTGGCAAATAGCACGGCCATCGCTGCCCTCCCTTAAAAGAAGGGAGGACGGAATAAGGAAAAAAAAAAAAAAAAAAAAAAAAAATGCGATTCGAATATAATCTTTTATTCCAAACAAAAATTCCGAAAAGAAAAAAGAAAGACTGTAGAGAAAAATAAAGAATTCAAGCCTTTTCTCTCCCCTTCCCCCGCGCCTGGTGTCAGCATAACCAGATGCAAATCGCGTTTCAATGGGAAAGTCGATTTTCATAAAATGCGTGGACAGAGTTAAGCAACTGTGAAAAGTTTTTACCATAAAAAGAATGCACTTTTAAGAAAAGAAAATCAAACAGTCCCGGATGAGAGAATGCATTAAGCATTCGAAATAAAATATATATACTCTCTCTAAGAGAACCTCTCCCAATTCTAGATGATTTCGGTTTTCCTCGAAGGAAGAGGTCGTCTTAGGTAGATGTTTAATACCGATGGTCATTTATATACCCACACATACTGACTACTATTACATGCGGTTGTCTTAAGGAAATGACCAGAACGGGAGGATTCCTTGTACACTGACTACCAATAAGTATTTGGACACCTGTGATAGAAAAGAAAAACTAACTTAATTCAAAATCAATAGTTGGTAGAGGCCTTCACGAGAGATAATTACAACGTGGACCCTCCGGGGCATACTTTCCACAAGTCTTTGTATGACAGCTAGTGGTATTTTCTTCCACTCGGACATAGAAGACATAGAAGTTCCTTCACCGATTTTGTACGGGTAGTGCACCCCTGAATTCGGCGATGCAACTCGTCCCAGAGGTTCTCGATAGGTTTCAGGTCTGGACTCATTCGATGAACTGGCAGGCCAGTCCATTCGATGAACTCCATTGGCACCATACCAAGCCTTGGTTAAGGTCGAAACATGACAACTGGCATTGTCGTCCAGAAAGTAACAGGGGTCCAACCGGTAAAACTGCCACAACGTAGGAACCACATTGTCATCCAAAATAGTGCAATGGGCATCGGTGTTGAGCTTACCATGAATGGGGACCAAGTGTCTCAGCCCATACCAGGAGAAACACCCGCAGACCATAATTCCACCTCCGCCGAACTTGACTGTTGGCACAATGCATTCTGGCAGGAGACGTTCTCCAGGTAGACGCCAGACCCAGACCCTGCCATACGAACGGTAAAGGGTGAACCTTGATTCGTCACTCCAAAGAACCCGTTTCCACTGATCTACGGTCCAATTTCGATGTGCTTTGCACCACATTAATCGAGCAGCGCGGTTGGACTTTGTGATCAAATGCTTATGGGCAGCAGCACGACTATGAAAACCAAGCAGATGTGCTTCCTTACGGATGATATTCATTGAAACAATACTCTCGGATGCCTGTTGAAACTCCTCGCGGATGAGGGCTATCGGTTGGGTGCGGTTCTTCCGAATTTCTCTGGACAGCACTCGTCGGTCTCTATCTCCCAGTTTCGTTGGTCTGCCGACTCGGGGCACATTCCGACAATCACCGCTCACCTTCCACTTCTTAATCACATAGGCCACTGTCGATTTTGGGTACTTCAGATCGTTAGATATGTACCTTAAGGATCGGCCACATTTGTGATACCCGATAATTATATCTTTCTCGAAATCAGAGAGCTCCGAACTGCGAGGCATCTTGCATGCGACTAAAGCCGATGCTGTTTCCTACACGATATATACCGGCGGAGTCCGTGACGTACCTTAGGACCGCAGATATCGTCATTTGCACCAGGTGTCCAAATACTTATTGGTAGTCAGTGTATAACCAGTCATACTGACTACTATTACATGCGGTCGTCTTAAGAAAGTGACCGGAACGGGAGGATTCCCTGTAGTTCTGTATCATACTTCCCAATATACATCAAAGTTATTTAATCTTACTATTGCTAAGCAGCAAATAGTATTCTATATTTTTCATGTCAAATTGCTCATATTTTAAATTTTTTTTCACACGTTTTGATTATGTTAATTATTTGTTGTTTTATGTTAATATTTTTTAATTTATGTTAGTATTTGTTGGCGGTGCCAACTGAGTTTTTCAGTCAATAGCTGATAACCCCAGTTAAGGAAGACTGCAAGTTGTTGCTTTACTAGCATCAACTTGTAGTACAGGGTTCGTAGCCACATTTTAGTTAAAAAAATAAGCACATATAAGCACATTTTAAGGAAAAAATAAGCACCTGTCTAATTACATTATACACAACTGCATAACCTTACAAGAAAAATTAGACTTGTAATTTAAAATATGAGCAATGCAATATTTATTAAGAGAATGGGCATTACCTCGACCATGGAAAACAATTAACTTTTTTTTTTTTTTTTTTTTTTTTTTTTAATGACAGTTCAATTTACAGAATTAGTTTACAATGAGAGGAAAAGAAAACTATGCAGAACTAAACTATATTAGAAGAGTTAATGATGAAATTTGAGTTCAAAATATAGAAAATAAATAATAATAAGCCATATTAATTGTATTCGTTTGGTAGTACCTAATAATAAATACAATTTATTTTTCCACTCATATTAATATTTAAATAATTTAACTTAAATCAAAATTCTGAACATTTTCTAAATTTTCATTGCATAACAGTTTTCCTTTAACATATATTCCAAGCAAAGTAATTCAAGTAAAAAAGAGGCACATTTCTGAAATCAGAAGACGGGAAATTACTTCATTCAGTCATCCTTTAATAGAAAAAATTAACTAACCCGCATACTCGAAAATTGCCGAATATTCCGGATAGTAACTGGAAAAAGAGGAGTGGCGGAGATTGTAGGCGCTCTTTAGATTTAAATTTAGGCTAAATAAATGATTTTGACATTTCGATATGTGCATCATATAAAAATAGACCAACGGAACTGAGAAATATTCTGCTTAGAAAGAACAGTAAAACTCTTGTGTTCATAAACAAATCTCAGACTGAACATCAAAATTGATTAACAAGGCAAAATACCGCAAACGTTATTGCGCAATACGTGCGGCGTAATTCATCCATATGTGAAATTACGCAATCGGAATCAACACCTGCCGGTATTCGGAGAAAAAGAACTAAATAAAGGAACAGAAAGAGACTTACTAATCTGGGGTGTTTCTGATTCTAATTTTCAACAGACTGTATTAAATTTCCGGAAGAAAATCAATCTTCGCTTAGGTTGGGTAGACCGCAAAAACTTTTAGTCCTATTCAATACAGATTGGGCAGTGACAAAAAAAAAAAAGTCCGCTGCTTCAACATTAGAGATTTTGCGGGAAAACTCCCAACCTCCGTACTGTACAATGTATTGGCAAAAAAATTAAATTATTTTGACTATTCGATTACTTTCCTTTTATTTAAGCCATTCCGAATATTATTCCTTAGAAAGCTAATCTGTGTAAAAACACACCCGTTTTTGGAAGTTTATCTATACTTCAGCAGTTACTGCAACTATATTATTATAAATATTCATACATATACTCATAATATAAGCATAACGATCATAGTAAACACGAATATGAACTGACCACCCGGAACGAGAATGCAAATTATTAAAATCTCGATAGAAATTCAAACGTGTGTAGTACTTGGGTGGGAGGAAATGAATACCGAATGTACCGGAATTTTCTACCGTTTTCGCAATTCTTTGACCAATAGAACGACGTTCACCTGTCTGTACTCTCGCGCGCACCATAGGTTACGTTAATGCAGAGGAAGGGAGGGGGGGAAGCAATTTCTGGGAGTATGATTCACCATCTGACGTTGCATATAAGGAAGAAAAGTTGTTTATTTAGTTTCGGCTTCGGTACGGGGAAAAAATGCGCGTTCATTAAAAACAAAAGATTAAAAAAAGCACTAAAAGCAAAAAATAAGCACTAAAAACAAAAAAATAAGGGCTTTAAAGAAAAAGTAAGCACCTATATATAATCTGCATCATGCTATGTGATGAATACTTTTTCGCTAAGCAATTGAACGGGATGAATCGCATAGAAATAAAGAGAAATCGCATAGAAAAGTTTTATACAGGTGGCCGCTTTGCTTCATCATATAATCTGTATCATGCTATGTGATGAACACTTTTTCGCTAAGCAATTGAACAGGATGAATCGCATAGAAATATAAAGAGAAAAATTAATTCAACCTTTTAACGCGCTTTTTAATACTTCAAATACACTTTTACATTCTTTTTAACACTCTAAATTGAATTAAAGTTTGTGCTTTGTATTTAACTTATAAATGGAGAAAGCCTCAAGAAATTTTACAATATCAAACTACTTTTATCGAAAAACAACGCGAAATAAAATTATTACTGCAAAGACATTGTGTTTTAGTGATTATCACATATTAGGTGTCATTTTTTAAAAATCGTACCACCTAAATGCAATCAGAAGAGGCTGCTGATTTTGACTACGTTATTTATAGCAACAGTTAGCGATTTTAATAAATTTTACATCTTCTCTCCATTCTTCCGAATTGCTCATAGCAAATAAAACATACATATGCATATATACAAAGGAAGAGAAACAGAGAGAGGGAAAAACAAAACAAAACAAAACAAAAAAAAAAAAAAAAAAAAAAAAAAAAAAAAAAAACAGAGATTATGTAACTTCATTGAGATTTTAATTTCCTTTCTTTTTTAAAAAACGCTTCCTTTATTTCAAAGCTATTTTCTCGTATTTATTTCCTAAATTTTCTTACTAATTTTTATTTAGTAAACCATTCCTCGTTCTGAGCACCGTTTGATATTTCCCAGATGCTCTCACACTCGCTTATCGCAATTCCTGTTTTTTTTTTTTTTTTTCTTTCCTATTGCTTCACAACCACAGCTAATTGTTACACAATAGATATCTAGTGCGACCTTCTTTCTTGACCAATAACATATTATGATGATGAATCCCCTAAAATTCACCCCTTCCTTCCTCTGCGAAGCAAGGGTTGATGTCAAAGTTAGTTCCACTTTATTTCCTTCCTCTGGCCTTTTTTGCTACACAAACGCACGTCCGTCAAGAAAGAAAAAAAAAATCTGTATACGATGGGTTAATCGACAAAAGTGTATACACACCAAAGCAGTTGCTTTTATATTCTGTGAGAGAATTCCAAGGGTTATGTGCAGCTTGTCTATGGGTACCACAAATTAATGAAAATCAAAGCTGGAAAGAATTTTCGAATAGCATATGCAAAGGTAAAAATGAAACGCCCATTTTTATCTTACCCGAGTCCCGAACGGGCAGAATAAACGGTTGTTACCAAAATGGATCGTAAAATAGATTTGAAATAGACTTTTTCGTTGTACGTATGTATCTCGTGCAACTCAAACACGATCAACCGTAGAACGTTGGAAATTTGTATACAGAACTGCTATAAAATTTACTAGTGCACATCCCTTATTTAGTCATATACTTCCAGCTACAGAAGTGTTTTAAAGGACGAAAATATTAATGTTTCTCTCTAAAGTCAAATTAAAAAAAAAAAAAAAAAAAAAAAAAAAAACTTTGGGCAAACAACAAAATTTAACTTTAACGTTGTCTTTCTGTTTCTATACTTACATCTGGGAAAGTCTTATACCGTATAACGGTTTGTTGCCAATCTAGAGAAACTTAGCTTCGCAACAACAAAGGTAACGCATTCATTTATTATTGCCAATTAAATCATGCTTAATTTTTTCTGGAATTTTTTCGAGGAAATAAGCGTTTGAGATTTACTTCGTAATTTTTAATACAGATATTTTGAGTTTTTATGTATTTTTGCCTTCTAGCGAGGTGAGAACCGAATTAATTGAATGAGAAATACTCAATCGTCTGTGAAAAACTGTTTCTTTTTTGTTTTGTTTGCTTAATTTCTTTTATACATCGTTCTAGCTTTATTATAGTACTTGAATAGAACATGTGGCAACGATTAGATAATTCTTTAAATGATATCAATTTTGTGCATTCTGAGTTATAATATGAACGAAATATAATACTGAATCTAGCGCCAGAGTGTCGCTATGGTAAACAAAGTGAATTTTAAAGAATGCATTTATTCTATTGTGGTTTATGCGCTGTCGGCGAAGTAGGTTTAATTCAATCTAATAAGTTTAAATGAAATGCAAGAAAAATTGCGTATAATTTAATATTCCGTACAAGGAAGTCGTGTGGTGTACACATCAGATTTTTTTTTTTTTTTCATTTTCCACATAAAAAGCATCCAGTGTTGGCACATTACCAATGGTTCTAAATGTTTACGTTACTACGAATACGGGACACCACGGAAAAAAAAATACCGCAAATAAATATGAATTGAAATATAGTGAATCCTGTCGTGGTGAACACCACTAAAACTCACCAGAATTTATGAGAATGTACATAAACATTGGTAGTGTGCTTTACTCCTTCAGACCATCATTTTCACAGAAGACCAAATTCATTTGAAAGTATGCAAATTTGCAATATATCAGAAATCCATAAAAGCGCTTGAATATCTACCAGCAAAACCGGCACATATTTAAAAAAAATTTGCAAAGCAAATTTATAATATTTTAAAAAACACCATTTTTTTATAAAACGTTGAAATTATAAACATATATACACACGTATACACACTCTGCACTCTCTCCTTTTTTTCTTCCTTATGTGATACACCTAACCACTTTCCCTCATATATTTCGCCAGGAGGGAACGATGAGAGGTATACAATATATCAAGTTTTTCGGGGAAGTTTTGCGAATGCATAATAGCGGACGAGATAAAATAAAATATGAGACTACTCTCACTAGAAGCGGATGAAAATTACAGATCGCCTGCAGAAGAGGAGAAGCACTAGGGAGAGGGCCATCCCTATTTTGGAATTTTGAAAAGAATAATTTCTGGGTAAAAGATTTGAGCAAGTAGTATATGAATTGTAAAAAACCTAAGAATACGTGTTAAGAGAAAGATGAATGCTACGATGGAAGCACCAAAAAAAGCAGCAACTTGCTGCGGGAGCATTCCCAAGCCTAGGAATTGCAGTTGCATATGGTCGTCTGCGATGCCTTTTTCTGCTATTAGACGCTGTTTCTGTCGAAAGTGGGAAGTGTGGTTTAATTTCGCTAATGTAATTCAAATAGATAATAATTTTCCCCCTTTCAGTCGTTAGTTATTCAAAACTTTTGAACAGGTTGCTGGCAGTTTCAAAGCACTTCCTCAGAAGATGGATTTATCGTATGCAACACTCATGAGAAATGTGATTTTGTCCAGTGAAACCTCTGGAATCAAACTGGTTCCAGCTCCACCCTGTTGTCTTGACCTGACATCAGACAGATATAGCTTTTCATGAAAGTCATGGTTTCTGTGCGTGAAAAAACGGGAAAAGGAATCGGAGAATGTCATTAGGGCAGTATACCAGCTACTGGATAACTCAGGCAACTATTACGGACAATGGAATCACCACCGGAAGATGAAAAGCCTTGACTAAAAAAGTAAATTATGAGGTTAAATTACTTTTCTGACATTAAATGGAATTTGGGAATTTACTTAGGTATTATCTTCAAAGCATTACGAATAACTATAACTTAATCACGACCTTAAGAGATAATTTTAAGAAACTAAGTGAAATTCAAAGAACTCCTAAGAATGAAAAGTTAGCAAATATTAGTAACAAATTAAACAAAAGCAAGGGATATAAAATTCTGAGAAAGTTCCGAGTGTCTGGAACAATGTTTGTCGCTTGAGCTCTCCAGTATCTTGACGTTACGTGAGAAATCTTAAAAGGTTCTGTGAAAAGTTTTGATGAACAGGTTTAATCATATGTAAACGCATATATAAAGCATTATGTTATATTTAATCGAGGGTTCCTTCAAACAATTAACATTACATCAAGTAATAATACGTAGCGTATCCTTAAGCGTAAAGGATTCAGAAACACTAGATTTACCACTCTAGAAAGATAAACATACAAGATACATTGTTAAGCTTACATAGATGATAATTTGGAAGAGTTAACAAAATCCATAAAAAGACTTCTTTTTATGCCATTGTATAAAGCAGTCTATGTATGCAGTCCGGCACTGCAGTTACCACACTGATTTCTAACGCCTGCTCTGCACAAGGCACATTTTCTTTGTTTCCTTTGTCAGGACTTGTGTTTCTCTTGATTTGCTTTGGGAACATGATGTGTCCTGAATAGGGAGCTTACTCAAGCTATGTTCAACAATGTGTGGAGTAGACAACACAAGCAGGAAGGGTATACGAAATCCTTTATTTTCAATACTTTACAGGTACTCCCGAACTTCGGGATACAGACACCAACCACTTGTGGTCTGAACGTAAGAATATAAAACTACTAACTAAAACTCTAACTAAAAGCTAACTTTGAATTAGTATACAAATGCCTAGCACTAAGACTGGCCTTTATTTAAAAGGGTACGTATGTAGTACGCCGAGCTGCTGAAACTACAATACGTTTTCAAATATCAAGAGGGCTAAACCTCTGGCTTTAAAGGCAACCAGCAACCGAGTGAAGACTCGTAGATCTGCAGTGGCAAGCGGCTTGCTTCCTAAATCTTCCTCTCTCTCCCAAAGTCTTGGCAAAAAGCACAACTTAAATACTTGGGCGTTAACAAGACAATTTGCATAAACAAGTTAAAGCATTTAATTCTGGCCGGAAGTAGAAAATAAGTATAGTTTTAAAATAAAATAAGCGTTAGTAAAACTTAGAATCCTTACACCATCATAAGACGTAAGAAATCGCAAATACGCAGTAAGAATTGCCAACTACACTTATACTTATCCAGGGGAAAAATACACTAAAACTACCAGAAATTAAATTCGAGTAAACATTTCGTACTGCAATATATCTATCATCGGAAATCCTTATATTAGGGAAATCCTTAAACGACGATCACAGCTGGCTATGAGTTAAAAAATAAAATAACAACCGCTGATATTGGAAAAAAATTATCTCAAATTTTATTAATTAATTAAAATTTTAAACCGTTCTTTCTTGTGTGTTCTCGTTTTTCTCCAGAAGTATGGAAACTTTAACATAAAAGAAAGACACACACTATTACAATATACTGCTACAACAATTTTGACCTGAGCATGCAGTACTGTTGCAATAATAAAACATTACCTTAATAAAACTAAAAATCCTCAGTAACCAAATCTTAAGCCTGATTCAAAATGCACTAGGACATTAAGCATTGTTACCTTCCTCCGCAAAAGAATAAATAACACACTTTTCTGGATGATGCCAGAGATGTTTGACCAAATACCTAAATAAAAAATAAGAAATATGTGTACCTATTTTGTCCTCTCATGATTCTTCAAGGGCTTACTGATATGGACGTGGAATACGAACACAACAACAGTACCAGAATGCCTACTCAGTTATTTTACGAAATTTGCTGTCACCTATCTACAAATAATTACTAGACGCTCTAAATGCTGGAGTTTTCAGTTTTTTTATGCCGCTTGAATTTGCATACCTCCTAAACTTAAAATGGTAAGTGTTGATAGAAGAGATTACAAAAAAAGATAATAGGCTGAATTTTGACGTCCCCAATTTAAAACTTGCAAAATGTATGAGAAAGAATAAACAATAAAAGATTAAAAGTCACAGAAATAAAAATTACTATTAAAACAATACGAAAACACAAAATGACGTGTTTAAAAAACTCAAACTACTTTCTGAAATATTTTTAATAGTTGCTTGTGCTGGAGATCTTGGGATGTTTCTTTGAAAGTGGAACAGAACATTGCAAGACGTCTGGGATTTAAGCTGTTGCTTATCCAATATTTTTAATGGAAATACCGAGACTTAATAATAATAATAAAGTATCTTCAGCAACTAAATATCAAAGAAAGCGAAAAACAAGCAAGGGCCATAAAAGTCAATTCTGTAAACGTTTCGAAAATGCAATCTTAAATCAAGTTCTTGTGAAAGCAGGTCAACTGGTATTACCAATTAGTAAGAAGGTAGAATCAGCTTCATCGAAACAGATACTGGTTTAGTCTACTTAAGTTGATATGAATCAGTTTCTGCCTTACGCTCTTTTGGGCCGACCCCTACGACAGCCTAGACAGCATAGAAATGATAGATGCGGATGCCCAGTAAAAAAGGAATATGGAAATTGCTTCTTTCGCGGTACGAAGAATATCGAGAATAACTTCCAACAACATCAGCAAGAACGAAAGTGGAGGAGGCTTGGAAAATGGCCCTTCTCGCGTGTCCAAGCGATACCGGCGAATGCAAAAAGGAGGCACTCAAATTCAACTAGGTTCACACATAACGTGCAATTTCGAAACGATTTTTCTTTTAAAGCATATCCAACCATACATGTAGATATACAAACACATGCAACACTTCTTTTTCGCGAACTACCGCAAAGGAAAAGAAGAAAGGTAAAGGAGGTGGGGGGGGAATTTAATGCGTTGAAAAGTGGGGATGGAATAGAGCTCAATGCATCCTGTGGGCGTGGTGGAGAAAGTGCGTAACATTTTCCTTTTCAAAGTAAAAAATTTCCTTTCCTATGTATTTAAGCTAGCTTTTCTTTTCTAGGAAATCTGAAAATATTTATTGCAGCTTTGTTTATCATCGCTAAGATTAATAGTAGTAATATTAAACACCTAATCCAAAGCAGTCAAAGGATTTAAGCGTGTTAAATAAAGGGAGAGAAAAGTAAAAATATAATACAGTGTTTGAACATTATTTCTTTTTAATTATATATAATAAAAGCAAATATTATTAAAATATTTAGCATAATATAAATATAATCAAATATAATCGGTATATAAACATAATCAATACGAGTCAGCTGGCAAAACCCAAAATGGTTTTATTCGTGTTAACTGATGTTATATCCTTTTGATGGACAGCAGTCGTTACCATTAAGAATTTAAATTCAGTCACTAAATTGCTTATAAAAATGTATATGGAGTGCCTTTGCCCATTTTTAAATTTTGGCAGATAAATTCTTAATTTTTTCAAATAATGAACCAGTTTCACTGAGTTTTTAAATCATTCCTTTCTAAAATACGGCTTTAACTTACATGGCTTGAACAATGTCATGAAAGACATAGCAGCTTTGCCAGTTTACTTTCACAGTTTTCAACTATTCTACGTTTAAAACATGATTATGTGCATCATCATCCTGATATACGGCATGTTCTTTGGAATGCAATATTAGAATAAATGCCTAGACTCGGGATGCACTTATAAGCTTTGACAGTGAGATGACTGCCAAGAATTACAAATATTTCCAGTAACTCTCACAAGCCTAGTCCCGAACCAAATCTCTTTGCTTCATTCTGGACATGACAGTCCAGCTCATATCTCTGAAGGTACACAGAAGTGAGAAAATTAGTTTAGGTGGACACATCGCTGAACATTACATATTTTAAGTTTTCCGTTCCTCATACCGCTAAAACCAGCGTTTAGGACATGCATTGGTTTAAAAGAAAGGTTCTGCTATAGTTACCCAATCTTGAATATTAAACTAAAATTCCCAATTTAAGTAGAAGTTGGGAGATCAGGAAAATGAGTTTTGACCAACTTTGAATAGTAATTGTTACATATTTTTCGGATATTTTTTTTATACTTTAACATCCTTTACTAGTAACTTTCTCTTATCTCAGCAATTACTTTTATTAGATGAAGTTTTTAATCTATAGTTAAATATACACTTGTGTGCAAAACTTAAGCAACAAATTAATTTTTCAGCACACAACCTGAACTTGTCGAAAAGGGCTTTCTGCGATCAGTACAATGAAAAGACAACACAATAGAAAGGTGATGCACATACTATATAACATCAGCACCATGATGTTAGAGGGTACGTCAAAGCACGCAAAACATGAGAATTCAGAGCGCGCAGTGCAAGGCAACGTGAAAAGAAGAAAGGAATGCACATTTCCAGGCATTCTTCTGGAAAAGAAAGTGAGAATGTATGTACAGCATAGGGGTACAAGAAAACGCCATTACTCCTTTACGCGTGGTAGAACGACTTACAAACTTGAGGAGGGTCATAGTTTGACATTTATCACCCCAGAGTTTGGAATTGATAAAAGTGTTGCTTGGAAAGTCTTCCACACGACACGTACAGCTGTAAGATAGGTTTGTGGAGGTCAGCCAAGAAAACGACTGTGACAGATGACCGATATATATTCCTGCAGGCGAAAAGAGATCGAAACCAGAAAGCGAACAACACTGTTCAGCAGATGCATAAGGCAACCGGACGACAAGCGTCCCGATTTACTATGGAAAAAAATTCACCAAGGGTGGCCTAATACTCGTATTCGCCCGCCGAATACAAGTATTAGGCCGCTGCATACCATTAAGAGCACCCAATCGGCGGCACCGTTTAGAGTGGTACAGAGTATACAAAGACTGGACAGTCTTATTAAAGAAGTCGTTTCAGTCTGACAAACGATTCTCGATGCCACTTGATATGTAGAGAGGTAGGGACACGTTTTCATCCCACTAAAACATCAGGGAAAGAAACCGTTGGGCTGGTCCGGGCCTATTTGTATGGAGAAGCGCTATGTTGAACGGACGGACGGAGTTCCACATTTTTGATACAGGTTCCCTTATCGGAGATCGCTACTATGATGAAGTTAACCTCCCCCATGTGTATCTTTTCTAGGCTGCCATTGTTTTTATGGATGACAATATACGGCCACACAGGACTAATGCTGTTGAGGAGCTCCTGGAAAATGAAGATATATGCAGAATGGATTGGCCAGCGCGCTACCCTGATTCAAATGTGTGAACATGTGGGAAATACTTTAGGGAGACGCCTGGTGGCATGATCTTACCCTTCAAAAACAACAGGCAGCTGAAACTGATGCTCCTTGAAGAAGGGAGCTTTTACCCCAAGAACTGTTAAATAGTTTGGCGTTAAATATCCACAGACGGCAACGCAACTATTGCAATTGGTTGTGGTCATATCTCGAGCTAAGGCTCTTTGATTTGTGTTCTCTCTCTTGGCCAGACAGTTTTTGGTACCAACGCCATTCTTTCAAAACAGCATTTTTCTTCTCGTACGGTAATGTATGCGTTCTATTCATTTCCTTGCTACTTTACTTTCCTCATCCTTTAAGTACTACATTGTGGCTTTCTCATGTGAATTTCATGTCTCCCAAATGATACTTTTGAGAAATTACGGCCGAAATCAGAAAAATTGCTTAGGGTTTGCACACTAAGTACATAATCTTGGATTTTGCAGCTTTCGATACATTCTGCTATCTTAGCAAGAGATGCATCAACTAGACGACCACCGAAATTTTTTTCTTTTTAGAACGCCGATATATATCTCATTTATGTTCTATAATTTTTAATGTTTGAAATTAATACGTCGAATACTTGCAAAAATTCAAACCCATTCACAGAAGGTACAAAAATATCTACTTAATTAATTAATTAAACAGTATTAACAGGAAATTTTAAGTATGAATTGAGGGCACACAAATAAGTAACACATAAAGATAAAATAGGATATCATCAAAAATACTAAACAGAATATCTATGTGTTTTCAAACAAAAATTAAAAAACTAAAAAAAAGAAAAAGTAAATGAAATAAGAACAGAATCTTTTCTAAAAATGATAAACCCCAAAAGATCCATAACTTAATAAAAAAACCAAACAAAAAGTAAAAACAGTAACTAAATAAAGACAAAATAGAGTTGACGACAGTCAAGAAAAAATATCCACAGATGCAGTCAAGGAAAAAATGCTAAAAAGTACTCATGCAGATTGATTATAAACGATGGAACAAAATGAAACAGACCATAAAGAAACACGCAGTGCCGAATCTTCACAGGAGCAAACCAGGCACTTTACTTTCAAAGGTGCCTTCAAATCCTCCTATGGTACTTCAAATAATTTTTTTTTAAACTCTAGGTGTCAAAAATACAAAATCTGAACCATAACTGAAAAGCCAAAAAATCTGATATTCAGTATTTGAAATTACTGATAAATACAGTACATATTAAAATTAATTTTTTACTTTAAATTATACATTATGAAATTACGATTTATATTGAGTGAGATCAAAAAAAAAATTTTAATTTCTTCAAAATTAATTTTTAAGATTGTTAGAGCATAAATATCATGAAACGATACAACGATACATCTAAAAAAATAGTTTTCCTATTTGAAAAAAAAAAAAAAAAATCATTTTTTAATTCTACATTTTATTCATATATTTAATTATTGAATTGATAAGCAATTTAATTACACATTAACTTAATTTCATATCTATAATTTAATTAAGGTTCATAGCAAAATTAATAAGACTTCCTTCTCTTCCCTTTGTATTACTCTCGGAGACAAATACAAGATTATTATTTAAAATAAATAAACTTTTGAATAAATTGAAATCAAGGAAACAAAATGCATGAAAAAGTAGCATCTAATTTTTCGTTTAAATGCCAGTGACTGAAAAACACCAATCATTAGGTTATATCTCGAAATACAAATAAATATAAAATGTACTCTACATAAAATACAATTCGTATGAGTGGCATCTACCACCTAGAAAAATCTAGAGCGGTGCTCCTCTGTAACAGACTTTGCCTCTAGCCATGGCCTTGGACAATGTGACTTTGCCTCTAGCTCCGAAATAACGGTCTAAGTCAAAGGCAAAAAGACTCTACAATATGTGTGTGTGGGGGGGGATATATGAAATGAAGCTGGGATGTAATGAGGTTGTTTAATGAGTAATGAATAAACATGGACACATGTTTTTAACAGCTGGTTAATTGATCATTAAAATAAATTCCAGAACAATCAGCCTAGGCAGAAAGACACCTTTGAAAAGACTTTTCTAATGAAAAACCTTTCCTTTTCACAATTATGCTGCCCCCCCCCACACACACACAACAACAACAAACAAACAAAAAAAGTTGAAGAATAAGGAGAAGAAAAGGGAGAGAGACGAAGAAAAATTATAATTAAATGAATAAACAAGCACTTAATTCCCCTAAAAAGAGTTCTTTTACCTTGTAATAATTAATGATTCAAGAAAAAATTTTATTTCGAACAAATTACCGAAATGTCTTACGATGGAACCCATTTATTCATGCAAACTGAATACTGAAAACTCGTGTACTAAAATTAATTTATTTTTAATAACAGATGTTATTCAAAACTACTAATTATATTTAATACAGTTATTTTATACAGTTAATAATGCATAATTTTTTCAAAACAGATAACTGTGTGACTGCCTGAAGGGAAGGAAATCAGGCACTGCCATCAAATAGCTATGTAAATTTTAAAATGATGTACCACTGGATTCCTCTTACTCGGCGGTCATTGAGATTACATGAATTTTTTTCCGCTCTTTCTTTTAAGCAGCACGTAATTTTGGGATATTGCACATATTTAAAATTAAAAGATGAAGAAAAAATTTTATAATAAATTACTCACACTCAACAAAAAGTATTTCTTTTTTCTTTCTTTACGCAATTCATATTATACCAGCAGCATATAATATTACTTGTTTTACATTTGCCTCATTATTTTTTAAAAAGCAAAATTTTAAAATGCTTCTGCAACGCCCCCAACAGGTTTTTTTTCTTTTTTTGGTAACGTCCGTAACCTGGCTTAAAAGAATGAACAATAGAAAGGATTTTACATGAGGAAGTCACATGAGTGTGTGTGATTATGGCAAAGCCTCGAGGGCTATCTGCCTAAGGGGAGGGATGCCTTCGTGGAGGACTTTCTAAGGGAAACTGGCTCGTATACCCGTTACACATGGGGAAAACCACGAAAATGCCCATGCAGCCAGCCCGTTAGCGGGATTCGAACCTCGGACCGAACTACCAGTGTTCAGCGACTTTACCGCTCGGCCGCTGGTGGGCGGAAGTCACATGAAGAAGAACGAAATATATAACAAGCACAGAACAAAAAATAAATAAATAAATAAATAAATAAATAAAATAAATAAAATAAAAATAAAAAATAAAAAATAAATAAAAATAAATAATAAATAAATAAATAAAATGCAAAATACAATGGGAGACGCATTCCGTCAAGTGCAAAAAAATCCAAAGAAAACCGCCCAAATTTAAAAAGTGGCCAAGAAAAATAAAAGGCAGAGGTGAACAAGAATTTAGGAACAAGAAACAAAATTAATATATTAATAAAGAAGTGATGCATAACACATAAATTCAAAACATCTACAGAAGAAAGTATGAAGAATTTAATTAAGAGCAAAAGGCAACAAGAGTAATGATAAAAATATACAAAAAGACCAAAAGCATGTTCAAATTTAAAAAAAAAGTGTTAAGCAAAATTTTAAAAAATGCCATTATTAATTTTTTATTGATTTGCATGCAAAACGGTGATTCAGTGAAAAATGCAACTGGAAGCCCTCTATTCAATTATTATTATTATTATTATATATAATGTTTTGCAATGCTATAATATCTTGCGATACTTATCATCAGCCACTTACGCACAAAATGATTCATAATTATTAAAAATTCTAAATCAAAATTAAGATTAACCAATGAACATTTAAAAAATAAATCAGATTTGAAAAAAAAAAAAAAAAAAAAACCCTCTCTGCGTTTATGTTTCATTATTTATTAACTGAACCCTAAAGTACACAGATTGGATCAATAAACACCAAAGAAATTTATTAAAAGGCAGAGTTTTCCAGTCTGTCTGGCAACGAGTGAAAAACTCAAGAAACCCATCGCAATATTTGGCATTAATGTCAAGCAGGAAAAATTACAAAAAATATGTACCCGCATTTAAAATAGCATCTGATATTGACAAGAGAGTAAATCTATTTCCAGTAGCTTCAGCAGAGAGATGTCCGATCCCCATCCTCCTCTTCCTCGCAGCCTCACTAAATAACACGTAAATATGAAGGGGCGAAGAGCAGGAAAGATGGATATGGCGGGAGCCGGAGATAAGCAGAAGCGAGTGAGAAAGATCTATATACATAAAAGATGGGATTCAGAAGAAATGCATCCAAACGGTCACTTGCCTGCGATGCATTTATGGATCAACATTTTTCGGATGGGCTGGTGCATAAGGGAAGAGAAGAGGGAGGGTGACACCTGAGAATTTCAAACGGAGGGGGCTGGAAGATGCATCTGCCATTTTCCGTGAATATGAAACGAAGTCCAATAAAAGAAACTCCATAAAGTGGCAAGCATAAACCTTTCGCAAAGTTTCTCAGCACAGCCATGACTATGTAATACAAGGAAGAATATGGACAAGCTTCGTCCCTCCCGATGCTTTTAGACCGGCTTTAGGAACACGAACTTTGTATTCATGCGTACTTCGTATGCCACTACTTGGCGCGTTTATTCATAAAACCCAAATACGGCAAAGAAGGTTTGGCTTCGAAATGGACGAGTAGTAGGGGATTCGGGAAGGCAGAAGGGAAAAGAAATTCTAGCCAATTCCAAAGGAAGTCTTGACAGCTTCCGCGAGTTTGCCCAAAGAAAAGCACTTTGCGCAAACGCCGTTTTTATGACGCTTGTGACCCCATCTGATCTGTTTTATATTCAGATTCATGGAAGCATATCAAAGTTCAAAACGAAATTTTCAAATTTTTGGACTGAAACGGCCGAGAAAGAGCAAAGAGAAGAAAATGGAATTCAGCGAAAGGTAGCTTTCTAAGTTTATTCGGAAGCAGTATTCGAATGCATTTTCTCATAGCAGAAACACTTGAATAAGGAAGTTAAATTTTAAGGTATAAACACAGTTCAGTCAGAGCCTGATTTATGAAACTGGAAGCCCGAAGCCAAACTTCTTATACAGGCCCTTTCTCCTCTAACTCTTTTTCAACTTTCAAAGATACCCCTGATGTAATTTACATAAAGTATTTCATGAACTAACCTAACTATTTCATACTTTTCATTTACATTTATGTAAACAAAACGAAACAAAACAATAATCGCTTTTTTTAATTGTTTTCATTCATTACATGTTGCATAAAAAATAAGCTAATGCATAAAATTAGGCAAAGCAATAGCTTTGTATTTGGTCTAGATTTTAACCAAGAATCTATCCATCATTTCGAGGGCGAACAAATGCAGATCCCTCTTCATCAGGAGTAGAAAAAAATCAGTTGGCAGAATCTACGCCACACACAAGGTGGTTGCTTGGCCTAATTGTATGTCTTATTTCGGCATGTTTCTCTTCTCTCTTATACATTTTAAGCATTATCTTGCTTTTTTTTAGTCCCTTCCCCGTAACTAAAAAAATATTAAAAAATTTTACAAATTTTCAATATTGTTGAAGAACTTGGTGGATCCTCTGAAAATGCAGGCCCGGGGAACATGCCCCATTTGCCTTTGTGTAAATCAGGACTTAATCTCATTAAAAAAATATATATATATATCTGGAGCCACATGACTTCCTTGTAAGGCCAATTAAATTATGCACATTTTTTGCTGCACTTCACTTGAACTACGAATTTCATTAGAGATATCTTTCTGATTCAATCAATTCAGTTCTCACTTCGCGGCAAGGGAAAAATAAATAAAAACTCAAAATATGTTCTTAAAAAATTGTAAAATACAGAAAAACCTAAAACACCAAATACAGTTAAAATCAGTTAAAGAATTGTTTTTTACAACTGAAATTAGAGTTTCTAAGCCAAAAGAAGAAATTTGGCCAGCTGGCAGGAAGACAAAATTTTCGATGCTCAATTTTGTGCAACTGATGAACAAAAGAAACTGACGTTTGTGAAGCAAAGAGACTTGATTCACTACTCTACTAAGATTTTCAAACGTAAACAAATGGCGGCCTCTTTAGGCCTAGCGCTACTTTTAAATTCTTCATTCTACAACTACTGCATGGACATTAATTAAATACCTAAAGACCTTAAACAGCATAATTCAATCACTTTTAAAGCACAAAATGCCCAAATTTACCAACATACAAGAATAAAAAACTGAGCTCTGTGAGCTAGATAACAGTGTATATATATGCAGCCGAGCTGAAGGAAAAATTGAGGTGTACAACTAGCAGTGCCATATACAAAGTCTAAATATTCAACGGCTAATCTTTTGGAGTTATGCGAGATGCATAATACATATGTACGTACGTACGTACAGGCGTCACGAAAAAAGTCTCTTTTGAATCCATTTTGGAACGAATAGTTCTTTATTCTGTCTATACGTACAGATGTTACGCAAAAATATACTTCAAATGGACTCGAAAGCAGTCAAAATGACATTTTCGTTGAAATATGATAACCGAAATTTTTCGCGATTGCAATACTTCCCTTAATTTGTACAAGGAAGTAAAATGAAAGAAAAGAAAAAAGGAGCCTAAGGTATAGGCATTTCTTCATGTTTCTGTAATATTTAATACACACACACACATAAGAACTCCGCAACAAACGTCCCTCAAACATTCCTAGTCCCTCCCATGTCCCATAAATTACTTCTCACAAGTTTCGCCGCCTGAAATAATTCAAAGTCGTCTGCCGATAAGGAATTTCGGACACACAACCCTTCTGAGTAAGACACCGAAGAAAACACTTTGCCCACATCCCACTAGAAAGAACGTAAGTTAATTAATGCTTTTTCTGGCCTTTTATATCTTCATGTACATTCGCTTTTTTTCTTACAATATATATATATTAATTTTTGAATTTTCATTATTTGATTTGTTTTTGCAACGATAGTTTCTTAATTTTCTAATGTTTATTTCAATTACTTTGAGTTCTATTTCATAATTCCAATTACGATTACCAATGTTTAATTTTTATACAAATAGTTTTGAATTAACATGCATAAAAGCGAGGGTGTCGGGGGACAATTACTCAAGTATTTTATCAATTTTACTACATAAGCTGCTTTTCACTCAAATTTTGTATTAGCAAAAATGCTTAATTCAGAAAGAGTTCTTTGGTACCCTACTTTGGTTCTAAATCCCTTCACTTCACGGAAATATTTGGCCTAACTTAATTTGCCAGTTTGGCATCACCATTATTACTGGAGTACAAGACGAAACACCTTCGTATTTATTTATTAATTATTGTTCATTGAACGGGAGTTGGTTTGTTCCCCTTGAAAAGTCAACTAATTTCCGATTAATAGCAATAATTACTTGCTTTTAATTTAATTTCTTTTTCGAAGTTTGAAATTTTGTTATTCATGATTTACTTCAAGTCCCCGTAAAACATTTTTAACAATTTACATTCAACTTACTTTAAAACAATTTTCGGAATTTAACTTCCTACCTATGGGTTCACTCTTTTTAGATATTTCTACTAAAATTAATATACATAATATATATATATATATATATATAATGTTGTATGATCTTAAATCCATTTAGTGCGAATAAAAGTTATTATTACTTGCGCAATTGCTGCAAAGTTAGTTAATAATAATTTATTTCCTAAACAGTATTGATTAATTGATTATATTATCTCCTAAGTTT
The DNA here is from genome assembly GCF_044657685.1 of Stegodyphus dumicola. Lineage (NCBI taxonomy): Eukaryota > Metazoa > Arthropoda > Arachnida > Araneae > Eresidae > Stegodyphus > Stegodyphus dumicola. The sequence goes on along the minus strand of NC_140772.1, from coordinate 17,740,526 downwards.
AATTAAAGTAGAATTATTTTAATAGTGTGCATCCATACTGGTAAGTTATATTTTGAAAGATGTTTTGAAGTAATTTGAAAGCAAAATGTTAATAATGTTTTAACGGGGACTGGAGTTAAATCATCACGAAGAATAATATTTCAAATGTAAAAGGAAAAATTAAAACATGTAATCATTGTCATTGATCGGAAATTAGTTGACTTTTCAAGGGGAACAAACTAATTCCCGTTCAATGAACAATAATTGATAAAAATACGTAAATACGAAAGTGTTTCGTCTTTACTCGAGTTATAAGTTAAAGCCAAACCGGCAATTCTAGTCAGGCCAAATATTTCCGCGAATAGTAGGAATTATGAACCAATGCTGATACTCAAAGAACTTATTCTTATGAAGCATTTTAGTCAATTCAATTTGGAGTAAAAATCAATTACTGTAGAGAAATCCTATAAAACTCAAGTAACCGTCCCCGACACTTTCATGTTTATGCATTTGAGTACTATATTATTTGTAGAAATTAAACATTGGACAAACTAACTTTGCAGCAATTGCGCAAGTAATAATAACTCGTATTCGCACTAAATGGATTTAAGATCATACAACATTTGATATGCTAAATATGCATTTGATATGCTATTAGCGCTATTTATCTCTTACCTAATGTACCCACTTTATATATTATCTGCATCCTTTTTAAGTTTTAAAGTTCTTATATATATATTATTATCTTATTGCGCAAGTATTAGAAAAATTTGTTTTCGAATTCAATGAATTTTAGATCATTCAATATATATATATATATAACAAATACAGTGAGGCAAAGATACACGACTCATCAATAATACCTGATATTAAATAATTAGCAAAATCTTTCTTTAATTTTAAAATCTCTTAAGAGAAACCTTGATACAAATTGTAAAAATGCAATAAATTAAATTGTAGAAATTGAATTTATAGAATTCAGTTCATTCCCTTTGATACATATATGTAATTAAAATTGAATGAATGGAAACGAAATGTAATTAGCAAAACGTTTATAAAGTCCGTAACTTAATGAAAGGAATTATCTTGGCTAATTCATATGTAAGTCACAGAGTTAAAAGAAAGCTTGGATTTCAGTTCCATTTATACAGTTAGTTCCTATATTTGAAAGCAAAATACTTGGCTAATAAAAATTTAAAAGCTCCCCACACTCCCATATTATCAAACTGGAAGCAAAATACGATATGAAATCGCTGATTTCGAGATTTTCCATAAAAGCTTAAAAATTCCTTTTCAGAAAGAATAAGAAATGCAAGAATTATACAAAAACTATACAAAAAGTGATTTAAGAACAGAATTTATTTGAATTATTGTTATTTTATCATTTCATACGATTTTCAATATATATTTTAATCTCTTGACAAATAATAATAAAAAAGAGCTTTAGAATTAGTACAATACTTTGGACAGAATATTTAAGGAATACATATAACATTAAATTATTAAAGCAAAACATTAAACTATTTTCAACTAATCTGGGAAACATTTTTGTTAAAAGTTGGAATTCTTGCAGATTAATGTTACATATGCTTAACAGAGTCTAAACGTAACATAACATATCACAGTTTGTCATCTGCAAACTAAAATTTCTTATAAAAACTTATGGGAAAATAATTAGTTTAATAAGAAATTTTAGAAATCACAGTAGATTTTTAAGGAAATACTATCACTGATATACAGCAATACAAAACTAAATACCTTGTTAAATTTATTTCCTCGCAAATTATAATAATAATCACATTTATCAAAATTTACTAATGGTTTGAGTAAAATTTGCAGCAAGTTTTGAAAATTTCAAGTATTGTAATGACTTATAGCAAAATAATTGCTAATATTACAATGATTTTAAGAATTAATAAAATTTGAAAGAAATTGTTATAATATTTTTACATGTATGCTATAATTTAAGTTAATAAAAGATAGATAATTTAATTTAAATTAATAAAAGATAGAGTCTAAGTTAGATAAAACAAATGCTTAGTGCGAGAAAATTAAAAATAAACTATTTCCAAAGGCAAAACATAGTAGGCAATCAATGTTTATTTACAACTAATACCTAAATGATTAAATTTAACAAGTTCCTTCGTAGAACATTCATATCAAACTTATTATTAATTTTTTACTGATTTCACATTTCAATTTTAAAAATTAAAATAATTATATAAAAATATTTTAATTGGAAAGTATTTCATTCTTAAAAATACGACAAAAAATTACAAACATTACTGCAATTATTACTACTGCTGATATTTTTCAGCTCTTACTATTATTAACAACACCGAAAAAAATCAATATTATTACTTAATACCACTAATACTTTTAGTAACACCCTAACAGTATCTTTACTTAAAACTGTAACATTTACTGTAGGCGGTTTTGCTACATAAATAATTTTAACTCCTAAATTACAAAATTTTTCCAAGAAATATAAATAAAAATTTGCGCCATTTATTATTCTTCATTGCAAAGGGAAACAGTCTCTAAGCGGTGTTTACCACTAAATAGAGGCAAAATTTCGGCAACACAATCAATATCGATTTTAAACCAATATCAATTTTTTTACATATTCTGAAGAAAAGGGAAATCGTAATCTATGTAACTGCCAATTTAACTTAAAGATAAATTATCGATTCATGTATCATGACTAGCAATAAAGATTTATTGATTTGTTATTTTAAGTTTTATTATGTTATTATTTTGTAGATAATGGTGTGGTGTGGTGTGGTGTGGTGTATTTAATTATGGCAAAGCACACTAGGGCTATCTGCCTAAGAGGAGGGATGTCTTTCGTGGAGGACTTTCTAAGGGAAACTGGCTCGTATACACGTTACACATGGGAAAACATGAAACACACATGGGAAAACGAACATGGGGAAAACCACGAAAACACTCATGCAGCCAGCCCGTTCGCGGGATTCGAACCTCGGACCGAACTACCAGTGTTCAGCGACTTTACCGCTCGGCCGCTGGTGGGCCTTTTCTAGATAATAAGTTTTAGATAATTATTTTGTAGATAAAATTTTAATTAATTTTTAGATAATTATTTTGTAGATAAAATTTAATCATTATGTTATTATTTTGTAGATAATAAGATAATGATTAAATTTTAAAAAAATAATTTCTGTTAAAAATTGAAACTCGACATGAAATTTATAAGCTGAATTATAAGCATTTTTCTTGATTTCAGTTTACTATTATATACTACATTTTAAATTTTAGCTTAATCAGAGGGAAAAGTTAGCAAATAAACCACCAAAATTAATTTCATTTACTGTTAGAACAACAGTAACTGCGAATAAAAATGTCACCTTTTTTGATCTTGGTAAAACTGCCCATTGCAGTCTGGAACGTGCCACATAATTATATATGAAAAAGGTTTATAACAGTTGCTTAATCATCCCCTCCAACACCAATTAAAGAAAATTCAGTGTTGTTAAACACAATTATTAAAATTAACAAATATAAAAGGTTATATTTATTCTAGCCTCAAGCTGAGAATAATAATTTTAGATATAATAATGAAAACTCAATAACAGAAAAACACTACGCTAGCAACTACATGGGATTTTAAAGTCAATTACATATATTACAAAGAACTCTAATTTAAAGAGAAATTGCTAAAAATGAGATTTCATGACAACAAACGTAGTAATAACGTAACGCAAACGAGTAAACTTAATGAATGTTCAAATGTTTGCATATTAAAGCAACTTGAATTAGTTACCTAAGACCGATGTCCATTGCCATAGCTCAGAAAGGACATCGCCGATAGTTTACTCTTATTAACGAGTTAACTCTTTATTTATTCAAAAGATTAGATGATTTACCTAATTTAATTCTTTATTTATTCAAAAAATTACATGATTTACCTATGTTAATAAGTTAAAGCATTAACAATCACCTCCAGGAATTTGGACTTCCACCACTCCAAGAAGGACAGGGAAAAGACTTTAAATAAATAATTAGTAATATATTTAAAATTAACACACAAAATGACGATGATTAACAATAATTAATAATTTAAAGCTGGTTACCTCAAAAATCTACAATGCAATTAAGAAATACATCGTGGTTTTGGCTTTGACATCCTTCAGGCTTGAGACTACACCGCTCATGGAAGGACCCCAGTTCTGAGTCGCCATTTGCACAATAACCTAATTTCATTAATATCATATTTTAGCATTGCATTAATTGCGTTCTCGACGAGACTTTCTTTCCGAAAACTTAAGTAAACTAGACTAAAAAAAAATAACTCTTGATTACTATGCCAAGAAGTAGCACCTTAGTAACAACAGCCCAAAGACTTACCCTTCCCCGAAAACTGATGCAAATGGATGCTCACTCATCACATACACAACTCGTGCATTCCTCCTCGTCCTACATATTTTGGGGCCCCGATTGGGAAGCGGAATGACGGCTCTCTGCCGATGACGCCATTACGAAGAGGCATTTACTTACAACATCCAGTATTTGGCGCCCAACGACCCGCGATATGTAAGCTGCCTCTGTTGCAATCGCCAAAGAAAGGACGGACACCCCTTCCAGCAGCTGTCCAGAATTCAATTACCATGAAGCTTTCGCCAGGTTGTTGCGAATATTACCAACTATTTTAACTATTAACAAGTGGTGGAAGTAAGGCCCAGGCATATCTCCGCCTCCTCCGAGAGGAGTAAAAAAAAAGGAAAAAACATAATAATAATAAAAACACGAGAGGAAGTCATGGTAGGTGGATGGGAGCAGAAGACGGAAAATGATATTTCATACGAGGTCTTCCTGCACATAAATCGTTACCATGTGCAACAGACAGTTTTTAAAGAATAAGTTTTGTTATGATGAACTGTTATTACCCACAGTTACTAAATTCCAAATCCAGTTGAAATTGAAATTTCAGTGGGAAACTTTAAATCCGTATATATGAAAAGTGGAAAATAGACTATAGAGTAATTGATTTTTGGTATGCATTGAAATTTTTTTCGGTTGAAATTAACTCCATATTAAATGTGAAATTCACTAGTTACCAGATCGCAAGTTCCGCAATTGACAGCAAATACCTGAAATTTTTGAACGACTAATCTCAAGATATAAAACTCTATCAATGTTATATGCATTCTGTTGATTCTGCAGTTTTCTATGTAATGATCCTGTTTAATTTTAAGAAGTAGTGAATTTGAATACATATTTAATCTGAATATTATATTCAATTAACGTGCGTATTGCGGGATTTCCTCCTTAGCATGTTTTTAAAGATTTCCTGTTAAATGGAACCTATGCTTGATTAAGTAAATTCAAACTTAGATTAACATTAGTTTCAAAAGGCGAAAAAAAGGGGGACACAATCTAAAAATGCCTAATTTTGAAATTCAAATTAGATTACTTTTGTCTTGTCTATCACTGATAAGCTACAAATGTTATCATAAAGATTCAATACTTAAATATTATTAATAATAATTAATATATCAAAAGTTGGTTGTTTACAGTAATTGCATTGAATTTTTTATTTCCATGTTTTACCCATACGTAACTTAAAAGCAAGTTAGTTTCCTTTAGATAGCCCTCCACCAAGACGGCTCTCTTCGTTAGAGAGACAGTCTTCCAAGCGATTTTCGGTAATTAACTAATTATTCACAATGTTACTTAACGCTTGCCTCTTTAAATAATAGGGCCCACCAGCGGCCGAGCGGTAAAATCGCTGAACACTGGTAGTTCGGTCCGAGGTTCGAATCCCGCGAACGGGCTGGCTGCATGGGTGTTTTCGTGGTTTTCCCCATGTGTAACGTGCATACGAGCCAGTTTCCCTTAGAAAGTCCTCCACGAAAGGCATCCCTCCTCTTAGGCAGATAGCCCTAGTGTGCTTTGCCATAATTAAATACACACACACACTTTAAATAATAGATAACATGAAAGAAAAAAACCCAAACAACTGCTCAAGAAATGCAAATCTTTCTGAAAAATATATGTACTAAATTCTAAGGACTTGGGGGGGGGGAGAATTAAAATTTTTTAAACAGATACGCATTGCAGTATACATATATAATCTAGATACGTTGAAAATGATGCCGCGTAGTATAGAAATGCTTGGAACCTTACGTTGCAGTGCAAATGCATAAATAAAAGAAGGAAGTTTAGTCATGCCGATTTAATTTAATTTTTTTAAAATTATTTCAGTTGACATCTGCGACCACAAAAATATCTGCATCATCCAGCGTTATGTAAAAGATGGAAAGAGAAAATATCCAAATTAAAATGAGGATTAAGGAATGACTGCAAATTAAATTTCGTACTTTGAACTATATATTTTTAATGTTACATAAATATGAAAATTAGTATTATAAGTTTTTGATATATTTTCCCTTATTATCAAGATAAGTATAGATTGTATATATGTTTTTTATATTTGGGGTATTCTGGGAGAAAATTTGCAAAAGCCTTCCCTGAAGAATGATAATCGTCATGAGGACTTAAGCAATAACTTTTGGATGGACTGAAATACTGAAATATTAACAGGAATCTAAAAATTCCAATTATACTCAAAACTATAAAGCACAAAATTGTTATTTTATATCATTTGAAGATCATCATTACATTCAAATTTTTATGATTGATATTTTCCATATTATAATGTTAAGCTTCATTTTCTAATTCTTTAAATTCTTTAATGACTTTTCCTCATGAAGGCTTTTCTGTCACCTAGCTTTTATTATTTTTTTTTTTTTCTGTCGCCTAGCATAAAGGCCTTTTTTACTTTGGAATGTGGAATAATACTTAACACAAAAATACATAAATAAAAATACTAATTTAAATTTAGAATAATACCTTAATCTCCATTTTAATTTGGATATTTCCCCGTTCGAACATTGGATGATTCGGAACTGTAAGTCAAAATTGAAAACCAAAACTTCCCTTTTCAACTAAAATTCCATTTCGAAATACGTCGCACTTGCTTGCTGGTTCCTTTCCTACGTAGACGCTGCTTTCTTCTTTCCGCAACAATATTAAAATGTAAAATTTTGTAACACGCACGATTAGTATGCCAAGTTTTTTGTCCATTTAGATACTGCAGAAGATAGATGAAGACATGTAACAAAGAAATTGCAGATGTGGCCCTTTTAATAACATTCCCTTTTATTTTGGTTGACACACAATTTTAAGGCAATATATAATATAAGGTATAAATTTTGTCCGCAGACAAAGAAGTCTGCCTAGTTAGCGAAGCAGAAGCGTAATGCAAGATGGAAGCTTAATTGAAAAAGAAAAAATGTTTTGGTTTGCAGTATTTTCACCCTTTATTTCAGGGGTTCTCGGTCTTTTCTGCTCCATGCACCCCTTTCACCACTGTTACGAGATAATCCCCCCATTCCTAAGCTCATGAAACACATAAAAATTTATTTGAATTTAGAATATTTTTGTATTTTATAAATTAAACAAGAAAAAGTACAGAAAATGTTAATAAATACCAAAACTTGAATCAAAGTAGTTTTTATATTCATAAAATAAACATTTAGGTTAATAAAAGGTTGACCCTTAAACTATGAAATTCCCCCCCCCCCTCCAGAGAAGAATTTCCCCTTGTTCAGAAACCCTCCCTTATTGGTTATTAAAAGTTTCGATACTAATTTTTTGGATTTCAGTTTGCAAATTTTCTGCGCCATCAGCGTTACATAAAGGACGGAGAGGGGATATAGCCAAATTAAAACAGAGAATTAGGCTCGACAGCAAATTAGTATTTTGCTTTACATATTTTTTATTTTATACATATCCCTTCACAAAGAAAAAGGCATTAGCGATAGAAAGCCTTATTTGCGTAGTGCCAATTAAATTCCATTGCGTAAAAACATACATACGGGCTGTAGACACGATTTTTTTTTTTTTTTTTTTCCCTGCTCTCTTAAGGTGAATGCTGGAGTGACTGATTTCTTTTCAGAAAGACTTTTTTTTTCTTTCTTAATTGTTTGCGATTGAATGGTGCGAACAATTTATCACAATCAATTCTCTGCTTGCAGAATTGGCAGTTTGCCATATAACGTGCGTTCCCAGTCTCCAGTTTGCCTTTTATATAAACATAATAAAGATAACGAATTACAAATCCTTCGTAAGCGTCCGCATTTTGCATTTTAACGCTTACCAAAAAAATTAAAGACATGATCAATAAAAATTCTGCGGAATCCATTGTATCTCCTTCCCCAGTTGACTGTTTAAAGTGATAAAAAATTTTTTCTCGAACTACTAACTCGAACTTTACTAAAAGAGTCAAAGCTATTATAAATAATTTTGCGTCAATGACATATGCATACAAAGACGTAAGGAATAATATCAAATGCCTTTTCCAATTAAATTTCTATTTTTGTCTGTTTAGATTTCAGAAAAACATAAATTGAAAAACAGTTTTCCTCAACCCAAATCTGCGCAAGCATATTCCTCAGCCGGGGGAAAAAAAAGGGGGGGGAAGAGAGAGCAAAGCGAACACGAAAAAAATAATTTCTGATAATCCATTTTCCGAGAAGAAGAATTTCAGTTTTCTAGGAAATATAACAAAAACTTCAATTAATTTAAACGTAATAACACACTTAAAAAATTTAATTGATAAACTTCAATTTAGTAAAAAGAATAATTTTTATAATTTTCCCAGTGCCTTTAAATAGAGAAATTACTTTTCAGACCTCAGAACACAAATTCGACATCTTTCATGACCAAATTAACCAAAATAGGCAAACACTAATTATTTTATTTCACAAAATAACAAAAAGTACGAGTATACAAGTTAACGATTATACAAGTACGATAAGTTTTTCTAACAATGATTCGGAGATATATCATTTAATATTTCGAAAAAATTTCTAATCGTCATGAGATAGGTTTCCTTCTCGTTTCACATTAGGACGAAGCATAAGGTATCACTAGTTTACTTTTACAGCTTTACTAGGAAAAGCATCAAGCAAATTTATTAATTCATTACTTGGGAAAAAAATGAAACGTCAGGTAAAAATTGTATGCAACGAAAGCAACTGTGGAGATTTTATTTTAGCAAACGCGCTTTCAGCGATTTAACACTGTCATCTTATTTAGTTGAAGCTGATGTTAATTACGGACGTCAATTAATTGGCAGCAATTAACGTTGTATTTCCTGCAGCTCACGAGATGCCCCTCAGCCTAAAAATTTCCAAGGTTTTCTAATAACTAATCCAGAAATACAGAATGATTATTCACTTTTTTATAGATTAGCCAGACCTTCAAGTAAAGATCTCGATACTCGAATTCAGAGTTTTTTTTTCTCCCGTGGCAACAGGAAGCCCGCGCCTACCTACGAATGGTTTCTGCTTGTAATAATGATAATATTCCTGGCGATATCTTATTTAGCTAGCAGATGTGATTTGACCTCATGTAACCCTTCACACATTCAAAGGCAATATCAAAAATTTCTGTTTAACACTTTATTTACCGGAAACTTACTAATCGGCATCCTTTTAACAGGCGTTTACTGACCGGAAGCTTATTAAGCGGCTCTTTTTTTTTTTTTTTTTTTTTTTGGCCAGTGCTTACTGACCGGAAGTCAATTAATTGGTCTTTTTCCTAGTAGTTATTGATGACCCAGTTCTTAAATTGACATTGTGCTGTTTATAGGAGTGCGTTTTGCTTTTTTCATAGATAAATATCCGAATTTTTAACGTATTAGAACATGGAGGTAGGAAGTAAGTTGGAGTAGCCCTAAAGAGGTTTCTCCCGTACCCTGCTGTGAAGCACCGGCGATCCCTACGTGGTGACCAAAACATTGGGTCATTTACCATTAAGTTCAACGGGTTTTGACGCGATCGGATGTAAATATTTTGTAATTACGTCGTAAATATGCATATAAATGTATATATTTTCTTTTTCTACAACACTTCAGAGTCCTAAGTATACGAAAACAACATATTTTTAAACAACATTTCATTCTGAACGAAATTAAATGCTACACTTTTCGCAGAACAGTTTTCTCAGAATGGTTTAATTTGAAGGAAATATTTTCACACGTTTTCGTTAATTACATTAGAAAAAAAAATTAAGATAATTCGATTTGATTCGGTTAAGGTACAAAAATTAAGATCAAAGTTTATTGTATTATTAATATTAAAATTATGCATTATTTCTTTTCTATTTATAGAGCTTCTTCCTAAAATACTTTCTTAAATATGACATGAATTTTTGGCTTCTGAGGCATCTTTTAAATCGAAAAATATAAGTCAATTTATAATTAAATGCTCTATTCGGTTCATTTTAAATTAGAGAATTATTAGAAATTAGCGAAATACTTTAAATAGTACTTAACTTTCTCTGAACATTTCTGAAAGGGAATAAAATAAGGATTTTATTTTTAATTAACCCAAATAAGTAAAAGCCCAAAGTGATTATTTTTCAGATGTATAAAATTAAAACGATGAGTTTAAAATGAGCAGCAGTAAAGCCTCTCCTCTAAAAAATTTTAAAAGGTACATGTTACAATAATATATGGATGTGAAAAAAATTTATTTTATTTAAAACATTTTGGCATTTGGAACATAAAATAAAAGTAGCGAATACTCTATCAAAGGTATCGAAAGAAGTATACAATTTTAAAGGTACCGTAAGGTATTTTTCATTTTTGTTAAAATTTTTGTTAAAATTAACATTTAACATTTTTGTTAAAATCTATATTTTTATAGTTCAACAGCTTAGAATTTTATAAAACAAATTCATAACCAAAATCGCTGTTGTTAGTTATCGAAAAATAACCACGATGTGATTTTTGCGTAAATGTCACTAAACTATACAAATCCATCACACTATGAATGTTTCTTTCATGCGAAAGTATCCCTTTTTCGATTTGTATGGAACTGTCATGTGTCGAAATACTATCAGAACACTGTCAAGCGAGCTTCCGAGTGTAAATGAAGAACACCCCATCTGGTGACCGAAGCTTCGAAGCAGTGCTTCACTTCTAGTGCCGGTTGGCCACTCCTTTTGTTTTTTACCTCCATGTATTAGAAATATGTTTAGCAGAATCGTTACAAAATGTTGGGATTGTTACGAGACCTTCTTTTCATTCATCACTGATGCAATTGGTAGTAGTTAGATATGTAAACTCAAATCTTCTATTAATAACAGCATTCATCACTGAGTATCTCAAGTAGTTGGCCCTCGAAGTGATTCATACAATACCTAATTACGGAACACAGACCTATACTGATGGCAGTAGCTATATCAAGCAGCCGAATTTTCATGAAGAAGGACAAGACGTGATTGAAATTAGTAAAAGAAACCCCAATTACTGCTCGGTTTTTAGGTCAGAGTTAATAAAAGCTTTGAAATATTGCGTAACTACTAATCAAAATCAGAATCTAAGATATGTCTGGATTTTGAGTGACAGCAGTAGCTCTATTCAACATCTATCTAAATGCTGAAGACGTCGTGATCACACTACTGTGAACAGTGATCAATAATTGAAATCGATCAGTTAAATAATAGGGTGTTTGTCCAGTGGGTTTCATAGCATGTACAGAAATAATTGAAAAGCTGGCTGAGAGTATCCTTAAGAATACACCAGATCTTAGTGCTCTCGATTCACCCTAAACATGACTAGTATGCCAACAAACAGCCATTAACAGTATCAGGTTCAGTATTCCGCCTTACTTTCTTTGGGAACATTCAAAGACCTGACTCAGAACAGGGAGCTTACTAAAGCTATGTTCAATAAATGTGGGAAGTAGACAAGATACACAGGAAGGGTATACGAAACCCTTTATTTTTCACTCTTTACAATGATTTCCGGACTTCGGAATACAGAGACCAACCACTTGTGGTCTGAACGTAAGAATATAAAAATATTAACTAAACTCTAACTTAACTTTGGAATAATAAACAAGGGCCTACATGGAAGATTGGCCGTATATTAACAGGAAGCCGTATGTAGTACAGAGAACTGTTAACACTACGATACGTTTAAAATTATCAAGATTAAACCTCTGGCCTGGAAGGCAACCAGCAACCGAGTAAAAACTACTAAGGCAAGCGGCCTGCTTCTACTAACTCCTTCCTCCTTGCTTGGCAAAAAGCCACAACTTAAGTACTTGGCGTTCGCCAGACAAATTTGCATAAATAAGTTAAAGTTTTTAATTCTGGCCGGAAATAGAAAATAAGAAGTGATAGTAAAGATTTAAAATAAAATAAACGTTACTAAAACTTAAGATCCTTACAACAGTACTACTTGAGACGAGCAGTACAGAGATACAGATCCTACTAAAAGCTAGATATCTTAGTGGTCATCTATGTGAGAAGAAATATATTTTTGAATCCAAGGTTTGTCTTCCATTTCCCAAGAGTAGCTCATCACAGGCTACTCCTTAAGTATATTGATTTCCTTACATTTACTCCCTTCAATTCAAAATTGGTTATCAAACTTATTCGAATCAAAATTTGATTCTTACGAACTCATAGATTTGATCTGATTTTCAGACAAGTCACAACAACAAAATACATTAATTTATAGATATATTCAGTTGATAATTATAAAATGCAACAGCCTATTTCTAATGTCATATATTATGTATTACCGGTATAGCAGAGTTGTTTTCCTTGCGCAACAAAATAAATGCTTTTAATGAAAGTTCAAAATTTTATTCGAATTTATTTCAACTTTCTAGTTTTCTTTTATTTTTTTTCCTCTTCTCTTTTTAGAATAATGAAACCATTTAGAGAAAACTACACGAATTTTTAATAATATTACCATTTCCTCCCCAATATATATATTTTTGGAACTGGAATATATTTGCCTTTATTGACAGGGAATATATTTGCCTTTATGAAGATCTTACAGTACTGTTTCTCGTGAAGCCCAAAAAATGTTCGCTTTGGAACAACGTAACAAAACCATATAATTCAGAAACCTTTATTTGTAATACTTATTTGTAAACCCAGAAACGGCATGATCGATTATTTATCATGTCGCGATTATTGTCGTGATTATTATAGTCGTGATTATTAATCAGTACTTCCTATACATTTTATACTGTATACAGTGGCAGTTTATTGTAGCTCTAACAGAGAAAATGCGGGACAAAATTCCTAGAAAATAACACTGTCATAATAATAATAATAAAATATTACTTTTTAAGCAAAATTTCTTACTTTTAAAAATAGTACTTTTTAACAAGTACTCGAAAAAGTATACAATAAGACATAATAATACATAGATCTGTATAATTATTCAGTTTGAAAAACAGTACTATAAAACTTTTCGCGACATACAAAACCTGATGTCGGCCTAAAACTTACGGAGCTACTGACATTATAATCGACCATAAAATACCTTGTTATCACCTTTGCCTTAACTTGCCTAATAACTCCAGCTAATACTGCCGTTGTTGAAAGGATTTTCTGTTTTGTACTTTGTTAAATCAAAAATTAGAAACAGAAAAGAATATGCTTACCTGAATCATCTTGATGTTACCATAAACATATCGGCAGAATACCACATCTCTCAATCAAAAGCGATGAGGTTATCCATGTATCTTAAAAAATTACAATAATTTTACACATTCCGAGTCTTTCCTCTCGTTAAATTTTAAAGTGTCTCAGTTTTTATCTGGTCACGGTAAATTTGCAAGTTATCTGTTTCGTTTTAATCTACGATCAAACAATTTATGTGAATGTTCAAAAAGAGTTCCTCAGGATGTGGAACATTTGATTTTCTCGTGCCCTACATTTGATGGCCCTAGATTATGCTTACAGAACGATTTGAAAATGTTCGGAGTGACTTGGCCAGTGAACTTATCTGTTTTCGTGAAGTCCAGACTGCTGTTCTCTGCTTTTGTTCGCTTTATTTATGCATGTAATTTTTAATGTTTATTTATACATGTAACCTTTAATGTTCTAATTAACTTACTTCTGTAAGCCCCGTGTTGTACATATGTGGTGCACGGGGAGTCTGTATGTTCTCAAAGGGAAAAAAAAAATATTAAATAATTTTACACCTTATATTTTTTCTTACCACAAACTTCAGTGCGATTTCATAGACATAGAGCTCATAATTCGAGGAAAATAATATGAAAAATAAACAATCAGTTAAATTTATTCATATTTTTTACCAAGTTGGTGTGAATGAAAAGGAAAATTTTAATCTGCAAGTTCCGATGCTACCGTTATAACAAAGCCAAATGTTTTATGGCTAACAGAACAGGTTGTTAGACGCAATAAAATACGACGAAGATTACTCAAAATAAAGTATTACAGAAAAAAGTATGTTAAATTGACTACATTTAAGCTCGGACATTTAAACTTCTCTCTCTTAGATGAGCACGATTTTACAAAAGAAATAAGGGGGAAAGGGATTCGACAGAATCCTAGCTTGCATTTAAGCAAACGAAAAAAAGCTTCAAGTGTCTTTGCCAATGGAGATATCAGGTATAAGTTGGATAGCGCACAGCTATTTTCGAAACTTCTCATGCCGGATATTTTCTTCAGGTTTTTGGCATGTCTTTTTATTTCGCATTTCTAGCTCTTTCTTTCCTCACTTTCTTGGCCCTTTTTATTATTATTATTATTTTTATTTTATCGAGATTCGATCTCTTACGATCGATACGCGCTATGAAAAATGTTCAGATAAAAGACACAGAGAACTATAACGAGAAACATGAACTATGGAAAAACTAATGGAAAAACCGAGATTTTGTCCTGAAGGGATTCGGTTAAAGCTCGAAGAATGGCAAAGTTTCCTTATTTTAGTTTTATACCCCAGGAAGAAAGTAGTTGAGGAAAAATTAGTGTCTAAGCGCCGGTAACTTGAAGCAATGAAGTTAACAAGATTAACTTTTAACCGAATTCGGAAGTAGAGAATTCGAAACCTAGTTATAATATGTGCAAGGCCACAGAAAGATGGCACGTTTGCAAAAGGAAATACAGAACAGATTTCAGATTTCAAAAGTAATGAATATTTTTAACTTCTTACACAAATTTAGAGAAAATAAATCAGCGCTCAATGTAATCAATGTTCGGAAAAATATACCGTAAATAAACAGTACGATAGTTGATTTTTAGTCATCAAATGAAAAGTAAAATTTAGCAAATCTAGAATTTCAGTGCTCAGCGTAAAGAGACCATTAGTTTATTCGGAACAGGAAATATGAAAAATCAGTCGTACCCTAGTCGGGATTCGAGCCGCAGATCTTCCATTTGCTAGTTACATGTACTAACCATATACAGAATATGAGCAACAACAGGGCAATGTCACAATTCCTTATATTCTTTCCCACTCAAAGAGCGATTAAGGAACGACACCAAATCCCAGTCAACCAAATCCAAGTGGTGGCAAGTGGCCCACACATTTTTAGGTCAAGCGCTGTTTATAAAGATCACTAGATTACCCACAGCAGGAAACGTTAAAAATCAACAATGCCCAACCTGCCATTTGAAACTCGGATATTCCTGTTGCTAGCCAAGCTCATCGTTTTTTTCCATGAAAGCAAAAAGATAATGTCTTATAGTTGTTCAGGATTATGAGCATTTTGGAGTATGTGAAATTAAATGAGGATTGAAACTTTTACAGTACTTTTATTTAAAAATAAATAAATAGAAAATAAAAAAAAAAAAAACTGAAAGCTTTCAAATTTTAACGGTCACCCAAAAGGCATGACTCTAGATACCGTTGTTTTGTTCACATTGCAAGAAACATGCATACATTCAAGAAGATTCTACATTAATTAATTTCTTTAACCATAATTATAAATTTAATTTCTTTAAATACATAGAAGGCGATAATATTTGGTGGTAACAATCTGAAAAGTGATAGAACTCATTTAAGAGCAAAATGCCGTTTCGAGAATAATATCCCATTAGGGACTATTGTTCTCAAATTGGCGCTATTTTAAAAAAACGGCGATAATAATAATATATATTAATTTGATGGAATTTTATTCCTTAAATGCATGTAGTTGCTATCTGGCAACATACTCATACTTAGTCATGTAAATTAACGGATTAGTTAATTAACGGATTAGCATGTAAATTAACGGATTAGCATGTAAATTAACGGATCATACTTTGTCACATTCTTGCCACTAGGTGGCGGGCATCTCTTCCTTTACTTTTGCTGTAATTAAGTTCCGAGAAGCAGTCGAGATTGGAACCGCTCTGAGGAGCGTAAAGACTCAGAACTAAAAATGTACTGTTTTAAAATAATTATCACCTACCTTGTAAATAGTGTATATTAGCTTTTTATTTCAATAAATAATTAAAAGACAAGATGGCCTGCTAATTGTAATAGAAACTCTTACTGGAAAACGTGATTATTAGAAGCCTGGCGTCGAGAACACTGAAGATGCAGCAGGTAAGGAATTTTACATTAATTTTATTGTAAATAGAAGAACCTGATGCAACATTTTTATGGCGCCCGAACAGGGACGCCAGGTTTTTTGAAAAGTTCTAATAAAGTGAATTCAAAAGCTGAATATTAAAATTGAAGATTTTAATACTTGTTCTTGAAGTATTCAGCAAAAGAATAATTTTGTTTTCTAAGTAAGAGTTAAATATTTGTTTTTCATGAGACGTATATTTTTTGTGTAAGTGTTTGAATCTAAGAAAGATAATGGCTGAAGTAGATAAATTAAAAAAGAAAAGAAGTATCTTAAGAACTGCCGTTACAAAACTATTTAAAAAAATCGAAAGTGAATTAAATAAATCTGAATGTAGTATTAATGAGCTCGAAGAATTGTTAGAACAGCTTAATGCTAAAACCGAAACGCTATCTAATGCCGATGTGGAAGTTGAACCAATTCTGAGTATAGATGAATTCGAAAATGAATTCGAAATTACAGAACAATATCGCGAGAAGATAACGTTATGGAAATTCAGGCTTAAGAAACGGATTAAGGAACTTAATCATGACTTAAATGCACCTAACACTCAGCAAAATATAAAAGACACACCTAATGTTAAATTACCAAAACTTTCGATTCCTGTGTTTTATGGGAATAGTAGTCAATGGCTTACTTTTTGGAATAGTTTTGAGTCCTCATTACATAATAACGAATCATTGAACAAAGTAGACAAATTTAATTACCTGAAAGCATATTTAGGAGGAACAGCTGCTAGCTGCGTTCAAGGACTTCCGTTATCGCCAAAGCATTATGATTCAGCAATTCAAATCTTACACGACCGTTTTGGAAGGAGAGACATTCTTATTAATGCGCACATGAATAATTTGCTGAATATTGAATCATTAAAAAATGCGAATGACATAAAAACATTTCGTAATTTGTGTGATAAAGTACAAACGCAGATTAGATGTCTCGAAGCGTTAGATGTTGTATCGGAATCTTACAGCGCTTTGCTGTGTCCGATGATTTTGAAGTTATTGCCTTCAGAATTAACGCTTGAATTTCATAGAACACAAAATGTTGGCACCGATTATAACATAAAAGATTTAATGTCATTTTTACACGCAGAACTTTCATCCCGCGAACGCACAAGGTCAACGGTTTCGCAACAGCAAAAAGTATCCGATCGGCGACAGTCTTCTTTCCCCCCTGCAACGAAAAGCGCATATGGTTTCTCAAATAGACATAATAAACCAAAGATTCCGACCGCTACAGATTTGTTTACAAAATCCGAATGCAGAGAGGAAAATATGAACTGCGTATTCTGTAATCAATTCCACAAGATTCATGACTGTAGTTTCGTTTCCGGCTTATCATTACAAGAAAAAAGGGACATTTTAAAAAGAAAATGTGCTTGCTATAAATGCCTAAAATTACACCATTTGGCTCAAAACTGCAGAACAAAAATAACTTGTTCTATTTGTAAAAAACAACATGCAACTATTATGTGTAATAAACAAAATCCTTCTGTCGAAGTTTCGGAAATTAAAAAAGACAAACAGATAGAAAATAAAGTACTTTCAAATCAAGCAGGATGTTCAGAAGTATATTTGCAAACTTTAGTTGTTCGCATATATGGAAGAGGGAATAACCAATTTGTTCGAGCGATAATTGACACCGGAAGTCAAAACTCATACATAAGCAGGTATGCAGCAGAAAGGTTACAATTAAGAAGCTTAGGTGAACAAAGTGTAACCCACGGACTTTTCGGTGGCATAGAAGTTTCGGAAAAACATAAACGTTATAGAATAAAATTGGGTAGCGTAGATAAACGGTATAATTGCGAAATCAATGTATTGGATGAAAGAAAAATATGTTCTTCGGTCCCTAAAATCAAAAATATACACTGGATTGGGGAACTTAGAAGAAGAGGAATTTACGTCAGTGATGTTTTTGAAAATGGAAATTGCAGATTATTTCAGGAGAACCCCCAAGAGATTCATTTGTTGTTAGGGGCAGATGTTGCTGCAAATTTATTTACAGGTAAAATCGAAGTTCTTCCTTGGGGAAGATTAGTTGCTGTAAGTACAAGACTTGGGTGGACAGTCATGGGGAAAGCGAACACTGACTATTATGAAATAGAAAATTCCTTTTCCACGCTTTCGTTATCCTTACATATTTCTGATGCCACGTTGTCAGAACTGTGGAGGCTTGATGTTATCGGAATAACAGATCCAGTTACAAAAAAGGCTAGAGAGGAAAGGGATTTGCAAGCAAAATTGCAATTCGAAAATTCTGTATCTCTAAACGAAGAAAGGCGTTATGAAGTCGCACTTCCGTGGGCGGAGAATCATGTACCAATCTCCACCCACAAGGATTTAGCGTTGAAACGTCTACAATCTACCACCCAGAAACTTTTATCTCAAAATTTATTTTCTTCATACAATGCAGTTTTTAATGACTGGTGTAACTTAGGAGTGATCGAAGAAGTTAAAGAAAATATTGCGGTTGACTATGGGCATTATTTACCGCATAGACCGGTGATCAAAGAAAATAGCTCAACACCAATTCGACCGGTGTTTGATGCGTCTGCGAGGAAACAATCGTCTCCTTCTCTAAATCAGTGTTTGGAGTGTGGACCAAATTTGATAGAACTAATTCCATCTCTTTTGTTGAGATTTCGGGAAGGCAAGTTTGCTGCTATAGCAGACATTGAAAAGGCTTTCTTACAGATCAGTGTAAGGCCTCAAGATAGAGACTGGCTTCGGTTTTTCTGGTGGAATGATGTGGAAGAAAGGAAAACGAAAATATTTCGTCATACTAGGGTAGTATTTGGGGTTAAGAGTAGTCCTTTCCTTTTGGCAGCTGTTATAGAATTCCATCTACAAAAGTACATGAAAAATTCTTCATATGATACGGAGATAATAGCTAAACTCTTGCGTAGCTTCTACGTGGATAACGTTGTTGCCAGCTTTGACAAAAAATCCGAGATGATCCAGTTCATCGAAAAATCTCGAGAAATAATGTATGAAGGAAAGTTTAATCTTCGAGGTTGGTTACATAACGGAGATAACTTGAAACATGAAACTATTTTACCCGTATTGGGTCTGTTATGGAACTGTCAGAAAGATAATGTAACTTTGAATCTGAATTGGCTAGAAGATTTTGAAATGGGTATAATAACGAAGAGAACAATTCTCGCTGTAACACACAAAATATTTGATCCTATTGGTATTGTGAGTCCTGTTCTCTTGTATCCTAAAGTATTGTTGCAGAACCTATGGAAAACAGGAATTTCTTGGGATACTGAAGTCGACGAGAGTACAAAACAAAATTTTGTGAATTGGTATAAAAGCCTTTTTCTCTTAAAAGAAATATCCCTCCTACGTTGGATACATTCCAGCAAGGACAATAGGAAGTTCTGCAGCATTCACACATTCTGTGATGCCAGTAGTAATGCGTATGCTGCTGCAGTTTTCTTGAGAACTGTGACGAATTCTGGAGTTGAAGTTCATCTGTTGGCATCGAAGTCTAGAGTAGCTCCCGTAAAATCTATTACGATCCCTCGTCTGGAATTGATAGCTGCCACGATAGGTGCCAGACTATGCTCTTCTGTTTTAAATGGTTTGCAATGGCAAAATATGGAAACGCATTTTTGGACGGATTCTACAACAGTTTTGACATGGATTCAAAGGGAAGAGATTGTCTGGGTTGTCTTTGTGGAAAACAGAGTCAGGGAGATTAGGAAACTGACGGATCCAAAAACGTGGAAACATATTGCTGGAACAAAAAATCCAGCTGACCTCCCATCAAGAGGTTGCACCGCCAAACAACTTTTAGTAGTTAGATGGTGGGAGGGCCCCGACTGGCTGAAGAAAAATCAGGAAGAATGGCCAAGACAAAGGGAAATACCGGACATGGAAATAGTAAATTCAGAAAAAAGGAAATCAGTCATTTCTGCACTAAATACGCAAAGGGTAGAACATTTTTTTGAGAAATATTCATCTTACCATAAAATGTTAAGAATAACTGCTTGGATATGCAGATTTATCAACAACTGCAGAAGACCAGATTCTAAACAATCAGGAGAACTCACGGTCCCTGAAATAGAAACTGTAGAAAAGAGAATATGCAAGATAATACAAATAGAAGCATTTGGCAAAGAACTTAAAGTTAGCAACCTTTGTACCTTTTTTGACTCAGATGGCCTTATTCGGTTAAAGACCAAGATTACTAGAAGAAGAGAGGAAGAAGAAAATTTTCTCTGTCCAATTGTATTGCCCTCAAATCATGACTTAGTTCATAGGTTAATTTTAGATTACCATTTGCGACTATCCCACGCTGGTGTGCAGTTCGTACTAGCCAATATTCGATAGAAATTCTGGGTCCTGAGAGGAAGAAAAACAGTACGTAAAGTTCTTATGAAGTGTGTTCGCTGTAGAAGATATAGCGCAAAGAATATAGAGACTGTTCCAGCACCTCTTCCTGAAGATCGAGTTCGAGATGCTCTGGTGTTTGAAGTGACCGGAGTCGATGTAGCCGGTCCTCTTTATTTACGAAAAGGAAAAAAGGCATGGATCTTGCTCTTTACTTGCGCGGTCTATCGCGCGATACATCTTGAACTGATAGAAAGTTTATCAACAAATGCGTTCATCTTGGGATTAAGGAGATTTATTGCCAGAAGAGGTCGTCCAAGTATTATTTACAGCGACAATGGCACTAATTTCGTTGGAACTGAAAATCTTTTAAGATCGATAGATTGGAAAGAAATAGAATGTAATTCAACTAGTATGAGAATACAGTGGAAGTTTAATCCCCCAACTGCTTCATGGTGGGGCGGTTGGTGGGAGAGGTTGGTACAAACAGTGAAGAAGATGTTGAGAAATGTTCTCGGCAAGTCCTGTGTCTCTTATGAGGAAATGTTGACTATACTTTGTGATATCGAATCAGTAATCAACTCAAGACCCCTTACGTACCTTTCAGAAGATCCAAATGATCTTACGGCACTAACTCCTTCAATGTTTCTACAAGATGTGCACGACATCGGAGTACCAGACTTAGACTACCTGGATACCATCAATCTGACAAAAAGATACAAGTTCTTGCAGAACGTAAGAGAACATTTTCGCAAAAGATTTCGTGATGAATATTTAACTATCCTAGTGCAAAAACCATCTAAACGATCTACTTGGACTATCAACAAAAATGACTTGGTGTTTGTCGGCAGCGACAACAAGAAGAGAATAGATTGGCCAATAGGTCGTGTTGTAGAACTATATCCTGGGAAAGACAACGAAGTACGTGTTGTCAAAGTGAAAACTGCAACAGGTGAACTCCTAAGACCTGTGAAACGTATTTATCCTCTCGAACTTGATAGACCTAACTTGTTTAGTGACTTCACCATGAACATAAAAAACTCTGCGGATAAGTGTTACAGTGATATGAACTATCAAACTAGATATGGACGTAAAACTGTAAAACCTCTTACATATTTTTAAATTGCTATACTAATTTTTGTTTCTTTTCAGTATTTTAGAAATTTAATTGTCCTAACAGTTGTCAATTGGAACATGTTATCTGGATATGGTATGAATGTAATGCAGAAAATGTTTAGATGTGTAATCCTTCTTTGTAAGTATTAATTTTAGAGCATTAGTTACTTTTCATATTTGTGAAAGTTGTACTTGAATTTTTGTTTGATTATTGATAAATTTTGTTTTGATTTTCCTATCTTATCGAGGTAAAATCAAAAGGTGGGAGGATGTCACATTCTTGCCACTAGGTGGCGGGCATCTCTTCCTTTACTTTTGCTGTAATTAAGTTCCGAGAAGCAGTCGAGATTGGAACCGCTCTGAGGAGCGTAAAGACTCAGAACTAAAAATGTACTGTTTTAAAATAATTATCACCTACCTTGTAAATAGTGTATATTAGCTTTTTATTTCAATAAATAATTAA
Source organism: Stegodyphus dumicola (assembly GCF_044657685.1). Taxonomy (NCBI): domain Eukaryota; kingdom Metazoa; phylum Arthropoda; class Arachnida; order Araneae; family Eresidae; genus Stegodyphus; species Stegodyphus dumicola. Next base: position 17,718,210 of record NC_140772.1, on the reverse strand, counting down.
AAGACAAGATGGCCTGCTAATTGTAATAGAAACTCTTACTGGAAAACGTGATTATTAGAAGCCTGGCGTCGAGAACACTGAATTATGGCAAAGCACACGAGGGCTATCTGCCTAAAGCAGGGATGTCAAACTCATAGGTACACTTGGGCCAAACAAACAAGGTTTAACTTTAGGCGGGCCGAAAAAAAAAAAAAAAAAAAAAAAAATCAATATTCATAGAAACGTAGAGTTATTTCGAATAATACAAAAATAAATATATATATATATATATGTATTTATATAGAAAAGAACAAGAAAAATTTAATGTTTACGTCCTGATACTTGACATCTCTTCTCTGCTATTATCTTTCCTATTTCGGGAGAAATTTTGTTTGCAGTGATAACTTTCAACGCTGACCCAAGGTGAGCATCATTAATACGGTTTCTAATAGGAGACTTATTACCTTTCATGACTGAAAATAACTGCTCGCACCGATAAGTGCTACCAAACATGGAAATAATTTCATATGCGAATTTTCGAGTATTTTCAAACCTGGCTGGTAAATATTTGTAAAATTCAGGCACGCCCACTTCAATGAATTTTGCTTTCAAATTTGAGTTGCATTGAATCTCGATCACCTCCATTTGCATATGGCTGGATACTGAGTCAATACTTATTAATTATCGTTAATTACTTAGCAGTAACCATTTCATTTTTTTCTTCGTCGATATGTTATTTTATTATTATATATTATTATTTGCCGATATATTGGCTGGGCCGCAAAAATATTTGTTGTGAGCCGCATGCGGCCCGCGGGCCGCGAGTTTGACATCCTTGGCTTAAAGGGAGGGATGCCTTCGTGGAGGACTTTCTAAGGAAAACTGGCTCGTATACACGTTACATAGGGAGAAAACCACGAAAACGCCCATGCAGCCAGCCCGCTCGCGGGATTCGAACCTCGGACCGAACTACCAGCGTTCAACGTCTTTGCCGCTCGGCCGCTGGTGGGCTGAATCAAAGCAAAAATTTTAGCTTACTACAAAATGTAACCAATTGGATGCATACTGTTTACGTACATAGTTTTGAAAGTTTCAGTGTGGTGGCACCACTTAACGGTGTAACGGTCATTATTGTGAGTTGATGTATAGGGTGTGAACATAATTTGTGTTTACGAATTTTTGATTTTGTGTTTGTTGTCATTTTGATGTATTTTTGTGTATGAAGTTTTAAAATTGTTTGAACAAGTTTACAAAGTATGTATTATTACATAAAATTGCTATTATTCATTCCTCTATCATATTTTGTTGCAAAAGAAAAGATTATTTTTTCAAAAAGTGAAATAAAATCTTAGTTTAGATTTTTTTTAGAATTTTCCCTATTTTATTTGATATCAATTCTAATTATTTTTTGCGGAGAAGGGACTTTAAAAATAAAAATAAAAATTCATGCACTTAGGGTTAAGAAAGGCAAAACTGTTCTTATTTAAGCAACAGATAGCGTAAATTTAATTTTAGAAGCATTTTGAAAACGAGACTACATATAGAGACCTTATAACTAATATAACTAATATTCAATAACTTATAACTAATATTCAATAACTGATATAACCCTGAATACAAAATAAAATAAAATTTTACATTCAACGCAAATATTTAAATATTTTTTCATCAAATGAAGTCTTCAGTACTACACTTATATCAAATGCTGGTTAGTGTGTATGTGCTGTAACCATGTATATGTTTGATTATTATACTGTATTTATACGTTTTAATATTATATTTATTTATTACTTTACTCATCTCTCAATGCCTGTACTTATTTTCCCACAAATTCCAATAAAATTCATTTTATTAGAATTCAACCACGATATAAAAATGAATAATGCAGAGACAAATGATACTCACAGAATATTATTCTTCACTTTCTTAATAAGTTATGAAAATGATGCTTTTCTCCTTATTCTACATAACCCCTTCTGTCTAATGACACATTTTTACGTCTAATCAGGATTTCACAAATAAACACTTTCATTACCAGAATTTCAGATGAAATTTTACTGATTCCACATATCATTTAAAAAATAACCCAACTTTAAATGTAAGTTAACTTTATTCAGCTTTAAATAAACAAAAACTTTAAATATTTAATAATTTTCAAAAAACAAAGGAAGACCAGAATGTTACTCGTACATTTTTACCTAAAATAAAGTTTCTTGCGGACGAAAAATATTAATTTTGTTTCTAAAAAAGCATTTTGTATCTAAAAATTAAGTGTTCGAATCAAAAACGAATTTTGCCTGTTTCTTACCAGAAACCTGTTAAGATAGAGCAAATGCCTTTGGTAAAAATAAATAAATAAATAAAAAAGGGAGATACAGAGACGCAAAATTTAACTATAATATCTTACATAATAATACCAAAATTAAAAGAATTAAAAAGTTCGCGTGTAAAACTTTTTCTGCAAGGTTATGAATCTTATTGACATTTCTTTAAAAATCAAACGCTTCAGTATTGTTTTCATTACGACATTTCATACTTAATGATAAATATGCAACAGAAAATGTTGCCTTGGATTCAATAAAATTCGGCATTGGCCACACAACTGACACAATGTTGTGAGCTGTGGCTAATTTTTTCATACAACTGCAATTTTTTCTAAGAAGTGAATAGGTATTTATTCATTTTTTATCTTATCGATTAGCAGCCACTAATTTATTTCTCTGTTTCTTGGATAATTGCATAAGATTTATCTTCGACTTAACTGCTGCTTTTAGCTTGTTTTTTTTTTAATTTTGTGGACAAACAATCTGTGCAATTTAATCCGGCGAAGGTCGCATCTAACTTCATCACGCATCAAGTACGAATTACAACAAGCCGGATGACAATTCAAGCAGAAATTATGAGAAATCACTGTACAATGTTAATGTTAATGTACACTTCAAGTTCAATTTATCATGAGCTTCGTAGAGAATATACCTAACCTCTGATGTAGGCACCCTGTGTTTTCCTTGTTTGGTTTGGCTTAGTTTATTAAGGCAAAGCACACTAGAGTTACTCGATTAAGGTAGGAATGCCTTCGTGGAGGACTTTCTAAGGGGAACTGGCTCGTGTACACGTTACACATGGGGAAAACCACGAATACGACCATGCAGGGTGCCCGTTCGCCTGAAATCGAACCCAAGTCGAAACTATCAGTGTTCAGCGATTTCAACGCTCGGCCGCTAATGGACCCTTCTTCTCAGTTGTAAAAATGAGAAACACGATGTTACAAAAAATCTTAAAAATATCTGACACTACATTCGATGTTGTGATTGTACAGCCTAGAAATAATGTGCACTTTGTTGAAATGAATCAATAAAATAGAGAACACATTGGAAGGGAATTGATAGTTGGTGTATTACGAAAAGACAATAAGATGTACTAGGATTGCATTGGAATATTAAGGAAAAATACTCAGACCATATAATTTTACCCGGAAAATTTCTCCGAATTTTCCCCACTCAAATAATTGTGGGAAAAATATAAAGAAACTTCAGCCGACCAAAAATGCCAGTAGGATAACGGACATTACATTTCAAAAACTAAACAATGTTCTGGACTAATCACCAAAATCAAACTCGGATCTTCCGTCAGAAGATGTTCGTTTTAATCATTCAAGGTTTAATTTCATTACTTGTTTCTGAAAGAACCAATAATTTATCCCAGCAACTATGATTTTTTCACCAAGTTTCAACCAGATGGATACCATTTTATGAAGATTCATTCGTCAACACTTTTCTATGCAAGAAATACTATGTTTTTGATAATTAAAAGATGGTGTTTGGAGAATGATGTTTGCATTTACTAAAAGGCAAAAAGCAAGCTTTCAGCACTTAAATTAATTAAAAAGAAATCGTAGATTTAAGGTAGATTTGCATAAAGGTTTTACTGCCAACAACGAACTTTTTCACAGAAATGTTAGAGGAAACGTTTAAGCGCAACACTATACATGAAATCTATTGCAAAACCAACAACAGTACCGATATTGAGGTAGATCCAATAGAAATTAATAACTTAACCGTCCTAATGTTTTCAGAAAACAAAGAAGTATTATAAGTCAAAGTTCCTTCTCTCTCTCTCTCAATACCAGTTCTTAGGTTTCCCACCAATCCAACATCTGATGATTTGTCCCAATACAACTATCAATTCATTTCAAATGCATTTGCTCATATATTGACTTCGTTTAAAACTGTTCTCTTTTTCCTACTTTATACAAGTTGTACAATCATCAGTTCAGTTTTGGTTTCAATTGGTTTAAATTTTATGTGGGATTTGACATGGCACTGCATTAGCCATTTTCTATGGCTGACAACGTTAAAGCATTCTTCCTGAGGAAATTAATTGTACAGAGGCTGTTCGCACATTTTTTAGACGATTTTGGTAAGCGGTAATAAAAACTCGTTTGCTGCAAAAGAAGCAATTGCAATTGTACTATGTTTTTAAAAGTCAAAATTATCGTCTGTGGCTTGAAAGTTTTGTTTTTATTCAAAATGGCAAATTTAACAAAGCAGTGGTTCGAAGGCTACATTTACGCTCTTTCCGAAGAGAAATATGCATACTCCGTTATCCAAAAACGACGTGAGAGTCATGGTTTTGTGATATCTAAAGCGTCGATAGGTAATATCATCAACAAGAAAGGAAAAAAAAAAACGTCAAATTGGAGCCTCAAGTGGTACAAAAATTCCAAACAAGTATCCAAGGAAAAAACGGACATCTTCGACTATTGCAAAGGTACATTGTTTAATGTTAAAAGAAACTCCCCTTAGTCAAAGGATAGTTGAAAAATAATTAAATGCTCGGTGTCCACTATAAACAAAATGATAAACGTTGATTTAAATCTTAAGAAAGCGAAAAAACGCAATATGCATCGTCTTCTTCCAAAGCCTATCGCTCAAGGCAGGACACGCTGCAAAATTCTATATGAGAAACACTTATCCAAAGAAAAATGGAAAACAATTGTCACAATAGATGAAGCATGGGTGTATTTAAATGATTGTAACAAGAAAAGAGCCATTTATTATCATAAAAGAGGAGAAAAAATTTAAGTACATGATTGAAAGAATCGAAAGAAAGATTTTCTAAGGGATTCATGATTGTTGCTGGTTTTTCTTATAATGGCAAGTTAAAAATAAAGACAGTGCAAAAAATGTCAAGATTAACTCCAAATACTATCAGGAATATATTTTATCGCCAATTGTTCTGAATGAAATACCATCGCTTTAACCACAGTGCCATCCATCTGTGAGACTCCATCAGGACAAAAGCTACATCAAAATCCATTGTAAATTTCCTAAAAGAAATGGAACAAAAAACTGGTATCAAGGCCATACCCTTCACTGATATCCCTACTAAATCTCCCGATGTGTCACCTACGGATTTTTGTGCTTTCGAACTTTTAAAAACTGCATTATCCAAACGTTGTCCCGAAACCCTAACAGGACTCTGGAAAGCTGTTCGGGAGGAATGGGATAGAATATCTCTTCTTCCACTTCAAAAGGCATTATTATCCTGGAAATTGCGGTGTCGAAAGATAGTTCAGAATAAGGGATGCCAAATAGAACATTTATAACACAAGAATTTTATGTAATTTAGTTTTGTGAATACAATATACATCGTCTAAAAAATGTGTGAACAGCCTCTGCAGTTGCTTCACACCTTTACGCCATTCCGTCTTGCAGAACGTTCACTATGAACACTGCACTTCCAGACAGCAAAGAAAAACTGCATTCGTTGATTGTATGCAGAAAATTAAGAGCCTACCGCAATTTTAAATACGCTCAAGAGGTTAAAAAATTTAAATACGAGTAAATTCATTACGTAGCGGCAGCACGAACCACATGTCCGTTGCAGCCATCGGCAGTTAACGCGACTGAACACCTCTGTCTATTAATTTCCCGAGCCATTTCAACGTCATACCATTGAGAACTACCTTCGTAACATTTATCGACTACTGCTGACGGCACAATTATTTTTTGTTCAACCCCCTGACGCGATCCGTAAAGTCGATGTGCCTCGCAGTTTTGACAGCGTTCTCACAGCGGTGTTCTTATTAAATCCTCTGCTGTATGACGGGCTTTTATAATTCGTCGCAACTTTCATAAACGCGTCAATTTGTTAATAGATGCCATGATAACAGCTACAAAAGAGTTACGAAATAACTGTTTGCTTTCTTTCTTTTTTTAGCATTCCAAAGAAGGTAAACGAACGCTAGTTTTTTTTTTTTTTTTTCCCCTCAATAAAATAACTTGTAATGTTATTCACCTCTAAATTTACTTTGTATATATACATATATATATATATATTAAAAAAAAAAAAAAAAAAAAGTCGAAAATTGCAGTTTCTCTTTGCTAATACCATTGCGTTTCTCAAGAAGAAAGAAAAAATAAAGATGGGCGCAAAGTGCATATGTTTTCTGATCCTCGCAAAGGAATTCCTTAAAAAAAAAAAAAAAAAAAAAAAAAAAAAAAAACTTACTTCAAAATAATGATAATCTTCGAGAAAGCTGATTTCATATGAATGAAGAAGCTGAAATGTTTTACATGAATGTATAACGTAATACACAGGCTCCCAAATCGCGGCCTTTTCACAGGGGCGCCGCGAAATATTATTGTAAAAACTTAATAATAAATAGAGCCAAGACGTTTAAACGAACTAAACAAAAGCCAAAATGGCAAGCTAAAAATATCTATATTTTTTGTGCGATTTATTTTTATTTAAAAAAAAAAAGTGTTTAAACAACCAACAGATGGCGCTTCGTATGATAAAAATAGGAATAATTAACATAATAAATGATTTTTAGTAAAGACTATGTTTTCATAACAAATTTTCAACGTGTCGGTCGGCATTCATCGACAATTACCTGCAGTCGAGGGACAATGCTGTGAACAGCACTGTACAGCATATGCCTACACTGAACAGCACCCTAATGACTTCGGATGATCGTGGTAGACTTGAGATTTCAGGCAACCCCACAACCAATAATCACACGGATTGAGATCTGGGGACCTGAGAGGCCAAGCTTTAGTGGAAAAGTGGCGGCTCAGCACGCGATTTTTTCCAAACGATGTGTGCAAGCGATTTTTCACACGTGAAGCAGTATGGGGTGTAGCGCCATCCTGCATTAAAGTCATACAATCCAACAGGTGTTTATCAGCTAGACCAGGAATGATGCGATTCTGTAACATATCAGCGTACCTCGCACCCGTCACACTGCTAGTCTGAATAGCAGAACCACGCATTTCCTCGAAGAAAAATGGGTCGGATCACGACTGATGTGATACATCCACATCACACTCTGACCAACAGGTGGAGATGAGATAGAGAAGTGACAAAGTCATGATCCCTTTCTCACTATATCTCATTTCAGACACGATTCTCATGCGGTGTGACTGACATTTTGCTGCCCAACGCCATATATTAACCTTTTTTTTTTTTTCTTTTAATAAAACCCAATGTCATTTCAAGCATGTCTGCCAATTTTTATCACTCTACTTACATTATTCTGTCAATTATTGAATTTTCAAATTTTAGCGGACTTTTGAGTCACCCTGCTCGTATTAAACAGACAGAAAAGTAACACACCAAACATATGCACTTAAAAATTAAAGAAAACTCAGCTTTAAAGTCCTGTTGGGTTATAGAAAAACTATGCATTTCTAAGGAATCTGATACAAGTTTCACTTTTTCAAGGAACAAAAGATTAGGCTTTCTCGACAAAATGGTTTAAATAATGCATTCGGTCTTTAAAAAATCATACGGAATGGGTGTCCGCCGATAACATCGCGGCAAAAACATCGCGGACGAAAACGTCGCGGAGAAAACAACGCAAGGCGAAAACGTCGTGCTACAAAACATCGTGGGAGAAAACATCGCAAAGAGAAAACATCGCAGTTTTAAAACATCGTGGTATAAAACATCGTCGTCGAAAATAAAGCGGTTCAAAAACTTCGCAGTTTAAAAACATCGTCGCCGAAAATATCGTGATAAAAAATAAAGTATCTAAATCATCGCATGACGATAACATCGCAGACATGCTTTTTTTCAGGTTTTAATAATTATAAATGGAGATTCCCATAATGATTTGTGAGCAAAGGTGTAAAGAAGGATAATTTTTACTTTCACATATTTTTATTAACTAATAAATTCTTGCTGAAAAAGTAAGAAGGAAACTTAAGCATAGAAAATTAAATGCAACTTATAGATTATACTTTTCATGAAAAATTGCAGTAAAAACTTCATAAAAATGATTCATTAATGGCCTTTATTAGTTAACTATGTCGGTTTAAAATTCTATTAAGTGCTATAAGTTGCATTAATTTTCTATGCTTAAGTTTCCTTTTTATTTTCTCAGCAAAAATGTATTAATTAATAAAAAATATGAAAACAAAAATTATCCTTCTTTCCATCTTGCGCTCACGAATCATTATGGGAACATCCTTTTACAGTTATTAAAGCATGTCTGCGATGTTATCGTCATGCGATGATTTGTAGATACTTTATTTTTTACCACGATATTTTCGACGACGATGTTTTTAAATTGCGTAGTTTTTGAACCGCTTTATTTTCGACGACGATGTTTTTTACCACGATGTTTTAGAACTGCGATGTTTTCTCTTTGCGGTGTTTTCTCCCACGATGTTTTGTAGCACGATGTTCTCGCCTTGCGTTGTTTTCTCCGCGACGTTTTCGTCTGCGATGTTTTTGCCGCGATGTTTTCGGCTGTAACCACGGAATGAGACTTGACACATGGTGTTAAGAAAGTGAAGGATCACCTGACATGGATTTTTAACTTTTTGACTAGAAAATACGGATTTTTTCAAACTTTTAAAAACTGGAAACTTTTTTTATTCCCGTGTTTCTAGCTCACTCTTAATTATTTCCTAATTATGTGTATTATTACACATAAGTGTTATTATACATTGCTATTACAAAATTATTAGAAAAAATAATACTCAAAATTGATTTGGATTATTCTCACGAATTTGCACGTTTCAGACAATAATTTTCCAAACTAACTAATTGTCACATTTTTAAAGTTTATTTTTCTCAGTGCCCCCTTTTGAGTTTGTTCAACGTCTCTCTACTTTTGCAGTGACGATCCATCACACGTCTTTTGAATGCAATTTATAGGTATTGACTGAAAACGTGAAAAAAATATCAGGTATTTAATGCATTTATTTGCACTGTATCAAATTATTAATTAAAACTCGAAAAGCAATTTGGAAACAGAGTAATGATTTAAGATTTTTCAAAACATTTAAAGTAATAAACCTGCAAAACATGTACATCTCCTACGAAAGCAAATGCATTTGAAAGAACATGCTACTTGGATGTAATGAATATTTACTGCAGGCACGGATTCGTAATGCCGTTATGTTTTTAAAATATTAGACTGTCAGGTTGAAAGTTCCGGTGCCCTGGAATACAGAAATGGAATTGCATGCAAATTGGATCAACATACGTGAAAAGTCAACTGGCGTAACTTGGTATGACTCTCGTAAGGACGCGTAACTGTAATACTTGCCTAATCAGTTTAATGATTAAATGTTTTCTTTAAAACTGTTTAAGTAACCAAATTTGTCAAGCATGTTTTTAATGCCCACTTCCTTCTCGATGGGGCCCACCAGCGGCCGAGCGGTAAAGTCGCTGAACACTGGTAGTTCGGTTCGAGTTTCGAATCCCGCGAACGGGCTGGCTGCATGGGTGTTTTCGTGGTTTTCCCCATGTGTAACGTGTATACAAGCCAGTTTCCCTTAGAAAGTCCTCCACGAAGGCATTCCTCCCCTTAGGCAGATAGCCCTAGTGTGCTTTGCCATAATTAAATACACACCCCCTTCTCGATGGCGCTTTACTTTCGGGCCAGTAACGCCCCCTCGATCCCTCCAGCGGCCACCACTGGGAAGATAACTTCCACATTGGGTAAACTATGTTTTAGACGACGCTTGATAAAGATACTTGTTTATGACATCTTTAATGCGTTAGCTAACACGTGAAGGATCAGATTTTAAGTTTGTTTTTTAGGGAGATACGTGCTTTCGAATTCCACATTACACTCTTAACATGTCTTCTAAAACGCGAGAAAGGCGTCTCTTATCTATTACCAAATAAAGATACAACACATTTCCAGAAAAATAAAATAAAAAAAAAAAGACTTATATCAAAATTTATTTTTACAGACCTTTGACAGACTTTTCTTCGAGCAAATATTATTATTTCTACCTTTTCTTCTGCCCTTTCTTATTTGTTATAGCTATTTTTGTTCTGACACATTTGCTTTTTGTGTTACTGCTTGCAATAATACGATTCCATTGTTTACCAAAAAAAAAAAAAATATTGTAATTGAAAAAAGTACTGGGAATAATTCCCGCCCCGCTGAAACACATGTATCAATTTATTAGTCACTATTTATTACATTTCTTTCTACTTATTCCCTTTCAGTTGCACTTCATACACACCAACGTTTCTCCCAATCCTCGGAACACGTTTTAAAATGGTTTTCGCGAAAATTCTTTCAGGAATAGCAGTGAATTTTCTTTTATTGCAACAATAGGCTCAAAATGATGACCACAAAATGGTAACTTTGTAGAGGAAAACAAGAAAAACACACGCGCGATGCGATGTCAGATAAATTCGGAGCTTATTTTTAGTCAAAAATTCAAGAACAAAAACAGAACCCGTTGTCTGAAATACATTACGTGCAATAAATGCCAAGATAATCGAAGAAAATTGTCAACATTACCTCGATTTTTGACCGACTATGAAGTGGACCTTTCGGTCTTGTTTCTCTTTTCGAGCATTATTCACTTCAGTGTTGAATTATTTTTATATCAAAAGTATAGATCTACGCTTCATCAGTAGTAATAATGCGTTTTAAAAAGAACTCAAGTTGAAAAAGCGCCTCCTGGACCACTTGTACACGTTTATGTTTTGGGGAAAAATCAAGTGTTTTAAGAACTCGAGAAGCAACGCACCATAAGCCCAAATGATCTTTCAGAACTACTTGATAGGAGCTAAATGTTATACACATTTTTCAAAAACATCCTTAATTGTTAAATGACCATTGATAAGCACCAAATCTTTGACTTGATAGACATTTTTCTCATTATTTAAAGCGGATGGTCTACCAGAACGCGGTTCATCTTTCTCGCATTTTTTGTCTTCTACTCTTATACCTATAAATAAAACCACTGTTTTTTGTGAAAGTATTTTACCTAAAGGGTTTTTCTCAACATTTCAAATGTTTTTTCACTTCACTGCGGAAAACAAACTTTAATGCACGTTCTTTGCTCAATTACACTCGCCACTTAGCGAAATTGCCAAAGCAAAAATATTTTATTCATTATAGAATAATTTATTTCCAAATAATGAAAGGGAATAAAATATGGATTATTGCCAGGCGTCGACAAATGTTCTAACAGCTTCTGTAAAAACTATGCAAGCAGTTTTTCCCCCCTTTTTACACTTCTGTATTTTAAATTAATAATTCCCGATTCCCAGTTGTTGGTTAGGTTTGGCTTAATGGGTTAGGGCAAAGCACTCGAGGGCTATCTGACTAAGAGGTGTGTGTATTGAGAATACGGTAAAGCACACTAGGGCTATCTGCCTAAGGGGAGGAATGCCTTCGTGGAGGACTTTCTAAGGGAAACTGGCTCGTATACACGTTACACATGGGGAAAACCACGAAAACGCCCATGCAGCAAGCCCGTTCGCGGGATTCGAACCTCAGACCGAACTACCAGTGTTCAGCGGTTTTACCGCTCGGCCGCTGATGAGCATCTGCCTAAGAGGAAGTATGCCTTTGTGGAGGCCCCGTTCGCCTGGAATCGAACTAACAGTGTTCGCGGACTTTACCGCTCGGCGGCCGGCGGTATACTGCACGAATTTAAGTATACTGCATGAATTTAAAAAGAAAATGAGTGGTATACTGCATGAATTTTTAAAAAACAGGAACTTTATGAGGAGTCAAGCGTTTGAATTTGAATTTTGCTCAGCTTGTATGAAACAGAACAATGCCATTTCCTTTTTTTGCAAAACCGTTCCGGAGTTTTTGCTAGATACTACATCATTATAAGGTAAATATATATAATATATATATATATATATCATTATATGTCATAAAAGCCCCATTGTTGTATTACATATTAACAAACATGAAAACATAATTTTTAGAATTGCATCCGAAATATTATATTACTAGACTCGGATTAAGATATTATAATTGAAGAAAAGATTTCAAAATTTAACTTATGCATATTTTTACTCATTTATTTTTTGGACTTTTTAAATGACTATGTGTGATTTGTATCTTTTTTCTTTTCGGACGTTTAATAATTTCATCCTTTGTCACATGCTGTTTCAGTTTTGCATTATCAAATCTACAGCTGCATCACTCTAAACGTGAAAGGAATTTATTATTCAGATTTTCTAAACAGCAGAAAAAAAAACATTTCTAAAAGCTATGTTACCATCTGTTCTCTCATTCTGCATATGTCTTTAGAACATTTCATCAATGATTATTATTATGTCTTTAGAACATTTCATCAATGATTATGATTCATATTTTAAAAATGATTATGCATGATTTAAGCTCAAGATTTTCATCAATTTAAAATAGTAAATTGCATGAAGGAGGCGAAAATAAAACTCGTTTTTTAAAAGATAAAAATAAAAAAACCATTCATGTAAAGATGTTGCATGTAAAGATGTTATTATAAGGTGCATTTTCATATACTATTTCATGCATTCTTAATTTTAATTCAATTCTTTAATCATTTTGCTTAAATAACTTTAAATGAAAATATACTAAATTATTTCATGAAATACTTTACCTGAAGTACATCAGCAATATTTTCGATAAAGAGGAAAAATATTAAAATAGGGAAAAGGTTATCTGTAAATTTTGTACTGAATTTTCAGCTTAGTAAATCGGTCTCTTAACCAACCACAGAGATTTCAACCCAGGTCGAACTATCAGCGGTCCTTTCTCTATATCACTGGGAGATTCAGAATGACATGAGCAGCCATCAAGAACTCAGCGAGAATTCCAATATTAATGTTAAATGAATCTTCTGTTAACTTATAATTTACTAGACTTAAAAAAGCAATCAAAGTACAGAAAAAACTCCAAATTTAGTATGTCTGTAAAGGCAAGAAGTTTCTCATCACGTCCAAAAGAAAAAGCAGTTGAAGAAATTTTCCCAGAATACATTTTCATTAATTTATATTTGATCAATTTAGTTATTTTGAGCTTTTACTTTGCAATTTCATCCTTAGTTTATTACTACGGCTTTTCGAGATTGGATTAATATACCTGTAGTTGCATTATTTTAAACGTAAAATAAATTTATTATTCAGATTTTCTTAATAACAGTTACATATAACCAACTGTTCTTCTATTCTGCAAATGCTTTTAGAACACTGCATGAAGCACATTATTGATGCCTGTAATGATTTAACAGATTATTTGTAAGGCCTTTTATGTTCCTAATTTTTAAAAGGATTTAATCAGATTATATATGAAGACAAGGATAATCCCTTTTTTGAATAATTAATATGTAACTTGAATAATAAAGTAATAATTTTAAGATTAGAAAGTTATTTATTCTTAAAATTACTACTATTATATTAATAGAATTTGAAATATTATCTGCAAACCAGAATGCATTTATATCCTCAGACAATTTATTATAAAATAGGCATTATATTTGCATAAATCATTAAATGTAGATTCCGTTTTGTACCCCTATGAACATAACAGAAATACGAGAAACAAACTTGTGTGTAATAACCCTTTTTATGAAACATTAAATAAATAAATAAATATTAAAACGTACGTTAAAAATAAGATTTTAAATGTATGTTATATTTATGTTAAATGGGCTTTTTTATAACGATACTGAAACGTTCGAAAGCAAATATTACTCGACAACAATATTTAAAAAAACAAAAAAAAGAGACTTACATTTCTAAACGAAGAATTGAACCAGGTAAAAAAAAAAAAAAAAAAAAAAAAAACTAGCTTAATTTCGATGAATTTTGGTTTTTAAGCACTTAATTCTAGAAAAGCTACTTAGTTCTCAGGAGAGGAAAATAAAATTAACTATTAATAGAGTAAAGTTTTTTTTTTTTTTTTTTTTTCCCCCCCAAACTCATGTAGACTAAACATTAAAAGGCTTAATCATTAAATAATTAATTCGCGAATTTTAAAATTAAATACCTCTTACTAGATGGTGATTTTTCCTACAATTCTAAAGGCTAGAAGTATTATTATTATTACTGCTACTACTGCTATAGCAACACTTGATTTATTTAAGAGCTGTAAATGCACTTGCTTTTGAATCTTCAAATCGTCATTAGTCAGTTGTTGAACTGACATAAAAATTACGATTACACTAAAAATTAATTAATTAAAATTTCCGGCTTTAAAGAAAAAAATTCAATATTGGTTTTCTGCAACTACTTAAAATTACAGAAAAGATTTTAAAAAAATTCTGTAAATACAAGTTTTTCTAAAAAAGCATAATCATCTGAGGACATTTTTATTAAGTAATGATATTTTTATTATTATCAAAAGTACAACTCAAACGTATGAATATACTTTTTAATATTAAGGATAATTTGATTGTTCTACATACAAGCATGACTATTAATAGCTAAAAAGTAACGGACATACAATCACCCTCTGGAATTGATTGTACCTCCTTACCAGAGAATCCAATTTTTGAAAAATTCTTCTCATTGTGCTATCGATCAAACTACATATAACAGAAAAACCAGATGAAAATACATAATGCTAATTTTCGCTTACTTTTTTAAAACTAAATTTCCAAATAAAATAATGAAGAATAATTTTACAATAACACATAAAAAAACGATTTAAAATTATAAATTTTGAATAAACGTATAATTTCAGTAACTTAATACTTAACATTGAATGATATATGAATAAAATTTAATCATTTCTTCAATTTTTGAACAGTAAAACTCTTAATAATTTTTAGTATGTGTCCAGTTCTCAGCTTTCATGTAAATAAATAAACTGAACTTTTAATTAACAATATTAATTAAATAATACTAATAAATGTATAATTGATTAATAATTAACTGATATTACTGCAATTAACGTGTTATAATTGCTGAATTATTAGTAAACATGCAATAATTATTCAATATTATTTCAGATGCATATTGAGAAACAGTACATATTTAATTAATAAACAATATTATTAATTAAATAATAATAATAAATGTATAATTGATTAATAATTAACTGATATTACTCCAATTAACATGTTATAATTGCTGAATTATTAGTAAACATGCAATAATTATTGAACATTATTTCAGATGCATATTGAGAAACAGCATTTGTCTTCACCCGCACTAATAACTGGGACCACTCTGAGAATTATTTCTTACGCCTGTTTTGAATAGACGATTCCTTAATAATAATTTGCACGGCAAAGAAAACCCAATTTCAGCAGTACAACAAAATTTTAAAAAAATTCTAAATTATCCCTTGTTAATTCCCTTCAATAAACAATCATGAATTCTGCAGTCCTGCCTTTTATCTGCAATTTTTTCGAATGAGTAAATTTTATATATAATTAATATTTTTTAGTGAACAGTACCAACGAAAGATTTCATCATGTTGCTATCTCTAAGCGGCTCATGAGAAACGATTCTGCTTCATTAAAGTTACCTTTTTGCTTAACTATAATAATAACAAGAAAGCTGGTTGTGATTTCAAGAGATAAAATTATTTAAATAAACCAAAAAATATCATTTGGGTTAAAGAGGCAACATGTAACAAATTAACAAAAGGAAAGAACATAAATAAACAACTAATATTACTATACTATATAAGCGGACACAAATAAAACGTGTAAATTGTGCAATTAATTAACAATATTATTATTAAACAGTATTTAAAATTAATAATAGTTAATTAATTATACAATAAACTGCATAGTTAATTAACAATAAAGTTATAATAGTACGTAATTAATGTATTAGTAATAATGAGTTATACGGGAAAAATAATAAATAAAATATATCTTTTTATATTTAAAATAAATAATTATTAAATCTTTGGAATTTAAGCAAAACAATTGGAAAGCGAGAATAATTGAAATGCGAAAATAATTTTTCAAGTTATGTGCCAGGAAATCAATAGGAAAAATTTTAAAAACTAATATTTTTCTTGTTTTGATATTATAGACATATTATACGTATGACCGGCACCTAAATATCCGTGTCCAATTGCCTGTTACGAATCCCACCTTAACTACAATATTTCACGTACTTGTTAAAGCCACTTTTCCCCCACATGGCTAGCCAAAATTGTGATTGGTCTATCCAAGTTCTTTTCACTTTCAAATGCTGTCCAACTGCGCAGGGAAGCACTAGGTCACACGCGGGGCAGTTGGCAAGAAGGCCGTAAGAGGAAAAGTCCTCACTTTCCTTTCAGCTAACTACACACACAAAGCAACAGGCAGGGAAAAAAAAAAAAAAAAACAGACAAACAATAGTTTTAACGACCTACCTTCAATGGTGAGATGTTGGTTGCTGGGGCAGTCCCAAGAAAAGGGCGCGCAAAGCTGTTGGCGGCGAAGCATTCACGCCTTGCGAAGACGGCAGCAACGATCCAATCGTACGCGAAACGCAAACATGTGTTCGGCAAACTAGAAGAAGAGGAGGTGGCGGAGGAAAAGAATCGAAAAGACACGAATTAAAAGCAAAAACAACAACAGTTTCACAGGCTGACTTGAGCGCGCAGCAGCGGTAAAGTTTTCCAGTGCAACGAATCAAGTGGAAAGGCAAAAAAGGCCTAGAACGTATGTATGCATGTATGCAGGGAGGCCCTGCAACAGGGAGTTCTTGGTCAGCCAAACCTGTCCAATTAATCCAGCGCCCCGGGACATGGACTCGACATGCAAAGTTTCTTCAGCGAAGGAAAAGGTAGCGAGGGAGACGCTGGGGTGAGGGGATTTTTTTTTCCCTAATGTCTTCCCCCTTTTTTTCATGCACTCCTTTCACGAAATGGAAACACGAGCTTGCACATAGGGAAAAAATGGAAACGAATCCAACGAGCAGGGAAAAAAAAAAATGTCGTCTTGCACGACCGGTGGGGAAATGGGCGTTGAGAAGAAAGGAGAAAAGAAGCAAGGGGAAAAAAAGCAAAGAAAGAAAACGTGGAAGAAAAAGCCCACAACGCCTCGGAATAATTATTATTCTGTAGAGCGCGGCTCCGACTGGGGTTGATTTCTCATTACGCAGGTGGAAACAAAAAACTTAAACTAACAATGAACTTCGCCATCATCCATTCAGGAGCAAGGACGTGGACTCAAAAAAACCAGTTTAAAAAGATTAGAATGGGAAGGGGGCAAAAAGAAAAGGTAAGGGGAAGGGGATCTGCTGAGGTATTATCTCAACACAAAGTCTATCCAAAAGAGGACGCAGCCGCATTGTTCCTTAAATTAATCACCCAAGAAAAAGGCCTGCATCGGAACACCAGACATTGGCCATTTTAATTTAACCTGTCCAGCCCGAGAGTCTTTGTTAGGACTTTAGACGATGCTAATGTTATGTTGATCAAAAAGAAAACGGGCAAAAAATACCAAAAAATTCTAAAAACTCGCTCGAATTAAGTCTGGTTGCCATTCTTTTTAAAGCAACTTTCTTCTCCATTTATCTACCGATTCAACAACTTGCACCAGAATTGGATCTTTTTTTCAGAACATTTTTAATCGATAAATATCCAGATCTTCTCTAATTCAGACTGAATATCGTTAGTCTCAAATCCTAGCATATAGTAAGATTGAAACCTGAAACCAGGAAACGAACCAACAAGCCTAAAAAAAAACGACTTCGAGTTAGTTATTCAAAACCAAAGTGACCAAGGAAAGCAAAGACTGCCGGAATCACAATGCTGATAATATTTTACAATTTGAAGTGTGCCTGCTCACTAAATGCTAATGCATTCAGATCACAGAACGAGTGAAGCATTTTATTTTAATATTTTGAGACAGTTGACAGTGGGCGCTTTTCGACTGTTCCCCCCCTTTTTTTTTCAGTGATTACAGAATACAAAAACGTATGCGATTGCTATGTGCTTTACAAGAAACGGTTTTGGGTCTCTAATTTAGCATCCAGTTTGAATAATATTCCCCCTCCCCTAGGATTATTTGCCATAGAAGGAATGCTTTGGAGGATTGTCTACCAGAAACTGAATCGTATTCACAGCAGAGGATACAACGAATGCAGAGGATACAACGAAAACAACGTGATGCCAGCTTATTCTACATGAGGTTATCCTAGATGCGTCCAAGAGGGGAAAAAGGCATGAATTACTCTGACACAAAGCAAAATTATGAAGGTTCTTAAGATATTCAAAAAGAGGATCAAATATGCGAAACCTGTTCGTTTTATTTTTGATCACAACCAGGGGCGTAGCTAGAATTTCCCGCGCCCGGGGACAACTGAAGAATTTGCGCCCCTTTCTGTGTGCCAAGAATGGAAAACATTTCATTAAAAAATTCGTAGCATTAGTTTGGCGCCCCTTGGATGCTGCGCCCGGGGACAGATGTCCCCCCTTGCCCCCCCTAGCTACGCCACTGATCACTACGAAGATACGCAAGGAGAAATGTTTAATAAAGTTTAAGTTCTTTACTCACTAGCAATCAGACAAGAAAATTCTCAAACAATATTTCAAATGCAAAGCTATGCTTTCCTTTTCCCCCAAACGGCATGACACATGCTCTTAATAAAATTTGGACTAAAGAAAGGAAAAAATTAATACTTTAACTTCTAAATGTAGCAATATCTCTTCATATAACGGGAGAAATTTTGAATGGTTAATTATATTTATAAATGACTCATTCCAGGCAATTTTCTAGCATATTTTGCACTTTGTCTTCTACTTCTATATATACCCACTATTTTATTTGTAATGACTAATACGAGTTTGTGTAAGATACAAAAAATTTTTTAGGATAATTACTAAATTATTCTGTATTCTTGTAGGGTCGTTATCTGTTTTTCCACATACACTTATGTAGATCCTACAATGAACGTGGCGAATTCTCGTACAAGCGTGAATAAATACCAGTACAGTTCTTTGTGATTCAAAATAGTTAGCAGAAAAATTTTCGCACGGTACAATAGCACCGTCAAACTTCCGGTGAAACCACTGTAGAAGATCGTCAGGAAAGAGCAAAAAAATAAATAAAATGACTATTAAAATCATTAACAATTTAAAAATTAAATTGTTCATGAGCATCAAATTATTAATTGATGTTAATAATTAATACTTATTAATTAGTATTTAATTTATAATTAGTTTTCAAATAATTCATAATTAATTTATTGTTATTTACATATCGAATAATTAAAGATTAAAGTAATTGAAATTAAATAACATGTAAAGAAATAAAACAAAATTTAATATGCGATTTTTTATGTAATTTTATTGCAAAAAAAATAAAATTTTCTTCATCAAATTTCTACTGCAGTAATTGTTCAGTTACATGAAGCCTAGAATTTAATTCATGTCAAAATCTAAAATAAGTAGTGTTGGATAGCACGTAAGTTACGCCTAACAGATTCACTCACAAAAACCTAACAGGTGTGATGGTAAATCCGAAATGGCCAAGAAGCTCACTAGCGTAACAACGAAACCTTGCGCTGGCTAGCGAAAATACGCTCTGAATGAAGTCAGAGATTCACCTATTTAAATACGCACTACACATAACTTTAAATTTACATCTTGGCGGAAGAATGTGAGGGGAAGTTGAGAAGTTCAATAAAGGTATCAAACTTAAAATAAATTTGTTATGCAAAATAAGGGAAATCCTACATTCTAACAAATTAAACTAAATTATTCTATTTAATACATTAAATTATTCTTTATTCTAACAAATTCTTTAAGATGCCAGAACTTTTTGAAATTTATATTCTTAATTGAGCTATTATAATATTTGGAGAAATACTGGGACCACAATTGTTATTGTACCTATAAAGTCGATGGGTTTCTAAATGATACATTTTAACAAAATCTTTATGAATTCAAAAGAGAGTTTCGTATTAATAATAAGTCAGATGAGATTCTAAGCCTTAAATTTAGTGAATATGTTTGAACTTTCTGTTTGACGCACTAAATCACTAAATGATGGTTTGGTTTGGTTTATTTAATTATGGCAAAGCACACGAAGGCTATTTGCCTAAAGTGAGAGATGCCTTCGTGGAGGACTTTCTAAGGGAAGTTGGCTAGTATACACGTTACACATGGGAAAAACCACGAAAACGCCCATGCAGCCAGCCCGTTCGCGGGATTCGAACGTCAGACCGAACTACCAGTGTTCAGCGTCTTTACCGCTCGGCCGCTGATGGGCAGTTTTTTCAGAGAGAATCAAAAACTATAATTAGGCAAAAAAGGCAACCTTAGTTTGGTATAAATTTTGAATAAAACTCTACCGACTTTAAGGTCGATTAGACAAACGTCCTTTGCTGTGGACGAAGAAAGAACTGATCTCTCATTAAAAACAAGAAGAGTGGTAAACAATAATGAAATAAACTCAATATATTATCAAAAGAATATTTTGCATCCGATAACTGCATACAAATTCCGTTTCTTTATCCCAGTGACTTTCACAGAGTGAAACTTCATCAAGACAAAGCATCGAGCCATATTTCGTAAAACACCACTGGATGCCTTGAAAAAAATGAAGACTGATACAGGTATCGCATATATAGCTTTCTGAATGATTCCTGCCAAATCCCCTGACGTTTCATCTATGGATTGTTGTGACTTCGGTCTCTTAAAAAGAGCTCTCTAACGAAATGAACTTATTTTCCTGATTAAACTGCTTGAAAAAGTATAGATTAATAGCTAAAAGCCTTTTTCCGTTAGTTATGATATGGGTTATTCAACTTTCGTATGTTTTTTCAAAACTGCCCTCAAATTAAACCATAAACATCGTTACCAGCATAAATCTAGTAAATTGACTTCAATGTAAAAGCACAGTGCATGATATAATTAAATGCAAGTGAAAAGGAGAATTTCCGAAATAACGATAACATTCACAGCCTAAAATTAAAATTACAATTTTATCTTATAATAATACGTACGAACATGCACGTACAAAAACATGCAAACATACCTATTTTCAATGTCCAGAAATCCAGATTTTGTTCTATGAAGCTATTGAACATTTTGAAGATCTATGCCATATTTAAAGAAAAATGTACAGAGGGGCTAGTCCTTTTATGTTCGTACACTAATCGCAAAAATAAGTACATACTTCAAAGCATTATGAAGCACAAAAAATGAACATTCATTAGCAATGCATTTACAACTAAAGATAAATGAACTATGTTCCCCTACCAGTCTTTTGAAAAATTATCTCCTACTTCCCTTTCTTATCATTAAGAGATACTGAGAAAGGCTAATTAATCAGAAGTATCACGTGACGTTGTTTAGCATAAGAAATAAGTTTTCGTTCAAGATAACTGAAGCCATAAATAACGCATTCATACGCAATCTACTCCAATATTAATCTTAGTTTTCTCACGAAAGCAATCTAAACTTATTGATCGGAAGTATTCAGCAGACT
Source organism: Stegodyphus dumicola (assembly GCF_044657685.1). NCBI lineage: Eukaryota > Metazoa > Arthropoda > Arachnida > Araneae > Eresidae > Stegodyphus > Stegodyphus dumicola. The sequence goes on along the minus strand of NC_140772.1, from coordinate 17,696,581 downwards.
AAAAGTATTTACACTCATGTCCATAAATTAAGGATAATTCGGAGTTACACGGAAATCGAACTCTAAAATAAATATATCACCTGTAAAATCACTACACACATCTTCAAGAATCATATGCAAATTTCCGGAAGTAACCAGATGACACCGATGGTACGTCACAATGACGAGAGTGTAAGAGAGTGATATATAAGGAATACAGGCAAGGCAGTAAAATTGTTCGCAGGCGCTTTATAAGCATTTCAGTGCAATAACCGAATAGTTATGACACAAAGGACGCATTTGGATGATTTTTTATGTGGTAGAATTATCGGCCGTCTGGAATGTGGGCGTACCCAAGTGGAAGTATCAGACGAACTTGGAATTGCCCAGAGTGTCATCTCCAGGCTTTGGCAACGATTCCAAGATGATGGTAATGTGAGTAGACGTTACGACACAGGTCGTCCCAGAGTTACAACGCCGAATGAAGACCGGTATTTGGCAGTTACTGCCAAAAGGAACAGGCGGAGCACAGCCTCAGACCTGTCTCGTCAGCTCTCTTCAGCCACTGGTACGACAGTTTCAAGGCAGACCGTGTACAGACGCTTAGGGCAGATTGGTCTATATGCTCGTAGACCTGTCAGATGCGTTGCACTTACTGCAACTCACTTTCGCCTGCGGTTAGCCTGGAGTAGAGAGCATGCATTGTGGACACCAAAACAGTGGGCTTGTGTGATGTTTTCCGACGAGTACAGGTTTAGCTTGCAATCTGACTCTCGCCGGACTATCATATGGAAAGCTCCAGGTACCCGTTACCACCAAGAAAACATCATTGAACGCACCGTTACGGTGGTGCAGGAGTGCTCGTTTGGGATGGAATTATTCTGGGTTTCAGAACTGACCTGCATGTTCAAATTGGAACCATGACAAGCCAAATCTATCGGGACGTCATCCTGGAACAACATGTACGTTTGTTTCGGGGCGCCATGGGTGCACAATTTGTGTTTATGGATGACAACGCCCGTACTCACCGTGTAAACATCGTAAGCGAATGCCTTCAATCGGAGAATCAGTAATCACCCGTATGGACTGGCCAGCATTCTCACCGGACTTGAATCCAGTAGAGTACGTGTGGGACATGCTTGGCCGACGAGTTGCAGCCCGTCAACCTCCTCCCACATGTCTACCGGAACTTCGGAGAGCATTGCTTTTTGAGTGGTGTAATATCCCCCAAGATCAGATCGATAATTTGATACTCAGCATGCCTAGGCGTTGTAAGGACTGTATTGAATCGTCTGGGAGACATACAATGTATTAACAATCATACCAACCATGAAATATTGGTTTTTTGTAAATAGGTTTTTTTTTTGTGATTTGCTCCAGGAAAAAAAAAATCGCTGATTTTTTTAATAATATCAAACATATAGCATCTTTTTTGCTCTTTATCTTTTGTTTAATAAATAAGCTTTACAAATTAGTCAAATTTGTTTTGCCTTTAACTCTTCCTTTGCCTGATTTTGCATTACCTTTTCCATGATTGCTTGCGCCTTAATTTATGGACATGAGTGTATATGATAACACAATTCATATTCAATTCAATCCCGTGATTCTCCTCAGCCATCCAACTGCCTAACCCTCGTTGATGCCAATGCAGTTGCCAGCCAAAGACTAATCGGGGCTCAAGTTAAGGGAAACTCCAACCCGGAATTGAACTGTGACAGAGCCATATCGACTATCATAACCCCACTTAGGACAAATCACTTAAAAGGGATGAGGATTTCTGCAGACGGACAGCGTAGTTACACCAACAGTTGTCCTCATTGCCCAGATGACATCCCACTGTCTCGCCGTCACATCTTCAGCTGCCCAGCAATCCAGGCCAGACTGTTTGACATCGGCATTGAAGACCCAGTGGACCTACCTTATACGGATAGAGCTGCCGAGGTTGCAAAAGCTGTCTTTGACAGCTTCGGAGCTATATAATTGCACTTTGTCATAGACACGACATCATCATCATATGATAACACGATGATGAAAAATCATGCAGTGCAGAAAAAAGTTTCATCATATGTTAACACGATGATGAAACTTTTTTCTGCACTGCATGATTCTGCTGCGTGTGTGCACAATGAACTCGGGAGGTAGGACACAAAGCAAATGGCACTGGTTCAGAATTACCTTTTCCATCATGGCTTCGGTTCGTCTTTTCTCGATTCAAACTCAACTCAAAGTAGTGTCAAATCAACCACTGCCTTTCCCCATCGATTCCCTCTTTCCCGTTTCAGCCGCTCCTCCCAAAGTTTCTTTCTGATATCTAAACACCTGCTTTCACCAATTAAAACAGTTTAGATAAAGTGGCCCTTAGTACTTTGACCTGGCTTAGTTTTCGATTTCTAATAGTATTATTAACCCAAAGGGATTATTAGTTTCGAAGTGGGATTTTGCATCCATTCACTATACACTTTTCAAATTGCTGCCGCCAAATATTATCACCCTGTATTACTTTTAAAGAAATAAAGTAATGAAGAATCTGCATGCATGCATGTCCTCGAATTGTGAAAAAAACGACGGTACTTACAACCATCAAATTCTGAATAACGTAGTCCTCCATCCGAACATGTGCATCTGGAAGCCGGAATTTGGAATTTATTTTATTATTTATTTCATATTTTGTAAAACTTTAATAAACTTTTTGATTAACAAACTCAACGATTTGAAAGCGAGCAATGGCAGCACTGTTCCAAATATCTCCAGCGCAGAAAGCTGTTTCCATTTGGAAAAATGCAAGATCTTTCAGTTTTTATTAACAAACTCGGTTCTATGAAAGCAGTATGTTGCGGCGGACGAAATTAAAATACTTTTATCTTCCACGCAGCAGCGTGTTGCCATTCTGTAAAGCCAGAATAGCTTCCAAATTTAATCTGAAAGGTTACCGAGTTATACATTAAGTGATTTAAAAACAATAAACACAGTTCTAAGATTAATGCAATTGATTTAAATAAGCATGTATTAACATCATGACATTTCTAATTCGAAATATACAATATTTTTATGAAATTACACTAGGTGGTCTCATTAAAATCATTATAAACTTTTTCTTTTATATGATAAATATTTTAGGCGGCTGGTCGCGCAAGCTGAAACTTTTTAAAGAAATAATATAGCGAATATAAAATTATGTGCGGCAACCTGTAACACTCTATCGGGAATTTCAAAGACGAGCTGTTTTTAAATATTTTATGATTTTGCTGCTTAATTGAATTTTACGTGGCATAAATGCGAAGAACGTGGTATTTCATAAATGAAGTTAACGCATAAAATATTAATAATAAAGACAAAAAAATTTTTGGGGTATCCATATAACTAAGAAAACTGAACAGAGATAAGATGAACTGAAAAAAGACTAAAAAAAACATATAAAAATATGCCAACACTTAACACTGTATCAGAAATTCTAAACATGTACGGCTATACAGATATTCTTAAAGTTGTATTTCAGAAAGAACAAGAGTACAACCAGTACTGTGTTTACATAAATCAGTTCAACAAAGACAGGAATTACTGCGTGAAAAAATTACTTCTAATACATAAATCTAGCAAAAGTTTTACATCACAGAATAAAAATTTTACAATCTGGAACATATTATTATTATTATTATTATTATCTATTTCACAAAAAATATTATGGCTGCATTTCTGAATTAATTATAATTTTCTTCAGCCTATGTTTTAAACAACCTATTTCTTGCAGGAATTTCCAAATGACGTAAGAAACAACGTAATTGTAACTTGTGTACTTCGCATATAAGGTTCTACAAGACGGTCTAAAGCAGTATTTCTGTGATCTGGGGAAAACTCTCAGATTCATTCAGAAGGAAATACCGAGAAAATAAAGCCCAACTTATTTGGAGTTAAGATAATTCGATAGCAAGAAACATTAACCCTTTCCGGCACGTTACATTTTAAAGTCGGAACTTTGATTTAAAAAAAAAAAAAAAAAAAAAAAAGTAGGCAGTCTAATTACGCCTAGAGGAGTACACAAGTAAAATTTTGTGAAGATAGCACTTATCGTTTTAATTCTGTGGGTGTGCCCAAAGTGGCATACTGATTGAATAGAGCTTCGAAAAGAGTGCTGAAACGAGCATTGTTGTCAATTAAATGACCGATGAGATGCGGAGAAACAAAGAATACAGACTCTCAGGTGTCCTAGATTATCGGTGAGCTCGGTCTGGGCACACCTAAGATTCGCCGTTTGATTTTAAGCAAGATTTCAAGTTAAAAATTTAAAACTAATATAGAACAAAGAGATTAGCATACGGCCAAAAAAATAACATAGAAATTTCTTTTCAAACAATTCCTTTTATACCCTAAAAAAAATCTGGAAGATATCTTTGAAAATGGTGTATTGGTGTATTTAATTATGGCAAAGCACACTAGGGCTATCTGCCTAAGGGGAGGGATGCCTTTCGTGGAGGACTTTCTAAGGGAAACTGGCTCGTATACACGTTACACATGGGGAAAACCACGAAAACGCCCATGCAGCCAGCCCGTTCGTGGGATTCGAACCTCGGACCGAACTACCAGTGTTCAGCGACTTTACCGCTCGGCCGCTGGTGGGTCTTATCTTTGAAAATGAGGGTCCTAAAAAACTAAACACGGCTAAAATATATGGACTGGTTTGTGTTGAGCTGCCATCTACTGTAAATAAAGAATGTTCAGAGTAACCTATAGTAACCTATAAATCCTTTTTCATTCAATTTTTCTGTGCGTACAGAAGAAAATTTTTAGGTGTGTCCAGACCGGACACACTGTGCCGCAAAGGCTTAAGGGATTTTACGACCTTGAATGAAGAGTGAAAGGATATAAGTTTAGAGATTTTTTTTTAATCTTACTAAACGCTTTTTAATTCCCGTTAAAAATGTGAAGTATTTTCATCTTCATTAACTTCATATCGACATATTAATTTGATATTATAATACTTAAAAAAAGCAAATTTTAAAATAAAACTGTAAATTAGGTTCATTAAGATAACTTGACCGGACACACAAAAGTTTTGCCTCAAAATGCTACATTTTTGTTTCTTTACGCAGAAGAATGAAAATTGACCTGAACTAAAAATATGAAGTATTTTGTATACATTTCCGTTTTTTTCCCTCCCCTTTTTGGGGGGGCGTGGGGGGGGGGCAAAATACAAATCAAACTCAATTTTTTTGTTAAATTTTTACATACACTTACCTAAAAAAACATAAATTAATAATAATAAAACCCCAATTTTAGTTTTAATTATTTGAAGTAATGTGATCACACTATGATACAAATTTCATAAAAAATAACTCGAAAACTTCATGAAATATGCTACGCGAAACATGAGGAGGATTGAAGTTTTCACTATAAAAATCATCTTCATATTGAGTTTACAACAATACATTATAAATATTTGGACTTTATCTTGCAGTTTATGTATGTTTTCGTATAATTTGAATGAAGGTATTGAAACACTATGACATTTTAAACAATGCGAAGTTCATTCAAATGCAAACAGATGAGTATCAAATGCCTGTTTAAATACTATTTTACATATGTGAATTTTAACCATGTGGTATTATATGGCCTGTGAGTGATTTTCATATCTTTAATGAATCTCCTAAAATATTTCGAATATTTTCAAGTGATTTTTTTAAAGCGCGCATTAATCTTGGATTAATTAAGGATTACCAAACCACTTTGTATTAAATTTTTTCTATGTGAAACATTTAATTAAATTTATAGAAAACATTTTATTCCATTGTGTCACGTAAGTGATGCCCCTAGAATACAAAAGTTTAAAGATCAAAATTGAATTCAAGATACTATTTAAAGGAAAGTTTGTATAATACTTAAAAAAAATCTGATGTGTACACCGCATGACTTCCTTGTACGGAATATTAAATTATACGCACTTTTTATTGCATTTCATTTAAACTTATTAGATTGAATTAAAACTACTTCGCCGACATCGCATAAACCACAATAGAATAAATGCATTCTTTAAAATTTACTTTGTTTACCATAGCGACACTCTGGCGCTAGGTTTACTTAACAGTATAATATTTCGTTCATATTATAACTCAGGATGCACAAAATTTATATCATTTCAAAAATTATCTAATCGTTACGACATGTTCTATTCAAATACTGTAATAAAGCTAGAACGATGTATAAAAGAAATTAAGCAAACAAAACAAAAAAGAAACAGTTTTTCACAGACGATTGAGTATTTCTCATTCAATTAATTCAGTTTTCACTTCGCGACAAGGCAAAAATACATAAAAACTCAAAATATCTGTATTAAAAATTACGAAGTAAATCTTAAACGCTTATTTCAACGAAAAAATTCCAGAAAGGATTACGCATGATTTAAATAATAAATGAATGCGTTATCTTTGTTGTTGCGAAGCTAAGTTTCTCTAGATTGGCAACAAATCCGCTATCCTGCTGTTTCAAATGTAAACAAGAGCAATGGCCGCCATCAAAAACATTATTAGGCTTAGCGGCACTTAAACAATTTTAAAATTGTTGATAATTCTAAAAATATTGCATACAGATTTACTAAAGGCATAAAAACCTTGACTGGAAGATAAGAACAACATAATTCAATCATTTTAAAGCAAAAAATGTACAATTTATAAACATATAAGCGTAAAGAAACTGAGACCACTGAGCCGGGTAACAGAGTGGATATATATATAAATATATTTATATACGTTTGGTGCGGCCGATTGCAACCAAAATACGAGGTGCACATCTACATGTTATAGCAGTCCTATATACAAAATTTCAACGTTCTGAGTCTACTCGTTTTTGAGTTATGCAAGATACAATTCTCTTCAGAATTCATTTTAAAGCAGTTTTATAATTTTTTTTTTTTTTTTGGAGGAAAAGAGTGTTTTATTCTCTCCTTACATACAGATATCACGGAAATACATCGTTAAATTGTATTTGAAAGAGGTCAAAATGGGATATTTTCGTTGAAATATGCTGCCTGAAACTTTTCGCGATTACAATACTTTCTTTTTACTTCGTACAAGGAAGTAAAAATTATAAAAAAGGTAATCAATTAACAAATCGCTGTTTACTTTCTCACCAAAAAGCCTATTCATTTATTCGTAAATGTGACAGCACTGCAAAGAAATATATTGAGGACACAAATAAAACTATTATCCGTAAACAGTAAAAAAATTCAGATAAGGAAGTTCACTGCAGTAGACAAGGCGGATTATCAATTAAAAAAATGACATGCCAGCCGCACAGTAAAGGAAACAAACTTCAAAATACCGAAGAAATCTTTAGAGCATCTTTTAGGATAAAAATAGCTCATTACGTGATAAGCATTGTAAGCAGAATTGAATAAACAAGGATCAGTAAACAAGTAAGCAGATTGAATTTAGAAAAGAACAAGTCGGTGAAGAAAGCTATAAATCAACTCCGGTTGGAATATAAATTTAGTTAGAATTAAGTCATGTTAGTAAATTAATGAAAAAGAACTCAGAAAACAAAATTTCCTTCCAGAATAACAATTTGTGAAGCGAACCTAAATTGACGAAGACTGTAGAAAGAAAATAGGCCTAATTAATTCAGTAAAGTTATTATCAGATACAATAATTAAAATGATTTTTCCTGTTCTTTTATATTAATTAAATAATTAATCTGCATTTAAAAAACATATAAAATTAAAATTTCATGAACGCGTATGTTTAGTAAATAATATGCCTTCTTGTTTTTTTATCAAGGAGTACAAGAAAAGTCTTCCAAACCTGAATGTTCATTGATTCTGAAAATATACATATTTGCTCATATATATAAATTCAAAATGGGATTTTATAAAAAACTGATGAATCACTGTAAAAAGACAGCTAAGAAATATAAATTTATAAATGTAAAGCTAATCGAATGCTTCTCGAGGATGAAATATTAAAATTCATGATCAGTTTTCGTTAATTCGAAATAAATAATGCGATTTTAAAAAAAAAATGTTGAATTGCTCTAAATAAGTAGTTATATATAAAACAAGATATATAATTTTTTTTTTTTTTAAGTCAACAAAGAAAAATTTTATTTTAGTTACTTTTTATTAACATTATTAACATTTTTTCGTTTAGACTACCATAATGGGACATTACATCCATTTCATCCAACTCTATAAAGCTACAATTCTTTAATTCGATATACTTTAAAAATCTTTAGAACTCTGTCTTACTGTTGCCATTTATTTTTGTTAAATATTACAATCCCATTTATCACAGTCATGCACTATTATAAGTTGTTATAAAATTAATTGTTACAGCACGTGAGAATTAATAATAAACGCTTATTAATTGTAATATTTAATAAAAACAGCATATCTTTAGTTCCGATAAACAGAAATAAATACGTAGGAATTGACTTTAATATGCGAAAAACTGCATTAGCATCAAATTTTTTAAAAAAATGCATTTGAACTTGAGTGGATGAATAAAAAGTATTTTATTAACGATTGAAAACTTGAACAAGATATAGCGAGAGTGTCAGTTAATAGCAGGAATTTAAAAAGTTAAAAAATAACGGTACAGAGGTACCAGAAATCTAACTGAATGCTTCCCACGGATGAAATTTAATAAAAATTAACTTTTCTCGATTAGTCGGATTTAGTTCACTCGAAATATTATGTAAATTAAATCCCCCCCCCCGATTAACACTGAAATTACTTCCTTTATATTTATTTCTTTTACAGTTAACCAAAGCTGGCTATTATATACAAATCATTGAGGTTTTTCAAAAGGCAAAGTAATTTTAGGCTTACCTTTTCCCGGTTTCTTCCTAAGCAATTGCAGTCTGGATCTTTACAGTATTTAAAAATGCACGTTAAAGTAAACTAGTATAATTTGCTTTAGAAATGCACGCTTATTTGGAAGAGCAGAAATGAGCAATGAATTTATCTAAGATCAAGACAGAAGAGAAATACGCGAAAGTAAAGCATAAAATCAGCAAAGTCACAACCTTGTGTTTGGCGTAGAATTTAGTTAGGACTCGAAATCAATGAGCACGGAAGAAAATCCTCGGTCAATGGCAAATGATCTCAAATGAGTTCGTTTGCAAGTAAAGATTCTGAAGAACAAACTCTGAGAGCGTGAAATACATACCAGTAAAAAGAAGCCAGTTTTTGCTTAGACGGGTGATATGACTTAGCATGGGAAGGCAAACAAACAGAAAAGAGTTTACTGTAAACAATATTGCTGAAATCAGATTCACGCTTGAAAAATTTCATTGTGTTAAAACTTGCGTAAAAAAGTAGGTTTAATTCCCCCCCTCTGCACAATGATTTATTATATTAAAGATTACATACAATTAAATTGCAAACTCTAGCAGATAAAAAGCATTCCCAAATATTATGACATTTTCAGTCATTGTTGTTATTCCATGCGAATTTCTTTCCCTTTCTGTATTTACCGCAGAAAGTTTTGTTTATCGCTGATGATATGCGATAGCAAATTTTTCATTATTCCACAATAAACAAACCACAATAAACAACTTTTCTGTCTTCATAATAACCAAGACAGACCATGGTAAATCCGCCCTTGGTTAGATAGGAGTCGAGGGTAATTACGATTCTTGTACATCGATATAATTCGCATCGTTAATGTAAGCCATAATTTTAGTTTAGATTTATTATGTTTATTTATAAGCATGCCTGTGAAGAGGAAGGCAAAAAAGGTTTCGTGAGTTTTGTGAATTTGAATTTCCCATTAGGCTAATTACTTTTTACTTCCTTCTTTCAGTTTAAATTTGTAGAAATCCGACTGTATTTACCGGTACTTTCACAGAAGTTAACCAAACGTTAAAATTCAGTCTTTTAAGGCAGTTTTTCAAACGCTTTTTAAATTTGTCAACAGAATAAGTATGAATGAATAGAATTGATATGCGAGAGAACATTCTCCACTAGGTCCCTAGTTTCGGCGCTTACATTCCATTAAATAAATTCCACCACCAAAAAATATACACCTGACCTGCATGCAGCAGAACAACAACGGTCAATATCAAACGCTAAATATAATGAAGCATCTGGCTTAAAAAATGCTGCACGACCAAAATAAAAAATATTGCGCAACCAAATAAACAAAATATACTGCTCAAACAAAACAGAAAATTCGCAAAATATCGGAAATTCTGTCAACTTACTTTTGATATAACAACTTTCATAAAGTCTCTTCAACTTCCCCCTCCCGATCTTAACACCAGTGGAAACGGCCCTTGAGTCTATCATAAGAAAAGCCCTCGCCAGTTAGTCTGCAGCTATCCGTTGCCGTAGAAACGAGCCTTGATCTATTTTCCGTAGGGGTGTCTTGAAGATTTACTTTCAGTTTGCCATTCTTGGAGCTTTTAAAGATGAATTGGCAACCCTTGGTTCTCCCTTATTTGAAATATACTAGCCCTGTTGCTATAGCGACCGCCACTCGCCAGACATTGTGGCGGAAGCTATTCTCGTAGGCATTACTTCCTACCCCCATGCAGCCTCCACCGTTAAGGCCGGAGGAGGGGGCAGAGTCGACAGATGAATGTAGTCATTCAATGTGGTGAGATGAATCAGTGGTCATTTGTTGCGCAGTTAGAGAGAGAAACAAAGACAACTTGCATACTATGCATCGACTTATTCATTTTAGAAGCTGCAACTTAATTTGAAAGAGTTAAATCGAAGTAAAAGGGTGGTAAGGTTATCACTGATGACGATTTACAATGAGAATTGAATCGGATATAGTAAAGCAAACATTAGCTAATATGATGCCAGTATGTTCTAGTCCAGACAGTTCCACTACAGGCATTATTTATTTACTCGGATCAACAATCCCCCATGAATCCCACAGTCATCATCAAATCGTTTTTGCATTCAATTACTTACCAAATTAAATAAGTTTAATTGAGCCTTCAGATTTTTAATGTGATACTAATCAATTTTTGCCTTGATGTTTCTAGTTATTCAGTCCCGTGAAATTTTAATAAATATACGCTAACACTTACTGTACACTAACACTGTTGGGGGTCGGGTCCGAGGGTCTCCCACCCCTTCTTCCCTTACCACCAACCTCTCGAGAGGACGTTCGGTTCGCAACCTATTTAGACCACTTCCATGGTGCACAGACACTATACATTTACAAACATGCATGCCTTCTCCAAGAATCGAACCCCAGGCTCTTTGGTACGGTAGTCAGCGTAGCTAACTACTATCCCGGTTGGCGGCAAACTTCAAATGTTAGTGGTAGATATGAAGTCTTAAGTGTTTGCAAGCAATTAAATTAAATAAGGACACCTACGGAATTTAATTTTAGAGACGGTAGGAAATTTTCTTAAGTGAATAATATGAACTGTAGTTATCATATTAAATACCATTGACTGAATAATTCTGGGTATTTATAACAAAATAACTACGAACAGTATAAAAATTTATCTTACTTATTATCATGTAGCGCATATATAAATACGAAGAGAAAAAATACGTTATCTAAACCGCTCAAAAAGTAGGTAAGCTTTTTGAAAAAGAAATATAAGTCCTTTCATAAATACATACTATTCTTTTGATGTTTCAAAATAAAAACCGAAGAGCTCATCAAAATTCTATTGAATTGAAAAACATGTTTAATTGAAATAGTTATTCATTATAATGTGTAAATATACAATGAAATGACTTCGTAATTACATTATTTTTACAAGGTAGTTACATTTCTAAAGAGAAGACTAACAGAAAGTTGACATTTCTAAAGGAAAGAATAAAGAGCTCAGTAAACAGGTAAGAGAGCTATGACTTGATAAAACTGTGTCAGGTATAAGGTGAGTAAAACATTTTATGCAAGAAAAATGAAGAATGCAGTAATTCTTCATCAGCTGTCATTTCAAAAGAAGAAATTCTTGTTTAGTATACACTCTTTAAAACTGAACATTTTTTCAGGATTTTACAGGTCAGTGGGAATCCTGCATTTAGCCATTATGTTGATTCAACGAAAATAAATATTTTGATATGCTACAAACGTAAAATTAAAATATAAATACAAAAAGAAAATGAGGACATATAAGGTGTTTATGCAATTTACTTAAATATTTACTATAAAACTGATGTTTATAACTGGGGCATACCATTCGCATTTCATGAATACACCATCAAACTTTGATTAAATACGCCGCCATCTGCAAAACTTAAACTAATAAATAAATCTAACTCAATACCAAATTCAAGTTTATTGTACTCAAATTAGCAACAATTGCTTTATTTCCACTTCGGAATCATTTCGCTGTTTATGTTATGGTTGGAAAATAAACTGAAAAAAAAATTGAAACAGATCGTGCAAGTTATTAACCATTTCAATTAACGTTTCTAACTTTTAATTAGATTTTGTTATTTCCTCTCTGGTTTCATGCAGACGCTCGCTGCTGACGGAAACGGACTACATTCAGAACTCCAAAAACTTAAACTATAAGATGCGGCTCTAAGCAACAAAAATTATTGCCTACTGCTAAGACGATAATTTTCTTGGCCACACCTTAACCTACAATAAAAATGGGTCAGCGTTTCTAGGTTATTGTCAACTCATCGAGTCTTTCCCGAAATTCTAATATTCTAAAGCTGTGTTCTTCATCAACAAGCCAGTAACATGAGACATTAACGGCATAAACATATTAATATTAAATACATTAATGGCATAAATTTTTATATTAACTGTTGTTTCACGTATGTGGGATTATCCCTGATTACTAATAGCCATGAATTCAAGTATTAATTAACTGTTGTTTCACGTATGTGGGATTATTCCTGAATACTAATACCCATGAATTCAAGTATTACCCATAATGAAATATCTCTAAGTCGGATAGCTATGTATAGACTACGAGATTTTTCGTCGCAAGAAACATGAAAAATCAATCGATATTCAAATCATTGGTATCAGATCTACGGATTTCCCAGTTGCTAGCTGGATGTTCCTCTTATACTACAAGAATACGCACAGGAGAATGCGATTCTTCGTCAAAGCTGAAAGCCTTTTTTTTTTTTTTTCCTTCTTATTTACAGGTTTGGATTGCATTTTGGTAATTTGAATATTCGTTATCTTCCACTTCAAGTTCTTCACGAACATTCTCCTCGTCTTCAAGTTCTTCATGAACATTCTCTTCAATTTCTGCTGAATCTATTGCCTTCGCAATACTGTGGAGGAAAAATTTCAAAGGTTCAAAATAAAAGAACTTTCGAAATAGCAATGCCGATAACGTTTAGAGTCGCTATACGAAATTCGGCCGCACAAAGTTTACAAAATAATAGGCCCTATAATAATTTTGAAAGGTCGATCACACTCAAGACATTTTGGACATTTTACATGAGAACATTCATACCACGGCATAATCTTCTTTCTAGTGTCTGTTCCTGAAACCAAGTGGATTAATCATCCTCACATGCTGCTTCAAAGTGAACGCCAACTCTAAGGTAGCTATTTGATTTGAAGGCTCTAAGAACGTACTCCACCCCACATCGAGCAGATGCTTCTATTCTACATCATAACAATGTATTTTTAATAAAGGTAGCGATGAAGTTAAACAACAATCGCAGTATCCTCTCTCGGCACAAATTCAGCCCATTGAGGAAATCTAATGCTTTCTTTTTCCGTGATCGAACTTTTATGTGTATTTGTAAGGGTTAAATTCATATAATCGATACAACGTATAGGACTGACACAATGTAGGACTGACACAATGTAGGACCGACACAGCGTAGAACCGACACCTGCATGCGGTCTACACATATAATGCATATCTGTCACCTTCACAGACATTCTACAAACCCACAAAACTGCGTACGGTCGATACCGATATAGGAAATTTGGACAAGGTGTAGGAACGGCGGCAGTATGCAATGAACACTGCATAACGTAACCAAAATTTGTAAGGGTTAAATTCATATAACCGACACAGCGTAGGACTGACACAATGTAGGACCGACACAGCGTAGAACCGACACCTGCATGCGGTCTACACATATAATGCATATCTGTCACCTTCACAGACATTCTACAAACCCACAAAACTGCGTACAGTCGATACCGATATAGGAAATTTGGACAAGGTGTAGGAACGGCGGCAGTATGCAATGAACACTGCATAACGTAACCAAAATTTGTAAGGGTTAAATTCATATAACCGACACAGCGTAGGACTGACACAATGTAGGAACGACACAGCGTAGAACCGACACCTGCATGCAATCTACACATATAATGCATATCTGTCACCTTCACAGACATTCTACAAACCCACAAAACTGCGTACGGTCGATACCGATATAGGAAATTTGGACAAGGTGTAGGAACGGCGGCAGTATGCAATGAACACTGCATAACGTAACCAAAATTTGTAAGGGTTAAATTCATATAACCGACACAGCGTAGGACTGACACAATGTAGGACCGACACAGCGTAGAACCGACACCTGCATGCGGTCTACACATATAATGCATATCTGTCACCTTCACAGACATTCTACAAACCCACAAAACTGCGTACGGTCGATACCGATATAGGAAATTTGGACAAGGTGTAGGAACGGCGGCAGTATGCAATGAACACTGCATAACGTAACCAAAATTTGTAAGGGTTAAATTCATATAACCGACACAGCGTAGGACTGACACAATGTAGGAACGACACAGCGTAGAACCGACACCTGCATGCAATCTACACATATAATGCATATCTGTCACCTTCACAGACATTCTACAAACCCACAAAACTGCGTACGGTCGATACCGATATAGGAAATTTGGACAAGGTGTAGGAACGGCGGCAGTATGCAATGAACACTGCATAACGTAACCAAAATTTGTAAGGGTTAAATTCATATAACCGACACAGCGTAGGACTGACACAATGTAGGACCGACACAGCGTAGAACCGACACCTGCATGCAATCTACACATATAATGTCACCTTCACAGACATTCTACAAACCCACAAAACTGCGTAGAGTTGATACCGATATAGGGAGTTTGGACAAGGCGTAGGAACGGCGGCAGTATACAGTGAACACTGCATAACGTAACCAAAATTTACAATTAGAACGGTACATTAACAAGAGAGAAAAAATCTGGTTATCTAATTAATTTTAGGTATCGACACTGGCATATAGGTAATCATCGACACGGCAAATCGATTTTTGAAGTGCTTTGTAGAGTCTGTGCTAGCAGAAAGCTGTCGATTCTATGCAATGTTGGTCTGTGCCACACGTGTGGGATATCAGGCAGAAGCTCCATGTTTTACATAGAAGAACTAAGAAAGTTAGTTGAAATTTCAGGGTTGTGCTACTTCGCAAATGGCGCCGAAAACGCCATTCTAACGGTAGGTTTTAAAGTCATAACAGGTTTAAGCCCAGCTTCGTTGCTAAGTAACCAGACCTTGCTATATCTCTAAAACTGGTTTAAGGATTTTGCCTAAAAGTTCCAGCTTTTCAACTTTATCCCAAGTTGGTATAGGAACCACCACTCACAGCGAAGCAAACGCTAGGCTGATGTTTCGATGAATCAGTTACAGATTTATGCATGTTCAACTTTCTCTTCTCTGACTGGTTATGGATAAACAGGTGTGGATGGACTTTTATGCCTTAAAAGCCACAAAGTTTTATGACGACAAAATCGAGCCTGAACGAAGCTCAAAGTGAAAACAATCAGTTAGTGCGTTTTAAATTCACGCAAAGGCAATGCACATGAAAAAATTCCTTTGCCTAAGAAAACGCCATTACAGCAAAGAGGATACGTGTGCAACAAAAATGCAATATGCAAATTCTAGATAGTGCGACAATTAAACTTTTCATCATCCTTTTCAAGTTGTTTCGTTACAGCGTGATTTTGTTATTTTTCGTTTCTCTCCCTTTTTCTTCTTTTTTTCATTTCTTTCGCACACTATGTTAGGTTGGGAAGCAGGACCGTGCGTGTTCGCGTGACGATTCTGATTCCATATTCAAATCAACATGTTCCGAAGGATACAAGTTGACAAAAAGAGAAAGAGGAAGAGTGCGCTCGATTTGTATATAAATCATCGTGCTTCCGTGCATCGTTGAAGACGATACAGATGATAGACGAAGAAATGAAAATGCATAAAAAATAAAAGCGTGATCATCGGCGAAAAGTGACTGCAAAAGCTGAGGGGGGGGGAAAGCATAAATAAAAGAAGTAACAGGCTAACAATCTTCTTTGTCCCTAATAATGTTTCTTATGCGATGGTGGCTCAGAGTAGGATAGTTACTGTTTAGTTAGTGCATGCCGTTTTAGTTATGAAATGATCTTGTAAACATTGACGATTCAGACGTGACTCGATATAGCATTAATATTTAATCATGCTTGGGTTCCTCCTCTCATTTATTAGAACGAAAATACATAACCTTTTTCAAATTGAAGAACTCGCAACATTGAAAAGAATACTTTTTATTTTCAACCCACTTTGAATTTTATTCAATAGAGAAAGCACATGTTGTGCTCTAATATCATTTTAAATTTGTTGTTTTCAAACAGCGTGAATGTATAAAATGTATGTAGATACAAAGAATTATGGCTGCTGTAAATAATTCTTTCAATCTACATACATTTTATGATCATTAATTAACTTATTAATCAAAGCTGTGAAAGATGTGCTCAGTTATATCACGTTCGCTCTAATAAAAATAATGCTCTACGAAGAAATCGTTTGGGAAACAGCTTCACGTACAAACTACCAAATTCAAATCCCAGGAGTACCCAGATAATTACAAGAGTGCTCAAATACAGTAGAAACATATGAGGATATTGGAAGCCTTGCAATGAAAATTTCTTCGGCCGACCAGATGGAGGAGGGAATTTGAAAAGTACGCTGGCGGTAGACCAATTCTCCTATCTTGTGTTGTAACAAATCAGAAGTATGGAAGATTTTCCCTTCAGACCATGCCTTTCTCATAAAGCCTCAAAACAGCGAGCGCCCACTAGCACAAATATTTCTCAACCAATACCAGCACTCAACTCAAAAGGCTTCCTCTCAATCCTGTGAGACCAGCTCAAGCGACATCCTAGTTAGATGGAAAGATAAAACACGAGCAGATGAGCTCAGAAAGATGATCGAAAGTAAATCAGATTTCACTTTGCCCCCCCAACGTAACAGAACCTCGTGTTACAGAGCTCAGTCATAGTCTCTGAAATATTCTTTGCCTTAGCTATTTTCGCTGTTCAGGAATACGTTCACCACAGGTTACCGTTTCACATTACTGACGAAAGCAATAACTGTGAGACAGATAACATCCAAGCTTTTGACACTGTTTCAAAGACAATAGAAGAGACTACACTGACGAGCCAAAACATTACGACCATTTTCACATTTTTCAATGAACTCGTCTGGATGACGTGGAGGGCACGTGATTAAATGGGAATGGTATTTAAGGAGGTAAGGAAGGAAACGGTAAGGAATCATTCTTGCACTTACTTTTGCGAGTGATAAGAAAGGCCGCTGGTCTAAGCGAATTTAATAGAGGGCAGATTGTAATGGCCCGAAGAGTAGAAGCGAGTATCTTCGAAATTGCACGACTGGTAGGTTGTTCATGATCTGCTGTTGTTACTATTTATGCAAAGTGAATAAACGACGGTGACACCAGCAGTAGAGTACAAGGTGTTGGACGTGGAAAAAAAAAGGACGTCCAAGACGGTCCCGCTTGGCACAGCAAAATCGGCGTCAGATAATGGCTCAGCTGACAACTCAATAAAATACAGGTTCAAGTGCAACTGTTTCGGAACACAGAGTTCAGAGGACTCCGTTGGATATGGGACTGCACAGCAGACGTCCCTCTGGTGTGTCTCTGTTGACCAAGCGTCATTGCCAACTACAGCCACAGTGGGCCCGGGAACATCGATAAGTGGAAGACATTTGCGTTGCTCCCTGTACAGCAAATCATACAAAGGCTGGTGGTGGCGATATTATGCTTTGGGCGGCTCATGGACCCTTAGTTGTGGTAGAACAGACCATGAAAGCTGCGGAGTATCTGAACATAAATGGGCATCAGTTGCACCCTTACATGGCGTCTGTCTTCCGATCAGAAATGGAATCTTCCAGAAGAAGAACGCTCCATATTACAAGGCTCGAATTATGTTGGAGTGGTTCGAGGAGCAAAAGAATGAATTCCGTTAATACACTAGCAAGCTGACTCGCCGGATCTTAACCCGATAGACCTACACAGAACTTGTGGCATCCATGCCAAGGTGAGTTGCAGCGATTTTGAAGGCCAGCGGTAGCACAACGCCTTATCGAATAGGTGGTCAGAATGTTTTGGGTCTTCAGTGTATATCTGTCTTAATGCTTGTAGATTCCAGCAGTACAACGCAATTCCAAAGTGTTATAATTATTAAAAAATAAACACGAACCAATTATAGCCATCCTGAATGAGGGAAATTTTATAAAGACTATCTGATAGAAGGCCGCACTCGAATCAGCCACACTGCGTTAGTTGTGAAGTATAAGCCAATGATAGCTGACACCTTTTGACATAACAGACTGCGCTAGCGCAAGGTTATGTCAAAAATATAAGGCTCTAGTGTAGAATCGAGTGGCCCTTCGATTAGCGATATATATATATATATTTAATTTTGGCGATGAAACCTCATTTTTGGTTACCATGATAGTTTTAACGTTGTTTTAGCTTCCTGATTTTTCTTAAATGAAAATAGATTGATGTGTACATGGATAAATTTAAGGCAGTGCACAATGCCTAGTTTGTGTAATTCTGGGATGTTTTTTAAGCGAAATTAGATTGATGTGTACATGGACAAAGAGTTTGTGCAATTCTTTGACTTTTTATTTTGGTTTTGTGTAACGGCCATCTTGAAATTGTGCCTTCCTGGCGCCAATCTTGGCGTCAAAAAAGAATCGCCAATAAACAAGGGGCACACAATTGTAAACTTTTACCAAATATAAGACTGCATTAGCTGTACTGTATATAAGACTGCTTTCGCTGTGACACTGTCGTTACTAGTTTCATGTATCTCCCACATATTAGAGTATTTGCAGATTGGAATATTTCAGGGGAAAAAAAAAAAAAAAAAAAAAGCTTTTAACAAGTTTATTGTAAATGAATGCAAATATTACCGAACATTTTTTTCACAATAGAGCCCATGGATTTTGATGTGCTATAATATTATCAAGTCATTTGATGGAATGTAGTACCTTTTAGCTAATAAATTAAACATAGATTTTCGAAATAATAGAAGTGAACAAAAAAATAAATTTGCATTCATAGTTAGTTTTCTCAACAAAATTCAACAATAATTCGAAAGAAAATACTGTTGCGTGCATAAGGAGTCGTAATAGATCGAGTGCAGACAGACCGATGATAGCTTGGTAAAATGTATTTTACCAAAAGAAACACTTCCCAGTTCTGGAACTTTACACAAAAAATACTCGTACAGCTCTTTTCAATATTACAGAGTACAAACAGTAGTTACACTTCAAACTACTAAGAACGTTAAACACATGGCAATACAAAGCGCATCTGAAGAGCGAAGCTCACACAAAGACCTCCCAGTAGTCCGAAATCGATGCTATTTCCGGTCTTGTGATAGCCGAGAAATCTCTAGTACCTTCCAGTTCTTCAAATTACTGGAAGGCAAATGACGGCCGAATACGGTTATAGTTACATATAGGGATAAATTACAGTTATACAGGAACTGAACCCAAATGTCGCCAAATTTGGCGAATTTTAGAATTTCTTGCCAAATTTGGCGACAAAATTAGTTGCCAAAAACCATCAACAGCTTGGCGTTATCTCGCCAATTTAGCGAAATAGCCATTTACATAAATTTTAAATATACTTGCCCCTGTAATCTTATTTTTTCGGCAGAGCTTCGTCTCTTCAGATTTATCATGTTATATTATACAAAAGATAATGCAATTTCACATATCATTTCACTAAAATTATGTATACGTATACAAAATACGTAACAATATCTTAATGATTTATTTTTGAAAAGGAAAAAAAAAAATTCCAAATATGTCATTTCAATGGACTTGGAAGTTTTAATTTTAACGTTCGTACGCTTCAGACTCTGACACAGATTCTTACGAAATCCAATTGACAGCATTGTAAGAAGAGCAGCAATTTACCACTTAAATCTGCAACTCGCTTGCCACACATATTCTTTATATACGTAACACGTAAAACTGTCAAGGGCTTGAAGTAGGAAATGAAATACGACAATGATACTTGAAAGTATTGGCAATGATAATTGCAAAAAATAAGCTAAAGATAATAAAATAATGTAACCTACTTCCACTTTATCTCGTATTACGTGTGGCAATCGCTTTGTAAAGATGCTAATAGAAACGGTAGAACAAAGCATAAAAGACTTCAGAAATACAGCATTAATAATACACATTCTCACCCACTCATCACACGTAAAACTGTAACGCGGCAAAAAAGTAGGAAATGAAAATGGGTAATAGCAATATACTTAATCTAATAAACTAGGTATTAAAACATGATGTCCAGTTTATATTTTGATACATGAGACATTATATACTCTCTGAAAATTAAAAATTCAGCTCTAGAGCAGTGGTTTTCAAACTGTGTTCCGGGAAACGCCGAGTTTCCGCGAGTCAAACCCCAGGATTTCAGTCGTCAAAATAAAAATTCGAAAAGAAAATTTTAAAATACTCGCACTAGTTGGCTAGCGTTTTCTAACTAAAAATATAAAGATACATTTAGTTATAGATTAATTTTAAAACTTAACATGTGGTCATCTTATATCAAAGAGAATACAATACTTTATTATACTTTGCGAAAGACGCGGTATACGAGATAAAGTGGAAGTAGGTTACATTATACAATAGATGTACAATACTTTGCGAAATTAAACAGTTTTCTAATCAGTCGTCAAAATAAAAATTCAAAGAGAAAATTTTAAAATACTCACACTAGTTGACTAGCGTTTAACTAAAAATATTAAATTACATTTAGTTACAGATTAATTTTAAAACTTAACATGTGGTCGTCTTACATCAAAGAGAATACAATACTTTAATATACTTCGCGAAAGACGCGTAATACGAGATAAAGTGGAAGTAGGTTACATTATACAATAGGTGTACAATACTTTGCGAAATTAAACAGTTTTCTAATCAGTCGTCAAAATAAAAATTCGAAAAGAAAATTTTAAAATACTCACACTAGTTGACTAGCGTTTAACTAAAAATATAAAGATACATTTAGTTATAGATTAATTTTAAAACTTAACATGTGGTCGTCTTATATCAAAGAGAATACAATACTTTATTATACTTCGCGAAAGACGCGTAATACGAGATAAAGTGGAAGTAGGTTATATTATACAATAGGTGTACAATACTTTGCAAAATTAAACAGTTTTCTAATCCGTCGTCAAAATAAAAATTCGAAAAGAAAATTTTAAAATACTCACACTAGTTTGTAAGGATCTTAAGTTTTACCAACGTTTATTTTATTTTAAATCTTTACTATCACTTCTTATTTTCTACTTCCGGCCAGAATTAAAAGCTTTAACTTATTTATGCAAATTTGTCTTGCGAACGCCAAGTACTTAAGTTGTGGCTTTTTGCCGAGCGAGAGAGAGGAAGGAGTGATTAGGAGCAGGCCGCTTGCCATAGCAGTTTTACTCGGTTGCTGGTTGCCTTCAAGACCAGAGGTTTAATCCTCTTGATAATTTTAAACGTATCGTAGTGTTAACAGTTCTCTGTACTACATACGGCCTTTCTGTTAATATACGGCCAATCGTCAAGTAGGCACTTGTTTATTAACCCAAAGTTAGTTTAATTAGAGTTTAGTTAATATTTTTTATATTCTTACGTTCAGACCACAAGTGGTTGGTCTCTGTATTCCGAAGTCCGGAAATCATTGTAAAGAGAGAAAAATAAAGGGTTTCGTATACCCTTCCTGTGTATCTTGTCTACTTCCCACATTTATTGAACATAGCTGCTTTAGTAAGCTCCCTGTTCCGAGTCAGGTCATTTAATGTTCCCAAAGCAAGTAAGAAGGAACACTGAACCTGATAAGTTGACTAGCGTTTAACTAAAAATATAAAAATACATTTAGTTACAGATTAATTTTAAAACTTAACATGTGGTCGTCTTATATCAAAGAGAATACAATACTTTATTATACTTCGCGAAAGACGCGTAATACGAGATAAAGTGGAAATAGCTTACATTATGCAATAGATGTACAATACTTTGCGAAATTAAACAGTTTTCTAATCAGTCGTCAAAATAAAAATTCGAAAGATGGAATGAATTTAATCGACAGTATTAAAAATGATACATTATAACATTTTTTCAATTGAAGAAATCTGTAAGAGAATATTTCCCAGGGGGGTAAAAATCTAAGTATGGCTGGATAAAAGATCCATTCGAATACTACGATAAAACTTAGCTACGTATCAACAGCCTGGACGTTAAAATATAAATTTAAGCAAGAGTAGCCCCCCAACACAGTTGGGTAATATTTTTGTTGGTTGTAGATTCATGCACAACTAGAAGATTCTCACACAGCTGTGAATATTTTAATGCCATTCGGAACAATGTGTGTGATTATGGCAAAGCCTTGAGGGCTATCTACCTAAAGGGAGGGATGCCTTCGTGGAGGACTTTCTAAGGGAAACTGGATCGTATGCACGTTACACATGGAGAAAACCACGAAAACGCCCATGCAGCCAGCCCGTTCGCGGGATTCGAACCTCGGACCGAACTACCAATGTTCAGCTACTTTACCGCTCGGCCGCTGGTGAGCCACCATTCGGAACAAAGTATTTAAGTGAAAAGTTTTTCTTGACGTATATGGTAACAAAAACAAAATACAGAAACAAATTAAATCCAGAATAGGAAATGCAACTGCACATAGCATCAATAGAGCTAGACTTCGACAATGTGTGTTAAAAAATGGAACCACACTTCTGCTACTAAATATAATGCAAAGGTAGGTGACAGTTCCAGCAAAAATACATTTCTTTAATTATCTTTACATAAAATCACTATATTACACACAGATCTGCTTTAAATATTATTTTAAAATATGTTTTCCTAAGGGTATGATGGGGTTCCCCGAAAAAAACCTTATAATTCTAAAGGTTCTATGAATTCAACAAAGTTTGAAGACCAGTACTCTAGACCTAGAGCAAAGTATACAAATTTTTAAAATGCCCAAATTTTAAGTTTCAGATTGAATCATGCTAATTTGATAGGGAAAACCACAGAAAAAAGGAGTCAAATTTCCCTTTTAAATTAAGCGGATAAAATTATCATAAATTAGGTAACGAAAATGCAATCCTTATAATAAAGAATTGTAAAGTATTTTATTTAATTCATAATGCGGCTCTTTTCGATTGTTTCCTTTTCCTCACATTTTCTTTTTTCCCTTTCTAAAAAGTAACTGAATTTCAAATAAACTAGAGTAATCTATAATGAAAAACAACACATTCTTCATCATATACTTAATGTTTGAACACTTAACATTCTTTTATGGAAAATTCAAAAATTTTCCCTATATTTATGACACTTTTTTTTTATCGTCAGTTTTGCATTCAAATCTTTTTTCACCTTTCACATATTTTCGCAGGACAACTGTAAACATCACTGTCTAAAGTTAACCAACCTTTGAGCCTCTGAAGTTAACCTTTTAACTTTTGAAGTCTAAACATTTAAAAAATCGCTGACTTAGAAAAGTTAATCCAGACATTAAAATCTATTCAAATAGTAAAACAATAAGCATTCGATATAGACGAAATATTTAATTTCAGCGATAAGTAACTCAGTTCCATCAATGAATTTTTAATACATGTATACCACATGAAAGGGTTTACATGTTTTAATCCTTAAAATATGTGCGTGAGAATAAATTAGAACAGAGTTTTTGAAACTGGGAATAGCTTATTAACTGTATCGTTTGGGAAAGCTAATTTGGTTTGTACTCATTACATTAGCGAAACGGTAAAGAGAAAAATCAGCTGCGCTTTCGTAAGGATTTGATCCATGTCACGATCGTTAAATTTTAGGAATCACATCAGAATAAGTTAAATTTTAGCTTTTAGCTGTGTTCTTGGAATTCGTCGTTCTGGAAAGTACGATGACTAAATAAAAGTCGTAATTTAAGAGGTAAGCACGTTTAACTTCATAAAATAAGCTTTGAATCTGTCAGAGCTTATTTGAAATTAAATAATAAATTAAAGCTTTATTAGTCCAAAGAGACTATTGTTTTCGTTTTGCGATTTTGCGTCGAATCACTCTGAAGGTCCGTTTCACTTTTCAGATTGTTGCCACCAAATATTATCGCCCTCTATCACATTTAAAGAAATTAAATAATGAAGAATCTGCATAAATGTATGCATGTTTCTCGCATTGTGATAAAACAACGGTACCTAAAGCCATCCAGTTTTGAATAATGTAATCCTCCCGCGAATATGGGTATCTGGAAGCCCAAATTTGAAATTTGGAATTTGTTTTATTATCGATTTAATATATTGTAAAACGTTAACGAATTTTTGATTAACAAACTCAAGGATTTCAAAGCGAGCGACGACGACGTTGTACAAAAAAAAAAAAATATTTTTTTATCTCCAGCGCGCAAGACTGTGTATCGGAAATTCTAAAGATAGGCTAAATTTAAAATTATTTTGCGATATTGCTCTTGAACTGAATTTTAAGGTTTAAGTGCGAAGAACATGATATTTAGTAAATAAAGGTAACACACCAAACGTGTAACCACCAAAAAAGGTAACCACCAAAAAAAAAAAAAAAAAAAAAAAAACCACTCCTTTGGACGTTATTTAAAATCTGAAACCTTTCAGATTTTCGTTTTTAATTTATTAAATTTAAAATAGGTTTTTAAATTTATTATTTTCATTACTTTTATCCCCAAAAAACTGATAATTGCGAATAATATTTGATTTGCAAAAAAATGCATGTATGTTTTTGCTCATACAGTTAGTCAAAGTCTGCGTACATCAAGAAAAGTAATATCAAATACAAATTTTAAGGTGCGAAAATGGTAGTTTCTTAAAGTTTTATATTTTAAATATTTAGTTTCAATAAGGGACTTTGAAATTATTTAACTGTAATATTTTCATATCTAATAATTTATGCACACTAATTTTTAAAAGATAAGTGGCCAGAAATCAAAGCCAATAAAGTTTGCGTACAACGCGAAGGAGGCGGGGGATTTCTTATCTAACTTTTAAACTTCAAATTTGAGAATGCAAAGAAGGTTACACTTTCAAGGTCATTGACCTCCGAAGCAAATTTCACGTTGGTTGGAAGTTGCTATTTCTATTTTCTTTGACGAAATTGACAACCAATAAAGAAATTCCTTTAGTTACGAGATAACTAATTATCAAATTGAGAGATGAAGGTAAAACTCTTCGTTATATTGGTAAAACCATTGGAAAACCATTTCCTAGTGTGCAAAGAGTTATTCAAAACTATCTTGACACTGGTAGTCTTGCTGTAAAACCAAGATGTGGGAGACCGAAGAAGCTAACGCAGAGAGAAGAAAGAAAAATTCTTTTACGAATTAAACAAAATCCTAAACTTTCTGCTGCAAGCATTGCAAAAGACATTTTTAACTAGCAACAAGGAAATTTCTCTTGAAACTGTACGAAAAGTGCTGCGAAAGGCCAATTATCATGGACGCAAACCTAGGTCTAAGCCATACATTTCCGAGACAAATAGAAAGAAAAGAATTGCTTTTGCCAAAACATATTTAAACTCTTCGCAGGATTTCTGGAACAATGTAATTTGGTCAGATGAAAGTAAATTTACAATATTTAAAGGTAATGGCCACCCTATTGTATGGAGAAAACCAGGAACAGAACTGAATCTGAGAAATTTAAACCCAACTGTCAAACATGGAGTTGGCGGTGTGATGGTATGGGGGTGTATGTCGTCGAAAGGAGTTGGAAATTTTCACATTATTGATAAAGTCATGGATAAGTATATTTATCTGGATATTCTGAAGAAAAATCTACGAGACAGGGCTCGAAATTTAAACTTTTCTAATACCTTTATTTTCCAACAAGACAACGACCCGAAACATACAGCTAAAATTGTGAAGGAATATCTCCTCTATCACACTCCAAGACAGTTGCGTACTCCTCCACAGTCACCAGACCTCAATCCAATCGAACATTTGTGGACAAAATTGGAGAAACGAATTCGAAAACACAATATTACGTCGCGAAATAAGCTAATTAGTAAATTGCAGGAAGAATGGGCGAAATTTACGTCGGATGACACTGGAAAACTAGTTCAGGCAATGCCCAGACGTCTGCAAGCTGTTTTGAAGAATAAAGAATATCCTACAAATTATTGAAGTAATGTAAAAACCTTATATTTTGCTTTTTTTTTGAAAGTGTACGCAGACTTATTGGAGGGAATTTCTGAGTTTTTTTAACAAAATATATTTTTGAAAAAATGTAAAAAGTATTACACTGATATTATTTATTGTTTTATTTAAGCTTACAATTTTAGCTAATAGAAGAAAAAAAATGCAATGATTAAAAATACATTTTTCTATGCTTTAAGTGTTTTTTTAATTTAAAATTTAGTCTGTACGCAGACTTTTGTGACTAACTGTATATTTAAGTCCGCCAGGGTATGCTCGTGCAAAATGCTCATCTTGAAAGGGTAATGTCATTACAGCTTATATAAATTCAGCACACTAATTCAGTTGCAATTAAGCGTTCGTGTATTCGGGACACTTAATTCGCCAGCAATTAAGAAAGCACTTAAAGAAACCGCAAGAAGGCCCACCTAATCTGACATCGCATCAAAGAACACGACATTTGAATTCTAGATTAGTAAAATATCCTCGAAAATGAGTCGTTAAAAAAAACTACCGTCTAACGGCAAAGCAGCTCAACAATGGGACTCAACAATGCTCAACTCCATAACAATGAGGAAACGGGTTCGGATAGTTGCTTGTGCATAACAATGAATGAATTGTTAAACAACAGACGCTAGAAGAAAACGCCATCCATCAAAATTGAAACAGTCGATAGCTGCAGTGAAATTCAGATGCATCTTAGGTAAAATTATTATTCAACGACCGAATCTCCATTGATAATCTCCCAATTTCAGCAGTAGTTTCAGCAAAAAATTCATTCACGATGTCAGAGGTGAGAAAGAAGCATATATATTTATTTGTTTCGGTGATGCATTAATCGTGTAAATATACATTGTCTGACGAGGAAGTAAAAGAAAATACGTGCACATTTGTGTAGGAAAAATGGTTGATCATTAGCAAGTCCTGCGGCGTTCTACATGACGTTTTCTTACATATTATTTTAATTTCTTCATATATACTTTCTCACGATTTCCTAATTTTATTGATAAAAACCTTGAGTTTATTGCAATGCATGTACTGAATAATTCTAATATTTAATTTTTAAGCACTATCTGCCTAATAATTCATAAAAGTACATGCCTTTTTATAATTCTGCTTTTCTTCGTATAATTGTATATTGCTCTATATTTTATTTCGCAACTTTTCTTATAACTCTATTATTTTTATAATTTGCAATACTGTACTTACTGTATAAATAACAAATTAAATATATTCTTTAGATATTCTTAGAATTTTTAATATGCGATTTTGCGTATTTCAATATATTTTACTTTTAAATATACGAAAATATCTTTTCGAATCCTAACATTTAATACCCACCAGCGGTCGAACGGTAAAGTCACTAAACTCTGGTAGTTCGGTCCGAGGTTCGAACCCCACGAACAGACTGGTTGCATGGGCATTTTCGTCGTTTTCCCCAAGTTTAACGTGTATACGAGTCAGTTTCCCTTAGAAAGTCCTCCACGAAGGCATCCCTCCCTTTAGGCATATAACCCTCGAGTCGTTTGCCATAATCAAATAAATCAAACCAACCTAACATTTAACATATTAGAAAACTGAAATTCTGTTAATGGCAAGCTAACTTCGAATCAAATTGTATTGTTATTCCGTTTTACTAAAGAACTGACAAATACTTACTTACTTAAGCATTTATCCCAGTATTATTTCATAATTTACTTTTTAAAACGATTAACAATATTTTACAAGCTAAGCTCAAATTTAACTAGACAAATAGCAGAAAACAGCATTAATATCTGAATAACGCCATGAGAAAGTTAAAATATCTTTTTTATTAAATCTTTAAGAATTACAAACAGAATACAAACACCAATTGTGCTTAAAACAAAAACTCCGCCTCCTGCGAGTATTTAAAATAACTTTGAAATTCCAATTCGAGGTAGCGTAGTCGAATGACTACACAAAATTGTCTACTTAAGCTGGTTCTAACACTTTAACATCGGCTAGCAAAATGGCTAAAGCCCGAATAATCTCTGGCAGAGCTGGCGATCGGATGAAAACTGCGTGTAAAGCTACCAAAGCTCTAAAACATTTAAACCAGCACCTTAAATACTCAAAAATCTAATTCTGGTACGGACAACGCAAAGCAGAAGTTATAGTAAAGTTTTTAAATCATAATAATTGGCTAATGAAAATACTTTAGTGAAAATATCTGACATTTTAACCAGGTTATTTTCATCAAATACTCAAGATCCAATAATATCTGGAGGAAGGAAAAGCTTAAAAACAGAGCAAACACACACAAATAATAATATAAGCTCACGACTTTTTAAAAAATATTTTCGCAAATATTCTAAAATTAGCTTGAATAGGATAAAAAAAAGAAAGGATAAGATATGGTTATAAAGAAAGAGCACATTATTACTTAAGATGATGCTGACTGTTTAAGAACATTAACTCAATTTTATTATGATTTCTTTAAACATGGCCAAATAAATTCATGTAACTAAACAACTGGCAGTATATCTTATTGACACATTACTATAAAATGAGGTGAATCTCTTTTTCCCAGTATTTTTGGTTTTATATGATTACGACAAAGCCTCGAGGGCTGCCTGCCTAACAGGTGAGACGTCTTCATAGAGGACTTTAATCCTTTCCGGCACGCTACCTTTTAGAGTCGGAGTTTTGATTAAAAAAAGAAAAAGGATAGGTAGTCTAATAAGGCCTAGAGGAGTACACAATAAAATTTTGTGAAGATAGCACTTATCGTTTTAATTCTGTGGGTGTGCCCAAAGTGGGCACACTAATTGAATAGAGTTTCGAAAAGAGTGCTGAAACGAGCATTGTTGTCAATGAACTGACCGATGAGATGCGGAGAAACAAAGAATGCAGAATCTCAGTTGTCCTAGATGGTCGGTGAGCCCGGTCTGGGCACACCCAGGGTTCGCCATTTGATTTTATTCAAGATTTCAAGGTAAAAATTTAAAACTAATATAGAACAAGGAGATTAGCATACAGCCAAAAAAATAACATAAAAATTTCTTTTCAAATAATTCCTTTTCAATTATCCGGATACACCGATTCCGGACCGGTTAAAAGAGCATATACTGCACATTACTATTAATTACTGATTAATATTACTATATAATTATTTATTTATATTAATTACTTATTAATCCTTTTAATCAACAAGTTTTTTAAAATGTAAAAACTGAACAATCAAAATGTAAAAATTGTAAAATATAACAATATTTCATAAACAGCGCATATTTTTTGATTAAAATGATATGAAATGTATAACATTGAAGTATCTTTACGTCCATTCGCTCTTAGCTGCTGCATTTTTTTTCTTTTTTAATCTAAACTTAGATTGCTGTTAATTTAAAAGAATTTGAATTTACAACACAATATTTTGATCGTTGAAGAACAGAGATTTGTATCAAAATCTCACGAAAGTCTCCCGATTTTCCAAAATTTATCTAAAATTTATCCCAATCTAAGAAAAAGTTTTGTCTAATTCTAAATTCGGATTAATATATTTCCTGGATGTCTTTCACTGTGTAAGTTGTCAAATACTTGTTTCAATTCAGTGTCTCTCACATGACAATAGCTCTGAGCTTTAAATACATCGCGATATGTCACTATTGAATTAAAATGTACCGAATTCGTAATGTCTAATAAATGACATAATAATGCTATTCATCAAGCTTCGCCAATGAAATATCTGGGGCGAATATGTGCATTAAAAACAGTTACAATTTTTTAAACTCACTATGCCTAAAGCATATCACTTTGTCATGGTTTAAAAAATATCATTAAAAAATAACACGACTAAAGTATAACAGCATTTTTGCAAGTCATTAACAAATAATTCAATAAAAAAGCAGTCATGCAAGAGTAGAATTTTTTCAAATCTTTTTGTTAACTCGAGTACTATTTGTGTTACTGTACGAGTTACTATTTGTGTTATTGTACAGCAAACCTGACCCAAAACTCTGTACTAACAACCCACTCAGACAGTATGATGATTCTTTGAAACATAAATAGCAAATTGCCGTTTTTCAGTCTTCGTTGTTTTATGAGGGAACTCAGTGTTGAAAAGGTGTCAAAATTACTTTTTAATACATTAATTACAATTTTTTAAAATAAAACTCAGTCTAAAAAAGTGAAAAAAAAAGTTTTCTAAGCGGCCGTCGATTATTGTTTACAGGAAAGCGTGGATACAACCCAAGATTTAGGGTTCTATGAAGGAGAAAGACAAAGAGGTCTCCGTCATGGCTTCGGGATGTATGTTTTTCCATCCGGAGCGCGGTACACTGGATACTGGAGGAAAGGACTTAGACATGGCATTGGAACATTCATATACCCTGATGGCAGTCGTTACGAAGGTAAAACAACTAACATCAGTACCCACAAGATTTAAATGAATTTTTTGCAGTTTAATCAGGAAAAAGAATGATAATTCAATTCGTAAGGTTTCATTACTTTTCCATTTCATGACTTGTGTAAAAATGAAAAAAGCAGTATAATGTCACATAAAAGTATTATTGTTTTTTTAAACAATAAAGATCTGCGATTAAATACATGATTTAATTGTTTACAATTAAATACTCGATTGTTTTCAAAAAACATCCAGTTTATGAATCAAAAACAATTTAAATGCTGGAATAATTTAAATGAAAACAGCTTGTTCAAAGTATCACTCAACGTATAAGCATACTGGCCTTTTCTCTTAATATGTTTTATTTTATATCACTATCCGATTACTATTTGCAGAAAATTCCTTACTTAATTTCTTACGGGGAGTTCTATTTAAATCCTCAAATGCCTCATGTGATTAAATCTTAAATATTCTACTGCTTGGCAAATTTTTACCACGAATCCTTTTAGGTATTTTCTTGTAATAATCATAATTATATTAAGGGTCTCTCTCATTGTACCAAGGCAGTGCTTTAATGCTAAATTCCTAATTTTTTAAAAATTCTTTTGAAAAAATAAATGACCAGTTATAATCTTTCTTAGAATCTTACTAAATGCTTGATCTAAACTTCTTAAATGCTTTACTAAATGCTTTCTTAGAATCTTACTAATGATGTATTCACGCTACCTATATCCGATAGGTTATGTTAGGTTAGTCTGTTTGAATATGGCAAGGCGCAATATGGCTGTTTACCTAAGGGGAAGGATGCCTTCGTGAAGGACTTTTTAAGGGAAATTAGTATTCACGTTACATATGCAGTACCTGATAGAAATACTTCAAATTCACAAGGTTGGATCATATCTGCATTATTTTTCTATATAGGTATTCTAATATTCTTGTGCAAGATTAAGTCACTGTAATTTAATTATTTCCCAAAGCCCTAGTATTTTATCATTAATAAGTCTAAAAAGCGAAACCATCTTAAATTTTATACTGATCTATGAAAGCATAACCCATCTTAATTCGAAAGAGGGCAAAATATAGCATCAAAAAGTGCCGTAATGTAACTAAAACTTGCAGTACTATCTTCGATGATCTGTTCGAACTTCCATCTTCAGATGCAAAAAATTTAAGCCAAATAATATTCCTCACTTTTCGTGGAAGAAAACATCGCAGTTCTAAAACATCGTGGTCAAAAGCGGTTCAAAAATTTCGCAGTTTAAAAACATCATCGTCGAAAATATCGTGGTAAAACATAAAGTACCTACAAATCATCGCATGACGATAACATCACACATATACGTTTTTGAAATCCAACACTGACATATTATGTAATTGACTTTCGTCATCACTAACAAATCCAACATAACAACTTCCTTTTTCTACGCATTGTTAGATCGTAGGTTTCGTAAAAAATTATCAGTAAATCCTTATAAAAAAAAAAAGGTTAGTTTTTAAATAACCTTTGTTATAATTAAATATTTAAATTTATTCTAAAGTATAAGCCGCATCGAATAAGTTACAATAGTTTTCTACTCATTTTCAATTTTTAAATGCTTAAGTTTCCTTCTTATTTTTAGTTCATTCAAAAATATGAAATATAGAAGTAAAGGAGTCCCTCTTTCCTTCTTGCTCTCCCAGATCATTATACGAACATGCGTTCACAACTTTTAAAACGTGAAAATACATGTGTGCGATGTTATGGTCATGCGACGATTTGCAGGTACTTTATTTTCTACCACGATATTTTCGACGATGGTGTTTTCAACTGCGAAGTTTTTGGCCCGCTTTATTTTGTACCACGATGTTTTTACAACTGCGATGTTTTCTCTTTGCTTTCTTTTCTCCCGCGAAGTTTTCTACAGCGGCGTTTTCGCCTTGCGTTGTTTTCTCCACGACGTTTTCGGCGACACCGCAGAATGATT
Organism: Stegodyphus dumicola; assembly: GCF_044657685.1. Taxonomy (NCBI): domain Eukaryota; kingdom Metazoa; phylum Arthropoda; class Arachnida; order Araneae; family Eresidae; genus Stegodyphus; species Stegodyphus dumicola. Next base: position 17,663,880 of record NC_140772.1, on the reverse strand, counting down.
ATATTCGTTATGCGAAGCACCACTACGCCTTATTTTGAATTGTAATGTATTTACAGAATTAACAAGAAACACAGTTAAATAGCGTTGTATCACCAGGATTTCGCTTATTTCAGGAGCGTGGTGGGAGAATAAGAAACACGGTCATGGAAGATACACATATTCCAATGGAGATATGTACGACGGTATGTGGTGCTTGGACAAGAAGCAAGGTTATGGCTTATATTGCGATGAAGCAAACCGCTTTTATTACAAAGGTTACTTCGCTGATGGAACTCTAAATGGTCCTGTTCAAGTGCTGATGAACAATATCTATTTCTTTGGAAACTTCATCGATGGAAAAGTAAGTAAAGAATAAAAAATTATGCTGTAAAACACGACATATGCTTTCTCAACCCTCTAATCACAATATTGAATGGGTATTACTTTTACCGCTATTCCTTCATCGTAACACTTGAGGAATTTTGCAGAAATAACGTTTAAAAAAATAATGACACATATTTTGAATTTCAAATAAGAAATACCTATCTGCAAAACAAATATGTAATTCAGTACTAAATACATTTTCCATATCCCTTTTTACGTAATTTTAAGATAGACATTAACTTACATAAGAAAAATAAGTGTATTATGATAGCATTCAATGTATGTGAAAGAAATTAAAAATCATCATACTGTAAAGTTAAAAATCAGAGTCATTAAACGAAGGGGTTTTGTAATATTTACTATATCAAAATAGAAAAACTGAAAAAACATTTGTAATATTCATTATATCAAACTAGAAAACATATTAAACTACCAAAGGGGGTGGGGAATCAGTGTCAAGTTAAAAAGCAGAAGTTCTATGACATTTTATAAACGCACGACTCAAATTTCATTGTGAAAATTTTACTGCATCAAACTAAAGTTTAATAAGTTAAATGAACTATAATATTAAAAGTAATAACCTATAACGTTAAAGTAAAATAAACTATAAAGTTAAATAAGCATATTTATAAATATTTATTTTATCACTGCAGACTTTTAGCCACTAAACTACCAAGTCTACTTTTATAAACTACATAAGAAACCCCGTAAGAAATTTTCTTCTGATGCGAAAAAAAGTTGCAGTTTAGGCCAGCTGCAACTATCTAGGACCTTCTGAAGAAGTTGAAATTAGATCGATTCTATATTTCTTACAGCGAAATACTTACTTACTCGATCAAATACTTAGTATTTTATACAAGCACGAGTCATATTTTGCTCTGAAAATTTTGGATACAATCTACGATATTCTGATTTGTTTAACCTTAGGCCCATCTTCTAGCGAATTAAAAATAATTAATAATAATTAAATCAAACATTTTCCTCCCGCTTAGAAAGGCATCACTCTAGCAATGGTTGCAATAGATTTTGCTGAAAAAAAGCTACGACCATGAAAGTAAGAAATTTCTGAAAAATAGAATGGGTAGATTCATTTCCGAATAGACAGATCCTCAAAAAATGATACGCATAAAAGATTTATGTCATTGAGAACCTCCACATAGAACGATTGAAAGATGATGTTTTCCTCAAAATATGATATGATGGATATTAATAAACTTTCTTGTTCTATTCTTGCAGCCTTCTGGACAAGGAAATTATTCTCTGCCAAATGGTCTTCTTATAAGAGGAGAGTTCAAGTTATATGGCCCCAAAAAGATCCCTCTATGGGTGACTAAGAGCGTAAGTCCCGCTTTTCTCACAGGAACAAAATGAAGTCGTTAAAAGAAAGCAGGCAGAAGCTAAATGCTTGAAACCATTTGTAATTCACAATAAATAGCTTTCTATCTAATCTGTTTAGTTTCTTTCTTCCTCAAAGAAAAGTATTTAGGGAATACCGACTTTTTTTAAGGCGGAAATGAGATGAGTTGTTAAATAAATTGGCTTTTCTGAAGCCGACAAGTATTAAAGCCAAATATGCTTTAAGTTTTCGTGAAAGTTTATAATAAGTTACCATGCCAAAACCAAGAATTCGACAAAATACCATTTCTAAAACCTATTTAGAAACTAAATATGACGTTTAAGGGGACTCATACACCTTAAAACCCATAAGATGTAACTATTGCAAGAATTGGGATAACTTATTTATTTTAAAAGCAATTACTTCCAACTTTTTACAGCTGACTACATAATATAGTTGCTTTCTGAAATAGTCATCAGAAAGGTTGTGTTGCCACAAATATTTTTATAATTTAATCCGCTTTGTGACAACATTTTTCGTCATGTTTCCACCTTGCGCGCACAGTTTAAAATATTCTGTTGCATAATTTAACTCCATATTTAATATATAGCTTTTATAACATTTGGAAACTACTATGAACCTAAAATTCTAAAAATTTCTTGTTAAATTTTTATTTTATTTGGAGTTGAGTTTATAAAATGTATTTTATTAAAAAAATTTGTAATGTTTTCGTCCATAAAATTTTTCAATATTAAAATATTTATCATATTTTTGGTACAGTTAGAAAATAGTGCCCATATAAAGAATTCCATCCAATTTCAAGTATGTACCATCAGCCATTTTTAAAATATCGTGCGCGCAAGGTGGAAACATGGCGAAATATTTTGTCACAAAGAGGATTAAATTACAAAAATATTTGTGGCAACACAAACTTTCTGGTTACTAGTTTCCAAAGCAACTATATTATGTAGTCAGCTGTAAAAGGTTGGAAGTAATTGCTTTTAAAATAGATAAAATATCCCAATTCTTGCAACAGTCACATTTTCGAAGATCATGAGGGGTTTAAGGTGTATGAGCCCCCTTAAATAATAATTCCTAAATACGCATGTAAGCATGAAATCAGTCAAAATTTTTTTAAGACAGTTGTTGAAATATAAATAAGTAGCTGCAGACATGGTTAAACTAAATATATTATTTATTGTCGACATTTACAGCCCCAAATAAGCTGGCACAAGAGGCGTGCCAGTTTCAGAACTTTGAATTTCTGATGTGATAGAGCTAAGAAGACAAGCAGCGCAGAGCGTCTAATTGATGCGATGGGTTCGAGAAGAAATCTTAGTTCACAGTGATTTAGTTTCGATTCCATATCATATGACTGGCAAATTAATAACTTGCCAGTCATATGATGATATTAAGTTATTATGTGCTATTTGAATTTCAGTTCTCAAAACCATCTCCGTCACCAGTGTAATGTAAAATTCATATGATGACTATTAATTATGAAATGACGTAGTTTAGAGAGATTTATTATAAGCAATATTAGTTATTATAAGCAAAAGGGAAAATAAACTAAAATGAAGACTTAAAGGACTGTTGCAAAGTTAAAATTTGGTTTTACATATTTTTTATCTTACATGTATATCAAAGAACATGGATCTCTCTCATTTTGGCATACTGCACACGTTAAAAAAACAGTTGAGAAAAACTCATTTAGTTAAATATAGACCTAAAGATTCATGATTTTGGCATGGCGTTCATGAAATATAAAAATTCATACAATACAGTTTTAATTATTAAATTACAATTAGTATGATATATGAAGATTAAAGGTAAAACAAAAAGCTGTAAAATTTTTCGAAGACATTTTTCACATATACTGCATTGGCGTTCCAGCTGCACGAAATTTAATTAACGCGGGTCCTATCAATGTACCAACTGCCTGAGACAAACGAAAAATTGTCAATTAATATTAATTTGTACCGCAATTTACATCGGTTTGCTTTTCTAGATAAATACAGAGGGTGTTCACATATTTTTAGAACGATTTCGATAAAGAATTAAAAAAACAGCAAGTGATTTGGAATAAAGATTTCTGGCAACAGCTTATTATTTGACACGAGGAATACCGTTTGCCACTTTTAAATGTATTCTTGTTTCAAAATTTCGCAAGTAAACAAACTGTGGATTGATGGATATGATTTTGCGCTTTCCGAAGAGAAATATTCGTATTCCATAATTCAAAAGCATTGTAAAATGCCTGGTATTAAAATTCCTAAGCGCAAAATAAGCTACATTATTAATCGAAAAGGGAAAAACTTTCAATTATTACTTCTGCGTGGAAAAAAAGACTCCAAAGGAATGTCCGATACATCCTGTAATGAAGTTTAAAGAAATCTCGCCATTTTTGAACGAACAACAAACTTTATTAGTCAAAACTTACAGAATAACTGGAAAAGCATTTTTAAGCGCGCGCATCGTCTGCGGATAATCGTCTGCGGTAATTTACATTTCTTAGTAGAATTATTTTGGTAGCGTAGCAACGCAAATACGTTACAATCCACTCTGTTACTCGGCTCAGTGGGCTCAGTTCTTTTATTTATATATGTAAATTGTGCATTTTTTGCTTTAAAAATGATTGAATTATGTTGTTCTTATCTTCCAATTAAGGTTTTTATGCCTTTACTTAATCCACAAACACTAGTTCTAGAATTATCAAAAATTTAAAAGTTGTTTAAGTGCACCTAAGCCTAACTTTGTTTAACATAGCAGCCATATTTGTTTACACTTGAAACTTAGCAGAATAGTGAATTCAGCTTCTGCATCTTGAGTGTCTTTTTGCCAAGTGGGACCAAAGAGAAAACTTTTAGTTTTGTGCCCCGAAAAGTCTACCTTCTTGCCTGCTGGCCGAATGGCTTGTTTTTGCGTAGAAACTCTAATTTTAATTGTAAAGTTTTTTTTATTGTTTTAACTGTATTTGGTGTTTTATTTTTTTCCTAGATTTTCCAATTTTTAATGAAGATATTTTGAGGTTTTATGTATTTTTGCCTTGTCGCGAACTGAGAACAAAAATTAATTGAATGAGAAATATGTCTTTAATGAAATTCGAGGAAATAAGTGCTTCGTATTAACGCTGAATCGTCAGTGAAAAACTGTTTCTTTTTTATTTGTTAATTTTTTTATACATCGTTTTAGATTTATTACACTATTTGAATAGAACATGTGGCAAAGATTAAATAATTCTTTAGATGATATAATTTTTGTGCATTCTGAGTTATAAAATAAAGGAGATGTAACGTTGTTAAGTGGACCTAGTGCCAGAGTATCGCTACGGTAAATAAATATGGTGAATTTTAAAGAGTGCGTTTATTCTGTTGTGTTTTATGTGCTGTCGGCGAAGAAGATTTAATTCAATTCAATAAGTTTAAATGAAATGCAGGAAAAAATGTGTATAATTTAATATTCCGCACAAGGAATTCATGTGGTGTAAACATCAGATTTTTAAATTTGAGGTCTTAAATTAACGAATCAGATTGACACATATCGATAAATACGTTTGGTTTGAGATCTACACAGACAAAGGTGTCTCCAGAAATGTCATATACTAGCGTTGCAAAAAAATAGACACAACTTTTTTTTTTTTTTTTTTTTTTTTTTTTTTATTGTACTTTATGTATATATTTCACATGACGTACACTTGAACTGCGTACTGCAGTGGATTAAAAAACGATTCTCAGATACTTATAATACCATCTGCTACCATCACGAATTGTTCTTTTCCTTTTTGCCATTTCTGAAGGCAATTTATATTTAAGCACGATAATTATAACGATATTAATTTTCTGTCAATCCTTAATAAACAAATTTTGCTTCCCTTCTCCCAAGACAGGGGGCATTTAATCTGCAATGCGATTAAACCGCTCCCTCGTTATTGGGAGTTTAAAATCTTATTTATTTATTAATTCATTCAGTAATAGAATAGACTAATATTACTGATTATTAATAGACTAATATTATGATGAATGAATTAATAGACTAATATTAATTCAGTAATAGAATAGACTAATTCATTCAGTAATAGTAATAGAATTCAGACTAATAAACTGAACTGCGAAATACAAAACACAATGATGGAGATTAAGAAAAGGTTTTTCTCGAAGGCATTCAGACAGTTTTGAGCCAAGTCTCAAATACTTCTAAATATGTATGGGTATTAAAAGACGTGTTCGTTGAATTAAGAGTATATATGAGGAAACGAAAAACATTAATCGAAAATAAATAAATAAAATCGTTGCAGGTACAGAATTATCAATTGGAGTGGATAATAAATAAATAATAGGATTATGGTCCAAGGGAAAGAAAGGTAAGAAGAAATGAGAAAATAAAATCATCGTATAATTTTTACCTTGGTTTGAGTTTATGCTCAGACTATTGGTAAGAGATCATCATACATACCATAATGGTTTTGCCGATGCACCAGCGAAGGAAGTAGATAAGGGAACGGGGTGAAGTGGGGGGGGTGAGGAGAAACAACAGTTCTCTCAACGACGTCAGAAGATTCTTTTCCCCCACACTTTCCTTGAGGGTCCAAGGATGGGAAAACAAAACAAAACAGCAGGACGGACAACCGTCTGCAAATGTATACAGCACATCGTCGCTCAAGACAGCTGGGAAATATCATACATAAATACATACATCAATTCATGCCGAGGGACGGTTGCATTTACATCATCCAAATGGAAATGGACTTCATCTATAATGGATGCCTGTTTGCGGAAAAAAAATCAAACAAACAAACGTCGTCAACGAACACCCCTTCTTGTCCATGCTTCGGAGCCCCCCTTTTTTTGAGGGACGTGTAGAACCCCATGGGGGGCAGAGAGGCAGGAAAGGCTAAGACGTAGAAAAAACGCCAGAGATTCAGATCGGCCGAGCGGATATATTCCCGTGGACACACCTGCATCTGTCGTCATCTACATACGCCTATTGTTGTCGGCCTGTGGTCATCTATCAAGGGGGAACGCCGGACTTATGTGCGCCGAAGCGAAAGGGAAAACATACATACATACAAGCGTTTGCAAGAGCCCGAAGGAATACGTATGGGCAAAATAAAAATAAATATACAACATTCCCTTACAACCTGACGAAAGCATAATATTTTGTAGAATTACCATCGCGGCGCGAACACCGGCTTTTATTCCCACGTGAATATTTTTGTGTTTTCCCGCCTTCTTTTCGGACTTGAAAAGATGAGGTATCTGGCAGGCGATTGGGAAACGTGGATGGATGGTGAAGATCGCGATTTAAAACGATTTGCGGGAAAGAAGGGAGTGGAATTAGGTGACTTCGAAGTATTCCTTTTTTTTTCTTTTTTTTCTTTTTTTTTTTTTAAGTGATGGTATAAATGTATTCCAGAAAAGAAAACGTGCTATCCCTCACTAACATAATATAAGAAGATTCATGAAAACAGCCCTTCAATTCCCTTGCCTACGCTTTCTAAGTTAGTTCAAACACATTCAAGAAATCGGATTTAGAAAACATGTAATCTCAAATCGGGTGAACATCAGTAAGGTTATTTTTGGTAAACTAAAATTTACCGAAAGAAACGACTTTAAATCTCAAGCCTTGCAAACAATTTCTCTGCCTGCATTGAAATTTTTATAACTTGGGATTATAAGGGGAGTTTTTACCAACCTATGAAACGCCGTAAATCAAATTATTTGCCAAGAGTGGATTCATTTAGTCCTTCTAATCGATGCAAACGCTAAAGTTGTAAGGTATATTTTAAGTTTACAGCAGCTATTTTAATTTAGTGAACTTTTCTTGTCTTATCTGGATTCAACTTACAATTCCCTACCGGAATAAGTTTTTAGAATCGCATTGAATGCAAATGAGGAAGAGAATAGAATTGAAGTCAAGTTCAACTGACTTCGACAGAGAGAGTTAGGAATCCTGAGCAGGGCACGTATGCCTTCGGGACTACGTCTTTCTAAACAGTTATTACGCACGGCCGTATTGCGTGTTTTTTGATAGTTCGCTGGATAATTTAAAATTACGTACGGGCTGGATAATTTAAGATTACGTACGGGGGACTTTAGAACTGTGTTAGCTTCGGCTAAATCTCTTAGTTAGTTTTTATTTCTTACTTTTGATTTGAAACCCAAGTGGAGGCTTTGCTGTACGCCCGAAGAAAGGGGCCAACTGTTAATCTTATTTTGAGTGAATAAAGGGTAATTAACCCGTCTTGAGTTTACGCTTTCTGTTCCTAGAACTAAGCGATTATTCGTGTAAACGCAACGTATTAACTTTATTTAAAATGTATTTTCACGATTGGCAACAACAGTTTTTTTCAGAACGATAATAATTTGAACTATAATTTTTTTTGAGCAGTAATGTTGACGGTAATGTTTCTGAATAAAGCAAGTATTTAACAATTAATGTTGACGGAATGTGTTTTTAATAAAGGAACTAATTAATTGCTAACATTCGCTTGGCAATTCACACTTAATTTAACAGAATAAAAGTGAGGAACTCTATAAAGTTTTTTAAACTTGGGAGAAGGGTGTAAATTTCTAAGATAATGAGCTATGTGGGCAAAAGCTGCATTTATTGCAAGAAAATTTATTGTCTTTATTTATTATCTTTTTTACAAAATTAAAAGGTTTATACCTTTAAAAAAAAAAAAAAAAAAATCTTAGAACTAACATTAGTCTACATTTTTTATGTGCATACTGTGTGTTGTCGCCAACAAAGCCTGCTTGGCGAGATTTGCGCCGGCGAAAGGGAAAAGTATCAAACATACATATACTGAATTTCAGTACAACACTGCTTTTATTAGTGTATACGTAACGTAGATGTATTGTGGTAGTAAAATATTGCAGCTAAAACCAGAGTTCTCAATTGTAACAACAAAAATCAAACTGGTATAATTTATGATTCGACTTGGGTATATTTTTATTTGAGACACTCGGTACATATTTTCTCGTATTTCATAAGCAGAGCTAGCATGACAATGAGGAAAACGAATGTTCTAAAAAACTATATTCAGTATCAGAATAATTAGAAAATTCGGAAATATAAATCTCCACAGTCAGGCCTTTGCAAATTTCACAGATTTCGAGGGCTTCTTTCTGCTCCAGTGATTTTGCCACAAAAAAAAATTGCACAGTTACGAACAAAATGCTACTTTTTATACAAAGCAACAGTTTATACAATGCAAAAGTTGAAGCAACAGCAATAAATATTTCAACTACTACCAGCGCAGATAAAACTGAGATAAGAATAGTTTATTTTTCGAAATTTGCATTTCATATGAAAATATTTCCCTAATAAACTAAAATTAATTAATTAATATAAAATGGGCATCTTCTGTCTTTATTTACATTCTATAATTTTTACACTGTACATTTTAAAGCACAGTTTTAAGTTTGTGACGAACCTTTTTTTTAAACTTTTTTTTTTTCAATCTGTTGTTATTTGTAAGATCACGTTTTGATAAATTTTGTCAAATACGCTTTAAGAGCCATTGAATAAATTATGAAAATGTCCCAATCACATTTTTTTAAAATGTATCTAAATTTTGTAATTTAAAAATTGTTATTTGAGAATCCAAAAACATCAGAAAACATAGACTGAGCCAGACACCAAAAAATTTGCCCCAGATTTTCTGGTTTTTATTATTAGTCCAAAGGGATTTGAATCCCGAAGAACTATTAGTTTCGTTTTGGCATTTTGCGTCGGACTCATAAATGTCGGTTCACTTTTCAAACTGTTGCCACAAAATGTTAGAGTCCTGCATTATATTTGAAGAAATTAAATAATGAAAAATCTGCATAAATGATTGTCTATTTCTCGCATTGTGATAAAACAATGGTAAATAGAGCCATCGAATTTTGAATGACGAAATCCTACTGCGAATATGGGCATCTGAAATCCCAAATTTGGAATTTGTTTTATTATAGATTTTATATTTTGTAAAACTTTAACGAATTTTTGATTTACAAACTCAATGCTTTAAAAGCGAGAAATGGCAACGTTATATAGAAAAAAAAAAAAAAAAACTTTTATCTCCAGCTCGCGAGACTGTGTATATCAGAAATTCTAAAGATATGCTTAATTTAACATTATTTTGCGATATTGCTCTTGAACTGAATTTTATGGTTTAAGTGCAAAGAACATGATATTTAATAAATAAAGGTAACACTCAAAACGTTAAAAAAACGCCCCTTTGGACGTAATTTAAAATCTGAAACATTTCAGATTTTTTTTATTAAATATAAAACTGCCATGGGTGATTAAAAATCATGTTTGCATTTTAATTTCTGAACAATTATGCATTAATTTAGATTCTAAAATAACTTTACCTTCTGTCCTACAGTGATCCAGAGGGCGCTGTTGAACAGTCCCAAAGCAAAAGTCCGCTAAAACGTTGTTGGCAGAGGGGGAGAAGGTGACACGCAACAACCCGCATTCACCCGCGCTGTATCATTTTCAAAACAGCAACAATAATAGCGATGTCGAAAGCAATAAATTTTTTTTAGCGGAAGTATCTCCTACATGCAAATCTGCTGATTTCTGGCTGACACACGTGCGATTTATCAGTGCAGATTCCAGAAAAAAAATGCAAATTCTTTCCTGATTAGCACGTGTCAGAATAGAATGCCATTCTTTATCAACTCCTAAAGACGCTTATCACAATATATACAGTAATTGGGTGATAGCTTTCCACCTCTCAGTGTTTGTGTTTGTTATGCAAAGAGCAATTGCGCAGTTTGAATATGCGTGGGAAATTCGCAGTTTAATTGCACAACGCGATAATGGGCATACGCATGCGTACGATGCAAATTCCTTTTTATCTATTCATACTGCCCTGCTTGTATATTTAGACAGGAGGGGGGGGGGGCATTCACTTTCTACATTCAGATAAAACAGTTGTTCGGAAATACAGTAAAAGTTCGATATAACCAGCAAATTCGGCGCTTTGATTATGCTGAATTATCAGATATGCAGGATTATGGAACTTAGCAAGATAAAGCGGCAAAACAATTTTGTAAACTTATTTATTGTAAGAAAGGATAACTTTAAACAAAGAATAAAACTAGAAATGCATTTAATGATTGAAAACATACTAGAAGATAAACTGTAGATTGTACTTAATTTATTATTCTTAATCAATTTATGTTTGAAAATCTACTGTGTTGCTGTTTCTAGAAGAAGACTTCGAAAGTTCGAATATCCGCCATTTTGTCCAAACACTGTTGAGGAAAATACGAAGATTCATAGCTTTGTTATTTCTCTGCTCTATAATTTTCACAAATGTTATTTAATGCTTCCGTTTCATCAACTGGTTCTTCTTTGGCATTCTTAATTCAGTAAATTTCATTTTCTGAAAGGTTCAAAAATGGAATTGTTCAAAAGAATCCGCTGGATTGAGTTCAGCAGTTCAGAGCGTTTAATTAAAAAACTATTAATATTTTAACCTTACTAGAATTCCGCTACATACTGGTTCCAGAGAAGTAACATGTTCTACGGATCTTATAATGGATATACACGTACTAGATTTTTGGGCGTGCTGAATTGCTGGGCGCTGGGTTATTGGACTTTTACTGCAAATGAATTATTGCTTTTAAGCTGAAAAATTGTTCATTAAAAAGGAAAAAACTATGAAATTATGACTTTTAGCCCAAAGGGGCAATTTGGCCAGAAAAGCTACTAATGTCGTTTAGGCATTTTGTGTTGATTCACTATAAACCACGAATCATTTTTTAAACTGTTGCCACCAACTATTAGAGCTCTGTATTAAAGAAATTAAATAATGAAGAATCTGCATAAATGTATGTATGTTTCTCGCATTGTGATAAAACAACGGTACCTAGAGCAATCAATTTTGAATAACGTACATCTCCACCCGAATATGGCTATCTAAAAGACCAAATTTGGAATTTGTTTTAATATCTATTTCATATTTTGCAGAGCATTTATGAGTTTTCGATTAAGAAATTCAACGATTTCAAAGTGAGCAATGGCAACACTGTACGAAAAAAAAATTGTTTTTTATCTCCAGCGCGAGAGACTGTGTATCGGAAATTCTAAAGATATGCTCTTTTAAATGTTTTGTGATATTGCAGTTGAGTTGAATTTATGGTTTAAGTACGAAGAACATGATATTTAATAAATAAAGTAATACAAAAAACGCTAAAAAAACGCCCCTTTGGGTGTAACATAAAATCGGAAAGCTTTCAGGCTTTTTTTCCCCTTACATTCAACTTAAGTCATTGCTGTGTTTAGATGTTTTGTCCAATGCGCTATTCCGATCTATTACGATATTCTTCAAATTACAGACGAATAATTCCGCTTCTTTTTGACTTCTTAATCAACGTTCCCAGTTTCAGGCGTTATCTCCCATCTACGCAAAGTTTCATTTTAGTTAACTTTCCTTATTTTTTTCTACATCCTTTCCACTAACTGGAGTCTGATTGAATTTCCTTCTTTCTGATTGAGTTTCAATCTGGAGATTCCATATGAGAGAATTAGTTTACACCCAATAACTTAGTTATTTAGTTTAATCATTATTAGTTTCGAAACGTAGATGATAAGAGAATAATTTAATTACAAATCCTTTTAACAGTTTCTACACGCATTAATGCTAAAATGTGTTTCTGCAAATGATATTGTAAATTTCTGTTGCAAATTGTAACACTTTTTTTTAATAATTTAGCTATCGTGCTTCTACCAGTAACTTTACATGTTTTGACCTTTATTTTTTTAACTGATAGCTGCATGAATAATAATCACCCACAACATCCGTGTCCAGCTTATTTACTCGATAAAGCAGACGGTGAAATGAAAGGTCTAACAAGAGATCAAGCCACACATCTTTTGTGTGGCTTGAATACATTCATTCTCCACTTTATCACTTATAACAAAAAATTATTCCTGCAGACGACACAGTCATTTCCCCTCTTGATTATGCAACATCTTTTAATTGATCTCAGAAATAATTTTATACAATGATTTTTAGAATTCTAAGACCAAATAAGCTTGATAAGCCCTGAAAATACCATACAACCTGCTAACTAAAGGAAACATAGGACGCAATACCAGTGTTCCTTGACTATATACATTGGAGATATTAATGGATTTATTAAAGCGCCAAATATTTGAAAATAAAACGTAATTGAAAGTCTAGTAAGCGCAGCATGACAAATTTTATATCCTTCTCCTGTTCTCAAGTATAATTTTAAATAAAGGCATTTGCTTATAAGATTTGTTTTCCGGCATTGCTATAATGAAAATGATCGCATCCCATACGTAGCTATCAAGCTATACAATAAAATATCCATCGAAACAGAAACTGAGAAAGAGAACCGCAGAATTTATTTTACTTAAGAAGAGGCTTGTGAGGGGAGTGGAAGTACTATCCAAACTTAAGACCCACCCAGTATTTTGGATACACCTGTGCAGCAGGTAAGCGGATTGGCATGACTGTAGGTTAAACTCGTTTATATCATCCATCTTTAGAAGGGGGAAGACTGATAAAAAAAATTGGTGGCAGCCACCCCTGACCCCTTAAGTGCGCCCCCTGCCTGTATTTTCAGTGTCACCTTCCGATACAGTGCTGCCACCTGTTAATAATAAAGCTAAGAAGAGCGGGGAAAAAGAAAGGGGGTAGTAAGAGAATACAAAAAAATTGGCAACAAAGGGGGGTAGAAGTTCGTGCACACCAGGAGGTGACGGATTACTCAGAGAACCCTACTCCGATATATCATAACTCTCGACAGCTACATTGTATTCAAATAAGGGATAGACCTCAAACATAAGCGCCACACTCCATTTTCTTCGGCGAAATTTTCGCTTTCACTTCTCGAACGCAAGCCCACTTGGGGTGTAATAGTTTCTTTAAAAAAAAAAAAAAAAATCCATAAGTGCAAACATGAATCCGGCGAGATTTTAACACCGACGAGATAACAATTTATGTCAACTTAACACTCAAACCAAAGCGCCAGTTTCAGATGCTAAGAGGGACGCAGACATTGCACACAGAAATAGTACGCTAATGTGTCCCTAAAATAAAAGTAAAACTTCGTTAATTTTTGCGCGGAAACTTTGATCTCAAAGGATATTTCTAGTTTTGGAAGACCACGCTCAATTTACCGATGCTCACTAAACCGTAGTAGTTGAAGATAATTCTAAGTTGACAGCTTGAGAAATCATACGTCAACTCAGAACAACACACACAATGAAAACAGCCTACTACAACAGTTCAGACAACAAACATTGTCCATTTTATTGGAAGTAATCAAATTCCACAACTTGGCTCATAGATTCCAGATGATCCGCCAAGTGTTCACTTCTATCAGATAATCAGTATCCATTTATTATTGAGAGCTTAACGCATAATCCTTTCACTGTGAAAGAATCTCAATCAGCATAAAAAAAATATATAATGCAAGCATGGATAAGCTGTGACTATCTGGTCGCTTAAATGCGGCTCACGTCATAACAAACAATATTTTTATTTTTGAGCTCTCATTCCCACTTTAAACAGAAAATGTTCGGCAATATCATCCCCCCCCAGCAGCCAACAATTTCATCTTTTAAATATTTAACTTTAAACAGTTCCATTGTGCATCTTTTCTGAGATTTTTTTCGGTTGAAAAATACATTTAAAGCAATTAAGGGCCTCAGAAAAGACTACATTAGCAACATATAGCACTGATGATGTACACCTGAAAATTTTTTGTTCAGCAGAACGTCCAGTGGAACAAACAAAACATATCTAATGATCCAGTAGTCATTAAATAAATAAATAAATTGAACGATTTATCGTTGGCGTTTAATGTCTGCATAGTGGCTCTCTGGGTAGCTGTGAATGAAAACCAAATTATTATTTATTTGATTCAAAAACCTCGCTAAATTGACAATTTCTTTAAATTATTTTTGTTCATCGAATTGCAGTTTTTGTATGCAGCTTTCTTTTTTATGTCCAATACTCTTTTTTATTTGTTATTTTAAGCTAAAACCTTACCAAGTTGGGAATTTTAAATAATTTCTATATATTGGATTGCAGTTTCTTTGCACATTTCACTTTCTTATTTCACTTACTTGAGAATTAAGAAAAATCGCTAATTCAGCTGTTCATCTCCTAAAGATATTTTTCACTAGAATTAAAAGTGTTTCCCATTATTGTAAAGACCACAGCGTTCTCTCCTTTTTCAGTTTACTCATATTAAATCAGTTATTAATAATTATAATCAGAATCGGGGGAAAAATTAGAAAACCAGTAGAAATGCTTAGTATTCTCTCTCATCGTTCAGAAATTTAAAATTTTGAGCATGTGTGCGTTCCGTAGACAAAAAATGGTGCAAGAATAAAAATATTAATTCATTTATACTCAGCAAATACATTATCTGTGAAAGGTCATATCATTTCTTTCTATCCAAAAGTTGTTTAAACACCTTTTAAAATAACACATCTAATTCCGACTCTCAATTTTCCTGAATTCTTAAGTGTGGCTCCTAATGATGGCCACCTACGCTTCGAGACTTGTAAATGTATTCAGATAGGGGCGTAGTTAAAACAAAGAATTAAAAAAAAATTATAAAAGGTTTTAATAAAATTAACTAGAAAGTATAAAAACAAATTTTTTATATGTCAAAGAAACAAAATCCGGAGCAGCAGAAAATGATTGATTTTAAATCAAAATTCTCAGAAAGACATTTACGTGAATACAATGCAATAACTCTTCTTTTTATATTGCACTTCTATATTATCACATCTGTTCTTTCATAAAATTATATTAATATCCCAATAAAACTCTTATACAGGCGTTCCAAAATTTTATTTCGAGTTACATAAAGAATATTGTAATTAACTTTAAAAAAATTGTTTTATCTGCACATTTATCTTATTCTGTCTCATTTAAAGAGTTTTTTACGTATATTTTATTTTATACTTTTCGGCTCAAAAAAGGGAAACTATAATGAAATAAAACCCTTTTAAATACAACAAAATTATTAAAATCAAATTAGTAATGAAGCATGTGACGTCACTTTTCTGTCAAGGTCTTTCGATTTCTCAAATGGTAAAATTACATTCAGTTCATTTAGATTCGATTCCTGTTTGATTTGAAAGTTTGATTTCATCATAACTTGAAGTCATGGAGTTGTTAACAATGGCGCATGAAATAGTTGACATAAATTGCGTTAACGCACTATTTATAAGTATAAAATCAGTTTTCATAGCCCTTGAAAAAAAAATAAAAAATAAGTTTTGAAAAACCACGTAAAGTGGTAATTTACGTTAGAAATTTCCAAACTTCATTTGGAAAATTATTTTTCGATCTAGCCGATGGAGTAAAAATTTAAACGATGCGATGTTTGATGAATCATTAAGCAAGGTTGAGTGAAAAACAAATTGTATCAAAATAAAAATAATGAAAATATTTAAGAATCATCATTGCAAATACATTTGTGAGTAAAATTCGAAAAAAATAATTAACTCTGTAGACTTCAATTTTTTTAACTGCTTCATTTTCATCGATTTTCGCTGTCAGATTTGACCAAATGAGAAAGCAAAAAAAAAAAAAAAAAAAAAAAAAAAAAAAAAAAAAAAAAACTCATAAACAAGCCCAAAAACCAAGCTAAATAAACCACGTAAAAAAATAACGATCAACTGAAAGGGCTCTTTTAAAGTTTAGCATGGTTTATCGATAGATTTGTTAATTAATAAGATAGATTAAATATGAAAGCATAAGATCTTGCGTTTTTCCTAATGGCAACAGACTCGAAAGAAAAATGAAACAATGCAAAATCTAGTTTCGAGACTAATTGCCCTTTTGGGATAAACATTTGTACATATATTAGAACAAGTATTATACGTGTAAAAGTTTATAGCACCACAAGGATAAGATTATGAAGTAGCAACCAATTCCCTAATAATTTACATTTCAAACGACATCTTCCAATGATATTGGCAAGCAAGTGTTATTCGAGGGTTTAGATTCTTAAGAACTACACTGTGCAGAATCAATACTGCACGAAACTGACACTGTATTATATCGATACTGCATGGTATCGAAACAAGTTAGAATTAACAAGGCGATACGATGGATAGCGGCATACACTTAACAAGTCTCGTGATTTAAAACGAAATTTTGATAATGATGCAACATATTTGCATTCAACAAATATGTATCAATAATCTTACTCGTCACAAGGTAAACTTCAACATAGCATGATACTGACATTAAGTGTAGGACTGTCAATGCGAAACTCTTACCAGACCTATCGACGCGAAACTCAATAAGAAATTTTTCTAAGAGATACGTTCCTCCCCATATTTGAAAGGAAGACCTCTCAGAAGTTTGCTATGCAGTAGCAGAACCTGTAAGTTCTGTGTAAACAAAGCTACCAGCTCAGTTTTGTTCCCAGAATTCTAAAGTATTGTGGTCAGAAACCTCCCAATCAAACTAACGCTGGGAGAAATGCGTGTCTCAGGAAAATTTCTTATTGAATTGCGTGTCGCTACATTTGATAAGACCATACTATCGGCATCGGCATAATATCACCACAACATGCTGGCATACAACAAACATTGGCTTAGCGTAAACAAAATTTGTAATTACCAGAAGAATTTAAATATTTCTTATTGCACCTGCGTAAAATTGAAACCGGTTTTTAAGCTATCGTGTCGATCTTGTGCCAACAGAAGTAGTGTCAAAGCTATGCAGAGCAGCATTCCTGATCCAAGCAGCTGCTGCATTCACATAACTTAGATAATAACTTAGATAACTGCATAACTTAGATAATGCTTTCTCTTTTTGGCCAGATGTGAAAACTACAGTCAGTCACCTGATTTTAAAACCGAAAGAGGCAATCAGTAGAGATAAATACTACCGTCAAATGGAAGAACTACAGCCATCTCCCTATTTAACAACTAAAATCAGATATTACTGCTTTCATTGATCGAAAGAATTACCCTGTATAGGAAATGTTACCAGTCATCGAAGTCTAAGATCTTTTATTTATCTTCATTTAAAAAATCCCATCGCTTATCAGTAGCGCAGTAATTTTACCGCAGCGCGAATTTCTGCTGCTATTTTCCCACGTTCTAGAAGATTTTTCTGAGAATTTATAAATTTTTTGATTTTCCCCAAGAATTTCGGAATTTTCCCTAATACTTTTTTTAATTTTTAGTATAACTGCTAAATATTTTTCACATTTCAAACGTACAATGCAAAGCAATTCTATTCCAAATTCTAAACTAGAAGACTGAACTCTGAATTACCTTAAATTTTGCTGGAATTGGATATGAGAAAATGCCGTTTCCGGAAGTTGCATAAATTCGTCCTCGCTGTCTATCAGTGACGATAAACAATTCCGATATCGAAAGATCCTTTTCAAAAAATGTTTCTAAGTAAAGTAAATATGGTATATACAATGAAGTGTATTAAAAGCACGTTCCAATTACATTTGATAATCGTGATCTAAAGTAACAGAATTGTATACACTTCCAAAATTCAATAAGTTTCAATTAAAAAACGAACACAATAATTTTTGGATAATTACGTATCAGTTATTTGTGTTATTATTTTGTTTCTGGTGTTTTTCACTGTTAAAGCAAATCCGTGTCAGGTAATTTTCTGGCGAAATTGTGTAAATTCCAGGCCGTGAAAGTTCACAGAATTTTCACTACTCACCCCATTACCCTTTTCCGTGAATTCTGCTCCTTTTGCGAAACAAAAAAATTACTGCCTTATTCAACAGCATAACAAACAGAATCATGCAAAGCAATCTGCAATTTTAATAACAAATTGCAGCATATGTTATTAATGTTTACAATAATAGTATTGTACCAAAATAATACATTTCTAACGCCATATAATACACATTTTGATTATAAAATTTACAGCAGTACTTCTGGTGTGTACTCTCATATACACCTAAGAAAAATCTTTCTGTAATAACCTAAACATATTAATTGTCTATATAATATATTTCCTGTTTTAATTTCATTTAGAAGATAATATGCATTTTTAATTTTAAACATTTTTTTAACATTCAAAAAAGAATTAAGAATATAAATGTACGAACTTTTAAAACCAGAATTCTTACTTTTGCAACATTCGAAACATTTCATTTTTTCCTTGGATATGTACTATTTGGAACAATTTTTCCACTTGAAACCAAACTTTAACGTTTCCTCTCTTTCTTGTTGACAATATTACCAATCGCTGCTTTAGATATCGAAAAACCATGGCTTTAACCGCGGTTTTAAAGAACTAGATACGAATAATTTTCTTCGAAAAGATCACAAACTTAGCCGTCTATCCATTGCTTCTTTAAAAGCGCCATTTTTCATGAAAACAAAGCTGTCAAGTAGCAGACGATAACTCATACTTTCAAAAATATATTTGGAGATAAAAAAATTTCAAGCAGACGATATTTTATATATTAAGAATATAAATGTACGAACTTTTAAAACCAGAATTTTTACTTTTGCAACATTCGAAACATTTCAATTTTTCCTTTGGATATGTATTTGGAACAATTTTTCCACTTGAAAACAAACTTTAACGTTCCCTCCCTTTCTTGTTGACAATATTACCTATCGCAGCTTTAGATATCGAAAAACCATGGCTATAACCGCGGTTTTAAAGAACTAAATACGAATAATTTTCTTCGGAAAGATCACAAACTTAGCCGTCTATCCATTGCTTCTTTAAAAGCGCCATTTTGCATGAAAACAAAGCGTTCAAGTAGCAGACGATAACTCAGACTTTCAAAAATATATTTGGAGATAAAAAAATTCCAAGCTGACGATATTTTATAGCAAAGGAAAATCATCTAAAAGTGTGCGAATAACCTCCGTAGAAGAGTAATATTTGCATAATTTTTCCCGCATTAAGTCTGTGTTTTGGCAAAGTTCGGTTCCCAGAATTTGGAACCTTCACAGTTTCTTATTATTTTACATATCATAAGCATGTATGCACGAGTAGTTTTTTTTTTTTTTTTTTTTTAAAGTAAGTTCACTATTTTGACCCAGTCGCAAGGCAATAAGTTAAATCACCTTTAAAAGTGTTAAACTAAAATCTGAAAGCAATATTTTCTTTTCTTTTCTTTACTCTTCTCATTACATCCCGCTAATGAAAAAGAAGAAATATGAAAGGTACAGTAACTAATTTAAAGGAAGATAACAAAAGATTATTTGCAAAAATATAAACCAGATAAATTAATTAGCGTGTGAATTTATATTGATTTGCTTTTCCAATATTCGCATATTCATTTTTCTTATAATAGAAATGAGAAAAACTGATAAAAATCTCAAAAACTAGTGTACGTTATTTTTATTTTATTTCCGATTAAAACTAGTAAATATTGCATTTTTAAAAATATTTTTTGCTAAAAAATTATGTAAATAACTTTCACTTTACATTTGTTTTAAAGAATTCCCCTCCCCTACACACACACCAGGACTAGGCAACTGCGCCAACGTGGAATAAAATGAAGGAAAATAATCTTGAGTAAATTTTGAATTTATAAATGAATTTAATTCAATTCTCACAGAGGCGGGACAAAGGTGAGGCACTTGAATAGGGTGAATCACCAGAAGGGGCGCCAAATTGGCCATACGAATTCGAAAATTACTTTAGTTATGTTTTTAAATTTGTCAGTTATTACTTGGGAAATAAACTCCCAGCAAACTTAAATTAATAAAACAATAGGAAGAATTGCAAGAAAATCTCGAAATCAATGCAATGTGAAATTCGATGTTATTTCTTATTTATCAAAAAAAAAAAAAAAAAAAAATTTAACATTTTCATTTGAAAGTTATAAATAATTCGCTATATTATTTTTCCGAATTTATTAAAGCTACGATTAAAAAATACTTTAAGAATTATGGTATGTTTACGCTATAAGAATTATGATGTTTTGATTTAATACATTTACTTTTGTTTAATACACATATAGCTATTTTGATATATATACAGGAGCGCGAATTGACCTTTTTGTATTTTTGCCTCAGGTAAAAAAATATCTTGGTTATTAGTAATAACCAAGATATTTTTTTTAATTAATTTAAATTAATTTTTTTAAATTTAATTTAAATTAATAATCTGCTCTGTATTTTCAGCAACAAAATGAAATATAACTTTCATTCATATAATATTCTGATATATAGACGTGAAATAATTCTCGAAACAATAATAATACGTGGTACTTTTCAAAAATTTCATCTTACTTCTTATAGATCGAAAATTAATTTTTGCGATTTTCAATGCGAAACTCCGGAAACATTATTTAGAATATCAGCATTTTTGTTCTAGAGACTATATATTTGCAGAGATAATTGGCATCGAGCTTTTAAGGTTTTAAATTTAACCCTTTCCGGCACGCTACCTTTTAAAGTCGGAGTTTTGATTTAAAAAAAAAAAAAGGTAGGCTGTCTAATTAGGCCTAGAGGAGTACAAAAGTAAAATTTTGTGATGTAAAGTAAAACTTATCGTTTTAATTCTGTGGGTGTGCCCAAAGTGGGCACACTGATTGAATAGAGTTTCGAAAAGAGTGCTGAAACGAGCATTGTTGTCAATGAACTGACCGATGAGATGCGGAGAAACAAAGAATACAGACTCTCGGTTGTCCTAGATGATCGGTGAGCCCAGTCTGGGCACACCTAGGGTTCGCCGTTTGATTTTAGGCAAGATTTCAAGGTAAAAATTTAAAACTAATATAGAATAAGGAGATCAGCATACAGCCAAAAAAATAACATAGAAATTTCTTTTCAAACAATTCCCTTTATACTCTAAAAAAAAATCTGTAAGATTTCTTTGAAAAATGAGGGTCTTAAAAAACTAAACATGGCTAAAATATATGGACTGGTTTGTGTTGAGCTGCCATCTACTATAAATAAAGAAAGTTCAGAGTAATCTATAGTAACCTATAAATCCTTTTTTAATCAATTTTTCTGTGCGTACAGAAGGAAATTTTTTGGTGTGTCCAGACCGGACACACTGTGCCGCAAAGGGTTAAAGCAGTTAGATACAAATTTGTCAGAATGAATATCTGAAAAGAAAAAGAACATGTTTCGATCGAAAAACCGTTATTTTTCAGTGTCAAATGCATGCACAGTTGACGAGATGAATGTTTAGGCAGGAATTTTTCTCTGCTTCCTAACTTTTAGGCGAAAATTACATAAAAAAAAAAGTTTGATTTTTGCCTCCTCTCCATTTTTTTAAACCTTATAATTTTATTCCTTTGTACAATTATTAAAGAAATAAAAAGCTTAAAAATCTGGAACACAATATTATAAAGTAGAATAAAACACAAAACTCTAAATTAGTGAGAATATGAAGTCTTGGCAAAGCTAGATACCAGTACTGATAACAGCACCGTGTAAACTCATACTTACTTACACAAGAAATTTGCATCACTGTTTTAAGACAGTTGAACCCACGGAACCATAAAAGAATCATGTATTTTCTTACCTGCAAGAGAAGAAAAACAAAGAATAAGCATTAAAAAAGTCGGTGAAAGAACAATATTAATATAAATAACAAACGAAGGAAAAAAGGTCGATACACAATTTATTTTTTGCAATGGTTTTAAAATAAAGTTAAAAAGTTTTGCAAGTGATTTTACTAAGAAAATTGAATATTGATATGAACTGAAAATTTTATTAAAGAAAGTCTGAAAGGGTCCAGAATTTTAACGGTTGTCTAAAAAGGGTTTGTAAAGGTTTTCTATGCTCCCGCTGAGATCACAGTCTACCAACCAATCTGCTGCTGCAATGACTCCTATAAACTTTTTTTTTTTTTTTTAGCTAGCTTCATTATTAAGCATCGTTTTCTCCGCACTTACATCACATACAATTCAAAAGCAAAATCACAAAAATTTTGACAGCAGCATTGCAGCATATTTCGAATTCTCGATGTAGTGTTAAGTATTTACATAATATTTTTTTCAGTCTTTTCTCAGTTAGTTCTATCAGTGTTCTGATTTCTTAGTAAAATGGCTTATAAACTGCTTTTTTTTCCCTTTTTTACTTCCTTGTACGAAATAAAAAGGAAGTATTGTAATCGCCAAAAGTTTCAGGTAACATATTTCAACAAAAATATCCATTTTGACCGCTGTCGCATGCAATTTAGCGATGTTTTTGCGTGATATCTGTACGCAAGGACAGAATAAAACACTCTTTTCCTCAAAAAAAAAATTATAAAACTGCTTTAAAATGAATTCTGAAGAGAATTTTTCGTGGCGTCTGTACGAACGTATGTACGTATCTCGCATAACTCAACGAGTAGCCACAGAACGTTGAAATTTTGTATATAGGACTATAACATGTAGATGTGCACCTCGTATCTTGGTTGCAATCGGCCGCACCAAACGTATATAAATATATTTATATATATATATCCACTTTGTTACCCGGCTTAGTGATCTGTTTCTTTACTCTTATATGTTTGTAAATTGTAAACTTTTTTGTTTTAAAAATAATTGAATTATGTTGATTTAATCTTCCGGTTAACGTTTTTATGCCTTTAGTAAATCTGTATGCAATATTTTTAGAATTATCAACCATTTTAAAGTTGTTTAAGTGCCGCTAAGCCTTTTTTTTTATGGCGGCCATTGATTGTTTACATTTGAAACAGCAGACTAGTGGATTTGTTGCCAATCTAGAGAAACGTAGCTTCGCAACAACAAAGATAACGCCTTCTAGCGAGGTGAGAACCGAATTAATTGAATGAGAAATACTCAATCGTCTGAGAAAAACTGCTTCTTTTTTGTTTTGTTTGCTTAATTTCTTTTATACATCATTCTAGCTTTATTATAGTGCTTGAATAGAACTTGTGGCAACGATTAGATAATTCTATTCTTTAAATGATATAAATTTTGTGCATTGTGAGTTATAATATGAACGAAATATAATACTGTTAAGTGAATCTAGCGCCAGAGTGTCGCTACGGTAAACAAATACTAGAGTGAATTTTAAAAAATGCATTTATTCTATTGTGGTTTATGCGCTGTCGGCGAAGTAGGTTTAATTCAATCTAATAAGTTTAAATGAAATGCAAGAAAAACTGCGTATAATTAAATATTCCGTACAAGGAAGTCATGTGGTGTACACATCAGATTTTTTATTATTAACATTTTGTGAGTTAATTTCATTTACTAAATATCACGTTCTTCGCACTTACACCACATAAAATTCAATTTGACAGCCAAATTATATAATATCTAAAAACAGCACATCTTTAGAATTTTCGATAGACAGTCTCGCGCGCTGTAGATTAAAATGTGAATGTTTTATTCCGTACAGTGCTGCCAACTGCTCACTTTCAAATCGCTGCGTTTGTTCATCGAAAATTCATTAAAATGTTTACAAAATATGAAATAGGTAATAAAACAAATTCAAAATTCGGACTTCCAGTGAAAATCTTCCAGTGTAGGATTACGTTATTTAAAACTGGATGGCTCTAGGTATTGTCATTTTTAATAATGCGAGGAACATACATACATATATGCAGATTCTTCATTATTTAATTTCTTTAAAAATAATACAGGGCGTAATACTATTTGGTGGCAACAATTTGAAAAGTGATTCGTCGTTTATGTAGTACTGTTTATAATGTTTATTAAATACCATTTTAAGATTAGTAGCTCCTTTTGACCTAAAGGAAAAAAAAAAAAAAAAGGGGGGGGGGTAATTAGCTTCTCCTTTCTCCATATTTATTGGTTTTTATTTCGTTGTTTTGGGATGATGTATTTCTAGCAAAATGGCACAGAGTAATTTTGATCTTTGAAGAGCAGAGACATGTGTTTTATTTCTTCCAAATTTACAGTTTTTTTTGGGGGGGGTGAGGTTGTAAAACAGTTGCAAGTCTAAAGTTACCTTGTTTTAAAGCAAAGAAGCTGCTGTATTTTGCAAAATTCAGCACATTAAATTTTATTACCGGTCTTCAAAACGCTTGGCTTAAATTTACAATTAATAAATTATAACTTTAGGATATTATACAATTTTTAGACTTTATTTCAAGAGTACGAAAACAGAAGCACTTCTTTGTAAATGTTCCGTCAAAAGAGGGTCCACTCCTTTAACCACTTGCGCTAAAAAGACGTGCCACGCACGTCGAAATGCTTTTGTTTCAAACCGCGCGCAAAATTGAAAATAACGTGGTGCACACGTCGCCTAACAACGAGATTGTTGATTTCTGGAGTTACTACTCTGGATTGCACTCGCCAGACGTGTAAATGAGACACTTTACCGCTTGTTATTTTAACGGTCGTCTAAAAAGGGTTTGTTAAGGTTTTCTACGCTCCTATAAACTCCTATAAACAATGACTCCTATAAATAATTTTTTTAAACCTTTTAGCTTTATTATTAAGCATCGTTTTCTCCGCACTTACGTCACATACAACTCAACAGCAAAAATACAAAAATTTTGACAGCAGCATTGCAGCATATGTTTCGAATTCCCAGCACATGTTTCGATTTTAGTTTCTTTGCTTAACATGGTGTAGGAAACCCGTTGGCATCCAAAACAGCTTGCAGTCTTCTCGGAATGGATAAATACAGTTCCTGTATGTTTGCAAGGGAATATTATACCATTCTTCCTGCAAAACGGTGGCAAGTTCAGATAACGATGTTGGCGGTGGATAACGAGAACGCACTTTCCGTTCCAATGTAGACCACAAAGGTTCGATAATATTCAGGTCTGGTGACTGTGGTGGCCAGGGGAGATGGGACAACTCATCCTCGTGCTCAGAAAACCAGTCCTGGACAATGTGAGCTGTGTGAATAGGGGCTTTGTCGTCTTGGAAGACACCATCACCATCGGGGAACAAAGTTTGTACCATGGGATGAACTTGATCGGCCAAAATGTTCACATAAGTCTTGGCAGTCATGTGCCCTGACACAGTTATCATGGGGCTAGCAGAGAACCACGATATGGCTGCCCAAACCATAACAGAACCCCCGCCATGTTTCACTCTTGGCAACAAGCAGTCTGTATTATAGGCTTGAGATGGCGTTCTCCAGACGTAAACTCGGCCAGAAGTGGGAAACAATGTGAAAGAAGACTCGTCAGACCTTATTACTCGCTTCCACTGCTCTATAGTCCAGGCTTTATGACTTAAATACCACCTTTTCCTGTTACGGGCATTAGCATCACTGACGAGTGGCTTCTCAATTGCAGCACGGCCAGCAATTCCCTGTTTATGAAGCTCCCTTCTAATTGTTTTGGTACTCACAGGGTTCGGTAACACAACATTCATTTCAGCAGTAACTTTTGCAGCTGTGGTCTTCTTATTTTTCGTCACAATTGCCCTTAATGATCGTCTGTCACGATCACTCGGGACACACTTTCGTCCGCGCTGTGATTTAGCAGATGATGTTTTTCCGCTTTTCAAATATGCGGAATAAATCTTCGATACAGTACCTCTTGAAACACTAAACACCTCGGCTACCTTGCTTACGGAAGCACCTACCATACGTGCTCCAACAATTTACCCACGTTCGAAGTCTGTTAACTCTGACATAATGCAATGACAACCTCACATAACAGTAGTTCGACAAAAACTGAACTGTTTAGCACATTTACGAAGTTGTATAGGTGGCGTCAGTAGTCAAAAACGCCAGCGCCACCTACATATTTCATTAAAATCAATCTTTCTTTTCAAACATGCATTTCACAAGGTGTTTCCATATTTTTGTCCATCCACTGTATATATCCAGTTTAAAAATGATTGACTTTTTTTAAATTTTTTTTTTAAGTTTAAAAATGACTGATTGTTGTTCTTATCTTCCGGTTAAGGTCTTTATGCCTTTGGTAAATCTGCATGCAATATTTTTAGAATTATCAACCATTTTAAAGTTGTTTAAGTGCCGCTAAGCCTAATAATTTTTTTGATGGCGGTCATTGCTTGTTTACATTTAAAACAGCAGAGTAGTAGATTTGCTGAAAATCTAGAGAAACTTAGCTTCGCTACAACAAAGATAACGCCTTCATTTATTATTGCGAATTAAATCATGCTTAATCCTTTCTGGAATTTTTTCGAGGAAATAAGTGTTTAAGATATACTTCGTAATTTTTAATACAGATATTTTGAGTTTTTATGTATTTTTGCCTCGTTGCGAGGCATTTATTGTAACGCATGGCACCGCAACCGTGAAGTTTAATCGTAGCGCAAGTGGTTAATACTTCAAATAATTTAATGTAAATTTAAATGCGTAAATTACTCGTCTCTAATTTCCCCGCCATCACACATTTCGGGGTTTCCTACTTCAAAAAAGAAAAATAATGCAAAACCATAAATTATTCGTCTCTAATTTACCTATCATTATCCTACAAGATCAAACGATTAAAAGAACAGGGTCCCCTCCTTAAAAATTTATGTAAATTTAAATGTACATTTAAATTTTGTGTATGTAAATTTAAATTGTACATTTAAATTTTTTGTATGTAAATTTAAATTGTACATTTAAAGATGCATAATTTGTACAATTATGCATCTTTAATTAACCCACCATCGTACACGTAAAAACCGGGTTCATCCAATTAAAAGAAAAATTAACATAAATTTAAATATACAAATAACTCATCTCTAATTTATTCACTATCACATAGGACTTAAAGATTAACAGATCAGAGTTTCGCTCTTCAAAGAATTTAAAAGAAATTTACTCGCCACCAGTGATTAAAAGAATAATAACAGCAATTCAGAAGTCAAACAACAAAAATTAGCGTTATATTTACAAAATTTTCACAGGACTAGTTTCGAGGGTTTTACCGAACCGCCATCCTCAGATGCAAAACCGCAAATGAACAAGATAGGAAATAATGTTTAGATAAGATAAGGAAGCCTAACTAAGATAAGCAAGTGGCGCCATCTGTTGGTGAAACCAGAACTAAAACATAATTTCTTTAAAGGCCGAAGGCAAATTTGGATTGGAATTAGGATCGTTAACTAGAACAGAAAGATTTTTATGAATGTGAAACGCCTCTAGAAAATCCAGTTCTCCAATGGAAGATGTTTTTTGAATAATTTTGGCAGCAGAAGAATTGAAATTGTGGTTTTCGGACCAACAATGTTGAGCAACAGAAGACTTCTGTGTTTCCTTTTTTCTAACATATGCCTCATGTTCTTTGACGCGAAATTTTAAGGCTCTCTTAGTTTGGCCAATGTAAATTAAACCGCACTGGCAAAGAATCCTATAAATACCCCAGGAATTCATATCCGGAATGGGGTCCTTGAGTATAGAAGTCGCAATTTTATTGATGGGAGAATAAACAACCCGAAAGTTAAATTTCTGCAAAATATGTGCAACTTTATAGCTAATTGATGGAAAGAAGGGAATGACAACAGAATTTTTATAATCTCCTAAAATAAGAGTGTGGCTTTTAGTGTGTTGAGATGAGAATTTTTTAACTGCTTGATTAATAATGTTGGGTGAAAAGCCCCTGTCAATAGCTATCGCTTTTAAATAATTTAGTTCTTCATCAAGGGCTAGTTTGGAGGAGCAACGTTGAAGAGCACGGAAAACATAGGAATAAAATGAAGCTAACTTTTGTTTAGTCGGATGACATGATTTAAAGTGTGGTGGAAGGCAAACCGATGAAGGTTTACGGTAAACTGTAGTACTGAAGTTGGATGTGTTACGTGTGACCAGAATGTCGAGAAACGGAAGAGAATTGCAAGCCTCAAGTTCAAAAGTGAACTGAATAGCAGGATCAATAGAATTCCTTGTTGAAAGAACTTTATTTAAATCATCTTTATTACCTTCAAACAGGGTAAAAGTATCATCTACGTAGCGGAACCATGCCGGGAAGTTTAATAACAGCTTTAAGTATAGAAATTCCAGCGGGGAAGGGGAAACAGACAGTTTTGAATCAAGTAAACGAGAAAAAAGTGAAATATATAGCAGATCTTTCTTGCAAATAACTTTCAAAAATACAAGTCCCCGAAAACAAATGTGCCACTGTACCTTTACTTTAGGATAAAAATGAAGGGACATATATATTATTGTAATACAGTTTTAAACGTTAAGCTGCGTATATTAGAAGAACGTAGTTTTCATAAGAGAATTAATGGAATGTCTTATATTCTGGTCAGTTTCCTTGATAGTTGAAAATAGGATTTCTGGGGAAACAAGAAAATCTGAAACGAATCAGAACTCCGCTCAAAACCTGAAAATATATTGATTTTACCAAATGGACGCATGGCCCTTAACAACACCTGCACGAACTTCGGATTTCCGCAAGAAACTGCTGAGCTCTTGGTAAGCATATTTGCATGGGGACCCTTAAAATAAAACTTCGTTCTGGGGCAAGCTGGTCCGGAAATGGCGAAAGTGAGGTGTATTTACTTCTGGGTTGGGGCACACCTGGAAACGCCGCAAATAAGAGTGAAAGAAAAAAAAAAGAGGGGAAGAACCCTACTTACAGGAAAAACTCGAAAATAGAGGGGAACCTACCGGTGACCTTGGAAAAATCCCCTGGACACAAACAGGAAACGGAAGTTTCGCCCAGACCCACGCAACAATGAGCAAAAGGACAAGAATGCGAAGCAGTTCAGCATCTGCTGGCCCTTAATACAAAAGCGCAGAGAAATAACAGCAGTATATATGGCTTAGATTTGAATCTCTGGATTATTTACGAGAGCCAAAAAAAAAAACCCCACAAGCAAAGGAAATCGCGTAACAAACAGTCATTGGGAAACTTAACCAACAGGATGCTGTAGGTTGACAACAAGTCTTTCAAGAAGGCGAAATAACATCCGAGGAGATACTGAATTTTATTTTCAAGCCTCGGCAAAAAATTTCATCCATGATGCTGATGCGAAGCTCAGTGACAAAGTTTTAAAAAATCGATTTCCATTCCATTCTGCACACATTAGAACTTCCTTGAAAATTATTTTAACTAACTCATGCAGTTTTCTTCCACGAAACGAAATTTGTAAGGGGAAAATTTACAACTGTTTAAATACTAAAATTCTAGGCAAATATTAGTACGCATTAGTACGCATTTGCTTACTTTACATTATCAATCAAGCATATTTACTTCCTTGTACGAAGTAAAAAGGAAGTATTGTAATCGCGAAAAGTTTCAGGCAGCCTATTTCAACGAAAATATCCATTTTGACCGCTTTCGAATGCAATTTAACAATGTTTTTGCGTGATATCTGTACGTAAGGACAAAATAAAAAGACTCGTTTCCTCCAAAAAAATTATAAAACTGCTTTAAAATGAATTCTGAAGAGAATTTTTCGTGGCGTCAGTACGAACGTACGTACGTATCTCGTATAACTCAAAAACGAGTAGCATCAGAACGTTGAAATTTTGTATATAGGACTGCTATTATATGTAGATGTGCACCTAGTATTTTGGTTGCAATCGGCCTCACCAAACGTATATAAATATATTTATATATATATATATATCTGCTCTGTTACCCGGCTCAGTGATCTCAGTTTCTTTACTCTTATATGTTTGTAAATTGTACATTTTTTGCTTTAAAAATGATTGAATTATGTTGTTTTTATCTTCCGGCTAAGGTTTTTATGCCTTTAGTAGATCTGTATGCAATATTTTTAGTATTATCAACAATTTTAAAGTTGTTTAAGTGCCGCTAAGCCTTTTTTTATGGCGGCCATTGATTGTTTACATTTGAAACAGTAGACTAGTGGATTTGTTGCCAATCTAGAGAAACTTAGCTACGCAACAACAAAGATAACGCCTTCATCTATTATTGCCAATTAAAGCATGCTTAATCTTTTTTCCTTTTTTAAAATTTTTTCGAGGAAATAAGTGTTTAAGATTTACTTCATAATTTTTAATATAGATATCTTGAGTTTTTATGTATTTTTGCCTTGTCGCGAAGTGAGAACTGAATTAATTGAATGAGAAATACTCAATCGCCTGTGAAAATCTGTTTCTTTTTTGTTTTGTTCGCTTAATTTCTTTTATACATCGTTCTAGCTTTATTATACTATATGAATAGAACTTGCGGAAAGATTAGATAATTCTATACTTTAAATGATATAAATTTTGTGCATTATGAGTTATAATATGAACGAAATATAATACTGTTAAGTGAATCTAGCGCCAGAGTGTCGCTATGGTAAACAAATACTAGAATGAATTTTAAAGAATTCATTTATTCTATTGTGTTTTATGCGCTGTCGACGAAGTAGATTTGATTCATTTCAATAAATTTAAATGAAATGCAAGAAAAATGCGTATAACTTAATATTCCGCACAAGGAAGTCATGTGGTGTACACATCAGAATTTTTTTACTCAGTTTCTGAAGATTAAGTTTTTATATTTATTTGCAATTTATAATATTTTTGCTTGTTTCATATTTCTTAATTTAATTTTTAAATACCTATCATTAATTTAGTAATTTTATTTATCGCTAAATTTTATTAAATTTTAATTACACCTTATTTACTACTTCATTTATTGCTATTTGATTGACTATTGTTCACCATTCCTGGTTGCCTTCAAAAAGAGCTCTAGCACTTCTAATACTACAAATTAAATCTTGTTTACCTAATTTCGCATCGCAAGCACAGGAGTTTAATTTAGATTGTGAATTAATTTAGATTCAGATTTTAACTTCTATCTGTCCTCGTGATCACTCCGCCTAACACAACGTTTTCTTTCATTTTAACTTTATCTTTAAGTCTACTTTCTTCGTACTTACGCTACATAAAATTCAACAACAAAATTGCAATTTTTTTAAAGACAGCATATTTGATTAAATTCCCGATATATACAGTATTATGTGTCGCCCTACATTTTTTAGTTCAGAAGGGCTATTATTCTGGAACCTCACTTTTGCATCGAATCATTTCAATTGTCGGTTTCACTTTATAAATGAATTAGTCTCTGGCGTAACCAACTGCCTAAAGTGTTAAATGTTGCCACACACTTTTTACAGTCGCTATATTATTTCCTTAAAAATAATAGATGGAGCTAAAATTTGGTGGCAGCATTCTTTTTCTTGTGCTGTCGCACATTTTTACTTCCTCGTACGAAGTAAAGAAAGTACTGTAATCGCGAAAAAAAATCGGTTTTCAGATTTCAACGGACATATTCATTTTGACCGTTCTCGAATCCATTTTGACTGGTTCTCCGTCGTGACGTCTATACGTAGTCATGTGGCGAACATCAAAAACGGGTCACCATAAAGTGTTGAAATTTTGCGTTTGGGACTCTTATATCTAGTTGTACATCTTCCTTTTTTGGTTGTAATCGGCAATGCCAGAAGGGCACATTACTCGAAGGGTTTTAAAAATCAGTAAAAACATGTTACAAATGTAATTACAAATTAAGTAACGTTCCAGTCTTTTGTTTTTGTTTTCATTTTAAGTATGGTTATGACATAATAATTTAAAAAAACATAGTATTAGACAAATATAAAACTTATATTCTTTTAAGGAGGTATCAGAAAACCCTATACTGACAATGTTAAATTGGATATTTTCGATGTTCCTTATTCCAAAATCTGCTGTAGATACAAGCTTGAAATTTTTCTGTAATTAAAGTATACCTATCTGATTATACTGAAATGAGCTTTTGAAACATTTTGAATATTAGAGTAAATTACAGGATATTTTGTTAGGCATAGTAAAATTCAGCACTTTTCTTACACAAAAAAATTAAAAAAACATTTTTTTTCTAAGTTTATTACAAAAAGCTCATTTCAGTAAATATTATGGAACCTAATAAATAAGCCATAAAAAGTTGAGATACCTGTGAGCAGTAGTTTCTGAGGAAAGATACATCGAGTATAAAAAAATCACGTTTAGAGAAAAACGCGGTTTTATGTAAAAATTCTCATTGATGAAAAAAGTAGATGACAAATTAAAACTAGATTTTTTTACAGTTCTAGTTTTCATAGAGATTAAAGAATGGTATTTTTAGAAAGATAAAAGTGTAGAGAGTTTGAAAATGCAAAAATCCGAAATCACAATTTTTTGAAGATTTTGGGGTTCCAACACCCCCTTTAAATTTCCTTGAAATATACGAAATAAAGTGATACTTTAATATAGGGGTCTTGGATTATTAGGATAACCTTTCTCGCCTGAGAGCCACATCAATAAATTCGCAAAGATCCGAGGTCCACATGTCTGTCAAAAAATAGTGTAGTCAAATTTATATGAAAAAAGTGAAGTTTATTTTGCAATACTACAACTGATTCTAAGCGAAGAGATGGCGTTACACATTTGTATGCATATACATTGGTTCAAAAAAGT
Source organism: Stegodyphus dumicola (assembly GCF_044657685.1). NCBI lineage: Eukaryota > Metazoa > Arthropoda > Arachnida > Araneae > Eresidae > Stegodyphus > Stegodyphus dumicola. Next base: position 17,630,927 of record NC_140772.1, on the reverse strand, counting down.
CAAATGGAAATCGAATTAAAATCTTTTGCAACCATTTTAACTATAAAAAAAAGTATAAAGATGATTATACAGAACGATGTTACAAAATTACAATAAAAATAAAAGTCACAAATTTGTTTTTATTTATATACAAATACTTTTATTGCTTGCCATTTGCTGTAATTGAAACGAATTATCTTAAGTCATATGAAGCGAAGGCATTAGTACTCTGTACAGTAAAGCATTTTAAGGGGTATCAGAAACCCCTATACCGACAATGTTAAATTGGCCATTTTCGATGTACCTTTTCTCAAAATCTGCTGTAGATACAAGCTTGAATTTTTTTATGTAATTAAAGTATACTTATCTGATTATACTGAAATGAGCTTTTGAAACATTTTGAATATTAGAGTCAATTACAGGATATTTTGTTAGGCATAGTAAAATTTAGCACTTTTCTCACACAAAAAAATTTTAATTTTTTTTTTCTAAGTTTATTACAAAAAGCTCATTTCAGTAAATATTATGGAATATTATGGAACCTAATAAATAAGCCATAAAAAGTTTAGATACCTGTGTGTTCCTGAGAAAAGGTACATCGAGTATAAAAAAATCTCGTTTGGAGAAAAACGCGTTTTTATGTAAAAATCCTCATTGATCAAAGCAGTAGATGACAAATTAAAACTAGATTTTTTTACAGTTCTAACTTTCACAGAGATTAAAGAATGGTATTTTTAGATAAATAAAAGTGTAGAGAATTTGAAAATGCAAAAATCCGAAATCACAATTTTTTGAAGATTTTGGGGTTCCAACTCCCCTTAAGGGGACTCATACACGTTAAACCCCTCATGATCTTCGAATATGTGACTGTTGCAAGAATTGAGATATTTTATTGATTTTAAAAGCAATTACTTCCAGCTTTTTACAGCTGTCTACATAATATACCTGCTTTGGAAACTAGTAACCAGAAAGTTTGTGTTGTCACAAATATTTTTGTAATTTAATCCTCTTTGGGAGAAAATATTTCAACGTGTTTCCACATTGCGCGCTTGAAATTTTCAAAATGGCTAATGGTACATACTTGAAATTAGATGGAATTCTTTATATGGGCACTATTTTCTAACTGAACCAACAATCTGATGAATATTTTAATACTGAAAAATTTTATGGATGAAAACATTAGAAATTTTTTTAATAAAATACATTTTATAAACTAAACTCAAAATAAAATGAAAATTTAACATGAAATTTTTATAATTTTAGGTTCACAGTAGTTTCCAAATGTTATAAAAGCTATATATTAAATATGGAATTAGATTATGAAGCAGAATGTTTTAAACCGTGCGCGCAAGTTAGAAACATGACGAAAAATGTAGTCACAAAGCGGATTAAATTATAAAAATATTTGTGACAACACAAACTTTCTGATGACTATTTCAGAAAGCAGCTATATTATGTACACAGCTGTAAAAAGTTGGTAGTAATTGCTTTTAAAATAAATAAGTTATTCCAATTCTTGCAACAGTCACCTATTCGAACATCTTATGGGTTTTAAGGTGTATGAGTCCCCTTAAATGAACTTTTACTTTGTTCTAATATTTCAGGTAAGATTGTTGAATTAGTAATCGTACAAATAGTTGCAGCTAATAAAAACTAATAGTTTAGAAATTGCGTAACTGTTCACACTTTATTAAAGAAATGGAAGATCGTTTCTCACTTTCATATGAAATAAGTTTAAAAGAAGTGCAGCCAAAAAATGTGTATAATTTAATATACAAACAAGGAACTCATGCGGTGTCCACAGCAATTTTTTTCCATATATTGGCTATATTATTTCTTTAAAATTAATGCATTAGGATAACATTTTTATCTTGCTTGCCTTCTATGATAGTTTACTATTCAATTATGTATTTGAGCTTTTTCTCATAAGGAAATCTTCATGAATATTCTTTCGGACATTTTACGGCTTTCTGATAACGAACATTCTTTTAATAGACATAATTTGGAATAACAAGTTTCATTCGACATGGAGAATGCTTCGAGCAGAAGCACCCTGGTGTCTCACCATTTTACTCCGATATATTAGATAATATTTAGTCGGAAGTATCACTTTATTTATGTTGCCATACATTTTTTATATTCGCAATAGTATTTCTTCAAAAATAAAACATGGAAATAAGATTTGGTGGCAATATTTGAAAACTGATACGGACAAAAAATGAGGTTTGAGATTAATAACACCAGTGGTGTTAAAAATTAATGCATCACACTGCACCTACTGTGATTTAGCACAACATTTCAATTTAGATCACAAAATTCACGGGGAAACTATCCCAGCGCATCTAAATACCACTATTTTGAATAATATCAGCATCTTGCACATCTAAATGCAGCATAGGTATGTACCCCCCCCCCGTCTAGTTTGTCTATTCTTAAAGAAGATATTCCAAGTAAGAAATATGGTAATGGTACCTAACAGGTGGCCTCCGAGTTTTATTTAATTATGCCAAAGCACTCGAGGGCTATCTGCTTAAGGAAGGGATGTCTTCCTGAAGGAGTTCCTAAGGAAAACTGGCTCGTACAGACGTTAAACATGGGAAAAACACAAAAACGCGCATGCAGTCAGCCCGTTCGCCGAAATTCGATCCCCGAACCGAACTACCAGTGTTCGGAAACTTTACCGCTTGGCAGCCGGCGGGCTTTTTTTTTATTAAAACACTTCATACCTTGATAATCCGTAAAGTAATCAGTGAATCTGTCTAAGCTCAATAGCGTTAAAAATAGAGTTATGAGAAATTACTCCAATAATGGCATTATTTGACTCATAAAGAAATTAAAAAATTTATAACGTAATGAAATTCTAATTTCTGTGTCGCCGGCACAAATTAGTTCATTATATCCTTAGAATGATCTTTCACATTTACAATGGTATGAAGACTTCAAGACCACTCAAAACGGCCATTCGGAGGGGGGGGGGGGCTTTTAATGACTAGATAATTTATTACAATGTATCTATAAAGAATTCAACTTTTAAGCAATTACTAATTTCCATATCACAGTTCTTCAAATAATCTGATTAAAAATTACGTTTATCACAGAAATTTGTCTTGCTTAAAAAAAAAAAAACATCTGATGTGTACACCACATGACTTCCTTGTGACGGAATATTAAATTATACGCATTTTTTCTTGCATTTCATTTAAACTTATTAGATTGAATTAAACCTACTTCGCCGACACCGCATAAACCACAATAGAATAAATGCATTCTTTAAAATTCACTTTGTTTACCATAGCGACATTCTGGAGCTAGGTTTACTTAACAGTACTATATTTCGTTCATATTATAAACTCAGAATGCACAAAATTTATATCATTTAAAGAATTATCTAATCGTTGTCACATGTTCTATTCAAATACTATAATAAAGCTAGAACTATGTATGAAAGAAATTAAGCAAACAAAACAAAAAAGAAACAGTTTTTCACAGACGATTGAGTATTTCTCATTCAGTTAATTCAGTTTTCACTTCGCGACAAGGCAAAAGTACATAAAAACTCAAAATATCTGTATTAAAAATTACGAAGTAAATCTTAAACGCTTATTTCCTCGAAAAAATTCCAGAAAGGATTAAGCATGATTTAAATAATAAATGAAGGCGTTATCTTTGTTGTTGCGAAGCTAAGTTTCTCTGGATTGGCAACAAGTCAGCTATCCTGCTGTTTCAAATGTAAAGAAGAGCAATGGCCGCAATCAAAAACATTATTAGGCTTAGCGGCACTTAAACAATTTTAAGATTGTTGATAATTCTAAAAATATTGCATACAGATTTACTAAAAGCATAAAAACCTTAACCGGGAGATAAGAACAACATAATTCAATCATTTTTAAAGCAAAAAATGTACAATTTACAAACATAAAGGAGTAAAGAAACTGAGATCACTGAGCCGGGTAACAGAGTGGATATATATATAAATATATTTATATACGTTTGGTGCGGCTGATTGCAACCAAAATACGAGGTGCACATCTACATGTTATAGCAGTCCTATATACAAAATTTCAACGTTCTGAGGCTACTTGTTTTTGAGTTATGCGAGATACGTACGTACGTACATACGTTCGTACAGACGCCACGAAAAATTCTCTTCAGAATTCTTTTTAAAGCAGTTTTATAATTTTTTTGGAGGAAAAGAGTCTTTTATTCTGTCCTTACGTACATATATCACGGAAATACATCGTTAAATTGCATTTGAAAGAGGTCAAAATGGGATATTTTCGTTGAAATATGCTGCCTGAAACTATTCGCGATTACAATACTTCCGTTTTACTTCGTACAAAGAAGTAAAAAGGTTGTACATGTACCCACTTAGTTTAGACTTCGATGCCAAAACCTATATTCTGTACTGCTTGATCAAAACGTTGCCAGTTTATTCATCTGCTAATAATACAATGAAATAAGCGACATGAGAGTAGTACATAAAGAAAAACCATTTCAATCAGAATGAAAAGTTTATTCCCTTTTTACTGTTTAACTGCATCTCTATTAGCCTGTTATTTGATGGACACAAAGAAGTCTATTTCTTAAGACAGAATGTTTTTGAGGACGGCGAAAAGAAGGAAAAGACAGACGATTATAAAGCAATCTAACGATTAACGAAATAAAAGAAAAGCTTCTATAAAAAGGTGAAGAGGGCAGTAGCAAAATTGATTATCACGAATTTGCGAGTTTTATGTAGCGAAAGAAAGAGGATGTTCTAATTCAGGCAAACTGCACTCCTTTTTTTTATATCGCAACAAATAAATATAATAACCGAGTACAGAATGCAGTATTAAATATCCGAAAGTAACAAAAACGATTAAAAAAAAAGTCGTAGAAAGACTCAAAAGTAGATATTAAAAAGCATTTTCGTCGTAGAGAACTTAAGTAGCTTGCATTTATCCTATTAGCTTCGCATTGCGTGCTCCTTTGCCGCTGATAGACCTAAAAGCCAAATGTATGATACTCTGCTATAATAATCACCATCCATGGCCCGTAATCACGTGAGCTGGCATTTGCAACAATGGACGTCTTTGACGATTTCTCTTTTCCACTTTACGTATGCCAGATAGTTATTAGGACGAGGGAATATGAATGCAAGTTAATTTAATTTGCAACATTTAAGCACCGGGTAGTTATGGGTAGTTGCTGAATTCACCAACAAATATAATAACCCAGCCCTAGACTTAGTTAAACAGAAAACAGCTGTTTAAAGATGGTCTTCAACCAGTTTAAGCATTTAACACCTCTGCAGGACTGGCTAATTGATTAGAGGAGAGCACGCGAAGACCATCAATCCTAAAAACAGAATTCCTTCCTTTCGTTTTAAGTCAAATTTGCACACAACTTTCTCTCATATTTAATTTCCAGGTGGGAATATGTACATATTTATTTTACATTTCCTCCCCGCCCTCTCAGAAAAAATCCACATAGCCAATGCATTCGTCGAGGTCTGAACCCGACCTTTGCCAAGATTTGAGCTTAGAAATCGTTGTGAACAAATTACAGCACAATCAAAGAAACACTTTTTTGCGTGTAAAAGAACAAAAAATTCATTATCTGAAGGCTTAGCTTACGTATTTTTGGAAAATATTACCTAAAGATTAAAAAGAACTTCAAAAGAGAATTGACTTACGAAAAACAGAAGATTCAAATCATCATTCAGAAGTGCACGGATTTTGATCTGAATATGTAATTGTCATCTCCATCAAATGAAGGAATTAAAAAATTAAAGTTAATATGAAAGACTAATGCATATTTAGCTTTCTTTGTACTGGAAGAAACTGCATTTCTTTACTATGCCTGTGATGCTACCTTATCAAAGTTTGTACGTCAAGGTCATGTAGGTATGAATTCCAATTTTCATGGTCAAGTTACACTTTTTATGAAGAAACTGAAAGAGGTCTTGTAACTGTGTGTCCGTTTCTCGTGGTAAAATAGATTCCAAATATTTTCGTTACAGCAGATAGTGCAAGTTTTTGAAAGTGCTGATGGTCTTTGTAGGATTTGCTATAGAAATTTCCCATAAGCTTTTCAAATGTGACAGTCCATGATACGACTGATATCTATCCTTTCAATGATCTAAAATGACAGAAGTTTAATGTAAATGTATGCTTTGTTTAATATATAAACTGAAATTGTAGATAAGATCCAATAAAAACAAATTCACACAAGAATCAAGTCTAATATAATGCAGCAAGTTATTTGCAGAAACATAAAAACATAGCAAGCTATTACAATCGGTGTCCGCCGATAACATCGCGACAAATACATCGCGGACGAAAACGTCGCGGAGAAAACAATGCAAGGCGAAAACGTCGTGCTACAAAACATCGTGGGAGAAAACATCGCAAAGAGAAAATATCGCAGCCCTAAAAACATCGTGGTACAAAACATCGTCGTCGAAAATAAAGCGGTTCAAAAACTTCGCAGTTTAAAAACATCATCGTCGAAAATATCGTGGTAAAAAATAAAGTATCTACAAATCATCGCATGACGATAACATCGCAAACATGCTTTTTTCAGGCTTTAATAACTGTAAATGGAAATATGGTTCTCATGAGGATTTGTGGGCGCAAGATGTAAAGAAGGATAATTTTTACTTTCACAGCTTTTTATTGACTAATAAATTTTTGCTGAAAAAGTTAAATTATTGCATTAATTAATTTAAGGCAACTTATACATTATACTTTTTATGAAAAATTACCAGTAAAAACTTTATAAAAAGGATTTATTAATGGCCTTTGTTAGTTAACTATGTCGGTTTAAAATTCTATTGAGTGATACAAGTTGCATTAATTTTCTATGCTTAAGTTTCCTTCTTATTTTCTCAGCAAAAATTTATTAATGAATAAAAAATATGAAAGTAAAAATTATCCTTCTTTCCATGAAAAAAGCATGTCTGCGATGTTATCGTTATGCGATGATTTGTAGATACATTATTTTTTACCACGATATTTTCGACGACGATGTTTTTAAACTGCGATGTTTTTGAATCGCTTTATTTTCGAGGACGATGTTTTGTACCACGATGTTTTAGGACTGCGATGTTTTCTCTTTGCGATATTTTCTCCCACGATGTTTTCTAGCACGACGTTTTCGCCTTGCGTTGTTTTCTCCGCGACGTTTTCGTCCGCGATGTATTTGTCGCGATGTTTTCAGCTGTAACCATTACAATCATACATAATATTAAATAACCACCATTATATATATAAAAAAAACTTTCCTCATAATTTTGATGTAGTTAGACTTATCTTCAAATTATGTGGATAAAATTATCCTTGCCTAATGTTCAGCACGTTAGGAAAACGTAATGATCCCATTGCTTTGTTGGGTTTAATTCCACTCCAAAGAGTTTCCTCCGCTAAACCAATGTTGTTCTTGTTGTCGGTGATACAATATGGAATTCATACTGCGAAACTTTTAAGTTCCAACTCATAGTTTTATATAAAAGACCGTAGTTCTCGCCATTCCAGAAGATATCTTCCGTGGAGGTGACTGGTTGGTATCACTGTATTAGCATACATGTATGTGCATATTTAACAACTCAATTAAATATTCAAAATGAAATTTTTTTTTGAATTTGTTTTGCCATTTTGTTTTATTAAGTTCGGATAAAAATATATTTTATGATAAACAAAATACTAGATTAGAGCTGCCAAACCGAGAGATTCCCGGTTTTCATCTCATCTCTCAGTTTCCCAGCAAATCTCCACGTTTTTATTTACCTCCAGTCATCTCCTTCAAATCTAGTTTTAGAAGAACTGTCGGTCACTAAATGTGGAAACAAAAGGAAATGTTACGAAGAAAGTTTTAATTACAAGTTCTTTTAAAATTCTAACCTTGTCATACCTTAATATGATTTAAAACTAAGTCCATTTTCGAGAAAGCGTTTTTTAAGATAATTTTTCTGACTAACTCCTATTCGATCCTATCTGTTTTAATGCAATATAGCAATCTGCAAAGCATTGTACGTAAATTTAACCGCGCTAGATAGATAAATCTTAATTTTGCTTTAAATCGTTAAATGGAAAATTACTAAATTTATCTTCATATAATATATACGTATTCATTATTAATTTTATTTTCAATCTTCTTTTCCTTTTTATTTATTTATTTATTTTTGATAAATAACGCTCCTTGAATCTTTGTTAGTATGCAGTTTTTAGGAAATTACTAAGTGGAAAGAAATTCAAAACATCTAGGTTTTTCATAGTTCAAGGTTGGCAGACATACCATACACTTGGATAAGTATTGCATACTGATACTGAAGAAGGAAAAAAAGTGCAAAACACCTGATGGGATTTGTTATTATCATTATCATTTTAAAGAGGCAATTTTAGAGCTTTGAAACATTTTAGATTCACCTTTCGAATATTATTAAAGCTTGTAAGATTTATTGTAATTAGCACAGTATTTCCTATACTAAAATTTTTCCTGCAATTCTAACGCGTCGTGTACTCTCCCAGAATAGAATAGAAGGTTTGGTTTATATGATTTTAACAAAGCCTCGAGGGCTGCCTGCCTAAGGGAGGGATGCCTTCGTGGAGGGCTTTCTAAGATAAACTGGCTCGCATAAACACATGGGAAAAATTCTGATGTGTATACCACATGACTTCCTTGTACGGAATATTAAATTGTACGCATTTGTTTCTTGCATTTCTTTTAAACTTATTGGATTGAATTAAATCTACTTCGCCGACAGCGCATAAAACACAATAGAATAAAGGCATTCTTTAAAATTCACTCTATTTGTTTAATATAGCGACACGCTGGCACTAAGTTCACTTAACAGTATTATATTTCATTCATATTATAATTCAAAATGCACAAAATGTATATCATTTAAAGAATTATCTAATCGTTACCACACGTTCTTTTCAAATACTATAATAAAGCTAGAACAATGTAAAAAAGAAATTAAGCAAACAAAACAAAAAAGAAACAGTTTTTCACAGACGATTGAGTATTTCTCATTCAATTAATTCAGTTTTCACTTCGCGACAAGACAAACATACATAAAAGCTCAAAATATCTGTATTAAAAATTACTAATTATTAAAAATTAAATTACTAATTATTAAAAATTAAGTAAATCTTAAACACTTATTTCCTCAAAAAAATTCCAGAAAGCATTAAGCCTGATTTAATTCGCAATAATAAATGAAGGCGTTATTTTTGTTGTTGCGAAGCTTAGTCTCTCTAAATTGGCAACAAATCTACAATTCTGCTGTTTCAAATGTAAACAAATATGTCCGCCACGTTATTTAAAACTTAACCGCACTTAAACGGCTTTTAAATTGTTGATAATTGTACAAATATTGCTTCCACAATTACAAAAGGTATAAAAACCTTAACCGGAAGATAACAACAACATAATTCAATCCTTTTTAAAGCAAAAAATTTACAATTTACAAACACATAAGAGTAAAGAAACTGGGATCACTGTGCCGAGTAACTGTGTGAATATATATATAAATTTAGTATTTATATACGTTTGGTGCGGCCGATTGCAACCAAAATACGAGGTGCACATCTACATGTTATAGCAGTCCTATATACAAAATTCCAACGTTCTGAGGCTACTCGTTTTTGAGTTATGCGAGATACGTACGCACATACGTACATACGTTCGTACAGACGCCACGAAAAATTCTCTTCAGAAGTAATTTTAAAGCAGTTTTATTATTTTTTTGGAGGAAACGAGTCTTTTATTCTGTCCTTACGTACAGATATCACGCAAAAACATCGTTAAATTGCATTCGATAGCGGTCAAAATGGATATTTTCGTTGAAATATGCTGCCTGAAACTTTTCGCGATTATAATACTTCCTTTTTACTTCGTACAAGGAAATAAAAATCACGAAAACGCCCATGCATCCAGCCTGTTTGCGGGATTCAAACCTCGAACCGAACTACCCCCACTCGGCCATTGGTGGGCGTTTATCACTAAGTGAAATTAAGTAAGTAGTCGGAAAATAGTCGTCATATTGTTACGTTTTAAACAAAACTTTTCGATTTGTAAATACTTTCAAACTATCTGACTGGTCCGTAAGAATCTTTAAAACTAAATGCTTATCCCGCAAGAAGCAGACATTAATTTTGTTTATAGTTTTAATTCTGTAAGTCTATTAATTGTTTTACAATGCTATAGTTATTGACTGTTTGGGTATTGAAAGGCAAGGACGAAACAAGAACTTGTAATGGCGGTTTTGGAAGTACTAGAAGTATAGACGTCTAGGAAGTTTGACTAGTATTTGGCATACCAAACTGAATTTAATATCATAAATTTAAAATTAAATTTCGAATACGGGAATTACCCGTTTAATTTAGCAAAAAATGTTACGGCCTAGATGTAAGCGAACTGAAACCGTGTTGAAGCTCATACCGTGTTCCATTCTTGGCAAACAAGACATTTGTGCTATTCTAATGCGTAACGTTAATACCAGCTAGTTTTACTTTGAAAGTTCTCCACCGAAGGCATCGCTATTAAGGCAGATGGATTGCCTACTTTGCCACAATAAATCAATCCACAAGCCCAGTGGTTTCTCATTAAACCGAAATCGACTTTACGAATTTTTAAGTTTTAAAATTAAATTACAGATAATTGGATCAAATGGAAATCGACGCTTTAAATTTTTAGCTTTTAAAATGAAATTTAAATACTCGTACCGACGCTGCAAATGTTACTACTTCGATGTATCCCATGTAATCGTAATTTTAAAATTAAATTCTAATGCAATCGTTGAAAAACGCTTAATCATAAACGCATAATAATAAACCAGAATTGCAGAAGAAACGCAAAGAAAAGGCACTGAATAATAAATATTATCAATTTCCACCAACCCAAATACAAAGCAAAAGTCCGTCGCAATAATTGATACACTAAAAGGGAAACTGCGCTCTCGCTCCTAAAACAAATAGATGAAGGAATGGCAAGCTAGAATAGCCAAAAAAGTAGCAAAAAGGGTTACCAGAGCATCCAGGGTATAAAAAAGAATACTAGGGGGTTGATGTCCGACGGCGGCATTGACCGACTGACCGTTGGACAGACAAACAACAACACTGCAGAGTGTTGTGTCTAGAGCAACCGAAAGAAAAGGCCCTAGGAGGGGGCGGTGGTGGGCGATGATGGGGGGGCAGTCAATTAACGGGCAGTCTCGTAATCAGCAACAAAAGAAGAGAGAGCGAACGATAGAGGAACACGTGCTTCGTCACGAGACTCGCTCAACCCTTCCGCTACTGCCCTTTGCCGTTTGATGGCATTGTTTCTTTTTGGCCATCAGCTAACTACGGATGGCTAGCGAACGAAAATAGGCGACCATTTTCCCTTATCTATTTCCGCGGCCGATTAATTTCTGCTCGAGGCCTCCTTTGCTCTTATTTCTGGAAAATCGGTAGCTTCGCTCGTTTTTTCTGACAATGCAGTTACAGATGAAAATTAATACAATAAAGGATTGCATTTACAAATGCACGTGTGGCAATGAAATATTCATTAACTGAATTCAATTCGCATTTAGATAAAACCATACGGAATTTTGTGTTTGAAATGAAAAACCTAGATTCAATTTTTTATGTACAAACCTCCATAACTGCTCTATTATTTTCAATAGAATAAAAGCAAGATATGCACACGAAAGTCCATTTTGATAACTTCCAGATCCAATATGTCGCCCTCAGTAATATCTTTGTTTGATACAGTAAGACCCCGTTTAATGCTGTTTCGTTTAGCGCTGTTTCGGTTTAGCGCTGTTTTATTTCAACTCGGGGATTCCACGAAATCGCTCGCAGCATACGGGGATTCCCCGAAATATTATGCAGCGATAGGTTTCAAATACATATCCGAAAGAGTGTACTTGTATTTCTTGTTTGGTGCGGTATTGTACAGACATATTTTGAAGGGGTAAATGTGGAAGATGTCGAAGAAATAATCCAAGAAGCAGCGGCTAGTCTTTCTAATGATGAGCTCAAGGAATTAACTGAACAAGAAGAAAACAAAAATGTTGACAGCAGTGATTCAGAAGAAGAGCAAAAAGAACTTTCGATGGCGTTTGTAAAAAGGAGTTTGTCTACCATAACTGAAATAATGGATCAATTCATTGAAAATGATCCGAATTTTGACAGGAGCTCAAAAGTAAGGCGTGGTGTTAGAGATGCTCAATCCGTTTATGAAGAACTTTTAAGAGAACAACGCAAAAGAAAAAGGCAAACAACATTAGATGCTTTTGTCACAAAAAGGCAGAACACTGAAAACTCGGAAGGCTAACTAAATATGACTGACTTAGAATTTTTTTTTTTTTTAAGAATATTCGTTTCGTTATTTATATTTTGTTTTTATTTTTGCAAGAAATAATAATGTGGTATTAATTTGGGCTTTAAGAAATAAATGTCTGGTTTTATTTTTATTAAAAAAACATACTTTTTAAATTTAATACCTAACCAATTTCCTAGCCATCTTTCCCTAACCCCAATATTTACATGTAAAGATAGCCTCGTTTAGCGCTGTTTCGCATTACGCTCTACTTTGATGGAACGTATCCCCCGCGTTAAGCGGGGTCTTACTGTACTTTCCAAACGGCAATCTAATTAATTTTCAAGGATGCACACACATTAACTTTTATTTTTAAATAAAGTGAACCTCTTCTCTCGATACATGGATTTTGAATAAGAAAAGTAAATATATATTAAAGTAATGTTGACTTGAAATAACAGAAAGCAAACAAATGTATGTATAGAAAAATAACACACTGTTCTGCCGTAAACAGTTTCCAGATAATAATCACGGATGATGATAAAAGAGATTTAAATGCGATAAATGCATACAAATGGAAAACTTTCACGAGCATTATCTCTGAAAGATATCAGAAACTATTGCATTCTCCCGTGCGTACTTTTATGGAGTAAGTGTTAACATGCCCAGATAGCAAACGGCTAGCTGAACATACTCAAGGAAGGAACGGTTCGTTTCTCCTGTTCCTATTCGTAAAATCTTAACGGTCTCTATAAAATGACCGTAAATTTTTAGAATATAAATATGCTTCATTACTTTGCATCAACTCTCCAAGGCGACCACTCCTAACAGAAGAACAAAACCGCTTGGAGGAAATTTCATTGTGCTCATGTACTCCGCCATGTATAACACTGATATAAAGCAGTTTGCCTTGAAATAGCTTTTACCCAAGCATTCATCGCCTTCGGCAAATGGTGTGTCCGATTCGATCAAAGAAATTGTACTTTTAAATTTTACAGCTGGAAAGGAACACACAAACAGATTTCACACTTCTGAAGCTGCGATTCAAATTTACAAATAATAATAATAATTAAAAAAAACAGCAAGTTTTATATTTGAAACTTCAAACTTCAAAGGAACAAATTTTCCCCCTTCTTTTTTTTCCCCAATGGTAGGCACTAGCTATTATAGGCGTTGGGGGTCACTACTAAGGCCGGAAGCAGTGGTCCCTTTATTACGGAGGCATCTAATAGGTGGGCACCCGTTTTCTCCTATGGAGGAACAGACAATTTACATGTATGTCTTTTCCGGGGTTCGAGCCAAGACACTTCCGTATGGCAGCCAGAGTCACTAACTATTTTCCCGTGGAGGCAGCTAAGAAAATATAAATCTAAAAGTTATATTTTACATTTATCAAAAAATTACATTTTACATTTTTAAGGGAACACAGAAACAGGTTTACATTTCTGAAGTTACGGTGAGAGAAAATGCGATTCAATCCTAAGTATTAAATCTTAAGTAATAGTTTGTATTTGTAATAATAAAACTCCATATTATGTGCTAGTGAAGAAAACATATTACATAGTACAGAAAAAGAAATATGTTGAAAATAAGAAAACGTAAGATACGAAAAAAAGTTTACGGCAAGTCCAAAGTACCTCGAAATGATTTTTTAAAAAATTTTTCATTAATTAAATTAAAAATAATAACTCTATGAAATGTACATAATTTCTTTTACCACTCGGAAAAATAAATTTATTCGCAGTAACTTTTATGTCTCGGTCTAATATTTATTAAGTTGTAGAGGCCATTCATCTTTAGAGCAGGGAACAAGAAAAATTAAGCGTGTCTTCGGCGGGATTCGAACCACGGATCTTTCAGTTTACCAACTGGACGAGCTGGTTTGGTCTGGTTTAACTGATTACGGCAAAGCACACTAGGGCTATTTGCCTAAGGGGAGGAATGCCTTCGGGGAGGACTTTCTAAGAGGAACTGGTTCGTATACACGTTACAAATGGAGAAAACCACGAAAACGCCATCGCAGCCAGCCAATTTGCCTGGAATTGAATCCAAGTAGGAACTACCAGTGTTCAGCGATTTTACCGGTCGGCCGCTTTGGACAAGTTAACCACTTACATTATCAGACGATGTTCGGGAAGGGAATGCGATAATTCCTTTCAAACCTTGATCACGGTTGATTGATGATGACTAAGTACACGATGCTATCTGTTTTACTAATTTGTAAAGATCTTTCTAGGGAAACTGACTTTTGCATATGGAAAAACTACAAAAATAAATAAATAAATAAATAAAAAATAAAGAGAGGTTTCCAAAGAATTTCCTACAAATGATGCAAACACCGCACTTCACGATCCGACGACCAACCTGTATCGAAATATGTATACTTTCTAATACATCTTCACGAACTTTGTAATTAATTTGGAATACATATAGTTTACAAATTTTGACTTACACAAAAATCTCTCGTTCATGATATAGAAAACAGAAATGCCTCCGAAATAATGAAATTTATGTGATCGAGCTCTCAAAGACTATTATCATGAAGAATGCAGATGCATACAGTATCAGTATAAAGATAATTAAGGCACAGAAAATATTGTGTATTTCGGTATAACATTACACCAAAATACACAATAGTACAGCTTAAGGGGATATACGACATAAAAATTTTGAAATTTTCAATTTTGGGATAAAGAAATAAAGTAGACTGAGACGATTCTAAAAATGCACAATTTATGCAGGCTTCGAAATTTTAAAAGACCGAAATCTTTCATTACAAAATTTAAACGAGCACTAATAAGTCCACAAGTTTAGAAGGGACATATGTCTGATGTGGCTACAATAAAGTCATATCAGCTGGTAAAACATATGTTCATAAACCGGTTTTATTAGCTGTTAAAAGTGTGTATTATAAGTCTCTCTGGCAAAACACTATTATGAAATTGCATTCATGGAAGAACTCAAAACCCGAATGAAAGTTTTAATAATTGCATCTGGACACGCATACCCAAAAACTATTTTTGTAAATGTCATCACATTAAACGTAGGTTTTCTAGATGCGATACTATGTTTTTATGATGGGGTATAAAGCCGCAATTAAGGAATGAAATTATTAGGAATACAACCAGGATTTTATATGATAAATTCTTTGCGAAAAATAGATTGTGACAGAATCCGCGAGGCACTCCTCGCTTACCAAAAGCTTTCTAAAATGACCAGAAAGAAATATAAATTACTTAAACAAGAACAGCTTGCCGTAGAAATGTCAATTCAAGATGATTATTGCGCAGGAAAATATTAAAATGATTTTTTTATAATATTAAATAATTAATAAATTATTAGTGGTTTTTTTTTAGTTTTTCTCAAAATGTTTCCCCCCTTTTTTTCTTTCTTTTTACTTCCTTGTACGAAGTAAAAAGGAAGTATTGTAATCGCGAAAAGTTTCAGGCAGCATATTTCAACGAAAATATCCATTTTGACCGCTATCGAATGCAATTTAACGATGTTTTTGCGTCATATCTGTACCTAAGAACAGAATAAAATACTCTTTTCCTTCAAAAAAAAAATTATAAAACTGCTTTAAAATTAATTCTGAAGAGAATTTTTCGTGTATTCTGAAGAGAATTTTTCGTGTATTCGTAATATTTATATATATATCCACTCTGTTACCCGGCTCAGTAATCTCAGTTTCTTTACTCTTATATGTTTGTAAATTGTACATTTTTTGCTTTAAAAATGATTGTATTATGTTGTTTTAATCTTCCGGTTAAAGTTTTTATGCCTTTAGTAAATCTATATGCAATATTTTTAGAATTATCAGCAATTTTAAAGTTGTCTAATTGCCGCTAAGCCTTTTTTTTTTATGGCGGCCGTTGATGTATACATTTGAAACAGGTGACTAGTGGATTTGTTGCCAATCTAGAGAAACTTAGCTTCGCAACAACAAAGATAACGCCTTCATTTATTATTGCCAATTAAATCATGCTTAATTCTTTCTGGAATTTCTTCGAGGAAATAAGCGTTTAAGATTGACTTCGTAATTTTTAATACGGATATTTTGAGTTTTTATGTATTTTTGCCTTCTCGCGAAGTGAGAACTGAATTAATTGAATAAGAAATACTCAATCGTCTGTGAAAAACTGTTTCTTTTTTGTTTTGTTTGCTTAATTTCTTTTTTACATCGTTATAGCTTTATTATAGTATTTGAATAGAACATGTGGCAACGATTAGATAATTCTATTCTTTAAAGATATAAATTTTGTGCATTATGAGTTATAATATGAACGAAATATATAAGTTAACTGTTATATAACTATTGGATTATATAACAGTTAACTTAGCTTCCGTTATATAATTATTATATAAGTTAACTGTTATATAATTATTAATACTGTTAAGTGAATCTAGCGCCAGAGTGTCGCTATGGTAAACAAATAGTAGAGTGAATTTTAAAGAATGCATTTATTCTACTGTGGTTTATGCGCTGTCGGCGAAGTAGATTGAATTCAATCCAATAAGTTTAAATGAAATGCAAGAAAAATGCGTATAATTTAATATTCCGTACAAGGAAGTCATGTGGTGTACACATCAGATTTTTTTTTTTTTTTTTTTTTAACTTTCGGTACACTTTTCTTGAAACCTATTCAGCCTGTAAGGTTTAAATTTTCCACAGTTGTTTATCTTAACTATTTCTTTGAAAGTACGAAGAGTATAAATTTACGATCATTAGTTTTGGATGTATTAAAAATTTAATACTATTTTTTCTATTGATTTTCAAAACATTGTACTAATTTATTTTAGTATTTTTCCTTTGAAGTAAAATACTGCTTATTATTCTTAAATGATATGTTTTTAACCATCATGCAACATTTGAAGGAATTTGGTGCAGTATTCTTTTAAAAAAAATGTACCAAACTAGCAAACTGTCGCAAAAGATTCGTCAAAGCTAAGAGAAATTAAACAACTGGTTTTTTAAAAGCATTAGAATTTTAATTTATATTTTATGTGTTTTATATAATCTACAATCTGTAGGTTTTAAATGGAAAAAAGAATCTAAAGTGTAAGTTTATTTTGAGAAAAATTATGCTGTGATAACTTTTGTCTCGAAATAGTTGTATTTCTCCAGTTGAGATGTGACATGTCCTGTTAAGAAATATTTAAAGATCTACTATATACAGTGTGTCAGTAAGTTGATCAGTGCTATGAATTTAGTCTCTTTCCATGAAATACTTTTTATAATATTGAATAACGGGAATTTAGAGATTATTTTAGTGACGTCCTCAAGTATTTTAAAATATATCATTAAAAGCATTAAGCATGTTATCGGAGCTCTAATGAGCGGTGGTAGTGTTACGATCTCTGTCTCTGGTAGTTTTAGAAATCTTTTCATGATAATTTTTTTTTTTTTTTTTTTTTTTTTTTTTTTTACATTTCTTGCTTCACTCTTTTGATCTGCTGATTTTTCACGTGACCGAGAAAATTTTCTAGACTCACTAGATATCGTTTCCAGCTGGACTGAATTTTCTTGATGCATGTGGTTCGGGATTAACTGTTTTGGGAAATATTTTCTCTTAAAGTTAATGGATTTTGGGGAAATTTACGATAACCGATAGCGTGATTTTGACCACAGTTGCATCAAGTTAACTTATCAATCCATTTTGCCTCACAATCTGGACTTCTGTGAGGCAAAGCCCAGGTGACACATCTAATAATGTTGGCAGTTATTTGTACTGGGCCATACCGCCTTTAAATTTACATAAATAAAGAGATTTTTCAAAACTTAATAATCTGTTTCCAGCGTGAACTCAACTTGAGGTGAGGTATTCAGTGGGTTCATCCACATGGCCACTTGTGTTCAGAGACCTGCCTACATATTTTTCACTTGAGGCAGAGATAAATGCGCGCCTTTGTGAGCAATCAAGTTAACTATTTCTGTACACTTCAGTAAAGGTGTCTTATTTCCTCGCGTATTTTTCTTCCTAGCTTTTTAGTGCCAGATTCTGAAATTTTTAAAAACATTAGTGCAATTTTCCCTTTTCTCAATGCGCTCACAGAACGAGCTTCCCTAAATTTAAAAATGGATTCGTCCACGCAGTTATTGTTCTCTTCTTACTAACAAATCCAAAGCTTTCCAAACTACCAGCGAAGGTCACGCCGAACCTTTTGCTTCTAACTGTTAAACTTTTTGCAAGCCTAATATAAGAACCAACCAATCTCAGCGAAGCAAACACCAATCGATATTCGGTCTACGAATTCGCTGGGTCAGCTGCAAATTCCCTTTCTCTAATTATTTTTTGATAATTTAAGCCCTAATGAGTAGCAGAGACAACAATAAGAACGGGCGAGATTCAAGTTACAGGGAAGTAGAAATGAAGATATCTTATTAGATACTGTAATATTGATATGACTATGTATTCTTACTGGAATGCAGGCTTTTTTTGATAGATAAAATATTATGCTAGTTATCTGCACACTTTTCATCGGTACTTTTCGTTTGTTATGTTCGTACAGTACATCCTTCAGAAATTAAAGTATTCGCATATTTTTCCCCTCTCGATTTTCGGAAGATAAAATTAGTAAAAAAAAGGGGAAACTCTTTTATATCATAATATCACAACTTATAAATCTTCGAGATATTCCCAAGTAGTGTTACCCAGCGTTATAATTTTTTGCTTAATATCCTCGAGTATAGAAAATGTATTTTTTCAATTAAAATTACATAGAATTTCCTATAACCTGGTGTAATAATTTAATTCATGTGTAGAAAGTACGTAATGTCATTTTGACATCTAACAAATAAAATAGGATATCGTAGAATTATTTAGGCCTAACAATTTTGTTATTTGCATTCTTTAGAATTTGGATACTTAATAATAATAATAATAATAATAATGGTTTTGAACGGATTGCCAAAATGATAAGTTTGCCCTGTGTCCGTATCTCCTGAACTCATTTCTGTTGGAAACAAGAAACTACATAAACAGAAATACAAATTCATTTTTCGGCAAAATTTTCAAAGATACAAAATTAGAATCAATATTATAAGAGAACAAGCATATCAGAAGAAAAGCTGCAAAAGGGAATTTTTTTAAGGCAGAAATAAAATGTTAGATATTCTTACTATAGAGAAGGAGGCAATCCAATATTTGATTAAAAGACCATTCTTCGTCTCCTTTTTTCTATCCACCTCTATTCATTTCTTTCTCTTTCTTTCTTTCTTTTTTTTTTTTTCTTAAAAATATTTTTGATTTAACAGCAATACGCAAAGGCACTCCCCCCCAAAAAAAGACCTTCGTAAGCAAATAAAAAAATAAACTACTTCAATAGCTTTCTAACAGTCGTCAAGTTTAAAGGCTAAATTCGGGCCAAATATTTCCTCCAGAGCAGTGCTGCCATTTCAATAAGAATTTATTATGACTCAGTTTACCTTCTTTAATGAATCTCACACAGGTAACTGTTGCTTAAAATATCAAAGAATATTATACAGTGCGCGCAAAATTTGTAAGGCTTGTCTAAATTAACACTTTTTTTTTTAATATTAATTCCTTCGTAGTCCTTCACCAGAATGCAAATGATGCGGAAATCTAAGTAGTCAGCGAATTCGTAGTTTAAGAGAAACGGTGGCGTATTCGAAAACAGTTTATTTTCGTATCATTCATCTGTATGTCGAATCTGTTTCGCTAAGTTTTTCGTATTTGTTAAGTGATATCTGAAAACCGGTCAGTAAGTCGTTCAGAGGTATCTTCGGTATCATATGTTGTACTTAAATATCTAAACCTTAAATCGCTAAGTTTTGTTAAGCTTCAGTAGTAACAGATGCAGTTTTAACATATCCCAAACTCTATTTTTTTGGAGGGGGGGGGGATTTATGTGTGTGTCTTTTGATGGTTTAGAATTCCAAGAAGTGCGAAGAAGAGAATTTATTTGAAGCAGAGGAAGATTAAGAGCTAATTAGATTTAACTGGAATAAATAGTGTTACGAAATGTACAGGCGCGGTAAGTTGGCTTCCCCGCAAAGCTGTTTTAGAGTTGCCATAAAATGACAAGGGAAGGCAGGGTTGCCACGTTTGGCGAGAAATCGCCCATTTTGCGACGAAATTGGTGATATGCCATGGACAGATGGAGAACCTTCTGGAACGAATTCATACCGGTTTAGCCCAGAATGTTCTCGAACACAAGTCGAAAGCTATATAAACCCTGCTGGTCCGCAGTCAGTTAAGAGTGTGCCTCGTCGAGAGGGCGACTCAGTGTGTGCCTCGCATTAGAGTTCGAGATAGTTAGTATCGAGTTGGTGTCTCGTCTAGCGAGTCAATCCCTGCGGGGTCGATCGAGTTGACAGCCGGGCAGCGAGTGCCGAGTGGGTCGTCGAGTGCACCGAAAGAGTGTCTTAGCGAATCGCGGTTAGTGCATCGTCGAGAGAGCGGTTTGAGCTCCGGGAACGACTGAACCGAAGAATCGGGAGCCGTGCTCTGTGTGTCGTCGAGTGCATCGCGAGTTGTAGCGTGGAGAGTCTCGAGAGTACGTGGAGTTCCGAGAACGACCGAGCAGAGTCGGGAGCTGTACTCTGGTGCTTCGCAGTGAAGCTGTCTCCACCGTTATTGCCTGACAGTGTGAAGGCTGTGTCGCTGATTGTTCCAGCATGTTTATAGTAGTTCTTTGACGACTGTAAAAAGCGACTTTGGAGCTGTCCTGATTAAGGGGTATCAGAAACCCCTATACCGACGATGTTAAATTGGCCATTTTCGATGTACCTTATCTCAAAATCTGCTGTAGATACAAGTTTGAAATTTTTTCTGTAATTAAAGTATACCTATCTGATTATACTGAAATGAGCTTTTGAAGCATTTTGAATTTTAGAGTAAATTACAGAATATTTTGTTAGGCATAGTAAAACTTAGCACTTTTCTCACACAAAAAAATTAAAAAAACATTTTTTTTCTAAGTTTATTACAAAAAGCTCATTTCAGTAAATATTATGGAACCTAATAAATAAGCCATAAAAAGTTTAGATACCTGTGAGCAGTAGTTCCTGAGAAAAGGTACATCGAGTATAAAAATATCACGTTTGGAGAAAAACGCGTTTTTATGTAAAAATCCTCATTGATCAAAGCAGTAGATGACAAATTAAAACTAGATTTGTTTACAGTTCTAATTTTCATAGAAATTAAAGAATGGTATTTTTAGAAAGATAAAAAGTGTAGAGAAATTGAAAATGCAAAAATCCGAAATCACAATTTTTGGAAGATTTTGGGGTTCCAACACCCCTTAATATTGATTAAATAAAGCGTGTTTCGATACTTCATGAAGTGTCGTCGTTATTCACTCCAAATCTACGAACCCCGTACGAACGTGAAGGAAGAAAATAACGTAACAACTGGTGTCAAAAGAATAAAAAAAATGTAACAATAGGAAAGATAACTGCATTTAATCTAAAGAGCAAAAACACATAACAGATTTTCAAAAAGTCTAATTATGTTTGATTGTGTAAGCTTACAATCCGCTTATTTTTTGGATGTTAGATCATCATTTGTACGTTCTGCGACTGACTGTCATGCCTTAAACGTAAATTGGATACTGCTACTTTTTTGGGATGTTTAATTGCAGAATCGACCGACTAGCGATCGCCTTTTATGCAGGAAAACTAAACTGTGAAGAAGAAATTATTTTACTCTTTAACCCATTCATACTCAACCCTGGGACCACGGGCCGCGTATGGCCCGGCGAGTTTATATATAGGGATTAAAACGAAATTTACTTAAATTTCTTCTAAAGGACGACTGCAGACAGACACGAGACCCAGTCGACCAAATCCATATACTGACGAGTTAACGTTTACCATATTTCAGTTTGTACACCACTACAGCGAATATTTTTTTTTTTTTTTCCCTAAGCCACGATATGTGATTAACAACAATGCTGTTCGGTTTAATATAGCGCCCTCTAGGATCAGCGACCTCTTGTGAGAGGAGCCAATTTTAGTTGAGTTGGTTGTTGAAGAATGTACGCAGCGGACCTATGGTGTGTTCGCTCGTTCCACTTTGTCTGTGCTAGTCCTTCTTTCGATTTAAAGCAACTATAGTGGCCATTCTATACTAATACTATACTAATACTAATACTAATACTATACTATACATTCTATACTAATACGAACTTAGTTAACAAAACCAAAACAAACTCCGCGAGCGGACCATAAATTTTGTTTGGTATAAAATGCGATGAGTTACGATAGATAATGGCGCTGGTTCCAAAATTACAGAAATGACTCCCCTTACCCCCATACCTATTGAAAATATTGACATCCCAGGGATATTTCCTTAGCTGATTACAGATTTAACACACCTGAGGAAATTGATTTATTATTGGGTGCAGAATGATTCTTATTTAAAATCGGGTCAAGTTCGCAGCGCGACAAAAGACTTATTGTTCCAGAAAACGGTTTTTGGATTCGTAGTTAATGGTATTGTGCAAATGGCCTAGTTGGGATCGCCGTCACGAATCTTCCAGATCCTAGTTGGTTACGCTAACCCTTTTCCCTACCAGCGCTAGCACGGGTAAATGCGATAAATCCTTACAGTGTAAGATAAATGCTAAAAAATTATCTTACAGTCCATCTGTTCATAATGTCCTTCAATAAACTATAATGGCTGATCCGAAAAACAGAAACCATTTTTCCAGTTTAAAAACAGTCAGTTTTCATTCTAAATATTTAATTTTTGGCAAGTTCGAACTGTTCGCAAGTGCAAAGTGCATTACGAGAATTCTATTCCAAGTAACGAAAATGAGACACACTAAACTCCATAACGCCGTTACTTCCTTTTTATGGAGCCATTATTATAAGTAACGTTTATCTAATAGAAGTGTTCCACCAATATCGTCTTATATATATATATATATTAGATCTTGGAACGATGGGCAACTTCCAGCAATGCTTCTAAAAACGCAAGAAGAATCTCGAATAAAAAAAAGGGGGGAGGAAGCTAACCATCCAAATAGTTGAATTTCTGAGGAGGAAGGCCACTGAAAAAAAAAGGGCGCGTATCATTATTTTTGCCTTAACTTCACCCCCTAGCGGCCTATTCCGACGGCAGACGCTAAATCGGCCATTAATATTTTGTCCGACCAACTTCTAATAGCGTCGGTAATCACGGCGAGCATTCATTTATGGCATTGGCGACGACGTTTCGATGGGCCATTAACGGGCCAGCACGTTAATCGCGGACGCCCCAATATACCTCGTTACGCGACGCGGTAGACGTGATCTCGATGCACAAAAAACTCTTCAAACTAAATAAACGGAATAGTTTGAAGGAACATTAGC
Source organism: Stegodyphus dumicola (assembly GCF_044657685.1). Taxonomy (NCBI): domain Eukaryota; kingdom Metazoa; phylum Arthropoda; class Arachnida; order Araneae; family Eresidae; genus Stegodyphus; species Stegodyphus dumicola. Next base: position 17,607,343 of record NC_140772.1, on the reverse strand, counting down.
GGCATATTTTCCCAATTTTTACTCTCATATCAGCCTCTTTTTTGAATGATATACGTCGGATTCTTTCGGCAAAAGAGATATCACTTTGGCCCATACGACCATCTTGCCTATCATATATTTATTTTTCACAGCTTCAAAGTGAACAAACACTCCAAACTTCCAGGGCGACTTTACGCAGGGTGAATTTTTTAATTTCCTTGTACTTAGTCTTCTACTTCATTAGTATGTTACGGTGAAACACCGAAATTTGGAAAATGTCGACATTCACCGGTGAACATCAACATTCACATAGTCGCTTGGTGTATGTCCGAAATATTTTCCAAATACTCTTATTTCTGACTTACGCCGGTCAATGTCGACATTCACCACGTACTAATGGTGAATGTTGAATATATAAGAATATTATATTTTCTTCTCCGTAATTCAGTCGCGAACAAACGCACTTGAGACTTAAAATAAGAACTTGAGAACATAAGAGCTTAAAACACACAGTACATTCAGAATGAGAAAGGAAAATAATAGAAGTTAAAAACTTACTAAATTATGTGATTCAAATCGTATTTATTGCAACAACTTAAACTATAATGACACTTTGAATTGCACAAGAGGCCCTTGCTTTTACGACTGCATTTATTTGTGGAACACTTCCTTTTGCAATGACAGCGTGTACATATACTCCTCTCTTTTCGACCTACACCAGAGCATATGTGTGATTGTCGACATACACCGGTGAGGGTCCGAATGTACAAGGATGTAATGCAATACTCGATCTTTCACCGACGTATTTGGTGAATCTTAACATTCTCCGGTGAACGTCGACATTCTTCAATTTCGGTCTTTCACGGTAACAAGTATACTTTGCATTACAATGTACAACACATTGTACTTTGAGACAGATTAATTTATTTAAGACTGTCTCACTTAAAGGCATGTTGAAAGAGGATATTAAAAACTTGCAAATGACTACACATACTTATTCCTGACGTTTCGTACTTGAAGGCATGTTGAAAGAGGATATTAAAAACTTGCAAGTGACTACACATATTTATTCCTGACGTTTCATATTTGTGGTAGTACCTATGTAAGGTTCGACATAAATTAGGAACTAGACTCTTAGTTTACTACTAATTCTAAGTCGGCCTTACCATTCTTTTGGATTTTTACGAGATCACAACAAACTTTTTAGCCTACTTTGGGCCTAGCCTTACTTCCTTTCTACTTTGGGCCATTTATTATTTATTGCACTAAAGTATACATACTTCCGACTTATATAAGGTTTGGCATAAAACAAGAACTAGGATCTTAGGTTAACTTTAATTCCAAGTCGGTCTCATTATTATTTTCGATATTTTAGTACATGACAACTGTTTCTTTGTAAATTACCAAGTTTTTTATAAGAAGTTATTATAAGTCCTTGACCATTGTTTGCATCTTAAAGTATAATTAGAGCCTTTTTATTACCATCATTATTGGTCATAAAATTGTAGTGAGCTGCACTGCGTGTGCACTTTCAGGAGTACTATGTGCACTATCAGGGATACAATGGGGCAGTGTTGCATAATGGGTGCACTGCATAATTAGTATTGTAATGTATAATAATTGTATAATTGGTAATGTTTCTATTATTCAGTTTCGTAACATACACTGTAAAGTCTATGTGTGCACTGCATAATTAGTATTGCAATGTATTGAAATTGTATAATTGGTAATGTATGAATTGTATAAATCAGTATCGTAATATATAGTGCACTACTGCAAAATTAGTTTTTAAATGTATTATAATTGAATCATTAGTAACGTAACGTATTGCAAAAGCAGTATGTTACAAAAACCCCTGTATGGCCATGTACTTATACTTTTCTCAGATATCAACAAACACTGAAACCCGGGCAGCGAACCCCATCGGCGGCTCTGGATAATGGCGGACGTGGTGCTGTACTGATTAACCATTAAGGTAAAGGGACAGTGCCCACGTCCTCCGTCACTTATCACTTACTTTACTAGAAGGGGACTAGCTACTACGTCATACATGCAAAATGCCACATATTAGTTTGGTGTTTGTTTGCTTGATAGACAGATAGTTAACAACATTTATAACCTATCAAAAGTAAGAAAGAGTTAATTCTTCCCGAATACTCTCTGTAACTCACAGTACCATGCACTGGTTAAAATATTGGGAACTTTGGCATACATCTCTGAAATTCATATGAAACTTATCGCAGGTTATGATTATATTAGCTTGGATTGCATCAATTAGCATACGAATAATTGAGGGATATACCTATGAACTGGGAATATACCTATGATATTCACTTAACATAGGCTATGTTACAGAAATTCATATGAAACTCGTCAAGACATTTAACATGAAACACAACACTAAAACTATACACATTATATTACCTACTAAGTTGGATTTGGTTTATTTGATTACGTCAAAGCACTCGAGGGCGTTCGTTGAGGAAATTTTAAGGGGAACCGGCTCGCCTTACACATGGGGAAAATCACAAAACGCCCATGTAAGCCAGCCAGTTAGACAGGATTCGAGCCCCGGACAGAACTACCAGTGTTCAGCGTCTTTACCGCTCGGCCGCTGAATGGGCCTAATTAAGTTAGGGAGCTTTTTCAATGTTGAGAATTTGCGTCCTTCATAGTTGTCAGAAACGAGAACTAGTCGGTTAAAATGCTATTGTGTGCAATAGCCCATAACTGAAAATTTCCAAAGTCTATTTATTTTTCAACCCATAATACAGAAGTTTACATTTTACATAGTTCATATTTTGCAGAATTAAAAGTTACATTATTTGAAAAATAATTTTACACATGCTTAATACATGAAATACTCGTACAGCAAAGACTGGCATGGTAATTGAGATTTAAATGCAAAATGATCTAGAAGAAATAATCCAAAATTAAAGGGTATTGATGGGCAGTGTAACTAAGAGCTACGCTAGTTCAATGACATCAAACATGAAGTCACTAATTTTGCGTTTATAGCCCTTTTTTTATTGATTAAGACAATAAACTGCATAATTTTGAGCTGAATGGAACAAAAGGCAAAACCTTGATTGGAATAAACAGAAGTTTTACAGTGCTTAGAAATTAACAGAAACCTTCCAGACATTTTCTTTTAAAAATAATTCGAAATACATTTCTCTTGCAAGACAAGCAAATTACTGTAAATAGTTAGTCCCTTTTAAAAAGTCTTTTTCTTAAAAAAAAAATAATAATTTAGCAGTCTTATTAGAAATTACAATAGCATATTCAATGCAGGTAACTCATCACTGTCTGGACAGATAGGTTTGGTTTATTTGACTACAGCAAAGTACACGGAGGCTATCTGCTTAGGATTCCCGTCGAGGGATGCCTCGTGAAGAACTTTAAGAGAAACTGGCTCGTATACATGTTACAAAGGGGAAAACCACGAAATCGCCCATGTAGCCAACGTGTTCGCCGGGATTCGAGCCCCGACCGAACTACCAGTGTTCAGCGACTTTATCGCTCAGACACTGGTGGGCCGGTCATCCACATAGCTATTTTTAGAATTTTTAATTACGTAACCCATAATCCATAAACTCATTCCTCAGAATTATTAAAAGTAACCGCATAAAGTGCTTTAATATAAAACCAACAGTAGAAGGTCTGAAGATTAAATATAAACTGTACGTATACGGAAAAAATCGTTAAAAGACTGTGTGAAGTTATAGCTAATATATACCGAAAGTAAGAAAAACTGAAGAAAAATTTATGAACATAAAACCATTTCAAATGAAGATCCCGAGGATGATCTATAAGAGGACTTTGTTTAAAAATTCAAAATAACCGAGCCATTAACAAACTGCAAAAATTGCAATTTATATTATATTAAAATGAATCATCATTCTTATACTGCGACCGAAAACTGTGTAACACATTCCTAAGCAATATGAGCATAGCTAAAGATATACCCCCCCCAAAAAAAAAAAAATTTTTTTTTTCCCACTTGAAGATAATATTCACCAAAATACACTCATGTCCATACATTAAGGATAATTCGCAGTCACGCAGAAATCGAACTCTAAAATAAATGTATCACCTGTAAAATCACAACACACATCTTCAAGAATCATATGCAAATTTCCGGAAGTAACCAGATGACACCGATGGTACGTCACAATGACGAGAGTGTAAGAGAGTGATATATAAGGAATACAGGCAAAGAAGTAAAATTGTTCGCAGGCGCTTTATATGCATTTCAGTGCAATAACCGAATAGTTATGACACAAAGGACGCATTTGGATGATTTTTGACGTGGTAGAATTATCTGCCGTCTCTAATGTGGGCGTACCAGGCGGAGCACAACCTCAGACCTGTCTCGTCAGCTCTCTTCAGCCACTGGTACGACAATTTCAAGGCAGACCGTGTACAGACGCTTAGGGCAGATTGATCTATTTGCTCGTAGACCTGTCAGATGCGTTCCACTTACTGCAACTGTCGCCTGCGGTTAGCCTGGAGTAGAGAGCATGCATGGTGGACACCGAAACAGTGGGCTTGTGTGATGTTTCCCGACGAGTCCAGGTTTAGCTTGCAGTCTGATTCTCGCCGGATCTTCATATGGAGAGCTCCAGGTACCCATCACCACCAAGAAAACATCATTGAACGACACCGTTACGGTGGTGCAGGAGTGCTCGTTTGGGGTGGAATTATTCTGGGTTCCAGAACTGACCTGCATGTTCAAATTGGAACCATGACAAGCCAAATCTATCGGGAAGTCATTCTGGAACAACATGTACGTTTGTTTCGGGGAGCCATGGGCGCACAATTTGTATTTATGGATGACAACGCCGGTCCTCACCGTGCAAACATCGTAAACGAATGCCTTCAATCTGAGGATATCACCCGTATGGACTGGCCAGCATTCTCACCGGACTTGAATCCAGTAGAGCACGTGTGGGACATGCTTGGCCGACGAGTTGCAGCCCGTCAACCTCATCCTACATGTCTACCGGAACTTCGAGAGCATTGATTTTTGAGTGGTGTAATATCCCCCAAGATCAGATCGATAATTTGATACTCAGGATGCCTAGGCGTTGTACGGACTGTATTCCATCGTCTGGGAGATATACAATCATACCAACCATATAATATTGGATTTGTAAATAGGTGTTTTTTGTAATTTGCTCCATGGAGAAAAATTCGCTAATTTTTTTAATAATATCAAACATATAGCATCTTTTTTTTTTTTTTTTTTTTTTTGCTCTTTACCTTTTGCTTAATAAATAAGCTCTACAAATAAGTCAAATTTGTTTTGCTTCTAACTCTTCCTTTGCCTGATTTTGCATTATCCTTAATTTATGTAATTGCTTAGGAAAAGGCCCTAGTTTAAAAAAACTTTTTATACCAGCTTGTAATATTTACAAACCGATACTCTCTCATTGAAAAGAAATTTCATCAAGGTTTACAAACTAGGCAAATTTTCAAATTTAATTACGTAATCGCACCCAAAATCCTCGTCTTTGTTATAATAATTGCTGAGGGAGAAGGAACTCTTGATGTTGCTTAGCCATGTCCTGGTTTGACCTGATCGTTTCCATGCCTCGTAGAGCGTGACCTATTCCTCAAGGGTAAAGATAAGTACTCGTAAAATGTTGAAATGAAAATTGATGGAGATACATCAAACAGCCTACATTTGAATTTTCTTGGATAGTTGAGTACGGTAATCGCAAAGACGAACAGAAAAATCAAGCATATCATTTAATATATTTCATTCATTTATTTCACGAGCCCCTAGAATATACAAACAAAGAGCTTTCATGCTTGGTCAATGATTTGCTTGAATTTGTAGGCACTTCAAAGGGCCAAGTCGGCATTTAACATCAGTTAAATACGAAGTTTCAAACTATTACCACTTTTAATATAAGAAAATCTGATGTGTACATCACATGACTTCCTTGTATTGGAATATTAAATTGGAATATTAAATTATACGCATTTTTTCTTGCATTTCATTTAATCTTATTGGATTGAATTAAATCTACTTCGCTGACAGCGCATAAACCACAATAGAATAAATGCATTCTTTAAAATTCACCCTAGTATTTGTTTACCATAGCGACACACTGGCGCTAGATTCACTTAACAGTATTAATAATTATATAACAGTTAACTTATATAATAATTATATAAAGGAAACTTAGCTGTTATATAATCCAATAATTATATAACAGTTAACTTATATATTTCGTTCATATTATAACTCATAATGCACAAAATTTATATCATTTAAAGAATAGAATCATCTAATCGTTGCCACATGTTCTATTCAAATACTATAATAAAGCTAGAATGATGTATAAAAGAAATTAAGCAAACAAAACAAAAAAGAAACAGTTTTTCACAGACGATTGAGTACTTCTCATTCAATTAATTCAGTTCTCACTTCGCGAGAAGGCAAAAATACATAAAAACTCAAAATATCCGTATTAAAAATTACGAAGTCAATCTTAAACGCTTATTTCCTCGAAGAAATTCCAGAAAGAATTAAGCATGATTTAATTGGCAATAATAAATGAAGGCGTTATCTTTGTTGTTGCGAAGCTAAGTTTCTCTAGATTGGCAACAAATCCACTAGTCACCTGTTTCAAATGTATACATCAACGGCCGCCATTAAAAAAAGGCTTAGTGGCACTTAGACAACTTAAAAATTGTTGATAATTCTAAAAATATTGCATACAGATTTACTAAAGGCATAAAATCCTTAATCGGAAGATAAAAACAGCATAATACAATCATTTTTAAAGCAAAAAATGTACAATTTACAAACATATAAGAGTAATTAATTTTAAAGTAGTTTTATAATTTTTTGAAGGAAAAGAGTATTTTATTCTGCCTCACAGATATCACGCAAAAGCATCGTTAAATTGCATTCGATAGCGGTCAAAATGGATATTTTCGTTGAAATAGGCTGCCTGAAACTTTTCGCGATTACAATACTTCCTTTTTACTTCGTACAAGGAAGTAAAAAAGTGTGCGGCATTAATACCTACTTACTCTATATAAATACATATTACCGACATACAATTCGGAATGCTAATATTTAAACCAGTTTCCTTTTGTTGAGAAGATTTTCCTCTTTCGTATTTCCAAAGAAAGCATATTTATCCTTTAAGAAGTAAACTTTCAAAATAATACTGATACAGAAATTAAGAAATATACTGCCGCTGACAGTCGCTGTCTCTATGGCTAAAAGACAATTTTTAGAATGCAAATTATCTAAAAAGTCGACGAAACTAATCCGTACAACCTATACTTACGTATGGCTTTGAATCCTGGAACTTAATTAAGATACAAAATACTCATCTGCTTGTTTTTGAAAGTAAAATCCTAAGTGAAATCACAGATGTAACAACGAATTATATAAAGAAAGATATACAAGTATTACCAAATGGAATAAAATCAACCACATGAAATCTACTGTTCACATTTACCGAATGGATTTTTTAACATTTAAAATTTTTAGGCGCAAACCAATGGGAAAACCAGTCAGAGGAAGGCCCAAGCTTCGATTGTTGAACTGTATTGATAATAGAACTTTGTTAAAATTTCCAACTGGAAACAGACAGAAGAGTGAAAGATGGTTTTAAGGAAAGCCATAGTAAACCCTGGCCTATCATTCCAATAGAAGAAAATATTTTTCGTTCTTTAATGAGCAGCGCCAGTTTATGTTTTGTTCTTTGATCCATTCACCTAAAACGCATTATAAATTCAAAGCTAAACAGTGTACTTGAAAAAAAAAAAAAAAAAAAAAAAAAAAAAAAAAAAAAAAAAACCCTTGGTTAAAAGATTTATTTTCTTACGCATTGATCCTAGATATATACTTCCAGTTACTAAGTTTTTCGAAATAAAGTAATGAAATTTATGGTAGTAGTTACAGTATTATGAATAATAAAATTTTATAAATCCGTATCTAATTTTTCATGTCCTTCTCGTCGAGCAGAAAGACTAATTAGTAAAATGTTCTGTGCTTTTGCAAAAAGTTCCACATCTTTACGTGCAAAATTCATACGATTAATAGTTTAATGTCCTGTTTTTTTACTTCTTTCGCCAACCTCACCAGAAATGGAAATTAGATGGGTTTCAAATAGAGTGGAAGTATACATTAGAGAGAGACAGAGTTCAACAATGCAGTTTTTCTCGTGGTTCACACGCTTGTCATCACATTGGTTTTGAGGAGTGCCTTCTACCTGTCTCGAGTATTTATGCCTAAAGATCGCAAATAATTCGAAGTCGAGTTGATATTATTGAATTTACTATTTCTGTTGTGAAAATTTAAAATTGTTGTATTTCAAGATCTTGCAGGATCTTGAAATAGTGCAAGGAGTGATATTTAAGGAGTTGCATTTTTACTTGTATTTTCTAGTAGGGTACAAATGAACTTTTAGTTTGGTTTTACAGTTTGTTGTATTTATTAGATTCAGATTAAAATGAGAGAACGTTTAAGTCATTTTTAAGAATATTTAAAAAGTTATTTAGTTTATGTAATGAGGTTTAATCTTACGAATTCAGATACTTTACCGACATAAAACCATTTTGTGCGAAGAAAACAAATTTAGCTGAAAGGAAAATTTATTCAATGATCAAGAACATGAAAACACTGAAAAAATTTTTACTTCCACGCTCCTAAAAAAAAAAAAAAAAAAAAATAAAAATAAAAAAAGGAAAAAGAAAAAAAAAAATTCCAGATTTTATATTTACACTCACATATACTTTTAGATAACATTTGGGCTGATGCCCGTTTGGACTAAAGATATTTAAAAACTGCATATTTTTGGAACTTTCGATAGACAGTCTCACGCGCTGGAGATAGCACATTCATTCCGCACAGTGTTGCCACAGCTCGCTTTAAAATGGTTGAGTTTTTTAATAAAAAGCTTCGTTAAAGTTTTATAAAATAGATAATATGAAATAGATAATAAAAAAAAATCAAAATTCGGGGTCCTAGGTGCCCATGTTCGGCTGGAGGACTAGGTTATTCAAAATTTGATGGCTCTAGGTACCTTTTTTATTTTTCACAATGCCAGAAACATACATACATTCATGAAGATTCTTCATTATTTAATTTCTGTAAGGTTTGTTTAGTTTGAGCGAGGAAATGTATGTCAATCTTTGAAAGATATTTAAAAATAAAAAAACCGGAAATGTAAGTAAGAAAAGTTTATCACGACGACATAGGACGAAAGCAAAATTTTTATGGAAAGGTCACAGGTAAACAGCGAAATTCGTTGGCGTGCGGCATGGTTTTCCCCATGTGTAACGTGTATACGAGCCAGTTTCCCTTAGAAAGTCCTCCACGAAAGGCATCCCTCCCCTTAGGCAGATAGCCCTAGTGTGCTTTGCCATAATTAAAATACACACACACACACTTGGCGTACGGCAATTTTGCAGATAAGATTTTGATTAAGATTTCTTAAAATAAAATTTACGTATATACCCGCGTATAAGTCGATACCGCATATAAGTCGACCCCCCCCCACTTCGACATAAAAAATTCGTAGAAAATAAGAAACCCGCGTATAAGTCGACCCCCCCCCCACTTCCGAAATCGATCGAGAAACTTCGAAAAAGAATTTTTTAAGTACTACATTTATTCAAAATCATCTGAGAAAAAAAGTAAATATACGATATAAAATACCTTGGTAAATAAACAAAATCAAAATCCTTCAACGTCCGATTCATAATCAGATTCGCCAAACATTTCAGAGAACTCTTCTGTCGTCATTGTAACTTGTATATTAGTATTATACCTTCTAGAATTTGTTCCGGAAAAGATTCGCGTACGTAAAATCTATCTGCATTTTCCCTTTTTAAAATTTAAAAGAAATATTCAAAACCTTTCAGTTATTGCGTGGGCTATTTTTTAAAATTTTGACGTGTACGCCTGTTAACAAAAGTATTTCATGAATGAACAATAACTATTATAAAGACTTATACGTACGTAAAAACTATCTGCATTTCTCTTTTCTTGGCGTGTGGGGAAACTTTTTTATTGCTCCATATTTATCGGTTGTTCGGGGGCCGAAAATTCTTTGGTTTAATCGAAACTTACTCTAGTTAAAGTATGAAACTCTGTGATTAGCTCGTCACATAATTTAAGTCATGAAATTACTTCAAATAAGTGACTTATTTGATAAGTCGTCCAATTTGAGTGCGGGAAGAAAACAACTGCATCATATAAAGAAATTTTTGAACTTCCGATTCTTTTAATTTTTTATGGCCCCGCGTATAAGTCGATCCCCCCCCCCACTTTGAAGTCTTCTTTTTTTTGTCTAAAATATCTCGACTTATATGCGGGTATATACGGTACTATCTGCAAAGAAAAACATGATTAAATGAGTGTTGTATTGTTCACTCTTTAGATTGAAACTCCCATTTATAAATCAAACAAATTCCGACCCATATTTTCATCATCAAGTAACTAATTTTTTTTTTTTTTTTTTAATTCAAGGGAGGGAATTGAATGTTTATCATCAGATGACTTTATGCAACTTAGAAAAACAACTCTTTTTCGTATCTCACAAATTATTAAAATTGAGGCCTTACTCAAGTTTCAAAGTTCTGACCGAGATCATGAAATAGGTTAGTTAAGTGTACATTTTTTGCGTAAATTCTAATGGAAGTCAGCACAGCAATTGTTCGTACAAATTAACAGACCTATCCTGATTATAAAGGAGCTGTGTGCTGTATTGGTAGTGCATGTTAACAAGTACTAGTGACTATTAATACTACGCGTAAGGTCACTGTTTATACCTTTTAAAAGTTTACCGAATGTACTCAGATGACGTTTGATCTTTTGAACTCTTCTGACACTGGAAGGCATGAATTCAGGCAGTTGTCAAATAGATACATCTGCCAGCGGGTCTTTAAAAGCTGATAAGTACTACACTAGTGGATCAGTTGCGTTGCCAACTATGCAAAAAAAAAAAAAAAAAAAAAAAGCATTCAACGATTTAAGTAAGAAAAACAACATAAAAATTAAAAAAAGAAATAATAGTTACAAATCCGAAAGAAAGGTATTTGCAAAAATTCCACATTTGGGAAAAAATTGGAGTTTTGTGAAATTTCAGAAAAATCCTTTAAAATTTACGCCAGGATTAGTGCAAGTCCCTAACTCTAAACAACACTTTTAAAAGAGAATTACATAAATATCTTGACTATCGAACAGACAGCAGGCTATTGTGGTCAGAGGTCAGGACAAGCAACGTCACACACAAATCATTCATCAAGATGTAAAGGGAAACAAAGTTTTCGTGCCAATGGGAAGGGGAGGGGTCAGGAGAAAGGACCTCATTCGTGAAGCACGCCAAAAGATGCTGGAGAGCAAAATGTCGGCATCTGTCGCCAATCCCATCGTTGGTCACACGTGGGCATTACGACCGGGAGGGCGTTCTATCGTTTTGACCCATCGCTGCGACGGCCGACACGCATTAATGCGAGATGCTACATCCACACCCCTTTCTCGAATGTGGAGAAGGAAAGAAAAATGTCCAAAAAGCAAAGAAAAAGACACTTCCGATCAGAATAAAAGATGGGCCAATGGCCACCTTCGCCTAAGCTATTGCATGTTAGAGGGAAAATGTTTCTTTCAAAAATCAGAGCATCCGAAAGAGAACATAACATACTTTTACTTCTTCTGTCCAGAGACCAAATATAAGATAAAGCATTAACTGGAAAACTTTTATCGTAAATATTAAATTTTAGCCCCAAGAGAATTATTTCCCATTACATTCACTATGGTATCGATTTGTGCATGTAAACCTTTGAGTGATAATTTAATAACGTCCTAATGAAAACTAACGCATTCAGATACTGCAACTAGAAATATACTATAAATGCAGATACGTATTTACACTACTGCGAGTACAATTCTTCACATTCTTACCGATTATTTTAGAATTAATCATGTAAAATCTGTACTTTCCTTTTTCTCTCTCTCTTTTTACTTCCTTGTACGAAGTAAAAAGGAAGTATTGTAATGGCGAAAAGTTTCAGGCAGCATATTTCAACGAAAATATTCATTTTGACCGCTTTCGAATGCAATTTAACGATGTTTTTGCGTGATATCTGTACGTAAGGACAGAATAAAAGACTCGTTTCCTCCAAAAAAAAATTATAAAACTGCTTTAAAATGAATTCTGAAGAGAATTTTTCGTGGCGTTTGTACGAACGTATGTACGTACGTATCTCGCATAACTCAAAAACGAGTAGCCTCAGAACGTTGACATTTTGTATATAGGACTGCTATAACATGTAGATGTGCACCTCGTATTTTGGTTGCAATCGGCCGCACCAAACGTATATAAATATATTTATATATATCTCCACTCTGTTACCCGGCTCAGTGATCTCAGTTTCTTTACCCTTATATGTTTGTAAATTGTAAATTTGTAATTTGTAAATTTTTGCTTTAAAAAGGATTGAATCGTGTTGTTTTTATCTTCCGGTTAAGGTTTTTATGCCTTTAGTAAATCTGTATGCAATATTTTTAGAATTATCAACAATTTTAAAATTGTTTAAGAGCCGCTAAGCCTTTTTTTTATGGCGGCCATTGATTTCTTACATTTGAAACAGCAGATTAGTGGATCTGTTGCCAATCTAGAGAAACTTAGCTTCGCAACAACAAAGATAACGCCTTCATTTAGTATTGCCAATTAAATCATGGTTAATCCTTTCTGGAATTTTTTCGAGGAAATATGTGTTTAAGATTAACTTCGTAATTTTTAATATAGATATTTTGAGTTTTTATGTATTTTTGTCTTCTCGCGAAGTGAGAACTGAATTAACTGAATGAGAAATACTCAATCGTCTGTGAAAAACTGTTTCTTTTTTGTTTTATTTGCTTAATTTCTTTTATACATCATTCTAGCTTTATTATAGTATGTGAATAAAACATGTGGCAACGATTAGATAATTCTATTCTTTAAATGATATAAACTTTGTGCATTATGATTTATTATATGAACGAAATATAATACTGTTAAGTGAATCTAGCGCCACAGTTTCGCTATGGTAAACAAATACTAGAGTGAATTTTAAAGAATGCATTTATTCTATTGTGGTTTATGCGCTATCAGCGAAGTAGATTTAATTCAATCCAATAATTTTAAATGAAATGCAAGAAAAAATGCGTATAATTTAATATTCCGTACAAGGAAGTCATATAGTGTACACATCAGATTTTCTTTTTTTTTTTTTTTTAATTTTATTTTTCGAAATAGAGTTTCTAAAATAATATAGTTTTAACCTGAAAGCAGCGTTTTCTTTACATACGAAAACAGCCTACTTTTGAAATTTCTGGTAAAGTGTGTTGTCATATACTCTTTTATATTCCATATTATTTCTCTAAAAACTAGCGGCTTGCACGGCCAGTTGCCTAAAATAGTTATCATAAAAAAAATTATGGTTTTAATGAGTGCAGCTGGTGTGAATTCATAAAAATATTTAATACTTTTTCATTAGGGACTTTGATTTTAATGCAATTTTATTTAAACCAAACATATTAAAATAACCTTAAGAACTGCGCTTATTACTTTTAAATCACTTTGTTTGTTACTTAATGGAATTTCCAGATTAAATCTGAAATTTAAATGTCTTAAGCTTTACTGAATGGCAACATGCTAGCACAAAAGATAAAAGTTTTTTATTTCCAGCAGTGGAAAGACATTGCTTTCAAACGGGCGAATTTAGTTAATCAAAGCTGAAAATTAAATTTTGGGGAATGGTACGCTAGAGATAAAAGTGTTTTATCCTGAACAGTGTTGCCACTACTCGCATTCTAGTGTCGTGCTAGTTAATCAAAAATTCATTTGAAAAGTGATTCGGACAAAAGTGATTCTCGTGACTAATAGCACTCCGATGCTTAAAAAGAAAAAATCTGATGTGTACACCACATGACTTCCTTGTACGGAATATTAAATTATATGCATTTTTTCTTGCATTTCATTTAAACCTATTGGATTCAATTAAATCTACTTACCCGACAGCGCATAAACCACAATAGAATAAATGCATTCTTTAAAATTCACTCTATTTGTTTACCACAGAGTACTTACCATATACACTCTGGAGCTAGGTTCACTTAACATTATTATATTTCGTTCATATTATAACTCAGAATGCACAAAACTGATATCATTTAAAGAATTATCTAATCGTTGCCCCATGTTCTATTCAAATACTGTGATGTAGCCGTTCCTCAATAGACACTAATGCCGGCTAGCTTTAAACGGATTTATTAACAGAGCACACAGGAACGGTTACAAACAAAAGAAATATACATAAAAATGAAACATATACCAAATGGAACATCAAACATTGAGAATAACATAACATAGCAAGCTATCATCATGGCGGCTGGAGGTCGACTGACGTTTTTTCATATCGCCACGAGATGACGTTTAAATAAAATAGTTCGGTTACAGTTCATGAGTTCATGGCGTGAATAAAATAATTCAATTACACTTAAATAGGTCTGTTACAATACTATAATAAAGCTAGAACGACGTATAAAAGAAATTAAGCAAACAAAACAAAAAAAAAAAAAAAAAAAGTTTTTCACAGACGATTGAGTATTTCTCATTCAATTAATTCAGTTCTCACTTCGCTACAAGGCAAAAATACATAAAAACTCAAAATATCTGTATTAAAAATTACGAAGTAAACTTTATTCACTTATTTTTTCGAAAAAATTCCAGAAAGGATTAAGCATGATTTAATTCGCAATAATAAATGAATGCGTTATCTTTGTTGTTGCGAAGCTAAGTTTCTCTAGATTGCAACAAATCCACTATCCTGCTGTTTCAAATGTAAACAAGCAATGGCCGCCATCAAAACATTATTACGCTTAGCGGCTCTTAAACAATTTTAAAATTGTTGATAATTCTAAAAATATTGCATTCAGATTTACTAAAGGCATAAAAACCTTAACCGGAAGATAAGAACAACATAATTCAATCATTTTTAAAGCAAAAAATGTACAATTTACAAACATACAAGAGTAAAGAAACTGAGATCATTGAGCCGGGTAACAGAGTGGATATACGTATTTATATACGTTTGGTGCGGCCGATTGCAACCAAAATACTAGGTACACATCTACATGTTATAGTAGTCCTATATACAAAATTTCAACGTTCTGAGGTTACTCGTTTTTGAGTTATGCGAGATACGTACGGTACATACGTTCGTACAGACGCCACAAAAAATTCTCTTCAGAATTTATTTTAAAGCAGTTTTATAATGTTTTTGAAGGAAAAGAGTCTTTTATTCTGCTCTTACGTACAGATATCACACAAAAACATCGTTAAATTGCATTCGAAAGCGGTCAAAATGGATGTTTTCGTTGAAATATGCTGCCTGAATCTTTTCGCGATTACAATACTTCCTTTTTACTTCGTACAAGGAAGTAAAAAGAGAGAGAGAGAGAGAGCAAAGCGTTCATAAAATGATGCTTTATTGTACATTATTTTAAGAACTGAATGAAATCTGATACCTACTGCATGATATTAGAGCCATTTTCATGAAATATTTTAGCTTGTAAATTATTCACGAAATATTTTAGCTTGTTATTATTAAATTGAAATATTTGTCGTTAAGCTTTCTTCACATCGGATCCGAATGTTTAATAATCTAATAACTAACTTGGCGAATTCACAGCTTAAGCAAGAACAGTATTGACGAAATCGTGCAGCAAGATTGGAATACGGTTCACATACAGTCCATTCCCGAATAACTAGGATTATTTCGGTTTAAATTTAAACAAATTTTAATTTTAATTTTAACAAACACGTATAAAAGTAAAAAAAACAAATTTAAAGCCAAAATAATTTATAAAAAATTTTACAAAATGTACAAACGTATAAAAGATTTAATTCTCGAACTAATCTACAATATCATTTAAATTCAGAAGCATAATCAAATCAAGTGCAAAACCAATCCATGAAAATAAATTCACTAATTTAGCAAATTAAAATTAATCCAAACAATTTTTTTAAAAATGCATAAGTGAATGACTGTTGAGCAGGCAGGAGACAGACTTATCAAGGGGAAGTTGCCTCCGAACCTAACTCTCCAATCATTCAATTCGTGTTTCGTCATTCATGCAGGCAAGGGTAAAAGTCAAAACCAAAAGTAAAAAGTGAAGAATGTCCAAAAAGAAATACCAATAAAGTGGTACCCTTAGAAATTAACATTTAAGAATTAAAGTTCTAAAAGGAAAAAACTAATGAAGTCTTTTGAGAAACAAGCAAGTAAAGTCAAGTATTAAATTAAACTTTTTTTTTAAATTAAATTTTTAAAAAAATTAATTTTTTATAAAAATATAATCTAAAAACCAATGTATTTTAGAAAGCCTTGTCTACAGAAACCTCCCCGACACGAATATGCATATCAATAAAAAGAAACTAAAAAAGAGCTAGACATAATCCAGATAAACCAATAAGAAACAAAAAGAATTAATTCACAATTTTTAAAAAACAAATATATACTTAAAAATATAATTTCATATCTAGAAAATACTTAAATACTACATAAAAAGTTTTAAAAAACACTTAAAGCAAGTAAATAGTAAGTTTTAATTCTATCTTACCTACTATATGAGCGTTGGGGTCTGCAAAAGTGTTTTTAAAGAGAAGTAAGTGTGTTCTTCAGATTAATTATATAGATGGCGCTTATGTAGGTAAAGTTGAGTGCCAAGCTGCTATCTTTGTTATATTAAAATTTTTTTGCAAACATTAATATTAAAATATATAAAAATAAATCTAGAAAAAATTAAATTAAAAATTAAAAATCCTAAAGGTATGTAATTGAAGTTTTAATTTTAACGAACAATTATATAGGAAGTTAAGTAGCTGAGCCAATCAAGAGATGTAAGTTTGCTTGAAGTAAAACAGAGTTAAGTGGTATTGTGAATTAATAAGTGCAAACTGTTTGTAATGTGAAATGTGTGTTCTGTAGAAAAATTGTGTAAATATTGCAAATAACGTTAAGTGATATTTTTTTTTTTTTTGTGTGTGTGTGTGTGTGTGTGTGTGTAAAAGAACATAACTTACAAGAAAATTTGAACAATGTCATTACATTTAAAATAGCATAAAAAGTCGGTTAGGAAGCTTTTTAATATTATTATTTTACTACATTTATTTGTTCCTAATCACGTAAAATTAAATTACGCTGCTGTAGATAAAAACAACTACCAAACAGTATGACATACAACATCACAACTGTCATTCTTCGACATTTTTGGTTTGGCTTTCGCATTTTCCATTGTTTGTGACTATAATTTTTCCATCGTTCCGCAATAACAACTTGTACAGAAGGACCCAGTTAATCGGGAGTTGACGATTTCGTAGTTTCGTAGAACAGTAATAATTCATGTGGAGAGGGGAGCGACAGATATGCAAAATCGATGGCAAATAAGTTCAATGCTGAAATTTTCAAGAATTTCTTTTTGTACGCTTGCATTGGGATATAAAATCTTCCAACAGCACAGCGTTATAAATGGAATTTAATTGCATCTTAATTAGGTAAATAATTTATATATTTCCATTTTCCTACACCTCTTTCTTTATTTTACATTACAATTTTCGAAATTTAATTATAGGCGTTGTTAGAATTAAATAAACCGTATTTCTCAGGAAAATTGAGCTGAAGTTACGATAAAAATTTCGCAAAAATCCAAAACGCTATGACCTAAATTTTAAATTAAAGAACTGTACTGACATAAGAAACGCAATTTGCTCATATTTTAAAGCAACGACAACCACACATTTCTTTGGCGAAATCGTTGCCAAGGAAACTCCGTACTTCAATGTGAATAATAATCGTGTTCGATGTTCTCATATATGATCGATTTGAATAATCCTCATAATGGATATACCAAATTCAAGCAGAAGACGACAAAGCCCAACACCCGATTATTTATATTCATTAATGTTAGATGCTAGCAAGTATTCGATTCTAAACTTCAATATTATAAATGTTCAAACAATTTGTATACAAATTTTATTCTTAGCAAAAAATAAAAGACATTTTCTCGTGAACAATGATTAAAAAATAACCAAAATTAAGACTTAATGCTGTAGAATAATTTGGTGTATTGTTATCACAATTTCACATGCATGTTCCCGTGGTATTAGCAATTGGAATGGATGGCAACAGCAATAGGAATTTTCAGGTATCAGCAATTGATATCTCGTGGCACTAACTGGAAGATCGGGAATCCAAATCCAGAAGTAAACATAACTAGTTTTTCCCGCTCTTTACTCAGAAAAGCTCATTGTATCTACATATTCCTTTACAAAGTTTTAATACTCGTTTATTATTAATTTATTTTACTAAATATAACATAATTAAGCCTAATATCAAATTAAATACTACAAACATATCTGGCACTAAATTAGAATGCATACTCATTTCTAAACATTTTATGACTTTTATATTTCTAAGTACATATTAATAATAATGTAATAATGCACATTATTCAATAAATAAAATTATACGGATTTTATTTTCAAACCAACAACGGATTTTTCACATATTTTAGATTCATTACACTAAATAAAATTTAGGAAAATTTAATTCCATTTCTTTTTTTCCCCCTTCGGATTGTATACTAAACCCATTCAGCTAACTATTTCTAATCCAATTCTTCGTAACCATGCCAGTATCGCACAATATATATGCCGTATCAATTTTAAGGAATTTCGCATTAAAACTTACGCATTTCTGTTGTTGTCATTGCTAAACTCACTTGTCTGACCTCAGCTGAACAAGTCCACGAAATTTATCGTCGCAAGGAGTATATGATTACGTCTACCGTTGGCAACAGTCTAGGGCACCATATAATTTTATATTCTGGAGACATAAATTAGAAATACAAGTTCTAATAGTTAATATATAGCATTAATTTTCATGTCAAAAAGTCAATAGAAGTCACTCATTCGACTCAGAAATATATAAATTAGGTTCTAAAAAAAGAGAAACATAAATGCATACGATTTATATTAATGTGCTGCTGTAATGATTGCTGCTGAAATTTAATTTAGATTCTCCTCGTTGATGACTAACATTGTTCATTTGAATATGCAACTGCAGTATGAATTGTTTAAATACTGTAGAGAGCTAAGAAGTCTGAGATTAATTAGTTACAATACGAGCTTGCTTGGCTTAAGCATCTATGTAAAAATTAATCACTTTCAAAGGTTGCAAGTTTAATCCAGTATTAATACACATTTTGTTGCGATCTTAGATTTGGTATATACTGCAATTAGTTACTACGTTTTCTATCGAAAATCAATAATTTTGTTAGAAACGATTCAAATTTGGTTGATAAGTAGTGTATAGAGGGATGCAGTCAAAATTACAAATTGCGATACTTGCAGTACTTTAGTAAATATAAAAATTTTAATCATATACATATGCAAATAGAGCCAAATATCAGATGGCCTTACATTATGAATATACGCCATTCCAACATTCTTGAAAAAGTTTCATAATAAAAATCACTTCCGATTGTTATCTGATGTATTAAAGCTAATAAATTGAAGAATACAAGAAAGAAATGCAGTAAAAGGCGAAGGTGATGACTTAAATTTCAAGAGAAAATTAAGCAAATAAGAATATCTCGAGAGAAAAGTTCTCTTAATCTGGGAGGATCTAAGAACAGTTTTGTTTTCATTTAACATAGAAATAAGGAATATGTAATAAACTATCTTATAGTACTTTTCAAATGTTAAGCTGCGCCCCTGAAATGGTTATATCGTTTGCAGAAGAGAATTTTAAGGGGTGAATTGTTCATCGTCTGCACTATACAAAAATTTGCATCTGCTCTTTTGCTGTTTCTGTTTATATATGTTACGGTGAAACACCGAAATCTGGAGAATGTCGACTTTCACCGGTGAATGTCAACATTCACATAGTCTCTTGGTGTATGTCCGAAATATTTTCCAAATACTCTTATTTCTTATTTCTGACTTACGCCGGTCAATGTCGACATTCACCATGTACTAATAGTGAATGTTGAACATATAACAATATTATATTTTCTTCTTCGTAAATCAGACGCGAATAAACGCACTTGAAACTTGAACTAAGAACTTAAGAACATGAGAACCTAAAACACACAATACATTCAAAATGAGAAAGGAAAATAATAGAAGTTAAAAACTTACTTAATTATACAGTACGTTCTAAATGAGAAAATAAAATAACAGTCATAAAAAACTTACTAAATTATGTGATTCAAATCTTATTTATTGCAACAACTTAAACTATTACGGCACTTTAGGACCTCTCTTTTCGACTTTCACTAGAGCATATCTGTGATTGTCGACAGACACCGGTGAAGGTCCGAATATACAAGAATGTAGTGCAATATTCGATCTTTCACCGACGTAGTTGGTGAATGTTAACATTCTCCGGTGAAAGTCGACATTCTCCAATTTCGGTCTTTCACGGTAACATATATACTCTATGCGCTATGTTATTTTTTGTTGTTTTACCTATATATATAAAAAAGAAAGTCTGTGTGTCTGTCCTCTAATAACTCAGTCACTACTATAGCTACCGTTACCAAACTTTCTACAATTTTTTTCTGGGTCCTGAAAAAGGTCGACATCCACTTTTTTTTTTTTTTTTTTTTTTTTTTTTTTTTTTTTTTTAAGTCCAAAGGGATTTGAATCCCGAAGGACTATTAGTTTCGTTTTGGCATTTTGCGTCGGGCGGATAAGTGTCGGTTCACTTTTCAAACTGTTGCCATAAAATGTTAGAGTCCTGCATTATATTTGAAGAAATTAAATAATGAAAATCTGCGTAAATGTATGTATATTTCTCACATTGTCATAAAATAACGGTACATAGAGTCATCGAATTTTGAATAACGTAATCCTCCAATGAATATGAGCATGTGGAAGACCAAATTTGAAATTTGAAATTTGTTTTATGATCGATTTCCTATTTTTTAAAACTTTGACGAATTTTTGATTAACAAACTCAAGGATTTCAAAGCGAGCAATGGCAACGTTGTGCAGAAAAAACATTTTTATCTCCAGCGCGTGAGTCTCTGTATCGGAAATTCTAAAGATAGGCTCGTTTTAAAACTATTTTGCGATATTGCTGTTGCACTGGATCTTATGGTTTAAGTGCGAGGAACATGATATTTAATAAAGAAAGGTAACACACAAAATGTTAAAAAACGCCCCTTTGGACGTAATTTAAAATCTGAAACATTTCAGATTTTTTTTTTTAAATTTTTTTATTTATTTATTTTTTTTTATTATTTTTTTTAAGTAGCTAAAATCAGATATTAATTAAAATTCGAAAAAAAAAATCGATAATTTTCGTCCTCATTTTAACGAAAGGCAATAGTCTCGGAAGCTGGAGATGAAAACCTGCTTTATTTTGAAAGTTGTTGCCACGACTCGCTTTCAAATCGTAGAGTTTGTTAATAAAAAAAATTCTGAGTTTTACGATGAAATAAAAATAGTATTGCCAAACATTAAATATATAATTCCCGATTCCAAAAATTCGTCGGAAGCCATTTCGACTAGTTCCATTTTCGTACGACTTTAATCAGCCGAAACACTAATTAAAAACTCAAATAATTTTCGGACTCATTTTTCGGAGTGGCAACAGTCTCGCGCGTCGAAGATATAAATGCTTTATTTCGAAAAGTGTTGCTACTGCTCGCTTTCAAATCGTAAAGTCTGTTAATCAAAAAATTGTAAGTTTTACAAAATTTATACATATAAAGAAGATTATCTGTTTGTGGGTTTGTTTGTTTGTGCTCGTTATTGATATCTGATCCATTATGATCAATTTTTTGCCACATTTAATACACAAAATTGAATATAGGAGCTTTTAAGACCTTTTGATTAGAAAGACGAAAATCATAAAAAACTGCGTGCCATCGTTGTTGATATAATGAGAGGGAATTAGCTTATTTTTCTATCGAAATTTTTTATGTGGGTTCCATATCACATCAGACTGAAAAATGTATCGTACTTTAGTAATCGTACTTTTTGGCATCGTTATTAGAGAAGGATCACAGCGGTATCGTTCTCTCTGTTTAGACACATTACTCTCAATCTAACATAACTGGCATCGGGTTCTTCCGCAAGTATTAAGCTAAAACAAAGAAGAAGATAATCAGTAAAATAAATATCCGAGACACAGCGTAAAGAAATTACAACTCGATTTTTGAAAACCGCAGGTTAAGAAAACTTTTTTTTTTTTTTTTTTTCCATGCGCGTTTTTCTTGAAAAACCAGAGCTACAGTTCTGTGGTTTCGGCGTGGTAACGAGGGTATATTGGAAATAAATATATATATTTATAAAAATCATAATTAAATGTCGATGATATATAAAATCTAATCATATTAAAATCCCAAGTTTTATAGAAAAATGCTGATTTTCTTTTTTCCTTTACATTCAGCCCACCAAAAATTAATTAATTAAAAAAGTATAAATAAAAAATAAAAATCAGAAAGATATCGAATCAACAACAGTGAAATAGCGAAAAGAAATTTAGGTTACTATGTATTACCATCCATATAATAAGTTACCTTATAATATAGATAAATAACGTTCATTAAAAACAAAAAAGCACGAAATCTATCGCCAGTTGAAATAAAAATAGGTTTTATACAAATTCCATTTTAAATTCAAGAAGCTTTCGTAAAATACGCAATAAAAATATTGCACTTCAAAAATCCCAACTTACTATCAGCCAATTCTAACAAATGACGAATTCCATCGATACAAAACCACTTTAATCACATACGTTTTCTCCCTTATGCAATAAACATCATTACACGAAAGAAACAAGCTAAAAAATTCCACAGAAATCTTCCAAACTGTTCTCGTCAAAAATGATAGAACAGTGGGGAAGGAATCAGTAAAGTGAAGTAAGATTATAAAGCATATCAGGAGGAAAGGAACAAAGTGTGTAGACAGGAGACACAGACTGGAACAAAAGTCATCACAATAACATATATGGATTTTCTGGGGGGAAGAAGAGAGAAGAAAAGACACGAATCCTCTTCTTGCTTAAGTATATCGGACATTTTGAAAGTCGGCTTCCAAATCTCCCCCAGCGTTTCCAGGAAAGCCCCCTGAATTCGAAGACACTTCTGGGCCAAAGATAGAGATGTGCCTTCCATTAGCCTCCTTATGATGATAAAGACCCGTGTAGGCTACCGTCCAATGAGAAATCAGAGAGAGGAAGACGGAACGTAATGCCAAGTGCATGGCCTTCCTCCTGCGCTTCAAGGTCTGGAAGAATCCACGGTTGTTATTATTTCGGTCCGAAAAGCAAGAAAGAAGCAAAAAAGAGGAAAAGATATTGGAGGGCCAAATGTGGACTCAATTTAGTTAAAACGGTACGGACTTAGGAGGTTTCTGGAGTCCTGCATAGTCATGGGAGAAGAAGATCAAGCGTGGAAACTGCGTCGGCGAATCAATCATCCACATGTATCTCGATTGGTGTCCGAAAGAGGATAATGCCAAGGTCTCAAAAGAAGTGGACAGCAAAGAAAAAAATAAAGTGTTTCAAACAAAGGCTATTTCCCCAGAATAAGATACATAGTTGCCTCACATAATGAATAATATCGCAGTGAGAAAGAGAATTCCCTGCCCTCTTCGCAAGAAAAATGCCTGGTAGAAATATATTTTTTACATGTTCGAGCGAATTGTATTATCTTCAAGACGTAAGACATTCCAACTTTCTTCCGCTTTTTTGAACAACAGCAAAATCTAAACCTTGAACGCAGTGAACCCTTTTTTAAAGTATTACTAAAGTTCTTTCGCCACATCTTTAATTGGTCTACTATTAGCAAAGTAAAAACAAAACCAAGTTAAAAAAAATAATAAAAGATTTCGAAAACTTGATTATGTTATCAAGCATTTACAAGCGTTATTTTCAATAACGTTTTACTTTACAATTACAAATGGTCTACTCTTAGCAAAGTAAAAACAAAACCAAGTTAAAAAAAAAATAATAAAAGATTTCGAAAAATTGATTATGTTATCAAGCATTTACAAGCGTTATTTTCAATAACGTTTTACTTTACAATTACAAATGGTCTACTCTTAGCAAAGTAAAAACAAAACCAAGTTAAAAAAAATAATAAAAGATTTCGAAAACTTGATTATGTTATCAAGCATTTACAAGCGTTATTTTCAATAACGTTTTACGTTACAATTACAAATAATGAAAAATTTCGAATGCAGTTACGCAACGTTTTGAATCCAATCTATTTAATCTTCAATAAAAGACAATTTTTATTCACTGCTTAGTTAACTTTAACTAAAGGAAATTTGTCCGAAATTATTTCAAATATATGTTCGCATTTTATAATAGTAATAGGAAAATTGGAACAAGAATTACTAACTATAAATGACAGTAATTTGATGAAAGCAAGCTGATAACTAACATGAAATATAAAATTATTTAAAAGAATTCCTATAGAACAAATCAGAAATTTTTTACGTTGTAAAGCTTTCCCAATGCATTTAATGAACAATTAAGCTTGCCTATGATTAATGGTTAAATTGTTTATTTGGACATGTAGTTAACTGATGATAACATAGGACATTAAGGGGGCTCACACACCTTAGACCCCTTAACACACTTCGAATATGTGACTGTTGCAAGAATTGGGATATTTTATTTATTTTAAAATCAATTACTTCCAACTTTTTACAGCTGACTACATAATATATAGCTGCTTTCTGAAATAGTGATCAGAAAGTTTGTGTTGCCACAAATATTTTTGCAATTTAATCTGCTTTGTGACAAAATTTTTCGTCACGTTTCCACCTTACGCGCACGATATTTTAAAAATGGCTAATGGTACATACTTGAAATTGGATGGAATTCTTTATATGAGCCCTATCTTTTAACTGAATCTAAAATCTGATGAATATTTTAATATTAAAAAATTTTATGGACGAAAACATTACAGATTTTTTTAATAAAATACATTTTATAAACTCGACTCCAAACAAAGTAAAAATTTAACATGAAATTCTTAGAATTTTTTGGTTAACAGTAGTTTCCAAATGTTATAAAATCTATATATTAAATATGGAATTAAATTATGCAACAGAATGTTTTAAACTGTGCGCGCAAGGTGGAAACATGACGAAAACTTTTGTCAAAAAGCGGATTAAATTATAAAAATATTTGTGGCAACACAAACTTTCTGATCACTATTTCAGAAAGCAGCTATATTATGTAGTCATCTGTAAAGCTTTCCCAATGCAAAAGAATGTTTTAAACTGTGCGCGCAAGGTGGAAACATGACGAAAACTTTTGTCAAAAAGCGGATTAAATTATAAAAATATTTGTGGCAACACAAACTTTCTGATCACTATTTCAGAAAGCAGCTATATTATGTAGTCATCTGTAAAAAGTTGGAAGTAATTGCTTTTAAAATAAATAAGTTATCCCAATTCTTGCAACAATCACATATTCGAAGATCTTATGGGTTTTAAGGTGTACGAGTCCCCTTAAAAGTTAAATCTAGCTGTAAGACGAATCCGAATCCTAAATGGCTTCCGAATCTTCTTATTAAAGCAGAACAATAATAACAGAATTAAAATAACAACAGAAAAAAATTTGGTTAAGATAAAAATTCGTAATAAAATTCTAAAAAAAAATTTTTTTTTTTTTTGAAATCCCCTTTCCACGAAAAATAGATTTAAAATATCCTAAAAACACATCTGTATTTGTTGAGAAGAGACAAGAGTTAAGAAAATGGAGTTCTAAAAAATTGAAGGAAGGAATTCAAAAAATCCGTTCTTTCGACTCTGCACAAATTCAATCAAATTTTAACTTAACACACACACACCATCCTTGTAGCAACAGAAACAAACGAATTCAGTCGAAGATCTACAACGTCAGTAAGGGTGCTGACACATTACCAAATCAGAAATCATTTTACGAGGTTCCTGTGAAGAAAACTAGAAAAAGAAGTGTATTATAACTGGTACAGCCAAAAAAAAAAAAGTAGCTTTCAACCTTATAGTATCGCTGTAACGGAATAAAGACGGTGCTCCACGTGAAAGAAGTCTTTCTCTGAAGCCTCTAGAGGGGGTAGGCACATACAAAGAGTAACTTCTCTATCAAAAGGTGGGAAATGTGTTAAAAAAAATCTCAAATGTGTCGACTCGTGAGCCCCACGCGGCCCGTTTTTAGAAGACCTCCACCTGTGCCCCTCTCCAATCTTAATCTCACTTTCTATGTCTTTCGCGTGTGTCTAGCCCACTCATATCCCCTCTTGCCTCTTTATATCACGCGAACGGCCTCTTTCAGAGTCGCAGACGACCATGCCATGTCGAATTTCCCTAACTCTTAAGACCGCGTGACACTACTCAGGTGGAAGTAATTTTACGTTAGTTTCTTCTCTATACATCCTCGAAAGTTTTTTTTTTTTTTTTTTTTTTTTGACCGTTCATTCCCACACTTTTTTTTTTTTTTTTTAGTGATACACTTTCTGAAAGATTTTTTACTCCTCTACACTGTAAAATGTAACAAATATTTTACTTCATTGCAATGCCGATTTCATGTCCACATCGACATTTGCTTTGAATTCTCTTTCCTCAGTAAGTCAACGATGAGTAATGTGAACTGGATGCGTTAAAACTTTCCTTTATTCCAAACAGAAGATAAAAATAACATCAAATGAGAGTGTCCATAAACCAATCATCACCAGTTGTTCAAATCAGACACCCCCCCGCTCCTTTCTTCGCAGATAAATACACATTTTATACCGAAAGCAATGAATATGAAAATAATGAACTAAGAACTTTTCTACGCATGAAAAAGACTTCCAGGTACTTACGTTCAGCAATGGATTACGCCAACGGATTAATGGATTACGGCAATTCTGTTAGAAGAATTCTTTGAAGGTTAATTAAAATAATACTAAGAATTACTTGTTAATACAACTTATAAAAGAATTCTTTGAAATTAATAAACGAAAATATCAAGAAATTCATTAAAATACAGGGGAAAAACTTCGAAAATTTGTGGAACTAACAAAGTACATATGATGTCTTTTTTAAACTCCTCTCTGCTTCCCCTAAGACTTAAAATGAAAACACAAATAGTAAAAACGTTACTTTAATTGTTTTCTCTCAGATTATTTAAAGTTTTAAACTGTAATTTGGGTATTTACTGGTTTAGAAACAAGCTCATTTATTTACTTCTTTCGTTCCACCTACCCCTCGCGACGATGCAGCGAAGGTTGTAAATTTCTTATTTCATTTTTGATTCTGACATGTTTTCCCAGTTTTAATTGCAGATTTGTATGGTGCTTCTGGTATTTTGTTTAGTTCTGTGCATATGTTTATTCAGAAATGACTATGGGATGGATTTTAAACGTATTATTAGCCCAAAGGACGTTAGCCCTGAAGGGCTATTAATTTCGTTTTGGCATTTTCATTGAAAACTTTAAATGTCTGTTCATTTTTCAAACTGTTGCCACCAAATATTACAGCCCTGTATTATATTTAAAGAAATTAAATAATGAAGAATCTGCATAAATGTATGCATGTTTCTCGCATTGTGATAAAACGACGGTACCTAGAGCCACCAAATTCTGAATAACGTAGTCTCCTACCCGAACATTGACACCTGGAAACCCGACTTTTGAATTTCGGATTTGTTTTATTATCTTTAAACTTTAACGATTTTCTGATTAAAAAAAATTTTCAAAATGAACAGTGGGGCAATACTGCGCGGAAAAGAAAAAATTATCTCCAACGCGCACGACTGTCTATTGGAAATTCTGAAGAGATGCTGTGTCTAAATAGTTATAATAATATTTTGCTGTTGAATCTAATTTTATGTGGTGTAAGCAGCAAGAATGTGATATTTAACACACTAAAAAAAGTCATCTTAGTAAGAAAACTGAACATTGTTATAATGAATTAAGAAAAGACTGAAAAGAAAAAAAGTAGAAAAATATATGCCAACACTTAACGCCACATCAGGAATTCTAAACATATACTGCTACGCTGCTTTTAAAACGTTTGTCATTTTGCTGTTGAACTGCACATGGCGTAAGTGCGAAGAAAATAGTGCTTAGTAATAAGGCCAAAATAACACAAAAAAAAAAAAAAAAAAAAGATTAGCAGGAGTGAGTGTAACAACGGACTGGTGAACTGCAATTTCAGCGAGAGCTTCAAAAACCTTAATAAACCCTTTTGGGCGAACGGTAAAAATCTGAATCCTTTCAGACTTTTTTTTAATAGTAAAATCTTTTTAAGATTTACTTACAGTGCCTTTTTAAGTGCAAAGTAAAGAACTGTTTCATGTCATCTACTTTTCTTTTAAAAAATAAAATCCTTTTAAAACGAAAGATTCCCTTTTAGTGTTTAATAAAGTATAATGTAAAGAAATCTTCCATGTCATCCAATTTTTCAATTCAACTTTTTTAAATTAACACACTCTTGTATATAGTTTAGTGTAAAGTGTACAGAGCTTTCATCCCACCTGGTTTTTTTTTTTTTTTTTTTTTTTAAATAAAATTATTTTAAAGCTTAGATTACCGCAATCATTTTAAAGCGACAGTATTTAGTGCAAAATGTAAAGAAAAGAATTGTTTGATGTCATCATTATTTTAAAACAAAATTCTTTTAAAAAGACAGATTGCCGTACAGTAATGTATCATGCACGATAGTACAAAGTATAAGAACTATTTTTATGTCAACTAGTTTTTAAAATAAAATCCTTTTAATAAAAACAATTCCCGAACAGTGTTCATTGCAAAGTGCAAGGTACTATTTCCTGCCGCAAAATAATATAATAATAAATAAATATGGATTATCAAAATACTTCGATAAATTTATCAAAGAGTAACAGACTTGATAACCTTTTGAAAATAAAATCCTTTTAACAAGTCAAATTCCCAAACAGTGTTCATTTCAAAGTGTAAAGAACTACGTCATGTCGTAAAATAAACTATAATATGGATTATCTAAATACTTCGATAAATTTATCAAAGAGTAACAGACTTGATAACCTTCTTAAAATAAAATACTTTTAACAAGTCAAATTTCCGAACAGTGTTCATTTCAAAGTGTAAAGAACTATTTCATGTCATAAAATAAAGTATAATATGGATCATCAAAAATATTTCGATAAATTTATCAAAAAATAAGACATGATAACTGCAAAGTGTAAAGAACTACGTCATGTCGTAAAAGAAACTATAATATGGATTATCAAAATACTTCGATAAATTTATCAAAGAGTAACAGACTTGATAACCTTTTTAAAATAAAATCCTTTTAACAAGTCAAATTTCCGAACAATGTTCATTTCAAAGTGTAAAAAACTATTTCATGTCATAAAATAAAGTATAATATGCTTCAGATTATCAAATTGCAGGTGTACCTTTCTGAATGGTTATATTGCTTCAATATGTGAACTATGCTTGAATAAAAATAACATCTACAAGACCAATAACTGTATACATATTGGAAGAAAAAAGTTCTAGTATTCATCTTCAAACTCAGCTTTTTCTGTTATTACATTCATATACACACATACATATAGCGTATCCTGCAGCAAGCGGATATCTGTTTGCGAGATTTGAAAGTTTATAAGAAACAATAAAATTCAATACATTTTTTAGAGAAATTCTGAGACAAAATCTAGGAAATAAATATGTAATAGTAAAATTCTCTAGCGAGATATAAAATGAAATCATTTTTAATTTTCTTTTTTCATCAATTTTTTTTTATTATTTATTTATAGAATTTTGGCTTAAAAAGAAGAAGAGAAATATTCGTGAAGATTATGGATTTTAATGTTGATTAGTGTTTTAATAAAATTCGTTTCTTAGGATTCGAAATTTTAATAATTTTTATTAAATTTATATATCATATAAATGTACGTGCTCTATATATAACTGTATTTCGATTTTTCTTATTTTAGGAATCACATTAAATATTTCTCATTGTTAAGAAATAGATTTAGATTTTCCAACTAACTTACAAATTTCACATTATAAAATGATCAGTTACTGGAATTCTTATGATATATATGAGCTTTCCAAACTTTAAAATAACAATAAAAAGTTTTCACAATACCTTTCCCCCCCCCCCTTTCATTGTCTAATATATCTTTCATGAAGCGTATGAAAGGACATTTAAGTAAGTAGTACAAGTCACGAGTAAATTTCTTCATGGTAGTTTCAGTTAACTTTCTGTATGAGGTCATCTTTAAAGAACGTGAAATTTTTGCACATTAATTTCGCTTAATTTCCCAATATTTTACGTTTCTTACATAGTATCTGCTGACTTCCTTGTATTGTAGAAAATGAAAACGTAGCTTTTTATATTTTAGCAGCTTTATAAAATTCGTGAAATTAGCAGCTGTATAAAAATGGCAGCTGTTCCGAAATCTAATGAGACTGACTGCATTTAAATCTGCAAATGGCTCAGTGAGAACTAATTAGCAATTACTTAAAAAAAAAAAAAAAAAAAAAAAGGAATTTATGAGAAATATCACAAAAAAGTATAATTCAGAATATAATATCTAGCATTCGAGGATTTACGACTAAAACACGAAAAGAATATTCTCTTACTATTGCCATTTATCTTTTCCGAAACAGGATTTTATTTCAGTCGAATACGTTTTTTACAATTTTTACGTTGCCACTAAGTTAAAGTTAAAGTGAATATTCAGAATGAAATAGCAGGCATGTCATAAAATATCGGATTTACTTTTAAATGTAGGTATTTTGAAAAAAGGGGTTTATTATTATTATTTTTTTTAATTTTTAATTTATTTCTGTTATTGCAGCAGGCATAGTAATTTTCAGTCTTCAATAAGAATTATGTTTTGATACAAAAGGAATTTTCGTTGCCATTTATTTGTCTATTCTTTTGAATACAAATGTTTACGTACTTGTCTCAAACAGCAGTTTAAAATCTAAACTATTATCGACGATAATGCGGATAGATAATGAAGAAGAAATATGCATCTTACATTTATCTTTCAAATGGTAATACTGCAGTTTCTGTTTTCATTAATTTATTCCTTTTAATAAAGATGCTCTCTTTTAGTCATTCTATATATATATTTTTTCTGAACAGTTTTATCAACAGTGAAAT
This sequence comes from Stegodyphus dumicola, assembly GCF_044657685.1. NCBI lineage: Eukaryota > Metazoa > Arthropoda > Arachnida > Araneae > Eresidae > Stegodyphus > Stegodyphus dumicola. Next base: position 17,576,189 of record NC_140772.1, on the reverse strand, counting down.
AGTTATTAACTGAATACATGAAAGAAGTTATTTCATTTTAGGAAAATCAGTTACAGCTTCAGAAACACAGAAACAACGCAAAACATTTATATTATATTAATGATGAAAACAAAATACTGTATATAAGTGCAATTTTAAATGATATTCGTTTAGATTACCGATTGCGTTATTCAAAATTTGATGGCTGTAGGTACCGTTGTTTTTTCAGAGCGAGCAATATACATATATTCATGCAGATTCTTCTTCCTTTAATTTCTTCAAATATAATATAGGGCGATAATATTTGTTGGCAAAAATTTGAAAAGTGAAACGGACATTTATAATGAACAGACGCAAAATTCCATTCATTTTCTGTATTTTCTTTAATGTATATTGTGTAAATTTCCCTTTTCGTACATTCATAATGTTTCATTTCAGTATTATAAAAATATATTTTTGTACAACTGTTCTTGCTTAATTGTTTTTACAAAGTTTCCTTTGTGTTACTATGATCAGAGGCGAAAGTGTGTGGGAGCAATTTTTTCAAGTAATAAAATAAAACTTACTCTTATAAAAATCATATATACCGATTTGAAGATTGAACTTAAAACTTGAAAGAACCGCCACTTTTTTACTGACTTTTAACTAGCAATTTGTATAACTTAAACTCAGTTTTACTAAAAAGCTTTTTTAGTCATGATTCTTACTTGATAAAAAGACGAAACATTTTCGCATTTATTAATTATTATTAATTGATCAGAAGTTAATTTGTTCCCCTTGAAAAGCCAACTAATTTCTGGCCAATAACGATAACTACTTAGTTTGTTGGTTGCATTTCCACTTTTAATTATACCTTTTTAATAATTCCATTTTAAATATGCTAATGAGTCAATTCATTTCAATAGAATTCTAACTGCTTTTTTTCAAAGGAGATAATATATTAAATAATCTATTAGAAAATAAAATTATTATTTTATTACTTTGCAGCTTTAGCGCAAGTGCTAGGGAATTTATTAAGCATAATTAACTTGTTTACTTATATATATATTTCAGGGGGTGTAAGAGCGAAATGTGTGCGTTTCTTTGTTCATTGCACAAAAGCTCTTAATTCAAAACATTTAAATTAATCCAAAATTCAAAAGCTCGAAAAACACAATTAAGTATAAATTTAAAAATATCTAAGTTGCGTAATGTGAATTTTTTCGGTAGATGGTACAATACATATTCTTATTATTTTTAAATAACGTACCTATTTCAAATATAGATTAACTAAAAGATGTATAAAATCAATTTTTAAAGACGATCGACTATCCTAATAACTACAGATATTGTATAACTAACTGTACGAAGGGGTACTGTAGTATATCAAGAATATGTACATGTTAAATTTTTAGATGTCTTTTAATATGTCGTAATTAGTTCATAAAATAGAGTACTACGGAATAATACAATCAGTCAATAAATAAAACAACATAAAAATATGTAAGCTGCAATCAGCAAACATATTCGAATAGTTCTGTGTAAGGGAAAAAAATTGCCAGTCATTCTTTACACATATTACTAGACGCTTCGCAAGGGGGGGGGATAGATAATGGAGCATCTGCGTTGGGCTATCCGAATGCTCCATCAGTACTTAGTATTCGAGAACACCTTTCCCAGTCTGCGCGACCACACGGTGTTGCACAACCCAATCCGACGTCCAGGTCGACGTTGGGCCAACCCTTTCCGGTCCGACATGGCTAACAGATCAAGTTTCGAGTAACATCATTGGTCGACACGCCCGTTTAAGCGTATACAAAAAATGCAAGTTGCGTCAATGGCAAAAGAACAAGCGTGGCGATATACTTCGATATATGCGACCGGATGAGCCCAATTCTAAGATAGCAGAGATAGGACGAGAGGCCCTTCTCAGGGACTAGACGTTCTACAAGAATATTCCAAAAAGGAGTTTATGCAACGATTGCGCATAGTCGAAGGGGGTAATGAACTGATTACTGATGCTTCATCGAAGGTCATTAAACACGGGCCCCAGCGATAATAATAATGTGAAAAAATGAATAGGCAGAAAGGCCTGGAGGTGGAGGCCCCTTGTGCAGGCCCCAAGTGCAATGACTCGTGCGACCCCTAATGATCGAATGTGTAAGGTAAGCGGGCAGGTACATTCGCAGGGGATGTCGAAATCATCGAAGGAGTCGACCGAATAAGATTTCAGAGAAATGAAGAAATGGGCTCGAATCGCGGTCAAAGAGGGTAAAACAAGGACTTCTTGAGTGACGTAGGCCGAGGTCATCTCAATGGATATTTCGGGAAAAGAATGGGTACGAAAATAAAAAAAAAGATTCAGAGTTGGCGCACGAAATGCTTCCAGTAAGATAGAAATGAGGGCCTCTTGATTTCACGAGTGAGAATTCGGTGGATTCAGGTTTCACACGCGCAAAAATAAGGTCCACCTGCACATAACATGAGTGACGGGTTCAGACAGCATGAATTTCATTAATAGCACTAAAATTAATCAGCGAGCGGTACTAAGTCTACACCATAAATCTAACTAACCATTGAGTCACCTCGCTTGCACTTAACTATCATCATTTAGCACACGTTACCATGAAAACAAAAATAGGTTAAAGCAAAAATATCTATAGGTTCTGAATTTTTACCATGAAAACAAAAACAGGTTAAAGCAAAAATATCTATAGGTTCTGAATTTTTACCATGAAAACAAAAACAGGTTAAAGCAAAAATATCTATAGGTTCTGAATTTTTACCATGAAAACAAAAACAGGTTAAAGCAAAAATATCTATAGGTTCTGAATTTTTACCATGAAAACAAAAACAGGTTAAAGCAAAAATATCTATACGTTCTGAATTTTTACCATGAAAACAAAAACAGGTTAAAGCAAAAATATCTATAGGTTCTGAATTTTTACCATGAAAACAAAAACAGGTTAAAGCAAAAATATCTATACGTTCTGAATTTTCGAGTTACAGAATATCGAATTATATATAAATGTGGGTTCTTTAGTTTCAAAATCAAAATTCATATTCAAACAAAACACATTTAATAAAACATTAATACATCTATAATACAGTTCATCTATTAATGCAACATCTATAACATCGTTTGTCTATTACCACGATATCTATAACATCTTATATCTATTAACATGACAACTATAACGTCTTACATCTATATCATCTTGCACCTCCTCTCAAAAAAACAAAGTGGCGAGAGTTCTATCAATTTCACTCGTGCAGTCAACAGCTAAAATTTAGACAGTTTTGGAATTTAGAATTTAGAAGTTTTGGAACTGCAATATCAGATGTGCTTTAAAGCTTTAGCTGAACTTGACGGAATTCTTCTTCTTCACGACCTACATATATATAAACTAAAAGTTTTCAGATTTTATATTACACCCAAAAGGGCCTTTTTTAACGTTTTGCGAATTATCTTTATTTATTAAATATCGTGTTCTTCGCATTAAACCATAAAATTCAATTCCACAGCAATAACACAAAATAATTTAAAAGCAGTATATCTTTAGAATTTTCGATACACAATCTCGCGTGCTGGAAATTTAATTTTTTTTTTTTTTTTTTCTTTTTTCTTTTTTCCCCTTTTCGTACAGTGTTGCCATTGCTCGCTTGGAAATTGTTGAGTTTCTTAAGGAAAAATTTGTTAAAGTTTTACAAAATATGAAATAATAAAACAAATTCCAAATTTTGGCTTTCGGAGGTACATATTAAAGAAGAGGATTACGTTATCCAAAATCTCATAGCTCTAGGTATCATTGTTTCACTACAGTGCGAGAAAAATACATACATTCATGCAGATTCTTAATTATTTTCTTTATTTAAATATAATGCAAGGCTCTAATATTCGGTGGCAACCATTTGAAAAGCCAAACGCCGTTTTATAGTGGCCGATGCAACATGCGAAAACGAAATTAATAACTTTTCTGGGTAAACTGCCCTTTTTGGGGTGACAAGTTTTAAAATTTGTCGCAGAAGAATTAAACTAAATGTGCATGCTAATTCTCAGATTATTGATCGTGAAATAGCTAATTTAATAATCCTCATTTCAAATCCGTTAAATCTAAAGTAACCGATACAAAAGAACATATTATAAAAATTCATCTCGCTGATTTAAGTAAATTGATATAAAAGAATATATTAAAAAAAACTGTCTGCTAAAGAAATTTAAATAATTTCCATGTACCCATATTCGGTAGAGGATTACGTTATTCAAAATTGGATGGCTCTAGGTACCGTAGTTTTATCACAATGCGAGAAACATACATACATTTATGCAGATTCTTCATTATTTAAGGGGTATCAGAAACCCCTATACCGACAATGTTAAATTGGCCTTTTTCGATGTACCTTTTCTCAAAATCTGCTGTACATACAAGCTTGAAATTTTTTCTGTGATTAAAGCATACCTATCTGATTATACTGAAACGCGCTTTTGAAACATTTTGAGTTTTAGAGTAAATTACAGATGTAACAGACCTATTTAAGTGTAATTGAACTATTTTATTCACGCCATGAACTCATGAACTGTAACCGAACTATTTTATTTAAACGCCATCTCGTGGCGATATGAAAAAACGTCAGTCGACCTCCAGCCGCCATGATGATAGCTTACTATGTTATGTTATTCTCAATGTTTGATGTTCCATTTCGTTTATGTTTCATTTATATATATATATTTCTTTTGTTTGTAACGCTTTAAAAGGATTTATTAACAGAGCACACAGGAACGGTTACACAGAATATTTTGTTAGTCATAGTAAAATTTAGCACTTGTCTCACACAAAAAAATTTAAAAAACATTTTTTTCTAAGTTTATTACAAAAAGCTCATTTCAGTAAATATTAGGGAACCTAATAAATAAGCCATAAAAAGTTTAGATACCTGTGAGCAGTAGTTCCGGAGAAAAAAACATTGAGTATAAAAAAATCACGTTTGGAGAAGAACGCGTTTTTATGTAAACATCCTCATTGATCGAAGCAGTAGATGACAAATTAAAACTAGATTTTTTTACAGTTCTAACTTTCACAGAGATTAAAGAATGGTATTTTTAGATAAATAAAAGTGTAGAAAATTTGAAAATGCAAAAATCGGAAATCACAATTTTTTGAAGATTTTGGGGTTCCAACACCCCTTAATTTCTTTAAATACAATGCGAGAAACATACATACATTTATGCTAATTCTTCATTATTTAATTTCTTTAAATATAATTCAGGACAATAATATTCGGTGGCAACAGTTTGAAAAGTGATTCAACGCATTTAAGTTTTCATCGCAAAATGCCAAAACAAAGTTAATAGCCTTATTCGGAATAATTATCCCTTTGGGGATAATAAGAAGATGTAACACTTTGATTACGTGCATATGAGTATTAAACATTTTTCTTGAGATAAACAATAAACGTAAATTTTTTCGTTTTATCTATCTTATCTATCTGAAGTATCAAGCTTATCTTTTTATTCTATATGTATTAGAGAATTTTTAATTTGGAATTTTAATGGAGAAGTAAGTTCGGAGCTTTTAAGATGTTATCAGTTTCTTAGTAACAGCTTGTATTCGCAAAATTTGTACAATATTTCTATCGCACTTGAATTTGATTTTCTTATGTTTAAACCACTTTTTAAAGGGTTTGTCAAAGTAATTTTTGATCGATCGGGGATGACTGATAATACATTTTTCAAATTATCATATGTTATCATATGTTACGTAAAAAATCATATCTTACTTTGCTTGCTGCATATTAACAGCCGAGCATTCGCGTCGAATTTCTCCACATTTGTTTGCGCGCCCGTGTTTTCATTTTTGCCTCAGGCTGAAATATTAAATTTATTTTCACTTAAATATGATTTCTCACTTTGTAAAAAATAACTTAAAATATTAAAATGCATTCCATAATTCAAAAGTTTTCTTACTTGGAATTTAGTAACGTAACGAAATTGTAGTAAAATAAGTCATATTCCGCATACTTATCTAAAGCTCAGTTTTTTCCCGCATAGTAAATTAGGTTGATTAATAATTCTATTGGTAATCTTAATTTAAAATACTTGCTTTTTTTTTAAATAGGCATACAAAACCACCTTTACCACTGAGCTATAACAGATCTCCTGTTCTAAGTGGCCTACATTTAACGGGTCTTTCGCATATCTTTTCATGTGTCTGTTTATATTTGTCATGTATGTATAATAACAACATAAGCGCAATTTTATATATAAAACGACTTAATGATATTTTGTATCAATTTGTACAATCAATGGCCGCCATAAAAAAAAGGCTTAGCGGCACTTAAATAACTTTAAAATTGTTGATAATTCTAAAAATATTGCATACAGATTTACTAAAGGCATAAAAACCTTAACCGGAAGATAAAAACAACATAATTCAATCATTTTTAAAGCAAGAAATGCACAATTTACCAACATATAAGAATAAAAAAACTGAGCTCATTGAGCCGAGTAACAGAGTGGGTATATATATATTTATATACTTTTGGTGCGGCCGATTGCAACCCAAATACGAGGTGCACATCTACATGTTATAGCATTCCTATATACAAAATTTCAACGTTCTGAGGCTACTCGTTTTTGAGTTATGCGAGATACGTACGCACGTACGTACATACGTTCGTACAGACGCCACGAAAAATTCTCTTCAGAATTCATTTTAAAGCAGTTTTACAATTTTTTTGAAGGAAAAGAGTCTTTTATTCTGTCCTTACGTACAGATATCACGCAAAAACATCGTTAAATTGCATTCGATAGCGGTCAAAATGGATATTTTCGTTGAAATATGCTGCCTGTAACTTTTCGCGATTACAATACTTCCTTTTTACTTCGTACAAGGAAGTAATAATGAGACGAGCTCTCTTCGGATATAAGATTTCGAAATGAAAAAATTTTCCGTTAAAACTGTTTTAAAGGCTACAAAAAATATTCTAATCTGAAGGTAAAAAAAATGGAAAATTAGTCATAATTCCCTGCTTCTGCAGCGTTTGAAGTCGCATATGTGCAATGTAGAAAAAATATATTTATTCTCTTAGCCAGTGAAGGTCTTTCTTGCATTAATACCTTACTTTAGGGATGTTAGTTATTTACTCCACAACTCTTAAGTGATTGTTTGATTTTAAAAAAGCTACTCGTAACAGATAATTCCTTCTTTATCCCACCAAACGTACTGCATTCTCTTCTTTTGATGAGGCCGCCTTCCGGTGATTGCAGATGGTGTCTTATCTTTATCAAACAACTGTCTTTTCCACTTTGTGTTCTAGTAAAGGTTCCATTTTTCATCATAGTTGAATACCCGGTTTAGAAATGGGTCTTTTTGTAATCTAGGAAAGTGGTTTAGTAATCATTACAGCTTTTAAATGCTGCTTGCTGAAAGAATTGACGATATATCTTTAAAAACTGGATTTAACTGGATTAAACTGGGATTTTACTTAATCAATTCACGAAAGAAAAAGGCCGCATTACTTACGAAATGACCCAATGCCTTCCTCTACGCTAACTAAATGATGCCAATATACTTACAGTTTCAACTAAAGTTTTGACTAGTAGGCATTCGCAAATATGACAAAATTCTGTAACACGTCATACCACACTTAATTAATGTACCTTTTTCAGATCAAAATGTAAATAAAATTACGAACATAAAGAGCATCGAAAAAGAATTCTGAGGTTATAAAAATGTATTTCTAAAAAATATTTGAAACATATCGATATGATACAAATGTTAAAAATAATGAGAAGTCATGTTTTTATATTTACCCATAAGGGCTATTAATTTCGTTTTGGAATTTTGCGTTGATTCACTATAAATGTCGAATTACTTTTAAAACTGTTGCCACCAAATATTAGAATCCTGCATTATATTCAAAGATAATAAATAAGGAAGAATCTGCATCAATGTATGCATGTTTCTCGCACTGTGACACAACAACGATACGTAGAGACATTAAATTTTGAATAACGTAATCTTCCATCCGAATATGGGCATTTGGAATCTCAAATTTGGAATTTGTTTCATTGTCTATTTCATATTTTGTAAAGCCTTTATAAGTTTTTGATTAAGAAACTCAACGACTTCAAAGCGAGCAATGGCAACACTGTACGGAATATTATATATATATATATATATGTAATAATAAAATTCCATAGTCAAGAATACACTTAAAATTCTAACTGTATGTTCTTTTCATTTTTTAATGGCGACGATCTCTTATTTGAAAGTACGTGGAATTAAATCCACAGCCCCGTAGTCAAGTTGTTTTTCCCGCCATTTCTACACGTACAGTTATAGAATGTTCTGGAAATATTTAAAGCGAACTGGAATGGCTGACGAGGCTGACGTCATTTCTTGGAAGTTCCGCCTTTCCAGAAGCTATAAAAGGACTTGCAAAGGAATACCGGGGGCTTTTTCTTAAATGTCATGATGCAGTAAACTTCATACAAAAAGGTATTAGTAATTCTTTTTTATTTACTCCGGAGATCAGATTTTTGTAATTGCTATTTCCCCTGAAATATAATAAATGGTTCCTGTTTTTTAAACTTATCGTCTGATAATTTAAGCTACGACTACATCTATGATTCTTCACCAATCTATTTATTCCGGACAAAAGCTGGTACATCACACACACACACATATATATATATCTAGCGCGCGAGGCTGTGTATCGGAAATTCTAAAGATATGCTCTTTTAAATATTTTGCGATATTGCTGTTGAATTCAATTTTATGGTTTACGTGTGAGGAACACGAAATTTAATAAATAAAGGTAACGCACAAAACGTTAAAAAAACTCCTCTTTGGGAGTAACATAAAATCTGAAAACTTTCAGATTTTTTAATGCTTTTTTTTATCCTGTGCTTAATGTAATAAATGTTTTACGTAAGTCAATGTTAGCATTTACTTCATTTGCTGTATTGCTAGTCGATCTTGCTGAATTATTATTTGGAGGTCGATCTCGCTGAATTATTATTATTTGCTAAAGCTGTTAAGAAATTTTGCCATAGGTGTTCGAAAAACTGAATCTTCTTGTCATGTATAATTTTCTTCACGTATCCTCTTTCACACACACACATACATACACACACAAAAGAAAAAGAAATGATCGATCTGGGTTTTTAGCAAGTTAGAGATTTAGGCTATCGCTCCTAACCAACTAACTATCTTAACAATTACTCGACTAAAGTATTCGATACAAGACCGAATACTGCTTCAAATTCGTACTGCCACAGATTGCCAGATCGAAAATTTTAAGTTAAGACAAGTCTAAGCTTTTAATATTTCCACCATTTCGATATATAAAAACTTTGAAGCATTTCTTTTGTAATTCTGACATCCCTTTACAACGAAGCTCTATTTAGAAGATATACGAAAGTTAGCAATATCATTACGGAGCAAATGAACTGCAAAAATAAACAATGATAATTCCTACCAACCCAAACCAAAAGCTGAAAAATTCTTTTCAACAAGCACTGCTTAAAGACAAGAGAAGATGCTTCAGCACCACAGCTTTCATGAACCTAGCGCAGAGGGGGGTGGAAGAGGAGCTTAGACATTCATTAAAAACTTTCTTCTCCTCGACCAACTTTGAACAAAAAGTACTACACAGTAACTAATTTACAGGAGAGAAGGGAAAAGTTCCCAAGTTCTATACCAAGGCGCAATGACCGCCTCATTGGAGCCAAAGATTTAAAAGGCATCTTTTAAAGAGGAGACAAAATAGGAAGGTTCCCGCCACAAAGAAGAAAGTAATAAGAACCGAAAAGCTTAATAAAGACAGGAGGAAAACGTGGAAGAAAAACCGAAAAATCAGAATCTTTTATGCCGCCGAAGACGGACATCGAGTAATTACAATCCTTTTTCAGGGGCGATAGAAATTAAGCGAGTCTGCCCATCCGATAGCCAATAAACTGGGTTCCGCCGGCCATTGTTACGGATGGCAAATTGTCTTCGGATAGAGCAAGAAAGGAAGAGGCAAATGGTTTTCGGTCCATCTTTTTCCGACGGCAACCAATTGATTATGGTAACAAACCTAATATCCTAATAACGCAGTTATGCTTCTTGCCTTATTTTTTTATTATTTTCTCTCGTTTCCGCGTATTATTGTGAGAGCTGAAACAAATGGCGGTAGTCTTTCACGGGCACCTGCCGTAAGGGGATAGGGACAAAAAAGAAACTCAACAATCTCGTTGCTGAATATCCACTGGTTAACGTGTTCACTTGTGGTGGTGTAAGCTTTTCTTGCATCATTATCTGAAAGAAGAAAAGCAGCAAAAATGGCGTCCCGCTTTGCTACGAAAGTGTTCCAGAAATTAATAGAAAGTGCCGAAACTAATAAAGGGAACGTTTATTCAATTAAGATAGCAATTTATTTAATATGGAAATATAAATAACAAAAAGCTAAAAGAAATGAACGAAATTTATCTCGAGATACAAGAAAGAAAGATAAATTACATTTAAAAATCCTCTATATTCTGCTAATATATCAGATTTCTACAGTTTGGTTTTATTTAATGTTTTTACTTCCTTGTACGAAGTAAAAAGGAAATATTGTAATCGCGAAAAGTTTCAGGCAGCATATTTCAACGAAAATATCCATTTTGACCGCTATCGAATGCAATTTAACGATGTTTCTGCGTGATATCTGTACGTAGGGACAGAATAAAAGACTCGTTTCCTCCAAAAAAATGATAAAACTGCTTTAAAATTAATTCTGAAGAGAATTTCTCGTGGCGTCTGTACGAAAGTATGTACGTACGTGAGTATCTCGCATAACTCAAAAACGAGTAGCCTCAGAACGTTGAAATTTTGTATATAGGACTGCTATAACATGTAGATGTGCACCTCGTATTTGGGTTCCAATCGGCAGCACCAAACGTATATAAATATATTTATATATATATCCACTCTGTTACCCGGCTCAGTGATCTCAGTTTCTTTACTCTTATATGCTTGTAAATTGTACATTTTTTGCTTTAAAAATGATTGAATTATGTTGTTCTTATCTTCCGGTTAAGGTTTTTATGCCTTTCGTAATTCTGGAAGCAATATTTGTACAATTATCAACAATTTAAAAGCTGTTTAAGTGCAGTTAAGTTTTAAATAACATGGCGGACATATTTATTGACATTTGAAACAGCAGAATTGTAGATTTGTTGCCAATCTAGAGAGACTAAGCTTCGCAACACAAAAATAACGCCTTCATTTATTACTGCGAATGAAATCATGCTTAATCCTTTCTGGAATTTTTTCGAGGAAATAAGTGTTTCAGATTTACTTCGTAATTTTTAATGCAGATATTTTTAGTTTTTATGTATTTTTGACTTCTCGCGAAGTGAGAACTGAATTAATTGAATGAGAAATACTCAATCGTCTGTGAGAAACTGTTTCTTTCTGTTTTGTTTGCTTAATTTCTTTCATACATCGTTTTAGCTTTATTATAGTATTTGAATAGAACATGTGGCAATGATAATTCTTCAAATGATATAAATTTTGTGCATTTAGAGTGTCGTTATAGTAAACAAATATAGTGAATTTTAAAGAGTGCATTTATTCTATTGTGGTTTATGCGCTGTCGACGAAGTAGATTTAATTCAATCCAATCAATTTAAATGAAATTCAAGAAAAAAAATGCGTATAATTTAATATTCCGTACAAGGAAGTCATATGGTGTGCACATCAGATTTTTTTCTTTTCTCTTTTCGACATATTTTCCTTGTTAGAATTGCCCATTTTGCTGTACTACGAAGCAATTTCGTGAATGATATTGAATATTTGAGGCTAGTATCGTTTCTTTTAGCCCTATATATATGAACTGAAAAGTTTGAGAAATGATAATTAAAAAAATTGTAATGCTATCGATTATGACGTTAACTAACATCTTGACGTTAATTTTACGTTTATTCTTTGTTCTTTCATCTGTACCTTCTGTTTTAGTCATCCGTCATTAAAACGCAAATTCAGCTGAATTTAAATATCAAATGAAACTATAGTTTTCAGAGAATGACCAGAGGCAACTCGCCAGAACGGCTGTTTATTTCCTGAGACGTCCAAGCGTCTGCCGATGAATCGGATGAGTGATTTTGTATTGATTAGTACACGAGGCTATAATAGATCACGATAGCTACAGACAGGTTCATTAGACACTGAAGTTACTCGTGATGTGCAGATTAAAGAATTTGTTTCTAAGATCCTGCATGTAGCGGTGGATAAGTTTTGTAAAATTTTAGTTTTATTTACAAGGCGTAGTTTTTAATAAACCCTTTAGCTGTCTTTCTTCATGTTTTCGTAGTTTTAAACTTCTAGTTAAATGCGAAGACAAAAAGCGATATGAAATACAGGAAGGTTTCCAAATCAATTTAATAGTTTACCTCGCAAAATAAACATAAAATTCAATAACTGGGAAAAATAGATCAAACCTCCATTGATTAATATTATCAAGTGCAAAGAGGAAAAAAAATCATTCAGTTATAGTTCATGCAATATTGCATGAAGCTATCTATATATGTACGTAACACGAAGACAAACGTATACAAAAAAAAGTATGCAATACACACATTATCATTAATAACATATCATTAATAATATAATACATCACATTTGTAGTAAGAGGCACATTATATAGTTTTTTCTAAAACGAAATACTTTTCTTTTATTATGCTATTATAATAATTACACGATGCTCAGTTAATTATTTTAATTAAAAGCGTGTTTACTTGAATAAAATCATTGTTTCTCCTCACCATACGGCTAACTATCGAAATACAAAATTATAAATATAGATTAAAAGTTTAATATATCAATTACTCAGAAGATGAGAAAAATATAATGAAAAATTAAGGGGTATCAGAAACCCCTATACCGACAATGTTAAATTAGCCATTTTCGATATACCTTTTCTCAAAATCTGCTGTAGATACAAGCTTGAAATTTTTTCTGTAATTAAAGTATACCTATTTGATTATACTGAAATGAGCTTTTGAAACATTTTGAATTTTAGAGTAAATTACAGAATATTTTGTTAGGTATAGTAAAATTTAGCACTTTTTTCACACACAAAAGTTTAAATTTTTTTTTCTAAGTTTATTACAAAAAGCTCATTTCAGTAAATATTAGGGAACCTAATAAATAAGCCATAAAAAGTTTAGATACCTGTGAACAGTAGTTCCTGAGAAAAGGTACATCGAGTATAAAAAAATCACGTTTAGAGAAAAACGCGTTTTTATGTAAAAATCCTCATTGATCAAAGCAGTAGATGACAAATTAAAACTAGATTTTTTACAGTTCTAATTTTCATAGAGATTAAAGAATGGTATTTTTAGAAAGATAAAAGTGTAGAGAATTTGAAAATGCAAAAATCCGAAATCACAATTTTTTGAAGATTTTGGGGTTTCAACACCCCTTAAGGGAAAATATATTGCAAAAATAAATCTCGATACAGTAAGTCTATTCCCATTTCCGGCCAGAATAAGCGTGATTAGATTTGTTTATGCAAATGAGGTTGTAAACTATATAAGTATTTAAGATATGGCTTTTAGCCAAAAGAGTGAGAGAAAGACTTCTGGCTGCGTTGCGACGCGCGTGCTTTTCAGTCAGTTCATGACTGCCTTTAAAGCCAGAACTTAGAAGGAACAGTAGTCCTGAGAAGTTAAATAGATTTTCCTCGAAATCATGATTCTGGAGATTCATCATTTAGGCATGTAGCGTTCCCTTTATATACTTGTATGAAACTCACTGGAAAATGTTTTTTTAATTTTAAGGAGCATAAAAATATATTGCAAAAATTAATTCTTACAGTGAAACTGCTCAGGATTCTTTAAAGAGGTGAGATTTAGGAATTTCTTTATATTAATTCAACAAAATTTTGCAAATTTATGATTTTGCGTGATGCCAACAATATGTATTATTTATGCTATACCGATATGACGATATGTATAGCCATAAAACCAGAATCCTGACGATAAGATTTCTGAAACTGTATAGATTCATGATTTCGTGCAGACGCCACGAAAAATTCTCTTCAGAATTCATTTTAAAGCAGTTTTATAATTTTTTTGGAGGAAACGAGTCTTTTATTCTGTCCTTACGTACAGATATCACGCAAAAACATCGTTAAATTGCATTCGATAGCGGTCAAAATGGATATTTTCGTTGAAATGTGCTGCCTGAAACTTTTCGCGATTATAATACTTCCTTTTTACTTCGTACAAGGAAGTAAAAATCTAAAGTTTTAATGTAAGACTACCTGCAAGATATTTTTCTCTTGCCACTTTGCAATTCAAATATATTATTTTCTGATTGATATTTATTTTAAATAATTTCGACATGTTTAATCAATCAGTAAATAACTTACTTTAATTTAAACTAAAAATAAACTAATTATGATAACTTTCTACGTTTTCAGAGATTCCAAAGCTGTACAAAACTTGAGAATAAATAATGACAACCTCTCTTGTTTATTAAATTTTTCTTCGACGCATAAATAAAAGTACATAGGTTTTACATGTAAATAACGATAAACTTCTTTATTTCTTACTAAAGCTTGACACCTGATGGCGTTTCGATTCTTAGAAAGTTTACAGCCTTGGAGAAAAATGACTAAAAATTATCTTCAGCATGGATTATAGATGCTCATTGTTTAATCGGATTCTTTTCTTAGGAATTTTCAAATGTGAAAAAGAGTTGTTTGGATGTAAACGTATTTCTAAACAAAATGATTATTCTTTATTCCTAATATAAATATTTGTAACTCAGAGCACTTACATTTTTGCGAAGTAAGAATAAAATTTAATAAAATCTGTATCTTCAAATCTCTGAACACGAATTATATCACAGTGGAAATTTATTGGATCCAGTTATACAGAGTTTTAACGAAAGTTTTCCGCCACGGCAAATATCGTCTGTGCAAACATTTCGCGTTGGCGTATTTAATCATAAAGATTCAAACCATTTTTGGCATCTGAAAGAAACAGACTTGCTTTAGAACACTGTGTTGTAAAATCTGTAAATAAATATTGTTATTTGTAAGTATAAGGTGTCTGAAATGAACCTATTACGCTACCAGATTAGAACCATCATTTACTTCCAGTTCTGTTGCGAAAAGTCAGCTACAGAATGTCAACGAAATCATGTGTACAGCTTTAGGTACTAATGTTGCATTATATGACATTGTGAAGGTTTGGTATGGAAATTGTGTTTACATTCACCGGCTGAACTCTGTACGGACTCCAATGGTATCTTTTGCCATACCCAGCATAAAGCTCCGACATCGCTCCTTCGAACTTCTATCGTTTTTCCCACCTGCAGCTGGATCTTACTAGTGTTATCTTCCATTCTGCACAGGACGTCCGAGATGAGGTTGATTTGTTTCTGGACTCGCCTGCACCAAGTTTCTAGGTTGAAGGCTTTGAAAAACTACCAAATTGTTGGCATAAAATCAAACATTTGGGTAGTGATTACTTATCCGCATTAAAGGAACTGCTTTCATATTTTTCTTCATTTTCTCAAGAACGTTTTTGGCGGTAAACTTTCGTTACAACCAGATAGATCGTCTGGCTCATTATTCATGTCCTATTTTAATGGTAATGAAAACTAGGATTTCAAATAGCTAAATCCCAAAATCTTTGCAACACCGTAATAATTGAAACATATCCACCGCATAAAATTGCTTCGGGATCCACAGCTTGCGACCACTGAGATACAATATAACTTTTTGAAAGCATTTTTGGGAATCTTAAAATTTCTTATCGGTGCTTTTCAAAAAAAAAAAAAAAAAAAAAAAAAAAAAAAGATACTTTTAAATAACAGGTAAATTAAATTTGCAGTTTTATCATTGAAACAAAGGGCTCTTACGATATGACTATATTATTTCCAAATCTTCTGATGCACAAAATAAACAATACTGTTCACAAATAAATACGGCAAAACAAGATTTATTCGAGTAATTCTACGAAAGAACATTTTAAGATCCATTTGCAACAACACCGATACAGCTCATAAGTCAGCCATTTTTTAATTCCGAGCTAACGGTTTGAATCGAAACGCTCAGGAAACTCTCACAGTTTGCCAGAACTTGACGCTAAATTAAGATTAGCAGACACAAAAGTCAAAGCCCGAAAATTACATACGATTATATAACAACTGCATTTGGAGGTCAAAACTTTGGGTTATAGAGTACGAGAATTCTGCCGTATCTTTCTCATTATCCTGTCAGCTGTAATCAGCTGGTTTCTTACGTACGTCACGCATTAGAATCTGGTAATCTTTTCATGCATAGAAGGATTTCGATATTAATATTCCTTTGACATGAAGCGAAGTAAATGATGAACAGGAAATTCGTTTTGACGTTATCTACTAACATATCCAAAGAGATGACACAGGTATTTGCTTAGTTGATGGACCTGAGATTATTAACGCGGTTATTAAGAATAACTTAATTGTGCTGTTTGATAAAACTAACCTTACTTTTCATTAAACAAGAAAACTTTTGTTATCCCAAACGGACAATTGGCCTAGAAGGGTTATTAATTTCGTTTGGGCATTTGACGTTGTTGACACTATAAAACGGCGTTTCAGTTTTCAAATTGCTGCCACCAAAAATTAGAGGCCTGCAATATATTTAAACAAATGAAATAATGAAGAATCTGCATGAATGTATGTATGTTCCTTGCACTGAGATAAAACAACGGTATCTAGAGACATAAAATTTTCAACAGTTTTTTTTAATAACAAAAAATTTGATTAGTCCTCTATTCGAATATTGGCATCTGGAAGCCCAAATTTGGAATTTGTTTTATTATCGATTTCATATTTTATAACAACTTCAACGAATTTTTGATTAACAAATTCAACAATTTCAAAGACAGCAATGGCAACACTGTACGAAAAAAAAAAAAATTATCACCAGCACGCGAGATTGTGTATCGGAAATTCTAGATTTTAAAATTATTTTGTGATATTACTGTTGAATTGAATTTTATGGTTTAAATGCGAAAAGCATGATGCTTAATAAAGGTAACACACAAAACGTTAAAACAAAGCCTCTTTGGAGGACTCTTTCTTAATTTTTTTATTTACTTTTTTAATTAATCTAAATTTAAACGACGTTGTGATCTTAATAAAGTATGCAAGGAAAGTACACAAATTTAAAATTAAAGAATTAGGCTAAAGTAAATTCTCAGTATTTTTTATATTTTAGTCCAACATTCAATGTCTACAGTGCTCACCCGAGTTACAATGGAATTA
Organism: Stegodyphus dumicola; assembly: GCF_044657685.1. NCBI lineage: Eukaryota > Metazoa > Arthropoda > Arachnida > Araneae > Eresidae > Stegodyphus > Stegodyphus dumicola. The sequence continues at coordinate 17,558,937 of NC_140772.1, read as the reverse complement.
AACCGCATTCCTAACTTTATCTTTTCAATAAAATTTACATTTTCATATTATAGAATATTTTTATACAGGTTTTCACAGTATCAATCAACAAAAATCAAATATGCTCTATAATTCTAGTTAGTAATTCATAAAGATCAAGAACTCTAGATGTGCGGTAGAAATTATTGTTTTTATGAAAGTTTCTATATTTCATGTTCCTTAAGATAAAAATAAAGTTTCATTTTAAAACTTTCTCTCCGTTTAAAAGGAATTTTTTTTTTCCGGCAAAAGCAACATTTCAGCAAGAAGGAATTTAACTTAAGCTAATGAAAATTTCTTGTTCTGTGATTTCTGTATTAAAAATATGCTCTTCTAAGAGAAACTATATGTTTTTGCCTTTTCGTCAATTTCTTAAAAAATATACTACACCACAAAACAATAAAATTATTTTACTTCACACACCGCCCAAAGAAAAAGGAACATTTGTGAAATTTACAATATTAAGCTGCGTTTTTCCAAAAATACACATGATACAAAAAGAAAGAGAATTCGATAAAATATCTTACCCAACAATACCTGCATTACAGCATTACAGCCGAATTAAACTGTATTCTTAGCTTTATTTTTTTATTTACCATAATTTTTTATACTGAGAATATTTCTATTTTGTTTTGTTATTTTTGATGGAATTCATGAAAAATGAAGCATATCATGTAATGGATAGGTAATAAAGTTCAAGATTAAAGTCAAAAATCAAGTACACCATGTAGGGTTAGTGGATTAAGATTTTAGGTAAAAAATTAATATTTTTTTAAAAATAATAAACGTTTTTGTATTCGATATTGCTTACTAATCAGAGTAACGTTTCGTTTTAAAACTTTCTCTCCATTTAAAAGAATCTTACCTAACAAAGCTTCTCATCTTACAATTTCTGCATTAAAAATATAATCTTCTTCTTCTTTAAAAAAAATGGAATAAATATTTTTCGCTGGCTTCTTAAAGAAATACCAGTCCACAAATCAAAACAATAAAAAAAAAAAAAAAAAAAAAAAAAAAAAAAAAAAAAAAAAAAAACATTTTTTTTCAACTATTTTCGAAACTTGCAAGCTCATGCTACGTTTTTCAAAAAATAAAAATTCCTTAAAAAATCACGTGAGTTAGACGTGAAGAATTTACATTTCACAAGCAAAAATAAATCTACTTTTCCGAAACTTTCCACATATTGGGAAAGAATCGTTTTTCGCATAGAATCAACATATCTCAATTTTCAATCAGCATTAGATTATGAAGAGCAGTATAAAAAAGACAAAAAATCGCACAGAGCGGAGGTAGGAGTGTAGGAGTGGAAAAGGGGACGAAGAGAGACAATAGACGAGGTAGAAAGAGAGAAAGAAGAGCAAGAGCAAAGGATGAAGGATGCGCGGAGGATGGAGAGGAAGAAAGAACGAGAGAGAGAGCCATCAACTAAGATGGCAGCAAAGAAAAAGGAGGAGAGGAACGGGGGTGAGTTCGAGAGGTGGGATGGAAGAAGACTTTAGAATAGAAAAAGCGATCGATGAGGGGGATCGATTCGAAAATAAAAAAAGAGCAGGAGAGAGAGATCTCGGGAGGCGAGGGAGGGATGACTCAGTAGAGTGTGCATATTCGAAAGGGGGGCTGGGGGAGCGGCCAATGGAATGCGAGGAGCGCAGCGCACATTACGTCGGCGCACGTTCCCCATTGGCCACGGGTGGCAGGGAGGGTCACTCTCAACTCTGAGAATGGCTGAAATCAAATCGCGCTAAATATATGGGATTTACAACTGTCTTCAGCCCTGGGCCTCAAAGCCGCTCTACACTCATTTCCAATTTCGAAAGGAGGGCGGGTCCAGAGACTTTAAACTACGCCCCTTTCGAAAGAGAATTCCTCCGCGTCCACCCCCGCTCATCTAGAATGCAGCTCCGGATTAATATAGATTTTTAGACCCTCCTTAAAAAATCCAAATAGCTTTAAAGTGACTTATTTTTGCATACACCTCATAAATATGCAGTACTTTGGAGTTGTCTGCAAGCGAGTGCTTCACGTGACTCTCTGACGTAAAAAATTGCTTCCACCGTTTTACACATATTATTACCACAATATACATAAAAAATTAAAATTAAAAAAAAAGATAATGATTTGCTTCTATATTAGAGTGATAAAAATTAAAAGGCGAAATTTTTCATATTTTGACAAATCAGATTTGAAAACAAAATACAGCGTATGTGAAAATATATTAATCAGAAGTTAAATATCTTCCTGCTCATTTTCTGTTTCATATCTCTAAAACAGATTCGCATTATTTTTATTCACTTATTCGGCTTAAGAAAGCGTGCAAACACTTTTGATATAAAATCAACAAAAATTACTTTTAAAAGCAAATGAAAGAATAGTAAGCTTATTGTCTAACGTTTCTGGAGGCTTTATTCCTTAACTAAGATTATTGGCATATATATTTATCTTAAGAATAAAATATTTAAGAAAAACAAGTTCTTTTTATTGAAGTAATTTAGACGAGCAAAGAGAGAACCGGCATTATAGATTCATGAACAAGCTTGCCAATTCGAACTTTAATGAGATAAAATTCACCTATTGTTTCTAGGTCTGCCCTAGTTTGAGCTTTGCCTAATTCTAAGAGAAAATACAGAAAATTTGCATAAAAATTACAAAGAAGAAAAATGGATACTATCACCATGCGATTATAGTGAGGCATAACAAGTCAACGTTTTAGCTTCAGCTGCAAACGATTAACAAAATATTAAAAACTGCAGTAGGCATGGAAGATGCAGCTCTGAATTAGCCATCTGAAGGGACTAAAGCGAGCAAGATTGGCTACTGAGTATTTTTATGGCCTCTGGGAAAAACTTGAATAAATCGAACGAAATCGCATTCGACAACACAGTCGAAGAAAACCTTCTTTCTTGGAAAAAATTACCTACCTGGTTCCTTCTCCTATTTGAAACAAACTAAAAAAAATCTGATGTGTACACCACATGACTTCCTTGTACGGAATATTAAATTAAACGCATTTTTTTCTTGAATTTCATTTAAATTGATTGAATTGAATAAAATCTACTTCGTCGACAGCGCATAAACCACAACAGAATAAATGCACTTTTTAAAATTCACTATATTTGTTTACTATAACGACAGTCTGAATGCACAAAATTTATATCATTTGAAGAATTATCGTTGCCACATGTTGTATTCAAATACTATAATAAAGCTAGAACGATGCATGAAAGAAATTAAGCAAACAAAACAGAAAAGAAACAGTTTTTCACAGACGATTGAGTATTTCTCATTCAATTAATTCAGTTCTCATTTCGCGACAAAGCAAAAATACAAAAAAACTCAAAATATCTGTATTAAAAATTACGAAGTAAATCTTAAACACTTACTTTCTCCAAAAAATTCCAGAAAGGATTAAGCATGATTTAATTCGCAATAATAAATGAAGGCGTTATTTTTGTTGTTGCGAAGCTTAGTCTCTCCAGATTGGCAACAAATCTACAATTCTGCTCTTTCAAATGTCAACAAATATGTCCGCCATGTTATTTAAAACTTAACCGCACTTAAACAGCTTTTAAATTGTTGATAATTGTAGAAATATTACTTCCAGAATTACGAAAGGCATAAAAACCTTAACCGGAAGATAAGAACAACATAACTCAATCATTTTTAAAGCAAAAAATGTACAATTTACAAACATATAAGAGTAAAGAAACTGAGATCACTGTGCCGAGTAACAAAGTGTATATATATATATATATATATATAAATATAGTATTTATATACGTTTGGTGCGGCCGATTGCAACCAAAATACGAGGTGCACATCTAAATGCTATAGCAGTCCTATATACAAAATTTCAACGTTCTGAGGCTACTCGTTTTCGAGTTATGCGAGATACGTACGTACGCACGTACGTACATACGTTCGTACAGACGCCACGAAAAATTCTCTTCAGAATTAATTTTAAAGCAGTTTTATAATTTTTTTGGAGGAAACGAGTCTTTTATTCTGTCCTTACATACAGATATCACGCAAAATCATCGTTAAATTGCATTCGATAGCGGTCAAAATGGATATTTTCGTTGAAATATGCTGCCTGAAACTTTTCGCGATTACAATACTTCCTTTTTACTTCGTACAAGGAAGTAAAACATTCAAAATATAAATTTAAACATTGAAGCTAACGGTATAACTTAGGGCTTTTCCGAGCAAATGGAATTAATTAACCGAATAAATAAGAAATAGGGTATGGCATTACATGTTCTAAGAGAATACCAGTAGGGATAACTGACGACCACGGGACCCACCATACGGAACTTTCTTTTAGCAACAATTCGCTCATCAAAAAAGCAAGAAACGAAAAGGACTCGATATAGTGGGAAGGACGGAGGCGGTGGAGAAAGTTGGAGAAACACTCGCACAGAGATCACGACCCTGACCGTTCGAGAGTCTGCCCAGTGTCCACCTGAAGCGTCCTCCCTCTGATAGAATGTTTACGAGCCATCAATAACGGAGTATTATCTCTTTATACTTCGAGTCACCAAATCACGACATATACGCCACACGATTCTCTCGTAAAAAATTTAACGAGCTCATTTCTGAAGACCGGAGGAAAAGCCGAGGTTGAAGAACACCAATTTTACTTACATTACCCTCCTCTAGCGCAATTTTTAAATGCTGTCCAAAGAACTAACTCGCCGTCCTTAATGAAGTCACTACTGATATAACCTGCCAGCTTTGTGTTTTGTTCCAAGAGATCAACCAGTCGATCTTCGAAGAGCTATCAGTAGAATCGAAAAGCTCAAAAATTAAATTTATATACAGTGGCCCGTATTTGTTTTTGCACACTGATACATCTTAAATTTATTTGCATACAATTTGTATTCAATATTAGAATACAGCCGTATATTTTTTTCTAATATATTATTATTTCTTTGTCTGTTTTAAGCTTTGCTTTTTACAAAATAATTTATTCAAAGAAGTGTTAGTCAGTAACCCACATAATTACTCGGACACACGAAATATTTATTGAGATCTTTTGTCAGACAATTATTCCTGTACTATTTTTTTATTTTAAGTGCATAAAAAATTATCACCTGCATTTAATAATTATTACTTTATCAGGACTTGTATTCCTCTTTACTTGCTTTGGAAACATGAACTGTCCTGACTCGGAACAGGGAGCTTACTCAAGCTATGTTCAATAAATTGTGAAGTAAACAATACACACAAGAAGGGTATACGAAACCCTTTATTTTTCTATCTTTACAGCGATTTCCGGAACTTCGGAATACAGAGACCAACCACTTGTGGTCAGAACGTAAGAATATAAAACTACTAATTAAAATTAACTAAAACTAACTTTGGATTAATATACAAGTGCCTAACTTTAAGATTGGCCGTTATTTAACAAAATCCGTATGTAGTACAGAGAGCTGCTAAAACTATGATACGTTTGAGATTATCAAGAGGACTAAACCTCTGGCCTTGAAGGCCTTGAAGGCAACCAGCAAACGAGTAAAACTACTATGGCAAGCGGCCTGCTTGTAATAACTCCTTCCTCTCTCTTGCTTGGCAAAAAGCCACAAAGTACTTGGCGTTAGCAAGACAAATTTGCATAAATAAGTTAAAGCTTTTAATTCTGGCCGGAAGTAGAAAATAAGAAGTGATAGTAAAGATTTAAAATAAAATAAACGTTAGTAAAAGTTAGGATCCTTACAACTTGTTTAACAAAATATATTAACTGTCTACTCATAAATCGTTATTACATTATTTTATTAATATTATCATTATTTTTATTATTATTAAGAAGGGTTATAAAAAAGTATTTTGAAAAATCAGAGGAACTGATAATTGAGAATAATGGCGCCACATTTTAATATTTAGTTCAAAGGGGCTTTGTGCCTGAGGAACTATTGCTTTCGTTTTGCGATTTTGCTGTAGATTCCTGTGGATTTAGTTTCTTGAAATATAATACAGGGCGGTAATATTTGGAGGTGGCAATTTGAAAAGTGATTCGACGCAAAATGCCGTTTAGAAACAAATTGCCCTTTAACGCCCATTTGAGCTAAAAAAAACCTAAATTTGATGAAACGAAACCAGCTTCGCTTACTTTACGCGTCTTATTCGTTTATTTTACATTATTTCAGAGTCTATGAGAAATGAGAAAAGAAAAATCCAGGAAAAAAAAATTATTCAAAATGTATGAATTATTCATTGAATTTATCTAGCACATTAACAAACCTGTGAAATACTTTACCTTCAACATTCACGATGAAATCAATTTTAGTCTTCTAATGTAATATTATACTGAGATAAAAATGAAAGATAAAACTTCTTTAAACACTTTGAATAAAAGGTATAATAATAATTTTAAAAAATTTTCCTCTATGAAAGTCATATAAAAAAATATCAGCTTTTTATTTGAAAACCTAGAATATTAATTCAAACGAAGAATAAAACGACAAATGAATAAAACGACAGAATTTTGACGAAAATTTCGATACTACATATCCGAATTTACTACTAGTTACTATCAAGAACAGCAGAAAAGTCGTACTTCCCCACACTTTATCTTTTCAGAAAGAATAAAAAATGTGTCACATTCAGAACAGATAAAGTTTTGGGGGAATACATAAGAAACAAAATGGTGAAAGTTCTTTCAGCGCAAATTTCAACAAGTCAAAAAAAAAAATTAATAGCAATAAGAAAGGTCATACTTTTTCGTCCAACGCCTCCTCGGAAAGAGCTAAAGTCAAGTTACATTTTAAACAGATGAATATCTAAACATCGTGTATATATTTTAGCAATATGGCGTTCAATACTTTTGATTCCGGAAAAATGCAGATATGAATAATATTCCTTCGAATTGAACAGATTTCTATGAAACTAATCCTAATCCAAGATTAAAGTTCGCTTAATTTTACGTAAATGTGCTTCTTATTCTTTTTTTTTAGCAAAACTGTTACTGATATTAAAAAAAGATCAATCAAGCATGCAGAATAAAGAATAGAATCTTTTTGCCGCACGATATATTTTCAAAAATCATTAGCAATTGAATAAATTCAGAAGGTTTAGAATATATTTTCTGTGGATAATCTCAGACCTTTGAAAAACGTGGACTTCGATAGTTATTTTATTAGGCCAAAGGGCGTCAGCTCAGAAGGGCCACTGTTACATTGATTAGCCCACTGTTAAATTGATTTTGACATTTTGCGTTGCTTCACTATAAGTGTAGGTTCACTTTTCAAATTGTTGCCACCAAATATTAGAGCCCTGTGTTATATTTAAAGAAATTAAATAATGAAGAATCTACATGAATGTATGTATGTTTCTCGCATAGTGATAAAACAACAGTACCTAGAGCCATCAAATTTTGAATAACGTAATCTTCCTACGAATATGAGCATCTGGAAACCCAAATTTGAAATTTGGAATTTGCTTTACTATCGATTTCATATTTTGTAAAACTTTAATGAATTTTTGATTAACAAACTCAACGATATCAAAGCGAGCAATGGCAATACTGTAGGGAAAAAAACAAAATTTATCTCCAGCGCGCGAGGCTGTATATCGGAAATTCTAAAGATATGCTCATTTTAAAATTATTTTGCGGTATTGCTGTTGAATTGAATTTTATGGTTTAAGTGCGAAGAATATGATATTTAATAAATAAAGGTAGCACACAAAACACTAAAAAAACACTCCTTTGGACGTAATGTAAAATCTGAAAGCTTTCAGTTTATTATTATTATTATTATTATTTAATTCTTATTGTATTGTGATATTCCTCAACTACGTTACCTTAGAAATAATCCTGAAGTACTTCTGCGTAATTTTTTCAGACGTAACAGACTTTATAACTGGATAAAATAAAATTGAAGCAATAGACATTTAACAGATACAAGAAATGCTGCGAAAACTGATATAAATTAATTCCTCCCGCAAAATTTAAAGCAACAAACATACTTTGCCTTTTAAATATAAGTATTTTTTCAACATTCCTTTCCATTTGTAAACGGTGGCAACATGAATAACTACTTCAATTCCATACAATACTTTACTTTAAAAGGAACTCGTTTAGAATTCACCAGCTTCTTACCGAAAATTTATCTTCACTTTGTTGACTATTTCGAAATTGAAGAGTTACAGATTCATGTTTTATGAATGCTTCACACTTTTATATGGACAAGATCAACAATAAGCGTCTCAGTCGTATAACTAAAACATGCATCGATACTACATACAAGGCTATTATCATGAGATTTAATTTCTACTGCTTCATTCGTCAAAAGAATGCATAAAATGCTATCTTCCTTCAGGCACTTTACAAGAAAACAACTCTCATGTATCCAAGAAACGCCGCACAGCGCTTTTGTGTTACAGACATGAAACCAGAATCTCACAAACATATAATTATACCGTCAACAGAAGAAAATAATTTACCCTCAGGAGATGTTATCAACATAACATCAACCGAAGTTATTACTCCAGAAATAAACAGAGAAAGGATTCATACATTTCTTTGTCTAACTAAGTAAATTACAAAAATATATAAAAAATGAGAAATATTTTAGAGATTCGCATGAGAAACTCAATATATACTACGAATTTAACTTCTTGGTTTGGATTTTAAGCGATAGTTTTGCCTATTTAATTATGCAATACTTAATTAAGAATAATCTCTGCAGGGTGTCCATATTAAACTTTAATAGATTCCAAGGAGCAATAGTAACGATAATATAAAAGTGACATTTATTAAGAACGATCACATTAAATTCGTTTTAATTTCTCTCAGAAAATTTTGATTTGAAATCCGAATTAGAACATGCATTATAACAGAAATTAAGGGGCCCCAATAGAAAAACTGGAATATTTGCACAGAAGGAAAAAAAAACATGTCTTATATATTTAATACTAAATTGGGGAAACAAAATTTGCATTTTAGTCAACAAATTACATAAATGAAAAGCAACTACAAATACAGTGGAATATATATTATCCGTTAGTCTAGGGATTGTCGTCCTGACGGATAACAAAACAGGCGGATGCTAGAATCTCCGCTCATCATCAACGAGGTACACAAAGTCAATAACGAAAATATCTTGCTTTTTATTACTATGCATAATAATAATTGCATCGTGTGAAATTATTATTACTGTGATTACCTTGGCAGTTTAAGGTATAAAAAAAACTATTTTTCTTTTCTGTTTTAATCTTTCCTTTACCCTTTAATGCTTGTAATCATACTTTAGAATAAATTTAAGCAATTAAGTTTCAAAATTTAATGGCAACAATTATCAAGCTCGGTCAGTTTTCTGCAATTATTACGCATTTTCTATGTTATATGACGGTAATTCGCCTTACAGAAAAGCAAAATAAAATTTCAATGGAGGGGGAATTCAAATTAAGAGTACAATCAAAGCATTAATTCCATATTCATTAACCCCTCCTCCGCCCAAGGAAAAAAAAAAAAGGGGGGGGGGAATAATTCATAATAAAAAAATAAGAACATTGCAAAACATGTTACACCTTAGTGGGTGTTGCGCTTAACGTGTAAATGAGGCATTCAAAATGTCATTACGAGGGTAATGGTGTCATACAAAAACAATAAGTTGACAGAAAGGTTTTTTTATGCTAGAAATGAAAATAAATTGCTTTAGATTGCGGCTACAATATATGAATAAAACTGAATTTATCAAATATATATCCGGCGTTGTTAAAATCCTCTGCCCTTAAATAACTACTGGTTACAAACTGCTCCGAAATCAATTTTCCAGAAAAAAATTATTCTAATAATTTTATTTTACATCTAATTTCTTTCGACAGAAAACATGTATTACGCAATAAGAATATCTCACTTTGCTGCTTAAATATTTACAAGAAAATGGTATTTCAGATAACACGTAACTATAATGTTTTCCATAAAAAGATGTATCCACCGAAGTTGCATATTGGCCACTGTTAAATTAGGTGTATTGTTGTTATGCCTTAGAACACTGTTTTCAACGTAAGTACTGTCATTAAGAAGTTTTTTAAATGCGTCATTTTATTTTGTTCTTTGTTTATTAAAATACCTAATCTAAGAGATGGTATATTTTTTATGCTCAGAAAAATTTTACAGCTGTTAAAATGAGTTGATGACGGAAGTACGTTTTCTCGCTGGAAGTATCAAGCTGGTACAAATATCTTCCTTAAAAAAAAAAAAAAAAAAAAAAAAAAAAAAAAAATTTGTTTGGCGTGTATTGTTCTATATAGGAAAATAAACAGAATATGTTTATTATAAATTTAGTGCAATACTATCTATAGGACAATAGTTAATACTATCAGGACTTGTACTCCTCTTAACTTGCCTTGGAAACATAAACTGTCCTGACTCGGAACAGGGAGCTCACTCAAGCTATGTTCAATAAATTGTGAAGTAGACAATACACACAGGAAGGGTATACGAAACCCGTTATTTTTCTATCTTTACAGAGCTTTCCGGAACTTCGGAATACAGAGACCAACCACTTGTGGTCTGAACGTAAGAATATAAAACTACTAATTAAAATTAACTAAAACTAACTTTGGATTAATATACAAGTGCCTAACTTTAAGATTGGCCGTTATTTAACAAAATCCGTATGTAGTACAGAGAGCTGCTAAAACTATGATACGTTTGAGATTATCAAGAGGACTAAACCTCTGGCCTTGAAGGCCTTGAAGGCAACCAGCAAACGAGTAAAACTACTATGGCAAGCGGCCTGCTTGTAATAACTTCTTCCTCTCTCTTGCTTGGCAAAAAGCCACAACTTAAGTACTTGGCGTTAGCAAGACAAATTTGCATAAATAAGTTAAAGCTTTTAATTCTGGCCGGAAGTAGAAAATAAAAAGTGATAGTAAAGATTTAAAATAAAATAAACGTTAGTAAAACTTAGGATCCTTACAATACAAACAAAGTTTATTACGAAACACTTTATTAAGTTGGAACAGGCTAGTAAAATTATTTGAGAACAAATGTCTGCTGTAGATATTTTACATTATTAATTCGATGTGACCAATGATATAGTTAAGATAAAATAACATGCCGAAGAATTAGTAAGTACTCGGGCAGCTGAGGATGATGGTTCGGTAAAACCATCAAAACTAGTCCTGTTAAAATTTGCGAACGTAACGTTGATTTTTGTTGTTTGATTTTTAACTTAGCAATGGTATGGTATGGTATTATGCAAACTTTCAATTGCTATTTGATACAAAAATGAAGCAGAGAAATTGACACTAGGCCACCGGTATGCAATTGGTCCTAAAATACATCATCCTTCTCAAGAAAGGGTTTTTCAGGTTCATGAATTCCATCGATCTGTGGTTGGCTTTTAAGGCTTCAAAGACAGAAAAGTAAGAACTTTATTTTTACCTAATATAACAACGTCCTTGAACAAATAGTGGTAGTTACAGTAAAGCACGGATCCTAGATGGGTCTGATACCGAACCAAAATAGAGAAACGTTTCATTTGAGAATCTCGAGGCGTCTATCTTCTTTTCCGCGAATGGCCTACTATAACTCTCTGGACATAGAATCGAAAGTTAACTCTGCAGTGAAAGTTTTAATTCCATCTGCAAGAAAACAGCTTCGTCAAAAATAATCTTAAGCTTTTAAGAAGAAACTTTATGAAAAGTAGAAACTGGCTAGTTATAAAATTAGAGTTATTTTGTAAAAAAATTATGGCATAATCCATCACGCTATGGAATTCCTATCACCCGCCCAGACCGATGCCATCTCAACTAACAGAAAACAAAAACAAAATGGATGATTCGCATCTATAGGGGACTCGTACACCTTAAAAGCCATAAGATCTTCGAATATGTGACTGTTGCAAGAATTAGGAGAACTTATTTATTTTAAAAGTAATTACTTCCAACTTTTTACAGCTGACTACATAATATAGCTGCTTTCTGAAATAGTGATCAGAAAGTTTGTGTTGCCACAAATATTTTTATAATTTAGTCCGCTCTGTGACAAAAGTTTTCGTCGTGTTTCCACCTTGCGCGCACAGTTTAAAACATTCTGTTGCATAATTTAATTCCATATTTAAAATATAACTTTTATAACATTTGGAAACTACTGTGAACCAAAAATTCTAAGAATTTCATGTTAAATTTTTATTTTATTTGGAGTCGAGTTTATAAAATGTATTTTATTAAAAAATATGTAATGTTTTCGTCCATAAACTGTTTTAATATTAAAATATTCATCAAATTTTTGGTTCAGTTAAAAAATAGGGAGCATATAAAGAATTCCATCCAATTTCAAGTATGTACCATTAGCCATTTTTAAAATATTGTGCGCGCAAGGTGGAAATGTGACGAAAAATTTTGTCACAAAGCGGATTAAATTACAAAAATATTGGTTGCAACATAAACTTTCTGGTTACTAGTTTCCAAAGCAGCTATATTATGTAGTCAACTGTAAAAAGTTGGAAGTAATTGATTTTAAAATAAATAAAATATCCGAATTCTTTCAACGGTCACATATTCGAAGGGTGTAAAGGGGTTTAAGGTGTATGACCCCCCTTAATTTTAATAACTAAACTTCACTGCTTTGTCTAAGTGTCAATTCTTCCAGTCGCTCAATATACATGTTCAATGGCATTCAGCATATGAGAAATCGTAAATGGATTTTTTGTGCGCTCGACAAAGATTTCATGACAAAGCCTAATTGTAAGAAAATTTGTATACTGCACTTACATGTTCGCCTTTGCGAGAAAGTAACTGAATCATCCCGTAAAAATGTTTAGTATCTCATATTTTTATATCTTAATTAACGTAAGCATAAATGGCATCGTCCCGTCTGCTGTAAGAAAACTTGTTCACGTAGGTATGCGGATCTCTTAGAGCAGATTAAAGTAAATGTTAAGAACAACATTTGTTTCAAAGGAGATGGAGGGGACTCATCAATTTACTTCAGGTATTTTTCCAGATCTTACAACAGCTAAAAGTTCAAAATAATTTTGGATGCAAAAAACGTATACCAGCAGACTACATCAACTAATCAGAGCAATGTCCGGTCTACGAAATCTCTAGAAGTTGGGAAATGAAAAACTTTCGAATATTACGCAAGGCAGAACTTCTCTAGAGTATCATAACTGAGATATCCAACCGGTCTCAGGAATGCAATGTAAAGAATATCAGACCTTTCCACCAAAAGACCATTGTTCACCTGAAGGGGGAATCACGGAAGTAAATTTCAAAAATTCGACCTCGTAGATAATCGTTCCACAGCTTGAAAGGGTACCTGAAACATCCATAAAAAACACGAGGAAAAAAAAAAAAAAAAAAAAAATTCAAGAAGGCATTTAAAAGGTGAAGAGAAAAAAAAATATACCCCCTGCCGGGCCTCACGGAAGTTCCAGAGAGCTGAATTTTATACTTCTAGAAGAACGTATATTAGCTTTGAAATAATTCAGCTCAGTTTGCTGCGCAACTTTAATTTGACAGCTTTTTATGACTTATATGATTTATTTACCATTTCATGCATCTTCTAGAGCGTGAAGCAATGAAATACAAGAAAAATATTTTAATAAAAAGAAATGTACTTATGTAAACTACATATAATGTTGCCACGAATGTATAGTGACCTCTTGAGTAAACATAAAACCCAAGGCATTAATGTTATTATTTGTATAATTTGTATAACGTATAAAACGTTACTTACAGATTTTTTTCAACGTTATTTACACAGTTACATTTGTACGTACATACATTAGTGTTTTTAATATGTGTACTTAGGCTATTTCTGTTTAGACTTTATTTTGCATCTGAAAAAGGATCAGATCTTTCATATAAAAACCTGTCGAGAAATCCCCCCTTAATTTATTTGCACTTTTGAATTGTATATGCTTTATTCATAAAATAGTTTCTTGAATTCAAGATATTAATTTTCAAAAATCTCTCTTAATCAAAATAAAAAGCCTTTCATTTTAGTTCAGTTTTTTTTATAGGAAAAAAATTCACTTTTACGCAGCTTTTCGATTAAAATCTGGAGAACTATCTTCACTTAACTTTATAAGGTATTTCTCTCTCCTTCCTAGCGTGCCTTCGTGGTGTAGTGGTTTGCACACTAGGCCGGTATTCCAGAGATCCGCGGTTCGATTCCCGGCGAAGGCGTTGCTAGTTTTTTAATCTCTCTGGCTTTCAAAAAATACCTAATGTCTCTACAACTTTGTCAGATTATCCGGCCTTTACGGGATCAAATCTTACGCCGGATAAAACGAATGACAATTAATGCGAAAAAAGTATAAAAATAGCATTTATAGATTGTAAATCAGACATTACAAGTATGTTTATATATATGTTATACAAATATTAACATAATATTTATTTAGTTCAGGAAGATCAGTTTAAAACAAAATTATTTTTTTAACAAAAATCCTAGCACTTTTCAAGATTATTATTTTCAGTATTAAATGAGCTGTTTTGTCTCTCGATATATGTTCCGTTTCCATTAATTTGATATTCGTTATTCCAAATTAAGGCAACTGAAAATAACTCGAGCTAATGCGAAATATATATATATATATACGTGTAATAATGAAATTCCATAGTCAAGAATACACTTAAATTTCTAACTGTATGTTCTTTTCATTTTAATGGCGAAGTTCTCTTATTTGGAAGTACGCGGAATTAAATCCACAGCCCCGTAGTCAAGTTGTTTTTCCCGCCTTTTCTACACGTACAGTTTTAGAATGTTCTGGAGATATTTAAAGCGAACTGGATTGGCTGACGAGGCTGACGTCATTTCTTGGAAGCTCCGCCTTTCCAGAGGCTATAAAAAGACTCGCAAAGGAATATCGGAGCTTTTTCTTAAATGTCACGATGCAGTAAACTTCATACAAAAAGTTATTAGTAATTCTTTTTATTTACTCCGGATATCTGATTTTTGTAACTGCTATTTCTCCTGAATAATAATAAATGGATCCTGTTTTTTAAACTTATCGTCTGATTATTTAAGCTACGACTAAAGCTGGTACATCACACACACACACATATATATATATATATATATATATGTCACGAAGCGAGTACAATCTAAATAGATACAGATGGCCTCTAACTCAGGCAAAAGCTCACGAATGTTCGTGTGATTTACATTATTCTTACTTTACTTTACATTCCGAAGAAATAAAAGAATTACTAGTTCTTCTGAAAGAAATACTAATATGTTATATTTGAGTACTACACGCTGTTTTTCTTTGCACGCAAATTTTATCCATGCTAAGAACGTAAATTTTATCCATGCTAAGAAAATATCGATGAAATTACAGCCGGATAAGTGAAACCGTACAACAGGGATTCAGATATTAAATTTTCTAACGTTCATAAATTTACGACGTTGCCTGTCAAAGAAAGGATGCACATTAGAAATGGTATGAAATTAATGCTTCAAACAATGCATGAACATGAGTTCAAGCAGCTTAAAAATCAATGACCGTCCTGTGAATAATGTCCCATCTCTTTAAATTCTTCACATATTTGAACATTCAGGCAAATTCTTACATTTCTTTATTCTAAATTAGCTCGCGAACAAGTTTCCAAATACCTGTAAACACACTGACATTCAACAGAAATTATGAAACGTCAAACATTTTCTTCGTTCATAGGCTGTTGCATAACTAGCGTTATGATTTTAGTAACACACTAGTGGAAGTACGCGACACCAGTTAAATTAGATTCAGAGTAATGCATCTAATAACAGACAGAATGATACCGCTATAACCCTTCTCTAATAACAATGAAAAAAATACCACTCATAGTCATACATTTTTCAGTCTGATGAGATATGGAACCCACATAAAAAATTTCCATAGAAAAATAAACTAATTCTCTCTCATTATATCAGCAGCAATGGCACGCAGCTTTGAATGATTTTCGCCGTTCTAATCAAATGGTCGTAAATGCTCAAGTTCCATCCAATATTTTACCTATATTCAATTTTAATCCATTAAACGTAGCAAAAATTTATCATAATTGATCAAAGATAAATAACGCGAACAAATAGACAGTCTTCTTTGTATGTATAGATTTCGTGAACCCGACAAAATTTTGATTAACAAACTCTACAATTTGAAAGCGAGTAGTAGCAACGCGTTTCGAAATAAGGCATTTTTATCTCCAACGCGCGACACTGTTGCCACTCGGAAAAATAAGTGCGAAAATTAGTGTTCTCAGAGTTTTTAATTAATATCTCGGCTGATTAAAGTCATACGAAGATGGGAACGATCAAGATGGCTTCCCGCGAATTTTTGGAATCGGGATTAATGTATTTAATATTTGGCAATGCTATTTTTATTTCATTGTAAAACGTAGAAATTTTTTTAACAAACTCTAAGATTTGAAAGCAACAACTTTCAAGCAGTGGCAACAACTTTCAAAATAAAACAGATTTTCATCTCCGGCTTGCGAGACTGATGCCACTCGGAAAAATAAGGGCGAAAATTATCGTCTTTAATTAATATCGAGTTTTTAATTAATATATCCGGTTTTAGCTACTTTTTTCGGAAGAAAAGTGGACGTCGACCTTTTCCAGGACCCGGAAAAAATCGTAGAAAGTTTGGCGACGATAGCTGTAATAATGACTCAGTTATTAGAGGACAAACACACAAACTTTCTTCCTTTTTATACATATATAGATAATTTTTCTTCCTGCTACTGTATTTTTTCTTTTGTTTTTAGGAGCGCAGAGGCAACACTTGAAGGTTTTGTAATGGAAAGGTTCACGATCCGGCAAAGGACAAATCTAATTCAATTTTATTTTAAGAATGAATTTTGAAACAGTGAACATATCGTAATTCTCGAATGTTCGAAAGGTGCTTAGTGTTTCAACAACTTGCCGACTGGTTCAATATTTTCAAACAATGCTTCTCTCGAGGAAAATTTTTTGGCCAATCGCACAGTTTACCGACTTTCGAATTTTAACATGCCGTCAAGCTCGTTCAAAGTAACGTCCATGGATTATGTTCTGTGGTCTTCTTGAAAGGTATATGCGAATACATGCAACGGCATAAAGCCAATATTCGATGAGCATTCAAGAGTTAGGGCCCAAAATTCTAAGTAAGAATTTTGGAGAGTTCCTATGATAGAGATGTCAAGTAAAACAATGGTTCGTCATTTGCCAGATTTCACTTTTAAAATAAAAGATAACCAGGATTCCATGAATGGTATTTAATTTTATAATCAGCAAAAAATAAATAATATTCGAAAAAAAAATTCTATTCATTCTTTAAATTATAATGTTTACTGTGCACCACTCTTTCGATTAAATTCTTTGACATGAAACGCAATCGAATCTAGAATCTGTCAGTTTATCATCCTATTTTCTACTGCCGTAATGCAAAAATTTGCCATTTCATCTTATATAGTAGATGAAATGGAAAATTTCTGTCATGTCATCTAGTAGAGCTACCAGTATATATTAACATTACATAGGCTAGATCGATATGCTACTAATATATTAGGTTTCATTTAGTAGGTTTGCCATTTCATCTAGTAGGTTTCACTATATATAGTAGGGGATCTGGTACATCATATGACAGCTAAATTGCTACAAATTAACTAAATCGTGTGCATCAAAATTATGTTCTGAGCTGTTTTGAATATAAAAGCAAATAACAAAGCCTTTATCTTTTTTTCTAGCAATTATTCACACACTTAAAATATAAAAGGAACGCTTTTCCATTCGACGTGATTAAGAATATTTTACAGTCTGGAACAAGACGTACACGTTAATTATCCCATTGTTCAGGCTCGACAACAGAAAGATAAAAAGGCCATAAGAGGTGATTGCAGAAGATATATAAACTGTGTTTCAAGTGATTATTATGCAACAAAAACGGAAGAAGGAAACATGCAAAACGCTATTAAAAATGTTAAATATGGCTGTGACTCATTCAAGAAAGAATATGCTTTAGCGTAAATGGCAGTTCTCGCAGCAAACAACAAAAATCGAATCATTGTATTTTGAATGAGGGAAGGCGATCGGACATGTTCACCATTGTTATATGCATAGATAATTGGACACAGAAATGATGTACAGTTCATTTTCGGAATTTATAACCCGAGTTCATTTGAGTAAGTAAAAATAAAGTTGCCAAAATGTTCTTCGCTCGAACGAGAGACAAATACGAATGTAAAAATATAGCTTATTATTTCCTCATTTAATAGCAGTAAAAAATAATTCAGGCATCATATATTAAATACAAAAGACTGTTAAGTACGATTTAAAAGGAAATTTATTCATATATTCAGATTTCAAATCTTAATTATGCAAATCTTACTTTTTATTCATAGCTTGATATATCATATATGAACACGAAATAAAAATGAAAATGAAAATGAAAATTTCATACATGAAATAAACACGATAATTCGAAATCAAAATTTTGGTATATTTTAAGTTGTTAAGCGCTATTAATAGCCAGTGAGTTAATATATTTCGGAAAACAAATTCTATGATTTTTTTTTTTTTTTTTACGACGAAAATTGTGTTAATTTTCATTTAAAAAGCATAAATTAAGTAAAATACAGTGGAACTTGGGTTCATAAAAGCCTTGGATCAGGAATAAATCGGTTCACGAACAAATTTTCTTCACGAAAAATGTCTTGGATGACGATTGGATTATTAATTTATGGCAAAGCACACGAGGGCTATCTGCCTAAAGGAAGGGATGCCTTCGTGGAAGAATTTCTAAGGGAAACTGGCTCGTATACACGTTACACATGGGGGAAAACCACGAAAACGCTCATGCAGCCAACCCGTTCGCGGGATTCGAACCTCGGACCGAACTACCAGTGTTCAGCGTCTTTACCGCTCGCCCGCTGGTGGGCCCTTGGATGACGAATTACACCTCGATTTATGAACAAGAAAGCCAACAACAAAATATCCAGAAAGCTAATGCAGTGGAGGTAATGTCTCAAGAAGAAGAAAACTTAACTTAATTATGATGTTGCCAGTTATTTGACCCACAAAATTTGTGCAAAATAGGGAAGGGTGCAAAGACTCATAGAACATTATCACCCTGATAAAGCACTAGTAAGCCGTAGCATAACTAATTGCAATCACAATGTCATATTTTCCTTTAGGAACACTTTAAAACATAGGCAGAAACAAATCAAAGCGGATAAATTTTTAATGGAATAAAGACTTAGCGATTCTCATAGTACAGGCAAGCAGTGTTAAGACGGAAAAAAAAAGAAGGGGACAAAAAGATTGATATTTTTACGGAATAGGATTTCCCTTTCAAACAATAACATTTTGCAACTTTGGCTTCTTCATCGCGTTTTACTGACAACGTCAACTTTCCTTCGTAGAGATGCCGTAAAATTTAATTAAAGTCTTTTCTTTTTTAGTCCAAAGGAGAATTTTTTTTTTAATTGCGGTCTTTTTTTAGTCCAAAGGGGCAATTTTCCCAGAAGGACTACTAATTTCGTTTTGACATTTTGCGTCGATTCACTACAAGCGTTGTTTCACTTAAAATTGTTGCCATCAAATATTACCGCCCTCTATTATATTTAAAGAAATTAAATAATGAAGACTCTGAGTCATTGTATGTATGTTTCTCGCACTGTGATAAAACAACGGTACCTAGGTGTGGTGTGGTGTATTTAATTATGGCAAAGCACACTAGGGCTATCTGCCTAAGGGGAGGGATGCCTTTCGTGGAGGACTTTCTAAGGGAAACTGGCTCGTATACACGTTACACATGGGGAAAACCACGAAAACGCCCATGCAGCCAGCCCGTTCGCGGGATTCGAACCTCGGACCGAACTACCAGTGTTCAGCGTCTTTACCGCTCGGCCGCTGGTGGGCCAACGGTACCTAGAGCCTTCAAATTTTGAATAGCGTACGTTTCTACTCGAATATGGGCATCTGGAAGTCCAAAATCGGCATATGTTTCATTATCTATTTCATATTTTGTAAAGCTTTAACGAATTTTTGATTAACAAACTCAACGATTTCAAAGCAAGCAATGGCAACACTGTAGGGGGGGCGGGAATTCTATCTCCAGCGCACGAGACTGTGTATCGGAAGTTCTAAAGCTCTGCTAATTTAAAAATTATTTTGATATATTGCTGTTGAACTAAATTTTATGGTTTAAGTGCGAAGAACACGATATTTAATAAATAAAGTTAACAAACACACAAAACGTTAAAAAAACGCATCTTTATGCGTAATGTAAGATCTATCATGTTTTATTTTATTTTATTTTTTGTTTATTTAATATTAATATTGTGTACGTGTTACATTACATGAATTCCAATAGTTCTTTTCTAAGCAATCATTTGTGTTCTTGGAACGGATTAATTAATTTTACATCAATTCCTAAGGAAAAATTCTGTCAGTTTACGATTATTTCGCATATGGATCACGAATTGAGTTTGTGAATCAAGGTTTCACTATATTCTTCATAATACTTTTGACCTTGAGGAGGAAAGGCTTGCTTGAAATGCTTAATTTTCTTCTAGAACCAGCCCCATTCTAAGGCTGAATTTCGTCTAATTTTAAATTTTCAGTTATAGAACAGATTAACAATTCAATGAATATATTTATACTTTCAAAATAGGTGACAGCAAAATTTATTTTTTAAGCACCCAATTTTTTTTATTCCGAAATCTGTTTTCATCATCCCTTTAGACAGGAATTCATAAATGACATGACATAAAATAAATTTCATAAATGACAGGACATAAAATAAATTTCATAAATGACATAACATAAAATAAATGAAGATTTTAAGGAATTCCTTTTCACCGAAATTTAAAACACAATTATTCGAATTATTTAAGATAATAAAATGAAAAATTTCAAGGAACACGAAAATGTTTACGGCTTCAAACGAAAATTTGAATTCCTTTTAAAATTTGCATCAACTCTGATTTAATTTTCACCAAGGACTCATGAAAACGTTTTTTCTCATGAAACGTTTTTTCTTTTATACATCATTCTAGCTTTATTATAGTATTTGAATAGAACACGTGGCAACGACTAGATAATTCTTGTGCATTCTGAGTTATAATATGAACGAAATATAATACTGTTAAGTGGATCTAGCGCCAGAGTGTCGCTATGGTAAACAAATACTAAAGTGAATTTTAAAGAATGCATTTATTCTATTGTGGTTTATGCGCGGTCGGCGAAGTAGATTTAATTCAGTCCAATAAGTTTAAATGAAATGCAAGAAAAAAATGCGTATAATTTAATGTTCCGTACAAGGAAGTCATGTGGTGTACACATCAGATTTTTTTAGAAACAGCATATGTTTAGAATTTCCGATATACAACCCAGCGCGCTGGAGATAATTTTTTTTTCGTACAATGTTGCCATTGCTCGCTTTGAAATCGTTGAATTTGTTGATCAAAAATTCGCTAAAACTCTACAAAATATGAAAGAGACAATAAAACAAATTCCAAATTCGGGCTTTCAAGAGCCCATATTTGGGTGGACGACTTCGTTATTCACAGTTTGATGGCTCTAGGTAACTTTTTTTTCCCTTTCATTCGAGAAACGTACATACATTCATGCAAATTCTTCATTATTTAATTTCTTTAAATATAATACAGGGCGATAATAGTTGGCAACAATTTAAAAAGTGATTCAGTGCAAAATGCCGTTCCGAGACTAATAGCCTTTCTGGGCCGTTTGGGATAAAAATTGTTTTTAAATTGGGTTTTGCTTTAATTAAAAACTCTGAAATAAATATCTACCACTTTCTTATTATTTTTATATGAATTATTCGAAATATTTGGGAGATTTTAAAACCTTTTAGTAATTCGAGTTCGATCAAATTTAGGATTCGTTACACTTCGAGTATAATAATATTAATTCTGATAAGGATTAATATTATTATACTCGAAGTATAAGTATTATTATACACGAAGTATAAGTATTGATATAATAATTATTTAGTTCATACGAAATTTCTTAAACGTTATATATTTTCACTATAACGTTTAAGAAATTTCGTATGAACTAAATAATTATTTTAGTCCAACACAATTAGTCCAACAACTAACACGTTTTATTTATGCTACTATTACATTTAATTATGTGAACTTTCGTAGCTCATTTGCAAATAAGAAGAAATTAAATAATGAAGAATTTGCATGAATGTATGTACGTTTCTCGAATGAAGGGGAAAAAAAGTTACCTAGAGCCATCAAATTGTGAATAACGAAGTCGTCCACCCAAATATGGGCTCTTGAATGCCCGAATTTGGAATTTGTTTTATTGTCTCTTTCATATTTTGTAGAGTTTTAGCGAATTTTGGATCAACAAACTCAACGATTTCAAAGCGAGCAATGACAACATTGTACGAAAAAAAAAAAAAAAAAAATTATCTCCAGCGCGCTGGATTCTATATCGGAAATTCTAAACATATGCTGTTTCTAAAAAAATCTGATGTGTACACCACATGACTTCCTTGTACGGAACATTAAATTATACGCATTTTTTCTTGCATTTCATTTAAACTTATTGGATTGAATTAAATCTACTTCGTCGACAGCGCATAAACCACAATAGAATAAATGCATTCTTTAAAATTCAGCCCATCAGCACGAAAGGCATCCTCCACGAAAGGCATCCCTCCCCTTTGGCAGATAGTCCTAGTGTGCTTTGCCGTAATTAAATACACCACACCACACCATCTTTAAAATTCACTTTGTTTACCATAGCGACACTCTGGCGCTAGGTTTACTTAACATTATCATATTTCATTCATATTATAACTCAGAATGCACAAAATTTATATCATTTAAAGAATTATCTAATCGTTGCCACATGTTCTATTCAAATACTATAATAAAGCTAGAACTATTTATAAAAGAAATTAAGCAAACAAAACAAAAAAGAAACACTTTTTCACAGACGATTGAGTATTTCTCATTCAATTAATTCAGTTCTCATTTCGCGAGAAGGCAAAAATACATAAAAACTCAAAATATCCGTATTAAAAATTACGAAGTAAATCTTAAACGCTAATTTCCTCTAAAAAATTCCAGAAAGGATTAAGCATGATTTAATTGGCAATAATAAATGAAGGCGTTATCTTTATTGTTGCGAAGCTAAGTTTCTCTAGATTGGCAACAAATCCACTAGTCTGCTGTTTCAAATGTAAACAATCAATGGCCGCCATCAAAAAAAAAAAAAAAAAGGCTTAGTGGCACTTAAAAAACTTTAAAATTGTTGATAATTCTAAAAATATTGCATACAGATTTACTAAAGGCATAAAGACCTTAACCGGAAGATAAAAACAACATAATTCAATCATTTTTAAAGCAAAAAATGTACAATTTACAAACATATAAGAGTAAAGAAACTGAGATCACTGAGCCGGGTAACAGAGTGGATATATATATATAAATATATTTATATACGTTTGGTGAGGCCGATTGCAACCAAAATACGAGGTGCACATCTACATGTTATAGCAGTCCTATATACAAAATTTCAACATTCCGAGGCTACTCGTTTTTGAGTTAAGCGAGATACGTACGTACGTACATACGTTCGCACAGACGCTACGAAAAATTCTCTTCAGAATTGGACATCACCAAAAATGAAGAAACTACGTAATTGATTAGCATTATAGAATAATATTTATAAGAGGAGGAATGCCACTAAGTTCAGATTCGCGTCAAAAATTCATTTAGAATTTTGTGTTTCCTATTTTACAACGCTTATGTAGTCCACATTATGTAGAATTAAATTACAAACTGTTACGGATAAAAGCAATTACTTAATCATCTGCTAGGACTGCTATTATAATATGCACATTTCATTTGCCTTTTGTATTGATTGCCCTCAGACAATATATGATACCGACACCTGTCAGCTGTGACACTACTAAGTTTTTCAGCCATTGCTGTCAGTTGGCAGAAAAATCTACTACCTGCGGCAGCAAGGGCAAATGTCGGTCCAGCTCGTCAGACGAGCATTCATTGATTACAGAAGTCACACAAGTTACATATACTACACTTCTGCGAAATTTATGGTCCACAGACGGTTACAGCCGAAAACATCGCGGAGAAAACAACGCAAGGCGAAAACGTCGTGCTACAAAACATCGTGGGAGAAAACATCGCAGTTCTAAAACATCGTCGTCGAAAATAAAGCGGTTCAAAAACTTCGCAGTTTAAGAACATAGTCAAAAAATAAAGTATCTACAAATCATCGCATGGGGATAACTTCGCAGACAATGCTTTTTTGCAGGCTTTAATAACTGTAAATGGATATTCCCATAATGATTTGTGAGCGCAAGATGTAAAGAAGGATAATTTTTACTTTCACGTTTTTTTATTAAATAATTTAATAAAAAATTATTATATTAATAAATTTTTGATGAAAATGTAAGAACCACGTGACTTCCTTATACGATCTCTTCAATTATATGCATTTTTTGCTGTACTTAAACTTATTTCCTTAAATTATTCCAACTTGAATAACCGATTCCTGGAGGCAAGTAGAAAACGACATCAAAAATTGCAAATTTTGAAATTAAATATTCCAGTCAGTTTTTATCGTATGGAAGTCAAACTTTGAATTTTTTTTTTTTTTTTAATAACAAGTATGAAATTTTCCAAAATATAATAGGAACTGGAAGAGAGATTTTAAAGATTTCGTTATTTATGAAAAATTATTTATTTATTTTTTAAATTTGACACTGCCTAAGTATGAATGTTTTCATTCTTTAAGACCCTTCTGTAATTTGAAAAACATGACTACGACCAACATTGCAAAAATAGAAGACGGGTAAGGACTTTTAAGCCGGGTAAGGTGTTGGGTGTGTGTATATATACGTGTGTGTGTCTTTGCTGCTATCGAATGCAGTAACAAAGGGAGGTGCACAACTACATATAATAGCTCTCTCACATATGAAGTTTCAACGCTCTATGTCTAATCGTTTTTGAGTTATGGGAGATACATACATACGCAAGTACGTACGTACAGACGTCACGAAAAAAATCCCTTTCGAATCCCTTTTACAATTCGTTTTGGGAAGAAAGTCTTTTATTCTGCGCGTATGTAAGTACAGACGTCACGCAAAAAAATCGTCCAAGTGGATTCGGCAACGGTCAGTACGTATATTTGCGTTGAAATATGATACGCGAAATATTTCGCGATTATAATACTTCCTGAACTTCGAACAATGAAGTGAAAAGGGTTCGCGAAAGCAACAAAAAATTTGAAAATTCTTGTTGTAAGCAACTAATAACAGTATCCTTTTACACTAATTTTAGAGCAACAAGATTTTGTACAAAATTTTTGAGCAACAGTATTGTGTTAAATAGCAGTATTTTCTCCTACAGAGCAATAACATTTTGTTTAAATTTCAGATGTTTTGTTAACCTTATATAGGCAACATAACAACGAAACGGTTACGATCATAAAATGATCCGAGATGTTCAAGGATAGTCAAAAGTAGCACATGCTTCAAAATATAACAATAAAAACCGCAATAAATCTAAATTTTTCTACACTTACACGGCACAAGAAGTAAAAAAGAAGCAAAATAGACGCGTAAAAATTCAGAAGTTACAGGAAGTTATCACGAGGTCTGAAATCCACGGAGTTGAGAAACCAAACTCACCTTCGCAAAACGCCAAAAAAAAAAAAAAAAAAAAAAAAAAAAACCAAAGGATTAAATGTTTATTGAAAATTATTCACAAACACACGAGCGCAAAATATTGACGAAGTGCGGCACGTGCGATGCATTATTTCCAATGGATGCACAAATATACTTAAGAGCTAAGATGCATTCTCACTCTTTTAAGATGACGAAATCTGCATTTTAAAACGCACTTCAAGCGTAACATCCTAGAATAACAGACTTTTATTGTTAAACACACGCGCTTGCATCTAATTTTGAGAAATTACTTTCACGCTTGGGTACGGCTATGCAAATAACTGCAGAAGACACGTGAAAGAAGCCCCTTTTGTATAGAAACTCTGCTTCTATATGGTCCCATAAAGTGAACTCAGACAAATATTATTACGAGCAATTATTTACACAGAGTTTTTTTTAGCATTCCTTAAGAAAGTATTCTAGTGGAGCATGAAAAATGTATTCAAATATTTAGATAATTCCAAGAAGAGTCAATATTTGCGTAAATTACGTTCTGCTTCTGTATTTATATTGAGAAAGGGTGCTAATATGCATAATTGTTTCTTTACGTAACAATTTACTTGCAGATTTTTTTTTAAAAGAAAAAAAACAATTGAAGGTAGAAGAAGGCTTGCTTTCTGTTTTTTCTTTATTATTATTATTCCAATTTAAGATATTGACTGTCAGTTATATAATAACCCATAGTTTGCGTTCTTGTGAAGTCACCGAGTATGAGAACACGTAACGCCTTCCACTTGCCCCTTCTTTGCAGCTACTAGTAACGCCTGAAGCTAAAAAAAATAAAAATAGAAACATTATGTATTTTATTCATTTCAATATTATCCTTTATTTAAAGTAAAATTCGGGGAAAAACTATTTCCATTTTTTGTGATATTTTTAGCTTTTTTTAGTCCAAAGGGATTTGAATCCCGAAGGACTATTAGTTTCGTTTTGGCATTTTGCGTCGGACTCATAAATGTCGGTTCACTTTTCAAACTGTTGCCACAAAATGTTAGAGTCCTGCATTATATTTGAAGAAATTAAATAATGAAAAATCTGCATAAATGTATGTATATTTCTCGTATTGTGATAAAACAACGGTACATAGAGCCATCGAATTTTGAATAACGTAATCCTCCAACGAATATGAGCATGTGGAAGACCAAATTTGAAATTTGAAATTTGTTTTATGATCGATTTCCTATTTTTTAAAACTTTGACGAATTTTTGATTAACAAACTCAAGGATTTCAAAGCGAGCAATGGCAACGTTGTGCAGAAAAAACATTTTTATCTCCAGCGCGTGAGTCTCTGTATCGGAAATTCTAAAGATAGGCTCGTTTTAAAACTATTTTGAGATATTGCTGTTGCACTGGATCTTATGGTTTAAGTGCGAGGAACATGATATTTAATAAAGAAAGGTAACACACAAAATGTTAAAAAACGCCCCTTTGGACGTAATTTAAAATCTGAAGCATTTCAGTTTTTTTTTTTTTTTTTTTTAAAGAACTGAAATGTTTCAGATTTTTAACGCTCGCCCAAAAGGATTTGTTAAGATTTTTTACGCTGTCGCTGACCTCGCAGTCTACAAGTCTGCTGCTACACTCACTTCTACTAACACCCCGCTCTTTTTATTTCCTTGTACGAAGTAAAAAGGAAGTATTGTAATCGCGAAAACTTTCAGGCAGCATATTTCAACGAAAATGTCCATTTTGAACGCTTTCGAAAGCAATTTAACGATGTTTTTGCGTGATATCTGTACGTAAGGACAGAATACAGCTTTTAGGGTGACACTTGCAGCTCTGCCAAGTTGATAACTCCGGCATTAGCCATTTGGTTAACCGAAGTTAACTAGCGCCATTAAACATGAGGTGGCTCAGTTAGGCCAAATTTGCGTAGTTTGCTGCTACGATGCTTTTAATTTGTAAACTCAGTTTTATGTTTTACTAGCCGAAAGTGAAGGAGGTTTGGTTGTACACACAGGCGGCACCATCTCTTTAAATTTAAGTTTAATCAAAAGTTTAAAATCTTCGTAGGATTTTTTCGTATTTACATAGATGAAACGAGAGCTCGCTTGTCACTCTAACAAAGTCTGAAGGACTTTGAGGACAGACATAATTAGGATTCTATTAAGCTGTCCCGTTACTTTACATTGCGGCTCATGCGCAACTATGTCTATGTTTTCGTTATTAATTAAGTGAACACGTTTCCACAAGGCGTTAATTTTAAATGATACAAAATAATTTAAATATTTCTTCTGTCATTTAGCCTAGCCATTTTATCTACCATTTGAAGAGCTCATTTTAAAATATATGATTTTATATTCTATATGTTCAATTTCAGAGGAACTAATTCTTAAACCAATAGGCCAGCCACCGTAATTGCATAGCTTAAAATTATATCAGGTGTTCAAGTGCAGGCTGCACACCAAGAAAGAGGAGCATGAATTTTCTTTCCTAATTTTCATATATTTTTTTAAATACATTTTCACATTTTTATAACTTTAATGTTAAACTCTTCGAGACGCTAAACTGCAGTGCGAAGTTGTGTAGCAGTATATATATTTGTAATAATAAAATTCCATAGTCAAGAATACACTTAAAATTCTAACTGTATGTTCTTTTCATTTTTAATGGCGATGTTCTCTTATTTGAAAGTACGTGGAATTAAATCCACAGCCCCGTAGTCAAGTTGTTTTTCCCGCCTTTTCTACATGTACAGTTTTAGAATGTTCTGGAGATATTTAAAGCGAACTGGAATGGCTGAGGAGGCTGACGTCATTTCTTGGAAGCTCCGCCTTTCCAGAGGATATAAAAGAACTCGCAAAAGGAATATCGGGGCTTTTTCTTAAATGTTACGATGCAGTAAACTTCATACAAAAATTTATTAATAATTCTTTTTATTTACTCCGGATATCTGATTTTGTAACTGCTATTTTTCCTGAATAATAGTAAATGGATCCTGTTTTTTTAAAACTTATCGTCTGATAATTTAAGCTACGACTAAAGCTGGTACATCACACACATATATATATAGGTTCTAAATCCCATCACTTCACGGAACTACATTTTTGGCTTAAATTAATTTGCCAGTTTGGCATCATCGTTCTTACTTGAGAAAAAGACGAAACACCGTCGATTTATTAATTATTGTTCATTGAACGGGAGTTGGTTTGTTCCCCTTGAAAAGTCCTCATTTCTGATCAATAGCGATAATTACTTGCTTTTAATTTAATTTCTTTTTCAGGGTTTGAAATTTTGTTATTCATGATTTAAATTCAAGTCCCCGTGAAACATTTTTAATAATTTACATACAAGTTACTTTAAAACACAATTTTCGGAATTAAACTTCCTACATATGGGTTCACTCTTTTTTGATACTTCTACTAAATTTATATTAGGAGATAATATAATCAATATTTCTTTAGTAAATAAATTATTATTGTCTCATTATGTCAAGGGCTTGTTTACTGTGATTCCCGTGAATAATTTTGAACACTAAGTTAAAACAAATTGCAATTAAAAGTTTAAGTAAAAAAAAAAAAAAAAAATCTGAAATGTTTCAGATTTTAAATTACGTCCAAAGGGGTGTTTTTTAACATTTTGTGTGTTACCTTTCTTTATTAAATATCATGTTCCTCGCACTTAAACCATAAGATCCAGTGCAACAGCAATATCGCAAAATAGTTTTAAAACGAGCATATCTTTAGAATT
This sequence comes from Stegodyphus dumicola, assembly GCF_044657685.1. NCBI lineage: Eukaryota > Metazoa > Arthropoda > Arachnida > Araneae > Eresidae > Stegodyphus > Stegodyphus dumicola. Next base: position 17,529,576 of record NC_140772.1, on the reverse strand, counting down.
TCCGATACAGAGACTCACGCGCTGGAGATAAAAATGTTTTTTCTGCACAACGTTGCCATTGCTCGCTTTGAAATCCTTGAGTTTGTTAATCAAAAATTCGTCAAAGTTTTAAAAAATAGGAAATCGATCATAAAACAAATTTCAAATTTCAAATTTGGTCTTCCACATTGCTCATATTCGTTGGAGGATTACGTTATTCAAAATTCGATGACTCTATGTACCGTTGTTTTATCACAATACGAGAAATATACATACATTTATGCAGATTTTTCATTATTTAATTTCTTCAAATATAATGCAGGACTCTAACATTTTGTGGCAACAGTTTGAAAAGTGAACCGACATTTATGAGTCCGACGCAAAATGCCAAAACGAAACTAATAGTCCTTCGGGATTCAAATCCCTTTGGACTAAAAAGAAAGAAAGAAATTATTACAAGAAAACTGACAAATAAAAAGTGAATGTAAAACTCAAATCAAATTGGAAGTTAAAATATGTTGATTAAAGTTTTAACAATCCTAAAACATTTTGATATAAAAACAAAAGTTATTAGTTTCGGTTTCAATGCATTTGAATGGCTAATTAATAATGCAGTGGAATTATAATTGGCTGCCTTCGTTCCATTTACGCCATATGTAAGAGTCACGTGATATGGATTAGTCTGAAATGACACAGTTCAGAGAAAGTTATTATTATTTTTAGAATAGAGAGGGGAAATGCCCAAATTAAAATTAAGCATTTAAGGGAATTCCTAATTGAAATTATAATTTATGTTTGCAAATTTTTTAACTAATATATATCCATTTCCTTTTAGGATTAGTTTTCTGATTAATCTCCTAAGCGCAATAACATGTCAGACGTATGATAAACATCACACACAACAAATTAGTGATGTTAAAATTTTTGATTTTGTAATGTGTTATATTTTGTGATGGAGCTTCCGAAACCTCGAATCCAGGTGAATTTTAAGAAAGGTCTGAGATTCGAAAATTAAAACATTTTGCGTTTATATATTCATACGAATCTTTCGATTCCCAACTTAAAAGGCTGTTATATGTTAAATTCAGACTTGTGAACGTAAGTTTTACAGTCGTTTAGAAGAACTTTTAAAGAATTTTAGTGGATCTAGGTTACCAATAAGGCGGACGAGCGGTAAAATCGCTGAACACCGGTAGCTTCGACCTGGGTTAAGATTCCAGGCGAATGGGCTGGTTGCAAGGATACTTTCGTGATTTTCAGTACGTGTAATGCATATACGAGCCAGTTTCCCTTAGAAAGTCCTCCACGAAGGCATCTCTTTCCTCAGGCAGATAGTCCTAGTGTGCTCTGCCATAATCAACTAAACCAAACCAAACCAGGTTATCATTATCATCTAATGCAGGTCATGAGAGCTTTACTCTTAATTTTCTGGAGTGAATTTAGAATTCATTAGTCAGTGTTTATCAATGTTAACTTCTGAAATAATCGTAACTGTGCCTATGATTTCTACCTAGGATGTACCTAGGATTATTTATTTAACATTTGTAGGGACTGTGCCTGTAATTAAGTGCAACCTAAAGTCAATCCTTAAACAGACGTGTAAGCGACTTACCGCTATTATAAGATGAAACAGAGAGTAAGAAGGAACGTAAAAGGCCTTTTATTCAGAATTCAAAGCAATTTAACAGAAGGTCCTTCTTGTACATTGGTGAAATAAATTAAGAGAATTTACATATTTAATCTACGATCTCCAGAACTAATGGACAGATGTTAATAAAATTTGGTGTGAACATAGGTTGATACAATATAAACAAAATAAACACTCAACAGTTATAATAGACACACGTGTTCGTGGGTAACACTCATGGGAGCCTGAAGGTCTGAAACAGCGGTTGTATAAAACAAAAAAGAAATTGCTTAATAGGGGGTATGGTCCCCTCTTACAACCACACAGGGTGATGTCATACTAGAAATAAGGCAGTTTATCAGTGCCTGTGGCAACTGGTCTCACTCATTCAGTAACAATGTTTTCAGTTCCTGGATGGTTCTCGGAGGGGGGTTGCGAATTGCCCTCCCCAGAGCGCCCCAGACAGGCTCTATAGGGTTGAGGTCTGGACACCTGGCTGGCCAATCCATCCTGCGAATATCCTCACTCTCGAGGAATTCGTCGACCAGAAGAGCTCTATGTGGCCTCGCGTTATCGTCCCGTAAGATGAACTCACTGCACCCCGGAAAAGGCGAACATAGGGCTCCAAGACCTTATCCCTATACCTCACACCAGTCACAGAGCTTATGTCAAAGACGTGGAGAGGTGTGCGGCCATCCAACATGACCATTACAACTCTGACCAACATCCAACTCTGACCATTACACCGCCACCGCCATCATTGTTGATTTCGCGGACATTGGAGGGTAGGTAGCGGGTCCCTGGCTCTCTCCATATGAAAGTACGGCAAGAAAGGGTGTTTAGGCTAAAACGGGACTCGTCGGTGAACAGAACGGTCGCTCATTGCTCCGTGCTCCAGTCACTATGCTGCCTGCACCATGCTAATCGGACACTCCTGTTCGTAGACGTGAGCGGGACGCAAACAGCCGGTCTTCTGGCAAACAACCCTCTGTCATTCTGTCTTTTGGAAACAGTCACCCTTGTTACAGGGGTTCCTGTGGCTGCATACAGGTCCCGAGAGAGCTGAGAAGCTATAGCCCCTTTGTGACACCTCGCTAAAAATGGACAAACAGCGATCACCTCTGACCGTCGTGGCTCTTGGACAACCTTGGCCTTTCTCTCAATGGATCCAGTATCCTGGAAATGTTTCCATAGGTTACACAGGACGTTGCGCGTTAAATTAAACTCTTTGCATATCTGGACTTGCGATTGGCCTGTCTCTAGCCTCTCCAGAATTTGCCACCTCATTCCATCATCTAAACGTTGGTGGTTACTCATTTTTACTATTCCGATGTGAATTTAAGGGGACTCATACACCTTAAAACCTATAAGATGTTCGAATAGGTGACTGTTGCAAGAATTAGGATAACTTATTTATTTTAAAAGCAATTACTAATTACTACCAACTTTTTACAGCTGACTACATAATATAGCTGCTTTCTGAAATAGTCATCAGAAAGTTTGTGTTGCCACAAATATTTTTATAATTTAATTCGCTTTGTGACAACATTTTTCGTCATGTTTCCAACTTGCGCACACAGTTTAAAACATTCTGTTTCATAATTTAATTCCATATTTAATATATAGCTTTTATAACATTTGGAAACTACTGTGAACCTAAAATTCTAAAAATTTCATGTTAAATTTTTATTTTATTTTGAGTTGAGTTTGTAAAATGTATTTTATTAAAAAAATTTGTAATGTTTTCGTCCATAAAATTTTTCAATATTAAAATATTCATCAGATTGTTGGTTCAGTTAGAAAATAGTGCCCATATAAAGAATTCCATCTAATTTCAAGTGTGTACCATTAGCCATTTTTAAAATATCGTGCGCGCAAGGTGGAAACGTGGCGAAATATTTTGTCACAAAGAGGATTGAATTACAAAAATATTTGTGGCAACACAAACTTTCTGGTTACTAGTTTCCAAAGCAGCTATATTATGTAGTCAGCTGTAAAAGGTTGGAAGTAATTGCTTTTAAAATAAATAAAATATCCGAATTCTTGCAACAGTCACATATTCGAAGATCATTAGGGGTTTAAGGTGTATGAGTCCCCTTAACCGATTGCTGCAAGATAACCCCAAGAAATTCGCCGAGGTGTGCTAGCGAACGCAATTCGTCTTACCCTCCACGCGCTCATAAAGCCTTTTTTTTTTTTTTTTTTTTTTTCTGATGGCTCTGCCTACACACACGTGTACGCTTACATATTTGTCGTACAAGATTTGCATTTTTTTATCTAGAAGCGGTAGTTTTTCCTTCAGTTAAGTTCTTTTCATGCAATTCGATAAAATATGCAAATTTGCTTAATTTATTTCACCGGTGTGCTTACAAACCAGCCAGCATTTATGGCGTAACTCAAAAGATAAGGAATTCAAATTTAAAACTGAGTTAAATCTTAAGTTAGTTTCACATTTGAATTCCTAATTTAAAACTAACTACGTCTCATGAATTTGGCTATGAGCTCAGGTTACACAGGAATGAAAAACGCGCTAGTTGGCTCAAACCTATATCGGTGAGACAAGCACTATTCGCAAGAATATTGCAACACCGAAGATAGAGTGATATGGTTTAATTTCAACTAGTAACGTGTCCTTTATCAGGCGGAACACGCTCCGATTAAACAATCTAAAACTTTCCTTTAAATACTATCTCTATCTACCTTATTTGAATACGCACGAACTAAAGATGAACATTCTGGCAGGAAAACGGAAAGGGAGAATGACAGTAAAGATATTTTACATCAAATAACTGGTTAGCTAAAAATAGATGAACGGTTACATTCTCAAAATTTTTTTGTCAAACTATATTGAAAACACGAATGTGAAAACTCGACAGCTGTAAATATCTACTTAATTTATTAAATTCATTTGATTATTTTTTAATAAATAAGAACTACATTTTAAAACTGCATCCTCAGATCTGTTTATCATTAAATGCAGAAAGTAAATTTCGCTTTGATTTGAAAATTTTAATATTAAATAAAACATTTTCCCAGCCCCCCTTTGCCTTCTTCATAATACTATTCCTATTCCTGTGTGAAGAAAGAGATTCGAGAATTTTTTAGGATTCGTCACTTCTCTAGTAATATGCTTACATTTATGTAATAGTATTTAGTTAGTCTGTAATAAAAATCAAAGCTGTTTAAGCTTTGACTTTTATTACAAGTCTGATTAAAGCTTTGATTTTTGTTAAGCAATTTTGTTTAAGCTTTGATTTTTATTACAAGTCTGATTCTGCACTTATGAAATGAAAAAGACCTTTTATAAAATCATTGGGTGTCAATCAGACTTGGAAAAACCTCTCGCTTGTATAATAAATTTATTGAACTTAATGTATAGATACAGCTGATAATTAATGGCACGCATATAGATACAGCTGATAATTAATGGCACGCATTACTGCCAAAAAAATAATAAAAAAATCTGAAAGCATTCAGATTTTATATTACGCCCGAAGGGGCGTTTTTTTAACGTTTAGTGCGTTACCTTTATTTATTAAATATCATATACTTCGCACTTAAAACCATAAAATTCAATTCAACAGCAATATCACAAAATAATTTACAAAGAGCCTATCTTTAGAATTTCCGATACAAAGTCTCGCGCGCTGGAGATTTTTTTTTCCCGTATAGTGTTGCCGTTGCTCGTTCTGAAGTCGTTGAATTTGTTAATCAAAAATTCGTTAAAGTTTTACAAAAAATGAAATAGATAATAAAACAAACTCGCTCTGAAATCGTTGAATTTGTTAATCAAAAATTCGTAAAGTTTTACAAAACATGAAATAGATAATAAAACAAACTCGCTCTGAAATGGTTGATTTTGTTAATAAAAAATTCGTTTAAGTTTTACAATACATGAAATAGATAATAAAACAAACTCCAGATTCCAAATTCGGGTTTCGAGATCCTGATATTGGGGTGGAGGACTACGTTATTCAAAATTGGATGGCTCTAGGATCGTTGATTTTTCATAGTGCGAGAAACATACATGTGTTCATGCAGATTCTTCATTATTCAATTTGTTTAAGTATAATGCACAGCTCTAATATTTGGTGTCGACAATTTGAAAAGTGAAACCCCTTTTTATAGTGGAATGCGCAAAATGGCAAAACGAAATTAATAGCCCTTCAGGGCAAATTGCCCCTTTGGGCTAATTATCTGTTATTCCTATTTTAGGCATTTTTATTTATTTATTTATTTATTATTTTTTTTAAAAAAGTAGGTGAACGTGGAGAAGGGATGTGTTACATATTTCAGAGCGTATGCGACTTTTATTTAAGCACAATCCTTGAAATTTCTGATGTTCCGGGAAAAGCCTTTCTTGGTAACGAAATCGATCAAGTTAATGATAAGGCATGTCTTATCTTTATTGCGAGATATTTCGTCGCACTGTCAAGACGGCTCCCCTTCTTGTGATGGCAGCAACCGTACTGAAATTACCCGAAACGTGGAAAAAAAAAAAAAAAAAAAAAAATCGAGTCACGCTTGAAGTGACACTTCAAATTATTATTCTGTTGCAATCACAATAGCTTTCGCAACCTCGGGTAAAGGTCTGCATATAAATTATGGAGTTAAGTTATAAAAAGGTATGACAGGTTATCGAAAGATAAATGAATATTGTCTGATAATAATATGTATCAGCAGAATGCACACACACATACACGCGGACAGAGAACGGAAAAGAAACATTTAAGTTCGAATTATAAAATGCTGCCTCTTGGATGAACTGCATAGACATAAAAAACTATAAACAAAAATGGAATAAATGATACATTTGCTTTACTGATACATTTTAAAAGTATATATAAATCTGTAAATATGTGGTAAGATTTCTTTGGAGTCCAATGACAGAATTAAATTTTTAGAGTGTCATTGGAAAGCATGTCCAACTAGCAATCGGAAGATCTATAGTTCGAATTTCGGGAAAGGCACTGTACATTTTTATGGTCTTTTATTTCGACAAACCTAATAGAATCTATATATTTTTTCCATTCATTGTCTTATTTGTATGAACCGCATCCCTCGCTGCAGCGACCCACCAGCAGCAGAGCGGTAAAAGCACTGAACACTGATAGTTCGGTCCGAGTTCCGAATCCCGCGAACAAGCTAGCAGCATGGGCGTTTCTGTTGTTTTTCCTATGTGTAGCGTCTATACGAACCAGCTTCCATTAGAAATCCTCCACGAATGCATCCCTCCCCTTACGCAGATAGCCCTCGTGTGCTCTGCTGTAATCAAACACACCAAACCCTCGTTCCAGGAACATAGGAACTGCTATGGTATGCGAATATTAGAAGACATATAGCAGTGAAAACTGCACACTAAACCGCACTGTGCTGTCTTTATTTACGCTATATATATATATATATATGTGATGTAGCAGCTTTTGTCCAAAATAAATAAATTGGTGAAGAATCATCAATGTAGCTTAAATTGAAGAATCATCAATGTAGCTTAAATTATCAGACGATAAGTTTAAAAAACAGGATCCATTTATTATTGTTCAGGAGAAATAGCAGTTACAAAATCAGATATCCGGAGTAAATAAAAAGAATTCCTAATAACTTTTTGTATGAAGTTTACTGCATCGTTACATTAAAGAAAAGCCCCCGATATTCCTTTGCGAGTCCTTTTATAGCCTCTGGAAAGGCGGAGCTTCTAAGAAAGCTTCCAAGAAATGACGTCAGCCTTTCCAGTTCGCTTTAAATAACTCCAGAACATTCTATAACTGTACATGTAGAAAAGGCGGGAAAAATAAATTGACTACGGGGCTGTGGATTTAATTCCACGTACTTTCAAATAAGAGAACGTCGCCATTAAAAATGAAAAGAACATACAGTTAGAATTTTAAGTGCATTCTTGACTATGGAATTTTATTATTACACACATATATATATATATATATAATTATTAAGTTCTGCAGTCAATATGTTTTCAAAATATTTTATCGAATTTTCAATTTGATTTTCGAAACACCAGGATTCCACACGGAACATACTTTGAAAAGCATTACTTTAGCTAATTCATCGTAAGCTAACACAATAAAGAAAAATTACTGTATTCTACAGCAATATGTATAAACTGAAGGGATAAAAAGAACATTAAAAATTACGTTTTTTTAAGCCATGAAATATTGCAACGATTCGCGCATGCGTACTCGTGCTCACGATCTGAATTATTCGAAAAGGGGAGGGACTCGCATATTTTAATTTCTAGCCATGGAATTTGACTGTTTAGTAAACAACAGCTGATTTTCTGTTGCCTCCAACATTTCATTATTTAAGCGCCTTATAAATAAACTTTGTCGTAAGCAGACTTATTTAGAGCCTTATCAAATTACCTTAAGAAAGATTCTTCAACTCCTACATATGGTACAGTAAATATCCATGATTCATTCTTACTTTCCAATCAATTAATATTAAATACAGTTCCTTGGACCGCTTAACAATTAGATAATTAAAATTACATAGTAGCTACATTCGCCGCAAATGTCTTGCTATTGAAGTACAAAATACCCAAATTTTCGCCATGAGTTCGTGTATATTTTGAAACTTTTACCATTTCATTTTAACTATAAAACGCTTCCAAAGCGACAAGCGTACAGATGAAAACATTCTTATATTTGCGACTGCTGCTTCATTAAAATAATTTATCCTATTTCAAGCGCTGAATTTCAAAGTACCTTCATCGAGAACAAATATTGAGCAAAAGATCAGGTTTAGTACTTTAACGAGGGAACAATGTAATTAAAATATTAGAAATACAATTATGCCACTGATACATTAATCATTTTCAGCAATAAGATAAATTAAATTCAATTACAGAAAGAAAAATGATATTTTACATTAGATAAGCACTGCCAGCAAAACTGAGGCGTAACACTCCACATTTTATGGATACAAAATTACACAATATTTGTAAAAAAACAATTTTTAAAACATTCTCTAATAAAAAAATAGGGCATTGAGAGGTCCCAAAGGAACGCTGCGCCTAGAATCTAAATAGTTAAATAGTTTTAAACGCTTATATGGTTAAAGACCGATACTGCAGAGCATATCTAGGCATAGAATCGACACGGCAACTCAAAAAATACAAAAATGGGCACTGACAGATCCCAAAGAGAACTTATGCCTAGAATTTTAGATAGTTTTAAAGGTGTATACTGTTAAAGATCGATACTGCACAGAATTTCTAGACATAAAATCGACACAGCAACTCAAAAACTACGAAAATGGGTATTGAAAAGTCCCTCTGTGCTTAGGACCTCAGATAGTTTTAAACATGCAAATGGAAAAGGATAGATACTGCAGAGAATCTCTAGGCATAAAATCGACACAGCAACTCAAAAACTACGAAAATGGGTATGGAAAAGTCCCTCTGTGCCTAGGATCTCAGATAGTTTTAAACATGCAAATGGAAAAGGATAGATACTGCAGAGAATCTCTAGGCATAGAATCGAGACAGCAACTCAAAAATTACGAAAATGGGTATTGAAAAGTCCCTCTGTGCTTAGCACCTCAGACAGTTTTAAACATGCAAATGGAAAAGGATAGATACTGCAGTGAATCTCTAGGCATAAAATCGACACAGCAACTCAAAAACTACGAAAATGGATATGGAAAAGTCCCTCTGTGCCTAGGATCTCAGATAGTTTTAAACATGCAAATGGAAAAGGATAGATACTGCAGAGAATCTCTGGCCATAGAATCGACACAGCAACTCAAAAATTACGAAAATGGGTATTGAAAGGTCCCTCTGCGCCTAGGACCTCAGATAGTTTTAAACATGCAAATGGAAAAGGATGGAACTGCAGAGAATCTCTAGGCATAAAATCGACACAGCAACTCAAAAACTACGAAAATGGGCACTTGAAAGGTCCCAAAGGGACGCTGTTCCTCGACCCTCAGATAGTTTTAAACGCATATGCGGTAACGGATCGCTGCTGCATACAATCTCTAGACATAGAATCAACACGGCAACTCAAAAACTGGTTTGAATTTTATATCAATAGTGGCCCTAAAAATAATATTTTAAGCAACCTTTTTGATTGTGCGCCATTCCTTAAAAATAAGCGTTGCCTACGTAACAGCAGAATCGAGTGCATAATGGTATCAATAATATACTATGCGGTATTAACTCAGATTCAGTTCTATGCAGTGATGATCATATGCCTTTGATGACACAGCAGGTGACAAATAAGCGGCAATCCTTTACTCACTACCACATCATTGTCAAAACTTTCTTTTATTGCGTCGGTGAAATACCGGTGTTAATTCTACTCAACGTCGACGTGACGTTATGCAGTGTCAACGACCAGAATGTTAGCATGATAATCAAACACTGAGTATGCTGATGATATGTTGGTGTCCAATCTATGCCATGTCGACTATATGCACTGTCGATTTACGTAGTTTCGACTAGTGGTTACGTAGTTTCGACTAGTGGTACGTAGTTACGAATAGTGCCATGTCGATTCTACTAATGTAAGCCTCTTAATGGAGTTTTGAATGCTACAACGCTTCACTTTTTCCAATAAACGGCCTTTTAAGGGGTTTCAGCAACCCCTATACCGACAATGTTAAATTGGCCATTTTCGATGTACCTTTTCTCAAAGTCTCCTCTTGATACACGCTTGAAATTTTTGTGTAATTAAAGCATACCTATCTGATTATACTGAAATGAGCTTTTGAAACATTTTGAATTTTAGAGTAATTTACAGAATATTTTGTTAGGCATAGTAAAATTTAGCACTTTTCTCACACTATATTTTTTTTTTCTTAGTTTATCACAAAAAGCTCATTTCAGTAAATATTAGGAAACCTAATAAATAAGCCATAAAAAATTTTAAATTTCACACTACCTGTGAGCAGTAGTTCCTGAGAAAAGGTACATCGAGTATTAAAAAAAAATCACGTTTGGAGAAAAACGCGTTTTTATGTAAAAATCCTCATTCATCAAAGCATTCGATGAAAAATTAAAACTAGATTTTTTTTTCCTCCAGTTCTAATTTTCGTAGAGATTAAAGAACGGTATTTTTGGAAACAGAAAAAAGTGTAGAGAATTTGAAAACGCAAAAATTCGAAATCACCATTTTTTTTTTTTTTTTTTTTGAAGATTTTTGGGTTCCAACTCCTCCCAAAAATCTTCAAAAAATGGTGATTTCGGATTTTTGCATTTTCAAATTCTCTACACTTTTATCTTTCTAAAAATACCATTCTTTAATCTCTATGAAAATTAGAACTGAAAAAAAAATCTAGTTTTAATTTGTCATCTACTGCTTTGATCAATGAATATTTTTTACATAAAAAACGCGTTTTTTTCCAAACGTGATTTTTTTTTTACTCGATGTACCTTTTCTCAGGAACTACTGCTCACAGGTATCTAAACATTTATGGCTTATTTATTAGGTTCCCTAATATTTACTGAAATGAGCTTTTGTAATAAACTTAGAAAAAAAATTTTTTGTAATTTTTTTGTGTAAGAAAAGTGCTAAATTTTACTATGCCTAGCAAAATATCCTGTAATTTACTCTAAAATTAAAAATGTTTCAAAAGCTCATTTCAATATAATCAGATACGTATGCTTTAATTACAGAAAAAATTTCAAGCTTGTATCTACAACATATTTTGAGAAAAGGTACATCGCAAATATCCAATTTAACATTGTCGGTATAGGGGTTTCTGATACCCCTTAAAGCAACAACACTTTGATGAGTTTTAAATTACATAAATTTTGACAATTGTTAATTTTGATAATCTTTTTTTTTTTTTTTTTTTTTTTTTAATATATAAAATTTATATTTAAAAAGCAGTGAAATGGTCTTCAATCTTTAATGTCTAGCACACAGTTTTTACAGACTTAATTCGCGGCGCACTATTTAATATAACTTAATATTTACTCTTATTTATGCATCACACTTTTGTTTCTCTCGAGGCATACTACGGCACACATGTTAAGAACCACAGTCCACAACCTTTTGTTGCACATCGGCATACATGCTAGCCATTGCATGACTCTTTGTTGACAACACATCAAACATTCCCGAAAACCGTCCTTGCTGAAATATACGGTAACATTAAGTGAGAGATTTTCCTTTTGAAACACAGTGAATAGTTAATTTATAACTATAAAAACTGACGAGACTTATCAGAATTTAAAAGTTTGCTTGCACACGAGTCTACGCTTTCTAGTCGAAACATCTGATATATAAAAATTAAAGTTACATAGCCTGAAACCACCTTTTAATAGAAAATGGAAGATTTTTAACTAGGGAAAGAATAAAACTTTTAGAAACTTCTATTTTTTAAATAGGAAAGGAATAAAACTTTTGTAATAATTTCACAATTTGCATCGAATAAGATCGTTAGAGGAAAGCTGCTTTAAATATGTTTGGTAGTTTATAAATTTTCAATTAACTTTTTTGTACGATGCCAAGCTTTATTGCTAAATCTAGTAGCTGAAATAAATATTTTGTAGGGATTATTTTAATTTTCTAATAGTTATTGTTAATATTGAAACCCTTTCTTCTTTATTCTCTTGTTTCCCATCTACAACTCCTTACCAGAATGAGTTTTCAATATCGCGTTTTATGCAAATGAGATAGAACAGGTATTTAATGGGAAGTTCAGTCACTTCCGTAGAACTGCTTAGAAGTTCTTAGTAGAGCGTGTTCTGCCTTCTGGCCATGTCATTGTTTAAAGCCAATCTTACTCGGCCATATCTTTACATGTCTGTTGTTATTTGCCGGTGAGGTTTAAATAGAGCCAACTTGGTTAGTTATTCTCGTACAGCTTCGGCTAAATTTTAGTTAGTTCGAATTAGTTAAGTTCCTTATTTTCTATCTTAAGTTAACAGCCCAAGTGGAGGCTTTCCTACAAGTCCAAGCAGGGCCGCCTGTAAATATTCTTTGCGCTAAATAAAAGGGTATTTTAACCCTTCTTTTGGACTTTATTTCTGCAGAGAAGAACACCGAATAGTCGCTGTACTCTTCTCTAGTTCTAGTTGCCAAGGGCGCATAATTTAACTAGAACCATATAACTTTTATTATTATTACGAGAAATTATCTCCTTTATATACAGATCATCTTCAAGTTTAACAAATGGTAAAATCCAATCAAAATCAGTTTTAAATTTCCTATTAAAATGTGAAATCTCGGTTAATCTTCGGATTATGGTAACTTGGCGATTTTTTGGCGACCAACCCCTGCTACAGCAACTTGCTAGTTTTTTTTTTTTTTTTTTTTTTTTGGACGCCATTTTGTTTTCACGAAATAAAGGCTTTTTTTTTTAAAAAAAAAAATTTTTTTACTCAACATTTTTTTCAATAATCTGCTACCCGAATTACGCTTATTATAGAACTTTTATGGAACAAAAGTGCTTAATCATGAGGAAGATTAGGTGCAAAATTGGGAGAAAGTGTAGAATCGCCCACTGCTTCGCGCGTTTTTAAGAATTGCACATACGCGGTATCCATGTACATGTCGACCTTTTTTCACTTAAAAAAACACCCCAGAATTGCACAAAAATGGCATTGCTCACACGCTTGACTTTATCCATGTACACATCGACCTATTTTCACTTAAAAAGTCAAAGAAGATTGACAAAAATCCAATTCTTCTTACTCTTGATAACAGCGCCAAACAAATAAGTGGACGATTCTGCACAAGTGCTAATTAGCTAAAATCACGACCGAAATTTTCCGGAAAATGTCACATGACATGTCTCATGATCTCTCATTTCTCCGAGACAAAATAATCTATGATTCGAACTGTGTACTTCTCAGATTATTGCTTAAGTCGTACCTAGTAACCTTTATCGCCTTACCAAAATGTCGCCAAACTACCTGTTACCATATTCCAAAGACTGGCCGAAATCTATTCTGATAGAACTGCTGAACGCTGGTAGCTCGACAAGCGAGCGGGCTGCATGAACATTTTCGTGCTTTTTTCCATATGTAACAAAAATGCAAGCCAATTTCCTTTAGGAAGTCCTACACGCACTTAGTTTTCTTTCACGAAGTTTTCTTTGGGACATATACTTTTGCATGCTTTGTAAAACCGATGATATAAATAGAGAAGTCTTCCGATGGATCTTATCCCAAGCTCCTGACAAAGATGTCCCCCATCAAAAAGTAATGATTTTGCTTTTATTGAAACTAACATCAATTTGAAGTTGAACACTGCCAGCTATTAAAATTGTTCAGCAATAACTAATGTTCCGTATATTTAACAGCAACGATGATAAGAACTAAACAAACTGGAAGAGAAGCATGCCAATGTAAAATTTAAAACTACACAACTTAAAATAATTTAAAACTAGTTTGGCCTATGTTTTGCATAAATATTTATTCAAAGCTCTCCCCCCCCCTCAAAATAAAAATTGCTTTTCTGCCTAATTTTAAAGAATTGATCAGTTACTGTGAAGAACTTATTTTAGATTTTTCAGAATATGGAAAAAAAATCAAACAAGTATCAAAGAAAGTGATCGGATCGGATTTCAAAATGAGTAACATACGATCATCCATTGATCAATAAATGATTTCGAAAATAAGCCTCAAAAAACTTTCTAGACAGCAAGTAGTTTTCAACCAGTGGAAAAGACAATTATCCTCAGCTACCTTTGAAGATGAGAAGAGTTTGAAAACATAAAATCTCTGAAACCTTACACTTAGGTGATAGCAAAACATGAAAATAATTTATAGTTATATTTATAATTCAAATGAACTAAAAGTTTAAAATATTTTTGAAAAAAAGATGCAAAAAAGGCATACTTACTCAAAGAGACAACCAATACGACCAACAGCAGTCAGAACAGAGACAGCACTCAGGACAATGACCTCCCCAGCGTTTGGAAACCACCCACCCTCCATCTCAGATTTGCACCACCGCCAGTTATTAGTTATCCGTTTCAACATTTGTTTCGACTTCCCAACAGAATGTTCCACAGCATCCTGGGCGAGGAAGATCACCATCCCGAGATGGTCGTCTTCCGCGGCACCATAAGATTTCCGCGAAGAAACAAATATCCAAGAGAAGCACATGGCCCGCCAGACGTCCCGACAAACACAGAGACAGTGAGCGTGGGCCAGCTGGTCCTATATTTCCCGGCCTGGGACAATAGGGGAGCAGGACCGACCCCGGGGTCACGGTCAGGGTGAAACGAGAGAGAGAGAGAGAGTGGATGAATGAGCGAGGGTGGTTGGTAGTCCCGGTGTGGGTCTGCCAGTTTTGGCAGGTGTGAAGTTTTCAGACAACGTAAACAAGCATCCCCCCCCCAAAGAAGCCAGAAGATGGAAAACGAAGAAGAATCTATATAACAGAAAAATACTACGACAGCTATTCCAAAATATAGCTAACCCAACGAGAATACTTTAGAAAAATGGACCGTTGCATAATATAATCAACGTGTCTTCCCCCCCTCAAAATATTCAATCAGCACAACATAGCAAACTCTTTCACTAGATCCTATATAAGGGCATTTTTAAATTCGAATATTTTGAGGCAAATTGAGAAATGATTACACAATGGAAAAATAATTAAAAGAAAAAAAAAAATCTGAAATGTTTCAGATTTTAAATTACGTCCAAAGGGGCGTTTTTTAACATTTTGTGTGTTACCTTTCTTTATTAAATATCATGTTCCTCGCACTTAAACCATAAGATCCAGTGCAACAGCAATATCGCAAAATAGTTTTAAAACGAGCCTATCTTTAGAATTTCCGATACAGAGACTCACGCGCTGGAGATAAAAATGTTTTTTCTGCACTACGTTGCCATTGCTCGCTTTGAAATCCTTGAGTTTGTTAATCAAAAATTCGTCAAAGTTTTAAAAAATTGGAAATCGATCATAAAACAAATTTCAAATTTGGTCTTCCACATGCTCATATTCGTTGGAGGATTACGTTATTCAAAATTCGATGACTCTATGTACCGTTGTTTTATGACAATACGAGAAATATACATACATTTATGCAGATTTTTCATTATTTAATTTCTTCAAATATAATGCAGGACTCTAACATTTTATGGCAACAGTTTGAAAAGTGAACCGACATTTATCCGTCCGACGCAAAATGCCAAAACGAAACTAATAGTCCTTCGGGATTTAAATCCCTTTGGACTAAAAATCCAAAAAAACCGCATCTGATTTATGTAGCCTAATCACCGTTTAACTTGGGTATCAGAAAATTACCCATCTCACAGGTAAACCAAGTAGAGAAACAATACGTATGTCTCTGTCCAAACAGGCAGGCTTTCGAGAAAAATCAGATACGACGACGGTATCGACCACTTCAGATTAATCTGAAGTTAGCAACAAACCTTATTTACTTTCTTTTATTTGGTGTGTGCTTTCTAACCAAGTACATCTCTTCAAAATTATTAACCCAATTTTTTTTTAGGATAAAGTACTCGTTCTAATTCATAATTCGTGTACTATCACTATAAGAATATCAATTTTTAAAGAACTAAATTTCATTACATGTATATGTGTGCATTCAGAAACTAGTACCTAGCCCCTAAAAGAATAAAATATTTCTCAGACATTAACGGGTGAAGATATTTTTATGACTTAAGTACATCAGGTTGTGCCCTTTAATATTATAGCTCCAGAAAAAAAAAATTACTTATTCACCTGCTCTGTTTCAAATCGCTGATAAATTCATGAACACAGTATAGTTAAAAAAATACATACAGTGGATGGACAAAAATATGGAAACACCTCGTGAAATGCATGTTTGAAAAGAAAGATTGATTTTAATGAAATATGTAGGTGGCGCTGGCGTTTTTGACTACTGACGCCACCTATACAACTTCGTAAATGTGCTAAACAGTTCAGTTGTTGTCGGAGTACTGTTATGTGAGGTTGTCATTGCATTATGTAAGAGTTAACAGACTTCGAACGTGGGCAAATTGTTGGAGCACGTATGGTAGGTGCTTCCGTAAGCAAGGTAGCCGAGGTGTTTAGTGTTTCAAGAGGTACTGTATCGAAGATTTATTCCGCATATTTGAAAAGCGGAAAATCATCATCTGCTAAATCACAGCGCGGACGAAAGTGTGTCCTGAGTGATCGTGACAGACGATCATTAAAGGCAATTGTGACGAAAAATAAGAAGACCACAGCTGCAAAAGTTACTGCTGAAATGAATGCTGTGTTACCGAACCCTGTGAGTACCAAAACAATTAGAAGGGAGCTTCATAAACAGGGAACTGCTGGTCGTGCTACAATTGAGAAGCCACTCATCAGTGATTCTAATGCCCGTAACAGAAAAAGGTGGTGTTTAAGTCACAAAGCCTGGACTATAGAGCAGTGGAAGCGAGTAATATGGTCTGACGAGTCTTCTTTCACATTGTTTCCCACTTCTGGCCGAGTTTACGTCTGGAGAACGCCATCTCAAGCCTATAATACAGACTGCTTGTTGCCAAGAGTGAAATATGGCGGGGGTTCTGTTATGGTTTGGACAGCCATATCGTGGTTCTCTGCTAGCCCCATGATAACTGTGTCAGGCCACATGACTGCCAAGACTTATGTGAACATTTTGGCCGATCAAGTTCATCCCATGGTAAAAACTTTGTTCCCCGATGGTGAGGGTGTCTTCCAAGACGACAAAGCCCCTGTTCACACAGCTCACATTGTCCAGGACTGGTTTTCTGAGCACGAGGATGAGTTGTCCCATCTCCCCTGGCCACCACAGTCACCAGACCTGAATATTATCGAACTTTTGTGGTCTACATTGGAACGGAAAGTGCGTTCTCGTTATCCACCGTCAACATCGTTATCTGAACTTGCCACCGTTTTGCAGGAAGAATGGTATAATATTCCCTTGGCAAACATACAGGAACTGTATTTATCCATTCCGAAAAGACTGCAAGCTGTTTTGGATGCCAACGGGTTACCTACACCATATTAAGCAAAGAAACGTGTTTTTTTAAAGGTGTTTCCATATTTTTGTCCAACCCCTGTATTTTATGGAAGTTATTTTTTTTACACATATCGAATTTGATACGCCATACAGTAGAATTCTCTTGGTGGCCATTTATATAGCCCATCCTTAACGCGAAGTTATTTTCAGATAGATGACTTACCACTAAATCTTTATAGGTATACTTATTCAGTTATTCGTTTTAAAAAGTTAGTTATTCGTTCGTTCTAAAAAGTTAGTTATTCGCTAAGATATTCAAAGCAACGATCTGATTTTTTTTTCCGGATATATTTTAAATCTAAAATACCAATTATAAAATACCTACGAAATACCAATTATAAAATTTTAATCTGTTTAGTTTGGTTATAATTTGGAAATAATTATGGAAAAAACAATATTAAAATTACATTAGCAATAGAAGCTAAATTTTTTTTGCTATTAAAAATATTTTTAAAAGTATGCTACTCAGATTGTAGAAAACATGAAGACTATGTTTTACTTTTTTAAAATAAAACTACAATATCTAAAGCATTTTTTAAGTAATTGAACATATTCTTATTTTATAAACAGAAAATGACAAAGGCTGAGATACAGTGCACACAGCTCTAGTGTGCTTTGTCATAATCTACCACACCAAACCAGTTGAGCTTAATGCGCATGTCCGATTCGGGTGACTAAAATGTATGCAAACACATTTTTTGTACGCAGATTATTCTAGCACCTGGTAAAAGTTTTCATAAATTTCACAAGACTAAATTTAAATTATTTTACACTAAAAATAATATTAAAACAGAAAAAAATACCATCAAAACTAATAACATCTGAAGGCTTTTGGATTTTACATTACGCCCAAAGGGCCTTTTTTTAACGTTTTGTGTGTTACCTATATTTATTAAATATCATGTTCTTCGCACTACACCATAAAATTCAGTTCAACAGCAATATCGCAAAATAAGTTTAAAATAAGCAAATATTTATAATTTCCGATATACAGTCTCGCGATCCCCCCTCGTACAGTGTTGCCATTCCTCGCTTTGAAATCCTTGAGTTTGTTAATTAAAAATTCTTTAATGTCTGACAAAATATGAAATATATAATAAAACAAATTCTAAACTAGAACTTCCAGATGTCCATATTCGGTGGAGGATTACGTTATTCAAAATTCGATTATTCAAAATTCCATGATTAGTCCAAAGGGGCTTTGTCCCTGAGGGACTATTGTCTTCGTTTTGCGATTTTGCGTCGAATCACTCTGTACGTTTCACTTTTCAAACTGTTGCTACCAAATATTATCGCCCTGTATTATATTTGAAGAAATTAAATAATAAAAAATCTGTATAAATGCATGTATGTTTTTCGCATTGTCATAAACAACAGTCCCTAAAACCGTCTAATTTTGAATCACGTAATCCTACTGCGAATATGGGCATCTGGAAGCCCAAATTTGAAATTTGGAATTCGTTTTATTATCGATTTCATATTTTGTAAAACTTTAACGAATTTTTGATTAACAAACTCAAGGATTTCAAAGCAAGCAATGGCAACGTTGTACAGAAAAAAACATTTTCATGTCCAGCGCGTGACATATATCGGAAATTCTAAAGACATTGTATATCGGAAATTCTACAGACATGCTCAATTTAAAATTATTTTGCGATATTGATATTGAATTGAATTTTATGGTTTAAGTGGGAAGAACATGATATTTAATAAATATAAGTAACACACAAAATGTAAAAAAAAAAAAAAAAAAAAAAAAAAAAAAAAAAAAAAAAAACCTTTTTGGATGTAATTTAAAATCTGAAACCTTTCAGATTTTTTTACTTATTTTTAGGTAAAAATGTTACCATTTTTCTTTTAACTCACATGTTTCTTCTTGCAATGTATTTCCTTTCTTCTTTCGTGTCAATTTTTCTTTTTCATTACAAACAAAAAATTTGTAAAATCCACCAGTTTTGTTTCATTCAATCCTCGGTGCTTGATTTAAAATACAAAAAGATAAGCTCTAATGTATCAAGTTATGCTTTGATACTCATGTCAGGACTCTTGCTTTTTATTAGAAACATTTGCAGCAACTCGGTACATAAGACCAAGTTACGAACAGAAAAAAAATCAAAACTAAATCGCTAGAAGAAAAAGTTTTGAGATAATAATTCTGAAATTGTTACAGAATACCTTAATATACGCAAGGTAGAAGAAGAAATTTCACTTTTATAGATAGATGCATACACATGTACGAAGAAAAACTATTAAAGAGGAGGAACTAGCAGAAGAATAAATGAAAAAAAAAATTAATCGTTTCACCATTAGTGATTAAATGGGCTTCCCGGAATCATATCCGTAACTTTAGCTCCAAATGGCATTGCACATTAAGTACTACTCTACAGTTTCTGCAAAAACATGAACTTGTGGTTTCATATCATTACAGAAAATCTCCCATACAGGGTGGGAGAGAATATATTTACTGCTAACCTCTCGAATTTCTATTTAACTGATACATTACTAAGATATTTTTTTTTCAGCGCTTTGACGAGTTTTAAAAAATGTTTATTTAAAAAAAAAGGAATCAACTTTTTTTGGGGGGGAGGGGAAATAAGAGACGAAAGTTTTGACGTTAAATGAAGATTAGGAAATGATTTAAAAATTTATTTCAAATTGAATCATGAGTTTTGAATTACGAAGAAGAACATTCACCCGTTCAGAGAGGAAGCACACTCATGAATTTTCCAAACATCCATGAAAAAGGAAGCGAAATGATAATGAAGAACTTAACTCTTATGCCATGTTTTGGTAACTAATTCACTCCGAGAGTTTTATTGATATGTCGTGTATTTAACACAGTTAAGGCGTATAAGTACACTATCCTCTATTAAGCGCAGTTTTTTTGAAGAATCGTAAGTTAGAATAACTACGAAATCTTTATTTAACAAGATAGAGAGTTCGCTTAGCTCAGATAGAACACAAATAGAATAAAAATAAAAATTAACAGTCTTTACAAACATTTAAATCGAGCTGTTGAAATATAGAACTTACAAGAGATTCATTTATAAGCTTTAAATATCTTCAGGCTTAGCTATTGGGCAATATTATCAGGAATATATTCTATAAAAGAAGATAACATGCTGAAAAAAATGAAGCATAAATACAACGTTAGTAGAAAATATTTTTAAAAATCCTTCTGCATCTGAACATAAATAGAATTCTCTCTCGGCAACATGTATATCGTTTGGCGATAATTTGTTTTTTGAAGTTGCCGAGTTTCATACGCAGAAGTGTCACTAATTTATTCTAACAGTTATTCATTCTTGAGCGTAATAAGACAAAGACATATTCGTAAATGAATTAATAAAAAAAAACTGAAAGCTTTCAGATTTTAAATTACGTCCAAAGGGGCATTTTTTTAATCATTTTGTGTATAACCATTATTTATTAAATATCACGTTCTTCGCACTTAAACCACAAAATTCAGTTCAAGAGCAAGATCGCAAAATAATTTTAAATTGATCATATCTTTAGAATTTCCGATACACAGTCTCACGCGCTGGAAATAATTTTTTTTTTTTTTTTTTCCCTTGTACAACGTTGCCATGGCTCGGTTTGAAATCCTTGAGTTCGTTAATCAAAAATTCGTTAAAGTTTTACAAAATATGAAATCGATAATAAAACAAATTCAAAATTTCAAATGTGTGTTTCCAGATGCCCATATTCGCAGTAGGATGACGTCATTCAAAATTGGATGGCTCTAGGTACCGTTGTTTTATCACAATGCGAGAACCGTACATACATTTATGCAGATTCTTCATTATTTAATTTCTTCAAATATAATAGCGGGCGATACTATTTGGTGGCAACAGTCTGAAAAGTGAAACGGACATTCAGAGTGATTCGACGCAAAATCGCAAAACGAAAACAATAGTCCCTCAGGCACTTTAAATCAGGCACTAAAAATAAAATTTGGGCGGCATTATTCTCAATTATCAGTTCCTCTGATTGTTCAAAATACTTTTTTTTATTACCCTTCTTTCTTACGTTCGCATAAATGGTTTGTGCTATGATTTTAGTCTAATGAAATTCAACCAATTGATAGAAAACTGCTTTAAGTACGATATTACAAACAAAAATCGATTATAGATGAATGAAATCGTTCCTTCTCATGCACGTTATGGCATTTATTTGTTTCCTTATATATGAATTAGTATTTCTTAAGATCGAGACAGTTCTAAAAGGACTAATGAAGGATTGTAAAATAAACAATGTTACTATCAGTAAAGAATTTCGCATGGTATTAAGACAATGTTATGCGCCTATAAACTACAAAAATCACTTCTTCTTGCTTAACTAAAGCGAAGAATTTCCGAAATACATAGATTCCCGCTAATATTAATGTAAGTTTTATTTGAATCGTCCCTTCTTCACTGGTATTAAACTGACTTCACGTTCTATACTGTACATACCACGTGACTCTGCAATGCATTTCGAGATGGAGCAAAAAAAAGGAATACAAAAATGAAATCTCAAAAGAAGATGCATTGGCGGACATGGCAGCGTGCCCAGCACACATCCAATCACCATTCCAGCTCGCACCGAAAGAGGCAACGCAAATTAACTTCGGACTCGGAGGACATGTCGCAACCTGTCCATCTAGAACAGCGAAGAAATTCGAGAGACAGGGAGGGGTAAAAAAGGAGAATAAAATTTGATCCATTTTCAATTATTCGTTTCCAACAAACCAGTGTCTTGAATTCTAATGATATATTACATATATAAAAGGAAGTAGACCGATTGAAAAGGTCGTAAGAGTTCGGAGCTGGTAATCGCAACTGACGGAAAAAAAAATCGATGAAAAAGTAGACGACTATTTTCGAAAAACGAAGATAAAAACAGATTTGACGAACGGTCGCTTTGTTCAGAATTTAGTTATGCACTTATATAATGCTCGTACTATAGAAGAGAAAGTATAAGTAATGTTTATATGTACAGGAAATTTAAATAATACACGAGTTCTTCTATTAGAATAAGAAGTCAGTATCCAATAAATAAATAAAAATGAACTGTTTCGATACGTTTCGCTATTAGAAATTTCAAAATTAATAATGTATGACACACTCTAGTCCTTATTAGTCCAAAGGGCTTTTGTCCCTGAGGGACTATTGTTTTCGTTTACGTTTTAATATTTATTTTGCGTCGAATCACTCTCAATGTCCGTTTCACTTTTCAAGCTGTTGCCACCAAATATTATTGACCTCTATTATATTTGAAGAAATTAAATAACGAAGAATCTGCATAAATGTATGTATGTTTCTCGCATTGTGATAAAACAACGCTACCTAGAGCCATCCAATTTTGAATGACGTAGTCCTACTGCGAATATGGGCATCTGGTGGTGGTGTATTTAATTAAGGCAAAGCACACTAGGGCTATCTGCCTAAGGGAAGGGGTGCCTTCGTGGAGGACTTTCTAAGGGAAACTGGCTCGTATACACGTTACACATGGGGAAAAACACGAAAACACCCATGCAGCCAGCCCGTTCGCGGGATTCGAACCTCGGACCGAACTGCCAGTGTTCAGCGACTTTAATGCTCGGCCGCTGGTGGGCATGGGCATCTGGAAAACCACATTTGGAATTTGGAATTTGTTTTATCGTCGATTTCATATTTTGTAAAACTTTAACGAATTTTTGATTAACAAACTCAAGGATTTCAAAGCGAGCAATAACAACGTTGTACAGAAAGAGCATTTTTATCTCCAGCGCGTGAGACTGTGTATTGGAAATTCTAAAGATATGCTCAAATTTTAAATTATTTAGCGATATTTTTCTTGAACTGAATTCTATAGTAAGTGCGAAGAATATGATATTTAATACATAAAGGTAAAACACAAAAAGTTTAAAAAAAAAAACGCCCCTTTGAACGTAATTTAAAATTTGAAACCTTTCAGATCATATTTTTTATATTTTCAAATATTTTATATTTTCAAGTCAATAACTAGCGTCATCCAAAAAATAGTTGTTTTTTATTAATTACAGGAAAAACATTAAAAACCTTTAATTAAATTATGACGAAACTGTAACATATGCAAAGAAAATTTCTGATTTAAAAAAGGGGTAAAAACTTTTTAGAATTAAAAATTACGAAAAATTGCATATATATATATGTGTGATGTACCAGCTTTTGTCCGGAATAAATAGATTGGTGAAGAAATATAGATGTAGTCGTAGCTTAAATTATCAGACGATAAGTTTAAAAAACAGGATCCATTTATTATTGGTCAGGAGAAATAGCAGTTAGAAAAATCATATTTCCGGAGTAAATAAAAAAGAATTACTAATAACTTTTTATATGAAGTTTACTGCATCGTTACATTAAAGAAAAGACCCCGATATTCCTTTGCGAGTCCTTTTATAGCCTCTGGAAAGGCGGAGCTTCCAAGAAATGACGTCAGCCTCGTCAGCCATTCCAGTTCGCTTTAAATATTTTCAGAACATTCTATAACTGTACGTGTAGAAAAGGGGGGAAAAATAACTTGACTACGGGGCTGTAGATTTAATTCCACGTACTTTAAAATAAGAGACCGTCGCCATTAAAAAATGAAAAGAACATACAGTTAGAATTTTAAGTGTATTCTTGACTATGGAATTTTATTATTACACACACATATATATATACGAGGTAAAATTCTAATTTAATCTTGATAGACCCTTTCCTAGTTTCCCTTTCTGTCCTAAAAACAGCAATATGCTTTAATAAATCTTTAAGTGTTTCCTTTCAAAATTAATTCTTATGAATTTTATAATGTTTAAAACGGACTTAAAAAGCTGATCTTTTATCTATGAAAAATCTGCATACACAAAAACTTTGATTAATCAATAGAAATAAAGCGAAACCACAACTTTGTATTTCTTAAGCTGGTATCAATATCTGGTATTAAAATTAAACAAAGTTAATTAAAAGGTTTGATTTCAGTTCCATATTTGGCAGAAAAGTTGCCAAATATTCCAGAGAACCTCCAACGATTCTAGAGGCAACAATTTTGATCTATTCAAAACAAAGTGCACGGACACTTTTACAGGTAATTTTGCTTCTTTCAGCTGCATATGCAAAACTATTCTCGCAATATGCTATTGTTGATCTACAGAACGCAGTTTATAATCGAACTCAACTTTCGTTATTGCACTTTTTTAATTCTTTTTCTATATAACTTTACTCATTTCCCTTATTCATTGGACCTATGATAAAATATAGTAAGCACATCAGCTAGGTTAAGTTGTCATAATGGATCATTACAGCACCAATAATTTTCTTCAATCTTCTTGTGTTGTTTTATGCATCACTTATATTAGTTTTGACAGTCAATAAAACAGAAAGAATCGTAGAGAAAGAATTATTATGAAAAAATTATTCATAAAATTAAACTTTAAATCTTACTACTCAAAATTAACACCAATTGTCCTATTAGTCCTCAGTCAACACAACTCAAGTGGTTCTCAAAATTTACGTAGATTGTAACGACCCACCTGCTGCATCACAGAAACAGTTTGAAAAGTAAATCCAGAAGTGGGCTTCCCCACAAAATTAATAAAACATTTATTTTACGATTATGTATAATGCACGAAATTTTAAACTAACATTTAAATAGGAATATGACATATTAGAATAAAATGATACCTTTGAGACCGAATTTTTAAAGGATAAAAAGTACTAAACTCGAATTTACTTCTTAAATGAAAGCAGTAAGAACGACCGTAAAAAAGTTCCTTTAACCACTTCCGCAAAACACTCTCCCCGCTCGTAAATTAATAAGCTAATGAGATTGTGTTTTTGTAAAATAATAGTTAAAGGTATCAGCCAATCAGCTATTACTTTATCATACCTGATATTATCATATCAAGTATGAACCGAAGTTTATTTTACAACTTTACAAATTGGTGGCCCACTATAAATGTTGTTTCGCAAAGCACTACATGTTTAACAGCATTTTGTAATGGAAGAAACATTAATGGGCGTATAAAAGACGATGATATTAAACGTGAGTTTGATATAGAAGTGTCTTTAATTGCCAAAAATACATTTTTTTAAGACTTGCACCTGAAGAAAAAGACACCATGTCGTGAACATATGAGCGAAAGCAAACAACAAGAAAACTGCTACAGAGTGTAAGCGTAAAACAGAATTCGATGCTTCAGAATATATTCGAATGTTCCAAAGTATTTGATACCAACAGCAAGTTCAAAATCACCAAGACCCTCTGTACTGTACAGACTATAGAAAACCAATTGTTCCGTCACAGGGATATGCACTACGAATGCTACATTGCTGGCTGGATGTACCTTTGGCTGGACGTACTTACACCACGAAAGCACGTACAACAGATGTGATAGTTCTTTCATTTTCTCTCACTAATACACAACTGACCAATTGAAGTGTTGATAAATTATCATCAAGCACACTTTTGTTCGGTTTCATATTATTTATATCAACGGGTTCCAACTTTTTCTCTTTGCGAACCCTTCTAAAATTCGAAAGAAATTGGCGAAACCCTTATGTAGTCGTTAGTAAATGGTAGGAAAACAACAAAATTTGGTTGAACATTAATTTTCTATATTGCACTATGATCTTTACTTAATATGTTTCACAAACAATAATCACTTAACACATGGACAGTATTCTTGCACTTTTATTTCATTACACTAATTATAAATAATATGTCAGCGATGCGAAATAATTGATGCAAAATTAGCGAGCCATTCTTCATGGCTGTCACAAACACAATTCTATCAATCAATTATCTTGTTGCCACACATAAAGTTCAAAAATAAAGGAAGAAAAACAAAAAGAAATTTACGTTGTTTGCAACAATAATATGAAACAAACGATACTCACATAAACACACAGTAATTCATAACAAGAAACGAAAATATAATCGCAAAACATCTAAGTAAAGGCATTAATAAGAACTAAAAAATGATAGCTACAAAAAATGAATAGAAAACTAATTCAACAAACCAACTGGTTCTTAGTTAAGCATGCGCTAAATCCGAAGAAAACCTTAACGGGATATTTGTAGCTATCTGATGGAACAAAGAAATTCAAAATTTGGCCTTTTATATCTGATAGTTTCAATCTTAGATCAGGTTCTGGATTTAATATGTTTCTGTATTTATCTTTCAGATAAATATATGTTGAAAATCTTTTCTCACACAGATATGTTGTGCAAAAGGATAATAAAACTTTAATGGCATTTTTGCAGAAAACAGTATGCTCATTTGTAAACTTGAGTCAAAAATATATTAAACAATATCTTTAAAAATACCTTTTAGGGAGCTGTCACAGGATAACTCAATGAGTTTTTCTTTTTCCAGTAAAGTTAGAAAGAGTTACTCCTTGAAAATGACTGCATATCCAGTTGTTTGATAGGCATAAATTGCGTCTATTAGGAAAATAGTCTTTGAAAGTTAATTTGTGTTTCAGGTGTTCACATACATTCATTTTGATATTTCCATCTAGTTGAACTGAATTTTCTGATAAAAAGCTGCTGACGGAACAAAGACAATCGTACTTATTCACCTGAAGACATTAGATCCGAAAGTTGAACTTTTTTAGCACAGATTTAATTCTGTCGTGCGCCTTGAAATGACAGATTTAATTCATTTAATTTACAAAAAATGTTAGATAATTGTACAAGCTTTCGCAGCCAAAGAATATCGAATATACAAGACGACAAATGAAATGGATGATAAAAAAAAAAAAGTGCTTGAACTTCAGACTTCAATTCAAACAAACGTATCCAAACTTTGCCACAGGAAAGCCACATAACTTATGTGTGAAATAGAAAAGAAACGTAAAAGACTTCAAAAGTCCTCACAAAGCCCATGGAATAGACAGTAGTTAAAAGCAATCAATTTAATAAAATTTACACTTTTTAGAGCATCAGTCAAAGTAGCAGATAACTCTGCTGGAGTAAACTTACATCATCAGTCAAAGTAGTAGATAACTCTGCTAGGATAAGCTTACAACATCAGTCAAAGTAGCAGATAACTCTGCTGGAGTAAACTTACATCATCAGTCAAAGTAGTAGATAACTCTGCTAGGATAAGCTTACAACATCAGTCAAAGTAGTAGATAACTCTGCTGGAATAAGCTTACAGCACAAGTCAAAGTAGTAGATAACTCTGCAGGGATAAGCTTACAACATCAGTCAAAGTAGTAGATAACTCTGCTGGGATAAGCTTACAGCATCAGTCAAAGTAGTAGATAACTCTGCTGGAATAAGCTTACAACATCTGTCAAAGTAGTAGATAACTCTGCTGGAATAAGCTTACAGCATCAGTTAAAGTAGTAGATAATTCTGCAGGAATAAGCTTACAGCATCAGTCAAAGTAGTAGATAACTCTGCTGAAATAAGCCTACAGCATCAGTCAAAGTAGTAGATAACTCTGCTGGAATAAGCTTACAGCATCAGTCAATGTAGTAGATAACTCTGCTGAAATAAGCTTACAGCATCAGTCAAAGTAGTAGATAACTCTGCTGAAATAAGCCTACAGCATCAGTAAAAGTAGTAGATAACTGCTGGAATAAGCTTACATGCTAGTACTTGCCTACGAATGCAGCAATGAGCACATCCAGTTTTCTGGTAGATCTTTACCCGTGCCACAAAACCCGAAAATTTTCCTGTAATTGATTTTGCCCCATCTGTGCACATATGTATTCAATAAGACCAGTTTATTCCGTTTATTTAAAAATAACTGTTGACTATATCGAAAATTGCTTCTCCAATTGTATAAGTTTTCGAAGATTTTGCAAATATCACATCTTCTCTAATGGAATTTGTAGGGTTTATATTTATTTTAACTAACATTTATTTTAAGCTATCTTTCCTGTCAAGCCTTTACTTTCCCCTAGAATTGCCAATGCCAGAGTACGTAAATCGTAGTAGAACGTGCAGAGTATTCAAATTTCAGCAGAAGTAAATTGAGTTAAATAGAAGGGAAAGGAGATTGTAAGTGTGCTTCTTGAATCACGAGCGTGAAGGTTGCTAGGTAGAAATTTAAGAACCGCGCATTTCGGCCTGTGTGCCTATTTCGGCAGTTCGTTGAATCTTTCAACTTCTTAATCAGAAAGTTTGCTGAATCTCAGCTGTATCTTAGAACGCGGTTAAGTTAGTTACGATTATAGAGTCTCGTAGGTAGTGACATCGTTATTTATTCATCCTGTCATTTATTTTTAGTTGCATTTTTCTATTTTGTTACACCGCCGGGTCGGCGTAGTTTGTGAGCGTCAAGTGAACGCAACTGTGATTTCTAAAGTGAAATAAAAAAGGGATTTAAACCCTTCTTACGAGTTTGTATAATTTGCAGTTTATAGCAGTCACTACTACTGTTGCTGACCAGTTGGGGCCACGCAACATCATAAGTTCTTAAAAATATATCTAACGTGGACAAGCAATGCTGCAGCGTTAGCTACATCGGTGAAACTGCCAAGCTGGATCGCAAAATAATTTAATTTTACTCTCTACGAACGTTCACTAAATCATATAATTCTATATGACATTGAATTGTTTGATAAAGGACCCAGGTCAGTTTGTTTTGCTGTCTTTCCTCTAAACATATACTTTGCGATATCTTTTGCACATGGTCCGATCAAATTTTCTGCCATTTTATGTGTCTGCCCAGATCTTGAAGTTCTATATAATGCCTCAAGTGCCATTTTACTATTTTCGCTTCAAGTTGTCAGGAAAGGAAAGACACAATACTTCCTATTATCAACTAATTTTCCTTTAAAATACTCGCCAGGTCTTCCTTGTGCGTTAAATGTTTTGTTTCAAGATGTCTAAGATACAGTGACGTTTTGAAACTGCTGTTGGCAAGAACTTGGTTGCAGGTGAAGCAAAGGTTCTGATTTTTCTCCAATAAAATAAAAATCCATTTGTAAATAATCGCTGCCATACTTTCGCTTTTCCTTTTCTTGTCACCGTTCACTATTTTTTCTTTTGTTTTCAGTGAGTTTTCAGTTGGTAGCTCACTACAACTTTCAGTAAGATCTTCTTGTGTAGTTTTGAAATAAGGCAAACATGGATGCTATAGTTGAAGTAATTAGGCTTGGTCGCACTTAAACAACTTTTAAATTGTTGATAATTCCCCACATATTGCATGCAGATTTACTAAAGGCATAAAAACCTTAACCGGAAGTAAGAACAACATAGTTCAATCATTTTTAAAGCAAAAAATGCACAATTTACAAACATATAAGAATAAAAAAACTGAGATCACTGATCCGGGTAACAGAGTGGATATATATATATAAATATATTGTATACGTTTGGTGCGGCCGATTGCAGCCAAAATAGGATGCACAAATCTATATGTTATAGCAGTCCTATTTACAAAATTTCAACGTTCTGAAGCTACTCGTTTTTGAGTTATGCGAGATACATACATACGTACGTACGCACAGACGCCACGAAAAATTCAGAATTCATTTTAAATCAGTTTTATATTTTTTTTTTTTTTTTTTTTTTTTGGAGGGGGAGAAAAAAGAGTCCTTAATTCTGTCCTTACGTGCAGATGTCACGCAAAAACATCGTTAGATTGCATTTGGTAGCAGTCAAAATGGATATTTTAGTTGAAATAGGATACCCGAAATTTTTCGTGATTACAGTACTTCCTTTTTTCTTCGTTCAAGGAAGTAAAAAAATTGCATATCCAAGAAAGTTCAGTGCGGAAATAGTGAGCATGTGGAAATAGTGAGTGATTTGATATATGTAAAGAAAGATGGTAAACAAAAAACCGTACTCTCATCAAATGTACAAGGGAAGATTAAACCAAAAATTTAAGAACGTAAAAAAGTTTCAGGAATGTTCGGGTTCAAAACTTCGAAATTACGATGTTAATATTAAGCACATTCAAGGAGGAAAACGAAACGGGAAAGTGATAATATTTCTGGATAGTAAAAAACCTCTCGAGACGCGCACGGACCACGTCTCGCAGCAATCCAGTAATTAATTTGTGATTCAAATAAAACAAAAATATTATACGGTGGACAATAAAAAAGGCAGCGAGAGAGCCCAGCACGTGATTCGTGGTGGGATAATAACTAAAAGCACTAGGAAGGGTCGTAAAAAATAATAATAAATTATTCCTTCCTACAAAATAATTTCGTCCGACACTGGGAGTAAAGGTGGGTCAAAAAAAAACAGGGGCCCCCTTTACTCAATAATCATAAAATAGGAAGGACAATCTATTCGAACGGGGCTGGCCGAAAACGAAGAAGAAGACGGATCAAGCAGTTGTAAAATTGATTGTGGAAGGAAAAAGCGAGTCAAAACATAATACTCTTAAAAATAAAGAGAGAGAGAGCGAGGGAGTTGTGAAACTGAAATTTTACGATCTCCAAAGACTTTACGATCGGATCTTTTCTTTCAGGTTAGTAGAAGGGCATGTTCTGACAAATGATTTCTAAATACGGTTTTCACGACGCCCGATATTTAGGCGACGTAGCCTCTAAGAGATGCTTTGAGGTTATGGGATGCTGTCGTGTGGACTCCTTTGGCCCCAGAAGAAGAGAAAGAGAGTCTTCCGCGCGGTGATGATAAAACTTGGGAGTCATTACTTAGCGAGAAGCTCCACTGAGTACATATTATTTACAGGAGGATTTCACGATGAGGCAGTAACAAACCCTGGGTGTGATTTTTGCTAACTGAGATGCAGATTTGCATCGAAACATTTATACATTTTATTCGGCTGTATTTTAACAGTCTGTAAAGTTATTAAATTCCTACTATGAGCTCACATTGTTCCTATATCTTGTTCAAATTTTCAATCGTTAATAAAATACTCTTCCTTCATCCACTCAAGTTCAAATAAATTTTTTTAAACTTCTAGTGGATGACACTTGATGTTAATACAGTTTTTCACATATCAAAATTTTTAAAAATTTTTAATTTCAATTTTTGTATTTTTTAAATTTTTCTTTGGTGTGATTTTTGCTAACTGAGATGCAGATTTGCATCGAAACATTTATACATTTTATTCGGCTGTATTTTAACAGTCTGTAAAGTTATTAAATTCCTACTATGAGCTCACATTGTTCCTATATCTTGTTCAAATTTTCAATCGTTAATAAAATACTCTTCCTTCATCCACTCAAGTTCAAATAAATTTTTTTAAACTTCTAGTGGATGACACTTGATGTTAATACAGTTTTTCACATATCAAAATTTTTAAAAATTTTTAATTTCAATTTTTGTATTTTTTAAATTTTTCTTTGGTGTGATTTTTGCTAACTGAGATGCAGATTTGCATCGAAACATTTATACATTTTATTCGGCTGTATTTTAACAGTCTGTAAAGTTATTAAATTCCTACTATGAGCTCACATTGTTCCTATATCTTGTTCAAATTTTCAATCGTTAATAAAATACTCTTCCTTCATCCACTCAAGTTCAAATAAATTTTTTTAAACTTCTAGTGGATGACACTTGATGTTAATACAGTTTTTCACATATCAAAATTTTTAAAAATTTTTAATTTCAATTTTTGTATTTTTTAAATTTTTCTTTGGTGTGATTTTTGCTAACTGAGATGCAGATTTGCATCGAAACATTTATACATTTTATTCGGCTGTATTTTAACAGTCTGTAAAGTTATTAAATTCCTACTATGAGCTCACATTGTTCCTATATCTTGTTCAAATTTTCAATCGTTAATAAAATACTCTTCCTTCATCCACTCAAGTTCAAATAAATTTTTTTAAACTTCTAGTGGATGACACTTGATGTTAATACAGTTTTTCACATATCCAAATTTTTAAAAATTTTTAATTTCAATTTTTGTATTTTTTAAATTTTTCTTTGGTGTGATTTTTGCTAACTGAGATGCAGATTTGCATCGAAACATTTATACATTTTATTCGGCTGTATTTTAACAGTCTGTAAAGTTATTAAATTCCTACTATGAGCTCACATTGTTCCTATATCTTGTTCAAATTTTCAATCGTTAATAAAATACTCTTCCTTCATCCACTCAAGTTCAAATAAATTTTTTTAAACTTCTAGTGGATGACACTTGATGTTAATACAGTTTTTCACATATCAAAATTTTTAAAAATTTTTAATTTCAATTTTTGTATTTTTTAAATTTTTCTTTGGTGTGATTTTTGCTAACTGAGATGCAGATTTGCATCGAAACATTTATACATTTTTTTCGGCTGTATTTTAACAGTCTGTAAAGTTATTAAATTCCTACTATGAGCACACATTCTTCCTATATCTTGTTCAAATTTTCAATCGTTAATAAAATACTTTTCCTTCATCCACTCAAGTTCAAATAAATTTTTTTAAACTTCTAGTGGATGACACTTGATGTTAATACAGTTTTTTCACATATCGAAATTTTTAAAAATTTTTAATTTAAAATTTTGTATTTTTTAAATTTTTCTTTGTTGACCTGTAAGGATCCTAAGTTTTACTAACGTTTATTTTATTTTAAAACTGTACTATCACTTCTTATTTTTTACTTCCGGCCAGAATTAAATGCTTTTACTTGTTTATGCAAACTGTCTTGCTAACGCCAAGTACTTAAGTTGTGGCCTTTTGCCAAGAGAGAGAGAGAAGGAATTTTAGGAAGCAAGCCGCTTGCCACTGTAGTTTTACGAGTTTTCACTCGGTTGCTGGTTGCCTTTAAGGCCAGAGGTTTAGCCCTCCTGATATTTGTAGACGTATCGTAGTTTTAGCAGCTACGCGTACTACATACGTACCTTTTTTAAATAAAGGCCAGTCTTAGTGCTAGGCATTTGTATACTAATTCAAAGTTAGTTTTTAGTTAGTAGTTTTTATATTCTTACGTTGAGACCACAAGTGGTTGGTCTCTGTATTCCGAAGTTTCGGAAATACCTGTAAAGTATTGAAAATAAAGGGTTTCGTATACCCTTCCTGCTTGTGTTGTCCACTTCACACCTTCCTGAACATAGCTTGAGTAAGCTCCCTGTTCCTATTCAGGACCATTCATGTTTACAAAGCAAATCAAGAGAAACACAAGTCCTGACAGACCTATCTACGAATTTACTTTAAAAAATGTTTTATTTAATTAATTTTTAATTAATTAATCCTCAATCGCTAATAAAATACTTTTTATTCATCCACTTAAGTTCAAATACACTTTTTTAAACTTGTAGTGGATGACACTTGATGTTAATACAGTTTTTTTCACATACTAAAAATTTTTAATTAGAAAGACTTTTTTTTTTATTTTTAAAATTTTTCTTTTTTAACCTAAGAATTTATTTAAATTTTGCTTTTTATAGTACTTGTTTTTACGTTAATTTACTTTCCTCTTCTCCTCATTTTCCATTTTCTTGCTAGAATGTAATATTTCTAGCTTGCGTGATATTGTCACTACAGCTTTCAGTACGATCTTCTTGTGTAGTTTTGAAATTAAGGCAAACATGGCTGCTATAGTTGAAGTAATTAGGCTTGGTCGCACTTAAACAACTTTCCAAAATTGTGGTGGCCTATTAAATTATACACATTTTTGGCTGCACTTCATGCAAAATTATATTCTGGAATTTCATTAGATATATTTCTTATTCAATCAATTCAATTCTCGCTTCGCGGCAAAGCAAAAATACATAAAAATTCAAAATATCTTCATTAAAAAACTGTAAAATACAGAACAACCTAAAAAGACTTAGAAAAAAAAAATTTTTTAGTTAAAATTAAAGTTCGTACGCCAAAATAAGCAACAAGGCCAGCGGGCAGGAAGACAAAATTTTCGGTGGATAAAATTGAAAGTTAATTTTCGCGCCCACTGCGCCAAAAAGACACTGAAGATGGTGCACCAACTGACTTAATTCCCTATTCTACTAAGAGTTTCAAATATAAACTAATGGCGGCCTCGTTAGGCGTAGCGCCACTTTTAAATTGTTGGTGATTCTACAACTATTGCATGCAGATTAACTAAGGGCATAAAAACTTTAATTGAAACACAAGAAAAACATAATTCAATCACTTTTAAAGCAAAAAAATGCACAATTTACCAACATATAAGAATAAAAAAACCTGAGCTCACAGAGCAGGGTAACTGGTGCGGTCGACAACAACCAAAAAGAGAGATGCATATCAACATATTATAGCAATCCCATACACAAAATTTCAACGCTCTACGGCTGCTCGTTTTTGAGTTATACGAGATGTATAACTCACGTACGTACAGATATCAAGAGGAAAAAAAAATCTCTTCTGAATCTATTTTAGATCCATAGCTTCGAGTGCTTTGGAAAAAAAAATAGTCCTTTATTCTGTCCATACGTACAGATGTCACGCAAATGGATTCGAAAACAGTCAAAATGGGTATCTTCTTTGAAATAGGACACTCGAAATTTTTCGCGATTACCATACGCCCTTTACTTCGTACACGAAGTAAATACATACTATTTAATTTTTAGTACTTCTCATTTAATAAAGTGCCCTTCTATAAACGGATTTAACATTTTAACTGGAACTGCTATTGTTTGGAAGAAAGCAAACTCCGCAACTTGAAAATTCTTGTGTACTTACTTATCTCTATTAGTTCATACTTAACCAATGCAGTTATTTTATTCGTATCCTACGCAATCTTTAAATTTATCTAGCTTTATCTTACGGTATAACACAGTCAGTAGGGCTTGCTGCTGCTAATATATACTATTAGATACTGTCGCCTCGCTCACAACAGCAGAGGAGTTAAGTACTGATAACCCAAAAACGACGCAATTAACACTATTACTTCAATCAATCTTCCCTCTTACGACTGGTTTTTCTCTTTGTTGAAAAATCTTCCTCAAGGCAGTATCAAAGGGAGGAAAAGAGGAGTAAAAATCCCAATCCCTTATTATTTACATCGCTCTTCATTAAGCTCTGGCGTTCGACCATCGTACGGTGGCTTCCTTTGGACCGTGAAAAGCTCGTTCGTTGCCAATAATAATGGCGTCCTCTTTTTCAACCTCCCGGCAGGTTGTTTTCTTTCTCTATCTCCCTTCCCTTCTTCCATGCACGTTTTCTTTTTCTTCTTCCCTTCAGTCCCGCCATTTTAATCACAGCTTCTTTTAAAACCTTGTTCCACATTCGCGGTGGTAAACAAGTTAAAAATTGCGGATGCACACGGATGCTTTTCCATTAAAAATTTCTGACACACCCGATTTTAGAAAGTGTCGCAATATTTCGGATAAGATGACACGAGACATTGGCTCGGGGGGGGGGGGGGCGGGAATATTGGTAACAAAATATTTCCTTTTAATGGAAAATGTCTGCACGAATATGGTATCTCTAAACCTTGACACATTCTCTATAAAACTCGTCTACAGAGAAAGATCCTCAGACTTTTTTGTAGACGTAAGAACGATATTAAAACGTAAGATTTTAAAGGTGTGATTTTTATTAACAACTAGAAGAATGAGAAACATCTTCGCCCGCCCTTTATAGTTATGCTTTATCATTTTTTTTTTAAGTATTCCGCTTTTATAGTGCTTTTACTGCAGTGTTTTTAAAAACGATTCATTTTTTACATCAAAATTTTTGTATCAGTTAAATAAACGACTAAAGATACTGTTAACTCTCTTATTTTAGTATTAAAAAAATCTGATGTGTACACCACATGACTTCCTTGTACGGAATATTAAATTATACGCATTTTTTCCTGCATTTTATTTAAACTTATTAGATTGAATTAAACCTACTTCACCGACAGCGCATAAACCTCAATAGAATAAATGCATTCTTTAAAATTTACTTTGTTTACCATAGCGACACTCTGGCGCTAGGTTTACTTAACAGTATTATATTTCATTCATATTATAACTCAGAATGCACAAAATGTATATCATTTAAAGAATTATCTAATCGTTGCCACATGTTCTATTCAAATGCTATAATAAAGCTAGAACTATTTATAAAAGAAATTAAGCAAACAAAACAAAAAAGAAACACTTTTTCACAGACGATTGAGTATTTCTCATTCAATTAATTCAGTTCTCACTTCGCGAGAAGGCAAAAATACGTGAAAACTCAAAATATCTGTATTAAAAATTACGAAGTAAATCTCAAACGCTTATTTCCTCGAAAAAATTCCAGAAAAAATTAAGCATGATTTAATTGGCAATAATAAATGAATGCGTTACCTTTGTTGTTGCGAAGCTAAGTTTCTCTAGATTGGCAACAAACCCACTAGTCTCCTGTTTCAAATGTAAACATCAATGGCCGCCATTAAAATCAGGCTTAGCGGCAATTAAACAACATTAAAATTGCTGATAATTCTAAAAATATTGCACACAGATTTACAAAAGGCATAAAATCCTTAACCGCAAGATAAAAACAACATAATTCAATCATTTTTAAAGCAAAAAATGTACAATTTACAAACGTATAAGAGTCAAGAAACTGAGATCACTGAGCCGGGTAACAGAGTGGATATATATATAAATATATTTATATACGTTTGGTGCTGCCGATTGCAACCAAATACGAGGTGCGCATCTACATGTTATAGCAGTCCTATATACAAAATTTCAACTTTCTGAAGCTACTCGTTTTTGAGTTATGCGAGATGCGTACGTACGCACGCACGTACGT
Organism: Stegodyphus dumicola; assembly: GCF_044657685.1. Classification (NCBI taxonomy): domain Eukaryota; kingdom Metazoa; phylum Arthropoda; class Arachnida; order Araneae; family Eresidae; genus Stegodyphus; species Stegodyphus dumicola. The sequence goes on along the minus strand of NC_140772.1, from coordinate 17,492,420 downwards.
ACAGACCCCACGAAAAATTCTCTTCAGAATTAATTTTAAAGAAGTTTTATATTTTTTTGAAGGAAAAGAGTCTTTTATTCTGTCCTTACGTACAGATATCACGCAAAAACATCGTTAAATTGCATTCGATATCGGTCAAAATGGATATTTTCGTTGAAATATGCTGCCTGAAACTTTTCGCGATTACAATACTTCCTTTTTACTTCGTACAAAGAAATAAAAATTACAGCAAAATATTTTAAAAAGGGCAAGTGATGTGTACTTTGTTTCAAAGCAATAGAATTCAGGGGTATTAGGAAAATTAAAATTTGACTGAAAGATCATAATTTAACACTTTTGCTCCCACTTTAAAGATTATATGGCTCTCTCTTCGGGAATTCCCCTCTTCTTTTGTTCAGTTTAATTGATATTTCACTTTTATGCATGCAGTGTAGTTTATTTTTCCCATCAAAAGCATCATAAGAGAGTAAAACACATTTTAATGCTGGCAGTTAATTCTGTCGGCAGCTTAAAATTTCACAGATATCTCCGCAAGTAATTAACATTCTGGAATGTTGCAAAAAATTACTTCATATAAAGTTAAATAATAAACAAGTAATATAAAAATATTTTTTTAAACTCAATTTCTACTTAGGTCAACAAAGAAAAATGTTATTTTAGTTACTTTTTACTAACATAATCAAATTTTTTTGTTTCTAATTTATGAAGCTGATGGCGGTCTATAATTTCTTATTCTACCTATCTCTTGTAATGCTTGTATTCTATTATTGCAAGGAACCTTTTCAGTGAATTTCGAGCAGTCCAGTTCTTCAACTAATATTCCATCTAATGATTTCACACGACTCAAATCAACATGTGCTTGACTGCTGCGAATTTATCGTCCTAGACATATTGCTGCATAATCTACAGTGCTATTTATTTATTTTAATAAAGGAATATTTTAAAGGGTGATATTTTAAACATATATTTTAACATGTTAACATAGAAATATGGGGAGAATTTTTGCTACCCATAATGGGATATTACATCCGCGTCATCCAACTCTATATATAAAACTACAATTCTTTAATTCCATACACTTTAAAAACCTTTAGAACTCTGTCTTACTGTTGCCACTTATTTTTGTTAAATATAACAATCTCATTTATCACAGTCATGCACTATTATTTATAAGCTGTTATAAAATTAATTTTTACAGCACGTGATAATTCCTAATAGGCGTTCATTATTTGTAAGTCATATAATATATTTAAAATAAAAACAGCATATCTTTAGTTCCGATAAACAGTAATAAATAACTAGGAATTGACTTTAATATGTGAAAAAACTCTATTAACATGAAGTGTCATCCACTACAAGTTTAAAAAAATGTATTTCAACTTGAGTGGATGAATAAAAAGTATTTTATTAACGACTGAAAATTTGAACAAGATACAGAGAGAGTGTGAGCTAACAGTAGGAATTTAATAACAAGTAAGAACATATGAATTATTTACAACATTGCCAGATATGTTACAATAAAATTAATTTCTAATTTTATAGCGAAGATTTTTGCTTTGTTTCAATATCAGTTTTTGTTTTACAGCAAGTTTTCAATCAGATGGAGTTTTAAAAATTGAACTAATTATTAACTGTTTTATTTTTTTAGCGGATCGTACCAAAAAATTAGGTAAAAAACCGGCTTAGTTTACTTCCGATACAATCTGGCTATCACCCAACCATAACAGGCAATGTTCTTAGTGTTAATTATAATAACAAATATTTTTTCACCCATAATTTTAAATTTAAAACATTTCTGTTGAATTCGGTTTGCTTGCAACTTCGCTAAAATTTTACAAAATATGAAATAGATAATAAAACATATTCTAAATTCGGGGTTCCAGGTGTCCACGTTCGGGTGGAGGATTAAGTTATTAAAAATTTGATGGCTCTAGATACCGTCATTTTTTCACAATGCGAGAAACATACATACATTCATGCAAATTCTTCATTATTTTAATTTCTTTAAATATAACACAGGACGAAAATATTTGGTGGCAACAATTTAAAGGTGATTCGCCGTTTAAAGTGGAACGCTACAAAATGCGGCTTTGAAACTAATAGCGCTTCTGTGTTACCGTCCCTTTGGGCTAAATAAAGAACGCGTGGAATAAAAGTAAAGGCGGCAGATGATTGTCGTAACATCGGGGAGTTGCTGTTATCCACAACAAGGCGTGATTTAAATTTGCGTACAATGTTGAATTTTCAGATGAAAAGTAAATTTCTCAAACTCAATCAAGCGTACTGTCACTAATCTTCCGTTTTATATTAAGGGACAGGAAGAAAGGGGGGTAGACGCATTGATCCAGATAGAGAATTTCATTTTTTAAATGACTTTAATTTACGGAATCAAAGGAACTTATTCTTCATATTTAACTACTCTAAAATATCGATAAATGATGAATAATATTTGTCTGGCAATCATAATACGATTTATTCATCTTTCTTATTGCTGTATTATTATTAACAATAATTCTAATTATTACTTTTCCCCCTTCTGCCTTGGGATTAATCGTAGTTTCGAGACAATCGAGGAGTCGTTCTCAATATGCAACGCTTAATTGGGAGTTCGCTGTATTTCGTATGACAAAAGTAGGTTTGAGAAAATTCAAAATTTCAAGTAAGTTTCCAGAAAACTGACACTATCGAAAATGATAAATTCCAGCCTTTCACGCAATCAAAGGGGGAAGATCAGCCACGCCAAGGAATAATTATTGCATTTAACGCAATCGAAGTAGGAAGATCAATAGTCAACATCTATATTCTTTCCTTTTTCTTAATTTACTGAACATCAAACATTTTGACAGAATTATACATATGCCGAGATTGCACAAACTGGCAAAGAAGGATGGGAAAAAACTTCGTTAACCTATTTCTACCGGCGAAATATCAACACATGAAGCTTTTCAATCTGAAATTTTAAAAAAAAAGGAAGAAAAAAGGCAGCTGAAAAAACATTCAGCATTATTGTTTTTAAAAGATGATGATATATGATAATTTATCACGCAATTCTCTGTTTATTCAAGCGCAAAAAAAAAATTCGGATACGTATATATAACGAAACAACAAACAAGATAAGATATCTAATTTTGTCCACTGACCTCAGTGCAAATGAGGATTTTTTTGTTAAAAATACATATACAAAAAAACAAATAAATGCAGAAGCGGTTGACTAAAACACGGCGATCAGACATGCAGAACACGTCTTCGATCATTGGCCGTCCCTAAAGAAAACACATCCACCCGTTGACTTCTTCATTTTCTGAGGAAATTTTCAGCTTTCGTGACCATGGGGCCCCCCTTACGAAGTTCAAAGAACTCGACAGGTTCACGGTGTATCGAGTTTGCTAACGTTGCGCAACGCGTTGCGCAATACTTGCCAAGCTCCAGTTTTTCGGGCGGAGATTGACAGGAATGAGTTCTCTTTTCCGTTTCAGTGAATGGGAATATTCCCATCCACTGACAGTTAACCCGAAACGCACCGCGGGCGTTGAAGAGAGACTTAATGTATAATATTTATATGAGCGTCGAGGAGATAATAAGACAATAAATCTTGAAAAGGAGATTCTGAATCTGCAACCTAAACAATGCTTTTCGGAGTGAAAAGTAGAAAATCTGTAGGAGGACAACGTAAATCACTCCCATTTTCAGGAGATTATACAACAAATTCTATCAACACAAGTGTTTATGCTAACTGGTCACGAATAGCAGAAGTTTGTGCACTTAAATTAGTAATTTAATTACTATAGTGCACTTAAATTTCCGCAATTACTTTTCAGGAGACTTTCTAAGACAATATTAGAGTTTCCCATATAAATGTATAGAATTAAATACGCGAATTTCCGATTTTCGCTCTCTCTCTCTCTCTCTCTCTCTATATATATATATATATATGTAATAATAAAATTCCATAGTCAAGAATACACTTAAAATTCTAACTGTATGTTCTTTTCATTTTTAATGGCGACGTTCTCTTATTTGAAAGTACGTGGAATTAAATCCACAGCCCAGTAGTCAAGTTGTTTTTCCCGCTTTTTCTGCACGTACAGTTATAGAATGTTCTGGAGATTTTAAAACGAACTGGAATGGCTGACGTCATTTCTTGGAAGCTCTGCCTTTCCAGAGGCTATAAAAGGACTCGCAAAGGAACGTCGGGGTCTTTTCTTTAATATAACGATGCAGTAAACGTCATACAAAAAGTTATTAGTAATTCTTTTTTATTTACTCCGGAAATATGATTTTCGTAACTGCTATTTCTCCTGACCAATAATAAATGGATCCTGTTTTTTAAACTTATCGTCTGATAATTTAAGCTATGACTACATCTATATTTCTTCACCAAGCTATTTATTCCGGACAAAAGCTGGTACATCACATATATATATATATGTAATAATAAAATTCCATAGTCAAGAATACACTTAAAATTCTAACTGTATGTTCTTTTCATTTTTAATGGCGACGTTCTCTTATTTGAAAGTACGTGGAATTAAATCCACAGCCCAGTAGTCAAGTTGTTTTTCCCGCTTTTTCTGCACGTACAGTTATAGAATGTTCTGGAGATTTTAAAACGAACTGGAATGGCTGACGTCATTTCTTGGAAGCTCTGCCTTTCCAGAGGCTATAAAAGGACTCGCAAAGGAACGTCGGGGTCTTTTCTTTAATATAACGATGCAGTAAACGTCATACAAAAAGTTATTAGTAATTCTTTTTTATTTACTCCGGAAATATGATTTTTGTAACTGCTATTTCTCCTGACCAATAATAAATGGATCCTGTTTTTTAAACTTATCGTCTGATAATTTAAGCTATGACTACATCTATATTTCTTCACCAATCTATTTATTCCGTACAAAAGCTGGTACATCACATATATATATATGTAATAATAAAATTCCATAGTCAAGAATACACTTAAAATTCTAACTGTATGGTCTTTTTATTTTTAATGGCAACGTTCTCTTATTTGAAAGTACGTGGAATTAAATCCACAGCCCCGTAGTCAAGTTGTTTTTCCCGCCTTTTCTACACGTGCAGTTATAGAATGTTCTGGAAATATTTAAAGCGAACTGGATTGGCTGACGAGGCTGAGGTCATTTCTTGGAAGCTCCGCCTTTCCAGAGGCTATAAAAAGACTCGCAAAAGGAATATCGGAGCTTTTCCTTTAATGTCATGATGCAGTAAACTTCATACAAAAAGTTATTAGTAATTCTTTTTATTTATTCCGGATATGTGATTTTTTTAACTGCTATTTCTCCTGAATAATAATAATAAATGGATCCTGTTTTTTAAACTTATTGTTTGATTATTTAATCTACGACTACTTTTATATATCGGGAGGAATATCGGAGACTTTTTCTTAAATGTCACGATGCAGTAAACTTCATACAAAAAGTTATTAGTAATTCTTTTTTATTTACTCCGGAGATCAGATTTTTGTAATTGCTATTTCTCTTGAATAATAATAAATGGATCCTGTTTTTAAATATTATTGTCTGATGATTTAAGCTACGACTACATTTATGATACATCATATATATATATATATATATTATAATTATTAGACTATTTTATACTACTTTTAATTAGAAATGCGAAAAAAATACTGCAAAGTAATCGTATTCCAGAATCAAAATTAAAACTTTGAGTTACAAAAAGTATTGCTGAATTTCTGAAATAAGAGATAAATATCATTTCCCGAAGTTACAAAAGTATCTGAATTTTTTAATACAGTGTTTATTTATTTATGTTCATTCATTAGCGTAACTGCTTCGTTTTGTATCCTCTAGCACAAAACCAGGCCGCCCAGCGAATTTTTCGTTTTCTGATTGGAATGAAATTGCTGTTGTAATTATGAGTAGCTAATGTACTTACACAGTAGCTAATGTACTAACACAGAATCAACACAATATATGTTTTTAGAATTAAAATCAGAAAATTCAATCCTCTTTTAATTAATAATCAAATGCAAATCTTCTTATAATTAAGAATCAGAAAATACAAATCCTCTTTTAATTAATAATCATAAAATGTAAATTCTCTTTTAATTAATAATCATAAAATGTAAATTTTCTTTTAGTTAATAATCATAAAATACAAATTCTTTTTCAAATAATAATCAGAAAACGGAAAGCTTCGTCACCAGTTTGATATAATACTAGATTAACTAAAAGAAGTGTGATTAAATTAATTTATTTAATCGGTTTCTCAGCTAAATTGAAATGTAGAGTAGAAACCATTTCTCCAGCTTAGTGAGGTTTTTCGGATAACACTGTTTGAATAAATTATTATTAAAATAATTTTCGTAAAAAAAAAAAAAGAAAAAAAATACACAAATTTTTATACCCACCACTTTTGAAATGAATGCCTTTTTGAATCTATTTCTCAAAGAGTAATCTTCAACATTTCCCTTTTAAAGTTTCACTGAAATAACATACGATCATACTTAAATAAATAAAATAAAATAAAATATATAAATGAATTAAATTTTACTCTTTATTACAATTACTTGTTTTAAAAAACCATTTAACAAATGCCACATAGACTAGACAAATGCCACATAGATAGATTGTTGGAAGACAATTAAGTAGTAGTAATGTTTCAAAGCATAAATATTTTCGAAATACTCATAAAAAAGCGAATTTAAAGCAATTCATAATATTCCGTAAATAACAGTAATTTTCCAGTGGCATGTTCTGAAATATAATGAATATATTCATTGTATTTCAGAAACAGTCTTGGTCTGAAATATAATGACTGTAAAAAGTGGTCAGGTGAAAAATATCCAAGCAAAATGGCAAAAACTCACTAGAGATAAAAAGCAAAAAAAAATTTTTTATCATTTACGAAATCGCTGATACTTTTTAATTTCGGTACTAAACTCACTTACAGGAAATTCCTTTGGTAACAAGCAAATTTTAATTAGCATAAAAATTTATAAATATTTAAAAAAGTGCTTATGCAGAAGTGAAATTAAAACAGCCCTTAATATCCCATATACAACCATACGTTTCCAGCTTCAGAGAATCTCTTTTAAAAAACGAGGGCGCAATTTTCCCTGACAATGCGCGGGCCTCATAATGCGGGCGCTGTCGTGGATCTCCTGCAGACATGGCAATGGGGAAGTGCTGGAACACGCATTATACTCACCCGATACGAGTCCGTTTGGGACTATGATCTTTTCGCCAAAATGAAAGAACCACTACGAGGGATTCATTCGAACAGCAGACAAGAGATCATCTGTGCTAGAGCGGTCGGTGCGGGTCATAACACAAGTGGAGATGCTGAGGATGCACTACGCCTTCCAGTAGCTTGGCAAAAGCCAGTAATGATGGTATCTATAGCTATGGTAATTAAGTCTATAGACGCATTGCTATTACTTTATATCCAATTAACAAAACAACGAACGTACTAGACAGTCAGTTAAAAAAAAATGCTTTCCTCACAGAATGGCATAAATTCTCTTGAATATAGTACAAAAATATTTTTATTGTTTACTGAAACTTTGATACTCAATTTATTCTTTGATTTCATTTAAGTCTGGATTAAACAGCGTTTTACAGAATGACAAGAAATATTATAACTTGAAAAAAATAAAATAAACACAAATAAAAACATTCACAGTCATGAAATGTCCACAAGAAAATTACCATATGATAAAAAACCTATATGCATGAATAAACTCTCGTAATATATTTTGCAGTGAAAAGTGAAGCCTGAAATGAAGTAAGTACCAGGAATATCGAAAATGAAAAGTTATTTTAAATCACAACTATTTGCAAAGAACAATATTTGATATTTATATAAACTATTCTAATGACTCACCACATACATCATAACCATGACGGATGGACGTAGGTTGATTCTTTTGGAGACTGTCGCTAGAATTAACGTCGCTGCTACAAAATTAAGTAAGGTGCCGAGGATTTTCCAAAGGTACGTCAGTCACTTTGTTATTGCTGTTATGCATGTATTGCAAATGGTGGCCATTCATCTAAACAATTCTCGTAAATGTTAAATATTATTTCTTATAAACATCCGTGATTTAAAAAAAAAACTTTCCGTTTTCATATTCTGCGTATGTACTGACCACGTTCACACATCACATTCTACCACATCTTGTATTACAAAACAATTTACTATCGCTCTTTTAAGTTGTGACCATTAAATTACGTTACAACTTGTTATACACTGGTTTCCAAAAACTCCAAGAAAAATCGCAAAAATAGAGAATTCATATAATAATAATAAGACGATTCGTATAAAATCTGAATATGTTGTCAAATGAGAGTTGTTGAGTAAAATTGAAATATGCAAATTAGTGGCGCTGCATTCGGAATGCGACATCTGCGAGGAGCATAAAACTGCATGTTTAAGAGGAAGCCTGTAAATTTCGCTGTGATACTGAGATAGCCAAATCGTAACAATGACCTTCAGGCATTATTTGACCAAAGAAGCTGCGATGGAGAACTATTGGAAGACTAGAGGCAGGACAAAGTCAGATAGAAGTGGCCAGATGCTAAATATTAGTTCTTCTGTGGTTCACAAACTTCTGTGGCAACAATTTCTAACCACTGATTCGGCATCCAAAGAGGTTGAACCCAAAGAGGATTCAACCTCTTTGGATCCTTGGCTGAACCCAAAGAGGTTCAACCAAGGACGGTCAGTCGCTAGGACAAGCGCCGATGACCGACCTATGTTGTTATGAGCACGAAGGAATACAACCACATCTCCGACTCAACTCATCCTCCTTTCCTGCAGCCACCAGAAAATTGGTGCCAACGTTAACCGTACGTAGAAGGCTTCAAGAAGGAAGTCTGTACGCGAGGTGACAAGCATATGTATGCCGCTAACGTTACGTCATAGAAAGGAACGTTTGAGGAGGACACGTCAATATCTTACTGGACTGATCAATGGAAGATTGTTCTGCTTATGGATGAGTTCAAGTTTAGGCTCCAAACCAATAGTATGCGTTATATGATTGGGAGAGAACATGGAACCCGTTATCATCCATCAAGCATTCGTGAAAGAGATAGATACGGACGAGACAGGGTCTGGGGGGTATCGCTTTGGATGGACGCACAGACCCCGATGTCTTTCCGTGTGGAACCGTGAATGCTCAGGACACATTAAATCTTTGATGCTAATGTGTACACGTGATGATTTCCTGCTACAAGACGACAACGCTATATCGCACATGACTCGATGATTATCTTCAATAGCAAAGGATTCAGCGCAGTGAGTGGCCAGCTCCATCACCGGACCTGAATCCCATCCAGCATGTTTGGGATGCTTTAAAAGAGAGGTACAGCTACTCTCAATCCTCCTCTTCAGGCCCTTGCCACGCTGGCAAGTGCTTTGCAAGAGCAATGCCTCTCACTTCCTACAGAATTGATAGACCGTATAATTGACAGCATCACACATTTGCTGTATGTGTTGTTGTATTGCTTCTAGAGGAGATCAAACTTCATATTGAAGGTAATTTTCCTAAACGAAACTGACACATCCGATTTGTTCAATTTATACATACGCTAATTTCTACAACACCATAATTGTCTGATAATTTCTTTTCATGTAATTGTACACCTTACTATGTGTTGTATACTATCGTTCAGTTTCATTAAATTCTTCATGTAACCTTTTGAGTAATCGTCATTTTTGTGATTTTTCCTTAATTAATGATAATCAGTGTATATATATGCATGTAACAGAAAATCAATTTTTATAACTTAACTAAGAAAAATATTACTCTTTTTAGCTAAATTCCAAAACCCTTGAACAGAGAGGTCCTAAAAAAGAAAGGAAACTAACTAAGTAAAACTTTTTATGAGCAATCCGCTCTTATTCCATGTTTATAAATTACAAATTAAAAGGGTTTTCTAACACAGACTCTTAAAAAGTGCAGAAAAGTATTATAGTAGAGCACAGGATGTAAGAAACGAGAAATAATTTCTAAGGTAAGAATTCCAATTCAGTTTCTTCCGGGTATGGGTTCATATCTCCCGCAGAGTCTCCTCTCGTAATATTTATGGCACACTGTCACAGACATCAAAAACCCAACAACAGATTTTCGTACTATTCGCTTTAGGTGCTGTAACGTAATCTAAAATCGATTGGATTTAACGAAATAGAATGAATAACGAAATAGAAATAATGATCTAATGAAACAGAAACATAGAATTTAATATTTTAAGCTTAATTCAGTAGTTCTGATAAAGGCCCTCGAAATCATAAGCAGAAACTGAAATTCGCAAGCACAACACAACTCCAGACATCCGATCTAGTAACTGGAACTACAGCCCAGCAGGATATTTCAGAATTTCAGATAACTGGATATATTTCCTTCGGTATGCCAAATTAGCTTTCATTGCAACGCAAGTAATGGAATTTTTTATTGCAAGTGAACCATGTCAATGGAAAATTTACAATTAGACAAAATAGCAACCTTAATTATACTTTAAATAAAATTCTATTGATTTCGAGAACGATAAGCCATATGTACCTCCATAATATTTTTGAAAATGTGGTAGACGCAACAACCAATTTTAAATCGAAATAATTGAGAGGAACAAAGCGGAAACGAACACAACGCCATCTATTGAGGAATATCAGTTCTTTCTATTTTATCGACAGATGGCGCTACGTTCGTTTTAGCTTTCCTCTGTTTGGTGATTACAATATAAAAGATTATTACTCTTTTCCCCTTTGTAAAATACTTTTGCTTTTGAAGAAAAGGACTCTATATCTTATTTCTCTCAAATTTGGTAGAGTTTCTTTCAAAATATATGCCGGTCTAATTTTAGGTTTTGCTTGGTTTGGGTTTTATATGATTTGGTAAAGCCTCAAGGTCTATCCGCCTAAGGGGAGGGATGCCTTTGTGGAGAACTTTTTAAGGGAAACTGGCTCGTATACACATTACACACTTTTTTAAAATTTTAAATTAAGGGAAAATTACTTGTTCGCGTACAGCATTTTGTTTCAATAAATATTATGCAGCAAAAATTATTTTAAGCAGTCTAAAGCATCACTGCATTAAAAAAAATCAAAAAAAGATTTGATCAGAAAAAATTCAGTTTTTTTCATTAAAAATGTAAAATAATATAATAATTTAAAAACAACACATTTTTATTTTTCTACTCAGATTCCGGCTATGTTGTAACTGCTTATATTCTGTTACTTAAAATGGCCCTTCAGAGTCATTTTATTTCGCATGACTTGCCTCGTAACCATAGAAACGACAGCTTCAGTAGATGGTCGAGTCCCGTATTGATTTTGGTCACACTTTATTTCCGTGCCGACGAAGTTTCTTTTTTAAAGTAACATATACGAAATGTCTTGCAGGTTTATACGAAATGTCTTACAGGTTTATACGAAATGTCTTAAAGATTTATACGAAATGTCTTACAGGTTTATGAATACATCTCTAACAGTTCCAAACGCAAAACGAAAAAAAAAAACCACATATCCAAAACGAGTTGCTTAATATAGCAATGCCAAACGATACAGAATTTGGGTTACATTATTATTATTTCATGATAAAATAACGGCACATGGGGAATTTTGCAGGAAAAAAAAATAATAATAATTACTCAAAGCAGCGCACTTCTCAATGGATCATTAATGTACGGAGTTTGTAACAAATAATTCACGCAAGTAAAATGGAAATCATCATTATCTTTCAAGGAATGAATTTCTTTCTTACAGTGAAGCCAACTGCATTTTCTTCGAAGTGTTAACACAAATCAAATCCACACAAATAAGTAACAAAATTTGCTCTTTTCAACACAGCGCCATCAACGCACAATAAAATAATTTTGCAGTTGCCTAGAAACACAATCATTTCCATTTCGATTAAGAAAAAAATTGTTTTGAAATAATATGATTTCAATAACTTTTATTGACGCATATCTCACTATTTTTCTAAAAAGGAGGCAAATTGTTCAATTCTACTTAAAATACACAACATTTATATAAATGTATATATATAATGATTTAAAAGAATCCAGCTAATGAAGTTACACAGGTACTAATAATTAATAACAATTAAAATGAACCTACATTTTATAGCTTTTAAATCGCTTAATTTGTTAATTAATGACAAAATATATTTGAAAGAAAAATTAAACATTATCTTACTCTTTTCACAATACCTCCCGAAGGATAAAAATATTTTATTTCGGTGAGTAGCAATAGATTTCATTTTAAATGGCCGAATTCGTTGATTAAATTCGAAAAGCAAATACATTGTATTTTGCTGAATGATATCCTACTTCTTTTACATCGCTGAATTTTCTGATTAAATTTGAAACCTAAATATCTTACTCTGCAAAGTGGCAACACAAAGCTTGTATATCGTTGAGTTTTTAAAAATTCCTAAATTCGCACAAAATACGAAATATAAAATTTCGGCTTCGAGGTGCATATACAACGGCGGAGCGGTAAAGTCTCTGAACACTGGTAGTTCGGTCCGAGGTTCGAATCCGCGAACGGGCTGGCTGCATCGGCGTTTTCGTGGTTTTCCCCATGTGTAACGTGTATACGAGCCAGTTTCCCTTAGAAAGTCCTCCCCTTAGGCAGATAGCCCTCGAGGCTCTGCCAGAATCACACACACACACACTCGAGGTGCATATGTTCTTTTGAAAGCCTAAATGTATTTAAAATTTGGTGATTCTAGGTTTCGTTCTTTTCCCACAATGCTGTTAAATTCGAAAGAAAAAGGTACTGCGTTTTGCTGAGTGGAAACACACATTTTATATTGCCGAGTTTCCTAATTAAATTTAAATATCCTACGCTTTTAAAGATTGGCAACAAAAAGCTTTTTACCGCTTCTAGTTTAATCAAACCTTCTTTAAATTTACACAAATGTTCGGCTATTTTTACAAAATGCAAGAAATATACATGCATATTCTTTATTTAATGGTAGAGATCATTTTAATCATGTGCCACTCTGCATTAATGAGGCACTTTCAAAATTATGACATTATAGACGAGAATAAAGAAACTTTGAATTTCCAGCTCACAGGAATAAAAAAAATCATACAGGAAGAGATTTCTGATGTAATTTTTTTTTTCAACATATTACCTTCCTAAAAGCCACATAAATTTCAGTTTAGATAATGGTTTTAAAACGTTGTAAGGATTACGTTAATTTTATTAACAGTTAAATTTTGAGTTAAACTTCCTTTCCTATCGATTCTCACTTCAACTTACCACTTCCGGCCAGAACGTAGTTTATGCTAATGAGGAAGAGCTGTATATAACCGCGAAGTTCTACAGTCTTAGTGAGAAAGATAACAGATATTCTGGCTGCACGCGTCAGCCTTCTTAAGCTACCCTCTCGTAAGCTATTATTACGCTCGGCCGTACTTAAGGCCCTTGATAGCTTCGCAGTCTATTAGCGCTAAGAGGCCAACTCTGTTAGAATTTTGATAGCTTCGGCTATATCTCTTTTCAGTTAAGATTAGTTTAATTTTTAGTCTCTTAAGTTCAAGCCCAAGTGTCGGCTTTATTGTATACAACTCCAAGATGGAGTTTTGTTAAACTTTAATTGGAATAATAAAGGGTTATTTTGCCCTTCTATCTTGTTGTTTCCCGTCACACGAACTCAAACGATTATTCGCTTATCAGTTCTTAACATTCTTCACTTCCAATAGTAACTTAGAATTACACAGTGTGGAATCCTACAGCATTAAACACACATATTTCCATAAACTGCATTTTATACATAAAGTCAAGAAATAAATAATATTGGAAGAAACATGATATATCATTGCTTAAATTATTAGGATAATTATGCATCACCTCCGAAGAATAACCGAGTGGATACCATATCAAGAAAATAACTCATACCATGAAAGCCTTTCTTTGCAGTCTCTACATATAATAAAAGAGTTGGGTGTTGGCTGGGTGTGTGTGATTATGGCAAAGCCTCGAGGGCTATCTGCCTAAGGGGAGGGATGCCTTCGTGGAGGACTTTCTAAGGGAAACTGGCTCGTATACACGTTACACATGGGGAAAACCACGAAAACGCCCATGCAGCCAGCCCGTTCGCGGGATTCGAACCTCGGACCGAACTACCAGTGTTCAGCGACTTTACCGCTCGGCCGCTGGTGGGCTCATATAATAAAAGAAAGAGTCTGTGTATGTGTCTTTCGTTCGCACTGCGCGTAAGCTAATAGAACCACGGCTACGAAATTTGGTACATAGGTGCATCTAGACAAGAGCCACGGCACCTCGAAGCGATTTTTTCGAAATTCGAATTCGAATTTTTTTATTTTATGTTATGTGACGAAATCGCGTCATTTTGAGACATAATGGGCTATAGGAAAGCGAGATTTTACTCTACACACTCCATTTTCACATCGTCATGAAACGTAGGCACTTAGCTATTTTACGAACTTAAAATAAATTTTGTAAATCTTACTTAAAATAAATTTCGAACTTATAATTTACTTAAATAAATTTACTTAAAATAAATTTCGAACTTAAAATAAATTTCGTAAATAAATCGATTAAATACGAATTTATTTAACAAAGGGAGCTTAACATCTTTTCAACGGGGTTTTTTCTAAAAAAGTTGATTTTAAAAAATGTACAGTTTATTTTTCTTTGGTTTTTGGACACGTTAAACTTTCATCCTTGCGACTGCTTTTACAAAAAGAATTTTAGAAAATGATAATATTTTGTATTTAAAAAAAAAAAAATTTAAATGAAGCTTTCGAGTACATTTCTCACATCTTTAAAAATGTGATTTTGGCTACAATTTTCCTTTCTTATTGTTGTTGATAGATTTTTGATGAAATCGCATCATTTTGAATAGTTTCATTTTTTTTAGAAATATGGGTTTGGCAACAATTTTTCATCGTACTACTTATGTCTCTGTTTTTAAGAGATTGACATATTTCATTGTCATTTTTATATATATATATATAATACATTTTTATTGATTTTTTTGGATAAAGTTTGCAGAGCAAAATTCTGCGCGGAATTTTTTGTTTTTTGAGTTTCTTTCATGTTATTTTTTTGCTTATTTCACTGTTTGTAAGATACTGAAAAGTTTCGCATGATTTTTTTTTCTTCAAAGGAAAGTTGGTTAATATTAGATAAAAATAAAACAATATGGGGAAATAATAAAAATATTGGTATTTATATTTCAAGAAATATGCTGTTCGCTTAATTTTAGTTTGCTAATACCGAAAACGAATTATATTTTAATAAAACTTTAAAAAAAAATATATATATATATAATTTACGAATTTTTTTAAATCTTGAATGAAATTCACCTGTACGTAAAATAATTTATATATATATATATATATATATATATATATTCTTCTAGAAACAGGCTCATCAAGGAAGAAGAATAAAAAAAAAAAAAAAAAAATTTATTCTCATTGTGCCCCTAAATCTCCCTCCAGGATAGTGGGTTAAAAAAATAATATTGTTACGAATTTGGTATTTAAAAAAGCTAATGTTAGTTCAATTATAAATTAAATGGTTTTATTTCCCGCGCAGTGCAGCGCGTGACGAATATTAAAAGAAGAAAGCTAAGCCGGAAAATTAAAAATGCAAGAGCACGTGCATTTAACATTAAATAAATAAATATCTCTTTTTGATTTCCAGAAAGTACTAGAAAATTCTAGCGCGTGATTTTAAAATCTTATAAAAGGAGGAAAACATCTCAGTTCGTAAGTAGTTGCTTAGTTTGTTGTTGTTTAGAAAACTGCTGTTGTTGATTGTAGCGAATTCGCGGATTAGCGTTCTTTAGCTGTTTTGAATTACGTTCTGTTGGACATTTGAGTAGTTAAAAGATAACTACTGTGAGATATTGTAATACTGCATGATAATTTAAGAAAATTTAAGCATTTTTGTTGTGATAATAATAAATTTTTGTTCATTTTCCCTCGGACTTGTGCATTCATTTCATAACGAACCCGTACGCACGCAACAATAACATCCTTTACTTTGAAGTTCCCTCACCCCTTGTAAATACATAAATAAATGAAATAATTAAAATTGGAAAATCAAAAACCGAAATGATCGGAGGAAAAGATCCAAAAACCTAACAACTGCACTTTTTGAATTATTTATACGACAGTGGACAGAAAGGAAGGGAAGCAAAGAAAAAAAAAGTTTCAGTTGTTTTCTTCAATACATCATATCATAATAACTGACAAATTAGAGCCCGAAAATAAAATTTGGCAATTTCATTATCGTTAAAGGAAGAAATCATAAACTATGCGATCGTTAAAAAAAATTATCCCATGTGGTACTCCAAATTCCAAACGGCTGCTGCTTCATCGTCATCAGGGAGCAACAACAACAGTCAGGGATCCCAACGGCAAAGTTCCTAAAAAAGCTTAACGTGTTGTATAGGCAATGCAGGCGGCTCAGCGACAAGTAGCTCCCGAGAAGCAGTCAGTTGTCTAATCAGCCAAAACACCAGACTGCTCTCATTACGGCGATTACTTGAACATGAGAACGAACGATGATGATCATCATCGTCACTTCATTTCGGACTTCCTTAACTACCGAGAGACAAAAACACTCGATAATGGCGTGTTATTTTGAGTTGGGGGGGGCGAATATTAAAGGGGCAGTGAATGAAGAAAAGTCCAGTTATAAAAGCAGCTGTTGGAAGCAGTTCTCTCCCTCCCCTGTTCCTCGGCGAGGGGTGGGCGGTAGTACCTCGGGCAGCTGGTCACTTGGTCATAGAGGGTGGTATGGAATAAGGCAGATAGTGGAACAATAGTGTGGACGTGACCACCTCTCGTCCAGTGAGGGGGTGTATAGAGAGGGATTCAGTTCCGCACCTCTGGCTATAAAGAACAATCAATAGGGTAGAGACACAGAAAAAAAGGGGGCGGCGAGTGGCCCCCATCTCCGAATTTTAGCCTCTGTTTCATAGATATATCTATATACTTGTACGTTCTACACCCCTAAAGCGCACTCCTTCGCAGTTCAATGCCCTCCGTGCAGTGTGTGCATCTGATTTCCAAGTTTTATTATAAGGATGGAAACAAAATAGTGCGCCCTCCAACCGCCTGTCCCCCCACGCACTAGACCCCACTTTTCTTTTCTTTTTTTTTTTTTTTTTTTATCAAATCCTCCCTCGCTCGACGCAAGGCAGAAAAAAATCTGTCCCTCAGAGAACATTCACCCCAGTTCTTTTTTTTTCGTATGTAAAGCTCAAAGCAGACACATATGTGCTAAAATAGGAAATTACAGAAAGTAATGGTAAGTGAGAGAACTCGAAAAATTTTTTGCAGTTTCAGTGTGTAAAGTTTATTTTAATTAACGCGTTATTTCTTATGTTGAATCTTCCCTGCACCAGAAAATGTAAACGAAGTAAGTTTTAAATAGAAGCGAATATCTAAATCGAGGAAAGAGGGATGGCAATTCCAGCATGCTATGATGCAATTATTCTGCTACTACCTGTCTTCAGGTTGTGCTGCGAGTTTGGGATTTATCTTTTGATTAAATTACGTTAGCCATTTTTAAGGTAAAGAAGCGAAGTTGATAAATTCTAATTTTAAACATTTTACTTGTAAATAATCAATAACGAGACATTGTTGTCTGTCCAGCCAACAAGAAGCAGAAATGATTTTCCTAGTTGCTTTATTTTTCGCAGTTTCCAGCTGAACTTTCAAACAAATCCTTAAGCTGGTGTGCATTGCTATAATTATTTAGTGTTCTTGGTCTAAAAGGTAAATATTCAGACGATAAATGTTCTGGCAGTCTAAAAAGGTTACACTAGTGTTTAGATTAAGCTAAATTGAATTTAATCTTATAAATATTAATCAAATGAAGATAATAAGAAAATAAATTTCGTTGAACTAAACAAGATTAGATCTAAAGCATTTTATTTTTATGGCCACTGTTTTCTCAGAAAGAGCACAAATATACAAAATTCTTATTTGCAATAATATCTTCGGTGAAAAATGCATAAAAATTATATTAATCAATATAAAAATGATATATGACTACATTAAAAATGTTATTAAAAAAATATAAAAAAATCTGAAATGTTTCAGATTTTAAATTACGTCCAAAGGGGCGTTTTTTTAACGTTTTGAGTGTTACTTTTATTTATTAAATATCATGTTCTTTGCACTTAAATCATAAAATTCAGTTCAACAGCAATGTCGCAAAATAATGTTAAATTAAGCATATCTTTAGAATTTCCGATATACACAGTTTCGCGAGCTGGAGATAAAAGTATTTTTTTTTTTCTATATAACGTTGCCATTTCTCGCTTTTAAAGCATTGAGTTTGTAAATCAAAAATTCGTTAAAGTTTTACAAAATATAAAATCTATAATAAAACAAATTCCAAATTTGGGATTTCAGATGTCCATATTCGCAGTAGGATTTCGTCATTCAAAATTCGATGGCTCTATGTACCATTGTTTTATCACAATGCGAGAAATAGACAATCATTTATGCAGATTTTTCATTATTTAATTTCTTCAAATATAATGCAGGACTCTAATATTTTGTGGCAACAGTTTGAAAAGTGAACCGACGTTTATGAGTCCGACGCAAAATCGCAAAACGATAATAAAACAAATTCAAAATTTCAAATGTGGGTTTCCAGATGCCCATATTCGCAGGAGGATTACGTCATTCAAAATTGGATGGCTCTAGGTACCGTTGTTTTATCACAATGCGAGAAACATACATACATTTATGCAGATTTTTCATTATTTAATTTCTTCAAATATAATAGACAGCGATACTATTTGATGGCAACAGTCTGAAAAGTGAAACGGACATTCAGAGTGATTGGATTTCCGATACACAGTGTTGCGATTTCCCCCCTTTCCGTACAGTGTTGCCATTCCTCGCTTTGAAATCATTGAGTTTGTTAATCAAAAATTCTTTAATGTCTGACAAAATATGAAATAGATAATAAAACAAATTCCAAACTAGGGAGCCTATCTTTAGAATTTCCGATAAACAGTTCCGCGCGATAGAGAAAATCGCCCCCCGGCCCGTAGAGTGTTGCCATTGCTCGCTTTGAAATTGTTGAGTTTGTTTATCAAAAATTCGTTAAAGTTTTACAAAATATGAAATAGATAATAAACCAAATTCCTAATTCCAAATTTGGGCTTCCACATGCCGATGTTCGGGTGGAAACGTACATTATTCAAAATTGTATGGCTCTAGGTACCGTTGTTTTATCCCAATGCGAGAAACATACATACATGCACACAGTTTCTTCATTATTTAATTTCTTTAAATATAACACAGGGCGATAATATTTGGTGGCAGTAATTTGAAAAGGGAATCAACGTCTATAGTGAATCAACGCAAAATACCAAAACGAAATTAATAGTCCTGATATATCACTTGTTAGAAGTCTTATGCAATAACATATATGACTTCGTATTTACATTGTATTGTGTTAAATGTATCGTAACTAGTTATTTACACAAATGCATCAATTTTACTGCCAAGGGATACCTGAATTGTTTCTAATCAATCATTCATTTTCAATTATGTACTCACGTATTTGCTTTAGTATTGTCTTAAAGGCTCTCTAGATCCTGGTGGACGTGGTGCTATACTAATTAACCGTATGGTAGAGGCATAGTGCCCACGTCCCCCGTTCCTTAACAGGCATTAAAGAAGGAATTATAAAATTATTCCGGTTGAAAACAAAGTTTTGGTGTGGTTCTTATCAAATCAATTTAATTTTAGTGTCAGAAAAAAGTACTCATCCGGGCAAGTGGAGTGCAAATGTACTAATCCTTACACAAATATTGGCTTTTTTATCCTTAGACACCGTTTAAAACAAAAGTAGCCAAAGTTTCTTTCAATTCGACCCATGTCACAGAATTCAGAAATCAACTTCTTAAAAAACAGTACAGCAGTTTTTGAATACAAAGAGATATTTGAAATAAATCATTAGGATTTAGCTTTTTTAAATTAACGTGATAGTTTATTGTAGGAAGGAAAGATTTAAGAAGGATACTTAACGCAACACAATACAATAATACCTGGAGAAAAGATTTAGTTAAGAATTCTACTGGATTTACAAAGGCAGTGAAATTGTGTAATACTTTAAGATTAAGGATGGAGCAATGATTCTCAAGAAGAAAGATCTGAACTCTATCGCTTTCATAATCGATAGAGTCTTATTGAAAATCTACACCAAAATATGGTTGCTTTATTTGCCTAATTTTAAATTTGACTTAAGAGAAGTTTTTCTCTTCCAATTTGATTCAAACAAAAGACACGGAAATAAAATTATTACTCTTCATAAGCAGTTTACAAGCCAGTCTCTCACAAAACCGGTTTAAGGCGTACATAAGCCGCCCAGACGGTATATTGGTTAGGGGAGCCTGACTGCGATATAGAAGAACCCGGGCTCGAATCCCCAGTGGAGCGGTGTTTGGTACACCCGGGTATCTAGGCCGAAGGCCTTACCCCATGTAGAACATTTGGTAGCTTCGAATGATGTGATGAAGTAACCAGAAATATCCTAGAACAAATGTGAAAACACAAAAACATAATGAATAAGTCAATAAGAGATACATAAATATTGGTACTGGAAAGCTGTAAAATAAAGGTAGCATAATAGATGTTAGATTGCTACTAGCGGCAAAAGCCGTCGAGCTGGTGCGAACAAAGTCCTGTGCATAGTCGAAAAAGTCCTTTCGCGAGATACTAACTGTTCATTCGTCGGAGCCAGTCACGTCGGAGTCTCCCGGAAATTGACTCAGTACGATGCTGCTTGAAAATCCAGGAACTGAGACACAGAATAATTGTAGAAAGGTGACGAAAAATGAAAGTAATTACTTAGAATAACTGCATCTTTTTGAAGTGAAATCCTTAATAGTCCTCATCGGCAATCTTCATAAGGTATATGGGTTCGAATCCCGGAGAAGGCATGGATATCAAATTGTCTTTCCTTCATAAGAGCTAACGGTGGCTGCCTGTTAAGTGCCTCCACAATAAAATGACCACCACTTCTGGCATTAGGAGTGGCCATTGCCGTTATAGGCAAGTGCATTATTTGCAATATTATGACGGATAAAATGCACACAAGAACAAATACTTCTTAATCGATGCATATCGAATCGACCTCGTAAAAACTTATGTTTCGCTCCATATTTTCAACTTTTCTAAATTCATAGTCTTAATATAAATATTTCAAAACACTTCAGGTTTTGAAAACTGGGAAAGGAGTGGATGTTTAACAAGTTTGTATCAAAGTTGTTAATTTAAAAGATCTGTTGACCAAAGAATTACAATTAATTTGTATATATAAAACATACATGATGATGCTTTATATACGTATATACCGTTTGTTAAAAAATTTCTAAGTTTTACAATGAAATAACAATAGCATTGTAAAACATTAAATACGATACGAAAATCACTTATCCGGAATAAATAAAAAGAATTACTAATAACTTTTTGTATGAAGTTTACTGCATCGTGACATTTAAGAAAAAGCTCCGATATTCCTTTTGCGAGTCTTTTTATAGCCTCTGGAAAGGCGGAGCTTACAAAAATGACGTCAGTCTCGTCAGCCAATTCAGTTCGCTTTAAATATCTCGAGAACATTCTATAACTGTACGTTTAGAAAAAGCGGGAAAAACAACTTGACTACGGGGCTGTGGATTTAATTCCACGTACTTTCAAATAAGAGAACGTCGCCATTAAAAATGAAAAGAACATACAGTTAGAATTGTAAGTATATTCTTGACTATGGAATTTTATTATTACAAATATATATATATATATGGAAATGATTACATGCATTTAATTTAGTTTTTCCTTTTACAATTGAAATTTTGTTCTTCATGATGATTTAACATTTTACTTTCAAGTTACTTCAAAACATCTTTCAAAATATAACTTACTAGTATGGATTCACTCTTTTAAAATATTTCTACTTTAATTAAACTTAGGAGATAATATAATCAATTAATCAATATTGTTTAAGAAATAAATTATTATTAACTTACTTTGCAGCAATTGCGCAAGTAGTAGTAACTTGTTTTCGCGCTAAATGCATTTAAGAATCATACCACATATATAATATATATACATATATCCAAGCGTGCGAAGACTGTGTATCGGAAATTCTAAAGACATGCTTTTTAAAATATTTTGTGATATTGCTGTTGAACTGTGTGGTGTTAAGTGAGAAGAACATGATATTCCCTAAATAAAAATAGCCCCTCCCAAGAAGAAAGAAAGAAAGAAAGAGCCTCTTTGGACGTAATATAAAATTTGAAAGCTTTAAAGTTTTTTTTTTAATTTATTTTTTATTTTTATTTTATATATATATATATATATATATATATATATATATATATATAAGTTTTTGTTTAGAGGCTTAGTTTAGTTGAGTAAAGATAATAAAATTTTGGTTTAAAAACCTAAATTAACCGCCTGCAAAATATATATAGAGTAGTTAATGAAAGGTAGCCAAATTTTACACTTCTATTGGTTAATAAAAATTTCTAAAAGAATGGTGTCTAAAGCCCCCCCCCCGCCCCGAAAAAAAAATTAAACCATTCGCTTCAATTTTCACAAATAGCATACAGAATTTTCCAAACAAAAGTTATAATTCCGAAAATCTGATCATTTTTCAGTGGGATAAAAATTTGCATAGTTTTAATATCGTGTACTTTTAAACAACACATTTCGTAAAGTCCTACTAACATTACTTTGTCTCGTCAGCCGCCGATGGCCAATAATGAAATGAATCGCGAAATATGAAGTGAAGTATACTAAACAATAAAGAAATACACTTGAGAAAGATTGATACGCGAATAAAAACTGAAAAATAAAATCTCAAGTAAAACTTAAAAAACAAATGCAAGAAAAACAATGACGTAGATGTTCAATTACCATTGTTTTTATCTGATGCAGAATTTTATCTGCGTCAGCTATTTAACGTAGTTACATGACGTAGGTTTTATCTACGTCAATTAATGCTGGTTTAAATTCAGTTGATGTTGATTTTTATTACACCAATTAATGCTGCTTTTCTTGCATTCTGAATACGCTTTTTAACAGAATAATAACGGCGCGTATATATAACCAATAAACAATAATTTAAAAAAAAAAAAAAAGAAGAAGTCATGTGATGTTTCGTACAATAGAGAGCTCCGCGTGGAAAATTTTAATCTACAACATCTCGATGAATAACGACACAGCACTGGAGAATGCAGAAAGCGGAAGATTGTACTGGTTAGAAACAAACTTAATCATCTTAGATCATAACCGTCAAGAGAAGAATGCGAAGAACACAGTTATCAAGCAACTAAAATTATAGCCGAGAGGGTTAAAAAAAAGCACTAAAATTTCAGTTACAGAAGCCAAGAGACGAATACAAAAGGAGTTAAAATAGCGGAAATCAGAGGTGGATGGGCGAGCACCAGAACCTCTTGCTTACCTTCCTTCACAAGCGCTCATACCTTTCCCTTTCACACCCAAGGCAGGTAGTTTCAACTTTAAAAGAAATAAAAAAGGGGGGAGAAGACGGACAAAACATATTTTTTAGAAAACTGGGGGGGGACCGAAAGGAGGGCAGAGACCTTCCAGTTAAAAAAAAAAATGTCCCCTATTTCTTTCTCTCTCCACTCCTTCGTTTGAAGACCCTGAAAAAGTTGTAGATAAATATATATATATAAAATTTCCTTTCTTTTACCCCCCTCCCCACATTTTATTTCGAAAGTTCTTTGTTCGGTGTGGGCTTGTTGCGGTGGCTAGGTTGCTGAGAAAGTCATAATAGAGCCGATCATGATGGATTGATTCTGGCAGGACTAGCTTCCTCTTTCTCTCTGTTCTGTCCCCCCTACCTCTTTGAAGAGGGAAAGGGTTCCCCAACCTTTCTCGCAACCCATTCTCTAACAGCGGCCTAGACAAGGTCGTTGCAGAAAGACCTGGGGGGGGGGAGAGTGTAAGGATTCAAAAAATAAAATGAAAAAGAGAAAAAAACAAAAATATCGGGCACCTGCTCAATGGAGGCGGTGCTACACTCCGATACGTAACGAAAGGGTGAAAGAGAATGTCAGCGCATGCGTCGGGTTTCGCATAATTTACTTCTCTACCAAAACCTCCTATTTGCACCAGTTATAATAACCATCTTCATTAAGCTTACGCCCTATTCATTTATTCGTACATTTGCATTGATTCCGAATTACGCTTGCATAATCATCTTCTGTTTTTTTACCTGCCATGTCATTCCTATCCTTAATGAACGTAATTACAGCCAACCAGCGAAAATTTAATTTACACGCATCACGACCCCAGTTTCGGGTACATTTTTCTTACCATCTAATTACCCTTTGCCTTTATCATTAATTTACAACGCTAGGAATGTGCAGGAATCTGAAGCTACGCTAAAAATGTCAAGGACACTGAGAGGTATAATTATCATCTCTAGTTCCTCACTTTATAATTTAAAAGCATCATTCCGCAGTCGTCTTTTATAGTTACTCATCTGCATGCGAGATTACTCACGCTCGATTAAAACTTAATTAATTATGAAATTTTAGCTCTATCGGATCTCTCGATATTCTTATTATAAACTACAATAATAACAAACTACAGTATGTCCCAGATATATAAATATACCTGGATTGAATTTAAATACAACACAGCTTTTATTAACGTACATGTAACATGAACATACATGCCACATACCGCGTTCTCGTACGTGTACTACTATAAAAAAATCTGATGTGTACACCACATGACTTCCTTGTACGGAATATTAAATTATACGCATTTTTTCGTGCATTTCATTTAAACTTATTGGATTGAATTAAATCTACTTCGCTGACAGCGCATAAACCACAATAGAATAAAGGCATTCTTTAAAATTCACTCTAGTATTTGTTTACCATAGCGACACTCTGGCGCTAGATTCACTTAACAGTATTATATTTCGTTCATATTATAACTCATAATGCGCAAAATTTATATCCTTTAAAGAATAGAATTATCTAATCGTTGCCACATGTTCTATTCAAATA
The DNA here is from genome assembly GCF_044657685.1 of Stegodyphus dumicola. Lineage (NCBI taxonomy): Eukaryota > Metazoa > Arthropoda > Arachnida > Araneae > Eresidae > Stegodyphus > Stegodyphus dumicola. The sequence continues at coordinate 17,467,381 of NC_140772.1, read as the reverse complement.
CTATAATAAAGCTACAATGATGTATAAAAGAAATTAAGAAAACAAAACAAAAAAGAAACAGTTTTTCACAGACGATTGAGTATTTCTCCTTTAATTAATTCAGTTCTCACTTCGCGAGAAAGCAAAAATACATAAAAACTCAAAATATCTATATTAAAAATTACGAAGTAAATCTTGAACACTTATTTCCTCGAAAAAATTCCAGAAAGAATTAAGCATGATTTAATTGGCAATAATAAATGAATGCATTATCTTTGTTGTTGCGAAGCTAAGTTTCTCTACATTGGCAACAAATCCACTAGTCTCCTGTTTCAAATGTAAACATCAATGGCCGCCATTAAAAAGGCTTAGCGCAATTAAACAACTTTAAAATTGCTGATAATTCTAAAAATATTGCACACAGATTTACTAAAGGCATTAAAACCTTAACCGGAAGATAAAAACAACATAATACAATCATTTTTAAAGCAAAAAATGTACAATTTACAAACATATAAGAGTAAAGAAACTGAGATCACTGAGCTGGGTAACAGAGTGGATATATATATAAATATATTTATATACGTTTGGTGCGGCCGATTGTAACCAACATACGAGGTGTACATCTACATGTTATAGCAGTCCTAAATACAAAATTTCAACATTCCGAGGCTAATCGTTTTTGAGTTATGCGAGATACGCACGTACGTACATACATTCGTACAGACGCCACGAAAAATTCTCTTCAGAATTCATTTTAAAGCAGTTTTATAATTTTTTTGGAGCAAACGAGTCTTTTATTCTGTCCTTACGTACAGATATCACGCAAAAACATCGTTAAATTGCATTCGATAGCGGTCAAAATGTATATTTTCGTTGAAATATGCTGCTTGAAACTTTTCGCGATTACAATACTTCCTTTTTTATTCGTACGAGGAAGTAAAAACAATATGTTCCGAATTGTATCGCATATATTAAATTATCATGATTTTTCCGATTGGATTTGGGTAGACTTTTATTTGGGACATGCTTGCATGACATTACGTTCTGAGGTTTGTTAGAGAGGTTCATATAAAATAACTAGCATGCTAAAACAATTAGAAACATGCAGCATAATTCGAGTAACGTACTGCAACCTGAATATATTTGCAAGAGAATTGTTTCATGGATTAAATTGCAGAAGATAAATATACTTCTTTAGATGTGGGATTGAAAATGAAGAAAACGAAACACATACCTACCTACGTAAGGAGAATACACGAAAATCTGACAAAGTTTTCTATCTGAATGATAGAAAACGAAACCCTTAGAGCTACCTGTTGTAGGGAAGTGAAATCATTGCCAGTGTGGTTTAATATTCATTAGCTAAACAAAAGAAATTTTGCACTTTGAAGAGCATGAGATAGTTGTTCGGAAAGAAAACGGAAAAGTGAAAAATTCTCTATTGTGTATTACTCCTGATAAAAAAAAATAACATTTTTTATTTTTATCTAGCCGAAATTAGTCAAATAACATATCACTTTGATGAAACTTGGATACATTTTACATTTATAAAAACCTTTTGATTTTGGTTAATTCCTTAGTTTTTCTTTTCCCACCAGATGGCGCCAGGGCCTTCATTTTCCCTCATTTAGCTAGAACATTCTGGAATTTTTCTCTGGTGTTTTTAAGCAAGCAAAGGCTTATAGTCCCTTAAATTTCATTAAGTTTTATATTTTTGTGCAGCTAAAATTATTCAAAACGCGTCTTTCGTTGGCAAATTAGATTTCCTGCAACCGTTTCTTATCCATAAAAATCTTTCAGTTCTTGTTAATGATTTCGGTTTGAATTCGGCAGTTTCTCAAAACTTTGTTGTTTAGTTGCTTTTCTTTTTTTTTTTTTTTTTTTTTTTTTTTTTTTGGTCAATAAATGACATCAGCACCTTTGTCCTCCACCCAATTATTCAGAACACCTCGGAATTTTTTTCCGATTTTCTGACGTAAGTACATGTTTCTTTTCGGAATTCTCTCTTCCGTTGCTACGTCTGTTGTTGAAGAAAGTGATTCGATTTAATCTTTGGAACTGTAGATCTGCACACTTAATAACGTTACGCCAGTTTCTTTTGCTTATAATTAGTTATTTTAGCAAAAATGTTATTGCTCCTAATGTGAGCTCCTCCACTACTGCTCTGGCATGCACATGTTCTTTGTATTTAGCAAGCAGTACAGCCAACGTCTCTGAAAACAAACTGTGTGTAAAGCATGATAAGATAACTATAGCTAAAATTCAATTTTATCTAGAACAGACAATTATTCACGGAGGGAATATTTCAACATATACAGTGAAAGTGACTCGGCACAAAGAGCCAAATTTCAAAGAGAAAAACTAAACTGTCTAAACTTCAGCTTAACTGTCTAAAGATATTAATTATTTTTAGAAGAAAAATTCCTCGCATTCGATGAAAATGAACTTCCCAAAACATAATACACATCACACATACCTTTGTCCCTGAAGGACTAATATGCTTTTAATATTGTTTTCGTTTTGCGATTTTGCCTCTATTCACTACAAACGGCGAATCACTTTTCAAACTGTTGCCACAAAGTATTATCGCCCTGTGTTATATTTAAAGAAATTAAATAATGAAAAATCTGCATAAATGTATGTTTACTTCTCGCAATGGTATAAAACAACGGTACCTAGAGCATCGAATTTTGAATGACGTAATCCTCCTACGAATATGGGCATGTGGAAGACCAAATTTGAAATTTGGAATTAATTTTATTATCGATTTCCTATTTTGTAAAACTTTAACGAATTTTTGATTAACAAACACAAGGATTTCAAAGCGTGGAATGGCAACGTTGTACAGAAAAAAACATTTTGATCTCCAACGCGTGATTCTCTGTATCGGAAATTCTAAAGATATAACATTTTAAAACTATTTTGCGACAATTGCTGTTGAACTGAATTTTAAGTGCGAAGAACGTGATATTTGATAGATAAATGCAACACACAAAATGTTAAAAAAATGCCCCTTTGGACGTAATTTAAAATCTGAAACATTTCAGATTTTCTTTTTATTTTTTTAATTATTATTCTGAATTTCTATAAAGAGATGACGACTTCTCAGCAATACTAACTCTCAATGAATTTATAGAATTTACGTTTTTCCTGCCATAATAAGAATAAGATGCGTACTGTCGACTTCGAATAAACCTGCGGCAATCTTAACCAGACTGCTGATTAACTGGACTCTGTTTAAAAAAGAATGTTAAAAAAAAATTCAATCACGAACCATTGACGAAAAATATAAAGTAAAAGAAAAAAAAAAAAAAAAAAGAAAGAAAAGAAAGAAAGAAAGAAAAAAAAGTGAACGGGTTAACTGCAGCGATAGCGAATTATGTCATAATATTTGGGAGTTGTTTTTTTATACACAGCATCACGTAATTTAATTGTACGTAATCCGCAAAATATAAACATCGCACAAAAATAATTAAAAATTAAATTCTTACCGACATTTTTGCGCTTGTTTGAACACATTGTCATTGTTGAAGTTCTTTTGTGAATACAGTTTTTAATGCCAATTTTTATCAATTTCTAATGATGTTAGAAAGTTTAGTCATTAGTTTTTGTCATTTCTAATGATGTTTATTTTTTCCGTTATTTATAGTGAATATTTTTATCTTCATTCCAGACTTAACTTATGCAATCAAATAAAGTTTTCTCTGCCTCAAATTGCTCGAAAATACAGGTAAATTGTTAACAGTATTATTTTTGTTCTATATAATACGGGTTATCTGTTCTTCCTGTACTTTTTAACTGTCTTCGGATTAACCGTGGACAGTCCTCGCACTCGGGAGTTGACTGTAACAAAGTAAATTTACAAAATAACATTCATAGCAATCAAATAAAAAATTAAGTAAAATCCGTAGCATTTAACCAATCAAACGATAAATAAACATAGCTAGTTAAACTCGTATTTACCGTATGTACATACAAAAGCATTACACACATTTACATTAAAAAAATATATAAAAACAAGTTTTAGTTTTCAGTTGCAGTTTATTCTTTAACAGCCTAGTTTTGAGTTACAATTTACTTTTAATATTTTTTGGATTCCTGCATGTCTCTCTGGTGTTACGTCTCTCCATACTCTGGGTTCCAAGAGGGCGTGGAGTCTTCTTTTCTTACCAGTTCCAGCTGGATTACGTTACCAACAATATCTACCATGTGGCCAGCAGACGTCGCTCTTCTTTTGTTCCACCACAGCACGTACACACTGGTACACGACCACAATGGTAAGTCCGAGTATTTTTAGAAAAGAAAATTGCCGACACATTTTTCTAGAGTTCACTGAAGTAGCAATCACAGCATGAAGCTTCTATCCCTCCAATGAAGAGATTAGAAATTACATTATATGTTAGGGTTCAGCTAATAGCTGAAAATTTTGAGGCCAAATGAAATGCCGAAGATTTCATATTTGCGTCAGAATCTGCAAGAGTTACGAACTAAACTTTAAAAATCAGCTACTAAAAATTTATTTTGAGTTTTGAGTCGAAATATTTAAAGGCCAAAATAATTTTTTGAAAGGGAAAACGCTTTGTTAGCGAAAGCGAAATTTTTTAATCAGTTTGGATCTTCCGACTGAAATTGAGGAATCTTCAACTGAGAAAAATGACAGCTAAAAAATATTTATTCATTTCTTTCTTTCTTTTTTTTTTTTTTTTTTTAGTCCAAAGGGATTTGAATCCCGAAGGACTATTAGTTTCGTTTTGGCAGCATTTTGCGTCGGACTCATAAATGTCGGTTCACTTTTCAAACTGTTGCCACAAAATGTTAGAGTCCTGCATTATATTTGAAGAAATTAAATAATGAAAAATCTGCATAAATGTATGTATATTTCTCGTATTGTGATAAAACAACGGTACATAGAGCCATCGAATTTTGAATAACGTAATCCTCCAACGAATATGAGCATGTGGAAGACCAAATTTGAAATTTGAAATTTGTTTTATGATCGATTTCCTATTTTTTAAAACTTTGACGAATTTTTGATTAACAAACTCAAGGATTTCAAAGCGAGCAATGGCAACGTTGTGCAGAAAAAACATTTTTATCTCCAGCGCGTGAGTCTCTGTATCGGAAATTCTAAAGATAGGCTCGTTTTAAAACTATTTTGCGATATTGCTGTTGCACTGGATCTTATGGTTTAAGTGCGAGGAACATGATATTTAATAAAGAAAGGTAACACACAAAATGTTAAAAAACGCCCCTTTGGACGTAATTTAAAATCTGAAACATTTCAGATTTTTTTTTTTTAAATGCATTTAAGTCATAATCTATTTAATTAATTTTTTTTTTTTTTTTTTTTTTTGAAAGAGGAAACGTAAGGCATTTTGAGTTCTTTGCCAGCAATTTTACATCAAATTTAGTCCTACTTCGAGATTTTAAATGGCAATGCTTTTGCCAGGGTACAAAAGCTCGCAAACTGAGAAACAAGATTGGGGGTGGGGAAGCAATTTTTAATGTAATTTTTGCTCTTTAATGAAATTTATTTTCAAATAATTTTCATTATTTCCCAAAACTAAAAATGAAAAAAAAAAAAAAAAAAAAAGGTTTAAAGGTTTACAGTAAAACATAAAATTGTAAATATACCTTTAATATAAATTAGATGTGATATATTTTTTTACATTCCGTGTCTTTTAAAACATGAATTCTTATTACTTTTCAATTTAGACTACTGAATCATGGCGTTTTCTTCAAAATCGTATACATGGGGAGGGAAATGGAGAAAGAAATAAACATCCTACCTCTATTATATTATCTAATTATTAATTATTTAAGTGTGTCTGGGAGGCGGGGAGACCAGGGTTCGATTCCAGGCGAAGTAGCTGGCTGCTCGAGCATTTAAGTGATTTTCCCTTGAGTAACGCGTATAATCCTAACAAGCCATTTCCCTTAGAAAGTCCTCCACGAAGGCATCCCTTCCCTTAGAGAGGCAGATAGCCCTAGTGTGTTTTGACATAATCTACCAAACCGAACTAGATGTGCCTAGTCGAACGGTCTAGAACAAGGGTAGCACAGCAGCCAAAGAGGCAAAAGTACTAATATTTGTTCAGTCAAGACCATGTTATAGTTTTTCCGAACCTAGGCGAAGTAAATCCATCTCTTTATTAACAGTATTGCGAATACGCATAGCTTTCTTAGAATTACCAGTCACATAAAACATTTACAATATTTGCAATACTGGCATTTACATAATCATTCTTGTCTGAAATACCATTAGAGGCATAATTACGATTATTAGCTAAAACAACATTATTAGGTATTTGTTCGTAATGTGAATAAACCAGTTTCAACTACTGGCTTATTTATACCGGCTAGAATATTTTTAGAACAAAAAGCACGTAAGTAATTCTTCTTCAATTTTTTTCGATTCGGAGAGACCCTCAAATTATAATTTTATTTTGCACAACTCCTAAAACTATAATTAGTGTTCGGTAGAGCCCTATCACCATCAATAATGTTCATACAATGTTCATACAATGTTCAAAGAGAACTGAAAATGCTACAGTCCTTTAAAAGAGAAAATAAAAGAGAAAATCGCTTTTCATTTTCAGCTAGCAGAATTAATGCATATTATTTCAGATAATGATAACGACACAAACACAAAATAGTCTTAGCCCAAAAGGGCACATTGCCCATAAAGGCTATAAATTTCGTTTTGGCATTTTGTGTTGGTTCACTATAATAGTCTGAATCCCTTTTCAAATTGTTGCCACCAAACATTAGAGACCTGCATTATATTTAAAGAAATTAAATCATGAAGAATCTGCATGAATTTACGTATGTTTTTCGCTTTAGAAAAAGCAACGGCACCCAGAGACATCAGATTTTGAATAACGTAGTCCTCCACTCGAATATGGGCACCTGGAAACCTAAATTTAGAATTTGGAATTCGTTTTGTTATCTATTTCCTACTTTTGATTAACAAACTCAACGATTTCAAAGCGAGCAATGGCAACCCTGTACGAATTTTTTTTTTTAAATCTCCAGCGCGCCAGACTGTGTATCGAAATTTCTAAAGATATGCTCTTTTTAAATATTTTGGGATATTGCTGTTGAAATGAATTTTATGGTTTAGTGCGAAGAACATGATATTTAATAAATAAAGGTAACACATAAAACGTTAAGAAAAGCCCCTTTGGGCATAATCAGATTTTTCATTTTAAACTTTTTCTTTTATTTAATTATTTTAGATGTTTTACTTTTTCGGTTCATTTGTTATTAAAAATATCTGTCGAATTTTATTTTGAATTGTAGAACCTTTAGAGAAGTGGTCCTGAATCCCTAGTTTCTGAGGTAATACAGTTTAAAGACAACTCCTTTGTACTGTTTAAAAGAGAAAGTAGGTTATATAGAGACAAACACACATGCGGATTGAAACGCAGAATTATATACCTAATAAAATAAGACGTCCATAATGCAGAAATTTTGAAGGTCAAGAAAGACAAAACTTTAAAACTTATTTTTTGTCATTCTTACACACATACAAACACACATGGTAAAATTACACACGAAATTCTTCTTCAAGCGTTTATGATAAAAGAATAAAAGATAGAACTTTTAAACTGTACACATCCATTAACTGTGTTTACCCACATATAGCAAATGGAAAACAAAATTTCTGAGTAATGACACTGCCGATCAAAACTTTGTTGTTTAAGTTAGTAAAACAGATAAGTTTGTCCGGAAAATGTACGTTTACCGATTTGCTTTAAGAAAATAAAGAAACTAAATTTGTTACGTTAGAAACTTTCAATATGTTTGGGCTCTCACTTCAGGATTAAATAATAATGTTACGAATTTTGTACATATTAAAATAATTACAGTGAAATTATACCTGAAATTGTAGAATATTCCCCCCCCCTCAAAGGGGCTTTGTCCCTGGCAAGACCATTTTGCGTCGAAATTTTTAAAAAGCTGTATTATTTTTCATACTGTTGCCACCAAATATTATCGCCCTGTATTTTATTTGAAGAATAAAATACAGAATCTGCATAAATGTACGTATGTTTCTCGCATTGTGATAAAACAACGTTACCTAGAGCCATCCAATTTTGAATGACGTAATCCTCCTGCGAATATGGGCATCTGGAAGCCCAAATTTGAAATTTAGAATTTGTTTCATTATCGATTTCAAATTTTGTAAAAGTTTAAAAAAACCTCTGGCGGCCTATTCGCTCAAGCAATAATTTAAAGCAATACAGCTCGCACGATTACGGTTACAGGAAAAAAAATTTCGAAATTTTTGAATAGCAAGAGCCATTTTTTTTTTTTTTTTTTTTTTTTTTTTTTCTGCGCATAAAATTGATCACAGCAATGAAAAACCGTAAATGGAGTTGGAACGATACACATATGATGAAAACTGCCAACGTGAAAAATTTGCAAAGAAAATCATTACTTAGTTCTTCCAGTCTTCCTCGGGACAATAAGGAATGGCATCTTAAACCGAATGTCTGACTTTCTTAATCTTCATTTATGTGTTTATTTGTAAAAATAATTCTACAGCATAAATATACGCTCATTACATTATTTTACGATTTTATAAGTTTACCATTTTAAGTTCCCAAGTTATATTTAGCTCTTCTACCATCAACATATAAATACTACTGATCAAATTTTATAAAACGCTTCAAATATTTCTCTATCCGAGGACTTATTAGTTTTTTAAAAGCCACGTACGTGTTCACGATTCTGCGCTCAAATATGTCAAAGACTCAAATCCATGACCTCCATTTCAGCTAAATATATACAGGGTGGTCATAAAACATTTCCCCGATGTATGAAAGGTGCAATGATGTCTGCCCACCATCGCAGACAATAATGCACTCCATGCGGGAGAAGAAAATCTGTGTAACTTCACATTTTATAGCATCTTCCAGTTCTGACAAATCTCGGGGATTTGATGTCAGATTGTACACACATTAAGATTTTTTTTGGGGGGGAAGCAGGCAAGGTGAAAAATTAACAAACGCCTTTGCCGGGAATCGAACCACGGACCTCTGGAATACTGGCCCAGCGTGCAGAACCACTACACCACGAAGGCACGATACGAAAGTGGGAGAAATACCTTATATAATCCCCTTTTTAAAGGGCGACTGGGGTTTTTAGGGGACCCAATCGCCAAATCTTGGGTGTGAAGAGTTATCGTCCACAACCCTTTTAGCTCGGGCGCCATTGTAGAGACATTAGGTGTTTTTGGAAGCAGGCAAGATGAAAAATTAGCAAACGCCTTCGCCGGGAATCGAACCACGGACCTCTGGAACACCGGCCCAGCGTGCAGAACCACTACACCACGAAGGCACGCTAGGAAAGTGGGAGAAATACCTTATAAGAAAACCCAGAATCAGAAATCAATCAGAGTGAGATCGGGCGATGGCGGTGCCTACGAAACTGCTTAAGTTAAGAAAGATTTCTCTATTTTGAAACGTTGTACACATTGAAAACTTGTAATTTCAATGAAAGTTTAATTTCCGCTCTTGTGTTGTCAATGGTCCTTTATAATGGCCTTCTTTGCAAATGTTCCAGATCACGCTGCATAATGTTAAACGTGTTGTTGAGAAGTAATTCCCCCTTCTCTTTTAATTAGCACATTTTCGTTTTAGCTGCAGTTTACCAAACGTGAACAAGCAAAGCTTTGTTGAATTTTAAATGTGCGTTTGTGCGTACGTTGGTTGTCATCAGAGCGGCAACTAGCCCACGATGACGAAGTAACCCTGCGTGAGACGTCGATAATTCAAGAAGCAGAATTATAACTTTAAAGCACTGAATTTCAGACCGAGATTGGAACTTCCCTTACTGCCTTCGGGAATTATTGTGAAGACATTCGCAAACCTCCAACAACAGCCACCTTCCGCTGCCATATTTGTGGTCTCAATGCAACATCAATTACCTAATTAATACCATTTTGTTGGCCAGGACATCATGGGGGGGAATTCCCGGGTCTTCGTCCAGCTTTTCGCACGCTCTGGCCATTATATTAGTCACTCACGAGCTCCGAAATTCAGTCACGTCCAGCCCTGATCGACGTGTAATCCTAGCGAATAACTCACGAAGCATTACAGGTAAGAAACAGGTCAGATGCTGCGTGGGCGGATAGAGAGAGAGAGAGAGAATTCAACATCTTTCGAGCTCTCGCGCTTCGTCCAGTGAAGAGAAGACGATGCTGAAGATAAACGAGGAACTAAACAAGAAGGGACAGCATCTGGAGGGCTATTTTCTTCATCGGATGAGATCGCAAGTGTCGGATTGAGTGTTCAAAAGACTTCTTTGCGCAGAGGAAAATTACAAGGAAAGGAAACTAACCACAAGACTGCCAGTAGCTAATTAAAAGAACGAAAATACGTTAAAGGTTGTTATTGAACCATTTTCTGCTAATATACTTCAGGCATTACCCCAAACATTAATTAATGTGATCATACTAGCAACATGTTACCACCAACAACAAAATTAATTTGCAATCAGTCATCAAATTTTAAAGAATACTTGTCAAAGGAAGATATTTTAAACTCATTTTTAATTAGAAAAAGTTAGAGATTTTCTTTTTAATTGTAAATTTAAAAAAAAAAAAAAAAAAAAAAAAAAAAAAATCTGAAATGTTTCAGATTTTAAATTACGTCCAAAGGGGCGTTTTTTAACATTTTGTGTGTTACCTTTCTTTATTAAATATCATGTTCCTCGCACTTAAACCATAAGATCCAGTGCAACAGCAATATCGCAAAATAGTTTTAAAACGAGCCTATCTTTAGAATTTCCGATACAGAGACTCACGCGCTGGAGATAAAAATGTTTTTTCTGCACAACGTTGCCATTGCTCGCTTTGAAATCCTTGAGTTTGTTAATCAAAAATTCGTCAAAGTTTAAAAAAATAGGAAATCGATCATAAAACAAATTTCAAATTTCAAATTGGGTCTTCCACATGCTCATATTCGTTGGAGGATTACGTTATTCAAAATTCGATGACTCTATGTACCGTTGTTTTATCACAATACGAGAAATATACATACATTTATGCAGATTTTTCATTATTTAATTTCTTCAAATATAATGCAGGACTCTAACATTTTGTGGCAACAGTTTGAAAAGTGAACCGACATTTATGAGTCCGACGCAAAATGCCAAAACGAAACTAATAGTCCTTCGGGATTCAAATCCCTTTGGACTAATAATTACGTTAAAGCTAACACTCTTCCTGGCATAATTTTGAATTTGGATAACTCTTTCTGGTTCAAATATTGAAAATAAGTTCCTACAGCCGAAAATGTTTAGAAGATCAAATGAGGATTTTGACAATCGCATTGGCGTTTGTCTCCCAAGTGGAGTTTTTGCTACCAACCAGCATTTTCGAGAAAAGTCTTGAAAATACAAACTTTTTTTTAGGCTTTTATTGCTTTGATCAGCAAATTACTTTGCCTGTGAATTGTTTCGCACTCGGATTTTAGCATTTTAATATTTCATTACAATTCTCTTCGACTGATAGCGCAAGGTTCTTTTTCGTTTTGTTCCACCCATTGTTGTGTTTCCATATAAAATGGTTGCTAATTCTTTATGGAGGCGAACCTTAATAAAGTTTACTAAGGACTTCTTTATATTTTATTTTACTCTTCAAGTTATTTTAGTGAGAGATTTTCTCAAGTTATTTAAAGTTTAATTTATTCAAGAACTTATTTACGCATAACTATACCGTGTGGGAAAAACACTCCATTCAATTGCTATCTACAGTTGCCAAATATTGCAAAGAAGTGCTATTCACGATGGTACGTAACTCTCTCAGCACACTGTGCGTAAGTCTCTCTACTTTGTGGATTTTAAGATTTCAATTAAGATTGCCTTAGGGGATAAGATAATTCATGGAAGTCAAGGCCGTAAGGTCGAAGGCTTCCGAGCAAGTTTAGATCCAAGATATGGAAGCAGTCACCTGCACGCTGTCCTCTTGAACTCAACGTTCGGCAGTCAGTCTACTTGAAGAAGCAACATACATTAAGACAGCCAGAAAACAGATTGCATGATGAAAGCTAGTCGCCGCATATAGGGATAGTTGTAGTTTATGGAGGCAGAACAAAAGCCACCTAGCAATAACGCACAGCCTACAAAACTTGTTATAACCCAGATCAACATTAACAGGAAAGCACGCAGAAAAGAAATTATAGAGGTTTAAAAAGTGGGAAAAGTAGATAGCGAACTCGAAGGAGAGAATCTTAAAACCAAGCTGTCGAATGTAGATGATTATAGGGAGGTAGATTTAATTGGAAGCTGAAAAAATATTGCTTCATACATTTCTACTAAACTCTAATAAGAGCATACGCACTGTATTAAAAGCTCTCACAGTTGATACAACCGAAGATGTGAAAGAAGAATTAGATATGCAAAAGATTCCTGTTCTTAAAGGCAGGCAGCTGCAGAGAATGAAGGACGGAGTTGCGGTATTTTTACCTATCTTTTACATAGAAACTCCAAAAACGGTAGGGGGGAGATTTAAAATAAACAGTATATACTTAATATAAGAACTAAAGTGGCAGCTTACAGAAGAGGACCAAGCCTGACGCAGTATTTTCACTGCCAAAGGCATGATCATACTTAGCGTGCTTGCCACAATATTCAAATAGATCTTTCGAATGTTCAGTTACGAATAATAAAAAATAGAAGCAAAGTGCATATTATGTAAAGGCCTGCATGCGGCCTGCCATAAAAATTGCCCAAAATTACTAGGGAACGAAGCCAACTTACAAAAAATCAGAAGAAACTCAAATTATCCCACGCGAAATCAGACAGGAAGAATTTCAAAAACCGTACCAATCAGGAAATAACCAATCATACGCCGAGGTAGTGGTCAAGAAAAACACTACAAATTACACTTAACAAAATCAAAAAGTCACCGAAAAATCAAAAGGCAAGGAGACTGAAGATTTTGCTATTTTCATTAAAAACATATATCAAATCTACTTTAAATATAAGAATGATCAAAACAACATTGATAAAATAAGAACCGCCCTGGAGGCGATCCAGATATTTGAAAAAACGAGAGCAAGTTTAACTTCGCACAGATTCATACATCTTTTATAAAGCTTAAAGTTTCTGCCGTGTTCATATTATTCTTAAGTGTTTCTATGTATTTTTTATTACTTATAAAGAAATGGACTTGATTTTCAACCTTGCTACGATTCGCTAGCGCGTGCTATCAAAATAATTTCAGATTGGTTCTTCGGCGCCAATCAGATTTAAATACAACTTCGCTTCCAGATGAACGTTTAAATTACTGGAACTTCTACATCTTTTACTTACTATTTATTTTATTTATTATCTTACTAGCAGCTACGAACTTACTAGCATGCTCCTTTACTTAGTACAAGGAAGTAAAAGAGAGCCAGTATGTTTTTTGAAGCCAAAAAATAGGAAATTAATTTTGTCCTAGCCGGGATTTGGGCCCCAAGTCTTCCAACTGTTAGCTGGACTTATTAACGGTTTATACCACAACAGTCTTACAGCAGTCTTTTTTAGCCCAGTGTCTCTTTCCGATGCCCACCTTCAGCATTCTCTATTACTGCGACAGTAATACAGTAGATGTCTTCAGAACGTAATCTATGGGTAGCGAAAGAAAACCCTTAGAAATTTTAGAAACTTATTACATTAGCAGCCACCAAATTATTGACCAAAAGTCGGCACGCAATACTAAAACAGGAACGATTAAAGAGTTCGCAAAAGCATTTACAGATCTTATGAATCATGCAAGATTCCTACCCTAGCACGCTCAGTGGTATATATATCGAATGAACATGCTACTTGTGCTTATCAGCATCGCTAAATATCACATTTGCGACCACATTTTTAGACGGTATAGTTGTTAGGGTAGCCTGACTGCGATATCGAAGAGCCCGGGTTCGAATCCTGGAGAAGGCATGGATGTAATTGGGTGTCTTTTCCTAGGAGGCAAAGGTGGCCCACCTATTAGGTGCCTCCATAATAAAGAGACCACCACATCTGGCCTTAATCGAGTGAGTGAGCGATTATGACGCAAAAACCAGAGATGATTATGACGCGCCAAACGGAAGATGGGATGATTAAAATTGATGACATTAAAATTCAATAAATAAAAACAAGTAGATAAATGTACCGAATCCAGAGGATGAAGTCATATAAACACAAGTTAAAAGCACACATTAAAATTCAAGACACAGTCTTCAAAATAAATTACATTAGGTAATAAAAGTCAATCTCTTTTAAATAATAAAATAAATTACAATTGACCTCTCTTCCGATTAAACGGTCGAGGGGTAAGTCACAGCCATCAAAACATTTCTGGCGAAGACTATTAAAACATAGACACTCAATTAAAATATGACGAACAGATAAACAAACATTACAATTAAAACAAACAGGCTCATTTTCAGCAGAGAAGCATCTGGTCTTAGCAATGGCCGATGGCAACATAGGCAAGTGCTCGCCATTGGGGGGATATATATTTTTAGGATATTTGATTGATAATCTACGTTATTAGCCGCTTGGAATAGAAAAATGAACCTACATCAAACCAGGACCAACTTCGACTGCCTCACATCCCAATAACGTCCTTTTAAATCTTCCCACTGCAGACGAGTGGTCGAGGATGTCTACGTTGTCAAATTATGTCCTACACTACAAAAGCGCTCACGGTAGAACACGGCAATTCCTTAAAATATTATTGGAATATTTCTACCGCGTAAGACAAAGAAGGCGATTACGAACATATTTCTCAACTAATAAAATCAACAATAAATAGATGAATAAAAGTTTAAAAGGCTTTCCTAAAGAAACCATCTTCGGTCTAGTTTTAATTGGTAGACTCTCTGGAAGAGTCGGATCTAACGTCAAAAAAAATAAAAAAAGCGAGAAGCTCGGTGAATGTAATTCCACTCATAAATCTTCCGTTTCTAAAATAATAATAATAATAATAATAATAATAATAATAATAATAATAATAATAATAACAATAACCAATAAATAAATATGCGATTTTAAAGCAGTACAAGACTTTCGCTAATAAACCGTTTTCCAGCTAATTTTAATTAGTGGAATATTTGGAAGAGTTGGGTCGAACGTAAAGAAGAAAGCGCGAGGCTCGATGAATGTAATCCCGCTCATAAAACTTGGGCCTCGAAAAGGAAAAGAAAAGTAAGAGGGAGGTGGAAGGAAAGTGGAGAGAGAGAGAGAGAGTAAGATCTCACCTTTTCCGAAAGCGAAAGGGAGGTGAGAAGTGTGGGGCGGAGGGCATAGCAAATCTTTTGTCTCAAAAAGAGACGGCAGAGTCCCAGAAAATGAGAGAGGTCAAAGGAAGGGGGGATCATTGAAATGCGGGCCTAATGTTTCCTTATCGGGCCCGTGAGTTATGGCCTGCCAGGCAGCCAGGCCTCTGCAAATCCAGGATGACGTAAATCGGGCACCGTTTCTCTCACCCCAGATGTGCTTTAGTGGTCGGGCAATATTTCTTCTCTGGGCTACTGCAATTGGGATGCAGGAAGACAGCATTATAGGAGACCCTTCCACCCGCGCTCTGCGTATACCTCCCTCCGAGGTAATGCCACTTGTAAATGGTAGCCCTCTCAGGACATGGATCCGCAACAAGGAACCACGGGATCTCTTCCTCCTTGACAGCTTCTTGAGGAAGCTTCACCTCCACTTCGCTTCAGGCGCGCGCACTCACTTTCGCCTCTGCTAGACAAATTAAAGGATAATCAGAGCGGAAGATGAAACACTCGGAGGAGAATGTTACAGACAACTTAAAATATTTATTTCCAACTCTGAACTCTACGAAACTTTAAATTGCACGCAATGAAGTAAACGCATAATGTATATAAAAGATCCTCAAAATAAAAGCAATCAAAATTTTAAGATCATTACCTGCTGCTTGCAGTGTTAGGGACTGTTAGTCCCGAATGGGATATTAGCTTCGAAACGCCATTTTGCATCGAAACACTTAACCCTTTAACTGTCAAGTTATTTTTATGATTTGGGTACACAAATTGTCAATTTTTTTATTGGAAAAATCAAATGTTTAGTACAAAATAAAATATACTTAAAAATTGATATTTTGAAGTACATGGGTAAAATTTTTAAAGTTTTGTAGCCACTGCATATTTGCTTGAGGCGGCTGCCACTCAAAATGGCAGTTGTAAAATTCGCTTTTAGTGGAGCATTATTTTCTAAAAATGAAAATAAAAATTAATTATTTTCTAAAAAATAAATAAATGAAAAAATAAAATAAAAGTGAATACTTATTAGTAGTTCAGTAATTCAGTCTTGTGTGGTACAAGTGGAAACACTTTTCCAAGCACAAACCAACTCCACAATCACTACACCAGAATCGTGTTTCCTTCCTTATCTTGTTCTCATTTTTATCCTTTTTCGAACAACACACTTTGCACTGTCTTGTAGGCTCACGTTTCACAGGAGTAGGAGGAATATGGGAAATAAAATGTCGTTCAGTAAGACGGGCAGGGTTATCAATTGTAGGTGGTCTGCCAACATTCTTTTGTCCAGAAGCTGCATCATCATATTTATGTAAAAGCTCTTCTACAGCTTGGATTCGAAATTTTAAAAATGTAATACGTTTCCCAACACATTTTTATAGAGCAAATATGAGTTCCAAAGTACCTTGTCTAGTAAATGTAAAATATATTTTTATATTTTTTCTGATGCTTTCGGATTGTTGGATGAAAGGATATTTCCTCATCCCAGCGATCTACACCACCCATAGTTAGACTGTAGTCAGAAACAATCTTCGGCTTGAGTATATCTTCATTTTTTTATTTTTGAGGCTGACCATGGAATTATCATAAATACTGCTCATCAAACACACATCCTTCATCTTCGCTTGAAGAATCCAAATAATCTATATAACGCTTCAAAGAACTGGACGCCATTTTACAACAAAAAGATCCCGTGCACTTTGAACCAAAGAACTTATAACCTCTAACCTTTGAAATCTTCAGTAAAGTGCTGTCATCTATTGAATTGAGCGCACATTAACTTTTCCCGAGATACAGTCCGGTTTGACAAAGAGATGAAGCCGAAATAAACGTCTCCCGATATATATTCGGGTATAACAATACGATGCACTCCAAAAAATTACCCTGAGAAATACTCGGGCGTGACATTTTCAGACACCAGTGCCGGGCCCGAGATAACCTCGGGCATGACAGTTAAAAGGTTAAATGCGTTGCATCACTTTTCAAATTGCCACCAAATATTATCGCCCTATACTATATTTAAAATTAAATAATGAAGAATCTGTGTGTATGTATGTATGTTCTTCGCATTGTGGATAAACAACCGTCCTACAGTCATCAAATTTTGAATAACGTACGCCTCCACCCGAACATGAGCATATGGAAGACAGATTTTTAAATTTCGAATTTGTTTTATTATCCATTTCCTATATTTTAATATATCATATTTCATATACCATATTTTGTATAACTTTAACGAATTTTTGATTAACAAACACAACAATTACATATCTAAATCATGTATTTAAATTTTAAGGATAAGACAGCTGAAATATGAAGTAAATTATGTATTTAATTTAAGGATAAGACAATTGAAATGTGAAATGAATTATGTATTTAAATTTTAAGGATAAGACAATTGAAATGTGAAATGAATTATGTATTTAAATTTTAAGGATAAGACAACTGGAATATGAAGTGAATCATGTATTTATATTTTAAGGATAAGACAATTCAAATACAAAATGAATTATATATTTAAGACTGTAGAGACATTAGTGGAATATTCTTCGGAGCAGGAGTCATGAAAAATGAGCAGAGCCCTCACCGGGGTTCGAACCTCGGACCTCTCGAATACGCGCCGAGTCTGCTGACCATTAGACTACGAAGGCATGCTAAGAAGGCGGAAGAAATACCTTATAAGACAAATGAAATATGAAGTGGATTATGTATTTAACTTTTAAGGAAAAGGTGACTAAAATATGATGTGAAATTAGGTATTTAAGGATAAGGGAAAAGAAATATGAAATGAATTATGTATTTAATTTTTAAGGATAAGACAATTGACATAGCAAGTAAATTATGAATTTAAATTTTAAGGAAAAGATAAGTGAAATATGAAGTGAATTATGTATTTAATTTTTAGGGATAAGACAACTGAAATATGAAGTGAATTTTGTATTTAAATTTTAAGCAAAAAATTCCAGGTTAAGTCTATCGTATGTTTAAGTCACGATTAAATATCCAAAAAAGTTAATAAAGAAACATAAGATTTTTTTAAAATAATAATCCAATATTGCAATTAAATAAATAATAAGCAAAATAATATGAGTATTTGGTGAACGATAAACTAGTAATTACAAGTCTATAGTGATGCTGAGTATATACAAGTTGTAAAGCCTGCTGTATGTAATTTTGTACGAGTTTATCTTCAACAGTGTTACTGATTCATGCTGCACAGTTAAGTAGGCTTGGTTTTTTGAAGCAGCAATCGCTTTATTAATTGTTCATTAAAAACGCAATAGTTCAGACACCTAACGTCTCCACACTGTCGAGGTCTTTGTTAATATTCACTTTAAGATGTGCTAAATTGCTTCGTTGATGAAATTTAATGGAACAAATCAGATTAGTTATTAAGCACCATATAGTACTTTTGTTCTATATGGTGCTTAATAACTAATCTGATTTGTTCCATTCTCTGATAAGTTCTCACGTTATCAAAACAATATTGAAAAATATATATATAATACATGTCTCTAATATTCGGTGGCAACAATTAAAAAAGTGATTGGCCGTTTATAGCGAATCAACGCGAAATGCTAAAACGAAAAGAATAGCCCTTCTGGGCAAATTACTTCTTTGGGCTAAAAACGGAGAGGAAAGCAAGACTTTCCTTTATTTTCTTATGATTTATAACGTGTTGCTAAAAATGCATATTATACTGAATTATTGAGCAATTTTTAACATGTTGTAAACGAAATTATGGTTGTCTTATTTTTACATCTATTACATAACAGGACTAATTCTACAATCTTTATGTTTGTAAACATAAAGATTAACAGAAGTTTGGCTTTTGTAAACAGATGATTGACTCTTGTAAAAATAAAACGGAAATTCATTCCATTTCCCAGACGGATGTCCTTGCCCAGTCGTTCTGAAGAGCAAAAAAAGTGCCAGTTATTTGCAATATGGTGTTAGCGCAAAGTTATAACATCTCTTGACCACAAAATTCGACTGAAACAATAACTAATTAACCACAGAACACATTCCTTCGATTAATTTTATAGAACTACTATAAAGTTGTTTACATTTTATTACTGTCAGTTATTCATGAAATTAAATTCATTAGAACTAGATAAAGTCATTTATAATTTATTTATGCCAGTTACGTTATAAGGTATTTCTTCCACTTCCATAGCGTGCCTTCGTGTGTAGTGGTTCTGCACGCTGGGCCAGTATTCCAGAGGTTCGTGGTTCGATTCCCGGCGAAGGCGGTTGCATATTTTTCATCTTTTCTGCTTCCAATTAACCTAATGACTCTACAAGTGACGCCCGAACTAAAAGAGTTGTGGATGATGATTCTCCGCACCCAGGATTTGGCGACTAGGTCCTCTAAAACCTTAGTCGCCCTTTAAAAAGGGGAGTATATAAGGTATTTCTCCCACTTCCCTAGCGTGCCTTCGCGGTGTAACGGTAGCACGCTGGGCCGGTATTCCAGAGGTCCGTGGTTCGATTCCCGGCGAAGGTGGTTGCATATTTTTCATCTCTCTGGCTTCCAAAAAATCCTACTGTCTCTGCAACGTACGCCAACGAAATTGATCAGAACTACAATAAATTTGTACATATTGTACTAATGTCAGTTGCTTACATAATTGAATTAATTAGAACTATAATATGCAGTTGTTTATATTTGACTGCTCCAGTTACTTATACGACCAAATTTTACAATGAAGTTTCAGAAATTTTAATAGGGGCTGTTACTTATTCGACTAAATTCATTGAAATTACTGTAAAATTGTTTATATTTTGCTCCTATTAGTTACTTATATAATGCATTAAAACTGCAATAAAGTTGAATTCGTTTGAATTTTACAACAATTTTACTTTGTGGAATCGTTAGGCTATCCGATGCTGGTGACGTGAAAAATGTGCAATGTCCTCGAAGGGATTCGAACGTTGGACCTCTCGAATACGCATCCAGTATGCCTCTAATTAAACAGCGAAGACATGCGGAAAGAAGAGAGAAAATTAATACCTTATATACCTCCCCTTTTAAAGGACGACTGGGGATTAGGGGACCCAGTCGCTTTTTAAAAGGGGACATGACGTATCCTGGTGGTGGCGTATTATCGTCCACCACCTTTTAGCTCAGGAGCCACTTGTAGAGTCATTAGGAGTTTTTGAAGCAGGAGAGGTGAAAAATGTGCAATGCTGTCGCTGGGACTCGAACCCTGGACCTCTGCAGTATGCTTCGAATTGAAAACACCTTTTAACTTATGTTACGAAAAAATAGTAAGTTTCCACTACGGAATTTTAAATAATCAATTGTTAATATCAATATTTTCACTACGAAACTTTCAGTTCCTTTTAAGTGATATAAAATATCATATCGTATCAAATGACGGAAATCAAAATTCAAACTGTTTATCGATGATGCGTTGAATTTCCATACGTGCATACCTTGATGACAGCAGATACATAAGATTAACGATTATAAGCATAATTTTTTCTGATTATTGCAATTCACGAAACATTTTCATGTTTCTAAAGTAAACTTAATATTTAAAATTTGATAGTGCCTGACTTATTATGACGTATGTAAACTTTGAATTTTAGATACATAACAAGACATAAATATATAACGTCATATAAAACTATTTAACAACTAAACGTTGGTTTGCACACCAGAAAAAGAGCTAAAAGATAACAACCTATTGTTTGAGCTGAAAATATAAGTTATTTAAACGTACAAATATTTATTTCTGATTCGATTAAAATTCACTATTTATATTTTTACGATAACAAAAAGAACAGAAAATACATAATGCCTTTTTATGGCTTATGACAAAAAAATATTAAACATATTTAGGCACTTTTTATGGCATATAAATATAACATAAAAGTCTTTTACATTTATATTTTTGTTCTAATATAAAGTACGTGTTTCCTGTTATTATATGTGTGTGATAACATAAAAGATAGTAAGTTCTCACGTTATCAAAACAATATTGAAAAATATATATATAATACATGTCTCTAATATTCGGTGGCAACAATTAAAAAAGTGATTGGCCGTTTATAGCGAATCAACGCAAAATGCTAAAACGAAAAGAATAGCCCTTCTGGGCAAATTACTTCTTTGGGCTAAAAACGGAGAGGAAAGCAAGACTTTCCTTTATTTTCTTATGATTTATAACGTGTTGCTAAAAATGCATATTATACTGAATTATTGAGCAATTTTTAACATGTTGTAAACGAAATTATGGTTGTCTTATTTTTACATCTATTACATAACAGGACTAATTCTACAATGTGTTGCTAAAATGCATATTATACTGAATTACTGAGCGATGTTTAACATGTTGTAAACAAAATTATGGTTGTATTATTTTTACATCTATTACATAACAGGACTAATTCTATAATGTGTTGCTAAAATGCATATTATACTGAATTACTGAGCGATGTTTAACATGTTGTAAACGAAATTATGGTTGTATTATTTTTACATCTATTACATAACAGGGCTAATTCTATAATGTGTTGCTAAAATGCATATTATACTGAATTACTGAGCGATGTTTAACATGTTGTAAACGAAATTATGGTTGTCTTATTTTTACATCTATTACATAACAGGACTAATTCTATAATGTGTTGCTAAAATGCATATTATAATGAATTACTGAGCGATGTTTAACATGTTGTAAACGAAATTATGGTTGTATTATTTTTACATCTATTACATAACAGGACTTATTCTATAATGTGTTGCTAAAATGCATATTATACTGAATTACTGAGCGATGTTTAACATGTTGTAAACGAAATTATGGTTGTATTATTTTTACATCTATTACATAACAGGACTTATTCTATAATGTGTTGCTAAAATGCATATTATACTGAATTACTGAGCGATGTTTAACATGTTGTAAACGAAATTATGGTTGTATTATTTTAACATCAATTACATAACAGGACTAATTCTGTTTCATTATCATTTTAGAAACGAGCTGACAAATTTTCAAATGCCCGATAAGATTTAAAATCCGATGCGGCTGAAATCAAATTAAATTTAAATAAGAAACAAATAAATTAAATATTTATAGATTGCAAAACAACAGATGCAGCCTGAATAAGATCATAATTAATTTAAATAAACATCATAAGTGTTATTCTTATGCATCCCAAACCACGAAACGAAAAATATAAAATTTTCAACCAGTTTCCAAAACTATGCAAGCAATCACATTTTTTAAGATATATGTATAGCTTAAGTTTTTGAAATCAGCCCATTAACAGTAAACTGAAAACACTGAAACTAAAATAATTACAACCTCATTATCGTTCTTAGACGAAAATTTCAATTTACCATGTTACCAGTTATAACCCAATCACTTTTTTTTAAGCAACACAAAGATGGCAATTCGAAATACTGAATAGGTTCAAAATAGATAACTTGAAAAACACTTTCCATTATTATCGCAGCTCAAGAAGTCCATTTTACACAATCAGGCTTGAATAATTGTGTACTTCAGTCATCAGTGGCAATCAAATATGGCAACCTTCGATGACTGCCCAGCTCAGTCATCTATTAGATTAAAATAAATCGCAGTAATCAAAATAATCGCAATCATCGCCGATCACGTTCATCGTACGATTTTTTAATTCCACATTTTGTTAAAACTTCAGCGAGAAAACTTTAAATAAAATTTATCACAAGACTCTTACATGAGTATAAAAACGGAAAACGACGTTTCTACTCATTTAACCCTTTCCAGCACGCTACCTTTTAAAGTTGGAGGTTTGATTTAAAAAAAAAAAAAAAAAAAGAAAGGTAGGCAGTCTAATTAGGCCTAGAGGAGTACACAAGTAACATTTTGTGAAGACAGCACTTATCGTTTTAATTCTGTGGGTGTGACCAAAGTGGGCACAATGATTGAATAGAGCTTCGAAAAGAGTGCTGAAACGAGCATTGTTGTCAATGAACTGACCGATGAGATGCGGAGAAACAAAGAATACAGACTCTCCGGTTGCCCTAGATGATCGGTGAGCACGGTCTGGGCACACCTAGGGTTCGCCGTTTGATTTTAGGCAAGATTTCAAGGTAAAAATTTAAAACTAATAAAGAATAAGGAGATTAGCATACAGCCAAAAAAATAACATAGAAATTTATTTTCAAACAATTCCCTTTATACCCTAAAACAAATCCAAAAGATTTCTTTGAAAAATGAGGCTCTTAAAAACTAAACATGGCTAAAATATATGGACTGGTTTATGTTGAGCTTCCATCTACTATAAATAAAGAAGGTTCAGAGTAACCTATAGTAACCTATAAAGCCTTTTTCATTCAATTTCTCTGTGCGTACAGAAGGAAATTTTTAGGTTTGTCCAGACCGGACACACTGTGCCGCAAAGGGTTAAGGGAAAATGGCTCGTATACAAGTTACACGCGAGAAAAACCATGAAAACGCCCATGCAGCCAGCCCGTTCGCAGGATTCGAACCTCAGACCGAGCTACCAGTGTTTAGTGACATTACCTCTTAGATCGCTGGTGGGCCCCCTTTGTCCTGGTAATGCAATGATGAACACCGGTTTTATTTTTGTTCTCAAAAGCATTTCCAACATGAGGGTTCATTGCATATTTAAAATTACGCAAGAAAATAAGCATAGTTTGACGTAGATTTTGAATTTGGCCAAACTAAGTTGCTTTCACCTAATCCTAAATTCAAATCCCAATTCAAAATTGGATAACTCTAGGTGTCTTTGTTTTATCCCAAAGCGAGAACACATACCTACATTTATGCAGATTCCTAATTCTTCACCTAATCCTAAACTCAAATCCCAATTCAAAATTGGATAACTCTAGGTGTCTTTGTTTTATCCCAAAGCGAGAACACATACCTACATTTATGCAGATTCCTAATTATTCACCTAATCCTAAATTCAAATCCCAATTAATAAATTCAAATCCCAAATAATGACAATGGTAAAATTGTCCTTATTTTTGCTTTGGAAAGATAAACGAAACATTTGCATTTCAGCAGAATGTTTGAAATTTTACTCGTGGTATTTCTTTAACGTTTACTTTGCGCATTCTATGCGTGTGCAAGAATAAGTATTTCTCAACAGAAACAAATTAGTTAATGGCCTCATATGTTATATTTTATACCGCAAAATACATTTCTATGTTTTACACTGGAAGGACACACGGATTTGCAACATTTTTTTTAAACTGGGGAAACTGAAATTTAGTCTCTAATCTTTTTTTTTTTTTTTCCCATCAAAATAGAAAGAAATCATACAAACTCGGTTCGTTTCGAAAAACCGAACCTACGGTACCTCCCAGCGCGCTGATGGCTGGCGATCACTGCTTTTCGACACTTCGGTTGCCATGTAAAATACATCCAGTCCAAAGAGGGCCAAGGAAAAAGAATCATCCATCTGCCTGAAGTACTGCCCAATTTAGAATCAGCGGCGATTGCCACATAATGCCGCGCCATCGATGAAAATGCGCGCTTTAAAACTATATCGATATAGAAAACAAAAACGCGGAATGGGATCCCGGGTACACAAGACGACGCCATTTTTAAAACAAATGGCGTTTTCTTATTACTCGATTCCATAAATAAATAAATAAATAAAACTAGGAAATGTGCGCATTACAAGAGAAACTCCATCCCGGGGTTTTACTTCGCATTCCGGGAACGGACAAGGGAAGAAAATAAAAAAGAGGGGGTGCGAACAAGGACTCACCATATTTGTGGGGTCCGCAAAACACCTTAAATCACTTAGCAGCCCATAAATAAATAAGCGTAAATGACATATAAATCCGAACTCCGCATTAGGGTAGCTTGATAGTGGAACGGGTATTTTCAAAGATTGCTTAAATGATGAATTGTCATTTTCTCTACTGTTGATAAATTTTATTATACTCATTATCAAAAACCACTACGGAGAAGGAAAGACTGCATTAAGCTTTTATCGTTATAGCTATCAAAAGAAGCAATATGTTCTTGGACTGCTGAAATTTCTAATGCAGTAAAACTTCGTTAGTTTTGAAGTTCAAGGACCACAGAGGTTAAAAAAAAAAAAAATCTCCAGCTAAACTATCCAGAAAATATTAAACACGATAATGCAGTCCATTAGCCAACAACAAGAAATGATTTCAGTTGAATATAACATTTCAGAGCGAAAGGGATCTGTGAAATGCTGTGTAAAAGAAATATAGCGAAACTTCTCTTAAAAAACCATTTACAGTTCCAAACAATTTTGGTTTTCTCTGGAGGTGATCGTCTTATATAACATCATTGGCGAAGATGTCAATTCATCATTAGTACAAAGGCGCAATTTGCTCAGAAGTACTATTAATTTCGTTTTGGCATTGGTTAATTCATTACAAGAGTTGTTTCACTTTTCAAACTGTTGCAACCAAATATTAGAGCCCCATATTATATTTTAAAAAATTAAACAATGAAGAATTTGCTTAAATGTACGTGTGTTTCTCGCATTGGGATAAAACGACGGTACCTAGAGCCATCCAATTTTGAAATATGGGCATCTGAAAGCCCAAATTAGAAATTTGGAATTTGTTTTATTATCCATTTCATATTTTGTAAAACTTTAACGAATTTTTGATTAACAAACTCAAGGATTTCAAAGCGAGCAATGACAACTTTGTACAGAAAAAACATTTTTATCTCCAGCGCGCGAGACTGTGTATCGGAAATTCTACAGTTATGCTCATTTTAAATTTATTTTGCGATATTGCTCTTGAAATGAATTTTATGGTTTAAGCGTGAACATGATATTTAATAAAGAAAGGTAACATACAAAATGTTAAAAAAAAGTCTCTTTGGACGGAATTTAAAATCTGAAAGCTTTCAGATTTTTATTTTATTTTGTTTTATTGTTTCACCTATCCAATCACTCTCAGAAGTGCTGTTCATAAGAGGTTTCATTGCATATGTACCTTGCGTAAAATTAGAAAGGACAGAGAATCAAAATATATTCGCATACTTCTTGGCCAATTCTCTGGAGGTTATCGTCTTATACAACATCATTGGAGAAGATATCAGTTCATTATTAGCCCAAGGGAGCGTTAGCCCAAAAGGGCTATTTGTCTCAAAACGAGATTTTACGTTGAATCACTATAAAAGACTGAATAATTTTTCGAATTGTTGCCACCAAATATTATCGCCTGTATTATATTTAAATAAATTTAATAATGAAGAACTTGCATGAAGATATGCATGTTTTTCTCATTGTCAACAAATAACGGTACCTAGATCGATCAAATTCTGAATAACATAGTCCTCCACCAGATTATGGACACTTGGAAAGCCGAATTTTAAATTTCAAATTTGATTTATAGTGTATTTCACATTTTGTAAATTTTTAACGAGTTTTTTTTATTAACATACTGAATGATTTCGAAGCGAGCAATGGCAATACTGCAAGGAAAAAAACATTTTTATCTCCAGCGCGCGAGACTCTATCGGAAATTCTAAAGATAGACTGTTTTTAAATATTTTTAGCCCAAAGGAACATTAGCCCAAATGCTCTCGAAACGTGAACGTGTATGTAAATGAAAAGAATATGTATCTTGCGTAAAATTAGAAAGGACAGAGAATTACAATATGTTAGCATACTTTTTGGTCATAAACGGGAAGCTTTTGCACTGATATACATATATATGTAAACCCATTTTTTAATATGCAGGGCATTTTTCTAACAATTCTAAATATCTGGTAATTTTCTTCCACTTGATTTCATAAAACAGAAAAATATGGTAAACATGTAAAGAGGGATGATATTAATAAGAATAATAACTTGACCAAAATTTAGCTGATATTGCCCCCGTCGTCCATTAATGTTAACTCCAATTCATTAATTAATGTATTTCCCAACAGCAATATGTTACCAACGCATCATGAGATATATCGAGAAATTTTGGAATTAAAACACGCAGTTCATGTCATAAATAGTAAAGCTTTACACAAAAACTAATTGCGCATTTATGATGAAGTTTTTTCGTTTGTTTAAACGAATATATCAAAGGACATATTTATCACGAAGATATTAAGACATTTTACTTTGAAAGAAGCTTCACCAAATTATCAACAACTGCAGGAATACTTAGTATACTTCTATTACTTGCGCATAAATGGAGGGATTCTATACAGTCACAAGAAATGCTTAGGAATTACTTCGCATCTTCACCTACTATTTGGTATTTCTTCGGATATTTTATACTGATATTTACATATATATATATGTACATTTATATTATATTTTATCTTTTGATACTGAGGGATTTCTCATGACAATCAAATTCTAAGATATTACTTAAGTCTAGCCTTTTTGATTTATGCGCAATGCTATATTTATAACAAGATCAGAAATTTGATGTGATATATTTGTGATAGCAAAATCGCAAATTTATTGCTATAAAATGCAATGAACCCTCTCATTGCAATCACCTCGCTATGATGATCACATCTGAAACTGATCAGCACCTGCGAGCACATAAATAAACAAAATACTGAGTATCACCTCTATGAAACTATCATATGCAAAGAAGACTCAAAGCACCTTCAACCTTATCGTCTTAGATAAGGTTTATTATATATATATATATATATATATATACGTTTCCAAATTATATTCGTGCGAAAATCTAGTCCATGCATTGAAACGAAATTTAAATATATAATCTGGTAGATCAAACGCAGTTCATTTCTCATAAAGAAGAATCTTTTTATTATCCATCAGTCGTTAAGATTACACTTGCAGACAAAGCAAAATTTGTAAGTTCTATGTTTACCCCTGAAAAGCAAATGTATGAAAGCATTTCAGTACGAAAGAAATTAGTTCATTCTTTCCAAGCAACAACCAATTCATAAATAATTTTTTTTATTGCCAAACTAGGAAACAAAAACATTTGACACTTAAAGTTTAATACCCATGACGTCATGATTTTAATTTAATATAATATAACAACAATTTCTCAATATTAATGAAAGAATTAACGTGGCAATAATAAACATTTGACACTTAAAGGTTAATATGCATGACGTCATGATTTAAATTTAATGTAATATAACAATAATTTCTCAATATTAATGAAAGAATTTAACGTGGCAATAATATACAGCGTCAACTATGGTAACCTGAAACAAAAAAGTTGCCAACAGCAGCTATTTATTTAAAATGCTGACATTAACGAACAATTTTCGACAAACAGTGACGTCACGTGCGATAGCACGCTTTTTTCAACCTTGCATAATAATAATATGTTTAATGTTTGCCAATGTAATTTTTATTTTATATTTTGTAAAACTTACAAACCTTTAACTAACAAACTCTTAAGATTTGAAAGCATGCATTAGCAATACTGTTCGAAATAAAGCAGATTTTTATTTCCAACGCTCAAAACTGTTGCTACTCGGAAAAATGAGTGAGAAAATTAGTGCTTCAGAATCTTTAATTAATATCTCGGCTGATTAAAGTCGTACGAAGATGGGAACAGACGATATGGCTTTCCACAAATTTTTGGAATCAGAAATAATATATTTAATGTTTGCCAATGCTATTTTTATTTCATATTTTGTAAAACTTCGAAATTTTTTATTAACAAACTATACGATTTGAAAGCGAGCAGTGGCAACACTTCTCGAAATACAGGAGATTTTTATCTCCAGCGGGCAAGACTTTTGCCACTCGGAAAAATGAACGCGAAAAGTAGTGTTTTTCCCAGTTTTTAATTATCATCTCGGCTAATTAAATTCGTACATCTAAAGAAAAACTGAAAAACTTTCGTACCATCACTACATTTTACCGTGATTATCTTTCAGTTTCTCAGTAGAAATATTAAAAAAATGTATTTTGCCATTTGCACAATCTGTTGTCTATTTGTATTAAATATGCACACATTAAAAATTGGTTACTATTTTAATTATAAAAATTAAATTACAATACTTTAATTCTAAAATTTAATTTAGTGCGAAATTGGGTCCTGTTTAAGACAGATCAATTTCTTTATGTCTACTCTTATTTCAGTTAGTTTTAACCATAAATTAGAACCCACTTTTAATTTTGTTCTGTATTATTTATTTTTCAAATATAACATGGAAGAAGAACAAAAATACGTTGGTTCACACAAATTCACACAAACATGGCTTATGCCACTTTCTTGATTTTTTTTAATTGTCTTTCAATTAATTCTAATTATGGGTTAACCGCGGACGTCTTTCTCTGACATTACATTAGTAAATCGAAGGCTGAGTATAAAGAATAGTTTCAGAATGATTTTCTGTTTGGCACAGTAATACTTTTGCATGAGTCAGATTTATTTAGATTAAAAGATCGTGCGCTATTACTTTCATTAATGTATATCAAACATGAAAAAAAGAAAGATTTCATTCTAACCTTAGGATTTCATAACAAATGCTTTACGTTAACTCAAATTTATTTATAATAAATTATAAAGGAAAATTTATTTATATAATCTTCTCTCCATTTGCATTAATGGGTAATTGGTTCTCGTTCGTTTTTGACTTGATGAGAAAACACGTATTTTAGCTTCTTCATGATCAAGTAGAAAATAGTATTCGGATACTTTACATTACCGGCAAGAATTTTGCCTGGTGGTAGGGTGGGGAAAGAAAAAAAAAAGCGAGTAAGCAGCTGGTACTCGTTTGAAACCGGTAGCCCCATCTATGGGCAAAAACGTGTATCACTAACTTCGACAGAGCAATTTTTATCTGAAGTCAAATTTTTTTAGACAGAGATCTCGTTAACTGAAGCAAAAATATTTTATCTCATTATTATTAATAGCATTTTAGAAAGAAAATACGGTATCACTAAGCCTCTTCTTCATACTACTCGATAAAATAATAGATGAATACTTATTCATGGAAGTTTTCGTAATGACTTTCCAGATGCTTTTTACAATGTCTCTATCTCTCTTATTTTTATTTATTTATTTATCAGTGGAGCTGTTTTTAGGAAAAAGATAACTGGTTTAATTTTTCCAAGCGAAAGAACAACTAGCGACCTAATTTTGGTACCGTAATTTTGGTAATTACGGTACCGTTGTTTAACCATAATGCGAGAAAAATGCATACACTTATGCAGATTATTCATTATTTAGTTTTTTTTAAATATAATACAGGGCGGAAATATTTGGTGGCAATAATTTGAAAAATGATACATCCCATTTAAGTGATTCAAGGCAAAATGCCGTTTCGAGAATAATAGCCTTTCTGGATTAACGCTCCTTTGGCTAATAATTTGTTTCATAAGTTAAATTTTTGTTTAAAACTAAGCGAGAATTAGTTATATGCTCACGCTAACACTTTTATCCCTTTTGCATAAAAAAACTGAACTTTCTTTCAAATAAATAAATAAATAATTTTTTTTTTTTTTTAAAGCTGTCAAGAAAAATCTACTTATTAGCCCAAAAAGGCATTAGATTCAAAGCGCTATGAGTTTTAAAACGGCATTTTGAGGCACTCTCCGCATTCTTTAAGCGGCGTTTCACTTTATTCGTTGATTCACTTTTCAAACTGTTGCCACCAAATATTATCGCCATGTACTTACAGACTTACAGAAACTAAATAATGAAGAATCTGCATGAATGTTTCTCGGATTGTGGAAAAACGACAGTAACTAGAGCCATCCATTCTGAATAACGTAGTCCTCCAACCGAACATGGGCACCTGGAAGCCAGAATTTCGAATTTGTTTTATTATCTATTCAAATCTGGTAAATTTTCGATAAGAAACTCAACGATTTCAAAGCAAGCAATGGCAGTATTACGGGGGGGGATATCTCCACTGTGCGAGACTGTGTATCGGAAATTCTAAAGATATGCTCTTTTTAAATTGTTTTGCGATACTGTCGTTGAATTGAATTTCGTGGTTTAAGTGGGAAGAACGTAATATTTAATAAATAAAGGTAACATACAAAACTTTAAAAAAAAACGTCTTTTTGAGCGTAATATAAAAATCTGAATGCTTTCAGATTTTCTTTTTTGTCCTTTTCTTTCTTTCCTTTTTTTTAAAAAAATATACTCTGTTTTGTTGTTACACTACTAAATTAACGTTTTCATGCACTATGGATAGGGAGGAGAGGAAGGGACGAAAGAAAGAAGACAACATTATCATAATGCAGAGAATGCATTTTCTTAAATTTTGTTTTTTCAAAGTAAGGAATTTCTAATCAAGAAATTTTTTTCTTATCAAGGAAATTTTTAAAATTTTAATTATGTTTTAGCATTTCTTAAACATTGAAACAATTTTCATCATTGTACATTTCAAAAAATTTCCAATCAAACGGATTTTGAAACAGTTATATAATTATTAACGTTTTCTTTCACAAATTAAATCACCCTAACGTACAGATTTTCTTTTAATAAGCCAACAAAAGCATTTTTAAAATTAATTTTCAACTATCTTTACTTTAGATGCTTCTAGAAATGATATAAAAATACTGTTTTATTCGAACTTTTATTCTTGCGTAAAAATTACGTGCTACAGGGATAAAATCTTGAACAGGCCACCTATCTCTTCTATTCTCTCTTTCATTTATTTTTCCCCCGCAGTTGCAACTTTAAATCTGTTCTAATACAAATGTCTTTGAAGTACTAGCAAAATAAATTTCTGAACAGACAGGAACACTTTCAAAATAAGCGAGACAACATCATATTGATTTATACTGATTTGTATAGAAAAGCTATCTACATTTCGAAGGAATTTGGCTCGCCATCCTTTTTTACTTCCTTGTACGAAGTAAAAAGGAAGTATTGTAATCACGAAAAGTTTCAGGCAGCATATTTCAACGAAAATATCCATTTTGACCGCTATCGAATGCAATTTAACCATGTTTTTGCGTGATATCTGTACGTAAGGACAGAATAAAAGACTCGTTTCCTCCAAAAAATTATAAAACTGCTTTAAAATAAATTCTGAAGAGAATTTTTCGTGGTGTCTGTACGAACGTATGTACGTACGTGCGTACGTACGTATCTCGCATAACTCAAAAACGACTAGCCTCAGAACGTTGAAATTTTGTATATAGGACTGCTATAACATGTAGATGTGTACTTCGTATTTTGGTTGCAATCGGCCGCACCAAACGTATATAAATATATTTATATATATATCCACTCTGTTACCCGGCTCAGTGATCTCAGGTTCTTTACTCTTATATGTTTGTAAATTTTATATTTTTTGCTTTAAGAATGATTGAATTATGTTGTTTTTATCTTCCGGTTAAGGATTTTATGCCTTTAGTAAATCTGTGTGCAATATGTTTAGAATTATCAGTAATTTTAAAGTTGTTTAATTGCCGCTAAGCCTGTTTTTATGATGGCGGCCACTGATAGTTCACATTTGAAACAGCAGACTAGTGGATTTGTTGCCAATCTAGAGAAACTTAGCTTCGCAACAACAAGAATCATTCATTTATTATTGCCAATTAAATCATGCTTAATCCTTTCTGGAATTTTTTCGAGGAAATAAGTGTTTAAGATTTACTTGGTAATGTTTAATACAGATATTTTGAGTTTTTATGTATTTTTGCCTTCTCGCGAAGTGAGAACTGAATTAATTGAATGAGAAATACTCAATCGTCTGTGAAAAACTGTTTCTTTTTTGTTTTGTTTGCTTAATTTCTTTTATACATCATTCTAGCTTTATTATAGTATTTGAATAGAACAAGTGGCAACGATTAGATAATTCTATTCTTTAAATGATATAAATTTTGCGCATTATGAGTTATAATATGAACGAAATATAATACTGTTAAGTGAATCTAGCGCCAATGTGTCGCTATGGTAAACAAATACTAGAGTGAATTTTAAAGAATGCATTTATTTTATTGTGGTTTATGCGCTGTCGGCGAAGTAGATTTAATTCAATCCAATAAGTTTAAATGAAATGCCAGAAAAAATGCGTATAATTTAATATTCTGTACAAGGAAGTCATGTGGTGTACACATCAGATATTTTCAAAAGCAATATTGTATGTTGTTAATTGTTCGGAATTTCATTACTTGCATAAACCAAATACAAAAGAAATAAATAAGAAAAAAAAAATTTTTTTCCGTACAGTGTTGCCATTGCTCGCTTTGAAATCGTTGACTTTGTTAATCAAAAACTCGTTAAAGCGTTACAAAATATGAAATGGATAAAAGAATTCCGAATTAGAGCTTCCAGATCCCCATTATTCGTTGGAAGATTAGATTATTTAAGACTGGATGGCTCTAGGTACCCTTGTTTTATTACAATGCGACAAACATACATACACTTATGCTAATCCTTCATTATTTAATTTCTTTAAATGAACGCAAGACTCTAATATTTGGTGGCAACAATCTGAAAAGTGAACCGACATTTATCGTGAACCAACACAAAATGCCAAAACGAAATTAATAACCCTTCTGGGCTATTAATTTACTTCCTTTGGGCTAAAAATGGGATGGAAGCAACACCTGAAGTGCTGCCTATTGAATAAAAGAACTAGAAAAAGTTAAAAAATGTGAAATAGAGATTGTAAGTGCTTCTCTTTGTGTGTGGGAGGGGAAGGAGAGGAAAATGAACAAAAAAAAAAAAAAAAAAAAAAAAATCTGATATGAACATGATATGACTTCTTTGTATGGCCGATTGATTTATACGCATTTTTTGCTGCGCTTCATGTAAATTTATTTCCTTGAATTTCATCAGATATCTATCTATTTATCATTCAGTCAATTTAGTTCTCACTTCGCGGCAAGGCAAAAAAATGAAAACATTTTCATTAAAAATTGTAAAATACAGAAAAATCTGACACATAAAATATAAAAATTTTCGACGAACCCAAATCTAAAGTTTTATTTTGGTCCCATTCGTCAAAATGGCGCTGAAGTTAATGCTCAAACTAACTAAATTCACTATTCGATTAAGAGTTTCAAAAGTAAACAAATGGCGGCCTCGTTAGGCTTAGTACCACTTAAATAACTTTTAAATTGTTGATAACTCGATAACTATTGCAGGTAGATTACATAAAGGCATAAAATATTTTCCGGAACATTAGAACAACATAATTCGATCCCCAAAGCAAAAAAATAGTTCAAGCAGTTTATATTAATTCTTGTATGTTAAAACATACAAGAATTAATAATCTGAGCTCACCCAGCCGAGTAACAGGATAGGCATATATATATATAAGTTTGGTGCGGCTAATTAAACCGAGAAGGGAAGTGCACAACTACATGTTCCATATACGAAATTTCAACACTCTGAGCTCGTTTCTGAGTTATGCGTTTCCCCCCCCCCCGTGACGTTTGTAAAAAAAAAAAAAAAAAAAAAAAAATCTGAACCCATTTTACAATCCATTTTGGAAAAAAGGGTGCTTTATTGTGGCCGTATATACAGATGGTCACGCAGAAACATTGTTCAGACCGGTTCGAGATCGGTCAAAATGGATATCTTCGTTGAAATATGACAATCGAAATTTTTCGCGATTGCAATACTTCCTTCTAAATACAATTAAACTAAGGTTATTAAATTTTGATGAACCCGGAATCAAGAAAATCTAGTTTAGTGACTTGTGAGAGGTTTAGTGTAAATAATTTATAAATATGGTTTCAAGGTCAAAGCACGGGCAATGATTAATGTTGGTGCTTCCATCATTCTTTTTATTTGCCTTTATTGATATCAGCTGTCAAATTTTAAAGCTGCTTTTATTTTAAAGCTATCGACAACCTTTCTCAAATAAGGTAGCATAATTGTTAAATTCGTTTTAGAAGACAAAGTTTCGTCAACATTAATGCTTAATACAAGGCCTGATTTAAGCAAAAGTAAACAGCCGTTGTGCGCTTTGAATTAATCAATTAAACTCACCTAATTTTCCAGAAAAAATACGATCCGTATTTAACATTTATGAGCTTATATTTTATCAGCGCATAATGAACTGAAACTGAGGGATGAGGGAAACTTCGTTTAAAATACTGTTACGAAATGTCCAGGTACGATAAGATAGCTTCCCCGCAAGGCTTTAAGGTTGCCAGAAAATGCGAAGGGTAGGCAGGGTTGCCACATTTGGCAAGAAATCGCCAATTTGGCGATATGGCATAGACGGATGGAGAACCTTCTAGAACGCATTCTTACTGGTTTAGCCCAGAATGTTCTCGAACACAATCCAAAAGCTATATAAACCCTGCTGGTACGCGGATAGTTAGTCAGTGTCGGTCGAGTCCATCGAGTTCATAGTGAGTCCGTGCGAAGTTAGTGAGAGCCCATTGAGTTGATAGTGAGTCAAAAGTGCCGAGCTGGTTCGTCGAGTGCACCGAAAGAGTGTATCGTCGAGTTTCATCTTAGAGTGTGTTGAGCTCCGGGAACGACTGAACCGAGTCGGGAGATGTACTCTAGTGTATTGTTGAGTGCATCGCGAGTTGTAGCGTGGAGAGTCTCGAGAGTACGTAGAGTTCCGAGAACGACCGAGCAGAGTCGGGAGCTGAACTCTGGCGCTTTGCCGTGAAGCTGTCTTCACCGTTATAGCCTGATAGACTGGGGGCTGCTTTCGCTGATTGTTTCAGTGTGTTTATAGTAGTTCTTCGACGACTGTAAACGTGTTATTGAAGCTCCTTTAATAAATATTAGCCAATAAAGTGTGTTTTGATACTTCATCAAGTATCGTCGTTATTCACTCCAAATCCTTACGAACGCTTAGAGTACGTGAAGAAAAATAACGCAGCAATACTTTTAAATGAAAAACATTGAACATTAGGTTATTTTTTAAAACATTTGTAAATGATTGACATAGTCGTAGTTACTATGCTGGGGGGGGGAATAGAAAAAGGGATACTCGCCTTGGGCGTCCAGTTTTTTAAACTGGTCCTCGGTTTATTAAAACCGGATGTTTAATCCTGACATGAGCAAGTATAGATTATTTCAAGAGATTGAAATTTAGAAGACTAAAAAAGTAATTCTTGACGGAAGGGACTAGAAGAAGAATAAAACCTTTAATATAATAACGAGTTACCTCAGTCCAGCCGAGAGGAGCAGGAGAAGGAGGTGGTCGGCGTAACCATGGTAACAACAGGAAGCTTAACTTTTAGAGACGGAATGAGACAAGGGGAGGGAAGATAAGAAGGGGAAGAGAAGTTTAAAGCTGTAGGGAGAAGGAAAGAATACAGCGAACGCGAGGGGTGGACGCGTGCGAATAGTTAAGCCTCTAACAACGTCATTGCGCTTCTAAGATACCGACTTTTTAAATTTATTTATTTATTTTTTATCTCCCCCCCCCCTCCGAGGAAACGAAGCTTCTCTCGAACTACTTAAGTTTTGTTCTGTGCACCAACAAGTGGGATGTCTTCACCCGTTGAAATATGTTTTTCTTTTTTATTTCCTAACAATATAGGGCATAACATAAAGGGAAGATAAATTCGAAAATTAACATTACCTATTCGCTGATGACCTTCATTTACGTCTTTACGAAGACTTAATACTAACAGAATCACTTTTAGTACCACTTCTTCGTAATTAGATCAGGAAAACTCGTTTTATGTTCTGACAGATGAACGCCACAAGAGTCAAGATCTTGTGTACTAAGATATATAATATATATACATATATATAAAGTAAGACATTAGAACCAATTTTTCACAAAGACCATAAACTGAAATTCATAATTGATAAATTTCAAATAATCGTATAAATGCAATAAAGGATTTAAAAAATGTTAAAACCAAAACTTTTCAAACAAGCAATACCCCAATTCAAAAAATTAAAGAAATGTATATATATAAACAAAAACATTATCTCATTCATATAGAGCTGTTTTAAATTTTAAAATTATGAAAATTCAATTGTAAACAAATAAAAGATTAATTATTGCTGCGAACTAATTTGCAATATCATTCAAATTCAAAAAGAATATTGGATGATACTGCATATTAGTTCATAGCAATAATTAATCTTTTATTTGTTTACAATTAAATTCTCATAATTAAAATTTAAAACAGCTTTATATGAATGAGATAATGTTTTAGTGTTTGTTAATTTCATTCCTTGCAGCAATGGCGCAAGAGAATTATTTAATTTGATTTAACTTAATCTTAATTTCTTATATATATATATGCATGTAAATAATTTTATTGAATGCATGTAAATAATTTATGCATGTATGCATGTAAATAATTTTATTGAATTTATATGTAAAATGGTACCTTTTGTATAATGTAACATAACAACCTGAAGAAGCTTTGCCGGAAAAATATACTGGGGAAAGTCTATTTAACATTGAGTAAACGGCTGTATCTCTAAATTGGCGAGATATCGCCAAGTTGGCGATGGATTTGGAGACTAACTTTTGTCACCAGATTTGGCGAGAAATTACATAAGTCGTGAAACTAGGCGACAATCTGGCGACATTTTGCTCCGGTCCATGTATAACTGTAATTGGTATTACGATTGGACAACTGCAATTAATGACTATACGCAACTGTAACTGTATCCGGCTCTTAGATGTAACTTTAACCGTATATGCCTTCCAGTTATTTCGAGAAATGGAATTTACTTGAGATTTCTCCTCTCTTTAAAAAGCCAGATTCTGCCGACAGATGGCACCACCTTCATGTTCGCATTACTCTTTTTGGATATAAGTATAACTGTAGCTTTTTCTTGGTTGCAGATTTTTCGGTTCATGATGAGGTGGGTCCTGTACCCGTTTGCCCTGCAAACTGATAGCACCTATACCAAACAAATCTATGCCAAACAAAAAAAAATCTATACCAAATCTATGCCTAAAAAAATCTATGCCAAATCTATGCCTAAAATCTATGCCAAACACAAGGTTGTTGCGTTGCATAATTTTATGTGTGTAGTACTGCAGGTTGTACTCAAAATGTGATTTTCATGCAAGAAAGTTCTAAAAGGGCTTACCTGAGTTTGTGTTGGAGTGTGATGTTTGGCGAACAGGTGTGAGCATGTGTTGTGGCCGAGGCCTGGACTGGTGCAGTGGCAACTGCTGAGGTAGTTGTCGGTGCCGATGAGGATGATGATGTGTACCTGTTCAAAAGAACAATACATATATTTTTAATAATACACGATTGAGTACACAGAAAATCAGAAAGTTTTGCCTGCAGTCTATTAATGTCAAAACAGCCAACTAAATTTAAAGTTGTCAAAGATTTTGCCTAACTGACGCCAATTTTTGTTTGCAGAAATTTGAAGGGACAATTGCTCTTTATTTAGTTAGATAATCATCAAATACAAGTATCAGACATGACATATAAAACGCTTAAATAAATACGGTGTCAAACGCGCGCTAATCATTCCGGGGGAATCTCGATGGATCAGGCGTCGCCAATTTTTATCCATTTTCAAATAAATTACCATCACGTTGTGCTTATTAACGAAAACTTTCTTTGATACCAGGATACCAGGATACCAGGATACGAAAACTTTCTTTGAAAATATTCCACTGCAAGCTGCTTCACAGAAGGCAGGTTTTGAATAATTGTTTTTTTAAATGCGAGGAGAAAAGAGATACAGCAGTAATCTTATATCCTTTGTAGTGTCATTACGTTATTTTGAAGCAGCAGGCGTGAAAAGCGCGCAATGCCCTTGTCGGAACTTGAACCACGGACCTCGTGGATTGGGACTTCTTCGAAATTCATTTGTGTCAGCGTCATCTTTTCGTCTTTCCACTCAGCCATCTAAGACTGCAAGTTGCTCAAGTACCCGAATTCGAGGATTCCTGCGGACTTATAAGGGGAAAAGTGCAAGGAAACTCCAACTTAACCAATTTCCTTAACGCGTTTCGTCAAACCAAAGCAATTGAGACAGAAAGCGGAATTCATTAATAAATTTATCAATATATATATATAAATAACAGTTTTCCATTTAGTGTTCGTTTCCTGGTGCATTATAAAACTTGAAAACTCCAAATTTTGAAAGGGAGACGAAAGAAGACCCCCAAAATTTGGCCATGAAGAACCGTTGCATGCTAAAACATTATATATTCTATTAGATCTTAAATTTGCATGTCTGATATATTATTTAACATTATGAAAATAATTATAATTAATATTTAGAAATTTTAATGATGAATAAATTTAGAAAGGAAATATTCGAATTTTTGAAACCCATGGAATCTCGGAAAGGATAGATAATTTTAAAAACTCGAATCTTCGAGCTTTCTTTTTCCTTGGAATCTTTCGAATCCTAACAAAAAAAATCTGATGTGTACACCACATGACTTGTACGGAATATTAAATTATATGCATTTTTCTTGCATTTCATTTAAACTTATTGGATTGAATTAAATCTACTTCGCCGACAGCGCATAAACCACAATAGAATAAATGCATTCTTTAAAATTCACTCTAGTATTTGTTTACAATAGCGACACTCTGGTGCTAGATTCACTTAGTATAGTATTTCGTTCATATTATAACTCACAATGCACAAAATTTATATCATTTAAAGAATAGAATTATTTAATCGTTGCCACATGTTCTATTCAAATACTATAATAAAGCTAGAATGATGTATAAAAGAAATTAAGCAAACAAAACAAAAAAGAAACAGTTTTTCACAGACGATTGAGTATTTCTCATTCAATTAATTCAGTTCTCACTTCGCGAGAAGGCAAAAATACATAAAAACTCAAAATATCTGTATTAAAAATTACGAAGTAAATCTCAAACACTTATTTCCTCGAAAAAATTCCAGAAAGGATTAAGCATGATTTAATTGGCAATAATAAATAAAGGCGTTATTTTTGTTGTTGCGAAGCTAAGTTTCTCTAGATTGGCAACAAATCCACTAGTCTGGTGTTTCAAATGTAAACAATCAATGGCCGTCATAAAAAAAAAAAAAAAAAAAAAAGCCTCAGTGGCACTTAAACAACTTTAAAATTGTTGATAATTCTAAAAATATTGTATACAGATTTACTAAAGGCATTAAAACCCTAACCGGAATATAAAAACAACATAATTCAATCATTAAAAAAAAAAGTACAATTTACAAACATATACGAGTAAAGAAACTGAGATCACCGAGCCGGGTAACAGAGTGGATATATATATAAATATATTTATATACGGTTTGGTGCGGCCGATTGCAACCAAAGTACGAGGTGCACATCTACATGTTATAGCAGTCCTATATACAAAATTTCAACGTTCTGAGGCTACTCGTTTTTGAGTTACGCGAGATACGTACGTATATACGTTCGTACAGACGCCACGAAAAATTCTCTTCAGAATTATTTTTAAAGCAGTTTTATAATTTTTTGGAGGAAACGAGTCTTTTATTCTGTCCTTACGCACAGATATCACGCAAAAACATCGTAGCGGTCAAAATGGATATTTTCGTTGAAATATGCTGCCTGAAACTTTTCGCGATTACAATACTTCCTTACTACTTCGTACAAGGAAGTAAAAAAAAAAAAAAAAAAAAAAAAACCCGGAACGAGATTTGCTTTGATTTAAAAATATTCTGGATAAATGTAAAAAATTTAAACTGTTACTCAAATATTTTTGACAAATCATATCGTAATTATTCAACATATGAAGGTATATCAGTTTTAAATACTTATCCTTAAATTTGTATTACATTAAATGCAGATTTCATATTTTGCTCTAATCAAATTTTCTGTTATTAAGTAAAAGTCCTCCTCTGGCTCTTCTTATAAAAAGTATTCAAGAAATTCGAGAACCTTTGATAATTAATAGCTTTAAATACTAACAATTAACTATTACATCAGTCTCTAACGCAGAAACTATATACGGCGAAAAAGCACAGATTTGAAGAGACTTTTCCCTTTGATTTGAAATACACATAATGCAATTCTGTTAAAGCAATGACATAAAAGCTAGTAACAAGACAATTAGCAAGAAAAATACATTCATAAATCTCATGCTAAATATTAAGCATCTGAGAAAAGTATAAATTTTCGCCTATAATATAATCAGTATTATCCTCACATGCCAAGAAGATCAGCGCCATCTATTGCACTACATCAAAAGTAAAAGTACGGTGAGTTAGAGCTTGCAAGTTTTCCATATTAATACTCAAGCAAGTTCACTTCTGGATCGGTTGGGAAGATGAAGAATATGGTCAAAAATTTTATATTAAAAAAAAGTACATCTTCAAATAAAACAACTAAAAAAATTAAGCAATGAATCGACTGAACATCGTTTTCAATGTTTAATAAACAAATACAAATGAATGTATTAACGATTAAACTAAAACGCTTGAATCAATAATTAAAATATACGAATGAATAAGGACAAGTAAATTTTTAATTGATTCGTAGTTTTACAAGGCGAAAAAAACATTCTTAAAAAAAAGAATCCACTTACTTGATTCTGGGTTAAAAAAACTCATTTAAAGCCTAAAAGCTGATATGATAAAGATATATAAGCGGAATGTATGTTAATTTCTGTCAATGTATAAAACATAAAATTTCGTATAAACGTTTATTAACGGAGAATAATATAGCATATGACCTCCTTATGAGATGAAAATAGAATATATGCCATTTTAAAATGCGCTAAAATTATACCAAAGAATTCTTCGTTCCTTCTCAAATCTGTTGAAGAAAAAACGAAAATAAAATCTGAAATCTTTCAGATTTTATATTACGCCTGCAAGGGAGTTTTTTTTTTTTTTTAAACGTTTTCCGTGTTACCTTTATTTATTAAATATCCCGTTCTTCGTACTTAAGCAACATAAAATTCAATTCAACAGCAATACCGCAAAATAATTTTAAAAGAGCATTTCTTTAGAAAATCCGGCCCACCAGCGGCCGAGCAGTAAAGACGCTGAACACTGGTAGTTCGGTCCGAGGTTCGAATCCCACGAACAGGCTGGCTGCATGTGCGTTTTCGTGGTTTTCCTCATGTGTAACGTGTATACGAGCCAGTTTCCCTTACAAAGTCCTCCGCGAAAGCATCCCTCCCTTCTGGCAGATAGCCCTCGTGTGCTTTGCCATAATTGAATAATCCAATCCAATCTTTAGAAAATCCGGTAGACAATCTCGCGCGCTGGAGATAAAAATGTTCCTCTCCCCTGTACATTGTTGCCATTGCTCGCTTTGAAATCGTTGAATTTGTTAATCAAAAATTCATTAAAGCTTTGAAAAATTTGAAATAGATAACAAAACAAATTCAAAATTCGGACTTCCAAGTGCCCATGTTTGGTTGGATGAGTACGCTATTCAAATTTTGATGGCTCTAGGAATCGTTGTTTTTTCAGAATGTGAAAAACATTCATACATTCATGCAGATTCTTCATTACTTAGTTTCTTTAAAATATAATACATGGCGATAATATTTGGTGGCAACAGTTTGAAAAGTGAATCAACGCAGAAAGTGAAACGACGCAAAATGCCGTTTTGGGACTAATAGCCCTTTGGGTCTAAACCCCCCTTTGGCTTTAAAAGAAAAATATCAGAAAAAAAATTTAAATGGTTTATAATAGACTTACTTTAGCGACTCAAAATTTCTATAATTTTACACGTTAACATTTGCTCCTGAAGAATAGGGACCTAAATCTGATCGTCCTCGAAATCAATAGAGTTTTTTTTTTAAACCTGCAGCAACATGAAGTTGCTTTTTTTGCCAAATTTTAAAATTTACATAGCTGTGTTGCTCTTTCAATTTGATATAAACTGTTCTTATTTGAAGAATAGAAAAAAGAAAGAGACATTTTTATTGACCCCATTAAAAAAAAAAAAGAAAGTAAGAAAGAAAGAAAGAGAGAGATTCTA
The DNA here is from genome assembly GCF_044657685.1 of Stegodyphus dumicola. Lineage (NCBI taxonomy): Eukaryota > Metazoa > Arthropoda > Arachnida > Araneae > Eresidae > Stegodyphus > Stegodyphus dumicola. The sequence goes on along the minus strand of NC_140772.1, from coordinate 17,424,390 downwards.
AATTCTTTATATTTATTCCTATTTTCGTATTTCATTGATTGTTTGATTTTTTAATTATATTTTAATTGTTCTTTTCTTAAGATTGCGGCCAGATAAATCTATGGATATGCTAACCGTTTGTATTGGTTTTTGTTATCACGCAAAGTAGAAAACTTTGAAATAAAATCTCGTAAAAAATGTATGACATAAAATACAATCCTTGAACTTTTAATCTATTTTCCCAATTTTTATCAGTTAATGCAAAAATAATGAATGGGTAATCGGTAAATGAAAATAACTAATTTTCATTTAGTCGAGTAGTAAACTTAACTATAAACAAAATGAATCTTACATGAAAAACAGCCTCCATAGTATTCGAGATAATATGGCCACTTGTTGCATAGACAAAGTTTTGAGAAAAGTTGAACTGATAGTAAATTTTTATATAACTTTCGTATATCTGTACATTTTAAAGACACTTCTTTCTCTTCCTTCTTCTAGAAAAGTAACAAAATGTCTGATGGGGACATTGCATGGCTTCCCTGTACGGCCTATTAAATCACGCACATTTTATGCTGCATGTCATTTAAAATTGTTTCCTCAACTGTCATTAGAGATATAGTATTTCTCATTCAATTAATTTTCTCACTTCGCGGAAGGCAAAAATTCATAAAGTCTCAGAAGATCTTCATTGAAAATTGTAAAATACAGAAAAACATGAAACACTAGATATGGTAAAAAAAAATAATAATAATAAAATAAAATAAAACTAGAGTGTCTACGTAAAAACAAGCAATTCGGCCAGCGGGTAGAAAGACATATTTTTCGGTGCACAAAATTGAAAATTTACTTTCGGTCCCGCTCGGCAAAAAGACACTGAAGTTGGTGCACAAACTGAACGTAATTCACTATTCTGCTAAGAGTTTTAAATGTTAACAAATGGCTTCTTCATTACGCTTAGCGAGACTTGAATAATTTTTAAATTGTTGATAATTCTACAACTATTGCATGCAGATTTACCAAAGGCATAAAAACATACGAAAAACATAATTCAGTCACTTTTAAAGCAAAAATTTCAGAATTTACCAACCAGTAAGAATACAAAATTGAGCTCACGGAATGGGTACACACATATGTATATCAAAGATTGAATTAAAGTAAAAATATTAATAAATCGTAATAAATTGCCTAATACATTCGCAAAAGCTGCACAATAATAAAATAATAATTTATTTAATAATGGATTAATTGAGTATATTATCTCCTTTCCAATAATTCTAAAATTCATTCAACTAAATTTTGAGATTGTAAAATTTAGCTAAACTTTTACCAACTTGCTCAAAAGAGATAATTTACTCAAATAATCCATTAGTATATATATATATATTTATATAGATAAATAGATAGATAGATGCAAGAAGAAACTTATAGGTTAAAAATTAAAAACAAATTTTTTTTAACCAGTCTTGGGCTGTAGCTGCAGGATTGAAGTAAATTAAACTTATAGCATCTAAAGTCGAAATTAAATTGGAATCAAAGGCAAGGCAATTCCTCAATAATATTAATACCTGCAACCATGGAAAAAAGGTTTAACACTGTATCAAAACATATCAAAATTAAAACAAAAATTCATTAGTAGGACAAACTCGAAAAATAAAAATGCGAAATGGAAAATTTATACAGAATTATAAAAATATAAAAATTTATCTCCTTAACTCCTATTCAGAACGACAGATAGATAAATAGATGTTTGGTGCGGCCGATTCCAATCGAAAAGCGAGGTGCAAAAAACTACACTGTAGCAATCCCATATAAAAAATTTCAACGTTCTGAGGCTACTCGTTTTTGAGTTATGCGAGATGCATACATATAGGCATACGTACAAACGTCACGAAAAAAGTCTCTTCTGAACCCATTTTAAGTCCATTTTACAATCCGTTTTGGGAGAAAGTGTTCTTTATTGTGTCCAATCGTTGCCACATGTTCTATTCAAATACTATAATAAATATAAAACGATGTATAAAAGAAATTAAGCAAAGAACAACAACAAACAAACAAAAAACAACAACAACAACAACAACAAACAAAAAAAAAAAAAAAAAAAAAAAGAAAAGAAAAGAAACAGTTTTTCACAGACGATTCCGTATTTCTCATTCAATTAATTCAATTCTCACTTCGCGACAAGACAAAAATACATAAAAACTCAAAATGTCTGTATTGAAAATTATATAGTAAATCTTAAACACTTATTTCCTCGAATAAAGTCCAGAATGGATTAAGCATGATTTAATTCGCAATAATAAAAGAAGGCTTTATCTTTGTTGTTGCGAAGCTTAGTTTCTCTAGATTGGCAACAAATCCGCTATTCTGCTGTTCCAAATAATGTAAACAAGCAATGGCCGACATAGCAAAAATTATTAGGCTTAGCTTTAATCGTTGATAATTCTAAAAATATTGCATACCGATTCCCTAAAGGCATAAAAACCTTAACCGGTAGATAAGAACAGCATAATTCAATCATTTGCAAAACAAAAAATGCACAATTTACAAACGTATAAGAATAAAGAAACTGAGATCACTGAGCCGAGTAACAGAGTGAATATTTATATACTTTTGGTGCGGCTGATTGCAACCAAAATACAGGCGAACTTCTACATGTTATTAGCAGTCCTATATACAAAATTTCAACGTTCTGAGGCTTCTCGTTTTTGAGTTATGTAAGAAACATACGTACATACGTACGTACAGACACCACGAAAATTTCTCTTCAGAATTAATTTTAAAGCAGTTTTATAATTTTTTTTAGAGAAAAAAAGTCTTATTCTGTCTTACGTACAGATATTACGCATGGATTCGAGAGCGGTCAAAATGGATATTTTAATTAAAAAATGATACCCAAAATTTTTCGCGATGAAGACATTTCCTTTACTTCGTACAAGGAAGTAAAAAGCGAAGAAGGAAAAACAAAACAAAAAAATTATAGAATTTCAAAGTTTTAGAACACTTTTCCTTTAATTCCAGAAAGCCTTCCAAATGATAACTGGCAGCGTTAATTACTATGACATCTTAACTTGCTTTTTCGAAAATGTACACTGCTTACACACAGGGAATCCTCCTACATTAGAATTCCTGCTCCAAAATTTCTTAATAGCCCTACGTAATTACATTAATTAACTAAGAGCCCTACATAGTTACATTAATTATTTAATTAATTAGTAGTCCACACATTCTTAATAGCCTTAACAGCCCTGTTAAAAAATTTCTTAATAGCCCTACATTATTTATGTGAGTATTTCCGGTATAACTAGTCCTTATTTCCATTTCCATGTTTTACCCTAACAGACTTGCCATCAGAAATCAGAGCTTTGTTAAACCCCTTTGAGATTCAATGAGATACATTCCGATATAGATAGAATACGTGATATTAGATAGAATACTTATAGATGGCGTGACTTATGTATAGCTTTTGTAAACAAACAATGAGGATGACTTCAGAGATCACGTGAGTTATGTACAGCTAATGTAAACAAGCAAGGTCATTCTTCCCCTTCTTCTGCGGAATGTATCTCATATGATCCATCATTTTTTAAAACATCTTTTAAAAGCATTCTTATCTTAACTAATGCAGTATATTGGTTTATTTGTTTATGGTAAAGGCACACTTGAGGGCTATTCCCCTAAGGTAAGGAATGCTTTCGTGGACAGCTTTCTAAGGGAAACTGGCTCGTATACACGTTACACATGGGGAAAACTACGAAAGCTCTCATGCGAACCCTGGTTTGATCTACCAGTGTTCTACAACTGCTCGGCGCTGGTGGGTTTGCATTAAAAAAATATAGGTCAATAAAAATTATGTAATTTCTTTGGTATAAGAAGTGTGAAATATCATAAACTTGCTCTTTTTTACGTTTATACGAGAGTATGGGAAACAAGAGTTAAGTTAGGAATGACGATCAAAGAATATTTCCGATTTCGGCTGAATTGGGAATAAAACTATCAGGGCTGAGTGGGTAAAAAGCTAAAATCGGAACATTCCCTTTTTTTAATACACTTTCTCCCTACCGTATAAAAATTTTAGTTGCGTATACTTTATTTATTCAGTTATTCGTCAGCAGCAAGTTCTAGTAATTTGTGTGCATTTCATAAAATGCAACAGAATTGAAAATCAAAAAATGAAAAGTGTACCAGAGCATAAATGATAGCTGATTTGACAAAAATAATTACAATGACTTTATTCTGAAGTGTTGATCTTACCGATAAATTATAACAATAAATTAAGTATTGCACTAAAAATCTATTTTTATTTTCAAATCGGAAAATGCTTGACGAATGTGGGAGGAAACAAACAATTTCTATTCGAGAGGTGAAAGAAGCGTTGCAGTTTATCGAATTACAACAGTTTGACAAAAGTGATCGCTTCTGAGGGGACAACGGGAAAAAATAAAATATCTTGTCCCCGCAAAAATAAAAGGGGGAAGGGAAGGATTCACAATTCCACAATCCGATGTCGCCTTCAACGTTCACCAATTTCCTCGGGCCCTACTTACACATCCATCTATCTGAAGTAGAAGAGGGGCTCAGAAAGAGAAAAAAAAAAAAAAAAAGAGAAATAAAAGCGATAGAATGAGGAGAAAAATAAAATCAATTTTACGCAAAGCAGCACCCGTTTTCCATTCCACCATGGATACAACCTTCTACCGAAGAAAAAAAAAAAAAAAAAAAAGGAGGAGGAAAGGGGAAAAAAAAATAGGTGGGAAATATATAAGATAGAAAGAAAAGTAAAAAGAGAAATTCTGCTGCCACCAAATCAGACCGGGCAGCCGATCTTTCAGCTTTTTCAAAGTCCAGCCCCAAGCGACGGCAGGACAGAACCAAGAGACAGAATGATGAGCGAGGCAACGATAAAAAAAAAAAAAAAAAAAAAAAAAAAAGATCGTGTGAAAGTATGAGAGAGAGAGAAAACGAGAAAAACCAAATTTCCATTTCTTTCTTTTCAAACCGCAAAGGCCAGCTTCTTCTTCCTCCTCCTTGCGGGCGTTCTCGCCTTCGGAAGGATGGACCGTCCAGTTTACATGTAAATTCCAGCGAAAATTTCAGCATACCACAAGAGGAACGAGTTCTATATATTTTATACGTTCTACCTCCCTTCCCCAACATCTCCCACCCGAGGTAAGGGAACTTCGGGTTTGATCATGACGCTTTCACCCTCGTCCTGCTTTCTCCCAATCCATGCAACTTGCATGAGATGTGGCCTAGAGGGGCCTTTTCTGCATTTAATGAAGGCCCGGTTTCAACACCTATATATACACACACACTGCACGCTGGTGCACTCGTAGGTTCCAGAGCGATCATTTTCGAAGGGATAAAAAAAAATATACTCAACCAATTTCGAGCAAAAGAACGGATTGGGCAGGTACCCCTGCACAGGGACTTTACCCGTGGGAACAGAACCATATTACTAACTGTATGAATTCATTCCATTTTTGCCTGAAAGATAATCTTCAGTGTTAGTCGTACTTTAGGCTTAACCTATAATACATTTTTTCATGGATATATTCGGCAGATTTGGTTGAAAATAAGATTTAGAAAAACATATTTACAAGCCTTATTCTTAAACTCATACATAGGACAGTACAATCAACTCCCGACTAACTAGGCCCTGTCTAAAAAAATGTTACATTTGTTTACTGCGAAACGACGGAAATATTACTACCAAAAACCGCTCTCTGATACTAATAAACTCAAAGACACAATGGCATTGTTCAATTCTCATATAAATTGTGTTGTTTAAAGCCCTTTATAACCCAGTTTTTTTCTTTTTTAATGGTGTTCATTCTTTCGTTATATACAGGATTTTTTTTTTCTGATTAATAATATTATTTGTGAAGTTTATTTAATTTGTTTAACCACTTATTTTAGAAAGTATTTCTCCCGCCTTCTTAGCGTGCCTTCATGGTGCGGTAGTCTGCACACTGGGCGCGTAAGTCCGTGGTTCTACAATTTTATTTCTGGATTTTTTACCGACACTTCTCACTTTCTGTTTTCCGGCTCGAATGCAAATTAATTTTCGTGTTCTGCCTTTTAAAGGCCACGCCACCAGGTTGCTGTTGTAAGTTGCTGTTTCAGTCTTCGGCTTTGCATTATACTTGCCGATAATTGAAGTTCCGCCAGTGAAGTCCGAGCCAACTTCGCGATAAATTACTCTGCGTAGCCTTTGGCTATCAGTATTGTAAATTAGATTTACTTTTGAATTTCTACTTTTGAGTTTCTCGCCATAAATTCGAAACGATTTGTAAGCACCAGATGTACCTTCTGTTCATCTATTTTAGTTTTTTTAAAAAGGATCATATATACACCCTTCCCAAGTCTCTGTTGCATTTCCATTACATAGCGATAAATTGCTTTACGTTTATCAAAGATTCGGCCACAGTTTAACATAGTGAAAGATTTAAAACCTTGCAAATTTATTCGGTTAAATGAACGCGTTCTCCACTGACTGTCCTTGGATAAACCGCGATTTTGAGTCATTTGGAGATTTCGTTCTCAGTATTACTCCAATTAATCGAGAGTCGACTGTAAATAATTTCTTACAAAAACACAGTTGGCAATTAGCTTGTAAGGATTATGTTAATTTTATTAACAGTTAAATTTTAAGTTAAAGTTCCTTTCCTGTCAAATTCTTAACTTCAACTTACTATTTCCGGCCAGAACGTACTCTTGGAATCTTGCTGAATATTTAATGAGGAGCGGTATTTAAACCACGAAGTTACTTACTGAATCAGAGAGAATCAGAGTTTCTGATTTACGCGCGTCTGCCTTTTTGGCCACTCTGGCTCTCAAAGCTGTTATTACGCTCGGCCGTACTCAGGCCCTTGCTAAGCTTCGTAGTCAAATAAGTTAAGGGGCCAACTCGATTTGAACCTTGATAGCTTCGGCTATACTTCTTTAGTTAATCTTAGTTTTAGTTTAATTCTAAGTCTTTTAAGTTCAAGTCCAAGTGCGGGCTTTGCTTGTACACTCCCAGGCGGAGTTTTGTTAAATCTCATCGGAATAATAAAGGGTTAGTTACCCTTCTCTCTTGCTGTTTCTTGTCATCGAACTCTAGCGATTATTCGTTTATCAGTTCTTAGATTCTTCACTTCCTACATTAACTTAGAATTCCGAAGTTAGGAACTCTACAAGCTAATTTTAAAGACCTACAGGGGTTGGACAAAAATATCGAAACACCTTTAAAAAAACATGTTTCTTTGCTTAATATGGTGTAGGAAACCCGTTGGCATCCAAAACAGCTTGCAGTCTTCTCGGAATGGATAAATACAGTTCCTGTATGTTTGCCAAGGGAATATTATACCATTCTTCCTGCAAAACGGTGGCAAGTTCAGATAACGATGTTGGCGGTGGATAACGAGAACGCACTTTCCGTTCCAATGTAGACCACAAAGGTTCGATAATATTCAGGTCTGGTGACTATGGTGGCCAGGGAAGATGGGACAACTCATCCTCGTGCTCAGAAAACCAGTCCTGGACAATGTGAGCTGTGTGAACAGGGGCTTTGTCGTCTTGGAAGACACCATCACCATCGGGGAACAAAGTTTGTACCATGGGATGAACTTGATCGCCCAAAATGTTCACATAAGTCTTGGCAGTCATGTGCCCAGACACAGTTATCATGGGGCTAGCAGAGAACCACGATATGGCTACCCAAACCATAACAGAACCCCCGCCATGTTTCACTCTTGGCAACAAGCAGTCTGTATTATAGACTTGAGATGGCGTTCTCCAGACGTAAACTCGGCCAGAAGTGGGAAACAATGTGAAAGAAGACTCGTCAGACCATATTACTCGCTTCCACTGCTCTATAGTCCAGGCTTTATGACTTAAACACCACCTTTTCCTATTACGGGCATTAGAATCACTGACGAGTGGCTTCTCAATTGCAGCACGGCCAGCAGTTCCCTGTTTATGAAGCTCCCTTCTAATCGTTTTGGTACTCACAGGGTTCGGTAACACAACATTCATTTCAGCAGTAACTTTTGCAGCTGCGGTCTTCTTATTTTTCGTCACAATTGCCCTTAATGATCGTCTGTCACGATCACTCAGGACACACTTTCGTCCGCGCTGTGATTTAGCAGATGATGTTTTTCCGCTTTTCAAACATGCGGAATAAATCTTCGATACAGTACCTCTTGAAACACTAAACACCTCGGCTACCTTGCTTACGGAAGCACCTACCATACGTGCTCCAACAATTTGCCCACGTTCGAAGTCTGTTAACTCTGACATAATTCAATGACAACCACACATAACAGTACTCCGACAACAACTGAACTGTTTAGCACATTTACGAAGTTGTATAGGTGGCGTCAGTAGTGAAAAACGCCAGCGCCACCTACATATTTCATTAAAATCAATCTCTCTTTTCAAACATGCATTTCACAAGGTGTTTCCATATTTTTGTCCATCCACTGTATATGACAGTGGTTTTTGAAACCTAGGAAACTGTTAAAATGTTGAGGGAAGGAGATTCCATATTTAGTTATTCCTAGTGGCAACTGATATTCTTCTTTTCGCGAACATGTAAATCTCAACATGTTATCCATCTCCAACAAAGCACGCAGTCACATATGCCCCACTGTCAAAATGTCTGACTTCTTAAGCTACTCACTCATCCAGAATCTAAAAGTTCAGAAAGTGAAGACAAAAATAAATTTCTTTAAGATCTTGATTGTTACATGGTGGTCTGCTGTGCTACTGAAGTTGTTAAAGCAAACACTGATTCTTCAGGCCAAAGAAATTAATTATCTATCATGGTTGCCTTTGTCGCCTGGCAGCCATAAAGGATAGTTTAACTCAAATTACGGTGAGCATTATTTCTCGGGCTGTGTTAAGAATTTTGACATGGATACAACCCGTGCTCCGAATGGATTTATTGATTCACAAAAATGATCATCCCGTGCTTGCCCATTTTACAAGTTGATGCTAAATTAGTTTTTCAGTCTACGAAAACATCGTTCTTATAACAACGATAATTTATTATAGTATCATTTATTTATATTTAACTTTTCATTAAAAATTTCCATATACTGTAAAATACACTCATGTCCATAAATTAAGGATAATGCAAAATCAGGCAAAGGAAGAGTTAGAAGCAAAACAAATTTGACTTATTTGTAAAGCTTATTTATTAAACAAAAGGATGCTATATGTTTGATATTATTAAAAAAATTAGTGATTTTTTCTCCCTGGAGCAAATTACAAAAACACCTATTTATAAAAAACCAGTATTACATGGTTGGTATGATTGTTAATACATTGTATGTCTCCCAAACGATGCAATGCAGTCCGTACAACGCCTAGGCATGCTGAGTATCAAATTATCGATCTGATCTTGGGGGATATTACACAACTCAAAAATCAATGCTCTCGAAGTTCCGGTAGACATGTAGGAGGAGGTTGAAGGGCTGCAACTCGTCGGCCAAGCATGTCCCACACGTGATCTACTGGATTCAAGTCCGGTGAGAATGCTGGCCAGTCCATACGGGTGATATCCTCCGACTGAAGGCCTTCCCTTACAATGTTTGCACGATGAGGACGGGCGTTGTCATCCATAAACACAAATTGTGCGCTCATGGCGCTCCGAAACAAACGTACATATTGTTCCAGAATGACGTCCCGATAGATTTGGCTTGTCATGGTTCCAATTTGAAAGTGCAGGTCAGTTCTGGAACCCAGAATTATTCCACTCCAAACGAGCACTCCTGCACCACCGTAACGGTGTCGTTCAATGATGTTTTCTTGGTGGTGATGGGTACCTGGAGCTCTCCATATGAAGGTCCGGCGAGAATCAGACTGCAAGCTAAACCTGGACTCGTCGGAAAACATCACACAAGCCCACTGTTGCGGTGTCCACAATGCATGCTCTCTACTCCAGGCTAACCGCAGGCGACAGTGAGTTGCAGTAAGTGCAACGCATCTGACAGGTCTACGAGCATATACACCAATCTGCCCTAAGCGTCTGCACACGGTCTGCCTTGAAATTTTCGTACCAGTGGCTGAAGAGAGCTGACGAGACAGGTCTCAGGCTGTGCTCCACCTGTTTCTTTTGGCAGTAACTGCCAAATACCGGTCCTCATTCGGCGTTGTAACTCTGGGGCGATCAGTGCTGTAACGTCTACTCACATTACCATCATCTTGGAATCGTTGCCAAAGCCTGGAGATGACACTCTGGGCAATTCTAAGTTCGTCTGATACTTCCAGTTGGTTACGCCCACATTCCAGACGGCCGATAGTTCTATCACGTCAAAAATCATCTTGTGTTATAACTATTCGGTTATTGCACTGAAATGCTTATAAAGCGCCTGCGAACAATTTTACTTCTTTGCCTGTATTCCTTATATATCTCTTTCTTACACTCTCGTCATTGTGACGTACCATCGGTGTCATCTGGTTACTTCCTGAAATTTGCATATGAATCTTGAAGATGTGTGTAGTTATTTTACAGGTGATATATTTATTTTAGAGTTCGATTTCCGCGTGACTTCGAATTATCCTTAATTTATGGACATGAGTGTATATAAAGAGATATACTGTAAAAGCAATTGCTTTATATTATGGAATAACTTTGGAAATATTCAACAGCATGCTTTTCTGTTGTAGGCAGGTCCCAAATTTAAATAATTTTTTTCCCCAAAAAATGCGTGACAGAGGGAAAAAAGGAGTCTTTACTCAAGAACAATAACTAACACGTGTAATCCAAGGTTACACCAAACCCAACGTGTTTGAAGACTTTTCCATTTTTGGCGAAAAATCGTGTAGTTTGGCGTCTTTCCTTTAACAAGCAAAAATGGTCGACGGGACTTTCCGTAAGTACCCAATGACTTTAATTTTTCTGCTCTTATCGCTGTTTGGATGATAAATAAAATTTGACTTCAGATTTAACGCTATAGCTGCAGCTAATCTTAAATGTAAGGCTGGATTCTTAAAGATATTTGGCAATGTGTCATAAATTATTCCGTTTCTTTGATAAATTTTATGGTAGAAAATTTAGAAAAGGTTGCTTAACATATGCAACAGATGCCAAATGTAGAACACTGAAAGCTTATTACCTCGGAAATATGTACATTGCGGGGGAGGAAAGGGGGTTGACAGTTATATCTATATCTCCCGTTCTACAGGGCCAATTGACGAAATTCAAATTGCGTTTTTCATGTCTCGAACGTGTGACTTAGGATATGTATTAGATTTATATATAGTGTTATTCTAATATAGGTATTTTGACACAAAATCGGGCTTTTTCTGAAATGACATGAAATTTTTTTTATATATTTCGATTCTACGACTCAAATTATGCCTAAATATTAAATTTTGTAAAATTTGGCACAAAATTACGGAAAATTCAAAACCTTATCTTGGCGTAATTTTTTAAAATTTTTGCCAAGAAACATTTATTTGGCGAACTTCTTAGTTTATAGCAATCTATTTTTAGTCCAAAGGGGCTTTGCGCCTGAAAAAATATTGTTTTCGTTTTGCGATTTTGCGTTGGTTCACTATTAAATGTCCGTTTCACTTTTCAAACTGTTGCCACCAAATGTTAGAGTCCTGCATTCTATTTGAAGAAATTAAATAATGAAAAATCTGCATTTGAAATTTTTCTTAGCTATTTACCTACTGTGGGTCTCGACTGGAAAAATATATAATTGTTTGAATTAAACAGAAATCGACCCAGTTAACAAAATAATTAGTCCCTAGGGGCAATTTGCCCAGGACTATTAATTTCGTTTTGGTATTTTGCGTCGATTCAAGATAAACGTTGTTTCAATTTTCAAGTTGTTGCCACCAAATATTATCGCCCTGTATTATATTTAAAGAAATTAAATAGTGAACAATCTGCATGAATGTATGTATGTTTCTCGCATTGGGATAAAACAACGGTATCTAGAACCATCAAAATTTAAGTAACGTAATCTTCGATAGGGCATGTGGAAGCCCTAAATTGATTTTGCAATTTGTTTTATTGTCGATTTCACATTTTGTAAAACTTTAACGAATTTTTGATTAACAAACTCAAGGATTTCAAAGCGAGCAATGGCAACGTTGTACAGAAAAAACATTTTTATCTCCAGCGCACGAGACTCTGTATCCGAAATTCTAAAGGATATGCTCAATTTAAAACTATTTTGCGATATTGCTATTGAACTGAATTGTATGGCTTAAGTGCAAAGAACGTGATATTTAATAAATAAAGGTAACAGACAAAATGTAAAAAAAAATGCCCCTTTGGACGTAATTTAAAATCTGAAACCTTTCAGAATTTTTTTTTTTAATTTTTTTTTTTTTTTTTTTTTTATTTTTTTATTTAAAAGAGAAACGAAATATTTGTGAGATTTCCTGCCGATCCAGATTAGAGTTTTAAATCCGGTTCTTAGAATTCTGCGATCTTTACAACTCCTGTCGTTTTCTTTTTTTTTCATTGTAGACGAGAGGGAAAAAAGTCATCTTTCATACTTCCAAATAATTTTAACAAAATCCAGAAGCTACATTTGGCGTTATTATCGCTCAAAAAAAAATCTGATGTGTACACCACATGAATTCCTTGTACGGAATATTAAATTATACGCATTTTTTCTTGCATTTTATTTAAACTTTTTTAGATTGAATTAAACCTACTTCGCCGACAGCGATTAAACCACAACAGAATAAATGCATTCTTTAAAATTCACTTTGTTTACCATAGTGACACTCTGGCGCTAGGTTTACTTAACAGTATTATATTTCATTCATATTATAACTCAGAATGCACAAAATGTATATCATTTAAAGAATTATCTAATCGTTGCCACATGTTCTATTCAAATACTATAATAAAGCTAGAACTATTTATAAAAGAAATTAAGCAAATAAAACAAAAAAGAAACACTTTTTCACAGACGATTGAGTATTTCTCATTTAATTAATTCAGTTCTCACTTCGCGAGAAGGCAAAAATACATAAAAACTCAAAATATCTGTATTAAAAATTACGAAGTAAATCTCAAACGCTTATTTCCTCGAAAAAATTCCAGAAAAAATTAAGCATGATTTAATTGGCAATAATAAATGAATGCGTTACCTTTGTTGTTGCGAAGCTAAGTTTCTCTAGATTGGCAACAAATCCACTAGTCTCCTGTTTCAAATGTAAACATCAATGGCCGCCATTAAAATCAGGCTTAGCGGCAATTAAACAACTTTAAAATTGCTGATAATTCTAAAAATATTGCACACAGATTTACAAAAGGCATAAAATCTTTAACCGGAAGATAAAAACAATATAATTCAATCATTTTTAAAGCAAAAAATGTACAATTTACAAACGTATAAGTGTAAAGAAACTGAGATCACTGAGCCGGGTAACAGAGTGGATATATATATAAATATATTTATATACGTTTGGTGCTGCCGATTGCAACCCAAATACGAGGTGCGCATCTACATGTTATAGCAGTCCTATATAGAAAATTTCAACTTTCTGAAGCTACTCGTTTTTGAGTTATGCGAGATACGTACGTACGCACGCACGTACGTACAGACCCCACGAAAAATTCTCTTCAGAATTAAATTTAAAGCAGTTTTATAATTTTTTTGAAGGAAAAGAGTATTTTATTCTGTCCTTACGTACAGATATCACGCAAAAACATCGTTAAATTGCATTCGATAGCGGTCAAAATGGATATTTTCGTTGAAATATGCTGTCTGAAACATTTCGCGATTACAATACTTCCTTTTTACTTCGTACAAGGAAGTAAAAAAGATGCAAAATTTCAAAACCCTCCAATACGTAAATTCATGTATATCTTAGAAAATCTTGAATAAAAAAAACTCTAAATTTTTGCAGGTGTGACTAGAAATACATCTACTTTAAGATGATGTTAAAAATTTTATAGGTTATAATACAAAAATTTTTAGAAAAATTTATGAAAAATATTTAAAAATACAAATTTTAAAAATAAATCATAAAAAATACGCGAATTATATATCGATTAAGCCTAAATTTCGAATTCTGGAAGAAGGAATCCTGTAAGTTTAATAAAACAATGAGATATTAATAAATATATATCAAATTCAATTAACATCGAGGAACTAAAGTTTTGAGAGCTAATTTTTTTAAAAACTACTCGTGCGATTTTTACAAAACTTGGCAGTTTGGCGTAATTTGAGTCGTAGAGTTTAAATTTGGAAAAAAAAATTGCCATGTCGTTTCAGAAAAAGTCGGATTTTGTATCAGAATACCTATATTAGAACAATGCTATATACTAATCTTATAAATATATTAAATTGTGCTTTCGAGATATGAAAAACCCAAGTTGAATTTTGTCAATCGGCCCAGTTAAACGGGAGATACAAAATGGTTCTTTCTCTCTTTCTTTTCTTCCCCCCCCCCCGCAGTGTACCTTTCTTACAAGAATAAATTCCGACCCATTGCTTTCAGTTGGCCTGAGCGTTGAATTTCGCTGAATTCCAGATAACTCTAATTCCACATCTGGCTGAAACTCCATATTGTATTTGAAATGGCTTAGTTAAAAAATGCTCCATCTGGTAATATAATATTTCAAAACGTCGAAATTGCTTAATAAATTTTGAAATGATTAATAGACAACTGCAAACATGTTCACATGGACGAGCTAAAGTTATTATTCCAATATATCCAGTAATAAAATTGAAAAAAAAAAAAAAAGAAATAGTGATATGCGAGCTACGATAAACAGGTTAGCAAGCCAGAAATGCTCGCGGCCGCCCACTAAGCGATTGCACAACTGGCATTAAAACCCTAAAAGTTAATTATTTTGAACAATCTTGTTTTGTTTCATTATCCATAATTTCGACCTGTCAATCAGGTGGTTATTATTATGCAGTCAGTGTGTACTGGCTTAAATAGCTGACATGCGTCTGCTGTGCACGGTCCACTGAATTAATACGTCACAAAAAGCAAAAAGAAGTAACCTTGTTACTTTCAGCCCTAAAACGGCGCAAATTAGCCATGTTCGTCGTTGGAAATATTTCATAGACGTTCCAAGCTCATACGTAGTTTTAGTCTACGCTTCCGTTAACTGAAACATCTGGCACGCGTCTTCTAGCGCATGACCCAGAAAGCAACTTATTACGTCATTACAAGGCAAAAGGAAAAACAAATTAATAATTTAACCTGCTATTACTTTCAATCCTAAAAGTAGCCAATCACCTACCTAATAATGCTTTTAGCTCCGTCAATGCAAACAATTTTACAGACGTCACCCAAAATTACACGTTTCGACTAATTCACTTAGAAGCCGAAACCAAGACGTAAAATGTATAATTCCCGTCATCAAAGTACACATTTTATGACATTTAAATTACCCTGCATTTCCAATCTGCCCGCAAAGAGGCGAATGAGGAAATAATGAGTGGGGTGGAGTCAGGCTCTGGTTTCCGCCGCAACAGACGCCGATATCAAATATTTAAAGCGAATCATTTCAAGACAAGGGAGAAAGAAATGACATAAGGTATGCCGCAAGGTATAGGGTAACACGTGACCATTACGATCAAAATGACCCGGAAAAGCGATTTGTTTATGCATGGGACCGGGAACAACCACCACATCATTTGGCTGTCCGGAAACTATAACTTTCGTATTTATGAGACAAAACTTTCTCAGAATACGAGTGCGTGCGGCGCGGCTACTTCTTGGGAGAGGAACACAGTTTTTTTATTATTATTTTTTATTTGTCATTCTCCCCCTCCGGACTGTACAGTCTGCCTAAACAACAGCACCGCAGCAGATGACCTGAGGAAGATGTCTTCCTTCGCCATTAGAATATTAATGAGCACTGGATTTTCACTGTCGTGACTTATATTGGCGTTTTTATACAGTCAACTTCCGATAAACCATCAGACCCAACGGGGGACGACGTTTGCAATTGACACAATCACGCTCAATCCAACAGCAGTTAATAAAACGCCGCAAGGAACAATAACCAACACACAATTAACAGAGAAATATTATTAGCAAGCTTACATGTGTATTCAAGCAGCTTAATCTATAAGGATTTTAAGATTTACTAACGTTTATTTTATTTTAAAACTTTGCTATTCTCTCTTATTTTCTATTTGCGGCCAGAATAAGCGCGAGTAGGATTGTTTATGCAAATGAGGTTGCAAACCAGTGGCGTAGCTACGATTCCAGCGCCCGGGGACAACTGAAGAATTTGCGCCCCTTTATGTGTGCCAAATGGGAAAACATTCCATTAAAAAAATTCGTAGCAACAATTTGGCGCCCCCTGGATGCTGCGCCCGGGGACAAATGTCCCCCCTTGCCCCACCCTAGTTACGCCACTGTTGCAAACCGTATAAGTATTTAAGATATGGCTTTTGACTTCTCTCTGCTTTACCACGGGCGTGTTTTCAGAAAGTTTAGCTCAGTGTGGAAAGTCTAGCTCAGTGTGGAGTAGTTCCCTGTCAATCTCTCTTCTCTCTCTCTCTTCTATCTTTTTTAGTCCAAAGGGATTTGAATCCCGAAGGACTATTAGTTTCGTTTTGGCATTTTGCGTCGGACTCATAAATGTCGGTTCACTTTTCAAACTGTTGCCACAAAATGTTAGAGTCCTGCATTATATTTGAAGAAATTAAATAATGAAAAATCTGCATAACTGTATGTATATTTCTCGTATTGTGATAAAACAACGGTACATAGAGTCATCGAATTTTGAATAACGTAATCCTCCAACGTATATGAGCATGTGGAAGACCCAATTTGAAATTTGAAATTTGTTTTATGATCGATTTCCTATTTTTTAAAACTTTGACGAATTTTTGATTAACAAACTCAAGGATTTCAAAGCGAGCAATGGCAACGTTGTGCAGAAAAAACATTTTTATCTCCAGCGCGTGAGTCTCTGTATCGGAAATTCTAAAGATATGCTCGTTTAAAAACTATTTTGCGATATTGCTGTTGCACTGGATCTTATGGTTTAAGTGCGAGGAACATGATATTTAATAAAGAAAGGTAACACACAAAATGTTAAAAAACGCCCCTTTGGACGCAATTTAAAATCTAAAACATTTCAGATTAAAAAAAAATTTTTTTTTTTCAATTATTTTATTTTATTTTATTTATTTTTTTTTTTTTACTTTTATTGTATATATTATGAAACATGTATACGGCCCACTGTATATATTATGAAACATGTATGTACTATGACCAATGAAAATTATTATGAACTATGTATGTATTATGTAACAGGCTCAATATATTATGAAACATGTATGTACTATGGCCAATGAAAATTATTATGAACTATGTATGTATTATGTAACAGGCTCAATATATTATGAACTATGTAAGCAAGTATGAACTATGTAAGCCACTATGTACTATGTAAGCATGTATATGTATGAACTATGTAAGCAAGTATTATGAAAGATCTATGTATTATGAACTACTTGTATATAAGCATGTACTATATACTATGTAACTATATAAGCATATATTATGAACTATGTAACTATAAGCATATGTTATGAACTATGTAAGCATGTATACAGGACCAATGTATGCCCTTTTAGGCCCCATGAGGTGTTACCCCGGATAGTAGCAGAACCTGGACTAGACCCGAATAGTCTTAGTAAGCCGCACGGGTGTCCAGATTCTGCTCTCAACTCAACTTGTATTGTGGTATTGTATAGTATCTTATATCAGTTGGCTTTTAGTACAGGTTAAATATGTTAATTTTTTTTTTGTATTGTATTGTATTGTATTGTAATATTGTATAGTATTGTATAGTATCTTATATTCGTTAACTTTTATGCAGGCTAAATATGTTATTTTTATTCCTCATAATCGTATAATTAGCCTTATTGCATGTTTTTCCCACAATACCACATGATCAAGTGTATTGTACCGCTATTGCATTCTGTTACATTGTATTCTTTTATTTTTATTTCTTTTGGTATATCCTATGTGTATTGCTGTAATCATTTACATTCGTTATTTCACTATGTTCTCTATTTTTATGTTATATTGTCATTAAGTCTAATTCTACTGTCTATATTTTATTCATTGTATATTATTGGGCTGCCCAACATCAGACTGTACTTTAGCTTATGTATATTCTATATTTGTGTGTATTACATCTTTGTAAAATTTTTGCTTATTGTCCAAACTCGCCCTTTTTGGCCCTGCATGCTTTTGTTATTTTATTTAATAAATGTGGGGCCTGGGCGGTTGTTGGGACTGTCTTTCGTAGGCATTTGGTCTGTTGGACTGCCCCCGGGTTGAATTTGGCTCTGGGTTTGGGCGCCCGGCGCGTGGCGTCTTGTGATTTCTCTTTAGGCTCTAGATATAGGTGGACGTGGTGCTATACCGATTAACCTTTTGGTAAAGGGACAGTGCCCACGTCCTCCGTTGCTTATCGCTTATCTCAACTCAACTCGACTCAACTCTGCCTCTAAGGCCAAAACTTAGTTCTCGCTGTTATTTGAAGACGTATTGTTCTTTTTTACATTCCGGTCACTACATACGTAGTGTTAAAAGGCCTATCTTCGCGTTACTACTCTCTGTAAACCATCTTAGTTCTTATTTACTAAAGTTAGTTTATTTCTTATTTTCTACGTTTTAGACCATAAGTGCTGGTCTATGTATTCCGAAGGGCGGGAACGGATTTTTTAAACATAATGCATGGCAATGAGGATCTGTATCTACATCTTTTTATTTCAGAAGTGATGCTCACAGATAAGTGAGGATCGAGACTAATAGCACATCTGATGCTAAAAATAAAAACAAAATGGCCTGTGAATATCCACGACTGGTGATATCCACGACTGAATGAGGTGGCCAGACAATGTGGAAAAGTCGTTGAAGAACGTTGGTGTCAAGGGATGGAGGACTGTACTGTCAGATGTGTTAATATGACAGAAGCTGATTGAGACAGCCTAGGCCGGAAATCGGCTGTAGAGCACAAGAAGAGGAATACTAGTAGACAAGGACTACAAGTATTCGTCTACTAGTTCTAGTAGCCAAGGACACGTAAATTAACTAGAGCTTAGTAAGGTTTTCCGGAAACAGGAACAGTGAAAAATCAAAAATTCCCCCCCCTCCAGGCTTTGAACCACAGATCTTCCGCTTGCTAGCTGATTGCTGATGTTAACAATTTATACCATGAGGACACACAGAAAGCAATAACTCCTTACATTCTCTCCACTTAAAAGGCTTCAGGAAATAGTCGAACGAATCTAGGTAGTGGCGAGTTAACACGCACTAGAAATCTGTTAGACTTTTTGAGAGCAGGAAATATGAAAACTCAAGTGCGTCCTTCCTCGGATAGGCACCACAGATTTTTCAAATGCTAGCTAGATGTGCTAACCAGATGCATCTCCACAGAACGCACGATGAAATGAGATAGTTTTTTAAAATTTACATGGCAAATTTACGGAAAAGATAACTATACATTTAATTTTGTTGGGAAAGAAATCATCTTATTGAAAAAAGATTTCACGAACATATATTTCTACATAAACAGTTAGATAAAAAAAACGTGAAAATTACGCTTCGAGACACCGACTTAGTGCAGTGTTCCGAAGTCATATGCAAAAGATGGGTACAACATCGCACAGTTGCCATTTATCAAAGCATGGAGGGCTAGCTTCTCGGCGCCTACTCATAGCTTAAAACAGATAGCATGGCAGAATAAGGGGTAGGCGACGATAGTCAGAACGTCGCGAAGAACGAGAGGGAGGAAAAAGGGAAAAATGAATGAAAATGTTTTATGTATGAAGAGGCTGACGCCTAAAACCAAGGATAATGTAATGAAAAAAAGGAGAAAAATGCGCTGGAAAGCAAAACTGATTCTATTTTCTTGGGGACCCAAATTATCAACTCGAGAAATGTAGAAAAGTGACAAAGATTTAGAGCGTTGATGCCCAAGCACTTTTTAATTCCCCCGCGTCCCGAATTTTTAACATTGGAAATGCCAAGAATTGCCTTTTTTCCACCCTCCCACCCCCATTTCTCCCCTTCCCCCTCACTCGCGCGCAAAATTATACTAGGCTATGCAGCTCCAAGAGGAAATAAAAGAGTCGAGATCCTTCCAGAATTTAGACAAATATACAGTTCAGACTCACGGGAAATAAACATTATTCTTAAACGAATTCCCCGGAACTTTTATGTTCGCTTGCTTTTAGCGAAATGGCCGTGCCTTACAAAATCCCACATTAGAAGTAAATGATTGTTTTATACATTAGCCTTGACTACTTAGTACGAAATAGATTGCCTAAGCGTGGAATGTTTTGTTTTTTTCTCGACAGTAAACAAGCCAGAACTGCATGGAATAAATTCTTTGGTAAAGTGTTGGGAATGTGTGTGTGTGTGTGGGGGGGGGAGGATTCGAGTAGGACCAAAGCAATGCGTATGGTTATGAGAGCCCCAAAAGGAATTCGAAGAACTTTACAGTTTTCACCTACCTCGGTTGTCTTGTACAAATGACTAAAAAATTGTACTCCGGTTGAAAAAATTCGACCTTGAGTATTTTGCAATTTTTTTTAAAGTCCAGTACGTGTTTAAAGGAATATCTCTTTTCTATTCTATTTTCTACCATGCTTACAAGTGAAATTAATGACGTAATCTCCAAATTGTTACGATAAAATTCTATACGGAATGAAAAGGATCTAGTGGGTCTCCCTGATCGCTATAGTGGTTAGAAGTGCCAGATGTTATATTGCTGGTCACAGTTCGAATTGTGGAGAAGACATGGGTATTTATGAATGTATAGTGTTTTAGAAACATAGGGACACTTAAAATACTCTCGAACTGAAAGTCTCTCCCCAAAAGACTTTAATAGGAGAGAAAAAAGTATAGGAGACCCTTGGCTACGTCTCCATCGAAACAGGTCGGGCTCAGGCAGACTCGGATTATCACCTATAAAGGTGTCCAAAGCCTTGGCCAATCACAGAAGTAGCTCTCTCTTTCTTGACCACGATAAAAATCGTGGATCTGATCCGCATTGTGCTACAGATCAGGAGGATTAGGAACGACAACAACACAACAGAAACTACTGGAAATTACCGTATTTGCCGGTGTATAAGAGGCACCCCTTTCTTTATACACATTTTTGAAGGATAAAACTTTATTACTGATCATTATAATGAATTTACAGTATTTTAAATATAAAGTAACACCTTCAAATACCCAATCTATCTGGGAAAGAACACCTTTTAATCGCTTTCGCTTGATGAATAATCATTTTTGTTAAGACTGAAAGTCAAGCTTTTCTGTGGTCTAAAACAGTGCTCCGCAACCTTTTCTCACCTGCGACGCACAAAAAATCTTTCTGGAATTTCGTGGCACACCAAAGAGTTCCGAGTTATCAAGGAAGTGCCGAAAAAATTCAAATGCTGACACACTTACAATCACACACACAACCACACAACAGTGAAATATATAAAAACATTTAAAATAGACATTATTAAGGGAAAAAAATGTCATTGTGTATTAAATACATGATAAAAAATTCAAATCAAATACATGATCAAAATGTCAAATACATGTATTTGATTGCGGCACACCTATATCCTACTCATGGCACACCAGTGTGCCGCGGCACACCGGTTGCGGAGCACTGGTGTAAAATACAATATTCAGCTCAGCCTCAAGTTCAGACCATTCTGCAGTTCCCCTTCGTAGGCTATGTTTACTGTGAGTGGAATTTTTTTTTTATTTTTTTAATTTTTTTTTAAGATCCTCTTCGTGATTCCGCCAAGTTCTTATCATTTTCTCATAGTTGGGGGTGACCCGAAATGCTTCTATGCAGTCCTGTTCCCATGTTCTTTAGCATAGGCAATCACGCGTTACTTGTATTGCTATGTTATAGCAATGCCGAAGTTCTCTTTGAGCCATAACTTGCCAACAAATTTAAGAAAACTCAGCAGTAGAAACTTCACACACTTAAAAGTCGCTTACAAAAATTGGAAAGTTTCAACAAACCCATCTGTGATCGTCGATGACAGCGCACGCGCATTCACTGAACTCTACGTACCGTTAAATTTATCACATAAACCTGTAAGGTCTCATTTAAGTTCTTTAACCAGTTATTTTATGTTAAAACTACTTTCCTATTACCCTTATTTCCTTTATCAAAGCGTGTTTTGCTTCCTGAAGGCCTCGCTGTTGATTTGATTTTCTTGCGAGCAGGAACCTACGGCGTTGAGTTATTTTCGCCACTAGGCTTCTCAAGCCGACCCCTTAGGTCAGAGCCAGTTTGCGCGTTATTCTATTTGTGGAGCCGTTAATTCTTTAGTTAATCCCCTTTTGTTAAAGGCGGGTGGCGGTCGGACCCGAGGATAGATATCCAGAACCGACCGCTGGCGGGAAGAGGCCTGGTGTCTGATCTTAGGAAAGAACTGCCGGCACTTGTCCCGGAGGACGAATGTCTGGAGCCGGCTGGAACCCACTGTAAGCGGCGAGAACCGTGCGCGGGAGACCATCCTAAGCAGTGGGGAAAGGCAGGAGACCTAGCATTGGTCAAAGGGCAGGTGTTGAGGGATGGAAACAGGTCTTCTTGTTCTCATCACCCTCAGTTCAACATCGGCCTCCTCGTGACGCCTGCTGGAAACTATGCTGGCAAAGGCTAGATATAGGCTGGCTGGCATAGTCTAACGGATGCCGAACAACTAACTCTGTGGTTCGACTGGGTGGAATTTCCGGAACCGACCATTTATGGGAGGGAGACCTGGGGTTCTTCCAGACCACTGGCTAGACTTGTGTCTAGACAGTTTCTGCCTGCAGAGCAAATAATCAGTCTTCACATTGACTAGAACTATCGTTTATTCGGTGGTAGGTTCAGGCTTGGCAGGGACCGTACTGGTACTGCCTTGTCCGTGTCCTTGGTGGTGGGGACGTTACATGGTTGATGCAATGGCCGTCTGAGGGCGACTGGCTCCTCTCGGTCGGTGTCGAGGGACGTATGATCTCGTTATTTATCAAGGGTCTGTAGAATTGGAGTACTGCGGAAGGGAGTGGTGAAACGTCTCGTGGGAACTGAAATAGTTAATGAGTAGTCTGGGTGGAGATCGGCCCTGTGGATCTGTTCGATGGTCGCCCGTCGGTCTCTGCCTATCCCGGAGACATGGATTAAACCTTTAAAGGTAGGTCTCAGAACCTTCTAGGACTTGGCCATGTTTTCCTCTGTTTCAATGTTAATCCTTTAGCCTTGACTTTTAAACCATAATTGTTGGCTTTTGTAAGCATGAATGATGCCGTCTGTTTACTTTTAACTGAGTTAAATAAAAGGGTCCTTTAGACTCTTTCCCTGTTTCTGTAGTACTTATATGACATACAGATTATTCGCTTTTAGTCTAAGCGTTCTTGTACATTTGATGTCACCCAAGAATACGAGACTCTACAAACCGTAAAGTGGTTTCCTAACACTATTATATTAAAGAGTGTCGTCAGTGTTCTCTATTTAGTACACAAAAATGTTTTTGTCATTCTCTGCACAGCGTAGTTTAGAACTTAGAAAAGCTATCAAACATAACAGATTTCAAGGCACCAGAAGATAATAATATCGCGAGTAAAAACAACAGAGACAGCAGTGACTTGAAATGAAACCAAGACTCGAAATGTAGTTGCCACAAAGGCCGACTTCTCTCCGTCACTGTCTAACTTGTAGAGACATTAGGTTATGGTGTAGTGGCCGAAACCGCTACGCAAACCCTGGGTTGTGACACCGGGTTGAAATGAACTTCTCAACTCAAGTTTTAACAATAACATGAATTTTAATAAGATGAAAACCCTTAAGAGTTGCATAGCTTAACAGTATGGGACTTAGGTATATTTAGTCCCGTAATTTCAGAATTTTGTTACAGGAAAAATGCTCTATCACATCATACACGAGGAACGATCGTTCTAGCAGGCCAACATGCCCATAGCTCCAAACAGGAAAGTTGTTTTTCTCTTCTCAGGAAACCACCTTATATACCGTGTTTACTTGCGCTGAACTTCCGGGGGGGGAATTCTTTCACTCATACATAACAAAGTATCCATCTCATGACTCTGGTGAGAAAAGACTTACTTCTTTGTCCACTGAAGTGACCTTCCAGGCTGCAATCGGAATCATTAACAAAGGCAAAGGATTTCGCCACCGATATGAAAACTACTAAACCCTGAAATCACTCATCCTAGACAATGAACCTTTATGCCACCTTATCACAAGGTTATTTCGAAACAGGAGACATGAAAAATGTGCAATGCGACTCGAACAACAGACCTCTCGAAAACGTGTCGAGCGTGCTGACCACTACACCACGAAGGCATGCTAAGAAGACGGGGAAGCTATTGAGAATTTTATGAAGTATGTGTGCGTTTACGGCGATTAAGTGAAATAACACGAGACACCCAAGCGAAGGAGAACATACGGCCATAAATATATGAAATTTTCATGCTTGGAAAACACTGTTCAACGTTATTAAGACTTCGACAGTATACTTTCCAATATCACATTATAATTTAACAATGGCCCTTTATTAGCCTATGCAAAATTATCATTCATCCCACTAGGGCGAAACGGGATATGATAATCGACGTCTAAATCGTCATTTCTTATAGGATGCAAGAGACCGGAATACCAGACAATTTATACTGTTGCGTTTCTCTCTTCCTGACACCAGTTGTTACGTTATTTTCTTCCTTCACGTTCGTACGGGGTTTGTAAATTTGGAATGAATAACGACCACACTTGATGAAGTATCGAAACACACTTTATTTACCAGTATTGTCAGGATAGCTCCAAAACACGTTTAACAGTCGTCGATGAACTACTATAAACACGCTGACACGATCAGCGACACAGCCTTCAGGTTATCAGCTATCACGGTGGAATAAGCTTCACGGCAAAGCACTAGAGCACAGCTCTCGACTCTGCCTGGTCGCTCTCGGAACTCCGCGTACTCTCGAGACTCTTCACGCTACAACTCGCGATGCACTCGACGATTTACAAGAGTATAGCTCTCGACTCAGCACAGTCTAAGACAAAACTTGGCGATGCACTAAAAGACTCTCTCGATGCACTCGACGAGCAACTCGGCGCTAGACTTCGAGACACTCGCTCAATGACTGACTATCAACTCGCTAGACGAGGCACACACACTAACTGACTGCGGACCAGCAGGGTTTATATAGCTTTCGGCTTGTGTTCGAGAACATTCTGGGCTAAACCGGTAAGAATTCGTTCCAGAAGGTTCTCCATTCGTCCATGGTATATCGCCAATTTTGTAGCCAAATGGACGATTTCTCGGCAACCCTGCTTTTCCTTGTCATTTTATGGCAACCCTAAAACTGCTTTGCGGGGAAGCTATCTCACCGCGCCTGTACATTTCGTAACAGTACCAACTGGCTATAAATAAAATGGCTTCTGATGCAAAGTACATGCAACCCATTCCCTGCTACGACGAATTTTGACATTTTTCACTTGTTGAATAAGTGGACATAACTTCTCTGACGTGTTCAATAAATTTTTAACTGCGCCGCAATATTTCATTTACTTAATCCTGTATAAGACATTAACGAATTTCTTCGGAACTCGCACTTTGAAACAATTGATAAACAGTAGGTCATTTTTATAATGGAACCCCCAACCCCTTCTTGGTTTCCGATTACTAAAAAGACAATTAAAAAGTGATTAAGAGAGGGAAACAAAGCAGTGTGTGAACCCTGTGCATTATTTTACAAAGATCTGAGTATCTTCAGCTCTGTCTTAGCTGTGACTGCCACAAGTAATGCCGCCTCCTTATAATGTTCCTTATGCATTATAATGATATAGCATTACTCTCATTATTCTAAATTACTTATAATGAACACTTGGTAATTTATAAAAAATCTGATGCGGACACCACTTGACTTCCTTGTATGGCCTAGTAAATTATACATACTTTTTGCTGCCCTTCATTTAAACTTATTTGCTTTAATTATTCTACTTCAATTAATCGAAGCTTCAAGGCAAGTTGAAAATAATATCAAAAATTACAAATTTTGAAATTAAATATCCCGTTCAATTTTTGTCGTACGGGAATCAAACTTCTTATGATTTTACTTTTAATAGCGAGCATAAAACTTTCCCAAATATTAGTATAAGAAAACACGCTGACACGCCGGTGACCGCATTAAAATTTAAATTTCGTTATTTGACCGAAAATTATTTATTTTTTAATATGACATTGCCCAAACATGATTATTATCGTCATTTAAAACACTTCTGTAAGTGGAAGTATATGACTATAACCAACGATTGCGAAGAAAAAAGCTAGGTAAGGGAATAGGTGAATATATATATGTATATAAATGATGAAAACAAATTTTTAAAAGTGCTGAAGTAGGAACACTGAGACGTAGAAATCTACGAATGCTGTTTGGCGTAGAACGTAGATGGCATACTTAAGAGGAAGAAATCTTATTGCGTAGAATGCTAATGCATAATGAATAAGAAACTTGGCAGTCGAGGCAGATTAAATTCCATTTTTATTTAAATTCACATTTATGGCCACAATTTGTTTGGCACTCTAATCGTGCCCATTTTCCAGAACATTTGCATTTTTTAATACTATTCCGATAGGAAGAAAGCACAGCAAAGTTAATCATTGATTCAGTACGGAAGATCACCAAGAGGAAGGTTTGAGTTTATATTAGAAAAGTTTCAGTTCTCACAGTTTAGGTCCTGAATTAACTACGTCAATAAGCGTTTTGCAAGCTCTGGTATTAAGGCTTACGCAAATCTCTGGCATAGATTTATCTAGAAATGACGCAATTCAGAAACGTTATTATATATATATATATATTCGTAATAATAAAATTCCATAGTCAAAAATACACTTAAAATTCTAACTGTATGTTCTTTCCATTTTTAATGGCGACGGTCTCTTATTTGAAAGTACGTAGAATTAAATCCACAGCCCCATAGTCAAGTTGTTTTTCCCGCCTTTTCTACACGTACAGTTATAGAATGTTCTGGAAATATTTAAAGCGAACTGGAATGGCTAACGAGGCTGACGTCATTTCTTGGAAGCTCCGCCTTTCCAGAGGCTATAAAAAGACTCACAAAGAAATATCGGGATCTTTTCTTTAATGTAACGATGCAGTAAACTTCATAAAAAAACTTATTAGTAATTCTTTTTTTTTATTTACTACGGAAATATGATTTTTGTAACTGCTATTTCTCCTGACCAATAATAAATAGATCCTGTTTTTTAAACTTATCGTCTGATAATTTAAGCTACGACTACATCTATGCTTTTTCACCAATCTAGTTATTCCGGACAAAAGCTGGTACATCACATAATATATATATTATATAACCAAATTAAAAAAGACGAATTAAAAGGCTATTACTACATTAAATTACAAAGCTGATTTATGTATTTCTTTACCTTATACACAAATATATATATATTGGTACTGCCGATTGTAAAAAAGAGAGGTGCACAACTAGATGTTATGACAGGCGTGTATACAAAACTTCAGCGTTCTACGACCAATCGTTCATGAGTTATGCGAGATACATATATACACACATACTTACGTACGTCCATACAGACATCACGAAAAAAAATCCCTTTTGAGCCCATTTTTAACCGTAAATTTTTTACGATTACAATACTTTCTTTACTTCGTACAAGGAAGTAAAATTTGCTAAACATTCTCGGCTCACAGACGAAAAGATACGATAATTTACACATACAACAGCACATTTAAGTCACGAAAAACTTACCTTTGGATTTACAAAATACTGATCGACCGAATGACAGATCTCACGAACATATTACACGTCGAATATACAATACAGATTTTTAATTATAAATATAAAGGGTCTCCAAAGTTGCAGATTTGTCGAAATGCGAAGGATGTCTGTAGAAACATTAAGTAGTCTACAGATTAAGAGGGAACCAAACCAGTTTCGGACACTAAGCTGCGCTAAAACCGCTGCTTATGACAGATAACAAAAGAAACAAATCAAAACAATAAAGCGGCCATTTATTTTCAGCATGGGAATAATTATGAATTCACAATTGCGCCGTTCTAAGCTATGAATTCATTCACAGCGTTAAAAAGCAGCTGTACGGGTGTACAATTTGCGTTTAAATTAAAAATAGTTTTCTCAAAAAATAAAAACGAGACAAATTAACTTGGCGCATAGACGGCGAGACGGTGGTCTTTCCCGATGGCGGAGGAAAAGCAGATGAAGATGAGTTCCAAGCCAATGTTGCATACTTGGCGCCATTTCACGGAATCCCAACCACAAAAAGGCCTTGAAAATACTCAGAAAACTTCAAATTAAAAATGAAAATCAAGGCATAAAAGAAAAGCGGGGAGAGGAGGCTAAAGTTCATGAACATTAAGTAACGACTTTTTGATTCATTGTTTCGCCTCTTTATTTTAATAAGATCAATCAAAACGTGCATTTTTCAGCTGGCAGGGTATGCGGCGAAAGGTGCAGACAATCTTATTCTATCCCGAAAATAAAACTCCGTTAACGGGTTCGGGGGAGCGCTTCTCTTCCCGGTAAAAAAGACTAGAAGAAAATTCTACCGAATGCAAAGGTTAGGTTAGGTTAGGTTATTTAATTACGGCAAAGCCTCGAGGGCTATCTGCCTAAGGGGAGGGATGCCTTCGTGGAGGACTTTCTAAGGGAAACTGGCTCGCATACACGTTACACATGGGGAAAACCACGAAAACACCCATGCAGCCAGCCCGTTCGTGGGATTCGAACCTCGGACCGAACTACCAGTGTTCAGCGACTTTACCGCTCGGCCGCTGGTGGGCCCTGAATGCAAAGGAGAAATAATTTTCACATTTGAATGAACAAGGGGTGGGGAGAATTAAACAAAGACTATTACAACAAAGTCAATTTAAATAGCAAAAATCCTTTCTCTCTCGCTCTTTCAGCAACAAATCAACCAGTCCCGAAGCAAATAAAAAATGGCGCACATTCAGTATAAGCCCTTTTTTGTAGAATGAAAGCACCCCCCCCCGAAACAAATCTTATGTGGACACATGACTTCCTTGTATGGCCTATTACATTATAAAAATTTTTTGCAGCATTTCATTTAAACTTATCTCCTCGAATTTTATTACAGACATATTTCCCATTCAGTCGGTTCAGTTCTCACTTCGCCGCAAGGCAAAAATACATAAATAAAAAATACATTCTTCATTAAAAATTGTAAAATACAGAAATACCTTAAACACCAAATGCAGCTAAAAAAAAATTTTACAATTAAAATATTAACATTTCTACGCATAAATAGTTATTCGGCCAGCGGGCAGAAAGACAAGATTTTCGATGCACTATATTCAAAATTAATTTTCGCTCCCACTAGGTAAAAAGACACCGGTGTTAGTGCACTAACTGGCTTAATTCACTATTCTACTAAGAGTTTTAAATATAAACAATATAAGATATTTCTCCCGCCTTCCTATCGTGCCTTCCTGGTGTAGTGGTTCTGCACGCTGGGCCGGTATTCCAGAGGTCCGTGGTTCGATTCCCGGCGAAGGCTGTTGCTATTTTTTCATCTTTCTTGCTTCCAAAAAATATACCTAATGTCTCTACACTGGTGCCCGAACTAAAAGGGTGTTGGATGAGGATTCTCCACACCCAGGATTTGGCGATTGGGTCCCCTAAAAAACCCCAGTCGCCGTTTAAAAAGGGGAGTATGTAAGGAATTTCTCCCGCTTTCCTAGCGTGCCTTCGTGGTGTAGTGGTTCTGCACGCTCGGCCGGTATTCCAGAGGTCCGTGGTTCGATTCCCGGCGAAGACGTTTGCTCATTTTTCATCTTGCTTACTTCCAAAAATATCCTAATGTCTCTACAGCAAATGGCGGCTTCATTAGGCCTAGCGCTACTTAAATTTTTTAGTTATCGATAATTCTACAACTATTGCATGCAGATCACCTAAAAGCATAAAAATCTTAACCGGAACGTAGGAACATAATTCAAATATTTTCAGAGCAAAAACATATACAATTTATCAACCTATAAGAATAAAAAAACTGACCTCCTCGAGACGGGCAATAAATGTATATATATTCCCACACTCACACTCAGACGTATATATATAAATATATATTCCACGTATATTTGTATAGATAAATATATAAGTTTGGTGCGGCCGAGTGAAACGAAAAAGGTGAAGTGCATAATTGCATGTTATAGAAGACCCATATACAATATTTCAACGTTCTATGGCTACTCGTTTTTGAGTTATGCGAGGTACATACATACATGGACGTACAAACGTCACGAAAAAAAAAATCTCTTCTGAATCCATTTTAAATCTGTTATACAATCCATTTTGATTAAAAAAAAAAAAAAAAAAAAGAGGAGTCCTTTATTTTGTCGGTACGTGCAAAAACATCGTTCAAATGAATTCCAGAATAAATGGTCAAAATGGATATTTTCGTTGAAATATGATACTTGATTTTTTTTGCGATTACAATACTTCTTTTATTTCGTACAACGAAGCAAAAATAAAATCTTTTAAAACGTTTTATTACGCTAAAGGAAACAAAAATACGAGTAAAACTTGCAGTAGCGTATTTTCCGAGGTCAACGGAACTAACTTCAGCTGAGAATGTGAAAAATTAAAGACGAAGACCAATATGTGTGTTTTCATGAGAAAGCAGAAATTTCGAGAAATATATTAAGTTTTATTACCATTAACAGATTGAACGTGCACTTGAAAATTCGACTTTTAACACATAATACATATATAAAATTTCACTTTTGTTGCACTTTAACACTAAAGGGCATATCTATTTTCATGCTCTAAACAATCGCGCAGGAGACCAACTATTAAATAAAAGCTGCATTAAAAGAGCATAATACTGCTCTTTCGTTGCCCTGTAAAATTGAATTTACCCAACTTAAGGAAAAATTACTTACATAATTAGCGCCTAGATATAGCTCCAAGTGGATATGTTCTCTGTTGACATTTTATCATCGAATGGCTTTAAAATAAATGCAAAAAACCTCCAAGTTTCATTTCCATACCAAGAAATGCATTTTTTATACCTCAACTACACGAATATCCATTATTCGAACAAGTTACAATTTGTTTTGATAGATGTCAACCAAAATTCTTAGAAAAGTCTGAAAATAAGGTATGCGAAGAAAAATTCTTCGAAATCTACTAACGATCGTTGTTCCCCTTGCATGACGGAAACTTTCTTCAGCTATGTTTCTTTAGTGCTTAATAATTTCGTTTCTACATCATCTTCTGAAATTACTTCTAACAGCAATTTATATATTCACTTACTCTATCATTTCTCAATCTATTTATGTTACTTCGTTTGTTTCAATTCTGGAGTCTGAATGAAAATAGAATTTTGTAAATATATATCATTTTGAATTATTACATTTAAACACGAAATAATTAGTCCAATGGGGCTTTGTCTTTGAGGCACTCTTGTTTTTGTTTTGCCATTTTGCGTCGAATCACTCTGAATGTCCGTTTCACTTTTCAAACTGTTGCCACCAAATATTAATGCCCTGTATTATATTTGAAGAAATTAAATAATGAAGAATCTGCATAAATGTATGCATGTTTCTCGCATTGTGATAAAACAACGGTAAGTAGAGCCATCCAATTTTGAATGACGTAATCCTACTGCGAATATGGGCATGTGGAAAACCGAATTTAAAATTTGGAATTTGTTTTATTATTGATTTAACATTTTGTAAAACTTAACAAATTTTTGATTAACAAACTCAAGGATTTCAAAGCGAACTATGGCAACGTTGTATAGAAAAAATTTTTTTTATCTCCAGCGCGTGAGACTGTGTATCGGAAATTCTAAGGATATGCTGAATTGAAAATTAGTTTGCGATATTGCTCTTGAACTGAAATTTTTGGTTTAAGTGCGAAGAACATGATATTTAATAAATAAAGGTAACACACAAAATGTTAACAAAACGCTCCTTTGGACGTAATTCAAAATCTGAAACCTTTCAGGTTATCAGGTTTCAGATTAGACTTTATTTATTTATCATTTTGTGATTTAAATTAAGACAAACTGTCAATTATTCACTGCTTATAAAAGTTGAGAAAACAAATGCATTAATCTCAGATTATATACGGTGATTCAAAATGAATATTGCGATTTCAAGCGGCTATAACTATTTAATTGAAAAGAATTTATCGATGAGAATCATACAGAATGTAAAAGGAAGTTAAAATTTTGTTTACATACTTTATAAATGTTCTGTATTGGTAGTGCGGACAACATCTAAACGGTAGTCTATTTCACGCCCGGCATTCTGAAACATATATGGAGTCACCAAAGCAAAAACATTAGAAATGCGCATTTTGAGTTTTGGAATTGTTACCCTACGATTTCTTTCTATAGGGTGATGTGAAAGACCTTGTGATGTGCTACCTTTGCCGTTTGCTATTGCTATATGCCTTTTGAATCACCTTGTATTGTGCAAAAATTAGCAATTACGCATGATTGTTACAAGTATAGCTTCTTCGTCCCCCCCCGACTCTAATCTCTTTACTGGAAATATAATTTAATACCGACATAAAACATATAAATCTTGAAAATGAATTTATATTTAGATAAACCAGATATCGTAATTCTCCAAAATAAACGTTTTACTTGAAATCATAATTTTTTTTTTTTTTTGAATATGAAAATTTATTAGCATGATTAATGCACTGCTGCTTAGATCAGCATTTCTCAGGAAAGGTTTCCCGGAACCATAGTATTTCGAAAGAAATCATGATGAATGTGTTAATCATGTGCAAGAGTATAGCTAATTAATGTGGCATTCCCAGCTGACATGATCAAGGATTTTGTAAAGATAGAACGGTTTCGTTTAATTTGGTTGATTATGGTAAAGCACACTAGGGAAATTTGCCTGAGGGAGGGATTCTTGGAGGACTTTCTAAGGGAAACTGGATCATATACATGTTACAAGTCATGCAGCCCGTTCTCCCGGAACTACCAGTGTTCAGCCATTTTACCATTCGGAATCTGGAGGTCTAAAATGGTTGAGAAACACTGGTACGGATAGCTGAACCAAGAAAGACTAAATTTACATCAATACAACTAACTGTGCTCTAGACACTAAGATGTGAGTAACACATTGAGTAATTGTGGCTTTACGGATTTAATTCCCGGCAATGCTATGTAGGTAGGTAGGTAGCTATTTATTGTATTGGATTAGATTAGATGTCTTTTTAGTCTGCAAAAACCATTGCTACATGTTTTACCATTCCCGAGGGAATATTCCGAAAACTGTAACGCAAAATACTCAAACCGTTCCTGGAAATGGAGGTATATAAGATATTTCTCCCGCTTTCCTACCAAAGTTTAGTGGTGTTATTTTCTTGACTACTACAGACCTTTTGGCAGGCGTTCAGTCGCCTGTTCAGTCTGCAGAAAGCGAAATTTAAATTACAGTAAGACCCCGCTTAACGCGGGGGATACGTTTCATCAAAGTAGAGCGTAATGCGAAACAGCGTTAAACGAGGCTATCTTTACATGTAAATATTGGGGTTAGGGGAAGATGGCTAGGAAATTGGTTAGGTATTAAATTTAAAAAGTATGTTTTTTTAATAAAAATAAAACCAAACATTTATTTCTTAAAGCCCAAATTAATACCACATTATTATTTCTTGCAAAAATAAAAACAAAATATAAATAACAAAACGAATATTCTTAAAAAAAAAACAAATAAAATTCTAAGTCAGTCATATTTAGTTAGCCTTCCGCGTTTTCAGTGTTCTGCCTTTTTGTGACAAAAGCATCTAATGTTGTTTGCCTTTTTCTTTTGCGTTGTTCTCTTAAAAGTTCTTCATAAACGGATAGAGCATCTCTAACACCACGCCTTACTTTTGAGCTCCTGTCAAAATTCGGATCATTTTCAATGAATTGATCCATTATTTCAGTTATGGTAGACAAACTCCTTTTTACAAACGCCATCGAAAGTTCTTTTTGCTCTTCTTCTGAATCACTGTTGTCAACATTTTTGTTTTCTTCTTGTTCAGTTAATTCCTTGAGCTCACCATTAGAAAGACTAGCCGCTGCTTCTTGAATTATTTCTTCGACATCTTCCACATTTACCCCTTCAAAATATGTCTGTACAATACCGCACCAAACAAGAAATACAAGTACACTCTTTCGGATATGTATTTGAAACCTATCGTTGCATAATATTTCGGGGAATCCCCGTATGCTGCGAGCGATTTCGTGGAATCCCCGGCTTGAAATAAAAGAGCGCTAAACCGAAACAGCGTTAAGCGGAGTCTTACTGTATAATCAGTACACTAAGATCACAGCCATTCAATCATCGTTATCAATCAGATAAAGTCGAACTTGTGACAACAACCAATGTACTGAAGTGATATCCACTGGGTCCTTGTTAGTCGGGAGAGACTGAACCCGAGACAATAACCAGTACACTGAGGTCATATATATTCGGTCTTCGTGGGTCCACATAGACATTACAGCGTGAAAAATAACTTTAAATCTTTCCGCCAAAACTGTTTGGCACGTCTTGCGATTGTTTCACTAAAATGTTCCAATAGAGAATACAATTGGCACATTTAACAAGCAGAGGTGAGGAAATATTTTTCAAATCTTTCATTTCAGGTAACATTTCGAGAAGCTTAAGTGGCAGAGAGAGAAAAGCTAGGAAATTGCCAGAAAAGAGAATGCAACGGAACAAAAACAGACATTCGAAATCAAATGCGGCATTTGAAAATAAAACTAAAAAGTAGGAAAGTGGCTGAAGGTGGAAGCGGAAAATTCATAACATCAAAAAATAACCATCGTCGCTCTGTTAACAACAAGAAAGGGCAACAACGAAGCAGAATAAAATTGAAATCGTGGAGGGATTATTATGTATTTTCGAGCGAATGTGGTGACGCCAAAAAGGGGAAATGCAGGTTGAGGAGGAGGGGGGATAAAACAATTTTCACAAAACTCATTTTTAAAGACAGATGCAAGAGGCTAAAACAAAACCGTTTTGCAGATAGATTCTCCATCCCCACCTCGCCAGAGAGAATTCAGCAAAATAGAGTTTTTGTCTATCGGTGGAACATGTGGTGACGCCCGAAAGCACGAGGAAAAAAGTTTTATTCCATTTTTTCCTAACTCTGCAAAAGAGTGAGAAAAATAAACATATATAAATAAATATTTTCCCCATTTTTTTTCCCGAATGGTTGAGCATTTGTTTTCGGGTTGCAAGTCTGGCGACCTTAGCGCCTAACCACGACACAAAAGAGCTGATACAGTGATAAACACGCTGCACTGAATGTGACAAGAGCATATTTATGGGGGTGGAAAAATTTTTGTAGTGCTTGCTCAGAGAATCAACATATCGATTTTTCACAGAGGCTTTAAGATCTGATCTCACAGCAGAGAAGTCCGACTAAAGACTTTCTAAAGAAGTTTCGTTGATCCTTTTTTACAGCTTACGCGTAAAATACAGCGCAAATATTTTGCAAAATATGGGATTTTACCTTCTGAAAGAAATTCCAAGCGCTGAGGTACACAGATTAAGGAACAGAAAGCCATAACTCGTAGAATAAATTCACTGCTGCAGTTCGAATTTGTAGCCCAGCTACAATATTCTTGAAACGTAGATACGTACTACAATATTCTTGTACGTAGATAATTACAGCTACGACATTCCCTCAGATTCTGCATATTATAACAGTGCCTACCCTAAATTCGTCGTTTTGGTGAAAATTTTCGAATTTTTTTTTTTTTACTTATTCATTTTATAGGCCATACATTCAGGTTTCCAAAAATACTTTACAGTAAGACCCCGCTTAACGCGGGGGATACGTTCCATCGAAGTAGAGCGTAATGCGAAACAGAGCTAAGCGAGGCTATCTTAACATGTAAATAATGGGGTTAGGGGAAGACGGATAAAAAATGGTTAGGCATTAAATTTAATAATGTTTTTTTAATAAAAATAAAATCAAACATTTATTCCTTACAAAAATAAAAACAATATAAACGCATATACTTTTAAAAACAAATAAAATTCTCAGTCAGATCATTCAGTCTATTCTGGGTTTCCAATTTTCTGCCTTTTTGTGAAGAAGGCATTATGATAGATTGGCTTAATGGCATATTGCGTTCAATTTCGTGGTCAATCCATATAGACAGTCGTTTTTCCATTTCCTCTATAATGTTATTTCTAGAACGGGTAATTCTAGTTGCAGAGCTTGACGTAGTTGCAGTTGCCGATGACAGTATTTTTTCTTTATTCTTAAGAATTGTCCTTATTGTTGAAGTTGCCAAAATCAATGCAGCACTAATTTGAGATTGACGTTCACCAGAATCTAATCTTCTAATCACTTGCATTTGAGTTTCCAGTGAAATGCTTATTCTGGTTGCTTTCTTTTCTTGTTTTTTATTATCATCCATGATAAAAACTAAAGATCATAATATTTGTCACTGTATTAATCGTTATAGTATTATACAAACTTACAATAATGTCAACAAATGTTGTTTCAAATGATAAAAATGCGTCCACCAAGCAAGAAACACAACTACACTGTTTCGGATATGTTATTTGGAAACCTAGCGCTGCGCACAATTTCGGAGAATCCCCGGGTTGAAATAAAAGAGCGCTAAACCGAAACAGCGCTAAACGAAACAGCGCTAAACAAAACAGCGTTAAGCGGGGTCTTACTGTATTTTTGTTTTTACGATAACTAAGAGGGGCCCACCAGCGGCCGAGCGGCAAAGTCGCTGAACACTGGTAGTTCGGTTCGAGGTTCGAATCCCGCGAACGGGTTGGCTGCATGGGCGTTTTCGTGGTTTTCCCCATGTGTAACGTGAATACGAGCCAGTTTCCCTTAGAAAGTCCTCCACGAAGGAATCCCTTCCCTTAGGCAGATAGCCCTCGAGGCTTTACCATAATCACACACACACACACACACACACGACAACTAAGAAGAAAAGTTACAGTATAAAAAATAAACCGGAAGTGAATTTTTGGATGCCGGAAGTTGGCATTTAAATGGTCGTAAAAATTAAAACAATAAGTTTAAACAACTATTTTCTAATTATTAAACAATATAAAAGCTGTAAAAGCAACACATCTTTCACTGTGGGACACGTTTCTGATAAAATGCCTACATGGGAAGACTCAAAACAATAATGAGTGTTTTAATAACCTTTTGAAGACCATTTTACCTAAAGAAACTTTTGTCCAACTGAAAACATTGCTTTTAGGTGCACATATTGCTGTATTATTATTTAATTCAAGATATTTAGGACTTTTACCTATTTTCAGGTATATAGTAATAGAAATTAATCCCATTATGCTTGAAAGCTACATGGGAATAGACAAACAGCGAATTCAGAAATCGAAACGCTAATCTCTACAAGCAACAAAGTTATCCAGAAAAATGCTAAAAGAAAGTCAAAATTAGTTAAGAATGAAGTAAAAGAGGGCCTAACGTACAAATACGGCGAGTTTTAAAGGTCTAAAGTAGCTACAAAATTTTTTGTGCTGTATTAAAATCTTTAAACGCATTTTATGAGAAATTGTGTTTTTCGTTACTTTTGATTGCGATTTCTCAAAATGTTTTTAGAATATCAAAATGAAATTTTGCCAAAATGTTTTATTCATCTTTAACTGTGTTCTATAGCAAAATCTGACCTCTTTGTATTTATTTATTGATTTTATTGACAGTAATTTGAAGAAAAGAGGATTTTTTTGTTTTAATTTTGAGTTTTTGTACTAAGTTTTTAATATTTCAAAAAATTTTATAAGTACAGCAAATCTTTTGATACAGAACACAGGTAAGTATGTTATTTATATACTGTGTAAAGATTATGGAAGTATATTCATTAGAATATATCATAGGAGATCTGGCGTAAAAGAAAATTTTCATTAAAGTTTTACTAAATATTGCCTGTATTTAAAAAATTAATGAAACGTAATATAAAATCCCATTTAAATTCATAGTTTTATATCCCATCTTACTCAAAAACATGTGTGTTTAATTAAAATTTTATGTATTTTAAAAAAAGTGCTTCGTATGTAGGCACATACCTTAATCTTTCTCCTCATTCCAGGAATAAATTTACAAAACTAGAGGCCTTGAACAAAACATTTTACCGAGGCTCTCACTCTACTTTTGCTTTAATATAGATCACTAATACAATAAAATTATAAGAGCAAAAAGATAAGCCCTGTTTTCAAATTCCGGCGAGAGCATATATAATTTATGACATTTTTTGCCTGCAAAATCCTAACATTCCTTATAAACTTTGTAAGGTTTATCTTAAGTTTTTAACGAGGTTGCCTTTAGTTAAGGGGACTCATACACCTTAAAACCCAAAAGATCCTCGAATATGTGACTGTTGCAAGAATTGGGATAACTAACTTATTTTAAAAGCAATTACTTGCAACCTTTTACAGCTGACTACATAATATAGCTTCTTTCTGAAATAGTCATCAGAAAGTTTGTGTTTCCACAAATATTTTTATAATTTAATCCGCTCTGTGACAAAATGTTTCGTCGTGTTTCCACCTTGCGCTCACAATTTAAAACATTCTGTTGCGTAATTGAATTCCATATTTAATATATAGCTTTTATAACATTAGGAAACTACTGTGAACCAAAAATTTTAAGAATTTCATGTTAAATTTTTATTTTATTTGGAGTTGAGTTTATCAAATGTATTTTATTAAAAATATCTGTAATGTTTTAGTTCATAAATTTTTTTAATATTAAAATATTCATCAGATTTTTGTTCAGTTAGAAAATAGTGCCCATATAAATAATTCCATCCAATTTCAAGTATGTACCATTAGCCATTTTTAAAATATCATGCGCGCAAGGTGGAAACATGACGAAAAATTTTGTCACAAAGCGGATTAAATTACAAAAATATTTGTGGCAACATAAACATTTTGGTTACTAGTTTCCAAAGCAGCTATGTTATGCAGTCAGCTGTAAAAGGTTGGAAGTAAGTGCTTTTAAAATAAATAAAAAAAAACAATTCTTGCAACAGTCACATATTCGAAGATCATAACGGGTTTAAAATGTATGAGCCCTCTTAAAGCTACTTTCCTGTCCATCCTAATTTCAGCTTACAATTTCCTACCAGAATGTGTTTCTTTAGAGTCGCGTTTAATGCAAATGAGTAAGAGTAGTATTTAAGTCAAGTTCCACTGACTTCGAGAGAGAGTCTCAGAGTTTCTGACTAGCGCGCGTTTGCCTGTTGGCTACAACTCTCTACGCTGTTATTACGCTCGGCCGTATTACAGGCCTTTGATAGCTTCGCTAACAAAGTCTTATTTCTTATTATCTTAAGTTCAAGCCCAAGTGTAGGCTTTGCTGTACGCCCTGAGAACGGGGCCATCTGCTAAACTGTTATTTTGAGCAATAAAGGGTAATTAACTCTTCTCCAGTTTACGTCTCTGTTCCTGA
This sequence comes from Stegodyphus dumicola, assembly GCF_044657685.1. Lineage (NCBI taxonomy): Eukaryota > Metazoa > Arthropoda > Arachnida > Araneae > Eresidae > Stegodyphus > Stegodyphus dumicola. The sequence goes on along the minus strand of NC_140772.1, from coordinate 17,384,960 downwards.
ATTAAACCGATTATTCGCTTAGCTGTTCATTAGGTTCCTGCACATTTAGCTGCTAGATAAAAGGGTGAAACCCAACAACTTGATAATTTAGCATTTTCCCTCCTGACGTCAATTATTCAAAAAACACATTTCATCCTCTCTAAACTATATAATTATTTCAAAGAGTCCGAACAACTAGTGTAAGTTAATAAAAATATTCCTAATTTTAATGTACATTTATTTAAATCACTCACATTAAAAAGTAGAAAAAATTATTCTTAAAAAAATGTTTTTATTGCTTTTACATCTCTTAGTTTATTACTCAATACCCTTCAAGATTAAATATGAAATTATCTTAGGTTTTAATGAATAGCAACACACTGGCGCGTGGAAGATAAAAATACTTTACTTCCGGCCGTGGTAACACCTTGCTTTCATAGAGTACAGTTTGTTAATTAAAATTAAAAGATAAATATCTTACGTTTTTCATAACGGCAAAAGTTTGGAGATAAAATGTCTGAAGATAAAAATGCTTTATTTCGAAAAGTGTGGCACTCATTTCTTTCAAATCACTCAGTTTCTTAACCAAATATTCATTAAAATTTCACAACATATTAAATAAATAATAAAACAAGTTCGAAATTCAAAATTCGGGCTTTCATATGCACATGTTAGGGTGGAGGACTACGTTATTCAAAATTGGATGGCTCTAGGCACCGTCGTTTTTTTACAGTGTTTGGAATATACAAGCATACATGCAGATTCTTCATTATTTAATTCCTTTAAAAGTATTACAGGACGATAATATGCGGTAGCAACAATATGAAAATTGATACACAGTTTATAGAAAACCGATGCAAAATCCCCTTTGAACTATAAAATTAGAAATTTAAAATTTTGATTCTTTTCTAATTTTGTATTCTTAAAACATAGATTTAAAAAATCTGATGACACCACATGACTTCCTTGTACGGAATATTAAATTATACGCATTTTTTCTTCCATTTCATTTAAACTTATTGGATTGAATTAAATCTACTTCGCCGACAGCGCATAAACCACAATAGAATAAACGCATTCTTTAAAATTCACTCTAGTATTTGTTTACCATAGCGACACTCTGGCGCTAGATTCACTTAACAGTACTACATTTCGTTCATATTATAACTCATAATGCACAAAATTTATATCATTTAAAGAATAGAATTATCTAATCGTTGCCACATGTTCTATTCAAATACTATAATAAAGCTAGAATGATGTATAAAAGAAATTAAGCAAACAAAACAATAAAGAAACACTTTTTCACAGACGATTGAGTATTTCTCATTCAATTAATTCAGTTCTCACTTCGCGACAAGGCAAAAATACATAAAAACTCAAAATATTTATATTAAAAATTACGAAGTAAATCTTAAACACTTATTTCCTCGAAAAAATTCCAGAAAGAATTAAGCATGATTTAATTGACAATAATAAATGAAGGCGTTATCTTTGTTGTTGCGAAGCTAAGTTTCTCTAGATTGGCAACAAATCCACTAGTCTGCTGTTTCAAATGTAAACAATCAATGGCCGCCATAAAAAAAAGGCTTAAACAACTTTAAAATTGTTGATAATTCTAAAAATATTGCATAGAGATTTACTAAAGGCATAAAAACCTCAACCGGAAGATAAAAACAACATAATTCAATCATTTTTAAAGCAAAAAATGTACAATTTACAAACATATAAGAGTAAAGAAACTGAGATCACTGAGCCGGGTAACAGAGTGGATATACATATAAATATATTTATATACGTTTGGTGCGGCCGATTGCAAACAAAATACGAGGTGCACATCTACATGTTATAGCAGTCCTATATAACGTATTGTAAAAATTACTAGTTATAACGTATTGTAAAACGTATAAAATATATAAAACGTATTGTAAAAATATATAAAACGTATATATAAAACGTATTGTAAAAATTACTAGTTATATAACTGTATCATTGTTGAATTGTTTCTATTCCATCATTGGCAGAATTATATTTATTTATTTACTCAGCATAGATGGAGGCATAACCTATTGTTACCCCCCCCCCCAAAGAAAAAGGGAAGAAAAAAAAGGAATTTTTTTTTTTTTTTTTTTTTTAAAGCTAGAGTACAGAATATAAATTGGATTATGTTTTATGCTTGAAATATCAATGTTTAAATCATGTTGTTGGTAGTTCCACTGTATTTGCTAACTAGGAATGGTTTTGAAAAGTGTATTGTAACCTAACCTTAGCATTTTTCATTTATAGTATAATCTTTGGGTACCTGCATCAATAATGAATAACAGTGTATGGTTTGATTAACATTGTATATTATTTCTTAATTTTGTAATTATATGGCTAACTAGTACAGTGTGAATTGTAATCAAGATATAGAGCTACTGTATTTACAGTAATTGTTCAGTCAGTATATCTGTATAAGTAGTAGTATGAGGTTATGCGACTTTAATGCTTATATATTTTGTAAATTTTGTACATATATATAATAGAATCACAATGTATTGTACCCAATGTAAAATGCAATTCTAGCCGAGTTTGTACTTTTGTAGCTTATAGTAGTAGAGTGTAAAGTTTTGTAGGCATTGTATGTACTCGAAATTTTGCGATAGAAAAATTATCTAATATTATCGTATTATATTTATAACCAGGTTTACTATGTCTTGCATTTATATAGGATATTCTATGTCTTGCATTAATATATTCTTCTATGTCTTGCATTTATATATGATATTATTACAATGTATAGTACTCAGTGTAAAATGTATTGTGGTCTAGTGTAAAACATTGAACTAGTATTGTAGTGTAAAGGAAGTATAGCAACATTGCCCATGTTAAAGTAGTGTAGTATATTTAGCAGAGTAGTAGTTAAAACAGAACTTAAGTTAACAACCAGGCAGTTATAGATACTAAAAACCTATGTAAAATAATGAGTGATTATGAAACCTAAGATTTTGAAATAATAAATGCTGTCGGATCAGCGAGTCATGATTAGACAGCATCTGCCAAGTGGAAACAAATACCGTAAGGCTTAATACAGTTAAGGGCGGCAGTCCACTTGAGCAGCGTTCAGCAGTCCTATATACAAAATTTCAACTTTCTGAGGCTACTCGTTTTTGAGTACGTACGCACGTACGTACATACGTTCGTACAGACGCCACGAAAAATTCTCTTCAGAATTCATTTTAAAGCAGTTTTATAATTTTTTTGGAGAAAACGAGTATTTTATTCTGTCTTTACGTACAGATATCACGCAAAAACATCGTTAAACTGCATTCGATAGCGGTCAAAATGGATATTTTCGTTGAAATATGCTGCCTGAAACTTTTCGCGATTACAATACTTCCTTTTTACTTCGTATAAGGAAGTAAAAAATACATAAAGTTGTAAGTATTTTAAAAACAGAAGAAGAATTTAAAGACAGTCCTGAGAGTGAAAACTTGGGATGTGTGCCCCAATTTGGCCCTTGCGCAAAACAAGCTCTTTCAGCTTTAAAAAAATGAACAAAATATTTTCATTTCCTCTTTTTCTCTTTTCTTCTAGCATAAAATTTTTGGATTGGGGGCGGGGGAAGAAATTGTGCAAGAATTGAAATTTTACAGCACTGTTTACAAAAGCTACCTGTGAAACTTATTTCTGGATAACTACTCGATTACGGTGTCCGCCGATAACATCGCGGCAAAAACATCGTCGACGAAAACGTCGCGGAGAAAACAACGCAAGGTGAAAACGTCGTGCTACAAAACATCGTGGGAGAAAACATCGCAAAGAGAAAACATCGCAGTCCTAAAACATCGTGGTACAAAACATCGTCGTAGAAAATAAAGCGGTTCAAAAACATCGCAGTTTAAAAACATTGTCGTCGAAAATATCGTGGTAAAAAATAAAGTATCTACAAATCATCGCGTGTCGATAACATCGCAGACATGCTTTTTTCAGGTTTTAATAATTGTAAATGGATATTCCCATAATGATTTGTGAGCGCAAGGTGTAAAGAAGGATAAATTTTACTTTCACATATTTTATTAACTAATAAATTTTTGCTGAAAACGTAAGAAGGAAACTTAAGCGTAGAAAATTAAATGTAACTTATAGATTATACTTTTCATGAAATATTACCAGTAAAAACTTTATAAAAATGATTTATTAATGGCCTTTGTTAGTTAACTATGTCGGTTTAAAATTCTATTAAGTGCTATAAGTTGCATTAATTTTTTATGCTTAAGTTTCCTTTTTATTTTCTCAGCAAAAATTTATTAATTAATAAAAAATATGAAAGTAAAAATTATCCTTCTTTCCATCTTGCGCTCACAAATCATTATGGGAATATCCATTTACACTTATTAAAGCATGCCTGAAAAAAGCATGTCTGCGATGTTATCGTTATGCGATGATTTGTAGATACTTTATTTTTTACCACGATATTTTCGACGACGATGTTTTTAAATTGCGATGTTTTTGAACGGCTTTATTTTCGACGACGATGTTTTGTACCACGATGTTTTAGAACTGCGATGTTTTCTCCCACGATGTTTTGTAGCACGACGTTTCCGCCTTGCGTTGTTTTCTCCGCGACATTTTCGTCTGCGATGTTTTTGCCGCGATGTTTTCGGCTGTAACCCTCGATTACACATCAAATTCAGTTACAATTATAAATTTTTTAATTATTACCATTGTTATGGGTCATTTATACACCTATTATCATATGATTAGAGAGAAAATACAAGTATTACAAAAGGAAAAATCCTGTTTGGGAGAAATTACTTTTAAATGATGCAAATAATTTTAATAATGACGAAATTTTACAGAATTATATATTCATAAAAACTTATCGTCACAAAGACATTTAATAATTACCAATTCCTTCTTTTGCATTTTAAATATAATTATTTCCATTTCCACACCAAGAAATTAAAAAAAAATTCTGACGGTAAAAGGCGTTTTGTAATAAATAATAGATAATCATATATCATCGGTTTTTGTTGAAACAATTTATTTTATAATTTTCAGGGCGATAATATTTGGTGGCAACAATTTGAAAATTGAAACAACGTTTATCGCGAATCGACGCAAAACGCCAAACGAAATTAATAGTCTTGGGCAAATTGCCCCTTTGGACTAATTATTATGTTAACTAGGTCCACTTATGTTTAATTCAAACATTCAAACAATTATTGATTTTTCCAGCCGAGACCCACAGCAGGTAAATAGCTAAGAAAAATTAAATAAGCAACAAAATTAAACGATTAAAATTTAACACTTAAATATCAATCTCTTTTCACTTTTTAAAGCCACGAGAGAACAGATATTGTGAAAAGTTTTCTTAAATTTTTAATTCAATTTCAGAAACTACTGTGTAGAAGAATTACCTCCTTCATTCACTCCAAAAAAAACATTTACTTTAGCATTTTACATCATTTCTATACAAAATAATATAATTGATAACAATGATTACAGATGGATAATTCACAACAGAATAATTTATCGTTCACTTAGCTTGTTTTCGAATGTATTTCGCAGAGAGATGCAGACTGCTAAAATTTTTAAATATCACTTAAGTCATCATTCTTTATGTTACATACTTTAAAAAAATATGATGTGTACACCACATGACTTCCTTGTACGGAATATTAAATTATACGCATTTGTTTCTTGCATTTCTTTTAAACTTATTGGATTCAATTAAATCTACTTCGCCGACAGCGCATAAACCACAATAGAATAAATGCATTCTTTAAAATTCACTCTATTTGTTTAACATAGCGACACTCTGGCACTAGGTTCACTTAACAGTATTATATTTCCTTCATATTATAACTCAGAATGCACAAAATGTATAACATTTAAAGAATTATCTAATCTTTGCCACAGGTTCTTTTTAAATACTATAATAAAGCTAGAACGATGTAAAAAAGAAATTAAGCAAACAAAACAAAAAAGAAATAGTTTTTCACAGACGATTGAGTATTTCTCATTCAATTAATTAAGTTTTCACTTCGCGACAAGGCAAAAATACATAAAAACTCAAAATATCTGTATTAAAAATTACTAATTATTAAAAAATAAATTACTAATTATTAAAAATTAAGTAAATCTTAAAAACTTATTTCCTCGAAAAAATTACAGAAAGGATTAAGCATGATTTAATTCGCAATAGTAAATAAAGGCGTTATTTTTGTTGTTGCGAAGCTTAGTCTCTCTAGATTGGCAACAAATCTACAATTCTGCTGTTTCAAATGTAAACAAATATGTCCGCCATGTTATTTAAAACTTAACCGCACTTAAACAGCTTTTAAATTGTTGATAATTGTACAAATATTGCTTCCCGAATTACGAAAGGCATAAAAATCTTAACCGGAAAATAAGAAAAACATAATTCAATCTTTTTAAAGCAAAAAATGTACAATTTACAAACATATAAGAGTAAGGAAACTGAGATAACTGTGCCGAGTAATAGAGTGGATATATATATAAATATATTTATATACGTTTGGTGCTGCCGATTGGAACCCAAATACGAGGTGCACATCTACATGTTATAGCAGTCCTATATACAAAATTTCAACGTTCTGAGGCTACTCGTTTTTGAGTTATGCGAGATACGTACGTACGCATGTACGTACATACGTTCGTACAGACGCAACGAAAAATTCTCTTCAGAATTAATTTTAAAGCAGTTTTATAATTTTTTTGAAGGAAAAGAATCTTTTATTCTGCCCTTACGTACAGATATCACGCAAAAACATCGTTAAATTGCATTCGATAGCGGTAAGAATGGATATTTTCCTTGAAATATGCTGCCTGAAACTTTTCGCTATTACAATACTTCCTAAGGAAGTAAAAATGACCACCAATTTAATTTCGTCTACTGTTGAAATTTCAAATATTATTCTGAAGCAAATCAGGTCAAAATTCGCAAATTAGGTTAAAGTTTATTATTCTACTCATGTTATAATGTAACAACTACATCATTGACCAAGCCATTTATTTTCTTTCAATTTTTTTTTTTTTTTTTTTTTTTTTTAAGCAAGATAATCAGTTTAGAGATTGAACAAACATTTCTTAAGAAGGTCTTTTTCTCCCCATCCCTTCTTTCGTTCTTTTGAGCCAAAAAAGAGTTGTTAGTCCTCGAAACGGAATTTTGCATTAGTTTACTATAAACGGCTTAAATTGTTGCCACTAAATATTACCGTCTTGCATTATTTTTAAAGAAATTACATAATAAAGAATTTGCATGTATGTATGTATGTTCTTCGCATTTTGGAAGCGGGAGATGTGAAAAATGAGCAACGCCTTCGCTGGGAATCGAACCAGGGACCACTGGAATATGCACCCAGCGTGCAGGCCACCACACTACGAAGGCACGCCAAGAAGGCGGGAGAAATATACTCTCCTTTTTGAAGGGAGACTGGGGTTTTAGGGGATCCAATCGCCACATCCTGGGTGTGAAGAATCATCATTCACCACTTCTTTCGTTGGGGCGCCACAGTAGAGACATTAGGGTTTTTTTGGAAGCAGGTTAGATGAAAAAAGAGCAACACCTTCGTCAGGAATCGAACCACGGACCTCTGGAATACCCGCTCAGCGTGCAGACCACCACGTCACGAAGGAATGCTAGGAAGGCTTCAGAAATACCTTATACACTCCCACTTTTTAAAGGGCGACTGGGGTTGGTTCCAATCGCCAAATCCTGGGTGCGGAGAATCAACATCCACCACCCTTTTAGTTTATCACTACACCACGAAGGCACGCTAAGAAGGCAAGAGAAATACCTTATAAACTTTATAGAAATTGTTAACCAGTAGTAGATGAAACCACATAAACGTTATCTTGACCTGTACCCAGGGAAAGCAGTTTTAATTTTGGTAGTTAAACCTCAGGTCACTTTGAAAATAAAGCCGTTTTTTAACATTTTCTGTGTTACACTTATTTATTAAATATCACGTTATTCGCACTTAAATCATAAAATTCCGTTCAACAGCAATATCGAAAGATAGTTTTAAATTGAGCATCTTTAGAATTTCCGATACACAGTCTCGCGCGCTGGAGATAAAAATGTTTTTTCTGTACAACGTTGCCATGCCTCGCTTTGAAATCCTTGAATTCGTTAATCTAAAATTCGTTAAAGTTTTATAAAATACGAAATCGATAATAAAACAAATTCCAAATTTCAAAGTTAGTCTTCCACATGCCTATATTTGCACGAGGATTACGTCATTCAAATTTCGATGGCTCTATGTAGCGTTGTTTTATCACAATGCGAGAAATATTCATACATTTATGCAGATTTTTCATTATTTAATTTCTTCAAATATAATGCAGGAGTCTAACATTGGGTGGCAACAGTTTGAAAAGTGAAACGGACATTTATAGTGAACCAACGCAAAATGGCAAAACGAAAAGAATAGTCCTTCAGGGACCCCTTTGGACTAATAATATTAATTACAATAGAAAAAAAAACTTGAGAACTCAGCAAATAAACAACATAAAAAAGCATTAGGTAACTTCTCAAATAAGTGAAACAGATTTATAAGCAAACAGGCAGGCAAACACTTAAGCAATTCCTAAAATACACCACATTTCCTTCTAATATACGTATCTTAGACGTCATAAAGCACGATGTTCCAAAAATATTCAAGCTGTGAGTGCTCTTATTTCCACTTCACCGGCAGCGAAAGCAGAGCAAAAAGCCGGTAAATAGTGTCAAATTATACCAAGTGCGCGAAAATCTATTAAAAAAAAAATACCGATAAATCCAAACTAAAACGCAAAAAAAGAAGTCCAGAATATATATATGCACAAAAGGCAAATAAAAATCTAAGAAATATATACAAGTAAATAAAACGGAGTTAGGAAAAGGGAACCCAAACAGACTCCCAGGCAACACTCCATCGGTCACGGAAAAGACGTTTATTTACATGGACTTTTCAAAAAAAAAAATAAATAAATAAAAGAAAAAAGAAATTTACCTTCCTCTCTTACACATTTTAAGAGAGAAACGAAAAGAACGCGGAAAGAAAAATTACTTGTTTAGTCACTACCATCTATTGGAAAGTAAAATCGAGGTAGCCGGAGGAAAGGGTCCCGAAAGTAGACGAGTCCCCTCTTAAATATTCAGTTTGCTTCACCGATTCGCTTTCAAAATACCAAAGGGAGCCTTCCCTTACTGAAAACAGTAAAAACCATACTTATGACAGCCACTGAACAAGTTGTGCTTTATGTTATGAAGGCATGCGTATAACGGAACCTTTCTCATGGGACTACTCTGAAGCATAATTAAACAAGGACAGTGAATATCAGAGATAATCATATTCTCCATGGCGACCAACATCTCCAGAAAAAAAAATTATTTGGATGCTATGAAGAAACATAAAAGCTCTCCTCCGGAAACTATTTCTTTGTGCTTTATGCTCTCGATGTATTGTGTACAATGAATTTTTCTCATGGAACCATCTCTGAAAGGGACTAACTAGTACATCCTATAGCATAATTAAATAAGGGATCTATCAGAGATACCCATATTCTAAAGGACAACTAACATCTCAACAAACGTACATATACCGAAAGCTCGGTCATCGTCTCTCTCAAAGAGACTGGTATGCATCATAACATAGTTAAACAACGATACGGAACAAATCGACTGTCTTCAGACGTATTCTCTGACGCGACCAACATCTAAAAAAAAAAAAAAAATGTTTTGGTAGCTATGAAGAAACATAAAAGCTCTCTTCCGGAAACTATTTCTTTATGCTTTATGCTCTCGATGTATTGTGTACAATGGAATTTTCCTCATGGGACCATCTCTGAAAGGGACTAACTAGTACATCCTATAGCATAATTAAATAAGGGTAGAGACTATCAGAGATACTCATATTCTATAAGACAACCAACATCTGAACAAACGTACATATACCGAAAGCTCGGTCATCGTCTCTCTCAAAGAGATTGGTATGCATCATAACATAGTTAAACAACGATACGGAACAAATCGACTGTCTTCAGACGTATTCTCTAAGGCGACCAACATCTCAAAAAAAAAATGTTTTGGTAGCTATGAAGAAACATAAAAGCTCTCTTCCGGAAATTATTTCTTTGTGCTTTATGCTCTCGATGTATTGTGTACAATGGAATTTTCCTCATGGGACCATCACTGAAAAGGACTAACTAGTACATCCTTTAGCATAATTAAATAAGGGTAGAGACCATCAGAGATACTCATATTTATAAGACAACCAACATCTGAACAAACGTACATATACCGAAAGCTCGGTCATCGTCTCTCTCAAAGAGACTGGTATGCATCATAACACAGTTAAACAACGATACTGAACAAATCGACTGTCTCAGACGTATTCTCTAAGGCGACCAACGCCATCGTAAAGAAACAAAATCGGCTAGAAGCTCTACTCTACAGGAATGCACATAATGAAACTTCTCTCTCGTGGCTACCATCTCGCAGAGTCATTCCATAATACAGATAAACAACGACATCGAGCATTATCAATAGTCGTACCTTATAAGGGCGACTACCACCTCCATGAGACTATGGAGATTTGTCTAAGAAAAGTTTCATTGTATTAATAATTATACTAGGAGTCAATAACTAGTTTATTCGCCCGAATTAACTTTTTTCATGTTACAAAAATGATTGTTTTTCATTCTTTCCTAAATGAATTGTAGACTATTTTAAATATTACATATAGTTAAGTAATATTTTACTTAAAAGATAAAACTGAAGACTAGTAGACACCATTACTTAGAAATTCAGCATTTCATACAGCCAAGCCATACCTAACCAAGTTTTAAAAAAATTAAAAGATATAAAATTAATAAATAGATAAATTGTAAAAGTAAAATACGTAAATAACATGCCAAACATAATGCAGTCACAGTATAAGAAAGAAAGTCCTTCTTTACCCTGAAACCGAACAGTCAAAACAATGACTCATGTCATAAACGAAAATACATCTAACATTTGTATCTATTCCAATTGAAAAAAAAAAAAAAAAAAAAAGTTATTCTGCATCGAAATACGGCCTATACCTTGTACAGTTATTAGGCCATTTTTTGGAAACAGGAATGAAAAATGAGTAACACCTTCGCCGGGAATAAAACCACTGACCTCTGGAATACGCGCCCAGCGTGCAGACCGCTACACCACGAAGGCGGGAGAAATACCTTTCAACCTATATAATAAATCTAACTTAATTCATGAATAAAAGGATCTTCATAGTGCCAGTCTGCCCCTATGTGAAACTAAAGATATTTTAACGGGATCAAATACTGGAAAGATTTATTAGTTAACTTTTTGACTCCTACGGGCGCACATATGGGTTTAACATAACCAAAGGTAAATGAGTCGTGTGTTTGTAATCTACAGTGTGTTTTCATATTGTTACGAGTTTTATGCATAAAATTTTAGTGAAATTATTCGTGAAATTGTAGAATTATTTTTTTGTCTAATGTAACATGAAAATCTAGAGGCGATGCTCCGCCGGAAAGTAAGAATACAGGGGCATGTCTATTTAACATTGAGTAAATCGCTATCTCGCTTGGCGATGATTTTGGCGATTGATTTCGTCGCCAAGGACCGGAGAGAGCGTCTGCTTTCAGTTGTTGGCTCAAAGTCGACCTCGAAGTATCGAAATTATTTCAGCGTGAGCTTCGCGAAAACAAAATATACATCATTATTAGCCAAAGGCACATTAGAGATATTTAAAGGCAAAAGTTGGCTCTTAACCTTACACCGGCGTGACAACACTGTCTGAAAGAATAAAGCAACGCCGTAGACGGGAATGCTTATCGTAGAATAACGACTAGGAATGTGGTCTTCAAGAGAAGGAACATGCTCTGACTAAAACAATTTCAAACCCTCACTTTAAGACACTAAGAATAATTTGCATTCTGGAAGGAAAACGGAAAGAGAGAAGTGACAGTATACATTCCTAACATAAAATAACTGGTGAATTAACATAAATACCTTACACAATATATAAATATTTTGAATTGAAAATTGCTCGCTTCGTCTCAGCAATATACTGCACATGTTACTTATTTAAATGTTTCGATAAGTTTTAAACACGCAAGCAATCTTCTTTCTAGCATTGACTTTTTTTTAACACCGTGACGATATCTTTCGCGCGATTTCAATGAATTAAAACAGTCCCAAAAACCGCAGCAATCTTATACACGGATGAGTGAGCTAACACATGATTTTTTACAATTTGTAGAGACATTACGTTATTTGGAAGCAAGACACATGAAAAATGAACAATGCCATCGCCGGGACTAGAACCTGGACTTCTCGAATACGCGCCGAGTGTGCTGACCATTACACCACGAAGTCATGCTAAGAAAGCGGGGTACGACCTGAGATACCTTATATTCCCCTTTTTAAAGAGCGACTGGGAATTAAGCGACCCAATCACCAAACCCTGGTGGTGGAGAATCATCATCTTTTTTAGTTCCCTTCCTGGAACACCCTTTTTAGTTCGGGCGCCACTGTAGAGACATTAGGCTATTTTGATACTGAAAGACGTGAAAAATGACCAATACCCTCACTGGGACTCGAACCACGAAACTCTCGAATACGCGCCGAGTGTGCTGACCACTACACCATGAAGGCATGCTAAGAAGGGGGGGGGGAGAAATATCTTCTAAATTCTAAGAATTCAAATTCCAGTATTTGAGACAAATGGGGATTTATAAAACTCCTCCTCCTAAAGCACGCACAAATAACCCCAAACATGAAAGATGCACACCAAAAACCACCTCGGGAACAAAATTTCTAAATGCTATAAGTTACTTTGAGCAGTATAATTCTTTTTTATCTACAACACTCGCACTAACAGGCATTCAATCATACTAAACAGTCTTTTCTTAACTTAGAAAAAGCACAGTTATCATTCTATCATCATTGGCTCAATTCTTTCCCTTCAGACTGTACGCCCGAAACAGGTGTTAAAGCGAACAACAAATCCTGTCCCATAGACTGTCACGTATGAAATCGACAAATAACGTGCAGGGAGAGTCGAAGAACGATAACTCAGGGAAAAAAAAGAAGAAAGAAATTCACCGGTGCTATACATCGAGGAAACGCATTTTCATAAAATGTATATTCCACAAGAGATTTCAGCCTGCAGCCAAGATTTCAGCAACCGCTTGGAATAAGTATATAAATCGAATAAAACGGCACTTCTCTGCATTTTGCGGAGACGCTGGGGCAAGAAAGAACTAAAGAAATAATTTTTTCGACGCGGAAGATGCAGGGAAGAAAAATATGTTTTATTCGCTGCCAACATATATACTTTCGCAGAAAAGTATAAATAAAAACTAGTGCGACAGGCACGTAAGGGGGGGAGAGACCAGTTTACATTTCAAAAGAGTAAGAAATCGAGCTCACGAAAGCGATCTATGTCGGTAAACAGATATAAGAGTGGCAGAAGGAATGGAATTCGAGAAAGACAGAGAGGGTGGGAGAAAATATGCAACAGAGTATTTGAAATCGTGGGAAAATTCTATTTTCTGGCTATCTATTTATCTTGAATTTTTATGTCGCCTTTATTTTATATGCAACGAAATAAACAACAATGAACCCTCCATAATACGGTTATACTGACTATTGATAAATACCGAATGTTTAATCATTTAATAGCTAACTATTTAGCTTGCAACTTTAAGATGAAAATATATCTTTGCTATAAGGAAATATTTCTAAACGGAAAGAAAACATGTACTCGCTTCTTACTTCAGAGTTAATTTAGTGAATATTTTAACACCTGTTACTTTGGAATGTTATTTTCACATTAAAAATGATGCTTTTTACTGTTAATAAAAAAACTGATGTGTACACCACATGACTTCCTTGTACGGAATATTAAATTATACGCATTTTTTCTTGCATTTCATTTAAACTTATTGGATTGAGTTAAATCTACTTCGCCGACAGCGCATAAATTACAAGAGAATAAATGCATTCTTTAAAATTCACTCTAGTATTTGTTTACCATAGCGACACTCTGGCGCTAGATTCACTTAACAGTATTAGTAATTATATAACAGTTAACTTATATAATAATTATATAACGGAAACTAAGTTAACTGTTATATAATCCAATAATTATATAAAAGTTAACTTGTATATTTCGTTCATATTCTAACTCATAATGCACAAAATTTATATCACTTAAAGAATAGAATTATCTAATCGTTGCCACATGTTCTATTCAAATACTATAATAAAGCTAGAATGATGTATAAAAGAAATTAAGCAAACAAAACAAAAAAGAAACACTTTTTCACAGACGATTGAATATTTCTCATTCAATTAATTCAGTTCTCACTTCGCGAGAAGGCAAAAATACATAAAAACTCAAAATATCCGTATTAAAAATTACGAAGTAAATTTTAAACGCTAATTTCCTCGAAAAAATTCCAGAAAGGATTAAGCATGATTTAATTGGCAATAATAAATGAAGGCGTTATCTTTGTTGTTGCGAAGCTACGTTTCTCTAGATTGGCAACAAATCCACTATACTGCTGTTTCAATGTAAACAATCAATGGCCGCCATGAAAGAAAGGCTTAGCGGGACTTAAACAACTTTAAAATTGTTGATAATTTTAAAAATATTGCATACAGATTTACTAAAGGCATAAAAAACTTAACCGGAAGATTAAAAAAAACATAATTCAATCATTTTTAAAGCAAAAAATGTACAATTTACAAACATATACGAGTAAAGAAACTGAGATCACTGAGCCAGGTAACAGAGTGGATATATATATAAATATATTTATATACGTTTGGTGCGGCCCATTGCAACCAAAATACGAGATGCACATCTACATGTTATAGCAGTCCTATATAGAAAATTTCAACGTCTTGAGGCTACTCCTCGTTTTTGAGTTATGCGAGATACGTACGTACGCACGTACGTACATACGTTCGTACAGACGCAACGAAAAATTCTCTTCAGAATTAATTTTAAAGCAGTTTTATATTTTTTTTTGGAGGAAAAGAGTATTTTATTCTGTCCTTACGTACAGATATCACACAAAAACATCGTTAAATTGCATTCGATAGCGGTAAAAATGGATATTTTCCTTGAAATATGCTGCCTGAAACTTTTCGCGATTACAATACTTCCTTTTTACTTCGGACAAGGAAGTAAAAACGTCTAAATCTACATAAATGCGTATCCTTTGAATCTGAAATTAAATCAATGACTTTATGGAATGTCAAATGGCGACGTATTTGAGCGATGCCAATTTGCAAATAATAAGACACCTTTCAAATTCAAAGTTTACACTTAAAAAAGATCGTAAAATATTGACCCTACAATTATAGTACCTAAAAACAAGATACATTAGCTTCATAAAGACTCATTAAAAACATCAGATTGGCTTAAAACGGTATTCAAAAGCTATTAAGACTTTGAAATAAAAAATTCCAACGATTTTTTGATTTTCTAAACGTATATTACTAACTGGCCGAAATCCGATTTGACTTACACGTTAGTATTATTTAGTAAAATTCTGATACAGTTTCAGTTAAGCAAATATGAGTTTGTATTTAATGTCACCATGAAAAAAGCTACTTCGCATAAAAATCTAAATAATTTTTCGATTTGCTTTCGTTTTCTGCTTACGTCCTTGCCTTGCAACTTATTTTATTAATGAAAGTTAACTTCCATGAAATTATACCTTAATTCTGTTATTTACGAGAAGGGAATTATTTGCATAGTTATTTTCTAATTTGTTTCTACAATTTTTTGCGGGGATAATTAGAGGCTCTAAGTTCAGAAGTGGATGTAATTCTGTCAAAGCAATATTTAGAGCAAATAACTCCTGCCAGCAATCTTCGCCATTTCTGCTCAAAATATCAAAGCCACCGTGAGGGTAATGGCAAACTGCACATTCAGTTGATCAATGTTAAGCGAATTTCGCAAACTGCGCATGCCCAGAAGAGAATTGGGCGTAATTACGACTTTGGTACAATTTTAAAAGAAGATAAATACGGTGTGTTTTTGATATTCTGTTATATGGGCGTAAACAGTTCGGGATTTGAAAACTTGTTAGGTTGTAAGTTGCTTTATTACTTAGAGGGTAAATATCGATTGTAAACTACTCAAATTTTCTTTTAGGAATGGTTACAAAACAGGAAATATTACAGGATATATTAGCTGAATTTTTATTGAATATACTTGTGAGGAATAAAAGCAACTGCGTATGGTAAATAACTATATGTTCCATTAGTATATACTTTAAAAAATGAAAGAATAAATCCAGTTTAAATTACACAATTAAAGTAAAGGAAATTATTATAAATAACTGTTATTAAATATAAGGTTTATTAACAAAATAAAATAACATGAAATTGAACAGAAGCAAATGCACAAAGCACAAATAAATTTCGGTAGTATTGTAATTTTAAATAGTAGATAAGACCTACATGATGAACAGGGTTGCTTATGCTTAGTAAATTGTCTGCCATGTCAAAGGTACACCACTGAGCATGCGCAGTAAGGGAAATTCGTTAACATTGACCAACTCAATGTGCGGTTTGCCATTAAGCCCACTGTAAACCAAACTTCAAGGCAACAAACCAAAGTTGCAGATGATTTTGGTCTTCTGTAAACAAAGTCATCTTAGAGAGATGATGATCAGTACCGATGTTTAGTTATGCTCTTAAAAATACCTGTCACTTTCAAAAGTGGTCGCCGTAGAGAGGTGATGTCCAATACCCATGTTTATTTAACTCTAAATATACTGTTAACTGATTTTTTTTTAAAAGGTCATCTTAGGAAAGTAAACAGATAAAAAGAGGTCACTGCATATTTATATGCAAGAAAATATTAACATCACATCACCTAAAAGATTTTGCTCGATCAATTACAACCGATAATATAATATGGAAATGTTTTTTCGTAATATCAGAACGGTGTGGTTTCATAACACATTTTCGCCATTTAAATTTATAGCCGATCGTTATATAGTTTCTCCAGCTAAAGCGAAAAAACTTCGACTCGATTTCCTTCTCTAACACATACCAACACTGCATAAGATTTAATAACTTAACTTACAGTTGCCACATTATCAGCAAGATCTCGGAAACTTACCAAAGGCAATCAATGGCGCAGACGCAATAGACCCAACGGAACTAAAGATCGTAGATCATTTTAATAAAACGCTTATACAATTTACTGAGGCGCGAATTATCGAAGATCATTCATCAATGATGTTTCCAGCAGTCGCCTTCCATTGTTTCATCAGTGTATTTTCGTTCAGCGAATATTTCTCAGCCCCTTTCTTTTTGTTGTCTCGGCCAGTGAGTATGAATACGAAGTCCATTTCATTAGCTTTCTTGAAGTGATCGATTACTGTTTGTTAGCCAGACTATGATGGATAAGCTTAGGAAGGAATTTATGCAAAAAAAGTGCTTTGCTCTTGAAGGAAGCAGCCACAAAACGGTCTGGACGGTTTACGTTCACCAGAGATTAAAATTTTGCAACCGAATGATTTCGAAACAAAGCAACTAAAAAAAAATATTCTATGGTAATGGCAGCATACATGCAACGGTAGAAAATACTTACACGTCAGGGCTCTCCGTGGCAGAAATAAAGGATCGAAATTTTATCGAAAAGATCAGCAGTTTGAAGTATTCTGCTTTTCTTGATCGATAGAAATCTATGAATGAGGAAGTTTCTTTGTTTACCCCAATGGCGGGCACTTGCCTATAAAGGCATTGGCCACTCCTAAGGTCAGAAGTAGTGACCATTTTATTGTGGAGGCACCTAATAAGCAGGGGCGTAGCTAGAAGGGGGCAAGAGGGGGCATCTATCCCCCGGGCGCAGAATCCAAGGGGCGCCAAACTGATGTTACGACATTTTAGAATTAAATGATTTCCATCCTTGGCAAACAGTAGGGGGCGCGAAATCTTCAGTTGTCCCTGGGCGCTGAAAACCATAGCTACGACTCTGCTAATAGGCAGCCATCGTTACCTCCTCTGAAGGTATAAGGTATTTCTCCCACTTCCCTAGCGTGCCTTCGTGGTGTAGTGGTTCTGCATGCTGGGCCGGTATTTCAGAGGACCGTGGTTCGATTCAGGGCGAAGGTGGTTGTTAATTTTTCTTCTTGCCTGCTTCCAAAAAATCCTGATGTCTCTACAAGTGGCGCCCGAACTAAAAGGGGGTTGTGGATGATGATTCTCCTCACCCACGATTGGCGACTGGGTCTCCTAAAACACTAGTCGCCCTTTAAAAAAGGGAGTATATAAGGTATTTCTCCCACTTCCCTAGCGTGCCTTCGTGGCGTAACGGTAGCACGCTAGGCCTGTATTCCAGAGGTCCGTGGTTCGATTCCCGGCGAAGGCGGTTGCTATTTTTCATCTTTTCTGCCTCTAAAAAAACCTAATGACTCTACAAAGGGACAGACAATTTTACATCCATGCCTTCTCCAGGATTCGAACCCGGGTCATTCAGTATCGCAGTCAGGCTCCGCTAACCACTATACCGTCTGGGTGGCAATAATGAAATATATCACGACGAAAACTCGGATATAGAAAAACTTGTTTTAAGTTATTCCCAGTAGAGAAATTATCGACGTGATAAAAAATGCGCGAACGTGAAACAGCATATAGTGCTGGAAAAATGAAAAACGTACTGCCTTTTTATCAGTAAAAAAATTAATAATAATAATAATAAAGAGTATAATTTAAACTTTCAAGATCAAAATATAATAATAAATATAAAGTCGAGGTGATACAACAAATATATCATAAAAAAAAAAAAAAAAAAAAAAAAAAAAAAAAAAAAAAAGAAGAAGAATCCAGCAAAGGCTTGCTGACTTTCAGTGCACAAACTACATATTTCCTAAGCCCACCAGCGGCCGAGCGGTAAAGTCGCTAAACACTGGTAGTTCGGTCCGAGGTTCGAATCCCGCGAACGGGCTGGCTGCATGCGTGTTTTCGTGGTTTTCCCCATGTGTAACGTGTATACAAGCCAGTTTCCCTTAGAAAGTCCTCCATGAAGGCATCCCTCCCCTTAAGCAGATAGCCCTAGTGTGCTTTGCCATAATTAAGTACACCAATACACCTTGATCATTAATTTTATTCGAGCACGCAGAGGTTGCATTAGATTTAGACTGACCTCGCCTTGCTCCCGATTCTTAGCGGTCACTCCATTTTACCTCATTACCTGCATTGGTGTGTAATAGTTATATTCAAAGGTTTCAACTGCTTCAATATCATTTTGGAGATATTATTACAGTGTAACTGCTTTTATGCGTTCGTTAAGTTCGGCAACTGCTTTTCAGACTCAACCAACGGATTCTGTTGGGTTGTTTGGAATGTAATTTCGTCTTTTTCCCAACAGGCAGATTAATTGTATTTTTTCATAGCCAACTTCATATTTAAGCTCCATAATCATTATATATTTTGATAGCTGATAGACCAAGGCTTGCTTGTGAAGAAGTTCGATTAATTCTACGCAGTAGTTTTTGGTTGGTGCACTTTCAGATACGGAAAGTGAAAAGCAGCCTTTTCGGCATTTATTACTTTTTTTATTATCGAAAAGGTTAAAATGCTGTTCAAGCAAGAAAAAATTATCCGATGCGTATGGAGGGTTACAGTCGAAAACATCGTGAAGGAAACAACACAAGGTGAAAACAACGCATGGTACAAAACATCGTGGGAGAAAAAAAAAAAAAAAAAGCAAAGAGAAAACATCGCAGTTCTAAACCATCGTGGTGCAAAATATCGCGGTCTAAAATAATGCGGTTCAAAATCTTCTCAGTTTAAAAACATCGTCGTCGAAAATATTGTGGTAAAAAATAAAGTACCTATAAATCATATGCGATGTTATCGATGTTATCGCATGACGATGTTATCGCATGACGCATGCGATGTTATCGCATGACGATAACATCGCACATATGAGTTTTTCAAATCCCATACTGACATACTGCGTAACTGACTTTCGTCATAACTAACAAATCGACATCCCAAAAATTGATTGCAAGCTATACATGAAAATGTTAATGACCCTTTAAGAATAAACGGAAACAAAACAATATAATTTTCACTATAACAATATCAGATTAACAAATGTGAAAGAAAATAATTTTATAATTAACTAAGCAATTTTTATAAAGGTAATCTCATGCAGTTATCTATCTTCCTTTTTCTAAGCATTTTTAAGCATAAGGCTGTATTCTTCATAAAAACATTATCAGTAAAACTTTATAAAAAAGATTAATTTATTAATCACCTTTGTTAATTAACTACGTAAATTTAAGTTCTATTAAGTTGCATTAATTTCCTACTTATTTTCAATTTTTAAATGCTTAAGTTTCCTTCTTATTTATTCAGCAAAAATTTATTAGTTCATTCAAAAATATGAAATATAAAATTAAAAGAATCCATCTTTCCTTCTTGCTCTCCCAGATCATTATGCGAACATGTATTTACAACTTGTAAAACCTGAAAACGCATGAGTGCGATGTTATCGTCACGCTATGATTTGTAGGTACTTTATTTTTTAACCATGATATTTTCGACGACGATGTTTTTAAACCGCTCTATTTTCGAACATAATATTTTGTACCACGATGTTTTAGAACTGCGACATTTTCTCTGCTTTCTTTTCTCCCACGACGTTTTCGTTTGCGATGCTTTCGGCGGACCCCGTATGGAGAAGATGTATTGGCAGAAAGCAAATGCCAAAATAGGTTTGCAAAATTTCGATCCGGAAATTTTGATCTTGATGATGCACCTCGTTCTGGAAGGTCAGCTGAAGCTGATGAAGAGTTTAAGAACATAACGAACCCATATGTCAAGCTCTGAGATTAAGCTTAGGCATTTCAAATGACCATGAACGTTCGAATTCGATAAATTTAACCTCTCAACGTTATCACGAGTCGTTATTCGATGATTTGCCATCAATTAATGCCTTTATTGTGTCTTCATCAGCTTCAACTGGCCCTGAAAGTGGTGCATATTCAAGATCAAAATTACCGGACCGAAATTTTGCAAACCACTTTTGGCACTGGCGTTCTGTCAATACATCTTCTCCATACATATCGGATAATTTTTCTCTTGATGAAGAGCACTTTAACCTTTTCGATAGTAAAAAAATAAAATATACGGAAAAGGCTGCTTTTCACTTTCCATATTTGAAAGGGCACCAAACAAAAACTACTGCGTAAAATCAACCGAACTTTTTCACAAACAAGCCTTGCTGTGTCAGCTGCCAAAATATGTAATGATTATGCGGCTTAAGTGTGAAATTGTCTGTGAAAAAATACAATTAAGTCCTCTGTTAGCGAAAAAAAAAAACTAAATTTCTTTCTGAACAACCTAATAATTATACAATAAGTTGGTGTCTACAATTAGAAGTGCAAATCATTAAAAGCTAGCGAAAATAAACAAATAAATAAAATATTTAAGGCATTTAGAGGAATACATTACAATGGAAAAAAAAAATCTGATGTGTACACCACATGACTTCCTTGTATTGGAATATTAAATTATACGCATTTTTCTTGCATTTCATTTAAACTTATTGGATTGAATTAAATCTACTTCGCCGACAGCGCATAAACCACAATAGAATAAATGCATTCTTTAAAATTCACTCTAGTATTTGTTTACCATAGCGACACTCTGGCGCTAGATTCACTTAATAATAGTAATAATTATATAACAGTTAACTTATAATTTTATAACGGAAACTAAGTTAACTGTTATATAATCCAATAATTATATAACAGTTAACTTATATATTTCGTTCATATTCTCACTCATAATGCACAAAATTGATATCATTTAAAGAATAGAATTATTTAATCGTTGCCACATGTTCTATTCCAATACTATAATAAAGCTAGAATGATGTATAAAAGAAATTAAGCAAACAAAACAAAAAAGAACAGTTTTTCACAGACGATTGAGTATTTCTCATTTAATTAATTCAGTTCTCACTTCGCGAGAAGGCAAAAATACATAAAAACTCAAAATATCTGTATTAAACATTACCAAGTAAATCTTAAACACTTATTTCCTCGAAAAAATTCCAGAAAGGATTAAGCATGATTTAATTGGCAATAATAAATGAATGATTCTTGTTGTTGCGAAGCTAAGTTTCTCTAGATTGGCAACAAATCCACTAGTCTGCTGTTTCAAATGTGAACTATCAGTGGCCGCCATCATAAAAACAGGCTTAGCGGCAATTAAACAACTTTAAAATTACTGATAATTCTAAACATATTGCACACAGATTTACTAAAGGCATAAAATCCTTAACCGGAAGATAAAAACAACATAATTCAATCATTTTTAAAGCAAAAAATGTGCAATGTACCAACATATAAGAGTAAAGAAACTGAGATCACTGAGCCGGGTAACAGAGTGGATATATATATAAATATATTTATATACGTTTGGTGCGGCCGATTGCAACCAAAATACGAGGTGCACATCTACATGTTATAGCAGTCCTATATACAAAATTTCAACGTTCTGAGGCTACTCGTTTTTGAGTTATACGAGATACGTACGTACGCACGTACGTACATACGTTCGTACAGACGCCACGAAAAATTCTCTTCAGAATTAATTTGAAAGCAGTTTTACAATATTTTGAAGGAAAAGAGTCTTTTATTCTGTCCTTACGTACAGATGTCAAGCAAAAACACATCGTTAAATTGCATTCGATAGCGGTCAAAATGGATATTTTCGTTGAAATATGCTGCCTGAAACTTTTCGCGATTACAATACTTCCTTTTTACTTCGTACAAGGAAGTAAAAAGGATTTTTCAGGTATTGCCTTAGTCCATGAAAGTCTACAAGTCATTGCCGTGGAACCCACTCGTCATCCATTGCACAGTTTTCTTTCGTTCATTTCTGTCTTGTCATTTCTACTGCTTCATTTCAGTTCAACCAATTCAAGTCTGAGTGTAAAGTATCTAAAGTTTGCATTTACTGAGAGCAAAATCACAATAAATAGGAAGAAAGAGCTAATGAATACCTGAGCTGTTCTTCATGACTGCGACCAGATCTTATGGCTTGCGTTTTCCCAGCGGATGGTAAGTTGGTAGTGACCTTAGCTTGTTATTTGAGCCTTTGACAAGGTGAGATTTGGTTGTGTGAAAGCCAGCTAATTTCTAACTTCCCTTTATGTTAACTCCTGCAAATAGCGGTGGATAAAATTTTGTAATTTTTAGTCTGCAACCTACAAGACATTAGTGCTAAATAAATATTTCATTTTCTTATGAAATTATGAGCAGTTAATTTTCTCATCTTTAGTTGAATAATACAAGTAAAGAAGATTGCCATCATTGTATGTCTGGGATCTTCTTTAAAACCAACAAAGTTCAATTAACTGATAATTAAACAGTGCATCACAGAAACATTACACTGCCAATATGACAGGACACCTACTAAAATGCAAGCAGCATTGCCTACACATTATTGATACATGTCATTGCATCAATAAGGCCATAGTTTATGAAACGCCATGAGCTCATAATTGAATGTCTACACTAACTACTGCTCTCAGAGTGAACGCACGACGTGAACTGAGTTAAGCTCATCATTACACACTGAAGTGACAAAAGTCATGGGATGCCTCCTAATATTTTGTCGGTCCATTTTTTGCCCGACGAAGTGCAGCAACTCTACGTGGCATGGACTCAACAAGTCGTTGGAAGTCCCCTGCAGGAATATTGAGCCATGCTGCCTCTATAGACGTCCATAATTGTGAAAGTGTTGACGGTGCAAGGTTTTGGGCACAAACTGACCTCTCGATGATGTCCCATAAATGTTCGATGGGATTCATGTCGGGCGATCTAGGTGGCCAGATCATTCGCTGGAATTGTCAAGAATGTTCTTCTAACCAATCGCGAACAATTGTGGCCTGGTGATATGGCGC
The DNA here is from genome assembly GCF_044657685.1 of Stegodyphus dumicola. Taxonomy (NCBI): domain Eukaryota; kingdom Metazoa; phylum Arthropoda; class Arachnida; order Araneae; family Eresidae; genus Stegodyphus; species Stegodyphus dumicola. Next base: position 17,361,024 of record NC_140772.1, on the reverse strand, counting down.
ATTGTCATCCATAAAACTCCCATCGTTGTTTGAGCACGTGAAGTCCATGAATGGCTGTAAGTAGCTGAAGGTATCCATTTCCAGTCAATGATCGGTTCCGTTGCACCAGAGGACCGAGTCCATGACCATTATGGAACACCATTATGGAAAACAGCCCAGACCATTATGGAACCACCACCAGCTTGAACAGTGCCTTGTTGACAACTTGGGTCCATGGCTTCGTGGGGTCTGCGCCACACTCGAACCCTACCATCAGCTCTTACCAACTGAAATCGTGACTCATCTGACAAAGCCACGGTTTCCCATTCGTTTAGGGACCAACCGATATGCTCACGAGCCGAGTCGCTGCAGGCAATGTCGTGTTGTCAGTAAAGGCACTCGAGTCGGTCTTCCGCTGGCATAGCCCGAGGAAGACAAATTTCGCCGCACTGTCCTATCGGACACGTCCCACATTGATTTCTGCGGTTATTTGACGCAGTGTTGCTTGTCTGTGAACACTGACAACTCTACGCAGACGTCGCTGGTCTCGGTCGTTAAGTGCAGGTGGTCGGCCACTGCGCTGTCCATGGTGGGATGTTATGCCTGAAATTAGATACTCTCGGCACACTCTTGACACTGTGGATCTCGGAATGTTGAATTCTCTAACGATATCCGAAATGGAATGACCCATGCGTCTAGCTCCAATTACCATTCCGCGTTCAAAGTCATTTAATTCTCGTCGTGCGGCCATAATCACATCAAAGCCTCTTCACATGAATAACTTGAACACAAATATAAGCCCTGCCAAAGCACTTCGCATTTATACATTCTCTACGCGATACAACTGCCATCTGTATATTTGCATATTGCTATCCCATGACTTTTGTCACTTCAGTGTATGCTCATGGATGTCTACCAATATGGTCATTCTATTCGTAACATTTGTCGCAAGTTTCGAACACCACATGCAAAAATGAGTGATATACTAGTGAAATGGAGTTTAGACTAAGACAGAGAGTTTGACGATTAGGCGAGACATTCCCGACCAAGGAATTGGAATTTGTGATCAGGGTTGGAGTTTCTGTTTGGGGCCAACACATTATTGCCAGTTCTTCTGATATGTCGTGAAGTCAAACTAGCAGATCTTACTAGCAATTGTAGCTACTGGCTTTGAGAAGTTACGCCCGCTCTTTTACCAATCACAGAAACTGCAACAATGTTCATTTAAATTCTGCAGGCAAGCTGCAACATTTAAGCTAGTGTTAAGGAGCGAACACTTGTCCACCGACTGCACTGTGTGTACAGCATGGCATCAACGTAAATTGAAAAATGGAAGAACATTATATGAAATGAAGAATTACGCTATGCGTCATGCGCTGGGCAGAAGAAAGCTACCTACAGGAGTGTATTATCTCCACTGTGGATGAATGGCGGAAAACAAACTGTAGACTTTTTTTTTTTTTATTTGGTTTGCGTTCTAGATTTTGCATCAGAATCCTCAACAGCATGCGCTAGGAAACAGAGCTAAAAAATTCCGTTCTTCCTACTCTGTAGCAAGAGTCTGAACTGGCCCATTTCCTCTTTTAGTATTACACCACGTCCATTCGCGAAACAAAAATCGAAGCTAAGTGGTTATAGAAGCAGCAAACAAACTCAACCACGGACGAGTCCAAAGCCTGTTCTCAACTCATCTGTGGCCATTCTCACATTTTGCTTACATATGCTGTCTCAGAAGAAAAGAAAGACAGTTCAAGATAAATTAGTATTCAAAGTTTAATTTGAGCAATGCATTGCATAAAGATGACTATAGATACATTTCTACAATTTAGAATATAAAAAAACAATTGAAACTTTTTAGACATAAACCTTAAAAAATGTGATCGTAAGCAAAAAATTCCTGTCGCTTTCAAGTTTTAGGTTATTCAACATGTTTGTTTAGTAACCTAATTTATAAAGAAGTTTAATTATCTTAGATAAGAACTAGTGTTAATTCAGAAGTCAAACAACAAAAATCAGCGTTTTATTTTCAAATTCTCACAGGACTAGTTTCGATGGTTTTCCCGACCCACCATCGTCAGCTGCAAAAGCGCAAATGAACAAGATAGGATATAATGATCAGATAAGATAAGAAAGCCTGGAAGAAAATAAGCTGGTGGCGCCATCTGTTGATGAAACCAGAACTAAAATATAATTTCTTTAAAGGCCGAAGGCAAAGATGGATTGGAATTAGGATCGTTAACTAGAACAGAAAGATTTTTTTGAATGTGAAATGCCTCTAGAAAATCCAGTTCTCCAATGGAAGATGTTTTTTGAATTAAAAAAAAATAAATATTTCTGTTCTAGTTAGCGATCCTAATTCCAATCCATCTTTGCCTTCGGCCTTTAAAGAAATTATGTTTTAGTTCTGGTTTCATCAACAGATGGAGCCACTAGCTTATTTTCTGTCCAGGCTTTCTTATCTTATCTGATCATTATATCCTATCTTGTTCATTTGCGCTTTTGCAGCTGACGATGGTGATTCGGGAAAACCATCGAATGTAGTCCTGTGAAAATTTGAAAATATAACGCTGATTTTTGTTGTTTGACTTCTGAATTAGTAGTTGTTCGGCGTGTTATTGTGTCTTAAGAACTAGTGTGTTATACTCCTGATAAAAATTTATTACAGAAGTTTTTTCTTTAGCAAATCAATAAAAATAATGTGTTCTTGCACTTGATGTCAAGTCAGTTACCTTGAGACTATTTTACTCAAGTTTAGTTTGTAAATCTGCCTAAAAGGAGCAGTACGTATTCAGTGACCTGGATAAACTAGTCAAGCTAAGCTTGACTACTTTGAATATGTACAGCCGCTTTTAGGTAGATTTACAAACTAAACGTGGGTAAAATAATCTCAAGGTTAACATTAAGTGGACTTGACATTAAATGGATGATTAATTATTTTTATTGCTTTGCTAAAATTATATCTAAAACGTTTTAATTGATTATTTTTAATATTTTAAATTGCAAAAATATATTTATAGTCATCTTTATGCAATGCATTACTCAAAATTACAACTTTAAATATTAATTTCTCTTGAATTTTCTTCTGGGACAGGATATGTAAGCAAAATTGAAAATGGGCCCTAGTTTGGTAGTTTTCAGTGAGAAATAACGATCGAGTCATCCTAAAAGGGTCGCCGATTGCTATTTGAATTTGCACGAACTTTGGATACCTGATAATACGCCCTCAAAACAATTTTATACATATAAACGACAGATCAAGATTTAACAAACGTTTCAGAAAATATTATTGGACATATTCAGAAAACATTATAGCATCCTGACAAACAAAAGTGGAAGGTTTCATCATTTTGCTAATGCTCATTCCAGTTTCCTGTTCCGAGAATTTTATTCAACTAACTCGTTCGGTTCGAAAGTATACAAATAAGGTGGTGTGTGGTGTGGCGTATTTAATTATGGCAAAGCACACTAGGGCTATCTGCCTAGGGGGAGGGATGCCTTCGTGGAGGACTTTTTAAGGGATACTGGCTCGTATACACGTTACACATGGGGAAAACCACGAAAACACCCATGCAGCCAGCCCGTTCGCGGGATTCGAACCTCGGACCGAACTACCAGTGTTCAGCGACTTTACCGCTCGGCCGCTGGTGGGCCATACAAATAAGGAATTCAATATAATAAGAACATTAAATGGCGCGCAATTTTAATTAATCGGATAATATATATACGTCCTAAGATTAACGAATTAATTTTAATTCATACGTTAATCTTAATACCTGAAAGGAAGCTAGCTCCTTGCATTCGCATTTTGACGGTCTGTAAAATGTATTTTAATTAACACGTTATTTCTGATGTCAATTCTTTCCTGCACTTTTCGCTTATGCATACTTCCCCAGAATTCTACGAATTTCTAATTCTGCGGTAGAACCTGTAGAAATCTATAGTGACTGCGAAAGTGCAATTGTTTCAATTACGGGTGTTTGTCCAAATAAAGATCTAATTAAACAGATAAAAGACATGCTCATTTCTCTTAGCGCTTTCAGAGATATTAAACTCTTTTGGACGAAGAGTCATTATTGGTACCATTGGTAACGAATTCGCAGATAGATTGGCAAAGGCTGCCACTGAAAATCAAATTATTGATTTTGAAGTAAAGACTTCCTTTGACAGTTTGAAATCATTGTTCAAAATAGAAAGTTTGACTCTATGGCAAGCAAAGTGAAACGATCCAGACTCTAAAGGAAGATTCACATATAATTTTATCTCAACTGTTAGTGAGAGAAGATGCCTAAGTGACAAGTATCTAAACCAAGCTTTAACTAATCATGAACACTTTCCATTTTATTATAATAGGCTTTCGATTAAAAATTGTGCCTGTCCATGTGGCATGACTAATGTCGATATTGAGCACCTGTTGTTTAGAGGCTCTTCTATGAAAAATATTGTTCTAAGATTGATTCCAGATATTGCTAAATTTAATACTTTAAAGGATCTAAGTAAAAATACAGTGACTAAATTGAAATTGTGAAATTTCATAAAATATGTATCTGTAAATGAAATGAATTTATATATTGATTGTGTTTAAAATTCCCCTGTCTGTTTAAAGGAAAACTAGAATGTTTACGATATTCTGTTATTTTATTTCTTTGTATATGTAAGTAACATATTTTTATGCATGCAAGTAACATGTGTTATATTTTACAAAGTATGTAATAATGTCCTTTTGTTGGTGCAGCTGGTAAATCTCACCAGCTCTTAGACTTTAAGCTCCTATTTTAGTTCTTTATTCTATTTTAAGTTATTTCAGGCAGTAAGGTGGTAGTTCTACTGCTTAATGTGCCTGATATAGGCCTTGTTTTAGATATCAATGTTTCTTTAATTAAATAGCTCCACTAAGCCCTATTAAGCCTCTAATGGCGGTACAAGAAGTTCAATCAGTCATACTTCCCCAGAAGACGTAAATCAAGTGAATTTAAATAAAGAGAGAGAACTGAAGCTTCGAGAGGGGGGGGGGGTTGACAACCGCTGCCTGCTGTGGTGAAATAACTTAACTACCTATGAGCTGGTAAGTTTGTCTCGAAATAAGGTTAGTAGTTGCAAGGTATTATGCATCGTTCGAAGAACTAAAAGAGCAACTTGTCATAAGAAATATAACCCATTTTATATTTTACTAAGACTTCATAAATATTGTCATGAATATTGTGATGACTTCAAATTCGTTTGGTCTACAAGGTCGGATGTCATCTCGATCGAAAGTACTCGCAAGGTAAGAATAGTGGAACAGGAGGAATTCAGTAATTCTTCTTAAAGTTACATTATTAATAAAATTTAAAATAAATTCGGCTCTAGTGTAGAATTGGGTGCACCTTCGATTAGCGACAATTTTTTGTAAAATTTTGGCGATGAAATCTCATTTTTCTGGTTACCATGATAGTTAAACTTTACTTTAACCTAATGATTTTTTTTAAATAAAAATAGATTGATGTGTACATGGACAAATTTAAAGCAGTGTGTAATTCTGGGATGTTTTTTTAAGTGAAAACAGATCGAAGTGTACATGGACACAGAGTTTATGCAATTTTTTGACTTCTTATTTTGGTTTTGTGTAGCGGCCGTCTTGAAATTGTGTCTTCCTGGCGCCGATCTTGGCGACAAAAAAGAATCGCCAAAAAACAAGGAGCACGCAATTGTAAACTTTTACCATAAATTCTTGTTATGTTCTGACCCAATGCGAATGCCTTTTTGCAGCCAACTGCAGGTGATTGCCCGAAGAGATTATTTTAAATATCAAACTCTGAAATATTCTTTAACAAACTAAAAGAGCGAAAGGGGGGGGGGGAAGAAAGCAAGCATCAGAAATAATTATCCAGCAGGACGAATATAGTTGCAATTGGTAAGCCAAATTGTAATTACACTCAGAACCTCGACAAACTAATTTTGTTTCAGAAAGAGTAAAGCTTGCGAGCTCTGAAGCACGTGTTCAATCTAAATTTCAATTACGAAATATACAAGGAGAAAAGGAAGTGGTTCTTTTCGCAAGAGAATGAGAGAAAGACACAGTCGGTTGTTCTAAACGTCACATCACGTGACAGCGCGACATTAGCCTGCAAGCCTCTTTCCTACCATCTCGTTGAAGAAAGATGTAGAAGACCTTCCCTGCCGTATATATGCATGCGATGGCGTGATAGTCCGTCTTGCCCCTTTCTCTGGAGAGCTCTGATGTAACGTTGACTTTCGGACGTAATGTCACGATGTGGTCATCATGAATACAGTATCTGGGCGTGTATTGATTGAGTGGGACCTCTTTTATTTCCTACCTAGACCCACGCGAAGCAGGAGGAACTTTTGCTAATGGACTGGATGAGAGGCACTTTTCGCTTCCTTCGCATCCTGGCAGTCATTTGAGACCGACGCACGCGTCACGAAGCAAGAGGATGGGGCGTCAAAACACGAATCTCAAAGTATGAATAACAAGCTAATGGAAAGATTCACTGATTCTTAAGAGTACAAAGCATAAATTTTGGAGGGAAAAAATTATGCTAAGAAGAAAAAAGGCGTTTTAACCATCCCTTAATCAACACATCATTTGAAACTCAAAATAAGCATCCATTATTAGTCCAAAGGGATTTGAATCCCGAAGGACTATTAGTTTCGTTTTGGCATTTTGCGTCGGACGGATAAATGTCGGTTCACTTTTCAAACTGTTGCCATAAAATGTTAGAGTCCTGCATTATATTTGAAGAAATTAAATAATGAAAATCTGCGTAAATGTATGTATATTTCTCACATTGTAATAAAATAACGGTACATAGAGTCATCGAATTTTGAATAACGTAATCCTCCAACGAATATGAGCATGTGGAAGACCAAATTTGAAATTTGAAATTTGTTTTATGATCGATTTCCTATTTTTTAAAACTTTGACGAATTTTTGATTAACAAACTCAAGGATTTCAAAGCGAGCAATGGCAACGTTGTGCAGAAAAAACATTTTTATCTCCAGCGCGTGAGTCTCTGTATCGGAAATTCTAAAGATATGCTCGTTTTAAAACTATTTTGCGATATTGCTGTTGCACTGGATCTTATGGTTTAAGTGCGAGGAACATGATATTTAATAAAGAAAGGTAACACACAAAATGTTAAAAAACGCTCCTTTGGACGTAATTTAAAATCTGAAACATTTCAGATTTTTTTTTTATTTTTTATTTTAATTACCTTGTAGGGTTTATATTTATTTTAACTAACATTTATTTTAAGTTTAAACTATCTTTCCTGTCAAGCCTTACTTTTCCCTGGAATCGCCAATGCCAGAGTATGTAAATTTTAGTAGAACGCGCAAGGATTCAAATTATCAGCGGAAGTATTCTGAGTTAAATAGAAAGGAAACGAGTTCGAAAGGGTGCTTTCTTGCTTCACGAGTGTGGAGGTGGCTAGTTAGAAATCGAAGAACCACGTGTTTTGGCCTGTGTGCTTGCCACGGCAAATTGTTAATCTTTCAACGTAATATTCATATTTTGCTGAATTATCAGCGGTATTTTAGAACGCGGTGAGGTTAGTTACGTTTAGAGAGACTCGTAGTTAGTCACTTGTTATTATCTCTTTTCAGTTTCTTATTTTTATTTTACCGCCGGGTCGGCGTAGTTTGTGAGCGTCAAGAGCACGCATTTGTAATTTCTAAAGTTGAATAAAAAGGGATTTAAACCCTTCTCAAGACTTTGGTCTATTTCCAGTTCTCAGCAGTCACCACTTTGTTGCGTGCAGGTTGGAAGCGCGCAACTTTACAACCTACAAGTCTAGAAACACGGTTTTGCGTTGATTCACTTTAAATGCCATCCACTGTAAATGCGTTGTTTCACTTTTCATTTGAGTCTGTTGTCGTTCGACAAAATACAAGATATTTGCCTTTCAAATTTAATCTGGTTGTTATTGATTAACATATTAAGCTATTTAAAAGTAACATATGTTCTTAAAAATATTAATTTTTTACTTTTTAATGCAATAGATTTAAATAATTAACTTTTCAAGTATAGTATACAGAAGGTATATAACGTTCAGCGTTACACTAAATATATTTTCATCTAGTCTATCTAGTCTCTACATATAATAAAAGAAAGAGTCTGTCTGCGTGTGTGTGTCTTTCGTTCGCGCTGCGCGTAAGCTAATAGACCCACGGCTACGAAATTTGGTACATAGGTGCATCTAGACAAGAGCCAGTACACCTCGAAGCGATTTTTTTCGAAATTCGAATTAGAACTTTTTTTATTTTATGTTTCGTGACGAAATCGCGTCATTTTGAGACATAATGGGCTATAGGAAAGCGAGATTTTACTCTACACATTCCATTTTCACATCCTCATGAAACGTAGGCACTTAGCTATTTTACGAACTTAAAATAAATTTCGTGTTTCAATAAATCGATTAAATACGAATTTATTTAACAAAGGGAGCTCAACACCTTTTCAACGGGGTTCTTTCTAAAAAAGTTTATTTTTAAAAATGTACAGTTTATTTTTCTGTGATTTTTGGACACGTTAAACTTTCATCCTCGTGACTGCTTTTACAAAAAAATTTTGGAAAAATGATAATATTTTGTATTTTCAAAAATTTTTTTAAATGAAGCTTCTGAGTATACTTCTCACAACTCACACCTTTAAAAATGTGATTTTGGCAACAATTTTCCTGTCTTAGTGTTGTTGATAGATTTTTGATGAAATCCCATCATTTTGAATAGTTTCATTCTTTTAGAAATATGGGTTTGGCAACAATGTTTCATCGTATTTCTTATGTCACTGTTTTTAAGAGATTGGCATATTTCCTTGTCATTTATATATAATATATATATATATATATATATATATATATATATATATATAAATAACATGAAAGCATATAAAATACATTTTTATTGATAAAGTTGTTCTGTAGAGTAAAATTCTGCGGAATTATATGTTTTTTGAGTTGCTTTCATGTTATTTTTTGCTTATTTCTCTGTTTGTAAGATATTGAAAAGTTTTGCATGATTTTTGTTCTTCAACGGAAAGTTGGTTAATTTTTTATTAGGTTAATTAATATTTGTATTAAGGGATATAGCTTATTTCATTGTAATTTTTTCTCTTGAAAATATAAGATAAAATATCATTAATTATTCTTTGCGCTTCAGAATTTTTTGTTTTTTGTATTCTTTTATGTTATTTATTGCTCATTTCACTGTTTTTAAGATATTGAAAAGTTTTGAGTGAATTTTTTAGGAAACAAAGTTCTTAACCTCCTTTATACCATTTGAGTTCTTAAGATTTTGCAAAGGGAAGTTGGTTAATTTATTTATTGGGATAATTAATATTTGTATTAAGGGATATTGCTTATTTCATTGTAATTTTGTTATACGTAATAACTTTTTTTTTATGAAGTTGTTCTGTAGAGTAAAATTCTACGCCGTTTTTAAATTTAACGTTTGGTGTTTCCTTCAGCCATTTTCCCAAATTATGTCTGTTTATAGAATTAAAGAGAAAGTATTATCACATAAAACGAAGCAACTTAAACAACTTACATTGAAAGAAATGTTTAATAAAGTAAACAAACAAATATTAAGCTTTTTTTTTTTTTTTTTTTGTAAATTTTGATACCCTTTAGATCATAATTGTTCTTTATTTCATAAATTACGGTTTCATATTTTTAATTTTAGAATTTCTGCATGCCATCTTACGAGATTTAAACTGATGATCTATAATCCGGAAAAATCGATAATCCGGAATGTCCCGAAGAGTCCGGATTAACGACTTTTGACTGTATTATAAATTCTAATACTTGCTAATTTAACAAATATGGTATCGTTTATGTGATTACGGCAAAAAGCCTTGGGGCTATCTGCCAGAGGGGAGCGATGCCTTCGTGGAGGATATTCGAAGGGAAACTGGCTCGTCAACACGTCACACATGGGGAAAACCGCGAAAACGCTTACGCAGCCAACCGTTCGCGGGATTCGAACCTCGGGCCGAACTACTAGTGTTCAGCGACTTTACCGCTCGGCAGCTGACGGGTTTAACGAATATGTTACGTTTGAGGAAAAAAAAAAAAAAAAATTGTAATCTGAGAGCTCAGGGACTTGGGAATAGAGAGCAATTTTGACAAGAGAGGCAACACAATTTTAAAAAACGCACTGCAGTTCACTAACCCAGGATGTAGGCTTATTTAATTAATAAGGCATTAAATGCCTGGATCGATTCATCTGACAAATTGAAACAAAAAAATATCATCGTTAAATTATTCCAACTGCAATAAAAAGACCTGATTACCATCCAGCGAGCACTTTAAGAGACCATCAAAACAAAGTACAAAGGTTGGAGCTTTAAATACATCATGGCAACAAGGGGGGGGGAGGAACACTTTCAATTCCATTACAACTCATTAGAAAGAAATCGCGGTCGTAAACCAAGCAACGAATACACGTCCAGTTTAAATTAATCGTTGATTTACGCGTTTTGCCTTCCGGGGAAGAGGAGGTCGTAAGGGGTGCTACACGTTCCCAATAATAAGCAGAGTCAAACGGAAGACAAAACCGCATTTAATAACGACGCCGCAGAAACATCCGGCCATGAAACTTAGACGGCGATGACGTGCATGCAAAATTTCGACCACGGCACGCACGGAACAATCTTCTTTAGCAGCTGCACCGCACTGATAATAATGACATTGAACCGCTTTCGAAAAAGAGTAAAAATGCAAGTCCTGTAAAGCTATTTCAATACACGTCAACAAAGCTTCCCTACCTCAGAGACTAAACTGCGATGCAAAGCTGCCAAATCTTTCTATAAATACTGTAACGGCACCAGACGGATATTTGCAGTCGGAAAGGGCGAATGCATAAATTTACGATGATAAACGATAATTAATATTTCCGGCTGGCACTTAAAATCTTCACAGAGAGATAAGTTTTCAGCTTGAGGATTCTGCATATATGTTTATTAAGCTCTTGGTAACCAAATACTTTCGAAGGTTCATAGCTATACAGATTTCAAAGGATGGCAGAGCCGTAAAAACGATATAGAATATCTGATGTAGATACCACATGACTTTCTTGTACGGCCTTGAAAGTTAACTTTCGGTCTCACTGGGAAAAAAAACACTGAAGTTGGTGCACTAGCTGACTTAATTTAATGTATTAAGTTTCAAATGTTAAAAAAAAAAAAAAAAAATAAAAAAAAAAAATAAAAATAAAGCACATTTTTTGCTACACTTCATTTAAACTTATTTGCTCGAATTTGATCAGAAATATATTTATCATTCAATCAATTCAAATCTGAATAAAAAATAATTAAAAAACAATTTTTACAATTAAATTTAGATCTTCAATGCCAAAACAAGCAATTCAGCCAGCGGACAGGAGGACAAAATATTCGGTTCACAAAATTGAAAGTTAACTTTTGATCTCACTGGAGAAAAAGACACTGAAGCTGGTGCACCCACTGACTTAATTTAATGCACTCAGTTACTTAATTTAATTGTTTTTGCATAGGAACTCCAACTTGATAACAGCCAACGGGCAGGAAGACAAAGTTTTCGGTGCACAAAATTGAAAGTTAACTTTTGATCTCACTGTGGAAAAAGACGCTGAAGCTGGTGCACCCACTGAATTTAATTGTTTGTGCATAGGAACTCCAATTTGATAACAGCCAACGGGCAGGAAGACGAAATTTTCGGTGGAAAAAATTGAAAGTTAACTTTCTGACTCGCTGAGCAAAAAGACACAGAATTTCTGCACGAACTGGCATAATTCCCTATTCTACTGAGAATTTCAAATGTAAAAAAATGTCGGCCTCGTTAGGCCTAGCTCCACTTAAATTTTTGAATTGTTGAAAATATTAGCCGGAACATATTTCATAATTTACCATCATTTAAGAACAAAAAACTAAGCAAGACTGGATGTGTTTGGAGCGGTCGACTGTAAAGAAAAACAATGGAGGTTTTGAGTTATACGAGATACATACATACGTACGTACAGAAGTCATGGAAAAAGTCTCTTCTGAATCTATTTTAAATCCATCTTACGATCTCTTTTGGATAAAGGAGTCCTTTATTCTTTCTGTACATACAGATGTCAAGAAAAAAAAAATCAAATGGATTCGAGAGTCTGCTTTGTACAAGGAAGTAAAAAAGATTGTGAATACCTACCTAAGCAAGGTAAATCTAAAAAAATCCCTTTCGAGCTTCTAGCCTGAGAGATTCATAGCGTCATTTACTTAGCCAGATAACCGTAAAAACCTTGAAGCCTACATGCTCTCGTTCGCGCGGAACAGAATATTATTTTTAACTCTTATTAACGAGAAATAAGTGTTATTTTGAAACTTTAAACTAAATTAATTTTCCGCTTCTAGAAGAATAAACTTTTAGGAATATGGGAAGAAAAAATTACTGTTCTTAAATTTCAGTTTTCAACGTCTCCTGTGCTAAAATTTTGAGCCTATGCCGCAGATGATGAGAGGATGAAAGGTAGATGTTGCTAGGAAGATGCAGTATTATAATGGGTTAAATATTTCTTTATTTTTGGGATACATTTTTTGAAATGCCACACTCCAAGTTCTATTACTTTGAAGCAATTGTTTTAATATTTGGAACGAGCTTAGTGTTCCAACAATCGACCGATTGGTTCATCATTTTCAACTACAAAGATTCTTTTGAGGAATGGTTTTTGGCAATCGCATAACTTTCCAGTTTTAGAATATAATCTGGCCATCGTTATTGCCAACTGCAAATTTATCCTCCTTGGGCTAATTAAAAGGAACGTATAGGAACGAATCATACAACATGTTAAAGACAATATTCGATGAAGAGTTCAAGATTTAGGGCTGGACATTTTAGCAAGAGTGATGGAGAACACTTTGGATACAGTGAGTCGAGGCTAAAAATAGCAGCCATTTACCAGATATTATCTTTAGAACATATAACATCTCGTATGCTTGGCTATCACAAACTCAGCTCGACGTTAAAAGACTGTTTAGTGAATAATCACCAAGTCTTTAAAGTACTACAAAATCAGGGACAGTTAAAAGTATGGGGAGACACCAGTGATGTACCACGGGTCAGCTAGTAATGCCTTCCCAAACTAACTCACTCCTTAATAAAAAAAATCTAGCTTTATTAGAATTTATAAAAAAATGTTGATAAAATGGGCAACTGAAGCTTTCCAGATGATCTAGAGCAGGGGTTCTCAATCGGTGGTACGCGAGTAGTAAGCGGAGGTACTCGTGCGACGAAAGTGACGTCACTTCCGGAGAAATACAAAATGGCAGAGGCCACGCCCCCTGTGACGTCACTTCCGCCGCACGAGTACCTCCGCTTACTACTTACGCGTACCACTGGTGGTACGCAAAGAAGCAAAGTATTTTTAACTATTAAATTCAAAAATTAAAACCCCAACGTCCCGATTGAGTTTTTCTCCAACACTCGTAAATTTATGGGATCTGAGCTTTGTTCAAGAGTGGTGGTGGTACTAGTACTTTGTAATGGTGGAACTAAAGGTTTCCAATTTTTATTTAAATGGTACGCGTTATTCAAAAGGTTGAGAACCGCTGATCTAGAGTTTACCTATTACGGTACATCGTGCAATCGCACCGTATTCCCATCATCCAGTATTTATTAAAAATAATGATATTGGACCTAAAGAGATTACAATATAGTCTCAATACAATTTGAAATTCACAAATTAAATTAAACATCTGTTTTGGTGTAACAAAATCAATAGATAAACATAATTAATATAAGATAAACATAATGAGATAACTATAATAAGTATTGGGAACACAATATTGTAATGACCTGTAATAATAATTCTAAAGAGGTGAGTCACCATGGGGTTATTTCCATTATAAAAAGTTATAATGGAATCAGTTATAGTTTATAAAGTTATGGAATCAGTTATAGTTACAGTTTATAAAGTTATGAAATCAGTTATAGTTACAATTTATAAAGTTCACAGGTGGAGTCATTTTGTACATATTCAGAGGATGCAAATGTTCACTAAATTTAAGCAGCATGAGAACTTATACTTGACAAAGATCTAGGCCGTAGGAAAAGTCAAGAGTCGTCTTTTTTTTTTTTTTTTTTAACTTTGGATACTGATGTTTATCTTTGACCAGTTAACTGTGGCGCTTTCGTTTAAGAGTACGCACCGTTTTGTGTCGCTAGAATCGAGCCAGGACGAATATATTCCTTAGCCACAGAGTAAGTTGTGCTGGTAAGATATTGGATGAAAAAGATGCGTTTATTTCATAAAATTGAAAATGTTATTACTAATATTTACTTATTTGGTTAACATAGCATATATTACAAACTAAAAACGCAATAAATTAAATTAAATGTTATACATATAAAAGTAAGAATTTAAATTCCTGCTGTGGAGTGATATTCAGCGAAACAGAGTACTATACACAATTGGACTTTGCAAATCGAACACCAGTAACGCGATTCCTTCCTGATCTTACGTTTTTAGCAATGCGAATGATTCCCGCCTAATTGGCTTATATTAGCTCTAAATGGGCAAGTTTGTGTCGATTTCTTTCTTTCAACTGGATACGTCGCAAAAGTGTCTTCAATAAATTTGAGCAAAAAGTTGATACACGATCATGTTCCATTATTTTTTTTTTATATAATGTGAATGCATTCAGACACATAATGTCTAAGAAATGGAGAAATATCTTTTTGTAATACTTTTTGAGTCGTTTTCTTACTGTGGTTTACGCTATGATAATTCCATCGCTCATATCCACTCCACTCATTTTTTATTTATAATCAATCACTAGATCCGGTTTCTTTGTTATTATTTTTCTTTTCTGTTTCTATTACGTTGTCGTTATGTACAGTACTTAATAAATAAACCTCCCTCTTATCTTTCCATTTCATTAACATAATATACGCATGAAGAGTACACTCGTCAATACACAAAATCGTGTCGCTTCTCCATAACGAGTATACTCGTCAATCACAGTTAACTGGTTAATTGCAAACCTTTGAAATGCCAGGAGATCAGTCTGTGGAGATTTTATGTGAATATCCTCAGTTATAATCAAGTTATCATCAAGGAGCATCAGAAGAAGGGTGTAAATGCTCCTTTATTGGAACAAATAAAGTTCACAAACAGCACCAACTGGTGCTTACAAATGCCAACATTTTTTGTTTAACTCAAAAAGTCGGCGTAAACAAGCTTAATGGGAAGAAGCGCTCAGCGCCGCAGAAATTTAATCACTAATCAAAAAGCCACGTGGCCTTCAGGAAGGCAAAACACGCTCTGATTTCACCTTTCAAAAACCTTCCGTTAAACACTAACTTCTTTCTACCTCTTTTGAATACACGCACGCTAGTCAATTTGCATTCTGGCATTAAAGTGTGATTTGAAAGCAGGAGCGATAGGAAAGCTGCTTAAACACAGGTTGGCTTAAACATAAAATAACTGTTAATTAAACTAAATAAATCCCCACGAACATAATTTTAAAATGTTTCCATTAACTGCCTTTAATGTTAAGAATGGCAATAAATAATGCTCACAGATAAAATATAATTTATTATTTAAAGTAGAACGTTAATTATGAACCACCTTTTAAAATAATTAATAACTACATACTCTAAAATCACTGGAATGAGAATGTTGAGGAATTAGTTAACAAATCCAACGCAATTTTTCTCAAGTAAAAAAAAAAAAAAAAAAAAAAAAAAAACAATACAAAAATTGAAGCGTTTAAAGAGAAACAGTTACAGTTCTGCACTTTATCATTATGATATGGAAAAGGACCAAAAAACTTCTTACCATATTTCTGGGATTAAAATCTATGACTTACCTTGTGTCGAAAATTCCTTCGAAAATTACGAAATTATTACAAAAATCTTGCCTCTGCACACTTGATAATTATCAATTAATAATAATTATTAACATGATAATTATCACTCATAACAAGTAACTGTAGTATTTAATTACAATAAACATCACCAAATGTTATTAAAGTACGCTTTGGAATAACATCTGCATTTTTAACAAATATCACATTCATTGGAGGGGGAAGGGAACAGAATTTTCTACTCTTCGCGTAAGCGATTTGCAAATTCTTATCAACGTTTTTAGCATATCGTTTGTTTACACAAGATAATAAAAGCAGTAAAATAGAAATTAATGTAGGAGGGCAGGAGAAAAAAAGAGGAAGGAAAATAAAATAAATAATAAAATAATAAACAAATAACAGAAAGAATTACGTAAACATATTTTTCCTTTTCTGCCAATGAATAAACGTGGCAGTGAATATTCTACTAGGAAAGGTGATAAGCAAAATCGTCGTAATCACAATTTCACGCAAAGCATAGCTCATTATTTTGAACTCGCAATCAAAACCATTCGATGCATATTTATGCTGTGAGAAATGTCAGCAAAGATATGATTTTTCATCATACTAAGAACATGGATTAGATATACGACATGGAATGGAAGTTCAGTTAAAAAGTTTTCATACACACACATGCTATATGTATATATATATATATATATATATATGTGTGTGTGTGTGTGTGTGTGTGTGTGTGTGTGTGTGTGTAATGATTTCAAAATGCGTAGATGAAAGCAGTGGAACCCTCAACAGCTTACGATACTGCGTAGATGACCGAGAAAACCGTAATGACTTGATTGGGGAATTCAGATGAATAGTTACCTTTTTTATTTTATCCATTCGTTAAACGATGTGAGATTAGTTGAAATAAACTGCACTGAAGTTCCACGCCCTTCTAGAACATTCGCACCTATTACATATATATATATATATATATATATATTTGTAATAACAATATTCCATAGTCAAGAATACACTTAAAATTCTAACTGTATGTTCTTTTCATTTTTAATGGCGACGTTCTCTTATTTGAAAGTACGTGGAATTAAATCCACAGCCCCGTAGTCAAGTTGTTTTTCCCGCCTTTTCTACATGTACAGTTATAGAATGTTCTCGAGATATTTAAAGCGAACTGGATTGGCTGACGAGGCTGACGTCATTTCTTGGAAGCTCCGCCTTTCCAGAGGCTATAAAAAGACTCGCAAAAGAATATCGGGGCTTTTTCTTAAATGTCACGATGCAGTAAACTTCATACAAAAAGTTATTAGTAATTCTTTTATTTACTCCGTATATCTGATTTTTGTAACTGATATTTCTCCTGAATAATAATAAATGGATCCTGTGTTTTAAAACTATCGTCTGATTATTTAAGCTGCGACTAAAGGTGATACATCACATATATATATACAGCATGTTTCAAACGTTTTAAACACTTTGAAAAACACCGGGAACACTTTAAAATTTATTGTAGCAAAACGAGTAGCATGACAAGTAATGAGGTACAATAGAACTTCAATTATACGAATTAATTGGGACCGGACCCCATTCGGATAACTGGATGTTTTCCGAAGAAAGGGTCTACGTACACTAATAAGTGCTGACAAGTCATTGCTTGCTGAACATCTCGGTCAAAGTAAGCTGTCTGACTGTCTTCATCCGTTTTCGGACAGCCAAATTGAGCATCTGCTCGACAATGAGAAGTTGCATGTGGTCACACTTGGGAAGTGACTCAATGCACTTCAACGCGGTTTCAAGGCTGGCAAACCGTTCACTAGCTGATGTCCTGTGTCTGCTTCAACTTCGAAATTAAGGCCATCTTCTTCCTCGACACTTTCAATAAGTTCATCATCATTTCGAATCTGAAACCCAGTGCTCAAGAATCACACACACACACCATCCATTCTGAACATCCTAACTTCAGAACATCCAGGAATTTTCAAAAGAATGTTTCTTAATTTCTCAACTGACACGTCGTCCTCAACTTCTATTCTCTCTTTCCTTTCCTTTTCTTGAGCTTCTTTTCCCTTTTCTCCTTTTTTTTTTTTTTTTTTTCCTCTTCTTCAGTTGATTCTAAAAAATTCTGAAAGCGATTCGGATAATCAGCGATTGGATAGTCGGAGTTCGGATAATTGGAGTGGTACTGTACATCATTTTAAAGAGTAAACTTGTAAGCTTTTTACAACAACACTCATTTTACAACCACTGTATGTGGGAGCCATGTGTGATCCTTCAAACGTCGACGCGATAATCTAACTTTTGCCACACACGGCACAAAGTGCCTTCCGAGTTTCGCAAGAGTTAGAAATATGGAATGACTGTGTGGCGTGTTTTGAGTAAAAAATTAAACGTGATACCATACATGTGCACAAGTTATATCCTAAACACAAACACCAGCGATTTCAGTTTTGCTGTGCATTGCAGGACAAAGACAATGCTTTTGTTAATTCAAAAATTTTTTCGGACGAGACAATATTTCATACAAATGGGAAGGTAAACTGACACAGTTGTAGAATCTGGGGGACAGACACACCAGACGACATAGATCTCCGGCCCAGGTCCGATTTGCAGACCCATACAGGGTTTAGATATCTATGGTCTAAGGGACCTCATCCTCGCGGGAGCAACCCCCTCAGCCCCCGTCCGGCTTTATACAAAGCACTAGACAGAACAAATCGTTGAACAAATCGTACTTTGTCACCTTGCCTCCGGGCACCACTGCACTGGCAAAACGTACATTGTTGTGAGTGCTCTGTCTACTCTGTCAGTCCTCGCCACGAGAACTGAACGGGGTCAAACCCCCGGGGATTCGGTCGACGATCTCCGATCTAGCTCCATCGCAGCCGAAGGAACAGACACGACAGTACCAGTACGGTTCCTGCCAAACCTGAACCTACCTGAGTACAATACTCTTGTTCTAGTCCTGTGAAGCCAAATTATATACCCCCGTGGTTGAGATTGAATCTGAGGGACAGAAAACCCGCATAACATTGTTCAACATGATCCAGATTCTCCAGAGGTCAATGTTGTTTGTGCCATGTCTCGCAAGAAACTTTATGGGCCTTTCTTCTTTGAAGAACAAACTGATACTGGAAAGTCCTTCCTTCAGATGTTGCAAACCTGGTTAATGCCATTGTTGCAAACTGAATCAGAGAACTTTCTCTTTCAATTCGATGGTGCAGCCTCACATTTTCACCGTGACGTGAGGGCATATCTGAACATATATCTGAGGGCATATCGATCTACCTAATCGTTGGATTGGTCGTAGAGGAGCAACAGACCAATGTCTGCTAAAATGGCCTCCTAGGTCCCAGGATATCACCTCTTGTGATTTTTTTATGGCGTTATGTAAAAGACCTTGTTTATGTTCCTCGTCTTCCAGGTAATTTTATGGAATTGAAATGGAAAATTGAAAAAGTAGCAGCCACAGTCTCGGAAGATACCTTGTGCTGTGTGTGGCAAGAGTTATCATGTCGACGCTTGTAGGAAAACATATGGTTCCCACAAAAAGTGTTTGTAAAACGAGTGCTGTTGAAAAAAACTTACAACTTTACTCTCTAAAATGATGCACTTTGTAATGCTACTCGTTTGGTTACAATAAATTTTTTAAGTGTTCCTGGACTTTCGAAACTATATATATGTATATATGTGATGTACCAGCTTTAGTCGTAGCTTAAATTATCAGACGATAAGTTTAAAAAAAAACAGGATCTATTTATTATTATTCAGGAGAAATAGCAGTTACAAAATCAGATATCCAGAGTAAATAAAAAGAATTACTAATAACTTTTTGTATGAAGTTTACTGCGTGACATTTAAGAAAAAGCCCCCGATATTCTTTTGCGAGTCCTTTTATAGCCTCTGGAAAGGCGGAGCTTCGAAGAAATGACGTCAGCCACGTCAGCCAATCCAGTTCGTTTTAAATATTTCCAGAACATTCTATAACTGTACGTGTAGAAAAGGCGGGAAAAAAAAACAACTTGACTACGGGGCTGTGTATTTAATTCCACGTACTTTTCAAATAAGAGACCATCGCCATTAAAAATGAAAAGAACATACAGTTAGAATTTTAATTGTATTCTTGACTATGGAATTTTATTATTACATATATATATATATATATATATATATATATATATGTATGAAATGAATCTCATACATTATTTATGCAGCCGGGGCAACAGGAATGAGACAAATTTTTGGAATATAAAGTGATTCGTTTATTTTGGCTTTCATCTCACAAGCGTTCCTCCTGTACCTCGAGGAGAAGGCCTATTTAAAGATATGTGTGAGTCATGGTGCTCATCCAATCAGTGATATTAATTGAAATCACGAGGTGAAGCTATCTTCTCATCAGGAGTGTTCTTAAGAACTTCGTGTAATATGACAGATTTATGAGTTTGGCGATTGCGCGGGTGCCAACAAGTTAATATAATTTATAATAAAGACAGGATTTAGCCAAAATTTAGGAACAGGGATGCAATTTAGGTAGAGAATCGCCAACACCTTATTAAGCAATATGATTAGAATTTAATTTAATCATTTGATTTAAAAATATCATTACACACACACACACACATTAGTGGCGATATAATGTAATGGTGATGGCATAACTGCGTGGTGAAGAATGAATGATTTGCAGACAGTCGTGCTGTAATTAAACACATAATTTATTTTTAAACATTGTTGAAAGATATTTTTCCCACGTCACTATAATACGACGGCGAATAATCACTGCAGGATTTACCTATGATTTATTGCCTTTCTGAAGCAACAAAGGAAACCAAGCAGCGATCAGACGATGCTAAGTTTTACAAGCGAGAAGAGAGGTAGACAGAAAGTGCGCAGTTGTCCAATATGGAAGCTCATCAAGAGAAAGTTTCGTTTAACGTTGCTTATTAATAGATTAGTTACGTTGTCAGCATTATTAAGTTATATGTGTGGACTGATCTAGAAGTGAGGCAATCGAGAGAAATTTTGATGAACTGCATATGCTAAGAAGGGGACATACAGAAATCTAAAGAAGAAATTTAAAGAGCTATTGCTAATCAGGTTAGTACTCTTTCTGGTACGGAATAGCAAATGGGAAACGAAAATAGGCAGTAAAGCATATTTAAACTTAAAAAGTAACCTGTGCAAATTACTTCGGGATAAGCACTTTGCATAAAACGTGGAAAATTCGATATATCATGTTAATTTTAACATTACATAGCTACCCCCCCTCCCATCCTAAAAATTAATTTAGAAACTTCGCTTTGTTACATTTATTATCTTGTTCACATAAAAATGTTTTATTTTAATGACATTTCCCTAAAAATATCATTTTAATATATTTTCGTTTTTTAATGTAACGCTATTATATTAACCAAGACATCGTCATAAAATTCGCAAATCACCAACTCAAAAATTTTTGTAGAATATTTTATACCCAAAACGCCAAAACGTTAATAAATCGCCATACTTGCTGAACATACAATAAAAGAAATCATATTCCAAAAAGGGGGAAAACTTATTTTTGATATAACAAACAGGGCGAGGATGAACAGAATTTGAATATCTGCTGGTACATGGTTACCTTTTATGCCAAGAATATAGTTTAAATGGCAAAACGTTTTCCTGCTCAATTGAAGTAATGCCTATAACAGCCCACAGCAGTAAAATTTACTTGGTTATAGTAGTTCTGAGCATTTTAAGTGTGGGAAAGACTTTTCGGCTAAAAATCCACTATTTTCCTTTTCGGCTCAATTTCCACAGCTAAAAGTGGACATTAGGTGGGAGAACGGCAATTCAGATATAGAACCGATGGACCATAAAACATCACGGGCCTGAAAAAGAAACTAAAAATCGTCCTGAGTTTTAGTAAAGTACTGTCGGATAAGTATGGCGCCTTTGACAGTACGTGTTTCTTTAAGTACTTGACGGAAGACCACCAAACTGGTAGAATTTCACATTTACAAAAAAAAATTGAGAAATTCGTAAAAAATCAAATCCGCGCGTAATTTGTAAGACAAGAATAATTTTCGTAAAACTTACGAAAAATTCGGAAAAGATGGCACATACGTGATATCAGCCAACCTTTCCGGTTTGAGATTAAAAAAACAAAGAAAAATATATAACTGTGTTTGAGTTTTAGTACTTCATGCTGATTATTTGACTTTGAGTTCGGGATTTTGAAATGAAGTTTTCCAAAAACATAACTAAGCACAGTGGAAAAAAAAAAATCTGAAAACTTTCAGATTTTACACTAAGCCCAAAGGGGCGTCTTTTTAATGTTTTGTGTGTTGCCTTTATTTATTAAATGTCATATATTCTTCCCACTTAAATTATAAAATTCAATTCAACAACAATATCGCAAAATAATTTTAATATGAGACTATCTTTAGAATTTCCGATACACAGTACACTTTTTCCGATACACTTTTTTTTTTCCCTTCCCCGTACAGTGTTGCCATTCCTCGCTTTGAAATCGTTGAGTTTGTTAATCAAAAATTCGTTAAAGTTTTACAAAATACGAAATAGATAAAAAAAAACTTCCAAATTAGGGCTTCCAGGTACCGGTGGAGGATTACGTTATTCAAAATTGGATGGCTCTAGGTACCGTTGTTTTATTACAAAGCGAGAAACATACATACATTTATGCAGATTTCTTCATTATTTAATTTCTTTAAATATAATACAGGGCTGTACTATTTGGTGGCAACAGTTTGAAAAGTGAACCAATGCAAAATGCCAAAACGAAATTAATAACCCCCTGGGCTAAAAAACCCTCAAAGGACTCTGATTTTAATGGTCGTCCAAAAGGGTTTGTTAAGGCTTTTTTACGCCCTCGCCGAGTTCTCAGTTTACCAGTCTACTGTTAAACTCACTCCTGTTAATACATTTCCTTTGGTCAATTTAGCTTTATTGTTAAGCATCATTCTCTTCGCACTTAAGCTATATACAATTCAAAGGAAAAAAATTTTAAAAGCATACGTTTAGAATTCCCGATGCAGTGCTATGTTTTGCCATGCATTTTTTTATTTTTATGGTCTTTTCTCAGTTGAACATATCAATGGTCAGTTTTCTTATTAAGATGGATTGCAAAACTTTTTTACTATTATTATTAACGTTGTATGCGTTAATTTTGTTAGTTCAATACCGTGTTTTTCGCACGTGTGCCGCATAGCATTAAATTTAACAGCAAAATCTCCAAATATTTAAAAACAGCATATCTTTAGCAGTGCCGATTTAGAGTCTCTAGTGTTCGAGATAAAAAATGCTTTTCTTTTTTTCCGTACAGTGTTGCCACTGCTCGATTTGAAATATTTGAATTTTTAATCAAAAATTCGTTAAAGTTTCATGGCATATAAAATAGAAAATAAAACAAATTCGAAATTCAAAATTCGGGCTTCCAGGCGCCGATGTTCGGGTGGACGACAACGTTATTCAAAACTGGATGGCTCTAGGTACTGTTATGTTTTCGCAGTGCGAGAAACATGCATACATTCATGCAGATTCTTGATTATTTAATGAGGCCCACCAGCGGCCGAGCGGTAAAGTCGCTGAACATCGATATCCGAAATCAAATGACCCATGCGTCTAGCTCCAAATACCATTCCGCGTTCAAAGTCTGTTAATTCTCGTCGTGCGGCCATAATCACGTCAAAGCCTCTTCACATGAATAACTTGAACACAAATGAAAGCCCTGCCAAAGCACTTCGCATTTATACATTTTCTACGCGATACTACTGTCATCTGTATATTTGCATATTGCTATCCCATGACTTTTGTCACTTCAGTGTATATATAGAGAAAAGAAAGTCAGTGTTTGTGCTTGTGTGTTTGTTCGCTAATAACTCAGTCGCTATTATACCTATCGTCATCAAACTATCACACCGGAGGAGAAAATGCTACAAACAAACAGACGCGCACGGATTTTTAATAGTACAAATGAATTATACTAATGAAGGAACTTAGGTTTGGCGCAGATTTCAAACAAAACTCAAAATACAATTTTATGTACAATCTCAGCCAGTCTGATGCTTCTCTCTTTAATTTTATATTTTAAATATTATTTATTTAGCTACATATAGTATGCTTCTCTTTTGTTTAGGGTCTGGCCCACCAGCGGCCGAGCGGTAAAGTCGCTGAACACTGGTAGTTCGGTCCGAGGTTCGAATCCCGCGAACGGGCTGGCTGCATGGGCGTTTTCGTGGTTTTCCCCATGCGTAACGTGTATACGAGCCAGTTTCCCTTAGAAAGTCCTCCACGAAGGCATCCCTCCCCTTAGGCAGATAGCCCTCGAGGCTTTGCCATAATCACACACACGTCTTGATTATTCAATTTCTTTAAACATAATACAGGACGGCAATATTTGATGGCAACAATTTGAAAAGTGATATACGATTTATAATGATTGAAAGCAGAATGCCGTTTCGGCGCGGGGGGGGGGGCAAGTTTCTCCAGTCAGAATTTTGAGAATCTCAAATTCAGGAAGTAAAATGAGAAATAGATACACAGTTTTTGTTGGAAAAATACCTATGACATAATCAACACTCACTTTCATGAATATGATAACAATAAACAAAGAACCTTCACAAGATGAACAGAAACTTCTTCATTCAGACAAAGATAAAATTTAGTTTTTTACTCAAATAAATGTCATCGGGACAGTAGAAACAATTACATGCATAACCGTCCATCCCTAAGTGTGTTCTCTCGTGACTCCTAGCACTTAACAGACAAAAGGGGGGGGATACCGAAAACGAACGTGCCGAAACGTTGATTTAGCAGTTCGAACAATGCCTCTTTCAGAACAAATAGCTACTAGTTCCTCAGTTTCGCATGAAATGCAGAAAAATACATATGAGATATGAATTACATATACATTGAAGCAGGAAGTCAACTCGCAAAGAAGCAATGGAAAAAGACAAACATTTTCTGCTTTAACATCGCTTTTATTACACTTTAAATGCACTATTAATACTTGTCAAGTTTGATTAATTTTTCGTATGTTTCACGAAAATATTGTAGCTTTAAAACTTTATGCATGAAATTTATTTTTACAAATTTTGCATTTCTTTTCTGAAAAGGCGCCAAAAATTCTGGAAGTTTGGCGATATATCGCCAAATAGTATTTAATGCGCATACTCTTTCTTGACAGACATCCAGGTTACCGTTAGTATTGACTCTCTTTAATACATAAAAAACTAGTTCCTCCTTTTCCGGAATATGATTTTTTTTTTGTTAGTGTGTTTCGCTAAATTCGGCGACTCTATCTCTACATATAATAAAAGAAAGACTCTGTCTGTGTGTGTGTGTTTCGTTCGTGCTGAGCGTAAGCTAATAGACCCACGGCTACGAAATATGGTACATAGGTGCATCTAGACAAGAGCCAGTGCACCTCGAAGCGATTTTTTCGAAATTCGAATTAGAAATTTTTTAATTTTATGTTTTGTTACGAAATCGCGTCATTTTGAGACAAAATTCGCTATAGGAAAGCGAGATTTTACTCTACACATTCCATTTTCACATCGTCATGAAACGTAGGCACTTAGCTATTTTACGAACTTAAAATAAATTCCGTGTTTCAATAAATCGATTGAATACGAATTTATTTAACAAAGGGAGCTTAGCACCTTTTCAACGGGATTTTTTCTAAAAAGGTTTATTTTTAAAAATGTACAGTTTATCTTTCTTTGATTTTTGGACACGTTAAACTTTCATCCTTGCGACTGCTTGTGCAAAAAGAATTTTGGAAAAATGATAATATTTTGTATTTTTAAAAATTTTTTTAAATGAAGCTTCCGTGTACATTTCTCGCATCTCACATCTTTAGAAATTTGATTTTGGCAACAATTTTAATTTCTTATTGTTGTTGATAGATTTTGGATGAAATCGCATCATTTGGAATAGTTTCATTCTTTTAGAAATATGGGTTTGGCAACAATTTTTCATAATAAATATAATAATACTATTACGATACCGGGATAGTGGTTAGCGACGCTGACTACCGTACTGAAGAGCATGGGTTGGAATCCTGGAAAAGGTATGGGCGTTTGTAAATGTATAGTGTCTGTGCGGCATGGGGGCACTTTAAATATGTAACGAGCCGAAAGTATTCTCGAGAGGTTGGTGGTAGGGAAAGAGGTTTGTAAATGTATAGTGTCTGTGCGGCATGGGGGCACTTTAAATATATAACGAGCCGAAAGTAGTCTCGAGAGGTTGATGGTAGTGTAACGAGTCCTCGGATCCGCCCACTGAAGTGCTCTCCATCAAAACTGTGTGCGGAACTGAGCAAAGTTGTACTTTCACTTGTAAGGTGCTCAAGGCCCTGCCAATGATAGGAGCAATCTCGCACTCCTTACCGCGATGAATTCCAAGGGCTTGTTTTTATGTTACTGTCAAACAAGTGAGATAAATCACAACACAGCATTACGATATCATTAAAATAATTAAAATACATTACAATTACGTTTTTTTAGAACAATAGTCTGAAAATAAAACATCTTTAATTCCCCTTTGTCATCTTTCAAAATGTCTTAATTTTCATTCTTTCAACTTCCGAACAATATATTAATTGCTAAATATAAACAAGACAATAAAACTTAGTTTCCGAACTAACCTTCAGCAACAACAAGAAAAGAAGCTACTGCAATTATATTAAGTTTATTTGCCGAATTTTCTTATTTTTATAAGAGGTATTTCATCTCGCATAATTGCTTCAAAATGTTAAAAATTATATTAAATATGTCTGAAAAATTATCTTTATTGTTTTTTCTAAATTTTTTTTTTTCAAAAATCCTCTGATGATGCATTCGATGAAAATGATATATTCTACCGGAAAATGATAACCGGAATGTCTGCTGACAGTACCAACACCGTCTCAAAGAACTACACTGGTTATCATAAATTAAGGAAAAATCACAAAAATCACGATTACTGAAAACGTTACATGTACAATTTAATGAAACTTACCCACAATATACAACACATAGTAAGGTATTAATTAACATAAAAAGAAATTACCAGACAAATATGGTAGTATAGAAATTAGTACATGTATAAAGTGAAAAAAATCGAACGTGTCAGTTTGCTATAGGAAAAGTACCTTCAATAAGGAATATGATCGCCTCTAGAAGCAATACAGCACATACAGCGATGCGTGATGCTTTCAATTATGCGGTATATCAGTTCCATAGGAAGCGAGAGCCATTGGGAAAGCAGTTGCAAGCGCGACAAGGGTTTGAGGGGGCGGATTGAGAGCAGCTAGACGTCTCCCTAAAACATCCCAAACGTGCTCGATAGGATTCAAGTCCGGAGATCGAGCTTGCGCATAATTGTTTCCTGTTGAAGATAATCATCTACGATGCGAGCCCTTTGTGGTCTTGCGTTGTCGTCCTGTAACAGGAAAGCATCACCTATTGCCCCGGCATATGGGCGCACATAAGCATCAAGGATGTCATCTCTATAAATCTGAGCATTCACGGTTCCCCTTGGAAAGACATGGATGTCTGTGCGTCCACCCAAAGAGATGCCACCCCAAACACAGACACTGCCTCTTCCGTATGCATCTCTTTCACGGATGTTTGACGGATGATAACGGGTTCTAGGTTCTCTCCATATCAAATAACGCCTACTATCGCTTTCTAGACTCATCCGTAAAGAGAACCGCCCTCCATTGATCAGGCGTCCAGTGGGCATGTTGTCGTGCCCACTGAAAACGGTCCCTCCTATGGCGTGACGTGAGCGACACACAAATGGCTGGTCGCCTCGCATACAGACCACCTTCATGAAGCCTTCTACGCACAGTTGACGTTGACACCAACCTTTCGGTGGCTGCAGCAAGGGAGGATCTAAGAAGAGTCGGAGTAGCGGTTCTATTCCTGCGTGCACATAATGTCAAATATCGGTCATCGGCGCTCGTCGTAGCAGTTGGCCGTCCTTGGCTGAACCTCCTAGGTGCTGAATCTGTGGTTTGAAATTGCCTCCAAAGTCTATGAACCACAGAAGGACTCACATTTAGCCATTTGGCCACTTTTGTTTGACTTTGTCCTGCCTCTCTAGTCTCCCAATGGCTCTCTATCGCAGTTCTGCAGGCAAATGATGCCTGGAGGTCATTGCTACGAATTGGCTATCTCAGATTTCTGATGTGATTGTCACAGTGAAATATATGGGCTTGCTCTCAAACATGGACTTTGCAGAAAGAAGAACTTCAAAACTCAAACATGGACTTCTGCTCTTCGCAGAAGACGTTTTCCGAGTGCAGCGCCACTAATTTGCATATTGGAGTTTTACTCAGCTACTCTTATTTGGCATCATATTCAAATTTTACACAGTTTGGCTTATTTTTTAGGGAGTTATCGCTATTTTTGTGATTTTTCCTTAATTTTATGATAACCAGTGTAGTAACAACTTCTAGTAACTTCTAAAGAAGGTGTTGACAGTACACCCTTTAGATGGAGATTTGGCGACAAATCATCAAACTTGCAGAATTTTTGACGTCTTTACAAAAAAAAAAAAAAAAAAAAAAAAATCATAAAAATAGATTTTGTGATTAAAATCCTAAAGCTAAAAGAATTTTCGTAAAATCTGTTAAAAATAAATTTTGTGATTAAAATCCTAAAAGAATTTTTGTAAAAACTTAAAAATTCCTAAAATTCATCCTGATTTGCACATATAAGATCTTATGCCTAATGCATTGTCACATCTGGAAGATCATAATAATAATAAATTCTCCGGTAGCGTAAAATGACGGCTCTAAAATTCGGACGATTATAGGCGATGGACATTTCTAATGTCAAAAACTTCTTTGGTTGGAATAAGTACACATTTTACGAAGATAATTCTTGATCATTCGAGCCCGAATTATCTCTTTTTCAGATTATTAACATGCGGATCATCCACTCAAATCCCCTCCCGGAAAGAAAAAAAAAAAAAAAAAAAAGCTAACTTGTAGTTGAAGTAGATGAAAAAATAAGTGATTTTTTGGAAGAAATTTGCAAAGCGTGATGAAGTGAATTTCACTTCTAAGGTTTGAATTTTAAAGCCTAAGAATACATTACACATTAACTGTTAAGTAATTCAGGAATTGAAAACGCTGATTTCTTGATATCCTTAAGTAGAAAGCTTTGACGATAAAAAGGCACACTGCGGGGGGGGGGAAGAGTTCCAATATCTCCCGTTCGCATATTTCATAAGTGCACATTTGTATCGCTACCCAGGGAGTGGCTTCTAGAGCGGACCAATGGGGATTCCAGTAATATTTCTGTCATTTTACATCATGACTTTTGTCGCGCTTTAAGAAGGATTGTCGAAAATGTTTTGCCACGCAATTTCCTGTACAAAATAATTAAAGCATCGTGGATTTCTTGTGAAAAGTTTCATTGCGAAGGTTGGTCAAATATATGCATAATTATATATTTAAATAATTGCAGTCTGTGAGAAAAATATACCGTATAATAAAATAAGCATAATTATCATAATATAATCCTATAATAATATTATTAAATATAAGCATAATAATACATGTTAAGTAGAAGAAGTTTCAGCATATGTTATTGCAGTCTATCGGAAAAAAATATCCTATAATAATAGTCAATGCACAGTTGCAAAGATTCAGCGTCACAAGAGCGATAGAAGCTCATTGGTCCATTTATGAAAACCCTCCCTCAGTGGCAATACTGATGTGCACTTGTGAATTATGCCTCCCGTTCTACTGGGCCGATTGACGAAATTCAACTTGCGTTCATCATTTCTCGAAAGCGCGACTTAGGATATGTATTAGATTTATATATAGCGTTGTTCTAATATAGGTATTTTGACAGAAAATCGGAATTTTTCTGAAATAACATGCCACTTTTTTCCCATATTTCGATTCTACGACACAAATTATGCCAAACTGTTAAGTTTTGTAAAAATTGCACGAGCAGTTTTTATAAAAAATTAGCTCTCAAACTTTTAGTTCCTCTATGTTTGATATATATTTATTAATATCTCATTTTTTTATTAAACTTTCTTGATTCCTTCTTCCAGAATTAGAAATTTAGGCTTAATCCAAATATAATTCGCGCATTTTTTATGATTTATTTTTAAAATTTGTATTTTAAAATATTTTTTATAAATTTTCGAAAACATTTTTTACCTATAAATATTTATTACCTATAAAATTTTTAACATCATTTTTAAGTAAATGTATTTCTAGGCACACCTGCAAAAAATTACAGTTTTTTATTCAAAATTTTCTAAGATATACATGAATTTACATATTGAAAGGTTTTGAAATTTGGCATCTTTTGTTTGAGCGATAATAACGCCACATATGGTTTATGCACCGTGTTAAAATTATTTGAAAGTATGAACGATGACCTTTTCTCCGCCCGTCTACAACGAAAAGAAGGGAAAGGAAAATAGGTTGCCATAAATTAAGAAGTTCGCCAAGTAAATTACTCTTGGCGAAACCTGAAAAAAAATACGTCAAGATAAATTTTTTAATTTTCTCCGTAAATTTCGCACCAAATTTTACAAACTTTAATATTTAGGCATAACTTGAGTCATAGAATCGAAATATGAAAAAAAAAATGGCATGCCATTTCAGAAAAAGTTCGGTTTTGTGTCAAAATACCTGTGTTAGAATGATGCTATATATAAATGTAATATATATCCTAAGTTGCGCTTTCGGAACATGAAAAACGCAATTTGAATTTCATCCATTGAGTGTATATCGCCAGGTAGGCTGTTGAGTCAACCTCGTTAGCCTTACATTAAATTGTTAATCCAGCACTACTCTTTATCTTTGAACTTATTGTAAACTATTCTTAAGGGGACTCATACACCTTAAAATCCATAAGATGTTCGAAAAGGTGACTGTTGCACGAATTGGGATAACTTATTTATTTTAAAAGCAATTACTACCGACTTTTTACAGCTGATTACATAATATAGCTGCTTTCTGAAATAGTCTACAGAAAGTTTGTGTTGCCACAAATATTTTTATTATTTAATCCGCTTTGTGACAACATTTTTCGTCATGTTTCCATCTTGCGCGCACAGTTTAAAATATTCTGCTTCATAATTTAATTCCATATTTAATATATGCCTTTTATAACATCTGGAAACTACTGTGAACCTAAAATTCTAAAAATTTCATGTTAAATTTTTATTTTATTTTGAGTTGAGTTTATAAAATGTATTTTATTAAAAAATTTGTAATGTTTTCGTCCATAAAATTTTTCAATATTAAAGTATTCATCAGATTGTTGGTTCAGTTGGAATATAGTGCCCATATAAAGAATTCCAGCAAATTTGAAGTATGTACCATTAGCCATTTGTAAAATATCATGCGCGCAAGGTGGAAACATGGCGAAAAATTTTGTCACAAACAGGGTTAAATTACAAAAATATTTGTGGTAACACAAACTTTCTGGTTACTAGTTTCCAAAGCAGCTATATGATGTAGTCAGCTGTAAAAAGTTGGAAGTAATTGCTTTTAAAATAAATAAAATATCCCAATTCTAGCAATAGTCACATATTCGAAGATCATGAGGGGTTTAAGGTGTATGAGCCCCCTTAAGTTTCACTACAAGTCGTCCGTGTTTTTGTAAGCACAAAGTGCGTGCATTTTATGTTAAGAGTTATTTTAGCCTTCTTCTGCGCTGGTATTCTTTTACGCCTGGGCGAGAAGTCGCCGGGTTATCTCGTAAGATCATTTTTACTTTACGATAGCAAAAAGAGTTCGATATTCTTGACATGGACATGGACGCAAAATGCACCCTATCGATGGGTACGTAGACAGATTAAAGGGAGAAATTAAAAGGGGTATAAACCTAAATATATATGTCTAAAAAATCATAAAACATATGAACATGCAACACCGCGAAACATTTAACATTCCTTTTTGGCAACTACTTCTTGGGTTACGGAAATCCCTTACCCCTTCGCGCCGACTGTCACGTATACGTGACAGCAACGAACACACTTATCTACCGGCCGACACGCAGGCGTGCCAGAGCATTGTTGCGTTTACTACCGACTGTCACGTATTTGTACCAGTACCTTGGAACGTTTTTCAAACTATAATTTCTGCCACAAGATGGCACTGTATGTCCATATGGTTTCAGATACATGTACATTAGACCTTCTACTCGAAATGAGAGAAGCATGACGCACATACACGTGTTTTTGATTATATAAACAAACGGGGAACTAAATGTTTCCGAATGGCGTGATTTATGACGTCTCTTTAAATCGCACTTTATTCGCACGTGGTAGTTGTTTATTGTAAGTAGAAGTTTTATATGCGCTAAAGCGTTGAGTATTTCGGATTACAGTTCAGTTTTTAGAAAATAATTAGATCTTGTTAGACGTGAATTCTTTCTGTTTTTACCGTTTCAATGTCGAAGCGTCGAAAATGTTTAACAGAGCATGAAATAGCAGAAATGATGCAAAATATTTCAGATATTGATTCTGAAATTCTGATATTCTGATATTGATTCTGAAAGATTAACTGAAAGACATTTTCCAAAACTTTGTTCAGAAGAGACCGATAAGAAAATGAGACGACGATGCTTCGTTTGTTCACATTCCCGGAAAAATCCTCCAAAACGGCAAATGAGTTATTACGAGTTTAAGGAATGTAACGTAGGACTGTGTGTAGATCCCTGTTTTAAAATTTTTCATACGAAAAGACAATTTTAAGTAATATATTTAGTTTTCAGATGCATAATGTTAAAAGTCATAAAATGGTGAGTAATTAAAATAAAATGTGTAAAATATGCATTTAAACAAGAAATAAGGTAATTAAAGTATATATATATATATATATATAAATATCTATAAAGCATAAGCCGTTTAAATACTCTATAGAGCATTATTAAACAATGCGTTGATACTTCGGAAATTTCATGGATTTAGGCTTAGTAGCAAAAAAGCCCCCGGCCCTAGAGAGACGCTCGCGGAAGACACTGCCGGCCTCCGCGATAAGCGCGCGTTTTCGCTACCCGGCTCGAAGGGTTTAATAATAGTTAAGAACACGTAAACTAAACAACCAACTACGGAGAAAGTCGAATCTAATCTTGAACTTGGACAAGAAACAAGATGATTATCTACAGATCCAGTGTAGTGTCACACCGCTAATAGATCTTGTTTACACAAATAACTTTCCTCTAAACAGTTGATAGAGAAATCCTTGAACGTTTCAGGAGGATAAGTTATCTAACGGTGAATTCTCTGCTAATGACAGATGCAGGCGAAGGTCTCTCGGGTGATTTCGCTGTTCATGGGTTTATCGAACAGAGTTGAATACACAACCTTAAACCTTTTTTCCGGCTGCGACCTTCGACCACGTCTTCAGGGCATCAACCTCGCGTCAAGCTTTTCAAGGATGAAGGAAGAGGGAAAATAGCTGAAGAGGAAGCTGCGGAATACGGATGGAATTAAGCAGTAGCGGTTCAAGGTGAAAGTTTCCCAGTCCTATAATCAAGGACCGTGTAACAAAGGAACACTCACGATGCGCATTTCGTTTGGAAAATACGAAACTTCAGAAACAACGGTTGGCGAAACAGTTAAGGTTTCTCCAACTACGCAGTTTTCTCTTCTCGGGAATTCTCGCAACTATTCCAAGAAATTTTATTGATTCCACAAAACAGCAGCATTAATTTAGAAAACTGATTGCATATACTGCTGTAAAATAACAACGACAATAGCAATTAACATTTAGATACTTTTATCGATATAAATTTTTTGTAGAGACCTTAGGTTATTTTGAAACAGAAGGTATGAAAAATGTGCAGTACCCTCCTCGGGACTGGAACCTGGACCTATAGAAAATACGAGTCGAGTGTGCTACTTTTACACCAAGAAAGCATGCTGGAAGGAGAGAGAAGATAGTAGCTTATATACTCTCCCTTTTAAAGGGCGACTGGGGATTAGGGAACCGAATCAGCAGATCCTGTGGTGACGAATTATTTTCCACCACCTTTTAGTTCGGGCGCCATTTATAATTTTTTTTTTCCTTCCATGTAATATTTGAAAAATAAATACAGAACAAAATTTAAAGTGGATCCTAATTTACGGTTGAAATTAAGTACAATAAGACCAGACATAAAGAAATTGATCTGTCTTAAACAGGCCCAAATTTTCCACTAAATTTTAGAATTAAGTGTTATAGCTTAAATTTTGATAACTAAAATGGTAACCAATTTTTAATTTAATATTTTTATGTCCGCATATTTAGAATACACAGCCAATACGTTGCGAAAATGGCAGTGCATATATTTTTTTTTAATATTTCTATAGAGAAAGTGAAAAATAATCATTGTAAAATGTAATGGCGGTATTAAAATTTTTCAGTTTTTATTTACATGGTACACGTTAGTCAAAAGGTTGAGAAACGCTGGAATAGATTATTATTTCAGTAATTTTCGAATCTCTAGGAAGGAAAATGTTAAGGAAAATGATGAGAAGGATGCATTTAAAAAAATTAATTAGCCTCGGGGTTTTCCTTTAAACTTGGAGCAGGTCTAGAGACCTTGGCATTGTCTGAGCATACCTATGTGCTTCCTTCCGAATTCAACGGCAATCAGTCCAAAACTTTTATTCTTTTATTCATTCTCAACACGTCAACGATAGCCTTGTACTGTCTTTCACAACTAAGAAATTTCATTCAATATTTTATGTTTCAAAGGCAATTAAATATTTGTTGACTCTCAACACCTGTTTCCTTTCTGCATTTCATTTGGTTATGAACCATTTGTATCCGGCTGAATATTCTTCATTACTTTTAAACTAGCTTTCCAATGGACTTTATATCAGTTATATGTTACTGCAATTCAAAATATGTATGTACTTGAAAATTTCCTCTATTATCTTGATGATTTTTCCATGGGCAAGGCTAACAAAAGATAAAATTAAACTACTGTCGTTAGAAATTCAAAAGAAAAAAAATCGAAAACTAGAAATATCAGCCAAAAAATGTTACTGATATAATAATCTCAAAATTCTTTAATTCAAATTGAATTCTAGAATTTCTACCATTAGCGATTTATCTAGATAACCTTCAAGGAAACGACACACCACTTATTTTTCAGAAGTAAATATTTGCTTATGAAATTCTGCGATAACGTTTAAAAAAAAAAAAAAAAAAGACGTAAACTGTGATACTGAGTAGTAAACAACTTAACGATAATTCCGACATATTATCAAAACGCTGGTTAACAAAATGAGCTGAGTCTGGTGTATGTGGGGAGAGTGGATATACTCTCCCCACATACACCAGACTCAGATAGTAGGGTTAAAAAAATATGGGCAACTAACTTGTTTAGACAAATTATATATTTTCTATAACTCAAATCTGAATGTTTCATTTTTTTTTCTTTTACCTTATTTGTTTTTCCATTAAGGAGACGCTGTACCCTTCCAAGTTTTTCGTTACGCTTCCAATTTTATGGTGTAAACTATAGTTTTATAATATTTTTAGCAATAAATTACCAACAGATTTTTTTTCTTTTTAAGAGAGCGGGGAATGAATAATACAGAGATAAGTATATTATTCCTCTTATTCATATAATTGTTTAACATCGTTTTAAAATTTGATACTATGTTTTTTCTGATTGTAACGAAAGTTTTCCGTCAAAAAACGTTCTTAATAAAATTGGGGGGGAAGAAACATGAAAGTAGTAACTTCAGTGCGGGTAGTAATCACCATCCAAATCTATGATTTTCTGCCAACGTTTTGATCGTTTTTGAAAGCATTCGGGCTAGAAACTTGGCGGCCGCGAGTCCAAAAACAGATCAATCTCATTTCGAACGTTCTGTGCAGAACGGAAGATAGCACCAGCAAAATGTAGTTGCATGTGTGAAAAAGAAAAGTCCGAAGAAGCGATGTCAGGGCTAAATGGTGGGTGTGGCTAAAGATCCCTTTCGAGTCCGAACCAAAGAACATGTATTGTTAAGAAGGAAAGCTTCGCAGCAGCAGGAGTGGCTCCCTCCGAACTAAAAGGGACACGACTGCGCATGCGTGAAATATCAGTCGCCAAAAAGCGCCAAAGCTCGAAGCTGATGTCGAAGTTCGAACAGGTTCGACGGTCACGTTTATCAAGAGTTTAAAGCTGTGTGATTTATTTTTTTCCCTACATGTTAACATAAGTATTAATCAATCTCTCTGTGTGTAATATGTACCATGAAAGTCTGTGTAAATAATAATGAATGCATAGAGTTAACCTAAGTATCTAATCATGTATAATTAACGTAAATATTGAACCTTACGGATGCAAAGAACCTTAAACATAAGTCATATTCAATTTCCCAGTAAATGTAATGTGTAATATGAAATGTGTGAAATATGTACCATGCAATATGAATGTAAATGCACCATGCAAGTATGAATAAGCAAGTCCGAATATGGTACGGCATGTGTAATAGGCGTGCAAGTCAGAGTATGGCAATATGTACCATGCAAGTCTGAATGGGTAGCGATAACCTAAGTACCTAATTATGTCATTCTAGATAAGGGCGGGCGTGGTGCTAATACCAATTAACCGTAACGGTAGAGGGATGGTGCCCACGTCCTCCGTCACTCACTCACTCACTCCCTACATGTTGACGGATATAAAATCAGACATCAAACTGCGATATGGATAATACAAGTTCAACTAGTAAAGCAAAAAAGCACGAAAATTCGAGTTTAAATTATCGCGAAAAGTCAAAGAACGATTCATCTTAACCCGTATTCCTCAATTTCCTGTACACGTGGCGAATGTGGAAAATCTTGGCCATCTACATAACAAAGGGGGAAATTCTCGCCAACAGATTCCGTCTCCAAATCCCTTGGCGAATTGTCCATCTTCTTTCTAGCGGCGTAGAAAACAAAGTGGTTTACATTACGTCTATGGAGCCTTTCCTTCTTTACATAGACTTTCTTTGTCCGAACAGAGTCTAGCCTGTGAATGCAGACACATGTGGTCTTGCATTATCTTGATGGAGCATAACCTTTTTTTGCGCCGGAATTTAGTTCGACGTTTTTTTCGTTGATAATAGCATCAACACGGAATAGCATCTCGCCGTACACCTTACTGTCGAGGGTTTTACCTTTTTCCAGATACACTTTGTGGATAATACTACAGAAATCCCACAAGAAGCATGATCTTTTGGTTAGTCGAACTGTGCTTTGCGACACTGCCACCAGGAGCCCACCAACCCCGCTTTCGGCCTGTGTTGTTGAAGTAAATCCCCTTTTCATCACAAGTAACGACCTGGTCCAGAATTTTATCCTTGCGTTGATATTCGAGCTGATGAGTGCAAGCTCGAACAAGTCTGTCCTAATCTGTTTGAGTCAGCTCATGCGGCACTCAACGACTGAACTTGTACGCAAAGTTTATGCGATGCATAGCACGACTAATGGACATGGCACTAACGTCTAACTCCTTAGCAAGCTCTCGAGTGGTTGCACACAGATCTTCTTTCACAAGTTCTCGCCAGAGAACTCTGCTTCTTGAATGTCAAAGTCCTTGTTTGTGAACTTTCGGTACCAAACTTTCAAAGAGTCATATGATACAACATTAGTACCTAAAGCTGTATACGTGATTTGGTGACATTCTGTAACTGACTTTTTGCAACAGAAGTAAATGATGGTTCTAATCTGGTACCGTGGTACTTCCATTTCACACACCTTGTACTTAGTTTCATATAAGTTCACATATGTTTTTTCTTGATAAGTTTCATTTCATAATCTCGGAGGAAATGCTCTCTCTAATGTCGAAGCTTTTGTCCAATATGGCGAACGCATGTATGTCGGGGGTTGTTGTACTTTTCTGACTACGGGTTACCGGATATTTGTTTGAACTTCCAGATTATGCTTAGGTTAATTTCATAATTAACCGACTAATTATGAAACTAATCATAGGAAGGTGTGAATCATGGATTATTTATTTTACGTATGGTTTAATTTCATTGATTATGGTAAAGTAGGTGAGGACAGTCCTAATCTCTTTCCATCATCTTTTTTTTTTAACGAAGTTACAATTATAAATTGCAGAACTATGCACATTACAATCTAATTGTAATAAAGTATTTATATATAATTTTAATGTATTATTATTTCAGGATATTTTCATTTGAACGATAGAACGAAAAGTTAGGTGAAAATTATGTGGATGGCCTCATCCATAAATCGGGCGATATCTTTCACTTTTGCATAAATGTGTCCACACTTTTATGCAAATCAGTTCCTTGTTCGAATAAAAGCAACCTCCATAAAGGTTTAGTTGATTATGGCAAAGCACACAAGACCTATCTGCCTAAGAGGAAGTATGCCTTCATGGAGGATTCTCTAAGGGACAGGCTCGTACACACGTTATACGTGGGGAGAACCACGGAAACGCCCATGCAGACAGCCCGTTCGCTTGAGATCAAACCAAGGTCGGTGAAAATTCTATGACCTCATCCATAAATCGGGCGATATCTTTCACTTTTGCATAAATGTGTCCACACCTTTATGCAAATCAGTTCCTTATTCGAATAAAAGCAACCTCAATAAAGGTTTAGTTGATTATGGCAAAGCGCACAAGACCTATCTGCCTAACCACGAAAACGCCCATGCAGACAGCCCTTCGCTTGGGATCAAACCAAGGTCGGTGAAAATTCTACTTATGATTTAAATACAATGTCCATTTTGGCAAGTACAAGACACAGTTGGAATAAAGACCCAAAAAACGTTTCACAAACTATTAAGCTCATGCCCTGCGAGCATTCTAGAAAATGTATGCCTAAAACATTTAAACAGTTAAAAATGCATTTCTAGTCGAATGTCACAAAAATTTTCCACGACTACATGGAGCAACACTAGAGGAATTCACACACATTATTCACAAAATCGGGAAGTGTTTACAGAAAAAAAGAGTCATATTCTTGAACGGGACACTGCATTGTTGTTTTTGTTGCTGCTGTGACTAATTTCGCTTTTCTGACATCAGAACAAGTCCACGAAATTCGTCATGGCAAGGAGTACAAGATCAAGGCCATCTTGAAGATGGCCTTGACAAGATTACGCCTGAAGCAGTCAGGAGCCTTGGACACCATATAGGCGACAGTACGGCTTTGCCAAGTTCCACCCTAGTTTTGAGGGAAAGCACACCAGGGGATAAGTTCGACCAAGGAGAAGAGGCATCAAGATGGCCTTGAGTCCGACGGTCTTCACCCTCTTCTCCTACGTACGTACGGCTCGCCATATATTTAGTGTGTTCTCACGCCTCAAAAACACTATATTCACAAAAATCCATGGCCTCTCCGGATTCGAATTCCGGCGCTTCGGAACAGTAGTCAGAGTCACCAAGCACTATCCCGTTTGGAAGGCGGATGCTGGATAAAAATCAGTAACTACATTTTACATTTGGTGACTTTACCAAGACCTGTTTCAAGCATACACGACATGCGTAGTCACTCTACGATACCAGCTGAATTCTGCTGAACTTTTATTTAGCGTACAAGATAATTAAATATTAAAAGTTTGGTTTGAATTATTAATATCGTTGCGCTTTTCTTTATTTTCCCAATTGTTACGTTATTTTCTTCCTTCACGTTCGTACGGGGTTCGTACATTCGGAGTGAAAAACGACGACACTTGATGAAGTATCGAAACACACTTTACTTAGCCAATATTAATAAGGACAACTCCAATAACACTTTTACAGTCGTCGAAGATCTACTATAAACACGCTCGAACAATCAGCGGCACAGCACTGTCAGGCAATAACGGTGGAGACAGCTTCCTGCAAAGCACCCGACTCTGCTTTCCAGAGTACACGTCCCGACTCTGCTCGGTCGTTCTCGGAACTCCATATACTCTCGAGACTCTCCACGCTACAACTCACGATGCACTCCACGACACACACAGAACGGCTCCCGACTCTTCCTTTCAGTCGTTCCCGGAGCACAACACGATCTCTCAACGATGCACTAACCGCGATACACTAAGAGACACCTTCGGTGCACCGGACGACCCACTCGGCACTCGTTGCTCGGCTGTCAACTCGATCGACTCCGCACGGCTCACTAGACGAGGCACACTCTCTGAGACTCTGACTGCAGACCAGCAGGGTTTATATAGGTTTTGGCTGGTGTTCGAGAACATTCTGGGCTAAACCGGTAAGAATTCGTTCCAGAAGGTTCTCCATCCGTCCATGGCATATCGCCAATTTTGTCGCCAAATGGGCGATTTCTCGCCAAATGTGGTAACCTTGCCTTCCCTTGCCTTTTATGGCAACCCTAAAACTGCTTTGCGGGGAAGCTATCTCACCGCGCCTGTACATTTCGTAACAATATCCTTAATTTATACGAAGCGCCAACTACGTGCCTACGTGCCGAGAATTCGGGAGCAACGAGCTTGACTGTACTTTTGGGAATATTAAAAAATGTTAAGCTCTGCCGAACTTTGCCGATAGGCTACAGCAGCGTAGTCCAAACTGCGGACCTCTTATTCATTTTGTTAGCACTTGCCCTTTTTATTGGGAAAAAAAAAAAAAAAAAAATGTTAGTTAAACATTTGGAAAAACAAAAGACCCTTCTTACTGCTATAAATAATAAATATAAATAATAATATTAAATATAATAATTAAATAATAAAAATTATAAGGCTCAGTGAGACAATGAAAACTGCTGCATATATTGTAAATATAATACGGGGAAGCAAAGCCCAGAGACGCAGAGCATTTATTGCATTTGTGGACAATTTGGATGATGAGTGTGGTGACATTTTATTGTACCGCCAAGTGCGCTGGCTAAGTGCTGGAAATTGTGTGCGACAGTTTTTTGGGTTGAGGAATAAAATTCTTGCTTTCCTCAAAAAAGAAAACATTCGGCATGAGTATCGAGGAAAATGAGAAGAAATCCAGTTTTTAAATAATCTTGCTTTTCTGACAGATTTAACATCCCATCTAAATGCTTTAAACTTGAAACGACAAGGTAGAAAACAAAATATATCCCGGCTTTATGGACATATTGAAGGCTTTCGCAAAAAACTTAATGTAATGCAAATTGCACTGAAGGCAAATAATGCGGCACACTTCCCATTTTGTCAGCAGCTGAAAGAAGAAAATGACACAAATTATAGTTTGTTTCATGAAATAATTACCGATATCAAGAAAAGAGTTCAAATACAGATTTCAGGATTTTGACTCCCCAAAAAACAAAACTTCATTGTTAAACAACCCGATGGAGATTGAAGCAAGTGCGACCTTCAAATGGACATTTATAATCTTCAGGCAAATCCATTCTACCAGATTAAAGAGTGTGATGTCGTTACACATTTCTGGAAACTGATTTCTAAAGACCGTTTTCCCAAACTGCATAAATTCTTTTTGCAAATTATTATTATCGCTGTTTGGTAGTACACATGTGTGTGAAAGTGCTTTTTCTGCTCTCAAACAAATTTAGAAAAACGGGAAGTCGTATTGAAAGTGCTTCACTGGAACCGAGCCTGAGACTTTACCTTACTGAAATTACGGTAGACATTGATAAACTTGTATCATAAAAGCAGTGCCAGCCATCACATTGATTTCTAGACTGTAAAATAAAGTGATATATTAAACTAGTGATTTATACGTACCGTATATACCCGCGTATAAGTCGACCCCCCCCCCACTTCGCCATAAAAAATTCGTAGAAAATAAGAAACCCGCGTATAAGTCGACCTCCCACTTCCGAAATCGATCGAGAAACTTCGAAAATTTTTTTTTAAGTACTACATTTATTCAAAATCATCTGAGAAAAAAAAGTAAATATACGATAAAAATACCTTGGTAAATAAACAAAATCAAAATCCTTCAACGTCCGATTCATGGTCAGATTCGCCAAACATTTCATAGAACTCTTCTGCCGTCATTGGCTCGTCATCATACATATTTTCAGTCTCGAACTCTGTATTGTTACAATCACTACTAGAGCCTTCGTCGTCATTTTCACTTTCAAAAACAGCATCATCTTCCGTGCCGTCTAGTTCGTTGCTAATACAACATTTTTTAAATGATTTTATAATCATTTCAGAGGGTATTTCGTTCCAAGTATCTTTAACCCACTGAGCAATTAATGTAATATCGGGCTTTTTAATGTTGCCTCCCTTTGTAAATGTTGGTCGACCGGAACTAATCCATTCTGCCCAATATTTTCTAACATTTACTTTGAAGGGCTTATTATTATTATACGTACGTAAAAACTATCTGCATTTCTCTTTTCTTGGCGTGTTGGCGTGAAACTTACTCTAGTTAAAATATGAAACTCTGTGATTAGTTCGTCACATAATTTAAGTCATGAAATTACTTTAAGTAAGTGACTTATTTGATAAGTCGTCCAATTTGAGTGCGGGAAGAAAACAACTGCATTATATAAAGAAATTTTTGAACTTCCGATTCTTTTAATTTTTTATGGTCCCGCGTATAAGTCGACCCCCCCCCCACACATTGAAGTCTTTTTTTTTTTTTGTCCAAAATATCTCGACTTATACGCGGGTATATACGTTCGGCTACATGATTTCCAAAACTGCATTGTTACAGCTGCATAAACAAGTAAATAATTACATACCAGAGCAGGGGTTCTCAAACTTTTTTAATTTTGTACCACATAAATAAGAATAAAAACATATGCCACCATCATATACCAAATATGTATCAAAAGGAGAGAAACTTTACAGTCATTCTGAACTTTCATTTAAATCCTTTGTATGAAAACTGCTTCATGAGAAATAATGTAATGTACCATTGGTTGAGAAACACTGTCCTGGAGCAGCAACGGTTATAATTTCATTACTACTGCGATTTTTTTTTTTCCATACATATGAATAAAATCAAATAAACCACTTGAATAAGCTAAATTCGGGCAATATTCTCTTAATTTCATGTTCTACTAATGGCTTTGTAAATTGAAAAAGTAAAGACGTTTGAAATTGAGTAAGTTATTTTAAATAATCCTGCATCTTTCAAAGGTCGTTTTTTTCACTTAATGAGATATTATGTAAAAGTATTAATGTCAAAAATATGAAGCTGGAAGATTATTTCCTGTGGGTTGCAAGCAAGTTTTAACAGGAGGAGAATGTTTGGGAACTCACGTTAAAGCCCGTCACACGCAAGAAAATAAACACACCACAAAAACAGTTCACTAACGAAACAAG
Source organism: Stegodyphus dumicola (assembly GCF_044657685.1). Lineage (NCBI taxonomy): Eukaryota > Metazoa > Arthropoda > Arachnida > Araneae > Eresidae > Stegodyphus > Stegodyphus dumicola. Next base: position 17,318,055 of record NC_140772.1, on the reverse strand, counting down.
GTTGAAATATTGATAAATATTTCGCATTCGCAATTGTATTTTCACCTAAAACGTGCAATAAACTGAACAGAATATCGGATAATTTCGAATTCAGAAAATGGAACCAGTGTTATTGTCGCATTAAATTCAACTTACTACAGGGCACTATTACTATCCCTTAATACAATTTTTTGTAACTTTTTTAACAACCAGTATGCAGTCACCAAATGTTTAAAAATCGTAAAGTTAAAATTCCAACATTTTAAGTTTAAAACAGTCAAAAAGAAAATCCCAAAGCATCATTAAAGCTCAGAATCTCTTTCGAATTTTTTTTTTTTTTTTTTGTGCAAGTTAAGAATGAAAACCGTCGTAAATAAAGACCCGTGACAACGTTTATTTTCAGACGATCTCCGTAAAAACAGATATTACATATTCACAATAGATGGCGCCACTACCCACGATCAACAACCGCCCGCTGAAACTTCTTGCATTTCGAACCTAATTTCCCGCTTTGCTGTAATCAACAAATCACAATTCTGTTACTTTGGGAAACAGGTTCTCGGAATAGATTTAACTCGCACGCGCCGGCAGTCACATCTGCTTTAATTCGCGTCTTTAGAAGAGCTGATCAACATTCAAAGCACTTTCCATCTCGAAAGGAAATATGCCTAAACGTGATCTTGTCCTTCCGTGTTAATTTCTGTATTTAATAAAACCACCAAGCGTGCCTCATCATACGAATGCATATTATGAATATCTTCGTTCATGAATACCATAGCACTACTCGCACGCATAATAATATCTTACCTGAAGCTGGATTTCTGTCAAAGGCAGCAAAGGATTCAAAATTATGAGCGGTCTAGAACGTGGTATAATGCGAATAGCAAGATCGATTCAATAGTAGTATCTATATATATAAAGAAGAAATTCTGTTTGTGTGGTTTGTTCGCTAATAACTCAGTAATTTCTATAGCTATGGTCACCAAACTTCCTACAATTATTTTCTGAGTCCTGGAAAAGGTCGACGTTCACTTTTTTCCAAAACAAAAGTAGCTAAAAATCAGAGATATTAATTAAAAACCCGGGGAAACGATAATTTTAGCCCCCCATTTTTCCGAGTGGCAACAGTCTCGCAAGCTGGTGATGAAAGTATGGCTTTATTTCGAAAGTTGTTGCCACTGCTCGCTTTCAAATCCTAGAGTTTGTTAATAAAAAATTTCTAAGTTTTACTATGAAGTAAAAATAGCATTTCCAAACATTAAACACATTATTCCCAATTCCAAAAATTCGTGGGAAACCATTTCGACCATTCCCATCTTCGTACGGCTTTAATCAGCCGAAATATTAATTAAAAACTCCGAAAGCGCTGATTTTCGCACTGATTTTTCCGAGTGGCAACAGTCTCGCGCGGTGGAGATACAAATGCTTTTTTTCGAAAAGTGTTGCACTGCTCTCTATCAAATCGTAGAGTTTGTTAATCAAAAATTCGTAAGTTTTACAAAATCTATACATATAAAGAAGGACATCTGTTTGCGTGTTAGTTTGTTTATTCGCGCTGTTGATTTCTGATCAATTATGATCCATTTTTTGCCACATTTAACCGACTATTTTGCCACATTTAATCAACTTTGCCACATTTAATTGACATTAATCGTCTTGAATATACGTGAAATATTGGATGATACGTGAGCTTTTAGGACCAAATGATTAGAAAGACGAAAATATATAACAACGACACGAGATATATATAACATCAGTTCTGATGCAACAATTACTTTACAATACAGAGTTTATTAAACTGTGGGTCGCGAAACCTGCAGCAGGGGGTTGCCAAAAATTTAGCGGTTTTGATATTTCTTTAACTTATTATAATAATTTTACAATTAACAGATATTTTTACACAATACATCTGAAAATGGATAAAGATAAGACAATACAGACAGAATACGTTTCAACGCATTCTTTTTATAATAGAAAGGTTAATTTTACTTGCTTTGCACGTGACGCTGTCATTTCGTCTGTCACTTATTTAAAATTTTCACATTGTTCTATGTCTTAAAATTAGAAATGACCTAAAATTGCAATAGTATATTACAGTGCAAGTGAAAAAACTGGCAGTTTCACAGTGTGTCGGATTTGCGCAATGCTAAATGGGTCCCACAAAAGTTTCGTAAATATTATGGGATCCTGGGGGTCGCGAAAGAATCTCAGTGATGAAAAGGGGGTCGCGTCTGAAAAAAAAAAATTAAGAAACCCTGCTCTATATCAAAATAGTTCATAGCAGTTATGATGCAAACGTTTACAAAAATTGACAATTAGATATACAGGATGATCAAAAAGTCGCTGTTATAAAATAAACATCTTAGTATGAATTGAATTGCAGTTATAATAATTGCATCATTTATCGTCTAACGCTTATATGACATCTGCATTAAAGTCTTATTTGTATTGCTAGGCCGCTAGGCACACATGTTGTTTCCCCAGAAATAACGAATTTTGACTGCTGAATAGCATTTGAAACAGCAGTGAAATACACAAAGGCATCATTACACAGTTCACTGCGCTTTTTGAGGTCGACGAACATGAGTGGCGATTCTAGCAAAACGGAGAAATTCCTCCCACATCAAATAAAAGTACACAGTTCTTGGGCGGGTTTTCGGCTACCGTATCACATCAAAAGGATTCTAGTCCCTGTATTCATACGAGCTGCCGTCCGCAGGACATAAGAGGATTCCTGTAAGACGATCTCGATCTCGGAGGAAACGTTTGGTTTATTTGACTACGGCAAAGCAGTCGAGGGCTATATACCCAAGAGAAGAAAATGTCCTCATAAAAAGACTTTCAATAGGAAACTGGCTCGTATACATGTTACACACGGGGAAAACCACGAAAACACCCACGAAGTCAGACTGTTCGCCGGGATTCGAACCTTGGACCGAATCACAGTATTCAACTATTTGAACGCTTGGTCGCTGGTTGGCCTGTAGCGGCATTTAGCTTTCCGCAGAAAACTGTTTGGCGCGTGTTGTTTCGTGAAGGAAAACATCCCGTTTCAATAACAAATAAGTAAATAATATTTCCGACAATGCCGTATAAGTACCTATACCTATGAATACACTTCCTTGGTCTCATATTAAGCAAACAACTTTGACAAGTTTGCTACAAAATTGGCAAAGTAGATGGACAGAGGCAGAGGTAGGACGAAGAACATTTCGTTTACTGCCAAAAGTTAACATGGAAATAAAGACCCACTGTGCTAGCCTAACACAGTTCTTGACAGGTCATGGACTATTCCCAGTATACCCGAACAGATTCAGACTTAGGGATACTCCTTTCTGCGAATGCAGAGAGAAAGGCGACACGGACCATTATTACTTCCATTGTGTACATACAAGAACCTGGCACTTGACGAAACCAGCGGACTTTGCCTGGGCAATGTGGACCTCTAACACACTCCAAAACAGAATAGCCCTTGATAAAATAGAGAAAATCTCAAGACACTGCCTAAGCAGAAACAACCGTGAATAATATTATGTTTCAAATGTTCAAAACTTAAAGCAGATAATCAGAATAACGCTTAGCGCCTGCAGATATCAATATGTAAAAACTGTTATTAGTATGTAATATTCAACCTTGTTACTTTGGAGTCTTCCCCGCCGTGATGGTATATAATTCCGTTTGGCTCATGTGCGTGGTCGGAAGCCATCATAGCGGTGCACTCACTCACTCACTCACCTATGAATAAAAATGCGCTCTAAATTAAGAATTCTGAGCGTAAAACTTTAATCGATGTTTGTAATGGAAATTCCTTTTTCGAAATATCTTGAAATTTTTGACTGAACGTACCGAAATAAAATTAAAACTTTCCAAATACTTAAGTGGGGAGGGAGGTTCATTTTAAACCAAGATTTTATTTTTAAAAATTTGCTACTAAACATTTTAATCATTGTGTTCAATCTGCTTAATCTATCTGCTATACCAGCTGGTTGCGGTAGATTTTAACAAGATATCAAATCATAGCAATGTCTCTCTTTTTTTCTTAAAATTAAAAAAGAAAAATGACAAAATTAAAAACATTTCAGTACTACAGCGGAGCTGATACTATATTATTAGATTTAGAACTAATAAACGAAAATAATATTAGAAAATACTTTAAAGGGGTTCGGAAATTTTCAGAGAAGCTCTGTAGAAACAAATCTATCTATAGCAACATTGTTATAATTAGATAATTTATTTTTCCCGTTTTTCTTAAAAGTACAAATATTAGAAAGAATAGTTAAATAGCTGACAATCAAAACTATAGTCACAATACAAAGTAATAGCTTTGAGACACAATTTGCTGTGCAGCTACAGCTAATCCAGTCAAAGCTTTCTGCTACACATAATTTTTGAAATAGTTACTATTTATACCTTAATTTACAGGAAACTCCATTTTTTAATTTTATCGTTTGGTAATTTAAACCAGTCTTCAGAACTTTCACTTTCTATATTCATAATAAGGCTTCCTCTTACAAATTCTAATAAGCAAACTTTGAAGAAAATTATTCAGCCCAAATGCACTTTCTTCTTCAGTTTAGGGTTACCTCAGCTCTGTAATATCATCCCAAATAGTTTCAGACTGACAATAAAAGCCTTAATTCATAAACGTACACTACAATTGTGCTCGAATTTAAATTTCCAATCATGTAACGGATTCACAGCAGAAAATTCTTAACTTTTAAATAAGCGCCTTGACAATGTTTCCCTGCACGAGATGGCGCCACTACCCAAAAGCCCGTTTTACAATTTAAGTATTTTGAAAACATTTTGTATATTATCTTACCAGAAATTAATGGATGGGACTGGAAATGAACTACGTTTCAACATTTAACTGCACCCCAGGTTAAGAAATGCTAAAATTCAGTCACATGAAAATATTTAATTGTTTTTTTAATTTAAAATTTTTGTATTATAGAACTGTATTTCCATATGTGTAAACCTTAAAAAATGATTTATCGCTGAAGATAACATGTCTGTCTTATACGAAATATCAAATTATATATTGTGGGAAATTCGTAAACATTTAGAAAAAACCAGCAAAACAAGATGAAAGGTTTTTTTTTTTTTTTTTTTTTTTTTTTAATTAAAGAAATTTCTTCTTTTTTTTTTTTTTTTTTTTTTTTTTTCTTTACACACACACACACAAATATACACATAGATAGATAATTAAACAGAACGTAATAAAAGTTTCGAATACTAGTTCTAAATTTAGGAAAAGAAAATATCTTGAACATGCGTTAAATATGGCGAAAACTCCAATATATATTGACAGTTATGACTATCCAAATTACATTAAACTCAGTTGCAATAAGAAAAATGAGAAAACTTCCATCGCAGAAATTAAAAAAACATTACGCAAATGATACAAAATTATGAGAATGGAAAATGCTTAGTGATTGTTAAGTCGGGTGTTTCCCCCTTGGTCTGATTTCTTGATACTCTGCGGTGTGTCTTTTCACATGCATCCATAAAAAAATAAAAGTGCTTATAAAAAAATCGTGGAATATTACTATCACAATAGACATTTATCAGCCCCAAGAAGGCACCCTGAAATAGGATAGTATAGTTTTATGACTTTTTTTGCTTATAAAATTACTTAGAATTATTAAAAAAGAATTCACGAACGAATTAAGCAAAAATTTCGAATATTTTTTCGTTCAAAGCAAAAAATTCAAACCAAAACGAGAAATTATGACCAAAATGATTCAAAACAAGATAATATACATTTGACCAATAAAGCTAAAAAATAACGGACCCTGAAACTAATTAAAATTCCAAAAAACAACTGAACGCAGCCAAATGATGAAAAGCAACATTAACCACATGATATATGCCAATTAAACAGCTCCCCTCTTTCCCCCCCCCAAAAAAAAAAGATAGAACTCTCCACCCACCCCTCATAATACATTCGAAACCTGATTCAATGATTCGCCAAAAAATGATTTAAAATAATTGTCAGGCCGGCTGTTGTTAAATTTAAAAATTATCTTAAGTTTAAACATTAAACGTGACACACAAAATAAAGAAAAATTACTTGTATTTGCAAACTAAACAGCCGTTTTCATGCTTTAAGGGGACTCATACAACTTAAAACCAGCAAGACCTGTGAATATGTGACTGTTGCAAGAATTGGGATAACTTATTTATTTTAAAAGCAATTACTTCCAACTTTTTACAGCTGACTACATAATATAGCTGCTTTTTGAAATAGTAATCAGAAAGTTTGTGTTGCCACAAATATTTTAATAATTTAATCCGCTTTGTGACAAAATTTTTCGTCATGTTTCCATCTTGCGCGCACAGTTTAAAACATTCTGTTGCATAATTTAATTCGATATTTAATATATAACTTTTATAACATCTGGAAACTACTGTGAACCTAAAATTCTAAAAATTTCTTGTTAAATTTTTATTTTATTTTGAGTTGAGTTTATAAAATGTATTTTATTAAAAAAAATCTGTAATATTTTCGTCCATAAAATTTTTCAATATTAAAATATTCCTCAGATTTTTGGGCCCACCAGTGGCCGAGCGTAAAGATGCTGAACACTGGTAGTTCGGTCCGAGGTTCGAATTCCGCGAACGGGCTGGCTGCATGGGCGTTTTCGTGGTTTTCCCCATGTGTAACGTGTATACGAGCCAGCTTCCCTTAGAAAGTCCTCCACGAAGGCATCCCTCCCTTTAGGCAGATAGCCCTCGTGTGCTTTGCCGGAATTGAATAATCCAATCCAATCCAATCCTCAGATTTTTGGTTCAGTTAGAAAATAGTGCCCATATAAAGAATTCCATCTAATTTCAAGGATGTATCATTAGCCATTTTTAAAATATCTTGCGCGCAAGGTGGAAACACGGCGAAATATTTTGTCACAAAGAGGATTAAATTACAAAAATATTTGTGGCAACACAAACTTTATGGTTACTAGTTTCAAAAGCAGCTATATTACGTAGTCAGCTGTAAAAGGTTGGAAGCAATTGCTTTTAAAATAAATAAATTATTCCAATTCTTGCAACAGTCGCATATTCGAAGATCATAAGGGGTTTAAGGTGTATGAGCCCCCTTAAGAATACACATGAGTATTCTTCTTAAAAAGGAATTTTTAAAACTCGAGACAATTCTCCATTGATTTTACACTTTTTATAGTATATCAATTAAAACAATTCTTTAATCGGTGTTGGACAGCGGCATAAACAACATTTTTGTTTTACAAAAACTTACAAAAATGCTGCTTTAGATGGTAGAGCAAAAATTTTAATATAACTTAATTCATCCAGCAAGCAATTAAATACTACTGGGATGCTACAGGCCTGATGCTTCTTATAGAAAACGAATTAAAAATACATTAGAAAAAGCATTACTGACGGGCTTGTTTTTTCAAATAAGGTTTAATTGCGACATGGCCTAGATTGCACTTTTTTCAGTTTATTGGCCTTTTCTCTTCTTGGCAATTCTTCACAATAGAAAAAAACATTCCTTTCTTTTTTTAAAAGAAAAAAAAAAGTTGAAAGAAAAGGAAGGGAGACAGAAAGAAGCTACTTTAATCTTTCATTTGCTTTGAGCTTTACAAATAAAGAAACAGATTAAAGATTAAAATAGCGCATTTTCTTTCACGCATATATTAATCAGCATTCCTTTTACATATACTGATTTACGCGGTTTCAGACTACGCAAAGCGTTTAAAATCAACTACTATAGTCAGAGGAAATTGCAAATGTGTACATGGGATTACAGATGGCCTAAGCAACAAATTTCTGACTATTTTAATATTAACAATTTGTAAGTATTTATACGACGCACACAACACGCAGCTTGAATTAGCGCGGAATGCGTACATTCCTCGCTAAGAGTATGTTATTGAACCTTTTCGCACTACTGCTGATGATTACTGATGACGGCTCATTAACAAAATGCAATTAATCAACATCGCTGAATAGAAAACTAAAAGAAAGACACACAACAACGAGCGTACAGGTTCGCGATTACATTCAAACTCGGTCGTTCAACTACCGACGATAGAATCGTGAACAGATAGAAGTGAAAGTCAGTGTTAAGAAGTTTTCCAAATTAGGGGCGTTACATGGATAATAATAATAATAATAATAATAATAATAATAAAAACTAAGAACGTTAACCCAAGTTCTTTAATAAAATTATAATTTAAATACACAGAATGTGTCTGAAGGTTAGTGACAAATTTAAGAAGTGTGTACAGCAGTTTCCCACCAGGCGGTTGATGTGATCAAAGGAGCGTTACTGGTCACAGGAAATGGGGGGGGGGAGGGAGGCATTAGAAGGCAAGTATATAATAAGAACAGGCTTTAAAAAATTGGTTGCTTAAACTCTTTTTAAATCATATTTAACTATTTTCCTGATTATACATACGTTACAGTCACGCAACTTTAACAAGAATCATAATAAATCATCACAATGGATCCTTTACATAAGTTCGTCTAAGCTGCATGTACAGATTGTCATTATTACTTTTTTTTCTATTCCAAGGAAATGAAATTATAAATTGTCGCTCGAATATTTTAAAAACATTGTAAGGATCCTAAGTTTTACTAACGTTTATTTTATTTTAAAACTGTACTATCACTTCTTATTTTCTACTTCCGGCCAGAATTAAACGCTTTAACTTATGCAAATTGTCTTGCTAACGCCAAGTACTTAAGTTGTGGCTTTTTGCCAAGCAAGAGAGAGGAAGCAAGCCCCTTGCCACTGTAGTTTTACGAGTTTTCACTCTGTTGCTGGTTGCCTACAAGGCCAGAGGTTTAGCCCTCTTGATAATTGCAGACGTATCGTAGTTTTAGCAGCTCGGCGTACTACATACGTACCTTTCTTTAAATTAAGGCCAATCTTGGTGCTAGGCACTTGTATACTAATTCAAAGTTAGTTTTAGTTAGAGTTTAGTAGTTTTTATATTCTTACGTTCAGACCACAAGTGGTTGGTATCTGTATTCCGAAGTTTCGGAAATTCCTGTAAAGTATAGAAAATAAAGGGTTTCATATACCCTTCCTGCTTGTATTGTCTACTTCACACATTCTTGAACATAGCTTGAGTAAGCTCCCTGTTCCTATTCAGGACCATTCATGTTTCCAAAGCAATTCAAAAGAAACACTAGTCCTGATAACATGACCACAAATGTGATATCCATTACGCATGACTAGTACTGGTCAGGCTTCAATACAAAAATTAAAGTAAATAAATAATAAAAAAAAAAAAATCTGAAATGTTTCAGATTTTAAATTACGTCCAAATTAAATTACGTTTTTTTAACGTTTTGTGCGTTATCTTTATTTGTTAAACATCATATTCTTCGTACTTAAACCATAAAATTCAATTCAACAGGAATATCGCAAAATAGTTTTAAAATGAGCATATCTTTAGAATTTCCAATACAAAAACTCACGCGCCGGAGATAAAAATGTTTTTTCTGCACAACGTTGCCATTGCTCGCTTTGAAATCCTTGAGTTTGTTAATCAAAAATTCGTCAAAGTTTTAAAAAATAGGAAATCGATCATAAAACAAATTTCAAATTTCAAATTGGGTCTTCCACATGCTCATATTCGTTGGAGGATTACGTTATTCAAAATTCGATGACTCTATGTACCGTTGTTTTATCACAATACGAGAAATATACATACATTTATGCAGATTTTTCATTATTTAATTTCTTCAAATATAATGCAGGACTCTAACATTTTGTGGCAACAGTTTGAAAAGTGAACCGACATTTATGAGTCCGACGCAAAATGCCAAAACGAAACTAATAGTCCTTCGGGATTCAAATCCCTTTGGACTAATAAAATTGTAAAATACTTTAATAATATAGAATAGCTATACCGAAGTTTTAAAATAATACAAACAAATATCATCATACCAATTCCTAATAAATTCGGATTTGGAGCTACATGTTGTGTAACACAGTATAAAGTGCGTGAGCTATGCGTCCACAAAATCTGGATCCCCACTCCGCATGATTTACAATATTGCAAGTCGTTCAGATGGTGTAGTGGTTAGAGGAGCCTACTGCGATACCGAAGGGCTCGGATTCGAATCCCGGATGTTTGTAAATGTATGGTGTCTGTGTGGCATGGGGGCCCTCTAAATATGTGGCAAGCCGAAAGTCCTCTTGAGAGGTTAGTGATAGGGGAAGAGGCTCACCCCTCTTGACCTCGGATCCGTCTTGGTTGGTGGAGGGCGCGGGACACATGCCTGTTTACCTCTGTTAGACATCAGGCGTCCCCATCCTCCGTTACCAACCAACTCCTGGGTGTTCTCCTTCAAAATTGGGGGCGCAGCTCAGCGAAGTCGTACCGTCACTTGTATGGTGCTCAAGGTTCTTGCCGACGACAGGAGCATTGTTGCTTTCCTAGCCAATTTATCGTGGCTAGGAAAGCAACATTGGTTCCTAGCCAATTCCGTGGGGTTGTTCCGATGTTACTATGAGACAAATGAGATCAGCGACAACAACAACGCTGCAAGAAAAAAACGGAAAGGGAAAAAGAATCAAGTGTCCCAAAGCCGATTTTTTTGAATGACGATGATTTTTATTCGAGGTTGGATTAATTATTTACTAATATAAGCGTTAGCTTAAGACAGCAAGGTCGAAGGCGAACAGAATTTTCAGAATCTTTCCGGGAAGAAAACAGAATTTTCTAAGTTTCCTTCCTCTTTTTTTAAACCAGCTAAGTTTAAGAAGAGTGAAAATTGGGAGCTTGATCCTGGTCTGGACATGGGATATCAATTCATCTTAACCACGGGTTACTTTTTCCGGATTAGTTCTTTTACGAGATTTTCCTTGTAACGAGGCATGTACTAGTGATAAATAAATAAACCTAAACAAAAGTGTGTGTGTGTGTGTGTGTATGATTATGGCAAAGCCTCGAGGGCTATCTGCCTAAAGGGAGGGATGACTTCGTGGAGAACTTTCTAAGGGAAACTGGCTCGTATACAACTTACACGTGGGGCAAAACACGGAAACGTCCAGCCCGTTCGCGGGATTCGAACCTCGAACCGAACTACCAGTGTTCAGCGACTTTACCGCTCGGCCGCTGGTGGGCCAGACCCTAAACAAAAGAGAAGCATACTATGTGTAGCTAAAATAAATAATATTTAAAATATAAAATTAAAGAGAGAAACATCAGACTGGCTGAGATTGTACATAAAATTGTATTTTGAGTTTTATTTGAAATCTGCGCCAATCCTAAGTTCCTTTATTAGTATAATTAATCTGTGCTATTAAAAATCTGTGCGCGTCTGTTTGTTTGTTAGTTTGTAGCATTTTCTCCTCCGGTGTGATAGTTTGATGACGATAGGTATAATAGCGACTGAGTTATTACCGAACAAACACACAAACACTGACTTTCTTCTCTCTATATATACACTGAAGTGACAAAAGTCATGGGATAGCAATATGAAAATATACAGATGGAAGTAGTATCGCGTAGAAAATGTATAAATGCGAAGTGCTTTGGCAGGGCTTTCATTTGTGTTCAAGTTATTCATGTGAAGAGGCTTTGACGTGATTATGGCCGCACGACGAGAATTAACAGACTTTGAACGCGGAATGGTAGTTGGAGCTAGACGCATGGGTCATTCCATTTCGGATATCGTTAGGGAATTCAACATTCCGAGATCCATAGTGTCAAGAGTGTGCCGAGAGTATCTAATTTCAGGCATAACATCCCACCATGGACAGCGCAGTGGCCGGTCACCTGCTCCTAACGACCGAGACCAGCGACGTCTGCGTAGAGTCGTCAGTGTTCACAGACAAGCAACACTGCGTCAAATAACCGCAGAAATCAATGTAGGACGTACGAGGTACGTGTCCGATAGGACAGTGCGGCGAAATTGATCTTCCTTGGGCTATGCCAGCATATGACCGACTCGAGTGCCTTTACTGACAGCACGACATCGCCTGCAGCGACTCTCGTGGGCTCGTGAGCATATCGGTTGGTCCCTAAACGAATGGAAAACCGTGGCTTGTTCAGATGAGTCGCGATTTCAGTTGGTAAGAGCTGATGGTAGGGTTCGAGTGTGGCGCAGACCGCACGAAGCCATGGACCCAAGTTGTCAACAAGGCACTGTTCAAGCTGGTGGTGGTTCCATAATGGTCTAGGCTGTTTTTACATGGCATGGACTCGGTCCTCTGGTACAACTGAACCGATCATTGACTAGAAATGGATACCTTCAGCTACTTGGAGATCACTTACAGCCATTCATGGACTTCACGTACTCAAACAACGATGGAATTTTTATGGATGACAATGCGCCATGTCACCGGGCCGCAATTGTTCGCGATTGGTTAGAAGAACATTTTGGACGATTCCAGAGAATGATTTGGCCACCTAGATCGCCCGACATGAATCCCATCGAACATTTATGGGACATCATCGAGAGGTCAGTTCGTGCCCAAAACCCTGCACCGTCAATACTTTCACAATTATGGACGTTTATAGAGGCAGTATGGCTCAATATTCCTGCAGGGGACTTCCAACGACTTGTTGAGTCCATGCCACGTCGAGTTGCTGCACTTCGCCGGGCGAAAGGAGGACCGACAAAATATTAGGAGGTATCCCATGACTTTTGTCACTTCAGTGCATACATAATAAGAAATAAAAATTTCAAATAAAAAGGTATGACTATGCATTTGAATTGAATTGCATGTAACGATTAATGTAGTTTCAATACTGAATTTATTATATAACGACCTTAGAGATGCTCTCAGCAAAAATGGAAAACATCCGTTGTGACAGAAATTATTTTGGTTTATAGAGCTCTGGAAGAACCTACATGTAAGACTAACTTTTGAAAATGAATAGAAATATCATAGTTGTTTGAGATAAATAATAAAAATACATGATAAATTTTTTAAAAAAATTAAAAATAATTTCTTTTAAGGGGACTCATACACCTTAAAACCTATAAGATGTTCGAATAGGTGACTGCTGCAAGAATTGGGATAACTTATTTATTTTAAAAGCAATTACTACCAACTTTTTACAGCTGACTACATAATATAGCTGCTTTCTGAAATAGTAATCAGAAAGTTTGTGTTGCCACAAATATTTTTATAATTTAATCCGCTTTGTGACAACATTTTTCGTCATGTTTCCAACTTGCACGCATAGTTTAAAACATTCTGTTTCATAATTTAATTCCATATTTAATATATAGCTTTTATAACATTTAGAAACTACTGTGAATCTAAAATTCTAAAAATTTCATGTTAAATTTTTATTTTATTTTGAGTTGAGTATATAAAATGTATTTTATTAAAAAAAATCTGTAATGTTTTTGTGCATAAAATATTTCAGTATCAAAATATTCATCAGATTGTTGGTTCAGTTAGAAAATAGTGCCCATATAAAGAATTCCATTCAATTTCAAGTGTGTACCGTTAGCCATTTTTAAAATATCATGCGCGCAAGGTGGAAACATGGCGAAATATTTTGTCACAAAGAGGATTAAATTACAAAAATATTTGTGGCAACACAAACTTTTTGGGTATCTTACCAACGGAAATTCGACTGTCTCCTCCAGAAAAACGGTACTAACAGAGCGTTCCGAAAGGAAAAAAAAAAAAGCATTAAGTTTTCTTGGTTCGGATGGAAACGATTATTCGAAGACAGGCAGCAACACTGACCATAGAATTTCATAATAATATATGCATTTATTCCTTAAATATTAGTGCAATAAAAAAGTAATGACATAACTTAGAGTACCTTTTCACAATTGAAATTTTATAGCAGACAAGCATTCCAAGTGACGCTTATATCTGCTGATAATCTAGAAATTCATCTACAGTGGCGACAAGATCACCAAAACTGGAACAAAGTAGCATGGTTCGAAAATACATATTCTAAATAATGCATACCAAAGGGCCCATCAGAATTTGGTATGAACAGTTTGAAGCAATAGACACCGGCTGCCAAATATTAATAGCTCGAATTGATGAAAGTAAAATAATTCTTCGTGATATTCCTCGAAAGTTTCTTAGTTCCCGAATAGCTATAGATGGTTTATTAGATTACGGCAAAGCACTCGAGGGCTATCTGCCTTAAGGGAGGGATGCCTTCGTAGAGGACCTTTTAAGGAAAACTGGCTCGTATACACGTTACACATGGGGAAAACCACGAAAACACCCATGCAGCCAGCCCGTTCGCGGGATTCGAACCTCGGACCGAACTACCAGTGTTCAGCGACGTTACCGCTCGGCCGCTGGTGGGACCGAATAGCTATAGAAAAACCTTTAAATATTGAATAATCGCTTGAGTTCGCGTACAGGAAACAACAAGTAAGAAGGGTGAAATAACCTTTTATTATTCAAATAAGTTGTAATAGAATTCCATCTTGGAGTTGTACAATAACGCCGACACTCGGGCTAGAACTTAGGAAACTAAAAATTAAAACTTAACTAAAAAAAATATAGCCGAAGCTATCAAGATTCTAATGGAGTTGGCTAATGCTAGCTTAACGCTAATTGACCGCAAAGCTACTAAGGGTCTAAAGTACGGCCGAGCGTAATAATAGCTTAAGAGAGAGTAGCCTAAAAAGGCGGACGCGTGCTAGCCAGAATCTCTGGTTCTCTCTGACTAAGACCGTAGAACTTCGCGGTCAAATATCGCTCTTCCTTAATTTGCATTCAAACGTGATTCTAAAACTAAGTTCTGGCCTGAAGTTGAGAAGTTCTGAAATTAAGAAGCTATAGGAAGTTTAACTCAAAATGTAACTGTTAATAAAATTAACATAATCGTTATAACCTTACCAGGCATATACTCGTATACAAACTGCCTTATCTAATCTGAAAGCAATAACTACAGGTTCACAGGCCTCGAATTCCTACAGGTAATTGATTAACCAACCAAGTATACGAATATGCTTCCTACCATAAGACTCGGATAATCAAACGTTTCTAGTTCTAAGAATAATATAGTGATTTCTAAGGGTGCATACTGCACAGCCTTTACTGATTCAAAAGGATCATTTAGATTTACCCTGAAACGGGCAATTGGCAATAAACAGTCTATTTTAATAAGAATAAATGATTTGGCAAGTGTTCACACTTCAGCTTATTATCCGAAATACCTGCAGAATGGTATTAGAACCTATTTCTCGCATGCCATATTAACTTGGTGGTATTCTGGAGATCAAAGTCTTTTCACTAAATTATTAGTTACGCGCGCTTTATAATATGTTATAAGGTTTATAGCTTTATAATATGTTGCATTTTTGACCTCTTATTTGATGAAGAGCTCCAGATAGGAAACGAAGTTACTAACGAGCCATAAAAGTGATGAAGGGTTAGTATAACCCCTGACCTGCACTAATACAGGCAGGTTGCGCGCACACACAGCAATTAGTTCATCTAGTGCCGAAGAGAAATAGAAGTATCGAATTAGCTCCTTCGCGGTTGTTAGTTTTATTATTCCTAGGTGAGCCTATCAGCAGCCGCATTAAGTCAGTGTCATTTGTAGAAGATATCGGGAATGAACACTCGGCCCGGCACTGGTTCCAGAAGTTCATGGCAGGAGATTTGATGAACCCCGCAGTGGGTGACCTGGCAAAATTGCCGAACGCTTTCAGGTTTCCTAGGAGTGAGTGAGTGAGTGAGTGAGAATTTATTGGTGCAAAACCAAAGATGATTAAAATGCGCCCAATACAGGATGGGATGATTACAAATGATGAAATTAAAATACAATAAATAAAAACAAGTGGACAAATGTACCAAATCCAGAGGATGCAGTCATATAAAAACAAGGTAAAAAAGCACACATTAAAATCCAAGACACAATCCTCAAAACAAATTAAATTAGGTAGTAAAAGCCAGTCTCTTTTAAATAATAAAATAAATTACAATTAGCCTCTCTTCCGATTAAACGGTCGAGAGGTAAGTCACAGCTATTAAAATGTTTCTGACGAAGACTATTAAAATATGGACACTCAATTAAAATATGACGGACAGATAAACAAACATTACAATTTAAGCAAACAGGCTCATTCTCAGTTTTCAAAAGGTAGTTATGTGTCACTCTAGTGCGACCAATTCTGAGGCGAGTCAAAAGAATTTCCTCCTTACGATTTCCAGCAAAATCCCAATGCTCGATTCTGGGCTTTACATTTCTCAACTTGCTGTTAAGCTGAACGTCCCAAATTTGCTGCCATTTTTTTCGGATCTTCCCTTTGATGACACAGCAGATGTCTCTAAAAGGGATAAGGTGACTGGACAGTTCAACAGCATATTTTGCCGAGATGTCTGCAAGCTCGTTTCCTTTTATTCCCGTATGCCCGGAAACCCAGCAGTACAGGATTTCATATCCCCGAATCTTAAAGTTTATATGAATTTTGAGAACATCCACTACCACAGGATTTTGAGTGTTGGGAAAAGCTTCCAAAAATTTAAGAGCACTATACGAGTCTGTATAAACTATGAACTTTTTGTGGCAGAGCTTTGTGATGTACAGAAGACCATAATATATTGCAGTTAGCTCAGACGTTAGGACTGAGAAAGCATGGTGCAGGTATCTGCCCTCTATGTAATCTTCAAATACAAATGCCATCCCGACATGATGACTTGACTTCCATCCATCTGTGTATATCGGATAATAACTGCTATATTTGTGCCTGTGCTCAGGGAAGAGTTGTCTGTAAACGATCTCGTTAGTGCTTGCCTTCACGTGATGTTTGAAAACATCAAGAAGATGAATCCGTGAATTTTCCCATGGTGGGATTTCAAAATTCTGTACAGCTTGGGGGCGCATATCAGAGAGGGAATGTTCCTCAATGACAGGGCGAACTCTTAAAGCAAAGGTAGGAACACAGGATGGACGTGTTTCAAATAAAGTGTTACATACATTATCAAGTAAGCCCAGCTTATTAGAATGTTCAGGTTGTGATAGAATATTAAAATATTGCAAAAGGGACAATTGCTCACGCCTCAGATAAAGTGACGGTTCGTTAGAGTCAACATACAGGCTCTGAACAGGAGAAATCAGGTTTCCTAGGAAACAATCAGACTTCTGTCGTAGCAGATAGGGTAGGCGCACAAGTCAAGCAAGTGGGTACTCCACACACCGTTGGCAGACAACAAGGAACAACGATTGAGAGCCTGTTTGTAATTGCTGTCTCAGTACGCCTACCCACACATATTTGGTCCATTGCTCACGAATGACGAAATGTGGGTTCAGTATAACATTGCCAAGCGTGCCAAACATTTAGTTGTCCCACATGACATGTCTGACCTCTTAAGACCTTCTCTGTACCCACACAAGATCATGCTCCCTTTCTGGTGGACCTAGTCGTCATGTGGTGCATTACGATCTATTACTACCAGAGCAAGCATAAAGGAAGATCTGTATTCACAATAGTTGCAACGACTGCAACATGCACTGCAGCAGAAGGAACCCAACGTTGGCTAATTGCAAGGGTGCGCTGTACCTCCATGGCAATGAGAGACACTTGGCAAAGACGACCAGGGTTACCATTCAGAGACTTGGCTGGAAGATTCTGTGCTCACCGTTCCCTAACGCTCATAAATTATCACTGTTTTATTTCTTCAACAACTACCTCTGCGGGAAATCCTTTGATAATGAGGCAGACCTGAGGCACTTACGGCCTTTTTTGACCTTTCGAGTTTTATCGCTAGGCCATAGTACAGAAGCAGGAATGTTAGCAAAAGTTGCTAGATGCTGTGGAGATTACTTCAAGGCCTAACGCCGAGTGCCATATGCTGTACGTCTATCTGTTTCTAACGATAATGTACGGAAAAAAAAAACATTTATGGTTACTTTACATTTCTATGCATGTAAACACACATAACTAACACTTTAGGCCCAATATGACGCGAAATAGAAAATAATTCTTGATCTTTGGCTATTTCACATGAAAGCAGTATTCTGTCTTTTTTTTTTTTTTTTTTTTTTTTTTTTGCACGGACTAAGAAATGTAACAAAAAATCAGTAAATAATAAGCCAAAATGGATCTTGATGATCAGTACAGATTTAAAGAAATTAGAATTTGAAACTAACTTTACATAACATTTTGGCTAAATTTTACCTTCAACTCAAGAAAATGTAGAGATAGCTCGTTGATTTGTTTAGATTATATTATATTTCGGATTAAAACATAATTATACGACAAACTAAGAAAAATTCCAGACGGAAATATACTGCATTTAATTTATCAAAGTTAATTAATATACAACTATAAATAATTACATTTGCATTTTCAAAAATTATTGTGTTTAAATTAATTTTAAGATGAAATTACTTCCAAAGTTTCATCTCGTTATCCCCAAGAAAAGGTCAAATTTCTTACCTGTAAAAGAAAAAGAAAGAGACAAATGTAATTACAAGCTCATGAAAAAAACATTTGCAAAAGTATTTAAAAGATTATTTTACTCAAATAAAGTTAAAGGAATTAGTTGATAAAACTTATATATCTAATGCAAAATTTAATGAAAAGTAATTGGCTTCACATAATTACCATATTCTATAACAACGTTGAATTTTAGACTTCAGTTTTTTAATACGAGTTTTTTGAATAATTAAAATTCATAGTACTTTTTTAATGTATTATTCTAAGTTACATAGTTTTCAAAATTGTAAAAATTCATTTACATTTAATATACATTTTATTTTAAAGAGACACAGCCAATATCAAATATAAAATTATACTAAATTTCTAATTCTAATGCAAATCTAATTGCATTTCTAAACTCTAATTGCAAAATCCAATTGCATTTCTAATTCTAATGCAAAATTTAATGAAAAGTAATTGGCTTCACATAATTACCATATTCTATAACGACACTAATAAAAGTAAAACAACGTTGAATTTTAGACTTCAGTTTTTTAATACGAGTTTTTTGAATAATTAAAATTCATAATACTTTTTTAATGTATTATTCTAAATTACATAGTTTTCAAAATTGTAAAAATTCATTTACATTTAATATACATTTTATTTTAAAGAGACACAGCCAATATCAAATATAAAATTATACTAAATTTAATGTTAGATTGTTGGGTTCATACAGAAACTACCTGCGATTTCGAGGACTTCAGTCATGGGATCCTCTTGTTGAAGGAGCAAAGAAACTTAAGAGCTCTTAGTGAATGTTTTAGGTATTATTATTAGGAATTATTAGGAAAATTTTAGCTCATGGTGAAGGAGGACCCATCCTATGTATTTCGCGTGAAATGAATAGAACTTATTCTTCTGTAAAACCAACATCAATCTGAGATTGATGTCCGACTATGTTACTTATTTGTTACTGTACCCTCACTCAATTTCTCTTTCTCTCTCTTCCTTTGTGTGTGTATATATATGTAGAATAACAACTATAAAAGCAAACTTCTAATTTTAATTCACTATAACCTCTCTGATTTTTATTTCATTTGAGAACTTCATCTCTCTGTCTTAGAAATAGCGCTATAAATCTAAACTACGTCATTCAAATTAACCATGCGATTTTACGTAACCCTTAATGCAAATATCTCTTGCCCAATCAAAGTAATTTGTAAACCAAAACCTTTTTTTGACTCCCTCCCTTCTTCATCTGAAGTACTGCGACACTCTCTCTTTTCGCTTAAGCTTTCATCATGTTAAGACGCTGCTGCAATCATCTATATTCGCTTCTGTAGCTAAAGTATCAAAACTGTTCCGGAAATAGGAACGATTTGAGTGCCAAGTCAATTGTGGCCACTAGTGTGAATTTAAATAAATATGGAATGTAATCCGGCTCCACTGTTTATTCTTTAAAACGAATGGACGGTGTAAGCATCAAGTATCTTCGCCATCAGCATCTCTACGAATCTACGTCGTAATGTTCCTACATCAATGCTTCCATGTGTGTGCGTGATAGTAAGTAAAATGCAGTACATTGATGAAAGATATTGACAAAGGAAGACATTATTTTGCAGTCTTGAGCAGAGCTGTTGAGTCGGAGCCATGGAGTCGGGCAGATTTTGGATTAAAAGGAATCGGAGCTGGAGTCGCTAAAAACAGGTCGACTCCAATTTTTGTTGGACAGTTTGGATTTGAAATGAAATTAAAATGAATTGAAAAAAAATTAACGACAAGCTGAGTTATTATTTTTATTTATGGATTATATACATTAAGAAATACACTCATGTCCAAAAATTAAAGATAATGCAAAATCAGGCAAAGGAAGAGTTAGAAGCAAAACAAATCTGACTTATTTGTAAAGCTTATTTATTAAACAAAAGGTAAAGAGCAAAAAAAGATGCTATATGTTTGATATTATTAAAAAAAATAGCGATTCTTTCTTCCTGGAGCAAATTACAAAAAAAAAAAAACCTATTTACAAAAAACCAATATTACATGGTTGGTATGATTGTTAATACATTGTATGTCTCCCAAACGATGCAATGCAGTCCGTACAACGCCTAGGCATGCTGAGTATCAAATTATCGATCTGATCTTGGGGAATATTACACCACTGAAAAAGCAATGCTCTCCGAAGTTCCGGTAGACATGTAGGAGGAGGTTGACGGGCTGCAACTCGTCGGCCAAGCATGTCCCACACGTGCTCTACTGGATTCAAGTCCGGTGAGAATGCTGGCCGGTCCATACGGGTGATATCCTCCGATTGATGGCATTCGCTTACCATGTTTGTACGGTCAAGACGGGCGTTGTCATCCATAAACACAAATTCTGCTCCCATGGCGCCCCGAAAATGTTGTTCCAGAATGACGTTCCGATAGATTTGGCTTGTCATGGTTCCAATTTGAACATGCAGGTCAGTTCTGAAACCCAGAATAATTCCACCCCAAACGAGCACTCCTGCACCACCGTAACGGTGTCGTTCAATGATGTTTTCTTGGTGGTAAAGGGTACCTAGAGCTCTCCATATGAAAGTCCGGCGAGAACCAGACTGCAAGCTAATCCTGGACTCTTCGGAAAACATCACACAAGCCCACTGTTGCGGTGTCCACAATGCATGCTCTCTACTCCAGGCTAACCGCAGGCGACAGTGAGTTGCAGTAAGTGGAACGCATCTGACAGGTCTACGAGCATATAGACCAATCTGCCCTAAGCGTCTGTACACGATCTGCCTTGAAATTGTCGTACCAGTGGCTGAAGAGAGCTGACGAGACAGGTCTGAGGCTGTGCTCCGCCTGTTTCTTTTGGCAGTAACTGCCAAATACCGGTCCTCATTCGGCGTTGTAACTCTGGGGCGACCTGTGCTGTAACGTCTACTCACATTACCATCATCTTGGAATCGTTGCCAAAACCTGGAGATGATACTCTGGCAAATCCAAGTTCGTCTGATACTTCCAGTTGGGTACGCCCACATTCCCGACGGCCGATAATTCTACCACGTCAAAATTCCTCCAAATGCGTCCTTTGTGTCATAACTATTCGGTTACTGCACTGAAATGCTTATAAAGCGCCTGAGAACAATTTTACTTCTTTGGCTGTATTTCTTATATATCACTCTCTTACACTCTCGTCATTGTGACGTACCATCGGTGTCATCTGTGGTTACTTCCTGAAATTTGCATATGATTCTTGAAAATGTGTGTAGTGCTTTTGCAGGTGATATATTTATTTTAGAGTTCGATTTCCGCGTGACTCCGAATTATCCTTAATTTATGGACATGAGTGTAGTTATTTTCTACTTTGTAAACGTATTAATAAATAAATAAGAAAGAGGATGGATGTGATATTTGCCATTAGTGATAAAATTGATTCACTTAGTTACAAATCTCACTGGTAAATTTAGGTAAGCAGCAAAAGCAGCAAGAACTCCCAAAATTGATGCCATTCTTAGGAAGCGAGCAGGAAAAGGAGCAATTATTGATCAAGCTACGCGATAAGGAAGTACATATTTGATGATAAAGAGGTTGTTAGAACTAAGAACTTTTTTAGAAGATGTAGATAACCCTAATGTTTCACTAACAGAAAGACTGTAGAATCTTGCAGAATTGGAAACTCTTCTTTCTACACCGTATATAGCCACAAAATTGCTGCAATCTGAAGAATTGACAGGAGGCTAAAATGGAAGAATGCGATGTTTGTTCTTCCTGAAATGGAGGGTTTATTGCCGAAGGAATCATTTCTTCAATGAACAAAAGAGAAACTAGTTTGCTAGACAATGAGATCTTGCTGGGTTCAATGTATGTAGATCCGAAACACCGAATTTTCTTGGATAAGGAACAAATTAAAAAGGCAAAGAAAGCCATCTATGAACTTTCATTAAGAAAGAAATTAGTCTCAGAACAATTGGAGAATTCGGACAGTCAAACTGCAGACATTGCAATTGAGTCATCATCCTCTTCCAACGATGAATTAGATTTTGAGAAATATTTTTGGATAACATTCAAAAGGTTAAGGCAAAGCGAGTGAAAATAAAGAACCAGGAGCCTTCAGATATAAAAATGAAAAAATACAAACAAGATTTCTACATAGCCTTTCAAGAAATAGAAAAATATGATTGTGCTTGCAAGACACCTCTTTTAGAACTTCTAAAAAATCTATCCTGAAGAGTTCAAAGAAGTAGCTCTAACAGTAACAGCCCTTCCTTCTACTCAAGTTAGTGTGGAAAGACTCTTCTCAGCCCTGAAGTTTATCAAATCGTATCTATGGCCTTCCAACAAAGAAGGTCTTGCCGAAGCTATACTGCTTCTTAGAAACAACTAATGCCAGTTTTTCCATTTCAGAATAAATGCTATTTAATATAAATAATTTGATATGCCATCATTTGTTTTCTGTACCAACTATTACTTCTTTTATATTAAAAAAATCTGATGTGTACACCACATGACTTCCTTGTACGGAATATTAAATTATACGCATTTTTTCTTGCATTTCGTTTAAACTTATTGGATTGAATTAAACCTACTTCGCCGACACCGCATAAACCACAATAGAATAAATGCATTCTTTAAAATTCACTTTGTTTACCATAGCAACACTCTGGCGCTAGGTTCAATTAACAGTATTATATTTCGTTCATATTATAACTCAGAATGCACAAAATTTATATCATTTAAAGAATTATCTAATCGCTGCCACATGTTCTATTCAAATACTATAATAAAGCTAGAACGATGTATAAAAGAAATTAAGCAAACAAAACAAAACAGAAACAGTTTTTCACAGACGATTGAGTATTTCTCATTCAATTAATTCAGTTTCCACTTCGCAACAAGGCAAAAATACATAAAAACTCCAAATATATGTATTAAAAATTACGAAGTAAATCTTAAACGCTTATTTCCTCGAAAAAATTCCAGAAAGGATTAAGCATGATTTAAATAATAAATGAAGGCGTTATCTTTGTTGTTGCGAAGCTAAGTTTCTCTAGATCGGCAACAAATCCGCTATCCTGCTGTTTCAAATGTAAACAAGAGCAATGGCCGCCATCAAAAACATTATTAGGCTTAGCGGCACTTAGACAATTTTAAAATTGTTGATAATTCTAAGAATATTGCAGACAGATTTACTAAAGGCATAAAAACCTTAACCGGAAGATAAAAACAACATAATTCAATCATTTTTAAAGCAAAATGTGTACAATTTACAAACATATAAGAGTAAAGAAACTGAGATCACTGAGCCGGGTAACAGAGTGGATATATATATAAATATATTTATACACGTTTGGTGCGGACGATTGCAACCAAACTACGAGGTGCACATCTGCATGTTATAGCAGTCCTATATACAAAATTTCAACGTTCTGAGGCTACTCCTTTTTGAGTTATGCGAGGTACGTACGTTCGTACAGACGCCACGAAAAATTCTCTTCAGAATTCATTTTAAAGCAGTTTTATAATTTTTTTGGAGGAAAAGAGTATTTTATTCTGTCCTTACGTACAGATATCACGGAAATGCATCGTTAAATTGCATTTGAAAGAGGTCAAAATGGGATATTTTCGTTGAATTATGCTGCCTGAAACTTTTAGCTATTATAATACTTCCTTTTTATTTCGTACAAGGAAGTAAAAAATAAGCTGTAACCCATGTGTATATGTTTACACACACACACACACATATATGAGGGAGTCGGATTCGAGTCGGAGTATTTCAAATTCAATTTCGGAGTCGGTCATTTTCCCTACCGACTCCACAGCCCTTTTTACAATCCATTTTGGGAAAAAGCGTCCTCTATTCTGTCTACAGATGTCACGCAAAAACATCGTTACATTGCATTCGATAGCCATAAAAATGGTTATTTCCTTTGAAATATGATACCCGAAAATTTTTGCGATTACAATACTTCGATTACTTCGTACAAGGAAGTAAAAACGGACGATTGAAAAGCATCGAGGTAGACAGAAAAGGGAATTTTTCTGGACCTGTTGGCAATTGGCATTTGCATTACTCCAATGACAAAAAAATTTTTTAAATGTAAAACCGGTTTTTAAAAATTCGGACAAGGAATGAATTTGGTCGTGTGTCGAAAATTGCCTATAAAAAAGGCCTCGTGGATACAGTATAATTGACTTCGGATTACCACGAAGAAGATCTATTGATATCCATTGATATATTTTGATGTTTGTTGATAGTGATGCGCTTTCGGAAAACATCTCACACACTTTTCCAAAAAAATGGCTTCTAGTAGTATATTCTGTTTATCACCTACCAAGCCCGCAAAGAAGTGCCACCAGGACCAGAAGCTGAGAAATGCTACAGACCGAAATCTTAGGAAATGACAGAAAGCGCAGTGACTATTAATTCTGAACACAAAAAAAAAGATAATGTTAGCAAAAAAATAATATATATAAGATAGGGAAAATGCATTTTCAAATCACGTCGCCTTTGCCGAGATTTTGGTGAAAAAGCACTCAGCGATAAGATGCATTTTCCATTCTATCGAAACAGAGAAACGAAAAAAAAAAACGATAAAATTCTCAACGGAAAAAAGAACCTTCTGATTGGAAAGACATGATGCATGGATTATCGAACGGGGAGAATTTTCAGCCTGAGTCAAGCAGTATTTGATAAGCGAGAACCTATTTCTCTATGGCCGAGGTTATTATTTACAAGCTTTTCGCAGGTATCATCTGTTCGCCCACCATAAACATGTCCTGGTCTTCGCAGTTGATCCTAGCACCCCCCCCCTTTTTTCATTCTCTCCATTCTCGCTCTTTAAGAGCGGGCCTTTCGATCTTCCCTCTCTTGATCTTTCACAGAAGCGATGATTGTTTCGCCTTGCATACACACCATTAGCGCGGGGGACATACAATATCCGTGCACAACTCTCAATAAAAAGAATATATATAAAGATGAAAAAAATAAATAAATAGAAGAGGGGGTCGAAGCCTCATACATGCGAGTCTCTTTCTATCTGTCTGTCTGTCTACACATACTAGATAGAAAAGAGAAGGCTAAAGAAAGCGAAAAGTACTGCTTTCCCTTTTTGACTGAAATATAGCCCTACACAGAGGTGGTCGGCAAATGGCCGAGGCGGATAATTTGTCTTGAGATTTCTCTCCTTCTTTAGTATTCCGTGAAGCTTCGGTGAAAGCACTTTACGGCCATTGCCTCCTCCAAACTCAATCATCTACAGTCCGCATGTTCACACCAAGAACACACATACACCACGGTTCGGGGAATATCTTCATATTGACAGCTACGATACGGAACGAGTTCTTTGCATATTGGAAACAGAATGCTAATTGTTATTTGTATGTCTAGTATTGCACTAAACAGAAATGTAATGCTTTATGCAGAGATAACCCTGGTACTTTTTTTAAAAGACAATTCACTTTTATAAAAAAATCTGATGTGTACACCACATGACTTCCTTGCACGGAATATTAAATTATACGCATTTTTTCTTGCATTTCATTTAAACATATTGGATTGAATTAAATCTACTTCGTCGATAGCGCATAAACCACAATAGAATAGATGCACTCTTTAAAATTCACTCTATTTGTGTACCATAACGACACTCTGGCGCTAGGTTCACGCAACAAGGTTACATCTCATTTATTTTATAACTCAGAATTCACAAAAGTTATATCATCTGAAGAATTATCTAATCTTAGCCACATATTCTATTCAAATAGCATAATAAATCTAAAACGATGTATAAAATAAAATAAATTAAACACACACACACCAAAAAAAAAAAAAAAAAAATAGTAAAGAAACAGTTTTTTCACAGACGGTTCAGTATTTCTCATTCAATTAATTCAGTTCTCACTTCGCGACAAGGCAAAAATACATAAAAGCTCAAAATATCTGTATTAAAAATTACGAAATAAATCTTAAACACTTATTTCCTCGAATAAATTCCAGAATCGATTAAACATGATTTAATTTGCAATAATACAAGAAGGCGTTATCTTTGCTGTTGCGACGCTTAGTTTCTCTAGATTGGCAACAAATCCGCTATTCTGGCAAGTTTCAAATGTACACAAATACGGCCGCTATGTTAAAAATAATTAGGCTTAGCCGCACTTAAACAACTTTTAAACTGTTCATAATTCTATAAATATTGCATTTAGATTTACTAAAGGCATAAAAACTTAACCGGAAGATAACAACAACATAATTCAATCAATTTGAAAGCGAAAATGTGCAATTTACCAATATATAAGAATAAAAAAAACAGCTCAGGAAATTTTCAGAGTCTACAAAAAATCATCGGATTAAAATCCGTAAATCCAAACGGTTAAGAATACTATCATATTTCAGCATTGAGATTAACTTTAGCCCGTAATAAACCTCAAAATTTCAAGGTCGTAGGAGGATTGACACGGAAAAAAGTCTTTTCGTGGCCAGCTCGCTATAATATTGAGATGCTAAGAATGGTACTGAATGAAGAGATGTTACTAGATGATCCTTTTCTCCTTGGCTTTCATTCAGAGAAGGATCGACACTGCAAAAGGCAGACACTCCATAGAAACAACGCCAGTATAGGATCGGCGCGGGCATGATTGACAGTAGGATCAAAACTGCACATAACTGATACGAGAGGATGGAGTTTAAGAGAAGGAAAACCCAAATTTCATCAGTGATTATACAGTCTCACCAATTCTACAGCTAAGCCTCAGTTTTTATGAAGAATAATACCCCAGGGAACGTAACTGAGGGTCTTCCACCCTTTTATCTTTAATCACCATTCCTCTCTATAGAATTTTCGGCTCGCCGGTATTGTAAATGCCTCTATTTGCACAGGCACAATAAACTTACAAACATCCAAGCCTTCTTTGTATTTGAACCCGGTCCTGAGTAACAATAATGTATATAGAATAACAATGCAGTCATGACAAAGCAGCAATATACTCTACTTTAAGTTTATTTATTTATTATTTTTTTCACATTTCTCTACATGTATATTTTTATGTTGTATTCATGTGTAATATTCATTTATAACTTGTATATTATGTGTATATATCCATTGTAAGTACATGCTGTATGCAATATATTGCGTGTTATGTTTAGTTTTATGGCGTATGTACACTCTTTAGCAAAAAAAAATCGAAGCACCAAGAAGGACTTTTGCGATCGTGACGAAATTTGGTACGCAAAAACATCTTGATCGAACATGCAAATAATCAAAGTTTCAAGGGAAATGAACAGGAATTGCGATCATAGCGCGCATTTCTAGTGCGCAGTTCGCAAAGTATAAAATCAGTAACAGACGTGGAAAATTTATCTTTGTTTTTCTTGCTACCTTTGTAATTCCGTAAAGAAAAGATGCCATTACGACGATATCGAAGACCTTACAGACAACTAAACGACTTCGAAAGTGGTCGCAGTGTAGGGTTGAGTGAAACTGGATGATCATACCGAGCAATAGGCCGCCACATGCAGCGTACACACACTGCTGTGCAAAGATGTTGGCAGCAATAGTTGCTACAAGGGAATTGCCGACGAAATGAAGGCTCTGATAGGCCAAGGAGCACAAATGCGAGGAAAGCTAGGATGACTGTTCGCCAGGCCCGAACCGCCTCAGCGGTATCATTGTCGACTATTCGACGTACTACAGCCACGTGTATACCTCTCGTGGTACCGTCCACCATCTCACGGCGCTTGTCTGAGGCGGGGTTACGCTCACAGAGGCCTTTAAGACATTTGCCTTTGACCCCACTACATCGTCTGGAGTGGTGTCGGAGCCGATCATCATGGCTGCCATCAGACTGGCATCGTATAGTGTTCAGAGATGAATCCCGCTTCACTCTTGAAGCAGATGACCACCGTATTCGTGTCTGGAGAGGACGGGGCCAGCGGTCCCAATCAGCCTTTGTTTTACAAAGGCATACAGCCATAACCCCTGGTGTGATGGTGTGGGGCGCTATTTCTTATGACAGGAGGTCATCTTTAGTCATTTTCAGAACATCTTTAACAGCTGAACGATATGTTGATACTATTCTGCGGCCAGTTGCATTACCTTTCATGGCACGTCATCCTGGGGCCATTTTCCAACAAGATAATGCCAGGCCACATACCGCTCGCATACCTTTGGACTGTCTCCGTGCGGTTGACGCTCTTCCTTGGCCAGCAAGGTCAGCAGCCCTTTCACCAATAGAGCATACATTGGACATAGTAGGCCGCCAGATTCGGGCACCACAAAATATCGCAGATCTGGAGCGACAACTGATGAATGCCTGGCAGAATGTGTCGCAGGATGATATTAGGAACCTCTATCACTCCTTGTCTCGACGAATTCAAGAATGAATTGCCGCCAGGGGAAGTTCGACCAACTACTAATTTGAATAGTCAATGGGTGACTGTGAGCCGTGAAAAAGTACTATGACCTTGATTTTTTCTAATTTTATACTAAGATTCCCGAAAAATTGTAAGTTGGAGCACCCAACAGAAGTAATAACTATTGTTAAATCTGCTTATCTATAATAAGGTTGAAAAGATAAACAACCAGAATAGGTTGCTTTAGCAAAGATCAGAATAACATGACTGACCTGTAGTGCCCATTGAGGGGTGAAGCAGGAAGAATAATAATAAATAAATAAATAATCATTTTATTATCTCTGTATGAGCTATACACATATTCAATTTCATCAAAAACAACCACTTCCTTCATGGTGCTTCGATTTTTTTGCAAAAGACTGTATATATATTATATTTTTATAATTATCTGAGCAAACCAAAAATACCACATGTACCACATATACCATTGTAATCAATGTAAAAACCATTAACCATAATCTTATGCTCAAAATACATGAATTCCCGAAATGGCACTCTTGTTGCTTCTGGGAGATGTTGCTGTGAATAGAAGAGGGCACCAATTACTTTATCGTCTTGTACACGAGCCAATTTCTCTTAAAATGTCCACCATGAAGGCATCCATCCCCTTAGAGAGATAGCCCCCGAACGCTTTGCCATATTAAAATAAAGCAAGCCAAGCTACCATACGGCAATCAGCATCGTTAACCAATATATCACTGACGATGGCTATATAGAATCGACATCGGCATGCAGTCGACACTACAGAATACAGCTGAGGGTTATAATTAGCAACGGCACATAATTCAGAAGGAAGTAATTTAATTAAATTATTATTTTTAGGAAAAGGAGACCCACTCAGGATCGATACTGGCATAGATAGATAGATATCGATCCATAGGGTTAAAGAGGGTCTTAGGCTGCCGTGTCAATCCTGTGAATACGTTCCTTTATTGCCCAGAAAGAAATATATTGCTATCTTCCGTCACCAGCCATGACCAGTGCAGGATTTACGTATAAGCTACACAAGCTAGAGCTTAAAGCCTCCCTTTCTTGAGGCCCCCCAAAAGCCCTTTAGGTATCCGAAAAACATATTTGGCACTGACATATAAAGGCCTCTGGACTTATAATATAAGAGCCCTTTATTTCAAATAGCTTAGGGCCTTATCAAGTCTAAATCCGGCCCTGGCCATGACTGTCTTTTAAAACATCTGCATCGAATGAACATTGTCAAACGTCCAATTTGTAAATTGTGCAACCCTCATGAGAAAATGGATTCTCGCATCTGAGTCGTTGCCCTTTACTTAATACTGGATCACTATAGTAAACAGATTGGGAGGAGAGACACAAAATAGAGTTAAACATTGTACTCTGGATTGTTTTTAATTTTGTTGTTTTCTTTCGTATTTGCTTGCTCGGTCTGTATAATTTGCCATTAGAATTTTTTTTCAAAATGAAGAAACTAAGCAATAAATAATTATGACTGCTGTTATATAACAAAATCCAACTCATTGCTGTTAGACTCACGCATTTTACTTCTTCTTTTAGCCTTTTTCGTAGACAGTTTATAAGGTATTTCTCCCGCCTTCCTAGCATGCCTTCGTGGTGTGGTGGTCTGCACGCTGGGCGCGTATTCCAGAGGTCTGTTGTTCGATTCCCGGCGAAGGCGTTGCTCATTTTTCAATCTCTCTTGCTTCCAAAAAATTTTAATGTCTCTACAAGTTTTGTTTTGGGCTAATAGTTTGCGAAGTAATTTTACTTCACAAACTCCGTTGCTCTGCGATAAAGAAACCTAATTTTTCTTTTAGAGAGTCCCCAATTAGGCCGTATTCACGAATCGGGAGTTCAATTTTCATAAATACTGCATTGTTTTTGACTTGATTATCGAATACTGTGCTTTCAATAAAAATTAAAGTTCAATTAATCAGAAAAAAAAAAAAAAAAAAAAACTCAAAACGCACCCTTTTCACACACACGATTTGGGCTCATACTATTTCTTTCTTCCCCGTCTGCATATTTCACAAGTGCACATCTGTGTAGCCACCGAGGGAGTGGCTTCTAGGATAGGCCAATTAACATCCAGTAACATTCCTGTCATGTCACATGACCTTAAGCAAGATGGTTGAAAATATTCTACCATGAAGTTTTCTGTACAAAATAATTAAAGCATCGTCGATTGCTTCTGAAACTTTTCATTGCGAAGTTAGATCAAATATAGGAAATTATGAAGATTTCACTACCTGGTTGAAATAAATACAAACACATGTTGGATACTTCGCGAAAATATCGAGGTGAAATATTACTTAAGTGGTAAATGATAAGTAATAGGATGAAGAAAGAAATATGTGATAAACATCTGAGCCCAAATGCAATCTTTACATAAAACTATGCGTATTAGAAAAATATTTACACTAATTATATATTTAAATAGAAGTCAGCACTTTTTATTGCAGTCTGTATGAAAAAGATGTTCTATAATAATAACCAATGCAGAATTTTGTTCAAAGTGAACTTTACTACTTTGCATTCGTATACATTTAGTGCGTTAAATTTCGCATTTAATAAATGCTCACTCTGAAATGTACTGTCTAAACAAGAAAATACTCATCAAACAGAGTGAATTTATCGTATTCACAATGAGTATATTCAATTTATTCATATATAATTTTTAATGTTAACAATGGATATAATCATATCATATATGTTCTGAATCTTACACTTTAAAAATCAAAAGAATGCAAGCACTAAAATAAGAAAACACTAGATTCATTGTAACACTTTCAGTCATTCTCAGCTCAATTAAAAAAAAATATACACTTGAATTCTCTTAATCCACATAATATGCCGTGAACATCAATCCTAATATTAATGAGTGATAAAAATCGCAAAAGTGAAATGTCAGCGATTAATCAAACTCAGAAAACGAAAGCACTAGGAGATTTTCTACTATTACGCCGTATATTTATAACTGCGAAACAAATACACATTAAAACGTAAACAACATACGCTCACATGCACGAAGATTTAGCGTCACAAGAGCAATAGCAGCTCATTGGTCCATTTTTCGAAACCCCTCCCTCAGTGGCTACGCTGATGTGCACTTGTGAAATATGCTCCCCGTCTCCACCCACGACATTGTTACATACGCCGAAAAGACATCAGATTATTCTTATTACTCGATTAATACGTCTTTTCTATGTTTAATTAGGTGTTTTAATATTCTAGAAAAACATGCAAAGAACTTATGATGAATTGCTTGCTAAAAGATTTTAAATTCAGCCTACGATATCACAATTAAGTTCATCATTAAAAGTCATCCCTAAAAATAAGAAGAATGAAACACACCGCGTATTCCGTGAACACGTGTCACAGAATGAAGACATGTACACAGCCTTCGCGCGGGGAACAGCTGAACACAGAAGTCGGTTTTTTAATAACAGTCACCAAAATTCAAATAGCAAACTTTGCGCAATCTCAATCACAAATCTAAAGCCTAACTTCCGACTGCACGAATACAGTTTCTTGACTCGAATTGTGCCTTTCTGTGAAGTAGCAGAGGTATCTATTTGGACAACGATTTTGAAGCTTTACGCTTCTTGTTTGAAAATGAATGCGCGTGATAAATGTGCGATGCTGCTGCTGTTCATAGCGATTCCGAATCAAGCATATTTATTGACAGTTTCTTAGATTATCTCAGAAAACGGGGGGAAGAAGCCCGCATGCGTGTTCTTTATTTTCCATACTTCTAACAAGCGCGTAAAAACCATTAGGCATTTTGGTTCAGGAAACGCGAAATATCAGTCGTATCCTTGTTGGGATTCTAACCTCGTATCTTCCAATTTCTCACTGAACATGTTAATCACATACAACGCACCCAACCCACGGAGGGATGCAGTAATTCTTTATACTCTCTTCCAACTTTGATTCTATCACACCTTTAGTTCGCTTACCAATGTAGAGACTGTAAAGTACTATAGTATGTAAATGAATGGGACAAAACGATTTTTTCGCAAACCTTTTAGTTGGTTTGACATCTGGCGCCAGCAAGTCCCTCCGCAGTTTCATCAGACTTAATGTTATCTGGAAGTCAGCCTTTGAGTACATAGAACCTATTTTGACAATAAATTATGCATTAATTAAATTACTGCACCATTTTTAAGCTTGTATCTGTAAGAAGAGGCATACTTTCTAAGTACATTTATCATTCTTTCATTTTGATGTACTAAAAATGGATATAACGTCGCCCAGACGGTATTAGCAGTTAGGTGAGCTACTGCGATGCTAAAAGGCGCGTGTTCGAATCCCGGAGAAGGCATGGTTATAACTGTCCATACTTTCATAGGAGGCAAAGATGGCCCACATATCAGGTGCCTCCATAATAAAGTGACCAACGATTGTGGCTTTAGTTGTGGTCAAGTCGAAGTTGGCTAAAGGCCCGCCATTGGGGAGGGGGATGGAAACAAGAAAGAGAAAGAGAGCAAAAATTATTGCACTCAACAATCATACATTTATGACTTAAACAAGTATTGCTTTTGCAGTTGGTGTTAAAATTGACAGTTTCTCCAAGAGGAGACACAATAAAACTGGGTCATTTTCTCCAGAAAGGAAGGGCAAATGTGGAAGGAAAAGGAGAAACAACTCCAAAAATCTGATAGAGTCCGACTCAGAAATGGCATTATTAATTCAGTAAAAACTAGCAATGCCATTAAAAGAGTTCTGTTAGCTATTGGTAATGATATTCATCCTTCAAACGTGCAGCGTACGCTTCTCACCCTGGTAGGCGAAATGGGGAGAATGCCCATTAAAAAACAACTTTTGATACATCAAATGAAGTAAAGTGATTATTGTGGGCCAGAAAACACAAATGTTGGACTCGAAGTGACTGGAAAAAAGGTAATTTTCAGCGATGGAATTCACTTACTTTTTCATGGTTATATATGTAATGTTGTTCGACGAAGCAAGAGTTAATAAGTAAAACCTCAAACATATTCGACAAACCGTAAAATACTCTAAAAAACAAATGCTGGTGTTTATTCACTGCAGACAGCACTGGAAATCTAGTTCCTCTTGACGGAATGATGAACTCATCGAGGTACACAGAAATTTTAAAACATAGTATTGTGCCTTTCTCGAAAACCTTTGCAGTGACTATTCAACATGACTTGCTCTATATGCCATAGACTTAAAATTCGGTCAAAATGTTGTGGCACACACTAAAGAGTATGAAATAGGCTCATTTTTTTAATAACAGCATAAGAAAAGTCTGCTTTTTTGATATTTCTACTAAATTTATATTAGGAGATATAATAATCAATATTTCTTTAGTAAATAAAGTATATATATATATAAACTGTAAAAAAATTACTTTATTCAAAGTAATTTTCATGATGAAGTATCTTATATTAATTAAACACTTATTATGATTTAAATCTTCACTCTAACTTCTCTCCTCCGTATTCTATACCATTATGTAAATTAGCTTTGTGCGTGTTGAAGCACGCGGTTTGTATGAAGTATCTTATATTAATTAAACACTTATTATGATTTAAATCTTCACTCTAACTTCTCTCCTCCGTATTCTATACCATTATGTAAATTAGCTTTGTGCGTATTGAAGCACGCGGTTTGTATGAAGTATCTTATATTAATTAAACACTTATTATGATTTAAATCTTCACTCTAACTTCTCTCCTCCGTATTCTATACCATTATGTAAATTAGCTTTGTGCGTATTGAAGCACGCGGTTTGTATGAAGTATCTTATATTAATTAAACACTTATTATGATTTAAATCTTCACTCTAACTTCTCTCCTCCGTATTCTATACCATTATGTAAATTAGCTTTGTGCGTATTGAAGCACGCGGTTTTGAATGTTTAGAGCTTCTGACAACGGCGTGTTGTTAGTATTTTCGACAGCTCTGCTTAAAAGTTATGCTCCGTCTTTAGCATTCTCGCCGGCCGATGTTCTAAATACGCGCCGGTTAAATCTCTGAGCCAGCTTATTTTTAGTCTATTTAATATATAGACAACGTTATAAACCTTTAAATTTAATTCTTTGTAATAATATTGATTTAAATATCCGCATGTGGTGGAAGCTTCGTCTGTAGCACAAAGTTGTAACATTTTATTATATTAAGACTAAACGAAAATGGTTATTTTAATATTCTTCTGTATTTCGTGAGTTGTTTAAGACGTAGCGGTAACTTATTTGTCAAGAAGGATCTCCAGGACTGTAAAATCTAGCTACCAGGTACAAGATCATTAGGCATTTAACGCCAGGGAATTTGAAAAAATCAACGAATATTGATCACAGACTTTTTAGATTAATTGGTGTAACAACAAGCTCTAAACTATTTACTTTAAAAAGATAATTGCGATGATTTCATACGGCCTGTGAGAAAGCACATTTTCATCATCAGCATTGCCACTGTTTCGAATTTTTTTAAACATAAGGGATACTTCTCTGAGGTTAGTTATTTTAATAAGAAAAGAATGAAATGCAAAGTAATGTAATATACGAGTGTGCTGCAAACCTTGCTGGCCAATAGTAATCGGCCTCACGGTTAAAGCAGCACAGCCAACACAGACAAACAAAAATACAGTTAAAAGATTAAAACAAAAGATTAAAGAACAGATTAAAACAAAAATACAGTTAAAACCATCACGCCAAAAATTCAAGTATTATTCTATTGCCATTTATAAAGTTTATCAAATTCTTTGCAAATCTAAACTCTTTATTGGGGTAGTAGAATTCCTTTGTGTTACCATGCCTTTCTGTAACATGTCGCAATAATACGCGGTTTTCGATGAAATGTCATGCATTGCCTTGAACACTACAAAAACTACAAAGACTATTATTTTGCAAACTAAATCTCTTCAGGTAAGCTGGGAAACGACGGTGTCCAGTGATTATTTGATGGCAATCAAAATCACATATCATTCTCATATTTTTAGAAACTTCAAAGTTCAACAAGTAATCCTTCCATTGTTCCTAAATGTTCCATTTCGCTTTCCAGCAATCATAATAGAAATCCTTTATTTTACCACTAACATTTTTTAGCTTTAATATCGAACGCATCTCCGGCATGACCCATAGCAGCCTCTTTGGTAAGCATTGCCTGTTACACCAATATGGGCTTTCACCCATTTCATTTTCACTTATGTATTTTCTCAACTTTTACAAGATCTTTTATATATGAGACTAAAAGATTGGTGTTATTAACATCTGCTAGTGCTTTCAAACCAGATAATGAGTTTGTATATATATTAATATGTTTTTAGAGCCAGGTTATAAGGTATTTCTCCCATCTCCTTGGCGTGCCTTCGTGGTGTGGTGGTCTGCACATTGGACCGGTATTGCAGAGGTTCGCGTTTCGATTCCCGGCGAAGACGTTGTTAATTTTCCATCTCTCCGGCTTTTCCAATTAACATAATGTCTCTATAAGGTTTCCACCAATCCATTTAAGAGCAAATATGATAGCAGCCAATTCGGCTCGAAAAATTGAATTGTAAAAATGAAATGTATGATACACTTTAAAATTTTTTTTATTGATAATAATTTTTAAAAGGAAAAAAATGCTCCTTGAGTATAATACATTTCGTTTAAACGATGGCCAAGACACAGTACTGTCACTTCTTTCTATAGATAATTCTTTGGCGCGAGTTGTTAAGTAATGGAAAAAACCCAAATCAAATATGCTATCATTGGAATTGGAAGCACATATCTTCCAATCACTTACTGGATATGCTAATCACTTACTCGACAAAAGATATATTAAACAAGCGCTCTTATGTCTTCAGGTGTATTCCGATGAATATTAAAGTATGGCTACAGGTTCAATTCTGTTTCAGACCACAATTGAGTTTTTATCGGTACTGAAATAGTACATTCGTGCTAAAAAAATAAGCAACAATCGCTAAAAGAAAAGGTACGAATGTAAAAAAGGGGAATTAAAACATTCAATTTACATATAAGTTGCATCGCCCAAAGCAAATAGTAGATGACCAAAATTAGCATAAAATGCAATCCCGCAGTCACGCCACAACGCCTTAAAATGGGGCATGCCGGACCTAAATGTCATTTCGCAAGCAGCGATAGTTGCGTGTAATCAGAGATCACCAAAGTGGAAAGCATGAGCCGAAGACACCATTTACACGATGAAATGCGTTGGAGAATTGTCGGGATGTTAGAAGCTGCTGCATGACAATCCGCTGTTGCGAGAGAGCTAAATGTGCATCGTAGAGTCATTAATAGGCTGTGGAATCTTTACCAAAGGCATCAAACCCTGTAGAAGATATGAGTCTGGAAAGTTGGAAGATTACCACAACGGCAGACGATCTCTTCCGGTTGCTATGTGCAAGACACCGTAGATCACTAATAGCACGACAGCTAGCGTCACTTCTCTCTGCTGCTGCAGGACGGCTCATATCCCGCCAAACTGTTTGGCGTCTGCTGCATGAAGGTGGACTGTGCGCCCGATGATCTGCGGTTTGGATTCCTTTGTCCCCATCGCATGTCAGAGCGCTGTTGAAAAGGGCCTGTGAGCATCGCAATTGGACACCAGAGCACTGGAGCCATGTGCTCTTTACAGATGAATCTGGATTTAACATCCAGAATGATTCCCGAAGGACAATGATATGGTAAGAGCCAGGGACACGCTATCAGGCGCCAAACATCGTCGAAAGAGACCATTTCAGAGGAAGAGGCTTACTTATATGGGCTGGGATAGCAATGAACGGCGGCACCGACCTCTACGTGGGTCCTGGTGGTTGTGTCACAGCCGACCGATATCGAAGAAATTCTACACCCTCTTGCGCCCTTTTCATCGCTGCAATCGGTACCGACACGCTTTTTATGAACGATAATGCCTACCCGCATAGAGCTCGGGTGGTGTGGAGTTGTGTGGACAACAACAACTTTGGCATGCCCTGCTCCGCAACACATTCAAGGTCGCACTACAGGTCCCCCCCCACTCCATAGAACCAGAGTCGGAGGTTCAACCTCCTTTTTGGCCCCTTAGAGAGAGAGGCCACCGCACAGCAAGGCACCCGGAACAGCACTGGTCGTCATTTGCTACCCACCAGGTCGCTCGGACTGCCCGTCGCAGCGGGTCATTACCCAGCGTACCCGGGGGATACCCCCGGGCTACTAGTTCCAAGCCGCGCTAGGACGTGCCAGATCCCGAGGCCGGGTAAAAAGCATTCCACGTCTACCATTCCCTGCTACGCTACATCACCGGACCTGAATCTTATACAGTACGTTAGGACGACGAATAGCAGGTTGCAATGTGCCGCTAGGTACCCTGCACGAGTTTCGATATGCATTACTACAGGAATATGGGTCCTACTGCCACAATAAGTGATCAACAACACTATTGCCAGATTGCCTCGCCGTTGTCAAGTACGCATTTCAACTATCATACCCGCTATTAGCGTACGTTCTCACTGGAAAATATTCCGACTCACATGGTCTTTCACG
Organism: Stegodyphus dumicola; assembly: GCF_044657685.1. Taxonomy (NCBI): domain Eukaryota; kingdom Metazoa; phylum Arthropoda; class Arachnida; order Araneae; family Eresidae; genus Stegodyphus; species Stegodyphus dumicola. The sequence continues at coordinate 17,279,883 of NC_140772.1, read as the reverse complement.
ATGTGATGGTTGTAATACATATGCTTTTGTATGTCTTCGCTTTTTTGTTTGCTATGTGATCTAGTAATTCCACACCAATTTCTTGAATCAATTTAGCATATACCCCTTTAATAGTTTTTGTTTTATTCCGTGTTTTGCCTCTGTTGCTTATTTTTTGAGCAGGAGTATAATAACGTCTCCAAGAATTCAAAATTTTGTGAATCAGTTTACATTAATTCGTAACGTCGAATCAATCGAAAAACATCCTGCTTCGGGCCGGATTGATTAAATGATGTCGAAACGAAGAATTCAGGAAACAATGAGAAATAACTCAGCAATCGACACAAATATTACAGAGTTATTCATTACATAACTTTTAAACAATTGAAGAAGTTCTCCGTAGTAATTACAACACGCAAAATTTTATCGCTGACTGTAGTTTCGAACGCGGAAGCTAACGCAGTAGAAATTGGTACTGCTCGAGGTGGAATCTATAGTACTCGATCGAAAGAGAGGTGAAACTCGGATAAGAATTTTCCACGTTTCCGATAGTAATGGAGTGGATATTGCATCATTCGCGAGACTGCTATGCAGGAAACTTTCGAAAGCTTCTAAGACATCCAAATTGACTAAATACAAATTTCCACTAAGCACTACAACATCCATTTCAAGCACCCAACATCTACTGCGTTCAGAGCTGTAAGTGCTTTTTAAGTAAGCTCCGGTAAACGTGAAGTTCGTAATATTTTTTGGTTTATTTCCGCTAATTATTACGTTGACCATCTGAATTTGTTTAAACTCGGGATTCCCAAAGTGGTCGATATCGACTCCTCGGTTTCCTACGGGTAGACATAAACGAAAACTGTGGGCGTCGACGAGGTCTAAAAATCGACCCCTATTAAATTAACACAAGTTCTTATTTAAAACTTTCAAGATAGGTAGGTACTGTATTGTTTATGTTGTGTTACGTGTACTAAGAATAATTAATATTTTTGTAGGAAACAGCACTGTTGTAGTAATGTAAAGTCTCAAGTTCGTACAAGATGAAGAACTCGGCAAGTCTGTGTGGACAAGTTTGTGCAAGATAATACTTTTTTAAATATAATTTCCTACCTACTTAAGATTCTTTAAGTACTTAATTTGTAATAATCATTATAAATTAAACTTGATATTTACTGAATTGTATGTCTTTTTATTTTGTTAAATTTTGATGAGAAAATGAAGTCAACTTTACTCACTTAACCAAGTGCAAAGTTTTCCAATTGGTACCTTAGTAGTACCTAGGTATTTTGTATCAATAGGAAAAAACCAAAGGTAGGCCCCCTTATTCATAATAGTCTGCTAACTTAAAGCATTGCTAATTCTCACTCTGGCTTCTTCTGTTGACCTAAGTCAGAATGAAAAATAACACTCTGTAGCAGCTGTTTTAAGTTAGCGGACCATTATGAATAAGGGGGTTGATCTTAAAAGTAGGTAATTTGGCCATGGGGGTCTGAGGTAACAGTTCATTTTGGAAAAGGGGTCACTTGTCCAAAATAGTTTGGGGATCCCTGGTTTAAACTGCACAGAGCCATTTTCTTCGAGACTTTGCTTTCAAATTGGCAATATATTTTGCAGGACAACAAATCAGATCAGGAAATAAATTTACGCTCAAGAGAAAGTACGATAAAAAACAAAACGCCAGATAATACTTCCTTCGCTGACGTCCCCCGATGTCTGGTGAAAGTCTTCAGAACATAACGAACAGAGAAAGAGAACGAGAAGAGAAATGGGGGAAGCATTACAAAAAAGGGAGAGAAAAAGGACTCGAAATAGGAAAATATCCTATTTCGGAAGGAAGGAGCCATGTTTTTCGGAGAACAGAAAGATCAAAGGTGAGATGTTTTCTAAACAAATGATGTCATTTGCGTGATAGACGCTCTCTCGGCTTCGAAAGAAATGTGATAAAAAGTATCGAAGGTGAGAAAAAAATACAAATGGAACAAAAATTTCTATGAAAGAAAAATCAAAAATGCATATCAGAAAAAGTAAGGGAAAAAATACGAAGCGGGAAAAACAGGTTTTTCAAACGAATAACGAAAAGCAAAAAGCTAAATTTTTAACATTAAAAAAAATATATATATATATATATATATATATATACATATTGACTCATCCGCAGAGTATAATATTTTTGAGTTGTTTGTCACACGCGAGGTGCTAGAGTCAGCACATAACCATAAAAATAAGTGATGACGGCAGAATAGGACAAAATGAAATGCACGAGAAGGTGTAAAATAAAGAAGAATGCTTCATTATACTTGCAAACGAAGCCACGGTAAGCGATTTTGCTCGCGACTCCATACCGCGCTAAATAAGGCATAAGCACGGAAAGGTGGCGGTGGGGGGAATGTTTAGACAGAGCGGTGCCGCATATTTTAGCACCTTTTCGTTCCTCTCAAAGGGCAGTTTAGCGTCTCTTTAACTGAAAATTTATCAATAAAAAAACGATTTCTTAAATCTACTTCTAAATTATTTAATTTTTAATGTATTTATTTACTACAACTTTAATATTATATTTTATTTTTTATTATAAGTACCTATAGTAAGTTTAATAGTAATATTTAGGTAATTTATTTGCTTACTGTTGTAACGTATTTCTTTCGCCTTCTTAGCACGCCTTCGTGGTGTAGCGGTCAGCACGCTCGGTGCGTATTCGATAGGTCCGCGGTTCGAGTCCCGGCGAGGGCATTGCTCATTTTTCAGTGCCATTAACTCAGTTTGGCGGAACAGGTTACGTAAAGTGACCATACCTCTTCTACTTTCAAAAAATACACAATGTCTCTTTCAAAAAATACACAATGTCTCTACAATGGCTAAAAAGGTGGTGGATGATGATTCTCCACCACCAGGATTTGGAGATTGGTTTCCCTAATCCCCGGTCGTCCTTTAAAAGAGGGAGTATGTAAAGTATTTCTCCCGCCTTCTTAGCATGCTTTCGTGGTGTAGTGGTCGGAGAGTATTCGAGAGGTCCATGGTTCGAATCCCGGCAAGGGCATTGCTCATTTTTCATCTCTTCTGCTCTCAAAAAATACCTAATGTCTCTACACTGTAACCAATCATACATTTTTAGGCTCCGAAATTATCTTTCGAAATATTGTCAAGATCAATCGTAAATTGTTACTGATCCATTTCTGCATAAAATGGGGAAAATATGTTGGTATTTGTGTTGCTAACTCATTAAAGCTCAAGAAATGCAGCTATTGTTCTGAAATATTTTGTTCTTCTGTATTAAAACTAGTACTGTATCAACATAAAATTGATACATTTTAAACATAAATTCTAAAAATAAACAAATAGTGCAACGCAGCATATCAAGACCATGATCAGAATGTCATTATTATTATGGTTGTTGATACTGACAAAAAATTTTCAAATTAAAATCATTTTATTTCACTTCTTTATTTAAGCCATATATGCTGGCTGGTTCTGTAAGCAAGAGTGGTACTTTAATTTAAGTCTTTTACACCCTCCTCAAGTTTCTGTCGTACATTTTTAAAACGTAGTGATAATTTACTTTAGGTCTTAAGAGTTCTCGTCTATACTGTCAAAGAAGACAAGACTCTATAACATATACATATCATAACATCAGTAATGCTCGCCCACGGATAACAACAGAACGTGTCGCTTCTATGCATGGGCGAAAACAGTTCTTTATTAAAGTCTTAATAACTTCTTAAGCCTTTGAGAAGGCTAATGAATAGGTCCCACGTCCCGAACTGGAGCGATGGTGTACAGCGCCACCTATCCATTTTCGGTCCTGATTTCCCATATGAATATAATTCATTTCGATGTTCTCTACTTTGTCTCAAAGTCTGTATGTGGAGTTTTGAGACACCCTGTATATTTAATGCATATTCTAATTTTAGAATATTAGCAATTCATGTGCTGTTAATGATATGCCATGTAATTTTTAATCTTGCCTATTGTACTTCCTCAATCTCTGAATAAAAACTAATTAGCAGTCACAAATAAAAATTCACGGTTTTCCGATAATCAAAATTAGTTCTTTGAAGAGTATGAATCTTTTTTTAAAAAATTATTACGACGATGGGCTAATATCACAATGTCAAGAATGTCTTGAAAATTTTCCAAAAAGGAAGAGACAAAAATTGCACGATGTAACAGCTTTACATATTATTAAAATCTTGTAGTTTAAATAATTTAAATAGATGAACATTAAGGTACTTGTGAATGGCAATATTTGAAACCAGACTCGAGTGCCATGTGCGACTCTCGCACGAAGAATGTAATATTATTTTTAAATGTTAGAATTTATTTTCTCTTTTTGTTTTGCATGTCGCCATTTTTTTGAGTGTTAAATAAAAGTTATTGCTGTGTTCCATCATTGGAGTTGCTTCATATTGCCAAAGAAGCATCACAGTCTTAATTATTTTGGAGGCACCGACGAGATCGAATAATCGTGCGTATTTTTATTTCATTAGTTCATCACTGAACATAATATTAGTGATTATTACTTTCTGTTAATATTGAATTGCTTTATTTTATTAGTTCATCACTGAACGCAATATTAGCGATACCAGATTATTACTTTCTGTTAATATTGAATTGCTTTATTTTATTAGTTCATCACTGAACGCAATATTAGTGATACCAGGTTATTACTTCTTGTTGATGTTGAATTGCCTTATTTTATTAGTTCATCACTGAACGTAATATTAGTGATACCAGATTATTACTTCCTGTTGATATTAAATTGCCTTATTTTATTAGTTCATCACTGAACGTAACTTCCTGTTGATATTGAATTGTCTTATTTTATTAGTTCATCACTGAACATAATATTAGTGATACCAGGTTATTAATTCCTGTTAATATTGAATTGCCTTATTTTATTAGTTCATCACTGAACGTAATATTAGTGATATCAGGTTATTACTTCCTGTTAACACTGAACTGCCTTATTTTATTAGTTTATCACTTGAACGTAAACTTAGTGATACCATTTTAATGCCGTCTCTAGTAGAGCTCAAAGGAAAAGAAAAATAGCTGAAGAGAAGATCTTTGAACCGATGAAGGAAGAAAATAAAGCATCCAGAGATGTATTTGAAGAAGAAGTTAAATCACCGGAATTAAACGTGGAAGAAGTTCACGAAAATTTGAAAAACGAAGAAAATTAATATTGAGAAAAATATAGAATAAAATAAAATAAAAATAAAGAAATTAATATTGAGAATCATTTTGCAATGCAGCGTTATCATCATCTTTCGGCTTTTGATTTAATATCAAAGCCGCTACTAATAGACGAAGAAAACAATTGTCGAAAGCAAATGACAATTGAATATTATCCGAAAGGCACAGATGAACTGAGGAAAGGCTTTGCTGTGAATTATAGCCGAGGAACTGGTCCACCATGGAAGAGATCTAGGCGCCGTCAAGAAAAAAAAAGGAAGACTAGATCATTCTCCATTTTTTTCTATTTAAATGTGGTGTAAAAGTATTTGTTGAAAACTTAAAATTTTGGTCTAAAGTTTAGAACTTATGGGAGAAATTACTTCTTAAAGTAATTCAGAATGCCGAGCTTATAAACCTTCGAATTTTACAGAACTTTTCCCTTCGGCAAAAGTCTCTCCGTTGGGGGAGAGGTTGTAACAGCTTTACATATTATTAAAATCTTGTAGTTTAAATAATTTAAATAGATGAACGTTAAGGTATTTGTGAATGGCAATATTTGAAACCAGACTCGAGTGCCACGTGCGACTCTCGCACGAAGAATGTAATATTATTTTTAAATGTTAGAATTTGTTTTCTCTTTTTGTTTTGCATGTCGCCATTTTTTTAAGTGTTAAATAAAAGTTATTGCTGTGTTCCATCATTGGAGTTGCTTCATATTGCCAAAGAAGCATCACAACGAATAAATTTTTATTCAATTATTTAATTTGGGGTTATTAACGAGTAAAATACAGAATGCAGAAAGACTCATGTATACATATATAATACACTCATTAATAAAAAAAATAAATGTTATATGTTTTTTTTTTTTTTTTTTTGCTAGAACGCCCCAACCCGCCTGATCACAAAGTGATCTTATGGTCCTAAAGGGGTGTCCCATTCACACCACAAGCGAACTCAGCCAGCGACCCGGAGAGTCCCCCAACAAAACTTAAAACGCCAGATTAATAAAAAAGAACAACTAATCCAAGATATTATACACGAAGCAACTTTAGCATTTAACTTAAAATTCAAAGCTCCAAGAAACCAAGTAACTAAAAATGTTAGTACAGTCGTTAATTCGGACACCCATAATTCGGAATGATCTATAATTCGGACCTCAAAACTAAAAACTTTCTGCGCATGCGCCGCGTTGACACATGCGCATAGGCGTTTACGCGCGCGCGTAAGACCTTTTACGACTGCGCATATGAGTGTGCGCAAGTGCAGAATACGTTTTCGCGTGCACGTTTTATGTATAATGGACGTATAAGCTAAAATTATCTAATTATCTATTTCAGTTAATGTTGATGATTGCGTTGTTCCTTAATTTTCGAATTGGATCCGGCTTATTATTTTTTGCAGACTGTAAGAGCAATTTTATAAAAGTAAGCTTAAACTTTCGATTATATCAAATAGAATTTCCGATATATATTTCTTAATATGTAAAGGATCTAAAGCGAAAGTATGTTTTGAAATCCGAAATCTGTTTATCAATTTCACGCTGCTCGGCGGGGGGAACGCCGCGGCGGGCGCGTAATGAATTGGAAGTTGATCTGTCAGCACTATCCTTATCTTCAGCGCAGATGTTTTTATTTTATTTGGCTTATAATTCCTTACCAGATGTAGTATTTCATCTCGATATGCTTCGTCTTTGATATGATTTAAAACAAGTTCCTCGTCATTATAATTCGCTTCCGATAGCGAAGAAAGTGACAGAGGTTATTGAAAACGAAAAAATTTCGATTGAAAAATTAGTCGGTGTTCTCGACACAGCAATTATAGGACTTGAACAGCGGAACTTTGTAACTGAACAAGAAATTATGTCTGTTTAATAGAATTAAAGAGAAAGTATTATCACATGAAACGAAGCAAAACTTAAACAACTTACATTGAAAGAAATGTTTAATAAAGTAAACAAATAAATATTAAGCTTTTTCTTTTTGCAAATTTTGATACCCTTTAGATCATAATTGTTCTTTATTTCATAAATTACGGTTTCATATTTTTAATTTTAGAATTTCTGCATGCCATCTTACGAGATTTAAACTGATGATCTATAATCCGGAAAAATCGATAATCCGGAATCGCCGAAGTCCCGACGAGTCCGGATTAACGACTTTTGACTGTATAATCAACTAAAGAAAATAATAATTATACATCGAGCAAGGTTGCCATACAACTATATAATTTTTTTTTTAATGGCTGGATTAACGACACAATGTTATATGTGTATGCTATACATGTACCCATACCAAAACACATTTTTAATGGATTCCATGGGGAGGAGGACTCTTTTACTACCCCCTTAGCTCCTGCGAAAGCATTCGTTAATAATCAACACTACTAGCAATTCACCAAGACTGACACAGTCAATTTTTCAATTATTTCAAGTTGGGTTTCCCACCTTCCTGTTCTTCAAATCTTGCTTTTTTCCCCCCTCCTTACAGGAGAAAAGGGAAAATTTCAAGATTTTATTCTATTTATTTAAAATTTCTATTTATAATAAGATTTTGCATAGTAATTGCGCATCCCGATTCAGTCATTCACTCAAATGCACTGCCTGAGAATGCGACAACTTAAAGCTCTGGTTTTCCTTCTCGTAACAAGTTTTTTAAAAGCAGTTGCTTTTTTTTATCGATTCTGGGAAAAACAAGCTATATTCTCGTCATTTAACCGATTCCCTTTCTCAGAAATCGTCCTCTCAGGAGAAGAATTCAATTTTTGGACCTACAAGCAATGGCAGTAAGGTGAATGACAGTGAATCGTCGACGATGCTGAACGATGCGGTCCCAAGATGCTCCCAAGAAGCAAGCTGGTCAAATAAACAAATGAAAAACGATCTCCGGAAACACGCAAGTGTGACTCTGTAATTGACGCGAAATGGCGGCTGCGCACGCATCCCGACGTGCGTTCGTTAATTATTCGCACTCAATGGACCCATGACAGCTTCCGACTCGAAACAATGCGAGTTATGAACGGACGCCCTTTGCTAAGGCCGAGGGAGATGTTTTTGCAGCCGCCAGTAACGCCGGGACAAATTTGTATTCATTTGCTCTCATGTACGTTTTGCGCTCAACCAGACCCTATGACATAATACGGCTTCAGCATTGTTTCTTCAGTTTTCTATCAGATCGTATTTTATGTTTGATTCAAATCTGATCCATGGCAATGCGTGTTATCAATCAATAATCCCTATTATGTTAGTGAGACCTAAAAACGTATAGAAAATCCTCCAAAAAAATAAAGGCATGGCACGGCAGGCCATAGATGGAGAAGGCGAGGTTGCTACACCACCGGTTTTTCAAGGAATTGTAAATAATCCCGCTTGTTAAAATCACAGATTAAAAAAATTAATTTCCTTCCTCAAAACAACATCAATAAAATGAAAATATTTTGTTAGCTATAAGCACAAAAGCGAAAGATGATGTCAACTATTTGAACAACCAGAAAAATGATTTTGTACCTGAATACGACAATACCCCCCCCCACCAATCTATCTTACGACAGAGGTATCAGAAGGTCTGGAGGCATTATTAAAAACAAGTACTTCAATGAAAGAAAAAAATCTGATGTGTACACCACATGACTTCCTTGTACGGAATATTAAATTATACGCATTTTTTCTTGCATTTCATTTAAACTTATTGGATTGAATTAAATCTACTTCGCCGACAACGCATAAACCACAATAGAATAAATGCATTCTTTAAAATTCACTCTATTTGTTTACCATAGCGACACTCTGGCGCTAGGTTCACTTAACAGTATTATATTTCGTTCATATTATAACTCATAATGCACAAAATTTATATCATTTAAAGAGTTATCTAATCGTTGCAACATGTTCTGTTCAAATACCATAATAAAGCTAGAACGATGTATAAAAGAAATTAAGCAAACAAAACAAAAAACTTTTATCAATGATATGTTACTACTTTTGCTAAATTCCTATAAATCAGTTCTAATTATTCTAAGGAGTGTATTCCATAATAATTTTTGCAGTGTGACTCTTTTCATTGCTTATTTTTCCCTCTCTAGTGGTCTCCCGTTCACTGGCTAGATTTTATAGCAATCACTGAATATTTGCCGAAATGTCTAAACTCGGTCTAAATATTTTGATCACCAAATGACATAAGGTGTACAACAAAATGCCACTTATGAAAAAGAAATATGAAAATAATAATAAGCAGCATTTATGCGATGGCTTTGTCAAGTAAATTTTGTTGTAGAAAACATTTCAGAATAACTTGAAATTTGATTGATTTTTCAGAAATCATTCTGTTCTACATATGATTTCTGAGAAGCGACATTGTGTAACATTTCTTTTGATTCATGGAGTTCTCACTTAGTTGTAAATTATACCTTTAATCAATGGGCCAACCAGCGGCCGAGCGGTAAAGTCGCTGAACTGTGGTAGTTCGGTCCGAGGTTCGAATCCCGCGAACGGGCTGGTTGCATGGGCGTTTTCGTGGTTTTCCCCATGTGTAACGTGTATACGAGCCAGTTTCCCTTAGAAAGCCCTCCACGAAGGCACCCCTCCCTTTAGGCAGATAGCCCTCGTGTGCTTTCCCATAATTGAATAATCCCTAATCCCTTAAAATTTCCGAAAAACGAAACTCGGAATCTATTCCAAATAAACGATGAGCAACTGTTTTATGATCATTTGACCGAACACAAAGAAATGGAAAAGTATTATACTGTACCTCCCAGCAGAGTATTCGTATTATAGTAAAGATAAGTCAATTCCCGACAAACCACGGTTAACTCAAAATACGTTTAATCCCACAGCAATTTAAAAAAAAAAAAAAGTGAAGTATCATAATCAACAGAAAAATACTATTAATAATTTGCCTACCTTTTTTTTCCAAGCAGTTTAATCTGGAAAATAATTTCATTTCGTTATGTTAAATAAATTATTAAGTTCTCTGCGTTTCTTCCTCATTTTACTGCGCACATTCTGTTGTTTATTTTTGTTTATGTTACTTTTATACTTTGATAGGTCACCTGTAGTGCCAACGGCGGAAGAAGTCTGGATAATACTTATTATACTTTGATAGGAGAAGATATTTAAGATTGTGTGTGTATGTGTATTTAATTATGGCAAAGCACATTAGGGCTATCTGCCTAAGAGGATGGATGCCTTCGTGGAGGACTTTCTAAGGGAAACTGGCTCGTATACACGTTACACATGGGGAAAACCACGAAAACACCCATGCAGCCAGCCCGTGCGCGGGATTCGAACCTCGGACCGAACTATCAGTGTTCAACGACTTTACCGCTCGGCCGCTGGTATTTAAGATTGTGAAATTTATTTTCAAGGAATGATTTCAACAATGATTACAAATTGCGTATTTTATCCGAATAATGTACGTACTGCAGTAAATAAAATTCCACTCCCAGATATTGTATCTTCCACTATCACTGTTGTTAAAAAAAGCAATTTTTTCCCCATTTTCCGTAGGCAGTTTTGTATTACGCTGATAGTCTACGATAGCAATTCTTCCTCGCTCCGTAGTAAACATATTCATTCTTTGGCTTACTTGCACGAACTAAAGGAAATGTTGTAATCGCGAAAAATTTCGGGTATTATATTTCAACGAAAATATCATTTCAACTGCTTTTTTAAACCATATAAACGATGTTTCTGCGTGACATCTGTACGTACAGACAGAGTAATGGCCTGTTTTTGCCAAAAAGGATTGTAAAATGGATTCAGAAGAGACTTTTTTTTACGTCTGTACGTACGTATGTATGTAGGTATCTCGCATAACTCAAGAAAGAATAGTCGTAGAAAGTTTAAATTTTGTATATGGGACTGCAATGACATGTAGTTGCGCACCTCCTTTTTTTTGTTGCAATCGGCTACACCAATCGTATATAAATTATATATATATTCCCACCTTGTTTCCTGGCTCGGTGAGCTTAGTTTTTTAATTCTTATATGTTGGTAAACTGTGCATTTTCTGCTTTAAAGTAATTGAATTAAATGGTTTTCATGCTTCGTTATCTGCATGGAAATGTTGTGGAATTACCAACAATTTAAAAGTTTAAGTGGCGAGTTAAGCCTAACCAACCGCCATTTGTTTACATTTGAAATTCATCAGAATAGTGAACTCAGTTTCTGCACCTTCAGTGCCTTTTTGCCGAGTGGCACAAAAAGTAAAATTTCAGTTTTGTGCACTGAAAAATCTGCCTTCTTGTCCGTTGGCCGAATTGCTTGTTTTTGCGTATAACCTCTAATTTTAATTGTAAAAATTAATTTTTTTAGCTGCTTTAACTGTATTTGGTGTTTTATGCGTTTAAATGTATTTTACAATTTTTAATGAAGATGTTCTGGGTTTTTTATGTACCTTTGCTTTGCTGCGAAATGGGAACTGAATTATAATTGAATGAGATATCTATCTCTAATGAAACTCGAAATAAGTTTAAATGAAATGCAGGAAAAAAATGGCAAAATTTAATAAGCCATACAAGGAAGTCATGTGATGTCCACATCAGATTCTTTTTTTTTTAATAGAGCCTGGTTAATCCATGTTTAAATAATCCGGGGTTGAATGTGGTACGCAATTATAAGACTATCCAAGTTTCGTTATGAGTATTGCACAACTTCGGATATTTAGAATTCGAATAACTGGATTTTATTGCTATTTTTAACAAAATAACAAGCCTAGTATCTGACCAAATCTGATCATTAGTCACTAGGATAGAAGAAAAAACGTCTTGCATTTTCATAAATATAACTTGAGAAATTCTTACAATAAATAGAAATAAGCCTTTTATACATTCCTAAGTAAATTTTTATCCATATATTGCAGCTGTTGAGGTTAGCTTCTTATTCGCTTTTCCTCTTTTCATGCCCAGCTGTATTTTCAGCTGCTTTTGCTAAACCAAGCCCACTGTGCAATGGCAAGAAAATTACGATTTCTCCCCCAGCTTATTTGTGTTTTACCGCTCTATTGACATTTATGACTGAGTTTATTATCGCAAGGAAGTTCCAACAAAGAAGAATCCATTACCTCCTCCTATTCGGAGAGTTTTGCAATAGATTTTTAGCGCTAGCCCGATTTGCTTCCACAACTTAAAATAAATACAGAGGAAGCTATCATTTCTGTTGCCTGAATTAATACAACAAGGATTTCCCGCAGAAATTTTTCCTTCTTCACGCAGAAATAGAACAGAACGCCAAATATCCGAATCATCAAGCTATCTTTTTCCTACAAGCCAAAAACGTCTTTTCTGTAATACAAATGACGGAATTAAGCTTTGAAAAGATGGTTTTAAGCAATATGTTTGTAATAAATGTAGACCGAAAAACAAAAAGCTGATTTTGACAGCCACAAAGAATGTAGAATTTCTCTGAATTTAGTAATATGTGATACCGAATATTATCGCATGGAAACAAATAAAAGGTAAAATAAATCTAATGAGTAATTTTACTAATAACACCAAAGATCCCGACTAACTGGGATCGCAGACCAAGCATCAGGTAGTCGAAAAATTCGCTTAATTTATAACTTTAAAATAAACTGATCTTGAAAGTACAGTGGATGGACAAAAATATGGAAACACCTTGTAAAATGCATGTTTGAAAAGAAAGATTGATTTTAATGAAATATGTAGGTGGCGCTGGCGTTTTTGACTACTGACGCCACCTATACAACTTCGTAAATGTGCTAAACAATTTAGTTGTTGTCGAAGTACTGTTATGTGAGGTTGTCATTGCATTATGTCAGAGTTAACAGACTTCGAACGTGGGCAAATTGTTGGAGCACGTATGGTAGGTGCTTCCGTAAGCAAGGTAGCCGAGGTGTTTAGTGTTTCAAGAGGTACTGTATCGAAGATTTATTCCGCATATTTGAAAAGCGGAAAAACATCATCTGCTAAATCACAGCGCGGACGAAAGTGTGTCCTGAGTGATCGTGACAGACGATCATTAAGGGCAATTGTGACGAAAAATAAGAAGACCACAGCTGCAAAAGTTACTGCTGAAATGAATGTTGTGTTACCGAACCCTGTGAGTACCAAAACAATTAGAAGGGAGCTTCATAAACAGGGAATTGCTGGCCGTACTGCAATTGAGAAGGCACTCATCAGTGATGCTAATGCCCGTAATAGGAAAAGGTGGTGTTTAAGTCATAAAGCCTGGACTATAGAGCAGTGGAAGCGAGTAATATGGTCTGACGAGTCTTCTTTCACATTGTTTCCTACTTCTGGCCGAGTTTACGTCTGGAGAACGCCATCTCAAGCCTATAATACAGACTGCTTGTTGCCAAGAGTGAAACATGGTGGGGGTTTGGGCAGCCATATCGTGGTTCTCTGCTAGCCCCATGATAACTGTGTCAGGGCACATGACTGCCAAGACTTATGTGAACGTTTTGGCCGATCAAGTTCACCTCATGGTACAAACTTTGTTCCCCGATGGCGATGGTGTCTTCCAAGACGACAAAGCCCCTTGTTCACACAGCTCACATTGTCCAGGACTGGTTTTCTGAGCACGAGGATGAGTTGTCCCATCTCCCCTGGCCACCACAGTCACCAGACCTGAATATTATCGAACTTTTGTGGTCTACTTTGGAACGGAAAGTGCGTTCTCGTTATCCACCGCCAACATCGTTATCTGAACTTGCCGCCGTTTTGCAGGAAGAATGGTATAATATTCCCTTGGCAAACATACAGGAACTGTATTTATCCATTCCGAAAAGACTGCAAGCTGTTTTGGATGCCAACGGGTTTCCTACACCATATTAAGCAAAGAAACATGTTTTTTTAAAGGTGTTTCCATATTTTTGTCCAACCCCTGTATGTTCACCTGAAGGTACTTCGCTAATGACATAGAGTCGGGGAATTATCGTTCTTGTTATAATCAATTTATATATATAAGCACAGATTTGAAATTCAACAAACTTTTTGCCTGCTGTTAAGGTCTTATAATAAAAATAAGAATTTGAAAAGCTAAAAGGCTGATTGACAGCAATTAATAACAAACGGACAACCTGCTTTGACACTCGCATCAAAATTAAATCTTGTAAAACAAGATACCCGATGTTCTTGTTACTTATGCTCTCTGGTCTGACGTAGTCAGCCCAAGGCCACGAAATTCCTCGTGGTAAGGAGCGCAAGATTATGCCTATCGTTGACAACAGGCTTGAGCACCTTACAGGTGAGAGTGCGATTTAGCTCAGTTCCGCCCCAATTTTGATGGAAAGCACCCTGGTGGATCCTTAATGGCAAACCGCACATTGAGTTGATCAATGTTAACGAATTTCGCTTACTGCGCATGCTCAATGGTGTACCGCTCGCGTGGGAGAAAATACTGGCGACTAAGCATAAGCAACCCTACACAAGCCTGTTCGTCATGTAGGTCTTATCGACTGTTTACAATTGCAACAGTCTATTTCATTTTACTTACAGTAATTTATTTGACCTTTAATTCAGTAATTTAAACTAGATTTACATCAAGAAAATGACTCAAGCTACAATTAGCCTCGAATATTATGCATTTACTAACACCTGTAGATTAAAAGAAATCAACTGCATAATTCTTTATATTAAGAAGGACTGGAATAGATTTTATGCTTAATTTGTTAAAGTATATATGAATGGAACGTATGGTAAATACTCAATTGTTTTTATTCCTCAGAAATATAATCAGCTAATATATCTTGTAATGCTTCTTGTTTTGTAATTCTTTTTAAAAGAAAATTTGGGTAGTTTACAATCCACATTTACACTCGAAGTAAAGAAGCAGCTTTCAACCTGACACGTTTTAAAACCTCGAACTTTTTACGCCCAAGATAACACAATATCAACCATATACCGCATTTATCTTCTTTTAAAATTGCGCGAAAGTCGTAACTGCGCCAAATTCTCTTTTGGGCATGCGCAGTAAGCGAAATTCGTTTAACATTGGTCAACTCAATGTGCGGTTTGCCATTACGCCTGGGGAATGGATCCGAGGGTTTCCCACCCCTCTCCCCTTCCACCAAACCACGCGTGAGGACTTTCGGCTGGCCGCATATTTAGAGTGCCGCCATGCTGCACCGAGACTATACATTTACAAGCATCCATGCCTTCTCCGGGATGCATAAAATTCACAAATGCACATCAGCGTAGTCACTGAGGGAGGGGTTTCGAAATTGGACCAATGAGCTTCTATTACTCTTGTGACGGTGAATCTTTGAGCATATGAGCGTTATGTCATTTACGTTTTAATTTACATTTGTTCCACAATTATAAATGTATGGCGTAATAGTAGGAATTCTCGTAGTGCTTTCGCTTCATGAGTTTAAGTAATCGTTGACATATTATTTTCGCGATTTTTATTACGTGTTGATATTCGAATTGATATTCGCGGCATATTATATCTCTTTACATCGATCTGAGATCACTGAGCCGGGTAACAGAGTGGATATATATATATATTTATATACGTTTGGTGCGGCCGATTGCAACCAAAATACGATGCGCACATCTACATGTTACAGCAGCCCTATATACAAAATTTCAATGTTCTGAGGCTATTCGTTTTTGAGTTATGCGAGATACGTACCTACATACGTTCGTACAGACGCCACGAAAAATTCTCTTCAGAATTCATTTTAAAGCAGTTCTATAATTTTTTTGGAGGAAAAGAGTCTTTTATTCTGTTCTTACGTACAGATGTCACGCAAAAACATCGTTAAATTGCATTCGATAGCGGTCAAAATGGATATTTTCGTTGAAATATGCTGCCTGAAACTTTTCGCGATTACAATACTTCCTTTTTACTTCGTACAAGGAAGTAAAAATTGAACAATCATTATAACTTAGAATATTTATCATATTTAATTCATATGTAATATATTTACAAATGCTAAATGTGATATTTAGTAACAATCGGTTATGGTGTATGAAAGAAAGGTCTAAAATTATTTATACATTACATAAATAATTTAATGGTTCCCTCCCATGAGACCTTATTAATCAGTACTCTGAATCACGACTGCGGCCAGTCTCGAAGTATTTCTCCAGATAATTTTATGGCTCGTAGTACGTCATCAAAATTTCCTTCTTTATTTACATGGCTGTTCTGAGTTGTTCTCATAATATCATCACAGTTCTCACAGCTTCTTCCTAGCAGAAGTATTTTGAATTTACATTTTCTTCATATGTCTAGGATGCACAAGTTAAAGAAAAGCGGTAAAAATTCGAATCCTATAAATCCATGCTTGTTGAAATATAAAGAAGGACATGTTTTACTCTATTTTTAAATAGAAGTAATATCACAATTACCCTCTAACAAAGCCAAGTTTTCAAGCTTTTAATCCAAGCTAAGATATAGTTTGTCGTAAGATAAAACACAGTTCCGTATTTCCGACTGTGAAGTTTGGAATTTTACAACTACTAGTAAACTGCTAGTCACAAAAACCATACAGATAAATTAGAACGAACTCATTAGAAAACCCTGAAGTGAAACAAAAAAAGACAATGAAGTAGCACATAAAAAATACAGCAGAAAAAAAAAAGAACGTTTTCTTCTATTCTATTTGCGTTCTTAGCTTTTTTTAACTCGCTAATTCTTCTACGTTGCTAAGTTATTCGATAAGCCTTAAAATAGAAGCAACCCGTGGGATAGGGATGGAATCTATGCAGTTGGAAAGAAGTACGAAAAAACTCTCTGCTAAAAAAGAACATGAGGTGAGAAAACAACATCAGGAACACAACTGATCAAAAGTGGGATGGGGTTTTTCAACTCTTTTTAAAACATCAAAATGAACGAAATGCCCTGTAACGAAGATAGACCAATGATACTGCTGAAATCCCAATCTCAGAATATCATTTTTAATGCCCCTAATAGACATGGATTCCTTCAGTTTCATCACCATCATTAGATAACTAGGATACGATGTTCCTTTCTGATGGTTATGCGCTAAATCTAGAAACCATTCACAATGTTATGATAAAGTTAATAATGTTATAATACAAAACTGACAAAAATTAAATGTATATACGCAAATTATGGCAAGTATAATTTCTTCATTTATTATCAGCGTCGCATAGCAAGTTACATAACGTATAACCCTCCATTAATATCTAATACTGAAGTAACGAATACTTCAGAAGTGCAGGTACTTTAAATCTGAGATGTTATTCCATGGGTATAACTTCCTCCTAAATGACTACTTTCACCATTGCACTATATTAGCATGCTTGTAGATGCTGTGATGGCAAGACTGTTACTTTCTGAAGAATAATTGAACGTCAATCAATCATATGGTAGCAACTTAATACAGACAGGACACACGAGGTTTTTGGAGTTACAATAAAAATTGCACTACATAAATGCTACCAGACATCTGGCAGCAATCCGAAAGACACTATTACTACCAAAAGACTATACAGACTAGACTTCTGAACGACAATTTATCAATTAAATTCCGTGAAACAGAACCGCGCCATATATGCCACGAAGTAGAAAACCAAAATTCTAACAAAAAATAATATTCAACAAAGAATATTGAACTTTCCCGTAAATTGGGGCCATTGAACAAAACAACTGATAAAAACGAATTCTTATTTCGTTATATGAGAAACTAAACGTAAAACTGCAATTGCATACATGCATTGTTACTCCACTTGAAGAAATGAAATATATGAGCTGAGAAGTTTTATCTATATTTTATATTTTCATCACTTTCTAAAAAAAATGGCATTAAGACACTACGGTCTTTAAGCAACAGTTTATATAGTTTGGGCTTAAATGCAATCTTGGCAAGCTACCCATCATTTAATAACATACTGCCTGAAAGAATTTCAATTGAAACTCTTCAGATTACCGATTCACTGAAAGCCTTACATATACAGTTTTGCCCACGAACCAAATTTGAGATAATTTTTATTCATCAAACTTAAAATGCAGTTTACAAACAGGGCCTTATCAAGGCATTTTAGGATCTTAGGCACAGCCAGAGGAACAACCATAGGAATGCATAATTTCGCTACTTTTATAAATGTAAACAAGATTATGAGGAATTATATGATGATAACGAAAATTCAGAAATAAGACCTTA
Source organism: Stegodyphus dumicola (assembly GCF_044657685.1). Taxonomy (NCBI): domain Eukaryota; kingdom Metazoa; phylum Arthropoda; class Arachnida; order Araneae; family Eresidae; genus Stegodyphus; species Stegodyphus dumicola. Next base: position 17,261,641 of record NC_140772.1, on the reverse strand, counting down.
GATCCAGGTCTCGTCGGCTTAGATAATAATCAGGTCCTGTTTACAATTATATAAGACACGAAACCAATTCTTCTCCATAGAATCCGTTAAAACAAGGGACATTATTAACCGGTCCTACTTCTAATACAATATACTACGTATAAATCATATTTTAAATTGAATAGAATGAAAGACCATGTATATAATAAGCGAAAATTCTTCTACAATCTGCTCCCGAATTACGACGATGTCGACAGTTATTTTGCAAGCAGTTAAAAAATGCACAGGAAAGAGGAATAAAACACATCATAAACAACAGAAAAAATGTTATTACAAATGTACTCGCTTTCTACAAACAGGAGAATAGATTCATTTGATTATGTAAGTTAAACCAGTCTTATCTATATATCACGTATGTAATACGCTATTGTAAAATAAGTACGCTATTGTAAATACATGAAACGCTATTGTAAATAACAGAAGAATAAACATCATTTAAAAAAGAAAACATCATACAGAACAACTTTTTTGCAAGATAACTGGAAGAATATCATTAATTAAAATTGGCGTAAAAAAGTCAGTAGAACATTTTTCTTTATTATCAGTGTTATATATGTAGCTAAAGTTCAGGTAAATTACATACTGCTGTAGATAAAAACCGTTCCAAAATACTGTGTGCATTATTTAATCTTACTGTTATATCACACAGCTTTCTTTCAATTTTTGTATTTTCCACTATTCTGCAATTAACAAACTTTCTCTCCTTTTGTGGCACGGCGTGGCGAACCAGGAATCTACTGTACTTGAAAGTTTTTATCAACTTCCAATTATCTTTGTTTGAAGAGGGAAAAAAAACACTTATCCTACTCTTCATTGGGGGAAAATCCTTCTGTTACACAAATTTGTTATTTTTGGACAGACATAAATTACTAAATTAATTTTGCGTGAGATGAGCTCTGGCATGGCGCATGGATGATTCCGGATTACTTAGAAACGTAAAAAAGCTCCAAGTCCTAAATTATACTACAGATATCAATTTACCTATCAAACAGCTCGTGAAACGCGGAAAGCCTAAGTAAAATTAATATAAAATGGAGGAAACCTAGTCTGCACGCAACAGCAGTAGAATGGTGAAAGTGCAAATATTAAGATTTATGCAAGAGGATTGTCAAGTGTAGCCAGCCAGGTGAGATGGACGCTTCCGCCGAAGAGCCATACCGCGAAATTTTATTTCATTGCAGTCAGACGGAGGAGGGGCCACATACAAAAAAGAGGAGGGAGAACAAAAATTCTCTGTGGTACTTGCCTATGCAAAACCTGGATGTAAAACTTTGGCCAATAGCCAAAGTACGTAGACCTGGACTTCCCAGAAACTATTTACGGTCTGGTACCTCCCTCCTACACCCGGCAATACTAGCACGCGAGCTTCGCTTTACTTACCAAGCAGTCTCAATAAAACATTCATACTTCAGTTGTAAATTCGGCCTCATTTGTTTGATTTTCCCCCCTTCTTCCAATATGGCTACGCGTGTGACAATCACAAAATCACAACATCCCTCCCTCCACCCGCGCATCCTCCCAATCAGATGACAATGGAGGTGTTATGTACGACGCAACAGCCCATCTCCCTAACCTGTCACAGACAGACGACAATGAGTGAAATATATTCTGCGCTTAAAATAACCAAATAAACAAGCCGCATTTCGCATTCGAGGGAATCAAACGACTTGCCTAAACCTTCCCATCCATACACACGAAGCAAACACCATTACGACAGTTTTTTATTCAGAAAAATGCAACGAGCTGCAACGAGTGAGGAGGCGGTGGGGTTTGAAATCGTGTGGCCTCCAATCATAACCATGGAGACCACGCAGAAAAAAACTGAAATTATGTACGACTGGTACAATAAGGCGACGAGAATATTCCCAGGTATTTTTCACGGCACGAATTTATTAGGCTGTAAATCACTGCATTGGCACCTTCATCCTGGTTTATTAATCTATTCCCAATATGCAGGCAGAGTTTGTGAAAATTTATTTTTGCCCACGGAAGGTAAATATTCGCCAGAAATTCGAATTTATGGCTCGTATATAACTGAGGTATTCGAATTTCACCTATTGTTTGCGATAATCCATTGTCGATATGCACAACCCATTCAAAAGAATGGGGGAACGGAAAACGTGCGCATAAAATATCTGCGCGTCACATATTCTATTTATGCGGCAACGAATTACGTTTGACCAAAATAACAATAAAACGCCTCCAGTGCAACAGCACTCAAAAGAACACACTTTAAACCAGCTACGCAATTTTAACTATATGGATAAGCAAATATTAATAAGTCAAACAAAATGATCTCAAAATGCATGATGATGTCCTTTAAGAAACATATAGGATATTACGAACTTACGAACATTAAGATCTTACGATCTTACGAAACATATAGGAACTTACGAAGTTTTACATGGCACTTTACACCATAAAACTTCACATTTATCTTTTACTAACTTCCCGACAAAAGCTGTACCTGACAAAAACAAAACAAAACAAAAAAATAAAATAAAATAAATAAATAAAATAAAATAAAAAAATTTTTAAAAAAATCTGAAATGTTTCAGATTTTAAATTACGTCCAAAGGGGCGTTTTTTAACATTTTGTGTGTTACCTTTCTTTATTAAATATCATGTTCCTCGCACTTAAACCATAAGATCCAGTGCAACAGCAATATCGCAAAATAGTTTTAAAACGAGCATATCTTTAGAATTTCCGATACAGAGACTCACGCGCTGGAGATAAAAATGTTTTTTCTGCACAACGTTGCCATTGCTCGCTTTGAAATCCTTGAGTTTGTTAATCAAAAATTCGTCAAAGTTTTAAAAAATAGGAAATCGATCATAAAACAAATTTCAAATTTCAAGTTTGGTCTTCCACATGCTCATATTCGTTGGAGGATTACGTTATTCAAAATTCGATGACTCTATGTACCGCTGTTTTATCACAATACGAGAAATATACATACATTTATGCAGATTTTTCATTATTTAATTTCTTCAAATATAATGCCAAAGCGAAACTAATAGTCCTTCGGGATTCAAATCCCTTTGGACTAAAAAAGTAGTCCCCGCTTTTTCGGATGGCACAGACTGTCTTTTCACCATCGAAGGAGAACAAATTATATACTTTGCACTTTGTAATCGATTACGAAGTCTCGATGCTTCGTTCACGTTTCAAGCGGAATTCTGGTAACGCTGTATATCAAAAATCTTGCAGAAAGTAAAATGGCCTTTCATTTTTAATTTTTTTCTTGTTGCATACCAGACTGGACGCAATGCGAATAAATATCAATGATACAATGAACAGTTTCAATTATTCGAATTAATTCATTGTGAGACCTTTATAAAAGTCTTAATAAACAGAAACTGACTGATATTGCTGATTACAATGATCAAAAGTAATGATATGATTAGTTTAGTTCTCTTGTTAATAACAAACAGCATTTGTCAATGTAATCAGTCTAAAAAATAATGAAAATTAATATATGTATGTATTGTTGTCTAATCAGAAATAAGGCATGACTACACAATAGATATTAGAATCTAATGATCGTATATGTACGATTTAAAATAAAAATTACCTATGGTAGATCCCATCGGGAAAAGAATCCTTGAATTCATTTGAAAACTTCGTAATCGATAACAACGCCCATTTACTTATCGATGATACAAATCTGTCTATCGATGGTGAAAGACACTCTGTGCCATCCGAAAAAAGCGGCGAACCAAAGGAAAAAAATCTGATGTGTACACCACATGACTTCCTTGTACGGAATATTAAATTATACGCATTTTTTCTTGCATTTCATTTAAACTTATTGGATTCAATTAAACCTACTTCGCCGACAGCGCATAAACCACAATAGAATAAATGCATTCTTTAAAATTCACTCTAGTATTTGTTTACCATAGCGACACTCTGGCGCTAGGTTCAATTAACAGTATTATATTTCGTTCATATTATAACTCAGAATGCACAAAATTTATATCATTTAAAGAATTATCTAATCGTTGCCACATGTTCTATTCAAAGACTATAATAAAGCCAGAACGATATATAAAATAAATTAAGCAAACAAAACAAAAAAGAAACACTTTTTCACAGACGATTGAGTATTTCTCATTCAATTAATTCAGTTCTCACTTCGCGACAAGGCAAAAATACATAAAAACTCGAAATATCTGTATTAAAAATTACGAAGTAAATCTTAAACGCTTATTTCCTCGAAAAAGTTCCAGAAAGGATTAAGCATGATTTAATTGGCAATAATAAATGAAGGCGTTATCTTTGTTATTGCGAAGCTACGTCTCTAGATTTCTCTAGATTGGCAACAAATCCACTAGTCTGCTGTTTCAAATGTAAACAATCAATGGCCGCCGTAAAAAAAAAAAAAAAAAAAAAAAAAAAGGCTTAGCGGCACTTAAACAACTTTAAAATTGTTGATAATTCTAAAAATACTGCACACAGATTTACTAAAGGCATAAAAACTTTAACCGGAAGATAAAAACAACATAATTCAACCATTTTTAAAGCAAAAAATGTACAATTTACAAACATATAAGAGTCAAGAAACTGAGATCACTGAGCCGGGTAACAGAGTGGATATATATATAAATATATTTATATACGTTTGGTGCGGCCGATTGCAACCAAAATACGAGGTGCACATCTACATGTTATAGCAGTCCTATATTCAAAATTTCAACATCCTGAGGCTACTCGATTTTCAGTTATGCGAGTACGTACATGCATACGTTCGTACAGACGCCACGAAAATTTCTCTTCAGAATTAATTTTAAAGCAATTTTATAATTTTTTTTGGAGGAAACGAGTCTTTTATTCTGTCCTTATATTCTGTCTTTATATCACGCAAAAACATCGTTAAATTGCATTCGATAGCAGTCAAAATGGATATTTTCGTTGAAATATGCTGCCTGAAACTTTTCGTGATTACAATACTTCCTTTTTACTTCGTACAAGAAAGTAAAAATGTACTGATCCCGAAATGGCAAACCACAGTGTGAGTGGTCAAACGAAAGAAATCTTCAAAGTAAACAGGCTGTTAGAAAAAAGACGTAGCATTTCAAAATGCAAATATGTTTCCAAGTATTGCGTCTATACAAATAAGAAGGCTGGTGTTAAATAAGGACATGAATTGAAGTCGTTTTATAGAAATTTGAATCACAAATCAAATAGAATCGCAATATTTTAAGTAAGCCATCCTCTCACATGAAGTATCCCTCATAAATGACGGTTAAAATGGTTCAGGACGGAAGCTATTTTTTGGGGGGGGGGAAGGCCTGGGATTTTATGTCATAAAAAGAACTTCGAAAATTTAATGTCTGATCTGCAGTGACAAGTATCTCACGTTTACGACGTTGTTGATAAAAACATCACTGATCAGTTCAATGCGTAAAAAGACAAAAACATTTGAAAATACCACGATTTTCCGTAACGACTCTACTGCTAATGAATCGCAAACTTTGAATTCGTTGTTTATAAAGAAAGAAAATATTCAGAACTGAAATTTAATGCAGCAACAAAAATGACGCAAATGAACACTTGCCGTTCTTCACAGAAGAATAAAAACTTGAGCTTCAGGATTCTGCTGTGAACAAACAACATGGAAGAGAATTGTCGGGTTCAATGAGAAACTACTATTAATTTCTGAAAAAAAATGTAAAACAATAAATTCTGGATCGAAGACGCGCTGTTTCGGATGAACGATACCGCCATATTAGATTTTTCCTCTCGAAATTTGTTACAAGAAAGAGATTAGACATTATAGATAAGCCCCACATTGAAACTCCTACATTTCAAGACATCTTTTTAAAAAATTGATTACAAAACTTGAAAGAGTTCTTATTTTGCTGTCTCTATATATTATGCCACCGAATTTATGATTTCCTTCTCATAACTTATGTTACTCTGATATTTACAGTTGTTTTTCCTTAATGATGTTTAAAATACGGCAATAAACTAAATTTAGAACACAAACTCGGGTACATTTTCAGCTGGGCAGTTAGGTATTACATAACAACATCTAGCTATGCAGACAAATCTTTCTTAGTGAAAAATTATGAGGATTTCATAATTTTTCAATAAGAAATGCTTTTATCTCCAAAGCTTGACGATGACTAACTCAATCATGAGGATAATTCTCCACTAATTAAAGAAAATGTAATAATTTATTTCAGCATACAATTCCATCAACCATAGAATTAGAAGTAAATATTTTGATTAAAAAATGTTTACATTTGTACTGTTTTGCGTTAAAAAAATCGGACATATTTAAAATGAGAATTTTTGTAATAAAATTATGCCTTTTTATTTTTTTACTTCTACGCATTGTAAAACATTTAATGGGAAAGGTGTCACGGAAATAAAATCTGAGTCTCAGTGCCGAATTCCAATTCTATCTTTATTCATATTTATAATCTTCATTATTGTCTCTGCAAAATCTTTCAAATTTGAATAGTTCCTTTTAAAATCTTCCAAAAAATTCTTTCTCGTATTTCTCTCTTGCATTCCGGGTAAGCGTACATTCATCAACGAAGTGTCTCGCGTCCATCAAAAATAATAAAAAAAAAAAAATCGAAAGGAAAAAGAATAATACATACACACCCCCTTACGCGGTCTTTAGCTTCGATATCGTAAGTCGTAGTTACATACTTCTAATTAGCGAAGTGTTTTAAATGACGAAAATATACATGCTTTGGCAATGCGAAATTAAAAGAAATTAATTTTCAACAAATAGCGAAATCCAAATTTTAATGCTGTCTTCCGGTTCCTATACTTATAGTTTATTATAATTTTATGAAACAAGTTTAATTGAATATCGATAAAAAATGTATAAATCATGTCATATCCACATCAGATTTTTTTAACGTGTAATAAAAAAAATCTGATGTGTACACCACACAACTTCCTTGTACGGAATATTAAATTATACGCATTTTTTCTTGCATTTCATTTAAACTTATTAGATTGAATTAAACCTACTTCGCCGACAGCGCATAAACCACAATAGAATAAATGCATTCTTTAAAATTCCCTTTGTTTACCATAGCGACACTCTGGCGCTAGGTTTACTTAACAGTATTATATTTCGTTCATATTATAACTCAGAATGCACAAAATTTATATCATTTAAAGAATTATCTAATCGTTGCCACATGTTCTATTCAAGTACTATAATAAAGCTAAAACGATCTATAAAAGAAATTAAGCAAACAAAACAAAAAAGAAACAGTTTTTCACAGACGATTGAGAATTTCTCATTCAATTAATTCAGTTTTCACTTCGCGACAAGGCAAAAGTACATAAAAACTCAAAATATCTGTATTAAAAATTACGAAGTAAATCTTAAACGCTTATTTCCTCGAAAAAATTCCAGAAAGGATTAAGCATCATTTAAATAATAAATGAAGGCGTTATCTTTGCTGTTGCGAAGCTAAGTTTCTCTAGATTGGCAACAAATCCGCTATCCTGCTGTTTCAAATGTAAACAAGGGCAAAAGCCGCCATCAAAAACATTATTAGGCTTAGCGGCACTTAAACAATTTTAAAATTCTTGAAAATTCTAAAAATATTGCATACAGATTTATTAAAGGCATAAAAACATTAACCGGAAGATAAGAACAACATAATTCAATCATTTTTAAAGCAAAAAATGTACAATTTACAAACATATAAGAGTAAAGAAACTGAGATCACTGAGCCGGGTATCAGAGTGGATATATATATATAAATATTTATATACGTTTGGTGCGGCCGATTGCAACCAAAATACGAGGTGCACATCTACATGTTACAGCAGTCCTATATACAAAATTTCAACGTTCTGAGGCTACTCGTTTTGGAGTTCTGCGAGATACGTACGTACATACGTTCGTACAGACGCCACGAAAAATTCTCTTCAGAATTAATTTTAAAGCAGTTTTAGAATTTTTTTGGAGGAAACGAGTCTTTTATTCTGTCCTTACGTACAAATATCACGCAAAAACATCGTTAAATTGCATTCGATAGCGGTTAAAATGGATCTTTTCGTTGAAATATGCTGCCTGAAAGTTTTCACGATTACAGTACTTCCTTTTTACTTCGTACAAGGAAGTAAAAAGAAAAAAAACTAAATTTGAAATATGGAAAATTAAAATACACTGTAACCATTAAAAACCCGAAAGTTGGTATACAAACTAAACTAAAGTTTCAGTTCTAAAACCATTGAATGTGAAAACTAAATTTAAATGAAAAGTATTCATCCCACAATGAAAAACGAAAATCCAGAATGCAGCAGACCTACTATGCGGAGAGAAAGTGCACGAGGTAAGGAAGGCTGAAAAAATTCTTTGAATGATAGAAAGTGAAAATAATTTTTGACTTGAAGTATTTTTCGTGAGATGTGAAAGTGACGCGATCAAACTAACAAAGAAATCCTTCTTGTTGCACAGTGGGGGTCGTGGATCCCAGACATCTTCCGTTTCAACCTCGCACCTCCCTTTTCTTTCTTTCGCCTCCCCGCCCTCCACGCGTTAACTTTTTATGAAGCTTTTTTTCAGAATCTTTTTAATGCGCCTCGATAAAAAGGTACTTCCTCTTCCTATTTCGAGGCAGACTTTTCTACCGTTTCTTTATTTTTTACGCGAAAAAAGAAAGAGAGTGATACTTTTCGTAATCATAGATATGAATGAATGAATCAAAGAGAAAAAGTGACGCGAAGGGGAAAAATAACCACATCCTGAGAGTTGTTCCAAAGCACCTGGATCATTCGTTGGAAAGCGGGAAAATATAACAGACGGGGAAAAAAAAATATTTCTAAATGCTCATTTTTATCGTTATTGTTTCAGCGTCGCAAGGATAACGTTAGTAATATGAATGCGATAGAAAACTTTTACGACACTAAAACCTACTTTCTCAACTCACTGCAATGCAATTAAGACAGTTTCGGGCCTTCGGCAAAGTACTCCTTCAAGCCCCTCATCTTATATGTAATCGAGAATGGGATCATGAAGAATTGCAGGGATGGCATTGGGCTGAGGCGTGGTATCACAGCATGCCTACAAATTTCAAATTGTGCGGGGAGGATATTTTTTCAATTTATTTATAGAGTAAAATCCTTATTGCCTTCATTTAATCTGTAGCTAGGCCCTGATTCATCAATTTTAGGATTCAGAAATTCAAAACGAAACGAGTTCCCATGCCGCCACATCCTCTTTCTACCTCCTTATTTTCTGTTTTGGTTGGGGGTCCACCAGCGGCCGAGCGGTGGTAGTTCGGTCCGAGGTTCGAATCCCGCGAACGGGCTGGCTGCATGGGCGTTTTCGTGGTTTTACCCATGTGTTACCTGTATACGAGCCAGTTTCCCTAAGAAAGTCCTCCACGAAGGCATCCCTCCCCTTAGGCAGATAGCCCTCGATTCTTTGCCATAATCACACACACACACTGTTTTGGTTGTTAACTAATGCTATGGTCTACGAAATTCCTCATGGCAAAGAGCGCAAGATTACGCCAGCCGTTGGCAACAGCCTTGACCATTTTACAGGTGACAGTGCACAATGCGACTTAGCTCTGTTCCGCCCACAATTTTGATAGAGAGCAGCCCATGGGAGGGACGGGTTTAAGGGTCTCCCACCTCTCTTGCACCAACCAACCAACCTCTCGTTACAGCTACAAGAGTAGAATATGCATTCTTTACATATGAATTTAGCGCAATTTATTATTGTTCTAATTAAAATGCATAGTCAGTTAGCAAACAATAGTAAAACAACATTTCTTTTTTCCAAATTAGTGTTAAGCAATACACTCTTTGTGAAAATTCTGGGCGAACGCCTTAGGTGATATCCAGACTCTGAGCCCACAGAACAATTATATCTTCTGTGAAAGTTACTGCCTTTATAGTTTTATGTAATGCTCAGCAGAGGATGCTTTCATAACAGTGCCGCATTTTGATGTAAGTCGACCGCTGTTGGACAGCGAGTTTTTCCTTTGGAAATCGCATTTGATTGTTGGTTATTTGTCAAAAGATCGTGTTATGTCTCGTAAAAGAAGAAGAAATTACTACCAGAACTTGTAGGAAATCGATCGCGACTGTGGTTTATCGTTCTGCAACAATGCTGCTCGTGCTGGTAAGGATCCCATGATTGTCAGGCGAATATGGGATCGATGGGTTCAAAAGGGCCATACTGAACGCCAAGCAGGATCTCAACGGCCTTCAGCCATTAATTCCCAAGAGTATAGATATGCTGTCATCTCGGCGTCGCAGGATCATACAGCCACGTCACATACCCTAAGTCAGGAATTTGGCTCGTGTGCAATGTCCATCCGGACAGTATGACGACGTCTGCAACATCACAGACAGTCAGCACGGGGACCATTGCAGCAAAGGCGCGGCAACATTGATGCGAACAAAGACATCTCTGTATACAGGAGTGGCACCGCGTCCTCTTTTCAGACGAATCTTGGTTCTGCGTACAGCATCATGATGGACGTATATGTATGTGGAGTTTCCGAAGGCAGCAAACATTCCCAGCTTACATTCGTCGACGTCAAATGCGACGAGTACCTGCAGTGCTGGCATGAGGTACCATTGGATATACATTTCTATCACTTGTTCGCATACTGGTAATGTGGACAGCCGCTGTTACATTCTGACATGTTAAGACCCGTAACCTTCCATGTTAGACCTTCCATGTTGACATGTCGTGTGGCCCACCTTCGAGGCCTGTTTGACGCAATCTTTCAACAAGATAAATGCATGGCTCCATATTGCCGTTCTGTCCTGTCTTGATGTTCCTCGATACAGAGATTGTTCGACTGTTACCCTAGCCAGCACGTTCTCCAGATCTCTCTCCCATTGAAAACATTTGGCCATTACGTGAAGAGAGACTACCACGCCACCACTCACTATCCAATACACTTTGGCGCACTGAATCTGTGTGGAATAAAATATCTGTATCTGTCAACAAAGCTAAGTTCGACTCGATGTCCAGCCGCATTGACAGCCGTTGTTGCTGCCTGATGTGGCAGTTCTATGCACAGAACTGTGCGTTATGTATTCCAAACAACTTGAAAATTTAATTATATATTCCTCTCATTATACTGCATACTATGTGCAATAAATAAGAGTCTGTTATTTGTTTCTTTCTTGGTGTAGCAATTTTAATGACCAACAATGGAAATATCTTGTATTGCTTACATTAGCTAATAGCAGAAGAAATTTGAAAAACTAAGTTTTTTGTTTTACGACTGTTAACGCCGAAGTGCTGCCCAGACGGGATAGTGGTTAACATCTCTGACTGCCGTTCCGAAGAGCCCGTGTTCGAATCCCGAAAAAAGCATGGATGTTTATAAGTGTATAGTTTCTGTGAGGCAAGAGAGCTCTCAAAAGCCAGCCCAAATACTCTCAAGAGATTGATGGTAAGTGTAGAGGGATGGAGACCTCAGGAACCACCCCGGGAGGGGGGTTCTCCCTCGGAATTCCATCCAAAGCGGAAGCTTAGCAATTATCAAAACCCAGCGATACCTAATATGGCTAGATGGATGTACAAGTGCCGGCCTTGCTTCAACCTGTACCTGTTAATGACGAAGTTTGAAAAAAGCTTGCCTTGTTCTAAGAATTCCAAACCTTGAAACTATATAACTAAAGGCGACTTTTCTAGACACTGAAATTGCAATCTGCAGCAGCGAAAGTTATTTTGCAATTCATCATTTATAACAATATTATTATTACTAACTGTGACATTTACTTATCGAATGAAAAAATCTATCTTTCAAGAAAAGATTTTGACCTTAAACAGCGGAAAATTACATCACATGTGACTCAAGACAGCAAGTAACGCTTCCTTGCAGCAAAGCACAACAGAAAATTACAACAGTAACAAACTGATAACAACTCACGCGAGTGTTAGAATCGCCGGTATCGTTCATAGCATGGAAATGGTTCATTTGCATGAGAATCGCGCTTATTGGACACGCACCGGCGATAGGCCGGCAGATTTCGTATGCACGCATTTGGCTCGTCCAGGAAGACGCAACGAAAAATAAAAAACAGCAAAAATGTAATAATGAATTCGAATGGCTTTTCCCAGCTCTTTCACGACTTGTCGCCTCCACGGTTTTATTGTTATTTTGATATTTTTGTATCCATAGTGGTTAGAATTTGTTTCTCGACCAGAGAAAGAAGCAAAATAGGAGGAAGAACATTCTGCAAATTAACGATGCTACCACGACTGTTTTTTAAATTGGATTTTGTTGAAACGATAGCATTAATCCAAATACATCATTTTAAACACACTGACGAAGATTTCCGACCATTGATCACCCTGCGTTAGGGATTGAACAAGATGCGAAAATTATTTTGACACACTATCGGTTTTTTAATGTCGAAATTGTATCATTTAAAATTCTAAATATCAGTAATGAATTTTATATGATCTTCCCCGAATTTCATATTTTTGATTCGGTTGCCCAACCAGGATTAGCGACACTGACTGCCGTATCGAAGGACCTGGGTTCGAATCCCGTTGAAGGCATGGCGTCTCTAAATGTACTCTAAATACGCGGTAAGCCGAAAGTCCTCTCGAGAGGTTGTAGATAGGGAAAAAGGATGGGAAACTCTCGGAAGCGTCCCCCCTGGGGTGCTCTCCATCAAAACTGGGGCGGAACTGAGCGAAGTCGTATGTATGGTGCTCAACGCTCCATCTTGCACTTCTTGTCATGACAAATTTCGTGGACTTGTTCTGATGTTACTGTCAGACATATGAGATAAGTCACAACAACAATAATATTTCTTATTCGATATTATTATTATTATATTAATCATTCTTTTAAATTCCAGTCATCACACATTTTTTTTTTTTTTTCCTTTTTGTCGGTAATCGTAGCAACAAATCACAATCCCATTCATTAAAGCCATTGTTGAGTATTATAGCATTCTACGTGTTGACAATATCTGCTCTTCGACTTTTCGTTAACAGAATGTTTCTGTCATGTTCGTTCCTTCATATTTTGATACGTATTACTGCAGGCAGCAAAGGCAGAAGACACCATTTTACAATACTTTCCCATTATAAGCACTTTCTAAACATAAATTCATTTTTAAAAGTATTCTCAGCTTAGGGCTTAATTTCTATAATTAGAAGTGCCGGAGCCCTACGGCAGTCCGTCAGGAAAAAGGAATAAGAGTAAATAAATAAATAAAATGACTATTAAAATCATTAATAATTTTATAAGGTATTTCTCCCGCTTTCCTAGCATGCCTTCGTGGTGCAGTGGTTCTGCACACTCAGCCGGTATTTCAGAGGTCCGTGGTTCGATTCCCGGCGAAGGCGATTGCATATTTTTCATCTCTCTGGCTTTTCCAACTAACCTAATGTTTCTACAGTGGCGCCCGAACTAAAAGAGTTGTGGATGATGATTCTCCACACCCAAAATTTGGCGACTAGGTCCCCTAAAACACTAGTCGTCCTTTAAAAAGGGGAGCATATAAGGTATTTCTCCCGCTTTCCTAGCATGCCTTCGTGGTGTAGTGGTTCTGCACGCTGGACTGGTATTCCAGAGGTCCGTGGTTCGATTCCCGGCGAAGGCGGTAGCTAATTTTTCATCTCTCCGGCTTCCAAAAAAACCTAATGTCTCTACAGTAGAGCCCGAACTAAAAGGGTTGTGGATGATGACTCTCCACACCCACGATTTGGCGATTGGGTCCCCTAAAAACCACAGTCGCCCTTTAAAAAGGGGAGTATGTAAGGTATTTCTCCCGTTTTCCTAGCGTGCCTTCGTGGTGTAGTGGTCAGCATAGTGAGCCGGTATTTCAGAGGTCCGTGGTTCGATTCGCAGCGAAGGCGACTTCATATTTTTCATCTTTCTGACTTTTCCAATTAGCCTAATGTTTCTACAATTTAAAAATTAAATAGTTAATTATTATCAAATTAATTAATAATTATTTAATTAATATTTAGCATCAATCAATTATCCTTATTTAATTAATCATTAGTTATTAAAATAATTAAATAATTAAAATTAAGGTTAAATAAAATATAAAGAGATAAATCAAAATTTAATAAGCGATTTTTAATAAAATTTTATTACGAAAAATAAAATTTTCGAGATCAAATTTCTACTGAAATTGTTGTTTAGTTACATAAAAGAGGTGCCGGAGCCTTCTTATTTATGGCTCCGGTGCGTTCCGGCTAGTATTATGATTTATACCCAAAACTAAGGCGTACCGAAGCCGGACTCCGGTGCAACAATAATTTTCAATTGAAATCAAACTCTTTCTCTGAAGAACTAAAGATCTAAGCTTTCACACTGTGGAGCTCTGGCAATACCATGTTCAGGTACATTCTTTGAGACGGTGTTGGCTCTGGTCAGTAGGCAAGGTGAAGAACCCAGTGACGTGACATAACATCGGTATGCTCACGACAAGACACGAACCTTCTTGGAAGCTTCCCAAGAGGATTCGCATCGATATTGTTCCCGTCAAAGGGATGACCTAGTTCTTCCTTTCTTTTTTAAGCGTGAATCCAGCTAGTTCATGATTCCCAGCTCCAAACTGTGCTTGGCAAATTGCAATTATTATTATTTTTTTTTTTTTGGCGTAAGGCTTCCTATTAGGCAGAAATGAATCGATTTGCCTACTCATAACCAAGTCCATGAATTCTTTAAACAGCAAACAATCGTTCTGATTATAGTTAAAATTGGTGAATGCTAAATTGTACACTCATGTCCATAAATTAAGGATAATTCGAAGTCACGCGGAAATCGAACTCTAAAATAAATATATCACCTGTAAAATCACTACACACATCTTCAAGAATCGTATGCAAATTTCAGGAAGTAACCAGATGACACCGATGATACGTCACAGTGACGAGAGTGTAAGAGAGTGATATATAAGGAATACAGGCAAAGAAGTAAAATTGTTCGCAGGCGCTTAATAAGCATTTCAGTGCAATAACCGAAAAGTTATGACACAAAGGACGCATTTGGATGATTTTTGACGTGGTAGAATTATCGGCCGTCTGGAATGTGGGCGTACCCAAATGGAAGTATCAGACAGTATTGGCATTGCCCAGAGTGTCATTTCCAAGCTTTGGTAACGATTCCAAGATGATGGTAGTGTGAGTAAACGTTACAGCACAGGTCGCCCCAGAGTTACAACGCCGAATGAGGACCGGTATTTGGCAGTTACTGCCAAAAGAAACAGGCGGAGCACAGCCTCAGACCTGTCTCGTCAGCTCTCTTCAGCCACTGGTACGACAACTTCAAGGCAGACCGTGTACAGACGCTTAGGACAGATTGGTCTATATGCTCGTAGACCTGTCAGATGAGTTCCACTTACTGCAACTCACTGCCGCCTGCGGTTAGCCTGGAGTAAAGAGCATGCATTGTGGATACCGCAACAGTGGGCTTGTGTGATGTTTTCCGACGAGTCCAGGTTTAGCTTGCAGTCTGATTCTCGCCGGACTTTCATATGGAGAGCTCCAGGTACCTGTTACCACCATGAAAACATCATTGAACGACACCGTTACGGTGGTGCAGGAGTGCTCGTTTGGGGTGGAATTATTCTGGGTTCCAGAACTGACCTGCATGTTCAATTTGGAACCATGACAAGCCAAATCTATCGGGACGTCATTCTGGAACAACATGTACGTTTGTTTCAGGGCGCCATGGGCGCACAATTTGTTTTTATGGATGACAACGCCCGTCCTCACCGTGCAAACATCGTAAGCGAATGCCTTCAATCGGAGGATATCACCCGTACGGACTGGCCAGCATTCTCACCGGACTTGAATCCAGTACAGCACGTGTCGGACATGCTTGGCCGACGAGTTGCAGCCCGTCAACCTCCTCCTACATATCTACCGGAACTTCGGAGAGCATTGCTTTTTGAGTGGTGTAATATCCCCCAAGATCAGATCGATAATTTGATACTCAGCATGCCTGGCGTTGTACGGACTGTATTGCATCGTCTGGGAGACATACAATGTATTAACAATCATACCAACCATGTATATTGTTTTTTTGTAAATAGTTTTTTTTTAGTCCGTAGGGATTTCAGTCCCGAAGGACTATTGCTTTCGTTTTGGCATTTTGCGTCGGACTCATAAACGTCGGTTCACTTTTCAAACTGTTGCCACAAAATGTTAGAGTCCTGCATTATATTTGAAGAAATTAAATAATGAAAAATCTGCATAAATGATTGTCTATTTTTCGCATTGTGATAAAACAATGGTACATAGAGCCATCGAATTTTGAATGACGAAATCCTACTGCGAATATGGGCACCTGAAATCCCAAATTTGGAATTTGTTTTATTATATATTTTATATTTTGTAAAACTTTAACGAATTTTTGATTTACAAACTCAATGCTTTAAAAGCGAGAAATGGCAACGTTATATAGAAAAAAAATACTTTTATCTCCAGCTCGCGAGACTGTGTATATCGGAAATTCTAAAGATATGCTTAATTTAACATTATTTTGCGATATTGCTCTTGAACTGAATTTTATGGTTTAAGTGCAAAGAACATGATATTTAATAAATAAAATTAACACTCAAAACGTTAAAAAAACGCCCCTTTGGACGTAATTTAAAATCTGAAAAATATCAGATTTTTTTTTTTTTTTTTTTTTTTTTTGTAATTTGCTCCAGTGAGAAAAAATCGCTAATTTTTTTAATAATATCAAACATATAGCATCTTCTTTTGCTCTTTACCTTTTGTTTAATAAATAAGCTTTACAAATAAGTCAAATTTGGTTTGCTTCTAAACCTTCCTTTGCCTAATTTTGCATTATCCTTAATTTATGGACATGAGTGTACTTGAATTTCCTGAATATGTTGGCTGAAAATCAGCGCATGTCCATTTGACTTAACGCATCTGAACTAAAGCCTTAATGACATGCAAAGCAAAATCACCATTGTTTTTAGAAATCTCAAAATCTATGTTGATTTATTGAAAGCCACAGCAAACGTAACATCTAAAAACTATAGTCATTCCCATAATAATATACTACACACTGCAACAATCAATATATATATAAAGAAGAAAGTCTGTACGTTTGATTGTTCTCTAACAACTGAGTCACTACTATATAGCTATCGACATCAAACTTTCTACAGTTCTTTTCTGGGTCTTGGAAAAGGTCGACGTCCACTTTTTTCTAAAAAAAAAAATCTGATGTGTACCCCACGACTTCCTTGTAGGGAATATTAAATTATATGCAGTTTTTCTTGCATTTTATTTAAACTTATTAGATTGAATTAAACCTACTTCGCCGATAGCGCATAAACCACAATAGAATAAATGCATTCTTTAAAATTCACTTTCTTTACCATAGCGACACTCTGGCGCTAGGTTCACTTAACAGTATTATATTTCGTTCATATTATAACTCAGAATGCACAAAATTTACATCATTTAAAGAATTATTTAATCGTTCCCACATGTTCTATTCAAATACTATAATAAAGCTAGAACGATGTATAAAAGAAATTATGCAAACAGAACAAAAAAGAAACAGTTTTTCACAGACGATTGAGTATTTCTCATTCAATTAATTCAGTTCTCACTTCGCGAGAAGGCAAAAATACGTAAAAACTCAAAATACCTGTATTAAAAATTACGAAGTAAATCTCAAACACTTATTTCCACGAAAAAATTCCAGAAAGGATTAAGCATGATTTAATTGGCAATAATAAATGAAGGCATTATCCTTGTTGTTGCGAAGCTACCTTTCTCTAGATTGGCAACAAATCCACTAGTCTGCTGTTTCAAATGTAAACAATCAATGGCCGCCATAAAAAAAAAGCTTAGCGGCACTTAAACAACTTTAAAATTGTTGATAATTCTAAAAATATTGCATAAAGATTTACCAAAGGCATAAAACCCTTAACCGGAAGATAAAAACAACATAATTCAATAATTTTTAAAGCAAAAAATGTACAATTTACAAACATATAAGAGTAAAGAAACAGATCAATGAGCCGGGTGGATCAACAGAGTGGATATATTTATAAATATTTTTATATACGTTTGGCGCTGCCGATTGAAACCAAAATACGAGGTGCACATTTACATGTTATAGTAGTCTTATATACAAAATTTCAATGTTCTGAGGCTACTCGTTTTGGAGTTATGCGAGGCACGTACGTACATACGTTCGTACAGACGCCACGAAAAATTCTCTTCAGAATTCATTTTAAAGCAGTTTTATAATTTTTTTGGAGGAAAAGAAGAGTGTTTTATTCTTTTCTTACGTACATATATCACAGAAATACATCGTTAAATTGCATTCGAAAGCGGTCAAAGTGGATATTTTCGTTGAAATATGCTGCCTGAAGCTTTTTGCGATTACAATACTTCCTTTTTACTTCGTACAAGGAAGTAAAAAGTAGCTAAAATAAGAGATATGAATTAAAAACTCAGAAAAACGATCATTTTCGCCCTCATTGTTCCGAGTGGCAACAGTTTCGCAAGCTGGAGATGAAAATCTGCTTTATTTCGAAAGTTGTTGCCACTGCTCGCTTTCAAATCGTAGAGTTCGTTAATAAAAAATTTCTAAGTTTTACGATGAAATAAAAATAGCATTGCCAAACATTAAATACATTATTTCCAATTTCAAATATTCGTGGGAAGAAATTTCGACTATTCCCATCTTCGTACCACTTTAATCAGCCGAAATATTAATTAAAAACTCTAATTTTTTCCGAGTGGCAACAGTCTTGTGCGTTGGAGATAAAAATACTTTATCTCGAAACGTGTTGCTACTGCTCGCTTTCAAATCTAGAGTTTGTTAATTGAAAATTTGTAAGTTTTACAAAATCTATACATATAAAGAAGTATGTCTGTTTGTGTGTTTGTTTGCTTTATTGATTTCTGATCAATTATGATAAATCTTTGCCACATTTAATCAACTAAAATTGAATGTAGGTGAAATATTGAATAGAACTTGAGCTTTTACGACCATTGGATTAGAAAGACGAAAATCATTAAAAACTGTGTGCCATTGTTGCTGACTTGACAGAGACTTAGCTTATTTTTATATCGAAATTTTTTATGTGGGTTCCATATCGTATCAAAGTGAAAAATGTATGACAATGAATCGTATTATTTGCATCGTTATCAGAGAAGGATTACAGTGGTATCGTTCTCTCTATTGTTAGATGCATTACTCTCAATCTAACGTAACTGGCGTCGGGTACTTCCGCTAGTTATGAATAAATTAAAGCATGTAAGATACAAAAGAGTCAGTAGCGGCCACAGTAAGAGCAGGGGAAAAAAGTAATATTGACGTAAGAACTTAAAAAATTTTATTTTCGTCACCCTTGAACTGTTATTCCATTGATGTTCCAATACCTATTTTACATTTTTGTCAATTTTTTTTTTTAAAATTCTTTCTGTCACTGAATAATATCTTTCTTACACAGAAACGTTACCCTGGACGATTTCACACCGAAGTTTAGCTCCTTAACTAACTCAGATCTAAATCAACGGATTTGATCATTCGTAGGGGAAAAGACTTAGGCAAGACTATAACAGCATAGAAGTAAATATTTACATTTTTCTTCATACACATACATAATTTAGTGAAGTATTGATTAAATTATAATTCTTCAAAGCAAAAAAAATCTCATTTCTGTTCAATCAAGCTAAATTTAGCTGATCGTATTTCATAATCCATGCACAGTAATCGTTCGGTAGAATGCATAGAATCTTTAGCAATTATAACCCACCCACCTAAATGGCATTGTAGCATCCAAATAATAATAATTATAATAAAAAAACTTCTGTTATATTCTTATAAATTTATTCCATCTAAAGCATGCATTCACAAGTACAAAATTAAAACAAAGCTGCGAGGAATTCCCCACCCCCCAGTGGCGGGCTATAGTCGTTGGCCAATACTAAGGCCAGAAGTCACTTTGTAGAGTCATTAGGATTTCTTTCTTTTTTTTTTTTTTTTTTTTTTTTTTTTAAAGAAGCAGACAAGATGAAAAATAGCAAACGCCTTCGCCGGGAATCGAACCACGGACTTCTGGAATACCGGCCCAGCGTGCTACCGTTATACCACGAAGGCACGCTAGAGAAGTGCGAGAAGTGGGGAAATACCTTATAACTTTATTATGGAGGCACCGAATAGGTAGGCAACCGTTGCCTCCTATGAAAGGACAGACAAATTATATCCATGCCTTCTTTCGGGATTCGAACCCGGGTCCTTCGGTACGGTAGTCAGAGTTATTAACTATTTTTACGCCTCGGCAGCTTAAGTTCCAATTAACCGAGGTAATACGAAGGACATCATCCACAGTCAACTCAGAGGTTAATTTGACGGCAGTTGAATACAACACAGGAAAGATAAATGCATGTTACAAATAAAATAAAAATTCTATTAAATATTTACCTGTGTTTACAAGCAGTTTAAGCTTACGTGCTGTTAAGCTAACATAAATTAAATCAATACTCCAAACGGAAATAACATATTGTAAATAACAGAAAAGCAACCGTTATTAGAAATGAAGAAACTTAAGTTAACAAATCGCTTGTAGAGGTTATTTTAAGTTTCTAATAGTTATTTTAATTTTTAAACATGCTTTACTGTTCTCGTTTTCCATGTACTATTCTCTATCAGAATAAGTTTTTACTATCGCGTTGCATGTAAATGAAGTAGAAAGAGTATTTAAGGGAAGGTTTCGGTTACTTCCCCCAGCAGAACAGCTTAGGAGTTCTTAGCGACGCGTATTTACCGTCAGGCAATTTGTTGTTTAAAGCTAACTACGCTCGACCGTGTTGTTCATACCTGCTGGTAGTCAACGGTTAATTTAATTTAAAGGCCAGCTACATAAGATAATTTTTTACAGCTACAGCTAAGTTCACGTTAATTTAGTATTAGATTAGTTTCTTGTTTTCTTATCTTGATTTAAAGTCTAAGTGGAGGCTTTTCTGTAAGAAAGGGGCCATCTTTATTCTGCATTTGAGATAATAAAGGGTGAGTTTAACGCTTCTCTGGACTTTGTCGTTTACACACTTGGATTCAGCGATAAGTCGCTGCATAGTTCAACAAGGTTTCTACTAAGTTGAGCATAGACAACGTAATTAGAAACATTACACACTTTGAAGAATAATACTTACGAGAACTTGAAGAATATCATTGAGTTGAAAGTCACGTAAAAATTTCGGTTACAACTTTTTTTTTTTTTTTTTTTTTTTTTTGGCAAAATTAATCTGGCAAGTATAATCTTCAGTCAATTCTATTTATCTCATGAAATTTTCTTTTCCTTTCCCCCTACCTGTAAATAGTTTTGCGTTTCGCTGATGGTGCATGATAAATTTTTGCATTCTTCCGCAATAAACAAACTATTTTCACTTCCTTGTACGAAGTAAAAAGGAAGTATTGTAATCGCGAAAAGTTTCAGGCAGCATATTTCAACGAAAATATCCATTTTGACCGCTTTCGAATGCAATTTAACGATGTTTTTGCGTGATATCTGTACGTAAGGACAGAACAAAAGTCTCTTTTCCTCCAAAAAAAATTATAAAACTGCTTTAAAATGAATTCTGAAGAGAATTTTTCGTGGCGTCTGTACGAACGTATGTACGTACGTACGTACCTCGCATAGCTCAAAAACGACTAGCCTCATAACGTTGAAATTTTATACATAGGGCTACTATAACATGTAGATGCTATAGTAGTCCTATATACAAAATATACCTCGTATTTTGGTTGCAACCGGCTGCGCCAAACGTATATAAATATATTTATATATATATCCACTCTGTTACCCGGTTCAGTGATCTCAGTTTCTTTACTCTTATATGTTTGTAAATTGTATATTTTTTGCTTTAAAAATGATTGATTTATGTTGTTCTTATCTTCCGATTAAGGTTTTTAATCCTTTAGTAAATCTGTATGCAATATTTTTAGAATTATCAACAATTTTAAAGTTGTTTAAGTGACGCTAAGCCTAATAATTTTTTTGATGGCGGCCATTGCTTGTTTACATTTTAAACAGTAGAGTAGTGGATTTGTTGCCAATCAAAGGTAGCTTCGCAACAACAAAGCTAATGCCTTCATTTATTACTGCGAATTAAATCATGCTTAATCCTTTCTGGAATTTTTCGAGGAAATAAGTGTTTAAGATTTACTTCGTAATTTTTGATACAGATATTTTGAGTTTTTATGCATTTTTGCCTTGTCGCGAAGTGAGAACTGAATTTAATTGAATGAGAAATACTGAGTCGTCTGTGAAAAACTGTTTCTTTTTTGTTTTGTTTGCTTAATTTCTTTTATACATCGTTCTAGCTTTATTATAGTATTTGAATAGAACATGTGGCAACGATTAGATAATTCTTTAAATGATATAAATTTTTGCATTCTGAGTTATAATATGAACGAAATATAATACTGTTAAGTAAACCTAGCGTCAGAGTGTCGCTATGGTAAACAAATACTAGAGTGAATTTTAAGGAATGCATTTATTCTATTGTGGTTTATGCGCTGTCGGCGAAGTAGGTTTAATTCAATCGAATAAGTTTAAACGAAATGCAAGAAAAAATGCGTATAATTTAATATTCCGTACAAGGAAGTCATGTGGTGTACACATCAGATTTTTTTTTTTTAAAGACAGTCCCCCGTTTCCAATCGGAAGCTGATTGCGTGTCATTAATGTTAAATAGCATTCATGTAAAGCAGTCAAACATTGGTTTCATCCTCATACCTAATACCGGTGTAGGGTCACGGTTCAATACAAATTCGCGATAAATCGAATTCCAGTGTCTTGACCGTGATTGTTTGCGTTTTATGTCCAAACTGTCTACATGCGCTTCCAAAAAGATTCGACAAACCTCTTTGGAATGCATGAATATTGTAAAGAGATTGGAGCATGCATACACACTCTCCAACCCCTTTCCCACAACAACAAGCACGGAGTTCAGAAGTCTGGCGTGCGTACCTTTACATCAGAACAATAATTGTTATTTTTGTCTCTCATTCGCTGCGGCATTTCCGTTACTTTAAAGTCATGCATAAAAATAAGCGCCGAAACAAGTCGACCGCATCCGTTTCCCCGCCCCACCGCGAGTCACCAGCACCCCGGGGCGTAATGGCGTTCTTGATCACAACCCATTTTTCGGCGTATCAGTTAAGGAGACTGGAAAATATTAAATGCCCAGCACCTTTCGGCTTGTGCACGTTGGTGTAACGTTCCCGCACTCGGGTCCGCCATTTCGCCGAACGGGTTCATTTTTTAAACTCAATGAATGAACTTCAGTTCAGAAAATAATGTGCAATAATTCCTAGAAGCAATTATCCCCCCAAATTAAGGACGCATAATTTCTACTTCTTCTTAACTGAAGAATTAGTCCCAGCCTTAAAGCAGATCGATGTGAATTAAAATAACATTAAAGGAATTGCAACAATTTCAAGGCTTTGTCTAAGCACCGAAGCGGAGACTCTTGGATACTTTATTTAATGGCGAAAGCTTAAATTAGAAAGCGTTATTTCACGCACTAAGAACTTGTAGGGATCCTAAGTTTTACCAACGTTTATTTTATTTTAAATCTTTACTATCACTTCTTATTTTCTACTTCCGGCCAGAATTAAAAGCTTTTAACTTATTTATGCAAATTTGTCTTGCAAACGCCAAGTACTTAAGTTGTGGCTTTTTGCCAAGCAAGAGAGAGGAAGGAGTTATTAGAAGCAGGCCGCTTGCCATAGTAGTTTTACTCGGTTGCTGGTTGCCTTCAAGGCCAGAGGTTTAATCCTCGTGATAATTTTAAACGTATCGTAGTTTTAGCAGCTCTCTGTACTACATACGGCTTTTTGTTAATTTACGCCCAATCTTGGAGTTAGGCACTTGTTTATTAATCCAAAGTTAGTTTAGTTATAGTTTTAGTTAATATTTTTATATTCTTACGTTCAGACCACAAATGGTTGGTCTCTGTATTCCGAAGTCCTGAAATCTCTGTAAAGATAGAAAAAATAAAGGGTTTCGTATACCCTTCCTGTGTGTATTGTCTACTTCACAATTTATTGAACATAGCTTTAGTAAGCTCCCTGTTCCGAGTCAGGACAGTTAATGTTTCCAAAGCAAATAAAGAGGAATACCAGCCCTGATAAACTGAAGTCGAATTTCACGCATGCAAAATTCTAATTTTTTCCATCATCCCCCCCCCAATCGAATGGCGGGCACTTGCGTTTTTCGGCATTGGCCACTCCTAAGGCCAGAAGAGTTGGCCATTTTATTATGGAGGCACCTAATAGGCAGCCACCGTTACCTCCTATGAGAAAACACAATTTAATTTTTTTAGTTTCTCCGAGATTCGAACCCGGGTTCTTTGGTATCGCAGTCGGCTTCCCTAACCACTATACCATCTGGGCAGCCTCTTCCATCATATACACGCGTCAAATATTTGTTATGGTGGTGTATTTAATTATGGCAAAGCACACTAGGGCTATCTGCCTAAAGGGAGGGATGCCTTCGCGGAGGACTTTCTAAGGGAAACTAGCTCGTATACACGTTACACATGGGAAAAACCACGAAAACACCCATGCAGCCAGGCCCCGTTCGCGGGATTCGAACCTCGGACCGAACTACCAGTGTTCAACGACTTTACCGCTCGGCCGCTGGTGGGCCTAGTTTTTATGGAAAGATAGTATATGCGCCTAAGTTGCCTCCTGGCCATCGTTAATTAAACACGTTGTGTTTATCTGTTATAGCAATGTTCTTGTTCCAGTCAGTAGTATCAATAAAATATTTTTAAAATGGGTTACTGTACTTCGAATTTTCTTTAGTGAATTCACCCACATAGTTCTACAGAAATGTTTGGCGTATATTGTCCTATAATAAAAAGATTCCAGGTACTCATGTACAAAGTCTCTGGGAATAAGATTCGTTCAATGAAGAGAGACCCTCGCCTTTTCTTGATTGAACGAATCAGAATTTCAGAATGTTTATGTTACGGTGAAACACCGAAATCTGGAGAATGTCGAATTTCACCGGTGAATGTCAACATTCACATAGTCGCTTGGTGTATGTCCGAAATATTTTCCAAGTACTCTTATTTCTGACTTACACCGGCAAATGTCGACATTCACCATCTACTAATGAACGCACTTAAGACTTAAAATAAGAACTTAAAACACACGCTACATTCAAAATGAGAAAGGAAAATAATAGAAGTTAAAAACTTACTAAATTATGTGATTCAAATCTTATTTATTGCAACAATTTAAATGATTATGACATTTTGAATTGCACAAGCTTTACAACTGCATTTATTTGTGGAACACTTCCTTTTGCAATGACAGCGTGTACATGTTACGTGAAAGACCGAAATTGGAGAATGTCGACTTTCACCGGAGAATGTCAACATTCACCAAATACGTCGGTGAAAGATCGAATATTTCTTTACATTCTTGTACATTCGGACCCTCACCGGCGTATATAGACAATCAAAGATATGCTCTGGTGAAAGTCGAAAAGAGAGGTCATAAAGTGCCATAATAGTTTAAGTTGTTGCAATAAATAAGATTTGAATCCCATAATTTAGTAAGTATTTTATGACTGTTATTTTATTTTCTCATTTAGAACGTACTGTATAATTAAGTAAGTTTTTAACTTCTATTATTTTCCTTTCTCATTTTGAATGTATTGTGTGTTTTAGGTTCTCATGTTCTTATTTCAAGTCTCAAGTGCGTTTATTCGCGACTGGATTACGGAGAAGAAAATATAATATTGTTATATGTTCAACATTCACCATTAGTACATGGTGAATGTCGACATTCACCGGTGTAAGTCAGAAATAAGAGTATTTGGAAAATATTTCGGACATACACCAAGCGACTATGTGAATGTTGACATTCACCGGTGAAAGTCGACATTCTCCAGATATCGGTGTTTCACCGTAACATATACATTACACGTGCGGAAAACTACGAAAATGTCCCTGCAGTCAGCCCTTTCGCTGGGATTCGAACCCCGGACCGAACTACCAGTGTTCAGCAACTTTACTACTCGGCCGTTGGCGGGCTGGGGTCGGGATGTTAATGACTAAACCACGTGTTCATGTATTTGTATT
Source organism: Stegodyphus dumicola (assembly GCF_044657685.1). Lineage (NCBI taxonomy): Eukaryota > Metazoa > Arthropoda > Arachnida > Araneae > Eresidae > Stegodyphus > Stegodyphus dumicola. The sequence goes on along the minus strand of NC_140772.1, from coordinate 17,235,533 downwards.
AAACGAAACTGCTCTAATACTATACTCAAAAACTGATTTCGTAGTCTACACAATGAAGTTTAGAATACAAAGTCAAATACGAGATCATGTTTCCCACGTGAAGTTTTTTAGAGTTTCACGTACAAAACTCTTGCTTATTATTTTTCACGTCTTTCTCGGTATATATATTTTGAAAAAAAAGTTATCTAATGTCTCGAAGATGAATGATGTCCTTTTAGAAAAAATAGAAAAGATAAATCCTCTTTTCTGTGCTGCATATTTTTAAAGAAAGACGAAAGAATCTGGGCCCAAAATCTCTCATTTGAGGTGGCCTTTTTCGCCACCTTAGGATTTTTCGAACCATTATAAGAGCAAGAAGCATGTGGCCACTCGACAGGTACTGACAATAACAGATAAAAAGCTATTAATGCTCCATAAGTAGGAATACTGACTTTCGTCTCTAGTACAAATTGGGAAAACAAATACATTCAATAGAAGATAAAAAAAAAGCATGTGGCCACTCGACAGGTACTGACAATAATAGATAAAAAGCTATTAATGCTCCATAAATAGGAATACTGACTTTCGTCTCTAGTACAAATTGGGAAAACAAATACATTCAATAGAAGATAAAAAAAAAGCATGTGGCCACTCGACAGGTACTGACAATAATAGATAAAAAGCTATTAATGCTCCATAAGTAGGAATACTGACTTTCGTCTCTAGTACAAATTGGGAAAACAAATACATTCAATAGAAGATAAAAAAAAAGCATGTGGCCACTCGACAGGTACTGACAATAATAGATAAAAAGCTATTAATGCTCCATAAGTAGGAATACTGACTTTCGTCTCTAGTACAAATTGGGAAAACAAATACATTCAATAGAAGATAAAAAAAAAGCATGTGGCCACTCGACAGGTACTGACAATAATAGATAAAAAGCTATTAATGCTCCATAAATAGGAATACTGACTTTCGTCTCTAGTACAAATTGGGAAAACAAATACATTCAATAGAAGATAAAAAAAAAGCATGTGGCCACTCGACAGGTACTGACAATAATAGATAAAAAGCTATTAATGCTCCATAAGTAGGAATACTGACTTTCGTCTCTAGTACAAATTGGGAAAACAAATACATTCAATAGAAGATAAAAAAAAAAAAAAAAAAAAAAAAAAAAAAATCTTTAAAAAATAAAGAAAAACTTTCTCCCACCACCACCATAAAAAAGAAAATTTCTTCAAAGGACTATAGAAAGCTTTCAGAGTTTTCCACGAAAAACAGTTTTATTTAATATATTCGAAATGGAAAAATATCTGGAACTTTATGAAATACGATTCTTTACTAGAACTTCTTAACTGGATTTTTCTGTATATAAAAATTTCGCACGCATATATATATATATATATATATATATTAAATAACTAAATTAATTTAGAGTTCTTGCTGTGTTTCGAAGGCACAGTTAAAGTTAGGACTAAAATTACAGGCTCCTAAATTGTTGCCATACATCGGTACATTAGATTCATAATTTGTTACCACTTAATTGTGATTATTCTACCAATAGGGTTGAAAAGCTACGAATCAAATAGCAGCGTCAGAACTTTAATAATATTTCAATATAAAACAAAAATTAAAAAAAATCTGAAGTTTCAGATTTTAAATTACGTCCACACAGGCGTTTTTTTAACATTTTGTGTGTTACTTTTATTTATTAAATATCACGTTCTTCAGACTTAAACCATAAAATTCAGCTCAAGATAAGTATTAGAATAAATTTTCACTAAAACAAATTCTTATGAACATTCAGCTTTTAAAGTAAACTTTATTTTAAGATGTTCTTAAATACAAAGACTCTCAAACTGAAGTATACAAGGCATAAATTTTTAAAAAATAATAATTAATGTAAATTTAATGAGTTTAAATAATAAACTTTTAACATTAATCACAGATCATATTCTTCCTATCCTTTTAAGAGCTACATTAACATAACTAAATACGTGTTTAAAAGACAGAAACTATGTATTTAACCTGCATAAAATTTTTTTAATTCTTAGTAGCATCAACTGCTTTTTATATATTTCCACTTCCAAAAACCTTCCAATACGTTCACAAGTTTTATTGAATAATAATAGAAGTTAAATATTATAAATACGTAATTTAAAAAAAATAAAAGTTAATGTCATGATTTGCAAATATTTCTGCAACAGGCTATATTGCAATGCCATTGAATGATCGCTTAGTAACTAAGTCAAGCACAATTCAGGTTTAAATAGGGGCTGGGTTACCTGGATTACGCCAAGGATGCCTTTGTGGACGACTTGCTGAGAGAAAATGTCTCGAATTTATATTTGGGTAAAACCACAAAAACTTCACGTAGCCAGGTATGTTTTCTGATCGAATTATTTCCAGAATGATTTCAGCAATCTTAACACTCAGCCATTGGTAAGCTAATTTTAAGTAGCTGTTGGTAAGCAAATACTAACTAACTTCAAGGTGTAGCAGAATCAACGGTCACAACTTAAAGGCATGCTCAGAGTAAGAGTTCTTATAATACAAGCGTATAGTGAAATGTGGACGAGGAAACACCATAAATATATGAAGAACAGGAAGAAAGGAAAGCTATTTTAATCATACATATATTCAAGACATAATGTTTGATAGTTACAAGAATTGTTCAAATGAACGACTAACAATTGCAGTACGTGTAACGCGCATCACATCAACGAGGAAAAGACTGGGTACACTCGGAAGATGCCCGTGCGTTGGCAGAAACGACGCTAATTCTGACGGCGAGGTTTTCAAGAGTCAGTTTGCTTCTCATAAGTGAAATTCATCGTCGTTGTGATGCATGTTTTGCAGTGGTCTCAAACACAGATTGCGTGTGAGCCGAATGCATTATTTAAAAACATTTGACGAGAACGAATTTTTTTTTAATGAAAAATTATTTTTAACGAAACAAAAATACGAAATATTTATCGAAACATATAAAAAATAGCAATAACAATGACGCAAAGGAAAAAACTCAAATTTATATTTACTTTCTTTCTGAAAATCTAAAAGAAATTTTATATTGCAATTTAATTGTACAGACAGGTAAATTTTCAGACAGACATTTATTTCAAATATGCTGAACAAACCTGTAAATGATTTATTTAACTAAAATTAAACAAATTACGAAATCTTTCGAAGTGAGTAAAAACTTGAAAATAAATAAAGACACCTTAAATTCTTTTTACTTATTTATTAGTCCAAAGGGACAAAGGGATATTAATTTCGCTTTGGCATTCTGTCTCAGTTCACTATAAAAGTCTGAATCACTTTTCAAATTGTTGCCACGAAATATTAGAGCCCTGCATTATATTTAAAGAAATTAAACAATGACGAATGTGCATGAATGTAGGCATGTTTCTCGCATTGTGAAAAAACAACGGCACCTAGAGACATCCAAATTTTGAATAACGTAGTCCTCCACTTAAATATGGACATCTGGAAGCCCAAATTTAGAATTTCTTTTATTATCTATTTCATATTTTGTAAAACTTTAACGAATTTTTTATGAACAAACTCAAGAATTTCAAAGCATTCCATTAACATCAACAACTAGTGGATCTTCAAGCAAGGATATTTTCTGCACGAGGTTTTTTTTTTTTTTTTTTTTTTTCCCTTTTCTTACTGGTATTATATTGCTAGCATAGCAAAGCAAAGATGTTACAATGTGCTTAAGGTATTTAGCGTCGAAAGACTTTGAGTGGCTGTATCACTTTTCAAATCTCGTTTTGAATCCCCCGTGAATAAAACGGCCCTTTGAGAGTAATATAAAATCTGAAAGCTTTCATATATGTTTTTTTTTTTTTTTTTTAAATTTTCCTTTGATGCAGGCAGAAAAAATACACATACTATTATGTAGTTATTGTAAACTTCTTTACTTCCCACTACAACTTTCACTTACAACACCTCACGGCGTTCCGATTTTTATAAAGTTTGTAAGCTGGGAGAAAATTACTACAAAACTATCTTCATCGGTTATCTAGTTCATTTTTTAGACTTATTAATTTCAACCGCGGAAAGAAAATGTTCACATATAAATTTAATGCGAAACAAAGCGATTATTCGGATTGCAAAAAGCCCACTAGCGGCCGAGCGGTAAAGTCGCTGAACACTGGTAGTTCGGTCCGAGGTTCGAATCCCGCGAACTGGCTGGCTGCATGGGCGTTTTCGTGGTTTTCCCCATGTATTACGTTTCCCTTAGAAAGTCCTCCACGAAGGCTATCCCTCCCCTTAGGCAGATAGCCCTCGAGGCTTTCCCATAATCACACACACACATTCGGATTGCAAAAATTCGTCACTGACGTTATTTTACCTTTTAACAAATACTAGTAAAAGTTGATCAGATCTGTATCTTCAGATCTTCGAATAAGATTTAGATGATATTGTATCTTAATTATAGTCCCTTTGTAAATTTCACATTCGTTTTTAGTGGTATTGAAGACAATGTAAAATTTTACTCCAAATCATTAGACCTTTCTTTAGATTCTTATCATCATAACTAATGTCATAATAATGCCAATTAATTTAAGGAAAATGTATTCGCAGGCAGCATAAAATTGCTTCGGTCGCCGTATGCGACAAATTAGTCTGAGACCATGGGTGTAGGACGACATATAACCAAATATTTTTTTACAGAAAGTAATAATCACGACATCTGCCTATTGGCCAATGTTAAACTAATGTATACACCAATTAAAAAAAAAATTACAGCGTGCCATTCTATTTCGTTTTGTTTAATGAAATAAATAACCTAATTATTTCTTACGCCTAGAAACAGTTTATTACAATTAAAATGATCTGACGACGAAAGTATGCCTTCTCAATGGAAGTATTAGGTTGCCAGATGTATCTTTCAAAAGAAAATTGTTTGGATACAGCGGAAAAGATCCAAAAGCATTCTAAAAAAATAATAAATAAATAAATGGTAATTGTTCGCATTTCAGACAACATAAAACAAAACGCGATACCTCAAAATAAGCTTTGCATAGTTGCATTTAAATTTTCTCATACAACGTAACAGCGTCTATAGGCGGAACACAATTACTTCTTTGCTGTAAATTTTAGATTTAGGCCGAAGGGGATGCTACAATTGAATCTCATGGTAAATAATTCTTACTGAAGTATACTTTAATCGTTACAAAAAAAATCACACGACAAAATAAAAGAAACAAAAATATTCTTAAAATAAAAGAGGAAAGCAGCACATGACGGGAAAAGCAAGAATAAAAAAACATAAAATTATGAACTTCGGTAAAAAGAAAATTACTGAATGCAGAATCATAAACAAAAATGAAGATTACTCTACAAAAGAACTAACGATGCAGAACAAGGATAATCTGCATACGTTCCAAAGAACATTCGTAATTGCTTTCTCAAAGTTTTTCTTTCTCCTTAAAACATAGTTAAAATGTTTGAAAGGTATTTCGTCATACTTTTGAGAGCCTTTGTTTGCTGTGTACAAAAATTAAAAGCTAAACTTCTATAACCAGTTTTCGAATGATCGATCTTTCAGGGAGTACCTTTCGCAGGAAGCAAAATATTTTAAAAATTCTTCCACATCAAATTTATCGGGAAGGGTAACTACTTGCGACAGATGCACGCCAACCAATACAGACACCGTCTACCCCCCCCGAACAAAACCAAAAAAAAAAAAAAAAAAAATCAAAGAAAGGAACGAAATAATTTTTCCCCCACACGGTAGGAAATCCACTGTTACACTTACATCGTTGTTTTTATTAAAATTAATCAAAAATAATACAAAAAATAAAATCTGAAAGGTTTCATATTTTAAATTACGTCCAAAGGGGCGTTTTTTTCACGTTTTGTACCTTTATTTATTAAATATCATGTTCTTCGCACTTAAACCATAAAATTCAGTTCAACAGCAATATCGCAAAATACTTTTAAAATGAGCCTATCTTTAGAATTTCCGATACACAGTTGCGCGCGCTGGAGATAAAAGGTCCTCCCACTCCCCTCCGTAGAGTGTTGTCATCACTTGCTTTTAAATCGTTGAGTCTGTTAATCAAAAATTCGTTAAAGTTTTACAAATATGAAACAGATAGTAAAACAAATTCCAAATTTGGGCTGCCAGATGTCCATATTCGCAAAAGAAACATACATGCATTTATGCAGATTCTTCATTATTTAATTTCTTTAAATATAATAGAAGGCGATAATATTTGGTAGCAACAATTTGAAAAGTGAATCGGACATTTATAGTGAGCCAACACAAAATGCCAAAACGAGAATAATAGTCCTTCAGGGCAAATTGCCCCTTTGGACTACATAATAAAACCAAATGTTGACATTAGATACAGCATTCCAGATGCTTAAAATATTCACAAAATTAAAGTTTTAAGGTAGGTTTTAAGAGGCCGTGTGATGAACGTTTAAATTATAAAGCGTATTGAAGAACTCTACCGATACTGTTCAAAGACTTCGCAATTGATTTTTGCATTGCTTGGAATTTCTCTTGTTACCAACGATTTAACTTCAGAAACATTGTAAACAGTAGGAACATTTTTCGGGTATCGTTTGGAGTCTTCTTTCCATATAGAGGGTAACGGCTGACGATTTTCTCTTTCCCATTAATATTGTTCCTTATTCTGCACTTAGAGATTATAAAACCCTGCATTTCACAAAGTTTTTCAATTATGGAATAGAAATATTTCTCTTCGGAAAGCTCAAATATATGTATATACATGTATCCTTCGATCCACAGCGTGTTTACATGCGACATTTTGAAAGAAGAATAAATTTAAACGTAGAAGACGATATTTCTCATTTTAAATAATAAGTTGTGCTTCCAGAAATTTTTAACACAAAACATCTGCTTTTTTTTTGATTTTTTCATCGAAATCGTTCTAAAAATTTATAAACCTCCTCTGTATTTTAATTATGGTTTTAAGTATGGATAATCGTACTTCAATATTTTGCTACAATAAAATATACAAGAAACTTGAATGTCTATTAAAACTGCTATACAATAAAATATGCAAGAAACTTGAATGTCTATTAAAACAGCCCAGATATTTATTTAAAATAATAAAATTAATAAGTCAAATAGCAAATTAAAATTAGAATAAATGAAGATATTTTTAAATTAAATTTTTTAAAAAATCAGCTTAACAAACACAATTTATAAATAAATAAAAAAAAATAAAAGAAATTTGAAAGCCTTCAGAATTTTTATTATGTCCAAAGGGGCTTCTTTTAAACGTTTTGTGTGTCCCCTTCATTTATTAAATATCATGTTCTTCGTACTTAAACCATAAAATTCAATAGCTACATCCCAAAATAATTTAAAAGAGCATATCTTTAGAACGATACACAGACTCGCGCGCTGGAGATATTCCTCCCCCCGTACAGTGTTGCCATTGCTCGCTTTGAAATCGTCGAGTCTGTTAATCAAAAATTTGTTAAAGTTTTACAAAATATGAAATATATAATCAAACAAATTCCAAATTTCAAATTAGGGCTACCAAATGCCCATATTCGATGAAAGATTACATTATTCAAAATTTGTTCTCTCTGAATACCGTTCTTTTATCACATTACGAGAAACATACATACATTTATGCAGATTCTTCATTATTTAATTTCTTTAAATATAATACGAGCTCTAATACTTGGTGGCAACAATTTGAAAAGTGGAACGCCGTTCATAGTAATTCGACGCAAAATAGCAAAACGAAATTAATAGCACTTCTCGGCGAATGCCCTTTGGACTAATTAATGATAAAAATATTTAGCATTCAGGAAAATTAAATATTTTTCAATGCCATTTCATATCTTTCAACATAACATCACTACATACTTTTTAAATCAGATATTTTTTACTTGTATTTTTTATAAGTATACTACATGATCGTATTTAGCATTAGATTTAGCACAAAAGAAAGAATTCCAGAAAGGGCAGCCGAATGTAATAATGCAGCTGCGCTAAAGATACGATATTTCTTAATCTTGGACGCTTGACCAAACAAGATTATCGTGGTTGAATTTCTTTAGATTCTGAAGTTCGGGTGGGGGGAACCATACATGGTAAATTCAGTTTTTACAAAACGTTCCATCTTGTGATTGCGTTCTATGATGATGCTTAAAAGTTTAACTAGATAAACATGAAAAGAGAACTCTGAAAGATCGATCTTCAAAAGCTATAAAAGTTAAGGTCAAGAAAATATCCCAGGAATTAATTAAACTGGTGGCGGTTGCTTGGCTGAGGCATTTATATGGATCGATAACAGTGGCCACATCACTAACAGTCAAATAATAAATAGATGAGAAAGAAAGAAATGTGAAAACTTTCTGATTTTATATTTCGTCCAAACGAGCGTCTTTTAAACGTTTTCTGCCTTGCCTTTATTTATTGAATATCTTGTTCTTCGCACTTAGAACACATAAAATTCAATTCAACAGCAATATCACAAAATATTTAAAACTGACATATCTTCAGAATTTCTGATAGACAATCTCGCGCGATGGAGATAAAAATGTTATTTTCCTTAAGTACAATGTTGCCATTGCTCGCTTTGAAATATTTGGGATTGTAATAAAAAATTCGTTAAGTTTTACAAAATATGAAATAGATATAGTTCGACTGTCTCAAGCGCAACTCTGGTTGGCATTCTGCCAAAATACATAGAGTCGTCCAAAAGGAGCGGTATTACTTGCTGCGACGTGAAAGGTCTTCTCTTCTCCGGAAAGAACTATGCTAAAGGGAAAGAAAGCCCCCATCCTTCCACCATGGAGGTAAGAAAGGAAGGAGGCCAACCGGCACTAGAAATGAAGCACTGCTTAGAAGCTTCGGTCACCAGATGGGGTGTTCTTTGTTTACATTCAGAAGCTCGCTTGACAGTGTTCTGATAGTATTTCGACACACGACAGTTCCATACAAATCGAAAAAGGGACACTTTCGCATGAAAGAAACATTCATAGTGTAATGGACTTGCATAGTTTAGTGACATTTACGCAAAAATCACATCTTGGTTATTTTTCGATAACTAACAACAGAAATTTTGATTATGAATTTGTTTTATAAAATTCTAAGCTGTTGAAGTACAGAAATATAGATTTTTAACAAAAATGTTATGCTTAAAAAATGAAAAATACCTTACGGTACCTTTAAAATTGTATACGTCTTTCGATACCCTTGATAGAGTATTCGCTACTTTTATTTTATGTTCCAAATGCCGAAATGTTTTAAATAAAATAAATTTTTTTTCACATCCATATATTATTGTAACATGTACCTTTTAAAATTTTTTAGAGGAGAGGCTTTACTGCTGCTTATTTTAAACTCATCGTTTTAATTTTATATATCTGAAAAATAATCACTTTGGGCTTACACGTTTTACTTATTTGGGTTAATTAAAAATAAAATCGTTATTTTATTCCTTTTCAGAAATGTTCAGAGAAAGTTAAGTACTTTTAAAGTATTTCGCTAATTTCTAATAATTCTCTAATTTAAAATGAACCGAATAGAGCATTAATTATAAATTGACTTACATTTTTCGATTTAAAAGATGCCTCAGAAGCCAAAAAATCATGTCATATTTATGAAAGTATTTTAGGAAGAAGCTCTATAAATAGAAAAGAAATAATGCATAATTTTAATATTAATAATACAATAAACTTTGATCTTAATTTTTGTATCTTAACCGAATAAAATCGAATTACCTTAAATTTTTTTTTCTAATGTAATTAACGAAAACTTGCGAAAATATTTCATTCAAATTAAACCATTCTGAGAAAACTGTTCTGTGAAAAGTATAGCACTTAATTCCGTTCAGAATGAAATGCTGTTTAAAAATATGTTGTTTTCTTATACTTAGGACTCTGAGGTGTTGTAGAAAAAGAAAATATATACATTTATATGTATATTTACGACGTAATTACAAAATATTTACATCCGATCGCGTCAAAACCCATTGAACTTAATTGGTAAATGACCCAATGTTTTTGGTCACTACGTAGGGATCGCCGGTGCTTCAGAGCAAGGTACGGGAGAAACCTGTTTAGGGCCACTCCATCTTACTTCCTACCTCCATGCCTTCCACCCTATTTTGAGAATAATTGCGTCCGAATGGCGCATGCGTGTTTGTGCTCATGGTCGCGGATGAGGCGGTCGAACTATAATAAAACAAATTCGTAATTCAAGCGTCCAGGTGCCTATAAAGGTCCAAATGTCCATGTTGGAGTAAAGGATTATGTTATTCAAAATTTGATATACGTAGGTACCGTCGTTTTCCACAATGCGAGAAACATACCTACATTTATACAGATTCTTCAGTGTTTATTTTCTTTAAATATAACGCTTGTTGTACTAGTACATATACTAAAATTGGAACGATACAGGGCGATAATATTTGGTGGCAATAATTTGAAAAATGATGCTTCGTATTTAAGTGATTCAATGCAGAATGCCGTTTCGAGATTAAAATCCCTTCTGGACCACGGCCTCTTTGAACTAATAAATAAAATCTGAAAGCTTTATTAAGCGTCATTTTCTTTGCACTTACGCCACAACAGCAAAATTACAAATTTTTTAAAAGCAGCCCAGCAGTGTACATTTAGAATTCCCGGTGCTACGTTAAGAGTTGGCAAACATTTTTAATTTTTTTTTTTTTGGGGGGGGAAGGTCTTTTTTCAGTTAATCAAATCAATGTTCAGTTTTCTTACTAAGAAGGTTTTACAAAACTTTCTTTGTCTTTTTATTATTTTAGCGTTTTATTAAATATCACATTCTTGGCGCTTAGCTGACATAAAATTCGATTTGACAGCAAAATCACAAGCTACTGAAATATAGCACATCTTCAGAATTTCCGATAGACAATCTTCCTCGCGCTGGAGATAAAAATGTTTTATTCTGTACAGTAAGTATTACCACTACTCGCTTTGATATCGTTGAGTTGTTAATCAAAGATTCATTAAAGTGTTAAAAAATATGAAATAGATAATGAAAAAAATTCGAAATTTAACATACGGGGTTCCAGGTGCACATGTTTGGGTAATACAAGAAAATACATACATTCGTGAAAATTCTTCACAATTTAATTTCTTTAAATATAACACAGGGTGATAACATTTGGTGGCAACAATATGAAAAATGATGCAACGCATTTCAGTGCTTTGATGCAAAACGCCGTTTCGAAATTAATATCCCATTCAGGACTGACGTTCTTTTGGGGCTTAATAAATTAAAAAAATAAAAAATAGCAATGTGATTTTAAATTCGATCATGTAATGTTTATGAATTAATCTGCACGAAGTACCCTTCCTCATATAAGTAGCCGTCATGTGCTCTTTACATAATTAAATACTTACAATTATTTTATTTTAATTACATTACAAAATTAAAACTTGCGGTTTCTTTGGCTTTTTGTTTCGTTTTAGAACAAATAAATTTAACTTAAACTACTTGAGTTAATTTAACAACCATAATTACTTGTAACGCATTAATTAAATATTAATTTACTTAGTTACGGCAAATTTTTGTTTTGTCAGGAAAGTATTTTTATGTAAGAAATTATAGATTGCAAATAATGGTCAAATACAAATTACAAGTAATGGAGGAAGATTTTACATTTTATAAATAATTATTTTAAAAAGGTTTATTAGAGTTAATACTTTAAAAAGCATAATATTTTATAGCCAAATTAAAAATTTACACTATGACCAAATGATTTATTATATATTTATAAAATTATGATATTTACGGAAAAGATATTTTTTCCAATACACTACGAAAACATGTGATATATATATATATATATATGTATATATATATACACATATACAAAAAAAAAAAAAAAAAAGAAGAGAATGTTCTATTTTCATCCTACTCCTCTACTGGCAAATCATGCTACACAAAGAGCTCTTTAAAAAAATCCAAAGCTCCAAAAGCCATTCGTTAGTGATTTCTTTCACACTAAAACAATTAACAAAGACGACGAAGCTTTTGTTGTACTAAATTGTTTCTTTTTTTTTTTTTTTTTTTTTAAATATCTTTTACGGGGTGGAGGATATTATATTGCTAGGCTCACCCCTCATAATTCGTTTTTCTTGGCGAACGTTAGACAGAAATCTTTTTTATGCATTTATTTATTTTTTATCATTACTTTGCGCAAACACACGACGTCTAGCAGCCACACTCGGTAACGTAACGAGCATAAACGTTGACGGGGAATAAAATTAATTCTCGCGAAAATGATGAATTTAGTTAAATAAAACCCATTTTTCAAGACCTACATGTCTACAGGGAATGATACAAACGCTAATCCATTTGACAGTTTTGTAAAAGTGCTTATTTGAAAGAACTGATAAATTTATGTTGACTGCTGTAAGAAATTACGCTTCTGGATTAAGACAGAAGAACAGACACTTGAACTTTAAACTGAAAATTTAAAAAAAAATAATAATAATAATAAATAAATAAATAAATAAAAGAACCTGACAATACTAGCACTGAAAAGCTTTGCGTTCAAAAAGAACATGACGAAGCATAATCCACATAATCATCTTACTTGCTATCAAAAAGTGCAAAAGTGTTCATCATCAGAAATAAACCCCAAATCAGAAAAACATGAAAAATAAAAGGAAAAAAAAAAAAAAAGACTGAAAACTCAGATTACGACGTTCTTTCCGTTTACATATACGTTTCGAAAGTATGTGAGCGAAAACTTTTAAAAACAGCATATCTTTAGAATTTCTGGTACACAACCTTCTCGCGCTGGAGATAAATCCCATTCAGATACAGATTCCCATTCAGATAAAAGAAATCCCATTCAGATTGTTTCGTACAGTGTTGCCATTGTTCGCTTTGAAATCGGCGAGTTTATTATTCAAAAATTCGTTAAACTTTTACAAAATATGAAATACACAATAAAGCAAATTCGAAATTCAAAATTTGGGCTTTCAGGTGACCATATTCGGAGGGAGGACCACGATATTCTAAATGTAATGGCTCTAGGTACCGTAGTTTTTCCACACTGCGAGAAACATAGATGCATTCAGGCAGATTCTTCATTATTTAATTTCTTTAAATATAATGCAGGGCGATAATATTTGGTGGCAACAATTTGAAAAGTGATACAACGCATTTAAATGCTTCGACGCAAAATGCCGTTTTGAGACTAATATCCCATTTCGAACTAACGTCGCTTTTGCGCTAATAAATATGTTAATAATAATAACTTAGGTTTCGAAATAATGTACGTAAATATAATACGTACGTAATTATTTTAAATCTAGTTGAGTTTTGGTCGTTCTGTCAGTGAATAAGAATTTAACTACCAGGGACTGTTCCCCGCCTAATCTTTCACAGTGAATTTGCGGGGTAGTTTGGTTTGGTTTTATTAGATTACGGCAAAGCACTCGAGGGCTATCTGCCTTAAGGGAGGGATGCCTTCGTGTTGCGGGGTAGAGGAAGGAGGAATTAACTACTTTAAAATTGCTCGAATTCGGATTGCAGTTTTGTATTACTTTTTAATTTAATGTATTTTTTCTTTCTTAAGCAGATGTACATAATTTTAGGTATTTTTTCTAAAATTGATATTTGGCCTTCGGAAAATTGAATTAACAGAAACTGTTCATTGCTTCTAATTATTTTTCTCTCGGTGCTACAGACAAAATCATGTCTGCGGAGAATTCTAGTTTTCATGCAGCTACAAAAACGGGAGAAACTTATTTTTTGTATATCCCCCCTTAAATTTTGGAATGCATTTCTGTCATTGAAGATAAAATGCTTCGTAAAAATAATAGTACGACTTTTTTATTGAAAGTTTTCGCACTGTAATCCTTTTAATTTAATATAAAACACATAACGCGAAAAATGCTAGACTCTAGCAAACCATTGCTAGCCCAAAGGGGCGTTAGACTCAAAGGGCTATTAGTCTGAAAACAGCATTTTGCGCCGTTTGACTTTCTGCGTTGGTTCCCTTTTCTAAACTGTTGCTACCAAATATTACCGCCCTGTATTATAGTTTACTAAACTAAATAATGACGAATCTGCATGAATGTTTCTCGCGGTACCTAGAGCCACCAACGGTACCGAGAGGTCAACGGTACAACGGTACCTAGAGCCATCCAATTTTGAATAACGTAGTCCTCCAACCGAACATGGGCACTTGGAAGCCCGAATTTTGAACTTCGAATTTGTTTCATTATCTATTTCAAATTTTGTAAAACATTAACGAATTTTTGATTAACAAAGTCGAAGATTTCAAAGCGAGCTTTGGCAACATTGTATGGGGGGGGAAATTATTATCCTCAGCGCGCGAGACTGTGTATCGGAAATTCTAAAAATAAGTTGTTTTTAAATATTTTGTGATACTGCTGTTGAATTGAAGTTTACGTGGTTTAAATGCGAAGAACATGATACTTAATAAATAAAGGTAACGCACAAAACGTTAAAAAAGACGACCTTTCGGGCGTAATATAAAATCTGAATGCTTTCAGATTTTTAGATATTTCCTTCAATTTTCTTTATTGTAAAATGTGGAACATTAAATTGCAAAATTTGGATATTGGTGAATGATTTATCAACAGTTATTATTACACGATACTTGTATAAAAGGCAAACAGGAATACGAAAAATTAAGTTTCTTTTCTTTCTAAATTAAGTTTTTTTTCTTTCGTTTCTTTTCTAAGTTCTAAGGCAAAACAGGAATACGAAAAATTAAGTTTCTTCTTTAAGTGTACGATTATCTTCAATAAATCAAAGATCACTCAAATTCTGGCCTATGCCGATGATGACGTTATAATTAATTGTACGTGCAAAGGGAATGCTATCAGAAGTTTTTTTTATGCCTTGGAGAAAGCAGCAGCTAAAATGCACTTGAATATCAATAAAACCAAAAATATATTGTTACGGATTTGGTATTTAAATAGCTTATGTTAGTTGAATTGTAAATTAAATGGTTTTATTTTCCGCGCAGTGCAGCGCGTGACGAATATTAAAAGAATGCTAAGCCGGAAAATTGAAAATACAAGAGCGCGTGCATGTAGCATTTAATAAATATCTCTTTTTGATTTCGAGAAAGTACTAGAAAATTCTCGCGCGCGATTTTAAAATCTTATAAAAGGAGGAAAACCTCTCAGTTTGTTGTAGCTTTATACTGTTATAGGTAGGAAATCGAAATTGAGCTTAAAAGCTAAACGCATGATCTGTCTCACTATGATTAGGCCAGTTATGCTCTACGCCGCCCCAGCGTGGGCAATTGCCAATAACACGGATAGCAGAAAACTAGAAGTCCTTCAAAACAAAATTTTGAGAGCCATCACTAATGCGCCCTGGTTTGTACGAAATAGCATCATTCATGCAGACTTGAAACTTAGGTTTCGAAATACTTGAAAAGACATGCAGACTAAATACTTGCAGACTTGAAAATAAACCCCTTGCTACTACGAAATACTTGCAGACTTGAAAATAAAGCCCATTCCTGAACAAATCCTCATGGAGGCGCACAACTTCTTCGAAAAAATGGATAATTCTCCAGTGCACACACTAAGAGAACTCGGTAATTATGACCCTGCGGTGGACAGCGTGGTGAAGAGACCTCGGTCAATTCACCATAATGCGCGGTGGTGATGTAAATATGTAAATAGTGTACATATGAAGTTGTGTTTCGTGCTCTATCTAACCTTATTTAACCAAGTACTGTGTTACTGCCAAAATTAGCTATTTGCCTGGAAGCAGGCTAGAGACTCTGAATTAATTACTATGTGTTAAGGACTGTGTATTCTGTGATCTCACCACGCCCACTGCTGTGGTTCTACTCCTGATTACCTGCTGGACTGCGCACCCTATCTCAGTAACCTTACGCTACTATCCTGACCGAATGCATCATGCAAGGACTTGAATGCTGGATGATTTTGTTTTCCAAGTACTAATTTCCCAATTTTCGTATATTCAGCTTGACTTCGCCACGGAATGATTGCACCTTGTTCTAATGTCACGCCCCCGGACGAGGTGCAGTAGCACCTTAATGTACTAAAAACCGTGAATGGCCTTTATAGGCTGCACAGATTGTACAGGTCAAAACTGTAGTAGTAGTTGTATACCTGAGGTGAATCAGAAATAAATAAAATAAAGTTCGTTGTAGTTACTTAGTTTGTTGTTGTTTTAAGAGTTTGTTTAGAAAACTGCTCTTGTTGATTGTAGCGAATTCGCGGATTAGCTTTCTTCAGCTGTTTTGAATTAAGTTCTATTGAACGTTTGAGTAGTTAAAAGATAACTACTGTGAGATATTGTAATACTGCACGATAATTTGAGGAAAGTTAAGCATTTTTGTAGTGATAATAATAAATTTTGTTCATTTTTCATCGGACTTGTGCATTCATTTCGTAACGAACCCGTACGCACGCAACAATATATATTTCGATTACAAAAGAAGCTTTAAACAAGACATAGATTTGAATTAGTGATTAGTTTTATTTATTTTATTAACTCACTAAACAATATTGATACAGAAATTAAGAAAAATACTATCGCTGTCAATCGCTATTCTTATGACTGTATTTTTGCAATTAAACAATTACGAAACCATTTTTCCATTTTTATACTAGACTGTCCCCGGACTGATGCAGATTTATGTAGGGGTCTAAAATTTGAACCTAAACTAAGGTATACGAAACTTATATAGTTGCTTCTGAAAAAGCCTTAAAAAGATGCCTGATGCTGTATACGCTGGCGGCTTATGATGATGTACATATCACACGGAGTTATATAAATTTCTTAAACACACAGATATTGTCAAGTTTATTAAAATTAACTCAATGAAAGTTTCTGGTTACATTCGCCAAATAAATTCTTCTCTATAACGTTAAAACTTTTAACCATAAACTAATGTGAAAAAGAGCCAGAGGAAACACCAGGCTTCCAACAGCTAAACTGTACCGATAGTGACTTTTACATTATTAAAATTGCTAATTGGAAATCTCTTGCCAAACGGAAAGCGAAATGAAAGAGGGTTCCACAGATGGCCATGGCCCACCCTGGGCTGTAACACTAATAAAATGAAATCAGTAATAAACTGTTTCTATAACTCAATCACAAATGGCAATTAAGAAAGAAAAATATTACCCTCAAGGTAATAAAATTAGTCTTTAAAACATCCACCACCGTTAAGTATGAACAAAAAACAAACTCCAAAAGAAATAAATCTTTCTAGTATCCATTATGTATTTTTACTCAACCGAACCTAACAACTGATTCTGAATAATATCACTGTGCAAGTTCATTATTGCTTGTTAATAAAGATTAGTTTCCAAAGGAAGGCAAGGTTGTCTAACAGCCCACGTTCTTCAGAGATTAAATAAAATATGCATATGTTACGGTGAAACACCGAAATCTGGAGAATGTCGACTTTCACCGGTGAATGTCAACATTCACATAGTCTCTTGGTGTATGTCCGAAATATTTTCCAAATACTATTATTTGTGACTTACACCGGTGAATGTAGACATTCACCATGTACTAATGGTGAATGTTGAACATATAACAATATTATATTTTCTTCTCCGTAATCCAGTCGCGAATAAACGCACTTGAGACTTGAAATAAGAACATGAGAACCTAAAACACACAATACATTCAAAATGAGAAAGGAAAATAATAGAAGTTAAAAACTTACTTAATTATACAGTACGTTCTAAATGAGAAAATAAAATAACAGTCATAAAATCTTACTAAATTACGTGATTCAAATCTTATTTATTGCAACAACTTAAACTATTATGGCACTTTATGACCTCTCTTTTCGACTTTCACCAGAACATATCTGTGATTGTCGACATACACCGGTGAGGGTCCGAATATACAAGAATGTAGTGAAATATTCGGTCTTTCACCGACGTATTTGGTGAATGTTGATATTCTCCGGTGAAAGTCGACATTCTCCAATTTCGGTCTTTCACGGTAAAACATATATCATATGCTAATAATAACATAAATTTAAATGTGAAAAACAATTTAAAAAATTCAAAAAGTAATTTTAAAAAAGAAATTTGAAAGCTTTCAGGATTTATATTACGCCCAAAGAGGCGTTTTTAAAACTTTTCATGTGTTAACTTTATTTATTAAATATCATGTTCTTCGCTCTTAAACCATAAAATTCAATTCAACAGGAATATCACAAAGTAATTAAAAAAAAAGCATATCTTTAGAATTTACGATACACAATCTCGCGCGCTGGAGATAATAGTGGTTCCCCTACCCCGTACAGTGTTGCCATTGCTCGCTTTGAAATAGTTGAGTTTTTAATCAAAAATTCGTTAAAGTTTTACAAAATATGAAACAGATAATAAAACAAATTCCAAATTTGGGCTTCCAGATGCCGATATTCGTGTGAAGGGCTACGGTATACAAAATTTGATGTCACTAGGTGCCATTGTTTTCGAGCGATGGCACCTAGTGAGAAACATATATACATTCATGCAGATTCTTCACTATTTGATTTCTTTAAATATAATGCAGGGCTCTAATATTTGGTGGCAACAATTTGAAAGGTGATTCAGACTTTTATAGTGAACCTACACAAAATGCCAAAAAAAAAAAATTAATAGTCCTTTTGGGCTAACAATAATTATAGTATGGTAAACTCCAGAAATGTAGAAATGTACATTTACATGTACATGAAATGTACATAACATTACATATTTTTAAATAAAATTCATACTTTTTACCATTCATTTAATTTCTTTTTTTATCTCGACCATGATTATAAACAAACGCTTTTGAATAAACGCAACATTTTGAATTATTATACCCGCAACTGTGGCTTGCGGTTTATTTGTTGGTTATCCTTCCAGCTTGGAACAGAAACTGTGCTCCTATACACTTACTTTTTAACAATTTCATTTTTTTTTTAAATTACAGTATTCTAATTTTAAACATGTACATCCTGCGCACTCTTTCTGCGACTTTCTACCGCGGCGAAAATGCTTCTAGAGCAAGTATGATTGTCAGAGGTCATATAAAAGACAGAATCATTAGCAACACATTACATTTATGATGTAACCCAAATCTTATTAAATGACACTACGAATAAGTTTAGTCGAGCTTACATTGGAAGAAAATAAATATATCTGATGATCCAACTCGCATTCAGGAGTTCATTTAATTATTTAGGTTTTGTTTTCTTATTTCCGTATGTTAGTTCTCTTATTACTTGTATAGGAAAACTAAGCTACTATTTTTATTCGAAAATTCTGCAAAGTTGACATTTTTTTTTTTTTTTTTTTTTATGAAATTTGCTTACATCAGAATGCAGTATTTTCGCATAATGCTCTGTTAATTTATTATGCATTAGACTCCTTATTAAGTTGACAATTTATAATTTTCCTTTATAGAATTTGAGTTTTTAGGCAAGGTACTCTATCCCTCACTCGTATTTTAGAGCTAAGAAAAAATACTGTGCATGTTTTTTTTTTTTTTTTTTTTTTTTTTGAATCATTGCGTTAGTCTTCAATTAAATGTTTTTACATAATGTTACGTTTCCTTTCTTTTTCATTTTACTTCCATCAAAATCAGTTAACAATTATGATCAAGGGGGGAAAAATGAGAAGGAAATGCTTTTTCTCTCTCTGAAAGAGAATACTAGTACGAAAAAGATATCGTACAAAAGTTTACAATCTGCGTGTATGGTAGGAAAGCTTTCAGATTTAATATAACGCCTAAAAAAGGCTTTTTTTTTTTTTTTTTTTTTTAACGTTTTGTGTGTTACCTTTATTTATTAAATTTATTAAATACCTTGTTCTTGGCACTTAAACTATAAAATTCAATTCAACAGCAATATCACAAAATATTTAAATAAGCATATGTTTAGAATTTCCGATACACAGTCTCGCACGCTGGAGATTCCCCCCCCCCACACACACATACAGTGTTGCCATTGCTCGCTTTGAAACCGTTGAGTTTCTTAATCAAAATTTCATAAATGCTTCACAAAATACGAAATAGATAGATAATAAAATAAATTCCAGATTCAAATTTGGGCTTTCAGATGCCCATATTCGGGTGAAGACGTGCGTTATTCAAAATTAGATGGCTCTAGGTACCGTTGTTTTATCACAAAGCGAGAAACATACATACATTTATGCAGATTCTTCATTATTTAATTTCTTTAAATATAATATAGCGCGATAATATTTGGTGGCAACAATTTGAAAAGTGTTCATAGTGATCGGACGCAAAATGCCAAAATGAAATTAATAGCCCTTTTGAGTTAACGCCTTTTGGGCTAATAATAATAATATATTTACTTTTATATTAAATAACTACATTAGTTATGAAAATATCACTTCAAAATTGCTTGAAATATTTCTTTGAATTCGAAGATTGTTTTACTACTTTTAAAATTATATAAATTTCTAGTTGTGGCTCTTAGCTAATCTAATTGCAATTCTTCTGTTTTCCGGAATTATGAAAGGCGACTTTTACTGATGTGATGTTTCGTCAACCTACTATATAATAACATACATACTGACTAGAATTAGATTTTCTTTTACTTATATGCGGTAAAATATATTTAACTAGGAAATTATTTTAAGTTGGCATTTTCCTGTGGTGTTTTGTTGATGGTTTTCATAACATCTGCAAAGTCGTATTTTTAATCGGCCAAAATGTTGCTTAAGCATTAATAAAAAAATTCACCCAGTAAAATTTCATATTCATATCCTAATTTGAACAAATGCTTCTGGAATTATATTCCAAGTATATTCCACATTTAGCGATATAACTAGAACAATACGAATGCAATTTTCTCAGTTCGCTTTCGCGTTTTTTAAAACTGTTTAAATATTTTTAATTTTGATATTAGTAGAAGGAAGGCTTTGAATTTTTTTTTAATTCTTTGTTAATAATATCTATTTAAAACGGTAATTTGCATATTTTTGATTAAACTTCTCAAAGTTTTTTTCTAATAATAAAATTTCGAATTATTATAAAATATGCAAAATAATAAAAAAATCTGAAAGGTTTCAGATTTAAAATTACGTTCAAAGGGGCGGTCTTTTAACATTTTGTGTGTTACCTTTATTTATTAAATATCATGTTCTACGTACTGAAACCATAAAATTCAGTTCAACACCAGTATCGCAAAGTAATTTTAAAATGAGCATATATTTAGAATTTCCGATATAGAATCTTGCGCGTTGGAGGTAATTATTATTCCCCCCACCCGTATTGTGCTGACATTGCTCGCTTTGAAATCGTTTAGTTTTTTTAATAAAAAATTCATTGAAGTGTTACAAAATATGAAATCGATAATCAAACAAATTTCAAATTCAAATTAGGGGTTCGACATGCCCATATTGTATGGAAAATTCAAATTTTTATGTCTCTAGGTACCGTTGTTTTATCACAATGCGAGAAGTATACATACATTTGTGCAGGTTTTTCATTATTTAATTTCTTTAAATATAAGACAGGGCGATAATATTTGGTGGCAACAATT
Organism: Stegodyphus dumicola; assembly: GCF_044657685.1. Taxonomy (NCBI): domain Eukaryota; kingdom Metazoa; phylum Arthropoda; class Arachnida; order Araneae; family Eresidae; genus Stegodyphus; species Stegodyphus dumicola. The sequence goes on along the minus strand of NC_140772.1, from coordinate 17,214,042 downwards.
TGAAAAGTGAATTAACGCTTATCGTGAATCGACGCAAAATGCCAAAAGAAATTAACAACAGTCCTTAATTAATAGTCCTTCAGAGCAAATTGCTCCTTTGGACTAATAAACAAGAGAGATCTGACCTCCCAGAATGAACAAAATAAGAAAACATAACTCACCTCAGCAAATACCTGGAGATGTTCGATATCTAAATTAGGAGCGACTTGTGCTAATCGAGAAACAGTGGTAAAATAAAAATGAAGAAACAAATAGACTTTCCGTCGATAAATAAAACCATGCAAAGATTTTTCTGCGCTTTAGTCTAACAACATTTCACGTGTGCAAATGTGATTATGGGGCGGGCGAATCGAGCTCTGTGCGATTATTTACATGAAAGATGAGTCAAAAGAAATAAATAACGCTACAGACGCACACAGGGAGGAATAATAGTCATAATAAAAATAAAAAAATGAAAAGAAAAGAAACCTCGTCGTAAAAATCATCCAACAAAGCCAGCACGGATGGATGGAAATACGAAAAGGGGGAGGAGTAGATGGGGGCGGGGACGAGTGCTAAAAAGCAGGTGAGAGAAAGCGAGAACGCGCATGCACGCATACTCTCCACCTCCAGCGTATAAAAAATACTAATAAAAGCGAATCGTTCACTCTACCAAGAACCAAGTTACCATCTATAACGAGGCGGAGGTGATAAATAATCGGCAAGGCTAGGCTAGACATTTTCCGTTAGAGGCCTCTGGACTTTTTATTTGCAGAACAGCAGTTAGTGATTCGCAAGCAGTCATTGGACAGAAACCACTAATGATACGCTCAAATAACAATAAAAAAACTATAGTTGAAATAGTATCCAAGAAAATAGGTGACCGGCGAACTAACCATTCCGGACAAGTCTCCCACAGCTTCAGTTTTAGATTTTTACGTATGGGGAGAGTAATAACTGCTGTGGAAATTGCCTGATAATTCAGATTACCATTACTTACTTATTCAGTTTTTTTTACTAGTTATTTGAAGATGCATTTTTCGTTTGTTTATAGAGAACAATTATCGTTAACAGACGGTATAAATCTTTCGAACAATGGCCTAGAATTGTTTTATGCGGTCATACTTAAAGAAGTTCTGTACCGACAAAGTAATTCATTTATATGCGAAAAGCTCATTCCTAGATAGAGGAATTTCGGTTTTTGGATTCAAAGGAGAATTCCAAACAGAAGGGACAAAGACGACTCTGAATAAGATCAAATTCAACAGGCGAATCACGACGAAAATGCTCTAGTTAACTTTACCATCTAACTGGATGTTCATGCAAATTAATGTAAAATTTTTATACTAATCGCCGAAGCTGTTACTCGATGCAATGACTAAAGCTCGCGACAAACTGTATAAGGTATTTCTCCCACTTCCCTAGCGTGCCTTCGTGGTGTAGTGGTTCTGCACACTGGGCCGGTATTCCAGAGGTCCGTGGTTCGATTCCCGGCGAAGGCAGTTGCATATTTTTCATCTTTCCTGCTTCCAATTAACCTATATTGACTCTAGAAGTGGCGCCTGAACTAAAAAGGGTTGTGGATGATGATTCTCTGCACCCAGGATTTGGCGACTAGGTCCCCTAAAACCCTAGTCGCCCTTTAAAAAGGGGAGTATATAAGGTATTTCTCCCACTTCCCTAGCGTGCCTTCGTGGTGTAGTGGTTCTGCACACTGGGCCGGTATTCCAGAGGCCCGTGGTTCGATTCCAGGCGAAGGCGGTTGCATATTTTTCATCTTGCCTGCTTCCAATTAACCTAATGACTCTACAACTGAATGCAGCAAAACCTCTGTAATATGATCCAAATGGCTCCAAAAGATGAGACTTCTGTTCATGTGGTCACCATATTAAAGTGATGTTCAATACCGATACCTATTTATGCGCTAAGGCATAAATCGTAGCATATATGGCTCAAACACCTACGTACATTAACATGAGCTAACAACAAAGTGATTGCTGTCCTGCATAATCGCGGACAAGCATCCCTCTTAATGATGACCGTCTAAAGGTGAAGTCCATCAAGAGAAATTGCAATCCATTTTTGATACTATAATTCCAAGACAGTACACTTTCTTGATATACATACTTTCATGGTGTCTTTTGACGAAACTGATAAATATGTAGCACTAATTTACGCTTTCTTCAAGGCTTTTTGTTTTAGCTTGCATTCATAGTATCGCCATTATCTATTCATTGCCTATAAACGACCCTGCATAGAGCTTACACTACGTAGGATAGACAAAGCGTAGCTTCGACGAAGCATAGGATCGACACTAACACAGGATCGAAATTGGCATAAGCTTGACATTAGTTATCAGCATACCATCACACCATAAAAAAAAAAAAGGGAAATAATGATAATTACATAATAATGAACAAGATAACTGATACATCATCTGTCACCTACACATAGTTTGTAACAGACATATAGGCATTGTGCAGGGTCAATACACCGACATCGACAGGGTCGAAACCGATTTTCGCTCGATCCACTGACGGCAGGTGGGCTCTTCATACTAGTGTCGATCAGGTGCCGTGTTCCAGCTGTTTCGATAATAATACATTCTTATACACGGCGCAGTGCAATAACAGAATAATGTAGACACCAACATATCAAATTTATGATAAACCCACAATGTAGAGATGCAGCAAGAAAACTGAATTATACATAATGACAATTGTAAGTCATAAATGACCAAAAAAAATGAATGAGCGATGTATGCTTCTTGACAAACTATACGCTCGCAAGATGAAGGAGTGACAGCTCCCTCCCCCACATATACACCATGGAGATAGGAAAGGAAGGAGGGACCAGTCGACACTAGAAGTGAAGCACTGCTTTGAAGCTTGGGTCACCAGATGGGGTGTTCTTTGTTTACATTCAGAAGCTCGCTTGACAGGATTCTGATAGTATTTCGACACACGACAGTTCCATACAAATCGAAAAAGGGACAATTTCGCATGAAAGAAACATTCATAGTGTGATGGATAATAGCAATTTGTGTATAGTTTAGTGACATTTACGCAAAAATCACATCTTGGTTATTTTTCGATAACTAACAACAGCGATTTTGATTATGAATTTGTTTTATAAAATTCTAAGTTGTTGAACTACAAAAATATAGATTTTAACAAAAATGTTATGCTTAAAGAATGAAAAATACCTTACGGTACCTTTAAAATTGTATGCGTCTTTCGATACCCTTGATAGAGTATTCGCTACTTTTATTTTATTTTCCAAACGCCAAAATGTTTTAAATAAAACAAATTTTTTTCACATCCATATATTGTTGCATATTATTGCAAAAACCACCTTTAACAAAATACATAAATATTCATTAAATTATTCATAAATGTATTTGAAATGAAGAATTTATTCACTTATAAACAACTGTGAAAGTACTGTGAAGAAATCTAATTATTAACTGTATCTAATTTATAATAATTATAAATGTTATCTAAATATATAATAACCTTAATATTGAATTGTAAACATAAATTGAAATCCTGTTGACAAATACGTTATAAAACTATTTAAGCAAGAATTGTTCGTATTGCAAAGCAATCTGTTAAAAGGAATTGTAAAGCAAATGCTATGAGATGCGCACTTAAGAACGTAATAAAGAGTTTTGGATAATGTATTGTTAAAATGAAGAGTAGAAAAAAATCTGATAAGTATAATTAAAAGAATTATTCCCCTTACATTTTACAATAACTCAGTTACAAGGTTTAAATAATACTTAAAAAAAAAACTTATTTTATTCCCTTTCAGAAATGTTCAGAGAAAGTTAAGTACTATTTAAAGTATTTCGCTAATTCCTAATAATTCTCTAATTTAAAATGAACCGAACAGAGCATTAATTATAAATTGACTTACATTTTTCGATTTAAAAGATGCCTCAGAAGCCAAAAAATCATGTCATATTTATGAAAGTATTTTAGGAAGAAGCTCTATAAATAGAAAAGAAATAATGCATAATTTTAATATTAATAATACAATAAACTTTGATCTTAATTTTTGTATCTTAACCGAATAAAATCGAATTACCTTAAATTTTTTTTTCTAATGTAATTAACGAAAACTTGCGAAAATATTTCATTCAAATTAAACCATATTTCTGTTCCTAATAACATATCTGACTTATTTTCAGAAGCATTTCTCAGAAAGTTCCCAGAATTTTCATGTCCAATCAATTTTCGGATTTCATTACATGTTTTTTATCTGCCTTCTCACGAACACTGTAGGGAATATTTTGCAAAAATGTAGAATATTAGTAAAAAGATATTTAGGGGGGAGGAAAAAAACGAAAAAGAAAAGAAGTATATATAAGTCTAAAACGCATATGAATAGGAAATTGATTTCAGACACGAAAACTCTGTACACACAATAAATTGTTTTGAAACAAACAATATCAAAATACCATTTAATTTTTTTTTTTCGATATGTACATATGAACTTGCAATGTTATGTGATTATTTTGAAGCAGGAGTACATGAAAAATGACCAGTGCCCTCGACGGGATTCTAACGTGGACCTCTTGAATACTTGCCGAGTGGCCTACCGTTACACTCGGAAGGCATGTAGAAAAGGAGGGAGAAAATATCTTATAAACTCATTATCTATCAGAAAGGAAATAATTTACTATTTTTAAGAATATTTCTTTCCTCACTCACTTATTTTTAAAAAAAAATGTTCGATTATTTTCCAAGGTAATTTTAGAAATTTGAAGTGTCTCATTTCATTTAAGACAGATGAAATTAAAATAGAGAAACAAAGATATTCTAAGTTATGAAGAAAGCTAATGAGTAAGCTTCAGTATGTATTATAAAATTAAATTCACTTGGGCTTAATCTGAACATCACGGACGAAATGTAGTTCCGTCAGTACCAGAGCGCTAAATAATTACAACATAAGACAACTAAAAATTCGGCTTGAGGTACAGAGCTAAAACAGTCAACATTAACTCGGTTTGTGCACAAAAATTATTCAAGTGCATTTAAATTAACCGGGTTTATGATTTAACAAAAAAAGAAAAAAAAAAGTGTAAAAATGGCATGTGTTATACAATTTCTAACTCTGTTCTTGGATTCAACGCTCAAAATTACACCGAAAACAGCTCAAAACTTCAAAAACAATTCCTCTCTCCTTTTTTTTTTTTTTTTTTTTTTTTTTTAACCGAAGGTGTGTGTAATTATTAAGGGACAATTCGAGGACTGCTGTTACATTTTTTCACAATTGAAATGTCATGCATTCGTTTCATTTATGGCACTACTACAATTCGATTGTTTTCACCATTGATTAGCAACGAAGCACTTTTCTTTGCCCACTTTTTTCTTTAAATTTCTATGTAATTTAAAGCCAATGGTATCTACCACTCCTACGTACACTGTTTATTTGCTCAGTTACTACCGCTGCTTTCGTTTCATAGAGTGCGATACGTGACTTTATATAGTTCGACCGTCTCAAGCGCAACCTTGGTTGGCATTCTGCCAAAACACATAGACTCGCCCAAAAGGGGCGGTATTACTTGCTACGACGTGAAAGGTCTTCTCTTCTCCTAAAAAAGCTATACTGGAGGGAAAGAAAGTCCCGGTCCTTCCACCCTATTTTGAGAATAATTCGGTCCAAACGGCGCATGCGTGTTTGCGCTCATGGTCACGGATGAGGCGGTCGAACTATAGTAATAACACGGGACTAGAGAGGCAGCTACTCGATATGAAGTTTTCAGCTGAATATCTGCCACGGCAAAACAGATAACTAACCAAGCGCAATCCTTATCAAACCGCAGAATAAACGGCATTAATCGGGGAGAGAATTAATGAATAAGCTAAGTGAGGATTTGCGAATGTCATTAGCTCTTGCAATGTTTGTTTGTTTCTCTATGCACAAGAAATTTACAAACTGGGTGACCTTGAGAATACTAAAAATGCTCATTTTAACTATTCGTTATCAGTTCAGCAAGCACAGGCCAAATACTACAGTACAACGCTGTAAATCACAAATGACGCCGTAAGTACTCACTCACTTTTAGTACAGTCCAAATCGGAAGGATAAAGTAGGCTTCGCTAGAACCCAATCAAGTACTCAGTCAGCTGTTTCTAGCTCTCTGAGATTTTATGTCGACGGATGGAAAGAAGTCTGAAGTCTTCTTTTAGTGGCGACGTGTTTACGATGAGTTGCTTCGTCAAGATATTGTTATTCACGTTCTTCGAACGGAATGTTGGGTTTAAAAAGGATTAAATCAGCAGGCGTAATGTCCAAAAAAAAAAAAAAAGTTTAACGAACTTATTTAACAAATTTCCCAATCCACTGCAAACGGAACGGTCTGCTACTGTTTTGTCTAACAAATCTTTTATTTCATTCACAATGAAATTTTATAGATTTGGTTCATTTATGGCATTAATACTCAAATGGTAGTCTACAGCCTGCTTCAACGCTCTAAAACTGCTAGGAGTTTTGGCAGAGAGGCAGTATTTTCACCATATAGCCTCACAGATTTCAGCCTATCGTAAAAAGAAAAGAAGTATAGTTCTTGCATTATGATCGGTTTAGACGACATCAGTAAAAATGGGGAAGACGCACCCATCATGAGTATTTAATACTAGCTCATCAACTTTTAACTATAATACGTCTTACTTACAGGACATAATGAAGAGCTTACGACAGGACATGCTTAAAACATACTAGAACAGGACATAATGAAGACTTCGTCCCAGATTCTTGTATTCTATATGAATCGAAGCATCTTATGCTATGCTGCTCTTTCCTGGAAGGTCATGGATACAGCCCAATATAGAACTTAGGGCAGGACATACTTAGAACATATAGAACAGGACATAATGAAGACTTCGTCCCAGATGCTTGTATTCTATATGAATCGAAGCATCTTATGCTATGCTGCTATTTTCTGGAAGGTCATGGATACAGTCCAATCAATATACAAGTTACTAAGACCTGCATTGACTTTGCATGTACTACAGAAAATATTGTTGTGATAAATAAGCGGATAGCTCACACTGCAAAGAAATCATTGAATGCGTTATTGGCAAATGCATTTCAAAATCGATGGTACTGTTCGGATTTTGTTTCCAAGAAAATTTAGATCTTGTATATCTCATAAAATACGATAAAGAATTTTAGTTTTTTTTTTTTTTTTTTTTTTTTTTTTTTTTTTTTTTGAGGGTGAGGATTGAACGGTTCTAACACAAAAATCTAACTTTTCATGTGATCTTCTAATACCTCGGGATCACTTCAAACTCAGCTTGTAAAACAATCACTTCAGCTCGTAACGAAGATTGCAGAAATATTTCCGCATACGCACATTAGTCGCAAATAATTGTTAGAAGTTGACAGCTGACACTAGATAAGGGGTGCATTCTTCACGTAACGGTGTAATCAGCGCTGCTTCCGCAGCTTTTCTACAGCCCTTTCTGATATTCTTTGTCATCACCCATGCAGTCCAAAAGCGCGTGAATTGCTTTAGCAAGCTTTTCGTAATCTATTGAAGTCATGATTGTTGAATACCTATCTGATCCAGTGCTTGAAGATAAGTGATTGAACCAAACAAGTACTTGCATCCTGATGATGCTCCATCAATCTTCTTCAGCTGCTTCTATTACCCTTGAATCCAAAGCTTGGAACATTGTCATACAGTTCTTAATTCATGCATAAGGAATTTTTCTTCTTCCTCACTGCGTGCCTTCGTGGGTAATTGGAAGCTCCCTTACAGCGTGCCTTCCTAGCCTGTTCCGATAATACCTAATCGCTGTACATACATAACCGCAATTTGTTATCTCACTTTTTATTAGCCCAAACGGGACGCTTGTCACAAATGGTATATTAGTCGCGAAACAGCATTTTGCGTTAAATCAATATAAACGGCGTGTTTATAGTGATTAAATGTTTTTAATATTGAGTGTTTTTGATTTTTTTAATTGTTTTTAATAATATAAGTAATTTTGGTGTTATAATTTTGAATTTAATGCTTTATTTTTGGAGAGTGGCTTGCTGTAAATGGCTTGATTTAAGAATAAAGCCATAAGAAACAACAACTATAAACTATAATTGTGAAAAAACAAAGCGCCAAGAATGTGATATTTAATAAATAAAGTAACCACGCAAAACGTCGATAATAAATATACAATAAAAAAAGTTTTGTAAAGCCATCTCGGAAAGAAAACTGAACACTGATATAGTAGACTTTAAAAATGGTTCAAATAAATTTACATTTCACCAAAGCTGCTGTAAATCAATTATATATATTAAAGCTATTGAAAGAGGCTATAAAATAACCTTGATTCTTATGAAGTGGATAACAAAGTTCGGGGAATCCCAATGAAATTTTGAACTTTTTGTGACAAAAATTATCCATGAGTGGCAATTGTTCTGTTTAACAGCTCTCCAGCAATACTTTTGTATGCTTTGTCGAATATAAAGGCAATCAAAATGATCATTAATAATAGAAACATAATTTAAGTGTATTGCCCCCTAATGACGCCTTGAATGACTATTTATATTGTATTAACAGTATACTAACTAGTATAACTATTTATATTGTATTAACAGTATTCTACGAAGCTACTGGCTAGGATCTGTACCTAGGCCACGGGGGTATAAAATTTATGAACTTGGTGGCTCTGAAGGCCCTGGGAAAGGTCACTTATTGGCCGGCCTCGGGGTCTGGCATGTTCTGAGCAGTTGGATCCGTAGCCGGGGGTTTTCCTCCCGGTTTGCTGGGTAACGGCATCCTGAGACGGGCTCGCCCATGCGACTGGCAGGTAGTAGTTAACGACCAGTGCTGCCTGGAGATCAATGTATTTCCAGGTGGTGCGCCGCTCCTCTGGAGGGGTAATAGTGGAGGTTGAACCTCTACGATGTGCCCCAAAGGGGGATGGACCTGTAGTGTGATGAAGTTCACGGAACGGGGAAATGCCCATAATGTTGTTGTTGTATTAACAGTATTATTGATTTGCATGAAGACTCGGAAATAATTATTTGCGGAGATTTCAATGCTAAGAGCCCCCTATGTAGTCCTTATAATCACTAAATAGATCCAAAAGGTGATGCTATAATTGAATTCTGCTCGACAAACAATTTGAATGTTCTTAATAATCCTGATAGCCCGGCTACTTTTTCCGGTGCCAGAGGCGAAACCTGGAAAAACCTTATCATTGTAAGATTTTCTTTTGTCCTGAATTGGTCTGTTTCTATGGATATATCATGTAACGATCATCGCTACATTGAGATTGGATTTTTAAATAACTTACTTAGAGAGAAGAAATTTGAACGTTTCTATATTTGGGATTTGAATTGACTAAATTTTCATGCAGAACTCTATAATTTTATAAATAAAGTTTCCGAAGAAAATTTAGAAAATACTTTTGATTTAAATATTTATATTAAAGATTTTACTAACTCAATAGTGGATATCTGTAAGAAAAATAAGAAGATGAACAATTTAAACAGAGCAACGCTCTGGGTAAACAGGTGCATTGGTGTTCCGAAAAACTGCCTATTTTAAGAAGTCAAACTCGACTGTATCGAAGAAAATTTCAGAGCTGTTACAATCGTGTAGAGAAAAATTTGTTAAAGATTCAATATAAGAAGAAATTAGCTGAATATAAACGAGAAATCAACATTAGTAAAAATTGTGCTTGGGAACAACTATGTGACACCGTCATATATTCATCAACCTTTTAGCATTCCTTATTATATTGCTGTTAATAAATATAAACCAGCTTTACAAATTGCCTCTTTGAAATATCAAGATGGGTCTTATACTAAGAATATAGACGAAACAGTAAATTACCTCCTACAATATCACTTTCCTTGTGATACTACTTATGGTGATCTATCATGTCATTATCAAATTAGATCAGATTGCAGGATACCTCCAAAGACCGTAAATGATTATGATTTTACTTTGGATGAAGTGGACTTTACTCTTAAAAAGTTAAATAAATATAAAGCTCCTGGTAAAGATGGTCTGACAATGGATATTATTTTAGAAATCTTTGAATGTAATAAAAAGTTCTTTGTAGCTATTCTGAATGAATGTCTTCGGAGGGGAATTTATCCTGAATGTTGGAAAGAGGCTGATTTAGTTTGAAGATTGTTATGAAGTATTACTATTACTAACTGACGCCTCAAAAGAGTTCGTTAGGCCTTGTAACTCATCATGTGAAGTCGCATATCTTGAAGCGTCAACAAGGAGCGCAATCTTGTAGCGCCATTCTTTAATCTTCCGTCTGTTTATTGTATATAATGCTGTATTGTGTATTATCATCGTAATAAATGTTGTGTGTGAATTTCGCTTAATCCTTGAAATGTTACCGACCACAAACAGCATCTTGTAACTACACCTCTGGATACTTGGAGCTTTCATGTTCGCTCACCTACAAAGATCCTTCCTCTTTTCGCCCCATTTGCTCACTGCCTTCCTGGGGCAAGGTGCTGGATAAACTCATGACACAACGGTTACAATATTATTTATTATCAAATAATCTTTTAAATAAAAATCAGCTTGGTTTTATGCTGGGTAAAAAGTACTACCCAGGCTATTAGATAACTTAATTTCTGACATCCTACGAAATAGAAGGAATGGTAAACATACTGTAATTTTATCCTTAGATGTAAAGAGTGCTTTCAACAATGTTTGGTGGCCAATTTTATTAAAGGAATTAAAAAATATGAAATGTCCAAGAAATATCTTCTCATTAATATGTGATTTTCTGAATGAAAGGAAAGTTTCCTTATATGATGGTTAATAAGTGGCATCGCAGAAATTACCAAAGGGGTTGTCCCCATGGCTCAATATCTGGTCCACTTTTGTAGAATATTATTGCTAATATAGCTTTAAACATAACCTTACCACAAAATGTTAGTATACAAGCTTATGCTGACGATTTTGTTTTATTGGCCACGGGAAGTGGTCGCCATACTATTGATAAAGCTTTAAAGTTTTGCCACTCAAGAAGTGGAGAAGTGGTCTTTCTGTGGTAAACTCAAATTTGATCCAAAGAAGAGCTTTCTTTTGGGTATTGCCGAAACTAATACCAGATCAACACATCCTAGGTGCAAACTGTATGGACAACCAATTTACACTTTCTAAAACAATCAAATATTTGGGCATTACGATCGATGAAAAGCTCACTTTTATACCTCACCTAAATCAAATAAAGATCGAATGCAACCATATTCTTAATAAGCGATAAGCGACGGAGGACGTGACCACTACCCCTTTACTAATAAGTTAATTAGCATAGTGCCACGCCCACCCTTATCTAGAGTTTGACCAGAGGGCCACATGTGCGGCCCGCACAGGACGCTCAGACCCAACCAGTTGGCAGTTCTGCGAACCAATTGCCACCTAATACCACCGGGCAGACTCCCGTCCAAATTGCCCGGGGCCAGTATTTATTGATTGATTAACAAAAGATGCTACATGGCCTTACAGGGGCGTTTAAAATTCACATATGCTTTGGAATACATAATTGAGAAGGGTACATAATTGTGCATTGACATTAACAAAAGACTGCAAACGATCACAGATGACATCACGTCACATTGATAAATACAGTTAATTGACCGATGGCATTGACAATAGACAGCAAATAATCACTGATGACCACATATGGCATTAATACACGTAGACATATTTTCATATGCATAAATATACAGTAAGACCCCGCTTAACGCGGGGGATACGTTCCATCAAAGTAGAGCGTAATGCGAAACAGCGCTAAACGAGGCTATCTTTACATGTAAATATTGGGGTTAGGGGAAGATGGCTAGGAAATTGGTTAGGTATTAAATTTAAAAAGTTTGTTTTTTTAATAAAAATAAAACCAAACATTTATTTCTTAAAGCCCAAATTAATACCACATTATTATTTCTTGCAAAAATAAAAACAAAATATAAATAACAAAACGAATATTCTTAAAAAAAATAAAATAAAATAAAATAAAATTATCAGTCAGTCATATTTAGTTAGCCTTCCGCGTTTTCAGTGTTCTGCCTTTTTGTGACAAAAGTATCTAATGTTGTTTGCCTTTTTCTTTTGCGTTGTTCTCTTAAAAGTTCTTCATAAACGGATAGAGCATCTCTAACACCACGCCTTACTTTTGAGCTCCTGTCAAAATTCGGATCATTTTCAATGAATTGATCCATTATTTCAGTTATGGTAGACAAACTCCTTTTTACAAACGCCATCGAAAGTTCTTTTTGCTCTTCTTCTGAATCACTGCTGTCAACATTTTTGTTTTCTTCTTGTTCAGTTAATTCCTTGAGCTCATCATTAGAAAGACTAGCCGCTGCTTCTTGAATTATTTCTTCGACATCTTCCACATTTACCCCTTCAAAGTATGTATGTACAATACCGCACCAAACAAGAAATACAAGTACACTCTTTCTGATATGTATTTGAAACCTATCGCTGCATAATATTTCGGGGAATCCCCGTATGCTGCGAGCGATTTCGTGGAATCCCCGGGTTGAAATAAAAGAGCGCTAAACCGAAACAGCGTTAAGCGGGGTCTTACTGTATCACGATTTGCATAACTAATACTGATATTTGCGGTTACACACTGTTACGTACAGAGTAGTAAGCACTGAGTGCGATTACATATTGACTCTGGATTATTTATATACAGGCCAGCACTGATACTGATATTTGGATACTTGCATTTATATACTTATACACACAATACGTTTTTCACTAAGAACGATAATACACTGATATCTGTGTCTTAAGCATAACGTATGCATACTTTCCAGTGCATGAATATTACAATTGATACAACTTACACTGATATTTGCGATTACACACTCTTACATACAGTTTACTAATATATATGTGGTTACACACTGTTACATACGATACTCGGTGCAATAAGCGCTTATCGCTTACCACACCGAGTGCTATGGCGCTCTGATACTGGAATATTTTTAGAATGCATATATACATCCAATACATTGTAGAATTAACATACCTTTTCTTGCATGCTTCAGCGTGGCTGTTACATAACGTACATGTTGCTGATACTGATGATATCAGCAACCATATTCTTAATAGACTTAGTAAAATGAATCTCCAAGGTAAAGTTCTTAAGAGTTTATACAAAAGGAGCTATTGAGAGAAAGATCTTGTATACATGTGGCGCATGGTGGATTGGAACGGTCCGAATGCGTAACAGAATTTTGCAAAGAATCGTTTTATTGGGGATTACTAAGTGTTTTAGAACTGTTTTCATAGTAGCTCTTCAGATTTTGGCTGGATGTCCTCCGATCGATATTTTAGCGGGAAAATAATATGCCATCTTTAAATTAAAAGCTCGTAATAAAACTGTTGATTGTTTTAGTGAGATCTTCTCAGCTAGAGATTTTGACTTTGAGAAAGGTTCAAACATTCATCCAGCTTTGTTGAAACGGTTGAATTGGCATAAAGGCCTCCCCAATATGACAGGCTACATGGTTTTTACAGATGGAACTAAATTAAATGGTCATGCGGGGCAGCCTTTTGCGTGTTCTCAGATGAGAAACTAAGCTTACAAAAGAAATATAGACTTTCTGACAATGCCTCTGTCTATCACGCAGAGTTAGTAGCCCTGCGAGAGGCATTACATTGGCTTATTTCTAATTCTGCGCTAGATCCTGTAGAAATTTATAGTGAATGCGAAAGCGCAATTGTTTCAATTACGGATGTTTGTCCAAGTAACGATCTAATTAAACAGATAAAAGATTTTTCTTAGCGCTGTCAGAGACATTAAACTTTTTTGGATGAAGAGTCACATTTGTACCATTGGTAACGCGTTAGCAGATAGATTGGCAAAGGCTGCCACTGAAATTCATATTATTGATTTTGAAGTAAAGACTTACTTTGAGAGTTTGAAATCCTTGTTGAAAAGAAAACGTTTGACTCTATGGCAAGCAAAGTGGAACGACCCAGATTCTAAAGGAAGATTCACATTTAATTTAATCTCAACTGTAAGTGAGAGAAGATGCCTACGTGACAAGTATCTAAACCAAGCTTTAACTAATCATGGACACTTTCCCTTTTATTATAATAGGTTTTCGATTAAAAATTGTGCCTGTCCAGGTGGCACGAGTAATGTCGATATTGAGCACCTATTGTTTAGAGGCTCTTCTATGAAAAATATTTTTCTAAGATTGATTCCAGATATTGCTAAATTTAATACTCTAAAGGATCTAAGTAAAAATACAGTGACTAAATTGAAATTGTGAAATTTCATAAAATATGTAGCTGTAAATGAAATGAATTGATATATTGATTGTGTTTAAAATTTCCCTGTCTGCTTGGAAAACTAGGATGCTTATGATATTCTGTTATTTTATTTCTTTATATATATAAGTAACATATTTTTATGCATGCAAGTAACATGTGTTATATTTTACAAAGTATGTAATAATGTGCTTTTGTTGGTGTAGCTGGTAAATCTCGCCAGCTCTTTAAGTTCATATTTTAGTTGCTTATTCTATTTAAAGTTATTTAAGGTAGTATGGTGGTAGTTCCACTGCTTAATGAGCCTGATTTAGGCCTTGTTTTAGATCTCAATGTTTCTTTAATTAAATAGCTCCACTAAGCCCTGTTAAGCTTCTAATGACGGTACAGGAAGTTCGACCAGTTATAGTAAACTGAAAAAACGTCTGAAAAAAAAAAAAAATTATGTCAACACTTAACACTACATCGGAAATTCTAACCTATACCGCAAGGCTGCCTTTAAAATTTCTTAAATTTTATCCTTGAATTGAATATGGCGTAATTGCACAGAAAAAGATGCTTTATAATAAAGCTAAAAAGACAAAAAATAACGGAGGTATGTAGGATTGAGTGTAGACTGGTAGATTACGAGCTCAACGAGAGCGGAAAAGGCCTTAACAAACACTTTTGGGAGACCGCTAAAATCCGAACAATATTTGCTCACCGGTAGTCAATTTGCATATTTAATTCTGGGATATTTGCATGAAGATTTCCCCCTCAAATCACAAATCTAAAGATAATTATTTATGATTCTAAAGAAGAGTGTGCTTGAATGTTAAAGATCATAGCGATTCAAGCACACTCTTAGATTAGATCTTTTTATTCCTTGAAAAGTCAAGTTCATTCGATTTCCAATGATTCTGTGAACATCGCAAACACTCAGTACAATTCATTAAATCCACTTCATTAGTTTTAATTATAGTATTTTCCTGAAGTACGTTTAAAAGCATAAAATTATTATAAGTAAAAAACTTAGCACAACGAATGAAGCAGCTCACCTGAACTTATACAATTTAATGCTGTGATAAAAGATGATATCTAAAAATACCTTAAGTTCAAAATAAAGACGTAAGAAAAAGTTTACTTTCTAAGAGTTACCAGCACAAGTTCGTAATCTATTTCAAACTTATTTGTAAGCATGTCAATAATTATTTAATTATTTTAATGATCTTTTAAGGAACATTGCCATTTTTCGAATTCACACAGATTATAAAGTAAGTATATTGATGACTATATGCACCTACAGTATAATATAAAAAAATAAAGAAAAGCCTGGCATTCAGCTTGCAGCGCAAATTCAATATATAATGGAATGGTTTCAAAGCAAACACAATTTCGGGCACAATCAAGAGATTATAACCATTTCTCTTGTTTCCCATGCAAACAAAATGCATGGCATTACCAGTAATATCCAATGCAACACCTGCACTTTTAACAAATATGTAACCAGCGCAGCTAAGAAGTAAACAACTCTTCATTCTCTCTATCAGAAGCACAGAAAGTTCTGCAATCACAGCTTAACGGCGCAGGCTTTGATTTGCAAAACTAGAGGCCGAGATAAAAACTCCTACCCAACCCTCCCCTCTACACTTTTCAACATACTAGATGCAAATTATATTTCATATAAGATACATCTCATGTGAAGTATTCCACGAAACAACTTCAAGATTCAGTAGTTTCTTATTCAGAGTTATTTAAACAAAACGCATATTTACGTTTTCGTCATTTGACTTTAGTATGTTAAGTCTTTTGAGACATTAGTCCCAAACGGGATAATAGTCTCCAAACGGCATTCTGCGTTGAATCACAATAAACGGCGAATGGCATTTCAGATTGTTGCCACCAAACATTGTCGTCCTGAATTATATTAAAGGAAATTAAATAACGAAGAACCTACATCAATGTATGTACGTTTCTCGCATTGTGAAAAAACCACGATACCTGGAGCTATTAAATTTTGAATAACGCTGTCTTCCACCCGAACATAGGCATGTTGAAGCCCAAATTTTAAATTTGTTTTATTATCTATTTCATATTTTTTTAAAACGTGAACGAATTTTTGATTATAAACCCAACGATTTCAAAGCAAACAGTGTACGGGAAAAAAAAAAAAAAAAAAAAAAAAAAAATTATCTGCAGCGCGCAAGCCTGTGAATGGGAAATTCTAAAAATATGCTGCTTTTAAATATTTTCGATTTTTCTGTTGAATCTAAATTTATGCGGTTTAAGCGCTAAGAACGTGAAATTTAACAGATAAATTAAACACAGAAAACGTTAACTATTAAACGACAATAAAAGTTTTGTAAAGCCATCTTAATAAGAAAACCTAACATTTCTATGATGAACTGAGAAAACGCTGAAAAATCAGATGTGTATGCCAACACTTAACGATGCATCGGGAAATATAAACGTATATTGCTACGCTGTTTTTTAATATTTTGTGATTTTGCAGTTGAATTAGATATGCCGAATCTGCGAAGAAAATTATGTTTAATAATAAGATAAAAATGTTTTTAAAAAAAAATCTGAAAGCTTTTAGATTTTATATTACGCCTAAAGCGGCATTTTTTTTTTTTTTTTTTTTAGTCTCGTGCGCTGGAGGCAAAAATGTTTTTTCTCCTCGTACAGTGTTGCCATAGCTCGCTTTGAAATCGTTTGAGTTTTTCAATCAAAAACTCACAAATGCTTTACAATTTATGATATAGATAATAAAACAAATTCTAAATTTGGGCTTCCAGATGCTCTTATTCAGGTGGAGACGTACGTTATTCAAAATTGGATGGCTCTAGGTACGTTGTTTTAGTGCGAGAAACATACGTACATTTATGCAGATTCTTCATTATTTAATTAATTTAAATATAATACATAGCGATAATATTTGGTAGCAACATTTTCAAAAGTCATTCGCCGTTTATAATGAATTGCAGAAAAACAAATAAAGAGAAGAGACATAAAAAAAATGCTCCCTTACTCCTCTTGTATATTTGACCGGGGTCAATATAAATAAAATAATAACTTCAGAAAATAAGAAAGAGCATTTTTATAGTCAATGGAGCACAGTTTAATCGTTTCCGAATTCTGCTTTAGAAAAGAATAATTCATTTTTTGATTGTGAATCGGAACACGTCCTCTTTAATACGTAAAGCTGCAGCAGCAGAACATGCTAATGCAGCTAACTCATTTGTGAAAGAATGTAAGCTACTGAAAGCATTTAAAAGGCGGGGGGAGGAGAAAAGGGTAACCAAAAAAAATTTTTGTCTCTCATTACGCTAATACATTTTAATACTCAATATACTGTGGACGAATCATAATAAAAGGGGCTAAAGTATCATTGAATATTCACAAATCAGCCTTCCCTTGGCAGTAAAAATTTTTAGGAAATTATATATTTAAATGGACACTACGAAAATGAATTTACGATACGACTTGCAGAATTTTTTAACGTTCTTCCTTTTTGCTTTTTCTGTACCCGATAATGACTGATATAGCTAATATAATTGTGCGGCGAGGCTTCATGCTTGACTTGCCATGCTTGGAGTAAAATTATTTGGGAACAGCATAAGGCACAATGCCATCGCAGACATTCTTTTGGGATAGTGACCTGACATTCATGACAAATTGTGACAAGAATATGCTACGGAATCACAGCATATAATCATGTAAAAGACTACCCTGCAGGGGTTCGAATAATAAGCCCTCCGTTCTTGAAGGCTTTAAAATTCGACTAAGCTGGAAATGAAATGAAATTTTTTCTGAAAGGTAGGATCAACCTCCGTTCTAAAAGTCGAAATCAATAATTTTTATCTCGATTAAGAACATGACAAAGAAAAAGCTTCGAGCCCGTATTTCCCTAAAAATGTTTTACGGAATAAGAAATGCCAAGGGAGAAAGGGTAAGGGTTTAAGGAATAATATGTTTGCCAAATAGTTACCAAGTTGATGTTTTATAAATGCTTACTTAAATACATTCAATCAATAATATATCTAGTTCATAATTTGTATGCAGTATCACTGCAATTAATAAAAATTGGCTACTTTCCGATTGATTGCATTCTCGCTTGCTTATTACGATTAGAAATACATTCAATGAGTTGTTGTTGCTGCTTATGCTAACTTCTCTGACGTACTCAGCCGAAGTTCACGACAGCTTCGAGCACCTAAACAGGCGACAGTGCGATTTGGCTCAGTTTCACTACCAATTTTGATGGAGAACACCCGGGGGGGGGGAGACTACTCCGAGCATGGAGGTAAGAAAGGAAGGAGTGGACAACCGGCACTAAAAGTGAAGCACTGCTTCGAAACTTCGGTCACCGGATGGGGTGTTCTTTGTTTACATTCAGAAGCTCGCTTGACAGGGTTCTGATAGTATTTCAACATACGGCAGTTCCATACAAATCGAAAAAGGGACATTTTCGCATGAAAGAAACATTCATAGTGTGATGGATTTGTATAGTTTAGTCAAAGAAGTGTTGTAGAAAAAGAAAATATATACATTTATATGCATATTTACGACGTAATTACAAAATATTTACATCCGATCACGTCAAAACCCGTTGAACTTAATGGTAAATGACCCAATGTTTTGGTCACCACGTAGGGATCGCCGGTGCTTCAGAGCAGGGTACTGGAGAAACCATGACCAAACCCATGGAGGTAGGAAGTTAGCCTTTCTTACCTCCACGGCCAAACCACACGAGAGGACTTTTGGCTCGCCGCATAACCCCGCTATACGGCCTAGAATATTTTTTATGATACCTGTAAGAACGTATATATACGTGCATATTAAAATATGTCAAAGAAATTAAGGCCATATATCAAAAGTACGTAAATCCAAGTATGAAATACCAGCAGAGTTTTTACATTAAAATCAGCAAAATAATTTGTTCTCATAATAGTTTTGGGAAATTTGTGCTTTCTTAGCGAAAACCCTGACCGCTCAGAGGGCCGCCATGTCGTACCCACACTATTACATTTAAAACAGCCATGCTTTCTCCGGGATTAGAACCCGCGCCCTTCGGCGCAGTAGTCATCGACGCTAATCCCTATACGGGTTGGGTGGCATTCAATCAGTAATATATCCACTTGAGAATTTGTATGAACATTTGCAGCATCATTGCAATGAATAAAAAATTGTTATTCTCTTGACTAATTGCATTCTCGCTTCCTTAATATGATTTGAAATGCATTCAATCAATAACATAGCCATTTAATTTGTACAAATATTTGCAGCATCACTGCAATTAATAAAAATTGGTTACTTTTTGATTAATCGCATTCCCCATGAAAAGTTGAAAACTTATCAACGACTTTGTGAAATTGGCGAAAAACTTTTGCTTTGCAACCTTTACGACTCATAAGTATCTTCTTTTCATAAACAACTCTAGGAAAAACATTTTACAAGAAACATGTTTTGTAAGAAAAAATATTTTTAAGGCAGATATTTTCCATTTTAAACGCTACGGGTACAATTCAACTACATAACGGTTAATTATAAAGCATGTAAATTCACGTGTACTCGGACTTATGTGTGGTACACACACACACACATCGATGCCTTGCTATCGTCCCGTCATACTTGAAAATACCCCCAAACCTTGGCACCTCCATAGCATGTTAAAATCGAGGCTTCGGATAGTTAGGAAGGATAAAAATGGTTTCTAACGTCACATACTGCATATCTCGGAAAGCAGCTTTTAGATTTTCCCCCTAATTTTGTAGAAATTGTTATATATTGAACAAAGAAACATGAAAAGTCATATGCGTTCTCGCCGGAATTTGAGCCACGATTTTACATTTCTTGAAATTCGAGAAGGCTAAAATAGGTCGCGTACTTACGCTTACGAGAAGGGTAAAATAGGTCGTGAACTTCAATATTTAAAAGCTTCGTTTTTATTACATGTATAAGTGGCAATCTGATAAAATTGTTACAGAAATTAAACAAGTCATTTGATAAACTTTTTGAGATTACGCTGTATTCGCTGGTGATAGTAAGAAGTGCTTCAAAAAGTTTAGAAATAGCCGTTGATGACAAGCCGCGTATAGCAAAACAATGAATTAGAAGAAAAACTAGATAAACTCCCGATTTAGACAACACGGGACATAGAGTGATATTTTTAAGCGTCTTCATCGTCAAATCTAGAATGCTAAAGTAATAAACTAAACATTTAACAATATTAATAAACTAAACACTAAGATATTTATTTTCACTTCAACTCAAAATATCGGGAAATCTAATGTATCAACAGAATTAAATTCCTCTCTTTGCGAACTCGACAGAGTAAAATGACTCAAATCATTTCAAAGCTTGCGTTTAAAGCCCAACAACATGATTTCATTCCACCGTGATTGCTAACGTAATTTCAGTCAAAGACAAACTCATGTGCTCGTAGTAGAGCACTAAAGGAAAGCAACAATAAAGGGGTTTCGGCACGGCACAAGCTGAGCTATCATCTGTCTGTCTCTTAAAACTTAGATTCTCGCTCATTGTTTAAACTAGCTTCACTTGTATGTTACGGTGGAGTAGACGAATCAGTAGACGTGCAGAACAGATTCAGTGTAAGAAATTTCTGTGTTATTTTTATTTATTAAATATCATGTTCTTCGCCCTTAAACCATAAAATTTAGTTCAGTAATATCACAAAACAACTTAAAAAAAGCATATTTTTAGAATTTCCGATGCGTGCTGGAGATAAAAATGATTCGCCCCCCCCCTGTATAGTGTTGCCATTACTCGCTTCGAAATCCTTCAGTTTGTCAATAAAAAATTTGTTAAAATTTTACAAAATATGAAATATATAATAAAACAAATTCCAAATTTCGAATTTGGGATTCCAGATGACCACATTCGGGTGGAAGACCATTGTTTGGAATTTGAATGTCTCTAGGTACCGTTGTTTTTCACAGTGCGAGAAACATACATACATTCACGCAGATTCTTCATGATTTAATTAATGTAAATACAATGCAGAGCTCTAACATTTGGTGGCAACAGTCTGGACGTTTATAGTGAACCAACGCAAAATGCCAAAACGAAATCAATAGCACTTCTGAGCAAACATCTTCTTTGGGGTTAAAAAAAAAAAAAAAAAAAAAAAAAAAAACTTAACGATGTTTGCAAGAACCAAATAAAAATTCACAAAAAACCTAAATCTTAATCGAAGGTATATAATTAACAGATGTTTAACAAAAATTATCAATTACTGAGAAATTACAAAACCTACGTAAAAAAAAAAAAAAAAAAAAAAAAAAAAAAAACCTTACCTTAGTGCATTCAAAACCGTTTAGTAATAGTAAATGAAAATGTGAGAACTGCAATTTTAAACATACGTTCAAGTTACACGTATTAGTAACATTTTGCAGGGTGTACATAAATAATTGCATGAAAACAATGCGCCTTGTTAGCAGATAGAAATTTTTTTAATAAATTGAAACTACAAGCGAAAGAAAGAATTTCACTCCATCCAGTGCTCCTCACTTACATATTTAATAAGTCAACTTATGCACGTTGACTTTATTTTGTATATTAAATATAGATAAGCGTGAGAAACCACTGTACTTGGTATATAAAGGAATCAGTTCCACATCTGTTACATAACACATACATTTACTGTGATAAGGAAAAATAACTTCCGAGGACTTTGTCCCTCAGCTACAAATCTAATGCATCACTTGGACACGTTGACTTTGTTTTACATAGATAAATGTGAGAAACAGCTGCACTTTGTATATAAAAAAGTCGTTTTTTCACCTATTGTGCTGTGAAGACTTTATCATGATGAACTTTGTTCCGACCTATGCTTCACTGATAACAAGTAGTAAGACTTTTTTTATTTTTAAATAAGCGAAAATCTAACCAATCAGGAGAATTTCAACACACATTTAGTTTCCTTCCCCCTTCTTCTTCGCTTCGGCGAGTTCTATTGAATCTTTAAATTTAATGACTCAGCAAAAGTCTCTAACAGATATCCCATCTTTTTGAACAAATATTTAAAAAATGTATTACCTAATAACAGGAGAATAGTTAAGTAGTATTCATTTTAGAAGAGGGGTGCTTTCTCAGCCTTTTCAACGTAAATTAGCAGCATTCGCTTAGCAAATGCATAAAAATGCAATTGGTTATGTCTTAAGACATTTGAGACAGATTTGATGGAATAACTAGAATTTCGCAGTTTTACTGTTTTCGCCACAAATAAAATCTAACCATTCTACATCACAGCTTCCGAACCCTTTTTTAGCCCACTGCCACCTTTTCGAGAGTTTACTCCCCCTCCTTAACGTCCCCTTCCATCTGGCTCAATGGCCGCCTACCCTCGTGATAATGATATAACAGATGCTTCCTGAATGTAATCTATAGATGCTGACCGAAAACGCTTAAAAATTTTCAGATTCGCATTGCATTTACGCACCATCAAATTATTCATTAAAACACACGAAGGAAAACGGAAACATAAAGTAATGATTAAAGACTTCTCAACGCAGTTATAGACAGACAAATTACGCACAGATTTTTTACAACAGTAAGCACAGTGGTGTATTTTGAAACAACTTTCGTGGTCATGTTTTTAGACTATTAGACAGTTAGTTTACATCTTCATTCCCTACAAGCATATGCACTACTTGCGCGAACGTATGCAAAGAAATGACCGGTATGACTTAGAATATTCCTGCCGTCCAGACCATATAGTGCTAGCGATACTCATTACCGTACGGATGGGCAAAGGATCGAGTCCCGGAAAAAAAATCTTGTAAATATACAGTGTCCGCATGAGGTGCTCAAAATATGTCTTGAAAGTCCTCCAGACCGTCCAGACCATATAGTGCTAGCGATACTCATTACCGTACGGATGGGCAAAGGATCGAGTCCCGGAGAAGGAATCTTGTAAATATACAGTGTCCTTGCGGCATGAGGTCCTCAAAATATGTCTTGAAAGTCCTCCAAACCGTCCAGACCATACAGTGCTAGCGATACTCTTTACCGTACAGATGGGCAAAGGATCGAGTCCCGGAGAAGAAATCTTGTAAATGTACAGTGTCCTTGCGGCATGAGGTCCTCAAAATATGTGTTGAAAGTCCTCTATAGTGGTTTGGGGTAAGGGAGACCCTCGAATCCGTCCTCTGGAGTATTCTTCTTCAGTATTGACGGAGAATTGGTCAACGTCTTATGTCACCTGTATGGTGTTCACGACTTAAACCAGCAACAGTCCTGAACTCCCTGCCCTGATAAAATTCATAGGCTCGTTTGGTGGTAAGGGAGATTCTCGAATCCGTCCCCTTGAGTCTTCTTCTTCAGTACTGCCGGAAAATTGGCCAACGCCCTACTGTCATCTATATGGTGTTCAGGACTTATGCCAGTGACAGACAGGCTGTCGCTGGCATGAGTCCTGAACTCCCTGCCCTGATAAAATTGATGGATTTGTTCTGATTATGTCAGACATGTGAGATTTATACTCAAGTGAATTTTTAAATGTTTGTATCAAAAGTATTTAAGCAATCTAGGTTTTTTTTATGTCAAGTCTTAATAATCTACTCGTTTCCCAATGACACCTTATTACACCTTTGGAGCAATAATGCTTCCTAGATGCATATACCTTAGATTAGAGCAATAATGCTGCCTAGACTATGCTGTAATACATGTTCTAGACTCTAGAAACTAGCCAAATGACGCCTAACAGTTTTATATCTAGGAATTACTTTTCAATTATGCACAAATTTGGCAACACAACGTTAAATGTTATATAGCAGTACCACATATACTTGTTAACATTTAGAGGATTGAATAAGCCAATACTCAGCAGAAACTGTTTACCAGTTCCCATAAGACACCAGAAAAGTAATGAAAAAAATATTACATAACATACTGGATGGACAAATAATGGTAAAATATAATTACGGTATTGCAATTCAATAATTAAAATTTCAAAATATTTGTTTTTTCTGTTAGCATTTCGTTCTTCAGATTTTTTTACTATTTGTCTTTTAAAAAAGGAAAGTGAAAAAAAATTAACGATTTTTTTAGACATGAGTATTCCTGCTTCGTCTAAGTGCAGAAAATCTAGTTTTACATGTCGGCTGGGTGGGAAAACAAAAGCGCTTTAACTGCTGTTTCATTCTTAAGAATTTTTAACACAATCACTGCCACAAATGCAACACAATCCAGAGACAGATGCAGACGATGTTTCAATCACTAGTTCTAATTATTTGCACAAATTATTTGCATTCTCCATCAGTAAAAATTACTCCATAACCCAAAAATTATATAACCCAGAATCACAACTATCTCGAAAAAGGTATTCATAATAGTTTTTAAGAACCTGATAGTAATACTTAATATTTAAAATGTAAGGATGTCCCAACATATGCGGCAGCATTGCCTATAGGCCACAGTCAAGGCTCGTGATTGGCATTCTGCTGCTCATTGCCATCTGCCAACCCCACTGCCATCTCCTGCATCCCTAAATTACAAAAATTTTGCCGCCCCTAAATTCTGCTGCCCGAAGATGCCGCGCCAGTTGCACTGTCTTCGAAGCCGCCCTTGGCCACTAGTAAATTAAATACGTAGTTCTTAATCTCTTATAAGATTACACTTGTTTTCAAAGCTAGTACAGTAAGACCCCGCTTAACGCTGTTTCGTTTAGCGCTGTTTCGGTTTAGCGCTCTTTTATTTCAACCCGGGGATTCCACAAAATCGCTCGCAGCATACGGGGATTCCCCGAAATATTATGCAGCGATAGGTTTCAAATACATATCCGAAAGAGTGTACTTGTATTTCTTGTTTGGTGCGGTATTGTACAGACATATTTTGAAGGGGTAAATGTGGAAGATGTCGAAGAAATAATTCAAGAAGCAGCGGCTAGTCTTTCTAATGATGAGCTCAAGGAATTAACTGAACAAGAAGAAAACAAAAATGTTGACAGCAGCGATTCAGAAGAGCAAAAGGAACTTTCGATGGCGTTTGTAAAAAGGAGTTTGTCTACCATAACTGAAATAATGGATCAAATCATTGAAAATGATCCGAATTTTGACAGGAGCTCAAAAGTAAGGCGTGGTGTTAGAGATGCTCTATCCGTTTATGAAGAACTTTTAAGAGAACAACGCAAAAGAAAAAGGCAAACAACATTAGATACTTTTGTCACAAAAAGGCAGAACACTGAAAACGCGGAAGGCTAACTAAATATGACTGACTGATAATTTTATTTTATTTTATTTTATTTTTTTTAAGAATATTCGTTTTGTTATTTATATTTTGTTTTTATTTTTGCAAGAAATAATAATGTGGTATTAATTTGGGCTTTAAGAAATAAATGTTTGGTTTTATTTTTATTAAAAAAACAAACTTTTTAAATTTAATACCTAACCAATTTCCTAGCCATCTTCCCCTAACCCCAATATTTACATGTAAAGATAGCCTCGTTTAGCGCTGTTTCGCATTACGCTCTACTTTGATGGAACGTATCCCCCGCGTTAAGCGGGGTCTTACTGTACTTTCATAAAATAATTTCAATCCAATTATTATTAGTAAAAGTGTGTTATTCTACTTCGTACTTTGTCCAGTGAAATAATTAACTCTTCTTATGTGTAAAAAATTTTATCATATTCGAAAGATTTGACGATGTGCGTGTTTATCCTATAAAGGGAAATATTGGTTTGGTTTAGTTCATTTCGCCAAAGCACACTAGGGTCATCTGCCTAAGGGCAGGGATGCGTTCGTGGTGGACTTTCTAAGGGAAACTGGTCCATATACACGTTACACGTGGAGAAAACCATGTAAGAGCCCATAGAACCAGATTGTTCGCCTGGAACCGAACCTAGGTCGGAACTATCAGTGTTCGGTGATTTTACCTTTGTAGGTTTTCCTATAACGGAAAAGACCCTGCTCTTTTTATATTAGCGATTCTGAAAAAAACTTTTTCTGGGAGACTAATTTTTGATCTGCTGATAATGCAAAGATCAAAATTCCGCCATAATTTGTTTATCATTAATATATGCAAAAAATATAACCCTTAAAAAAATCTACATCAAACTTTGAAAAAAAAAATCTGATGTGTACACCACATGACTTCCTTGTACGGAATATTAAATTATACGCATTTTTCTTGCATTTTATTTAAACTTATTAGATTGAATTAAACCTACTTCGCCGACAGCGCATAAACCACAACAGAATAAATGCATTCTTTAAAATTCACTTTGTTTACCATAGCGACACTCTGGCGCTAGGTTAACTTAACAGTATTATATTTCGTTCATATTATAACTCAGAATGCACAAAATGTATATCATTTAAAGAATTATCTAATCGTTGCCACATGTTCTATTCAAATACTATAATAAAGCTAGAACTATGTATAAAAGAAATTAAGCAAACAAAACAAAACAGAAACAGTTTTCACAGACGATTGAGTATTTCTCATTTAATTAATTCAGTTCTCACTTCGCGAGAAGACAAAAATACATAAAAACTCAAAAT
Source organism: Stegodyphus dumicola (assembly GCF_044657685.1). Taxonomy (NCBI): domain Eukaryota; kingdom Metazoa; phylum Arthropoda; class Arachnida; order Araneae; family Eresidae; genus Stegodyphus; species Stegodyphus dumicola. The sequence goes on along the minus strand of NC_140772.1, from coordinate 17,187,278 downwards.
ATCTCTATTAAAAATTATGAAGTAAATCTCAAACGCTTATTTCCTCGAAAAAATTCCAGAAAGAATTAAACATGATTTAATTGGCAATAATAAATGAATGCGTTATCTTTGTTGTTGCGAAGCTAAGTTTCTCTAGATTGGCAACAAATCCACTAGTCTCCTGTTTCAAATGTAAACATCAATGGCCGCCATTAAAAACAGGCTTAGCGGCAATTAAACAACTTTAAAATTGCTGATAATTCTAAAAATATTGCACACAGATTTACTAAAGGCATAAAATCCTTAACCGGAAGATAAAAACAACATAATTCAATCATTTTTAAAGGAAAAAATGTACAATTTACAAACATATAAGAGTAAAGAAACTGAGATCACTGAGCCGGGTAATAGAGTGGATATATATATAAATATATTTATATACGTTTGGTGCGGCCGATTGCAATCAAAATACGAGGTGCACATCTACATGTTATAGCAGTCCTGTATACAAAATTTCAACGTTCTGACGCTACTCGTTTTTGAGTTATGCGAGATACGTACGTACGCACGAACGTACGTACGTATGTACATACGTTCGTACAGACGCCAGGAAAAATTCTCTTCAGAATTAATTTTAAAGCAGTTTCATAATTTTTTTGAAAGAAAAGAGTATTTTATTCTGTCCTTACGTTCAGATATGACGCAAAAACATCGTTAAATTGCATTCGATAGCGGTCAAAATGGATATTTTCGTTGAAATATACTGCCTGAAACTTTTCGCGATTACAATACTTCCTTTTTACTTCGTACAAGGAAGTAAAAAGCCTGTGCGAAATATTTCATTGCCACCATAAATACGTATGTGCACGAATAATACGTCATGATCATAATAATCAAGATACCATAAATTTAGTAATCATTTATAATAAGGGAATCAAAATTAATGTCAAAATTTGATCCAAATCAACTAATTAATAAGGCAAAGGGAAGCTGAATTAAAATCTTGCAACATGGGTGAAGAGTAAAATCCAACCAAATCATCTAATCTAGTCGACCTCCCTACTATCTGTTAGTAGTGAATGATGGATCAAAATTTTTAGTGGAACTTCGACTCACGTAAATGTGCATTGTGCCATCTGTAAGCCTCTTGTTTTGTCATGAATGTGAAGTGATTTTTATGAGAACACAGCTCACAAATCGCTTTTGACAGCTGCAACACTTACCAGGATGAGCAGCACAGCTGTTGTTAGAAGCATTAAACGTCAAACGACAGAATGCGAGAGACCACCAAAGACAGTTCGTTTCGTGATGATTTTGAGCAAATGAAAAATGGCTAAAAAGGTTCCAGATTTTATGCAACTCAGACACAAACTTCTAAAACTAAGCGCCTTCGTGAATTTCAATAACTGAAAAGAATCTGATGTCAGAGTTGGCAAGCTTCTTTCACTAAAGTCATAAAAAAAGAGAAACAGGTTTCTTTCGCTAAAATGGGAATTGTAATTAACTATTTTTTGGTTGTTTTAGCTTTATTACTAAGCATCATCTTCTTCGCATTTACGCCATATACAATTCAACAGCAAAATTACAAAAAAATTTTTAAGTAAACATAGCACTATACGTTTAGAATTCCCGATGCAGCGTTGAGTTGTTGGCATATATTTTTGTTTTTTCAGCTTTTTCTCATCTCATCACATAAATGTTCAGTTTTTTCTTATTAAGAAGGCTTTACAAAACTTTTATTGTGTTTTTATAGTTAAAGCTCAGCGTGTTTATTTTATCTGTTAAATATCACGTTTTTGGCGTTTACATCACATAAATTTCGATTCAACAGCGAAATCGCAAAATAATTAAAAACACCATATCTTATCTTTAGAATTTCCGATAGATAGTCTCGCGCGCTGGATTTAATATTTTTATTCCGCACAGTGTTGCCACTGCTCGCTTTGAAATCATTGATTTTATTTTAATTTCATTAAATATAATACGATAATATTTAGTTGCAATGATCTGAAAGCGATACAAAGCAGTGATACAACATGTTTCGACATAAAATGCAACGATATATACATGCGCACACAGCTAGGAGTGTTCGAAAAACTGGTTCGTATTTACGTTACGCATTAGGAAAACCATGAAAATCTTCCTACGACCTGCCGGTTGGACGGGATTTGAAGTCAAATTGAGTTATAAGTATTCAGTGGCCTTATCCATTCCGCCACTACTTCTTTCCAATTCAGCGGCAAGCTGCAGAAATGTCTGATAATTTTACAAATTCTAAAAATCTCCATCATAAGAAATATTCTGTTTATTTATCGCAATAAAATTACTACACGGAAAAATGTAAGCACATATTTTATTAATAATCTTGTTTATTAATAAAATACGAGCTTATCGAGAGTATCAACATAAAACTTTCCATCTGCTATACTAATAAGCAATATGCTTAAAATTTGGATGTTAAATGATAGATTTCATGTTTCAAGCGTTCGCAACAATTTCCTGTTTTGCCCAATCTTGATTCCCCCCCCCCCGCAACGGGGGAAATTAGCAGCTCTTTCAAGCTTTTAGAAATTCAAAATTTTAGAGCAAGTATTTTCATTTCCGTGGAAGTCTCAGAAATTTGCATATGTAAGAATCCGAAAACTTTCTTATCCCGATACTTTCACAACTGATCCAATATGCAGGGTTGAAATGAACGGTGGTCATACCCAAATATATGATGCAGAAGAAAATAGCAAAAACCGCTCCCGAACACTTTTAATTTCCATAAAATAAATAAATAATATTTAAAAATAAAAGCGAACTAAAAAAAAAAAAAAAAAACACAGAGTTCTAGAACTTAACAACAGCAAAAGAGTCAATTTTATGTATATCTCGCAAAAACTTATTCCTAATTTTGAATACAAAGTACAATTTTTAGAAATTTTTGTATTTTAAAAATTTATTTACTTTTATTCATTAATTTTCAATACAGATAAGAATATCCATCGAGTCAAATGTACCCGATAAGGGATGAAGTCAAAAATCAATTTAAAAATTAAAAACATGTAATTATTAACTAAGCTATATTAATTTTTTGTTGTTGTTAATTAACTATATTTATCATTATATTGTTTTCAAAATGAATTCATCAAGATTATTTTTGTTCTCTACCTCTGCAAAACACAGACTCAATTTGACTGTAGAGAAGAATATATTAAAATAAAATATATAACACCCAATACAATTTCGTATGAAACCTCGCAACAGCATAAAAATAGGATGAATAAAAATTCCACCAATGCACGAAACCTCTACAAAAGACCGAAATGGCACAATTAGCAAAGTGACTAAGCGTCTCCGTATTGCATTCAACTTTGTCCTTATATTGCATACAATTTAGACTGAACACCCTTCCCGTAAGTGTCCTCTTGTGTTCAACGGCGCACTGTTAAAATCATTTGGAAGTTGAAAAAAAATGAATACACCAAACTCGATTACTCTAAATCTAACGACTTGGAAGTATACAGCACGCAAATAACACTTGAGATACTGCCACATTTTAATCAAAAACGAAAAATCCCCAACTTGTGCCTCATCCGACATAGATAAGGAATCGGATACAGTCTGTTACCATCTTTGCACAAAGCATTGGGACAAAGGTTTTTCTAGTTTTGTGACGGCGCTGACAGAAGGGCTGTCCAAAAAGTTATTCATGTTTCTCAATAGTGATATTTTCCGTTGACAAGTAAAACTTACAATGGTTTGGCAATATTTCTTCGTTCACAATAATGCTGGATTAACATCTCTAGAACACCTTTTCAAGAACAAACTTCATCTTTCTGAAACACTAATATAATACTTATAATATTTAAGCAAATATAAAAAAATCATTCAAACGACTAAGAAACAATGACATTAAATTACATTATACTAATTACGTAATATTACTAATGATATGCCAGCCAAAAAAAAGCGCTGAAATCGGAGAAAAAAAATGACTGCAAACTCGTTTTGTTTTTCGACATCTGATTTAATTTGTTATTTTTAATTGCCAGTTTAACTTTCTATTTCAAGACAGTGGTTCTGAATAACTCTAAAGACACAATTCCAGACCAATCAGCAGCATGAATTAGAAAGCCTTTTTGCATATCAGTCTCATCAAGTAAAAGTATTTATTATTCAAGCTTCAGAATGTACCAGAATGCTATAAAATTTTTCATACCTTTAAAAGAACCTTCCATTCGTATTCGGATTATTACGATATCACCTGAAAGGGAAGTCACTTGAATAAACTGAAAAATTACCTTTTTCCTATGCAGCACATCCGCACGTCAATCCTTTGCGTCTTTATCACATGATTTACCATAATTCCAAGAAATATTTCCATGCATACAATATAACCTATAAGCTATTGCATATGCCTCACCAATCAGAAGCTAGTTATTCAAACAGCCTGCTCTTCACTTTGCAGTTGCCCAATAAAAGAATGATGATAGATATCAGTTACTATGGCAAATATACGTTGGGCGTTCGCAAATGCAAAGCGGAACGCTATCATGCATAGAGAAAATTTTTATCTAACCAGGCCGCATAATACTTCTGCGACTGAAATACTACATATGATTGTTAATACGGCAAAGTAACATTGCGACTGTGAAGCAAGCAACACTGTCACGCATGCAGAACATGCTTATCTAACCAGGCGCTGATAAGTATTATTCTGGTACTAAGTAAATGCAAGTGGTTTGTTACACGACAAGGTAACACAAAGAAGCCTCAAAGAATCGTCATTTTCTTGCCAATGCAAAGATGGTGTCAATTATATGAAATGATGAACTTCTTTCAACATTACGACTTCAAAAGTTATTCACAAACAGAAAATGAATGCCTTTTATGGACTTCTGGTCGGAAACATATTATAAGCAGGTGAATAAAAGAAAATCACCAAATTTTTTTAAAGCCTTAAAAACGCTAATTCCAAGATAAAAACATTATGCACAATATACTGCTGATAACAATTAAACAATCACCATGTATAACGTAACGAATATTCATGGAATAAGAAGCTCATGTTTCAAATTCTACAAATACTCGTCGATTCTAACCTAAAAACAATCAGCACAGTTAATTAACTGTTGATTATACGCTTAGGGTATAATCAACAGTTAATTTGCCCCTTTGTTTTCAATAGATAGGCTATTTCAAGTCATGACAACGATAGATAGAATACGATGAGTGTGTATACCAAATATATTGTTACGTTTTTCTCTTTCTTTTCTGACACCAGCTGTTGCGTTGTTTTCTTACTTCACGTTCGTACGGGGTTCGTGTAGATTTGGAGTGAATAACGACGACACTTGATGAAGTATCGAAACACACTTTATTAGTCAGTATTGTCAGGACAGCTCCAAAACACGTTTTACAGTCGTCTATGAACACGCTGGTACAATCAGCGACACAGCCTTCCCACGGTGGAGACAAGCTTCCTGCAAAGCACCCGACTCTGCTTGGTCGTTCTCGGAATCCATGTACTCTCGAAACTCTCCACGCTACAACTCGCGATGCACTCGACGACACACAGAGCACAGCCCCTGACACTCGGTTCAGTCGTTTTCGGAGCTCAACACGCTCTCTCGACGATGCACTAACCGCGATGCTCTACGAGACTCTTTCGTTGCACTCGACGACCCACTCGGCACTCGCTTTGGCCGGCTGTCAACGCGATCGCTTCCGCAGGGATTAACTCGCTAGACGAGACACACTCACTCGATGAGAGACGCACACTCTTCCTCTCGATGAAGCACACTTACTGACTGCAGACCAGCACGGTTTATATAGCTTTCGGCTTGTGTTCGGGAACATTCTGGACTAAACCGGTAAGAATTCGTTCCAGAAGGTTCTCCATTCGTCCATGGAATAACGCCAATTTTGCCGCCAAATGTGGCAACCCTGCCTTCCCTTGCCACTTTATGGCAACCCTAAAACTGCTTTGCGGGAAAGCCATCTCACCGCGCCTGTACATTTCGTAACAATATATTAGTCTTTACATGCATAGTCTTTTGTCACAAAAAGAATACAGATTATGCATTCTTGTAACGTTATGTTTTTGCATATATTTTCTTCAGTGTGTAGATAGATATCAACAAGAGTTTTTAACTCAGATTCCTTTCGCGATCCACATTTTGTAAGCTTACAGTGTAGAACGATGCAGATGTAGATCCATTTAAAGTAATTAACGCACTCTTTGGGAACCTTGGCCGTTGTCGTTTGTGCGTTACAGAACAGGCGAGTTTTTGAAAAGCATTGATTGACTTTTGAATCTGGATTTTATCGAATCCACTTAATGCATTTTTACCAATTTAAAATCGGATGGAATAGAGGGAAAATGAGCCGATATTGTCGGTGGGTAAACTTAATTAGAGCATATTAGGTGAGACGCTGCACTGTCCCTAAGATCACTATATATCATCTGTGGCTTTGTACCGATCCAGCCCATTCGCAATTGATCCTTCACAGCTTTATTCCCAAGTGAGCCTCAAAAGGAAGGATTCTGTGGTTTTATTCCGAACTGTGTCCAATCTGAAAATACCCCTTCATTAAAAACTAAATGTGCATTTTTATAAATAAATAAAGTTAGTGCAGTGAACATAAAAGAATACTTCTATTATTACAAATGGGTAGACCGGTAGGCATTTTGTTTGTTTTCATTTTTATCGATATATTTCTATTACAAAGAACTACCAATATGAATTAAGGCTCTTAGGCCCTTTGTTTTCAATACGTTTGATCACTTTTTCAACGTCCGTTTTAAAAGAACCCCCATCTTAATCATACAATTAACGCGCAATTAACTAACACGAGAAAAGATAAGTAAAGCTGTTACGAAAGTTTGGTCTTAAGAAAAAGCAAATGTGAACAAGATATAATTCTGGTTACGGCTAAGTTGTGCGAAAAGTTGATTCAAGACATCATTATCCTCTAAAATTTGAATCAAACTGCAGTCTTAAATGCACTTAACAACAGAAGGAATTTCAGTTTTCTATTCGGTGGGTTCCTCTTGAGTGTGTTACATAATATACAGTTGGCCCTTATGCAACTTTGAACTGCATATAGGTTCGTTCCTCCTATACAAAGATTTCCCCATAAATGAATTAGAAGATATTTTAAAAATCTGCGATGATGTGAAAAAAACATAGTACGCACACCGTATACGCTATAAATGCCATAAAGCTTACACAGTTAATGACGCCAGGACTGCATAAAATGCTGCAGACAGTCATCAATACATCTGTCGTAAATTTTTTTTATTTTTCCAAGGTACTAGCATACGAATGTTTTCAAACTTTGCATAGCGATAGTCGTAAAAAATTAAACATGCAGTAAAAAGCAAAGGTTAATAAAAAAGTAAAAGATGCGAAGCCATCTGCCTGTATTACGTGGTGACTCTGTATAAATTCGGTCTGATCGTACGGGCTCGTCCCGACGACGTAGCTTTCAAGTGTCTGCCATCAGCTGTCGATGGAAGGTTATACGCCTACCATGGTTGTAACGGTTGACGGGGAATCAGGGTTCGATTCCGGAAAGGGAGCTTGAGAAACGACTAATATTCAAGGACGACAGCAGGCGCGCAAATTACCCACCCCTAAAACAAACAATACGAGAGTCTTTTGGGGCTCCATAACTGGAATGAATACGCTCTAAAATCTTTAACGAGGATCAATTGGAGGGCAAGCATGGTGCCAGCAGCCACTGTAATTCCAGGGTTCCAGCCCCCAGTAGCATATATTAAAGTTGTTGTGATTAAAAAGTTGGATCGCAGTTCCAGACGGTTGGTCCACCTACAAGTAGTTTCTTGCCTATTCTGAACACCCAGCCGGTTTCCTTTGATAATCTTTACCAGTTATCTTGGGTGATCGGCAAGTTAACTTTGAAAAAATTAGAGTACTCAAAGCATCAATAATCACGTGAAGCCTGAATAATGGTGCATGGAGTAATGGAATAGGGGGAAAAAATAAATATGCAGTACGAAATTTAATTTTAACACATATTATGCTTTAATAACTTTGTAGCCATGTCTTGTAGCTAGTTTTGCGATATAAGTTAGATTATTGTAAATATCTACTCAAACCTCAGCACACCTCAACTCATTAATCCAGTACATTAATTTTGCATGATTCTCAATTATATTTCATACTTTAAATCTAAAATAGCATATTAACAGCACAACAAAATGTTTACACATACAAAATACTGGCTCTTGAAAAGCAGGCGAAAAGACATTTGAAGAAGTTGAATAGCTGGATATGTACAGTAGATCTATCTTTTATTTTTAATGCAGTTGTGTGTCCACTGCACCATTAAAGACACGCAGAAATTTGTGGCAATTCATCCATTAGTATATTAGCATAAAGCATTGGTTCTCGAAGACAAACAATTTTCGGTAAAAAATTTTCGATTGGTCGCGAGAAGTTAAGAACTCTTTTTTATCGTATATTTATTTATTTATTTATTTATTTATTTTTTAGAATTGCCAATCTATTGGACAGTAGATTGCTAAACTTCTGGATCTCCAATATTTCTAAACAGTGAAACTGAAGTGAATCAGCGCAGAACACTCGTGCTGATGATTAACTCTTAACTATTTACACTGCATAAACCGCAAATAGGAGAATCGGAGAGTCCAAAGCGTTGATGATAAGACCACAAAACCATCACGGCCATCTGAACTCTGAATTTAATATTGCCATGTGGCGGTGGTGCTATGAAGTATCACAAAGCACTCTCTTGCTCTACTTAGCAAAACATTAACATATGTATTGGTATATGTATATGCAATGACTGATTATGTCGTTATTCATTATCAATGTTTATATATTTGTATAATATTTTCTTAATTAATTTGTATGACACAAATTAGTGTCCTTGTAAGATTTTTACCTGTAAGGTAAAATGTCAAATACTAATAGCCCATTATCTGTACAAATTGTCCCTATACTTCGTAAAAGGTTAACATATGATTTGGTATATGTATATGCAGTGACTGATTAAGTAATTGTAATATTTCTATGTAGCATTTTGAATTTACAAAGCATGAATGTACTTGAAGGATTTAAACTTAAAACGGTAACATGTAAAAATGAGTAGCCCATAATCAGCAGAATAATGCATAAAACTGCTGCTACTCATTATCAATAATTGCAATTTGTATTTTGTAATCTTTTACCATTTTGTATGACATAATTAAGTGTAATTGTAAGACTTATTTTTAAAAATAGGTAATACGCCAAACACGTGTAGCCCATAATCTGTACAAATTGTTAATACTCTTAACAGGAGTTTACATGTTCATGTGTTTGTGTATATGTAATGGTAAGTTAAATATTTGTAAAGTATCCTTGAAGCATCATGTATGATTTGAATACATAACGCATAAGCGTACTTGTCGGATTTAAATTTCAAACAGTAGTATGTACAAAGTGAATAGCCCTTAATTTGCAGAATAATGTATTAATTGTTATAACTCATATTCAATGTCTGCATATTTGTATTTTGTAATCTATATCTAAACAACATGACATATATAAGTGCATTTGTAAGATTTATATTTAAAAGGTAATTTGTCAAATACGAGTAGCCGCACAAATTGTTACTACTCTTAACCAAATTTTGCATATGTATGTTATTGTAATAGACCTACTGTTTGGCGGATAACCAGGTATCTTTAATGTCATAATTCTATAATCTTATTGTGATCAAATATGTAATTGTATGTTAACCTATGTAAAGATTCTGCCCTTGTTTGGCACTGTACCTTTCATTCCTGGAAACAAATTAACACTGGACCCGGCATTTTGGCTTAGAGTACTCCTCGGAAGCACTTGGTCGGCTGGACTGCTACCCACATGAATAGGGTGCTGGGTCTGGGCGTCTGGTGCGAGTCTCACGTGTGGCCTTATTCTGGCCTTGCTCTGGATATTGGAGGACGTGGCGCTAAACCAATTAACCATAACGGTAAAGGGATGGTGCCCACGTTCCCCGTTCCTAATCCTAATGTGTTAAATGGAAGAAAGATCGAGTAATCTCGCAAGCCCAGGCAACATGACAACAACATGTAGAGCATATTCGGTGATAGCAGGGATATGAAAACGAGCACTATGCTGTTGGAAAATGCTCCGTTGTATATATTGTTCAAGAATAGCAACACAACCGGCGCAATCATCAGTCTGACCTACAAACTTTCTGTTAAGATGTATGGGATAATGATCAAAGTGCTCCTGTTGTCATAGAAAAATTGCTTCACAAACCATAACTCCTAGTACATGTTTAATGTATCTACGCCGCACACAACCTGTGCTCATCTGGCTTCCTTGTAACCAAAATACGGCCATCACTGGCACCAAGACAGAAACGGCTCTCATCTAAGGATACAACAGATCTCCAATCCATCCTTCAATAAGGTCTAGCTTGACGTCATTCAAGTCGCAATAATGGTGATTTGGAGTTAGTGGTATGGTCACTTGCGTCTGGCCCGGAGTAGTCTCTCAAGTAATCGATTAGTTGCATCAGTTGTGCGCTTCTGGTCAACAAAAGTTCGAATGTCTGCCACAGATGCAGTGCAATGCGCCACAGACATGCAGCGAATACGGTAATCTTTCCTTTGGATGGTGGTAAATGTGCGGCCGGGCTTCGGCCTTCTTGAGATAGAACCTTCCCATAACAATTGCTGTTAACACGCAAGCACAGTGGATACATCCAATTCTAGTATAGCAAAAAGAAAGCCCACCTTCTTGTAGACCTATTGCATATTCTCGTTCATACTCAGCTTATTTAAGCTGCTGATAGTGCCTTCTTCGCCTTCTCAAAGGCATTCTTGATTCAATTCTCGCTCGAAAAGCCTAGTCCGGAAGATAAATAAAGCACACGAAGTTTACATGGCGTATTTAAAGCGAACGTGATTTGCATGTTCATTGTGGCGCTACACTTATTCGTCTAGCGCGAAATCTAAATAGGCGTCATCTCTGGCATGCGAAAATATGCCTCTAAAATTTCGTTTATCTAGGGCAAGTCCTTGTTGTGGGATTTCATTTTTTATGAGTGTATTTCACCGTAAATTTAGTCTTAGAAACAACAGATCAGCTTCATGATATTTTAACTAAAAAACAACAAAAATAAAAGAAATACAATTTAATTAATTATTTTAGATGCTTAGTTTTGCGGTCGACATGATATTCAAAAAGTCTTTCAAATTTTCATTTTGATTAGCAGAACCGCTACAGGACTCAAAAGAAATCACCAGGGTTCCACGGAAATCAGTTTGAAGAACAAGGGGCTAAGTTAAAGTCTAGCAATTACAGCGATCGCATTTACCTTTATATTACTAATAAATCAAACACATACCCCCCCATTTATGATTGTGTGAACTTTTGTACGTATAAATTTAAAAAAGCCCACCAGCGGCCGAGCGGTAAAGTCGCTGAAAACTGGTAGTTAGGTCCAAGGTTCGAATCCCGCGAACGGGCTGGCTGCATGGGTGTTTTCGTGGTTTTCCCCATGTGTAACGTGTATACGAGCCAGTTTCCCTTAGAAAATCCTCCACGAAGGCAGCCCTGCCCTTAGGCAGATAGCCCAATGTGCTTTGCCATAATTAAATACACCACCAAACTAAATTTAAAAAAAATCCACATTATTTTTTCAGTTTTTGATTCTTAGTTTTTCTATTCTGCGACTGATGTAGATATAGACAAAAAAAAAAAAAAAAAAAAAAGATTCATCTTGGAAACTTAAGAGTGCAAATTTAGAATAGTTAAATTATTACTAAGATTTTATTTTTAACTTTTTATTTCTGGCAATTTACCTCAAAACATACATTAATCGACTTTTAGTGTTATCGCTTGCGTAACAGAAGGCTATTAGTTGTTAAGTTTTTGGACAGAGCAAAATTACGTGGAGATTTCTTACGAAGCGAGATACTGGAAATCCTAACCCCAGAGTAATTCAAGGATCGCCTCGATTTTACAGAAAAATACCCGTATTAGTATGCTAATGGAAAATGATCCGAGGAATACTGTTCAAGAATAGCAGCACAACCGGCGCAATCACCAATCTAACCTACAAATTTTCTGATAAGATGTATGGGATAATAATGATCAGAGTGCTCCTGCTGTCATAGAAAATTTAGAAGAATCAATTAGCTTCTGACAAACTAAAATCCAACTTCAAACGCATCTTAGTTATCATTTAAATACAAACAAATAATTGGAAAAAAATTCTATCGTCTGCATTAAAGCCGGAAACCAAAAGCAGAACAAAAGGAATAATCTAAAAAACCAAAACAGCTCTTTTATATACCAATTCGTTAAAAGTAGGCATAAAACATAAATAAAATTCTCTAAAGAACACTATAAAAAGTTCTAAGTAAACTATTCCATAAAACTTAAATGACTGGACAGAGGGACAAAGATGATGTTTTAGCATGAAAAATGATGATGTTTTAGCAAAAAAGATGCTGTTTTAGCATCCACTAAACAAAATTAGAAATTGAAATAGTGATATCGCCTTTCCAGTTAAAGCCTGAGGAAATACACAAAAGGAGAAACGCAATTCTTCTTTGATTCCTTAAAGCCATGCTTCGCACATTAAAACCCTTATAAGGACACTTTGAAATTAATAGCAATAAAATGTACATAATCGTCACACGGATTCCCTATTGCTGCACGTATTATTGCGTTTAAGCTGCGTGACTCAAAGTAATATTTTATTTTTTCATGTAAAATGCAATTTCAGCCAATTCAGTCAAGTAGAAATCCATAAATATTCGAGTTAACTGGAATAGCTCATTCGAAAAAAATATATACATAAATGGATTGTCTTTGTTCTGTAGATTAAATAAATGCATACTAAAACGAGAGAGGCGAAATTTTACTCTCTCATTATCGTGTTTTATATATATACATCTTATAATTTGAAAAAAAAAATTAATTAAAAAAAATTTGAAATGTTTCTTATTTTAAATTACGTCCAAAGGGGTGTTCTCTTAACGTATTATGTGTTACCTTTATTCATTAAATATGCTCTACGTACTCAAACCATAAAATTCCGTTCAACAGTAATATCGCAAAATAATTTTAAAATGAGCATATCTTTAGAATTTCCGATACAGAGTCTCGCGCGCTGGAGATAATTTTTTTCCCCCTTTTTTCCCGTACAGTGTTGCCATTGCTCGCTTTGAAATCGTTTAGTTTTTTAATCAAAAATTCCTTGAAATGTTACAAAATCTGAAATTGATAATAAAACAAATATCAAACTCAAAGTAGGGCTTCCACATTACCCATATTCTATAGAAGATTACGTGATTCAAATTTTGATGGTTCTAGGTACCGTTGTTTTATCACAATGCAAGGAATATACATACATTCATACAGATTCTTCATCATTTCATTTATTTAAATATAATACAGGGCGATAATATTTGCTAACAGCAATTTGAAAAGTGATTCTCCGTTTATAGTTTTCAACGCAAAATGCCGAAACGAAATTAATAGTCCTTGTGGGAAAATTGCCCCTTTGGACTAATAATTTGAAATATTTCATATTGAAGTCTAATACCTCAAAGAAAAGTTTACCATTAAAGTATTAAAGATGCTTTAAAATAGATACATAAATTTTAAGGTACGAAAAATATAAACTAAAATAAATAATTAAAATTAAAAAATTAAAAACTAAAAAAATGTAAATTCTAAAATATCTCAGAAAATATAAATCTCAGAAATTCTAAAATATATATCGAAATATCTTACATTTTAATCGAGCTATTCAAAGTATCGATGCTAAACAGTAAGGAGGATCACAAATTAATAGCATGAAGATACTTTTGCACGTATTGAACTATGAAAAGATTAATTATCCAAGACGTAGCTGTTTAATTTTTTATTTGAACCTCGTGCGCACAACGCATACAGCAAATGAAGTTTCTATGAAGTTCCCATAACTGAAGTGACAACATTTTTGTTGTGCCGAGACATAAAATCCGCATAAACAAAACAATAGACTTTAAGGTGTAAAAAAAGATTTGGTTAAATGAAGTTCTAGAAATTTAAAATCTCTGAATACCTATCGTCCTAACGCAATTTATGCACTTGATTTAAGAAACAGTATAGTAACCATCAATTCAGTTTCAGTAAATGGATATGAAAGCTCTGAAATTATTACATGTTAAAAAAATAATATAAAAAAACCTGCGTAATAATTCTGATTGATGAGGTACTATTTCATTCATTATAGATTGGACCCCGTATTTAAACTTAAATATATTGTACGTTTTCCTTTACTTTTTAATAATAGTTATTTTAATTTGCTAGGCTTTTCTGTTTTCTGTTATTTTTCTCGCCAGTACGTAAATTATTTAAGGTGAACGAGTGTATTTAAGCTTATATAGCGAAACGTTTAGTCAGAGCGTGGTTTCGCTACTGTGAGCTCACGCTGTTATTCCTACCAGCTGTTAACTTTGATATCGGCTTCGCATTCTTGACTCCAAATTTTTATCCTGCCGGTGCATGTTCTGAGTCAACCTGTTAGATTAAACTTAATTGTGTAGTCTTGCACTACTCTTACCTTTAAATTTACTATTACGTTACCTTTTAAGTTTTATATAATCAAAATTCTAGCTGTATTAACTAAATATTGTCTAAAAATTGCACACAAACTTTTGACACTCCGATCGCGATAAAAAAGGAAGGTGCAAATGTGGATGTTGTGCATTTCAGCGTTTTACAGCTAATCGTTTTTCAGTCACGTGCCATACATAAGTACGTACGTGCAGACGTCATGAAAAAAAAAAAAAAAAAAAAATCAATGTTGAATCCTTTTTACAATCCATTTTGGAATAAAAAGCCCTTTATTCTCTCAGTACATACACACGTCAAACAAAAAAATAGTCAAAATAGATATTTCCGCTGAAATCTGATACCCGAAATGTTTCGCGATTACAATGCTTCCTTCACTTTGTACAAGGATGTATAAATGTAAAGAAGTGACTAAATTTTCTTTGCCTGAAGGCGTCAAATACTCCTTGCTCCAGATATGAGAGCAGATCTCCCTTCAAAAGATGCAAATTTATTATATTACTTAGCAGGAAACGCACTGCCCTTCTTTTGTTAAAATTAGCACTAAATAATAACTACTTATGAAAAATATAAAAACTCAAATTTTAATATATTTTGTATCTACCATTTCATTGTTGCTAAACTTAGTTCTTCCAATCCATACAACTCTACTAAATATAACAGTACTTCCTCTCTGGATAAATGATACGATAGATAAAGATGCACAGATATTCGGTCCAAAGTTCAAGTCTTTAGGCGGAAAAAAAATCAGCGATAGTGCTACGATAATAAATTTCCTAGAAGATTTAGAATTATTATAATTGTCCCAGATTAAATCTACTTCGCCGACAGCGCATAAACCACAATAGAATAAAGGGATTCTTTAAAATTCACTCTATTTGTTTAACATAGCGACACTCTGGCACTAGGTTCACTTAACAGTATTATATTTCGCTCATATTATAACTCAGAATGCACAAAATGTATATCATTTAAAGAATAATCTAATCGTTGCCATATGTTCTTTTCAAATACTATAATAAAGCTAGAACTATGTATAAAAGAAATTAAGCAAACAAAACAAAAAAAAACAAAAAAAAAAGAAAGAAACAGTTTTTCACAGGCGATTGAGTATTTCTCATTCAATTAATTCAGTTCTCACTTCGCGAGAAGGCAAAAATACATAAAAACTCAAAATATCCATATTAAAAATTACGAAGTAAATCTCAAACGCTTATTTCCTCGAAAAAATTCCAGAAAGAATTAAGCATGATTTAATTGGCAATAATAAATGAATGCGTTATCTTTGTTGTTGCGAAGCTAAGTTTCTCTAGATTGGCAACAAATCCACTAGTCTCCTGATTAAAATGTAAACAATCAATGGCCGCCATTAAAAAAAGACTTGGCGGCAATTAAACAACTTTAAAAGTGCTGATAATTCTAAAAATATTGCACACATATTTACTAAAGGCATAAAATCCTTAACCGGAAGATAAAAACAACATAATACAATCATTTTTAAAGCAAAAAAATATACAATTTACAAACATATAAGAGTCAAGAAACTGAGATCAGTGAGCCTGGTAACAGAGTGGATATATATATAAATATATTTATATACGTTTGGCGGGGCCGATTGCAACCAAAATACGAGGTGCACATCTACATGTTATAGCAGTCCTATATACAAAATTTCAACGTTCTGAGGCTACTCGTTTTTGAGTTATGCGAGATACGTACGTACGTACATACGTTCGTACAGACGCCACGAAAAATTGTCTTCAGAATTCATTTTAAAGCAGTTTTATAATTTTTTTTGAAGGAAAAGAGTATTTTAGTCTGTCCTTACGTACAGATATCACGCAAAACCATCGTTAAATTGCATTCGATAGCGGTCAAAATGGATATTTTCGTTGAAATATACTGCCTGAAACTTTTCGCGATTACAATACTTCCTTTTTACTTCGTACAAGAAAGTAAAAAAAATCTTTAGCAATAACATTAAAAGTTTGGAGGCTCAACTGAAAGGCCTTGCAAAGATCGAAAAGTCAAAAGGATCCGAGGATCATTGATCTAGGAAGTTCACGACATACACTTTTTCAAGTCTCTGAAAACCGCGGCTTTTGTGCTTAAAATGAAATCACAACAATTTGCTACTGCTTCGCCTATATAAGCTCTTATCAAGATATTCGCTGGCAGAAACGAATGATCACAGAAAAAGTGTCACGCAAGAATGGAACAAGATTACATGCTGGGATAAGCACGAGCCATACATCAATCATTTAACTGCAGTAGAGTATTTTAAGGAGTCAAACGACATTTGAATGACACGAAGGATAAATGTTTTCACTCTTTTTCGCTCTTGTACGTTTCCCTTTATTAATTTAATATCTCTCCTTCAAATAAATATTTTTGGATACTTATGAAAGTAAAAATCAATATTAAAAATAAACATTAAAAAACACTTTTTCAGCCCAAAGGGGCAATTTGCCCAGAATGGCTATTAATTTCGTTTTCGCATTTTGCATTGGCTCACTATAAACGGCTTTTCTCTTTTCGTATTGTTGCCACTAAATATTAGAGCCTGCATTATATTTAAAAAAATTAAATAATCAAGAATCTGCATAAATATATAAATATATCTCGCATTGTGATAAAACAACGGTACCTAGAGCCATCAAAATTTGAATAACGTAATCTTCCATAGAATATGGGCATGTGGAAGCATTAGTTTGAATTTGAAATTTGTTTTATCATGGATTTCATATTTTGTAACACTTCAACGAATTTTTGATTAATAAACTAAAAGATTTCAAAGCGAGTAATGGCAACACTGTACGAAAAAAGAAAACATTTTTATCTCCAGAGCGCGTGTCTCTGTATCGGAAATTCTAGAGATATGCTCATTTTAAAATTATTTTGTGGTACTGCTGTTGAATTGAATTTTATGGTTTTAAGTACGAAGAACACGCTATTTAAAAAATAAAGGTGATACATAAAATGTTAAAAAAAAAACGGCTTTTTTGGGCGCAATATAAAATCTGAAAGCATTCAGACATTTTTTTTTTAATACACCTGAAGCTAAAAATATTAGTCATTTCATGCATTTTTCAGTCATTTACTTAAAAAAATATATACTATATCTCATTTGTTTTGTGTATTTTGATGCATACTTACCACAAAATATAAAATATTACTAAAATATCACAATTTTAGATCAAATTATGTGAAGTCACAAGACGGTACTATGATACAAATTTCGTGATGTAACTTTGAATGGGGGGGGGAGAACTCAAGATGGAGTTTTTCTCACCAATAAAAATCATTAAAATTTCATGATATTACTTCATAAAGCTGGCTCTATACTCTAATGTACGATTTTTTTATACATTTGAATAACTTTGAAACATAATTCATACTCATAAATGGTATGAAGTTTCTTAAGCATAAACTGATGAGAGAAATATATATTGTTAAATGTCTGTTTACATACTTGAGCTTTAATCGTGGGGAATTATGCCGAAATTGACTTTAACGTTGGGTGTGTTAGCTTTATTTACTAAATATCATGTTCTTCGCACGTGAAAAATAAAACTCAATTCAACAGAAACTTCACAAAATAATTTAAAAAGAGTATATCTTTAAAATTTCCAACGCATACACTCGCGCGTCGGAGATAATGTTTTTTTTTTTTTTTTTTTTTTTTTTTTTTGTACGGTGTTGCCATTATATCGCTCGTTATTTAAACTTACTTCACTTGTATATTCCTGAGGAGTAGACAGGCCAGATTCAGCGTAAGAAATGAAGTGTTCTTTTTTTTTTTTGTGTGCTGCCTTTATTTAATAAATATCATGTTCTTCACCTTCAAACCATAAAATTCAGTTCAATAATATCACAAAACAATTTAAAAAGAGCATATTTTTAGAATTTCCGACACACGCGGTTTCGCGCGCTGGAGATAAAAATAATCCCCCCCCGTATAGTGTTGCCATTGCTCGCTTTGAAATCCTTGAGTTTGTTAATCAAAATTTTGTTACAAAATATGAAATATTTTAAGTTTTACAAAATATGAAACATAAGTTTTACAAAATATGAAATAGATAAGAAACCAAATTCCAAATTCCACATTTGGGCTTTCATGTGCCCCAATTCGAGTGGATGACTATGTTATTCAAAATTGGATGTCTCGAGTTACCATTCTTTTTCATGGTAGCAGAAACATACATACATTTATGCAGATTCTCCATTATTTAATTTCTTTAACTATAATAGAGGGCTCTAATATTTGGTGGCAACAATTGGAAAAGTGAAACGCCATTTGAAGTGAACCAACGCAAAATGCCAGAACGAAATTAATAGCCATTCTGGCCAAATTGCTTCTTTGGGCTAAAAAATTCGTGACGATTAGATTAACTATTTAAATTAAAACGATCCGAAGAATAAAACATACTTATCATTTAAATCTATCAGTGCATTTTAACGTAAAATTTGATGAGAAAAATCTAATTAAAAGCTCATTTAGTTAAAATTTTTAATCGAGTCTCCGCCCTAAAAATGACACAATTTAATCACTGCTGTGAACATTTTAAATATGCCAAGTTTCTATATGCAAGGCCATTACACATTCACCACCGTAATAATCCTTTTCCCTGACGAGGGAGAGACGGTATCGCGTTTCAGGCTCTCTTCAGATACACATAGGCCGAAAATCAGCGTCCAGGTTGAATATCGACTCATCTGTAAAAAGCACGATGCTCCACTGAAATCAACACACGTTGTCTGCACCACATTAAACAGGCTTTCTTGTAAACTGTAATGAGCGGGACGTAAACGCGGGTGTTCGCAGATCATCACTTTACTGCTGGTACCTACTTCGAAGAGTATAAACCAGTAGATAAAAAAATGCCATAAGCCACTTGCGTATGTAAAAAAGTAAAGGTGCTTATTATAAGCACCACACCCGCAGGCGAAAAGTCCTAAACGACAAAGTCATACAATTTAGATATTAATCGTTCATCCTGATGCATCACGTGATAAGTTACTCTAAGCTATCCGCGAAGGTGATAAGCATCTTCGCTGTTTCAAAACCAGCTCTTAGCTTTTCTACGGAAGATTCTGCAGCCTGAATATTAGTAATTTGCTTAATAATGTTTTCGAGGAGTTTCTGAATTTTATCACCAAAAATCCAGTTGACTGCATCGTTAAATGTCTGTGGATGTTCTTAAGAGATCCCTTTACTTTTTCACTGCATAAAGTCTTTTCGGTAGTTTCAACTGTTTTTTCTTCTGCTTTGGTCAGATTGACGCGGGTGTTCTGGCACTGCAGCCGTATCTTATGAAGCCTTCGGTAACTGTAGACTACAAACTGACTGACTGGCAGGTTATTCCCGGCAATGCAGTCCTGTGAACTGCATATCCGGCTCTATCAAACTAGCCAGAATGGCGACATCACGATAAGTCAATCGTCACGTAAATATAGTAAATAGGAAGTGGCAAAAAGTAGGGGACCGGCATCATCCGGTCAGGAGAGCCATACAAATTATTTACAAATATATACGAAATTATCAAGTGGGAAAGTTTGAGTTACAGAGGTGGGCCGCGAATGGACGTAGGTCTTTATCCTCCATTAATATGACGTAGGTGAAAGTCTGGAAAATATTCATGTGATCCCACTTCCAATTTTGAATAACGTAAACCTCCACCTCAACATGGGCCCCTAGAAGTCCGAATTTTGAATTTCGAATTTCTTTTATTATATATTTCACATTTTGTAAAACTTTAATAAATTTTTTATTAACAAACTCAACGATTTCAAAGCGAGGAATGGCAACACTGTACAGAAAAAAACACTTTTTTTCTCCAACGCGTGATACAACTATTGGAAATTCTAAAGATATGCTGTTTTTAAATATTTTGTGATATTGCTGTTGAACTGAATTTTATGTGGTTTAGGTGCGAAGAGCGCGATATTTAATAAATAAATGTAACACACAAAACATAAAATAACGCACTTTGAGCGCATAAATCTTTGAGCGCATATAAAATCTGAAGGCTTTCATATTTAATATTTTTGAACAATATTTTTCTATTAATTATAATATGGGTATTCCTCTTTCTTGTGTTAACCGTCTACCGTCGAATTAACCGTGGGTTAACAGTGGACGCCGTTCCCGGTATTGCTCCAATAAACCGCAAATTGACTATAGACGCATCTACAATGTAACTGAACAATATTCAAACATTCAGTTACGCTGTAAATGCATCTATAGTCAATTATACCCGTTAACTGGATAATGAATTCTAACGGAATTGGACGCTAAGTTGAATAATTAGCTCTAATGCAGTTACTTTTATTTAAATTATTTTGAAACTGCTATTGCATTATGCGCGAATAGCATTCTTTCCAAATCGTTATATTTCCCCCCCCCCTCTTACACTGTCAACTAGCTAAAAGAAAATATAAATAATACAAGGGAAAAAAATTCTGCGCTGTACTTCTGGAATATTTGCTTTCGAAAACAACCCCATTTACTCCACACTTCGCTTTTCACTAATGAACTTATTTGTATCGCATACTAATAAATCTGATCCCTAAAAATATTACCAAGTAATTATAGAATAATTATTTTCATTTCTTAATTTAAGTATTCTTAATTTTCATCATTTCTAAGTCATAAAATTTTTTTAAAAAAACAGAAGAGTGAGTAAAAAATGTATATTCATAATACAGAATAACACACCACTTTTCTCTCAAAAACAAGTCATTTTAAAATACATTTCCATGGGAGAAATAACAGAAATAAATAATTTGCTAGATTAAATCACAAAAAAATTATTAATTTAGATAACGTTTCGCATTTTTACGAAACTGGGGATATTGGTAAATGGTTAATGGCATATGGTCTCATATATTTTATGTCTATTTCGAGATAGTATGATATAATAAATATATATAACTTTATACATAATTTTTTCAATTAATGCATACATAAAACATTGACATAAAAACATTCAATCACACAAAAATAATAAATTAATCAAATAAAACGAAGAAAGTAATGATAATGCGAGAAAAAAAAATCTTATTCACATTTTAAACTGTTTTCTCTTAACTAATATTCATTCTTTAAATTTTCTTTTTCAGCAAACAAAATTGATCAAAAATAACTTTTAGGTTCATAAATACCAACGTACAGTTAGTTCACTTAACTATAAAAATTACGCTACTTTTCACTTCTGTAGTTGCTTTGCTTTATATTAATTTTATCCACTTTCAAACATTTATTTTCCGTTTTGAGTCATCTATATCATATACAGCTGCCAAAAGTAAACACAAGCTGAAAAAAAACAGTTACGCTAAGGATATTTCAAGTGTTATTTTATAACAGCCAGCATACCAAATTTTTCTCACAATTGAATCAATTTTTCATACGATAATCAATGTTATTAAATTTTTGGGTACTTTTCCGTTTCGCCGGCGCAAATCTCGCCAAGCAGACTTTATTGGCGACAACATACAGTATACACATAAAAAATATTAAAAAAATTTTAGTTCTAAGAATTCTTTTTTTGAAGGCATAAACATTTTAATATCGCTTAAAACTTTATAAAAAGACAATAAATAAAGACAATAAATTTGTAAAAAGACATTAATTTAAGAATTTACTATGCTTTCATGGTTCAACATCCTAAGTCTCCGGTTCATATCATGTGACCCCAAACGATCTCATCTCACGTAAACTACTCTACAAAAATCTAATTCTATCAGTAATTATCTACATTAATTTCAAGTTAAATCTTAATTTGGAACACAAGTTTAAATGCAAGAAATATTTCAATGCGTACGAATAGCTTACTCAGAAATTATGTAAAACTGCAGTGCTTTACTTCACTAATGCATTCTCATTAGAATTGATAAATTTAACCCTTGACTTTCCTTTTCTATATTTTCGGCTTCGGGTAAGAGCTGTGATTGCATCCTAATTGACTTAATTACCGAAAATGGCCTTAGCCATAAAACTGATATATCTGATAAAAATTCTATGTAACTATATGCCAGTATTGAAAGAAACAATCAATCTGATAAGAAAAAGCTGCGACTTGTTTTGAAAATGAGGCGTAAAAGGTTACCAGCGAGAATATTCGTTTGGCATCCGTTGTACCATTATTGGCGACTTGCGCCGGCAAAACGGAAAAGTACCAATTTTTGCTTATAAATTTAAACAACATTAGCAAAAAAAATTTTTTTAATCTGAAAAACTTTCAGATTTTACATTACGTCAAAAGGGGCGTTTCTCTTTAACATTTGAGTTACTTTTATTTATTAAATATCATGTTCTTCGCACTTAAACCATAAAATTCAATTCAACAGCAATATCACAAAATAATTTGAAAACAGCATATCTTTAGAATTTCCGACAGACAGTCTGGCGAGCTGGAGATAAAAATGCTTCCCCCCCCCGTACAGTGTTGCCGTTGCTAGCTTTGAAATCGTTGAGTTTATTAATTAAAAATTCGTTAAAGTTTTACAAAATATGAAATAGATAATAAAACAAATTCCAAATTTGGACTTCCAGATTCCCATATTCCAGAGGATGCATACGTTATTCAAAATTTGATGTCTTTATGTAGGGTTGGTTTTTCATAGTGCGAGAAACATGCATACATTCATACAGATCTTCATTATTTAATTTTTTTAACTATATGCAGGGTTCTAATATTTGGTGGCAACAATTTGAAAAGTGTAACGCCGTTTATAGTGAACCAACGCAAAATGCCGAAACGAAATTAATAGCCCTTTTGGGCTAACAAATTAAATGTAATTTTTCTAAGCAACGTCGTTATCATTTTGGCTAAAATTTGAATAACTTCTGCCGGAAATAAATTAACAAACGACACAAATTTGAATACAGAAATGCCAAAATTCCAAAGGAAACTTTACCAGGAAAATGCATTTTTACAAAGCTCAAGAAACTCAAAAAATCGAGAAAATGTGCATTAAATCTAGATCGTTAAAAATGTTTGAAACTTATTTAAATTCCCTTAAAAATTAAAATTTACTTATACAGAAACGAAATAATACATACTTGTAATTAATTTAAATATTTAGATAAACACCATGTCACAAATCTGCAACCTCAAAGTGAAAGTAATATTCCAGAGCAGTTATCGCATTTACAGGATTCATCTAATATTAGCTGATAATCATTGCCACGAGAAGCTCAGAAAAAAGCAGTCTCAAGATATTTCGGTCCCAAAAATAACTCGATAAAAATTATTTCATATATATCTGGTAATCCAAGGAGACGGAAATATTCGCAGTGAAAATACAACAGTCAAATTCCATACCAAGCAAGGCAAACACTCACCCTTTATCTATTACTTTGCTAAACCATAACTATCTTCTCTTTACCCTTTAGCTAATGCTTCTACATACTCATCATTTCGATGATACGGAGGTAACTATAATTTTATTTCCGTAATGAAAATGCCTTGGTCTTTGGTCCAACGCAACACCGGGGACGAACGTCTGAGATTCAGTCAAAATCATAGTTATCCGAAGTTAAAAAATACAGGAGAACCCATACTGTAATTAACACGTCGTACTATAGAATTATATAGATCATATTACATCACTTATAATGAAATAATCATATCATATATTGTCCAAAATTGGAATACTAATTTTGCTTAAATTTGAATACTAATTTTGAATTTTTGACAAAATAATATAATATATTGTGCAAAATTTGAATACTAATTTTTCTGAAATTTCAATACTGCTTTGAATACTAATTTTGAATTTTTGACAATATAATATATTGTGCAAAATTTGAATACTAATTTTGCCGAAATTTCAATACTGCTTTGAATACTAATTTTGAATTTTTGACAGTAATAACATATATTGTCCAAAATTTGAATACTAATTTTGCTGAAATTTGAATACAAATTTTGAATTGAAAAATTTGAATACTAATTTTAATCCTTGCAGGAATGGTGCAAGAGAATTATTTAAATTTAATTTAACTTTACTATTTGTTCTTATGAAACAATATTATATATTGTTATATTATAATATTATATAATCAGTATTGCTATACATTATAAATCATAAACATTAATATACATAAAATTTATGTAAAATTATATAATAATTAATATTTTATAATAATAATGTATTATATAATATCAAATTGTATAACTCTATTATAATTAACAGAAAATTACTATTAACAATTTAAATATACTTTTTTCAAGCAGTTTAATTTGGATAGTAAGCTCATCTGTTTACGTAAACTAAGTAAACAATCAAAACAAAAAGAACATACTAACAGAAGAAAAAACATCATCAGGAATGGAGGAAACAATGTCATTGAGTTCAAACTAGCGTAAAATAGTCGCTTAAAACGTTTTTTTTTTTATTTTATTATTTTTTTGGGGGGGGGGGGTTAGTAAGATTTCCATGATTACGCAGTAAAGAACTTATATATATAAGCTACGGTTAATACGCCCACAGTTAATCAAGTGTTGAATGTGTATACAACTACTAAAGAAGTTCGTAACATATTTTTTTTTCTTGTAAGCCACATTTAACAAGACTTATCTTAGGCGTATGCTGCACATGTCGCAACAAGCGAACACACGCACATGCGAGTAGCAACAGTGCACTTATTTACGCCATCGAACAAAATTCTCCGGGGAGAGGAAAGGAATTGAAATAAAAAGAGCAAAGAGGAAAAGAAAAAAAAAAAAAGTACAATTTACCGAAATTTCCAAGATGCCGCTGTAGTAGAGTAGCAGGTTCCAAATGCAATCAATCCTTTACGCAAACGATCCTTCAGAAGGGGTGGGGGATGAACGGAACAACAAATACGAGCTGGGAAAGGGGGGAAAAAAAGGTGGAAGGCGAGCCGAGGCGGGATTACTTTATATTCGAGTCTACATTGACGCAATGCCAGTATTTACATGGTCTTCGCCGTCGTCATCATCAGGGTCGACTCTTTTTTTTTCCTGGAAACAGATGCGTGAGGCCTCTTTTGGGGTTCGAGCGCTGGAAACAAGCTCATTTATCGCAGCAAAGCGTCTTATCGCCGAAGCCTCCCTCGAGTATGCATTGTTTACTTCGATATAACAAGAACAACAAAAATGAAATAAAAAGTAAACGGACCAAATTAGCATATCTATGCATGCGTGGCCAGCCAATGAGAGAGGTGCTCAGTCATCCGGATGTGTGCGCTCCGCACCGCCTACGCCTGTGGCGAGCGCGCATACGGGACAGAGATAAGTAATAAAAAAATCGGGAGTAATACGGGGTGGGACCGCGGTAATTGATAACGGGAGGACTGGACTGTTCGTCTCTCTGTCTGCTAAGGGCACGGGCGGTCAGCGCACCGTTAAATTTAGGTGTTACTAACCCGAATAGATACAATTTTTCTTGATTCGCTATCACTACTTGAAACTTTACAGGCCAGATTGAATTTTGGATTACAGTAAACTCTCGATTAAGCGAGGGCGAATCAACCAGCTTTTTGTCTTACAAAAAAATAAAAATGATGTTTGTTTGGTGAAATGACACAAACGCATTATTATCACAAACCATCAGAGTAAAATACAGCTGGCTACTTCGGAGGGGGGAATAAAATAAAAAAAATTTTAAAAACGTAATAAAAGAAAAAAAAAAAAAAAAAAAAAAAAAGAAAGAAAGAAAAAAACATCCGAAAAGAAAAATGTCAGAGATTATATCAGTGGTAAGAGATGGTGTCACAGCACTTTGGAAATGTTTGTAATCACAAACAATAATCCGGAATATATTAACAATTTTTATATATTGCGGTGGATGATCCGGAATATATAAAAATTGTGAATGGTTGTTAAAGGCACTGCTCAAGTTCTCTTGTCATTGCTCTTTAACCCTTTCCGGCACACTACCTTTTAAAGTCGGAGTTTAGATTTAAAAAAAAAAAAAAGGTAGGCAGTCTAATTAGGCCTAGAGGAGTGCACAAGTAAAATTTTGTAAAGCTAGCACTTATCGTTTTAACTTTTTGAAGACGGGATGGCCATTATAGTGGCAATAGAGTCCTCTCTTTGAAAAGACGGGGTTGTACGTTTTAGTGGCCATGTCTTTTCCCCCCATTTTCCAGGCTGAAAAGTGGGGTGAAATGTCAAATTTGAAGTCCCTGGGGTTTCAACCACTTATCTCTTTCAAAGGTCTTCCTTTTGCGACATAGATGCATCCCTCTGAGAATCCATTAAACTACACACAAGAATCTTTGTCGCAAATAGGAGGTGATTTCTTAAAGGGGGAAAAAGCATTCGGCTCATAGGCAATTTGTGAATTTAGTTTTGAAGTTCAAGTTTCTTTGCTTATGGCAAAGCACTGGAGGGTTATCCCGTCCTTTGGTAGCTTTTACTGCTACCAAAGCCCCAACTTCAAAAGGTTAATTCTGTGGGTGTGCCCAAAGTGGCAAACTGATTGAATAGAGCTTCGAAAAGAGTGCAGAAACGAGCATTGTTGTCAATGAACTGACCGATGAGATGCGGAGAAACAAAGAATACAGACTCAAGTTGTCCTAGATTCCTCAAGAATCACAATTTGACTCAAGAATCAAGTTGTCCTAGTCCATCGGTGAGCCCGTCTGGGCACACCTAGGGTTCGCCGTTTGATTTTAGGCAAGATTTCAAAGTAAAAATTCAAAACTAATATAGAATAATGAGATAAACACATCAAAAAAAAATAACATAGACATTTCTTTTCAAACAATTCCTTTTATACCCTAAAAAAAATCTGGAAGATTTCTTTGAAAAATGAGGGTCTTAAAAAACGAAACATGGCTAAAATATATGGACTGGTTTGTGTTGAGCTGCCATCTACTATAAATAAAGAAGGTTCAGAGTAACCTATAAATCCTTTTTCATTCAATTTTTCTGTGAGTACAGAAGGAAATTTTTAGCTATGTCTAGACCGGGCACACTGTGTCGCAAAGGGTTAAAGCTATTTATAACTGAAATTCTTTTATTTCTAATTCTGTTTATTTTCCCGTTATTTACAATGTGTTCGTTTTGTTTTGTTGGCATAAGCAGTCTCCTTTATATCACCACTTGTTTAAATCAACTCCACGGGAGCTGTTAGTATCATTCAATGGCCAACAGATGACCGAACTTCGTGAAAGTGATGAGCCTCGAAAACATAAGTTCTCTGCGCAGAACCTATAAGGTAGTTTATTCCTACTTTCTGCATGCCTTTGTGGTGTAAAATGGAAGTATATTTGACGCGTATTCGAGAGGTCCACGGCTCAAATCCCGGCGAGGGTACTGCACATTTTTCACACTTCCAGCATCAAAAATCCTAATGACTCTACAAAACTAATAATTCTTTCAAAACATTAAATATATTTAAATGCTTAATTTTGGTTAACGCAGATTTATAATTCTGTTGCATACACAGCTGTATCAAAATTATACAGTGGTAATATAGACATATCCGGAATTTTCTCCCGCCTTCCTAGCGTGCCTTCGTGGTGTAGTGGTTCTGCACGCTGGGCCGGTATTCCAGAGGTCCGTGGTTCGATTCCCGGCGAAGACGGTTGCTAATTTTTCATCTCTCTTGCTTCCAAAAAATCCTAATGTCTCTACAACTAAACTGAAAAACAAAGGCATACTTTCTAGTAGCGTTGTTCTACTTTCGACAACACAGAAGATAATTTATTTTAAAATTGAGTTTCCTTGAATGAATATCATAGATATATTTGATTTCTAATGGTACTGTACATGGACTTGATTGATTATGACAATGCACATATGGGATACCTGCTTTAGAAAGGATGGTACAGAAAACAGGCTCATACTCACGTTAAATATGGAGAAAAAACACAAAATTCTCACGCGACTAGGCCATTCATCGGGAAAAGAACCCAAGATGAATTACCAGAGTTCAGACTGATCAGAAAAATCACGCAAAGATAATCAAGTATCAGATAAATCTCATAGGCAATTTGTGAATTTAGTTTTGAAGTTCAAGTTTCTTTGCTTATGGCAAAGCACTGGAGGGTTATCTACCTGACTTTCTAAACGAAACTGGCTCATATACACTTTACATATGGGGAAAACTACGAAAACGTTAATCTGTTCTTCAACGGCGCTCGTTATGCAGGTTACTATTTCCTGTAGATTACAGGAAATAGTTTTAATCGGTTCTCTGAGCTGATTCAATATCACAAACAGCGTAGAAAATTTTGTATCCCCCCCCTTAAGCAGATATACTTTTTTTATACTTTTCTCACCCTTTAAGAAATACATTTTGCCTTTGAACTATGAATTTCATGTCTCGCAGTTGATTTTTTTGCAGAATTACGGTCAAAAATCAGAAAACTTGCTTAAGTTTTGCCCATTAGTGTAATTAGTATCTCTACAACGAAAATAATGCGGGTTTTGAAACCATACAGGAAAATATGGCATGAATAACAAAACTTTTAACTTAACCCCAAAGAGAAAATATCACATTATGTGAGATCTAATGTGAATCCACATGTAAATTACGGAAATATTTCGTTGGGTGCACCGTAACTGATTCAACGCAGAGCGAGTACCTTTAAGGCTATATAACATTCCGGAAAAAAAAAAAAAAAAAATTAAAAGCATTCTAAAACTTAAGAGATTCTTCTTTCCACCTGATATATATGGAACTGATACATTGCTGGGGTCAGTCTTTTTGTATAAGCCTGTACATAATAAAAAAATCTGATGTGTACACCACATGACTTCCTTGTACGGAATATTAAATTATACGCATTTTTTCTTGCATTTCATTTAAACTTATTGGATTGAATTAAATCTACTTCGCCGACAGCGCATAAACCACAATAGAATAAATGCATTCTTTAAAATTCACTCTAGTATTTGTTTACCATAGCGACACTCTGGCGCTAGATTCACTTAACAGTATTATATTTCGTTCATATTATAATGCACAAAATTTATACCATTTAAAGAATAGAATTATCTAATCGTTGCCACGTGTTGTATTCAAATACTATAATAAAGCTAGAAAGATGTATAAAAGAAATTAAGCAAACAAAACAAAAAAGAAACAGTTTTGCACAGACGATTGAGTATTTCTCATTCAATTAATTCAGTTCTCACTTCGCGACAAGGTAAAAATACATAAAAACTCAAAATATCTATATTAAAAATTACGTAGTAAATCTCAAAGACTTATTTCCTCGAAAAAATTCCAGAAAGGATTAAGCATGATTTAATTGGCAATAATAAATGAAGGCATTATCCTTGTTGTTGCGAAGCTAAGTTTCTCTAGATTGGCAACAAATCCACTAGTTTGCTGTTTCAAATGTAAACAATCAGTGGCCGCCATCATAAAAAAGGCTTAGCGGCACTTAAACTAATTTAAAATTGTTGATAATTCTAAAAACATTGCATACAGATTTACTAAAGGCATAAAAACCTTAACCGGATGATAAAAATAACATAATTCAATCATTTTTAAAGCAAAAAATGTACAATTTACAAACATATAAGAGTAAAGAAACTGAGATCACTGAGCCGGGTAACAGAGTGGATTATATATATAAATATATTTATATACGTTTGGTGCGGCCGACTGCAACCAAAATACGAGGTGCACATCTACATGTTATAGCAGTCTTATATGCAAAATTTCAACGTTCTGAGGCTACTCGTTTTTCAGTTATGCGAGATACGTAAGTATGTACATACGTTCGTACAGACGCCACGAAAATTTCTCTTCAGAATTCATTTTAAAGCAGTTTTATAATTTTTTTGGAGGAAAAGAGTGTTTTATTCTGTCCTTACGTACAGATATCACGGAAATACATCGTTAAATTGCATTTGAAAGAGGTCAAAATGGGATATTTTCGATGAAATATACTTCTTGCAGTTTCTAGCATTAGAAGTGCTACTAGTTTCGAAACTCAAATCGTCGAGACATTAGGTTGTTTCGAAGCAGGAATCGTGAAAAATGAGCAATGCCCTCACCAGGACTCGAACCACGGACCTCTCGAATACGCGCCGAGCGTGCTAACCGCTACACCACGAAGGCATGCTAAGAAGGTGGAAAAGATACGTTATAACTTTTTGTCCGTGTCATTTTTGTGTCACAATCCCTTTTCAAATTTGTGCCAGGCAATCTTATCGTGATATATTTTTTATTAAAAAAAACTGAAGAATATGTATGTAAGTATGTATGTTTCTCCGACTGTGGGAAATCGACGGCAATTAGAGCCCCGATATACGAAGTCTTCCACTTATGCCGGAATTCTCATTTTGAATTCCGATCATGTTTTTGATATATTTCATATTTTGTACAAATTTAACGAATTTCATTTTGTTTCATTTGAATTTCATTATAATTTGTTCAACAAACTCAGCGATTTGAAAGCGAGAAGTAGCAGCATTGTTCGAAATAAAATATTTTTATCTCGAGCGCTCCATACTGTTGCCATTCGGTAAAATGTAAGATATTAATCTTTCAGTTTACATCTACCAATGCGGCTATTTGAAAGCAATGAGTTACCACTGCCTCAAATAAAATACTTACTATCTACCCGTATCCCAGCATGTTGTCATTCAGTAAAGCGCAAGATATTTAACTTACGCTGTATAATTAATATATATATTAATTTAATAATATTATTACGTTATTTTCTTCCTTCACTTCACGTTCGTACGGCGTTCGTGCAGATTTGGAGTGAATAATGACAATACTTCTTGATGAAGTATCGAAACCCACTTTATTGGCCAATATTATTCAAGACACCTCGAATATTACGTTTACAGTAGTCGAAGATCGACTATAAACTCGCTGGGACCATCAGCGACACGGCCTTCAGGTTATCAGACTATAACGGTGGAGACAGCTTCACTGCAAAGCACCAGAATACAGCTCCCGACTCTTCTTGGTCGTTCTCGGAACTCCACGTACTCTCGAAACTCTCCACGCTGCAACTCGCGATGTACTCGACGACACACAAAGCACAGATTCCCGACTCTTCGGCAAAGAATACGTATTGTTAAGAAGGAAAACTTCGCAGCAGCAGGAGTGGCTCCCTTCGGAAAAGGAAACAGCTGCGCATACGTGAAATATCTGTCGCCAAGAAAGCGCCAAAGCTCGAAGCTGATGTCGAAGTTGGAACAGGTTTGACGGTCACGTTTATCAATAGTTTTAAGCTGTGTGACTTCATTTTTTCTCTCCATATTGACGGATATAAAATGGCATCAAACTGCGATATGGATAATGCAAATTCAGCAGCCAGTGAAAGTGAAACTTCACCTAATTTCCTTATTCATCTTAACCCGTGTTCCTCAATTTCATGTACACGTCGCGGAGGAAGAAAATCTCGGCCAGGTCCGGTACATCACAGAGGGGAAAATTCTCGCCAACACGTTCCGTCGCCAAATCTCTTGACAAATTTTTCCTCTTCTTTCTAGCGGCGTAGAAGACAAATTGGTTTACATTATGTCTATGGGCCCTTTCCTTCGTTACACAGACGTTCTTTGTCTTCGGTTCAGTCGTTCCCGGAGCTCAACACGCTCTCTCGACGACGCACTAACCGCAATACGATGAGTTTTGATGCACTTGAAGACCCACTCAGCACTCGCTGCCCGGCTGTCAACTCGACCGACTCCGCACGAACTAACTCGAGACGTTACCTCGCACTCTAGACGACGCACACTAACTCGCACTGCGGACTAGCAGGGTTTATATAGTAGCTTTCGGCTTGCGGTCGAGAACATTCTGGGCTAAACCGGTAAGATTTCGTTCCAGAAGGTTCTCCAACCGTCCATGGCATATCGCCAATTTGGCGATTTCTCGCCAAATACGGCAAACCCGCCTTCCTTTGCCATGTTATGGCAACCCTAAACCTGCTTTGCGGGGAAGCCATTTTACCGCGCCTGGACATTTCGTAGCAATATTATAATCTTTCTGTTACTGAGGTAAAGTGACTGAAAAGCTGTAAACGCAGTTCTTAAAAATATTTTTACTACATTTTAATTTGATTGATTTAAACAAAAAAGAACATTTAAATCATGAGATGTCAAATTAGAAATATGAAATATTTTTATAACATGACACTGGTTGGACTCATTAAAATTATTATATACTTTTTCCCTGATAGCTCCTTTAGGCGGCTGAGCGCTCCAGTGGCTAGTTTGCAGAAGCGAATATAAAGAAATATTAACTTTCTAATCAGGAATTTTAAAGATATTGTTGCGTGAGCACGGGTTTGCAATAGATTGTACGCACACAGATCCTACACAACCGGCCACCGAGATATTTCTAGTACTTTCTGCTTCTCGAAATTACTGGAAAGCAATACGAGGCTGGAATTACGGTTACAGCTAACATAGTGGTCAATTACAATTTTAACACATATTACGGTGATATAGAGACCGGACCAAAATGACCGGTCCATGTACGTCGCCAAATGGTCGCCAAATTTGGCTATTGGTTATTTCTCGCCAAATTTGGCAATGAAATAAGTTCCTAAAACCGTCGTCAGCTTGGCGATATCTCACCAAATTATCGAAAGACCCATTTACTAAATATTAAATGCACTTACCTCTGCATTCTTACTTTTCGGGCATAGCTTTTCTTTAGATTTTTAATGTTAATCAGAAAAGAAAGAATATAAAGATAAAGAAATAAAACAATTTTAGTTATAATTCTACTAAAATTACCTATCCAAGTACAAAATTCGTAACAGTATGCTGTTTTTAAATATTTTGTGACTTTTCTCTTCAGTTTTATGTGACGTAAGTGCGAAGAAAACTATGCTTAATAATAAAGCTAAAAACACAAAAAAAAAAATTGTATTAAGAATCAATTGTATACAAGAAACATTTTCTCAGATTTTTAGGTTAAACTTATTTATATCCCTACTGCATTTAAATAACTACATAAAGTTCCTAGCCTTCACAGGCAGCATCATAAGAGTTTTCAGGATCAATATTTAAGGCACCAAAATCACGAAAAAGTAAGCTTGTTCGTATTTAATTTCCAAAGAAATCTGTTATACATTGCTCGTCATTAAAAGTGCGGTTTTGATACATTGCCTAATTTCATTCATCGTAGTCAAGAATGATGCATAATGTGTCAATCGCTGTCATGACGGATGTCATGAAGACATATGATGCATCAATCACAGACCAGATGTGTTCATTAGATGAAAAATCTTTTGAATATGAAGGCCAAGAAGTTAGGACATACAAAAATTGTTGGTCATTGAATACCACATGCTGACGCGCATCACTGCATTGTTAAATAGCGCCAGACAGGTCTTTTAAGACAAAGGAAAGCAATAGATTGTATAACCTTAGAGGCATACTGGTATGGCGATATATCATGCAGGTTTTGCACATTCTACTGTCATAGCACCTTCAAACATAGATGTGGTGTTCGCTTGTAAAGACTACATCATGTCATTTATCGCTCTATTTACGATGCCTTCGTGGAGGTCTTTCTAAGGGAACTGGTTCGTGTACACGTTACACATGAGGAAAACAGCGAAAACACCCATGCAGCCAGCCCGTTCGTGGGATTGGAACCTCGGACCGAACTACCAGTGTTCAGCGACTTTACCGCTCGGCCGCTGGTGGGCTCTCTCTGAATTAAAAAAAAAAGAGAGACGGGGGGCACAGTTCTATATCTCCCGTTCTATTGACCAGACTGACGAAATTTAACTTGCGTTTTTCATGTCTCAAAACTGCGAATTAGGATATATATTACCTTTACGTATAGCACCGTTTTAACAACGGTATTTTTGACACGAAATCGGACTTTTTCTGAAGTGACATACCCATTGTTTTCCATATTTAAATTTCACCAGTTATCATAATAAAATTATGCCTATAATTATAAATTTTGTAAAATTTGGTGAGAAACTTACAGAGAAATTCAGACGCACTTTTTTTTTTTTTTCCAGTTTTCGCCAAGAATAATTCACTTGGAAAAATTCTTAATTTATAGAATCCTATTTTCCTTCCCCTTTCATTGTGCACGGGCGGAAAAAAAGGTGCAAAGTTCATTCTTTCGAATGATTTCAACTAAGTGCGTAAACCACATTTGGCATCATTATCGCTAATAACAAATATGCCAAATTTCAAAACGCGCCACTATATCAATTCACGCATATCTTCGGAAATTTTGAATAAAAACCTGTAATTTTTTTACAGGTGTGCTTAGAAATACATCTACTTTAAGGTGATGTTTACCATCATAGTTTTATAGATTATGATACAAAACTTTTTTCGAAAAATTTATAAAAACTACTAAAAATAAAAATAAATCAGAAAAAAATCTGCGAACTTAATTTGCCTTGAACCTAAATTTCGAAATGTGAACAGAAGACTCAAGTATGTTTAATAAAAAAAGGAATATTAATAAATACATACCACATTCAATTAACACCGAGGAGCTAAAATTTTGGGAACCAGTTTTTTAAAAGCCCCACTACTCGTGCAATTTTTACAAAAAGTGACGAGTTGAAGAATCGAAATATATATATATATATATAAGGAAACGTCCTTTTCAGGAAAAGTCCAATTTTCTGTCAGAATACCTATCTTAGAACAATGCTATCTAAATCTAATATACATCCTAAGTCGCGCTTTCGAGACATGAAAAACGCAAGTTAAATTTCGTCAATCAGCCCAGCAGAAAGGGAGATATAGAACTGCCGCTCCTTTTTTGTGCAAGGTGTACTGACACTAATTACTGTTCAACGCAAGGACACTAAATACTGTTCAACACAAGGATACTAATTACTGTTCAACATAAGGACACTAATTACTGTTCAACACAAGGACACTAAATACTGTTCAACACAAGGATACTAATTACTGTTCAACATAAGGACACTAATTACTGTTCAACACAAGGACACTAAATACTGTTCAACACAAGGACACTAATTACTGTTCTACACAAGGACACTAATTACTGTTCAGACACTAATTACTGTTACAAGTTGGTGATGTGTCTGTATGATCTGCAATAGTCATGTGCACAAGACTATCCTCTTCCTCAATGATCGGGCGAGATTCTTCGTGTTGGTTTAGTTCGCCTCTTTTCGATCCACATATAAGATTATTCGCAACAATATTCCTGCATTTCTTCCAATACGAGTTTCAGAAACTTGGATGGATAATTCACAATCTCTATACGCCCCAGTTTTTTTGCACTCAAAGTAGAAATCCTGATACTATGGATGCTGTAATCTTCGACAACGATGAACAAACAGAATTCCGATGCATAACAGCGGGTCTCTGGTCTAACCTTTAATATTGCTTCCAGGAAGTGCTACTAGCTCATATTACTTGCATATTGCCTCAACGCATCACAGTTGATCTCGTGTCCTCTCATGCTCAACGCATCACGCAATTTCGAGTCGATAAGATCGTTCCTTCTATTTCTCGTGAGAATCTTAAAATGCTACTGCATATTTTCAAAGGCTTTTCTCACTCAGTAAGCAGAGTTGTCAACAAAACAATATGAAACAA
Source organism: Stegodyphus dumicola (assembly GCF_044657685.1). NCBI lineage: Eukaryota > Metazoa > Arthropoda > Arachnida > Araneae > Eresidae > Stegodyphus > Stegodyphus dumicola. The sequence continues at coordinate 17,151,184 of NC_140772.1, read as the reverse complement.
AATGTAATAAATAAAGAAATGAAATGTTTTGAAGTTTCTCCTTTAAAAGCGACGCAAGTACTAAGCCCAACATAGTAATAATACACTCTTACTACTACATTACTATTAAGGATTTAACATAAAATTACTGGTCAGAAACTAAACGTTAAGCTTTACAAATTGTTTACTAGTAAACAATATGAAATTTACATTTTTACAGACTTTCTGAGAAATGATTACAAAAGCATGACTATACAAATTTCAGTGGTGAAATTTTAATTTTTATTCGATCACGGTTCTGAAACGCGTCACTACTACTGGGAGGAAACAAAATAATAATAATAATAATAATAATAATAAAAATTGGATGACGGAACAAATTCTAAATTTAATTCTTATAAAATAGGTCACGTACAAATCAAATTGCTATGATAAAAAAAGATATTCTCAATATCAAAAACAGAGAATATATACGAGTAGCTTAGGGCAATGTCCTGCAAAACACATGCACCTAGTGATTTGAATAATTAAAAAAAAAAAAAGAAAACTATGAATTTTTTAAAAAAAGAAAAAAATTTGAAAATTTAACATTTTAATGGTCGCTCAAAAGGGCTCCTTTTAAGTTTAATATGGTGTACAGACTATCAATAGAGATGGTCCACGTGAAATAGAAATATTTTACTTGATAATGCTACACAAATGTTTCATTTTTTTTTATTATTATGTTATCCCATTTCGAACCTAATAGTACCTTTAGGGTTTTAAAAAAGTACTTCCAACATGATAAACAGTATATCACCGTGAAGATCATTTTATAAGAAATTCAAAATATTTTACGGATTTTAAATACCAGCATTATTTTATAGAATTCCCATTGAAATTCAGCCTCGATAAAATACTTAATGCAAGAAAACAATAATTACGGCGACTGTGTTCTTTCTTGCTTTTTAAGCCTCAAAATTTTTGTTTATAAGTTACTAATATTAAACATGAGCTTTTCATAATTTGAAAGAATCGTGCCCTCTTTTTGAACTTTCCCAACTTTTTGAGATTTTCCCAGACATCATGAGAAAAGTTTACCTTTTCCTTGACGAACTTTCATTTCCATGATTTTCCACGACTTTCCAGAAGGGCAGAAACTCTGCTTTAAATGTTATGATTAATTTGGGGAAGATGGAAAGAAAATTGACAAGTGTCCCAGGACCTTTTCAATAAAGCTACATACCAATAGCATCTTCCAATGAATAGTATCGTCTCTAATTTCAATGCGTCCAGCAATATACTTCGGTAAGAAAATACACAATATAAAGCCTAGCCTCACAAGCCTCGCAACAATGTCTTTCAAATCTGACCACTCTCTTTGCCATGAGTCTTAGACTCAATCCAGACTATGTCTGAATTATCTTTAATTTATTTTAGATAAAATACACTAGTCTGGTCGTATGACTCGATGTTGGCTTGAATAAGAGCTGTCTCATATAAAACTGATTGGAAGAACCGTCTCTACAAACAATTTCTCTTGCAAACACTATGCAAGTCTAAAGACAAACTGCGACTTGTAAATAGTGTTTAAAAAGAAAGTAAGCGTTTTTCTTTCCAGCTGTTAGAAATGCAAATATTCAAAGGAAATAGTTAAAGAGGGCCACCCAGTTTGAAAGAGTGAAGTTAAAAAAAAGGTACGGACGCCCTGACTAAACAAAGCTCGGAGACGTTACAGCGCCCGTGGGCAAAATCACAACAGCCAATGAGATAAAAGCTTTATCTGTCACTGGTGATTTTAAGCTAACATTTTTCATGCAGGGATAAGCTATAATGTTTAAAGGCGTATGCTACTGAATCATTGATAAGCCGGTTTCAGGTGTAAATTTCTGGCACAGAAGAATGGTACTTTAAAGGAAAAAACATGAAAAATCTGAAAGGTTTCATATTTTAACAATTGCCCAGAAGGGTTTGCTAAGGTTCTTCATACGCTTCTGAGCTCGCAGTCTACCAATCTACTATTGCACTCACTCCTGCTGACCTCCACCCCCTTTTTTGCCCCCCCTTTTAAAAGTTTTATTATTAAAGCACCGTTTTCTCCGCACTTACATCACACACAAATACAAAATTACAACAGAAAAATTACAAATATTTTAATAGCATCATATGTTTAGAATTCCAGATGCAGTGTTACTTGAAATCTTGAGTTTGTCAATCAAAAGTTCGTTTAAAGTTGGGCAAAATATGAAATGGATAATAAAACAGATTCGAAATTCAAAATTCTAGGTGTCCATGTTCGGGTGCATGACTCCGTTATTCAAAATTTGACGTCTGTTAAGTACCGTATTTTTCTCACAAGGCGAGAAACATACATATATTCATGCAGGTTCTTAATTATTTAATTTCTTTAAAAATAGTACAGGACGATAATATTTGGTGGCAACAATTTGAAAAGTGATACAGCCTTTTATAGTAAGTAGTGGTCGCCAAGTGGGCGTAATTCATTAAATTTTTAAGTTTGAATGCTATTGAGGTCCTTTTGTCAAACTGTATACCTCTATAATCACTGCATATACATATTTTTTTTAAATTTCGTTCTATTACGTCAGCTGCGAGAAGAGTGTACAAATATGTCATTATGCATTAATTTTTATTTGAAAAATACGAACAATAGAAAAAATGAGGTATAGCTTGGCTAAGCTACATTTAAAAAACAATAACACGGTTTTATGACATTTCCTAGTTTTTTTTTTTTTTTTTTTTTTTTAATTGCTATACCGTTTAAGTTTCGCTGAGGCTATACAGTTAATTTTCCTATCTTTTTCAAATTATATAAAATTTAAATAAAATAGTAATACAAAAAAAATTAAAAATGAAATAAAGAATACATGCTTCGTATTTTTAGTCCAAAGGGATTTGAATCCCGAAGGACTATTAGTTTCGTTTTTGCATTTTGCGTCGGACTCATAAATGTCGGTTCACTTTTCAAACTGTTGCCACAAAATGTTAGAGTCCTGCATTATATTTGAAGAAATTAAATAATGAAAAATCTGCATAAATGTATGTATATTTCTCGTATTGTGATAAAACAACGGTACATAGAGTCATCGAATTTTGAATAACGTAATCCTCCAACGAATATGAGCATGTGGAAGACCAAATTTGAAATTTGAAATTTGTTTTATGATCGATTTCCTATTTTTTAAAACTTTGACGAATTTTTGATTAACAAACTCAAGGATTTCAAAGCGAGCAATGGCAACGTTGTGCAGAAAAAACATTTTTATCTCCAGCGCGTGAGTCTCTGTATCGGAAATTCTAAAGATATGCTCGTTTTAAAACTATTTTGCGATATTGCTGTTGCACTGGATCTTATGGTTTAAGTGCGAGGAACATGATATTTAATAAAGAAAGGTAACACACAAAATGTTAAAAAACGCCCCTTTGGACGTAATTTAAAATCTGAAACATTTAAGATTTTTTTTTTTTTAACATTTTTATTGAAACATATTCATGTAACGTAAGATGTGTTTAAATGTTAGAAATCTCCGCTGATGAAACTTTATTAATATCGGTAGCGTTAACAACTTTATCTAGCTTATTTAAAGAGAGTAAAATGTGAGCACGAGGCAATCCTCTGTTTTAAAACTCAGTTGTGTAAATGAGTGCTTCAACTTTACCGATGATATTTTTTAGTGTAAGATTACTAGAACATTCAGCGAATTATTGCTCCTAATGTTTTTTAACTATTAGCATAATCTACAACTCAAATGCAAAGTTAAATCAGTGTTTTACAAAACGCAAAATGATAACGAAAGCTAAAAACAAGGCGACTTGTCTTGGTGCTGTAATTCCCATTATTTATGTCCTTTGAACCTCAAACCTACGAATACCTGGGTCAGATCTGATGCAACTCACAGGAGTTGGATCTCATACAAGGGGAACTACTTAAATACCGTAGTTCCCCTTGTATGAGATGCACCTTGATTTTGAGACCCGAAAACTGAAAAAAAATTATGAATTATTTGGTTGACAAGACTGGTTATTATTAGCCTGCAGGATACAGTTTAATAGGAGAAAAACATTATATAAAGCTATTGAAATCAAAGTTTATTCAATATATAACTTCTTATCAGTGTCAGAATTGCCAACCATTAGCTGGACCTCATCTATGTATTTCCTAAAGAACACAATAAGATAAGACGCAGTTTCCCAAATGCCTTGTAACAGCTCACCTTTGTTGCAGACAGTCTTGTCCTAAAATTATCTGTAGGTTAAAGGTGACTTAGTATACACTCAGGGAAGAAGCTTCTTAGTTAGGAACTAGAAACGATATCATTTGAATTCTTCAAACTATTTCGTTCGTTTAATGAATGAGGGGGGGGGAGAAATTATTGTGAATCTCAAATGGAATTATTTTTTTTTCCCTTCCAAAGAAACAAGTGAGCGCGAAGATCTTGGGCATTCTAAGTGTTTAATATGCACGCACCTTATGCGTCGCCACCCCTGGTTTCATTCGCCGCTATGCCACCGTTTTATAAGACGCCATCCAGTTTTTTGACACGATTTTTTTTTAAGCGCGTTTTATATATCGGATAATATAGTAATTTACCAAGCAGAACCAATAACTCTCGATATCTCCTCTAAAATACCTGAAGGCGACTTACGTAGACAGAACGGCAACAAGGCATGCATGCAATTTCAAATAAGCTCTTGGTTAAAGATAAATATTTCTTTTACACTACGCCACCTATCATTCACTTGTTATAACTTTCTGGTTGTAACTTTCTGGTTTTAACGAGTATCGTAACGAGGCAAGAAGAAAAAGAAATAATTTAACTTAAAACTAACGTAATAAAAAAATGTTCAAAAAAACAATGAATAATTGTCAAAATTTCATAACAGAATTTTCAAACAAATTATGAATAAATAGTTGCCTATTAAAATATAAAAAATTCGGTCTTATACTTCCCCAAACTCATAAAACTGAGAAACTGAAATAATTCCGAGCAGAAGGGGAGTTTTTCCCCCCGCTGGAATGAGGAAGATGATTCAACTGAATGGATGAAGCAGCTTTACGATTTTAAAAAATAAGAAATAAAAATAATTTCAGATGAAAAAGAGAAAAGGGGGATCAAAAAAGGAAACAGGTGAAATCCAAAGACCTAAACAAATGTTAACTAAATTTATAGAAGAGGAAAGAAAATGTAATCTATTGTTTTGGCAGGAGGATATATCAAAGACACTTCCGGGTTTAGACCCTGCCACCAGGTCCTTTTCTTTTTACAAATGGGATGTCAACAGGAGGAAACGTTTCCCAACCAACCATTCTAACGAAAATATACTAAATCAGCTGCTTTATTACATTCCATTGTTATACCTATGCCCTTTTAACCAACAGCTGAGCGAGAGTATATTTCTTGGTTATAGCATAAAAAATTCGAAAATTCAAGTAATAGCTATCTTTTTGAGGGTAACGAAATGTATTTAGACAAATAATACTTATTGCAAGTATTTCAAAAAGCAATCCCCTTTTCTCCTGAAAAAGGTTCTAATAATTAGTTAGTAAAGCGATTATAATTGCTTACTTCCCTTTCTACCAGAGAACGAGGGAAGATGCGCAAGCTGTAAAAACTAAATCTGGGGTGAATATAAATTTTCGAATCCGAATCTGAATCTTAAAAGGTTCTCGAATATTTCGAATCTCGAATTCCTTTTACCTATGAATAAATCATAAGAAAGCGAAAAACTTACTTAACATTAAAAATTTCCAAAAAAAAATCTGACAAGTTTCAGATTTTTTTTTGTTTTTTGTTTTTTTAATTATGTCCAAAGGGGCGTTTTTTAAACATTTTGTGTGTTACCTTTATTTATTAAATATCTTCTTCGCACTTAAACCATAAAATTCATTTCAACAGCAATATTGCAAATTACAGTAAGACCCCGCTTAACGCTGTTTCGTTTAGCGCTGTTTCGGTTTAGCGCTCTTTTATTTCAACCTCGGGATTCCCCGAAATTGCTCGCAGCATGAACTACGGGGATTCCTCGAAATTGTGCGCAGCGGTAGGTTTCCAAATAACATATCCGAAACTTTGAAGTTATGTTTCTTGTTTGGTGCGGTGAGGTGCTGTACGGAAGCATTTTTATCATTTGAAACATCTGTTAACATTATTGTAAGTATAAATTTACATAATACTATAACGATTAATACAGCGACAAATATTATGATCTTTAGTTTTTATCATGGGTGATAATAAAAAACAAGAAAAGAAAGCAACCAGAAAAAGCATTTCACTGGAAACTAAAAAGCAAGTGATTAAAGATTAGATTCTGGTGAACGTCAATCTCAAATTAGTGCTGCACTGAATTTGGCAACTTCAACAATAAGGATAATTCTTAAGAATAAAGAAAAAATACTGCCATCGGCAACTGCAACTACGTCAAGTTCTGCAACTAGAATTACCCGTTCTAGAAAAAACATTATAGAGGAAGTGGAAAAACGACTGTCTATATGGACTAACAACGAAATTGAACGCAATATGCCATTAAGCCAATCTATCATAAAGCCTTCTTGGCAAAAAGGCAGAAAATTGGAAACACAGAATAGACTGACTGATCTGACTGGCTTAGAATTTTATTTGTTTTTATAAATATATTCGTTTATATTATTTTTATTTTTGTAAGAAATAAATGTTTGGTTTTATTTTTATTAAAAAACATTATTAAATTTAATACCTAACCAATTTTCTATCCATCTTCCCCTAATTCCATTATTTACATGTTAAGATAGCCTCGTTTAGCGCTGTTTCGCATTACGCTCTACTTTGATGGAACGGATCCACCGCGTTAAGCGGGATCTTACTGTAATTTTAAAATGAGCGTCTCTTTAGAATTTCCGGAACACAGTCTCGCGCGCTGGAGATAAAAATGTTTTTTCTGTACAACGTTGCTACTGCTCGCTTTGAAATCCTTGAGTTTGTTAACCAAAATTCGTAAAAGTTTTACGTAACGAATTATGTTTTACGAAGTTCGTAAAAGTTTAAATTAAAATATGAAATTGATAATCAAACAAATTCCAAATTTCGGCTTCCAGATGCTATATTCGCAGGAGAATTACGTTATTCAAAATTCTAGGTACTGTTGTTTTATCACAATGCGAGAAAAATACATACATACATTTAGGTAGATTCTTCATTATTTTCTTTAAGTATAATACAGGGTGATAACATTTGGTGGCAACAATTTGAAAAGTGAAATAACGCTTGTAGTGAATCAACGCAAATTAACATCGAAAACGAATTCTTCTGGGCAAATTGACCCTTTGGACTAATAAAAGCAAATATTAAAAATACATCACATGTAAATAAAAAAATTATTATTCATTTATTATTCATTATTATTCACCTTTGGATAAAATATTTTTAAAAAATTTATTAAACCTTTTGATGGTCATGAACGAGCTAAATTCGGCATTCCAGTTACGCACCGCAGTGGGTGCAAACGAACAAACTCTCACTATAAATTTATGACTGGCAGATATCGCACGTATTTGGTGAGTGGAGGTGGTGGTGGTGGTAGTAGACTTATGGCGCAAATCTCTACAGGCCATATGCGCCAGACACAGGATTCGTTTTTAAACATATAAATTATAGATTTTTTATATAAAGAAAATAAGTCTAAAGACAACAGCACACTTTTAAAACAGAGGCAAGTAAAAAGATAATGAAATGGTGGGATGAAAATACTGATTATTTTTCAGATAATGAGGTATAAAGTCATAAAACATTTGATTCATTAAAATTCTAACATAAAATCTCAAGACAAAAATCAAATTAAATAATAGAAAACTGTTTCTTTCAGGTAGTGAAACAAATTGATATCGACCTCTCTTCCGATTAAACGGTCGAGAGGCAGGTCACAGCTATTAAAATACTTCTCACGAAGACTATTAAAATATGGACATTCAATTAAAATGTGATGCACTGAAATACAAACATCACAATTTGCACAAACAGGCTCGTTCTCAGCTCTGGTAGAGAAGGTAGTTATGTGTCACTCTAGTGTGACCAATTCTAAGGCGAGTCAAAAGAACTTCCTCCCTGCGATTGCTAGTAGTATCCCAATGCTCTATATTAGACTTCACCCTTCTCAACTAGTTATGAAGTTGAATGTCCCAAAGTTGCTGCCATTTCTTTCTGATCTTCTCTTTGATGACACAACGGATATCTCTAAAAGGGATGAGGCGGCCGGACATTTCAATAGCTGTGATGTCCGCCAGCTCATTGCCCTTTATTCCTGTATGTCCAGGGACCCAGCAGTACAGAATTTCATAACCATAACTTGTCAATTTAATATTCAACTTGAGAACATCCACTATCACAGGATTCTCAGTGCTAGAAAAGGATTCTAAAGCTCTCAATGCACTGTAGGAGTCTGATATACAATGAATTTTCCATGGTGCAGCGTTGAGATGTACAAAAGCGCATAATATATGGCAGTCAGTTCGGAGGTTAAGACAGAGGAAGCGTCGTGTAAACGTCTGCCTTCCATGTGGTCATCAATTATAAATGTCATCCCAACATGGAAGCTGACTTTGATCCCTCCGTATATATGGAAACATAACTCCTGTAACTATGCCTGTGCTCAGCAAAAATTTGTCTGTAGACGCTCTCATTAGCAGTTGTTTTGACGTAACTGAGGAAAATATCAAGAAACTGGATTTGTGCATTTCCCAAGGTGCGATTTCAAAATGCTGTACTGCTTGTGGGGACATATCAAACAGAGAGAATTTTTCAACGAGGGGACAACAATTTTTCAACAATTTTTCAACAAAGGGGACGAACTCTGACAGAAAAAGAAGGCACACAGGATGGACGTGCCTCAAATAAAAGGTCACAGCTATTATCAAGTAAACACGGTTTATAAGGATGGTCAGGTTGAGATAAAATATTAAAATACTGTAAAAGAGACAACTCCTCACACCTCAAACGGAGTGATGGTTCGTAACAGTCAACATAAAGGCTCTGGACAGAAGACGTCCCGAAGGCTCCAGAACAAATCCGCAGATCCTGATAATGAACAGTTTTAACAACACTGAAGACCGAGCGGATCCTTAAACAGCTGAGCCGTAGTCTAGTCTAGAGCGAACAAGAGCACTGTAAATGCGAAGCATAGAGCAACGCTCTGCACCCCAGGAGGTGTTCGCCAGAACTTTTAAAATATTAAAAATTTTTGTACACTTTTTTCTTTAAAAGTTTACGATATGAGGAAGGAAAGTCAATTTTCGATCGAACATCACCCCTAAAAATTTTACTTCAGATGCAACTGAAATCACAGACCCATTAAGGTATAATTCAGGCTCAGGATGGAGACCTCGCTTTCTACAAAAATGCACGCGCACAGTCTTCTGTTTTGAAAACGTAAATCCTTGTCTTTTTGCCCATTCCTGGATCCTGTTCAAAGCGATCTGCAGCTGCCTCTCTACATGTCTTATATCCGCACCTCGACAGCTAATTTGTAGATCATCAACATATAAAGATTCTGAAGTGGTGGGAGGAAGTTGTTTTAATACAGAATTTATTTTTAGGCTGAACGGAGTTACACTAAGCACAAAGCCTTGAGGCACACACTCTTCCTGTTCAAAAATATCCGACAAAACAAAGCCAATCCTTACCTGAAAAGTTCTAGTGTTGAAGAAATTCTGAATGAAAATTGGTAGGTTGCCGTGCAAGCCACTCTCGTGAAGATCCTGAAGTATACCGTATCTCCATGCCTTATCATAAGCTTTCTCAATGTCAAAAAATACCGAAACAAGGTGACTCCTTCTTACATAAGCTTTTCGAATGGATGTCTCTAAGAGCAGCATATTATCTACGGTAGTTCTCCCCTTTCGAAAACCGCTTTGATAAGACGATATAATATTATTCTTTTCCAAGAAGTAGACTAGGCTGTTTACCATTTTTTCAAACAGCTTGCATACGCAACTCGTAAGGGCAATTGGCCGATAGTTGGAGGGATTTCTTGGATCTTTTCTGGCTTCGCAAACGGAATTACAACAGCTCTCCTCCATGCACTGGGAAAAGTATGCTCCTTCCACACTCCACAAATTGTAAAGTGTGAGAAGAGCAGTCAGTGACTTACAGGACAGATGCTTTAGCATTTCATAATACACGCCATCCAGACCCGGACAAGACCTATGTGTCTGCAACAAAGCTCTCCTTAATTCAAGCATAGTAAAGTCTGTATTGTAAGGCGCAAAAACCAGAGATGATTATGACGCGCCAAACACAAAATGGGATGATTACAATTGATGTCATTAAAATTCAATAAATAAAAACAAGTAGATAAATGTACCAAATCCAGAGGATGAAGTCATATAAACACAAGTTAAAAGCACATATTAAAATTCAAGACACAGTCTTCAAAACAAATTACATTAGGTAATAAAAGCCAATCGCTTTTAAATAATAAAATAAATTACAATTGACCTCCATACTTGCCAACCTATGACACTCAAAAATCAGGAGATTTTTTTAAGAAATCAGGAGATTTTTCACAATGTTAAAGACTTCTTAAATGATAAAAATATAGTTTTTAATAATGAATTAACTTTAAATAGTAACTAATTCTTAAATGCAAGCAACAAAAAAATACCTTACACATTAAAAACATCTTTATTACTTGCATCGTTTAAGGGAAAAAAAAAAAAAAGACACTTTAGTTTTCGTACAAATGTTATAAACAGTGGCAGATTTTGCTTTCTTTAAGAAAGAAACTTCATAATTTTGTTCACAGCAATTGCCACGTAGGCCTGTTTTCGCTAATAAAAGTTTTTCGAATGTGTCATCACTAATATTAGATCTAAATTTAGTCCTCGTTTTCGCAACAACACTGAGAATCCTCTCACACTCTGCATTACTATAGGGAACTGTCAAGATGGTAACACAATTCTAGACAGTTCACTATATTTTACAGTTCCATCAGCACCTTTCACTTTTCCAATTAAACTCCACTGGGTGTCAATCCTAGCTGATTTTATAACTTCATCCAAGTTTTCTAATTGTAAAATGCTGTTATGCAGCTGTTACAATTAGAAAACTTGAATGAAGACTTGGATGGATTGTTTCAATTTTTCCTTCCTTTTAGAACTCCTTTCAAGATAATAATAAATATCAACGATGTGTTCATCCACATTTATGGGTAAAGAAGCTGCCCCTTTTTCAGCTGCTAAATTTAAGAGGTGACAGGTGCACCTCATAATCTGAATTTTCCTTTTCTTAAGATGCCTGCAACACCAGTCTTCCAAGCCTACCAATACTGGCGCATTATCGGCACCAAGGGCTAAGCAATTATCCAGAGGGCCTGCATTTTCTTTTAAAGTTTTAATAATTAGCTGTGCTATATTAAAGCCTGTCAAATGTCCTTCTAAAGTCGGAACATAAAGTAAACTGTACTCAATTTTTGAAGACTCTGGATCAAAAAAAGAAACAACAATTGGATACAGTTTTGAATCGGTATTATTACTTCCATCCGTAGAGAGGCAGAAAGGAGCTGTTTTAATGCTATCAATAACTGAAGATTTATTTTTCAAACCCATTTCTTTAACAATTGCACCTGTTTTGATTCTTGCACCTTGAGTATTTTTTAGCGATTTCACTATCGGGAAACATTTTTCTAAATAAAGCTGCAGCGTGATCCGATGCATTCAGTGGCAGGATGTGCTCCAGTAAAAAGGCAGAGAACAGACACTCTGCATTAATAACTTTTTGGTCCTTTGTTTCCGAAGAAAAATTTAATTTTCCGTTTTTTTAAAAACAACTCATGTTATCCTTGTGTTTTTGCGTACGTACATGTTTGAGAACATCCGCCCTTCCACCATGCGAAATCGAAAAATCGCAACGACGGGCGGTACACATCGCAAATTTATTACATTTCTTTGAGGAAATAATGGAATGAAAGTCAACTGTGTACGATTTTTGAAACGTACACGAGTATTTCACTTTCTCGCAGACGTAACAAAAGATGATAATTTCTAAAACTATTTCCCTAAGGCACGTGTACTCACACAACTCTGGACAAAATGAAAGAAATAACTAAAGCACGTCCAAATAACAACTTACTTTGTCCTCATTGGCTAATATATGCCAGCTGACACGCAGTGGAGCTCGAAGCCCATTGGAGAACTGGAGAACGACGTTTCTGGATACGTATAATGCTCTCACTCACAAAGCAGAAGCTATCTGATTAGCAAGGTTTTGTTTTAGATATAATGTAGAATAATTCAATTGCTTTCAGACATCCAAAAGCACTTTGTTTTTATTCATATAACAAAGTATTAAGCCAAGTTGCATAAAAGTCGTGAGAAATTTTAAGAATAAGAAAAAGTCGGGAGAAATATATTGTAAATCGGGTTGGCGGGAGAGCGGTCGAAAAGCGGGAGTCTCCCGCTTAAATCGGGAGAGTTGGCAACTCTGGCACCTCTCTTCCAATTAAACGGTCGAGAGGTAAGTCACAGCTATTAAAATATTTGTGGCGAAGACTATTAAAACATGGACACTCAATTAAAATATGACGAGCAGATAAACAAACATTACAATTAAAACAAACAGGCTCATTTTCAGCTTTGAGAAGATAGTTATGTGTGACTCTAGTGTGACCAATTCTGAGGCGAGTCAAAAGAACGTCCTCCTTACGATTTCCAGCAAAATCCCAATGCTCAATTCTAGGCTTGACGTTTCTCAACTTGTTGTGATGCTGAACATCCCAAATTTGCTGCCATTTTTTTCGGACCTTTTCCTTGATGACACTTCAGATATTTCTAAAAGGGATAAGGCGACTGGACAGTTCAACAGCAGATTTGGCTGCGATATCTGCAAGCTCATTTCCATTTATTCCAGCATGTCCAGGAGCCCAGCAGTACAGGACTTCATAACCTCGAATCGTTAAATTTATATTAATTTTTGAGAACATCCACTACCACAGGATTCTGAGTGTTGGGAAAAGCTTCCAAGGATTTAAGAGCACTATACGAGTCTGTGTAAACTATGAACTTTTTGTGGCAGAGCTTTGAGATGTACAAAAGACCATAATATATTGCAGTTAGTTCAGATGTTAGGACTGAGAAAGCATGGTGCAGGCATCTGCCCTCTATGTAATTTTCAAATACAAAAGCCATCCCGACATGATCATTTGACTTTGATCCATCTGTGTATATACGATAATAACTGCTATATTTCTGCCTGTGCTCAGCAAAGAGTTGTCTGTAAACGATCTCGTTAGTGCTTGCCTTCACGTGATGTTTGAAAACATCAAGAAGCTGAATCCGTGAATTTTCCCAAGGTGGGATTTCAAAGTTCTGTAATGCTTGGGGTCGCATATCAGAGAGGGAATCTTTCTCAATGATAGGGCGAAGTCTTAAAGGAAAGGTAGGAACACAGGATGGACGTGTTTCAAATAAAGTGTTACATACATTATCAAGTAAGCACAGCTTATTGGGATGTTCAGGTTGTGACAGAATATTAAAATATTGCAAAAGGGACAATTGCTCACGCCTCAGATAAAGTGATGGTTCGTTAGAGTCAACATACAGGCTCTGGACAGCAGAAGTCCTGAAAGCTCCTGAACAAATCCGCAGAGCTTGATGGTGAACAGGATCGAATTTTAACAAAACTGATGACCGAGCGAATCCATAAACAACTGAGCCATAGTCCAGTCTAGAGCGAACAAGGGCTCTGTAAATGGGAAGCATAGTGGAACGTTCTGCACCCCAGGAGGTGTTTGCCAACACTTTTAAAATATTTAATGTTTTTAAACACTTCTTTCTCAGGTTTAAAACATGAGGAAGGAAAGTCAATTTCTGATCGAACGTCACTCCTAAAAATTTTACTTCGGGCGCAACTGGAATAATTGTACCATTTAGATACAACTCAGGTTCAGGATGGAGACCTCGCTTCCTACAAAAGTGCACGCACACAGTTTTTTGTTTGGAAAAAGTAAATCCCTGTTTGTTTGACCATTCCTGGATCTTATTCAGAGCCATCTGCAGTTGCCTCTCTACATATCTCATGTCTGCCCCTCGACAGCTAATCTGCAGATCATCAACATATAGAGATCCCAAGATGGTGGGAGGAAGTTCTTTTAATACGGAGTTTATTTTTAAACTAAACAGGGTTACACTAAGCACACAGCTTGAGGCACACCCTTTTCCTGTTCAAAAACATCTGACAAAACAGAGCCAATTCTTACTTGAAAAGTTCTAGCGTTCAGGAAATTCTGAATGAAAATTGGTAGGTTGCCTCGCAAACCACTCTCGTGAAGATCGCGAAGTATACCGTATCTCTATGCCTTATCATAAGCTTTCTCTATATCGAAGAAAATTGAGACAAGGTGATTTCTTCTTACAAAAGCTTTTCGAATGGATGTCTCTAAGAGGAGCATGTTATCTACGGTTGTTCTCCCTTTTCGAAAACCACTTTGATAAGGCGATATAATATTATTCTTTTCCAAGAAGTAGACTAGGCGGCTGTTTACCATCTTTTCAAACAGTTTGCATACGCAACTAGTAAGTGCAATTGGCCGATAGTTGGCAGGATTCCTTGGATCTTTCCCTGGCTTAGCAATAGGAATGACAACAGCTCTCCTCCATGCACTGGGAAAAATACGCTCCTTCCACACTCTATTCTAAAGAGTGAGAAGGGCAGTCAGTGACTTATAGGACAGATGCTTTAGCATTTCGTAATTTATGCCATCAAAACCCGGAGAAGACTTATGTGTCTGCAATAAAGCTCTCTTTAATTACAGCATAGTAAATGCTCTATTGTAAGACTCAGATTTGGTAGAGTTGAATGCGATGGGATTTATTTCAGAGTGCTGCTTGATAGAGAGAAATGCAGTTGAATAGTTTCTGCTGGAAGAAACGGCAGCAAATGTCTCACCAATAGTATTTGCAATTTCTTCTATGGAGCTAATCACTCGGCCATCTTTTTCCAAAAAGGAAAGTGAGTGGTCTTTATATATTCCGAATGCTTTTCGAACTCTTTCCCAAACCCGCTTACTAGGTGTAGAGGATGTTATTGACGACACATATGAAATCCAAGAATTTTTTTTGTTCTGTCTTCTTACTTTTCGTGCATTTGCTTTGGCTCTTTTAAAGGCTATGAGGTTTCGCAGAGTAGGATATCTACGAAAAATACCCCATGCTTTTTTCTGTTTTTTCAGTGCTTCATGACAGTCGCGATTCCACCACGGTTTCGAATATTTTAGTATTTTTCCTGATGTTCTAGGAATCGAAAGCCTAGCTGCCTGAATAATAGTATTAGTAACAGCTTCCACAGCGTCATCGATATGCACATCGTCTACTATTTTCTCTGTGAGCTCTGCGGAGGAAGAGAAGAGTTCTCAGTCTGCCCTGTCCAGTATAAACCGAGGGAGTCTCGACATGGGGTTTGCTCCTCTTCGTGCAAGAGATACAAAAATGGGATAAGGATCGCTGTTGTACAGGTCATTTCCGACACTAAAAGTGCAAAATGGCAACAGAGCGTGGAATGTCCTTGAACGCTCATGGAAGTACGTACATTATTCAGGAGACAAAGGCTATGATCTTCAATCATCTGCTCAATTTGTCTTCCTCGGCAATTTGTATCTTTACTACCCCAGAGCGGACTATGGCCGTTAAAATCTCCTATTATGATAAAGGGCTTAGGCAGCTGCTCTATAAGATCATTTAAATCTTGCTGATCAATGTGCTCATTTGGAGGAAAATACAGAGAAACAAATAAAACAATATCAAAATTTGTTTGAGTAGCGACAACTTGGAGGGATGTCGTCAAAGTAAGTACATTTGAGGGATAATCCAGTGAGGTGAGGAGACCTACACCTCCATTGTCACGCTCACCTGCAAGGTTATCCTTCCTGACGAAAGAAAAGCCTCCGAAGTTTTGCATGTTGTTCTGGTTTCAGATTTGTTTCTCGCATTGCTAAGCACACTGAATGATACGCATTTATTATAAATTTGATGTCAAGCAAATTTCGGTGGAATCCACGACAGTTCCATGAGACGAGGGTGGCCATTATGAATGGTTTTTGTTCTTTCTGTGCTGTTCTTTTGTTTTTCGTGGAAGTAGATGGCTGGGAACTTCTAGACCCTCTTCTACTTCCATACTGCCTGAATCCACAGATTCAGAAATCATTCCATCAAGAGAGCTATTGCTGGAACTTTTATTTTTATTTGATATTTTTTTGTGGCAATTTTGGGTTTACTTTGAATGACTGTTTCTTTTTTTTTTTTTTTTTTTTTTTATTTTATTAAATGAGTTGAATTTTACTTTTTCTTGTTGGATGTAGTCGGTTGGGTTTTATTTGCTACAGTCTGCGTGCCTATTGATGTTTGGGTGGCAATGGTACGTGTTGTTTTAACGGCACTGGCATATGATTTGTTTGATTGGCTTGAGCTTTGAACTAGTTTTCTGGCTTCAGCATACGAGATGTTCCTGGTAACTTTTGCAGTCTGCACTTCTTTTTCTGATTTCCATTTTGGGCACAGGCGTGAAAATGCTGGATGCTCACCCTTGCAATTTATACACAAAGGCGCAGCGTTACAGTTTTCAGAATCGTGGCCAATCTGTGAGCATCGGGCGCATGTGAGACTGCCACGACAAGACATCTTAGAATGGCCGAGACGCTGGCATTGGAAGCATCACATAGGGTTTGGAATATAAGGTCTTACAGGACAGTTTAAATATCCGGCCTTAATATTCTTAGGCAGATCAGGCGTGTCGAAGGTCAGGATCACGTGTTTTGTATCGATCAACTTACCTTCCTTTCGCATCTTGATCCGCCTAGCACCACAGACATTTTGGTCAGCTAACTCGGAGGCGAACTCTTCTTCTGAGAGACACAGAAGGTCGATCTCCGAGATCACACCTCTACAAGAATTAAGTGTTTTGCGCGCTGACACAGTTATAGATATTTATCCAAGTTTGGTTTGTCGAGAAAGAGAAGCAGACTGGGTGGGTGGCCGATACGGTATCAATAAGCAGGTCTCCTGATCGCAGACGCTTTATGTTCCTTGGCTCACCTATACATGAATGCACATATTTGCTTACGAGAAAAGAAGACATCTTTTGCAGTTCACCAGAAGGACTAGAGACAACAAGGAAGCGTGGATTTTCAGTAGTTTCCTTGGAATTGCATTGGTACGGATCATTTTGCTAATGGTTTTGTCAACAATTTCGATATCTTTGGCATTTGCATCAGCACGGATCTTCTTGTTGATGGATTTGTCGACAATTTCGATATCTTGGTTGGTCTCATTTGACTCGGGTTTTTTAAGAATAAAGAGAGAAGCTATGATTGAAAGAGAAAAAATTCGGGTCCGACGGCT
The DNA here is from genome assembly GCF_044657685.1 of Stegodyphus dumicola. NCBI lineage: Eukaryota > Metazoa > Arthropoda > Arachnida > Araneae > Eresidae > Stegodyphus > Stegodyphus dumicola. Next base: position 17,133,846 of record NC_140772.1, on the reverse strand, counting down.
CCACCCACCACGGAGCCCAACAAGGGAACACAGATTCCTGTGTTAGGGCTAGGCGGACCTATACGCAAACTGAAGCCCCACAGTTGGCTTTCCCGAAAGCAGGTGCTCCCGAAAGCAGGTTATCCCCAAGCCACTGACACAAGGACTAGTGACCAGCCGATTGACACCCGTGAGGACGACTAAGGTGCCTCCCGTTTAGCTGAAGCAGAGACCGAAGCAGTGTGTTGGGGACAGTACCACGCCCCTCAACTACCAGGACCTTCCTTTCCAGGGACACAGGTCTCCATGCACGGCAAACACGTGTGCAGTTTTCTCGCCACTCGAAAACTAGAGACAAGGGCTGTTCCAATCTCTCATGACGAAAAAAGAGGTTTTCTCTCCAAAAGAGGAGAGATCACTGGGGCTCCAGGATCGTAACACCCGTCTCACCAAGAACATGATCCCCTGAAGGGCTAGGTTACCTCGGGATTGCCACACCCGTACTCACAAAAGTGAGACCCTGAGGGGCTGGGAAAATGGACACATCAATTCTTTGTCTTTAACAAAACCTCATAGGAAAAATCACAAGGGTTTAGATCTGGAGATCACGGTGGCCAAAAAGACAATGGCATCCGTAAACACAAGTCTGTTCGCAAAATCATTTATCTCCAGCTTATTTAGCAAATTCTCACGGAGAACTTCATGCAACGGTTTGTCGAAAGGTTTTAACGCCTGCTTCATCTGAAAGGTATATGGCCGAAATTGTAGACGTTTCCGTAACACATGCTACACAGTTATATAAGGCACATTAAATTCAGAACTCGTGCGAAGTGTTGATTTGTGGGACTTTGCAAAAATGATTTACGAATTTTTTCAACAACTTGGGTTTTGGCTGCTGTTCGTCTTGGGCTGGTTTTCTTATCCAAACAAGACGTATCCTTAAACTGCTTCACCCACCGTTCGATGATACAGTAAATCGTAGCAGATAATGCAAAATTACATTTGTTAATGCAACCATTCCATAAAAGTTACGTGTGAAAATTATATAAATACATTTCGAAAAGCAGTCAGATAGCTTTAGTTTGTTTTGATTCGTGGGAACAACATTTCACGTCATAATATGTCTCCCAACTTTGCATTGCATGGAAAACATCTTCTGGTACATTTTTTTCAAACGGAAAACAGCAAAGTATTAAACGCATTTAGCTTATCATCTGGAGAAGATTTTTTACTTCCTTTTACGAATTAAAGGAAGCATTGCAATCGTGAACAATTTCAGGAGTCATATTTCAAGAAAAATATCCATTTTGAACGCTCTCGAATCCGTTTGAACGAAGTTTTTCCGTGATATCTGTACGTACGGGCAGAAAAGAAGGCTATTCAAAAACGGATTGTAAAATGGATTTCAAATGGATTCAAAGCGATTCTTTTCATGGCGTCTGTATACATGTACGTACGTATGTATCTCGAAAAACTTAAAAACGAGTAGCTTCAGACAGTTGAAATTTTGTATATGGGACTGCTATAACATGTAGTTGTGCAATTCCCTGTTCGGCTGTAATCGGCAGCACTAAACGTGTATATATTCCCCCTCTGTTACCCGGCTCAGTGAGCTGAGCTTTTATTATTATTATTATTATTATTATGTGATGTTAAATTGTGCAATTTTTTATTTTAAAAGTGATTCAGTTATGTTGTTTTTAAGTTTCGGTTCAGGTTTCTATGCCTTTAGTTAATCTGTATGCAATAGTTGTAGAATTATCAACAATTTAAAAGTTGTTTAAGTGGCGCTAAGCCTAACGAGGTCGCAACTTGTTTACATTTGAAACGCTTAGTAGAATAGCGAATTAAGTAAGTTTGTGCACCACCTTCAGTGTCTTTTTGCCGTGTGGGATCAAAAGTATACTTTCAATTTTGTACACCGCAAAATCTGGCTTCCTGCCCGCTGATTGATCACAAGCCGCCTGTTCTCTCATAAAGAATGTGGATGTCGGAAAAAGTTGCACTAATAAGTTGCTAATGAAGCCATGACTGCCGGTATTCTAAAGTACGTGTTTTGAATATAACAGAATTCACAAAGATACTGGTATCTTTATCACTATTATGGAGAGATGGTTTTAGTTCGCGATTTTGACAGCAAAGATACTAAAGGAAGCTAAATCAAAGCACCTTTAAACAAAATGTCTTTCACAGTGCAACTGTACCACCATTTTATTGAATATTTTGCTTCGAAAAATGCATTGGAAGGCGGAAAATAAGATATAACCATCTGTTTCAATGATGCTGTGGTATAAAGGTGCCAACGCTGTAACGAAGTTTTCCCATTTCATGTTTAACACTGACTTTCATAAAGGTGTCAGCACATTTATTCAGGGCACAGTTATGATGACGACCCGCTCTGTCTTATCTCACGATGTTTCCGTCATTACCCGGTAGCTGTATTTAGCTTTGATGTTTTCCTTAGTACCGGATGGCTGTTACTCTGTGAATGGTATAATAAGAAAAAAAAATCTGATGTGTACATCACATGACTTCCTTGTACGGGATATTAAATTATACGCATTTTTTCTTGCATTTCATTTAAACTTATTGGATTGAATTAAATCTACTTCGCCGATAGCGCATAAACCACAATAGAATAAATGCATTCTTTAAAATTCACTCTAGTATTTGTTTACCATAGCGACACTCTGGCGCTAGAATCACTTAACAGTAGTATATTTCGTTCATATTATAACTCATAATGCACAAAATTTATATCATTTAAAGAATAGAATTATCTAATCGTTGTCACATGTTCTATTCAAATACTATAATAAAGCTAGAATGATGATGTATAAAAGAAATTAAGCAAACAAAACAAAAAAGAAACAGTTTTTCACAGACGATTGACAATTTCTCATTCAATTAATTCAGTTCTCACTTCGCGAGAAGGCAAAAATACAAAAAACTCAAAATATCTATATTAAAAATTACGAAGTAAATCTTAAACACTTATTTCCTCGAAAAAATTTCAGAAAAAATTAAGCATGATTTAATTGCCAATAATAAATGAATGTGTTATCTTTGTTGTTGCGAAGCTAAGTTTCTCTAGATTGGCAACAAATCCACTAGTCTCCTGTTTCAAATGTAAACAATCAATGGCCGTCGTGAAAAAAAAAAGGCTTAGCGACACTTAAACAACTTTAAAATTGTTGATAATTCTAAAAATACTGCACACAGATTTACTAAAGGCATAAAAACTTTAACCGGAAGATAAAAAAAACATAATTCAACCATTTTTAAAGCAAAAAATGTACAATTTATAAACATATAAGAGTCAAGAAACTGAGATCACTGAGCCGGGTAACAGAGTGGATATATATATAAATATATTTATATACGTTTGGTGCGGCCGATTGCAACCAAAATACGAGGTACACATCTACATTTTAAAGCAGTCCTATGTACAAATTTCAACGTTCTGAGGAGTTCTGAGGCTTTTGAGTTATGCGACGTGCACGTACGTACGTACATACGTTCGTACAGACGCCACGAAAAATTCTCTTCAGAATTCATTTTAATTGGAGGAAAAGAATGTTTTATTCTGTCCTTACGTACATATATCACGGAAATACATCGTTAAATTGCATTGGAAAGAAGTCAAAATGGATATTTTCGATGAAATATGCTGCCTGAACCTTTTCGCGATTATAATACTTCCTTTTTACTTCGAACAAGGAAGTAAAAATTCTTTTCAGAATTCATTTTAAAGCAGTTTTATAATTTTTTTGAAGGAAAAGAGTATTTTATTCTGTCCTTACGTACAGATATCACGCAAAAACATCGTTAAATTGCATTCGATAGCGGTCAAAATGGATATTTTCGTTGAAATATGCTGCCTGAAACTTTTCGCGATTACAATACTGCCTTTTTACTTCGTACAAGGAAGTAAAAAACACAATATCCAAATACAGTATACAAGTGTTGGCTACTAGAAAAATCTTTACATCAGTGATATCTCAAATGAGAACAGTAAAAGGGCTCGAAATCCCAGCAATGTTCCTAATAATTTTTAAATGAGGGGTAAAAAGATGAAATCATAAATACGGAAATTTTTCAGAAACAAACATAAAGAGTACCTTTAATATAAAATGCTACTGTGCTGCGTAACCTTCTATATACACCTGTGAAAGGAATGGTAATTTTGCCTTTCACGTTTGGTTTTTACATAGAAAAAGTGTAAACATTACATAGAACATACCATTTAGGTTTTGACATAGAACAAACTGCAACATTTGGTTTTTAAACAGAACGAATGTTAAACATTAGACGCGATTAAAAGATAAAAGAGAGAATATTCAGATTTAATCTTACGTCAAGTCCAAGCTTTTCATTATATATTTGACTTCAAAAGAGTGTGACAGTTTCCTTTCTCGTCAATAAAAAATTAACTTCATCTGCAAGGAGTTCTGTTCAGACAGTCAGAGTAGCGTTTGCGTCTTCGTAAACCTTCTAATTTTTAAAGTTTCAGAAATTCTTCAATTAATTATTAATATATTTTTAAAGTTTCGCAATTCTCTTTCAGAATTTCTCGAAGATAAATGCTAGAACATTGGAAAATAAATAAATAAATTTAAAATGTAAATGATATTGTTGCTAGCGTACGGGGTCGAATAAATTGAATGCACACAGAATTGAAGATTTTTTCATTTCCCCACTGGCGGGCACTTAGCCGACTTATTTTTGGTTACCACTAAGGCCGGAAGTGGTGGCTACTTTATTGTGGAAGAACCTAACAGTTCGGCCACCGTTACTTCCTATTTTCAGTATTTATCAATGATCAGTTGTAGAGACATTAGGATTTTTGGAGGTAAGAGAGATGAAAAATGAGCAATCGCCTTAGCCGGGAATCGAACCACGGACCTCTGAAATACCGGCTCAGTGTGCTGACCACTACACCACGAAGGCACGCTAGGAAGGCGGGAGAAATACCTTATATACTACTCCTTTTAAAGGGCGACTGGGGTTTTTTAGGGGACCCAATCGCTAAATACTGGGTGAGGAGAATCATCATCCAACACCCTTTTAATTCGACATTAAGTTAATTGGAAAAGCCGGAGAGATGAAAAATGAGAAATCGCCTTCGCCGGGAATCGAACCACGGACCTCTGGAATACGGCCCAGCGTGAAGAACCACTACACCACGAAGGCACGCTATGAAAGAGGACAAATACCTTATACAGTATAAAATGTACTCTAGTATCACAGTATTTATGCATTTTTCTGCATGTACTCATATACCAGAGTAATTTTATTATTAATTTTGTATTATTTGAATGAAAAATTAGCATGTTACAAAAAACCTTGTATGGCCATGTACTTATATTTTTCTTTGATATCAATAAGTTCTTGGACCCGGGCAGCGAACCCCATCAGCGGCTCTGGATAATGGTGGACGTGGTGCTGTACTGATTGACCATTAAGGTAAAGGGACAGTGCCCACGTCCTCCGTCACTATCATTATCACTATGAAGGGACGGACAGTTGCAGCCATGCCTACTCCAGGATTCAAACCAGGGTCCTTCGGTACTGGAGTCGGCTCCCCTAACCAATCGACGTCTGTCGGAATTGAAGACAGCTTGATAAAATTCATTTTACCCAAAGAAACACATCACAGCTCTGGAACTTCCCACAAAAATACGCGTACAGCTCTTCACAGTATCACCGATTTATTCAATCATCAAACTACTAAAAATGTTAGACATAACGTAATAGAAAGCGCATTTAAAAGACGAAGCTAACACGGAGATATCTCAATGCTTCGTAGTAGACTCTGAACAAACAACTGGAACAGCTGAAGTGGAACGGTGTTTAAGACAATGTTTAAGACAACTGTGCCCAATGCACTACGCTGACTCGAACGATTAAAACTTTCGAAATAATATACTTAAGAAATAAAATAACACATTCGCATTATTGAATTTTTTTTAATATATTATAAACGTTGATTAATTAGTTGGAGGAGATTTTTCATAAAGCTGATCCAGCTGGGAACAAAAAATACTTAAATGCACAATGCAAGCGGTCGTAGTGGTAACGTTTACACATATGATACACAATTTAAAAAAGAATATATACAATAATAATAAACTAATACAATTCAAGGAAGGTACAATTATAAATAAAATGACATTAAATACTAATTAGTCCATTATTACTGTGGGGTTAAGTATGGCCGTGGGCCGCTTTCTATGGTGCTCATCCAGATAGTTATAGTTATAGATTCGCAGATCAGGATTACTATTTCGTGCAAGATGCTAATAAAATTATCTTATTTGGAAAATGCAAGTTCTTCATAAATGTAGTAGTAGTAGTAGTAGTTTTATGGCGCAAAGCTCAATAGGCCATATGCGCCAAACACAGGATTCTTTTTTTAACATACAAACTAAAGGAACAAAAAATATAAAGACAACAGCACACTTTTAAAATCGAGGCAAGTAAAAAGATATTTAAATGATGGGATGAAAATGCTGATTATAACTTTGATAATGAGAGATGCAGTATAGATATAAAATCCTAAAACATCTGATTAATTAAAATTCCAACATAAAATCTCAGGACAAAAATCAAATTAAATAATAGAAACCTCTTTCCTTGAGGTAGTGAAACAAATTATTATTGACCTCTCTTCCGATTAAACGGTCGAGAGGCAGGTCGCAGCTATTAAAATACTTCTCACGAAGATTATTAAAATATGAACATTCGATTAAAATGTGATAAACTGAAAGACAAACATTACAAGTTGCACAAATAGGCTCGTTCTCAGCTTTCAGAAGGTAGTTATGTGTCACTCTACTGTGACCAATTCTAAGGCGAGTCAAAAGAACTTCCTCCCTGCGATTGCTAGTAGTATCCCAATGCTCTATTTTAGGCTTCACCCTTCTCAACTTGTTATGAAGTTGAAGGTCCCAAAGTTGCTGCCATTTCTTTCGGATCTTCTCTTTTATGACACAACGGATATCTTTAAAAGGGATGAGGCGGCCGGACATTTCAACAGCAGATTTCGCTGCGATATCCGCCAGCTCATTGCCCTTTATTCCTGTATGTCCGGGGACCCAGCAGTACAGAAGTTCAAATCCACGACATATCAATTTAATATTCAACTTGAGAACATCCACTATCACAGGATTCTCAGTGCTAGAAAAGGATTCTAAAGCTTTCAATGCACTGTAGGAGTCCGTATATACAATGAATTTTGGATGGTGCAGCGTTGAGATGTACAAAAGCGCATAATATATGGCAGTCAGTTCGGAGGTTAAGACAGAGGAAGCGTCGTGTAAACGTCTGCCTTCCATGTGGTCACCAATTATACATGACATGCCAACATGGCAAGCTGACTTAGAGCCATCCGTATATATGGGAACATAACTCCTGTAACTCTGCCTGTGATCAGCAAAAATTTGTCTGTAGATGCTCTCATCAGTAGTTGTTTTTCCGTAATTGTGGAAAATGTCAAGAAGGTGGATTTGTGCATTTTCCCAAGGTGCAATTTCAAAATGCTGTACTGCCTGTGGGGAAATATCAAACAGGGAGAATTCTTCAATGAGGGGACGAACTCTAACAGGAAAAGAAGGCACACAGGATGGACGTGCCTCAAATAAAAGGTCACAGCTATTTTCACATATACACAAGTCATTAGGATGGTCAGGTTGAGATAAAATATTAAAATAGCGTAAAAGAGACAACTCCTCACGCCTCAAACGGAGTGATGGCTCGTGACAGTCAACATAAAGGCTCTGCACAGGAGATGTCCTGAAGGCTCCAGAACAAATCTGCAGAGCCTGATGATGAACAGGATCTAGTTTTAACAACACTGAAGACCGGGCAGATCCGTAAACAACTGAGCCGTAGTCCAGTTTAGAGCGAATTAGAGCTCTGTAAATGCGAAGCATGGAGCAACGCTCTGCACCCCAGGAGGTGTTCGCCAGTACTTTTAAGATATTTAGAACTTTGGTACACTTTTTTCTCAAGTTTAAGACATGAGGAAGGAAAGTCAATTTTCGGTCGAACATCACCCCTAAAAATTTTACTTCAGGTGCAACTGGAATTACAGACCCATTGAGGTATAATTTCGGCTCAGGATGGAGACCTCGCTTTTTACAAAAATGCACGCACACAGTCTTCTGTTTCGAAAACGTAAATCCTTGTCTTTTTGCCCATTCCTGGATCCTGTTCAAAGCGATCTGGAGCTGTCTCTCTACATGTCTCATATCCACACCTCTACAGCTAATTTGTAGATCATTAACATATAAAGAACCTGAAATTGTGGGAGGAAGTTGTTTTAATACAGAATTTATTTTTAGGCTGAACAGAGTTACACTGAGCACACAGCCTTGAGGCACAACCTCTTCTTGTTCAAAAACATTAGACAAAACAGAGCCTATCCTTACTTGAAAAGTTCTAGCGTTCAGGAAATTCTGAATGAAAATTGGTAGGTTGTCGCGCAAGCCACTCTCGTGAAGATCGCGAATTATACCGTATCTCCATGCCTTATCATAGGCTTTCTCTATATCGAAGAAAATTGAGACAAGGTGATTTCTTCTTACAAAAGCTTTTCGAATGGATGTCTCTAAGAGGAGCATATTATCTACGGTTGTTCTCCCCTTTCGAAAACCACTTTGATAAGGCGATATAATATTATTCTTTTCCAAGAAGTAGACTAGGCGGCTGTTTACCATCTTTTCAAACAGTTTGCAAACACAGCTAGTAAGGGCAATTGGCCGATAGCTCGAGGGATTCCTCGGGTCTTTCCCTGGCTTCGCAATAGGAATGACAATAGCTCTCCTCCATGCACTGGGAAATGTACGCTCCTTCCACACTCTATTGTAAAGTGTGAGAAGGGCACTCAGTGACTTATAGGACAGATGCTTTAGCATTTCATAATACACGCCATCCAGACCTGGACAAGACCTATGAGTCTGCAACAAAGCTCTCTTTAGTTCAACCATAGTAAAGTCTCTATTGTACGGCTCAAAGTTGGAAGAGTTGAAAGCGATGGGATTTTTCTCAGAGCGTTGCTCTTCATAAATGATATCATTACGAACGTACCAGGGAGCTTTGGAGATCGACCTTAGAACACAGTGCATTTTGAAGCTTTTTTCTGTTACATTTACAAGAATATGCCCAGACTGGACAGGCATAACGTAACATGGGTCGCAACATGGACTTATAAACGAGCAACTTGTTGCCAATAGAGAGATGATGCTCTCTCCGCTCTTATATAGTTTTCACCTGGCCACCGAGAAATCTCTAGTACTTCTCGAAATTATTAGAAGGCATACAAGGGCAGGATACAGTAATGTGTATTATAATTGTACCGTAATGTGTATTTTAATTGTAATACAGGGGCCTGACCAAAATGTGGCCAAGTTTGGCGACTTTTGACGATTTCTAGCCAAATTTGGCGGCAAAAGTTAATTTACAAAGCCATCGCCAACTTGGGGATATCTCGCCAATCTAGCGAGATAGCCATTTACTCAATGCTAAACAGCCTTTGCACTTTTACTTTTCCGGAAAAATATCGCCTCTTTAGATTTTCATATTAAATGTGTATTGTATTGTAATACATGGGCTTGACAAAATGTGGCCAAGTTTGGCGACTTTTGACGATTTCTAGCCAAATTTGGCGGCAAAAGTTAATTTACAAAACCAACGCCAACTTGGAGATATCTCGCCAATTTAGCGAGATAGCCATTTACTCAATGCTAAACAGACTCGCCCTTGTACTTTAACTTTTCCGGAAAAATATCGCCTCTTTAGATTTTCATATTAAATGTGTATTGTATTGTAATACAAGGGCTTGACAAAATGTGGCCAAGTTTGGCGACTTTTGACGATTTCTAGCCAAATTTGGCGGCAAAAGTTAATTGACAAAATTATTGCCAACTTGGGGATATTTCGCCAATTTAGCGAGATAGCCATTTACTCAATGCTAAACAGACTCGCCCTTGTACTTTAACTTTTCCGGAAAAATATCGCCTCTTTAGATTTTCATATTAAATGTGTATTGTATTGTAATACAAGGGCTTGACAAAATGTGGCCAAGTTTGGCGACTTTTGACGATTTCTAGCCAAATTTGGCGGCAAAAGTTAATTGATAAAATTATTGCCAACTTGGGGATATTTCGCCAATATAGCGAGATAACCATTTTTACTCAATGCCAAACAGACTTGCCCTTGTACTTTTACTTTTCCGGAAAAGTATCGCCTCTTTAGATTTTCATATTAAATTACACAAAAGAAAAATACTACAGATACATATAATTTATGTACTTAAAATAAATTTTATGTGAATATTTTTAAGAGTTTTCAGTGACATTAAAAATTTCTTTCTTATACAAAGGAGTGCGAAATATATAAGCGAATATTTTCTTGCTTTAAAGGATATTAACAGATGAACTGAAATCTGTTATTTATTGCGAATTGCTCAATACAAATTACTAACATGAAATACAAGTGAACCTAGAGGATTTCAATACTGTAACCTCTTCTACGGGAACAGTGTAAACAAAAAAGGAATACAAAGTTGGTGCATATTTTTAAAAATCTGTAATGTGAACGAAGAGCGGCGTGATTAAATTTCTTACACCTCGAGATATTACACTTATTTAAGTTATTCAATCAGAAGAAAGGAATGAAAAGAAATACAAATATTTTAAAAATTTGTTTACATAATAAAATTCAGGGTGCTAAAATAATTCAACATTATACTGTTTGCTTAATCGAAATGCAATCTTTCACACATTTGCCAATTTGATTGGTATTATTGAAATCTAAAAATGCAACAAAAAATGCTAACCAGACTATAATTCCCCTTTCACTTCTAAAATTATTCTAGCGAGTGATGAAATTAATTTCCTAACACTAAATTTTTTAGATAAAAGAGAGAACTCCATATCTAAAAATTATGAAGTTGATAATGTTTTTTTATGACTTTAGAGGCGTGGTCTAAAAGAAGGTTATAATGTTTTTTTATGACTTTAAGAGGCGTGGTCTAAAAGAAGGTTGTCTTTCCCCTCTCCTTCAAGGTAAGATTTCCTGCTAAGATTTACAGTTGCTCTCAGTTCTCATCTTAGATTTTACAACTAAGGACAAAGGCTTTAAGCTTTATGTGAAATCCTTGCTAATCAGTCAAATTTGAGCCAAAACCGAAATAATTTCTCCAACCTATGCCAGGCCAAAATTTAGAATTTGTTTCAGATAAAAAAAAGTTTTTTTTATGATTTTTATGGATCAGAAGCTTTTTAAAAATGCTACATCTTTTTAACATATTTCAGGAACATGGGGAACCCCGATCCCACCCGGCTACGTGCCTGTGCTTGATTGCATTTACGTGGTGGTCTTCCCACAAATAAATTTTATACCACATATGTTTGCATCATCTGAGTAAATAGAACAGAAAAAGCTACTAACATTACAAGGGGGAAATCCTATGGTGACGGACTTCATGCACTGTTTTCGAAAATATCCATTATTCTTGTAAACGAAAGGATATCTTGAAGTCTCCAGCGTTTTCTGCTGCTAATCCCATCCAACCATCCTGTGCTTTCCACAGCAAATCAAAACACACCTCTTACAAAGTTCTTCCGTATTCCTAGCAGCTGATCTAGCACCTTCATCCGTAGGACATTACCACAGAATGAGGTAACCGGCGCTTCGTTTTTTTATACTCCTCTCACATTAGAGAAAGTATCAAACGTGCATTCCCGCTGCGAATAGGCTGAAGGTCAATGCCCTGGCGCGTAGGCCCGGAGAAAATAAGCCTGCAAGTAAATAATGTAAATGATAAAACTGAGTAAATGTAGGACCCGAAGAGAAGCTTAAATTGGGATCAAGGTCGCAAGATAAGCGCCAGAAAAGGAACACCGATCCCCAAATGCAGGGCCCCTCTCTTCTCGTCATTCATTCTTCTCGCCAACTTACTGAATTACTGCTTTTGTTAGGATGCTTCAATCTGTTCTTGCGCCTCCCTCGCTATCCACCCGGCTGCCCGATATATTGCGACAAGCACTTTCGGCAGATATTTTTAGATGCAAGCATAGGAATGCATGAAAATTCCCGCCCTGTAAACATCCACCGCTCATTTCTCTACGAAACGTAAAACGTAAAACCCAAATCATGCGCCTTTGACGTAATAATACAACAAAACAAAAAAGTAACGATTTCATAATACCAGCACAGTATTACAGATGAAAATGCGCATACAGATTATTAAACAGTGAATTTTTAAGACAGTTTTAGGCACCTTTAACCGTGGTTAATACCGGGTACCACGTTATTGATTAACTCGCAATCACTGTTAATGCGAAGACCATTAAATACACAAAAGAGAAATAACCTATATTGTCTCTATTCTAAAATAACAGAGAATCTGCTCCCGGAATGCATGTATGTGTATATGTTCTCGCATTGTGAAAAATGGCGGCTTCCAAAGCCATCAGATTTTGAACATATATAGAAAACACCCGAACATGCGCACCTCGAAGCACGAATTTTGAATTTGTTTTTAATTTATTTCATATTTTGTGCAAATTTGATGATCAGCTGATTAAAAAAGCGAATTAAAAGCCTTGTGTTGCCCCTGTGCAAAGGAAAAGACATTCATATTTCAAATTTAATCAGAATACTCCCGATATAAAAGAAGTGTGTCAGCACTCGGGAAAAAGGTGATATATCTGTCTTTCGAATTTAATCAACAAATTCACAGATTTAAGAGAAATGTGTTGCCACGGCAAGAATTGAAATATTTTTATCTGCTCCGCGGTAGTACGTTGTAGTTCAACAAAGCGTATGATAACACTGAATTTTTCTTCAAATTTATTCTCTTATTAATTCGAGAGTACATAATTTCTCGCTGGAGATAAGTCCTAACAACCAGTTAATATTACACGACTCGTATGAACATTCTGCTATTAATTAACAAAATAAGCGAGTGAAAAGTAATAAATACGGATTCATTTCAAATATTATCAGTTACTACAGGCACAGGAAGAAGTGGACAGGACACCCTAATTTCACCACTGGTCGTTCAGGTATAGTCCCAGCGCACTAGCTGTACAGTTCGGCTCCAGTTTTGAGAAGGAACACCCTGGTGGGCGGTCAGAGTCCCCCCCTTTTCCCTGACCACCAACCTCTCGAAAAACCTTTCCGTTTGCCCACTTGCCACACAGACATTATACGCTTACAAACATCCTTGCTTTGTCCGGTATTCGAACCCAGGCCCATTGGTACGGTACAGCAACTCAGCGTATACTGATGGCTCCAAAACAGAAAGTGGTACTGGGAGTGCTTTCTGCGTCGTAAAAGAAGGTAATGTCATACTTTCTCAGACAAGGTATTTAAATGGTTACAACACAGCATGTCAGACTCAAATGGCAGCGTTATTTGCAGCATTACATAATGTTAGCACAGCGAGTTGAACAACACTTCAACATTCACTTATTCATCGTCCAGCCTGGAAGCTATGAGAGGTGAAAAGAGCAAAAATGGCTAAATCACATTATCAGGACTACTCTGCTGCCAGACAAGCGTCCGTGGCTGATCTGGTTCCCTGCTCATGTAGGTAAAGTAGGAAAGGAAGAAGCAGATAAACTGGCCAAATCGGCAGTTAACAACTCCAGCCTTTTAGCACAATCGGAAAAGAACCAGTTTCTTATCTGAAAAAGATAATAAAGAAGAAACTCATGTACCAGTGGCAAGTTCACCGAAACAACTTATTAACGGGAAGAAAAACTCGTAGTTTCTTCTCAAAAGTTAGCCATGAGCTGAAGGTGGCCAATATTTTTTCCAAGCAGTACTTCAACAAGCCATGGGCCTTTCCCGAAATATCTGAAGCGTTCTGACCTGGGCACTTCGGAATTCCCCAGAGGTAGGTGACCCTGATCACTGCCTCTTCGTCTTCAACTGTAACAGCACAGCTGACTGGCACCTAAGCTCTCCAAGCTTTCAATACAGGTCACAGTGGGTAGATAAACTTACCAAAACTACCCCTGTGAAAAGGAAATTAGGAGGTGTAATTAGCTATTGTGCTGCCAAACATGCCATCACCAGTTGCCAAACATAGTAAATAATTATTGGCTTCGTGTCAGCAATGCACTGGAACAATGAATAATATAATCCGTATTTAATCAAGCGTCATTATGACATTTTGTTCGCAGAGGTAATCCAATTTATATGGTAGCCAGCACGTTTAGAACTCTGGCACCATGCATAAATTGTATGTAATTGAGGCTTTTAATTATTTTCTGTTAATAAGTATAATCCAGTTTTATTTGTAATCAGCACATTACTTTGTTAATGCAATATTGAAAAGAGTATGTTACAACAACTGTGTTCTAATTATTTTATATATAAGTAACTTAAGTGCATACGCGCATCTTGAAATGTAACAAGCACTGCCTTTGCAAGCTGTAGCAACATCTTAGCTGTATCTACACTCGCAATAATAAATCAATAATTGTATGTCTATATGCGATTATGATAATAAAAAATCTGATGAGGACACCACATGACTGGTGCCGGCCTATTAAATTATACACATTTTTTCCTGCACTTCATTTAAATTTATTTCCTCGAATTTCATTAGAGATATATTTCTCATTCGATCAATTCAATTCTCACTTCGCGGCAAAGTAAAAATACATAAAAACTCCAAACATCTTCATTAAAAATTTGTAAAATAAAAAAAAACCTAAAATACCAAATGCATGTAAAAAAAAATTTTAATTAAAATTAGAGTTTCTACGCAAAAACAAGCAATTGGGCCACCCGGGAGAAAGACAAAATTTTCGGCGTACAAAACTGAAACTTAACTTTTAGTCTCATTGTGAAAAAAAGACAGTGAAGACCCATCAACTGACTTAATTCACTATTCTATTAAGAGTTTCAAATATAAATAAACAGCGACCTCGTTAGGCTTAGCACCATTTTTAAACTGTTGACAATTCTACAGCTATTGCATGTAGATTAACTAAAAGACTTAAAAACCTTAATACGAACATAAGAACAACATAATTTAATTATTCTTAAAAAAAAAAAAAAAAAAAAAAAAAACGCACAATTTGCAACCAATAAAAACCTGAGCCCCAGGCAACAGAGTGGCAATATCTATCAATCTATCTACCTATCTCTCTCTCGGAGGAGGAGGACAGTTAACACAGAGACCTATATTTTTCAGTCGTTTCTAGATATCAGTTATTGTTATTTTATTTCTGATAACACATAATTGTCATATTTCCATTATCTTTACATTTTATAATTTATAGTCCCTTCAAGGTTATGGGCAACTGCGACTATATATAATTAATTAGTACAGCGAATTCCCAATTAAACGGAGATGAAGTTCAGAGTTAACTCAAAATCGTGGTTTTCTCCGAGGTACTTAACACAGAGACCTATACCTTCCGGTAATTTTTAGATATCAATTATTGTTATTTTATTTCTGATGAAACCCAATTGCCATATTTCCATGGCCTTTACATTTTATAATTTATGATCCCTTCAATGTTACGGACAAACGGCGACTCTCCGGCCCCCTTAAGTGTGACTCGAGTTGAAATACACAGTAATTTTATTTTGGGTTTGGTTTTGTTAATTTAATTATGGGAAAGCACTCAAGGACTATCTGCCTGAAGGGAAGGGATACCTTCGTGAAGGACGTAAGGGCAACTGGCTCGTATACACGTTACACACGGGAAAAACCATGAAACGCCCATGCAGCCAGCCTGTTCGTCGGGATTCAAAACCTGGACCGAGCTACCAGTGTTCAGCGACTTTTACCGCTCGGCCGCTGGTGAGGGATTTTTATTTTTATTTGATTTATTTTTCATTTCATTTTATTTGTTGTTGTTTGTTTGTTTTGTAATGATTACAATGGAAAACCAAAACTGTGCTACGACGCATGTCTTAAGAAACACTAATATAGTTTTTTGATTTACATTAAATGCATAGCAATTGCAATCAATTCCTCCCCTATGCGCAAATCGTCAAAATAGATAACAAAAAGCAAATAATTAAATTTCTAAGACTTAATAGAGTAGTAATGCTACTTTTCGAATAGTTACCAAGTATTGAGACAACAGCAAAGCGCATCACTATTATCCCCGCACAGCTTGATACGCCTAAATGCCCTACTTATCCACTTTAGCAGCTGCGGTGCCAAATGTTGGAAAGCTTTAAGCACACTTTACTACAGAGTATCAATATCTACGTATCTTATGCCGGAAAGCAGCAAGCACACTTGCTCGCAAAGCATCATTGTCCTCTTACCGCTTCTTCCTGACATATGATTCCCTCACAGGGCACTGTCTGATGTCATAATGTCCAGCCTTCGATGCGGCGAACGATAAGGGGCTGGTGAATTTGGGGACACACGACCTATCCACCGGCCAGGGAACAATTCATTTAGGTATTTACGAACCGAGTGCGAAGTAGGTGGGATTGATGCAGATCTGACCCTCTTGAATGGAACAGTCCCAGAGAAGCTACATACTTGGGAGTTCGTTTTAACGGCTCGCTTACATGGGGTCTTCACATTTCCATGACCATCGGAAAGCCATAGGAGTCTCTAGGAAGCTCCGAAACTTTTTTGACGCTTCCTCACCACTGGATCTTGCTCGCATGAAGCACATTTACACATCAATATTAAGACCCATCCTTATCTATGCCTCCCCTGCATGGTGCTCTGTTCCCACCTCCGTATTAAATAAATTGCAGGTTTTCCAAAACAACTACTTGCGAAAAATCACAGGAGCCCCCTGGTTCGTTCGCAATGAACAGTTACACAGAGACCTTAAACTCCAAAGTCTGGCGGTATTCATCAATAAATTAAATAATAATTTTTTCAAGAAAGCCATCACCAACGCGGAGGTAAATTATTCGGACAATTTTAAGAACGAGCTCCTAAAAATTGACATCAATTTAAGGCTCTATGCAACCCATATTTATCGGAATCCCCCATAAATAATCTTAACTTCTTTCTGCCAATTTTGAAGTTTCAATGTATGACATTTTCATTTACACTGGCCTGATACACATCTACACAGTCTTCCTGCAGTCCCGTTTTCAACGTATTCCTGGCTCTCAGGGGCTCACTTTACTAAGTACGGGTGTGGCAACCCCGAGGTACCCTAGCCTTTCAGGGGATCATCTTCTTGGGGAGACGGGTGTCACGATCCTGGAGCCCCAGTGATCTATCCTCTTTCCCGTCTCCTCTCCTCTTGGGTGGAACATTTTTTCCTTTCCTTCTCCCTTGTGGTTTCTCTCTTCGGAGTTTGGGGCTCGTCACGAGAGACTGGAACAGCCCTTGTCTCTAGTTTTCGAGTGACGAGAAAACTGCCCACGTGTTTGCTGTGCGTGGAGACCTGTGTCGCTGGAAAGGAGGGTCCTGGTAGTTGAGGGGCGAGGTACTGTCCCCAACACACTACTTTGGCCTCTGCTTCAGCTAAACGGGAGGCACCTTAGTCGTCCTCACGGGTGTCAATCGGCTGGTCACTAGTCCTTGTGTCAGTGGCTTGGGGATAAGCTCTCGGGAGTACCTGCTTTCGGGAAAGCCGACTGTGGGGCTTCAGTTTGCGTATAGGTCCGGCTAGACCTAACACAGGAATCTGTGTTCCCTTGTTGGGCTCCGTGGTGGACGGGGCCGTCGAACCCGAATTTTTTCTTTCTTCAATATGGCAAACTCTCAAATATTTCTAATTAAAGATTTCGAAGTTAGTCAAGTCGGTCAAAGCACTAGCTCTGAAAAATCTACTAAAAACGTACGTACAGTACGCATTTTTTCATTTGTACAGATAGATACAAATGAAAAAATCATAACAATAGTCCCCGTTTTCTGGTTATCTCTAGTCCTTCTGGCGAACTGCATAAGATGTCTCCTTTCGTAATAAATAAATACATCCAGTCTTGTATTGGTGAACTTAAAAATATAAAGCGTCTCCGCTCTGGAGACCTGCTTATTGATACCGTTTCGACAACTCAATCTACATCTTTACTTAAAATAACCAAACTTGGACAAGCGAATATCACAGTAACAGCACATAAGACACTGAATTATTGTCGCGATGTAATATCGGAATTCGACCTTCTGTATGCTTCTGAAGAAGAGATCGCATCCGAGCTGTCTGACCAAAATGTCTGCGGTGTTAGGCGGATCAAGTTGCGTAAGGAAGGTAAGTTGATCGATACAAAACACGTGATCCTTTCCTTCAACACGCATGATCTGCCTAAGAATATTAAGGCCGGATATTTAAATTGTCCTGTAAGACCTTATATTCCAAACCCTATGCGATGCTTCCAATGCCAGCGTCTCGGCCATTCTAAGATGTCTTGTCGTGGCAGCCTCACATGCGCCCGATGCTCACAGATTGGCCACGATTTTGAAAATTGTACCGCTGCGCCTTTGTGTATAAATTGCAAAGGTAGCACCCAGCATTTTCACGCCTGTGCCCAAAATGGAAATCGGAAAAAGCAGTGCAGACTGCAAAAGTTACTAGGAACATCACATATGCTGAAGCTAGATTAGTCCAAAGCACACAAATTAGACCAAACACATCTTACGCCAGTGCTATTAAAACATCTCGTACAGTAGCCACCCAAACCTCAGTTGGTATGCAGACTTCACCAAACTAAACTCAACAGACTACAAACAACAGGAAGAAAGAAAACCCAACCCATATTACAAGTAACAACCCATATTACAACCCCATTACAAGTAACAAGAAAAAAAAAAGAAAATGCAACGCATATAGTAAAAAAAAAAAAAAAGAAAAAGAAACAGTCATTCAGAGTAAACCCAAAACTGCCACACAAAAAGTATCAAATAAACATAGAAGTTCCAGCAATAGCTCTCTTGATGGAATGGTTTCTGAATCTGCGGATTCAGACAGTATGGAAGTAGAAGAGGATCAATAAGTTCCCAGGCATCTACTTCCACGAAAAACAAAAAAAAAAACAGCACAGAAAGAACAAAAACCATTCATAATGGCCACCCTCATCTCAAGGAACTGTCAGGGTTTCCACCGAAATTTGCTTGACATCAAATCTATTATAAATGCGTATCATCCTGTGTGCTTAGCAATACAGGAAACAAATCTGAAACCGGAACAACATGCAAAACTTCGGAGGTTTTTTTTTCGTCAGAAAGGATAACCTTGCAGGTGAGCGTGCCGGTGGAGGTGGAGGTCTCCTCACCTCACTGGATTATCCCTCAAATGTACATTCTTTGACGACATATATCCAAATTGTCGCTACTCAAACAAATTTAGATATTGTTGTTTCAGTCGTTTCTCTGTATTTGCCTCCAAATGAGCACAATGATCAGCAAGATTTAAAAGGTCTTATAGAGCAGCTGCCTGAGCCATTTATCTTAATAGGAGATTTTAACGACCATAGTCCGCTCTGGAGTAGTAAAGCTACAAATTGCCGAGGAAGACAAGTAGATCAGATGATCGAAGATCATAGCCTTCGTCTCCTGAATAATGGGCAGGATACTTGCTTCCATGAGCCTTCAAGGACATTCCACGCTCTCGACCTTCCCATCTGTTCACCATCTCTGTTGCCATTTTGCACTTTTAGTGTCGGAAATGATCTTTACAACAGCGATCATTATCCCGTTTTTTGTGTCTCTTGCAAGAAGAGAAGCAAACCCCATGTCGAGTCTCCCTCGGTTTATACTGAACAGGGCAGACTGGGAACTCTTCTCTTCATCTGCAGAGTTCACAGAGGAAATGGTACAAGATGTGCATATCGATGATGCTGTGGAAGCTGTTACTTACACTATTATTCAGGCACCTATGCTTTCCATTCCTAGAACATCAGGAAAAATATTAAAATATACGAAACCATGGTGGAATCGCGACTGTCATGAAGCACTGAAAAAAACAGAAAAAAGCATGGGAAATTTTTCATAGATATCCTACTCTGCGAAACCTCATAGCATTTAAAACGAAAAGCGCGAAAAGTAAGAAGGCAGAGCCAGAGAGATTCCTGGATTTCATATGTGTACTCAATAACATCCTCTACGCCTAGTAAACGGGTTTGGGAAAGAGTTCGAAAAACATGCGGAATATATAAAGACCACTCCCTTTCCTTTCTGGAAAAAGATGGCCGAGTGATTAGCTCCATAGAAGAAATTGCGAATACTATTGGTGAGACATTTGCTGCCGTTTCTTCCAGCAGAAAACTATTCACCTGCATTTCTTTCTATCAAGCAGCACTCTGAAATAAATCCCATCGCCTTCAACTCTTCCAAATCTGAGCCTTACAATAGAGACTTTACTATGCTTGAATTAAGGAGAGCTTTGTTGCAGACACATAGGTCTTGTCCGGGTCTGGATGGCGTGAATTATGAAATGCTAAAGCATCTGTCCTATAAGTCACTGACTGCCCTCCTCACTCTTTACAATAAAGTGTGGAAGGAGCGTACCTTTCCCAGTGCATGGAGGAGAGCTGTTGTCATTCCTATTGCTAAGCCAGGGAAAGACACAAGGAATCCCTCGAACTATCGGCCAATTGCCCTTACCAGTTGTGTTTTCAAACTGTTTGAAAAGATGGTAAACAGACGCCTAGTCTACTTCTTGGAAAAGAATAATATTACATCGCCTTATCAAAGCGGTTTTCGAAAGGCGAGAACTACCGTAGATAATATGCTCCTCTTAGAGACATCCATTCCAAAAGCTTTTGTAAGAAGTCACCTTGTCTCGGTATTCTTTGATATTGAGAAAGCTTATGATAAGTCATGGAGAGTGAGTGAGTGAGTGATTATGGCGCAAAAACCAAAGATGAGTATGACGCGCCAAACACAAGGTGGGATGATTACAATTGATGTCATTAAAATTCAATTCATAAAAACAAGTAGATAAATGTATCAAATCCAGAGGATGGAGTCATATAAACACAAGTTAAAAGCACATATTAAAATTCAAGACACAGTCTTCAAAATAAATTACATTAGGTAATAAAAGCCAATATCTTTTAAATAATAAAATAAATTACAATTGACCTCTCTTCCGATTAAACGGTCGAGAGGTAAGTCACAGCTATTAAAATATTTCTGGCGAAGACTATTAAAACATGGACACTCAATTAAAATATGACGAACAGATAAACAAACATTACAATTAAAACAAACAGGCTCATTTTCAGCTTTGAGAATATAGTTATGTGTGACTCTAGTGTGACCTATTCTGAGGCGAGTCAAAAGAACGTCCTCCTTACGATTTCCAGCAAAATCCCAATGCTCAATTCTAGGCTTGACGTTTCTCAACTTGTTGTGATGCTGAACATCCCAAATTTGCTGCCATTTTTTCCGCATCTTCCCCTTGATTACACAGCAGATGTCTCTAAAAGGAATAAGGCGAGTGGACGGTTCAACAGCATATTTGGCTGCGATGTCTGCAAGCTCATTTCCCTTTATTCCTGCATGTCCAGGGACCCAGCAGTACAGGACTTCATATCCTCGAATTGTTAAATTTCTATGAATTTTGAGAACATCCACTACCACAGGATTCTGCGTGTTGGGGAAAGCTTCCAAGGATTTAAGAGCACTATACGAGTCTGTATAATCTATGAACTTTTTGTGGCAGAGCTTTGAGATGTACAAAAGACCGTAATATATTGCAGTTAGTTCAGATGTTAGGACTGAGAAAGCATGGTGCAGGCATCGGCCCTCAATGTAATTTTGAAATACAAAAGCCATTCCGACATGATCATTTGACTTTGATCCATCTGTGTATATCGAATGATAACTGCTATATTTGTGCCTGTGCTCAGCGAAAAGTTGTCTGTAAACGATCTCGTTAGTGCTCGCCTTTACGTGATGTTTGAAAATATCGAGAAGCTGGATCCGTGCATTTTCCCAAGGTGGAATTTCAAAATTCTGTACTGCTTGAGGGCACATATCAGAGAGGGAAAGTTCCTCAATGACAGGGCGAACTCTTAGAGGAAAAGTAGGAACACAGTATGGA
The DNA here is from genome assembly GCF_044657685.1 of Stegodyphus dumicola. Classification (NCBI taxonomy): domain Eukaryota; kingdom Metazoa; phylum Arthropoda; class Arachnida; order Araneae; family Eresidae; genus Stegodyphus; species Stegodyphus dumicola. The sequence continues at coordinate 17,111,863 of NC_140772.1, read as the reverse complement.
CATCTTTCATATAATGTGTTACACTCATTATCGGGTAAGTACAGCTTATTGGGATGTTCAGGTTGGGATAGAATACTAAAATATTGCAAAAGGGACAATTGCTCACGCCTCAGATAAAGTGATGGTTCGTTAGAGTCAACATATAGGCTCTGTACAGGAGAAGTCCTGAAAGCTCCTGAACAAATCCGCAGACCTTGATGGTGAACAGGTTCCAGTTTTAACAAAACAGATGACCGAGCGGATCCATAAACAACTGAGCCATAGTCCAGTCTAGAGCGGATAAGCGCTCTGTAAATGCGAAGCATAGAGCAACGCTCTGCACCCCAGGAGGTGTTCGCCAACACTTTTAAAATATTTAGTGGTTTTAGACACTTCTTTCTCAGGTTTAAAACATGAGAAAGGAAGGTCAATTTTCGGTCGAACGTCACTCCTAAAAATTTTAATTCGGGCGCAACTGGAATAATTGTACCATTTAGATATAACTCAGGTTCAGGATGGAGACCTCGCTTCCTACAAAAGTGTACGCACACAGTTTTCTGTTTCGAAAAAGTAAATCCCTGTTTGTCTGACCATTCTTGGATCTTATTCAGAGCCATCTGCAATTGCCTCTCTATGTATCTCATGTCTGCTCCTCGACAGCTAATCTGTAAATCATCAACATAAAGTGATCCCAAAATGGTGGGAGGAAGTTCTTTTAGGACAGAATTTATTTTTAAAGTAAACAGGGTTACACTGAGCACACAGCCTTGAGGCACACCCTCTTCCTGTTGAAAAACATCCGAAAAAACAGAGCCAATCCTTACTTGAAAAGTTCTAGCGTTCAGGAAATTCTGAATGAAAATTGGTAGGTTGCCGCGCAAGCCACTCTCGTGAAAATCCCGGAGTATACCGTATCTCCATGCCTTATCATAAGCTTTCTCAATGTCGAAGAATATTGAGACAATGTGACTTCTTTTGACAAAGGCTTTTCGAATAGATGTCTCTAATAGAAGCATATTGTCTACGGTCGTTCTCCCCTTTCGAAAACCGCTCTGATAAGGCGATATAATATTATTCTTTTCCAAGAAGTAGACTAGGCGGCTGTTTACCATCTTTTCAAACAGTTTGCAAACACAATTGGTAAGGGCAATTGGCCGATAGTTCGAGGGATTCCTCGGGTCTTTCCCTGGCTTCGCAATAGGAATGACAACAACTCTCCTCCATGCACTGGGAAATGTACGCTCCTTCCACACTCTATTGTAAAGTGTGAGAAGGGCACTCAGTGACTTATAGGACAGATGCTTTAGCATTTCATAATACACGCCATCTAGACCAGGACAAGACCTATGTGTCTGCAACAAAGCTCTCCTTAATTCAACCATAGTAAAGTCTCTATTGTACGGCTCAGATTTGGAAGAGTTGAATGCGATGGGATTTATTTCAGAGTGTTGCTTGATAGAGAGAAATGCAGGTGAATAGTTTCTGCTTGAAGAAACGGCAGCAAATGTCTCACCAATAGTATTTGCAATTTCTTCTATGGAGCTAATCACTCGGCCATCTTTTTCCAGAAAGGAAAGTGAGTGGTCTTTATACATTCCGCATGCTTTTCGAACTCTTTCCCAAACCCGCTTACTAGGCGTAGAGGATGTTATTGAGGACACATATGAAATCCAGGAATCTCTCTGGCTCTGCCTTCTTACTTTTCGTGCATTTGCTTTGGCTCTTTTAAAGGCTATGAGGTTTCGCAGAGTAGGATATCTACGAAAAATACCCCATGCTTTTTTCTGTTTTTTCAGTGCTTCATGACAGTCGCGATTCCACCACGGTTTCGTATATTTAAGCATTTTTCCTGATGTTCTAGGAATCCAAAGCATAGCTGCCTGAATAATAGTATTAGTAAAAACTTCCACAGCGTCATCGATATGCCGATCTTCTACCATTTGATATCTCAGCTCTGCAATGGAAGAGAAGAGTTCCCAGTCTGCCCTGTCCAGTATAAACCGAGGGAGTCTCGACATGGGGTTTGCTCCTCTTCGTGCAAGAGATACAAAAATGGGATAAGGATCGCTGTTGTACAGGTCATTTCCGACACTAAAAGTGCAAAATGGCAACAGAGATGGTGAACAGATGGCAAGATCGAGAGCGTGGAATGTCCTTGAAGGCTCATGGAAGTACGTATCTTGCCCATTATTTAGGAGACAAAGGCTCTGATCTTCGATCATCTGCTGAATTTGTCTTCCTCGGCAATTTGTATCTTTGCTACCCCAGACTGGACTATGGCCGTTAAAATCTCCTATTATGATAAAAGGCTCAGGCAGCTGCTCTATTAGATTATTTAAATCTTGCTGATAAATGTGCTCATTTGGAGGCAAATACAAAGAAACAAATGAAACAACAATATCAAAATTTATTTGAGTAGCGACAACTTGGAGGGATGTCGTCAAAGGAAGTACATTTGAGGGATGATCCAGTGAGGAGAGGAGACCTACTCCTCCACTGGCACGCTCACCTGCAAGGTTATCCTTCCTGACGAAAGAAAACCTCCGAAGTTTTGCATGGTGTTCTGGTTTCAGATTTGTTTCCTGTATAGCTAAGCACACAGGCTGATACGCATTTATAATTGATTTGATGTCAAGCAAATTTCGGTGGAAACCGCGACAGTTCCATGACATGAGGGTGGCCATTATGAATGGTTTTTGTTTTTTTCTGTGCTGTTCTTTTGTTTTTCGTGGAAGTAGATGCCTGGGAACTTCTAGACCCTCTTCTACTTCCATAAAGTCTGAATCCACAGATTCAGAAATCATCTCATCAAGAGAGCTATTGCTGCGACTTCTATTTTTATTGGATATTTTATGTGTAGTTGTTTTGGGCTTACTTTGAATAACTGTTTCTTTCTTTTGTACTATATGGGTCGCATTTTCTTTTTTCTTGTTGGATGTAGACGGTTGGGGTTTATTTGGTAGGGTCTGTGTGCCTATTGATGTTTGGGTGGCGACTGTACGAGATGATTTTACAGCACTGGCGTATGATGTATTTGGTCGAAGCTGTGTGCTCTGGACTAATCTTCTGGCTTCGGCATATGAGATGTTCCTCGTAACCTTTGCAGTCTGCACTTCTTTTTCCAATTTCCATTTTGGGCAGAGGCATGAAAATGCTGGGTGCTCACCCTTGCAATTTATACAAAGAGGCGCAGCGGTACAATTTTCAGAATCATGGCCAATCTGTGAGCATCGGGTGCATGTGAGGTTGCCACGACAAGACGTCTTAGAATGGCCGAAACGCTGGCAGTGGAAACATCGCATAGGGTTTGGAATATAAGGTCTTACAGGAATATTTAGATATCCGGCCTTAATATTCTTAGGCAGATCAGGCGTGTTGAAGGTAAGGATCACGTGTTTCGTGTCTATCAACTTACCTTCCTTACGCATCTTGATCCGCCTTACACCGCAGACATTTTGTTCGTATAGCTCAGAAGCGATCTCTTCTTCAGAAACATACAGAAGGTCGAATTCTGAGATTACACCCCGACAATAGTTGAGTGACTTATGTGGTGTTACAGTGACATTCGCTTGCCCAAGTTTAGTTATCTGAAGTAAAGAAGCAGACTGGGTGGCTGAGTTTGTATCAATAAGCAAGTCTCCGGAGCGGAGACGCTTTATATTTCTCGGCTCACCAATACAAGATAGGATATATTTGTTTATTACGAAAGGAGACATCTTATGCATTTCGCCAGAAGGACTAGAGATGACTAGGAAACGGGGACTATTGTTATGATTTTTTTTATTTGAATCTGTACGTAATTTTTTTGCAGTAGACTTTTCAGAACTAGGTTGAGTGACTGGTTTAGCAGTAGACGTTTCAGAACTAGGTTGAGTGACTGGTTTAGCAGTAGATGTTTCAGAACTAGGTTGAGTGACTGGTTTAGCAGTAGAAGTTTCAGAACTAGGTTGAGTGACTGGTTTAGCAGTAGAAGTTTCAGAACTAGGTTGAGTTACAGGAGTGACTTGAGTGACAGGTGTTACCTCGAAATCTTTTATTAAGTAGATATGAGAAGCCATAGTGAAAGAATAAAGATTCGGGTCCGACGGCCCCGCCCACCACGGAGCCCAACAAGGGAACACAGATTCCTGTGTTAGGGCTAGCCGGACCTATACGCAAACTGAAGCCCCACAGTCGGCTTTCCCGAAAGCAAGTACTCCCGAGAGCTTGACCCCAAGCCACTAACACAAGGACTAGTGACCAGCCGATTGACACCCGTGAGGACGACTAAGGTGCCTCCCGTTTAGCTGAAGCAGAGGCCAAAGTAGTGTGTTGGGGACAGTACCTCGCCCCTCAACTACCAGGACCCTCATTTCCAGCGACACGGGTCTCCACGCACGGCAAACACGTGGGCAGTTTTCTCGCCACTCGAGAACTAGAGACAAGGTCTGTTCATGTCTCTTGTGACGAGCCCCAAACTCCATAGAGAGAAACCACGAGGGAGAAGGGAAGGGAAAAAGTACCAGCCAAGAGGAGAGGAGACGGAAAAGAGAAAAGATCACTGGGGCTCCAGGATCGTGACACCCGTCTCACCAAGAAGATGATCCCCTGAAGGGCTAGGGTACCTCGGGATTGCCACACCCGTACTCACAAAAGTGAGCAGCCTGAGGGGATAAGGCATGGAGATACGGTATACTTCGAGATCTTCACGAGAGTGGCTTGCGCGGCAACTTACCAATTTTAATTCAGAACTTGAACACTAGAACTTTTCAAGTAAGGATTGGCTCTGTTTTGTCGGATGTTTTCAAGCAGGAAGAGGGTGTGCCTCAAGGCTGTGTGCTTAGTGTAACTCTGTCTCAGTCTAAAAATAAATTCTGTATTAAAACAACTTCCTCCGACCATTTCAGGATCTTTATATGTTGATGACCTACAAATTAGCTGTCGAGGTGCGAATATGAGACATGTAAAGAGGCAGCTCCAGATCGCTTTGAACAGGATCCAGGAATGGGCAAAAAGACAAGGATTTACGTTTTCAAAACAGAAGACTGTGTGCGTGCATTTTTGAAAAAAGCGAGGTCTCCATCCAGAGCCTGAATTATACCTCAATGGTTTGTAATTCCAGTTGCACCTGAAGTAAAATTTTTAGGGGTGATGTTCGACCGAAAATTGACTTTCTTTCCTCATGTCCTAAACTTGAGAAAAAAGAGTACAAAAGTTTTAAATATTTTAAAAGTCCTGGCGAACACCTCCTGCTTCGCATTTACAGGGCTCTAATTCGCTCTAGACTAGACTACGGCTCAGCTGTTTACAGATCCGCTCGGTCTTCAGTGTTGTTAAAAGTAGATCCTGTTCATCATCAGGCTCAGGGGATTTGTTCTGGAGCCTTCAGAACATCTCCTGTGCAGAGGCTTTATGTTCACTGTCACGACCCATCACTCCGTTTGAGGCGTGAGGAGTTGTCTCTTTTACAGATTTTAATATATTGTCTCAACCTGACCAACCTTACATCTGTGCTTATTTAACCAACTGTGCTTATTTGATTTTACATTTAACCAACTGTGCTTATTTCATGCTAGCTGTGACCTTTTATTTGAAGCACGTCCATCCTGTGTACCTCATTTTCATGTCAGGGTTCGTCGTCCTTTCATTGAAGAATTCTCCTTGTCTGATATGTTCCCACAAGCAGTACAGCATTTTGAGATCCCACCTTGGGAAAATGCACAAATCCAGCTTCTTGACATTTTCCACATTTACGGTAAAACAACCACTAATGACATCATGTACAGACAAATTTTTGCTGAGCACAGGCATAGTTACAGGAGTTATGTTTCCATATATACGGATGGATCTAAGTCAGCTTGCCATGTCGGCATGTCATTTATAATTGGTGACCACATGGAAGGCAGACGTTTACATGACGCTTCCTCTGTCTTAACCTCCAAACTGACTGCCATATATTATGCGCTTTTGTACATCTCAACGCTGCACCATGGAAAATTCATTGTATATACAGACTCCTACAGTTTACTGAAAGCTTTAGAATCCTTTATAGCACCGAGAATCCTGTGATAGTGGATGTTTTCAAGTTGAATATTAAATTGACAAAGTGTGGATATGAAATTCTGTACAACTGGGTCCCCGGAAATACAGGAATAAAGGGCAATGAGCTGGCGGACATCACAGCGAAATCTGGTGTTGAAATGTCCGGCCGCCTCATCCCTTTTAGAGATATACGTTGTGTCATCAAAGAAAAGATTAGAAATAAATGGCAGCAACTTTTGGACATTCAGATTCATAACAAGTTGAGAAAGGTGAAGGCTAAAATAGAGCATTGGCATATTAATTGCAATCGTAAGGAGCAAGTTCTTTTGACGCACCTTAGAATTGGGCATACTAGAGTGACGCATAGCTACCTTCTGAGAGCTGAGAATGAGCCTGCTTGTGCAAATTGTAATGTTTGTCTCTCAGTCTATCACATTTTAATTGAGTGTCCATATTTTAACAGTCTTCGTGAGAAGTATTTTAATAGCTGCGACCTGCCTCTCGACCGTTTAATCGGATGAGAGGTCAATACCAATTTGTTTCAGTACCTGAAAGAAACAGTTTTCTATTATTTAATTTGATTTTTGTCCTGAGATTTTATGTTGGAATTTTAATGTATCAGATGTTTTAGGATTTTATATCTCATTATCAGAGTCATAATGAGCATTTTCATCCCATATTTCAATATCTTTTTAATTGCCTCGATTTTAAAAGTGTGCTGTTGTCTTTAGACTTTTTTTTCTTTATCTAAAAGCTATAGCTTATATTTTGAAAAAGGAATCCTGTGTTTGGCGCATATGGCCTATTGAACTTTGCGCCATAAATCTACTACCACCACCACCACCAAGGTATTCCTGCGAAAACACTGTATGTTATGTCTGTCCTAACCGGGGTTATTTGAGGTGCCTGTAATAGCGGGATATAATTCCTGCTGAAACAGGCATATCAAAAGTATCAAATTAGGTGGGAGGTTCTGTTAGTAAATAAAAGTGTCGTTGATATCGAAATTCTGCAGCTGCGGAAGCAGTCAGTCATTAACATTCCCAGATAATTACTGGATCAAGGAAACCTCAAAGAAGGTACAGACTAAAGATATCTTCGGTAACATCTTGCATCGATGATGCACATGAAATTTTAACGGGACTACAAATATACATAATTTTAATTTTCATCGGATCACTGGAAGAAACAAAACAGCATTTCCCATCTACTGAATAATCTAAATAATTTGGAGCTAGATTTGATTTCCCTCGTTGGTTCTCATATCACCTGTATAACAAAAGCTACGCTTTTACTTAAAAAAAAAAAAAAAAAAAAAAAAAAAAAAAAAAAAAAAAAATGTGTACACATGACTTCCTTGTACGGAATATTAAATTATACGCATTTTTCTTGCATTTCATTCAAACTTATTGGATTGAAATAAATCTACTTCGTAGAAAGCGCATAAACCACAATAGAATAAATGCACTCTTTAAAATTCACTATATATGTTTACCATAGCGACACTCTGGCGCTAGTTCACTTAACAGCGTTATATTTCGTTCATATTATAATCTAAGAATCGTCACTTCAATTATGGAGTCAACTACTAAAGAGTTTTTAACATTCTTTCAAATACTGCCAATAGCAGTTCGCGGTTGTTTAATAAATCAGTGGTGCGTGTTCATATTATAGCCTTTACCTTCACTCGCATTTGGTACCAACTACTGTGAGTTATCACCAATAGATGAAGTATGCCTTAGGCCTTTCACGTTTGTATCAAAAAGAAGATGTACTATTGGTACATCTAATTACCCAGCGGCGTAGAATGCATTCAGAAACTCTAAGGTTTGAAGTAATCTGGTCGTGGAGAAGCAAACGTTTCCATAGATCTTAAGTTGTAAAGCAATCTTTTACAAATGGTGGCATTCAGTCTCTGCTAGATATTAATTCGGAGATATTTAAAGAGAAGCATTCTGAATTGAGAGCACTTTGTCACAAGATAGGAAAACAGTTTAAGTCAATTAATCAGTAATGTCCTTAACATGCACCGAAACGTCAAAGTTCAATCAGACTTTGGTCAAAAACACAAAGTTCACAAAAATTAGTAGAATTTGCATTCACACACAATTGTCTTTGGTCAAAAACACAAGGTTCATAAAATTTTGTAGAATTTCCAATCACTCAAAAGTTACATCACATGAACACACGTTAAAAATTTATTCGCAAGTACGCCACAATTTCCACTTCAAATCTTGGAATTAAACATAAAGTTTAGTCATGAATACAAAATGCTTGATTAAATACGAAGAAAAATGAACTATTTACATATTTACAGTTACCAAGATGCGTTATGGTGTATTGTGCGTTGTCTCTTTACCATATTTTCAATTGTAGAATCGTAGTCACACAAACTTCCGGAGGGAAGCGTATCCTGAGTTACTTCAACTTTCGAAGAAATTATGAGACGAGATTAATATCTGTTCGTGCATGGCTTTTACAATAAAGTCTAGCTGAATATCCGCATTTCTCACATACCAGGGAGCTTTCACTATGGAACTTAAAATTTTATTCTGGAGAATATCAAGTTTATCACGCTCTGTTTTATTTATAACTTCGAATGCACAAAATTCATATCATCTGAAGAATTATCTAATCGTTGCCACATGTTGTATTCAAATACTATAATAAATCTAGAACGATGTATAAAAGAAATTAAGCAAAAACAAAACAAAAAGGAACAGTTTTTCACAGACGATTCAGTATTTCTCATTCAATTAATTCAGTTCTCACTTACGGACAAGGCAAAAATATATAAAAATTCAAAATAGCTATATTAAAAATTACGAAGTAAATCTTAAACACATATTTTCTCGAAACAAACTCGAGAAAGGATTAAGAATGATTTAATTCGCAATAATAAATGAAGACGTTATTTTTGTTGTTCCAAAGCTTAGTCTCTCTAGAGTGGCAACAAATCTACTATTCTCCTGTTTCAAATGTAAACAAATATGTCCGACATCTTATTTAAAAATTAGGCTTAATTGCACTTAAACAGCTTTTAAATTGTTGATAATTCTACAAATATTGCTTGCAGATTTCCTAAAGGCATAAAAAACTTAAGTTGTAAAGCAATCTTTTACAAATGGTGGCATTCAGTCTCTGCTAGATATTAATTCGGAGATATTTAAAGAGAAGCATTCTGAATTGAGAGCACTTTGTCACAAGATAGGAAAACAGTTTAAGTCAATTAATCAGTAATGTCCTTAACATGCACCGAAACGTCAAAGTTCAATCAGACTTTGGTCAAAAACACAAAGTTCACAAAAATTAGTAGAATTTGCATTCACACACAATTGTCTTTGGTCAAAAACACAAAGTTCATAAAATTCTGTAGAATTTACAATCACTCAAAAGTCACATCACATGAAGACACGTTAAAAATTTATTCGCAGATACGCCCATGCGGGCATGTCAACGAAAAAAGTAGCACAATTTCCACTTCAGATCTTGGAATTAAACATAAAGTTTACAATCATGAATACAAAATGCTTGATGAAATACGAAGAAAAATGAACTATACATATTTATAACCTTTACCTTCATTCGCATTTGGTACCAACTACTGTGAGTTATCACCAATAGATGAAGTATACCTTAGGCCTTTCACGTTTGTATCAAAAAGAAGATGTACTATTGGTAAATCTAATTACCCAGAGGCGTAGAATGCATTCAGAAACTTTGAAAACAGAAGGTTTTGAGTAATCTGATCGTGGGGAAGCAAACGTTTCCATAGATCTTAAATTGTAAAGCAATCTTTTACAAATGGTCGCATTCAGTCTCTGCTAGATATTAATTCGGAGTTATTTAAGGAGAAGCATTCTGAATTGAGAGTACTTTGTCACAAGATAGGAAAACAGTTAAGTCTGCGTTCAATTAATCAGTAATGTCCTTAACATGCACCGAAACGTCAAAGTTCAATCAGACTTTGGTCAAAAACACAAAGTTCACAAAAATTAGTAGAATTTGCATTCAAACACAATTGTCTTTGGTCAAAAACACAAAGTTCATAAAATTTTGTAGAATTTCCAATCACTCAAAAGTCACATCACATGAAGACACGTTAAAATTTTATTCACAAGTACGGCACAATTTCCACTTCAAATCTTGGAATTAAACATAAAGTTTAGTCATGAATTCAAAATACTTGATTAAATACGAAGAAAAATGAACTATTTACATATTTACAGTTAAAGATACGTTATGGTGTATTGTGCGTTGTCTTTTTACCATGTTTTCAATTGTAGAATCGTAGTCACACAAACTTCGGAGGGAAGCGTATCCTGAGTTACTTCAACTTTCGAAGAAATTATGAGACGAGATTAATATCTGTTCATGCATGGCTTTTACAATAAAGTCTAGCTGAATATCCGCATTTCTCACATACCAGGGAGCTTTCACTATGGAACGTAGAATTTTATTCTGGAGAATATCAAGTTTAACACGCTCTGTTTTATTTATAACTTCGAATGCACAAAATTTATTTCATCTGAAGAATTATCTAATCGTTGCCACATGTTCTATTCAAATACTATAATAAATCTAGAACGATGTATAAAAGAAATTAAGCAAAAACAAAACAAAAAAGAAACAGTTTTTCACAGACGATTCAGTATTTCTCATTCAATTAATTCAGTTCTCACTTACGAACAAGGCAAAAATATATAAAAACTCAAAATAGCTATATTAAAAATTACGAAGTAAATCTTAAACACATTTCATCGAAAAAATTCGAGAAAGGATTAAGAATGATTTAATTCGCAATAATAAATGAAGATGTTATCTTTGTTGTTGCGAAGCTTAGTCTCTCTAGATTGGCAACAAATCTACAATTCTGCTGTTTCAAATGTAAACAAATATGTCCGCCATGTTATTTAAAACTTAACCGCATTTAAACAGCTTTTAAATTGTTGATAATTGTTCAAATATTGCTTCCAGAATTACGAAAGGCATAAAAACCTTATGCGGAAGATAAAAACAACATAATTCAATCATTTTTAAAGCAAAAAATGTACAATTCACAAACATATAAGAGTAAAGAAACTGAGATCACTGAGCCGGGTAACAGAGTGGATATATATATAAATATATTTATATACGTTTGGTGCGGCCGATTGCAACCAAAATACGAGGTGCACATCTACATGTTGTAGCAGTCCTATATACAAAATTTCAACGTTCTGAGGCTACTCGTTTTTGAGTTATGCGAGATACGTACGTACAGACAGAAATACGTTATGCGAGATACATACGTACGTACACACACCACGAAAAATTCTCTTCAGAATTCATTTTAAAGCAGCTTTATAATTTTTTTGTACAGAATGAAAGATTAGGTACAGATGTCATGCGAAAACATTGTTAAATTGCATTCGATAGCGGTCAAAATGGATATTTTCGTTGAAATATGCTGCCTGAAACTTTTCGCGTTTACAATATTTTCCTTTTTACTTCGTACAAGGAAGTAAAAATCACAGCATCTTTACAACTTCCTTTAGTTGTAAACATCTACACTAAAGAAGGATAAATTTTTGCCTAGTTTTAAATTATTTTTCTATCTCGAATTTCAGTTTCTTAACGGTTTCGAATTTCAGTTCTCGAATTTGAGTTTCTCATGCTCTATCCACCTCAGATGTTTTATTGCTTCCAAAGCAGAGCATAGTTTTCTTTCAATGTCTTTCGACGTCAAGAAGATATTTTCTAAATTACTCAGCTATTTCTCTCTCGAATGAAAAGCTTTCTCTATCATTGTAAAGATCACAAGGCAAATTTTAGTTTTCAGTTTACTTCTCTTAAAACAAGAAAACAAAAAATCAATTAAATAATAAAAATTTGGAAATCAGAAGAAAATATTTGCCGCTTTTTTGTCAGGAGGAGAAAAAGTTTCCGATACACTGTACAAAACTGTAAAATTTGTCTGTCGTGTAAAAATTCTTTCCTGAACATAACATAAATAATTTTTTATACTTACAAAATAAAACCACATTAACTAACCAGGAGGGGCTTATTTTTTATTGCTTTAGGAACAATAAAACATCTGAGATGGATAGAGCATGAGAAACTCAAATTCGAAACCGTTGAAAACTGAAATTCGAGATACGAAAATAATTTTAAAAATAATTTAAAATGAGGCAAAAAATTTATCCTACTTCAGTACAGATGTTTACAACCAAAGTAAGTTGTAAGCATGGTGTGATTTTTTTTTTTTTTTTAAGCGTAGCTTTTTGTTATACAGCTGATATGAGAACTAACATACAGTAATTTGAAAGTAATTTTGTGTTTTCAGGAGATGCAGTATGCAGCTAAGCATTTAAGTTTAATTTTCTTTCAGCGCAAAACTTTGCATTCAGAAAATACAATTTGATTAGTGTAAAGTTAACAACTTCCAATGTTCAGCAATTTTACCGCTCGGCCACTGGAAGGCTCGCGGGATTCGAACCTCGGACCGAACTACCAGTGTTCAGCGACTTTACCGCTCGGCCGATGGTAGGCCTCTTCACTCGAAAGAAAAGTTCTTATCGTTTAACTGTAAAGAACGCTATATCTTCTTCCTTTTTTTCAGTTTACTTACACAGACAATTTTTTAAACAAGAAGAAAATGCTTCTTTCCGTTTTTAGGCTTGAAAAAGAATGACTAATATATCGATCCCCCAAGTTTATGTTTAGCACGAATATACTTCCCCGAATACAGCAGAAAGCAAAAGGGATTATTTATTTACATTTATATTAAATAACTATATTAATTACAAAAATGCAATGCCATTTTTAAAATTATGTGAAAGATTGAAGAACTGTTTTTTGCTTTTAAAATTTAAAAAAAAAAAAAAAAAAAATTAGTTGCAGCTCTTCTTAAATCTACTTGCGACTCTTCAGCATTCCTCGATACTACTGACTTATTAGTTACCCCTGCGCATGCTATTTTTAACTTGGATGTTTTTATCCAAGTTATGACCATCCAAATTAATTTTGGTTAGCTCAGGTTATTATTTTGTCCTTCTAAGTGACAGTATCGGCAAATCTGTTTCTTTAGCCGTATCATCAACCAATAATTCCGGAATATTTATCTCTAGGACTTTGTCAAAAACCAGTGCTTAGCGTATTAGAGCAACCTCTATAGTAGCAGTCGCCAAACTCTGACAGTCATGTATATATCAGTTCTTCAGTTTCAACAAGCAGAATCGCATTTTCGTGTGCTCCCTTCCCTTACAAGTTTGAAGGGTTTTTATAGATCAATCATGACTTTTTAGTCCAAAGAGGCTTTGTCCCAGAAGAACTATTGTTTTCCTTTTTCTGATTTTGAGTCGAAACATTATAAACGGCGTACCACTTTTCAAATTGTTGCCACCAAATGTTAGAGTCCTGCATTATATTTGAAGAAATTAAATAATGAAGAATCTGCATAAATGTATGTATGTTTTTCGCATCGTGATAAAACAACAGCATTCAATTTTGAATGAAGTAATCCTACTGCGAATACGGGCATCTGGAAGCCCAAATTTGAAATTTGGAATTTGTTTTATTATCGATTTCATATTTTGTAAAACTTTAACGAATTTTTGATTAATAAACTCAACGATTTAAAAGTGAGCACTGGCAACACTCTACGGGGTAAAAACTTTTTATCTCCAGCGCGGAACTGTGTATTGGAAATTCTAAATATATGCTCATTTTAAAATTATTTTGCGACATTGCTGTTGAACTGAATTTTATAGTTTAAGTGCAAAAAACATGATATTTAATAAATAAAGGTAACACACAAAACATTAAAAAAAAAATAATACGCCCCTTTGGACGAAATTTAAAATCTGAAACCTTTCAGATTTTTTTTGTCTTAAACTTAATTTTAAAATAGCAGATTTGCCTACAATGGAAGTTTGGTTTGTTTAATTATGGCAAAGCGTCGAGGGCTATCTGTCTAAGGGAAGGGATGCCTTCGTGGATGACTTTCTAAGGGAAACTGGCTCATATACACGTTACACGTGGGGAAAACCACGAAAACGCCCATGCAGCCAGTCCGTTCGCTGGTTTCAAACCTCGAAAGGAACTACCAATGTTCAACGACTTTACCGCTCGGCCGCTAATAGGTGCATACAACTGAAGAAATTTCGGTAAAATTTCAAAAGTAATACGTACTTTGCCGCAGAACAGCCAAAGGGAACAAGTTTCGAATCTATTCAAGACGAACAGCCCGAAATTTTCGTCTAAACAAAAGAATAAAACCTGTATAAAAGTAAATTGATTGATAGATTTTGGGGAATCAATGCCTGTTTTAATTATAAATTATGTCCGAAATAATATGTACGCACGTACCAAATATTTTTTTTTTTTTTTTTTTTTTTTCCCAATTATAAGTTCTTTTCCTTTTGCAAATAAACTGCGTCAAAGTGGCTGCATTAAAACGTAGGTACTCAAAATATTCCTCTAACGACACTAAACAAGTTCTATTTTTACTTCATTTCTGTTTTCTGTTAATTCAAACAAATTTTCGGATCAATCGACCCCTGGCCATATTCTTTTTATACGAATATCTTGCAGCCCAGCGTTTAGAACGAAATCATGCTGAAGGAATGTCGTGTTACAGAACTACCAATCCTCCCGATAATACTGAGAGACCCCAATTTTCATTTCATCTCCTAGTCTCTTTCCTAGTTGGTAAATTTTCAAATTTCCCGTTTATAATATATCTCAATTTATATAATCTTTTTCAGATGCAATTCTAAAACAACAGTTGATATTATAAATTTTCGAAAGAAATGAAAATACTCTGAAAAAGAAAACTCTGATGACAAAGTCTTAGAACAACGACATTGCCATGTCTGTAAAGGAAACTCCAACTGCGCAAATTCCCTTTTTTCTCCACCTGAAATAACTCTTATTATAACTCTTCTGATTACTTTTTAATCGATTTAACTGTTGTTGCAATTTTTCTGATTATTTTTTAATCGATCGATATTTTAATACATTATACAGATTCATAGAGAGAGACCTTATGAAGCATTATCTAATATTTAAGGGTATAAGTGCGTCCTCAGAAAATTGGTTCTATCATTCTCCTAGCGACCCGCTGCTATTAATACTAATGTTTACAAAGTAAGTATTTGCACTGAATTTTTCTTATAAGTGATACATTACTAAGTTTGTCTACGCAATTATGTACACAGTAAATTTTAACTTTTTTCATCGCGTTTAAAAGCATTTTATTAAACAGATATCACTTTTATTGTTATTTTTAAAGCTTTTTCTCCCTTAATGGGTTTTTCATCTATATAAAATTTTGAAAAACATTATAAAACGAAATTGTAATTTAAAGTAAAATTAAAGTTTCAAACAATGGATTAAATATTTAGCTAATATATTGTAAGGTCTCATTTAGATTACTAACCAGTTACTTTATATTAAACTGCTTTCCTATCTTCCTCGTTTCCCATTTTTCTGCCAGAATGTAAATCTCTAGCTCAAGTGATATTCAAATGAGATAGAAAGAAGATAGTATTTAAAGGAAGGTGTTAGAGAAGCGTGTTCTGCCTGCTGAAAACCACGTAGCTATTTGGATTGTCTTGAGAGTAGTATTTTGCGGCGTTGCATTTACTGTCGCCCTTAGGTTTCTTACGCCGACTTTAGGTCAAAGTTAAGTTACGCGTTGCTCTAATTGTGTTAAGTGTTAAGATAACTTACTTTTACTTAGTTAATTTCAATACCTTAGACGCTGGCTTCTGTGAATACGAGCGTTGCCTTTTATTTGAGTTAAATAAAAGGTTCCCTTACATCCTTTATCTGTCGCCTGACAAGAAACCTTACAAGAAAATGTAATAATTCACTTAAATGCTTTTCTTATACGTAATGTTTTTATTAAATTTTAAAAAGTTTTAGATCGATTCTTACGGTATGTAATTTAGCAACACTAGTTAGAAGTAAAATAATTATTATTAATTAATTTTTTTAATTCTTTACTTTAGAGGCGTTTTCACTAAATAATGCATTTTTAAACGATTTATTGCGTCTCGGCTTGTTTAATAACACTGCACCACAACAAATTTGAACTTTTTGTCTGTTTCCTTGACATCAAAAACACTTTTATATGAAAATTGTGGTGCTAAATATGTAAGCAAAAATGAAATTCAAGAGTTAGTTGCGGTTTTTTTATTAATTTTGAAACACATATTATTTATAAAAAAATTATTTGAAAGTGCTTTTCTAACACATCGTCTGTCTTCGTTTTGTTACCCGGTCACACACTAAATCTAGAGCATCTTTAACAAGTGTTCAACAATAACTACCAAGCACGAAAGGGCTCCATTTTCCTTGATATCTTTTCACCATCTCTGCAATGTACTAACGATACTTTTGATATGCCTGTTTCAGCAGGAATTATATCCCGCTATTACAGGCACCTCAAATAACCCCGGTTAGGGGAGACATAGCATACAGTGCTTCGCAGGAATACCATAATAAGGGACTGCAGGAAGATTGTGTAGTGTACTAACGAAAGCGCTTTCAGTGTTCATAAACCCTAACACTTTCTAAATCCAGCACCCCCTTGAGCTAAGTTCTAGGGGGTGTTGGTTCATCACTAATCACACCGCAGTTACCTGGAAAAATTCTAGATGGGAATCAAGGAAATGCATTTTCAAAGACATGTTACCCAGTCTCTTATAGGATACAACAGCTCCTCCACAAGTGCAATGCAGTTTTCAAACCTCTTATTTCTTATAAAGTTAGTACTTACTTGCCGAAAATTCATCCAAGCATTCTTCTCGTTACCTATTAAGATATTTTCAAAACATTCGTACTTGAAGAGATTTCCGATTTGTAGCCAACAAAAATGCCTTCCTTTATTTTCCTCCACTTAGCCTATCTATTTCCTTAGAAGATACTGAAATGCCGGGCCATTTTTATCCATCGTTTTCACAAAATCCCTCCCATTAGCCCCAATTTTATGTGTAGTAGTGGTAGTAATACCTTTGTTGGGTCAATCAATGGCACATGTTGCACATTCTTTTTTCCTGGTTCTGAGGACTCTCTAGTAAGCCATTCTTTCTTTTTAAAATGATCCGCCCTTGCTCGACTATACCACTTACACAAAAAAACAGCAGATTTCGTGTATACTTGTTGCAACCCTAGTAAAACAGCAACTACTTTTAAATCTGCACACACTTGCCATTTACAGTGTTCGTATTTGATGCATTTTAAGAGATTCTTCAAATTTTCATGATTCCTTCATACGAACGGCATGGCCAAGAGGAATCGAAGGTAAAGTGTTTCCGATGTGTAGAACAGCTTTTGAGCTTGATGTTCAACTATCTATGAACAATCTCCATTCTTCCAATTTGTGATTCGTATCAAAAGCTCTGAATAAACCATTTACATCGTTGCAAAAATTTAAGTCTCCGTCAGTGTCGAAGAATGGAGTCAAATCTCTCTGACAAGTATGAAAATGAGTTATCATCACACCGTTTTCAAAAAGATCCCACTGCTTTAATCTTGACCCAGACAGTTCGGCCTTATTTTTTGGCACATCTAGGTCTGTCACTAGATCGTTTCATTCGACTTGACTTATCATGTGACTTATTATGCACCCAGTGTCTACGTAAAACACCAGTGGCGTAGCAAGCATAACTGGCGCCCGGGGCAAAATACCTTTTTGGCACCCCCCCGCCCACAAAAAAAAAACACTGATAGAAATATAATGTGTAGAATATATTCGTAATAAAAATAATGCAAATAATATTAAAATGCTGAATCTGCCATAAAATACTCTAAAATATATTAAGAATAGTCACTACCTAACCACATTAGCATTGGATTCTGAAATGTATCTGTATCGGCGGAAAAATCAGACTTACGATGATCTAGAATTAGTTAAAAAAGTATTATTTATTTTACATATTTTTATAATTGTTTTTAAAAAAGTACAGCTTTTAAACAATTAAAATTTTATATTATAGATAAGTAGATATATTTTTAATAATAATACAATGTACATACATTCATATAATTAATTACTATGTATACATTTTTCTTGCCTTGGATGAAGCAAATTTATTAATTACTTCATCAAAGTCGATCCTTTCAAATTCTTCTCTTTCCACATTCAAAAATGCCAGATGACTTAGGGGATCTTGTCCCATCGTTGATTGTAAATATGTCAAAATTAATTTTAATTTGCTGAACGAACGTTCATAGCTAGCATTTGATAATGAAATAGTTAGGAATATTTGAAGTGCGACTCTTAGGTTTAGAAAAACATTTTCTCTATAGATCTGTAATGGAGTTTTAGAACATTTTGCAGTCACATTCACTGCTCAAAACAATTAGGGAATATTGTGGTCCGGTATGAAATAACCATAAAATCAACAATCTATTTCAGAAAAGGAAATAGAAAAGATTATAAAGGAAAATTATAATGTTTACAAAATTGGGAATATGTAAATTTAGTTTGTGACGTCGAAAACTATGCGTTTTAGATAAGGAGTAAGGAGCGGCCTGCAGCATTCCTTTTGTTGTAGCAGATTAAAAACAATTGACACGCGTTGAATGCTTTGTAGCAATGAATATTTGATGTCTCAGCAAGATGACTTAGTTGAATCGGTAACCAGGAAGGCCATCAGTCGTTTAAAGGAGAATGAAACGCAATCCTTTGTAGCGGAAGCGTTAGGAGTTTCCAAAAATGTAATTTTCAGACCATGGAATCGGTTTCTGGAAAATGGATATGTTTGAGAAATTCGGGACAAGGTCGTGTTATCGTTTTAAAATAAAAACCGGGAGCTATACGTGCATTTCCTTTAAAAAAAATAAAAATATATCTCTATTTTAGAGAAATAAAGTGGTCAGAAAGAATGTTTTGTATACGGAGATATTTGGTTGATGTACTGCAAACATTTTATCAGGCAATACAAGGAAATAAATAATTAATTGTATTACAGTGATTATTAATTTTAAATACATTTTCCAGAAATCTATCAAAATAAAAATTGAAAATTTCCGGAAAATCTTGTTTGGAGACCATTTGGCGCCCCCTTGCGAGCGGCGCCCGGGGCATCATACACCCCCTTGCCCCCCCCCCCTCGCTACGCCACTGTAAAACACTAGGTGCATAATCGGAATCCAAAGACGTTAACGGCATGTTTATAAAACATGACTAACTCCAGTTTTTTCTGAGACAGAGGTATATAGGTTTCCAGCGGTTTAGGAATTGGAAAATCATCACCATGGGGTATTGGTCGTAAAAGCGGATGGTATATTTGGATGCATTATAACAGACTTCCTTTTCCTTCGATACACCTGTTCCCTGTTCTTGCAGAAATAGCAGTCAGTCACATGTTCTGACGCCTCGATAACTTAACCAGTTTCGCAGACCAGAAGTGCACGATTAACAGCATATGTGTGGGGTTCAAGACTTGTCTTAATCTCCCACTTTGTAGCCAAAATACCAATTATAAGCTTTTTTAACAATGGGAGTCAGGTTTCGTTTCTGCGACGCAAATGTCACCTCACCACAAATATACCAAAAACACTACGCGTGCGCGGATAAGCGCAGGTCCATAGATAATCGAAACATAAACTAATAAACAATTTTAACAATTATTTTCTTGTTTCAATTTTAACAAATCAAATTTAATAGGTATTAATTGTTTTCATCTCTGATACATTTTTGCTGTTGACCAGTGTGATTTTTCCCACAGAATTTCACCTTTATTTCCTAGAATCCCTTACAGATCTCTTACACGAACGTTTGAAATACATATATACTTAATCATGTGGCTTATTGTTTTCATCCTTAAAGACGTATAATTATTTGTTAACCACATACAACACGAAAAGAAGTATTATAAGAGAATAACTGTCAATTTTGTTTTGATATACATAATATGTATTCAGTATTCCAAATGAATATTTAATTTAGATGGCAGCCTCTCAATTAAATTCGTTAATTTTCATTTTTATTTTAAGAAATATAAGTATTCTAAATCAATTTGCTACTATTAAAGAGCTTATGCATGTATTTTATTGAGCTCTTTTTTCCTTTTATAGTACAAATTTCGTTAAAATATTGGTGAAAGTTATAAACTGACTAAATATTGTAAAAGAAGACGAAAATTTAATAATGAAATTGGAGAAATTAATTTTATATATTGATTATTTCATTCTATCACATAATTAATATTCATTATAAAAATTCTGAGAATTCTGAATTTATATTTGAACATTTCAGGAGAAAAAACTAGTTCTTTTATGGCTGCTTCGTTTAAAATTCATTAAAGGATAATTTGATACTTAAGAAAATTTTAACCATTTGTTATATTTTCACAATCATTTGTAATATTTAGAAGTTACCCACTCAAGGGCAAAAATCCTTTTAATAACAGAGATGAGGACTACTCACAAATGAAAAGATAATTTGAATAATTAGTAATTAATAATAATGAGATATTCAATTAGAAATATTAGAAGACATTTAATGATGAAATAGTAAATCTCTTGTGAAATATGATGCAAAACACTAGTTCTCTCCTCTATTTATAACATTATTTTAGCATATTATGCATTATCATAAATAATTTTACTTTTAGGCTTCCAAGACATATTTTTGTGACATTTGGGCTGAAAAAGTACAGGTAAACGAATTGTATTGCAATATAAAGCATGCGAAAAAATCTTCACCCTGCACAGAATGTGGTGCCAAAAGAATAATTATAAAAAGCATCAGAATTCTGGTAAGTTATTTTCTACATTTATTACAGGAAAGCATTTGTAAACAACATCATAAGAAGATAATTGTACACAGAAGAAATTGTAGCACAAGAAAAAGGCAATAAGCAGAAATGATAACTGTATGAAGCAAAGAAGCATAAAAATTAAGCCAGGCAATTATCTTAGGAGCTGCTGACCAGGTTATTATGTGTTAAACTGTATTAAAAATTTCTGTATTTAACTAAAACATAAATTCATTAGCAGTTTTGATATAAAAAACTTTGTCTAACAAGGGAAGGAGTGCTTTTATGGCCTACTTCTTCTTCAGCCAAATTAATCTTTATATTTAATTAATCATTACTTCATTTTTTTAGTTTATAATTCAATTTTAATCTATTTTTACAATTTAAGGTGAAAACAGATTAAGATTGAATTATAAGCAAGAAATACTGTAAGAGCATGTAAAATGCTAATTTATTTATATGTTTATATTCAAGAATCAAATGCAGATTAATATGCTTAGACTGTAGGTGTTTAAAATAACAGCAAGTGCCATTAAATACTTCAGTATTTGTGTTGATTACTTTGCTTGCTAATTTCAGAAAAATATAAATCATACAAAGAGCAAAAACAAGAGTTAAATTATCAAATGCATTTATGTTATTCCCACAAATGCAATCTACAGCAAGAGTTCCTAAATAATCGAATGTTTACCATGAGAAAAATGCTTTCACAATAAATAATATATATTTTATATACTTATTATCTCAAGGCAAGTTATACTGCTTACATTAATTCACTGAATAATCACATTCAAAACCTAGTTCACAAAAATACTATACCTTTGCATAGTCAAGAATATAATGTGTTCCCGTCTTTGTTTTTGTTACAATAAGTTCAAATGTTCTCATTAAGAGTTTTATCTTAGTTATTCTGTTCCATTCCTTCACTCTCTACACTAAATTATGTAGATTTACATCATAAAATGAGGCAAGAGTTTAAACAGAAACTAATATTTTAAATATAATTATAGAATAAGCATAATGAGCAAACTCATTATGCTTATTCAAAACTAATTTCAAACCAAATTAATAATTACTCAAGCCATAAAACAAATTAATCTAAAATTTAAATTATCATATTCAACCAGTCCATAAGTCCATAAACTAACTATAAACTATTTATTGTATTCTTCACAACAAATGACTTATATACTGAATACATACAGCATAATTCTAGAACAATTCTACAAATATACCAGAATTCTATAAATATAGAATATAGCAAATTTCTACAGCAAAATTCTATTCTACAGGTCTAGAATATTATTTTCAGAAATTTTTAGCCATTTAAAAAAGAAGTTTAAATAAAAATATGATTACTTGATTCACTATTGAATGAAATTTTCAGATGCATAATAAGGATAAGCATGAAACAACACCTAAAAAACTGGACCTTCCCTGCCTTTATGTATTATTTAAGTTGCATATAAAATCTCTCCATAAACTTCCATGGATTCCACTGCTTCACAGTACTATTATTCACTTTGAGACACATAATCATACTAAGAAAGAAACTATCTCTAAACTATAATAATGGCATTTCAATTCATAACTCTGAAACAATATTTTAGCTGAGATGTAGTTCTCTATTTTTCTGAATATATTTTCTTCAGACTGATTAATTAAACAAAAAGATAATTATGAAAGTTATTTTCCAGGAAAAGCTAATCATAATTTGAGTACTTGGAAAACAGAGTTTTTCATTTATGGTTCCAACATTCTGAATGAAATGATGGCCTTATATATTAGTAGTAGCAGTGGCGTAGATAGGGTGGGGCAAAGGAGGACATCTGTCCCAGGGCACAACATCCAGAGGGCACCAAACTGATGGTACAAAATTTTAGAATGAAGTGTTTTCCATTTGTGCCACATAGAAAGAGGAGCAAAATCTTCAGTTGTCCCCGGGTGCTGGAAACCCTAGCTACGCCTCTAAGTAGTAGCATAATAAGTTATAACTAGTTTTTCAATATTGCTAAATTATGTAATTTTCTATATTACACATATTGTCCAAGATAAAGGTAAATAGGACAGTTATTTACTTATGTTCTCCGAAATATTTTCAGAGGGAGATAGTTGTAAAAGGTTTCACTGTGTGCCTGTATATATACACACACATATATACATGTGTGTAAGATATAATAAGCATAGGGATTTCATAAATTTATAATGTAAAAGCTGATTTCTTTTTTTTTTTTTTTTTTTTTTTACTTATGAACATAAATTAAAAAATTTCCTAAGCATGTTTGTGACTGAAGTCGGTTCATTAATTTGTACTGGGGAAAAGAAAAGGAAAGGAAGCTGAAATCAATAAACAGAAGTCAAGACAATCTGGTTGAAGCATATTTTATTAGTAAAGCAATTTAATCAGGGATAATACTGTCTTCATATACATACTAACCAGTGGTGAAATTCAGTCAGTTCTAACAAGATCAGTAGAAGCAGTTCCTAAAATATTTTTAGCTTGGCAAAAAGTATTAAAAACTGAATTTCAAAATTTACTTAAATGATTTATTGCTACTTAATAACTAATTTTATCACTTCTTAAAGCAATAAAAGTAATTTTCATTTTTTTTTTTAATTTTTATTTTCATTGCTAATGTAACAGATTTAAATAATATTAAAATCCTGTAGTTTAAATAATTTAAATAGATAAACATTAAGGTATTTGTGAATGGCAATATTTGAAACCAGACTCTAGTGCCTCGTGCGACTTTCCCAGGAAGAATGTAATTTATTTTTAAATGTTAGAATATGTTTTCTCTTCTTGTTTGTATGTCGCCATTTTTTTTAGTGTTAAATAAAAGTTATTGCTGTGTTCCATCATTGGAGTTGCTTCATTTCGCCAAAGAAGTATCACACTAACATTAACCCTATACTTTTCTAGGATATATCACTACTAATTACAATATTTCTTTTTAAATATTTTCCCTTGTGAAGCATTTTCAACCTTAATTATGGTAAATAGCTAAAGCTAAAAAAACCCTGGTTCTTTATCTTGAGTTTTATCTCTAATGGCTATTTCAGATTCGATGAGTTTCCTCATATATAATGTAAATATGAGGGCAACGTTCTCTTAAATACTTCCGTGTTAAAACCTATTTTGATTTCATAGCTCTGAGACTTAAATCTCATCACCACACAACAACACATCAAAATATGATATAGTGACAGTACATAAAAAACTGATACGTTTAAATTTAAAAACTTCAGTATTGAATGATGAATCTAACTCAAAAAATTTAAAACAAATAAAAAATTTTAAAAATACAACAGGGTGGCAAACAAAGACCCTTGCACATGCACAGAAAGAGGCTATCATGTCTCTTCTGTTTCACTGTTGTGATTATTACAGACTATTTCACTGTCAATACAAAAGCCATGAAGAAAAGGTATACAAACCATGTGAAGGAACTCATAAAATATATTCTTTTCAGAAAGAAATTGTAATAGCAGATGTTCATGATAGGCAATTAAGTTGATTTTTTGCATGCCTTCCATGAGTACAATTTTTAAACATTCTTACAGAACTGAGATTTGTCATTTAAATTTTATTATAAACTAATGCTCTGAAAGCTAGCAGAAAAATATCTCCTCATAAAAATGAATGGAATCAAAAATTAATATATAAAAATAAAAAAATGAAACTAAAATGACCATCCATAATTCCAGGAAATTTTAAACTACAGTAGAAACAATCCAAAAACAAGACTATTCAATGCCATAGTAGATAATATTCAATGCCATCATTTAATTACCATCTCAGAAAAAAAAGGGCTCTTTTAAAGGTGGTTTGTTAGTATATTTTACCTATCTTGCACACACATACATACATACGTACATGCGTGTGCATGATAGGTAAAATGTGTGTGGGTAAGAAGAGAAGAATTTAATTATTTCCACCTTTCTGTCCAAAAAACAATAACATGCTTATAATAAACCTTTCTGAACAGGGTCACTTCAAAATGAATCCTTATGATATTATTCTTACAACATTAATGCATTAATAATATTCATAATCTTTGGAATTTATGCATATAATGGGAAATATGTTTTTTGTGCACGAGATACATCATGTTCTATGTCATCCACATCGAAATTTTTATTCATGTATATATCAGAGGTATGCCAGCGGGCAAGAAGGCCTGACTTTCCTTTTCCCGTTTGCTCAAGTGCTGTCTACCTAAAGGGGCTTTTTCTCCCAAAATGGGCACTTTCATAGCCTCTTTTCTCATCATACATCTCTTCCAATATACCAAACGTTACAGAAAAACCGTGAAGAGGTAAGAGTGAGGATCTTCATAGCGAAATCAACACAAGATTACATACATACAGAGAGATATAGATATACAGGGCGATTCTAAATTGTTTTTACACATTAAGAGGGGTGATAGAACTCATCCAGATAGCAATAATTACCATAGAACATAGAACATTACCATAGAACATAACATTCCATACTGAGAGGCAGAAAAGAGGAATACAGTGCAAAGTCTGTAATCCGGATTCGTCGGGACTTCGGCGATTCTGGATTAGGGGTTTTACGGATTATAGATCCTCATTTTAAATATGGTAAGATGGCATGCAGAAAGTATACAATTAAAAATATGAAACCATAATTTATGAAATAAAGAGCAATTATGATCTAAAGGGTATCAAATTTTACCAAAAAAAAGCTTAACATTTATTTGCTTACTTTATTAAACATTTCTTTCAATGTAAGTTGTTTCGTTTTTTGTGCTAATACTTTCTCTTTAATTCTATAAACAGACATAATATATTGTTCAGTTAAAAAGTTCCACTGTTCAAGTCCTGTAATTGCTGTGTCGAGAATACCGACTAACTTGTCAATCGAAATTTTTTCATTTTCAATAACCTCTCTGTCACTTTCTACACTATCGGAAGTGGTATTTTCTGGATTAAGAACCATACTACAGATTTCGCCATCCGTTGATTGATTGATGATTGGGACATTGTCGTCGCAATGAAAAACTTCTGTTATATCATCTTTATTTATTACTGCTTCTCCACATTTCTTTACAAAATCCAATAACTGGAAAATTTCACCTTTAGTTTGCGACGTCCGAGAACCTTCAAATTCACGGCTGTCATCTTCATCGTCCTCACCATGAAATATGGTAGTTGGCCATAAATTATGCCAAGCATTTTTTAACGTATCTGGAGACACATCCTCCCAACGTGCATGCGTAAAGCATACAAAAAAAAGTTTGTGGCTTTCAGGTCTGGATAATAGATCATTCTGGATAATGGATGTCTGGATTACGGACTTTGTACTGTAGTAGAATTCCAACCTGAACTTACAACAGAGTCGGGAGAGACGAGACCAAAAGTTGCACAATCAGTTTAGTGAAAAACTCACAGAGAATGCACAAAATGGATAAAAACAAAAACTTGGTGTTTGAGTTAATAGCTCAGACTTTGATGGCAAACACTGAAATGCACATCTTTGGTTGGCAAGGTCTCAACCTCACAAAAGATTGCAACAAGTTAACTATCTAAATTATCATGGGGAAAAATTGCTACCTTGATATCAAGTATCAAGGTAGTAGTTTTTTCCCTTCGCCATCTTCTATCCTGTCCTCCTAGACTTACTGTGCTGAGCTCATTCTATTGGAAGCATCCTTTCTGACAGCCCAAACTTTTCAGCATACAGCAGAAGTTGGAGTTAGTTGATAATATTCAGCCCTTGATTAGATAATTAACTAGTTGCAATCCCTTGCAAGGTTGAGACCTTGCCAACCAAAGAAGTGCATTTCAGTGTTTCCCATCAAAGTCTGAACTCGAATTAACACTGAAACACCAAGTTTTCAGTCTTATCCACTTAGTGCACTCTCTGTGAGTTTTCTACTAAACTGATTGTGCAACTTTTGGTCTCGTTCATTCGCTCTCCCGACACCGTTATATGTTCAGGTTGAAATTTTAATATTTCGCTTTTCTGCATCTCAGAATGGAATGCGACCCTATGTTCTATGGTAATTATTGCTCATCTGGACGAGTACTATAACCCCTCATAATTTGTAAAAACAATTTAGAATCACCCTGTATATAAATAAACTGCGATTTTTTTATTTTATTTATTTATATATTTTTTTTTAATATGAAGACTAGATTCAGTTAAGAAAAGGTACAAATATAAGACATATATGGTTTACTTACAGCTTATTTAATTGATAGAGGAGTACTATCTGCCTAGGGTCAGATATCTTTATGAAGGAAATTCTAAAGATGATTGACTAATATTTACATTGTACAATGAAGAGAAAAATATGCAACATGCCTATTTCTCTAGGATTTGACAATTTGGTTTCAAAATCATATTTAGCTAATATATTTTAGACAACAGAGCATAATCAATATGAAATATTAACTTAAATGTGCCATATTAATTATTGGTATAAAGAAAGCAAAATTGCAAAAAGCATAATCTTCAGGCCTATAAAATTTTAAAATAGCTACTTCAGTATTTTTTAAGTCTATTCCTGTATTAATCTTTCCAAACTGTTGTTTAAAACTTTTTATAAAATTAGAAAATTCAGTGGATTTGCTCATCTCTAAGAGATTTAATATTAATAATCATCATACATGTAATTGCATAATATGATCATGCATGTTCATAATATCCAAACAATGCGAATGCAAAACAAATCCATGTGAAAGTATCCAGCAACAGTAAAATCTACATTAAACACACACTCATTTAATGAACTCGAAAAATTATGAAAATTAATAACGAGAATTGGTGTAATATTACAACCTGCAGGAATAATTTTGAAGATCTGAACTTATCTTTTCCACAGATATGTAGAAAAATAAATCTTCAGATTAATATGCATAAAAAAATTGCAAATATATAATGCATGATCCTGTTATCTTATTTTCTTACTTGCAGTTGGAAAAAGTAGATATGATAACACTTTAGAAATTAATTCCACGAAATTTTACTTTTTTTTTTTTCAATTCTCAATGCTAATTGACCTCTTTTTTTGAATTAGAAATACACATCCATCTCCTTTACAAACAAAATGATGTATACAGAAAAGACATATGCCAATGCCAATTATAAAAACCAGACAGAAAAGAAAATTGGTTTTATTGATAAATAATATTTGAATAATTTTAATATTTTTATGAATTAACTCAAAGATGAATTTTGGCTTTTTTGATGGTAAAAGATGCAACTCCGCATTACAATAATTTGTGTATAATGCCTGACATATGAATTTAAAAAATCATATGGCATTCTTATAACAGAAAATAAATTTCTTAATGAAATTACTAAATACTTTCTTAGTATGTTATAAAGTATGCTTTACATTAATATTTATATGTGTTAAAAAATAACATTCCTGTTAAATATTGTTCCTGTATTGAATTATGCACTTTTGTTAAACATTTTAAGAATTTTCCAGCATTTCAACTCAGTCGGAAGATTTCAGGAACTTATTGAAATAAAACAATAGTTTTTAACAAATAATAAAAGTATAAGAAATGGATGACAAATTTTGGGCTAAAATAAATAATGAAGTAAAATACAAATATTAGATTGCACAACTTTTTTAAAGATGATCATTCATTTCTAGTAAACTCCATTAGTGTAAACAAGAAACTTTATCATATGGATAATATAAGCCAGTAGAATAATAAAATTATAAAATGATTTTGTAAAAATGTACTGAAATTTACTTCATATGTAAAGCACATAATATATGATATTTAACAATGCTAATATTTGAATAACGCACAGTAACAAATGCCTCAATTTTATGCACATTACACATTTTAAATATGTAACAAAACATTAATTTTATAATGTACTTCTGAAGGCTGTGTGTGAAAGTCCAGACACATTACTCATTTTAAATATGTAACAAAACATTAATTTTATAATGTACTTCTGAAGGCTGTGTGTGAAAGTCCAGAAATAAAATTTTCATTCAGTCAAAAATATAATTTTAAATAAAAAACAAATGATATTAAAACTAGTATATCTCTTTAATTTTCTGAAATTTTAATTTTGAAACTTTCGGATTTTATGTGTTTTAAAAAATCATTTCACTAACATTGTTTTCCCTCCAAATTTATTCCCCATTTCAAATTATTAGACAACTGTTAAATTAAAAAAAAAAAATTATACAAAATTAAAAGAGTTTCTGACATATAAATGTTATACATTATGATTTAAACGATATATTATAACCCTTATGTTTACAAACAACCCCCACCCTCAAGTGCAAAGCAAGAACGAGCAGGATATCCGCACTTCAGTTTACAATCCGGCCTATTAAAGAATAAAAATCAAACGCATGCTAGCATTGGAAACGACGGCTATTTGTTGACATCAACAGAAAAATCGCCTTTTTACATCAAGCGGTTTGTCCGGTCCAATCACAGTGCTTGTAGTATTTGAGACTTCGACCACGTGAGTAGAATAAGATATGATGCAAAAAGCTTAATATAGCAATATATAAAGCCGCTCAATTATAACAACAGTCGTAAATTGTACAAAAATATAAATACAAAGCTTGCTGCGAGTCAAAAATACAAGAAAAATTTGCACGGATAAAGTTCTATGCATGACATGCTGAGCACACATAAATACACATGTCACGGGAGGGAAAAAAAAATAACCGGAGGCATGGTTTCCCCCATGATCAAGGCTCGCATATATTCGAATGGAATGAGTTTCACGTCCATGTAATAAATTAATTGCACTAAACAAAAAAAAAAACAAGCATAATTAAGCGAAAGACGCGAATTCAAATTTAAAAAACGCGAGCAGGTTCACATCTGAATAAATTATGCTAACAAAGTTATGAATATGTAAAAAGCAGCAGCTTACCTGTCCTGAGATCAGGAACAGACTTACTGTCCGCCATCTTGAATAATCTCTACTGAAATCGAGGGCCGGAAGTTGACGGAAATACCAAATTGATTAGCATCTATAATCGAAATTTGTTTCTTTAAAGCCCTGAGCAGTTTCTTTTTTTTTTCTGTCCTTTTCAATGATAGCATGATGTTTTCTCATGGTTTATACTGCGGATTTGCCAATTTCAAAACTTTTAAAAAGTTTAAATTTTAAAGATTTTTAAATCAGTTTTAAAACGCGTTATATGTTTATATTCGGTCATATGAAAGCAAATTTCATAATAAAATATTTTTCTATTAATTTTAATTGACTCAACAAGAGGCTGTGAATAAAATATATTAAATTATAACTATATTAAATCTCAAAATGCGCTCGCAGTAAAGTATTCATAAACCAATCGCAGAAATGCGTAAAATTTAGTGCGGAGTTGCTTTACATGTCAATTCAATATGGCCGACACGAAGTGCTTGTCTAAGCTGTCGCGAAGTTTGAGTGCACGATATGAATCAACAATGTTTAAAATGTTTGATCGAGTTGGAAGTCATTTAACCCAAAAAGATGTGTATTTATTGACTATTCTATCAGGGCGTGTGCTTAATCCTTCTCAACTGCGTAAAATTAAAAATGGCAAGGACCTATTCCATGCACTCTCAAAATCAGGATATTGTGATGAATCGAATTTCTTTAGTATTATAGAAATGCTAAAGGTGATAAAACGTCATGATTTATTACACATGATTCACTTACGACAAAGAACAAAAGGTAATTCATAGTCCTTTTGTAATTTTAATATCAATTGATTTAAATTAATTGGTAGTAATAGCTTTCCATTTCATGTAAACATTGCATTCCACGCAAATATTTTTGCGTGTTTACTTATGTGTTCTCTGTGAATGAAGTTATCTGCTGTCTTTCATCATTCATTAAAATTAATTTACGAATGAAGAAATAATTTTTTTTTTTAAATTTCCATGTATTCGAGTAATCTAGGAATAATAGAATACATTTCTAATACTAAGTTACAGATTCGGGGAAGTGGCTACCATACATGCAAAAACAGATATTTAGTTTAGCATTTCAGTAGCTAATGATTAACCTTCATCAAATTGTAACATGGATTTATATAAACATACAGGTAGTAATTCTCATTTGTATTTAAAATAAAGAATTCCTTTCTGAATGTTTACGTACATTTGCATCAATCTTCTTGTAATTCATTTGAAGTTACCCGAATTAGATTTTTCTGATGTTTTCCGTTTTATGGCGTCTGAGATATTTATACGCCAACCTTCTGTTAGCGCATAAATATTTTTATAGAGATAAATTCTAAATTTGGAAATACATCTACATTTATTAATCAAAGCTAATAAATCAATCAAATAAAATCAATCACATTTATTAATCAAAGCTGCATTAAATTTCATAGCACTGTGAGAAATTTATAATTTCTGGTTTTGTATATCTCGGCGATGGAAAGGTCATATCAGTAAGAGCCCAATGTTAACATTCAGGAAAAAGTGAATAGTTACATTTGGATATTTATTATTTCAAAGAAGTAAAACATATTTTGAATGAAGAAGTGCTCAAAATAATTTAACAGTATTATCCCATTTAATAGTTAATATAGTTTATTTATTGTTAAATATGAATAGTTTTTGTTGCTGTCATTAAATTTAGAAAAGTTAGATCCTATGGCATATAAATTTTTAATTTTTGTATGCTGTATTAAACATTCCTTTTCTCGGATAGAATACAAAGCGTTTTCTCCTCCCCCCCCCTTTTTTAATTTGTATTATTAAGAGGAAATTGATTCTGATAACGGAAAAGCGTTTCACAAAGTGAAGAATTATGTATTATATTATAAACGTCAGCAATGAATTTCTACTGCAAACATTAAAAATACTTAGTGTCAAATATTTAAATTATTTCCATGCACGTTTACTTCAACTGAAACGTATACCAAATTCCTACAAACATAAAATTCAGAAAATAACTATCATTTAATTTAAACCATGTACACGTCAACTTATTTTTACTTAAAAAAAAAATCCCAGAATTGCACAAAAATGGCATTGTGCACACTCTTTACTATATCCATGTACACTGCATTTTTCTCATAAATTAGAAAAATTTCACGAAAATGCATGAAAATACTCAACGTGTACTACTTCAAACGTATTCCAAAATACTACTAACATATAACTCACAAAATCACGATCATTAAATTAAAAAACACTACTTAAAATATAAATAAGCACATACATTAAATTAATAAAAATTAGATTACAATTCTAATTACTTTAAACTAAATCATTGCTAATAATAATTTTCCAATAATACCATATTAATTTATTTACTCCTTACATTTAGAACAATGCATAAAAACAATATCCTCAAATGATTAAAAATACTAACTTAACTAATCTTCTTCAGAATCTTCATTACGTGACACGTACACTTCCCTACAGAAAGAGTTCCAATCGGCTGCAGTACTACTGCTAATTTCTAAATCCGAAATCCAGTAGTCAACTGGCAGTCTATTCACCAAGTAATAAGAAATTAATAAAATTTCACCCATAATCAAACTACTTTCAGCAAATCATGTACCCTTCCTTACACTCCGTTTCACAAAATGTCCATTTTCACCAGATTTCTTGCACCACCATTCAAACTTATCTGTAATATCCTTCCTTTCACACAATCTCAACTTATTATTATTATCAGATAAACGCATTAAAAATTTAGAATTCACTTTACATAGCGCCATGCAATACGAAATTAATCAACAATATATCGCACAACAGACAATGAAGCTTAATACAAAACAATATAGTACTACAGACAAAGAATCTCTTAAGATTCTTGCTATGGATATTCTTCTAAATTTACCCCCTTTTCCGATTAAAGAACTGTAATTCGTCCATTAATGTCACGTGACATATCTCATGATCTCTCATTTCCCTCACACAAAATAATGCATAATCGGAACTGAGTACTTCTCACATTATTACCAAAGCCCTAGGTAACCTTTATCGCCTCCAAAATGTTGCCAAACTACCTGTTACCATATTCCAAAGATCAGCCAATCCTTCCTCCTCCCTTATATTTATTTATTAATATGTCAATAAAATAGAAAATAATTATTTATTAATGTATGTAGTCCATAAATAAAAATAATAACTCAGCTTGTCATTAATTTTTTCAATTCATTTTAATTTCATTTCAAATTCAAACTTTCCAACAAAAACTGGAGTCGAAAGCAACCTGTTTTTTAGTGACTCCAGTTCCGACTCCTTTTATCCCAAGATCTGCATGACTCGACTCCACAGCCCTGGCTAAAAGTGCACTTTGCATGGATTCAGTGATTGTTTTGTGTACAAATGTTGTGTTTTGCACTATACTTCATGAAAAGCTAACCTGAGAACACATACAAGGCTAGAATGACCTTGTCACCCTGTTCTTCAAATTATCCATAGGCACCAAATTGCCTGCGGAAATTCAATTCCTCCAATTCGCTACACATTTCGCGACTTCTTGCTAAATGTAGGGTATTTTTAAGTAACCCTCTTGGGTTAATCTTTGGAATATGGTAACGTGCCGATTTTGGGCGAAAATTTGGCAACCAACCCTGCTACACCAACCTTCTACTTCTTCTTTTTTCTTTTCTTTTTTTTTTTTTTTTTTTTGCGGCCATTTTGTCTTTACGAAGTAAAAACAGGTTTCTTTTCTTTTTACTTCCTGAACATATTTTCCAACAATCTGCTAGCCAAATTACGCTTATGCTAGAAATTTTTTGGATCAAAAGTGCTTAATCATGACGAATATTAACTGCAAAATTGGGAGAACATGCAGAATCGCAAACTCCTTGCCGCGTTTTTCAGAATGACACATACACGGTAACCATGTGCACGTCGACCTATTTTTACTTAAAAAAACATCTCAGAATTGCACAAAAATGGCATTGCGCACACTCTTCACTTTATCCATGTACACTGCTTTTTTCTCATAAATTAGAAAAATTTGCACGAAAATGCATGAAAATTTTGTGAATCTTTAAAGTCGGTAAAAAGGACATGTATGAAATTACCTGATCGCGAAAAAGTATATACCCTTTCCAAGGATGAATATCTGCACGTATAAAATAAATAAAATATCCAAAATCTTTTCCCTCTAAATTATCTATTATAAACGTCACCTGCGAATTTATAATGCAAACATTAAAAATGGTTGCAAATACTTAATGTCAAATATTTAAATTATTTCCATGCACGTTTACTTCTACTGAAATATATTCCAAAATGCTACAAACATATAATTCACAAAATAACTATCATTTAATTAAAATATAATTAAATTAAAAAACACTACTTAAAATATAAATAAACACATACATTAAATTAATAAAAATTAACTTAAAATTTTAATTACTTTAAACTAATTCATTGCTAATAAAAATTTCCCAATAATAGCATATTAATTTATTTATTCCGTATATTTAGAACAACGCATAAAAATAATATCCTCAAATCATCACTTTACATAGGGCCATGGGATCCAAAAATTAAGCAACACTTTTTCACAAAACACACAATAAAGCTAAATACAAAATACTTAAAGTACTGCAGATATTTTTCCAAATTTCCCCCTTTTCCGATTAAAGAACTGTGATTCGTCCATAAATGTTACATGACATATCTCATGATCTCTCATTTCTCTCACACAAAATAATGCATAATTGGAACTGGGAACTTCTCACATTATTGCCAAAGTCCTAGATAGTAACCTTTATCACCTACCAAAATGTCGCCAAACTGCCTGTTACCATATTCAAAAGATTATCCCAATCTTGTCATGCGATGAAGCAGTTGAAATTTTGAGTTCATTGCAGTGTAAAATGTAGGGCATGTTATTGTCTTAATTTGTATGAAAGTTTTCACTATAATCTAAATATGACGCATATGAATTTGATGACATTTAAAACCCGAATCATTACTTGAAATGGAAAAGCTAACAATGAATTCCTTGTAGTTTGGGTTAATTTTTTTTCCCCAAGACCATTCGCTTAGTTAAAAGTAAAATATACAAAATTAGAAAAATCGCTTAATCTTTGGATTATGGTAACTTGACGATTTTTTGGTGAAAATTTTGCGATCAACCCTGCTACCTGCTAGTTTTTGTTTGGACGCCATTTTGTTTTCACGAAGTAAAGGCATTTTTTTTTTTTTTAAACATGCCTGCATCATTTATAACTTTACTCAACATTTTTTTCCAACAATCTGCTAGCCGAATTACGCTTATGCTAGAACTTTTATAGAACAAAAGTGCTTAATCATGACGAAGATTAGGTGCAAAATTTCGACAAAGTGCAGAATCGCCCACTGTTTGACGCGTTTTTAAGAATTGCACATACACGGTATCATCCATGTACACGTCAACCTAGTTTCACTTAAAAAAAAATCCCAGAATTGCACAAAAATGGCTTTGCGCGTACTCTTGACTTTATCCATGTACATTGCTAAAGTCCTAGCTAGTAATCTTTATCGCCTTACCAAAATGTCGCCAAACTACCTGTTACCATATTCCAAGGATTAGCCGAAAAATCTGGTAGAAGTTACTTTCTCTTAATTTTTAAGAGTTTACGCAGTTTGTTGCTTCCAAAACGCTGAACCAGAGAAAAATGGCGATTTTTATTTTCTAAAGATGTAATTCGATTTTAATTTCTGATTATTTAAAAACTCTGACTATATTTTGTGCATACTCTTTCAGTCATGCCCAGACAATCACTCTCCTATAGTACGTATTGTCCTATCTTTTTTATTGCTGTTTAAAATCAAAAATAAAATAAATAGAAGTACTGGAAATTAAGATCTTCAGATTACAGTCTAACGTTTAAAATTGTAAAACAAACATAAAAATTAAGAAGTAAATACCAATTAGCTTGTACCAATCAATTAAAAGTATAACATTAGAAATGTCTTTTGTTAGTTATAACAAAGCTCAAATGTTCATATGAACTAAAAAATTATAAAAAAATTAAACTGGAATGTAATGACTGTAAACTCTGCATTGGAGTATCTCGGTGCAATTCAAATTGTTTTCGAAACTTATAAACAATAAGTAAAAGCTCTGCTTTTAACATATCGGCTTCCCAAGGAATATTTTTTTTTTCTGTTAACCAGAACTGAATGTCTGCTTTTCTTGTATTTGAAGAAGGATTGTTTTCAGACAAAATGCTGTGATAAGACGCATTATCCAACACAATTAAACTGTTCGGTTGCAAGTTAGGCAGTAATTTTTTTTCAAACCAGTTTTCAAAATATTCTGAATTAATTTCCCCGTGATAATCTTCTTTCTTTTTTTTAGCTTCGAATATATCGCGCTTCAGGAATAAATCCGTTTTCATTACCAGCGTGAACAACTATACACCGTGAGCCTTTTCCTGAGGGAGCAATTAAACCTGTTGAAAGACTGCTTAAAAAGGCTCTCTAAACACTTTTTATAGTTGTATCCTCCCAAATTTTGGTTTTAGAATGCCCAAAATTTACCCAAATTTCATCGGTGTAATAAATTGTCCTGCCCTGCGAACGATATTTTTTATATCTCTTAGATATGTATGCCTCCAGCATTGAATATTGTCACATTCAATCAAAATTGACTGGCGTTTTCATTTTCTGTACACAAATCCTAAATCATTCATCATTCGTCCTATTGTGCGAATGGACATATTTGACAAATCAGCTTCATCATTTATAACTTTAGCCACTTTTTGCATAGTGGGAATTTTCAATCAAATCGGCAGCAAAAGTAACAATATCGTTATCGGATTTATTAGGAAAATGCTTCCGTAATTTGACAAAAACGTTCATAACGATAATCTTAGCGGAACTGCACAGTGGTTTTCCAGTTTTATGAGGCTGAATATTAAACACATATGTTGAAGATGATGCAGACGCCATGACAATTGCTTTTTTTCTCCTCCAGTCAGTGAATGAATTAATGCTTTAATTGGTTTTCTCATCAAGAGTGGGGTAAGTCGGTGTTGCTAGAATTTGCAGTTTCGCCAATAATGCCAAAAAAAAAAAGAATTGTCTTCCTGCTGGTCATCGAATGATTGACACGATTTAGCAAATAACTGTCATATTTCCTCATTCTTTTTTACAACTCACTCCATGCATGTTCCACAGGATTTAAGTCCAAAGAATATGGAGAAGTTTTTATAACGTCAGGACAGCTGTATATAAAGCACATGCGAACATTTAGGACTGTTATTTTGATAAAACTTGAGTGTATTTTCCATTCCAAATTTCCAATAAGAATATTTACATATTAATCCCAATTCGTATTACTATTGATAAACATGGAATTTCTTTTCTCCAAAAGCAGCAAAACATCCCCAAACCATTATGCCTCTACTACCATAAATAACTGTAAGTAATAGCTTTTTCAATTTCAATTCTTAATTTGACTTTTGCCACATAGTATTAGTCTGCAAGATCAAAATATATTAAATTTTATGTAATATGGTTTCAATATTGTTGCGTGCATATGGGTCCATAATAGATTGAATGCACAAGTCTGATACAAAGTTAATAAAATTTATTCTTATCACAAGAAATAAAAACAAAATGCTGAAAATTTTCCTCAGAAATATTCGTATAAAATTGTGCAATATAATCAGTATCTATATTTTAAACTACTAAAACATTAAATAGAAGCTAATCCAAAGTGCAGAGAAAGCTAATCCGATCTCGCCGCGAATTTGCTACAATCAACAATAAGAGTTATCTAAACAAATGAGCCGAGATGTTTTTCTCCGGCTTTTGCTTCTTAAATAGGCCACACTAGACAATTCTTCTAGCAATTTCTGGAAAGCAAAAAGTGTAGAATATCGGTTACAGCTAACATAGTAGTTAATTACATTTATTCAAATTAAATATCAATTACAGAGATAAACTTTTATTCAATGTTAAATGCACATGCTCTTGTATTTTTACTTTTTCTGCCTAGCTTTCTCTTAAAACTCATTCACGTGCTCGCTGCATTGCACAGGGAAATAAAACAATTTGAATTATAAGTCTACTAAAAATGTATAACTAAAGGCAAAATTCGTAACAATATATTAAAACTTTTCTTATATAGATTTTGCAAATGCTAGATATTTTTTTGGTTGTTTTCTTCCTGACAGAGAATTTCAGTCTTGCTATTTGCCCATTGTATCCATGCCCATTTTCATGGAAAAATATATACAGTCAAAAGTCTTTAATATGTACTCGTAGGGACTTCGGCGATTCCGGATTATAGATCATCAATTTAAATCTGGTAAGATGGCATGCAGAAATTATAAAATTAAAAATATGAAACCATAATTTATGAAATAAAATTATGATCTAAAGGGTATCAAAATTTACAAAAAAAAAAGCTTAATATTTATTTGTTTACTTTATTAAACATTTCTTTCAACGTGCGCATGCGTAAAGCATACATTAGTCAAAATTAGAAAGTTTCAACCAGAAACTATTTGATGTGTATTTGTGATATTTATAATGACGAGGAATTTTATTTAAATCATATCAAAGACAAAATACTTTAAGTTGAAATACTACATTTAGTAAGGAATTATAAGCCGAATAAAATAAAAACATCTATTTCGGAATGGTTAGAGAAACAAAGGATATGCCTTTATCCATTTTTAGCAATTTCACATTTTGTTTGATGGACATCGAAACATGCTTTCGCTTTGTAGATGGCAGCTCCAGAATCGGAAATTCTTTTTGACATAATCGAAAGTTCAAGCTTACTTTTATAAAATTGCTCTAACAGTCTGCAAAAGACAATAAGCCAGATCCAATTTGAAGATTAAGGAACAACGCAATCTGCAACATTAACTGAAATAGATAATTAGATACTTTTAGCTTAGCTTATACCGCCTGTTATACATTAAATGCGCATGCGTAAATGCATTACGCGTTTACGCATGCCCAGAATGTTTGTAGTTTTGAGGTCCGGATTATATATCATTCCAGATTATGGATGTCCAAATTAACGACTTTTGACTGTAATCATTATAATAATAGCTTAATCTAAAATTATGCACCGCATATGAAGACTCTTTCAGTAATATTTAGACATGATGTTTGTTTATATCAAGTCATAGATGAGAATCATTTTTATAACTGTTTCATTTGCATAACTTCAAAATTCTTTTAATGCAGGCATGTTTCCAAAAAATGCATTTGTTATTCTCTTGCACTGTTGATGATGCCCACATCACAAATTGATGATTGGAGGCAGAGTGAATCAAACACATGCACTAGCCCTTCTCATTTTGATATGTGTGAGAGAATCTTAAGAGTGCATATAGCAAGCAGAATTTAATCTTGGTGTTTCTCTAAGAATTATTTTCAAAGTTTCATCTGTATGAATCTTTGATTGATTCTTACTCATTCATTATTTGTTGTCTATGCTCTAAATTAGAGTATCTAAGTTCACCCATTTGTTGTTAGTTTATTCAAGTTTATTATTGTTATTGGTATACAGAATCTGAAATCTGGACCTGCGGACCATCAGCACACGAGGGAAAAAAATTCCTTCTCTCTTATTAGAAAATCCAGGACTATAATATTCAACAACATTATGCAGGTAGGCCATAAATGGGATTTTTCTGTTGACTAAATGAGATTCCTGCATGTCATTTTCAAACACTTGTTTGCTAGGAAATCACGTGGTGACCAATGACAGTACCTTGGTTGATGTGAGCTCTGATTACACTTTTGTCTCTTGGATGGTTGTGGAGGGGATTAGCATTTTTCTATCTGGGCTAAACAGTAAGTGATAGCCCAATGTTGCCATGTCTACATGTCATCTTACTAGATTTCAACTGATGATCTAAAATCGGCAATAGCCAGTATTCCGAGGATTCCGGATCTCTGATGGTTTACTATATTATCATTTATTCTGTGTTTTAGCAAATCTTGTGCGTTTTCTGTAAAAAAAAAAAAAAAAAAAAAATTGTCAAATTTTTTTCTGCAATTAAGTATTTTTAAATAACACTTGGGAACAGTTTGTAACACAAGTTTGTTGGGTTTTATTTTTGAGCTGCTGATTTCAAAACTGTTAATTAGTTTCTTTCTACCATTACATGTTTTGCACACTTGTCTGGACTAGTTCAGTTATGCCCGAGATACTGTAGTAAGACATTGTGTGTCGCTCTGATATAGTGAAATCCATTCCGACATGGAGTTCAAGTTCTTGTTTGTATACAGTGTTTAGTTTTTATTTACACATAAACTGAAACCTTTCCTTATATCTGTCTTTGCTAGTTCATGTCACATGTGCTTAAGCACCCTCGACTCGTTTCGTTTGCAGTTGCATGTCGCAGTTTTGCTATTCCCAGTCAAAGGACCAACATAGGTACATTTGTTATGAAAGCCTATTTTAAAGTAAAAATGGTGATCAAAATAAACCATTCGCCCCTCATGGTGTTCAAGAGGTGTGCCAACAGTTTATACATGTGGGTGAAGGGGACACGTTCTGAATTTCCATTTGGTGTGCCTATGATTTGGAAGAACCCAAAGATCACTCAAGTGATTGTTACTTTTATATAGTGAAAATGTCAGGATATAACAAGAAAAACAAATCTAAAATAGAGTATCATAATTTACCATCAGCTATATGCCCAGTGCATCACTCAGCTAAATTCCCAGTGCTAGTTCTCAAAGAATTACACTCTTTGGAAACACAGGAATGTGATTCTGGTGAACATCGAATTGGCACCAACAATGAAGATTTTGAAACTGAAGATGATTCCCTTCAGAACAGATTTGACTGGCATGAGTTGAATTATTTGGGACTATCCAAAAAAGTTTCAGATCTGTTAACATCAAGACTGCTTGAGAAAAACTTACTTGAAAAAAGGAAGTATTCAGTTAAAAAAAAAAAAAAAAAAAAATCTTTTCTGCAATACTTTATAATCATATAAAATGTGCAAATTATATTTGGATTAAGCCTAAATTTCAAAATCTTGAAGAAAGAATCAAGTAAGTTTAATAAAAAAAAGAGATATTAATAAATATATATTGAATTCAATTAACATTGAGAAGCGAAAATTTTGAGAGCTGATTTTTTAAAAACTGCTCATGCGATTTTTACAAAACTTGGAAGTTTGGCATAATTTGTATCTTAGAATCGAAATATGGAAAACAATTAGTATTAGAACAATGCTATACATAAATCTAATACATATCCTAAGTCGTGCTTGCGAGACATGAAAAACCCGAGTTGAATCTTGTCAATTGGCCCAGTAGAACGGGATATAGAACTATCTCCCCTTTTTTTGTTGTGTAGTGTACATATGATGGCTGATTATTGCTGGAGCATCAAGTGAGAATGTCTACAGATTAAACACTCCAGAAAAGGCCATAAGCAAAAATTTTTACCTTAATATTTATGTAACTATATCATAAAAAAAACCTAACTGTGTGTATAAATAAAACTGTTTTTGCAAACAGTATATTTGGTAAGTTTTCCTTTTATTTTTCTTTACAT
This sequence comes from Stegodyphus dumicola, assembly GCF_044657685.1. Taxonomy (NCBI): domain Eukaryota; kingdom Metazoa; phylum Arthropoda; class Arachnida; order Araneae; family Eresidae; genus Stegodyphus; species Stegodyphus dumicola. The sequence continues at coordinate 17,070,643 of NC_140772.1, read as the reverse complement.
GCATATTTTGTATGACTTTTAAGATTAAGAGAGGGCATAGCTTAAAAAGTTGATATCATAGACAAAAACAGGTTATTTTTAGATTCAAAGGCTAAAAGTTGGTCAAAAACAAGTGACAAATCAAAGACAATGGAATTACTGTTCCCATTTCTAATAATGCTAATAACTTAATGACAGAACTTAGATGGATATCTGTAAAAATAATATTTCATGTTATGAAGTTCCAATAATCTTGTTTTGGAACACATTTAAAGTAATTAAAGGTTAATTTTTTCCCCTTGGAAAAAGAAAAATTGTTTGTTTTTTAAATTGATGATAACAAAGCACTCGAGGGTTGTCTTGCCTGTAAAATTTTGGTATTTCTTGATGCTGCTTGTTAAATCAGTGCAGGCTTTTCTCTTATATTATAAAATCTATTTAAAATTTTTTAATTTGAAGTCACTTATACATGTCTAAGTGTGGGTGAATTTAGATGGCATATACACTATTGTTTTTGCAGTGCTTTCTGTATCTGCCTATGTTAATAACTAATGTATTTTTTAAATTTGAAATGCTGCAGCAAGTAAAATAGCAGTACTACATGATTTTCACGATCTCCATTATCAAAACAATGCTGAGGTTACCCCCCATTTTAAACTACTTGCATATAAGTGACTTTTTTCTACAGTGTTCAGACATTCCAGGTTCCAAAACGAAAAGTCCTTAGGCCATTTCCAAGTAGTTTTCCAGTAGACGCGGTCTGGCTAATTCTATCTTTGGATTTCTTAACAGTAAGATTTTTTATGGAGTGGGATAGTTGTTCCTATGCCTAACCCCCAACCTGGAGGACCAGTCCCCTGATATAATCCCCAGGGGCAAGATGCCCAGCTATACCCCCAGATGCTGGGGAAAAAAAAACTTGGTGCATCAAATTTGGTGGTTTATCATGGGAGCTGTGAAAATCATGTAATAATATTCTCTGTTTTCAGTTTAAAAGTTTATGTAAAAAATGGTACTTCCAACTTTCAACTTCTATTTGCTGAATTTGATGATCTGTGTGTTATCGTAGAAGTCTTTTTTCAAATTAAACGTTTATGTAAAAAATGGTATTTTCACTTTTAAATTCTGTTTTCTGAATTCTGACCACTGTTAGTGGTTCCAGAGCACATTTTTAACAGTACTTTGTTTCATCTACTGGGGGGAAGAGAAACTAACTTTGCTCAAGTGGTGCGATAAACCTATCAACATGTACTAATTCAGAAGTCAAACAACAAAAATCAGCATTATATTTTCAAAATTTTCACAGGACTAGTTTCGATGGTTTTACCGAACCACCATCCTCAGCTGCAAAACCGCAAATGAACAAGATAGGAGTTGTTGTTTGACTTCTGAATTAGTATTTGTTCGGCATGTTATTGTGTCTTAATATCAACATGTGTCAAAATACCACAGTTGGCTGGATTAATTTTATAAAATAGGCTTATTAGCTAGATTTACTTTGATAACCTAAAAAACAAACAGGTGGGAAAATTGTCGAAATTAATGGCAATTTTTTCCTGCAGTGAAAAAAACAGCAGTGGGTATTCAGTGGGTTATGCTGTGAAAGTAGCAAGTGATTTCTTATTCAGGTTCCAAATTGGGAGGCAAGCACACGGATATCAGTAATGTAGACCACATTAGTGGAATGATCAATAATATATTCAGACTGTTGAGAAGCCTATAAAACAGATGAAAGCTTGGTTACAGCCATTTAACTGTGAATCACAATTTTAATTTTGGTGATTCAGCAATGGGAAATGTGGAAAGGTTATGGGACTCTGTTAAATAACAAAGCAAAAAGGTACAGCTCGACATCATCTAGGGTCATATCTTTTGGAACTCATAAAATGAAATAAATCCTTTGGGAAAGAAGAGCCTTTTGATGCTACATTAAAAGCAATCATAGAGATATGGCAGTCACAAACTGTATGCGAGTACTGTTTGGGTAACGGGAGCCATTAAAATCAAGTAGTGCGAGAACCATTCGTGAAAGTTATGGAAGAATGTTTTTTTCCATGATTTCACCATGCATCATCGTGCAAAATGAATTTGTAGGCATTTAATCATGAAAGCTATACTTGGCAGGTTTCTTTATATGATTTTAACTTTTACTGTATTGAAACTATTTTGATGTAAAAAAATTAATTATTCATGTAAACTTGTCTGTGAAATAATGTGTTGTGTCTTTTAGTTGTTCTTGATCCTGTTGAAGAATACCTCAAAAACATTAGCCAAGTACCTCATAACTTAGAACCTGTAGCTGGGTGCTCACATTCAAATCGTACTCTCAGGATAAGTGGAAGGGAAAGAAGTTCTGATCCAGGGCCTTCTACTTTACCAGATGACAGAATTAGTTTTCCAGGCAGTGAGCCACCTCCAAGCAAAAGACTGCGACGTAGCCAAAGAATTTGTACGCGGTCTTTCAGTAAAAATGAGCCTATTGTTGGACCTACAGGCTTGATAGGATTACGAAAGAAATTTACCTGTGGTAATATATTCCTTTTTTATTTTATAAGTTTTCCCACTTCATCACTTTTCTACAAAAAAATATAAGATCAAGATTTCTTTCAAGCATTTCTATGTTATCCTTTGGATTATAATGACACTGTAGAATTTTTTAAATTTTGTTCAACAATATTTAACTCTCTCACAAAATTAGTAATACATATGAGAGTGTATTAATTTTTATGATGAGTATAATAAAATTTTTGGAGATGCAGAATTGTGTATAATTTTAGGAATAACTCTAGTATAATTCTATAAATGTTCTCTGAATTCTGTAATAGTAGTAATCAGGGCTGTGGAGTCATTAGGGAAAATGGCAGATTCCTGGAATTTTAATGACTCTGACTCCTTCATATATATGTAAGCATATACACATGGGTACAGCTTTTTTTTTTAATATAAAAGAATAGATATATGATACAGAGAAAAAATTGATGCATAGCAAAGTTTTTATATTAATTAGCATTTATTGTGAAATGGAAAAACTGGCATTAGTAATTTCTAAGAAACGGTAAAACTTCGGCAAAATCTTCTTTGTTAGAGGCTCATAGATTCAATTTGATAAACTTCAGAACTGAGAAGAGTCTTTCTATACTGACTTGAGTAGGAAGAAGAGCTATTACTGTTAGGACTACTTCCTTTAACTTTTCAGGATAGATTTTTTTATAAGTTCTAAAAGAAGTGTTCTGCAAGAGCAATCATATTTATCTATTTCTTCAAAGGCCATGTATAAATCTTGTTTTTTTTTTTTTTTATATATATATATATATATATATATATATATATATCTAAAGGCTTTTGGTTCTTTATTTACATTCACTTTGCCTTAGCCTTTTCAATATTATCCAAATAATTTGCAAAATCTAATTCATACTGGAAGAAGATGATAGAGATTCAACAAAAATCAAAAAGCATAACTTAATGATAATTTTACATGGAAACTTTAATTTTAATTCTAGAAATTGTTTGTTTAACTGTATTTGGTATTTTTATGTTTTTCTATATTTTACAATTTTTAATGAAGATGTTTTGAGTTTTTACGCATTTTTGTCTTGCCGCAAAGTGAGGGCTGCATTAATTGAATGAAGTATACCTCTACTAAAATTCAAGGAAATAAATTTAAAAGAAATGCAGCTAAAAATTTATATAATTTAATATTTCGTACAAGTCATGTGGTGTACACACCAGATTTTTTGTCTTGCAGGGGATCTTTAGTGTTCAGTGTTACACTGGTGTGCAAAACTTAAGCAATAGGTGTTCGCTTTGCCATAACTACATGAGAAATCATCTGAGGGACATGAAATTCAGAATTAAAAGACAGTATTTTGTATTTAAACGATGATAAAAGCATAGTTGTGCAAAAATGAATACTATGCATACAGTATGGAATCAGCTTTTAAAAAAAGCCTTTGTTGAACTCAAAAAATCATTACATATGATTGTCTGTATAAGAGGAAGAACAATAAGCAGATGCTCCTTAATATGGGATATGCCTGGTGCTAAGTATAGACAGACAGTGCGAAGCAATCATTGCCTTACTGCAGTGATTGCTTCGCACCATCTGTCCATGCTCAGCACCAGATTGTCCAACAGATCTTGAGGTGAGAAAGCCCATTCCTCAATCAGCATCTGTTTCAGTTGTTGGCCGTTCCCCAAAGCATGTAATCGTGCCACAAGACGTCTGCCAAAGCATCCTACATATGTTCGATGGGATTTAAATCATGGGAGTCGGCTGGCCAAACCATTCGAGCGATATCTTCCCTTTCAAGTAGCTTCTGTAGAGGAGGAGTCCGGTTTTGACCATACATTGTCATTCATAAAAAGGAAGTCTGCTCCAGCTGCAGCTCGGAACAGATGCACATTAGGGAAGGATCACCTCCTGACAATAGCGATCGATTCAACATAATGCCTCCCTAGACCAGAACCCCAGGACCATCGTAACGGTCTCTTTCTGTGATGTTACTGGAATGAATTCATGTCCCAACCTATCACCGAATCAACTGGCATTGAGAATCACTTTTGGCACTAAAACGACTCTCATCCATAAAGAGGACACGAGTTCATCGATGAAAAGAACAATTTTTTTGCTCCGTGCACCACTCTGAATGGTGGCACCAATAGCCAGTGTTCAGGACGGCGGGCGAATAGGCCACCTTTGTGAAGGCGTTTGAACGCAGTAAACTGTGACACTTGTCGCCCCGTTGCTGTACACAGTTGTTGAGCTATGGTGCTTGCAGGGTAGTTTCGGCTCTTTTCGCCTGCAGGATGATATATAGGTCATTCACTGCAGTTGTTTCCCTAGAGTGGCCACCACCAACCTCTCTAACAGCTGTACCTGTGGAAGGCTGACATTTGCATATGCATCTAGTTTTCTTCGAATCCATATATGAGCTGAATTCTGTAATTTAGCTTTAGAAAAAGTTCTAAAAATTCTGGGCTTTATTGGAAATATATGGTAATTTACCTCGAGAAGTACCTTTGACTGGTTTGTATGATCCTGAACTTTAATATTTTCTTTGAAATGATTACAGTATAGCACTGTAGTATTTAAATTCTTAGTAAAGTTTTCATTTTGTCTTTTAGCATTATTTAGCATCTTTTTTTTTTTTTTTTTTTTTTTTTTTTTAATTCATATAGATGTTCGTCTTAGAGTTCGTGCAGAATATTGCAATTATCAGTCTGTTCTGCAAGGTAATGTATCTTCCATTAAGCCTGATCCTGTAGAACGGCAGCTGGAATGTTTCACACAAGCAAGTACCATTTTACGAGCTCGAGACTTGGGTTACATTGTTTGTGACATTAAATTTTCAGAGATAACATACCTGGATGCTTTCTGGAGAGATTACCTCAATGGTTCTTTATTAGAAGCTTTGAAAGGTATATATAATTTTTTAATATTTTCCTCTCTCCTTCTCTCTCTACTTTTTTTAAAATCAGATTCTATTCATTATTCAAGTAATATTTTAAAAATTAAGTATGCTAAAGTTAGTGTTTTTTTTTTTTTTTTTTTTTTTTTTTCTGGAGCACTCCTAAACATTTTGTGAATTTAATGGGGAGACGATTAGAGATTTTAAAATGTTGTTTTATTTTGCTAAATCAACTTAATCAAATAATTAATAAATCAACTTAATCAAATAATCTTATGGATATTTATGTAATTTGTCGGGTGTTATGTAATATATTTTAGCAAAAAAAAATTTTTACTTATGTTTAAATTCACCATTGGAGTTGTTCATGATACAAGATGTAAAAAATGCCACCAAGCTCACGGACATAATCAATTGGTGTTATTGTTGGGCTGGCAAATACAGTGAAGTCATCTCTTGGGAAAGAAGACAAGTTCAGATCCACCACTGGTGGGCACAGCCTACATTGTGACTGAAATAATAATGAACAGAGGCTGATATTTTTTGCTTCAGAACATGATATGGTGGTGGCCAGTAATTGCTTTTCACATAAACGTATACACAAAATGACATGGAGATCTCCACGCCTTTAATCAGATTGATCACTTTTTACTTGATCTTAGACATGCATCAGACTTATCGGATGTCAGATCGTGAAGCAAATTTAGACTCTGACCACTACCTAGTAATGATGAAAAAAATTAGAACAAGAATTTATAATGCCCGTAAAAACCAATAAGTGAAATTAGAAAAATGTAACTGTCAACTGTTGAAAGATACAGAGAAACTGGCATCTCTGTCATAGGAAAAGTTAAAAAGGAAAAACATGATTATTGGTTTGACCTGGAGTGCAGAGCTGCAACCGAACTTAAAAATAAGGCATGTAAAAACATGATACAAAGAAAACATACTAGAATAGCCGTTGACAAATACAAATGTGCCAGAAAAAAGGGGGAAAAATGATCCACCGTATTAAGAAGGAACTTTAATGAAAATCTCTTAAAGGATGTTGAACATGTTAGGGAAGTAGGGAAAAGCAGTGCTTTCTTTCATGAGATTAATTGTGGACGAAGAAGTTTCAAGCCAAGAATTATATTGTGCAGAGGAAAAGTGGCAATATTTTAAGTGCAAAAGGTGGTATTCTCCAATGATGGAGGGAGCACCTGAATAAGTTGCTGAATTCCGCCCTGCCTTCAGAAGTTAGTCGATCAACAATCAGAAATTTGGAGCCTATTGATCCCCCCTCGTTGATAGAAGTGAATAATGCTATTAGAAAACTAAAAAACATTATATATCTTGGACCTGATAATATACCGTCAGAATTTTAAAAGTTGCATCACCTAGCTATCAGGTTGCCACCTAAGCAGGAGAATGAAATTCCGTGACTTTTCCAGGTGTGTTTCAAGAAAATTCTACGCTATCTGCATAGTGCGCATTTGCAGTGCTGAGGGTAAATTAATTATGGTACGACCTTGAAAATGCAATTTGCCAATTACATATGATTTTATATATATATATATATACAGTCAAAAGTCGTTAATCCGGACTTGTCGGGACTTCAGCGATTCCGGATTATAGATCATCAGTTTAAATCTCGTAAAATGGCATGCAGAAATTCTAAAATTAAAAATATGAAACCGTAATTTATGAAATAAAGAACAGTTATGATCTAAAGGGTATCAAAATTTACAAAAAAAAAAAAAAAAAAGCTTAATATTTATTTGTTTACTTTATTAAACATTTCTTTCAATGTAAGTTGTTTGTTTAAGTTGCTTTGTTTTATGTGATAATAATTTCTCTTTAATTCTATAAACAGACATAATTTCTCGTTCAGTTACAAAGTTCCGCTGTTCAAGTCCCGTAATTGCTGTGCCGAGAATACCGACTAACTTGTTAATTGAAATTTTTTCGTTTTCACTAACCTCTCTGTCACCGTCTTTATCCATTTTTTGCAGCAATTCCACTTTTTGTTTGACGGACATCGAAACATACTTTCGTTTTGTAGATCCTTTGGGAGCTCCAGCATCGGAAATTCTATTTGACATAATCGAAAGTTCAAGTTTACTTTTATAAAATTGTTCTTACAGTCTGCAAAAAATAATAAGCTGGATCCAATTCGAAGATTAAGGAACAACGCAATCATCAACATCAACTGAAATAGATAATTAGATAATTTTAGCTTATACCGTTCGTTACAGATTAAACGCGCATGCGAAAACGTATTCTGCGCTTGCGCACACGCAAATGCGCAGTCGTAAAGGTTTTACACGCACGCATAAACGCCTATGCGCATGTGTCAACGCGGCGCATGCGCAGAAAGTTTTTAAGCTTTGAGGTCCGGATTATAGATCATTCCGGATTATGGGTGCCCGAATTAACGACTTTTGACTGTATATATAATCACCAAAGCAGTACTTTTATAACTGTAATAGGAGTTGTAGTTCTATAGTTATAATAGGAATAATCCACTGAGGATTGAGATTAGAATCTGCCCAATCAGGATATAAAAATTTCTTTTCTACAGACATTTTGCAGCTAAAGAAATCTGTTTTATGATATTTTAAAATAAATTCAAGTACTTTATATTTATTTATTAGCGAGCATAAGTAAAAAGTATGTGCACTAAATTTTGTGATGTATGTCATATTACTGCTAGAATTAGTTTCACAAATGTGCCAGAGAAAATTGCCTGAAATTTGAAAGTATTATTAACTAATAGTAAATATATTTAGAAGGAAGAAGACACATTAAATGATACAAATAACATTACAATAAAGTTAATTACTTAAGGATTAAAAACTGAATTACAAAAGTTGACGATAATTTGGCAAATGTAGATATATTAAATAGTTAGCCTAGATGGCTGATGATGATTATTATTTTTTTTTTTTTTTTTTTTTACTTCAATATGAAGAATAAGGCATTTAAGAAAGAAGAAAAGGTTTAAAAGATTTTGTTTTATATGAGAATGGAGGGGGGGGGATTTACTTTCGTTCAACATGCACTGACGTGCATGCGAATCTTTGGATTCTCGAGGTTACTGGAAACTTGTTTTATCTTTCTAAAAGACAATTTGATTGGCACTGCAATAATTGGCTCTATGTCAGCTATCTGAATGATAATCACGTGATACATGATTGGCCAAGAAAGTTATTGTTTCCAACATTGGCACGAAAATAGCTTTTTTGGAGGATTGCAGCATGAAATTCTCTGACCTTTCCAGATATTGACTAAGGTATTTAAATTCCCTGGCTTCTTCTTCTTTTGGGGGGGGGGGTCAATTTTCGAATTCCATGTCTTTTCTATGTTTTCCAGATAGTGTGGCAATCCTGTAACTGTGTACAGCTCATAAAGGAAGGAATTCCAACATATTTGGAAAAGTGAGACAGTCCCAATGGAATGGAAACTTAGTTCCATTTGCATGATGCACAAAAAAAAAAAAAAAGATGACATGCTAGACTATAGTAATTATAGAGGAATCAGTCTTCTTTGCACACAGTCTATAGAAATCTGTCTACTGTTCTTTTTGACAGACTTTTGCCATTTGTTGATAGGTAACTAACTATCAGTGTGGATTTAGGAAGGGAAGATCTACAACTGAGAGATTTTCAACTTAAAGATCCTTGAAAAATGTTGAGAATTTGGAATCGAAACTTGCAATCTTTTTATCGATTTTAGAACAGCATATGATAGTATTAACTGAAAACTTCTCATAAAAGCTATGCATGAATTGAAAATTCCAGAAAAACTTGCTGCACTTGTAACCTTAACTCTCAAAGAAACCATAATTCAAGTATGCATACAGGATGAGTACACAGAACAGCATAAGATAAAAAATGGAGTGCGACAGGAGGATGCATTAGCACTCAAAATAATGTTTAATAAAGCACTCAAAAAAGTTTATTAGGACTCAATATTAGAGGAAATATTTTTACTCAGTTCAAATACTGGCTCATGCTGATGACATTGGCATTATTGCTCTGCACTGCCTCTCAAACAGGCATTTATGGCATTGGAACAATGTGCTAAAAGAATTTTATTTTTAAACGAAAATAAAGCTAAATATTCACCTTGCTAGTCTGACTTACAACTTAGTCAGTTAAAAAATTTCAATTATAAATTTGAAAAAGTTAACAGTTTTATTTATTTGGGAACAGAGATAAATAATAAAAATGTATTAGCCCTAGAAATATATAAAAGAATCATTGCTGCAAATATATGTTTTTATGCCGTGAAGAATTATTTAAAATCCAGCTTTCTTAAATTAAGAACTAAATTGCTTCTTTTGTAAAGAAGTCTTATAAAGATCTGTCTTGACTTGGGCATTGAGTTTACGTGATGAGGAAGCTCTGGGAATTTTTGAGAGAAACATCGTATGTTGCAGTTTTGGTGAGGTCTAAGTTTTTAGATCATGAAGAAGATCTAATTTAGAACTCTATAAAATTTATAAACAATTACTTACTATAAAATTTGTCAAATTACAGAAACTTCAATGGGCTGGCCATATGGCTACAATGAATAAAGATCGTTGCTGCTAAACAAGCTTTCTAGCAAAGCCCATGGGAAATAGACCTCAAGGCAGACCCTTGCTAAGATGGATAAATATCCATTACCATGTGAATTTCATGTCTTGGCAAGACAGAAATGTTTGCCTTTCATTTGCAAGAAACATTTGTTTCAAATGATCCGGTGAATAAAATGCATTACTGTTTTTAGAATAAGAGTATTTGTTCTTTATTAAACCAATGCAAATATCTTAGTGTGAAATTAATGTATGACAAGCATCACATAGCAGGTATTTTTCTTCTCTCACTTGTTTGGCATTGCTCTTTAAACAGCTTATGTAGAGCTTATAAGCTTTATGTTCTGCATTCTGAACATTTTTAGATTGATTCTTAAACTAGTAAGTCTGTTATAACTGTCTAAATCTACCAAACTAGAATCTGAGTCAGCATTCTAAAAAAATTGCCCATTTATATTTATGTTATTTAAATATTCATTTAATATTGAAGTTCTTTTCTTTTCTTAGGTGCTAGACTGTAATCTAAATTCGCTAGATAGTGATTTCTTTGTTTTTACAGTCTGAAATTTAATATTTATGTGTTAGCACAACCACCTTGATAGCATTTTATAGATGGAAAAGAATTATGACTTATAATCGCAAAACATTGTTTAATGAACATATAGAGTACAAAGTCCATAATTCGGACTCGTCGGGACTTCGGCGATTCCAGATTAGGGGTTTTTCCAGATTATAGATTATCAATTTAAATCTGTTAAGATGGCATGTAGAAATTATACAATTAAAAATATCAAACCGTAATTTATGAAATAAAGAGCAATTATGATCTAAAGGGTATCAAATTTTACCAAAAAAAAAGCTTAATATTTATTTGTTTACTTTATTAAACATTTCTTTCAATGTAAGTTGTTTAAGTTGCTTCGTTTTTTGTGCTAATACTTTCTCTTTAATTCTATAAACAGACATAATGTCTTGTTCAGTTACAAAGTTCCGCTGTTCAAGTCCTGTAATTGCTGTGCCGAGAATACCGACTAACTTGTCAATAGAAATTTTTTTCATTTTCACTAACCTCTCTGTCATGCCTTTATCATTTTTTTGCAGCAATTCCACTTTTTGTTTGATGTACATCGAAGCATGCTTTTGTTTTGTAGATCCTTTGGGAGCTCCAGAATCGGAAATTCTATTTAACATAATCGAAAGTTCAAGTTTACTTTATTCAAGTGTAGTATTGCTCTTACAGTCTTCAAAAAATAATAAGCCGGATCCAGTTCGAAAATTAAGGAACAACGCAATCATCAACATTAACTGAAATAGATAATTAGATAATTTTAGCTTATACCGTCCGTTATACATAAAAGACGCACGCGAAAACGTATTCTGCGCTTGCGCACATGGAAATGCGCAGTCGTAAGAGGTATTAGGCGCACGCGTAAACACTTATACACATGTGTCAATGCGGCGCATGCGCAGAAAATGTTTATCTTCGAGGTCCGCATTATAGATCATTCTGAATTATGGGTGTCCGAATTAACGACTTTTGACTGTATTTAGTATCCTCTGCATGGTTTGCTATAATCATATAAACCATTTAGTGTCTTTTTACCCCTTCTGATCTGTACTGTCCGTATCACAAGCAAGAATAAATTACAAACATTCTTAAACATTTTTCCCACTATGAGATTTTCTAAGAACAAAACATTTTTATCTGATACCATTTGGAAAATGTTTTGTGTTTCTTATTTTACCAGATTGTTTTAGTCTTCCATTCATCAACAATCGACTAAAAACAACTTGCCACACAACTGATAAGGAATGGTGTCATATATCCCTTTTACTAATGCATGTGCAAAACTTGTGTTATGCTAATATAAGCAGATATCTCAATTTTGAACTGTTTTACATTTTCAGCATTTGACGTTGAGAAACTTCTTTATGCCCCCATCCTGAAAAGTGCCTTCTAATTAGGTATTAAAATTTGATTCTGTGTGAGATTCTCTGAAATATTCATAGAAGAAATAATGTGAGAGGAAAACTGATTCAAGCTTTTAAAAATTTTTAGCTGGTAATGTATATAGATGCAGTTAAAAAGTCACATTTTCACTTTCTTTTAAAGTCACACTATAAAATTTTTACTAAAACTGAAAGTTTTCTTTTGTAATGTGAATCAAATTTAGATGAATTTTCTACCATCATTCTTCAAGCTTAAAACATATGTAAATACTGATATTATTCTAACTGTAACTGTTATATTATTTTGATTAAATTTGATTTAGCTAATTCTTGTTAGTCATTTATTATGAAATACCAGGTTATTAATCTTTAGTTTTTTTTTTTTTTTTTTTTTTTTTTTTTTTTTTGTTCCCCGTTTCAGGTGTTTTTATCACAGAGTCTCTAAAGCAGGCAGTTGGTAATGAAGCAATAAAACTTCTTGTAAATGTTGAAGAAAGTGATTATGAGAAAGGTCGTTCCATTTTAATGAAAAATTTGCACCAGTCTCCATAAATGCAATCAATTTCCTGCTACAAAAAACTGTAGTACAATTTAGTTTCCCACCTCAATAAAATCAGTAACAGATGCGAAAGATATAAATTTTTGTTTTAAAGCTTTTTACGAGTTATATGTAAGCTGTTTGTCTCCAAGTTAAAAAATAAATAACTAAAGTAAAAATACTTATTTTCTAATCTTTTTTAGTTGAAATGTTCAATTACCATTGAAAAAATTTGCACATTAATGTACTTTTCCTTTGGAAATTTTACCTTCCACCATTTTTTTAGCTTGAAATCAAGTTTTAAATTTGTTATTGTACTACAGTAATGTTTGCAGGAAGATATAAAAGCTTTTTTCTTATTTGCATTTCTAATATTGTGGTTGAGATCACCCACTTAAATGTTGCATCTGTACAGTTGAGTGTTATTCACATTTAGGTTTTTTTGTTTGAAAACATGTTTTAAATATTATCTAAGAAATTCTTTTTTGTATGTTATATTCTTTATGAACTTTGTTATGTGATGCAGATGCTGTATCTGGTAAGTGATATAGCAAATGAAATTCTTCATTCTTTCATCTAGTTGGTTTTGAAGCCACCATTAAACTGCCAGATTTCAAACAAAAAAAAAGTTCATCTTTTAGGAATACCTGTCTGTTAACATAGTCTACCTCATGAAAAGAACATTAAGTTTGATATGATAAACATTCTCTATATTGTCATTTTTTATCAAGTGTATTTGAAAATATTTAAATTCAAGTTTCCCATTAAATTACATGCTTTAAAATGTCAGTTATAAAAACATGTGTTCTCAATACCTCTCTGTCGAATAGCCAAATAAGGAAGTTGATCTACCTCAATTAACTTCAGAATTGCCATTTCATGCCTTACTGCATATGTTTTAGTTTTGTCTGCTTAACAATGAAGCAGAAATAATATAGGAGTTTTTAAAGTCATCATAGTGTTTTCGTAAGTATGTTAAATAAGGCATTTAGGATTGGTACTGCTAAAAAACCAAAACTTTTGCTTTTCATTGTTATTGAAAAAAAGAATTGTGCTTATGCAAGTTTCAGTAAGATATGTAATATATGGTACATAGGCATTTGATTTTAGTTTAACTGTTGAAAGTAGGATTGAATCATTTTTAAAAGTTTCTGTTGTACATTATTAAAAATTTCTTTTTAAGGGGGGTTAATTTTCATGTTTTTCAGTTAAATTTTTAAGAAACATTTCAAGTTGAAAAACAATAACAAATATATAAATAACATACAGAATTAAACAGGTGAGATAACGTGTTTGTGTTCACTTGCATAAGGCCAAATTTATTTTAAATTTTTGTAAGAAAGTAAAATCATCATCATAAAATTTCATATCTTTTTTATTTTTATTCAAATTAAAAAATATATGGTGATATAGAATAAAGGAATGTAATTTGGGTGTTATCACTTGGCAAGGATTTCATTGCTAGTTAAATGTGCTAAGCTATTTTATTTATTGTGCTCTTCATATTTTTTAGCAGTTGTGTGAAATATTTTTGTAAATTATGTCAAAATTTGCTTTTAAAACTTTTGATAGTGAAAATATTTTGCAGAATTATTAGTAATTCAAAATCTAGGCATTATGTCTATCATATATCAAAGAATTATTGAAACAATAGAGATGAAATAATTATGAATATTAGTTAAATATATGTTAATTTTATTGCTATAAAAATATTTGTTCATCTGGTTTATGAATTTGCCAAATTGGGGGACACTGCATTACTTTTAAAATATTGCAAAATGTAGTTCTTACATTGAAAATTTTGTTTCATTCTTCAACTACATTTTTAAAATTATATGAAATAAAGAAATAATATTGAATTTCAGTTTTTAACATGTTTGCTGTCATCTGTGAGAATACCTGTAGTTACCAAAATGAGCCCCCCCCCTCCCCAAACTATGAGATAATTCTTTATTAATCTCATCTGAATCACCAATTATGGGTATATGCCAAAAAAATACTTGCAATGTTTAAGTTTTGGTGCACAGGAAGAAACTAAATACTACACTTCGCATATTGAAATGGATCCATTTAATTTTTAAAACCTAGATACAAAAATTAAATGTTTAGAACACAAAAATATATCTGTTCACAATATATTTGACTACAACAAATAAAAATTACTTTTATATATTATGTTGAAATTTTAATAGGTGTATTGAATATTATGTATAATATGTTTTAAAACAATTTTCCAAGTGCAGATTTTTTTCATATACCAGACAAAAATATCTTATTCTGTCCAGTACGAACACTATGTGGCTTTACAGATCGGACTTTTTTCTGCATTGGTGGAAAAACTACCAAATAGTGGAAATTGTCATGTTTTGTTTTTTCTTGTACAAGTATGTTCAGACTCATCCAGTCAAGCATTGTAAAAATTTTTCACGAAATTTCAAAATTATTGTTTTATTTCCTTTAATTTTAGAATGTAAAACCCCTTCCCTCCCCATTAGTCTCTTAAGATATTGGACCTTGCCATTTCAATTACAGATGTGAACTATTTCCAGACAGTGTGTGTTTGGTTGTATGGAAAGCACTTCATGCTTATTTTTCTATTTACAAACAACTGCTGCTCCATTTCTCCTCTAAACAACTTTTTTTTTGTGTGTGTGTGTGTAATTTGGGTTTCTTAGTCTATAATGTACCACGTACATTATGTATTGAAGAGTGTTAGGTGATCTGCCAAAGAAACAGAATAATAAAAATCGCTCATGTACAATATATATCCCTTGTGTAAATAGTGATCTGTTATTAAGACACAATAACATGCCGAATAAATACTGATTCAGAAGTCCAACAACAAAAATCAGCGTTAATTTTCAAAATTTTCACAGGACTAGTTTCGATGGTTTTACCGAACCATCATCCTCAGCTGCAAAACCGCAAATGAGAGACCATTTGCGGTTTTGCAGCTGAGGATGATGGTTCGGTAAAACCATCGAAACTAGTCCTGTGAAAATTTTGAAAATTAACGCTGATTTTTGTTGTTTGACTTCTGAATTAGTGATCTGTTATATGTAGAAATATGTGTGTTGCTTTACCGAGGTCTTTGTCAAAGTTTTCAGACTTTTCACAGTAAAGCATAATTTTAGTACAATTCTATTTGATTTCCATGATTCATATAGTTTGATACCATACTTGTGTTAGCTATAGAATTCATTTGTATTCCAATAATGCTCAATAGGTGGAAGATTACATGAACCCATTTGCAACAACAATCCAAGGAAAACTTTTATTTCTTTGTATCTGTCTAAGTGGAAAGATGGCTTACCTTTCAACCTGGTTTTTGCTCGTTGATTTCTCCTGAAGGATACAAATTGGTCTGATCAAGCAAAAAAGTTTTTTAAAAAAATGGAGGGGGGGGAATATAATTTTTCTATAGTGATGATCTCGGTCTTCGAACCTAGGTTTTGCTTGAATCCAGAATAAAAGTAGATTGTTTTCTATATCAGTCCAGTCATCATTGTGCACCTGCCCATTATTGTGTTTATCAGCAATATATAGGAAACTGTTTTACTGCTCACTGGGAGGAATGAATTCATCTTATTCTTCAGTGGAAAAATCACTCAAATTTGTTTAGTATTCTAGTTCTTTTTCACTGAGTATTTTCCTTTTCAATATTTTTGTGGGTTTAATAGTAAAATGTTATAAACAGATTGCTCAAGTTCAGTGATACATGCAAGACCAATGGAAAGTGATATATCACACATGCTACCTTTAGATGTGCATGAGTGCACAGAACAGGGACTATTGGGCATGCAGATCAGTTTTGTGTGCATGTGTAACATGGGTATAATTGTTTATCTCATTACGAGTATACGTGTGTGAATTTATTTGTTTATTGCTAATAGTAATGTTATATCTATATTTAAATAATAAAACAGCAGAAAATAACTTAAATGCATAAAAATGTAGACAAGTTCTTGGCATGTGTGAACAGATATACTCTCTCAGCTTTGGCAGCAAACATGTTAAGAAGATAACATTTAGGAAGAAATGAAAGTGTGCTCAGTTCTTCTTAATCTAAAATAAATGTAAAAAAGATTTTAATATATTTTTAAGGCTTTATTTCTTAAAAGTGTCACAAGTTAAAGTAAAAATATCAAACTTAGTTTAAACAAATCTTCCATTTTCTAGAACAACGTTTATTGAATGGTCTCAGGTTGCATAAGTTACATTCCATTTCATTTACTAGCTTTTCAAAAGCAGTAAATGCATGTCCAAGGTATAAATTGGCACTTCTGTAAAGAACTACTTACCTTCATCCAGATATAGATGCCTTTAAATTGTTAAATGCATTGTGAGATAATTTTGTAATGTAAGTAATTATAAAAGAAATAAAAGCATTTTTCTTACCTTATACATTTAAGTTGGAAGTAATTGGAAAGGTTAGGTGAATTGGATAACTGGATGGTTAGGATTTTTTTTGCTTATTTTTTTATTCATATCTTTGTATGGCAATTTCATATTTCTACATATCTTGGGATATAATGGTATGTGTTGAATTCCCCCCTCACCTTTTTCTTGTAGATATTCTTAATAATCCTTGCAGCAATGAGATCAAATGACTGGTTGTACAGGATATCTATTTTATGAAATACTTATCAGTGTTGTTTGCTTAATAATAAGCCTGAAATACCTCAGAATTTTTTTCACTGAAAGCAAGTATACCTTGTTCAGTGAGACTTTACTCCGGCAGGAACACCGTATCCAGGAACTTTTTTTTCCCATGATCCTCATCTGTGCTACCTCATGCACACAAAACAATCAGATCTTTAAAGAAAGGTAATCTTTTCCCATTTTTAATTGCTCTTGTGTAAAATTTAAAATTATTTTATGAAGTGCATATTTTTATCATACATGTGTGTAAAATATTTTGCATTGTTTTTTATCAGTTACAGATCAAAATCTTTTGTTAAAGTCTAATTAAGCTGTTTTGCATTGTTGTTTCACAATTAAAAAAAACTGCAAAACTGCTGAATGTTATTTCTAAAACATTTGGTATTTTTATGTAGTAATTTGAATTGTTAAGAAACAATTTTTTTATTTTTAATTGTTATTGGTCGTACCTTTTTTATGATGGCACTTAAAGTGGTAGCAGTACCTTAGAAATTAACATTTTTCTTTTTAGTTCCTACAGGTTTAAAACATTTTGCTATTAGAAAAATTATATAAAAATAATCAGCAGTCGGAATTCCATCAACTATGACTATAGTTTATCCCATTTGTGAACGTCTCATGGTTAAAATTGCTGTTTTGTCTCCATGTATATTTGTTAAAAATATTTTCATTATTTGAAGTTATGCCAAAGCTTCTGATGTATTGCTTTGTTTACTGTGCAACTTATTAAATTTTCAATAAAAGGGCAAAATATCCTGAAAGCATTAGTTGTGTTTTAATTCCTTACATATTCTATATTAAAAGTCTTTTATGATGGTGTTACAAAATTTAAGCCAACATAGTTCATTCATATTACCTGTATTCATAATCAGAATGTAAGGTTAGACAATTTAAAAATTTAGACTTTTCAAATCTTTTGCTGTGTATATGGGGGAGGGGTCACTTCAATTTAACCCTTAATGGAAAAAAAGGATGGGTGGTCTGCGTGTAATTGGGTCATCAAAAAAAAATTTTTTTTTTAATGATAAATATAAATGAAGCAGTATAGGATCATTAGAAACTTTCATTGAATCACATAAGCACCATTTTATTCTGTGACTTTGTATAATCTCTCGGGCAGCTGAAAAGTTCCTTTTTAAAAAAAGTTGTTAAGAAGTTATCCACATGCTGTTTAACAGTCTTTAAAGAAATGTTGTAATATACAATTCCTTTGTCGTCTCAAAACATTACATTTTTGGAATGCAGCCTTCTTTCTGTGTTACTAAAAGATGTAAATTCATTTGCCTTACCCCATGATCTTTTCCCTCGAACATTATCATATAATATCCACTTCTTATGTCCAGTAATAAAGCCTTTCAAAAAAGGAGCTTTATGGTTTCAGCGAAGAATAACGTGCTGAAATCAAACAATCATATTTTTCTCTATTAAAATATAGGATATCCATTCTGATAGTTCCTGAACTGTATATTGTAGATCAGGGGTGGGTTAAGTCAGTTGGGAGCTCCAAAGAAAGTGTTTACATACCTATATGCTTGAAATGCAATTAGTACTGAAGTGTAATGAATAATTAAATACTTATAACTACTTAACATAATTAATATTTTAATAAAATTGTGATTTAATATTTGTATTTCAAAATATTATATTTTTTCATATATAGTATTGCAAATCAAGACTCGAATACAAATTAAAATTGCATCAAGATGTGAAATATTCTATGGGAAACAAAAGTAAAACATGAAACTGCTAAACATTTTATATAATATTTTTAAATAATTTATTAAACTTGGTGACTATTCAGTAATAATCATAATAAATACATTTTTTCCTTAATTTGTTCAACTAAAATTCATCACTTATTTTAGAATTATAAATGTTAACATTTCTTGCCCGTATTTAATAGAACCATACAGTTTAGTTTTTCTGACATCATAATACTTCAATAGTTTTTTACCCCTTTTAAAATAAAAAAGATCATTCTTCAAAGATTCGCTGAAAACTGAAATGGTCAAAAAATATTTTTAATAATTTCTACATTAGAAATAGTTAGCAGGATTTCTCTGGTTCTATGATATACTTGTGTGGCAGAACTAAAATTTTCAACTTTAAAAAACAATAAAAATTATGTGTCTTCGTCATCAAAGTTTATAACATTTATATGATTTTTATAAATCTGATGCAGACTTTTGTTGACCAACCAGGATAGTAGTTTGTGACTCTTAACTACCATACTGAAAATTTATTTATTGTCAAGAATATTCTGGAAACTGTTTCTTCTCAACTGAGATTTTGAGATTAAACTAGGATTTTGGAGACTAGTTTTATTCAAATTAACTTTAAAAAAAAAAAAATTTTTTTAACATTTGTTATTTAACAGCTTTCATGTTATCTACTTTTTTAAACAATGAGCCATCAAGTATTAGTTCTTAGAACCTATAATTAAATAACCAGTTGATGTACACTCCGCAAAAAAAGAAAAAAAAAGGTCAGTTCGAAATCGCCCGTTCTCCTGGGCCGATTGACAAGATTCAAACTGCGTTTTTCATGTCTCGAAAACGTGACTTCAGATGTATATTATATATAGCATTGTTCTAACATAGTATTTTGACGCAAAATCGGACTTTTTCTGAATAACTTTTTTTTTCATATTTCGATTTTACGACAAATTATGCCTAGATATTAAATTTTGTAAAACTTGGTGTGAAATTTACGGAGAAATTCAAAAATTTATCTTGGCGCAATTTTTTTCAGTTTGCGCAAAGAAGAATTCACTTGGTGAACTTCTTAATACGTGGCAACTAATTTTCCTTCCATTAGCCGGAGCGGGAAAAAAGGCACCTCGCTCCTACTTTCAGATAATTTTAGCAAAGTGTCTAAACCACATTTGATTGTTTTATCGCTTTCAACAAATATGCCAAATTTCAAAATGTGCCAATTATTAATTCACGTATATGTTTGGAAATTTTAAATAAAAAACAATTTTAGCAGGTATGCTTAGAAATATGTGTACTTTAAGATGATGGTAAAAATTTTATATATTATAATTCAAAATTTTTTTTGAAAAATTTATAAAAATTATTTTAAAATAAATCATAAAAAATGGGTGAAATTTATTTGGAATGAACCTGAATTTCGAAATGTGGAAGGAAGAATCAAATAAAGAGAGATTAATAAATATATACCAAACTCAAAGTCCGATTTTGTGTCAAAATACCTACATTAGAACAATGCTCTATATAAGTCTGATACATATTCTAAGTCGCGCTTTCGAGACATGAAAAGCGCAAGTTGAATTTCGTCAATCAGCCCAGTAGAACGGGATATATAGAACTGTTTCCCCCCCCCCGCAGTGTACAAGTCGTTAAGTAGTAATGTTATCAAGTTACACGAAGATAACTCAAGTAGATGATGCCGCTGCAGTGAGACTCACGAAATCCTGAGTTTCATTAGCGTGCAAAACACATCAATATCAAGCATTTTTTCATACAAGAGAAAGTTCAAGAAAAACAAATCATTCTGCAGCAGATACCTACAGAGGAGCAAGTTGCTGACATAATGACTAAATCTCTTTTTAAACCGAGTGTGTCGATTCTTTAATGATAAAATGGGACTCTTGTGACTTTCTCTCGTATTTTATTATTGTCTTTTTTTCTTTTATTACTGAAAAGGGGAGGTGTGAAAGTATCTTATAAAAAGGAAAGAGAATAATAATAATGATGTTTAATTTAATTAATAAGCTCTGGCAATTTAGTTAATAAATGTTGTTGTCATCAGAAAATCGCGCTTTGCGATACTGTTATTCCAAAGATGTAGTTCAACTTAAGGTAGTAATTCCAATTAAAATTTACTATTTTTGCTCTGCTATAAATTTTTTTTTTAGGTTCTAGAACCAATTTTTCATTCACTCATCAATATTTGAAAGATCTGCAGGCTTGTTCAGTGACTTTTTAACATGCCTTCGTGGTATTTCTCCACGAAGGCATGTTATCTCTCCTGTCTTCTTAACATGCCTTCGTGGTGTAGTGGTCAGCACACTCGGCGCGTATTCGAGAGGTTCGTGGTTCGAGTCCCAGCGATGGCATTATTCATTTTTCATCTCTTCTGCTTCGAAATAATGTAATGTCTACAGGCTCGCCAGGGGAAGAATCAACACAGACCGAGAGGATAAAAACATGATATAATGTCAAATTAATGGACAGGAAGAATTCAAAGAAAGGAATCAAGTGCGGTTGTGGAATCCCAAGTGTTAAGAGATCTCACTGAAGAAATGGAGCAATTTAGTGGTGCATACAATAAAGACTAACCTGAAAGAAGTGCACTATAATAGACTTTATTAAAGATAATGAAGATTAGTTGTAGCTCTCTTGAGAATTGCACTGCCAAAGCAGTCATAAAGGAGGGGTTACATATATTTCTGTAATATAAACATCTTTATTTATTTAATTTTTGCATATAGGGTAATAAAACTTTATTTTGTCTATAATTGAATTTGTGGCCACATTTTGTACATGAGTGTTTATTTCTTGTATAGAACTGTAGCTGCTTTAATTTTTTTTATTTGAAAATAGCTCAACTAGAATTCATAGGCAAACATGCTTCCCATGGAGCGAAATTTGGTGTTTTCTTAATTAGCGACTTTCTAGAAAATAAATTTTCAAAGACAAAGCAATTTTTCCCAATGCTCCCAGAAGTCCTAAATACAATTCCGAGAACCAAGAGGCATCAGTTGTTATTCAAGTCTGAAAGATTGTGGTGCAAAGTGACTTTGCATGTTTTAGAGCAATGTTTCTCCACCGCCGGTCCGTAAAATATCCAGCTATTTGTCCTAAACCGAATGTGTCATTGGCCGACAACCGATATTACAACAGCACCTACATTACAATAACAATAGTTTGCTGTTTGGAAAATAATATGATCGATGATGGTGAAAAATGTAACAAACTGGCAACTATGTATCTAATCGCCTTTCATAAATTACAGTGCCGTGCACTTAGTACACCAGTTAATGTGCCCCTGGTCTGCCTTGAGTATCGCTAATTACTTGAACGCTGAGTATCTATCGCAATATT
Source organism: Stegodyphus dumicola (assembly GCF_044657685.1). Lineage (NCBI taxonomy): Eukaryota > Metazoa > Arthropoda > Arachnida > Araneae > Eresidae > Stegodyphus > Stegodyphus dumicola. Next base: position 17,048,473 of record NC_140772.1, on the reverse strand, counting down.
TAAGCCGTCTTAGGTTGGTTTCGCTTTTTATCTTGCTTACGTTCTTCTGCACGCTTGGACATCTGAAAATTATTTAATCAGCGTAACTTTGTAACAGTCGCTGAATTTAATACTGTGCTATAACTAATATTTCTGTTACTTTAAAAAAATTAAAAATCAATAACCAAGATGAGTAAGAAGGAAACTAAAGGCACATAAATTTAAATATGTTTGTAGGGGCAAATGGTAATAAGAATATTACATTTAACTTATGTAATAATTCTTGAATACCTTGTAAAGTTTTGAGGAAGAAGGGGAAAAAATCACCGGTCCGCGGACCAAAGAAAGTTTTAGAGTTTATTCTGTAAGTAATTTGGGGACTTTAGGATTATACCTGCATTTTCCTTTAGCTATTTACAGCTCTTTATGTAGGATTTTACTATTTACAATAAACTGGCAATTTCTTCTTGCACATCAGGAGTGATTATTTAAAAAGGTATCCATGAATCCATTGCTAGCAATAATATATATTTCCTTTCATTTAACCACTTTTCTACCCTTGTTTGCTGTAATAAAAAACTGAATTTTTTACTAGTCTCTGTATATATCTTTCATCAAAATCTCTTTGAAGAATTTTGTTTTATCTAATCAGTTTCTTCTTTAATAATTTTTGAATTTTGAGATTTAATCACTTCCTCTTCACTGTACATCACTTCTACCGACTTTCGTCCCTTTCGGACAACTCCTTCTTGGTGCGTCTTTTTTTTTTTTTTTTTTTTTTTTTTTTTTTTTTTTTTTTTTGTCTAAGAGTGTATTTTGGCATTAAAATTGATAGTTCAGTGTGGGAAGCAATTTCTCGCGCTAATAATGGTGTTTCTGACAAAGCAGTTCATGGGAAAAAAAAAAAAAACATATATCCGTTAAAAAAGTTAGTACAAACATTTACTTGAGGTGTGAATCCTCAAGATGTCAATATTTTGGGTTGAAATCTGAACACAATTTTTTCTAGCCCCATTTGAAACCACATAATGATTCAGGCAGTATGAATTTAAAAAAAAAAAAAAAAAAAATCTTTCACTCCATCCTATTATACAGGGATCGGACCATGGGAATTCTCGCCAAATTTAGGAACAAAAATTAGGCACCACAACCATCGCCAGCTGGACGTTATTTCGCCATATTGGCGAGAGAGCCGTTTACCTTAATGTTAAATGAACTTGCCTCTGTAACCTTTTTTTTCCAGCGAAACCTCAATCTGAGGGCTTTTATGTTGTACTATACAAGAGATACGACAATTTAACATATAAATTCATTAATATTATTTATATATATAAAAAAGTATAACCCTTCTCAAGCACTGCACCTCCCGGACAAGGCTATCCATGGACAACAAGCCAGACTGCCAACTAAAGAAAATCACTGTAATACTAAAATAATAATTTCAATAAATACATACAACAAATCAAATAATAAATAAATAAATGCATTTAGAAATTAATATACTGATAGGACGATGTCTTCTATTTACATTATATAAACTATAAGAACTACGTACTATGGCCATAATAAGGGGCTAGCATGTCGTATGAACGACTTTAGGCTTAGAATTTAATGACTTACGGATCCGAACTACGACGTCCTTTCAGCGTTTAGAAGCACCTCTGTTACTTCGCAGTAAATTCGAAAGTAACTATTTACACGGTGGAGGTAGGTCGCGACAGACCAGATACTCCGGTTTTTGCACCACTCGAAGAAGCTGCGATGTCGTTCGGTCTGCTTAGGAGTATATAAGGATCTCCAGGAGGATGGAGATCCTTCGTCGTTCAGCCTGCTTAGGAGTGTGTAAGGAATTCCATCTTTCCGTCTCCAAGTTGACTTACTGTCTTGTAAAATTGTGCATCACTTTGAACCGTGCCTTGGATAGCCTGAATGTACTCCTGAGGCAATGAAGGTATATCCAGAGGGCGACAAAACAAAAAGTCACAAAGCAGACAAAGCTCACGATCAAAGAGCATCTGGAATGGTAATTGCCGATAGTCTCGTGGACAGCACTCCAATAAGCCAGAAAGAAATAGAGATGAATTCTCATCACACTCCTGTTGATTTCTGGAAACTATCAGCGAGAGGTTATTAAGGATGGTTCGATTAAGCCTTTAGCATTTAATGCACGATAATCAACACACAGTCGTATTCGTCCGCCTTTCTTGTTTACACAAATTATAGAATATGAAATTTCAGCGCTGCTTTCTTCTGTTAAATCAAGTTCTAACAGCTCTTCAATTTGTTCATCAACTTTGGCTTTTAAAATTTCAGGACCTCTGTAAATATGCGATTTTTTTTCCCCCTTTCTTCATTGTGTTTTAAGTTCATTTTGTGCCAACCCACTTTCGCAATTTTTACGTTATCTGTAAATAATGATTCGTGCTCTTGTATGGTTTGTCGAATTTGCTCCTGTTGATTACTTCTTAAATGTTCAAGTTGCAATTTTTGGAGAATACATTTTATATCTCGATATGAATGTTGGGCAGTTGGATGAATCTTCCCAAATTCTTCTTCATTTTCAAAGATAAATCCTACGGTGTATATTCTACCGATATATTTCCGATTTCATTCACGTAAACATGTCTTATTTTTCCATCAGAAAGATTAATTTCATATGAATGAGATGGACACTAGTTTATGATCTTCTCTAGATCAAGCCGTCTTGCATAGAGTTTATTAAATGAGTCAGGAATAAGCAAATATACTTTATATCCGACATTAAATTTTAGTTCGGCGACGACTATTTAAATTCTTTAGGAATACTTTTGGGGATTCAAGTGATTCCAATAAGCTGCCTGTTTCTCAGAGAACCGCCTGCAAGAACTTGTGGAAGAAAATCAGTATGCGAGAGAGCTGTCTATGGAGTTATACATTAGTACCGTGTGCATTAGTAGCGCTATGCATCGCATTAACTTGACATACAAGTTCAATCACTGGGTGCGGCATTAGCTGACTCAAACAGATAGGACAGACGTGTTCGGGCCTGCACTATTCTACTCGAATATCAACACAAGGACGAAATTCTGGACTGGATCGTCACTTGTGATGAAAAGTGGATTTACTTCAACAACACAGGCCAGAAACGGGGTCGGTCTGCGCCCGGTGAACCTGACGCCAGCGTTTCAGAGCGCGATTTGATTAACAAAAAGATCATGCTTTGTATCTGCTGGAATTGCCGTGGTATTAACCATAAAGAGTATCTAGAAGAAGATAAAACCCTCAACAGTAAGGTCTACAGCTAGATGTTAGTCCGTGTTGATGCTGGAATCAAGGAGAAACGTCGAACTGAATTCCGGCGCAAAATGGTAAACTGAGTTCGTCTGCAAAAAGGTAATGTTCCACCAAGATAATGCAAGACCACATGTGTCTGCATTCACCTGCTGGACTTTGTACGGACTCGAATAAGATCTTTTGCCACATCCACTATATTCCCGACATCGGACTTCTACCTTTTTTCACACCTGCAACTACATCTTGCTGGTGCTATCTTCCATTCTGCACAAGACGTCGGAAATGCGGTTGATCTGTTTTTGGACTCGCGACTACCAGATCTCTCGGTCAAAGCCTTTGAAAAGCTCTTTGGCAGAAAAATCATAGATTCGGGTGGTGATTATTAACCGCACTAAAGGTACTGCTTTCGTGTTTTCTTTTCTTTTTTTCCCCTAACTTTATTAAGAATGTTTTTCAACGGATAACTTGCGTTATAACCAGATATAATGGAATTGCTAATCCCAATAGAAGTGAACAACTCAAATAATTGGGTTATAATTATTATATAAAATTATACTGTATACGCTCAGGTAATGTCCGCACTTTTTACTAAAATTACATCACTAAAATGCTGGCGCGGACATTTCACGGGTCGTTCAAATGTAGTAGCGTAGTTAGGATTCCAACGCCCGGGGACAACTGAAGAATCTGCGCCCCTTTCTGTGTGCCAAGAATGGAAAACATTTCATTAAAAAGTTTTGTAGCATCAATTCGGCGCCACCTGGATGCTACGCCCGGGGACAGATGTCCCCCCTTGCCCCACCCTAGCTACGCCACTGTTCAAATGTCGCGCTTTTTCTCGTAATTTCGGGTCGGAAGTGCATTTTTACCTCAAACAATGTCCCTCTTTTCTCGAAATCCTAGAATGATACAGAATGCATCTTGCAAAATTATATACTCCCCTCAAGCTTTCCCCCCCCCACACACACATATTTTCCCTCTAATTGCTTTGTCAGTTCAGTATACTATTCTTCGAAAACCTGCGGAAAATCACCTAAAATTTACAAATTGACTTTCTCCCCATCCACATATATAATATAAACTACCCCGTTTACGTTATCAACGCTCTGCTCGTATTAGTTTGCACTGGAGCACGCTATAGAGGCATAAATTAACCAACAATTGCAGTTTTAATATTTACTTTTACACAAATTAAATATAAATGTCCCTCTTTTCTCGAAATCCTAGAATGATACAGAATGCATCTTGCAAAATTATATACTCCCCTCAAGCTTTCCCCCCACACACACACACACATATTTTTCCTCTAATTGCTTTGTCAGTTCAGTATACTATTCTTCGAAAACCTGCGGAAAATCACCTAAAATTTACAAATTGACTTTCTCCCCATCCCCATATATAATATAAACTACCCCGTTTACGTTATCAACGCTCTGCTCGTATTAGTTTGCACTGGAGCACGCTATAGAGGCATAAATTAACCAACAATTGCATTTTTAATATTTACTTTTACACAAATTAAATAAACGTTGGTTCTTTTAATATCTTGCACACATTACTTTTTAAAAAAAAAAAAAAAAAATCTGTTCTGACGCACTGTATGAAAATTTTGGTTGTTATGTCTGCGTGTGCGAATGTAAAATCTTTCTACTGAAAACAGTAGCATAAAAATACACAAGATGGCAGTGCAGGCACTGTAGTGGTAGCTACATAGTGGAGAATCAATGAGCGGTATTATTTCTAATTTCAAGCTCCACAAGAAAGGAAAAAAATCCTTGTGAACATACTCAGTATATGAATGCAAATAAATTAATCAAACATTATTTTAATCTCACCTTTATTTCGTTCTTGCGAATCATTTCCAATTGCATCAGCACACACTAATTGTTAACAGAATGCGTACACATTCAATACTAAAATTCAAATTCTAAGCAGCTTTTAAAATCTGATCACAAACAGTTTTCCCAACACACACATAGTACCAGTAATTTTGTTCCTTTTTCCATGTATTAGTTATCATCATCATCATCCCTTTCTTCACTTACATCTTCCTCATTTCTTCATTCACGTCATCTTTCTCGTTTTCCTTATTCACATTATACTTCCAAAGGAGATAATCTTTTGTTCCATCCAAAACATTTCTTGAAAACTTTTCACAATGACATCGTCGGATATGCTTTCCCACGCAGCAATAATCCACGCACACACTTCCGAGATGGATGCCCTTCACACTCTTCCAAGATGGATGTCCAGCTGCCGTGGTCTTCTCTTCCCCGGAAGTTATCCAATTATGGTAGCTCCGTTTGAATGCCATTTTAAATGGCTTGTTTATACAAATATCAAGTGGCTGAAGAATGGAAGTTAGAACTTCTAGAATCACAGCAAGATCAGTTCTTGAGGTTTGAGGATTTTGTTTCACTACGTCTGTGAGATGCTCTTTGAAGCTGTCCAACACGAAAAGAGAAATTAGCTGTAACAGAGCGCCAGGTTGTTTATACCACACACTCTGTAGCCAGTTCTGGACAAAAGTGTCATCCCCTTCTTTGAACTCGTACCACAATTCCTGGTGACAGTTTCTCTTTCGGCACTGTTTTCCGTTTAGAAAGCATGTACGGTGGAAGTTTTTGCCATGCCATCGGCAATAACTGCTAACATAATAGTTGCTCTTTGTTTTTCATATTCGCTTGTGCGTATTGGTACAGATCTTGCAACCCGTTCATTTACGGTGTAATTGTCTGGAGCCTCTAAATAAACTCGCTTCTGATTGGCCTTCGCATTTTGTGAAGCTAAATAATGATTCGCTTCATGATCGCGATAATAAATCGATGAAAGAACCATCCAGTCCCGGATCTGGGGGGGGCAAGCCGGGATCTGTGCCCTGGGCGGCAAGTTCAAGAGTGGCGCTGAATTGTATTTGGAATGCTGTCAAATTTTGATGCAACATTAGTAAAGCCAGGCTTAAAATCTCTTTTAAGAATACTTATAATTAATTACTCGAAACCTTTTAATGGAGCAAACAGTTTTAAAAATAAGTACAGCCGAACACGACTCTAAAGATAAGATAAGGGAGAGGACGAGAGGACAATAGAGGGACTCCAAGCGTCACTGAAAAAGTCAAAGGACCATGTCCTTCTGCCAACCCAACATGAAATTTTATTACAAAGATATTCCGTAAACGCTTTGGTCTTTGGTCCCTGTAACTGACGGCTAGAGCAAAGAATCTATATATCTTTCCCTTCAACTTGTTTGCCAAGAGTCTCTCTGTTGTCCTCTCTCCTGGTGGGAATATTCAAATGAAAAAACAGAACGATAGCATAGAGGCGCCTTGTTTTTATACCAACCCCTCTTGCGAAATAAATGGAGAAACATTGTAAATTGTAACTCTTTCCTAACACCCAATGCAAATTAACTTTGGACCAATGAAATAATTCAAATTAATGTAGGTCGAGAATATACAACACAAATGAAGTAAGGCATTTTGATTTTTTGCAGCCAGTCAACAACCTAGGTTTTAAAAATGGATTTATTATTTTTATAGTTTTTAAAGTTTTTTTAGTTTTTTTAATTTGGAGGGTTTTTTGTTGTCTCATTTTCTTTTAAAATGCCTGCTTCTAGTATTCCTCACTATATTTAGCGAGATGCAACCATTTAGTTAGCGCGGCCCTAATACTGTTGAATGTAATAATTACGTCAATTTTTAGCTTTTCCTATTAAAGCAAGTTATACTGTAGTATATTATTTAGGGTGCAAGAAATCATGAGAGGGTCTTGGAAAAAACTCTCAGGGGACAGAATATAGAACCAGAGCAAAAGATAGGACAGAACAGAGAAAAGTAATTGCAGCTAAAATGAGAAATGGCTTCACGGAAAAGACGAACCGTCAGACCCTGCCGCAACTTCCGATGGTGCCGAGATTCTAAACGATATTTATATTTCTTGCAATTTTGCATGACCAAGATGATCTTTTTCATCTATCATCCTCAAACAGCCTTCATTTCAGCAACTGAGAGACCCCAAACGAATATCTAGAGGACATGAAATTGGGATATAAAGTATTTTCTTATTTAGGTGAGTGCAGGCAGCAGAAAGAGGACTTAAAATATTTTGATTTTTCAGACCAAGATAGAGGGCCAATCACAGAAAAAATGAATGATCAGCAACGGTCTTTCTTAGCAGTCAAGCTGTATTATTAGCCGAAAAATATCCAGAAAACGTAGACCTTAGGTACACTGAACGTGATGGAAGACATTTGACATCTTCATTGTAGGACACAAAATTAGCAAATAATGAAAGGCCTTAAGATCTTGGCTTATACACTCTTAGAAAACAAAAACAAAAAACAAAAAAAAAAAAAAAAAAAAAAAGACGCACCAAGAAGGAGTTATCCGAATGGGATGAAAATTGGTAGAAGTGATGTACATGTACATAAAAACAAATGATTACAGTTTGAGAAAAATTGGATGATTTATTGAAGCGATATAGCTTTACAAAGTGAAAAAGTCAGTAACGCATTTGTCCTCCTCTGGCCCTTATGCAAGCAGTTACTCGGCTTGGCATCGATTGATATATGTTGCGGATGTCCTGAGAGATATCGTGCCAAATTCTGTCCAACTGGCGAGTTAGATCGTCAACATCCCGAGCTGGTTAGAGGGCCTTGCCCATAATGCTCCAAACGTGCTCAATAGGAGAGATTTCCAGCGATCTTTCTGGCCAAGATAATGTTCGGCAAGCACTAACGCAAGTAGTAGAAACATGTGCAGTGTGGGGGCGGGCATTATCTTGCTGAAATGTAATCCCAGGGTGGCGTGACAAGAAGGGCCACACAACGGAGCTTCGTCAATGAACCTCTGTGGTGTAAGGTTGCGACGGACGACAACTAAAGAGGTCCTACTATGAAATGAAAGGGCACCCCAGACCATCACTCCTGGCTGTCGGCCTGTCTGCCGAAAGACAGTCAGGTTGGTATCCCACCGCTGTCTGGGGCGTCTCCAGGCTCGCCTTCGCTGGTCATCGGGGCTCAGCGGGACTCATCACCGAAAACTATTCTACTCCAGTCAGTGACAGCCGACACCACTGCAAACGGGTTTGACGTTGTACAAAAGTCAGTGGTAGTCGGAGCAAGGGGGCCGTGACCTCAGCCCCCTTTCTGTGAGCCGTCTATGAATGGTCCTTGCGGTCACTGAAGCACTAGTTGCACGTACAATCGATGATAATGATGCATCTGGGGCTGTGAATGGCGCTCTGACGATTGCTCGGTCTTCACGTTCTGTCTTTCCTCCAGGCCTACCGCTTTCTTCTTGACACTGTGTGGGGCCATGGTTCACCCATTCCTGCCAACATCGTCTAATAGTGGCATCGTTCCTGCTCAAATGTCGAGCTATTCGCCGATAAGACCAACCGGCTTCTTTGAGCCCAACTACACGACATCTCAAATTCTGACATCTGCGCATATCATTCGCGCATCTGTTTGCGAGGCATAGTTACTGTCTACCAGAGTACACGGAACTTTGATACTTATGATATGCCTGTTTCAGCAGGAATTATATCCCGCTGTTACAGGCACCTCAAATAACCCCGGTTAGGGCAGACATAATATATAGTGCTTCGCAGGAATACCTTGATAAGAGGAGTACAGGAAGATTGTGTAGATGTGGTCCAGGCCAGTGTAAATGAAAATGTCCTACTTTGAAACTTCAAAATTGGCTGGCAGAAGTTAGGATTATTTATGGGGGATTACGATAAATATGGATTGCATAGGGCCTTAAATTGATGTCAATTTCTAGGAGCTCGTACATAAAATTGTCTGAAAAATTTACCTCCGCGTTGGTGATGGCTTTCTTGAAAAAAATATTATTTAATTTATTGATGAATGACGCCAGATTTTGGAGTTTAAGGTCTCTGTGTAGCTGTTCATTGCGAACGAACCAGGGGGCTCCTGTGATTTTTCGTAAGTAGTTGTTTTGGAAAACCTGCAATTTATTTAATACGGAAGGGGGAACCAGAGCACCATGCAGGGAAGGCATATGTAAGGATGGGTCTTAATATTGATGTGTAAATGTGCTTCTTGCGAGCAAGATCCAGTGGTGAGGGGGCGTGAAGAAAGTTTCGGAGCTTCCTAGAGACTCCTATGGCTTTCCCAATAGTCATGGACCCCATGTAAGCGAGCCATTAAAACGAACTTCCAAGTATGTAGCCTCTCTGACTTTGGGCACTATATCATTAAAGACGGTCAGATCTGCATCAATGTTTTTTCTTTTGTGCCGTCCTATCAGTAATAATTTAGATTTTGTGGCATTAATAGACGTCCTCCATTTGCAACACCATTCCTCTATCTCGTGTGTGTGGTTTTCTATTCTGATCATGGTATGTCGTTGATTAAGTGAACTAGAAAGAATGGCGCTGTCGTCCGCGTAGCAGGCGGTGATGCAGCTTGTATTTTCAAGCATAGGGAAGTCCTTAACATATATAAGATAGAGAATAGGCACAAGGATGCTTCCCTGGGAGACGACCGGCTTTAATTAATGTGTTTTCAGAATAAACATCGCCCTGCCTGACATAGAAGGATCGATCACTTAGAAAGGAGTGAAGAATCAAAATCGTTTCCCTGGGGAGATCGAGGGAAGCAAGCTTGTAGATAAGTCCGTTATACCAGACGCGGTAAAAGGCTTTTGCCACGTCCAGCATAAGGAAAGCAGTTGTCTGGTGCTTATGAATAGCTGCGCTTAAAAATTTCAACGATTCTGACAAGCTGCATGGTGGTAGACAACTCTTTACGGAAACCAAACTGCTGGTTTGGAAGCGCGTTCAGGTTTGGCTGTAGTCTTCTGCAGATAATCCTCTCTAGGATCTCTCCCAGTGCAGGAAGCAAGCTGATTGGGCGAAACCCATCCACTCTTGTATTATCTTTTCCGCGTTTGGGAATTAAGATGACAACCGCTTGTTTCCATTCAGCTGGGAAATAGCATAGGTACAGGCAGGCGTTGTAAATGCTACAGAGTTTGTTAATGAAATTACCAGGCAGATGTTTAATCATTGAATTAGAGATGCTGTCCTTCCCAGGTGCTTTTCTGTTATGAAGTTTAGCTATATTAGAGCTAACTTCTGTGGGAGAGGTAAAAACAAGGAGATTTTTGACACTAGGCTGGTTAATCCAATTATCAACAAACATGTTAATGTGATTAATGAAATTTCGGTCTGAAGTGGTCGCATTTGGAGTAAACTGCTCGGCGAAGTGGGTGGCAAAGGGTTTTGCTTTGTCTTCGTTGCTGTATTTGAATCCAGTGTCGTCCTGTAGAGGTTTGTTGCTTGTTTTTGTCGACTTCATTAAACGGAGGGTCTTCCAGAATTCTCCGTCTTCCGCATTTAATTTTTCAATTTTATTATTCCAAAGTTTAGTCTGGTGGGAGTTAATTAACATTTTAATGTTGCGATTAAGTTTATTAATTTGCGATTTAATTGCCGGGTCACGTGTGTGGGCGAAGATCTTGCGGAGTCTATTTCGTGTTTGGCTAATTAATTTAATTTCTTTCGGAAGTTTGAAGTGATGTTTTTATTAATAATTTCTGTAGTAGAATTTTGCAATGCCTTATCAATGCAGGTGGTGATGCTTGTGATAGCCTGGTCGATATCATGCGTATTTTTAAGTTGCTCTTTTTTGGGAGGTGATTGTTAATTTCAGATTTGAATTTGTCCCAATCAGTAATTTTGTAAGTGGTGTTGGCTTCAGGCCTGCTAATACTCAGGTGTGCCAGAACTGGCACGTTATCAGAAGAAAGGTCACTGATTACTTCAGTAGTGATGGGTAAATTATCAGATGCGAGGAAAAGATCCAATATGTCTGGATACTGGCTTGGGTGAGTAGGCCGGAAAGTAAAATCTTCTGGGGGATAAATGTAGTATGGGTAATTGAACAGGAAGTTTTGAAGGATATCACCGTTTTTATTTGTTTTGAGGCACCCCCAGCTAATATGTTTAGCATTAAGATCACCTCCGATTATGGTGGGAAAGGGGTTATTTAGCAAATTATGTAAGTGTTGATCTTGCAGCCTGAGATCTGGAGTGTTGTAAAGGGCGCATACAAGCATATTTCCCCATTTAGGGATCCGAAGGACTACCCTTACTTCTTCAAAGCCGTGAGAATTGTCAGAAGTGTGGAAGCAAGAATCCAAACTTCGTTTAACATAGATTACGGCACCTCCACCTCTATGTCTGATTCTGTCGCATCGATAACTGCGATAGTTAGCAATACTCAGGGAGTACGCTGGCGTAGCGTGTGTCTCAGTGATTAGTGCAATGTCAATGTTGTAGTGTGCGAGAAAGTCCTGCAGTTTGCTAATTTGGGTGATAACGTTCTGCGTATTCCATGTCATGATCGTCACTGGGGTCATTTTTACTAAGGACCTAAGATCCATAATTTATCTCAGTATCGGGCTTCACTGTATTTTGCTTTTCAGCCATGGATGGCAGTTGTATTATGTAGAAGCGCTATAAGATCAGCGAGGTTCTTCATGACCTGCTGAGCGTCCGCTACAGCTTTCTGAAATTTCCCAGTAAAAATATCAGATTGAACAGCCTGGGCGTAGGATTTATTGATAATGACTCTTTCATCAAACTTGGGGTCATTGGGTTTCTGCTTTGGGAAGGCCTCACAACTCCTCCAGTTGCTGGTATGCTTCCCGAGACCGTTACAACATTTCGGCTCAGAATCTTTAGGTTCCGGGCAATCCCGGCTTTCATGAGGGCCTGCACACTTACAGCAGTCGGCCCGCGCCGACCACGATATTTTTCGACTTTAATGTGCATGTACATTAGATATTTCAGATAGTATATCTCATTATTCCTATGGTTCTTAGGGAGAGTGACCAGAAATAGGGACATTTTAGCCCTATCTTTTCCTCTGCCCTTCATCAGTTGTTCCACTTTGAGCGCAGTGAAATCTTTTTTACGGAGCTTCTCCTGAATGTCCGCGGGTTTCGCATCAATGGGAAGATTTCTTATCGCATCTTTGAGGTTCTTCTCCTCAGGGAGAAGGAACGAGTGATAAGAAAGTTCTTTTTTTGTCGAAAAGGGCAGTCAAGCTTCGGAAGGTATCCGAATTTTTTGTGTGCATCTCATAGTTGCCTTCACCTTTCTTTTTAGGGGGGAAATCGGTCAGTTGTTCCTTTTCAAGCAGTTCAGTGAAAGATTTCCAGTTGTACTTGCATTCTCGAATGCAAATCGGCGGTATTTTCGCCGTCCTGTACGGGAAAGTGAACTGACCCTTAGTACGGGTTGCCCCAGTCTGAGTTTCATGAGCATCACTATCCATTGGCCCAGCCGGGCATGTGACCTCATCCAAAATGTTGATTGCCCGAGCTACGTTTTCTGCCAAAGACATACTCACGTGAGCTGACTTTTCAGCAGTCTCAATAGATGGCGCCACATTATCATGACTACTGACAGCAACGTCGTGTCTTCGAGTGTTAGGGCCATCCGCACTGATTGGTTGATGAAAGGCAGTGTCGATCATGGTAGACGAATCGCGTGGTTCTTCTTCCTGAGCGGCAGGATTCAGAAGTTTCTCTTCCTGAGGAACAGGATCCACAGATTTTTCTTTACCTTTTGGGTTTATAGCCGGGGTACTGCGTTTCCCGTGCGTTCGCCTAGATTTCCGGACATATTTCTTAATTTCTGTGTAATTTCTATTATCCGAACTGTCCATGTCCAGTGGAGTTCCTTCTTCAGCAAAGAAAAATCTGTTAGCGACTGAAATATTGAATTCAATGGTGGGACTGAGCGGGCGTTTACTGCTAGTAAGTGTCTCATCCACTATCATAGATTCCAAAGCCAAGTTGGTCATAGATTGTCCAGGTTCCGGTTGGTCCCTAGCAGGTATATTTTCTTTAACGTTAGTGTTTTCAGATCCTTGGAGAGTCATTTTGTCGAGTGTGGCTCTGAAACCGCGAAGTACCTCGTAGTTCCCTACTCTCCTTATCAGTGAGTGGCTTGTCATCAGGTCTCACTTCGTACTCCGTGATTAGCACTCCGAGAAAGTAAAAGAGCTTTTCCATCATTGTTCAATCGGTAAAGAGCAGAGGTCGTAAAAACAACAGACACGTGACCGTGCTGTTAGGTTCGCCAGGCCTTTTTACGGTGCTCTTAGCCGGGACCAAAGCACCAACGTACTATTAGCCCTAGCAGCAAAAGGAAGTACGCAAAATCAAGTGCAGGGAAAATCAGAGCGAGGGGCTGAAGCTCATTCACGCTCCGAGTTGAACTCAGAATCACGCTCAAAGTCGTTCTTTCAGCAGCGAGGAGAAAAGCGTTCGTCTAACTCGAAAGTCAGGGGTGAACTCCAGTACACGGAATGAAATTCGTGAAGAATTTATGACCTGGAATCCTAATTTATCCTCTTAAATATCCTGGCAGTTGCGCAGATCAGATGCGCTGTAGCGACAACCGTTTATTCATTGGCAGCCAAAATGTAAAATTTTGCATTTTCTGTCGAAACCTGTATGCATATCAATTTTATCCAATTTGCTTTATATCTTCTCGGTGCGTCAGTTTTTTTTGGTCTAAGAGTGTATATTCTAAAACTAAAATGCAATTTTTGTACACCCTGTGAGATTTACCATAAACATGCCACTGCCTTTACATCAGCATTGTGTACTACAGGATTCACTAATTGGAGAAAAGCTTCAGAAAAGTTAACTGAGCACGAAATATCTGAAAACCAGAGAGAATGCATGATTAAGTGGGAAATTCCACTACAACAAATGAAATCCTGTCAAGGCATCGATCATGACATTAAGAGACTAATTCACACAGAGAAAGAAAAATGGAGAAAGATCCTACAGATGAGTATGGATGCCGTATTGCATCTTTCAACAAACTGTCTTTCTTTCCGTGGGTCTGATGAAACTCCTGGTAGTCTGCTCATAAAGTGTCAAGACAATTTTTTGAATTTAATGACTCTGCTAGCCAAACATAGTACCAGTTAGAATACCTAAAGAAGGGACAAGTATCATATTTAACAAAGATAATTCAAAATGAAATTACTCATAAAATGGCGAAAACAGTTCGCAATAGCATTTTAAATGATATTAAAGAAGCCAAATATTATATAATAATGTTCGATTGCGTTCCAGATATGTCGCATACAGAACAAATGAGCCAGGTGATTCGATACGTAAAAAATATGGGGTGATGTATGTGAAATAAAGGAGAGCTTTATTGGTTTCATAGAAATTGATGGAAAGACAGGAGAATTTATTTCTCAACGGATTATGGAAAAACTGACACTTGATGGTTTGGATATTGACAATGTAGTGGTCAATCTGAGGATGACGGATACTTACCTGCCATATTAGATCCTGGTGTACAAGTCAGGATTACAGAAGTGAATAAGCTGACAGAATATGTGCAATGTTTGGCTCACTCTTTGAATCTTGTCTGTATGCATTCTGCCTCGTCTTGCCCCGAAGCAGTTAACTTCTTTGGAATTATCCAGAAGATATTTAGCTTTTTTGTCGGATTCGCTATTCAATGGGATATTACGAAAAGATGTACAAAAACTAAGTCAAAAGGAAGCAGCCAGACGAGATGATTCGTTAGAAGAGCTGTTAAAGCCCTTCAAACGAATTTACCAGAAGTAGTAAAATCCTTGAAAGAAATTAATTATCTTTCAAAGTACTATATTACTATTTCAAAATTAATTATGTATCAAAGTACGAAGCTACATGTTGTAAAAAATTTTGAATTTATTATCAGCCTGAGAATATGGACTAGTATTCTTCGAGAAATCAATCGAATAAATACTGAAATTCAAATGGAAGATATTATTCTTGCGCGTCGCATTAATAACCAAAACTTTGCAAAAAATGAGAGAAATTCCTACGGAATACCGGATAGAAGAATTTACAGCAGCAGCAGAAAAAAATTGAGTTTGAACCTATTTCTGACAAATAAACGAATTCTAAAACGCAAAAAGGAATTTGATGAATTTTGCGAGGACGAATCACGAACATTTAATCGGTTTCAGCTACTTTTTAATGAAAATGAAATTGTATTTGATCTAATCTTATCGAAAATTAAAACGAGGGTAAACAGGGCTATTACACTAAATTCAAATTTCCATTTCTCAATGGTCGTGAAATATTGAATATGTCAACTGAAGAACTGCAAAAGAATCGAGCAGATCTTACACGAAAATATGAGCGAGATCTCTAAAGGCATTTGAGTTCTGCCAGGAACTTGCCGTTTTTAAAGAACAAACCTCAGTGTTATTCGTCGACATAAAAAGGTTAGAGCTTTTTATCTCTTGCAACAGATCTACACCTATGATTTTCAGGATTCCTTTTACAATATTTGCATTGCCCTGCGGATTTACTCTATGCTTCCAACTACATCCGCAAGCTGTGAGAAGTTTTAGCAAATTATTAAGAACTATCTGAGATCATCGATGAGCCAGGACCGTTTATCAAGTCTCGCAATTGTGGCAATCGAAAATCAAC
This sequence comes from Stegodyphus dumicola, assembly GCF_044657685.1. Taxonomy (NCBI): domain Eukaryota; kingdom Metazoa; phylum Arthropoda; class Arachnida; order Araneae; family Eresidae; genus Stegodyphus; species Stegodyphus dumicola. The sequence continues at coordinate 17,032,731 of NC_140772.1, read as the reverse complement.
ATCAAGTTAATTATTACGATGCCATAGATTTATTCGCAGAACAAAAGGCTCGCAGAGTAAAATTTTAATCCCGTAATATTTTAAGAGCGTTAGGTAAGAACTTAAAATTATTATTGAAATAAGAAAAGAAGTACAAATACTAACCTTTTCCTTTCAGTAATAGCCCGCATTGTTGTTATGTATAGCTAATGAAAGTTAGTTACGTAATTAATCATCTCATCTATTGTTTCAACTTATGTAATCTATTGTTTGTAAGTAAAGATTATTTTTATTACGAGTGCATAATCAAGGGTATCGAAAGACGTATATAATTTCAAAGGTACCATAATATATTTTTCATTCTTTAAGCGTAACATTTTTGCTAAAATCTTCTTTAAACATAACATTTTGCATAAGCGTAACTAAACAAATTGCTGTTATCCATCACACAATGAATGTTTCTTTTATGCGGAAGTGTCCTGTTTTTCGATTTGTATGGAAGTCTCGTGTGTTGAAATACTATCAATGCGCTGTCAAGGGAAGTTCTAAATGTAAACAAAAAACATCCCATCTGGAGATCGAAGCCTTCCGAGCAGTGCTTCACTCGCAGTGCGGGGTTGGCCCCTCCTTTCTTTCTTACCTCCATGGTTTGGCTGGTTATTGTTGCAAATATTGCAAAATTGCGTATTTGAGAGAAAATGTAATTTTGATTATTACAGTACAAAAATAGTCTTTTGTGTGAATATGTAAATATTTATTATGTTATCGGGCTTTGTGAGGACGATAGTAAAGTTCTTGAGTAGGCTACATGAAGGCGTTATTGTGAAATGAATAATTAACGTGCTAGGTTAAAGTTACTGTTAATATCGAGAAATTGGTACAAAATGATTCAATCCATTGGATTAGTGATTTGTAATTTGCTTATGTTTTTTTAAATGAAATTTTTAGTATTTATTAATGTCTGATTCTCATTTTTGTGCTGTGCTGAACTATTTTAGTATTTAGTTCTGAATCGTTTTCTATTAGCATCATTTATTAGTATGAGTAGGTATTGTTGCAAATATTGAAAAAAATCCCCATTTCAGGGAAAATGTAAATTTGGTTATTTCAGTACACCGGAGAAGTAACCGCATTAAGAGGGTTCGCACGGATTTTAATTATGTAACTTTTGGTATGTATGTTCGGCTGAGAAGTCTGAACACTGGTAGTTCGGTCGGGAGTTAGAATCAAGCGAATTAGCTGGCTGCATGGGTGTCTCCGCTGTTTGGCTTATGCGTAACTTGCATATGAGCCAATTACTCTTAGAAAGACCTCAGCGATGACATCTCCGCTCTTAAGCAGGTAGCTCTCTTATGCTTTGTCATAAGTAAAGAAACTAAACCATTTGTTATGTACGAGGGCATTTCGAAAAGTAAAGATACAACGTACGCCAGAGGAAAAGAAAAGTTTTGGTGAGCAAGTTGGCAACATAGGTGTTAACCTTGAACCGTTAGCTTTCTCCTCGCGGTCGTTCGGCATTTCAACGTTCATTCTGGTTGGAGTAGGTCGTGTTTAAAACTCAGAATCCCGCCAAATGCGAAGTGCGCTCCGTCATACGTTTTCTTCATGCAAATGGTCAGCGACCAGCGGATATTCACAAAGAAATTGTTTCTGTTTATGGGAACACCATGAATCGACAAAATGTAACGAAATGGTGTCGTCATTTCTCTGAAGGTAGGACCGATGTTCATGACGAACAAAGAACAGGTCGGCCATCTGTGATCTCTGATGCCCATCTACAGAGAATAGAGGAAGCAATTCGTGCGAATAGACGTCTCAAATTGAAAGAATTGCATCAGATCATACCGGAAGTGTCAATGACAACTCTTATGAAGTTGTGACTGTCAAGTTAGGCTCCAGGAAATTGTGTGCCCGCTAGGCTCCAACAGGCGGCAACCTTCTATGACTGTGGGATACAAAAGCTTGTGCACCGACTTAACAAATGTTTGGATAACGGGTGTGATTATGTCGGAAAATAATAAATAATCCAGTTAATAAGATATAACTGACGTTTTCTAAATAAATGTGTTTTTTTTTAAAGGAATGCGAGCCATTGTATCTTTACTTTTCGAAATGCCCTCGTATATTGCTTTTAGAACAAAAATGGCACATAAAGAATTTTTTACTATAAAATGGATTTTACATTTTATCTCAAAAACTACCTATTTCTAATTTTATTAAAAAAAAAAAAAAAAAAAAAAAGCTAAAATTTTTTAGAGAAATTTAAAGGAGAATGGGTAAAAGCGGCAATTTTAAGTTTTTGCCCCGCCTAGGGAAAATGCTAAATCCGGCGCTCGGACCATCAACTTATCTTCATTTCAATTGGGCATTTTTTTGACCTATTGTGCACGCCGGAGAAATTCGTTTCATCGTTCGCCGCAACCAACCTTCATTCGCCTTGAATTGCGATGTAGGAATGTCTTCTCGTGCCGCAGCAAGCGCTCTTATTTGGCACATTTTGCGTGTTACTGCGCACCCTTGAACACGCATATCACGAACATAAGTCCGGAGGAAACTTACATTTCGAACCACGGAATGCTTGTTCGTTGCTGCCAGTTGATCACTCCGTGCGCACACCCTTTTCGTCCACCTTATATACTTCTACGACTTTCAGTTTAAAAGCCGCTGTATAGCTGCTGTGTTTTCCCATTTCAAAAACGCTACTTGCTAACTACCACGAATTCCAAATGATACTATGAATGAAAAGAAAAAGCTTGAAATATGCGAATGCTCCAAGAAGGTAGGAGGAGAAAGTAATTTCATTACAAAACAGTATTTCCTGGAAGCCAGTATGGTGAAAACCTGTTTGGACTGCTTTCATTTATTATGGCGTGTGCCGAGGAGATAGCTGGCGGCGATGTTATTACTGAATAACAACTGCACTAGAATGCAAGGAAAGTCTGCTTTCCATCCTGCCGCTAACCAAACACAAAATAAATGCATATTCTATCTTTAAAGATGTTTATTGACTAATGTTATTAACTGAAGGGAAAAATACGATGTTAAATATATTTTAAAGTAAGAAATTCTTTAGTTTTTGGGTTGTGCAAGTCATTTTTTGGTTACATAAATTTTATATGTAAAGTTGGGGTACTGACATTACACGAGTGTATATGGTAATAGGAAAGATGATGAGGGCTAGATATTAGAAGTTTATGCACACAGAACTAAAACGTTTATGCATAATTTTTTACGAGAGCAATTCTGCCTAATTTTCGCGAATATTGATCCATACTTTATAGTGTTCTGGTAAGAGTGAGTTATCACAAAGTCTGATGTGAATGCCTCATGACTTTCCTGTACAGCGTATTATACCAGTTTTTTACTCCTTCATATAAATTTGTTTCTTCAAATTATTCTGTGTTAAAATTATACTTTATTAACCGGTAGCTCAAGGCAAGTTGAAAATGTTATAAAAAATTCCAGATTATTAAATTAAATACCATGGTCCATTTTTGTCACACATGAGCAGACTTATATTTTTGTTTCTTCATAATGATTATTCTTAAGTAAAACTTTCCGCAATACAGAAGTCGGGAGTATTTGTCGATTATTATTATTTTAATTTGACATTGCCCAAACATGAATATTTCCGTCGTTTAAAAAAAAATTGTAATTGGAAGTATATGACTATGACAAACGACTGGGAAAAGAGAGGCCGGGTACGGGGTATAAATACGAATTCCCTATCCTAACTATCTCCCTCTCTAAAAAAATTATCTCCAAGAAAGAAAAAAAAAAAATAATCTTAAATAAAGTAAAATTTTATTGAAAATTTGCTAAATTTATGATTAAATGAAAACATGTAAAAAATGGAAAAATCAAATTAAATCGTAAAAGGCGAAAAATTCAGTTATTTTCATTTAATGGAAACAGATTGATTCAAAGGGAACAAACCTATTTCTGCTCAAATAACAAATTAATTAATTTAAGCGATTATATTTATTCTATGCAGTTTCAGCGCAAGTTTTAGCCTTTTCTGACACCTCATTCTTATAATTCTTATATTATATGTATTGAAAGCACACTATATTTGAAGCATTGATGTAGCAACACTGAAACATAGAAACGCAGAAATACTGATGTCGTAGATACTTGACGCTTAGAGCGTCCAATTCATTTTGAAGAAGAAGCAGTCGAGCCGGATTAAATTCCATATTTATTTAAATTCTCATTTGTGCTCACAATTCACTTGGCATTCTAATCGTGCCTATTAAAAAACATTTACAATTGTGATACTAAGGCGATAGAAGCGATCATAGCAGCACATAGATGATTGCAGTGAAGCATTTTAACGGGATGAAAGCTTAAACGAAAAAGAGTGAGAGTGTCACAGTACTTTAGAGGAAGAAGGTTGGTGTTGGTGTATTTAATTATGGCAAAGCACACGAGGGCTATCTGCCTAAGGGGAGGGATGCCTTTGTGGAGGACTTTCTAAGGGAAACTGGCTCGTATACACATTACACATGGGAAAAACCACAAAAATGGCCTTGCAGCCAGCCCGTTTGCGGATTCGAACCTCGAACCGAACTACCAGTGTTCAGCGACCACTCGGCCGCTGGTAGGCCCTCAGAGGAAGAAGGAAGAGAGAAGGTGTCGCAGAAGTAATGTAGGGGGAAAAGTTAAAAAGTTTCAGATTGAGTTAGTTTTGGTTTACAATTATTTTGATTGGGTAAGAGTATCTGCATTAAGCGTTACGCAAGATTAATTTGAATGACGCAGTTTAGATTTATGATGCTATTTTTAAGACAGCAGAGGCAAAATAGCAATCATGCACACATAGCGCTGTGCATGAAGATAAACCTAGAAGACTCACGTAGCTACATATTTCAGTCATCGACCTACCATTGCTATGTGGAAGGCGTACCCAGACGCTCAGGGCCCTCTTCTCAGCTATGAACCTGTTTATGTCCACGTTCAGTTTATATCTTGCAGTTTACAAACTCCGAAGAACTTTTACAGTTCCAATATTTATGACCAGTAAGCATAATTCCTGAGTGCACATCAGTATCGCAGACAAAGAAAAAGCTTCTACAATGGACCAGTGGGCTTCTAGTGCTGTTATGACAATGAATATTTGGAAGTGTTCATATGTAAATGTTTAACTCTGAAGTTTTATTTCATGTACAGTTTAGTTTTGTAAGTTTATTTAATTGTAAACTGTTCAACCATTCCGAATTGTATTATTCATTGTTTATATTCGAAAACTGTTTGCGGAATGCTATCATTATTTACATCGAGAAAACGACCAAAGATGAACTTAGCCCAGAGCATTAGTTATCCACTAACATTTGCAAATTAAAAGAATTTAAGTATGCAGTTTTTTATCGAAATGCAAATAACTGGAAATATAACAATGACTCAAGAATTCTCTCTTCTTAATGTGTGCACTGTTCTGGTTTTAAAAAATGAAAATTCAAAATATATGTTCTGACTGCTCTGATTGTACTTAATAGGTAATTGTATTTATTACCTATAGGTACAACTATATACCTATATGCAATATGATTGTACCTACAGGTATAATATTAGGTATAACATTAAAAGTATTATATGAATAGACTTGTTGTGAAGAAGATAAATTCATGCTGTTTGAAGAGTAATTCTTGTGCAGGTGATAGAGATACATTAAAGCAAACAGTTATTAATAACATCATCATCTTTATAATAAAAAAGGTGTGTAAAAAGAAAGTAGATGGGTATAAGTTAAGAAAGTTCTTCTTGAACAAAACTGTATGTCGGCTGTTATTTTAGAATATGTTTTTCATATAGCCTTTAACAACAGATGCTGAGACTTTCCCTTACAGCATTTATAATTAGTGTTAATATTCTTTCACATGCATATTTGTAAGTAAAGTTAGTGTTAAGTTTCTATCTAAGCGTTTAGGCTATGTACTGTATTTGTAACTTCGTTTGTACCAGTACAGCTGAATCTTAGAAAAAAGTATGACAGTCCATTCATCCTTTCTAAGAAGCCCCTTCCTCAAGTGAAATGTTCGCTGATTTGGGCACCTGCGTGTTATTGCAATCCCAGTATATCAACGTTTGAGAGATTTTCAAACTTGTATGAGATTCTAAAGTAAAACAAATGGTCAGCTACAAAGTTAAGTACGAAAAGTTATAGGCAATTATATATATAAATGAAAGATGTAGGTGTCATTGCGGGTATAACATATACAGTGAGCTGACAGAGAGGTAAAGCGTAGCTACCCACTGCCACCTGCAAGGCTCGGATACTGCGAACAAGTCACAAAACAGAAGAATTGCATGTGGTTAGTAAATATAATAAGAATGGGCAGAAGTGTGAGTGATGCATATCTATGCATCACGCAAGAAGGAATGCTACAAAATTTTGGAATGTGAGATATCCTCATCTGGTGTTTGCTCAGTCTATGCTTCTCTGAATCAACATTAAAAATGTAAATTAACCATCTATCTTTAGATGTTGCTTTCTTGTCAAAAAAACTTATGTTCTTGAGTTCTTTATGGCAGCTGTTCCATGAAAATTTTGATTGATGAGAAAATAATTTGTTTTTTTTTTTCTTATTGTACTATACAAGTAATTTTTTAGAAGCTTCTAAATTACTTGATTAGGAAGTTGTTTGATTACTGATATTGGTTCATAGTTAACGATCCCTTTAAATAATGAAATTTTTGTATGTTAGAAAGTGTTTGTTTCCATGAACCCATTTAATACACAAATCTTTAAATGATAGCATCATTATATTTACCAATTAAATGGTTCCATATTTAAGTGGGTTAACGTATTATTGATGTTATTATCATCTTTTATAGGTATTTGAACACAAGGAAAAATGGAGGTAATTGATTCCGCAGAAAAGTTACCAACAACATCATGGACTTCATTTCAGCTTCAAAATCTTCAATCCTTTATAATGTTTTAGGTAACTGAGAGTCTGCACCATTAAATTAAGGGTAAATAGTGTCTAGTTCTTGAATTGCAATGATTAGTTTGTTTTTGCTAATAGTTGTCTTTTATAACATTGTACATTTGAGTCAGTACTATTGCAGTTGCTTCATCCATAACGAATAACATCAATAGTTAACAATAACAAAGATTAACTTCATAATAAAAGAAATAAAGAAATTAGATGAAATTGAGAGAACATAAAAATAAATCTGACTTCAGTTGGCAAATTCAAAACATCTTTACACATGTACTAGCTACATTTGCATGTAAAAGTGCAAGTAAAACAAGCAGAATAAAATGCTGTTTTAAAATGAAAGAACAAAATGAATGAATGATTGCCTTGCCAATTATCAATGAAAAAATAAATTAATAACACTTTCTAGCATGAGAATGAACAAAGTTATTTTTCTCATATGATAAATTATAGAGAAAGACCAGCATAGTGTTACAATTCATTTTTTAAGAATAAATCTCTTAATTATCCTAAGTTCTAAATTACTGTGTTGTCAACCTTAGTAATTTTAACTAGAATTTTATCTTTTTAAGTGGTCGCACAAAATACTCACTAATATGTACATTTTCGTGAAAATATGTATGAAATTAGAAACTGCAATGCAGTGCCTTTTTTATGCAGAAATAGTATGCAGTTTTTAGAACTATATTTTCTCAAGTTCTCTTCAATATATTATATATATATATATAATCCCACTTCCTTTTTTTTTATGAAAGTTTTACAGAACTTCTTAATTTTCAAGAGTATCATATGACTGTTAGTAATCCATCAGAAATAAGTGCCAGTGTTTCCTAACTTAAGCTATAGGCAATCATTAGTCTAAGAAGAGCATTTAAAACTAATCTATATTAATAAAAATTTATTTTCCTCATATATTTACATACCATAAGAAAATAATACTATTCACTTATTCAAATAAGTATTTAAAAATTTACAAAATATTTTACAAGTCTAAACATTGATGTTAAATTTGTCCGCTGTACTTGTACTGCTTATAATTCTTCACTAAATTCTTGAAAATTTCTCTGCAGCTATGATTTATATTAACTGATAACATCTTGAGAGCATCCTCATTGCAAATATCAAGTAGTCTGTTTATACCTGATACAAGAAAGCTCTAAAATAAGGAGAAAAATATCATAAGAAAATGGTTGACACAAGAAAAGCAAACAGTGTTCATATTTTAATATAATAGTAGCCTCATATCCATATAGATCAGAACACATAACCATGGATAGTAACAAATGTTATGAAATAGGCATTTATGTAAGATATATAAATACAGTTAAATATAACTGATAAACTATACATTAAAAGACATTAAAAACACTAATTACTGTACACTATATTACATTATGTACTATATTACAAAATATGCTGTACATACATTATCTCTCTCTCTTTCATATATGTAAAAGTAAAGGATTCAGACATTCTAACCTAAATTGAAAACTGTGAGGATGAAATGAAATTTCCTTATTGCAGACTATAATGTACTAAAACAGATAACAGAAATAAAACACATTCATTTTCTTAACACTAATAGCATACTGCTAGTTAGCAAACTTTATTAGTATATTTACTCTTATGATTTGAGAAATACAAACATTTTAGCAAAAAAGCTGAGATAACATGTCACTAATGAGAATAGGAAGAAAGCTAAAAGCAGCCTAATGTATGACTACAGGTTTAAATGATTATGGCAAAGCATTTGAGAATTACTTACATGTGGAGGGATGCCTTCAAGAAGGGCTTTCTAAGAGCAACTGATTCTTGTTACATATGCATAAAACCACAAAAAATACACACATGTATTTGGGTCAAAATACCTCTGCTTAGTTTTGCTATCCATTTAACTACTCATGGATTCAGAAGCAAATTTAACTTTCTAAAATGAGCAGAAAGGTGTGTGCTTATTTGGGAAGGCAAACAGAATGTCTGTGTGTAGTACAGTCAAAAGTCGTTAATTCGGACGCCCATAATCCGGAATGATCTATAATCCAGACCTCAAAGCTACAAACTTTCTGTGCATGCGTCAACGCATAATGTGTTTATGCATACGCATGATACGTTTACGCATGTGCATAATACCTTTACACATGCGCATAAATGTGCACGTATGCGCTTTTAATGTATAACGGATGGTATAAGCTAAGCTAAAATTATCTATTTCAGTTAATGTTGCAGATTGTGTTGTTCCTTAATCTTCGAATTGGATCCGGCTTATTATTTTTTGCAGACAGTTAGAGCAATTTTATAAAAGTAAGCTTGAACTTTCAATTATGTCAAATAGAATTTCCGATGCTGGAGCTACCAAAGGATCTACAAAGCGAAAGCATGTTTCAATGTCTATCAAACGAAAAGTGGAATTGCTGAAAAAAATGGATAAAGGCATATCCTTTGTTTCTCTAACCATTCTGAAATCTGTTTATCAATTTCATGCTGCTCTGCGGGGGAGTTGAACGTCGTGGCGCGCAATGAACTGGAAGTTGATCTGTCAGCTCTATCCTTATCTTCAGGGCAGATGTTTTTATTTTATTTGGCTTATAATTCATTAATAAATGTAGTATTTCATCTTGATGTACTCTGATATGATTTAAATCAAATTCATTATAAATATCACGAATACACATCAAATAGTTTTCTGGTTGCAATTTTCTAATTTCGACTATGCGTAATGTATGCTTTACGCATGCATGCGTTGAAAGAAATGGTTAATAAAGTAAACAAATAAATATTAAGCTTTTTTTTTTTTTTTTTTTTTGTAAATTTTGATACCCTTTAGATCATAATTGTTCTTTATTTCATAAATTATGGTTTCATATTTTTAATTTTATAATTTCTGCATGCCATCTTACCAGATTTAAACTGATGATCTATAATCTGGAAAATTCGATAATCTGGAATCGCCGAAGTCCCAACGAGTCCGGATTAAAGACTTTTGACTGTATTTCATTATGTTACAAATCTTTGTCACTTGCAGAACACGCTAAAATATAAGCCTTTATTGTTTTTTTTCGGGGGGGGGGGGGTTCTGCAGCTGTCTACTGTGGATATGGGTCACATCTAAAAAACCCTTTTCTGTCAAGTATAAAATATTAATCTTTAAACAGGTTTTAAAATTTTTAAAGCTAAAAATACATAATATTTCAGCAAATGTAATAAAATTTATTAAAGTAAATTTCTTATTCCAAGAAATAGCATAAAATAATTCTTTTGGTTCATTATCTTGGTGATAATGTCATCTGAGTGTTATGTTTTCTTCTGCCCATGATAACATTGAGTTTTCTAAGATATCTACATATATTTTTTTTGTCACCATACTGTCTATACAAAATAAAATGGGCCCATGCCATATAATAAAAAACAATCCTACAGTACGATTGCCAACTGTACCTTTAATGGTTTTCCGTACATTATTTTGGATTACATTCTTCACTTTCAGGTCAGCAAACAAACTGCTTCCCATTCATTTGAAACAAATTAATTTTTGTTATTGTTTCAATTTTTTTTTAAGGTTTTTTTGGAGAAGCATTCTTTTCTCTTATGAAGTTATCTCAGAAGTTTTAGCCCTATGTTAATGTTTTATGTATGTACTACCGTAAAAATTTCTTTGCAAAACGTCTAAATGATGTGGTTATTTTTCTCGTCCATAGCCCATCACTCTGCATCATTAAAATAGTTTGTGATTTCTCATTCTTTGAAAGTATTTCTTCTTAGAATTTTTCTCCTTCCCATCCAATGCATTTTTAGGATAATTTAGAGAAAAATATTATAATGTACCCAATAATTTGTTAAGATACTTATAAATAAATTATATCCCTATGGACCATCATAGGCATTTTAAAGGAAAAAATATATAATTTAAATTAGAAACTGCACGATAAGCAAAAAATTTTCATTTACTATGTACACTCGATTATCTGGGCTAATGCCAGGAAAGCAGGTCACAGGTAACTGAAAAACACAGATAATTCAAACTATTGATTTTTATGCATATGATCTGTGTTCATTTCTTTAGAAAAATCAGCAATTTTATTTTGTTTTTGAGAATGTTTAAATATTTGTCAAATTTCCCTGTATATTTTTTGAAGTGCTATTTTCTCATTGTATTCAAATGTTCTTTGGTTGATGAAAACAAAAATAACTTAGAGAGAAGTCAGTACTGTCTTGGGATTAATGTGAATTATCAATATCTTCTTCATTTGTATTTTCAGGATCACTTTCTGCCTTGTCTTTTGTTACGACAATTGAAATGCTTAGTACTTGCAGAATGTTCTTAGTTAATTTTTAATTCTAAAATTTTAAATCAATTTTTAAGAGAATAAAAATGAAATATGCATGAATATACATCAGAAACAAAAAAGTTGCCTTTGCTCATGCAGAATGAATTGTACAAGGTAATCATGTAAACTAAACCTAAAGACGCAGTTAAGTAGTTTTTACAGCAATCTTGGACTTGTGCATGTTTGCTTTTTATACTCTTGTGAGGTGCATGAACATTACACATAGATCATCTGCAAAGCAGATAATCAAGAGCATATATAATTGGATCGTACAGAAATGATTGACACAATGGCTCTCACAATGAAATTATTATACTTTGCAAAGGGAAAACAAGTGAAATAGACAGAAGGGGGCGTGAGCTACTCAGAATGCATAGATAGAGCTGGCTGCAAGCAAACAGTATAAGTCAGCGGTCCTTTTTGCCATTGTCACTGACAGCATGGACAGCAATGATGGAAGGTGATTATCATGGTCAGCATTGGACAGGGTGGTTCTTATGGAAGGAAGGGATACAAGGTGATGAGATCCATCATCACATGGTGTTGGTGTGCAGGAATAAAGCACCCTCAAGGTGTACCATATCCCATTAATTGGCCAAGTTCAGCAGTGGAGGAGAGACTGCAGGCAAAGGTGTCAGCGTGGGACAACCAGCAACATCACATACAGCAGCAAATGTGGCAGCTGTGTCGGATTTGATCATGGCAAACAGGCACATAACGTTCAACAAGATGCAGGAAGAGACAAGGCTTGTGCAAGGAATATTGCAGGAGAATGTGCATGGTGATTTGGAGATGACAAATGTGTCTGCAAAGTCAGTGGACCTCGGACTATGCCTTGCTTGGCAAGATGAAGGATGAAGTCAGGGGTCAACATGTTAAATCTTCTGCCGAATTGCATGCAATTGTCCATAGGTGGTCCATCAACACCCCCACAGACTGGTTTACCAAAGCCCTTCGTGACCTCCCAGCCAGCTGGCAGAAGTGTATTGACATGGGCAGGGATTTCTAACTGATGTACTAACAGTTTTTTGTTAATAAATTGTATTCCGCTCTGTGGCAGCATTTGTGTCACTCATTTCTGTATGATCTAAATATAGTAAAATAGCTTTGTGGTAAAGAGTAATACTTACAAAGAAGATAAACAAAGCATCAGTAAAAACAGATTTTTGGTGATTAGCACACAACAGTTACAGAAAAGTGGTTATCTTAATTCAGTTACTGACTTAAATTCAATTATTCCATTTCAGTATTTAAGTTAAACTGTGATTTTAGCTAAAATGCACAAAAGTCCCAAATAATAGAAGCTCCAAAAACTTCTTGCATACCTGAATCACAATATAAACAGAAAATTATGCTAATGCAATACTTTATTCTAATAAAATATTGCATTAGCATAATTTTCTGTTTATATTGTGATTTTACTAAACCTGATAAAAAACTGAACCTGATAAAATACTGAATGTATAAAAGAGAATTCATGGGAAAAGTAAAATACATGAAATACTTGAAAAGCTGAGAAAGAACACTCTAATCATAATGTAGTTTTCTTAAAAAAAGAAATATTTTTTTTTGCACTGTGACCATGTGGTCAAGAAGATTAAAAGCCAAAATATGGAAGCAGTTTTATCTCATTCTGATAATAATATTTAAAATATTTATCTTTCTTTTTCTCTTGGTAAAGAAGCTCTTGGTCTTATTACTACTAATTTATCATTTCATTTAGATTTGATAGATGCTGTTAAAACTTATTATTAATTTACTCACTTGCCATTTGCTTTATTAATTTATTCAATTTCTTATGTTATTTTTACCAATTTATAAATAATTTAAATTATTATTATTATTCGTATATTTTTTACATTTAATTTAATCAAACATTATTTTATTTATTTACTTTTATTCACCCCACTTGATTGTCTTCTATAGGACTTCAGAACTTCTACTGTTAGAAATTAATGCCTGATTACATAAGGCAAGGCCTGATTATATAAGATATGACTTCAAATCATATAAAAAAGCCAAAATGTAAATTAGAACTAAATGTGAATAAAAAATGTGACATGCTTTTGTATGGTAAATGTCAACGAATAAGAAAAAAGTTGCAAAACTCTATAGCATATGAGCAAGTTCCTAGTTATCCTGATTATTTTTCTTTTGCTGTCATGTCAGTGTGATTCTGCCAAAGCAAATATTATTTTATACTAGCTAAATAAAGCTCTTTTATTTTGTAACTGGAAGTTTTCTGCCTATCTGTGCTGGTTTTTGAATTATTTTCTTTAAGTTCCATATTTCACTATTACAGAGCTGCAAGCATGTTCAATCATCATTTTCAGGACAATGTTTAGGTGAGTGTAAACTGGGATTGGTTTGTTTACTCAATGTGGCTGGGAAGTATTCTGTCATCTGCCATTCTTCATATTTATGCATTTGTCACTTTGAATTTATTCTTAACACAAAGAGAAAATTCTGAGACATTCTTCCACTCCATTTGAACCATCAACAGAACAATTATTGCTATAGGTATACTACAATTTCTACATAACTGATAATGGGTTGTACACATAATCATCGGACTGTATGATTTTTTATGACAAATTCTCTCTGCATATATGCTCATATTTTATGTTTCAAATTTATTTATTTACACTGTACATGTGGATTACATTATTGCTGAATAGGAAGTTTTAATTACTAAAATACAGTTTATCTTCTAAGTAGTGCAAACTTATATTTCTACAGACAAGTATTGATTGATGGTCCTTTATTGTTTGCACAATGAGAGTGCACTGTATTAATGCACATATGCATATACAGTTTTTTAAATATATCATTTTTTACACTAATTCACTCAGTCGGTTACTTGCAAGCAATATAATATTATGATTTTAATATTAAATTTCTTCCATGAGAATGATAACCACTTTCAGAATTCACAATGTTGCAATGGCATTACATGACATGACATGAAGAAAGGAAAATCATAACTATTTCTAATACATTTATATATAGAAAAAGAAGAAATACTGATATCTGAAAACAAAATTATTAGTAAACTTACTTTAATAACAGAGTCTAATGTTACATGCTGAATGGAATCAACATAATCGGCAATGATATATGGTACTAATTTACAGAACTCAGTCTTGTGCCTAGCTATCACAGTCAGCAACCTACAACATTTTTTAAAGTTATTAATACAACAGTATATCCTCTAAGACACTAATAAATAAGGTTAATATTACTGAAACTATATATATTTTTGATAGCATAGTCATAATGAATTACATACCTATCCATGTTCTGTGAACATAAATGGATATCCTGTTGAATATCTTTGCTACAAGTACGTATGTTATCTTGATCTCCTATTAATACAAGTGACTTCAACAGATATGAGGAAAGTTAAAGAATAATAAACTAAATAATTGTACACATACAAATCAAAATGGCAGCAAAACAACATGGAAATATGCAGCTCAGTTTGGGGAAGGAAAAATGTTTCCACAACATAAATTAAACACATAATCCTTTACATATATGTATATATATGTAATAATCATACTTTTTGGCAGAAGATGAAAACAATTCACTTTTGTCATGGCCGGAAAACTGCTGCATAGACGACTGGACATTACGGCGTAGTGGATGAGCGCATGGAATTTGTAGAAGCATAACCAGCTTGATAGTAAAACATCATTTATTCTTGAATCATTTATTCTTGAATGATGAATTTCTTAACACATAACTGTAGAAGACTTAGAGTGCTGAACGTGCCCCATAATTTTAGATATGTAATTGATTACATTTTACATAATGACGAATAGCTAGCAGAGGCTGAGCAACAGGCTGTCAGCACGCAGGCGAAGAGGTGAAAAAGGAAATTTACATTGCTAATTTAATCTTTTACATATTCTTAAGATTTAAAAAAAAAAAAAAAAAAAAAAAAAAAAAATATTATTTAAAATGCTTTTTAATTACTCATTTTCAATTTGGGTACTTTATCTTTAATAATAGCTTTCTCTAAACTGCATCATATCTGAAAACATATTCCACATTATATCATCTTGAAATTTCTGCATTGCCTTTAAGTTTCAGCCAATCAGATTAACAAAATATTTTACTATAAATATCATAACAATACTACTCCATCCCTCTTTCTCTGCCTCAGCTTGCTGGCTGAAGGACGTCTCTTGCTTTGCTGCTTTTGTTTAAAATGTAATGTGCTATCATCAAAATTGTGGAATGCAGACTGGCCCCCATTGTGAAGTGCCACAAGTAATAAAGGTATATTTGGAATATCAAGTGATTTTTGTGATTCTTCAAAAGTTCCTGACTGCCAAACTAAATTTTATCATCATATATGCATATATATATATAATTAAATTATAACCACACATACAATTTTTGAATTTTGAACTAAGATCCCAATTTTCTTTTATTATGAAAGAAAATGAAAATTAAATACAAATGTAGGTGATGTAGGAGAATAATATTCAATATCATTTGGCTGAGAGTAACATTTAAAAGACAATTTCAAAATACAAATTAATTAAAAATAATTAAAAATGAAAGAACATAAACTGTTGAATTATCATTCTCAGGTTTTTTCCAACATCTTCAGGACGTAGTAAAATCAGATAACGATACTACAGCCATATCTGGCCCACTAGATATGTTTTTGTTGATCCTAAATTAACAGAGGTAACTAAATTTTTTATTTAAATTAAAATTAAAAACAATATTCAAAATGAAACGTAAATCTTAATTAATATGCGTGAGCAAATATTTTACTTCAAATAAATCTTCACTTTTAAGTGATACTCCCTATTTTTAAAATTAATTTTAAAATTACATGAGATATGAAGAATTTATCTGTTCACATTTTTTTCGACCATTCAAACTTTGCATTTCCTAGCTTGCTTGTTTACATTAGTGTTGAACAGGAGCAGAGACTTGAAAACAGAACTTCCACAGACTTTTTTACTGTTAGAAAAGGAAGACACAGTAAAAAAAGAGGAACTAAACTGAATAATCCGAATTTTCCTACATTATCACTTTTTGAAGTACTCTTAATACTGAATTAATAAATGAGTTACATTGATGAAGTGTATTGTAGAGTAAGCATAAGAATTCAATTTAGTGAAATTTTATCGTTGGAAGCTTTGTAAATAATGTATTTATTTATTTATTCTCTTGTTTAAAAATGTAAAAATTACTTTTGAAGTAATTTTGTCCATATATGTTATAATGTTCTTTGATATCCTTTTCAAAAGAGAGCCTGCTAAATATATTTCTACATTTTGTCTCTCCACTGTTTTTTTTTTATTTGTACTGACATATTATTTTATGTTATCATATTTTAAAATATATATAATAGTTTTGTATTAAATAAATCATAATTAAAAGATTCTTAAGGTATGAGTATGTTTTAGTCATTTATATGCAAAATAATCCAGATTTAATGCAAAAATTAGACACGAAAAAATTCACACAAAATTCAAAAAGATCTGGTAAGATCTTTCTGAATAAATTCTTTCTTAATCTGCACAAATTTTGGTCCAGTGTTGTGCAGATTACCAGAACTCTGTGTATATATTATACATCAGATTACGTATATACTATATTACATAGTCAGAATAAAAATTCATAAGAATTATATTTAAATTAAAGGCATTTATAAGCTAGCTGTGAAGCCCAGAAAAAGTTAATAATAACTATTACACTTGAATTACAAACAAAATGCTGTGTATTACTTATTTAAAAGTATACATAATTTTTTATTCTTCCTTGAAATAAATTAATCAATCTGTTCAAAATTTTAAAACAAATAAATCAATTGTATCACATGTTGTTTTAGTTTTCCTTTCCAAAGGTAAAAAATAACTAGCAGTACAGCACATTTTGATCTTTGAGACAATGCCATTCAATGAGAAATCTTCCTAGTGTCTTTGCAAAAGTTCCATAATGAAAACAAAAACTAAATTTTGATTACATTTACTCAACTAACTGTAAAAATACTTTTGCTAGTGTACATAATTATTTGCTTTAACTTTGTGATACACAGGTTTTATATCCTATTTAACTTCAAGAATTTTTAAAAATGAGCTGAACATCAATTAAACAGTCTCTGTTTTTTAGCACTAAACAGAGTACATAAAAAGTACTAAAACATTGTACAGAAGAGTTATTTGAAGCAAGTTGGTGAGCATTTAATGACTATATTTTGCTTACTATAATGTACTCAAACACATGTTTTAGTTAAAATAATTTCATAACTACCATATGTTAACATAATTCAGGGATTATTAAAAATGACTTACTATTTATCAACAGACAACCATATAAATTGACACATGTTGCATATATGAGCATGCAGACCAAAACTTTTAAAACTATGGCAGAAAATATCAACTGTAAATGTGGTTTTTTTTTAATAATTAAAAACTATTAAATGAAAAATAAAAAGGATATTAGTAACAAATGAGAGATAATCTGCTGTTATTGTCAGAACTACTTCCGGGTAATATACGAGTAAATTGTACACTATATCCCATACATAATTAAAGCACCTGGTGAAAGTAATAAGCTCTCTTCCTTGCTTGTTAAGCTCAATACACGCACAGGAATGAAGAAATTGAATTGCACACTGTCTGGGAAGGCGAATCTGAATAGGGGAGAAAAACACATATTTTATTCTAACCTCATACACTTTATACACTTATCAGATAAACATTTCCACCGATATAGAGTATTTAAACATTTAGGCACATATCTGAGAATATTAATCACAATTATAGTGTTAAACATATGTTAAACATAGCACAGTTGAAAGTTTCAATAATTTTCCACATTGAATTTTTTAGACTGAATATTTTAAATAGTTCCTCATAAAAATATTACATTCATAATACAAATAATTATACAAAATATAAATATTACATTATATTACATTCACGACAAAGTACTTGAGCATCATTTGCTTTTCAAAAAATGTTCTTGTGCAGCACTTTTTACAAGAAACTGGCATGAATTTCTTTTACCATTTAAAACCATGTTACAGCCTAGAATAAACATTACATCTGAACAATCTGTACATACATTTACCTAGAATAAATTGATTGTTTTATGATTTTACCTAGTTGAGCAGTAGCAAATCAGCTGACAATTTGATGCAGTGCATTTAAATAGTAGTATAATAATCACAAGAAATATAAAATATGACTTGATTTAATTTTGAAATACATACAATTAAGTACAACAGTTCTGCCTTGTTATGTCACTGTGTGCATTTCATGATGCTTTGATCTAAGTTTATTCCATAAAGTCCTTATGTTAAGAGAAAAAAATAAATAAATAAACAAATACTTTAAAATATAGAAGTACACTGTGTGTGTGTATGGAAAGACAGTTCTATATCTCTCGTTCTATTGGGCCGATTGGCGAAATTCAACTTACCTTTTTCATGTCTCAAAAGCGTGACTTAGGACGTATATTAGATTTATATATAATGTTGTTCTAACATAGGTATTTTGACATAAAATTGGACTTTTTCTGAAATGACATACTAATTTCTTTCCATATTTCGATTTTACGATTCAAATTATGCCAAAGTGCCAAGTTTTGTAGAAATTGCACCAGTAGTTTTTAAAAAATTAGCTCTCAAAATTTTAGCATCTCCATATTAATCGAATTTCGTATATACTTATTAATATATCTTTTTTCATTAAATTTATTTGATTCTTCCTTTCACATTTCGAAATTTTGGTTCCTTCCAAACAAAATTCACGCCTTTTTTATGATTTAGTTTTACAATTTGCATTTTTAAATAATTTTTATAAATTTCTCAAAAAACATTTTGCATTATAACCTATAACATTTTTACCATCATCTTAAAGTAAATGTATTTCTAAGCATACCTGCAAAAAATTAGAGTTTTTTATTTAAAATTTTCTAAGATACAAGTGAATTTACATATTAGCACATTTTTAAATTTGGCATATTTGTTATAAGAGATAATAATGCCAAATGTGGTTTACGCACTTTGTTCAAATTATTTGAAAGTATGAACAATGACCTTTTTTTCCTGCTCCTATAGTGAAAAAAGGAAAGGAAAATAGGATGCTATAAATTAAGAAGTTAGACAAGAGAATTATTCTTGGTTCAAACTGGGAAAAAATGCAACAAGATAAATTTTTGAATTTCTCCATAAATTTTGCACCAAACTTTATACAATTTAATATTTAGGCATAATTTGAATATAAAATCGAAATATTGAAAAAAATTATCATGCCATTTCAGAAAAGGTCCAATTTTGTATCAAAGTACCTATATTAGAACAATACTATAAATAAATTTAATACGTATCTAAGTTGTGCTTTTGAGATATGAAAAATGGAATTTGAATTGTGTCAATCGGCCCAGTAGAATGGAAGATATAGGGCTGCCCCACTTTTTTTTTTTGTGCAGTGTACATATGAGCATAGTGCTAAAAACATAAAAATAATCAATATAGTACAGAAATTTAATTTCAGGTATATGAAGCAAAAATGTAATTTTTTGCTCCAAACACTTAACTAGCAGTGGTTGCTGTGAGAATTATACATGTCCTCCCATGGCTAAGTTCAAACTATTTTTTTTAAAATGAAAAATACATATGTATATGCAATGGTACTTTGGTATACATCATTGATCCAAATGAACTCTTCTAATAAAAAATAAAGGAAAATAATTAATCTGTTCTAATAAAAAAATCTACGAATGCAGTACATGAAATACATACAGAATATAAATGATGCACTGCATATAATATTATAAATCAGGTATGGCCAAACTTTGTCAGTAAGAGCCATATTCAGGAAAGTTTGAGAGCCACAACTAAATTTTCTAAAAGCCACAAGTCCATATTTAAAAAAAATCCATAATAAAATAATCTACGAATGCAGTACATGAAATACATACTGAATATAAATGATGCACTGCATATGATATTATAAATCAGGTATGGCCAAACTTTGTCAGTAAGAGCCATATTCAGGAAAGTTTGAGAGCCACAACTAAATTTTCTAAAAGCCACAAGTCCATATTTACTTCATTTTAAAAATAGGTTTCAGATGGAAAGAAATCTCTGATAACTTCATAAAAAGAACTGAAATAAATTACTTTCTTTTGGGCACTGAGTAGATTTAGTTTACCATACTTCATACACATATTTTATTTGCATAAGAGCCTAACCACTCACTTACGAGAGCATCAGGTGGCTCATGAGCCATGCTACATCCACCCCTGCTACGCAAAATCAATTTCTATTATCCAGATCAAAAGCAATTTTTCAATATGCTACAACATCTCTGATCTTTGTTTGGTAATCAATTTCACCCTCTTCATAACATTAGTTGGTTTAACAGCGTCTTTAATTTTCCCAACCATGAATAAACACCATTGTACTCAGCATATGGTGCACAATAGCCACCCAAATATGCATGCCACCTTCATACTTTTTAACATTCCTTAATGGTGATGGATTTCAGCCCCCCCCTCAATGGTGACGCTAACAATTTTCTTCATTGCTTAACTGTTCTCATTAACTTTCCTAAAACTTACATTTAAATTTATAAAATGTTATATGAAAAAAGCATAGAATCAGGTGAAAATTCAGAATTGCACTGTGAGTTATTTGCTGAATATCAGCAAAGGTGTACTGATGGTCATGGACAGTGATAGCATTCCATTGAAAAAAGGTGAACAAGTATAGTGCATGCAGTCATGATGCATCGAACTCAAGTAATATTCTGAAACAATTGTTGCATACTGAACAGAAATTTTCACATCCAAACTGAATGTATGCCAAGCTGGACTTATTTCAAAGCAGACATATATGGAAGTAGCACTGTAATCTGAAAGGGCAAGTATAAAATATCTCAGATTTATAATGAACAATTCTATAGACTTGTCCTAAAATTAAGCTATTATGCAACAAATGCATCACATACAAGTCACTTTCAACTCTTTCTGGATGGGGTTTCTTTATTGGGAACTTAGTAGTAAATATGACAAAAATTCAAATGGGATTGTTTATAAATATTTTTCAAAAATTTATTTCAAGTGTTCATGAATCATAAACATCATCTTCTGAAATATACGGAGAAACGTAAACGGTATTTGATTTGACTTATTAGATTAGAAAAGCATACTAAAGCTGTGTGCCAAATAAAAAAAATGCTTTAACACGTTGAGCATCACATCAGCCATCTGTTGCTGATACTAGACTTTCCGTTTAGGCCCCGTGAACCATCTGTGGCTGACACTATACTTCCCGTTCAGGCAGCGTCGACCGCCGCTGGCTGACAGGGTGTAACATGATACATAACTAAAATTTACACTGTTTCATGGAATTACAGAAAATTTATTTAAAATTTACTTAATTTTGATTCATTACAGGACTAAGGGATTTCATTGAAACACTGTAAATATAAAAACGGTTCTCCATTACAGCTATTACAAAATGTGACCACTCTCTTAGTACTTTTTATGGCCATTACTCTACCAGCTTCTGTTGCATTTTTATCATAACATAATTTACAATATTTCTATGCTTCAGAGGCGTTTCCCGGTTTTCTTTGGAGTTTATGCTGTCGTTTTTTAGATATTCTCGCATTTCTGTTCGATGGAATGTCTTCTTTTTCACAACTTGTAAGGGATAGCACTAATTCTTTCTGGAATTCAGTAATGCTAATTTTCTGCTTCATAATATCTTTCGTAAATCGGCCACTAATCCATTTCGATAAAATCTTATCCAGTTGGCCAAATGGTAAGGAAAACAAAACAGACTTGGCGCGTAATGTGTTGAATGAATGCCCATAGGAGTCATGTTCCAAGCATAAACTATCTTCTACTGTGATAAGAATCACTGACCTTACAATACCAGCGTGCGTGGCCTGAAGGGGATTGCCTAAGAAATATGTGCAGTGCTCAATGTGTTAATAGAGGACTAAGGAAAAACTGGTTTATATTCATACTGCACATAGGGAAAACCCACTAAAATATCCATGTGAGTCTGTTGAATAGAGCAGGAAAAAGAAAAACAATTTATAAAATGGATGGGATAAACATATCACATGATACTTAAAATATAATATACATATATAAAATCGTATAAAAAATAAATAGTTGAAAATTGACTCAAGTTTCAGATACACATACCTTTTCTTGCTTCAAAATGAAATGTAAAAATTCCAGAACAGGAAATTTAACAAGATGCAAGCACACTGTTGAATCACATGCCTCATTTACAATACAATGAAGGAAAGATGCACACTGTAATAGATTACAGAAAAAAGAAACACATTTTATTAAATTATCTTGTAGGATCAGTTAAAATATATATATATATATATAAACTGACTTGCCTTTTGCAATGAACTAGAAAAAGAAGAGAAGTGTTGAGAATAATCAACTTCAATTAGACTTTTTATAATTTCTAACTTCAGTTGTAAATAGAGAACATCTAAAAGTGCTATTTCGTAGTTATCCTAAAAAGACATTAAGACAAAATTGTATATAAATTAATAATCAAAAAGGAAAATAAACACAAACAAAACATATTAATCATTTAATTGATTATTCTAAATTTAAACTTTGCTACATGCTGTTTGGGTACTTTAATTTAATTTTGCAATTTTATACTGATGAAAAATTATATGAGGAAGAAAAACATTTATTTATCAAAATGCTTTAAAACAAGATACAAATAAAATTAATAATTATCATGAGTTTACTGAGCTGATAAATTTGGTAATGTACCATTTAAAGAGCAAAATTAAACATAAATACTTATCTTCCAACATTAACTGGATATTCATAAAATGCTTTATAAGTCTTTATAAAGGATTAAAAAAATAAGACTGAATAAAAATTAATCAGAAGAATTATGAGCGAAAAACAGTAGCGAAAAGTGGAAGTTCTCAAATTCCTCTTTGTTTCATGTCAGTTTATTTAGAAATGACAATATTTATTTTAAGAAATTGTCATTATTTCTTTTTTCAGAAGTTTCTTTATTCAACATTTAATCTAATAATGCATTTCAGAGAGAATTCAAATAAATGAAAAATGGGAGATTTACTAGGAAAAGAAAAGAAGAACTGGAAGTCTAACAGTTCTACAGGAAGAGTTAGCAGATTTGTTTACAAAAATATATCTGCTATCAGGAGACTGCATTGTCAAGAATATTCTGGAAACTAAGATTTTTGGAGACTAGTTTTATTCAAATTAACTACAATTTTGGTATAATGTTAGAAGAAAAAATGTGCGGGATTAAAAAAATATATTTTTGGAACATTTGTTACTTGACTGTAGAGACATTAAGTATTTTTTGAAAGCAGGAGTCATGAAAAAAGAGCAATGCCCTCGCCGAGAATCGAACCACAGACCTCCCGGATACACTTTGAGCATGCAGACCATCACACCACGAAGGCATGCCAATAAGCCGGGAGAAATACCTTAAATATTACTCCTTTTAAAGAGCGACTGGGGTTTTAGGGGACCAATCGCCAAATCCTGGTGGTAAAGAATCATCATTCACCAACTTTTTAGTTCAGGTGCATGTAGAGACATTAGGTTTTTTTGGAAGCAGGAGTCATGAAAAAAGAGCAATGCCCTGGCTGGGAATCGAACCACAGACCTCTCGGATATGCATCAAGCATGCAGACCACCACACCATGAAGGCACGCCAACAAGGTGGAAGAAATACCTTATATGACAGCTTTCACATTATCTAATATAAAAATAAGCTACCAAATATTTGTTCTTGGAACCTACAACTTTAAATAACCAGTTGATAATGCATTAAATGCCAGCTCATTTTATATGTCTTGGGCGGGATATACAAGTGTGAGAAGTGTTTCCTTCACATGTGCTAATCACTGGTAAACTAAGCAGTCCTATGAATACAGTACATTGAATGATATGCCTAAATATTGAAAATCACAGCTTTATAAATAAAACTGTAGTGTTATTAGATACTGTAGTGTTATTAATAAAACTGTAGTGTTAGCCAACTAAAATTATGTTACCCTGAACTAAATCATGTTGCATGAACTATAACAGAACTAAATCATGACCCACTGATATAGATTATCTAATTTACATAACCATCTTAAAAATGAATTTAGGCTGCATCATGATTAGATTAATAGTAACTCCCCCAATAGCCAGACACTTGAAAGCATTGATTGGAAATGAATTACTTATCAGCCATTTCATCGTCTCATCACTGATAATGCTGTCGAAGGTGTGCTGCAGAGGGTAGAATGGTATTATACCTGAAAGGGGGGGATAGACAACTACAAACGCATATGCCTTCTTTGGAATTCAAACTTAGATTCAATACTGTGGCAGCCAGCAGAACTAACAGCCATACTAAATAAGACAGCTTAGACAGCCACACTAAATACGAAAAACTACTATTCAAAGTCTATTACTGTTGCAGGAAAATACTTTGAATGAGGTATAGCAAAAAATCACACGACAGCTACAGGATTTAAAGAATATGAAAGTTGAAAGTTTAGTTTAAATTTGATTCATATTTAAATGGCTCTCCAAGAAAGGTAATAAAATCAATACTTTATCAATACTGATAGCGGCTATTCATAAAAAAATATTATAGCATTTATTAAAAAATATAACAGATGAAAACATGAACATATAAATAAATAATTACTTGTAATAATTATTAATATCAACTATAGTAGTAAATTTCTATTAATATAGACTGTTTAAAAAGTTGGACAACTAAATATCTTTTTATAACATATCATGCCCTCATTTAATCTTCCAGTGGATGCACATATATGAGAGATACAACAAAGTTGAATCTGGTTTTATATCTTTAGGCCAGAAAAAGCTTTGAACTTCTGTTCTTTGCTATTCTCCCCATTCTCTTTAATGCACTTTCAATTACTGTCTTAATTTTGAAGCATTAATATTTTTTTCTTTTGTTGTTGTAAGAAATTCTTAAACATTTATGACTCGATATATTTTTTGTGTGTAATTGCTTCCAATGATGAAATAGAGGGCTGGTATCTGTCATATACAGTTACTAATCACCATATCAACTTTTTTTCCTTTTCATTTTTTTTCAAATTATTAATTTTTAAGACAAATAAAAAAGAAATATGTTACATGAATGATCCTAATGACCCTGAGGCTGAAAGAAACTTGCTTTCATATGATATTGAAGACGATGAGGATTTTGTTTACACAACAGCATTACAGATGAAAAGGAATATGTGTGTGTATTGAGAATACGGCAAAGCACACTAGGGCTATCTGCCTAAGGGGAGGGATGCCTTCGTGGAGGACTTTCTAAGGGAAACTGGCTCGTATACACGTTACACATGGGGAAAACCACGAAAACGCCCATGCAGCCAGCCCGTTCGCGGGATTTGAACCTCGGACCGAACTACCAGTGTTCAGCGATTTTACCGCTCGGCCGCTGGTGGGCTGAAAAGGAATATGCTTCTCAAAGATGAGGTAATAGTTGGATGCATAAAGTGATGTAGAAGATATGACAGCTCTACTGATGCCTACACAGCTCATATAAAGGAAAACAACAACAACAAAAACGACTCGTAAGCTTCATAGATATGGCAATAAAATCCACCCAAGAAAGCTAAATGAATGCCTCACAATATAATTCAATTTCCTGCAGTCACTGAGCCAACTAAAATTCTCACAAGTATTTTAGATCTATGATAATGTCTCTTTATTCATCTGCATCTGTTATCTGATGATTAATTACTCTCATTCAAGAAATTTTCAGACCACAACACTAGGATTCAATAACTATGAACACTAATTTATTTTTTTTGGTAACAAAGTAACGTAGATGAATAATGAATATTTATTTTCATTTCATTTTGAAAATTCTTTGGTCATTTAATATTCTTTTACTCACTCTCGTTTCGTTTCCTGAAAAAAAGAATTAATTTTAGTGACATAAGTTGTTGAAAAAAGTGTGCTTATTAAAACTTAACCAATTACAGCATAAGTTTAATAATCACTCTGTTAAAAAATTTTAATTTTACAATAGCATATCTAGGAAATATATGGGATTGTTCACACTGGTATAGATGGCATGCTTGTTCGAAGGTTATGAAGTGTATCAAGATACACTTCTGAAATATAATAATTTCTGGTCATGAAGTCGTTTTTTAGTAAAACCAAGTAAAATTTAAATTTTTGCACAGAAAACATAATATTTGTATGCAAATTTTTTTTCTATATCCATACTAATCAAAAAAATTTTTATCGAGATGATGAAATTCAAAATTTTCTGGCGTATCATTAAAATTTTGAACTGTTTATTACAGCTGTACATGATAAATCTTTAGAAACAAAAATACAGACATATAGGTAATCAATCAAATTCCATTTTACTGAAAAGCAAAATTTTGAAACTTTTCATTAGTGAAATTTCAATTTTTATGAAAGCCTATTTTTTTAAAAGCAAAATGGACATTGACCTTTTTTCTACTAAGGTACAGATTTATGTAATCTTCCTAAAATGCTTTATGTAATTAGAAGAAAAATTAGTTTTCAAGTTGTAAGTGGCAATTGAAAAAGCAATAATATAACAAGATAATTACATTTTTTTCAGTTCTTTGAAAATGGCACTTAATTTGTATAAAAAGTGTTTAAACTAATTTCCTGTGGTGTATTTAAAAAGAGTACTTACCATTTCATTCATCATTTCTTGGAAAATAGCATTCAGCTCTTCCTGAGTGAGAATACTAGAAAGGGATTTTAGAACATTCTTTTCAGATTCATTCAAATGAAAGCGTATTAAATGACTTGTGGCAAGTAAATTTGGATTGGTTGAAGAATTATATACATATTTTGGACAAACATGTTTACAAAATCTATTATCTGAACTCTTTGGGGTGGTATAAGATTGTAAATTTTTTGTAGAAACACCTTGAAGTGAACTTTTTAAATTCGATTCTTTTATTAGTTCAACTTTTTCTTTAAAGTAGAGAAACATGGTTTTCCAAGCAAGCACTTTGAAATCTTCTGGAACATAACTATCCAGTTCTTTATTATGTGTACAGATCTTTGAAATAAATTGTAAGTACACATCTTTATATTCACTGACCTAAAAGACAAAGCAAAATACTGCATGAAGCAAATTACAGAAAATACAGTACTATAAATTTTAAATTCTATATTTTATATGTATATAGAACCATTTATTTATCTTACAGAATTCTAAAATTCTCATTAAAGACTGATTTTAACTTCATTAATCATTAATATATGGCACCAATTAGCTGATTATATATTGTTTTGCATGGAAATACCGAGCTTCCAGAGAAATTCTACAGTTTGCAGGTTGATGTAATATTGTCAAAAGCTATTTGCTAAAATTGAAATTAAGACCAAAAGCCACTGAATTGCTGGGTAGAATCCAACAGTATAAACTGTTAGATCTCTCTTTTCTTTGTAATGGACAAATCATTTTAACCTATTACTTGTCACTGTCTCATTATCAGCCAGTGGTTTTCTCAATGGAAATAAATTTCTGCTCAGAAGTGTCCAAACTTTTAACCTCACTGGGCCACATTAAAAGAAGAGAAGATATTTTGGATCATATAAATTATATAAGTGGCAGCTCGTGGTCTCTAAAATAAGCGAATAACACAATTGCATAGGTTTCATTGAAAATCTTTGGGTTTGCTCAAGTCCGACTGCTGAAAGAAATATTTTTATTTCACTCACTTGATTCATATACAAGCTGCCACTGCCTAACACTAATGACAGAGGATACCCGCAAAAAAAAAAAGAAAGAAAGAAAAAAAGAAAGAAATATATTTAAGTAATTTAAACCTTATTAATTTATGATTTTTTTTAATAAAATGAAAGCAATGTAGAATTATTAAAACTGTATGTGGCATTTTTTATGTAGAATTTCATTATAAACTTTATTTATAATTTTAAAGATAACAAGAAATCATAAAAGTAATGTGATATTTCACATTGAATTTGAGAAAGTAATGTATTAGTGTCTTGTTTGGTTCTCAGGAAGTTTTCAAGATGTTCATCCAATGTCTGGATTCTAATTTTTACTCTTGGTGTGCTTTACTCTTGAAAACATTTGTTCACAAATGTATGTGCTGCCAAATAATGATTACATTATGGCGATGGTTTAATGCCATTATACTCCAGATTCATCAGAAGGTCTTCAAGAGGGCCACAACTTCAACAAACAATTCAAAACCAAATTTATTTAACATTTAAAAGGTAAAAAATGCATCTTGCGAGTGATTACAAATAGGTGAGAAGTGAGTCACTTGGCAAAAAAATTCAAGTTTTTGTCTTTCCACTATGACGAGTGTTCATGCAGAATGTACAGCAAAAATGGATGTTGTTACTAGCTACAATGGCAATGTTCGGCTATAACATGAATAATGCATGACTGTGCAGTGAGGCATATTTGTCTCTTGGTAAGACTGATTTATAAAAGCCCTACAAAGAGACGGGATTAAACTTTCCCTTAAGTTGAATGTCAGATTGCAATTCTATGCATTCTATTTGAAAATTTGCTAGCAGCATAACAATATCAAATGTAAATAGAGTTGCAAAAAATACATATGATAAAAAAAAGTTAAATGATAATATTTAGTTTACCCTTTTTCTTTTACAGCCCATAAATATTCTAACAAAAACTGTCTGTATAAAAAGACTATGTTTAGTCCATGAAAAATAAAAATATGGGCATAACCTTAAAAACACACATAATTTACTCAATTAAGACTTATCAAGAAAATATCAAGATGAAATTTTGATTCATTTCTAATGTTAATTACAGACTATGATAATAGAAATTTGTATCTGCAGTTCTGCTATTTTTAAATTGGTATGAATTTTGTATGTAAGTTGTTTAAGTTGCTTCATTTTATGTGATAATACTTTCTCTTTAATTCTATAAAAAGACATAATTTCTTGTTCAGTTACAAAGTTAAGCTGTTCAAGTCCCGTTAATTGCTGTGCCGAGAATACCGACTAACTTGTCAAACGAAATTTTTTCGTTTTCACTAACCTCTCTGTCACATTCTTCATGCCTTTATCCATTTTTTGAAGCAATTCCACTTTTTGTTTGTTGGACATCGAAACATACTTTCGTTTTGTAGATCCTTTGGAAGTTCCAGCATCGGAAATTCTATTTGACATAATCGAAAGTTCAAGTTTACTTTTATAAAATTGCTCTTACAGTCCGCAAAAAATAATAAGCGGGATCCAATTCGAAGATTAAGGAACAACGCAATCATTAAGATTAACTGAAATAGATAATTAGATAATTTTAGCTTACACCGTCCGTTATACATTAAACGCGCAGGCGAAAATGTAATCTGCACTTGTGCACATGCATATGCGCAGTAGTCAAGGTCTTACGCTCACGCGTAAAACGCCTGTGCGCATGTGCCAACGCGGCGCATGCGCAGAAAGTTTTTAGCTTTGAGGTCCGGATTATAGATCATTCCAGATTATGGGTGTCCGAATTAACGACTTTTGACTGTATTCTGAAATAATACAAATGGGATTAAAAAAATGAGAGTACAAAAAGACAGTGCTAATCACTACATAGTATAAAACAAAGTCTCTTACTCTGTCCCTATAACCCTATGTATGCTTAAATCTTTAAAACTATGCAACGGATTTTGATGCGGTTTTTTTTAATAGATAGAGTGATTGAAGAGGAAGGTTTATATGTATAATAACATCCATTAAATAGTGGAGAAATACTGTTATTTTTTAGGTTTCTAATGTGATGTCGTAAATAATTGCATTTTTTCTGCTTGCACTGCATACGCAGGCTGAACCCTACGAGATTTATCAAAATAATGTACTAAGTATTGTACACATTGAAAAGGTCTACAGATTTAAAAATTGAGAGACATAGCGTTTGCGGCGGTACCGGCCGGCCGGGGCGGCAGGAGCGAGCCTATAAATAGAGCGTCGGAGGCCACAGTTCTCCCTATAGCACTTTGAATTTAGCAGCGATCGGACGCATTTATTATCAGAGCTCTCTAGCGAGGAAAATAACAATATACTTAAAAAAAAACGTGCTTTTCAGCATGACAACATATCAGTTACGCAATCACTGTACTACGCATTCACTAATGACAAGAAAGCTGTGAACGTTGTATATAAAGACATTCTGTAATATATTAATTGTTGTAAAAAGTAAATAAGTAAAAATGTAGTGTATGAATTTAGATATTCCAAAGATAGCAGGAAATCTTCATATTATAGGGAAAGGGGAACTGTTTTACTCCAAATTTAACACGTGCGAGCCACGGGCAGTAATGAATAAATCAAAACTACTGGATCGATTTTAATCATTTTTTCAGTGAGTGATATAGGCTATAGTATAGCCTATGTCACACACCTTCCATGAGAGGCAAAAAAGAAGGATTCGTTGCTTTGTTAAAAAAGGAAAACTTAAACTTGAAAAAATTGATATCATTTCACTGCATTTTGCATCAGCAAAATATTTGCGCAAAATCTACCATTTTGCAAGACACTCTGGATAGAACCATTGCCATTGTCAACTATATTCGCGTAAATAGAATGCATCATCGTGAATTTCGGCAGATGCTCTCTTTAGATGAGGAAACGTATAGTGTTGACCTGCCGTACTACTGCAAGGTTCGCTGGCTATCAACAGGTTAGGTTTTGATAAAAGTTTTGTCTTTACGACGACAAATTTTAAACTTTTATAAAGAACAAGGAAAACAATGTGATCTATCAGATGAAGTATTTCTCAGAAACCTTGCATTTTTGTCTGATATGATGACAAAACAAAACAATTTAAATATCTGCCTGCAAGGTGAAACAAGGTATATTTATGAAATGTGGCAAAAGATCCAAGCGTTTAGAAAAAAATTATCATTTTTCAAAACATTGCTTTGTCGATCGGAAATATCTGCACAACACTTCCCGGAGCTAGCTAAAATGTTAAATGAGCAGAACTGTGAAAATAAAATATTCGATGAATATGTAGGTGTCTTGGATTGTTTGATAGAAGAGTATACTAATAAATTTTCTGTTTTGACGAGCACACTCCTGCTATGAAACTGGCATTTGAACCACATTTAATAGATATATCCGAGGCTCCTGCAGAACTACAAATGGAGTTAATTGATTTAGGGGAAGATGGTATCATTAAATCCCTTTTTAACGCTAAAAAGGATCCCATAGAAATCTGGAAAAATGCTGTTGAATATCCATGCCTTCGATCCCATGCTCGCCGTTTACTTTCCTGCTTCAGAAGTACCTACTGTTGCGAGACAACATTTTCTCTCATGTCAAAAATAAAAACAAATTTAAGAACGCAAATTACAGATGCACATTTAGAGGATCAATTAAAGCTGTGTGTTACGAAGCTTGATCCAAATATACAATTACTGTCAAACAAAAAACAAAGCCAAATAAGTCACTAACTTAGTGAATAAAAAAATATTTTTTATTGTATTTTTTATAATATTTTTATATTATTTTATATGTATATTATATTTAAAATTTTGTAGTATTATATTTTATCTTTTCTATATAATGCAATAAATTGTTAAATCTATAGAAAAACTATAATAATTTCACAAAAGTCACTTTCTTAGGTCAATCAGCTTATGCGGCCTCTCTTATTGCTGCCTAATTTAAATGTGGCCTCTAATGGTAAAAAGGTTCCCCACCTCTGGGCTATACATTTTATACCCGTGCGAAGCCGGAGCGGGTCGCTAGTTCTGAAATAAAGTAAACTATCAGTTTTAATATAATAATACTTATTAAATTAACTAACATACCTGGCCTTGTAATATCTCCAAAACATTTTTAAAAATATTAGGCAGAAGTTTCAAACATTCATGTTTCTTATTTTTATCAAAATGGCAGGATGCAGATGTCATAATTTCAAGTGTTTCCATGTAGGAATTAATTAGAAGACTGTACATCTGGTCATCTGGTAATTCAGAAGAATTGTATTTTAAACATTTAACAATATGTGAACAAGTTACAGATGCTATCGATTCAATTTTTCTTTTGTAATCATCTTGTAGATAAGCTCGCTGGATAATCTAATAAAAAGAAACAAGAAGTTTTATACATTTAAAAAACCTATTACTCACTCATTCATATAACTTTAATTTCTATGCATGAAATTTTATCATACCTTTGCCAGCTCCTGTTGTAGCACACAGATAACAAGAATGGTGACTTTATTTTCCAAATTAATTTCAAGCTGCAAATTATGAGGGAAAATGTTTAAACCAAAATATGCATAATATTGTTTGACACATATATAAATTATTCAATGCTTAATGATACATTGGTTATTAGTGCATTTTAAGCTTATAAACTTTACAGTAACTATGTACAATAACTATGCAATAACAGTATTAGCATTTGTTGTAGAACATAAAAAAATCAAAGAGATATTGAAATTTTGATTAAGATATACAAGGTCTAAACTAAGGAACTTTCAGGAAAGTTTTGGTAAGTAGCATTGCATGCCAGTCACCTACACAAAAGATTTTAGTTGTTGCATTTGTTGACTAGTTACTGTATTACACTACTTTGTTAAAGCATTTGCTGTGTTTATTCTACACTTTTCAAAATCGGTTAATTTCATATACACCATATTAAGATAAAATTTTATGTTAAACCTAAAGGGGTATTTACAGGAATCCATAAAATGATGAAAAAAATTTATCGTGATCACAGCTTTAGTTGTATGCAATGTTATGAATGGTTTATATAGTTCAACAAATAGTCACCAATTAATTTATGATCATCTAGCTTTAGGGTATCTACTGACCTCAACTGACAAAATTCATTTAGTTTATATTCCTGAAATAATATGTTTAAATTGGTGATTAACTGCAAGTAATGATTGATGATTATAACATTTTAATTGAATCATTTCGTTACATTTTAATAGAGAAATTGGAAATGTGTCAAAGTATTGCAAAATTCATCACACATCTACTGACTCCAGATCAGAAAAAAATCACATAGTAACTTGTCAGGAACTTTTGGATCATGAAAACAAGGACAAAAATTTCATGGGAAAGGAAAAAGAAGGCTGACTTTCTTTTTGACATGGTTCTATGTTAATGCCTTAAACAGATTAGTATATATATATATATATAATTGTTTCATAAGAATAAATTGAGTTTAATTTAAAAAATTAAATTTAAATACATATTTAATTAAATATTCTTTCACAATTTTTTAACAGAACACACATTTCAAATTACAAACAGTTTACATTTTTTTCACATACCACTTCACTTTCATTTCCTTCAAGCAAACATACATCTCTTGATTGGCTCAGTTACTTAACTCCGTAAATAATTGATATTACTACCTTTAGGATTTTTAATTTAATTTAATTTAATTAATATTAATATTTACAAAAAATTTTTTACTACAACAAAGATAGCAGCTTGACACTCAACTTTACCTACATAATTTGAATATATAATTTGAAGAACACACTTACTTCTCTTTCACAACACTTTTGCAGACCCCAACACTCACATAGTAGGTAAGTTAGAATTAAAACTTACTATTTACTTAAGTATTTTAAAAAAAAAAAAAAATTATGTAGTATCTAAGTATTTTCTAAATATGAAATTATATTTTTAAATATATATTTTTTTAAAAATTGTGAATTAGTTCTTTTTTTTTATTTCTTATTGGTTTATATGGATTATGTATAGTTCTTTTATAGTTTCTTTTTATTGATATGCATATTCGTGTAGGGGAAGTTTCTGTAGACAAGGATTTCTAAAATACATTGGTTTCTAGATTTTTTTATTATTTTATAAAAAATTAATTTTTTAAGAAAAAGTTTAATTCTTGACTTTACTTGCTTGTTTCTCAAAAGACTTAATTAGTATTTTCCTTTTTGAACTTTAATTCTTAAATGTTAATACTTAAATGTTAAATTCTAAGGGTACCACTTTATTGGAATTACTTTTGGTTTTGACTTTTACCCTTGCCTGCATGAATGACGAAACACAAATTGGAATGATTGGAGAGTTAGGTTTGGAGGCAACTTCCCCTTGATAAGTCTGTCTCCTGCATACTTTACGATCATTCACATATGCATTTTTAAAAAAAATTGTTTAATTTAATTTTAATTTATTAAATTAGTAGATTTATTTTCATGGATAGATTTTGCACTTGATTTGCTCATGCTTCTGAATTTAAATGATATTGTAGATTAGTTCGAGAATTAAATCTTTTACATGTTTGCATATTTTAAAATTATTTAAAATTATTTTGGCTTTTTTCTTTTTTTACTTTTTTACCTTTTTCCTTTTTTCCTTTTATACGTATTTGTTAAGAGTTTAAATTTGTTTAAATTTAAATATATATATATATAAATTGTAGTAAGCTCGCCTAAAAGTTACCAAGAGCTGCTGCTCCAAAAGTTTAACACGTTTTCAAAAAATTAATTAGTACACATGAAAATCAAATCATTAGACATGTAAAACTGGAACAGAGAATTGAGACTATTAAAATTTCCAAGACACCTTGTCTAAATTTTTAAAAAAATTTTTAGCGAAAAAGTTTCAATTGTCTGTTTCGGCGAAACGTGTAATGGGGTTAGCTTGATTCGACATTCAAATAAATGAAATTTCCCTTGAAAAGCCTGTTTGGAAGTCGAGTTGGGCTAATTTACCATTTTCCGCTTACTTTTTAACCTTTTCTGTTTTTTAATTTTTTTAATGTTTTACATGTCTAATGATTTGATTTTCATGTGTACTAATTAATTTTTTGAAAACGTGTTAAACCTTTTGGAGCAGCAGCTCTTGGTAACTTTTAGGCGAGCTTACTACAATTTTTATATTTTACTTATTTTGCAGCATATTGCGCAAGATGTTTTCTAGACCAAAATTGTTTTTTTTATAAATTGTTATTACTGCTTTGCTTGATATATATATATATATATATATATAAAATAAAATTTTAAAAAAAAATTTAAAAAAAATGTAATTTCATTTAATGCATTAAAATATACCAGATTACTAGAAATTTAAAACTTAACAATTATACAGTATTTGGATCCATTACAAAACAAGTGTATCTTTGAAGCTTAACATCAAAATATTTCAGCTTTTTGAAGAGGAAACACGTGTCAGACTGCCTTGAAATGCATGGACCTTTTCTGTAAAACCTATACTAATTTCAGCTTAAATTTTAATAATTGGATTGTAAGGATTATGCTAATTTTCTTAACAGTTAAATTTTAAGTTCCTTTCCTGTCAAATTCTTAACTTCAACTTACTACTTCCGGCCAGAACGTAGTTTGGGAATCACTCTGAATACTTAATGAGGAGAAGCGGTATTTAAACCGCGAAGTCTACTAGCAGAATTAGAGAGAATCAGAGTTTCTGATTTCCACGCGTCTGCCTTTTGGCTACTCTCTCTCTCAAAGCTGTTATTACGTTCGGCCATACTCAGGCCCTTGATAAGCTTCGTAGTCAAATAGAGTTAAGGGGCCAACTCGATTAGAATCTTGATAGCTTCGGCTATATATCTTTAGTTAATCTTAAATTTAGTTTAATTTTTAGTCTCTTAAGTTCAAGCCCAAGTGTCGGCTTTTATTGTACACTCCAAGACAGAGTTTTTTAAATCTTATTGGAATAATAAAGGGTTAGTTACCATTCCATCTTGTTGTTTCTTGTTGCATGAACTTAAGTGATTATTCACTAACTAGTTCTTAAGATTCGTCACTTTCTACAGTAACTGAGAAATACACTAGTGAGAATCTTACAGGATACTTTTAAGGTTTAAGATACTTATTTCATGTGTACAGAGTTAATACCACAGGACAGAAATAAGCATACAGAATGTCAGGACTGCCATATGGTGATATAAGTACTGTTCTGTAGTGCTAATTATCCAGTGAAGTAGCCTAAAGAAGCTCTGTGCAAACTTTCCAAAACATTTTCATGCAATTATTGTTTAGAAGAATTTGTTGTCCTAATATAAAGACTTTTTCATAACAGTTATTGCTGACAAATACTTTGCCCTTGTTCTGAGAAGTATTTTATAATACTGTTGATTTTGTGATGAAATTTTGGATTATTTATAATATACTTTCAAAACTTGGGTTTGTTTGCAATCAGTCTAATGCTGCGATGTGCTTGCATTAACGGCATGAATGTCAAGCTAGTGTTCTGGAGATACTCTTTCGCCACAAGCATAGCTGTATGATGAAGAAATATTTCTCTTAGAATAATAAGTGGGGAAGGGTCCATATCCAGCTATGTGTTCAGTCAAACAGGGGCTACTGAGATATTTTTTTTCTTTATGTTAATAATTTCATGTGCTCCCCTGCATTGGGGAACAGAGTTTCATTCGTTCAGCCAGATTTGATCTCAACCAAGTGAAACTTTAATATGAATATTACCTTAGAGGACATGAAAAACTTCTTGTGCAAGTGGAGAAGGCTAGTTGAAGTTTACTATTGCATGTAGAGAAGACAGAGAATCTGAATGTATTGTAAGCTGACTGCATTTATTACTAAATGCAATTTTTATTGCCTTTTTAACTGCTAAAATTTTTGCTTGAAAAACTGTATTTTCTGGTTATAGGCATCTTTTCCAAGCTTTACGGAAAATATAGGCTGATCCCGTTTTTAGCCCAAATGAATGTTAGCCCGGAAGGGCTATTAGTCTGAAAATGGCATTTTGTGTTGAATCAGTACAAACAGCTGAATCACTTTTCAAATTGTTGCCACCAAATATTATCACCCTGTATTATATTTAAAGAAACTAAATAATGATGAATCTGCATTAATGCATATATGTTTCTTGCACTGTGAAAAAACAATGGTACCTAAAGTCATTAAATTTTGAATAACAGTCTTCCACCCGAAAATGGGTACCCGGAAGGCCAAATTTGGAACTTGTTTTATTGATTATTTCACAGTTTGTAAAACTGTAATGAATTTCTGATTAAAAAACTGAACAATTTTAAAGTGAGCATTGGCTACACTGTAGAGAATAAAAAATTTATATCTCCAGCACGTGAGACTGTCTACCAGAAATTTTCAAGATATGCTGTTTTTAAATATTTTTAGACCAAAGTGGCATTTAGACAAAGGCTCTCAAAACATGTGTGTGTCTGTAAATGGGGGGAAAAAAACCTTATAATGTACTCAAAGCAAATTCAGACAGCATTTGATTTACATCAGCTTTCTTCTTTATTTTTATTTTACCCATAATTTACTTCAGTGTTGATCGAATTCCATTCAATAGAATTATGAAGGCTTTCACCTAAAAATTACATTGCCAATTTTGTTATAATACTTTATATAAATATATCATCTTTTTTTTTATTATTATTATTTCAGGAACTTCTGTTATCAAACAAATAAATTTACCACAAAATTAATTTATTTATTATTCCACCCACCCCAAATGTAGCATTTACACTGAAGATAACGAAAAAGATAAAATGATACTGTTTCAGATCCTAAATACCAATAAACATAAAAAAATTTCATAATAGTCGAGATTAAAAAAAAATACCAGGCAGGTATGACAGGCCACATAGAGAAATCACCGAATCAGATTTCCTGTATACTAATATAACTAGGCAATTTCCCGTACTATGCAGAAATATGCTACACAACTGACTTATTTGTCCGTTACAAAGTAACAACTTAGAATATAACTATAACTAAATTATAACTAAATCAACATGCTCATACATTATAAACCAAAACGTTAGCCAAGAAAATAATAACAACAATTTTAATATAAATATATGAAGTACATATAACTCTATGTATTTTGTTGCACTTGCCATGCAGTTAAAATTGCTGAAGAGGCTGGAACATGCATATAACTACTCAACTAGTTCCAATATTAGTCCTTACCTTAGATAAACAGTCTTCAAGAGACATGAGAGATTCCACATTCCTCGCACTTAGATTTATAATATGACTGAAGAATTGTGTCATCCATGTCCAGTCTTTCACTTGCTTTTGCTAAAAAAATCATATTAAGTAAACAATAAAAATGTCATAAAAGAAAGTAAAAGTCATGATTTCTCTGAAGTTAAAACAGCATCTAATTCTGATAAACTGAAAATAGATAAAATGTATTATACATACTTTGCTCGCCAACTTTTCAAGTGTTTTTATCACTGCTTGCAAGTACAGACCATTATTTACAAAATCAAATAACCAAACACTTCGCACTCCATCAAATATAGCACTTAAGAATCCACATATTTCTTCAGCTTGTGGCATAGCTTCACAAATCTTGTGATTGTCTGGGAGCATGAACAACAGAAATGACAGCCCAATAATACATCTCATTTGATTAGCAGGAAATAAATACTCCAAAGGCAAACAGTTAATAAGCTATAAGAAAAGTCAAATTATAATTATATCATCATCATCAGTATTATTACTTGTAATTAATCCTCTAAGTGGCATAACTGCTGTTAAATGTCATGAGATTTTTTTGTCACTTGGTATACATTAGTTTATAATTTAAAATATATTTAGTTTTCATACTTTATCTAAATGATATAAATATCATCTTAATGCATGGAAGTTTATGAAAACAGAGGCTAAAATAAAAAAATGTATGCATATTTATCTAATATATTGTATTTAAATACATTTCTTCATGAGCAGATCCAATACATTATGCCACTCGGAGGGTTTCAAACATGCTAAATTTACAAAACCAAGAAAAAGAAATAAATTTTGCATAAATTAAATTTTCTTCTTTTAATCTTCTAGAAAAGAGAAAAAATCTCAAATGTTCCTTTTTCCCATAACACCCCACATATTTATCAAAAAAATTATCTGTAATCTTTTAATTATGTCACAAATCTGATAGGATTTATTTTTTAATTTAATGCTCTGTATTTAGAGGAAGTAAATTTTGTTAATTTTGATGAATTCCTGTCATTTGTTATTGTCATCTAGAACTTCTTATAGGTAATCCAAAATACCTCCTATTCTAAACTGCTGGCTATAGTAATTACAAACTATGAAGGACAAAAGGCAACAAAACCATATTTATATGATAAATATTATATCAGGATGAAATTATTAAAATTTAAAGTTGTTTGGATAAACATAATATGGAAAGATCAATACTGCATGTAGCCAGTATGAGCAACAGGGGACATAAAGTGGAATAGTTACACTGCATTAAAATTAAAGTTTGTGAATGATGCCAACTTGAAATACTGCAATCCATCAGGCTCCAATTATTTGCAAGAGTTCCTCTATTGTAACCACTGGTGATAACTGTAAATATCATCTTTGTCCAATCAAGGACCAGACATGTTCAATTTGTGAAAGATCAGTCGAGCACCCCAGAAATGTTTATGCTGCCCATGAGAAAGTGTCGCATATTATATGTAGCATGCAAACAATCACAGATTCTAACTCCACTGCAATGCAGCCTTGGTTAGTCAGATAAATTCTAAAAAACAATCACTCCTAGTGTTACCATACTCAGATTTAGCTACTATGGTGCTTAAAAAAAAGCAGAACCTATTTGAAAAGACAATGTCTTACCATTCATACGTTCATGTTCATCACGAAATGCACCACTGTAACTACAGAAGCCTGCACTATAGTACTATTAATAATAGGTGAAGCAAGGGCTAATTTCATGAAATGTCTTAGTGTGCCAGGTCATCATGATCTTACAAGTCACTCAATCCACCCCCCCACAAGTGCATTCAGCATAGTCACTTGAGAGCTGTCAGATTTTCACTAATGTGAGCAGCAATTTCACATTAAAATTATCTACAGTTTACTTTATAATATAGTTACTTTATAATTCTCACATAATCAAAATCAGAAAAGTGGTAGCTTGGATTGCATCTTCTGTAATATTTTCTTACTTAACAAATAATTACATTTATTGTCCTTAACATTGGTGTGGCAACACCATATTTTGTATTGTATAACCATTGCTGAGCAACGTCAGGAAACGTTTAAAAATATTATTCTGAATAGAGATTCAGTTTTGAGATGTATAAAAATTTATCAAGAAAGAAACACAATAGTGAGCTGGAGTGTGATGTTGTAACAGATAGAATTGATTTCAAACTATCTATCTCCATGAACTGAGAATAAAATCTATATTTTATTAGAAGCTCATCATTTTTTCCATTAAATGCTTCAAAAATGTTATACTTGTTATAAAAGGCATATTTAAACTTTCTATGTAAACAAACAATGAGCACACATTATTCTCCTCCAAAAAATCCTGCTATCTATTATCCTCTTTTACCCTGTTTCGAAATGACATTACTGGTGCTCATGTTGGGAGCATGCACTACATTGCTAATCATGTGCATATCTTACCATGCTGTACATACATCA
Source organism: Stegodyphus dumicola (assembly GCF_044657685.1). Lineage (NCBI taxonomy): Eukaryota > Metazoa > Arthropoda > Arachnida > Araneae > Eresidae > Stegodyphus > Stegodyphus dumicola. Next base: position 16,992,055 of record NC_140772.1, on the reverse strand, counting down.
GTATTCAAACGTTAAGCACAAATATAAAAATTACCATATTTGGCAAAAAAATGACATGCAGGTACAAAATTTGCATACATGTATACACACACACACACACACACACACACACACACAAAAAAAAAAAAAAAAAAAAAAAAAAAAAAAAAAACTAGCAAGTAGGTTTTAACAAAAAGCCATGTTATACATAAAAACGGCCTGTTTTGTGCACTCTTTCTCAGCATTATAGACTCTAAAGAGAGACTAAAAGAGAAAAATTATGAACAACAGATGGCTACATACAGATCAGCTGTACTGTCTGTCTACGAGAAGAACATCTCCCGCCACAGTGTCTGTTGCTATTGCAACAGGACTAGTATATTTCAAATAGGGGAGAACCAAGGGTTGCTTTATTGTCATTTTGTTTTTAGTGACTGTTGGCTGAAGGGAAAAGAGTTTATCATTCATCTTCAAGACACCCCTACGGAAAATGGGTCATGGCTCGTTTCTACAGCAACAGACAGCTGAACTAACTGGCGAGAGCTTTTCTTATGATAGAAAGACTGTACATAAGATTATCAATGGTTTGCATTCCACTATCAACCTCATACAAAACTGCCTGTTTAAACAAAGCTCGAAATCACTTAACTGGAGTCCACAAATATGGAATATTATGCTTTTTACAGATAGATCTAGGTTTGTCAACAGATCGATTCCCGATGGTTACTGGTCTGGAGAATGTTTGGAATGCATCATCACACCAGTAACATCTGCAAAATGCATGCATACAGCGGTCACAATTTGAGAAAGTCTGCTATTGGCAACCTCATTAATCTCTATATCAGGAATTTTCAACTTTATTTGCCCCAAACCTTTTTAGTATTGCTAGAATATCATTTCTCCAAAACATAGATACATATTTTTATCTAGATTTAGATAATTTTTCAATGTGTTTTATAAATTAAACAATAAAAAGTGTACAAAATGTTGATAAATACCAAAACAACTTGAGAACAAAAGTAGCTTTTTATATTCATTAACTCAAACTACATACTTAACAGATAAATAAAAGGCTGACTGCATTCCCCCCCTCCCCCCCAGTTGAAAAGCCCTACATTACATTTTCATTCATGACACCTTGACTGGAGTAAACAAAGAGGTCACAATCTTACATAAAATATTCACTCACTTTTTGCAGCCAAGGATGCTGATTTTTTTTTTATAGATGATGATGTGCGAGCTCAGTTAGCTTGGATTATCAGTTAGTGCTTAGAAATGGAGACACTGTTTAATAAGCATACTTGCCAACCTATGACACTCAAAAATCAGGAAATTTTTCACAATGTTAAAAAGACTTTTTAAATGATGAAAATATAGTTTTTAATAATGAATTAACTTTAAATAGTAACTAATTCTTAAATGCAAGCAACACAAAAATACCTTACACATAAAAAAACATTTTTATTATTTGCATCGATTAAGAAAAAAAAAAACCACTTTAATTAGTTTTCGTACAAATGTTATAAACAGTGGCAGATTTTGCTTTCTTTAAGAAAGAAACTTCATAATTTTGTTCGTAGTAATTGCCACGTAGGCCTGCTTTCACTAATAAAAGCTTTTCTAATGTGTCATCACTAATATTAGATCTAAATTTAGTCCTCGTTTTTGCACCAATACTGAAAATTTTCTCACACTCTGCATTATTATGGAGAACTGTCAAGATGGCCAACATAATTCTAGACAGCTCCCTATATTTTAAAATTCCATCAGCAGACATTCTGCATTAGCAACTTTTTGGTCCTCTGTTTCTGAAGAAAAATTTTATTTTTTGTTTTTTTTCAACACAACTCATGTTGTCCTTGTGTTTTTGTGCACGCACATGTTTGAGAACATCCGCCCTTCCACCATGCGAAATCGAAAAATCGCAACGACAGGCAGTACACATCACAAATTTATTACATTTCCTTGAGGAAATAATGGAAAGAAAGTCAACTGTGTACGATTTTTGAAACGTACACGAGTATTTCACCTTTCTGGCAGACATAACAAAAGATGATAATTTCTAAAACTATTTCCCTAAGGCACATATACTCAAACAACTCAGGACAAAATGACCGAAATAACTAAAGAACATCCAAATATCAGCTTGCTTTGTCCTCATTGGCTAATTAATATATGCCAGATGACACGTAGTGGAGCACGATGTCCCCATTGGAGAACTGGAGAACGACGTTTCTGGATACGTATATGCTCTGCTCTCACTTACAAAGCAGAAGTTATCTAATTCGCAAGGTTTTGTTTTAGATATAACCTAGAGAAAATTCAATTGCTTTCAGACTGCCAAAATCACTTTTTTTTTTTTTTTTTTGTTTTTTGTTTATATAACAAAGTATTAAGCCAAGTTCCATAAAAATCGTGAGAAATTTTAAGAATAAGAAAAAGTCGGGAGAAATATATTGTAAATCGGGTTGGCGGGAGAGCGGTCGAAAATCAGGAGTCTCCCGCCTAAATCGGGAGAGTTGGCAACTCTGAATAAGGAATGACAACCAAGACCACCCGACTTGAAAGTAATCATATGGCATTCCTCGAAGACATTTTCTGTTTCTTTTCCTTTAGAATCTCTATAACCTAAGAATACATCTGTTGTATAAATGGACACAGATCAATTGAGATTTTATTCTTGACATGAATCAGTGTTGTCAAACATGTGTTTCCAGCAATAGTCATCTATTCTCTAGTGACAGATCAATGAACGTTTTTGCCACTCAAACTTTTATGCTTTTATTTACTTCTTTTACCTAAATATATATTGGTAATTTTCTTTGCATTTTCTCATGGCAGTGTCTTTTGTTACATTTTAGCATTTGTGAATGTTTCAAATAATTCATTTAAACATTTTTTTTCCCCACCCACGTTATTTATTGTTCATCTTTTGGATGTGCAAATAATGCAATCACTTTAGGTTTAAGACATGCTTCATTCATGGTCCAATTTTACTAGCAAGAAATTTATTTTGCACTGCCAGATTTTTTAGCAAGCTAACTGGATATATCACAGTTTAAAATTATTTCATATAATCAAATTCCAAAATTTCAGTTTTTACATAGATTTTTTAACCTGGAATGACGACAAACTTTTCATTTAAAGGCAATAAATACATTTTCTAACTTCATATCTTATAATGCTATTTGAATACATATACAATTTATGAATTCTGTGTACATATGTGGCTATTAAATTGGCAGATAAATATGGAATGCACAATTTTAATTAGACAAAAAAAGCAACCTTAATTTGGCATAGATTTTGAGGGCAATCAGGTCCCTCTTCTTCAGGACCAAAAATATTTTTGAACAATTATTTTTTCTTCTGAAAAAGATGGACCTGTGATTGACTGCCCTCAAAAGCAATACAGTTTTATTCAAAATCTATGCCAAATTATGATTGCTTTTTTCCCTAATTTAAAACATATTTTTATTGGTGTTGTTCATTTAAAAATGAACATGTACAAATTTTACAATTCACTTCCAGTAATTTCTCTCAGTTTAGTGTACTTGAACATAAACAGTAAGGAACATTAAATAAAATAATTCTCATTCATTTTCTGAGATTCCTTTATGGGTAATTTTTTAAGCCTTTGCAATTATTACTTATTAGTATTTATTTATACTAGAATTTTTTCTGTTAATAGAAAATGTATTTTATCTGGCATTTCATCATTTCTGGGTAATATAAAAATGATCATCACAAAAGCTGACAAGTGACCAAAAGGTGAAAGTACTTTATAATGATGGTTTTTATGCAGCTTTATTCACACAGACAGACTGATACATTACATATTTCCACAGCAGCACTAATACAGTTGAGACCTGTAACATCTATGGCATCCCATAATACATCTCATGAACTGTCTTCATAAAATTAAAAAAAAATCACGTATATCTCTGCACTATGCTTAAATATCAAAGACAAAAAATATTGCAAATAAACAAATCAATTTTAAAAAGGGGGCATTGTTTTCATAATACACTAAATTTTTTTTGATTGAAAAATATACCTTTTTTATGTTAAATGCAGTTAATTTTAATTTCACTGTAGGAAGTGGTTCCTGAGTCAACATGCTATTCAAACAGTCACAGATATTCTTCAAATTAATCCACAGGTTATTCATATCTTTATTCTGACATTTTGGTGTAGTTTTAGCATATTTCAGCCATTTGCAATCAAAAATACTCAAAAGATCAGCAACCTTTCTCGCAGCATTTCCTTCCGAATCAATTTCATGATGTTTTCTGGGGGAAAAAGATGAATATAAAAACATGAAGATTATACAGTATAAAGCTGATAATGATGGCAATATTAAAACTGTATACATATTACCTTTTAGTATCTATAACCATGTCTAACTTCCACAAAGTACCAACAAAAACAGTCTGAAAAGTTTTGGATTCTCTTAGAATTTCACTATTTAGTGATGTTAAAACAACAGACACTGGATTTGCTTCAAGTGGTAATTCACAGTCTTCAAATCTAAAAAAATTAAACTTAATAACTTTTAATATCTAAACTTCAATGAAAAGTCAATTTTCAAATCTATAAAACAAAATAATTATGCACTATAATTAATTCCTAAAGAAAACTGTAATTGAATAAAACAAACTAAAAAATTAGTCAAAACAATATAACATTAAAGAAGTTACCTTTTTTTAAAAAAAATCTGGTTTAAAACAGACAAAGACATGAGAATTCAAAGAAATAACTTGTTACTCTTTAAAAAAAAAAAAAAAAAAAAAAAAAAAAAGAAGTTACTTCAGATTCAAGCAACACTTAAGCACTTACGCAGTTTTAAGCCATTCATCAAAGGATCAGGACAATAGAATTATCGAAAAATCCTTTTTTAAATGTTGCATTATTAATGATTTAAATGGCATTGAAAAAAGATGTGCTCTTATGATAGAATGATGATTTTAAAGTGAAACCAAAAGTAATAACATAACTAAAGAAAATTCTTAATAAATTAAGTAGTTAAAATATTTATATTCAAAAATAATTTAATATATTGCTCACTATATTTATAGTATGAGTAAATAAAAATGCAACTGTTTATCTAAAATGAAAATTTTATAAATATCTGATCCATAGTTAGTATAAGAAAGAGCACTTCCTGCACACAAAAATGCTAAATACCTTCAATAAAAAACAACTTCACTTCTTTAAACAAAATATATAAAAAATATAGTGTACATTTGTTAAGAGAGTTTATTTCCATATCTGTATAAGCAAAAATAGTTATGCTGAATTTTCTAAATCTAAAGCCCACCAGCGGCCGAGCGGTAAAATCGCTGAACACTGGTAGTTCGGTCCGAGGTTCGAATACCGCGAACGGGCTGGCTGCATGGGTGTTTTCGTGGTTTTCCCCATGTGTAACGTGTATACGAGCCAGTTTTCCCTAGAAAGTCCTTCCCGAAGGCATCCCTCCTCTTAGGCAGATAGCCCTAGTGTGCTTTGCCATAATTAAATACACCACCACCACATCTAAACCTAAAATTTTGTGTTATTTACTTCCAAGAATGAATATGGACTACACACATTTTCAGATTACTATACTTCTACTGCACATGTTTATTCTTGAAAATGCATTTAATTGATTTTAAAAGGCATTAAGCCGCAAAAATTTAAAATAAACAGTTAAACTGTAATGACCCTTATATTATGAATGATGAAATAATGGTCAATTATGATTCAGATTGTTTAATGATTATGATTAAAGATATAACTGATTAATGATTATGATTATTAAAACATTATGATTAAAGAGAAATTCTGAGATTTATGATGAAAATGATTCACAGCTTAATTTTAAGGTTAGGTTAATTATTTGGATATTAGAACCATTTGCTATTTGCTTCAGAGCTATTTGCTTAAGGGAAGGGATGCCTTCATGGATGATTTCCTAAAGGAAACTAATATGAACCATCCTACATAGGGAAAACCATGAAAAAACTCATACAGCCAGCTCATTTCTCTTGAATAAAATTTCTAATATTTACCACTCACCACTGGTATGGCTGACTGAACTATAAATTAAACCAAAAAGTTAAACTGAGTTAGCTAAAAAAAGGGGGGCGGAAGAAGAAGATGATGATGCAAGAAAATAAAAGGAAAAGGAATTACCGACAACAGTCTTGCATAACGAGCTGCTGAATTTGAAAGCAAAATGTTTTCAGTTCTTTACAAGGTATGCTATTCAGAATTAGTGGAAGTGACTTCATAAACTTACTAATAATAGCACTGCCATAATTGTCAGTATTTAAAGAACAGATCTGGAAAAAAAGTATCTATAAGCATAAGCTACACACAGTTTCATAAAATAAGAAACACAATATATTAGACTTAACTAAGTTTCAGTAAACTTACATCAAAATCCCATGAACTGACATTATTTAAATTCTCATAAAGATGATGCATGTAGAAACAAATAGACTTCTTTAAATTGTCCCTTTCAACATCTGTCAAGGTACCCTTAAGAATCAAGCCTCTGATTTTTTGATCCAAAAGTTTAAACTGCAATTAAAAATTAAACATATACCAATTGGAAAAAACAGTTTTAATCCTTAATAATTATACACAATATACATAATATTAAAAATAAATAAATAAATAAATAAAGAGATTAAATACACCATCAAAAATTGTAGTTTTATGATTTTAAAGCAAACTTGTTTTAATTTTGTAATACACAGTTATAAAACATTTAATTAATACTTATATATTATGCTCCCTTCTTTTTATATATTCCTTAATATGTCAAAAATGCAAGCACAATTTTATTAAGCTCCTAAACAATTTAATGCAGAAATAATTTTTTGCACATAGCTTCATTCAATGAACAAACTTAAAAATTTTAGAAATTTATTGTTTGCACCATTGACCACAGTGAGAAAAAAATTCCTTAAACTGAAATTTGTATGAAATTTTTAGAGTAATTTCTGACTTTTCCAAAAAGCACTAAATTTTTCTTTTGACTATTTAGCATCTATAATTTTGGAATTTCAACATCTAAAAGTGCAGCTGTTACAAAGTTTTTCAAATTTTCCCATATTATAAAACAATAATGATAAAATATATTAAATCATCCAGAAAGTTCTGCCAATTTTCAAATTGAAGTGTATATTCTCCTAATTATTTTGTTCCTGCTGATAAGAAGTGAAAAGGATTGAAGCATCTGTGTAAATATGATCTGCTCGAATTGCATAATTGTAGCATATCATAATATTTTTTTCAGCACAAAAATGGGGAACCCAAAATGTCATTTTCATTATATGCTCTTTCATCTTAAAACAAGGAAAAATGTTAATCAGACTGCTTGTAAAAATTGTGCTCTACATGGACAAAGTGCTGTTTCTAACTAAACAGACAGACTAAATATTCAAAAAAGTACAGGAAGGACTAAAAAGAAATGCTATATTATGGATTGTTGCTACCAAATCAGACAAAAAATTCAGAAATGTACTGTTCCCAAATGGCAATTATTAAGGCAGAGATTGAAGCAAAGCACCCACAACTGTCCAATTATTAAGATGTTGTTTTCCATCAAGCTGGGCTCACATTTCAATGCATATCAAACAAAAAAATTAAAAAGAGAGCTGGGATATTTTGCATCATCATAATATTCACCAGATCTTGCCCCTTGGATTTTCTTGTCTTCAGGCTACTTTACAACTCTTTGAATGGCTGGAATTCATTTCATTGGATATAAAAAATTAGCACCTTGATAACAGCTATATGAAACAGGAAGTATTGGTTCTTTAATTTCAAAGTTATGATCTTATCATGTCATATTACTTTTCTTGTTCCCATATAGATTTCTATAATATTGATTTTCCTTACTTCTACCAATGTTGTAACGAAATTAAGCTTAAAACAGAAAGCTTCTGCTATTTTATAAATGCTAATCTCTCTCTATATATATAATGCAAGATAAATTAAAATAATTAAATTAATCGATTTAAAATCCATCCCATATTTTATTCAAAACAAACCATACACAATAATAAAAAAACAGAAACACAGTGAAAAATTGCATGAAAAGTGCAAAAAATGTTAAAATAAAAAATGAAAATCACTGTGCCTGTTATTCACTGCAGTTTATTGTTGTATGCGTGTCAGTTTATCGTCTACCACTCTTCATACATATGTGTCTGTGTGTAGTGCGATTTAATTTGAAAAGCAATTGCTGTGGCATTTAAAGTTGAAATTTACACAGATACAGAATGAATGATGACAAAAAGAGAAAAGTTATTGCACTGATGGAGATTGTTTTGGTTTGGTTTATTTAATTATAGCAAAGTACACTAGAGCTATCTGCCTAAGGGGAGGGATGCCTTCGTGGAGGACTTTCTAAAGGAAACTGGTTCATATACACATTACACATGGGGAAAACCACGAAAACGCCCATGCAGCCAGTCCATTCGCGGGATTCAAACCTTGGACCGAACTACCAGTGTTCAGCGATTTTACCGCTTGGCCGCTTGCACTGATAGAGAAAATTAATCAATAGACTGGACAAGGGAGAGACAATGCAGAAGGTAGCTGATGACTTTGGTGTTAGATGGGTAACAATGGAACTCTAGAACAGGAAACAAAAAGAAACAGAAAAATGATGCGCATCAAAAGTTGCACATTGAAAGAAAGAAAAACCATGAAAAAACAGAGAGAAACTAGATATGTTTACCTATTTTACTGAAAAAAGCATTATATTTTGGTAATAATTTCAACGAAAGGTGCTAGATTTCACAGCAAGTGCCAGTTGGTTCAAATGATGGAAGAAATCTTATGTTGTTATGAGTTTGTGGTAAAAGCTATCATTACATTTTGAAGAAATGGAAGAAAAATTTCAAGAATTAATTAATCTAAATTGAAATATTATATATATTTAACTGCAATGAGTCAGGTCTTAATTACAAAATGTTACCTAGTAAAAGTCTTCTGGCCTGACCTGAAGTGGTAGCTCTGGTGATAAGCGTAGAAAGGAAAATCTGACAATTTTAGCATGCAGTAATGCTACAGTAAATTTCAAAATGGACTTGTAATGATTGGTCCTGGTAATGATTGGACTGACTCGAACATGAATAATTTTGGAACAGTTTAGTGGCTGACAAACACTGTCTAAATGCTACATATAAAACTTGGTGAGGAAACAGGAAGTTTTGGATTAACACAGTGGGGGATACCCACAAATGTATATAACGTAAGACACCGACTCTTGGCTTCTCCCACAAAGTCTCTCTGAAATTTATTGCAGGAAAGTGAAATGTCACAAAACACATATCAAACAGCTGCAAACAAAGCCAACCTATATCCCTACTGGTTTACAGTTGCTCATGAACTTAATGAGACTGATTATGATAAACACATTGATGACACAATGAAATTGACAATGATTTCAATAAGTTATTACTAACAGGCCAGGGATATTCGAATACATATGGTTCAGTAATGAGGCATGATTTCATCTATCCAGCTGTGTAAACTCTTAAAACACACATTTGTGGGCTAGTGAAAACCAGTATCCATTGTTTGAGAAACTACTTCATTCACAAAAGATAGGCACATATTGTGCATTATCATAACGGTGGATAATAAGACCTATTCTTTCAAACTCCACAGTGACAAGTATGAAACTGTTTTATGAATTAGTGAACCAGTCAGATGATTGGGAAATGACATTCAGCTGGCAACATGCCACACTTCTTGAATAAGCATGGCGGAGGTGGAATGACAGGGTTGCCACTCACAAAAGTGAATGAAATTCCCTGACGTTTTTCAGGTTTTCTACGTACGTTTTAAGAAAATTCCAGGTTATCCAAGTAGTGCATGTTGGCTGTGCTAAGAGGCAAATTAATTATGGTAACTCTTGAAAACACAAAAATTTACCAATTACATATAGCTATATATAATTCCCTGCTATTAATAACTATAATAGCAATTATTTTCTTCATTGATGATTGAGATTAATGTTTATCAATGTCACCAAATCCTGTGTGTACCGCATACTAGGATTAAACCGATTTTGTTTTATACGAGAACGGGAAGGTATTTTCTTTTGTTCCACATGCATCGTTTATGTGAGTCTCTCAATTCTCCAGGGTATAAGAAACCAAAGTTGCTGGAAACTTGCAGTTTACCTTTCTAAAAGACAATCTGTTTGGAACTGTGAAAATTGGCTCTATGAATTTTCTGCCCGAACGATGCTCCCACGATGCATAATTCGCCAAGAAAGTGATTACTTCTAACATTAGCACAAAAATCGCTTTTTTTTTTGGGGTGGGGGGAATTGCTGTACGAAGAAATGCCCTGACTTTTACAGATTTTGTCTAAAATATATTTAAATTCCTTGACTTTTTACAGTTTTCAAGATAGTTTGGCAACCCTGGAATGAGTTTCCCTTACAGAGTCATTTCAAAACATTTTTGATCTCCAAAGTCACTGGATTTGAGCTCAGATGGGATAACCTTAAAGGAAAATATCTACACAGGCAAACCATGCATCCTCAATGAGTTACATCAGAGCATCCACTGTGAAATCCAGGCAGTTCTGGTAGACACACTTATGAACTTGCAATGCCATATTTAACTGTATTTATAAGTTGGGGAAAGTTATTTCCAATACCTCTTGTGATTTATTTTTATTTCTCATATGTACAGGTATGTCACGTTCAGATTTTGTTTTCTTTCTATAGTTCTTTTACACAATAATTTCTGGTGCTGTTTTCTAGAGGGGCACTTGATGTATAAACATATATGATGCATGCAATGAATATATTATACTATATTACATATACATGCAAGTGTTGTAAATGATATACATTATTATCTGAAAAGAAAACACTGAACAACATGATATTTTGTAGCATTCTTTGATATGTGATACACCACAAAAATATGGTTAGGTTTATTATTTGAAAAGAGATATAAGCATCCATACATTATAAATGCTACTAAAACAAGTTTTGGGCATTATAAAACAAAGTTACAGACCACAAACAGATACAGTGAAAAGTGAGGATAAGTTATAAGGAATATATTTAATGTCCGAGAAGCAAACATTCAACAACATGATATTTTTTAATGTTCTAAGCATCCATGCATGGTAAAAGCTATAAAAATCAGTTATAAACATTACAAGTATCACTGATGGGATATTAAATATTTACAGAAATTTATGACAATATTGGTTAGACTGACCATCTATTATAAAAAATTGTAGATGAATTTTGTAAAGAGAGTTATTTAGTTTCTTGTTGCCATTAATGTCTCAATTCTCCAGGGTATGAGATATGTATGATAAATGTGTTCTGTATGATAAATTATTTTTCTCCTTTTAATTCAATAATGGTTTTATGACTTTTAAATAAAATTATTATTTTTTCTTTCTTTTTTAAGCTGGCAACAAACTTCTCCCATCTTTACAAACAATCATGAGTCAATAACAAAATATAAATTAGCACAAAATGAAACCACTCACATTAAATTCAGTCTATTAAAGAACAGTAAAATATTATTAATATGAATCCTTAAAAATTGTTGTGAGAATAACGCTTCAAAAACTTACAATAAGGTAACTCAGACATTTATCCAATCCATTGAAATGTAATGGAAACACTTCAGAATGAACTTTGTTTAAAAAATTATGCAATAATGAAAAATCCATAACGTCATCTGGAAACTTTAATGTTAAAGATTTAGCTAAGGCATCTTCACTGCAAGCATAGTAAGCAAGTTTCACTTCTCCAAGAGCATAGCATACAAGCAAAAATGACCTTCTATACATATCAACCTAAAAAGAAAAACAATTAAAAAGATTAAAACTAGTATTTGGGCATAATACTATATGTACACAGATTAAAAACAAAATTAATAGTTCTAATGCTTAAAGTATAAATAGATTAAACAAGTCTTTTTTATCCAATAATTTTTATATATACAGTCAAAAGTCGTTAATTCAGACACCCATAATCCGGAATGATTTATAATCCGAACCTCAAAGCTACAAACTTTCTGCGCATGCGTGGCGCACAGGTGTTTACGAGAGCGCGTAAGACCTTTACGGCTGCGAATATGTGTGCATGCGCGTTTAATGTGTAACGGAGTTATACGCTAAGCTAAAATTATCTAATTCAGTTAATGTTGCAAATTGCGTTGTTCCTTAATCTTCAAATTGGATCCGGCTTATTATTTTTTGCAGACTGTTAGAGCAATTTCATAAAAGTAAGCTTGAACTTTCGATTATGTCAAATAGAATTTCCGATATATATTTACTAATATGTAATTTGTATCTACAAAGCGAAAGTATGTTTTGAAATCCGAAATCTGTTTATCAATTTCACGCCACGGATTGGAAGTTGATCTGTCAGCACTATCCTTATCTTCAGGGCAGATGTTTTTATTTTATTTGGCTTATAATTCCTTACTAAGTGTAGTATTTCATTTCGATGTACTCCGTCTTTGATATGATTTAAATCAAGTTCCTCCTCATTATAATTCGCTTCCAATAGTGCAGAAAGTGACCCACAGGTTATTGAAAACGAAAACAACACAGCAATTATAGGACTTGAACCGCGGGAACTTTGTAACTAAACAAGAAATTATGTCTGTTTAATAGAATTAAAGAGAAAGTATTATCACATGAAACGAAGCAACTTACATTGAAGGAAATGTTTAATAAAGTAAACAAATAAATATTAAGCTTTTTCTTTTTGTAAATTTTGATACCCTTATTTCAAATAAAGATGATAGGCATTTCAAATAAAGATCATAATTGTTCTTTATTTCATAAATTATGGTTTCATATTTTTAATTTTGTAATTTCTGCATGTCATCTTACCAGATTTAAACTGATGATCTATAATCCGGAATCGCCGAAGTCCCAACGAGTCCGGATTAACGACTTTTGGCTGTATAAGCAATAAGTATGTTGATAATAGAACAGACCACACAGAAAAAAAGGGAGGAAAGAAGATGAAAGGGAAAAAAAGTAAAAGGGAATACAAATGAAATTAAAGTTAAAAAATATTTTTGTACAAAAGTACACAGATATTTAAAAAAAAAAAAAAAAAAAAAAATACATAGGAAACAGTTTCACTCTTAATTCATTCATTTTTCAGTTGTATACTTTAACTTTTATATTTAGTTTAATTAAAACAAATCTAAAATATATATAATATTTGACTAGTATAGTACTTTAAAAAATTTTGAAAATTTCTACTTTTAATTGCAATCTAAACTGCTTACTAAGGTTGATTTTATGAGATTTTCAGGAATATAACTGTAATGCCCATAGCCCCAGGAGAAGGAAAAGGCTGGACCGAAAAAATAATTAGTCTGACGTGACGATCACTGGCTAACACCAGGTGGTTTGTTGGACGGAAGTAATTAAAAAAACAAGAAAAAAGTAGAGAGGAGGAACGAGAAGACCAGTGGGGCAAAGGGGACTTTGGACCCTGGATGTCAGACAGGACAGTCAGATTTTTTTGTGTCTGAAGGGCCATCGCCTTTTTTTTTTTTTTTTTTTTTTTTGCATAGATTGTTTTCTCATCCGGCGGAGACAATGCCGGAATTACCTATTCATGATTGTACCTATAATATGCATAATATAATATATTATATAATATAATATATAATAATCATATAAATAAGGAATAACCAATAAACTTTAATAGGTAAACAATTCTTGATTATTATATATTATATAATATAATATATAATAATCAAGAATTGTTTACCTATTAAAGTTTATTGATAAACAAACAATAAAAAGGTATAAACTATGTGTCGATCGACAGTTACATGTGTGAAGGAAATGAACCCCACGCTACAGATAATACGATTCTTTATTTCCATCGGCACGACTATGGCAGTCTACTATATATTTGGTGGCAGCATCGCGATGTTATTCAGTACATAGGTGAGTATTGATTTTTTTTTTTTAGTTCTTTATTTGATCAGATGCAGGGTATTATTATTATTATTATTATTTGCTTTTATTTAGATATTGCTAAAAGGTGCAAGATTGTAAAGCAAACTGCAGGAGAATATTTTATCTGAGGTTAAATTACTTTTCATTAAGTTTAAAATTATTCTGCATCAGGATACGAAAGTTTAGAGGTAACACAGGTCAATTGAAATTCTGGTTTTGGAGCTTCGAAAATGGTAGAAGCTCGGTAGAATTTAAGTGTTATATATTATATTTATGTAAATTTTTGTATGTGTTTTTGTTGTATGAATAATTTAGGGAACTGTCTATTTAGTGAAGAGTAACTTCCAGTGATGTTTTCCTTGCTGCAGGTACTATTTACTGTTTTATTACTGTTTCATATCAAATGTAAAGTTATTCTGAGGTAAAGTACTAAAATTTGTTAAAAGGATTGTTGTAACATTTAACTTAATGCCATTTTTTTTTGTATCAACTCATAAAGTATGTAAAAGCTCAGATAATTGATTAGAGTGCATATGTGCTTGTGTATTTAAATTTAGAAGGTAAAATAATTTTTTAGAATAACTGGTTGCATTTGTGTATCTATTTTACAAGAATAAGTGGCTGTATTTGTAGACTTATGTTATGGTAATTATCAGTAAGTGTCTGGTTTTATTGCTTTGAATATTGCCTTAATATTTCATTATGGCATATTTATTGAAAGGGAAGAAGGCTGGTCTTGTACTTCTGGCCAATGAATTAGGTGAAGAGGTCTCTAATGATTTTAAAATGATCGAATTAAAAAATATCATTCTGAGAAATTAAAACTATGAAGAAGATGTAGTTAAAAAAGTGTTAACTTCGATCATTTCCGCAAATAAAGAGAAAGAAAATATGGAGCTAGCCCAGGGGAGATTACGTATAGAAAGCGAATGGATAGCATTAGAAAGATTAAGACTCGAAGTGGGAAAATGGAGTCTAAATTCTGAAGGTCCGGTGGATTCAGCAATAAGCCCTAAAATTAAAGGTTTGGATGAAATTGTGAAAACTATAAAATTGCTGACGGTGAAAGTTCCGTGAAGGCCTGAAGGCAGGAACTATTTTTTCAACAGTTTAGAAAAGGTCCTCGCGAGTGAGAAGGTAGTGGATAATTTAAAATCTAAGGTGCTAATGTGTTTATTAGGAGACAAGGCTGCACATCTTTTAACTTATTTAGAGGAAGATCAGTACGAGGATTACGAGGCTTTGAAAACCATAGTGCTTCGGGAATATGAACCCTCACTTAAGGCTTGTCTGGAAAATTTTAAACAGGCTAAAAGGAACCCAGATGAAAATTTTACTCAATTTGCTACAAGATTAAATTCTATGTGGAGTTATTACTGCATATTGAGGTGAGCAACGGATCTGGAAACTGTCAATCAGTTAGTAGTTGCGGATAGATTAATGGAAACGCTCGATATGGAAACTGCTACTCATACTGGTATTAAGAAAGGTGAAAATTGGTGGAAACCGAAAGAGTTAGTGAGAGAATGTCATACTTTTTTTTCGGCAATGAAGAAATCTTACACTAAGGGTTATACGAAAGAGAATGATATTAAAGAGGGATTATCACCAGATAGGATTACAGTAAAGCCAAAAGAAAGTTATAAACTTAGTCCAGACAAGCAGGCTTGTCAAATAGAGGCAAAATAGACTCTCCTGAGAAAAATTTCACATGTTACAAATGCGGGTCAAGAGAACATTTTAAGCATGGCTGCCCTCAGAATAAAGATACGAATGGATTAATCGATTCTGGTAGTGAGATAACGGTTGTAAAGGAAAGTATAATTCCAGACTTTAGATCCAGAAGCGGATCGGCAATTTATTTGAAGAGAATTTTTGGACCATCAAGAAGGTGCGAGTTAGTAAAATTACCTTTAGCAATAATTAATGGAAAGTGTGCAAATGTGCATCAGGAGATACTTTGCCCAGTGGCAAAATCTTTAGTTGAAGATGTTTTAATACCCCCACAGGTGTTAAGATATGTTACGGGGCGAAATCACTTGTACAGATCGACAGTTTAGCGAAGACGGAAGTAACGGTGGTTTGTTCTGTGAATCGAAGGGTTCCTCGGACTTGAGAGGGGCAGAAACACCTCAGTGTAAGTTAGAAACGGACATTCAAAGCCACACAGCTGCTATCCCAGACGCCGGAACGCACTTTGAGGAGAAAACAACTTATTTATCTCAGACGTCGGAGTTTCTTCAGCAGCAGAAAGAATGCACTGACTTGTCTAAAATGTAGGAAAGAGCGAAAATGGATAAAGGAAATTATATTGTGAGGGACGATTTTCTTTTTCATCGGGACAAGACTCTGGGACAAAGTGCAGAGCAATTAATTGTCCCTAAATGCAGAAGGAATGAAATTCTAGAGCTCACGCATGCATCAGTGTTTGGAGGACACATGGGAATTAAAAAAACATTAAAGAGGATTCGTTATTCCTTTTATTGGGAAAACGTGAAAAGAGATGTCCACCTCCACTAAGATGAAGATTTGCCTCTTAAGGCTAATTTTCACAACAGGTTCAACAGAATCGTCCAATGTTCATTAGAAATAATCTAGAGTTCATCAGAAACAAAACATTCCGAATTTTTCACAATCAGAGTTCATAGGTTTATTAGCTGACACACTTGATATTTCATACGAAATGTCAAAGTTCCTGATGGCTGACATGGATATTGAAAATTTCCAGCCCCCTACTTGACCAGGTGCAGGGGGTACTTAGAAAACAAAATCTTATCAGGATACAAAAGTCTTTTTACCAGTTTTTTTTTTTCGTATAAAAAATAACAATATTACACTAAACATACTGCATAAATAATTCTACATTAGACAAACATTTTTATTTACCAACATCACTTAAAGAAGTTATCTCGAGAAGTGTTTTAAGGACACGAATTATGAACCTCTGAACCTCCTGTAGTTCGATTTTTTTTAAACATTATTATTATTCATACCAATCGTGACAACACATCTGTGGCTCAATGTTGCACTCCTAGACGATAAGTGATTTTTAAATTCCATCTTTGCAAAGAGAGAGCCCAACGCGTTAATTTTGGACTACTAGGTGTACTTTCGTAGAGATATTTCAAAGGATTATGGTCCGTAATGATCCCCCCCCCGAAAATCCACTTATCAAATTTCTTGAGCCCGAATAAAACCACCCGGGCCTCTTTTTCTATGCCTGTCCAATTCTTCTGAGCACCACAAAATTTTTGGGATGTAAAGG
The DNA here is from genome assembly GCF_044657685.1 of Stegodyphus dumicola. Classification (NCBI taxonomy): domain Eukaryota; kingdom Metazoa; phylum Arthropoda; class Arachnida; order Araneae; family Eresidae; genus Stegodyphus; species Stegodyphus dumicola. Next base: position 16,974,834 of record NC_140772.1, on the reverse strand, counting down.
CTATTGGTTTAAAATGCCCTTGTGCATCTCTCTGAGTTAAACAACAGACGACTGCGGAATCTGATGCATTCGAATGCACCTGAAATGGTAAATTAAAATCAGGCGTGGCCAAAGACGTCACGTGACACAGCATATCTTTAAACTTCCGGAAAGCCGCGTCTTCAACTTGACCCCACCGTACATTATTCGGAGCATTCTTTTTTATCAAATCCGTCAAAGGTCGGGATATCTCGGCATAGTTCAGAATATATGTGCGATAAAATCCCATGAGACCCAATACCGAATGGACTCCCTTTTAATTCATGGGCCTTTCTAGCACTTTAATTGCTGCAGTCTTACTAGGATCTGGGCCGTGTTTGCTGTTTCCTATCTAATGGCCTAAGTAGTCTATTTCCTTAGCTGCAAAATCACACTTACTGAGTCTGGCAGAAAATTTTAACTCTTCCAGTATCTTAAAGATCGTTTCTAGATGTTTCGAGTGTTCTTCAAACGTGTTTGAGAAAAATTATAATATCATTGATATATGCTAGGGTGAAATCGCTGTACCGGAAAAGAACCTTATTCATTTCTCTTTGAAACATACCTGATGCTCCTGCCAAACCAAACAGCATGACGTTCCACTGAAACGTCCCGTTATGAATTGAAAATGCTGTTAGTGGTTTACTTGATTCATCCATTCCGATTTGACAGTATCCTCTGCGCATATCTAAACTGTATAGCCATTTTGAATGTCCAGCCACATATATTAATTCATGCATATCCTTCATAGGAAATGCGGGAGCTTTAATGATCGAATTCAAAGCCCTGAAATCCATGCACTTTCTGATTGTCACATCTTTCTTAACCGCACACACAACTGGTTGGGCTATGTCTGCTTCCGATGATTCAATGAGACCCAGCTCTAGAAGTTCCTTCACTTGTTTGTCCACCTCCTTGCGATATGCCATAGGAATGCTGTAACAATGAGGTTTTTTTCTGTCTACCCCAGGCATAACATCAATTTTATGTTCAACTGTAGCAGGTTGAACATGCCTCAAAAATAAATTCTTGTACTTCCCCAACAGTAGTTTTGAAGGTATGGTAAATAATCTAAGTACCATTAATCTTAACATCAAGCAAAGTAATAATCTAAAACCACTAGCGTGGGGTTAATTTACTTCACACATGTAACTGTCGATCGACACATAACTGACACCTTTTTATTGTTTGTATAACAATAAACTTTAATAGGTAAACAATTCTTGATTATTATATATCATAGGTACAATCATGAATAGGTAATTCTGGCATTGTCTCCGCCGGATGAGAAAACAATCTATGCAAAACAAAAAAAAAAAAAAAAAAAGGCGATGGATCGGACCGTCCCGTCTGACATCTAGGGTCCAAAGTCCCCTTTGCCCCACTGGTCTTCTCATTCATCCTCTCTACTTTTTTCTTGTTGTTTTAATTACTTAGTCCAACAAACCACCTGGCGTTAGTTAGTGATCGTCACGTCGGACTAATTATTTTTTCCGGCCGGGCTTTTCCTTCTCTTGGGGCTATGGGCATTACAATAATGTGAAAATTTTATCACTCAGTTTTACTAGTGCTATATTTATGATGTCATACAAATTGTTTCAGTTAATTATGATTTAATTATGTTAAAAATAATGATAAACAGAAATCAGCATTTAGTTCTAAGGATAAGCCTTCCATTTGTAAAGTATAATTTTTTTTATCAAAATAATGATACATATAAATTTTTGCAAATTTCTACATTTAAAAAAAAACTTATGCATATACACCCGGCAATAATTAACAATGATTACCAAATTTTCTACTATTTACTAGAGGTACAAATTCATTCCTTTAGCATCAAACAAACAATTAAACTAGAAATGGTAGGGAAAGTAATATTCTTACCTCAGCGTCTGTTCTGGTTAAAACTGAAATATTTTCCTGCATCTCTTGATCAGTTTCTTTAATTAAGTCACCGAATTTAATATATATATTTTTAGGGACAGTAGGATCAAATAATTTTGCATGCAGCAGGAATGTTGAAAATAATAGAGCAAGAAACAAGATAGGCCCTGTTAAAAAAAAAATAAAATAAAAATAAAAATAAAAAAAAAAAATATATATATATAATGGTGTAATTTATATATACTTTTAAAGAATAGTTTAATATTGTGTTTTATTATTTAAATCACCATTTTGTATACTATTTGATTAGTTTTCAGACAAGAAATAACAAAGATAACACAGCTAATTCTCCTGCAACTTCACAATAAAATATAAAATTATTATTATTTGTAGCTGGATACTTTTTATGAAAAGATATTTTAATACTTTTTAATAAATAAAATATTATTATTAATTATAATAACTTTTAATAAAAATAATACATATGTAAAACAAAATCCTAACTTTAATTTGTATTTAATTTGATCATTTCATATTTTTACCCTCAAAATAGTAAAAAAAAAAAAACTCTCCGAAATGTATTATTTTGAAATTAATTCCTATTATGCAATTCTTAAATAATGCTCAAAACATCATATAAGAATTACACTTTATATCAACATGAAACAACATCTTTTATATTATACTTGCAAGATGTAAAAAAAAAAAAAAAAAAAAAAACCCAATACTTGTATATTATCACAGCTACTTGATAGAAATCATCAAAGTTTCAAAATATGGCAAATTCTGACAATCTTGTGCATAACAATTCTTCAGGCAATAATGTGCATGATAATTCTTCAATTTTAACAACCAGCATTACCATATTTATATGCACATTCTTTTTATTGTATTCCAAAGTTTTTTATACACAAATAATGGAATTTTATTCTCAAATCCAGTTTTAAAATATGTGCTTGTGGAATTTGCTGATTTGGAAGGAACTGCAGTAAAATTTTTTGTAGTATTATAGTATCCTGTCGCAAAAATCTGTAAACAGAACAATTGCTTTAAATCTATTCTTAACGGTGCTTGTCACAAAATTTCCACAAGTACAATAAATAAATAAATAAATAAAAAAAAACCACTTAAAAGTAGGTTTATTCATTCTTTTGGATAAATACATAGTAAAAATGCAAAATATGGCTGCAAAAATGCTTTTATGTAATAAGTAATTTGTTATGATTATAAGTCATAATTCTTTTTTAGAAAATTTGCCAAACTGAGCCAAAGTGGTTGCGTTAATACATAAGTATCAGAGAATATTCCAGGCAATAACAAAACAAAAATACTAAAATTTGGAAGCCAAAAACCTTAGTTAGCCAATTAAGATAAAGAAAAGCTACTATCATTTTTAACCTAACCTTTACATTGCAATCAATACATCTTTATCTCATTTGTTGTCTTGCTACTATGTAATCTGTCACTTATCTTCCTTACTTCAATGTTGCAGATACACACAAACACATTGCAAAAATTGTGAAAAAAGCAAATGTAATTACTAAAAAGAGATACACAGGTTGCACCAATTTAACTGTGCTTGTCTAGAATGCTTTTCAAGAATAAAGAAGAGCTGAATTGGATATAGCTGCAAGTACATCATATCCTATGCAATCACATCAAAATTTATGTTTACATAAATAACAGTTTAAGATCAAATTGCTATAATATTTTAACTATCATGTTTTGTTTCAAGTATTGTCAATACTTAATGTATTCATTGACAATACTATATACAGATATACACAGTACGCACTTTTCACCCATGAACCAGATGATTTGAATTTTTTTTTTCAGAAATAATCATCTTGATTATTTTAACAATATTTAAATTCCACAAATTTATAGCATAGCTATATTTTTTAACAATGCTTCAATTTCATTAATTAAATCTTAACTTCTGAAAATGACTTTGGAATTTTAAAAAGAAATCATAATTTCAAGTTAACCACAAAATATGAAGATAATTTTACACTTTAAACAAAAATCTCATCAATTAAAAATAACTATTTAATAATTTTATAACAATTTTACTTTATTTAGAAATATTAAATTTTATTGGCATTAAAAATGAGCACATTTACTCATCAATTAAAAAAATAACTCTGAAATTCGCAGAACATAAGAATGCACGCATACCTTTATCAGATGCAAATACTTCAGTCATATTTCCAAATGTGGTAAAAGTTTCAGAGAATATTTTCCATAATTCAATAGTTTGTCCAAATGGAAGATCTTGTACATGAAGTGCAACCGAATTTAAAACTTGTATAGGCAACCGTCCTCTTCTTACTAATTTCCCAACACTACCCTCTTTTACACATTCAGTCAATGCTAGTAAAAGCTTTACAAAAAACTTAGGTAGTTGGTGAAGTTGCGAATGCACATGCAGCAAACAACTGAACAGCTCACAATATTCCTTCCTGGTTTTCTTAGTACTCTGAAAGTACATTTGTTACAGCAATGTATACTTTTTTCTATGAAGCCATATAATATACATAAAAATATACAGTCTTAAGAAAAGTCTACATATACCTCTTTAATTACTCTGCCCATTAACTATGAATCAACATCATGAAATGCACTCATGTGCAATAACTACCAATTACACATCACTGAATACAATTTTATCACAAAATGCATTGCTTTAACCCTTTCTGGCATGCTACCTTTTACAGTCAGAATTTCAACAAACAAACAAACAAAAAAAAAAAAAAAAAAAAAAAAAAAAGGGGGGGGGTTATGGGTTAAGCAATCTAATCAGGACTAGAGGAGTACACAGGAAAGAAACATTTTAATTCTTCAAAAAGAGCACAAGTGAGTACTGATGGGAAGCATATAATAGAGTAAAAGATTTTGCTTATAATTGAAAAACACTAGCTTCCTGATTACAGTAGCAGATTTAGCAGTACCCAGGTGCAGTATGGGGAGGCCTGCTACTCTACAACCCCCAAAAAAGTTCTTCTTGGTTATATGATGATTACATGCGCATAAATGAAAAAAAAGTAACTTGGCTATATGATATTTACATTATTCACATTTCGTATTAACACTTTTCTCTATTTCTTTACCATGATGGTGCTTTTCGAAGCAAGTGACACCACCTTTGAAAAAGCACAACCCAGCATGGCATGTTTTGCACACGTGCTGGGATCGGTATCAGATTCTTTGTTTGAATGCAATTCGTTTAGTACCTTGAGTGCTTCAGAAATGGTCAGCCCTCTCCAATCCATTTGCAAAATAATTACAAATCAGAAAAAATATTTAAAAAACCTGAAAGCTTTAATCTTTTACATTATGCCCAAAGAGACACTTTTTTAACATTTTGTGTGTTGCCTTTATTTATTAAATATCATGTTCTTTGCATTTAAACCATAAAATTCAATTCAACAGCAATATCCCAAAATAATTTTGAAATGAGCATATATTTAGAATTTCTGATACACAGTCTCGCACGCTGCAGTTTTTTTTTTTTTTTAATTTTTTTTAATACCGTACAATGTTGACATTGGTTGAAATTCATTACAAAATATGAAATCAATAATAAAACATACTTCAAATTCCAAATTAGGACTTCTAGATGCCCCTATCCGGTGGAAGATTACATAATTCAAAATTTGATGGCTCTAGGTACCGTTCTTTTAGCACAATGCGAGAAACATACATTTATTCATGCAGATTCTTCATTATTTAATTTCTTTAAACATAACACAGGGTGATAATATTTGGTGGCAACAATTTGAAAAGTGAATTAACGTTTATAGTGAATCAATGCAAAATGCCAAAACGAAATTAATAGTCTTTCTGGGCAAATTGTCCCTTTGGACAAAAAAATAAACTAATATTATAGCCACAATTAAGAAAACATAAACTATAAAATAAAATTGAATAAATGTCTACAAGTCAAAACTATCAAAACTTACAGCTAACAAAACTCCTTTCAACAAAAGCGAAAGAAAACAGAGAACTGCTTTAATGAAAAATTAAAGAGCTAACAATTATAAAATATTAACCCTGACCTTCAGAATACACCAACAATTTCTTAGTTGATAACCAAACCTCCCTTCCACCCTAAAAAAAAAAAAAGATACAGTTGTTGGTCTGGTCCTGATGTTTCAGTGATCCCACTCTGGGCACACCAGATGTTTGCCGTTCGATTTTAGGCAAGATTTTAAGATAAAAAAATAAAATTAATATAGAATAAAGAGATCAGCATACAGCCAAGAAAATAACATAGAAAATTTCTTTTCAAACAATTCCTTTCATATCCCTTAAAATATATATATATATATATATATTTGGAAGATTTCTTTGAAAAATGAGGGTCTTAAAAATTAAACATGGCTAAAATATATGGACTAGTTTGTGTTCCGGATTTCGGACTTTGTACTGTAATAAACTATATAGCTTTTCCCATTCAATTTTTCTATGAGTACAGAGGGCATTTTTGGGTGCCGGAAAGGGTTAAAACAGTAAACAAATAAAATTTTAAAAAAAATTTTCTAAAAATCTACAAAATAACTTTTAATTTAACTTTATGATTCCTAATATTATTATATTATGATGCAAATAATAATAAATTTCAAATGAAATGCAACTATAAAATTTTAAATTGTTTTTCTGCCTTTTTTTACACTTGTAAACAAAAAGAAAAATTAAAGATCTGGCAAAAAAGCAACCTTAGTTTCACACATATTTTGAATAAAACTCCATTGATTTAATGTGATTTATCAGCAAAAACCTTTTTGCTCCTGATTAATAGTGAATTGCATGTTAATTTTTTTCCTAATTAAAAAATTTTCAATGTTGTGTTTCTCTTACATTTGAGAAAGAAAACATTTTAATGTGTTTTTTTTTTTTTAAATTATTATCATTCCTACACTCTCTAGTACCAAAATTTTAGTTAGTTTCCTAATCCCTCTAGCTCCCAATTCTATGAATTAGTAAAATAATGGTTATAGTAATAGTATCTGACTGATTGATTTAATCATAAAAACCTGAAATCGGAAGATATTTGGATATCCTATAAAAGTTGAACAATAACTATAGAATATGATTATTGCCTACAAATGCTTCATTAAAATTAATTTATAGAGTTTTTAATGCATTTCAAATTACACAAAATTTAATCTGGTGTAACTTTTATGGGAAAATCCCATGCTTTTCAAAAGAATTTAAGATCTCTCGTTCATCTTCATGGAATAAAAAACTTTCTTCTGATTATAATCATTCAGTGTCTAGGCTTTAAAGTTAATAACATTATGCATTTCTCTAAATATTTTTTAAAAAATTAATTTTAATCTAAAATATCATTACTCTGTGTACTTAATGTAATTAAATCGCAAATAGTTATAATATTACAAAATTGACTTTAAACACTTCATATTTAGTAGCTAGTTCTAAACTCAACAAAACTCATGTTTTGCAACCACTTTTACTATACTTCATAAGCTTATAATATGAAAGAAAGTTTAAAACACATAATTTAGAAAAGTTTAATTTTTAATAACTTATCTCTTACCACAGATGTATTCAGAAGACATGTCTTAATCAAAGGTGTAACATAATCTTGTACCACAACTGGTGTTATCTTTAAAAGGAAGCGAAAACATTGTAACCAAATACATTTATGGTTACCTTCAACTTTTATATCCAGGAGAATAGTAAGAAGACCTTTTAACCAATCTGCAGGTTTGAAGTAATTTTCTGGGGTTGAAGACGAACTAAAATATTGTGGATAAGAAGAGCAAACTTCAAGAAGATGGCTTACAGCAAACAGACTTGAATGCGTACCAACAGCTTTCTGAAATTTAAAGACGGAATCAGTTACCATAATTAAAAGTATTTAAAAATACTATATTCTAAACAATGCATAACTGTTAGAATAATTATCAGCTCTACTGCTATGAATGATAAAAGTACTTCTACAACTACTGATATTTGCAGCAAATTAAAAATCAGCAACTTTCTAAATGTAACCACAGTTATTTATGTGGAAGAAGCTGTTTGCAAATTCTTGAATAAGCATTTATTAACATAAAATCATTGCTAATTTAAAGATACAAATAAAATTATTTAAATCGATAGAATTATTATGAATTTTGAATAAGTAACGCTTTATATAAACTTTCTAATAATTACAGATACATCATACATGTTGATATATATCACTTTCCTCATTTCTAAGCATTTATTAATCATTTTGCATTTTTCTAATATACCATTATCAACAGTTATTATATAAATACATAATTCAAAATATTTAATGTAATTAGTTAAATATGGCATTTAATAATCTAAATAACATTGACAATTAAAAATAGTAGTTAATGTCTTATTGAGAAGGAAACATTTATCAATGAATCTAATTATTTTATCTAAAAAATATTCTTTTTTAGGTGACTTCTCCCTACCATAAGAATGCATGCATGTTCAGTGAGTAGAAAAAAGAACTAAATTCATTTTTTCTGATTTCCTGGCTGTCTTTAAAATATTTTAAGAAATTGGCAGATTTAAAAACACTGAAGAGAATTTTATCATAAATTACAACTTTATTTGATGCTAATAAATTATGAAACATACTATTTTTCATTTTAATATGGTTTTAACTTTCTAAATACTTACACAGAAAAATAATTGCATTGATGTTACTCTCTTATAAATGATTTTTTGTGATTGTGCCAAAAATGTGCAGTTTATCTGCATTTCTGCAGAGCTGAAAAATGATATCATTAAACTTTATTTAAAACTTGAACACAAACCTAGCCTGTCTCAATCAATCAGAGCCTAAAGCACAGTGCTCGCTACTTCTCATATCTTTAGAATGTCATCTTGCTCGTTCGTATTCCAGTGTTTCTGGTTTCAGAGCCGATGACAGAGTTCTTGTACCAGTTAATCTATTATTTCCATTTATCATAGCTGATGTGTGCTCATGTTTAGGACTAATAAGGAACTTAATCACATTTTCCATGTACTAAAGCACTTTTTTTTTTTTTTTTTTTTGGTTATGTTACTTTTATCGAAAGCTTAAGACATCACACTTTACTTTCCTTTATCCTGAGGAAAGTAAAGTGTGATGTCTTAAGCTTACTTATTATATATAACTTTCCATAAGGTTTGAAAATTAGACAGAGATCTACCAATTAGTGACTGAATTACTATAGAAAAATTGGCTTAATTCTTCTAGATTACAGCTTGGTAAAGTTATTTATTTGGTTCACACTACTTTTCACGAACTCCAAGATAAGAGATGCTGTTTTTCTTTGGCTGGTTAGTGTGAAAAATGATGGAAATTCTCCAAGTTTATTAGAATTTAGAGCCAATGAAAGATATTAAATCTTAAAAATGTTAAAGAAAACCAGTTCTTTTCAGCATTAGCTGATGAAACAACTGACATTTTGCAGATAAGCAATTTTCATTTCATATAAGGAAGGTGAGTAATGATAAAACAATAATCCATCTATAAGGAAGGATCTTTTTATCACTTACAGGATTGCCACTTAAACAGGAGAATGGAATTCCTTGACTTCTCCAGGTGTGTTTTAAGAAAATTCCAGTCTATCCATGTAATGCACATTGGCTGTGCTGTGAGGGAAATTAATTATGGTACCACTTGAAAACACAAAAATTTGCCAATCACACCTTATATATATATCAAAGATATAATCCCCTATATGCAGCAATGGTGCAAGAGAATTATTTAAATTTAATTTAACTTTACTGTATTCTTTTGAAAAAATTTTGTTTGTCTTAGCAGCTTTCAGTGCTAATTACCTAGTTTGTTTCCCTGATAATTTTTTTCAAAATTAAACTTTCAAGTTCTAATAGTTTGGTTTTCTTTAGTTTATGAATTATTTTTGCACTTAGCTTTATTTAAATTTTGCTTACAGTTTCTGTTTAAATACAATAGTTCATTTAAATTTTACTTACAGTTTCTGTTTAAATACAATAGTTCATTTAAATTTTAGTGAATTAAATTAGCAATACCATTTAAATTCCCAGTTTTTTACATATGCTCTCAGAATTTAAATGATATTGTAGATTAGTTTACAGCAATAATTAATTATTTATTTGTAATTCAATTTCATTAAAATTTAATTAACTTTAAATTTGCTTTTTACGAATAGAGAATGTTTGTTAAATTCAAATATATATATATATATATATATATATATTGTAACTATAATAGGAGTTGCTTTCTCCACTAAAGAGTGAGATTAGAATCTGAACCAAACTAGATTACAACATTTTTTTGCCCACATTTTGCAACTAAATGAAAGAAAGAAATCTATTTAAAATAAATTTTTAAAATTTAATTTATTTTAATCTATTTTAAAATAAATTCAGGTATTTTATATTTTTTTAGCAGCATACATAAGCAAAAGATATATGCATTAAATTTCGTGATAGTATGTCATCATACTGGTAGAATTAGCTTCAGGGTTAAGCCAGACAAAATTGCCTAAAATTTGAAAGTATTATTTATAATAAAATTATCATAAATAAATTTAAAGGGAAGAAGCCACATTAAATGACACGAATAACATAATAACATTAAAATGAAGTTAATTACTAAAAAATTGAATTTCAATAATCAACGATAACTGACAATACAATACAATACAATAATAACTGATTACTATTTTTTTATTTTACTGCAAAACGACAAATAAGGTATTTATTTAAAAGAAAGAAAAAGTTTAAAAGATATTGTGGTAAAATGCTAGCATACACTATGGCCTTGGCCACCATTTTGAAAACTATTGCCAACACCAAAATGACTCATTTACTGCTCATCATCATGTTGCCAAATCCCATGTGTACCATTACTAGGATTAAACTGATTTTGTTTTATAAAGAATGGGAAGGTATTTTCTTTAGTTCAGCATGCACTGCACATGCGCATACAAGTCTTTCAATTCTCGAGGTTACTGGAAACCAAAGTTGCTGGAAACTTACTTTGCCTTTCTAAAAGACAATCTGATTGAAGCTGTGAAAATTAGCTTTACACCAGCTGCCTGAATGACATTTATGTGATACATAATTTGTCAAGAAAGTTTGAAAAAAAATCACTTTTTTGGACGGAATTGCCATATCCAGAGTTTGACTAAAATATTTAAATTCCCTGACCTTCTTGGTCAATTTTCGAATTCCCTCCCTTTTTCTAGTTTTCTAGGTAGCAAGGTAACTCTGCACTTATCCCAGTACATAAAATGTTTCCCGGTAAAGTTCTTGCAAATGTAATTATAGAAAAACTTGGAGGCTTACAACATTTAAGAGTGGAAGGTTATGATAAATCATCAATAATAAGTGGAAATTTCAATCTATTATATGAAATACATATTCAAAAGTCATATACACACATTATGTATCTTATTGTTTAAACCTTTGTCTAAATGATTCCTCTAAAATTCAAGACATTAGACATACTATTAGAATTATTTCTGAAGAGGGTACTTTTTTGTAATATCCAAAATGTATTAAAATATTAGAAGATATAATGAAAAAGATTATTCCTTCAATGGACAAGAAACAAGTTTAAAAAGTATGCAAAATTACAGCTACAGAACTACAAATTATGAATTTAAAACTTTTTAAAGGAATATTATTGCATCACCTTGCACTGTCATTCACAGAAAGTGTGTGTGCAAAATGTGAGCTCAACAGCTTACCAATGAATAGTTTAAAAAATAATTGATCATAAAGTTTCGAGCACAGCAACAAACAGCAGGAGCAAATTATATAAAAGCTTACAGAAACAGTGTCGCATATAATGAGACGATAGTAACTTCAAAATCATGCTAGCAAGGGAAATCTCAAGATGCTAAAAGAAGATTAAAAGGCCCAAGTGTAGCCTATTCCCCCAAAAAATTGACCGATTAATATCTTTTTACTATTTTTGTTTAAAAAGAGTGCAAACAGTTTGCTTTTTAATCTGAGAAAAATTCAAAACTTCATACGATGCACTTTTATATGCTGAAATTTTAATATAATGTTAATTTCCAAACAATCACTAAAAAGTCAGAATTTGCATTAAAAATTTCATGTAAGTTTAATTTAAAATAATTCTGCAGCTCTATCCAATGGCACAAACAGCAAAATTCTAGAAGAACAAACAAAAGGATTTTTAGTTTGTTTACTAAATGTATATATGTATGAAAAAGTATTTTAATAAATTTTAGAAAATCTAAATCAAATTTTTAAAAAAATCAGTTTATTAACATTGCATTTCAATTTGAAGAATTTGTTCAAATTGTGCGAAATCTGAATTTGACAGCTTACCAGGAAAGAATTTAAAAGTTAATGACACACTTTTGAAATGACAAACATCATGAATGATCTACATGAAAGCTTATAAAAAAGTATTAAAACTTCCAAAATATATTAAATTTTGTAAAACATTTATAAAATTTAGTACAACTGTAATAATTTATTTTCATTACTATAGCGATTTCCAAAAGATTTATATCAGATATATAACATGTTTTTCATTTTTTTTGGGGGGGGGTCATTCTTTCCTGTAACCATTTCCTATAACAACCTTCAGTAGAATGCAATTTTTTTTTTTTTTTTTTTTAATCTCCAAGTTTTGGTGACAGCCTTTGAATTTGTATGAGATGAAGTAAGGTTGATCGGGCACTGAAATTACTGTGTTGTATATATATATGAAATTGTTGTGTTATACATATGTTTGTATTGCTAAGATCCAAAAAGTAGTGATGAATAAACTGAGTTAATTTTAATTTTAATTACAAGACATAGTTTTAACTAACCTTTTAGTTGATGAGAATTCATCAAAAGCATAGGCATGCCAAACAGGAATAGCTGTGTTTAACCTTGCATACCAGAATATTTATAAAATCATTTGTCATTATCACGTGAATCCCATTCTTGCAAATTTATTGTGGCAATAAATATATTAAACATACTATATATTTGATGAAATAAAATATTTTATATCCACCAAAATTTAATTAACAGCATACTTTAATTTGAGAAAGAAAAAAATGAAAGAACATTTTCACATTTCTAAGCATTATTTCATTTATATGAACTACTCATAGAGTTTTTTTCACTAATGAAAAATTAAATCTTCTAAATAAGTAAATACATAGTAAACATCTTTAATTAGGAATATTAACTCTAATCTTTTCAAAATTTAGAGTGAACCTCATCTTATATAAACAGCAAATGGTATTACCTGAAAAACTGAATAGCAACATGAATCTGCTGTAATCAGCAAAGGAATATCAAATCCTGAGACTGCACAAAACAGGGCCAAAACTTTTAATGAACGCAATCCAGATCTGGAATGAAAGATGAAACAAAAGAAACACTTATTATAAAACCTGATCCAACTGAAACTCTTTGCACTTTTGCTTTAAATGTTTTAGAGTAACTATTCTCACCTGTCTTGAGATAAATACACAGACAGCAATTTCTTCATAAGCAGTGCACTTATTGAACTTCCTGGTACACCACAATACAAAGTTATCTAAGTTTTAAAAATGAAATAAACATATAAAAAACCTGATAAATATTAAAAAAAAATATAAACAGCACACAATTTGATGTTTAAATCCTTAAATCTACATATTAACCTTTTTTTCTGATGGTAATAAAAATCTCCTATAAATTGTTATGCACATGTACTATATGAAGATATTTTATTCATAAAAAAAAACCTAAATGATTTATTGGTTTGGTATTTGAACAGATGTCTATATTAAAAGCAAAGATCACATTTTCTTATAAACTTCTGAAACCACAACAATTTTTTTTTTTTTTTTTTGCACAGCCCTGTATTTAAAAACTGTATTATGACAATTTAACTTTTGTGTTCACCCCCCCCCAAAAAAAAACAAAGCCTTAACTTTTGTGTTCACGCCCCCCAAAAAAAACAAAGTCCACTTAATGTTTTGCTGTGGCGTATCAGATTTAAACTATATACTGTATTTGCCAGCACATAAGACACACTGGCCTATAAGATGCATCCCTTTTTTATACATATTTTAGAAGGATAAAACTTTATTACTGATCATTATGATGAATTTACAGTATTTTAAATATACACTCATGTCCAAAATTATGTTTACATGCATAAATTCACGGATTTCTCAGAGATTATGACTTATAATTTAATGAATTTTCGTGGAATCATACATAACATGATGACACATAAATACAAAAGAAAAAATTGAAGATCACCTCATATGATATAAAATTGTAGCATGAAACAATAAAAATGGTAATAAAGTGTGACAAAGAGAGTTAAGAAAAAAAAGGAATGATTCAGAAAAAGAATTAAGTCTTACGAATTTAATATGGAATATGATCTCCCCTGACTTGTACACACATATCACAACGTGTTTTAAGGCTGGAAATAACGTTGTTAACCACAGTTTGGGGAATTAATCTCCACTCTTCCAGCAATGCCGTCTTCAGAGCATTTACATCTCTAGGAGGAGGATGTATACGTGCAATTGCTCTTCCAAGGTAGTCCCATAAGTTCTCTATCGGGTTAAGGTCAGGAGAGTTTGGTGGCCAAGGTATTCGCTTAATGTCTTCACTTTTAAGGAATTCATCAACGAGGTTTGCTTGATGTGCATGGGCATTATCATCCATAAATAAAACGTCAGGTCCATATGCACCCCTGAAAAGTCTTACATAAGGATCTAAGACCTCATCTCGATATATCTGGCCTGTCACAGATCCGCTGCTGAACACGTTGTAGGGGCGTACGTCCATCGATCATTATTCCACCCCATACCATCACACCTCCACTACCGAAACAGTCACGTTCCACAATGTTCAAGGGATCATTTCATGTTCCTGACTCCCTCCAGATGTAAACACGTTTAGAATCACCAGTTAAACTAAACCGGGACTCATCAATAAAGAGAACATGGGACCATTGATGTTCAGTCCAGTTTTGATGTTCTTTACACCAATTAAAGCGATCCCTCTTTTTCTGTGAAGACAGTAAAACACATACCCTTCGCTTTCTGGCATAAAGGCCTTTTTCATTAAGCCTTCTGTATATTATTTGCCGTGATGCAACAGTTCCAGTGGCGGCTGCAAGCTCTGAACTGGCGAGCAGTAGCCTTTCTGTTACGACGGGCAGTTAATGCCAGATACCGATCTTCAGAAGCAGTTGTCATTCGTTTCTGACCTTGTCCAGGCCTCCTTACAACACCTCCATCATTTTGAAACTGTTTCCATAGCTTAGAGACTGTCTGTCTTGAAATGTTCAGACATGTGGCTGTTTCCATGATTGACTGCCCTGCTTCTAAACGGCCGATAATTCGCCACTTTACAGATTCTTCCAAATGATACTTCGAAGCCATAACAAACCGCTTTGAGTCCCTACACACTGAAATCAAACGCTATGTTGCAGAAATTCACTCAAATATTCAGTTTGCGCAAAGCGCTTGATTTACCCTTGGATGACGTAACGCCTAGATTTGCATATGACAAACCGTTTGATTACTTTTGATTGGATAATGCTAATTAGGCTTGGTTTTCACACATTCCCTGCAAATACGGATCACATTGATTCGATATTTCATTGAATATCATCATTTTTGGGTATGTAAAGATAATTTTGGACATGAGTGTAGAATAATGCAAATACAAAGTAATACTTTCTGCAAATACCCAATTTACCTGGTAAAGAACACTTTTTAATCAATAGAGAAGGCAATTTTGTCCTATCAGCATAGCAGGATAAAACAACTGCATAGTGAGTTTTCTCATGCCCTGAAGTTTTAACAGTAACATTTTTTGCACCTTTGGAATCTATAGTTTTGTTTGACGGCACATCAAAAATCAAAGGAACCTTGTCCATGTTTCCTATTTGTGCAAGTTCAAAATTTTCTTGTTTTTGTCCATTAATGATGAATCAATGAAATTCAAATTCCACTCCATACGCATAATTGTTTCCTGTTGCAGATAATCATCTATGATGCGAGCCCTGTGTGGTCTTGCATTGTCGTTCTGTAATAGGAAAGCATCACCTATTGCCCCGGCATATGGGCGCACTTATATATCCATATTATTATGACATCCTTGATGTTTATACATCAAGGATGTCATCTTTATAAATCTGAGCATTCATGGTTTCCCTTAGAAAGACATGGAGGTCTGTGTGTCCACCCAAAGAGATGCCACACCAAACACAGACACTGCCCCTTCCGTAAGCATCTCTTTCACGGCTGTTTGACGGATGATAACGGGTTCTAGGTTCTCTCCATATCAAATAACACCTAAAATCGCTTTTTAGACTAAACCTGAACTCATCCATAAAGAGAACCACCCTCCATTGACCAAGCGTCCAGTGGACATGTTGTTGTGCCCACTGAAAACGGTCCCTCCTATGGCGTGACGTGAGCGGCACACAAATGGCTGGTCGCCTCGCATACAGACCGCCTTTGTGAAGCCTTCTACGCACAGTTGACGCTGACACCAACCTTCCGTTGGCTGCTAAGGATCTAAGAAGAGTCAGAATAGCGGTTCCATTCCTGAGTGCACATAATAACAAATATCGGTCATCGGCACTCGTCCTAGCAGTTGGCCGTCCTTGGCTGAACCTCCTAGATGCTGAATCTGTGGTTTGAAATTGCTTCCAAAGTCTATGAACCACAGAAGGACTCACATTTTGCCATCTGGCCACTTCTGTTTGACTTTGTCCTGCCTCTAGTCTCCCAATGGCTCACCATAGTAGCTCTGCAGGCAAATGATGCCTGGAGGTCATTGTTACGAATTGGCTATCTCAGATTTCTGATGTCACTGTCATAGTGAAATATGTGGGCTTGCTCTCAAACATGGACTTTTATGCTCCTCGCAGATGACGTATTCCGAAAGCAGCGCCACTCATTTGCATATCGCAGTTTTACTCAGCTACACTTACTTGGCAACATATTAAAATTTTACACGGTGTGGCTTATTTTTGAGAGAGTTATTGCTATTTTTGTGATTTTTCCTTAATTTATGATAACCAGTGTAAGTAAATGATGGAATATCATAAAAAAATGGGTATTTATTTCCAAAATTTCTTCCCCCAAAATTTTAGTAGTTTTTTTCCTTTTTCTTTTTTCTTTTCTTTTCTTTTCTTTCTTTTCTTTTCTTTTTTTTTTTTTTTTTTGTGACAAGAGCCTTCAGATTGTCTCTGATGTGTTTGCACACTACAATATGATTTACCCAAAAAGCATAGAACTTAGCTACAGGAACTGTCATGATGCTAGTAAAATGTACAGCATTATAATTCAATAGACCAAACAATATTATTTCTTTTCAAAAAGCAGCATAAAAATTACACAAAGAAAAACATGTGCTTAGATACAAACACAAAATCATCTTTGCTTCTGGCTAAACAATCCATATTAAACCTAAGACCTGCAAGCTACAAATTGTCAGACAAGCTTATAAATACCACAGCTAAAAAGGAAATTTATTTGCATTTCCTGGAAACAAGGACTGAAGGTCACTTACGCTGAAGCAAAATTTTAAATTTCTCAAATGCATATTAAAAAAGTTTTACTTGTCTTAAAAGCATTAACTTTATGGTGCCACAGTTACAGCTGTTAAAATACTGACCATTGCTGAATGTATGATTAGACATACATGTCCCTGAACTAATTTTGTATTGCACATAAACAAAATGTTGTATCTATATTCTTACATCCATGTGTGCCAGTTTTGATTTTCAATTATTTTATTTTTAAGCCTATACTTGTTGAATTTTATGCAGTATCCTTAAAATAATTGTACAATGGCAGAAAAATCTTTGAAAAAATATTATACTGAAAATGGTACAAGATACATTTCTGACTGCATCATAGATGATTTAAAATAGCAGTACATGTTTTAGCTTGACCTTTGAATCAAGCACAAATATTTCAGTAATACTGAGGCATTCTACTTTTGTTAAGATATGTTAGTGAACATAATTTATTTTATGAAGATTTTTTTAAATTTCTTCCTACAAAAAAATTAAACCAAAGGCATAGATTATCTCAATAATAATATTACACTTCTGGAAAAGAATTATACTGAAATAATGAATTAGTTTTTATGTCAACTGATGGTCATCAATCACTGATACGATCTGAAAACAGATTTCCTGCTTTATTAAAACAAAAGTATAGTTTAACAAATCTCTTATGATTTCATTGTATCGGTCATTATGAAAATCTGACAGCAGTAGTATATGCCTGAATTAGATGCTGAGATAAAAACTGTAACAAATAGTAATGGACCACAGTTTGTGTATCTCAATACAAAGAAAGGTTAAATGACTTACAAAAATGTTGAGTTGACAAAAAAGTAATTTCAGTTTTTTACTGAAATAAAATAAAAAAAAATTTCTGCACAAAAAAATGAATGTTAATCAGTCAAATATCTTCCATTCTCCTCGATGACCTTTTGCCATCTTTTTGGCAATTTCATGATTCCCCATTTACAGAATTTCTGTTTTTTATCAGCAAAAAACTCAACCAGGTGTGATTTGAAGTCATTGTCATCACCTCATTAAAAATATTCAACTTGTTTTCCATTTTTCGTATTTTTTTAATTGTGTTTTCGTATCTTCTTGTGCTTTATCTTTATGTATTGCATGCAAAATTTATATATTTTAAAAAATATGATTGGTTTTTAAAATAATTTTACTGTATTTTTTCTTTATATTTACATGATTTCTTTTTTACTAGATGATACAACTTTATATCAATAAACAATTAAATGTTGATTTTATTATATATATATAATTACAAAACAATTCTTTTAAAAACAAAACACGAACAAGCCAAGTTATTTTCGCGCAGCATTCAGTGGGATCCTTATTATGCCAATCAATTACCAATGCATATTACACTACTGATCCCCAATCGATCCCTTTAAAAGTTTACCTACCCCGCCAGAAATCCCTGACTTGGACAGTACTATTTTTGATAGCCTAATATTTTTCCCTTATTCAGTTGAAACTTTTAAGGTACTCTAAAGATAAATATTTGCTTAATTGCTTGTCATTTGAAGACTAGGCTAAAATGAAAATGAGAATACAGAAAATGCTTTTTAAACTTTCAATGCAAATAAATTTTTTTATTATCTTATTGGATGTTCATAATATTTTACTGTCCATAATTTATCAATTAAACTTTATCTGTTTAATGTAATTTACTTGAAAATCATATTAACCGTAGCATTTGTCATTATCAGTGATGTTACATAATCCTGACAACATTTAAATGTAATGCTCACAGATGTGAGGACACTACTGCACAATAAAGTAAATAAAAGTAAAGGACATACATTCTTAATTTACTATTATTAAATAGCAAAATAAATCCATAACTTGAATAAATATATAAAAATTAAATATTACTTCAACCAACCTGTTTACACAGAAGTTTCTGGAGACTCACAAAGAAATCTAAAATGTCAAGGTTTTGATCAGAATAAAATTGCACATCTTTATCAGATGCCAGAAGTGTTTCAAATAATTTGCTCTGGGAACTAGAGGAAAAAGATAAAAATACAATATATCCACAATTCTTAAGTTTTTATGATAGCAATCATAAATAGATGAGAAAATACTTCATTTTTAAAACTAAAGGCACAAAATTTTTTTCTCCTTTAAAAGAAGAAACTGAGTTTTTATATAAATTTAATGCTAATTTAAGGCAGAATTTTGCCTAATTTCAAATAGAACAGTTATTAATCATGAAAACATACTTAAAAATTATAGAAACCAATTTATGTGCCAATTTATTCGAAAGAATATCATCTGAAGCAAAATAGATATAAGCAGCAATGTCTTCCAGCGCTTCAGTAAATGCACTGACCTGCAAGAAAAATAAGAACTGCAATTCTCATAGTCTAGTCTACATAAATTCATAAATTTATCGCAACAATTATGAAAGTTATATGACTGCAGAATTGCAATGGATTATGGCAAAGAGACATAAGGCTATTTTCCTGTGGGAAGGGATGGGTTTATGTAGTCTAGTCCATATTTACTTTATAAATGACAAAAACTATCAAAAACCTTATATGCTCAGTCTGATCTATTGCTAGAAATAAAACCCCAGAAAATTACTAGTATGTTGAGACATAATTTATGAGCTTGGCTACTGTAAATCATGTTTCAAGGAAAAGCATTT
The DNA here is from genome assembly GCF_044657685.1 of Stegodyphus dumicola. Taxonomy (NCBI): domain Eukaryota; kingdom Metazoa; phylum Arthropoda; class Arachnida; order Araneae; family Eresidae; genus Stegodyphus; species Stegodyphus dumicola. The sequence goes on along the minus strand of NC_140772.1, from coordinate 16,954,735 downwards.
TCTTTTTGAATACAAAAACTGCTTAAGAATTAAAAAATGTTGCATTACCAAAACAGGTTTTAACCAGAAGGGTAGAAAAAATAAATTCCCTTTTCTTTAAGGCATTTCTGCTGATTTTTCATCAGCTCTGGATAAGGTTAAGTTATCTGAATACAGCAAAGCACACAAGAGCTAGCTGCTTTCAAAGAGAGCTTTTTATGGGAAGATGGCTCATGTTTGGGAAAACAACCATACAGTTAACCCATTTACCTGGGATCAAACTGGGTTGTACTAGTATTCACAGTTTTAACCGATAAATTCACTAACACAGCAGATGAAGCCTCAAATGATAATTTTCATTCAAACAGTATCCAAAACCTTGTTTTCTATGAAAGTCTGCCTTGGCCTAGCTAGAATTTCATTTGATTCACACAGTAACTTACTGCTGCAATTTTACATAAGTATATCCCTCAATACCAACTATTACTGTTTAGCAGAAAAAGAGAATCAGAGTCAATAGCATCAGATTTGTTGTCATTTCTAAACAGAGAAAGAAGCAGATGAAAAATTAAATTTGCATACATGCTTTTGGTTTTAACAAATATTTTGGAAAACAGGGAAAGAAATTCAGACAATTATCACAAAAACTTTGTTCCCATCTAAAAGAAAATTGCTTCAGTAGTGATGCTTAATACATCACATGAGAAGTAAGTATGCAATTTTTGTTTCAAATCTCACTCCTCAAATAACTGTCATTAAATATTACAGATGAACACAAAGCATTATATGGCCAATAGTGTATTTCCTTGCATATAGTCCTCCTTTTTTTTTTTTTTTTTTTTTTTTTACTAATTTTATCACATGAAAATTGAGATAGGAAAACTATGCAAATAATTTAATTTCTAAAGGACATGGTTAGAGTAAGAACATAACAAATGAAAAGTAGTCATGGATGAACTACAGATAACTATCACAGTTTCTTTAAAAGAAACAACATTAAAAAAAGAATACACAGTAACTTAAGGCTCAGCCATTCTTATTGTCATCTTGGCACCTCTTTAGGCCTCAAATCATGCATAAATAATTACAGAAGCTGAATGTACAGCTAATTCAGTCAAATCATAGAATGAATATCAGTTCACCTTTGCTTAACTGTGATTGCTCAGTTCTTGTACTAGGCTGGTATAAAGTTCAACAGTTAGAAGGAAAATATTCAGTGTGACCTTCATAGGTAGTTTGCAAGTATTTGTCTTTGTTAGTAAGGTGAAATCAATCACTATGTGGATGAATCCGTTTTAAAATTAAATGGAGCTCATTCTCTGAATATACTGGATTAGGGGAAAAGTACATAAGAAAATAGAATATAACTGCTAGTAAGTGTAACAAAATAACTATTTTTGTAAAACCAAATGTGTTAAATGTAATATTGGCTAATCTCAATCACATTTTGGAAGTTAACATGTTTCATCAAATGTACAAGGAAATAAAAGCACTAAAGATGTGCAGAATAAAACTGAAGTAAAAGAAATAAAGGATTTGTTAGTTCCCTTTTCCCAGAAATGCTGGTCAAAAAAATTCCTAACAATAATGATTTACACTATCGAACTTTGAGATCTTAGGTTACTGCAAATAATTCCACTTTCAGCATTAGATTATTGTATGACTTAATGTTAGGAAGAACACTTAGGTATTAATCCATTTCGAGAAAAGCTCAATAACAAACTCTAGGTAAAGAATTACTGAGAATTCTCACTTATGTATCTCCAAATCTGCTAGTGACAAAACTTAAAAGAAAAAGACTGGTAAAAAAATACGAATGGTTCCATTCTGATTATCAAAGCTCTTGAAATTAAAACCATTCATTTAAGCATGAGTACAATGACAACCCATGAGGTTATAAATAGATTACATAAAGAAATATTTATATTTGATTTGTCCGACAGTGGCAAGATGGTAACATGGCAAATTTTAATACGGACTGATTATTTGAATTGTATTTAAAAACAAAACAAAACAAACAAACAAACAAAACAAAAAAACCATCACTTAATGGAGTACTTAATTTTGTATGAAAGCATATTTGTTTGGGTGTTGGTAAAGGGTAGCAAATGAGACAATTTTTTCAGAGGAAAAAAACGGCTAATAATTACACAGGCTAATTCGGCAGCCCACCCGTAGGAACTGATTTTGCTAGAGCCATAACCATAAAAGCACAAAAAGAAAGACAAAAGAGATTTTAAAAAAAGGCATACATTGTTCTGTTTATCTGTGCAACTACACAGACTACACACACTGAAGTGGTCTTAGATATGACAACAACTTTATCTCTTCAACATTTCTTACAAACAACAGGAAGCTCTAGAAAATTCTATTTTGATAACACAAAATCTTTTTAAAGCTTCTGAAGGATATTTATAACATCTAAAGGCATTATTTTGAAGTTATTACCTGAAGTTTATTATTTATTTATTTATTATATTAAAAATTATATTGAGTGAAATAGAGAGCGTACTAAACAACAGCCACTAAAGGTCTAATGAGGTGGGTGAACCCATATTTTGACTTGCTGCTTGCTTCCAAGATGCAATAGCATCAGTTTTCTTTTATATTTTGCAGAAGTTTCCAACAGAGCTTCTGACAAGAAGATTCTGATAAACAAACTGTATCAATCAGGGCTTTTAAAACAAATATGGTCTAAATGGAAAAAAAAAAAAAAAAAAAAAAAAAAACAATATTTTCTGCAACTGAGAAACACTTAACACTCCTTAAATCTTAAATCTTTCTTCTGAACACAACCTTGGAAAAAAATGTTGTTCTAGCAAAAAGATAAAAAGAATGTAAATTACTTTGGGACATAAGTGTTGTTGAAGATGTGCTAACAGGCAGAGATGGGCATGTACAATTTGCCTTTTTCATAATCCAAAGGCCACTTTAGAAGATCCATTCAACTTCCATATCTTTTTTAAAGTTTAACTGTATTATTTTTTCAACAGAAATGTATTCATTCATTACATCTTCTTATTTACTGGTATCAATTCTTATCTATGCCATTGTCATTAATGACAGTTAGTTTTATTACCTTATTTCGATAATAATATCAGTTGTTATTTATCAAAAATTACTTAGCGAATTTCGATTTTTTTTGGGGGGGATTAAGCTCACTAATATTAATGTTTATGTTAACTATCAGTTTGTTATTGAGATATTAAGGATCTTTGTAATCGTAAAAATAATGTTAACTGTTTATCCTTTGATTGCTGTTACACAAATCTATGTAGTCTTTAGCAAGAATTCTGTCATAAGTTGGACATTTTATTAAGTTAGTGTCTCTAATCCTTTTCTCTGACTTGCTCTATTTGTTTAATTCTATAATTTTTTTATTAATCATGTTTTTATAAGTTTCAGTATAGTTGAAAATGATATTGCACTTAAAAATGATTGCATGATTTCTTCTTCTCTCTTTATTAAAAAATTAGCCATTTCATCACCAAGTAGACCACAGTGAAGCCACTACTGAAGAAACATGATTTTGTGTTTAGTTTTAAGAATTCCAAGATAACATAAAACATCTTTAAATTAAACTGAGTCTACGTAAAACTGTGAAGAAAACATTTTTATAAGTACACTTTTTCATAGTCATAATTATATTAATTTTAGCTATAAAGATATTAGGTAAATATAAAGTATTAGGTAATATAATATTAGGCAAATACACTGGTTTAATACACATACATAGCACAGAGAAAGAGCCAAAAATGACTATGGTAATAAATCTTAATATTTCATACATCATTCTCTTTTTTAAAATACAGATCTCTAAAAAAGTATTTTCCTAAAACAATAGTTTTTGAAGCTGAGGCAAAATAAACAATCATATTGAAAATTGGGAAAAGAATATCATACTCAGCGTGTTCTACACCACCCAATTATAACTTAATTCTGAACATCCAAGAGATGATTACAAGGCTGGAAATCATTATCAAAAATTATATATAAACACTGAAACAAATGTACATTGCAAATAAATAACAAATTGCATAACTTATAACAACAAAATATTTTTACCTTTAAATTCTTATTTGAATGATCTAAACTGTCAAGTATATCCATGATGGTAAGTGCTAAATTTTTCACCTCTTTTAAGCTTTCATAATAGCATCCCTCTGATTCATAAATCTTATTTAATATATCAATAGCAGCAAAAAGTAACGACAGCTATAAAAATAAAATTTATGTATAATAAAAAAATAAAATTTATGTACCAATATGACAAAAAAGAGGGTACTTTTCTGTTATGTATCTGCCATGAATTTTGATGACTATCCTAATATACGTGTGTGTGCACTATCCTAATAATATGTATGCATGTTTAATTATTCTTGTTTATACACATATACGCACAGTCCTGAGATGATGCTATTCTTAGCTCTCGGCTAAGAATATCATCTCAGCTTGTTTGGCTTCTCTTTCAAGGGGATTAAAAAACATAGCAGATGCATAATGAAAAATACCACACTGAGTAATATTTTTTTTACACTTCAAGTTTCCAAATGTTTAAATTTATCAAAGGTTTATTAATAAAAGTAATTTTTGTACCTAAAAGCATATACATTACACTTTTTTATTAGATATTTACATAAAATTAGAAATTTAAAAAAATACTTTTTTATTTCATTCTTATTTTTAAAAAACATTCTATTAAAAAAGAAACAAATAGTACTAAATCTATATAAAACTGTTATAAAATTTGCTAGGAAAAAATTATGAAAAATAAAACACTTTTTTAAATTGAATCTGAAAGATACTATTTCACCAATTATATCTGACGTCAAGAATAGTGAGAATCCTATTCAAAGGTAATTCATTAAAATTCTTAGAACAGCACTTTTTTTTAAAATTCATTATTGCGACTGAGCATTTTATTAAGTTAACAAGATCTAACTATTTTATTTTTCATCATTTATTAAACCATTAAGTTACAGGCCTCTTAAAATTTATTTCTAATCTAGATAGCTGGTAATGTACACAATATTTACAAATTCATGTACTGTAACACAGAGGCCCGATGGCGCAATGCCTAGTGCATCGCACAGCAGCACCACAGGTCCAGGTCAACTCAGCCTTTCATCCGTTGGGTCGATAAAATGAGTGCCAAGTTCACTTGAGGACTAAACACTGGGGGGTCTTGTGACAAGATGACCACTTGTTCAGGGCATACGCTTACGCACCCCGGGGCCCATGGTCAAGAAAGCAGATTTTCGGGGCATCGCAGGCCTTTACCCATTAAGGCTGTTTGTGCCACTGAGTTTAGTTTGTACTGTAATATTTCATTACATTGTGTTTCACATATATAGAGAAAGAGGTTTAACAAATATTTCTAAGCAAAAAAGATATCATTTGTTAGAAGAAGAATTAATTTCTTAACTGAGTATGGTTTTTGTCATTCATTTTTAAAGAAAAACTATTGATTGTGATTAGTATGTTCTGATAAACAGTTTTCTTCACACTATATGGTTTAATATATATTTTAAAAACTATTAAATATAAATTAAATTATATATTTGAATTAAATTCTTCCAAATTTATTATTAAGATTTAAGATAGATAGAATCTATAAGATAGATACTAAATGCCATAGCATATATATATTGTAATTATATATAGCTATATATATGTAATATTGTGGCAATCAAGCACGAGTGAAGCTTGGCAGTCTGGTCACATCAGAATTCCGGACATTGTTGTGGCCGAGTGTAATCCAATGACAACACAGAAGAATTTAAATTTTTAGCTCCATATCTTTATTCAATTCAAACAGCAGATCATTCAAGATTACATATGCAATAGTAATTTGAACTAAATAGTATTAACTTTAAATTTATTGCAACATAGTATTCAAACAAAGGGAAGCAGATGAGAAGAGAGACAGCAGTAGAGGGAGAAAACAGCGGTCTCTGTGGCAAAATGATGCGAATTCTTCATTTATAGGAGCGGTTACATAACATGGCCGAATGTTCTCGAAAGTACTAATCCTGGGGAAAGACCCTGAAATTGCGAACTAGAGGTTGCCTGTTCGCGTAGAGCAAAGCCAACTTAATTTTTATATTTTTCATCTACCCTCCCTAAAAACAAGAGAACGGCTAAGCAAAGCATTAGTACATTAGTGAAGCAAGAAAAATTTTTAGAGTATGAGGAAAGACATGAAGAAAAACATCCAAGACATAGCTTACAGACTTTAACTATGCCTCACCATAATTCATGATCTTTCTCCTATAATTAGAAAATACTTAATTATATACTTCTTACAATAGAACCTATGAGTTACAAATAAACATATAATTTATAAGTAAACATCTAATTTAGAATTATAAGATAATAATATGTGTAATAATACTAAATAATAAATTAGAATAATAAGTTTCTTCAAAATGTCCATTGAACTCTTTGTTTTAAAGTCTTTTCACAATGAAATGTTCATGAAAATCTCTTGATGTCACAAAGTCCACAAAATAAAAATAAGTCCACAAATATCATGCACTTTTCACTGAAGATGGTTCCATAGTCAGTTTTTGAATAGTAGATTTTTGAAATTTGTGGACATCTTTTATATAAAACTTTAAAAATATAGAATTTATGCGTAATGTATTACTTCATTCATTCTTCTCATCGTAGATGATTAACAATACATTGACATTTTTTAAAGGAATATAAAAATTCAATACAAACATTATGATACCTTAAGAAAACAGTTCAATATAAATCTTTAATAATATGATACAATAAGACATTGATGCTTTAAATCAAAATTTTGGCATGCCCCTTCCAACAAATCAGCATGACTAATTTACTAATGGATGGGGGCTGCTAGGTACAAAATATCAAAAAACCTCTGCTGCCTGATAAAAGGTAACTGGTTTTTGGCATTGTACATTGTATCATAGTGTTTTTGTAAAAATACAAATTTTTACAAAAATTAAAATTTAAGACAAATAACTTATATGATCAATCTTTTTTAGAATTGTGGAAACTAGAAATAAATATTACCCTACAACAAGAAGAAAGTAAGAAAAAAAAATTTTTGTTACAAAATTATGTAGGGAAGAAAGTGTTTGGTTTTCTAAAATTATGTGAAAAATATGTGTTTGTGTGTGGTAACACTTCCGTGCTAAACTATGGTCGGAGGATCGTGGCTGGTATGGAAAGTATGCAAAAACCCAAGCCAGTTTCTTGACCATAGTCAACTCTCCTAACAAAAAAATAAAATAAAATAAAAAGGTAGAATTTTGAGGGGGTGTTAGGAGCATTACCTAGGGGGGCATCAGGTGTGTGCTATCACTTCTTACTTCCATTCTTAAAGAGAGGACGCAAGAATTAATACACAGAGTGTAATACCTAGTGTCGAAAAAAGTATAGAAACATTCGTCTTTATTAAGAATCTGGTATGAGGGCCAGATTTTCCATGCAATGCAAAGAGTGGGTTAGAGTTTCCCCTCTCCTCATCTCCTGGGCGAAGGGAGCCATACACAACAAATTTTGAACAGGAAAACTCTGGGAAGAAGGAAAGGCAGGACAGGAAAGGAGCGAGACTGGGAAAAGATCAAGATCAGGAAAATAATTTGCCACAGTTAGGGTTTAGATCTAAATCAGGTATTAAAAGATCATAATCAAGAAAAAAATTTAATATGGAATTTTGAAAAATTAAAATTAATTTTGAACAGAGATAGAAATTCTATTTATTTCAGTTAATTTAAACTCATTTGCTGGACTAAAAGGTGTTAGTCTAGTTGAATGAACAATTTCTGATTTCTTTTTTGTTAGAGGATTAGGTTTATCAATTTCATAAGTCACTTCAGAATATTGTTTTAAAATTTTGTACGGTTCTGAAAATGGAGGAGAAAGTTAACGTGTATTAGGATATCGAAATTCTTCATACATTACTAAATCACCTATTTTAAAATTACTAGGTTTAAAATGAGTATATCTTTCTTTATTTACGTTATGATAATCATCAGATCTTTTTTGAGCTATTTTTCTAGTTTCTTCTATTGGTGGATATAATTTTTGATTTTGAATTGAGGAACGATAAGGTAATTTTCCATACATTAAGTATGATGGTGGGAATTTTGTTACAGAATGAAGGGTGTTATTATATTCTTCAGTTACTTGGGATGATAATTTTGTCCATGCAATATTACCTTGAAAAGAATTTAGTTTACATTTTAATCTAGTTATAATCGTTTGATTAACATGCTCAATTTTACCGTTAGTTTGGGGTCTATTTGCAGTAGTTAATAATTGTTTTACATTATGATTCCTTAAAAATTGCTTAAATTTTGAAGATGTAAAAGCAGCATTCCTATCACTTAACATTTTCTTTGGTACCTCAATTTGAAAAATTTGTCTTAAGAAATTTATATAAGTATCAGTAGATACACTTTTAGAAGCAAAAGTCCAAATATACCTGGTTGCATGATCAATAATTATTTGAATATATTTTAGTAGAATTATAATAATTTAAACCACCAACAGTATCAACAGACAATATTATTAGTATAGATAATTATGAATTGAAAATTTACTTTAGTCAAATAATTGAGCTTTTTTAGTGTTTTTAAGCAATTTAAAACTATTAATTTAAGTCAAACAACAAAAATCAGAGTTATATTTGCAAATTTTCACAGGACTGGTTTCGGTGGTTTTCCCAAACCATCATCGTCAGCTGCCAAAGTGCAAATGAACAAGATCAGATATAGTGATAAGAAAAGAATGGCTGGACAGGAGTTCAGTTACCAAAGTGCAAATGAATGAGGTAAAATATAGTGATAAGATAAGAATGGCTGGACAGGAGTTAAGCTACTGGTGCCATCTATTGATGAAACAAGAAAACCAAAACTAATTTCTTTAAAGGCTGAAGGTAAAGATGGATTGGAATTAGGGTCGTTAACTAGAACAGAAAGATTTTTTTTGAATGTGAAATGCCTCTAGAAAATCTAGTTCACCAATGAAAGATTTTTTTGAATAATTTTGGCTGAAGAAAAATGGAAAGTGTGATTTTCAAACCAACAATGCTGGACAGAGGACTTCTGTGTTTTGATTTTCCTAACATATATCTCATATTCTTGAACACTAAATTTTAAGGCTATCTTAGTTTGACCACTGTAAATTAAACCACACTGGCAAGGAATCCTGTAAATACCTCAGGAATTCATATCCGGAATGGTGTCCTTAATGGCGTCTTTTCGTTGTTTGATTTCTAAATTAATATTTGTTTGGCATGTTATTTTAGCCTAAATTCAAAACTTTTTAACAATAGAAACACATAGAAACAAACTTTATAAACACAACTCTAAAAGAAAGGAAAAATATACCGATCAAGTTACATTCACAATAATGAATTGATTTCTGAAATTTATAATCAGAGCAGCTGTTTATGTACTTTTGTTGAGGCAAAAGAACATGTTATATTTTTCAGGTTCATATTACTTATCACTTCATGCTCATTGGCAAGAAGCAAAATATGGTTTAATCATGTTTTTTCAGTGCTACTTCTTCTCTAATCTTTAAAGATTTTTAGCTATGAAAACAATTTTTCTACTGTAATGATTACAGAAATCATTAAAATAAGTAAAAAAACTGTATGCACTTCAGAAATTTGCTTTTCAGCAAACAGTATTTTTTAAACATTAAGTTTCCAATTTCTTGAATGGTTATAATGCCACCATTAAGATCTGAAAACTGTATACACTTCAGAAAAGTTGCTTTCCAGTGAACAGTATTTTTTTAATAATAAATTTCCAATTTCTTGAATGGCCATATTATCATTAAGGTTATTTTTACACAACTGTAGTGCATTCATAATTTGTAAAATAAATTTTGGTGACAATATTTCAGAAAGAATTGTCTAATAAATTATTACATTTTTGTATTAATTTAGTTCCCTTAGCATGGATTACAAAATGATATTCTAAAAAAACAAATCAATCTTTTACATTCGTTATGCCAATACCCCGATATTTTATTTGTACTAAAATATATCTGAAACATAGTAATAAACATTCACTTTAAAATATTCTTCATGGGATGAAAATTTATGATGTGTCAAAAACTCATTAAAACGACATTTTATTTTATTTTGTTTCTTAGATATTCGTGATTGCTGTGGCTTCAATTTAGCTTCTAATTTTAAGTAATATCTCATTTGTCAGCCATTTGTTTCGATTCTGCTAAAATAAGTTCAAATTTATTTTGTAGTTCTTTTGTATTTATGCAGACATTATTTAAACATAGCATAGCTTCTTCTAGACATATATTAGTTTTCCATAATATTTTTTAAACACAATTTATTTCATTTAATACTTAATGCATACATATACAAATAGTAATAAGTTCAAAATTTGTTATTTTTTTTTAATCTGTGTTTTTTTATTCCTCCTTTTAAAATGAATTGCAACTAAAACTTTCAGAATGTGACTATATCGCAGTTTTACTACATTCAGCTAGGTAAGCCTACCTGACCAAGAATCAGGTTTAGTTATTTTAAAGATATTTCTGTTTCAGCTGTAAAATTTTTAATAAATCCCATCAGTTTATATTTTTCCTATAAAATATATTTTGTAATACGTGAAATTTACAACCACATTTGTCATTACTTGTCATTAATGACAAGGTTTATATTATGAGTTGAGCAGTGCACATATTTTGCACTTAAAAACATATCTGCTGGATAGTTTTTATCTTTTACTGGAGGCCATTATAGACAGCATTCATAAGTGCCATCATATCCTTGTCCATAACATATTTTAATCAAAATTTCTTTTCATTCAAGAAAGCTGAGAGTGAGTTTTTTCAATCTTTCAGAAGAATGATATTTTACAGCATAAAATCTGAGAAATTTTTCTTTTATTATATAATTAATGAGTTTTGAATTATCATCTCTTCCAATATAAACGACACTCATTAGATGTGCCTTCAATATATCTTGAGTACTGTCTTATAATAAAGATCAAAAGGGAGATGCATTTATCTAGTTCAGCAAAATATATTCTAAATTATGACCAGCACTTTCAATTAATTCATTTAATATGGAAGGGCTCATGTACTGCACACTTCCTATTGATATATCAAAACCTTGTTTCATAATTGATTTACTTAATAATTTAACCTGTGATAAAAAATTTGCTATTTTAACTAATTTTTATGTCTTTACTACACCCATGAAAAGCTAATGTACTTTTTGACAGGATAAGTGTAATGCTAACCGTGCTGAAGCTATTTTTGAAAAATTTGCCTCAAGGTCAGTTTACACCTGTCAGAGCGGCTCGGAGCGAGTCGCTCGTTACGATTACTTTGACAGTGTAAACGCTCACTTCGACGGAGTAGAAATGTAGGGGAGATGAGTCAGCGCTTCCGTTTCTACTTTGAACCTGTTGAAAAATCTATCCGGGCATTTAGTCCGAGCAGCGTTCGCAGGGACGTCGTGACAGTAAGTTCTATAATGCCGAGATGTAAAGCGATAGCCAAACCATGGCACTTTTTAATGCATACGCATCTTATAAAGTGTTTTAGGGAACACTTCACTGCTTCATTAAGATGTTGCATACTTCTATAATTATGTCAGCTTATATTCGTTTTTCTACAAGCATCCTACATGATGATGCAATAAATATATGATATTATAAACCATAAAAATAAAAATGGAATTATGAAAAAAATAAATAGATCTGTTTTATTGTGGATATTTAAAATTCTTGCTTTGTATAAAAGCATTCTGGGCTATAATTCGTTACAATTCAGCTTGGATGTGAAACATGTTCAGCTTGGATGTGTGAGTGTACTGAAGGTGTATTAAAAATTATGCTAGATGAATTCTAATCTTCTTAAACTATCCGTTTTAGCATTTTAAAAGTAAAATATAATCACTATATTTAACCATTATTAATTTTGTTGATATCACTTTGTGTGTTGTCCAGAAACACAATTTAAGTAGGATCCAAAAGTAAGAATTTGAGATAAATATCTTCCTGTAGGAACTATGTCATAATATACATATTCTTTTACCTGTGGTAATATATGTAATGCTCCTAAGTTTTTGCTACTTATTTACTTAAGATTTTCTGAATAATTAGGTAGATATTATACATTTTACTTCTGCCGTTGCTTTGAATAAATATTTTATGTGTTAATTTTGCATTCTTCTCTAGAAATAACACAGTTCCAGTCAGAACTCTGCATAATTAATTACATGCACAGAGAGCTATTGATTCTGTGAATTCTGGATGAATAAATATATTCTCTCTATTAATAAATAATAAAACACATTATTACTTTTACATTATTTTGTAAATTATTAATTAGATTTAAATAAACAGTTGTATATAGTAGAAAAACTTCGTTAATTTGAATTTCAGTAACCACAGTTGACTAAATAACTTCTCTCAAACTGAGTTTCGTTTAAATTCTTCTATCTGATATGCAATAACGTTTTTGTAACTTTGGACATTCTCGTCCGAAATTCATTTAATAGTTCATTTGATACTCCTAATTCATCGCGGCAAACTACCCAGTCACGTACCCATTTCCTTTTCTTCTTCTTTTTTTTGTCCCCTCGCAAGAGCAGGAATTAATTCGTTTGAAACTGCTTCCCAGACTTCAAGCACTGCAGCCAAAGAACATCTATGTATGTTCAATGCATATTCTTTCCTGCAGCTGCCATGTCGGTATCCATTTCCTAAACAAACAGAGGCGAGTTGTCAGTCCACTCTGATTGGTGTAAACAATCTATCAGAGTACAAGTCCGTTCACTCGGTTCGAAACGCACGGACGAGCGACTCGCTACGAGCGGCTCTGACAGATGTAAACTGGCCTTCAGACCAAATTAGTTCTTTGAGGTCTTTATCAATAGTTAAATATTTTTTCCGTGCCTCATACACAGGACTTGCTTCATGTGATTTTGAAGAACTGTGGTTTTTAATTCTTACCGTTTAATTTTTCCAATCTCTAATACCTGAATGCCAACTACTATCAGAATTAGAAAACAACCAGTAAAGTTTGCATGTAATAATTTCGAGGAACACAACCAAAGTTGTGCCACTTGTCCCTACTTCATCATGGATGCATAATATGCTGCACTGAAATGACTATTTCCTTGTTTAGTACCTTTTGGAAAACAGCCCACAGAGTTTTCTTCCTTTTCATCATAATTAATTAGAAATCTCATATCACCAGTAATATTCTTATCTACTAAATTACCTATATCTGTTGAGTAGAGGGGACTTCAGGCAATAATATAGTTTTTTATTCAAGCTGTTCAACCTTACTGACAGAGACGATATCTACTGAAGAATCTTTTTCTGGGTATGATGTTTTAACAGAATTTTCTAATTTTGGGAGCTGTTTTAATTTCTTATGCCTATTTTTTTTTCTTCAAATGTTGTTTTCCAACTAATAAAGTTGTTCTTACAATTTGCAGAACTAAATATAGTACAAAGATTACTATAGCACATAGCCCCTTAACCATTCTGGTTACCTCTTTTGTCAAATATACATGTACAGTTTAACCTAAATTAGCCTACTTGGTTAGTGACAGCAATTCTAATATACCTTAATACCTACTTATGCTCAAATATACAAATATACAGCAAATATCAAATATACAGCAAAAACAAATACAAAATGACTATCACAAATAGAAACAAGCTAATTTTGGTTAGCAAATGAATTTTATGACAGCACTGCGATGTTGCAGATGAGACAATATGAGTAAATAAAAGAATTCATTATGCAACACTGGAATTAACAACAAACAAAAATAGACTGCTGTGGCTTCAATTTCACTTCTAATTTTTATATTATTCAAAAAGAAATAAAACTATATTAACATAATAATAACATAATTTATTCAAAAATTTTTAAATGATATCTATCCATATAAAATATGAAACTTAGATATGGCAACAGATTTATTAACTTATTACAGTATAAAGTCGGAGATCCAGACCTCAAAGCAATCACCAACATTTTTTATTCAGTTTGTGTGTGTGTGTGCTTTACGCATGCACATTTGACTCCCCCCCCCCCCGCATATGTAGAGAGTCCCGATTCTGATTTTTGGCACTAAATAAAATACCTCATTATTGAAGAACCAATTTTAGCATAAATTTGTTTGATCAATAATTTGGCTCCCTAGCTGCATATCTACTTGGCATACATCTCAAACCAAAACATTATACATAGATACATCGCTGATTTGACACCTACTTATATTTTATACCCCTAACAACAACCTGGCGAATCATTATTTATTATATTTTGCTTTCATCATCCCTTATTTATCAACACATGACAACTTGAGTAATGACTCATGTAGTGAGGCCTAAACATTTTTTTTTTTATACATATTAGCAATTGAATAACAAAGAATTGTTAAGTAACCTTTTCTGTTGACATTACGCTTGGTGCAGTTTAAAAAAAATATCTCTTCCTGTCTTCAAACATTTAATACGTAATTATTTTAATGACAATAAGCAATTTTCCATGAAAATCATCTGAAACCATTCATCCACATAAACCTAAATTACAGAAATGAAACACATTTCAGTACAAAAATTTTGGCCATGTGGCCATGTTCCAACTAGAATAATCTTCACAAACTGAATTTAAAAGTCTTAAATTCAGAATAAGTTAATATAATATAAAAATAGCAAAATAAAATAATACTTACAAGAGCTTCTCTATCATAAATAAATATATTATTTACAGATGATGTTTGGAGAAATGCTGTTATGCACATGACAATAACAGATGCAGAACGCTCTTTATAGGAGTAACCTTTCAATGAGTTAATCATAATCTGTAAAATCATAAATTTAGTTATTTATTAATGTCATTTTAATAAGTAGTTTCGTGAAAAGTTTATTAGGAAAAAAAGAAATGAATAAAAAATATAAAATAATTTCTAATTTCATAAAAAGAAATATGAAAAGTGTTTACCATCAAGCAACCAAAAAAACTTCCATACACTTTTTTGGGCAAGTCTTAGGCACAGTACATCTATGACACAAAATTATTTATTCACCAAAAGAGCCCAGATTGGAAAACCTTTTTCTAATGTAATTACAGGCTCATCAATATATTCCCAATAAAGTGTCCTATCTTTTTGAAGATGGAAAATTCAGCTACATGCAGTTCTACTCTATGCATCCTCATAAAACTGTGTTGTGCACATAATGTTTTTAGAGCACAAAACAATACACAGATATCTCAGGAATAAGGGCAGTTTCAATTCAAATAGTTGCAAAAACAGTTTTGATTAAGGTTATAAATACATCACAAATTATTTTTTCTGTGTAAGGATTGGTATTATTATGTAAGATTTGCTTCTTTTACTTCTAAAATAATGATGGCTATTTCTGACGGAAGAAAATCTGTATGCGTAAAGTTGTCGAATACAGTCCTCCTTCGGTTTGACCTTGACAAGGAAGTTACTGTATAATATCAACTGCTGCCCATAAAATAAGTTTCTCTAGATAGACTTGTCCCTTTCAGATCCAGGAATAGCCTTCATTGGCAATAGCCAATGAAGTGCTGTTGATGATGTATTAGACCTATTACTCATATATTAACAAGACATCCAGAAATAATTTATTATAAATATATTATAAATATATATTATAAATATATATTATAAATATATATTAATAAAATAAATATTATTATAAAGAAGTGGTAAGAAATGACTTGCAAGTAGATAAGCTCTGAAGTCCATTATCTGTGAGCTTCCAGGGTAGCCATTTACTTAACTTACCTACAGTTTTTGCAGATACAGACATAAAGTTTCAGTGTAAATAAAATTTTTTATATATTTTCAGCTTAAAAGAAATCAAGTTGACTGCTTATTTTTTCCCCTGAATAAACATAAAACATTCTAAAAATGTTGTATTCTAAAATCAATATTTACTTAGCAATTTTAATTAAATACATATTAAGTAAGAAAAAGCTTACTTTGGAAGAAGTACTTTTTAGTAATATAAAATTGCCAGAAGGCTTGTTGTTTTCATCATTTAAAATACCAAGCAAGCTGCTCCACAAACTTAAACACTGTGATGAAATTGTACTGTAAAAGAAAAAAATAAATATTATATCTAGTTGTAATACTGAATTTAATCTGTATATGTTGATATATAATCCCATAAATCTTATACAAATGCATAAATAATGTTATACAAAAAATAAATAAATAAATAAATAAACTATTTGTACACACATTTCATATTTTAAACAAGAAAAGTATTCTAAAGAATACATACATATTGAGTCGTCTCATCACAAACGCAACTTCTTCTTATTAGCATTTATACAGTTATACTGCAATTTAATAACGTATTGATCTGAGCAATTTCAGCCAGCCACTTCAACAGCTTATTGGCATTTAAAAGATAGTATATGGATTAAAATAAATGTAACAAAAAGAGCATGCCAAAGAACTAAATGTTAAGTAACATACGTTAAAAAACAAAGAATCAGCATAATGTGAGTAAAGTTGCAAGACTTTAATTTTGAAGGTTAAACAAAACTTTTTTTTTTTTTTTTTTTTTAACAGAAGAGTTAAAAGTATGGGAAAAAAAAAAGAGAGACCAACTACATTAGAACAAAGAGAAATTCAAAAATATTCTAGCTGAATGATAGTACAGATGTTCAACTGCTGATAAGAAGAGCTATTAGCAATACTAAAAACAGAATAATTGGCAATACCTAATAGTATAGAGGAGTCATGTTGGATGGGTTCATAAATGAGTCCTTTATAGTGTAACAATAATTTATTAACAAGTTTAAGTTACAGATGGACACCACATATAATTTTTAAAATCTTACAAAGCAAGAGTCTGATACAACCTAACAGGTTCATCACCTGGTCTTTATTGAAGTCTTTCTCTAGCTACTCACCAGAGGGCACCCTTGTTGCTAGAGTGAGTCAACCACGGTTTACATTAACAGGAGCGGTTACAATAGCAGTATTTAATGTGATGCTCAAGAGTTCCACCAGACAAGAGGAAAAAGACTCAACCATAAACTGAATATTACAGTACATAAAAGACATATTATTTACACTATTTTTCAAAAGAAATAAACAATTAAACATTAAAATATATTTCTCCATATTACTGTCCTTGATCTGATACAGTCCACTTTGTTGCACATTTTGCTGCAGCCAGTATTCTGCAAAAATAAAAAATAAAGCAATTTGTTGCCAAAAAAAAAAGTACTTTTCTGTTATTAGGACCAGATTCAGAAATGTATGTATATATGCATGTTAGTATGTGTTCATATACGCATGTACATATGTATGTATGTGTGTGTAAACAGATATATATGCACATATATACACACACTGCATACACACATACATATGCATATCCTGGTCCCGATAACAGAAGATTACCTAAAAAATTATGACATCGCCTTCGAAGTTGATTTTATTTTCCTATAGTTTAGGTGCTTGTCTATTCGACTGCACCTGCCATCCGCAGTCATCATGTGTGTCATGAACAAATGAAAAAACACAAAATATGATTTTCTGACAATTTTGAAGCAAATACACATGCCCATTCTTTGCTATATTTCTCAAGAATGGTTTGACGTTTTGAAAGTGACATATTAAGAGTATTTATCACAAGATTTTTATAATAAAAGTGCACAGGACAATTGCATGCACACGATTAAGGTTTCAACAGGTGGAAATGTACTTCAGCCCACTGTTTGGTGCGATTTTGAAAACTGCCCTGTGTCTCACACTGCGATACCTTCTCTCCACTCACGCAAGATCATGCTTTGTATCTGGTGGACTAGTCACCAAGTGGTGCACTATAAGCTTCTGCCAGTGAGCCAAACCGTTACGGCAGGCTTGTACTTGCAGCAGTTGGAACGTGTGCATCAGGCTCTGATTCATAAAGAGCATTGGTCAATCGCAAGAGTGTATTCCTCCTGCATGACAATGCGAAGCCACATGTGGCTCGAGAGGCCAGAGACACCATCCAGCGACTAGGCTGGGAGACACTACACCATTCACCATACTTCCCAACAGACTACCACCTTTTCCATTCCCTGGATAACCATCTTTGTAGGAAATCCTTCAACAACAGGCCAGACCTCGAAAAGGCTCTCACAGACTTCTTTGCATCCAAGGCTCCTGAGTTTTACCGCAATGGCATTGCACAGCTAGCCACTCGTTGCCAAAAGGCACTGGATGCTGATGGTGATTATTTTGACGATTAGCAGTGATTAATATTTGTTTTATGACTTTTTCTTTCAGACTGTCCAAAACGGCAAGAAATTTTTTGGTTAACTTGTATGTAACCCCCCCCCCTCAGTTTAAGACCATAAAAATTACTGAAAGTAATTTTATTTTTAAAAAAACAATTTCTTTATTATTAATATTATTATTATATATTCCTTTGCTTCCAGCAGGGGTAAAAATTTTTGATGCTTTAAAAAAAGGGGGGCGAGTTTTTAACTTCCTCGAAAAATGTTACTTTTTTTTTTTTAAATCTATAGTAATTTTTTCTCGTGAACTCAAATTTTTCCTTTGCATCTAATTGTACTTAAAAATATAATAGTTTTGTGTTCAATAAATTTTGGTTAACTAATTCTCCATGTATGATTGTGTTTTAGATAATTATTTATAGGCAAACAACTTAGATTTATTATAAACATTAGAAAGGAAAATATGCAAATGAACTGCAAAATTCACTAACTTGGTCCCAAGCTGTGCCGATTATTGGATTTCTAGTATATCATGAATTTATACATTCTTCCTGTGCTTTGGCTTAGGAAAGAATTATGTATAAAGGGTACTACAGTCAAAAGTTGTTAATCCGGACTCGTTGGGACTTCGGCGATTCCGGATTATCGATTTTTCCGGATTATACATCATCAGTTTAAATCTCGTAAGATGGCATGCAGAAATTCCAAAATTAAAAATATGAAACCGTAATTTATGAAATAAAGAACAATTATGATCTAAAGGGTATCAAAATTTACAAAAAAAAAAAAGCTTAATATTTATTTGTTTACTTTATTAAACATTTCTTTCAATGTGAGTTGTTTATGTTGCTTCATTTTACGTGATAATACTTTCTCTTTAATTCTATAAACAGACATAATTTCTTGTTCAGTTACAAAGTTCCGCTGTTCAAGTCCCATTAATTGCTGTGCCGAGAATACCGACTAACTTGTCAATCGAAATTTTTTCGTTTTCACTAACCTCTCTGTCACATTCTTCATGTCTTTATCCATTTTTTGCAGCAATTCCACTTTTTGTTTGTTGGACATCAAAACATACTTTCGTTTTCAGCATCAGAAATTCTATTTGACATAATCGAAAGTTCAAGTTTACTTTTATAAAATTGCTCTTACAGTCTGCAAAAAATAATAAGCGGGATCCAATTCGAAGATTAAGGAACAACGCAATCATTAACATTAAGTGAAATAGATAATTAGATAATTTTAGCTTACACTGTCCGTTATACATTAAACGCGCAGGCGAAAACGTATTCTGAACTTGTGCACACGCATATGCGCAGTAGTCAAGGTCTTACGCGCACGCGTAAAACGCCTGTGCGCATGTGCCAACGTGGCGCATGCGCAGAAAGTTTTTAGCTTTGAAGTCCGGATTATAGATCATTCCGGATTATGGGTGTCCAAATTAACGACTTTTGACTGTACATGATTTTCACAATCACCGAGACTAATCACCAAATTATGTAAGCCACATGAAATCATAATAGCTCTTTTTTTCAGTTTAACTTCTGTTTGCTAAATCTGACAAAAAAAGTGATATCATAATTCGGTAGTGTTCTGTTACCAGGACCAGATCCAGAACTGTATGTACGTATGTATGGATGGGTGGATGTGTTCATGTATAATGTAAGCATGAATATGTATGTGTGTGTATACATACACACCCACATACATTCATACATTTCTGAATCCAGTCCCAATAATAAAACAGTACTCATAATTATCTTTTTCCACCTTAAACATCTATGTAAAAAATGCTACTTTCACTTTCACCCTCAGTTTCTATTTGCCAAATTTGATGAACAAATTAATATCATAGTTGTCCTTTTGCAATTTAAACACTGTAAAAAAGTGTTGATAGTTTTTAATTTACTGAGAAGTGAGACGCTGTATCGTTTTCCAGGAAAAAGATCTATTACCTCGTAATCGAGTACGCATAAATGGCCACGAAATGAAATTATATGTTAACAAAAGTATGTGGAGGTGCAACATGAAAAGTTGCAAACAAAAAAACAGCATTTGATCTGACAACTGGTTTAGTGCTTCCAGAACAGTGCTGTGTTTCATCTACAGTTGGGCAATGGAACTAATGTCGCTTAAGTGCAAAATAGCTCAACATGTATTACCATGAAAATACTACAATTGACTGGGACAATTTTATGAGACAGGTTTGTTTACTAAAATTAATTTAACAACCTAAAGGATGAATAGATAAGCCTAAAAAAATAGTCGAAATTGAGAAAAGTTTGTTCATGCAATGAGAAAACACTGCTGGCCAGGTATTTCCACAACAGTGGATATTCGATGGGTTGTGCCATAAAAGTTGCAATTGCTTTCTTGTTCAGGTTCCAAATAAGGAAGCAAGCACACGGATATCGACAACTGTAACCCACGTAGTGGAAAGATGACAATATATTCAGATTGTTAGCGAGCCTAAAACAGAAGAGCTTAAAAAGGCTGCTTTGAGACATTTAACTGTGAATCACAAATTTAATTTTATTGATCCAACAATGGATACTCACACCCAAAATGTGAAAAGACTGTGGGAGCTCTGCTGCATGACAAAACAAAACAAAACAAAAAAAAAAAAAAAATAAAAATAAAAAAAACAAAGGGCTAGGACTCGACGTCATCTAGAGTTGTATCTTTTGGAATTCCTGTGAAAGAAATCTGGGAAAGATATGCCTTTTGATGCCATATTAAAAGCAATCATGGAGATAAGGCAGCCATAAACTACATGCATGTAGTTTAAACTTAGTTATAATCTTGGTGCCGTTTTGATAACGGGGAGCCTGAAAATCAAGTAATACCATACAAAGTATGAAATCTAGATGCCCAATAAGCAAAATGATCCATTATACAAACTGATTTGGAACTACTTTGATATGCGCCCTCAAGTCGCCAAATTTCTCGCCAAATATTTTTGGCGAGAAACTTCACGCTGCCATATTACTATCTAAATTTTTTGTCTACATTTCGAACTTTAAGCCTAAAATGTCTCCCAAAACACGGTTTTCGCACATGCAAAAACTACGTTTTGAACACACGATTTAAGCTAGAAATCCGAAACAAAAACAAAAAATTTAGATAGTAAAAACGTAAAGTTTCTAACCAAAAATATTTGACAAGAATCCATGTACACAGCGACATGTTTTAACTTAAAAAAACATCTACGAATGGCACACTGTAGGCAACGAATGAATCTACGAACTACGCACACCCCGCTTTAATAAATTAACATAACAACAATAAATTTCAAAGAATACCATGTACACAGCGTTCTGTTTCAACTTAAAAACATCTACGAATTGCACAATCTACACTAAAAACAAATCAAGAAAATAAACTAAAATAAATTTCAGACAATTCAAAAAACAACAATAAAAAAGGAAATTCATACAAAAAACAATGAATATAACATTCTACAAAATAAAAACAATAAAATAAAATGCACTTACCATAATGAAAGCTTCTTTTAAAAGCAGAAATATCTTTCCCCCTATCTTCTCAGATACAGCGCATACAAAGTCCAAAATACATTCGTTAATAAAATTTCGCCAGTCACACAACGTCAGTGAAGAAAACTTCCACGATTTTGCTATATCACATGTCTTCCTACGATTCAAAATTTCGAAAGTAACAATAAAAACTTCCTCCAACGTTAACTTGCTACACGATAACCAAGATCCAAACCTTAAATTCCGCTGAAACCCACATACTTTATTAGCAACAATTTTACTGCAAACCCACACAAGTCTATCAGAAACACCTTTTTTCATCCGAGTTCTTGTATCAGCTCCGCATTTCGGACACATCAAACTCCTTTTTAAAAGTCCCGACTCCCACAGAAATTCCAAAAATACACTACGATCCCCATAAATACATCAGTGAACAAAAGACTCGTTAACAACTCCAACATCGTACCTTTTCATACTAAATTTACTCTGCACACAATCTAAAATACGCGGCTGAAACCTTCCCACCACGTCTTTCATCGCAACATAAAGGCCATTTCAAAAACACACGTGACACGAACCAACTAGCAATTTAAACTACTCCACCAAAAGACTTTTCAACGTCAACATGGTTGCCATACAAACACGCAATCGGCCAAAAACCAGCGCAAAACACATATCGCCACATTTGGTGAAATTACGGCATTTATCAGAGTTGTACCACTGATTTTTCTCCTGATTACTCTTGCTGAGAACCACTATCCACAACAGTAATGAATGATCATGTTTCATCTTTAAAAACCTGGTGGCTAGAGAAGCACATTTTTTACACTTGCGTAGTTATGGGGAGCAGCATTCTTCTATCTTATTCAGCTCTGTACACAACAGATGAAACCCAAAGACCTATGTTCATAGGGGGTGGAATGTTGTACACAGATTTTCATTTACTAGCACAGCAGGAAAGAAATATTCCAATGAACTTAAGCTCAGCTAGCACTGTAAATTCCACTCTTTTTTTTTAACTTTCTGATCTGATCCAGCTTATTGTTTGATATATTATTATTAATGATATTTTATTAAAATAAAAATTTTAAAAAAAAGATAATATCTCCATTTTACTCTTTCCTTGAAAGCAATCTAGATTTACTCTTTTTACTATACATCCAACATTCAGCCACTGGATACTGGAATTTTGCACAAAATGAAATGCAAATATAAAGTAGCCTTTTGAAATTCGAAGTATCAGCACAATCACAAAATAATTCTCTTAAAATATTTTAATAGCATTGCAAGGTCATGAAAGAAAGTGTTTGCAAATATTTTTAACCTTTAGTATATTTTATAACTAGCTACAATGTTTCATGATGAGACAGCTGCAAATTTGAAGGCTTCATGACAGCACAAGTAAAAAAACAAAATCTTTATTAATGGAAGAGGAGGGGAAATTCATAATTAGATGTTGTGGCTCCATCAGGAAAAAAGCCAAACTAAACTAGTGATGCCTGGTGCTAAGGAAATATATTGGAAACAAAAAAAAAAAAAAAAAAAAAAAAAAAAAAAAAAAAAAAAAACCCAAATGGTATGCCTTGAATGGAAGAACTGCAAAATTTTCCAAATAATAGAATATGAGAAGAAATGCTAAATGAAGAGGATATAATTGAAGTCTTCATTGTTATGACACTACCCAAATCATCAATCAAAAGTAATATGGTTTTAAATCCACAGAACATTAGCACCAAAAATGAAGAGAGTGATTAAAAGAGGTTTTTAAGAATGAAAAGACTACAACTGACTACTTAATGCAAATTCTCAAGATAGTAATCACAGGACTTGCATAATGGAACTTTGAACAGGATATTATGTCTTTTTATAAAATTAAAGAGAAGTATTAAAATAAAAAATAAAATTTTTTAAACTACTTATACTGAAAGAAAAGTTAAATAAAACAAAATAAATGCTAACACTGAGCTCTTTTTAAATGCTAATATTGAGTTCTTTTTGTAAATTTTGATTCCCTTAAGGACATAGATGCTTCACTATTTTACAAACAACCACTTAATAGTTTTAGTTTTATAATTCTATGTGTAACTTAATAAATTAGTTAATGATCTAAAATCCACAAATTTGAAATCCAATATCACCAAAGTTTTTATAATATTGGACTTGATTTTATACATCCTTCTTTGCAATCTCTTCAATATTCCTAAAATAATACAAATATATAATAGAAGTAGAAATAGAAATAAATAACCAACATGAAGTAGAAAGAATGTATGCAAAGGGAGACAAATTAGTTAACTTGGGTTGTTAAAGGTTCAAATTGTAGGAAATATATATATGACTGAGGTGTTTGGTAAACCAGAAAATGTTCATTTAATTAAATTTCCTAATTAGCTGAATCAAAGCAAAATGACAAGTCTTCAGTACCTGTCTACCAAAATGTTGAAAATCAGGTTTTTCTCACCTGCTATGGTTGATACAGAGGATTTATTTAATTGCTTACACTGATATATTTTTCTATAATGTAGTTTTTTCTAGATAATCAATCCCTCAATCTACTTAAATTGATAT
The DNA here is from genome assembly GCF_044657685.1 of Stegodyphus dumicola. Lineage (NCBI taxonomy): Eukaryota > Metazoa > Arthropoda > Arachnida > Araneae > Eresidae > Stegodyphus > Stegodyphus dumicola. The sequence continues at coordinate 16,930,436 of NC_140772.1, read as the reverse complement.
GATCAAACAAAATTGAGACATGGTAGGGTATGTGTGATTATCACAAAGCCTCGAGGGCTATCTGTCTAAGGGAAGGGATGCCTTCGTGGAGGACTTTCTTAGATAAACTGACTCGTATACACGTTACACATGGGGAAAACCACGAAAATGCCCATGCAGCCAGCCCGTTCGCGGGACTCGAACCTTGGACCGAACTACCAGTGTTCAGTGACTTTACCGCTCGGCTGCTGGTGGGCGAGACATGTTAGGGAAAAGGGTGAAATGTTTTGCATTTCTGCTATTTCTCTGTTATTTTAAAGGCTTTAAAAGTTATTAATATTTTGTGTTTCACTCTGTTTTTACACACTAGTTTTTAAATACTCCCTTAAGTTGATAATCATACATACCATCCAAAATGTTCAATGGCATCTAATATCCAATTGATGATTATTTCTTTCTGGCAGATAGCACTGAAGTGTGGTGATTTCCTGATCTTATTCACAAGCTCTATTTTTTCTTCAAATGGAAGATCTTCATGCAGCTTTGAAAGTACCACTGTAAATTCAAAGTCATAAAATGTAAATGTAATAAATCATTTTACAAGAGATAAGATATTTCAATTTTGAAACTAAAAAGTTAATTTTAAGCATTTAAACTCATTTTAAGTTTAAAATTTTTATTTTTAAGTTTAGATTCATAAATATTATACTTCATTTAAAATCAATCAAACATAACAATACAATTATTTACCAAATAAGAAAAGTGCTTGCATGTCAAAGGAGAAGAATTGGCTAACTCTGGCGATAATGTAATAAATAAGTTTTTTGTTATTTTGGGCGGAAAATGTTTGGCATTTGCTTCTAAAATAGCCTCAAAGGTTACCCTAATCTATATTCTGCCACCACATGAACTATGCTAAGTATGCCTTTAATGGTGCCTTGATGTTGCAACATTGCCAAGCACTCTTTAACTTATTCGAATAAAACTTTCCCTTCTTTTTCATTGGTTCAACAACCCAGGGTGGGCTCTGGCCTTCTCCAAGCATCTCTGCTTTTGGCAACTGTTTTCTACTTTTTGATGTTTAGAATGTTTAGGTCATTTTCAACAAAATAGATCCCTCTCACTGGGGATCTACCTTCATGTAGTTCTCATGGGCTTTGCCAAAATGATTTTATTACGACACTGATTGAATAAAACTTTATTTCATACAAACTGGAACACTGATGCAATATATTATACACTTGTAATAAAATAATAGCATCACCTTTGTTGTTTGGTAGATCTCACAGATTCATGATCAAACTATAAACTCCGAAAAACAAAGCCTCTGTCCTTAAAACTGCGAGTTATACGGACTCTTAAAACTTGGTGCATACAGTAGCAATAGCCATTAATTTGTTATGACGCCAAAGTTAGCAATTATTTGCTCTTTTTCGGCAAATTATAGGCTTCTTTCATTAACACATAAATAGCAAAAGGTTTTCATTAAAACAACTGAAAATTTGAAATGAATCTCAAAATTTTTGGTACTGGACTGTTATTAGGATGGTGCTGGCACTACATAAACTGAATTAAATAAGAATCTAACAGATTATCGTAAGTGTTGCATTGAAATTTATTCTGCATTTTGCATTGCCTTATTACCTTTCAACAGTTTGCGTATGATAACTAGTATAGAGATCAATAAAATTATATTTCTGGTTTATGAAGAAATGTTCAAATCTGACCTTTTTTTTATTCTTCAGTGCTGTAATGTTTACTACAGCCCGAGTATATTATAGTGTCATAATATTTTTCTCAATAACTTCAAGCAAAGTACTGGGAGAGTGGTTAGGCACAGCAACTAAAAAACATTCTTTTGTTTCTCTGCAAATCTCGCTGCATACCTACTATGATAATATTACCAGTGCTGCCTATTTTAACTGATGGTCTAAACCAAGGGTAGTCAATGAATATTCGCTTCAGCCTCCGTGGATGAAGGTAACTCTTCCGCTGCTCTCCTGGCGAGCCATGATTCTAAGTCGAACCATAATGCACTTCCTCCGGACAAATGCTTCTCCGACTGGAGTGTGCCTAATGATGACTACACTGATGATACTAGGACCACTACTGAATATGACCCTCTGATTCTGAACACGGACTCAACCCAAAAGAACAACTTTCTGAATTAAATCTGCAAAGCTAAATTATGGACTCAAAAATTAATTTGGCCAAGGAAATCAAAAGACAGTTCGATACGAGCAGACCAGTCACCGCTCCGGATAACTACACCAAGCTTATTGCAAAGACCATTCGAGAAAGCAGAATACAGAAGGATTACCTCATAGGTAAGCAAAATCTTTTAATTTCTCAGTGTGCTAAACCCTACCCCCTCAAAATCAGCTAGCAACATTAACTTGCAACATTTAAAAAGAAAACAACAAGATTAACTCTGATGATAATTTAACTCAAAATGATAGATTTATTAAACCCACTCGCGTAGCTAAAATGGGTAAAAAAGAATATGTCACAAAAAATCCGATAACCACAAGGTAATAAATTTGATATCCTAAATGCAGATAATGCCAAAAACAACTCTGATAATGAAAATATTCAAAACAGTCAACCCAAAGATTTTGAGGAACAAACACCTCCACCACCTAAGGAAAAATCTGTACCTCCTATAATGATAAAACCTTCAGAAAACATCTAACAAAATGTCTACTTAAAACAATTCGCCACTCAATCATCTACCAAATTTTACAGTAAAGTTAGAGGCGAATTTCTTAAAGTTTTTCCAAAAGCCTCTGACGACCACAGAACACTCACCACTTATCTTAAAAATCCCTCAGTTGAACATTATCTCATCAATGCACAACATAAAAAAACAATCAAAGTTGTAATTTGAGGACTAACTATCTACATAGACACCACAGAAATTAGTGACATCTTAAGAGAACAAGGATACAAAGTTCACAAAGTAGTTCAAATGACACGATTACGTCTACGCCAACCCATGGCCCTATTCCAAGTACAGCTTCTTCCCACACCCAATGTTGACTCTATCTATAATATCACACATTTCTCATTATTCATAGTTGAAATCCAAAGATACAAAAACAAAAATCTCATTCCACAGTACCACAACTGCCAAAAATGGCAACACTGTTCAGAAAATTGTTTTCTAGCCCCACGCTGTGTGAAATGCGCAGAAGGACACAAAACTTCACTATGCCCTAAAAAAGGTTTCCTAGAAAATCCTATCTGTGTAAACTGTAGTAATTCTCATCTCCCGTCTTATCGTGGTTGTTTAAAATTCCCCAAACCCAAAACTACTAATGCAAATCAACAAACAAAATTCTATTCGGAAGCAATATTAAGTAAACCACAAAATCGTAAGTCTCAGCAGCCAGAAATTAACTTAAGATAGTCTAAGCCTACTCCCACCAAATCCAAACCCATCATACTAAAAAATTTTCAAACAACTCCCCTTTGGCCTTCCTAGAATTTTTCAATGCAATTAAAGAACTTGAAGCAATTTTCGGCATTCAACTATCCAAATTAACACTACTCATCAACCAAAATCTAAATGAGTTAAGAAATGCAAACACAGTTATGGAAAAAATTTACATAATATTTCTAATGCTTGAAGAAGCAAATAACTCGAATTCTAATTAATTAAATATTCCAGCAAATAGTTAACTTATCAATTATCTCTTAATTATAAATCTTCAGTAATTTACTTAAACTTTTAATAACTCTCATCTTTCAGGTTAACCCCTTCCCTTACTTTCGGCTACCCTTTCAAAATTGTATGGCAATAAAAAGAGCTTCCCCCCCTTGCATACTGAGGAATTCTGGGCCACCTATCACCTCCCTCCTCCTTGGCACAAGACTGCTCTGACTCCTCCCCAATTTCAAGATCTCCAGCAATGGTCAATAGATGGTGCCAGATATGCTGCCCTTCCTAAGCTCTCTACTCAGCTATAGCTAACTTTCAAAAGTAATTACACTTGCCTACTTGGTGCTTATTTTTAGAACTCTCGTCTGTTCACCTTATTCTTGGACTTGCCCCTTACTTATCCAGCACTATGCTCATCAACATTCGGAAAATAGAAAAATGCTGTTCCACTGGGATAGGTTTTTAATCGGGAGACCATTAAACCCAGGAGTCACACAGTCAATCTTTTTATACCTACCGCCCATTTTGTAGGCAGTAAAATTTTGATACGCCTACCCCTTCAGAGTAGCTCATAGCTTAACTGCAAAGAAGTTTTTAAGAGAAAGTTTAATAAAAAATATATAGCTAAATGTATGCTATAATTTACAATATATTAAACTTTTAATAAATAAAAAATTCACGGTAATGTAAATATGCTGTGTAAATATATGGAAATAGAAGAGACTACTCGAAGGGGAATAGTCATATAGAAAATTAAACTTTAAGAGATGCGTGTAAATACCAAACAAATCCATGCATGTTTCGATCTTCCTTGACCATTATCGTGCACCTCCACTGCGAAAGCTTAAATTGCCTACTAGTTGGCAGTAGGGACCAAGCTGACTACTCCTGGTCTAGATATTACTGCATGTTCACAGACATCCCATATATAACTATTCCAATCAACAATAGTGCATTGATTTATATCAAGATGATACTGATAAAATTCAGTGGACTTCATTTCTAAATTAAATATATTTTCACTATGTATAAATTAAATGACTTGTTAAGAAACTGATTCTCAATCCTTCAAACCAATTTTAAGAACGCAATCCTTTTTCTTTCTCAGCACAGCATACCTTCACATCTCCATTTTGGTGCTTCCTTCAAATTGAAATAGAGCTTCATTTTATGGTTTTACGTGTACTTGCTTTCAGAGTGAATAGTTCCTAATTTTTTAAGAAATTGTATGAAAGGTATTTCATCATTCAAGTCCTAAATTTCTATATATATCTATGGTCAATACACAAGTGATTGTGCCATCTTTAGAATTCATAATCTACTTGTAAATTTTGAAAAGACATTCTTTTACATTTTTCAAAAAAAGTAAACATTGTCACAGTTTTAAAAGTAAATGGTAAAATCCTAGTATACGGTGCAGCCTTGGCGTGACTTTGAAAATTATCGCCAACATCAAAAATGATCCAAAGAACGTCTATATATATACTATACACACATATATACTATATACATAGTATATACTATGTTTAACTGTATATTTTCTTTGAATTAGCGGTTAACCAAATCCTGTGTGCACCGGATACTAGGATTAAACCAAAGTAAACATTTGCGACTTCATATGAACCAATCTCTTGGCGAGTTTAGCAAAATATTTGGCAATGACTTTGGTCCCTATAAATGAACAGTACCATATTTTTGGTTAAAGTGCAGAAATGCCCACTTATTATTATTATTATTATTATTATTATTTTTTTCGTTTGTTTAGCACTTTTTATAAGAGTATGAAGAATTGGATTTTTGTCAATTTTCTTTGACTTTTAGTGATAATAGGTCGATGTGTACATGGACAAAGTCAAGGCAGTACACAATGCCATTTTTGTGCATTTCTGAGATGTTTTTTTAAGTGAAAATTGGTCGATGTGCACATGGATACCAAGTATGTGCAGTTCTTAAAAACGTGCCAAGCAGTGGGTGATTCTGCCCTTTCTCCAATTTTTTAACTAAAAGAAAACATTTCAAATGATTATTAAAATAAATTAAGTACTTTTCTGTTATTGGGCCTGGATTCAGAAATGTACGCATGTATATGTGTATACGTACACACATACATTTCTGACATGTATACATGAATATATGGGTACATATGTTTACATAAATATACATGTTTGTGCATATACATGTATGTACGCATATATATCTATATGCATATGTGTATACACACACATATGTATACATGCACTCATATATACATATTCTGAATCCACTGACGACAATAGAAAAGTATCATAAATTTACATATTGCCAGTAAATTGAACTAGATAATGACATTATTTCAAACTTCCTGTTTAATGCATTTGAAAGCAATTTTCAACAATTTTATTTTTATTTACATCAAAGACCTTGCTGCTGCTTTCAATTAATCATAAAATCTTACCCATTACGAATAAAGATCAGCTACATAATACAGCTTTATATAAATCAACAAATAATTCAATTTTATTACTATTATTATTATTGATAATCAATGGAATATTGATTATGCCGATCAATTGCCGGTATATATATTCGGCTTTCGATCCCTTTAAATCATCACTGATCGCCTTAAAAATTTCATCGGCCTCGGGGGGTTAATACTAACCCTGGTTAGCAATCCCCGACTTACACCATATTATACAATTATTATTAAAAAATGAATATTTAACATACCACGTGTTAAAGCCATGGTTTGTTTTGACACCGAAAGAATACACAAGAGGAAACAGATGCCAGATTTTACACACATTTTTCTCAAGAGCATGTTAGGTCAAAATTTTGGGTTAAATAATACTCCATTTTTTATTTTTAAGCTACAAATATTCATTTAGATATAACTTTTTTACATAAAAATAAAGCTAACAACCTGGATGTTCATTTCAAATGTTATTTTCATCATAGGGAATTACTTTTTTTCTAATCATAGGGTAAAAAGACTTAATTCAAAAGTGCAACGCAAGGGAAACGTGCGCGATGTTTTGCAAAGATTTCGTCTGTTTTGAAAAAGATGAAGACACGTAGCCGAAAGTTTAAGTAATAAAAAGTAGTATTGGATGCAAAAAAATCTTGATATGATTTCACAATTTGCTTTATTTCCACGTTGTCTAATATACTGGAAAAGGTTCAAATTATCACTTTCACTCACTCAAGTAAAATTTTTCAATGAAACTCGCCAACTAGACATTAAAGAAAATTTCAATCCATTTAGGAAAAAATTCGTATCAAAAAACCTGTTGGTAAACGAATCCAGAGTTGCAAATCGTGTGTGTTTGACTGTTATTGGGAATGGGGCTTACGGTCAGCCACGCTGTGTAGGTTTGTTTACTGATTTAAAAGGGTAAGTATTTTGCTGTATCAATAAATTTTCATATCTTTACATTTATGAAATATTACGTAAGATCTCAAGGAAATATATGCAGATTTTCAATATGCTTTTCATAGTGTAAAACTTGGGCAGAAAAAGTTAAGGATGAAGATCATCTTTATTTCTTTTTCACTTAATGATAGGTATTAAGAGAAAGTTTATATAGCATTCAGAAATTTTCATTACTTCATTTATCATTAAATCAAATAAAGCTAATTGTGCGTAAAACCAATCTGAAATCAGTTACTCGATTACTACAAAGTTTCTTCTACCAACACATAGAAATTCTCGGTTAAAGTGCAGAATCGCCCACTTATTTGTTTGGCACTTTTTACAAGAGTAAGAAGATTTCGATATTTGTCAATTTTCTTTGATTTTTTTAAAATGAAAATAGATGAAACGCCATATAAGGGGGCGCGCAAAGTGTTTGGGCTCTGCTAGTATCCAACCAATCGATGTGTACATGGATGCCGAGTATATGCAATTCTTAAAAATGCGGCAAGCAGTGGGTGATTCTGCACTTCCCCCCAAACTATCTCTTCACCGTCTGTGCATTCTAGGAGGAGCGTTCTTAAAGTGATTTAGCAATTGGTAATATTTTGATAACTCAGGTTTTACTAATTGAAAATATTTTTGATTAGATAAAAACTTTTTGGCAACATAGTGCTTTGCCTCATTAGTACTTTTTCATGGGCATGTGAATAATCAGAAAGTACTGAAAAGTTTTATGGCAGTCAAGTAGATAAATTTTAGGACTTCCATATTAAAGTGGCCATTGCAGTTAGCTGGCAAACTGAATTACCAAATTTGTAATAGTATACACTTTTTAAAACATCACAGAGTATATATATGGCATTAATAAGGAAATGCCCAAGATCTTAATGAACCACTCTTACAATTAGCCTTAATCATATTAATTAAGCTTAAAATATATATAATGTAATAATTTAAAAATCCATGAACCCTGCAGTATAGCATGTCAAAACTTTTGGGCTACATGCAGCCTTGGCTGATTTTTTTTTACAGTTTGTGATTCATTTCAAGAAAATGCTGGAGGTGATGAAGTGCTGCAGTTGTGGCCAAATAGGACACACAGCCAACTATTGAGGGTGTGTTAAATTCCTTGTAAATCAGGTTAGATCTGCTAAATTAAGTGTAATTGCTTTGTCATTTTTAACTGAATTCAAAATTTTATGCATCTTAATTAATCCTTCTATTTTCCCTTAATCAACTTATTAAAAAACAAGAACGGTTGATCTTTATTTTATGGTAACTTGGCGTTTTTTTGGCGAAAATTTGGCGACCAACTCTCCTACAGCAACCCTCTATATTTTTTTCCCACCGCCATTTTGTCTTCACGAAGTAAAGACATGTTTCTTTTCTTTGTATCTACTGAACACTTCTTCCAACAATCTACTAGCCGAATTACACTTATGCTAGAAATTTTATCTAACAAAACTGCTTAATCATGACAAATATTCACTGCAAAATTGGGAAAAAGTGCACAATATCATACTCCTTACACGTTTTTCAAAATAACACATACACATAAACCATGTACACGCCGACTTATTTTTACTTAAAAAAACATCCCAGAATTACACAAAAATGGCATTGCGCACACTCTTCACTATATCCATGTACACTGCTTTTTTTCTCATAAATTAGAAAAATTTCACGAAAATACATGACAATTTTCTGAATCTTTAAACCTGGTAAAAAGAACATATATGAAATTACCTGATCGCAAAAAAGTATATACCCTTTCCAAATATGAACATTTCCACATATAAAATAAATAAAATATCTAAAAACTTTTACCTCTAAATCATCTATTATATTATACACGTCACCAACGAATTCATACCGTAAGCATTACAAATACTTAGTGTCAAATATTTAAATTATTTCCATGCACGTTTACTTCAACTTAAACGTATACCAAATTCCTACAAACATAAAATTCACAAAATAACTATCATTTAATTAAAATATCACTAAACCATGTACACGTCGACTTATTTTTACTTAAAAAAAATCCCAGAATTGCACAAAAATGGCATTGCGCACACTCTTCACTATATCCATGTACACTGCTTTTTTCTCATAAATTAGAAAAATTTCACGAAAATGCATAATAATTTTCTGAATCTTTAAACCCTGTAAAAGAACATATATGAAATTACCTGATCGCGAAAAAGTATATACCCTTTCCAAATATTAACATTTCCCCGTATAAAATAAATAAAATATCCAAAAACTTTTACCTCTGCATTATCTATTATATTACAAACGTCACTAACTAATTCATACCGCAAACATTACAAATGGTTACAAGTACCTAGTATCAAATATTTAAATTATTTCCATGCACGTTTACACAAATTACTTAACTTCCACCTTACATTTAGAACAATGCATAAAAATAACATCCTCAAATAATTAAAAATACTAACTTACCCATTCTTTTTCAGAATCTTGATTACGTGTCCGATAAACTTTTCTTATTTCTGTTTCAGGATCTTTAAAATCATACTTATAGTTCACAGCAAGGTACCAGGTAAAATAAATAACTTAATAAAACATCTTTACTTCTATCTTGCACAACCTTAAAGAAACACTTATTACTACCCATTTCAATCCCACTAAATACCCATTTCGAATTCACTTTAGTTAGGGCCATGGGATCCAAAAATTAACGAACACTGTTTCACACAACACAGAATAAAGCCAAATACAAAATTTCCAGATTTTTTCCCGATTTCCCCGCTTTTCCGATTAAAGAACCGTAATTTGTCCGTTAGTATCACATGACATATCCCATGATCTCTCATTTCCCTCACACAAAATAATGCGTAATTGGAACTGAGTACTTCTCACATTATTACCAAAGTCCCAGGTAGTAACCTTTATCGCCTCCAAAATGTCGCCAAACTACCAGTTACCATATTCTAAAGATCAGCTAAAAGAACTTATATCTCTTTTAAGTTATCTTTGATACTAATTTGAAATTTTTTACTAGTTCTATGGAGGTAGGGCTAGGTGCCCTGGTGTCCTAACACTTATACAGGAGGTTCCAAGAAAATAACAAAAACATATACTATTACTAAAAATTGGGGGTAGAGTAGACTTTAAAGGTACTCCTTGTATTATGGCAAAGTTGTTGTTTCATTTATGGTAGCCTGAGTAGTTGAATGTTATGGAAACCCTATTGTGACGTAATTGGGTGCATGATTCTGGGAACTTTTGAAACATGGGATGCTTTGTAAGCGTTTTTGTGGTATGTGTTGGTTTTATTCTTTAGACGGTAGAATGGCCGAATGTAGTAAGATTAATTTGAAGTTTCTGTATGATTTGGAGCGAAAGGGGAAAAGAGCTTTAATTGACTGATGTGTAAATGAAGGTTTACTTAGTAGCCATTATAAGTGTCCTGTATGTAGGAAGGATAGCGTCTAGTCGAACGTAAAAACCATTTAGATGTATTTGAATGGGTTTATAGGAAGAAAGGTTCAGATGGTCACAATGTGAAGTGTTCGATCAGAAAGAGTACCTGGTTTGAAAGTCATTTGAGTATGATTGATATTTTGATTTTTACGTGGCTCTTTGTCTACGAAGCGAACTCGAAAATCATGGTGAATATTTGCTTTTGGTAGTGCTTAAATGTATAACATGTTTTTCCTTTTTTGTGTTATTTTATTGTTTGGTTCAAAATGTATTTTATTGAGATTATGTATTTTTTGTTTGCCTATATTGTCAAATTTGGTGCTCCTTTGACTTTTTAATTGAAAATATATCTGTTGATCTTTACGTTATGGTAACTTGGCATTTTTTTGGCGAAAATTTGGTGACTAACTCTCCTACAGCAACCCTCTATTTTTTTTTCCCGCCGCCATTTTGTCTTCACGAAGTAAAGACATGTTTCTTTTCTTTGTATCTACTGAACACTTCTTCCAACAATCTACTAGCCGAATTACACTTATGCTAGAAATTTTATCTAACAAAACTGCTTAATCATGACAAATATTCACTGCAAAATTGGGAAAAAGTGCACAATACCATACTCCTTACGCGTTTTTCAAAATAACACATACACATAAACCATGTACACGCCGACTTATTTTTACTTAAAAAAACATCCCAGAATTCCACAAAAATGGCATTGCGCACACTCTTCACTATATCCATGTACACTGCTTTTTTCTCATAAATTAGAAAAATTTCACGAAAATACATGACAATTTTCTCAATCTTTAAACCCGGTAAAAAGAACATATAAGAAATTACCTGATCGTGAAAAAGTATTTACCCTTTCCAAATATGAACATTTCCACATATAAAATAAATAAAATATCCAAAAACTTTTACCTCTAAATCATCTATTACATTATACACGTCACCAACGAATTCATACCGGAAGCATTACAAATACTTAGTATCAAATATTTAAATTATTTCCATGCACGTTTACTTCAACTTAAACGTGTACCAAATTCCTACAAATATAAAATTCACAAAATAACTATCATTTAATTAAAATATCACTAAACCATGTACACGCCGACTTATTTTTACTTAAAAAAACATCCCAGAATTGCACAAAAATGGCATTGCGCACACCCTTCACTATATCCATGTACACTGCTTTTTTCTCATAAATTAGAAAAATTTCACGAAAATACATGACAATTTTCTCAATCTTTAAACCCGGTAAAAAGAACATATATGAAATTACCTGATCGTGGAAAAGTAATGAACATTTCCACATATAAAATAAATAAAATATCCAAAAACTTTTACCTCTAAATCATCTATTACATTATCCACGTCACCAACGAATTCATACCGCAACCATTACAAATACTTATTGTCAGATATTTAAATTATTTCCATGCATGTTTACTTCAACTGAAACGATACCAAATTCCTACAAACATAAAATTCACAAAATAACAATCATTTAATTAAAATATAATTAAATTCAAAAACACTACTTAAAATATAAATGAGCACATACATTAAATTAATACATACATAAATACCCATTTCGAATTCGCTTTAGTTACGGCCATGGGATCCAAAAATTCACGAACACTGTTTCACACAACACAGAATAAAGCCAAATACAAAATTTCCAGATTTTTTCTCGATTTCCCCCCTTTTCCGATTAAAGAACCGTAATTCTTCCATTAATATCACATGACATATCCCATGATCTGTCATTTCCCTCACACAAAATAATGCGTAATCGGAACTGAGTACTGCTCACATTATTACCAAAGTGCCAGGTAGTAACCTTTATCGCCTCCAAAATGTCGCCAAACTACCAGTTACTATATTGTAAAGATCAACCAATATATCGATGTGTACATGGACAAAGTAAAGGGAGTGTGCAATTCTGGGATATTTTTTTTAAGTGAAAATAGGTCGACGTGTACATGGATAAAGTTAAAAGAATGTGCAATGCCAGTTTTGTGCAGTTCGGGGATTTTTTTTTTTAGTGAAAATAAGTCGATGTGTACATGGATACCGAATTTGTGCAAGTGTTTGTCTTTTTATTTTGGCTCTGTGTAGAAAAATCGCCGCTTCGCAAGCCAAAATAATGAGTCAGAGAATTGCACAAAATCGGTATCCATGTACCACCAAAAATCACCAAGTTTCACCAAGGGGTACCTTAAACTATACTTTTACCAAAATTGGAATTCCACTCAATATATAGGCATTTATGCAATCTCGTTAATTTTTTTTAGTTTCAGAAAATATGAATTTGATATTTTATTATCTCTAATTATTTTCATCTAATTTGTTTCAGTTACTTATTCAATTGTGGTGAAGGTGTTGGAAGACTATGTAGAGAATATGAGTAAGTTCAGTACTTTTTTTTACACCTAGAATTTCTTTCAAACTTGAAATGGTAAATAACTTATTATGATATTTGAATAATTTTTCTGTTTTCAGTACAGTTTTTAACTTGAGCACACAATTTAATATTTGGTAATTATTTTGCCATCATGATGTCAAATCATAAATGTATTAATTTTGTAATGATATTATATGATAATGATATTATATTTGGTACTTTGGTATTATCACAACCACCGTGACGAAATTTAGTGATTTTTTGAAGAAGAATGGTAATTTTAAATTAGAGAAAGGGTACAACTCTGATATACGCCCTAATTTCACCAAATGAGGCGAAATGTGTTCTGCGCTGGTTTTTGGTGCGATTGCGTGTTGTATGGCAACCCTGTTGATGTTGAAAAATCTTTCGCTGGTTCGCGTCATGCTCTGTGTCTGAGAAGATAGGGGGAAAAGATAAAATGGGGAAATTGTTGAATTGAAGTTCGGCAAAAGGAAATTCCATCGTGGCCATCCTGTTGAGGGACAGTGGGTATTATTTTTAATGGCTGTGCATAATAGAATTAGGGATAATAGAAGTAGGGATTTGTGATTTTATTTATTTGTGAACCATAGTATGAATTTTCTGGATAGTGTGTCTGGCTGTTATATAAATAGGTACAACTCTGATAAACACTCTAATTTCACCAAATGTGGCAATATGTGTTTTGTGCTGGTTTTTGGCGCGACTGCATGTTGTATGGCAACCATGTCGACGTTGAAAAATCTTTTGGTAGAGTAGTTTAATTGCTAGTTGGTTCGTGTCGCGTGTGTTTTTGAAATGGCCTATGTTGCGATGATAGACGTGGTGGGAAGGTTTCAGCAGCGTATTTTAGATTGTGTGCAGAGTAAATTTAGTATGAAAAGGTATGATGTTGCAGTTGTTTACGAGTCTTTTGTTCACGGATGTATTTATGGGGATCGTAGTGTATTTTTGGAATTTCTGTGGGAGTCGGGACTTTTAAAACGGAGTTTGACGTGTCCGAAATACGGAGCTGATATGAGAACTCGGACGAAAAAAGGTGTTTCTGATAGACTTGTGTGGGTTTGCAGTAAAATTGTTGCTAATAAAGTATGTGGGTGTCAGCGGAGTTTAAGGTTTGGATCTTGGTTTTCGTGTAGCAAGTTAACGTTGGAGGAAGTTTTTATTGTTACTTTTGAAATTTTGAATTGTAGGAAGGCATGTGATATAGCAAAATCATGGAAGTTTTCTTCACAGACGTTGTGTGACTGGCGAAATTTTATTAACGAATGTATTTTGGACTTTGTATCTGAGAAGATAGGGGAAAGATATTTCTGCTTTTAAAAGAAGCTTTAATTATGGTAAGTGCATCTTATTTTATTGTTTTTATTTTGTAGAATGTTATATTCATTGTTTTTTGTATGAATTTCTGTTTTTATTATTGTTTTTTGAATTGTCTGAAATTTATTTTAGTTTATTTTCTTGATTTGTTTTTAGTGTAGATTGTGCAATTCGTAGATGTTTTTTAAAGTTGAAACAGAACGCTGTGTACATGGTATTCTTTGAAATTTATTGTTGTTATGTTAATTTATTAAAGCGGGGTGTGCATAGTTCATAGATTCATTCGTTGCCTACAGTGTGCCATTCGTAGATGTTTTTTTAAGTTAAAACATGTCGCTGTGTACATGGATTCTTCTCAAATATTTTTGGTTAGAAACTTTATGTTTTTGCTATCTAAATTTTTTGTTTTTGTTTTGGATTTTTAGCTTAAATCGTGTGTTCAAAACGTAGTTTTTGCATGTGCGAAAACCGCGTTTTTGGAGACATTTTAGGCTTTAAGTTTGAAATCTAGACAAAACATTTAGATAGTTATATGGCAGCGTGGAGTTTGGCATTTGGTGACTTGAGGGCGTATATCAGAGTAGTTCCAGAGAAAGTTATTTATTTCTTATCATACATGTTATTAGGTACATATTTTAATTTTAGTTCATATTTATCCCAGAAAAAATTTTTATAAAACTATTTACAAATGGTATTCCAGTCTACCACAGTATTGCCGGCCATTTCTGACTCTTATAATCAAACTTTAACACTTGTTAATTCTTTACTGCAGCAGAATATAAATCTGATTGTTGTAGTAAAGGGCCCCCCGGGGGAAAGCGATTGGAATACGATTAGAAATGCGATTTCATGATAATTAGTGCTTAAAAATCGCAATTTACGAATACTGATTCTTTGTCTTTGATTTCTAGTGCTTTCCCAGGGCTCGGGTACCTTGGCGTAGTCGGGGGGCTCCCTCTTTATAGAGGGTCAAAATCCTGAGCCTTACGAGCCGACTACTTCTGACTGACTTGGTGTGAACCCCAGGGTACCAAGTCAGTCTTACCCTGGCATTTGGACATTATTTTCTTGGCTTATCTTAGTGATTAATCATAATGGATCCAAAAGACATTCTTAAAGAACGTCAGGCCTATGTGGCCAACCTCGAAACTATTCTTAAAAATAAGGCCAGTGGACTAAATAAAAATGTGGCCGCAGACATTAGACATCAGTTTCAACTGATGTTTAACTTATTAACAGAACAATGTGTTGAAATGGCCCAACTAGAAGGCCAACTTCAAGCCTCAGTCAATAATAATCAAGTAAAAGACTCATACGCCGAAATTTTAAAACGCCCAAAATGAGATCATTCTAGGTCCAGAAAAAGACCAGACAAACAATTTATCACCATCCTCTACCCTACAAAGGATGGGGATAAAACAGACTCGATAAAGAAAAAAGTACTAAAGTCAATTGATCCCTCTAAACTCCACATTGGAGTCAAACGAGTCAAACAAGTCTCGAAAGGAGGACTTCTCATAGAGACAAACAAAGAAACCGATCTCGAGATTTTGGAAAAAGAAATTAGCTCTGTACCAGAATTAAAAGAGGAACTCCAAATAGTCAGACCACTAAAACGGTCTCCAAGAATAATTATCTACGATATCCCGAAGGATATCACAAAAGAAGAGTTATTAACATCATTAAAGGCTCAAAATGAAGAACTTGTTGGGAAAGGTTTAACGGTTAAATTCCCCATTAAACAAAAGAATAAAAACCACTGGGTGTGCGAGGTCACTCCAGAAATTTTCAAGCAACTCCAAAAAATTAAAAAGGTATGCATTAATTGGGAACAATTCAGCATCAAAGAATATAAGACCCACACAATGCTTTAAGTGCTGCCAATTTAGGCATATCTCAAAGCAATGTCAGACGGAAGAAGCGTGTGGTCATTGTGGCGAGGTGGGCCACTCTCACAAAGACTGCGATAGCTAAACTCTCAAATGTATTAATTGTGCGGAACGAAACGCCAACAATGAGCAACAATACGATGAAGGACATTCAAGTTTCGATAAAAATTGCCCTTGTCGCACTTTAGAATTAGACGAACTTAAGAAACGCATAAATTATGGATAATTATCCTCAAAAGAATTATTTAAGAGCAATACAAATCAACTTAGCACGCTCTCATGTTGCTACCGCACAACTTAAAGTGCATATTTTTGATTATGATTTGGTCTTTGTGCAAGAACCTTACTGCATTGACAACAAACCGGTTGGTTTTCCTTTACAAACTAAAGTCATCTCAACAATTGACGGACTTCCAAAAACGGCCACTGTGGTCGTAAATCCTAACCTCATGGTTCTTAACACGCTGACCACTCCAACTTTGAATATCGTAAAACTGAAATTTGAACAAAGATCTTTAACGGTATTTAATTGCTATAGCCCACCAATCACGGACCTTACAGACTTAACTTCTCTCCTCGACTTAGTCGAGAGAAACTTATGAAACAATAAAGACAATATCATTCTGGGTGACCTAAATGCTAAAAGTGAACTATGGGATTCTCCATTCGAAGACCCCAGAGGCAGAATGGTCAGAGAATTTCTGATTTCTAGACAATTTATTATTGAAAATGATCCACAAGGTCCCCCAACATACAATTGTTAGAGGAAAAAGCTGGATAGATTTAACAGCATGCCAAGGAAATATAATTCATGAATGGCGAGTCTTGGACGATCCATCGCTCAGCAATCATTGCTACGTTTCTTTTGAAATCTCTTATGATAAAAGCTCAAAACAATCCATAAGAAGGAAGTATAAATTGAATAAGATGGATTGGCTTACACTTAAAGAACAGCTTGGTAGTTACTTTTCAGCCATCAATCCTCAACATGTGAAAGATACAGTCGACTTAAACGCCTTAATAATTATTTGGACTCAAAAAATCCAAGATATCTGTGACCAAGCAATAAAAGCAAAGGGAAAATTCCTCAACGTTCAACACAAAGGAGTCCCTTGGTGGACTCAATCGCTTAATATTATGCGGAAAAGAATTTTAGCAGAAAGAAAACGCTATCAGCGTTGTATTCAAGATGATAATCTAAGAGCTTATTATAAGACTATTTACAAGAAAGACTTAGCCAAATACAAGCGAGAAATTCTTCGTTCCAAAAGAACATGTTGGAAAAATTACTTAGAAAGCATAGATCCAAAATCTCCATTTGGCATTCATTATGATTTGGCAAAAGGAAATATCTCCCTACCTTTTCAAATTAAAGCGCTTCTTAAACCTGACAATTCAAAGACTGAGACCATTGATGAGACTCTTAAATTGTTGCCGGCGCACCACTTCCCAGCTGATGACCAGAGCACAGATTCAATAGAACATAGACATATAAGAACTCAAATTAAGACTCGATATGGTGCTAAGCGAGACCTTCCGTTCACCAAACAGGAAGTTGAATTCACGATTAAGTCACTTAATTCAGGTAAAGCTCCTGGATTGGACAACCTTCCTAAAGAAATAATCTTAGAAGTATTCTACGCCAACCCAATAGTACACACGGTACTATTTAATGAACTCCTTAGAAGAGGTATTTTTCCAGATTGCTGGAAAACCGCTAAACTTGTTCTCTTTTCTAAAGAAGGCAAAAATTTGGAACTTCCAGAAGCATACAGACCAATATGTCTACTAAATACATGGAGTAAAGTTTATGACAAGCTAATTACTAATAGGCTAAACTATTACCTATTTTCAAACAACAAACTCAGTAATAAACAGTACGGCTTCACGGCTGGAGTCTGTTCCACAGACGCCATAAAAGACATAATTGACGCAGTTGAAAACAACCGGAAAAATAACTGCTATACGAACATTATATCTCTTGATATTAAAAGCGCTTTTAATAATATTTGGTGGCCTTTTCTTCTGCAAGAATTGAGAAATCTTTTATGTCCTATCAACCTATATAAAGTAATTGAATCAATGTTGGAAAATAGAAAAATTATCTATGAAGTCAACAACACTTCTCTTTCTCATTCTCAAGAAAAAGGCTGTGTCCAAGGTTCAAACTCCTGACCATTTTTTTGGAATATTGTGATGAATACTGCACTCCAAATAGACTATGGAGAGGGAGTACAAATACAAGCCTATGCAGACGATGTACTATCCATAGTCTCAGGAGCTACCCACCAACAAATCTATACCAGAGCCAATAACGCCCTAACACTGATAACTGAATGGGCGAAGAACAGCAAACTTAATTTCTCCCCGGAGAAATCTAGCTCAATGTTTATCGCTGTTAAAAAGAGGGGTGCAGCATACTCAGCCCCCACAATAAAGCTGAACGGCACCCCCATTAAAAGGTGCAAACAAATTAACTACTTAGGCATAATAATAGATGAATGCCTTACTTGGCTTCCCCATCTAGATTACATAAAAACAAAAGTATGTAAGATTATTAATCGACTTATGAAATTTCCTGGCCTCTCTAAAGCAGTTATGAAAGAACTTTACAAACGAGCTATAGAAAGAACAGCAGTATACGCCTGTGCAGCCTGGTGATTCCCACCAACTTTAAAATGCGAAATAAAGCGAATACTATACAAAGAGTTGCCCTACTAGCCATGACAAAATGTTATAAAACTGTTCCGACTTCTGCTCTACAAATTTTAGCCGGTCTGATCCCACTAGATATTAAACTGGATCAAGAAAGTGCTATTCAAAGAACCAAAAGAGGCTGGTCAGATTTTACATTTGAAAATCTTCACTTCACAAAAGAAACCCTTGATTTTCCCAAGTATAAATGGTCCATACATCCTGCATTAATAAAGACATATGAATGGGATGATCACTTACCAATAAATAGAAATTACGAATTATTCACGGACAGCTCCAAATCTGAAGATGGCACAGGAGCGGGTTTTTGTGTCTATTGGAACGGCACATTGAAAGCTGAATTTGCTTTTCAACTAAACCCTAACTGCTCAGTATATCAAGCTGAAACTCAAGCATTGAAATTAGCCCTTAATTGGCTAATAACAAATAAGCATACAGCCCACATCTATACTGATAGTCAAGCTGTTTTGAAATCATTGAAAAAATTCGACATCCTGAACCAAGAAATTATGGAAGTTAAAAAGCTCGTCTTCCAAACTAAAGCTAAACTACATTGGATAAGAGGCCTCTGTAAACTACATTACAGAGGTAATGAAAAAGCAGACGAACTCGCCAAAAAAGGTATCTCCTCTGAAGTGCACATAGAATGCAAACTTCCTCTGAGTTTCATAGTAAGGCAAGCTAAAGAAAAAGCTCTCACTCTGTGGCAACTTCGATGGCAAGAAGAAGATACGGGCAGATCAACATTCAAGATTCTTCCTAGAATCTCCGAAAAAAGACACTTTAACGATTTCTTTCTGAATCAATTGCTTTCAAACCATGGAGCCTTCCCTAGCTACTTCAACAGATTTAAACTCAAGATGCCACCTAGCCGCTGTACATTTGGACAAGTAGCAGTGGATGCACTACACATGATTCTTCAATGTCCGAGTTTGGACAGAAAAAGAAAAGAACTTTTTCCTCACTCTTTGAATCTCGACCTATTATGTAAATTAATTTTAATTGATAAAGGTCGCCAACTGCTCTCCAAATTTATGGAATTCTTGTACTCTAATGAGAATACAATTTATGTATAATATAATATAATTATGGCTTGAAAATGAAATTCTTATATCCTGATTCTCCATTATAAGCTTAATCTATGTTTTTCATGTTCTATCAGAATTGTAACAAAACTATCGCTTTCTATCAATATTGTTCATGTACACTGATTATGTATTACATATAATGTTGTTTGTCAAAATATGATTAATCTCTGTAAATATTCAATTTTTGTAAATAAAGATGTTGGCGAGGTCAATACATCTTTCAGTTAGCGGACCTCAAAATTTGCTAGGAATTAAATTCTTAATAACTGTATTTAAAAATTATAATTTAAATTTCTTTAGCATAGTTTTGGCTGATTAGTTAATTTTCTTAGCCTATGGCTCCGTTGATACCTCAACACTGAGGTGCGGACTGGATATTCCATTCTTATGTTGTAGTAAAGGGCATATGACTATTCTCAAGCTTATTACAGCTTCGAATGTAACAGGTTCATTACAGTTTTCCATGCTGCATTTCCAAAATACAACGTGATCAAATGCGAATCTGAGCATTCCTGCCTTAGTGGCAAAATGTTATATTCCTGCGAAAATTTCACAGAACTTTCTTCGTTTGCAGGCAAATCCCACAAGCGCATATTTCAAAATTAAGCTGAGACAAAAAATATTGCAATTGGTTTTTAGAGTGTCTAATACAATCAAAACAGCATGTACAAAAATGGTGACGCTGCTTAATCAAACTTATAGTTCTCAATATGGTTAAGTGAAGAATTGTTACGCATATGGGTGCTACAGTTTGGTGACTTCTGATAATGGGCGACTTCTACCAAGATGGCTGCGATAATAATAAAGTACCTTATATATAACTTTGAGTGAAGTCTGTTTAAAGTTATTCTTTAGCATTCTTATCATACATTCATTTTTTGTCTTCTTGTTATTATTAATATTAATTTGCTTTTCTTGAATTTAGAAAGAATGTGAAATTGATGATATCTATGATCTTTTTTTCCCCAAGGAGAATAGATATATTTATTGCAAATAATGCATATGTGAAAGATTTACAACTCATCGTCTAGTCTAGTAATTCAAATTTAATTTATATTTGAGTATATGGCTTATTTAATTGAATTTCATTAGCTGTAAAAAATAGAGTATGAATTATGTTGAAAAATGTTTCTATTGGAATAATTATTTTTGTATGTAATAGTTAAGGATTATACACTCATGTCCATAAATTAAGGATAATGGAAAATCAGGCAAAGGAAGAGTTAGAAGCAAAACAAATTTGACTTATTTGTAAAGCTTATTTATTAAACAAAAGGTAAAGAGCAAAAAAAGATGCTATATGTTTGATATTATTAAAAAAATTAGCGATTTTTTTCTCCCTGGAGCAAATTACAAAAAAAAAAAAAAAAAAAAAACCTATTTACAAAAAACCAATATTACATGATCAAAATCGTAAAAACAACCTTGTATTTAGCGTAGGTATAATGAAACACTCAATCGATTTCGAGGGCAGCTAAAGGTCCCTCCTCATCAGGAGAAAGAAATACTTAGAAAGAAGAAAATAAAGGAGTCACAGAAACACGTGGTCCTTATCAGCACTGCACGTGGTTATAACTAGATTTTTAATCAAAGTTTCACTGGCCGCCTACTTTTACTGAGCCAGGCTATCTGATCAAGCATAAAGGACAAGAAAAAATTAGTGAAGTTAAAATAGGGAGCGAGGGGCAAATGCACCTTACGCTCAAAATCTGAACTTCAAATAATGGAAAGCAACCACTGAATGGAATTTGATACCCTCTGGTAGTACCAAATGCGAGGAGGTAACGCCATCTATCGGCAAAAATAAGTGAGTTAAGATAGTAGAATTTTAAAGGCATTAGGATTGGACTTCAAATCATGAACTAAACCTGCTAAATCTTTGTGAATGTGAAAAGCCTCAAGAAAATCCAATTCACCTATGGAAGAAGCCTTTTGGATAATTTTTGCAGACCCAAAATCAAAATTATGGTTAAAAGTCCAACTATGATACGCAATTGAAGACTTGTTAATTTCGCCTTTTCTGACATAAGATTCATATTCCTTGATACGAAACTTCAACGCTCTTTTTGTTTAGCCAATATATCTTAAACCACACTGACACGATATGGAATCTTGGGGACGTGTCAGTGTGGTTTAAGAAAACATCACACAAGCCCACTGTTGTGGTGTCCACAATGCATGCTCTCTAGTCCAGGCTAACCGCAGGCGACAGTGAGTTGCAGTAAGTGGAACGCATCTGGCAGGTCTACGAGCATATAGACCAATCTGTCCTAAGCGTCTGTACACGGTCTGCCTTGAAATTGGCGTAACAGTGGCTGAAGAGAGCTGACGAGACAGGTCTGAGGCTGTGCTCCGCCTGTTGCTTTTGGCAGTAACTGCCAAATACCGGTCCTCATTCGGCATTGTAACTCTGGGGCGACCTGTGCTGTAATGTCTACTCACATTAGCATCATCTTGGAATCGTTCCCAAAACCTGGAGATGACACTCTGGGCAATTCCAAGTTCATCTGATACTTCCAGTTGAGTACGCCCACATTCCAGACGGCCGATAATTCTACCACGTAAAAAATCATTCAAATGCGTCCTTTGTGTCATAACTATTCGGTTATTGCACTGAAATGCTTATAAAGCGCCTGCGAACAATTTTACTTCTTTGCCTGTATTCCTTATATATCACTCTCTTACACTCTCTTCATTGTGACGTACCATCGGTGTCATCTGGTTACTTCCTGAAATTTGCATATGATTCTTGAAGATGTGTGTAGGGATTTTACAGGTGATATATTTATTTTAGAGTTTGATTTCGCGTGACTCCAAATTATCCTTAATTTATGGACATGAGTGCAGTTAAGCATTACACTTTGCATGTGGATTCTTTGCTAATGAAAAATCTTTTATTAAATTTGTTCAAATTTAAAATAGTTATAAACGATTGTTTTAAGCTGAAGATGTTATTTATTTTAATTTGTGAAAAATGCATATTGCATATATGATAAACATCAGATATCCATTAATTGTGATATTCAGTTTAAGTCAAATTCATAAGTAATAATTTTAAGCTATCTAATATTTATATAGTTATTTTGATATTTGCTTTTAACCCCTTAACTGCCGCGGGCGTATATATACGCCTTGCTCAGCCGATGCGTTAACTGCCCCAGGCGTATATATACGTCCTTCCAAACTGCTATCATTTGCTTTGCGCTGCTACACCTAAAATTATTCGCAAAGTTAACGCATCGGCTGCGCATCTGGGCACATCTGGGGCAGTTAACGCATCGGCTGAGCAAGGCGTATATATACGCCCGCGGCAGTTAAGGGGTTAAATTGATATATCTCTGTTATTATATATCTGTTTTATTTTTTTTAGCATAAATATATCTCAAATCAAACATATTTTTATAACAGAAAAAAGATGGGAAAACCTAAGTGGTTTATCTGGTAAGATTTAATTTCTGTTTTGATTTTTTAAATAGTACTCTATGTTAAATATTGTATATGTAATGGGATGATTTTGGAAAGCTGCAGTGGATTGGTGATGGTTCTTTGTGTTGTAATAACTTGAAGAGGCTTTATAGCGTAGTTTCTTGAGATTGCATAGCAAAGTAAACCTAGAAGATGGGAAGACAATTTATTTCTTGATAACTACTTCTTACGGGGAAAGTGCAGAATCGTCCACTGCTTGGCGCGTTTTTACGAATTGCACATACTCGGTATCCATGTACACATCGACCTGTTTTCACTTTAAAAAAAATGCCAGAATTGCACAAAAATGGCATTGCACACCCACTTGACTTTATCCATGTACAGTATTTTCACTTAAAAAGTCAAAGAAAATTGACAAAACCCCAATTCTTCTTACTCTTGTAAAAAGCGCCAATCAAATAAGTGGGCGATTCTGCACTTTAGCCCTTCTTACAAGACCTCAAAATTATGAGTGCATTGTGCACCTCGCAATTCTGTGCAGCTTACATTTTCAGAACAATGTACAATAGTTAGCACATGCTAAATGACACATTTAACCAGCAGTGAGCAGAGTAGAAAAAAGGCTGCACAATAGTAGCAGCAATATTCATAGTAAAAAGTTTCTTTAATCTGATTGGATGAGACCCATCTATATTGCAGCATAATTACATAAGAAAACATTAAACAGATTAATTTTCAAAGATGCAGTCAAATAAAATTATTATAAATAATATAAAAAACAATTTCTACTTTTAGAAGAGAAAAGCAAAATGGGGAATAAAAATGAGCTATTGCCAATTTAATCGTTTTCTTTCATATTTTATATCTTACATATCCCTCCTACTTCAAAGAGAAAAAGATTTGGGGATAGAAAAGTCTTAGAAGCATTAAAGTGTTAGTAAAACAAGGGAAACATAATTTTGATAAAATATCATACAATGCAATGCTGATCTAAATTTTGTACATAATATTTTTGTCCAATAAATATAAATTTTAAAGTTCTATTGAAGTTTTCAGTACAGTTTTTAAGATTTGCAAGTTTATTTTTCTATAGAAATGCTATAAAGGCCTGTCCTAATTTTATCAAGAAATAAATGCTAAAGTTCACTCCTCTTGGAAACCTTGCTTTTATTTAATAATGTAATTTGCATGGTCCTTCTCTTGAAAGTCTTATAAAAACTGTTTACTCTATAGGAAAAAAAAATTTTTTTCTCACACATCCATGAAATTAAAATTAATTATTTACACATTATAAAACAATCCACATTTTCCTTTTGTAAAGCAATGTAAAATTGACTTTAGAAATTAATAAACTTAGAAAAGTGGCAAAATAGTACAACAGCAAAATAACTTTGATAAAAATTTGCAGATTCCCACAAATAAATCAGCGTAACTACTAACAGATTCTTCATTATTTCATTTATTCAAATATAATGCAGGGCTCTAACATTTGGTGGCAACAATTTAAAAAGTGATATGCCATTTATAGTGATTCGACACAAAATGCCAAAATGGAATTATTAACCCTGCTGGGCTAATGCCCTTTGGGCTAATAAGCAAAAATTCTCATTAAGACTAGTAACTTGTATGTTCAAGTTACTTAGAAATTTAGTGAATAATGATTTAAAATTATCCTACAATAATAATAAAAATAAGAATTTAATGTTTATATGTGTGGTAGCACTTTGTGCTAAAATTATAGCTAGAGAAGCATGACGGGAGAAGCAATTGGCTAGTTCATAGCCGTAGCTGACTCACCTAAAAAAATTAATTTAATTATTAAGAGTATACCTAGGATAACAGGCAGATCCTATCACTGGCTATATCCTTCCTAAGGAGAGCTTGCCAGGAGTAATACATATAGTGTGGTTCTTGGATCAGAGTACCACCAAATATAACTTTTGTCTTCTAAGAATTCCTTTTTCTGGCTAGATTGCAAAACATGGTTCAGATTTTTTCCTCTCCTTGTCTCTGGGCTTTGGGCGACATAACATAAAAAAAATTTAGCAGAAAACTGAGAAAAAGTAAAGGGTAAGTTAAGAAAAGATTGAGTGATTGTTAAGATAAGAAAAGATTGCTTCCATCCAAAGCAACTTTCTGGAAACTCTCAAGATGGGACAGAAGACAAGGGTGACAACAAAGAAATGCATGATACGACCTTCTTCAAATATTTGGGAACTGATGAAGATATTCAGACTTGCTACGAAAAGAGTGATGTATAGATCATCAAAGTCAACAGAGAAAACAAAGAAATTAGTGAAAATGAAAGTGAATCCGAAGTTGAAAATCCCGATGCTGGTACCAGCAGCAGCAGAGTCTTGAGAAGCATTAAAAATTTTGGAAAGAATTCTCAAACTTAAAGGTGGAGATACAGAAAGTTATGAGCAATGTCGTATCTTGGAAATGACTGTTGAAAAGTTAGTAACAAGAAACTCAAAAACAAAAAATTCAAATGGATAAATATTTAAATAATGTTTAATATGCTTACATATTGTATTGATCTTTGTAACACGTTGAAATAATTATTTTTCTGAATTAAGATGGCTTTTGTCATCCATGAAAAAAATAAATGAAAATTTTATATTAAAAAAGTGTATATTAACATATAAAATATTTACATATTAAACATTATATCAAAAAAGAGTATTAATCTCAACAGTAGAGCTGTATGCAAGTAGAGTGAGGATCAGGTATATGCACATTTCATTCATAAAAATCTATTTAAATCTTAGAAATCTATTTTTAAAAATTTTATTTTTATATCCCCCCCCAAAAAAAAATATGCAACCTTGTATCCCTAACTGAAATGAAATCCTGCATGCGGCACAATACCACATATAAAATTCAACCGCTTTGTATCATCAAATAAAGTCAGAACAAACGTGATCATATTAACCGGTACCCACTGTATATTTTCCCCTTGAAAAGTAAAATATAAAACATACTTTTGTCAACAAAACTAAATTGTGGAATTATTATTTTTTTTTTTTATTTTCCTAAATGCACAATCTATATCCATTTCATCTTCCCCCCCAAAAAAATTTAATAAAATCAAATCTAGACTCTAAAACTAAAGCATTATATTTTCTTTATGTATGTAAAGCATGATATAGTTCTTTAAATGTGGAATATTATAAGCCAATCTGCAAATCATAACACATGCATCTAAGTTATTTTGGCATGCCAGTGGTTAAGAGCATAAGAATTGTAATTTATAACTTATTATTTATATTTTATACCTTTCCTTGCAGTAAATCATAAACTTA
This sequence comes from Stegodyphus dumicola, assembly GCF_044657685.1. Classification (NCBI taxonomy): domain Eukaryota; kingdom Metazoa; phylum Arthropoda; class Arachnida; order Araneae; family Eresidae; genus Stegodyphus; species Stegodyphus dumicola. Next base: position 16,903,778 of record NC_140772.1, on the reverse strand, counting down.
ACACACCATACAGTTTGGACTACATGTATAATGATTAACTCACTCAGTCTGGTCTGATGCTTGCAAAGATATATTTCTGTAATTTTTAAATAAGCAGCTGAATGTTGAAGTGTTTGTTGAAAAAATGTTTAGGCATCCAAACATGTCATGCACATTCTTGCTGCCTACTCGCTCTTCGATACCTCTCTTTTACCTCAAAGACAGCAGTGTTTACCACTTAGCATTCTCTGCTGGATAACCCACTTGTGCCACAGTTTTGAAGGAAAATTTCCCAGGGGACAGCTTCAAAGGTCTCCCACCTCTCTTCCCTTTCCACCAATCGCTCTGAAGGACTTTGCAGCTCGACAATATTTAAGTACTCCTTCACTTCAAAGACTATACTTAACAAACATCCATACTTTACCCATGATTCAAACATGGGCCTTAGACTATGGTAGCCAGCTCCTCTAGTACTATGCACTAACAAGGTGGCTATTGTTATATGTTTGTATGAATAATAATTGAAGAACATTCTAGTAAGACAGTTATTAAATTGTGTATATAATCTTGTATCATGCCTGAGATCCGTAGTAGAGTCGCAGATGCTAACCGATGTTTTTTTAGTCTAAAAAGATACTTGAAGTCTAACTTCACTAGCAGAAAAACGAAGATTTTAATTTACAAAAGCTTAATCAGACCCATTCTTACATACTCTGCTAAGACTTGGCAATGACAGAAAAAGCTAAAAGTATCATTTCTGTCTTTTTTGAGAAATTTTGATAAGTATTTTTGGTAGCATAAAATGTAACAATATCTGGAGAAGAACTAACTCTGAATTCTATAAATCTTTTAAGGAAATAGACGTAGTAAAATATATAAGGATTCAGAGAATTAAATGGGCAGGACACCTGTGCAGAATGGATGAAAATCTAGTAACTATAAAGATCTTCTCGGCCAGACCATTCGGCACCCGAAAAAGAGGGAGACCTAAACTTAGATGGCTTGACTGTTTGGAAACAGACTTAAGAATTTTAAAAATAATCAATTGGATGTCCATGGCCAGGGATAGAAGAGCTTGGGATTCGATTCTGAGGAAGGCAAGGGCCCATCCTGGGCTGTTTGGCCATTGAAGGAGAAGAAGAATCTTGTATCTCCATTATAATATTCCTTCATCCTGTACAACTGATTAAAAAATTATTAGGGCATGTTCTTCTCTTCTGTGTAATTCTTAATTGACACAATTTACTCTTGTTCGCTAAAAGATTGCAAATTGATTAATAAAAGAATTTTTTATATTAGTATTATAATGTAACATATAAAATGTATGTGAAGAAATGCAAGATATATAATTTACTGCCACAATATTTCCTTGTAAAAAAATGGCATGCTAAACTGAGAATTTCTCCTGTTGGGGGCAGGTAATGAAGTCTTAATGATTCTACCATCACAGAATGTTTTCTGAAGGTCTTTGGCCAGATCGTATTTGACACAATTCTCATTTTTTTCCTAAATGTGCTCAATTATACCAGATTTCCATTTTTGGAAATCTGGTATTTGAATCTGGAATTTGGTATTTGGAAATCTGGTAAGATTTCCATCCTTGAATTCTTTCTAAGGTAAAAACATTGCAAGTGATTACATTGAGAGGTTAGGAGTTCTCTGAAATAGCAGACTCCTATTTCATATTAAAAACCACTGTATTTTGTTGGCTATGTGGGCACAGCATTATTAAGCATTTGAACTTCTCACTGTCCTACAAGAACTTCAGCATGATGACAACAGTAACTGAATGGATTATTATTTATATTAATGCAATCAATTTCTGCAGTAGATTTTTTTGTGACTTTCTAATATTATCAGTATTAATCATAAATTTATCATTCCTGATCGGAAATTAAATATTTCTAAAGGTCATATCAATAAGTAGAGATTTTCTGTGAGGCTTTGGTAGATCTGCATTCATCTTTCTTTTACTGAATGAATTGCTACATTTTGACAATTTAAAGTATATGTGTAATTTTTCTTTATTTCATCTTTAGATATAATTGTCACAAATGAGACATTTGGAATTCAGAACATGTATATGCATGGACCACCAGGCATTGTAGGTATTTTTTCCCCACAAATATATAATACATTATTATTTTTTGATGGAAAAAAATTGTGATTAGAATAAAATCTTTTTGTTTGATTTTTTTATTAGATATTACTGTAAATTTCTGTAAATATTTAAATTCATTTCTCTGCACGCTTGTTTTTGTAATTCATTGGTATTTTGTTTTATGTATTCATTTGTTATATTTTTGCATTTAGATTAGTTGATTTAGTATATATTTTATGTGCAATTGGAATTTTGGCCACATGATTTGTATATAAATGTTATTGCTTTTATTGTAGTTATTTAAAATATGAATCCAGTGATGTTTAAATTGTTAAAACAGTTCAACAAGAAAGAGAAATATGGAAAAAAATGCTTCACATGGGCTAATAAATTTTGGCAGTTTTTTGCTGACTTGGATGCCTAGAACTTTTGAGAGAACACATTTTCATTCAAAGTCCTAGGCCCAATTTTTCAGAACTTCCAGAAGTCAGTGCAGCACCATATAAAATTGTTCCAAGAGTCAAGAAGAGTCAATGGTTACTCAAGTCTAGATATTGTATGCTAAGACAATTAGCCAAACTGTGCTTTAGAATTTACTTTGTGAATGATTTTTTTCATGTACTGATGGGAATTTACATAATAACCAGGTTTTTCTTGAGCTGTTTACAACTATTAACTTTTACTATGCACCATATTTGTTTGTAATAAATTGTCGGTTTCTTCCAGCTCATCTAGAGTAGCGTACTCAACCTGGGGTAGGAATTCACCTAGGGATAGGTAAAATGGTCTCAGGGGATGCGTGGAAACAAGATGTAATGGTGGGCATTGATAGATAGATTGAACTTAAAAGATATAAAGCTGTTGTAACAACTGGCATTTTCAATCCAATCTGTGGATCTACCACCAAACTACTGGAGAAGACATCCAGTTTAAAAGTATTGTAAGTGCTCCAATGTTGCACAGATGCTATATATTTACCAGCATTCATTCCTTCTCCGGGATTTGAACCCAGACCCAACACTACCACAGCTAGCATCGCTAACCAGTATATATACATCAATCAGGGTAGCAGACTAAAGAGCAGATAAAAATTATGGAAATAATTGGTGCTAAATAGGAAAGAAGTAGCAAGGAATGCTGTTGAAATGAAAGACAGTTCATCATTGGCCCTTTCTGACATGGAGAACATAATAGCAATAAATACCACTGAAATGAAAGAAAGCATTGCTTCTGTTAAAGGAGAAATTGTGACTGCTGTGAACGAGAAAGCAGCCACCATAAAAGAAAAGCTTTAGAAAAAGCTAAAGACTGTAAATTAAGAAATCGCCCATTTCAATGAAAATATATCTTCTATTAATGACAGACTCTGGAGAGAAATTTAAAGATTAGAAAAGAAATTCATGAACCAGCTTCATCTGTAAACAACAACCTCGTCTCAGAGTTGTATGATCTATGCACTAGCTCATCCTGCTGTAACATTCTGGTTCAGTCATCTCATTCAGAAATCAAACTCTCACCATCGCAAACCAGTTTGAAATGATTTCATAAGCAAGTTAGTGAAACTCCATCATCAAAGCCTTAAATGTGGCTGCTTCTTTATGAGATGAGCTGCAGACATCCTGCTGATGAAAAACATTCAAATATTAATACTTTAGTTAAGGCTTTAGAATTACCACATAATTTTCCCATTGGGGTAAAACTTTCTCAAGGATTACCATCAACTGCAGCTTAAGACCTGAAAATCTAAATTAGAAGAGACCCTTCAAGAACTAGTGGCTGATGTTGAAAAATTAACTCAGCTGGCATTTTTGGATAGTAGTTAGGAAATGAAAGACACATTACTTCTCAAGTATTTAGTCAACATTATTAAGCACCATGATATACAACATGCACTCTAACTAATGGACAAAAAAGATCTGAAAATTGTGTGTGTATGCCATGAAAGTGAAGGTTGCACGAGAAGTCAGCAGAAGAGACTTTTGTGATGTAAGGGGTGTCAACAGTGCAGATAACTGACTGCTTGCTTAGAGTGGTGATAGAAGTGAGGAAAAGACTGGAGAAAGTAGACAAAGTAAAGAATCAAACAACCACAAACTAAATTAAGATGCTTGAGCTGTTGCAGGGAGGACTTGTATGAAGACAGTGACCTTGCACATAAAAGACTAAGGAGTAAACATTTTATGAAAGCAGAAAACTTTCTACAGCTAGTATCATCAAATCTTCATGAAAGAAAGCATGGATTCTAAGTTGAAGTAGAAATAAACAGCAGATGTAGTCTGGCAAATGGAGTATACTGGAATAAAACGTACATAGAAACCTGCTGTATATGCTTCATTTTTTACTGCTGCTTCATTTTTTACTCTACAGACTGTGAATGGAGGGAAAATATTAGTGCATGGAAAAATGAGTGGGCACATAAGTTTGTATTTTGATTTGTGAGTACACATGGTATTTGTTTTATATAGCAGATTTCATGCATCTTTGGATTTTTTAAAGAAATATGGATTTTGCTTAGAATAAAAAATAATGAACTCTGCTCCTCTAATGAAAAAATCCCAGTGTTTAGAATGAATGGAAATGGAACAAGTTAGTTGTTACAAGATAACTGCTGATAATAATATTACTACTCTGTAAACAGATTTCATCAATAGTGGTACAGTTAAAAATTGGAAGAAGTGCTACATAGAAATTTCAAATTTTCCTAAGGATAATACACATTTGAAAGAACTTTTCAACTGCAGCTTAGCGGAAGAAGTGCACTGTTCAAAACTGCCAGTATATGTGACAGGCTGCAGTCTTACGAAAGGAGAGGAAATTGTTCATATTCTCCTATAACAAGTATCATGCAAAGTTCCATTAATCAAATGCACATTCCAACCTAACTAAAAGATTAAACTGAATGCGCAAAACTAACTGCTATCAAATTCAAGCTACTAGTCATTTAATAGAAGAATTTAAGGAAATATTTTAACTTCCTGTAGCAATGTTGGTCACATAAACGTGAGATTATAATTCTGATTACAAAGTAATTACACAGTCAAATTACAATTACATATTAATTTTGAAATCTAATAACAGTGTAACTACAATCATATTGTAATAATAATTACAAAGTAATTGTATAATCTAATTACAATTACAATGTGATTGTGACTATAATTGCAGTAGGTAATTACAGTTACATGTTTAGGAAAATAACTGCCCTCATATTTTCAATTAAACAGCCTAGGAAAACTGCAAATTGAAAATTGCAGTAAATGGCAGTCACATTTTGGATAAAGGATTTCTCCTCATCCAAAACTTGCTATCTAAAATGGTTCACCATTTTGGCTGGTAAGTTTTTAAATTAATGGAAAGGGATAATTGCATATAAGAAAATTATTAGTATGCTCCATCTGGAATCATCTTGCTTAATTTCTGCATGTACTACAGCTTGTAATAGCAACATACATTATTGACTAATCCTTTGTTAAATATTTTATATATCAATTTGAATTTTCAATTAATAAGTAAAAGAAACATAGTTTAAAATGGAAGGTATTTACCAAAACTAGTAATCAAAACTTTTTGATTTTGATTACCGAAACTAATCTTCTCATAGAATTAAATACACATAACTTTATTAAGAAATATGTGTGTTTATGATGCTTGCTGACAGATATGTGAATCTGAATAAGTTAATTAAGGGAAAATAAACAAAGACTGTATATCTTTGGAAAGACGGGCCTTTGTAGAGGATTTGTTAAGAGAAGTCTTTTTTTTTTTTTTTTTTTTTTTTTTTTTTTTTTTTTTTTTTAGTACACAGGAAATTAATCAAGGTAACTTTGTTTGGTTATGAAGTTTGAATTCCATTTTTCTACCTTAGGCGGTAGAAATATGAATGTGATCCATTATCATCCCTCTTAATCACTATGTGTACTAAAAATTTTATTGTTTACAAGTTATTGTATTATTAAATATAAAATAGTTGTGTGTGTGTGTATGATTGAGTTTGTATCCATATGTTTTATATAATATTGTAGATATTTTAGCTCTGAATACAATTACCTTTAAATTATTTTATTCAACTAAAGTGTAAGATATCGACTAAAACACTCCTGATGAGCCGTGGCAATGGTTAGTGATGATTTCTTTCCTGCTTGACGATTTTCTAAAGTTTTAGGAAAATGCATTTTTGAATGCTGATTTTCCTGAAAACATCCAGAAACATGTGCAACACCATATAAATATGGCTCTGAGAACCAGGAAGAGTCAGCTGTTAACTCAAATCTGAGAGACTGTAGTGCAAAGAGAATTCAGTTACATTGTACTTTAAAGTTTGCTCTGTGAGTGGTGTTGGGAGTTTACAGTAGTTCTTGTGTGATAAGGATCTTTTATCTAATACCCTTTGAATTATTTAAGCTGTTAATTTTTTCAATGCACTGTAATCTTTGTCAATAAATTGTCAGTGTCTTCCTGTTTATCTGGAGTGATTGTTTAGAGATATCTATGTATTCATAGCTCTTAACAATATAATTCACAGTAAGCCTTTCCTAGGTGATTTTCTATGTTAATCTAAGTCTGGCGCTTGCAGCCTTTTTTGACCGTAGATCAAAATCATTTTAAATGTGTGTATTAACCGTTTGACTACTACGCAGCGCAAAAGCGCTACGTTCATTTGTCTCGAAAACCGCGACGCAGTTACTTATTTTAGAATGCACTCATGTGACAAAGTATGTGTGAGGTCAGACTGACTATGTTCACACCCACGGAGCAACAAAGACACACTGAAGTGCTGCATCACAGTTTTCGAGACAAATGAACGCAGCGCTTTTGCACCGTTTAGCAGTCAAACGGTTAAGATAACATTTTGGGTCAATGGTATTCTCATTTTAAAACAGTCTTTTTTAGCGAGATAAATTTTTTTGAAAAAAATAGTTACAATACACTCTAAACCTCAAACATAAAAATTAAAATTGTAATTATAATTATAATAAAAACAATCATTAACTGAATGAACTTTACTATTTATTCTCTTCAACATCAATGGCTTCTCTGATGCAGAACTTATGATGTCACTTTATCAAGTTAGGCTTATAGTTAGTTCTCTTAAGATGAATACAAGCATCTGAATTTTCAGTAGTTGAGCTTCTGTTGTTCTTACTTAAAATAAATTTCATGTGCAAAAATACTTGCTCACATTTGTAAGTTGAACTAAACACAGACAAAATGACAAAACCAGTTCTTTAAAATTATGAATTTTGGATTGGTGTTGCCAATTTTATCGATTTGTCCCTGAAGTTATATTGCATTTTTTAATTTTAAAAAATAAAAATGTTTATTCTTTAGTCAAAATTTGTAATCAAACCAAAATGTCATTATTATTATTTATTTTTGCTTTATTTCTTTATGTATTTTACAAGTGCTTGTTTCACATTTATGTATCGTAATTTATTTTTATTTATTATACTTTATTTCTGGAACAAAAGTGGGTCACTTGAAATTCTGAAGTGGGTGACTCAATAACCCGTGGTAGTAGGTTGCTGAGACCTGATTAAAATATTTTATTCTATTAAGTTTGTAAAAAGGTTGTTGCAATTTTGCAGTGATAGTATTTTACTTGACAATTTTTTGTTTTTGATCAGTATTTTGAATGTTTTTTTTTTTTTTTTTTTTTTTTTTGTTGGAGGGTACTTGTCGTTCGAGCTCAAGAAAGTGCAATTAGTTGCCAAATATAAATATTCACAAAAACAAAACTAACTGTAGTAAATGATAAACAGGCAATTCATTCAGTATCTATACTGCACAAGCTATTTCAGATATATTTATGTAGGAAGAGAAGTAATTTATACAATTTTGTTCACAATTTATATTAAATAATAGCAAACAAAATGCATTTAATATATATAGTATTAATTTTTGCATTTAATATAATTAATTATATGAATGATTTATTTAAAATAATATGAAGCAAAATGAGCATTTTGCAATGAAAAGCTTGTGCAGTATATTGACACAATATGCAATTATAAAAAACCAGTTATATCATTAATAATTTAATTCTCGCACATGCACATAATGAGTATTTTACAGTGAATAACCATTATACTGACACAGTGTCATTATGAAAAACCACAATCTAAATTGTTAATCATTTATTTCTTGCAAATGCAGAAATGTGCCAAATTCACTTTCTCACCAAGGCCAGGAAGACGGGGACAGTTTTTTTAATTGAAATATTTTTAAGAATATACTGAAAAAGAAAAAGTATCAATATTCCCCGAAATGTGGATGTCGCAGAAGTGAATTTGATACATTTGATTTTTTTTTTTTTTTTATCTAGCATGAATTTATCATTTTATAACTTAATTGTGTAGCAATTTATCTATTTTTACAGAAGATCTAAAGTAATACCTTTCTGGTGAATGAAAGAAAATGAATTTTTTTTTACTTCTTTTGAAAGTTATACATTTTAGAAAATAAATTATTTGTAATTTCATTTGTATTTTAGATTATGTTTACATGTGCAGCAATGATTTGTTAACTTTTTGTGCTTTTATTTCAGGAATATTTTTCAAATCTGCTTACAGCTTCTATTACATCTTTACAACTAGGTAATATTTTTCTTTTTTTAATGTTGGTTTTTAGTAATTTGCCGTACATAAAATTAAAACTAATTCAAATGTTTTTTTACAGTAAAGAAGCCTCTAACAGATAATTATTACATAGATCATTCTGTAAAAATTGATTATGTTCCTGTTAAGAAAATAAAAAGTCCAATTGATTCAAAAAGCAGACATCAAGAAGGTAACTTTTTTGCTTACACAATTGCATGCAGTGTTTCAATCTGTTTTAGTATTTGATGCATTTACAGTACCTGCTAATTTTTCATTATTTAGTGATCCCTTTGACTACTAATGGGGCATATATGTCCCACTAAAAGTTTAAGAATTATTACTGGGTTAAAAAGTATTTATAATCTCCTATGTTGAGAATCATCTTCAGATAGTTGGAAAATCAAGACCCCCTGCTGTGCTCGTTGTACACAAGTGAGCGTAGAGAAAAGGACAAATATAAGTTGCCCATTGTGTAATGCTGGGTTATGCAAATAATGCTTTACCCTGTACCATATGAGGTAAAGTCTATCTTGTATAATAAAATTTTCCAGAATAATAGGTGTGCTTATAGTAAGTTGATCACTATGTGTGGGACATATGTATATGGTGGGACATATAAATCCCAACCTTTGGCATGAAAACCATTTTGTCAAAAAAATCCCAAATGCTAAATTTACCTTATTTATGACATATTTTGTTCATTTGAATAGAAAACGGGATGATTTTTTTTAAATTTGTAGTCAAAGGGTTAAGGAGTTTCCTCAGTTTATTGTTTATTTTTACTTTATCAGTTTCTAAATGTACATAAATGTTGTTGGAATACAGTATGCAATACAGCAAATTACTGTACTAAAAAAAAATAAATAAAAGATTGAGGTCAAAATTGCATATAAGCATGAAAATGTGCTATGGAGTTTAAGGGGAAAATTTTTGAATAAAATATCAATACTAAAATGCCCATTTTTTAATGTATAACCTACTTTTATACATCTGGAAAATATTTGAAATAACAGTTAATTTATTATTTTTTATTTCCTTAATTTTAAAATAATAAGCAAAAACAGGTATCAGCTACAAGTATTTTGGTACTTATGAACTATCACAACCATTTTTTACAGAAGAAAATGTAAAAGTTACTTAGCATGTGCAAGTTGGTGGTTTTTGCGATATTTTTTTTTTTTTTTTTTTAGAAAGATTCCCAAACTATCGGTATTTATAGTAAGTTTGGTAAACAACATCCATCATAGGAAAAGAAAACATACTTTAGCAATTTAAAATACAAATTTGAATTATTAAATAAGGATTATGTTATTCATTAAAAAATCTTCTAATCTTTCTGTAATTTGTTGTTGTTGTTATTCTTCTTCCGAAGTACACAGCGTTCTATTTTTACTTGAAAAAACATCAGAGAATTGTGGAGGCTCGGCCTCATGCAATCTTTGGCAACAGCATCTGTCCGGAAAATGCATTGCTTCATTGTTCCCTGCAGAAAATGTTCAGCAAAATTCTGTATTACTGCAGTTTCTTCCATTGCTGGTAAATTCCCCAAGTTCATTTTTTAAAACTTAAGGGGGGGAATATCACAATTTGTGTACAAAAGCATTAGAACTTAGAATACAACAAAATGGAATGCATACAAAAATGTCGGCTTTGTTTGACTGAAACAATTGTTTTCAGCATGGTTGTCAGAGTTTGACACTTTCTGGAAATTCGGTTACTTCTACTGAAATAGGTGGGATAATATGTTAAGTACCAGTATTTTGTTTTAGTATTTCCCTTTATTTATTTACTTTTCCCTTTAAAAAGTGCAACTGGAGAAAATTTCCAACATATGCATGGTATTTTCCACACAATTTTATCACCTGCAACAGTATTAATTTAAGTTGGAATATCCAGTTTAGTAAATTAGTATTTGTTAGACTTTTTGGTTGAAATTATTTGTTATGCTATCTAGTTTTATATCCGTTAATTCTTAATTGAGAGAGTAAAGACTCACATCTTTCATCCATATATTCATTGGTCAAATTGAAACCATTTTTCCAATACTTATTATATCTTGACTACTTTCCATTGTTAATTTTTATTGTTACATTTTAGAAAATGTAATCATGTGTCTGAAATAAAATTTAAGTTATGCTTGATGATAAAAAATACTTAATTCAACATATATTTAAGTAATATGGGAAATTTCAATCTTAGATTGGCATTGGTTTTATGGGAAAACCTTGTGCTTATTTGTAGAATGTCATGTGCATTTCTCTTGTAGAAGAAAAAAAAAAGAGAGAGAGAGACTTTTTTCTAGAAAAAATACATTTTGAAATATTTTTGCTTCTAGAAAAAAGATCTATATCTTATTTAGTTAAAATATGCAAAGCTTTTTTGTAGTAATAAAAATAATTATTTTGCCTAGAATACATAAAAGGAATTTAGTCTGATTTTAAAATAGGCAACACTCCTGGTTGTCTGTTGAAACTCCAGGAGTATGTGGGCCATGGTTGGGTGCGCTACTTGCGAATTTCTTTAGACAGCATCCATCGGTAGCTATCTCCCACTTACATGGGTCTACCGACTCGAAGCACATTCTGATATTCACTACTCATCTTCCACTTTTGAATCATGTAGACCATTGTCAAATTTGGGTAATTCAGCTCACTAGATATGCCCATTAATGATTGGCCAATTTGGGAATACCTGACGATTACATGTTTCTCAAAATCGTATAACTCATGACATCTTGCATGCCACTAATGCCGATGTTGTTTCCTAAATGATATTTTGGTGGAGGGCATGACTTGTATCAGGACAGATATCAGCATTTGCACGGTCCAATTATTGGTAGATAGTATATTTGAAATAACTGATTGAATGGTGAAAATGTTTATATTATGAAACTGTTACTTGGATTTATTTTGTAAATAGTATTAACTACCACAACTGTATTTTTTTCTGAAAATTCTCTCCAGGATGAGCAAATCCTTATTACTATGTTCCTTTTCTCTAGCAGTATAGTCAAAATATAAATTGAATCAGTACTTTGGCCACAAACTAAAAGAATTTCTGTGAACTTTTTTTGGAATCATTGCATTTATGTGTGATTGCAGGAATAGTTCATGGAAATCTTTCCAAAATGTTGATTCATTTATCTCAGTATACTGTAAAGAATAGAATCAAGCTTTCATGAAGTAAAGCATGTCTTCTTAATACTTAAACAAAGCTGTTTCAGATACCTGTCATAAATATGTTGCTAAAAATAGGCATCTGAAAAAAGATGCAAGGGCAATTCGGAAACTAACTTCTGATGTGGCGTGGCTGTAGTAGTATCGGGTGGAGCGTAACCATTGTTACATCAAGCAATCTGTGCTTCAGTAAGCTTCCTGCTATGTTAATGAGAGTTTCTAAGTACCTTTAATAAAAAGGGTACATCTTGCATGTTAGCAAATATGGGAAATTTTGATTTCTGCCTTATATTACTTAATTGCAAAAATGTTCTTACAATGTACTCCGTGGAAAACATTCTGTCAAGTTATGCTATCTCTTATACTTTGGCATAATTAGGAATACTGTTTAATTACATGAAATTAATGATTCTAGCTTATTGGCACACAGTTTCTTTATGAAATATAATCAGAATCTTTTATGGATTTTTGAAATGTTAAACCACCAGCTATTATTTTACAGAAGGAAATTTGTTTAATAATGTCTTTCTTTAAGTTAAAAGTTGAACATTTTTCCAAACTATTTTAGGTTTCTTAATTGTATCAATTCTTTCTTTTAACAGATGAAAATGCTGTCTCGTTTTCTTATATCATCAATGTAAGTATATATTGCCCACTCAGTTTAAGATTTTGTTTCCATTCGTAAGTACAGATGATTCAAAAATACAAAGGATTTTCCTCTTATACCAAAGAATTTTGCAAAAAAAAAGAGATTTTTGAAATTTGGTGTCATTTTCAGGTAATGATACACTGATACTGAAGGAAATTAATTTTTAATTTCGAGAACAGGTATAAGGCCTACCAGAAAGTTCTGTCTGTTTGAGAAATGAACGAAAATACTACATTTTTCATACCCTTAATAATATTTATTATGTAATGTAATTTCCTCCATCGTTACTTCCTCTTCCCAGCGTACCTACATCGTTACTGACCTCTTCCCAGCGTGATAATAATTTGTAAATAACTTTTTTGAAAAATAAAGCGAAGAACTCAAGTAGTTGGCTGACATCTGCTTCAGTTTAAAATTATTTTCACTTAAAATAATTTTGCAAGGAGAGAAACAAGTGATAATTGGAGAGTGCTTGGTCTGGGGAGTATGGTTGATGTGGGAGAAATTTTCGCTTCATGTTTGACACTTATTTCTTAATGAGTTGCAAAATCAGCGTGTGGTATGGCATTATCATGATGATATATATATATATATATACAGTTAATTTTCATTTGTTTCCCTATATGAACAAATATTTTCTTGGATTTCTGAATATCTAGAATGCAGATAATTAATTAGAGTTCTGCATTTTATGCTTAAGATTATGAACAATTACCATATAACTTAAGTGTTATATGAATAATATTGCTTTTAAGTTATTTTCAATGCATGTATGTTATGTCTTACATAAAATTCCATATGTGTCTTTAATTTTAAATGTCAGCTTTTAAGATTCCTTGAGAAATCTTATCTTTGTTGGTATCAAATTTATAATTATGTATTTAAAGAGGCTAATCATTATTAGGGTCTCTAAATTAGAAATTTGAGCTTTTTATTTCACTTTTCCTTTTTATTTTTATTCCTAAATTTGTCAAAAACCATGAAATTCAGCATTATTTTATGTCAAATTAGATGACACATAGCAATATGTCCAATAATGTTTAAAAGCTAGATCTACCAATAATGTTTAAAAGATAATTACATATTATCCCATCAAATGTGAAAGTTGTCTGCATCTGCCATGAAATTTGCTGCAGATCTCAGCAAAGTTACACTTAAACTTTTCTGTAGAATTCTGAAACACATTTCTGTCTGCAGCTGTTATAATAAAACTCAATAGTCTCTTTGCAAAATTCACCAAATAGCCAATGCTGTGAGGTATTCGACCCACTTCTTTTTTGCACTTTTGTAAAAAGACTTTGTTTTTTTATTTCTACTATGTTGTTAGGTCCTCTGATTTTACCAAAGGTCCTGTTAGCAATGCTTTGAGTGCAAACTTCTCTCATATTATTGTTCCATCTATTACTTTTTTATCTACCATGCTCAGCTGTTCTTTTCTTTATTTAGAGGATGTTTTCTCAGCCAGCTGTAAAAACTGGAATCACAGATGTGATTATACAGCCCTTGAATTCGTTATTTTCAAAATGGAAGAAAAAATACTGAAATAACAGTTAATTGAAAAGAAAAGAAAAAAATACTGAAATAACAGTTAAGCCAGCTGTAAAAAATACTGAAATAACAGTCCTTGTTCATAAAAGCAAAAGATAGCCTATCAAGATTACATCAAAAGAAAGTTCAGATGTTATAAGTGTGTTGTGACATCATGCTTATCCATAACTGGTGTTAAATCACATTGCTTGGCAGTAGTTTCATGGTCAGTAGAATAATAAGTAAATACCAAAAGTTGTTTGTTAAAATTTAGAAGCATCCTTAATGGAGACTTTTCAAAATTGTTTGGACTGTACTGTCATGTTTTACTACCACAAATAAATCATTCCTGTGCCTTGGCAAGTAATGCCACTGCACAAAAATGTAATGTTTTTCACTTTTCCAGTCCTGAAAGATTTTGCTATTCCATGCATCATATGATCTTTTAATTTATCTTTTTTAATAGAAAAATACATTTTGCAATCCCTTTTTTTCATATTATTATTTAATTTGAATGTAGTAAAAAGCAATATTTTGTAGTCTAGTTGCTTTAATTTAATGTTATCTTTTTAAATGATTATTGATAATTTTTATAAATATTTGCATTATTTTTGTAATTAATAAAAGATGTGTCCAGTGCCATGTATAACTTTCTTCTGTTAAAACTATTTGTGTATAGCCAACAATGAATATGTTACATTTATGTAATTTAATTGACATTTGGTTATACAATAAAAAGTCTTTAATCCAGACCTCAAAGCTACAAACTTTCTGCGCATGCGCATAATACGTTTACGCATGCTCATTTAATGTATAACGGACAGTATAAGCTAAGCTAAAATTATCTAATTCAGTTAATGTTGCCGATTGCATTGTTCCTTAATCTTCTAATTGGATATGGCTTCTTATTTTTTGCAGACTGTTAGAGCAATTTTATAAAAAGTAAGCTTGAACTTTCAGTTATGTCAAAAAGAGTTTCCGATTCTGGAGTTACCAAAGGATCTACAAATCGAAAGCATGTTTCGATGTACTGCTTCCGATAGTGAAGAAAGTAACAGAGAGGTTATTGAAAACGAAAAAATTTCGATTGACAAGTTAGTCGTATTCTCGACACAGCAATTACAGGACTTGAACAGTGGAACTGAACAAGAAATTATGTATGTTTATAAAATTAAAGAGAAATATTAGCACAAAAAATGAAGCAACTTAAACAATAAAATATTAAGGTTTTTTTTTTTTTTTTTTTTTTGTAAATTTTGATACCTTTTAGATCATAATTGCTCTTTATTTCATAAATTATGGTTTCATATTTTTAATTTTATAATTTCTACATGCCATCTTACCAGATTTAAATTGATGATCTATAATCCGAAAAAACCCCTAATCCAGAATCGCCGAAGTCTCGACGAGTCCGGATTAAAGACTTTGTACTGTATCTGATTATCTGTACCCCTTGAAAAGTATTCTCAAGGCAATGCACTGTGTATCCAAAATAGGCAACCCATGACATCGCCAAAATGTATTTATGTGGCAACCTGGATATGCACATGTGCATAACAAATAAGAGCTGATTTCTGATGATCTGCTTTTTTTCCCCCATATTTAATGTTTTTTTATTCATTTTTAGGTATTTGAAAAGCAGGGAGAATTATTGCTTGAGGAATGTGTGAAATATGGTGTGCCTGTGTAAGTAAAGTATTGGTTTTTCTTTTGTCTTCAGTATAAATGAAATATTTCTTTTGCTTACTTTAAATCTGCCATTAACCGTCTTTTATATTTTAGGGGACCAGCTTTGTTAAAGCTGAAGAATAGAGAAGATGTGACATTACCATGTGGAAAAGTGGTAAGAAAACTGGTGTCATAGGAAAAACTGCAGCTTATAATTTATATAAATTGTATTTTTAAAGGCATAAAACCATAATGTAAATAATAGCCAACTGAAAAATTATTACCAATGGTTGAATTGTAGCTAAAATTGTTGGGTACTAATAATTTCATGTAGAAAGGTCTAGCTGCATGTTCATTATTTTCTCTATGTGTAATAAGAATATGAACCTTTTCTATAAAGTAAAACTCAGTTTGGCTTAATATAAACACTAGTCTAACTTTCTTAGATTATATCAGATAAATTTTCATCCAGTCTTTACCTTTTACTAGCAGAATGAATTAATTCAGTACCAGATTTGAGTAACTACAACAAATATAAAATAACTAAAATATGTATTTGAACTTCACCTGGAAGTTAACAGAACTAAAACAGTCAACAGCATAAACTCCGCTGCTTGCAGCTGGAAAGACAGAATGACTCAACGTTTTTACTAGTCAAAGTATAAATTTAAAGCCTAACAATATGACTGCACTAAACTCACTAGCTCATAGTAACATCTCTAAAGGCAGGCAATAACAGAAGAGATTCAGTACAATAGCCTGATATGCCCCTCTCTCTTAAATTTGGACTCTTACTCCTATTTAAAACTTAGTTTGTTTACATAATCTAGTAGAATAGTCAAAATAGTAGAAGTGTGGAACATGCATCATTCATTTGGCCAGTTTTGATAAGAGATTTAATACCATTAGATTTTTTCTAGATGATTAAACAAAAAAATTATAAGATTTTGCCGATCAATGAGTAGCCATTGAATTTAAAAAGCTTCATAAATAATGATGTGGCTATATTTAAGCAATTATGTATCAAGCAGCACTGAATGAAATCTAACATCATGTGGATGTTTGTCACCAGGAAATGTTCACATTGTTTGGGAGGTTGAACTCTATGACAGATTGATTTTATATCATTAAATTAAAATGCTGGAAATAAACTATTTTGTAGATAAATTTCATCATAAATATGTTCTATTTGGATAACAAAATTACATCATGATAGAAAGAATTTTGACTGGACAATGTTAAAGTCTATAACTTTTTAGCTATTCTGTTTTTATTAGAAACTGTGTAATTTATTCAAAACTGTTTTTAGAGCAATGATTTAAATTTTATACATTGTTAGCAATAAAAATATTACTGCTGCAAATTATTATTTAAGATATTGAATATTTTTTGAAAATTTAGAAAAGTTTATAGGCTGTGTGTATATCTTTCCAATATTTAAGACCTATCTTATTTTTCTTTGTATTATCATCTCCAAAATATTTGTTTCTTAAACATAAATATTTTGTTAAAAGTGGAAATATTTATGTTAAAAGTGAAAATTTGAATTGAGAAGTAAAGCGTAATCCTTAACAAAACTACCTGATCAAAATAGTCCTCTATTTATTTGTGTTGTACAGTTATTCGTATTGAAACTTTATTTTGAATTGACAAGAGCATACTGACAAAATAGATATTTTTGCTCATTAATTTTAAAAAAATCAGGTTGTTTTGCTAAATAGATGGGCATTCAAAGCTCTATTTTAGTGTTTGGTATTAAGAGCAAGGTCAACATTTATGAAACATCAAACAGTATTTTTTTCCCCATAAGTTTAGCTGCTCCTTGAATTTTGCTTTATCTATTTAAATAAAAATTAAGACTTTAATTAATTTAATAATTTTGAATTGTTGTGTAGTTTTATTCATATATGTATGTTTATGTATATATATATATATATATATGTATGTATTTTTAGGTTTATGCTTCCGATGTTCATAGTGCAACTCAACCTGGAACAACCTTCTTAGGTAAGCATGTGTTAATGAACGGACTCTATTTCTGTGTGGAATACAAAATTATACTTGAAAGAGACAAAACTGTGATCGATTTAATATTTTGTATCTATTAGTTACTTGTCTATAAATCTTAAATTCTGGAACCCTAAAAAATATAACATTTGATGAAAGAATTACTGAAAGTGTCTTATTCTTGATAATAATATAATTTTTATTTATCTTTGAAAAATGACAGAAGTTAGAAAGTGATGGCATACTATATAGGGATTTATTAAATCTAATAAATATTTATGCTGGATTTTAGAATCACATTTATCACCTCCATTGTGTTGTTATATTCTTTTACAGGTAAACCTCTTTGTTCTGCAAATTTCTGTAAGATACAGTATAATGCCAAAACATAAATGTCTTTAATATCTCCTTTCCCAAAATATCACGTACAGCTATAGTACTGAATTTTAAAAACCATAGTTTTCTTTCTGAAAGCATAGCCTCTTTTGCCCTTGATGTTAGGTTTCTGAACTGTACTGTTTTATCCTGTTTGAATTAAAATGTTACCAATCAGATCATTTTAGAAATAGTGTTACGAAATGTATAGGCGCAATAAGATGGCTTCCCCACAAAGCAGTTTTAGGGTTGCCACATTTGGCGAGAAATCGCCCATTTGGCAACAAAATTGGCAATATACCATAGACGGTTGGAGAACCTTCTGGAATGAATTCTTACCAGTTTAGCCCAGAATGTTCCCAAACACAAACCGAAAGGTAAATAAACCCTGCTGGTTCGCAGTCAGTGAGTGTGCTTCATCAAGAGGGCGAGTCAGTGTGCCTCGTCTAGAGTGAGCTGATAGTCAGTCATTGAGCAAGTGTCTCGAAGTCTAGTGCCGAGTTAGTATCGAGTTGGTGTCTCGTCTAGCGAGTCAATCTCTGCGGAGTCGATCGAGTTGACAGCCGGGCAGCGAGTGCACCGAAGGAGTCTGTTAGTGTATCGTGTTTAGTGCATCATCGAGAGAGCGTGTTGAGCTCCGGGAATGACTAAACCGAAGAGTCGGGAGCTGTGCTTGTGTGTAGTCAGGTACATCGCGAGTTATAGCGTGGAGAGTCTCGAGAGTACGTGAAGTTCCGAGAGTGACCATGCAGAGTCGGGAGCTAGTGCCGAGTGGGTTGTCGAGTGCACCGAAGGAGTCTGTTAGTGTATCGTGTTTAGTGCATCGTCGAGAGAGCGTGTTGAGCTCCGGGAACGACTAAACCGAAGAGTCGGGAGCTGTGCTTGTGTGTAGTCAAGTGCATCGCGAGTTATAGCGTGGAGAGTCTCGAGAGTACGTGAAGTTCCGAGAGGGACCATGCAGAGTCGGGAGCTGTACTCTGGTGCTTTGCAGTGAAGCTGTCTCCACCATGATAGCCTGATAACCTGAAGGCTGTGTTGCTGATCGTGTCAGCGTGTTTATAGTAGTTCATCAACGACTGTAAAATGTGTTTTGAAGCTGTCC
The DNA here is from genome assembly GCF_044657685.1 of Stegodyphus dumicola. Lineage (NCBI taxonomy): Eukaryota > Metazoa > Arthropoda > Arachnida > Araneae > Eresidae > Stegodyphus > Stegodyphus dumicola. Next base: position 16,884,598 of record NC_140772.1, on the reverse strand, counting down.
TGACAATACTGGCAAATAAAGTGTGTTTCGATACTTCATCAAGTGTTGTCATTATTCACTCCAAATCCACACAAACCCTGTACAAACGTGAAGGAAGAAAATGACGTAACAACTGGTGTCAGAAAAAGAAAAAAACGCAACATTAGCTTTTATATTGTAAACATGCAAAGAAAGATTTTGATTCCTTCCTTTTTGTTTGGATTGGGAATTTTATAAGAATATATTTTTTCTGCTAATTTTTTTAAGCTTTTATTACTTTATCTCTACACAAATAATTTTATCTAATTCAAAACTTATCAACAATTAAAATAACTTTAGCTAATGTTCCAATTTTCTAAAGGTAATTTAGGTGACCAAAGTCAAATCAATAACTCTTTTAAACTTGAGTAAAAATATTAAATAATTAACTGGACATTTCTTTCTTTACCTAAAAGATATTTTGAGCTTAAAAAATTTGAAATTTTTCAGTAAAAATTGAAATTGGTTACTTGAAATATATTCCACTTAATGCATTGTATTTTACTTGGTCACAGGAACAATGTGCTATCAATGTTTGACTGTATATAAAATTTATAACATAAACTTACATTTTTTTAAACTTCTTTCTGTAAAATAAAAATTTGTGGAACCAGATAATTTTTTATTTCAATTCAATGTTTAGGTACCTTTTTAAAAGTAATATAGTTTTGTGTTTATCAGTTTAGTAATAAATTCTTTTATAATATGTATTATATTTACAAATTGGCATGTACGAAGCATTCAAGAAATACGTAAAACTGTTCATTTGCAGTTGTGTAAAAATGTGTTACATAAATATTTTCCTGTCACCATTTTTGACAAACAAAAACTTTGAGCATACAGTGTGATTTAGCTCAAATAATGGATGAGAATGACCTCACAACACTCTTGTAACAGGGTTCGTAAAGGTCCTTACAAGTGCTTATAAGTCCTTATATTTGAAAATAAAATATAAAGGCCCTTATAGGTGCTTACTTTTTCTTTAAAGCCCTTATTTTTTTGTTTTTAGTGCTTATTTTTTGCTTTTAGTGCTTTTTTTAATGAACGCGCTATTTCCCCCCGTACCGAAGCCGAAACTAAATAAACAACTTTTCTTCCTTACATGGAACGTCAGATGGTGAATCATACTCCCGGAAAGCTTTTCCCCCTTTCTCCGCATTAACGTAAATGGTGCACGCGAGAGTACAGACAGGTGCACGTCGTTCTATTGGTCAAAGAATTGCGAAAACCGTAGAAATTCCAATACATTCGATATTCTTTTCCTCCCACCCAAATACTACACATGTTTGAATTTCTATCAAGATTTTAATAATTTACATTCTCGTTCCGCGTGGTCAGTTCATATTCGTGTTTATTATGATCGTTATGCTTATATTGTGAGCCATATGTATGAATATTTATAATATAGTTGCAGTAGCTACTGAAGTGTAGATAAACTTCCAAAAATGTTTTTTTTTTTTTTTTTTTTTTTTACACACATTAGCTTTGTAAGGAATAATATTCGGAATGGCTTAAATAAAAGGAAAGTAATCGAATAGTCATAATAATTTCTTTTCTTTTTTGCCAATACATTATACAGTACGGAGGTTAGGAGGTTCTCCCCTTTCTCCGCAAAATCTGTAATATTGAAGCAGCGGACTTTTTTTTTTTTTTTTTTGTCACTGTCCAATCTGGATTGAATAGGACTGAAAGTTTTGCAGTCTACCCAACCCAAGCGAAAAATTATTCTATTCTGGAAATTTAACGGTCTGTTCAAAATTAGAATCAAAAGCACCCCAGATTAGTAAGTCTCTTTTTTTTCCTTTATTTAGTTCTTTATTGTTCGAATACCGGCAGCTGTTGATTCCGATTGCGTAATATCACGTATGGAAGAATTACACCGCACGTATTGCGCAATAACGTTTGGTATTTTGCAGAGATAATTAATTTTGATGTTCAGTCTGAGATTTATTTATGAACACTTAAAAGAGTTTTACTGTTCTTTCTAAGCAGAGTATTTCTCAGTTCCGTTGGTCTATTTTTATATGAAGCACATATCAGAATGTCAAAATCATTTATTTAGCCGAGCAATCTAAAAAACGGCTACAATCTCCCCTCCTCCTCTTTTTCCACTTACGCTCGACTATACGGAATATTCGGCAATTTCCGAGTATGCGAGCTAGTTAAGCTTTTACTGTTAAAGGATGACTGCATGAAGCAATTTCCCGTCTCCTGATTTCAGAAATGTTCCTCTTTTTACTTAAATTACTTTGCTTGGAATATATGTTAAGGAAAAACAGTTATGCAATGGAAATTTAGAAAATGTTCAGAATTTTGATTTAAGTTAAATTCTTTAAATATCAATATAAGAGGAAAAATAAATTGTATTTATTATTAGGTGCCAAGCGAATACAATTAAAATGGCTTATTATTATTTATTTTCTATATTTTGAACTGAAATTTCATCATTAAATCTTGTAATATAGTTTAGTTCTCCATAGTTTTTTTTTTTTTTTTTCTCTCATTGTAAACAAATTCTGTAAATTGAACTGTCATTTAAAATTTAAAAGAAAGTTAATTATTTTCCATGGTTGAGGTAATGCTTATTCTTTTAATAAATATTGCATTGCTCATATTTTGAATTGCAAGTCTAATTTTTGTTTTAAGGTTATGCAGTTGTGTATAATGTAATTAGACAGGCGCTTATTTTTTTTCTTAAAATGTGCTTGAAAAGTGCTTATAGGTGCTTATTTTTTTAACTAAAATGTGGCTATGAACCCTGTATAAGATCTACTTTGATTTTATGTGACCATAATTCCCAGTAAGCCAGTTTAGTTTCTGTAAGGAAAGGTGTAAGTTAGCTACTTTTTTTTTTAATTGTTTTGTTTCTGTCTTGTATTTTGGAATTAAAAAAAAAAAGTTTATAATTCCAGATGTGCCTTTCACATTACACAAGGAGTGAAGTATTTTCAAAATTGTGAAACTGATTGGTTATACTAGTGCTCATACATTCAAAATGATGAAAGAGTCTGTATTTTTTAAAATGTTATTTGTAAAAAAGCAGTTCAACCATGTAGCATGATGCTTTAAATTTATATTTAAAGGAATTTATCTTGTGCCTAGTTCACAAAAAAGATGACTGTTTAAAATCCCATAAGAGAATTAGGATTGCTGAAATGATTGGCATAAATTGTAATGAATTTGTTTGTCAAATAATCTTAAAGCTCAAGTTCCTATTTTTTTTTTTTTTTTTTAATATGTGCTATGTCTATAACTTGTATATCTTGAATATGTAATGAAATGAAAGGTGGTCTATAATTATCTAACTGAATAAAAAACATCTCTTTTTTCAAACTCCCATCCCAAGGATTAAATTTGAAAAGATTGTTGCCAGCTTTAATGGTGGACAAAAATTACTTAAGTACCAAAAATATGAATTGGGAAGGAATTGCTGAACATTTTTTTATTTTTCTATGACCATCTGATATTATAATTTAGAAACTGCAGGAATAGTTTTAAATTATTAATTATGAACTGTTTTTTTAATTATGTTCTGATTCTGATTGTTTCTAAAATTTTTATTATCTTGTTCAGTTTTATTTTAAGCAAATTTTTATGTATTTATTAGTTGTTGATTGCCCATCAGAAGAATATTTGGATGCATTTATTAATGAAGTAAAGTTCCACAAGTGCCAGCTACCTCATGATAGTGCAGATAATATTTCTGCTGTGTTTCACTTTTCACCAATTGATGTCATAAAAATGAAGAAATATGAAGAGTGGATAAACAGGTATTTGATCTTTACATTTTTCAAAAAGATGTAAATAGTTAAGTGTTTGTGTTGTTTCTTGAATTGTTTCTGTAAGTTAGAATGAACTTGATCAAACTATCCAATCCTGCTTCGGCTGATAAAGCAGACAAGTCATCTGCAAAAACTTTAAATGTGGTTTCCAGTGTATTAAATATTTTATATCAATTTTAATTTGAAAAATCCTCTTTTCGCTGCTAACTTAAGTAGAAATTTCCAAATATAATATAATGATTAATATCTGCCTCTTCAAATAGTTTTCCATAATTACATAGTACATTCAAAACTTACTGTGGAAACTTTATATGCCTTGTTATAATGTAAAAACCTAACTATAATCAACATTCTGAAACATAATCTAAAAAGATAATTTGTGATAACATAATCTAAAAAGATTAGATTTTGCAAACGAATAATCAGTTTCATGATCATGGATGCCATAGTGACCATGTATCTAGAGTAATTTTACATCAGTCCTTTTCAGTATTGATGAAAAAATAATTTCAGCATCTAAACTATTGTATATTCAATTTTTATAATTTTTATAAGATGCTAAAAATTATAAAGTATTTCAACTGTTACTAAAATCTTTAATGGCAGTCCAATTAAAATTATTAATTACATTGTATTCCAAAATTACTATACTAATGATTATCTGTATAAAAGCCTCTTTTAATGCTGTTAATTAAGTATGAAGGACTTGGGAATTATCATTATGTCTAGATCCCCCACCTTTTTTTTAATTATTATTATTGTAATAACATGGCTGTATAGTAGTATATAAATATGGCACCCATTCTCTTTTGAATTCTGGAAACATCAATGAAAATTTCATATCTTTGATCATTTGGGTCAGCATAGCAGTGGTGAGCTATAGAAAGCTTGCATGAACCCTTTGTTAAATTTTCCTTTAATTTGCAAGCTACTTGTTCTTTTTTATTTTCTTATTTATTAAAAAAAGCATATTTCACAGGTCATAAATCATTTAATATTAATGCATGAAATAAAAATGAATAATTTTTGGTATTCTGTTGAGAAAACTTTAACAGGAAAACATCAGTATCACAAAATTCCTAATAGTATGATGAAATAAAGGCATTATAGAACTTTGCCATTAGTTGAAGCTCAACGAGCTTTCATCTTGATGAACAATATTCCCTCAAAAAAATCTGCAATTGTATAGTATATTTCAGATTTATTGGCAAGCTCCTTAACTGAGACACCTATAAGAGGATTTAATTTTTAACCTTATGTATTTTTGAAAAATCATCTTTCAGCCGTAGAATCTCCTAGATCAACTGACATGAAAGAAGAAAATAATGTGTGGCAGTTTCTGACATTTATTATGCTGCAAAATTAAATGTAGAATCCCTCCTTGCTTTCCTTAATCAGCTAACTTGATGGTTGAATCTCCATTAAATTTGAAAAAAAATTGTCATCAGATGTTATGAAAATGTATTCAATATGCATAGCATTTTTAATGGAATCCCTAGAAAGGGAACATTTGTTGATATAATACAAAAACTATTTTGTTATGTCATTTTAAACCAATAATATGTGTAAAACATTAAATTCTTAAATGTTTGTAAATAAAATTCTATAAAATTAAGTGACTAGTTTTGATTAATAAAAGATATTTCTGAAGTCAGTGAATCCTAAAATGTAAAATGTGCATAAGTTCTTAATTTTGAAAATTCATCTTTAGAGAATAAGATTTTTCAGTTATTCAAAAATTGATGAAAATGTGTTAAAAAAATTACTTTATGAAAAATTTTAATATTTTTCCTATTCTGGAATATAAGTACATATATATATCATAAAGACATAAAGTAAGAAACTTCGAACTAATTTTTTAATAAGACCAAAAATTGAAATTCATAATTAATAAATTTCGTATAATCCTGTAAATACAATAAAGAATTTTAAAAAAGTTAAAACAAAAACTTTTCAAACAAGCAATACCCCAATTCAATAAATTTAAAGAAAAACAAACATAATAGAAGATGAATTCAATCAGCTTCAATGCCACTTCATCAAGAGGAGGAACACTGAAATCTCTCTTCCACAAAAATCCTTGCTTTTCTCTTTAAATTTATTGAAATGGGGTATTGCTTGTTTGAAAAGTTTTTGTTTTAACTTTTTTAAAAATTCTTTACTGCATTTATAGAATGTTCATATTTTGTTTTTAAAAAATTGTTTTGTAATTATCAAATATATATATATATATATATGCAGTAGTTTGTTGTATATTGCATTCCTAATCTTCTTGTACAGGTTCCATCAGAACACATATCACTTTCTATTGAATTCTTATAATCCATCGATGAGCAGTGCAGCAGTTCATCAAACACAGAATATTCTTCACCTTCTGCATCCTGAAATATTTGGTTTAATACAGGAAGTTGAAAAAGTAAGGAAAATCCATAATTTAAAATATTTTAATTATTATATATCATTATCAATTGAAGTCTTTTTTTAAAAAAAAAAAGCTTTTAAAGTTTATAAAATGCAAAATGACTAGAATTCCGAGTTACCTGTAATAATTAGATAAGAAGCACAAAAATAACTAAAAAATATGAATAATCCAAAAAAGGTACTCACAAGCATTAATTATCACAAAATTAAAGTTATCAGTATTTTTAAATGAATGGCATACACTGTAATATTTGAAGAGTTTTGTTGAAATAATAACAACACATTTTTATAGATTTACAATTTTTGCAGTTGAAAAAGGTTCATTATGTTCCTTTTTTAGCAGTCGTATTAATATTTTTTCATGCAGTATCGCAAATACCATGAAAAGCTATGATGTCATTAAATTTTAATTCAATTTATTTGCCTGTTTAATATAACAGCTAATCTGCACATTGCAGTTCTGCATTATTGCTCATCATTCTCTTTCACTTTTATTTTCACTATCTTCTTCACAACCTTCTGCTGATTCTTTTTGATTCACTGCATCAAAGAGTATTGTGGTCCAACAAAATGCTAAAGCCTTCATTATTCTTAATTTTCATCATCTATACTTCAGTGTTTTCACTTCTTTCATCTATACTCCTCTAGTTTCAAACTATTAAATATCCCCCCCCAAAAAAAATTATGCAAGTAGGAAGAATAGAATTACTTCATAACCAAAATATTTCTTTTTTATGACACTAAAAATTAGTTTTATAAGGATTAAGTTTCTGCATTCATTCAAGACCTTAGCAGTGTGATTTATTGAATCAAAAATCATAAAAATTTCTTCCAACATTTTTTATATATTACAAGTACCATTGTGAGAAGGTAATAAACTTACAATTATTTATTTATTTTGAGCTATTAAAGCTGAAAATAATAAGAAAATTGTTAAATTCAAATCTTCTAAAGAAATTGTGTCAAAAGAAAAGTCATTGTGTTAGTAAGAAAATTGGCTTTATTTTATTTTATTTTATTTTATTTTATTATTTATTTATTATTTTTGTTGTTTTTTTTTTAGTAAAGTACGATGTTAAGATTTGGTTTGTTATCTGTGTTATAATTCATTTATATTCAATATTATAGAATTAAATTATCTTAATCTTGAAATTTGCAGCCTACGCCAGTTTGCTCACATTTACATAGAAAAATTTTGCAGCCCCCTCCATTCTTACAGTACCATTTTCGGCCTGTAGAAAAACTTTGTTGGTAAGATATATTTAAATAAATTATGATGCAGTAATTATTTAGAAAGTGTTTTCTAAGCGTTTACATTTCATTTTTCTCTCAAAAGCAAATGTATATTTGTTTTAAATTTCTTAAAAAAAATTCTTGAACTCCATTTTGAAATGTGTTAAAACACAAAATCATGTAAGTAGATATTTATATTACAATAAGTTTGAATATTAATTGTCATCTATTTGATTCAGTTGAGGCCTCTTTCCACTTTAATATATCTATATTTTTGTATTTTGTTAGTGTGATTTTCTTTTGCATTTTGTTAGTATGATTTTCTGGTAATTTAAAAAGTCTATTTGTTTTTATGCTAATTTTGTTATTGTTGTTAATTTTACAATTCTGTTCTAAATTTGTGTGCTTTTAAAGAATTATTGTTTCGCTCGTTTCCTGGTCTTTTAATTAAGTAGGTATATATTGTTCTGTTAAGATGTTAGTTCTCAAGCTTTCCATGCAAATGCCTTTTCTGAAAAATTATTCAGACATTTCTAATAGAGGGAGAAAAAGGAGAGAGAGCAAAGAATAAAAAGTTATAAAAACTCTCAGGTTTTTAAAATTTTTAGTGGATTTTAGATCATTATATACATGAGACTTCAGAAGGGTCTTAATATCTTGAGTGCAAAAATGAACCATTTTTACATAGGAACATGTAGCCACAAATGCCACTTGTATTTGTTAGTAATATAGAAAGAATAAAAAATAAAGGAATGCAGGTAAGAAAATACAAGAAAGTTATTAGACCTCCATATGTTTAAATGTTCATAGGAAATGCTGAATGTTCATGCTGTCCAAGGTAATATATGTATTTCAACATCAGTGCATAAGTCAGAGGGTGGGTGAAAAATTCTCAGTCTTCTGGACAAAAAAATAATTATAATTTTTGCAACAAAGTATCAGAAGTTATATGGCTGTTGTATAGTTACAAGTTCCTTTGCAAAAATAGTTTTGGATTCCTTGTCTGCCTGAAACATTTTTAATTACCCTGCAGTTGTTTTATAATATTTATATTTTACACATGAAATATTTTATTAAAAATTGGAATTAAAATGATATAATTATCCAAAATAAAAAATATAGTACTTCCTTAATTCATTCTCATTCTTAGAGAACTAAAGAGCCTTGTCCACAAACAATTTTTTTTGTGTGTGGTTTACGCATCCGCAATTGATTTTTCATTCCATATTAAAACGTGTGGAGATTTTCACTTAAAAATTCCGATTCTTAATTTCACTTAGGCACTAAATAAAATACCTCACTATGGAAAAACAATCATGTAAGCATGAATTTGGGAGGTTAATAATTTAGCTCCGTAGTTGAGTATCTGCTTGGCATACATCTCAAACCAAACATTCACCTATTTTGTATCCCTGATGCCGACCTGACGAGTCATTATTTATTATATTTTGCTTTCATCACCGCATGTTTATCAATACATGACAGCTTCAGTAATAACTCATGCAGTGATGTCTAAACTTTTTTTATATATTAGTAATTGAATAACAAGAGTATGGCAACCTTTTATGCTAACATTATGCTTGGCGATGATTATAGATTTTTAAATGTTCTAAGAAATGTTGACAAAGAAAAATTCAACAAAAATTTCTTTTCTTATGCTAAAAATAGATTTTGTTAATGAAACTCCCTGGCCAAAAGATTACATTTGGTGCTATTTTAATTAAGAATAACTGACATGTTGTTCACCATAAACCTAGATGCAGTGGCAGATGTCAGCATCGGACGGCAGAATTTTGAAAAGATGAAATTTTTGGAATTTGGGGAAGCCCCAAGTGGCAAAATTAAGGGCTGAGAAGTTTTTTATGGTTTAGGGAAAGCACCTGGGATCCAAAGTTTAGGTGCGGGGAAAATTTAGAATTTTAATTAATTAGGAAAATTAGGAAGGCGCTTTGTAACAGAATTTAGGACTCGTAGAGACTACACCAGGCAGTATCTAGCACCGGCCCTAGATTAAACCTTAAGTATATGTGGGAGTTTATTTATTCAGGACTCAGATTACATTCAAGCATGTACAAGAAGAAATAAGCGTAGGTATAGTAAATAGCTAAACTAATACTCAGGCTTAATTCAGTACGCAATAGGAGCAAGACTCAATTTAGCGAAACAACTTGGCTTTCGTCACAAATACACAGCCAATAATGTATAACGGATGCTATTAAGCTAGGCTAAAATTATCTTTACTGATTCTAAGGCATTTCAGTTAATGTAGCAGACTGTGCTGCTCCCTAATCTGCTAATTTGATCCAGTTTATTATTTTTTGCAGACTCTTATTATTACGGCAATTTTATAAAAATTAAGCTTGAATTTTCGATTATGTCGAAAAGAGTTTCCAATTCTGGGGCTGTCTAACAATCTATAAAGCGAAACCATGTTTCGATGTCCATTAAACAAAAAGTGGAATTGCTGCAAACAATGGATAAAAGCATATCCGTCTCAAAATTCTGGGAGGAGTATGGTATTAGAAAGCCGACTGTATGTAACATAAGAAAAAAGAAAAAGGTACTTTTGAATTTTTTGAGGAAGCAACTTAAACAACTTGCATTGAAAGAAATGTTTAATAAAGTAAATAAATAAATATTAAGCTTTGTTTTGTTTTGGTTGTAAATTTTGATACCATTTGGATCATAATTGTTCTTTATTTCATAAATTACAATTTCATATTTTTAATTGAATAATTTCTGCATGCCATCTTACCAGATTTAAATTGAGGGTCTAATATCTGGAATTGCTTAGTTCTGAGGAGTCCGGATTTCGGACTTTGTACTGTAATACTAACTCTGTATAAAATAAATGTTATGTTTCTTGTAAAGTGTTAACTTTTCTTGGGATCTCTTCCCCCTACCCCTATTTTTTTTTTTTTTTTTTTTTTTTTTTTTTTTTTTTTTTTTTGATGGATTACATTAGGTTATTTGAATATGGAAAAGATGTAAGAGCTGTCTGCCTATGGGGTGCATGTCTTTGTGGAAGACTTTCTTAGGGAAATGACTTGTATTTTCATTACACTTGGGGAAAAACCCTGAAAATCAACCATGCAGCCTTCCATTTTGCCTTGGATTGAACCTGATCAAACTCTTAGTATTTAATGGTCTTAATCATTCAGCCATCTATTTCTTTTTAATGTGTTTTTATTGAACAAATAAACAAACTCTTAGTATTTAATGGTCTTAATCATTCGGCCACTGGCAGGGCCATCTATTTCTTTTTAATGTGTTTTTATAGAACAAATAAACAGTAATAGGCTAATATTAATATATATGCTGCAGGCAGATTTACCAATTTTTTGTGTCTTTGGAGTTTTTTATGAAATATTATGAAAACAAGCAGTACTGTGTTATTTAGCTGACCGTGATTTATTATTTACATCAATTATTACATTATTACATAATTCTAGAAGCTAAGATATCATTTTAGCTAATGTAAAATGCTTTTGTTGGAAAGCAGATGAATTTCTGCAGATGTCTGATTCTTCATTTGTTTTTGAGACATACATAGTTATATAAAAAAAATAACAGTTATTGTACCTTAAATTTATATAATATAAGGAAATAACTGGCAACATAAGAAACATTCCCCCTCCCCCTCCCGAAGGGTGGGCATCCTTTCCCTCCTCTCTTTTTTCAACATTGGCCACTCCTAAGGCAGGAAGTGACCTTTTTATAATAAAAATAAATAAATAAATATAAAATAAATAGTATAAAAAACAATAAAAAAATACAAAATGTACACAATAGCATCTCATCATTGTCATAAAATATTTCTCAAAAATGCTTTTTAATTAGGGTTTTGTAACATGAATTTGCCTCTCTGTAACAATAGTTTTAAATAGAAAAAAATTGTATTGTACAAGCCATGATCTTGATCAAATTAAAAATCTCTGTGAGCCTCTTTCGTTTAAATGATAAGTGGTATTCAACAAAAGTGATTACAAATAGTGATATGTCATTCCTGAAATGAAAGGTGCATTAAATATTTAAATCAAATGAATGTGATTTGAACAAAGGATTATCTATGTAGCAAAAACAAAAGTATTTACATCATTGCATTCAAGTGCACTGTATCTGTTTATTTTTAATTTTACCAAATACTAAATCAGTAATTTGTGTTTACTGAAATTATTAATTACTGAACTGTTTAATAGTTTTCAAAATGGTAACCATGTGTTAATGTTTTCAAAACTAACTAGGTTTTTGTCATTTTGTCCTACAGTGTTATTCTTAAGAAATGAACGTATATGTAATTTATATAGACTTCATATGGAAGAAATAACAAAAGGTATTTTTATACTTTAGGTCTAATACCGTCAGTCTTAATCCAGAAAATTATATTCAAAATGCCAAATCTGTGCCAGGATTTGAGGAGAAATTAAAGATTTTACAAAACAAACTAAAATGTATACCAAGACAGGATGGTAGATATTGAAATTTTTAACCCTTTATAGTTTTAATTATGAAATTAAAGCAATTTGTTTACAGAATTTTTCATTTCATTCCACTTTTAATGTAATGTAATTCGTTTTAAACCTTTTACAAATAATCACATAATTGCATTTTTTAGGAAATCCTTATCCTGAAGTCTTATTTCTTGGAACTGGTTCTGCAACATCCACTGCATACCGCAATGTTTCTTCTATTTTGATTAATGTTAAGTATGTTAAAACCTTAATGAAATACTAACATCAAGTATTTAGTTGTTTGTAACATCAAGTATTTAGTATAAGTATAAATCAAGTATTTGTGAATTATGTCTATGTGTGATTTTGATTTAGAATATATTATTATTTCAGTTCTCACAACAGTATATTGTTGGATTGTGGTGAAGGTACATTTACTCAACTAGTTCGTTACTTTGGGCAGGCTGGAGCTAATGATGTTCTGAGAAGGCTATCTTGTATTTTTATTTCACATCGTCATACTGATCATTATTTGGTAAATGTCCAAATATTTAATTTTTTAAAGGTTAAAATTTACAAAAAAAAAAAAAAAAAAAAAAGTGATTTAGAAATATTGTAAAACTGATGAGATATTTTATGTGATAAGTTCTTTATAAAATTTTTAGGTACTTGGCAATAAGCCAGCATCTGCCAATACTCCATCAAGAACCCATTGGTGTTTTTAGTAATGAAATATAGTTTCAGCATCAGCAGATCAAATAAACAAATTCAGGTAGATATAACATCAAGCAGACTGTTATTTTCTGCAACTTGTCAATGTAAAAGCTGCTGAATGAGAAAGCAGGCGACTTATTCTGCTATTATTATTAGGCAGTTTTGTTAATTTTACATTTCCATCTTGCATCTTCTGTCATATATAGTGTCAGTGTGTGAGATTTGGAAGACTTACAATTTTTTAATAAAATATTACATGCATAAAAATGATTAATTTTACTTAATTTCTTGGCAAATGCAATACAAAGTCCAAAATCCTGACACCTGGAATCCAGACCTTTTGACCACCAGCCTAATAATAATAATAAATAATTAAATAAATAAACCTCCCTTTACGAAGTCTATGAACCGAGAATATAAGAACAAAGAGGGGCAGGTAAAAATCCCATAAATGGGATTTTTCTGTGAACTGAGATTCGTGCATGTCGACTTCAAACATCTGCTGACTATAGAATCACACTATGGTCAATAACAGTGTCAGGGTTGCAGTGCTACCTGGAAAACCGGAAAAGTCAGAGAATTTGAAAATTGACTAAAAAATTCAGGGAATTTAAATATTTTACTCAAAATCTGGAAAAGTCAGGGGATTTCATACGTTATTCCTCCCCCCCCCCCCAGCGTTGAAAGTGATCACATTCTTGGTGAATTATATATTGCGGGAACATTGTTCGGGCAGCTGGCATAGGACCAATTTTCACATCTCCAATGAGATTTTCTTTTAGAAAGGCAAAGCAAGTTTCCAGTAACCTAGAGAATTGTGAGAGTCACATGCTCATATGCAGTGCATGTTGAACGAAAGAAAATCCATTCTTGTATAAAACAAAATTGGTTTAATCCTAGTATATGGTATACACGGGATTTGGCAACATTATGATGAGCATTAAACGGGTCATTTAGGTGTTGGCGACAATTTTCAAAATCATCCCAAGGTCATACCATATACTAGGATTTTACCACAAAATCTTTAAACACTTTTTTTCCTTCTTTTTAATAAATGCCTTATTTGTCATTTTGCAGTAAAATAAAAAAAAATAGTAATCAGTCATCTAGGCTAATCATTTACTATAATTATATTTGCCAAAGTATCATTGATTATTGTAATTCAGTTTTTAATCAATGTCACTCCTTCTGTATTATTACTTCTTTATTTGTTATTAGTTAATAATACTTTCAAATTTCAGGCAAATTTCTTTGGTATACTCCCGAAATTAATTCTAGCAGTATGATGACACAAAACACGAAATTTAATGTACATATTTTTTGCTTATGTATGCTGCTAAATAAATATGCAATACCTGAATTCATTTTAAAATATCATTAAATAGATTTCTTTCTTTTGTTTAGCTGCAAAATGTCTGGGAAAAAAAATTTTTTAATCCAAATTGGGCAGATTCTAATCTCAATCTTCAATGGAGAAAACAACTCTTATTATAGTTATAATAGTAATGCTTTGGGGATAAGTCATATGTAATTGGCAAATTTTTGTGTTTTCAAGTGGTACCATAATTAATTTACTTCTCAGCACAGCCAACATACACTAAGTGGATAGACTGGAATTTTCTTAAAACATACCTGGAAAAGTCAGGAAATTTCATTCTCCTGTTTGAGTGACAACCCTGCAATATGTTGATTGAGATTACATTAATGGTGGTCAGGGTCACGCTTTTAGCCCTTGAGAGGCTGTAGGTGGTTAGGATGCATTTTATTGCGTGATGCAGTGTCTGAAGATCCGAAATTCTCTTACCCAGTACATCGCTTTATTCTCAAATTTTGCCGTCCTTAAATTCTAAAAATTCAGCCATTGCTGATTTTTACTGCTGGGTGCTCCTCTAAATTCTAAAATTTTTGCTGCCCCTAAATTCTAACACCAAGTTGCAGCCATACCAGTTTCACCTGCTTTTCTGTTGTGGAGGTGGGAGGTTAGCATTTTTCTGTCTGACCTAAACAATAAATGAAATTCATGTGGTGTCATGTCCACATGTCATCTTATTAAAAAATTAATAATAAACCCAAATCCAGAATCACTGAAGTCCCAATGACTTTGGATCTTGGACTTTGTGTTGTATTATAAATGTATGGGACAGAACGCAATAAAACTAAATACAGTATAAGATCCAAGATTCAGACTCAACGATCTTCAACAATTTCAGATTTGGGAATTTTCTGGATTTTATATCATCAGTTTAAATCTAGTAAAATGACGTACAGAAATTATAAGATTAAAATTATGAAATAATAAAGCATTTATGACCTTAAAAAATCAGATTAGATTTACAAAACAGAAAAATGCTCAATATTTATTTCTTTGCTTTATTTTAAACAATTCTTTCAATGACAGTTAATTTCTTCACTGTCCATTAGTTGATAGCATTGGAACACAATCATTGCAGTGGAACACTTCTGTTAAATCCTCTTTAATTATTACTTATCCACTTTTCTTTTTATCCGGAAACCTTTAAATTCAGGGCTGTTATGATAAAGCTTAGCTAGCATCTCCTATACCCTATAGGTGATGTATCATAAAATATGCAATTAAGTTGATCAGCTAAATTTTATCTTGCTTCTATTGCATGTTGAGGAAATTAAACCTGAATTACATTAGTTTATTTATTTATTATATATATATATATCTATTTCTCGCATATGCTTAAAGCTTATCTGAGTGTCGAATAAATAAATTTCCACATATACTTATCAGAACAATAAATAAGTTATTCATAATCTAAATGGCACTAAATGTAATTTTATGTCCATGAATATAATTTTCAAAATATATTTTTTGCACATGGTAGGAAATTTTTGTTAAATTCCTCTTCTTCAACACACTCAACACTTCACAGCACAGTTGGCTGTCATCGTGAAACATAATTCCATGTTACCATGCTGTTTGGTATTCAGTTATTCATATTTTTAAAAAAAATGTTTTAGACATCGTTGCATGAGTCATTTTGCAAGCTGAGTTTAGTCATAGTGATAGAAGCAATTTTCAAGGTTGGATTGAGGATTATAAGTTAGCCAGGTGTAAAATCAGCAGTGATGTAGAATGTTTTGGTTTTAGGTGTATGCCGAACAAAAAGGCAGGTATAGAACAGATTTATGCTAACAAACAATTGTGTTTCTTTCAGTGTGGAGGTCTTTTATTTAGTGCTGAAGTAAAATTCAGAATCTAAACCCTTCACATGCTTTTTATGAAAAAATGTGTTCTGTGTATATGTATTACATTGTGAAGCATCAAGCTTCGCACATGTGCAATAAGCATTAAGCATATGCTGAAGTGAGATGCAAGATGCTACTCTCGGAATCTATCGCCCTTTTCTAAAGATTTTTTAAAAAATTTTAAAAAGTCGAAAGCCTGGGGGTTCACAATTTCGGACTTTGTACTGTACAAGACAAGCAAGCATCTTTCTAAGAACTTCACAAGAAAAAGGTTGCCAAAAAAAAAAAAAAAATGACTCAATGCTAATATACACTTTTTCTAATTTATCTGAAGTTGATGTTTGAATAAAAAATGAATAAATTAAAAAAAAGTAGTAAAGCATCCTTGCCATCCCTTAGCAAAAAAAAAAAAAAAAAAAAAAAAAAAAAAATCAAGAATTGCTGTTGCAGTGCTTGTAGGAATTATTGGCATATGTTGGCTAATACCCAAATGTCAGTTTTTAATCATCAGAAACTTTATTTCAGGGTTTATTTCAAATCCTTAAAGCAAGAACAGAAGCTTTTGCCATTGATGGTAAATATCCACAACCTCTAAATCTAATTTTACCATATGTAATAAACAAGAGTCTGAAAAGATTTGCTGTCATCTTTGAATCATTTGGAAGAAATATCAGGTATGAGAGATTTATAACTCTGACTATTGTATTTTATTTGTTTATGAGCTTTAAAATATTATAATTTTAAACGTTTTTAGTCCAAAAAATTATGAGATGCTATTCATAAAGAAAAACTAACCAAAATACAGCAAGAAATTTATTCAAAGGAAAAGCGTATTTAAAAAAACAAAGTATTGTTGAGTGCTATATTTAATTAATGCTAACAACCAGTGTACTGTCAGCATTAGTATCCAGCTTGGCTGTGTTTGCAAGTGTGCATTGTATCAAATATGGCTAGTAACTTAAGTGAAACATATAAATTAATGTCTCTTGTTGTATCAAGTGGCAGATTTATTAAATTTCTTATCAATTATGAATTCTAATGATCTGATCACTCATTTAGTCATGAAGTTGGATTTCTTAATGTTTATCTTTTTTCTAAGCATTCTAATAATAACTAATAAGTTTAATTTTACTTTACAGTTTATCACAAACCTTCCTGTATTTCCCCCCCCCTACGCAATCTTATCACTCTGTTAAAAATATAATAACAATAATTAACTTTCATGTTATGTTTTTTATTCCCGTAATATTTGTTTTTTTATATCTCCTTACTGAAAAATTTAATTATTTTAAGACATCTTTGTTTTCCCTCCTTCTTTTTCTTCCCCCTCTTTTTTTAAGCTAATAAAGTTTTCAACATTAAAAGTTTCCTTAGCAGAGTCTTTTCAAAATTTCTCAACTCTCATATTATGTTGCACTGCCATGTATATATCATCCATTTGCCTTGGCAACTATAACCTTTGCATGAGATATGAAATTCTATTTATCTTCATGCCTCGGGCATAATGAGTTCTCTGGGTGTTTCCATTTAGCAAAATGTAAGAGTTTTAAGTTTTAATTTTTTTTTTTTGGGGGGGGGGAATTTAAACTCTCTGTACTTAGTTTGGTAAATAAGTAAGTAATGTAAAAAGCTAATAGTTTAAAACTTTAATAATATATCTAATATAAATTAAAATGTATCACTGTATTTGAAAATTGTTTCTAACACCATGTATTACATATATGGCACTGAAGCATTCTTTTTTTTTTTTTTTTTTTTTTTTTTTTTTTTGTAAATAACATTTTTTTACTATAGGAATCATAACTTTTCCTTTATTTTTTCATTCTGTTCATTATAAAATTTCTTGGTTTCTCCATAAATGTGCCTTTTATGTTATTTTCCCTTCTCCTGCTTGTATAAGATTTGAATTTTTAAGGAATCTGTAATATCTGTTGTTAGTATATTTTAACACATATTAGACAAACTAAGACAGTTTACAAATATTTCATTAAAAAAGTTACAAAGGGTGAATATTAATAAACCTTTGTATGGTTTCCCTTAGTCTGAATAAACAATTCTTTTGATTTTGGTATCTTTTCTTAACTTCTTATTCCCCCTCACATTTCCTCGCTGGATTCAAATTAAGTTAAGAGAGTATTTAAAGAGGTGAAATGAAAAGGTTAGACAGAGCGTGATTTTGCTAGTTAGCGAAAGTTGCTATTCTGTCCTTTAGCTATTAATCTTAGCTGCGGCTACACATTCTGGCCGTTTATTAAGTCTATCACCAGTGTAGGTTGTTGAGTCAGCCTGTTAACTCTAAATAAATTGTGTAGTTGAGCTCTGTGCTGTATCTTTTTGATACAGCACAGAGCTCAACTTTGATACAGCACAGAGCTTTTTGATACAGCACAGAGATTGTATTGAATTTATTAGTAATTTTACCTTAAGTTCTGACCATAAATAGTTGGTGTTTTGTCAGCCTGAAGTAAGCATATTTTTGAGCAAAGAGTTTGCGAATAAAAGGGTAATTTACACCCTTTCACGGTATTGTTACTCTTCCCACCTGTGCAAGAAGTCGCCAGGCTTACTAGTAAGATCAAGTCACTTGCATGATAGTAAAGAGTGTGAAATCTTGCACCTTTCAACACTAGTTCTTTTTTGACCATTTGTTCGTTCATTTGATTTTTTTTTTTTTTTTTTTTTTTTTTCTCTCTCTAAAATTGTCCAGAAAACTTCCTGTGATGAATTTATTTCCAATAATGTCTTCCAATAGAGCTGGAACAAAACACTTGCCTCTGTTGAATAACTAGAAGGAGCACCAAATCAGCTACAGAAATTTAGAAATTTATTTTAAAAAGAGATTATGGTTGTTAATTTTCAATTTCGAAACTTCCAAGAAGCATTGCTCTAAACATCATGTTTTAAATAACAAAATTTTATTAACACTATTTATGGTAATCTCATATTATTACATTATTGACAGTTTTGTCATTCTCTATGAGACATGGGCGATTGTTTGATTTCCATTAACCATCTTTCATAGTCAGTTTTTTTCACAAAATGGTGCTTCTTAGTTTACATTTGACGCAGCATAATTTTAACATAAGAATCAGCATTTTTTTATTTGCAATAAAATATTAGTGTTTTTTTTGGCTTATTATGTTGCATTAGGATTTACTTTATCAGCTTAATAAAATCAGGTTTCTTTAGCATACTTTTCATTTGGGGTTCCCATTTATCCCCAAATAAAAATTTTAATTAAGATTCTTTGAAAAGGGTTAAGGTGAATTTTATGTTGTAAACAATCCAGCTGAATTCAAAATAAATAAATAAATAAATAAATAGCAATTCTTTTTTTCAAAAATGGTGCAGCTTTGTCCTTTTCTAACATAAAAATTGATTGATATCATAATTGACTTATTTAACAAACTTCATACATTAACTTGCCTAAAAATCTCATAGAATCAACATCAATAATTTTATTCTGTCTCCTTATAATTTGAGCTGCAACTCTTACCTTTTATTTTTGTTTAGTACTATTAGTACTTCTCCTTGAGTAGTTCTATTATTAATAGTGAAATATTAAAATGAATTACTTAGTGCCAAAGAAATAAAAAAGAAGTTAAAATTTGGAATTTTGTCGTGGAAGAATTATGGTAAATCCTTCCAGCTAATTTTGAGGTAACTTGTTTTAAGACTGCAAAAGCACCAATCTCTATCAATATCGGTAATACCAAAAATAGTATTCCTAATATTTGTAATAATGATAATAAATAGACTATGTTTTATTAAAGTATCCATGATTAAAAAGTTTTTATTATATTTTTATTAAAACTAAAATTAGATTATAAAATGTCAGTAATAGCTTAAGTTCTTAAAAGAATAATTATAACCATTAATTTACAAATAGGTAAGCCTGGTAAATATTCCTAGTTTGATCTTGTCTTAAATTCTGGCAAATGGACCAGCAACAAGTGTTCTTTCATGTTTTGTGCATATACAGATATAAATAACAGGAATACATGTTTATTTCCCTAAGAAAGTTTCCCATAAAGACTCCTCCTTTAACTGGATTCATCTGGCCTGCTTTTTATTAATCAGTTAATCAAATCAAATTGAGAACTTATTTAATTATTAACTGTAATTATTTAGTGTGAGGCAGAAAAGTCAGTATCTCATATTTTTTATAATTTCTGGCTCTTTATTTTTACTTAATATTTATAATTATGCATCAAATGTACATATGTAAATCATTGCTTTGAATGATAGCATCTTAAAACAAATCAGTTAAAGAATTTTATGAAAACATTGCAAGAAACAGAAAAGGCAAATGAAATCTTGCAATCAAAAGACATAAATGTGCATGAAGCTATACCCTTAATAGAGTGATCAGCCTGTGATCAAATTCCGGTAAGTTGTGTGGCCTCTTCCCATATTTTCTACATGTATAAGGTAAATATGAGCCAGCTGTCCATAGAAATTTCTTCATGGAAGCATCCTTCTCTTTAGACAAATATTCCTTGTGGGCTTTACAGTAATGGATTAGGGAAACAAACATCAGTGGGATTATTATTTTCTATACAGCAGGGAGGAAGTATTTCTAAAAACATTCTAGAAATGTTAAAATTTAACTTTAAATATGAATTTATCAGCATTATGAAGAGAAATGAAAAATAAAAATTAACATATCAGATTCCTAGAATTAGTTAATAAACTAATTTTTTTAATATTATTTAATAGTGAAAATGAAAGAAGTAATATATATTTAAATTTCACAAGCAAAATTATATAAGTGCTGCAAAAATTTTGTAAAACATTTCTATTTCTAAAAACATGTTATTTCTAGATAATAAAGCAGTTACAAGTTTAGATTTTTCAAATGTAACAAATGCAGCTTAGTCCAAGTTAACAAGTCATAGCGGAATCTTTAACCTGTATTAAGAATATTTTAATGTTGCCAATTATTGTTGCTAGTAGTGAGAAAAGCTTCAACAAAGTAAAAATTATGTAAAATCTTCACTTAGTCAAAAAGGGTTTTCAAATGTGGTTATTCTGTCTATAAATCATGAGTGAAGAAATCAAATAAATTTTGGAAGAAAGAAAAAAAAAATCATTGATGATTTTGCTTTCTTAAAAAAAAAAAAAAAAAAAAAAAAAAAAAAAAAAATTAAATTATAAGAAGGTGTTTGAACATTACTCCTTACTTTAATTACAAATTATACTACTTAAATGTTATTTGCTCTTTACCAAAAAACTGCCATTTTTTAACTTAAATACTATTATTATTTTTCTTAATGTATATAATAGTTATTAAAGTATTGTAAGAGCTAATATATAATGATTTAAAACCAATACATTTGATGAATATAAAAGTTTATATATATAGTTCAATTTATGACATATATAGGAGCAAATATTTATCTCTTTACCTGAGGTGAAAAAATATCTAGGCACAGCTCTACCTGCCCTATTCGTTAAAAATATTCTACATTTACATGCTGTATAATGTACATGTAATTGCTTAGTGAAATAATGTATGGAATATTTGTGAATATTTCTGTTAGTATTGCAGTTTTTAAAATTGCCACATGTATTTGTGTTTTTAATTTATTTTAAGACTAATTGCATCAAATGTTACTTTTCTTCATGCATAAATAAATATAAATAGCATAAAAAGTAAAATTAAAACTTTTGATATAGTACATACATAAAACATATTAGATTTTACAAGTTGTATGTTTGTTTTGGTGGTAAAAATACTTTGTTATGTGTCCTCTAAAATATTTTGTTATCCACAATTTTAAGATCTTTTCTGTTGTTGAACAATATGATGTTAAAATTTTTCTAAATGTAAGAAACACTCTTAGTTCAGCTATTTCAATAAATAAAGTACCTAATTCACTTTGATATCAAGAGCAGTGTTATAAGAGAATAGAACAATGATTTTAAAAATGATGTATATGCGACAACGTTGACTTATCTCTTCAAATTGGTTTTTCACTTTATATCACCATCTGCTCATGAATTCACATAAAGGAGAATTGAACAAAGTATAATTAATATCTTAGCACAAATTATCTTTATATAGGAAACTGCTTGGTGTGTGTTGTTTTGCAGCAAATAAAGATCCCAGTTTTGTTTTCACTAGTATGCTATTTAGTTTTGTTAGCCTAATTGGCCATTTAGTTCTTTCCTAATTTGCCATCAAAGCTTATTTTAATAAAATTATGCATATATTATAAATATTGAATATGAATATATGCATAATTTTATTATATGAATGATGCTTCTTCTTATATGAATGCTCTCTTCTTTTTATATAGAACATTTTTTTGTCGTCATATGATGAATGAAAAAGAGAAAGAAAGCGAACTGAACAAATTTTTAGGAGATCTGAAGGTATTTTTTCATGACTAAGTAAAAAGTTTGAATTAAACTGTATAAATTATGTAAATTGTTTCACAAGTATCCGTAAAAAAATAACTATATGTTTATTCCTGTTTTATATGGAAACTTTTTTTTATTTTTTCAATCTTCCTTAATGATTATTAAATGCACAATAGTGATACAGTGAATCACCAATATTTATCTTTTCAGATATCTGCATCTGTTTAGTTGCAGTATACTTTTGTTTCATTGGGCCATTGAAATTTATTCAATACAACTGAATAAGCTTATTGCAGAGAGAAAATACTTGTATAACATTCTTGTATAACATTATTATGTTATACAGTTCCTAGGAATATGACAAAAATTTCTGGAGGAGTTTGAGGGGAACATCAAAAACACATCTGTGTTAAAATCACATCATGAATGAAATTTCCTTGTGCTGTGGTTACAATGATACTCAAGGAAATATGACCACCTCATTTCACACAAAATAATTCCTTTCAATTTTTCATGAAGTACATAGAAAAGCTTTGCTTTTCAGGAAATTGCGTGCATTACTGGAGCAAACCAGTCTGTTAATGAAGATATGCTGCAGATGATCTCTGATAATATGGCTTATTAAACTCAAATAGATCTGGGTATTAATATGGAACATCCAATATTTTATCTGATGAATGCTTCAATTCCATGCATTGTAATATGTCGTAAACTACATACCATATTTTTATACAGAGTATGGTGCAAGTTAGATTAACTCTTTAAGTTCTGTTAATGCAAATTAGACTGAGGACTACTTTATGGACGTTCATGTGCGGTTGTACCTTGGTATATGTCATTAATCCATTCCAGATCCTTGGACATATTCCAAATGGTGTACCAAACAAAATTTTCCAGTAAGAAATACAGAGGCTGTTCGCACATTATTTAGACGATTTTGGTAAGCGGTAATAAAAATTTGTTTGCTGCAAAAGAAGTAATTGCAATTGTACTATGTTTTTAAAAGTCAAAATTATTGTCTGTGGCTTGAAAGTTTTGTTTTTATTCAAAATAGTGAATTTACCAAAGCAGTGGTTCGAAGGCTACATTTACGCTCTTTCCGAAGAGAAATATGCATACTCCGTTATCCAAAAACGATGTGAGAGTCATGGTTTTTTTTATATCTAAAGCATCGATAGGTAATATCATCAACAAGAAAGGAAAAAAATGTCAAATTGGAGCCTCAAGGGGGACAAAAATTCCAAACAAGTATCCAAGGAGAAAACGGACATCTTTGACTATTGCAAAGGTACGTTGTTTAATGTTAAAAGAAAATCCCTCTACTCAAAATACAGTTGCAAAATCATTAAAATGGTCGATGTCCACTGTAAACAAAATGATAAACGTTGATTTAAATCTTAAGAAAGCGAAAAAACGCAGTGTGCATCGTCTTCTTCCAAAGCATATCGCTCAACGCAGGACACGCTGCAGAATTCTATATGAGAAACACTTATCCAAAGAAAAATGGAAAACAATTGTCACAATAGATGAAGCTTGGGTACATGGTTCAAAGAATCGAAAGAAAGTTTTTCTAAGGGATTCATGATTGTTGCTGGTTTTTCCTATAATGGCAAGTTAAAAATAAAGAGAGTGCAAAAAAATGTCAAGATTAACTCCAAATACTATCAGGAACATATTTTATCGCCAATTTTTCTGAATGAAATACCATCGCTTTATCCACAGTGCCATCAATCTGTGAGACTCCATCAGGACAAAGCTAGCCAGTCACACATCAAAATCCACTGTAAATTTCCTAAAAGAAATAGAGCAAAAAAACTGGTATCAAGGCCATACCCTTCACTGATATCCCTACTAAATCTCCCGATGTGTCACCTATGGATTTTTGTGCTTTCGGACTTTTAAAAACTGCATTATCCAAACGTTGTCCCTAAACCCTAACAGGACTCTGGAAAGCTGTTCGGGAGGAATGGGATAGAATACCTCTTCTGCCACTTCAAAAGGCATTATTATCCTGGAAATTGCGGTGTCTAAAGATAGTTCAGAATAAGGGATGTCAAATAGAACATTTAAAACACAAGAATTTTATATAATTTAGTTTTGTGAATACAATATTCATCATCTAAAAAATGTGTGAACAGTCTCTGTAAATGAAAATAATGAAACTAATCTTATAAAAAAATCTTATTGTTATTATTATAACAAACACTGTTTAATACTAAAATACAAATTCAGTAGGTGAAATATTCATGGACAAAACACTGTACATAAATGTTTTACTACTATCAAGGTCAAAAGATATTTTTCAACATGCTCTAACTTTTAACATCTCAGATTTTGTTAGGTAAGGCAAGTCCCAGATGTGCATGTTATCTGAGACTTAACTTACTTTTCAACAACCTCCTTTTTTCACCTCCATGATAATCCTATCAATTTTCTTCGTTGCTTGACTCTTTTCATTAACTTTCCTAAAACTCATTGTTAATGAATTTACTAAGCATTAACATGAAAACATATAAAATCACTTGAAAATTCAGAGTTGTAGCAAGGGTTTCTTACTGAATAGTAGCAGCAGGTGTACTGACTCTCATGAGCAGTCATAGCATAAGTGTAGTATGTACAGTTATGACTCGTCAAACTTGAGTCATATTCCAAACAAATATCATATACCAAAGAAAAATTTTAGAAATAGTTGTATACCAAGTTGGATATATTTCAAAGCAGATGTAAATTGAGGTACTCTGTATAATTTCTACAGGCAAGAATTAAAAGAAAAAGTCTCAAAGTTTGCTTTTTAAGCTTTTTTTTTTTTTTTACATTTAAAGAAGCAAAACAGTAGAACATTTAAAAAGATTTGTAAATTTTTATACCACATATTTTTGAATGAAATTCCTAAAAATAGTGTTTTGAAGCATTAACTTGTACTGAAGTAATTATATAATGTGTACATAAACTTGTTGAGTAGTTTAATTATGGAAAAAATAGTCTCTAATGTAATTTATTTTAACCATGACATTGGTTTAACCATTCTTCTAAAATTTTTATTTCTACCTTTCTTATAATTACATTTTATTAATTCATTTTTTTGATGCACGAAAAATAACTTTTCAGGTATGAATAGGTATAGTGTTGCTGCATATTGCTAGAGTGGTGTTCATCATGATGAATTAATTTAAGAGATTAGTTGAGATGGGACACTAATCCATGCAACATAACATTTTTGCAGCAAAATTGTTAATGCCAGTAAACAAGGTACTGATACTGTGCTCTAGAAAATTGGCATTGCTCTCTTCATGTTAAATAGCTGCCAACTCTCCTTGTAGAATCAGGTGACTCCCCCCCCCTTTTTTTTTTTTTTTTTTTTTTTTTAATCACATCTCCCAGTTTCCTGGTAAATATTAAATCTCCTGGATTTCAAAATGACATTTCAATTTTTAGCCTTTTATGATGGGAAATGTTTCCCAGCAATAAAAGAAATTTATTGAATTAATGAGGTTACAGAACTTCCATTCCCCCACCTCCAGTGATTTTCAGAATAATTTTTCTTATTGCATTTTAGTTCACATCAATTATATTTTTTCGTATTACATTTTATTAATTTTTGTCTTATAAAATTTTTTCCCATTAAATTTCATTTGAGTTGTCTTAGTCTACTGTAGATATTTGTAGATTTTTGTATTAAGATTCAAGCAATGTTTAATCAGTTAATATTTGTATGTATGATACATTTTAAGTTTATCAGCACAAATGCTATGCATGTTAATTATGAATTTTATTTTCATCATATTTAAAAGTAATTTGATAAATAAAAGCTTTCCTTCTCTGCCCAGGATTTTCTTGGTGTAAAAGTGTATGAAAATTAAAAAAGGAAATTTGCTAAAGAACATAAAATTTAAAATATCCAGTTAAGTGCTAATATGTTTTACATCAGAAATGAATTACAAGTAATATTCTAACTTGAACCATGCATTATTAGGTGGATTTAAGTGAGTTTGAAATGATGTCTCCATGCAGTGGGAAAACCTCCCAGTTTCTTCCAGTTTTCTCACAAAAATCTCCTGATTTTTAAGATTTCAAGGTTGGCTACTATAAGGTTAAAATGATAATATGATGTGGAATTTGAAATCATTTGGCATCATTTCTTTGAAAATAAAGCAAACAAAACAATTAAGTGAATATAGTTAACTTAAAATGTTTTTTCAGGGCTCCATAATTCCTCGTAAACATCAGTAGTGGTTTCAGCAGGTAGAGCAAATGTGAAACTGCTAGGATCTTTATTTCTATTGGTTATGCATTACGGGGGCATCGACCAGCTACCTCAGTTGTTTGATTTAGACATATCTACTTTTTTCCAATGAAGCTCATCTGAAAGATAAAAGGCTAAAACATGCCATCGTACCTTTATTGAACTGCAGACCAAATTTACAAGTGCATGCAGCAAATTGTCAGCCAGTGTTTCAACGTGCACTTAAGTTCTTCTCATCTCAACTGTAGTAATGTATTTAGCAAAAGATAGTCATTTATCCTACATGCTATTCAAAATATTATGATACCATAGCAAAATTTGTATTTTCTGTAATGGAATCAAAAGCATATTTTCACTTTCTGTTGGCTCTATATTTCTGTTCAAAAAGTTATTCTTAATACAGTTTATTTAATAAGGAAATAAATAGATAGTAGCATTTTGTACATGTATAAAAATCCACATTGTGGCTAAATTATATTATTTTTCTAATTTTGTTAATGTATTTATAATTAATAGAATTTTTATCAGAAAATTTTTACTATTATATTTCTGCTTTCATTGAAATTTGTTGTAAATTATACAGGTTCTCTTATAAATATGTATATGAGTTCTCTTATAAATTTGTTTGCAATTAGTTTAAACTTACAAAGTTTAATTATAATAATTAGAAATAATTCTGAAGTATTTAGAAACTAACTTTTGATATTATAATATGATATATTCATTTTCTTACAAATGTTTACTCAAAATTATAAAACATTTTAGCTTCAAACAGTTCTGGTTGAACACTGTTCAGATGCATATGGCATCATTTTGGAATATGGTTCAGAATGGAAAATAGTTTATTCAGGGGATACAGCTCCTTGTCAGAAACTTATTAATGCAGGTGAATTTCATTATTTCTTAAAATGATGGTAAATTTTCTTAATATATAAGTAAAATTGTTGACTTAATGTAATTAGGAGTTAATTTCACAGAAGTCATTTTGATGTATGATATTGCATGTATGATTAACTCTCTATGATATATCATAGGATAAGTGTTATGTAAATTATACAAATACAAATTAAAAGAAAGTTTTTTTTTTTTTTTTTTTTTTTTTTTTTTACTTATATTTGTGCTTTTGTGTTTGTGCCAATTTTGGCTCTTGCTACTTGTCTTGCCAGTTTGAAACATAGTTATTCTTTGTTACATGTTCATTTGACTGTTGTTATCCTTCTTCTTATGAAAGGAAAAAAAATATCTTAAATACCTATTTATTTATTATTTTTAGTTAAATATAAAAATCTGTGTGAGTCTGTCTATTTGTTGGTTGATTGGTGGTATTATCTCCTCTGGAACAGTTGGGAGTTAAATTTTTGAGAGAGCTACCCCCAGACTCCAAAAATTTATGGGGAGCCGTTTCGACCATTCTTATCATCGTATGACTTTAATTAGCCGAGATATAAATAAAAAACTGAAAATTCTAAATTTTTGCCCTCATTTTTCCAAGTGGCAACAGTCTCGCACGCTGGAGATAAAAATATGCTTCATTTCAAGAAGTGTTGCCATTGCTTGCTTTCAAATTATAGAGTTTGTTAATGCAAAATTTCTAAATTTTACAAAATGTGAAATAAAAACAGCATTGCCTAGCATTATATATATTATTCCCAATTCCAAAAATTCATGGGTAGCCATTTCGACTGTTCCCTTCTTTGCACAATTTTAATCAGCCAAGCTATTAATTAAAAACTCTGAAAAAACTAATTTTTGCACTCATTTTTCCAGATGGCAACAATCTTGTGCATTGGAGATAAAAATATTTTATTTTGAAAAGTGTTGCCACTGCTCGCTTTCAAATCGTAGAGTTTGTTAATAAGAAGTTTTACAAAATATGAAATAAAAATAATATTGTCAAACATTAAACATATACCAGCGTTAATTTGCAAAATTTTCACAGGACTAGTTTCGATGGTTTTACTGAACCATCATCTTCAGCTGCAAAACCGCAAATGAACAAGATAGGAAATAATCAATTTTTCTGCTGCCAAAATTATTCAAAAAACATCTTCCATTGGAGAACTGGATTTTCTAGAGGCATTTCACATTCATAAAAATCTTTCTGTTCTAGTTAACGATCCTAATTCCAATCCAAATTTGCCTTCGGCTTTTAGAGAAATTATGTTTTAGTTCTGGTTTTGCCAACAGATGGCGCCACTTGCTTATTCTTGTCCAGGCTTTCTTATCTTATCTAAACATTATTTCCTATCTTGTTCATTTGCGGTTTTGCAGCTGAAGATGATGGTTCGGTAAAACTATCGAAACTAGTCCTGTGAAAATTTTGTAAATTAACGCTGATTTTTGTTGTTTGACTTCTGAATTAGTATTTATTCGGCGTGTTATTGTGTCTTAATTATAGAAGCCCCAAACAGGCTTACATTTTGCTTTCTTTTTTGCACGTGGTGTGACCGCCATTTTGTGATTGTAGGAGTTTCGGTGAGTACATTTTTGCAATTTTCAAGTTATGTTTATGTTTTGTACATTTGGATATTGTGCTTTGCTTGTCTGATTTCATGCATTTTGCTTACAAACATTTTGTTTTCTATTCATTTCAGTGAGGGATTTTTCTGCTATTTTGTGTGTACTTTATTATTGCTCAGTTAATTTAGTTTGATTTTCTGCATTGTTTATCATGCCTTCATCCGTTAATCGTTTCACTAAATTACGCCTGAAACGGCAAAAATTCCTGAATCATCTTGACTTTTTACGTAAATGTAAATGTAAAAAATTGATCCCCAATTTTATTCAAATCAAATCTAATCAAAAACCTTCGAGTCGCGTTTCAAGAATTCTGTTAAATTGCAAACTTGCCTTACTTCGGTCCGTGATAAGGGATACACGTCAACAATTGTCCAAAATTGAACATGAACTCTATAAGCTTCATCTGGAACTCGCTAAAACATATCCAAAATTCACTGCCCTTGAACAAAAGTCTTGGTCTAGAACGGAGAATGCAGTTAACCGTCATAAAAACACCCTTGCAGTTAAATTCGAAAAACTTCTTTTACAGTCTTCCAGTTCAAGTAGTTCAAAAAATCTTCCCATTGTAAACATCAAGCCAATAGTTAATATTTCTAATGTTAGTCTTTCAGAAGAACAAGAGAGAATTCTAAAATATAATTTTAACTTCTCACAAACCTGTAAACCTTCGATTCCAAAGATTTTGGCTCCTATCGAAAAAGCTTTCAAGTTCAGTAA
The DNA here is from genome assembly GCF_044657685.1 of Stegodyphus dumicola. Classification (NCBI taxonomy): domain Eukaryota; kingdom Metazoa; phylum Arthropoda; class Arachnida; order Araneae; family Eresidae; genus Stegodyphus; species Stegodyphus dumicola. The sequence continues at coordinate 16,854,917 of NC_140772.1, read as the reverse complement.
AGTTTCAGATTCACAGAAAGAAATGATTAGGCATCTTATCGCTCATAATGTGAAATTCAATAATAAACCTTTGAAACCAAATCTAACTGCGAGAGAAAGAGCTACAATGCGCGAGATTCATTCTAACCCGGATATTGTCATTTCAAAGGCCGACAAAGGTTGCCAGATAGTCGTCATGGATAAGAACACTTACATCGATGGTGTCACTAAACTCTTAAATGAAGGACCATATAATCCGATCCCTAAAGATCCTTCACCTTCGGACTTATCCAAAATAAAAACTGCGATCAAATCTTCGCAAATCGTTTCAAGCAACTTAAAACATTCGCTTATCCCATCTGTTGTGAATTGTGCCAGATTATATGCTCTTCCCAAAATTCATAAAAGTGGTATTCCTTTCCGCCCTATTGTATCAAATTTAGGTACTGCCTCGTATCCATTAGCTAAATATTTAGTTTCTAGATTTTCCAATCTATTAGACAATAACATTTACACCATAAAAAATTCAATAGAGTTTGTAAAAAAGGTTAAAAACATTTCTCCTCGTAATTTACTCATGGTTTCTTTTGATGTAAAATCATTATTCACCAATGTCCCAGTGGAGGGTGCATTAAGATGTCTAGAAACCAGACTTCGCGAATTTCATTTCTCTTGCATCGAAATTGATGAGCTAATTTCTCTCACTCAACTCTGTTTGAAACAAACACATTTTGTTTTCCAAAATAAATATTACAAGCAAACTGAGGGATTAGCCATGGGAAGCCCCCTCAGTCCCATCCTGGCTGATATCTACATGCATTATTATGAATCAAAATTGTTTGAAACTTTAAACTTCCCGGCATGGTTCCACTACGTAGACGATACTTTTACCCTGTTTGAAGGTAATAAAGATGATTTAAATAGAGTTCTTTCAACAATGAATTCTATTGATCCTGCTATTCAGTTCACTTTTGAACTTGAGACTTGCAATTCTCTTCCGTTTCTCGACATTCTGGTCACACGTAACACATCCAACTTCAGTACTACAGTTTACCGTAAACCTTCATCGGTTTGCCTTCCACCACACTTTAAATCATGTCATCCGACTAAACAAAAGTTAGCTTCATTTTATTCCTATGTTTTCCGTGCTCTTCAAGTTTGCTCCTCCAAACTAGCCCTTGATGAAGAACTAAATTATTTAAAAGCAATAGCTATTGACAGGGGCTTTTCACCCAACATTATTAATCAAGCAGTTAAAAAATTCTCATCTCAACACACTAAAAGCCACACTCTTATTTTAGGAGATTATAAAAATTCTGTTGTCATTCCCTTCTTTCCATCAATTAGCTATAAAGTTGCACATACTTTGCAGAAATTTAACTTTCGGGTTGTTTACTCTCCCATCAATAAAATTCCAACTTCTATACTCAAGGACCCCATTCCGGATATGAATTCCTGGGGTATTTATAGGCTTCCTTGCCAGTGCGGTTTAATTTACATTGGCCAAACTAAGAGAGCCTTAAAATTTCGCGTCAAAGAACATGAGGCATATGTTAGAAAAAAGGAAACACAGAAGTCTTCTGTTGCTCAACATTGTTGGTCCGAAAATCACACTTTCAATTTTTCTGCTGCCAAAATTATTCAAAAAACATCTTCCATTGGAGAACTGGATTTTCTAGAGGCATTTCACATTCATAAAAATCTTTCTGTTGTAGTTAACGATCCTAATTCCAATCCAAATTTGCCTTCGGCTTTTAGAGAAATTATGTTTTAGTTCTGGTTTCGTGAACAGATGGCGCCACTTGCTTATTCTTGTCCAGGCTTTCTTATCATATCTAAACATTATTTCCTATCTTGTTCATTTGCGGTTTTGCAGCTGAAGATGATGGTTCGGTAAAACCATCGAAACTAGTCCTGTGAAAATTTTGTAAATTAACGCTGATTTTTGTTGTTTGACTTCTGAATTAGTATTTATTCAGCGTGTTATTGTGTCTTAATTATTAAACATATAGTTGCATAAATTCATATTCTGATGTTGAAGAAAGCATGTGACATTATTGTATGTCAAAAATTTTTCGTTAATGTCGGTATTTGAATTAAATATATGCTGTTGCCAATTTTTGTTGTTTCAGGTTAGTATTATTGGCAGGATTTGTTATTGACACCTTAATTTTTTATTATTATTTAGAAAATATTATTATATTACATTAAATTGAAATCATGATATCTTATGTATTAACCTGAAGTATCAAAAGTTTTAGTTTTCAGGTTAGGAAATAAAAATATTATTTATGAATTGGTTGTTGCTTAGAAAGAATGAACTGATTTCATTCATATTGAAATGTTTTTATACATTTGCTTTTCAGGGTTACATAGAACTTATAAATTTTGCTTTGCCTGCTAGTTTATTAGAAAATGCAAATCAAAACCAAAGTGATTATGAAAGAAATATAACATGAAGAGTGAAAGTATAAATTTCAAATCATTGGAAACGGATGCTGGGCAAGAAGTTGAATGTCGGGTAGCAGATAGTAATTTTAAAAAAGAAAATGACTGCTGACCATTGTGTTATCTGATCTTTTATAAAGTTAATCAAGTTAAAGCTATTGCTATAAATTTTGAAAAACAAAATAAGGTTAATAGAATTTAGTGAATGCTCAAGATATTTCTTTTAATGATTGACAAATGACGAAGTGATGAAAGGTAGTGCAAAATCCGTATAATTCATCTTGTGTCTTAGTTTCAAAAGCTAGATAGGCTGGTAGCATAGATTATGTCTTTTACCATGCAACCATGCATAATTTTAATAGGAAATGGTTTCTAGTAGGATATCTTACATAGTGGCGTGAGTTCGTAGGCATTTAGTTTTCAGGTAGCCCTCATCACCAAAATTAGAGAGTGGTATGGAAAGGCTAATTGAGAATTTTTACTGGTTCTGAGATATTTTGAAAATCATATAAAAAAGCTAAGAATTCGGTTTTCAAGATTATTTTTAACTTATCACTTGTCTTTAAATCATATTAGTGGAAATACATATTTTATTTTTAATGTAAAATTTCATTCTCTGTCTCTTTTCATGTTTTGTCAAAAAATGAAATCTTGTTCCTCTATTTGTATGAACGTTACAAGTATGATATGGTATGCATGGTGAAAAGTTTATACACCCACATAGTTCACATGTGTTACATAAAAAACGGCAAGCAAGCCTTTTTTTTTTTTTTTTTCCAAGTTAAATGATTTTTATGTTTACTGTTTTTTATGTTTACTGTAAGCCACACCCTTAATTTTTACCTCTAATTTTTCTTTTAATTCTTTTTACAAAATGCAGTAAATTTCCAGTGTAATATATTTGTTGTAAATTTTAGTCTTCTGTGTGCATAAGTCGTACTCCTGATTTTCATCTGCTTTTATCTGAAAAAAAAAAGTGACACAAGAGAATATGGTAATACTTAAATTCCAAGTGAGAATCCAGCAGTTGTGTTTTATATATATATATATATATTACTGAGCCATTTTAAATAAATAACTGGTAATTCACTATTTCTAAGCATCCTCTGCTGCCTCCAGTCTAAACAGTTTTGCATTTTAAAATATATCATTTTCATAGATTTTCTTTAAAAAATTAAAGTTTTGCTGCAAGGTATTTGAAATGCTAAGTATTTTTAGAGAAAGTTTAGACAAAAAGGCCTGCAATAATTTAAAAGGTAACTCATATGTTATTCTGGAATGATAAATTAATTTTCACAAAACTTTGAGTAGATAATATTCTAATTAACATGGTTAGGACTTCTGTTTCTTCTTCAATGAAAGATTTAAAACTAAAAAAGAAATAATTCTATGTTACCAGCACGAAAGAAAAATTGTAAATTAATCCAAGCTTTGTTACAAGTAAATAAGTTTAAAAAAAAAAAGTTAAGGTTTGGGAAAGAAGAAACTAGTAATAAAGCTCAGATAATGTAAGCGAATAGTAAACTAAGCACAGTAATAGTAAATGCTGAATTTACTTACTAGGTATATATACTTAAGAATTGTAGAAGTTTTGAGTGACATATTTTTAAAAAATAATTTGTGTAAATTACTTGCATACATTTGTAACATAAAAACCATTTTGATGCAATATCTTGTATGTATTTAACAAATTTGTGAACTTTGTTTTAGGTATGGATTGTACATTACTTATACATGAAGCAACTATTGAAGATAATTTGTTATACGAAGCTAATATGAAAAAGCACAGGTAATTTTACTTTTTACTTTCTTTTTTATTGTTATTGTATGAAAAGCTGAGAAAAGAAGTTATATTAGTGTGTTTGTTATAAGCAATTAATCAATGATGTTGTTACATATGGATGGGGTCATAAGAGATTTAATGCACACAGAACTGATGATAGCTTGATGAAATTAATTTTTTTTGTAAAACAACAAAAATACTCAAATTCTGAAATTTTTCGCACAAACGTACTCATACAGGTTTTCTCAGTGCAATTAGTAGTTACCACTTCAAACTACTAAGAACATTGAACACAACACAGTGCAAAGCACATCTAAAAAAGGGAGGTTCACACAGAGATCTCTCAATACTCTGAACTCAAGCAAAACCTGATGCACTCTCCAGCCTTATATAATTTCCCCCATGCACTGAAAAATTTCCAGTACCTTCGATTTCCCAAAATTGCTGGAGGGCATACACAGTTACAGGTCCAGGTAAACTAATTTCACTGATAAAGGTGCCGAGGCTTGTTAGCCTCATTCCGAGTAGGGCACTTTGGTAGTTGTATATGAGTTTTTTTAGCTAGCATAGTTAATAGACGATTTGGGGGTAGACCCAGTGCGCAAAGCTATCGATATTAACAAAATCCTAGTGAGATGGTTGCAAGGCAATTACAGTTACACAGTAAGCAAGGAATGGGTGGCACATTCAGAAAAAATCCTGGTAAAGTGTCAAAATGTTTTGATTTTGGTTCAAATCTTATTCTTTGATTGGCTAAAACATTCATATGATATGGATTAATTTGAAATGATGGGGTATAGATTGATATGATATAAGTAATTACTATTTTTAGGACAGAAAGAGGATATACCTAATAATATTTAATATAAATTATTAAAATAAGTATTATAAATATATAAAATTAAGAATATTAGGGGCTATTGCCAATTACAATTAGAATTTTGATTTATGTATTCCCCACTTCAAAGAGAAAAAGGTTTCATGACAGAAAATAAATTTTTAGGGTAAAGCATTACAGGGTTAGGAAATGAAGATAAATATTCAGTACAATATATATATAAATGAATGACAAAAATAGAAAGAAAATGATTTTCCCCAAGAACATACATAGCCTTTGGGATTCACAATGCCCGTCATTTTGTTCATTAACTTTCTTATATTAATAATACAAAATAACACATAAAAATGTAAATGAGAAATGATACGAAAACATAGAATTGTATAATATTGTTTCAAATTTTATACATAGATAGATGATTTCCATGCAGTTATATGCAAAATTGTTTTATTTTTCTGTGTAATGTTGTAACATGAAAGCATCTAGAGAGAGAAGCTATGCCAGAAAGGTATAAATACGTCCAGTTAACATTGAATAATGGGATATCTCTGTTATTTGGCGAGATATCGCAAAACTGGCAACGGTTTCGGCAATAATTTTTGTTCGCCAAAAGTCACCAAAATTGGAGACCATTTGGCTACATTTTGGTCCAGTTCCTGTATTGTAATTTAATAAATGTAATTGATCACTATGTAAGTATATTTTAATTTTATAACAGTTATTTTTGTTTCAGTATACTTTCCTATTATTCTTGTTTCATTTTTCAACCCCCTACCAGAATGAGTTTTTCGAACTGCTTTGAATGCAAATGAGTTAGAAGTAGTATTAAAGGAAGGTTCAACTTACTTCGTGAGAGAGAGCTAGGAATCTTGAATAGTGTGTGTTTGCCCTCAGGCTAAATCTGTCTAGAAGCTGTTACATGCCTTTTGACATTCTCCAACTAGTTTAAATTAAGGGCCAACTTAATTTAAACTAGCCAGACTTTAAATTAAGTTAAACTCTGTCTAACTTAATTTAAACTCCAACTACAGCAAGCATAGTATTTAGATTTGTATTTGCTTTGGCCAAGTCTCTTTTAGTTAGTTCTTATTTCTTATTTTGAGTTAAAGCCTGAGTGGAGCTTTATTGAAAGACCCAGTGGAGTCTTTCAACAAAGGGGCCAACTGTTCATCTTATTTTGAGTGAAATAAAGGGTAGTTAACCCTTCTTGAATCTACGACTTCTGTTTGAACTCAGCAATAAGTCACTAACAAGTTCACTATGTTCCTCAACATTTGTTTTAGTACAAAAAGAGAAGGACCTCTACAGTTTTCTTGTAATATAGCATCTCATTATAGCTGTTTGTTCATTATTTAAAAAAAAAAAAAAAAAAAAAAAAAAAAAAAACAGTAATTTAGATGGACTTTAGAAACTAATAAAATTTAGTACAATAACAAAATAAACTTTAATAAAAATAAATTCTTCTACAAGCAAATCAGCTTAACTACTGGCTGATACCTATGGTATGCTTAAATACAACAGAAAATAAACACTTCCACTCCTTATACAAAGTAACTAACTTTTAGCATTGTATATAAATATATAACAGTTATTAATTATGAATTATAGTCAATCTTCAGTAATACATAGTTCAGATCTAAACATAAATTTACAAAAATTCAAATACAGTACAAAGTCCGAAATCTGGACATCCATTATAGTGAATGATCTAAAATCCGGACCTCAAAACCACTAACAGTGATTTTTCTCATAGGCTTTACGCATGTGCATTTGATCCCCCTTCCACGCATAATAAAGCATCTGGAGAGTCCTGATTCTTAATTTTGCTTCGACACTGAATAAAACACCTTGTTATTGAAGAAACAATTATTTTAGCATAAATTTGTACGATCAGCAATTTGGCTCCATTGCTGCATATCTGCTTGGCATACATCTCTAACCGAAACATTCCACATAGATACATCGTTGATCTGATGCCAACCTGGCAAATCATTATTTATTATACTTTCCTTTCATCACTGCATGTTTATCAAAACATAACAACTTGAGTAATGACTCATGTAGGAATACCTAAACAATTTTTTTATGTTAGTAATATTGGCAGTGGGGATATAGGCAAAGCATATTTTGCTTCCCTTAAATAAAGCTAAGATTAATCTAAATAAAATTCATGCTTTATTATGTAAATTAAAATAAAATAAGCTAACACTGTGGCCTTTACATTTAAAACCATTTGAGGGAAAGAAAACTAGCATAATGCTAACTCAGAGCACACACCTTTCGCCGATACCGGCGTACATATATACATACTCAGCCAACTGATCTTGACGTCATCGGCCAATCAGCAGCAACCACGTTAGCTTACCGCCGATTGACCTCTGATCAAAATTTGCGTGAGGAAAACTATAGTCAACAAACGGCTCTCTTTTCTTCATGCAAAGTCAAAAACAAAACTTACGCAGAATTACAGAAGCTCATAGTTCAGTTCTATTATACGAAAACAATCATTTTTTTTAATCACTAAAAACATCTAAGCAAAACTTCCTTAAATTAACAGCAGTCACCACTTTTGTAAATAAGTCCGCAATATTTAATTTACTGGTGATAAATTTAAGGTCGAACGCTCCATCATTTACTAGTCTTCTAATAAAGTGATATTTTATGTCTATGTGCTTAGTATGGCGATTTTCTATCGGCGATCTAGAAAAATCAATGGCAGACTTGTTATCACAAAATAGTTTACATTCTCTTAAATTAAACTTTCAAATTTCATCTTGTAAGACATTTTTCGTCAACATTAATTCCTTTGCTGCCTCCAATAAGGCGATATACTTTTACGTACACATTTTTGTTTAGCAGTTTTCCAGATTACCGGTACTTCATCTAAATATAATATAAATCCTCCCATGGACACATGGTCATCCCTATTACTTGCATAATCAGCATCTGAATAACAATATAAATTTAGATGTTTAATCCTCGATAAGTTTAACTTATATAATTTAGTACTATTGAGATAACCAAGCAATTTCAACAATGCTTCCCAATGCCTAATTCCAGGATTCTCCTGAAATTGTAATAATGTATTCACTGCATATGTAATATCAGGCCTTGTCCTGTTAGCTACAAAAACTAAACATCCTAACATATTTCTAAAGGGTAATGTATGGATTTCTGCAATTTCTGCACTTGTAGATGGGCAATCTAATTTTGTAAGAATAGTGCCTTTAGCTATGGGAAGTGAAGTTATTGGTATCTGGAAATGTTTAAATTTTCAAAAATTTCTTCAATATATTTTTGTTGATGTATAAAAACCCCATTCTCATTCTCTAAGAATTCAATTCCAAGTAACGTTTTAGTTTTGCCTAATACTTTAAGATAAAAAAACTTACTCAGCTGTGAAATTACTTTATCTATACTATATTGATCTTTACTAAAAATCATAATATCATCTACATATAACAAGAGAATTACATTTGAATTCTTATAAACACAATTACACCATTGTATTTTCTTAAAATGTAGATTTTCTAAAGTACTTTCAAATTCACAAAACCATTCACTGCCGCTTTGATGTAGACCGTAAATGGCCTTGTGTAATAAACACACTTTATTTTCCTCTTCAATAAATCCCTCTGGTTGGGTCATATATATTTTCTCATTTAGGTTTGCATATAAATATGCATTCTTTACATTTAACTGACAATTAGTCCATCTATATAAACATAACAGTATAGTGATAAATATTTTTATAATTGAAAAATTTACTACAGGACTCTAAACATCATCAAAATCTTCACCTCTTTTCTGCCTGAATCCCTGTGCTACTAAATGTGCTTTGTATCTAACCACTTCATTCTTTTTATTTTTTTTTTTTAGCTTATAGACCCATTTTTTTCCTAGCATAGTTTTATTTTCTGGCTTTTCGACTAATTCCCAAACCTTTCTTTTCTTCATTGTGTCAATTTCTTCTTTCATTGCCTTATTCCATTCTTCGGCATTTACTGATTTTCGTGCTTTCTTTCCTGCTAAAATTTTGTGGGATAACAATGTCTACGGAATTTGCCTCTTCAGACACGGAGCTAGTCTCCTGTTCTACAAAATTAACTTTCCCTGAGGATTTGTTTTTTCCACTAAAATCAAACTATCTTTTTCAAATTTAATGTTTCTTGCCTCACAATACTTTTCAATATCATTATAGGATCTAAACCGGGTGTCTGTTCCCTTTACATAATAATATATGTCTGTTTGTGTTCCATCTGGTCTTTAACTGCTTTTCTTTGCCAGTTTAAGTTTGATATTTCTTTCGAGGTAGATTTGTCATCTGACAACTTTATTTCTTCTCTAGAAGTTTCCTGTTCTTCCTCTGATTCTGCTAATAGCTCAGATTCCTCTAGTTTTTTAAACTTAGATTTTTGATTTCTGGTCCAGGGTGCCATTTGCTGCATTCAGTTTTTCATCAAACTTCACATTACAGGTTTCTATTAATCTGCGTTCTTCTGGTAGTCATATCCTATAACCCCTAGTTTCCTTCGCATATCCTACCATGATTCCTTCTTTACATCTCATTTGTAATTTATTTCTAATCTGTTTTTGGCACGCCAACATAGGCTTTACAACCAAATATTTTAAAATAAACAACACTGGGTTTTCTATTCAGGAACATTTCATAAGGGGCTCGGTTGCTTTTATGACCTACTCTGTTCCACGTATGTACAAAACAGCCAAAAGCTTCTGCCCACCATTCTTTTCCCATTTTACCATCATTAAGCATAGCTTTAAATGCGTCTAATGCCGTTCGGTTAAAACGTTCACACACGCCGTTCTCTTCTGGGGTGTACGTGTTTGTGTGTTCAACATTAATTCCATTTTCGGCTAAGTACACTTCTAACTGCCTGTTACAGAATTCCCCACCTTTATCGGTGTGTATACTTATTAATTTTCTATTCGTCAGTCTTTCCATTTACCTATAATAATTCTTAAAGTTGTGGAACGATTCATTTTTATTTTTCATACAATACACTGTTACTAATCTACTATAGTCATCCACAATAGCGAGGAAAAGTTTACTCCCACCCTTAGATGGAACTGGGAGTGGGCTACAAACGTCTAAGTAAACCATCTACAATGGTTTATCCAGTCTCTTTGGAACAGTTTTAAAAGTTATTCTTCTAGATTTAGCAATAATACACGGTTCACACTTCTCCATTGGTTTTTCAATTACTGCTAACCCTTTCACGCTTTGATTCTTACTAGTATTCTTAATATAATCAAAATTTACATGGCAAAATCTACGATGCCATAGCATCGCATCGTCTACTTTATTCAACTTTTCAATTTCTGTACCATAACCAGCTTTCTTTTTTATTTAACTTTCCAATTTCTGTACCATAACCAGCTTTCTTTTTATCTGTTGCATATCTAAATGGTTTTACGTGATAAAATCCGTCATATCGTTTAGCGTAGCATAGATTTATCCCAATTATTAAAGTATATCCACATCTTCCCTTTTGAAATCATAAAATGAGCACCTGCCTTTTCTAACCTTGCTTCCAATAGTAAATTTCTCCTTAGATTTGAATTATATAACACATTATCTAACTCAATCCAGTTTATTCGATTGCAACGTTTACTGCAAATTTTACGGTAATCTTTCCTAGTACTTCACTTTCATAATTTCCTAAAGACATACGTATATCATTTATTTCTTCAAAATTTATCATTAAATTTCTATTATTACCGATAAGAATTCGTTCCAAAAGGTTCTCTGTCCGTCAATGGCATGTTGCCAGATGTAGCCAAATGGGCAATTTCTCGCCAAATATGGCTTCTGGCAACCCTAAACCTGCTTTATGGGAAAGCTATCTTACCACATGGTGGACGTTTCATAACAATATATATATGCATAATTTATAATATTATTAATATGCATGTCTTAGCATGTGCATGTGTGTGTGTGTGCATGCAAGATTTAAAAAAATATATGTGGAATAAAATACTAGCTTTAATTTACTGCAATAGTCCTCTAACCCCTTTTGTAATTTGGTTATTAAGGCTTTCCATCCTAAAAAGATTATATTTCTTACCTGAAACTCATATGATCAACCATAAAGTTAAATTGGTCTTATCCAGACATTTAGGATATTATCCATTTGCAAATATCACTTAGACAAATTGCAGTCAATATATACTGATCGTTCTGCCCATACAGGCCCAATAGATTGCCGTACAGTGTAAAAAAAATCATCACTGTATCACGCATCACCATTAAATTTTACATTACTGTAAACAACTCATGGCATTGATTTTAGTGATGTTATGTTCTTAGTATGTTATAATTATATGGATCTACTTAAGCATGAAAATCCAAAATGTAGAAGTTTCAACAAATTATTATTGTGCTAGTTCATTTTCTGAAAAATCCAGGAACTTGGTTAAAATGTTTCTATTTATTTTATGCAGTTCTGTTTCACAATCCTCTTCAGCCCTTTTTGGCCTCAGTCTGACAGGTAGCATGGACAAGCAGGTTGTGATTACACAATCATAGCTCCTGCATGTTTCCACATCTCACTCACATTATTTGTAAATAAACAGAATGCATGGTATTGCAGAAATTTTGCATATACATTTTCCATAGTAGTAACACCCAATCATTTCACCATATTCATTAGCCAAATTTGCCTCTAGTTTTGAATTTTGCACTCTGCAATGATTGTTGCATACTTGTTTGTCTTCTTTTATATCACAGCTAAGAGAATGATATCAGTCATGGAATCCACAGTAGTGTTGTTATTACTTAACCTTCTGATTTGAATAAGAGTCTAAATGAAGTCTACAAATTTCATCATGGCCAAGATGATAAGACTTGTTGTTGGAACAAAAAGGAAGTGTGCGCTTGTTGATAATTAGTACTTTGGTCACTTGGCATGCAAGACCACAACTTTGCCAAGTTTCATCCCAGTTTTTTGTTGGAATATTTCTGAGGGGCAGGATTGATTATCTAAGGGGATTTTCAATCCAATGGATTTTTAACTGTCTATTCTGCAAAAATATAGTACATTTATAAACATCCATAATTATAATTCAAACCAGTGCCCAGTGAAAGGGCAGCTGCTCCATTAACCACTGTATGTAACAAAGTGCAACCTGGGATACTTTTGATTATAAATATATATATATATATATATATATATATATATATATATGCTTGTATGAAGAAATACATGGTGAACACTTATTTAAATATTTTATGTATCAATAAAATGGGAAACTTAGTAGTACAAGTTTATATTGAATTGGTATAACTTTTCATTTTGAAATGGATAAAAATTTTAACCTACTACTGCATGTAATCACATGAAGCAACTTATTTTCTGAATGTTTAATATTTTACTTATATACTTAAAATCACATCTTTGCTTTTGATTTGCATTTGTTATTTGCTTTAAAAACTGAGTGCCTTTTTTTAAAATTTTATTTTATTTTTAGCACTCCACAGCAAGTAATAGATGTTTCTGAAAAGATGAATGCACAATACACTATTATGACTCATTTCAGCAAACGTTACTTAGCTGTTCCCATCTTGCAAGAGTATGACAAGAGACATGTGGGTTATGCATTTGATTTTATGAAGGTATTTCATTTATGTTTATATTTCTGTTTTAGTTTTTGAAATTTTATTTTATAATCAGTACTCTGATTAAATGTCATGAATTAGTTTGACTAGATAGTGTTACCACTGGATACTAGTTTTCAGAAGCTAAAGCATTTGAAGTGTAATGAAAAGAGTATTAATTCCAATCTTTTAATCAAACCTGAATTTTAACAGTAGGAAAATTTCAATGTATTAAATTCCATAATTAACTATATGTGTCTAAACAGTTTTGTCTCACATGTCTAGTATATTTAAAATAAATGTATGAATACTATTTTACTGTATCTCTTACCATAAAATTGCTTGAACAAATACATCCATTTTTTATTTTCATTTTTAATAAGTCTATATTACAGAGACATTATCTTTTGTACTGTAAAATAATGGACTCAATGCAAATCATGCAGGAACTTAATAACAGTGATTGGATCTTCTGAGGCTATTCTGCAAAATGTTCCACATGGCATTATTCTTCTCTCAAGTGATGAAGCTCACTTTCATTTGTCAGAGTATGTGGACAAACAGAACTTTAGTTGCTGGGCTCTGAACAATCCAAGAAAAATCCATGAATGACTCTCCATAGTGAATGAGTTACTGTTTGTTGTGCTATTGCAGGTTTTGGGGTTACAGGCCTGTACTTGTTATAGGAGAACAGCAAGGCAGTTACAATAACCTCTGCCCATTGTGTGAATGTGTTACATAACTTGTTGCAGCAGAAACTGTATGAACATAGGAATTTGGTTCTGTGATTCCAACAAGATGGTGCCACAGCTCACACAGCCAGAATATTGGACGGGCTTGCTGAAAGAAATGTGTTTGAAGCATCTGGTCTGACTATGAGGTGATATTTCATGGTCAGCACGTTCTTCAGATCTATCGCCTTGTAACTATTTTGTCTGAGGGCATCTGAAGTCAAAAACTAGAATAATAAGCCATATACAACCGAGGAAATGAAAGCTGCTATCTGCAAAAAAATTGTGGCAGTACTGCAAAAAATGATTAGAGGGTAATGACAAACTTTTGAGTGAGACTTCAGAAGTGATAGGCAGTGATGGACGATACCATTTTCAAAATGAGGTGAAGGTGAATATAAGGTATAGAATTTTGCAGGTGAAGGTGGAAGGGTTTTGCAGATATAAATTCTAACTCTTTAAGTGTCTCCTATAGAAGGGGGAAAGGATTTCCATTTAGTAAGACATTATAATGCTTAAATGAATAAAATACAGTAAGTTTTATGCTTTCAAATCTAAATTTTGCAGATATAGGCATAATTAATGTATTCATTAGACAAACTGAAAAATAAATAATGGGAACTAAATCATTAATCTTGTAAATTTTCTCAAGTGTTAACTTTTCATCAGTAATATGCATAAAAAAGGATTTATCTCTTTAAAGTAACTCTTCAACTCTGTTAGTTTTTAAAAAGAATTTAATTCATTCTTTAATACTTTCACAAATGTTATACACAAAGGTATGGAATTTTCCGCATTTAACTTATTAGAACAGCCACCCAGACAGTATAGTGGTTAGTGGAACCAACTGCGATACCAAAGGACCTGTGTTGGAATCCCAGAAAAGGCATGGTTGTAAATGTTTATCCCTTTATAGGAGGCAAAGGTGGCTCACCTATTAGGTGCCTCCATAATAAAGTGACCTCCACTTCTGGCCTTAGTAGTGGCCAGGCCAAAGTCAGCGGAGAGCCTGTCATCTGGGAAGAGCAGGAACTTATAAGAACATGATATATATTTTGCCAGTTAGAAGGAAAGTTTAATCCCAAGGGGACGTAAAAAAAGAATTTAGAATATCCTGGTGGTAGTTTACATCCAATTGCTTTTCATTCTAGAAAATTAAGGCCTTACAAACAAAATTACACAATTACTGAGCTGGAATGTTTATCTATCATTAATGCAATTGATAAATTTTATTATTATTTACATGGTAAACATTTTACAGTGCATACTGATCATGCTGCTTTAGTTTGGCTTAAAAATATGAATATCCTCCAGGTCGTTTATTTAGATGGTCTTTAAAATTATCTATGTATGATTTTGATATAAAGTATAACAAAAGATCCACTAATGTTGAAGCTGACATACTTTCTAGAAATCCTATTTGTCAGCATTTAGGATTGCAAGTTAGTTTATTATTATTAGAAGAAATAAAGGAATATCAAAATTTAGACAATGTTTGTAATCCTAAATATAAGAAAATGAATGATGTGTTAACTATTAAAAAACAAGGACTGTATAAAATTGTAATTCCCATGTCTCTTCTTACTAAATTACTTGAAAAAGCACATCTACAATTTGGTCATATTGGCGTGTCCTCTATGCTAAATTTATTATTTTCTCAGTATTATTGGCCAGGAATTGTTCACGATGTTAGAAATTATTGCAAGCATTGTGAAGTATGTCAGTTAAATAAGAAAAGTAAACAAAAGAAGTTTGGTTTAATGCAAAATTTACCACCAGTTAGTGAGCCTTTTGAAATATTATCTATTGATACTGTTGGTGGTTTAAATTATTATAATTCTACTAAAAAGTATATTCACATAATTATTGATCCTGCAACCAGGTATATTTGGACTTTTGCTTCTAAAAGTGTAACTACTGGTGCTTATATAAATTGCTTAAGACAAATTTTTCAAATTGAGGTACCAAAGAATATTTTAAGTGATAGGAATGCTGCTTTTACATCTTCAAAATTTAAGCAATTTTTAAGGAATCATAATGTAAAACAATTATTAACTACTGCAAATAGACCCCAAACTAACGGTTAAATTAAGCATGTTAATCAAACGATTACAACTAGATTAAAATGTAAACAAAATTCTTTTCAAGGTAATATTGCATGGACAAAATTATTATCCCAAGTAACTGAAGAATATAATAACACCCCTTATTCTGTAACAAAATTCCCACCATCATACGTAATGTATGGAAAATTACCTTATCATTCCTCAATTCAAAATCAAGAATTATATCCACCAATAGAAGAAGCTAGAAAAATAGCTCAAAAAAGATCTGATGATTATCATAATGTAAATAAATAAAGATATACTCATTTTAAACCTAGTAATTTTAAAATAGGTGATTTAGTAATGTATGAAGAATTTCAATATCCTAATACACATTCTAAAAAAGACTTTAACTTGATTATACAAGTTATTTGTCTTAAATTTAAATTTTCTATTTTTTATAAAAACACTTTGATACAATGTACAATGCCAAAAACCAGTTACCTTTTACTAGGCAATGGAGGTTTTTTGATATTTTGTACCTAGCACCACCCAACCATCAGCAAGCTCTTAACGCTGATCTGTTGGTGAGGACATGCCAAAATTTTGATTCAAAGTGTTAATATATTATTTTATTATATCGTTATTTATATTGAATTGTATCATAATGTTTTGTATTGAATTTTTAAACTATTTTCAAATGTGTCAATGTATTGTTAATTATCTATGATGAGAAGAATGAATGCACATAATACATTATTTACAAATTGTATAAATTGTCTATTTTATAAGTTTTATATGAAAAGGAAATTTTAAATATCTTCTATTCAAAAATTATTATTGAAACATATTTATTGGGAAAAGTGCATAATATTTGTGAACTTATTAGTCCACAAGATGAAAATGAACTGACTTACTCTCCTCAAGAGACTTTAAAAAAGTATTTCATTCTATTTCAACTATTTTTATGACAGGACTGTTCAATGGATATTTTAAGAAAAATTGAGGACTTTTATGCTTATAACTTATTTATTTATAATTATTCCATATAAAATTTAGTTATATGTTTATTTATAAATCATTGTAAATTTGTATACTTCAAAAACTTTACACTTATATGAGAAAAGATCGTGATTTATGATAAGACATTGTTAAAGCTTGTAAGCTATGTCCTGGATGTTTCTTCATGTCTTTCCTCATACTTCATGCTTCACTAGTCTACTAATGCTTTGCTCACCCGGCCTCTTGTTTTTGAGGGGAGGGAGATGTAAAATATAAAAAATATGATTGCTTTGCTCTTTGCGAACCAGCAACCTTTAATTAATTTTCTGCAATTTAGGATCTTCCCTATAGACCAGCACCTTCTAGAATTTGCTAGCCTATTACGTAACCGCTACTATAAATACTGAGTATGCGTCATTTTTCAGTCAGATTGCTTCCTAATCTCACTGCTACAGGGGGAAAGAAGAACTCATATTTATCTTAAAAAATTATAGTAAATTTGCTTTCTCAAAGAAGTGTGCAGAATAGGATTTCTTTATTAATGTTGTATTGCAATCAATCAAAAAAGGTATTATGATTAAGTCTTGCAATTATACTGTTCACCACTGTTTCTGTATTTGCATCAGTGAAGTCATATTTTTATTTTAAATTAATAAAATCTTTGAATCTAGGTTCACCTACATGACCTCCCTCTGCTACCACTGTTTGTACCAGCAATGAAAAGTCTGTTTCAAGAGCAGCTTCATAGTCATCTGGTAAAATCAACTCCTATTGCAACTTTTGAAAATGCTTTGTTTAAATCTAGAACTTGAATATTCTTTAAAGCTATTTTGTAAATATTATTTTGTATATAAATTTTTTGAAAAAAAATTAAAAATAAATAGAAATGAATGTGTTCTGATCATTTCACATCAAAATATAATTGCCACATTCGTATGTACTTTTAAAATGTGCTTCACCCTTAAATTGTAAAATTCAGTAAAATTTGACATTGATTTTATGGTTTTTCTTGACAATGTTGTGGTTTCACTACTCACATATGTGAATTCTTTTAATATAGTGACATTGTGTTTAATCAGATCGCCTAGAACTAATTAATATGTAGCTAATATCATAATTTTAAAAAATTTGAAGCTTGCACTTTATTAGATATTCATTATTTTTGTCTTTTGGGTTGTTTTCATAAATGTATATACTTTTTTTTAATTTTCTTTTTCCTCCCATGCAAATTTTAGATTAATTTGATTTATTAAGTATTTAATAAAACAAATAAATGTTTAATAAATAATTATGTGTAGCATGGTGACCAGACAAAAGCCCACTGGACGAAAACGCACGCGACAAAAGCACACAAAAAACACTCCACTGGGATAATTGCCCATGCGACTAATACCCACACCGATGAAAGTGCACATTGATAAAAGCCCACATAGGTATAAGCCCACGTTGATAAAAGCCCACACTGACAAAAACCCACACCGATATATAAGCTATGTTAAAATGAATATTTTTCCCCTTTTTTCTTCAGCTGCACAAAATAGATTCATGAATAAAGATAAAATAAAAATTAAATTAAATGAATAACAAATAATTGAACAATAAATTTAAGTAGATGAACACATTTCATTTTGGGCTCCGGCTGAATTAAGAGAGTCAATCAAAATAATGAATTATAAACATATACATTTATGTGTAATTTTGTTATTATATTTACACGACAAATGGAAGTGCTTTCGTATAAGTCTGACAAAGAGAGGTGAAAGGGAATACTGGCCACACTGCTTTTTTTAATTCTACAAAATTGCAAGGAGTAAAAAATGTATGTAAATTTTCCTCATATACAGAGAATAATTTATGACTAATTTAACACTGCAGTAAATTTTGCACATAATGAATTTAATATGGAGAATTAAAGGAAAGATAAAAGTACCGTATTCTATTATGATTAAAAAAAAAAATTTGTGTGCGCTATCACAAATACTGTTTTCATCGTGAATTAAAAGCACAGTTTCAAATAATCTAGTTAAATTTTGACAACTTGGATTTTACATAAATTAATTTTATTCCTACTTAATTTCATTTTTAATCATAATGATTATTGTTCGTAAAATTTTTCAGATAAATCAGGTTATTAAATTTTTCAGCTTTAAAATTTTCAAACTCTAATAAAATGCTAGATATGTATTACTTTAGAGTGAGATGATTCTACTATTTAAATTTGTAGATATGTTGACTTCTAAGAGTTTTTTCATCCCCCCCCCAAAAAAAATAAATAAATAAATAAAATGAAAATTAAAAACACTATTCAAAATTGCTGTAGTTGAAAAATTAAGAGGTTACACTCGGAATTCATTTTCTGACAGGGTGTCAGATGACAGTTTAAATTTATTCAGAAATCTGAAAGAGAATATTTCTAGAAAATAGCCAAATTATAATTGTTACATTCAAAAAAGCTTCATTGAGAAATATGTTTAAACTTTGATAATAAGCTCAGTCTAAAGTAAAGAATAAAATATCTCTTAGCGAAGTTTTCATTGTGCTTAACTGTAGTAATATTACCAAACTAAAAAGGAACTAAAGGAAAAATTAAAAAGGAAGAAAATAAAATTCAAGTGTTTTTTAATTAAAAAGTTAATGATGAAACGTAATTATAACGTATTATTTTTCATTTTCAGATACACATACCAAAGTTAAATAAGTAAATAAATAATAAAATGCAGTAACGTTATAGCTACTCACTAAATCAGAGAGTAGAAAGTTTGCTTTTAACCTAATAAATTAAACAAATAAAGTAGTAATAAAATATACAAATAGACATATTTGAGACATTAAAATTCAGATCTGAATACTCCATTTATTATAATTAAAATTATAAATGCACAATTTACTAATAAAAAAGCATAAGCCCCTTTTGATTATGTGCGCGTTTATCAGTGTGAGCATTTATCGGTGTGTGCTTTTATAAGCGTGGGCTTATATCTATGTGGTCTTTTATCAATGTGCGCTTTCATCGCTGTGGGCAATTATCATAGTGGGCTTTTGTCGCGTGCGCTTTCGTCCAGTGGGCTTTTGTCTGGGAACCGTGTAGCATATATGGGAACTGATTTTGGACTGTTTTACAGTATATAAATCCTGTTTTCAAGCATGTTTTTTCAGATTGTATTTGTTTATCCAGCCAAAGATCTGGTTGGATCTGTATCTATGCCAAATCTGTAGGTTTTTCATCATGTCTCCCAGACAGTCATCAGTCTTCTTATTTCTAATTTTTTGCCTTTTTGTATAAAAACTATTAAGGAAAAGGTTTATCAGCAATAAATGAAACTTAAAAGCATGTAAATTCTATTTCTCTACCTCTAATGATTTTTGGCATAATTTTTCTTATTAAATTTTATTTGATCTGAAACGTCGTAATTTACTGTTGGCATTTGTATAACATTTAATAAAGGTTCAGTCAATGTTTAATAAGTTAATATTTATATTTTATTTATTTCACATCAATAATTGGTACCTTTCTACATTTAGCATTTATAGTATGAGCATTAATTATTTTTTTCATTGTATTTAAAAGTACTTTATTAAATATAAGTTTTTCTTCTCCTTTCAAGATTCATCAGTATAAAAGTGTAAGAAATTGCAGAATGAAATCAGAGAAGGATCAAAAAAAGTTTTAATATTTACCGTATAATCTGGCGTATAACGCGCATACTTAATGTCAAACATTTTTTTTAGTTTTTAGATATATTCACCATATAATGCACACCCTTTCCTTTAAGAGGAAACTTGAAAGATACATGTGTGACGCTCTTATCTTTGGAAGTCATTCATTCGAAAATTTTTCCGAGGTTTTCGAACAATAGTACGTAGCGTATTCGGAAACTAAGTACCGTTTCATTCTAGCACCGTCGAAGCGCTGTGGTAGGCGTCCCGCACATGCGCACTAGTCTCTCTTGTTCACTGACTTTCAATTGTCGCCATTTTGGTTGCTCTATGTTTTCAGTTTGCTGTGCACATTCAAAATGTTTAAGACAATTAGTTCTCCCTCTGACTGTGAGATTCGTGCCGTGATTAAATTTTTTAACGCGAGGAATGTTAAACTGGCCGAAATTCATCGTCAAGTGACAGAAGTTTACGGTGAATATGCGATAAGTGATGGAATGGTGAGAAAGTGGGTAAGAATGTTTAATGCAGGTCGAACAAATGTCCACGCCGAGGCTCGGAGTGGTCGGCCTTCTGTTGTCACCGATGATTTGGTAAGGAAAGTTGATGAAGCAATTCATGAGAACACACGCTTCACAATGACAACTCTTTCAGAGGCATTTCCACAAATTTCCCGTACTGTTTTGTTCGATATTGTGTCTGACCGCTTGAATTATCGCAAACTGTGTTCCCGATGGGTTCCAAAAATGCTCATTGATGTTCACAAAACAAAGCGACTTGGTAGTGCCCTGACATTTCTCACGCGGTACAGTGATGAGGGAGAAAACTTTTTAAACCAAATTGTGACAGGTGATGAAACTTGGGTGTGTCATTTCACGCCAGAATCAAAACAACAATCGATGGAGTGGAGACACACTCATTCTCCGAAAAAACAAAAGTTCAAAGTGACAATGTCATCACAAAAAATCATGTGCACTGTCTTCTGGGATAGGAAAGGTGTTTTGCTTACTGAATTTCTTCCCAGAGGTGAAACCATTAATGCAGCACGATATTGTGAGACTTTAACAAAGCTAAGGCGTGCCATTCAAAACAAACGAAGAGGAATGCTCAGTAAAGGAATTGTGTTGCTCCATGACAATGCTCAGCCCCATACTGCTGGTGTCACTCAATCGTTAATTCGACAATTTCATTGGGAGCAGTTCGATCAACCGCCGTACAGCCCGGACTCGGCGCCGTACGACTATCACTTGTTCCTGCACATGAAGCGCGAGCTTGGTGGCAAGCGCTTTGGATCTGACGATGACACGAAAAATGCTGTGGAGTCGTGGTTATTGAAACTGGCGGAAAGTTTCTTTGACGATGGTATACAAAAACTGGTCACCTGCTATGACAAGTGTTTGATCATTGGCGGAAACAATTTTGTAAAATTGTTTAAGACAATTGTTTTAATTGTTTGTTGAAAAATAGTTTAAGACATGTATTTTCATGTAAAAATAAAATTGGATTCGAAAAAAATTGTTTTACTATTTTTTTTTTTTTTTTATTATTATTATTATTATTTTATTCATTTGTTTTTTTTTTTTATCAAAACGGTACTTAGTTTCCGAATACGCCTCGTATATTGAATTGACAAGCGATAAAAAGAGTAAATAACATTTGTGTAGGGAAAATGCTTGAAGGAGTAAAAAATTCTGCGAAGAGAGTGCGTTGTATTCAATGCATGTGGTACAAGATTGTTATTATAGGTTTTAGAGAAAAAGCGGACATTATTTGAGGTAATGAATGAATTCTCGGAATTAGGAGTTAAAACGATAACAAACAATACACTATAGTTTTTAATACATTATAAGCCCTTCAACCTTGAACTATTAATTCGGCCACCGAACCATAATAATCAACTAATAAGTGACATAAAAAATATTATGGACTTTTATTTGATTCAACTCTTAATAACGCTCATTGAGAACAAATGTTGCAAGTCTTAGGTATACAGCTATTGATTTTCTCAGAAAAGATTTGTTCAAAAACATGCTAAAACGCTGCGTCAAATGAAAGTAAAATTTTAGAAAAATTAAATTCCAATCAGATTTCATTAACAAACTATAGATTATAATGTTCTAATAATGCTGCCCTGATGTCAGGTCACATATCTGGCGTTCAATAAGGAATTATTGGCGGGGGAGAATGAAGCATTATTTGTAAACTATGATAGCCAGTCACTAAATATAGTAGGAATTACTGGAGCTAAGCAAAATGCAGTCGTTGTAGCATCTTTGGGAATAACTGAGAGCATATATCTATTTTTCTCATATTCAGTAGTATGATGGGAATTACAACATGTTTTGAAGAAAACTGTTAAACAAGATGGAGCAGAACACAAGTATTAGTGTTATGGCTGGAATAACTAGTAGAACAATAAGAACAATTAGCAAAGGACAGTTCTACTAGAAATGAAGCTACAATTTTACTGCAAATGCACTGAATTTCATAACTTAGGTCCATTTCTGGCATGAACTCTTTAGAACTGAACGTGTGCAGCTCAGATTAAAAGATCCTAAAATGAATTGTAGAAAAGCATAGCATGATCTTGAATCATTAATGAATGAACTTGCAGAAATTCGAGAAAAAATGTGTGAAAAGTCTCTTTATGAAAAATAAGGTATTGATACAACAATCCGTGTTAGAAGACGCGAGAGAATTGGCTAGAGATGTTGGCCACTTTCCACAAAAAGTAAAATTTCTCGCGTTATGAAAAGCATTTTTGATCGTCTGCAGCTGGAAATACAGAACTAGTACTCTTAATTCTAAATTTAGATATTTACTGAACGTTGAAAATTTATTAAACAATTTAATGGACCAGAACTTTATGTCAAAATGTGTGACTGCAAGATGTCACTCTGCAGTAGAAAAGAAATTGAACTTAAATCTCCATTACACCTTACCTTTATAATTTCGTATGGAAAAAATGTTTTTCCAAACCTGAGAGTCGCACTTCAAATATTCCTTTCTATTTCAGTAACAAATGAATCAAACAACAGTAATAAATGAACTGTGAATGTTCTTTCAGCAAATTAAAACTTTATTAATTGAGAATTAGTTAAATTTATGAAAGCGGTTAAAATGTTTTGTTCCAGAAAGTATTACCATTGATTACCTTGGTCTTCCACGTCTAGTGCTAGTGACTTCTGATTGCAAAGCTCCTGCTGCCTTGAGCTATGTGACCAAAAAAGGGGGGACAAAAATTGTCACTTATGCAGTCCTTACATTTGTTCACATATTGTCATCGGATCGGATTCAGGGGGAAATTTTTGATCCAGTCGCATTTTGCTTGAGAGCTAGAATTGTATTGTCAGAGCATCATGGTCAGAAAGCATTGGACACTTGTCTGTTTTCCAAGCTACAATTCTCCATTAAAATTTCTTTCCATATTCTCATACATATTCTCTCATGGTTTCTAGCATTCTCTCTATTTTTATCAGTGACGCTTTAATCGTTTTACTTTTTTCCACTTATGCGCTTGAAAAAGAAGTCCCCCCCCCTCCTCCACTGAAATTCTGTGTTCTATATATTTAGGGTCTAATTTAAGCTGGAAGTCGGCTGACTTATTTCTTAGTTTGAAATTGTAAGCCAAATCGGAGTCCCAAATAAGACATGGTCCAATATTTCTTTTATTTAACTAGTTATAATCAATTTATAATTTATTAAATTTGCACTTATATTTTTACATTTATTGAATTTTAATTTCAATCTTCAGCACTTCTGATTGTAAAAATTTAGCCTTGATCTATACTAATAGTAATATACAATGAAAATCGTTTAACACGAAATTGAGGGGACTGAAATTTTTTTCCGTGTTAAAGGATATAGGGAAAAAAAAAAAAAAAACATATATTCAACAAAATTAAGTTTATTAGAGTACATTTGTTTACATACGTATGTATATATGCATGTATTTAATAAAAATCAATGAAACAAAAACATCGACAAGAACTTAATGAAAATTAAACACAATTTTCAAGTTTTTTTTTTTTTTAGAAACAAAATATGTATTAAGTTTTTTGAAAATAATCTGATATTTTTCTTGGCATTGTCTTTTTTTAGCATCAAGTAGTTCAATGTCATCCATTTTGTTATTCATTTCACCATTGGAATGGGCATCTAAATAACTGCGCATACTTTTCGTGATGTTCCTCATTTCCGATGACGTAGGAACAAAAGCTGCAATATTCATTTCATTTTCGTCGTTGGAATCTGCGTCAATGATATTTTTTTAGCTTTGAACAAAATTCCAAAATGTCTTTATCTGCGATAATTGAAGCTGTACATACATTATCATCAACTACTGCAACGAATTCTTCCGATAATACAGTAGGACAGTCAGAGTCGTTGCTAGGGTTTTCAGCGCCCAGGGACAACTGAAGATTTCGTGCTCCCTACTGCTTGCCAAGGATGGAAAACATTTAATTCTAAAATGTCGCAATATCAGTTTGGCGCCCCTTGGATTCTGTACCCGGGGCAGATGCCCCCTCTTGCCCCCCCTCTAGCTAAGCCCCTGAGGACAGTCCAATAATACAGAAACTTTCTCAAACATTTCATTAAGTGTCGGCTCAGTTTCAATATCCTCTTTTGACATTAAAGAAATGGAGAATCATGGCGCCAAAGAATCTGATACTTTGGAGAACTGTGCATGACGAAAACAATTTTCGTTCGTTCTTGGAGTCACTGAATTGGAATTCAGAGTGCAATATATTGTTACGAAATGTACAAGCGCGGTAGGATGGCTTCCCCGCAAAGCAGTTTTAGGGTTGCTATTAAATGGCAAAGGAAGGCAGGGTTGCCACATTTGGCGATATACCATGGATGCTTGGGAAACCTTCTGGAACGAATTCTTACTGGTTTAGCCCAGTATGTTCTCGAACGCAAGCCGAAAGCTATATAAACTCTGCTGGCCCGCAGTCAGTTAGTATGTGCCTCGTCTAGCGAGCTGATAGTCAGTCATTGAGCGAGTGTCTCGAAGTCTAGCGCCGAGTTGGTAGTCGAGTGCATCGAAGAGTCTCTTATCGCGGTTAGTGCATCCTCAAGAGAGCTCCGGGAACGACTAAACCGAAGATTCGGGAGCTGTGCTCTGTGTGTCGTCAAGTGTATCGCGAGTTGTAGTGTGTCTCATGAGTACATGGAGTTCCGAGGACGACCGAGCAGAGTCGGGAGCTGTACTCTAGTGCGTTGCCATGAAGCTGTCTCCACCGTAATAGCCTGATAACCTGGAGGATGTGTCGCTGATGGTGTCAGCGTGTTTATAGTAGATCTTCGACAACTGTAAAAGTGTTTTTGAGCTATCCTGATTAATACTGATAAATAAAGTGTGTTTCAATACTTCATAAAGTGTCGTCGTTATTCACTCCAAATCCACATGAACCCCGTACGAACGTGAAGGAAGAAAATAACGTAACAACTGGTGTCAGAAGTGGGATTTGCGAGTGAATGCCAGTGATATGCCTGCAGAGGAAAGCTATGGTGGAGTAAACGAAGACTTTGATAGACTTCTTAACCGAGATGAGGGCTGAGATGAAAGTCGGACAGGAAGAGATGAGAGCTGAGATAAAAGCCGGATATGAAGAGATGAAAACTGAAATGAAAGCCGGACTGGCTGAGATAAAAGCCGGATATGATAAATATAGCCGTATATGAAGCTGTCCTGGTTAGTACTGGCTAATTAAAGTGTGTTTCGGTATTCCAGCGAGTGCTATCGTCGTTATTCACTCCAAATACACATGAACCCTGTAAGAAAGTAAAGAAAAGAAAATAACGTAACAACTGGTGTCAGAAAAGAAAAACGCAACAATATGAACCAAACTCACAGATTTTCACTCGCACTGCGATTTACTTAGCCGAATTCCTAAGCCAACTGATGAGAGATTAGTAAATATATATCGGAAATTCTCTTTGACATAATCGAAAGTTCAAGCTTACTTTTATAAAATTGCTCTAACAGTCTGCAAAAAATAATAAGCCGGATCCAATTTGAAGATTAAGGAACAACGCAATCTGCAACATTAACTGAATTAGATAGTTTTAGCTTAGCTTATACCGTCCGTTATACATTAAACGCGCATGCGTAAACGTATTTTGCACATGCGCACACGCATATTCGCAGCCGTAAAGGTATTACGCGCATGCGCAGAAAGTTTGTAGCTTTGAGGTCCGGATTATGGGTGTCCGAATTAACGACTTTTGACTGTAGTTTGTCCGGATCGTTGTACTATTTCGTGTTAACCGATATTTCGTCTTAAGCGTTGTCGCGTTAATTGTTGTAAGGATTATGTTAATTTTATTAATAGTTAAATTTTGAGTTAAATTTCCTTTCCTATCACTTCTTAATTTGAACTGACCACTTCTGGCCAGAACGTTGTTTTAGAATTACGTCTGAATGCTAATGAGGAAGAGCGGTATTTAAGTGCGAAGTTCTACTGTGTTAGTGAGAGAGATACCATGTCTTTTTGAGGCTACTCTCTCGTGAGCTATTATTACTCTCGGCCATACTTTAGACCTTTGATAGCTTCGCAGTCAATTAGCATTAAGAGGCCAACTCTGTTAGAATTTTTATATCTTCGGCTATATCTTCTTTAGTTAAGATTAGTTAAGTTTGATTCTTAGTCTCTTAAGTTCAAGCCCAAGTGTCGGCTTTATTGTACAGCTCCAAGACGGAGTTCTGTTAAATCTTATTTGAATAATAAAAGGTCTTTTAACCCTTTCCAAGTTTATTTATTGTCTCATGAACTCAAGTGATTATTCGCTTACTAGTTCTTAAGATTCTTCACTTTCAACTGTAACTTAGAATTACACGGTGTTACAATCCTACAACGTATTTCACTGTATCTAGTTGGTGTAGTAAGCAGCGAGCTTCTTGACTTAGCAAATTCGTTGAAGTGTTAAAGCTAGATGTTAGGGATCAAGTTAAAGTATTTCTTGTCGCTCGCTATATAGCGCTAGGAGTTCCACTAGTGGAAAAAATTTAACCTTGTCTGCATGTTTGCCTAGTTAGGCATGTGCCTTCTTCCTTCTGATACAAGTATGTAGGAAAGGGACTATCTGGGCCATTCTTTCTTTATTTACAGCCGCAGAAGATAAAATGAAATAGACAGTATGCTGTAGTATTCAAGAACAGCCGTTATATATATATGTTTTCATTCAAGGTTTTATGTGATATACTTCGTATTATAAAAATGTCGTCAAAATAAAAATGTGTTTCATCTAACCCAAGAAGATCTTTTTTACAACTCAGATATCACCACTACGAGTTATTTATCATGTTCTGTAGACAAGAAGTAAGTAATTAAGTTTTCATACTTATTAATATAAAATATAGTTATAAAGTAACTTGCCTTTGTCAGTGCATTATGATTTGTCAAAAGTTGACGATTAATTGCAGTAAAGGTATTTTGATCCGTCTAGATCAACTATTCTAAGTCTGGCGTATGCGCAGAGCCGATGGAAACAGTTCGGCCACACCGGGCGGCCAAAATTTTAGAATTTAGAAAAGCACAAAGTAGCAAAATTTAGGAATGGTAAAACTTTCAGAATTAAGGAGAAGCATTGGGCAGCAGAATTTAGTATCCACAGAGACTGCACCGGGTGGCAAAATGCCTATCTTCGTCCCTCGGTACGCGTAACACCAGCAGTACGTGAAACAGTCTCGGAAGATTACGCGGAAGAAGAGATGTAATTGTGAACATTGATAAAGAGACTGAATATAAAAGAAAAGTTAATGAGATGTCTAATGACTAGTATTTTCAATCCAAATTATATTTCATTATGAAAAATAAAAATAATTGAATTGCATCCGAAATGGTTTTAATTTAGAAATTTATGAACGTTTTAAAATCAGTTCAGATATATATTTTTATCTCTCTGGACAGGTATTGTTTCTGCAGTACCTTTCGAAAGGGATAGAACCACTCGCCGACACCGGATATTAATTGGTATGCTTCAATGATCCTTAAACAAAGCGGGCAGACGATTCGGCAGTGTTTTCTATAATAAAATCTGATTTTTCCTAAGAGTCTTGGTTAATCTCAGAGTCAGTCTACATGTTAGCTATGATTTACCCATTTCATTGTCTCAGTGTTGCTAACCGTACTATAAATATAGTATTTCGGATTGGATTTAGTGTAGAGACATTAGGATTTTGGGGGGAGGGGAAGCAGAAGACATGAAAAATGAGCAATGCCCTCGCCGGGACTCGAACCACGGACCTCTCGAATACGCCCCGAGCCAGCTGACCTTTATACCACGAAGGCATGCTAAGAACGCAGGAGAAATACCTTATATACACCTCTTTTAAAGGGCGACTGGGGATTAGGGAACCCAGTCGCCAAATCCTGGTGGTAACGAATTATCGTCCGTCAGCTTTCAGTTCGGGCGCCACTGTACAGTGACATTTAGTTCTTTTTTTCGGGGGCGGGAGCAGGAGATATGAAAAACAGGCAATGCCCTCGCCAGGACTTGGACCTGGACCTCTCGAATACGCACCCAGTATGCTTCCAAATACACAACGAAGGTATAATAACTTCCCCGCAAAACAGGTTTAGGGTTCCCAGAAAATTGCAATGGAATGCAGAGTTGCCAGATTTGGCGCGAAACTGCCCATTTCACGACAAAATTGGCCATGTGCCATAGACGGAGCGAGAACATTGTGCAACGAGTTCTTACCGGTTTGCTCCATAATGTTCTCGAATGCAGGCCAAAAGCTACATAAATCCTGCTTGTACGCGGAGTAGTAGTGTATCCTGAGTTTTATCGTGAAGCGTATCTTGAGTGCCTTAGCTCCGAGAACGACCGCACCGAGTCGGATTGTAATTTAGTGCTTTGCCGTGAAGCTGTCTTCACCATTATAGCCTGAAGGCAGTGTTGATGATTGTTTCAGCATGTTTATCGTAGTTTTTCGACGGCTGTGAACATTTCTTTGGAACTTTCCTATTTAGTACTGGCTAATAAATTGTGTTTTGATTATTAATCAAGTGTTCTCATCAATCACTCCGAATCCACGAACTCGCAGAATACAACAATGTACTATAATAATAAAAACATGATTTAAAAGATTTCAAGAAAAAGAAATAATGAATTGACGATTCACTTTTACTTGTATTACCAAGCGTGCAGAAGCAAGGACATCAGCATAAATGTACACTTATTTGTGTCTCATTGCTTAGAAATTTTAATTTATTGAGTCAATTTTATTTGCTAGATATAATTCAGTTTCTGTTGCTTCTAATATTAAAAGGTAATGTGAAAAAGGAATTTATTTTATCAATTTTATTGCAATACTTTGCACAATGCTGTGCTATTTTCAAAATTGATTAATTACTTCCATGCGTCGTACTTTACGTCCCATTACAAATGATGACATACCATAACCATGACATAACCAGGTTCTAGTTATATATAATAAGATTTTTAATTATTATAATTTACAAAGGGCTTATTACCTTACAACATTGAACTTTTCACGTGTTTCGCTTAAGTAAACTTCTGAGATTATTCCGAAAATTTAGATATTTTCTTCATTACAATTTTTATTTCTTATCTTCATTAGATCTTTTCTTCCCATAAAGTATGTCATGTTTTCACATATAACATACGAGGGTAAGTTGAAAAATAAGTTTTCCCTGTCGACTGTGGTCAGAGTTGTGTATGAAAGTCAAAAAATAGAATGAGACATTAAAGATATGACATACCTTTATTTTTCCACATAGGTACCAAGTACATTGAGACACTTGTCATACCGCTTGATAAGCTTCAAAAAGCCCTCCAGGAAAAAATCAGGGCTTTGCATTTGGAAGAAGCGTTGCACGGCTTGTTTCACTTCAGTATTGCTTCCAAAGCGCCTTGCCCCGAGATTTTTCTTCAAAGCCGGAAACAGATGGAAGTCGCTTGGTGCGAGATCAGGACTGTATGGCGGATGGTGTAGGCGCTCCCAACCAAGAGTTGCAATATGGTTTTGCCTTGCCGTCGCCGAATGTGGTCTGGCATTGTCATCCAACAGCAGAACGCCAGATGTTAGTGGAGGTCAATTGTCAGGGCACTCATCGTGCTCACACTTTTCTGTATCGAAGAATGTCGTGGATGATGTTTTGAGCTCGCTCATGTGAGATTCCAAGTTCTTCCGCTACTTCATCGATGATGATACGCCGGTTCGCTCTAATCATGTCATCCACCTTCCTGACATTTGCATCTGTAGTGGCCGTGCGCGTCCGTCCAGCTCTCGGTATGTCCTCCACTTGCTGACGTCCATCGCTGAATGTGCACACCATCTCCGCACCATTTGCTTCGACATCACACCTGGCCCATAGACTTCCACGAGGCGGTTATGAATTTCTGTTCCTGATACTCCACGTGCCCATTCATAGCGGATAAATCTCGGGGGAAGGCGCTTTGGAAGCAATACTGAAGTGAAACAAGCCGTTCAACGCTTCTTCCATATGCGAAGCCCTGATTTTTTCCTGGAGGGTTTTTTGAAGCTTATCAAGCGATATGACAAAGGTCTCAATGTACTTGGTACCTATGTGGAAAAATAAAGGTATGTCATATCTTTAATGTCTCATTCTATTTTTTGACTTTCATACACAACTCTGACCACAGTCGACAGGGGAAACTTATTTTTCAACTTACCTACGTATTTAAGTTGCACTGCTTAAATAATCTAATTTCCTTATTAAGAGATTTTATTAAACAAAAATATTTCTTAGTTTAGGTTAGGTTATTTAAATATGGCAAAATGCACAAGGGCAGTCTACTTAAGAGAAGGGATGCCTTTGTGGAGGATTTGTTAAGGGAAATCGGTTCATACTCTCGTTACATATTAAGAAAACCATGAAATCCATCCATGCAAAATTATCTGACTTGAGAGATTAACGGAATATAATTATGGTACTAAATTTTTAAAAAGCTACATTGTAATATCGTAACATCTTAGCTAAAATAGATTTCCTTGTAAGCTAGTGTGAACTAGCTTACAAAGAACTAGAAGAACTGTGTAGCGATTTATAAGTAATAAGTCCGAAGAAGAATTAAATTACTCTTTATTCCAACTCAAAATAAATTCACAGATGGGCCCTTCTCGAGCGTACACTTGGGCTTTGACTAAAAATAGAAAATATAAAACTAAACTAATACTAAATAAAATTAACCAGCCGAAGCTGCACAGAATAAACTAACAGAGTTGGCCCTTATTTAAAGATCACCGACGTATACTAGTAGGCACGTAAAAGTACGTCCGTAAAACAGTAAGCTTAGACTAGTAGCAACAATGTGGCCGAAAGGAGTATCAAGAACAGAAATTCATAACCGCCTCGTGAAAGTCTATGGGCCAGGTGTGATGTCGAAGCAAATGGTGCGGAGATGGTGTTGCACATTCAGCGATAGACGTCAGCAAGTGGAGGACATACCGAGAGCTGGACGGACGCGCACGGCCACTACAGATGCAAATGTCAGGAAGGTGGATGACATGATTAGAGCGAACCGGCGTATCACCATCGATGAAGTAGCGGAAGAACTTGGAATCTCACATGAGCGAGCTCAAAACATCATCCACGACATTCTTCGATACAGAAAAGTGTCAGCACGATGGGTGCTCTGACAATTGACCTCCACTAACATCTGGCGTTCTGCTGTTGGATGACAATGCCAGACCACATTCGGCGACGGCAACGCAAAACCATATTGCAACTCTTGGTTAGGAGCGCCTACACCATCCGCCATACAGTCCTGATCTCGCACGCTGTCCTATTGGCTTAAATAATGGTTTCTACCTCATTTGCATAAATCGTAATCCTGAAAACTCAGCCTGGCATGGAAACGTGGGTGGAAATTTAGAATGTATAATAAAGGCTTGCTCAAAAAATAAAAATAACTATTAAAGTAAACCTTAAAACATTTATTAATAAAGTAAACCTTAAAACATTTATTAATAAAGTAAACCTTAAAACATTTATTATTTAAGCAATACCATTTTAAAAATAAGGAAATTACATTTTATGGGTTCTTATATATTAAGGCGGTTGCATTACCCTTCATGGCTGACGTACCATGAAGGTAATGCAACCGGCCGCAGGATAGTATCAATATATCGTTGAGCTGTTAAAGATGTACGGAGGGTGACTAAATTAAGTTAAAATCTCACTTGTAGCAAGAGTGTAAATCAATATTAATTCGTGTCCAGTTACTACGTCCAGTAATTATCCTACGTCTTACGTCCAGTCCGGATTCGTATCCAGTAATGTGTGTAGCACTTAACTTCATTTTATAAAGAAATTGAACAGAAAACTTTAATGTAATAGAATTTAACTCATCTTTTACCCGATCGTTTCTGCGGTAGACACAGACGATTGTTTCATTTATGTCGTACGTAGCTTTTTGTTTCAAACTCAAAAGTAAAGTTATTTAATTTTTACAACTAATATGAAAATTGTTTTGTTTGCGTAAAGCAAGGCCAATGAGCTTTGTCGAAATTAGCTTCCTTAAATACACTCTTTTTCAAAAAAATCGAAGCACTATGAAAGAAGTGGTTGTTTTCGATAAAATTGAATATGTGTATAACTCATACACAGATAATAAAATGATTAAAAAATCAAGGTCATAGTACCTGTGTGAGCCCTGAGCTCACAATCACCCACTGAGTGTTCAAATTAGTAGTTGGTTGAACCGCCCCTGGCGGTAATGCATGCTTGAATTCCTGAAAGCAAGGAGTGGTAGAGGTTCCTAATGTCATCTTGCGACACATTGTGCCAGGCATTCATCAGTTGTTGCTTCAAATCTGCGATATTTTGTGGTGCCCGAATCTGGCGGCCTACCATGCCCCAGACATTCTCGATTGGTGAAAGGTCTGGTGAACTGGCTGATCAAGGAAGAGTATCAACCTCACGGAGACAGTCCAGAGATATGAGAGCGCTATTTGATCTGGTATTATCTTGTTGGAAAATGGCCCCCTGATGACGTGCCATGTTTTATGTGCAATTTTAGTCGATTAAAGCTTCATTTGAGCTTCTCTTATATTTATAACAAAGGGTAATGGAACCGGCCACAGGATTGTATCAATATATCGTTGAGGTGTTAAAGATGTACGGAGAGTGACTAAAGATGACCTACTGTCATAAGAAATAGCGCTTCACAGCACCACACCAGGGGTTATGGCTGTATTCCTTTGTAAAACAAAGGCTGATTGGGATCGCTGGCCCCGTCCTCTCCAGACATGAACATGGTGGTCATCTGCTTCAAGAGTAATGCGGGATTCATCGCTGAACACACTATACGATGCCAGTCTGATGACATCCATGATGATCAGCTGCGACACCACTCCAGACGACTCCGCCGATGTTATGGGGTCAAAGGCAAACCTCTTAGAGGCCTCTGTGAGCGTAACCAAGTCCAACTAGATATCTAGTTGACCTTGGGGTAATCCTGCCTCAGGCAAGCGCCGTGAGATGGTGGAGCCATGGGAGGTATAGACGTGGCTGTAGTGCATTGAATAGTCGAAAATGGTACCGTTGGGGCGGTTCGAGCTTGGTGAACAATCATTCTATCTTGCCTCGCACTTGTGCTCCTTGGCCTTCCAGAGCGGCCTATTGCTCGGTATGACCACCCAGCTTCACGCAACCACGCAACTCTACAATGCGACCACGTTCGAAGTCGTTTAGTTGTCTGTAAGGTCTTTAATATCGTCGTAATTGCATTTTTAGTTGCTTCTTTACGGATTTACAATGGCAGCAACAAAAAAAGTTAAATTTCCCGCCTGTGTTATTCTTTGCGAATTGCGCACGAGAAATGCGCGCTATGATCGCAATTCCGGTTCATTTACCTTGAAACTTTGATCAATTGCATGTTGGATCAAGATGTTTTTGCCTACCAAATTTCTTCATAATCGCAAAAGTCCGTCTTGGTGCTTCGATTTTTTTGCAAAAGAGTGTACTTTTAGCACATGCGAAACATTAATCGGAAAGGAAAATGTTAAGTCAAATAACCGGTCGTGTCTCAATATAGTAATCCGAGTTAATAGATAGTAATTCCCCAAACAACTTTCGCAGCTGAAGGTTCAAATCTGAACGAAAGTTTACAGAAATATAAGTCTATATTTATCCTTTTCGGTTATTTCGCTCCATACGGCGCCCAGCTCTTCTTTATGCAGCACCGATCTGGGGACATGCAGCTAAAACCAATATTAAACAATTACAAATTCTACAAAATAAAATTCTACGAGAAATTATCAGTGCTCCTTGGTATATTCCCAACATCTATATTCACAGAGACCTTCGAATCGAACTTATTCAAGAGTATATTAAACGATTAGCGGTCAACTTCTTTTATTCACTACAAACCCACAATAATAGCCTTATTAGCACTCTCAGACACTCCCCGCGTCCCAGAGAAAAACATCGTTACTCTTGTGACGTCCTTCCCACATAAGAATTACAACCGTAATTGACTCCTTCACGCCAAACTGACTGACCCGCGGCTACATCTTATAACGCACACTGAACGTGACACCCCCCTTTTTTCGCCGCCGCTAGTGCGGACCTCACTCTCTTTCATCCGCCTCCCACACTCCTTTCATCCTTTTCTTTTTCTTCCCACCCGATGTTTATCAGAAGTCGAGTAAAAAGATGTTTCTACATCTTGACACTCGAGAATAAAATACGATCTGTGTCAAGGAAGTTAGAATAGATATTCTAACTATTCTAACCTCCTTGATTTGTGTGTGTGTGTGCTATTAATTTCGGAAGAAACAGCGCAGAAACAACTCAATGAAACATTCGTCTGCGCGACGCTTGAAGTATGTTTCATTATCCAAATTTTCCGGAAATGAACGTGCGTTAAAGGTCTTAGAAGAAGAAGGGAGCTTTCCTAAATTTTGTCTGCTTTCATGAGTAATTTTGTTTATTAAGTTTATTTATATGAGTTTTTGAGATACTGTTTTTTCTGATGAATATTTCACTTATTTCTTATTTGTCGCAATTTGAATAAATAATGAATAGTGTGAATAGTGTAGTAGTCGTTTCCGGCTTTCAAAAATGATTTTTAGGTCTATAAAAGAAACAAAATTCTGTGTTTTAGTTATGTGAATATCTGTTTAATCATCTGTTATTAGATCTTTGATAAATCTTACTTTATGGATATTATTTTAATATAATTATTGATATGGATATTATTGTAATTGTATAACTTTCAAATGTATGAAAAAGGAAATTTTTCTCATGTGAAATATTGCATTACAATCCGATACTAAATAGATGTAATTAGATTTTGGGAAAATTTTTAAGGAACTTGTTGTTTAGAGCAAGTGGGAAGTTATTATATGTGTTATAAAAACTGCGGCAAGTGTGTTAGTTATTTTAGTACAGCAGGGGGAGAGTAAATTTAAAGTTATTACATTTAGTGCAAAAGCAAAGCACGTAAAATTGCAAATGAAGAAACAAAAGTTATCATAATTTTTTTTTTTTTTTTTGTTTTTCCCGCTTGCATCCTCCCCATATTCCAGAACTTTTAAAATTACTTCATTCATATGTATATATAAATAAATATATATAATTAAAGAAAGGAGAACAAACTAAAAAGAGACCTTTGTGGTCAAGAATTTTGTGCATTGAACTGCAAAAATTAGAAAACAAGGTAAAAAGAAAATTCTTCTTCCGCTTAAAAGTGGCTGTGATACTGTGATTCCAGTGAAAATTTTTTTAACATAAATAAAGTGCAATGAAAAGTGTAAATATAAAATAAACGAAATTATCACTAGAATACTTACAAATAAAAAGCGTATTTAAAACTCAAATCTAATTGGAAGTAATATGTTGATTAAAGTTAAGACGAGCTTTAAACATTTGAATAAAAATACAATAGTGATATAAGACTTAAGCAAAAATAATATATATATATATATATGTATATATATATATAATTTCTTATATATATATATCTTATATATATATATATATATATATATATAATTTCTTATATATATATATCTTATATATATATATATATATATAAGAAAGCTTTAAAATTAAGTTTTTTTATCCTGAATACCATGTAAAAGATTATTATTGTAATTATTATTAAAATGTATGTAGTCAGTATCATGAAACAAAGGAATTTAATATTTAATATTGCACTTGTTGTATTTGAATTTTTGTATGTATATAATAAATTACTGTATATTTAAAATATAAATTTCTGGATTAACTTTAAATCTTCCGGTAAAAGTATAGTTTAGGGTACCCCTTGGCAAAACTCGGCGATTTTTGGAAGTACATGGATACCGATTTGTGCAATTCTTTGACTCGTTATTTTGGCTTGCAAAGCTGCGTTTTTTTAGCCAAAAATCGCCGCTACACAAAGCCAAAATAACAAGACAAACAATTGCACATTGCACAAACTCGGTATCCATGTACACATTGACTTATTTTCACTGAAAAAAAAAAATCCTCAAATTGCGCAAAAATGGCATAGCACACTCCTTTGATTTAATCCATGTACACGTCGACCTATTTTCACTTTAAAAAAAATCTGCGAATTGCACAAAAATGGCATTGCACACTCTTTTAACTTTATCCATGTACACGTCGACCTATTTTCACTTTAAAATATCCCAGAATAGCACAAACTTGCATTGTGTACTGCCTTTACTTTGTCCATGTACACATCGATATATTTTCACTTAAAAAAGTCAAAGCACCAAATTCTGTAATATAGGCAAACAAAAGTATGCATAATCTCAATAAAATATATTTTAAACCAAACAATAAAATAACATAAAAAAGAAAACATGTTATATAGGGTTGGCAACTAAGTAATTGCGGATTTCACTCATAAATGGCTTCAGTTGAATTTTTAGGGTTGCAGACGTAGTACAGATGTAAAACACATTTTGTTATTTGATAGTTTGCAATTCAGCTGTCAATCAGTAAAAAAAGTTTTTTGATCTGTTGCGTAGTTTTCGTTTGGCTTTCTTTGAAAAATTTAAAATCAAAAGGAACATTTTCGTCATATTTTGCTTTTTTATTTCCGCAAAGGGAAAAACGCATCGCAAGCTCATAAAAAGTTATGTGCTGTTTATGATGACGAAGAACGGCAGTGTCAAAATTGGATTGCCAAATTTCGTTCTGGTGATTTTTCACTCAAAGATGAAAAATGCTCTGGTCATCCAGTTGATGTTGATGACGACCTAATCAAAGCAATAATCGATTCGGATTGCCACAGTACAACACGTGAGATTGCAGAGAAGCTTCATGTATCACATACATAAATTGAAAATCATTTAAAACAACTTGGCTATGTTCAAAAACTCGATACATGGGTTCCTCACAAACTGAAAGAAACGCATCTAATGCAAGACATTAACAGCTGCGATTTGCTAAAGAAACGTAATGAAAATGATCCATTTTTAAAACGACTGATAACTGGTGATGAAAAATGGGTTGTTTACAACAATATCAAGCGGAAAAGATCGTGGAGCAGGCCAGGTGAACCAACTCAAACAACATCAAAAGAAGGTTTTGTTATCAGTTTGGTGGGATTACAAAGGATTTGTCTACTTTGAACTCTTAACACCCAACAGAACGATCAATTCTGATGTCTACATTGAACAACTAACGAAATTAAACAATGCAGTTGAAGAAAAGCGGCCCGAATTGACAAATGAAAAAGGTGGTGTATTCCATCATGACAATGCAAGGCCACACACATCTTTGGTCACTCGGCAAAAATTATTGGAGCTTGGTTGGGATGTGTTGCCACATCCACCATATAGTCCTAACCTTGCACCATCTGATTAGTTTTTGTTTTGATCTTTACAAAACTCCTTGAATGGTAAAAATTTCAATAATGATGATGATGTCAAATCGTACCTGATTCAGTTTTTTGATAATAAAAACCAGAAGTTTTATGAACGTGAGATTATGATGCTGCCTGAAAGATGGCAAAAGGTCATTGATCAAAATGGGCAATAAATTACAGAATAAAGTTATTTAGTTCCATGAAAAAATTGTCTTTGATTTTCTAAAAAAAATCCGCAATTATCAGTTACCAACCCAATACATTTAAGCACTACGAGAAGCAAATATTCACTTACCATGATTTTCGAGTTCGCTTCATACACCCAGAGCCACGTAGAAATCAAAATATCAATCAGACTCAAATGACTCTGGTACTCTTTCTGATCGAACGCTTCACGTGATGACCATCTGAACCTTTCTTCCTACAAATCCATCTAAACGGTTTTTTATGTTCGACTAGACGCATATCCTTCCTACATACAGGACACTTATAATGGCTACTAAGTAAACCTTCATTTACATACCAGTCAATTTAAGCTCTTTTCCCCTTTCGCTCCAAATCATTCATAAACTTCAAATTAATCTTACTACATTCAGCCATTCTACTGTCTAAAGAATAAAACCAACACACACCACAAAACGCTTACAAAACATCCCATGATTCAAAAGTTTCCAGAATCATGCACCCGATTGTGTCACAATAGGGTTTCTATAACATTCAACTACTCAGGCTACCACAACAACTTGGCGATAATTATCCTTTGGGGGCTCCAGCTTTGGAAATTCTATTTGATATAATCGAAAGTTCAAGCTTACTTTTATAAAATTGCTCTAACAGTCTGCAAAAAATAATAAGCCAGATCCAATTCGAAGATTAAGGAACAATGCAATCAGCAACATTAACTGAAATAGATAATTAGGTAATTTTAGCTTATGCTGTCCATTATACATTAAATATGCATGCGTAAACGTATTATGCGCATGCACACACACATATGCACAGACGTAAAGGTCTTGGGCACATGCGTAAATGCCTATGCGCATGCGTCAACGCGACGCATGCACAGGAAGTTTGTAGCTTTGAGGTCCGGATTCTAGATCATTCTGGATTATGGGTGTCCGAATTAACGACTTTTGACTGTATTGAGTTTAATAAACATAGAGTTTAGTAAGCGGCAGGCACTGTAATAAGCTAACTCATTATTAGGTTTTAATCAAATAATAAGTGTACACTGTGTGCAATATGTGACAATAGAAGCATCATTTATTAATTACAGTCATGCTGATGTAAATGTTTGAAAATTGTTAATTAGGTACACTTAAATCACACGAGATAGTTGTATTATAAATTATATCAAATAAAGATATAAATTACTGAGAAGCATATACTATATTGCTTTTAAATTGCTTAGTTAATTAAGCATTATCTTATTATGATTTCAAAGATAAGCTATTGAATATCAAATGGCAATACTTTCAAGAACTATGCTATGCAGCATAGATGATAAATGGATAATCTTATGCTTTAAACGGTAACAAAACATGCCAGAGAGCTTAAGTTCTAAAATTAGAAGTGCTGGAGCTCCATGAGGCTGCTGAGCGATCAGAATTGGTAAACAAAAATAAATTAAGTAAAATAGTAAATAACATATAATCAGAATTAAGTAAAATACAAAGAACATATTAATAACTAAATTCAAATATCCGATGGATATAAAACTTCTCCTACCTAAAGGGTTCATAATTCAGTATGAGAGTTTTCTTTAACTATATAAATTTTTCTCTTCGCAGGCAAGGTGAGACATACACTGGTGTGCAAAAATTAAGGACGAGATGGTTTTTTCAATATAACTTTGTACAAAAGCTTTCCAAATCCATGCATTTAATACCATAAGATCTCCAATACGTAAGGACATGAGTAATGTAAGCAACACTTACTAAAAGAGAAATCAGAGGGCTAAAAAGAAGCTTTATTGAAAAAGTAGCATGGAGCGCAATGTGACTGAAGGCCGAAACATCACTGTGATGGGTGTCCGGCAAGAAACATCCAGCCTTTAATAGGCGATATGATCTCCCCTTACTGCTAGGCAGGTTTCACAGCATCTGCCCATGCTGAGAATGAGGGTATCAATGAGTTGTTGAGGCATTGCTGCCCATTCGTCTTGCAGCGCCAATTGAAGCTCCGGAATCGTTACTGGTGGTAAGGTACGAGATGCCAAGCGTCTGCCTATAAAATCCCATACATGCTCGATGGGATTGAGATCCGGAGATCGTGCCGGCCAATCCATACGTTCAATAGCCTCATTCTCTAAGGGCTGTTCGGCAGCTACTGTGCGATGACATGGTGCATAGTCGTTAGCGAAAAGTAACTGCGGACCCATAGCGCCTCTAAAAAGATGCACATATGGAAGAAGAATCTCATTACAATAATGGGTCCCGTTGACTGAACCTGCGTCGAAGATGTGAAGGTCTGCACGACTACCAAGCATGATGCCTTCCCAAACGAGAACACCGCCACCTCCATACCTGTCCCTTTCAATGATGTTCAAGGGATGATTGTGGCTTAACCGCTCTCTCCAGATGAGTATGCGATGAGAATCGCTACTCAGACTGAATCTGCTCTCATCTGTAAAGAGTACTCGTCCCCATTCATTGTCTCTCCAATTCCGGTGTTCCCGGCACCACAGAGAATGCCTTCTCCGATGGGCAGGCCTAGAGGTAACACCGTACAGGGCGTCGTGCAAACAGACCACCACCGTGTAGTCTTCTGCCCATGGTAAAACACGATATCGGTCGTCCAGTCGCCTGTGTCGTGTGTCTAGCGATTTCTCCCGCTGTCTGCCGCCTGTTTCTTCTGGCCTGTAAGGCAATATACCGGTCATCTGTGGGTGTGGTTCCTTGTGGACGACCACTACTAAACCTCCGGATAGCTGTTCCTGTAGTTTGAAATTGTCTCCAAAGTCGTGAAACGATGCTGTGAGCAATTCCAAACTCTGCAGCCACACTTGTCACACTGCGGCCTTCCTCCAACTTCCCAATGATTCGACCTCGGGTAAAAGCATTCAGATGTCGTCTAACAGATTGATTATTCGCCATTTCTCGCTGAGGCAGCAACTCGGTGTGATTTTAACTGCTATACTGCGTGCAATCTCTTTGCCAGAAATACTGATCTTACAACATGCTTTATACTACCTGCATATCTGCGCATGTGCTACCGTACATCACCTTACTTAATCTCCTGATTGGTCTTTCTGTCCGCTCTGCCTCTTCGTTCAGCTGATATGCTAATTTTTCGACTTCGTCCTTAATTTTTGCACACCAGTGCAAATTCTATATTTAGCCCAAATATAAATTTTATTAATTTCTAAAAAAATACTGTAGTAATATAAAATTTTCTGTTAATATTGCGATTTAATTAAACTAGAACGTACTAGAGCTTATCTTGCCAATGGTCTGGTGTTTTCTAGGTAGAATTACTAATTCTCTGAAAAATTGGCATATACTGTAGCTGTATCTAACAATGTTTATTTTTTAGGAATTTTATTTTTGTGTATGTAATGTGTTTGTTTATTTTAGGTAAACTAAATGAAAGTGTAAACAATGGTTTCATAATGAGTATTTCAAGACGTTACTTTCATCAAACACTCAAGAAGTACATTCCCATATTGACTTGGTTGCCTGGATATAGTTTACAAGATCTTAAAGGAGACTTCATTGCAGGTTTTACTGTTGGTCTAACAGTAGTTCCCCAAGGCTTAGCTCTTGCTCACTTAGCTAATCTGCCTCCACAGGTAATTTATTCAATATTCCCCCTGCTTTAAGTTTTCTGTTAGCTTGAGCATGCAGATATGATCAGAAATATTTTGCAATTAGAATGGAACAATCTTATATTTTAATATTACGTAAAATTTAGCCTGATTTAGTCATTAGTTCAAATAAATGCTCTGTTTACTTTAAAGACCATCTATGTGGGTTTGTTTTGTTCAAGGAGCAATAAATTTTGTATGTGTGTAGAAAATGTAAAGTATGTCAGTTGTATCTCCTAAAATCTGCTTGACATACTGCAACAATTAATGAACAATTTTAATTGGGGTAAAATAACCGACAATTCATAAAGATTTTTAGGCACTCTCAGAAACTTATGATTGAAGGCATTAAATACTGTAGTAATTTAGTTAACAAATTTTGATATGTGAGAACGACTCCAGGGAAATTTAATTGAAGAATTGTTTTATGTCATTTTGGGAGAAGAAACAAATTTAAGAATGATAGAGGGACCAACAATTGCTACCAATAGAAACTTTTGAAATCCTTTTTTTTACCATTCAGTTTTATGCAAATTAAAGCGAAGTCCAAATCAAAACTTATTAGGTGACCCCCTATACTAAACTTTCATGTCCTATAGGAAAAGGAGATGTTATAATGAGTGTTTATTATACTGAAGGTATAGTTAACCTATTGTCCATCACATTTTGTTACCAGTGCTCCTTATACATAAGATTCAACAATTTATTATAGTTTAGAACATGAGTTCTAGACTATAATAATTTGTTAAACCAGGAGGAAAGTGATCAGCATTTTATTTAGCTGTTAAATGTTTAGTATTAGTTTATGAATATAAAAAACTGATTTTATTCATGTTTTGGTATTTATTAACATTTTCTATACTTTTTGTTGTTTAATTTATAAGAGCTATTAAAGAAATCTAAATAAATGTATATATGTATTTTTCAGTTTTAGAAAGGAGGGGGATCTTCTTCTAGCCGTGATGAATGGGGTACATAAGGTAAAACTGGTTGAGAACCACTCATCTAGATCATTCATTTCCTTAACCATTAAAAAAAAAAAAAAAAAAAAAAAAAAAAAAAATGCTAAGTGCTGATATTATTCCTCATTCCCCTCCTCATCAACCTCAGTGATGTCAGACTTTCAAATGGCAGCATCAATAGTTTTCAGAAAGAAACCTTCCTATGCCTCTCAGCCTCAAGTGGTTAAGACTGCTGACTACTGGGAGCTTGACCTGGGTTTGATTCCAGGGCTCGCTGCATGGTTGTTTTTTGAATTTTTTCTTCTGTGTAACATAAATATGAGCCAGTTTCTTTTCGAAAGCTCTTCACAAAAGTATCTCTCCTTTTAGGCAGATACTTGTCTGTTTTGCCATATCCAGTAGCCATAATCTCATGATGCCTATGAAAATTCTGAGAAAATGATGCACATTTGCTAATGGATAGAATAAAGAAGCAATATTTTCTACATGAAACTCCTACAGTAACAACAAATTTTCCATTATTGAGATTGAGAAAAATTTAAATTTCCACTCCAGAGGATTTTGAATTTCTGCACAAAAAATCACTAAACAGAATTATTAATAAAGAAAGCAGTCTTTTCATCAGTTTTTGTTGGTTAATATTTTGGGTGGAAGGAGAGTAGCATTTATTTAGGGAGCTGCAAGTGAACTTCCCTGAGCCTCTTTTGTTACGCACATGAGGCTAGATTAATTTGTGATTATAGTGGGATTAGTTTGATTGTTTTTAATAGGAAAAATTTGATTATTGTGAACCAACTGCATGAAACTTATGCTGCTTGAAGAAGACTCTGTACCTTTCATGTTTAATGAGTTTTTCTGTAAATTAAGCAGTGTTACCTAAAATATGATTTTAATCTAATTTTACATTATAGTTTGATTTTTGTTTTTTAAAGCTGAAGCTAGTGTACACAGGGAAACAAATTAGAATTTTATTTTAGTGAAATAAAGTCTGTCAACAGTAGTAGCTTAATTTAATTACTAAGGAAGAGATTTTTATGAAAAATAAAAATTAAAGGTATGAAAATTATAAGAGAGAAAACAAATTTTTTTAATGGAGTGAGATTTGACATGAGGAGTAAATTGAACAAAAAAGCAATTTCTGCCAGAAGTGTAGTACTGAAAGTTATTGTGTGTTATTAAAATTTCTGAAAGTGAGACATAAGAATTCTAGTAACAGACAATACGAAAGATTAAGAATTAACAAAAAAATATTTGTAGGCTTTTTTTTTTTTTTTTTTTAAAGCCCAAAGGGCTTTAGCCCAGAAGGGCTATTAATTTCTTCTTGGCATTTTGTTTTGATTCACTATAAATGGCTAATTATTTTTTAAACTGTTGCCACCAAATATTAGAGCCCTGTATTACATTTAAAGGAATTAAATAATGAGGAATCTGTATGAATGTATGCATGTTCCTCGCATTGCGGCCCACCAGCGGCCGAGCGGTAAAGTTGCTGAACACTGGTAGTTCGGTTCGAGGTTCGAATCCCGCGAACGGGCTGGCTGCATGGGTGTTTTCGTGGTTTTCCCCATGTGTAACGTGTATACGAGCCAGTTTCCCTTAGAAAGTCCTCCACGAAGGCATTCCTCCCCTTAGGCAGATAGCCTTAGTGTGCTTTGCCATAATTAAATACACACACACACACCGTTCCTCGCATTGCGATAAAACAACGGTACCTAGAGCAATCAAATTTTGAATAATGTACATATCCATCCGAATATGGCCATCCAGAAGCCCAAATTTGGAACTTGTTTTATTATCTATTCCATATTTTGTAAAACATTTATGAAT
Organism: Stegodyphus dumicola; assembly: GCF_044657685.1. NCBI lineage: Eukaryota > Metazoa > Arthropoda > Arachnida > Araneae > Eresidae > Stegodyphus > Stegodyphus dumicola. Next base: position 16,810,402 of record NC_140772.1, on the reverse strand, counting down.
TTTTGAGTAAGAAACTCAACAATTTCAATGGCAACACTATACAAGCAATGGCAACACTATACGGGGGGGGGGACTAAAATTGTATCTTCAGTGTGCAAGACTGTGTATGGAAATTCTAAAGATATGCTCATTTTAAAATTATCTTGTGATATTGCTGTTGAATTGTATTTTATGGTTTAAGTGCAAAGAACATGATGTTTAATAAATAAAGGTAACACAAAACATTATCTGAAAGCTTTCAGATTTTTTTTTTATTATTATTAAAATTATTGCATGTCAAAACCCTTCTCTTCTCTGCTCCCCAGGTTTGAGGCAAAGACTTCAGCTGACTATTTGGCTGAAGGATATGAAGCAATTTGGAAACAATAAAGTGAAATGAAAGGTAGGTTTTGGGAATTTTGTAAAGGCATGAAATGTTGCACAATCAGTAATAGGAAGAAATAGTACTTTTATCAGTTGGAAGAATATGATATGGTTTAATCCTTTGAGTGATATGACCGCTTTTATGTGATCGTGATATTTTTTATCATTCAATAAATTTTGTGTGTTATTTGTTTGTTTTCTTATTTTCTTTAGTGTTCTTTATATCACCTTTATATATGGAAGATTATGAGAATAAAGAGTAAAATAAGTAATTATACAAATGTGACTAATAAATGTTGCTTCCCCAAAGCTCTTCATGAGCAGATCCAAAATGCCATGTCACTCAGAGGGTAATACTGTGTTTAAATTGGAAAAAATTATTTTCTGTTGAAAAGTCACTGAAAGAAGTTTTTCAATTAAAAAAAAAAAAAAAATCTGAAAGCTTTCAGATTTTATATTATGCGAAAAGGAGCATTTTAAAATGTTTTTGTGTTAATTTTACTTATTAAATATCATGTTCTTCGCACTTAAACCATGAAATTCAATTCAACAGCAATATCGCAAAATATTTAAAAACAGCATATCTTATCTTTACAATTTCCGATAAACAGTCTCGTGTGCTGGAGATAAAAATGCCCCCCCCTCCTCTGTACAGAGTTGCCATTGCTTGCTTTGAAATCATTGAGTTTGTTAATAAAAAATTCTTTAATGTCTGACAAAATATGAAATAGATAGTTAAAAAAATTCCAAGTTTGAGTTTCCAGATAGATGCCCATATTCGAATGGAGGTCTATGTTATTCAAAATTTGATGTCTCTAGGTATCTTTAATTTTTCACAGTGTGAGAAACATACATATATTCAGACAGATTCTTTATTATTTAATATCCTTAAATATAATGCAGGGCTCTAATATTTGGTGGCAACAATTTGAAAGTGAACCAATATTTATAGTAAAACGATGCAAAATGCCAAAACAAAATTTAATAGCCCTTCTGGGCAAGTTGCCCCTTTGGGCTAAAAAAAATTGTGGTGCCTGTTAGTTATCTGGTGCCCACTGGTACATTGCCAAAAATACCACATGGTTCTTGTGCGTATTTGACAATCCAGAGTGACATTTTATAGAAGGCTGAATCTGTAATGAAAGAATCTTGACCTTGGAATCAAACCCAGGTCAAGCTCCCATTATTTTTTTGTAAAGAGGATATTTTTATTTACTTTGTTACTGATTTCTTTCTCAAATGGACAATCAAATTTTTTATTATCATTTTAAATTTATACAGAGGCTGTTCAGACATTTTTTAGACGATTTTGGTAAGCCGTAATAAAACATCATTGCAAAAGAAGTAATTGCAATTGTACTATGTTTTTAAAAGTCAAAATTATCGTCTGTGGCTTGAAAGTTTTGTTTTTATTCAAAATGGCGAATTTAACAAAGCAGTGGTTCGAAGGCTACATTTACGCTCTTTCCGAAGAGAAATATGCATACTCCGTTATCCAAAAACGATGTGAGAGTCATGATTTTGTGATATCTAAAGCGTCAACAGGTAATATCATCAACAAGAAAGGAAAAAAAAAATGTCAAATTGGAGCCTCAAGTGGGACAAAAATTCCAAACAAGTATCCAAGGAAAAATCGGACATCTTCAACTATTGCAAAGGTACGCTGTTTAATGTTAAAAGAAAATCCCCCTAATCAAAGGACAGTGGCAAAATCATTAAAATGCTCAGTGTCCACTGTAAACAAAATGATAAACGTTGATTTAAATCTTAAGAAAGTGAAAAAACGCAATGTGCATCGTCTTCTTCCAAACCATATCGCTCAATGCAGGACACGCTGCAGAATTCTATATGAGAAACACTTATTCAAAGAAAAATGGAAAACAATTGTCACAATAGATGAAGCATAGGTGTATTTAAGTGATTGTAACAAAAAAAGAGCCATTTATTATCATGAAAGGGGAGAAAAAAATTTAAGTACATGGTTCAAAGAATCGAAAGAAAGTTTTTCTAAGGGATTCACGATTGTTGCTGGTTTTTCCTATAATGGCAAGTTAAAAATAAAGAGAGTGCAAAAAAATGTCAAGATTAACTCCAAATACTATCAGGAACATATTTTATCGCCAATTTTTCTGAATGAAATACCATCGCTTTACCCACAGTGCCATCAATCTGTGAGACTCCATCAGGACAAAGCTAGCAGTCACACATCAAAATCCACTGTAAATTTCCTAAAAGAAATAGAGCAAAAAACTGGTATCAAGGCCATACCCTTCACTGATATCCCTACTAAATCTCCCGATGTGTCACCTATGGATTTTTGTGCTTTCGGACTTTTAAAAACTGCATTATCCAAACGTTGTCCCAAAACCCTAACAGGACTCTGGAAAGCTGTTCGGGAGGAATGGGATAGAATAGCTCTTCTGCCACTTCAAAAGGCATTATTATCCTGGAAATTGCGGTGTCGAAAGATAGTTCAGAATAAGGGATATCAAATAGAACATTTAAAACACAAGAATTTTATGTAATTGAATTTTGTGAATACAATATACATCGTCTAAAAAATATGTGAACAGCCTCTGTATATCAACTTCTATGCTGAGACTGGCTTTCATATACAAGTAATCAGCAAAATGGAGGGATCAGCAAAATGGAGAAATAAGTGGCATCATAACTCATCTTGACTTGTTACTTATCAGAGTTACATACAGTGGCAGAGACAAGTTGCACAGAGTAACAACCTGTTTGATGTCATTTTGAATTTATTTACCAAACAATATTTGTGGAAAAGAAATTCATCCTGAACAAGTGCCAATAGTTTGTTCTTAGTGTATCAGATAACCAGAAAATAATAGTGGATTTGGATTTATATGTTGGAGCTTTACCTCCTTAGTCATGATGAATATATTTTTAGCTTTTTAATTACTGTGAGTACGGCATGATTACTATTAATGTAAAGTTGTTGCCTAATTACATATGTGTTTTAACTGTTAATGTAAAACTGTTGTCTTATTCTTATTTCACAATAGCCTTATTTTTTATAGTATGGACTGTATACTGCTTTCATGGGAAGTTATATGTATTCTATATTTGGTACATGCAAAGATTTAGTAATAGGACCAACATCAGTAATGGCATTAATGACAGCAGAGTATGCAAGCATTGGAGGCCCTGTGTATGCTTCTCTTCTTACATTTTTTTGTGGGTGCTTCCAAATTCTACTTGGAATTCTTAATCTAGGTAATGTTATTTAAGAATTTTTCTAAACTCATCTAATTGAATTTGTTTCAAGTATTTAATGCTGTCACTATTACTTTTATTATTATTTAGTTCTATATTCAAAATAGTACAATGTTTCATTATTCATTTGAAGTAAATAACTGGTTCCAAACTTTGTAGCAAATGTCAGTTTTGATTAAAATACTGTTTATGCAAGATTTTAAAGGGTTAAAGATCTCAGTTTATTAAATAATAGTATGCACACTTATAACAAGAAGCTGGGCATTTAAAATAATTATAGAGCATATTTTATAATTTTTCTCAAAAAAATTTACATTTACTTTTACTAGATAGTTTAATTAAATTCCTTTTTCTGTTGTTCATTTTAGGCTGCTTAATGAATTATATATCATCACCAGTTCTAAGTGGATTCACATCTGCAGCTGCTATTATTACTGCTACAACTCAGATAAAGGTTATTTCAAATTTCAGTATTTAGTGCACTTTTTTAGTATATGTGTTTATTACTACATATACTAAAATGTATTAAACACAAATTTTAAATATCAACTGTCATTGATGTATGTTAGTTGCAGTTTTTTTTTTTTTTTTTTTTAAGTATTGCATTGTTTAAAGAAACTGTTTCTTAATCTTGATTTTACAGTTAATATAGCTGGAGTAATTCCTGATCCTTAAATTTCCAATGTAGTTTTTAGTCACACATTTTTAAAACAAAAAATCACTTTCTCTAATTATAAAGAGTCGTGATGACATTTGAAACCGTTTACTTGTATGACTTGTTTTATTAATTTCAATTTTATTGTTAAAATAGCTCCTCCCTAATTTGTTTATTAAGTATTTGTAAAATAACATCAGTCTTGAATTTTATGTTTTACAAGAGATCTTTATTATTCATTAATTAGGCATTTTAAAATTTTACTTTTGTTTCAGTCAGAAACCTTGTTATTAAAATGTGAATATAGGATTTTTTTATATTAAAACAATTTAGAGGGGTATACCAGTTTATGCTTCATATTTATGGGACAAATTTTAGTTAACTAGAATAGTTTCTGGTCAATGTTTTTTACAGTAATTTTATCAACATGCATTATTCATACATTTAAACTTGACAATTGGGAAAATTATGGTTTTACAGCTCTTTTTTTAAACTTTACACAAAAGAATTTCAGATGCAGTTCATGTTAAATCTCAAACATCAGATTTTGAATGAGATGTACTGTCCAGTAAAGTATCAATTTCACCATTAAATGTCAACCAGTCCTAATTTATTCTAGTGTAAGCCTAGCATCTACAGTTGCAATTCAGTCATTATTATTAACTTTCCTTGAAGACTTCCTTTGATACAAAAGCTTATGTCAAGTACTTAAAGCAGTTTTTTTTTTTTTTTTTTTTCAGAAATTATTTTACAAAGCTAAAATAAAGGGCTGAAACAAAGATAAATAGGCCATAAAAATAGGTGAATTATCAGACGCTGGACATGGATTTTTATACTTGCACTTGATTTACATACATATGCTGTCAGAATTTAAATGATATTGTATATTAGTTCGCAACAATAATTAATCATTTATTTGTTTGCATTAAATTTCATTTAAATTTATTAACTTTAAAATTTTGTTTTTACGAATAGAGAATTTTTGTTGAATTCATATATATATATATATATATATATATAATTTCCAGATAATATTAGCAAATTTATGTTTTTAGCAGTGGGCAAAGAATAACCATGAAGTTAAAAAAAATTAATTATATTCTCAAAGAACTACTGGTCTACCATCCAAAGTCATTGTAATTTTAAAGGCTGATATTCTTTCATTCCTTACATAGGTTGGACATTCCAATTTTTTTTTTTTAAGTTGCACTTTAGTTGTTGAAAAATGTAAGTGAAGTTTAATTTAACATTTCATCTCAGTACTGACAAAATTTTATTTTTGTGAAGTAAGCAAAGTATCGTATAAAAAAGATTTAAAAAGTTTTATTGTGTTGTGTATGCCTACAGTAATGAAGACATAAATTTCTTATTTCAAAATTATTTATATAGTTTATGTTGCAACAGTATTTGAATATATCATCTGAATAAAATTTTTTTCATTTTACATATCTGTACTTATATGATATATTTCGCTGTTTGCATGCTATATTTATTAGTGCCTTATATGTTGTTTTCATAATAGGGAATATTTGGCCTTAAGTATCAAGCCCGTGGATTTTTGAATACAGTTTATCATTTTTTCTTGAACATTTCAAAAACAAAGTAAGAAATCCATTTAATATTTTTTAAAGTATCTGTGTGAGTGTTTATTTGCATAGCTAAAATATAAAAATTTAAAGTGCACTTTATCATTTATTTATGTACCAAGTATGCGAGTTCTGTTTATTTGTAATGTCATATCTTTATAGCTTGTGTATAAAATAGATATAGTTGTCAAAATATAGTTTGATTCCAAGGTTAAGTGTAGATCATAAGAATTAAAATTTGAGGAAAATTTTATGCATTTGATGAAAGTTTTAAGCTGATATTGGTTATATTATTGCATGAACAGGTAATTTATGTGGTTAGATTAATATATTTTATGCAGTAGTAATGTTCAAGAAAGTAATGCATGTATCTAAATTATAGCTTTACAAGTTGAACAATCAATCAAGTTGAGACTTACAAATTGAACAATTAATGTCTGTAAAAGTAGAAGGTACTTCAGGAACCAAGTATGGTTACTTGAGATGATAGCGTAACATAGTGTGACATCTGTTACGCTGAAAGTGAGGCCATCATTAGTTAAAAAAATGAAGTTCAATGCAATAGTTAGTATAAATAAGCGAAGCTTTTATTGCTGAGTGCAGTTTTATTGAAACTAAATGCAGTATTATCAGACCATTGTTGTTATAGTGATAAAGTTGGTAGAAGGCTGTTTGTTATTAGTAACTTTGTTGTAGAAATTCTACTGTGAATATTTGGAAGATATGAAAGGGAACATGAGACTAGGGATATATTGATAAAAAATTATCAACATATACGGAGCTGAATCCTGAAATAGCAGTCTCAGTAGTAATACAAATATGACTTTTTTTTCTTTTTAGGTAATGACCTGCTGTGTGAAAGCTGTTCAAGAAAGGTCATTGTTATTCATTAGCACAAAATCAGTAACTACCGCATTTCTGAATGAAGGAGTTAGTTTGTAGGACAGCACATCAGAATGGATTTGTTGTTGTAGAGAAATATATTTATTAAATGCTTAGGAAATTGTTTGGATTAAAATCTCCCTACAATTAATTAAAATTTCCCCAGCGTACATTTAAAAATCCATTCTCCAGAATTTTCTCAAAAAATTGTTGGATGAGATCAGATTCCAGATTTAATCTCCATTGAAATGTTTTGAAAATTTATATATAATATGATAAATATAATCTCATTTTTATAATTTTACATCTAATTTTCTGAGATCTTTCTCTTAGGAGACTTGTATGAGATATAATGGATGTGTCTAGTGTGAGTGTAATTTTCATAATGCATGCTTATTTTGAAGAGAAATATTGCTGTGTCTGTATATTTTGAGAGATCTAAAGCTAACTATCATGTTGTATAGATTCTGTGTCAATTTTTTTTCTGTACCAGAAATGAACTGTTCTCATTGTTGAGACTAAGAGAGCTAGAGACAGTCTTCAGGTAATTTGACTTGAATGAAAATAATTCTATTTCTGATTTGTAATGCTACATTAAGTCCTATCAAATTATCAACTTGTTATGATACTCTGCTGTGCTTTTCTGGTTCTTCTTACTGAAGGCTCTAAACAGAGTAATATTAGAGATTGATCTCCTATTAAATTTAATGTACTTTTATTTTTGCAACAAATCATAATAATAAAACACTACAAGTAAAATAAAAATAATGGTGGTTTAAAATTATTACTGAATAAGCTTTTTATTTGAAGGTGAAATCTATTCTTTTTATCATTTTACAAATGATTATCATTAGTAGTAGTAGCTTCTATAAAAAATGTTTCCTAATTATCAACCTTTGCTGATCATGATGGATAGTAGAGTGGTTTAAATCTCAAACTGTATAATGATCTGTGTCTATTTTATCTCAGGCCAGAAAATTTCTTGTAATAATGTTCGATAATCATGTATGCAATCAACTGTTTTTATTTAGTTATTTATTAGGAGGTGCTACTAAAATACTGTTTTTCAATTCAAACATGCAATAAAATAGCAGGAAAAAGAAATGAATAGCTCAATAACCTATTATTTGATTTATGCTATCTAAAAATAAGCAATTAACTAAAAGTGATAATCATATACTACCTGATTATCTAATATTCTGCATCTGTGTAATTTCTTTCTAGTTTATTTTTCCTTACATAAAAATGAAATTATAAATTCCTCTTGCTTCCAAACCATGTTGAATGTGATAACAATGTAAATTTCCTTTCAGTTAATAAATCTAAATACTTTTCACCTCTTTACTTGAAAACTTTACATTTTGTTTTACCAATTAGTCATCTAAAATAGCCATCAGCCTTGCACCACTAGAAGGGCTAGAAGTTGTGGCCATTTCATTAAAGTACCTAGTAGATAGCCACTGTTACCTCTTGTGAAGGGACAGGCAGTTACAACCATACCTTCTCTGGGATTCGAACCTGGGCCCATCTGTATGGTAGTTAGGATCACTAACCACTATACCGGCTGGGCAGCACAAGTCTGCTATAGATTTATTTAATAAACTGAAATAAAAAAAAATATCGTAATATGCATTTCATAGCACATCTCTTTTCAGCATCTTAATTATTTGATTTTTTCCCCTTCTAGTTTATACGATATGACCATGGGAATAACATCTGTTTTTATGCTATTACTTTTGAGAGTAAGTTGTCTCTTTTTTGAACTAACAAGTAATCACAAACTTTAAAAACATTTTTGGTTCTACTTTAGCTTGCAGATAATATATTTATAAAATTTATAATAAACATTAACAGAATAATTTAATGCTTACAGAAGTTTAGTAAACATCATTAGAACTAGTTCTAGAAATTTTTTCTTGTCATTTTAGATATCTGGATTACAACTACAAAAGCTTGAAGTGTTAGTAGTAAAATACTGAATTCTGCAGCACGTGTCTCCTTCCCATCTGAAAATCTAAATCCAATAAATGAGATTTAATTATTCATATTAACATATTTGCCTTTATTTAAATACTTCATTTTATGGCTATGATGTTACATTTAAGTAAATGTATGCATATATTATTTGCAATAATTTAGTATAAATGAAGTTTTTTGATTATTGTCATATAAATAAAACCAATCTATTGAATTAGCATTATGCTATGAATAAAAAAAAAAAAACTTAATAGAATGTTGTTGCCTTTGTGTGTTTGGCAGCAAAAAAGGTATTGGACAGAAGTAATTCCTGTTAATACACTCTGTTCACAAAAAATATATGCACCCAGAAGAAATCAAGCCACAATCACAAAACTAGGCAGGATTGTAGTCTGGTAAGAAATATGCAAATGATTTAAATTTAAGCCAATAAGACAAGGGTATGCTCATTATGCACATAAGAGATGTGCAGTTGGGAGAGTATAAAAGCATGATTACTCATGCCATAAGGCTATTCATATGAATTTGTTGTCTTTGATGGATGGTATTGTGACTAGAGATGCCTCTGAGACTTAAGCGGCAGCAGTACGAACAGTTGTTGGAGAAAGGGCGTATAGTAGGCCTCAGAGAAGCAGGTTGGTCGAACGGACATATTGGCCGCTATTTTGGTAGGAATGATATGGTAGTTGCTCAATGTTGGCTACAATGATTCATACAAAGAATAATCTACTGTCACGGAGGGTTAGCGCATCCCAGGAACACAAATGAGCATAAGGGTCATGCAGTCATAAGAGTGGCCACTTCTGCATCAATAACGTTGCTAGCATCGATTCGACATCACTTACCACCTTCAAGGGTGCTGATTACACAAGTTGTGACAGTGTGGGGGAGCAATTTGTTGGGACACGCAATCACCTCTAGTCATCCTTCAAGGCTCTATGATGGCTTGCAGTTTTGTGGATGCATTTTAACACCAATTGTACTGCCTATGTTATCAAGTCGCCGAGGTGCCATTTATCAGCAAGACAATGATTGTAGTCTGGTAAAAAATATGCAAATGATTTAAATTTAAGCCAATAAGACAAGGGTATGCTCATTATGCACATAAGAGATGTGCAGTTGGGAGAGTATAAAAGCATGATTACTCATGCCATAAGGCTATTCATATGAATTTGTTGTCTTTGATGGATGGTATTGTGACTAGAGATGCCTCTGAGACTTAAGCGGCAGCAGTACGAACAGTTGTTGGAGAAAGGGCGTATAGTAGGCCTCAGAGAAGCAGGTTGGTCGAACGGACATATTGGCCGCTATTTTGGTAGGAATGATATGGTAGTTGCTCAATGTTGGCTACAATGATTCATACAAAGAATAATCTACTGTCACGGAGGGTTAGCGCATCCCAGGAACACAAATGAGCATAAGGGTCATGCAGTCATAAGAGTGGCCACTTCTGCATCAATAACGTTGCTAGCATCGATTCGACATCACTTACCACCTTCAAGGGTGCTGATTACACAAGTTGTGACAGTGTGGGGGAGCAATTTGTTTGGACACGCAATCACCTCTAGTCATCCTTCAAGGCTCTATGATGGCTTGCAGTTTTGTGGATGCATTTTAACACCAATTGTACTGCCTATGTTATCAAGTCGCCGAGGTGCCATTTATCAGCAAGACAACACTTGTCCATGTACTGTGCCCCAACAGCATCTTGAAGGATATAACGTACTGCCTTGGCTTGCCAGGTCAGCAGACCTCTCACCAATAAAGCATGTTTGGGAAATGCTTGTAAGGCATCTGCAGCCATTCTGGAGTATTGGTGAATTAACTGTCCAGTTACAGGGATTATGGCATGATCTTCTGCAGCAGGTCATAGGTGACCTACCTGACTAGATGCCACGCCATGTTTCAGCTTGTATAGCTGCCAGAGGTGGCTCTACTACTTACTGATTTGTAATCTTTTTCATGCCATAATTTCTTAATAAAATAATCTTTTATACTGAATTTGCAACCATTTGTTTATCTCCTGACACATTACATACATGTTAAATTTTGTAGTAATTTGTTTCCTTCTAATTGCATATATTTTTTTATGACAGTGTGTAATGTTCTGATTGAATGCCTTATTTGCCATGCGATTGGTGCAACATGTTAGATTTTATACTTTGAAGCTCAATAAATAGTATAGTCTGATATATTAGATTTGATTGAAGCTTAATATAGATGTACGAAGAAAAATATTAGAATTCGTAAACATCTCTATGAACATATTTTATCAATAGAAATACTAATTTTGTATATTTTATTTTAGAAATTTAAAGATAAGAAGTGTACTACATGCATGTGGTTGTTAAATTCACGAACTCTGCAAGCTGCTTGGTGGTCTATTGCAACTGGTAATATCACTCAGATGAATTGATTATAATTGATTATAACAGAAGTGTTATAAATGTTCAATAATATAAAAATAATTTTCCAGCTCGAAATGCTCTTTTGGTAATCATATGCTCATTTCTTGCATCGGTTTGTTTATCCCTGGGGTTTGATGTGCTTACCCTTACTCAACATGTGGATGCTGGCCTTCCACATTTCCAGTTACCTAAATTTTATCTGAACTATTTTGACCCTACACTGAATAAAACTATGTGCAAAACTTCTGTGGAAGTTTTTCAGGTAAGCATATTTTGAGAATATTTATTATTATCTTAATGTATAGCATGCTTTTTGTAAAAAAGTGTCTAATTTTATAATGGCATAAGAAAATTTATAGGTAGAACAATTTTTATTACTGCACAAATGCAGACTAACATTTGAAATTTCAACTAGATTTAGTACTTCTGGATCTTGGAGCAACATGTTCACCAAAATTCTGCCAAAAGAATGCCAATCTAAACAGCAAATTTTGTAACTGCCTTCAAAGATAATTCCGGAACAGTTTCCTAAGCGTCTCTCTATACTTCCACTGCATAAATTCAAATGAACAAAACAGGATTCTAAACAAATGGGGTTGAAATAACAAAACAGTGTTCATAGAAATAAAAAAGGGTTTCAAATGGCATATATTGCAAAAGTATTTTGGCATTTATTCTAAAAACGTCAATCTGTGAGCACTGTCCTGTTCCATAGCATGTGCTTTTGAATATCCATTTTTTAGGTAAGATCTTTCCATCATTGATTTTTATATGTATAAATACTTTATCAGTTTATTTATCAGTATTTTTTTAGTTTATTTATCAGTACTTTATCAGTTTATTTTTATTTTATTGGGTCCTCCAATTTGGCCTTTAAGCACTTTGTGCCCTAAATGCAGTGCAGCCCTAAATTCTGAAAATTTTACAGTTTGATGTTGCCACACCAGTTGCATCAGCTTTGATGTTGGCTGTGCATTTGACCAGATATGTTGAGTAAGTATTCCAGTCAGCAGTTCTATTACAAATACAGTAAAAGCCCAACTATATCCAACATTCAACTAACCAAAAAGCTCGATTAATAACTGGAATGTTTCAAAATTTTTTCTTCCAGAAAATTTAGTAAGATAGAGATTTTGTGATGCCACTGTAGAGCTTGTTAGACTATTAATGCAAGTACATTGTGCCAGACTGTGTGATTAAGCATTAATAATGGATAAGCATGACATCTCACCACAATCATATTCATTTTGGTTAATGTAGTTCGATTAATTCTTGATAAGCCAGTTTAATTTTTGTAAAGAAGAATATAAGTTCTATTTTTTCCTTCCATTTTGAAAAATGATTAATATTTGTGACAGTAAGCAGTGGAGATTTTCACCATGTTTCATGACTTTAATAAAAACAGAGATACAATGGCAGTGTAAAAGGAAAAGCTATGATAAGCTATTTTAAGTTTTTTTTAATCCATAATTTGTTTCTGTTTATTATCTAATGAAATAAAGAATGATTTTTTGTTTAAACTTCTTCCGGAATGATTGGCAACATCTCTGCTAACTTTCATGCTTGGAAGAATTTCATAATTTGGCCAGGCATTTTACTTTCATTTTTAGGGCCTACGAAATGCTGCTTTATAAAAATGTGTTCTCGTTTTAAATGTAGGCCTTTGATATTCGAGTTCTTTACAAATACAATGATTGTTTTCATAATTTTAAAAATGAAAATATTTCATTCATTGGGTGTTTCTAATGTGAATTCCATATACTTAACTATCCAGAAGTTTCATGTAACCGGAATTTGGTATCTTCTGATCTTTCTGGATAGTCTCGTTACTACTGTGTATGATTATTTCTCATATATCTTGATGACTATTATAGATGCTCTTCTTTTTTAGGGACTGTTTACTTCTATAGTGCTATATAAGTTTGTTGAAAGTTTTATTTCATAATTATTCTCAGAATCTAGTGCAAAGTAGAATTTTTATTAATTTCATTTTGCATTTTGCGTCGGTTCACTTTTCAAATTGTTGCCGCCTAATATTAATTTAAAAAAAGGTGGAATATCACTATGGAGAATTATGTATAAAAAACTGACACGTAAAAGATAAGAGCAAAATCATGCCTACGTATTTTGTCACCTAAAACAAAGAGCTTGCACATGCTTGTATTTACAACACATGTAACACAAGCTTGTATTTACAATGAAATTAATTATATTTGTACAGTACATTTTTCACATTCATCAAAAGTAACTATTTTAAATCATAGTAATATTTTTATCATAGCCTATTCAGAAAAATTATATAAAAATTTATAATTTTTAAATAAAAAATTTGACTTTTTTTGATAAATAATAAATAATTCTGGAATAGTCTAAATGTTAAAATTCTTATTAATGTAAAAAATGTTGTTGCTAATATTGAAATATTTTTTTATAATTTACTTTTTTAATGAAGCAAAACAAATCAGTAATTTTTTTCAAAACGTATCTGATTATTTCGTGTTCTGTATAAGAAATATTTGAAAATAATATTATTATGGTATTTTGAATATGATTGAAAATTTTTATTATGAAGATTATTATAAAGTTTTTATTTTAAAGTTTGAAAGTTTTATTATCTATCTAAAGATATTTGAAATCCTTTATACTATTAGTAGAAGTAACTAGTGAGTTGTTAAAGTATTCTTAATGCGATTCCCAATATATGATTAAACTATACTATATTTGTGAATTTTATTTTGGAAGGGCACCAGTGACAAATGGTATAGTTGCTGAACGCTGATAGTTCAGTCTTTGGTTCGAGTCCTGGCTAACAGGCTGGCTGCATGGGCATTTTCATGAATATCTCCATGTGTAATTTGTGGAGCCAGTTTTCTTTAGAAAATCCTCGAAGACATTCCTCTCCTTAGGCAGATAGCCCTTGATTGCTGTGTCATAATCAAGCCAAACCTGCATATTATTTTTGAAAAATTGAGCTTGCAGAAATTACTAGTTTTAAGGTTAGAAATTTCTGTGAAATTTTGAAATTATTATCAGTTGGATATTTGTTACAAAGTTTTTTTTTTTTTTTTTTTTGTGCAAAGTTATAAATTCCTTCTTCTGCAGAGTTGTAAAGTTCTTTTAATCTATTTTAAACCTAGTGGCATTCATTTTTCATCAATTAGAAAATGAAATTTGAGTATATGCTTTAATTTTTCACATTATCTTTGTTCTTATGATTAAAGTGTCTTATCATTTTTCACTTCTACTATGAAAAAATATTTTTTTGAAAATTAGTTCTTTTTAATGTCTAATGGCCAGGTATTTGTAAGTAAATAATGTTATCTTATTAAATTATTCTTGACTGTCTGTGTTATTACCATTTATTTCTTTTCAAGTTCCATTGATATATTTATCTTCAAAGCTAAATTTTCACATTTCTTGAGAATATTTTCTTTTATCTACTGTAAATAATATAATTATCCCTCTATTATGTTTATTTAAGTCAGTCTGGCCAAGATTATAATAGCTAACTGCCTAAGAAAGTATATACCTTCATGGAGGACTCTCTAAGGAGAACTGAGCCACATTTACATTAAACATAAAAAAACCCCGCTAAATCACCTAAGTAGCCATTTCATTCGCTGGGTTTCTAAGCCAAATTAATTACTGTGCAGCTTTATGTACCTAAGTAGCCATTTCATTTGCTGGGTTTCTAAACCAAATTAATTGCTGTGCAGCTTTATGTATCATATCATTAATAAATAAGTTTTTGATTTTGAAACATTATTTACCTTCTTTGTTTCTTGAATATTAAATTCAATGCAGATAACATACATATAAATTTTAAGCTGTTGTGCTTTATGATGTTATTATTTTTAGCCTATTGTAATGATATATCATTTGACGCTTTATATAAATCTGATGTATTAATATAAATGTTAAGTAAAAATGACAAGTTGAAAATTACATAAAATATGAGATATGGATTCTTTTATCTTAATTTAAATGTTAAATAATAACATACCATCATTAATAAATAAGTTTTTAATTTGTTTTGGTTAACTGATTGAAGCAAAGCAGTAAGGGCTATCTGTTTAAGAGGGAAAAAGCATTCAGAGAGACTTTCTAATGAAAACTAGCTTGTATTCACATTACATGTAAGGAGGAATGGAAGCATTCATGCAGCCCACTCATTTGCCAAGATTTGAGCCTAGGGTGGACTACCAGTAAGCTTATCCTTTCAGCCACTTGTGAGCACTTATGGGAAGTCTCTGATTTGAAATATTTTTCTGAGATCTTTAGTTATTACAAATGAATGAAAGTTCAAATTTTAATGGAAATATTAACTGAATATTTTTGTAATATTTTATTTTATTAATCATTAAGTTATTTTAATAAATTAATGTTTAATTTTCTACCATTAGTATTGGTTGTAGGATTTTTATTTCCTTTGGTGTTACAGATACTGTCATAAACAGTCAAAAGTCGTTAATTCGGACACCCATAATCCGGAATGATCTATAATCCGGACCTCAAAGCTACAAACTTTCTGCGCATGCTTCGCGTTGATGCATGCACATAAGATCTTTACGGCTAAGAATATGCTAGTGCGCGTGCCCAAAATACGTTTACGAGTGCGCGTTTAATGTATAACGGACGGTATAAGCTAAGCTAAAATTATCTAATTATCTATTTCAGTTAATGTTGCAGATTGCATTGTTCCTTAATCTTCGAATTGGATCCAGCTTATTATTTTTTGCAGACTGTTAGAGCAATTTTATAAAAGTAAGCTTGAACTTTCGATTATGTCAAATAGAATTTCTGATATATATTCACTAATATGTAAAGGATCTACAAAGCGAAAGTATGTTTCAAAGTTCATTAAACAAAAAGCGGAATTGCTGCAAAAAAGGGATAAAGGCATATCCTTTGTTTATCTAAACTTTAACGTTTGTTTATCTAAACTTTGTTTATCTTTAACGCCGCAGCCGCACAATGAATTGGAAGTTGATCTGTCAGCACTATCCTTATCTTCAGGGCAGATATTTTTATTTTATTTGGCTTATAATTCCTTACTAAATGTAGTATTTCATCTCCATGTACTCCGTCTTTGATATGATTTAAATCAAATTCCTTGTCATTATAATTCACTTCCGATAGCGAAGAAAGTAACGAAAAAATTTTGACTGACAAATTAGTCGGTAGACACAGCAATTATAGGACTTGAACAGCGGAACTTTGTAACTGAACAAGAAATTATGTCTGTTTATAGAATTAAAGAGAATGTATTATCACATAAAAAATGAAGCAACTTAAACAACTTACATTGAAAGAAATGTTTAATAAAGTAAACAAATAAATATTAAGCTTTTTTTTGTAAATTTTGATACCCTTTAGATCTACGGTTTCATATTTTTAATTTTATAATTTCTGCATGCCATCTTTCCATCTATAATCCGAAATCGCCGAAATCCCGACGAGTCCGGATTAATGACTTTTGACTGTATATATATTTGAATAGTAATCTTAAAATCAATTAGAATGGCTTTCCCAAATTCCTTCTCAACAAAATTCAAAATTTTAAATCACCATTATTTCACTAAAAGTAAATTAAGTACCATTTTAATTTTTTCCCTATAATTAATAGAACAAGTCAGAAAAATAAAAGATGTGCTACTTAATTTCTTTAATTCCAGTTTTAGCACAAAATGAAACTTAGGTGTCGATTTGTTTAGCAATAATTATAGCTCTTCAACAAATAACTGTGAATGAAACCAACTGCACAAATTTTCAGGAAATTAAAAAAATATATATTATAAAAGAACAAAAATTCAAACTATGTACTTCATTCAATAGTGAACTTAGAAATTGTATTCCTTGTTTGAATGGATGGGGTTGTCCACTTTAATGGCCATGTCTTTTCCCCCCATTTTACAGGTTGAAAAGTGGGGTGAAATATCAAATTTGATGTCCCTGGGTTTTCAACCACTTATCTCTTTCAAAGATCTCCCTTTTGCGACATAGATGCACCCCTCTGAGAATCCATTAAACTACACAAGAATCTATCATTAAACTACACAAGAATCTTTGTTGCAAATAGGAGGTGATTTCTTAAAAAGGGGAAAGCATTCGGTTCAAGATTTCCCATCTTTTGGTAGCTTTTACTGCTACCAAAGCCCCAACCTCAAAAGGTTAATATCCTAATGCCATTCCACCGAATTTGTGAGTGCTATGTCTGCTGGAGCAAAAGTTAGAGGCAACTACTGCCTTGTCCACATTCAGTTCTTGGACTTTAATTCTTGTTATGTTCTAGGATAATTTAGGTTAAAGAGAGACAGAAGAGAAGTACTGATGTGAGCAGCAGGATCTTTCGTATGGTGCCATCTATACAGCTCAATTTTGCTAATATAAATCAATCCAAAATATATGTTAGTGTTTGAAAACAGCATACATAGTGTTGTGACACCACAACACTTTTCAGATGTAAATTTAGAGATACTAACCTGACTGAGAAGATAGCTGTGAATCAGAGAATCAGACAGGTATTCATATAGGCACTGATTGGGAAAGACTATAAAAAATGTAATATTTTTAATTTATCGTAAATAATGCTGATAAAGTTTTGTTATTTTAAACATAACTTTTTAAATGGTGCTTCTTGATGTGTTTCAGAGTTGAAAGTTAGCCGCTATTATTTTTTAATGCATTTTTAGATCTTATCTGTAAAAATTTTTTTTGTTCTCAGCAGTGAAAAACCTCTGTTATACATCATCAGTTATATCATCAAAACTTCTCTTATATCATCTTTATTTATAGCCATTTCTGCACATTTCTTCACAAATTTCATTAATTGAAAATTTTAGCGTTTTGTTTGCAATATCTGAAAACCTTCAAATTCATAGCTATCGTCATAAAGTTAGCTTGTGTCTGCTTTACAATATTGGTTATGTATCATGAGTTTAGGGAATATAGGCATGTTGTTCGCTTAATTTATTCTTGCTTCTGTTATGCACTAAAAAAGTTAGAACTGAATTACATTAGTTATTTATTATACTTATGCCTATTAACTACATGTGCTTAGGTATATCTTATGCCCAAATAAATAAGTTCCCACAAATACTTAAGGTTTATCTAAACAGTGAATCAGTTATTAATTCAAGCAGCACAAAATTTAATCTTTTAGCCTGTGACTATCATTTACAAAATCTATTTTTTGTATATGGAAAGAAATTTTTTGTAAAATTTCTCCTTGTCAGCACACTCAATACTTGACAGTGCAGTTAGTTGTAATCATTGGCAAGTGTAATATCAACATGAAAGGCTATCATGATCTTTGGTATTCAGTTATTAATATTTAAAAAAAAAGTTTAGATATTGCTACACAAGTCATTTCTCAAGCTTCCATGTGTTGATAGTTATGTCATGCTGAAAGCAAAAAGTAATAAATAATTTGCAAGGTTGATGTCAAGGATATAAGTAATTTAGTACATGTAAAATCAACTTGCAACATAATGTATTCAACTTGACCCGATTTGAAATCAACAGTGTTTTAATGTAGAATGTTTTGGTTTGAGATGAATGCCAAACAGAAAGGGTGACTATGAAGGCAAATTATCGATTATTTAGATTTATGCTAAAAAAATTATTGTTTATTCAAGATGGAAGTATTTTATTTAGTCTGGGGATGAAATTAAGATTCAGGACTCGCCATATGTTTTATCATGAAAGAATATCAAATATGCATACATGCATAAAGCATAAAAAAAATATCTAATGAAAAAGGAATTGCTGGTGATCTGGAGGTCCAGACATCGAACATCCAGATTTCACACTTTGTAACTATATAATGAGACTTCAACAGTGAAGTGCAGCTCATTGATATTGGCTAGTGATGCTTATGCTTGCATATGAGCTTTTGAGAGGATTTCATTTCATTCTCATTGGTTTCATATATGAAGTAATGGTAAGTGGTTAGAGGCAGTAGGTAACTTATATCTCTCAGATAACGAGGAAGTGCTCCATCTTAGTTGCATTATGATTCTTAGTATTTGTACATCTTCTGAGTTATTTTTTTGTTCTGGCAAAGCTGTATGCTGCCATTTGGAAAAAAGTTATATTTGTCCCTACTGTGTAATTTCTCTTCTGAAATTTCAAATATTGCAGTACTGATTATTGAAAAAAATGTGATATATCTAATATCTATAGTCTATAATTTTATATTTTTGTAAGTCAGATTACTACAAATGCAATAAATATTTGTATTCCCATTAATACTGTTCACATAAATTTTATTTGATCATTATATACAGGATCTTGGTACTGGTGTGATAGTTATTCCTTTCTTATCGCTTCTAGAAGCAGTTGCCATTGCTAAAACTTTCAGTAAGTTGAATTCCTATTATTTATTTTATAATGACATGCGGTACCTGCCACTTTTTAAAATCACTGGCTAATAAGCTCAACCATTATGTTAAAATTTCCAGGAACCAAAACAAATATATTCTAATCAATAAAAAATCTGCTATTTATTAAACTTGTCTCTCTGCCATAAAAACTCAGACCGGCCAAATACTCATTCTTCACATCCCCCCCCCCAAAAAACTGTTTGTAGCTGATAAAATCTGTTTGCATCTGTCATTCATTTATCATTCTGTTATATAGTGCTTCAGTCAAATTCTGTTATATAGTCTTCATTCTGTTATATAGTTCAGCAGAAATTTCAGCTAGTGTATTTATAACCATGACCTCCCTGGGGGTATTGGGTACCCCAAAGGTGCTCTACATGAACCTGATTTCCCTTATCAGACACCAGCTGATAAGGAATGGAATTGCATGCACAGCTAAAGTTTGCAGGATATTCCATAGGAATTTCATGAAATGCTTTCTTGCATTGGCATGCATTATCAGTCTTTGATTGGAAAACAGGAGTTGTCATTTTAAACTGACAAAAAAAGGAAAAGAAAGCATTGATTATGGCTATAATAGCTATGAAGTAACTGATGGACGTGACAGGCAAAGTGCATCTTCCTGCTGACTAGAAACGAGAATTTTGGATTTGAATTAATCATCAGAAGAAAAATTTTTCATTTCCGGTGTGCACGATTTATAACATGTCCAAAATGCCTAAATAAAGTTATTTAAACCCAAAAAAGAAGGATAAATTGTGAAAGTTTATGATATACTCGGTAAATTCAGCCAAAGAAAAACAGAATTTGAATCAAATTCTCCCAACAGCATTGTGCACTTTTACTTAAACAAAGGAATAGAATTGATAAAGAACTAGTAAAAAGGAAAATGTCTCATGGGAGAGCAAAAGGGATGGAAATCGAGAGATGTTGAAACTGCTCTTCTAGAACGGTTTCAAGCTATGAGGCTAAAAAAATTTCTAATTTATAGAGCTCTTCTGACCACAAAAGACTGTAGAATTTTCAAAAATTGTGGGAGAAAATTTAGTGCCAACTGATGGATAACTCACAAAATGGAAAGAGAGAAATAACCTTGTTTATCAGAAGCTATATGGTGAAAAACAAGGGCAAATCATTGTTCTGCTGAGAACTGGATAAAAGACATTTTCCAGGCTGCTAAAAGAATACAAGCCCACAAAATTTATGCAAACTGGTCTGTTTACTTAAATTTCATGTGGTAGATTTAACTAGTCTGTTTTGCAGAACATTACTGGAGCACACAGTAGTGTTTAAAAGTGAAACAGCAGCTAGTTTTAAGAAATTAAAAGAATGAGTTACTGTGTTATTAACATGCCATATGGATGCAACAATTAAAAGACACCATTGGTTGTTGGAAAAAGTAGAAAATCTCATTGTTTAAAAGGAGTCAAGAATTTGCTTTCAACTTTTCATAATAACAAGATCTCTTGGGTGTCAAGTAGTATTTTTATTGTGATTTCTATTTGAAATGGGACAGAAAACTAAGAAATAAAAAAAAGTTTTATTGTTAGACTAGGCATATCCTTCTGATACCGTTTTGAAAAACATTAAATTAATATTTCTTCTTGCAAATATGACTTAATCACTCAGCCTTTAACCAAGGTATTATACAAGCTTTCAAATGTCGTTATAGAAAGGGGTTATTCGAACAAAAAAGAAAACGAGGCAAATAAAATTGAATATTGTGAAAATGCAAAGGTGATAAGTTGATATCTTTGCCAGAAGTTGTATATATTATATCAACACAAGAGAAGCAGTCAGTCTCCCAAAACACAGCTAGAAATAGCTTTAGAAAATGTGGTTTTTATTTAGAAGAAACCACAGAATTGCAAGCTATTTATAATACTTTGGACAAGAGTGAAGTAAATTCTGATTATTGTTTTAGAATATGTTGCAATGGATGATAATATTGAAACAACCTGTGAAAATTCTGACTATGATGTTATACAACCTACGGCATGTTTCAAAAAGAATATACATATTTCAAATGCATATATTTATTAAACTGTATGAAATATGAATATAAAACTTTACACTTATGTATGAACCTCTCAAGTTCGGATTACAGATGTTCAATATGTCCTCCATCAGCGACACGAACAATATCACATCGATACTCAAATTCCTCCCATACTCAGGCAAGCATGTCCGTTGTCACTGATGTTATGACAGTAAAGATCCTGTTCTTCACCTCTTCCAGATTCTGTGGGAGTGGTGGTACATAAACGTTGTCTTTAATGAAACCCTACAGGAAGAAGTCACAGGGTGTCAAATTTGGTGACCGTGGAGGCCAACTGAGACATTCTAAGTCGCCAGCTCCTTGACGACCAATCTAGCGGTTCAGTAGTGTTTCATTCAGATAATCACGCACTTGGCGACACCAGTAAGGGGAGCCCCATCTTGTTGAAAAATGAAGTTATCTTTGTGCAGCCTTGGAAACAACCAGTTTTGTAATATAGCGAGATACTGATGACCGTTAACCATGTTTCCATCTAAGAAGAATGGGCTGTAAACAGATGATCGGGATACTGCACAAAACACATTGATTTTGGGTGAATCTCGTACATGTTCAATGGCTGCATGTGGGTTGTGTAAGCCCCAAACACAATGTGTTTGATTACATGACCACTAACATGAAAAGTCGCTTCATCACTGAATATGATGCGTTGTGCGAAAGTGTTATCATTGTCAGTAGCATCAATATATCTCGTTACAAAATGCCAGATGTTTGCATTTGTCATCAGGATGCAGAGCCTGTGACAAATGTAACTTGTATGGCTTCATAACCAACCAATGTCTCAAAAACATGCCAAACTGTTGTTGTAGGTAGTTATAACTCCCGGCTGGCATGATGAGTTGATTTTGAAGAACTATCATTAATTACATTATTGTTTTTGATTAATTACATATTGTTATTATTTACATATTGTTTGTATATGTTTGTATATGTTTTGTATATGTTATTAATTACATATTGTTTGAACTATCATTAATTACATTATTGTTGATTTTGAAGAACTATCATTAATTACATTGGCATGACGAGTTGATTTTGAAGAACTATCATTAATTTGAAGAACTATCATACATTAATTTTTAATTGGTAATTTAGGTATTAATTATTAGATTGTTAGCTACTTTCTTACCAAATAAATTCAAAGTTGATAACATAATTAAACAAAAATTAAATTGGAAAGCAGTTTGAATTCGTGCAATATTTTCGTCGGAAACACGAGGGTGGCCAGGACTCTTTCCTTTAGATACACATCCTGTATTTACAAACTGTCGATACCATCTGTGAATGTTCCACCCATTCGGAGGATCACTTTGGTACCTCAACTTGAAACATCTTTGCACTATAATCCCGGAATTGCACTTTGAAAACTCGAGAACACAAAATGAATTCTGCTCCGGAGTAGCCATTTTAAACATGTGATGGTTACCACGCAAAACAGAATATAATTGACATCTAGCAGCTAATAATATAAACTAGACTATGTATTCATTTCACCAATAGCTGAGCTGAGGTGCAGTGATCGATAGTTTGGACAAAGTAACACTATGTAATATGTATATTCTTTTTGAAACACGGTGTATTAAAAGAGCTGTAAAAAATGATGGGAAGAAACATGATGTAGAGACATGAAACTTTATATTGGAAGAAAGTGATTAATGCCAACCTCAGTTTAATCGAGCAAAGCACTGCAAATTAAAAGTATTCCTGAATTGAAAGGTGGAGATCAGGAAAGCTAACAACAGTTTTATGAACTTGATAATGCAATTGAAAGGCTGTTGATGAGCAATAGAAAACAAATACAAATAGAGCATTTCTTTGTAAAAGCTTAAAATTTCATCAAGTATATAATTATCAATGTTTTTTATAAAAAAAGTATAAAAACAAAAATTTAATTTCCAAATTTTGTAATTAGTTTAATTTTAACATTAATTTTTAATTGGTAATTTAGGTATTAATTATTAGATTGTTAGCTACTTTCTTACCAAATAAATTCAAAGTTGATAACATAATTTGCAGTATTTAAATCCCTCAATTAATCTCCAAATTACACTCAGCCATTTAATATACTCAAATTTGTTTGGAACAGAAGTGATTTTAATAAACGGCAGGTACTGTGTATTCAAATTTCATCTTGGATAAATGCACTTTAAAAACTGGAAAAGTATTCTAAAGTTTTATTAAATATAGAAGTACAGTGCAACACAATAATTAATTTAAAAATTAATTAAAAATAATTACTATGTATAAGTACAGTGATAAAAATACAGTGATGCATTGCATGATAGGCAACTTGCCCAAGAATATACTACATAACATATGCTCTCACCAGATGCAAAATATCACGCATAATGAATATGATCCCACATTATGATTAGTATGCATTACAAAGCTTGGCTTCTGAAGAAAGATACTATGTTGTAAGAAAAGAAAAAAGTGTAATTCAGTCCATAAAAAAATAACTTTCATCTCTGCAGCTAATGCAAATGAAGGTTTGAAATTGAAACATCTGGTAGTTAATCAGGTAGAGAATTTCAGAACTTTTAATAAACATACTATTTAATTAAAAGCTACCTGTTCCCTTGCATTAAAATGAAATTACATTTTGCATTTGGTGAGAGCATATGTTATGTAGTATATTTTTGGGCAAGTTGCCTACCATGCAATGGATCGCTGTATTTTTATCACTGTACTTAATTATAATATCTGTATTTATATATAGTAATCATTAAAATGAAATGCACGTATCATCAAATTAATTTTTAAAGATTGCATAATGGGAGGTCTTTTTGTGACAAAAACGTTAAATGGAAAGACACTTGCTACTAAAATCTGTACTGTTACTTGGTAATACATGTAACATTGCAAAAGAAATAGCAGAGGAAGTGGGTAAAAATATGATTTAGTGAAAATAAGCCCCACACAAACTTCTTTGCTTCAGTCTGTGAGCCAGAGATGATTGCAAACCTCAGAAACATAGTATGCAGAAGCATTTTTAAAATGAGCTTTGAACTCTGCCAATTTTCATCTTAGAAAATTCTGAAAATATCATTTTAGAATTATGGAAGCTATCACATTGATCCAGAAAAAATGGTACCTCGAGGGATGTTTCATATAAAGATTGGGAAGATCATTAAGAAACCAGTACTTATATGAACTATGAAAAAAAAAACAGGAAAAAATTTAAGTTGCAGCCAAGTAGTAGCATCCCATTCAAAACAAGGAGAATAAAGGGGCATATTTTAAAACAATCCCAAAGAAATGATGGAAGCAAATACTTTAAACAGCTTTTTCAAATCTGAACTTTTTTAGAAAACTAAAGGGAAATATGCAGATACACCAAGGGAGTAGTCTTCTGATTTCATTAGAGGACTGAAAAGACAAATCTTCAATAGAGGATTGGTGAGACAAATTAATCTGAATTGAAAGATTGAAATTGTATGTATACATGGGCTCGGTGGGGGCTACTCTATTTGTGCACATGAGCACGTGAATTCCCAAAGAAAATTGATTATACGCTAATACGTAGCTAATGTACTGTATAGTAGGCTACCGTAGCACAGAGCATTTTGCTTTTCCTTGATCGCATGTGCGATCGAAGAAATGCCTTTGAAAACCAATTTATGGGGACAGATACTGACAGAGGAGCGGGAGGGGAAAGTCCCCTCTGGTAACCATTCCATTCGCACATCTTCGGTGTGTGGAAGTTCACATTGTTTGTAGTTTTCTCGTCCGAATTCTTCATTGGTTTGCTGTATTCAGTTCGTTAATTTTTTTATTATTATTAATTTTGAAACATATTTTTTATGAACTAGTGTAAACAGTTAAGATAGTGTTTAGTAAAATCAGTAGGTTGAAACTAAAGCAATTACATTTTTCAACATTTTCTTTGGAAAGAAAAATTGAAATGAAATTACTCAGACCAGCACCTTGTGTCAAAATATGACAAGAGAATTTAAAAGGGAATTGTAACCTGATTTCTGTGAAAATGTTTTTGGGTTTGTAGATGGAAATAAAGTTAACAGGCTGTTTTGTTTTCCATGTCTTCTCTTTGCAAAACAGAATGGTGATTCAAATTAGGTGAATTACGGTGTTGTTGATTTATCATATATAACTCATAACATAAAAAGGCATAAATGTTCGCAATCACATTTAAACTCCATCTTAGAATTGAATTTGATAGGATAGGTGGATATTCACCACCAACTCAACAGTGCATTTAGTTAAAATGTTAAAAAAGACAATGAGAAGATTACAAAAATCACTATGCTCTTAAAAAACATATTGATTGATTTTGTTTTGAGGTGCATTTGGCCTTGCACTTCAAGGGCATGATGAACACGAGAATTCATTAAATCCAGGAATTTTCAGAGATTTATTAATCCAGGAGTCTTACCAACTTCTCAGCAGAACTTGATTCATCTGTTAAAGACCATCTCAGTAGTGCTAGTGTTTTTAAAAGAACATCAAAAGAAATTCAAAATGATTTATTAAACTGTGTGATCACTGTTTGTAAGAACCACGTTAAAGATCAAGCAGGTTTTGTTTGCACGTTAAAGAAAGCAAGTTTTGTTTCATTAATAGCAGAGGAAACTACTGATGTTTCCCAATTGGTTTTTTTTTTTTTTTTTTTTTTTGATACATTTTAAGTAACAGATGACCATTGAGAGATTCTAGGAATTTATGAATCCAGGCATGATTCAAAATTTATAGCTGAATCTATCTAAATCAGTTTGGAAAAAGTAGTAGACAAACCCAAGAAATTAATATCACAGAGCTTTGATGGTGCAAGTGTAATGAGTGGTCATCATGCTGGTTTTATTTTTATTCAATGTACCTACAAGAATTCACAATTTTTTCATATGCACATCAGTTCAATTTGATTAGTGGTCAAACAACTAGGTTATTTAATTACGGCAAAGCCTCGAGGGCTATCTGCCTAAGGGAAGGGATGCCTTCAATGAGGACTTTCTAAGGGAAACTGGCTTGTATACACGTTACACATGGGGAAAACCACGAAAACACCCATGCAGCTAGCCCGTTCGCGGGATTCAAACCTCGGACCGAACTACCAGTGTTCAGCAACTTTACCGCTCAGCCACTGGTGGGCAAACAACCAGTCAGAATCAGTAAATTCTAGTATTTTTTTCTAACTTGAGGGATATTGTTAACTTTTTCAATAACTCTCACAGAGAATTGCTTAGATGATACTGTTAGAAGAAGGTTACCACATGGTCCATCTATATTAAAAGGAATTTTAAGAGTCAAATCGTCAATACAGTGTACGAATATAGGGAACAATTGCTTGACTGCATCGGAAAAAATAAGGTCAAGCAAGGGTTATTCATCATATGTTAGGAGACTTGGAATTCATGTGTTGACTGTGTATGCAACATGCCGATATGTCTACACGTAGCGATTTCCTCGGCCGACTTAGCTGGTCGACAATATCTAAGATAGCTCACCAGTCTACACGGAACGATTTTCTCATTAGTACAGGAATTCACTCAGCCAATCACTGCGAAAGGAAGTGTCCCCGTCCTCTACAGTGTCACACTGTCTATGATTTGTAAACAAAGCTTACGGTGTTGTCAAATAGTCAAAATAATGAATGACTATTTTACTTTAAATTGTTACTATAGATACAGCTACAATTTTGAATTTAGCTGCTGCTGCAGAAGGGGGGGGGGAAGAAAATGCGCTTGGACCAGAAATTGGGTCAAACGATGAGAAATTCATGGTGCCTTCGTAATACCCTGCTCCAGGAGCGTAATGGCAGACCGCACATTGAGTTGAACAGTGTTAAACAAATGTTGCATACTGCGCATGCCCAGAAAACAATTTGGCGTAATTACTATGTTGGCATGATTTGAAAAGAAGATAAATATGGTATATGGTAGACGTATCGCCATCTAATTGTAAACAAATCTGGTGTTTAAATCTTCGTAGAGTATAATGTAAATGTAAATTAATTACTGTGTTAAAATACTATTTTTTGCTGTACTGCTCAAACAACTAGAAAGCTGAAATTATTGCAAAGTAATATGAAGCAGAGTTTACATTCAAAATGTAAAATATAATACTTATGAAATTCTGCACATTCCTTTGGAACTGTACAAATTTTCGTTCAGAAAAAGGCTGAAATTTAGGATATATTAGTTGAAAATTTATTCATTATACTTTTAAGCAATAAAAACAATTCAGGATTTACCATACGTTCCATTCGTACATACATAAAGAAACACTGAGGAATATAACATATGCTTGCAAATAACACTGAAGAAATTTTACAATTCTTTAATGCTAGTTATTAAATTCTTTGAAATGAGAAAAGTGCGAATATACGCTAAAAAACTAAGCGAGATACTCCAGTTTACAATTACTGAATTATAACATGTAAACAAATTACATTTAAATAACGAATTATTAGAAACATATGTTAACAAATATTAAATGCACTGTTATTGACAAAGTAAAATGAAACATATATTAGAAAAATAAGCAAGTGCAATCGGCATAGACGTTAAAATAACTAATAAGCAAAGTTCCACAACATTGCAATTTTAAACATCACTCGAACACACTCGACAGCCATGGAGATCACGAATAAGCTAACGTAGGGTTGATTAGTCGCCAATATTTCTCCCCACGCCAAAGGTACACCATCAAGCATGCGCAGTAAGTGAAATTTGCTTAACACTGTTCAACTCAATGTGCGGTCTGCCATTACGCGCTCCGGGAGTTGCATATTGAAGTCACGGTACAATTTGGAACGTATTTATGGATGATACCGCGTGATTTTGATATTTTGCTAAATTTAGTTTGCAGCAAAATTTTAAAAAAATATGCTTTTCCTTTGTGTACTGAGTACACAGATTACTCTTTTTATTTTATTTATTTATTTTTAAATTTCATTTTCTATCACTCCTATTTGTGCTCTTAAATCTTGAAATAATAAAATAACCATGTTTCAGAAAAAATAAATAACTACTGTGCTTTAAATCAAAACCTTTATTAATAAATAAATAGACAATAATGTCATGAATATCAAACCAGTATGAGTGAAAAGTAGTAATAAAGAATAAAGATTACTACATTACAAAGCAACAGTGTAATTTCAGTGCAAAAAATTCAAATAAGAAATATCATAAAGGTGCAAAGTCTTAAGTAGTATATTTATTGAACATTAAAAAACTAATATCAGCATAGTTAAATAACTAATACAGCCTGAAAACTATGATCATCACTCTGTCAGTTAATCAGCTAATAAAATTTAGCAATATTGTATTAAATTGGGCTGTAATTTGTTTTCGCAAAACTCAATTAACACAAAACTGAGTTTTTGACTTGTAACTAACTTTCTTTTGAGCTGGTATGCAACTACTAAAGTTTTCACTAGTAGATCTAAAACACGTGCCAACGGCCATTCGAAAAATAAAAAGAAAGGCGTTAAAATTCAATAAACACCACACCCGTAGGCAAAAAAATAAAAAGTCACGAATTTAGTGATGGAGAAACGAAATTAAAAAGTTCCTTGCAGGCACAGAAAGTCCAAAATTAGGGTGGGGGATCGAACCCACGATCTCGATGTACAGAGAAAACCTGTTCTGCTCTTTACCACTGGGCTATGATCGCTCGTGCAGGAGGTGTCAGAAAAGCTATGTACTTTGTCACCTGATTAACTCCCATTTTCGGCGAAGTCGATTCTCTGCACTGCTTTATTCTCAACTGGAGATTTTGCTTTTTGAATTTTTTCAATAAGTGCGACCACAGTTTCAAGAAGCTTCTGAATATTTTCATCTAGTACTCATGACATGGCATCATTAATAGTTTTTGGAACTTTTCTTGGGGGAGTTAAAATAATTTTCACCCTGAATAGAAAATATTTGAATATATAAAGTAATGGCGAAGACAAATCTTACCAAAATAAGAGAATCCCTTAATTTTTTATTTTTAAAATTTACATTACTCGTGTCCCACAACACAACATTTTCTCTATAGAAATCTATTAGTTGAAAAATTTGAGTTTCGCTCCAACGAAATGCAGCCATGTTTATTATTCCAAATGAGGAGAAAAGCATGTGATCACTCAAAGCAATCTTATTGGTTAGAGACTCCGATTTTATCGTACGCTAGTGAGCAGTGAGCACCAGTTCTGAAATCACGCCAGAGAACATGACCAATTTTTGGCGCATGCGCAAATCCTTAAAATTGTTGCTCTAGGAGAAAGTCAGCTGAGAAAATCACTTCGTGTAGACGGGTCTTTATACAACCAGCTTTAGGAAACATTGATGTAACATTCATGAAAAAGCAAGCAAATATTTTCCAGCATTCGTTAAAGAAAGAAAAGAATAGATACAGTGACAAAGGAGATTTCGTAATCATGAAATTTCAAGAAAAAGGAAGAGAGAAAACATTCCTATAAATAGAATAGTACTTTGCTATTTTTTTTTCTCGAAGCTCCAAAACTCCAGATTTCGAGAAAGTTTCCAATTCAGATTCTTGACACCAAACAACTGATGTTTATTCCATGTAACAGAAGGGTCATCTGAAAACTGAACTAGGAGTAATTTACAGAAGGTCAGATTTTCAAAATATGATTGGTGCTATTAGCCTTCTACAGTTTATTATTGAAAACAACTATGTTTTCGGAGACCTACAAACTGTTGCTAACTATTGCAATGACCACTGCTGAAGCAGGGAGATGCATCTCAACTCTAAAATGAGTTAAGACATTTTTAAGAGTCACTTTGAGCAAGGACAGGCTAAATGCTCTAGCCATGCTCCCAATTGAAAAAAGCATGATAAATAACTACCTAAATTCAATGAAAAAGTAAAAAAAAAAAAAAAAACTGGATTTCATTTACAAAACTTGTACTTGACTATTTTGTTATCAACATTCAAAGGTATATTATAAGCAATATTATTGATTTATTACATTCCATCATAAGAAATAAAATATTACAATTCTTTTACCTATGAGAACTTGTTTTGTTTTAATTTCGTTGTTTTCATAAGTTGTAAAAATGCAAATCTATTTTGAACTGTAAATTACAAAGTGAAAATGCAAATGTATTTTAATTTGTAAATTATATCATATTTGCATATTTAATTTTTTTAATTTGTTTTGGGAACCTGTATTTAAATAATCCATGAACCACCACTGTGTGGGCTAGAGAAATTAAATTAAAAATTATGATTATGTAGTAATTTATAGGGAGTTGGTTTAAATTTCTTCCCTAAAATAATTTATAGGAAATGATATTCTACATAATTAATGCTGACTTGGAACATACTGCATTCATTATGCAAGACTGTACTAACAAACAAGAAATTTGACAGCTGTTTAAAGGCTAGTGATTTATATTTAACAGACGATGCGAATAAAAGAGGTAGAATTTTTTAGAATTGTGTATTTTATCTAACAATGCACTAATAGTTGCATGTGCATTATGACGGTACGTAATGGGGGCTGTTTTGGAATTCCCATGAAGCAAATGATCAAATTGCATGAAAATGCATTCTTAAAGATTGCGACAGCTGTTTCCTTTATTTATTGCTGGTCTGAAGAATATACATTTCGTAAGTTTTGTTGTTCTTACAGTTCTTGTCTTGATATACAGGTCCTGTATCTCCGAATATAACTACTCATTGATGCAGTTATCTGTGAGAAGCATGTGTGTCTAGCATAGCAAAAGAAGAATGTCAAAAAATTTGTTTTTCCAAATAAAAGCAATTCTTTGATTTTTTTTAAAGTTAAAACAAGTCAGTGTGCACATTAGACCAGTGCCAAGTTTCTGTGCAATGCCAAGAATTCTGCAATTCTCTGTTACTTTTAATAAGCTTAAACAGGCAGCTATGTACAGGGACCAAGAAAATAGAAACTTAATTGTTTTGTTGTGGGTATTTGTTGCAAAATTATAGTATTAGTGTATTTGTGACTGTTTTATGAAATTTTAAGTGTTTCCTTGTGGATTTAAAAAACAAATACTGTGCCATTTTTTATATTTCATGCATTTTTATTTTGTTAATTTGTTGCTGTTTTATGTAATTTTCAGTGGGGCCATTTTTTTAAAATGGCTACTGTTTTTCACATGTTACTTTGGCAAAAAAGTAGTCACCAGCAATTCGCCACTTTGTGGAAGCGTTGGGCAGATAATGCAAAAGTACTTTTATTTTTTATCTCCCTTTTTTTTGTTTTTTGTTTAGTATTAAATTCTTGGGATTTTTTTTAATAAATGGATAATGTACACTTCATTAAAAGTGCCTTAAAAGTATGATCATATGATTTGCACAGTATTCTTATTAGTTGGTATTTGAAAATTAATTAAAAATTTTTAAAACAGCTACTTTTCTTTTCCTCTTGTTATTTATTGGCTTGCAATATTGAATTTTCTTTTATTTTTGGAGCACTTTTCTCTTAATTTAAAATTCTTTTTAAAGTCTGTTTTATATTGTATTTTTATATTTCGTTAGATATAGTTTTATTATGCTAACTTGTCTAAAATATCTGGTTGTAACAAAAGTTTTCCACCAAAAAACGTTCTTCATAAAGTTAGGGGGGGGGAACATGAAAACAGTACATTTAGTGCAAATAGTAAACACCACCTAAAGCTATGGTTTTCTGCCAACATTTTGATGGTTTTTCATAGTCTTCAGCCCAGAAACTTGGTGGCCACGAGTTCCAAAAACAGATCAAACTCATTTCTGATGTCCTGAGCAGAATGGAAGATAGCACCAGCTAGATATAGCTGCAGGTGTGAAAGAAAGGTAGAAGTCTGAAGAAGGGATGTCATGGCCATAAAGGGAGGGTGGCAAAAGATCCCATTCGAGTCCCTACACAGTCCATCTGATGAATGCAGACACATGTGGTCTTGTGTTATCTTGATGGAACACTGCGATTTTGTGCGGTAATTCAGTTCAAAATTTTTCTTTGATAGCAGCATCAACACAGATTAGCATCTGGCTTTACACCTTACTATATAGGGCTTTACACCTTACTATATAGGGTTTTATATTTTTCCCGATACTCTTTGTGGATAATACCATGGCAATCCCACCCGATACAAAGCATGATTTTTTTGTTAGTCAAACTGCATTTTACAACATTGCCAACAAGCTCACTACATGCAGAACAATCCCCTTTTCAGCCTGTGGTGTTGAAGTAAAGTGTGCATCACAAGTGACGATCTGGTCCATTATTTTGTCTTTGTGTTGATATTCAAGAAGATTAGTGTAGAGGGTTTGATGGGTTTTATAACCTGGTTTTAAAAAACTGATTTTTGAAATATATTCGTCACATTCGAAAACCGGTTTTCTTAATTAAGAACCAGTTTAAAGAATTGATATTATAATGTAAAAATTTATTTTAAACTTATTTGATTTGCTATTCATTCTCTGCAACTGACAGCAAACACACTTTTTTAATGCTGGCCAGTGCTTGTGCACTGTGCACTGCACAGCTATATCTGCGCACATGGAAACACATGTCTAACCAATTTATTTTGTGTTACTACATATGTGTACTTAAAACTTACTAGTGTACTTAAGACCGAAATTATTCAGTTACCTGGAAAGGTATTGTCTAGTGTATTTCCAAATTCTTATGTGGGAACCAATTCTGATGAAGAGCAAATCGAAGAAACTGCTCATTAGAGTAATGCTTTTTTAAAAGAAGCCATGGGAAAATGATTTATGAGTTTCTTGAAGACCTTGAAAAGAAACTTATAAATCCAGCAAAACTGAAAGCTGAATTTTCATTATTTGAGACAACGAATAAAAGAACAAAAGACTTAGGTTTGTTATTTGAAGTCCTGAAAACTATAAAACCAAGCTCAGTAGCTTATGAACGAGTATTTTCAATTTCAGGCAATGTTGTGTCCAAAATAAGCACAAGACTTAGCCATCGTTCTGTAGATATTTTATTTTTTTGAAAATCCTGTTTCTTAGGATAAATTAAAATTAGTGAAAATAATATAAATATTATTTGAAATTTTTGTTCGAGTTTTCTTTATTTTGTGTAAGTGATATGTATATGCAATCCTTAATTTTTTCTTTGTTTTTTTCGCTTCGATATTGATTTCTTTTTTTTATTTTATATAAATTAAATAAAATATTTTCCCCTATATATATATATATATATATATATATATATATATATATATATATATATATATATATATATATATATATTTTTTTTTTTTTGACAAAAATTTGTAAACCAATTAAAACTGGTTTTTTGGAAAATATTGAATCTGGTTTTTCAAAAAATTTGTTTTTTATATAAACCCTATTAGTGCACATTGAGCAAATTAGTGGCTTGAACACATATGACCTTATCTGCTTGAGTCAGCTCATGCAGCATCCAGCGATTGAACTTGCATATCAAGTTCATGTGATGCATAATGTGATCAATGGACATGCCACTGAGCAACTCCTTAGCAAGCTCTCGATTGGTTGCATACTGATCTTCTCCCACAAGTTCTCGCAGGTGGGCCTCATCAACATCAGTAGGCCAGCCAGTGTGCTGTGCATCTTGAGTGTCTAATCTTTGTTTTTTAACTTTCGGTGCCAAACCTTCACCGTGTCACATGATACAACATTAGTCCTTGAAGCTGTATACATGATTTGGTGACATTCTGTAGCTGACTTTTTGCAACAGAACTGAAAGTAAATGATGGTTCTAATCTGGTAGCATGATAGCCCCATTTCAGCCACCTTAATGATAATTATATATTTTTACAAATTTGACAACACAGTGTTCTAAAACAACTTTCTTTCAAATGCAAAAAATCGTTTGGCAAAATATGATTAAACATGGCAACAAGAACTGTTTATGGGAATGCTATTTGCAGTGGCGGAAAACTTTAGTTAAAAACCTGATATATAAGTATCCAAGCTCTTTATTTATGTATGCATTTTTTGCAGCTAAGGGAATAAAACTGCAATCAAGTAGGGAGATGATTGCTTTAGGTAATAAAATCATTTGTATTTTACTTTTATTGTTTATTCGTGTTTGAGATGTCAAAATTTATTTCAAAATTTATATGCATTTTAAATTGCATTTAATAAGTTATGCCTGAAAATTATCATGATGCATCAATTATTATCATTATTTGTTGTATTTTAATTATTATTTTCTATTTTTGTTGTATTTCTTTTTATATAAATTTGTATATTTTTATCTCTTTTATAAGTAAAAAAATTGTGTAACAATAGAACTTTTGCATACTTTACAAATCTTCACACATATTAGACACTGCTTCCTAAAGTTAATGCAACTTTTAAGAACTTAATTTTCTTCATTCTGTGCGTCTGCTTTTGTCATGCTTATCGTGTCAAAAGTTGTTTACGTGTAAAAAACTAGCATAATTAGTAATTGAATTAATATAAAAATTAATAAAATATAGCATTAGTATGAAATTTATTGAGAAGGTTAATGAATTCAAATAATTTAAATTTACGTCTAAAATAGCTGTATGCAAGTCTTTTGTACTAAGTGTGGATATTTTTATCTTTTTATAATAGTTTTTCCAAATTATATTAGTTCAATTTCTTTATAAATGTAATAATATTTTATAAAACTGAAGTAGCAGTTAAGTGATGTAAAATTAATTACAGCATGAAAATTCTCATTAGATTTTTTCTCCCCTATTGTGCAGGAATGGGCAACTTAATGGGTTCATTTGTGTCTTCCTATCCTGTAACAGGAAGTTTCTCTAGGTAACTGAATTTCATTGAAGTTGATTACTCTTTTGAAATGATAATCTTAACTAGTAAATATGTATGCATTTCTCAAAAAAGAAAAATTTCATTTAAAGATTCTTGAATAATTCATAATGAAAGTATAATGAAAGTAAGCTGTTCAACACAGCCTACTAAAATATCATATCAACATCAGAATAAAATGCCATATATTTTTTAATTAGCACTAGAACGTTTTAGCAGACAGAGAATTTATTGTTAGGTAAATAAGTTTATAACTTAGCATTAAAGAATCATAACACTATAATCATAATTAAAAATTATTTTATAAAAATAAATGTAAAAAATAGTTTGAACTAAGAAACTGCCATCTTAATGCATGGGCCTGCTGGGTATATGCCTGGGGGCCTTATGCTAATCTCTGTATGTCATTTGACTAGCTCTTGATAGAAATCTATTTGGCATTTAAATTAATTCTGTATAATATAAACTGAAATTATATTTCTTCTCTCTCTCTCTCTTTTTTTTTTTTTTTTTTTTTTTTATAAAGGCTGTAAAATATTTTTTACAGATTTAGGAATATTCTCACTAATTGCAAGGTCAGAATTGAATAATTATTGTTTAACTTGAATAGAAATATTACTTAGTTTTGAACTCCGTTTCTGCCACGGGATTTACTTTCTAAATGCTAATACACACTATGGCTGCTGTTGTCTGTTACTTTAAAATAGGAACTTCAAGATCATTTTCTGTTGTTCAACTTGCGTCCCAACCTTGAGTTGCCTAATTTTTTTTCTGCACTTCATTTCTGTTTAATCTGTTTTGCTTCATGAAAAATGTGAACGATGTGTGACTTGAACTACAGTCTGAAATAAGGTGAAGAAGATAAGTGTCATATGGTGATGACAATATATGTTATGATCACAAATGGGAAGGGTTGGTAATGAGCCTGAGCCTTAATTTTTAAGTAACACGATAGCAAAGGAGTGACATCTCCTCCATAATTTTAAGGTTGGGTTACTTCCAAGCTAGTCGGTTACAGCTTGGGTGTAGTATTGTAATATCTAATTATTTTTTAGACTTTGTTTATAGTGAAAGTAGCTTTGGAAATCAGTGCGGTAGTATTGTTTTCAGATATTATAAATAAGTAGCTGAAATACCCAGCATTGCATGGGCTTTATGAATAGTGAACTGCCTTCAGTTAGGGAGATAGAGGTATTTTTTTCGGAATTCTCAGGTAGACACTTGCTTTCCTCTTATTTTGGTTTAAGATGGCCATTGACGGGCCCAATGCTAATGGCTCAAGCCAAAATATTTCATGAAGAAATAAACTTAAAAACTGAGTGCACATTTTCAACAGAGTAGTTAACCAAATTTTAAAGTCACTGCAGCATAATGCAATTAAAAATTTCAGGTGAAAAACCTTCGTACTTCATACCTTCATACTGAAGCTGCTGAACAATTTGCAGATGAATTCATTGAACTCATTAATAGTGAAACGTTATCTCCAGGAAAAATTTACAATACCGATGAAACTGGGCTTTTCTGGCAATATGTACCATGAAATACCTTGGCAAACTCTCTGCAGAAAAAGCTCCAGACGATGTCTGAGATTCCAAAGTTAGACTAACAATTTTAAGATGCCCAAATGCTGCAGGAGCGAACAAGTGTTAACTTTTAGAAATGGGAAAAATACACGACCTCAAGCATTTAATGGAGTAAAGATTTTCCCATTATATTTCAGGCAAATAAAAGAGCATATGAATGACTTAAGCATTAATGTATGATTGGTTTGAAAATCATTTTGTACTATGGGCTCGGCAAAATTTCAATTTGGTTGGTTTACCTGATGACACAAAAATTATCCTAATTGTGGATAATTGTGCGGCTCATATTTCACTTAAAGATTTAATGAAATTTCACTTAAAGATTTAATGAATAACAAGGTTACATTAAAACCTTGTTATTCTTTCCTCCAGACTGTATGTCCATCATTCAGCGTATGGATATTGGAATAGTGCACGCGCTGATATGCAAATATAATGTAGCATTTTTTAAATCATTGTTAAATTTCTTGAATAATGGCATGACTATTCAAGAATTTTAAAAAAGAATATTTTAGCATAAAATTGGCTGTGTGGCGCATCGCAAGGTTGTGGGAGAATGTGCCACCAGATATTTTAAAAAATGCTTGGAATAATTTCTGGCCAGCTACCATAATTCATGGTGAGGATGATGATGATAGCCATGAATTTCAAGGCTTTCGGATATTGTAAACCACAGGTGAAATTTTTCAGTTAATGGATTTTGTAAAGAAATGTGGAAAAGCGGTAATAAATGAAGATGTTATAACAGAAGATTTTCATCGCGATGACAATGCTCCAATCATCAATCAATTAACGGACGGCGAAATCTGTAGTATGTTTCTAAATCCAGGAAATACCCCTCCCGATAGTGAAGAAAGTGACAGAGAGGTTACTGAAGACGAAAAAATTTCAATTGACAAGTTAGTTAAAATTCTACACGGCAACTACAGGACTTCAACAGTGGAACTTTGTATCTGAACAAGAAATTATGTCTATCTATAGAATTGAAGAGAAAGTATTAGCACAAAAAATGAAGCAACTGAAACAGTTTACATTCAAAGAAATGTTTAGTAAAGTAAACAAATAAATACTAAGCTTTTTTTTTTTTTTTTTTTTTTTTTTGTAAATTTTGATACCCTTTAGATCATAAATGCTTCATTATTTCATAAATCATGATTTCCTGTTTTTAATTTTATAATTTCTACATGCCATCTTACTAGATTTATACTGATGATCTAATATCCAGAAAAATCCCAAATCTGGAATCGCCGAAGTCCCGACGAGTCTAGATCTGTGACTTTGTACTGTATATGTGCTTGATGTATAAATCATTCGTATTCGATGATTGTATGAATCTGTATATAGACTGTATATCTAAACTAATATTGCACGGAAAATGCAGTAATTTTTTTTTAAATGTATTTGAGTTCTCTAGGTATTCTGTATGGCTGCAAATCTTTATAGGAATAATAGCTTTTATCACTAGCTTAATGTTGAATCTGTGTCTGAAATTGTCTTGAAGAAATATAAATGATGTAATATTTTAGAGAAACTGGTGACTTAGTAGTTGCATAGAGAAACTTGCAGTCATATATTAACTGTGATTCTGAGTTAACACATTGGATTTCTAGACAAAACAATTCTTAAGAAACTCATTCTTATTATAAATTACACAAGGCAATGGGTGCAATTTCTGTTCCTCTTCTTAATCACTGTCTATTCTACATCTTAATAATATTATGATGGATGATACCTTAACAAGAAGCAAACAAGAGTGAGAATGTGACACATTCAAAATGAAATCCTGGGAGGAAGAAAAAAAAATTATGGTTTCCAAATAAGTTCTGTTTCTCTGTGTTTTGCATTTTGATTAGGTAATTAATAACTAAAATTATGTTTGGTTATTCCTGTGACAAGATCACATAGATGCTCTTAGTCTGGCTTTCTTGGGGGGGGAGTCATTTCAGAATGCAATGGTATCTCTTTCATACATAAGGAGAAATCCTGTTGAAATGAGGTCTCTTTGTTAATGGCTCTGGTTTCAGCTTAAAAGCTCACTCCAAAGATTCTAGGAACAGAAGTCTTTTACTGGAGTTAGAATGCGCACACCTTTAAAGTTAGTTTGTTTGAGAAGAGCCAGGACTTTCCTGCTGGAGCTATGAGCATTTTGGAATACATTATAAATTCGCAAAGCCTTCTAAAAGACTAGTTTGTAAAAGAATTTCTGGATTTCTATTTCAGCTGCATTTTATGCTTGGAAACTGAAGAATGAAATTAAATTATCCAAAAATTTTTGAATAATATATTTTTCTTTTTTAATATTGTAAACAGAGGAAAGCATAACTTTTGCTATATATTTTTAATAAAGAATGTATATCTGATAAGTTATTGAATCAAATACACAATTTGTTTAAAAAGATGTGAAATGCCTGAAAAATTTAACAATTGTTTAAGTATTAAACTGAAACTGAGTAAAATAGTGTGTGACTTCTCCTGTAATCTGAACATCACATTTCTTTTAGTCTTTAACATTAATAAACTGTAAGGATTTATTTTATTCTAACCAATTATTTTTAGTTTGATTTTCTTGTACCTCCTGATTTCAGTTTCCTGCTGGAATGCAAATTTTGTAATGACATAGCATTCAAATTTAAAAGTGTTTCAGAAGCAGTATTTAAGCTTCGTGTCTA
This sequence comes from Stegodyphus dumicola, assembly GCF_044657685.1. Lineage (NCBI taxonomy): Eukaryota > Metazoa > Arthropoda > Arachnida > Araneae > Eresidae > Stegodyphus > Stegodyphus dumicola. The sequence continues at coordinate 16,770,877 of NC_140772.1, read as the reverse complement.
GAGTTTGTTTTTTAATTTTAAAGACAAATGATATGTGTAGTATATACATTACAAAGTCTTTAATCTGGACTCATCGGGACTTCAACGATTTCGGATTAGGGTTTTTTCTGGATTATAGATCATCAATTTAAATCTGGTAAGATAGCATGCAGAAATTATAAAATTAAAAATATGAAACTGTAATTTATGAAATAAAGAGCAATTATGATCTAAAGGGTATCAAAATTGACCAAAAAAAAAGCTTAATATTTATTTGTTTACTTTATTAAACATTTCTTTCAATGCAAGTTGTTTAAGTTGCTTCGTTTTATCTGCTAATACTTTCTCTTTAATTCTATAAACAGACATAATTTCTTGTTCAGTTACAAAGTTCCACTGTTCAAGTCCTGTAATTGCTGTGCCGAGAATACCAAATAACTTGTCAATCGAAATTTTTTCATTTTCACTAAACTCTCTGTCACTTTCTACATGCCTTTATCCATTTTTTGCAGCAATTCCACTTTTTGTTTGATGGACATTGAAACATGCTTTCGTTTTGTAGATCCTTTGGCAGCTCCAGAATCAAAAACTCTTTTTGACATAATCAAAAGTTCAAGCTTACTTTTTATAAAATTGCTCTAACAGTCTGCAAAAAACGATAAGCCGGATCCAATTAGAAGATTAAGGAACAACGCAATCTGCAACATTAACTGAAATAGATAATTAGATAATTTTAGCCTAGCTTATACTGTCCTACTGTCCATTATACATTAAACGCGCATGCATAAATGTATTATGCGCATGCGTAGATGCATATGCGAATGCATAAATGCTACGCTTGCGCAGAAAGTTTGTAGCTTTGAGGTCCAGATTATAGATCATTCTGGATTATAGACGTCCGGATTAAAGACTTTATACTGTACAGTCAAAAGTCGTTAATTCGGACACCCATAATCCGGAATAATCTATAATCCGGATCTCAAAGCAATAAACTTTCTGCGCATGCGTAGCGTTCACGCATGCGCACCGGCGTTTGCGAGTGCGCGTAACACCTTTACAGATGCAAATATGTTTTTGCGCATGCGCGTTTAATGTGTAACGAACGGTATAATCTAAGCAAAAATTATTTAATTCAGTTAATGTTGCAGATTGCGTTGTTCCTTAATCTTCGAATTGGATCCGGCTTATTATTTTTTGCGGACTGTTAGAGCAATTTCATAAAAGTAAGCTTGAACTTTCGATTATGTCAAATAGAATTTCCGATATATATTTACTAATATGTAATTTGTATCTACAAAGCGAAAGTATGTTTTGAAATCCGAAATGTGTTTATCATTTTCACGCCGGGGATTGGAAGTTGATCTGTCAGCACTATCCTTATCTTCAGGGCAGATGTTTTTATTTTATTTGGCTTATAATTCCTTACTAAGTGTAGTATTTCATTTCGATGTACTCCGTCTTTGATATGATTTAAATCAAGTTCCTCGTCATTATAATTCGCTTCCGATAGTGAAGAAAGTGACCCACAGGTTATTGAAAACGAAAACAACACAGCAATTATAGGACTTGAACCGCGGAACTTTGTAACTAAACAAGAAATTATGTCCGTTTAATAGAATTAAAGAGAAAGTATTATCACATGAAACGAAGCAACTTACATTGAAAGAAATGTTTAATAAAGTAAACAAATAAATATTAAGCTTTTTCTTTTTGTAAATTTTGATACCCTTTAGATCATAATTGTTCTTTATTTTATAAATTACGGTTTCATATTTTTAATTTTGTAATTTCTGCATGCCATCTTACCAGATTTAAACTGATGATCTATAATCCGGAAAAATCGATAATCCGGAATTGTCAAAGTCCCGACGAGTCCGGATTAACGACTTTTGACTGTATTAGCTTTTCCCTCAATAGAAAAAGGTTGTTGAATGTAATAGAATTGAATTTTAAGTATAATTAGTTTTAAAATAAAGAAATAGTTTTTTTGAGGGGTGGGGAGGCTTTTCTGATGTAATGAAATGATATATTATCTTTTAATTTATATGATGTTATCTTTCATTATAAATTGAAATTTTAAATCTTAAAAAGTTTCATTTTATATTTAGGTCTGTGATAAATAATGCTAGTGGTGTAAGAACTCCTTTAGGTGGGATAATTTCAGGTATGAAAAATTGTTGTATATGTAATTTTATATGAACTTTGTTAATTCAAATTAAAAATGAATGTTTAATTATCTTCATTAGGAACATTTGTTCTACTTGCTTTGTGTGTAATTGCACCATTGTTTCATTATATTCCAAAATCATGTCTTTCTGCAATTATATTTTCTGCTGTGATATTTATGATCCATTACGAAGATGTGCCTGCAATGTGGAAAACAAATAGTGAGTTGATTAATCTTTTTTTATTTTTATAAAATTCTATTTATATATTTCTTATATTTTTTAGCGCAAGAAAAATAACTCTTTCTTTCCCCAATATTCTAAATTTGTAACTTTCTAATTAACTTCAGTTACATTTTAAAATGTGTTTAAATAATTTAAAATTATATGTGATATTATATGTGACATTATATGTTTGATGTCTATATGCCATTGTTTGCATTCATTAGATTTCATCATTGTGAGTTTTCTTGCACTAACTGTGATAGCCTTTGATCTGTATCACCTTTTACAATATCTCAATTGTAGGGTCTCCCTCCCGTCTTTCCCTTCTGCCGAACCACTTGAGAGCATCAAGAATAAACAACAGTAAAAATGGAAAAAAAAAAAAAAAAAAAAAAACTAAGTTATAAATGGCTTTAAAGAATGTTTACTAGGGAACTTAAATAATGATATTGAGTTTACACTTGCGTGAAACCATAAATTTGAACTTTTTGAGGAGTTAGAGTTTATCTGGTCGATATTATCTGCTATCACTACTATTATCTTATTCATTTATTTTTCTTTTTAATTTTCTGTAGATAGTTTTGTTTTATGCTGATAGCTTGTGATATTAATTTTTGCACTGTATTTAACCAGGAGTTATTTTATGTATTAAATTTAGTTTATGGACACATTTTTAATTTTGTCCAGTGTTAATGTTTAAACATTGTTTTATTTTACCCAAGTCCTTCATTTCAAACCTAAGAGGTTTTTTAATGCATATCAAAAAAGATTTACTTTTAGTTAGAATTATGGAATCGCCTACATGTATAGCTATTATGATACAGTCATCTGTTCCTTCCCATACATAAAGACAATTGTCAGACATTAATTTTTCAAATTTGAATTCCTGCACAGTTTCATCTAATTTTATATTCCACATCAGTCCTGCTTGTTTAAGTCCATGGATTGACTTTTTCAGCTTGCAGACTTTGCCTTTAGCTGTCAAAAAAATCATCTGGTTGGGATATGAATATCTTTTTATCAATATTCCCTTTCAAATAAGCTTTTTGATGTTTCTTCAGATCATATATGGCTGCTAATATGAGCAGAGTATGCGTAAAATTATAGAGAACTACAGGTGAAAATATTTCTATGAAGTTAATGCCGTACTTCTCCCAGCATCCTTTGGTGATGAGTGTGGCATATACTGATTTACAGTGTAATCTGCCTTTCATTGTATTCATAATGTCCATGTGCAGCCATTTGCTTTTCTATTACAGTCAAAAGTCGTTAATTCAGACATCCATAATCCGGACCTCAAAGCTACAAACTTTCTGCGCATGCGTCAACGTCTGCGAAACGTGTGCGCGTGCGCAAAATACATTTACGAATGCGCGTTTAATGTATAAAGGACGGTATAAGCTAAGCTAAAATTATCTAATTCAGTTAATGTTGCAGATTGCGTTGTTCCTAAATCTTCGAATTGGATTCGGCATATTATTTTTTGCAGACTGTTAGAGCAATTTTATAAAAGTAAGCTTGAACTTTCGATTATGTCAAATAGAATTTCTGATATATATTTACTAATATGTAAAGGATCTACAAAGCGAAAGTATGTTTCGAAGTTTATTAAACAAAAAGTGGAATTGCTGCAAAAAAATGGATAAAGGCTTATCCCTTGTTTATCTAAACTTTAATGTTTATCTAAACTTTGTTTATCTTTAACGCCGCGGTGCACAATGAATTGGAAGTTGATCTGTCAGCACTATCCTGATCTTCAGGCCAGATGTTTTTATTTTATTAGGCTTATAATTTCGTACTATATGTAGTATTTCATCTCGATGTACTCCGTCTTTGATATGATTTAAATCAAATTCCTCGTCATTATAATTCACTTCCGATAGCGAAGAAAGTGACAGAGGTTATTGAAAACGAAAAAATTTCAATTGATAAATTAGTCGGTATTCTCGACACAACAATTATAGGTCTTGAACAGCGGAACTTTGTAACTGAACAAGAAATTATGTCTGTTTGTAGAATTAAAGAGAATGTATTATCACATAAAAAAAACAAAGCAACTTAAATAGCTTACACTAAAAGAAATGTTTAATAAATTAAACAAATAAATATTAAGCTTTTTTTTTTTTTTTTTTTTTGTAAATTTTGATACCCTTTAGATCATAATTGTTCTTTATTTCATAAATTATCATTTCATATTTTTAATTTTATAATTTCTGCATGCCATCGTAGCAGATATAAACTGATGATCTATAATCTGGAAAAATCGATAATCCGGAATCACCGAAGTCCCGACGAGTCCGGATTAACGACTTTTGACTGTATCTGGTAATTTTTTTAATTCCCACATATTGTTTCACATTAAGGAATTACAGTCTCTTGTAGCAGCTCTCCCTTTATCTGCATATGGTCTGAACAAAGCTTCTACAGGTTTTAGACCCACACAAATTTCAGCATTTAACAAATTAGTATTTTTTCCCTTCCTAATATATAGTCTTTCTGGTCTGCCTGGTTTTCCCATTTTCAGAAATGTAAATTTTCCTTATTTCCTGATCCTCTTTCTGAACTTTGACCCTGAATTTCACTTTCTTCAACAATTGCTCTTCCTTCACTTCAGAATTCTTATCAGCTTCCAAATTTTCTTCTGTAGGAATAAATTTGATAAATTCCTCTTTGTTAGCTGAGTTTCTTGTTTCAGTTCAGGCAGGTCCAAATATCGAATATCACGATTTTGTGTTACTTCATAGGTTCCAGGTTCCATTGGTATATATATATATATATTCATACTTTCTCAGAATATACTAATAAGAATGTATTCTTTACTTTTTGTGAGAAATTAGTTTTTCCTATTCAAATTGGTTAATGCAAAAGGTTTACTTCCCATGATCTTGAAATGCACTACTGTAGCCTTTCTTTTAGACCATATTTTTTCAGACACTTTTTATCTACTTTTAGCATGACATTGATTATGTATGTAAATGATTGTCGATACCTTTTCTGCTCATTTGCCTTAGGGTAGTTTTGATTTGAACAACAGACATCTGGCCATTTCAACTATGATGCAACTCTGTTCTGTTGCAATCTATGCTCAGTTAGGAATTGGCATGTAATACCCTCCTTTTCCAAGAATTGGTTGAATCGATGTCTTTTGATTTCTTTCCCATTATCACTTCAGAGTATTTTCAGTTGCTTCCATATCGGTAAACCTGAAATTTGTACTTTTTAAATTCTTCAAAGACTTCTGACCTTTTCTGTAGGACATACACTGTAATTTTCAGTGATTTGTCATCAATGAACATTATGAAATATTTTATATCATCTAAAGATATGCTTTTTATCAAACCATAGATATCTGTGCACGAGTTCAAGAATGTAATAATTTTCTGCAGTTCTTTTTTCGGTAATGGTAACTAAGTTTGTTTGCATTTTGCATATGTTTTTCAAAATAAGTAGACCATGCGCAATCATTTTAGTTGCAATACTTTTAAATCAGCTTGATGTAAGTGACCACACTTTTCTTACATAATTTCAATTTACTGGTTGGTTACTTTTGCATTCTTAGTCTTTACTTTTACATCGCTGCAGTATTTAGTAACTAAGACTTTCTGTTCTTGGCAGTTTTCCTGTGCTTAAAATTGGTTACTACAGTCAAAAGTCGTTTTTTCCGGATTATAGATCATCAATTTAAATCTCGTAAGATGGCATGCAGAAATTCTAAAATTAAAAATATGAAACCGTAATTTATGAAATAAAGAACAATTATGATCTAAAGGGTATCAAAATTTAGAAAAAAAAAGCTTAATATTTATTTCATTTCTTTCAATGTAAGTTGTTTAAGTTGCTTCGTTTTATGAGATAATACTTTCTCTTTAATTCTATAAACAGACATAAATTCTTGTTCAGTTACAAAGTTCCGCTGTTCAAGTCTCGTAATTGCTTTGCCGAGAATACCGACTAACTTGTCAATCGAAATTTTTTCGTTTTCACTAACCTCTCTGTCACCTTCTTCATGTCTTTATCCATTTTTTGCAGCAATTCCACTTTTTGTTTGATGGACATCCGAACATACTTTCGTTTTGTAGATCCTTTGGGAGCTCCAGTATCGGAAATTCTATTTGACATAATCGAAAGTTCAAGTTTACTTTTATAAAATTGCTCTTACAGTCTGCAAAAAATAATAAGCCGGAAATAATTTGAAGATTAAGGAACAATGCAATCATCAGCATTAACTGAAATAGATAATTTTAGCATATACCGTCCGTTATACATAAAATGTGCACGCGAAAACGTATTCTGTGCTTGCGCACACACATATGCGCAGTAGTAAAGGTCTTACGCGCACGCGTAAACACCTATGCGCATGTGTGAATGCGGCGCATGCGCAGAAAGTTTTTAGCTTTCCGGTCCGGATTATAGATCATTCCGGATTATGGGTGTCCGAATTAATGACTTTTGACTGTATTATATTATTGTAGTAGCCAGACAGTTTGTCACGAGATTCTACACAGCTCTGAAACTGTCAATTTCTTCAACTACATGATAGGATAATACTTAGGAATTCCCGTGTGTCAAAACCTGTTTCTACAAGTTTATCAACAGTTTCATTGACAGAAGTTTAGTGACACTGTGTTGTTTCATTCACATTCATCTTTTTCGAGGTAAGTTGCTTCATAGTGCTTACATTAGTTGTAGGGTCTTCCATCTGATGAATTTCATGCAGTTTCATTCATGCTTCATATAAAGCTTTGCACATTTTTATGTGCACTACCTCAGATGATTTCACACTCAGAGCAATAATTGCTAAAGCTTCCTGATCTTTTTGGACCCATTTGTCAAGTTTGTGTTTGTTAGTTTTGGAAGTTATTTGAAATTTCAGTAAAACCAAGAAAAAAAACTAATTTTCATTACTTCCTGGACTGTAACCTTCTGTTTGTGGTTTGTCAGAGGGATGATTAAGTAGTTGGTTTTTTTGTGCACCAAAAGGAGGTACTAAATGTAAGACAATAACAAAAGGTTTTCATTGGCACTTAACAGGATAGACGAACAAGCCACATTAACCTAAAGAAAAGAAAAAGTGATGTAACAGGGGCATCATATCAGATGCATTGTATTATCTGGATTTGTCATATTCTATTGGATCTACTTTGGCATTACATTAAGTCATCAGATACTTGACTGCTAATTGGTGCAATACTTGGCTGCTATAATAATGCATTACATTACATCATAGTAGATATGGTCTGGACAGAAAGCGGACGCTGTAAGGCAACTAAATCCACACCAAGATTCTTTGCATCACAACATCACACCATGATGGAATGAACTCCAGCTATGACCACAACAATATGCAGAATAGTAACCACATGAATAGCCACATCGGGATGGCACGTAGCTGTAGCTTCTATTACTTCTAATTTTATACAGTTGTCTTTTTGTTTTCAGCACTGTGCAGACACAAAGGGAAATGTAAATTTCCCAACAAGTTCAGTAACAAAATACTTTCAAAGTGGTGGTTCACAGTTGTAGATGAATCAATGCTTATTCTGTTTAAAGATTCAGTTTCTACTTCAAAATCAATGCAATTTTTATGATGACTTTTAAGTATTTAGCATACAATCAAAATGACTTTTAAGTATTTAGCATACATATTATTCAACATACGATTGTTAGTTATACATATAAAATTATCTTTATAGCAAAATAAAAATTTATAACATCTGTTACTTAGCACTCTTCCATTTACATTATTAAATTTTTTATTGACATTTGACCTAATATCAAATATTTTAAGTTGTAACACATCTAATTTATTTCAAATAAACTTTGAGAACCTTCAATAAAGTAGTTTAACCACCCTAAAATGACTACCCATGAGTGTTTTAGAAAAATAATTTATGATAGTAGTGTGCTTGTTTTTCATATTAAAAAAATGCCAGCCACTTTCAAAGGTGATTATGTATAGTAGATCGTTGCTAGCTTTTGTTGTATGCAATACAGATTTTGATTTATATAAAAAAATTTGACACCTTCATCTGTAACTGTATGCATATTTATGTTATAACATGATTTGGTTCACATTTTGAAAATATTTTCATATAGTAGTTTTTATAAAAGCTTATATGTATATCAGGTAAATATATATCTCACTTTTAACTATTTAATTGAGATTGTAAAATTCTATGTTTTTAAAAAAACTTTTTTCCCCCTTAGAAGTGGAACTCATTCCATTTTTAACTACATTCATTTGTTCCTTTGCTTTGGGACTTGAAGTAAGTTGGTTTTAATGAAGTTTTAGAAAATTTGATTTTAGTTAGTTCAAGTATTTTAATTTTTAGCTGTAAGCAGAATTCTGTAAAGAGTTTCTCATCGAATTTCCATTTTATTTTTTGTATTGAAATGCTTTTTTAAAATTAGAATTCATTTTCTTACAGTATGGCCTTTTATTTGGTGTGGCAGTAGCACTTGCTATATTGCTATACAAACAAAATAAACCAAATACCACTGTGTCTATTAAAAAGGTATTTAAAATTATTAATATTTGTTGTTAAAATATGCTCAGCTTATTTGCTTTTGTTTTATTTTGCCATAATATAATAAAGAGCACTTTGAATATTTTCTAGAGATATCCCACATAGTATGGAAATTATCTCTATTAGTGTGATAAATATAGTTTGAAGTTTGTATTTTGTAGGAAAGAGATTGCTTAAACAGGAATTGTGTGTGAAAAAGTATAAGTGCAATTTAGATTATTTAAGTATTTTATAGTATTTCAAATATAACTGGTTTTCTTTGAGAAAATGTTGGGTTGGAAATATCTGATTTGAGAAAATCTTGTGCTTGTGAAAATTATGTGTGTTTTTACATTCATATTTTTAGCTCAAAAGGGCTGTTAGTCTTAAAAAATGTGATTTTGCATTGCTTCACTTTTCATTCAAATCTGTTGCCATTCAGCAAAATGTTAGATATTTATCTAACTTTAATCTGACTGTTATTGATTAACAAACCAAGTTATTTTAAAGCAATAAATGCAGTTCAAAATATGAATTTTTTTTTACTTTTTAATGCATGCATTTTTAAATGATGCTTTCATTCAATTAAAAAATTAAATATTTTAATCAAATTGCATTATATATTTTTCAGTTTTAAAATACTATATAGGAGCTATATAATTTCCCAGTCTTAAATTTGTATTCATCTAGTATTCTATCAAATGTTTCGCTATCCACTTGGGGAATTTGTATTGACAATCCCTACTGATAAATCATATTAAACCTTAAAAGAGTTTTTTGGGGGGCAATGGTTAAAATCTGAACACTTTAAGATTTTAATATTTTTAGCATGGTTTATAAATTTTATGAAACTATGAATTAAATATATTTTCAGTAATCAAAATTTCTGAAAACTTATTGATAAAATTTCTGTGATGGCAAAAAGTATTGACAAAAGTTAAAATCTATTATTCCTTTATTTCAAACTGGCAGTACATTTTCTTAATATAATTAATCATTTTCTTAGTAAAATAATTAATTCAATATAATTATTTTAATAAAGCATTTACTTATTATAATTATTTTATAAATAATGTATAAAAAATCAAGATCTTATTATTCAAAGGGAATTTCAGTTTTGTTGTTGATTTTTGCGAATACATTTTTATTTTTAGCGTTTAATTTCATTTTAATCTTTTTTTATTTTACCTAATTGTTTGCAAAGAAATTTCCTAATAATTAAAATGCAGCTCTATTGACTTCTTTTAACAGTGGAATTTAATTTTTGTACTAATAAATTAAAATTTCACATTTCGTAAAGTGATGAAATTATTCCAATAGGATTAATTATACTATAATCCAAATAGAATATTAAGACGTATTAACAACCCCTGAAAGTATTTCATTTTATTGTAAATTCCAATTTGACTGATGAAAATAATGCGAGTTATTACCATATTTACTCGCATAATAGTTGCACTTTTTTGCCAATTTTTCATTGTGAAAGTATTGATGCGACTATTATATTATGCGGGGAAATCTAGTACACAATATTGTACACTTTTGGTGATTTTTTTCTGCTTAAACACAATGGTGCAACTATTATGCAAATAAACATGGTAAGTTATTTATTCCTGAAATCTAATCATGTGTAACAGGAAATCCATTAAAAACTTTTCTAAAGTTGTGTAAGAATGTGAATTTTAATCATTTAGTAATAAATATATAAAGTGGAAAATGATAGTTTTTGTTCCAATAAATATTTTTCAAAAAGAAAGTGTGAAGAATTTTGAAATTTTGTGCTGCTGATATCTAGCAGTCTGATGTTATGTTGCTGATATCTAGCTTGTATGCTTACAGAACGATGATGGATATACATTTATTCATGTGTACCCTGAGAGCAGTATATATTTTCCTTCCTCAGATCGTTTTAAAGGAATAGTGTCCAAAGCTTTGCTTAGTAAGTAAATTTTATGAAAGTTAATAAATGGCCTTTGTGTTCATATTAAATTTTTATTAATCTTTTTTTTTAATAATATAGATGTTCCAGACCGATCCAAATGTACAGTAATTATTCATGGGAACAATTTGAAGGAAATAGATTATACTACAGCAATGGTAAAAGATTTTTATAATCCGTAACTGTATGATTACATTGTGTAAATTTAATATAATTGCAATAAAAGAAAATACTTTTATACATTAAAAGCTCCATATGTTATCACTTGCATAGTACATCATTTATTTTATGCTTTTATAAATTCTGAAAATACCAAATTTGACGACTTGAGTAATAACTGGTGCTTTTGTTCTTTTATTTTATACTAAAGTATTAAATATTTTTAAATTTCAGATGCACCATAATTGATAGCATCAGAGTCATAAAAGTACAGTATACTTCTTGATAAAAAAAGTACTTTTTTCCAAAATGTATTCAGCCTACAGGTTTTGATAAGACATGAAAAAAAAAAAAAAAAAAAATGCCAGAATATGAGTTCTTTAGGTAGGATATTGCATTTTAAAGATTGAAATTTTTTAATGAAATTGTTGCATACTCTTAGCATTCTTTAGAGTTCCAGGTTGTGTTATTTTTCCTGGTAAGAGAAAGATGAAAACATCATTAATTTGATGATTAAAGCAAGCAAGGATCAGCAATGTTGAATTTTTTGGAAACTTTCTGAAAATAATTTTTGAAATCAAATGGAATTAAAACTGTTATATATCAGTGTAAAAATAACATGCAAACAAGTAAACACATTTATTTCTGTATATCGTAATTTGAATTTTATAAGAAAGATTTTATGATTAATTTAAGTCTTTTTTTTTTTTAAACTTGTAAGGATTATGTTCATTTTATTAACAGTTAAATTTTGAGTTAAACTTCCTTTTCTATCACTTCTTAATTTCAACTTACCACTTCCGGCCAGAACATAGTTTTAGAATCATGTCTGAATGCTAATGAGGAAGAGCGGTATTCAAGCACAAAGTCCTACTGTCTTAGTGAAAGAGATACCAGATATTCTGACTGCACACTTCCGCCGTTTTAGGCTACTCTCTCATAAGCTATTATTATGCTTGGCCATACTTTAGGCCCTTGATACCTTCGCAGTCAATTAGCGATAAGGGGCCAATTCCATTAGAATCTTGATAGCTGTGGCTCTTTAGATAAGATTAGTTTAATTCTTAGTTTCTTAATTTGAAGCCCGAGTGTCGGCTTTATTGTGCAACTCCAAGACGGAGTTCTGTTAAGTCCTATTTGAATAATAAAGGGTCTTTTAAACCCTTTCCAAGTTTATTTTGTCTTGCAAACTCAAGCGATTATTTGCATACTAGTTCTTAAAATTCTTCACTTTCAACTGTAACGTAGAATTACACAGTTGGGAATCCTACAAACTCTTTTTTAGAAGTCATTCTGTTTAATATGACATTTTTAAAATAGTCCCAAGATTGATGTACTCACGAAAATTTACCATAGTAATTTTCTGATGCATAATTCTATTGAAATAATTAATCAGACTGAGAAGTTAAAAAATTTTGTACACATGGCAAAATCCTGATCGTAATTCTTTTTAAAAGCCATTTTCTTTAACTGAAGGTATAGGATTTTAAATGAATCGCCATATTTGCTGGCTGGGTGGAGACACACCCTCTTTTTTATACACATTTTTTAAGGATAAAACTTTATTACTCATCATTATAATGAATTTACAGTATTTTAACTATAAAATAATAATTTAGATCAGGGTTTCTCAACCAGTGGTACACAAAGAGGCAAAGTATATTTAACTATAAAATTCAAAAATTAAAACCCCAAAATCCTGATTGAGTTCTTTTCTCTAACAATTGTAAATTTATGTGATTTGAGCAATGTTCAAGAGTGTTGGTGGTAGTATTACTTTGTAGTGGTGATACTACATATTTTAAATTTTTGTTTAGATGGTACACGTTAGTCAAAAGGTTGAGAACCGCTGATTTAGATCCTGATTACGCCCAGTTTTTATCATTTTCTTGGTTGGGGGTGGCCCAAAATGCCTCTCTGCAGACCAATTTTCATATTCTTTAGCATATGCAATCATACGTAGCTTGTATGCTACGTTATAGCAATGCCAACGTAGTTTTTGAGCCATAACTTGCCAACAAATTTAAGAAAATTGAACAGTAGAAATTTCATACACTTAAAATTGGAAAGTTTAAATGAACCCAGCTGTTATCATCGATGACAGCGCATGCACATTCACTGAACTCTACATAACTAATATTCCCTTTCTCGGCAACAAAACAAGAAAAAATTGCATAACTTCGAATAGAGGAAATTTTCAGATATGAATGTAATCAAAAACTGAGTGTCGACGTATAAGACATACCCTATTTTTCAGACCTATTTTCAAAGAAAAAAAGTGTGTCTTATACGGAAGTAAATAAGGTATTTATTATTTTTTTATGGCAGGCACTAGCCTGCCATAAAATTAAATGCCATTTTTAAGCTCTTGTCACTACTAAGGCCAGAAGTGGTGGTCATTTTATTATAGAAACACCTAATAGGTGGCCTTACATCCATGCCTTCTCTGGGATTCGAACCTGGGTCCTTCATTATCAGTCAGCTCCCCTAACCACTTTACCATCTGGGTGGCATTAAATTTTCTTAATAAAAATATTTTTATAATTTATTCATAAAATTTATGTTATCAAATGTTTAAGGGAAAAATTAACCACCTTCTGAATTTACTCTTGATTGGTATTGAAATCTTTAGAACTTTTTTTTTTCACAGTAAAATTGTCAGTTATTAACATATTGTTGCGTGTAGATGATTGAATAACTAGTTGATCTATGTAGCTATAACTGTATCTGACCCTCATATGCTATAACTGTATCTAGGCTACTATAACTGCTATAACTGTATCTAGGATTGTTCATAATAGATTGAATGCACACAGGTCTGATGATAGGTTAATAAAATTTATTTTATCAAATGGAACACTTCAGAGTTCTAGAACTTTCCACAGAAATACAGGTATTCATAGTATCACAGAGTACAGTCAGTTATTACATTTCAGACCACTAAGAACATCAAACACAGCAGTGCAAAGGACATCTAAGAGGCAAAACTTTCATGGATTTCTTAATACCCTGAAGTCGCTGTGAACTAATAACTCACAACAACAACTGATGCTCTCTTCAATTTTATACAGTTTTTCTCCAGCCAAGACATCTACTGTTTCCTGCTTGTCAAAATTACTGGAAGTAGCCTAGATACAGTTATAGCGTATGAGGGCTAGATACAGTTATAGCTACATAGATCAACTAGTTATTCAATTTCTGTTCCCATTGCAATTATATTGGGACTCGACCAAAATAAGTTTGGCTACTTCTACCCAAATTTGGCAACAAAAATTAGTCGCTAAAGCCATTACTAGCTTGGCAGTATTTCGTAAATTTAGCGAGATAATGTTAAATAGATTTAACATTATCTAAATATTAAATGTTAAATAGATTTGCCCCTGTATTCTTTTTTTCAGGTGGAGCATCATTTCTTTAGACTTTGTATAATTTCCCTCAAATTATCAATAGATGTACAAAATTTATAATGATATTAACTGCTGAAATGTAATAAATATACAGGGTTATTCAAACAGTATTTTAAATCATTGTAATAAATTCATTTTTAAGCACAGATATAAAACAGGTTTAAAAGCAAGGAAAACACAAATATTTTCTTTTCTCTGCAACCTGTATTGAGTATGGAAGGTTTGGCGGTGCTGTGATCACTAGAATGAAAAATGGCATCTCAGGAAGAGAAGACGTTTTGTGTTTTGCAGTATGTGAAATCAGAATCTGTAATTTGGGTCCAAAGTCCATTTCGCTGGTGATTTCAAAAAGATAGTCCAACTGAAAAGCATTCAAAAGTGGTAATACCATTTTGAAGAAACAAGCTGTCTTTGTAAAGGCAAAAGCATAGGGAGGCTACATGATAGTAACGGAAATATGGAAAAGATAAGAGCGACACTTCTACGCAGCCAAAAGAAATCAACTAATGAAGTGAGTTATGAACGGAATTTTTGTAAACAATGGTGTGGTGTGTTTTGACAAAATAATTGAAAGTGAAACCCTACAGAATACAGATAACTCAAGCTTTAATTCTTAGCGAGCAGGACCAATGAATGGAGTTTCGCATGAACATGAGGAACAAATGTGAACGTGTGAATGGTTTTCACCCATCTTGTATTCAGTGATGAAGCAACTTTCCATATTAGCAGGAAAGTGAACTGGAACAGTGTGCAAATCTGTAGAAAAGAAATTTCTCTTTGTACTGTGGAGCATGAACAAGATTTTTGCTAAAATAATGAACGTGTTTTGTAGTATAATGTATAAATAGAGTCGCAAAACGAGCATTTTGATTGAGAAGAGAACCACTGAAAATTCCTTAGCATGTTGTGGAAAAAAAAAAAAAAAAAGGAATCTTAATGTGTAGGATACATCAACATATTATAGGGCAGTTTGCTATATATAGGACTGATTACATGACAGCTGTAGTGTCAAACTCTTTCTGATTTTAAAAGAGTACCATGGATATATATTTAATAAAAGAATGTGCTTTTATTTGTGTAAATCAAATTTAAAGATTTGATTATTTTTATTTTTAGGGCATTCAAAATATGGTTAAAAGCATGAAGGCAGAAAGTACTGAAGTTATTCTTTGGTTGACAGATGTGAGTCTGCAGTTTATAAATAGTTGTAACTGGATGTATATATGTAATAAGATATTAATAAGAATAAATGGTACTTTTCCGTTTTGCCAGTGCAGGCGATTAAAGTCGCCAATAATGGTACAGCTGGTACCAAACAGAATTGCTTGATACGGCAGTAAATGTACACCATTTTGTCCATTCATCAACTCATTTCTACCTAAATAATCTCTCAAAAATTTAAACACAACCAAACAAGTTTATTAGACCAAAATAATAACATTTTACAGCTGTTGCCACTTCAGCAAAAATAAAAAGGAAATTAATATTACACTGGTTGAATGTAGATGAACAATGCTATACTTTACAAGAATATCCTCGCTGGTAACCTTTTGCGCCTCAGTTCCAAAATAAGTCGCCGCCATTTCTTATCAGATTGATTGTCTCTTTCATTATTAGCATACAATTACATCAAATTTTTACCAGATAGTTCAATTTTATGCCCTAAGGCCATTCGTGGTAATTAAGTCAATTAGGATGAAATCACACCGCTCACCCGAAGGCGAAAATATAGAAAAGGCAAAGTCAAGGGTTAAATTCATCCATTCTAATCAGAATGCATTAAAGAAGTGAAGCACTGCGGTTTTACATAATTTCTGAGTAAGCTATTCGTATGAATTGAAATAATTCTTGCATTTAACCCTCTGAGTGATATGAGTGGTTTTATCCGGTCATCAGAAGTTTTGCTACTTGGCATATATTAGCTTATAATTAAAGATATTTTGCTTTCTTATTTTCTTTAATAATGTAAATATCATCTTAATGAATGTACGTTTATGAAAATACAGACTAAAATAAGTAATTTAGAAACTCAATTAATAAATCCTGGGCCCACCAGCGGCCGAGCGGTAAAGACGCTGAACACTGGTAGTTCGGTCTGAGGTTCGAATCCCGCGAATGGGCTGGCTGCATGGGCGTTTTCGTGGTTTTCCCCATGTGTAACGTGTATACGAGCCAGTTTCCCTTAGAAAGTCCTCCACGAAAGGCATCCCTCCCTTTAGGCAGATAGCCCTCGTGTGCTTTGCCATAATTAAATACACCACACACCAATAAATCCTGTGCCGTTCAGAGGGTTAAACTTGTATTCCAAACTAAGATTTAACTTGAAATTAATGTAAATAATGATTACTGAGAGAATTAGATTTTCGTAGTGTAGTTTACGTGAGATAAGATCACTTGGGGTCACGTGATATGAACCGTGACTCAAAATGTTGAATCATGAAAGCATAGTAAATACTTAAATTAATGTCTTTTTACAAATTTATTGGCTTTTTACAAAATTTTAAATGCTATTAAAATGTTTATGCCTTCAAAATAAAAAATTCTTAGAACTAACATTTGTTAACATTTTTTATGCGCATACTATATGTTGTCGCTAATAAAGTCTGTGTGGCAAGATTTGCGCTGGCAAAACGGAAAAGTACTGAATAAATTATTACTTCTAATGATAGCGTAAAACAAAATTAAGAAATTCAAAATAAACAGCTGTTTTTCTATCAATCCTAAATAAGAAAAGAATTTAATATTGTAATATGTAAATGGGTGTTCAGTGTAGGCTACGCAAAGAAGAAAGTCTTCACTGTTAAGACCTGTAGCATATTTGACTTAAAGTATTTCTAATATTTTTAATGTTCCATAGAGAGGATTTGTAAAATAATAATAAAATTGAATATAAAAATAAGAAAATTCAAAGAAAAATCAATATTAATAGTAGTATTAGGTAAAAATAGTTATTGCAATTTATTTGATATTCATTTTATATTATAAGATTATTTTTATGCAAAAATTAAGAACTAATATATAAATGAAAATTAATTACTGTGAAACCCTCTTCAAGACAACTGCCCAATCGTTCTGCATAATTTTGGTATTTTGTGGAAGCAGTCATCTTAGCTAAAGTTCATTATGTTCTTAGATATATTAGTCATTTTCAGAGCTGCTTATGATGAGAGATTTCACTGCATTTTCTATAATGGCCACATAAAATGAAAAACGAGATTGGCCAAAATAAAGTAAAATGTTGTGTATAGAAAGTCATGAAATAGTGTCGCAATAGTAATAAATGAAAAAAAGTTTTAAAATTCAAAAATAATTATTTTAGATTAATTTAAATGAGAGAGAGGAGAAAATATAAGACATTTAAATTAAAGAAAAACCAACATTAACCCAGTCTTACTTTAAAAAAAATATTCTATCCACCTAACAGTTTCTCAAAATGGAGCACAGTCACTTTATTTCATAAAACAGAAAGGAGAAATATCTTGGACAATGCGGATGATGATGTGTAAGTATAATGATGTATAAATTTCGAGGGAACATTGTCATTAAGTCAACAGTAGACTCATTAGCTTAATAAAATTTCCTTTATTATTTTACAATTTAAGAAAATTCTTGGATGTATGCTGCACCCCTCCCCCCCCCAAAAAAAGGGGGGGTCCTATGTCTCCCGTTCTACTGGGCCGATTGACTAAATTCAAATTTCATGTCTCGAAAGCGTAACTTAGGGATATGTATTACATTTATATGTAGTGTTGTTCTAATATAGGTACTTTGATACAAAATCAGATTTTTTCTGAAATGACATGCCAATTTTTTTAAATATTTTGATTTTATGACTCAAATTATGCCAAGTTGCCAAGTTTTGTAAAAATCGAACGAGTAGTTTTGAAAAATTAGCTCTCAAAATTTTACCTCTTGTTAGCTGAATTCGATATATATTTATTAATATCTTTTTTTTTATTAAACTTACTTGATTCTTTCTTCCAGAATTCAAATATAATTTGCATTCCAAATATAATTTGCACATTTTTTATGATTTATTTTTAAAATATTCTAAAATATTTTTATAAATTTTTTGGAAAAAAATTTCTATTATAACCTGTACAATTTTTAACATTATCTTAAAGTAGTGAATTTCTGGGCACACCTGCAAAAAATTAGTTTTTTTTAATTCCAAATTTTTTAAGATATAGATGAATTTACATGTTGGAGAGTTTTGAAATTTGGCATCTTTTTTATGAGTAATAATAACGCCAAATGTGGTTTACACACTTTGTTAAAATTATTTGAAAGTATGAATGATCCCCCCCTCCCCCCGCTCATATGGAGGAAAATAGGTTACTATGAATTAAGGAGTTCGCCAAGTAAATTATTCTTGGCGAAAACTGAAAAATATGAGAAGATAAATTTCTGAATTTCTCCGTAAATTTGGCACCGAATTTTACAAAATTTAATATTTAGGCATCATTTGAGTCATAGAATCCAAATATGGAAAAAAATTGCCATATTATTTCAGAAAAAGGTCTGATTTTGTATCAAAATAAAATACCTATGTTAGAGTGATGCTATATATAAATATAATATGTATCTTAAGTCGCACTTTTGAGACATGAAAAGCGATATTTGAATTGGTCCAGTAGAATGGGGGATATAGAATTATTCTCATCATCATCTGTTTCTCCCCCACAGTGTACATGTAAGTTAAGATTCTTTTATTACAAAAATCAATATTAATGTTCATAAATATAATTCAGTGTTACTTTAAAACTGTTTTCATAAATATAATGGTTGTCTAATATTTATAATTTTTTCCTAATGTTATTTTTAGATATTGCTTTCATTTTCTCATATTTAATCAACATTTCAAGAAAGAATGATTTATATCTCTCAAATGAAACAAGATCTTTAACCAAAACAGCTTATAAAGAGTAATTATTTTTAAAATTATAAAGCTGCCTGGGGAAAGAATAAGACTGCTGAACATTGACAGTTGTATCCTAGCTGTGATTCTCATACGAAGAGTAGGTTTGTTATGTGAAAGCTTTTATTGTAAAAGGCTAAAAACATTATCAGATTCTCTCTGCTTCTGTGTAGGAATATAAAAAGTCCTTTAATGCTTTGCAATGATTAATTTCCTTGGAAGATGATGATTTTTTAATTTTTTTATTTTATTACTTAGATATGAAGTAGCAGAACAGATTTTTATAACATAGCTTCCTGAGTAAACTGGCATAAAAAAGTAACTTAAGTAAAAAAGGCTTGCATTGCTTTTGGCTGCTTTTAGTTTTTTTTTCTTCCCGTCCCTATATCATTCTTTCATTTTAATCCTTTTCAGCTTTGACTAAATTGTACTATAATCAAATGTGTATATGAATTTGAAAATTAAAATTAATTTTAATACCAGTTTAGCCAAATTTTGTAAGTTCTGGTTTTAAATTTGTCTGTTAAAATCAACCAAGTTATTACAGTACATTCATTATATATACAAAAATAGATTTATGGAGTCAAACAAATTGCAATTATGAAGGGCCTCCAAATGATTAATTTTAGAAAATCAGAAAAACTACCCTGCATCTTAGATAAGGAACTCCCCAAAGTTCTGGTGAGATGAGCCACCACTTCATAAATCTACCCCTGTTAAAGCAATTGCCATTAATGCTGCTTATATTGGATTTAAGTGTATGTTTAGAGTATGTATAGAGCTTTGTACAAGTATGTTGTATACATAATTTTGTATATATGTATTGACAATTTATATTTACTTTTTTATTTCCCTTTCCTGCATGTTTTAAGCCTGAATGTATTGATGCACTGAGCTGCTTAGAAGATTATATATATATTTGTAAACAAGATGATGAACTGCAAGATATTTTGAACACTGCAGTTACTACATGTAAGATTTGTTTCCCTCCATCAGAAATTTAATGTTTTAATATTTTTGTTATAAGTCTTTTTGTTTTATTTTGGATAATTTATGTACTCAACAATTTATGTAAAACTGATATTCATCATATATCTTTTTCAAATGCTAGTAATGAAAATTTTGTATTATTATTTTATAAAGACCTGTATAAATAGAATACGTTACACTATTCTTCATAAACCTGAAAAAGCATAACTTTCAATACATGAAAGCAAATTATGTTTATCTCAAAATTTAATTAATAACATATGCAAATTAATATAAAGACTCTGTATTAATTGGTGCGATATAATATATATATATCGATGCAAGCTAAAATTCATAGAAATTTCTTCAAATAATTATTTTAAATGATAGCCGATGTTGCAGTCAGCCTTTTGAAAGCTTTGGAAAAGTTGTTCAAGAAGCTTCAAAAATGCATTTTATTGCAACTCCAGAAAGTTGCCTTATTGGCGGGAAATCACCAACTTGATGACAAAAGTCGCTGGAGCAGGCCAGGAGAGTTTTTTTCATATATCTAAGGTTCCATTTTATCTGTTTCCACAGTTTAAACTTTTATTGCATTTATAATCACAAGATCTACAATTCTATACTGTGCTTCAATGAATAGGCTTCTGACCAAGTTGCTGCCCAAACAAGATTTGGAGTATTGCCAGCTAGTATCTAAATAATGGTATATAATGATACTTGCAGCCCATTCAAACTCGACAATACAGTTATGAGTCTCTGTTGCACTATATAATTGAAAGTTCTAACCATTGTGAAGACAGCTAATTTCTTCCATAACAGTCGCCCCTGATGTAACAATTCTAATAAGAAATAAGCACTTATATAGAAAATATATAGTCATGAATTCAGTTACATAAAAATACATCCTAAAATATTATATAAAATGAACATCACACAGAAACAATAATGTAATAAAAGTTTTAAATATTTACAGAAATTTGCAGCATCACCTCCTACTTAAAGACTGTCGTAGGCTCTGATATCCTTAGGACAGGGGACAATTAATCCTTATTACCACATTAAGGTGCAAGTGTATATAGTGCACTATTTTAGTTTAAAAAGTTTTGTGTAATGCACTGCAATGTCATGCAATTTCTTGGTGATACGGAAGAGTCCCTTCTGTGAGATATTCAGCTTGCGTGAAGTCTCTCAATGACTCTTGGGCTTCCACAACCAGGTTTGATCTCCATCTCTGAATTCCTTCTCTTTCAACTTGATCTCAATGTTGTTTTCATCATCTCAGTCAGTGATCCTTTCCATCATGAACTGATGAACATCTTCTAATCTGCAGATCTTCCAGTTACTGTTCAGGTGGAAAAAGTGTTTCAAGCAGTTGTATACATTATACAACTGCTTGTATTCCTTACTCCTTGATATAAAAGAGTGTTTCGAGTCTTTTGCATGCAAAAAATTCTGTCTGCAGTCTTTAAATATGGCAGATGAGAAGTTTCTTTGTTGGTCAGAGTGAATAAATAATGAGATGCACTCTAAATCAGAAAATGATTTCTAGTAGAATTTTAGTGACAGTAGAACTTTTTTGATCAGTGATGGCATAAGCTTTGGGCCACTTACTGAAGTAATCTATGTTGATTAAAACATACTCTTTAATCTTAGTTGTATGAGGCAGAGGACCTTTTAAATGGTCGTCCTACAGTTTATCCTCATTTTCTGCCCTGCCTATATGTTTGTGGATCTTTTTGAGCTCCACAAGCATCACCTATTTACATCTGCCTTTTTTTTTTTTTTTTAAATAATATCTTCAGCATTTAGGAGACTACTGCAATTAACTCTTCTGAATAATTTGCAAATGAAACTGAAAACAGCATCAACATTCCTTGAATATAGTAAATACCACAACTTGTTCGCAGTTTTCCAGAATTCTTGAAAATGAGCAGGTTTCAGAAAAGCCTTTTTGGGGAAATCTTTTGGATAAATATCATTTTCCATTGTTTTGATTCTGATATATTACTAGATAAAACCTGAAATGTGTTACTGATTTTAAAGTATAATTATTTCATTAGTTTAAAACAAACTGAGATCTGAATAGATGATATTTAGAATTGGGTATTTTGCAATGCAAAGGTTTAAAAAAGAAATGTATTAGCAGAAAGACAAAAAGCAAAATTAAAAGCATAGAAATGATGTTTAGATGAGGAAATATTAAAAAATCAGTTTGAAAAATTGTGACTGTGTCTCACAAAGAAATAATATGACTTGTTAAAGCTAGCCTTAGACTGGCAAAATTATAGCGATAAACTACAACAACCACCACCCTCTTTAAAGAAGTAATTTCAGCATTCATTTGTCATTCATGTATCTCAAGCCAGGCTTCACACCAGATGTTTACTTTTGCAAATGCAAGTGCTCTTTTAAAAACATGTCATGCACGTTTCTTTTTTTGACAACAAAAAATAGTGTATTTTAGTATGCTACTCTTGTCCATCATGATGTTGCTTCCAAAAACAACGTAACTGGTACTCTCTGAAAATCAGTATACTTGGAAGATGCCTATGTCTGCTATGCTTGCAAAGGATCTGTATGAGAACATTCTCAGATTCTTTTAGCTGAATGTTCGAAAAGCATGTGTAATGTAACATTGTCAAACTCCCAGAATGGAAGACATTAAGACAGATTGTCTTTTTAAATTTATTTTAAAACTTAATAAGTGAATTTCTGGGTTATAACAAGTTTTGAATTATTATTCAAAACAACATTACTATTACAGAAGGGAGAGGAAAGGCTTTCCTGACACAAGATGCATCTTACCCAAATGGCATCTTTTAGACAGCTCTTCATTCTTCTTTTGTTACAAAATGAAGAAATGGATACACTGTGCAGAGATGCAGTCCAAAAGTCCCCTTTGATTAGTTTAACTCATTTTAGTCTAGAGCTATCTGAAAATGCTAGGGTTTTTGAGAAAAATGAAACTCACTAATTGCACACACACATTATTTGAAACAATAACAAGGTCTTTAACATCAACAGAAAATGTTAGATTTCATGTGTTTTTAATTTCCTGACTACAATTTGGAAATGCAAGCTGAGTCATTTCTCATTGGCTCTCACTAGCTCTTCAAGGATTTCTCCCGCTCTTTATTTCCAGGTTTTAAGGTGCAGTCTGTTATGATCTCTGAGAAGCTTTTTGCTGAATTGCAACTTTAAAGCATTTTCTGAGACTTTACTGAGCATCTGATTGTTTTTTTGCCAGAAGTGTTTGTAGAAAGTTTGCCACTTTTCATAAAACGACTGGAAAATATAATACTTTGGAGATCCACCAATATGCCTGCAAAATTATTTCATATTTCATTTTATATACATTCCACAAAGACTTCCCTTCATAGGTTTGATTATGAAACAGCATGACTGAGCAGTAATTTTATTCATAGCTAGATGAGCTGGAGTATCACTCGCGGAAATATGAAATGGGACGTACTCAGGGCCATTCCTAGCGGGGGTGCAGCACATAAGAGTACATGGGTGGCGGTACTCTCACAATACTATGCCTAAATATTTGAAATTCGTTGTAAGTACTTGTCATATGTAAGTACTTTTTATACAATTTGTCATATATATAAGTACTTAGTGAGTAGTAAATAAAAATTTTATCAATCATTGAGTTTTTTTTTGGGGGGGGCAGCAATCTTAGTAAAGTACATGGGCAACCAATGGCTTAGGAACAGCTTTGAATGTTGTTAACTGATGGAACTGCTTCCAGAAATTTCTTCTCTAATCTTAGTATTTTTCTCTTGTTAACAGCAGGAATTTCTTCAGTGACATTCGTGGTTTCTTGATTTGCAGTCCCCATCTCTTTCTCAAGTTTTTCTTCAAGTTGGCTTTTTTCTCATTCACAATATCCCGTTTGGCAATGCTAATGCTTTCTTTCATGTTTATGATAACATTAGAGGCAATTTTCGCTTTTGCCTCAGTTCTTCATCTTAAGAGAGGACTGATAATATTCTTTAATTCTGGTCGCTTCTTTGGAGTTTTTAATTTCCAACTTCATTTCAGTAGCATCTGTTGCTGTTTCCTTTCTCTTCTCAGCAGTATTTGTTTTGATTTTTTCTCATAATTGCCAACCTGCCGGTTTTACCGGGAGACTTCGGTTTTTTTTCCATTGCATTTGCTAGTGTCCCTGCAGTTTTTATTTTATAGCTATTACCAAGGAAAATGTTACCTGCAGTAAATGAAATTTATTGAATTGATAAAATTTAAATTTTGCAAATTCCATATCCCCACTTCCATAGATTTTCAGCGTAATTTTTCTCATTAAATTTTATTTGATATGAATTAGAACTTTTTATGAAGATTCAACCAATAAATGCTTAATCAGTTAACATTTTTATTTAATTTGGTTTTATTTTAATACATAGATTACTAAGTTTATGCACTAATTATTAATTTAATTATAATACATAAATTGCATTATATACACATATATTATTAATTATATATATACTGTTGCAAAAAAAATATATGCACCCAGAAAGAATTGAGCCACAGCTACGAAACTTGGCAGTAGTGTTCAAGTAGGTAAACAAATGATCTAATATTGGGGTGAAAAAAGCATTTTATTTATGAGTAGCAATACAAAGAATGTGAAAATCAGTAGGTTGTAAAACTACTCCTGGTAGCTATACAAACTGATACTCGGTTGGGCATGGAATCTATTAAGTTGGCAATGTCCCTCTGCAGTAGATTATGCCACAGATGGGGCAACTGGTTAGTTAGTTGGTATATATTTGTACATAGCTGAATTTGCCTGTCTGTTATATTTCAAACATGTTTAATAGGTGGAAACCTAGCAGGCTAGCCGAGAATATTAACAAATCTAAGACATTGTTGGGAAAATTGTTGGGATTGGTTGTATGTGGCAGAGTGTTGCCCTGCTGGTAAGCAAATAGGTTTGAGCAGCAAAGTCATGGTGGGAGAGTAAAAGACAATCTTTACCTTGCATAGTTACTCATCTGTGCTGTGGCATCATCAAACAGGCAATATGAACTCAAAATAGTATAGAAAACTGCCAATTGGCGAAAGACAGTAAACCTGTATGGCAACTTTATAGGCTGATGGAGAGGGATGAGTTTTTCTCTGGCAATCTGTGTTTCACTAGATAAATGAACCTCGGCACCTGTGTCTGTGTTGGAGCCGGTATCTTTCTTAAGCCATTATAATGTATCCAACTTTATGAGTTTTTCTCATTAACTATTAATTGCTATATGTCTGTCTTAATTAAGATTGCTGTTTTTCTAATTATTGCTATTGATACTCTCTTAGGTATGTGTTACCCATGCGTACCTCAGCGCTATAAATGTATAGATTTCTGTTTATCATAGCAATATTTATGTGGTGTTATTGAACGTCTGAAAGCTTTGAGAATGCGTTTTCCCAAAACTTCTTAAAAACCACCAAGTTGGTAACAAATCAAGTTGGCAACAAAAAGTCTCAACAAGACCCAGCCAAGAGAGTTTTTGCACATATCTAAGGTTTTATTTGAACTGCTTATGTAAGTTAAGCATTGTTGGTTTCAGAATCAAAAACTCTACAGTTCTATACAAAGCATGAGCACTTGTATCCACAACAATGCATCCTAAAATTATTACCCAAAATGCAACAAATAAATAAATAAATAATTCCATAACATTACAGCAATATAGAAAAACAATATAATCAAATGGTCTCAAAGAGTTACAGCAGTATATAATGATGCCCAAAGATTTATTTTCCTATGAGGAAATTTTCTTCTCGCTTTCACTAATTTTATGTCTGGAAAAATCAAGCCAAAAAACATCTGGTTATTATATCATTTCTGAGAAAAGTTGCAAAATGAGAAAGGAAGTGAAGTTGCCACTATAACAAATGAAGTAAAATTGTTTCATAAGAATAAATAGTAAAATTAAATTAAACTTAAATAATTCTCTTGCGCCATTGCTGCAAGGAATGAAGTAAAGATGTTTATCTGTAGACTCGGTTTGTAATCTCAAAATAATATTGTTGCGTGCGTACGGGTTCGTTATGAAATGAATGCTCAAGTCCGATGAAAAATGAACAAAAATTTATTATTATCACAACAAAAATGCTTACATTTTCTCAAATTATCATGCAGTATTACAATATCTCACAGTAGTTTTCTTTTAACTACTCAAATGTCCAATAGAACGTAATTCAAAACAGCTAAAGAACGCTAATCCGCGAATTCGCTACAATCAACAACAGTAGTTTTCTAAACAACAACAAACTAAGCAACTCCTACAAACTGAGATGTTTTCCTCCTTTTATAAGATTTTAAAATCACGCGCTAGAATTTTCCAGTACTTTCTCGAAATCAAAAAGAGATATTTATTTATTTAATGCACGCGCTTTTGTATTTTCAATTTTCCGGCTTAGCTTTCTTTTAATATTCGTCACGCGCTGCACTGCGTGAGAAATAAAACCATTTAATTTATAATTGAACTAACATTAGCTTTTTAAATACCAAATTCGTAACACTGCCTCCTTCCCAAGGACTGCACGTCCCGGGCAGTACAATCCCTGGACAGGAAGCTAAACTTACAACTGTGGCATAAATGCATTAATAAGCATTACATTACAATAATAAACAACATGAACAATAAATGCAATACATAAAACAAATCAAATGCTATCAAATACAAATCAAATACACATTTAAAAACAAAATGGACCATGGTCTTATACTATTTACAATTATTTACATTATGTACTATGGCCATAGTAATGAGCTAACCTGTCGTAATGAACGACTTTAGGTTTAGAGTTCGAAGACTTACGAATCCGAACCATGACGTCATTTAGTCTGTTCAGCACTGTATACGGATCATCCGAAGGTGACTGTAATTTAGGACTCAGTCCTTTTCGTTGAATCGGGTTCCACAACCACACCTTGTTCCTTTGTTGGATCTATGTCTAGTAGCTTGCGTGTCGTATCTGGTCTTCACTTTCTCCGTCGCCAAGTTGACTCGCTTTCGTGCAGAACGGTGCATCTCCTCAAACCGGGCCTGGACATTTTGGATGTGTTCCTCAGGCGATGAAGGCGCATCCGTACGGCGAGCAAACAGGCGGTCACAAGGCAGACGAAGGTCTCGACCGAAGAGCTTCTGAGATGGAGAATAGCTGGTAGTCTTGCGTTTCTTTTCGACCCTAGCATGATTTCGGCGGCTTCCCGAGCTGGGTCTTTCAGACAAGGCGTCAACATTTCCAAGTGAGGATCTCTTCTGAGGATGGATAGTCATGTCACCAGATGCTGAAAGCTATTTGTTGTTTTTGAAGTCTAAGGAAAAATTTTATTTCCTTAAAAAGTCCAATCCGAGTATGCATGGATCTGTGATATCCGCCACAAAAGCCGTGTGATGGTAGGCGGCACTTCCAAACGTGATGTTTACGTTTAACTTCCCAGTTATGTCGATCTTATCACCAGACGCAGTCTGAAGGGTAACACAGGATGGCATCCAAATAAGTTTATCTTTAAACTGTTCAGCTAAATCTTTCCTAGTGATGGTAACATTAGCTCCTGTGTCAATGATCATATCGCAAGGAACTCCATCGATATTCCCATTAATGGACATTCCGTTACTGTTGCCACTCACTGTATAAATTTTAAGCACTTTAAAACAAGGTTTTTCATTATCTGACAACCTCCGTTCCTCGATATGGTCACTAATTTGTTTACTGCGTCGTTGCTGGGAAATGGTCTTATTTTCCGTACCTCGGGATGTTCTGCAATTTCTTCGTATGTGGCCTTCAACTCCGCAGTTCCAGCATTTTAGAATTAGTTTCTTTTCACTTATGTTCCGTCTCAAGCCACTGACTTGTCTGGTAAAATCATCTGCTTTATATTCCGTACCCTGGCGTGTTCTGCAATTCCGTCTTAGGTGACCTTCACTACCACATCTCCAACACCTTAGAGCCACTTTCTTCTCCCTCCTACTCCGTATCAAAGCGTCGACTTGTCTGGCTAAATCATCTAAACGAGCCATCAGTTGATCCACTGGCTCATGGACTCGCACAGCTCTAACTGGGTAGCAATCTCTACTAGTTGCTTGCTGGGCTGCCTCGAACTTCATGGCGTACAACAGAGCGCTTTTTATGTCCTTTACATCTGCCATTCGAAGAGCTTTCTGTATTTCAGGATCCCGGATGCCGTCGATGAAATATTGCAGCGACAGGATTTCTCTAGTTTCTGTCGGGCACTCCGAAAAGGCGAGGTGGGACAGCCTTTCAACATCCGTGGCGAGTTCCTGGAGTGATTCAGTGGGCTTCTGTTGACAAGATTTTAATTGGAGCCTGCTGTAGTCTTTTAAACACTTCTCCCCAAAGCGCAACTCCAAGGCGCTGGACAGAGCTTCGAAATCTAACCTTTTGTTTTCGGGAAGAGTCTGAAGGATATCCGCTGCGTCGGCTCTTAGAGAAGCGGCGAGATGACAGGCCTTAGCTTGGGAATCCCATCCATTCGCATCCGCCACGATAGAAAATTGTGTCTTATACACCTGCCAGGAGGTCTTCCCATCGTATGTGGATAGCTTCAGAGGTGGACGAGCAGGCATTGGTAAGAATTTAAAATCATCACTCCTGCTCCCTGCCGACGCTACAAATTTCTTTAAAGTATCCATTTCTTTGGCAACTGCAGAAACTCTCTCATCAATTTGTTCTTTTACAGAAGAAACTCTTTCTTCTATTTCTTCTTTCACCGAAGAAACTCTTTCTTCAATATGTCCAACTTTATTTTCAACTGCGACAATTCTGCCTTCCATAGCTTCAAATTTATTTTCTATTATGCAAGTAATTTCTTTTTTCATTTCTTCTTGACCAGCTTGAACGGCTTTCATTTCGTCCTTAATGGATTCCTAGCCCAATTTCATTTCTTCCTTAAATGATGCTTGGCCAGCTTCCATCTTTTCTTGGAATGTAGCAAAAGCACTAATGAGCTGTCTCAATTGTTCTTCCATCGCTCTTGTTATTGGCATTCAAATCCTACTTCTGACACCAAAAATTGTTGCGTGCGTACGGGTTCGTTATGAAATGAATGCACAAGTCCGATGAAAAATGAACAAAAATTTATTATTATCACGACAAAAATGCTTACATTTTCTCAAATTATCATGCAGTATTACAATATCTCACAGTAGTTTTCTTTTAACTACTCAAATGTCCAATAGAACGTAATTCAAAACAGCTAAAGAACGCTAATCCGCGAATTCGCTACAATCAACAACAGTAGTTTTCTAAACAACAACAAACTAAGCAACTCCTACAAACTGAGATGTTTTCCTCCTTTTATAAGATTTTAAAATCATGTGCTAGAATTTTCCAGCACTTTCTCGAAATCAAAATGAGATATTTATTTATTTAATGCACGTGCTCTTGTATTTTCAATTTTCCGGCTTAGCTTTCTTTTAGTATTCGTCACGCACTGCACTGTGCGAGAAATAAAACCATTTAATTTATAATTGAACTAACATTAGCTTTTTAAATACCAAATTCTTAACAATATTTATATAAAATAAGTATAACTATTAATAGTTTTTTAAATGATTTCTAGTGAGTGAAACTTTTCTGCTGAAACATATTTGCTGAATATATTTCATGATGTATATCATTTGTATTTTTCCATTTGCTTCCAGGCTAACTTTGTCACAAGTGTTAAATCAAAATCCATTAAAAGCACCAAAAAGGGGGGGGGGAATAGAAAAGGGAAAAACTGGCACTTTTTAAAATAATTTTTTTTGTAAAGTTGACCAGAGCCATGACTTTTTTTTTTTTTTTTTTCCTTGTGAATTCTGTCCTATTGCTTAAATATTCCATTCATAATATTAGTTGCATGCAGTATTAAATAAGAGCCAAACCAGGAATTTTGTTATCAAAATTCTAGTAATTTGAAAGCAAGTATGTTACTTATATCTGAAATCAAGAAGTATGTTAATATACACTCAGCTGAGTTTTGCTTCTTAATAGGAAGTTTAGCAAAGTTCTTTATCTAACTTAAAATTTTATTTCAGATAATGAAGATAGTTCTCCTGAAAATGAATCTGTTGAAATTGCAAGTGCCGAAACATTATTAGCAAAATCTGTATCAAGTAATGATGTACATTGTACAATTTCAAAAGATAATGACTTTAAACAAAACTTACATGCAGATTCAAATGTTGTTTCATGCTAAAATACTGGAATGTAATATTTTTAAATGCATTTATATTACATATTTATTGTAACATTTTAACAGTGGAATGTATGGATTCCATGATCTGTTTAAATTTTCCTAGTTTATTGTTGAAATACTTACATTGTTTAAACTGACACCTTAAGGAACTGAAAATATTTCAGTATTACAGAGATATATGTTTAAATATTTATTTATATTTTTTATATATTTGTAAAATTGTGTGAATTTTGTTTCATTTGTTGTATTAAATTTGTGGAATGATTTTTATCCATTCAGATCCTGATTGTTATAAAAATTGTCGTCTTACAACTTCATAATGCTGTGAAAAAGTTACTGAGAAATATTTCTTCCTCTCTATTTATAGTCACATTATCAATAGTTTGTAACAAGTACTACTTAAACTACTAAAATTTAACAGTAGTTAAATTGCAGTTATCTATTTTGAATTGATTTTAACATAAAGCAACTAAATGTATTACAAGAATGGTTAAAGAATTAGTTGCGATGATTTTATTGAGACTACTCTAAGTTGGTTATTTTGTTTTATGTACAAAAATATGTGTAATTGTGATTTTTGTCAATTATAGTTCTCTTTATATGCCTAGAAGTGTGTTCAATAAGCAGCTATGTATGAAACTTGCCTGTTTTTTCTAAATAAAGAACAAATGAGCATTGAAGTACATTTTCATGGCATGTATTAAAAATACACATTAACTAATACTATATCTGACTATCCATAATTTAATGCCAGAATTATAAAATTTAAAATATGTTGTTTAAATTCATTTTGTAAATATTAGGAAAACAGCCCTGTAGTAACTTGCCATAATTTAAATAATCCAACATATCAAATTTAAAATATTTTATTTAAATTCATTTTGTAGGTATTAGGAAGATAGCCCTGTAGTGATTTGCCATAATTTAAATCGTTCAATCTAATTCCTCTGTTTTAAGTTACATGACATATGTTTAATCCCCTTATCAGAGGCTTATACACTGACTACCAATAAGTATTTGGACACCTATGCAAATCACGATATCTGCGGTCTTAAGGTACATCGCGGACTCTGCCGGTATATATCGTGTAGGAAACAGCATCGGCTTTAGTTGCATGCAAAATGCCTCGCAATTCGGAGCTCTCTGATTTCGAGAAAGGTATAATTATCGGGTATCACAAATGTGGCCGATCCTTAAGGGACATATCTAGAGATCTGAAGTACACAAAATCGACAGTGGCCTATGTGATTAAGAAGTGGAAGGTGAGTGGTGATTGTCGAAATGTGCCCCGCGTTGGCAGACCAACGAAACTGGGAGATAGAGACCGACGAGTGCTGTCCAGAGAAATTCGGAAGAACTGCACCCAACCGATGGCCCTTATCCGTGAGGAGTTTCAACAGGCATCTGGGAGTATTGTTTCAATGAATACCATCCATAAAGAAGCACATCTGCTTGGTTTTCATGGTCGTGCTGCTGTCCATAAGCCTTTGATTACAAAGTCCAACCACGCTGCTCAGTTAAACCGTTCGAGCCGGGTAGCGAAAACGCGCGCTTATCGCGGAGGCCGGCAGTGTCTTCTGCGAGCGTCTCTCCAGGGCCGGGGGCTTTTTTGCTACTAAGCCTAAATCCATGAAATTTCCAAAGTATCAACGCATTGTTTAATAATGCTCTATAGAGTATTTAAACGGCTTATGCTTTATAAATATTTTTATATATATACTTTAATTACCTTATTTCTTGTTTAAATGCCTATTTTCCACATTTTATTTTAATTACTCACCATTTTATGACTTTTAACATTATACATCTGAAAACTAAATATATTACTTAAAATTCTCTTTTGATATGAAAAATTTTAAAACAGGGATTTACACACAGTCCTACGTTACATTCCTTGAACTCGTAATAACTCATTTGCCCTTTTGGAGGATTTTTCCGGGAATGTGAACAAACGAAGTATCGTCGTCTCATTCTCTTATCAGTCTCTTCTGAACAAAGTTTTGGAAAATGTCTTTCAGTTAATTTTTCAGAATCAATATCTGAAATATTTTGCATCATTTCTGCTATTTCATGCTCTGTTAAACATTTTCGACGCTTCAACATTGAAACGGTAATAACAGAAAGAATTCACGTCTAACAAGATCAAATTATTTTCTAAAAACTGAACTGTAAACCGAAATACTCAACGCTTTAGCGCATATAAAAGTTCTACTTACAATAAACAACTACCACGTGCGAATAAAGTGCGATTTAAAGAATCGTCATGAATCACGCCATTCGGAAACATTTAGTTCCCCGTTTGTTTATATAATCAAAAACACGTGTATGTGAGTCATGCTTCTCTCATTTCGAATAGATCTAATGTACATGTATCTGAAACCATATGGACATACAGTGCCATCTTGTGGCAGAAATTATAGTTTGAAAAACGTTCCAAGGTACTGGCACAAATACGCGACGGTTGGTAGTAAACGCAACAATGCTCTGGCACGCCTGCGTGTCGGCCGGTAAATAAGTGTGTTCGTTGCTGGCACATATATGTGACACTCGGCGCGAAGGGATTAGTGTGGTGCAAAGCACATTGAAATTGGACCGTAGATCAGTGGAAAAAGGTTCTTTGGAGTGACGAATCAAGGTTCACCCTTTACCGTTCGGATGGCAGGGTCTGGGTCTGGCGTCTACCTGGAGAACGTCGCCTGCCAGAATACATTTTTCCAACAGTCAAGTTCGGCGGAGGTGGAATTATGGTCTGGGGGTGTTTCTCCTGGTATGGGCTGGGACCCTTGGTCCCCATTCATGGTAAGCTCAACTCCGATGCCTACTGCACTATTTTGGATGACAATGTGCTTCCTACGTTGTGGCAGTTTTACGGGTTGGACCCCTGTTACTTTCAGGACGACAATGCCAGTTGTCATGTTTCGACGTTAACCAAGGCTTGGTATGGTGCCAATGGAGTTCATCGAATGGACTGTCCTGCCGAGAGTCCAGACCTGAATCCTATCAAGAACCTCTGGGACGAGTTGCATCGCCGAATTCAGGGGTGCATTAACCATGCAAAATCGGTGAAGGAACTTCTATGTCTTTTCCAAGCCGAGTGGAAGAAAATACCACTAGCTGTCATACAAAGACTTGTGGAAAGTATGCCCCGGAGGGTCCACACTGTAATTACCTCTCGTAGAGGCTCTACCAACTATTGATTTTGAATAAAGTTAGTTTTTCGTTTGTATCACCAGGTGTCCAAATACTTATTGGTAGTCAGTGTATACACCAGCTTTGCTTATGGAAGGCCTGCATCAGAGGCTTATATATGTTTTGATAATTTCATACTTTATTACCATAGTCATATATGTATATGTACAAAGGTCTTATGCTGAAATATAATTTACTTTTTTCTGGAGTATAATGTAGTATAGATATTTGTATTGATGACCGTAAAATGTTTTTTAACACGCTATATGTAGCGTAAATCAATTTTCAAGTTAATATTGCATTACTCATGAGTTTCATTTATACTTTCAAAAGCAGTTGCTCATTTGACATCTTTATTTCTTGAGCTGTATTTTTATTTTAAACTTTAAATGGTTTATTAATATTACATCAGACTGGGACAGTGATTATTGACCAATTTTATTTGAAGATTAGAGAAATGATTCCAAACCTGAATTTTTTTTTCTGCAAATTTATAACAATTCATTTCTTCTCATTCTGCTTTTCCTGAAATATACATGGTTTTCATATCTTTCATCATGCTTTTTAAACAAATATTTGTCATCCTGATAATATTTTAAAATATTTCTAAAGATTTATATTCTGAAAATGCTTTTGTTTTGAATCCATTTGAATGATTTTATGCATGACCTCTGGATATACAGACAGAACAGAGGACTCTGTTTTCCAAAATGAATTGTAGAATGG
The DNA here is from genome assembly GCF_044657685.1 of Stegodyphus dumicola. Classification (NCBI taxonomy): domain Eukaryota; kingdom Metazoa; phylum Arthropoda; class Arachnida; order Araneae; family Eresidae; genus Stegodyphus; species Stegodyphus dumicola. Next base: position 16,736,482 of record NC_140772.1, on the reverse strand, counting down.
ATTTAAAATTTTTAAATTTAATTCAGAAGAGATTTATTCATGATGTCTGTATATGCATATGTATGTATCTCACATAACACAACAAGCTGGTTTAGAACATTTAAATGTTGTCTATGGGACTGATATAACATTTAATTATGCCTCTCCCTTTTCATTGCTATCGGCCGCACCAAACTTGTCTCTTACCTGGTTCGTTGAGCTCAGTCTTATTCTTATATGTTGGTATATTGTGCATGTTTTGCTTTAGAAATGGTTAAATTATGTTGTTCTTATGTTCCAGATAGGTCTTTATGCCTTTAGTTAATCTGCATGCAATATTTCTAGAATTATCAACAATTTAGGTTAATTTAGGTTAAGTTTAATGGCGCTGAGCTAACGAGGCTGCCATTTGTTTAAATTTGAAACTCTTAGTGGAATCGTGAATTCAGTTAATGCATAATTTTCAGTGTCTTTTCACCCCATGGGACAAAAAGTTAACTTTTCGTTTTCGGCATTGAAAATTTGGTCTCCTTGCCCATTGGTCAAATTGCTTGTTTTGAAACAGAAACTTAATTAAACACTTAATTAAACTTAATTAAAACAGAAAAAAAATAACTGTTTTTAACTCTGTTTGGTATTTGTTTTAGGTTTTTCTATATTTTTTAGTGTTTAATGACTAAAAATACATACTAGTGGTAATAATTTTAGTAGTAAAAAACCTTGATGCAAAATGAGAACTGAATTGATTGAATGAGAAGTATTGGGTCATATAAAAAGTTTTTGTGCTTTTCTGGTACATTTTTGAACAAAAACTTTCTTTATTGAAAATCAGTTTTAATCAATTACATATTGATGATTATTATCTATGATCTTTTGCCATTTTTCGGGTAGCTTCATAATTCCACTGGTGTAGAACTTCTGTGGTTTATCCTCGAAAAATTTGGGCAAGTGATTTTCAGTGCCTCTTTGGTCGATCAATTTTTTACCATCAAGAAAGTTTTGCAGAGCCCGAAGAAAATGATAGTCTGGCGGTTCAGAATTGGAGCTATATGGTGGATGCATCAAAACTTCCTGACCAAGTTCCATCAATTTGTTCTATGTCATCAAAGATGTGTGTGGCCGCGCATTGCCATGATGGAACACAACTCCCTTTCTTTTGGCTAATTCTGGTCACTCGTTCTGTATTGCTTCATTCAAACGATGCACAGGGCCAAATTGATGGTTTCGCCAGGTTGCAGTTTATATGGCACCCAAGCATTAAGCTTCTTTTTGTAACCTGCTCTTTTCAAATAATTCCAAACTGTCATGTGGTTGATTTTTAGTGCCTCTGCTATTTCCTGACAGCTTATGTGCTGGTTTTGCTCCACCAGTTGCAAAATTTCATCGACTTTTTCAGTGGAGCGAGGTGCATCTTTGATATTGAAATTTCTGTAATGGAATCGAGTAAACCACTACTGATTCCTTCATTCACTCACAGCATATTCATAAATTCATAGCACTTCCCAAATTTTTTGGCATGTTTTGCAGCTTTTTTACCTTTTGTTTATAGTAAAAAAGCATCACATAACGTATTTCTTCAGATATTTCACTCATTTTCAAATCAATATAACTTTCTACACAAGCAACAAATTAGAAAACTATTTTCACAAACATTGGAAGCTGAATGTCACCTTTTAAGCACATGTTCATTTGAGACAATCGGGTGAGTGTTGCCGGATGTACAGGCATCAACACCATCTAGTGGCAAAAACACAGAGACTTTTTATATGACCCAGTATATCACTAATGGAATTTGAGGAAATAAGTTTAAATGAAGTGTAGCAAAAATATATATATATTTAATTTAATAAGGCGTACAAGGAAATCGTGGTGTCCACATCAGATATTTCATTTATGTGAATGGTTAAATAAATGCATTGATATCATGGATTAGTTTTAATGTATTATTGATATTTTACCTTCTGTAGGGAATCTTGCAATTTATTGCATTAGATATTTTTATTTAAGAAAAATCTCATAAAAATTAAAAAGACTGAAATAAATTAAATATTACATAAAATCTGGTTTCTACATATCATGTTTATTCAAAAATAAGCCACCGTTTTTACCATACTAGGTGAATCTGAATAAGTGTCTGAATTTTAGGGAGAAATGTTAGGTGATAGAAGGCAGCTGTACGAGCCATACTCATCATAGAATGTATGGTCGGAACGCAAACATTGAGCCACTAGGTGGCATCTTTCTATATATATAAAAGTCTGTCTTGCGTGTGTGTCTTTCGTTTATGCTGCACGTGAGCTAATAGCTATGAAATTTGGTACGTAAGTGCATCTAGACAAGACCCAGTGCACCTTGAAGTGATTTATTTATTTTATGTTTTTTGTGAAAATCGCATCAAATCGATAATCCTAGAGCAACAATGGCATGCAGCCATTGTTGCTGTTATATCACTGTTGCCATTGTTACTGATATGATATCGGCAACTCTGAAACTGTTGCCACTCAGAAAATGAGGGCGATAATTCTGTGCAGTTTTTAAATTTAATGTTTCTCGTGGATACTGGATGTTTGTTGAGACAAGGCAATGGGAAGTTGGTTAATTTATTTATTAGAATAATTAATATTTGTATTAAGGGATATTGCATATTTCATTGTAATTTTTTATATGTACCATAATTTCCGGAAGAAACGCCACTGCGTTTACGTGTTTAAAACTTAAATTTTCAGCGGATGTGGCGTTTCTACCCATGCGGCGTTTAGGTGCACTAAAAATAAAATATTTCCTATGATGGTCATTGTACATAGTTTGGATGGCCTTGTCATTGTGCATAGACTGGTGCTGTTCCCACACAAAAGACCACGCAGTTGCTTTTTGCGAATGTTATTTTGTTTACATTCTTTCCCTTGAACGGACCTACATGCCTTATTCACCCTAAACGAGATCTCAGAACAATAACATTCTTTCCCCTTTCAAATCAACATTCTCATCAGTTTGAATAGTCTCTCTCCTCTGCCATTTGCTGAATCTTCCAGGACCCATCCTCTCCCCACCCCTGCCTTTTCTTCAATTTTTTTCAAAGGCGGACACGACTCCACCTGCCTCGCAATAACGAACTCTGATGTATTTCCCCTTCACCATGAATGGATATTTCTTGGCATTCTGCCAAATACAGATCCCATTAGTTTGGGTACAAGTACTTGTTGAACAGTTTTTAAGTAAGAAGGGAGCGGAAAATTTTTGAAAATGTCTCTAAACGGCACAGAAGCTATACATTTCTTACCTTTAATTTATTTTTGAGTTATGGTTTCATTTCATGCATTTTTCTTAACTGGTATGTCATATATCAGGACTTAGGTTGAGTTTTTGCATCTATACGGCCCACGACGATGTCACACGCAATTTAATCTATTGCGGCGTTTCTGTGTAATTTAAATTTTTTTCCCGCCATTTGTCTCGAGTGCGGCGTTTACGCTGATGCGGCCTTTCTTCCGGAAATTACGGTAATACATTTTTATTGAAATTTGTGGGTTTTTTTGGATAAGGATGTTCTGCAAAGTAAAATTCTGTGCAGTTTTTAAACTTAATGTTTGGTGTTTCCTTTAGGCATTTTTCCGTTACATTTAAAAACCAGACAAAGGCTGGCCGCATAGTGGCTAGTTATAAATAAATGGCATAAAAAGGGGCAGCCCTCGCAACGAACAGCATTTGATCACTGGATCTTTCGTGTTTACACATTTTTCCTGCAGGGCCATATGAAAAGCCTAACCTAAGAGTGCTCCATTGAAACCGATATAAATCTAGTTGCCAGGATCACTGTTGCAGACATTCGGAAAATGCCTGTGCTACAGTCCCTATCCCACAGGTGTAAAGCATGCATTATAGCTGGCAGAAGGCTGTTTGAGCAATTTCTATGAGCATGTTCTGTTAATGTTTTTTGAACTATCTCCTCTCATTCTTGTGTTAATTCTTTAAATGTGACCGTGGAAAACTACCATTCAACTTCTCACCATTTGCGTTCTGACCATACATAATGAATATTGCTCTCATAGCTGCTTTCTATCATCCCCTAAAGTTTTGCTCTTCAGATTCACCCTAATTTTTGTTTCAAAATTTTATAAGGCCTTATAAATGGGTATTTTTATAAATGAGATGACAGAATGAGAATGAAGAGTTTAATTATATTATATAAAAAAATTATTCTGTTTAAATATTAAATAAACTAAAGAGGCAATTATTATACAGTCAAAAGTCGTTAATTCGGACTCGTCGGTACTTCGGCGACTCCGGATTATAAATCATCCGTTTAAATCTCGTAAGATGGCATGCAGAAATTCTAAAATTAAAAATATGAAACCATAATTTATGAAATAAAGAACAATTATGATCTAAAGGGTATCAAAATTTGCAAAAAGAAAAAGCTTAATATTTATTTGTTTTTATTAAACATTATTACATATTATTATTAATTTATTATTATAATTATATTTATTAAACATTATTTATTAAACATTTCTTTCAATGTAAGTTGTTTAAGTTTTGCTTCGTTTCATGTGATAATACTTTCTCTTTAATTCTATTAAACAGACATAATTTCTTGTTCAGTTACAAAGTTGCGCTGTTCAAGTCCTATAATTGCTGTGTCGAGAACACCGACTAATTTGTCAATCGAAATTTTTTCGTTTTCAATAACCTCTGTCACTTTTCTTCGCTATCGGAAGCGAATTATAATGACGAGGAACTTGTTTTAAATCATATCAAAGACGGAGCATATCGAGATGAAATACTACATTTGGTAAGGAATTATAAGCCAAATAAAATAAAAACATCTGCGCTGAAGATAAGGATAGTGCGGACAGATCAACTTCCAATTCATTACGCGCCCGCCACGGCGTTCCCCCCTGCCGAGCAGCGTGAAATTGATAAACAGATTTCGGATTTCAAAACATACTTTCGCTTTAGATCCTTTACATATTAACAAATATATATCGAAAATTCTATTTGATACAATCGAAAGTTTAAGCTTACTTTTATAAAATTGCTCTTACAGTCTGCAAAAAATAATAAGCCGGATCCAATTCGAAAATTAAGGAACAACGCAATCATCAACATTAACTGAAATAGATAATTAGATAATTTTAGCTTATACGTCCATTATACATAAAACGCGCACGCAAAAACGTATTCTGCACTTGCGCACACTCATGTGCACAGTCGTAAAAGGTCTTACGCGCACGCGTAAACGCCTATGCGCATGTTTCAACGCGGCGCATGCGCAGAAAGTTTTTAGTTTTGAGGTCCGGATTATAGATCATTCCGAATTATGGGTGTCCGAATTAACGACTTTTGACTGTATAATTTTTGGCAGCCACATCCAGACGAGCAATTTCACTTTAGTCCTGCATCCATTATACTCACTGCTGATATGCTTGAAAGCAAACAGGAAACAATATATTATTACCAATATCCTTAAGGCACAGCTAGTGTACTGTTACTTCACAGCAACTTTGGAGGAAGAAAAATAAAATCTTACAATTCTATGTCAGAATTATTGCAAAACAAAGCAATTCACCTGTAATTTTATCTTTAAATTATAAAGTGATACTTGCAGTCCAGGAGGATTGTATTTTCAACTAAATATGATTTGTTTAAATATGAAAAAACTTTCAAATTCATTGGAGGAAATTTTATGATCTCGTATTCAATTATGCAGTATCTTAAAGATGCATATTGCAGAAAAAGGCTATTATTAAAAGCTACAGTAGTAGTACTGTCATTTCAGAAACTAAAAATAATTTAGCTTTGTTATCACATCTAGCTGTTGGCAATGACATGTTAATTGTTTGGCATCTTATTTCTAAATTAAAAGTTTGGTGTATGCAGGAAATTTAATACTTTGTTTGTGCATGAGCTTAAATGCAATTATGGAATCAAATATATGATTAAAATTTTAAAATTGGTATTCTTAAGCAGCTTATAATGCATATATTGAAGAGCAACTGCAAATAAGCAGTAAAAGGGGAAAAGTATAAATTTTTGGCAATTTTATTATAAAAAGAAGTGACTGTAAGCTGTAATGTCAGAACACCCGGGTTGGGTGCAAGAAAAGACAGCTTGTCATCTAAAATATTTATTTTAAAACCTTGATTAGAAATTCTTGATTAAATAGTAAGATAACTGAATCATTACAGCCATAAATTAAACAAAAGCCACTAGCGCGGCGAGGACGCCAAAATGCGTTCACTTCCTCTCGTTTACAGCATCAAAAACTTGTTACACAAAGCTCTATCTTCGTTTTGTTAAGAAACCTGGAAGAGAATTAATTAGTCCCTTATTGCTGGAAACCACATGAGAGGGTTTCCGCTGCACATTTCTTCAAAGTTCTGCTGTCCGTTTTGTCTCTGAACAAAACAGGAAGTTCTCATTAAGCACCTGGAAATCCGAGGGGTGCATATGGGTAATCGTCACAACTCCTACCCTCCCCGGGGGTGGGTGGGGGTTTCAGAACTCCAATTCCTACTAACTTACCACAGCAATCAATGATATTTTTTAATAAATTCAGGTATTTTATATTTATTTAGCAGAATACATAAGCAAAAAAATATGTGCATAAATTTTCATGATGGTATGTTATACTGCTAGAATTAGTTTCAGGAGTATGCCAGAGGAAATTGCCTGAAATTTGAAAGTATTATTAATTAATAATAAATAAATTTAGGAGGAGGAAGCCACATTAAATGATACAAATAAAGATAATCAAATCCCATGTGTACCACATACTAGGATTAAACCTATTTTGTTTTATATGAGAATGAGAAGGTATTTTTCTTTTGTTCAACATGCACTGCACATGTACATGCGAGTCTTTCGATTCTCGAGGTTGCTGGGAACTTGCTTTGACTTTCTAAAAGACAATATGATAGGAACTGTGAAAATTGGCTCTTTGACAGTTGCTTGAATGATGCTTTTGCAATGCATAATTTGCCAAGCAAGTGATCACTTCCAACATTGGCGCGAAAATCACTTTTTTGGGGATCGAAGTATGAAATTCCCTGACTTTTCCAGATTTTGACTAAAATATTTAAATTCCGTGACTTTTTTGGTCAATTTTCAAATTCCCTGACTTTTTCCACATTTCCAGGTAGCGTGGCAACCCTGAATAGATTTTAAAACATTTATTATCGTAAAAATATCAGAGCCGCCCAGCCGGTATAGTGGTTAGCTTCGCTGACTGCTGTGCCGAAGGGCCCGGTTTTGAATCCCGGAGAAGGTATAGGTGTTTGTAAATGTCAGTGCAGCATGGCGGCACTTTAAATATGCGGCGAGCCGAAAGTCCTCTCATATAGTTTGGTGGAAGAGGAAAGGGGTGGGAGACCTTCGGACCTTAAACCCTAGGGTGCTCTTCATCAAAATTGGGGACAGAATTGAGCCAAATTGCACTGTACCTGTTAGGTGCTCAAGGCTGTTGCCAACACCAGGAGTAATCTTGTGCTCCTTGCCACGAGGCATTTCGTGGGCTTGACCTGACAATGTCAGACAAATGAGCATAAGCAACAACACCAAAATATCGGACTCTTGGAATATGCTCTTTTTCAGATGCTTTAAAAGCACTGCTGTTCAGTATTTCTGTAACATTTATGAGCATGCTTTCCAAACAAACTTTTTTAATATAATATCCTGACTTTGAGGTTTTCAGCCATACATTTTCTTATTTTAATTCTTCAGTCAGCACAGTTATCCATGGGATATTTTTCTTTCATTAGATGAATGGAAAACAACTCCAATTTGGCTTACATTAACTTCATTCTTAATTTATCTCTTACAGATGTTTCAGATATGTCTTTGAGTCATCTCTGATGAAAGTAATACCTTAATCAGAGACTGCTTGAATTAAAAAAAAAAAAAAAAAAAAAGAATTTTGCACTCTGCCAGATTTGCTACAGTCTTCATAGGTGTCAAATAATATATTTTGCTGATAATTTTTGTAGTAAGACTTAAATTGTTAATATTTTCTGGTTTACTTTTTCTGGGTGAATTCACTCCATTACTTTTTAAATGATTCTATACAGATGATAATTATTTGGACTGCACTGGAAAATTTTAATTTAATAATTTTAATTTAATTAATTAATTGAGGAATACTGTAAAACACATGGAGGGTACTTTTTGGAATTAATACAGAACATATGGTATAAGAGCCTAGATGTCACAAAATAACTGTTGTTAGGAAAATAATATATAATTTTTTGATGTGGGTAAAAAAAATATCTCAAATTAAATTTCAATCTTCTAACACACTGCTTGTACATAAACTCAAAGCACATTCTTTCTTAAACATCAGAAAGGTAGCAACTAGCTCAGAAACATTATACTAATGATCTTAAGATGCAACATCAGGTCCTAAAGGTTAAGTTCTAATAATATAGTCAGGGACTAAATAACACACAGATAGTCATTAGAATATACTTATTGTTGTGAGCTATGAGGTCACTGATGTTTCTTTAAATAATGAGTGCAGATAAGCAGGAGGAAATGAACAATTTATTAGGAAAATGGGCTGAGTGAATAGCACACACAGCACAATAATATTTGGAAATAACACCTACAGAATGTGGATGTGTAGCAATTCCTCCTTAACACATGAAATAAATCAAAGTTCTTCAAAACACTCTCAAGGTAAACCCTAACTTGTAGCTTAGCTAAGCATATAGTCTCACAGATGATTTGCAACTGAACTCCCTAGCTCTCTGACTCATTAATTAAGATAAAATAACCCGCCGAACAAGTATTAATTTAGAAGTCAAACAACAACAATCAGCTTATATTTGCAAATTTTCATAGGGCTAGTTTTGATGGTTTTATTGAACCATCATCCTCAGCTGCCAAAGCACAAATGAATGATACAAGATATAGTGATTAGATAAGATAATAATGGCTACTGGTGCCATCTATTGATGAAACGAGAACTAAAACATAATGTTACAAAATGTTCAGGCATGGTAAGATAGCTTCCCCGCAAAGCAGGTTTAGGGTGTCCAGAAAATGGCAAGGGAAGGCAGGATTGCCACATTTGGCAACAAAATTGGCAATATGTCATAGACCGATGGAGAACCTTCTGGAACGAATTAATGGTTTAGCCAGAATGTTCTTCAATAAAGCCAAAAGCTATATAAACCCTGCTGGTATGCAGAGAGTTAGTATCTCATCTAGCGAGCTGACAATCACTCAGTGAGGGAACGAGTCTCTTGAAGTCTGGTGCCGAGTTGGCCGTTGAGTGCATTGTCGAGTTTCATCTTAGAGTGTGTTGAGTTCCGAGAACAACTGAACTGAGTCAGAAGCTATACTTTAGTGTATCTTAGAGTATCGTGAGTTGTAGCGTGGAGAGTCTTGAGAGTACATGAAGTTCCGAGAACGACTGAACTGAGTTGAGAACTGTACTCTGGTAATTTGCCATGTAGCTGTCTTCAATGTTATAGCCTGAAGGCTGTGTCTCTGATTGTGCCAGCGTGTATATTGTATGTTTTGACAACTGTAACATGATTTTGGAGCTGTTCTGATTAATATTGGCTAAATAAAATGTTGCGATACTTCATCAAGTGTCGTCGTTCTTCACTCCAAATCTATGAACCCGTACATGAAAAAAAAAAAGTAACAATAATTTCCATAAAGGCTGAAGGCAAAGATGGATTGGAATTAGAGTTGCTAACTAGAACAGAAAGATTTTTTTAAATGTGAAATGCCTCTAGAAAGTCTAATTCACCAGTGGAAGATGTCTTTTGAATAATTTTGGCTGCAGAAAAATTGAAAGTGTGATTTTCAGGCAACACAGGACTTCTGTGTTTTCTTTTTTCTAACATATGCTTCGTCTTCCTTAACGCAGAATTTTAAGGCCCTATTAGTTTGACCAATGTAAATTTGGTTTAATTTGGTTTAATCCTGTAAATACCCCCACAAATTCATAATCATTCATATCCAGATTGGGGGTTCCTGAGTATGGAACAGGAAATTTTCTTGATAGGAGAATAAATGACCCGAAAGTTAAATTTCAAAATCATATGAAACTTGACACTTCCCGGTATGGTAGATGTAGACGATACTTTTACCCTGTTTGAAGTAATAAAGATGATTTAAATAAAGTCCTTTCAACAATGAATTTCACTGATCTTGCTATTCAGTTCACTTTTGAACATGAGACATGCAATTCTCTTCCGTTCCTCGCCATTTTGGTCACACATAACACATCCAACTGCAGTACTACGGTTTACTGTAAACCTTCATCGGTTTGCCTTCCACCACACTTCACACCATGTCATCCGACTAAGCAACAGTTAGCTTCATTTTATTCCTATAATTTCCGTAAACTTCAATTTTGCTCCTCCAAATTGACTCTTGATATCAAGAACTAAATTATTTAAAAGCAGTAGTTATTGACAGGGGCTTTTCATCCAACATTATTAATCAAGCAGTTAAAAAATTCTCACTTTAACACACTAAAAGGCACACGCTTGTTTTAGGAAATTATAAGAATTCTGTTTTCATTCCTTTCTTTCCGTCAATTAGCTATAAAACTGCATGTATTTTACAGAAATTTAACTTTTATTCAGGTAATTTAACAGGTAATTTATTCTCCCATCAATAAAATTCCGAATTCCATACTCAAGGACCCCATTCTGGATATGAATTACTGGGATAGTTACAGGATTTCTTGCCAGTGTGGTTTAATTTACATTGGTCAAATTAAGAGAGCTTTAAAATTTCATGCTAAGGAACATGAGGCATATGTTAGAAAAACCCGAACTTAGAAGTCCTCTGTTGCCCAGCATTGATGGTCCGAAAATCACACTTTCGATTTTTCTGCAGCCAAATTTATTAAAAAAACATCTTTACAATATTGCTGAATTAGATTTTCTAGAGGTGTTTCACATTAAAAAAAATATTTCTGTTCTAGTTAACGACTCTACTTAATAATTTATTATTAGAAAAGTTTTTTTATATATCATCTCCAAGGAACATAAATTTAATTAATGCGATGAATTACTGGAATAAATTTGAGTCAGTATTTTAAGTATATGTTATTTAGATTTTTATTGTAGTAAAAATATTTTAATAAGCTGCATAGATATATTATTTTAAACTGGAAAAATTCTAAATAGTAAAATTTAAAGTACTAAAAAGGTAGCCATTGTTACTGACCGTAGATTAATTGACTTGCCAAGGGGAAGAAACCAATCCACTACAAATTAACAATAACCAAATTAGAGTGTTTTCTTTTTTTTTTCTATGTAAGCGTCAAATTAGTTATTCTGCTGAGTTAAATCATAAGCTACAAACAAAACTCAAAAATGAGAAAGATAATTAGTCTGTTTGATCAAAATACTTGCCATAAACAGAAACAAAAAGGAATAAAATTTTCTTTTTAATTTAAGGTACTTGTCAAAAACTGAATTCAGTGAGATCCTCACTTTAGCAAAAATATTCCCTGACACTCTCACACTACAATAAAAACAATAAAAAAGGATTAAGATCTGTACAAATAATTATAAAATAATTGAAATATGTACAAAAGAAGATATTTGAAAACAATAGAAATATGTACAAATTCTTTTAGATTTAAACACAAAATCAAAAGTAGGTATTTAAATATGAATTTAGGTACAAATTGATGCCAGAAAGGAAATTAAAATTAACTTTCTTGTTTGCAATATATATACAATGAAAGATAAAAATATGCAAATCAAAATTACAATTTAAAACGGCCTCTTGATTGCTCATTTTTAATTTGGGTACCTTAAATTAATCTGAAAACTAATTTCGCATTATGTCATCTTAAAACTTCTATAACCAATGAGATTAATGAAAATATTTACTATAAATACCGTTGTAACCCAAATATGCTCGTTCTTTCTCTGCCTATGCTTGCTAACTAAAGGATGTCTCTTGCTTGGTTAAAAATGTAATGCACCACCATTAAACTTGTAGGTGCAGATTGGCCCCATTATGTAGTGCAACAAGTAATAAAGATATATTTGGAATATCAAGTGATTTTGTGATTCTTCAAAAGTTCCCAGCACCTTCTGATACATAACTGATATTTTCAGTGATCTGCTAATCCTCAATCCACTCTCGACTGCAAATAGTGTCTTCCCTAGTCAAGTACTAATCTCCTATCAATTTACTACAATGAACTAAATCTTATCATCACAAATGGATTTAAGTTCATACAACATTATATATATATATATATCATAATTACAAAACAATACTTTTGAAAACAAAATATAAACATGTCTGGTATTTTTGTGCATTAAGCTGCAGAAAAATAATCATTAAAAGCATAAAGTAAGAAATTGAGAACTAATATTTCACAAAGACCAAAAATTGAAATTCATAATTAATAAATTTCAAATAACCTTATAAATGCAACAAAGAATTTAAAAAATGGCAAAATTCCATTAAAAAATAATGAAATTTAAAGAAAAATGAACAAAAACAAAAGAGGAATTAACAGGTGTAACCCCCTGACGAATGCTATTTCGTCAGGGGGTGAGGAACACTGAAATCAATTGAAATCTCTTTTTTACAAAAATCCTTGCTTTTTTGTATCCAGAATTAGCCAATGAACCATTTCAATATATTTTAATTATAATAGTTCACCCAAAAATTCTGAATTTCTTCCCCAAAGCAAGGAAAAAACAAAGTAAATTCTAATTAGAATAACCTTAAATAAAGATAATTCTATTTTATTAAAAAAATTGAAAACAAAAGTGAAAAAACAAAATACTTCAGTGAAAAATTTTAAATCAAAATGTTTACCTTTAAACAGATAATTCAACGAATTAAGATGTGAGTGAATTTATAAAACACAGTTGAAAAAAACCTAATTAGAACACACAAGAAGTAATTAAGAACTTTGAGCACTCTCATCAGACGCCAGTCTAAACTATGAGATGCGAAACAGTAGAGAGGTACAAGTTTGCCATTTTCGCTTCATTGATGAAACTAAAAAGCCTTTGCGAGAAAGTAATCATTCAAAAGGCTAAAATCTGGTATGCAATGTGTAATTTTTAAACCAAACAAACTTTTAAATATTTCAATGCAAATTTATTTTTATTTTTTACTCAAAGAAAACATTTGCATATTAATCGAATGATATTTATGTAAATTCTGACTCTTGTAAAACAAAAAAGGGAAAAAAAGAACATTATTTAGTATAAAACTTTAATTAAGTTTGAAACCCAATTAATCCCTAAAAAATAGACTAAAAAAGTTGCCCCAAAAGTGATCAAATAGTTTTTAATAATTGTTTTGTAGATACGAGTAAAAAAATCTATCAAGTTAAATTGTAGTTTTTTAATTTTTTAATTTAAAATTACAGAAAAAAGTTGACAAAGGAAGTAAAGAAACTATGTTAGAAAAGTAAAAAGTCTTCATATGGGCTTCTTATGATGACTTTGAATATATATAAGGCTATGGTTAGTAACAAAAAAATAATTAAAATAAAAAATGATAAAAAAATAAATAAAAGAATCCTATCCTTCTCTTCAGGAGATTTGAGATCAAAAATTCATACTTTTAAAAAGTATTATAGGGTGTAGACTACTCCAGAATTCATTAATATATTATTAATAAATTTTAAAGAATTTCATTATCTTTTAAAATTTTGGTGAGAATTAGAATTTCTTCTATTTCAGTGTAAACCTTTTTAATTGTACTAATTTGGTTAAAAAAAGTATTTGCAATAACATTTTTTAGATATGTTAGAATTCCAATTAATATGCATATTAGTAGAAAAATTAAAATCTTTTCGTTTATCAAAAAGTTTAATTTCCGTTAGTTTATGAATACTTAGATCAAGATAAACTATTTCTGTTTGGTTTTATTGGTCTTATTTAGTTTTGGACAATTTGGGTAGATGTTGCTGTTTTCAGAGAGGTTAAAATTGTTGAAAGTAAGAATGTCAATCAATAAGTGTGTTTAAATTTACTGAAATCTTTATCAGAAAGGCTCTTAAGGAACTTAAATTCTTTAGAAAATAGAAATAGGTTACAAATATGAGTAGAATTATGAACTTAATTGTGTTTGCAGATAAAGAAAGTTTGAATGTTTAATATAGTTATTGTACAACAAAAAATGTAGAAATTCTTTCCATTTTTGTAAATCCAGAATATTAAGTATTTCAGGAAACAATTCTGTCATTTCTATAAGACTTTCGTCGATTTCTTGGAGTGGCAGGTTCGTGTAGAGGCTTTCAAAGTCATAGCAGTTAATTGTAAATTTTAAGATTTTTAACTTCTTCAGTGATTTCAAGTTGTCATAAATAATCCAGCAGAAGTTTCTTCTTTAACTTGTTCAAAAACTACTTTACAAACAGTCTTAAGTAGATGTGTAAAAAAATTATCAAAATTCTTCTTGAAGTTTCTGGTTCTATTAGTGATAAATCTAAATTTTACAGGATTTTTATGAAATTTTGGTAAGGCATAAAGACTGGCAAATATGTTATTTGTAGTGAAGAGAGAATTCTCCATTTTTGGTGAAAGGCAGAAATTTTGTTAATAACAGTTCTTTCTTTATTTTTGCAGATGCTATACATAGAAGAACTTTTTAGCTCATTTTCAATTATATCATTGTAGAATTTTTTCATAAAATATTTAAACTATTGTTTGCTTTAACAATTTTAGTTATGATAAATTGCTTTTTTAATAGGGAAAATTTAAAAAGTAAAATTTTCCAGTTTTTAATTCCTTTAAATCCTTGAATTTTCTCAATTTTCTTTTTGCTTTGAGTAATAATTTCATTTTTCCATTCTTTAAACAGATGTGTAGATAAGCTGAGAAATAACTTTCAAGATAAAATTATCAGTGAAAGTGCAGAATTGACAACTACTTGGCATGTTTTTAAAAATTGCACATATGTGGTATCCATGTACACGTCGACCTATTTTAACTTAAAAAAACATCCCAGAATTGCACAAAAATGGCATTCCGCACACTCTTGACTTTTTATCCATGTACACATCAACCTATTTTCTTTTAAAAAGTCAAAGAAAATTGACAAAAATCCAGTTCTTCTTACTCTTGTAAAAAGTGCCAAACAAATAAGTGGGCGATTCTGCACATTAGCCAAATTATCAATATCTGTAGAAATACTTTCTATGCAATGTAATTTATTAATGAATTTAATAGGTCTAAACTTCGTTCCCTTTTTCATAAGCAGTCTGATCTCTTGATCTTGAATAATGTCCAGATAATTTCTTACTTTACATCTTTAATGATCATATATTATATATATATAGCAGTTTCCTATACATTATTACAAATTTGTGATTCCTAATCATTTCATTTCGAAAACAAAAATTGTAAGTATTTGTGGAATATATTTTTTAATTAAAGTTTCCCATAGCTTCCCTCTACATTTACCCTTATTTATGCCACTGGCAATAATCCCATACTCTCTCCTGCTTTTCTAAAGAAAGGCAATTCAGCATTGACATAAACCAGACCAAAAGAAAAGGCAGCAATTGTCACTGGATTTCTATAAAGCAAACACAGCCACATTTTGACAACTGTGTTGATTAACAATTTTCATTTCAAAAATTTAAAATACAGAAGTACAATTTCAATGAGAAATTATGCTTTTCATTGATTTTTACTTATGCCTTATTGCGGTTTTTGGCCAAAGGCATTCATCTTTTATTTCTTCTACAAACTAACTACTAGCAACATAATTTTTGATAGGTATTGTGCAAATTTGCAGAGTGTGCGGAAAAAATGTCACCCGGAAAATAAGAAAGGCTCTAGTGTAAAATTGGGTGCCCCTTCGAGTAGCGACAATTTGTTTAAAATTTAGGCGATGAAATCTCACTTCTGGCTACCCTGATAGTTTTAACTTCCTGATGTTATTTAAATGAAAATAAATTGATGTGTACATGGACAAATTTATTTCAGTGTTCAATGCCTAGTTTGTGCAATTCTAGGATGTTTTTTTAAGTGAAAACAGATCGATGTGTACATGGACGCAGAGTTTGTGCAATTCTTTGACTTCTTATTTTGGTTTTGTGTAGCGGCCATCTTGAAATTGTGCCTTCCTGGCGTCAAAAAGAATCGCCAAAAAACAAGGAGCACCCAATTGTAACTTTTACCATAAGGAACTCTGCACGAATAGAAATGCATTAAAATTATGGGAAAAGCGTAGAATCACCCACTGCTTGACACGTTTTTAAGAATTGCACTAACTTGGCATCCATGTACACATCGTCCTATTTTCACTTAAAAAAAAAATCTCAGAAATGCACAAAAATGGCATTGCGCACTCTTCTTCTTGTCTTCAGCCATGTACACACTTATTGTCTTCAGCCATGTACACATCGACCTATTTTCACTTAAAAAGCCATTGAAAATTGACAAAACTCCAATTCTTCTTACTCTTGTAAAAAGCGCCAAATAAGTGGGGCATTCTGCAAAATTATTTAATGCAAAAAATTTTGGAGGACCCTTTTAATTTTGGACTCTGCAACTGCATCTATCTATAGTTTTTTTTTTTTTTTTTTTTAAGAAGATTCCAAATTAGATGAATTATATTTAAAACCAACGGTAACTTCAAGTTCATTTTAAGCAAAAACAATTTTCTGTAGCAATCTGTAGCAATCTTGCTTTTGAGCAAGAACAAAGGAGGTGAGGACTTTGGCGAACGCCGTTTCCTCCAGTCCGTGAGGTAAAAACAATTTTGAGTCAGGAGAGAAATTTGTTGGTTGTCTTCTTCAAAAGTGACACAAATGAGAAAAATTCTCAAATACATTCCAAATTAAAGAGCTAAAATAAGTTCACGTTTGATAAATTTTATATCTTTACGTAAAGTATTAATTCCATATTGATGTCGGGGGAAAAATAACATGTGTATCTATTTTCAAAATTCAAAGAATCATAGTTTCACCTCTTTCATAATAATAATAATAGAAATAATAATAATATTTTTATTTAACAGAATACACAAAGTAAAAAAAATTAAACAATCATTATCCATTTTTTTAAAATGAGTTACAAAAAAATATATATAAATGTTTTATTCAAGTATGGCAACAGCTACCTTTCGTTCTACGTACGTTAGCGTTCTAGTGCCATTTTATCATCGGCTCTCGACAGTGAAACATCGTTGTAAATATTCGCTTATCGAATCACTGTCGGTAAAAGATTTCATTATCAACATTTTTAAGTAAGTATTATTTTTGTAAAATGTTTTGAGAGATTGGACTAATTTAAGTAAAATTACATGTTTTACGTAAATTTTTGAAATTTATTAGAAAAGAATTGACGATGGACTCTGATTAGTTATGCTCGGTGCAAAAGCCGAAAATGACCGAGACATGAAATAATGTCTATTGAGGAATAGTTGTTGAAATCTGAAGAAGGATTGTGAAGCAGTTTTAAGTAAAATAACTGTTTAAAGTAAATGTCTTCAGTTTTGTAACCGAAATTATGCATTAATTTTGGTAACTGAAAATGGCGCAGTAGAATCCTGGTAGTGGTAGCAAAATGGCGCTGAGAGGAGTAATCGCAGCAGACGTTGTGTAAAATTGTACGAGATTTAGAATTAATGTAAAGATTTTTTATATTTGAAGTAATTTGTTTAAATATTAAATTTTTATCTGTAATACTAAAGTATGTTAAGATTTATGACATTAATTTCGAGATTTGTCAGCTCTGATTGTGTTCTCATAGTTATGGTAGGATATGGAGTACAAAATTTACTGGTAGTAGTTCCGTACTAAATCGATTTGTGATAGAAGTTCTGCAGTATCTAAAAGTAAAGTAGCCGTATTAAAAAAATAATCTGATGTTATTTTATTATATGCCGGTAATTTTTTTCTGCTTGTTGCTTCTTTTTAGTGTGCTAACTCAGCGGTAGGAGTGAGGAATGATTCTCCGAGGAGCTGAAAAATGTTTAATTTTAATTGAACAGTTTGAACAAATCAAAGTTACAAAATGCCTAAAATTGTACGCTTTAATGAAAATTCAGTTCTTGCGCGTTGTTCTGCAGTAAAAGTATGCACGGTGGAAATCGGTTAGAGGGCAGCAGTTTGAAAATGGCGCAATGCGACACACACTGCAGTTAATAAGTGAAAAAAAAAGTGAGTAACTGATGAATGTATACTATATCTGTTTATTATTTAGGACTACCTAACGAACCAATGTGCTGTCGAAAGCAGTTTTAGGTTATGTATTTAAATGTTTTCTCTTAACTGCAAAATGGCGCATTGCGTCGTCTTCTAACGCCATTAGACCATTGCTTGCTTGGCGTCTTTGGACGCCATTACTGCTCTGAGCGTTGTGGTGTGTACTTCAGAGCTGAAACTGAATCAAGATCAATAACGTATTTTTCACATTTTATTTAACGATTTAAAATTTAAAAAATTAAGTTATTTTAAAAAAGCAAATTATGTAAAATCAATTTATAAACTGGTATTCTCGCGAGAAAATGGTGGTATGTAAGATTGTGGTCAATGCGGTTGGTATAAGTATTTTATATTAAGCGATTTAAATATTTTGTATTTTCAATTCAGATTGGCTGAGATCATTTACTGAAATTTTCTTTTTAAAATCTGACTTGCTTTAAAAAATAGTAATTCTCTACTCGAAATTGCTAATAAAAAATTTATTGTTCGAACAATCATAATTCTTATCTGATGAAAAGGAGGTTGTCTTTATCCCAAATCATTACCACCTAATTAAGTTTTAGAACAAATCGAAAATGATTTCCTCTGTAGCTTCTGCATTTTTGAATTTCGGAACCTTTTGAAATCCAGCAAGTACAAAATCATAGAAACTCATTTTCAAGTTAGCAGTTGAAACTGGTGTTTTTTTAACATTTTTTATGAAAAGTATGTTCGATTATTTTAAATATCAAATTTGCTTAAGACTGATCCCTAAAATGTGCATCAAGCGAGGTACACGAAATTTTGCTTAATGCGAGTTGATCGATTGTTAAAATATGTAAAGAGAAGTCTTTTGTCTTTGCACTGCGATCAAGGTAACTGAAAAAAATCATACTCAATACCTGATAGCAAATAAAAATCAGGGATTTTCATCCGCAGAGGACCCGTTGGCGCTTCGGTAAAGAATCCATTGGCGCCGTTGCATTTTTACTCGCCAAGCTCGCGGTTCCGATGAGCCGAGCCGTAAATGTGATATTTTGTAAACGTGATTTTTAGTGCATGTAAATTCAAGTTAGCAGACAAAACAAGCATATGGTAGTAAAAATTCACAGATAATAAGCATGTAGATGTAAAACTAACCGGTTAAACGTGATATACGAAAATAAATTTGAATTAAATTCAAGTTAGCACAGAAAAGAATATATTAAGCATTTATAACGGAAATAAAAATTCATTTAAAATTATAAATTAGTATTAATGTATTGAAATTAACCGGTTAAACGTGAGAAATGAAAAAAAATTTGTCTTAAATTCCAATTAACACAGAACTATATATTCCTTACATCAGCAGTGGTTTGCTAATTTTGATGACCATGGTGATGATGCATCAAACTATTCTGTCATCTTAGATAATCAATAAAATTTTTTTATTTTAATTTAATCATCTATTTATGTCACACCTACCATCCTCTGAAAGGTTGTTAAAAAAGCATTAACAATATATCATCTTGTTAAAATTTTACGCCATAAAAATTGATTTATTCTCATAATTTTAGATGACAATAACCAATAATAAAAATAAAAGCATTATTTAAAATGCACATGCATATTTTTCTGGCCTACAGAAACAAATTATTTTAGAGGTTGGAAACCTCATGGTTCTTAGAGCCGTTAATAATTGAGAACACACAACGTGAACAGCCGTGTTATAAATTAGCATTCACCCCCTCCCGCCGTATTTTCTTCCTTTCATCCCGAACCGAGAACTGGTCTCTATCTATGAAAATATTTCTATCTATTCGTTGTTAAAATTTCAGAAAAAATAATAAGAGAAGAATAATGTAAATCTGCAAATGCGAACAGTGATATTTCAAGAAAGTGAACGCAAGAGAAAGGGTTGCAAACTTCGAACAAGCGAAAACGATAAATTGGCTGGGTTACCTGGTTTGAACTATTATCGCCAGAGTTGGCGATGGTTCAGATCTAAAACTCTCAAGAAAATTTTAGTTTTAATTAAACAAAGATGTAACATCTTGCGTGTAATTGAATTTTTGTCAGTGTACTAAATCGATTACACGTAGCCAAACCTACCATGCCAGGTAAGTATCCAAAATTTTTATTATATTTTTGAAAAGTTCCTAGTGTTAGTAAAAGCTGCCATTTATTTTAATGAGCTTTCTATACATTTTGCAAATGTCAAGCTGTAGCAGAGCAGCACTTGGGTAAGCCAGCACTCTTTTGAAAATAGCTTAAGTTTTAGATATATTTGTAGGAGATGCACCATAGTAAAATCTCCGACCCAAAAAAGATACTAGGAATTGCCTGTGATTGATTATAGTGGCTAACAAAGGAAACGCTTGAAAATTTTAGCTGCACATATTGTGAATATAGATAATAAAGTCAAATCTAATGAAACTTAATTTAATGTGCCTATTACACAAAATATATGAAAAAATTTTTGCTATGCAAATTGTTATATTAGAGTTGTATGTATTAAAGACTGATAAGATATCCTGTTAGTATTGGTCTGCATTGCTCTTTTAAAACATTTTAGGTAAGATGTAACATTAATGCACAACAGAAAACATGGCATACATAAGTTAGTCAACAGCATCCCTAAGACTGGCCATAGGCCTTTTGATGTTGCATTTATCATTGACACGTAGGTGCCAATAGGCTCAGGCCAAAGTTCTAATATAATGTATTTTCAGTTCAGTATGTAGTGTGTTATTTTGAACATACCATTGGGCTTTGACAATTTGTCTCAAAACCCCAATCTGTGCAGTTTGCAGCATTAGAACACTGGTTCAAGCTATTAAGGGAAATAGTGTATGTTTGTGTGCTCAACTTTTCTGGTAACATACCTGCCAACTTTTATGAAAATTCATTTGTTGTCTCAAAACCCTGATCTGTGCAGTTTGCAGCATTAGAACACTGGTTCAAGCTATTAAGGGAAATAGTGTATGTTTGTGTGCTCAACTTTTCTGGTAACATACCTGCCAACTTTTATGAAAATTCATTTGTTTTTATGATTGTAATCCATTTTTTACAATTTTTTCCCTTTTTCAAGTGTTTAAGCTTTATGCCATCGTTGTGACATATTTCTGTGATGTTTCTAATGAAATGAAAACTCGTCTTTTGCGTCTCCCATTGTTAAATGGAGACACTACGGGGGAAAATATTGGGTAATTAATGAGTTGAAAAAACTTAACATCCCAATATCAAACTGCATTTCATTTGGTGCAGATAATGCTCATGTCATGGTGGGTGACAAAAAGGGTGTAGCCTCTTTCCTCAAAAAAGAATAAAATGAATTAATTGTTATTGGATGGCCATGCCACTTAATTTGGCAGCAGAAAAAGTTGCAGCTGTAATTCCACACAGTAATGCTGAGTGCGAGAGTCTTCAGTGTTGTGAAGTAAAACAAAACTGTTTTGTTCTTCAATTTCACCAAAAACTCTAGAAAACATTTTAATTGCTAAATGTTATGAGGAAACTAATTGTTAATGGCAGGAAATTTTCCAAAGAATTTTTGGCTGAAGCCAAAAAATACACTAAATTCATTTCAATAATTTTTTTGTGTAACATTAAGTTCTTGTTTTATGTTTCTTCACTCCATAGAACTGTAGGTTTTTGTTGAATTTAGTGGGTTTTTTTTTTTTTTTTTTTTTTTTTTGTGTGTGTGAGTAGGATAGCATGAGTTTTTTTAACATTAACCTTAATTTTCCATCTAAAGAGCCAAGTCTCTAATGTGTGGATGTGGTTTTGTAGCTGTTGTGTAGACTCAAACATGCACTCTTGCTTGCAACACTATGTACTGATCAGGATTGTTATTTATAGAAGTGTGTTAGTTGACTTTTCCCTGGTAACCTTCTTGTCTTCTGTCTATGAGTTGCATAATAAACTGAAATATTGATCTTTTTTAATCTGCATTCCGTACAGTAAAGCTTCTTGATTTCCACGAAGGCTTACCTGCTGGGAGGGTCTAGTAAGTTTTTGAACTGCTGCTGAAAGCTACATGTATCCACAGCCTTTAAAACTGAAATTGATCTTCAGATTCACCAATTCTAATTAGAATGCATTAAAAAACTGTGGTTTTACATAATTTCTGAGTAAGCTATTCGTAAAAATTGAAATTGGCTTTTTACAAAATTTTAAACCACATTAAGATGTGCCTTCAAAGTATCGTTAACATTTTCATGTGTATACTGTATGTTGTTGCCAAGTCTGCTTGGTGAGATTTGCAGCAGTGAAACGAATCAAAAAAATTTTAAAGAAGTATTTATAAGAAATGTGGAAAAATTTAAAAGAATAATATATTAAATTATTGGTCGTCCATTCAATAGTTATCTCAACCAGCTGTGAGAATCGAATTTTTGTATATACAAATGATATTCATTGTATTAATTTTTCACATTGCATTGCCATTCATTAATCACTAAATAAGGCAAGAGTGGTATGAGTATGTAATTGTAACAGCCTTATCAAGCTGTGTTGCTTGAATGCATTTTCTAACAGATATGCAAGTATTATGATTGCAATTAAGGATATTGAATTTCTAAAATGCAGGATGTGGCTTTCATAAATATTAAACTAGGAAGGTACTGAGCATATTGGAGCTCATAGTTATGTAAATCAATGTATGTAATTTAGAATGCTTTAACTCATGTGAAATAATTGATGAATAAATTATGTCGATTCCTCAGATTTTTTTTTTCTTTCCAGGTTACTAGTCATTGTTATCATCTGTGCTACAATGTCTCAACAATTTTGTTTAAAGTGGAACAACCACATGAATAACATGATGGATGTGTTTAAAAACTTACTGTCGACAGAAGCGCTAGTCGACGTAACTCTTGCCTGTGATGGGTTGAGCTTAAAAGCGCACAAAATGGTTCTTTCAGCTTGCAGTCCATTCTTCCAGTCTCTGTTTTTAGAGAATCCCTGTAAGCATCCAATTGTGATACTTAAAGATATGAAATACAGTGAACTGAAAGCTATAATAGAATTCATGTATCATGGTGAAGTGAATGTTGCACAAGATCAACTCTCAGCCCTTATGAAAACAGCAGAGACTCTTAGAGTAAAAGGGCTGGCAGAGGTAACAAATGAAAAGAACTCTGAATCCTCTAATACTACTACACCTGCACAAGAGGATTCTAGTCATAGAACTGTGCAGCAAAGGACAGATACACCGCCTCCACAAAATAAACGAAGACGTGGCCGAACAAGAAAGCGGTCGCTAAGTGACTCTAACCGTAGTGATGAAGATTCTATTGAACCAAAGATCAAACAGCCAGATTCTCCTGATATTGAAGAAATATCAGGTGATTTAACTATGGAGGGTTCTAGTGGAGGACAGTATTCTAATTTACAATCTCAGGTGCCTATGCAGACTTTACCATCCCATAACACAAACTCTTTTCATAAATCATCATCTATAGCTCAAGATGCTCAGATTGAGGAGCCAGCATCAGCTGATGAAAGTGAATTTGGGGTGGAACCTGCTAAATTATTAGAACAAACTTTGACAACAGATGATGTAAGTGAGATAATAAAGTGATTTGTTTTCAGTGTTCAGTTGTGTATTATGTGAATGTAAAGGAGCAAATTTGGTTTGTTAATTTCTAATGGCAATTTTTGAATCTACATATATTCAGAAATGTTAAATAATTGGAAAATTTGTGATTGATTGAAAATTCTTGACCTAAATTTTCAGAATCTCTATGAATTAAAAGTAAGCTTGTGAAAGTGCAGTGTTTTATAACCCAAGCTAGATTGAGTAGCAAACTTTTTTTAACTTTTAACCATTTAATTTAAGAACAAAAAAAAACTAATGAATAATGTTTTCTTATTTTCTATACTTATAACTTTTGCTTATTTTTTATATTTAGTAAATTCATAAAGCCTTTATAATCTGTTACATGTTTCTTGGTTCTGGTTCCTTATAAAGTCTTGCTTTAAATTATCCATTTTATGTGTTGTCTTGGTATGACATTTTTCAACTTACAAAATCCCTAGTCTAGTATGTTTCACTAAGAATAGTTAAAGAATACTTTTTGGACTGTATTGACATTTTTTTATATCAGTGGTATGTTTAACTTATTGTATGTCAATAAAATGAATTCAATTGTCTCAATTCATGAAGACCTGAGAACATTGTGCTTTGAGTTGTATTTATTGAACGGTCTAATTTCCTTATTTTAGTTGTCAAATGCACGTCGAAGTGGTAGATCTTCTGTTCCTTCCTCTGGCATGGAGATGCAGAGGAGGCCTAGGAGTAGCACAGATCATTCCTCAAACTTAGTCCCTACATCAATGCCATCAGAAGCCTTAGGTTCAAATACACAACCAGAAAGCCCTCCAGGTGAGTACTCGAAGATTAGTTATAAATTTTGAAATGATCAGTATGGATATATGTAACTCAAAAATAAGATTGATCCTGCAGAATTTTTGGTAGTTTGTGAAATAAACTGGCTTTAAAAGCAACTTGAATATATAAAAAAGAAACTTGAATATTTGCATAGCCAGAAACTTTTCCAGTTTTTGAGCTAATCGGTCAAATTTAGTTCAAGTGAATGGGTTGATGATTTTAGTGATTTTCCTGATATGTTAAAGCTCATTTTGTGTAATATTTTGGAATATGGTAACAGGCAGTGTAGAACATTTAGGCAAGGCGATAAAGGTGGTACATTAGCAGTGTACATAGATAAGGTCGAGTGTGCGCAATGCCATTTTTGTGCAATTTAGGCCAACATGTACATGGATACCGTGTATGTGCAATTCTTAAAAAGGCAGCAAGCAGTGGGTGATTCTGCACTTTCTCTCAATTTTGCACCTAATCTTCATCATGTCTAAGCACTTTTGTTCAATAAAAGTTCTAGAATAAGCGTAATTCGACCAGCAGGGTTGGTTGCCAAAAAATTGCCAGGTTTCCATAATCCGAAGATTAACCCTAGTTTTCATCAGAAATGCATACTTTACGTGGACAGCTTCTGTATGCTTTCTCATTAGTAAACCTGATTTTCAGTATTTCCTCACATCTTGTGGTTTTTAATTTTTTATCCTTTATTAATGAAAATATACCCTAACAATTAAAATGAAACTTCAGATTTCATCCCAATACCCATAGTGGTATATGAGCATACTATTATTACATTTTCCGTGTGAATTATCTAGATGTATTGTAGAACTTTATAAATTCAATATTGTGTATGTCATCTCTCCCACTGTATTGACATCATATGTAAGGCTTGTGTACTTTGTTCCTATTTACAACTGTTTTGTGGTTCTACATAATTTTGACAATGGTAAAATTTAACTCATTATATCTAATTTGTGTTTATATATACGCAGATATCAAACCAGAGCTACTTGAGTTGGATCCGCCAATGTCACCTGTGGCTGGACCATCTCATAGCTCGGACAATTCCATGATGATGTATATGGATCAGTCAACCGTATCATCACTTCCAGGGCCAAGTGGTTATCAAGATAATTCAGCACTTGTTTCACAGGATTCACAACCTCAAGGTAAATATAAGGTTTTGTATATTATTTTGGTATTAAGATATTCAAATGAGATCAGGAAATGGTTATTAAGATCCAGAAAGATAAATTTCCTAAAATTAATAGTTTTGAATCATGATGATAATTTATCTGAGGACCAAATATGTCGCCCAGTTAACAGTTCCATTATTTTAGATTGAATCAACTACCAATTGTTTAAAATAAATACTAATTGTTTGAAATTAAAATTTGATTAAAAAGAAAGTTAATGTAAATGCAAACTTGTTCATTTGGCTGAACCAGCCTTGTATCTTTCCATTTGTCTAAAAAAAATCGACATTTTACATATAAAGCCATTTTCTGAACTCGTTTGTTACGAAGCCAAAGGTAAGCATTCATGTTCCATTTTTGAAAAAGGTATAAATTCTTAGTTGTGCAAAAACTGCACTTCAAATCTTAGTAGCAGTTTCTGCATTTGAATTGCAGAAAGTTGGTTTAAATATCAGGTTATCCATTTTCATGTTATATTAAACTAAGTAATCTATTGAATACTTTATCATTGTAGAATAATTGAATGCTTGCCTCTGTTGGTAATGGAGTTTTATTTGGAACAGTGCGTGTGAGCACATCTCTGTTCTACAAGATGTAAGAAATTTTTAAAATATTGATGAAAAAGCAAATATTTCAAATCTGTTGTTGAAGATGTGCTCACATAACTGAGTATTATGTTGAAAGGTAAGTATTTTAGTTGTAAAATAGTTAAATTTTTTGATTAAGTGTACTCATGTATGTATTAGATATGTATATTTAAAAAAAATGTTCCTTGTGCGTTATGTGTAATCAGTTTATTTGCGATACTAATTGCTTTCGAGCGATGAGACTTTTCAGTAAAATCCGATCACTGTCGTTAAACCCGTCCGCTTCGCTATTGCGGAATTCCGTGCAAGAGAAGACAACTTAATCAAGAGAAGAGGATACATATATTTATGGTGAGTTGGCTTTCTTTTTTTATTTTTAAAGTAGTATTTTCATGTGTAATTTAATTAATGTTTGGTAAGTCATTGGTAAGGTGACTCAAATGTCATTGGTAAGGTGACTAGTTTCAGGTGGTGAAAATTGTTTTCAGCAAAACAAGTTATTATAGGTGTATGTGTTATAAACAAGTACCTATTGTAAACAAGTTTAGAGAATCACATCTACAGCATTGTAAATTGCTAATGTATGTAAAAGCATCTACTCTACAGCATTGTAAAATGTATGAAAGTTGTCTATTGATCTTTGTTAATATCTGGGGTTTTTCTTGTAAAGCCTGTCATTGTCAAAAAAGGGCTTTGTATATATAAAACATTGTATATATTTTTAAAAAAATTGTAAAATAAAATTTTTGAAGTTGTAAAATTTGTTTTCATTGGATGTACTTAGCAGCTTGACACATTGACAACCATTTATTTGCACAACAAATAAGCACAAATAAATTATTTTTTAAATATTTCTACTGTTAAGTTTTTCTGTAATGTTAATCACAAGCACAATACTGATCAACTTGCTAACTAAAACTGATGAACATGATTTTAACTGCAAAACTGACTGAATAAGTGAGGTTGGTCAGGCAAGTAAGTAATGGATTTATGATTTCAAGGATATAAAACAAGCAGAAGAATTTTTTTGGATTTGATGTTATTTGAAGAAAATGAACAGCATTGACATTGACAAAAAATTTTAATTTCTGAATTAGCTCATATCTTTTTTCCTTACAATTCGTATATTTCTACTATTTTAAGGTGCACGTTCATTTTCTAATTAATTTTTTGCTTATTTTGTCACATTGATTCCTAACAAGTGTTCATTCTTAAAAAATTCTTTGTTATTTAGAAAACTAGATTTGGGCTTATTTAACAGTATTATCCCCATTGTTAAGTTGTTCTTTCCTTCATAAATTTCCTGTTACACCTTTTTAAGAATTTTCATCTCGTGTTTTTCTATTCATATTGCAAAATAATCATCAGATGCATTTAAAATTCTTGCTAGTTTTTATTTTTCGAAAAATTTAGTCTGTATTAATTGATGAATTTTTAATGTTATTAAAACACTACAAAGAATTGAAAATGGTCTGATATATAAAACTTTCAGCAGTGTGTGCAAAATTTGGGAGTTTTTCAGTCAAGCAAGATTTTCATTAATGCTGCGTTTAAAGGAACTGGACTGCCTCTTACTGTCTTGCCTCACACTTGGTATTTATGTTAATTAGTCTATATGTAATTGATGTAAGAATTACACAATGACTCAAAAGTTTTAAAAAGCTGTTTTATACCATTTATTATAAGATTTTGAAATTTCCCTTCAGTGTAGCAACATTATCAAGTGATTCTTTTTATAGGTAATTCAGGTTCATTCTGCCAAACTTTATGAAGATCAATCTTTATAAAATAATTTACTATAGTTATGAAGATAATAGTTCAATACACAGAAATTACAATATTAGTAAAATTATTAGTGGAGTCCTCAAGGCTGATATTGGGAGTGAAGCTTTCCTCTATTGGAGATATTCAGGCTGTTTCTTTGGCTATAATATCCACTAAATCCTGATTCTGTGAGGTAGGAGAGAGTTGATCTCAATTTCTCCACGTGTTTGACTGCAAGATGCTATTTTTATTTTGCCATAGGTTTTTTTCGTATCCACTGCTGTCGAATTTCATTATTTTCACCATCATATCCGATTTCTATTAATTCTTGATAAGTTGCAAAAGCCTGTTCTAATATTTAGAGTAAAAGGAATTCTTTGCATTGGATTTGATCTTGTTTATTACTAGAATAAGTTAATGATGAAAATGGAAACTTGAGATGTCTGTGCACCTCCAACAGTGAATGCATTTAAAGCATTTGGCACTTCCTGCAAGAAATAGCTACTTTTTTAAGTAGATTTTCACAATATTAAATATCCTTATGTGCAAGGTTCATGCAGTCCTTAAAATTCCTTGATTTTGGCAGAATGTCCTTAATTTTTGTCATCAGATAAGTCTGTTTTTACAACTGCCATTTTGGAGGAGTACATTTGGTGCTTCACTGACATATATGGTTATCTTGTTTTACAACTGCCATTTTGGAGGAGTATATTTGGTACTTCGCTGACATATATGGTTATCTTTTGAATGGGTTCATGTGTTACAATTTGTTCCCATTTTTAATGTAAATGGTGGGATACTTAAATTTCTAAGCAAGAAGTGAAACAACAAGCATTTTGAAATTATTTCATTAAAAACCCTTAAGTGCTGTTCCCACTGCAGTTTATTTGAGCTAATGTCTGTTTTGTGTGTCGAGTAGCTCTGCCGTGCCTGCAGTTGAGAATTTTCAACTTGCTGCCCTATGGGGAGTTGTGTTGGTTAGCTCAGATAAACCCTAGTGGGAAAAGGCCCTTTATAGGTATATTGTGGAGAGGTTGACAAGTTAATTAAAGCATGCAGAAAGTAATCAGAATATTCTTTTGCATATAATGAGACAAATTTCTGATTGTTAGAAGAGATGCTTAAAGAGAAAGAAATTGATAAAAATTAGCCAGAAATTAAAATGATGCGTATAGTTTTGTAGCTTTTAATGTGTAATTATCCTAATATTGTGTAATGATTCAATGTCATAATTTAGATATATTTTAAGCTGAAATTTTATTAAATTTTAATATGGCTTTTTTAACAAATAATGAATATTGTTAGAGGAATAAAATATAGTGATCATGTAAATCCATAATGATGGTTATCTAACTACCTAATTTTAATTAATTAGAACCATCTGCTTGCCCTTAAAAATTAGTCTGCATATAAAAAAGCAAGTAATTGCCTTTCATTAACCCTCACAGTGATTACAAAATAAAACAGAAAATTCAGGTAAAATTTTTGCATCTAGCATGACTTAATACAAAATAACTGGTTTTTAATGGTTTATTGAAACCTTAAAGTATATTAGCTGGGTTACAACCCCTAACTGCATCTAACAGAGCCCAAATAACTTTCAAAACTTGCCAACTGTGCCTACAGCAGGCCTTTCAGATTTGTTCTAATCAACATGTCTCTCTAGAGAACCAGTAGTGGTGACAACGTTAACTCTTGGGTTATGAATCATGCTGATTATGATCTTACATCTCATTGTAACCTATGACGCTTAACATAAAATCTACCAGCTATTTACTAAACCTCTAAACTGAACAAGTATGTGATAAAATGATGCATTAAAAAAAAAAAAAATAAATCAACGTAAAGCTAACTGTTGGTAAAACGTCAATGTCACTTATCTTCTTTCAAATATGTCCAACTGTTAGAAGTGCAAAATATTTAATGCTATTTGATAAATTGCATAAAGTTTATTCTATTCTCAAACTTTGAGTTAATTGCAAACTTTCAATGTTAATTCGTGTTTAACATGTTGAGCACGGCGCCGAATTTGCTGTCCTTTCCGTTCAGCCGTCAGTGAGCTAAGCTGTATTTTTCTTTAGAATGTTTCAATACATTTCATTAAAACTAAATTTGATCACATTTCATCGAGACTATATTTTTTAAAAACTGTTGGTTCCGTGGATCAACGCCGGCCACAAGGTTCACTGCTGGTGCCGTGCTCAACGTGTTTATAATAATGTGTCATACTTAAGGATCTATTTTGTTTTTAGAATGGTATTACAAAAGTGAAATTCAGGCATAGATAATATTTTTAATTGAATTTATTCAGTCTTCATGTGATAGTAGGTCCTTGACTTTTTTCATTAATGGTCCTTGATTCTCGTCCCTGTTGTATCTGTAATGAGATATATTGTGAATAGCATTTCTTATATCGTTTGCATCCTAATAATATTTGCTATCAAAGCATTGTTCACAATGGTAGATTTGACCAACTGCATGGAAAAAGAGTTAAGGAGAATGTTTATGCAAGTTTTATTTTCAATATTTTCTGCTGTTTGGTCAATTCATCACTTCACTGTGCTATTGTTTTTAAAATTTGAGGTTGTATTCTGATGCGTTACTGTTGAAACATTCTTTTATAGATGGTATTGCAGTTTCTCTAATATTTTAGCACTTTCTGCAGTTAATTGTAAAATGTGATAAGTGGCAATTAATCCTTTGTATGTAGTTTCTTAAATGATGTAATGATTTTTATATATTTCTTGAAAATATTCAGTAGGCCTGTCATTTGGATGCTTTTGTAGAAGGATGTTCTTGCAATCAATATAGCTTTAATATGACATTGGATAATCTGTTATGGCACAGTAAAAACAGTGGAAGTTGTCCATTTGGAACAGATTGATATTATGCAATGTTTTGTTTGAAGCTATAAATACATGCTTGCTGTCAGAAATCTAACTACATATTGACTAGTTTCAATTACGTAAGTTTAGCTTAACATAGTGTGAACAAAATTTAGTGCATGAAGTCTGTTGTGTGGTTGACTTCTGGAAGTTCTTTTCTGATCTGGTGTGAGGCAGATTCTAGGTGTTCAGGTAGCTGGATGTTGCAGTGCCATTTGGGTGCTCTTCTACTGCCCCAAATTTGTCTCCTTGAGAGCCACCATACTTAGTTTGGTAATTGAAATTTATAGCTTAGCAAAGGTTTGAAAATAGGTGACCAAGACTCATTGTCTAAAATTGATTTTGTTAGCAGTGCAAATGGCAGCGCTAAGTCTAGTTACATGTTTTAACTAGTTCTTCCCCATGGAAATTTATCATAACATATTGTGGAAATAATTTCATTGGTTTTGAAATTTGTTTCGCTGAGTTCATTAATGACATAATTATGTAATGAAACGATGTATATGAACAAAGGGCAGCTTGGACAATGACTTTGTTGAAGAGCCTACATGAGAAGCAAGAGCTATCTGGAAAAAATTGAAATCTTGTCAGAGCAAATATGGTCCCAATATTGAACATAGCTTTTACAGTTAACTGAACAGTGCAGTTTGTTAATGAAAAATGTCTGACGAGAAAAAGAAAATTGTTAATATTGCAATTTCTAGAGAATAAAAAATGAAATGTGAAATACATGTATTTTAAAATATTAATGCTAGTGAACATTTGAATTCATTAGTCGCATTTTATTGAAAGACGGAGAAACAGTTTTTTGGAACCAGTTATTCTTTCTTATATGAACTTTGCCTTGATTGGTTTCAAAACGTTTGGTATATTAACAGAGCTTATTGCCTCAACAATGCCAGGTATTTATGCATTAAACACACTTAATTTTTATATCATACAGAAGAATGAAAGGAGCGACATTACTTTTAGCAGACACTTTCAGTGACGTATTTTATCATAAACATTGCATAATTTTCATGCAACGACCTTGGCCAACTTTCTTTGAAGTACACCCTCATGATTGTGTGTGAGACTTGTTTTCAGCTGACCTGCGAATTTTTTTTTTTCCTCTTGAAACACTTATTGATACAGTGGAATCAACACATATGGAATGATAGATAACTTTCGGGATGCATTTCACTCATTTACTCATTCGTGATCTCTCACAGTTTTACCCGTGGAATTCTCATAAGGCCATTTGTGGATTTATCTGAGGTTACTGGGAATTACTACTTAGGTAGTAGAACCCCAATATAAATAAATTTATGTCAACATATTATTTATTTACTTCTGAACTTTCTGTTTCTTTACTAGGGTCAGCCACATAATTTTAAAGTACTACTGGCTCAGTGTTGAGTTTTTGGCAGATGAAATCAGTTCACTTTCTAGTTCATGGCTGAGAAAAACTGCATAGGTCAGACTAGAGTGAAAATCACAACTGGCGTGATGGTTTAAAACATTTTATTTTGAAGTGGAATAATTATGTATAAATACATTTCCTCTTAAATTGGTATAACAATAGGGTACTAAATGCACCCCAGAATTTCTGTAAATGCAATATAGCAGCAAAAGAGTTATGCATAATAACTGCAGTAGTAAGTCTATCCTGAGCAGCGAATGGGTGAAAATATTTCGCATTGCGGTTAGTGAACGGGGAAGTGCGATTTTTAACATGGTGCAATATGGAACCTTGAATTTAAAGGAAAGTTCAAGTTTAATTTTGTAATAAGATAAAAATATGAAGAAAAACTTATGTGTTAGAAAAATAAATTATTAACTAATAACTAAAATAAATTACCAATTCTGAACCCATGCATAAAGTAGATGCAGTAATGGACCGGTTAGCAACTGCAAACGTTTCTACGTGAAACCTGGCATTTGTGATTATTGGCAAAACAAGTGAAAGAAAAAAGATAATGAGAAATAAGTATTTACAACTAATTTTGATTTTTATAGGATTACCATTTTAGTTGGAGAAATTCTCTAGCTGTTTTTCAACGAGAACTTATGCAAATTGTAAAGTTCAATATTTAAAAAATTATTTTGATGACAATTGTATTTTTCCAAAATTTTAAAGTGTGTTTAGAACATCTTAATATATTTGACATATGTGAAAAAGACACTAAAAAAGTGACATTTTGCAGAAAAAAAATTTTTTTTTGGATATGAAGTTCAAGCAGGAAAACAAGAGTCCAGTAATGCAAATATTAAATTTATAACCCCCCGAAAACTCAAAGAATTGGCAAGATTTCTTGGAAGTATTAATGTGTATCAAAAATTTATTACAAATCATACAAGAATTAGAACCCTTTTATGAATTTGCTCAAAAAATACTTCGATATAAATGGACACCAGAATGCTAAACAGCCTTTTAAAAATTTAAGACCCTTTAATTTCCAGACCTATCTTAATTTATTTAATCCAAAATATGTATCATGCATTTGTATTTAAATTGTTATTTGTAGGTGCATCTAAAGAAGTTTTTGGTGTAATTCTAAAACGAGAACATTCCAATGGTAATTTACATCCTATAGCTTGTGATTTTTTGAAAATTAAGATCTTATAAAAGAAATAATACAATTACTGATTTAGAATGGTTAGTTATTGTAGATGCTATGGATAAATTTTATTACTATTTCCATGGTAATCATTTTACTGGCCGTACTGATCATGTTGGCCTAGTTTGGTTTATAAATACAGTCAAAAGTCGTTAATTCGGACACCCATAATCCGGACCTCAAAGCTAAAAACTTACCTCAAAACTAAAAACTTTCTGCGCATAGGCGTTTACGCGTGCGCACAAGACCTTTACGACTGCGCATATGCGTGTGCACAAGCGCAGAATACGTTTTCGTGTGCGCGTTTTGTGTATAACGGACGGTATAAGCTAAAATTCTCCAATTATGTATTTCAGTTAATGTTGATGATTGCATTGTTCCTTAATCTTCGAATTAAATCCGTCTTATTATTTTCTGCAGACTGTAAGAGCAATTTTATAAAAGTGAACTTGAACTTTCGATTATGTCAAATAGAATTTCCGATGCTGGAGCTCCCCCAAAGGATCTACAAAACGAAAGTATGTTTCGATGTCCATTAAACAAAAAGTGGAATTGCTGCAAAAAATGGATAAAGACATGAAGAAGGTTACAGAGAGGTTAGTGAAAACGAAAAAATTTCGATTGACAAGTTAGTCCGTATTCTCGGCACAGCAATTACGGGACTTTGCAACTGAACAAGAAATTATGTCTGTTCATAGAATTAAAGAGAAAGTATTATCACATAAAACGAAGCAACTTAAACACCTTGCATTGAAAGAAATGTATAATAAAGTAAACAAATAAATATTAAGCTTTTTTTTTTCTGTAAATTTTGATACCCTTTAGATCATAATTGTTCTTTATTTCATAAATTACGGTTTCATATTTTTAATTTTATAATTTCTGCATGCCATCTTAAGAGATTTAAACTGATGATCTATAATCCGGAATCGAAGTCCGGATTAACGACTTTTGACTGTATAAAGCATCCTACAGGTAGACTATCTCGATAGTTGTTAAAGTTTGTATGATTTTGATATAAAATTAACAAAAGGCTACTAATGTTGAAGTTGATATGCTTTGTAAACATTTACGTGTACACGCTAACTTATTAAATGGAATTTAGGTAGTAATGTTTGTAAGAATGTTTTAATAAGTGTAAGAATTAATGATGAGTTAAGTTTAAAAAAGGAAGATTTGTTTGTACAAAATTGTAATACTTGTATTTCTTTGCATAATTACTTGAGAAAGTTCATGTTGTATTTGATTATATTGGTGTCTCCTCAATGTTAAATTTGTTGTCACCTCAGTATTATTGGGCAGGAATAGTGCAAGATATTAGATTGTGAAGTCAGAGTCGTAGCTAGGGTCTTCAGCGCCCAGGGGCAACTGAAGATTTCGTGCTCCCTACTGTTTGCCAAGGAATAAAAACATTTAATTCTAAAATGTCTTAACATCAATTTGGCACCCCTTGGATTCTGCGCCCGGGGACAGATGTCCCCCTTTGCCCCCCTCTAGCTACGTCCCTGTGCGAAGTTTGTCACTTTAATAACAAAAGTGAACAAAAGAAATTTGATTTAATGCAAACTTTACCATCAGCATGGGAACCTGAACTCTTATCAATGATACTGGAGGTGGTTAAAGTTATTATAATTCTACTAAAAGTGCTACTTGTTATGTATAGACTATATCATGCTACTCGATATATATGGACTTTTGCTTCTAAAACCGTAATTGCTGATACTTGTATAAATTGTTCAAATTCAAGTACTAAAGAAAATTTTAAATAATGGAATTGGTGCTTTTTCAAAATTTAAGCATTTTTTTTTTATAAATAATTTTGTTACACAATTTCTAACTACTGCTAATAGACTATAAACTAATAAAAAGACTTATTCAAATGATTATAACTAGACTCAAGAGTAAATTGATTTCTTACCAAAGTAATATTACATAGATAAAATTCTTACCTCAGGTTACTGAAGAATCCAATATTACTTGACATTCCGTAACTAAATTCCCGCATTCTTACTTAATATACATGGAAAATTACTTTATAATTCTAATATTTTATAACGACTAGTGCTAAGAAAATTGCTTAGAGAAAATCTCATGATTACCATTATGTAAACAAAAATACACACGACTCCCAGTTGAAAGCTTCCAGTATTCGTAATACTTCTAAAAAAGTTACATTAATTAATATTAATGAGATTAACTACCTGTTATATAAAGTGCAATAGGAATTTCAGTGTTCGTATGGTCCTTAAGAGTCTTTAGGTTTTTTGAATCGATTTTTGGTCTTAAAAAGTCTGCAATTTTGTCCAAAATTTGCAGAAGGTCCTTAATTTTAATCATCTGAAATTTCTGTTTTTACGACTTTTAGTGTGTGACTTTTAGTGTTTAGTGACTTTAGTGTTTTACGATTTTTAGTGTGAATTAGCATTTTGGCAATTCACTGGTGAATATGATCTTTTGAATAATAATAATCTTTTGAATGAGTTCATGTGTTATAATTTGTTCCCATTTTTAATATAAATGGTGGAATACTTGAATTTCTGAGCAAGAAGGGAAACAACAAGCATTTTGAAATTATTTCATTTTTTCTAATAAAGAGCTCTTGAACAACTTTTTGCTTTTGGGGATGTGAATTCTTTTACAGTTCTAAATTTGGCAACTTATCAACATTTTGGCAATTTTAAGATCAGTTTCTATAGAAAATTTGTAATTCAGAGATCTGGGAATTTTTTGGCTATTTTTTTTTTTAAACTGCAATATTGATAAATTCCATAAAATAATGGTAATATACTGAAGTTATACTTGAAAAATAACATTAAAATAAAACATTATTTTTCTCTGTCGTATTATAAAAATCCATTTTGGCCACTTATTATACAATATTTTGAATCTGAAAAAGTAAACAAGATATACACAGTTTACGAAACAGTTCTTGGCAAAAGCCAAATAACTATGTAATTAAAAATGTCTCCTTTTTAATTTTTTCATAGTAAGAGTTTTTCTCATTGTTTCAGAATATGCATTAGTTTTCTCTATGAAATTTTACACTTCCCCCCTCCAAAAAATTTCTGCCTTTTTGCTGTTACAGAATTGGTAGGGGTAATTTTTCTTTAGGATTTTAGACATTGCGCCTTTGAAAGTGTAGAAGGATTTGAAGGCAAGCTTTATAGACTCATGATTGTAGAAGATTCCAGAAAAATGTCTCCATGGTATTAACACGTAATGAATGTATTTTGCAGAAAGTTTGCGATGAATTTTTTACTTTTTGGAGGACATCTGGAAAAACAGGGAATACATAATATTTTACTTCTGATCCTAGAATCTTTTTCTTAACATGTTTATCTTCGCTACTTATTATTAGACACAAGCATAAAAAATATCAAAAATGCTTTTAATTGTATCACATGGACAGGAATCGTAGAAAGGATTTTTTTATTAATAAAGAAATTGAAAACTAAATTTATCTAATATGTCTTAATGCATGTCAGACAGAGCCGAAATTACTTTCAAAACTTGCCCAACCGTGCCCACATCATGCCTTTCAGGTTTGTTCTGATCAGCAAGTCTTTCTTTAGGTAAGCAGCAGCGGTGACAACAGATTGACTTTTGTTATGAATCATGCTGATTATGATTTTACTTCTCACTTTAATCTATGCTGCTTGACATAAAATCTACCTGCTTATTTATTAAACCGAGAAAGACAAAAAAAAATCAGCATAAAGCTGTTAGTAAAACATAAATATAATGTCACTTATGTTCTTCCAAATATGTCCAACTATTATACGTGTAAAATATTTAGTACTGCTTGATAAATTTCATAAAGGTTACTTTATTCTCAAACGTATTAATTAAGGTATGTTTAATAATAATAATGCATCCTACTTAGATCTATTTTATTTTTAAGATGGCATTACAAAAGTGAAGTTAGCCATAGATAATATTTTTAACTGAATTTATTCAGTTCCCATTTGCTCATAGGTCCTTAATTTTTTTTTTTTTTTTTTTTTCATTAATGGTCCTTAAAAGTACTTAATTTCTGTGTTAAGAAATGTGTAGGAACCCTGAATTCGTATCCAGCGATTCAAACTTAAAACTTGAGTTTTCATAAAAATCCTTGAAAATTCTAACTTCTTTCGGGTAAATTAGATGGCACCACCCCTAAATTCGTCTCTAAGTTTTGTGATACATGTCATGATTCACCCCTCGAGATCTACCCAGTTTGGAAATCTCTTTCATCGCCGTTATGAGCACTACGTCTTTTTCTGAAAATAAAACATCCTCCGAAAATAAGCCTTATTGTGATTTTCGGAACTTTTTGTAAAATAAGACATCCTCCGAAAATAAGCCCTATCGTGATTTTCGGAACTTTTTGTAAAATAAGACATGCCCCGAAAATAATCCCTAGTTAAAATAATGTGACAAAAAGAATTCGGTAAAAAATGCTGTAGATTTATTAAGTAATAATATGTTTAGCTTTCCTAATACTCGTATTTCAGAGAAATGTTTGAAACAAAATATTCCGAGAAATTGTTTACCGGTACAGTTTGTTTCAAATTAATTCTTGGAATTTATCTTAACCAGTTCACTGTTTGCCCCAAGAGAGAGAGGTTCACAGGAAAGGTATCGTCATCTGTTAGCGTTGGCAGACTCTCTTCGGGTTGAAATTTGGGCTGAACCGTAACCCCCGAGACACATACGATCAGTGACCTTTTTCCAACCCCCACAGAATGAGTCGAAAATCAAAAGGGGTGATTGATGGGTAAAAAATTCATGGGACAAAATAACTGGTAGTGATGTTTCCAATGCCCTACGAACAGGCTACTTAGACAAGATATATATCTATATCGCAAGACATGAGAAATTCGGACCAATGATTCAACAGGAAATGGATTTAGAAGAAAATCAGAATATAATTCAGAATTTTATTTATGACGACGTTCCAGAAGATGACATGACTGTAATTGAAAAAATTTAAATTTCTGTATTCTGTGTAAAATAAATATTAAATAAAAATAAATAAGTATACTTTTATTTTTCCCCTTCCCCGAAAATAAGCCCTAGCGCGTATTTTGGACCAAAAAAGAAAGTAAGACAGTGTCTTATTTTCGGAAAAAGACGGTATATCTCATCGAGCGGAACAAGCTAACTTATGTGCTAACTAATCTCCGCGGTTAGCTTACCGGAATTCTATCTCCATCATCTGCTGCGAGAATCCTAATGTGGATTATTTTAAGTTACAGGGAAAGCATTGCAGTATGCTGTAGAAAGCACTGATATAGCTAGAAATTTGGGCCCTTAGGCAAAACTTTAAATAAGAAATAAAACTTAAACTAAGTATATATGTAAGTTAATTATATAGCGTTTAGTATGTGAATATACTAGATATTGTCGCGGGGTGTGGAGTGTGGCAATTGATACATGTAGAGGCCTGGCTAGGCTGCACCTCGCCATCTCGTTGCAATCGCCCCCACCAAACGTGTATGTATATGCAATGATAGCACAATCTATTTGAATACTTGATGATATTTAACTTTTAGGATTATGTATTTGCAGATACTATTTTATAGAAATTTAACTGAGGAATAACTGTTCCATTGAGATTAGTAACATATAATCCAATAAAAATGTAACAAAAGCACAATTTTGGAAGCACTGAAGTAAACACTGAGATGTACATGCGCAGAAATACTGGTGGCGTAGATACTTGATGCTTAAAGCGTTCACCCATACTGAAGAGAAAACGAGTCGAGCCAGATTAAATTCCTTTTTCTTTTATTTAAATTCACATGTGTGGCCACAATTCACTTGGCACGCCAATCGTGCCTATTTCCAAAACAATTTCGATACTATAGCAACAGAAGCAAAAATAGACGATTGCAGCAGGCTTAACATGATGAAAGCATAAGCGAAGAGTGTCGCAGTTCTTCAAAGGAAGTAGGGAGGGAGTCGGAAAAGTTTCAGTTCCGAGTTTTGGTTTACAATTACTTTGATTGGGCAAGAGACATTTGCATTAAGAGTTACGTAAGATCGCATGATTAATTTGAATGGCGCTGTTTCTAAGACAGAGATACGAAGTCCTCAAATTAAAGAAAACTAAAAGATTACAGCCAATTAAAATTGGAAGTTTGCTTTCATATTTTTTATCTTACACACACACACATATGTATATATATATATATATAAGAAACGTTTTTAATGTATCATCTCCAAGGAATATAAATTTAGTTAACGCGATGAATTATTAAAATTAATTTGAATCTGTATTTTAAGTATAAGTTACGTAGATTTCTGTTGTACTAAAAATATTTTAATAAGCTGTATATATGCATATAATTTCATTGTAAAGTAAAAAGTCGGAACATAAATTAAATATAAATTTAATTAAAAAAATTACATATATATTACTACTCTGTTACCGGCTCGGCGAGTCCAGTTTTTTATTCTTATGTTGGTAAGTGTACATGTTTTGCTTTAAAATTGCTCGAGAATTTTTGTTTTTATCTTCCGGTTACGGTTTTTATGCTTTTAGTTCATCCGCATGCAATAATTGAAAATTGTCAACATTTTAAAAGTGTTGCTTAAGCCTACGTTAAGACCGCCATTTGTTTACTTTCGAAACTCTTAGTATAATAGTCAATTAAGTTAGTCTGCACCAATTCAGTGTCTTTTTGCTGTGTGACCAAAATGTAACCTCGAATATAGATTTTTAATGAAAAGCGAATTTTTATGCATTTTCCCCTTGCCGCGAAGTGAGAATTGATTCGATTGAATTAGAAATACAGTCGAATCCGGTTAATTGGACCAGCCGCTTTTTCGGACCGAATCCTAAAGAACCGAAACAAATCCTATGTACATAAGCCTAATATTATTCGCTTATTTGGACCAAAATTCCGTTTAATCGGACAAAAACGTGAGAGCGAATAAGAAACAGAAGCCACAAGTCTGCCGCGTACAGCGGATGTACAGGTGGTCCGCGACATACGGGAGGATCTGTAGCTGTGATACCCGGGAGAATGCTTTATCAAAGGTCAGGAATATCTTAAAGTGCATGACAAGAGCAAAACCAGTGGGAGGTGAACACGCGCACCATTTTCTTTGACCTTTCTTAAAACAGAGTTACCAGTAGCCGCCAGCGAGGTTATTGGTCCCACTTCGTCTCCGATTTTCGAAGAAATGAACAATATAGTTTCCGGCTCCACCAGAAGGAATTCCCGCCTGTCAATCATGATTAAAGTTTACTATCATTTCACCACCCTTTAGGGATAATTTTAGTGCCAAAGCTTTGAATGGCGAGCATTTTATCTCCTTCTTGACCTCAACATCTTGACCCCGAAACACCAAGGTTTCTTCAGACCTCTTTAGTCAGTGAACTGTGCGTGTGACTTGTCTCCCCTGCCAAAATGCCACGATGGGACTTGACGTTAGCTAAAAAAATTGGTTTCCTGGATAAGATCAAGCAACAAACACGAAACACTAGTCAGCGTTGGTTGGTGGAAATTACCGGATTGGCAAAGACTACAATTTCGCTCTTGATAAAACAGGAGAATGAGCTGAGAGAAGAATGGGTACAACGTGAAGGACGAGGGGGGACTTCCAAAAAACGGAAGCATAAAGGCAATGATCCAGACGTCGATGAGGCCCTTTATGAATGGTTTGCCATTGTTACTGGATGAGCTGTGCGAGTAAGCGACTCAATGTTAAAATGCAAAGCAGAACAACTCGCTATAAAGCTGGGCCACGATGACTTTAAAGCTATGGACGGTTTGTTGTCTCGATGGAAATCTAGACATGACATAAAATTCAAGAGAGCACATGGCGAGAAAGAAAGTGCTGATAGTGCAGATGATAAAGAATGGTATCAACAAAACTGCCCGAGCTTCTTGAAAATGTTTCAGCAGATGACATCTACGTTACTGATGAAACTGGGCTGTATTATCGCGCTACACCGGACGGATCGTTAAGTTTCAAACACGTTGCACTCTCTGGCTCCAAAAGAGCGATGGATCACGTAACTGTCTTGTGCTGCTAAATCATGTCAGGAACGGACAAGAGGAAGCTATTGGTGATAGGAAAAAGCACTAAGTCTCACTGCTTTGAAGGACTTAGGATGGACAATTTACCAGTTGTGTATCGTGAGAACAAAACAAAAATGCGTGCATGACCTCTAAACTTTTTAAAGAATGGCTGAAGGATTGGAACAGAGAGATATAACATCAGTTGAGAAAAATGCTACTTCTTCTTGACAATTGTGCAGCACATCTTCGTTTAGATTGCTTGAAGAACATCCAACTGGAATTTCTACCTCCCAGAACCACAGAGCTTTGGTCCAGTTAATGGACATGGGCATCATCACAAATTTGAAGACCCTTTATCGTGCAAGGTTGGTTAATTACATCCTTGAAACAATTGAAGAAAGTTTGCTGACCTCATAGTCAAAAGCCAGTGAAGTCCATGCAAAGGTTAACATCTTCCAAGCAGTTACATCTGTGGCCGACAGCTAGCGAAAAGGGAGCAGTGAAAAAATTCAGAACTGCTTTTCTCACTGTAGCTTTAAGCACTTAGTTTTGGAGATGGATGTGGACATGTTCATTGAA
This sequence comes from Stegodyphus dumicola, assembly GCF_044657685.1. Taxonomy (NCBI): domain Eukaryota; kingdom Metazoa; phylum Arthropoda; class Arachnida; order Araneae; family Eresidae; genus Stegodyphus; species Stegodyphus dumicola. The sequence goes on along the minus strand of NC_140772.1, from coordinate 16,694,371 downwards.
AGTGAAAATGATGACGGACATGTGGAACTTCAACAGGTACAAAATTGTGAAGAATTTTTATCCGTCAACAATGAGCTTCAATGCTACGATGAAAATGAAGATTATGACGCTGCAGTCGTTGCTCGAGTTGCAGCAAAACACACGACAGCATCGGAAGACCGAGAAAGGGATGATGATGATGATGCGCTAATAAGTTGGTGCAAGTGACAACACAGGATGCGAGGAAATGCATTGAAACTTTACATCGGTATTTCATGCATAGGGGAAATTAAAGTAGTCCCATTTCTGCGTTAGATGTTTGTGGCGATTTCGGTCACGTGAAATTCGTCAAGAGAACGCGTCAGATCACATTGGATAAGTTCTTCAAATGTTGACTGGAACTTGGTAAGTACTTGTTTTTATTGTGCTTCGCATGCTGAGTATCGGAGATCATTTCTTAGAATTCGTTTCTAAATTTTCTCAATGAAAAACGTTCGACTGTAGTTCTTGTTTTTACATGTATGTTCGCCATACGTGTGTACCACACAATAAAGGTCATAATTACATTTTAGTATATGATGTACATGTATATTTACTGTCTGCTACATATAGCACGTCCCGTCTTACAACATAGGACATGTTCGTGTAATCAGACTAGCCGGTTATTAGGACCAAAATGATCGCTTCCCGATGTGTTCTGATTAACCGGAATCGACTGTATATCTCTAGTGAAATTCGAAGAAATAAGTTTAAAAATGAAATACAGTAAAAAAAAGTGTTTAATAAGCCGTACAAAGAAGTCACGTGGTGTCCTCATCATATGTACGTATTTCATGTTACAAGTATATATCGTATCATATACACTGCTCGACATTGAAAATGCAACACCAAGAAGGGGTGGTCAGAAATTTATGTAAATTTTAGAGTAGACTCACGTCACTGAGTTATGCGAATGATGCAAAATGCGCAGCTCTCCGACGCACATGAAGTAAGATATAAGGGAAGTAACGTGCAGAATGGGCAATTTGTGTCGTTATTTGTGCCAGATGAATTATCGCAGAACGTTGGTTTTTGTCCCGGAGGATACGTGTAATAGGAAAGAATGCCAGGTCGCCGTCAAAGAAGGCACTTCTTGCAGATAGACAATTTTGCGAGGGGTATGGTGATCAGACTGAGAAGGGCGGGTTGGTCCTTACGTCAAATCGCAGCTGATACCCACATGGATGCAAGCACGGTGCATCGGCTATGGGGAACATGGTTGGAACAAGGAAATGTGGAAAGAAGGAGGGGTGCAGGTGCAGCTAGAGTGACGTCAGCGTGCGTGGATCGATGCATCCGCCGATAAGCTGTGTCGACCAGAACCATTTCCCTTCGATTGGTTGAACGTGGCCTGCACTCACGGCGTTCATTAAGGAGATTGCCATTGACCCCACAGCATAGACGCCAACGTTTAGAATGGTGCCGGACTAGAGCGATGTGGATGACAGAATGACGAAACGTCGTGTTCTCAGATGAGTCACGCTTCTGTTTATCCAGTGACAGTCGCCGCATACGTGTGTGGCGTCGACGTGGAGACGGATGACAGTAACTGTGGAACGCTCCACCGCGCAACAGCGTGGCATAAAGGTTTGGGGCGCTATTGCCTACGATTCCAGGTCACCTCTAATTCATATTCAGGGCACTATGACGGCCCAATGATACTTGGATAATGTACTGTGGCCGGTGGCAATCCCCTACCTTCAGTATGTAATTTTTCAGCAGGATAACGCCCGACCAGACAGTGCTCGCATCTGTCAACATGCTCTGCAAGGTATACAGATGCTTCCCTGGCCACCGTACTCTCCTGACCTGTCACCAATCGAACATGTGTGGTATGTGATTGGACGCCATTTGCAGACTCTGCCCCTGCCTCGTTCAGAAGACGAACTGTGGCAAATGGTTGAAAGGGAATGGAGAGGCATCCCTCAGGACACCATCCGCACTCTTATTGACTCTATAATAGATGTGTTTCTTCGTGCATCGCTGTCCGCGGTGATCCTACATACTACTGAGCCAACGCCCGCTCTGTATTCTGACTATCATTTTGAAATAAAGATCACTTATTGCTGCTTGCTGTCTCTGTCTTTTTTCCAAATTTCATCTCTTTCTGACCACCTCTTCTTGCAGTGTATAAGTATTTTATCGATATCGTTCTATAAAGGTGTAAAGACTTTTTGTGAGTGAACAGTTAGTTCTCACAGTTGAAAATAAATAAACCTAAGAAAAGAACCAGAATGACCGATGAGCATCTTCAACTCGTGATGAAATTAGTTTCTAGTAATTTTTTCCACGATAACTTTGTCAGAACCGAAACGCAGTGATATCTTATAGTCGAAAGCTGTAAGAAATAAAGAAGTTTCCAGTTATTTACATACAAATGTATGTAATTTTTATGTAAGGATCGAAGAAAAATTTAATGAATAAAAGAAAGAATATTTTGGCTTTGTCTTGAAGTTTTGTTTCACTTGGCAAGCTTTCATAATTTGTTTATTTTGATTAAGTTATGTGCACATTAGAGTTAATTTGAAATAAATGTTCGGGTCTGAAATTTTAATCTTTAGCTGTCAAGACGTTTGAATAAGAAAGTACAACCATCAGAAATTTCTTTTGGCTACTAACCTTCAGATTTCAAAGAAATAAATAGAAAATGGAAATTTTTCCTTTGTGTCATTATTATTAGACCCAGAGGGCTATTAGTCTCAAAATGGCATTTTGCGTCGTTTCACTTTCTGCATTGGTTCGTTTTTCACACTGTTGCCACCAAATATTATCGCCATGTATTAGGAACTAAATAATGAAGAATCTGCATGAATGTTTCCCACATTAAGGAAAAAATAACAGTATCTAGAGAGACCCAATTTTAAATAACGCAGTTCCCCAAGCGAACATGGGTACTTAGAAGCCCGAATTTTGAATTTATCATCTATGTCAAATTTTGTAAAAGTGTAACGAATTTTTGATTTACAAACTCGACAATTTCAAAGCGAACAATGGCAACACTGTAAGGGGAAAAAAAAATTTCATTTCCAGCGCGCGAGACTGTGCACCAGAAATTATAAGGATATGCAATTTTGTTGTTTTTAAATATTTTGTTAAATTGCTGTTGAATTTTATGTGGTTTAAGTGCGAAGAACATGATATTTAATGAAACATAATATTTAATATTAATGATATTTAATAAGATAACACACGAAACATTAAGGAAAGCTCTTTTGGGTGTAATATAAAATCTGAAATCTTTCAGACTTTCGTTTTTTACTATTTATGTATGATTTGGTAAGTATTTAATAAAAAAATGAGTTCAATTTTATTAAAAAAAAGTACTTTTAATTTGGGTTTAAAAAAAAAACTCGTCAGATGCTTTTAGATTGTGCATTCATCCTGCGTTCATTTTCAGTTTGAGACGAGTGGATTATGGGACATCCTGTTTGCTTTAGAAATAAGGGTTCAAACCTATATAACTACTTAAAATGGTACTTGTGACAGTAAGATGTACTAGCATTTTATGCATGAGAAAGAGAAAAGCATGTTTAACGAAAGAAAAACAAGTACAACGCAGTCATCATTTATTCATAACAAAAATACTCATATAACTTATTCTAACAGTCATGGGCTGTTAGAAACATAGCTCTAACTGCTTTTAACAAATGAAACATAGTTCACATAACTGTTTTTAACAGTCAAACGCATACATATATAAAACTAACAAAGCATGCATAACAGAACATTAAAATTACACCAGAAATAGATGGAAAAAAAATGCAGCATCAAAGTTATAAGCTCGAACATTCTTGGGTGACTAGTATGAATGCTATGCGTTATTATCATAGGCAGTCTTTGGCTAATTACAAGCACATGTTTGCAGATGATATTTGAATATTTTTACACAGTAGTTATTTATTTTACTACTGCACGACTTTCAGCTAATGCAAATAAAACTATATAGGAATCTACATATATTGATAACACATCACTTCCCACTTGAAAAAGTACTTAGCAAACTTGATATCAAAGTACAAATTTTTTAATTAATGTTATCAAAAGTGTGAATTACATTATAACCAAAATTTAAAACCACAGTATAGGTAATTAAAACGGTATAAAAATATTTGAAGTTTCAAACAGTGTATGAGTAGAATGAGGTTTTCCATTGTCATCAAATTAAATCAGCATTTGTTTTAACTGTTTTTTAGGATAACAGGCCGAACAAGTGTTAATAATTTTTTCTGATAGTAGAGGTTACATCCAGAACAAAACATTTGGGACATGCATTCAGTTTAAAATATTTCCTCAATGCCTAAGAAAGGTGAGATTCGAAAATTATTTCTTCTTTTCCAAATATTTTCTCTGTAGTGACAGGTGACCGGCGACGGAGGACGGGGACGCCTGAAGTTTAACAGAGGTTAACAGTGTAGAGGTAACTGTAGTGACAAATGGTTGAAAGTTTTTTGTGTTAAAACTGTTGCCCAGCTTTTCGCAGTGCATAAAAGAAAAATGTAAGTGATTTTTAAGTCCGCTGAAAACATCGTGGAGAAAACAACGCAAGGCGAAAATGTCGTGGTACAAAACATGGAGGGAGAAAAGTAAAGAGAAAACATCATGGTACAAAATATCGTCTCGAAAATAAAGCGGTTCGAAAACTTCGCAATTTAAAAACATCGTCTTTGAAAATATCATGGTAAAAATTAAAGTACCTACAAATCATCGCATGACGATAGCATAGCAGACATGCATTTTTCAGGCTTTAATGATTGTAAAAGGATACTCGCATAATGATTTGTGAGCGCAAGATGAAAAGAAGGATAATTTTTTACTTTCATATTTTTTAATGAACTAAAATATTTGCTTAAAACATAAAATGGAAACTCAAGCATAGAAAATTAATGCAACGTATATCACTTAATTTTAAACTGACATAGTTAACTAACAGAGGTCATTAATAAATTATTTTTTATAATGTTTTACTGGTAATTTTTCATGAAAAGTTTAATCTGTAAAAGAATAAGTAACTGCATGACCTTATCTATAAAAACAAATGTAAAGTTAATTATGAGATTATTTTCTACACTTTTGTTAATCTGATACTCTTAGATTGAAAAGTATTTCTTGTTCTGTTTTTTAAACGTTTATTAGTTTATCAATAATATGAAATTAAAAACTATCCTTCTTTCCATCTTGCGCTCATAAATCGTTACGCGAATATCTATTTACAATTATTAAAGCCCGAAAAATGCATGTCTGCGATGTTATCGTCATGCGATGATTTGTAGTTAAGTTATTTTTTACCACGGCATTTTTCGACAACGATGTTTTTAAACAGCGAAGGTTTTGAGCCACTTTATTCTCGACGACGAAATTTTGTACCACGATGTTTTAGAAATGCGATGTTTTCTCTTGCGACGTTTTGTACCTAGCGTTGTTTTCTACGCAATGTTTTTTCGGCTTTAACCAAGTGAATTTAGAAGCGAAGGAGAAATCTGTTGTGAGGCTTACGAACATTCGAATAGTAGCTGTAAGGAAGAGTTTAGATCTCTCAGAAATATCATTATGAGCAAAATTACATCTTCATATTCTGATTCGAATACTGATAAATGCAGTGGTAATAAATGTGAAGTAGATACTACTGATTATATTTTACGAGAACTGGTTGTGTAGAAAGAAAGGAAAGTTGATAGAGAAGAAAGCACAATTCAGTTTTAGTAAACGAACGGAATGAATTTATTTACCTGTCGGAAAAAAATCATTTTCATCTTTCCTTCAGCAATCATTTTTTTTCAAATGCTTGCTTTACCTTTTAAGTACTTTTCATATCTTTCTTTCAACAATCTTTTTTTCAAATACACGCTTTAGCTTGTAAGTCCTTAAAGAACTGCCCCCCTAATATGTGTGACGCGACAGTCAAAGTACTAAACGTACATATGTACGCTCGGTACATCAGGAAATCAAAAGTAGAATTTTCAGAGAATGTTAATTAATAAAATATGCTATCTAAATGCTGAGAGCTACAGGACTTTCAAATGCAGCAGTGAATTACATGGTTTCCGAAATAATACATAAAATTCTTTCATTCATTACATATATATACACATAAAATCATTCAAACACAGGATATTCCAACAAGATGCGATATACCAGCATGAAAAATATACATTAAAAATATATAAAATACAATCCTAATACACTTAACAATCTACATCGAACTGCCGAAATTATATCTCCTTTCCAGTCAACGTATGAGTTTGCATTTTACATTCAGCAAGTTGTCTTTTCAGAATTAGACAATTTTATTTCTCGTCGTCCAGAATAACATTTCAGTCAGCTACATGCCATTATATAAAACTTTCTCCTTTAGCTGTTATTTTAAATATGTAATTTTGGATTCCTGATTCTGCTCAGAATTTCATACTCTGAAATTATACAAACAAATGAAATGCTCATAATTTATAAATTTTGTAGAATAATTAATCTTGTACATTAGTATCTTTGTTATCTATTTTAGTATTGTATGAAACGTCGATGCTTAAAATTTGCATTTTTAGGCCACAATGTTCAGTTTGATTTTTCAGTTAGCATATCCAGTAATTTTAAATACGCTTCTATTTTATAAATAATTACTCAAAGCGATTCCGAAATTGGTAACAAACGTTAACTGCATGTTCAGGAGACTAGAAACTGAATTCCATATCTAGAAAAAATACACATCTCTTTTTCATTCTGTCATTATATTTATAGCTACGGACAAAACTAGCATTATACAAGAACTTCATCAATAATTATTGTAAAGCATTCCAAGAACTTAAAATTTTATATATTTCAGAAGAAAATTAGTTCATCGTCGATCCTCTAATTTAAAGAAATGGTTGTTTCATTGTAAAAAGAAGGTAGAAATATGTATAATTAAACAAATTAATTTTCCGCAATATAAAAGCTTCAACTTTTTATCCTTGTGGAAAATCTACTACCTCTTATAAGAATCACTTTATTTTTCTTTTAATTATAGGATGTTTTAAATACTGTGGGCGGTAAAATATTAAAGAATCCTTTAGGTGTTGTGATTCATTAACATTCAGATGACTGGACAATCTCATATATTTTACCTTTTCACTAGCCATCAGCAGAAACATGATGTATACTTATGCATGCTAAGTATGAATCCAGGTTTCTCTCTGCAAACATGGTATTTTTCTCTTGATAAGTTATTCATTACTGGAAACCACTGTCTTTGCATTTCGTTGAAAATATCCAGTGTACTCTGTATCAGGTTTCTCTAAAGACCTTCTAAAAATCGTATCTAATTTGCTTTGATGTAAGCAGAAAAGAATATATATATGTATAATGACAAGATAATTATGTGACATAGTTCAAATTTACACCACAAGCAGTAGCAGACGATAAAGTTTGATGTGCTTGGTACAGATGTCACACGGGATAAATGCATTAACCGTTGCAGATAATTAATTCACCTCCATACGGTTTAAAAACAAATTTGTACATTACCTCAATATCTCTTTTTTAGAACAATAGTGCCTAATAGACACACGTAAAATACTTGTCATACGCAAATCTGGAATTACCAATTTACAAATCTTCCAACGCATTTACAACTTCAAACAGTTATTCTAGAGTTTCTGTATAGAACAAAATATTTCTGCATTAGTCTTTGTCGTGGAGTTTTCTGTAGAAACTCTGGACGTAAGTGAAGACACACTTCCAGTCAGGTTTCTTCATTATAACCATGTCTTCAACATCAAGCAGTGGCGCAATGTCGGCTTTTTCTCTGCGAACAAAATGACATATGAATATTATAAATGCAATTTTCTCTCTTAGAGTACTACAAACATGCAGATAATTTCATTTATGAATGCTTGAAGTTTAAATAAAATTTCACTTTTATGTACAAAATATTTAAATGGATTTAAGCGCATCTCTGTTCCTTCCATTTGGACGAAACTGGGAAAAGATGAAAGGAAATTGGAAAAATTGACAAGGATGCACTTGATGGATGCCAAAGAAGACAAATTATTAATAAATGTTTAACTTAATCGAAAGTAAATATTTGATTATATCTGAAATCATAGGGGAAACAGATAATTTTTCCTAAAACAAATCTAGCAATCAATTAAGCAGACTTCTTATTTTCTTACTTCGATATTTCTCTGGTCCAATAAGAAAACGATCATTACAATTTAAGATTTTAAAAATTAATTAATTTTTTTTTTAAATTTGTGTATTAAAGTAAGAGTTTTTAATAATATTTCCATGCTTAACGCATGCCCCGATCTATTCAATATATATATTTTTTATTTTCTTGCTCCAGTACTTTATCCTTTTTCTTTTAATTGGTAGCTCTTGGCAAAAGAAGCTCCACCAGTTTTTGTAACAAAATTATCTATTGAAAATTGCAAAATATATTATAGCATACAACATTAAAAAGTTTCATTTTGTTACAGTACATATGTTACGGTGAAACACCGAAATCTGGAGAACGTCGACTTTCACCGGTGAATGTCAACATTCACATAGTCTGTTGGTGTATGTCCGAAATATTTTCCAAATACTCTTATTTCTGACTTACACCGGTCAATGTCGACATTCACCATGTACTAATGGTGAATGTTAAACATATAACAATATTATATTTTCTTCTGCGTAATTCAGTCGCGAATAAACGCACTTGAAACTTGAAATAAGAACTTAAGACCATGAGAACCTAAAACACACAATACATTCAAAATGAGAAAGGAAAATAATAGAAGTTAAAAACGTACTTAATTATACAGTACGTTCTAAATGAGAAAATAAAATAACAGTCATAAAAACTTACTAAATTATGTAATTCAAATCTTATTTATTGCAACAACTTAAACTATTATGGCACTTTATGAGCTTTCTTTTCGACTTTCACCAGAGCATATCTGTGATTGTCGACATACACCGGTGAGGGTCCGAATATACAAGAATGTAGTGAAATATTCGGTCTTTCACGGACGTATTTGGTGAATGTTGATATTCTCCGGTGAAAGTCGACATTCTCCAATATCGGTCTTTCACGGTAACATATACATTGCATATACACTGCATATACATTTACGATGTACACCGAGTCAAACAAACAAAAAAGTTCTATTTGGCCTCTGATAAGAAATATATAAAAGAGGCACATCATTTCAGAAAAAGCCCGCTTTTGTAGCAAAATACAAATATCAGAGGAATGCTATATATAAATCTAACGTATATCCTAAGTCTTTCTTTCAAGATATGAATGCAAGCTGAATTTTGTGAACTGGAAATATACAGACATTTTTTTTTTCTTAACTCTGTGTTTATTTAACACTTTCATAACAAATACAATTTAGTTTTCTGTTCTTTTCTAAATGATTATGCTACTTTCTATTTCAGTTACTGTAATAAATTGACCTGAAAACAGACTTCAAAACAAGTGCAAAAATATACATATACATATTACCAAAGAAGATTATAAAGTGTTTCATGTTAACTAACCAAAACTTTAGTGATATGGATCTGTACTATTGCTTCTCCTTTTCGTTAGCCCTTCCCAAAATGCAAATGAGTATAAATCTGTCTACTGGCGAAGGTTTTGAATGCTTGAGAAAAACTGCTTTTGGCAGCGATGCTCGTAGTTTTACTCGTATTAAAATTTGAGCCGGCTAGGTTAGGACAAATTGTGTATTCTTCGGCTGCGATCCTTGCTTTCAACCTTATTTTCAGTCGTCTGTTTTAAACCCGCAAGTTTGATTGCAGCCAAAAGCTGTGGCTTCTGTTTAACCTGTTGAGGCCCGGGCTTTGGTAGCAGTAAAGGCTACCGAAGGACGGGGAATCTTTAAGCGAATGCTCTCCCCCCTTTAAGAAATCACCTCTTATTTGCAACGAAGATTATTGTGTGTACACTGGTGTGCAAAAATTAAGGACGAGACGGTTTTTTCAATATAACTTTGTACAAAAGCTTTCCAAATCAACGCATTTAATACCGTAAGATCCCCAATACGTAAGGACATGAGTAATGTAAGCAACACTTACTAAAAGAGAAATCAGAGGGATAAAAAGAAGATTTATTGAAAAAGTAGCATGGAGCGCAATGCGACTGAAGGCCGAAACATCCCTCTGATGGGTGTCCAGCAAGAAACATCCGGTCTTTAATAGGGGATATGATCTCCCCTGACTGCTAGGCAGGTTTCACAGCGTCTGCCCATGCTGAGAATGAGGGTGTCAATGAGTTGTTGAGGCATTGCTGCCCATTCGTCTTGCAGCGCCAATCGAAGCTCCGGAATCGTTATTGGTGGTAAGGTACGAGCTGCCAAGCGTCTGCCTAGAAAATCCCATACATGCTCGATGGGATTGAGATCCGGAGATCGTGCCGGCCAATCCATACGTTCAATAGCCTCACTCTCTAAGGGCTGTTCGGCAGCTACTGTGCGATGACATGGTGCATTGTCGTCCATGAAAAGGGACTGCGGACCCATAGCGCCTCTAAAAAAACGCACATATGGAAAAAAAATCTCATTACAATAACGGGTCCAGTCGACTGAACCTGCGTTGAAGATGTGAAGGTCTGTACGACTACCAAGCATGATGCCTCCCCAAACGAGAACACCGCCACCTCCATACCTGTCCCTTTCAATGATGTTCGAGGGATGATTGCGGCTTCCCCGCTCTCTCCAGATGAGTATGCGATGAGAATCGCTGCTCAGACTGGATCTGCTCTCATCTGTAAAGAGTACTCGTCCCCATTCACTGTCTCTCTAATTCTGGTGTTCCCGGCACCACAGAGAACGCCTTCTCCGATGTCCAGGAGTTAGAGGTACACACCGTACAGGGCGTCGGGCAAACAGACCCCCACCGTGCAGTCTTCTGGCCACGGTAAAACGCGATATCGGTCGTCCAGTCGCCTGTGTCCATGTGTCTAGCGATTTCTCCCGCTGTCTGCCGCCTGTTTCTTCTGGCCTGTAAGGCAATATACCGGTCATCTGCGGGTGTGGTTCCTCGTGGACGACCACTACTAAACCCCCGGATAGCTGTTCCTGTAGTTTGAAATTGTCTCCAAAGTCGTGAAACGATGCTGTGAGCAATTCCGAACTCTGCAGCCACACTTGTCACACTGCGACCTTCCTCCAACTTCCCAATGATTCGACCTCGGGTAAAAGCATCCAGATGTCGTCTAACAGATTGATTATTCGCCATTTCTTGCTGAGGCAGCAACTCGGTGTAATTTTAACTGCTATACGGCGTGCACTGTCTTTGCCAGAAATACTGATCTTACACCGACAACATGCTTTACACTACTCAGACACTCTCCCATTACGTCTACCTGCATATCTGCGCATGTGCTACCGTACATCACCTTACTTAATCTCCCGATTGGTCTTTCTGTCCGCTCTGCCTCTTCGTTCAGCTGATATGCTAATTTTTCGACTTCGTCCTTAATTTTTGCACACCAGTGTAGTTTAATGGATTCTCAGAGGGGTGCATCTATGTCGCAAAAGGAAGACCTTTTAAAGAGATAAGTGGTTAAAACCCCAGGTACGTCCAATTTAACATTTCACCCCACTTTTCAGCCTGGAAAATGGGGAACAAAAACATGGCTACTAAAGTAGACGACCCCGTCTTTTCAAAGAAAGGACTCTATGGCCACTATAATGGCCATCCCGTCTTCAAAAGGTTAAATTCCAAGTTTAATAACAAACTTTACCATATTTTGTCACATTTGTATTACACAGACGGAGGGATAATTCGCTGGGCAGTCTAATACTTTCTGAAGGTAATTTTTTTTAGCATTAGAGACTTTAAGCGCGACAACTGGCATTACACAGTCCCGGATTATGCCTGGAAAAGGCGTGACATTCATCCCAGTCTCTCAAGGCTTGAAGTTACTGCAACATCGATGAGCCTTAGGGTTTTAATGGTGAGGTTGCTATAGCAACCGCCACACAGCGATGTCAAGCGTTGAGCTGGCACAATGCTGCTGGTAAATTTCTCATAAGTAGTGAAAATTATAAATTTGATGTATTTAAAGCTGCACTGTTAAGAGCGTCTCCTGAGGTTACAGACATGGCGAAATTTGAGTAAGAATTGTACAGCAAAGTAAACCAGGAACGGTTAAGGACCAAGTTATAAAACTTGTCATATGGGAGGAAACTCGATGCGGAGATCATTGAAATAATATTGCTCCGATTATAGCGGCATATCCAAGATTCCCAAGTCGAGTTGCGAATTGTTAGGATTAGCTGTGAAATTTGAAAATGCACATGTTTCAGTAAATATGCATAGGTGGAAGTATGATGAAATATGGAGTGAAAACTTAATGAAGCCTGTGGTCGAAAGGGGTGAAACATTTCACGAAAGACAAAATTTTGGTAGGTGACTGAATATTTGTCCGCTAATGGCGATCACTAGGTCCACCAGCAGCCGAGCTGTAAAAGCCACTGAATACAGGTAGTTCAGTAGAGTTCAAGTGAACAGGCTGGCTGCATGGGTGTTTTCGTGGTTTTCTTCATGTTTAAAGTGGATGTTTTTCTTAAAAGGTCTTCATTGGGCATCCCTCCCTTTACGTGTAGTGCGCAATGCAGATCACGTAAAATAATAATAACAAAATGGCGATTGAGAAGATTAAAATAAAAAACGTTTCAATAAGAAGAAAGTGGATATTGCTAAGAAGATAATGTTAAACTACACTGGTTATCATAAATTAAGGAAAAATCACGATTACTGAAAAGGTTACATGTAGAATTTTATGAAACTTGCCCACAATATACAACATATAGTAAGGTATCAAATAACAAAAAAAAAAAAATAAATAAATAAAATAAAAATAAAAATAAAAATAAAAATAAATAAATTACCAGACAATTACGGTAGTAAAGAAATTAGCACATGTATAAAATGACCATATCGAAGGTGTCAGTTTGCTATTGTAAAAGTACCTTCAATATGGAATATAATCGCCTCTAGAAGCAATACAGCACATTCAGCGATGCGTGATGCTTTCAATTATGCGGTCTATCAGTTCCATAGGAAGCGAGAGCCATTGCTCTTGCAAAGCAGTTGCAAGTGCGGCAAGGGTCTGAGGGGGCGGACTGAGAGCAGCTAGACGTCTCCCTAAAGCATCCCAAACGTGCTCGATAGGATTCAAGTCTGGGGATCGAGCTGGCCACTCCATGCGCATAATTGCTTCCTGTTGAAAATAATCATCTACGATGCGAGCCCTGCGTTATCGTCCTGTAACAAAAAACATCATCTATTGCCCCGGCACATGGGCGCACATAAGCATCAAGGATGTCATCTCTATAAACCGGAGCATTCACGGTTTCCGTCGGAAAGACATGGAGGTCTGTGCGTCCAAAGAGATGCCACCCCAAACACAGACACTGTCTCTTCCACATGCTTCTCTTTAACGGATGTTTGACAGATGGTAACGGGTTCCAGTTCTCTCCATATCAAATAACGCCTACTATCGCTTTCTAGACTAAACCTGGACTCATCCATAAAGAGCACAAGCCCTCTACTGATCAGGCGTCCAGTGGACATGTTGTCGTGCCCACTGCAAACGGTCCCTCCTATGGCGTGACGTGAGCGGCACGCAAATGGCTGGTCATCTCGCATACAGACCACCTTCATGAAGCCTTCTACGCACAGTTGAGGTTGACACCAACCTTCTGGTGGCTGCAGCAAGGGAGGATCTAAGAAAAGTCGGAGTAGCGGTTCTATTCCTGCGTGCACATAATGTCAAATATCAGTCATCGGCGCTCGTCGTAGCAGTTGGCCGTCCTCCTAGATGGTTGGCTTAACCTCCTAGATGCCGAATCTGTGGTTTGAAATCACCTCCAAAGTCAATGAACCATAGAAGGACTCACACTTAGCCATTTGGCCAATTCTGTTTGACTTTATCCTACCTCTAGTCTCCCAATGGCTTTCCATCTTAGTTCTGCAGGCAAATGATGACTTTATCCTACCTCTAGTCTCCGAATGGCTTTCCATCTTAGTTCTGCAGGCAAATGATGCCTTGGGGTCATTGTTACGAATTGGCTATCCCAAATTTCTGATGTCACTCTCACAGTGAAATATGTTGGCTTCTTCTCAAACATGGACTTTTATTCTCCTCGCAGATGATGTATTCCGAGTGCAGCGCCACTCATTTGCATATTGCAGTTTTACTCAGCTACTCTTAATTGGCACATATTCAAATTTTACACGGTTGGGCTTATTTTGGGGGAGTTGTCGGTATTTTTGTGATTTTTCCTTAATTTATGATAACCAGTGTATTTAAAAAAAATAATAATGAAGTGGGTGCTGAGGGTGACGGAGGTTTCCAAAATAAAGAAAAAGCCTCTCAGATTCAACGGAATGAAGTTATGGTTAATGAAAAAGGATTTATAGGTTACTCTGAACCTTCTTTATTTATAGTAGATGGCAGCTCAACACAAACCAGTTCATATATTTTAGCCATATTTAGTTTTTTAGGACCCTCATTTTTCAAAGAAATCTTCCAGATTATTTTTAGGGTATAAAAGGAATTGTTTAAAAAGAAATTTCTATGTTATTTTTTTGGCTGTATGCTAATCTTCTTATTCTATATTAGTTTTAAATCTTTACCTTGAAATCTTGCCTAAAATCAAACGGCGAACCCTAGGTGTGCTCAGACCGGGCTCACCGATAATCTATGACAACTGAGAGTCTGTATTCTTTGTTTCTCCGCATCTCATCGGTCAGTTCATTGACAACAATGCTCGTTTCAGCACTCTTTTTGAAGCTCTATTGAATCAGTGTGTCACTTTGGGCACGATAAGTGCTATCTTCATAAAATTTTACTTGTGTACTCCTCTAGGCCTAATTAGACTGCCTACCTTTTTTTTTTTTAAAAAAAAGTCAAAACTCCGACTTTAAAAGGTAGCGTGCCGGAAAGGGTTAACTTTAAAATTAAATAAGGGGAGCAAACGATAAATATCAGAACCCAAAGCAATGATATGATGATTTTTGCTCAATCGCCACAAACCGAACTGATGTTAAACAGAATCCAGTCAGTGGCTTTGCTAGATAAAAGGACGCAGACCATCTGGCAGAAAAAATGTCAGAAAGATAGGTTGTTTGACGTTTACAGGAGGAACAAAAATGATAAGAGTGTAAGGAAAGTACTGCGAGTCTGTAAGGTGTGTGATTTTGCTGTACAAATTTGAGCAAGGCAAGTTAGTAATTTTGTGATTAGAAATTTGCAGGCATTAGGATTGTCTATAGATAACAACTGTCTATAAAATATTTCAGAATCAAAATATGGAGTCCTTCCTAACCACCAGAAAGCGCTTATTTAAGATGTTTACCGCACATGAATGTTTTAGTTAATGAACGCTATTATTATAGAAGTTTTGGTGTCAGCAGCAAATTCCAGAATATACTCACTCTGCAGTCCTGAAGGCAAGATCGAAATTGTATCTCCTGTTCTTGGGATTTAGAGATTCAAACTCGAAAGCATCGGGATAGAAGTGATGAATGAGAGCGCAGAAAGCCATTCCGTCGTTCCATGACGTTGAAAAATTTGTTATGTCTACTTGCTGCAAAAAACAAAAGCTGTTAACGATCTACCATATTTACATATTCATACATTGTACGTAATGAGCATAACTTCGTATATGAGCTACATAAGCTTATTGAATTTGAACCAGGCACTGTTTATGAGGTCTTGAAATTAACATTTTGTTAAATAATAAGTGTATAATGTACTTAATAATAAATATACATATACACGGTTAGAGACATTAAGTATATTTTTGAAAGCAGGAGAGATGAAAAGTGAGAAATGCCATCGCCGGGACTTCCTCTCGATGACCACTACACCACGAAGGCATGCTAAGGTGACTAGAAAAATACCTTATAATACTATCTACCATTAAGTATTTGGACATCCATGCAAATGCAGATATCGGCGGTGATGATATACATCACACCAACCGCCGCTACATATCGCGTAGGAAACAAAATTGTCGCATGCAAGATGCCACGAAGTGCAGAACTATCTGATTTCGAGAAATGTTTAATAGTCGGGTATTACAGAAACGGGCGATTTTTAAGAAGTATACCTAGAGAGGTGGATTACCCAAAATCGAGCGGTGATTAATGAAATGTGCACTGAATCAGCGGATCCATGAAACCGGCGGATACAGACCGACGGGTGCTGTCCGAGAAATTCGGAAGAACCGAAACGAACTGATGGCTCACATACTCTAAGAGTTTGAGTAAGTATTCGGAAAGTTCAGCAGAGGTGAAATTATGGTCTGGGGTTGTTTCATGGTGAGGTCAACGCCGACACTTGCTGCACTATTTTGCATGGCAGAGTGCTTTCTACGCTGACACAGTTTAACCGGTTGGACACATGTTACTTTCAGAACGAATGGACACGTGGTCTAAATTCATGGTAAGGTCAACACATGACAGAGTGCTTCCTACTTTGTGGCAGCTTTAAGGGTTGGATACATGTTATTTTCAAAAATAATGGACTGGGCAGCCTTGAGCCCAGACCGGCCCTATCGAGCCCTATCGACAACCTCTGGAACGAGTCGGATCACAGAATTAAGAGATGCAACAACCGTCCAACATTGATGAAGGAACTTGCATGTCTTCTTCAAGCTGAGTGGAAACTGTCATACAAGGACTTGAGGAAAGCATGCCCCGCAGGTTTGAGGCTGTGATTGCCGCTCGTAGAGGCTCTACCAACTATTGAATATGAATCAATTTTGTTTTTCCTTTTCTATCACGGTTCAAATCACGGCCCTGTACGGTGTGTACCTCTAACGCCTGCCCATCGGAGAAGGCGTTCTCTGTGGTGCCTGGAACACCAGAATTGGAGAGACAATGAATGGGGACGAGTACTCTTTACAGATGAGAGCAGATTCAGTCTGAGTAGCGATTCTCTTTGCATACTCATCTGGAGAGAGCGCGGAAGCCGCAATCATCCCTCGAACATCATTGAAAGGGACAGGTATGGAGGTGGCGGTGTTCTCGTTTGGGGAGGCATCATGCTTGGTAGTCGTACAGACCTTCACATCTTCGATGCAGGTTCAGTCAACGGGACCCGTTATTGTAACGAGATTCTTCTTCCATATGTGCGTCTTTTTAGAGGCGCTATGGGTCCGCAGTTCCTTTTCATGGACGACAATGCACCATGTCATCGCACAGTAGCTGCCGAACAGCTCTTAGAGAGTGAGGATATTGAACGTATGGATTGGCCGGCACGATCTCCGGATCTCAATCCCATCGAGCATGTATGGGATTTTCTAAGCAGACGCTTGGCAGCACCTTACCACCAGTAATGATTCCGGAGCTTCGATTGGCGCTGCAAGACGAATGGGCAGCAATGCCTCAACAACTCATTGACACCCTCATTCTCAGCATGGGCAGACGCTGTGAAACCTGCCTAGCAGTCAGGGGAGATCATATCCCCTATTAAAGACCGGATGTTTCTTGCTGGACACCCATCACAGGGATGTTTCGGCCTTCAGTCGCATTGCGCTCCATGCTACTTTTTCAATAAAGCTTCTTTATATCCCTCTGATTTCTCTTTTAGGAAGTGTTGCTTACATTACTCATGTCCTTTCGTATTGGGGATCTTACGGTATTAAATGTGTTGATTTGGAAAGCTTTTGTACAAAGTTATATTGAAAAAACGTCTCGTCCTTAATATTTGCACACCAGTGTATTTATATTTACCGTTATTTACTCGCATATTTTCCCCTTAGCACGTTAGCACAGCATATTGAAATTTTTAACTATTCTCGTAATTTTCAGCATCTTCAAGGCGTTCAAAAAATGAACTTCCTTAAATTTTAAAACGAAATTGTACACGTTGTGGTGTTTTTATCTTAATAATTGATTTTCTCATGGATTTTGGATTCATAATTATTATTTTTTTCCAATGGCATATTATGAACAGTTAAAGCAAAAATACAAGAACATAGAATACAGCAACACAATGAGAAAAAAACAGCTGCAACAGAGTCCATTAATCTAACATATCTTTTGCCTCTCAGTAACGCTCGGCGAGAGAAGTCTTGCGCAGACCAGGACAGTGGGGTAGATGTGCGGCATCCATCACCTCTCCAGAGCTGCATAGAGTGCATATCGGAGAAGGGACAATTTTGAATCTTTGAAGATGATATTGTAGGCAGTCATGTCCGGTGGCAAGGCGGAATTCAGCGACCGCTCTACGCGTTGAGCCATTACACAAATTCGGGATAGCATTCTTCCAAGACCTATGAGAAACACGATGATAGAGATCTTTCTGAGCATGTACTTTGATAGGTCTTTTAATAAGGTTCCTAACAGTATGGAAAGGAAAAGGACGAAAAATATTCTGCATGATTAAAGCACCCGTTTTTGCAAAGAAGTCGGCTTTCTCGTTACCCGGAATCCCACTGGAGAACAATAGTTTTCTCAAGTGAAGCCAGGTTTTGTAGATAAAGTCGACAATCCAATATGTCCTGTGATATGGGATTTTTATCTGAAACGATAACCAACACAGCAGCTCGGGAATCACTGAGTATAACAGCTTTTGAGAATTTTTCAAAGTGGCATGGTAGCTGGTGCAGAGCTGTACGAATCGCAGCAATTTCACCGTCAAATGCAGAACCTCGGCCCACAGGGATGTAGAAATGGAAAATTTCGGAGAAAACTCCGGCACCTGCATTAGGGCCATCAGACAGGAGGGATCCATCAGTGAAGATCCGAAACCACTCTGGCTCAGGGTAAAAATTATTTAATACATCGAAAGCGAGGGCTCTCAAAATAGACGGTTCCATATTACGTTTCGTTACTTTTTGACCCAGGTCAAGATTAATCCAGGAAGATTTCAAATTTATTGGATTTTCTAGTGAAACAAGTAATTCTGGTTCATTCATTAAACCAAGTGAATTTTTTAACTGAAAAACTCTCTGTAGAAAGCCCATCTGGGTCTTTACATTTCTAGTCAGATCTTGACTGACTTCATTTCAGTGTGAAAGACATCCAGGAACCCTAATGATCTTTTCCCAGAGAATTAAGGCCTTGTCTTGGATTACGGTTTTTAAGGGTTTATCACCAGTTAACATGAACATGGCGTCAATCGGGGTGGTCTTCCCAGCTCCAGAAACAATACGTAAGCACTGATTTTGGATTTTTTCTAGAGTACATTTTTACGGCCACAACAAGTGGTTCACAGCAATAAGTCAGAAGGGGGAGGATAAACGAATGATAAGTTTGGTGCAGGGTTTGTCCAGTGCAACCCCACCTTGCCTCATCAAGGCGTTTAAGGACAACGAGTCTCTTCGTAGCACGGTTGTACAAGTCCTCAACATGTGGCTTCCATGTTAATTTGCGTCACACCCAAATATTTAAATTTATCGCACAAGAGGATTTGCGTACCCTTATACGTCAGCTGAAGATCCAAAGATTGGTGCATAAGTGAGAAAGTCAGGCAGTATGATTTATTTAAGTTCACCTCCATAGTATTAGTATCACACAAAACTTCCAAAGCATTCAAGGCAGCAGAGAGTTTGGTCTCTATGTTTCTCACTGCATTTTCATTTTTAGAAACATTCCAGAAAACTAAATCATCAGCGTATAAGAGACACTTGACGCCAGAAATCTCTCGTATTTTATAAATCAAATCATTAATATAGATGTTAAAAAGGCAGCAGCTACTAACAGCTCCCTGTGGGAGACCTGTTATTAAGATCTTAGATTTCCATAGAGCGTTGCCGTATCTGACTCTGAAAGAGCGCTGGAACAGGAAGCCTTTAATCCAATTAAAAAGATTTGCTCTAATGCCTAGCCCAGATAGTTTCGGTAGAAGGCACTCCCGCCATACTTTGTCGTAGGTGGACTTGAGGTCAATAAAAACTGCAGTCAGGACCTGTCTATCATCCAGGGCGTCCTTGACATATTGATTCAGGAGGGCAACATGTTGGTTAGTTGATCTGACGCTTCTAAACCCCGCCTGCTCCTCGGCAAGAAGTCCTCAAGTTTCTAAGTGATAATTAAGTCTTCTCACAATTACTTCCCCATAATACTAGTAAGCGATATTGGTCTATAGTTACGGAGACTATTCCGATCTTTGTCTTTCTTATGTATGGGAATAATGATAGAAGTTCGCCATTCAGCTGGTACAGTACCAGTGTTCCAAATTAGATTGTAAAAGTTCCAAACAGTCTCAAATGTTCCAAGACCAAGATGGTGGAGAAATTCAGAATGGATTCTATCTCCACCAGGTGATTTTCCAGAAGGAAGGCTTCCCAAAGCATAGGTCAAGTCTTCTCGAGTAATGGGTGCCTCAAAAACTGAATCAGTAGAAGATTCAAATTCCGATTGCAAGAATGTAGTTTTTTGCTTAATTCTTGACGAATGTATTTTTGCGTAAGTGTTTTTCTTATTAGCTCTACAGAAATGCTGTGCAAAAGCATTCGCTACAGAAGAATCTGAAGAAAGTTGTTTATCTTTAACTATGAAGGTTTATTTAGGTGAGCCAGCAGGATCATTCCTTAGGTTGCCTACAAATGGATTCATAATTAAAGAAGCAAAAATAGAGAAAAGAAAAAAAAAAAAAAAAACAGGGCTTATCGAATGCTCTTGATGATTCTGAAGATCACTGTAAGAGGCAAGACAGACTGAACAGAAGAAAATTAGAATTAAAATCATTAATTGAAGTTTACAGAATTCGACGTCTGTGAAAGGTTTTCAGGTATCCTAACTGAGAACTTAAAGTGTTTTGAATAATTTTACAAAATCAGTCTTAAACGAATCGTAAAAGAATTAACAATTAACGATAAAAGATTTATTAATTTTTTTCCTTTTTTGAGTTAAAATTTGTTCTTGCGAAATCTTAAAGCTCTCTCAATCTGAGTAATCGACATTGAAACTACACTTATGTGCAATATTATAAATGCCACAAGTACTAAACTCGGATGCAGTATTTTTAAAGGATTGACGATCGAATTTTGTTTGACAGAAAAGAGAAAAAAAGAATTGCAGGTCAGATCTGAAGAATCATCACAATTATTTAACTAACAAAAGGAGAGAAGAATGAGATTGCAAAAAGATTATTTTAACGAAGAAATACAGTGTCTCACAAAAGTGATGGGACACTTGTGCTTTACAAAAGGAAACTGTAATAAAATAAATTAAAAAAACATGTAAACATTTTTTGTGGGTGTGTTTCATACTTAAATTTAGTAACAATTATTACATAAGATACATTTTCTCAAAATATTAAAATATTAATTTAATAAAAATACAGTTGTTCAGAACGGAGCAAAAAATGGCAAAATAAGTGATGGGACACCATTAGATACTACTATGTACTACAATAAAAATATTTTTTGGGGTTTTTATTTTTACTCAAAAGCAATTGGCAATAATTTATAAAATCGTCTGCAGTATTTCTCTCCAGTTTATTTTGGAAATTTTGTGTTTTTCAGCTCTGTGCAGCCATGAATGCTAAACGAAAAGAAATTTTGCCTGAAATTCGAAAATTAGTTATTAATTTGCATATTGAACGTGGAAAATCTATTAGAGAAACTGCTGAAACAGTTAACTTGAGTTATTCAAGTTAACTGTTTACAAGTTAAATCATTAAATTATATAAAAAGAATCATATGATTCAGGATAAAAGAAGACCTGGTCGACCATCAAAGCTATCCAGTGGAATAAAGCGAATTATCGTTTGAAATATTAAAAAAAATCCAAGAATGAGTGCTCCTAAAGTTGCTGCTGATTTACAAGCATTATATGGAGTAATTGTTAATCCTGAGACTATTAGAAGAGTAATTCGATCTGCTGGATATCACGGTAGAGCAGCCAGGAAAAAATTCTTCGTAAGTGAAAAGAATAGAAAACTCAGACTGGCTTTCGCAAAATCCAACATAAATAAGAATTCTGATTACTGGAATGAAGTTATATTTGCTGATGAGAGTAAATTTAATATATTTGGTTCTGACGGTAGAATCTTGGTGTGGAGAAAACCCAGGGAAGAATTTCGCAAACAGAACTTGGTGCCAACAGTAAAACATGGTGGAGAAGGAGTTATGGTATGGGGGTGTATGTCGTTCGCTGGAGTTGGTAATCTCGTTTATATTGACAGTATAATGGATCAATACAAGTATATTGACATTTTAAATCAAAATTTGAAATCTTCAGCCTGAAAATTGAATCTTCATAACGATTTTAAATTCTACCAGGACAATGACCCCAAGCATACTGCTTTGAAAGTTAGACTCTGGCTGCTGTATAACTGTCCTGAAATAATAAAAACACCACCACAATCTCCAGACTTAAATCCCATAGAGAATATTTGGCAAGAATTGGAATCAAGAATTCGCAAACACGCCATTTCTTCAAAGCAACAATTAAAATCGGTGCTTCAAGAAGAATGAGGTAAAATCGCTCCAGAAATAATAAAAAAATTAGTCGAATCCATACCAAGAAGATTAAATCACGTTTTAAAAGTAAAAGGAAATCCAACAAAATATTAAAACATTTTAAAAAGTAAAATTTATGGATAATGTATTTGATGGAAAAGTAAGTGTCCCATCACTTATGTGAGCCATTTTTTGCTCCGCTCTAAACAATTGTATTTTTATTAAATTAATATTTTAATATTTTGAGAAAATGTATCTTATGTAATAATTGTAGCTAAATTTAAGTATGAAACACACCCACAAAAAATTTTTACATGTTTTTTAAATTTATTTTACTACAGTTTCCTTTTGTAAAGCACAAGTGTCCCATCACTTCTGTGAGACACTGTATTTGCATGAATGAAAATGAACAGGCAATTGCAATAGATTTGAAAAATTTGGCATGTGATTTTTTTTATTCAGATAAAAATAACGAAAACAAATTATCATTATTCTGCAGAGTTGAAAATATTCAGCATGTAATTGTTTCATTTAAATAAATATGACCAGAATAAAACTGTCTTTACACAGTTATCGAATTGAAGGCAATATCAGCTACCAAATGCCAGTGGGCTCACTGATGCCATTTGAATCGTCTGCGTATCATCAAAATAAATATTTCTCTGCGATTTGAATGTCACGGCAAATGCAGATTACAGCATTACCACCGTCATCGTAAAGTTCAATCAACTCAATGGGTAATTTGGCAGTACTCCAAATTATCCTGCAGATGAGTTGATATAAGGATAGCTTCTGCGAGATCTGTTGAAATTTACAGATTCCCGAGAACAAGAGCCGTACGCAAAGCCAACAAACTCTTGCAGAGAAGAATTTTTTCAGATTTTTGTGTTTCTCAATTTGAGAGAATTCACAGTAATTTATTGAAAACTAATCATTTCGCGAAAGTAGCAGTGTTTTAGCATGACAATTAGGTTCAGTTCAAATGTTTTGAGCTATGAAAATTAAGAATAGATTCAAAATTAAAATAAAAGACATAGTAATACCTCGTATTCCCGAGTCTTGCTTTTGCACCACTGAAGTAGCATATCCTTTATATCACTTGCACTTCGAGTCACACCACCACCACGTTGGAAACTAAAATGAAACGACACAAAAAAAAAAAAAAAAAAAAAAAAAAAAAAAAAAAAAATTGAATTCGGCTGTAATATGGTTAATCCTCCCAATTAATATAAGCATATAACTATAAAATGCGATTAAAATGACATAATTTTGTAATGTTGTCATTGCAATTTCATTAATTAAATTGAGGAGCAAATTTTTACTTTTCACTTGTCACAAGAAAAGTAATATGTGAGCTCAACAATATTTTTAGTCCAAAGGGGCAATCAGGAGCGTAGCTAGAGTTTCCAGCGCCCGGGGACAACTGAAGAATTTGTGCCCCTTTCTGTGTACCAAGAATGGAAAACATTTCATTAAAAAATTTCGTAGCATCAATTTGGCGCCCTTTGGATGTTGCGCCCGGGGACAGATGTCCCCCCTTGCCCCACCCTAGCTACGCCACTGGGTGCAATTAGCCCACAAGGACTATTAATTTCGTTTTGCCATTTAGCGTCGATTCACGATAAGCGTTGTTTCACTTTTCAAATAGTTGCCACCAAATATTATCGCCCTAGAGCCATCCAAAATTTGAATAACGTAATCTTCCATAGAATATGGGCACGTGGAAGCCCTGAATTCGAAATTTGTTTTACATTGGTGTGCAAAACTTAAGCAACAGGTGTTCCTTTTGACATAAATCCACGAGATATCATCTGAGAGACAGGAAATTCAGAAATAAGAGACAGCATTTTGTATTTAAACGATGACGAAAGCATAATTGCGCAAAAATGAATACAATGCATACAGTATGGAATTAAACAAAAATAGGCTTTATTGAACTCATAGTATCGTTACACATGATTGTCTGTATAAGAGGAAGAACGAAAAGCAGATGTTCCTTAGTATGGGATATGCCCTCCCCTTAGGCTGTTATCACATCTATAGACGCGCGCGCTTACCCGGGACAATTCCGAGAAACGAGTTTCTAGTAGCACGGCTTTAAGCTGCAGGCTTCCGAGAAATGTTTCGTCTAGCTAGGAGGAACGTGTCCCGGCTACGAGCAACATTTTAGAACTTTTCCCAAAATGTTCCGGCCGGAGACGTGTTCCTCGAACGTTCAACCAATCAGACGAAAGGTCAGCTTCTGAAGGATCTAGGTAACTTTCAATATGGCGATGGCTCTCACTGTGAAGTGATGGACGGTGGAAATAGAGGCCGATTTAATTATTGCTGTTTTGTTGTAATACAACTGCCTGAGTCATTTTTTAAATGTGTATATATTCATTAAATATGTAATCGTAGAAATTTCAGAGTTGACATTATTTTACGACGTTCTTGCATTTCGGATTTGTTTACAAATTGTTCGTAGCCAAAAGTTCGCCAAATTTGTCGTATTTCGTGCTGATCGTGTATTATAACACTGTTATATAATAGAATTTTATTTCTTAAATTTAAGTTGAATAATTTTTTAAAATCCGTTTGTATATGCGCGGCTTTTCTCCTAATTACTTATCTTTTAAATTGTTAACTGCATAATCAGTGACACATTTTAAACAGCATAAAAGATGCATAAAAAGAAAAGCATAGCTTATGTAATAATGAGAATACTCATTAAATTTGTCTATTATTTTCATGTTATTAATGAAATACTTTTTGAATTATAAATACATTAGAAACTATACTTTTATTGGAAATGCTACCTATTGAAACATTGAAAATTTATGCATTTATTATTATGTATGATGAAAAACATTTGTATATACATTCATTAATATAAATCTTATTCATTACATTAATACTAATAAATATATATTAACAACTTCTAAAACATCGCATCTCTCTATCTGTATGTAAATATATGACTTATTAGATGTGTGTATATATATATGTATGTATGAATACAAAAATGAACATTACCAAGAAGTTTATTTGAAGTTACTTTTAATTCAGATAACGATTATGTAATTGGCAGAACTATAGTTATCAGTTCTTTGCAAATTATTATGGGTATGTAATAATCAGTTGAAAAATAATTGATGAGTATTTGAGTACTAAAGAGTGTACACATTTTGTTATTGGGTTAATTCATAATTATATCATACGTATGATCTACGTAATAAAAACATGACTAATAAATAATAAGAAATGTAACAGCTGTGCATTTATAACATTTGATTACTTAAAACAGCGCACAACTGATTATCACCTTCATGTCTGTTTACACAATGAATTGCACTTTCCAATTAACTGCACGGGCCTACTAGTGGCCGAAGCGTCGTTGAACACTGGTAGTTTTGTCTCAGGTTAGAATGCCGCGAACGGGCTGGCTACATGACGTTTCCTTGGTTTGCCCCATTTGTAACTGGTATACGAGCCAGTTTTAAAAAATCTTCTACAAAAAGATCCCTCCTGTTGTTAGCCCTCGAGGCTTTGCGGTAATCACATAAAACCAACTGAGCCCACCAGCGGCCGAGCGGTAAAGTCGCTGAACACTGGTAGTTCGGTCCGAGGTTCGAATCCCGCGAACGGGCTGGCTGAATGGAAGCTTTCGTGGTTTCCCCCATGTGTAACGTGTATACGAGCCAGTTTCCCTTAGAAAGTCCTCCCCGAAGGCATCCTTTCCCTTAGGCAGATAGCCCTAGTGTGCTTTGCTGTAATCTCAATAAATCAAACCATAAAACAAACTCATGATGTGAACACCTAATTTCTAGAGTTGGTATAATTAATGTGTTTTAGGTATATTACCGAGTGTTCTATGGGACAGTAAACAACTCGCACATGTTTGATTGCTCATGTATTCATATGCTTTATTTGATCTTCATTTTGATAAATAGTATCTGCTGGCTGTGAGGAAGTAAATATCAGCCATATAGATTTTTGTCATTTGAATGGACAAAACAGTAATTATGAGCCATAAAGTTAGTCAGAAAATGCTTTCACCAGGTCACAAATTTTCCAGTGAGCCATCAAATTTTCATTGAAATGCAGACAACAGAAAATACACATAAGCGATGTGTGATAAATAGACATATCCATCACACGTTTTTAAACTATTCTTAGAGTGTATACAGAATTTGGCTATTACTGATGTAATTGATTGCTATAACCAGAAGTGTGTTTATCTGTTACATGAAGTGCCAGAGTGGAGATCAAAGTGATTAACTTAATAGCAATCACCTTTCTATTATCTTCCATTATTAACAATAAAGTTTAAAACGAAAAGCGTGTGAGCGATACAAAACAACACGAAGAAGCGAATGTCACTTGAAAGGAAACGTCACTTTCGCCAATCTGAGCGATAACTGATTCTTGTTTGGCTTTCAGCCTGTTTGCCAAGTGAAGATGGTAACCCTATTTCGCCAAAGGCCGTTTCTCAGAACTGTTGCTACAAACGTTTTGTCCCGGCAACAAACAGCTAATGTGATAACGGCTTTACTGCAATGGTTGCTTTTCACCGTCTCCCCACACCAGATTGTCCAACAGATCTTGAGATGAGAGTTCCCATTCCTCAATCAGCATAGCATCTGTTTCAGTTGTTGGGTGTTCCCCGGAGGATGTAATCGTGCCTCAAGGCGTCTCCCCGAAGCATCCCATATATGTTCTATGGGATTTCTATATGACTTAAATCAGGGGAATACACTTTCCAATCCATTCCAGTGATATTTTCACTTTTCAGTAGCTTCTGAACAGCAGGAGTTCGGTGTGGCCGTGCATTGTCATCCATAAAAACGAAGTCTGGTCCAATTGCACCTCGGAACAGACGCACATAGGGAAGGATCACCTCCTGACAATAGCGAGCTCTGGTTACTGAACTTCTTCTGTCGAAAACGTGGAGCTCTGTCCGCCCGTTCAGCATAATGCCACCCCAGACGAGATCTCCAGGACACCGTAATGGTCTCTTTCCGTGATGTTACTGAGATTAAACCGTGTCTTTACCTCTCTCCAAATAAGTTGGCGTTGAGAATCGCTTAGGCACTAAAACGACTGTCATCCGTAAGGAGGACACGACTCCATTGATGAGATGCCTAGTTTTCGCGCTCCTTGTACCACTCTAAACGGTGGCGCCGATGGACAACTTTCAAAGGAAAGCAGCGTTCAGGACGGCGGGCGAATAGGCCATCTTTGTGAAGGTGTCTGGACACAGTAAACCACGACAATGGTCGCCGGTTGCTGTACACAGTTGCTGAGCTGTGGAACTTGCTGACTGGTTTTGGGCTCTTTTCACCTGTAGGGCGATATATCGGTTATCTGCTGCAGTTGTTGTCCTAGAGCGGCTACCACCAACCTTTCTAATAACTGTACCTATGGTTTGGAAGGCTTTCCAATCCCGCGAAACGACACTTTTGTTGACTTCGAAATCTTCAGCCACACTGGTCACACTACGCCCCTCCTCCAGCTTTCCGATCATTCTTCCATTCGTGAAGTCATCCAGATGATTTCTTCTAGCCATATTTCACGAAAGATTTTACTTGTATTTGCAGCGAATGTCTTTAATTGCGTCTCCGTCCTTCCTTTTATGGTAGTCTCGAGTGGAGCGCGCCGACCGCACGCGTTTTGCATACGATCACGTAGCCTGTGACGTTTTTTTCCTGACATTTGCATATGCATGACCTTTCTACTGAATTGCGTGTTCATTGTATTGATAGCAAGAACCCCTTTTCTGCAATTACATGGTTATCTGATTCTCATATTTTGTAGCACTTCAACGAATTTTAACTAAACGATTTCAAAGGGAAAAATTTTTAGGACTCGTAGTTTAAACTTATAAGTTTAGTATATATTAAATATAAGTCAGCATATATTAAATCAATATGAATAAATTTATAATCTCAAGGAAGAAAATCGTGTAGCAGATTGAATAACTCATTCGTAAATATGTTGAGAATAGATATGATTCCTAAATATTAGAAATGTCCCGGAAAGGGGGGGCTCAATGCGGTTATTTCTCATTGTTTTGAGATTGACAGTGGGTGGATATGCAAAACTTATCTCTTGGCTATGCTGGGCATAATTCTTACCGTTTCACTAGTTCTCTGCCTTACTGTCTAGAAAATTACTGTAAACATTCTTGAATGACTCGGCGCAAGGTTTAAATTAATTACCCACAGAAATAAAAAATATCGAAGTAATTTAATAAAATTTATATTACGAAGCTAGTTTTCCAGATGCGTGCAAAGCATAAATTACTCGACCAAGATGTTTTAGTCCAAAGGGGCAATTTGCCCTGAAGGACCGTTAATTTCGTTTTGGTATTTTGCGTCGGTTCACTTTTCAAATTGTTGCCACCAAATATTATCGCCCTGCGTTATATTTAAAGAAATTAAATAATGAAGAATCTCCATAAATGTATGCAGGTTTTTGCATTGGGATAAAACAACGGTACCTAGAGCCGTCAAATTTTGAATAACGTAACCTTCTACCGAATATGGTCATCTAGAGGCCCAAAGTTGGAATTTGAAATTTATTTTATTTTTAATATGTTATAATGTAATTTTTATTTTTAATTTTTTATATTAAATTTGTTAAAATTTCATATTTTGTAACACTTTAACGAATTTTTGATTAACAAACTCAACGATTTCAAAGCGAGCTATGGCAACACTGTACGAAAAAAAAACAACATTTTTATCTCCAGCGCGCGAAACTGAGCTGTCAAAAAATTTCGGGTATATTTCAACGAAAATATCCATTTTGACAGCTCACTAATTCATCGGAATAATGTTTTTGCGTTACATCTGTACGCACCAACAAAATAAAGGTCTCTTTTTACTTCCTAGTAAGAAGCAGAGGAAGTATTGTAATCGCGAAAAATTTCGCGTGTTATATTTTGACGAAAATATTCATTTCAACTGCTCTCGAAACTATTTTAAACGATGGGTTTGCATGACATCTGTACGTACGGACAAAATAAAGAACTGTTTTTGCCAAAAAGGATTATAAAATGGATTTAAAATGCATTCAGAAGAGATCTTTTCTTGACGTCTGTATACGTACGTACGTACGTATCTCGCATAACTCAAGAACGAAGGTAGAACGTTGACATTTCGTATATCGGAAACTTCGTATATAGCGTATATAAGTTTTAAGTGGCGAGTCAAGCCTATTTGTTTACATTTGAAGCTCTTAATAGAACAGTGAATTAAGTCAGTTTCTGCACCAACTTTAGCGCCTTTTTGCCGAGTGACACCAAAAGTAAACTTTCAGTTTTGTATAAGTTAAGTGGCGAGTCAAGCCTAACGAGGCCGCTATGAAACAAACTATGTAAACAAATGTTTACATTTGAAGCTCTTAATAGAACAGTGAATTAAGTCAATTTCTGCACCAACTTTAGCGCCTTTTTGCCGAGTGACACCAAAAGTAAACTTTCAGTTTTGTATAAGTTAAGTGGCGAGTCAAGCCTAACGAGGCCGCTATGAAACAAACTATGTAAACAAATGTTTACATTTGAAGCTCTTAATAGAACAGTGAATTAAGTCAATTTCTGCACCAACTTTAGCGTCTTTTTGCCGAGTGAGACTAAAAGTAAACTTTAAGTTTTGTTCACCGAAAAATCTGCCTTCTTGCCCGCTGGCCTAACTGCTTCTTTTCGCGTCGAAACTCTAATTTTAATTGTAAAAATAAAAATAAAAATAAAAAAAATCTTTTCTGCTTTAATTTTATCTTTTAATAATAAATTTTTATTATTAAATTTAAATTAATTTTTAATAATAAAAACATAAATACAATTAAAGCAGATAAAAATCTTATCTGCTTTAATTGTATTTATGTTTTTATGCATTTTACAATTTTTAATGAAAATGTTTTGAGTTTTTATGTTTTTTTTGTATTTCCGCGAAGTGAGAATTGAATTAATTGAATGAGAAATATATCTCTTATGAAAAATTCGAGGAAATAATTTTAAATGAAATGCAGCAGAAATGTGTATAATTTAATAGGCCATACAAAGAAGTCATGCGGTGTCCACATCAGATATTTATTTTAAAATAGAATTAAAATAATTCATTTTAAATTACTGCTTATAATTTGAACCAAATTATTTTAGAATTTAATTCATAAAACTGTATTTTAATATTAAATACAGAATCCGCTTTTCTATATAGATTTTTTTAACATGCTTTTCTTGAAACCTTTCATTAATTAAAAAATTCACCATTTTTTTTTTTTTTTTTAAATTTTTTAAAGTATAATGTTTCAGAAATGGACGATACTATTTTAAAAGAGAAAGACAGACTATTGGTCTTCTTTCTCTTATTCTAAGCGGTTCTGTTTTTCATGAGATAACCGATGAAGAAGAATATGAAAAATAAAGTCTTTTTTTCCCCCTTAAGTGGTTAATTCTCCTGGGGATTTTAAATAATATTTACAGTGCGAGTAAGTGATATGTGTCCAGCTGAGAAAGAAGTATTGACAATAAGAGAAGACGACGTTACGGTTCTGAAAATCTAATTGATGATTTCTGTTTGTAATTCAAAATGAAATATATATATATATTCAATAACAATTCCTTTAAAAAAATAAAGGGATAAAAAATGATTTTTCGAAAGGGGGGAGTGTCTTGAAAAATTACAGCATAATTCTTAAGCGGCAAAATCTTTCAAGATGGAACGTATTATATGAAGATATTTAATATTTTGTAAACATGAAAATATTTGGAAATCGGCTTCTTAAGCGAAAGAATTTTTTGTTTGGAAACTTGTCAAACGGTATTGTATTACAGAAAACGCATCCCCAATTTAAAAAAAAATAATAATTCTGTGGTTTCTGGGAGAAAATTACAGCAGCTTGTCTGAAATCTCAAGCAATAATTTTTTTTTTTTTAGGAAATGTTGCCAGATCTTTCCTTCTTAAAAACATAGTTTCATTGAAAAATAAAGGACAAAGTTCAAAAACGAACAACCAGTTCTTCACAAGAATAACGACTTCTCGTTTTTATCCCACTTCACTCAGCCTGCTTACGTCTTCTTTCAAGGTACATTCTTTATTCATGTCCTTGCGAAAGCCTGTATTATATTTTTATGTTAGCTCACTTTTTTTTGAAGCTTTAAATTATTTGTTTTGCTTCTGGCCCGAATTTTTTTTTTTTTTTTTTTTATTCTTCCCATTTATAGACAGAAAAAATAGTGTAACGGCTCCTTTCAGTTTAACTTAGCTTAACTTTAGTACTCTGAATAAAGCTACAAATTTAGCATAGCCCCGTTACAGAGATAGCTTACAATTAACTGTACGCATTCTGAAATTTTTATTATTTGCAGCTAATTTAAAAATTTGCAGTTTTCTTACCCAGCTATAAATATTAATAGCTAAAGATGGAAATGCATCTCAAAAGAACATCTGCGTCTTTGGAACTCCAGTAACCCCTAAAGATCCAAGCTCACGCTTAAAAACCCTAATTAATTTGCATTTTCGCCGCTCGTCAGTTCAGCGACTAGAAATACAATTTGCATAACAACAAACATACCTCCAGCCTTAAAATCCCAAGGGGGGGGTTCAAACAATAAACTGTATATTATCAAACTGAATAGACTTGAAAAATACAAAAATGGAAGTCTTTAATATCATGATTTAAATGGCAAACGGCATAGCTTTGGAGTCTCTTGGAAGGCATAGTTTCTTGGAAGGTTGTAAGGATCTTAAGTTTTACTAACGTTTATTTTATTTTAAATCTTTACTATCACTTCTTATTTTTTACTTCCGGCCAGAATTAAAAGCTTTAACTTATTTATGCAAAATTGTCTGGCGAACGCCAAGTACTTAAGTTGAGGCTTTTTGCCAAGCAAGAGAGGAAGGAGTTAGTAGAAGCAGGCCGCTTGCCTTAGCAGTTTTACTCGGTTGCTGGTTGCCTTCCAGGCCAGAGGTTTAATCCTCTTGATAATTATAAACGTATTGTAGTGTTAACAGTTCTCTGTACTACATACGGCTTCCTGTTAATATACGGCCAATCTTCTCGGAGGCCCTTGTTTGTTATTCCAAGGTTAAGTTAGAGTTTAGTTAATATTTTTATATTCTTCAGACCACAAGTGGTTGGTCTCTGTATTCCGAAGTCCGGAAATCATTGTAAAGAGTGAAAAATAAAGGGTTTCGTATACCCTTCCTGTGTATCTTGTCTACTTCCCACATTTATTGAACATAGCTTTAGTAATCTCCCTGTTCCGAGTCAGGTTTTTGGAATGTTCCCAAAGCAAGTAAGGCGGAACATTGAACCTGATAAGGTCACCATTGGAAGTGCGTAAAATCACCACTCCAGCTCTGTCATCCAAACCAGGATACACTTTAATTAATTCTACCTAATTTCCAGCATGGCGGAGGTAGTTTATCGTTCTTAATGAGGACCATATCGCCCACTTTCCGTTCTTGCTGTAACTTGTACGTTGTAAGTCTCTGCTGCAAATCTGGACAAATACTCACTACTCCATTTCTTTCAGAAGTGTTGAAACAAACTTTGTACGTTTTTCCACCGATCACTATAACTCAGGTTTTCTTGAATCTGGTTAGCTTCTGGAAGTGCATTTAAAGCCGCTCCTGTTAAACATTGACCTGGTGTTATGGCCTCCAGGTTACAGCAATCACTTGAAGCTGGTACCAAAGGCCTAGAATTAAGACAGGATTCAATTTGGGTTATTAATGTCAAAAATTCCTCGTATGTTAAAATAATTGTTCCTACACATCTTTTTAAGTGATGTTTCATAGACTTGGTTCCTGCTTCCCAAAGTCCTCCAAAATGAGGGGCAGAGGATGGATTAAATAGCCACGCAATATTCTCTGAAGAAATGTAACCCTGAAGCTGTTCATCACGTTCAGCATCAGAAAAAGCTTTCTTTAATTCTTTATTAGCTCCTATAAAGTTCGTTGCACAATCACTATGAATTTCACACTGTTTGCCTCTACGAGTTATAAACCTCTCAAGTGTCGCAAGGAATGATTTTGTTGAAAGATCTGCAACTAATTCTAAATGCATTGCTCTGGTAGTAAAACAAAGAAATAGACGTGCATGACACTTAAAAGATTTTTAACTCCTCTACCAGAACGATATTTGACTTTAAATGGTCCTACAAAATCGACTCCTACACGAGAAAACCCTTTACTTTGAGTAACCCTTGGAGCAGGTAAATTTGCCATCAGTTGAGTTGCATTTTGCGCTCTAAACCTGACCTAGCCGAGTGAGTACGAGGTTCCGTTCCGGGTAAAATGGCTTAGCCGTCGCCGATAATTCGTTCGAATTGTTCGCAACTCCTTTACGGCTCTTTTTAAACTCGTTCGAAATGCAGTAAAGTATGATGATTTTTAAAGCACGTTTTACATTTATGAATACTTCTGCAAGCGAAAGCTTTGTGATTTGAAACTAAACAATTAAAACACAGATTGTTTTTCTTGAAAAATTTAACATGCTCCTGAACATTCAGATTAAAAAACTTATTTTAATACTGGATACGTACACTGCGCGTGAATGTCTGAAGCCAATCAGGTTAATAAGTCTTTCACAGTTTGTTTTCTAACACGTTTATTGCTTCGCTGCTGGGAAGAGTTCTGGCATGAGATTTTAAGAATTCTAGCAGGTCATTAAGAGTTGATATTTACTCACGCTTTTACGTTCTTTCCCACCATCCTCTCGTAGAAGAATCTAGTTTAAATTGTGCTATTAACATCAAAATAGTATTCGCGAATTGTTCTACTTTGAATCCCAAATTCTCAAATGGACATACACATTCTCTCACGGTGTCTACGAACGCTAATAACTGACTGGAATTTTCAGTTTGTACATTTGCTGAATATAAGATTTTCTTTAACAACAATGAAAGTAATTCTCTCTTATGTGAAGATCTTTGACACATTAAATTCCATGCGATTTCAAAATTTCTATCAGAAATGATTAGAGCTTGAACTATCCTTAATGCATCTCCCTTAAAGGACACTTTAAATATTGTAATTTTGTGCACCAAATAATTTATCATCGCTGTTTTAAATAAATCAAAAGATGATAACCATTCTTCAGCACTACCACTAAATACAGGAAGAGTTAGCTTATAAGGTATTTCTCCCTCCTTCTTGGCGTGCCTTCGTGGTGTGGTGGTCTGCACACTGGGTCGGTATTCCAGAGGTCCGCGGTTCGATTCCCGGCGAAGACTTTGTTAATTTTTCATCTTGCCTACTTCCAAAAATACCTGCTGTCTCTACAAGCTTAGGTAAGTGAATGCTCGCTATTTCACAATATTTAGCTTCCACAGTGATATCTTTAACATTCTTAACTTTGGTTAGCATTAAAAATAACTCAACAATAGTATCTTTCATATCTTGTTGTTCTTCAATAAACGTATCAATGTCTTTCTCTTAACAAACTACAAAAATGTTACTAAAAATATCCGAAATTCCAGTCATCACATTACTCAATTTAGATTAAAAAAGTTCTAACTGAGCGTAATCAGTAGAGTCGTAACTCACTGTAATTTCTAATTCTTTAGGCTTAGAGTTCGAGTTTTTAAAAATACCTGACTAAATACAAAATTCGCAACAATATATACATACGTTTTGTACTGCCAATTGCAATAAAAAAGAGGAAGTGCACAACTAGATATCATAGCAGTTCCATATACAAAATTTCAACGTTCTACGGCCGATTATTTTTGAGTCATGCGAGATACGTAACTATCCCTTCTGAATACATTTTATATTCATTTTACAATCCGTTTTGGAAAAAAAAAAAAAAAAAAAAGAGTCGTCTATTCTGTCCATGCGTGCAGGCGTTCACTTTAAAAAATCGTCCAAATGGATTTGGGAAAGGCCAAATTTCATATTTCCGTTGAAATGCGACACCCGAAATTTTTCGCGATTACAATACTTCGTTTACTTCATACAAGGAAGTAAGAAATTGATTTTTCAGCTGCCAGTAAATGGGGGGGGTCAAAATACAGTAAAATGGGCTTATGTGGTTCAATAAAATCTTCTTATGTTTTTTCAGTGCTTATTTGCATTTACCATCATCAAAAAAAAAAAAAAAAACAAACACACAAACAACTTTCCAGATCACGTAGTATATAAGCCCCAACAGTGGCCGAACTGCTAGATGCTGGGAGTGAGATACAGGTTCGATTCCTGGCGAAGCTGGGCCCACCAGCGGCCGAGCGGTAAAGTCGCTGAACACTGGTAGTTCGGTCCGAGGTTCGAGTCCCGCGAACGGGCTGGCTGCATGGGTGTTTTCGTGGTTTTCCCCATGTGTAACGTGTATACGAGCCAATTTCCCTTAGAACGTCCTCCACGAAGGCATCCCTCCCCTTAGGCAGATAGCCCTAGTGTGCTTTGCCATAATCTCAATAAACCAAACCAAACCTGGCGAAGCTGGTCGGCTGCATAGTTGGTTTTCGTGATTTTTTTGTATGTGTAATGTGAATACCAGCCGGTTCCCTTAGAAAGATCCTCCACGAAGGCAATCCTCTCCTTAGACAGGTAGCCTTCATGATGTTAGTCATATTTAAATAACCCAATCTTTTTTTTTTTTTTCTTTTTTTTTTCTGCGTTGGTTCGTTTTTCAAAGTGTTGCCACCAAATATTATCGCTATGTATTATATTTAAAGAAATTAAATATTGAAGAATTTGCATGAATGTTTCTCGCATTATGAAAAAATAGCGGTACCTAGAGCCATCAAATTTTGAATAACGTAGTCCTCCAACCGAACATGGGCACTTGCAAGCCCGAACTTTGAATTTCGAAATTGTTATTATTAATTTTTGATTAACAAACTCAATGATTTCAAAGCGAGCAATGGCAGTACTGTACGGGAAAAAATAATTTTAATGTCGAACGCTCGATACTGTGTATCGGAAACTCTGAAGATATACTGTTTACTTATTTTTAAATATTTTGTGATATTGCTATTGAATTGAATTTTATGTGGTTTACGTGCGAAGAACATGATATTTAATAAATAAAGGGAACACAAGAAATGTTAAAAAACGCTCTTTTAGGCGCAATATAAACTTTCAGATTTTCCTTTGCTTTTTCTTTATTTTATTCTAATTTATGAAACATGAGGATTTTTCTTTTTTTTTTTTTTTTTTTTTAATGTAAGTTTCCCATGTAACTGAAATTTGGCGTTATTAAATTTTACACTTCCAGAGTTTCAGAATAGCCATTTTCACTCTGACAAGTGACAAATGCGCATTACCGACTTCTCCATTTGTATAACCTAAAGAAAAGGCTGAGGTGGTTGCCAGTGGAAGTTACATCTTGACGTCAGAAACCTTTCTTAGAATTCTAAAGAAAAACACTGAGACTATTCATTACTTTCTGAAATCTTTTCTAGAAGTCGGCACATGAAACTTTCCTCAACTCAGGGGTTTTAAATTAGCAGATTTTTACTTTCGTGTTCCACTATTTATTTTTAGAGAATAAATAAATATGAGCAAAATGGGGGCATTCATTATTATTTTAAATTACGAAATATTCATCTCTGTTGCGAACTCTAGACTGAAAAAATCTGAT
Source organism: Stegodyphus dumicola (assembly GCF_044657685.1). Classification (NCBI taxonomy): domain Eukaryota; kingdom Metazoa; phylum Arthropoda; class Arachnida; order Araneae; family Eresidae; genus Stegodyphus; species Stegodyphus dumicola. Next base: position 16,657,390 of record NC_140772.1, on the reverse strand, counting down.
GTGTACACCACATGACTTCCTTGTACGGAATATTAAATTATACGCATTTTTTCTTGCATTTCCTTTAAACTTATTGGATTGAATTAAATATACTTCGTCGACAGCGCGTAAACTACAACAGAATAAATGCATTCTTTAAAATTCACTTTGTTTACCATAGCGACACTCTGGCGCTAGATTCACTTAACAGTATTATATTTCGTTCATATTATAACTCAGAATGCACAAAATTTATATCATTTAAAGAATTATCTAATCGTTGCCACATGTTCTTTTCAAATACTATAATAAAGCTAGAACGATGTATGAAAGAAATTAAGCAAACAAAACAAAAAAGAAACAGTTTTTCACAGACGATTGAGTATTTCTCATTCAATTAATTCAGTTTACATTTCGCGACAAGGCAAAAATACATAAAAACTCAAAATATCTGTATTAAAAATTACGAAGTAAATCTTAAACGCTTATTTCCTCGAAAAAATTCCAGAAAGGATTAAGCATGATTTAAATAATAAATGAAGGCGTTATCTTTGTTGTTGCGAAGATATGTTCTCTAGATTGGCAACAAATCCGCTACTCAGCTGTTTCAAATGTAAACAAGAGCAATGGCCGCCATCAAATTAGGCTTAGCGGCACTTAAACAATTTTAAAATTGTTGATAATTCTAAAAATATATATACAGATTTACTAAAGGCATAAAACCCTTAACCGGAAGATAAAAACAACATAATTCAATCATTTTTAAAGCAAAAAATGTACAATTTATAAACATATAAGAGTAAAGAAACTGAGATCACTGAGCCGGGTAACAGAGTGGATATATTTATAAATATATTTATATACGTTTGGCGCGGCCGATTAAAACCAAAATACGAGGCGCACATCTACATGTTATAGTAGTCTTATATACAAATTTTAACGTTCTGAGGCTACTCGTTTTTGAGTTATGCGAGATACGTAGGTACGTTCGTACAGATGCCACGAAAATTTCTCTTCAGAATTCATTTTAAAGCAGTTTTTAGTTTTTTTTGGAGGAAAAGAGTCTTTTATTCTGTCCTTACGTACAGATATCACGCAAAAACATCGTTAAATTGCATTCGAAAGCGGTCAAAATGCATATTTTCGTTGAAATATGCTGCCTGAAGCTTTTCGCGATTACAATACTTCCTGTTTACTTCGTACAAGGAAGTAAAAAAGACATTTTGATGTTTCTGTTTAACATCTAAAGAATCCTATATAATAGTGACTTCCAAACTTTTCCAAGTCACCGTGCCATTTTTCAATTAATACTTTTCCATAGCGCCCTATCCTAAGTAAAAATGTGAGACATCTTACGTGAGAGATAAATATAAATAGACAACTCGCTTATTTTAATTATTTAACATCTGTTTTTACTTCCTTGTACGAAGTAAAGGAAGTATTCACGAAAAATTCCGGTTATCATATTTCAACGAATATATCCATTTTGACCGCTATCGATTTCAATTTAAGGATGTTTTTGCGAGACATCTGTACGTAAGGACAGAACAAAGGACTGTTTTTTCCCAAACGGATTATAAAATTGTTTTGAAATCTATTCAGAAAAGAATTTTTCGTGATGTTTGTACATACGTATGTATCTCGCATAACTCAAAAATGAGTAGCCTTAGAATGTTGAAATTTTGTATATAAGACTGCTATAACAAGTAGTTGCGCACCTTTTTTTTTGAGTTGCAATCGGCCGAAACAAAAGTACTATATATATATATATGATGTACCAGCTTTTCTCCGGAATAAATAGATTGGTGAAGAATCATAGATGTAGTCGTAGCTTAAAAAATCAGACGATAAGTTTAAAAAACAGGATCCATTTATTATTGGTCAGGGAAAATAGCAGTTACAAATATCAGATATCCGGAGTAAATAAAAAGAATTACTAATAACTTTTTGTATGAAGTTTACTGCTTCGTGACATTTAAGAAAAAGCCCCGATATTCTTCTTCCGAGTTATTTTATAGCCTCTGGAAAGGCGGAGCTTCCAAGAAGTGACGTCAGCCTCGTCAGCCAATCCAGTTCGCTTGAAATATTTCCAGAACATTCTAAAACTGTACGTGTAGAAAAGGCGGGAAAAACAACTTGACTACGGGGCTGTGAATTTAATTCCACGTACTTTCAAATAAGAGAACATCGCCATTAAAAATGAAAAGAACATACAGTTAGAATTTTAAGTATATTCTTGACTATGGAATTTTATTATTACATATATATATATACTCACTCTGTTACTCAACTCGGAGAGCTGAATTTTTTTTCTAACTCCTATATGTTAGTAAATTGTGCACTTCTTGCTTTAAAACTGATTGAATTATGTTGTTGTTATCTTCCGGTTAAGGTTTTTATGCCTTTAGTTACCCTGCATCTTATAGTTGTAGAATTATCAACAATTTAAAAGTTGTTTCAGTGCGGCTAACCCTAATTTTTTTTTTTTTTTTTTTTTACCATAGCACCGATATTTGTTTACACTTGAAAGTTAGCAGAATAGTGAATTAAGTCAGTTTCTGCACCTTCAGGGTCCTTTTTGTCGAGTGGGATCAAAAGGAAACTTTCGGTTTTGCCCACCGAAAAGTCTGCCTACTTTCCTGCTGTCCGAAAAGCTTGTTTTGCGTAGGAACTCTAATTAATTTTAATGGAAAATTAAAAAAAAAAAAAATTATGTTAACTGCATTCGGTGTTTTACGTTTTTCTACATTTTTCGATTTTTAATGTAATTTTAAAAGAAATTTTTTTTAAAAAATAATTTTAACTGCATTTGGTGTTTTACCGTTTTTTTACATTTTTCGATTTTTAATGATTTTTAATTTTTTAATGTTTTTCACTTTTGACTAGCGGCGTATTGAGAACTGACTTAATTGAATGAGAAATCTATCTAATGAAATTCGAAGAAATAAATTTAAATGAAATCTTTCTTCATTAAATCCGGTAACAAAATTGTTACTTTTTGCTGCTGATTCGACGACTGTCGGTTTCGTGACAAGCATTTAAATCGTACGAAATCCGATGGGAAAGAAAATGGTGGATTTTCGACTTCGGGTAAGAAAAAAAAAAAAAAAAAAAAAAAAAAGATCTAAGAAAGTCGGTACACTCAAACCCGAATGAAAGGACATAAATGAGTTAACTTTAGCAACAATACAAAGAAAAGTTCACGGTTTCTATTTACAAAGCGAGACGTGCAAGCTTGTTCTAGCCTTATATGTATTCTCAGTATAGCATAATGTATGGCGCGATCATTTGGTGCTATTGAAAAGACGCAGCGTTGCCGGCTCGCAAATGCGAGAATATTCTACGCCGGCGATGTTACTTTTATATAGGGTAAAGAAAAAATAAATCTAGATGTTTTTAGCTTTGTTTTTTGTTTAGTTTGTAGAGACATTAAGATTTTTTTTAAAAACAGGAGGGGTAAAAAATGAGCAATGCCCTCGACGGGACTCAAACCTGGACCTCTCGAATACGTGCCGAGTGTACTAACTGTTATACCACGAAAGGCATGCCGGAAAGGATGGAGAAAATACTTTTTAAGCTTCCCCTTTTAAAGGGCGACTGGGGATTAAGAGACCCAATCACCAAATCCTGGTAGTGAAGAATCATCAGCGACCACATTTTTATTCGGGCGCCACTGTACAGTCATTATGTTTTTTTTTTAAATTTTTTATTTATTTATTTATTTTAAACAGGAGGGGTGGAAAATGAGCAACGCCCTCGTCGGCATTCGAATCTGGACATCTTGAATTCGCGCCGTGCTAACCGTTACAAAACGAAGGCATGCCGGAAATGAGAAAGAAAATACCTTATTAAGTTAAGCCAAATGTTTTGGTTCAATTAATTAATGAAGCTTTTACAATATTTCGTGGCGCTACGAGCTGCGTAATGGCAAACCGCACATTGAATTGATAGTGTTAAGCGAATTTCGCTTACTGCGCATGCTTGATGGTGTACATTTGGCGCGGGGAGAAATATTGGCGAGTAAGCAACCCTACATTAACATATTCGTGATGTCCGTTGCTGTCCAGTGTGGTTCAGTGATGTTTACAATTGCAATATTATGGAACTTACTCGTTATTACTCGTTATTTTAACGTCCTTACTGATTGAATTTGCATTTTTTTTATTAATATATGTTTCATTTTAATTTAGGCTAATTTGCTGATAACGGTGCATTTAATATTTGTTAACATATGTTCGTAATAGTTCGTTATTTAGATTTAATTTGTTTACATGTTATAATTCAGTAATGTAAACTGTATTTTCTCTCCTAGTTTGGTAATGTATGTTGGCGGGTTTTTTTTTTTTTTTCTTATTTCAAAGAATTAAGTAAACAGCATTAAGTAACTGTAAAATTCTTCAGTGTTATTTAGAAACACTTGCTATATTCCTCTGAAGGAAGCAAATCATTCCTTAAAACTTTTTTCTTAATGTTACAATATATAGAAATTTAGGAAATGTTTAAAAAAAAAAAAAGCTAATGAACTGTATGTGTATTAAGAAAGATGATACTGTGACATAGTACATAAACATACTTGTATTTTTAACATATCAAATTTACTGAAATGGGAAAATACATAACTGAAAGCAATCTTGCAATAGCATTTGGTTTGCAGTCTTTGCCCTGGGCATTTGTATTTACGCTGATTTCATTTACCCATTTTTTGCACTCTTCAATCGAATTCATACTTGATCGTATCATTCAGCTTTCCAGTTGTTCGAGCAGTACAGGAAAAAATCGTATTTTAACACAGTAATTACTTTACATTTACATTATACTCTACGAAGATTTAAACGCTAGATTTGATTACAATCAGATGGCGGTACATTTACCATATATCGTATTTATCTTTTTTTCAAATCGCGCCAACATAATAATTACGCCAACTTTTTTTCTGGGTATGCGCAGTATGCGACATTCGTTTAACACTGTTCAACGCAATGTGCGGTCTGCCATTACGCCTCCGGGCTACCGCGGCGTACAGTTTTGGAACCACTGCTATATAACATAAAGCGTCTGAAGTTCATACAAAATCGAAAGCTGAAGAAATCGACATTCTTACTTTTTAGATGTCATTCTGCATATTTTGTATGTCTGTAAAACGTTTGGCACTTTCAAAAAAGCTGCTTGATTCCTTTGTGAAATTCCTCTTTTGGAAAGCTGGGATAGTTATATACTTATTTCCCGCTCCATTCGGCTAGAGGGCATTGTGTACGTTTCAATAGCCAGTGGCAGGCAAAATACTAAAGGTGTAGGACATGGAAGGCAGAGATACATAATAATATACAGTGTCTCACAAAAGTGATGGGACAGTTGTGTTTTACAAAAGGAACTGTAGTAAAATAAATTTAAAAAACACGTAAAAATTTTTTGTGGGTGTGTTTCATACTTAAATTTAGTAACAATTATTACATAACACACATTTTCTCAAAATATTAAAATATTAATTTAATGAAAATACAATTGTTTAGAACGGAGCAAAAAATGGCTCACATAAGTGATGGGACACTTACTTTTCCATCAAATACATTATCCATAAATTTTACTTTTTAAAATGTTTTAATATTTTGTTGGATTTCCTTTTACTTTTAAAACGTGATTTAATCTTCTTGGTATGGATTCGACTAATTTTTTTATTATTTCTGGAGCGATTTTACCTCATTCTTCTTGAAGCACCGATTTTAATTGTTGCTTTGAAGAAATGGCGTGTTTGCGAATTCTTGATTCCAATTCTTGCCAAATATTCTCTATGGGATTTAAGTCTGGAGATTGTGGTGGTGTTTTTATTATTTCAGGACAGTTATACAGCAGCCAGAGTCTAACTTTCAAAACAGTGTGCTTGGGGTCATTGTCCTGGCAGAATTTAAAATCGTTATGAAGGTTCAATTTTCGTGCCGAAGATTTCAAATTTTGATTTAAAATGTCAATATACTTGTACTGATCCATTATACTGTCAATAAAAACAAGATTACCAACTCCAGCGGACGACATACACCCCCATACCATAACTCCTCCTCCACCATGTTTTATTGTTGGCACCAAGTTCTGTTTGCGAAATTCTTCCCTGGGTTTTCTCCACAACAAGATTCTACAGTCAGAACCAAATATATTAAATTTACTCTCATCAGCAAATATAACTTCATTCCAGTAATCAGAATTCTTATTTATGCTGGATTTTGCGAAAGCCAGTCTGAGTTTTCTATTCTTTTCAGTTACGAAGAATTTTTCCTGGCTGCTCTACCGTGATATCCAGCAGATCGAATTACTCTTCTAATAGTCTCAGGATTGACAATTACTCCATATAACGCTTGTAAATCAGCAGCAACTTTAGGAGCACTCATTCTTGGATTTTGTTTAATATTTCGAACGATAATTCGCTTTATTCCATTGGATAGCTTTGATGGTCGGCCAGGTCTTCTTTTATCCTGAATCATATGATTCTTTTTATATCTTTTAATGATATTGAAAACTGATGAATAACTCAAGTTAACTGTTTCAGCAGTTTCTCTAATAGATTTTCCACGTTCAATATGCAAATTAATAACTAATGTTTTAATTTCAGGCAAAGTTTCTTTTCGTTTAGCATTCATGGCTGCACAGAGCTAAAAAAAAAACAAAAATTCGAAAACAAACTGGAGAGAAATACTGCAGACGATTTTATAAATTATTGCCAATTGCTTTTGAGTAAAAATAAAACCCCCCAAAATATTTTTATTGTAGTATGTAGTAGTATCTAATGGTGTCCCATCACTTATGTGAGCCATTTTTTGCTCCGTTCTAAACAATTGTATTTTGATTAAATTAATAGTTTTATAATTAAGACACAATAACACGCCGAATAAATACTAATTCAGAAGTCAAACAACAAAAATCAGCGTTATACCTACAAAATTTTCACAGGACTAGTTTCGATGGTTTTACCGAACCATCATCTTCAGCTGCAAAACACCATCGAAACTAGTCCTGTGAAAATTTTGTAGGTATAACGCTGATTTTTGTTGTTTGACTTCTGAATTAATAGTTTTATATTTTGAGAAAATGTATGTTATGTAATAATTGTTACTAAATTTAAGTATGAAATACACCACCAAAAAATTTTTACATGTTTTTTTAATTTATTTTATCATAGTTTTCTTTTGTAAAGGACAAGTATCCCATCACTTTTGTGAGACACTGTATCTTCAACTATTTGAATTTTTGATATTCTTCTTGTAAATAAATTTTGTTGTTTCCGAAAGTCTTTTTGATGCACCTTTAGACAACGGAACCATTAGATGCAAAACTGATTATGGTTTTCCGAATCTCTTCATTGCCGTCAAAGTAATCTAACGTGAGATTTTACTTCATAGAAAAGAAAGAATTTTGTAGCTACCGGATCTGCCCATTGATATGCGAGGTGGGTGGTTGAGAATTCTGACACTTTTCTTTGCTAGACTCTGCTTAAGAACAGAATTGTGCGACGGCGCATTTTCATGCAGCAGAAACCAATTATTCGACTGAGCTGTTTCAGGCCTAATGCGTTGAATTTTCTTCAGAAATCTATCTTTGGTGTCTTTCTGTAGAATATAGAGTTTGCCATCTGTTCGTCAGGAAAAATTTCCTTGTTAATTATACTTTTCAATCACTAATGCCACTATATGCTTCGTTTTCGCTCAGTATTTCCGAAATCAAAGCTTTTCTGTCTATGGTGTACCTTTTTCAGCTCCAGCAGATATCTAAAATCGCCTACTCTAAGATAATTACAATCAAATATTAGTAGTTGTAAATGACCCTTGTGCACTTGGATTTTGTTACAGGACAACGCCTGATTAAAGCTCTCACCTTCCTTACGGCTACAACTAATAAATTAAACCTAACTTGTTACTTTTAGATAAGAATTAATTTATTCAACTTAACTCGTATGGTTAAAAATGCGTTCATAACTAGATTCATTCTACTGTGGTTAAAAATGCATGCACAACTAGATTCATAATTTCTACGAATAACTGATTACAATACTAAAAGTGCTTCAATATTTATAGGCCATAATTTCATAGGTGTTACGAACTCATAAAATTATGCTTCTTGGTAACACTTTTCATATTTTAATCAGTTTTTCGTAGAAACTGTGAATAAGTTCTTTTGAAATAGTGAAGAATCATCAGCTCTTAAGTATTTTCGTTGATATTCCGTTAAACGATCGACATACACACACTATTTCTAAAGTAAACAAGTACAGCGTCTGAAGGTTTTTCAGATTTTTTATTACGCCCAAAGCGGCCCCCCGCTTTTTTTTTTTTTTTTTTTTTTTTTTTACGTTTTGTGCGTTACCTTTATTTATTAAATATTGTTGCGTTTTTCTTTTCTGTCACCAGTTGTTACGTTATTTCTTCTTTCACGTTCGTACGGGGTTCGTAGATTTGGAGTGAATAACGACGACACTTGATGAAGTATCAAAACACACTTTATTTGCAATTATTGTCAGGACAGTTCCAAAACACGTTTACAGTCGTCGATGAACTACTATAAACACGCTGACACGATCAGCGACACAGCCTTCCGGTTATCAGGCTATTAGGTGGAGACAGCTTCATGCAAAGCACCCGACTCTACTTGGTCGTTGTCGGAACTCCACGTGCTCTCGAGACTCTTCACGCTACAACTCGCGATGCACTCGACGACACACGAGCACAGCTCCCGACCCTTCGGTTCAGTCGTTACCGGAGCTCAATAAGCTCTCTCGACGATGCACCAACCGCGATACACTAAGAGACTCCTTCGGTGCACTCGACGACCCACTCGGCACTCGCTGCCCGGCTGTCAACTCGATCGACTCCGCACGGATTGACTCGCTAGAGGAGAGGCACACTCGATACTAACTAGCTCGCACTCTAGACGAGGCACACACACAAACGCTAACTGACTGCGGACCAGCAGGGTTTATATAGCTTTTGACTGGTGTTCGAGAACATTCTGGGCTAAACCGGTAAGAATTCGTTCCAAAAGGTTCTCCAACCGTCCATGGTATACCGCCAATTTTGTTGCCAGATGGGCGATTTCTCGCCAAATGTGGCAACCCTGCCTTCTGTTGCCATTTATGACAACCCTAAAACTGCTTTGCGGGGAAGCTATCTTAGCGCGCCTGTACATTTCGTAACAATATCATATTCTTTGCACTTAAACCATAAAATTAAATTCAACAGGAATATCATAAAAATATTTAAAAATAGCATATCTTTAGAATTTCCGATACACAGTCTCACGCGCTGGAGATAAAAATGTTTTTTTTTTTCCCTTCCCGTTGCCATTGCTCGTTTTGAAATCGTTGAGTCTGCTAATCAAAAATTCGTTAAAGTTTTACAAAATATGAAATAGATAATAAAACAAATTCTAGATTTGGGCTTTCAGATGCCCATATTTGAGTGGAGGACTACGTTATTCAAAATTTGATATTTCTAGGCACCGCTGTTTTTTCACAGTGTGAGAAAAATACATACATTCATGCAGATTCTTCATTATTTGACTTCTTTAAATATAATGCAAGGGTCTAATATTTAGTGGCAACAATTTGAAAAGTAAAACGCCGTTTGTCGTGAACCAATGCAAAATGCCAAAACTAAATTAATAGCCCTTCTCGGCAAATTGCCATTTTGGGCTAAAAAAAAAATCTTTGAGAATATCAGGTATCTGTCGGTATTTTCATCATTTTCAATTAAAATGCCGAATGCATTTTTTTTCGTAAATTACTGATTGTTTAAAGGTACAAATAGTTACATATCTGGAAAAATGTTTGTCAGGAAAGGTAGTTTTACTTGTGAATCTGTAAGAACAGTTAAGCAGGAAATTTTCATCCTCCAGTTAGAAAACTTATAGCTGCTTTTTGGTTGGTAAAATAATAAGCGCTTGTGTTATTTTAGAAACTTCCTGGTAGCTTTAGTTTAAGCCAAGATTCAAGCATATAAATAAAAATGGAAAGAGAAGCCGTCTTTTGCGACTCGGTAGCTTTGCAGAATCACCTGTGTGCTTCACAGACACACCATCGCTCTCTCTTTGTAACTCATCTTTCGAAGCTACATTGCGCCAAATTGGAGAAGTTAAACATCTGGTAGAGCTCATCACATATTTAAGTGCTGCTGTCCAACTTTTAAAAAATATTCCCCGTGTTGAAACATTTCCCCCAGTAAAAGAGATAACAGAAAAGACTCACTTGGGTCTGGATGGAGTTTGCTTGTTTTGGACGGCATCCATCTGTTGGAACTTGGCCTTGGCTGAAAGCTTTTGATTGCCTGCAATGGGACAGTTTAGGATTACATATACAGTTAACAAGTAATCCGAGGACAACAGATCATCGAGCTTAACGCAAATTTATGTCCAAAAAGACAATCCTGAATTTATGGGCATCTTTACTCAGTCATTTGCAAGTAGTATAATTTGCACTTAGAAAAGGATTTTTAGATTTCTAGGATAACATATTTTGGTACTATTCGGTTTCGAGGGCCATAAAAAATCGCCAAACTATTGTTGATGCCAATACTGCCAAAAATAATTGCGGCAACCCTAATAATTGCGGCAAGAAAGGAAGTATAATAGTAAATAACTATTTAAGATTGATGTTTAAATTTAGATGAAAGGTTAATTTCATATAATACTTTTTTATTATTATAATTTATATGAAAAAGGCTAAACATGACTGAATGGAAGCAAAAGAGTAAATAACTATTTCAGATCATTATTATAATTTCTTTATAATTTATATAAAAATTGCTAAACATAACTGAATGAATGCCTGCATCGCTATTTCGCTACCGACTTATCGCTAAAGCATAATTTCATCTCGTTGGTTGTTCAAACGTAATTTTCTACAATGAATGATGCTTTTTCTTTGAAAATATTCTCGGTAAAGTGCAGAATCGCTCACTTATTTGTTTGCCGCTTTTTACAAAGGCTAAAAAAAATTGGTTTTTTGTCAATTTTCTTTTACTTTTTAAGAGCAGATAGGTCGACGTGTACATAGATAAAGCCAAGGGCGTGAGCAGTGCCATTTTTGTGCAATTCTGGGATTCTTTTTTAATGTGAAAATAGGTCGATGTGCACATGGATACCGAATACGTGCAATTCTTAAAAACGCGTCAAACAGTGGGTGATTCTGCACTTTACCCAAAATTCTATTGCCGACTTTTCCTCATGGGCAATTCCCAAATTGTTAAATCCATAGGATATTAAAAGAGGATTTAAAAATTAAACTATTATTTCTATGGCGTCATAAGAAATATAGAACTATATAAACTTACGCAATCTGAAATCAGCGCGTACGCTAGATTTGGCGCGCTGTTAAATGGGCGCGTTTGCTAGATTTGGCGCTTTTGTGCATATATTTTCGCTGCAATTTTTTACGGTCCTCAAAACGGAATAGTACCCATATTTTTAAAGGGCAAATAAAATTTTCAGTTTTACTATGTGCGTCTACGCGGGATTAATCGATTGAATGAATGTCTCGAGAAAACGAGGATATTTAATGAATAATGCAGAGCCAAATCTGCAGATTTCAATCATGAACAGCATATTGTATCTTGAAGGCACTTATGAACAGTTTTTGCTATATGCCGATTATAAATCAGTTGCAGTGTTGCCAGATCGTGCGATTTTTCGCAAATTTGCGTTTTTTGACTACTACTTGTGCTCCTAAAATTTTAGTATTTGCTATTTTGCGACTTTCATCCTTCCCTTATGCTACGTTTTGAGACTTCAAAGATTTTTTTAGTATATCGTAAAATGCTTTGTAAAACACAGAATTATGTACCTTAATACAAATATTCATGATTTTAGTGCTCTACAAATTTTGTTTTTAAGACTGTCCCCCATCCCTTCATTTCTATGGTGATAACAAATCGAACAAAAGAACTTGCAGCTTGTGCGCCATATATTGGGTACCCAAACAGAGAAATAAATAAAATTCATCCTCATTATAATATTGCTTAGAACTAAGGAGTAGAAATGACTTAAAAATCAAAGCACCTGCGTTTTCTAACAACACGAATAAATTTAGCAGTGAAAGAACAAAGGCTTTCTTAAGTAATCATAATCTTAAATACGCCCACCACCCAGAACGGAAAACTCACTAAAAAGCATTCCTCAATTAAAATGTTCCCAATAAAAGATACACACACACACACACACAAACGAAAAAAAAAATTCACACTGGATTAAAAAAAGTAACTGCCAACTCAAAAAGTTTAGTACAAAAAGCGCTAACAATCTAAACGTGAAGAATATCTTACAAATTAAATTAAAAACAGAAATCTTAATTAAATGAGAATTAATTACAAAAGGAATGGATATTTTAACAATTGAAAATGAGCAATATAGTTTTATAATTTTCGTTAAAGCTAAGATACGTAATTAAACCGACTAAGGATCGAAGTTATTAAAAATCACGTGATCTCCAACGTCATTTGCGCCTTCTTGCGAATTTGAGTCTTCGTTTGCTACTTTAGTTGAAAAATTTCTGGCAACGCTGATCAGTTGCACATTTTTAAGTCATTTTTATATTTTTAAGATCTGGCGTTCCGAGATACTGAAAACCTACATTAGTAAGCGAGCAAAGTTTGCCACTTCTAATTTAATTCCTAATATTAAAATGCATCACACTGTTGTCAAAGATGATCCTGTATTTTAAAAAATTCAAAAATTATAATCTAGTTTTGAGAAATTAAATTTTTTACAAAAACTTTTTTTCGTCATTGATAATAGTAGTTAACTATACATTTTGAATATTAATTTCATATCTTATTAAAATGCAGTCTTGATTATGAAACTTCTCTTGAACTGTTACTTATCATCTGCCCATACTTTATAACTGAGTATACTGTTTGAAAAATTGTTTTTTACTTGCTGTTGTTGTTTTTTACTTTGTCAGAGTAAATAATACACACGGAATTTTCAAATAAAATGTTTAATATTGGCAGCTAATGCGATAAATGTAATCAAATGTTTGGTTGTTATCAGCAATTTGAATTCGTTTTCTGTGAGAGAATGCTTAATGCTGTTCATATTTCATAATTGTTTACGTTACTGAGAAGTGTAAAATATTTTCTTGAATTACGTGCAAAATTTATTTATTCTCTAAAAGATTTTTTAACAAAGAAACAAAAATTTATGAATAACTTATACGTAAAATTATTATTACTTTGAGCGGGTTTTGGTATGATGCTTCCAAACGTACAATCTACTGGCTTTTTCTCGACTGGAGTCACAGGGGCTAGAAATAGAAGAAAAAGTTTATCAACTTGCGAAAGAGAAACAAACAGATCGAAAGCTGACTGTATTTTATAAATTAAAAATTTTACATCAAATCAGTCAACTTTCGATTTACCGAAGTAATATCGGGAACGACGTCTACGATTAACTTAAATGTACGATTAATTCAATGATAGTTAAAATGCCTCATGAAGCCATATTAAAATTAACAGAAAATTGCTATTAATAATTCATCTATATTTTCAAATATGTATTACTAGATATAATAAGTTAATTTCGTTACGTAAATTAAATCAGTACTCAAAACAAAGAGAATACATTGTAAATAATGGGACAGTAAATATAATTAAAAGTGAAGAAATTAAGTTGTAGATGATTTTACAGAACAGCATTCACAAAAAAACTTTTAAAAATGTCACCTAATTCAAACTTGTGTAAAAGATCGGCTAATAAATTAATTACACGCGCTGTGGGTAAAATCAGTTCTCAACATCATTCTGCTATCACTTCTATTAACCATGCACTTTTTTTAAAATTTTCATATTTTGCAGACACAGTATTGTTTTACGCTGATAATATGATCATAATTTTTCAATCATTCCCAATAAAAAAATTCATTCTTAAACTTAAAATTTTAACTTAATTTAATCCGACTTTCGATTTATCGAGAATCGATCATACTGTTGCGTGCGTACTGGCCCCTAATAGATCGAATGCACACAGGTCCGATGACAGATTAATAACATTTAATTTTATCAGATAAAAACACTTCAACTAAACACAGGTCTGGACTCTGGGCAGGCCAGTCCATTCGATGAACTCCATTGGCACCATACCAAGCCTTGGTTAAAGTCGAAACATGACAACTGGCATTGTCGTCCTGAAGGTAACAGGGGTCCAACCCGTAAAACTGCACAACGTAGGAAGCACATTGTCATCCAAAATAGTGCAGTAGGCGTCGGAGTTGAGCTTACCATGAATGGGGACCAAGGGTCCCAGCCCATACCAGGAGAAACACCTCCAGACCATAATTCCCCCTCAACCGAACTTGACTGTTGGCACAATGCATTCTGGCAGGAGACGTTCTCCAGGCAGACGCCAGACCCAGACCCTGCCATCCGAACGGTAAAGGGTGAACCTTTATTCGTCACTCCAACGAACCCGTTTCCACTGATCTACGGTCCAATTTCGATGTGCTTTGCACCACATTAACCGAGCAGCGCGGTTGGAATTTGTGATCAAAGGCTTATGGGCAGCAGCACGACCATGAAAACCAAACAGATGTGCTTCCTTATGGATGGTATTCATTGAAACAATACTCCCGGATGCCTGTTGAACCTTCTCGCGGATGAGGGCCATCGGTTGGGTGCGGTTCTTCCGAATTTCTCTGGACAGCACTCGTCGGTTTCTATCTCCCAGTTTCGTTGGTCTGCGACTCGGGGCACATTTCGACAATCACCGCTCACCTTCCACTTCCACTTTCACCTTCCAAAAGTTTATTAACTTGCGAAAGAGAAACAAACAGATCGAAAGCTGACTGTATTTTATAAATTAAAAATTTTACATCAAATCAGTCAACTTTCGATTTACCGAAGTAATATCGGGAACGACGTCTACGATTAACTTAAATGTACGATCACATAGGCCACTGTCGATATTGGGTACTTCAGATCGCTAAATATGTCCCTTAAGGATTGGCCACATTCGTGATATCCGATAATTACACCTTTCTCGAAATCAGAGAGCTCAACTGCGAGGCATCTTGCATGCGACTAAAGCCGATGCTGTTTCCTACACGATATATACCGGCAGAGTCCGTGACGTACCTTAGGACCGAGATATCGTCATTTGCATAGGTGTCCAAATACTATTGGTAGTCAGTGTATACTTCAAGTTACTAAGAACGTTCAACAGAACGCAAAGCGCACCTAAAGAGAAAACTATATCGAGAAAGCCGAGATATCTCAGTTCACGCTGAACTAACAGTTCAGAGTAAACATAACTGAACTGTTAGTTCAGCGTGAGCAACAACTACTGAGAGCAACTTGAACAACAACTACTGACAGCAACTTCAACTTATAAACATATCACCGGAACTATTACACAAAAGTGTAATTTTGCCGTCTCAGTGAGAATGAAGCCTAAAAGGCGCATGACGATAAGAGTCACATATAATTGAACTAAAATATCTATGTATGTACAAAATTCGTTGCAATACGTATAAATTTAAACAAACATAAACAAAATGGCTACTAAAGAACGGCATATTTGCGTAGGCGTTACCAAATTCGGCATTGTGCTTTGGCTTCCTGTGTTCAGTCTAGGAAAAATTGTCGCTGACATAAAATTTACATTCTTGACGCCTTTTAATTGGAAACGCCGACATCCATCGCCTCGTATTCCAGAATAAGACTTCTCGCTGCATGATGTCTTACGTAACGAATGTAATGCATTTCGTGTTGGTGTTCATTATGTGAGACACCATTCCTCATAGGTTACAATGAGAATTATATTAATCCTTTCCCGAGCCCGGTCCAAAATCGTGAAAGATAGTAAAAACCATTCAGAGCGTAATGAACAAAACCACCAGCATTGGATACGCTAGGAATTTTCTAGTTATCAGTTATAAAAAAAAATTTACGCGCACTATACGTGTAAAGTGTTTCACAAATCCTTTTATAATTTAATTTACTTTTTCTCAATCTGCGAATGCAAGTGGAAGATTCAGCAGTCTTTTGCGTTTACGAATATGTGTCTTTGGTTTTTTAGGAGGCCTAGTTTACAGTAAAATGTTAAACGCAGTTTTGAAATTTTACGTCGGTCTTCTTTATCTTTAGGACGACGTGAAAGTTGTGCATGGCACTCACTGGTTTGGTGTGGTTTAGTTTACTATAGGAAATTACACTAGGCCTGTCTGCCCAAGGGGGACCTTCGTGGAAGACTTTCTAAGGGAAGCTGGTTTATATACGTATTACACGTGGGGAAAACCACAAAAATGCCCATGCAGCCAGCCCGTGTTTTTGGATTCTAATCCGAGTCGGAACTACCAGTGTTCAGCGATTTTACCGCTCGGCTGCTGGTGACCCATGGCACTCACTGTCACTGTATTCATCAGCCATTCCTTTCAACTCATCTCGCTGGAGTGCCACTGCTTGACCTCTTCCTTCTAATCAAATAAACCTTCGCTTTAAAAAGCATGGTTTCCATCACGCGTCTAGATTTTCAGAAGATTATTGGTTAGTTGTATTGACTCGATTGAATGAAAGGATTTAATTGAATCAGATCCACAACAAACTATACAAAAGATTGCTCAGACACTAAACGTATACTTTTCAACTGTTTCATGGCACCTGACGGTAACAGGGACAGGAAGAAAGCTTGACAAGTAGATGTCTCATGAACTCTCTGATGAAAAGAAAGCGCGGCGTCTGGAATTTTGCTTTTCTGTCTTAATAAGAAATAAAGATGAAAAGTTCTGTCCACAAACCTTGATTGTATATGAAAAGTGAATATCTGACAACAGTCCAACACGTTTGTCGTTGTGGTTGGAAATGAAAGACTTTCCAGGTAGGATTCCAAACCACTTTGACATCCTAACAGCATGTTACTTACTGTACGATATTCTTCTGCTGCTGATATTCCCTACCCATTCCTCCCACGACGTAAAACGATAAATACAGTTAGCCACAAACGTCTGCGTACAGACGCAGACGTTTTAATTTTAAATTAAAAAAAAACACTTAAAACATAGAAAATGTATTTTAATCATTGCATTTTTTTCTTCTATTAGCTAAAATTGTAAGCTTAAATAAAAAGTAAATAATATCAGTGTAATACATTTTACATTTTTTCACAAATATATTTTGTCAAAAAAAAACTCAGAAATTCCCTCCAATAAGTCTGCATAAACTTAAAAAAAGTTTTTTAGATTACTTCAACACTTTGTAGGATATCCTTTATTCTTCAAAACAGCTTGCAGACGTCTGGGCATTGACTGAACTAGTTTTTCAGTGTCGTCCGATGTAAATTTCGCCCATTCTTCCTGCAATTTACTAATTAGCTCATTTCGCGACGTAATATTGTGTTTTCGAATTCGTTTCTCCAATTTTGCCCACAAATGTTCGATTAGATTGAGGTCTGGTGACTGTGGAGGAGTACGCAACTGTCTTGGAGTGTGATAGAGGAGATATTCCTTCACACTTTTAGCTGTATGTTTCGGGTCGTTGTCTTGTTGGAAAATAAAGGTATTAGAAAGGTTTAAATTTCGGGCATTGTCTCGTATATTTTTCTTCAGAATATCCAGATAAACATACTTATCCATGACTTTATCAATAATGTGAAAATTTCCAACTCCTTTCGACGACATACACCCCCATACCATCACACCGCCAGCTCCATGTTTGACAGTTGGATTTAAATTTCTCAGATTCAGTTCTGTTCCTGGTTTTCTCCTTACAATAGGGTGGCCATTAGCTTTAAATATTATAAATTTACTTTCATCTGACCAAATTACATTGTTCCAGAAGTCCTGCGAAGAGTTTAAATATGTTTTGGCAAAAGAAATTCTTTTCTTTCTATTTGTCTCGGAAATGTATGGCTTAGACCTACACTTTTGTGCAAAAGTTAAGGACAAGACAGTTTTTTCAATATAACTTTGTACAAAAGCTTTCCAAATCAACACATTTAATACCGTAAGATCCCCAATACGTAAGGACATGAGTAATGTAAGCAACACTTACTAAAAGAGAAATCATAGGGATAGAAGCTTTATTGAAAAAGTAGCATGGAGCGCAATGCGACTGAAGGCCGAAACATCCCTGTGATGGGTGTCCAGCAAGAAACATCCGGTCTTTAATAGGGGATATGATCTCTCCTGACTGCTAGGCAGGTTTCACAGCGTCTGCCCATGATGAGAATGAGGGTGTCAATGAGTTGTTGAGGCATTGCTGCCCATTCGTCTTGCAGCGCCAATCGAAGCTCAGGAATCGTTACTGGTGGTAAGGTACGAGCTGCCAAGCGTCTGCCTAGAAAATACCATACATGCTCGATGGGATTGAAATCCGGAGATCGTGCCAGCCAATCCATACGTTCAATATCCTCACTCTCTAAGAGCTGTTCGGCAGCTACTGTGCGATGACATGGTGCATTATCGTCCATGAAAAGGAACTGCGAACCCATAGCGCCTCTAAAAAGACGCACATATGGAAGAAGAATCTCGTTACAATAACGGGTCCCGTTGACTGAACCTGCTCGAAGATGTGAAGGTCTGTACGACTACCAAGCATGATGCCTCCGCAAACGAGAACACCGCCACCTCCATACCTGTCCCTTTCAATGATGTTCGAGGGATGATTGCGGCTTCTCCGCTCTCTCCAGATGAGTATGCGATGAAAATCGCTACTCAGACTGAATCTGCTCTCATCTGTAAAGAGTACTCGTCCCCATTCACTGTCTCTCCAATTCCGGTGTTCCCGGCACCACAGAGAACGCCTTCTCCGATGGGCAGGCGTTAGAGGTACACACCGTACAGGGCGTCGTGCAAACAGACCACCACCGTGCAGTCTTCTGGCCACGGTAAAACGCGATATCGGTCGTCCAGTCGCCTGTGTCGTGTGTCTAGCGATTTCTCCCGCTGTCTACCGCCTGTTTCTTCTGGCCTGTAAGGCAATATGCCGGTCATCTGCGGGTGTGGTTCCTCGTGGACGACCCCTACTAAACCCCCGGATAGCTGTTCCTGTAGTTTGAAATTGTCTCCAAAGTCGTGAAACGATGCTGTGAGCAATTCCGAACTCTGTAGCCACACTTGTCGCACTGCGGCCTTCCTCCAACTTCCCAATGATTCGACCTCGGGTAAAAGCATCAAGATGTCGTCTAACAGATTGATTATTCGCCATTTCTCGCTGAGGCAGCAACTCGGTGTGATTTTAACTGCTATACGGCGTGCAATCTCTTTGCAAGAAATACTGATCTTACACCGACAACATGCTTTATACTACTCAGACACTCCCCTATTACGTCTACCTGCATATCTGCGCATGTGCTACCGTACATCACCTTACTTAATCTCCTGACTGGTCTTTCTGTCCGCTCTGCCTCTTCGTTCAGCTGATATGCTAATTTTTCGACTTCGTCCTTAATTTTTGCACACAAGTGTAGGTTTGCGTCCATGATAATCGGCCTTTCGCAGCACTTTTCGTACAGTATCAGGAGAAATTTCCTTGTTGCTAGTTAAAAAAATGGCTTTTGCAATGCTTGCAGCAGAAAGTTAAGGATTTTGTTTAATTCGTAAAAGAATTTTTCTTTCTTCTCTCTGCGTTAGCTTCTTCGGTCTCCCACGTCTTGGTTTTACAGCAAGACTACCAGTGTCAAGATAGTTTTGAATAACTCTTTGCACACTAGAAAATGTTTTCCAATGGTTTCACCAATATAACGAAGAGTTTTACCTTCATCTCTCAATTTGATAATTAGTTGTCTCGTAACTAAAGGAATTTCTTTATTGGTTGTCATTTTCGTCAAAAACAATAGAAATAACAACTTCCAATCAACGTGAAATTTGCTTCAGAAGTCAATGACCTCGAAAGTGTAACCATCTTTGCATGCTCAAGTTTGAAGTTTAAAAGTTAGATAAGAAATCCTCCGCCTTCTTGGCGTTGTACGCAAACTTTATTGGCTTTGATTTCTGGCCACTTATCTTTTAAAAATTAGTGTGCATAAATTATCAGATATGAAAATATTACAGTCAAATAATTTCAAAGTCCCTTATTGAAACTAAATATTTAAAAAATAAAACTTTAAGAAACTACCCTTTTCGCACCTTAAAATTTGGATTTGATATTTCTTTTCTTGACGTACGCAGACTTTATTGACTACCTGTATATCGTACAGATATACGGTAAATGTATGACAAACTGTGTCTTAAGCAACAAGCACTTGTCGGGTCAATGTTGCTTCAGGCTAACGCCTAACCACATACAGCAGTGTCAACCAAACCAGTAATATAGGATACTAAATTTGCCTCATCCTTCTTACTCTACTCACATTTTCCCAACAGATGACTATTTTTCCCGGCAGTTGAAGCTCTTTTTGATCCAGGAAATGCCTTGCCAGCGAAGAACGAATTAAGCACACAGTGCAGAATTTCACTTCTGGACACATTTCCAGAAACAGTGCTTTTTACGAATATGATTGATGTAAATGACATTGCCACATGTTGGCAGCAATGCGAGATTACTTTGGTTAAATAGGTGTCCTTAATTTCTAAAATTAGAAGTGCCGGAGCTCTATGGAGGACAGTCAACAAAGAAGAATAAGAGTAAATAAATAAATAAAATGACAATTAAACTCATTAATAATTTTTAAATTAAATAGTTATTTATTATCAAATTAATTAATAGGTATTTAATTGATGTTCATAAATTGTTATTTAATCAATAATTATTATATAATTAATTTATAATTTAATTGATAATTATTATTTATTGAAATAATTAAAGATTGAAGTAATTAAATAATTAAAATTAAATAAAATG
This sequence comes from Stegodyphus dumicola, assembly GCF_044657685.1. NCBI lineage: Eukaryota > Metazoa > Arthropoda > Arachnida > Araneae > Eresidae > Stegodyphus > Stegodyphus dumicola. The sequence continues at coordinate 16,636,607 of NC_140772.1, read as the reverse complement.
TGAAGAGATAAATTGAAATTTAATAAGCTATTTTTAATATAATTTTATTATTAAAATAAAATTTTCGAGATAAAATTTCTACTGAAATTGTTATTCAATTACATAAAAGAAGTGCCGCATTCAGGGCTCCGGTGCGTTCCGGCTAGAATTATGATTTATTACAAAAACTAAGAAGCTCCGTAGCCGATATCCGGTAGGCTCCGGCCCAATTTAAGCTCTGATCGTAGGGGGGGGAAGTTCTTTTATCATCACAAAAATTAAATATAGTTAAAGTATAGCTGATGAAAATTCCAGGGCGAAACAGAATGAGGGTATGAGTGGGTGGAAACAAAAAATGAGGAGAATCTTGGTGAGAGAGAACGTTCTCTTTGACCGCGGCTCTCTGCTGATATAATTATAGCCACCAAGCACATGTGTGTCAGAGATAAATTGAGTCCTGAATCTGACTCCTAAGGATGAATATAAAGTTGCTGGTTACACGTTTCGCCCCCCCCGTATTCGGTTACATTAGTGAATACTATGGAAAGACGATGTATAGGACGTGCTTAAGCAGTTTATCTCAGTATTTCACTCTTATTGTACTCGCTGTCAATTAACGCACATTTAAGAACACAAATTTTCCTCCCTGCGAGGATAACTAACTGTAAGCATCGATAACAATACATTAGATACGATGGCATGGCGAGAAATCCCTTCTTAAAGGAAAAGGAGAGGACTTTACTTGAAGTGAGTGAGAGGACTTTACTTGAACGTCTCATGTTCTCATGAGTTCGTATTTCTAGGGAAATAGAGTATTGCAAGCTCTGCTTATTGTTAAACTAAAACGTTAGGAATTCTAAATTTTTTCCTTTTAAATTGTAGTTCAGTTTTATAAAAAGAAGTTGCTCATCTTATTACCGGAGCTCATCTTATTTAGGGCTCCGGTGCGCTCCGGCTAGAATTGTAATTTATCTTGAAAATTGAGAAGTACCGGAGCCGGGCTCCGGTCCAATTTAAGCTCTGCTCTTATCGTTCCATCGTCTTTGCAATCGGCCATTTCATTCGCAACAATCCAGTAATATTAAGAAAAATGATTCTTTGCCTCCTTTTTTGCTCCTTATGTTTGTACAAATTTCCATTTCGGAGTTTTTGTGTGTTTACGCGTTGTCAAACAAGAATGTAAAACAACTGAAATGGCCGGACCTAACAGCCTAGTAATAAAAAGTATTTTTTGCTATAGATTTTGATTATCAGTATGATATAAATTTCAGATGAAATATTCTCGATTAATTTATAAGGTATTTCTCTCGCCTTCTTAGCATAACCTTCGTAGTGTAGCGGTAAGCACGCTCGGTGCGTATTCGAGAGGTCCGTGGTTCGAGTCCCGGCGAGGGCAATGCTCATTTTTCAAGGTTCCTGCTTCCAAATAACCCAATGTCTATAAAGTGGCGCCCGAACTAAAAGGGTGGTGGATGATGATTCTCCACCACCCAGGATTTGGCGATTGAGTCCCCTAATCCCCAGTCGCCTTTTAAAAAGGGGAGTATATAAATTATTTCTCCCGCCTTCTTAGCATGCCTTCGTAGTGTAGTGGTCAGCAGGCTCGTCGCGTATTCGAGAGGTCCGTGATTCGAGTCCCGATGAAGGCAATGCTCATTTTTCATGACTCCTGATACCCCCCCCCAAAAAAAACAAAAAAAAAACTAATGTCTACAAATTTACCTCCTTCTCTAAAAACTGCTGAATTCACTAGCCCAAGAATGAGTAAAAAATTCTCAGAAGAGATTACATTCTAATAAAAATGATTTGATTATATTTTAAATATTTGAATTATGATATTTGTAAATAGAAAGTAACTATTGTTTCAACTGTTTCGGACTAGTAGTAATAGAAAGATGTTTTAGTCATTTTATGTAGGCAGACTGAGCTAATCTGGACATAAGAAGTTATAAAATTCTGTTTGAGGGCTATTAATTAAAATTAATTAAATGACAGAATGCAAATTCCTACTTTTTAATGGCTGTCTTTCTAAATGCAGCAGTTGTAACCCAGATGTATCCAAATCAGGCCAGATAACATACAGAGTCTCTGACTCATTCTGGTGGCATAAACTAGATTCAAACTCAACGGACGTAAGGCGAATTATTGCTGTGTCTTAATTTAAAGTCTTCGAAAAGTATTTGAAATAACCTTTTTATTACAAACAGCAATTTAACATAAACGTACTTTTCATGCTCGACAAGATAAGCCACACCTTGTGGCGTCGTACCTTAAAGTAGCATTCAAATTCAAATTTAGAACTTAATTTTGCAGCGAAAGACCACACAGTTTAATTTAAATCGGGTAGAGTAAACTTTAAGGTACCCCTTGTATTGTGGCGAAGTTGTTATTTGATTTATCGCCAAGTTGTTGTTTCATTTATGGCAGCCTGAGTAGTTGAATGTTATGGAAACCTTTTAAGACGTAATCGGGTGCACGATTCTGGGAAATTTTGAATCATGGGATGTTTTGTAAGCATTTTTGTGGGTGTGTGTTGGTTTGATTCTTTAGACGGTAGAATGGCCTAATGTAGTAAGATTAATTTGACGTTTCAGTACGATTTAGAGCGAAAGGGGAAAAGAGTTTTAATTGACTGGTGTGTGTAAATGAAGGTTTACTTAGTAGCCATTATAAGTGTCCTGTATTTAGGAAGGATATGCGTCTAGTCGAACGTAAAAACCGTTTAGATGGATTTGAATGGGTTTGTAGGAAGAAAGGTTCAGATGGTCACTATGTGAAACGTTCGATCAGAAAGAGTACCTGGTTTGAAAAATGTCATTTGAGTATGATTGATATTTTGATTTCTACGTGGCTATGGGAACTCAAAAATCATGGTCAGTGAATATTTGATTTTAGTAGTGCTTAAATGTATAACGTGTTTTTCCTTTTTTTATGTTATTTTATTGTTTGGTTTCAAATGTAGTTTATTGAGATTATGTATTTTTTGTTTGCCTATATTGTAGAATTGGGTGCTCCTTTGACTTTTTAAGTGAAAATACATCGATGTGTACATGGACAAAGTAAAGGGAGTGCGCAATGCAAGTTTGTGCAATTCTGAGATTTTTTTTAAGTGAAAATAGGTCGACGTGTACATGGATAAAGTCAAAGGAGTGCGCAATGCCATTTTTGTGCAATTCGAGGATTTTTTTTAAGTGAAAATAAGTCGATGTGTACATGGATACCGAGTTTGTGCAATTGTTTGTCTTGTTATTTTGGCTTTGTGTAGCGGCAAAAATCGCCGCTTCGCAAGCCAAAATAACGAGTCAAAGAATTGCACAAAATCGGCATACTGTATACTGTGTACTGCCAAAAGTAACTATTGTTTAACTGTAACTAATCGGCATACTGTATACTGTGTACAGCATACTGTGTACTGCCAAAAATCGCCAAGTTTCGCCAAGGGGTACCCTAAACTATACTTTTACCTTTAAATCTAAGATGGCTCAGAACTTCTAGCCAGCATCGTAGTTTAAATAACGGCAGCTATAACGCAAAGTGGAATAATTGTAATCTTGACTTAGTCAAACTAAGTAACATGGCTTCGAGAGGCTGAAACGCGTTCTGTGCTACAATCCCCAAACATCACTACTGACCAACTGATTTACATTTCTGGTGAGGAAACGGAGAAGTTATAATAAAGATCTAAATCATAATAACTGGTTAATTATAATAATAATAACCCTATAAACATACCTGAGGTAGATTCATTGATGGCATCGAAATCCGCCGTCTTGGGACCGGGTTGTCCAGATTTTGCCGCAGCATCGTACGCTGCCAGCATTTTGCGTTTTCTTTCTATTGCTTCTTTCTGCCGCTGCTGAATTGCTTCTTCTACCAAATCTCGTTTAGGGGGTGGTTCCACCGGCGCAGGTGAGGCTGAAAATATAAAATGAAATATTTTCTCCCTTTTTGAAGCTACATTTACGAGATATGTATAAAAGTCTTGAGAAATTTACATAACGAGATCTGCATTGAAACAGAAGAAGCTGTTGCTATTTAAATGTACAAGAAATCATTTTTCGAGTTAAATGACGCTTAAATTATAAAAGTTTACGTATATTTTGAATAAACGAATATGTACGTTAAAATACGTAAACCTATCACGAAGGCAACCTTTAAAAGTAACCAGCATTTCTTTGGACATAAATAGACATCATTATCGAGCATTATCTTTCTAAGAAGACTACCTCCGCAGTATCCTCCGAAAGCATAGGGAGAGAGATTTTCAAGTTCCAAGTTACACTTATGTCGAGATTATCAAGCATTCTGCTTGATGTGTTCCGGCTGTCATCAGATGTTTGCTCTTTGGGCGCTGAGAAGAGGATAAGTTCGAAGTGCGGGTCCAGAAGGGCAGGAGCTAATGGCGAAGGGTAGTGACCAGTTGTCACGTGGGCTGCAAGCTGACTTATCCAGTGCATATGGCAGATTTTAAAGCTTTATGAAAATGAATACTAAATTCTCTTTTCAGTCAATGTATAAAATTTTTATAAAGTATTAAAAACCAGAATTTGTAACTTATTGAACTAATTAATATTGAAATTAATATATTAGTCCAGTAGTCAACAATCGAATAGCTAGGAATTTAGGTAGCTCAGAAAGAAAGCCCATGATTGTATTACTATAATTTATTCGTGGATTGCCCTTCGATATTGTGGATAAAGAAATGTTGGATGGACAAGAGTTTCGTCAATCACAAAAATCATCCAATTTTCAAGGCAAAAAGCTTTGTCAAGCTACTTCATACTTTTTTAAGATGTGCAAATGCTCGAAAAATAATTTATTAACTCAAGACTCTCTCTCCACTGACGATGAGGAACTGAAAATACAGATCAGAAAAAAGTCCCATGATGCGTTTTCACTGTGAACGCTTTGATCACCCCCAGATGGGTTGCCATAAAGACAGGCGTTGTCTCAGGTGCAAGACCCTCTGACCTATAATGCGAAGTAGAAGAAAAGCCTACATTCAGGTATAAAGCTAAGCATTTGCCTTCTTTCCAAAGCAGCCCTGTGTACAGAAAAATCAGAAGGAAAAATTCCATAACGAAATTTCACCTTGGCAAAATTGACTGATGAGTATCCTTATACGTATTCTTATACGTATCCTTATACGTATGCGCAGAACGAGAAGTGTAAGGATATTATAAAAAAGCTTTTTAGAGTTTCAAGACTCATCGCTGCCCTTCGTGATATCATTGACATTGAAAATAAATCCAAAAGGACAAAATCTTTCATAAAGAAGTTAAAACTTACACTGTTTCCGGTGAAAGTTATTTAGAAAGCTGAATTGAATAATTATTTCCAATATTTTTAAATGCTAGAAGACGATTCGTGACCGGACTTTTCATACTCTGAGAGCCGATACTTTATCCCTTCACTAATATTTTGCCTACTTCAGACAGCAATACCACTACATCATATGTTCCCCCCCCTGGAGAAAGTTAACTTTGGATATTTCAAATGTCAGGCAGTAAATGGAATTCATTTAGGTTTTCCTAGAAAGAGCTGCATCTTTTACTGGAGTATCAGAGCAAAATTGCAGTGTCGAGATATCTGGAACATTTTCGAAAACTTGCTGACAGGGCTTCGAAACTGCGTTTTCTAAGAACTTCTAGAATTTCACCAAGTTGGCATAAATTGTCCTTAGCGAAAACAATTATCGTCAAGGTTCTTTATGAGATTTTTTATTCATATCTCAGGATTCAATTGAGCTAGCTTCATAATTCAAACGATGATTCAGAATTACAAGATCTGCAACATAATGCACGGAACAAAAATTTACAGACACAATAAATAGCCCCAAATTCGATTAAAAATATACACAACAAAAATATTTCATAAGATGCAGCAAACAAATAAAACAAATAACTAACTACAACCAATGCATACTGTGTTTCCTCGAAAACAAGACCTGATCACAAAATAAGACATAACATGATATTTTAGGGTACTTCTAACATAAGCCCTTCTCCTAATCAAGATCCCTTCCCCTACTCAAGATCATCACCCAGACGGAGCCTTATAGCTGAATGAACCAAGTGCAGACTCAACACACATGCACATTTGAAACAAAAGAATGTGGTTGGACAAATTAGAATCTTCAGTCCTCAGTACGGTGGGTTAGCATCGGATATTTAGCACTTGATTTAATAACAAATTTTGATGCTCGGATAAAATTAGTGCAAAACGATAGAGGTATTACGTCGAGTGGAAGAAAAAAATATGGAAGACTCCAAGGATAAAAGTCTTACAGCTTTCTGCGAAGAGAAGAAGTTGGATCTACGAATGGTCCGAAAATGGAGATCTGAGTACAATAACTTCAGTCAATAGGTCTATGAAGGAAATGCCAAGAAGTGTAGATCAAATTGGCAACCATTATTTCCTGAATTAGAGCATATCTTCTGTGAATGGAATTGCTGACAGAAGGGCGAAGTGTTTGGTTGTTCGCGGGGCTGACATTCAAGCTTTTGCTCTTGCAGTGGCACCACAGCTCGACATCGTCAGACGAAGACAAAGCATCAAGAAGACTCTGGTGGATGGCTTTCTTCATGGATATGAACTGTTTCTGAGAAAATCGATAATACTGTTGAAACTGGAAAATACTGAAGAGATTAAACGTGAACATGCATTAAAGTGTTTCGTTGATGGCATCGGTGTCTCTAAGTACCAATTCTCGAACATGATTGCTATGGATGAAACTGTAGTGTTTATGTGTCAAAGGTTTCCGAGTACCATTGATCAGGAGGGGTGCCTCATAGATATACATTCCCTCTACTGTTTACGAAAGTGCACGCATTACATGTACTTCGGTAATTCGTGTCGATGGAAAAAGCCTTCCTCCGAATCATCTGTAAAATAAAGAGGAAACTGAACGTGTTTCAAGTATTTATGTTCTTAAGATTGAAAAAGCTTGGTGCACACAAGCAGGAATAAGAAAATGAGTTGATTTATTTTAAACACTTGTTTTGCGACGTGGCCAAAGAGGTATTGCTTTCTGCCAGCACTTATGCGCTAAAACCACGAAGAACTCCCTTGCAAAAAAGAAGAATTTATCAAATAATGATTCCCGCAGGAATTACTACATGTCTCCAAACTCTTAACATTGCAATAAACAAGTCATTTGAAGACCCTCTGCGCACGTGCTCAGCATGAGAGGGTAGGGCCGATGGTCATTGAAAAAATGAGGGAAAAAACATGAATGGCTGAATTAGAATGAATGATTCTGTTTATTTTTGAATATTTACACGTAAATAAATGTGTTTCTTGAACATGAACAAATATTAGTTGCTGTGCATAAAAATAAGGCACCCCCTGAAAATAAGCTCCAACGTGTCTTTGGCATCAAAAATTAATAAACGACCAGACCTTGTTTTCGGGGAAACACGGTAGTCTTTCTTAGAACCATTTTCAATTAAGAAAGTAACTCACTTTCTGCATTTTTGTAGATGTTAATATCCATAACCTTTGGAGCTCCAGCGGGTGCCGATTTGGCCATTTGGTCGTACATGGCAAGCATTCTACGCTTCTGCTCCTCAGCATCTCTCTTCCGTTGAAGGATCATCTCCTCCCGTTCCTGTTCCCGCTTTCGCATTGCTTCTTCACGCTGAGCTGAAATGGACAAAGATTAACGTCAGTAAATGTGATATTTATAAGGACAGAATGAACTTTTGACGTTAAAGAAAATGAAAAAGTCTGTTCGGTGATTTTTGTAATCAAAGTTTAACGATGGCTGAGGTACAGATGTCGTACTTATGTTTTATAACTAAGAAAAATCCAACCTTAGGATTGATGTTGATTAAGGACATCAATCTAAGATTGGATTTTGTAGGACAAATTCCATATAAAATCCATAATTGAAGAAAAAAACACTCTTATTTCCTAGCTTTTAATATAAAATCTTTGTCGAACTATAAAATGCTTGACATGTTTCTGACTTTACTCCTTCGTATAACTCGTGTTTTGGAATAGTGTTTCTTCGCAGAACTCGTGTTTTAGTACACTGTTTCAGTCAATATTACGATTTCCTATATATTAAAATAAAAACCTTTCAAGTGAAACTTCACTTTGTCAGGACTTGTGTTGCTCTTTATTTGCGCTGGAAACACGAATGATCCTGAATAGGAACAGGGAGCTTACTCAAGCTATGTTCAAGAAGGTGTGAAGTAGACAATACAAGCAGGAAGGGTATACAAAACCCTTTATTTTCAATACTTTACAGGTATTTCCGAACTTCGGAACACCAACCACTTGTGGTCGGAACGTAAGAATATAAAAACTACTAACTAAAACTCTAACTAAAAGTTAACTTTGAATTAATATACAAATGCCTAGCACTAAGACTGGCCTTTATTTAAAAAAAAGATACGTATGTAGTACGCCGAGCTGCTAAAACTACGATACGTCTGCAAATATCAAGAGGGCTAAACCTCTGGCCTTAAAAGCAACTAGTAACCGAGTGAAAACTCGTAAAACTACAGTGGCAAGCAGCTTGCTTCCTAAAACTCCTTCTCTCTCTTGGCAAAAATCCACAACTTAAGTACTTGGGCGTTAGCAAATTTGCATAAACAAGTTAGCATTTAATTCTGAAAGGAAGTAGAAAATAAGAAGTGATAGTACAGTTTTAAAATAAAATAAACGTTAGTAAAACTTAGGATCCTTACAACTTTAGGGAAGAGAAAGTTGTCTACAAATGCTAAATCTAATGAATAAAGGGTTGGTTGAGAAATGGGACACTTTTCTTCGTAAGGCACTACTTGAGGAGAAACTGTCGTGCAACAGAAATCAATTATTTCATGGGGCATTTTGGTTACAGGCAAGAACGTCGCGTAAAAAACTACGCAAGGCGAAAACACTATTATGCAAAATAACGTGGAAGGAAAATAAGCAAGCAGAAAACATCGCGATTCTAAAACATCGTCATCGAAAATAAAGCGGTTCAAAAACAATGCAGTTTTAAAGCATCTTCGAGGTAAATATCATGATAACAAACAGAGCATCTACAAATCATCGCACGACGATAACACTGCAGACATATGTTTTTCAGACTTTGTAAATATAAGTATAAATGTAATGTTGTAAATATATATTCGCATAATGATTTGAGAACATAAAAAGGAATGAGGACTATCTGTATTTCATATTTTTGAACGTTTATTAACATATGATAAACCACTCCGTAACAATCACCTACCCGAGACAAAATTTTTTAAAATAGCCATGCAATAAACGTTTTAAAACAGTGATACTGAATCTCATCTCTCTGAGGTGACCATTTTCCTAATTTTCTCATTCAGGTACTTTTTCTGCTACGTTACTTAAGAAAAATTTATTTAAATTTTGGAATATTTTTATTTGTAGCGACATCCTCTTTTAATTATCGACATATATATGAACACCTGTAAAGAGCGATATTAAACGTTACATCTCTAAGACGACCACATCTACAGATGACCCAAATCATCTGACGTGTGGATGATATCTTAGAGATAGTTCGCTGTACTTTAATTACATCTCTTACGTGTATTAATAAGTTGTGTGATAACGGTCGCGGACACTTAGCCGACGAGACACTTAACCGACACCAGTTAGCCGACAGGACATTTAGCCGACAAGGACACTTAGCCGACAGGACATTTAGTCGACAAGGGCACTTAGCCGACAGGACATTTAGTCGAAAAGGACATTTAGCCAACAGGACATTTTGCTGACACGGGCAGCTAGCCGACAGGACATTAATCCGACGAATCTCGCTCTTCCCAATGCTTTCAGAGTTCTAATATTTTCACATTTCATTACTTTACTCAACACATTATGCTACATTCTTTCCCATATAAAGTAGTTTCGCTCCTCCCACTATTGAAATTTCCTTTCCTTGTCAGGAAGTAGAGCGATTCGCCCTACGCCACACTGGAACCACTTTTTTTTTTCTGAAATACTATTTACACCCTCAGAATGCTATTTAGATGTTAGGTATTGTATAACTATTTACACCTTCAGAATGCTATTTAGATGTTAGGTATTGTATATTTATTAATCTGGGATAGGGCTCGAGCCCAGGTTAGGTTAGGTTATTTAATTACGGCAAAGCCTCGAGGGCTATCTGCCTAAGGGGAGGGATGCCTCCGTGGAGGACTTTCTAAGGGAAACTGGCTCGTATACACGTTACACATGGGGAAAACCACGAAAATACCCATGCAGCCAGCCCGATTGTGGGATTCGAACCTCGGACCGAACTACCAGTGTTCAGCGACTTTACCGCTCGGCCGCTGGTGGGCTACTCGACCCCAGGATTTCGTGCCTCGTGGCCTGCGGCCACCTAACAGAAGTAGGTTGGCAAAACCAGAGGGCTATCTGTCTAAAGGGATGGATACCTTCGTCGACCTTCTAAGGAAAAACTGGTTCGTATACACGTTACACATGGGGAAGACCACGAGAACACCCATGCAGCCAGTCCGTTCGCGGGATTCGGACCGAACTACCAGTACTCAGCGACTTTACCGCCGGGCCTAGCAGAAATAGAGTCACCGTTTGACTTAATATATAGCTATTCTCTTCCAATGAAAATTGCTTTTTTAGGCTAGACCTTTATAAATGCGTTGATAGAAAATGAGAAGAATGTTCCAAATCTGAATACCGAAGAAAAATTCACTATTATTCTTGAACAATGCTTTTAAAGGAAATATTGGTGAAAGTGTTCAAAGGAACCTAGTTGATAAAATGAACAATTTTTGCAGTAAATGTAACTGAGTGACCGTCGTACTTAGCTGAAAAAATTCTTTTTTGCTTTCGAAAATTAATTCATATCCCCTGAAGAAAAATTTCAGTGCTTTTTCAATTTGGCCAATATTCTCCAAACAGCATGATATATATCAGACTATGCTAAATTACACAAGAATTAAAAGCACATATAGGATCTTTAAGAATCGAAAAATGAATTTTACTGATAGATGAAAAAAAAAATGTCTTAAATATTGAACTTACGGAGAAGTCGAAAAATTTTGTAATTGATAGTAAGATTAAATAATTATTGGGTAGGTGTCAGGGAGACGTCAATGGCGGCTTAATGTTCTGTTGACTAAATGTCTTGACAGTTAAATGTCCCTTAACTAAATGTCCTGAGGGCTAACTGTGTCGGCTGAATGTTCTGTCGGCTAAGCGTCGCCGCCGGCTAACTGTCCGTGTCGGCTAAATGTCCTGTCGGCTAAGTGTTCTTGTCGGCTAAGTGTTCGTATCGGCTAAATGTCCTGTCGGCTAAGGAGTCACTCTTTTTTTTTTACCATGAGACCATTTCGTGGCCAGGACGGTCTGAGTGTACCCCCAATGTATTACAACTGGTGTAGGTTAAGTATATCGTCGGCTAAGTGGTTGTCGCCCAAATGTCATGGACCCTTGTGATAAATACATGAAATCACAAAATACTGGTAGCGTTCATGCTTAACGTCCGAAATGACTTGCATATGATATTTCTTTTGTAAAAAATTAATATAAGCTAGTTTGTTTCCCTCCGCCAAGGCATCCCATGCTGGATAGGTAATACTCGGGTGTTTAGTAATTACGAATAAATACATTTCCTACGAAATATTTTACTGTAAAAATATTGCAATCATGCACCTTTGCAAGACTGATACGAAGTTATGCCAATACAAGTTGGTCGAAGTTGTACATTGACTACCAATAAGTATTTGGACACCTGTGATAGAAAAGAAAAACTAACTTTATTCAAAATCAATAGTTGGTAGAGCCTCCACGAGAGGTAATTACAGCGTGGACCCTCCGGGGCATACTTTCCACAAGTCTTTGTATGACAGCTAGTGGTATTTTCTTCCACTCGGCTTGAAGAAGACATAAATTCCTTCATCGATTTTGCACGGGTAGTGCACTCCTGAATTCGGCGATGCAACTCGTCCCAGACGTTCTCGATAGGGTTCAGGTCTGGACTCTGGGCAGGCCAGTCCATTCGATGAACTCCATTGGCACCAAACCAAGCCTTGGTTAACGTCGAAACATGACAACTGGCATTGTCGTCCTGAAAGTAACAGGGGTCCAACCCGTAAAACTGCCACAACGTAGGAAGCACATTGTCATCCAAAATAGTGCAGTAGGCATCGGAGTTGAGCTTACCATGAATGGGGACCAAGAGTCCCAGCCCATACCAGGAGAAACACCCCCAGACCATAATTCCACCTCCGCCGAACTTGACTGTTGGCACAATGCATTCTGGCAGGAGACGTTCTCCAGGTAGACGCCAGACCCAGACCCTGCCATCTGAACGGTAAAGGGCGAATCTTGATTCGGCACTCCAAAGAACCCGTTTAAACTGATCTACGGTTCAATTTCGATGTGCTTTGTACCACATTAACCGAGCAACGCGGTTGGACTTTGTGATCAAAGGCTTATGGGCAGCAGCACGACCATGAAAACCAAGCAGATGTGCTTCCTTACGGATGGTATTCATTGAAACAATACTCCCGGATGCCCGTTGAAACTCCTCGCGGATGAGAGTCATCGGTTGGGTGCGGTTCTTCCGAATTTCTCCGGACAGCACTCGTCGGTCTCTATCTCCCAGTTTCGTTGGTCTGCCGACTCGGGGCACATTCCGACAATCACCGCTCACCTTCCACTTCTTAATCACATAGGCCACTGTCGATTTTGGGTACTTCAGATCGGTAGATATGTCCCTTAAGGATCGGCCACATTTGTGATACCCTATAATTATACCTTTCTCGAAATCAGAGAGCTCCGAATTGCGAGGCATCTTGCATGCGACTAAAGCCGATGCTGTTTCCTACACGATATACACCGGCGGAGTCCGTGACGTATCTTAGGACCGCATATATCATCATTTGCATAGGTGTCCAAATATTTATTGGTAGTCAGTGTATATAATGTAATTTTTCTATTCCAAGGCATAGGAACTGAGCTATCAGTTTGATATCCTAAAAGGTGACTGAAAAACTGTTGCGTGCGTACCGGCTGGTAATGGGCTGAATGCACAAAGAACCTATGATAGCTTTGTACAATTTATTTTATCAAAAGAAACATTGGTCAGTTCTGGAACTTTCCATAAAAGCAATTGTACAGATCTTCTCACTATCACAGAGGACATTCTCAGCAGTTGCTACTGAGAAATAAGAACTTAAACTACTGAGAATGTTAAACACAACACAATACAAAGCGGATCCAAAGAGCAATGCTCGTACGATCTTTCAATACTCCAATGTCGGCTCTGAACTTAAAACTGACAGCAAATGCTCCTTCCGGTCTTATACAGTTTTCACCAAGTTGCCGAGAGATTTCTAGTACTTTCCATTTCTCGAAATTATTGGCAGGCATATGCGGTTACATATAAGAGCCGGATACGGTTACAAATACAAGCAGGGATTAATTATATTTATTCAGTTATGGTACAAATTGCAGTAATATAGGAACTGGACCCAAATGCCGCCAAATGATCGCCCAAGTTGGCATCTTTTGGTGATTTATCGCCAAATTCGGGGACAAAATTAAGTGGCTAGCTTACGATATCTAGCCAATTTAGCGACATAGCCATTAACGTCAATAATAAATATACTATTTACTCCTGTAATCTTACTTTTACGATTTTTCATGTTATATTGTACAAAAGATTTAATATATAATTTCATTAAAATTATTTATATACACATAAATTTTTAACAGTGCTATACTTGCACAGTCAGCACTTCCAAACAGCATGTTCTGTCAAAAAATACCACTGCGCATGCTATGGCAGAAATCTGTGCATGTGTTACGAAATGTACAGGCGTGGTAGGATAGCTTCCCCGCAAAGCAGTTTTAGGGTTGCCAAAAATGGCAAGGGAAAGGCAGGGTTGCCACATTTGGCGAGTAATCGCCCATTTGGCGACATTTGGTGACAAAACTTGCGATATAGCATGGACGGATGGAGAACCTTCTGGAACGACTTCTTACCGGTTTAGCCCAGAATGTTCTCGAACACAAGCCGAGAGCTATATAAACCCTGCTGGTCCGCAGTCAGTTAGTGTGTCTTAGTGTGTGTCTCTCATCGAGAGTGTGTCTCGTCTAGCGAGTCACTCCCTGCGGAGTCGATCGAGTTGACAGCCGGGCAGAAAGCCGAGTGGGTCGTCGAGTGCATCGAAAGAGCCTCCTAGTGTATCGCGGTTAGTGTATCGTCGAGAGAGCGTGTTGAGCTCCGGGAAAGACCGAACCGAAGAGTCGGGAGCTGTGCTCGTGTGTCGTCGAGTGCATCGCGAGTTGTAGCGTGGAGAATCTCGAGAGTACGTGGAGTTCCGAGAACGACCAAGCAGGGTCGGGAGCTGTACTCCGGAAAGCAGAGTCGGGTGCTTTGCAGGAAGCTGTGTTATTGCCTGACAGTGTGAAGGCTGTGTCGCTGATTGTTCCAGCGTGTTTATAGTAGATCTCTGACGACTGTAAAAAGTGTTATTGGAGGCTGTCCTGATTAAAACCGGCCAATAAAGTGTGTTTCGATACTTCATCAAGCAGTATTGTCGTTATTCACTCCAAATCCACACGAACCCCGTACGAACGTGAAGGAAGAAAATAACGTAACCACTGGTATCACAAAAAGAAAACGTAACACATGTTTTGCAGGCTCATAACTATCGATGTTTGAAAAGTCTTTAATCATTACTGTTATGTTTCCGCTGAGCACTGCAAATTTTAAGTATTAATTTGATGCAGTGCAAATGCAATAAACATCTCTAAAACATTTTATTAAACATTTTTCACACAACTCATACATTCATTAAAGTAAGTTTACTGCTTTCTTCAGTCAACATATATTTATACTAAGCTACGTAGATTCAAAATCTTTGCAACTGCAGAAATATGGTAGGAAATTCACTTGCGTTACATAGAATTTTATATATTTTTTAAGCTGGCTCTAATATACAGAGGGTGTTCGCACATTTTTTAGATGATTTTCATTGTATTTACAGAAATATTTTACCTAAACTTTTGTGTTTTAAATGTTCCATTTGGTAACCCTTATTATTCACTGTCTTTATACACCGTAATTTGCAAGACAATTCTTGGACTTTGGAAAGCAGTTGGAGGGGAATCGCATACTTGCCAATCTATGACACTCAAAAATCAGGAGATTTTTCACAATGTTAAAAAGACTTTTTAAATGATGAAAATATAGTTTTTGATAATGAATTCAAATAGTAACTAATTCTTAAATGCAAGCAACACAAAAATACCCGACACATAAAAAACATTTTTATTACTTGCATCGTTTAAAAAAAACACTGTAGTCAGTTTTTGTACAAATGTTATAAACAGTGGCAGATTTTCTTTCTTTAAAAAAGAAATTTCATAATTTTGTTCATAGCAATTGCCATGTAGGCCTGCTTTCGCTAAAAAAAAGTTTTTCTAATTTGTCATCACTAATATTAGATCTAAATTTAGTCCTCGTTTACCCAACAACACTAAAAATCCTCTCACACTCTGCATTACTATGGGGAACTGTCAAGATGGCCAACATAATTCTAGACAGTTCACTATATTTTAAAATTCAATCAGCATCTTTCAGTTTTCCAATTAAACTCCACTGGGTGTCAGCCCTAGCTGATTTTATAACTTCATCCAAGTTTTCTAATTGTAAACTGCTGTTATGCAGTTGTTGGAACTGTTTCAATTTTTCCTTCCTCTTAGAACTCCTTTCAAGATAATAATAAATATCAACAACGTGTTCATCCACATTTATTGGTAAAGAAGCTTCCCCTTTTTCAGCTGCTAAATTTAAGAGGTGACAGGTGCACCTCATAATCTGCAAATCTGAATTTTCCTTTCTCAAGATGCCTGCAACACCAGTCTTCAAGCCTACCAATACTGGTGCATCATCGGCACCAAGTGCTAAGCAATTATCCAGAGGAACTGCATTTTCTTTTAAAGTTTTAATAATTAGCTGTGCTATATTAAAATCTGTCAAATGTCCTTCTAAAGTGGGGACAGAAAGTAAACTGCACTCAATTTCTAAAGACTCTGAATTGGATACAGTTTTGAACAACAATTGGATACAGTTTTGAATCGGTACTATTGCTTCCGTAGCGAGGCAGAACAGAGCTGTTTTAATGCAATCAATAACTGAAGATTTATTTTTCAAATCCAGTTCTTTTACAATTGCACCTGTTTTGATTCTTGAGCATTTCTTAGCGATTTCACTATCGGGAAAACATTTTTCTAAATAAAACTGCAGCGTGATCCGATGCATTCAGTGGCAGGTTGTGCTCCAGTAAAAAGGGCAGAGAACAAATATTCTGCATTAATAACTTTTTGGTCCTTTGTTTCCGAAGAAAAATTTAATTTTCCGTTTTTTTCAAAACAACTCCTGTTGTCCTTGTGTTTTTGTGTACGCACATGTTTGAGAACATCCGCCCTTCCACCATGCGAAATCGAAAAATCGCAACGACGGGCGGTACACATCGCAAATTTATTACATTTCCTTGAGGAAATAATGGAAGGAAAGTCAACTGTGTACGATTTTTGAAACGTACACGAGTATTTCACCTTTCACGCAGACATAACAAAAGGTGATAATTTCTAAAACTATTTCCCGAAGGCACGTGTACTCACACAACTCAGGACAAAATGACCGAAATAACTAAAGAACATCCAAATAACAGCTTGCTTTGTCCTCATTGGCTAATATATGCCAGATGACACACAGTGGAGCACGATGCCCATTGGAGAACTGGAGAATGACGTTTCTGGATACGTATATGCTCTCACTCACAAAGCAGAAGTTATCTAATTCGCAAGGTTTTGTTTTAGATATAATCTAAAGAAAATTCAATTGCTTTCAGACGTCCAAAATCACTTTTTTTGTTGTTCATATAACAAAGTATTAAGCCAAGTTCCATAAAAATCGTGAGAAATTTTAAGAATAAGAAAAATTCGGGAGAAATATATTGTTAATAGGGTTGGCGGGAGAGCGGTCGAAAATCGGGAGTCTCCCGCCTAAATCGGGAGAGTTGGCAACTCTGGGAATGGTATAAAACACCTCTGCGGATACAACAAAAGACTTTATTGTCTGTTTGGAACTGCTGACCCGGAAACCACTATGCAAGTATAGCACTGTTACGAATTTATGTGTATGTAAATAATTTTAGTGAAATTATATATTAAATTGTAGTATCTTTTGTAACATGAAAAATCGGAAAAGTAAGATTACAGGGCTAAGTACATTTAATATTGACATTAATGGCTATCTCGCTAAATTGGCTAGATATCGTTAAGCTAGCCACTTAATTTTGTCCCCGAATTTGGCGATAAATCACCAAAAGATGCCAACTTGGGCGACCCTTTGGCGGCATTTGGGCCCAGTTCCTATATTACTGCAATTGGTACCGTAATTCAATAAATGTAATTAATCCCTGCTTGTATTTGTAACCGTATCCGGCTCTTATATGTAATCGCATATGCCATCCAGTAATTTCGAGAAATGGAAAGTACTAGAAATCTCTCGGCAACCTGGTGGAAACTGTATAAGACCGGAGGGATCATTTGCTGTCAGTTTTAAGTTCAGAGCCGACATTGGAGTATTGAAAGATCGTACGAGCATTGCTCTTTGGATCCGCTTTGTATTGTGGTGTGTTGTGTTTAATATTCTCAGTACTTTCAGTTCTCAGTAGCAACTGCTGAGAATGTCCTCTGTGATACTGAGAATATCTGTACAATTGCTTTTTTGGAGAATAGGTCGATGTTTGGATAATCCACTTTTTAAAAGTCCAAAAGTGTAAAAATACATTAGGTGTTTCATTTTCTTCAGGAAAATAATTGTAGATTTTGGTGTGTAGCTGCTTGCAATTCTGCTGATTGATAGCACTGTGGGTAAACAGAAGGTATTTCATATTTGAAAATTACGTATAAAATATGTTCCTGATAATATGTGGAATTCATCTTAGCATTTCTATCCGCTCTCTTTATTTTTAATTTGCCGTTATGTGAAAAATCAGCGACAATCAAATTCTTTTGAAAAACTTTCTTTACATTCTTTGAACCATTTTTAAGATTTTTTTCCCTCCTCTTTGACGATAATAAATACATCTCTTTTTAATTGTAGCCATTTAAATACATCCAAGATTAATCTCTTTTGACAACATTTTTCCATTTTTGTCCAGATAAATGTTTTCCATAAAGAATTCTGAAGCGCGTTCTGCGATGTGTCGTGGAGAAAGGCAATGCACATTATGCTTTTCGTCTTTTTGAGATTCAAATAGACATTAATTACTTTGTTTGCAGTTGACATTGAGCATTTTAACGATTTTGCAACTCTCCTTTGACTTAAAGGATTTTGTTTGACCATTAAGGATCTTACAAGGACATTAAGGACCATTAAGGACCATTAAGGATCCTTTGCAATATTCGAAATATTCCGTTCCCCCCCCCCTTGGATATGTGTTAGGAACAATTTTTCTCCTCGAAGGCAAATTTTGACATTTCTTCCTTTTTCATTGACAGTATTAACTACAGTAGCTTTAGACATCGGAAAACCATGGCTTTCACATTATTTTTTAATAACCGGATATCAATAATTTTCTTCGAAAAGAGCACAAACATAGCCTTCCATTCATTGCTTCTGTAATTTTGCATGAATACAAAACTAACAAATAGCAAATGCTAATCTATACTTTCAGAAATACAGTTACAGTTAAAACATTTCCGAGCAGCTCATTTTTACTTCCTTGTACTAAGTAAAAAGGAAGTATTGTAATCGCGAAAAGTTTCAGGCAGCATATTTTAACGAAAATATCCATTTTGACCGCTATCAAATGCAATTTAACGATGTTTTTGCGTGATATCTGTACGTAAGGACAGAATAAAATACTCTTTTCCTTCAAAAAAAGTATAAAACTGCTTTAAAATTAATTCTGAAGAGAATTTTTCGTGGAGTCTGTACGAACGTATGTACGTACATGGGTACGTACATACGTACGTATCTCGCATAACTCAAACACGAGTAGCCTCAGAACGTTGAAATTTTGTATATAGGACTGCTATAACATGCAGATGTGCACCTCGTATTTTGGTTGCAATCGGCCGCGCCAAACGTATATAAATACTATATTTATATATTATATATCCGCTTTGTTACTCGGCACAGTGATCTCAGTTTCTTTACTCTAATACGTTTGTAAATTGTACATTTTTTGCTTTAAAAATGATTGAATTATGTTGTTCTTATCTTCCGGTTAAGGGTTTTATGCTTTTCGTAATTCTGGAAGCAATATTTGTACAATTATCAACAATTTAAAAGCTGTTTAAGTGCGGTTAAGTTTTAAATAACATGGCGGACATATATGTTTACATTTGAAACAGCAGAATTGTAGATTTGTTGCCAATCTAGAGAGACTAAGCTTCGCAACAACAAAAATAAAGCCTTCATTTATTATTGCGAATTAAATCATGCTTAATCCTTTCTGGAATTTTTTCGAGCAAATAAGTGTTTAAGATTTACTTCGTAAATTTTAATACAGATATTTTGAGTTTTTATGTATTTTTGCCTTGTCGCGAAGTGAGAACTGAATTAAGTGAATGAGAAATACTAAATCGTCTGTGCAAAACTGTCTCTTTTCTGTTTTGTTTGCTTAATTTCTTTCATACATCGTTCTAGCTTTATTATAGTATTTGAAAAGAACATGTGGCAACGATTAGATAATTCTTTAAATGATACAAATTTTGTGCATTCTTAGTTATAGTAATATGAACGAAATATAATACTGTTAAGTGAACCTAGCGCCAGAGTGTCGTTATAGTAAACAAATATAGTGAATTTTAAATAGTGCATTTATTCTATTGTGGTTTATGCGCTGTCGACAAAGTAGATTTTATTCAATCCAATCAATTTAAAATTCAAGAAAAAAATGCGTATAATTTAATATTCCGTACAAGGAAGTCATGTGGTGTACACATCAGATTTTTTTTTAACATCAAAGCAAAAGCGTCTAAAAAATGTACGAACAGCTTCCGTATTTTTAGATAAAATAGCTTATGTGCATTTTAAGGTAGCTTTCTAAATGTATTTAAACATACAGCTAATTATCGGAAAAACGAAACAATAGAACAACTTTCAATTACATCCCCTCAAATTATTAATAATTCCCAAGAAGTTATGTCGATATATCACCGACTTACCATTCAACTGACGATAAAATATTATAATATGCATGTACGAGTTCAGACTATTTTTAAGCTACTGTATATGTGAAAGGTGTTGCCATAGAAACTTTCATGGCCACAGTGTTTTATTGATGAAGGAATTACAACCGAAAAAGCTTTAAGTGATGATTTATGTACCGTTTAACCTCTACCTGAGCAATTTCACTTAGTCTCGACGGTATACAGTCATTGCTATACTCATATTAAGGCCTTTGATTGAAAGGTTGCATATTACAAGACCGTCTTCTTCAATCAAAGCGAAATATTCACAAAAAATTATATTAAAAATCCCTTGGGTATATCTATGAATCAAAACAAAAGAATATATTTAAAAACCCTTAGTTATACCTATGAATCAAAATCAACCTATTTAGTTCTAGGCTAACTGGAAATATATTAATTGATTGTGAATTAAACGGGCCATGTCTAGAAAAAATAAAATAAAAATAAATAAAGTTTGTTCATTACGGAACGCTGCAAGAATTACTATCACAACCATTAGCGTAAAACAAAACTGTTCAATGGGTTGTATATATATATATATATAATGCAGAATAAAATAAAAAATACGTTTAAAATTAATCTCCCATATTCAATTCGGAATAAACTACGCGCAAAAACTGAAAAAAACAGAAGCGCAGTGGGAAACTGCAAAAACATAGGAAGACAAAATATACCAAAACTAAAAATGAAAGTGAAATTTACATTTTCCGCTGCATTTTTTATTCAAATTATTAATTTTTCCTTCTACATTTTTCTGCATTTTTATTCATATTAATCATTTTCACTTCTACACTTTTTATTCAAATTATTTATTTTTACGTCTACATTTTTCTCACTTGTTAATCAAATTATTAATTTTTACTTTTACATTTTTCTGCATTTTTATTCAAATTATTCATTTTTACTTCTACATTTTTCCGCATTTTTTTTATTCCAATTAATCACTTTTACTTCTGCACTTTTTATCACCATTATTCATTTTTACTTCCACACTTTTCTGCATTTTTTATTCCACTTAATCATTTGTACTAAGTTTTTCTACGCTTTTTATTCAAATTAACCATTTTTACTTCTACACTTTTTACTCAAATTATTCATTTTTACTTCCACATTTTTCTGCATTTTTATTCAAATTAACCATTTTTACTTCTACACTTTTTATTCAAATGATTCATTTTTACTTCTACATTTTTCTGCGTTTTTTATTCAAATTATTCAGTTTTTTCTACATTTTTCTGCATTTTCTATTCAAATTATTCATTTTTTTCTACATTTTTTTGCATTTTTTATTCAAATTATTCATTTTTTTTCTACATTCTTCTGCATTTTTTATTCAAATTATTCATTTTACTTCTACATTCTTCTGCATTTTTTATTCAAATTATTCATTTTACTTCTACATTTTTCTGCATGTTTCATTCACATTAATCATTTTTACTTCTAGCATTTTCTTCATTTTTTATTCAAATTAATCATTTTTATTTCTACATTTTTCTGCATTTGTTTTTTCAAATTATTCATTCTTACTTATATATATTTTATGTCACAATAGAAGTTTAATCTATTTATCTTTATCGAGTTTAACGAGTTTAAAATTCGTAGATCATCTAAATTCATTACTTAACACATTTTAGGAAATGCAAGCATATATCTATTTCTTATTTCAAAGCTTCTGTTGCTTTTGTGTTACAGGTTTTAAGAACTTATTTCTGTATTTTTTATTTTACACTTTTTAGATCAAATTTTAATTTATTTATTTTAATTTTGCATATGTTGTATTACTTCTGATGTTTTTGGACTCAATCTACTCATATTAAAAAATTTTTGTTAGATTTTTAAACTTTTCTGCTTATTTATGATTTATGCTATTATTTTTTAATCTGGTCTGTATGTTTTCAAAATTTGCGTTTTTATTTCCAATTCTCGATGAAAAAAATGCATATGGTTTTGTTTTTCAAGTACTGTATTATTATTTTGCAAGTTCGGTTTATGAACTCGATCTGCTCCAAAATATTTTTCAAGGTTTTTTTTTTTTTTTTTTTTTTTTTTTTTTTTTCTCTGCCTATTATTTTGCAATTCCTTTTTGAATTTGTCTAATTTTTTGATGCAATAATTTTGCATTTTTGGCATTGCTTACTTCGGCCTATAGATTTTGGACTGATAAAGACACAGATTACTTTGATTGTCTTTTTAAGATTATTTTAAAATTTAAAATTTTATACTTTGTGTCTGTCGGTTCAGAAACAGGCTGCTTTATTTATTTACTTCTTTCGTTTCACCAACCCCCGGATGATGATGAAGCAAGAGATATAAATTTCATTTTCGTTTTTTGGTTTTGGCATATTTCGCTTCTCTATTTCTCGCAGTTTGCCACCGTGCTTCTGTTTTTGGTTTCTGCATGTGGTTTATTCCGAATTGAATATAAAATGAATGTTAAACATATTTTGTACTTTATTTTATTTTGCATTATGATATTATATATATATCCGGAATATATGAACAGCACTATACGTATACATACTGGAGTTCTGAAATCTCGCCACGGCTTACTAGCGTCCGAGCTGCAAAGCTGTTGAACAGTGGTAGTTCGACCTGAGTTTGGATCCCGGCTAACGCGCTGGCTGCACGGAAGTTTTCGCTGCATTTTTCATGTGTAACATAGGTAATACATACGTAGTTTCTCTTAAAAGTTCCTAAAATGTCCCTTCTCTCGATGGATCGCCTTTGTGAGAATAGTAACTTCTCACACCACGTAGTTTGCCAGCATCACAAATTTTAATCGTAATCGCGGAACTGCGCGTGTCACCGGTCAGACTGGTTTCTCCTTCTTCCCTTTTTCGCTCGTGACCTTCCGGTTGTCGCTTGGCAATCAGCGAGACCGCACGATGTGCGGGGCTCTGCCCCAGCATGTCGCGCTAATGGAGTTTCATCGTTCCTGATATTTTCACATGGAGTGTCATCATATTTTTGCATAAAAAGAAGCAGAACTAAAGGTTGCGATTTATGTAAATGAAAATGCTCAGTGTTAAAATCCATCTGCCACGATACCGTTCTAAAACATCTCAAGCAGATTATGTATAGGTGTTCGACTCCGGAATGTGCATTACCAGCGGTGTGTGACCACGTGATTATTTTATGTATGTGAAAGTGAAAAAAAAAAAGTTCTTGCACATGTACAAAAATATTGTTGCGTGCGTACGGGTTCGTTATGAAATGAATGCACAAGTCCGATGAAAAATGAAGAAAAATTTATTATTATCACAACAAAAATGCTTAAATCTTCTCAAATTATCATGCAGTATCACAATATCTCACAGTAGTTATCTTTTAACTACTCAAATGTCCAATAGAACGTAATTCAAAACAGCTAAAGAACGCTAATCCGCAAATTCGCTACAATCAACAAGAGCAGTTTTCTAAACAACAACAAACTAAGCAACTACCACGAACTGAGATGTTTTCCTCCTTTTATAAGATTTTAAAATCACGCGCTAGAATTTTCCAGTACTTTCTCGAAATCAAAGAGAGATATTTATTTATTTAATGCACGCGCTCTTGTATTTTCCAATTTTCCGGCTTAGCTTTCTTTTAATATTCGTCACGCACTGCACTGCGCGAGAAATAAAACCATTTAATTTATAACTGAACTAACATTAGCTTTTTAAATACCAAATTCGTAACAATATTATGGGCACTGCACGAAATTAATATGAGAAAATTGTGACTTCATATATGTTCGATGAAACCGGATTATAATTTATGTCCGAATAGTCACGTTTCGGCATTAGCCTACTATTCCATTTTAATTTATCACGTTTTGTGTTCTAAGTTATGATATTTTGATATTTTATATGTGTGTGATAAATGTTCCATATTTAATCCAGAAAATGTGTTTGATCAAATAAATGTGAGATAACAAAAAGAAATTTGTCTCTGCAAGTCTCATGCATGTGGGTTATTGGGTAAGTCAAATAATTAATTATTCTTGTCACTAAGGGTTTATAATTTGCAATGTACTATACCACTAAGAATTCAGGCCAGTAAATATTGGGCACAGGTAAATTTAATTAAGGATTTCTAGATAGATATTTGGTTAGATCGTCACATTACAACGCCTCCTAGTAGTGCACACCACTACAGCCTTGTATTGGTCGCTATAACCCCTTTTCCCCAAAAAATGCTCAGTCAAGTTTTAATTTGGAGACTGCACAGGCTAGTCCATTGTTTGAATACTTTCAAATAATTAAAGACAAGTATATAGCTTGATGAGGTCGTACATTTTTGCCCGTTTGGAAGAATTCGTTGCCGGAAACACTTGTAAAAGGTTTTGCATATAAATCCAAAATCTCAGCTTTACATTTATTAGCATTTAAAGAGCCATCCTGAAAGACACGTAAACCTGACGATACTCTGACATTATCAACCCCTTAAGTACGACTGCATGGCCTTTAAATATATTTTCCTAGGATGCTGCTGGGAATATGCTTTGACTGTTCAGACAAGCAAGGCTTGGTTATCGTCTAGGCTGGGTTTTACAGGACCCCGAAGTAATCTTATAATTTTTTTTTATGATTATGACCATACTTCATATTAAAAAAAAATAAAGGTTGCTCAGAGTTGCCTAGGGCATCAAACAATCTTAATCGGTCCCTGCAAACAAATATATTCTTATAGAATATAACTACAAACAGAAAATTATATAATCCATGAGACACTAGCTGTAGTGCTGTCAGCGTTTTTATTACTTTTTATGCTCATTACTGCAACGGTTTTTTTAAACATGCACGTGTCCCTTCGACTAAAGTGAAATAAACAAAAACTATGGATGTGTTCGTATAGAGGACTATTTTAAACGGCATAATATTGTTACGAAATGTCCAGGCTAGGGAAAATGGCTTCCCCGCAAAGCAGTTTTAGGGCTGCCATAAAATAACGAAAAAGGCAGGGTTGCCACAGTTGGCGATAAATCGCCCGTTGGCGACAAAATTGGCGATATGCCATGGACGGATGGAGAACCTTCCTGAACGAATTCTTACTGGTTTACCCCAGAATGTTCTCGAACACAAGCCGAAAGAAACCCTGCTGGTCCGCAGTCAGTCAGTGTGCTTCATCGAGAGGGCGAGTGAGTGTGCCTCGTCTAGTCAGTATCGAGTTGGTGTCTCGTCTAGCGAGTCAATCCCTGCGGAGTCGATCGAGTTGACAGCCGGGCAGCGAGTGCCGAGTGGGTCGTCGAGTTCACCGAAGGAGTCTCTTAGTGTATCGCAGTTTGTGCATGTCGAGAGAGCGTGTTGAGCTCCGGGAACGACTGAACCGTAGAGTCGGGAGCCGTGCTCGTGTGTCGTCGAGTGCATCGCGAGTTGTAGCGTGGAGAGTCTCGAGAGTACGTAGAGTTCCGAGAACGACCAAGCAGGTTCGGGAGCTGTACTCTGGTGCTTTTCAGGAAGCTGTCTCCACCGTTATTGCCTGACAGTGTGAAGGCTGTGTCGCTGATTGTTCCAGCGTGTTTGTAGTAGATCTTCGACGACTGTAAAAAGTGTTGTTGGAGCTGTCCTGATTAATATTGGCTAAATAAAGTGTGTTTCGATACTTCATCAAGTGTCGTCGTTATTCACTCCAAATCTACAAACCCCGTACGAACGTGAAGGAAGAAAATAACGCAACAACTGGTGTCAGAAAAGAAAAACGTAACAACATACTAAGGCTGTTCGCACATTTTTTAGACAATTTTCACTGTGTTTATAGAAATATTTTACCTAATCGTTTTGTGTTTTAAGTGTTCCATTTGATAACCTTATTCTTGACAACCTTTCTACACCGTAATTTTCAGACAAAAAAGGCCTTTTTTTAGCAGCGGAAGAGGTATTTTATCCCATTCCTTTTGAACAACTTTCCAAAATCCAAGGAAGGTTGTAGCTCGACGTCCGGACGATCCGCTTTTTAAAAGTTGAAAAGCGCAAAAATCCGTGGATAATACATAAGCCCATTTGGTAAGGATATGGTTTTGATACTTGTTTCTTGTTCCATATTTTCCCAGGAAATTAACAATGGATTCTGACGTGTGACTGCTTTCTCTGTCTTGATGCAGTTCTATTGACTGATCGCACTGTGGGTAGAGAGAAGTTATTTCATATTTGAAAATTGGGTATAAAATATGTTCTTGATAATATCTGGAGTTGATCTTAATAGTTTCCCACACTCTCTTTAATTTTTATTTGTTGTTATATGAAAAACCAGAAATAACCATAAATCCCTTTGAAAAACTTTATTTACATCCTTTGAACCATGATGTAAGTTTCTTAAATGGATATTGTTGTAATTTAAATATTCCCAAGATTCATACATCGTGACAACATTTTCCCATTTTTGTTCAAATAATTGTTTCTCTTAGAGAATTCTGCAACGCGTTTTGCTTTCAGAGATATATCGTGGAGAAAGACAATGCACATTACGTTTTTTTCGCATTTTTAAGATTCAAATCAGCACTAAGCACTTTGTTTACAGCTGACACTGAACATTTTAAGGATTATGCAACTGTTCTTTGATTTCGAAGAGTTTCTTTTGAAATTAAAGTTCTTACCTTTGCAACATTCGAAATATTCCAATTTTTTTTTCTTGGATGTGTATTTTAAACAATTTTTTTCCTTGAAGCCAATATTTGACTTTTTAAAATTTCCTATTGATATATTATCTATCGTTGCATTAGATATCAAAAAGTCATGGCTTTCACAGCATTTTTAATAACTAATTACGAATATTTTTCTTTGAAAAGAGCACAGACATAGACTTCCGTCTACTGCTTCTTTAAAAGGAGCCATTTTGCATGAAAACAAAATTGTCAAATAGCAAATGGTAATTTGCACTTTCAAAACATATTTCTTATTAGCCTGGAAAAAGGCTGGCATCTGCGCTGTGTTCAACAGTGCAGAAAAGCCTAACTTGTACAAATAGGTATTTGAGTGCTAACTTTCACTGTTTTTCTGTTATCTTCGCAAAAATTAAATCTCAAGAGCTTGTAGCTTAGATTTCAGTTAAATTCTTTGTCTTCAAATTTCAAAAGTTTTTTTTTAACTAGTTTGGCGCTGGATTCTAAGAACACATAAAGGACTGTCTACTCAGACCTCACTCGATAATAGTGATGAAGAGAAAATATTGTAAAGAATAGAAGACGATATAAAATAAAGAGTTCATCGATCGTCGTCTGAACATTTTTGTTTTAAATTTTTCTTACATGTTCTCATTTAGGTAATTTAAATGGCGAAAAATATCAATCAACTAAGTTCGTTTGCAACATTTTTCTATTTGATACTCAAATAATACACACCATTTTACTGGGCTACAAATGTCGTAGATTTTTTATGCAGAAGAACTTTTAAATCAACAAATCACTTTTGACTTTGTAAGGTATTTCTGCCGCCTTCTTAGCGTGCCTTTGAGGTGTAGTGGTCTGCACGCTGGGAGCGTATTTCAGTGGTCCCCGGTTCGATTCCCGGCGAAGGCGTTGTTCATTTTTCATCTTGCCTGCTTCCGAAAAAATCCTAATGTCTCATCGATGCTTCATCGATTTATCGATAAACTTCATCGATTTTTTTTAACGAGACTGAACTGAAACTGAAAGTTGTAGGGGCTATATGTGGTAAATAATCCGTGCTAAACATTGTTTGCCAATCAAGAGCCGATTAAACTAGTCCAAAGTTCTAGGTATAGGGTTCTACCGAGATGCCCTCACAAACCGCTTTTCTTCTTTCGTGAAAGAACAGGATTCTGATAAACTGCAAAGTGATTTTGTGGTTTCTTAACCCCTTAACCTGCGATTTAGATTCGAAGATGTTGGGCCGAAATTGTATACAAGCTCGCGCAGCGTTCGGGACATTTGCACGACTTGTGTAACACGCTAATACGGGCAATCATAAACATGACGAATTATGCAATTTTCGAAGAAAGTATAGGCGAATAATTGTTGATGATACATCCGATGACGATCAACTACCAGAGTCCTGGCTTTAAAAAGAAATAAGAAATAGTCCAAAAATCTGGGACTATACGATGACTCTTGGCATAAGAGAGGAAGTCTTATGTCAATTACGAGGAAGTAGAGAAGAATTTGATATATTTAATCTAATACTTGATGACATATTTTGGAAAAATAGTGTAACCGAAACGAATCAGTATGCAGATAAAGTACGAGAAAATCCACATAGAACACGAGTGTAAAAAGTGTAAAGTTCCGTTACATGTACCAGAAATGCTTTGAAATATATCATACCATTACAGATTATTAATTTTGTATTTTGGAGTTTTGTATAAATAAACATTTTGTAATACTTGCGTCTACCACAATTATTGCATCAGACTGTAATTGCGTATCAAATATTCCACGTAATATTCATTTCTGACTCGATCACCGTACGCGGGCTATGCCCGTGAAAGTTAGGTTTGGCCCGACCATCGTACGCCGGCTATGCCCGTGAAAGTTAGGTTTGGCCCGACCATCGTATGCCGGCTATACCCGTGAAAGTTAGGTTTGGCCCGACCATCGTACGCCGGCTATGCCCGTGAAAGTTAGGTTTGGCCCGACCATCGTACGCCGGCTACGACCGTGAAAGTTAGGTTTGGCCCGACCATCGTACGCCGGCTACGACCGTGAAAGTTAGGTTTGGCCCGACCATCGTACGCCGGCTATGCCCGTGAAAGTTAGGTTTGGCCCGACCATCGTACGCCGGCTATGCCCGTGAAAGTTAGGTTTGGCCCGACCATCGTACGCCGGCTATGCCCGTGAAAGTTAGGTTTGGCCCGACCATCGTACGCCGGCTACGACCGTGAAAGTTAGGTTTGGCCCGACCATCGTACGCCGGCTATGCCCGTGAAAGTTAGGTTTGGCCCGACCATCGTACGCCGGCTATGCCCGTGAAAGTTAGGTTTGGCCCGACCACCGTACGCCGGCTACGACCGTGAAAGTTAGGTTTGGCCCGACCATCGTACGCCGGCTATGCCCGTGAAAGTTAGGTTTGGCCCGACCATCGTACGCCGGCTATGCCCGTGAAAGTTAGGTTTGGCCCGACCATCGTACGCCGGCTATGTCGTGAAAGTTAGGTTTGGCCCGACCATCGTACGCGGGCTATGCCCGTCATTGTAGATTAAGGGGTTAATAGCAAGGGCTCTAGCCCGCAACTTTTAACTTTAGACAGTAATCATGCCCTGCTGTCAATAGGGAGTTAGGACTTTTTATAAATTTTTGATAGCAATAAATCTTTTTAAACATTCTGAATGGATCCATATAAGGGTTTACTTGGAGACATATACAGTAGAACTGAAAACGTATGGATTAACTGAGATCTCATTGCAGAGAGCCCAAACCTTCTAAAAGCGAGGTTACGTGTTATATTTCATTGTACTCTATATTTTAACTATATCTTAACAATGTATTCCAGATTTGTGCAAAAGCATTATTTTATTTGTCGATACGAAAAGATGAATAGAAAGTATCTGATTGCAAGTTATGCTGTGCTTCGTCAGCAGAAAATTCTTTATTTGGAGAGAGAACTGACATAATGTAACCATGTGATTTTTCTTTGCTAAATGAATCAGAATTATGCTTAATTTTACTTCACATAGATAGAACAATAAGTAATGAAAATAACCTAAGCTTTTACATTTGTTTTATTTGTTTTAATTATTACTGTGTAGAAATTCAAAAATATTTTAAACGAATGCATATGTTTCAGTACGCAAATAGAAGTAACAAAGTCAATGAGGGAATTAAAGAACAACATACCTCGCAATTCGGCTTGCAGCTGCCGTAAGCGGCTTCGAACTTTCTTTCTTTCATCGAAATCTTCTGTAGCATCGAGCTGCGTGGAGGAAAAACAAATCAAACAGTTAAAAGTGTTTAATCGCAAGAATAAAAAAATTTAATTTCAGTTGCATCAAATAATGTTCTAACAGAATTTCTTTTTAATCATTGTTTATTGATAAATTCACATTTATTCCTTTCGAACACTTCTATTGCACATAGTAGTTACTAACCGGAAAAGAAAAACTTTCTAATCCTGGATGGAAAGCTGCCTGGGAACCAACCGGATTCATATTTTCCTAAACGAGATTCAAAAGTTAGATAAGGTCTGCGTTCATCAATGGCTGTTAGCGCAGGACAGGTAACGAGAACTCAGATAAACTGGCAAGAGGCTTGAAATCTCAACAGTAATAATAACGCAAATGTCAAATTCTCAGAAGCAAATGCCATGTCCAACTACAGATTGAAGGAGCATTTAATTCCAATAAAGCACCAGCTCTATAATATCAGTGGATATAAATTTATAATTAAAACCATCGTCAGGCTTAGAACTGACCATCACAGAGGTTTGAAAATTGACAGATAAGGTAGAAAAACCTACAGAAACTGTGATAACTGCTCGAACAACAGAACTGACAACTGCACATACACTGGTGTGCAAAAATTAAGGACGAGACGGTTTTTTTTCAATATAACTTTGTACAAAAGCTTTCCAAATCAACACATTTAATACGGTAAGATCCCCAATACGTAAGGACATCAGTAATGTAAGCAACACTTACTAAAAGAGAACTCAGAGGGATAAAAAGAAGCTTTATTGAAAAAGTAGCATGGAGCGCAATGCGACTGAAGGCCGAAACATCCCTGTGATAGGTGTCCAGCAAGAAACATCCGGTCTTTAATAGAGGATATGATCTCCCCTGACTGCTAGGCAGGTTTCACAGCGTCTGCCCATGCTGAGAATGAGGGTGTCAATGAGTTGTTGAGGCATTGCTGCCCATTCGTCTTGCAGCGCCAATCGAAGCTCCGGAATCGTTACTGGTGGTAAAGTACGAGCTGCCAAGCGTCTGCCTAGAAAATCCCATACATGCTCGATGGGATTGAGATCCAGAGATCGTGCCGGCCAATCCATACGTTCAATATCCTCACTCTCTAAGAGCTGTTCGGCAGCTACTGTGCGATGACATGGTGCATTGTCGTCCATGAAAAGGAACTGCGGACCCATAGCGCCTCTAAAAAGACGCACATATGGAAGAAGAATCTCGTTACAATAACGGGTCCCGTTGACTGAACCTGCGTCGAAGATGTGAAGGTCTGTAGGACTACCAAGCATGATGCCTTCCCAAACGAGAACACCGCCACCTACATACCTGTCCCTTTCAATGATGTTCGAGGGATGATTGCGGCTTCCCCGCTCTCTCCAGATGAGTATGCGATGAGAATCGCTACTCAGACTGAATCTGCTCTCATCTGTAAAGAGTACTCGTCCCCATTCATTGTCTCTCCAATTCCAGTGTTCCCGGCACCACAGAGAACGCCTTCTCCGATGGGCAGGCGTACACACCGTACAGGGCGTCGTGCAAACAGACCACCACCGTGCAGTCTTCTGGCCACGGTAAAATGCGATATCGGTCGTCCAGTAGCCTGTGTCGTGTGTCTAGCGATTTCTCCCGCTGTCTACCGCCTGTTTCTTCTGGCCTGTAAGGCAATATACCGGTCATCTGCGGGCGTGGTTCCTCGTGGACGACCACTACTAAACCCCCGGATAGCTGTTCCTGTAGTTTGAAATTATCTCCAAAGTCGTGAAACGATGCTGTGAGCAATTCCGGACTCTGCAGCCCCACTTGTCACACTGCGGCCTTCCTCCAACTTCCCAATGATTCGACCTCGGATAAAAGCATCCAGATGTCGTCTAACAGATTGATTATTCGCCATTTCTCGCTGAGGCAGCAACTCGGTGTGATTTTAACTGCTATACGGCGTTCAATCGCTTTGCCAGAAATACTGATCTTACACCGACAACATGCTTTATACTACTCAGACACTCCCCCATTACGTCTACCTGCATATCTGTGCATGTGATACCGTACATCACCTTACTTAATCTCCCGATTGGTCTTTCTGTCCGCTCTGCCTCTTCGTTCAGCTGATATGCTAATTTTTCGACTTCGTCCTTAATTTTTGCACACCAGTGTATTTTTGATTCTCCGGCCCTCCTTGCTGAATTGTTAAAAATGGGGTCTTGGGTAAGACGGACCCTCTACCACGATAACATTTTGCAGATTGCCACAGGGCTGTCACTTTTTTCCATGGCTATACTTTAAAAGGCTTCATCACAGACATTACAACAAAACATGTCATAGAGATGACATCATAGACATGACAATGTACTGCACAAGTGTACAAATAAGCATTACACCTATATTTCGTAGCTTAAAACTGCATATTGCCTTTCTTGTTTCGAAGGAAATGCTTTTAAATGATTGTTTAAAAATGAGTACTACATTTTGGAAATGCTTTTAAATGATTGTTTAAAAATGAGTACTACATTTTGGAAATGCTTTTAAATGATTGTTTAAAAATGAGTACTACATTTTGGAAATGCTTTTAAATGATTGTTTAAAAATGAGTACTACATTTTTTGCTTCAGAATTTATCTAGTTAGAGGTTCGAAAGGAAAGCCTATCAGGACTTGTATTCCTCTTGACTTGCTTTGGAAACATGAATGTCCTGACTCGGAACAGGGAGCTTACTCAAGCTACGTTCAAGAAATTGTGAAGTAGACAATACAAGCAGGAAGGGTATACAAAACCCTTTATTTTTCTATCTTTACAGGTATTTCCGGAACTTCGGAATACAGAGACCAACAACTTGTGGTCTGAACGTAAGAATATAAAAACTACTAACTAAAACTCTAATTAAAACTGACTTTGAATTAGTATACAAGTGCCTAGCTTTAAGATTGGCCGTTATTTAACAAAGGCCGGGAACACCGGAACGTATGTAGTACGCCGAGCTGCTAAAACTACGATACGTTGGCAATTATCAAGAGGACTAAACCTCTGGCCTTGAAGGCAACCAGCAACTGGGTGAAAACTCGTAAAACTACAATGGCAAGCGGCTTGCTTCCAATAACTTTTTCCTCTCTTTTGCTTGGCAAAAAGGCCACAACTTAAGTACTTGGCGTTAGCAAGACAATTTGCATAAATAAGTTAAAGGCGTTTAATTCTGGCCGGAAGTAGAAAATAAGAAGTGAAAGTAAAGATTTAAAATAAAATAAACGTTAGTAAAACTTAGGATCTTTACAAAGTTACGTATTAAAATGCCATATATTTACGTTATATTATGCATCGAAAATAGTGTGCAATATCAGAGACTACTTTTTCAAAGTGGTGCTGGTTTGCAAATCGAGGATTCACTAAACTACTATATCAGTCGCCAATGAGAGTACAAGACATCTGTCCAGTGTTTGTATTTTTGAAGAAAGACATTACAAACAATAAAATGTTTACTCCTTTATTCAAAATGACAATTTTTAATTTATCATCAAGTGAAAATGAAAGGTTAGGTTAAATCTTACGTCGGGCGATAAAATATAAACGAGCCTCTATTGCCTGAGCGTCGCGATGGGTACTTGTATGTATTTGGGCAGTTGAAGACGTTAAATGGCCTACAGTAAGGTCTTATCTTAACGTCTCCTCTCTCCTCTACTCTTCCTCACGTTCATTACTCTCATCTTTTCTCTTCCCTTTTTCAAATCCCTTCTTTTCCTTCTCTCTCTCTCTCTCTCTGTTTCTCTCTTATATTTGTTTATGGTTATATTAAAACACCCGGCGATCATACGAAATGACCGCTGTTTTAGATATTATAAATTGTAATTAAAGTGATTTGTGCTAATTTAAACTGAATTACCCAGGACAGGGGGCGAGGCCGCCCCTTTGCTTACTGCCCCGCGGGGTTTACCCCTTCTACTTGCTTAATTGCTTAAAGTAGAGTGAAATGAAGGAAACCACTAGCGGTACATTTCTTAAAAGCCACCGCTAGCTCAATCAATAAAGGGGATTTAAATAATAAAATGTTAATTCACATGTTAAAGATCTCTTTGTACACAACATTTCTCGTGTAGATCTTTCCATCATTTTTAAGCTCGCCTTGCAGAGGACCATACATTATTTTTAATTTTACGTCCGTTCTTTCACGAACTCTTGAACAGGCAACATAAAGTTGACCGTGTTCAAATGCAGGCTCAGGTAAGCCAACACGCTTAAGCGTTTGGCCCTGAGACTTATGGATGGCCATAGCAAAGGCAAGTTTTACAGGAAATTATCTACGTCTCAATTGAAACGGCAACCTTGTGCCGTGGCAACTTCAACCCATTGGCTAGTACAGTACGCAAGCAACCAATAAACTATCGGAGACAAACAGACACTTAAGCCGCATATATATATATGGGGTGAAGTAACATTATCTCCTCCGAAACAGCTGACTTCCGGGCTTAGCGAAGCACACCATTGGATTCCGCAGGTCCGTGGCACGCCATTTTCACCATTCGCGTCTCCTTGGGACTTTAATTAGCCGAGATATTAATTAAAAACTGATTTCCCCCTACGTTTTCCTTACATTCTCCACTTTCTTTCTTGGGTTTTCCCTATTAGAGGGATGTGGCTACGCGCCAAATTCTTTTTTCTCGAATATCTACGGAACGGCGCCGAATTGAAATTCGAGGCGCGTATCCTCCGAATTCATCGATACCGTTCTCATCTTCGTATGACTTTAATCGGCCGAGATATTAACTAAAAACTGCAGAAACGTTAATTTCCGCGCTCATTTTTCCGAGTGGCAATAATAAACTATCGGCGACATACACTTTATCCGCTTATATATTATTGTTTGTAATAAAGACGATGTATTATGTACAATCACAAAATTATGTAATTCTATCACCTATGTAAAGTTGAAACAGCCTCTGTACAACCAGTGCAGGATTTACGTATAAGCTACACAATCTATAGCTCCCCACTTTCTTGGGGCCCCCGAAAAAATTTAAATGTAGTATAAATATAGTATTAAAATATAGTATAACAGACATAAAGGGCTCTGTATCTCAAATAGCTTAGGACCTTATCAAGTCTAAATCCGGCTCTGTGTACAACACTGTAACCTCTCTGTTTTAAATCATAATAAACTCCCGATGCAACCTCTAGGGGCTCCAGGGAGTTGTCGCTTCTAGATAGGCGAGGACGCGGGACACATGCCTGTTTACCTATGTTAGACACCAGGCATCCTCGTCCTCGGTCATCTATCATCTGCCTAGAGTAAGGGAAGCACACCATCCGGCTTATCCCGTGCTTTATTTAATAGCCCTTATGATGAGTTCGAGGAATTTGCCCGTCTCTATTCAGCGAAGCACAATCATAAAGTTCCTTATCCATGAAAACGTGAAACCAGCCAAAGTTTACCGCAGACCGCATGCCCAGTTCGGGGAAGAAACCCACCCATCCATGGTCAAAAGTGAAAATTTGATGCAAACAAGACAGTGAACATGTTGCCAATGGAGGTCATTCCCGTCCTACTCGCTTCAGTGTGACTAATGAAAACACTCTACGTGCTTGGGAGCTTATCGAACGGGATCGATGCTGCACAGTGCTTCAAATTTCAGAAGAATTTGGTGTCAGCTTTGGAAGTATCCAATCAATCATCAGGAAGCAGTAAAAAATCTCAGCGCGTTCGGTTCCAAAGTTACTGAATGACAATCAAAAAGCAGAACGAGTTCGCATTTCTCAGTTGCTTCAAGCACGTTTTGAAGAAGAAGACTAAGCTTTTTTTTTTTTTTTTTTTTTTTTTTTTTTTGCATAAAACTGTTACCTTTCACGAGATGTGGGTGCATCATTACACCCCCTCCCCACATCAAAACCTGCACACATACAGCGAAGAGGGAAAAGCGAAGGAACCTCATGAAAGCTAAAACCCGATTGTTCTATGGGGAAAGTGTTGGCCACGTTCTTTTGGGACTGGATCCTACTGCTGGATGTTTTACACGAACGTCAGACCATCAGTGCAACTTCAGCTTAATGGTCTGCATACCTCAGCATACAGCAGCCTAACAGCACTCTTTGCACACATGAGTATTCATGAACTCATCATTCATCATTCAAGATGTACCTGTATTTATACACAACAGAACTGCCTTACACTAACATTGTGCTCCAGCTTTCATGTGACTTCATGTACTCCATTTGTCTTTTTGTGCCTTAAGTGACTATGTTTATGTACCTGTTCTTTTTGTGTGTGTGTGTGCTCTCTGTTTATGCATTTTACGCATTGTGCTTTGTCTATTGTTGCCTATGCATTTTTATGTCTTTTTATGCGTACTTCTTATTTTCCAAGTATTTTTAGTTTAACTACCTACTATCTGTAACACTACAGCTTGCCTCTTCAATCTGTAATACAGTCCTACTAATGCCCTTGTAAGGCCATGTATTTCCCTTTGACAACCTCAATAATCTCCTGGTGCAGCCTAGTGTGGCTCCAGGAGGCTTTTACCGTAGTTAGAGGAGGGCGTGGAACGCATGCCTGTTTACCTCTGTTAAGACACCAGGCGTTCCAGTCCTCCGTAACCTACCTACCTACCTACCTACCTCAGCATACATAGCTTTAACTAGACTTAACTGAAATAGAACTAACCATAACTAGAATAGAACCAAATCTTCATCCGCGTTCAAGATAATATTACCTACGAGGGAAGTACAGCTATAAGCGGGTGGGACAGCAGAATTTCACCATAGAATGTATAGGTATGGTTCCACTGCATAAAGTATGCAGCTCCGCCCAATTTTGAGAGAGAACAATACGGGAGCGGTACTAGTGTCTCCTACCTCTTTTTCTCTACTATCAACCATTTGAGGAGACTACCGGCTTGCCATGTACTACATTCATGCCATCTTCGAGATTCGCTAATTGCCGTAATAACCAATTGCCAATAATACGAATTCCGGCCCATTGGTATGGCAATCAGCGTCACTAATCATTATATGCTCTGGGCGGTTAGGTATCTACAAAGCAGATGGACGACTATGTTAATGGCGAAATGGAAGACGATGTGTAACATCCGTACTTGTTTGTTGCAGACAGAGACTTCCGAGAACTTCTGGAAAAT
This sequence comes from Stegodyphus dumicola, assembly GCF_044657685.1. Taxonomy (NCBI): domain Eukaryota; kingdom Metazoa; phylum Arthropoda; class Arachnida; order Araneae; family Eresidae; genus Stegodyphus; species Stegodyphus dumicola. Next base: position 16,599,465 of record NC_140772.1, on the reverse strand, counting down.
TCCTATTTGGATAATGATATTGCAAAGTTTGATTAACATATAGGAAATAAATAAATAAAATATTTTTCAGTGAATTTCAATTATTAATATGATTTAACTATTCGTTTTTGTGTTCGAATTACTTGTAAATCCTTTTGCGCAAACACGCAAGCTAATTTTCTATATCATGGCTTTCAGGATGGTACAAAACTTTATTCCATGCCCGTTTTGGCGAATTCACATGAAAGCTAAAATACCCCTTTCTTGAAAACACGCAATAATTTCATTTTCACTCGATGATAAATTAAAAATTGTCATTTTGAATAAAGGAGTAAACATTTTATTCTTTGTAATGTCTTTCTTCCAAAATACAAACACTGGACCGATGTCTTGTACATTGGTGACTGATATAGTAGTTTAATGAATCCTAGATTTGCAAACCAGTGCCACTTTGAAAAAGTAGTCTCTGGTATTCTACACTATTTTCGATGCATAATATAACGTAAATATATGGCCTTTTAATACGCAACTGAGAAAATAGTTAATAGGTCGCTGTGCGAAATGCTTTAGAATTATTTTCATCAGCTACATCTATGACACCGAAACAAATTAGACGTTCTGTGTAAGCGATTTTGCCCGAGGATTCAGATTTGTAAATAGGGCTCTGTGTACAGCCACATTTTACGAAGATCCTGTGTACAGAACTCTTACTGTTTCTTAAAAGAATTACCAACAGCTTGCTGAATGCAACAGAAAATGTTTTTTTTTAAATATTTTTTAAATGATAAATATATTATATAGTGAACATATTAAAGCCCTCGTGCACATCACAGAAGAACGGAAATCTAAAATTTGAAAATCATAAATATTTTTTTGCTAGTTTAATAACAGATATACGGGTCAAAATCTTTCAAAATGTTAAACGTATTTCTCTGAAATTGTCAATCACTTATAACTGAATTTTGATTAAATTTTAAATCCAATCACTTACCAATTTATATAGTGATTCTTCAGTAGTAAGAGAATCCAAAGAAACACCGTTCACTACTTCACCCATGGTTCTGTAGAATTTTCACGCACCTAGAAAGACAAAAGCAATTGTTATCGCAAAATGTTGTTGCACTCTGACCTATACTTTAACATCTCGTAACATCCGGGAAAGAAATTGATAGAAAATTTCCCAACTGAGGAAAGTTTATGATGGAGGACGACTAAGATAAAGCGTTTGAAAAATACGTTTTCTGTTTTTGTGCTTAAGTGAAAATATGGGCTTCTTAAATTTTTAAAAATTTCGCGATATAAACACAGTTTAGAATATGTAATTTTTAAAAATTTCGCGATATAAACATAGTTTAGAATTCGCGATATAAACATAGTTTAGATATAAACATAGTTTAGAATATAAACATGAGAAAGACAAAAGCAATTGTTATCGCAAAATGTTGTTGCACTCTGACCTATACTTTAACATCTCGTAACATCCGGGAAAGAAGTTGATAGAAAATTTCCCAACTGAGGCAAGTTTATGATGGAGGACGACTAAGATAATGCGTTTGAAAAATACGTTTTCTGTTTTTGTGCTTAAGTGAAAATATGGGCTTCTTAAATTTTTAAAAATTTCCCGATATAAACATAGTTTAGAATATGTAATTTTTAAAAATTTCGCGATATAAACATAGTTTAGAATTCGCGATATAAACATAGTTTAGATATAAACATAGTTTAGAATATAAACATGAAAAAATTTCGCGATATAAACATAGTTTAGAATTCGCGATATAAACATAGTTTAGAATTCGCGATATAAACATAGTTTAGATATAAACATAGTTTAGAATATAAACATGAAAATTAACTAAAAGGTAACCCTAAAGATGCGTAAAGCTTCATGAAATTTTATTAAACCCAAAATAAATGAAAAAAAAAACTGAAAGGTTTAAGATTTTAAAGGTCACTCAAAAGAGTTTGTTAAGGTTTGCTACGTTCTCGTTGAGCTCACAGTCTTCCCGTCTCTTGTTACACTCACTCCTACTGCAGAGTCATTAAAATTGTTTTGTTGCGGGAAACATGAAAATTAAGCAATGCCTTGCTGGAACTCTAGCCTGGATACGGGTCGAGTGTGCTAACCGTCTCATCACAAACGGATGCCGAAATGAGAGAGAAAATACCTTATACTACTAACGCACATTTTGGGGAGGAAGGCCTTTTTAACTTTAATTAGTAAGCATAATTTTCTTCGCACATACGCCATATATGACTTTACAGTAAAATTACAAATGTTTTAAAAGGAGCATAGCAATACACGTTTAGAATACAATGCAGGGTTAAGTGTTGGCACATATTTTTTTGTTTTCGTCAGTCTTTTCTCGCTTCATCACATCAAAGTTCAGTTTTCTTATCAACATGGCTTTACAAAATTTTTACAAATTTTTGGACATATGATCATATTCGCAATGACGTTATTGCACATCAACTTGTGAGGTATTATAAATATTCATTTATAATATTATTATAAATAATTATTATAATTAATAAATATTCATTTATATTTATATATTATAATATTATATATATATATATATATATATATATATATAAATTTATTTTCTAAACAGTATTGATTAATTGATTATATTATCTCCTAAGTTTAATTAAAGTAGAATTATTTTAAAAGTGTGCATCCATACTGGTAAGTTATATTTTGAAAGATGTTTTGAAGTAATTTGAAAGCAAAATGTTAATAATGTTTTAACGGGGACTGGAGTTAAATCATCACGAAGAATAATATTACAATTGTAAAAGTAAAAATTAAAACATGTAATTATTGTCATTGATCGGAAATTAGTTGACTTTTCAAGGGGAACAAACCAACTCCCGTTCAATGATCAATAATTGATAAAAATACGTAAATATGAAAGTGTTTCGTCTTTACTCAAGTTATAAGTTAAAACCAAACCGGCAATTCTAGTCAGGCCAAATATTTCCGTGAATAGTTGTTACTCAAAGAACTGATTCTCATGAAGCATTTTAGTCAATTCAATTTGGAGTAAAAATCAATTACTGTAGAGAAATCTTGTAAAACTCGAGTAATTGTCCCCGACACTATCATCTTTATGTATTTGAGTACTATATTATTTGTAGAAATTAAACATTGGAAATTGTCATTATGAAATCGAAATCAAAGTAAAGTTGAAATAAACATAGAAGATTATGAAAAAGATAAATAATGCAAACTTTGCAAAAACAAATCAAAGAGAACATAAAAATAATATAAAAATAATATAAAAATAAAATAGAAAATAATATAAATAAGATCAGTGAATGTACATGAAGATATAAAGGCCAGAAAGTTATTAAGTAACTTACATTCTTTCTAGTGGGGGAGTTGGCAGTGTGTTTGTTCTCTTCGTGTCTGACTCGGAAGTGTAGGGTGTCCGAAAATTCTTAGCGGCAGTAGGGGCTTTGAATTATATCAGTCGGTAAGACTTGGGTGAAGAAATTTATGGTAGTGGGTGGGACTCGGAATTCTTGAGGGATGTATTTTGTGGAGTTCTTATCTGAGAGAGACCGTCTGTTAAGATTTTTTTAAAAATACTAGTGAATGGAAATTAATTAATTTCTGGCTAATTGTCGTGTCGCAATGATTAAGAATTTAAGAAAGGAAAAAGGCATTTTCGCTATCCAAGAGCTAGTAGACAGTCTAAAGGCAGGAAATAGGCCCATTTTTTTAGTAACAGTATAGTAACAGTATATGTCTGAAGACAATTAGCTTTTTACAATATATACAAATGAGTAATTACACTATATACAAATCTTTCAACTGACAGTCATCCAACTTATACCGCCTTCTCAGGTTTAGGAATAAATTATCATATCCCTATCAGTTAAATGATTTAGAGTGAGTATTTAACGCCTGCTCTTTTAAGGCAATGGTTGATAAATTGAAAGGGAATTAGATTATTTTTGAGAATTTTGATAAGGATCAAAATTTCGCGTTGTAAATCTATTGCATCTGTGCATATAGTTTTAATTCGTTGTATTTGATTAATTATAGTATTGTTAATTACTTTACTTCCCGGCAGTTGACACAATACCAATGATTGCATTTAAATATCAAAGGACTTTAAGCAACTTGCTTACTAACCACCATAAAATAGATGAAACTGCAGAATGACATTGTAAGACACCAATTTACAGCAATTACGTAGATTCTCATCACCAGCACATAATTACTGGCAACCTGAATATCATACAAAACCATCAACTAAAAACACTAATGAGTTATGGTACAAAATTTAGACCAGTCAGAAACATGACTACAAATTACTGTTACAAGACTTTCGAAAACAACATCAACGAATTTATAGTTAAAGCAAGCTATCAACTGAATTTTCCCATAGATACCTTCTTAAAATGGAAAGCTAAAATTCTTCAACGTATATCCACAGAAATCAGTCACCTCAAATTTAAAAGTGCACTGAACTGGTGGCAACTTACATCTGATATTAGTCAATTAAAACAGCTTTTTACTATTACAAAAATAGATAAAGCAACTAATAACTTTAGCATTATATGAAAACAATTCTACACTGAGATTATTCATAAAGAACTTCTCAACGCAACTACTTATCAATCAGCCAACCTTACAGAAACATCTATAATAAACAGGATTAAAACTTTTCATAAGAAACTCAATATTACTTTCAATGCAAACTATAACAGATTTTCTAATCTTTATTATGCGATTCCCAAATTCCATAAAACACCATTAAAATTTAGATTTATAGCTAATGGAACTAATAATTACAAGAAAAATATAGACTATTATTTTTCAATTCAACTTAATAAAATCTGTAAATTTATTTTCAATGATTGTAACACTAATCATAACTATTGCTGGATCATTCATAATAACACTCCTGTCATTAATACCATTCATACCATTAACATCCAAAACATTAACTGCTATGATTTTGAAAACTTATATACCTCACTTCCTCTAGAAGAAATCTATACCAGTCTACTTGATCTACCAAAACTTTTCCCTAATATACTCAATATCATGACTCTTGACAAATGGAAAACCTACCTAAAATGCACACTTTTTCATAACTACATCAAGTTTCAAAATCAACTTTTTAAACAAGTCAGAGGATTGCCAATGGGCTTACATTCCAGCACCTCGATCTGTAATATCTTTTTATTTGTCAAAGAATTTAACTTCCAAAAAAATCTACAACCACAAGAGTTAAATTACTACAAACACACCTACAGATTTATTGATGACCTTATTACAATTAATAATTTTGGTAAAATTGAAAACTCCGACATTTATCCGAATTGTCTTAAACTTAATAAAACTAATAATTCACAAAATAGCATAGACTTTCTAGATCTTCAAATCATTAACTACAAAAAAATTTTACTTTTTGACAAAACAAGAAACTTCAATTTCAATACTAACAAATTAATAAATTGGAACTCCAACATATCCAAAAAAGTAATTAACAATACTATAATTAATCAAATACAACGAATTAAAACTATATGCACAGATACAATAGATTTACAACGCGAAATTTTGATCCTTATCAAAATTCTCAAAAATAATCTAATTCCCTTTCAATTTATCAACCATTGCCTTAAAAGAGCAGGCGTTAAATACTCACTCTAAATCATTTAACTGATAGGGATATGATCATTTATTCCTAAACCTGAGAAGGCGGTATAAGTTGGATGACTGTCAGTTGAAAGATTTGTATATAGTGTAATTACTCAATTGTATATATTGTAAAAAGCTAATTGTCTTCAGACATATACTGTTACTATACTGTTACTAAAAAAATGGGCCTATTTCCTGCCTTTAGACTGTCTACTAGCTCTTAGACAGCGAAAATGCCTTTTTCCTTTCTTAAATTCTTAATCATTGCGACACGACAATTAGCCAGAAATTAATTAATTTCCATTCACTAGTATTTTTAAAAAAATCTTAACAGACGGTCTCTCTCAGATAAGAACTCCACAAAATACATCCCTCAAGAATTCCGAGTCCCACCCACTACCATAAATTTCTTCACCCAAGTCTTACCGACTGATATAATTCAAAGCCCCTACTGCCGCTAAGAATTTTCGGACACCCTACACTTCTGAGTCAGACACGAAGAGAACACACTGCCAACTCCCCCACTAGAAAGAATGTAAGTTACTTAATACCTTTCTGGCCTTTATATCTTCATGTACATTCACTGATCTTATTTATATTATTTTCTATTTTATTTTTATATTATTTTTATATTATTTTTATGTTCTCTTTGATTTGTTTTTGCAAAGTTTGCATTATTTATCTTTTTTATAATCTTCTATGTTTATTTCAACTTTACTTTGATTTCGATTTCATAATGACAATTTCCAATGTTTAATTTCTACAAATAATATAGTTCTCAAATACATAAAGATGATAGTGTCGGGGACGATTACTCGAGTTTTACAAGATTTCTCTACAGTAATTGATTTTTACTCCAAATTGAATTGACTAAAATGCTTCATGAGAAGCAGTTCTTTGAGTAACAACTATTCACGGAAATATTTGGCCTGACTAGAATTGCCGGTTTGGCTTTAACTTATAACTCGAGTAAAGACGAAACACTTTCATATTTACGTATTTTTATCAATTATCGATCATTGAACGGGAGTTGGTTTGTTCCCCTTGAAAAGTCAACTAATTTCCGATCAATGACAATAATTACATGTTTTAATTTTTACTTTTACAATTGTAATATTATTCTTCGTGATGATTTAACTCCAGTCCCCGTTAAAACATTATTAACATTTTGCTTTTAAATTACTTCAAAACATCTTTCAAAATATAACTTACCAGTATGGATGCACACTTTTAAAATAATTCTACTTTAATTAAACTTAGGAGATAATATAATCAATTAATCAATACTGTTTAGGAAATAAATTATTATTAACTAACTTTGCAGCAATTGCGCAAGTAATAATAACTAGTATTCGCACTAAATGGATTTAAGTTCATACAACATATATATATATATATTATTTATATATATATTATTATTTATATATTTAAACAAATTTAAATTCATAACAAATACGTATAAAAGTAAAAAAGTAAAAAAGCAAATTTAAATTCTAAAAAAAATTTTAAAATTATTTTAAAAATTAATTATTTTAAATAATAATTATTAATTATTTTAAAAAAATGTGAATTAGTTCTTTTTGTTTCTTATTGGTTCATATGGATTATGTATAGTTCTTTTATAGTTTCTTTTCATTGATATGCATATTCGTGTAGGGGACGTTCTGTAGACAAGGATTTCTAAAATACATTGGTTCCTAGATTTTTTTATTATTTTATAAAAAATTAATTTTTAAAAAATTTAATTTTTTAAGAAAAATTTAATTCTTGACTTTACTTGCTTGTTTCTCAACAGACTTAATTAGTATTTTCCTTTTTGAACTTTAATTCTTAAATGTTAATACTTCAATGTAAATTTCTAAGGATACCACTTTATTGGAATTACTTTTGGTTTTGACCTTTACCCTTGCCTGCATGAATGACGAAACACGAATTGAATGATTGGAGAGTTAGGTTTGGAGGCAACTTCCCCTTGATAAGTCTGTCTCCTGCCTACTCTACGATCATTCACATATGCATTTTTAAAAAAATTGTTTAATTTAATTTTAATTTATTAAATTAGTAGATTTATTTTCATGGATAGATTTTGCACTTGATTTGCTTATGCTTCTGAATTTAAATGATATTGTAGATTAGTTCGAGAATTAAATCTTTTACATGTTTGCATATTTTTAAATTATTTTAAATTATTTGGCTTTTTTCCTTTTTTTAGAATTTAAATTTGCGTTTTTACTTTTTTACTATTATACGTATTTGTTAAGAATTTAAATTTGTTTAAATTTAAATTTCATTTCTTGCAGTAATGGCGCAAAGAATATTTAATTAAATATGTATTTAAATTTAATTTTTTTAATTAAACTCAATTTATTCTTATGAAACAATTATTATTTATATATATATATTATTTACATATTATATATTATGAATATAAATATTCGTTTATAATATAATGATTAGACTACTATAGAATAACCTGTTGTTACCAATTTGTACTTAGATAGGTCTAATTAGATAATAGATATTATTTTAGTAGATAGATCTAATTTTAGTCTTAGATAGATCTAATTTTAGTCTTAGATAGATCTAATTTTAGTAGAATTATAAGTAAAACTGTTGTATTTCTTTTGTAACATGAAAAATCTAAAGAGATGCTATGCCGTAGAAAAGGAATACACGGGAAAGTGACATTTAACATTGAGTAATTGGTAATTTGGTGAAATATCCCCAAGCTGGCGACTTATTTTATCGGCAAATTTGGCGAGAAATCGCCAAAAGTCGTCACATTTGGCGACATTTGGGTCCGGTCCCTGTATCACCGTAATATGTATTGAAATCGAATAAATATAATTAACCACTATGTTAGCTGTAACCGTAGTTCCATCCTCCTGCTTTCCAGAAATTTCCAGAAGCAGAAATTACTAGAAATTTCTCTGCGGCCGGTTGAAAACTATTTAAGTTCGAAGACAGAGTATCTACTCTCAGTTGCTTACTTACTTTTGTAGGGAGTTGTAAGCTCCGCGTGAACCGAGATATCCGAGTTAGCTTTCTCTTTAGATGTGTTTTGCGTTGCGCTGTGTTTAACTTTTTAGTAGTTTGATGCGGAACTACTGATTGTACTGTATTTACTGATAAAGCATATTAAAAAAAAAGTGTTTGGCTATTAAAAATCTGAACCCTTTTAGATTTTTCAAAAGTTTTAGCCCAAAGGGGCTACTTGCCTAGAAGGGCTGTTTATTTAATTTTTGCATTTTGCATTGGTTCACTACAAACGGCTATTCACTTTTCAAATTGTTGCCACCAAATACGAGAACCCTGCATTATATTTAAAGAAATTAAATAATGAAAACTCTGTGCGAATGTATGTATGTTTCTCGCACTGTGGAAAAACAACGGTACATAGAGACATCAAATTTTGAATAACGCAATCCTCCACTCAAATATGGGCATCTGGAAGCTGAAATTTGCAGTTCGGAATTTGTTTTATTATTTATTTTATACAGATTTTTTAGAATTTTGTTTTGGACTCGATGCTTTAGGCCAGCTGTTTCAAAAATAATTTTTTCGCGTACCATTTCATAAGACTTTATAATTAATTATACAGTACCCTTATATTACAAAGAAAACTTACAAGGGCTGCCTACAGAGATCGTGCAACACTCTGTTGTATTGGAACCTCACTGCAAATAACTCATTGAAAAAGAATTTAAATGAAAATATAAAATTTTTTACCGATGTTGATGTTCTTCTGGTTCTCGTTAAAGAAAAGTGTTTGGAAACTATAGAAAAACCTTTCATAGAACTTAACACGAACTAAAAGACTAAATAAAACTAACACAATTTCCCCCCCTCCGGGTAGTCACAATACAAGAAATTCTCGGTTAAAAAAAAAAAAAAAAAACGAATATTTAGGTGTTATAATCGATAGCCATCTCAATTTTATATCACATTTTAAAAGAAATTCATAGAAAAACTGACAGAATTTTGACTAGTATGAAAATGGTTCGAAAAATGATTGGTTTTGGAAAATGGTTTTAAGAGACGTGTTGTCGATTACACATGCCATCCTGAGGGTTATATATGAAACTGTCTTTATTCCAACAATTATGTGCACGAGGTCGCCGCGGGCGTAGCTTTAGAATGAAACTGGATACTAACCGAGAACTTGGCTCTTGATGTTAACAAAGTGCTTCAGAAATATATCCACGAAAGTAATGTGCATACTGGTCGGTGTGTTTCCTTCTCTCAGAAGGGCCCACCAGCGGCCGAACGGTAACGTCGCTGAACACTGGTAATTCGGTCCGAGGTTCGAATCCCACGAACGGGCTGGCTGCATGGGCGTTTTAGTAATTTTCCCCATGTGTAACGTGTATACGAGCCAGCTTCCCATAGAAAGTCCTCCACGAAGGCATCCCTCCCTTAAGGCAGACAGCCCTCGAGTGCTTTGCCGTAATCTAATAAACAAAATAAACCAACCTTCTCTCAGAATAGTACTTATTTTATTACGACACATTATTAATGAGAACTAAATTTTAAATTATAGGATGGAAATAACGTTACTCATTGCTTTTCACTGATTTGATATTGTTGCGTTTTTCATTCTTCTGACACCAGTTGTTACGTGATATTCTTCCTTCACGTTCGTACGGAGTTCGTAAATTTGGAGTGAATGACGACGACACTACTTGATGAAGTATCGAAACACACTTTATTGGCCAGTATTGTCAGGACAGCTCCAAAACACGTTTACAGTCGTCGATGAACTACTATAAACACGTTGACACGATCAGCGACACAGCCTCCAGGTTATCAGGCTATCACGGTGGAGACAGCTTCACTGCAAAGCACCAGAGTACAGCTTCCGACTCTGTTTGGTCGTTCTCGGAACTTCACGTACTCTCGAGACTCTCCACGCGATGCACTCGACGATACACATGGGTATAGCTCTCGACTCAGCACAGTCTAAGACGAAACTCTACGATGCACTAAAAGACTCTCTGGATGCACTCGACGACTAACTCAGTGCTAGATTTAGAGACACTCTCTCAAGGACTGACTATCAGCTCGCTAGACGAGACACACTCTCAATGAGAGACACACACTCACTGACTGCGGACCAGCAGGGTTTATATAGCTTTCGGCCTGTGTTCGAGAACATTCTGGGCTAAACGGGTAAGAATTATTTTAAAAAGGTTCTCCAACCGTCCGTGTTATATCGCCAATTTTGTCGCCAAATGGTCGATTTCTCGCCAAATGTGATAACCCTGCCCTCCTTTCTATTTTATAGCAACCCTAAAACTGCTTTGCAGCGAAACCATCTTACCGCGCCAGTGCATTTCGTAACAATATTAAGATACACCCTGCGCATCTATTATATGCTATAGAAATCCTTCCCAGGCAGATGGAGATGATGTCTATACTGATGGGTCCAGCATGGGGAAAGAACATCGCCTTTGCAGTTTTTTTATGATGGAGCTGAGATAAACTGTGAAAATATAACTTAAAGGAATATAATTGGGTATTTCAGGCGGAGGCTACTGTTTTTTTCTTTTCTTTAATGTGGATAAATACATTTCTAAGAATCGGGAGTACAACCGATATATATATAAGAAAAGTTTATCAACTTTACAGGCATTCTCCTGCCAGGACCAGACGAATGAACTGATATTAGATATAAAAGAATTTTATTTTGAGCCCTGGGAAGGCATATAATTAATCTGAACTCGGTTTTGTAGGAAATGAGGAAGCGTACGCATTGGCCAAAGAGGTTATTACACAAATTGACACTGAAATCATTGAGCTGCAAGAGTCAAAGCCCTCATAAGGGCCATGACGTTTATGAAAGACGGTTCATAAGGGCCATAAGGCTGTGTTCAGACGGCGGCGTAAAGGACATAGAGGCGTAGTCATAAGGGCATAAAATACGGGAATTCCGTTCACACTTGCGAGAACGGGGTGTAAGCCGTTTCCAATGAGAGAAGCTAAATTTGCGCATGCATGGATGTGTCTACAACTTTCCCGCGCTGTTCTTCTGCTCGATTGATTTCCCGCGTTCGCTCTGCTTGCTTTGTGACAGCGAAATCTTCTGTAGAACGCCGCTTCGTTTTAGCTTCATTCTGATTGGTCGACGCTTATCCCAAACTCTGAGTAAAGTTGAAAACTTTGAACCCTATGCCACAAGCCCTAAACCAGATTTTGTGACGTTGCACAGACTGGTTGCCTTGGCAACGGAGCTCGGCTTTAACTACTTATGCCCTTTACGCCTCCATCTGAACGAAGCTTAAGGGCCGTGACCCTTATGAAGAATGACAGTATACCTACAAATTATGAAAAGAGAAATGGGAAATACCCGATAAAAATAAAAACTGTATGAGACTGATAATAATAAAAAAGAACACACATATAGTGACATAAATTTAAATAAAATTTTAACGGGCTATGGCCGTTTTCCCGCGTACTTTAAAAGATTTAATCATCAAAACTCCAATTTCTGCGGCAGCTGCAATGAAATTGGAGATGTTCAATACTTCGTGGAGACCTGCCCACTTTTGAAAGGTATAAGGAAAAATTTTATCATAAATATAATTTTAACATGGAATGGATTTTATCAGATTTTAACAATGCGACAAGTCTATCACAAACGATTATGAATTATATCAATAATAATCGATCAGCTATGGGAATTCTATTTTAATGTGTGTGCCATGTTTGGACCTATAACTGGGATAGCCTAATTGAGCCATACGACCACTTGTGGTCAAGGGTGTAGCCTGTTCTACCACAAACAAACAAACAGTACTCATAAGATGTTGTCTCAGATGCGGTCAAGAAGGACCGCATCTGAGACAACATCTGAGACAAGGAGAGAATGACATTAATTACGAACGGAAAGTAAACTGATGGGGTAGAGATGATAAGGGGAGATACAGTTTTCAAAAGAAAGTTGTTTTAAGGTTTCGTTGAATATTAATATATGAGGAAAGAAATGAAAAAACTGGATCCCAAATAAGCAGTATTTTACTCAATATTCCCCTTCAGAACCTACGAACTTCCACTCATGTGTAATTCTCTGATAATTAATGTCATTCTCTCCTTGTGTTTCATAAGATGTTGTCTCAGATAGGACCGCATCTGAGACAAAATCTTTTATGAGTACTGTTTGTTTGTTTGAACAAGTGTAGTTCCACATTATATCTTTCTGCTGCATTCTTTTAGTTAAAATTTAATAAACTGTAATGAATAAGAACAAAAATATAATCAATAAGTTTTATTTATTTAAATTTTTTCCCAAAGAATGATAATTTCGATGCTGTGTTAAAGAAATATTCTTGAAAGGATCTAGAGTTCAGTTGTACTTTTTCACTTCGTTTGGGAAAGTAATATTTAAATTACTTTTGTAATCCTTTTAGGTGGGTTATTACACTCCTTTTTGAATCTTCTGTTAAATTACAACTTGTTATTTTTCTAACATAAAGTGTCTCAAATATTTCGGCCTGAAATTTTTTCGGTACTCGATTTTCAAAAATATAGTTATTTGATCATAAAATCAATTCCGTGAGACTCTTTGAAAACAATTATGGAACTGTTTTGTAATTATAAATTGGGTTTTTAGATTAATTTTTCAAATTTATCGGATGGTTACGCAGGTCTTTGAAGCTATTCATCATTGTGAAATTTCAAGATTAGCTGAAATGGGTATTTAACAAGTGTGCCTGCCGCAGACCGCAAGTTAGAATTATCCTGGATAGTTTCAGTTCGTCTTTTTAACTACTTATCCCCTTTTATGTAACCGAAACTACATTTAATAACATTAAAAGAACCAAAGCTAATTTAAAACAGAAAGGACGTCCTTTTTTGACTTACAAAAATGCACGGATTCTCTAGAAATTCTGTTTTCAAGTCATTTTCTTGCCTATCATTAAAATCCGTGGTTCGATTCCTAAAGATGCCATTTTCGACTTTAATTCTTGTGGGAAATTACAGCACATTATGTTAGTGTTGCTTGAGATATATCGGCCAAAGTGAAACCGCATTACAGTTTCGCATCAAGGAGCACGAAACTGTATACCCGAAAAGGCAAAAACTAGCAAGTCTTCGGTAGCTAAGGAAATTTAACCACAATTTTAACTTGGGATCTGCAAAAATTATCTAAAAAGCTTCTTCCATTCGTGAATTGGATTTTTGTGAAGCTTTTCACATTCACAATGATATATCTTAATTAGTTCATGACTTTAAAATCCCAGTCTAGTTTTTCTAACGCTTTTAAAATTTTTTAAAACTGAACTCAGTGTCGCAACAGCCCTAGTGGGCCACGGCCTGCGTGCCCCAAAATCTGTTTTCTTGACCTTCGACCCCAAAGTGCATCAGCATATGCCCTGGGCAAGTGGTCTGCTTGTCACAGAACCCCCAGTATTTAGTCCCCAAGCGAACTTGGTACTCATTTTATCGACCCATTCAAGGGATGAAAGGCAGAGACAACCTTGTCCAGCCCGGGGATAGAGCCCCGGAATTGTGGTGCAGCTGCGAGACGAGATAGCTACTTTGCCACCGGGCGGTCCTTTTAAAATCTTAAATTTTTTCAATTTTCGTTGCTGTTCTGCCGACAGATGGCGCTACCTTCTCGTTCACTTTACTCCTTTTGGGTATGAATACAACTTGGCTTTCTCTACGTTGCAGATTATCAGAGGTTTGGTGCGTGCGGTAACCGCACACGGGGATTATCCGAGGCGTCGGAAAAAGCAAGAAATATTTCTAGCTAATGCTGGCAAGGACAAACGTATCGAAGTATCTACGTATCAGATATGTTTGTTCTTGACGAAGAAGGACTTATACCTATTCGCCTTTGTTGATAAGAGTCTTATTAAAATTGATGCCAAACATGAGGGTGTTGCTTTGCCTAATTTTCTGTTTTACTTTGGAGTTTTCTGTTCTGTCTTAGTTACTATTTTAGTACTAATGATTTTGCTTTTGTTCACATTGCAGTCAGTCACGGTCATATCGGACTACTTTATTACTAATTATTTTGCTTTTGTTCACATTGCAGTCACGGTCATATCGGACTACTTTATTACTAATGATTTTGCTTCTGTTCACATTGCAGTCAGTCACGGTCATATCGGACTACTTTATTACTAATGATTTTGCTTTTGTTCACATTGCAGTCAGTCACGGTCATATCGGACTACTTTATTACTAATTATTTTGCTTTTGTTCACATTGCAGTCACGGTCATATCGGACTACTTTATTACTAATGATTTTGCTTCTGTTCACATTGCAGTCAGTCACGGTCATATCGGACTACTTTATTACTAATGATTTTGCTTTTGTTCACATTGCAGTCAGTCACGGTCATATCGGACTACTTTATTACTAATGACTTTGCTTTTGTTCACACTGCATTCAATAACGATCACATCGGAAACCTCAGTATCTTCCTTTTTAATGACAAACTTAAACTTTTTAAATATTTTACTTCTCCTCAGCGTTTATTTATTATATAATATTTTGCTAATTCACGCGATTGGTGGTTAAGTTTCGTACGACAGATTGGGAATCTCTGGCTTGGGCAACTAACATTCCACAAGTTTGTGGAAAGACCTGAAAAAAAAAAAAAAAAAGAGATTTTGGTGCAGAAGTTATACGGCATCTACGAGAATGAACTAAATCTAATGGAATAAGATGCCAGAGTAGGGGGGGGGAGATACTAGAGAAACTTTCTTCCAAGTTTCGAATCGCTGCTAGATAATTTCTATAATTACGTTTCGAAAAATAGCTCGTAAAAGACTAGCTTCAAAGATTCTTAGAACACTTTCGCGGGAAGCAGTTACAGTGTTAAATATGTCTCGACCGCAGACGGTTATCTTGTTCTTCGTATGAATGTAATGCGTTTTCACTGGAATCATCTGTCATTCGAATCAGAACCATATAGTCTGAGAAGCTCAGAATAAACAATCATAAGAAAGTAAATAAATTCATTTGTAATATTTTTCAGAAGACGCAGGGATATGTCAGAAAGGATAACGAAATAAAAATATCCGAAAAACTTCTCATTCCAGATGTTCTCAGTTCTTAACTTTCGAGTTTTTTTTTCCCCTCAGAAATGTTACCTGTTTTTAATCACACCAACTATTCTATGCTAAAATCGCAAATCTGCAAAACTTTTATTCCGAGAAAAACGGTTGGTTTGGTTGGTTTATTCAATTATGGCAAAGCACGCGAGGGCTATCTGTCTAAAGGAAGGGATGCCTTCGTTGAGGACTTTCTAAGGGAAACTGGCTCGTATACACGTTACACACGGGGAAAATCACGAAAACGCCCATGCAGCCAGCCCGTTCGCGGAATTCGAACCTCCCGAGAAAAACGGAATTTAAAAGAGAGAAAATTAAAAACAAATTGCGAAAACATCCACTCAGACCTTTTATATTCTAATATACTGAAACAGTTAGAGGTGTTATAATTTTGATTAGTAACTTTTTGCGATGAGAAAAAGTTTTGTTAGCTAATATATCACCCGTAGGCGTTGCGAGCTGCGATTTAAGAAATTTACATACTGGGTAGGGAATAATTAGATTTTATTCTGAAATCTTCTTGGGAAACGCACATTTTGCAAAAGTCACAAAAATGAACAAAAACCATAATTTCCAGGAAAAAATTTATTTTCAATCAGAGGCGGCTTAAACCAGTTGGTGGTGCCAGGCTGTAAAATTTTTGGGGCCTCTAGGAATATATTTATGTACACCTTGCTCCCCCCAAAAAAGGGGGACAGTTCTATATCTTCCGTTCTACTGGACCGATTGTCAAAATTTAACTTGCGTTTTCTATGTCTCGAAAGCGCGACTTAGGATATATATTAGATTTATATATAACATTGTTCTAACATAGGTATTTTCAAACAAAATCGAACTTTTTCTGAAATAACATATCAATTTTTTACCATAATTCGATTCTACGACTCAAATTACGTCTAGATATCAAAATTTTGCAATTTTTAGTCAGAAATTTATGACGAAATTTTAAAATTTATCTTGGTGCATTTTTTTTTCAGTTTGCGCCAAGGATAACTCACTTGGCGAACTTTCCTTTGTTTCATTGTACACGATAGGAAAAAGGTCATCGTTCTTTTTTTTTTTTTTTTCTTATTAGGTGCTCCGCCCTTAGACACTACACGGAAAGGGAGGGATGCCCCGTGGAGGTCTTTTTAAGGGAAACTGGCTCGTATCCTAGTTACACATGAGGAAAACCACGAAAACGCCCATGCAGCCAGCCTGTTCGCCGGGACTCGAACCCCGGATCGAACTACCAGTGTTCAGCGGTTTTCACCGCTCGGCCGCTGGTGGGCCATCGTTCATATTTTCAAATAATTTTAACAAAGTATTTAAACCACATTTGTCGTTATTAACACTTAAAACAAATATGCCAAATTTCAAAACGCGCCAATATGTAAATTCACATATATCTTACGGAATTTTGAATAAAAAATTCTTTTTTTTTTTTTTTTTTTTTTTTTTTTTTTTTTTTTTTTGCAGGTATGCTTAGAAATACATCTACTTTAAGATGACGGTAAAAATTTTAGAGGTTATAAAAATTATATAATGCAAATGTTTTTTCGAAAATTTATAAAAATTATTTAAAAATACAAATTTAAAAAATAAATCATAAAAGATGGGCGAATTTTATTTAGAATGAGCCTAAATTTCGAAATGTGAAATGAAGAATCAAATAAGTTTAATGAAAAAAAGGGATATTAATAAATATATATCAAATTCAATTAACATGGAGGAGCTAAAATTTTAAGAGCTAACTTTTTAACCGTTTGCGGTACAGTGTGTCCGGTATGAACACACCTAAGAATTTCCTTCTGTACGCACAGAAAAATTGAATGAAAAAGGATTTATAGGTTACTCTGAACCTTCTTTATTTATATTAGATGGCAGCTCAACACAAACCAATCAATATATTTTAGCCATGTTTAGTTTTTTAAGACCCTCATTTTTCAAAGAAATCTTCCAGATGTTTTTTAGGGTATAAAAGAAATTGTTTAAAAAGAAATTTCTATGTTATTTTTTTGGCTTTTTTTAAAAATTGTCAACATTTTAAAAGTTATTGGCGAGTTAAAGCTAAAGATACCGCCATTTATTTACATTTTGAAAACCTTAGCAGAACTGTGAATTAAGTCAATTGGTGCACTAACTTCAACGCCTTTTTGCACAATGGGACCAAAAGTTAACTTCCAGTTTTGTGCACCGAAGAATTTATCTTTTTGCCCACTGACCAAACTGTTTGTTTTTGCGCAGAAACTCTAATTTTAATTGTAAAAATTGTTTTCTTTTAACTGTACTTGGTGTTTTACGTTTTTCTGTATTTTACAATTTTTATTGAAGATGTTTAGAGTTTTTATGTATTTTTGCCTTGCCGCGAAGTGAGATCTGAATTAATCGAATGAGAAATATATCGGTAATGAGTACAGCATGACATGTAAATCAGTCCATAGTGTTTGGACATATAATGTAATCTAAAACACATTAATGGAAAATGAGTTTTGTACTAAAAATAAGTCTTTTATTCTTCACTATCTTTGGGAGCGAAGATTTAAAACCAACGAAACTTCGTAAAATCATTACTTACAGCTCGTTTGTTTTTGAAACAAACTAAAGTAGTTTCACAAAGATAATTCATATTCTCCCTATGGCAATGATGATGTCACAATTGCACGGATAAAGCCCGAACAAAGGAATTTTCTTCTTTGGAAAAGACGGAAGCTAAAATATGCCTGAATATTAACAAAAACTAAAGTAGATATATGCCAATCACAGAAGAATTAGTAATCTCCATTATCTTCAAATAGGAAATCAAGAATTTCAGCAAGTGAATAGTTTGCTTTATCTTGGCTCAGATGTAAACTCTCCAAGCAATATCGATATAGAAATTAAGAAACGGATTATCGATGCATATCATTGTCATTGTGGCTTAAGAAAATTTTTACTATTAAGATTATTTAAGAGAGGGACAAAAATTACTTTTACACAAAATTAAAAAACGGCTTATAAGGTATTTTTTGGAAGCAGGAGAGATGAAAAATGAGCTATGCCTTCGCCAGGAATCGAACCGAGGAACTCTGGAAAACGCGCCCACCATGCAGACCACTACACCACGAAAGCATGCTAGGAGGGCGGGAGAAATACCTATATACTCCCCCTTTTAAAGGGTGACTGAGGGTTTTAGGGGACCCAGTCGCCAAATCCTGGGTGTGGAGAATCATCATCCACCACCCTTTTAGTTCGGGCGCCACTGTAGAGACATTAGGTATTTTGGAAGCAGGAGAGATGAAAAATAAGTAACGTCTTCGCCTGGAATCGAACCACGAACCTCTGGAATACGCGCCAAGCATGCAGACCACCATACCACGAAGGCATGCTAAGAAGGCGGGAGAAATACCTTATATACTTACGTAGATTCTGAAATGTCCTTGGGAAAATGTTGGTGCTGTAACATTATAGCAACATAGATACAACGACGAATTATTAGAAGCTATATAAAGCAAGATCATCAATTACATTAAAATTATGCATATGAAATTTACTGGCCACATTTCTCCGAATGAATTCTTCTTTAACGTTTAAAAATGTTAATTACAAACCAACGGTATAATGAGTCACAGAGAGGGACAGACTTCTTGGGTGGATTGTAGTGACTTTGACTGTAATGCCCCTTCGGCAGTGACTTTTATTAAAATTACCGAATGTGATGGGGAGGGGATTCTGACCAAATGGAAAATGGAGTGGAATAGAGTTCTAGGATGGCCTATCTTCGGCTTTCGTGCCAACAGAAAAAGAAGAAACAAAGATTTGTCTCATTAATCCCAGTTCCCTTTCCCTTTTAACATAAGAAAATTTTCATCTTATAATAGGTTCTTCTAAAATTAAAACAGAATAAATATAAAATGTAAAAGGTTTCAGATTTTATATAACGCCCAAAGGGTCTTTTTTTTTTTTTTTTTTTTTTTTTTTTTTTTTAACGTTTTGTCTGTTACATTTATTTATTAAATATTATGTTCTTCGCAATTAAACCATAAAATTCAATTCAACAGCAATATCACAAAACATTTAAATGAGCACATCTTTAGAATTTAGTTTCGCTTACTGGAGATAAAAATGTTTTTTTTTTCGTAGTGTTGCCATTGCTCAATTTGAAATTGTTGAGCTTGTTAATCAAAAATTCTTTAATGTTTGACAAAATATGAAATAGGTAATAAAACACAATCCAAATTCCAAATTTGGGCTTCCAGATGCTCATATTCGAATGGAGGACTACGTTATTCAAAATGTGATGTCTCAGTGTGAGAAACATACATACATTCATGCAGTTTTTCCATTATTCAATTTCTTTAAATATAATGCAGGGTTCCAATACTTGGGGGCAACAATTTGAAAAGTGAAACGCTGTTTATAGTAATTCGACGCAAAATGCCAAACGGAAATTATTAGCCTTTGGGCTAACAATACAACTACAATATGGAATTCAAACTTCAGAACTTAAAGAAGAACTCAAAGATTTCAGTAAATAAAGAGTATGAAATTTCAAAGCAATTTAAAAGAAAATCCATTTTTACACTAACAGGCCCTCTTTGTTTTGCGACTTCTAGAAATGCTTGTGTACTTTAAAATAAACAGAAAAGGCATTAAAGAAGCTGTTAAAAATATTTACAGTTGAATCTTTCACCAAACAGCTAATTTTAGGACGAATAACGTTTTCTTGTAAAAAATTCTGGTATTACAATTGGTTCCATTAATAATTTTTTCATTAATAATTTAGGAGTTGTACCATTAATAATTTTTTCTTTGCTTTTGGTGAAGAAAGATTAATGAAGTCAACACACTTAAAAAAAAGATTAAAGCCCCTATTCACACAGAGGACGTATACAACGCATCTCTTTTACACTCTGATTACAGAACAGTAAAGAATTTGGCTAACGATTTAAGTTAAAATTATTAGCTGTATGTCTTAGGGAAGATAAGTGAGGATGGGCGGGAGATATAAACGCAGCGCTAGCCTTTCTGCTTACCGTTGCGTGGTTTCACTTAAAAAGTTTCCGTTTCAGACCGAATCGTTCGGTGTGTAGTATTTTGAAGTTTTTCAACCTTGATTTAGAAGGGCACAGAAGCGAGAAATCTCTCCCTCGCTGACATTTTCATTAAACTTAGCCAAAACTTTCAGAAATACACGGTTTGAGTTGAAAAAAAAATATGCGTCCTTCTTGACTTTTTTTCTACCATTTTTAAAAGGAGACGAAATGTTTAGAGGTTCATTACTTACGTTCATTTTACTCCTGGCAAAACACATTTTGCGAAACTGGAAGTTTTTACGAGCTCGAGAATTTTATTTGCTGGAGAACAACATTTGTATCTTCAAATAATAATTCCAAATGCTGTTTCAATTCTTAAAGTTATATTAAACCGCTTTAAAGAAATAAACACTTGAACTCTCATTTTCTTTTTGTCTTCTTTTTCAATCTGAATGCATCTGAATCATCTAATAATATTGTGGCGTTCTACGGGTTCGTGGATGTGGTTCGTTGGATGACAACACTTGGTAAAGAATCAAAACACAATTTATTCACCAGTATTACACAGGAGAGTTCTAAAGACACATTTACAGTCGTCGAGAAACTATGATAAAACAGGGTGAAACAATCAACAACACAACCTTCACGCTACAACGGTGAAGCACTAAAGTACAGCTCCCGACTCGTTTCGGTTTCACTCGAGCTAATCTCTGAACTCAAAATACTACTATTGAACTCAAAATACTCAAGATACTCTCCTACTCCGCGTACAGGCAGGATATCTATTGCTTTTGACCTACGTTCGAGAACATTCTCGAGAAAACTGGCAAGAATTCATTCTAGGATGTTCTCGCTCCGTCTAGGGCATATCACCAATTTTGTTACCAAATGTCGCCAAGTGAGAGATTTTGCGCCAAATATGGCAACACTGCCTTTATCCCTATTCTCTGGCAACCTTAAATATGCTTTGCGGGAAAGCTATCTTACCGCAGCTGGGCATTTCGTAACAATATCTAAGCAGCTAAAATTGATGAGCACTGTATATTCGTCCCGCGTTTGGTCCTTGGTAAATAAAAACGTAAAAGAACTTTGATTACCGACTCATTTCGACTCGGTTTCAAATCTCGGTGAACGGCCTACAGTCAGACGGGCACAGGACCGGGTTTAGATTTGACGAGATGCTAAGCTATTCGCGATATGGGGCCCTTTATGAGGGATATACAAGTCAATTTTTTTATATGGGATATAGCACAATTTTTGGGGGTGGCTCTAAGAAAGAGGGGGCCCTAAGCTATAGCTTGTGCAGTGTAAATCCGGCACTGGACGGTCAATTTAACGAGTTTCGTATTTTAGTGAGCCGGCAGTTTCCATTACAAAATCTTGCAGAAAGTCATCTTTTTTGGGCAGGTAGCTCTAATGTGCTTTATTGCAATTTAATTAACGGTGATCGATATTACAGCGCTGAATCGGCATCGTTTTGCTCGAATGTTATATGAATACGATCCTGTTTTCTCTTGAAAATTCCTATATGAAATGCTAAGGTTTATATGCTATGATATTTGCTAAGGTATATATTGCTTTGCTATATTCAAATAATCTTACCTAACCAAACAGAAAATGCAATTTCGCGGCTGAAACTGTGCAAGACGATAAATATCAAACATTAAACACTAATAAATTAACTAGGATTGGCATTCCAATCTTTTCCAAAGGATCTTGCAAAATGTTCGAAATTCAGAAATTCACGTGTTACGGTTTTTTTGCCACTCCAATCAAATTCCATGTTAAAAAAATTAGACATTTAACTGAAAATTTTGAAAAGCTTAGCATTATTGACACCAGTAAAAAAGTTAATTAAAAATATCCCACCTTTTTTTTCCTTATAACAAATTTTTAGAAAATCGACATTTTTCAGAATTCAGTCAAAAATTTAGTGATTTTCCTTTAAAATAAAATTATCAGTCATTTTAATGTCTAACGTATTAAATATTTGTTAAATGCTTGAAAAAAAAAAGCATAGAATATGCTATTATTTAACAGGCTGATGACCACACCATACCAGTGATGCACAAATCCTATACCTGTTATTATCTGATAAAGGGGAGATGCTATTGTGGTAACTGTTGTTATACATTTGAAAAGAAAGAGGCTTGTATTTGCCTATTAGATGAGAAAATCATGAAACCCTATGCAGCCAGGCGGTTTGCCTAGACTGGAACTCGCGATGAACTACCATTCTCAAGCAGTTTTCGCTTCTCAGCCTTATTAATGGCCTTATTCTGCTGGAATACATATAATTTTGTTTCAGACTTTTAAAAATACGTAAATTTTAAAAGCATTTTTGTGAACTTTCTGATTCGAATGCGTACACCTTTTCTTCAGGCTCATTTAGGACCTTTTAGTTTGCATGGTGAAAAATTAGCTTGTAACTTCCGTTGTCAAATTCTAGTAAATAAAACTACAGCTTTGAGCTGCTGAATACTGGTACTTCGGTCCGAGGCTCTAATCGGCCAACGGACTGGCTTCATGGCTATATTAGTGGTGTAACGTGTATACGAGGCAGTTTCCCTTAGAAAGGTCTCCACGAAGGCATTCCTCCCTTTAGGCAGCTAGCTCTAGAGTGCTTTGTAATAATCAAATAAACCAAATAAAACTTTTGAGTTTAAATTTTACTTCACCGTTCGAAGTAAAAGAACGCGAAAAATATCGGGTATCATATTTCAACGGAAATATCCACTTTCACCTTCCGGAATCTATTTAGATGATTTCTACGTTGTTTGACATCTGTACCTATGGACAGCATAAAGGTCTCTTTTTCCAAAACGGATTTAAAATAGATTCAAAAGGGATTTCTTTTGTGAGTATGTTACGTACGTGTATATATATATATATATATATATATTTGTAATAATAAAATTCCTTATGTCTTGTGGTCGAGGCGCCCGGCTTCAAGCCTTTTCAGATGGGGGGAATATTTGTAATAATAAAATTCCATAGTCAAGAATACGCTTAAATTTCTAACTGTATGTCTTTTCATTTTTAATAGCGACGTTCTCTTATTTGAAAGTACGTGGAATTAAATCCACAGCCCCGTGGTCGGGTTGTTTTTCCCGCCTTTTCTACACGTGCAGTTGTAGAATGTTCTGGAAGTATTTAAAACGAACTGGATTGGCTGACGAGGCTGACGTCATTTCTTTGAAGCTCCACCTTTCCAGAGGCTATAAAAGTACTCGCAAGGGGAGTATCGGGGCTTTTTCTTAAATGTCACGATGCAGTAAACTTCATACAAAAAGTTATTAGTAATTCTTTTTATTTACTCCGGATATCTGATTTTGTAACTGCTATTTCTCCTGAATAATAATAAATGGATCCTGTTTTTTTTTTTTTTTTTTTTTTTTTTAACTTATCGTCTGATTATTTAAGCTACGACTAAAGCTGATACATCACATATATGTATATGTTACCGTGAAAGACCGAAATTGGAGAATGTCGACTTTCACCGGAGAATATGAACATTCACCAAATACCTCGGTGAAAGACCGAATATTTCACTACATTCTTGTATATTCGGACTCTCACCGGTGTATGTCGACAATCACAGATATGCTCCGGTGAAAGTCGAAAAGAGAGGTCATAAAGTGCCATAATAGTTTAAGTTCTTGCAATAAATAAGATTTGAATCGCATAATTTAGTAAGTTTTTTATTACTGTTATTTTATTTTCTCATTTAGAACGTACTGTGTAATTAAACAAGTTTTTAACTTCTATTATTTTCCTTCCTCATTTTGAATGCATTGTGTGTTTTAGGTTCTCATGTTCTTAAGTTCTTATTTCAAGTTTCAAGTGCGTTTATTCGCGACTGAATTACGGAGAAGAAAATATAATATTGTGATATGTTTAACATTCACCATTAGTACATGGTGAATGTCGACATTGACCGGTGTAAGTCAGAAATAAGAGTATTTGGAAAATATTTCGGACATACGTCAAGAGATTATGTGAATGTTGACATTTACCGGTGAAAGTCCACATTCTCCAGATTTCGGTGTTTCACCGTAACATATATATATATATATATATATATATATATATATCGTATAACTTAAAACCAATTAGCCGTAGAACGTCGAAATTTTGTATATGGTACTGTTATAACATCTAGTATTTGTGCACTTCCCTTTTTTATATCAATCAACAGAACAAACACATAATTACGTTCCAACCCCCCTTACCCAGCCTTTGTATTCGCAATCGTTGGTCGTAGTCATATACTTTAAGTTACAGAAGTGTTTTAAATTTCAAAAATATTCACGTTCAGGCAATGCTTAAATTTAAAAAATAATTTTCAACAAATAAACGAAATCAGCTTTTAGTTATGTCGCCCGTTTCCTATATTTATAATTCAGAAAGTTTCATACTCATTATGAAAAAATAAAATTATAAGAAGTTTGACTCCCGTATGACAAAAATTGACCGGGATATTTAATTTCAAAATTTTTGATTTTTATGTAATTTTCAATTTCTTTTGAGAAATCGGTTAATTAAGTTAGAATAATTCGAGGAAATAAGTTTAAATGAAAGGTAACAATACTGTGTATAATGGTACTGTTCTGTTTCGAGGGCCGTAAAAAATCGCCAAATTATCGTTGGTGCCAATGCTGCCAAAAAGAATTGCGGCAACCCTAATAATTGCGGCAAGAAAGGAAGTATAATAGTAAATAACTATTTAAGATTGATGTTTAAATTTAGATGAAAGGTTAATTTCATATAATACTTTTTTATTA
Source organism: Stegodyphus dumicola (assembly GCF_044657685.1). NCBI lineage: Eukaryota > Metazoa > Arthropoda > Arachnida > Araneae > Eresidae > Stegodyphus > Stegodyphus dumicola. Next base: position 16,573,980 of record NC_140772.1, on the reverse strand, counting down.
TTATAATTTATATGAAAAAGGTTAAACATAACTGAATGGAAGCATAAGAGTAAATAACTATTTCAGATCATTATTATAATTTATATAAAAATTGCTAAACATAACGGAATGGATGCCTGCATCGCTACTTCGCAACCGACTTATCGCTAAAGCATAATTTCATCTCGTTGGTTGTTCAAACGTAATTTTCTATAATGAATGATGCCTTTTCTTTGAAAATATTCTCGGTAAAGTGCAGAATCGCTCACTTATTTGTTTGCCGCTTTTTACAAGGGTCAAAACAATTGAATTTTTGTCAATTTTCTTTTACTTTTTAAGTGAAAATAGGTCGATGTGTACATAGATAAAGTCAAGGGTGTGCGCAGTGCCATTTTTGTGCAATTCTAGGATTTTTTTTTTTTAAGTGAAATTAGATCGATGTGCACATATACCGAGCATGTGTAATTCTTAAAAACGCGTCAAGCAGTGGGTGATTCTGCACTTTACCTAAAATTCTACTGCCGACTTTTCGTCATGGGCAATTCCCAAATTGTTAAATCCATAGGATATCAAAAAAGGATTTAAAAATTAAACTAGTTTGTCAATGGCGTCTTAAGAAATATAGAACTATATAAACTTACGCAATCTGAAATCAACGCGTACGCTAGATTTGGCGCGCTGTTAAATGGGCGCGTTTGCTAGATTTGGCGTTTTTGCGCATACATTTTCGCTTCAATTTTCTTACGGCCCTTTCCTGCAGGGGAACAAAATCTGTATGTAAAGCATGCAAGTTTAACACAAATCACACTGAATTGAAATTAGGAAAACATAATATACAAAAAAGTGAAATGCACCTTTTTGTTTAAATAATTTTGAATGAAAAATGTTGGAATGTAAGATAATTTTACAAAACGCTTTACATAAAATTTCCTTGAAAGCAAAGGCCCACCAGCGGCCGAGCTGTAAAGTCGCTGAACACTGGTAGTTCGGTCCGAGGTTCGAATCCCGCGAACGGGCTGGCTGCATGGGTGTTTTCGTGGTTTTCCCCATGTGTAACGTGTATACGAGCCAGTTTCCCTTAGAAAGTTCTCCACGAAGGCATCCCTCCCCTTAGGTAGATAGCTCTAATGTGCTTTGCCGTAATTAAATACACCACCACACCACCTTGAAAGCAAAGATAATTTAAACCAGAGATATTTATTCCATTCAAAAATTTAGGGGCCTTCATTTTTATAAATCAGGCTGGGTCTTCTAGCGTAAAATGTTAAAGTTAATAGAGATTTTGACTGTCAGTAAAATTCCGTAAATATATCTCACAAATATTAATGAGTTTCGGATATAATTCTCTTTAGGAACACGAGTGAAGTTTCACATTACTTTTAGGAAAATTATAAATGGCTCTAGGTACCGTTGTTTTATCCCAGTGCGAAAAACATGCATACATTTATGCAGATTCTTCGATTCGGCTAAAGTGCAGAATCGTCCACTTCTTTGTTTGGCGCTTTTTACAAGAGTAAGAAGAATTGGATTTTTCTCAATATTCTTTGACTTTTTAAGTGAAAATAGTTCGATGTGTACAGGGATAAAGTCAAGGGAGTGCGCAATGCCATTTTTGTGCAATTCTGGGATTTTTTTTAAGTGAAAATAGGTCTATGTGCACATGGATACCGAGTTAGTGCAATTCTTAAAAACGTGCCAAGCAGTGGGCGATTCTGCACTTTCCCCAAATCCTATTCTTCTTACTCTTGTAAAAAGCGCCAAACACACGCCAATCAGATAAGTGGGCGATTCTGCACTTTAGTCGATTCTTCATTATTTAATTTCTTTAGACATAACACAGGGCTCAAATATTTGGTGGCAACAATTTGAAAAGAGAACCAACGCAAAATTCCAAAACGAAATTAATAACTCTTCTGAGCTAATATGGCTCTTTGGGCTAATAAGGAAAACACATTCCGTATAAAAAAACACAAACCTTATACATAATGTACGTAAACGCAAACCATATAAAAAATAACGAAAACACATTCTTACCTTACGGTGCAGAAAAAAAAAAATAAACAGACGTTATAAACTTCTTGCAAACTTCGCTTTACTTCTCTCATACAAAAATAAAACTTTACAATCCCGGAAATGCTGTCGAATTTGTTGACATCCAGCAGTTAAACAAGTTACCATCTCCATCTCCTATTTTAATGTTACGAGTAAAACCACATCGCGTAGTTTGGAGGACCGCGTTGATGAGCATCCACGCCGCAGACGATAAGTAGCCTTGACCCAGGAACACGATTAGAACTCTCCTTGGAATGATTGAAACTGGCCATGTGTGTTCTTAAAATGACGTCATATCACAATGGATATCTGATAAAGGTGGTCTTAAAAAGTAATGTTTGCTTTTTCTATTCGCGCTTTCCATGCTGCTTGTGTTTGTGGTATTTCCTTCAGACTGCTCATTGTTTTCGTACTCTGTGCTTAAGGATTAAATGACTTCGGAAAAGAGGTACTTACCGCTGTAGGTTGGCAAGGTTCTCTCTTTTAAAATAACGCTATGTCGCATGATTGAAAAACTAAATTAATTCAGTATTTATTTTTGATTGTTATTACTGCAAATATAGTCAACTTCCGATTAACCGGGGCCGAGTTAACCAACTGCGGATTAGCCGGACGCTGTCTTAAGAAAGGTTTGTTGCAGACGGCCAGAAAAATGAGTCACAGACCAGTCGTATAAAACAAATGTCTAGGACACTGTTTCAAAATGGCGGCTCCTGGAGAAATTTTATGCGGCCTGCGATTACATTTGAATTATGAATTTGTTACAAATGCACTATTACACAGATTTCAATATTTTAATTATTTCAAGTCCGAGCATACATTGTTTTCATTACCATTAATTAAATAAGGAGATGAGATCTCGTAATCTCCTTCAGTACTTTACATTTATTGAAATAACTGGAAGACATATACGATTAAAGTTACATATGAATGCCGGATATGGTTATAGTTACATATAGGGATCAATTATTGTTGAAACTAAATAACGTTTGCATAATACGAGTTCAGAAAACAAAACATTTATTTTACATACTTTTAAAGAAATAACATTCTGAAACATCATGTTTCATCTACACAATCAACCGACGCTCTCATCAAACCATTACTCGCCCACCAGCGGCCGAGCGGTAAAGTCGCTGAACACTGGTAGTTCGGTCCGAGGTTCGAGTCCCGCGAACGGGCTGGCTGCATGGGTGTTTTCGTGGTTTTGTTTTCGTGGTTTTTTCCATGTGTAACGTGTATGCGAGCCAGTTTCCCTTAGAAAGTCCTCCACGAAGGCATCCCTCCCCTTAGGCAGATATCCCTCGAGGCTTTGCCGTAATTGAATAACCTAACCTAATCTCAAAGCATTACTCCATCTACTTTGGTACACATCCAAAAGAACAAATCGAAGAATTACACAAGCGTTGTTGCCACACAAGAAAAGAAATATAGTTACAAACTTCACGCAATAATAAAACAAAAACACACTTTTGAAAAATAAACAATAATAATAAAAATAGTAATAATAAAATTCTTTATTTTAAAATAGACAATATTGTTTTGATTAACTAACAGTTATTGTTACAGTAGCAATTATAATTATACAGGGACCGGACTAAAATGTCGCCAACTTTAACGGATATTGGCGTTTTCTCGCCACATTTAGTGACAAAAATAAGTTGCCAAAAACCATCGCCATCTTGGCGATATCTCGCGAATTTAGCGAGATAGCCATTTACCTCAATGTTATATAGACTTGCGCCTGTAACCTTATTTTTCCGACAGAGCTTCGCTTTTTGAAGCATTTCCTTATCGCCTTATACAAAAGCTACTACAATTTCACATAAAATTTCGCTAGGATTATTTACATATATACAAAATTAAAAACTTTTCATTGATTGGACCGCTAGTTTCTTAAATTGGACCATGAGCTTTCTTAACGGCAATTACAACAAAAGAACCTTTTGCAGCACTAGCACCAGCACACCGAGTATGTATTTAAACGTCACATTTCATGCATTATATCATTTCTTCTTCCTTGGCTTCTTCACATAATATACAAAACCATGAATCACCAGTTTCTCTTTTATGTTTCTGCCATTTTGTTAAACTTTGGTGGATTTTTTTTTTTTTTTTTTTTTTTTTTTTTTTTTTTTTTTAAGTTTTGGTATAACCTTGGCTACTACAGATAAGAATTTTTCTTCTTGCGGAAATATTTCTGTAATTAGCTTTTAAAATAAGTTTTAAGCACGCTTACGCATACTTCGTCTCGGAGACGAATGGTTGCCATTCCCGTAAGTTTTTCGAAGGGTAGCATTCTAGGGTTAATTATAATTTATCCATGAAAAAAAATGTCGTTGCCGAAATTGGACCGGTTCAATTTCGGCAACTGTTTTCGGTTCAACTTGGGAAACTTGAATATTTAAGGCTTGATATTGTACAGAAACGTCAAACTAACATAACCTCGCAAAATTGTAATTGCAAATTGCAGATAAATAAGCAAGTTTTGTAGTGGTATAATAAGACATGTAATTACTTACGTTTAGACGAATGAACTGCTTTCACACTTATGTCGAAATAACAGATTTTCTTCTTAGCCAAACGAATAACACTTCTCTCAATGTAACCACGAGGCGTTTCTTAACAAACACAATTGCATTAACCTCTTGTACATATACGTATAACAAAATACCCTATCTCAAATCTCGCAGATATCATCAGTCTTTGTATATCATAGCGGTCCAAATTAGGCTACCTTCCCCTATCAGCGTAATTAAATCTCTGTTAAACATAATTGCTTAAGTCATGAAACTAAATCAAATGTTCAACCATTATTTTCTATTTCACATTGATTAACAGGTATAAGTGGGCAAGACACTAGAATTTCACCATAGTTGTACAGGTATAGTTTCACCATCGTAACTGTGTAATTATATCTCAGTTTTGAGGTGAAACACCCAGTGGGGCCGTCCGAAAGTCTTCCTCACCTCTTCTCATAAAACCAACCACTCGAGAGGATTTTCGGCTCCCTGTATATTTTCAGTGCACCCGCACCGCACAGGTACTATACACATACAAATATCTATGCCTTCTTCTGGATTCAGACCTGGGGCCATTGGTTCGATACTTGTCACTAACCACCGTCTGGACGGCACATTGATTTATATTGAAATAATACGAGATTAATGTAAATAAGAATATGCCCCTCCCACCCCTGCAGCAAAGATTCTGTACAAATGTGAATCCATGACTTCTCCTGGATTAGAATGCAAATCCAACGATACGGCGACGGGAACCATTAGAAAACCATAGGACGGCAAGTTTAGTTCTTTTATGTTTCTAGCATTAGGTGATGCACAAGCTTAAAGCGTTGGGAAAAAAAAAAAAAAAAAAAAACTAGATTCGATACTTCTTTAGTAAAGCTTTTTAAAGCTGTTTACGGCAGGCTTTTTTTTTAAAAAAAAACAAGCAAGTCAAAGAAAAGTAAATCTTGCAGAAAAAATTTATGTAATCAGGAGATGTCAAAATGCGTTGAGCTTCCGCTAGGAAGCTGCTCCAAGAAACTGCTTTGTTGAGACAGAAAAACCTGGAAATAGTTCAGCTTGGAAGCAACAGCAACAACACAAAAATTATTAGAGTTTTTTTTTTTTTTTTTTTTTTTTTTTTAACTTTAAAAATAACGTACAGATTGCTCTAGCATCTGTCGTATTCTTCGTTGAGCTTACTTGGATACGGTCCAGCGAGTTGGAGCAAGCTGCGTTTTCTATTAATACCCGTCCCCACCGCCCACAACCATCTCTTAGAAAGATAACTTTTCATCCTGAAAAGTCTCAGATGACACCATGCAACACGTGATTACTGTAATCTTCCTTATTGTGAAACGAGCCATAGTGTGCATTTGGAATCCTTTCCAAGGTTCAGAAATTAAGAGCTGCAAGTTTACATTACTGCGATCTTAAAACACACACACGCACACTAACGTAACCATAGTAGTTTATACACTGGTCACCAAAATTAAAGGATAATGATAGAAATAAAACGTAAACTGCTATTTTGTAGGGTTTATATTTATTTTAACTAACATTTATTTTAAGTTTAAACTATCTTTCCTGTCAAGCCTTACTTTCCCCTGGAACTGCCAATGCCAGAGTATGTAAATTTTAGTAGAACGCGCAAGGATTAAAATTATCAGCGGAAGTATTCTGAGTTAAATAGAAAGGAAACGAGTTCCAAGGTGTGCTTTCTTGCTTCACGAGTGTGGAGGTGGCTAGTTAGAAATTGAAGAACCACGCGTTTCGGCCTGTGTGCTTGCCTCGGCAAATTGTTAATCTTTCAACGTAATATTCAGAGTTTGCTGAATTATCAGCGGTATTGTAAAATGCGGTGAGGTTAGTTACGTTTAGAGAGCCTCGTAGTTAGTTACTTGTTAGTATCTCTTTTCAGTTTCTTATTTTTATTTTACCGCCGGGTCGGCGTAGTTTGTGAGCGTCAAGAGCACGCATTTGTAACTTCTAAAGTTGAATAAAAAGGAACTTAAACCCTTCTCAAGACTCTGTCTAATTTCCAGTTTTCAGCAGTCACCACTTTGTTGCGTGCAGGTTAGAAGCGCGCAACTTTACAACTTAATGAAAAATTATTAATATGAATTCGTACAAAAGCATTAGTTTACATAAATTATCATGATTGGTAGCTGATTATTGGCAAAATATTGAAATTAGAACAAAAATTTATGGAAACTGGGAAATGATGGAAACATTAAGTCACCTCTTTTGAAAATAATTTTTCTTTAGTATTGTGCATGGTCACCTCGGACAGATATGCATACCTCACATCTTGATTTCATAGATTTTACCAAAGTGTTGATCAAGTTTTGTGAAATTGCACACCACTCAGAAAAGTGCACTCTTCAGCTCCGTAAGGTCCGAGGAGGAATTCGGTGTCCTAAGGCATCCTACACATGCTCAATCGGATTCAACTAACTAACTAACTTTCTACCTGCCTCGCTAAATTATTAGCACTACAGGGACTGAAAAATCAGTCAGAAACCACCCTAAGGATGGATAGAGCACTCCTGCTGGGTCCGGGGTCCCACATCCCCGAGTCACCAACACTTTTTAAGCTCCCTCTGCTAAACGCTCAACGTTCAGCCGACCCACCGCTAAACACGGACCAGTCAAGACCACCGTCTCGGCTGGACCGAGACCACGGTGGGGTGTGCGATGACAACTTGGAGAGTGCGATGACTGGCCGTTGATTGAGGCTACCTGCCAGCACTACACGGGATGCCCCTCTCCTTAGGCTTTACATGGAATACCAAGGACAGCAGTGACCATACTCTCAATGGTCCAGTTTGCTATTTAGCTACCAATACTCTGGTGGAGGGGACTAACACCTCCCGGCCCATGAAGAGCAAGTATAGACTTACCCCATGGACCATCGGGAACCGCCAAGTTCAAAAATATTATACCCCCGTGGCCGAGACTGTCTAGGTACAGATCCTAGCCAGTACTGCGCAGAGTACTCTACGTCGACGATCCCCGGGGGGGGGAATCGGATTCAAGTCGGGTGAATAAGGTGGCCAGTCTGTTTGACTGACATCTTCTGTTTGCAAGTATTCTGACACCAAACACGCTCGATGAGGCCGAGCGTTGCCATCCATGAGCAAAAGCTCTGAACCAACAACACTCCTAAATAGTCTAACTTGGTGGTTCCAGTACCACGTGGTCCACAATCTCCGAGCGGTTACAGAAGCTCCTTGAAAAATATGCGGGCATTTGACACGATTCCTCCTTAAAGCATTAAACCACTGTCGCGAAACGGGATATTTTACAGACAAGGTAAGGCAAATTGCGTGTTCTTTCTTCTCTGCAGATCAAAACACTTTTAGAATCACTGTTTAGACTATAATCTGTACTCGTCAATAAACAATACTGTAGACCAGTCGTCTTGGTTCCATTGAACATGAAGACGGCACCAGTTTAAACTGTCCCTTCTGGAGGATGGAGTGAGTGGGACACAAACCATTAGTTTTCTCGCACAGAGTCCAACTTCGTTAAGCTTTGATACACAAGTAGAACGACTACTTAGAGTTCCTTTGGCAGCCCGAACGTCTAAACCAGGGGTTCTCAACCTTTCGACTAACACGTACCATCTAAACAAAAATTGAAAACCTTTAGTACCACCACTACAAAGTACTACTATCACCACCACGCTTGAAGAAAGCTCAGATCGCAGAAATTTACGAGTGTTGGAGAAAAAACTCAAACAGGAGGTTGGGGGTTTTAATTTTTGAATTTAATAGTTAAATCTTACTTCTTTGCATATCACCTATTTTTCTTTTGCGTACCACCAGTTGAGAACCCCTGGTCTAAACCAAATCTCTTGTAGTCGTTTCGTGGTTTCTTCGAGCCAACAGCGACATAAACCGGTTTTCTGATGCAGTTATTGCTCTTGATCGTCCCTTGAACAGGACAACTAATCCAATTCGTCCTTTGACAAATTCTTCATTCTAATCCAATGCTTAAAAAGCGGCTTCAAACTCTTGATATGACACTTTGAGAGATATTCAAATCTTGTATGACCTCCATTTGTACTTGACCTCCAATTATTCCCCACATTTGGCCTTCACTTAAAGGATGTCTTTGGACCATAACTGCTGAATACTGATTCCTCTCAGAAACCATATTCATTTTAAACAGCACTAAAGACCGAAATTCGAAAATGAGTGCATTGCGCTCCACATTATCAATCATCGAATTGGAACATTTCCGGCGCTAACATATGCGCGGAAGTACAATTTTGTGTTCAGTTGCATTTAATTAGCATAAATAATTGCAGCAATAAGCAATGGTTGTAACATTAAATTAGTGAGCATATTTTTTGTCATTATACTTTAATTTTGATGACCAGTGTATAAACAAACGCAGAATTTAAAGGTTAAACATGCGATTTTTTAATGGCAATGTGATTTTTATGGTAGAAAAATTAACGCAATAATGGCAGAATATACACTGGTGTGCAAAAATTAAGGACGAAGTCGAAAAATTAGCATATCAGCTGAACGAAGAGGCAGAGCGGACAGAAAGACCAATCAGGAGATTAAGTAAGGTGATGTACGGTAGCACATGCGCAGATATGCAGGTAGACGTAATGGGGGAGTGTCCGAGTAGTATAAAGCATGTTGTCGGTGTAAGATCAGTATTTTTGGCAAAGATATTGCACGCCGTTAAAATCACACCGAGTTGCTGCCTCAGGGAGAAATGGAGAATAATCAATCTGTTAGACGACATCTGGATGCTTTTACCCGAGGTCGAATCATTGGGTAGTTGGAGGAAGGTCGCAGTGTGACAAGTGTGGCTGCAGAGTTCGGAATTGCTCACAGCATCGTTTCACGACTTTCGAGACAATTTCAAACTACAGGAACAGCTATCCGGGGGTTTAATAGTGGTCGTCCACGAGGAACCACACCCGCAGATGACCGGTATATTGCATTACAGGCCAGAAAAAACAGGCGGCAGACAGCGGTAGAAATCGCTAGACACAAGACACTGGTGACTGAACGACCGATATCGCGTTTTATCGTGGCCAGAAGACTCCACGGTGGTGGTCTGTTTGCACGACGCCCTGTACGGTGTGTACCTCTAACGCCTGCCCATCGGAGAAGGCGTTCTCTGTGGTGCCGGGAACACCGGAATTGGAGAGACAATGAATGGGGACGAGTACTCTTTACAGATGAGAACAGATTCAGTCTGAGTAGCGATTCTCATTGCATACTCATCTGGAGAGAGCGCGGAAGCCGCAATCATCCCTCGAACATCATTGAAAGGGACAGGTATGGAGGTGGCGGTGTTCTTGTTTGGGGAGGCATCATGCTTGGTAGTCGTACAGACCTTCACATCTTCGACGCAGGTTCATTCAACGGGACCCGTTATTCTAAAGAGATTCTTCTTCCATATATGCGTCTCTTTAGAGGCGCTATGGGTTCGCAGTTCCTTTTCATGGACGATAATGCACCATGTCATCGCACAGTAGCTGCCGAACAGCTCTTAGAGAGTGAGGATATTGAACGTATGGATTGGCCGGCACGATCTCCGGATCTCAATCCCATCGAGCATGTATGGGATTTTCTAGGCAGACGCTTGGCAGCTCGTACTTTACCACCAGTAACGATTCCGGAGCTTCGATTGGCGCTGCAAGACGAATGGGCAGCAATGCCTCAACAACTAATTGACACCCTCATTCTCAGCATGGGCAGACGCTGTGAAACCTGCCTAGCAGTCAGGGGAGATCATATCCCCTATTAAAGACCGGATGTTTCTCGCTGGATACCCATCACAGGGATGTTTCGGCCTTCAGTCGCATTGCGCTCCATGCTACTTTTTCAATAAAGCTTCTTTTTATCCCTCTGATTTCTCTTTTAGTAAGTGTTGCTTACATTACTCATGTCCTTACGTATTGCGGATCTTACGGTATTAAATGTGTTGATTTGGAAAGCTTATCTACAAAGTTATATTGAAAAAACCGTCTCGTTCTTAATTTTTGCACACCAGTGTACTCTTTGACTTTCTATAAGGAATATTATATAACTCTCTTTTAATATCGAGACCAGAGCTGGCAAACCTAACTGGCACGTTACAGGCATTTCGGGGGCTCCCCACAGGTACATATTAAGATGCTTTTATTCACTTTGAAAACAGCATTAAAAAAAAGGAGGGGAGGAAAAACACCTTTAAGACTAGCGACCGTCAAAAGCTAATTCAGAAATGAACACGGGTTTGGGCGCTATTAATAAATAAACAACAAGTTAATAATTAAACAGCAAGTTAATAACTAAACATCAAATATAATTATAAAATACAATTCGATGGTTTGAAATCAAAGCAAAGAATTCAATTCAACAGCAGTATCACAAAATATTACAGTATTAGAAATTACAGTACATAAAATTATAAGTAATTACAGTACATGAAATTACAGTATTAGAAAAAACATATCTTTAGAACTTCCGATACACAATCTCCTGCGCTGGAGATAAAAATGCATTTTTTTTTTTTTTTTCCGTACAGTGTTGCCATTGCTCGCTCTGAAATCCTTGAGTTTGTTAATCAAAAATTCGTTAAAGATTTACAAAATAGGAAATAGATAATTAAACAAATTCCAAATTTAGGCTTCCAGAGGCCCATATTCGAGTGGAAGACTACGTTATTCAAAATCAGATATCTCTAGGTACCGTTGTTTTTTCTCAGGGCGAGAAACATACATACATTCATGCAGATTCTTCATTATTTAATTTCTTTAAATATAATGCAGGACTCTAATAATTGGTGGCAACAATTTGAAAAATGAAATGCCGTTTCTAGTGAACCATCGCAAAATGCCAAAACGAAATTAATACCCCTTTTGGGCTAAAACCTGCAATTTTTTTTTATTCGTTTATTGTTATTTAATTATGACAAAGTACTTGACAGCTGATTTCTAATAAATTGGATGCCAGAATACAGTCTTTTGTGAGCAAAGTGCTGCTCGTATTTTTGTTATACATAAGCAAAATCATGAAAACACTACACAAACATCATCGTATGACCTATACTCATAATAAACCAGCATGGTTCCGCAGTTTTAGCCATTTGTCCATTAGGGGTGGGCTTCTGAAGTACGCGAATTGTTTTTTGGTCGTCTTATTGTTTTTGAGCTGCAATCAATTACGTATTTGGTACTAAAAAATGTTCGAAATTTATCTTTGGAAGAACGCGGCCCATCAGTGGACAAAAGATTAAAACAATGCCACAGAAGTTTTCGTCCTGGGTTCGATTCGCGGCAACTGAATGTATAAGGTATTTCTCCCGTCTTCTTAGCATGCCTTCGTGGTGTAAAGGTCAGCACGCTCGACGCGTATTCGAGAGGTCCGTGGTTCGAGTCCTGGCGAAGGCATTGCTCCTTTTTCACACCTCCTGCCTTAAAAAAATATCTAATGTTTTAACAGTGGCGCCCGAACTAAAAAAAAGGTGGTGGATGATGATTCTCAACCACCAGGATTTGGTGACTAGGTCTCCTAAACCCCAGTCGTCCTTTAAAAGGGGGAGTATATAAGGTATTTCTTCCCCCTTCTTAGCATGCCTTCGTGGTGTACTGGTCAGCACGCTCGAAGCGAATTTCGAGAGGTCCGTGGTTCGAGTCCCGTCGAGGCCATTGCTCCTTTTTCATCTTTCGTGCTTCCAAAAAATCCTAATGTACCTACAAATCTACAAACGTACTGACTGATTTTTCATGCCTTTCGCATCTACAATGGAAATAGGATCCAAGTTCTTTCAAACAGGCCTACGTTAAGGAAGCAACATTTATTGAGGCAGATAGTTATTTAATTTAGTCCTTAGAATTAGGATTAAGTTAGATTATGACAAGGCAAATCGTGGCGTTTGTTAAACGAAAGGGCTGCCTTCGTGGAGAACGTTTTAAAGGAAATTGACTGATATTCATGTTACGCACGGGGAAAACCATGAAATGTACATATCTCGTTCGCCACGACTGGAATCCGAAACGAAAGATCAGTGTAAGAGATCTCGTATCCTCAGCCGTTGGTGGCCTCTAGTTTTGAGAAATTATTTTTTTTTTTTCAAAAGACTTTTTCATTTACTTGTACTAGTATTTAAAACTGATATCCCCTCCTCGACGAAGCCATTCCAGGGGACCGTACATTTCGAAAGAATTATCATACCTGTAATTTCAAATTCTTATTTCCTGTATTGAACCACGCGAAGACAATTAAATAGCAACGAATGAGTATGTATTCACTTAATGTTACGAATTTTGTACGGGCACGTACATTTAACATTGAGTAATTGGGCGAGATATCGCCAAGCTAACAACAGTTTTAGCGAATTATGGTGTCACCAAATTTAGCAAGAAATCGCAAAAAATACGGTCCCTTTATCATCGTAATATGTTTTGAAATTGAATAAATGTAATTTACCACTATGTTAGCTGTAACGTAATCCCACCGCTGCCACTAAAATTGTTACGAATGTTATTATAAATGCTTAAAAATATACAAACACAAAAATTCTTTATACATTGTTGGAATCTCAGTGCAGTTTCTCTTTCCAGTTGCATGTTAAATTCCTCTATTTGTCATGTGTAAAACTTGGAGCATGTATAAATCAAGCATGCTCATTTTCAGCATTATTGACTCGTTCCGATTTTTAGATAGACTGAATTTTCATGCTTTTTCTCTAGCATAGCATAGTAATTAATGAAACAGCTTTCTTCAGAAAAGAAATGGCAAGACTCTCAACATTTCTTGGATCCGAATTCTAGAACGTTTTCGAATCTGTCGAATCAATGAAATCCTTTATATAAGGATAAAAAGAAAAAAAAGAATATTTGGCGGAAAACTTCCTTTATATCAAAAGTTTTTGTTTAAAGAAAATTTAAAATCTTTATTTAAGAGAAAACAAATTAAAAAATGCACCTGTATTTGCTAAAAGATGCGAATAAAAATTAGTAAATGTGTAAATAATTTTAGACTTCCCAGAAAAGTAGAAATAAAAAGTCCTCTCTTTTTAGTTGGACGTGTTACTCACTTCCATTAGGAGAGCGCGTAAGAGGGTTTGGTTTAGTTGATTATGGTGAAGCACTTTAGAACTAAACTAAACTCTCTAAAGGGAGAAACTGGCTCATATACACATAGGGAAAACCACCAAATCGAAGCCAGGTCAGAACTACCAGCGTTCAGCGATTTTACCATTTGGCCACTGGTGGCGCACACGAAACAGCGTGCGGTAAGTCCTTACAAATAAAATGCGTAGTTAAAATTCTGGAGTTTTGAGGATAATTTTCTCAATATAAGTATTATCATTAAGCAAAAATATTTTAATAGCAGTTTAATCTTTTTACATTTTGTGAGCTATCTAAGCTATCTTATCTATAGGGAAGAAAATTCTTTGAAGAATTAAAGTAGATCTGCACTAAAGGTTTTCTGGAAAAATAAGAGTTGGGCCGCCACGAAATGATACTAGTAATCCACGCCGACTAAAGCTGTAATTTCAAATTCATTTCAAATGTACATTCGCATTCACTTTTTTTTACGCATTTCACTACTATAGCTATCGTCACCAAACTTTCTACAATTCTTTTCTGGATCCTGAAAAAGGTTCACATCCACATTTTTCCAAAAAAAAAAAAAAAAAAAGTAGCTAAAATCAGAGATATTAATTAAAAACACGGAAAAACGATAATTTTCGCTCTCATTTTTTTCGAGTGGCAACAGTCTCGCAAGCTGCATATGAAAATCTGCTTTATTTCGAAAGTTGTTGCCACTGCTCGCTTTCAAATCCTAGAGTTTGTTAATAAAAAATTCCTAGGTTTTACGATGAAATAAAATATAGCATTGGTAAACATTAAGTACATTATTCCAGATTCCAAAAATTCATAAGAAGCTATTTCAAATATTCCCATCTTCGTACGACTTTAATCAACCGAAATATTAATTAAAAACTCTTTAAAGCGCTAATTTTTGCACTCATTTTTCCGTGTGGCAACAGTCTCGGACGTTGGAGATAAAATTATTTGTTGATTCTTCATCATTTAATTTCTTCAAATTTAATACAGGGCGATATTATTTGGTGGCAACGATTTAAAAAGTCATACGTCGTTTATAGAGTTCCAACGCAAAATCGCAAAACGAAAACAATAGTCCTTCAGGGACCCATTTGGACTTGGAAAAAAAATCGTGAAAGTTTTACAAAATATGAAATCGATAATAAAACAAATTTCAAATTTGGTCTTCCACATGCCCATATTCATAGGAGGATTACGTCATTCAAAATTCGATGTACCTTTGTTTTATCACAGTGCGAGAAATATACATACATTTATGCAGATTTTTCATTATTTAATTTCTTCAAATATAATGCAGAACTCTAACATTTGGTGGCAACAGTTTGAAACGGACATTTATAGTGAACCAAGGCAAAATCGCAAAACGAAAACAATAGTCCTCAGAGACAAAGCCCCTTTGGACTAAACACACTTTCCTAACACAAACTGCACAGGAAAAGGAAAAATCAAAGAATTTCTTACTTAATTCCGTTTCCGTCGAAGTACTCGATTTACCCAAACATCAAGTTGTAATCTCTGATGGAGAATATTAAGCTTTTTGCCTTCGAGACGCGGGTATATTAAACCTAATCGCAGTAATTGTAGCTCATGGCTTATCGCCATTGGCAGAAAACAACCTTCAATTGAGCGTTATCACTCAATTGAAGGATGACAGGGATGACAGAAAGCATCATTTTCTTTACAAATCTTTTACGGCTGAAGGAAAGAATGCTTGTGTTTGTCTAAAACCAATAAATATTGGCTTAAAAAAGATAAAAATTATTCTTTAACTATGGCCTTCTGAAGATCGCGAATTTATGTGATGATAAATTTTTAGTAGCAGAAGACAGACGAAAAGCTAATGCTCCACTTTTCTCAAACATAATTCCGAATGACCGGACTTACTGGACTATGGCTACTCTAGTAATTTTAACGCAGTTACTTTCGGAAATTTAGAAGATTTTCTAAGGTTTCGAGGATAACAGATTTTTTTCCGGAAATTTTTAACAAATCAGGGAATTTCAAAATGTTCTTTTTTTTTTTTTTTTTTTTTAAATTTTTATTTTAAATTTTTATCACAGTTGTTAGACTGTTTCTATATTTTAATATGTTTTGGATACTTCCTGCTCTAACTCGCACAAAAATATAACGCAGAATGATTCTATTCGTAAATCCAAATAAAAGGATTGAAAATTTAATTACGCTAAATTTTCCTGAACTTCTGGCAATAAGAAAAACTCGTTTCCCGAAGTTACATAAAACGGCCTTTCGATGGACGTCTGTACTAACAAACAATTTCGTTGCCGAAGAATCCTATTTCAAAAACGTGCTCTATATATACAAAACTGAATTGCGTACTGAAGAAGCTCTATATATACAAAAGTAGTGGTGTATTTAATTATGGCAAAGCACACTAGGGCTATCTGCCTAAGGGGAGGGATGCCTTCGTGGAGGACTTTATAAGGGAAACTGGCTCGTATACACGTTACACATGGGGAAAACCACGAAAACACCCATGCAGCCAGCGGGTTCGCGGCATTCGAACCTCGGACCGAACTACCAGTGTTCAGCGACTTTACCGCTCGGCAGCTAGTGAGCCTATATATACAAAAATAAATAGATAAATAAAACCCGGGCGTGCGTGTGTGATTATGGCAAAGCCTCGAGGGCTATCTGCCTAAGAGGAGGGATGCCTTCGTGGAGGACTTTCTAAGTGAAACTGGCTCGTATACACGTTACACATGGGGAAAACCACGAAAACGCCCATGCAGCCAGCCCGTTCGCGGGATTCGAACCTCGGACCGAACTACCAGTGTTCAGCGACTTTACCGCTCGGCCGCTGGTGGGCCTAAATAAAACCCGGAAAGGTTTCAGATTGTAACGGTCACTCAAAAGGGTTTGTTATGGTGTTTTACTCTCTCGCTGAGCTCGTAGTCTATCAGCCTGCTGTTAATCTCGCTCCTACTAACCCTTTCTCCCCTTTCTAAACTTTATTATTAACTAGTTAACTGTGATTGGCGAGTATACTCGTCATGGAAAAGCGGCACGATTTTGTGTATTGACGAGTATATTCGTCATCCGTATAAAGCAGTGTAAGCAACGCGCGTGTAAAACAACGTAATAGAAACAGAGAAAAAGAAAATTAATAACAAAGAAGCCGGAGCTAGTGATTGATTATAATAAAAAAATGGATGGAGTGGATATGAGCGATGGAATTATCATAGCGTACTCCACAGCAAGAAAACGACTCAAAAAGTACTACAAAAAGATATTTCTCCTTTTCTTAGGCATTATGTATCCGAATGCATTCATATTATACAAAAAAAAAAATAATGGAAAATTATCGCGTATCAACTTTTTGCTCAAATTTATTGAAGACACTTTTGCAATTGAAAGAAATAAAGCGACACAAACCCGGCCATTTAGACCTAATATAATAAGCCAATTAGGCGGGAATCATGTTCCGGATTATATACCCGGAATATCGAAGGAAAAAAAAAACTACGCAAAGGTGTTCGCATTGCTACAAACATAAGAAGGAATCGCGTTACTGGTGTTCGATTTGCAAAGTCCCATTTTGTATAGTACCCTAGTTCGCCGAATATCACTCCACAGCAGGAATTTAAATTCTTACTTTTATATGTATAATATTTAATTTAATTGATTGCGTTTTTAGTTTAATATGTATGTAATATATGCTTACGTTAACCAAATAAGTCAATATGAATAATAAAATTTGCAATTTTGTAAAATAAACCCATCTTTTTCATCCAATATCTTACCAGCGCAACTTCCTCTGTGATGGACGAATATACTTGTCATGGCTCGTTTCTGGCGATACAAAACGGTGCACGCTCTTAAACGAGGGTGCCACAGTTGACTGGTTAAGTATTATTTTCTTCGCATTTATGCC
This sequence comes from Stegodyphus dumicola, assembly GCF_044657685.1. Classification (NCBI taxonomy): domain Eukaryota; kingdom Metazoa; phylum Arthropoda; class Arachnida; order Araneae; family Eresidae; genus Stegodyphus; species Stegodyphus dumicola. Next base: position 16,556,459 of record NC_140772.1, on the reverse strand, counting down.
ATATACAATATTCAACAGCAAAATTACAAAAATTTTAAAAGTAGCATAGCAGAATACGTTAGAATTCTCGATGCAGTGTTAAGTGTTGGCATTCATTTTTCTGTTTTTTTAGGTCTTTTCGCAGTTTAACATATCAATTTTCCGTTTTACTAAGATGACTTTACAAAACTTTTGTTTTTTTCTTTTATTATAAACGTTTTGGGTGTCCATTTTATTTATTAAATATACCTTTCTTGGCGGTTACGCCATATGAAACTCACAAAATTTAAAAAACAGTATATCCTTAGAATTTTCGATAAACAGTCTCTCGCGCTGGAGGTAAAATGTTTTTATTCCGTACAGTGTTGCCAATGTTCGCTTTCAAAATCTTTGAGTTTGTTACTCAAAAATTCATTAAAGTTTTGCGAAATATAAAATTCGGGTTTAAAGGTACTCATGTTCGGGTGACGGACTACGTTCTTCAGAATTTGATGGATGTAGGTACCGTTGTTTTTTCACATGCATACATTCATGCAGATTCTTCATTATTTAATTTCTTTAAATATAATACAGGGTGATAACATTTGGTGGCAACACTTTGAAAAGGGATATGCCGTTTATAGTGATTCAACGCAAAATGCTGTTTCAAGACTAATATCCCATTCGGGACTGGGGCTAATAATGTATAAAACAATTACGGTGTTTTATTCATTATACTACGTTATCGAATTAAAATGGTAATCTTGATGTAAATAATGATGTATACACATCTGATGAAACAACAATGACATTAAATGATAATATGAATACACAAGTAAATAACGTTGTTGAATATGTTGGTTTGTAAATTTCAGTTAAAAATATATACTATAAATATTTAGTTGCATATTAGGTGTACGAATTATTGCTTAATTTCTCATACGCATCCTTCCTCGGAATGTTCACATGAATCACTGACCACGAAATTGTTAGCGTAACTCCCAAGTCGCGAAAAATTTCGCGAATGTTCTGTACTCACTCGCAACATTCACGCGAAATTTTTCTTTCTTCCGCGATCAAATTGCTGGCCTAATCACAACTTATCCAAATATTCGAAAAATTCAGACAGCCGAGTGAAATTCCTCCATTCTTCTAAATCAGCGAAGTATTTACTGTTCGGTAAGTTCCAATAATCTGATCCAATTAGCTTGATTAGAAATATACACTGGTTATCATAAATTAAGGAAAAATCACAAAAATTACGATTACTGAAAAAGTTACATGTAGAATTTAATGAAACTTACCCACAATATACAACACATAGTAAGGTATCAAATAACATAAAAAGAAATTACCAGACAAATATGGTAGTATAGAAATTAGCACATGTATAAAATGAACAAATCGAAGGTGTCAGTTTGCTATAGGAAAAGTACCTTCAATATGGAATATGATCGCCTCTAGAAGCAATACAGCACATACCAGCGATGTGTGATGCTTTCAATTATGCGTTCTATCAATTCAATAGGAAGCGAGAGCCATTGCTCTTGCAAAGCAGTTGCAAGTGCGACAAGGGTCTGAGGGGGCAGACTGAGAGCAGCTAGACGTCTCCCTAAAGCATCTCAAACGTGCTCGATAGGATTCAAGTCCGGGGATCGAGCTAGCCACTCCATGCGCATAGTTCTTTCTCGTTGAAGATATAATCATGTACGATGCGAGCCCTGTGTGGTCTTGCGATGTCGTCCTGTAACAGGAAAGCACCCCACTATTGCCCCGGCATATGGGCGCACATAAACATCAAGGATGTCATCTCTGTAAACTTGAGCATTCACGGTTCCCCTTGGAAAGACATGGAGGTCTGTGCGTCCAGCCAAAGAGATGCCTTTCGTATGCATCGTATTTCGTATGCATCGTATATGCTTTTCGTATCCAAACACAGACACTGCCCCTTTCGTATGCATCTCTTTCACGGATGTTTGACGGATGATAACGGGTTCTAGGTTCTCTGCATATCAAATAACGCCTGCTATCCCTTTCTAGACTAAACCTTAACTTATTCGTAAAGAAAAACTGCCCTCTATTGATCAGGCGTGCAGTGGACATGTTGTCGTGCCCACTGCAAACAGTCCCTCCTATGGCGTGACGTGAGTGGCACACAAATGGATGGTCGCCTCGCATACAGACCGCTTTCGTGAAGCCTTCTACGCACAGTTGACGTTGAGACGAACCTTCCGGTGGCTACAGCAAGGGAGGATCTAAGAAGAGTCGGAGTAGCGGTTCTATTCCTGCGTGCACATAATGTCGAATATCGGTCTTCGGCGCTCGTCTTAGCAGTTGGCCGTCCTTGGCTGAACCTCCTAGATGCCGAATCTGTGGTTTGAAATTGCCTCCAAAGCCTATGAACCACAGAAGGACTCACATTTAGCCATCTGGCCACTTCTGTTCGACTTTGTCCTGCCTCTAGTCTCCCAATGGCTCTCCATCGCAGTTCTGCAGGCAAATGATGCCTGGAGGTCACTGCTATGAATTGGCTATCTCAGATTTCTGATGTCACTGTCACAGTGAAATATGTGGGCTTACTCTCAAACATGGACTTTTATGCTCCTCGCGGATGACGTATTCCGAAAGCAGCGCCAGTAATTTGCATATCGCAGTTTTACTCAGCTACTCTTACTTGGTAACATATTCAAATTTTACACGGTTTGGCTTATTTTTGAGGGAGTTATCGCTATTTTTGTGATTTTTCCTTAATTTATGATAACCAGTGTATTTTTTATGTAAAAATACTAGATTTTGTTATAATGCCAAGACAAGTGCAAAATACTTAATGTGCATAATCAAAAGTGCGAATTAGGAGTCATGAAGAGTCATCAGTATGTATACTGTGTATACAGGGTGAATCTGAACAAGTGAACAAAACTTTGGGGGAGTAAAGAGGGCAGTTAGCTATACGAGCAATATTCGTCGTAGAATCTATGGTCGGAACACAAGCGGTGATAAGTTAAAAGGTAGTTGTTTTTTTTTTTTTTTCCCACTGTCACATTTAAAGAAATTACACAAGAATGAGAGGAGCTACACCAGAAAACATTTTATTAACAGAACATGCTCGTAGAAATTGTTCAAAAGACCTTTCGCCAGCTGTAATGCAGGCTCCACACCTGCGAGATAGGATTGAAATACATTTGCAAAGACGTCAGGCATTTCCCGAATATTGCCGGCAGCAAAGGCGATCCTTAGGCTTTTCATATGGCCCCACAGTAAAAAGCTCAAACACAAGAGATCCGGTAATCTTAGTGGCCAAGCTATGGGATCACTTCGACCCATCCATCGCCCTGGAAATTCCGTGGTTCGTATAACCAGCAATCCTCTTTGCAATCTATGGTAGAAAATGCCGTTGAGTGCGAGGACCGATCCCTTTTTATACCATTTATTTACAATGCCACCAAGTGGCTCTCCGTTTACGTTCCGAACATACATTCTATGACGAATACTGCTCGTTAGTTGCCTTCTACCCCCCTAAAGTTTGACTCACTTGTTCAGATTCACCCTGTATGTTATTGATATCAACAGGTATTTTACATGTAAAAATTAAGGAAGTTAACATATCCTGTTGCTAACAACGCTGCCATTGTTGCTATTAAAAATTAATTTAAAACTATAATACTAATAAACTATATAAGACCAAAGTGAGCATGAGTTCCTAGTTTTTTAGTTCAAATTTGACTCCAGAGTGCTGATAGATCTCCGTGCGCGTTTCGCTCTTCAGATGAACTTTGCATTGACTTGCGTTTAACATTTCTGAGCAGTTTGAAGTGGTAACTACCGATTATGTTCCGCCATGTTGAGCAAAGCTGAAGGAATACTTTTGTGGAAAGTTCCAGAAAATTAAAATCTTTCCTTTGGGAAAATAAATTTTATCAAAGCTGTCATAAGTTCTGCCCAGTTACCGAAAATTTTGTCTTCCTGCCCGCCGACGGAATTCCTGGTTTTTGCATAGGAACTCGGGAACTTGCCAACGGGCAAGAAGACGAAATTTTTGGTGAAAAAATTTAAAGTTAACTTTCTGTCCCACTGAGCAAAAAGACACAGAAGTTCTGCACGAACTGGCATAATTCGCTATTCTACTAAGAATTTCAAATGTAAATAAAATGGAGCTTCGTTAGACATAGCGCCACGAGAACTTTTAAATTGTTGATAATTCTGTGACTATTGCATGTAGGTTAGTTAAAGGCATAAAAACCTTAACTGGAACATAAGAACAACAGAATTCAACTACTTTTAAAGGAAAAAATGCACAGTTTACCAACATATAAGAATAAAAATACTGAACTCACCGAGCCGGATAACAGGGTGGGAATATATATTGGGTAGGGGCAGATTGCAACGAAAACGGGAGGTGCACAACTACATGTTATAGCAGTCCCATATACAAAATTTCAACTTTTTATGAGTACGCATTTTTAGTTATGCGAGATATATTCGTGCGTAGAGATGTTATTAAAAAACAAATCTTGCCATTCCATTTTAAAATCCGTTTTGGAGAAAAAAGTCCTTTATTCCGTCCATACATATACAGAATACACGCAAAAAAATTATTCAAGTGGATTCAAGAGTGGTCAAAATGGATATTTTCTTTGAGATATGATACTCGAAATTTTTCGCGATTACAGTACTTCCTTTACTTCGCAAAAGGAAGTATCGCCAAAGGAAAAAACCGAAGGGAATTCTTTAAAATGTTTTGTTGACGATACATTTTGAAAAGCGAAACAATGCTTTTAGAGATAATATAATTTATATATGTCTAGTAGACAATGTTGGCGCATATATCTTTCTGCAGAAAAATGTTTGGCGCATGTTTTCCTGTAAACTGAAAGATTCCAATCTTTGTGAGTCCCATGGTTGCGTGAAATTGCGGTGTTTTCCCACACAACACTATAAAAAAGAACACACAATTTTGTTTTAAAAGGTCTTCCTCGTTTGGTTGAAGATCCTCGCGTGTAACAGCCATCGATACTAGGTTTTGTATAATAAAATTATATAGAGCGGGTTTAACACTGCGTCATAAATAAATGCTGTTCAAATTCCGGTAGACCTCTTCTCCCATCCCTACAAATATCATCTGATAACAGAAGAATGCTACCATTTTTTTCGTAAACAGAATCTGATAAAGAAAGCAATCTATCATATTTGTCTAAGGTAGCCGTAGCAAGACTTTATCTGCTCGATTGCTATTTTTTTTTTTTTCAAATATTGGTTTTAAATTTTAAAAAAGAATTCACTTCGGTGAAAGTTGAATAAACGTTGAGATTTATTTGGAATAAAATACTATCGTGTGTGGGAAAAATAAACGTACTATTTACAACATAGTTTCCGTCAGTTACAACAATCTAAGATGAAATGCTAAAATCCTCTTCATTCATAATTTTTCAGGAAGAAATATTCTTTAAATGTCGAAGTGGCATTTATGAAAACTTAAAAGCGATCAAGCAATTAAAAAGCCGCAAAGACGGGTGTTACGTATTTCTGGCGCCATTCGGCTGGAGGGCGCTGTATGCGTTCCAATAGCCAGTGGCAGGCAGGATACTAAAAGGTGTAGGACATGGAAGGCAGAGATGTCTAATAATATATTGTTGCGTGCGGGTTCGTTATGAAATGAATGCACTAGTCCGATGAAAAATGAACAAAAAATTTATTATTATCATAACAAAAATGCTTAAATTTTCTCAAATTATCATGCAGTATTACAATATCTCACAGTAGTTATCTTTTAACTACTCAAATGTCCAATAGAACGTAATTCAAAACAGCTAAAGAACGCTAATCCGCGAATTCGCTACAATCAACAAGAGCAGTTTTCTAAACAACAACAAACTAAGCAACTACCACGAACTGAGATGTTTTCCTCCTTTTATAAGATTTTAAAAATCACGCGCTAGAATTTTCTAGTACTTTCTCGAAATCAAAAAGACATATTTATTTATTTAATGCACGCGCTCTTGTATTTTCAATTTTCCGGCTTAGCTTTCTTTTAATATTCGTCACGCGCTGCACTGCGCGAGAAATAAAACCATTTAATTTATAATTGAACTAACATTAGCTTTTTTAAATACCAAATTCGTAACAATATCTCCGTCTATTTGAATTTTTTATATATTTTCCTGTAAATAAATGTTGTTATTGTTTTTGAAAGCTTCTTTGATGCACTTTTAGACACACAGAACCATTAGATGCAAAAACGGGACGCTGACTATAGTCAGTATACTGTACATAAGTGCCCGGCTTCGAATCTCGGAGAAGGCATGGCTGTTTGTAAACGTTTGTGTCTGCTTCGCATAGGGGCACTCAGAATATACGTTAAGCCTAAACCAACTAGAGGTATGGAAGACTGTCAAACACAACTTCATGGCTTACCGGAGGCCAAGTAATAAATCGCTGAATATTGGTACTTCGACTCGGAGTTTGGATACCTGCGAATGGGCTGGCTGTAAGATTGTTGCCGCTAGAAAAATCCATTGTTTATGTCGGCGATATTGAGGAGCTAGCTAATGAAACAGATTTAGATAACATAAATGCACGATGCCAAAGAATTACTGCAAGTTACAGCTGGTGGAAGTCTTTTCAACGACGATTTTGAAGAATCAGTAGAACAACAAGTGCACAAAAGTAACGAAATTAGCGTTTCTGAAAATGAGGAGCATAAGGAACTTTCAACAGATTTTCTAAAAAAAACGATTAGCCACTGTAATGAAAATTACGTATTTGTACAGTTAAATTTTGATAGAAGTACATGTCCATTTTGATACATTTTGATGGAAGTGGTGAGATGTCCTCCTGTCGACAATCACTTGTTGAGCGAAACAAAAGGCAAACGACGCTAAATGAATTTTTCAAAACAAAACAAAACAAACAAACAAAAAGAAAATCTGAAAGGTTACATTTTATGTGTTACCTTTATTTATTTAATATGTTCTTCGCACTTGAACCATAAAATTAAATTCTACAGCAATACAGTTTTAAAATGAGCATATCTTTAAAATTTCCTATACACAGTCTCGCGCGCTGGAGATAAATGTGTTTTTCCTGTACAACGTTGCCATTGCTCACTTTGAAATCCTTGAGTTTATTAACCAAAAATTCGTTAAAGGTTTACAAAATATGAAATCGATCATAAAACAAATTCCAAATTTCGGCTTCCAGATTCCCATATTCGCAGTAGGATTACATCATTCAAAATTGAATGGCTCTAGGTACCGTTGTTTTATCACAGTGCAAGAAACATACACACATTTATGAAGATTCTTGATTATTTAATTCCTTCAAATATAATACAGGGCGATAATATTTGGTGGCAACAGTTTGAAAAGTGAAACGGACATTCAGAGTGAGTGGACGCAAAATCGCAAAACGAAACCAATAGTCCCTCAAGGACAAAGACCTTTGGACTAAAAAGAAAGTGTCAAATGAGGAAGAACCTTTCTAATCACAAACATAGCTTCTTTATTCGAACATTTTTTTTACATTCATAAATGTTTTATAAATACAAATCGATATTGGCAATACATAAGTCTATGATTAATGTAATAAAGAGTATTTAACAATAAATGCTACGTAGGTAAGTTGAAAAATAAGTTTCCCCTGTCGACTGTGGTCAGAGTTGTGTATGAAAGTCAAAAAATAGAATGAGACATTAAAGATATTACATACCTTTATTTTTCCACATAGGTACCAAGTATATTAAGACATTTGTCATATCGCTTGATAAGCTCTTCAAAAAGCCCTCCAGAAAAAAATCAGGGCTTTGCATATGGAAGAAGCGTTGAACGGCTTGTTTCACTTCAGTATTGCTTCCAAAGCGCCTTCCCCCGAGATTTATCCGCTATGAATGGGCACGTGGAGTATCAGGAACAGAAATTCATAACCGCCTCGTGGAAGTCTATGGGCCAGGTGTGATGTCGAAGCAAATGGTGCGGAGATGGTGTCGCACATTCAGTGATGGACGTCAGCAAGTGGAGGACATACCGAGAGCTGGACGGACGCGCACGGCCACTACAGATGCAAATGTCAGGACGGTGGATGACATGATTAGAGCGAACCGGCGTATCACCATCGATGAAGTAGCGGAAGAACTTAAAATCTCACATGAGCGAGCTCAGAACATCATCCACGACATTCTTCGATACAGAAAAGTGTCAGCACGATGGGTGCCCCGACAATTGATCTCGACTCACATCTGGCGTTCTGCTGTTGGATGACAATGCCAGACCACATTCGGCGACGGCAACGCAAAACCATATTGCAACTCTTGGTTGGGAGCGCCTACACCATCCGCCATACAGTCCTGATCTCGCACCAAGCGACTTCCATCTGTTTCCGGCTTTGAAGAAAAATCTCGGGGGAAGGCGCTTTGGAAGCAATACTGAAGTGAAACAAGCCGTTCAACGCTTCTTCCATATGCAAAGCCCTGATTTTTTCCTGGAGGGCTTTTTGAAGCTTATCAAGCGATATGACAAATGTCTCAATGTACTTGGTACCTATGTGGAAAAATAAAGGTATGTCATATCTTTAATGTCTCATTCTATTTTTTGACTTTCATACACAACTCTGACCACAGTCGACAGGGAAAACTTATTTTTCAACTTACCCTCGTACAATATAAATCAAAAAGAAAACTGATAAATTTTCTTATCTTCTTTTCTATTTTATTTATCCCAATTATTTACATGTTAAAATGTGATCTCGTTTAACGCTGTTTCGTTTATCGCTGTAACTCACTGGAACGTAGTCCTCCCCCCCCCCGTGTTAAGCGGGGTCTTACTGTACTTGTTTTTCGATTTCATAGTAGAATATTATAGTATGCTACTTCAGAATAAATACTTTAAGACCATTTTTGCCTTCTGGCTTGCTTCATAGCTATGGTAACGATTGCTTCGGAAAGTATTCGAATCCTGTACCTTACTAAAATCCCTTAATACCCTTTTGTGCGGTAATCATGACACATGTTACGGTTATAATTCAGGGGGCGGTCGTTACAACTTTGATATGTTTATTTTAGTAACGGCTCTAGCGGCGTGATGGCCTTTATGTGCTTTGCAATAACCAACTGAAACAAACAAATTCTGCCACAGATTCTATTGGATTACTAAATAACAGTTAAGCTACCGAGAACTATTTAACTATCCCCTGCTGTGCACTCTGGGTGACGTTCTCGGTGATGAGACAGCTAAGTGGCCCATGGACTCAGTCATTCCTGACCAATGCTGTGAGGCAACTGTCCAACTACTGGGGAATAATTTGCTGCGGTTAGAAATGTTTTAATTACTTCTATCTCTAATATATTCTTACATCTATGACAATGAGATAAAAATAATGTAAAATGCTCTGAAGAGAGTGAACCAAAGCAAATTTAAATAATAGTATAAAACGGAAGGTTCGCCAACAGGAGGCGCAATGTGCAAGAGCCCACAGGCGGATTGCGAATGAACTGATAAGAGAAAAGACAGCACCAACGAAAAAAGAGGGAAATGGAGTCACACTTTGAAAAGTGATTAGCTTTTACTTCTACTTAAGCGTTAACTTTCTTTAACTTAAATTTTAGGATATTTACCTTTTATATTTTACTTCGAATTCCTATTTGTATCTGCATTTAACAATTTCAGCTCTGAGTTTAATCATTGATTCGCAAGACGTTTATTTAATTTAAGTCGTTATTTCGAATTTTTTTTTAAACTTGTTATATTTTACAAGCCTAATTATTTATATATGCATTGTTTATTTATTATTAGCTTAAAGGAGCAATTTGCCCAGAAGGGCTGTTTATTTCGTTTTGGCATTTTGCGTCGTTCACTATAAAACGGGTTTCACTTTTCAAATTGTTGCCACAAAATATTAGAGCCCTGCATTATATTTTATAAAACTTTAACGAATTTTTGGTTAATAAACTCAAGGATATCAAAGTGAGCATTGGCAACGTTATACAGAAAAAACATATTTACCTCCAGCGCGAGACTGTGGGTAGGAAATTCTAAAGATAGGCTCATTTTAAATTTATTTTGCGACATTGCTGTTGAACTGAATTTTATGGTTTAAGCGCAAAGAACATGATATTTAATAAATAAAGGTAACTCACAAAATTTTTTTAAAAAACGCCTCTTTGGACGTAATTTAAAATCTGAAACCTTTCAGAATTTTTTTCCTTTCTCAGCCCCCCCCCCTTTTTTTTTCTGAGAAAATTTCTTTCTTTTTTTTTTTTTTTTTTTTTCCTAAATCCCTTCTTTGTACTAAGAAAATTCAGTTAAACCCTCATTTTTTGCTATGTGAAGGCACACATAATTCTCCTAGCAGGCGAAAATCAGAATGTTTCATCCTTCTGAAGATGTAGACTACTTTCATCAGAAAGGAAAACATTTTTATTAAAAAAATGAAGCATATCTTACTAAAGATCCTTGGAAAAATTTCACATTTTGATATCTGATTAACACTTTAAAAAACTTCGATATTTTTAATGATATATCATCGATTTTCATCTCCGAGTTAAATTTCATACGTTTGCCCTAAATACTTCAATAGCTTTCATAGTCACCACATACTGTTACATACGAGTTTTAGTTTGGACTAAATTAATTTATGTTATTCTGAAGTATATAGATTATTTCTAGAAAAATTCATTTTAGTATTCAAATTTATCTCTTTGAAACATTTAAGTAAAACACTTTCTAGCACACTGATAACCAGATATTACAATATTTTTTTATGAAAACATGAAAACTGTTTTCTTTTTCTAGAGATACCCATAAATTCCACAACAGGTAGAAGGTTTAATTTATATTCTAACTTCAGATACTATTTTGAAGTAGGAAAACATTCCAGATATTTACATAAAAGAATAGTGCCCCATATATTTTTAAATACTTCTTGGTATAATAATTCATTCCAATCTTTGACATGAGTAAATTATGACCTGAGCAGAACATTTAAAGACTAGTTGATATGGTATTTTAGTACTGTTGTCCGGCCAACCGGGATAGTGATTAGTAACTTTGCTTTGACTATCGTATCGAAGGACGCGGGTTCAAATTCCGGAGAAGGCATGGATGTTTGTAAATGTACAGTCTGTGCAGCATGGGGCACTCAAAGCATGCGGCGAGCCGAAAGTCCTCTGGAGAGGTTGGTGATACGAGATGAGGGATGGGAAACCCTCGGATCTTGGCGAAAAAAAAATAATAAATAAAACTGGCCAAAAAAAAAAAAAAGCCGTACTGTCTCCTGTATGGTGCCCAAGGCTGTTGCTAAAGACTCGGGCTCGAATCCCGAGTAAGTCTTGGTTATTTGCATATGCCTTTCCTCGTGGGTGTATTTCCGGTGGTCTTCTATCCGTTTGCCCCAAGCAACGCCCTCAGCAATGAGATAGATAAATGACCAATGGATTCAGCCAATCCTGACAAATCATGTTGCAAATCTCTAACCATTTAATAATAACAACAATAAAGTCTTATTTAGCCATCCTGTGTAACAGAGTGATAACTTTTCAAATAGAACATTGACAGATCTCATATTAGACTATACTGAAACTGTAGAAAATATGCATTCAGTTCTTGAACCAAACAAATAAAACAGATATGTACGTCTACCCTTCTTCTGTCTTGCTCCAGAAGGAGTAACTCGTTGCATTTTCGTCCACTTTCTGCCACCATTGAGTCTTCATTAAGTATCTTACAGAAATTCATCAAGTAAATACTAGGAGACTCGTGTTCCACCATCGTAATGCATCATCTCATTCAACAAGACTGATAGTCGAATTTCCTGAATAAAATATTTCAAAGTGATAGCACCATCCATCCTATTTTCCCCCTCTTGCTACGTGTGACTTATTGGCTATTTTTTAACCCAAATTTACTTGGCCGCCGTTTTTATTCCGAAGATGAGTTTGCTAAGGCTCTAAAAGCATATTTTTCATCAGTTCCAAGAAATGGATGGCTTTTAATCTTAAGAGAATTCATGCACATACGTATTCCCACTACAAACACACAGGCATTCTGTAAGCTCATGGTCAAACAGAAACACCTCTGCCGGCAGCTCATCAAAATTATGGAGAAGCTAGCCAGTCTCGGCACGGACCTCTGCGCAGCAGAATAAATGACCCTGGAGTGACCATTACAACAGGAAGTATCCTCTTTTAATGGTAACAACTGGAATACTAATCGTTAGCACTTTACAGACTATCACTACATCTTTGTCTTTATCGTAACTTGTTATTTACACAAATGCAACTTGTTATTTACACAAATGCAACAATTTTACTGCCAAGGTATACCACAATTGTTTGTAATCAATCATTCATTTTCAATAATGTACTCACGTATTTGAATTAATGTTGTCTTAAGGGTTCTCTAGATCATGGTGGACGTGGTGCTATACTAATTAACCGTATGGTAGAGGCATAGTGCCCACGTCCCCCGTTCCTTATCCTTATCCTTAAGAGAATTCATCTACTACAATCCACTGATATGGAAGAGAACTACTTTAAACACTCATAAGATTTGGCAAGTTTAAATTGTACCATTTAGCTGCATTTAAAAAGCTTCAGTGACCTTCGTATATCTACATTTTATGGTCAAAGAAGCTTAGGAAATTTCCACAGGAATATAATAATATTTCATTCAGATGACTGCTATCCGTTTTGTATAATTTTTTTAACCGAAGAAATGGTTATTTAAAATAAAAGCATGGGAGCAATACGTTCCTTATAATACCTTTCTCCTTTTCAGTCCTCGTTTAATTAAATTTGTTTGTACCCCACACAATTCGTATAAAAAATTAATTTTTGTATGCCATGAACCTTTTCGTACAGGCCATTTCTCTAAGATGATCAGGATCATCTTTAAATATGACTAGCATTTCTGAGACCATTAATTAACATTAGAGTTGAACCATCACCTTTCTAAGACACCTTCGTAGAAGACCAGAAGCATCTGAAACTTTTGTAGATGTCTTAGAGAAGGGTTCACAGCATTTTTGCTCAAATATATCACGTGACTAAAATAGCCAGTGTAAAACCCTTTTATATTTGATTTACTTCAATATATATTTTACATTTATATTTGATTTACTTCAATATCAGTGGCTGCGGCAAACATAGAAAGTATTCTCAGTTTCTCTAGAAGGATGCGACTTTTGTGGGGGGGACAGAAGGGTTAAGAAAGGACGGAAAAAGCCATCCATATTCGTTTGTATTCGACGTCAACTTCAGACCAGTTAGAACCACTGCAAATCTGCTTTGCTTCTCTTGTCTTTTCTTTTTTATACTTTTGTTTTGCCGAAAGTTTTTGTTTCGACACTTCACGAGAAAAGGGTCACCTTTCCGGGTTTTTTTTTTTTTATTTTTATTATTTATTTATTTATTTATTTATTTTTTAGTTCTCTGATAACTTTTACTGCATTTTGCATCTTGCATTTAATATATTTGCCAAAAATTAAATAAAAGCGATGCTTTATTTCTAAAAGCTAGTGGTATTTTGCCAAAAACTCTCGGGTGTCTCAAATCTCCCACAAATGAGCTGTATATGACGCAAGGTATGCCATGGAAACGTAGTGTTGAAATAACTGCCAAGAAATTGCCAGAAAATAGAAAATATGAACATTGTTAGAGAGAAGTCACTCTCACATTTATTTAGCAGAGTTCATATATACAGTGCTCGACAAAATTGTGGACACTTTTGGAAATTTTTATGTTTTTGAAATTTGTATACTTATAGAAAATGTTACGTTTCGCAAAATGCAAACTTGTATATATCATTTTAAAGAGAATTTATTAATAAATTCAATACAAAACACAAAATTAAATTATTTGCAATACAAAAAAAGTTATATGTACTTTAATATAAATAAAAAACACAGTTATGAAGTGGTTTGTAATGTCTAGCTTTCCTGGCCAATCACTGTTCTTGTTCTGAGAACCAATCAAATGTTAGTAACTGCCAGTAGAAGCTGACATCATGTTTACACTTAAAACAATTATTTTGCTTTGTTCTGTAGAAGGAGGACCTGTTTCTTATACACTGCAATTACAAGTAGGAATTTTTGTAAAATTTTTAATATTTAGGCAAGAAGCAATGACATCAAATAAAAGAGTAGATTGGACACCTCGAAAGAGATGTAATATTATTGTGTTACGAGAAAGTGGACTTTCCTATGCTGAAATTGCAAGACAGGTGGGTGGTTCAGTGACTACATCTGGAGTGCGAAAGTTTTGTTTACTATATCAGGAGACAAATTCAGTAAAAAACAAAGAAGGAAAAGGCCGAAAAAGGTGCACCACATATATTAATGACAGAAGAATAAAACGACTATGTCTCCAAGATAGAAAAATGTCATCAGCGGCCATCAGAAGTGATCTGAATGATGCTGGCGTTTCTGTCAGTTCAAGAACAATCAGGAGATTAACAGATATTGGACTGAGAGGTAGAATTCCACGAAAAAAGCCTTATCTTAATTTTCAGCAACGGAAAAAAAGGACTACAGTGGGCAAAGGAACACATTAATTGGACAGATGATCAGTGGTCACAAGTTATATGGAGTGATGAAACTAAGATATCGTTATTCGGTAGTGATGGGGGAAAATATGTAAGACGTAGAATAGGAGAAGAGCTACATCCTGACTGCATTCAAGCAACTATGAAGAACCCAGTTAATGTTATGATTTAGTCATGCATGTCAGCAGATGGTATTGTTCGCCTTGATCTCATCGATGGGACACTGAATGCCAGAAAATACATTGACACTATTCGAGAACCAAACCTTCTACCTTCCATCAGAGATCTCTTTCCCAACAATGCTTCGTTTATTTTTCAGCAGGATTCTGCTCCTTGCCACACGACCAAAATATCGAAAGAGTGGTAGTTCGGTCTGGGGTTCGATTTCCGGCACAGAGGCTGGCTGCCTGGGCGTTTCCGTAGCTTTTTGGATGCAACGTGGATACTAGCCAGTTTCCCTTAAAAAGGCATTCACGGAACATCCTTCCTTTTCGTGTAGTGCCTAAGAACACCTAATAACACACCTAATAAGCTGAATGAAGCACCTAATAGCAGAACACCTAATAAGCTGGTTTAATATTCAAATACACAAAATAATATATTATTAGAAGGTACAGAACTACGGGGATATCTCCCATTATATTGTATATAAAAGCGCATGTCAATAATTTCTATAACAGGGCTCTAGCTTGGACGAGAAAAGGTAACTAGTACAAGATAACGAAACTTGGACAAGAAAAAGGTACTACATCATTTCGACTGTGGTAAAATATTTCGAAATATAAGAAATACCTTTTTTATATTAATTATTTCAATAATGAAAGAACGAAATATAATGACACGTTTAAAATCTCTTTTTAGTGACAGTATTTATTGTGAAAAAAATTAATATTGTTGTAACAGACAAGATATTTATTTAATTTACGGATTGCCAACGAGCAACATTGAGGCATATAGTATCTCTCTGCAGAAGTTAACTGGAGCATCTTGTACTATGTTAGTAAAAATCCGCCTGGTGGTAATCTGATATAAGGTCTGCTGTTTTGAATAAGCCTGTACAACACATCGCTTTAATTTTTATCAAAATTCTGAAATCATTCACTGTTAGCTTATTCTCCTAGAATGAAAATTCAGTTATTAGCCCAAAGGGGCAATTTGCCCAAAAGGGCTATTAATTTCGTTTTGACATTTTGCGCCGGTTCATTGTAAACGGCGTTTCACTTTTCCAATTGCTGCCACCAAATATTAGAGTCCTGTATTATGTTTAAAAAAATTAAATAATGAAGAATCTGAATGAATGTATGTATTTTTCTCGCACTATGAAAAAGCAACGGTACCTAGAGCCGTCAATTTTTGAATAACGTATTACGTAAAATATGGGTGTCTGGAAGCCCAAATTTGAATTAGTTTTATTATGTATATCATACTTTGTAAACGTTAATTAACCTTTGATTAAAAAACTCAAAGATTTCAAAGCGAGCAATGGCAACATTGTACGTGAAAAAAGGACAGTAGACAATCTTCATTATTTAGCCGAAAGGGCGTTAGCCCAGAAAGCCTATTAATTTCGTTTTGGCATTTTGCGTTGGTTCATTATAAAAGCAGGTTCACTTTTTCAAATTGTATATTTGAAATACTAAAATATGGGCGTCTAGAAGTCTGAACTTGGAATTTGTTTTATTATGTATTTCATAATTTGTAAAATGTTAACGAATTTTTGATCAACAAACTCAGCGATTTCAAAGCGAGCCATGGCATCACTGTACGGAAAAAAAAAAAAAAAAAAAAAAAAAAATATCTCCAGCGAGTGAGACTGTGTATCGGAAATTCTAAAGATATGCTCTTTTTAAATTATTTTTATGATTTGGTGTCGAATTGAATTTTATGGCTTAAATGCAAAGAACATGATACCTAATAAATAAAGCTAACGCACAAAACATTAAAAATATACGTCCCTTTGGAGAGTAATACAAAATCTAAAAGCTTTAAGTTTTTTTTTTTTTTTTTTGGTTGTTCTTGTTTGTTTGCTTATTGTGCAATTTAGTAAAATATTTTAATTATTATTTTAAATAATTTGAAGTAAAATCAAATATAATTTGAGAACGTATTTGAATGCGTTCATATATTAGAATCTTTTGTTAAAGTAACAATATTTACAGCTTGATAAACTTCTCATTGTCTGCGCGAAAGTTCTATAAAGCTATTTATAACTGAGAACTGCGTCACAACTCGAGTAAAATAGCAACAAAAGAGCTCATCAAATTAACCCTTCTATTTATTTAACTAATTGCTCTTCTCTCTTTCTAGCGTCGAGCTAGAAAAAATATAAGTCGATTATATTTTTTCCCGTCGGTTTCACATTATGATCCAAACCAGAAGGTGAAGAAATAAACAGTCTGTCTTCGACGCTAACCTAAATTAAGAATACGAGACACCATTGTTATGCTCCATTTCTAACGACAAAGAGGTTATCATTTGAGCCACTAATCTTCTTAAACGGAATTTATTTGTTTTTACTTTCTTTTTAAAGGCTATGCAGATATTTTAGGACATAAGTCACATCGCATTTAGGAGATTTCTTATATTATCAGAGCTCGAACAGTTATTCAATTACGTCTGTTATTCCGCAACTAAAGCCACCAATTTTTCTCCTCGTTTGGTAACCTAAATATTCTATATATTGATTTGTAAAAATATTGAAAAGTAAAACAACATCCTAACTAAGCGAATTAGAGCAGTAAGGATGAAAAAGGCAAATAAATGTACAGTGACACTCAATAAAATTACCCTGCGAATGTAAGTTAGGTAAAGTATGTAATTTTACATGCCAATAGCTAATTTGGGGAACTTCACTTAATCTAAGCCATTTTAGCTTTTGTGAAGCTTGCACAAAGTTTTAGAATTATTAGAGTGATATAGATATTTTCCATTCAGGAACGGGGCAGTCAGCTACAAAGCATGGGACAGTCAGCTATTCCATTATAAAAAATCTGATGTGTACACCCCATGACTTCCTTGTATTGGAATATTAAATTATACGCATTTTTTCTTGCAATTCATTTAAACTTATTGGATTGAATTAAATCTACTTCGCCGACAGCGCATAAACCACAATAGAATAAATGCATTCTTTAAAATTCACTCTAGTATTTGTTTAACATAGGACACTCTGGCGCTAGATTCACTTAACAGTATTAATAATTATATAACAGTTAACTTATATAATAATTATATAACGGAAAAAGTTAACTGTTATATAATCCAATAATTATATAACAGTTAACTTATATACTTCGTTCATATTATAACTCATAATGCACAAAATTTATATCATTTAAAGAATAGAATTATCTAATCGTTGCCACATCTTCTATTCAAATACTATAATAAAGCTAAAACGATGTATAAAAGAAATTAAGCAAACAAAACAAAAAAGAAACAGTTTTTTTACAGACGATTGAGTATTTCTCATTTAATTACTTCAGTTCTCACTTCGCGAGAAGGCAAAAATACATAAAAACTCAAAATATATATATTAAAAATTACGAAGTAAATCTTAAACACTTATTTCCTCGAAAAAATTCCAGAAAGAATTAAGCATGATTTAATTGGCAATAATAAATGAATGCGTTATCTTTGTCGTTGCGAAGCTAAGTTTCTCTAGATTGGCAACAAATCCACTAGTCTCCTGTTTCAAATGTAAACATCAATGGCCGCCATAAAAAAAAGGCTTAGCGGCACTTACACAACTTTAAAATTGTTGATAATTCTAAAAATATTGCATACAGATTTACATGTATGCAATATTTTTAGAATTATGTTTGTTTATTTTTATCTTCCGGTTAAGGCATAAAAACCTTAACCGGAAGATAAAAACAAACATATAATACAATCATTTTTAAAGCAAAAAATGCACAATTTACAAACATATAAGAGTAAAGAAACTGAGATCACTGAGCCGGGTAACAGAGTGGATATATATATATATAAATATATTTATATACGTTTGGTGCGGCCGATTGCAACCAAAATACGAGGTGCACATCTACATGTTATAGCAGTCCTATATACAAAATTTCAACGTTCTGAGGCTACTCGTTTTTGAGTTATGCGAGATACGTACGTACGCACATACGTTCGTACAGACGCCACGAAAAATTCTCTTCAGAATTCATTTTAAAGCAGTTTTATAATTTTTTTGAAGGAAAAGAGTATTTTATTCTGTCCTTACGTACAGATATCACGCAAAAACATCGTTAAATTGCATTCGATAGCGGTCAAAATGGATATTTTCGTTGAAATATGCTGCCTGAAACTTTTCGCGATTACAGTACTTCCTTTTTACTTCGTACAAGGAAGTAAAAATCAAACAGCATAAAAATGTCGTTTTTCTTGTTTGTTTTATTTTTACGTACACCAATACCCAAAATTAAATCTCCTAGAACAACTTCTGCAATACTTAAAAATAGTTACTTCTAGTATTTTAAAAATTGATATCGTACGTAATGTCGAGAATGGTTAAAAGGATTCTCCCCTTTTTAACTCCTTGGGTACGGATTTATTTGAGAAACTTTTTGCATGTGAAACGGATATACTAATTTTTAGTTGCGATTCATCAATAGCTACTTCACTTTAGGAGTATAAATGTAACAAAATTTAGTATTTAGGTAATCCACTATATTTCTAATCTTTCTTATTCTGTCTTCTTTATTTTCCTCTTCATTACCGGTAAAATGTAGAAAGCTTGAAATATCAATAGCCTATCGCGTGCCATAGTGCTGGCAAAAATTGGAGTACTTATTGCATATCGTTTTGACCAATACATATGCATTTTTGGCTTCTTTATGTGCGACATCAAGATGCATAATGCAATATAAGCTTTCATTTCATCAGAACTTTCAGGAAACCACCTTTTTTTTTTACACAACCATCTTTTTCTATCCCTTGTCTGGCATATCTATTCGTCTCTTCTATTATAGTGTCCCAAAAATCTTCTTTCAAAACATCTAAGGGCGTAGGATTACTACCTAGTCTACGCAGGCTTAAATGATTAATTCCAGATATTTCAGAAAATCTTTTTATATCGGCTACGTTTTCTTCTTCTTCCCAAGTCTATTCCTCTGATACTGGTTCACGAGAAGATTCACTATCACTGCTCGATAGACGTCTTGTGCGTCTTCGAAACCTTGATATTATAGTACACTTGTCATCATTTTCTAGTTCAATATCGTCTTCGTCACCTTCGCTTTGTATTTCATTGTAATTGTCAATTTCAGGTTCACTAAACAATTCTTCTTTAGATTTCTCAAAGTCACTTTCGCTATCACTATCATAAAATATATTCCTTGTTTTTGACGTAATGGGGCAGTGTATCGCAAAAAATGTTCACCGAAATACTGTAATTGCCTCTTCTATCATGACTGACAAGCTACAATGAAATGAACAGAACTGTGCATAACCTCAAATAACGTTTTAGACATGTCATCCGCTCCTAGGGAAAACAAGTGAATGTCGTCTCTCAGACGTCAAATGTACCCAAGAGTTTATTTTTTGGTTTGACGTCTTAGACACGTCAACCGCTCCTAGGGGAAAAAAAGTAAATGACGTGTCTCAGACGTCAAATGTACCCAAGGGGTTAATTATTTAGTTAATTTAGGAAAACAAAAAAGTAACGTTTATTCGAATAGTATTTCTTGCAAGAACTCCGTTTTCTGAATGGTGTTTATTATGTAATTTCAGTTAAAATAAGTTCTCACAAATGTTTAGACAATGGATTGAGATGGAGAGTCCCAGGTATACTTGAGGATGGCCTTTCGATGCTCATGTCGCTCGATAGTTAGGAGTGTCTCTGGTAATATACAGGATAATACCAATTCTAAACTAAGGGTACTATCAACGAGTGTCTCGGCGAGCCCATTCAAGAATCACGACACTTGCGAAGAATCGATGCGCGGTGATATGTTCCCCTGAGGAGATCACAAAACAGAACACATTTCCCGTGGAACCAGACACACCATTCTTGAACACAGCAAGATTGGGACCATGCCCTGTTCAGTGATGAGTCGAGATTCAGTACACAGAGGGATGCTCGACGTGTTTCCACCTGAAGACAAGCCCGGGTCTCCCTCTAACGTAAAACCGTTGCGAGATCTGCAAGCTATCTATGACTGTGCGTCCAAAGGACATCTTCGAGAATTTTCGCTTTCGGGATATCCGATCAGTTAGTTGACTAAACTCAAAAACCTATTCGGGACAGAGCTGCAAGTGGAATATCTTCGCCTGCCTCGTAGAATGTTCCGCGTACGTAGCCGGAACATAGCTTCCAACGGAACTATTTGGTCTATGAATCCTCCCGTTTAAACTCAATGGTAGGAGAAATTCGTTTCTTCTAGCATTGCTCGTAGCCAGAGCCATCATGACTGTGAGTGGGGAGGCATCATCACTGATGGCCAATGTGGGGCACTATGACCACACGACATTACTATTATTTTTATGTCAGGGGGGTACTAGCCATTTTAGGCTTTGGCCACTACAAAGGCCAGAAGTGGTTCTTGAAACTTGTGTGAGGCTTTTCAAAGAGGAATTTGTTTTTATGAGTCTGTTGAAGAGGACTTTATTCTAATGATACGTTTGGTTTGTTTTGGTTTATTTGATTACGGCAAAAGGCTCGAGGGCTATCTGCCTAAGAAGAGGAATGTCTTCGTGGGAGATTTTCTAAGGGAAACTGTGTCGTATACACGTTATACACTTGAAAAAACCCGTAAACGCGCATACAGCCAACCCGTTTTCCGGTATTCGAACCTCAGAGCAAACTACCAGTATTTAGCGACTTTACCGCTCAGCCGCTGGTGGGTCTTCTTATGATACGACAGACTACAAAAAACTCAACTGGTCGAGGATTTTATGAATGAAGAGGGTCCTTCCTTCTCTATGTGGGTTGGCCAGAGAAGTCAACGGAACTAAATCCATACGAAGGAAACTTACATGATGTCAATACCCTCCCAGGATCCTCCACGCATTAAAATCTTCGCTTTTAGAACGAAAGGATTTGCTGCCACAAGCTGTGATCGATAACCTAATTTTCAATTTCATTTTTAATTATTAGGGTCCATTGTTAGGCATGTAAATTTGTGCTGGATATTCACACTTTTTATCAGCCGGACCGTTCCAAAAATATAAGGTGTCATGTTTTTGGCCGTTCTGTAAGTCATTTGCATATCGCAAAACCTTTTCCTTTGATTATTTTGTTATGACACTATTAGCTGTCTCATAATATTGGGCATCTGTGAACAAAATTTCATTGCAATGAACCAATTATTTCCTGAGATATCGCATGCTTTGGTTTATGTGATTATGGCAAAGCCTCGAGGGCAGTCTGCCTAAGGAAAGGGATGCCTTGGTGGAGGATTTTCTAATGGAACTGGCTCGTAAAGTTAAGATTGCTTTGTGTTTGCAATCTTAACTTTGGACAGCTGCGTACATCAAAGCCGTGAAACAAGCGTCAAATTTAAAAAGCGTTAGAATTGTGCGCCTCGACTGCATACATTTCTAGGGTTAATACTGCTTTTTCCTAAACCAGAGATTATTACAATTTTCAGTAATATGCTTAGCGATTTTTGATGCATGCGAAGAAATTACAGTATCTTTTTTATCGACGTGATAAAACATTTTATTCGCAGTTCAAGCCTCCAATTTAAAATGTATATTATATTTCTTTTAAAATCTGCAGTGTATTTTTTATAAGATATCAAATAGGTAGAGTCTTCCAGATGTTTAAATTACTCAACTGTTCTCACAATTTGGAACAATTCTGCAAGATCATGAACAACGCATTTATAAATAAAGTAACAAGAAACGCCGAATAATAGATATCCAAAATTTAGTGGAAGGGAATGAAATATATACCCCTTCTCATCCTCTAAACTTATGTACCATTAAATCATCTTGGTATGCAAGTTGCGCAGAGAGATATAATTAAGATACAAAAGAGGAATACGCTTCTCTGGAATGGCTGCATGGACCATTTTCATTGATTTTCCGATGTAAAAAGTGAATATGACTCAGTTTTCTTTGAAACCTTCTGAACTTTCATCCTCAAGTGTTCTCAAGTTCATTCGTTGCCTTAATTAAAGCTTCAAGTTTTGTATGAACTTCGGATTTCATCCGAAAGAAAAACCCTCAATGAAAGTATAGTTATATAGTTCCTTTGCATTCCTGTTTGTTGAGCATACGTTTACTAAAAGTACACAATAATGCCAACAACATGTTTCTTATTTCAATCGCTCATAGTCCAAACATCATACATGAACTAGAGGCAAATAACCATCTGCGTGGAGAAATACATCCAAATGGGTAACTTAGCTGCTCATACATATTCTAGAGATATTTTTTTGAGAAGAACTTTTCCATTTTGCCAGCGCAGACGATAAAATCGCCAGTATTGGTAAAATTGATGCTAAACGGAATATTAATATTATGGTTAAACTTTACGCCTCGTTTTCAAAACAATTCGCAGCTATTTCTTATCATATTGATTGTTTCTTTCAATACTGGCATACAATTACATAGAATTTTTATCAGATAGTTCAATTTTATGCCCTAAAACTATTCGCGATAATTAAGTCAATTAGGATGCAATCATATGGCTCATCCGAAGGCGAAAATACAGAAAAGGCAAAATTAAGGCTTAAATTCATCAATTCTTTTCTGAGTGAGCTATTCACTGAGTGAGCTATTCACAATTTCTGAGTGAGCTATTCGTATGAATTGATATAATTCTCGCATTTAAACTTGTATTCCAAATTAAGATTTAACTTGAAATTAATGTAGTTGAGAGAATTAGATTTTTGTAGCGTAGTTTACGTGAGATGAGATCACTTAGGGTCACGTGATACGAACCGGCGAATCAGGATGTTGAACCACGAAAGCAGTTTATTAATTTAGCAATTTTAGTAAATTGCTAAATTAATGTCTTTTTGCAAATTTATTGTGTTTATTTATTGGCTTTTTTACAAAATTTTAAACAATATTAAAATAAAAAATAACTACCAGTGTTCAGCGTCTTTACCGCTCGGCCGTGTTGAATTTACAGAAAGTGAGATGGCTGCATGGACTATTTTCATTGATTTTCCGATGTAAAAAGTGAATATGACTCAATTTTCTTTGAAACCTTCTGAACTTTTATCCTCAAGTGTTCTAAAGTTCATTCGTTGCCTTAATTAAAGCT
Organism: Stegodyphus dumicola; assembly: GCF_044657685.1. Lineage (NCBI taxonomy): Eukaryota > Metazoa > Arthropoda > Arachnida > Araneae > Eresidae > Stegodyphus > Stegodyphus dumicola. The sequence goes on along the minus strand of NC_140772.1, from coordinate 16,532,747 downwards.
TCAAGTTTTGTATGAACTTCGGATTTCATCCGAAAGAAAAACCCTCAATGAAAGTATAGTTATATAGTTCCTTTGCATTCCTAGTTGAAGAAAACCAGAGATTTGAACAGTCAAGGCTACAGTGTATTTGTTTTACATATGTATTACAAAAGAAGTAAAAAAATTATCATTTCCATTTATTCAACCATAGTAGAACTTGTCATTTCGCTAAACAAAGAATATAATGAATTCGATATTTTCAAAGATAGTATGTTTTGATAGTCAATGAAGTATAGCTCAAATAACACAAAATCTACATGTTCGTAATGTTCCTGAAAATAAAGGGGAACTACAAAAGATAAAATGTGATTTGAGGTCATATCAAAGAACATTTTTATTAAAATTAAATTTTTGAACAGGTAAGCTTAAAAATGAGGCATTGAAAACCAGGAATTTAAGAAAATACACAAAGCTTTCGTTATATCTTACTTTCTGGTTCAAAAATCGTTATACAAGAAACTATTACTATATAAATGATTGCGCAGTAAGTCATAGTTAAATCTCACAGGTATTATGATGATGTATACTAATTTAAGACTGCCTCACTAAAATTTTCTTCGCAGTGGTCTGCATGTGATACATCACCGTATTCTTATCTAACTGAGGGTTATTTTGGCTCGAAGTTATGGATCATCGATTTCAGTACGAAAAGTAACATTCTTAAAGGTAAGAAAAAGCTACGAGTTTAAAAAAAAAAGCATAAAAGATGAAAAATCCACTTAAAATTTTGTTTTAATATGAAAGGTTTCAGATTATAAATTACGTCCAAAGGGGCGTTTTTTCAACATTTTGTGCGTTATCTTTACTTATTAAATATCATGTTCTACGCACTCAAACCATAAAATTCAGTTCAACAGCACTATCGCAAAATAATTTTAAAATGAGCATATCTTTAGAATTTCCGATACAGAGTCTCGCGCGCTAGAGATGAAAATCTTTTTTTTAGTCCAAAGGGATTTGAATCCCGAAGGACTATTAGTTTCGTTTTGGCATTTTGCGTCGGACTCATAAATGTCGGTTCACTTTTCAAACTGTTGCCACAAAATGTTAGAGTCCTGCATTATATTTGAAGAAATTAAATAATGAAAAATCTGCATAAATGTATGTATATTTCTCGTATTGTGATAAAACAACGGTACATAGAGTCATCGAATTTTGAATAACGTAATCCTCCAACGAATATGAGCATGTGGAAGACCAAACTTGAAATTTGAAATTTGAAATTTGTTTTATGATCGATTTCCTATTTTTTAAAACTTTGACGAATTTTTGATTAACAAACTCAAGGATTTCAAAGCGAGCAATGGCAACGTTGTGCAGAAAAAACATTTTTATCTCCAGCGCGTGAGTCTCTGTATCGGAAATTCTAAAGATATGCTCGTTTTAAAACTATTTTGCGATATTGCTGTTGCACTGGATCTTATGGTTTAAGTGCGAGGAACTTGATATTTAATAAAGAAAGGTAACACACAAAATGTTAAAAAACGCCCCTTTGGACGTAATTTAAAATCTGAAACATTTCAGATTTTTTTTTTTTTTTTTTTTTTTTTTTATTTTTCGTACAGTGTTGCCATTGCTCGCTTTGGTATCGTTTAGATTTTTAATGAAAAATTCGTTGAAGCGTTACAAAACTTGAAGTCTTATAACGTTTTTCTGTTTGGATACAAACATTCGCGCTACCAGAAAACGATATTTTGAAATAAACGCAATGTTCGCTGACTTCCCAGCCGAGGATAAAACTTCCGTATCATCTTGTACAGAAGCTGTTTGCACATTTTTTAGACGATTTTGGTAAGCGGTAATAAAAAATCGTTTGCTGTAAAAGAAGTAATTGCAATTGTACTATGTTTTTAAAAGTCAAAATTATCGTCTGTGGCTCGAAAGTTTTGTTTTTATTCAAAATGGCGAATTTAACAAAAAAGTAATTCGAAGACTACATTTACGCTCTTTCCGAAGAGAAATATGCATACTCAGTTATCCAAAAACGATGTGAGAGTCATGGTTTTGTGATATCTAAAGCGTCGATAGGTAATATCATCAACAAGAAAGGAAAAAAAACCGTCAAATTGGAGCCTCAAGTGGGACAAAAATTCCAAACAAGTATCCAAAGAAAAAACGGACATCTTACAAAGTATGAAATCGATAATAAAATAAATTTCAAATTTAAATTAGGGCTTCCACATGCCCATATTCTATGAAAGATTACTTTATTCAAATTTTGATGGCTCTGGGTACCGTTGTTTTATCACAATGCGAGAAACATACATACATTCATGCAGATTCTTCATCATTTAATTTCTTTAAATATAATACAGGTCGATATTATTTGGTAGCATCAATTTGAAAAGTGATTCGCCGTTTATAGTTTTCAACGCAAAACGCTAAAATGAAATTAATAGTCCTTCAGGACAAATTGCCCCCTTGGACTAATAAAATTCCGCACATATCTATCATATTTGTGAAAAATTAGCCCATTAATATTGCAGCTTAGCTCAGAAATGTATAAAAATTTTGAAATTTTTGAAGTGAGAATTTTTTAAGTTTTGAACTGACATATTTTATCTAATCCTCCTTTATTATTTTTTGAAAACCTTTTTTCCTGGTAATAGTTAGTAAGAGGCAGACACGAAGTTATGAATGTATTTAAAGAAGATAAAATAACACGAAAAGACTCCTGGAGAATTCAGAGTTCATTGTATAGCCGTAACCAACGTTAACATAAATTATATTAAATTAAAATGTTAGCTAAAGAAGAAAGTTTTTAATGGAATTAAAAATCTTTTTGCGTACGTTTGGCATTCTTATCAATTATAACAGTAGTTCTGTTTTCAAGTAAAAATAACGTCTAAATTTTTTAAGTGTGTCACTCTATTTCTAGCATGTCGTCTTTTGCTGATCAAAGTAACTAGTGTAGGAGATACATTTCTTAAGTTTAAAGAAATCTCATCACAGACGAAATGAGCCGATTGCGAAAATAATGTTTTCTCGCTAGATGTATGAAACTGGCTCGTATATATGTCTGTAAATGTTGTTTGATGCTTGTTGTCCAGACGGAAAAAAGTCAGAGATCGCATTTATATATTTTGTTCAAGTTACTGTTTAAGCAATTCTGCGTAATGAAATCTGATGAAGCATTAGTACTTTTTATTCATATAAACAGTCAGCTTACGCTTTTTATAAATATGTCAGTAATATTCACGAACCCTGCAACAAATATTGGCGGCAAAATTATAATAATGCATACGTGTCCAGAATTTGAAGTATTAAATGTATAAATGTTCAAGTAAAATGATTAAAAAGGGAAGATTAAATGTTTTTACTTTTTCAGCTCCTACATTAACAGATAAAATGAATGAGTTATTTACTTGAATGAAATGATAAAATGCTTCTTTTTTGGAAATGATGATTTATTTTTACATTCTGACAGTTCAATTTGAAAAGGATTTTTGCTGTTTTGCGACCTGCTCATCTTAACGTGGTGTATATAGCTGCATTCGTATGTTTACATAAATAAATACTGCATTACATGCTGAAATGCATGCAATAATTTTCTAATGTAGAAATAAAATTCTTAAGAAAGGGATGGTAAAACAATAAGAAAGTTCTGCTCATTTTACAAAACAAAAGAAGTTGCAAGTTTACTTTCAAAAACCTGAATTTATAAAATAATTGCTTGCAAAACCTTTATGTAGTGTTTCGTTGTCAAAGCATTTTGCTATTAAAATGCAGAGATTAATCACATATAGATCCTAGAAAATAATCGTACTATTTTTAAAGTTAATGCATAAAAACATTATTTTGTTTTTCATAAGCAATGCAAGTCTCTTATGTCGTAGGATGTATGTATGCACTTACCTTCTGTTTTCCACAATTTTCGAGTGCCACGTGCACACGGTTATGTCACGATTGTTACTCCGTCTCCAACTAAGCATTTACCATATCGCTGACTTTCTTTAAAGAAAGAACACCGTCTAAAAAGTGAGCGCACCCACACCTATGCTAAAATAAGAGTGATTGCCGGGGCTCACCCCGCAGATGCTATTTTAGAACTTTTCCCAACCTCCACGCCGCCGTATCCGATTGTATCGGCAATCTTTCAAGTTCTTGGACTCGATTGTTCCGTTGCTAAATTTTATTTTATTGAGATTCTCCTATGGCAAACTCTAAGTTTTATAACGTTTTTCTGTTTGGCAACACAAACGTTCGCGCTACCAGAAAACGATATTTTGAAATTAACGCAATGTTCGCTGAGCTTCCAGCCGAGGCTAAAACTTCGGTATCATCTTGTATAAGAGTTATTTCAACAAAAGGATTACTTTGCACATGAGGCCAACTTAATAACAATGAGTTTGTTGTATTTTAACAAAAAGGAGATGACGCGTAAACTTTCGTGTTGTTATTTCACCATCGATCAATCGTACAATTAATGTTTCTTTAGCTAACTTTTGCTCTATTTTGCGAAGTTTTGCTTTCGGAACTGGGTGCCAGCTAACAGGTCCTTTTTTAAAAAAGGACGTTTCTGAAGCGAATGAAAAACAATTTAGATTTAACGGCATGAAAACTTATCTGTTGCGCGTGTTTAATGCTCTACTTTCTTCTAAGATTTGTTTTATTGACATAAATATTTCTGACTTATAATGGGAAGTATGGAATATGCATATTTTTCTAATTTTAAATTAAATTCTTCATTTTAAATTAAAAATATCAGTAGTATTCGGTTTCGAGGGCCGTAAAAAATCGCCAAACTAATGTTGATGACAATGTTGCCAAAAATAATTGCGGCAAGAAAGGAAGTATAATAGTAAATAAGTATTTAAGATTGATGTTTTAATTTAGATGAAAGGTTAATTTCATGTAATACTTTTCTTTATTATAATTTATATGAAAAAGGCTAAACGTGAATGAATGGAAGCATAAGAGTAAATAACTATTTCAGATCATTATTATAATTTATATAAAAATTGCTGAACATAACTGAATGGATGCCTGCATCGCTATTTCGCTACCGACGTATCGCTAAAGAATAATTTTATCTCGTTGGTTATTCAAAAGTAATTACTATAATGAATGAGGCCTTTTCTTTGAAAATATTCTCGGTAAAGTGCAGAATCGCTCACTTATTTGTTTGCCGCTTTTTACAAGGGTCAAAACAATTGGATTTTTGTCAATTTTCTTTTACTTTTTGAGTGAAAATAGATCGATGTGCACATACATAAAGTCAAGGGTGTGCGCAGTGCCATTTTTGTGCAATTCTCGCATTTTTTTTTTTTTTTTTAAGTGAAAATAGGTCGATGTGCACATGGATACCGAGTATGTGCAATTCTTAAAAACGCGTCAAGCAGTGGGTGATTCTGCACTTTACCCAAAACTCTATTGCCGAGTTTTCGTCATGGGCAATTCCCAAATTGTTAAATCCAAAGGATATCAGAAAAGGATTTAAAAATTAAACTAGTATTTCAATGGCGTCTTAAGAAATACAGAACTATATAAACTTACGCAATCTGAAATCAGCGCGTATGCTAGATTTGGCGCGGTGTTAAATAGGCGCGTTTGCTAGATTTGGCGCTTTTGCGTGTACATTTTCGTTGCAATTTTTTTACGGCCCTCGAAACCGAATAGTACCAAAAAATCTGTTATGTATACCACATGACTTCCTTGTACGGATTATTAAATTATACGCATTTTTCCTGCATTTCATTTAAACTTATTTCCTCGAATTTCATTAGAGATATATTTCTCATTCAATTAATTCAGTTCTCACTTCGCGGACAGGCAAAAATATGTAAAAACTCAAAACATCTTCATTAACAATTGAAAGATATAGAAAAACACAAAACACCAAATACAGTTAAAACAATTTTTACAATTAAAATTAGAGTTTCTACGCAAAAATAAGCAATTCGGGCAGCAGGCAAGAAGGATGATTTTTCGGTGCACAAAATCAAAAGTTTCTTTTTGATACCAATTGGCAAAAAGACACTGGAGGTGCAGAAAGACTTAATTCCCTATTCTGTTAAGTTTCAAATGTAAACAAATATGGCTGCTATAGTAAGAGAAATCAGGCTTAGCCGCACTTAAACAACTTTTATATTGTTGATAATTCTGCAACTATTGCATGAAGATTGACTAAAGGCATAAAAAAAGAGCAACAGAGTCGGTATACATGTATATATACAGAGAGAGAGAATGAACTAAATTTCATTGATATCGAAAACAAGTTTTTCTAATACTTGCGCAAAAGCTGCAAAGTAAGATAATTATATATATATATATATTTAGTGCGCCCGATTGGAACCGAAAAGGGAGGTGCACAACTACATGTAATAGAAGTTCTATATACAAAATTTCAGCGTTCTGAGGCTACTCGTTTTTGAGTTATGCGAGATACATGCATACTTACGTACATTGCCACGAAAACACTTTCTTCTGAATCCATTTTAAAACAGTTTTATTATTCTTTTGAGGGAAAGTTGTATTTTATTCTGTCCTTACACACAAATGTCACTCAAAAACATCATTAAATTGCATTCGACTTCGTACAAGGAAGTAAAAATTAATTTACATAATTATGTAAGCGAAACAAATGTCGTCTAAAAGGCTACAACATTAACCTTCAAACACTGATGGCTCAGGTAATGTATAACTTATGACATACTGTTTTGCGGAATCTTTATTATCTTCCAGAAAGGTAAATGTAAGTGAAATCTCATTTCACCATAATTTTATTCGTAAAATAAAACATCTTCGTATTATTTGAATTAATAATAACAACAGAAATAATAAAGTATTATTAATTAATAATCTTAGCTGTTTAGCATTGCCATCCACTTGGTAATAAAAATTCTTTCGAATTTTCATCTTAATTTGCTGAAACTACAGAGTCACTGGATGGATACCAGGGTTTCGCAAAACTCAATTTAAAGACCACTAGGTTATAAGAAGTGAGACTGCAACTACGCTGCCTACTGTAAGGCAAAAATTTCTTGTTCAGAGGCAAAATTGCCATAACATTACCACATTCGTTTAGTCCATTTTTTTTTAAATCAGCATCTGAAAGAGTTCAGTGATTCATAGAGACAACAAAGAACAACCTTATATATACAGTATATTATTTCTTTCCGTTAATCTTTACAGGTATGTATTTACCAAACATTTGTAACTAATTAACATGTCTTAACATTTATCTAAATTAAATTTAATAACTTTTCAAGAAATATTTCCTTGTGAAACATTTTTATACTTTTTAACTCAATGAAAAAATTAGAAACGCTCAAATAAATGAACAAGAACATTTTATTTGGCGTAAAAATGAAGCATTTCGGATAACTAATTGGGTCTTGAGATATACGGAGTCCTGATAACTAGAATTTCTACTATATTCCATTGAAAGTATAATTTCCTCTGAATTAAGACACATATAAATCAGAACATTTTGGTATCATATATCCAAAATGTAATTTTCTAGAAACATGAATGAAGTATTAACAGTTTTATATTTCGTTAAGTCCATTTATGTCGACAAATTACTGTGAACCTTCTTTAAGATGACCATCTACGATTCTAGAAGACTTTGTTTAATGAAATAGTCTTCTTACAAAGGTGATGTTCAGTAAAGATATTTGCTTATGTTCTCAGAAACATTGATCTGTTTAAAAAATGGTAGGAAGCTATGATAGGTAAATGGTAGAAATCTTGGTTGATCTTTACAATATGGTAACTGGTAGTTTGGCGACATTTTGGAGGCGATAAAGGTTACTACTTGGGACTTTGGTAATAATGTGAGCAGTACTCAGTTCCGATTACGCATTATTTTGTGTGAGGGAAATGAGAGATCATGGGATATGTCATGTGATATTAATGGACGAATTACGGTTCTTTAATCGGAAAAGGGGGGAAATCGGGAAAAATCTGGAAGTTTTGTATTTGGCTTTATTCTGTGTTGTGTGAAACGGTGTTCGTGAATTTTTGGATCCCATGGCCGTAACTAAAGTGAATTCGAAATGGGTATTTATGTATGTATTAATTTAATGTATGTGCTCATTTATATTTTAAGTAGTGTTTTTGAATTTAATTATATTTTAATTAAATGATAGTTATTTTGTGAATTTTATGTTTGTAGGAATTTGGTATACGTTTTAGTTGAAGTAAACGTGCATGGAAATAATTTAAATATCTGACACTAAGTATTTGTAATGGTTGCGGTATGAATTCGTTGGTAATGTGTATAATGTAATAGATGATTTAGAGGTAAAAGTTTTTGGATATTTTATTTATTTTATATGTGGAAATGTTCATATTTGGAAAGGGTAAATACTTTTTCGCGATCAGGTAATTTCATATATGTTCTTTTTACCGGGTTTAAAGATTGAGAAAATTGTCATGTATTTTAGTTAAATTTTTCTAATTTATGAGAAAAAAGCAGTGTACATGGATATAGTGAAGAGTGTGAGCAATGCCATTTTTGTGCAATTCTGGAATGTTTTTTTAAGTAAAAATAAGTCGGCGTGTACATGGTTTATGTGTATGTGTTATTTTGAAAAACGCGTAAGGAGTATGGTATTGTGCACTTTTTCCCAATTTTGCAGTGAATATTTGTCATGATTAAGCAGTTTTGTTAGATAAAATTTCTAGCATAAGTGTAATTCGGCTAGTAGATTATTGGAAGAAGTTATCAGTAGATAAAAAGAAAAGAAACATGTCTTTACTTCATGAAGACAAAATGGCGGCGGGAAAAAAAAATAGAGGGTTGCTGTAGGAGAGTTGGTCGCCAAATTTTCGCCAAAAATACGCCAAGTTACCATAATGTAAAAAGATCAACCGAAATCTTCGAAAGGTGGCTTTGGACCAGAACAAGATTTGGTTAATCTTTAGATTATGGTAACTTGGCGATTTTTTGGCGAAAATTTGGCAACCAACCCTGCTACAGCAATCTGCTAGTTTTGTTTTGGGACGCCATTTTGTTTTCACAAAGTAAAGGCTTTTTTTTTTTTTTTTCCTTCTCACCATTTTTTCCAAGAATCTGCTATCCGAATTACTCTTATACTAGAACTTTTATGGAACAAAAATGCTTAATCATGACGAAGATTAGGTGCGAAATTGGGAGAAAGTGCAGAATCGCAAACTGCTTGCCACGTTTTTAAGAATTGTACATACACGGTATCATCCATGTACACGTCGACCTATTTTCACTTAAAAACACATCCCAGAATTGCACAAAAATGGCATTGCGCACACTCTTGACTTTATCCATGTACACTGCTAAAGTCCTAGCAAGTAACCTTTATCGCCTTACCAAAATGTCGCCAAACTACCTGTTACCATATTCCAAAGATTAGCCCAAGATTTACTTTGTATGTGGTTACGGATGAGATATCGCGTTCTGCAATATGTCTTTTCATATTACTTCAGGGTGCGCCTGTGGTTTACTGAATAATGTAATTAAAGAAGAAATTGAAAAGGCGAATCTTTTCCCAAACAACATTGTGTCTTGTATTACAAGTACGCTTGTGGAATCAATAGACTTGATCAGCTGACTACTCGCCATCGAGGAATACATTAAAATGGTACGGAAAATTTATTCTCCTGCGTTCCAATATGACAATGTCTAATGCCTGTGTTGTACATTAAAATCGATGGACAAAAAACCGCAGATATGTTTCCTCTAGGAAATCATTCGTTCTTTGCTAAACTCTAGCAACGAAACTGCGTGCAGCTTTCAAGCTCTTATTTTCCGTTATGGGTGTACTCCAACTGCGCTAATGAAAATCCCCCCCCCGGGTCGAGCTATAGTCAAACTGCGCCAACCAGAATTTCTTCCCCCTGCTGCCTACAGGGTTACAATTTAACTTTTCGAAGCCAATTGTAGCCAAGAGGAAAATAAAAATAAATAAATAGAATTACATATCACAAGACCAAGTAAAAAACTATCTAACAAGCAGGCTAATTACTTGAATAACAGTAATAAATGCGAGAGCTAGCAAAGAAAATAAAAGGTGTTGGTAAACATACATATTAGCATTACAAACATCTTTCATTTATTATAATAATATCATAAATTAAATAATTATAAAGCATACAAATTATATTTTTAATAAATTACATCAATAATAGTCAAGATGTCTGAACTAGACTGGAAAATTTAACAGAGTTGAATAGCGTGCAAAAAATTATTTCGTATCAAAGTGTGTTAAAGTGTGCTAAAAATATTTTTTGTTAATTAAAGTAAGCGTGTAAATGTTTGCAGCAATTAAATTTTGTTAAATTTAAAAAAAGCTTAGCATGAAATCTATTATAACAATATTACTATGCATTTGGAACACTGGCGTACAAATTGTAAATAAATTTAAATTATTATGCTCAGAAGTTTTTCTAAAATTTATCTAGAAGAAAGGAATTAGCTAAACAATACTGCAAATTAATATAATCAGTCAGGCCTCTCAATAAGTTTATTTTTTTAACCAAAAATTAAAAATTGGGATGCAAAATTTTGAGTAATATACTTGGAAATATCTGAACATATAATTAATTAGAAATGTATAATTAAATTAATGACAAGCTAATTAACAGTAACATTAAGCTTAATTTCATTCAATCTAAAACAAGCAGTCGATGAGGAGCTCAGCATAACTGAAGTTTTAATGCTATTTTGCGTAGATTTGCGTATAAAATAAAAGTTGCACTTGTGAAACAAGTGAATAATGTACTGATAGTCAAAAGGAATTAAAATACAGTGGTTAAAAATATAACTACTTGTCAGAAGGTATGCAAAGTTGCTATGGCTAGAGAAATTGAATGGTTATAGAAAACTCATAAAGTTAAGCGCTACAGTGTGAAAAGAAAATTCTGGAATAAACATGTTAAGAAAATTAGATGGAGAAATAATCCTTAATTTATTGATATCCATATAAACTCTATGCTTTTGGAAAAATGTTACATATAATTTGCACCGAGGTATCAATCACCGAAACCGAGTTAATTTCTTTCCTTATTATTTCTTATTAGAGGGATTTGTAAAAAGATATGCTAAGGTAAAGGTGAAAATTTTTGCAATATTGTTAAAGAATAAATTTAAAAAGTATTTTTACTTCATGAACTGAAATTTTTACAGAGTAAAAAAAAAAAAAAAAAAAAAACTGGAAGATCTCTGGGATTAGAAACTTTGATCGAACTACCAATGTTCAGTGACTTTTCCGCTTGATCGTAAGATCTTTCGAAATTAAGCTGAACAATATATTAAAGAAAGTAGGAGATACAGCACATGTAAAAACAAAAGTGGGCTGAATTATAGATTTACATGTTTGGTGAATGAGTTAAACATAGATAAGTATGCCATACAAATAAGTATGGCATTATGAAATATTAGGTGTTGGTGTATTTAATTATGGCAACGCACACTAGGGCTATCCGCCTAAGGGGAGGGATGCCTTCGTGGAGGACTTTCTAAGGGAAACTGGCTCGTATACACGTTACACATGGGGAAAACCACGAAAACACCCATGCAGCCAGCCCGTTCGCGGGATTCGAACCTCGGACCGAACTACCAGTGTTCAGCGACTTTACCGCTCGGCCGCTGGTGGGCAATGAAATATTAGGAATGTAGCATAAAAGCATCAATGAAGAAGGCAATGGAAATCTAAAACACTGTAATTTAAATGTATAATATTATCAGTATATGCTATTAATTTCAATACTGCTGAAAAAATTATAAATGAATAATATTATAAATCACACGAACTCGTTGCATTATAAATTACAACATAGCGACCATCATTGTTAACAAATAATTTCAAGTAATTAATTTTACAAATAATTCAGCCTGAAACTAGGCTAGAAAATGAGCTACATGCTGAAGATTAAGCTTTGCCAAGGTGTTAGAAACATCTTCTGTTAACTAGAGTTGTGATGCAAGAATTTGTAAAAATTATCATTTAAATATGAATTCGCATTAATACAATACAAAGTAGTATATAAATTCTACATACATGAAAAACTTGAGTACAGTGCAACAATATGAGAAAAAGGAATGGACTAAAAGGGAACTGAAAATTCCAGGATATAAATATAAGGGAGTTAGATTTTTTTTTTTTTTGGGGGGGGGTTAATTATGAAAATTCTGCTGATGCTCATAATTATTAGTTTATTAATTAAATGTGTATTAGAAATTAAATGTATGCCAAAGTACATCAGGTGGAAAACAGAATAAATTTTTAAACGTTTCTAGTATTAAAACATGGAATTTGTAACCTTAAAATAACCTTAAAATAACTTCAATGACTAAAAATGGAAAGCTTAATACGGGAGTATATTGCAATAATATTAGTGTGAATTTAGAACGACTTAAGAAGTCCAATTTTTTTATTTAATAAAGAGAATTTTTTAAATTAAATTAGAACTGTTTACCTAAATTGGTAAATTTGAAAGTTAAAACCATTCTGCTATCTAAGAAGATTTGTTAATATTTATCTAGACAAGAAACTTATTTAAGCTGAGCTACAAATCCGATATTTGATACGCTGATTATGTATCAGTTTTGTGTATGTCATTAGTCTATCAATTTTATCGTTCAAAACTGATTGATATATATATATCAGCGACTAAAATCTACAACTTGGAAAGTTTTTAATTCTTACAGAGAATAAAAAAGATCTGGCTCATCATTCCTTTAAGCATCATAAAACTTTAAAATGAGTGTAAAAGAAATTTATTTTTACTTTAGCACACGCCAAACTTTAAATTAATATTTGTTTTGCATGCACAATTTTTACAATATTTAAACGAAAATAAAGGCTTGCAGTCTCAATAGAATGTCTCATTAATGGGGTTAAATGACTTTTTGAAGTACCCAATCTTTTTGGAAAGAAATAGGGGACAGGAAACGTCGCGCAGTTCGTGGGTTAAATAAGAGGGGAACGGGTGTCTTCGATCAAATTTGGCGCAGTTCGTACCCTACCTTCTGTTATATTAGTCGATGGATTGGTAATGAATGGATGATACAGTGACTGCAGTATCAGCAAAAGCCACACCACAGAAGGGTACCGTTATTCTCACAAAGTTCGACAAGAAATCCGCCGTCTGTGCAAAACAAGAACATCCAAAACTTGCGTCATATATAGTGCCCTGCTTCCAAAAATTCTTATAGTTTATCATATTATAACTTATAATTTAACATATTGCAACAATAAACAAACTTTGCTTGTATATGTATATGTATCACATTAAAACAAAACAAAAAAAAAGTTTTCCATAAACTTGCTTATTTAGGCAATAGGCGCGCCATAGCAGAGATGAATGTGTCAAACAGATGAGTTTCTGTACAGCAAAGAAGTCTAATAAATACAATAGTGAAAGAATCATTTTCGTACAGAGTGTTATTATTTTTCCTCTTCAATATGGATTACAAGTACCAAAAAGTCATTATGAGTTTTTGTACAAACATTTTACTTGTAATACTTAATGTATTGTCTGCCGTCAAAAGCTTCGAAGGGAGCACAGTGACTTGGTTGTTGCCTGAGGAGCTGTTGGGCTGATGGCTTCGGGTACCTTCCTTCATTATTTTTTTAATGTAAGGTTCTTGAATTTAATTTTTTCCAATCTACGATAGTTTTATCAGCAATACCGCGGTCTAATATTGATAAAGTCATCTATCGATTAAATGGAAAATAACCGGGACACATTTTAGAAACGTTAAGTTTGTTTAATCCGGAATGATGAAAAAACTAATACCGCAAACCATCAAGAATAAAGCAATTTTTTACGGAAAATCGTAAAAAAAAAAAAAAAAAAAAAAAAAGCGCTTTGAATAAGCTAGCAATGAATTTTTGAAGCTAGCAGTGATAGCAGATGATGGAACCGTATTTAGGAATTATTTTTATCAATAACAGTTCGTAATTTAATTGTATTTGTCACCGGATATATACGAAACGCCAGCAATTTATAGAATACCTAGCCATTTTGTAGAATGTGTGGCGCTTTTAGGCAAATATGAGATATACTATACACTTTACCTTGGCATTGTGTATAAGACATTCTATAGAATGACAAAGTATGCAAAAGGCAAAGCATGAAAACAAAAGTCACGATAAGGCTATTATTTAAAAGACGTTCATTCTTCAAAAAAAAATTTTTTTTTTTCGAAAATAATAAAAGACCTCCATTGAAAAACTTTTATTCAAATATACGTAAAAGGATAGTAAGATAATCTTGTACACCCCAATAAATTCATTTCTTTCAACACTCTGTCACGTACTCCGTGTCCAACAGCAGAATGAGTTTTATGGAAATACGTGAAATAACTTAAGTGTCCCTGACGTAATACTGTATAGTACTGACGCCTTCTTTAACATGATAAATGAGCTTACTTTTGTTTTCCACATGCATCACATCCTAGCAATTCAGCAACCAATAGTCCCGTGGTTCCTTCTTAGCACTCATTTTGGTTTTTCATTCTTTATTGACTTCTGGTAAATAGTTTCGGTTATTCCAAACGAATCGGAGATGTATTTCATACGATACCGGATTGTCATTTGGCATTTTACAGAATCGTAGGCAATGTGTGAAATGTTTAATCGTTTCATACATTGCTGGCCAGTTTTCGTCATTCTATAAAATGCCTGGGTATTCTATATAAAGCCGGATTGCATATTTTGCCTGTAACATATATTATCTGGTGTACAAAAATATTGTTAAAAGATCCGTTAAAAATAAATTGCTAAATGATAAATTAAGCGTACAGCTCTAATAACCAATAACTCTCTGTTTTTCATTGATCACCGTCGAAATAATATAAATAAAATAATATAACAATATAAACAAATACTTTTTTCTTTCTGTTTTGAAGTGTGTTCTTGTTTTAAATGCCGATTTAATTTATATAATTAAGTCAAATTATTCTACAAATTAAAACTACTCAAAAATACAGTTAAATTATTAGACATATTTTTCTGTTAATTATAATATGGATTATTATCTCCCCCCACACACACACACACACATACACACAAATGCTGCTGGATTAAACATGATTTTGAGTTAACTTTTCACGTTGTCGACGGTGCTTCCCCGATAATTTAGAAGTTCTATTGTACAGTAAAACTCCGTAGTGTTCCCCCCTTACATTCTCATCTAGTAGATTTGGCATTGTGTCAACTAACATAATTAGACTGTAATCAGTTCTTTCATAAAAAAGCAAGTTAAACTGACAAACGGTGACCAAATTAATTGGTCAAAACGTGTGTGGAAATAGGTAAAATATGCTCATTTGTCGTGTTGTGCAAAATGGATTTATAAGTAAATAAGGCTATTTACCGGTTTACGTGACTCCAGTTGCAACCAGCGGCCACCAGCGGCCGAGCAGTGGTAGTTCGCTGAACACTGGCAGTTCGGTCCGAGGTTCGAATTTCGTGTACGATCTGCATGCATGGGCATTTTCTTGGTTTACCGTATGTGTAACGTATATACGAACCAATTTTCCTTGGAAAGTCCTCCATGAAGCCATCCCTCCCCTTCAGCAAATAGCCCTTTAGGCTTAGAAAAATCTATAAGATATATCCCATGAAGGAAATTATTAAATTTAATAAACAAACCACTTGGAACCAAACGCAAATGTTGGTCCGAAATCTAAGAGCTGATAGAACTAGCAACCATACAAATGTATCAATAATAAAAACGCTTGTAATTATTCCAGTTGGCAGTTCTATAATGTTTCATTCCTAGTTGCAGTTGACAGGATTCTACCAGCACAATCTTTTCACACTAAACGTAAATAAATCGACTACATAAAAAGGAATGAGCGGAATTTTCAACCAGCTTCCGTTCTGTAAACCTTGCTTTCACTACACATCTTTGCAGCAGTATCCAGGCCACGATTTCGCGGAGTCAGCTGAACATTCATCTTTTCTAATTACTTATGGATGATTTGAGTCTTAAAAAGTAACAGAGATAACAATAAGTATGAACGAGCAAGATTCAAGTTACAGAGAAGTTGAAATGAAGATATCTTATAAGATATTGTGATGTTAATATCAATATGTATTTTTTCTTAGGATACAGGTTTCTTTTGAAGAAATAATTATTGTGATAATTAACTGCAATTTATCAATGACTATTTTAATCATTTGTTATGTACTTACTGTAACCGCATTCTTGGGAATTTAAATTATTGGCATAATCTCCCTCTTCGATTTTCGGACGATAAAATTATCAAAAGAAGGGGCGAAATACGGCATTTGATCAGTTACAATAAGACACTTATCTCAGATTTGTTTTACTTTATCTGATTATGGCAAAGCATGCAAGGCTGTTTGCCTGAGCGATACCTTCATGGAGGACTTTCTGAGGGAAAAAAGGCTTGTATCCACATTACGCGTGAAGAAAACCACCAAAAAGATTCATGCAGCCAAATATCTTTCGCCTAGGATAAAGCCAAACTCGGTGGTTTTCCCCATGTGTAACGTGTATATGAGCCAGTTTCCCTTAGAAAGTCCTCCACGAAGGCACTCCTCCTCTTAGGCAGATAGCCCTCGAGGCTTTGCCATAATCACACACACACACACACACACACACACACACACACAAACCAAACTCGAATTATTAGTGTTAAACAATTTTGCCGCTTTCCCTTAGTGAGCCGGATACAGTCCTTTAAACGCCGGCAAATTACAATTGATACAGCAAAGAACACTTAGCAAAGTAAAAATTTTTCACTCTAATTTAATTTAATTCTCAACACTTAAACTTTAAATTTACTATTATTTCCTTAAATATTTGAAATAATTTAAGCGCACTGGATTTCCATTTATTACAAAATGTAAAGTTTCTTTTTAGCGCAAAGGGGCGTTAGCCCAGAAAGCCTATTATTCTCTAATCACTAAATCGGCATTTTTCGTCGAATCACTAAAAGCGTTGAATCACTTTTTAATTGCTGCCACCAAATATTATCGCCCTGTATTATTTTTAAAGAAATTCAATCATAAAGAACCGGCATGAATGTATGTTTCTCGGATTGGAAAAAATAAATAATAATAAAAAAAAAAAAAAAAAAAAATCTGAAAGGTTTCAGATTTTAAAATTACGTCCAAAAAGGCGTTTTTTTTTTTTTTTTTTTTTTTTTTTTTTTTTTTTTTTTTTTTAACGTTTTGTGTGTTACCTTTATTTATTAAATATCATGTTCTTTGCACTTAAACCATAACATTCAGTTCAACAGCAATGTCGCAAAATAAATTTAAAATGAGCCTATCTTTAGAATTTCCGATACACAGTTCCGCGCTTTGGAGATCAAAAGGTTCCCCCCCCCACCCCCGTAGAGTGTTGCAATTGCTCGCTTTTAAATCGTTGAGTTTGTTAATCAAAAATTCGTTAAAGTTTTACGAAATATGAAATCGATGATAAAACAAATTCCAAATTTCAAATTTGGGCTTTCAGATTCCCACATTCGCAGTAGGTTTACGTCATTCAACATTGGATGGCTCTAGGTACCGTTGTTTTATCACAATGCGAGAAATAAACATACATTTATGCAGATTCTTCATTATTTAATTTCTTCAAATATAATACAGGGCGATAGTATTGGGTGGCAACGATTTGAAAAGTGATATAGACTTTTAAAGTTTTCAACGCAAAATCGAAAAACGAAAACAATAGTCCTTCAGGGGCAAAGCCCCTTTGGACTAAAAACAAAGGCACATAGAGACATCAAATTTTGAATAATTTGAATTTTATATTTCATATTTTATAAAATTTCAGTATTTGATTAACAAACTCAATGATTTGAAAGCGAGTAGTGGCAACACTGTAGGGAATTAAACATTTTTATCTCCAGCGTTCGAGATTGTCTCCCGGAAATTCAGAAGATATGCTGCTTTTAAATATTTTGTGATTTTCCTTTCGAATTGAATTTTATGAGGTGTAAGGACGGAGAACGGGATTTTTCATAAATAAAGTTAACACACAAAATGTTTATAATTAAAAGACATAAAAAAAGTTTTGCAAGCCATCTTACCATGAGAACTGAAGACTGATATGATGAACTCAATGTGTGTGTGAATATGGCAAAGCCTCGAGGGCTATCTTCCTAAAGGAAGGAATGCCTTCGTGGAGGACTTTCTAAGGGAAACTGGCTCGTATTAACACGTTACACATGGAGAAAACCATGAAAATGCCCATGCAGCCAGCCCGTTCGCGGGATTCGAACCTCGGACCGAACTACCAGTGCTCTATGATGAACTGAGAAAACAGTGAAATTATAGAAAAATGTTTCTTTTACGCCAACACTTAACGCTGCATTGGGAATTCTAAACATACGCTGCTATGTTGCTTTTAAAATTTTTGTAATTTTGCTGTTGAATCGAATATGGCGTATGAGCGAAGAAAATTATGCTTTTTAATAAAGCTTAAGTAACAAAAAGAAATCGATTAAGAGGAATGAATTTAACAGTAGACTTGTGGGCTGCGAGGTTAGTGAGAGCGTTGAAAAACGTTAACAAAGCCTTTTGGGCAAACGTTAAAATCTAACCCTTTCAGCCCTCCTTTTTTTTATTTTGTTAATATTTGATCGGCTTATTCGTTTCAGCATTATATCGGGGTCTTAATTAGCAGTCTGAGAGAAAAGATAAAGTCAATAAGGTCCTTCCCCTGCACAAGGTTTGATTCCAGCCACAGTTGTGAAATTTATCCTGTAAGCATTTTAATGATTCAAAAGATTCATCACAGATAAATGGTGTAATATTTTCTTACAGTTTAAACTGGTATTTACGTGGAAAAAATAAAACAGATTTCGTTGAGAAAAGCACTTTTAGTATTGCATCATGTTGCAAAGTTATGTCTACGAAATAGACGAAGTGTTTCAAAAATACCTCCAGATATTTTTTTTTTCCTTGCCTAAAATATGTATGCTCAAAATCAGCATAATTCAGACGTAACAAACTCAAGGATAAGGATATAACTTCTCCTTTACAACCTCCTCCCTTTTTTTTCCCACGACTAAAATACAGTCTCTGGTATTTTCAAATCTCTGAAAAGAAAATCATTTCCTCACACTGAATTGTCATTCACAACGAGGGTAACATGTGTGCAAAATTTGAACTCCCATAATTTATCGGGAAATAGTTTAAAACTCAAATGCAGAGTTTTGACCATAGCCATAAATACCATGTGTGAACTAAGTAAAAGTTTATATCTAAATACTAATGTTAAACATGTTGTTACGAATTTTGAATATATGTAAATAATTTTTACATGTGAAATTGTAATATATAATGTAACACGGAAAACCTCAAGAGCACGAAGCTTCGCCGAAAAAATAAGGTTACAGGGGCAAAACCATTTAATATTCAGGTAAATAACTATCTCCCCAATTTGGCGACGTAGCGCCAAGCTGACAGTGGATTTCGCAACTAATTTTTGCTTCCAAATTTGATGAGAAATCACCAAAAGTCGCATAAAGGCGACCATTTGGCGGCATTTTGGCCTGATTCCTGTATAACTGTACTTGGTCTGATCCCTATATGTAACTGTATTCAGTCCTATATGAAACTGCAACTGTATATATTTTCCAGCAGTTTCGAGAAATCGAAGGTACTGGAAATTTCTCTTCGGCCGGAGGAGAACTATATAAAACCGGAGTCAGCATCAGTTGTCATCAAAATTTCAGAACTCTAAAGTGGAGAATAAAATTTTTTTAGCTTTTGGGAAAATAAATTTTGTGTAGCTAGTGCATTTAATCCATTATGAACCCGAGCGCGCATAACAATACATTTGGATTCAAGGTGAAATATGTTTGCTCCGGCAAAATGATTAATAGGAAGCTATTCCCCCCTCGAAAAAAAGGGGGGAGGAAAGTATCGGTTGCTTATATATCAAGAAAAGGTAAAAATCTTACCTTGTCAGAAGATCTTTTCTTCTAATCGAAAAGAAACCGGGATTATTTTTTATTAACTGAAGGCAATGTATGGCACTTATACAATAATAACATATTTTTAATTCACAACATATTACTAACTAATTATATATACAACACACAAAAGAACAGAAGAAAAGTTATTGGTTACATCTATTCTGCCATTACTAGTTTAGTTCCGGTTTCGAGGCGACGCGCATGCGCGGATCACGTGATGTGAATCATTCGGCAAGACTTTCAACGGCGAGAGTTTTCAACAGAAACATTTACAGAAGAAAATAAAGTTGTACTGTTCCATACAGAAAACCCTTCTTAATCCTACAGGGTGTTTATAAATGAATGTCGGGGTTTTAATGTTTTGTAGTATTTATTACATAAAACTTAAAATCATAATTAATACATGAAACGAAAGAGCAACTCAAACAATTCTGTTGTGGCGCATGCGCGTACAATAGTAGCAAAAATGGGACTGGTTGACAGAAACATTTTTGTGTTCTGCACTTTGCAGAAACCGAATCTATAGCTACTGTTCAACGTGCGTTCCGAATTAAGTTCAGATGTAATCCCCCAAGTGGTAATAACATCCGTAGATGGTATCATTAGTTTGAAAATACCCGCTGTCTTTGCAAAGGGAAGAGTACGGGACGACCAAGGCTTAGTCAAGAGAGTGTTGAGTTTATAAAGGATCGTGTGAGTTAGTTCATAAAAGATAGTGTGTATGTGCCTTTTTCTACTAGCTGACCTACCCAACCTAAGAAACAGGATTGAGGCAGCTGTTGCAACAATTATACCACAAATACTAATCAACGTTTGGGAAGAACTGGACTATCGACTTGATGTGTGTCGTGTGACGAAAGATGCTCACATTGAACACCTGTAAGCTTGTAGGTATAACTGCTTGATCTGCTCTTTCATTTCATGCATTAATTATAATGGTTAATCTTTGGATTATGGTAACTTGGCGATTTTTTGGCGAAAATCTGGCGACCAACTCTGCTACAGCAAACCTCTATTTTTTTTTTCGCCGCCATTTTGTCTTCACGAAGTAAAGACATGTTTCTTTTCTTTTTATTTACTCAACACTTTTTCAACAATCTGCTAGCCGAATTACACTTATGCTAGAAATTTCATGGAACATAACTGCTTAATCATGACAAATATTAACTGCAAAATTGGGAAAAAGTGCAAAATCGCAAACTCCTTGCCGCGTTTTTCAGATTCGCACATACACAGTAACCATGTACACGTCGATTTATTTTTACTTAAAAAACCATCCCAGAATTGCACAAAAATGGCATTGCGCACACTCTTCACTATATCCATGTACACTGCTTTTTTCTCATAAATTACAAAAATTTCACGAAAATGCATGAAAATTTTGTGAATCTTTAAATTCAGTAAAAAGGACATATATGAAATTACCTGATCGCGAAAAAGTATATACCCTTTCCAAGGATGAACATTTCCACGTATAAAATAAATAAAATATCCAAAAACGTTTCCCTCTAAATTATCTATTATAAACCTCACCTGCCAATTTATAACGCAAACATTAAAAATGGTTCCAAATACTTAGTGTCAAATATTTAAATTCTTACCATGCACATTTACTTCTACTCAAACGTATTCCAAAATACTACAAACATATAAGTCACAAAATCACGATCATTAAATTAAAATATAATTAAATTAAATAACACTACTTAAAATATAAATAAGCACATACATTAAATTAATAAAAAATTAGCTTACAATCCTAATTATTTTAAACTAAATCATTGCTAATAACAATTTTCCATTAATACCATATTAATTTATTTACTCCTTACGTTTAGAACAATGCATAAAAATAATATCCTGAAATGATTAAAAATACTAACTTACCTAATCTTCTACAGAATCTTGAGTGCATGGCGGATCACAAAATGTCCATTTTCACCAGATTTCTTGCACCGCCATTCAAACTTATCCGTAATATCCTTCCTTTCACACAATCTCATTTCATTCTCACATGTTGGACATTCATACTTATCCGCAATTAATCCTACACTCGTACACCATTCAACCAATTCTTTTGAATTATCAGATAAACGCATTAAAAATTTAGAATTCACTTTAGATAGCGCCATGTGATCCAAAAATTAATCAACACTATTTCACACAACACACAATGAAGCTTAGTACTGCAGATATTTTTCCAAATTTACCCCCTTTTCCGATTAAAGAACTGTAATTCGTCCATTAATGTCACATGACATATCTCATGATCTCTCATTTCCCTCACACAAAATAATGCGTAATCGGAACTGAGTACCTCTCACATTATTCCCAAAGTCCTAGGTAGTAACCTTTATCGCCTCCAAAATGTCGCCAAACTACGTGTTACCATAATTCCAAAGATTAGCCATTATAATTTTAAGTTTTGCGCAATAAATACTACAAATCGCTAAAATCCTATATTCATTTAGAAACGCCTTGTATATTGTTCTCTTCTCACGCCGATGGGCAGCCAATAACAGTATTAAGTTCGGTATGTCGCGACTGAGGACTCTGATATCGTTAGCAATATAAAAACCGTCACCTGTTAATCTTGATTACTACAGAATAATTAAAATCTATTCTAATATGGTATTTGGTTTAGTTTCTTTGGTAAAATCCTAGTATACGGTGCAGCCTTGGCGCGGTT
Organism: Stegodyphus dumicola; assembly: GCF_044657685.1. Taxonomy (NCBI): domain Eukaryota; kingdom Metazoa; phylum Arthropoda; class Arachnida; order Araneae; family Eresidae; genus Stegodyphus; species Stegodyphus dumicola. The sequence goes on along the minus strand of NC_140772.1, from coordinate 16,510,131 downwards.
TTTAAAATTATCGCCAACACCAAAATGTCCCGTTTAACTACTCATCGTATATGTCTTGGAGGTACTGCCTGTGCTCATCATAAAGTCGCCAAAAGTAGCCAACTCCCTTGTGCACCGTATACTAGGATTAAACCGTTTCGGTCTCTTTTCCTTCTCTTAGCTTATTTCCTTTATACGTTATTCATTTTAGAAATACTAATGTTGGATTCGGGTCAACGCCACATCATAACTTGTTCAAAATATCTCTTTCTCGATGATGCGGCAGATGTAATGCTGCAGTTTTTTTTAAAGCAGACATACAGGAAGAGTACTTTGACATCGATTTGTTTACCCGAGCCACCAAGTGTTTCTAATCTGTTGAAGAAATGCTGTATCGCATCAGAAGTTTAAACAGAAACGAAATATTTCCTAGAACGCCGAGCTGGCGAACAGCCTAATGAACTCAGAAAAGCGAGAGTTTTGTTAAACATATCTATTTGAGCTCTGCATGACTTTCAACAGCTGGATCTTCACCTATGATGAAGGCATTAAATAAGCTTCTAATTAAAGAAACTACTTCTTGATTTGATTAAAATATCTTTTTGAGTTCAAAAACATACAGGTTAGTAATTTCCTAACCATGTGTTCCTCGAGAATTTCTGAAACTTTAAAAGTTACAAATCAATTAATATGTTTGACTTTCCTTAGATTAAATTTTTTGTCCATTCTTTTTACTTCCTTGTACGACGTAAAAAGGAAGTACTGTAATCGCGAAAAGCTTCAGGCAGCATATTTCAACGAAAATATCCACTTTGACCGCTTTCGAATGCAATTTAACGATGTTTTTGCGTGATATCTCTACGTAAGGACAGAATAAAAGACTCTTTTCCTCCAAAAAACTAAAAAACTGCTTTAAAATGAATTCTGAAGAGAATTTTTCGTGGCGTCTGTACGAACGTATGTACGGACGTGCGTACGTACTATCTCCCATAACTCAAAAACGAGTAGCCTCAGAACGTTGAAATTTTGTATATAAGACTACTATAACATGTAGATGTGCACCTCGTATTTTGGTTTCAATCGGCCGCAGCAAACTTATATAAATATATTTATAAATATATCCACTCTGTTACCCGGCTCAGTGATCTCAGTTTCTTTACTCTTATATGTTTGTAAATTGTACATTTTTTGCTTTAAAAATGATTGAATTATGTTGTTTTTATCTTCCGGTTAAAGTTTTTATGCCTTTCGTAATTCTGGAAGCAATATTTGTACAATTATCAACAATTTAAAAGTTGTTTAAGTGCGGTTAAGTTTTACATAACATGGCGGACATATTTGCTTACATTTGAAACAGCAGAATTGTAGACTTGTTGCCAATCTAGAGAGACTAAGCTTCGCAACACAAAAATAACGCCTTCATTTATTATTGCGAATTAAATCATGCTTAATCCTTTCTGGAATTTTTTCGAGGAAATAAGTACTTAAGATTTACTTCGTAATTTTTAATACAGATATTTTGAGTTTTTTTTATATTTGCCTTGTCGCGAAGTGAAAACTGAATAAATTGAATGAGAAATACTCAATCGTCTGTGAAAAACTGTTTCTTTTTTGTTTTGTTTGCTTAATTTCTTTTACACATCGTTCTAGCTTTGTTATAGTATTTGAATAGAACATGTGGCAACGATTAGATAATTCTTTAAATGATATAAATTTTGTGCATTCTGAGTTATAATATGAACGAAATATAATACTGTTAAGTAAACCTAGCGCCAGAGTGTCGCTATGGTAAACAAAGTGAATTTTAAAGAATGCATTTATTCTATTGTAGTTTATACGCTGTCGGCGAAGTAGGTTTAATTCAATCTAATAAGTTAAATGAAATGCAAGAAAAAATGCTTATAATTTAATATTCCGCACAAGGAAGTCATGCCGTGTACACATCAGATTTTTTATTATAAGGATATATGTAACGACATTTTTTACTGTCTAATGCCAGCTGGGGAGTTCTAAAATTCGTGGAATCCTCTTATGTTTAATTCTCACTCGCTTGAACATATGATATTGCCTGATGATCAAGTTAATGCATTAGGAATCTCTTTGCTTAGAATGCACGGCCCAGCTATGGAACCTCTGACCCCTATTATCATTGGATAATAGTTTATCATTTATTTATTATAAGTTCATAGTTAAAAATTCCATTTTCTTTAATCTAATGGACAGCAATTAAGGTTGACTCCACTTAGAACCTAAGGTCTCAGATTAGCGATCAACTGGAACCAGAGATTTGAAACCAATTGTTGACTATCTAGTATTTGTTAAAAAATTAGCATTAAAAATTATTAATTGCATTAAAAATTGAACAGGTATTAATAAAGCTCCTTATAGTTAACGGAACACGAGTCTATTAAAACTTAATTGGAAGAGATTTGGACTCAATCTAGTACTTCATTAAACTGAGTTATGGTAAAAGAGATGAAAAATTTTATGAAAATGAAAGAATACAAAATATTTATGGATCAAACTACCGAATGAGCAGCTATTCCGCCTGAAGGACTTTCAGCTTTTTCTGCTCATTTAGTGGCTCGTATTAAAAAAATTTCTTTGAATACAAAATTTCGATATAGTGATGATAAGTGACGATACAAATATTACAGATAATTTGTTACACTTTTACAAAGAATGTTAATTACTGTTCCAAAAATTTTACGCTGTTACAACGAATGTTAAACTAATACACTCTTACAAAGAATGTGACAATTTACCAAGAGTTTTCTGTGAAGTAAAAAATTTTGTTACAAATATAACAGAGATGGGTACTATTCGGTTTTGAGGGCCGTAAAAAAAATTGCAGCGAAAATGTACGCGCAAAAGCGCCAAATCTAGCAAACGTGCCCATTTAACAGAGCGCCAAGTCTAGCGTACGCGCTGATTTCAGATTGCGTAAGTTTATATATTTCTATATTTTTTAAGACGCCATTAAAATACTAGTTTAATTTTTAAATCCTTTTTTGATATCCTATGGATTTAACAATTTGGGAATTGCCCATGACGAAAACTCGGCAATAGAATTTTGGGTAAAGTGCAGAATCACCCACTGCTTGACGCGTTTTTAAGAATTGCGCATACTCGGTATCCATGTGCACATCGACCTATTTTCACTTCAAAAAAAATCCTAGAATTGCACAAAAATGGCACTGCGCACACCCTTGACTTTATCTATGTACACATCGACCTATTTTCACTTAAAAAGTAAAAGAAAATTGACAAAAATCCAATTGTTTTTACCCTTGTAAAAAGCGGCAAACAAATAAGTAGCGATTCTGCACTTTACCGGCCAAATGATAGGTAATCAAAAGATGCGGGATAACGTAAGAAGTATTATGCAAAAGATTGTAAGCCGATATGTTCATTAAGAGAGGAAGAATGGGAGAAATAAGAAAAGAGATTAATTTAATTAAATGATTAAAAGTTGAGCCAGGAAGTGTGAACATTTAAAGTAGGGTGCTTCGCGTTCACCTACTTCAAATGTTAAAGATCTGGGCTAGAGTTTTGACAAAATATCCAGTGTTGCTTGAATTAATCTAAAAAATGTACCTTTCGTGCCAGATTCTGAACAGCGAATTAATTTCAGAGCAAATTATTAAAAGGTCCATGTTTCAGTGGGATTTTTCAGAATCAAAAAGTGTTTGTCGTTAACCAAAACAGTAATAAAATTTCTGGTTATCGCGGTAATCGTAGACAATATATCAGTGATTTTGTGCCTGACTATGAAGTTTCCTCACTAGCGAAAGACCAGTGGTACTAATTTGAGGCATCGTTGACTTAATTATTTTTCCAGTCCTATACCCAAGGAACTGAGACTTCTAAATTCCCAATCATTCTATCAAATTTATACTTAAGCCACCAGAAGGAGAAAAGGCGCAGAGAGACAAAACCGATCGTTTCAATAAACACAGACATTTATGTGATCCAATTACGCCAAATACACAAGCAGGTGAGAATTACCTTATGATTACCACTTTGAAGACCGATGCCAGATAGTCGAGGCACACGAAGAAGTGTGAGATGGCATGATCTGACACTACAAACTTCACCAGCAGTGTCTCCATTTTACATCACGAAAGTCATAACTTCATGACCAGTGTCAGGGGGCCCTAATGATCTGATATGTGTCTGTCGTCGAAACGGCTCAATTTCAAAGAGATCATTTATCAATGTTTCTACATCTCCTCCGATATCGTTTTTAATCATATCGAATAAGAAGACTTGAAATGCGATAGAAGAATTAAAGGATCTTCATTAATTTAGTTTACAAAGTGTACCAGACAAAGCAAGCACGGAGAACAATCTGAAACTCTCAGTTGCTGCTTGCAAGAACTGCTTTTGCGCAATGAAGGCAGTTCTGTATTTAGCTTGGAAAGCCCATAGGTGAACTGCCTTAATCAGAATAATGCTCGATTGTTAATTTAATTGTTCGGGATTTTCGTAATATTAGTAATTCTTAGCAGATTTTCAATAAATATGCTAAAGTTCAATGTTGCAAGTGTTCATAATTTAGAACACGCAACCGAACCACCAGTTGTCTCAATTGACCAGTGTTGCTTTCATATTCTTTTAGATTCTTTGCAATATTTTGTATCTAAGCTCCTTTCTGGAGAGAGAGGTAGAGAGGTATAAGAATGTTCAAACTACTTTCCTATGTGCATTAGTGACAATTGTTTTTTCGATCTATGACATTTCGGTTACAAACTTTCGAAAAGTTCCAGAAAAGTGCTTTGCTTTCGTGATGAGGTAAAACTTTTGCACCGTTATTGTGTATTCGTTGCATATTCCCTGCTCTGGTACTTTCTGATACAAGATCGAATCATTATATCTCCAGTTTCTCAGTCTGACGGAAAAAATTATTTCTCATATTTCCATTCAATGTATATTGATTGCACATAGTGTTTTATCTTAGTTATCATCAATTTTAAAATCATCATAAAGTCAGTGTTTATTAACATATGATTTATATTCAAAATTTAAAATAATCTGTAGAGATTTGTAATTACTGTTTTCAGTGCCTGTTTTTAAATGCAAACTCATAGCTGCAAACATTCTTTCCTTGAAAATATACATCTTTTTCAAATTTTAGCAAGTTCTACTTTCAAAACTGCACTGTTTGGTCCAGATTATGTTCACTGAGAGCAATGATTACTTTAAGAATGTAAAGTTCTAATAACCGACCACAATGGTACAGTGGTTAGGGAAGCTTACTACGGTACGAAACCCTGGGTTCGAATCTCGGAAATTGCATGGTTGTAATTGTCCCATCCCTTCACAGGAGGCAACTGTGGCTGTCTTTTAAGTGCCTCCACAATAAAATGGCCACCACTTCCGACCTTAGGTATTGATTACTGAATTGCCTTATTCTATTTCCTGTCGATAGCTGTATATCATAATAAAATAACTCCACACACATTACACAGTTTCAATACATTTATTTTCCATAGCGACACTCAGGCGCTAGGTTTCACCTTACAGCGTAACATATGAATCGCAACTTCCAATGTACCACAAAATCAAGTTTCTCACAGAATACATTTCAGTGCCAAATCCGGCGGCGCATGCGCCATTAGCTAAGATTCCGCTCTGGCGCCAAGCATTTCTCAGCTAATACAAAACAATTACGATTTGTAGGTAATTTGTTTCTTACCAGCATGTTTTCAAACTGCGAAGTTTTTGAATGTCTTTATTTTCGACGAAGATGCTTTGTATCACGATATTATATAGAACTGCGATGTTTTCAGTTTGCTTCCTTTTTATCCCACGATGTTTTGTTCAAAGACGTTTTTGCCTGGCGATGTTTTCTCCTAGACATTTTCGCCTGCGATGTTTTCGCCTGCAACTAAATTTACAGTCAATAAAATTAGCAATTAACTTAAGTGCTTAGACTAAATACATATCCATTTAAAGTTATCAGAACAAACGGATCTTTTACTAATATATTTTTAAGTAGAGACGCCTTTGCAACAAAACATTTAGCAAGAGAATTGGAAGATATCCTTCAGGATGCTGTCAAAATTATAAAATTTGCACAAAAAGGTTTTTATTTCCAGATCTCTGTAAAGCCAGGGACTCCAAGTACAAAAATTTATTATTACACGCAGAAGTAAAATAGATTTCACGCAAACAAAGTTTAGTATTATTTTTATTAAAATACAATATTCGTATAATTTAAATTAAAACGAAAATCTGATTTTGGTGCTCTTTTTCCAAGTCACCTATGATTGTCAAATCTGTGCTTTTTGTCAGATATTTTTGAGAAATTAAACAATCTCAGCTTGTGAGTTCAAAGAAAAAATAACAATATATTTATTTCGAATAATACAATTTTTCAGCTTTAACGCTTATTAAATGCAAATAGCGTTCAGCGCGGCGCACTGAATATGCTTTATGCGTTGAAGATGCCTGATTCACCCAACAAAAATTTAACGAAGCCTTTGTACTAGCTCAGTGCCTGTCCTCATACTGTGAAATTCAACTGCGCGCGAGACTCTGAATCGGTAATTCTAATTGGATTATTCAATTATGGCAAAGCACATGAGGGCTACCTGCCTAAACGGAGGGATGCCTTTCGTGGAGGACTTTCTAAGGAAACTGGCTTGTATACACGTTACACATGGAGAAACCCACGAAAACGCCCATATAGAGGAGAGAGAGACGATTTTGGCTGCCCTGCTCCGGGAACTTTAGCCCACTACAGGTCCACTCTCCCTTTGGGCACTTCGTGGAGGTTCAACCTCCACTATTACCCTCCAGGAGAGCAGCGCACCACCTGGGGTCAGGCCCCAGGCAGCACCGGTCGTCTAATGCTCCTACCAGTCGCTTGGTCGCTTGGGCGAGCCCGTCGCAGCGGGACATTACCCAGCGACCTCGGGTAAGACCCCCGGGTTACTAGAACCACGCCGCGCTAAGACGTGCCAGACTCCGGGGCCGGCCAATAAGTGACCTTTCCCAGAGCCTTCAGAACCACCAAGTTCATAAATTTTATACCCCCGTGGCCGAGACTGCCTAGGTACAGATCCTAGCCAGTAGCTTCGCAGAGTTCTCTACGTCGACCCCCGGGGGGGGAACGCCCATATAGCCAGCCCATTTGCGGGATTTGAACCTTGGACCGAACTACCAGTGTTCAGCGTCTTTACCGCTCGGCCGCTGGTGGGCCCGGAAATTCTAAACATACGCTCGTTTTAAAAATTTTTTGCGATATTGCTTTTAAAGTGAATTTTATGGTTTAAGTGCGAAGAACATGATATTTGATAAATAAAGGTAGCGCACAAAATGTTAGAAAAAAACGCCCCTTTGGACGTAGTTTAAATCTTTCAAAAAACCTTTCAGATTTTTTAATTTTTTTTTTAATTTGAAAACACAAAACAGGAATCCTTGCATCATTTAAAACATTTTTGTAACTGGAAGTATATGTCTGTCACCAAATGGTTGCGGAAATAAAAGCTGGGTAAGGACTTTTGCGGGCGCGGTGTTATAAAACCGCATTTTACTCCAAGTTTTACGTCATCGTTACACGAGTATAAACGTCGACAGGCTGTCTAGAAGCACCCACTGCAATTGGGGTTACAGACGTGACAAATAGAGTGGTCCAATTCGTTTACAGTCAGGTCGCCGACAAAACACGGTCGTTCATCGCGCTCCACATCGGATGGGTAAGGTGACAGAAGATGGACGACATTTTTCTGGGTGGATGCCAGTTTATTAACTAGTTAAAGCAACGGACACACAAAGAAGTCTTTGTTTACGGGAACATTATAACAACTCTTCCCTCCACTGCATGTATAGTGTTGAATTTTCAGATTCTACGTGTAGGTACGGCATTTAAAAACAAAACAGAACTCATTTTCGCCATTTACAATAAACAATAGTTTTAAATTCGGCTGCCATGCTTTCAATAAGTGCTTAGCATACATTTTTCTTGTAGCAGATGCATTTTATTAAAACATGAATATTCCTTAGTGAACATTATCTAACTCTCTGCACAGATGTGGTTTATACAAACATGTATGAGAATTTACCGGGTAATACGAATAATTTGCGTTAATTATTTGCAGCATTTTTTTCAGGCACTTTGATCAGATCTATTAATAATCTTAAAAAAGTATTATCTTCTATTGTAAATAGACTTAAAACAATTCATGGCTCATTGTAAATCTTAAAACTGTTGCTGAAAAATTGTTGCTAATAATTCTTTAATAGTAGCGGAAAAACTAATATTCATTGTAGTAGAATTTTATATTTATTACGACAACAAATTTCAGTCTTTTTCTCTTGTTTCTTTAACATTATTTTGTTGTTTGGTTATGAGGTATTTTCTCCCTCCCTTCAGCATGCCTTCAGGGTGTAACGGTTAACGTAACGGAGAGGTTCAGGTTCGATTCCCAGCGATGGCAATGCTCATTTGTCATGTAGTCCTGCTTTAAAAAATCCTAATGTCTCAACAGTGGCGCCCGAGCTAAAAGGTGATGGATGATGATTCTTCACTCCCAGCATTTGGCGATTGGGTCCCTTAATCCCCAGTCGCCTTTTAAAAGAGGAAGAATATAAGGTGTTTTCTTCTTCCTTTCTGCATGCCCTTTTGATGTAACGGTAGCACACTCGAGAGGTCCAGGTTCGAGTCCCGGCGAGGGCAATGCTCATTTGTCATGTAGTCCTGCTTTAAAAAATCCTAATGTCTCAACAGTGGCGCCCGAGCTAAAAGGTGGTGGATGATGATTTTTCACTACCAGGATTTGGCGATTGAGTCCCTTAACCCCCAGTCGCCTTTTAAAAGGGGGGAGTATATAAGGTATTTTCTCCCTCCTTTCTGCATGCCTTCGTGATGTAACGGTAGCACACTCGAGAGGTTCATGTTCGAATACCGGAGAGGGCATTGCACATTTTTCATGTCTCCTGCTTCTAAAAATACTTAATGGCTCTACATATTTAATAACATTATTAATATTATTTCGTTGTTTGTTTAAATAAAAAAAAAGTGGAAAAAATATGATTATTCCCCTAATCTTTGCTTTTGTCAGCATGCTTAAGCAGATTACCTGATAAAGAAATCAAATAACGTTAAGAGAAACATGACATTTTGATAAAAAAGTGATACTTTGGTAAATGCGTACAGTACGTTATAATACGTTAAACATGCTAAGTTAAAAACGTAATACTTTTATAAATGTACACAATATGTAAAAATATAATACTGTTGCGTGCGTACGGGTTCGTTATGAAATGAATGCACAAGTCCGATGAAAAATGAACAAAAATTTAGTATTATCACAACAAAAATGCTTAAATTTCCTCAAATTATCATGCAGTATTATAATATCTCACAGTAGTTATCTTCTAACTACTCTAATGTCCAATAGAACGTAATTCAAAACAGCTAAAGAAAGCTAATCCGCGAATTCGCTACAATCAACAAGAGCAGTTTTCTAAACAACAACAAACTAAGTAACTACCACGAACTGAGAGTTTTTCCTCCTTTTATAAAATTTTAAAATCGCGAGCGAGAATTTTCTAGTACTTTCTCGAAATCACAAAGAGATATTTATTAAATGTTACATGCACGCGCTCTTGTATTTTCAATTTTCCGGCTTAGCTTTCTTTTAATATTCGCCACGCGCTGCACTGCGCGTGAAATAAAAACCATTTAATTTACAATTCAACTAGCATAAGCTATTTAAATACCAAATCCGTAACAATACTTTTATAAATGTCGATTCTCTGTTAACCAGAAGCATATGAGTCAAGTTTTTTGTTTATTGCGAAAAGACGGATAAATCTGGTTAAAGCAATAGACACAAATCACAAAAGAAAACTCTATTCGTAAAGTACAAAACAGTAAAAAAAAAAAAAAAAAAAAAAAAAAAAAAAAAAAAAAGATTTCTTTTATTTGAGTCTAGCAAAGCACTCGAGGGAAGGACTGTCTGCCTATGGGAAAGGATGCCTTCGTGGAGTACTTTCTAAAGGAAACAGGCTCGTATACATGTTGGGCCCACCAGCGGCCGAGCGGTAAAGTCGCTGAACACTGGTAGTTCAGTCCGAGGTTCGAATCCCGCGAACGGGTTGGCTGCATGGGCGTTTTCGTGGTTTACCCCATGTGTAACGTGTATACGAGCCAGTTTCCCTTAGAAAGTCTTCCACGAAGGCATCCCTCCCCTTAGGCAGATATCCCTTGAGGCTTTGCCATAATCACACACACGTATACATGTTACACATGGGGGAAAACTACGAAAATGCTCATGTAGTGCTCTGAGATTCGAGTCCCGGATCAAAATACCAGTGTTCAGCAACTTTACTACTCATTTGCTGGTGGGTTGAAAAATGCTTGGGATAACAATAGTATCAGAAGTTTATGCTATAGTATTATGCATAATAGTATATAGTCCGCAACATATAAGCATGACAAGAAGCTCTAAATGACGCGAATTGTTATTCTTCCGTTATTACCAAGCCATTCTTTTTGTTTGTTTGTTTGTTTAAAATACTGATTTAATTTACGTAGCGATATTAAATAGCTTCAAAATCCAAGTAAACTGTTAATACTGGTTGTCTATAAACCATAATATGGGTTATTTCTCATTTGCAGTTTTAAATAGATTTCGATTAGCCGTGCTTTTGAGATAACCATGAACGTGCTTAGTACTAATATTGTTAGGTGTATATGGATTCTTAATAGACTGAATTCACACAAAATCGATAATACCATGATAAAATTTGTTTTCTTAAAAGAAACACTTTTCAGTTCTGGAAATTTTCACAAAAGTACTCGTACAGCTCTTCTAAGTACAACGAAGCGCAATCAATAGTTACCGCTTTAAATTACTAAGAACGTTCAACACAATTCAGGGCGAAGTACATCTAAAGTGAAAAACTCGTACGAGAACTTGTCAGGACTTCTGTTTCTTCTCATTGCCTTTGGGAATATCACTGGAGTCCTGAGTACACCGCGAAGATGACATCCGTCCTAGTTCTTGCCGTACGGAATTGAACGTCATTTCTGCGGAAATCAGTTACATTGGCCTGAGTAGTAACAGGAGCGACTAAAGTGGGAAGGGTTCACCCTTTATTTTTTACAGAGTACAGACGATCGCGCACTTCGGGACACAAAGACCAGCACTTAAAGTCTGAAACTTAAAAAATAAAAAGAAATTAAATTAAATAAGAACTAAACTCAGATACTTTACAAAGCCTAGTAACACGAAGATTGGCCTTTCAATCTCTACGTATGTAGTGAGCAAAATGCGGGAAACTACAGGTGACAGGTGACGGAGGACGGGGACGCCTGGTGTTTAACGGAGGTAAACAGGCATATGTCCCACGCCCTCCCCTATATAGATACAAGAACTCCCTGGGGTCCCACAAGGGCGCACCGGGAGTTACTGAGCCTTCATAAAAAAGTTTACATTTTTATGAAGGCTTGTATGCCATACAAGGGCTATTCCAGTTTGACATTGGTTCTGTACAGATTCTTATGTTAATGGTTGACCTGGGTGTTCATAGGCCATAATGCATACATGAAACATAACATTACATACATGATATGACATGACATTAAACTTATACATAATACTTGCATGAATTAGTACATACATACTTACACTTCACATGACATTAGACTACACATACATAATGCATGACATTAATCTACACTTATTAGAGTTATAACCTGACTGTATACTACGTTAAGCTAATGGTATTGCGAACTTGCTAAGTTACTTTATAACTGGATTACTTATAGTTTACATTATTGCTATTACTTCTTAAATGACATTATGATATATAACAAGATAGGCACACATACTTTGCCTTATAATCATATATGCGTTACTTAAAATAATACACATGGGGCACGCGCTAATGACTACATTACCGATTACGTTATGTTAAAAGTACACATAGTATGACGTATTACACTCATTGATTAAATTACTTACATTACACTATTACTTACATTACACAGTTACTTATACACTTACATATTTACAATTTTAGACATAACACCTGCTAAGTTACAATAGAGACATAGAATTATTGCGCTGTGTATGTTATTATTCCTATGATGGTTGGCAGACATCCTGCCCTAGAGCGCTCAGCTGCTGTATAATTTTACATATATTTCTTATCGCAGGTGCGTGTTTGATGATGAACCTCTTGTAAGGTACTATATCCGTAGTGGGATATGGTAGGTGATGGCTCGTCGTGAGGCTACAGTTGAACACGTAGTGGTCGGGGGAGCCAATTTCCCCCACACACACACGCTTCTGTCATGGAAATAGCACGCTTATAAAAGAAGGTGGGAAAAGGGCCATGCCCCGTGATATAGTTTACTAAAGGGGGTATGGCCTGTAAGCGTTCTTTATCTACTACAGGGTAGAACTCGAAAGTCCTTCTGCCGGTATCTCCATTCTCCCATTCGTGTTGCCATTGTTTATTCCCTATGTCTCTTAGTTGTCTTTTTAAAAATGACGGCGGGATTAGTGCTGAGACAGCCTGTGCATTATTGTTGATTGCTGCCTCATTGGCCAGTTGATCTGCCATCTCATTGCCTGCGATCCCAGAGTGGCCTCTTACCCATTTTAGCTTGATGTTAGATTGCTGGTTGCTATGCAATGTCTGTTGGATTTGCAGGATTATGGGAGATGTGTGATGATGATTCTTTAATGCCTGCAGCACTGACATGCTGTCTGTGCAGATTTCTGTTCGTGCAAGTTGTATGTCATGTGCGTACTGTATTGCCGCTTCAATTGCTATGGCCTCCGCCTGGAAGATACTATTGTGAGTTGCAAGATGACCTTTCCATTGACTGTGAAGTGTACCATGCTCATAATAAGCATAAGCACAACCCACTCCGTTATCATGTTTGGAGCCATCTGTGTAGAATTGCGAGGCGACTGGTACATCCTCTATTCGCGGCGTAGATCTCTTTGCTATTTTGACGTGTATGCCCGAGTTTTTATGTGCTGGGTGCACGTGCTGTGTGCTGCCTGGTGTTTCGTACTGCAGCGTGCTGAAGACTGTGGTGTCGAGTGCAGCATTCTCCTTTAATCTTATTACCCGCTCATATATTGCTTCTAACTTGGCCCTGATGTGAAGGGGTGTGAGCCCGGTAAGCACAAGTGCTGCATTTGTCGCGGTTGTTCTATATGCCTTGCTAATGTTGAGAGCAAAAGGTCTTTGAATTGCTGACAGGGCTTTTATTTTACGGCTGCTCATTGGTAGTGCCCAAATAGCTGAGGCATAGAGTACAATCCTTTCTGCAACCGTCAAGTAGAGCAGTTTTTGAATGTAAGGGTTCTGCCCCCAGTTTTGTCCCCGAAACTGCCTGGCTTTCTTTGCAATGTTAGCTGTTCTGACTTTGACTTCTTGTAGATGTGGTAGCCAGGTCAAGCCTTGGTCCCACGTGACTCCAAGGTATTTCAACGTTTTGGTGATTTTCAAGTTTCTGCCCATTAGCTTAATACAAGGTCGTCTCGTGGGGTTTGTACCTGGACGCGGTATGACCATGGCCGTAGATTTCTGGGCTGAGATAACGAGTTTCAGCTTTTGGCACGTGTCATAGAATTTGGAGCAAGTGGCGGAGCCGTTCCTCTCCAGTTCGTCTCGCGTACGGCCAGTAACTAGTAGTGCCGCATCATCGCCATACGCCACTACTTTGGTGTGGTCAGGCCAATTGAGTTGCAGTAGCGCATTGAACGTAATTATCCAAAGCAGGGGCCCCGCGCAAGAGCCTTGTGGGCAACCCCTCTCCTGCTTCTTTGTATAGACACCACTATTGTTTGCGATTATGAGACTTCTTGAGTCCAGATAATCGTTGAAGATGTTATATAGATTCCTGGGGCACTTTGCCTCCCTGAGGGCCTGCTTGATTGCAGGCCACCAGAGGGAGTCAAAGGCACTCTGAAGATCTAGTGATATAAATGCCGTGTGCCGGTTATTGGCTCTATTATCGTTAATGTGGCTTCTGATCTTATCTAGAGCGTGTACTGTGGAGAGACCAGTTCTGAACCCATATTGGTTATTGCTAAGGAATTTGGTACGGTGAAGGTGGTACTTTAGCCTATTCACCAGAAGTTTCTCGTAAACCTTCCCCAGCGCAGACAATAAACATATCGGTCTGTAGGAGCTGGGGTCTTCTGGTGATTTATTCTTTTTAAGAAAGAATACGACTTGGCCCTTTTTGAAGGCCGATGGAAACATCTGCTGTCTTAGCAATTTATTAAAGAAGGCCTTGAAGTATGTTGGGCAGGCAGTGTATGCGACCCTGATGATTGCATAGTCCAGTCCGTCAGGGCCTGGCGCTTTCTTGAGCGGAAGATATTTGAAGACTTGCTTAATCTCCTCCGTTTCGAAAGGGATATCATCCGGGGTATCTGGGACGTCTTGACAGTCTCTTGTTAGTCTTTGTTGTGGCGTGTCATCCTCTGGGTTATCTTCCCTGAAGGCTGCATTCAGATATGTGGTAGCAGTATCTTCTGCTATGTTGCCGGTGGAGGGTGGATTTGTGGTCTTGGCGTACAGATGATCCGGCTTGAAGACTTTGGAGGTTGCTAGTTTGTGCAGTATTCCATATGGATTTGAGTTCTCCGTACAGAACTTCCGCCAGCTGGCGATCTTCGCCTTTAGGAGGTTAATCTTGTACGCTGCTCTTTCCTTTCTGAATGCTGCGAGGATTGTAATCTTTGCTTCCTCGTCTGTCGTAGAGCGTAGACGGCGTCTTAACGCCCTGCACTTCTGCCGTTGTTGGCGCAGTTCTTTCGTCCACCACGCAATACCCTGTAGTCGTTTTGCAGTCCTGGTGGGCAGGTATTGATCACATATGCATCGAATGGTGTCTAGAAGTTGTTCTGTATGGTCATTAAGGTCATTCTGATTATTGCATAAATCCAACGCTTGCTCCTTTTGTTGAAGCGCCTGCGAAAAGGCCCTTGTGAGTGCCTGTATTCTATTCTTTGGTAACTTAAATCTCCTGAGTATGCTAATGCTCGTATCACCTTCTATATTGAAGTAAATATATCGGTGGTCCGAACAAATTTCGTCTTCGGCCACCTGCCAGTCATGGACATTATTGGCGATGTCCTGGGTAGTGATAGTGATATCCGGCCAGCCCTGATGGTAGGTATTATCAAAGGTTGGCTGTGCATGAGGTGCATTGATAATTTGAAGGCCGTTAGAATTCAGGAAATCTTCTAGCAGTTGCCCTTTAGGGGTGGTGGTGGGATACCCCCATATGGTACTATGGGCATTGAAATCACCACCGAGTAAGTGCGGGATCGATGGGTACTTAAAGCTAATGTCCTCAATGCTTGAAATAGTCTCTTGAATGTCATCTGGAGGGGGGCTGTAAATTGAAGAGATAATTAACTGCATCCTCGCAAAACTTAATAGTATTGCTACGTGGTCTCGCTGTTGCTTTATAATGAGAGGCGACCAGGCTGTGTTGCAGCAAACTATTGCAGTTCTTGGTGCAGGTTCATTTGCTGCGGCTTTGCACTGGTAAATCTTCCAGGCAATTGATAGGCATGCCACCTCTCCAGTTCTGCAGTACGGCTCCTGTATTAAGAGTATATCTGGCTTATGGGTTACTGCGTGCTGTGCAAGATGCGCCGTTGCGGCTTCTGCCTTCTGCTGGTTTATTTGAATACATTTTATAGAGTCTCCTGGGGTTCCTCGATGCTGTCAGTTGTTGATCAGGCGGTTGTGGCTCAGTCATATTTTGTGCCTCTTCTGATTGTAGCGACGTACCTGCCGTACGACGGGCAGTTGACATCGTAGGCAGGGTGGTTACAAGAGATGCTTCTGCCGGTCCTGTAGTTGTAGTCCGCGCAGTTAATGCAAGCAGGTCGTTGTGCACGGCAGTTTCGCACTTCGTGGTCGTCTGTACAGAACGCGCAGTAGTTTCTATTTTTGCAGTTTTTCTGGACGTGGCCAAATTCCTGACACTTATAACACCGCTTGGTGTTAAAAACCTCCGAGATTCTATAGACTCGCCAGCCAATGTAAAGTCTTGGGGTCTGCAGGAGGCGTTTGAAGATAGATGGTTGACACTCAATGACCCACTTAACAGTGTTCCATCTGTCCCGGAGTTTGTAGAGGATTCTGGCTGTCGCTTTGGTGGCATTGAATTCTGATGCTAAAGTACGTTCCAATTCTGTCTCCTGTATATCAACTGAGACTCCGTGTATGGCAATTCTTGGTAGGCGTGTGGCCGGAACTTTTATGTCCACTAACTCTTGGCCTTTATCACTTGTCAGTGAGCTTTGCAGCTTATTAAGATCGTTCTCTGAGTGGCAGTCAACTGCCAGTCCTCCTTTTTATATGTTTCTTATAGCCGCGACCTTTACTCCTAGCTTTGGCAGTGGGAACACCTCGCTGAGTTTAGTTTTGAGTTCCTGGCTCGTAGAGCAGGTGGCCTCCTTCGGATATATTAGTAGCGTGTGACTTGGCGCTGCCACTTGGTGTTGACTTTTTATCTTCGCTGTAACTGCCGCGTAGGTTTTCTGCTGCTGTACGTGCCGTTGCTGCGACTCCTCGTGTATGCTGTTGTCCTGTTGCACTGTGCTCGGACTGCTGCCGTGTGCGAGATCACAACACAGCACTGTTGAAGTGTTTGTACTTGCTTCGGTTGTTGGTGGCTTGACTATAGGGGTTGGACCCTCGAGGGCTAACTTTCGCAGAGCTTCTAACGCCTGTAGTAAGTCCTCTCTAAGATTGGTGGGCAGACAGTACTTACCACCTCTATACGTAAGTACTCCGCTTTTGATATGTTCGTGAACTGTATCCACTTTACTCTCGTAGGTAAGGTCAGAGGTCAGTAACACTGTTAAATTTGTGCAGCTGAGAGTTACGTCCCCGTCAATTGGTAGTACAGCTTGACGTGGCATGATGCATTTAATTGGCCTGTATTCACTGGCGTTGTCTCTCAGGTAGTCTCTGTTGCCACTTAGAGACACTGAGTACGTGATAATATAGTACTTAGTACTGAAATACACTATACACGGAACACACAAAAACACTGGTTCATTCAATTGCACTTATCACTACTGCACTGGATTATGTTACTGATGCACAGCACTAATACGCTTAGCATTAATATGCACTATACATGGGAACACACAGAATATGCTGTTTCACATATGAAGCACAATGCACGGTAGCACGCACCTGTAGAAATATTAAGGCACTATGCACAAAACACAAAAATGGTGGTTCACGGAAACCACTATGCACAGTAGCACTTTATATGTTAGAAATTCACTTCACTATCGCTTAAAAGGCCTTTAACATAATTGCACAATTCACTTCAAAACTCAATCACTATGTGCACTTCACAAAGGCAAATTTGCACATTTCGCGACTAATTTTAACTTTCACAATAACGCTTATGCGCTTGTTGCACTTATCACTTGCACTCACTATATCACTTATGCACTATTTGCATTTAACATAATTTGTACAATTCACTTAAAGGCTTATTCACTATGCGCAATTCACAAAGGCAGATTGCACACTTCGCGATTAACTTCCACTTCACTATATCACGTAAGCACTTGTTGCACTTCACTGACTGCACTTCATTTGTGCATTATTTGCTCGTACACTTATTGCACTTCTCTTATTAGCACCTCAATAACACAATACAGACTTAAAATACAAATAATTGTGCTGAACCCTGAGTAATGGATATACACTGAGTAGTTGAACCAAACAAGAGCACATTAACACTGAGAAGTATCACTATGAAAAATTATTGCAAATACAGAGTAAGTATACAAGGGAATCCACAAAAATTAAAACATAATGTAAGCATACTATACATTCAATAAAATATAAGCATTCAATAACAACAGAACCTGTGTTCAATAAGAATCGCATCTGTAATTAATCTAATTAATTTACAAATTCAGTTACTGCAATTGAGATGCTCATACCGATTAGAGTTGAAAGTTATCAAATGCTGAAAGACACTTATATGAAAACACACAAGGTATTTTTAAATGTCTGTATATGCAATTAACCTAATTAAAAATACCAAAACACAAGTAGTTGCAACTTGTAAGATCAGCTAGACAAATTAGGGAGAAAAATCAGATGAAAAACACATATGAAGGCACATTATGTAATCAATATCTCCGAAATCAATTAATCAGTAGCTGCATTCAACAATTCATTGTCTGTAATTAGCCAACAGTTATTGACAGTTATTGCTGCTTTACCACTCGTGCCAGTTAGGATAAATAAGATAATCTTATGCTGAAACACACGTTATTCATGCGCAGTATACAGTGGTCAGTTGGACCAATGAATTGTCTTATAATTAATTACATTTAAAGCCTGCCCATGTAACAACCAAATTACTAAGCAACGTGACAGGACATATATAACGAATACATGAATCAACTTAGAATGTGCTGCATACAAATTCAAATAATCTAGTGACTTCTAACCTGATAATTAAGCCGAATTATGAAAGTTAATTAGAGAGCTTACCCTCTTGCTCGGCTCTGTTCTTCTGTACTCAGCATTGGTAAAACATTTGCACAGAGATTACGGAAACACAAGAGCTTAAACACTGCACACGCACTTCACAATTGCAAAATTAAGACACTACGCTAATTAGTCATTAGCATGAACCGTAGCACTGGGATCGATGTTGACACTTGCACTAAGTTGGAAATGGAAAATAAATATGCTAGAAATTTAGAACTCTTTAACTACCAGTCCGATCAGTTCCAAATTTAGATACTCATAATCCCCTCTTAATGACAGGGACAATGCTGCTGGAATTAATTAGCTGACTCAATTAGATCCGGGGATAGCACTCTGGAAAAAAAAGCCCCACTCTCGTTAAGTATCCTTTTGTTGTCGCCCTTCGAATGTCGCTCAGCAGGGGGTTGTTGCTTCCGGGCGACCGTTAAGATTCGCGAAAGGTCAGAGGTCACTGTTACCTCGTGGTTAAAAAATGAAAATTATCTAAAAATTCATATCTCTTGATCCAGCTGTCGGAATGTCTTAAAACTGGTATCCTTAGAGTCCTGAGACAATGTCCTCTCCGATGATACCAATTACTAGGCACGTCGGGTGGCGGCGGCTGCTCGGCGGGCGTGAGAAGACATCCTTCAGTGCTAACAATGGGATACACAATGGTCAGCGCTTAATTAGCTCGTAATTAGTAAACCAAGGCACGTAGAAACACAAATGATTATCCTCGTAATCCTCTAAACGTTGGTTATCCGGTGCAACTGCTTTTGGAGCTCTAAAATTAAAACTTCCGCTGCTATAAAAGCTTAAATTGGAGCTGCGTGGTAACCACCTTCACTCTCGGCGTCCACGGCGCGTCGCGGGAAACTACAGTATGTCTTGAAGTATCAAAGATAACTAAGTTCTGGCCTTAAAGGCAGAGAGGAACTAACTGAAAAGTGCACGCGTGGTAAGGCAGCGAGAAGTCTCTTTCTCTGTTGGCTGAAAGCCACAACTTAGCAGTTTGCAAGCTCAATTTGCATAACCAAATCTGTTCGTGTTTATTCTAGCCGGAAATGGAAAATAAGACAGGATAGCAAAGTTTTAAATAAAGTAAACGTTAAATTCATTATTTCAATAGATTTTCAAATGTTCATAAATAAACTGACAATATAAGTTTTCAAATTTTTTCTTACATTAAGCAATAGTGTTTATCTCTGAAATATTATCCTTTCAAGAAACAAGAAGTAACTAAGAATTTTTTAATGCAAAAATCAGCTTTTATAGAGTCCAAAATCAAACTGTCAGATGAATATGAGATAAATGGGTCCAAGAGAGCCATACTGAATGTCGTGTAAAATATCAGCGGCCTTGGGGCATTAAAACCCGAGAGAACGTTGCGGGCAGTACGACGATGTCTGCAGCACCACTGAACCACTGTTGCTGCTTTTCATGACGCTACGACAGAGACAGGATAGGAAAATGTGCAGGGGGCACCACAACATCGTCATAGACAAAAATGGTATTGCCCCACTGCTACAACAGAGACAGGCGCACCTACTGTGGATGTTATCGTCACGACATGGTGCATTCCTGTGCCCAGTATCGTCGATAACGTCCACTGTAGCTACAACAGATACAGGTGAATTTACAGTCGACGTTATTGACGACACTGGGCACAAGAATGCACCATGTCGTGATTCAGACGAAACCCATTCTGCGTACAGCATGATGACGAATGAATCCGAGGAGAACGAGCTTTGCCAACTTGCATTCATGAAAGAAGAACAAACTTTGCCAGCTTGCATTCGTGAAAGTCATATGGGCCCAGCAGATGGCGTGCTGGCATGAGGTGCCATTCCGCCCTCATCCTGATCACCTCTTGTTCCCTTGACCGGTAATGTGGGCAAACGTCGTTACATTTGTGATGTCTTAATGCTTTTGCACTGTCTTCAAGGCCTGCTTGACGCCATCTTTCAACAAGATGATGCACGATCTTTTGCTGCCTATGCGGTCCTGATCTTCCTTGAGACAGAATGTTTTCGAGTTGTTGCCCTGATCGGCACATTCTTCAAATCTCTCATCATTGAGAATATCGGAAGGTTGCCATGCCATCACTCGCCAGAAAATAGAACTAAAGCTGCATGGAAAGAACTACCTGTATCTGTCATCCGAGCGTAGTTCGATTTAGATGCCCAGCCGGATTACAGATGTTGCTGCTGCCAGAGGTGTCAGATTTATGTACTGAATTCCGCATGTTATGAACCCCAAACCCACATGTTAATTTAATCATATCTTTCTCTCATTATATTAATAAATATAATACGCACAACAAATAAGATTCTGCTGTTTGCTTTCCTTCCAAAGGTGTAGAAATTTTAATGGTCAGCACCGTATTTGTTATCTTCTTATGAATCTCTACTACAATCTAATTTTTTGAACCGTCGATATCTGCATCTTTATATCAGAATCCATCTCATATTCAGGCCCAGTTATGTTAAGTGTGAGATGCGCGCATGCAAAAGACCACTAGATTCCTAGTTCGACCTATAGTGTATTTTAAGGAATAAAACCCAAACCACTTGGGTTATGTATGGATTTTGTGTTTTTATGCTGTTGGTATATGCTGAATACTGTATCGAAGGGTCTAGCTTCGAATCCCGGAAAGGGATCCCGGAAAGGGATATTTGTAAGCTTATAATCTCTTCGCATTAAAAGCCACCACACGCATGGATGTCTGAAAGCTTATAAGGCGAAGACATTATAAATTTACAAACATCCGTGCCTTCTCCATGTGTGAAGCACCCGGGCACTCAAAATACATAGCGATCCGAAATTCTCTCGAGAGGGTGATAGTAGAGGAAGAAACGTTGGGGATCCTCAGAACACCCCCGGGAGGGGGGGGGTTCCATTAAGAACTGGGACGCAGCATACTAGTTAACAAGGACCGTGATACGTAATGTACTTTCAGGAATGCACGGGTGCTTATCAATTAACTTAACCTACAACTGCCTTTACCAGTTGATATGTTATACATAAAACTGTTATATGGTAGAATATATGAAATTTATCTTCAGAAAATTAAACAGTGTTTTTAAACTTTGGGAAAGATAGTGTCACGTAGTAATAAATCTGATATTAATCGTATAAAATTAAAGGTAAATTTAAAAAGAGATAAGTCTTTATATACAAGGAAATAGGCCTCGAATAATATTAAAAATGATTATTAATGAAAACATAGTGAAATATACCTAAATTTATTTACAACCTCTTCTTGTATTCCCGAAAATTCTTATAAATGTTGTTAGGGCAGAAAATTTTCAAAACTAAAATTGATTAAGGGTAATATAAAGAAGTGTATAATGAATGGACTTGTAATAAGAAATGCATACGGAAGAGGCAGTGTCTGTGTTTGGGGTGGCATCTCTTTAGGCGGACGCACAGACCTCCGTGTTTTTCCAAGGGCAACCGTGAATGCTCATGTTTATAGAGATGACATCCTTGATGCTTATGTGCGCCCATATAAAATAAATGAAGGATAATGTTGAAATATAATGTTGGAGAAATTAATAGCCCAACTTGTTGAAAGAAAAAAAATCTAATGTTTCAATGGATTTCTAATATAAAACATATTCTCTTTTTTACTATATATGTATGAATGTATGTAATAATTTAGAAATGTTCCTGATGGCGCAGAAGCTAAAGCATACTATAGAAATGCCTAAAATCATGATGATGCGTTGTGGCCAAACTAATAATATTTCCTTTTTATTTATGGTTGACAAACATATTCATAATAAACGAACATAAATGAAATTGCCGCAAGCGAACCTGTTTAAGATCTTTTTTGTATTTTTGGAGAGAGAAGTCGTTAATAGGTATAACGAGCAACAGAAGCTGAAAGCAAGTACGATGTGATCAGGACGAAATTTTAATTCAAAGTGAATTAATTTCGATTTCGATGCCATTCGATTGACTGATTAATAGCGCTCTAAAATTATTATTGGCTGGTTAAGCTACAGATCACAAAAAGTCACCAGCATTATGTGGAAATCATTTATAACGTTGCGCGCCTCCAACTTGCACGCAACCAAGAGGTGACTGTGAAATCTTGTATAAAAGATAGAGCCTTGTGAAGGGTTTAAGTCCCTTTTTATTCAACGTAATAAAATTACAATTGCGTCCTCCTGACGCTTACAGACGGTGCCAACTCGGCAGTCAAATAAAAATAATAACCTGAAAAGAAAGTAAAGACAAGATTCTAACTACGAGGCTCTCTAAAATAACTAACTCACCGCATTTTACAATACCGCTGCTAATTCAGCAGACTTGAAGCTCACTGGAACAATTACCACTACTTCCAGCCAAGCACATAGGCCGCAACGCGGGGTTCTTCAATTCTCGCTAACTACCTCCGCGCTCGCTAAGTAAGAATATCACACCGAACTCGTTTCCTTCTATTTAAATCAGAATACTTCCGCTGATAATTTGAATGCTTGCGCGTTCTACTAAAATTTACATATTCTGGCATTGGCAGTTCCAGGGGAAAGTAAGGCTTGACAGGAAAGATAGTTTAAACTTAAAATAAATGTTAGTTAAAATAAATATAAACCCTACATTTGCTGCTGCCAGAATTTGGAAAACTTGGAAGCAGGTCCTACAAACGACCTGTTGTAAGTTTCTCTAATTCTGAACTAACTGGCGAGAACCTCGTTTACACAAAAAAAAAATCTTATGTAACAATTATATACTAAAATTCTGTTGCTCGTTACAAAGCTTTCTTCTTACAGCAACTTTTCCTGGACTTCATCAATCAATCTTGGTCTTTCCTTCCAGCATCTGGAAGGAATAAGTATCAGTATCTTTCTACATACATTATAATTTACACTTTCTTGACACAATAAATTTTTGTTTTTAAACGATTCGTTTTTCTTAGTTATTGCTTACTTCACATTCATTCAATTTTTCAAGCATTAATTTAACTTTACCCTGGCTCTCCACCGTGTGTGGTGTCAAACGGGAATATTCGTGTTTTAGTCTTACAACACTTCCCCTAACCACCATGATTTGTTAGAATTCAACGACCAAATAGACACATTACTCGACATTCTCCAACTCAATGAGCTACTTTAATATTCTTAAAAATTCAAATGTAGGTGGAGAACCCTACAAAACACATTCATTCTAACTTCCCCCTCATTCATCTTTAAACATGCAGGCTTTCGCTCTAAAGCATGACTTTATCTACAATTTAATACTTAAATTTTGACTTCCTTGCTTTTAAGCATTCACTTTTAGCATCTACAATTTTTATGCTTCTAGACTAAATTCTACTTTTACATAACCTTCAAGTATTTACATACATTTACAAATTTTTAATACATATGCTTTTTACAATTTACCATAAAATGAATAAGAGAAAATAACGTTTTACTTTACTCATTCTTCGCCAAGCTGGCGGCACTGAAAGTAAAATTCTTATTAATACAAGAATACGAAGTTATTTTTATCTTCGGCCAAATTTTGGCTTTAACATAACAGAATTAGTCTTTCGACCAACAGAAAATGCTTGTTTTTAGCTTTTACACTTAAAGAAAATAATACTTTTGCCTTAGCTAAATAAAGTAAAATAAAACTAAGTCTCAACCGAGACATATTGACTTTCGTCAAAACATAGAACTTCGTACTTATGCATAACATTTCGGAACAAAAGAGAAAAAAATTTATAGAAGGTTTTAACTTATCTTTGAGTTTTCGATGCTTGAAACTCCGTCATCCGTTTTTGGCAAAATTGATCCCAAGTTAGAGGTTTCATGGATGTCAATCTTCTCCTTATTGATCTCCGAGTGTCGTCCACGTTGCTTTTTCTTTTGCGTCCTCTACATGCTGGCCTCTTGACGGAGTAATCGTCTGGTTGTTGGCCTTTCCGTTTCTGCCTGAGACGGCTGGTCTTGACGTCCTCCGGTCTGGAGTCTTTCTTGAATTTCTTCTGTTCCTCGTATTTTTGTGCCTCCTGCTGGCGTTTCAGTTTCCGGAACGGCGGCCTTGCTGGCACCTGACACTGTGGCCGTGTGCGCGTTCTCCTTGATGTGTAATTTCTCCTGCTATCCTTTGTAGGTGGTGTTTTTCTCTTTACCACGGTTTCTTTACCCGGTGCATCTGTATTTTTGTTTTTCTTAAACGCTGGAGTTTGAAAATTATTTTTTCTTTTTGATACCGACGTCCGGGTTGTAGAAGTGCTAGGTCTCTCTTCAGTTCTCTGTTTCTTGGGTGGTGGAATAGTTGTTGTAGTCTCTGGCCCTTCTATTTCGTTTAGACTTGAGTCCTGCAAGAAACTTTTAAGGATTTCAAAATCATTTGGATTATAGTATTTTTTCACCTGGTTGGGACTTGCTTTACAGATTTCCCCTCTGTCGTTCTTAAGATATAATACTACCCCTTTGATTTCCTGAATTACACAGGGGCCTTCAAACTTTGGAGCTAGCTTTGCCATAAAATTGTCTGGGGCACTTGATAAAGAAAATTTCCGCTTCAATACTTTATCCCCAACTTTAAAATCTGCTTCACGGCGTTTTCTGTCATAATATAACTTTTGTCTATTTCTTGCCGTATCCGAGGTTTTAAGCGCCTGATCAATCAACTTTTGCACATCTTGTTGTTTAAACTCCTGCTCTCTTTGTTGCACAAAGAATAATTTATCTAAAGGAGTAATTAACTTTCTGCCTAAAAATAATTCTGCTGGAGTTTTTCCCGTAGTATCATGATGTGCCGTTCTTAAAGCATAAGCTAATTCATTTATGTAGCCATCCCAGCGCTTGTGATGTGTGCTCACGTAACTGCGAATTATTTTTACTATGTTTTTATTAGCTCTTTCTGCTATGTTAGCCTGTGGTCTATACGGAACCATTTTGATATGGCGTATGCCAAGTCCATTGCATATGTTTCCAAATATTTGACTAATGAATTGTTTTCCGTTATCGCTAATGACTTTTATCGGTGCACCGTATTTTAAAAAGTATCTGTGTAAGAATGCATCTGCGACTGTTTTGGCTGACGCGCGTTTAAGTGGAACAATTTCTATCCATTTTGAAAAATGATCTACTATTACTAAAAGAAAACGATTTTTATTTAACTCGCTCTGGGGGAAGGGACCAAGGAGATCTATGCCTAAAATTTCATTCGGAAATGTAGCGCGAATGCTATTTAAGTACCCGGCCGGGCTGTAATTAATATCATTTATTAACTGACATTGATTGCAGGACCTGACATACGCCGTTACTATTTTGTATAATTGCGGGAAATATACTGCCTCGCGTACCCTTTTTATAGTCTTTCTGACCCCGAGGTGGCCCGCTGTTTTTTCTTTGTGCAACTCCTTCAAAATGCTTAATCGAAGCGAGGCTGGGATGACTGGCTTATACTCAAGATTTTCGTTTGTTGTTTTCGTATAGAATAATAAATTATCTATTATTTCATAGTTTTTTGCTCTATTTCTTATCGCATCGATATCTGTATGCTCAAAGCTTTCGGGGTCTTTCAAATAAGCATAGATATTTCCAAATTCAGGATCAGCTTTCAGTTCAGTAATAACCGTATCTCTAGAATCTAAAATTTTTGAAGTCAACACAGCGCATTTAAGTTCATTTCCTTCATCGTCCAGTTTTATACGAGAAAGTGCGTCAGCTACATTGTTTTCCTTACCCGGTTTATATTTTCTTGTGATATTATATTCTTGGAGTTTTAAAGCCCATCTTATTAACCTGGGCGTTAAGTTTTTTCCCGAGTAAAGTCTACCAACAGCCGCATGATCCGAAAAGACTGTTACTGGCGATTTGCCGAAATAAACTCGAAATTTGTGTACAGCCATTAATACGGCTAATGTTTCTCTTTCTGTAGCTGTATAATTCCTTTGTGTCTGATTCAATGTTTTACTAAAAAATGCCAGCGGATGGTTATTTTGCATAAGAACCGCACCCACCGCATAGTCTGACGCATCTGCTGCAATTTCCAGGTTTTCGTCCCCCTCAGGGAATTTTAAAACAGGGGCATTAATAAGCGCTTCTTTTAATCTTTCA
The DNA here is from genome assembly GCF_044657685.1 of Stegodyphus dumicola. Taxonomy (NCBI): domain Eukaryota; kingdom Metazoa; phylum Arthropoda; class Arachnida; order Araneae; family Eresidae; genus Stegodyphus; species Stegodyphus dumicola. The sequence continues at coordinate 16,483,576 of NC_140772.1, read as the reverse complement.
AAAGCTGTGTTAGCTTCCGCTGTCCACGTAAATCTACTCTTTTTTCTTTTGATTACTAAGAGTGGTTCAACAATATTAGCGAAATCTTTTATGAAAGATCGATAGTAAGAACATAATCCAAGGAAAGATGAAAGTTTCTTGGCGGTGTTGGGCGGTGGGAAATTCTTAATAGCTTTTATTTTTGAATCTTGCGTTTCTATACCCTTTTGCGAAATTTTATAACCGAGATATTTAAGTTCTTTAGTTGCGAACTTGCATTTTGAGGCGTTAATTGTAAGAGCGGCCTCTTTTAATAATTTAAAAACTTGTTCGAGGTCATTAATGTGTTGTTCCAACGTACTACTCGTTATAATTATATCATCTAGATAAATTAAAGTTGATTTTCCTAGGACAGGCTTTAGAACAATGTCCATAGCTCTCTGGAATGTTGATGGGGCCCCACACAACCCAAAGGGCATGCGTAAAAATGCATAAGTGCCCGATTTTGTTATAAACGCGGTTTTATGTATATCTTCGGGTCTCATAGCTATTTGATAGTAGCCAGACGTTAAGTCCAAAGTAGACATATATCTTGTCGATTTGATCTGTCTAATGATCTCGTCTATAACCGGCAAAGTGTAAACTGGAAATTTAGTAATGCTATTTAGTTTTCTGTAATCAATAGCAAACCTCCAAGCCCTTTTATCCGAAGGAGGAATCTCGTTCTTTTTCCTACATAGTACGACTGGACTCGCGTACTCACTATTTATGGGCGTTATTATTTTATTCTTTAACATCTCCTGAATATGTTCTTCGATGATTAGGTCTTTTTGTTTATCATAACGATACGGTTTAGTCCTACAAGGTTTTTCGGCATTTAATTGAATCTTATGATTCACGATTTGGCAGTTTCCTGGTTTTTCTGAAAACAAATGAGAAAAATTACTCACCACTTGCTGTATTGCTTTACTTTCCTGGTCATTCAGATGGCTAAGGTCCAATTCAGGTGTCTCCACAGGTTCCACCACCCTCTGGTCCATCTCCAACACCACGGAACTATCTTGAAAATTTAATTTGGCCCTCGCGGCCCTTAAAAAGTCCATACCTAAAATAAGAGAGTGTTGTAGGTCTTTCACCACAAAAATTAATACTTTGAGATTTTCCTCTTTTACCTGTAAGTTTAATGATAATTTCCCGATGCAGTGACATGTTTTTCCTTGCGCCGCTATAATTTCCGTATTTCTGGTTTTAAATAGTCGTATCCTATAAAAATTCTTTTTGAAGAACTTTTCACTCATAAAATTTCCTTCTGCTCCTGTATCGATGAGGGCTTCTACTGGTACATCGCCAACCAGGACTTGTATTTTTGGTAGCTGTGAGTTTTTTACGATGACCGTGTTTAAATGTCTATTTGAGGTTTTTTTTTAAAACTTCCGGGGTCTGGACCCTCCCTTTCACAGGCCCCTCTACTCGTTTAAAGCTTTCCTTTCAATCTGTGTCTTCTGGGTACGCGGATGTTTATTTTCAAATTTTCTTTTTGGACCTTGACCTTCGAGTTTCGATGCGTTAGCTTGACAGTTCTTTCCCCCATATGAGCGATTTCCATTTCTGGTTTCCTCCTTCCTTCGGGTATGTTGAGAATATGTTTCCCCTCTCGCTTTTTCCGCTATTCTGCGATTTTGAAACTTCACCGCCGATTCGAAAAGTTCCTGCAATGTGCTTGGGTTTCTAATTTCAAAGTAGTCTTGGACAGCGGGTAACAATCTTGGTAATATTATTTCAATTATCTCCGCATCGGGTTTTTTCCCATATAGCATATCCGTTAGCTTGATTTTTCGTAAAATAAAGTCCGTCAGTTGTGCTGTATCCCGTTGATAGAAACTATATAGCTCGGCTTCCAGCCGTGCGCGATCTTTCACTATGGGGAAGGCCTTTACTAACGATTTTTTGAAATTTTCAAATGTATACGTCGGGCTTCCAAATTCACCTAGAAGAAATTTGCCTATATTTTCCACCATAGCGCGGCCTGTCCTCTTAGTGCTGATGTGGCGATGGCAACTTTTTGTCTTTCAGGCACAGGGTAGAGCTGAAAGTGCTTTTCTAGACCTTCTAAAAATACCGCCACCGAATTTTTTCCGTCAAAATAGACGTTTGGCTTGATTGATGCTCTCAAAGTCTGGACCAGGTATCCAAATCCTTCTAACTGAGTTGTCATTTCTTGGTGTTGTCCAGCGGCTTCCATCCAATTTTCGGCCATTTCAGTTCGATAAGTGTTCGGGCGCCAATATAACGTTGCGCGCCTCCAACTTGCACGCAACCAAGAGGTGACTGTGAAATCTTGTATAAAAGATAGAGCCTTGTGAAGGGTTTAAGTCCCTTTTTATTCAACGTAATAAAATTACAATTGCGTCCTCCTGACGCTTACAGACGGTGCCAACTCGGCAGTCAAATAAAAATAATAACCTGAAAAGAAAGTAAAGACAAGATTCTAACTACGAGGCTCTCTAAAATAACTAACTCACCGCGTTTTACAATACCGCTGCTAATTCAGCAGACTTGAAGCTCACTGGAACAATTACCACTACTTCCCGCCAAGCACATAGGCCGCAACGCGGGGTTCTTCAATTCTCGCTAACTACCTCCGCGCTCGCTAAGTAAGAATATCACACCGAACTCGTTTCCTTCTATTTAAATCAGAATACTTCCGCTGATAATTTGAATGCTTGCACGTTCTACTAAAATTTACATATTCTGGCATTGGCAGTTCCAGGGGAAAGTAAGGCTTGACAGGAAAGATAGTTTAACCTTAAAATAAATGTTAGTTAAAATAAATATAAACCCTACACATTTGACATGGATTAATACGAAGTGATCCAGTCTTGAGAGGTTTATTATAAGCAGTTATAATTTTTTTGTACAAAAAGGGAAATTACCCAAATTAAAATGATAAGTTAAAGGACAAAACAAATTTAAATTAGAATGTTGATTTAAATAGTTTTTGTCTGTCTGTAGATATATCCCTAATAATACATAACAAACATTAAAAAATTTAAATTTTTTTTCTGAGGTATTTTTTAAATGTATTTTGTTACGAATTTGGTATTTAAAAAGCTAATGTTAGTTCAATTATAAATTATTTTATAATTTTATTTCTCGCGCAGTGCAGCGCGTGACGAATATTAAAAGGAAGCTAAGCCGGAAAATTGAAAATACAAGAGCGCGTGCATTAAATAAATAAATATCTCTTTTTGATTTCGAGAAAGTACTGGAAATTTCTAGCGCGTGATTTTCAAATCTTATAAAAGGAGGAAAACATCTCAGTTTGTGGTAGTTGCTTAGTTTGTTGTTGTTTAGAAAACTGCTCTTGTTGATTGTAGCGAATTCGCGGATTAGCGTTCTTTAGCTGTTTTGAATTACGTTCTATTGGACATTTGAGTAGTTAAAAGATAACTACTGTGAGATATTGTAATACTGCATGATAATTTGAGAAAATTTAAGCATTTTTGTTGTGATAATAATAAATTTTTGTTCATTTTTCATCGGACTTTTGTGCATTCATTTCATAACGAACCCGTACGCACGCAACAATTTTTGGTGTCAGAAGTGGGATTTGAATGCCAATAACAAGAGGGATGGAAGAACAATTGAGACAGCTCATTACTGCTTTTGCTGCGTTCCAAGAAAAGATGGAAGCTGGCCAAACATCTTTTAAAGAAGAAATTAAAGAGGAAATGAAATTGGGCCAGGAATCCGTTAAGGAAGAGATGAAATCTCTTAAAGATGAGATGAAAGCAGGTCAGGACGAAATGAAAAAAGAAATTACCTGCGTAATAGAAAATAAATTTGAGGCTATGGAAGGCAGAATAGACGCGGTCGAAATTAAGTTGTACAAATTGAAGAAAACGTTTCTTTTGTGAAAGAGCAAATAGAAGACAGAGTTTCGGTCGTGGAACAACAAATAGGTTACAGAGTTGATTCAGTCAAAGAAGAAATAGAAGAAAGAGTTTGTTCCGTTAAACAACAAATCGAACAACAAATTGATGAGAGAGTTTCTGCAGTTGCCAAAGAAATGGATACTTTAAAGAAATTCGTAGAGTCGGCAGGGAGCAGGAGTGATGATTTTAAATTCTTACCGATGCCTGCTCGTCCACCTCTGAAGCTATCCACATATGATGGGAAGACATCCTGGCAAGTGTATAAGACCCAATTTTCTATAGTTGCGGATGCGAATGGATGGGATTCCCAAGCTAAGGCCTGTCATCTCGCCGCTTCTCTGCGAGCAGACGCAGCGGATATACTGCAGACGCTTCCCGAAAACCAAAGACTTGACTTCGAAGCTCTATCCGGCTCATTGGCGCTGCGCTTTGGCGAGAAATGTTTAAAGGACTGCAGCAGGCTTCAATTAAAATCCCGTCAACAGAAGCCCACCGAATCACTCCAGGAACTCGCCACGGATGTTGAAAGGTGTCCCACCTCGCCTTTACTGAGTGCCCGAGAGAAACGAGGGAAATCCTGTCGCTGCAATATTTCGTCGATGGCATCCGGGACCCTGAAATACAGAAAGCACTGCGAATGGCGGATGTTAAAGATTTGAAAAGCGCTTTAGTGTACGCCATGAAATTCGAGGCAGCCCAGCAAGCCACTCGTCGAGACCGCCACCCAGTCAGACAGTCAGAGCTGCTCAAGTCCAGGAGCCAGGGAATAAAGTCACCGCTCGTCTAGACGATTTAACTAGACAATTGAACGCCTTGAGACGGAATATTGGTGAGAAGAAACCGACCGTTAAGTGCTGGAACTGCGGTGCTGAAGAACACATACGACGAAACTGCAGAATACCCCAGGGTACGGATGTTAAGACCGCTCCTAACAAACAGCAGGGAAACTAATTAGTGGCCATCTCGTGGGGCGGAGGTTGCCAGATAATGAAAAGCCCCAGTTTAAAGCGTTTCAGATTTCTGCAGTGAAGGGCGGCAGTAATGGACTTTTTATAATAGGACATATTAATGGAGTTCCTTGCAATATGACGATAGATACAGGAGCTAATGTTACCATCATCAGAAAAGATTTAGGTGAACAGTTTAAAGATAAACTTATTTGGACGCCCTCCTGTGTTACCCTTCAGACTGCGTCTGGTGACAAGATCGACATAACTGGGAAGTTAAACGTAAACATCACGTTTGGAAGTTCCGCCTACCATCACACGGCATATGTGGCAGATATTACAGATCCATGCATACTCGGATTGGACTTTTTAAGGAAATACAATTTTTCCTTAGATTTCAAAAACAATAAGCTGCTTTCAGCATCTGATGGCATGACTATCCATCCTCAAAAGGGATCCTCGCCTGGAAATGTCGACGCCTTGTCCGAAAGATCGAGCTTGGGAAGCTGCCGAAATTATACCAGGGTCGAAAAGAAACGCAAGACTACCAGCTATTCTCCATCCCAGAAGCTCTTCGGTAGAGACCTTCGTCTGCCTTTTGACCGCCTGTTTAGTCGCTCTACGGATGCTCCTTCATCGCCTGAAGAACACATCCAAGATGCCCAGGCCCGGTTTGAGGAGATGCACCGTTCTGCACGAAAGCGAGTCAACTTGACGACGGAGAAAATAAAGACCAGATGCGACACAAGAGCTACTAGACATAGATCCAACAAAGGAGACAAGGTCTGGTTGTGGAACCCGATTCAACGAAAAGGACTGAGTCCTAAATTACAGTCACCTTTGGATGGTCCATATACAGTGCTGAACACGAATGACGTCGTGGTTCGGATCCGTGAGTCTTCGAACTCTTACGACAGGTTAGCTTATTACTATGGCCATAGTACGTAATGTAAATAATTGTAAATAGTATCAGACCATGGTCCTTTTTGTTTTTAAATGTGTATTTGATTTGATTTGCATTTAGTATTTGATTTGTTTTATTTATTGCATTTATTATTCACGTTGTTTAGTATTGTAATGTAATGCCTCAGTTGCATTTATGCCACAGTTTTAAGTTTAGCTTCCTGTCCAGGGATTGTACTGCCCGGGACGTGCAGTCCTTGGGAAGGGGGCAGTGTTACGAATTTGGTATTTAAAAAGCTAATGTTAGTTCAATTATAAATTATTTTATAATTTTATTTCTCGCGCAGTGCAGCGCGTGACGAATATTAAAAGGAAGCTAAGCCGGAAAATTAAAAATACAAGAGCGCGTGCATTAAATAAATAAATATCTCTTTTTGATTTCGAGAAAGTACTGGAAAATTCTAGCGCGTGATTTTCAAATCTTATAAAAGGAGGAAAACATCTCAGTTTGTAGTAGTTGCTTAGTTTGTTGTTGTTTAGAAAACTGCTCTTGTTGATTGTAGCGAATTCGCGGATTAGCGTTCTTTAGCTGTTTTGAATTACGTTCTATTGGACATTTGAGTAGTTAAAAGATAACTACTGTGAGATATTGTAATACTGCATGATAATTTGAGAAAATTTAAGCATTTTTGTTGTGATAATAATAAATTTTTGTTCATTTTTCATCGGACTTTTGTGCATTCATTTCATAACGAACCCGTACGCACGCAACAATATGTTCAAAAGGATTTAATATTTGTAGTTCAGTACAAAGAAACTATTCGCCTAAGCAGATTTGAATTTATTAAATTATAGGAAAGTATACTAGAGTATATTCCTTGATGGAATGATGCTTTCTTGGAGGGCTTTCTGAGGAAAACTGGATTGTACTCATATTACGCAAGGCAGAATTCTATGAAAATAAACGTTAGTAAAACTTAAAATCCTTTCAAATTCTATATAGTCTGAACTCAACACTGACAACTGATGCATTCTCCAGTCCTGCATAGTTTTTCCCCGGCCACTGGAAAATTTCTAGTACTTTCGATTTCTCGAAATTGTTGGAATAGTTACAGTTACAGAGGTCGGATATTGTTATAGTTACATAGTGGGATTAGACCAGTTGCAGCTAGCCAGGGATCGGAACAAATTGTCGCCAAGTGATCACCAAGTCTGCCAACTTTTGGCGATTTCTCGCTAAATTTGGTGACAAAAATTAATGGCCAAAACCATCGCCAGTGCTATCTCGTAAATTTGGCGAGATAGTTATTTGCCTCACTGTTAATTGGACTTGTTTCTGTAACCTTATTTTTCCGGCTGAGCGTCGTTTTTGAGGCATTTCATGTTACATTATACACTGCTTATCATAAAGTAAGGAAAAATCACAAAAATAGCGATAACTCCCTCAAAAATAAGCCAAACCGTGTAAAATTTGAATATGTTGCCAAGTAAGAGTAGCTGAGTAAAACTGCAATATGCAAATTAGTGGCACTGCACTCGCAATACGTCATCTGCGAGGAGCATAAAAGTCCATGTTTGAGAGCAAGCCCACATATTTCCCTGTGATAGTGACATCAGAAATCTGAGATAGCCAATTCATAGCAATGACCTCCAGGCATCATTTGCCTGCAGAACTGCGATGGAGAGCCATTGGGAGACTAGAGGCAAAACAAATTCGAACAGAAGTGGCCAGATGGCTAAATGTGAGTCCTTCTGTGGTTCATAGACTTTGGAGGCAATTTCAATTTCAGATTCGGCATCTAGAAGGTTCAGCCAAGGACGGCCAGCTGCTACGACGAGCGCCGAAGACCGATATTTGACATTATGTGCACGCAGGAATAGAACCGCTACTCCGACTCTTCTTAGATCCTCCCTTGCTGCAGCCACCGGAAGTTTGGTGTCAACGTCAACTGTGCGTAGAAGGCTTCACGAAGGTGGTCTGTATGCGAGGCGAACAACCATTTGCGTGCGCTAAAGTCACGCCATAGGAGGGACCGTTTGCAGTAGGCACGACAACATGTCCACCGGACGCCTGAGCAATGGAGGGCTATTCTCTTTACGGATGAGTCCAGGTTTAGTCTAGAACACGATAGTAGGCGTTATTTGATATGGAGAGAAACTGGAACCCGTTATCATCCGTCAAACATCCGTGAAAGAGATGCATACGGAAGAGGCAGTGTCTGTGTTTGGGGTGGCACCTCTTTAGGTGGACGCACAGACCTGCGTGTTTTTCCAAGGGGAACCGTGAATGCTCATGTTTATAGAGATGACATCCTTGCTGCTTATGTGAGCCCATATGCCGGGGCAATAGGTGATGCTTTCCTGTTACAGGACGACAATGCATGACCACACAGGGCTTGCATCGTATATGATTATCTTCAACAGGAAACAATTATGCGCATGGAGTGGCCAGCTCGATCCCCGGACTTGAATCCTATCGAGCACGTTTAGGATGCTTTAGGGATTTAGGGAGACGTTTAGCTGCTCTCAGTCCGCCCCCTTAGACCCTTGCCGCGCTTGCAACTGCGTTTCAAGAGCAATGGCTCTCGCTTCCTATGGAACTGATAGACCGCATAATTGAAAGCATTACACATCGCTGAATGTGCTGTATTGCTTCTAGAGGCGATTATATTCCATATTGAAGGTACTTTTACAAAACTGACATCTTCGATTTTTTCATTTTATACATGTGCTAATTTCTATACTACTATAAGTGTCTGGTAATTTCTTTTTATGTTATTTGATACCTTACTATGTGTTGTACATTGTGGGTAAGTTTCATAAAATTCTACATGTAACTTTTTCAGTAATCGTGATTTTTGTGATTTTTCCTTAATTTATGATAACCAGTGTATTTTTTGTCGAGTATGCTTTCAATTACACCACGAAGGCATGCGGAAAGGAGAGAGAAAATACCTTACAAGGCTAGCTATCTATCGTCTCATGTCGTTCAACCTTGCAAAATCTAGTTCAACCATCTTTCTTTCTGACCAGAGGCCAAGGACCAAGGACTTGCTGAAGGTTGCATGACTTTGCTTTCTTAGAATTTTCCTACCTGTTTAGCAATAGATGGAAGTCTTGAATGTTTTTTTTTTTTTATTATTGTTGGATGATCTACAGTATCAATTGCTGTGCTAAACTGGTTCGATCTACGTCAGAAAATGTGCGAGATCAAACATTTTGAAATTTTTTAATGTCGCATTTTGTAGCATTCCCATCGTCATCGTTTAGTTGTGCTTTCTGCAGTAGCTCCAATTTTAGGCTCTCCGAAAACGCAGAGAATGGAGAACTTTTTTTTTTTTTTTTTTTTTTTTTTTTTTTTTTTTTACTGGTTCATTTAGTACAGGTCACTGGAGTACACGTTATACTGGAGTAATACAGCAATATGTGCGCACGTTGTAACCACTTCGTCTTTCCTAATAACTTTCGCCTTATCACTTAGATTAGCAACTGTCACCGGGATGATTGTCCTCACCAGGTCGACGAAAAAAAATTGGTCAACTTGATCTAGTGTGTAACGATGTACAGTAAGACCCTCCTTAACGCGGGGGATACGTTCCATCAAAGTAGAGCGTAATGCGAAACAGCGCTAAACGAGGCTATCTTTACATGTAAATATTGGGGTTAGGGGAAGATGGCTAGGAAATTGGTTAGGTATTAAATTTAAAAAGTATGTTTTTTTAATAAAAATAAAACCAAACATTTATTTCTTAAAGCCCAAATTAATACCACATTATTATTTCTTGCAAAAATAAAAACAAAATATAAATAACAAAACGAATATTCTTAAAAAAAAACAAATAAAATTCTATGTCAGTCCTATTTAGTTAGCCTTCCGCGTTTTCAGTGTTCTGCCTTTTTGTGACAAAAGCATCTAATGTTGTTTGCCTTTTTCTTTTGCGTTGTTCTCTTAAAAGTTCTTCATAAACGGATAGAGAATCTCTAACACCACGCCTTACTTTTGAGCTCCTGTCAAAATTCGGATCATTTTTCAATGAATTGATCCATTATTTCAGTTATGGCAGACAAACTCCTTTTTACAAACGCCATCGAAAGTTCTTTTTGCTCTTCTTCTGAATCACTGCTGTCAACATTTTTGTTTTCTTCTTGTTCAGTTAATTCCTTGAGCTCATCATTAGAAAGACTAGCCGTTGCTTCTTGAATTATTTCTTCGACATCTTCCACATTTACCCCTTCAAAATATGTCTGTACAATACCGCACCAAACAAGAAATACAAGTACATTCTTTCGGATATGTATTTGAAACCTATCGCTGCATAATATTTCGGGGAATCCCCGTATGCTGCGAGCGATTTCGTGGAATTACCGGGTTGAAATAAAAGAGCGCTAAACCGAAACAGCGCTAAACGAAACAGCGTTAAGCGGGGTCTTACTGTAATTCGAACCATGTACTAGCTATATGACCATTGAATGTAAATGCTGTGCGATTAAATGTTCCAATAATGCCGTAGATCTGAACATAGATGAGATATCGATTGTGCCAGATAACGATGGTACCAGATAGCCGATTGCCCGAATTGTCAATTACACGGGCTGACACTTTGCGATGTTAGTTGCGCCAGACAACAATTGTATCTCGGCACCGTGGGCCCCAGTAAGGCGTTATTAATCTGTATAGCTAGTGGAAAAGGGTCCTATGCCTACTTACTGTGGATAAATAATAGGTGGCACTTATACCTCATACCTGATTACCCGCAAGGTACAGAGATTGTTTCTGTTACATTTTTTGATTCTGTGTAATTGGCAAGTTGACATCTTAATAAACAAATTAATTTTAAACTTTCATTTTGAGTTTTGATCAGTGTACTTAGAAGGCAGACAGGACTATAAATCATTTGACTCTCTTTACGAATACAGTAATTCGGCATTTTTAAATTGTGTTGAATCGTATAACTTCGTTTTTAGATAGGGTGTGGTTAATCACAGACCGATTGTTCAAAAGTTGCCTGCGTCTTTCCTATCTGTAGGTATGTGCCTACATACGAAGCACTTTTTTTAAATACATAAAATTTTAATTAAACACACATGTTTTTGAGTAAGATGGGATATAAAACTATGAATTTAAATGGAATTTTATAGAACGTTTCATTAATTTTTCAAATATAGGCAATATTTAGTAAAATTTTAGTGAAAATTTTCATTTACTCCAGATCTCCTAAAATAAATTCTAATGAATATACTTCAATAATCTTTACACAGTATATAAATAACATACTTACCTGTGTTCTGTAGCAAAAGATTTGCAGTACTTATAAAAGTTTTTGAAATATTCAAAACTTGGTACAAAAACTCAAAATTAAAACAAAAAAAAATCCTCTTTTCTTCAAAATACTGTCAATAAAATCAATAAATAAATACAAAGAGGTGAGATTTTTCTACAGAACACAGCTAAAGATGAATAAAACATTTTGGCAAAATTTCATTTCAATATTCTAAATACATTTTGAGAAATTAACGTAATCGCAATCAGAAGTAACGAAAAACACAATTTCTCAGAAAATGCGTTTAAAGATTTTAATGCAGCACAAAAAATTTTGTAGTCACTTTAGACCTTTAAAACTCGCCGTATTTGTATGTGAGGTCCTCTTTTACTTCATTCTTAACTAATTTTGACTTTCTTTTAGCATTTTTCTGGTTAACATTGTTGCTTGTAGAGATTGGCGTTTCTATTTCTGAATTCGCTATTTGTCTATTCCCATGTAGCTTTCAAGCATAATGGGATTAATTTCTATTTCTATATACCTGAAAATAGGTAAAAGACCTAAATATCTTGAATTAAGAAGTAATACAGCAATATGTGCACCTAAAAGCAATTCTTTCAGTTGGACAAAATTTTCTTTAGGTAAAATATACCTCAAAAGGTTATTAAAACACTCATTATTGTTTCGAGTCTTCCCATGTAGGCATTTTATCAGCAAAGTGTCACACAGTGAAAGATCTGTTGCTTTTACAGCTTTTATATTGTTTAATAATTAGAAAATAGTTGTTTAAACTTATTGTTTACATTTTTACGACCATTTAAGTGCTAACTTCCGGCATCCAAAAATTCACTTCCGGTTTACTTTTTATACTATAACTTTGCTTCTATTTATCGTAAAAACAAAAATAAAGCATTTTTGGAAACCTAAATATATGGCCTATCAAATGAATAAATAAAACAAATTTCGAAAATTTTCACCAAAACGACGAATTTAGGGTAAGCACATACCTAAGAAAAATTAGAAAGATAGGATAGTAATTTTCCTCGATGAAAAGGTTCTCTTCTTAGGTTTCACTAGGAGGTCTTAACCTGAACGAATTAATATCTTGATGTACTGCATAATTTGATAAATGTTTTAATTACATTCTCATATAAAATATTATAAATTCTCCGTTTGAAAGAAAAATATATAAATGCAGTTTTATGTAAAAGAAATTTAAATGCAATTACTTCTCTTAATTTTAGCTACTGATAAAAATCTTTTCTTTTTCGAAGAAGCTGGGGTGTTTGCCAGGGGAGCATATAAATAGTCGAAATATACCCAAAACGACATTGTGATGAATGAGTTGACAGAGCTTTCTGGTCTTCGGTATATAACTGAAACGATTCAGCATAAATACGAAGGTGGCAAAAGTTTATCCTCTACACACTTTACACTTCCATAAATAAATTGAAAAATGGTGTATTTATTCGTAAAAACTGTCTTCTGAATCTCTCTCTTCCACTTTTTTAAATATAGAGATATGATGAGAGATTATAAATTAGCGATTAAAGAGGAAATGGATTATAAAAATAAAAAGAAGCAAACATTATCTGTTCGTAAGCATCTATTTACTTACGAATATACTACATTTTAGCAGCAAATTTTTATTTTATGTAATCAAGCAGCTATCATTTCAAGTTAAATATGCTGAGATAGGTATTTTTTCAAATATTTCTTTAAAAAAATTAAAAAACATGAGATAATGGAAAAATTTTATGTAAAAAGTTTTCGACAAAAATTATTAGGAACCTTTCTAAATTATAATTATTAATAATTTAATTAGTTATAATATTGTATAGGAATTTAGTTTTTCTTTCTAAAGTTTATTTAGGTTTTAAATTAATTATTATTATTATTGTAAATTTCTTTCTTGCGATACGAAATATATCAACGGTACTTTTATATAAGTAATTTGCATGTATACATAGTGTGCCAGCAAAATTTTAAAACTAAATTCATACGAAATCCCAAATTGAAGTAGTATTGAAGAAAACAATATTCTTACTTAATCTTCTGTATAGATCCTTGTATGTATATACAACGGCTTGGCACATATAATACAGCTGTTTTTTTTTTCTCGCAGAACACGTCTTTTGCAATACTGTTAGGTCTCTAATAACGGTTTTTCGAATCTCTTGATAGTTATTAGGAGTCTGCTCGTGCCAGATCTGACGAATAAGGACCATGACTGAGAATGGTATATTTTCCATTGCTAAAAACTGACTGACATGAATGAAATGCTATGATGACACAGTTTCGGACAGCAAGAACCAGTTATTCAATTCTATAAAATACACTGATGAAAAATGAAATCCCAACATCAAGAAGAAATCATTCTAAGGGAATGAAATTCAGGCAATGCATTTCATAAGGAACATATTTACTTGATTAATATTTCAATGTCACGTTAAAGTATGCAGGAGAACAACTATTTCAGATGTCAGATAATGGTACATTAAAATAAAATCGGTACTCGCTACGACTTCAAGCATGCAAACGGTGCATGTATTGTGTCCAATAGATGCTGTGTGTCAGTTTGTGGGTCTAGTTCCATGCTTGTTGCACGTGATCAGTCAGTTAAACTGTCCATGTTTGTTGTGGATTATGCTGAACTAGGATATCAAAGGCGATGCGTTCAAAAAGTGCTCCTACATCACACCTTTTCAGCTTCCCTCGGCTGCGTTTCTTCAGTACTTTCCGACCCGCACAAGTATCGCAAAATATGCACCACCTTTCCACGTCATCCTTTGCATCCAGTACAAGCGCTCGCGAATAATATGCAAAGTCTTCATTATTCCGAAGTGGTCTCCTGTTCGACAGCTGTGTAATTCTTTAAGGATGTTCGGGATCCGAGATCTTGGGAGTATCAGCTGCCAACAAAATGCCTTTCCATCGTCCGATTCGAACTTCTGGTACAAGACGCTGTTCTTATAAAATGAATCCCAGAGAGCCCAATATTGCTTTGTCGTAGAATCGAAATGTCTTTCCAGGTAGGTTTTTGTTTGAAGGTTCCATTTAATCAATTATGGTTTTAGTGTCGATATCTTCCAACTGGTCTTTCCTGACTTCTTACTCACTGCATGGGTCTCGGTCATCCGATGTTGAAGTTGTAACTTGTTGTGCGACCGGGTGAGCAACTTGGGTTTCTCTTCGACCCTGGAACAATATCTGCAGCTTTCTGAACAGGGTCTTCTAAACAGAGCTTCGGCGTTTCCATGTGATGATCCTTTCCGATGACGAATAGTTATGTCTTTTGAGGCAGAATTCAGTTCGTTATTTTAAAGTCAAAAGAAAAATTATATTTTCTTTCGAAAGTGCAATCCAGGTATGCAAGGATCTCTAATATATGCCACATATGCCGTGTGATGCTAGGCGGCATTTCCAAACGTGATGTTCACATTTAACTTCCCCTCACTTTTGAGTTTATCACCGAACACAGTGTAGAGGGTAAAGCAGGGTAGCGGGTAGCATCCAGAGTTGTTTACCGTCCAAGTAAATTGAGCTAAATCTTTCTCCATGGTTGTAACGTTGGCTTCTACTGATATGTCCCATGATGAGACGTCCATTACTGCCGCCAGTCAACCGAAGAAATTTGAAGCGCTTTAAAATGGAGTATTTCATTATCTGGCAATCACCATTCTGCAAAATGGTCACTAATTTGTTTCGTACGTCTTTGCTGAGAAGCGGTTTTATTTTCCTTGCTCTTGAGGCGTTCTGCAGTTCCTTTGTACGTGGCCTTCTCCACCACAGTTCCAACATTTTAGGGTCGGTTTGTTGCCGCTCCAATTCCGCCCCAAGGCATTGACTTGCTTGGTTAAATCATCTAGATGAGCATTCAGTTGATCCACTGGCTCCTGAACATGAGCAGATCTGACTGGTTGGCTGTCTCTACGAGTAGCTTGCTGGGCTGCCTCGAATTTTATGGCATACACTAAAGCGCTTTTCAAATCCTTGACATCCGCCATTCTCGGGGCTTTATGTATCTGAAGCTATCGATGAGGAACTGTAGAGATAGGATTTTCCTTGTTTCTGATGGGCAGTGCAAAAATGCTAGATGAGACAGCCTTTCAACATCTGTGGCTAGCTTCTGCAGGGTTTCTGTGGAGTTCTGTAGGCGAGATTTCAGCTGAAGCCTGCTAATGGTCTTTTAAACGCTTCTCGCCGAAGTGCAGCTCCAATTCAGCGCCGAAGTGCAGCTCCAATTACAACACCTATTGTGAAGATACCAACTCAAACGACAGGGAGGCTCCCGACCTAGCTTCAATGGCCATACGGAATTGAGTGCCAACCCCGCGCATCTTATCAATCTACCATGTTGCGACCCCACAGAGCAAGGGCAGACAAAGCAGTACCAGTACGGTCCCTGCCGAGCCTTACTCTGTCCCGAGAGCCCTCAGGCCTTCTGTGAAGTCTGTTAGTATGCTCCCGTGGTTGAGACTGCCTAGATACAGATCCTAACCAGTACTTTCCAGGCGTTCGCCTGAGTCAACCCCCGGGGGGAATTTGCGAAGATACCGTAACCGGACCAAAGTATCACCAAATGGCCACCAAGTTTGGCTTTGTTGGAGATTTCTATCCGAAGTTGGCGACAAAAATTAGTCGCCAAAACCTTTACAATCTTGGCGATGTCTCGCCGATTTAGCAAGATAGCCATTGACTCAAAGTTAAATAGACTTACCCCTGTACTCTTATTTTTCTTGCACAGCATCATATCTCTAGATTTATATGTTACATTATACAAAAAAATATAACAATTTCACATATAATTTAATTTAGTAATAGCCTCCTTAATTCTGTTGGTGAACATCCATACTGGATTAATTGCGTACTTTCGCTTTTACCTTTGTTGCCGCTTGTACGCTATTTCGCTCTGCAAAAAAAACTACGGTACCTCCACTAGAATAATTTTAAGAATTTGTTTTATTATCTATTTCCTATTTTAGAAAACTTTAACGAATTTTTGATTAAGAAACTCGACGATTTCAAAGCGAGCAATGGCAACACTGTACGGGAAAAAAATTATCTCCAGTGCGCGAGACTGTGTATTGAAAATTCTAAAGATATGCTGTTTTTAAATATTTTGTGATATTGCTGTTGAATTGAATTTTATGTGGTTTAAGTGTGAAGAACATGATATTTAATAACTTAAGGTAACATACAAAACGTAATATAAAGTCTGAAAGCTTTCAAGATTTTTTATTTCATTTAAATTTTTTTTTTAATTTTAAGCTTTAATATTAATGAAAGAAAGAAAAATATTTTATGGCAAATGAATATCATAGACAGCTTTCATATCACTGTTTCTTATATTCCTATATCTCATCATATTCTGTATGCAGATACTAGAACTGTATGCACAAAAAGAAAAAAAAAAAAATCTGAAAGGTTTCAGATTTTAAATTACGTCCAAAAGCACGTTTTTTTTAACGTTTTGTGTGTTACCTTTATTTATTAAATATCGTGTTCTTTGCACTTAAACCATAAAGTTCATTTCAATAGCAACAATGTCGCAAAATAATTTTAAAATAAGCATATCTTTAGAATTTCCTATACACAATTCCGCGCTGGAGATAAAAAGTTTTTTCCCCTCCCCCATAGAGTGTTGCCATCGATCGCTTTGAAATCCTTGAGTTTGTTAATCAAAAATTTGTTAAAGTTTTACAAAATAGGAAATAGATAATAAAACAAATTCCAAATTTCAAATTTGGGCTTCCACATGCCCATATTCGTAGGAGGTTTACGTCATTCAAAATTCGATGGCTCTATATACCGTTGTTTTATCACAATGCGAGAAATATGCATAGATTTATGCAGATTTTTCATTACTTAATTTCTTCAAATATAATGCAGGACTCTAACATTTGGTGACAACAGTTTGAAAAGTGGAATGGACATTTATAGTGATTCAACGCAAATTCACAAAACGAAAACAATAACCCTTCAGGCACAAAGCCCCTTTGGACTAATAAGATAAAAAAGCAGAAAGTACAAATTTGGAACAATGATCAATGCTTCAAATACAAAACATATTATTAACAGCAATTACGATAACAAATATTACGTATTAAAATAATATGATAAAAGTTATTTAACGGGTCCAAGTTAACAATTTTCTTTTCTCTCTGTTCTTAAAAAGATCGTCGAAATGCTTACATTTATCATAAGTCGAAGAACTTTATCATCATATCAAAAGAAAACAATTAAATATACAATGTAATATCAACATATCAAAAGAAAACAATTAAACATACAATATAATATCAACATATCAAAAGAAAACAATTAAACATACAATATAAATATAAAAAAAAGATAAGTGAAATGTAATATACAATTAAAATAATGATGCAAATTTAAAATACACAAACGTTATGTTAAGCATTGCATATAATATACGATACATTACTATCGTTTTCCTTATGTACCCAAAGATCTGTTTTCGCTTTAAGAAAAAGTAGATAATTGCACAAACCCAGCATGGCGCATAACATCGGCATAGAGCACTGCCTCGGCATTGCCTATGTACACAGAATATATTTCCCTTAAAAAATATCAGAGGGTTGCATAAATTCGACATCGCGCACAACTAGCTTCCTGGATTCGAGTTATAAAAAAATACCTTTTGCTGAAAATGATATAACGACGGAAATAAAGCTAACCGTCCAGCTAATCCATTTGCAACGATTTCAATGTGCTTTGAACTTGTGTGGAGAGGATCCCAGCATGCTGTTTTTTTTAACCCTAAAAGGTTTTTCCATGTCTAAGAAGTTCAAATTTTCTAAAAGAAGTTATTTCCTATATAAAATATCAATGAATTAAACATTTAATGTTTTGTTAAAAATATTAGATTTACATAAAATTGTTTGATTAATGCAACATAAATATAATATTTATGTTCAAAGCGTAGAATATCTAAATATTATTGATTATTAATTTCGCCCCACATGTGGCTGAGTATTTAAGACCACCGAATGCTGGGAGTTCGACCACAGGTGAGCGGGCTGGCTGCATGATTAGGTTTCATGGTTTTTCCAATGTGTAATGTGAATGCGAATCAGTTTTCCTTAGGAACTTCTCCAGGATGGCATCTCTGGCCTGTCTAGTCAAATACCGTTTTATGCTTTGATATATTCAAATATCCTAACCTAAACTTCTATTAATTCTTTCCATTCAGTGAATATGGCAAAGATAGTTATAATTCTTATGTGTTACAGTGCAATCGTAAATCGTTAGTAATAAAATTTAACTTTACGAATAAGTTTAACCTTTTTGTGTGCGTGTGTGTGTGTAAATTTTGATTTGTCAATATAAGTTGTGTTATTAATTATTAAACCTGAAATGTCAGTGTAATCCCACATATGTAACCTCTCAAGTGCACTTTTTCCAACCACAGTATCTATTTTAACTGCAACATATGTACAAAATTTACTGCACTGAACTTAGAATGCATTAAAATTTCTAATTCGATGCTGCTATTTCACCTCTGCAAGATGATTATTTACAAAGATAAAAAAAAAAATCGTGAATCTTATTACGTCAGAGATATTACTTCTAGGTTTTGTCTTAACTGATGGTATTACATTACTGTTTTTTTTTTTTTTTTTTTTTTTTTTTTTTTTTTCAAGTACTTGATCAAGTTGTACATGCAAAGAAACTCTGTTATTTACATTCACAGAATTTGAAATGTTTTCATTTGTTTGAGTTACCACTAAATTACTACAATCAATTTTTAATTCAAATAATTTACATTCATTTAAACCCAAAAGAACACAATCTAAATTAGTATGTATCTAACACTAACAAGTTAATTAGTTTAATAATATTTCCAATTTTCATTTGTAATCTACACGTTTTATCAATAGAACAATTTCCTTTAGTTTGCCTAATTTTAATACCTTTTACCTTTTGAATTTTTAACTGTAAATTGTTTGCAGATTTTTCTGAGATGATAGACAATGTCGCGCTAGTGTCCACGACACAGTCGACTGATCTGCCATGGGATAAAAATCCCTTAATTTTTAGTTGTTAAATTCCCGAAGAATCAGACCCCGAATTTTTGTTTTCCACATTAGAATTAGTTTACAGTTTCGTTGTTCTCATTTCGGAATGGGCAGATTTGAGCTCAGTGATAACAACTTGGTATTCCTTTTTCGGTACATATTCTACAAGGTGATGGGGCTATACCGTCAAAATTACTATTAGTATGGTGACTTATAACTTTCTTTCCGTTGTTGATATTGCTGTTAGATTTATTTCCAATTTGTTGAAAACTATGAGGTTTGTAATTAGATGCATTGGATCGATTATCAACAAACTGACGATTATTATTTCGGAAATTAGCTTGTCTGAGTTGTTGACTATTCCTATCTCTGTTATAATTTTGTTCATTTTCATCTTTAAATTCATGAATTTGTCGAAGTTTGTGGGCTTGTTCTAGCCAAGTTATCGGATCAGCGGGACTTTGAAGAATCATCAAAGACTTTAAGTTCGTTGGCAAACCATCTGTCAAACCTTCTAAAATAATTGATTTATCCAAATTAACCCGCTTACCCACTTCAATTTTCTTTCGAAAGTAATTTGTGATGTCTTCTCTGGCGTTATATTTTAAATTAGCGAAGTCGCCGAAAGTAGTTAAGGTGGGATCGATAAAGTTTTCTTTTAATATTTGTTCAAATTCTGAGTAAGTTTTTAGCTCATGGCAATTTTTAATATAGAGCCAGAGAGTTTTTTCCCTTAATCTAACGAGAAATATTTTGAAGTTTCCAATTTTCGTCCTTATTTTGGCAGATTTTGTTAAAATAACCTAACCAAGAAATTATGTCCCTGTCTTTAGAATCTTCAAATGGAATAATATTTAAATCTATTGTATCTTGGTTTACGTTCAGTGAATCGTCAAGATTAACGGGTTCCTGATTTCTCCACATTGTAACTGAAACTTTAAAACTTTCTTGAGAATAAAAAATGTGCACTTTTCTCAAAATATTTTTACAATAGTTAAAATATTTTTTTAAACCAAAAACTCTTTAAAGTATTATCAACACTTCATAGAATAATAGACTTAAATAAAAATTTTGTATTCTCAAACTTTATGATTATCACTACACATTTCAGGATAATATCAAATCTTACTTAGAATACTATTAATTAGAATAAGACTTGAAATTTAAATAAACTCGTAATTACTTTAACATAATATATTTAAAACAAACTATTGTCGTAGCAACTTAGTTCACACACTGATAAAAAATAACTTCTTAAAATATGTTCTTACTTGGCTGTTGAGTACACTATTTAATCCTAATAGTTTGTGTGCTGTTAAAAAAAAAAAAAAAAAAAAAAAAAGCATAAATAATTGAAATTCTTCAACTTCTTTCCAGCAGACGATATTCAAACCATGCGGTTCTAACTATGAGACGCGCTCAAATTGCGACAACAAAGCTGTATCACAATTCCTCAATTTGTAAAAAAAAAAAAAAAAAAAAAAAAAAATCAGCATAAATGATTGAAATTCTTCAGCTTTTTTCCAGCAGACGGTATCCAAGTCATGCGGTTCTAACTATGAGACGCGCTCAAAATTCGAAGACAAAGCTGTATCACAATTCACAATTCTTCAGTCAGTAAAAAACAGACACAACTTGCACTTAAAAAAGTTCTTTCTCTTCCATTGGAATTATTTTCCTTTTGGGTACACTAATCCTGCCGACTCCTTGTGTTGTACCAGCTTTTGTCAGGAATAAATAGATTGTTGAAGAATCATAAATGTAGTCGTAGCTTAAATTATCAGACGATAAGTTTAAAAAACAGGATCCATTTATTATTATTCAGGAGAAGTAGCAGTTACAAAATCAGATATCCGGAGTAAATAAAAAGAATTACTAATAACTTTTTGTATGAAGTTTACTGCATCGTGACATTTAAGAAAAAGCCCCGATATTCCTTTTGCGAGTATTTTTATAGCCTCTGGAAAGGCGGAGCTGCAAAGAAATGACGTCAGCCTCGTCAGCCAATCCAGTTCGCTTTAAATATTTCTAGAACATTCTAAAACTGTACGTGTAGAAAAGGCGGGAAAAACAACTTGACTACGGGGCTGTAGATTTAATTCCACGTACTTTCAAATAAGAGAACGTCGCCATTAAAAATGAAAAGAACATACAGTTAGAATTTTAAGTGTATTCTTGACTATGGAATTTTATTATTACATATATATATATATGACATAATAAAAGCAAAGGAAAAGACGGAACACTGTAGATGCGTGATTAGACCCATATTGAAGAAGATTTTGATTGCGTAGAATGCTAGTAATGCTAACTTGGTAATATCTAAAGAACTTGGCTGTCGAGGCAGTTTTAATTCCCTTTTTATTTGCAACTTGATATTTATGGCCACAATCACTTGGCACTCTAGTCGTGCCTTTCCACAGAAGATTTACATTTTTGATATTGTTGAGATAGAAAGCAAGCCAGCGAAATTACATCTTAGCACAGTAGAGAGCAAAAGCTGAAGTGCGTAGTTATGAAAGATGGAAGCACGGCGAAGAGAAAAGTTTTGGTTTACAACGGCAGTTTCAGTTCCCAATTATTACTTCATCAGAGCTGCGCGGGCCATAGAGTGATCAGAAATGACGCAATGCAGAGAAGTTATTACGATTTTAGAATAGAGAGGAAGAATTAATATTTATAGTTATATTATAATTCTGATTCATATAATTTTATCTTACATATATATAAAGTGTTTTAAAAACGATAAAAATGTATTATATATATAAAAAAAATGACAATGAAATATGCCAATCTCTTAAAAACAGTGACATAAGAAATACGATGAAAAATATTTTCCAAAAAGTTTCTTCTAAAAGAATGAAACTATTCAAAATGATGCGATTTCATCAAAAATCTATCAACAACAATAAGAAAGGAAAATTGTTGCCAAAATCACATTTTTAAAGATGTGTGATGTGAGAAGTGTACTCGGAAGCTTCATTTAAAAAATGTTTTAAAAATACAAAATATTATCATTTTTCCAAAATTCTTTTTGTAAAAGCAGTCGCAAGGATGAAAGTTTAACATACCCAAAAATCAAAGAAAAATAAACTGTACATTTTTAAAAATAAACTTTTTTAGAAAAAAATCCCGTTGAAAAGGTGTTAAGCTCCCTTTGTTAAATAAATTCGTAATTAATCGATTTATTGAAACACGAAATTTATTTTAAGTTCGTAAAATAGCTAAGTGCCTACGTTTCATGACGATGGGAAATTGGAGTGTGTAAAGTAAAATCTTGCTTTCCTATAGCCCATTATGTCTCAAAATGACGCGATTTCGTCACAAAACATAAAATTTAAAAAAAAAATTCGAATTCCGAAAAAATCGCTTCGAGGTGCACTGGCTCTTGTCGTCACGAAACATAAAATAAAAAAAAATTCGAATTCGAATTCCGAAAAAATCGCTTCGAGGTGCACTGGCTCTTGTCTAGATGCACCTATGTACCAAATTTCGTAGCCGTGGGTCTATTAGCTTACGCGCAGCGCAAACGAAAGACACACACGCACAGACTGACTCTTTCTTTTTATATGTAGAGATTGAATATCAGTGGTAAACTGGAAGAAAAAATCCAAATGTCGTAATTGGCGAGGACTGTATTTGTGAGGATATTACTGGAATGCAAATTTAAGGGGTTTCTGATCAGTGCAGATGACAAAACTCCTCCCTTCCCAAAGCAAGGTTCCCAGATTTGGCGCGAAATTGCCCATTTGGAGACAAAATTGGCGATATGCCACAGACAGAGCAAGAAAGTTCTAGAACGAATTCTACCAGTTTTACCGAGAATTTTCTCGAAGGCAGGTCAAAAGCTATAAATACCCTGACTGTACGCGGAACAGCAGTTTTAACGTGAGGAGTAGAGTTCAGTAGTAGTGCTTTGAGTTCAGAGATTAGCTTGAGAGCGATCGACCGAGTCATGAACTGTACTTTAGTGCTTTGCCATTAAGCTGTCTTCACTGTTATAGCGTGAAGGGTGTGTTGCTGATTGTTTTTGAGTGTTTATCGTAATTTTCCGGCGACTGTAAACGTATCTTTGGATCTCTCTTGTGTAATACTGACGAATAAATTCTGTTTTGATTCTTCATCAAGTGTATTCATCAATCACTCCAAATCCACGAACCCGTAGAATGCTACAGAGACAGTGAAACATGCTTATCAGATTAATTAGAAAAACATTCTATGACTTCTGATGCAACTACTGGTTATGAATTTGATTGACTAGCAAGTAAACATATTTATAGCTTTTATTAAAACCAAGGAAAACTAATGTATTTAACAAAAAGGCAAAATACCTGGGACAAAAAAGGAGAGCTACTGTTTTGGTTTGGTTTATTTAATTATGATACTCAAGCGCTATCTGCTAAGGGGAGAAATGTCTTCGTGGAGGGTTTTTAAGGGACATTAGCTGGTATACAAGTCACACATGAGGAAAACCACGAAAACGCTCATGCAGCCAGCTTGTTCGGCAGGATTCCAACCCTAGATGGAACTATCAGGGTGAGCTACTGTCTTATTAAAAATTGTGCGTATGGTCAAAAAAAAAAAAAAAAATCCAATTATTGGGTCAATTTTGATTTTTTCGATGCTGCTTTTAATTCAAATCAACCATAAAAATATATTGATACTGTATATTTCTGGAAAACTCCAGATATTCCATACTTTACACTTTTCAACGACCATTTAATACCGTCAGCTATTTTATCTTAAAATATCGAAAAATCCAACTATGTACTAACAACTACGACTTTGGCGTACTGTCTGAGTCTGTCTGTCTGGTTTTGTTGATGTTGATATCGAGTGTGTCTCTAGGTGTCAGCTGTCTGTTCTTGCTGTGTATGCCCCAAGTGTGCTTAACATAGTTTTGTATTTTAAAGGCCTGGTGCTTTAATGGAATCCTTAATTTATAGTATCATATTAAATACTGTATACTTATGATAGTAACAAGGAAGAATTGTACGCATTCAGGTATTATTTGTCATATTTGCTAAATATTTTTTTTCTAATTAACGTTGTCATTTTCCAAAAATGTCTTTATTGAAAATCCGTAATAAACTTATCGTTGTAAATTGTTTGTAAATATAACCAATATGGTAAATTTTGTTCTGTGAATTCATGGATTTTGATGGTCATGAATTGCTTCAGAATATAAAATCATCCGAATTGTTTTCTTAAATAGAATTAAATATCTTTTCTAAATCCTTTAAATATTTTTAATAGTACAAAATATATATTGATTTTTATAAAAGTGTTATATGTATGTGCAGGGTGATATGGATTTTAAAGTTCTGTGTTTCTGGAATTGAATGGTATTAAAATTTCATTATTATTTGGAATATGTAAAAACATATGAATAAAATTAATGCAAAGAAAAATGTCAAATTTATTACTCATATTTTGCCTGAAATGTAAAAATTGGTAAATGCAAGAAATTTCTCTTGGTTACAATATAGAATTCAAATAGACTTCTATATATTAAAACTTTCAGATGCTCAGAGTGGCATTTATTCAACTAATTGTAATTTATTGAACTACTGAGTAAATTACCAAAAGAAATATTAATTTAAAGCAAAAGAAATATACAAAAGCTTTCCAAGAGGGACGAAACTTGAGGATTAATAATGACAACCAATTCTCTTCCTTTTATTTTATTTATTGGATTTTTCTATGATGTGATAACAGAAAAAATAACATTTTTATGTAAATTATTATAAACATCTCTGTTTTTTACTATACCTTTCAGCTACACCAACTCATCACGTTTCAATTTTCATGAAGTTTGTAAACTTGGAGGGAATTACTAGAGTGTCATCACAAATTTTACATACTCATTAGCAATATATTTTTTTTTTAAATTTTTTATTTGTAGAATTATTATTTTTCAAGTATTAAAAAAAAAACTTCTTATGTAAATGTACACAAAACCAAAGCAAGTATTCTTGTTGCAAAATTTGTAACTAAAGATATTTACCTTTTAACAAGTGTTAATAAAGTTAATCAGATTTGTATCTTTATCAACAATGTATTGTTGACAGTGTAAATTAATTAGTTCCATTTCTAGATTTTCCAAAGAGTTACTCACATACATTTTTGGTAAAGAAAATAACGTAAAACTGGAATCCAAACCATTAAAATCTTAAACTTTTTCTTCAAATTCTTATCATAATAATGCTAATTAATTTATGGGAAATGTATTCACAGGCAGCATAAAATAAATTACTTGGGGCCGTCAGTTTGATGTTGTCGCTGCTTTACTAGAAAACAATATGTGTGATTAAAAATTAATTTGAGATGTCCACACTACTATTTTTAAACAGGCGAAGTTAGAGCAGATGCAACATTGTGATGTCAGACTACTTCCTGTTAACACCCCCTACAAGGATTGCATCGTCGAGAAGTCATGCAAAGGAATGACCTATCTCCTCAGTTTAATCCTGTGCCAGATATATATGGATGTCACAAAAAATCCCTTTTGAATCTGCTTTAATGAAAAAAAGCTCTTTATTCTATTCATACATACAGCTGTTATGCCAAAAAAAAAAAAAAAAAAAAGATCCAAATGGATTCGGGAGCTGGCAAAATAAATATTATGATTACACTATCTCCTTTACTTCATATACCAATCTACACATTTTTTGCTGGAATAAATATTAAATGGTAATATTTGAGTTAATTAAATATTTGAAATTAATTAAATATTAATTAATTAAATATTTGAAAGACAGATGGAAGATGTTAGAATAAATGTTAGACAATTCATATTGGTGCGAATAAATTTATTTGTATCGGTATCATCGTTTCATGACATTTTTAGACATAAAGTAAAATATTCAAGGTACAACTCTAATATACACCCTAATTTCACCAAATGTGGCGATATGTGTTCTGTGCTGGTTTTTGGTGCGATTGCGTGTTCTATGGCAACCCTGTTGATGTTGAAAAATCTTTCGCTGGAGCTCGTTGGTTTGCCTCTGTGTCTGAGAAGATGGGAGGGAAAGATAAAATGGTAGTTGTTGAATTGAAGTTCGGCTAAAGGAAATATGATTGTGGCTACCTTGTTGAGGGGTAGTGGGTATTTGGAAGTGTGGAAAGAGGTTCTGGGAGATTATTTTTAATGGCAGTGCATGATAGAAGTAGGGATTTGTGATTTTATTTATTTGTAAACCGTAGTATAAATTTTTTGGATAGTGTGCCTGGCTGTCATGTAAATACGATAGTGATTACGTGGCGGCATGTTAAAGGCAGTATGAAATTTATATTTCTGCTATTCGAAAACGCATTAATTCATGATAAGTGCATTTTATTTTATCCTTGTTCTTATTTTGTAGAATGTTATGTTCATTGGTTCTTTAGTATGAATTTCTGTCGTTATTGCTGTTTTTTTAAATTGTTTGAAATTTATTTTAGTTTATTTTGTTGTTTAGTGTCTAGACTGTACAATTTGTAGATGTTTTTTCGTAGAAGTTGAAACAGAACGCTGTGTACATGGTATTATTTGAAATTTATTGTTGTTATGTTATTTTATTAAAGCGAGGAGTGCGTAGATCGTAGATTCCTTCCTTGCCTAAATTGTGCAATTCGTAGAATTTTTTTAAAGTTTAAACAGGATGCTGTGTACATGGTATTATTTGAAATTTATTGTTGTTATGTTAATTTATTAAAGCGAGGTGTGCATAGTTTGTAGATTCATTCGTTGATGTTTTTTTAAGTTAAAACATGTCGCTGTGTACATGGATTCTTGTCAAATATTTTTGGTTAGAAACTTTACGTTTTTGCTATGTAAATTTTTTGTTTTTGTTTCGGATTTTTAGCTAAATTGTGTGTTCAAAACGTAGTTTTTGCATGTGCGAAAACCACGTTTTTGGAGACATTTTAGGCTAAAAGTTCAAAATGTAGACAAAAAATTTAGATAGTAATATGGCAGCGTGAAGTTTCTCGCCAAAAATATTTGGCGAGATATTTGGCGACTTGAGGGCGCATATCAGAGTAGTTCCATATTCAATCTTGTTTGTACCAACTAAGTTTATGAATGAATAAAGTAATATGAAGTTTTTTTATTTTAACCCTCTGGCTGATCATCCCGTGATTTCCACGGGCAACTGAAATGTAGTAAAATTTGCTCATCCCCCGATTTCAGTGTGCATATGTTTTTCTTTCTTTATTGAGGAGCGCATCCCGTTTTTTCCCCATTTTACCATTGAAATAAATTATATACTGTATTATGCATTTAGTTTACGTTTTGGCCAACAGATATCATTAGTTGTCCACTAAATTGCAGCATTTGAAGGCATCGGGTGTTAGCGCTCAAACTTCACATTTTTCTTACAGAAATGGCTGCTAGAAAATGTTCAGCGATTATCTTAATTATTTAATTAAATTATTGAATTATTAATTAGATTTATTGAATCTGGTGCAAAGACTGTGAAGTTGGACTTTGTCTTGAAACCTGTTTTGAACTCTTTCATACTGAACTGCATTTCTAAGGTATTTTTCCCTCAGCGCTTTTTCTTAAATTTTATACATTTTACTTTTTTATATTATGCAATAAATAGAAATTAACTGTAATTTGACTGAAATTTATTTTTTAAAAAAATTTTTTGGTGGATAACATCTGAAATTGGTTTTTTTGGCAACTTAGTTTCTCATGATAAAAAACTATATGAAAAATATTTTCTAGAAAGGAATGATTTCTAGAAAGCATTTTTCAATTCTCTAATATATAGAGATTTAAAATATGATAAAAAAAATTTGGGGAAACGATTTCAGTCTACAAATTGAGCAGTCGGGGTTAAATATTGAAAGGGTTCTAATGAATTTTATGATCATAAACATACTATTAGAGAAGAATTAAGACATTTCAGTTTTGTAATAATAAATGAAAGGAAAGCTTGTGAAACTGTACTTGATGGAACCCTTGTGCAGTTGTAATGGTGTGTAAAAAATTTAATCAATTGCTAAGCATTTATTGTATCATTAGTTTCCTCAGATTGTAACATGAATACAAGCCATTTGAAAGTTTTCTATGAATGCGTCCCTCCACTTAGGAAGATAGCCGTCAGATATTTTGCAATAATTCAATAAACCAACAAACAGAAGTTGTAAAGCCATTAGGTCAATTTTAGAGCAAGAAACGTGAAAAATCAGTGATGATGTCACCAAATTCAAACTCTGGATGTTCTAATTACTAGCCAGTTGTACTTCCAATTACACCACGAAGGCATGCTGTCAGAAAGGAGGAAATTCTTTGCATTCTCCCCTATATTAAGGTTAAATGGGAGACGAAAACAAATCCAGAATATGATAAATTATCATCCACTGTATTTTAGTTTGAGTAGAAAGTATGAAGTTGTCATATTTTTTTTTTCGGAACACGATGCATGAAATGGTGTTGGTGTATTTAATTATGGCAAAGCACACGAGGGCTATCTGCCTAAAGGGAGGGATGCCTTTCGTGGAGGACTTTCTAAGGGAAACTGGCTCGTATATACGTTACACATGGGGAAAACCACGAAAACGCCCATGCAGCCAGCCCGTTCGCGGGATTCGAACCTCAGACCGAACTACCAGTGTTCAGCGTCTTTACCGCTCGGCCGCTGGTGGGCCGATGCATGAAATATCAGCAATGTTCTCACCAGAATTTGAACTCTGGACCTCTGAATTACTAGCTGGATGTGCTTCTCATTATACAAGCCAGATGTGCACAGAGACACACTGTAAAAGAGGAGAAAATTCCATGCAAAGTCATCTACTGAGTTATAAAGATTTAGCAATTTACATCATAATTTATGTTTGAAATATGTAATTATGTTTTAAAATATATTTAATTTTATGTATGAAGTTTTATACTGATATGCATGACAAGCTCTTGATATTTTTTTTTTTTTTTTACATAATTTTAGATGGTGTAGCTGGTATTTTCCATCCATTGACAATTTTCAGCCATGAAATTCTGATCATGTATGTTGTTGCTTCAATATTTGGAGGATATATTGCTTCTTCACTTATTCTTTTTAAATTTCCTAATCTTATTCATAAGAAGAAGAAGCTGAATTTTTATTGTCGTCACATTAGTCACAGGGGTGGTAAGAATTTTTGAACTTTTTGAAAAAATATTAACACTAGTCTGATTATCCATAGTCCCATTTTCAAAATTTTGCCGTGTTTAGGAATATTTCTTTTTTAGTATGCCATGCATGCATGCACCACACACATGCTTGATTACATGATGCTTAACAATTATTTTGCTAGTCAGTGTTCCTGTCCCAAAATAAGTTTTTGGTGGGGAGGTATCATAACAGATTTTGGGTAAGTAGACTTTAAGGTACCCCTTGTATTATGGCGAAGTTGTTGTTTGATTTATCGCCAAGTTGTTGTTTCATTTATGGTAGCCTGACTAGTTGAATGTTATGGAAACCCTACTGTGATGTAATCGGGTGCATGATTCTGGGAAATTTTGAATCATGGGATGTTTTGTAAGCGTTTTTGTGGTGTGTGTTAAAACCGTTTAGATTGATTTGAATGGGTTTGTAGGAAGAAAGGTTCAGATGGTCACTATGCGAAGTGTTCGATCAGAAAGAGTACCTGGTTTGAAAAAAGTCATTTGACTATGATTGATATTTTGATTTTTACATGGCTCTGGTGTACGAAGCGAACTCGAAAATCATGGTAAGTGAATATTTGCTTTTGGTAGTGCTTAAATGTATGACATGTTTTTCCTTTTTTATGTTATTTTATTGTTTGGTTTAAAATGTATTTTTTATTTGTCTATATTGTAGACTTTGATGCTCCTTTGACTTTTTAAGTGAAAATATATCTATGTGTACATGGACAAAGTAAAGGGAATGCGCAATGCAAGTTTGTGCAATTATGGGATTTTTTTTTTAAGTGAAAATAGGTCGACGTGTACATGGATAAAGTTAAAAGAGTGCACAATGCCATTTTTGTGCAATTCAGAGTTTTTTTTTTAAGTGAAAATAAGTCAGTGTGTACATGAATACCAAGTTTGTGCAATTGTTTGAACTTGTTATTTTGGCTTTGTGTAGCGGCTTTGCAAGCCAAAATAACGAGTCAAAGAATTGCACAAAATCGGTATCCATGTACCGCCAAAAATTGCCAAGGGGTACCCTAAACTATACTTTTACCCAGATTTTAAAAGGACTGTGGAGTTTCTGCAAGCTAGCAAAAATTTAAATTGTCATTATTGCTTTTGCTTTGTAATAAATTTGGTTTTGTCTAAAATGTTCCTTTTTAGTATTATTTACGAGTAAAACAGTACACCTGAGTTGTAAAAATAGCCAAACAAGTATTTTTTATCAATTAAAAAAGTCACTTATTAGTATAACCACTGTGGCACAGTTTGGTTACTTTTTTACAGAAGAAAAAAAAGGTGCTTGTTTTCTGAAATGGTCTTTGCAAGAATATTGATTTAGTGCATCTTTGAATAAATGAGAAACAAATGGTTACCAAATTATGCATATGCATTATGCATACAAATACCAATCCCTGTATTACCTGTACCAATCCCTGTATGTGTATTTTTTCTACCGTCTTTTTTAAAAATATAAGTTTTTGGCCTTCATATTTCTTTGTCTAGTGAAAATGTTCAGTTTTAAAATATATTTTTAATGAATTTAAATATTTAAAATATAGTATATTCCATTTTAAAATAAATTAAAATTTTTCATTGCAAATATTTAATTATACTATTTTTAATCTACCATCAACTAAAATAGACGCTATAGTTTTTCAAAAAAAAAAAAAAAAATATTATAGAATTTGTGAAAATGGGCGTAATATGCAAATATATACAGTCAAAAGTCGTTAATTCGGACACACATAATTCGGAATGATCTATAATCTGGACCTCAAAGCTAAAAACTTTCTGCGCATGCGCCGCGTTGACACATGCGCATAGGCGTTTATGCGTGCACGTAAGACCTTTATGACTGTGCATATGCGTGTACGCAAGCGCAGAATACGTTTTCGCATGCGTGTTTAACCTTTTGAGGCCGGGGCTTTGGTAGCAGTAAAAGCTACCAAAGGACGGGGAATCTTGAACCGAATGCTTTCCCCCTTTAAGAAATTACCTCCTATTTGCAACAAAGATTCTTGTGGGTAGTCTAATGGATTCTCAGAGGGGTGCATCTATGTCGCAAAAGGAAGATCTTTGAAAGAGATAAGTGGTTAAAACCTTAGGGACGTCAGATTTGACATTTCACTCCACTTTTCAGCCTGGAAAATGAGGGAAAAAGACATGGCCACTAAAGTGGACAACCCCGTCTTTTCAAAGAGAGGACTCTATGGCCACTATAATGGCCATCCCGTCTTCAAAAGGTTAATGTATAACGGACGGTATAAGCTAAAATTACCTAATTATCTATTTCAGTTAATGTTGATGATTGCGTTGTTCCTTAATCTTCGAATTGGATGCGGCTTATTATTTTTTGCAGACTGTAAGAACAATTTTATAAAAGTAAACTTGAACTTTCGATTATGTCAAATAGAATTTCCGATTCTGGGAGCTCCCAAAGGATCCTACAAAACGAAAGTATGTTTCGATGTCCATCAAACAAAAAGTGGAATTGCTGCAAAAAATGTATAAAGACATGAAGAAGGTGACAGAGAGGTTAGTGAAAACGAAAAAAATTCGATTGACAAGTTAGTCGGTATTCTCGGCACAGCTATTTTTAGCTTTGAGGACTTGAACACTTTACGAGATTTAAACTGATGATCTATAATCCGGAAAAATCGATAATCCGGAATCGCCGAAGTCCCGACAAGTCCGGATTAACGACTTTTGACTGTATTAGAAAAGAAACCCCTTGGGGATACGATGTTCAGGTACCGAGCCATTTGTGATAATGATGTGTTTCAAGCATTATTAACCTCTTCGAGCCGGGTAGCGAAAACGCGCGCTTATTGCGGAGGCCGGCAGTGTCTTACACGAGCGTCTCTCCAGGGCCGGGAGCTTTTTTGCTACTAAGCCTAAATCCATGAAATTTCCGAAGTATTAACGCATTGTTTAATAATGCTCTACAGAGTATTTAAACGGCTTATGCTTTATAAATATTTATATATATATACTTTAATTACCTTATTTCTTGTTTAAATGCATATTTTACACATTTTATTTTAATTACTCACCATTTTATGACTTTTAACATTATACATCTGAAAACTAAATATAGTACTTAAAATTCTCTTTTCATATGAAAAATTTGAAAACAGGGATCTACACACAGTCCTACGTTACATTCCTTGCACTCGTAATAACTCATTTGCCGTTTTGGAGGACTTTTCCGGGAATGTGTACAAACGAAGCATCGTCGTTTCATTTTCTTCTCAGTCTCTTCTGAACAAAGTTTTGGAAAATGTCTTTCAGTTAATCTTTCAGAATCAATATCTGAAATATTTTGCATCATTTCTGCTATTTCATGCTCTGTTAAACATTTTCGACACTTCGACATTGCAACGGTAAAAACAGAAAGAATTCATGTCTAACAAGATCTAATTATTTTCTAAAAACTGAACTGCAAACCAAAATACTCAATGCTTTAGCGCATTTAAAACTTCTACTTACAATAAACAACTACCACGTGCGAATAAAGTGCGATTTAAAGAGACGTGATAAATCACGCCATTCGGAAACATTTAGTTCCCGGTTTGTTTATATAATCAAACACACGTGTATGTGAGTCATGCTTCTCTCATTTCGAGTAGAAGGTCTAATGTACATGTACCTGAAACCATACATGTTCCAGGTCTAATGTACATGTTCCAGGACACTGGCACAAATACGTGACAGTCGGTAGTAAACAGGAAAATGCTCTGACACGCCTGCGTGTCGGCCGGGAGGTGAGTGTGTTCGTTGCTGGCACGTAGACGTGACAGTCGGCGCGAAGGGGTAACAGCTATTGCTGAATTGTGGCCACAAGATGGTTTTTAAAAAATGAATTTTGTGGTATGTTTATGTATATTACTTTTTAAAATAAATTGCTAACAAATTTGTATAGAATTTTCAATTTATTTAATTAAATACTATATAAATTATTAAATACTAAAATAAATACAAATTTATATTAAATTCCTTATACAGTCAAAAGTCGTTAATTCGGACACCCATAATCCGGAACGATCTATAATCCGGACCTCAAAGCTAAAAACTTTCTGCCCATGCGCTGCGTTGAAACATGCGCATAGGCGTTTACGCATGTGCGTAAGACCTTTTACCACTGCGCATATGCGTGTGCACAAGCGCAGAATACGTTTTCGCGTGCGTGTTTTATGTATAACAGACGGTATAATCTAAAATTATCTAATTACCTATTTCAGTTAATGTTGATGATTGCATTGTTCCTAAATCTTCGAATTGGATCCAGCTTATTATTTTTTGCAGACTGTAAGAGCAATTTTATAAAAGTAAACTTGAACTTTTGATTATGTCAAATAGAATTTCCGATTCTGGGAGCTCCCAAAGGATCCTACAAAACGAAAGTATGTTTCGATGTCCATCAAACAAAAAGTGGAATTGCTGCAAAAAATGGATGAAGACATGAAGAATATGACAGAGAGGTTAGTGAAAACGAAAAAATTTCGATTGACAAGTTAGTCGGTATTCTCGGCACAACAATTAACGGGACTTGAACAGCGGAACTTTGTAACTGAACAAGAAATTGTGTCTGTTTATAGAATTAAAGAGAAAGTATTATCACATAAAACGAAGCAACTTAAAACAACTTTGAAGCAAATGTTTAATAAAGTAAACAAATAAATATTAAGTTTTTTTTTTTTTTTTTTGTAAATTTTGATACACTTTAGATTATAATTGTTCTTTATTTCATAAATTAAGGTTTCATATTATTAATTTTAGAATTTCTGCATGCCATCTTACGTGATTTAAACTGATGATCTATAATCCGGAAAAATCGATAATCCGGAATCGCCGAAGTCCTGACGAGTCCGGATTAACGACTTTTGACTGTATATACATTAAATATGTTGGGTATATATTGAAGAAATTATTGTTTATCATAGTCAATTTCTTTTTCGTTCATGCTTATAATATATGGCAACAAATAGCACTTTTTTTAGCCCAAATTGCCCCAAGCCATTTTCTTTCACCAAGACATCTACAGAAGACAAGTATCAGGGGGAAAAATTATGATTTATAATTGGTGGAAAGCAATTATTGCATACATACATCTTCATTAAGATACAATAACACACCAAAGAAGTATTAATTTAGAAGTCAAACAGTCAACAACAGCTGTCCTTTGATAGCTGAGGGTGATGGTTTGGTAAAACCATCGAAACTAGTCGTGTAAAAATTTGAAAATATAACGCTGATTTTTGTTGTTCGACTTAAATTTTTGTTGTTCGATTTTTGTTGTTCGACCATAAATTAATGCATACATCTTGTATATTAATTAGGAATTTGTCCTAAAAATGATTTAATAAATCTACTTACGAGTGGGTTTTTTTTTCTTTTGTTTTGATAAAATTTTTATAGCAATCACTTTAGATTCATAGGTATTCTAGCCCTTTAATCATTTTCCAGCAAAATAATAAAGCCCTAGAAAAATTTTACTGCATTTTTCCACTGCAGATAAATCCTACAACTTATATTTTAAAATTGAGTCATCAAAAAAATTTTCAGAATTTGTAGGTAAAAATTTTTTTAATTTGGAAAAGAATCCATACAAAAATGACACCATTGCTTTTTTTAAACTAAAAGATTGTTATATATGAATGGTTGCCAAAGCTGAGTGCATTCAGAAAATTTTACAACTTCTTACTTCTACTAAGGTGGTTGCACTGATATATAAATACCAAACTTTTTTACTTTTTTAATCTGTCTTATGTAAAATCTGAAAATGTTTTAAATATTGTAATTATCTGTGATTACATCAAGATTTGTAAATTGATAAAGGAATAAGAGATTTTTTTTTCCATGTTAGTATTTGTTTATAAAATTTCCTCTAAAAAGATTTTTACTTAAATATCATCATTGTTGTAATGTTTTAAAGAGGCATATTATGTAAAATAATGTACATGTTATTAACATGAAATTTAAGAATTTATTTTCATTTATTGCTGCTGTGTCCTATTTTGCAAAAGTCTTTTTGTTTACTTTTATTTTAATATTGTACAGTTGATAAGAGGAAATTATATTATCAAGTAACCTAAATTAGTATATGCATCTTATTTTCATTCTTATGTGTGATGTATAAATAAATTATCACTCATGTAAAATTTTGTTTGCGATAGCAACCTATACAAATAATCTTATTGTATTGTAAAAATAATGGTTTAAGAGACAGGAATATAAATTTAAGGTTTAATTATATGCTTGTGTAAATTACAGATCAGTTGTACTTAACACAGACTTAATCATTTTGTTTTAGAGTACACTGTTTTTTAAATTGTTTGAGCTCTGAATTTTTTTTCTTTTTCACAGAGAAACAATTGAATTATTGATTACCACTTTCTTACAGCAAAAGACTGTGTTGTCAGTAATATCAGTATGCATCTTTAAATGCTCATAACTAATTTTGAAATTGCTGATTTCTTTTTTTTAAATTTTATTCCTTATTTTGAAATAATTTCAGAAATGAATGTCTGAATTGTGTTCTTCTGGTACTCCAAATGATGAGAAGTTAACATGTTATTTTTGTAAACATCAAGATATTTAAATTCACCTGTCTTCGCATCCAAAGAAAAGCTTGTGCAATGGCTAATACTATACTATTACTATTTAAATTTAGGCCTAAGAACTACCTTAGTTTGGTATAGATTTTAAAAAAAAACTCTGTTGATTTTGAAGGTTATTAGACACAGTTCTTCGGGTACTCCAAATTTTTTTTTAATATTATTTTTATTTATTTATTTATTCCAGAAGCTAATAAATAAATTATGAAGATTGGATGATTAACAATCATTTTATTTGGAAAGCAATTGGTGGAGCACAGTAAAAACAAATGTAGTGTTATTTGTCAAGGAAAATAACAATAAAATATGAAACAGCCATTGCATTTTCCCTAATTTTAAATGTTATATTGATGTATTTTTCTTCAGTTTGAAGAATGTACTTGTCTTAAGATTTAACACCAGTCTTGCTGACTCTTAAGACTGGCACCAATCCTATGCCACTATGATCTTTTTCCCTGTTTATGCTATCTGAGAATCTCATTATCCTTTTTCTGATCAGCAGCTTTTCAAAAGCAGAGCTGTCATCATATCTCTTGGTTTTACTGGAAGACTACTGATTTCTTGTCTTTTGGAGAACTTACAAACCTTTTGATTTTAATTTATTTGAAATTAGATGGTCTCTTTCAAATGCAGTTTTAGAAAAATTATGTTATGCTTTGATTATCCACTCAAACCTCCAGCAAAGTTGGCAGTTGTTAGCAACTAACTTTTTGCCAACCTAACATGTGAAAAATACTAGCCGTTTTAAAAAAGGCAACAAATTAACAAAGCTAAAAAGGTAAAAAACATCCATGATGAAACACTGGAAATTATATAAAACAAACTTCCATAACAAAATATTGAAGCTAACATAAAATGGCAACAAATTAGCAAAATTAAAAATGCAATGAACATCCACAGTAAAATGCTTAACTTTATTCCTGGTTTTCTGCCCATATGCATAGCACTTAAAGAAAAATCAGAGACTTGCAGAATTCTTGCCATCGCAGAGTAACATGGCACTAGGGGGGAATTAAAAAATTCCACAAATTAACTTCATGGAATGTGCATTTGTACACTATCTTCTATTATTACACTAGCATTTCAATTCTTTACACACACGCACACAAAAAATAAATAAATAAATAAAACCTCCACATATTAATCAGAACAAACAAAAACTATAAACATGACCCTCAAATTTAAAAAATTCATGTGCATTATGTGCTGTGTACTGCATGTGCAACCATTAGTGGGTTTCCAGATAAATATATTTTATCAAATTCTGGGTTGCCTACTTTGATGACATATTGCTTTGCCTGATGATTTTGGTTGTACAGATAATCAGAGAGTGCCCAAATTATTATTCACTGAGTTTCAAAGAATAAGAAAATGCTATAAAGAAACAATTGATGACAAGTTCGTAGAAAAGTTAAAGCTTTTGTCATATTATTGTTTGTTAATGAAGCTCAAAACTTGTCCAGTCCTTCACTATTACCGCTTTGTGAGTCAGCTGGTGGTATAAGATCATCCATTTCTTCATTTGTCATTTCATGATCATCATTCTTGCATAATTATTTAATTTCTTCCTTATCTGAAAATTTGCCCGTTGCTTTTGTAATTTGTACGAGTTCCTTGACTTCATTTTCAGTTGATTGAAATCCTTTAAAATTGTTGGTACCAGCAAGCATTCATTGTTGATGAATCCACTTGTCCCCATGCAAGTTTAATCATGTCTATGCAATGTCTTATGTTGAATCACTTCCAAACTTCTGTTAGTGTATCATGCTTTCTTCAATCTAATGCTATACAGTCAAAAGTCGTTAATTCGGACACCCATAATCCGGAATGATTTATAATCCGGACCTCAAAGCTACAAACTTTCTGCGCATGCGTCGCGTTCACGCATGCGCACAGGCGTTTACGAGTGCACGTAAGATTTTTACGGCTGCGAATATGCTTGTGCGCATGCACGTTTATGTGTAACGGACGGTATAAGTTAAGCTAAAATTATCTAATTCAGTTAATGTTGCAGATTGCATTGTTCCTTAATATTCGAATTGGATCCGGCTTATTATTTTTTTGCAGACTGTTAGAGCAATTTTATAAAAGTAAAAGTAAGCTTGAACTTCCGATTATGTCAAATAGAATTTCCGATATGTATTTACTAATATGTAAAGGATCTACAAAGCGAAAGTATGTTTCGAAATCCAAAATCTGTTTATCAGTTTCACGCCGCGGCGCGCAATGAATTGGAAGTTGATCTGTCAGCACTATCCTTATCTTCAGGGCAGATGTTTTTATTTTATTTGGCTTATAATTCCTTACTAAGTGTAGTATTTCATCTCGATGTACTCCATCTTTCATATGATTTAAATCAAGTTCCTCGTCATTATTCGCTTCCGATAGTGAAGAAAGTGACCCAGAGGTTATTGAAAACGAAAACATTTCGATTGACAAATTAGTCTGTATTCTCAACACAGCAATTATAGGACTTGAACAGCGGAACTTTGTAACTAAACAAGAAATTATGTCTGTTTAATAGAATTAAAGAGAAAGTATTATCACATGAAACGAAGCAACTTAAACAACTTACATTGAAAGAAATGTTTAATAAAGTAAACAAATAAATATTAAGCTTTTTCTTTTTGTAAATTTTGATACCGTTTAGATCATAATTGTTCTTTATTTCATAAATTACGGTTTCATATATTTAATTTTGTAATTTCTGCATGCCATCTAACCAGATTTAAACTGATGATCTATAATCCGGAAAAATCGATAATCCGGAATCGCCGAAGTCCCGACGAGTCCGGATTAAGGACTTTTGACTGTATTTGCAGAAATGTATACATACCTGACGTTATAGGATTTGAATGTTTTTATGATTATTGCAGTGTGTTATGCTGAATTGCTTCCAGTTCTATTAGTATATCATGCTTTCCTTCATCTAATGCTACATTTTCAGAATTGTAAACATACCTGACATTATTTGAATGTTACTTTGTGTTAAGGAAGTGGTGTTC
The DNA here is from genome assembly GCF_044657685.1 of Stegodyphus dumicola. Lineage (NCBI taxonomy): Eukaryota > Metazoa > Arthropoda > Arachnida > Araneae > Eresidae > Stegodyphus > Stegodyphus dumicola. The sequence continues at coordinate 16,444,761 of NC_140772.1, read as the reverse complement.
AGTGGAAAAAATAAAAGCTCTACATTTGTATACAAAATTGTGAGAACTTTAGTACTGTGTCCTGGAGCATTATCAAGAATTAGGAGAACTTTAAAGCTCAAGTTTTGCTGTTTAAAGTAATATTCGACTTCTTTAATGAATGAATTTTATACTTGGTCATTAGAAAGGACTGTCATAACGTGGCTGACGCTCTGCAGCATACTACATATGATACAAATTCTCACTTTGGACAAATTAAATGTAGACAATTAAGAAACTGCACATATGCGAAGTTGCATTCCCGAAGTCCATGTTTGGTTAGGGTTAACTGTGTGTTCATCTCTAATGTCAGTTATACATTTTTATTGGTCATGTTATGATTCTCTGGCCAGTAGATCTTTAAAAATCTTATACAAAAATCTGAGGTACAGAGGTCTGGATTTCACATTTTGTACTGTGTAAGGTTTTTACCGTGATCTATAACATCTATTCATTATGTATGAACAACCTTAAGTTATAAGGTATCTTTTTCTACCTCATAAATTATCTCCTTTTTGGTAGTAGTGTGTTTAGAATTCTCACTTGGCTTTCAATTTTTAAATTCATATCTCATGTACCAAAGGATGTACCTGACTTGATCAGCCCATAATCAGAATCTGCTTTCCTTCCATGTCAGATATATAGTCAACTGTATCATAGACAAATAAATGTCATATAAAGCAATCTTTCAAATAATGCAGTATATATGTAATATTAAATTTATATAAATGTTTTTGTTTTGTTCTATCTGATGTAAATTTTTATGATTTCTAAATACAGTAATAATATTAATATTATTTTTGATAATGCAGTATTTCTAATATTAAGAGTTGTGTACAGAAAATATATTTTTTTTTTTTTTTTTTTTTTTTTTATAAAACTGATGTGTTATTTTCTTGAGGTGCTGGAGAATCCTTAGAAAACACCATTGGTGCATTTGACAAGTAAGTATAACTTTGACCATCTATCGCATTTGTGTACATCAATTGTACAAGTTGTATAAAACAGAGTGTTTTTCCTTTTTTCTTTTCTTCCCCCCTCCCCCCCCTATGATTTTATACTTAAACAATCTCAAATAGTTTTAGTTGATAGAATTGTAAAAATGGAAATTTTAATCTAATCAGGGTCAAAATCTGCCTAATACTTTTCTGGAATCCTGGGGCCCAAATTAACTTTAATTTAATTTTATACATTATATTGTTTTGGAAATAATAAAATTATTGGATTAAGAATCTCATCAGCAGGGAGTGTTAAAATTTGAAGTTTTCTCTCATCGTAAGGATTGCGACATCTCTTTCTTTGAACAGTTGTGGCAATATTATTCACAAGACAGAAGTGTTTTTCGAAACATAAATATGTAATTTAAAAATTTTTGTTTCTGTATTAGAGTTTGTATTGTGGACTGATAATTTCCATGCCATGTGCATAGAATGGGACTTAACATTGAAACTTAAACGCAATAACCAATACACAAGAAATACACAAATGTTTTGTACAGGTCTTATAAGTATATTGCCTTGTGGCAAGCATATGTTCGCAACTCATACTCTCCCTTTATTTCCACTGAATATTTTCTCTACTCTTCCTGTTAACCACACATAGTGCCTGTAACTTTTCTTCATTTATTAATACTAAGGTCCAAACTTTTATTTTGTTCTTACTGAATTGCCATTTATTGTGTTTTTTCAGATTATTTAAGTAATCTCTTTTGTAAAGTTTCCAGATCCTTGAAGAGAATTTGGAAACTTTTTCCCACTTGCTAAACCTATTTTTATCGATATCTGTAAGAGGAGTTCTGTGATAGAAGTGTTGGGTTTCCCGTTAAGAAAATCCTTCAGTTTTTGCTAAAATTGTAATGAATTCTTCCAAAGTAAAATGATAATTTTATGCTATTATTTTAAAATTATATTTGAAGGATTTTATGCTAATTTCTTATAATCCCCCAAAATTATGAGATCTCAGAGGGTAAAAATGCCAATCAGTTTTTTTCTCAGTGAAATATTGAACCAATGGTTTGAACCATTTTAGCTCAGCATCTGTGCTAACGAAATTTCATTCATTGCCAGTAAAAATCTTAGAGACCTTGTCTTTCCTGGAGAATTTTTTTTTCAAAGTAGCAATGAATCCTGCTGATGTAAGTCACTTACAAAGTGTATTGCTTTAGTAAAAATACACACATAAATTGCTACATGTATCTTATTCAATAGCTCTTTCCTCTGTCTTTTGAATTTCATGCGATAAGTCCGAAAACATCTATTCCGGTAATTGTAAAAGGAGAAGAAGGTTCTATGCATGTCTTGAGCAATAAGCCTATCAGCTGCTGCTCTCAAATTGGCTTGTCCTTTGTGTGTGTGATACTATTGCGAATCGTTAATCTGCACAAATGTTTGGCATTTAATGACCAATACCTTTGACACGTTATGTACAAATAGGCCTGTAACCCTACATGCAAATATTTTAGGTGAAAATACTGTACAGTCATGTAAGTTAAGAGATGTTTAAGTAAGGGGACAATAGGATGTTTAGTGTTACTGTTAACTCTAGAATTTTATTATTCATCCTCCAACAATTTTTATCAAGAAAACAATTGAGAGAAAATACTTTACTTTTACCCTTCACATTCGGACCTTTTACTAAGGCTGAATTTGCTTCTAAATACTCACTTTGGATAAATTTTAAAAGAAAAGATTCAGAATTGTTCAATTCTTGACATTTCAGATACCACTTTTCTTGTCTCTTAGATTTCTACACCTATAGATAAATCTGAAAACATAGCAAACTGTACGAATAAGTTTAGAGAAATTTTTAGTAATTTTAAGCAAGCCATTATGAAACAAAACATTTTGATTAGTTACAGCAAAACACACATCCCCTTCTACAGAGGATCCCTTTTTCAGTTTTGAAATATCCTATTCTTCAGGAATAGAATTATTACATTCAAACTGCGAGACCTCATTTTTTCTAAGAATTCAGGACCTGATCACCAAGCCTCATTTTTAACTGTATCCGGCATGGTGTGTCCAAAACATTCTTTCTGTACACACAGAAAAATAGAATGGAAAAGACTTTATAGGTTACTATAGTTTACTTTTAACCTTCTTAATTTATATTAGATGGCAGCACAATGCAAACCAGTCCATACATTTTAGTCATATTTACTTTTTAAAGACTGTCATTTTTCAAAGAAACCTTCCAAATTTTTTTATGATATAAAAGGAATTGTTTGAAAAGAACTTTTTATGTTATACTCTTGGCTGTATGTTGATCACTTTCTTCTATATTAGTTTCAAATTTTTACCTTGAAATCTTGCCTAAAATCAAACAACAAACATCTGGTGTGCCCAGAGTGGAATCACTGGGACCAGATCAATAATTGTATCTTTGTTTCACTGCAGTATTTTCTTCCGTGAGCTCATTCACAGTAGAAAAGGTAGGTACACATTTATGTGTCATTTCCTGTTTTCCTTTTTCTTTTTTTTTCCCTTTACCCTTTTTTTTTTTTTTTCCTCTCTCCCTCTTTATTTATTTATTTATTGGAGGGGAGGTTTGGTTATCAACTAACAATTTGTCAGGGTGTTTTTCTGAATGTCAGAGGTAATTTTATCAATTAGTTTTTTGATTTTTCACTGCAAGAGTTCTTTTTTTTTTTTTTTTTCCCTTTCCCTTTCTCTTTCATTGAAAAAAGTTTTGTTAGCTTTATATTTTGATAGTTTTGTGTTGTAGATGTTTATTTAATTTTATTTTATGACTAATATTTTCTTAACTGTAGATGCAATATGAGTTTTTTTTTTTTTTTTTTTTAGCCCAAAGGGACAATTTGCCCAGAAGGGCTATTAATTTTGTTTTGGCATTTTGTGTCGGTTTACTTTTCAAATTGTTGCATACAAGTGTTAGAGCCCTGCATTATATTTACAGGAATTAAATAATAAAGTATCTGCATAAATGCATGTATGTTTCTTGCTCTGTGAAAAAACAACTGTACCTAGAGACATCAAATTTTGAATAACGTAGTCCTCCATTCAAATATGAGCATCTGGAAGCCCAAATTTGAAATATGTTTTATTATCTAGTTCATATTTTGTTAAGCATTAAAGAATTTTTAATTAACAAACTTGATTATTTGAAATCGAGCAATGACAACACTGTATGTGAAAGAAAAAACATTTTTATCTCCAGCGTGTAAGACAGTGTATCAGAAATTCTAAAAATATGCTCTTTTAAATATTTGTGATATTGCAATGGAGTTGGATTTATGGTTTAAGTGTGAAGAACATGATATTTGATAAGGTAACACATGTTAAAAAAACGTCCCTTTGGGTATAACATAAAATCTGAAAGCTTTCAGATTTTTATTTTTATTTTTTTAATTACTTTGCAAATAGATTGGAGAGGGCTGACCATGTCTGAAGTGCTAAAAATGCTAAACAAATTGCCTTCAGATAGTGAATCCGATACTGATCCCCATACATACACAAAACATGCAATGTTTGGGTGGTGTCACTTGCTTTGAAAAGTACTACTGTGTAGAGGAAAAATACACAAAATTGTAAATATGAAATGTAAATATCATGGTGCCAAGTTACCTTCTTTCATTTAAACGCATGTGGTCATCATATAACCAAGAAGAGCTTTTTGGGGGGGGGCGGGTATAGATTAGCAGGCCTCCCCGTGGTACACTCTAGGTAATGCTAAATCTGCTATGGTAATCAGAATCTAGAGTTTTTTAATTGTAGGCAAAATCTTTTATTTTATTACATACTTCCTAGCAGTGCTTGCATCAGCGCTCTTTTTGGAGCTCTATTCATTTAGTGAGCCTGCTTCGGGCACACCCACAGAATTAAAACGGTAAGTGCTATCTTTATAAAATTTCACCTGGGTACTCCTCTAGGCCTGATCTGACTGCTTACATTTTTTTGGGGTTGAAATTCCAACTTTAAAAGTTAGTGTGCTAGAAAGGGTTAAAAGACTTTCTGCACTAATCCAGCTGGTTACAAGGTCTGCTGTATTCAATTTGCCAGGTGTGTGTGACTATGATTGTTAAGAACCTGAGTCTCAGCTCCTTTAATCCAGAATAACATGATCTGGAAGTCTGGTGCAAAAATGAACTGTAGGTGTCCCTTTTCGTTTTATAATTTGTTCTACTTCTTTTACAAATCTGGCTGCGAGCAATGCATCCTTGAGTTTGAGTTTCAGTAGAGTCAGTTTCTTTAATAGGACATGCAACTTTTTGAAGCAATTAAGTTTGCTTAAATTTTATTAGCATAATTAACTCATAAGAAGTGTGGTTCCAAATGCTTTTTTTGCTGACATCGGATAAAGTATGGATTTTAAGTTGGTTTGGCGTCACTTAGGCTACACTTGAGGATCATCTTAGGAACTTGCAAGTTAATAATATCTAACACCTCAAACCTTCACTTAGTATATGTTTGGAAAAGATCTGTTGGAAGTTCTGAATCTTAAAAGCATTTCCTAAGTCACAATTCTTAGAACAGACATTTGAGTCTGATTGTGAATTGTATTAGAAGACTGAGTATATTGTAACACTTTCTTGGTTATTAAATTCAAACAAGTCTTTCATATCTGTAGAGATGTCATCTTTATGCACATACCATGAAAGACCGAGAACCTTATGTAGTTTATCAGTAAGATTGGCCTTTGAATGTAAGGGATGGGTTTTGAACCATTTATCTTCTCATGTTTTTGCCTGTTCCTTGTTGTCGTAACTCCACTTACATCCTTACATTTCTTACATCACCCATAATTATTCTGACTTTATGTGACATCTGAAAAGTGGATGAGATGTTGTTGAGAGTTCTTACAAAGTTGTTAACCTATACACATTTATCGAGGATGCAACTCTTGAAACCTTTCAATGTGTTCCTTTAATGGCAGAGAGCAAGAAGAGACTGGAATGGACACCAAAGAGAACAACTCAACAAAATCTAATGTTCACTTGTACTGGAATTTTACTTGGAAATAGAAATCGGACTACATTCTGGTCTTTCTCATGGAACAATATTTTTAAAAATGAGTTTTTGATATCTGCTAAGATGACCAGAGCAATTCAAACAGAAGAAGATAAGCATGTTGAATATCAGGGGGTTAAGGCTAAGCTCAGTGTATAGACAGTCATTTAAGTCCATACTCTTCATGTGCAAAACAATTTGTTTCTTGGTACTGACCAATTCTCTGTAAACTGTTGAAAATGGCAGATAAAACAGAGACTTATCACCTTGTCATTTGGAACTCGTTCAATGATATGTTGTTTTTCATAATCTGTCAGCAACTCTTGATAATTGGTATACAGTTCGGAACACTTCACAAATTTTTTATTCAAATGATCCAGTTGTCTCCTGGCAGTTGTTAAGTTATCATTTAATTCCTTAAAATCATATTTTCATGGTAATCAAACTCTGTGTCTCCCTTCCTTGCAACATATGGAATTCCTACAGAGGGTCATGGCCCTAGTTTATCTGAGTGTACACCTTGGAGGACTTTGAATCTAACTCCCAAAAATTGTTGCAAACTCTCATCAATACGATCTCCTGTGAAATAATATTGGGAATTGTTTGGAGACATGGTGGGAATCAAACCTGTCACTGTATATCTGAAAACTGTTTCAATTAAAATGATAGAATTACAATTCACCAGATTTGGTTTCTCTTTAATAGTTAATAAAATATGTATGTTCATATTGTATACCCAAATTGTACTTTTGATTTTGTATCCCAAATTACTTTTGATTACTTTTGACCTCCCAGTAGAAGCAATATTTTTTTGTGGTAAATACATTTTAGGATCAGCATTCTTTATAATTTTTCAGCAAATTAAAATTTTTGATATTTCTTCAGCTGGCACATTCCCAACAGTTTTGGGCAAATTTAAAAGTTTAAGCTCCTTATTAAACTAATCTTCATTATTAGGCTATGCACATACAAATTTTTTCAGTAACTAGAGCTACTGTATTTTTTAGTTCAGTTAAATCTGACCTATATCTCAGTTTTTGAGATCCCGCTAAATTAGCTCTCTTCAGTTTTTAAATTTTGCATTGAATCTGAATCATACAAAGGATTAAACTGCTACCACTTCCCATTCAGTTGCATTAAATTAACAGCGAAGAACATTTTTATTTGTATTGGATAAAAACAAAAGGCATTTTGACTTTCATTAATAGAGCCATCTGGCACTTGGGATTGCATGGCATCTCATTCCAAATTTACAGTTTTCTTGCCATTTTGCACCATATTCAGTAATAAATCGTGTTTCTTTTTATTTTGTTTTTGTCTTTTGAGCACGAAGTTTGCTCCATGTAACATCGTACTGAGATTTTTATTACATATTTTACATTTTAAATGAATTTTCTTACATATAGACATTGTATGAAATCTAAAACAGTTATAACGCAGATTAAATTTTCTGACATATTTTAATCCCTCATCTGCATTTAAATCAACTACTAGCGGGCAAGCCCACTACCTCAGGGGATGGATGCGTTTGTGAGATTCGAAAGTTGGACCGAACTACCGGGCTGCTTACCGCTTTTGTTCGCCGGGATTCGAAAGTTGGACCAAAGTACTGGTGTTCAACGATTTTGCCCGGGATGCACCCGCTGTATTCACGTATGCATCCACAAGATACAACATGCACATTACACATGCAGAAAATCATGAAAACACCCATGCAGCCAAGAGGGCTGAAGCCCACTGCCTAAGAGGACAGATGCCTTCATGGAGGACTTTTTAAGGACATCTGCCTCGTATACACGTTAGACATGTGGAAAAGCACGAAAACACCCATACATCTGAAAATGGAATGTGATTCAATGCATCCTAACATTCAGTTATTTTTGTCATATTTCACTGTTTAGTGTTTTGAATTAATTCCCATTTAAATTTGTTTCCTTCCATACCTTTGTTTACGCTTTACAAAGCTCGGTGTCTATTGTTTATAAATGCTGTAATTTTTTCCCAACTCAGTAATTCAAAACCCAATTCCATTTTGTATAATTGCTGAGTGCCAGTATATGTTTGTTAAAGAGTTACATAAATAAATATCTTCCTAAAGAGGGTTTTGTGTGTTAATTCTGCTTGTTTTAACTATCCCAAATTACTTTTGATTTTGTCAAGTGTTTGCCTTAAATTAGATATGTATTCATATTTAAAGTAATTAAATATTTCATTAATATGAATGCATAATAAAGCAACTGTGTGTTATCAAAATATTTTTCAATGCTTTGAATAAACTATTAGTATATGTATCATTTACCGCAATTAGTCATTTTGCATTACCCTTATGTGCTGACTGAAGACAATATAATTTTTGTTATTCTGACCACAGATAATTATCATCAGTTAATGACATAAATTGTGCTTTGAATGACAACCATTCAGCATATAAACCTGAGGACTTGGGAAGATTAATTGACAGTAATTTTACTTTGCCAGAGAATGGACTACTTTTTAATATTTGGAATCAACCGTTTGAAGCTTTTGAATAATGTTTATATTACCCACAGACATTTGATCTCATGAAAATGTCTTTATTCTCATTAATTGTGATATACCCCATTTTCAATTTGAAGATAATGTGAAGTCTCTATTTAATCAGACTGGATCGAATTTAAGATAATAAACAGAAAGCATTATTCTATGCAGCAATGTTTTTTTATTGGAAAGGCAAACATCTGCATTCCCCATACATTTGCAACAGATGCATCAGTTTTACTAAACGTCAAGATGTAGCTTTATATTTTTTTACAAAATCTAAAGTCATATAGCACAGATTAAATTGCACTAAAGTTTCATTTACACCACTATGACAGTTATTACACCACTACTTTACATGGTATTACACCACTACTTTTAATGACAGTTAAAAATAATTATTTGGCTATATTATAAATTGAATTTCATCAACATCTGACAACAATTTTACTAATCTACTTTCAACTCTTAAAGAACCCCTTTCATAAGTTACTGGATTCAACCCAAACAATTTGGAATTTTGACACAATTTTTTTTACATTTAAAATTGTTCAATTTTGCAAAAATAACCACTTTATAACTTAATAACACATAGCATTACAAATTACATTTTTAGTCACAGGGCCTGTAACTTTACTCCGTGACTTTAAATTGTTCATGAATCTAAATATTTATGACATAACTTTTAAAATTTTGTCCAAGTTATCAAAGTTCTCTATCTTTAACACGGATTGTAGAGGTTGAACACACTGCTGGTAACATGAGTCACAACTCTTTCTTCAACAGTATCTGTTATGTTATAATGTCCATTCATTTTATAGTCTTCAACTAGTTTATTTCATCTTGATGTAGCCATGGAGATTCATGCCACCACACTCAATCTACTATTCCAAGCTTACTCACTCTAACACCACACGTGATTTTGTCAGCAGGATTGTGACAGTGATACGATTGTGATACAGCAGGATTGTGACATCCAGGACAGTGATACAACATACTTGGTGATGTTTTATCTTGAATTTCTGACACATGATTTTGTGCAAATGTTTTCCATTGCCATGGGGAGTTCTTTATTCAGTGAAGCACAATGTGAGAATTGGTCCACAAATATTTGCTTGAGCAAAATGCACACAAACTGTAGTTATAAGGCATGCATCTAACACTGCTGCCATGAGTTTGAGTCTAGATATTTTGAGGGGAGCCACTCTTCTCTTGGCTGTCATTAAACTTTCTCTGTCACATTTAAAGCTAAGAAATTTCACATACGTTGCTGCTCCATAAGAACTTTAAGATAAATCACAAAAACAATATTATTCCAACACTTCGAGCATTTCATCAATGTCATGAAAATACTAATGAGGTATTTGGATATTTGGTAGATCACATAGTTGCCTATACCATTTGTTCCATTTGCATTGTAATTCTGGTGGAAAAACTTCATCCCAACCAATGCTTTTAAGTCATAAATCCTGAAAATGAATTTCTGCTTGAATCATATATGAAGCAAGAAACCCAACAAGATGAACGATCTTTGTAGCAGCTTGCAAAACATAATTTGTTGTTTGATCATATCACAGGATGAAATGCGTAATATCTTGACCATTAGAACAGACAATATACATATTTGAATAACCTAACTTAATCTCTAACTGATTCTTTTATGTGAGTAGGGACTTAATTTTTAAGTTCTTGTATAAATCCTCTCTTAATGTCATTTATAACTTAATATCTTTGTTTCTAATGATTTTAATTTTTCCTCTCTTTACAATTCATTCTTTTTGTTTTGAATACTTAATTTACATAATCAAATAAACTTATTCTCCAGATTAAACTGCCTGAACAATCAGATAAATTGCTAATAACATTTTTCTTTCAATCACGATATATGTTATTCTTCTTCCTTGTATATTTTAACTGCTCTCGGGTTAGATATGATTGACTTAATTATGGGCATCTTCTCAAATATTATCCTGGTTATTTGGAAGGTGACTGTATGAAAAAGATTATGTAATTTCAATAAATATACCTCCTCCAAAAAATATATCTGTTGAAAAATGTATGAATATGTTTATGATATGTGAAAATTTTTCAAATAAGACATTAAATATTTATAGCCTTTCCAAAAAACTTTTGTGTGGGAATATAACAGATGACAGAATTATTTTATGTTACAAAATATGGTTTAAATATTTTCTCAGGTGATAAATATTAAAAGGATTTAAAAAGTAAATGTATTTTACCTACTAAAATTTTGGTTGCTTTACTTTAATTTTATTTTCTAGTGCTTTAAAACAAGGCACAGACATGCTGGAAATTGATTTGCATTTAACTAAGGATGGACAGGTTGTCGTATCTCATGATAATAATCTGCTTCGTGTAACTGGAGTAGATATGAATATATCAGACTCAAATTATCAGGTATGATATTATTAAAATTTGGGTTAGACTATTATGTCCATGCTTCTACACAAATTAGTTTTTACTTCACATCATTATGCTTAGAAGATATGTATTTTTGATAACTATTTATTTTTCTTAATATTTTGAATATACTTAAACTATTAGTATTTTTGATAGGACTTACCACCTTTGAAAAGACATCTGTCTAAAGAATTTTCTAAAGGTAATTAATTATATGCATATAATTTCCTTATTAGTTTAGAAACTTATAATCCACTGTTGGGGAAAAAAAAATGAATGCATCAAAAAAAAGTAAATCTGCACTAAAATTTGAGAATTTTTTTATAGTTAATTATTTAATGGTGGATTTTTACCGGAATCTTTTGTTTTATTCTCTTCCTTTTGATAGCACTCATAAGAGTACAGAAGTTTACATTTTTAAAAGTTCTTTTTTAATTGAAAAGAAAATTGTTGACTACTAGGATTGTTGACCACATTCAATCTACTATTCCAAGCTTATTAAGCTTATTAAGCAAAATTGTTGACCACACTCAATCTACTATTCCAAGCTTATTAAGCCAAATTGTTGACCATACTCACTCTAACACCACACGTGATTTTGTCAGCAGGATTGTGACAGTGATACGATTGTGAATTTTTATCCTACTAGTGTAACCACAGCAATGCATTATTGGGTTAATTTGTTGCGTCTTTTGAGTTTAGCTTTTTATTAATCTTGCAGCATTCTGAAAGGAAACCGTTTGATGTTTCTGTTGAAGAGAGACATATGCCAGATTGATTTTTGAAATGTATAAAATCTTTTGGGTATTTATATATGAATGTAACCACCTAAGTGAAAATTGCAATGAATGCGATGAACTCCAGCAGTCATGTATGTAATAATGCAACTATGTGCATAACAATTCTTCAAATTTAAATAAGCAATGTCCTCACTTTCATATGTGCTCCAAGTTCCAGTGATTTTTGCAGATAAATGGTGATATTTTCTTTCTTAAAATATATAGAATTTCGTATTTTGCTGTAAAATAAATTGTATGAGAACTCTTTTAAAGACTAGTGGCAAAGTATTGCTATGTTGATGCAAGTACCACAGAGACAGAGAAAGGCTGTATAGGACCCTTTTATGAATTCAGATAAAGGTTTAACAGACAGCACTAACTTGCGCTTACAGAAGCCAACAGTTATGGCTTAACTCAGAGATAATGCATTACTAAAACTAATGGAAGCAAGTTAGCCTAACGGCTGCACACTTAGAAAAATGCTAGTTGGCTCTGACCTAAGGTTGGCATAACAAGCCTTATGGTGATAATAACTCAACGTCGCATAATTATATTTGCAAGAAAATGAAATTAGCAATGTGGCCTTCAAGCAGGTAGAACACTCTCTGGTTCTACCCTCTAAACCTTTAAATAGTCTCTTCTTTCTTCCTCATTTAAACAGTGAACAGTGAACCTACAGCGAACAAGATTGTGGTAACATTTCTGTGGGAGTTGTCAAGAAATCATTAAAGGGAAAATTGTTGTCAGTTCTTAAAACACTTGTCATGAAATTTCCAATAAAACAATGAAACAAAAATCCACATGCAAGTAGGTTTATGATTGCTTATCAAGCTAAATAGTAGCATAAAATGTAAAAATGTGTGTAATGATTTTTTAAATGTAAGTTTCGGCAGGTGAGGATTTTTTTTTTTTTTTTTTTTTTTCTTCTTGTGAGTGTGTGTAAAAAATTGTCATGCAGAGCCAAGAAAAAAGTTTAAAACTCAAAAATTCAAAAAGTTTAAAACTGCTTAGTGATACCACACATTTTTTTGTTTCTTTTCCTGCACCTTTGGCTCAATATTAAATAAAAAGTAATGACCAGGAACAAAAAAGAACATTCTCTAATTTCAGGACAAAATCTTCCACAACCCCACTGTGGGAGAAGAACATGTCCTACATTATTTTTCTTACATTCTGATTATCCATGCCCCCTTTGGTAGAGAAATTGCTTTTTTTTTTTTTTTTCTTTTTTTTTTCTGCATATTTTGGAATATATATGCATGTACATGTGCTTCACACACGTTTGTGTGCCCATGAATTTATATGTTTCATCTTTAACTGTCATTTTGCTGAACATCCACTTACTATTAAAAGGTAATTGTCTGTCATAAAGATCTTTGCTTCTCCCCCCCTCATAATATTTCTTGTTTCTTAAAAAAAGGGATGCTTTCTTTTATCTTTTTTATCTTTCCTTTTATTTTTTTTTATGGATAGTATAGTACTTATGCACTGTAAAAATAGCCAAATAAATATTTTTCACCAATTCATCAAATTCGCAATGAGTTTTTTCCTTTTTGTGGTGGTGTAAGACTTTGAATTGCATTTTGATTTAATGAGATCAGTACTAGAAAACAGTATTTCATTGTGAAGAGCATCTGCTTTTGTGAAGAAACAGGATAGCTAGTTCTTCATTGCTTGGCAAACTCCAAGTCATGAAATCCTTTGTCTTCCTTTCCTCCGAAAAAGTGATTAGATGAAAAACAGAATCATGCAATTAAACTAACCAGAAAAAAAAAAAAAAAAAAAAAAACTTCAGTATTATAATATTATTGTTGAGCAAATACCCAAATTTTAAAAAAGGGCCAAGCCATGTGATCCTTATTTATCATATCCGTGACCTCAAACTTAAATGTTGAGATGATCTTTTTCTAAGTTATAAAACATTTTATTTGCTAAACTGTTATCAATTTAAACTAAACTAACTCTAATCTAAATATTGCTATTAGATTGGCTGTCAGGTATTATTTTTTATAGGGAATCATTCACATCGTATCCCTGTAAGATAATTACAATTTTTTAAACTAATAAGATTTAATGATGCATGGTGTGTTGCTTTTACTTTTTCTCATCAGTTAGCTCGGGAAGTTTCAGTGTATTAAATTTCCTGAAAATGATTTGTGTTTGCATTTAATTTAAATGTGTTTCAATAAATTAGTTTATCATACTTGGGTCTGGTTGTTTTTGATATTGTAATTTCACATTTAAAAAAATTATCAGCTTTTTTTTATTTTAATTTATTTCTGTTTCTTCACATTTCAGTTTTTCGAAATTGTATTTCTTAAAAATTCTTTAGCAAAAATTGTATCATTTATAATATTTTTTACATCTATTATGTGTGAGTCAACAGAATATTAGGCATGTATTTTTACATTTGTTATCAGTTATTTTAAATTTAGCCAGAACAATATGTCTCAAAAATTCAAAATTTTAAACTGCTTTTTTTACTTTTTTGATACTAAACAATTCATTTTATTGTTTCATTTCAAAAAGTACAACAATTCAAAAAACAGAAGGCGTGTCTTACCTTAATATTTTATGTTCTAGCCTTTATAAAGAATGAGGCAGACATACGTGCCATTCAGTAACATGTGTAATTGCTTCAGAAATAACAATAAATAAAACTAACTATACATATCTGAAAAAAAAAAAATTATGGATACAAAGATAAAATTTCAAGCATCTTGTTCAATGGCATGTTTTCAAAAAAATACTGATAATATGTTACAAGTTATATTCAAACTTTATTGTTTATTCTTCCAATGCTATTCCAATGGACCTTTCTGTTTTATGTCTCTGTAAGAATTTCTAAGAAAGTAATCACCATTTCTTGTAATGCAGAAGTAAAAGTGGTAAGGGTTATACTTCAAATTAAAAGGAGATGTTAAAGAACTACTAATGTTGCAACATTATGCTTTCTTGACAAATTTAGACGATGGAACTCAATATATTATTGCGAACAAATATAAATTAATTTCAATGCATTAGTTCCAGCAATAAATGTATTATATGTGTATATGTGTATTGTAAATATTTTTGCCATTATAATTCATCATTCTGTTTCTTTTGTAAAAAAAATCGCCAGATTGTGGCAAGGTTGTTGTGCTAATGTGGAAGTACCTTATTTTTTTCATTTTGAATACTGATGTTTATTATGCTGAAGAAAAACTATATAAACTCTGTATACTAAGATAGAAATCTTATGATTTGAAATTTGTAAAAGCATATAAAAATTTGTATATTTTAAATTTTACTTAACTTATTTTTTAATGTAGTTCATGATATTTTACAGTAAAAGATTTTGTCTGAGTTTGCCAATTGAATCCAAATAGTTTTTTTCCAATTTATTTCTTTCCTAAAGATAATATTAAGATAGTTCATTCATTTTTCAAGCTCATGTGTATCAATAAACCATTCAAGTAATACTGCAGTGGAAAATCTCATACCACCACACATAGAAATGTGTATTAAGATGAAATGCAATTTTTTATTCTAAAATATTGACTTAAAATCTAGATTTTTATTTAAAGTACCACCATTAAAATATTTATTCCTTATTGAAATCACTAAAAATGTGTTTATATGCATGCATTTCTCATAATTTTATTTTTTATTCTCTAATATGAATTATTGATATAACTGTATTAATCAAAAAGTATTTATTTTCCTTTTGTAGGTGAGCCATTTACTGGTGAGAAAGAAGCAAGAATACCTTTGCTGAAAGAAGTTTTTGAAAGATTTCCTAAAGTGGCAATTAACATTGATATTAAAGTAGATAACGATGTCCTCATATCAGAAGTAAATTTCTTATTAATAGCTTAAAGTATATGTATAAACATGGTTATGCATAAAAATTTCTCCGAATGATGTGTTAAATAATTTTTGTTTTAAATCTGTTGCATTTATTAATCTCAAAATCTGAATCTCCCAAACTCTTAAAAAGCCAATATTTACAAATTTCTGTTTGAAACAAAAATTTTGTTCAACTACACATGGAATCATTTGACAGAAAGTTGACAATCGTTGACTAAACTGGTTTCTTTCCTATGAGATCTTTTGATATTTACTACCAGTGTTTAGTTTTATTTCTTGCACAGATTTCAATGACAGATTCCAATAGCAGTAAAAAAAAGAAATACTCATACTAAGCAAAAGAAGGAAAGAGTTCCTGTCAAATAAGGCAGATACTCAAACAGCAATAACAATAAAAAAAAAAAAAAAAAAAAAAAAAGAATTGAAAACTCAACATGTCTGGAAAATCAGTAAAATGTGTATTAATATGATAGGAGAAAGTATTAGGTGTGAGCAGTTTAGTTTCTACCTGATTTAAGGGTGTTTAGGTGTCTTTTGCTGTGAAAGAGTTAAATATTAATTTTTAATTTTATTTATACCATTGTATAAAATAATAATTAATTTTTCGTGAAATTGAGTATTGAAGTCATAAATTGGCAAACATAACTTTGTTTGTGATATCATTTGATTGTTTGTGATATCATTTGATCAGTTTCTTCCTGATTTAAGGGTGTTTAGGCTAATACAGTCAAAAGTCGTTAATCCGGACTCGTCGGGACTTCGGCGATTCCGGATTATAGATCATCACTTTAAATCTGGTAAAATGGCATGTAGAAATTATAAATTTAAAAGTGTGAAACCGTAATTTATGAAATAAAGAACAATTATGATCTAAAGGGTATCAAAATTTACAAAAAAAAGCTTAATATTTATTTGGTTACTTTATTAAACATTTCTTTCAATGTAAGTTGTTTAAGTTGCTTCATTTTTTATGTGATAATACGTTATCTTTAATTCTATAAACAGACATAATTTTCTGTTCAGTTACAAAGTTCTGCTGTTCAAGTCCTATAATTGTTGTGTCGAGAATACCGACTAATTTGTCAATCGAAATTTTTTCGTTTTCAATAACGTCTGAGTCACATTCTTCGTTATTGGAAGTGAATTATAATGACAAGGAATTTGATTTAAATCATATCAAAGACGCAGTACATCGAGATGAAATACTACATTTAGTAAGGAATTATAAGCCAAATAAAATAAAAACATCTGCCCTGAAGATAAGGATAGTGCTGACAGATCAACTTCCAGTTCATTGCGTGCCACGACATTCCCCCCCCCACACACACACACGCAGAGCTGCGTGAAATTGATAAACAGATTTCGGAATGGTTAGATAAACAAAGGATTTGCCTTTATCCATTTTTTGCAGCAATTCCACTTCTTGTTTAATGGACTTCGAAACATACTTTCGCTTTGTAGATCCTTTACATATTAGTAAATATATATCAGAAATTCTATTTGACATAATCGAAAGTTCAAGCTTACTTTTATAAAATTGCTCTAACAGTCTGCAAAGCCAAATCCAATTTGAAGATTAAGGAACAACACAATCTGCAACATTAACTGAATTAGATAATTTTAGCTTAGCTTATACCGTCTGTTATACATTAAACGCGCATTCGTATACGTATTTTGCACATGCGCACATGCATATTTGCAGCCGTAAAGGTCTTACGCGGACGCATGCGCAGAAAGTTTGTAGCTTTGAGGTCCGGATTATGGGTGTCCAAATTAACGACTTTTGACTGTATATTATTATATATAAGCATTTGATCAGAAAAAACACTACCATTGTCCTCTTCTACTGACAATGAATTTCCATACTGCAATTAAATTGAGAGCTGGCTTATTGAAACAGCAGTGTTATAGGGAATACTGGTTTAATATGCTACCCTTTTAAGTTTTTTAAATTAATTTGTTTAGTAAACTTAGTATCTGATATGACATTTGAATGATGTTCAGTTAAGACATGATTTTTAGTTAAGTACTATATAGCATTCTCTATTCTGCACTGTTAATCTAGAGATGTTACCACTATACTATATTCTAGACCAGTCTCAACATGTTTTGCTCACTGCATCCCTAATAGCTGCATATCTTGCAAATGCTACTAACATTTGTGTATCTGCCAGATACACAAATGTTATAACAACTCAACAATAAAATAGCATAAATTTTCTGATATGTTCAGAAACATGTTGCATGCATTTTGTTATAAGCACGCTGTTGTCAAGAAAAATTATATTGTTGTAAGGAGCATATTTGTTGAGGTCAGCAGTCGTGCTTCAGTCTTGTTCTCTGAGAAATCCTGCTGTTCATCCACAACAGTGATTCTGGACACCAGCTAGTGTGGAAAGAGAGAGGGGAATTACTGGAATGTTAAGGAAACTGATCTGCATAGGCAGACATCATGCACAATGGCAGAACTTTTCACATATTTGGTGAAGGTACATTAACGTCATAGCAGTACTGTACTGAAATTCTGAGCTATGTCTTTCTTCACCATGGTTGGTACAGGCTTTCTATTTTATGGATGGCTGGGGCAGAATCCCTTAGGCTCTCATAGGCTGTACAAATTAAGGGAACTTTACAACAGTATATGTGACAGATGCCAAATGTACATGCATCTGAGGAGGTCACACCTCATACTATCCATCAAGCTGTTCTTTTGAAAACAGCAGTAAAGATCACCTCCTCTACCCTTTTTGGGGGGGCTGCTTATCCAGTTTTGCCATGCAGCAATATCTGTATGGTTTTGAATAATAGCAATACATCAGGAATTTCATTAAATATGTTCATGGTCTCATTAACTGATGTCTGGTATTAGTTCTAATGAAAAATAGCCTCTGTAGTGTAAATTTCATATAGAGTCAAAAGTCGTTAATCCAGACTCGTCGGGTCTTCGGCGATTCCAGATTATTGATTTTTCCGGATTATAGATCATCAGTTTAAATCTGGTAAGATGGCATACAGAAATTATAAAATTAAAAATATGAAACCGTAATTTATGAAATAAAGAACAATTATGATCTAAAGGGTATCAAAATTTACAAAAACAAAAAGCTTAATATTTATTTTTTTACTTTATTAAACATTTCTTTCAATGTAAGTTGTTTAAGTTGCTTCATTTTATGTGATAATACTTTCTCTTTAATTCTATAAACAGACATAATTTCTTCTTCAGTTACAAAGTTCCGCTGTTGAAGTCCTATAATTGCTGTGTCGAGAATACCGGCTAATTTGTCAATGGAAATTTTTTCGTTTTCAATAACCTCTGTGTCACTTTCTTCACTATTGGAAGCGAATTATAATGACGAGGAATTTGATTTAAATCGTATCAAAGACAGAGTACATCGAGATGAAATACTACATTTAGTAAGGAATCATAAGCCAAATAAAATAAAAACGTCTGTCCTGAAGATAAGGATAGTGCTGACAGCTGCCCCCGCCGCTGACCAGCGTGAAATTCATAAACAGATTTCAGAATGGTTAGAGAAACGAAGGAAATGATGCCTTTATCCATTTTTTTGCAGCAATTCCACTTATTGTTTAATGGACTTCGAAACATACTTTCGCTTTGTAGATCCTTTACTTATTAGTAAATATATATCGGAAATTCTATTTGACATAATTGAAAGTTCAAGCTTACTTTTATAAAATTGCTCTAACAGTCTGCAAAAAATAATAAGCCAGATCCAATTCGAAGATTAAGGAACAACGCAATCTGCAACATAACTGAATTAGATAATTTTAGCGTAGCTTATACCGTCCGTTATACATTAAACGCAGATGTGCACACGCATATTCACAGCCGTAAAGGTCTTACGCGCATGCATCAACACGAGGCATGCGCAGAAAGTTTGTAGCTTTGAGGTCCAGATTATGGGTGTCCGAATTAACGACTTTTGACTGTATTTTAGTATTTGTTTTACAAAATAATTAGTATACATTTTCAAAAGTTCACTTTTTTCTTCTTTGTAATATTTGAGAAAATTGTTTTAAATTTTTAGGTAAATAAACTTATTAAGGAATATCATCGAGAAAACATTACAGTGTGGGGAAACTTCAGTAACAATGTTACAAAGAAGTGTTATAAAATGGTAAGTTGTCAAAGGCATGTAATTTTTTGTCAGAAATTTAATGCATCATACAAAAGTATTTTATATCTGTTTAATGTAAGTCTAAAACAATTTCCATCGTTTTAACAACTTCAGCTTTTTTTTTTTTTTTTTTTTTTTTATTATTATTATTATTTTCAGAATCCTAACATTCCCATTTATTTCTCTGCAAAAAGAGTTGCTATTCTCTTGATCCTCACCTACAATGGTTTGTTACCTTTCATTCCTCTAAAAGAATCATGCTTAGAACTTCTTATGCCATCTGTTGTATTTAAGTATGTATCAATTAGTATGAAATTCTGTAATTCATTTATCACATGTTTAAATTTTTGACTGTTAGTATTTTCAGTATTTAATGTATATTAATTAAAATTGGGTTACTAAACAATTTGTGCTGATATATACCAAGGCTGCACTGTAAATTCTTATGCTGCCTCTATTCTTGCTGTTCTATCATGGTTAGAATATTTTGTCTTGTTTTTGTTTCTATAACGATTGCAGCATCACAGAATAATATCAGTGGTGAGAATCCAATACCAACTAGTATGCAATTAAACATGCACTTGACTCGCTTAAGTCACTTTTCGTCTGCCCGTTGGTCAGCGAGTATAATTAGATTGTAATCCTTACTCACTCTTTTTCCCATGTAAGTGGCATTGTTATGGATTAAAGAGAAAAAATATTGTTAAGTTTTTCAACTTGAATCATATACACTCTACAGAAGCCATCAACACTTGCAAATATTCATTGTAGATATTACTTCCAATTACAAAAATGTTTTAAATAACACAAAATACTTTTGTGTTAGCCTTTTTAAATTTAAAAAAATTAGCTTTGAAAAAACTTCAAAATCTAACTTTTTATGGAGACCTTGGCCCTTACAGTTATGTTAGAAAAATTTTATTTACTATCCATTGGAAAAGGGGTACCGTTACCTCCAAATAGGTAAGGTTTCTGCTTTTTCATCCTCAGGAGGTACTTTATTTCTCTTCTGCCACCCAAAGGAAAATTCATGGAGGCATTTCCTATTCTGGCACTTGGGGATGCTCTCTTTAAGGACTACAGACTCCCCCGAGAGTTCTGATTCGTTGGCTAAAGAAGCCAGAGACCTTGAACAATCCAATTTCTTCATCGCACTCACTGATACAAATGCAGTAACCAAATATAGACTTTTGAGTCATACTTTAGAAGCCGCTTGTTGTTGACTTTGACTGCCATGAGAACATAACATCCATAATAGCTAATCCTTCTCATACGTCTTACCTGTAGAATATATCTACTGCATATGTCTAATGTCAATATGTATGCCAACTAATGTGTTAATGTGTTTTCTTATCTTTTACTAGAAATCCAAGCATGATGATTTCACGTGGTAGATTATGGAGTCCATGGGTAGTGTGGGTTATAGAGAAGTAAGTACTTTCGGAACTTGGAAAGTATGGTTTAGATTCAGAGAGTAAAGTGATTGTTGTTAAGAGTCTCTGATGTGTAATATTTTTACATTATTTCGTATAAGCCTAATGTATAACTGACAACTGAATATTCAATTTTATGTGCTAGATTAGTTTTTATGGCTAGTTAATAATATAAATGTTATGTAAAGAAGAGAGTCAAATGTTAAAAAGTTTCAGCACTGCTAGTAAAAGTTACCTTTAGGTTTGATAAAAATGTTGTATTTATCATAAATTTCATGAGAAACTATGTGGTCATAGTGTTCCGATTTTGAGAGTATTTAAGTTGAGTACTTTAAGCAACAGCATAGAATTTCTGCAGTTAGTGTATAGTAATATTTCACTAAAATATCTCAACATTTGTACATTACATAAACTTTTTTCAAATTGAAATGTGCTTCCTTTAAAGTCTTAGAAATATTATTTGGCATTTTATTATTGTTATGAGTTCTATTAGCTTTTAGACCCGAATAAAGTATTTCTTTTTAACTTCGTCATGTATAGTAAAATGTAAGTGTACTGAACAGGAATTATTTCCTCAAATAAAATTATATATAAAAATGGTATTTGAAAGAATACATTTCAATTTTATTTAGGTTACTAATGCGTAAAGCTTTGTTTGATCATCTTTCAAAAAGAGGCATACAGGTAAGTCATGAAAAAATAATAATTATAACATTATTTTTTGCTGTTAAGAATGATTAAATGCTGAAAATAATTAAATATTTTTATAGGATTGAAATGTTTTAAAAGTGTCAAATGGCCAATTTCGTATAACTGCTAATGAAGAAAGTTCATAATACTGAGATAAAATGCATGATTTTTTTTAACATTTAGTTGAGTGTATGAGCTTCTTATTGTCTGCTTGTGAAATTTGTATCCATTTTGTAAACTTTATATTGATCTTTAAATTTTTTCCCATGTATTGATCTAGAAATCATATACAGTCAAAAGTCGTTAATTCGGACACCCATAATCCGGAATGATCTATAATCCGGACGTCAAAGCTAAAAACTTTCTGCGCATGCGCCGCATTGACACATGCGCATAGGCATTTACAAGTGCGCGTAAGACTCTTACGACTGCACATTTGCATGTGCGCAAGTGCAGAATATGTTTTCGCGTGCGAGTTTTATGTATAACGAACGGTATAATCTAAAATTATCTATTTCAGTTAATGTTGATGATTGCGTTGTTCCTTAATCTTCGAATTGGATCCGGCTTATTATTTTTTGCAGACTGTAAGAGCAATTTTATAAAAGTAAACTTGAACTTTCGATTATGTCAAATAGAATTTCCGAATCTGGAGCTCCCAAAGGATCGTACAAAACGAAAGTATGTTTCGATGTCCATCAAACAAAAAGTGGAATTGCTGCAAAAAATGGATAAAGACATGGAGAATGTGACAGAGAGGTTAGTGAAAACGAAAAAATTTTGATTGACAAGTTAGTCGGTATTCTCGGCACAGCAATTAACGGGACTTGAACAGCGGAACTTTGTAACTGAACAAAAAATTATGTCTGTTTATAGAATTAAAGAGAAAGTATTATCACATAAAACAAAGCAACTTAAACAACTTACATTGAAAGAAATGTTTAATAAAGTAAACAAATAAATATTAAGCTTTTTTTTGTAAATTTTGATACCCTTTAGATCATAATTGTTCTTTATTTCATAAATTACGGTTTCATATTTTTAATTTTAGAATTTCTGCATGCCATCTTACGTGATTTAAACTGATGATCTATAATCCGGAAAAATCGATAAACCGGAATTGCCAAAGTCCCGACGAGTCCGGATTAACGACTTTTGACTGTATATGGTTTTTGAGCTATTGAAAATTAGCAAAATAATTTAGTGCACAGATTAAATTAATAAATGTTGCGTAAGTACAGTGTAATCATGATTCTGAGTTTTTCAAAAAAAAAAAAAAAACTTTCTTTTAATCCATTTAATTTAACACCTAAAAGTCACATCGGTCAGTCTGACTGATGGGCATTTTTATGTTCTGATTTTGGTAACATTGTTTGAGCAAAGAAACTGAGGGAGTTCGTAAACTTTACGTTACACCAATCAGAGCTTAAATTCCACCAGAGCCCACTGGAGCTCGGCTCCTGTACTTCTCATTTTATGAGATAAATTATAACTTTAACTGTAGCACACCGAAGCCCTAAATAAAAGGGCTCCAACACTTCTTTTATGTAAGTCAACTACAATTTTAATAGATATTTTGTTTTAATAGTAAACATGCTTTAAAATTGAATTCTAACTTCTGAATGCAGGCCTGTCTTTCCCTTGCACAGAAATTGAGACTTATAAGGAAAGAAATGCCCACCAATCGTATGTCGGATGCTTATTCTGCAGTATCTGCAATGAATTTATGTGAGCAAATTTTGTGTTCCTCAAAGTACTAAAACTGACACGCTGGTCGTGCATGTTCCATGCTAGTAACCTCCTATTGCAGAGCTCCTGTAGATTTTCTGAATGATGTAACCAAACAGGGGAAACCACTGCTGTCACTTGTACAGAGAAGTCTTATGTTTATTCTCATGTTGTTACCGAATCGTATTCAGGGCAAATTTCTGCTTGACAGCTAAAATTATATCGGCAGAGCATCACGATCAGAAAGTTCTGAACTCTTCCCTCTTTATTTCCAAAGCTACACTTTTCTGTTACAATTTTCTTCCTTATCTTCATACTGTTTCTAGAATTCTCACTATTCTCCTTAGTAAAGCTTTAATCGTTGTACCTTTTTTCCTTGGTGTGGTGGGGGAAAAAAGTGGTACCTGTCATCCCTTGGAACATGCACATATAATCGGGGCTTAAACTCAGATGGAGATCAGCTGAGCTGCTTTTTAGCTTAAGCCTTTTCTAGCGTGCCTTTGGGGTGTAATGGTCGGTAACATGTAATTTTTATCATGGTAACATGTAATTTTTATCATTTTATCTTTAAATGATGTGTTCTTGCAACAAAATGTTGAATTAATTTTTATGTTAGTGTTAAAATACTAAATATTCATTATTTAAATGTTTTGTTACAGACTTACTTTTGGGTTTTAAATGAAGAGGAAGATTACAAAAAAGCCTTTGACATTGGAGCAACAGGTGTCATGACTGATTATCCAACAAAACTGCAGACGTTTTTGGACCAAAATTATGTACAGAATAAATCAAAGTGAACAAAACCATATTTTTATCTCACTAATTCTATAACATTAAGCATTATTTGACAGCTATCGATAGTTTTTCATTTGATATACTATGAAACATCTCATAGCGGCTACCTCTAAAGTAACCATATTTCTGATAACTTAATTATAAAGGGTTTCTTATAAAAAATGGGCTGAAGGCTGGTTGGAAAATTTAACATTTCATGCAGTGTTACTGAAGTATCTAAGGAGTAGTTACAGCTCAGAAGAAAAAATTCCTCATTTGAATGGGATATCAGAAGGAAATGTAGTACATCTATGTAAACAGGTTTCAAACCAATTTTCTGCATTGTGCATATAATCATTACTCTTGAGAACTGAATCATTACACTGAGATAAAACAAGAAAACATCAAAGAACAGTGAACTGCAGTGCATTTTTGATTGCACTGAAATTTATCTTTGGATTGCAAGCATGTATGAAGAATATTGCATGTCACTTGCAGTCTATATGATGCATTTTAATGAAGGCGTTCATCTTTGCAAATGATGATGGAACACCAACTCCCATTACAAATGGCATTGTTGCAGAAAGGAATGAGTTCATTAAAATCAAGATTGAATCGTAATAATAGAGAAAATCACTGGCAATGTTTGTTGGAACTGTTCACACAATGTTTACAACTAATTAAAGTTGTGTAAAATTTTCATTTAGTGGGTACCTCACAATTTGATTAAAGTAACAGTTCGTATGACTACATCTTGCAGTGTTTGCAACAATATTCAATTGAAATGGATGACTTATTATAGAAAGTCTCTGATGGGCTAAAGATAACTTTGAAAAGACAAGATTCAATTTAGAGAAAAACGTGAAAGAAAAAAATTTGGAAATGATTCCTAGAATAACTTAATGGACTTTTGTATAAGAGATTAGATACACCACATATATCCTGCTGGAATAAATTTTTAAGAAATAATAGTAAATAATTTTGAGAAATATTAAAGCATTTCTGTTATACATCTTTCAGTTTTTATTGAATGCTCATTTACGTTACCAATAATTATATTTTCTGAGACAACTCCTGTGCAGAAGACCAAAATTGTCTGAAACCATATGTAGTCATCTTAAGAGAGGTTTCATCGTTATATTTAGGATTATTGTGTTAATCTGAACAATTTTTTTAATAAGCAAAATGAGGGTTTATGTCAAATCTATTAAATATATCATTTTTCAACAACCAGATTAAGCAAGAAATTTAATAACTGGTTTTAAATGTTTAAAAAATAATGCTGAATAATTATTATTAATAATTCAATAATAAGTTGTTAAATACCTGGTATGATTTTTATTAATAGTTTATTTAATAAAGTTTTAAATATGATAAAATATATTTATTTAAGCAAAAAATATGAACTAGTAGTATTAAAAGATTTTGCAGCTTAAAAGTTAAGTTTTTCATTGATTTCCGAAGATGATTTGATCTCCCTTCCATATCTATTTACCCTTCTGTTGTATCCAGTGAATAATTTGTTTTGTAATCTTAATTTTTTAATTATGCTGTTAAAAACTTTAAAAAATATTTTCTAAATGTTTAAGGGACCTTGCGTTATTACAGTTAGTGTTATAAATACTGAATACCACACTCCATATTTATGCATAGAGTATTCAGCTGTCTTAGGTTTTATTCTCGTTAGGATTTGAACTAAAGCTGATTGAATTGCTTTTAGATACTTGTATTGTTTTGACCTTATTATATAAAAAATATATTTTGGTCATATCTGGTTTTTTTAATATCTGAAGGTGAAAGCTTATCACTATCAAGATTCCTCGATCTACCAGCAGTGCTGCATTTACTGAGATATCTTATTAGTCTTCCCTTCTTTATTTTTAATTTTAACCGTAATATTTTCAAATTTTCAGAACATGTTATTCACTATTTCCATGAAACATTTTTGATTATTATATGTTTGTGTGTGTTTCACATTTAAATATATATTTATATAGTATCTTACATGCATTTTTATATGGTAAATATTTTTAAAAATTATATATAGTCAGTATTTTTGACTTCTTCTCTGTAGTGCACTGTTAAATCTGTTAATTGTTTAGTCCACTGATAACTATCTTGGCAAATTTTATTACTTCTGAACTTAGAACTAAAATTTGAAAGTATCTTAAGTGGATGTTCTTTAATAAAGGATGACAATAAAATTATTAAAGCAATAAAATTATTTAAAAAAATTATGTTATCGTATTGTTTGCTATCTAAGAGACTATGAAAGTCTCATTAAAATTAAAGCAATGATTTGTTCACTGCAATTAATGAAGAAAAAATATTTCATTTGTTAATTTTTGTTTAATAATTAAATATGCAGCAAATTATTTTTAAAAAGATTACCTGACAAAATGCACATCAGTAAAATTTTACATGTACACAGCACACAAAAAAAGGGGGGACAGTTCTATATCTCCCATTCTACTGGGCCAATGGACGAAATTCAAATTGCGTTTTTCGTGTCTCGAAAGTATGACTAAGGATGTATATTAGATTTATATACAGCGTTGTTCTAATATAGGTATTTTAACACAAAATCGGACATTTTCTGAAATGGCATGATTTTTTTTTTTACCATATCTCGATTCTGTGATTCAAATTATGTCTGAATGTTAAATTTTGTAATTTTTTCTGAGAAATCAATGGAAAAATTTAAAAATTTATCTTGGTGCATTTTTTTCAGTTTGTGCCAAGAATAATTCACTTGGCAAATTTCTTAATTTATACCAACCTATTTTCCTTTCCTTTTTTTTCATTGAACTCGAGGGGGAAAAAATTCATCGTTCAAAGTTTTAAATAGTTTTAAGTGCATAGACAACATTTAGCATTATTATCACTTAGAACAAAAATGCCAAATTTCAAAATGCGTCAATATGTAAATTCACTTATATTTTAGAAAATTTTGAATTAATTTTTGCAGGTATGCTTAGAAATACACCTACTTTGAGATGAAGGTAAAATCTTTATAGGTTATAACTTAAATTTTTTTTTATAAAAATTGTTTGAAAATACAAATTTTAAAAATAAATCATAAAAAATGGGCAAATTTTATTTGGAATGAACCTAAATTTCGAAATGTGAAAAAAAGAATCAAATAAGCTTAATAAAAAAAGGAAGTATTCATAAATATATATCAAATTCAATTAACACTGATGTGCTAAAATTTTGAGAGCTAATTTTTTGAAAACTACTCATGCTATTTTTACAAAACTTGGCAACTTAACGTAATTTGAGTTTTAGGATTGAAGTATAGAAAAAAACTGTCATGTCATTTCAGAAAGGTCAGATTTTGTGTCAAAATACTTATGTTAGAGAATAATGCTACATATAAATCTAATACATATTGTAAGTTGTGCTTTCAAGACATGAAAAATGCAAGTTTAATTTCTTCAATCTGCACAGTAGAACAGGAGATAGAACTCCCCCCCCCTTTTTTTCGCAGTGTATATTTAATATTCTTGGTTTTATAAATACCATACTGTCAATGTGGAAAAGATTTTCTATGCATTATCATATTTTTCCTCTTTTAATTTATTATATTTCTATTATTTATTCTATTTAATATATTTCTATTATTCCCCCCCCCCAATTAAAATTTTGCTAAAATCAGGTAAACCACAGAATCTGAAAAATAGCTGGTTAATGAATTATTTTGAAGTAATTATGATATACTGTTATTGTTAGTAAACTGTAGCTGATTATTATAATATTTGATAAATATATTTTAATGTTATATTTATTTCTTTTATTATCTTAGAACCAGTGTTATTCTATTTTCTTAATATTGAAATCAAAGTATGCCTTTTAGAGTCAGAGAAATACAATGTATGTGCAGATAAAAAAAATATTCCATAAATGAAATTTCAGAACTGCATAATTGATTTATATAATGGGTTTCCTATTTTTGTATCTAAATGTCAAATTGCTATGACTAAGTGGGGAAACCATAAGTTTTTCAAGTAAACAGTATCAGAAATTTATCTGGCCCGTTCCCCCCCCCCCCAAAAAAAATTTATCATTTCTTACCTAATTTTGTACAAATATATCATTGAAACATTAATGTAATACTTTTTAGAATGTGAGATTTTTATGACAGAAGTTGGATTTCATGTTATATGTATAATTAAGAAGCAGCTTATGTGAAAATATATAATTTCCTTGTTATTGTAAATTCATGATTATCCACACCGTTAATAATGTTTAGAATAAATAAACCATATTTGCTGCCATTCAGGGTTTTGAATTTAGTAAATTTTTTATTTGATTAAGTAGATAATTTTCAAATCGGTGTTGAAATTTCTTTAAAAAAATATAACATAATAGTTTATTTTTGTGTACTTATTTATCAACTAAAAATAGCATTATTCCTAAACAATGTATTTCTCTGTGTGAATGCATAAAAAATTTGCTTTGGTTTCTGTCTGTTCATTACTTGCTGTTATTTTTTTTTTTTTTTTTTTTTTTTTTTTAATATTACATTTTTCATCATTTCCAGTTTCATGTGTGATCATACTTTTTGAAATCCAATCAAAGATACCTCAAAAGTATTTCAACTGTGTAGTTTATTACCATGCATTTTTACTTAACTTTTCTTAAAACATGTAAATGTTTCCACCTATTAATGTTTTATAAATTCTTCATTGACATATATTACTCTTCCTGGTATTTACTATGGCTGCTTGCTGTTAATAAAAAAGATTCAGAAATTGTATAGATATGATAATTAATTTTAACTATCGATAGTTTGTCATGCACCTTTAAAAATTCACATTTTAAAAGCACAATGCTAACTTATTATGAAAACGTATTTCTCTAGCGTATGAGCAAACTTGATATTAGACTTAGATGTTAACCTCTTCTCCAAACTTAAACCATTTACATTTCTTAACTTCACAGCCTTCATAACCTGTCTTTCTCTTATCTGTGTTTATTTTGGAGAATACGTCTATGTAGTAAATGTATTTTGATGATAAATGTATATATTTCTTTACTCAAATTCTTTATTTAATGCATTGAAAAAGATTCATGTATAAGAATTATAGCTCTTGTTCGAATTAATTCTGTAAGATTACAAAATTATAATTTACGTAAATAAATTACGAAAGACTCGATTTAATGTTGAGCATCCAATTTTATTTAAATTGTATTCATCTTTTTAATCAAGATCAATTTAATTATTTTGTGTTTTATTATTTACCTTCAAATCTAGTCAATTAAAGGGATTCTGTGTTTTAATGTCATCTTGCATAATTTTAAATCAAATTTGTACTTGATTTAGCTTTCCATAATAGTTTAATTATGGTTAAATTATTCTTGTATTTAATATTTATAATTGACTAACATATCATACTGTATTTTAATTGCTATTTTATTTACATTGTATTTTTAAATAACATGTGAAAACTGTGTTTTTTGCTATTTGTGTTTTATTAAAAATATATCTGGGCTGCATAAAATTATATGTAGTAACATAAAATTAAATGTAATTAACTATTTTATATAAAATTAATTGTTGTGCTCCAAGATAGTACTTCTTGAGCTGTATCATTCAGAAATTTAAAAAATATAAATTTTAAGATATTTAATTTTTTATTGTGGTTTTTAATATGATAATAAATTACTTTATTTTTAAAATAAGTTAAAATTCATTTTGAATTAATTGTATTAATTCATAAGCAAGTTGTGATAGTTTTATTGAGATTGTTAATCAGAGAATGTAAGAAATACTTGCCAGTGCCTATTTCAGATTTATGTGAAATTAATTTTATGTTAAAATGTGTGTTATGATAAACACGCTATTAAAACTTGAATTAATTACTTAATTGTAAGTAAACTCATTTTTAGAATGAGTTTAAAAATTCTGTTATGTCTAGAATATTGAAACCAAATTTTATGAAAGAAATGATATTTAAAACTAAATTTAAAGTTGAAACATATAAATATTAATATGCATTTGCATAATATTAAAGTGAATGATTTTGAATTCATGGTTGTGTTAATTTTAAAATTTAAATTTTTTGATTGCGGGCAAATTTTGTTCTAACTGCAGATCAGTAAGTCTTACTTCCTTATACTATTTATACAAATTTTTATGTTTTATTAAAGTTTGCAAATAGCTTGAAAAATTCACATATTTTTTTACTTTTTCATATATTTAATAGTTTTAGAGTTTTTATATATTTTTTCATGTAAATGAATATGATTACATGCTTTCTAGAGAGAACTAAAAATTTACCTTGCTTCAAGCAGAAGAGAAGGTTATAGTTATGTTGCACATTACTGTTGAAATCGTGCATAAAAATTATTGTTTATAAATTATGAATAACAGAAACATACCTAAATTGAAATATATGACCATTACAGATGAATCATATATATGCTGCCTTCTTTTTTTTTTTTTTTTTTTTTTGTGTGTGTGTGCATCATGGAGTTCATTCATTAGTAATGCCTAAAAGTAAGCATTCTGAATTTCATTATGTAGATTTTATTTCAATTTATCAAATGAAATTACATTCCATACAATAAAATATTTACTGTTTTGCTTCTGCTTGATCACATGCCATGCACGTGCAATGTATAAATTTGCATTAAGTTTGCTGTGAAATATTTCAAGATTGTCTTTTCTTCTCTGGCAAGGATAAAGAATCTAAAATATTTATTCTTCCATCAAGTGCCAAAGAAGAATATTATCATTCTAGAAAATGCTGCAGCCAGTATTGCATTTGTTATAGTGTAAACTTAATAATTTATATTTATTCCCCCGCCGGGGGTGTAATGTATTTCTAGCCATTTACTCTTATAATTTCTTCTACTTGAAAATCTAAAAGATTCCTTTCATTATTTTCAGAGATAGATCATTGTCTTGTGTTTCTTTGTATCTGTGAAAGCTTTATAATTAAAATGATATAGTCATGATTTTAGTAACCTGGATGATCTTGATGTATTCTAAAAAATCGTTTTTATTTGTCTACTACAATTAATGTATTTAGGTTTGCCAGTACTCTTTGAATTGAACACATTCTCTTTGTTGCTTATTGTATAAAAAAATTTTACAAGTTGTTGCACACCAGTTTTCAGAATAACATAATTCCACAAGATATGTATTTCTCTTCTTTTCTTTAAATGTAGCATAGAAATATATCTGAGAATTGTGGCAACTGTATAAAAAAATGGACATTTTACTAAATGTAATTTTTAATTTAGATGCAAGTTTGAAAAATTTGGAACTACTTGTTAAAAAGGTAGTTTTGCTATTATAATTGTGCATGATTGCTGTAATGCGGAGATTCTAAAAATTTTTAAATCTTATTCTTTTCATTATAATGAAATTGTATTCTTATTGTATAGATGTTCAGTATTTTTTTTTTTTTTTACCGGTTTTGATTAGAATTTATCGAATACTTTTGTCTTCAAAATGAATTTAGCAGAATTAAGGATTTAGTTTCAACTGTTTATCATTTTTAGAAATGCATTATTCTAATACAGTTTCATAGCTATTATTTATTGTTTAAAAATAATTTTGTGATGTTTTATTCTTTATTGTGAACTAAAAATGTATAATCAGCGATTTGTAGTTGAAAGATATCTAGAACAAATTGGTAAAAAAATAGTAAAAATAATTCACAGGCAATTTGTTTTATTTTGGACACTGCATAGTTGATTAATATAGTTGTAAGAGATTTAACTGTTGAGATCAATTTTAAGTAAAGTGGGGAAAAAATTCAGTTTATTGCCTAGAGCTCTTGCTATCTATTCTCCATTTCTGATGTATTGTTGAGGAGGTGAAACTAAATTCAGTGAACCCTTTAATATTTTATTTTATGAAATATTAGCCATATATATATATTTGCAGTACTTAGGCCTTTATTACTAGAATAATGCTTTACCTGTTTAAATTTTCTATTTATTATTGTTTGCATTTGATCGCATTCAATTTTATTTTACAGATTCTTATAAATCATATTAATTTCATCATTTGGCCTCATAGTTCGTGAATTTGTTTTTCATGAAGGATAATTTATACTTCTTAAATTAAAATTATTTTTGATCATTAACAAATGTGTGATAAAATGATAGTTTGAAGTATTTAGACATAAAACTAAATAGAAAATAGCAGAAAAAGAAATAACTTAAAAGCATAATTTAAGAATGTAAAGGGGTCGTTTTAGATAGGATCATAGAAGAGACCGGTGTAGTGTAACAAATATTTATTAACAGGTTTAAGTTACACACGAACATTACATTTAATTTTAAGAAAAATTACAGAGCAACAGTCTGGTACATACAACCTATCAAGTGGGAGCCTTGGATTTTACTGAAGTACTTCTCTGGCTACTTACCAGAGGGCAGCCTTGTTGTCACAGTTAGTCCAACAGTTTATGTTAAAGGATTGGTTAGAAGAAATTAATAAGTCTGTTTATTTGCTGCAAAATAAGTCTGTTTGTTTGCTCCTTATCTTAATTTTCTCATTCTCAGTATGATGCTTTTTGCTTTTTGAGGATGCTCAAAATGATTTTTTTTTTCCAAGAATAGAACACTGAGTTATAAATTTCTAATTTTATATTAATCTCTGATATTTTTAATTAAAATTTTAACGTCTTATTTTGCACTTATTGTTTCCACTAGAATAGATTGTTAAATAGTTATTTCATGGTTTTTCATTAAATCTTAATTTTCCAGTTATTGTTTGGGTGAAATTCAAACAGAATATTTTGAATTTTTTGTTCATTTGGTGCAAAACGGCTTCACAATGTTTTCTTAGCTTAATTTTTTCATTCTCAATATGATGATTTTTTTCTTTTATTGAAGAATCTCAGAATTTGCTTTTTTGTGTGTGCCGGAATAAAGCACTGAGCTATAAAATTTCTAATTTTAGTCGCTAATATTTTCACTGAATATTTGAATGGCATATTTTACACATTTTGTTTCACCTAGAATAGAATGCTGAATGGTTTTTCCTAAAATCCAAAGTTTCCAGTTTTTGTTGGTTGAAATTCAGACAGAATATTTATGACATTGAGTATCTGTATGTACTTAAAATTTGAATAGATATGTGAGTCTGTTAAACTGATTTATGGCACATTGTGATTATGTAGAATTGTACATATTTTGCTGGAGGATTAATTCCTTTTATGTACAGTTCTTTTAACCCCTGAAACTGTAGTTAAAGTTTTAAAACATTTCTTACAAATAGTATATAAATTTTGGTGGAATCAAAAATAAAATAGCAGATTAAATGCATTTTAATGTTATGTGTTTTCAGATGGTCATCTAAATGTGTATTTGATGCGTTCAGGATCATATACATTATATAACCAGTGTTGAGTCCAAAGTTTTAGGAATAGTTTTAAAAAATTAAGAAACTGATTTAATAACTTCCAGCACATATCAATCAGTTACTCTCAGCACAAGCTATAAACTAATTCATGGTTGAAGGGGAAAGTGATTGTGGTCTAGTCTTTCAGATACATCACAATTTTTTAAGTTGGATTGAAAAAAGTATTATTCCTGGATGAGGATATATTCTTTTAGATTTTTATGATAATGGTACCTTAAGTTGTTGTAACCTCTGTGTTTAAAATACCCTGTAATATTTTTATCACCCTTCCCATAAAATAGATTAGTACTTTTGAAATATATATAGTGAGAGTTGAATAAAATAAATGCTTGAGTGCACATTAGTCTCGTCTGTATGGTTGGGAGATTTTTTTGGGATGTGACATATAATCCCAGATATATTTTATTTCATTTTAGGTTTCAATCAGTTTTTTGTTGTTTATAATTTTATTTTAATTCTTTTCATTTATCATCACTTGACTTGCATATCAGGTTTAATACTCCTCAAAATCCTGCATAATGTATTTGAATACTCCTTAAAATTCTGCATTTGACATTTCTTCATAAAGGCTATTCACACAAAGGTGTAAGATTATTATGTAGGCTGTTTGAAAAAGTCTAGTCTTTATTTATTTAATTTTGAATATTAATCCTGGAACACATATTTCCAATTACAGATTTTCTTCTCAAACTAAGTGAAGAATTTTATAAAAGCATTGTCAACCCTGGTGGAGGGGAGGATAAGCCATTTTTCTTATCTCTCTTAGTGTTGATGCTGTTTTTATAAAGATAGATAGATCTCAAGAGATAAGACTTTTTAAAGCTATGATTAATTTTTTTATATTGTTTCCTTGGAGGAAAGATTTAATTAGTCAAGTCTTCAGTATGTTTTAAAAACTATACGAAAGGTTTCATACGTTTACATGTAAAATTATGAAAATATTTAGGTAACAATTTTACTAACACTACTACTTTCACTCCACATCACTGAATAGATCTGAAAATTTCTTTCAAATTCATGGAGAAGCTAAGAAACAAAAATTGCTTGGTTATTATGGATTTACACTAATAAAAGAGAACTTGTGATTAGCTTTAGGGTTAAAAGAACTGTACATAAAAGGAATTAATCCTCCAGCAAAATATGTACAATTCTACATAATCACAATGTGCCATAAATCAGTTTAACAGACTCACATATCTATTCAAATTTTAAGAATTTTAGCTGGTCTTATCAAATGATTAATTTCAAAAGTCACCATAAAATTATGGGATCTTTTATGCTTAACTTAGGCCTAATAAAAAATTTTTCATAGTGGCTGGTTCATTCTAATAGATCATATTAAAAAAATAAAAAAAACTAAATTTTATATTTGTAAAATCCTTCTAAGTTGTTTAAAATACTCTACTGTATTTTGACAAACTCTGTAGGTGGAAGTATATATTTAGTATCAATGTTTTAGGAAGTAATAAGAATGATGGTAGTTAGTATTTTATAAAGATGGTTAATTGGTAATATCAATAATTAATAAAGATAATAAATATTTTAGGAAATAATAATTTCTGTAACCAAATTTTTTAAAGATCTTATATTATCCTTGTTCATGCTGAAAATTTCAGCAAATAATTTTTGTATTTTAACATTTTTTTTTTTTAATTATTTACTTGAAGTTCTATTGCCACTGGTGGCTAAGCATTTTAAAAAGTTTTGCATTCTCGTGAATATTACCCCCTTTTTTTAATCTATTTTATTGCAATTGACAGTACGTCATCATAATGCCGACAAAATCATCCGTGACATGGAAATGCTTGTGTTTTATGATTGTCTGTAACTTTCCTTAGCTCTGTAATAACCAGAATATTTTATGTGACTTCACTTTGTTAAATAATTCCTCAAACAGGATATCAGTCATATGTCACTGTGTACTTTGATTATCAGAAATAGATGATGTGTGAGAGTATGGCATTTATTGCTGAGAGATTGAATTAAAAAAATTTCTTTCTAGAAAAAATACTGGAAATATATATTCTCCAGATAATTTTGAAAGGGTCCAGTGCCTTTTTTCCTCACTTCCTCGTATCACTTGGGTAAGCTATTTACAATTGGAAACGTCCACATGTCTATGTAATGTCTTATACCTTAATGGAAAATTAGTTTAGAAATATATTTTCAGAATATATTAAGCTTTGACTTGAATGTCCTTTAATTTATTTATGTTTTTATATTGTGTTCTGTTTCTTCGTTTGTTATTTTATGTAAAGTTGAAATATTTAGTTTAAAAAGAGCTTACTTTTACTTCCTATTTAAAAAATTTTTCATATTTGTCTTTTTGTTAATGCTTATTCTCGGGAATACAAAGATACATGTGATACTCTGTCTGCAAGACAATAAAATTTTATTTAAAATATACTTGTTTTTTTTTTTCTGAATATGTTTACATTTTGTTCATTTTGTAAATGCCCTAAATCAGCAAGTATAGTAGTGTAGAATCGCATACATCGTGAGTGCAACCACGTCAGCTGGTCATATAAACACAAGTACTACCATATCCCTGTTTAATTTGCTCTGCGAGGCCTTTATTCAGGTCTTTGAAAGGGAAACTAACTGATATTGACATTATACAATGGAGAAGCCATAAATGTGCTTGTGCAGGCAACTCTTTCCACAGGATTCGAATCCGAGTCGAATTATGAATTTAAATTATTCAAATTGGCGTAGATTTTGAAAGCAGCTCTATCTTGCTGGTATAGTTTGACATATATATGAAATTAAAAGAGAATTAAAATTTCGCATTAAAAAAACGAATCCTGTGTTCGAAATTCACGCTCGTCTCTCCAAGATCAGGGCTGACTACATCCTGAAGAACGTTAAATTTCCGCGTCAGGAAATACAAATATATGTTCGAAAAGGAGAATAAGCAAATCTTCGATCGCTAAATCGTAGTTTGATCTGCTTGTAGTCTTTCTAATTCACAAAAATGTATGTTCTTTACTTAATGATATGAATGCCAGTCCATTTGTTCCCAACACTTTCTTTCTAAATTCTAATATCTTACTTATTCCTCGTTTCATTACTGTTTTCTTTGGTAGATGGTGCCACGTTCGTTTTCGCCTTGTTGCAGCCATTGATTTCCGTATAAAATAGTCGCCACTTGTCTCGCCTTTGCGATGGAAACTTCGACTCGCCTATCTAAAAAATCACATGATATAACGTACTGGGCTGGTACTGGGTATACCTGGGCTTATAAGTAATACTTATAATAATTTTGCTGGCACAATACGTTCTAGTGCGGCAATGAGTGATACTCATGCCGGTTTAACCCATACAAATAGTTCTATGTACTTTGAAAATAATACGCAGGCTCGTGGAAATTTTACATATCTTGCCGCTAGAACTAATATTCCGCTGGTAAGCGTCATCGACTGACATTACAAAGTGCACGCAATTCGCGGATATTCTTGAAAAGGAGGGTCTTCAGAATTTCACCGCAAAGAAAAAAGCGAAAGGAGACTATGGAATCAGCGCCAGAGTCTAACACATTTTAGTAAATGACTGCTCTTTTTGACAAGCTAAAATTGCCTTTCCACTTTCTTAAGGAAATCTTAAGGCGCTCATTCAAAACCTCCCGATTAATATGGAATCTACTGTTATACAGAATAAAGCTGTGCAAAAGAACTTCAAGGACGCCGAGGCATGAAGACAATGCCACTTAATCTTGTGACGTTACCCAAAACTCCCCAGGCCTCTGAAATCTACAATTTGATGTGTGTGTATTTGCACATCAAAGCTGAACGCTATCGTAGTCGGCTTGCCGACACAATGTTATAGATGTCATCATGGAAAGCTGCAAATTGCTTATACCGTCAAAACTCGGCAAAATATTGATTAGGCCATCAAAAATATTTCGGAGATTGCCCGTAACACCTTCATTTAAGTGACATCTGAAGTCAATAAGTTTTGTTTCCAACGACCATGAAAGCCACGATATACTCGTCAAAAACATTCAGAAAATCCTAGAGGATGCTAATAAGGTTATGCAAAACCTAGCGGTTTAATTGCTCTTCTACACCAAACGACAAACATGGCGAAATAGCCGAAATTAGTAGTGTCCGAAAACAACGAACATCATGAACTTTAGAAACCAGAGCAGGACCCTTGTAATGATCTTCTCACAGAACGCTCAAAATCTTACCATCAAATTGCTGGACTTTTTATACAATCAAAATGTAAAGATTGCATTAATCAATGAAATACATGTAACTCCACATTCTGTTAAAATTTCCATCTATTACGGCTGTAGAACTGGGCACTCTTATCTGCATAAAAGTCAATTCTTTTTTTTTTTTTTTTTTTTTCCCTTTTTTCTTCTGTTAACAATAGTACGGACTTCGAGAAGGTCAGACTGATTGTATTTCGCCTTACAATCAGCTCACCAGATTTAAATTTATAAGATTCCCACCTGCTAAATCTCTTAAGCAATCCTTATCCCACCAGCAATAAATACAGACCAAAAGGCGAGATTCTTTCTTTTTCATAATCCATTTTACATACAACCGCCTGAAGAATGTACTTAAGGCCAGGGCTAGTGCTAGACACTATGCCGCCCGGTGCAATCTATGTAGATCCTAAATTCTAAAAAATTTTGTCGCCTCTGAATTCTGCTGCCCAGTACCTTCCCTAAATTTTACTCTTTGATGCTTGATCACTTTTGCCATACTTTGGTATTTACAAAACTGAGAAAGAAATATTCATAATATCACAAACTGGGCCTATTCTCGTGACATTTTCAAGAATCACACTTCCCTTGCTTATACCGTCAAAACTCGGCAAAATATTGATTAGGCCATCAAAAATATTTCGGAGATTGCCCGTAACACCTTCATTTAAGTGACATCTGAAGTCAATAAGTTTGCTCTTAAAACGTTCCTAGGAAATCAAAAAATTAGGGGACGAATAGGATCATGACTTCTAAATCGCATGTATTCAAGACCGAGTAAATGAAATAAAGAACTAGTATAGGAGCTAAAGGGTATAGCACTTAGTGCGTCTAAATCTCAATTCCTACTCATTGGCCGTCATAGGAGAAATGTTGATGAAGTTTTCGCGCCCTTTAATGAGAAGGTCAGTGGGGCAAATCTGTTGGAATGTTCGCTTCACTTCCTGGCTCACATTGAATGCTTGCTGCTCATTCGCTATCGGAAAAGCGATTAGTAGTATTAACAGAAAACTCGGTCTTCACTTATGACACTCTTCCCTGCCTGGAGCGCTGTTACCTCCGATTTTAACAAATTTCTTGCTTAAAATTAAGGAGACTCCCTGGTTTTTACTCAATGAACAAGTGCACTGGTATCTTAAAATGGAAAATTTTAAGCATTCATCAACAAACTTATTAATTTCTTTACTAAAGCCGCTATTAACGAAAATATCAATTATGCAGACACTTTCAGAATTGGATGTAAACCTTAGGCTATACGCAACAATTCTCCTCTGGAATCTTTAACATTTAATCAAGCCTCTCTCTTTTAATAACTTTTATCAAGCTTTAAATTCAGCCCAAGTTCTTTTTTTTTCCCTCTTTTCCTGCATCAGTACGCAGTACGCAAGGAATTTTTCTGCATCAGTACGCAAGGAACGTTGATTTTTCACGAGGGCTAACTACCTTAGTGAAGGAATGCCTCGGTGGAGGACTCTGTAAGGGAAACGCTCGTAACCACGTTATCGCCTGTATAGCCAGCCCGTTCACCAGGATCGAACTACCAGTGTTCAGCGGCCCCTGGCTGGTACGCAAGGAAGGACCAGTGCGGAGGCGAAATCGCAAATCGACGATCATCGATGTAAGTACTTGGATGGGTGACCATTTCCGTGACTAACGCCATCCAACTAACATCGATCTGGCCTGTCGGCTGAACTTTAAATCACCGTTACTGAGTTCAGTAAACTTTATCTTTGCCATTTCACTCATTTTCTGCTCTCATTTGAACTTAATCTCCTATACCCTGACATTTTACAACAATTTTCTTAACCCGGCAAAAGACGCGCACCCAACATTGACGCTGGAGATCGGAAAATGTGTTATATATTTTATAAAAACCATTTGATTATAAACAATAATTGCAATATTTCATTTAGAAACTATACTTCTTTACTTAAGAAAACTTATTTCAATAGTTAAGAAAAAAATTCCATTCAAAATAAGTATATACCTAATCAGGGGTCAGAAGCTAACATATAAGTCTAGCAAACATAGGAAGAATGAATTTTATATGAAAAATTATCACATATTTTGCAAGAAATTTTAGTTTTATTGTCTTGGACACATAGCACATCGGCCTTTGTCGAGTTTTGGTTTCTTTGATGGGCATTCTTCTGATACACTAGAGTCGCATTATTGATGCTTTCACGAAGCACTTTAGGAAGCATTGACATATTTTTTCTTATCTCTATGTGAGGCGCTGTATAAGAGATATAGCCAAATTTTTTAGGGATTTTCTACTATTTCGATATTGTAAGGGAGGGGTCTTAGTTGAGAATAAGGCAACTCGGGTATTTATTGCAAGGACGTTCAACACAGTAAAAGACGACCATCGGCCATCTGTTGGTTTTTCGAGCTGTTGAATATAATGATAGCATTTTATCAACTTCGTCTACACCACCTTTTGTTGCATTATAAAAGTAAATTATTTCTGGTTTCTTCGTATCATCACTTTCATCAATGGCGTCATCGCGATGCATTGTCGATAACAAAACTACACATTTTGAGTTTTAGGCATATACGATACTAGTGTCACGTTCTTTTAGAACCCAAATATAGAAGAATAAACGTTCTTAGTTTTTGTCTAGACGAACTTGGTTGGAATTTCAGCCGTGTTTCTGTTCAGGGTTCCTACAATAGTTAACTTTTTTGATAAAAGTTATTTTGCTAGAGGAATAACTCGTATACCAATTATCCATTATTACATTTCTGCACAAACAAAGAGGTGCACAGGCGTTTTGCAATTTCAAATGGTGAATTTTCAACTCTAAAAAGACATTCGGACTGTTGTCCTGCGTATATCTCCATGTTATAGCTGCAGAAAGTTCTTGAATCTACTAAGGCAAATATTTTGATTTCATACTTCGCTGGGTTTGCTGGGTATATATTGACGAAAGGAACACCGCCCTCGAAATTTCTCTAATTTTTCTTTGATAGTAACATATTCACCAATAAGGTATATCTTTTGGCAATTTTCATTGAAATCGGTAAAAAATTTTCTCGCAGCCGCCAGTTTGTCCAATTTTTTCCGAGCCTCACGATTGGTCACATTGTCTAACCGTAGACACCTGAGAAGAAAATTAAATCTTTTTATATGACATTGTGTTCCGTAAAATTTCAATGCCTGATCCATTAGTAGCCCACACATCTTGCGTATTTGTATGTGACGATTTATGCAAGCCGCACAGATGTAAAAGCCCAAAATGTGCTCTAATTTCCACATCATTTGTCTTTTTGGCATCCCGATCTCTGGTGTAATTTACCGATATTTTTTCAATATAAATATTTGTACACTCTACAATGGATCATATCATTTTAGCATTGAGAAACAATTCCCAACTTTCTAAAGGCTCCGTTATATTGCGTGCAGTTCCTTTTAATCCTGGTAAATGAGTTATTATAATTTGAGACAACGTTTTCACTTTTTGATTTGATTTTCCTTAATGTCAAGCTCCACTTTCGCTGTCGTGAGAACTGTATATTTCTTCATCAGATTCATTTTCACTATCTTGATCAATTTCTTCTTCAGAAGACTCATCTTCATCTAATAGAGTTCTCAAACGTTCCATCTCTTTCATATCCGGTAAATTTACGTTTGTAAGCCATTATCTATCAAATAATCCAACAGAACAACAACGGCAGCACTCGAAAGCACAAAGCTAAACTACTTTTCGAAGCAGTAACGGTCGCACGGGGTGGTGAGTCACCCCATTCCCTCACAGATTCCAAGAAACGATTGCTTATCTCGCAGAAAAGAAAAGCAAGCAAAAATAACAATACACACATTCCAAGGGGAGTGTCAAACAGGAGGACACTAGAAGAACGATTCATTAAAATGAAATATTTCCGGTTAGGATTGTTGATGTTTGACGCATGGGGTGACTCTGTGCCCCGCGCGACTTCTCCCGGGTTCAGATGTGCAATCCAACTGCACTCATGTTGTCACAGGCTATTGCTTGCATTTGTTTTTCCTACTTGTAATTCAACATCAAGGTCTCTTTCGAGAGGTATCTCTAAATCGAGTTTAGTTGATGGTGCCTGTAATAGCGAAATAATAACGCTGATGTTCAAATTTATCTTTACATATTCAAAACTAATGACATTCCATGAAATATCCAGTAAATGTATTCCATTTTTGCAAATAATATGTGAAAAACAAGCCTAATTTAGCATTACCAAGTTATCAAACGGTTTCTGATATGCAAATAAAGTCTTTATGTTATTCAACGGTTAATGAAACGCTTTGCGCAAAAAGAATATCTAAGTAAATTTCTGCAATACAGCGCTTAAATTTCAGTGTGTACGGACCCAAAATGGTTTTTATGGTTCCGAAGTATCATCTGAAAGAACCTGTAAAGTGGGGAATCATCAGTCGTTTAGAATCAGGACAAACAATCATGGAAGCAGCAGGATGTGTAAATATTTCAAGACAGATAGCCTCTACGCCTTGGAAGTATTTTCATAATTCTGGAACTGTTGTAAGGAAGCCTGGACAAGTTCGTAAATTGCGTTTCCGGTTATAACATAAAAATTCTTGTTTTAATTTATATCAGTTATCAGCGAGCTGTGTCGAAAAATAAAATGAAGATTTAAACTCTTAAAAAGGGATTTTTGTTACTTCAGTTCTGTTAAACTCGTCAGACTGATTAAAATTAAAAGATGTTATGATTAGATTGTAAAAAATAAAATATGGTTTTCGAATGGTAAACACTGAGAAATGGCTACAGGCGAGGCTGCGTGAAAGAAAAACTAGAGACCTTATGTTTCACGCGGTGCACTTTTACAGCAACGTTACGTAACGCATAGTCTAAAAATTTCTGAAGATATCAGTTAGGACTTCTCAGAAATCAATAATGATTTAAACTATTAAAGGAATTAGTTTATGATTTTTACATCACTGAGTTCATTAAGCAATTACGGACTGGTTAAATCTGAAAGATAAATCTAAAAGATAAATCTAAAATCTTATGCTTTGAAAAATGACTGTGTTAAGAAAACTGGCTATGACCAAGACCCATGTGGAAGATAAACTAAGTATCTTATTTGTTGCGCTATGACAGTATTTGCCCAAATGCTTGTATGATAAAGGCAAGATAGGTAATGTAATACAACAATACAAATATTTGGGAGAAATCTATTGCTGTAGACGTTTCTGACGGCAGTAAAGATTCAAATTATTCATAAGCGTGTTTATAATTTTTAAATCGTTTACTTTGTTAAGGAATTGAAAATTTAAAGAAAAATTTAAAGCTCTTATCTCAAACTGAACGGTAATACTCTAAAAATTGTCTATTTACCAGACATTGAATGATAAATGTCATGGTAGTGTAACATAATGTAATGACCTCCAAAATTTGTGGAGTATGTGCTAAAGACTAAAATAATTGTAAAGAAATTATAACGCAATTTTATAATTCTATATAATTACATTATTATGAAAATATAATAATAATGTATATTTAATATATATACATATATATATATATATATATATATAATGTATTTAAAATAATTATAAAATATTATACATAATTAATGAAAATAAATTATATAAACTGAAGCCAATAGATTCAAATTATTAATAAGAGCTTTTATTGCTTTAAAATTTTACAATTTATAAGATAAATAGATAGATATTAGATAGCACGGCAACATTCTACAAACTGAGTATGTGCTAGACAGTGCGGATGATAAATGACATGGTAGCGTAACGTAGCTCAATGACTCCCAAAATTTGGAATGTTTGTGCTGAAGACTGAAGTCAAACTAATTGTAAAGAAATTATAGTACAATTAACATAAATTTATGTAATTATATTAGCATAAATATGTAGTTATAGCATATTTAAAATAATATAAAAATAATTATATGATTCAGTAAAATTTTAAAAAATGTTAATTCGATTTATAATTGATAAATAAAAATAATTAAAATTTAAAAAGCAGTAAGATCAAAAGTATTGATGAATGTATAAATGCAGATAGCTAATAAATTAAGTAAATTTATCAAAAATTTAAATAAAATAATGGAAGCTGAAAAAATAAATGGTAACACAATATAATAGTACCGAGGATAAAAA
This sequence comes from Stegodyphus dumicola, assembly GCF_044657685.1. Classification (NCBI taxonomy): domain Eukaryota; kingdom Metazoa; phylum Arthropoda; class Arachnida; order Araneae; family Eresidae; genus Stegodyphus; species Stegodyphus dumicola. The sequence continues at coordinate 16,400,731 of NC_140772.1, read as the reverse complement.
GAAAGTAAATATTTTCACGTCTTCTGTATTAAATTTAAAATAATTTTATTTTAAATTTAATTTTTATTTTAAAACAGCGAGACAAGGTTAGTTAGACTTACCGATTTTGTACTTTGCATTCTATTTAATTTAAACTTGTGGAAATCTGAATTTGGTTACCCGCAACCTATCGGATTTTAATTTCTGTTAACCTTTCAATCTATGTAACCGCTAGGTGGACGGTTTCATAAATTAAACCTTTTTTCAGTCTATAATTCTTTCGTTTAGAAGGTATAGACAGGATGAAAAGTCGTTTGATAGTCTCTGCGATTACTCTGAGTAAGTGTTTAGGTTATTTAAACATGTCAAAGCACATGTGGGGAGGGATGCTTTCGTAGACGCTTCTTCAAGGGAAACTGACTCATACTTACGTTACAACTGGTTTGAATCAGTTTCCTAATGAGAAAACCGACCATGTAGCTAGTCCGTTCGCCTGGGTTCGAATCCGGATTGAACTACCGCTATTCGGATCTATATTGAACTACCATTTAATAGGGGGACCGGAAAGTAATGTCGCTTTCTTACATTAAATTCAAACGAATACATTTTTAACAAGTTTTTATTTTTAATCAATAATATAATCACCCTCGTTATCAACAACCTTTTGTCATCTAATGTGCAGATTTTCAATCCCGGACCGATAAAAAATCGATTGGTTTTTGAGTAAAATAACTCGAGAGAACATTTTGGACATCATCCAAATTTTCAAATTTTTTGCCACTAAGAAAATGTTGTAGGGATTCGAATAAATGGAAATCCAATGCTGCGATATCGGTCGAGTATGGTGGGTGAGTAGGGCAGTACCTCTCACCCCAATTCATTCATTTTTTCCAGTGTTCGTCTTGCACAGTGCGGTCTTGCATTGTCGTGTTGCAGAATGACGCCTTTTCTGTTGACAATTGATATTTTTCGATTAAAGATTGGTTCACTCCATCCAATTGTTCACAATAAAAGTCTGCATTAACAGTTTTTCCAGGTTTCAGCAATTCAAAATGAACCATTCCGCGAATACTCCATCAAACACCCAGAAGCGTCTTTTTGGGACGTAAACCCTTTGTAACCCCTATTAAAACTGCCTTTTGAGTTTTGGATTATCATAGAGGACTTATTTTTTTGTCTCCACTAATCAAACGATTAACGGTTCTGTAGGGTGCCGTTGAAGCAATACGTTGCATATGATGGATAGGTTGGTTCTTTTCGAACAGATTATGGGAGGACTCAAACACCTGCACTGCTTATTTTTCCATTCTGCTTTAAATGTTCTTGGATGGTCGACCAAGGTTGGTTAAGAGTGTTTGACATGGATTTGCTTTCACTTCTGCCGTCAGCATGTTGTTGTCGACATGCGCAGAAACGACATTACTTTCCGGTCCCCCTATTAAAATCCAGACTGAACTACCAAAATTACCAGGCGTAACAATTCGGCCACTGGTGCTATAGAACCTCGAGTGATTGGTAGTTTAATAGTAGTGCAGTGGCGTAGCTAGGGTGGGGCAAGGGGGGACATCTGTCCCCGGGCGCAGCATCCAAGGGGCGCCAAATTGATGCTACGAAATTTTTTAATGAAATGTTTTTTATTCTTGGCACACAGAAAGGGGCGCAAATTTTCAGTTGTACCCGGGCAATGGAAACTCTAGCTACGCCCCTGTAGTAGTATAATCGTATTGTGGCGCCCAGTGTGCATATCAAATTAAGCTTCGAGATAGTTAACATAACTTCTACATGGTTGCAGGCTGGTAATACGTGAGCACGTCATTGAAGCATAATATGCCAGCAAGTCATATGTTGAAGTCCATTGAATACATGGTGTATTGTTAGATGCCATGCAAGCATCAACGAAAGCCAGCGTTAATTTCGACGAAAGGATTTCGGTATTCAGCCTCGTGAAAGGGCTGAAGGATCGTTTCTCTTATACCCGGTCGATCAATAGCAGAAGTTCGGTATAATGGGGTCAGGATTGCAAGGGTAGACGCTGAGCTGGTTTAAAGATAGCAGAAAAAATTTATTAGGTTATTCCAGGGATAAGACTTATAATTTTAATACGTTTAAGGCGGTGTTTAAAGATTTTCTTTCAGTAAGAGATAAAGATCATTTAGAGTCGGAATTTATATGGAAAGATTTAATGTCGTTTGTTTTACAGAAAATTTAGAACGTAAAACTGCTATATGGAAGGAAGCCGCGTGAACAGTTAATAGTCACTAGGCTGTTGCCTCAACTGCAGGGGTTTGTATGATTGCATAATTGAAGTACAGTAAGACCCCGCTTAACGCGGGGGATACGTTCCATTAAAGTAGAGCGTAATGCGAAACAGCGCTAAACGAGACTATCTTTACATGTAAATATTGGGGTTAGGGGAAGATGGCTAGGAAATTGGTTAGGTATTAAATTTAAAAAGTATGTTTTTTTAATAAAAATAAAACCAAACATTTATTTCTTAAAGCCCAAATTAATACCACATTATTATTTCTTGCAAAAATAAAAACAAAATATAAATAACAAAACGAATATTCTTAAAAAAAAGCAAATAAAATTCTCAGTCAGTCATATTTAGTTAGCCTTCCGCGTTTTCAGTGTTCTGCCTTTTTGTGACAAAAGCATCTAATGTTGTTTGCCTTTTTCTTTTGCGTTGTTCTCTTAAAAGTTCTTCATAAACGGATAGAGCATCTCTAACACCACGCCTTACTTTTGAGCTCCTGTCAAAATTCGGATCATTTTCAATGAATTAATCCATTATTTCAGTTATGGTAGACAACCTCCTTTATACAAACGCCATCGAAAGTTCTTTTTGCTCTTCTTCTGAATCACTGCTGTCAACATTTTTGTTTTCTTCTTGTTCAGTTAATTCCTTGAGCTCATCATTAGAAAGACTAGCCGCTGCTTCTTGAATTATTTCTTCGACATCTTCCACATTTACCCCTTCAAAATATGTCTGTACAATACCGCACCAAACAAGAAATACAAGTACACTCTTTCGGATATGTATTTGAAACCTATCGCTGCATAATATTTCGGGGAATCCCCGTATGCTGCGAGCGATTTCGTGGAATCCCCGGGTTGAAATGAAAGAGCGCTAAACCGAAACAGCGCTAAACGAAACAGCATTAAGCGGAGTCTTACTGTATTTTGGGGGAAATTTTATAGTTAACAGTGTGAAAGTCATACGTTGGTCGAAAAATTATTTTGCTAGATATGCTGATAAGTTATTTAGGTGGAAGAGATGACAGATTTAACGGTAGATATGATGATAGATTTAACCGGAAGGGTCATTCCAGGAAACGCAGAGCTTTCGGCGAAATGGCGGGCCAGTAACTTTTTTCAGTACTGAATCTATCAGCTCGATTCTGCTTGCTGGTTCCATTTTTTACTTCCTTGTACGAAGTAAAAAGGAAGTATTGTAATCGCGAAAGGTTTCAGGTAGCATATTTCAACGAAAATATCCATTTTGACCGCTATCGAATGCAATTTAACGATGTTTTTGCGTGACATCTGAACATAAGGACAGAATAAAAGACTCTTTTCCTCCAAAAAAATTATAAAACTGCTTTAAAATGAATTCTCAAGAGAATTTTTCGTGGTGTCTGTCCGAACATACGTACGTATCTTGCATAACTCAAAAACGAGTAGCCTCAGAACGTTGAAATTTTGTATACTTATAACTTACTTTATAACTTATGTGTAGATTCAGTTGCTATATAAGATTAACAAATGGGCCGTTTTGAATTAAAAGGAGAGGAGAAAGGAAGTAAAATTGAAACAGAACAGTGAAAAATTGTTACAATACAGTGAAAAATTGTTACAATTTTAATTGTTAAAAAAATAAAAAAATTAATAAATATAAGTTACACATTTTATAATATAAACATTTAAGAAGAATAATGAATAATGAATGAGAATTTAGAATGATTATTTTATTTAAATTACGTAAAATATTTAATTTTATCATCGATTTCATCTTAGTTTCTTACATGATACACGATTACCAAATGTAAAAGTTTTCATGTTTTCTTTTTTTTTACTTCAGTACATTCTGTATTTACATTAGCTAATAACAAACGTTGAGAGGCTAAATCTTTTTTCAGCTCGTCAAATAAAAACCACATATTGGGATGGCTACAATTAAATAATTAATTTAGTGCGTTATGAGAGCCTTCGCAACAATTTGTGGTATTAAGAGATTTTTCGAAGGCTGCTTCACAATGTTCAACTGAGAGGCATCATCAAAGTGCCTAAAAATGTTTTATTTCTAAAATTTTAAATTTCTGTAGAAAGTTTGCAACTTTTTTGGCTCTAAACTTGAATAACTACATTCAAACATCAATTTCTATCGATGCACATCAAAAGCATGCAAAAATAGAGTAAAGAAACAAAAATTAATTATTGGCAGTAACAGGAATAAAATGCCGTACAGGAGCAGTGGTATAAAATATTACGGTACATGCAAAATTTTACTACAGTTTTCATGCTTTTATTTACCTTCCCTGAATACGGTACATGCAAAATTTTACTACAGTTTTCATGCTTTTATTTACCTTCCCTGAAAAGGTTAATGGGAGCATTTGTCCATATGTGAACATATTTCATGTGAGCTTTTTTCCCGTGTGAGCATATTTCTAAGTGAGCATTTTTCCACGTGAGCTTTTTTCTATGTGGGCATATTTCCTTGTGGGCTTTTTTCCTGTGAGTATTTATACCTGTGAGCATTATTCTGTGAGCATTTGTCCTGTGGGCATTTTTCCGATCACTGTAAAAAATATAATTCACAAATTTTAAGAATTTCACTGGATGTTTCAATGTTATTGCTGGTTTGAAATATGTACACCACTCCTCATTAAGAATGAAATTTTAATATATACCAGAAGTTGTTACATATTTTTGAGCGGTGGAAAACTGACCTAAACGTTTCAAAGTCTATGATCATACCTTCATTTTAAAGTACTTCTGATGAGAAATAATTCACCAGACTTGACGTCTTTGATATTTTGAAGTTTATTCCTTTGTAAGCACTGAAATTCTTCCAAAGGGATTATTAATTTTTTCAGACAGTCAATGCACACTTCGTAGAACCTTATTGTTTTTCCTGAAAACCTTCATTTTCCTTTGAATGCTCTTTCAAAGGCTGTTTTGGTTTTAAGATCATAAATTTATTCTTCAATTAGCGTTTTAGAAAGTTCAGTGCTGAAACTGTTAGATAGTTTTTAGGTTCATTATCTCCCCCCCTCCCCCCACAAAAAATATCTCAATGTAGAGATAGATTTTGTAAGCCAAGTAAGTCTTCAAAGCAGAAAGTAACATAGTGTGACACTTTCGACTGCTGTAAATAAAGTTACGCAAAACTGGTTTGGCTATGGATCAGCATTTTGGATAATTGATTTCAACAAATTCACAGAAGTGCCTGAGTTCTTCTGTGCATTGGAAAATAAAAATTTTGAGAATTATACTATCTATGTCCCTTTAAAGTGCTTCAGCCCCAAGCTGCAAATAATTTTGCATAATATGGCATAGGACCTATCAAATCTTAATTTACATTCCGTTTAACCTTTTGTAGACGGATGGCCAATATATTGGCAGTTGTATTCCTTGTTTGAATGGACGGGGTTGTCCACTTTAATGGCCATGTCTTTTCCCCCATTTTACAGGCTGAAAAGTGGGGTGAAATGTCAAATTTGACGTCCCTGGGTTTTCAACCACTTATCTCTTTCAAAGATCTCCCTTTTGCGACATAGATGCACACCTCTGAGAATCCATTAAACTACACAAGAATCTTTGTTGCAAATAGGAGATGATTTCTTAAAGGGGGGAAAACATTCGGTTCAAGATTTCCCGTCTTTTGATAGCTTTTACTGCTACCAAAGCCCCGGCCTCAAAAGGTTAAGAACAGTTTTCTGAGCAAGGCCACCGAAACTGACATTTTCATTGTCTCCTTCGAAAGTAATTGTATGCAGAAGAAATGCTTCTTTTTAACCTCAGAAATGTAAAAGGTAAATGATTCCGTAAAGTTTCATCAGAATACTTATTTTCCTTTCAAAATACCTGAAATGCAAGTATGTAAATATATGTGCTTAACTTATAGATAGCTACAAGGAATGATTGTGTACCATAATTGCAATCTGACTAAATTCTTCACAGGGGGATTTTCTTTGTCCACTTTTCCTCCTATCTTATCCTTGATGTGGATCCAATTTTATTCCTTGTTTCTTCTAGATAAGCAGTGGTTTTACAAGATTTCTCCCATTTACCAACATAGTGCAGTGCGGTTACAAGATATCTCTCATTCAAATCTACAGCAAAGTATACATGGGTGGCATTTACACATGTGTCTCCCATTTGCCGGCTGATAAATGGGAGACACATGTGTAAATGGCAGTCATCTGTACTTTTCCATGTATTTGAAAGAGTGCAGAGTATTCATGTACGTGAAAGAGTCAGTGTTATTCCTTATTATGAGTATATTGATGCAACATAATATATGACTAGTGAGTGGAGTTATAAGAGTTCATATGTTCAATTACTCATTAGACGCTAATTGATGGGAAGGGAATAAATCTACTAAAATATGCTTAGATTTCTGATATATTGTTAAAGGTTATGTACAACGCTTTATGGCTAATTAGTAAATAATTATATTTAGAGTTTTTAGCTAATCTTTGCATTATGGTAACTTGGCGAAAATTTGGCGATCAACCCTGCTACAGCAACCTGCTAGTTTTTGTTTGGACGCCATTTTGTTTTCACAAAATAAAGGCATGTTTTTTTTTTTTTTTTTTTTCCCCCTCAACATTTTTTCCCCAGCAATCTGCTAGCCGAATTACGCTTATGTTAGAACTTTTATGGAACAAAACTGTTTAATCATGACGAAGATTAGGGGCGAAATTAGGAGAAAGTGCAGAATCGCGAACTGCTTGCCGCGTTTTTAAGAATTGCACATACACGGTATCCATGTACACGTCGACCTATTTTCCCTTAAAAAAGACATCCCAGAATTGCACAAAAATGGCATTGCGCACACTCTTGACTTTATCCATGTACACTGCTAAAGTCCTAGCTAGTAACCTTTATCGCCTTACCAAAATGTCGCCAAACTACCTGTTACTATATTCCAAAGATTAGCCGATTTTGATTTGGCAAAATTGGTACTTTTATCAAAATAACTGAATAACCAGGAAATGTCAAGAAAAGGGAACCCATTCAATGTTACGTATAGTTAGCTTAGTTAAACTAGCTTAAATTAGATACTTTTATAATCATAATTCGTGATACTGTTGCTTTCTACGGGTCGTGGATTCGGAGTAATTGATGATAACACTTGATTAAGAATCAAAACACAATTTATTCCTCAGTATTACAGAGGACAGTTCCAAAGACACGTTTATAATCCTCGAAAAACTGCGATAAACACGCTGAAACAATCAGCGACACGGCCTTCAGGCTATAACGGTGAAGACAGCTTCACGGCAAAGCACTAAAGTACAGCTCCCTACTCGATCGATCGCTCTCAAGTTAATCTCTGAACTCAAGACACTACTGCTACATTACACTATCCGCGTACAGGCAGGTTATATATAGCTTTAACCTTCCCTCGGGAATATTCCCAAGAAAACAGCTAAGATTGCGTTTTAGAATGTTCTCGCTCCGTCTATGGCATATCGCCAATTCTGTCACCAAATGTCATCCAAATGGGTGATTTCGCGCCAAATCTGGCAACCCCAGCACCGCTTTACGAGGAAGCTATCTCACCGCAGCTGGGTATTTCGCAACAAGACACTTATTCCTCTCAGTTTATTTATATGGCAGAAAATAAAAATCTACTTTATATGCAAGAGAAGCACACGAAATTAAAATATATTTTATTTCAAAAATCATACAAAAAATTTCAAAGCATATTTGAAGGTGTGGACAGTACGTGGGTCATTCGCTTTCTAAATTCAGCAGCCTTCCTTCTTCTCATTTGTAAAGCCCCGGATAATTCCTGAAACCCAAAACATATGTAAAAAGGAAGACAAATTAAGTACCAATAATTAGCCGTTTTATACAAAAAATTCAAAATTTATATATATATATATTGCATGAAAATTTTGCTGGCATTTTTTTTACTTGAGCCTGCATTTGGAAACGATTCTGTGACTGCATGACGTTTAGAGGAGCATAGGAAAATTATTATTTCAAAGCAAGGAAGGTATCGATGTTTGTGAATGTATAGTGTCCGGGATCATATCCATACTGTTCCATTCGAAATGTTGACCGTATTCCCCCTGACTGGTGGTTGCTTCATCCATTCCTGATTTCGGAATTTGATATGAGCTTTGTGCTGATTTCACCTTCTTCCCATGTTCAAAAATGGTAACACAAGAATTTTATGTAAGTGCTTATTTTCAGGCCTTCTAATTGAGCTGTTTTTTACAGTTTCTACAAGTGTTTCTTGAAATTTAATTTAGATGCTAATATTGCTTTTTGGCAAATTCAGCTTGATGAAGAAAGTGTACATTCAATACACCTTTTGACCGATATAAATTTAAAAGATTACCCTTGGGAGGCCTACACTACGTTTTACAAATTAGCAAAAAAGAGAAGGTATGGACGTGTGTTGAAACATTTTCTGTGCCTTGATAATGTATTTAAAAGCACATCCAAATCAGAATCCTGCGAACCGATAACGGGCTGAAACATCCCTCGAGCATCTGTGATGAAGAATATTTCGAAACGAACGCCTTCGCTGGGAATCAAACCACGGACCTTTGGAATACACGCCCAGAGTGCAGACCACCAGGGTAACGCCAACCGTTGTAATAGATAGGGTCTCCTCTAAACTAAAACAAGCATATAGGGTACTTCCAAAGGGGGTTTGTGTCTGTAATAACATTTAAAGACATTAAAACATTTTGCAACTTTTCTTACAAAGGGAATACAGTATATTAAAATATAATCCAAAACGTTTCAGTTTTTTATTTGCTATTAACATTATTTATTTGATTCAGTAAATTATTTACAAAATTTCTTCCCAGGTTTTGAACGATTTTCATTCAAAACGTGTGATTTTCTCATGACCATATTTTGCAAAATATGAACCTCTTCAATCTCCAGATTCAGTCGTGGTAATCAAAGAAAAGAAGTGGTTTCCTAAATATTATGGTGAGAGGGAGCGAATTAAAACATTCACATTTGCAAAGTATAAGAATCTCACGAGCGTGGAGGTGATATAAAATCTGAAAACTTCGAGACTGATAGGAAATGCGCGCATTGTTCAATTTTGCAATTTTTGCAAAATTTTTTAGATTGGAACAATGAATCGTATTCCTCTGGCGTGGGAGGGGGACAAAAGTAACGAGAAGCACATGTATTTTGTCTTATTTAGCATTTACAGTAGAACCGAACTATCCAGCGTTAAATTAAGCAAAATTAATTTTTTTTTTTTTTTTTAATCTGAAAGATTTCAGATTTTATGTTACGCCCAAAGAGACTTTTTTTAACGTTTTGTGTGTTACCTTTATTTATTAAATATCATGTTCTTCGCACTTAAACCATAAGATTCAATTCAACAGCAATATCACAAAATATTTAAAAGAGAATACCTTTAGAATTTCCCGATACACAGTCTAGCTCGATGGAGATAAAAAAAATTCTTTTTCGTACAGTGTTGCCATTGCTGGCTTCGAAATTGTTGAGTTTCTTAATAAAAAATTCATTAATGCTTTACAAAATATGAAATAGATAATAAAACAAATTCCAACTTTGGGCTTCCAGATGGGGAATGGGACTGTTCGCCGTAGCCATTTCGCCGCAGCCGTTCAGTCGTCAAGACATATTTTTCTTTACACGACTGTATTATATCTTGCCATATTATGTTGATTTAAATTAATAACTCTGTTCAGTTTAGTAATTTAATTTAATTTGATGTAAATTAATATATAAAATGCTTTTGTGTACAGTTTTATGCAAATACACCGTTACACATGAGACATTAATTTTAAGAGAGTAAGGTACTGGTAAGATTCCAAAGTAATTCCTTTTTCCATTGAGATTTCATAAAAATGTGAACTTCCTGCTTGTTTAAATGATTTCTCTGAACTAGCAGATTAAAATTTCAAGAAATTTTCATGAATCATGTAAATATTGTACCCGCATAATTTTAAAATCGATAATATATCTTTTGTTATATCAGAAGTTTAGCCCCAGTTCTCTTTGATACTGACATAATTTTACAACTAACTACGTGTAATTTCTTTATATCTCATACTTATAAATAGCTATATATATTAAAAGCAACCTTTATTAAGTATACAAGAGGTAAAAGGTAAACAGAATTATTAAACTAAATAAATTTAATACGGTAAGATAAAATACAGTACAGTAAGACCCCGCTTAACGCTGTTTCGTTTAGCGCTGTTTCGGTTTAGCGCTCTTTTATTTCAACCCGGGGATTCCACGAAATCGCTCGCAGCATACGGGGATTCCCCGAAATATTATGCAGCGATAGGTTTCAAATACATATCCGAAAGAGTGTACTTGTATTTCTTGTTTGGTGCGGTATTGTACAGACATATTTTGAAGGGGTAAATGTGGAAGATGTCGAAGAAATAATTCAAGAAGCAGCGGCTAGTCTTTCTAATGATGAGCTCAAGGAATTAACTGAACAAGAAGAAAACAAAAATGTTGCCAGCAGTGATTCAGAAGAAGAGCAAAAAGAACTTTCGATGGCGTTTGTAAAAAGGAGTTTGTCTACCATAACTGAAATAATGGATCAATTCATTGAAAATGATCCGAATTTTGACAGGAGCTCAAAAGTAAGGCGTGGTGTTAGAGATGCTCTATCCGTTTATGAAGAACTTTTAAGAGAACAACGCAAAAGAAAAAGGCAAACAACATTAGATGCTTTTGTCACAAAAAGGCAGAACACCGAAAACGCGGAAGGCTAACTAAATATGACTGACTGAGAATTTTATTTATTTATTTTTTTTTTAAGAATATTCGTTTTGTTATTTATATTTTGTTTTTATTTTTGCAAGAAATAATAATGTGGTATTAATTTGGGCTTTAAGAAATAAATGTTTGGTTTTATTTTTATTAAAAAAACATACTTTTTAAATTTAATACCTAACCAATTTCCTAGCCATCTTCCCCTAACCCCAATATTTACATGTAAAGATAGCCTCGTTTAGCGCTGTTTCGCATTACGCTCTACTTTGATGGAACGTATCCCCCGCGTTAAGCCCATGGAGGTAAGAAAGGGAGGAGGGGCCATTCCGCGCTAGAAGTGAAGCACTGCTTTGAAGCTTGGGTCACCAGACGGGGTGTTGTTTGTTTACATTCAGAAGCTCGCTTGACAAGATTCTGATAGTATTTCGACACACGACAGTTTCATAGAAATCGAAAAAGGGACACTCTCGCATGAAAGAAACATTCATAGTGTAATGGATAATAGCAATTTGTATAGTTTACTGACATTTACGCAAAAATCACATCTTGGTTATTTTTCGATAACTAACGACAGCGATTTTGATTATGAATTTGTTTTATAAAATTCTAAGCTGTTGCACTACAAAAATATAGATTTTAAGAAAATTGCTAAAAGAGATCTGCCAAAATTTATTTTCTAGAAGATTTGAAAAGTTTGAAACTTGATGGCTAAATGTAAATATAAAATTATGTATATTAAAATATTTGTAATTAGGCACATAGGTCAGATTAAGTTTTTATTAAATAGAGTAACGCATGCAAGGGCTATCTGCCTAAAGAGAGAGATGGATGCCATCGTGGAGGAATTTTGAAGAAAAACTGACCTTTGAGTAGGTATTAAAAATAATACTGATAATTTTCATTCAAATTATATTCATATATATTTTTATGTAAAACTTTCGGGTGTATGCTAAATTAGTGTAAATTATTTTACACGAAAAATATAGTGAATGCACAGAAATTAAAGATTTGCACATGCCGGAAATGATAAATAGGAAATATGTATGGGTATTTATGCATGTGCTTGCAAAAAGCATGTATCTGCCTTTGACAAAATACTTAAATATTCATTAAATTATTTATAAATGTATTTGAAATGAAGAATTTATTCACTTATAAACAACTGTGAAAGCACTGTGAAGAAATCTAATGATTAAATGTATCTAATTTATAATGATTATAAATGTTATCTAAATATATAATAACCTGAATATTGAATTGTAAACATAAATTGAAATCCTGTTGACAAATACGTTATAAAACTATTTAAGCAAGAATTGTTCGTATTGGAAAGCAATCTGTTAAAAGGTATTGTAAAGCAAATGCTATGAGATGCGCACTTAAGAACGTAATAAAGAGTTTTGGAATATGTATTGTTGAAATGAAGGATAAAAAAAAAATCTGATAAGTATAATTAAAAGAATTATTCCCTTTACATTTTATAATAACTCAGTTACAAGTTTTAAATAATACTTAAAAAAAAAAAAAAAAAAAAAAAAACTCATTTTATTCCCTTTCAGAAATGTTCAGAGAAAGTCAAATACTATTTAATTCCTAATAATTCTCTAATTTAAAATGAACGGAATAGAGCATTAATTATAAATTGACTTACATTTTTCGATTTAAAAGAAGCCAAAATATCATGTCATATTTAAGAAAGTATTTCAGGAAGAAGCTCTATAAATAGAAAAGAAATAATGCATAATTTTAATATTAATAATACAATAAATTTTGATCTTAATTTTTGTACCTTAACCGAATAAAATCGAATTACCTTAATTTTTTTTTCTAATGTAATTAACGAAAACTTGTGAAAATATTTCATTCAAATTAAACCATTCTGAGAAAACTGTCCTGTGAAAAGTATAGCATTTAATTCCGTTCAGAATGAAATGTTGTTTAAAAATATGTTGTTTTCACATACTTAGGACTCTGAAGTGTTGTAGAAAAAGAAAATATATACATTTATATGTATATTTGCGACGTAATTACAAAATATTTACACCCGAACGCGTCAAATCCCATAGAACTCAATGGTAAATGACCCAATGTTTTGGTCACCACGTAGGGATCGCCGATGCTTCAGAGCAGGGTACGGAGAAACTTGTTTAGGGCGACTCCTTCTTACTTCCTACCTCCATGGTTAAGCCGGGTCTTACTGTATTGTGAAGAAAATATGTCTTGACGGCGAAACGTCCCGACAGCGAAACATCCCGACGGCGAAACGGCTGCGGTGAAACGGCGACGGCGAAATGTCATATACCCCCCATCAGATACCCATATTAGGGTGGAGGCGTACGTTATTCAAAATTTGATGGGTTTAGGTACCGTTGTTTTATCACAATGCGAGAAACAGACATACATTTATGCAAATTCTTCATTATTTAATTTCTTTAAATATAGTACAAGGCTCTAATATTTGATGGCAACAGTTTAAAAAGCGAATTGTCGTTTATGGTGAATCAAAGCCAAAACAAAATGAATAGCCCTTCTGGGCAAATAGCCCCTTTGGGCTAAAAGAACTGAAAACTTCCGGATTTATATTACTCCCAAAGAGGCGTTTTTTCCAGGGGGATTCAAAACGGGACTTGAAAAGTGATACAGACATTCAAAGTCGTTTGACGCAAGATACTGTTAGACATTGTAACGTCTTTGCGTTGCTACGCTAGCAACATAATACAAGTAAGATATCTAAAGAAACCTCGCGTATAAAACATCCGTGCTTGAAGATGCACGCCATGTTAATGTTAATGGAACGCTTTGAAATCGTTAAGTTTGTTAATAAAAAAAATCGCTAAAGTTTTACAAAATATGAAATAGATAATAAAGCAAATTCCGAATATGGAATTCCAGATGCTCATATTCCTATGAAGGACTACGTTATTCAGAATTTGATGTCGCTCAACAACTGCATCAACTCTTAGATGTTTTCCATTTCCCAGAGAAAAACATAAGTATCTATCTGGCACTCTCCATTTTTAAGATTTTTTACTCATACTAGACTCTTCCGTTCACTGATTTGGACATCCCACCAGAAACGCATCTTATTCGTCGACTGATAGCAGCCACTTGACTTGGTTTCGTCTCATTTTGCCCATACTACTCCCTTTGTTTTACGATGGTCTTCACCAGATGCACAGCAAAAGAAAGCCCTGCTTTCTGAAACTCTAATTCACTCTATGTTCTTAATAGTAGTAGGTACCTTTGTTTTTACTTCCTTGTAATAAGTAAAAAAGGAAGTATTGTAATCGCGAAAAGTTTCAGGCAGCATATTTCAACGAAAATATCCACTTTGACCGCTATCGAATGCAGTTTAACGATGTTTTTGCGTGATATCTGTACGTAAGGACAAAATAAAAGACTCTTTTCCTTCAAAAAAATTATAAAACTGCTTTAAAATGAATTCTCAAGAGAATTTTTCGTGGCGTTTGTACGAACGTATGTACGTACGCACATATTTCGCATAACTCAAAAACGAGTAGCCTCAGAACGTTGAAATTTTGTATATAGGACTGCTATAACATGTAGATGTGCACCTCGTATTTTGGTTGCAATCGGCCTCGCCAAACGTATATAAATATATTTATAAATTTATCCACTCTGTGATCTCAGTGATCTCAGTTTCTTTACTCTTATATGTTTGTAAATCGTATATTTTTTGCTTTAAAAATGATTGAATTACATTGTTCTTATCTTCCGGTTAAGGTTTTTATGGCTTTATTAAATCTGTATGGAATACTTTTAGAATTATCAACAATTTAAAAGTTGTTTAAGTGCCGCTAAGCCTAATAATTTTTTTGATGGCGGCCATTGCTTGTTTAAATTTGAAACAGCAGAGTAGTGGATTTTTTGCGAATCTAGAGAAACGTAGCTTCGCAACAACAAAGATAACGCCTTCATTTATTATTGCGAATTAAATCATGCTTAATCCTTTCTGGAATTTTTTCGAGAAAATAAGTGTTAAAGATTTACTTTAATTTTTAATAATTTAGTCTTTAATAATTAGTAATTTAATTTTCAATAGTTAGTAATTTTTAATACAGATATTTTGAGTTTTATGTATTTATGCCTTGTCGCGAAGTGAGAACTGAATTAATTGAATGAGAAATACTCAATCGTCTGTGAAAAGTTTCTTTTTTGTTTTGTTTGCTTAATTTCTTTTATACATCGTTCTAGCTTTATTATAGTATTTGAATAGAACATGTGGCAACGATTAGATAATTCTTTAAATGATATAAATTTTGCGCATTCTGAGTTATAATATGAACGAAATATAATACTGTTAAGTGAACCTAGCGCCAGAGTGTCGCTATGGTAAACAAATAGAATGAATTTTAAAGAATGCATTTAGTCTATTGTGATTTATGCGCTGTCGGCGAAGTAGATTTAATTAAATCCAATAAGTTTAAAGGAAATGCAAGAAAAAATGCGTATAATTTAATATTCCGTACAAGGAAGTCATGTGGTGTACACATCAGATTTTTTCATAGTGTGAGAAGCGTCCGATTCTTCATTATTTAATTTCTTTAAATATAATGCAGGGCTCTAATATTTGGTGTTAACAATTTGAAATGTGATTCAGACTTTTCTAGTGAACCAATGCAAAATTAAATTAATACCTTTCTGGGCTAATAATGTGACCATTCTTATAATTTTAAACCGGAACTTTCTTCTTCTATTCATTTGGCTTTTGTACCATGAACTGCATTTCTTATGCGCTCGGCTATTCGATATTTTTTTAGCATTCTTTGTACTTTTAAACACTTAATACCTATGCTGACAGCATTTGAATCATTTTTTTTTTCCTTAAGGAAAATTAATGTGCAAATATTGACGAGCAAACGGAAATATATGGAAATTCTTAAGACATTTAATAGGAATTCTGGTATTTGTATTCAAGGTTTAATATTTTATCCAACAGAATATATCAATACATTTAGGAAACAATATCATACAGTCAAGAACCTCAGTGCATTTCACTGTATCATAAAAGTAATGATGTGTTTTGATAATGATGAAGTTGCTTATATTTTATTATGAATAAGCTTTAATTTATCAGTTTTTTTTAAATAATGAGTAAATTGCACAAGAAATTTTAATTTATTAAACGGTGCATAAAAATTTATTAAGCTGTTTGGTTAACCTTCATATTAATTAATAAGAAAATCTTCTGAACATTTTATAATCTTTGTGTACACAGAGATTCTGCAATTCTGGTCCCTTGATTTGAATTTATCATTTGAAAATACTACAGGTGCTTTCTTTTGAAAGACGCTATGTTAGTAAAAAAAAAAAAAAAAAAAAAAAAAAAAAAAAATTATACTATAATGATTTTAAATTTGGGTGCATCTTGCGAACTGCCACTGAATATTGCAATGAGTGCATAACATTTATTAGCGTCAAGATTTCATATTTTACTTATTTTCACTTCAGTACTTAATTGTTCATCCGATATTTCTTAAAACGTAACAATCGAATACAGTATGCCGATAAATTATATTCATCCATTAAAGATTTCACGTAAGTTTCCAGACATATTTCATGAAATTAACAAAATATCCACAGCAAGCACAACAATCAGCTGCCAAATATCCGTGACTCACCTTGAAAACGCTGGAACTGCTACTTGCCAGGCGAATGGCAAAACTAGTCGATTTTTCAGTGACGTCAAAAATTCTTGGAAATACGCATACTTTCGTTTATGGGTGTACACCAATTGCGCTAATGAAAATCCCCCCCGAGTCGAGCTATAGTCCAACTGCGCCAATAAAATTTCTTCCCCTGCTGCCTACAGGGTTACAATTTAACTTTTTGAAGCCATTTGTAGCCAAGAGAAAAATAAAAATAAATAAATAGAATTACATATCACAAGAACAAGTAAAAAATATCTAACAAGCAGGCTAATTACTTAAATAACAGTAATAGATGCGAGAGCTAACAAAGAAAATAAAAGGTATTGGTAAATATACATATTAGCATTACAAATATCTTTCATTTATTATAATAATATCATAAATAATTATAAAGCGTACAAATTATATTTTTAATAAATTACATCAATAATAGTCAAGATGTCTGAACTAGACTGGAAAATTTAATACAGTTCACTAGCGTGCAAAAAATTATTCCATATCAAAGTGTGTTAAAGTGTGCTAAAACTTCCCTCTAAGAAACTGAAGCCTACACAAACTTCAATAATTTTTGTAGGGTTATCAGACTTGTGAATGGTCTTGTTTCCAAGCTTCTACCAGCGAGCCAACAAAGCAATTCGAATGTGTGCTGTCACCAACTGGACAATTTGAACGAATTCATCTTCCAGAAACTTCCAGAGCTCATTAGTAATATATATGAACTGCATTCCCTCTCGATAACGCGAGACCACACACGATTTTAATCAGCTGAAAAAATTTTTGGAGTTCGAATGAAACGTTGGCCACGCATATCATACTCGCCTGATCTTGTGCCTTTCGATTTTCAGTTGTTGCGATTTCTTCGAAAAGCCTTTTGTGGTATAACATTCAATTCAGATAAGGCCGTAATTCAGAATCTTGTTCAGCTTTTCGCTGATAAAGCTAGGTTCTTTTGAGAATGTGGAACTACGAAACTCATGAAAAGCAAGCAAACAGTTATCGAATAAAACGAGTAATACAAGATTCATTGCTCATTGTTCTTTATATAAATAAGGGACCTTTGAAGAAAGTAGAAAAAAGTCGTCATGTCTTTTCAGACTAACAGATATATTTTGCAGTTTCTGTGTAACCGCGTAAATTCAAAGGCGGTGTTGCATAGTGCTACAAATGTCAGTATTTTTATCATTCCTTGGGCGAGTATAAACTCACTCACTCCGAGATGAATCAAGGGATCACTGCCACACAAAAATTTAGATTGGCAGGCTAAGTTTATTTCAAACTTACTTGTTGTAGCTGTGGTGGGGATCGCGCAGAGAAATTTTAAAAATGTCCAAAAAATTCCGGTTAATATTAGAAATAAAAATTCTGAAAAGACCCAGGCCCTTGCAAACGCAAATTCCGGAAGTCGTGGTAATGAGTCAAGCTTCGCCATGCATGAATACAAATATTCACTGAATATTCTGTTCTTGACGCACTTACAATTATATTAAGGTGAAATCTGATAATTTCCCCACACCCTATTAAATAAATATTGTTAGTGTTTAATATTCCTGTATAAATCTTTAATGGAAGAATCCTTCGCAGATATATTTAATTTTCGCTATTTTTAATAAATGTTTTGAGTAGCATTCGGAGAATAACAAGCTATTTCTCCCTTGTTTTGAGTTAAGGCTGTTCTACAAAGAATATCCAATTTTTCTATATTTTTGATACTAATTTTCTTTGACGCTAGTATGTTGTTTAAAAGGATTGTATTGTTCCTTTGCATACTTATTTGGTAATTTCTTATACACGCCTTTATAATGTCCTAATAATTCACACTGCTTTTATATGTCAAATAAATTGTAATTATTCTTATTTCACACTCAGCAGCTCAACAACTTTGCTTTTTTTTTATTTTCGTCAGAGAAGTGTGACCCATGAAGTAATACTTCGGGACAAGGGACTCTTGGGCGTGAACCCTATCCCTATCGAATGCGTAATTTTTCCATTGTTGCTAGAAAACTGTCAAACAACTCTGACTTTTTTTGTTTTTTTGTTCTATGAGATAATAAAACTTGCGTCAAATTCCCACAAATTCATTTACATCTTATTTATAAACAAATCGTATTCTAAGGTCAGCTTTTACTTAAAATTAAACGCGCGTAAATAGTTTTTTTACTGTAAGAAAGTTTCATGGTGTGATAAAAGGGTCTAGTCTGGACACCGGTCGAGATCGATGTCGGAAAACCAGTCGGGATTCTCTGTGTTGTATTTTATATGTGTTGGGTACTGCTCAGTTATGATTACAAGTTGTACACAAACATCGTTTATTCTACATTACTCATCTACTATTCTATATTACAGTTATGGTTAAACATAATAATAGATACAGTTACAGTTACATATATAACATCTCCCTTTTTTATAAAAAATAATAATAGTAGTAAAATTAAACATATTCTTTTAAATAATAAGGTTTCTTAACAGTCCTACCAGATCGAGTGACGTAGTTATGTCCATTTGAAAAATTTGATGATACTATACTTCTTTTGCTATTTGGTGACACAACACTTCTGTTAGATTTTGAAGGACTTACAGGCACATCTAAATTTGAAGTGCTCCTACTATTTTCATGTATCTCGGGCTCATCTATAACTTCATTCTCATAGTTGTTTTGTATTGCAAACTCTTCCTGATTAGTTCCTTTAAGAAGGTCTCTTCTGTTCCTTTCTACAATTCTTCCATCTGTTCTTATAATCCTATATGAACGTGGTCTTTCTGCTTCTTCTATAATTTTCCCTCTTTCATTTAGTTTTTTCCCTTTCTCTTTTATGTAAACATGATCTCCTGTTTTCAGTCGTTTTAATGGTCTTGCATTCCTATCATAATAACTTTTTTGTAAGATTTGTCTCTTCAGTAAATGTTGTTTATGGTCTTCATATCGTTTAGCTTGGACAAAATTCTCTTTTATAGGCATCAATCCATTTACTTTTCTTCCAAACATCAATTCTGAAGGTGACTTAATTTCATCTGAAATAGGAGAGTTACGATATTCCAGTAAAACTAAATATGGATCCTTGTTGTCAACTACAGCTTTTTCTAACATTCGCTTGACAGTTTGAATATGTCTTTCAACCATTCCATTAGACTGTGGGTATTTTGGACTTGAAGTTCTGGTTTCAAAATTCCATCTTCTTGCAAAATCTTTATATTTCCTGCAATTATATTGTGGACCATTATCCGAATATACTATTTTCGGAATACCATGTCTTGCAAAAATTGATTTCAATTGCTTTATCACTGCTACACTTGACAAATCTTCCAAATGTCCAATTTCAACATATTTGCTAAAATAATCTATAACTATTAGATAATCCCTTCCTTGAAAGTAAAAGAGGTCTGTTCCCAATACTTCCCATGGACCATTAGGTATTTCTTTAGATATCATTTGTTCTTTAGTATTAGCTTTTTGTAAACTTAAACATGTCTGACAATTCAGTACCAAATCTTCAATTTCTTTGGACATTCCTGGCCAATATAATATTTCTCTTGCTTTGATCTTGCATTTTACTACTCCTAAATGACCATAATGAATTCTGCTTAACATATCTTTTCGTAAACTTCTTGGTACAACAACACAGGAATTTTTAAATATTAATCCATTTGCTTCTGATAGTTCTTCTCTGAAGTTAAAATATGGTTTTGCCAGTTCTGGAACCATACATTTTTCATCTGGCCATCCAGTTTTAATTAATTTTCTTAAAACTTGTAGTTCTTCATCTTTTTCTGTTTCCAGTTGAAAAACTTCCATTTTACCATTAGACATTGGTATACATTCTACAACTAATCCAACATGAGCTTCTATTTCTCCTTCAAAGAAATCAGATCCTTTATCAGTGAATGATCTTGATAATGCATCCGCTATAAAAAGTTCTTTTCCTGGTTTATATTTTATCTCAAACTGATATGGCTGTAATCTTATACGCATTCTTTGTAGTCTTACAGGGCATTTATTTAATGGCTTTTTAAAAATTGATTCCAGTGGTTTATGATCACTTTCCACAGTAATATTTTTTCCAAATATATACTGGTGAAATTTCTCACACGCAAATACAATAGCTAAAGTTTCCTTTTCAATTTGAGCATAATTCTTCTGTGTATCTGTTAATGCCTTAGATGCATATGCCACTGGTAAATTATTCTGCAGTAAGACTGCTCCTAGTCCTTCTTGAGATGCATCTACAGATAAAACTACTGGCATGTTTATATTATAATACTGTAAAACTGGTTTATTTACCAAGACATCTTTTAGTCTTCTAAATGCTTTTTCATGTGTTGCATTCCAGTTCCAGATAACTTGTTTTTTCAACAAATCTCTTAAACATGATGTCAATTCTGATACATTAGGTATAAATCTAGAAACATATGTAATCATTCCTAGGAAAGTTTCTAATTCTTTCACATTTTTTGGTGGTTTTATATCTAGAATAGCCTTAATTTTGTCTTCATCTGGTTTTAAACCATCTTTAGAAAATATATGTCCCATATATTTCACTTCATTCAGCCCAAATTTACATTTATTTAAATTAAATTTAACATTCTTTTCTCTGGCTCTGTCCAACAACTTCTTTAATCTTGAATCATGTTCTTTTTTATCTTTACCCCAAACTAATAAGTCATCTATATATATTTGAACTCCTTCTAAATCACTAAAAATTTCAGAAAAACTTCTGTCTGGTGATGAACTCAGTCCATATGGCAACCTTAAAAAACAATATCTACCAAACGGAGTGTTAAATGTAGTAAATTCACAACTTGAATCTGACAGTTTAATTTGCCAAAATGCTTTGTTTGCATCTAAAATACTAAAGACCTTTGCATTTGTCATTTGAGATGAAATTTCTTCAAAGGTTGGTATGTGATAATGTTCTCTCAGTATATTTTGGTTAAGGTGCTGAGGATCTAAACACACTCTTAAATTTCCATCCTTTTTCCTTACTACCACTAATGAATTCACGAATTCTGTTGGTTGGTTAACTTTCTTTATAATACCATCTTTTTCCATTCTTGCTAATTCCTTTTTTAATGGATTTAATAAGCTAAGTGGAATTTTCCTACAGGGTTCTATTTTACCAACAGCTCCTGGTTTTAATTTAATATGATATGTATATCCAGTTAAATTCCCAGTTCCTTTAAACAAATCTTGATATCCTTTTAAAAGTTCTGGTAACTTTTCATTAGAATCAGGATTTACTGTACAAATCCTTTGTATTAGGTTTAATTTTTGCAATGTAGGTAACCCTAAAATAGCTGGAACATTTTTATCACATGCTACGACTTGAAATTCTATTTCATCCTTGTTCCCTTTTGATGTTTCACATAATAATTTACATTTTCCAACTACATCAATTGTAGTACCATTGTAATTATTTAAAGTGACTTTTGATTTAGTCAAACATTTCTCTCTTAAATTTAATTGTTTAAATTTAGGCAATGGTAGCACATTACACTGAGCTCCAGTATCCAACTTAACAAATAAATATTTAGATATGTTTACTTTTAGTTTTTCAAACCATTCGGTTTTATTTTTAGAAAATGGATTTATATCTTCTACTGACCCTAAAATATATTCATTACCATTATTATGTAACTCATGCTCTAAATTATTCTGTACAACATTAACATTTTTAAAAGTGCACATTTTAGAAAAGTGATTTTTCTTTTTACAGTACAAGCAAATCTTATTATAAGCAGGACAGTTGTATAACTTATGAAAAGTTCCACATTTTCTACATGGTTTTGGATTATTGTACTTATTTCCTTGATAGTTTGAAGAAGATTTAGTACTTTGTTTTACATGATAGTCTTTCTTACAAGGCTGACTTTTTTCTTCTGAAGGTCGAAATTTATTACGTTTGATAGCTTCTATTTTATTTTCTTCAGTTAAAGTTTTCAGCTGAAGTTCTGCTAATTCAGAAGCTTTACACATTTTAATACATTTTTCCAATGTTAACTGATCTTCCCTTAATAATCTGTCTTTGAGATTTTTATTTAGAATTCCACTTACTATTCTATCCCTTATTAAACTATCTTTTAATTCTGCAAATCCACAGTTGCTACTTAATTTCTTTAAATCGGTTAAGAAATCATCAAACGATTCACCTACATGTTGTGTTCGACAGAAAAATATATGTCTATCAACACTTTCGTTTGCTTTCGGTATGCAAAAATTTTCGAAAGCTTCAGTTACTTTGTCAACATCCTTCTTATCTTCTTCACTTAAATTAAAAGTATTAAATTTTTCAAGTGCTTCTTCACCAATTATATGCAATAAAATAGCTACTTTAATTTCAGGTGATTTAGTAATACCACCAGACGCTAACATATAAATTTGGAATTTTTGTTTCCATTTCTTCCAATTTTCGCTTAAATTTCCTTCGAAACTTAGATTACTTGGTGGCTTTAATCCATCCATATTTAATTTAGGACATTAAATAGTTTATATATACGTATTTTTAGCCACTTCCAATAAAAATAAACAACTCACTTACCAGCGATATAAGTTTCGATTTCACAGTAAACAACTTCCCATGATGTTTTTGTTTAGAACATCTTTACCGAGGCTGCATGGTTCTTGAAAAAAGATTTTCTTTTTTTTAATCAACGACGGGCTGCGCCATGTGTTGTATTTTATATGTGTTGGGTACTGCTCAGTTATGATTACAAGTTGTACACAAACATCGTTTATTCTACATTACTCATCTACTATTCTATATTACAGTTATGGTTAAACATAATAATAGATACAGTTACAGTTACATATATAACATTCTCCATTCACTCGACAGTAAGCGGGAGAGCGAGTCTGACCAGTGCCTTAAGGCTCCTATATACCAGGCTGAATCATCAGGCATTCGCGATCCCAAGTGGGAGATTTAATGGCGGCTGTGTAGTTACGGTGCAACAATTTTTTGTGTTTTTTTGTGTAAAATGGGCGGATGTGCAGCTATTAATTGTTCAAATCATTCACGGAAAGGTCATACATTGGTAAAATTTCCTAAAAATGAAGAAAGAAGAAAAGTATGGGTAAATAATTGCAGAAGAGACAATTGGAAACCTGGTCCAGGCGCTGAACTTTGTTTAGTAAGTATAATGTTAATTACGCCTTCATTTAGAGTTTATATCTTCTCTGATGTTTATAATGTGCAAGTAAAGTGAAATTCTTGTGTACAATAACCTGAGTATCTGCTAATTTCTGTAATAATAGCTATAATTAAATTAGTCTAGGGTTAATGTACCCGTCGCCAAACATCGCCAATGTGGATGTTTTGAATGTGGAAAAGAAATTTCTCTTCTAATATAAAGCGCAGATTTTGTTTTCCTGTGCTAATTGTGGAATTTATACTAATGTAACATGAAAATCATTAGCATATTGAAATTTATTAAAAAATAAATAATAATTTGGAAAGTCAAGATAAAATCTGAATGTTTGCTAAAGATATATGTAACATTATACTATAGTTGCAATATCGTTGGAATGATATATATTTTTTTTCTTTATTTTATAATCACTGTTGTTAAAAAGTTAGATGAGTTGTTTATGCACGGTGTCCACTACTGTTTCTTGGTTAAAATAACTTCCAGAATTTTGACATTGACATCTGATGTCAGTAGAATAAATTGAATAGTATGAGACAAAATATATATAATCTAATCAATAATTGCAAGTACCATATAGTTATAATCACAGTATTATACAATTTGGCAATGGAGTAAAGATTTAGAAATGAATGCAGAACATTCAAATAAGCACAGAAAACTTGTGAAACTGCATGTG
This sequence comes from Stegodyphus dumicola, assembly GCF_044657685.1. NCBI lineage: Eukaryota > Metazoa > Arthropoda > Arachnida > Araneae > Eresidae > Stegodyphus > Stegodyphus dumicola. The sequence continues at coordinate 16,376,293 of NC_140772.1, read as the reverse complement.
TATTTTTCAAAAATAATTGTAGTGTTTTTAATGCATGTGTAGTGTTTTTAATGCATGTGTAGTGTTTAATGCATGCATAACAATCAAATAAATCTGCCTGTAATGATGAATTTCAAAGGCCAAGCCAAAATCCTTTCATGAATTTGATACTTCTAAAGAATGTGATCTCGTCAAATTAAAGCCTCATGACATTGATAAACAGTTATTACTGATCTGTGTTACAAAACAGATTTTTATACATGATAAATAATATTTTCTGAAGCGTTATTTTGTGTTGTCATCTCTAAATAAAAAATTGCCTACAAATTCAGAAAGCTACTGAACTACGTTCTAGAGTTTTTAATAACTTTAATTGGATATGTCTGTGCCGATGTAATTAAAAAAATTGTCGTTTAAACTGGCCTTGATGCTTTTTAAAATGCATGTTGGCACTGTGCTCCGAAATTAGGGCTATGTTTTGAATGATTAGAGAATTAAAAATTAAATATTTCAATTAGAGCAATAAACATTACTACAATTATAACAAGAATCATAGTCTGATCTAATTATAAATGTATTTATCGGCCTAGTATTTTAAAAGTTGGGTGAAGTGAACTCTTATTTTCTCATCTATTGTAAGAGCACTATAGCAAGAAATATAAAGTTTTATTTTAGTTGTTTTTAATGTTATAGCAAAACACTACTTCATTTAATTTTTGGATAATGTTCTAAAGAACACTTTAAATTATAGGCAAAAAATAAATATTGGATAATTAAATTCTGCCCAAGCTTACAAGATGCTGCTGCTGATATGTTAGACATGGTTTGTTTATTGTTTCAGTTTTTTATAATACTGGGCCTAATTTAATTACCTGCATATTTATTTATTGCCTATCCTTACTTACAGTTCATGCTTGTTGCCTTTGGCACAACCTCACTGTGTGGTTTGTTTTTTGTACTTTTATTTATTTTGTATACTTTTTTTTTATTACTTTATATATTTACAGGATCATTTTGAGGAATCTCAATTTGAGTCACTATGCAAAGATAGAAAAAAACTAAGAAAAACTGCAGTACCAACACTCTTTAGCATTCCAAATCCACCATTTTCTGTAACTGACAAGAGGATAAGAGAAGTAAGATGTCCTAAGCCAAATACTGAAGTGGTAAATTATTTAATATTCTCCAAAAAAATTGTTGAAAAAATCATTGTTATTACAAATATATTAATTCATCCAACCATTGTTTAAAAAAATAATCACAGCATAACATGTTTACTATTTCTTTTTGAATTTAGGAAACTCTACCTGCTTCAAATGAAGAGTTGTTAAAAAAAAATAGAATTCCTTGAGTAACAGCTTCAAGAAAAAGATGCAAAATTGACATCATTTTTGTCCGATGAGCAAGTAGGAGCCCTTGCTGTGCAGTCAAAAAGGAACTGGTCAGAAAAGTCCATTATAAAAGGACTGAAGATGCGATTTGCTTTGGGCAAACATGGATATAATTACCTCAGAAGTACTGGATATCCAGCACCATCGTACAGTACCTTGAACAGGAGGATTAGGGAAATAAAAATAAATTTCGGCATTTTAGAAAATTTGTTTTTTTTTCCTCAAGACAAAAGTTCATTCATTGGATGCTCTTGATAGGAACTGCTGCCTTTTAGTTGACGAAATGGAAATAGCTTCATATCAAGATTTTGATACATCGTCTAAGTCATTCATTGGAAATGTTACGTTAGGAAAACCTGCAATTGCTAAGCATTACACTATTGTAATGCTTAGAGGCCTTAAAACATCATGGAAACAGATTGTTGCCAATGAATTAACAGGGCCTTCAACATCAGGTTCTGACATGAAAGATCTAATTCATAGAACTGTAGTAGCAGCTACAGAAATAGGTTTAACTGTAAGAGCCTCTGTTTCATATATGGGAAGCAGTAACAGAGCAATGTGGTCGTCATTGGATGTATCTGTCTCTAGGACAGATAGGAAGACAAATTACAATATTGGAGGACCTGATGTTTTCATTCACAGTATTGCAGATGTACCACATCTCATTAAAAACATGAGAAATGCATTTCTTTCAAGTAGTATTGCAGGTGTACCACATCTCATTAAAAACATGAGAAATGCATTTCTTTCAAGTATTATAATATTACCAGAGGAATTTCGCCAGCAGCATGCTTTGCCATCGAGGATAGTATCTTCAGTGTATGTGAAACGACTCTGGTCAAGTGAGATAGAATCAGATGCTGCCCTGAGATCTCTACATCACTTGAACAGAGTTCATCTCTTCCCAACACACTTTTCCTCGATGAATGTGGCATCTGCTGTGCAATTGTTTTCTGTAAAAACAGCTGCTGCTATTGAAAAAGCAGTTATTTTACACCAAGTTGCAAAAGAAGCATTAACTTCTGCATGGTGGCTGAGACTTGTAGCAGAATGGTTTACACTTATGACTGCAAGGCATCCAAAAAAAGGCATCACTATCAAAAATCAAGATGAGAAATTTAATATTTTATTGAAATTCATTCATGTGACTGAAACTGTTCAGTTTGGGAAAGCATGGAAGCCATTTCAAACTGGCATTATTATGAGCACATTGAGTGCTGTGAAACTCTCAAAAGAATTATTTTCCGAGGGGTTTATATTTTTCTTACCAGGCAGGTTGACACAAGATGCGCTGGAAAATGCCTTTTCACAGATTAGACGAAAGTCGAGTGCAAAGCCTACTGCTTTGCAAGCCAAGAGAGCACTGAAATTAGTGTGCCTATCACAGTTCATTTCAGATATCAATAATCCAAATTATTGTTCTGAAAGTGACCACAGCCTCTTTGATGCTTCTGAATTAGAGGTTGCTATCAGAAAGGAGGTCTTGCATCCTATCTCCAATTCTGTAGTGCCATCTACCTCTTCTGCAGTGGCAGTGAAACGTCGCTTGCCCCCAGCTGTGGAAGAAAATGATATACATTACATCGCAGGAGCCATATATAATAAGTTGTTGGAAAAAAAAAGCATATGTGAAAATTGTAAAACAGCTATGACCATTTCAGAGGACATGCTGGAACCTGACATACCCGAGCATCGCACAATTCTTACAAAACATAGCAATAAAGGTGGACTGAAGGTCATCTCTTCAGGAATGTATCAAATACGTAGGGAAGCTGAACGAGAATTTCAAAAATGTAAAGATGTACTCCTTCGTTTACAATCAGCCATCACAAAAAAATTAGTTGAAAGAATAATTGATAAATGTACGCATGTGGCCATGCCAGAATGCTGTAATCTTAAGAAAGTAATTATTGATAATTTTTTTATTACTAGATGCAAAGGCCTTACACAGCATCTTATCAACAAAACAGCCCATAACGTTTCATATTCATCAGTATCGGCCAATAAGAAACAAAAAGTAAAATAATTTTAGAAGGTATGTATGTTTTATATTAAATAATTTATGTGTTTTATGTAATATGTATTACTTTTTCCTAGGCTATGAGTATATAAATTTCTGTGTTTGATGTTATATATGTTACTTTCTGCTAGGCTATGAGTATATTATTATGGTATTATTTTCTTGTTTCTAATGTATAGAAATATAGCATATTTTCCAGTATAAAATTTCAGTTAAGTTTTACTTAAAAGTATGGGAAAGCAGATTTGTTTCATGCATGATCTTTATAATACTGGTATGAAATAAATGAATTTTAATCTGTAAACAATTTTTTGTTAATATTGAAATGTGTTTCTTTGGATACATTTTTAGGCACTTGTGGATCATGTCAGACAACATGCAATAGAGAAAAGATGTCCGTGTGCATAAATTTTCCCATTGTGTTACTTCATTTTATCTAAATTTCAAGGATAATTCTTTTCATTTTTATATGGCATGTTATCAGTATAAAGGCTAGTGAAAATAAATTGGTATGTGTATCTGTTTTTGAAGTGTAATGCTTAAATAAAAAGACAGTGTGTGTGCATCCTTGAAATTTAAACAAAATTTCAAGGATAGTATTTTTCAGCGTTGTACTGTTTGTTATTTCTCAATGTAAAGGGTAACAAGGGGATAAAAACTGGTATGGTACATCTGTTTTTTAAGCATGATAATTTTATTTATTTCTTTAGTGATGCATATATATAGAGAGAAGGTATTTGGTCCAACTGAAGTTATAATAAATCTAATTTTACTAGATCTCTTTCTCCCCTCAGGTGTAGAAAATTTTCAAATGCAGAAAGTTTATTTGCAGAATTAATTCATTTCTGATAAACTTATTATCATTAATTTTTTATATAACATGTTATTAAGTTACATGTTTGACTACTGTGTAATAAACTTGTATTTAGGACAAAAAATTAACTATTTTGCAGCTGGTGACTAATATCATATGCTTCTAAGAGTATTACTTTTAACTTTTTTCATAATTTTTGTATTTCAGGAACATGAAACTGTTATTTTGATATACTTAAATAATAAAAGTGTGTATCTGAATCAATTAATGGATACAAATATTTTACAGTTATTTTTAGAAGATATTTGCTTCTAATAATTCATAAAGTATGTTAAAATATAGGTAAATAATTTGGTGCAGAATTCAAATTTAGGGTTTGAAATATAGTGAATCATGAGACTAAATGATTTTTATTGTCATGATTTGCCTGGGCTTAAGAATGTACTTTTCGCCCGGTGGAAATTGTCATCAAACTGTCCTGAACAGGCTTTTTGTTGATAATAACTTCCAGGCTTATCAGTACCTCTTTTTGAGTGGAGGGTATACAAATATAGTACCCAATTTAAATTACATTGTGATTGTAATAATATTGTGGTATTAAATAAGTGATTATAATTACAATTTAGATAATTGCATTGTAATTATATTACATTGTATCTGTGAACTCTTAATTTCATTACTTTATGCAAATATGTAAGTGCATAATCTAATTGCAATAATATAATCTATTCACAATTACAAAATAATTATAAATGCAGTTACATCTTAAATAGAGGCCATTTTAATACTTTTAAATTTTCGCAAGATAACTTCCCATTAAGGTTCATTTGGAGGAAACTATGCAAATACTAAAAACGAAATTATGCTAAATTTACATATTTTGTACAGTAGTTTCTTGTTATAATGCTGTTCAATATATCTTCAATACTTTTGTAAATTTAACGACATTCTTTGCAATCACTGTGGTGCTTTAAAAAGAAGTTTCTTAGTTATGCTTTCTAATAAGAATGTGCTAAAAATTAAGTATTATGTATAATAACTAGCAATTAAAAAACCTTGACTGCATGAAAATGCTGTTGCTGTGTAAAATAGAAAATAAGCTTTCTTTTATGCTTTGAAATGAATTACGTGGGGTTAAGTTGTCCTTTTACAATTTAAGAATGTGGTTAACACACATTCTTAAATTGGACAGGTTTTATCTAAATTATTAGTATAAAATATATAAACTATGACTTATTTTGTAACATAACTCAAATTACAAAATTCATTCTATATATGTTTAAATTTATTATCTTTTATGGAATAAATGTTTTTTAATTTAGGTAAAAATTGCATTTTTAGAAGTATTACAAATACAACGCAACACAAAGGTGATCTGATTGGAGAGGAAGGACTTTTTATTACGGTTTCTAGTTCGTATTTATATTACATTTGGTGAAAATCATCCAAAACACAGAATGCTGTACTTTCTTCTTCCATATATGTTATGAAATATTTCACACATTTAAAAGAAAGTGTTTCTTCAGAGTCTTGCACAATTATTTCCATATACCTCAGACTAAAATTACAACATATTCTTAAGTTATTTTTTAGTATGAATTTACAGTGTTTTTATGGAAATTTTTGTTAAAATGTCATTAAGATAAATTTATTTGCACACTCTACGCTTTAACTATTTCCCCATTTGACACTATTGAAAGTTTTTATTCATATCTTATTTATTTTAGTCTGCTAACAAAACTGAAACATCTAAAGAATAAGTTATTTTGAATATGTTTACAAAATATACGCGAAATTTTTATTTAAGTGAAAACGTCTATATACTATTCGAGAATTAATAAATTATCCGAAAAGTTTATGTGCGCTGAATGCCGCGCGTCTATAAAATAAATCTTTAAAAAAACAGCAGACATTCAGCCAGTGTGTGCGATAAACGCGCCAAAATTGGTAGCGCGTTCTCTCCCTCGCCAAGAGAGAAAAGTTGGTGATTCAGCCTGGTTTAGAGGAGCCTTATCCATAAGGATCGAGACAATGACACGAGACTCGCTCTTTGTCGAGTAGATCGGAAAAAAACGACCGGTTCTTCCATCTCGACGGTGGCTGGATCGTCGAGATGGAAGCCCAAAATGTGGGCTTCATTTTCGCAGTAGACTATTTTTATCTCCAAACTTTTTTTATGGCAAAGAAGGATTAGCATAGAAATGAAGGAATAACTCGAAAAATGTAAGAGATAAATAATATTTAGAAAACACGCCTGCTAAATGATAACATGTTCAAATCAGCGGATAAGGTTCGGAGAACAGCCTTAACGCCAAAACGGCCTTAAGCCAAGTTGGCACAACCAAGGCTGTTCTCCGAACCTTGTCCAAATCAGCGATAAGCTTGAAAAGAAAATATAAACTGATCGACTGAAGAAGACAACCGAACTCCGGTAACAGTAAGAGACGCAAATATTTTTTTGTTCGCTCGGCATTTGTAGTGTAGCTACTCATGGCGTATGGTTCGTCCACGTGGGAAGTAATGTTTTTATGTTGCCGGAAAAAACATCGTTTTGTAGCAAAATTTTGCATATCATAGTACAAAAGTGAAAACAGGAGATTGTTGAAGACATATCTAAGAAAGAGTCAATTTGTTAAGGTTGGTAAATTATTTTTTCTCATTTTGTTTTGAGAGCACTTTGTTGATTTTTAAACCCACCATATTGTAGTTATTAGATGCGACGTACGCTGCTTAGTTTAAACATTCCCTCAAAAATCAGCTGTAATTGTAAAGGTATTAAATAATTGTTGTGTCACATTATAAACACTTCTGATGTGTTAATTAGTTTTAGAAATAGAAACCTGTACAAGAATTACAGGGCAATTGTACTTTGTTTATCTAGAAAATTCGTTAGCATTTCATTGAATTAGAGTGTAAACATTTGTTTTTACGTTTGCATTTGGTGTTTCAAATGAGTAATAGTGTTAGTATTTTGATCGACTGTTCTCCTATGACCAAGTGTAGCGCGTAATTTTGTTTAAGATGTGTATATATCTAGAAATATTTATATATTCATGTAGCACGCTGAGTTTCTTGACTTGAACTTCATTGTACAGTTTGTTTATTCCTGCTTACCATGATTTATGTTTTAACATTTTGTGTAGTATATTAGTGCTAAATTTAAGGCCTTTGTCTAATTTTCAAAAAAAAAAAATAATTATGTACAGCGTATGTTTCATTAAAAATATTTTAACTCTATTGCAGACATTTTTTTAGGTTAATAAATGTATTTTATTTCATGTATGAAGCTTTCAGAAACTTAAAAAAAATTTTATTATTCTGTGTCAGGCCTGTCTATTTTTATATTTCATAAACTAAAAAAGATAATTTTTTAACTAAAAATTTTATGCTTGACTTTTGCTTAAATTTCATAATGTGTTCTCTGTTTTTGAAATTATTTTAAATATCTTTTAATCTAAAACTCCATATGGCAGATATCATTGTGCTAGAGGTGAAAGAAGCTTGCGAACTAAAATTTGAAAAGACATAATTCAGACTTTGATAAGATAGAATTTTGCTTAGATATAAGCAATAGACATATAGAAATATGATATATAGTTTAATATAAAGTTTAGCTATTGACTGCAATCATAGTTATTTTATGTATTTTATTTCTAGTGAATAGATAAATTAATTTGCAGATTTAGTGTGTATATAATTTTCTGAAAAACCTGTCTGGAAAATTTAAGGTAACATAGAAATTAATTATTAAACATAGCATTGGATTATTTTTACATATCCTTAAAATAATAGATTTCTTTGAGATAAAATTATGGTTTATTAATAAATGTGAATAATAATGAGATTATGTTAGAGAAAACGCTGATTTAAAAACTGTATTTAACACTTGCTTTTAAATTAAACATATCAGATGTTTCCTGTTATGTTAATGTTAATAAAAGATATGATTTTTGAAATCTTGTTGTATTATAAATTATTTAAATTAAAAAAAACTCATATGCAGTTCCAATCTAAAGTAAGTTTATTATGTCTTAAAATTTTTTGTAGGTCTTTAAATAAATTTATTTTTAAATTGCTGTATTCCTTTGTAATGTAATGCTTTCTCTACATGTAATTTTTTAGTGTAGTCAAAAGTATTTTGAGTTGAGTGAATTGATAATTTCTAGATTCAAAAAAGTTATTTAGTTCAGAAATTACTTCAAGGACTATATAGTAGTAATTTGAATCAAAAGGAATACATTTCTCAGTAACTATGTGTTAAAGCAGCCACCACATCTAGTCATCAAAATTGGCAAATTTAATCACTAATCTACAGAGTATTAATTTTAGATATTACTGAAATGTTATATGATTACCATTTTAACAAGGAACTATCCATTTCTTATTTGTAATCTATGGGTTTTATTGACATATTTAGAAAATTTTGTCCAAATTACCTGAACAGTGTTTTATTATATGAAGTACTATAGTAAAAATTTATGGATTAACTTTTTTTGTTACATATTGTATGAATCTTTAATATTTTATAAACTTTCATGAACAGGAAGCCTGACTTTGTGACTTTTGTGGCACATAAATTTATAATCAGAAATCTTAAAAAGAATTTATGAAACTGTTTTGTTCACTCTGAATTGCTGCTTTGAATGGAAATTAAAAACTGTGGTAAAAGGTTGTAAAAATAAAATTGTAGTAGATGAAACGTGTTATCTGTTTATGGTTAGAGTTGGACTAAAGGGTATCTCTTGTCTTATCGCCAAGTTGCTGTTTCATTTATGGTAATTTGAGTAGTTGAATGTTCCATAAATGCACTTTTACCTAGAATTGGGTGCTCCTTTGACTTAAGTGAAAATATATTGTTGTGTACATGGACAAAGTCAATGGAGTGCGCAGTGCCAAGTTTCTGCACTTCAGTGGTATTTTTTTAAGTGAAAAAGGTCGATGTGTACATGGATAAACTCAAGGGAGTACACAATGCCTAGTTTGTGCAATTCTGCGATTTAAGTGAAAGTAGGTCAATGTGTACGTGGATACTGAGTTTGTGCACTTCTTTGACTTGATAGTTTGGCTTTAAAGACAAAATAACAAGTCAAAGAATTGCACAAACTCGGTATCCATGTATCGCCAATTTTCGCCAGGGGTACCCGTAAATATAATTTTACCCTGTTTATATTTGTTAAAATGAAATAGTTAAGTTACGTTTTTCCATAAAGTTAGTTCATGGCTGAGTTGTTAATAGTGAAATAATAGTTCGTTGTATGTAATGGTTTAGCAGCAAAATTAGTCAAAAAATTAGGCCTGGCATAATTTTTGAATTTTATGATCTACTGAGCAACAGAATTTAAAGATGTACAGAGATTTCCCCGAGTGCCTAATGTCTTGTGTGCCGTGCGAGTTGAAAAATTAAAATTAAAATTTAATCATAATTGTGGTAATTATTCAAAATATGAATAGCATTGCTATATAATGCCATTCAATGCAAAACAGGTTTCTAAAAATTGTAAGATTTTTAATTGTCTTCTATCTAAAGGGCTTTTAGCATAAAAAAAGCATTTTGTTTAAAAGTTGCTCTTCTTTTGCTGATTTTCTGATTTGTAAAAAATGTCAGTTTTATATGTAAAAACATGCAAATATTACTAAATATGATTGTCAGAGCCTCTATTTGTGTTTTAACTAATGACATCTATTTGAGGGATTAAATATAGTATTTTTACAGTTGGAAGTTTTGTAATTAACTTTCAGTAATTTCTTTTTTTAATATTAATTTTAATCAAAATAGTAATTTTAAATAAAGCATGTTTGTTTAGTTCGTAATACTAAATATCTCATTTAGAATTAATGTAAAATAAGTGTGTAAAATATGCTGTTAGTTAAGTTATATTGTAAATCATCCATATTATAAGTGTTAAATTTACAGTTTTTTGTGTGTAAATTTTAGAATGTTTACATGACACATAGTTTTGAAAAAATTCTCATTGAATCTAACTTTTTTAATAGATTTGCATTGCAAATAATAGCTTCTGTGACATCTGTGCAAGGAGAGAAGAAACAACCAGCAGCGAGTGGGTGGCCGGATTACATGGCCGGTTACACCTCGCGGATTTTCCTCAGTTTGACTATCCCCTCATTTTTTGGTTTTTTAAGTGTTCTTTGGTTTTTAAAAAGAAAACGTTCTATCACTGAGAGAAGCAACAAAGCCATTCAAGTAGAAGATAACACTGTACCGAGTCAAGGAGATCAGTATCAGTTTTTGAATCCCATGAAACTAAAAAACGAAGAGGGAATTCCCGAAGAAGAAAATATTAGCTGTTCTGAGATGCAACTGAAAGAAGCACCCACTGCACCAGAAAAGCAGTCTCAACATTCTAATGGTGTATCATCACAGCAGCATTCTAAAGTTAAGGGGAAGAAAAAAAGCAAGTCTAAAGTTCGTGAGAATGGAAGCATCTGCCTGTCTGGTGATCACATAACCAATGGTTGTGGAAAAGATATTTCATCTCTCACAGCTGAAGATAGCAGCTTAAAATTAACCAATGGAATACAAGCTCTCAGCCTCAATGAAGGAGTTTCAGACAAGGATGAAGTTGTTGCCCATGTCACCGACAAAGCTTCCTCCAAGATGGAGAACAGTAATGGATTATCAGTCTTGCCAAATGGTGCAGAAAAGGACTCAGATTCTTGTTTTAAATCAAGTACTCTTATGACGTCTTCAAATGGTGAAACAGAAAAGGACTGTCAGACTAATGATGATAAATCTTCCTGTCAGGAAAATTGTATTCAGTCTGTCAAAGAGCAAAATGATAAAGATGCTATGCAAAATTCTGTTGATACAAACTCTTTAACTATTGAGCAGCAAGTTGTGCAAAATGATTTGGGAAATGATACATCACTTGCTGAAAATATGTCCACGGACACTAGTGAACCTTTGATATTGCCTGTTGATTGTCCTGCTGCAGAAATACAAGGAGACATGCTTGAAAGTCCAGGAGCAAAATATTGCGACAGTGTGGTAAGTTTTGCAAACTTTTATTTTTTGTGGGAATTTAATTTTTGTAAAATGGTTTATTTAAGTGTAATTTTCTTGTAAACTAAAAATTCTCCTTAAGATTCTGCTTTTAGCAGTCAGATTACATTATATATATATATATAAACGAAATAATACATAAGTGGTAATTTAGTGTAAAATTAGGACAGATGAAGTTCTTAAAAATGGAGACGAATAGTACTTGTCATAAAACTTAAGTTGTATTAGAATTGGTATGAAAATTCATGCTAAAGATAGTTGTAGATTTAATTGTATCATGTAATTTTCCTTTTTTCTTCTTTTCGTAATAATTTATGAAATTGAGGAATCTTAATGTAGTGGTTCTTGAATAATAATTAAATTTGTATTTGCTTAGTTTTTCTTTGAAAAAAAATTTTAAGGAGTCTGTCTGATTTTGTAAGTCAAATGTAATCTTTTGACCATCACTTGCACAATTCTAAATGGTATTCTTAAAAATATCTAAATTTGTCCGGCAGAGTTATTAGGTAAGAGATCTCAGCCGTAATGGATAAACTGAGAACCTGATTGTTATCTTCTCTGTGTGGGTCCCTTGCATCCTATTTGTCAAATATATTAGTCCAGATAACACATGCATATTTGTGTAGATGATCAAGTCTCTTGTAGGTTGTAGGTAATTTTTTTGTTCTAAATGACACATTTATTTGGTAATGTTTTATGTGAGAATGGTAAAAATTTAGAAGTGCATGATGGTGTGTAGAAAATTCAAGTTTCAAAATTGATTGATCTTTTAAATTTTAAAATTGGACATAAAGCAGCCTTAGTGCATATTTTATATAAAATTTTATCGGTTGTAAGAGTAACTGATATCGATGCACTCTTTTCAGGAAGGGGGGGGGATGCTGTTGACAAAAAGGGATCTTAATCTCATCTGTGAAATATCAAATATTTTATATAAAATCTCTGTTAATGTAAGATATACTTTTTCCTGAGTTTATGGTGCCATGTCTTGTGTTTAAAATTTTCAAAAAGGGTCCAGTTATTGGGTAAATTTTTAAGTTTATGAAATATCAGTAATTTATTTTGCTCCATCCTGGTATCTAATGTTTTTTCTCTCTATTATATAGCTTGACTGCCTCATCCGCGACCATGAGCGCAAACATGCATGTGCTATTCGGACCAAATTATTCTCAAAATAGGGTGGAAAGATGGGGACTTTCTTTCCGTTGAGCATATAAATTTTATCTTTCCGGAGAAAAGAAGATATTCATGTGACCTTTTACCTCACAAGAAATAATAATGCCCCTTTTGGATGAGTCTATGTATTTTGGCAGAATGCCAGCCATGGTTGCGTTTCAGACGGTCAAACTAAGCATAAATGAGAGACAATTTCCCTTAGAGGGTTCATGAAAATTTCTCTTTTAGCAAATAATTCTTGAATGCTGCTTACTGTTATAATCTGTTTCTAATACAGTAAGGATAATTTAGAATTTGGGATGTGCCTATTTGTATGCTTTTAACCTAAATATAATTTTTTGCCATCTGTGTTTGCTCATTTAAATTCTAAAAATAAGAAGTATAGCATTCTTTCTTATGATTTTCATTTATGTAATGCGTACAAGATTTTTTGATAGATTATACAAGATAGAATTTTTTAGGGTTAATTTGTTGCTCTAGTGTTTTCGATAATTAAAAGTATTGAAATGTTTTGCTTCCAGTAAATATTTTGGTGAGCTAGACCAGCAATAAAAAGAATGTATTCTTCTGGAAATTAAATTAGGATAATCAGGCAAAATAATCAGTATTTATTAGTTTGTGACGTGGTTGCTAAGAAACATTTTTCAGCATAGATGGAAGGAAGTGCAAAATTTAGTGCCTAAACTGTTAAAAATCTGGATAATTTTGTTACTCTATTGTAAAGTTAAGTCTGTAATACTAAATTTGATCCTGAAAATCATGATATAAGCATTTAAAGATAATGCTGCTAAAGTTTTTAAATCGAACATTTCTTTTTAGTTTTTATTATAAGTTGGAATTTTTAAAATTTTTGAAAAGTTGCGGAAATAACTTTTTAAATAAAAAAGATTAGGTAAAATGGCAAGGTATTTGTATTATGTTTTTCCCAGTAAGAGCTAAAATCATTCAGTAAATCATAAATTGGCATGTTATGTTTGAAAATAGTGCTTAGCACTTTTCATGAATGTTAACATTAAGAACCACCCTAGCTCATGTTATTAATTTTGTTAAAAAGTATCAGTTGCTTATTCATAGTTCAGTTCAAAAATGCTTTGATGGGACGCTTGACTATAGAAGAGCAGCCTGACTCGGAGCTTAAATTGCACCGGAGCCCGGCTCCGGTACTTCTTAGTTTTTAAGATAAATCATAATGCTAGGCGGAGCGCACGGGAGCCCTAAATATGAAGGCGCTGGCACTTCTTTTATGTAACTGAATAACAATTTTAGTAGAAATTTGATCTCAAAAATTTTCTTTTTTACAATAAAATTCTATTAAAAAATCGCTTATTAAATTTTAGTTTTATCTCTTTACTTTTTATTTTAATTATTTAATTACCTTAATCTTTAATTATTTTATTAGTCATTTTATTTATTTACTTTTGTTCCTCCCTGTTGACAGTCTTGCGTAGGGCTCTGGCACTTCTAATTTGAGAAATTAAGCCCTGGCCTGACTTACATTATCCCCTTTTTTTGGAGGATGAGCAGAAGGATTTTGTAGTAAAGATATTCATAAAGGAATGTTTCTGTTTATGGAAAATAGTGTTTTTAATGTAAAACCATGTATAAGTGGGTCAGATTTTTTATGGGCCCTGCAAAGTTTATAATAAAAACCAAATTGGCCATTCTGTTCAGATTAAAGCAGACTCAACAGCACAGAGGTTGGGAGGAAATTGAGATTGAGAAATTTACTGTACACTATAGCAAAAACAGTACCTTTTCGGTCTGCTAAAAAAGTCTTAGAGCTATCTTTAGAAAAGTAAGACAGAGGCTTTGCACATGATGACAATGTTGAAAACCTTATGTGGCTAAGCAATCCAGAAAATTTTATGAAGCTGGTATTAGAGGACTGATAAAACATGGGGCAAGTGTTTAATAAATTAAAAGATTATATTGAGAAATGAATTTTTATGCGAGTATTTTGTTAGGATATTTTGTAATTGCTTCCTTTTTTCCCCTAAAAAAAGGCTTAAATTTATTTTCCTTGCAGTAGCATCTTGTCACAAAACTCAGAATGTCATAGCTTTAGTTCAGAAGACTTATGTCAACATGTTATCTTTTTACAGTCATTTGATTTTATTAAAAAAAATTAAATTGCAAAGAGATTTGGGTTGATCTTTACATTATGGTAACGTGGCGATTTTTTTGGCGAAAATTTGGCAACCAACTCTCCTACAGCAACCCTCTATTTTTTTTCCCCGCCGCCATTTTGTCTTCACGAAGTAAAGACATGTTTCTTTTCTTTTTATCTACTGAACACTTCTTCCAACAATCTACTAGCCGAATTACACTTATGCTAGAAATTTTATCAAACAAAACTGCTTAATCATGACAAATATTCACTGCAAAATTGGGAAAAAGTGAACAATACCATACTCCTTACGTGTTTTTCAAAATAACACATGCACATAAACCATGTACACGCCGACTTATTTTTACTTAAAAAAACATCCCAGAATTGCACAAAAATGGCATTGCACACACTCTTCACTATATCCATGTACACTGCTTTTTTCTCATAAATTAGAAAAATTTCACGAAAATACATGACAATTTTCTCAATCTTTAAACCCGGTAAAAAGTATTTACCCTTTACAAATATGAACATTTCCACATATAAAATAAATAAAATATCCAAAAATTTTTACCTCTAAATCATCTATTACATTATACACGTCACCAACGAATTCATACCGCAAGCATTACAAATACTTAGTATAAAATATTTAAATTATTTCCATGCACGTTTATTTCAACTTAAACGTATACCAAATTCCTACAAACATAAAATTCACAAAATAACTATCATTTAATTAAAATATCACTAAACCATGTACACGTCGACTTATTTTTACTTAAAAAAACATCCCAGAATTGCACAAAAATGGCATTGCGCACACTCTTCACTATATCCATGTACACTGCTTTTTTCTCATAAATTAGAAAAATTTCACGAAAATACATGACAATTTTCTCAATCTTTAAACCCGGTAAAAAGAACATATATGAAATTACGTGATCGCAAAAAAGTATTTACCCTTTCCAAATATGAACATTTCTACATATAAAATAAATAAAATATCCAAAAACTTTTACCTCTAAATCATCTATTATATTATAAACGTCACCAACGAATTCATATCGCAACCATTACAAATACTTAGTGTCAGATATTTAAATTATTTCCATGCACGTTTACTTCAACTAAAATGTATACCAAATTCCTACAAACATAAAATTCACAAAATAACTATCATTTCATTAAAATATAATTAAATTCAAAAACACTACTTGAAATATAAATGAGCACATACATTAAATTAATAAAAATTACCTTACAATCCTAATTACTTTAAACTAAATCATTGCCAATAACAATTTTCCCAATAATACCAAATTCCTTTCCACCTTACATTTAGAACAATGCATAAAAATAATATCCTCAAATAATTAAAAATACTAACTTACCTAATCTTCTTCAGAATCTTGATTACGTGGCGGATACACTTTTCTAATTCATTCAATAAAATTATTGAAAGATTTTTTCTGCGAATTTTTCCTCCATACTTCCTCCGCTAAATAAAAAGCAAACTTCTCTTTATCACAATGCCTAAATACCCATTTCGAATTCACTTTAGTTAGGGCCATGGGATCCAAAAATTAAACAACACTGTTTCACACAACACAGAATAAAGCTAAATACAAAATTTCCACATTTTTTCCTGATTTCCCCCTTTTTCCGATTAAAGAACCGTAATTTGTCCATTAATATCACATGACATATCCCATGATCTCTCATTTCCCTCACGCAAAATAAAGCGTAATCGGAACTGAGTACTGCTCACATTATTACCAAAGTCCCAGGTAGTAACCTTTATCGCCTCCAAAATGCTGCCAAACTACCAGTTACCATATTGTAAAGATCAACCGAGATTTGTAGTGTTCCTATGTATGTTTTTTTAAATATTTTTAATCTGTTAATAATTTTGTGTCAGTTTGAAAATTTATAATAGAAGCTGGATTGTATGCATTAGCAGCTTAGTTGAACATTAATAGTGCAACTTAAGTTCAAATACCGGCATGCATATTTTTTTTTATTTTCCTCAGGTGTAATAAAAGCCAGTTTCCCTTAGAAATTCTTCGTTTAAGGCATCCTTTTTATAAATAGATATCTCAACTTTTTAGCTATAAGCTAATAAATCTAGTCCAATCTATAAAGTACTGTGTCCATCTAAGATTTATTTACATATCTCTTGTGTTTTGTAAAAGTGGTTGCATTTTAAAAATGCTGCTTTAATATGGATTTAAAAATATAGTATGAATTATGTTTCTAAAATTTCAGTCTGCCATTACATCTTTATGGAAAGATCTTCCAGATTGTCCATGTGTCTGTCTTTTGAAGCATAGCAAATATCTACTTGTACAAGCTTGTATTTACTTCAGGATTGCTGCTTTAATCACCTGAGTGATAATATGTTTATACAGGTCTTCAATTCCATCAAGTCTTTGACAGCTGGCATGAACACCTGGCTATTAATATAACCTCCATGGAAAAACATACATAGCATTAAGGTTAATGATTGGGGCATTTAGTAAAAGCTCCATGTAGTTTTCCTGAGATTTGGTGCAATTGAAACAATTTTATGCAGTCAGGTGCATCAGGCATCATCGATATAAGTTTTAGCTATACTTCTTAACATTACTGCTTAATGAAAAGACTATTGGGAATTCGTGAAGCCTATAAAAACTATTGAATGTTTCCATTGTCATTTATTATATTACTTTATGCTTGTCCTTTAATAATATATTGGCGTTTTGGAGACTACTATAACATCTTATATTACAAGTTAAAATTTAATGTTACTATAGCATTTTTCAGTTCACAAGCCTATAAACGGCCTATGGGATGAGGCATCTGAAAACTGATAGTTCAGCCCCTAGGTTTTTAAAAAATATTGGGGAACAGGTTGCTTGTGAGGATTTTTTTTTTTTTTTCAATGTATAAAGTGTAAGTGAGTCAATCTCCCATAAAAAAGGAAAATCCATGAATGCATGTTGAACTTTAGGTGATATAAAAATATACTAGAAGCTTTCCTTAAAAATTAATGTGATTTGAATTGTGACTTCTGGCATCTCATTATGTAAGATTACCAGGACTAAGCCAAGCCCAGCACTGATAGTATGTATAAAATGAAATCTGCTTGTTGCATGGTAGCTGGGTTTTTCTCTTTGTGTAATACGAATGTGTGCCAGTTTGCTTAAGAAAATCTTTCATAAAGGCATCCCTTTTTAGGAAGATAATCTTTGAGAATTTTGTCATAATTAGCGTAACATCCAGCTAGCAATTGTCAGTATCGACTAACTGTCAGAAACGAAGTTGTCCATATCTGAAGTTTGAAATTCTAATTGAAAATGTGGGACCATCATAATGGATAAACTCACTAAACAAATTACATAGACAAACATAATGGCTTTGTCTTGGGTTTAATTTTATGCACATGAGTCACTTGCATATGGTTTCTCTATGAATAAGTTTCTGTAAAAATTTCTTTAAAGGTGTTCCTCCTAAGACTTGTGTGCTTTTTGATAATCAGTTAACCAACAAGGCTAATTTAAAGCTCTAATAATTGAATGAGGTATCAACTGCCCAAGGTAGCCTTGTATTAACGGATTTTAAGACTTTTACCTTCCTATTAAAAATTTTTATTGCCTGTATAAAATTTATAAATACTGAATGCAAGTGGGCTTATTAGCCACAAATACTGCCATTTTATACTCAACACAACTGCTGGTGGATGAGCTGACTGGCGACATGATGTTTTCAGTTTTTCATACTGGTAATGTCAATAAAAGCTACTGTACTTTTAGGATTCTTACCTTTACACACTTAGCTCATATTTGCATTGCTATATATTTAAATAATCCGTTTCACCTCGTAAATATAAATGTCTTATTGAATGTCAGATGTATCATTTTATTAGATAAAATTAATTTTATTTTGCTTGGCAGAAATTCCAATCTCCGGCATGGTTTTTGTGTCATTTTCAGAGAGAAATTTGGTATTGCACCACGTCCATTCCATAAATGAGAAATGAGTACGAAATGGTGAGCGACTGCCATGCTGTTAGAGAATTTTCTAGGTACAAATTAATTATAGGTTAATTCAGTTGTAGTGGCCAAATATGGCGTCGATGTAAACTTTGCATAGCCTTGAAGCGTACCGGTATGTTTATCTCCATGTGGTTGGAATCTATTTGTCTCACCTGGACAAACAAAAAGTATTCCCCGTCTTTTTTTTAAGCGATGTTGTTGAAAGGCTTACGTAGTTTTTACGGCTTTTTTTAATCCTGTTAGGAGGAGGATATTAAATATTAGATACAGAATTACGTGTATATAGGCAAAATTCAACATTAGACTGATGTGCAGAAATTGTACATTTCTATAAAAATATATGCAAACCCAAAGTCAGGGATTGAATTTAGTCCAATTTTGAATTAATTGCCCTGCTTGTTTTATATCAGTGTTCCACAAATTTTAACACTTAACGAATTTAATATGCAGTTTCTTCACATTTATGCCATCGTCATTAATTTGATAAGCTTATTTAACTTAAACCACCAGGGGGGGGCCTTAATTGTACGTAGCAGATACTACAGATCTTTTCCGTTATAGGACAGCGCACGCTAGTCAATTTTCTATAGAACTTACGCGCTATTATTCCTTGTTAGTCAGTGTTAAAATTAAATATGTTATTACCTCTTGTAACAATATTCATGTTTTCATAATAAGCATTTTCAATGAAAAGTTTTTAAATTGTTCTCTGTGTAACATTCTTCCTTTATTGAAATAACTGATCTAAAGAATATATCGGGCTTAAACGAAATTTTTCCGCTACTGCAAATATCGTCTGTGCAAACAGTTCGCGTTGGCGTATTTAAACATATTTTGTCAAACTATTTTTGGCTTTTGAAAGTAAGAGATTTGCTTTAGAACACTGTATTGTGAAATTTGTAAAAAAATATTGTTATTAAGTACAAGGTGTCTGAAATGGAACTATCCCGCTAACAGATTAAAACTGTCATTTACTCTCAGTTCTGTTGCAAAAAGTCAGCTACAGAATGTCGCCAAATCATGTGTACAGCCAGTGTTGCCAAATCGTGATATTTTTCGCAAAGTTGCGACTTTTGACTAACTTGTGCTACAAAAATTTTAGTTTTTGCGACTTCAAAGATTTTTTTAATATATCGTAAAATACTTTGTAAAACACAGAATTATATACTTTTATACTAAAAATTAAGATTTTAGTGTTTGATCAATTTTCTTTTTGAGACAGTCCCTTCTCAGTTCTATGGTGATAGAAAATCAAACAAAAAAACTTGCAGCTTGTGTACCGTATATTAGGTACCCAAACAGAGAAAGAACTTTATACTAAAAATTAAGATTTTAATGTTTGATAAATTTTCTTTTTGAGACAGTCCGCCCTCAGTTCTATGGTGGTAGGAAATCAAACAAAAAAACTTGCAGGTTGTGTACCGTATATTAGGTATCCAAACAGAGAAAGAAAGTTCATCCTCCTCATTATAATATTGCTAAAAACTAAGGAATTCAAATGACTTAAAAATCTAAGCAACTTCATTTTTCTAAATAACAACACAAATAAATTTAGCAGTAAAAGAACAAACAAGGCGTAAGTAATCAGAACCTGAAATGAGTCCACCACCCATAACGGGAAACTCCCTGCAAAGCATTCCTGAATTAAAATGTTCACAATTAATGGGGAAAAAAAAAACAACACTGGATGTTAAAAAAAAATTAACTGCCAACTCAAAAAATTTAGTACAAAAGCGCTAATTATCTTACAAATTAGTTTAGAAACAGAAATCTAAATTAAATGAGAATTAATTACAAAAGGAATGGATATTTAAACAAATGAAAATGAGCAATACAGTTTTAAAATTTTCGTTAAAGATAAGATACATAATTAAAACGACTAAGGATCGAAGTAACTATGACGTCACAAAAATCACGTGATCTCTGACATCATCTGCGAATTTTTTAGACTTCTTTTGCTACTTTAGTTGAAAAATTTCTGGCAACACTGTGTACAGCTCTAGGTACTAATGTTATATCATATGACACTGTGAAGGTTTGATACCAAACGTTCAAAAACAAGCACTATGACATGCAAGAAGCAGAGCGCCCTGGCCGGCCTACTGATGTCGGTGGGGTCCACTTGCGAGAACCTCGTGGAAGAAGAGCAGTATATGTTAGTGCCATGTCCATTAATCGCGCTATGCATCGCATAAACTTGATGTACAAGTTCAATCGCTGGGTGCCGCATGAACTGACTCAAGCAGATTAGGACAGACGTGTTCGGGGCTGCACTAATATGCTCAAATATCAACGTTGGGACAAAATTCTGGACCAGATCGAAAAAGATAAAAAAACCCCGACAGTAAGGTGTACAGCGAGATGCTGTCCGTGTTGACGCTGCTATCAAGGAAACGCGTGGAACTGAGTTCAATCGCAAAAGGGTACTGTTCCATCAAGATTATGGAAGACCACACGTGTCTGCATTCACCGGCTGTACGAACTCGAATGGGATTTTTTTACCACATCCCGACATCCCTACTTCGGACTTCTGCCTTTTTTCACACCTGCAGTTGCATTTTACTGGTGCAATCTTCTATTCTGCAGAGGACGTCCGAAATGAGGTTGATCTGTTTTTAGACTTGCTGCCATCAAGTTTCTGGGTCCGAAGCCTTTGAAAAACTGTCAAAATGTTCACAGAAAATCATAGATTTGGGTGGTAATTACTACTCACACTAAAGTTACTGCTTTCATGTTCTTTTTTTCTTTCTAACTTTGTTAAGAACGTTTTTTTGGCGAAAAACTTTCGTTACAACCAGATATTTATTACTTTTAGGGAAAAAAAAAAAAAAAAAAAAAAAAATACGCTAGTCAAAGTGAGTTGATGCTGTAAATATCAAGGTGGAGCGCACCATCTTTCTAGAAATGATTTTCTCAATTTTTTTGCCCCCTTTCACCATTGCTAGACAATCATTCCCCTCTCTTTTCTCAGACTCCAAAAGTGAATATACGTGTATTTTGTAATATGTTTTATGGAGGGGGGAAAAATACAGAAAATAATAAATACCAAAACTTGATTAAAAGTAATTTTTTATAAACTATTTAATAGGTAAAATAAATGCTGACCGCAATCCTCCCCTGAAACTATAGAATCATTCTGTGTTTGAGAACCCCTGTTCTGAACCAGACTGCCGCGTTATTGTGGAACGGAGAAAATCTGCTACTACATTTAGAAAATCTTTTTACTTCTGATAGATATTAAAATATTGTTTAAATAACTTCGGCCTGTTGCATAATTTGTGTTACTTTAGATGTAGGTATATTGCAGTTATGACTATAATTTTTAGTTTCGTGAGCAAATTAACGATCTAAAATGCAGTCTTAAAGTTACGGCGTTACCAATATACCCTATTTATTCGCGATTTTCTCCCTCGTTTTGTACCAACTTTGCCATTTGAAAACCAGGTGGGGAAAAGTATGCAGTTTCTGAAGTGACCGCTTAAATCATAAATATAGCACATTAAAAAGTACACACTAATATTTGATATTGTGTATTTCAAAGGACGAGAAAACACCAATTAAAAACTCTGGCCATCCATTCGTTGTCAATCCAGTGGAGAAGTCCATTTTCCCTGCGATCTCGGATTTCAAGACGCTTAACCACTGGTGAAATAAATAAAGATATCTGCCTATTATTATTAAAGAATTATCACCAATGATAGTTTCACGTGAAAAAAGTGTTGTTACTATTCGGTTTCGAGGGCCGTAAAAAAAGGGCAGCGAAAATGTACACGCAAAAGCGCCAAATCTAGCAAACGCGCCCATTTAACAGCGCGCCAAATCTAGTGTACGCGCTGATTTTAGATTGCGTAAGTTTATATAGTTCTATATTTCTTAAGACGCCATTGAAATACTAGTTTAATTTTTAAATCCTTTTTTGATTTTAAATCCTTTTTTGATATCCTACGGATTTAACAATTTGGGAATTGCCCATTACGAAAACTCGGCAATAGAATTTTGGGTAAAGTGCAGAATCACCGACTGCTTAACGAGTTTTTAAGAATTGCACATACTCGGTATCCATGTGCACATCGACCTATTTTCACTTTAAAAAAAAAATCCTAGAATTGCACAAAATGGCGCTGCGCACACCCTTGATTTTATCTATGTACACATCGACCTATTTTGACTTAAAAAGTAACAGAATATTGACAAAAATTCGATTGTTTTTACCCTTGTAAAAAGCGGCAAACAAATAAGTGAGCGATTCTGCACTTTACCGAGAATATTTTCAAATAAAAGGCATCATTCATTATAGAAAATTACGTTTGAACAACCAACGAGATGAAATTATGCTTTAGCGGTAAGTCGATAGCAAGATAGCGATGCAGGCATCCATTCAGTTATGTTTAGCAATTTTTATATAAATTATAATAATGATTTGAAATAGTTATTTACTCTTATGCTTCCATTCAGTCATGTTTAGCCTTTTTCATATAAATTATAATAATAAAAAAGTATTATATGAAATTAACCTTTCATCTAAATTAAAACATCAATCTTAGATATTTACTATTATACTTCCTTTCTTGCCGCAATTATTAGGGTTGCCGCAATTATTTTTGGCAGCATTGGCATCAACAATAGTTTGGCGATTTTTTACGGCCCTCGAAACCGAATAGTACCAAAGTGTTAACTGCAACATATTACTTTCGGTGGTTGCAAAACATTGTGACAAAATGGTATAAAACTTCTCCAAATTGAAAGAGCCCATATGTGGAAGCGATTTTTCCTCCTTAAAATAGGTTTCTTAAGCATAATATGAGAAATTTGTGTGTAATAAAGAAATGTGTCATTGTATGGTTTATATTTCAAAATGAACTTCTACTTTGAAGAACTACCGTCTGATGGCAGCAAATCGCATTTAACCCATTAACTGCCAAATTTTTTTTCTCTTCAATTTACATTTATTTCTGGGTGTCTAGATTCACATAGAGACTGGAAATGGGAATATAAGTGGAATCTGCCGTGAGCCCCATGTGGGGATCGACAAAGGTTTTAAACAACAATGTTAAAAAAGTAACTATTGTTGCCAATGTAATTAAAGTTATCAGATTTCCGTTACTAAGACACATCTCCAAATGAGGATCATGACAGTTAATAGGTTAAGAAGCCAAAGAACCGCAACTGTCGTGCGACCCATAATTTGGCCGTGACTCTTGTATACTTTTGATTTAAAACCTGCCGTATATCAATAAATACAGTAGGACCCCGCTTAACGCTGTTTCGGTTTAGCGCTCTTTTATTTCAACTCGGGGATTCCACGAAATCGCTTGCAGCATACGGGGATTCCCCGAAATATTATGCAGCGATAGGTTTCAAATACATATCCGAAAGAGTGTACTTGTATTTCTTGTTTGGTGCGGTATTGTACAGACATATTTTGAAGGGGTAAATGTGGAAGATGTCGAAGAAATAATTCAAGAAGCAGCGGCTAGTCTTTCTAATGATGAGCTCAAGGAATTATCTGAACAAGAAGAAAACAAAAATGTTGACAGCAGTGATTCAGAAGAAGAACAAAAAGAACTTTCGATGGCGTTTGTCTACCATAACTGAAATATTGGATCAATTCATTGAAAATGGTCCGAATTTTGACAGGAGCTCAAAAGTAAGGCGTGGTGTTAGAGATGCTCTATCCGTTTATGAAGAACTTTTAAGAGAACAACGCAAAAGAAAAAGGCAAACAACATTAGATGCTTTTGTCACAAAAAGGCAGAACACTGAAAACGCAGAAGGCTAACTAAATATGACTGAGAATTTTATTTGTTTTTTTTAAGAATATTCGTTTTGTTATTTATATTTTGTTTTTATTTTTGCAAGAAATAATAATGTGGTATTAATTTGGGCTTTAAGAAATAAATGTTTGGTTTTATTTTTATTAAAAAAACATACTTTTTAAATTTAATACCTAACCAATTTCCTAGCCATCTTCCCCTAACCCCAATATTTACATGTAAAGATAGTCTCGTTTAGCGCTGTTTCGCATTACGCTCTACTTTGATGGAACGTATCCCCCGCGTTAAGCGGGGTCTTACTGTACATGTTATTTCAGTGAAACACATGTTTATGAGTTGAATGCGAAACATATTTAACTCTGGTAAGTTATGAACTTACCAGAATTGTTAGAGGTGACCTATGTTTTGCTCTTTGATTATTTATTTACATAGTTTAGACATCTGTGGTACACATTTAATGTGTAATCTATTGCACACTGTTAAACGCATCGATTTGACTGAGTTTATGATTTTTGAGCTTTTTTATTGTATTTATACAACTCTTTAAACAGCTTCTATCTCTCTTCGGTGAACCTGTAATGTATTCCTTAAACATCAAGGTGAATTCGAAGAATAGAAACCGATTCAGTCGCGCGTACAAGAAGGCGAACATCAAATGAAAAGATCTGAGCGGAAATCTGCCATTCTTGCAGCGGTTTGGATGTCCATAAATAAGAATTTTCTGAGTTAACGCCACGCAGTCAACTATGCAGAATGTTGGTGCAGGTGGTGAGTGGTATTCAAATGTGTCTTTGCACGAATCTGAGCTAAAAATCAAAACCTGTGCTAATAAAGACGCGCTACACCTGCATGATTCTCTGCTACGAGGTTGACACGTTACTGTTTTCTTGTTATCCAAATTGGATTGTTGATCTTTGAGACGTGGCACAAGTTGCGAATGCCCGTATGCGTCATGCTGTAATTTATGGAGACTTTGATTATACACATTTGTCGTAGTACCTTGAGACTGCCTTGATGATGTATCCATTGCAGCTAAGTTTGTTTCTGGTGGTATTGTTCTGAAACCGTTTGGCTGCTGGCAATCATTTCCTTTCTTGAAGAAAATTTCGTATCATGATTTTATAACTTTTTAGAAGCAACTAGTTAGAGATTAGTCGAATTTTTTTTATAATAAATTATTTAACTATTAATGATTAGCAGTTGCTTTTTAAGTATAGCGACTGTGATTAATAAAGCTATACATTTTTAGATGATGCCCTTTTCCGTAAATGAATAGTAAAAAAATAAATATCGATTTTTGTGTGCAAAAATTTGTAGTGGTCGCTTTGAAGTTTAAGGTATGTAATTTCGATGAGGCTGGTCCTTTTGTATGCCAGTTAAATTAGTGTATTCGTAAAAATAATGCAACTAAATACTTTTAAGTGTAATGTTGAACGTGAGAAACTGGGGTAGTGAATCTTTATCCCTTGTGTCTTTTAATCTTCTAGAAAAGTATTTTGTTAAAATCGTATGGCATTCAAATGAGGGGCTGTTGATTTGACAAAAACTAAAGTAAAAGAAAGTCAGTCAGTCGAGATGTTGTTTAGAAATTTTTGTGTTTTGCATCCAGATTTTTAAAGCTTTTTTTCAAAAATCTTGTAAGAATATGAAATGAATTATAATTCTAAGTAATTTGTTTTAATCACTTTTCATTATGTTCTGAAGGAAATGGTGCTAAACAAAATTAACAGTATGCAAAATACTGGAGGTTCGACCAATTTGCGTCATGGGGTATTAATCAAAACACACATTTTACAACGCTACGTTTTAATTACCGATGTGATTGTGGAATAAGAAATACAAAATATTCAGTCGGTCAAAAACGATTGATCGGGAGAACTGCATTTCGAGGACAGCTGAAAAATTGGAAGCTGGACAAAGTCAGCCAGATGGCTTAATGAAAATCCTTCCGTGATTGTAGACTTTTGCAACAGTTTCTGAGCCCGGATTCGGCCATCAGAAAGTTCAGCCGAAGGAACTAAGACGATAGCTGAGAACCGTTGTCTGCAGCTCTATGCATGACGCTGTAGGACCTCGACTTCGACCCAACTAATATAATTTCTTACCTTGTTGGGGGGTGCGCGGTAAAATATTCGGAGGTAAAACTGTAAGAGCTCAAAAGTCGTTATTATGAACAAACTTTGTCAAGAATTAGTCAAGTGTTACTTTATTAGTAAATCATGTGAAGGAATGTGTGTAACAGTTTGGATATTGAAAGATGACTATCAACTGTCGATGAAATTATGCGAATATAAACAAGCATAACATATCGCTGATTATTTAGAGAATTGTCAATATATTTTGGTTTATTAAATATGTAATCTTTTTTAGTCGTATTTGGCTTTCGGTTTAATTCTCTCCCGATCTTTCTTGCAAGTTCTTTTTTTTTTGGTTTCTTGCAGTGCCTTACTAGCAGAACAGAATGAATTCGCTGTAAAATTATTTTTCCTTTCTAGCTACTCATTTTAGAAGATTCTGGGGTCCACCAGAGGCCGAGCGGTAAAATCGCTAAACACTCATAGTTCGGACCTAGGTTCGAATCCAGGCGAACGGGCTGGCTACATGGAAGTTTTCATGGTTTTCCCCGTGTGTAAACGTGTATCTGGACCAGTTTTCCTTAGAAAGTCCTCCACGAAGGTATCCCTTCCCTTATGCAGATAGCCCTAGTGTGCTTTGCCATACTAAATTAAACCAAACCAAAACTAGAAAATTCTCCATGTGGATCGGTGTCCAATATATGTTTGCCCTTGTGCATAACATGCAGTTTCATTCGCGATTCTTAACTTTCTTGAGACAAACGTTTAAATAAGTAGGACAAAATTAATGGCTCCGCAGTTTTAGCTTCATTACTGGTACACTGCACCTCTAAAGATGCAGTCTTCATTTATAATATTTTTTCCGTATTAACGCGTAGAATGCGCCAAACTCTGACAACCATGCTCGTAACAATCGTTTTAGTCAAGCAGCGCCATTTTTAGTATGCCTTCTTTTTCCTTGTATTCAAAGTTCAGACGGTTTTTATTTAACAAATCGTGATATTTGTTGCCTTAAACTTTTAAACCATGAGCAATGGAAGAAACTGCGGTAAAATTTCTACAGAAATAAAAGAATTTTCCTGAAAATTTCTTAAAGGGAACATTAAGGCTCATATAAGAACCTTAGGGAACATCGAGGAAATGCCTTTTCTGGATAGCCGCTGTTACCGGTTGCAGGAAGCCGAGTCTCCGCCAGTTCTCTCCCCCCCCCATCTTTCAAAAATATCGAAAACGGATCGCTGTGTACTTTGGGAGAATAATAAAAAAAAAGAAAGCTTTGAATGAGAATGCAAGTGCTGTATTTTTATTATATCACGTAATTCTTATTCATTAATTCATATTTGTATTTTTAAATTGCTAAAGTAGGTTTTCTTTTCATATGTTGATAATCTTTACAGATTTCCGTTATATCGATAGTTTGGGAATAATAAAAAAAAAAAAAAAAAAAAAAAAACCCGGAAAACCATCAGCTTGCATCCGATAGTAACTTTTACCTTTTCATCTATAAAAAAATAAAAAAATTGCCAAATTTCGCCAAGGTGGTTGCGTTGATGCGCAAGTACCCCCTTACCTTCCAAATAAATTTATATATATTCTTTTCATAAATCTCTCCAGCTTCGCCCAACAGTGTATGAAAGTGATCTCTCTCCAAAAGTCTATATTTCATATTGAAGTAACAGTGTTTTGGGGGTGAGTACATGCTAGCTGTAAAAAAGCAAGTTGATAACCTTCTGTTTTCATTTCACCCAAACTAAAAGGGAATTTTTTAGCCAGTTCATTTAAGTGACCTCTCCTCTCTTTGGCAGAAAACCTTTGAATGCTTTGTCATAATAGATAACTTAAATTTTTTCTTAAATTAAATTTATAATCGTAAAAACTGCTTCAAAACCTACGCAGTCGTTTGTTCAGAAATTGTGAGATGATGAATATGTATAACAAAATTTTTCGGAATGTAATAGAATAAATCTTGAGATAAGTTTCCTGGGGCATTTGGCTATGTCGCTGCCAAGTACTTGTTATTCTTTACAAAAACTTTGCCTGTTCAAGGATTTTTATAGTGACCTACTTTATTTTGTAATGATTTCGTGTAGTGAGATATGGTTTACTGTTTAAAAAATGGCGTTTTTTTAAAATGAGTAACCTTGATGAATTACCGCCCTCCCAAGTCCTCAAAGTCCTGGAATGAACTCGTTATTTGTGTAATAGCGAGTTTGCTGTATTATGGATGCAAGGTTCTGTAACTTCTGTTCCCCCGGGTGCTCATTAACTTTCTTTTTTTAAGATTGTTCCTTCCTAGTCTTCCACACAACCGGATTCCTCTCCCAAAAGGGGGGAATAATTTTACCACTGCGCAATTTTCCGCTTTTATTTTCCTGAAATGTATCAGAATGTGCAAGATTTCACGGATGTTTAATAAACCCGCCAATATCAGATTTATTCCAGTTTTAAAAATATCTCTTATAATTATTAGACTATTTTTAATGTGTAAATAATTTTTCATGCTATTTTCCGTTCGAATTTCCACAAAAGTACATCGCAGAGTGATCCTATTCCAAAATGCTGAGCGGTAAAGTCGCTGAACACTGGTAGTTCGGTCCGAGGTTCGAATCCCGCAAACGGGCTGGCTGCATGGGCGTTTTCGTGTAACGTGTATACGAGCCGGTTTCCCTTAGAAAGTCTTCCACGAAGGCATCCCTCCCCTTAGGCAGATAGCCCTAGTGTGCTTTGCTGTATTTAAATAAAAACCAAAATTCCACCCTAGAAGACTGAAGTACCGTAAGCTGTCTTGGACTGGAATACGTGAAAAAGTCATTTGCTCAAGTTTATGAAGTCGCCTAATAAAAATGCTGTATATAATGAAGAAAGTCTATACACGAATGCTATATAATGTATAAAAATATCATCCGAATAAATGGTAATTCTTCTTATCAAAAATTACAATGTTGAATACATTTCCAGCATTTGTTTGGTTTATGTAGTACATATGTTACCGTGAAAGACCGAAATTGGAGAATGTCGACTTTCACCGGAGAATAATCAACATTCACCAAATACGTTGGTGAAAGACCGAATATTTCACTACATTCTTGTATATTTGTCACACAGAAAGTTAGTAAGCTCAAATTTTAAATATTTGGATACTAAAAGGTTGTATTTTTGTATAAATCTTAGATACAAATTATTTTTAAAATTTTACTGGTAGTTTTACACAGTCATTTAAGAAGTGTACTCTCAATTTTGTGACTTTCAGAAGTTGAAGATTTTCGTTTAAGTAATATAGTATTTTTTAACGGAGTATTATAACTTATTTTTTGTGTAGTTAAGAAGAAAAATGTATATTTTTAATGGGACAAAACTAGGAAAACTTGCATAATAATTTCTATTCTTAATAGCCTACAAATTAAGTTAGCATTAAGTGTACCCTCAATTTTGGGACTCACTGTATATATGTTACCGTGAATGACCGAAATTGGAGAATGTCGACTTTCACCGGAGAATATCAACATTCACCAAATATGTCGGTGAAAGATCGAATATTGGACTACATTCTTGTATATTCGGACCCTCACCGGTGTATGTCGACCATCACAGATATGCTCTGGTGAAAGTCGAAAAGAGACGTCATAAAGTGCCATAATAGTTTAAGTTGTTGCCATAAATAAGATTTGAATCACATAATTTAGTAAGTGTTTTATTACCGTTATTTTATTTTCTCATTTAGAACGTACTGTATAATTAAGTAAGTTTTTAACTTCTATTATTTTCCTTTCTCATTTTGAATGTATTGTGTGTTTTAGGTTCTCATGTTCTTAAGTTCTTATTTCAAGTCTCAAGTGCGTTTACTCGCGACTGAATAACGCAGAAGAAAATATAATATTGTTATATGTTCAACATTCACCATTAGTACATGGTGAATGTCGACATTGACCGGTGTAAGTCAGAAATAAGAGTATTTGGAAAATATTTCGGACATATACCAAGAGACTATGTGAATGTTGACATTCACCTGTGAAAGTCGACATTCTCCAGATTTCGGTGTTTCACCGTAACATATATACATATTTAATGACGAGCTCTAGCTTTTTTTAGACTCTGGTCACTACTAAGGCCAGAAGCGGTGGTCATTTTATTATGGAAGTACCTAACAGGCGGCCACTATTGCCTCTTATGAATGGACAGACGATTTACATACCTGCTTTCTCCGAGATTCTAACCCGGGACCTTCGGTGCGGCAGTCTGAGTCTCTAACCGCTTTCCCGTCTGGGCAGCTGGTTTGTTAATGTAAATTGCAATAAGAAATTTGTACGATAATTTTTATCTAGTTGCACACTAGTTGTTTGTTACTGCTTTTGGTTTAGCCTTATCCCGAGCGAAATTTTTCCAAAAATAATATTTGTAAATTCCCAAGCCGCGAAGAATTTTCAGTACTTAATTTGCGACCGCCCTTCGCGTTTCCCGCTCCAAATTTATTGCTTTAGTTATATGCAAGATTCTTTTTACCGTGGGTATTAGATATATTATTCTCGTTGCCGTAGATACGTGTGAATTCGTGTCCTTTTCTTGGACAAATTTCGTTAAGTCCAATAGTTAAAATAAATATCGAAATCCAAATATTTGTTTATTTAGAGAGAGTAATATTTTGTGACTGTTTCATTTCTTTCGTGTGATATTTTAACTTTTCGTTTTTAATGTTATTTTCAAAAACTAAAGTTAGGTTGTTTAATTACGGCAAAACCTCGAGGGCTATCTGCCTAAGGGGAGGGATGCCTTCGTGGAGTTTCTAAGGGAAACTGGCTCGTATACACGTTACCTATGGGGGGGAAAACCACGAAAACATCCATGCAGCCAGACCGTTCGCGGGATTCGAACCTCGGATCGAACTACCAGTGTTAAGCGACTTTACCGCTCGGCCGATGGTAGGCTCTCTCCCAAAAACTAAGGAAAACATGAGAATCAATAGACAGAAAATGCATTGTTTGCTTCTGAGAAATCTCCTAAAGTGAGTGTGATCGTGTTTTTAAAGCAGGGAGCCTGTGGACAAAATCCCAGTTTTTTTAAACATAGCTTAATCTTTATTGCCGAATTGGCATCTTCAGTATGCTTTCTTTTACAAGCATTTCTTTATTTCGTCTCTTAGAAATAATTTTTCGTGGCGAAGATCTGTGCATAAGTTTATTAGGAAGTTTTATTTTTTTAGAATTTTAACAATTTTATGCGAACACGCGACATTTAATTTATAGAAGTAAGATGAATTAAGTCTAGCTTTTTTACTCCGTTTTTGGAGAGGGGGGGGGAATTTCGACCATCAAAGCTATATTTTATTATTGGCAAAATCACAATGTTACGAAAATATTTTTTCCTTTCGTTTTGCACGCTCGTAAGGAGTATATGTATAGAAAAGAATAGTGATGACACATCTAAAGGGAAACAGCGAAATATTCGAAGCGAAAAAAACTTTGCCACGTTTTGCTGTAAAAGGAAGCGTGCACATTAAAATCATCATCATGCGTGCTTATGAATTCTATTCGAATGACTCGTTCTTCAATAGCTATTATCAATTCCACATTGCGCAAGATAAACATGCTTTTGCGTGTGAAGGTAAGCTAGCACTATGTTACATTTTAAAAATTAGAAAAAATATTTCCTTTAGTGTTAAATTATGTTTCATAATTTCTTTCATGGGTTCAGAAATTAAGCAAACTTAAGGCTTAATTGTCTGTTTGTGGAATGCAACAAAAGAATATTGCAATCTACGCATCTACTGCTCATAATACTGCTGCTTCGACCCGATATGAATATGAGAATATTGCACGCTATCATTAATTTCGTTAGGCACAGACTCGCCAGTTTTCACTGATCTTACCCAGGATGACATCTGAGGTTATTCTGGCGATTGAAAGGTTTAACTATGTGAGTTAACTCGAAAACGAACCAGTTTCGTAGAATGGCCTTTACGGAGTCATTCCTTGCCGTAAATCTTGAAAGACTGTGATTGGCAAAATTGTACTCTCAGTGTTAATTTTTAGATTATGGTCAAGCACCTGAGGGTATCTGCTGAAGTAGAGACATGCGTTCATGGAGTGTTTTCCAAGGCAGTGTCTCATGTTTACATTTACACCTGGGAAAGCCAGGAAAACGTCCTTGAAGCTATCCTGTCCATCAGGATTTGAACTGATCGTTAATATGAGTATTTAGAAGTCTTTGCCAATCGGTCGTCAGGAACCTCTTTAGTGAGTTTTGTTTAAATGTTGTTGAAAAACAAATTTTTGCAACTATTTTCGGGATGTTCTTATTGTTCTGTGCTTGCGATAATGTTATCAGGAAGTGGATCAGTTCGGTACATGTTGTGGTAAAGTGTTGTGTTCTTTTATGGATTAATGCTGATAATCTTTTAAGTGTTTTACTCGAAATAGGTCATGAGTATCAGTTGAAGATCACCAGTAATTTTTCTTGCAATTAGGAAATTCGCAAAATTCAGGAATGAGTGGGAAGGCTAAAAAGAAACGGAAGCACTGTAACATTTGCGTTTTTTTTTTTTTTTTTTCATCTTGTCTGTTTCGAACAAAATTTGTGCCTTCAAATTCTCTGTGAACTCCGAGTTGGAGTTGCAGATTGAGGTAAACGAACGTGCCAAGGATATAATGCATTATTCAGTTTTGCTTTTAAATAAACTGAGTTCAAAGTTTTGTTAATCGAGTTATCGCCTTAAAATTTATTTTTGGCACTTTTGAAACTTCAGTATGGGTGGAAGAGCTCAAAGAGTGTTCTAAAATTTTAAGGATTTTGTTATTTATGTGTCATTATGAATTTGGCGAAGTTAATACTTCGGTGCCTTTTGTAAAACTTTATATCTCTCATGGAGCTATAAAACGCTTTACTATTGTTAACCCCAAAGGGGCTGTGAGACTCGAAATGAGATTTTGCGTCGCTTCACTATAAACGGCGAAACATTTTACTTCCTTGTGCTAAGTAAAGTACTGTAAAATGGATTTTATTGTGAAATCTATACGTACTTGTGTAAGTGCGTAATTCCGTGTGTATGTATGTATCTCGCATAACTTAAAAACGATTAGTCGTAGAACATTGAAATTTTGTATATGGAACTGTTATAACGTCTAATTGTGCATTTCCCCCTTTTTTATTGCAATCGGCAATGCCAAACGTGTGTGCGTGTATATGTTACGGTGAAACATCGAAATCTGGAGAATGTCAACTTTCACCGGTGAATGTCAACATTCACACAGTCTCTTGGTGTATGTCCGAAATATTTTCCAAATACTTTTATTTCTGACTTACACCGGTGAATGTCGACATTCACCATGTACTAATGGTGAATGTTGAACATATAAGAATATTATATTTCCTTCTCCGTAATTCATTCGCGAAATAATGCACTTGAGACTCTGAATAAGAACTTAAAAATATAAGAACTTAAAACACACAGTACATTCAAAATGAGAAAGGAAAATAATAGAAGTTATAAACTTACCAAATTACGTGATTGAAATCTTATTTATTGCAACAATTTAAACTATTATGACACTTTGAATTGCACAAGAGGCCCTTGCTTTTACAACTGCATTTATTTGTGGAACACTTCCTTTTGGAATGACAGCGTGTACATATACTTCTCTCTTTTCGACCTACACCAGAGCATATCTGTGATTGTCGACATACACCGGTGAGGGTCCGAATGTACAAGAATGTAAACAAATATTCGATCTTTCACCGACGTATTTGGTGAATGTTGACATTCTCCGGTGAAAGTCGACATTCTCCAATTCCGTTTTTCACGGTAACATATATATATATCAACTCCTTTACCCTGCGTAAAGTCCTTACCTGGCCTTTATATTCGTAATCGTTGGTCGTAGTCATATCTTCCAGTTACGAAAGTGCTTTAAATCAGTGTTTCTGAACCGCCGGTCCGCAGGAAATATTTGCTGGTCTGCGAAATATTCAGCTATTTGTTAAAAAATTGTGCCAGTGCGTCGAATTATTAAACTTACCGGTCCGCGAGAACCTACCGAAATATTTCACCGGTCCTTGGAGTAAATCCAGTTGAGGAACACTGCTTTAAATAACGAAAATGTTCATATTTTGGAAGTATCAAATTAAAAAAAGAAAATTTTCTGCAAATTATGAAATTTAACTTTTAATGCGATCTTAAAGTTTCGATACTTATATCTTGTAAAATTTAATATTCGTCATGAAAAAATAAAATTTTAAGAAGTTTGAAATCCAATACGTCAAAAATTAACCGGAATAGGTAATTTCAAAATTTGCATTTTTTTATGTCATTTTCAACTTACCTTGAGGAATCGGGTAGTAAAGTTAGAATAATTCCAGGAAATCGGTTTAAATGAAGCGCAGCATAAAATGTGTGTTATTTAATACATCGTACAAGGAAGTCATGAGGCGTCCACTTCAAACATAGGGTGCAGTTTTCAGCATAAGAAAGAATTTAAATAAAATGTAAAATATCCTTAATCAACGTTTAAATCCATATTGATGCATTGTAAGTAAAAGGGAGAGTTAGCCACCGGTAAACTTATAAAAAGTGAAAACTAAAAGTCGAATAATTATATAATTTTTAAAGCAAAAATTTCAGTTTTTTTTATCCAGTTTGTTCTTACTTGTATTGAGATATTAGTTTAATTTGTTCTTTACCTCTTAATTTACGTTATGTTGAGGATGGGAAGGTAGTCTTGATAGATGGTCTTCGGAAATTTGAAGAGAAAGAATAAGAAAATACTTCAAAAATGAGTTTTCGGTAAGGGATACTGCAGAAATTGTAAGCGACTAAGACGAATACCATGAAAATAATAATAGTAAAAAATAAATAAATTAAAAAAAATCATTAGACATTCTGAAGATCGTTGGATCATACGAAAAATAAAGAAAACCCCCAAATTATGTGCTACTAAATCGGCTGCGAATTCAGAAACGTAATTTGGAGAAAGAGCTGATCTAGAATTATGTAAGAATGACTCTACGAAAAAATTATTTCAGTGGATGAATTCTTAGGGGGGAGAAAGGAACTACTTCGTGAGTGAGAATAGTCGTTTAAAAAGACTGAAATCTGCAAAATTTCATTAAAAAAATATCATTTTGGAATCTCATCCACGAGTGGTAGTTATCTCTCAAAGTACTAAACTAGGACTGTATTGTATTGATGTTCTAATTCATATTTGCAGCTCCAGCACATTCTTATTACGTATAACTCAATTCTTTTATTTATTTTTCATTTCGGAAATAATGTCTTAATGTTACGTCTGCCTTAAACTCGACAAAACAAACAACGAAACAAAGGTGGTATAATTTGGTGAAATGCCGTTTTTAAAATTTTCGGCTAGCTTGCATCCACCAATTGATTTCAGGCCTTTACAGTTTGTAAATAACCATTACTCGAACCAAAATTGTGATCTGCGATGAAAAGAGAACACAAAATGATGCACTTGCTTTTTAAGAACTTGAATCTATAACACATTTGCTTTAGAAACTGTCGCTGTTTCATGCTGAAAAGTATTGAACACATTTTATGATCGAGCAAATGTGCGATGGACTATTTTGTTGATACGCTTCGTTGGTTTGTAGACGAGACGATGGTAATCTTTTGATTACGCAGAAGAGGCACATTGATTCTTAGAAGCAGACTAAAAATGGAGAGAAAATGTCGGTCAACAAAGGACAAGGTTTTCCATCTAATATTACTTATACAGTTAATCTAAATTATCTTAAAGCTTTATAAATATATAAAGCTTTAAGATAATTTACAATTGGTCTAAATATTGGATTATGTTTAATAGTAATGCACCCTACGTACAAATTTATTAGTTCAAAGGGGCTTTGTCCCTGAAGGACTATTGTTTTCGTTTTGCGATTTTGCGTTGAATCACTATAAACGTCCGTTTCACTTTTCAAACTGTTGCCACCAAATGTTAGAGTCTTGCTTTATGTTTGAAGAAATTAAAAAATAAAAAATCTGCGTAAGTGTATGTATATTTCTCGCATTGTGATAAAACAATGGTACCTAGAGCTATCCAATTTTGAATGACGTAATCCTACTGCAAATATGGGCTTCTGGAAGACCAAATTTGGAATTTGTTTTATTATCGATTGCCTATTTTGTACAACTTTAACGAATTTTTGATTAATAAACTGAAGGATTTCAAAGCGAGCAGTGGCAACGTTGTACAGAAAAAATATTTTCATCTCCAGCGCGTGAGTACAAATCTGAAAATTCTAAGGATGTGGTGAATTTAAAATTATTTGGGATATTGCTGTTGAACTAAATTTTATGATTTAAGTGTGAAGAACATGATATTTAATAAATAAAGGTAACACACAAAATGGTAAAAAAAAAAAAAAAGGCTAACAAAATCTGAAATGTTTCAGATTTTAAATTACGTCCAAAGAGGCGTTTTTTAACATTTTGTGTGTTACCTTTCTTTATTAAATATAATGTTCTTCGCACTTAAACCATAAGATCCAGTGCAACAGCAATATCGCAAAATAGTTTTAAAACGAGCATATCTTTAGAATTTTCGATACAGAGACTCACGCGCTGGAGATATAAATGTTTTTTCTGCATAACGTTGCCATTGCTCGCTTTTAAATAGTTGAGATTGTTACTCAAAAATTCGTTAAAGTTTTACAAAATATGAAATCGATAATAAAACAAATTCCAAATTTCAAATTTGGGATTCCAGATGCCCATATTCGTAGTAGGATTACGTCATTCAAAATTCGATTGTTCTATGTACCGTTGTTTTATCACAATACGAGAAATATACATACATTTATGCAGATTTTTCATTATTTAATTTCTTCAAATATAATGCAGGACTCTAACATTTTGTGGCAACAGTTTGAAAAGTGAACCGACGTTTATGAGTCCGACGCAAAATGCCAAAACGAAAGCAATAGTCCTTCGGGACTCAAGTCCCTTTGGACTAAAAATCCTCTTTGGACGTAATTTAAAATCTGAAATCTTTCAGATTTTCTTTTACTGAATTTTTTTTTTTTTTTTTTCCATTGATGGTCTTTAAAAGTACTTTAATATCCATGCGCAGAAATGTGTGCAAACCCTGAGAAACGCGTACGGCGTAAATAAAATTCATGAAATATAGAGTAGAAAATCTACTCCTGAGCTGTAATTTATATTACGTTTAGGTAGGAAAGGTTAATTAATGATAGCGTAAAAGTCTTGTGTATGTTTTTTATGTGGTTATTCAACAGGTTATCTTCGTCGTTTTCGGTCGTGGCTGAAAAACATACTTGAGCGATTTGTTAAAGAGAGGATGCGAAGGACAAAAATGAAGAAAGTCTTAAAACTACGTAATGCCCATTAATAGGCATCGTCTGTGCCTTCCATATTTTTATATGTAATAAAATGGTCAGTTTGTAGCAATTTTTTTTTTTTTTATATATAGTAAATGTACAGTATGGAAATATTAGACTTGCTTTAATAAATTCTGTGTTAGGATGAATAATTTAAGGAGAGAAAAATACCATGGTTGTTCTTGGTGACATAAAGCATACTCCTCATGGGATATTCACTATAATTGAAATCAAATTCATGAAACCCATTTTTTTTCCCCTTTTCTTTATTTCACGAGAAAAATCGGTTCTGTTTTAACAGAAAATTCAGCAACATTTTTAAGTTCTGGACGCAGGAAAATCACGAGCAGCAAACTTTGTAAAGGAGTGATTCTAGGAAGAAAGAATATAAAGTTAGTTGCACATCTGCTTTTCAGCATATGTAATATAATATCAATTATAAACTTTTCCTTTCCCATTTAATGAAGAACCAAGTAATATAAAAATTGCACGAGTGTTCACTGTTGCACGTCTGTCGTTTCCCAGCTTTGCTGTTATCCCTCTGTAACACCTGCTGTGGTTGCAAACAGAACTTTTTTTTAAACCATGATCTAAAGCCGGACAACCTCATTCTGCTTATATTTACAACAAATATTCTATATTGGTAAGAGGACCTCATCCGTGTATTCTTTCGAAAAACTTTTTGAAATACCTTCCTTCCGATGATAAGAAATAATGTCAACTACCTGTTTTGCATTGGAATCTCAAATTATCAGAGCTGTCGGGAAAAAAAAAATGCTATTGGAAGGCATTGAAAGTTTATTTATTCGGTGATATCAATGTAATTTAGTGCTTAGTGGAAAATCCTGCTCGTTTGAATCTTACAAAATTGTATTCTAGTAAGACAAACGGAAAGTTGAACAAGAAGTAACACGGCTCTTACCCTTTGACGCGCGGTGGTCGCACCCTGAAACCACCAATTTTCGAATTTTTTTTCTCCTCTTCCTTCCGAAATTTTTGAGTGAAAATCAATTGATTACTGATCTTTTACCTTAAAATAACTCAAAATGACTACAGAATCATACATGTTTTAGGTCTTAGTACTTAAACTCGGATGCCTTTTCAAATTCGTTTTCAATGAGACAAAGTAACTTTCTTTTATTAATATAAACAATATAAACAACTTTAAATTTCAAAAGTTATTTATCGCACAGCATGATTTCTATCATAAACAATAAAAAATAGCAATAATTAAACTGCATATAAAAAAAAAAAACCATCTATATGTATGGCATTTGCTTTGCGGTTTCAGGACGCGACCACTAGAGCATTGTCACAATGCATTGTCACATTGCTCTAGGTCGGTGGTCGCGCCTTGAAACCACTGCTCTTGACAATGGCGTTTGCTTGCTTCTCAAATAGAAAAAGAGTCCTAGCTAGGGTTTTCAGCGCCCAGGGACAACTGAAGATTTCGCACCCCCTACTGCTTGCCAAGGATGGAAAACATTTAATTCTAAAATTTCTTAACATCATTTTGGCGCCCCTTGGATTCTGCGCCCGGGGACAGATGCCCCCCTCTAGCTACGCCCCTGAATAGAAATGTTTACTTTTACCCAGATATAGATAAGGGGTTTTGAAATCACAGAGTTCTTTTATTACTAAACAATACATGCACCTGCCCAGTAAAAAGGTCTTTCTTTTCCAGAGACTTTTCCCTGTCCTCAACACACTTGCTCCCCAACCTAGTATTGTGATTTTATAAATTATTTCCTGTGATTTAAATTTAATGTAAATATACTTTCGTGTAATTAAAAATAGAAATCGCGTAAAGTTTTATTTACATTAGAAATATTTTCTGAATATTTTGAGACGAAATACGAATAAAATAAGTATGAATGGGAAACGAATGATCCGTACCAAAGCCAAAAAGACCAACCCCCCATTACCTTAAAAATACCACAAATTTCATGTGCCAGATGAAAAGAAACTAAATAGCGCTAGACGTATACCAGTGAAATTTAGATCCAATCAGTGTACATTTTGTAACACAAGGAAGAAACCTCATAGAAGAAGATACATGTGCGAAACGTGCAATGTAGGTCTATGCATGTACCAAAAAGACAAAACATGCTTTGAACAGTATCACAAAAAATATTTGTTCTTTGAAATTGGGGAAAAAAAAAAAAACCCACTGAGTTTTTTTTATCCTTATTTTACTCAGTTTTTTTAATCCATGTAGCCAAACGTCTATTAGGTACTTATACTTTCACTGCTATGTAGGTACTTATACTTTCACTGCTATAGAAAAATTACATAAATGTTTATTTTTTAATTTTTTCTGACGATTTACTTTGTAAGGTAATGTAAAAAATATATATATTATGCAGTTCTTACATGCATTTTTTTTTAATTCGTAAATTTCGTCATTTATTGGAAACGCTCACGGAGAAAGGTAAATTTTTTCCCCCCTAATACCTAGGTACGTTTCAAAGTCCTAGACTCGTGGTGGTTTCACAGTGCGACCACCACCCACAAAACAATGGGCAAGAGTAGATTTTTCTAAATTCATATATTATTTGTCTCCAGGAGCATAATATTCAATTTCTAGAGTTTTTAGTTAAAAAAATTATAAAAATAATATCGCGCGCGTCAAAGGGTTAACGGGCCAGTTGCTGAATGTTGATAGTTCGGTCCGGAGTTTGATTCCCAGCTAACGGGGTGTACGAACGGAAAGTTGAACAAGAAGTAACACAGCTCTTATCTGACTTAACGGGCCCACTAAGAGGCCCAGCAGTAAAGTTGTTGAATGTTGGTAGTTCGGTCCGGAGTTTCATTCCCGGCGAACGGGCTGTCCGGACGGGCGATTTCGTGATTTTTCCCACGTGTAGCGTGTATACGAGCCAGTTTCCCTTAGAAAGCATCTCTTCTCATAGGCAGATAGCCCTCAAGTGCTTTGCCATAATCAAATCTCTCTACATATATGTTTTAATGACTGGCACTAGCGGGTGGTTAAGAGTCGCTAACCACTTTCCTGTCTAAGCGGCGCCATAGTCAAATATGCCAAGCCAAACCTTGATTTAATGTGGCGTGGATTCAGTGGTTGACATTTTGCGACTGAATGAGGTCTGTTTATGCTCATGTGAGTATGAGCCACCTTCTTTTAGAAGGTCCTCCTCGAAAGGAACGCTTTCTAAGATCGGAACCGTTTTGAGCGCTTTTTTGCAAAACATGTTATTTTTTTGTAATCAAAGTTTAAAGGCATTTTTTAGTGAAGTTCTTGCACTAAATAGTAAATTTTGTGATGCGACTAGTTCAGCATTAAAATATGGCATGTTTAGCTTGCAATTAGT
Source organism: Stegodyphus dumicola (assembly GCF_044657685.1). Classification (NCBI taxonomy): domain Eukaryota; kingdom Metazoa; phylum Arthropoda; class Arachnida; order Araneae; family Eresidae; genus Stegodyphus; species Stegodyphus dumicola. The sequence goes on along the minus strand of NC_140772.1, from coordinate 16,335,221 downwards.
TGCATAGTTGATGTTAAAAATTTCTTTGTTTATTAAGGAACTACTTGGATTTCCTGTATTTATAAAGGTCAGAACTTAATCCCATTCATTAGCGCTTTATATTTTGTTTTTCATTTGAAAACTATTATTATTATGGACTTTTCTTGAAATCCTTCCATTTGAGATTTTCGACACTTCAGCGTTTTGTTGGAAGTAAAAAATTTTGAATTAATGGGTTCACTGTACACGGGCTTATGGCTAATCTCAAAAACCTTCATTTGGAAAAGTGTAACTTGGGTGTTAATATTTTGAGTACTTTTCCGTTTCGCCGGCGCAAATCTCGCCAAGCAGACTTTGTTGGCGACAACATACAGGATACGCATAAAAAAATGTTAACAAATGTTAATTCTAAGAATTTTTGTATTTTGAAGGCATAAACATTTTAATATGGTTTAAATTTTTGTAAAAAGACAATAAATAAAGACATTAATTAAAAAAAATTACTATGCTTTTATGGTTCAACATCCTGATTCGCCGGTTCGTATCACGTGACCCCAAGTAATCTCATCTCGCGTAAACTACGCTACAAAAATATAATTCTCTCGGTAATTATCTACATTAATTTCAAATCAAATCTTAATTTGGAATGCAAGTTTAAATGCAAGAATTATTTCAATTCGTACGAATAGCTTACTGAGAAATTATGTAAAACCGCAGTGCTTTACTTCGCTAATGCATTCTCATTAGAATGGATGAATTTATCCCTTGATTTTGCCTTTTCTATATTTTCGCCTTCGGGTGTAATTGCATTCTAATTGACTTAATTACCACGAATGGTCTTAGGACATAAAATTGAACTATCTGGTAAAAAATGTATGTAATTGTATGCCAGTATTGAAAGTAACAATCAATCTGATAAGAAATGGCTGCGACTAGTTTTGAAAATGAGGCGTAAAAGGTTACCAGCGAAGATAATCCGTTTGGCATCAGTTGTACCATTATTGGCGACTTTATGGTTTGCGCCGGCGCAACGGAAAAGTACCAGCATTTGTTTAGGCCTGCTTTAAGCCAAAGAAAGTCTATGTACATACATTCTATGTACACATTCTATTCTAGTCTATGTACATCATATTCTTTGGTATAGCATTCTGAGCTAATTCCGAGGTGAAGAATTTGCTTCAAGATCTCCCATCTTCGTCAATTTTGGTTGTTTCTGTTACTTTAGTGGTATTCAATTTGTAGCTGTAATGCAGTCATCACACTGTTACCGAGAGGGTGACTTCCGGAAATAGAAATATTGACATTATCTAACGATTCTTTCTTTGCTAAAAGAACAATGGGCTATCTTACTAGACCTTTTGCTTGAGCTCTATGTGGGCGAAAATTAACTCGTGCTATGTTGTACCCTTGCATTTTCGGTCGTTGTTACAAAAATTCCCATACAACACGTAATGTAAAATATTTTAATACATATTGTGAGCATCCTGGATTCTGAAGTTCTTGTTTATGTTACCTTCTAAACCAGTTTATGCGTTCATAACTTTAAAATCTCGCTGCTAGATAATATAATATCAATTATCGCGTAGTAGTCTCCTCTCGAGAAAAGGCTGTCCAAAGCGATATTTAAATCTAAGTGTTAATTAAATTTGTTGATTAATGGGCTATAATGTCCCTGAAGTCGCAAATATGAAAAAAAAAGTTTCCTAAAACAGGAACTACGAACTTTACGAGTGTAATTGATGACCACAATATTACATATGTATATAAAGCAAAAATTTAAATTTTATTACTGAAACTACCTTTTGGATTACGACTCTGATGTATCACTTTCTTTTAAGATTGTAAAGAAAATTACATTAAGAATTAAGGTTTGAATTGCTGTGTATTCAAATTCTGAATTCAATAACGCTTCAGATTTAAAAGTAACATGGAAATGTGCTTACGTTTGAACTGCTGTTATCAAATTTTGAAGTCAATAATATTTCAGGCTTAAGTAACATTGAAGTGTGCTTACTTATCAGTTTCGAAAGCAGGAGGGGATTTTTCCCGAAAAATTTTGTACATGTGTGTTTATATTAAATCTTTAGCGTTAAAATTTATCGTCATTAGTGCAGTAAATGGTGCTTAAAAAATATCCGTTTTAAAAATTTTAGCTCTTCGAAGATGTCGTATGTGGCAGGATACTAAATGATGAATTTAAGTATGGTGTAATGCTGATGGCCCTAATGGGGGGGGAGATTTACGACTTGCAGCAGTTTTTAAAATGCAAGTCATATATATCAAGAAATAGTTTCTCAAGTAACTCAGGAGCCAATGATCTCAAACAATGTGCAGTTTGAAAAGCGAGCGTTGAAAATTTGAAAAAAAGAAAGATGTAATTGTCTTGGAGAATGAATTTCTGAAGAAGTGAAAGAGTCTCAAATAATATTTTTCAGCTTATAGTATTTTATTTTTAATAATTTTTGTAATAAAATACTGAAAGTGTTATCCAAAAGTTTAGATTTATAGAGTTTACAGAGTAATGCCTGAAAAGACCGTGTATTAACGAACGAATCCACGTAGCAGCTTATTTCAGAGAAAACAAGAATCCATTGCATGTGGTTAAGTTTTAGGATACACATTAGACTTAAGTAAGTGTTAATAACCGGCTGATCGTTTACGTAGGTTTTTTGAACTGGTTAAATTGTGCAGTTGAACTGGCTGGTGTGTTGGTAGTAGGAAATGCAAAATCTTACCCAATTTGTTTTTTTAATAATGTGGACGACAGTTAATTGGCCATAAAGAGACTTAATATATTTTTTTTTAAATTGACGGAAATACAACTTAGTAACTGAACCATCTAATTCTACCATCGCTGGTTAACCTTCCGTTAACACAAACTGAACAATGGCTACATTTAAGTTGTAAAAGCAAGGGTAATTATTTTCCAGCAGGCTGCGTGACCTGCTTCGCATGTTTATCCCCTGGTCATGCATTGGAGAATCTGATAGAGAACCAAGTTGTTGAAAAAGCGGGAACTTGTTTGTAGGAACGACGATGCATGTTTTCTTATCCAAAAAGGTGGAGAACGTTCCTATTGTTGAGAAAATTCCATGCATGAAGGAATTTAATTCTTTTGCCTTTTTCGGAAGTTGGATTTTGAAGTCTTTCGCCCCCCTTCAGAATTAAAACAGCTATGAATTTTTTTTTCAAACGCAGAAGATGTTTTAGCTCAAGTTATAGTCAAGCTTTCTGGATATCACTACTGTAAAGAACCGTACAAGAGCGATTAGGTGTTCCACCATAAGGAATTAAAATGTTACTTCGGTTAATCTTCGGATTATGGTAACTTGGCGATTTTTTGGCGATCAACCCTGCTACAGCAACCTGCTAGTTTTTGTTTGGACGCCATTTTGTTTTCACGAAGTAAAGGCATTTTTTTTTTTACTCAACAGTTTTTTTCAACAATCTGCTAGCCGAATTACGCTTATGCTAGAACTTTTATGGAACAAAAGTGCTTAATCATGACGAAGATTAGGTGCGAAATTGCGAGAAAGTGCAGAATCGCAAACTGCTTGCCACATTTTTAAGAAATGCACATACACGGTATCCACGTACACGTCGACCTATTTTCACTTAAAAAAAAAATCCCAGAATTGCACAAAAATGGCATTGCGCACACTCTTGACTTTATCCATGTACACTGCTAAAGTCCTAGCTAGTAACCTTTATCGCCTTACGAAAATGTCGCCAAACTACCTGTTACCATATTCCAAAGATTAGCCATTACTTCATCGGGGAAGAAATCTACGCAGATTTTTTTCTGTATGATCACTTTTGCAAAAAGAAACTTGAAAATTCTATCCACTGAAGGTTAATCTGGGATCAGCGACTATGTGTTGTTAAAAAGATGCAAACGCTGTATGCATGATGCCGCGCTTTGGATTGATGTATACTAATATGGTGAGAAATAGTCTTGTACCTGGATTGAGTTTAGTTTACCGCTCTTTCCGTGGCAGATGTCCTCATCATTCGATCTTGACTATAATGTTTATATCAAAGGATTATAGCAAAGGGTCTCCTTTACTCAGTCTTGTAATGCAAATGCGAAGAAGAAAGCGGTACGGTACAGTCGCTTCGTGGTTTCTGTCACTCTAATGAAGCGCATGTTAAGCATTTCATTTAGCAGTGTCCCGTCAACGTCTGTACACGCATGTCCAAATTTATCTTAAACACATACCCCAAAATAGTAATATTCCATGCAATATTCAATCGATGTAACCGATTTTTACATGGAATGTGTGAAAGACAAGCCATATAGGCTTGTCCAAATAGCATCATCCAATCGCCTTGCAAATCAAGGCGTAATGTCATCTGACTGTGAATCAAGCGCTTTGGGCAAAATAAATATATGAGTGAATTTTTGCAATTTGGTTTTAGTGTGTAAAGACTCAAAATGGTTTGTTAGGCTCCGAAGTATCATTTAAAAGAGTCTTATCAAGTAGTGAATCGTCGGCCATTTAGAAGCAGGGCAGACAATCATGAAAGGCAATGAGATACGTAAATGTTTTAAGACGGACCATCTCTACGGTATGGAAACAATTTAAGAACTCTAGAATTATTTTAAGGAGAACTGGGCAAGGTTGGAAACAGATAGCAATTGCATTTTAAGATCGACATCTTGCAGTAATTGCCCGACGTAACAGGAAGTATTCTATTCGGCATTTAAGTTATGAGCTTGCAGCCACCACTGGAACTGTTGTTTCACGGTAAACTGTATACGGAAGGCTTAATGAAGAAGGCATGTATGCTAGAAAGCCAAGGGTATACGTTTAGCTATCTTCACAACAAAAGAGAAATCGCTTTCTTTGGTGCAAAGAAAATATCAAAACTGGAATGAACGCCAACGGTCCCATGTTCTTTTTACGAGTCAAGGTTTAGTTTAACATCTGATTTTAATGGTTTTTACATCTAAAGGAAGTCGGAAATGGGAAATCTTCTTTCGAACCTTATGGGACGTGACCATTTCGATAATGCTGGTGTGATGGTATGGGATGGAATATTGATCGATGGACGTACGCCTTTTGAATACTATGGACGTACGCCTTTTGATAAGCTGTTGATACCTTTTTAACAGCTTATCTGTGAACGGCCAGATATCGAGATTAGGTCTTAGAACCTCTAGTAAGTCTTTTCTGAGATGCATATGGTTATTTTTGTTTTTAAGTATTTTTATGAAGTTTCTGAGTTCATTTTTTTATTTAAGTGCGATAATGCCGGTCCTCATTGAGCAAATACCTTGGTTTGCAAAATCTCATGATCTTAACCCGATAGCGAATTTATGGGACTGGAAAAGCAGGATGCACAGAGACATTCTCCTGCTAAGCCCCGTTCACAAGAGCAGATTCGACCGGTAGCGAAAACCGGTTCTTCCAACGTGTCCCGTTCACATGGGACAAGCATTAACTGCCTCGCCGAATTGGAGGTAGAACTAGGTTGAATGTTTCTTACCTCTCGGGAGCAGGGCAAATGGGGAGATTTCCCGTACTATACTGCGCGGTTCACTTAATTTTAGTTACTGCTCGCTGGACTGTCAGCGAAACAATCGCGCTGATAGATGTCTGGGGATGTGATAGCATCCCCCCCAAAATTAGACAGAACTGTACAAGATACGGAAATTATAGGCAAATACAGACAAGGTTTATCTGATGCTAGGTAATCCAAAAATATCGTTCAAATTAAAACTAAAGTTAAAACAAGTGCATATCGGCTTCAACGCAAAAAGGGACTCGGTACCTTTTGAATGATTTTTTTTTAAAATTTAAGCATTTTCATCTACTTAATAATTATGAATCATCCATTTAATAATTATGAATATTATTAAATGGTTTTGTGAGACAAAATAATTTTGAGCTGAAAAAAAGTTTTTGCTAGCATTTTTTTAATTTAAATTTTTGAAGAAAAATTTTACGATTAAAATGTCTTTCTTCTCCTACAATTTTCAATGTCTCCCCCCAGTTTTTTATTGTATTTATTAGAGTGTTCTTAATAACTTCAAGGAATGATTTTGCAATTAATGAATTAGTTTCTGAGGGGGGAAAAATACACTTTTATCTAAAATCTTTAAAACAAATATGATCTCAGTCACATTTTCATTTCAAATAATTTTTTCCGAAAGTATTTTGCAAAATCCATCCTTGTTTCTATAAAGTATATAATTTTATATAAGCAGTAAAAATAATAAAAAATTTAATCCATACCTGTATATGTTTTAGGAGTAAAAGGATTTATTGGAAAAAGTGCAAAAGTTTCTCAGTTTGCATTTGCAGTTTAAAGAATTCAAACTGTCTAAATAGACATTTAATCATTTCAAATCTTTAAAATTTTATTACTGAATTTCAATATACACACATGTATATAAATCAAACCTAGTGCTATTTATTCAATTGGTAAATATAAACATAAATTACAATCCTTTTTTTAAAACCTTATGTGGCCAGAAAAATTGCAAAAACTCATAAAACGCAAGCAGAATTTTTCTTTACCTGTTTTTGTTTTGTAAAACACGTTCAAAACAATTTTAATACATTAATTACTTATAATATTGCTGCGTGCGTACGGGTTTGTAATAGATTGATAATAGTTTTTAATAGTTGTCATTGCACTCAAATCCGATGATAGCTTAATTAATTTTATTTTATCAACATAAACACTTCAAAGTTCTGGAATTTTCCACAGAAATACTCGTACAAGTGTTTAGCATATCACTAAGTATAATCAGTAGTTATGCTTCAATCTAAAGAACGTTAAACACAACGCATCTTAAGAGAAAGTTAACTCAGAAATATCTCCAATCTCACGCTGAACTAACAATTGGTAACAATAACAACTTATATAGCGTAAATAATGTCATAAAAATAGTGTGGTATAATGAGATTATTACTTTGAAACCGATGTTTCGAATTGATGCCCAAGAAGAACCAATATTTTCCATTCTGCTTCATTGCATATCTTTCAAAAAAGTACAAAATCATCCATTTAATTTCCTTTATCATTTTTTTAATGCGAAAAGTTTGTTTTATAAACTGTGAAAATGTCGGAAGTTTGTAACCGATATATTTTTAGATATGAAATTTTAAAATTAATGGGCGTCAAAAAGTCTAAAAATATGAACGATTTTCAAAAATTCTCCCAAAATATTTTTAAAAAAAATTACGCTAAAAATTTCATTTAATTTTTTTTTCTTTCACAGTGTGTTATGGTGCAAACTATAATATTCTGAGATTCTCAGTTTATTTGTTAATATTTGCAAAAAGTCGTTTCAACTTTAAATTTGAAAAAAAATCTAATCCTCTAAAAATCAAAAGCGTGACACCACATCCACAAGCAGTGTATGTACAAAGTTTGAGTTCTATATCATATCGGGAAGCAGTTTAAAAATTCATTACCATCTTTTAACCATAGCGACAAGCACCAAGAGTGAACTAAATAATAGCTTATATAATAATAATAATAATTAAAAAGCATATATTTTTCAGGAACCATTACGAAAGTTCAGATATCAGTTACGAAAGTACAAATTACAAAATTAACAACAGTAAACCACGTTAAAAATGTGTGAACAGTATTAGAAATCTGCCAATTCGGAGACGTGATTGTTCATAGAGGCTTTAGGTGTAAAGGGGAAGGAAGACGGTGGTCTTCTGAACGGGTCCTAAAGACGAAACTCTTTCATGTCTCCTTTTTCTCCCCTTGCTAACGGCAGCTGTGCGAAGGAGCGTTGCATGTGAACGGAGCTCTAGAGATGTAAATACTCTGAAGACCGCATTGCTGGAGGAGTGAAACTTAATTCCCCGAACTAATGGAGTGTTTTTAACACCGTTGATTGGACGGCTGATATGCTATTTTGCTTCAAGCCATTATGTCCAGCCAGAAGTTATCTACTACCTAGCCAACCACAGCCCAAAGGCAAGGTTTGGCTAGCAGGTCAATCGGGTATTTATTTAATAGAATTACAATAAAAGTTTGCAGATCCAGTTCCGCGTATATTACGTGGAACTAATAACTGTAGATACTTGGAATTTTACAAATCATGAAATCAGAATTTTACATATATTCAACTAACAAAATTTGAAGCCGTCGTTATATATGAAATTTGAACAGAACTCGTCATTATGTAATTAGGTGTAACAGTTATTACATAATTGACGTTTATAGTCTTAACAGTCATTAATGTTTACGGGGAAAAGGTTATTGCCTTGAAAAGTATTACAGCTTATCATTTATGTTTATTTGATTATCTGTGTCGTATATGTTCATTACATCGGGTTGTAAGTTATTTACGTTTATGCGTTTAGAGGCTTTTTTTGGAAATTTTATGGAAAATTTTTCAATATAAATTAGGTATAATTGTTCTTTCACTTTATGGCATTGGAGGTTAGGAAAAGTTCCAAAAGATCGTTCTGCTTTCGGAAAGTGGAGCAGACTTGTATACAAATTGTATCACAGTTATCTTTGTGTATACGTAGCAGACTTATTTTTGCGCGTAAATAGTTGTGTGACCTTGAATTTTGAACATGGCTGTCTTCCAAGTTTTGCATCAACTCCAGGTGGTCTTGAAGGTATATGTATAGCTTTAGTTCGTTGACATATGTGAAGTAGCCGAAGTGGTAATGATAAAGGTTGGAGAAGATTGATAGGTTCTTCTTTAGACAGGTGCCTCTTGCTTTAAAATAATAGAATTTATGTATTTGAAGATGTAATAAATTTATATTTTTATGCTCCCCCCCAGATGATATAATGGCTAGGGGAGGCGACGGCAATACGAAAAGGCCCGGGTTCGAATCCCAGAGAAGACATGGTTGTAACTGTCCCTCCCTTCATAGGAGGCAAAGATGACCCACCTGTTAGGCGGCTCCATAATAAATTAACCGCCACTTCTGACCTCAGTATTTGCTAAGACGAAGTCGGCTGAGGGCCCGCCATTGGTTTTTAAAAAATAATTTTTTTTTTATTTGAGGATCTAAAAATAAAAAATAAAAAATTCATAAAAATTTTTAAAATGAAAATTAAAAGATCGCAAAGAGTTTGCATGTTACAGCCAAATTATACTAATTAACTGTTAGGTTTTTTTTGAAATTCATATTGTTTTTCCATGTTTTATTAAGTTTTTAATGATGTTTAGTAAAACTTTTAAATCCCTTCATTAAATTGGGATCACAACCTTTTCGAGTACTCGAACAATTATTCCTCCTTTCCTATAAGTCAGATATGTTTACTAAATAGAAGTGAAAAAATTTTGTATTTTCATAAGTGTTTTTATTTCAGTGAAGGAATTTTGAAATAGTTTTTTTCTTTACGACAAAGCACACTTGGGGTATCTGCCAGCCGGGTGGGATGTCTTCGTGGAGGATATTTAAGGATGACTGGCTCGTATTCTTGTTACACGTGGGAAAATCTCGGAAAACGGTAATGCAGCTAATCCGGGATTTGAACTAGCTCGATTTACCAGTGTTCAGGGGTCATGTTCGCTCGGCCTTTGGTGGGCCAGCAGTGTTCGGTCAGTATCTGAAAGGTCGATAATTGTACAATTGGGAGTTAGTGCTTTTTGTAATCATTGAATATTCCATTCGAGCATACTTTAATGGTTGCGTGTCCGCAGGAGAGAAGAGGCTGGATGTATCAGAGTGATTTTTCATATGAATTCGCGATTACAGCCTAGGAACCCTGGAATGGTATGAAGAATTACAATGTAATTAAAAGAACCCTGAATCATAAGTAATTCTGTATAATTTTCAATCGTAGAAATTAATAAAGTGGTCTTTAACCTCCCCCCCCCGGAAAAGAAAAGGCCAGTAATGCGCTATGCCTTCAGTGCCAAACTATCTTAATCGGGCTGTATATGATTCTAGACTTTGAAGGCATTATCCAAAGAACATCGGAAATTGAGAGTTATAATCGGCCACTTTCAGTTTGCTGAAGATTTATAAATGTTCTCCAAATCGGCTTCACCTGCGGAAGTAGTGGAGCGAGATTACAAATTTTTTAACCTTTCAAGGTCATAGGTGACCCATGTTGGAATTGAAGGGTCAAATACAAACCAGTTCTAAGGCTTCGAGCGAAAGCAAAACGTCTTCGAGTGTATTCTGTTAGTAAATTAACCTTATGAACCGTAGCAATTCTTATAGTACCTCTTATGAATTTAATAGCAATTACTCCAGGGATTAAGTTATTCTAGGAATGTCGCATCATACAATTAAAATCAATTTCTTGAAGCATTTTTGGCGTTCTCTATATTTGGCTTTTAATTTTCTGTATGCAATGTAATGTTATAAGAAACTTGATTGTTTAAACCATATTGGACCGCTGTCTTAAATATAGGACGGCTGAATTAAATTTAATTAAATGGAAAAGAAAGGTAAAACATTGATAAACTTTGGTATAATTCCCTTCAAGTTTCATGTACAGGCTAAAAAAAGGGCCTGTCGTAATTAATTTCATTAAAAAATAACTTTGAAATTAATTATTTTTGAGCCGTTACTTAGGGTTAAAATCTATATTTTTTCGAAACAGATGTATATATTTCTGACTGTTTGTAGAAATAAAAATATCCATGAAAAAAAAATTATCTTTTTAATGTATTTTATTTGCGTTTTATATGTGTCCTGTGAACATGACAACGGTCCTATCCCCCAACGTTTTTTCGCTTGTCACTCCCCCAATTCATGGATCACATTCCTTCAAACCAATTTCGAACAATAACTATTAATACAATGACGTTAGTGACGTATGGAAAGGTTCAGGAATAGATTATTCTGGAATTTTCTTTGAGTATCTTTTGTACTGCATTACAAAAGTAAAATGCTACACAACCTCCTAAATAGTGTTCTCCGAGTAAAAGAATTTGATGTTCTATGTGGTGTTTCCTTGGCAATAATAGAAGCAGATGTTACTTATGTATAAAATAGATAAACATTCTAAATAGAAATTAGCTTGCAAAGTTTTTTTTTGACCTTGGATTCTGAAGGTTTCCCTGGGGACATTCAAAGGTCTGACTCAGCTGAAACCTTTCTATAGAAGTGGCATGTGCATTTGTTCTTTTGGGGAAAATAAATCCCCAATATCTTTCAGTATCAGTTATTGCCCTGTTTATTACTTGAGAGAAAATTTTAATCGCCTTTGATAAATCAATATTTTTAAAAATGGCGGGAAAATTTCTAACAGCTCTATATGAATTCTCTCTCTGATGAAGAAATGGATTAGCCTAAAATGGTTGTTTTATTCCTACTGAACTTGATTCAGTTAGTGATGAAAACAGATGATTTTGTTTTGTAACCTCATATTATTGTTATCGGTAAAGTGCTACATTTTCAGGCAGAAATTTCTGAGTGATCCAGTATGGATTAATATTTTCTGCACATATAAGTACTGTTTAAGGGAAATTTATTTACATCAACAGTATCTCAAATGATGCGTTTTTAGCCCTTTGCAGAAACAGGTATGAGCTTATCGTGGTATTTCAAGCGTAAAAGGAGATAGGTGTGCATGTTTTTTAATTGATGAATTCGTTAAGATTTTCTGCGCTTGCGAAGTGAAGGGAAAAAATGAAAGAATCGAAACTGTTACAATGTTACAACTGCGAAAAAATGACTGTTTGCCGTCATTTTATTATTATTATTATTATTTTTAAATATCTAAAGTTGTACGAAAACTATGCATGGAAGTTGAGTTTCGGATATCAACGATCTGAAACATTAAATACCTGTGTAGTTCGACCAGAGTGAAACAGTTGAAATTAAAACTTTCATTTTCAAGCAAGCCTTTAAAATGCTACTAAAAGCTAAAAATTCGGTTAGGATCTTGAGCTTTATATATATTCTTTCGCTTAGTTCGTTAGTAAAGAAGTTGGTATAATGATGATCGTGGCTCTGATTTAATTTTTGCGGATGGACCCTGGCCCATAACGTTTGTGCCAAATAAAGCTGCAATACAAGTGCTCCATTTAGTTTACTCACTGGAGTATGCACCTGAATCCTTATTACATTGTTATGTATATAAATTATCGAATTAAAAAAGATCGTGAGTTTTGATTATTTTTATAGGAATCTGAAGTTAATTGGAACCCTTCATAAGGCGATCATCCTCGATTCTAGATGACATAGGTCTTTCGTGGAAGTGGTCCTCTTAGAGAAGTGATGTTCATTACCAGTGTTCTGAGAAATACTGATCACTTCCGAGAGTAGCCGTCCTAGGAAAGTACGTGGTAAGGGTAAAACGTCCTAGGAAAGTACGTCGTAACAAGAGCAGTTTCCTGTATTTTTGTATGGAACATATTGTCGGGAGTTCAACGCTTTTTCAAAAATTTTCTTTTAATTTGTAAAAATAAATTTCGCAATTTTATAAAATAAAAGGTATTTCAGATAAATTTAATATGTAAAATGCAAAATAATTACTATTTCAAATAAATTTTTGAAATAGTTATAGACTTAAAACTAAAGAAGAATTCTTTAGATGACAACATACTTTAAATGGTAGAATTATAGTTATTTCTCAATTCTTTTTATAACCTGTTTTACCTCCCGAAAGCCTGATCTTCAAAAATTAACTGTACAGATATAGCAATTCTAGTTTTTCAAGGTCTGTCAAGAGCACTTTTTTACTACTTTGGAATTTGAATGATTGCAATGAAATTGCGAATAATCAAAGTTGGGTTGAAAGACCCCGTCGAACTTGTTTTGCTTTCGGTATCTAAAGCGGTTGAACTTCTTATAAATATTGGAGTCTTCATTTATTTTTAAGTCTAATCATTGTTATTTACTTGAGTTGTCCGACTGGTCGCTGTCATTGGTTATCTTAAGTTGGTCGTTCATTACCCCATACTTCTTGGAGAACTTTTCATTTCGCACCACACTGGTAGAAGGGTTGTTGATCTTTCGATTTGTGTACTTTTCATTTGTGCCTATCCGTCGTACTGTAGGAATGATTTCGAATGAAACTTTTATGCTGTTCCACCGCCACTTTTCAGACCATGACTTCTGTGACAAATAAAATGTAGTAAATCTCCTCAAGCTTGTCTTCCGAATCCTTCGAGATAGCAAAGCTATTGAAAATACGGATGTTTGGGTTAGTTAAGCTTCGGATTTTAAATTAAGGTTTTAAATTGGATTGCTGTTGTGTCACATTGCCTTAGTAGTGTATCAACAGGTCTTTGTAAAGAACAGATGTTTTGGAAAGTCCCTGTTTTGTATTTAGAAATCAGTTTTGTACCATCTGGATTGTTAATAGAAAAGAATAGCTGGAACTAGACATGTGTCTTGCAGCATTTTTGAAGGGATATAATTTCGAAGAGGAGTATAGTATCAAAAGTAATTTTTTCCAGAAATTTGCTTCTTTCGTCAGTGGCTCAACCTTATGGTTAAAACTGTTTCATTCTTCTTGGGTTTCTTGGGGAGGGGGTTAGTAAATTATCTAAACTTAAAATTCGCCTGATAACATGCACGGTCAGGCGAGTGAATAGATTTCTGCGTGTCTGGTGAAAGGCGCATTTGTGTCTCTTTTAGTAGCATAGGAATATGGAAAGCAGCTTTTATTAACATTTGGCGCATTTAGTTCCTCTTAAGATCAATGTTCCAGGCCCGTTGGTGGTATCAGCCAGCTTCTTTATCTGGTTCCGCTTCCAGGATCTTTTAAGTGTAGTGAACGCATTATTTTTTGATTTTCTGCATGTACCGTTGTGAACTGAAGATTGAAATGTGTTCTATCTTTTCAGGGGCATTACATCCTATATGCTTCAAACACTGTACCGTCCCCGAGTAGTTCCAGAATAAAATGTCGATGCCTTCACCAATGAAAATGGTTGATTATTAATTTGCATTTCACTAAGTTGTGAGAGTATTCAAATTACTTTTGTTTTGCACAGTCGTTGGTGGTAGTGGTAGTATATTAGAATAGCAGTGACAAATGATTTTAAATGTTCATGTGTTACTTCAATTTGCAACTGTACCCATTTATTTCAAGATTGTCTTGGAGATATATGATTCTTAATACCGTGAAATTTTTTAATTTCCCCCTTTTTTATTAGTAATATAAAATGGATGTGACCTCATTTTCCACTAAGTACATCGTTAGTGAACTAGACTGACTTGGCCTGTAAGTTGCAACACTGACTACAGTAATTTTTTTTCCGGGTTTTAGCTGGTTGATGCATAATGTTAGTTTCGCGTGTCTTCTTAACGGGATTAAAAATGCAAAGATGTTAAACTTTCAACTGTCTTGAAACCATATTTCAGGGAAGAAAAATGTTTAATTTTAAACTGTCTTGAAACCATATTGCAGGGAAAAAGAATTTTTAACCTTTTTTTTCAAGAGGGAATGATGTTCTTGTTTATTTATTCATAAGCGTCTGGTGATGTGCTTTTTTATATAGTGATTTACTAATTATAGTTTCTTTAGTTTCTTGATGAAAATTCAAACATCATTACGCATGGAACTTTTTTTTTTCTTTTCTGTTCAAAGGGGCGTTGGCCCAGAAGGGTTATTAGTCTCGAAACTGCATTTTGTGTTGGTTCACTATAACTGTCAATTTCACTTTTCCGATTGTTGTCATTAAATATTATCGCCTTGTGTTATATTTAAAGAAATTAAGTAATGCCTCTGCATGAATGTATGTATGCTTTTCGCAATGTGAAAAAACAAGAGTACATAGAGCCATCAAATTTTGAATAACGTAGGCCTCCATCCGAACATAAGCACTTGGAAGCCCTAATTTTGAATTTCGAATTTGTTTTATTATCTGTTTCAGATTTTCCGAAACTTTAACGAATGTTTCATTAACAAACTCAGCGATTTCAAGGCGAACAATGGCAACACTGTATGGAAGCGGGGGGAAATTATCTTTAGGGCGCGAGACTGTCTATCGGAAATTCTTAAGATATGCTGTTTTTAAATATTTTTAGCCCAAATGCTTTCGAAATGTGTATGTGTGTAAATGGGGAGGGGAAAAAGGGCTCCGTTGGGCTTTAAGTTTTTTTTTTTTTTTTTCTTTTTAGCCCGAAGGAGCGTTAGCCCGAATGGGCTGTTAATCTCGAAACGGGATTTCCCGTCGTGTGAACGCGTCGTGTAAACAGAAAATCACTTTTCAAATTGTTGCCACCAAATACTATCGCCCTGTATTTATCTTTAAAGAAATTAATTAATGAAGAAACTGCATGTGTGTATGTATGTTCCTCGCATTGTGGAAAAACGACGGTACCTAGGTCCATTAAATTTTGAATAACGTTGTCCTTCACCCGAACATGGACACCTGGAAGTCCGAATTTTGGTATTTCATATTTTATAAAACTTTAATCATTTTGTGTTAACAAATTCAACGATTTGAAAGCGAGCAATGGCAGCACTGCTTAATAAAATATTTTTATCTTCGGCGCGCGAGACTGCTTGTCAAAAAGTCTAAATATACACTGCTTTTAAATGTTTTCTGATCTAACTGTTGAATTGAAGTTTATGTGAAGTAAATGCGAAGAACGTGGTAACTAATAAATAAAATAAACACATAAAACGTGAATAATAAAAAAGACACGCACAAATAAAAATTTTGTAAACCATCTTACTAAGAAAACTGAATATTGATGTAATAAACTGAGGAAAGTCTGAAGAAGGAAACCAAAATAAGTATGCCAACACTTGACGCTCCATCGGGAATTCTAAACATATGCCTCAGTGGTGCTTTTAAAATTTTTGTAATTTTGTTGTTGAATCGTATATAATGCAGATACGAAATAAATGGTGCTAGCAGGAGTGATTGCAACAGTAGACTGCGAGCATAAAAAAACCTGAACAAATCCTTTTGAGTGATCGTTAAAATCTGAACACTTTCAGATTTTTTTTTTTTAAGTGCAAAAGAGGCTTTGTCCCTGAAAGACTATTGTTTTAGTTTTGCGATTTTGCGTTGAATCACTATAAACAGCGAATCACTTTTCAAAGTGTTGCCACCAAATGTTTGGCCACCAAATTTTCCAAAGTGTTGCCACCAAAAAATTAAATGATGAAAAATCTGCATAAATGTATGTCTATTTCTCGCATTGTGATAAAACAACGGTACATAGAGCCATCGAATTCTGAATGACGTAATCCTCCTACGAATATGGGCATATGGAAGACCAAATTTGAAATTTGTTTATTATCGATTTCATATTTTGTAAAAATTTAACGAATTTTTGAGTAGTAAAACTCAACAACGATTTACAAGCGAGCAATGGCAACACTTTATCCGAGGGGGGGGACCTTTTCATTTCAAGCGCGCAGAACTGTATATCGGAAATCCTAAAGATAAACTCATTTTAAAATTATTTTGCGACCTTGCTATTGAACTGAATTTTATGGTTTAAGTGCAAAGAGCATGATATTTAATAAATAGAGGTAACACACAAAACGTTAAAAAAGCGCCCCCTTGGACATAATTTAAAATCTGAAACCTTTTAGATTTTTTATTTTAGGATGAGTGTTAAGAATATCATACCTACTACCTACTTATAAACGCAATCGAATTTTCATTCCAGAAAATTTAATGCTTGGTTGATTTGAAAATTTAACAAATAAAACTGTAACACTTTGTAGATTTTTAATGAAGTGGCCTTGGCTTTATTAACACATTGCCCGTGTGTTGAAAAGAAGTAACATGCATTTTATCCTTGTTAAGATAAGATACTATTGTGTTTTGCACAGAAAGTAAACTGCTCGAAGTTTCCTACCCGTCCATTACGTATATCTTGAGAGTTTTTCATTGCTTTGTCAATATTAATACGCATTCATTGTACGTAATTTTTTATACAGTCTGCTAAAATGTTATTATAATAAATATTCTGAATTCTGGTAGGTCGGCCATTGAGTATGCGTTATTGAAATTAGATTATTATCATTCTTCAGATCTGTGTGTTGTGCAGATTTATTTCATGTCTCTTGTTCAAGGCCGAGTTGAAAAATGTACTACATCGTCGTAATAGGATCTTCCTTGATTAAACGCAGATGAGGAAATCTTAATTTCTTTTTATTCGCTTGATTTTGTAATGCTTGTAATGCCTCTTATCTCCATCTTTTATCGCTGCTCTTCAGAAACGGATTGAGAGGAAATAGGTCACGGTGGACATAACGGTTATACATGCTGCAAAGATAATTTTATCCCTACAAAGGAAGTTATCAGTTTTTCAAGGAAATTCTGCGTGTGACCATACACCTGGGCGTTTTTCATATACGGCGTTTGCAAATTGAAGTCTTTGACGTCTGAAGTTATCAGTCTCTTCTCTTTGACTTGTTTTTATGTAACATTGTGCAAGCTTTTGTTTTCTCCATGGGTACATGCTTAGATAATGATAGGTGCAGGTACGGACTAAGGAAATGTGTATCGCATGTTTATTTAGTGTGAGAGACATATCGGATCAAGAGACTGTTTTGAAATAGATGAACTCTCTTGCGCGGATCGTGGTTCGTGATGAGTGCATGAATTGTCTTTGGAATGATAAATATAAAATCTCTAAACTTTATGGCTGATCATCTGGGGGGGGGGAGTAGATAAAAGAAATAGACGATGGTAGTTTCGTCTCGATTTCTGTCGCCGCAAGGAGTTGGTGACAATTTTAAAGTTTTTTTTTCTGTATGTAATTTGAGTACGATTAATGTCCAATTAGCCATTCTCCAAAGTTATGTCTCCATAAGACATGAGCCCACCGTCGGCCGAGCGGTAACGTCGCTGACCACTGGTGGTTCGGTCCGAGGTTCGAATCCCGCGAACGGGCTGGCTGCATGGGCGTTTTCGTGGTTTTCCCCAAACGTGTGTACGAGACAGTTTCCCTTAGAAAGTCCTCCACGAAGGCATCCCTCCCCTTAGGCAGATAGCCGTCGTGTGCTTTGCCATAATTAAATACACACCAACACCGTAAGACATGATTATCGTGCAATATATGTCTGTGAATGATGGCCTTGAAAATACTCTTCTCATTTGCAGTACTTTTAAGGAAACGACATATCTCGGCAAGTGAACGCATTGATTTAAAAGAGAATTATGTAAATTTGCAAAATTTATTTGAAGTGAGTTATCGCATTTTCTCATGCGTCCTATTGTGTAAATGGTTAGCACTCCCATCTAGTCTGGAATCCGTGGTTCGAATCCCGGCGAGAGCACAATTAACTTCTCACATGTTTCGGCTCCAGAAAGTTAGTAGTCAACCTGTTGATCTCTTTTTAGCAGCATTCAATTGGTGCTAGGCAGGCCTACAGATGGTGCTTTTACGGTTGTGTTAAACTGGAAGGAAAACCGATTTATGTGAAAAGATTAAAGTGTATCAGAGCAGCTGCAAGATACTATAAGGCGTAAATTCTTGCACAGCATTTTGTGGATAAAGAATAAAGAAATATTTATGCAGTCTTCTTATTTTAACAAAAGCTTTTAAGAGGTGAATTTTTTAAGACGAAATCTAAGTTATCCTGATTACCGTTAAAGATCCCTTACTGTAAAATTTAAAAGGATGTATTAAAGAATAAAAAGTACAAGATTTTCGTTTCAAAATTAAATTCTGAAGTATCGACGTTTTTAAATAAGCGTGAGTGCTGCCGAGACTTTAGATCGTTATTATCCGTTATCATCGCATATGAATTGTTTGCGTAATCAAGAACATTGGATATACTTGTTTCTTCAAAAAATGTTTTATTATTATTTTGATATTTTGGTTACGTTCTCAGAAGTGCCTTTGTGCCCATCAGCGGCTCAGCTGTTAACCCGCGAAGACGCGCGTCGGTCTCCGTAGGCCCGAAGCGTTATTTCTTAACAAAACAAAAATAAAATTGCTTGTGTAATTGAAGAAAAACATTTAAATAATAAAAACAAAGTGTATAAGATGTAAAAATATACTTTTAATTTAATAAGTCTAATAAAATTGTATTTTAAACAACTTTAGCTCTTTCGCATCGAAGCCGCCCGTAACGCCCGTCCATTCAGGCAACGGCAAACCGCCCCAACACCTCGTTTATTTTCTACCTAGTTCTTTCTCCTCCACGTTAGTGTATGGCTCATTGGTTTCTCGAGTTGTTAAAAGACATGTCAATCATTCTTTTGAAGCAAATAAAGGAGAAATACGGAAAGCTATTGACGTTCGCAGGTGCAATCCGGCCCTAAGGTGAAACTGCACACAATGGAAGAAACCGCAGAAAAACCTCCAAGAGCAGCAAGGGGGAAAGGAAAACTATTCCAAGACAAATTCGTAAACCCTGGCGTTTTCGATGTTTGTTGAAAACAGATTTGGAACATCGTCTCTCGATGCGAAAGAGTTAAGACTGAACTTATTTATCATTAACAACAAAAATTAAACTGATTTCGAGCGCAAATTAAATTTAGTATTAATTCATGCAATATTAAATTTTTACAGCAATAAATTCAAAATAAAACTTGCATTTCACTTTTTTTTTTTTTTTGCAAATAATCATGCTGTGTTTACCAAAAACATTTTTCTCGCCCATAGCGCAGCAAATTTGTGACGAACTTTTCAAAGGATATCTTATCGGAGCCATTTTATTTACTTCCCTTCTAGAAAGGTGATTTCTTATGTCATCAAATCTCTAACATCTCATTAGAAATAAAAAAAAGTTTGTTAGACATTGTTCGATGAAAAATGTCAAGCACTGCTCCGTCAGTCACCCAAAGGTAGAGAACATTTACGTGAGAAGCCTTGTGGAGTACTCCAAAATAAAGAAGACAGATAAATGCTCTGGTTACTGTAATAATATTGGATCGAGCATCTCGCTATCTTCCAAATTTGATAGCAGTGGATTCAACATAAATGTTTGCACAATCTACTTAGAATTTTTACTATTATTTTATCCATAAGCATTTGCCAAGAATTCATAGGGGAGGACACAAATTTTGCTTCACAAACATTTCCGAGCAATTTTCTCACAACGTTGTGAGCAAGAGTTCTCACAGCAAGTCTTGGTTCTTTTTTATTCCATTTTGTTACATTATATTTGCCAAGATAACAATTCGCTGACGGACACAAAATTACTTAATTCATTACTAGATTCATCGCTTGAGTCTAATGCCTCTTCAGAATTCGATTCGGGATCACGAAACTGTTCTTCACCAACTATTTCTCAGTCCTCTTCATTAATTGTATCTTTATCAGTCGACACCTCGGCTAATAGTTTCTGTAGTCTTTTCATTTCATCGTCATAACTCAAATAGCAAGACCTTTTTGCAACTGCCTGATCTCTTTCACAATTTCAAATGACAATGCGAGCGCGCGCCTCGGGCCTGGGAAGCCCGGTTACTCAGTTTCTGAGATAAGATTGAAGGGTTAAATTCCGGAAATGCTTGTGAATGCCAAGTACATGACCTTAAACGCAGCTACTGAGAAGGTCGAAAAATTTCACCAAAGGGAGAAATTTTTGTATTACGTTTTTGTAACGACCGGGCCTCGCAGACCCGACGCGCGTTCTCGCGTGTTAAAACACTAACCATTTGTAATTCGACTCGAGTTTAAATTCCGGCGAACGTTGGCTTCATGGAAGTTTTCGTGGTTTTCTCCATGTATAATGTGAGCCCATTTTTCATAATAATCCTCCACGAAGGCATCTCGCGCCTAAGGAATGTTATCATAATCTAACACAGCGCTGCCCAACCGTGTGCTCGCCAGCCCGATTAGGTACCACGAACAATATATATATATATTAAAAAATAACCATTTATTTATATTTCTTAATGGTTAAAATATGGTAAACATTTACAGTCATAAGAGATGTCTTGCAAGACGTTATAGAATAATTGGTTGCTGACTGATGAATTTGATGGCGAACATGGAATCTAATTGCTCCATTACGATGTTTAGATGGCTCAGCAGGGGAAAAGTACTTCAAAGGTTTGTAGAATTTCTTTCGCCAATAAAGCAGTTTTTGGAATCTGGAAACGAAAGTTATAAAAAATTGATCTGTGTCTGGATAATTGGTTATCTGATCTGTGTCTTCTCACAGATATAACAGCTAAACTGAACAAACTGAACGAAATTCTGCAGGGAAAAGAAAAAACCCTTTTTCAATTGACTGGGACTGTAACTGCTTTTCAGATAAAGTTAAATTTGTGGATAAATTAGATGGAAAAAAAAAAAAAAAAAAAAAAAAAAATTCACCCATTTTTCTGAATTTATCAAGCCATATTAATAACCACGAGGCAATCGAAACAGATAAATACTCGGAAAACCTAAATGCACTGAAATATAATTTTGAACTCCGCTTCTCTGATTTCCATAAAGTTCAATCAATATTATCAATCTCAAACCCACTTGCCGAAATTAATATTTTAGATGTATCACATAAGATTTGAAGGCTGTAATGTAGAATTGGGTGCCCCTTCGATTGGCGACAATTTTTTTAAAATTTTGCCGATAAAACCTCACTTCTGGTTAGCACGATAGTTTTAACTTTGTTTCAGCTTCCCGATTTTATTTAAATGAAAATAGATTGATGCGCACATGGACATATTTAAGGCAGTGCGCAATGCCTAGTTTGTGCAATTGTAGGATTTTTTTTTAAAGTAAAAACAGATCGATGCGCACATGGACACAGATCTTATGCAATTCTTCGACTTCTTATTTTGGTTTTGTGTAGCGGCCATCTTGAAATTGTGAGTTCCTGGTGCCGATCTTGGCGTCAAGAAAGAATCGCCAATAAACAAGGGGCACCCAATTGTAAACTTTTACCGATTGGAAATAAGTTTAACAAAAATGTTGATGTTTTGGAAATGTACTCGCGAGAGACCAAAGGTTGGGCTAACACCTCAAGATGGTAAGAATTCCTCTCGTGTAGGTCAACCAGTCAGATGCAGTGTTGCATATAGGCTAATTACGTAAAATTTGCTTAAGATTTCTGGAAATGTTTCTTTCGTCGTTGTTTGTTTTCATGCTAGATAACTTAAAAACTTTGCTGTAAAAGATGGCTGTATTTTTCTATTCTGGTAAATCCACTCTATCTACTCATTATAGAACTTACGCAGTTAGTATCTAATTGAAGGATTCTCAAATGTGAGGGAAGTGTGAGTGAAGTCATAATGCGATTGAAATCACCAGATCTAGAATTTTTGAAAAAGATAAGCATAGGCCTTCGTGTAAATGCATTGAAGTCAATAGAACGCTCTCTTATATTAATGAAATGCAGTAATTAATATCTTAATATATATTTATTAAATAAAACCTTAAATATGTATGTGCCATTATAGGTCATCAGAATAAAGTATTTTCTGTTAGGTTTGTTAGAATAAATTCAAAAAGTTATAAAGGCACTACCATATATTGAATGCTACTAAGTTAATAATGCAAAATTAAATCCTAATTGCATTTGCAGGCACTCTTCATCGAATTTTCTTTACGTCAATCTGGTTTCTTCTCTGCCGCATCCTTTTAACAGGAGCCCTTATGTCAATTGGCTATTCCTATGCTATTCTTAAAGAGTGCCAATTAATTTGTTTTAGAGACGGAAGTAGGATGAATGATAAGGTTGGCCTTGCTGTAGTTGTGTATGAAGATTAATTCAAAGTGTGTAGAATTATTGGCAAGTGCTCTTTTTGTGGTTGAATTGCTATGCTTAAACTTTGATGTGAAATGGATTCAAAATTCTTATAGTGGTTTGAGATCGATGCACGTTTTAGTATGTAATGAATCTCATTCTTCGCCACAATTATTACAGAAAATTAGTGTTTCAGACAACCTTGATGTTGAAATTCAGGTTATTAACTAAGACCTTGCAAGAGCTTGATATCAACATTCATATTGCTTACATTTGTGTGAAACACCGTGGAAATATTAGAAATGAGAGGAATGATCCTCCAACGAAACTAGGCAAGAAACTTATCATTCATTTAAATCTCCATGTTCTTATTCGTCATTGAAAGCGCTTTTGTAGAAATGATACTATCTGTATTTGGAGCAGAGAATACTGGCCTCATCAAAAGCAAAATGGAGTAAAAGGTTTTTTTCCTACATTTTTTCACAGAAAAGTTGATCAGTTTTCAACAGATTTTAAATTAATTTTTGTTTAGCAATGGCAATTTTAAGAGCTATTTAAAGCGATTGAACTTGCTTCAAGTGCATTATGCAGCTGCGGCGATGAAGATAAGCAATGTTCTTATCATACCCAGCAGAGGGGGATACTTCATGCAATTTTGAAGCACTTGTCTGTATCTTGGCTACCAATTTGTTTCTGGGTTTTTACGGACTATAGAGACAATCAGTTTTTCGGAATTTCATTCCCCATTTAGATTGCCGATTTCCCTCTATTTTATTATTATTATTATTATTATTTTTTTAATAATCTTTTCCCCTGTATGTTCATTTATCTTGGCCCACCAGCGGCCGAGCGGTAAAGACGCTGAAAACTGGTAGTTCGGCCCGAAGTTCGAATCCGGCGAACGTGCTGGCTGCATGGTCGTTTTCGTGGTTTTCCCCATGTGTAACGTGTATAAGAGCCAGTTTCCCTTAGAAAGTCCTCCACGAAGGCATCCCTCCCTTTAGGCAGATATCTCTCGTGTGCTTTGCCATAATTGAATATTCCAATCCAATCCATTTATTTTGCTTGTGCTATAACTTACTTGTGTAAGCCTTGTGATATACGTTGTGAAACACGAACAGTTAGAGTAGGGGGGGGGAAAGGGAGAGAGAAAGTAGGTGTATTTTTTATATATATATGTAGACTGCGTCAGCGTTTGCAGCATATACCGAAAACTAAACCATTAGCAAACATATATTTTTAAAAATTAAAAAAGTTTATGTTTGCTATATTAGTATAAATTTACTTTCAAAAATTTAAAAAGTTTTTTCTAATTTATTTATCATTTTACCTATTATTCAATTATTTCAAACTGCCATGTCTTGGTTAGTATTTGAGAGTTGTCTCAAATGACTCATCTTTTTTTTTCATTTGAGTAGCACTAGAAACTGCTCATTAAATTGTCAAAACATATCGCCTAAGATATTTTTGATGGCGATTGTCATGCGGTCTTTCAGTTATATGGGGTTACAATGTAAAAACCTTTTGCTTGACCATTCTTCGGTAAGAAACTAAGATCAGTAACCATGAAGCATGAGGAAATGAACATGTGCAATTGTTATTCTCTGATTGTGTTTCAACAGCCAAAGCGTGATGCTAAGCATTGCAGTTGTTCGTGTTTTACAAAGGGAGTTAGAAAGCAGCTCATTAGCAAAAGAATGATGTTTTCTGACGCACAATTAATTCAGAAGTTCATTTAAGTCCAAATACTTTACGAAGTCTGCTACAGCATATATAAACTTTTCCTCCCCCCCCAATTTGCATTGCTTTTAGTTCCTTCCGTGTGGTTTTATTCAATGATCTCTAAAACGATCACTCACGGTACCAAATGATTTTGATCTTCGGTGGAAATAGCCTCAGAGAA
This sequence comes from Stegodyphus dumicola, assembly GCF_044657685.1. Classification (NCBI taxonomy): domain Eukaryota; kingdom Metazoa; phylum Arthropoda; class Arachnida; order Araneae; family Eresidae; genus Stegodyphus; species Stegodyphus dumicola. The sequence goes on along the minus strand of NC_140772.1, from coordinate 16,310,821 downwards.
GTAGTATTCAATAATGATGCCATTTTAATAGTCTTAGAGAAAATGTTTAATAATAATGCCATTTTAGTAGTCTTAGAGAATGTTCAATAATGATGCCATTTTTTATAGTCTTAGAGAGAGAAAATGTTCAATAATGATGCCGTTTTAATAGTCTTAGAGAGAAAGAATGTTCAATAATGATGCCATTTTTATAGTCTTAGAGAAAATGTTCAATAATGATGCCGTTTTAATAGTCTTAGAGAGAAAGAATGTTCAATAATGATGCCATTTTAATAGTCTTAGAGAGAAAGAATGTTCAATAATGATGCCGTTTTAATAGTCTTAGAGAGAAAGAATGTTCAATAATGATGCCATTTTAATAGTCTTAGAGAGAGAGAGAGAATGTTCATAAAGATGCCATTTTAATAGTCTTAGAGAATATTCAATAATGATGCCATTTTTATAGTTTTAGAAAGAAGGAATGTTCAATAATGATGCCATTTTAATAGTCTTAGAGAGAGAATGGTGTTTCAAAGTATTCTAAGATTGCTATAAATCGACATCAATCACTTTTAAAATGTAACCTTTAATATGTGCAATATTTACAGATCATCAATCATAGCATTCGGTGGTTCGGTATTCAAACAAATCTATGTGCTTTCGCAAACGAAATCTTTCAAATAGGAACAAATTCAAAGTGTTCCTAATCAAATAGTTTGCAAAGCATCAAACATGCATCTATCAAGCTGCCGATGGAGAGTCTATCGAAATTCAGAAGGCAGCGTCGCGTTTAGCGCCATCTATCAATTAATCAAAATAATTTCCACACATGTTCAATAATGATGCCATTTTAATAGTCTTAGAGAGATAATGTTGAATAATAATGCCCTTTATTCTCGGTAATACAAGTTCGGTTTCGAGATGGTTGTTTTAGGGAGTTGGTTGGTACGGGAGGATTTATGTATTTATTATTTTTTATTTCTGCTATTCTAATGAAACGAATGGTTTTAAAAATTAGTTCTGCTCTACGAGTAATCAAAATACAGATATTTTTTCATAAATTTTCCATTTCGAGAACACTAGTCTAATAAATTATGTGCTTAAATCCCAAGGAAGTAGAACGCGTTTAGTCTTATTCACTTTATGATTTGAAAACTGTGTCATCTCGTATATAATTCGAAACCTTCGTCATCTCGTAAAAGTTTTAACTGTATGCCTTATGAATGATGCCTTGCTGATATTTCGATTTAATTACGCCCAGATTTCGTATAAAACAATGTTTTTAAATGCGATTCGTTAATATTTCGGTCTTCTTTTTGGCATTCATTATAAAAACTCCCATTCCTCCGCCAGTTTCATTCTAGTGAAATAAAAATTGTATACATGTTGTTATGAAATATCTCATGAATTCGAAAATTGTGAACAGTACAAAAGTTCAGTGTTTGAAAAGTCCTGGTTTGAATGATATTAATATTGCACAGTATTAAAATGCCTGCGTAATAATTGTTAATAGGTAGCGATAATATATACATAAGGCGAGACTAACAAACCCCGGGTTTGTAGGCTACCTTTACAGCTTATTTTAGATTTGATATTGCCTCTTGTGATGGAGGTACACAAGAAATACAATCACATTGGAAGTAGTGATGGATCCAGTATCTTCCAAGTTTTAACTAGTTGTCTTACGATATTGCCTCTTGTGATGGAGGTACACAAGAAATACAATCACATTTGAAGTAGTGATGGATCCAGTATCTTCCAAGTTTTAACTAATTGTCTTACGATATTGCCTCTTGTGATGGAGGTACACAAGAAATACAATCACATTTGAAGTAGTGATGGATCCAGTATCTTCCAAGTTTTAACTAGTTGTCTTACGATATAATATGCAACTCTCTTATTTTGCCATTAACAGGGAATGTAGCAACTGTGCTTTTTTTAGTTCCTTTCAAAAAAGGAGGGAGGAATGTAATTATGAAAACTTTTTTAAAATTGGATCTCTAAGTGTGAACAGTAGTTAGAAAACGGTAAGTTTTGATAATTTTCGAAACCTTTTTCTTTTTTTTTATTTCTGCTGACTGCTTAGATAAGCAAGTTCAGCAAGTTGCCGAGATGTCCACAAATAAAAAATCATAATAAACAAAGGATTGCTGAAACAGTTCTCTTATCTAATAAAGGATTTATGTTTGGATTGCATCTGTAAGAAAATGCAACAGAAATTAAGGTTTTAAATGTTAAGAGGTCGTTCTGCTACTGTGTTGTTAATTCTGTGCTTGGCCTTAGCAATATTTTTTTTTTTTTTTTAATATCTAATATCTTTATTTTTGGCTGTAAATGTTATTTCCGTTGGCAACTGATCAAACAAAGGCGCTGTGCGTAAGAGTTCGAGATAAGTCTGTAACGGCAGCCAGCCGGATCGTTGAGATTTGATTGTAAAAGCGTATTCGAAAGAAAATGGCTGCAATTAAATCTTTAGTCTCTAGAACAGCGGTTTTCAACCTTTTCACTAACGCGGACCATCAAAACAAAAATTGAAAAACTCCAGTACCACCACTACAGATGATGATGAAGTACAATGATTATTTTTCAGTTTCTTCTTAAGAAATATTTTTTAAAAAATTTGCCGTTTGCACAGCCTGTTGGCTATTTTAAATGTGCGCACATAAAAAATATTAAATTAAAAATTGGTTATCATTTTAATTATCAAAATTTAAGTTGTAATGCTTTTAATTCTAAAATTGAGCGTGAGGTTTGGACTTGTTTTAGAACTAATCTTTCTTTCTTTGATGGAATGAATATAGACCGCAAATTTATAGTATATATAAAAAAAATCTTAAATATTCAATATTCTATCAAATATTAAATTTTTTACACGTTCTAACTAATAGTTTAAATATTTCGTTCGATTTTCTTTCGGCTATCACTGTTCATGTCGATTTCAAATGTGAGAAAGCATTTTTTATTGTTAATAAATGGATGTTTCGAATCCCCCCCCTCTACTTAATATTTTCTTTTTTCTATTGTTTTCTGAAATTTTTCTGAAATTACGAGCTGTCTAGAAAAAAGTTGTTTCGAGAAATAGCTGCTGTCTATGAGAGAGAAATAAGGAAAATATGAAATAATGAGGAGTATGATGATAGTTCATATGGAAATAATGTTATGACTGATTAATAATTAAGTAAATATTAATAATTTTCACGAGCAAATTAAATCAATAATTATTTCATAATTTAAATAAATATACCAAACTGTTAAGCAAAACAAAAAATGTTCAGATATCTTTTCTCACCCGTCGGTAAAAATTATTTCATTACCCTGGTTTTGGAAACCACTGCTGTAATTTTTTCAGTGTTTGAAATCTGCTTTACCAGAAAGCTGGTCCGACTAATTTTTGTGAAGGAACACAGATGCTCACTTTTATGAAAAACGCCGGATCGGCATGACGGTGCCTCAACTGACCTTCAGTTCGTCCTTATGCCGCGGCACCATTATGAAGCAGCCGCAGTTTCCTTTACGTGCGAACTGGATAAATTGTTATTGTATTTTTTGTAAATTAATCTGAATGATCTATCGCAGTAAACAATTTTTGGAGTGTTATAATGCTCAAGAGATCTTTTGGGGAACTCACACAGAGAAGATAAGTTATTAATGAATTTGTAGGATGATCCGGACCTCGAGTTGCTGTTTATGTATCTCATTTTTGTGATTGATGAAGCTGTTACGCAGATTTTTTTTTTGCTAGAGACAACTGCTTGGATAAGATAGTAAGAAACTGCTTTAAGTTCAAAAGCATTTTTGTTCAAAAGCTGACGACTGTTGCATTTAAAATGAGGTTTGTTTCTAGAATACATGTCTAAAACTTATAATCCGAAATTCTATGAGAATTTTATTGCGTATTATCTATGCATAGAATATTTTTTCATGTAGAAATAGTAAATCAGGTTGTAGAGTTCCTCACTTTGGAATTCTAAGTTAATGTTCTAAGTGAAGAATCTAAGAACTGATAAACAAATAATCGCTTGAGTTCGGTGACAAGAAACAACAAGATAGAAGGGTAACTAACCCTTTATTATTTCAATAAGATTGAACAAAACTCCGCCTGGGAGTGTACAAGCAAAGCCCGCATTTGGACTTGAACTTAAAAGACTAAGAATTAAACTAAAACTAAGATTAACTAAAGAAGTATAGCCGAAGCTATCAAGGTTCAAATCGAGTTGGCCCCTTAACTTATTTGACTACGAAGCTTATCAAGGGCCTGAGTACGGCCGAGCGTAATAACTGCTTTGAGAGAGAGAGAGAGTGGCCAAAAAGGCAGACGCGCATAAATCAGAAACTCTGATTCTCACTGACTCAGTAAGTAACTTCGTAGTTTAAATACCGCTCCTTCTCATTAAATATTTAGCAAGATTCTAAAACTACGTTCTAGCCGGAAGTAGTAAGTTAAAGTTAAGAATTTGACAGGAAAGGAACTTTAACTTGAAATTTAACTGTGAATAAAATTAACATAATCCTTACAAGGTTTAGAATGATATTATTCTATTTTATATCTATAGAAATGTGCATATCTGTGATTTGAGAAGGATTATAAATAATTGAGAACGTTATAAACAGGCTTTTAAGTGCGCTTCGTACGAAAAATTTACTTTTTAATCATTTTGTGGGTATTTACTTTTGTATTACGGAACAGAATACTGCCGGAGTCGTTTTTTGTCTTGGCGTTATAAGAGGATAAGGAGTATTCTGACTCATTTATATCCTTTATCAGTGTGCAGAATCCACTATTCAGAGAGTTCGCAGAAACTGATAAGACCGAAGGTGAATGGTGCATGCATAGATGATATTAAAACTATAGCTAGTGAAAAATTGCAATGAAAAAGTGGTGCATACATGGTAGATAAAAACATACAATGGGGATAGATGAAAAAATATAAAATACCATACATTGATAATATACAATTAGTTCCTAAGCATTAGGATTATTAAATTAAACTATATATTAAAATATACATAATATATTCTACATGGTAGACTGATTAAGGAGAACGATAGAATCATGGTAGTGTTGATATAATCTATGGTAAATAGTACTTGCTTGTATATGACAGTAAGACAACACAGACTTTGAATATAAACGTTAAATAATTAGGAAAAGTAATATGTACAAATTATAAAATATGAGGTGTGTATATTGATATTAGCAAGGAGAATGCACGGGTATGATTAAAATACATTTTTACTTACCTACATATGGAAATGCATTAAGTGTGCAGTATAGTAGTATAAAAGGCACATATTGAATGCTATGAAAGTATTGGATATGTATACGATACTTGATTAATATATGAACATTATAAATGCAGATCATCTAGGTTATTGAGACGTGAGTAACTAATGAAATACAAAAGAAGGCATGTGCTCAGAAAATAGATATAAAAATTATGATTAACAGTATCTGGTGTATAAAGTAGTGAAGCAGAATTTATGGCTTGGTATTGTTACGAAATGTACAGGCGCGTCGAGATAACTTTCTCGCAAAGCAAGTTTAGGGTTGCCATAAAATAGCAAGGGAAGGCAGGGTTGCCATTTGGCAACAAAATTGGCGATATACCATGGACGGATCGAAAACCTTTTGGAACGAAATCTTACGGGTTAGCCCAGAATGTTCTCGAACACAAGCGGAAAGCTATATAAACTTTGTTGGTCCACAGTCAGTTAGTTTGCCTCCTAGAGCGCGAGATATTTGGTGTCTCGTCTAGCGAGTCAGTCCGTGCGGAGTCGATTGAGTTGACAGCCAGGCAGGGAGTGTCGAGTGGGTCGTCGAGTGAATCGACAGAGTCTTTAGTGTATCGTGGTTAGTGCATCGTCGAGAGAGTGTGTTGAGCTCCGGGAACGACTGAACCGAAGAGTCGGGAGCTGTGCTCTGTGTGTCGTCGAGTGCATCGCGAGTTGTAGCATGGAGAGTCTCGAGAGTACGTGGAGTTCCGAGAACGACCGAGCAGAGTTGGGAGCTGTACTCTGGTGCTTTGTAGTGAAGTTTTCTCCACCGTTATTGCATGACAGTGTGAAGGCTGTGTCGCTGATTTTTTCCATTGTTTGTTTATATTAGATGATTGTTTATATTAGATCTTTGACGACTGTAAAAGTGTTTTTGAGCTGTCCTGATTAATATTGGTAAATGAAGTGTGTTTCGATACTTCAAGTGTCGTCGTTATTCACTTCAAATCTACGAACCCCGTACGAACGTGAAGGAAGAAAATAACGCAACAATTGGTATCAGAAAAAAAAGTTACAAAAATAATCATGTAGAAACATTGGTCTGTTTCCGGTGTTACAGGCTGTTTTTCCAGGGGCTAAAAATGACGGCATTACAGAGAAACTTTGCTTATAATGCTTCGGGTAGTGCCTAGGAAATACGCAGCACTGATATGGAAAACGTCGAAAATGTAATCGTCGATTTTGTTTTATGGACTGCGTTCGAGGAGAAATTTCCGATGGATCTTTTCTTATGAATCATAGAGTAACAGAACGCTGACAATTCTGATATTTTATGGAGGGGAAAATATCTTTTTGGTTAATGTGACATCAAAGATATTGGAACTCGTAAGTAGGGATTATTTATTGTGTAGGCTTCCGTTCACAGAAGATAATTCCATACGAAGTTAGAGTAGTTTCGTTGATGTATAGATTTTCCAGCAGTACAAGAGGTCTTGATAAGAGATATAGACAATCCGACAATAGCGTTCCATATTCAAAAGACGAACTTCTAACTCAACTTACCCAAGATCAAGCCAAGTCTTTAAAAGACAAGGATTAGAGATATCACCAGATAGCACACCTTGTTGGATTGATATCAGATGTAATGCTTCCAGTTGTGCTACTTGACTGCTAATCAGATATATACTAAATAAACGAACCGGAGCCTCTTTTGAGTACTTTTACTTCGATTTCAAGGACTAGTAAATATATCAACTTGTGTTTTGGAGTAATGCATAAGACATCTTTGTCCTTTAAAAAAAAAAGTGTTACGTTATTCTGAAACTAAATCAGTTTGCAATGCACGTAGAATCTTCGCACGAACTTTAATGCTAGTCACGGAAATTTTATGGTTCTTCGTAATGCTGTTTCATTTATGAATTTTCTTTCGCTTTTGCGATCTTTTTGATGACAGCGATTTTACAAAGGCGAAAGATAATTTCGTATTGTGCTTTTTTGTGTTGCTTCCATTAATTCGAAAACTGGTTTTTTCATGACCTTTGAGATAGTTTAATCTTTTTATTTTGGGGATAGTAATTATTCTTCATGTATTTTTAAATTGCTGTAATGCTTGTATACAAGAAGTTTGCAAAGATTACTGTAAATATTTTTCAAGTAATTGTTTTAAACCGCTTTGTGTAACGAATCAAATAAGGTTGCTTTTTTTTTTTTTTTTTTTTTTTTTTTGTGCTTCTGAAATTTTATTCATCTGATTAGTTTAATTAAAATGTTAACTTTTACACGTAACCTATACAAAGAAAATTCCTTTTAATCAACTGCTTTTTAAATTCTGAAGATAACATGTTAAAGAGGAAGGGCAGGTAATACCGGTTTTACGTGCAAACTGTCGCGGACAAATCATCAGAATTATTTAAATTCTTTTTTGCGCGCAATGAAAAAGTCGATTTTACGAGACTTAAACTGAATAGTATTTTGAATCTCAGCTCTTTTTTCCAACGGATATTTAAAACAGGTGCTTAACATGTTTAATTTCTTGACATAAAAGACATCTCTTAGGATTATGAAAATTTTAAATTACAGTTATTTATTTTTACACAGACTTTCTAGGAATTGGGGGGGGGAGAAAAAAAACCCACCGTACCTTTTTAAACGAATAGTAGTTTTTACGCAACTTCGTACGGAATGGGACACTTAAAAAATATTGATTTATTCTTTTAAGAAAATTGTAAATCAAGGAATGCGTCTGTTCAAGGAAAAAAGCCGGAATAGTCCTTAAAAATTCAGATTTTTGTTACATTTCTGATTCCCAGAAAATTTTAATCATTTTTTATCCAAATAAATAGCTGAAGAAGAAGTTTAAAACGTAATGGACGTTAGACATGAAATATTGTAAACGTTGATTACTTGTAATACGATAGCGTAATTTAGAGATTCATGAAATTTCGCAGATAAAACATTCTGCGTCCAGGCCCCCTTTTTTGTTCACCCCTTTGCTGTATCACTTCTTGTAAGTGTTTACGTCTGTGCGATAAGATAGCCCTCCGGCAGTGGTCACACCTCGATTGCTTCCAAACAGGAAACAAATCCGTATATATTTGAATCAACATTTCGCGCTATCCGGTTTGAAGGTTTGGTTGCAGTATTTATATCATTTCATCGCCTTAGTACATCAAAATCGGTGTTCCTGCTTAATATTTGACCCAATCTGCTTTTGTCGTGTTTGGTTTGAGATATTTCTGCTCTGAGGGGAAAATTGCGATAACATTAATGGTAGTCCTTGCGTTATACAGAAAAATACAACAATTAGACCGATAATTTCCCTAAATTATGCGTATATGTACAAAATTCGTTAAAATTCGCTTGCGCTGGCGAATACTTTTTGGAGCGCAAAACGCGTTGCAGTGCTTCATATTGACAGAGCGCTTATTTTCTGTACACAGGATAATGGTTCAGTAGTGTACGGATTAGTATATGGTTTAGCCCTGCCATTAGTGTTATTTAAACTAGATCCTGTTCATCATCAGGCTCTGTGGGTTTGTTCTGGAACCTTCCTTACAATCCTGTACAGACTTTATGTTGATTCACACGAATTATCATTCCAACTGAGGCGGGAACTGTTGTTTGATTTGCATTATTACAAAATATAATCGCTACCTCAGATGTGTTATCTACTTTTTGAAGCACGACCACCTAGCGAGCCTTCTTAAGAATTCGCTCACTTATTAGGCAGTACTGCAAGTCTTGATGTACATACCCATGCATGCATGCAGTAAAGCATTTTCAAATACCGCTCTAGAGAGAATGCATCTTTTCAGTTAATCTGAATTCATGTGAAAAAAAAAAATCTGGAAGTTTTTCAGATTTTATATTACGTCTAAATGGGCTTTTTTTTTTCCCCTTCCATATGCAGACATAATACACGTTTCGAGAGCGTTTAGCCTAACGCCACACTGGACTAAAAATATTTAAAAACAGGACATCTTTAGAATTTCCGATAGATAGTCTCGCGTGCTGGAGATAAGAATGCTTTATTCCCTACAGTTTTGCTACTGCTGGTTTTGAAGTTGTTGAGTTTGCTGATCAAAAAGTTCGTTAATCTCGTACCGAATATGAAATAGACAATAAGGCAAATTCGGTCTTCCAAGGTCGGATGTTCGGGTGGAAGATCAAATTTTGAATAACGTAGTCCATTGTTTTTTTCACATTGCAAGATACGTACGTTCATGTCGATTCATTTTCTTTAAATATAATCCAGGGTGATAATATTTGGTGGTAACAATTTGAAAAGTGATTCGGCGCAAAATACCATTTCAAGTCTAATAGCCCTTGTGGCTATTAGGGTTTGTGGCCCATTTGGGCTAAAAAACTCTAACGATATTAAACTCTAACGATATCAGCAGCTTTTTCTTGAGCATAGGCAGTGGTGCAGAAGTTACCTTCCTATATAAACGGATGTGTCGAAATCATTTGAAATGCCGCTTATAATCGGGAATCATATAGAAGGAAGATGATTGCCTGATACTTGCTTTATATATACTTCCGAATTAACTACTCTGTATTGTTCTCTTATATACCTAAGCTGTGCCAGAACTCATCAAGAGCAAAATGTCTGGTAATCTGTAACTTCAAGCTGAAGTTCTATCTAATAAATCATTTAGTTCTTTCATTTTACATCGTTGTAATAACTCGGTGTTTTTACATTGTTTTAATTAGTGTTCTGGCGCTGAATTGAAAAGAAGAGACGATAATTCATCGTATAGTCTTAGATTAAACCACATTGAGTTTAACTTCATCACTTTTGTGATGCAACGTTTTAATTAGAGCACATTTAAAGGTCTTGCTATTGGTAAATTATAGTTTAATGATTTTATGGCTATTAATTTGCCTTGGTAAAACCATGGTGTAGCTTTCATTTTATCATGTCTGAAGGTCTTCTACAGTGAAATTAGTCCATTGTTAATGTACCAGCTTTATGGAAACATTCAAAAAGGAAACTCATTAAACCTGCATTTTCTCATTTTATTACAGCCAGTCGATTTTTTATCGCGATATGCGTACAATCTCATTCCCGCCGGGCTAGTGTTATTTTTCATTCATAAAACTATGTGGTTCGCCTCCTGACCAGACAAAGGCCACTGTCCTCAGACGCAAACCCTTCCAGGCAGGGTGGAGATTGAGACCACGTAATGCCGGTATACATAACCGGTCTTGACTCTGCATATAACAGCAATTCTGTGATTACATACTTAACCCAGATTTAACAATCTGTATTCTTATATTGTTACTCTTTTTGTTCTTAGTTTTTTTTTTTTAAATTTCCAGCTATTTCCTTCTCTCTCGTAGCACTGCAGCCTTTTCTCAATTTCGTTGTTTGTGCGCTGCTTATGGCTTAATTTTTCCATTTTTACATAGAGAAATTGAGAATGCTGTTAACTGAATTCAGAATAATAACAAAAAACTGAAAGTTTTCAGATTTTATATTATGTCCAAGAGGGGGCATTTTTTTAACGTTTTGTTTGTAACGTTTATTTATTAAATATCATGTTCTTTTCACTTAACTGTAAAATTCAATTCAACAGCAACATCACAGAATATTTAAAAAGAACATACCTGTAGAATTTCCAATGCACTGCGCACTGGAGATAATTTTTTTCCTGTAAAGTGCTGCCATTGTTCGCTTTGAAATATTTAAGTTTGTTACCTCAAAAACTTTTACAAAATATGAAATAATAAATTAAGACAAATTCCAAATCCCAAATTTGTGCTTCCAGATGCGAATATTCGAGTGAAAAATTATTAAAAATTTGTTGTCTCTAGGTACTTTTTTTTTTTTTGGCACAATGCGAGAAACATACACACATTCATGCAGATTCTTCAGTATTTAATTTCTTGAAATATACTGCAAGGCTGTAATATTTGGTGGCAACAGTTTGAAAAGTGAAACGTCGTTTGAACCAACACAAAATGCCAAAACGAAATTAATAGCCCTTGGGAATTTGCCCTAGCCGAATTGCCCCTTTGGGATATAAAAAGAAAAAAGTATTCTTACTGCGCGTTAGTTTAGTTCACCGATTAGTTTAGTTCATATCTTAAGAGTTTAAGTTGCTCTGGATTCTTTATTGCGAATTACTTTTCTTGGTTCTTATCGGTTTAAATTATTTCATAAAATTACTGCGTTTTTTCGATGCGTTTATGCAGAAATTTTGCGACTGAATTGGTATGGATTGTTTTGCTTTTTAATGCATGATTCATGCAGTTCAAAATCCTATTCCAAAGCAGTACTAAAGCACGCGGTAACTGTTTGTACTGCTACTAATTTTGTATATATGTAAATAATTCAAGTGAAATTATATGTGAAATAGTAGTATTTGTATAATGTAACAGAAAAATGCTTTAAAGAGACGATGCTATGCCGGAAAAATAAGAAGACAGTGGCGAGTATGTTTTAATATTGAGTAAATGGGTCTCTCGCTAAATTTGAGATATCGCCAAACGTTGCCAAACTTGGCGACATTTGATCCGGTCTGTATATAACAGTAATTGGTATTGTGATTGAATAAATATAATTGATCCTCATGTGTAACTGTAACCGTATCCGGCTTTCTTAACGTACGTTCCAGTAATTTCGAGAAGTGGAAGGTGCTACAGATTTCTCGCCGCTCGGGGAGGAGGAACTATATAAGTCCGTAACTATATAAGGCGTAATGGCAGACAGCACATTCAGTTGATCAATGTTAAACGAATTTTGCGTACTGCGCATGCTCAGAAGAGAATTTGGCGCTATTACGATTTTGGCACAATTCTAAAAGAAGAGAAGTGCGGTGTATGGTTGATATTCTGTTATCTGAGCATGCGCAGTAAGCGAAATTCATTAACATTGATCAGTTCAATGTGCGGTTTGCCATTACGCGTCCCGAGAGAGCATCAGTTTCGTAGTTGTCTAGTTGAGCGTGAGTTCGGAGTATTGAGGTAACTCCGTGCGAGCTTCGCTCTTTAGGTGCGCTTTGCGTTGCACAGTGTTTTAACATTCTTAGTAGTTTGAAGTGAAACTACTTATTGTATGCTGTGATACTTAGAAGAGCTGTACGAGTATTTTTGTGGAAAGTTCTACTTTTACAAATCCGTATGCATGCAGCAATATTTATATAAAACAAAAATTTCAACTGTAATTTGTGATAGCTTACAGTTTTAAGTCGTCTTTTTAATTTCCCTTTTTGTTCTAAAACTATAAATTTTTCTCATGAGTGTATTTCAAAACTAATTCATGTCGAATGATTACTATACAACATTAATAAACGTATATACTTGCGTAAGGGCGCATTTTTCTGCTGTCGTTTTTTTATTCTTTCTTTAATTACGGGCGCTTTCCTATTCGACAGTGGCCACTCCTAAGACCAGAAGTGGTAGCCATTTTATTGTGGAGGCAACTAATAGATGGCTACCGTTGCCTCTGATGAACGGACGGACAGTTACAGCCATGCCATCTCCGGGATTCGAACCCGGATCCTTTTGTATCGCAGTAGGTTTCCCTGACCACTGTTCCGTTTGGGCGACTTTTCTGCAATTATAATTAAATCGAAATTTTAACTAAAGTAATAGCAGTAAAGCGTTGCGCGTCTGTTTACTGACAACAACGTCATCATTCATAATCTGATGCGAGTAGGATAATTTTCGCTTTTCTCACGCTTTCCTGTGTATAGCGAACATTTCCGCCTCTCCTTTTCATCCTGTGTAGTGCTATGAATATGTAAATACAATGTGATCCACAAATACCAAATAAGGTAGAAACTCAATAATTTGAAAATATAGACAGTAGCACGTTGTTGATGCATAGAAAGACATACGAGTATTTTTCTTTAATAATGAAAAAATAAATAGCGAGAATTGTTACATTTTCGCTTGAAATCACAGGTGTACGAAGGCTGGCCGTTTCTATTGCCCTCTCGAAATCCAGAGGTTGGCCAGCCGGTATTTGCCATCGTGTGTGAGGAATTATGACATAGTCCTCTTGCGTATTGTGCAGAGCGTCATGCCGCATCAGACGGCCGTTCTCATGAATGATGACGCCATTGAATATTGGGCACTAGCGGCCGAGCGGTAAAGTCGCTGAACACTGGTAATTCGGTCCGGGGTATAACGCAGATAAAGCAATATTTCGTAGTATGAGCTGACATGAAAATTTAGCGAATTAATCTGCATTAACTTGTGTTTCTTCGTGTTTAAACTGTGACCACAGAGAATGAAATAAGTACTTTTCTCTTAACCTTTTGAGGCCGGGGCTTTGGTAGCAGTAAAAGCTACCAAAGGACTGGGAATCTGGAACCGAATGCTTTCCCCCTTTAAGAAATCACCTCCTATTTGCAACAAAGATACCTGTGTGTAGTTTAATGGATTCTCAGAGGGGTGAATTTATGTCGCAAAAGAAAGACCTTTGAAAGAGATAAGTGGTTAAAACCCCAGGGACGTCAAATTTGACATTTCACCACACTTTTCAGCCTGGAAAATGGGGGAAAAGAACATGGCCACTAAAGTGGACAACCCCGTCTTTTCAAAGAGAGGACTGTATGGCCACTATAATGGCCATCCCGTCTTCAAAAGGTTAACGGGACACCAGTAGTATTTGTGTACCAATTTAAGTATCCTGTTCACATCGCGAATAACTTTGCAATGAAATCATTGTGAATAAGCGGGAAGGATGAACCAGCAGTTTTCCCTTCGATATTTGCAGTTGCGTTTTTGTTGAAGTGCTAATTTTATTTGGAAGGGAAGAGTATGAATACGTATAACGCAATTTTGCATTTGCCAAATAAAGAGGCGCTCTTAAATTCTGGGATATAAATATCTGTACTGAAGGATTACACGGCAAATCGTAGCATAAAATTGTATTTTACTGCTACTGGAGCATCGAAATGGCTGTGCATTTACAGATGGTGTCGTGAAAAGTTTATTGACCTGTGGCTGTTCAAAGAGTTCGTGCAATCATTTTTTCGATAGTTCATACTTGCATTCTAGTGTAAAGAAGTGATTTTGTTGAAATTCTGTCAGCTGCAGCTGGAAAGGAATCGCAACACAACTGTGAATTGAAATAATTATGTGCGGTTTTTTTTAAAAATTTATTTATGAATTTCTGTAGTAGTAGTTCTTTGCATTTATTCTGGATTTGAAAACAACACCCTTTCTTTTCTTGACTTATGTATATTTATACATATCGGTATTTAACATTTCTGTTCCCTTCTTAAATTTTGTGCCGGTATTTGTGTCTGATGGCCTTTTCTTGGACATTGGCGTCGTGCCATCTCCCCAGTTACTTCCATTAACCTTTTAACTGTCATGCCCGAGACTGGTGTTCGAAAATGTCATGCCCGAGTACTACTCGGGGTAATCTTTTTTGAGTGCATCGTATTGTTATACCCGAATATATATCGGGAGACGTTTATTTCGGCTTCATCTCTTTGTCAAACCCGACTGTATCTCGGGAAAAGTTAATGTGCGCTCAATTCAATAGATGACAGCACTTTACTAAAGATTTCAAAGGTTAGAGGTTAGAAGAAGTTCTTTGGTTCAAAGTGCACGGGATCTTTTTGTTGTAAAATGGCTTCCAGTTCTTTGAAACGTTATATAGATGATTTAGATTCTTAACCGAAGATGAAGGATGTGTGTTTGATGAGCAGTATTCATGATACTTCCATGGTCAGCCTCAAAAATAAAAAAAAAAAAAATGGAGATATACTCAAGCCGAAGATTGTTTCTAATTACAGTCTAACTATGAGATGTGTAGATCGCTGTGATCAGGAAATATCCTTTCATCCAACAATCCGAAAACGTCAGAAAAAATATTATAAAAAGATATTTTTACATTTACTAGACAAGGTACTCTGAAACTCATATTTGCTCTATAAAAATGTAGTTGGGAAACGTATTACATTTTTAGAATTTCGAATCCAAGTTGTAGAAGAGCTTTTACATAAATATGATGATGCAGCTTCTGGACAAAAGAATGTTGGCAGACCACCTACAATAGATAACCCTGCCCGTCTTACTGAACGACATTTTATATCCCATATTCCTCCTACTGCTGCAAAACGTGAGCCTACAAGACAGTGCAAAATGTGCTGTTTGAAAACGTTTTCCTTATCTTTTCCCCATTTTTAATTTTAAAAAATGGGGTAAAGATAAGGAAGGAAACATGATTCTGGTGTAGTGATTGTTGAGTTGGTTTGTGCTTGGAAAAGTGTTTCCAGTTGTACCACACAAGAACTACTAATAGGTATTCACTTATATTTATTTATTTTTTAGAAAATAATTAATTTTTTTCATTTTTAGAAAATAATGCTCCACTAGAAGCGAACTTTACAACTGCCATGTTGAGTGGCAGCCGCCTCAAGCAAATATGCAGTGGCTACAAAACTTTAAAAATTTTACCCATGTACTTCAAAATATCAATTTTTAACTACTTAAGTATATTTTATTTTGTACTAAACATTTGATATTTGCAATAAAAAAATTTGACAATTTGTGTACCCAAATCATCAAAATAACTTGACAGTTAAAGGGTTAAAGAGTCATTTAATGAATGGCAAAAACTGATCCAGACATACGAAATTATTCAGTAATATCGGAACGATGCTAGAACCATCTATCATTAAAAAACCGAAATACATAGAGAGTGAATGGTAATGAAGGGAAAGCTGTTTTTAATCCTTAAGTCATTCGCGTGTGACAAAATAAGATTTTAATCCTTTGCATTAAAAAAAATTACTCTATTTTCTATCCAAGTGAACCAAATATGTCACAAATAAGGTAAATTTAGCATTTGGGATTTTTTTGACAAGCGGTTTTCAAGCCAAAGGCTGGGACACATATGTCCCAGTCGTTAAGTTCTAGTTAATGGTGGGACACATATGTCGCACACGTAATGATCGACTTTCTGTAAGCACACCTATTATTCTGGAAAACTTTATTACAGTCAAAAGTCGTTTATCCGGACTCGTCGGGACTTCGGCTATTCCGGATTATCGATTTTTCCGGATTATAGATCATCAGTTTAAATATCGTAATATGGCATGCAGAAATTCTAAAATTAAAAATATGAAACCGTAATTTATGAAATAAAGAACAATTATGATTTCAAGGGTACCAATTTAAAAAAAAAAAAAAAAAAAAAGAGCTTAATATTTATTTGTTTACTGTATTAAATATTTCTTTCAATGTAAGTTGTTTAAGTTGCTTCGTTTTATGTGATAATACTTTCTCTTTAATTCTATAAACAGACATAATTTCTTGTTCAGTTACAAAGTTCCGCTGTTCAAGTCCCGTAATTGCTGTGTCGAGAATACCGAGTAACTTGTGAATCGAAATTTTTTCGTTTTCACTAACCTCTCTGTCACCTTCTTCATGTCTTTATACATTTTTTTTTTTGCAGCAATTCCACTTTTTGTTTGATGGACATCGAAACATACTTTCGTTTTGTAGAACCTTTGGGAGCTCCAGCATCGGAAATTCTATTTGACATAATCGAAAGTTCAAGTTTACTTTTATAAAATTGCTCTTACAGTCTGCAAAAAATAATAAGCTGGATCCAATTCGAAGATTAAGAAACAACGCAATCATCAACATTAACTGAAATGGATGATTAGATAATTTTAGCTTATACCGTCCGTTATACATAAAACGCGCACGCAAAAACGTATTCTGCCCGTGCGCACACTCATATGCGCAGTCGTAAAGGTCTTACGCGCACGCGTAAACGCCTATGCGAATGTGTCAACGCGGCGCATGCGGAGAAAGTTTTTAGCTTTGAGGTCCGGATTATAGATCATTCCGGATTATGGGTGTCCGAATTAACGACTTTTGACTGTATATGAAATAGATTTTACATCGTATGGTATAGCATTCTTTGCATAACCCAACATTACACGTGGGACAACTCATATTTGTTCTTCTCTCCGCGTTCATTTGTGTACAACGAGCACAGTGTGGCGTCTTGATTTTCCGACTATTGGAAGATGATCCTCAACATTCAGGAGATTGTAAGGACCTTTTAACCCAGCAGTCATTTTTTAAACTGTTAGTTGGATATGTATTTCAGGTTGGTAGACAAAGGGTTAAATCTTAATCTAGTGTGGCGTGTTGCTGAAAAAAGGCTTAAAATTTTTCACTTAAATCAGTATCTTCAATTATACTACAGGTAAAAAATTATCGATCTAAGTTTTTTTTTTTTTTTTTTTTTAAATTTATAATTCAGAAATATTTCAGAAATGCAGAAATCACGTAAGAGATTCAAATACTCAAATCTGACAGTTGCTAGATTATGATCTTTCGATGTGTAATATCGCAGCCGACTCACGTTTATGCGATCCTTAGTGACCTCTCACCACATAAATGACCCTTAAGAAAGACTAACCAATATTATGTGCCAATAATATATTTTTCCTGTTTGTTGAGATTCATTCATAGGTTAGAATCGATGAATCGAATCATGAATAGCTGTCGTGAACACGGTAAATGTTAGCCTTTATCTGAGAGAGATACAGTTCATTTTCTTTTTTGTGAAAGTAATAAATGAGAAAATTTAAGTGTAATTACTCGCAGCCATTTTCCACCGCAAATGGTTTCCGAATTCATATTGTTGCATTATTTATTGCGTTCGTGATAGATTGAATTGCGCACAGAATCGATTAGCTTGATAAAATTTGTTTTACCAAAAGGAACACTCAACAGTTCTAGAAGTTTCACAGAAGTACTCGTACAGAACTTCTCAGTATCACAGAGCACAATAAGTAGTTACACTTCAAACTACGAAGAACGTTAAACACTACGCAATGCAACGCGCGTCTAAATAGCGAAACTTACACGGAAATATCTTAGTATTCCGTAGTGGATTTTGAACGCAAAAACTAAGAAAGGTGGTAGTCCCCCCCCGGTCGCCGAGAAATGTCTAGTACCTTCCACTTCTCGAAATTACTAGAAGGCGTATGAGGGCTGGATAGGTTACATAGATGGATCAATTACGTTTATTTAATCACAATACTAATTATTGTTATACAGGGTCTGAACCCAGATATCGCCGAATGGTAGCAAGTTTGGACTTTTGGCGATTTCTCGCCAATTTAGCTAGATACCCATTTATTTCAATGCTAAATAGACTTGCCCCTGTAATCTTATTTTCCCGGCAGAGCTTCGTATCATGTTATATGAAGGGGAAAAAATGCTACAGTTTCATGTATGATTTTACTAAAGTTATTTATGTAGATACAAAATTCGTAGCAATGTAAATGCTCCTCAGATTTTAATGCAGTGTTTGAAAAATTGTCAGGAAGTGTTGCGTTATTAATAAGCGTCACTTATCCAGCATTGTTGGTGAAAACTTGGGCAAATTTTTTTGCCGCTTTAAAGCATTTAAAAATTAACAGTTGGATGTTCAAACTTTGAACAGAAATTTAAAGCTTAAAATTACATTGATACATCCACTGGACTTCAGATAATTCACCCTCCCGTGCTTCCCTCAAGAAATCTTTTTGTCGTATTGAAAATCGTATGATCGAACCTTGGTTACATTTGAGTAAAAACTCGATGCACTTATTTAAACGGGCCATTAATCACTCAGACGTAACGGAAATTGGCATTGAAATAAACGACCCGGTCTTCCGTTTGATTTCGCTCGACATTATGATTGTTCTTGTTGTCAGATTAGTTCTCATCCAGTTTGCAAATACCTGCTGTCATAACCTAGAACTTAAACATCGCAATGTAGTCGATCTGGAGTAAAGAATAAGCAAAAAAGCGCTCAAACCGGTGAATTTAGCAGCCAACCGCCAGGGTCAATAACACTTAAAAGTATTGTTGCTGCACCTGCTTCTCAAACCTTTCTTGCTTTCTCTGTGCGAATAACGAAAAAGAAATGCATTCTCCGTGAAAAGCAATATACTTGCTGTTATTTTACCGCAAAAATGACAATTTTTTTTTTTGGTCTATAATTCTGCGGGCTATCTTTCCGTAAGTGGTTCCAAATACATCTTCCAGAAATTTATAAGCTATTAGTTCTGAACTATGTGAAAAGTAATCTCTAAGAATCTTTTGTTTAATGAGAAATTACATGAGATCTCCTGCAGTAGAAAATAAAACTTCCATCGTAGTGTAGAAACTTAAAACTATTGCATCGTGTTATTTTTGTATTTCATATTATTTAATTAATCTTGTGTTTCGGATGGCAACAATAATGAGTTTTTTATGGGCTATTTACAGAAATAATTTGCTACGAAACAATCGATGATGGAAAGGAAGTAAATTCTTTAGCACTCAGTACCTCTAAACCTGTTACGAAAGTGGCAGAGATTATCACACCATTTTACTGAGTAAATTTGTTGTTACTATTCCATCGTTAAAATGTAACTATATGTACTATGTTCTTGTTTTTTAAAATCGCATATGTACTATGTTCTTGTTTTTTAAAATCGCATATGTACTATTTTCTTGTTTTTTAAAATCGCATATGTACTATGTTCTTGTTTTTTAAAATCGCATGTAAGTGATGTGATTCCGGAAGTAGGAGTATAGCACACACACACACACACAAAGCTTAAATACAAAATGGTACTTATATTGGCAAGTGTTAAACAAATCCGCGTATATTACTGATCCGGTATAGTGGTTAGTGGACTGATCGGTATTGTGGTGACTTGCCATATCGATAGCCCTGGGTTCGGTTCTCGGAGAAGGTATGGATGTTTGTTGGTGTCTGCGATTGGCTCTTAAAATACTGGCCAGCCGAAAGTGGTATTGTGGAAAGGGATGGCATCCTCTTAGTCCTTCCTCCCCTGAACATTCCCCATCAAAATTTTGGCGAAGTAGCATGGCCCCTGCGCAAGGATGACAGCGTATGCGTTGAGACTAAAAGCATATTGAAATTCTGGTACCCCACCCACCTGTTTTACGTGTACCTATATATTAACTATACTGCATGGTGTTTCTGTTTTTCAACAAAAACGTAGTTACTGTTTATAGGCATCTGTCTTTTCCAGTTGCAATATCTCGCATTTAGTGAATATTTGGTATGTGTCTTTGGCGTATAGTTCATAGTTGCATTCATAGATGTCGCGAGATGCTTTATTTGTCTAAAAATGCTGCTGATGCCATGGTAGCGAATGTTGCCAAATTATGCACAGCACAAATCTCAAATCGTATATTCATAATATATTTCACAACTAATGTGATCTTTACTATTTTAAAAGCTTGTAGTATTACATATATGCTTTACAAATAGAAAAATGCAATTATGTCCTTGACTAATCCTCTGTGTATATAAAATTATATCAACATAATCCCCCGCGTTGTACGGGAGGCGTAATGGCAGATCGCACATTGAGTTGAACAGTGTTAAGCGAATTTCGCTTACTGCGCATGCTTGATGGTGTACCTTTGGCGCGGGGAGAAATATTGGCGACTAAGCAACCCTACGTTAGCTTATTCGTGATCTCCATGGCTGTCGAGTGATGGTTAAAACTGTTGTGGAACTTTGCTTATTAGTTATTTTAACGTCCATACCTATTGCACTTGCTTATTTTTCTAATATATGTTTCATTTTAATTTGTCAATAACAGCGCATTTAATATTTGTTAACATATGTTCGTAATAATTCGTTATTTAAATGTAATTTGTTTACATGTTATAATTCAGTAATTGTAAACTGGAGTATCTCGCTTAGTTTGTTAGCGTATATTCGCGCTTTTATTTTCTCATTTCAAAGAATTTAATAACTAGCATTAAGGAATTGTAAAATTTCTTCAGTGTTATTTTGCAAGCACTTGTTATATTCCTCAGAGTTTCTTTATGTATGTACGAATGGAACGTACGTTAAATCCTGAATTGTTTTTATTGCTTAAAAGTATAATGAATAAATTTTCAACTAATATATCCTAAAATTTCAGTCTCTTTCTGAACGAAAATTTGTACAGTTCCAAAGGAATGTGCAGAATTTCATTATATTTTACATTTTGAATGTTAACACTGCTTCACATTACTTCGCAATAATTTCAGCTTTCTAGTTGTTTGAGCAGTACAGCAAAAAATAGTATTTTAACACAGTAATTAATTTACATTATACTCTACGAAGATTTAAACGCCAGATTTGTTTCTAATTAGATGGCTATACATCTACCATATACCGTATTTATCTTCTTTTCAAATCGCGCCAACATAGTAATTACGCCAAATTGTTTTCTGGGCATGCGCAGTATGCGACATTCGTTTTACACTGTTCAACTCAATGTGCGGTCTGCCAATACGCGTACGGGAGTCAACTATACTTTCTTCGTTTTGTTAGAATTAACGAATTAGGCTGTTCTGTCACTGTTCGATAATGACAACCCAATGAAAATATTTGAGCAATGTTGACATAACGTGCATTGTTATTCTCGCTGCTTTTTTTTTTTGAGGGGGGGGGAAGGGGTGTTCAGGAAATTAATTCGAATGAAAGATTGCGCGACCAATTTTGCCTTTTTTTAAAGGTAAACTCATCGCTTTTCCAGGAAGGATGTTTCTGAATTTTAAAACAATTTTAGCTGCTTGGCGCAAAAGGTGTTTATTGTTCCGCTTCATGATATTTGTCTGAACGTCCAAATTACGTAACGCGATTTTTTTGTTTTTGTTTTCTGACAAACATTTTGCTTCGCTCATTAATTAGCCTTGTCCAAACATCGCGGAGGGTTGATTCATTTATTTTTTGACGCCAGATAATCGGAATGTGATGAAGCGTGCCGTAAATTTTGTAACTCTGTACAGTTGCTTAAACGTATGATTACAGATGATTAACATAAGCCTATTTCTATCAGTTGAGGAAGTTCGTCAATTTGACAGTTTTTTTAATTATTTATTTGGTTATAATGCCTATGCTGCGTGGTAGAATAATTTATTTACATTGGAATTTGCCGTTAGATAATTTTGAATCATCAGCGACGAGAATTTTTCTTGATCTTTCAATTTTCGTAAAATGCTCACCTTTGTCTGACTTTCTTAATCTAGTTTTCAGACATCTAAGGAAGCCGTCATTAACAGCGATACCTGCTGAGTGTTCCCGGAGTGCTCCAGTGGTAACTGAAAATTTATTTGGTTATAATGCCTATGCTACGTGGTAGAATAATTTATTTACATTGGAACTTGCCGTTAGATGATTTTGAACCATTAGCGACAAGAATTTTTCTTGATCTTTCAATTTTCGTAAAATGCTCACAGTATTATGAAATATTTTTGGTAAAATTCTTGTTATCCCCCACTGCCCAACATGAAATTTGATCTATCTACTTTTAAAACTTACGTACTGCACCTTTTAGAATAATCAAAATAAGTGAAACAGCTTTTTTTTGATAAATGTGTCAGAAAAGTACAGTGCCTATATGTGTGTGAGCGCTAATTCAACTGCAGAAATATTCATAGGGATACCCCGATAGTGTCTCTACATAGAGGGGTCCAAATTGTTATGAAGGTTACCACTTACAAGGTAGAAAACTGATGTTACGGATGCGGTCATTTTTATGCTGGAGCACCATTACGAAGATTTGTGGCTTTTCGAAAAGTGGTAAAAATGCTGCACTTTTATAACAGCACTGGTTTAAAGGTGTCCTGTGGGAAGTTTATTCTGGCTGAACAAACATCGGAGTGGTAGATTTAAAACTACATTTTAACAGATTTACCACTGACCCAAGTAATTTTAATAGTCTTTAGATGCGGTTCCTGAGGCATAACCAGGTGGATCACAGTTTTCGTTCCCCGCTTCCCCGTATATGTAACGTTACTACTCAGTTTCTTGTTCTTGTATTTTACCCATAATAAATAACCTTATTTAACTATGTAACATTGAAAGAAGACAACCATTCATGGCAAACCCCTTTTATGAAAGCAACCGCTTATAGACTTCCTGATTGACCTTGGACATATAGTCGTAATTTGCTGAGCGACGTTGCCCAAACTAATTGTAAACTTTTTAATAACTTGAGGATCAATCAGTCGCAGAACATGTCTAGAAATATTTTGAATTTTATATACGCGACTAGACACCAAATCTACTTCGTGCTGACGCTTGCTAAAGAGATAAGGTGTCCATTTTTGAAAAAGTGTCATTTTGATTCTTTTATTGTATCAGAAGATATAATAAATATCAGATCAATAATAATAAGCTACAATAAAATAAAAATTTTGTTTAATCAGAAATATTTAATAAAATTGCTTTCAGTTAGACGTTTTGAGCAAAGTATTACTTTCTGTAAGGCACTTAATGGTCTTCACTACAGTGGCTCACTATAGCTTCTTCGTTATAGCTGCTTTCACTGTCGGATGATCCAGTTCCTCATTCGTAATTTCTCGGTCTTCATTTCCCTGTTAATTTATTGACTTCTTTCCAGATCTGAAAAGGGTCCACCAGTGCCCGAGCGGTAAAGTCCCTGAAGGCTGGTAGTTGAACTTCGTGTTCGATTCCAAGTGTATGGGTTGGCTACATCTGCGCTTTGTTTTTTCGGTTGTGTAACGTGAATACGAACCAGTTTCACGTAGATAATTCTTGCTTGCTTCGTCATAACCAGACCCTAAAAATCATTCGTCACCAATTGGTTTCTCAAACCAAGCTATTATTCATTCAAGTTTTTCCAGTCGGGAAATTCTTGAAACTTGGTCAACCTTTGCCGAAGTACCCTCTAAAGCTTTGCCACTGGACCGATTCTTTCCCCCATTCTCCTGTATTGTTATTATGTTTTTGTCATTTATAGCTGGTTCTGTTGCAAGCGATGGAATACGGGCATGTTACTTGCGATATGTAAAATTTTAGTTTTCTGAAAATAATGTCAAAATTTTCGTCCATTTGCTGCTGTATTGTCTTCGAACTTGATCAGTCAGCCTGCGGGCAGCATCAGCCACTGCTGCCAGATGCATCACGTTACTATGGTGTACTATGATTCTAAACTAATGAGTGGACTGTATAGCAAAAGAACTAACTAATTTATTTACAGTAATTAACTACATTCAGATCTAATGCATGCTTTGGCATGTTGCTTAGCCGAATCTAGATGGCCAAGTGGGAGTTTCTCTCCTTATCCAATAGGTGGCTCTGTATTCTAACTTAACATATGGCAATGCTAATTTTTTTAAGTAAAATTTCAAATAATTACTTAAATTAACTTCAAAGGGATTTTATTTTCGTTTATAAAACGCAAGAACTAAAACTGTTTGTATTAATTAAAATAGAATTAGATTTCATGAGAACAAATTTCGTTGTTAAAATTTGCCTGTTTTACTATCTGCTATAAATTTAGAACCATTTTCTTCTTCTGCGTTAAGATCCTGGTTAGATCCGTTTTAGAAAAGAAGGAATCTCAAAACATAGTATGTTGCTGATATTAGCCAGCGTTTGTCGCGTCGTGAATCGCCGCTTTGAAACCTGTTTTATGAATGGACTACGCTTTTTCGAAAAGAGATAGTGTTCGATTCTTCTTCATGCATGACGAGAATGATATTTTCTGTCTGAACGACGTGGTAGAAGACTCGTGGAAAACAGAGCGCGCTAAATTAGAGTAAAATTGTTGAACATCCGCAAATAATCTTTCACGCAACGGTTGTCGTAACCATTAAAACAAATACAAAACCGGGTTTTTTTCTCAGGCTGTTATCGACAGTTATGGAACCCATATGATGCGACTTGTTGAAACAAAGTTTTCGTTGTACTCTGGAGAATCTATGTTGCCATCCTTGTTATGGTTTTTCTGCCACCATTGGGTTTTTGTTTATAGTTTGTCTTTCTCCTTCCCCCCCAATTCTTTGCTTCATTAAACTTTAAAATTTTCTTATTAAAAATCTCTTAACAGTATTTTGTCCCGAAGAAAGTGTGCATTGATTAATTTTTTTTTTTTTTCTTTCACCGGTTTGTATGTGGTCTGTGAAAATGAATGTCGAAGTGAGTTCTTGAATTAAGAGTATCAGTGGAAAATTTATGGAAGCAGTTTTAGTGTTTTATAAGTTTTAGCGTCTGATTATAAACGTGCTTAATTTTGTAATTTTGATCTTTGCAAGTATGTAGTGTTTCTCCAAAAATTCATTGAGCAATAGTAATAAAATTTATTTGAATTTGATGGAATTGCATAATCTCATCTTTATAATTTTATTGGAAAAATGAGTAAAATTAAGAAAAATTGTTACAAATTTTAAACCAATGTAAATAAGTTTAGTGAAATTATATGTGAAGTTTTTTTTGGGGGGGGGGTGTTTAATGTAACATGAAAATCTAAAGATGAAAGAAATACTTTTCGGGAAAAGTAAGAATACAGGGGCAACTCTATTTAGCATTCAGCAAATGGCTGTCTCCCTAAATTGGCGAGATAGTTTGGTGACTAATTTTGTTCGATAAACTTCACGACTATTTGGCGATATTTTGGTCCATTCCATAAATCACTGTTTGTTGGTATTGTGATTGAATAAATGTGATTAATCTAGGTTAGTAACTGTAATCGTATCCGCCCCTAATACATCTTCCAGTAATTTTGAGAAAGGGAGTTTATTAGAGATTTCTCGGCGGCTTGGGGGAAATCTATCTAACACCTGAAAACCATTGTTCAGTTCAGCGTTAGTTCGGAGTACTGAGATATCTTCGTGTTAACTTGTGTGCTCTGTGTGCTCTGTAGATGCGTTTTGCATTGCCTTGTGTTTAACGTTCTTGGTGGTTTGAAGTATAACTACTAATTGTACTCTGTGATACTGTGACGAGCTGTACAAGTATTTTTGTGGGAAGTTACAGAACTGTGAAGTATTTCTTTCGGTAAAATAAATTTTATCAAGCTGTTAATCAGTTCTGTGTGCATTCAGTCTATTATGCAACAGTATTGTTCAACAAAAGTATGGATAAAAATTTATATGAAATTTATAATTTGGTATTAATTATAGTTTTATTATATCTATTCAAATAAGTGCTGAACTAACAACTGAGGGCAGGTGTACCCAGTTATTGTATAGTTTTCACCCAACCGCCGAGATATTTCTTGTAGTATTTTCTGGTTCTCGAAGTTACTGGAAGACATATGAGGGCCAGCGACTGTTACAGCTAATATAGTGACCAATTACATTTATTCAGTTGTAATACCTATTCGGAGATACAGGCACCAAACCGAAATGTCCGAATAGTCTCCAAAACCGTTGCCAGCTTGGCGTTATCTCGCCAATTTACCGAGTTGGCCATTTACTCGGTGTTAAATAGACTGCTCCTATATTCTTATTTTTCCTTCTGAGAATCCTCTGTCTAGATTTTCATGCTATATTACACAGAAAAATTAACAATTTCACTAAAATTATCTATGTACAAAATTCGTATCAATATTGTTTCCTGTCCTGCGTATTTCACAATACCGTCGAAGACGTACTTTTCGCCCTGGGGTTCTGCCCGCGCTAATGAGCATTTAACTTCCTTAAAGGAAAGCTGATAGGAATATTAAATAATATGCAAATTGCCTCGGCTTTTTTGACCGCGTTATAGCAGACGGTCAGTGTCACTGCACCTCTTAGTGGCTGATACCGAAATTGAAAAGAAAGCACAGGGCGAGAAAAGTTAGATGCCGTAGACATTTAATCCTTGATCTACTGAGCGGACTTCAGAAGAAAAAGAAGGGAGGGATTTTTTCCACACTTTTGACCCGTATCTCTACGGGGTGGAGGGGATTTGCAATTAAGGAACGTCATGCTTTTTCGTCTGCTTGAAGTGTTGCATATTCGTACTTGGCTAGTCCTGATACAAATAAAAAATTGGGACGAATTTCACACTTGATATGGAATTTTGCGGTTTCTTGAAATTGTCTACCGTAAAATGTAAAGCGTTGAATTTGAAGAGAAACTTAACATGCTTTTTAAAATGTTTTACCATCGTATTATAACTGATGCTTCTTATAACAACCATCTATTATAACGAAAATTTCATTATAATGACAGTGCAGAAATTTTACAGTATAAAACTGGGGGGGGGAAACTACGATTTTTATAGATTGAATAAAATTGTCGATTTTGGAGATGATTAGAGGTAGTTGCCATCTCTGAAGATGCAAAACATTTTGGGATTTCGATAAAATTTTGGTGTAGTGTTTATTCGAAATTGACGCCAGTTTAAGATTGTTTAATTTTAAACTCGACATTAGTGTAGTTGTATTCTAAACTGAAAACATTGTTCATTTTAACGTTCGTTTTTCCTTTCGATACGAAGATTCGTTATAACGAGATTCAACGAATTAATCATAATTCAAACGAAAATAATCCTGTACCCTATTTAATTGTTGTCCTTGCAACAGTTAGCATAATATATTGAATAAAACACCTGCGAAATATGTTCCCCCCGTCCTCTTTCGTGCTTGCGTAAATTTATTTGCTTTTTCAAGAAACAAAGAACTATGTGCGATGTGATTAATGGGATTCTTTTGACCATCCCATCATGTTTTGTAAATTTAACCAGTTAACTGTAGCGCCCTCGTTTAAGAGTGCGCACCGTTTTGTGTCCGTAGAATCGAGCCATGACGAGTATATTCGTCAATCACAGAGTAAGTTGCCCTGGTGTAAGATATTGGATGAAAAAGATGGGTTTATTTTATAAAAATTGCAAATTTTATTACTAATATTTACTTATTTGGTTAACATAAGCATATATTACATACATATTAAGCTAAAAACGCAATAAATTAAATATTATACATATAAAAGCAAGAATTTAAATTCCTGCTGTGGAGTGATATTCAGCGAAACAGGGTATTATACACAATGGGACTTTGCAAATCGAACACCAGTAACGCGATTCCTTCCTGATCTTACGTTTGTAGCAATGCGAACACCTTCGCGTAGGGTTTTTTTTTCGATGTTCTGGTATATAATTCGGAACATGATTCCCGCCTAATTGGCTTATATTAGGTCTTAAATGGCCGAGTTTGTGTCGATTTCTTTCTTTCGATAGGATACGTCGCAAAAGCGTTTTCAATAAATTTGAGCAAAAAGTTGATACGCGATAAGGTCTATTATTTTTTAATATAATGTGAATGCATTCAGACACATAATGTCTAAGAAATGGAGAAATATGTTTTTGTAGTACTTTTTGAGTCGTTTTTTTGCTGTGGAGTACGCTATGATAATTCCATCGCTCATATCCACTCAAGCCATTTTTTTTATAATCAGTCACTAGCTCCGGTTTCTTTGTTATTATTTTTCTTTTCTCTCTTTCTATTACGTTGTCATTGTGTACAGTACTTACTAAATAAACCTTCCTCTTATTTTTCCATTTCATTAACATGATATACGCATGACGAGTATACTCGTACTGTTTAAAAACGAGCTTTTTTCATGTGTTCTCTCACTGATAAACAACGCGTTATCGACTGAAAATTATTTACAAGCTGAAAGAGCTTGGGATTTACATGTAGATAGTGGCTCTGCTGCACCTGTCGAGTAAACGGACCACACTGCGTCTGCTGAAGGGCTAGCCTTTCTGAAATTTATTTCATCAATGTAAGATTGTGTATGTAAATTTCGCTTGATCGTTAGTGCGCTGATTATTTTGTATACGTACCAGAATGTCGTGTAGTGCATCTGAATTCAAATATTTATGTGAAAGAAAAGTAGTTGTACAACTTAACAGGGATATTTAAAGCTTCTTGGGGATGTTACCTCTTTTATTTATTTCTCCTCTGTTTCCCCCCTCCCCCCCATTCTTTCTACCTGGGGTCGATGTAATATTTGGCAGCGGATCTTCTTGGCCTGCAACCTTTTCGTCACGATTTTCCAGAACGAGAAGTTAGAAGTATTACATCACGTAAACCCTCTTCTTCCCTTCGCTTTTTCTGTTGAAGTATTTTATTTTCTTTTTCTTTTAATTTATGTTGTTGAATGAGTAATCCATTTCTATTTTTATTTGACATCTTTCGTTAAAACATATGTGAAAAAATAAGCGTTCGGCAGCATTTTTTGCTCCCAGTGAATGGCAGCGTGATCGCTAAAACTCTTCGATGTGATTGATCTCCTGTGGAATGCCACTTGTATCCGGCATCGATAGTATCGGGATTGCCGATGTATAGAAAATCGATTTATTATATGTAGTTTAAAGTGTTCTATCGTATAATGGCTTTTTTCTCTGAATATGCCCTGCTGGCTGTGATTTCCACAGGTTGAATCATAAAATTGATTTCCTTTACTGTGTGATAATGGTATCATAAAGAAACGTTATGAAAATTTTGAAAGTGCGTGAGAGGCATGGAAATAAAAAATTCACCTAGTTTTAAAAATTGAAAATAAATGATAACTGAAAAGCCCCCCCCCTTTAAAATATGTCCCCAAAACATTGCATTTTAGGAGATTTTTTTTTTAAAGAAGTGCATGTAAGTTGCCCCAATGAACTTGATAAATTGGAAATAGTCAGTGAGAAGGTTAACACAGCATTCTTGACTATAAGGTGAATATGTTTTAAGTAGAGTATTTTTAAGAGAGGAAAGATGATATTGTTGAGGTATGAATTATTTAAATTCTAGATGAATGGGAGCAGTTATAATTTTTAGCCATTGTCCATCGAATAATACATTCACTGTAAAATGCAGTATGGTTATCACTTTCTTTATGACAACCTCCTTAAGTAGGATCCAATTTATAGAAGTGGAAGCCTGGGACAAAACCATATTTCAGAGATCTTCCTCCCTATAGGTTTTGCAGTGTTCTAGAGTGTCATTGATGCTGATTATTTCATATAAAATATGTTTCACTGATGTAAATTGTTATTACATCTGAAGTATTTCATAAATAATTGTGTAATTCAATATTTTTCATTCAGTTGTTTAAACAAAGTACCTATCTCTTTTTTTAATTTTGTTTTCATAGTTTCAGTTTAATATGCGTTGTTCAAATATAAACTTACATCCTTTAAAACAGGATCCTGTTTTTCTCTGAAATTAATTTAAAAAAAGGGGGTGGCTAAAGAATTTTTATTGGCTTTGCTGTAAATCTTAAATAAGGTAATAAATAATTATAAAGATATGACCAAATTACTGCAGTTATTTATCATTTTAGTAGATTTAATAAAAGATAGATTTAATAAAAGATAGATTTAATAAAGATAATTTCTTTTGATTGGCCATTCTCTCATATTTATATCCTTACCATCACACAAATTAATCTTGGAATTAATTGTTTAAAAAATTATGTCATCTCTTAATTCAGCAATATGTGAATGTTAAAGTTTTAAGCCTTAATTTTTTTTTTTTTTTTTTTTCCTGTAATGTATTTCTGAGTAATTTTATGGGCTTAGAATCTGATTTTTGAAGAAAGATATGACAAATTTAAGTATGAATCATTCATGTTAATTCTGCTTCTAATTTTATAACTGTAAAACCTAGACTTGAAAAATGCACAATATTTTTGTCTTGAACACTGTAGAAGGATTTGGAGGCCACTTTCAAAATGGAGGTCTAGGGCACATGCCCCATTTACCCTCATGGCAAAACTCCAACAAGGCTGCTTTCCTCCTCTCTGATCTGAGTAAATTCTTAAGGAAGACACTTTATTACTTAATACAGTAATTTTTTGTATTTATTAGACATTATCAAGACAGGATTTGTCCACAGTAAACTATGATGCAATTTTCCTCATTCAGTCATGTTTTGCAAAACATTATCCAGCAGCTGTTGAGACATTTATCCCACTCTTTTGTCAGTGTATGATGAAGATGTGCTTGTTCCTTGCAGGGTATTTTTGACCAGCAAAATTACCTCTTTAGACCATCTGAAACCTTTCTCAATGAGGTTTAAAAAATAGATCTAAAGAAGGTGCTGACTGTATAAAGCACTGAACATTCTTGCTGTCTAGATAATCCTGAACAGCAAGTGTTCAGTGACGTAGTGCATTATTGTCCATGAAAACAGAAAGCACCCGGAAAAGGTGAGCATGAGACTGTAGAACTTCATCAATGTATCGCTGGCCAGCATAGTCCTAGTTGCAACCACCTGCAGGGGCGTATGTGATGGTGGCTTCTAATATTGAATTTTGGATATCGGTGTCTTTCCATGGTGTTTTCTGGATGATAAGCAGGACCACACTAACACCAGAATTGTTAACATCTGCAGCCCAATGACTGACTGAATCTGTTATCATCTGAGAACGGTATACAAGCCCAGTCTGGTTCATTTCAATTGCAATCCTCAGGACACCATTGCAAGGTGTCATGAGCATTGCAATTGACAATAACTGGTGCTGGCTGTTCATTAGAACACACACAGTATATCTTTGGACATAGAGTCCTTCTTCACCCATAAATGTATGACAACAGTTTTTCAGGAGATCTACTATTGGCAGCAAGAAATTCATTCAACACCTTCTGAACTGTGATGCAGCAGTTTCTTTTTGCCATTAGAGTAACATACCTGTTTCCTGAAGGAGTTGTACATTTAACATGACCTCCCCCTACACATTTCAATTCTTTTAAGTGCTTTTCAGAGCCATGAAACAATACTGTGGGTGATGTTGAACTCCCTAACAACATCAGTTATTTTTTGCCTTCGTCGATCTTGACAGTGAACCCATGCATAAAATCATCTAAGTGACGTTGGAAAGATATAGCAAAATGTTCACAGTTGTCAGCTGTAGCTTTTACGCAAAACTTTCACTTGGTGTAATAACTGCCCACATGCATCAAATCCTTTAAATTTTTTATCAGCTGTCACATGATGAACAGGTGTGGAAATAAAACTTTTCACATGCATACCTCTTCTTGCTGTATCCTGCACTTATTCCAAATTTTCCAATTTTCTTTTCATTTTACGGTTGCAGTGGGTGATAGTGTTGCCTATCAGCAGTTATCCAATGTATATCCGAAAATGAACGAATTCTTCATTTCATGTCCCAAAACAAATGAATTTATTTCATTTTTCCTTTGTTATTTTATCCATTTGTCATTTTGTGAAGAAAATCTTTTTCCTTGTATGTATTTCATAGACATGTTCTCTGTGCTGATAATTTTAAATTATTTTTTAGGGTTCAAATGACAGTGGCAAAGGTGGGAGTGAGTTCCAATTTGTTCTTGAGCCTCAGCAAATTTATGTGGTATATGAATTTGAAATATTGCAAGAGTTATGTGGGCTGCTAATAGGAAGAAATGGAAGACATGTTAATTATATAAAGGAAGAGACTAATGCAAATATTTTGATTAAACGCCATCCATACTTTTCTGAAAAGAAAGTATGTTCTGTTACAGGTAAGAACATCTTTTTAAAATACCAGACTTGTTTGAGCAAATTTCAGTATACAATTATTTCTAGATAGACTTTTGTTTATTTGGCGTATTTTTCTTTATTAATACTACCTTTATTTATAACTTTGTTGTACATGTGCTTTGTATGTTTTCTGAGTTGCAGATAAATTTGTTATTTTATGTGTAAATTTATCTTAGTTGTTACCTAAGCATCACTAATTACTGTAAATGTACTTTTCACATTATATGCTTATTGTAGTGCATTCTTGATCATGCTAGTGTGATGATTATATTTGTATTATTTTCATATTATGGAAGATAGAATTGTAAAATATTATCAGCATTTTAAATAAGAAATTCAAATTACTGCAGATAATAATTTAGTTTGATTAAATGAAATGCATTTGTTATTATCCTTTTTGTATATGTGTGGTGCATATGTGTGTGTATATTTCATGTACAAGTACAAAGAAAGATCTCCTGTGCTGGACCTTCTGTGGGAAAGCATAGTTTTTAATGCTGTTCTTAAATTTTTTTTTTTATAATGGCTGATAGAGCATTGTGTAGAAAAGACCTCCATTTCTTGTCTAAAGTAACTGGCCTTTGGAAACTGCATTAAAACATTGCATGATAATAATGAAATTCTATGAGAATATTATATTCGTTTCTAAAAATGTTAGCCTTCAACTTCTATTTGTATAAGAAGATAAAAGACACAATTAGAGGTACTACATTTTGTAGTACAGTCAAAAGTCGTTAATACGGACTCGTCCGGACTTCGGCGATTCCGGATTATTGATTTTTCCGGATTATAGATCATCAGTTTAAATCTGGTAAGATGGCATGCAGAAATTATAAAATTAAAAATATGAAACCGTAATTTATGAAATAAAGAACAATTATGATCTAAAGGATATCAAAATTTACAAAAAGAAAAAGCTTATTATTTATTTGTTTACTTTATTAAACATTTCTTTCGATGTAAGTTGTTTAAGTTGCTTCAATTCATGTGATAATACTTTCTCTTTAATTCTATTAAACAGACATAATTTCTTGTTTAGTTACAAAGTTCCACTGTTGAAGTCCTATAATTGCTGTGTTGAGAATACCGACTAATTTGTCAATCGAAATTTTTTCGTTTTCAATAACCTCTGGGTCACTTTCTTCACTATCGGAAGCGAATTATAATGACGTGGAACTTGATTTTAATCATATCAAAGACGGAGTACATCGAGATGAAATACTACTTTTAATAAGGAATTAGAAGCCAAATAAAATAAAAACATCTGCTCTGAAGATAAGGATAGTGCTGACAGATCAACTTCCAATTCATTGCACGCTGCGTCGTGTAGTTGATAAACAGATTTCGGATTTCAAAACATACTTTCGCTTTGTAGATAATCACTTTGTAGATTATAGATCAATCCGGATTATGGGTGTCCGAATTAACGACTTTTGACTGTACTAATCCTTAAACACTGTTACCTGCAAGTTACTTTATTCAGTAGTGGGTGTTTTTGTGGTTTTCCTCATGTA
Source organism: Stegodyphus dumicola (assembly GCF_044657685.1). NCBI lineage: Eukaryota > Metazoa > Arthropoda > Arachnida > Araneae > Eresidae > Stegodyphus > Stegodyphus dumicola. The sequence continues at coordinate 16,276,860 of NC_140772.1, read as the reverse complement.
TAATGTGTATACGAGTGAGTTTCCCTTAGGAAGTCCTTTACAAAGGCAGCTCTCCCATTAGGCAGATAGCCCTTGAGGCTTTTCCATAATCACATACACACATACTTTATTCAGTAGTTCATTATGTAACCTTCACTGACCAATATTCTTTATTCAGTTATTCATTATATAATTATAATATTCTAAAGCTAAACTCAGTGGCACAATAGCCCTTAGGCCTTATGGCCTTCAGTGCCATGATGTCTGCTTTCTTGACTGTGGGCCCTGGGGTGCATGAACATATGCCCTGGACAAGTGGTTAGCTTGTCGCAGGACCCCTGACGTTTACTCCCCAAGCAAACTCATTTTATGTACTCACTCAAGGGATGAAAGGCTGAGTCAACCTTGCCCAGCCCAGGGATCAAACGCTGACCTGCAGTGCTACTGTGCGACGCGTTAGCGGACTTCAATTATAATATTCACTGTCCATAATTTCAAATTACTTTTTCCTATACATTCTACTTTTTAATTGCACATAAATGATTTTATTAAATTTTATTCAATTTTATAAATGTTTCTATATTTATTGTAACCATATTTAATACCATAAACATTTAACATTTCTATATTAATACTCAAAAACACAATTTTTATATTTTTTGTAGCAATATTCAATATTATTTGAGTATTCATTTTTCCAAATTTATTTAGTCTTATCATAATTCAAAAGTTTTAACAATAATCAAGAATTATTAATACATTAAATTTTACTAATCTTCTGGAACTGAAATATTTGAAAAAAAATATTTTAATTTCTGTCAAATTTATCCAACATAAATAGTGAAATTTAAATTTCTAATGATGTAAAATTTTAATTTGATATTTTCATAAAAACAGCATTACACATTCAAATTTATAATTCAGTAGGAAAAAATAATTAGCAATTTTCTGATTACTTAAAACATTTCTAGCTGCATTAATTAATGAATAAATTGCTTATTCCATAGTAATGGAAGATTTTCAGTGTATATAACAAGCAAAAATATAAAATTAAATTAACCTACAAAGTCAATGAATTCCAAACTATTAAATGAAATTATGAAAATGATTACATATTTTTAAGCAATTTATATATTCAACGGAATCAGATTCAAATTTATAGAAATGTAAGTATTTTTTCCATTATGTACATGCTACCACCTGTGAAAGAAACTTTAGCATTATATGTTATGTCCATATTAGAATGATTGTTAAATATTCATAAAATAAGATATAGCATTATACAGATTAACATTAGAATTTATTTATGCAAGTTGCTTGTGCACATAAGAAAATGTTACAGCATTTCCAAAAACAGCAGGAGCTTTGAACAGCATACCTCCAACCATCAAGTCAAGAGTGTCGGAGCCATGTCCACCACCTCCCTTTCTTTGTCTTAACCCAAGACGCGCCTTTTTGAAATGAAGTCCAGTAATCGATACAAAACCAAACATAAACAAAGACTCGGTGATAGTGCCATCTGGGACTAAACCATTTGTGGTGTAGGTTTTAATTCAACATATTTAATTGTGTTTTTATTACTTTTTGACAATTTAAAAACCTACTGCATAGCATCAGTTTTGTATTATAGAAAAAAAGTGTAATTTTGTTGACTTGAAGATCACAGTATTGAGTTTTTTTTTTTTTATGAGGAACTGTATCATGAAAAGTGCAAGTGCAAGTGAGAAAACATCCCACTGGCAGCTGAAAAAGTGCATTCTAGTAAACATCAAGGTTGATCTTTGAAACACTGGAATGCTGAATTTTGAAAGCACTGGATTATCAGATCTTTAATGTATTTAATCACAGATGATGATAATGGATCTTTTTTTGCATTTCTTTTTTTTTTTTTATCTGATGGTATATGAGGACACTTGAACTCATCGTATTATTTAGGACAGCTGTTAATTCAGTTCCATAGATAAATTTTCTATTGAGGCGTGAAGCATAAAAATATTTATTTGACAAAAAGGCTCATCAAACAGTCCTGCATTCTTTTCTGATAAAATGTAATCATTTAGACGTTGATGCATAAAAATAGTAGTTCTCATCTAGGCTAAAACATTTTTTTTTATTTTTGACGCATGGAACTACAAATAACTTGCCGCAAAAAATGAATCTGTTCTTGAGGAATTACATTGGTACCTTATAGATTTTTTAAGATATATTTGAAAACAGACTGAGCGGCATATGTTAATATGTTGATAGTAATGAAAGGCAAAGAAGTATTCAGAGTGACAGCATGAGAAATAATTCACCCTGAGAAATAATATATGTGTCTAAGATGGAAATTTGGTACAGAATGATTTAGTGTCAGTTGATGTTTGTTCCTGTAGATTAAGTTTTGGTACCCAAATTTGAGATCATTTTGTCTGAAATATTATTTAAATATCTACGTTATGCGTATTACATAAGAATCATATGATAAATTTCAGAATTTTGAAATGATACTATTTAGAGTGATTTATTGTAAGCAGTTAATTAGTTTTTAGGATGAAAAAGGAAAATACAGAAACTAAAAAGAAGTGGGACTATAACAAATTAAATTGTCCTTAGCATATAATTTTATCTTTCATATACACAGTATGGATCTTTTAAAAGAGGCCTTGTGAGGCATGTGGGAAAAGAATGAGCGATTAAGTAAATATAGTGCAGTGTGTCAACAGTAATCTAGTAATGGTGCTGGAATCGTTCGCCAGTGACCTTGAAGGCATGTATTGTGCCATGTTAGTAACATGTGAAAGCTGTGTAAAAGATTAAATTGAACTTCAGACTGACATTGGAATCTGTAGTATAGATGAATTTGACTAAAATATGAGAATTTTTCTGTAAAAATGTTTCATGTGTATAGTTTAAAGCATTAAAAGTATTGATGTCTTCCCTTAATTCTTAAACTTATGAAGGTGAAACCTTAAAGCATATTTAAGCTTTTGCTCCCCTTTCTCATAGAAAATATTTTAAAATTTTCTTATATTCTTTCCTTAGGTACCCAAGATGAAATCGATGCTGCATTAAAACTTATTCGTAAACGCTTTCCTGTTGAGCTGTATCCCTCTGTTACTTTAGCTCAAATAAATGTTATGCCATTTGAATTTCAGTTACCTCAAGGTTGGAAGGTAAGTGCTTTTAGTTATTTTATTCAAGTCAAATTATTCACAGTGATTATAACAGATTTTGTATTCATGATTTATTTATTGTTTTTTCTGTGGTAAAGTTCATTTTCTTGTACATTGTTTATAAACTTTTGTTTTTTAAAAATTTCGTTAATTTATTTTGTTCAACAATAAAATAACTAAAAATTTATTATAGGTCTGTATTATAACATTTAGGTTTAAGGATATTTGTATAATAAAAGAAGAATGATGGTGAAATGTGCATAGATTTTCTGATTTTCGGCAACATTTGCAAATTACCAGAGATAGGTTGGCTCATCGAGTACTTAAGAAACTTACCATATATTATTGTTGCTTCTGTGATACTTTCTAAATTCTAGCGGAGGATTAATCTTGTGCTATTTTAACAAGACTTCAGTAATTTAAATTTTAAAAATCTTCTGTTTATGGTGCAAAAACCAAGATGTGCACAAGCATGCCAAAGATAGTAATCTTGAACCACGAAGAGCACTCTAAACATTGTAAACTGAAAATATTTTGATTCGGAGATATTTTCCATGTAAGATTTTGACAGTGTATCTCAGGTGAATTTTATAATTTTGGCAATAGTTAAGTGATGAGAAATATACCATTAAATCCCTAATAGTTAAGTGATGAGAAATATACCATTAAATCCCTTCAGGAAAAGGAATTTTTCATAATAATAAGACTTTGCTCAATTAACCATAATTACGTTTTCAAGTATGAATGTATCACTAGTGTTGTCATTATATCATAGGATGCATTTTTCACCAGTGGTATCATCTGGCAGTAATTCCTGCCACTTTATCAGGAAAGTATAGGAATTAAAATTTTTTATTGTGACTTGATATAAAAATAATGCGTTTAATGCAAATATAAAATAATTCATGTTTTTTTTTATGAATAAGTGTGCAGAAAATTAATTTAAAACAACAAAACCAGGTGATTAACCCATTGAGAACCAGCATGCACAGAATGAAGTGCAAGTCAGGAGACCGAACCCTGCAAAATGTAACGTCACCTCCGGCCCACGGATTTTCAGCACTCAAGCGCAATTTTACAAAAATAATGACCCCACGTTTTGAAGTTACTTAATATACTAATTCTTATTATATATTAATATAAAGAATATCACATTAATAGAAATAAATCGAACATGTGAAATGTTAAATTATAACTATGCACATGAAAACAAATACTGAATTGTGTTCTAATTGGGAGATCTAATTGGGTATTTTTAGGCATCTGTATAGTTTTTATATCACTTTTTGTCTGTCTTTTGTTAATCTTCCTCACTGCTTTCCAACTATTTTTGTCAAGCTATTTTTATTATTTTAAGGCTTGCATCATCTCACTGTAGTTGAAATAAGATTTTGTGTTGTCATTGATCTCTTCAGTATACAAGTGTTCATCGATTTTTAAATATTCTTGTATTTGAGTACTGTCACTGATTTTGACAAGTTGAAACAATTCATTTTCATCAGTAGTATTTTCACTGAGGGCACTCGGAATTTCAAAGCATGCTTTCTTAAAACAGTGCCAAACACAACTTTGTGATATCGATTTAGCAGCTTTTGTTATCCACTGAATGGCATTCAATACATTGAAACGTTTTGCAAGCTGATCACAGTTTCTGCAAGCAGTTTGACAAAGAAAATGCCGTAAAAACAGTTTTCTGTAATGAAACTTGGAGCTTCTAATTATACCTTGTTAACCTTGACCTTGGTCCAAAGGCTATAATACTGATGCTGCATTAGGTGGGAAAACAGTAATTTCACTGATTTCAGCTTGTTCATAATATTTGGTGGATGGGCTGGAAAATTGTCAAGAAATAGCTGGATCTTCCTATTTTTTTAGACAGTATTTTATCAAGAGCAATCAACCATTCTAACATTATGCTTTGCTTCATTCATGATTTTTTTATGGTATGCCATTGGGCTGATAAAGATTTTGGACTGATGTGTGTGAAGCACTTGGTTTTTTTTTGGTTTTCACAATTACAAGTAGTTGTTCAAACTCTCCTTCAATGTTACAACAAAGTAACACAGTGAGATGTTCCTCGGAGTTTATGACCAGAGTTTCCTGCTTTGAAGCATAGAGTTTTATTCGACAAAATGTGATAAAATAATCCAGTTTCATCTTTAGTAGATGTTCTTAGCCTCTTATCCTTTACAAATTTCATTTAGCTTTTTTATCCAGTCTGTTACATGTACTAACTTTTCTTCATTACAAATAGTCTTAAAAATAATGTCATGTTTTTGCTTAAATTTGTCTAACCAATCATTTCATTCTTTGAAGTTCTATAGTCACAGACTTTCCACAACTTCTATTGGCTTTTCTTGCAATAACACTCCACTTACAGGAATATTGTTTGCTCTTACAGAACAAAACCAGCTGAACACTAATGTATCAATTTCTATGCTTCTGTTTTTCTAAATTTTACAGTCTTGGAATAGTCATTTGAATTAGTAATTCATAGTAATTTTCTTTTTTATCCGTTAGCAGATGACTTACTTGGTTTTTACTTATTCCAAATTTTAGCTCTAAATCTCTCAAACTGAGTTTTTCAGTTTCTGTTATATGAATTAATTCAACTTTTTTGTTTGAATGTTAATCTTTTCCTCTTTGAAGCTGTGATAAATAACACACAAGTACAAAACTGCACGTCTTTGTCTTCCTAGTGGCGCAGGAACTAAGAATGATAGAAGTTTTTACTCTACCACATTCTGAGATTCATGTTCCTTGGCTGGTGGCCTAGTCATCTCACCATATTTTCTTTCCCATTGGTCCTCTTATGGATTGCCTTACAATTTGCTGACACTGTTTTCTTCTCCCTACTGAGAACTGTAGAAAGAATAACTGGATTTTTAATTCAGTGAATGTGAAGTATTTTTTTTTTTTTTTTTTTTTGATTGCACAAATCAAAATTTTGATTGTTCCTTTGTCACAAAACTATCTTTCACTGAGTGTAAATCTGCCTATGAAACCGCAAAAGATTACTAACAAAGAGTATTTCTATTTTTATTCATTTCTCTACTTCTATCTTATTTTTGAAACTGATTTTTAATGTCCCTTGGTAAAAGGTAAATACATTACATTCCCTATTTAATGGGACTGGGACCAACAGAATTGCCTCTTAATTAGGAGATGTCCCTTGCAGGAGGTACTACTGTATTACATAAAAATTTTTGGAGGAGCAAACTTGAAGAGCACGGAAAACATAGGAATAAAATTAAGCTAACTTTTGTGTAGTCGGATGACATGATTTAAAGTGTGGTGGAAGGCAAACTGATGAAGGTTTATGGTAAACCGTAGTACTGAAGTTGGATGTGTTACGTGTGACCAGAATGTCGAGAAAAGAAAGAGAATTTTAAGTCTCAAGTTCCAAAAGTGAACTGAATAACAGGATCAGTAGAATTCATTGTTGAAATAACTTTATTTAAATCATCTTTATTACCTTCAAACAGGGTAAAAGTATCGTCTACAATAGCGGAACCATACCGGGAAGTTTAAAGTTTCAAATAATTTTGATTCATAATAATGCATGTAGATATCAGCCAAGATGGGACTGAGGAGGCTTCCCATTACTAATCCCTCAGTTTGCTTGTAATATTTATTTTGGAAAACAAAATGTGTTTGTGTCAAAGAGTTGAGGGAGAGAAATTAGCTCATCGATTTCGATGCAAGAGAAATGGAATTCACGAAGTCTGGTTTCTAGACATCTTAATGCACCCTCCACTGGAACATTGGTGAATAATGATTTTACATCAAAAGAAACCATGAAAAAACATCTTCAATTGGAGAACTGGATTTTTTAGAGGCAGTTCACATTCAAAAACATTTTCTGTTCTAGTTACCGATCCTAATTCCAATCCATCTTTGCCTTTGGCCTTTAAAGAAATTATGTTTTAGTTCTGGTTTCATCAACATATGGTGCCACTAGCTTATTTTCTATCCAGGCTTTCTTGTCTTATCTAATCATTACATCCTATCTCGTTTATTTGCGCTTTTGCAGCTGAGGATGGTGGTTCGGTAAAACCATTGAAACGAGTCCTGTGAAAATTTGAAAATATAACGCCGATTTTTGTTGTTTGATTTCTGATTTAGTATGTTTAATATATATTTCTCTGGGAAAAAAAAATCAAAAAGGAAATTGCTTTTGTGTCCTTTTTAAATTTTTATTTATTCTTTAAGAAAAGTTTTATAAAGGGCCAAATTCTAGTAGATTTTTTTTTTATTTACAACTTCAAACACTCACAACACCAGACCCTTAAATCCTTATTTTAGTTTTCTGTATTACACACATTTACTATATTAAAAAGTCTCCTTTCAGTTTCTTATTGTTTATAGCTGGGAAAATAAAGCGAAGGATAATTGACGTTGGAAGAAAATACCAGATAATTTCTCTTTCTTTGTTGTTTTTTCTAATTTTTCTATTGTTGTAATTATTATTAGGCGTACCACTTTTGAGTTAAATTCTCTTAAAATTACTATGCAACAAATGCTGTTAAATTCATGTAAATGATCACTGTAAATGCTTTTTATAATGAATGAATGTTGGCATTTTGCTTCCTGTTAAATTTTGTGAAAAATTAGTAGTTTGTGATGAGATATTTGTGTGGGAAAGTTGTATAAAATTTAAATATTTTTTTTTCCAGCTTAGTCTTCCTGAAGGTGGTTCATTTGAAGCAATGCTTTGTGCAACTGTAAATGCTGGGCACTTCTTCCTTCAGCAACCTACTCATCCTACTTTCCATTCTCTACTAGCTATGACACAACAGATGACTGCTTTTTATTCAGAGACAAATACGCCAACCCTTAGTTACCTTGCAAAAGGTTTGTTTTTATACTCTCTTTTTTGCTGAGAATTAAACTAAATATAGGAATTTAAATTATGTTGGATGCATTTATTTTCTTAGCAAAATGTTATTTATCATTTATATTTCATTATTTGTTATTTATAAAATGCTATTTATTATTTATATTTCAATTACAGGTTATGTATGTGTAGCTAGACTTAGTGACTGCTCTGTACCAGGTCTAGATGGTTGGTACAGAGCAGAAATTGATGAGGTTTTCGAAGATACGGGTGAATGCAGACTGAAGTTTTTAGACTATGGAGGATATGCAATCGTTCCTCGTACTGTCTTACGACAGATCAGGTAATATCTTGTTATTTGTATTTTGTTTTTTCTATATATCCTTTTCAAGTTTTATTTTATTGTAAATTTGTTTGGAGATAATTATTTTAACATGAAAGTTTCGTACCTAAATTATGTGTATGCAACTTGAACAAATTTGAATGTAACTTGTTCATTAAGTTCATCATCCCAAAAGCGACTTCATAATCATTATACAGTACATGAAAATGGAATAGGAATAGATTAGAGAAAAGGTTACCAGTAAGTAGAGTGGACTCTATCTGAGTGACCTATCGAATAAGTTTTGATGGTATATGTGATTATAATATTTAGATATTTTTATTAATTTTGTTCCTCAGTATAATTTAAACTGCTCTCAGTATTTTAGGCCACTGTAGTTTGGTGACTACTGCATTTATTAATTTTCATTTCCAATTATATTTCAGAATATCACACTGAGTGTCTCAAAATTGATCTCATGAATTATTAGAAAACAGGCAAGCTTCCTATTTGGATAACTGCAGATCTTTTTTATGTAAAAAGTTAGATTGACACAACATATAAAAATATTTGATTTCTGTTTAAGAAAATAATAGTATTTTTATTTTCAGATTCATTCTTTAGAAAAGGTTAAGATTTCATCTCAGTATTTGCAACAATCTTTTAATGAACTCCCATCTGTTGAGTTAGCACAAGAATATCATGAATTTCTACAATGTTGATAAAAATGGAGACCAGAATTTATACACATATTAGCATTATTTTCATTTAGTTAGTTCAAAATTACAAATTCTGTGTTACCAGTTTTGTAAGATCCCTCCTTGATTTGTTGAATTTTCGTATCGGCAAACTTTCAACACAACTTGTAACAAATATTTTCAGTAAACTTTCTTGTATTGATTGAGGAAAATGTTTGGTATCAGGACCTATGCAGATATTTAACAGTGATGGAGTATTTTGTATAAATTTTAAAATTAAACTTTTATCTAGCAAAAATAATATGAGCAATCTTAATGTATATCATGTAAACTATTTTTGTAATAAATTTTTCTTTTATCTTTCAGAATTGATTTCATGCAGGTGCCATTTCAAGCTACAGAGTGTTATTTAGGAAGTGTAACTTTCCTTGATGGTAATTTTTTATTTTTTTTAATATTTTTTAAAAGATTTTTAAAAGTCAGCTATCAAAAAAATGTTCTGTGCAATCGGAAAAAATAACTGCCCCAAAATGTGTAAAACGTTTTTAGTTCAAACAGGAAAGCTACCGAGTGCATATGTAACTTTTATCTCACCTCGCTACATGCTGAGTTGAAGTACTTGCATGTAAAGCAATTTACTTGCTTTACACATGAGTTGAAATATGATACACTTTCAGTTTTCCGTACTAAGTAGGGGGAAGACCAGATAATTGGGTTGATTTTTCTATAAGCAGAATGCATATATACGGTAATGCAAGAGATGAGGAGAAAAAGTAATCGTTCTTATTGCCTTATCACTGGGTTTTTTTTTAATCACTTGCTCTTCTGCAGCTGAAGAAGGTTCTGTTTTTAAACCTTCGAAACAAGTCTTACAAATTTATAAATATTACACTGATTATTATTGCTTAAACTCCTCCAATAACCATTATTTGGAATGTAATTTTTATTCAAATTTGATTAGCTCTAAACAGTTGACTTCCTTTCTCTCATTCTAAATCACTGGTTTATCAATTATCTCATCACTGGCTTTTCTTTGCCATTTGCATTTCTGGAGTTGAGGTTCTAAATTTAAATGTTCAAAAATAGTCCTGCAAGTTTATTAATATTATGTTGATTGTTGTTGCTTTAATTCTTTCAATAATCGTTTTTTGGATTGTTGCTTTAATTCTTTCAATAATCATTACCAGAATAAGGATTCTTTCAATAATCATTATTTTGGTTAATTTTAAACTCAAACATATCAGTGTGATCTATATATATCTGCATGATGATAAAGCTGAGCTGATTTTCACATAATCCATGTAAATGTTTTTAACTGTGATATTTTTGTTAGAAAAATTCTCATAAGTTTAAAATCAGATGCAAATTTTTCAGGAAATGAACTGAAGTTTTTCTCATATGTCATTAGTGTTAAAAATTATACTGAAATTCTTTGTTATGAAAGTTGATATGTTGAAATTCATGCTTAACAACTTGAAACACATAAGTAATGAAGTTAAAAATGCTTTGAGTTATTGTATAAAGGAAAGAGTAATTGCTCTGATGTTCTCCTATATCTCTTTGATCTAACTTTATTTTAATTTTTAAATTTAAAATGATGGGCATTACAGAATTTTTAATAAATCCTGTAAAACTGTGATTATGAAAAAGTAATGGAATTTGTTAAATGCATAAATAAATAAGAGCAAAACATGCTACCACGTGAGAAATACTGTGATGCTTAATCTGGAAGTTTTTCAAGAGAATTTCATTTTAACCAATACTATGTTATACAGTCAAAAGTCGTTAATTTGGACACCCATAATCCGGAATGATCTATAATCCGGACCTCAAAGCTACAAACTTTCTGCGCATGCGTCACATTCACGCATGCACACAGGCGTTTACGAGAGCGCGTAAGACCTTTACGCCCAGGAATATGCTTGTGCGCATGCACGTTTAATGTGTAACGGACGGTATAAGCTAAGCTAAAATTATAATTTAGTTAATGTTGCAGATTGTGTTGTTCCTTAATCTTCGAATTGGATCCGGCTTATTATTTTTTGCACACTGTTAGAGCAATTTTATAAAAGTAAGCATGAACTTTCGATTATGTTAAATAGAATTTCCGATATATATTTATTAATATGTAAAGGATCCACAAAGCTAAAGTATGTTTCGAAATCCGAAATTTCACGCTGCGGCACGCAAGTTGATCTGCCAGCACTATGCTTATCTTCAGGGCAGATGTTTTTATTTTATTTGGCTTATAATTCCTTACTAAGTGTAGTATTTCATCTCGATGTACTCCGTCTTTGATATGATTTAAATCAAGTTCCTCGTCATTATAATTCGCTTCTGATAGTGAAGAAAGTGACCCAGAGGTTATTGAAAACAAAAACATTTGATTGACAAATTAGTCGGTATTCTCAACACAGCAATTATAGGACTTGAACAGCGGAACTTTGTAACTAAACAAGAAATTATGTCTGTTTAATAGAATTAAAGAGAAAGTATTATCACATGAAACGAAACAACTTACATTGAAAGAAATGTTTAATAAAGTAAAATATTAAGTTTTTTCTTTTTGTAAATTTTGATACCCTTTAGATCATAATTGTTCTTTATTTCATAAACTACGGTTTCATATTTTTAATTTTGTAATTTCTGCATGCCATCTTACCAGATTTAAACTGATGATCCATAATCTGGAATCGCCGAAGTCCCGACGAGTCCGGATTAACGACTTTTGACTGTATCAACAAAGGAAAATTTTCTGTATCCCATGAGACAATTAAAGCTTTTGAAGAAGAATTTGTGTTTTCAGTGGGAAAATTAAGTGGAAAGTACATTGAAATATCATATGATTTTTCCGTCGAAAATGCAAATAGGATAAAGAAAAAGTTGGCTAAAGAACAGGAAATTTTTCTTTTAATAAAGCCAGAATTTCATTTAAAGCACTTTTTGGTAGCATTATTAATTTAACTGTGCATGTGAAGAACATAATGGCAGAGTTAGTATAGGAATTCAATTTGCAGAAATTCTCACTTTTGGTGGTTTTTAAAGTAGTGTATTTATTTAGTTTTTTTTTTTTTTTAAGTTAAGAGCATAAAATTATTTTTAAAGTAATTCCACTGTGGGCATTATCTTTAAATACTAACAAGCCCAAATAAAATCTTCCCCATCCCCTTCCTGCTGCAGGAGTCCAAGATTACTTCAAAATCTATGCCAGAGGTTTCTTTTTTGCCTAATATTAAATTACATTTGTGTTCCTATTAAAAAAGAGAGGGGGGGGGGAAAAACTACTAAATGAAGCTAAATTTAGTTTCAGTTGGATCATAAATATTTTTAAAATTACTTTTTAGGTGAAAATGGTTGGTCTCCAGAGGTAACAGCTGCATTTGAGGAACTGGCGCAAGGACAGATTGTTCAAGGTTACATTGTTGGCTATGCAGAGAATAGAGTCCCATATGTGCATTTATACAAAATCACAGGAGCTACTGTAAGTAATACTTCATTTTATTCCTGAGCATATGCATTCTTAATCTCAGGGAAATGTTTATTTCATGTTAAATAAGTAGTGTTTTGCACATAATTTATCAAAAGAGCTGTTATTTGTATCTCTTTCATGATCTTATCTCGCTGAATAGTCGAAAAGATGCCTAGTGTGTAATTTTCTCTAAAATGCATTTGTGTAGGTTATTAACATGATATGTGTTTATCATACAAAATTAAATTTTTTGTACTGTAGCTACCATTTTCTTACTTGCTTCTGATGGAGTGGGGCGAAGGCTGCTTTCAGCATTATTACCTATTAGACGAAGCAAACCTAGAGAATTGAGATTTATTAGCTGGAACTTGATAAAAGCAGATTGGATTAAATTCAGCATTTGGCAGATTATGTGATGACTGATTCTTTTAGATCGGGTAATACTATCAGGATTACTGGAAATTTTACAGAAATCATCATTGTATGTGCAGAAAAATGTGTTCCCAGAGGGCATGTGAACAGTTTTCCCCCATTTTAGAGTGATGGAAAGAAAAATGAGTTGAGATTGGCATAGAATGGAATCTAGTGAGTTGAGATTGGCATAGAATGGAATCTAGTGAGTTGAGATTGGCATAGAATGGAATCTAGTGAGTTGAGATTAGCATAGAGTGGAAGCTAGTCTGAGTGCATTGAGCTTTGTAAAAGATGAGCCATCTTAAAATCGGCTATTGAAGCAAAATTTTCCCCTTTGCAAACTTTTGTAAAGGGCTTGGATTATCATAAAAATGTCTTTAAGATAATATTGTTTTCTCTCTGAGATCAGTGATCAGGCAGAGAAAAGAAGTAAAGCCTTTTTTCTGGAAAATGGTCTCATTACTTCAGAGAAATTGCAAGAGCTTTTAATACGAGGGCTATCCAGAAAGTAGATTACGTTTTGGAATAAAAAAATAAACAAAGTATAGGAAACAAATTTTATTATATACAGATGAAAGCCACACTCAAATACTACTTTTCTACATAGTCACCATACAAATTAAGGCATTTATCGTAGCGATGTACGAGCTTGGAAATTCCTTCGTCGAAAAATTCGGCCGCCTGCGCCTTCAACCACTTCGTTACCTCTTATTGCAGCTGTGCGTCGTCATCAAAACGCTGCATAGCCAGCCACTTCTTCATTGCTGGGAATAGGTGGAAGTCGCTCGGTGCCAGGTCGGGACTGTACGGCGGATGAGGAAACAACTCCCACTTAAAAGATTCAAGAACTTTACGAGTGACATTTGCCGTGTGGGGCCGGGCGTTGTCGTGAATCAACAAGATCTTAGAGCTCAACATTCCTCTGCGCTTGTTTTGAATTGCTCTTCTGAGTTTTTGGAGAGTTTGGCAATACCTTTGAGAGTTTATTGTAGTGCCTCTTTCCAGGAAGTCCACCAAAATTACACCTTTTCTGTCCCAAAAAACAGTCGCCATCATCTTCCTTGCCGACATTGTTTGCATGCATTTCTTGGGTTTTTGGGGAGAACTTGTGTGCCCCCACTGCATTGATTGCAATTTCGTTTCACAGTTCACATGTTTCACCCATGTTTCGTCACCAGTAACGATGCGACCGAGTAAAGAGTCACCATCCTTATGGTAAGCGTCCAAAAAGTTCAACGCTGCAGCCATTCGCTGATTTTTGTGGTCCTCTGTCAAGATTTTTGGAATCCATCTTGCACAAAACTTGTGGTAACCAAGCTTTTCGCTGATGATTTCGTGCAACAAACTTCGCGAAATTTGTGGAAAACTCAAAGAAAGTTCCGTTATTGTGAAATTTCGATTTTCACGGACTTTAGCATCGACTTTTTCGAGAAGTTCGGCGGTCACTATGCTGGGTCTCCCACTTCGATCTTCGTCGTGAACATTGGTTCGGCCATTTTGAAATCTTATGACCCACTGACGCACTCCACCTTCAGTGATAATGTTGTCCCCATACACTTCACGAAGCTGCCGATAGATTTCTATCGGTTTACAGTTTTTTGCAGTCAGAAACCTTATTACTGAGCGCACCTCGCAGCTCGCGGGATTTTCAATTAACGCAGACATTTCAAACCGTCACAGTATCTGAACGGAGCACAGCACGAACCGCTCACTAGCACGGCTAGATGCAGACTGAGCTGCGCAACGCTCTGACTCCAAGATGGCCGCGCTAGCCCCGCCCCTAGCGGACACAGACGGAAACGTAATCTACTTCCTGGATGGCCCTCGTATATATTATATTGGTATCAACAACTATAGACCACCTGTTAAGAAAGCATAAAACGGAATTAAGATATTCACCGACTTGCTTAACTGTTTAAGGATGAAATTATTTTTTAATTATCCGCCAAAAATTTGCTATTTTTTAATTATTGATTGTAAAAAAACCTAATATTCATATTTATAAAACCAAAATATTTTTGTCAGTAAGAACCAAATTTGGCAAAAAATATTTAATCAAAAGGTAAAAAAATTCATAAGGAGAGTTAACTCTTAAGTTGGCTACGGAGTCACTAAAGAACATATACAGCGTTCTCTTATTACCTAAGCAATATTTATAGTTTAGTGGCACCATCTATTGACCAACAACTTAACTAAAGTCTGTCACAAATGTTAAATAATTTGGGATTGTGAGGGGAAAATGATTGCTTCAGCCTGTAATGGAGCACGAGACATTATTCTAAAATATTTTGTCATGCTCTGGAGGAAACCCATGTATTTTTTTAAATATACTTGGTTATATATATCTTTGGCTGAACATAAATGAGTTTGATAAGTTTGATACAGTTAAGTCAGTCGAAATTATCTCAGAATAAAGGAAATTGCATACATTTATGTACAGTTTACCCATGGCTGTGACCCATCCTAAGCTGTGGTCCTGATAAAATTTTACCTGGTTTTCTGATAAACCTTGGTCAAGAGTCTTGATAAATGTAAGATCGAGTTTTTTCAAGTTGAGTTGTTGGTAAATTATACAATAACTATGGCAAAGTAGCTGCTGCTCCTTTAGCTGTAGAGGAAATTGGCAAGAGAATTGAATCAAATATTGTTTTCCTTATTGACTTAAAAAAAATTTGACTTCCAGACTATTCTCGACTTTTTTGGGGAAGTGGATAACATCACTTCACAATAAATCTCCAGCCGTTGTGGCATTATTGGAAAGAACCTGGCAGATGGCTTAGCAAAAAACTGGTTCTGATTGTTGATTTTTTACTATCATTAGACTTCCAGCATTAAACTGGATCACTGAAAAACTTCTTTGAAGAATGGGTTGAGAAGAAGTTATGGTGTTCCATGTTGAAAACTCTTTCCACATATAACCCTCAAAAATCTGTTGTTGTAAAAAATGTTTCTCTCAGAACTGCCATGACTATTTGCAAAAATATCTCCATCGTATGGTATTCGTAAACTCGCCATTATGTGGCCTGGCTGACATTACTAGCAAATATGTCTGCAGTTAATTGCCCTGATATTAATGAAGTTGCAAATAGTAATTTTGCAGATGTTAACATTTTACTTCTCTCTGTGCTTTATTGAGCTACTTGACATAGACTAGGCTCTGGTGCAAGTTAAAAAAAAAAAAAGATTGCTTGGTTTCCAAATTAAATGTATGGTTGTGAAATTCGATATACACAGTTATTTTGTACAGCTAAAGTTGTCTGTTGGCAAAACGTTTCAGTTCTTAACCTAAATACTTTATTCATCTGTGTTAAATGGCTAGAATCATTTATAATGAAAACCTCATTCATAAAGTTACAGGTGCAGAAAGTTTCACACATTTTTGTTTCAAACTGAAATAGTATAGTTTTGTCTTCTATTATGATCGTACAAGAAATTTATTTTGAGGTCCCAGTGAACATTATTGTGGTTAAAACACTTAGGCTAAAATGTTGTCGTTAGTTTAGATATTAATGAAAGTATATGTAATTGATATTTTTTAAGCTTTAAATGTAAGAACTTCTTTTTAAAATTTATACACATGACTTTCACTGTTATGTTTGATGTGACATACAAAATCTTAGCATTATCACAGTTTACAACAATTAGAAAAACATGAAAATATCATGTAAGTGGCAGTGCTATTAATGTTTCTTACGAAAGTCCGTTCCTGGATTTAGGTGTGTGAATTTCAGTATAAAATAGTCTTTCCATATCATTTTTAAATTGTATACAGATAAACAGTTTTTGTATATTTATTATCCTTTTTATATGATTACTCCAGTTTTTTTCTCATTCAGCATATTGTATGTCATTAGGTTTTTTTTTTGTGTGGTGAGGTTAAAAAATTCATAATCTATTTCTTGGGAATTTTCAAGAAATTTAAAAAAAAAAAAAAAAGAAGCATTATATTACAATTAAATTTGGTTTGCAGGGTATCAGTTTATTATACCTCACAACAGATTAATAGGGGAAATAAAGAGATTAATCAATGTTTAGAGAATTAAAAAAAATGCAATGTTAATTAAAATTACTAATATTTTCATGTTTTCTTTCTTGAAGTTTTAAATTTAAAACACTTTTTAGGCCAAATAAAACAGATTATGGAAAACAAAGTGTGATGAAATGAGCTATCATTTTTTCTAATTTGCATGTATGAAATGAAAGTTATGAGAATTTAAAAATATAAGAAGTAAGAGATTGAATAGTGTATGCATTTAGACCTATCTATCTAGATCTCTGCTCCCTTGGTGTGCTCTTTTATTTTCATAAAATATGAAAACTGTTATTGTAATAAGACTGAAAATTCAAAAATGCATTTTGTCTATTTTATTATCAAGTCTTGTGAAAAAACATTAAAGGTATCTTTCCATCAGTTACTAACGTATGTACAGTAGATACGCCACTGATACACGTATTTATAGTAGAACTCCAACTATCCAAATCGCTTGTCTACATACACTTTAATTAATTCCTGTATGGATTGAAGATAGGAGAAAAAAATATTTTTAAAGAAAAGAGGTTTTTATTAATTAAAATGAAAAGGCAACATTTTTACGTATACATC
Organism: Stegodyphus dumicola; assembly: GCF_044657685.1. Taxonomy (NCBI): domain Eukaryota; kingdom Metazoa; phylum Arthropoda; class Arachnida; order Araneae; family Eresidae; genus Stegodyphus; species Stegodyphus dumicola. The sequence goes on along the minus strand of NC_140772.1, from coordinate 16,259,383 downwards.
ATGTTGCATACCGTAGAGTACTTACAAGTGCTGAAAGTCATTGTTTGCTGAATATCTCAGTCAAAGTAAGCTGTTTGAGAAAATAAGATGACCGTCTTCATCCGTTTTCGGGCAGCAAAGCCATGTGTCCACTTGGCAATGAGAAGGTGCATGTGGTCACACTCAGGTTGACAGTTCATCCACTTAATCATCAAGTGCAAAGAAGAGAAGGTAATCTGAGATGAGCAGTGTATATTCATTCTTGCCAGTTTGTAATACATTTATCTAAATGCTGCCTTGCTAGTATGGAACACAAAAATTGTGAATGCCTATGAGATTATTTTACCCACAATTAGTTTGTAATTCTGCTAAAAAAGGGGAAGTAGGTATTCAGTAACTTAGATAAACTAGTAAAACTAAGGTTGACTACTTTGAATAATCCCAAGGTAATGGACTTGACATGAAGTGGAAGACAAATTATTTTTGATTTGTTAAATTTATATCTAAAAATTTCAGTTGGTTTTTTTATATTTTAAATTGTAGAAATATATTTATAATCATCTTTATGCAGTGCATTGCTCAAATTAAACTTTAAATATTAATTTATCTTGAATTTTCTTTTGGGAGAGCATATGTAAGCAAAATTTTAAAATGGACCATATATACCACCTCACCTGCATAAGAATAAATATTTTCAAATACACATGTATGGCTTGATTGATCCGAAGAGTGAAGAAGTGATTGACCTTTGACTTCCTTAGATGTTTATTAGCAAAAGGTAGAAAGTAGTTTTGGAAAAGTGTTCTTTGATCTTTTTAAAGTTTAATTTGTAGAAACTTGGGTAATTAGAAGGTCATTGAAAGATTTTCCAAGATTAAATCTATTAGCTTAATTCACCAATAGGAATGTATATTGTGGCTCAAATTGATCTACTCTTGTAACTGAATTTATAAAGTTCCTCTCAAATATTGTGTATTGATATTTTATGTTACATTTTAATACAGTTTTATATTTTGAAATTATATTTTTTTTCAGAGTATATTCATCAATCGGGAATTGGTGATGAGAGGTCTAGCAAGATGGATAGCTTATTCTCCTCATTAAAGTCGTCTATCTGCAGAAGAAACTCATTAAGTTAAATAAAATTTGCTTTGCAATGAAATTCTTATATATCTTGCTTTATCAGTGTTAAGTATGTATTTGTATTCAAACGTAAGAATCGTTTGCTTGGGATTGGTGAGTTGTCCTTTTTTTTAGCAATTTGAAAATTTGGACTATTTAATCATATTAAAGTATGTGTATTTAATTTGTTTATTTGGTACACATAATGGGTTTCTTCTGTACTTTGAAGAGTAGTTTTATATCAAAAAGACATTACCATTTGACTGCATTTATTGCATTTTTGTTGAGTTTTTATATCAGTAGTTCTTGATAATTTTAAGCAATGTAATCAAAATTTTGAACTGTATTTAAATTTCAGCATGAGCATTTTTTTGCTTTTGAGAATTTTTTTTTTAATAAAAAATTTTAATCTTCAGTTTTCTTTGTTTATTAAGAATTGGCTTTTCAAATTTTGAAAAGAAACTCCAGTTTGAGATTAAATCTAAATTGATTACTAATTATTTGTGTAAAAGTTTGATTTGAAAAAAATTTGAGTGCATATTGAGCAGATTCCTTTTTGTGACTTTAGCTGTGTAGTAAAGTGATTTGATATTTTCATGAGACAGATTATATTGTACATTAAGCTGTGAAAAGTGTGGTGATATTTCATGACTGCATAATAAAATCAAATATATTGATTTGTATATATTGTTTCTGTATAAATATTCAATTTCATATTTTTTTGACATTTATGTTTGGGTATGCTGCTCAACTTTTTTTTCTTTTGTGTTTTCACTGTGCGTACAAATTCATGTGAATGACTCGTTGATTTTTAACAGAAGATAAATTAATCTTTGTTAAGTTAATCATGCAATCAGTTTGGTAATTTTTCCAAAACTGAGCTTTATTTATATTCAATGCTTTGATATTTTAGGAATAATCTTGCAGTCTGTAGTACTTTGTTTTTAAACTGAATGAACACAAACATACCTCTCACTTAAGATAGATTTTATGGAAAACATATTAACTTTCAGACAATACTGATTTGAAATGAGAAATTGGTTGTAAAATTCTCTTGTTCTAATATTAATTAAAAATAATTTATGGACTGTTTCTTCATCATGGATTTCATACATTTGTTGCTCGATAGTGTTGAGATGTACACGTTATAACTCTGTATTAAAGTTCCTAGTAAATTTATCACACCAAAAGAAATATTTAAATTTCAACATATATGCAGAAGAAAAAATACACTTCTGTATTATTTAATTTTGTGTACCCAAAAATTTGAAATTTTCATTATTTTAATTTCACATATGTTAAAACACTTGAAAAATTTTGATAAGATTATGTTTAAAAGTGCGCAAGCTGTTATACATATATAATATATATGGTATCAAATCAGCTGTTTAAAAGCAATTTATATACTGCATGCTCTATTTTTAGTGCTAGATTTGAGAATTTGAGTGTTTTGTGAAAATGTGAATTGTATTTTTCCTTCTGTAAACTGAATGATTGCTATGTTACATAATTTTTAAACTCATTTGTTAATGGATTTTTCTATTTTGAGATGTAGATGCATTACATGTTTGAATAACTCTCAGTAATTGCATTGTAAATAAGAAATTGACCATGTAATATGTTTGGGAGGTTTGCTTATGGTTACTGAAGTAATACATTTTGGTTGCATTTTAATTTGTATTTTGACATTTTCGAAATTAATAAAATTTGTTTCATTTTTGCCATTTATTTTTGATAATACAATTAAGATATTACTTTCTATTTACAAAAAGGTGGAAAACCATTCAAAAGTGAGAATTTGTCATTTACTTTCATTTAAGGTATTCACTCACGCATTTACCTCTCCTTTTTCTAATTTTATCATACAAAAATAGAGGAGAAAAAAATTTAGGTGAAGAATTTGTTTTCTAAAGGATCAAATTACAGTAGGAACATAACAAATGGAAAGTATTCATGGATAAATATGAGTATATATCTTGAAGTATTCCTTCCTAGGTATCAAATCAGTATATCTATGCTGCTAATATATCAGAAAAAGCCTGCAAGTTGTCATCGTCTTCATTACTATTGAATAATAATAATTTTAAAAGTATTTTGTTCCCATGTTCACTTGTGACTATGAAAGTTTTTAGTCACCTATAAAATGTGAATATTCATACAATAACTGAAAGTAATCAGTATTTTTTACACCTTTAATCAATGTTAGTATCAAGCACTTTATTTTGCTGTATGAAGTAGTAGTTTGAGGAAATATTCAGTGCTATAGCTGTTCCTCATTGTATTAATGATGCTTTAAGGGAAACTATTGAAATTTAATGCTGGAAAAGGATGTAAACTTTGACTTAAACCCCTTTATTTAAAGAAAAATTATTTTATTAACTAAAAATTAGCACTTTTACAAATATCAATTTGAAGTCAATATTTTAAAATTAAAAAGTATCCTAGAAATGTGTTTTCGAAATTTTAACACTACATCTTATGCAAACTCATGCCCTCCCTCTATGGTCATGGGTTTTGTGATATTTTGATGATCACAGCTATTGCCTTTCATTTCATCAGTATTTGGTCAGAGTAAAAAGTGAAGCAGTTTTCACTATGCCACTCAAAATAAAAATATCTTTTTATAATGAATTAACTTTAAATAGTAACTAATATCTTCAGTTACTATTTCATAAATGCAAATGATTCAAAATACTTTCATGTAAAAAAAAAGTTTTATTATTTGTACTTTCTAATAAATAGAAAAAATACTCTAATCAGTTTCCCTAACCATTAAATAATACTTAAACCAGATCACTAATCATTGATTGCAAACCATGAATTAATGCAATTCTGCACAGTGGAATTATTTTGGGAGAACTTTACGCTCATATTTTGTAGTATTAGTTTGACAATAGCCAATTAAATTGCTCGCATGTCTGCAAGTGCAAAAACTACTTAAATTTTCTGGCACCTTTTTTTAACAGAAGTAATAACTATTTCAATTTCCTTGAGATATTTTATAACTTTCAGCAGACTTTTAAACACTAGAAGCATTTACTTCTAAATGTACGAAGTAGCATGTTCCTTAAACTAGGGTTAATGCAAGTCCGTGATAACTTGGAGAAAAGATTCAAAATGTTTATGAAGTGGGTTAAAATCTTCATTACCTACACACTAATACATCAGCATTGGAAAAACTTTAATCTATCGCAATAGTATACCCAGATAAATTCCATTCAAGCTGAATCTTTCATAGATTAACTCTAACAATGTAGTAAGTGTATAAAAAAATCCCCCCCCCCGAGTCCTTACAAGGAAATAACTGAAAATATCATGATTAGCAATGTAAAAGGAAAGAAAAACATCAAAAAGTTATCGATAAGAAGTTAAAAAAATATATTCCTTGGAAACTGAAAATTTCAAGATTTTATACTAAAAAATATAGCAGTAATACAGGAAAAAGGATTAAAAATGAGGATATTCAAGTAAACATCGGAAAAGAAAATGCATAGAATTTTCAGGAAATATTCGTTTACTTTCTAATTTTATTAAATCATTGTAACAGGGTTCGTACACATTTCTGCTCACGGAAATTAAGTACTTTTAAGGACCATTCATGAAAAAATTAAGGATCTATAAGCAAATGGGAACTGAATAAATTCAATTAAAAATATTATCTATGCTGAACTTTCGTAATACCATTTTAAAAATAAAATAGATTCATAAGTATGATGCATTAGTATTAAATATACTTATTATTAGTAAGTTTGAGAATGAAGTTTATGAAATTTATCATTAAATATTTTACACTCATACTAACTGGACATATTTGAAAGAAGATAAGTGACATTTTATTTAGGTTTTTACTAACAGTTAGCTTTGATTTTTTTTTAATGTCTCATTTTGTCACATACTTGCTCACTCTATGAGTTTAGTAAATAGTAAGTAGATTTTATGTCAAGTGGCATAGTTTAACCTATGTAAATCACAATTAGCATGATCCAAAACAAAAGACTGGCTGTTGTTGCTGTTCCTGCTTGCATAGGAGAGACCTGATGTAAGCACGGTTTGCAATTTTGAAAGTTAGCTGAGGTCTGTCTGATGAAGTTAATGTCGTAGCTTCTTGTAGAGTTCCAGGGATTGTAACTCAGTTAATATAGTTTAAGGTCGTAATAATCCACTAAAGCACCAGAGGTGACAAGTTGTTTTGCATTATTTTAAGTCTCACTAGATGCGAAGAATAAGTTTTACATGAATTTTTACATTTTTGTGTTTTATCTTGTGACCACGGTAAGGGTTAATGAAAGGCAATAACTCTCTTTAAAATGCAGAGATAATCTTTAAAGGTGATCAGTTAGTTATAAGTAATTAACATGGTCACTATTGAATTTTATTTTTTAACAATATTTGTTAAAAAAAGGCCCTATCAAAATCTAATAAAATTTCACAATTTAAAATACATGTAATTTATGACATTGATTCTTAAGCAATATTAGGATAATTACACATTAAAAGCTGTAAAACATTTGTTTTGTAACAACACTCAACAAAATATTTATCCTTCATTTTAATTTGAAGCCTTCCCAAACATTTTGGCTATTTTCTATAGATTGCCTTTTCTTTAAGCATCTTTTCTAAAAATTGGATTTGTCTCAATATGCAAACCAATGCTCTCGCAAGTTTTTACGTGCTTTATCTCCTAACTTGTCAACCTCTCCACAATATACCTATGAGGGTTTACTTGATCTGGTAAAAGTTAAATAGTCCAAAACCCTCCGGACAGATGTGAAGCAAATTATCGCTATATCTGAAAGTAACTACAAAGATTTAAATAAGCTTCTTATTTAAAAAGAAGAACATAACAATTACAGCTCATGGTGATGTGATTAAACAAGAAGAATCAAATGCAAACTAAAAATATGGACTAATCATAAAGACTATATAATTTCATTTTAAGCTGACTCAGTAACTCTATTGTCATAACAAATTCAAACATCGGCAGCGAAAATGTAAAGACGAATAATTGCAAATTATCAGGGCTGGCAGGAACTAATGCAGGGAGCAAGTGGAGGTCAGAAAGACATTCTTTTCTTGCACTCCAAAAACCTGTTTAAGTGATTTGCATTCTGGTGAGAAAATAGAAATGGAAAATTATAGTAAAGGCTGAAATTGTAAACAACTAGGTAATTTACATAATATCTGTCATATCTCTGAAGAATAATTTTCCTTTCTCTTAATGTATTCAGTTTTTTTCTTTCACGTTTCCTTTTCATTTTACAGTTTTTGGATTTAATTAAAGATTTCTGTTATTCTAAAAATACTAAATGCATTTACAATGTATAGAGAAAGCTGCTAATTTTATAGTAATAGGAACATTCAGAAGAAATATGCAATATTTATGGTAAGGTCCGGTTACAGAGCTGGTGTGGCAGAATTTTTTGAATTTATTCACACATCAAGCAACAAAATCTAGAAATGCCAAAACTTCTAGAATTTAGAACAGGCATTGGAAGCAAAATTTACAAAGGCACCAAGCAGCACAATTTGGTGGGTATGATGCATTAAGACATATTAGATGAATTGTTTAAATTGTTAGTTTTCAATTTCTTTATTAATAAAAAAATTATTTTCTATAATGCCTGTCCATATGATAAGATTAGAAGCATTTTTGATATTTTATGCTTGTGTCTAGTGAAAAATATAAGAATAAGAGAATAAAGGGAAGATAAAAATATTAAGAAAAAGATTCTAGTATCAGAACTAAAATATTCAACTATTATGTTTTTGTAAGAAATTATGTATTAATACCATGGAGACATTTTTCATTTTACCACATTTTTCTGGAATCTTCCAGAATAGTGGGTCTATAAATCTTGCTTTCAAATCTTTCCAAGCTGTAATGTCTAAAATCCAAAAGAAAAATTACCCCTGGCAATTCAGTAACAGCAAAAAAGCCAGAAATATTTAAAAAAAAAAAAAAAAAAGATAAAAAATGTCTAAAATTAATTTTATAGAGAAAACTGATGCATATTCTGAGACAATTACATGAGGAAACTCTTACCAGGAAATAAAAATGCTTTATTTTAATGTTATTTCTTAAAAGTAATTACAATATATTACCATTATTTTAATGAAACTTATCAATGTTACAATGTTCTAAAAACGTTGAAAAATTCCCAGATCTCGGAATTAAAAATTTTCAATAGAAACTGATCTTAAAATCGCCAATGTTGATAAGACTCCAAATTTAGAGCTATTTAATAAATGAATTCACATCCCCAAAAGCAAAAAGTTGTTTAACCCTTTCATGGGCCATTTATTTCTCTTTTGAATTTCTCCTGTTTTTTTATGTTTTATTATCAACTAACAATAGCATTTAAGGGAATATATTTTATTTTGCCAAATTTTTTGTTTACATTTAAATTCTAGGGGTGGGAAGTATACTTCCCACGGGACATTTTATGGTCATAGAGAAAATTCAATTTAAAGGCGATTATTTGCCGTGAAAAGATGAGAAACATATTGCGATGCACAAGGGTACATCACATACTGCAAACATATATCGGGTCCTCTTTTCTTGGGCCTTTGTGCTACATCGTCTATAGTTGGAAACCATCTTCGGCATATGATTTCCCACATTGGCTAAGCGTATATTATCTGGAACTGCACACGTTTTTGCTCGGAAGCTAGCAGGACGGCCTTTCCTTTTTTGAGGAATATCCGTCTATTAGTTGACGAGCTATACAGAATGTTAGCTGGTCTAAATTTCTGTTTCTCTTGTTTACTTGCCACAGTATAAAACTATTTACGATGCCAAGGTCAATAAGAAAATCAAAAATACAATGTTGGATACTTTCTACAGATCTTCCTCCTATTTGGTAACTTTCTTTTCTTTGATCGAAGCAATCAACCCCTCCCATGATATCGTTATATACGGTGACAGCTTTAGGACAAGGTACTTCTGCTTTAGTACTGTCCTTTTGTGTACGATTTACAGATGTAATAATCATTGAATTGTGTGCAATAGTCAACAATGTAACAGTCTTTTTGTCTATCCACTTTATTGCTTCTTTTGCGGCCTCACAGTCTCCACAGAAAACAGACCACTTATAAGTAGACTTTTTGCAAGCCTAAAAGATGTCAAAGAATTATCATAGGCTATAAGATGATCTGTCTGTTTCACATCTTCTGTTAGTTCAGTTTGTTTCCCATAAACTCCATATTTTATCCTTAAGTTTCTTTTCCACAATAAATTTCAAATTTTTGAATATATCCAGTCTTAGAGTCTGCTAAACACCACACCTTGAAACCTCTTTTTATAGGCTTCATTGGCATATACTGCTTCAATGAAGTTCTCCCTTTGAAAGCTATCATACATTCATCTATTCATAATGTTGACGAAGGTTCGTAGACTTTATGGTATGGAATAACGAAGGTTCGTAGACTTTATGGTTAGGTATGGAATCATTGAGGTGTGAGAGGATTGGTCTGAGTTTATCATGCCTAACTTGCCCACATGGATTTGTGCTGTTATCGTTTACATGTAAAGTCTCAGTTATTTTTTTGAACCTCTTTGCGATTATTATTCTTGCTACTGATTGAACATTAAGAATACGGTCTGTGCTCCAATAGTTTTTCAGCTCAGACAATTGATGTATGCCCATGAGTATATGCATACCTACCCATGCTTTCAATTCTTCTTATGTGATTTCTTTCCAGTTCAGGATAATGTCTTTTGTGGTATGACCCAATCTCTTCCTTTTCTTAGGCTGCTTTGCATACGAGTTTCGTCAACAATATTCTGCAAAATTTCCTCGGTAAAAATCATGCCAATATAATCCTTTTCTTTCTCAGTAGAATTGAATGATATTTTCAAAAATATTCCAATTTTCCCAACATACCTATTGCACGTGGCTTTCATACACAATGCAATAGCACTTTCACTTTTCCCCCATTATTTATTATTCAATATTAGATAGTTACTGCAGAAATATACAAAATAAGAGAACATTATTATAATAAAAACGGTGTTTTACTTACAGTTGTAGCAGAATCGTATAGCAATGCAAATGTCAAATCAAAACAGGTGTCTCGGTGGAACAGATCTTGCACAACGCGTTCGAACTTTCAAAACAAATGTGGCAATTCTGTTTTCAATCGATTGAACACAGATGGCAGCACAATACTAAAGTGGGAATTACAGTTCCCAACATTATAATACCAAAGCCAATATATTATAGTGGGTTTCGTGCTTCCCACAGGTGTATTTCCCAGGATCACGTAGGTGGGAAGTAATCTTCCCATGGCCCACGAAAGGGTCAAGAGCTCTTAACTAGAAAAAATGAAATAATTTCAAACACTTTATGTTTCACAATTGCTCAGAAACTCTATCCCACCCTTTATATTAGAAATAGGAACAAATTATAACCCATAAAAGCATTCACCCATTCAAAAGATAACGATATTGATCAGAGAATTGCCAAAAGTATTCCTCCAAAATGCTAATTCACACTCAAAATGGCAGTTGTAAAAATAGTCAGAAATTTCAGATAATTAAAAATTATCGACCTTCTGACGATTCTGGCCGAAATTAAGGACTTTTATGGACCAAAAATCGATTTAAAAAAACTTAGGACTCTTAAGGACCGTACGAACCCTGTTGTAATTGAGCATACGTAAGATATAAAAGTGTAAAGCGAAAATACTAATTTTCTTCTAATAAACTTTTTGCTAATTTTCGGAAGTGAAAAATTAGGAAAAATTTTCACTACTTGGCAAACAATCAAATTTCACTAGAAATGGTTTGAAAAATGTCCAAAAAATAGAAAACATCCTCGACTATGATGTCTGAACGTGCTTGTTTCAAACAGAAATTCAAATTTTTACTGAAACATTGAATTTGAGCAATTTTCTTTAAAAATGCAATTAAAGGTTTACGTTAGTAAAATATTACTTAAATTTTCTAGCTGAAGTGAAATCTGACTTTCTTCAGATATTTGCATGATATGATACAGAATTAAAATTATGAGCAAGACCAGTGGCTATTTGTGCAATGCACGGTAGCTTAATGGTTAATTGGTTACTTCAAAGATATTAATTTGTGAGTCAGAATAATGACATTTCCCGCTAAAATACTGTCTTATCGTCTTCAGTAAATGAAAAAGTATGCAAAATAAAAATGTGGAAAAAGGCAAAACAGTAATGGCTCATTACTGTCATTAAAAGTACAATTCACTTGCAATAAGATGCTTGACCCAAACAAAACAATGAATGTCACACAAAAACTTAACAGAGCTGAGATGTTTCTATTCTCCAATGGCCTAGGAGTTAAATTATTTGGAGATTGTTTAACAGAAACAGCACATCAGTAATTTCTTTATAAATAAGCTTAATGACTTTATTATTATTTTTTTGAGAAAAAAAGGAATTTTCCAGCTAACTGAAAGCTGGCAAAAGTCATAGAATAAAATGTCGTTCGTTTCTTATGTCATTCAATGAAAGTTTATATTTTTGTATTGTTTCATAAATATTTATCATAAAAGAAAACTGCAGAACTTTTCGGATGACCCAATAATATTTAAGGATTTTTAAATTTTTCTCGTTTCTATACACATAATTACACAAAATTCTTAACCCGAAACTGAAATGGAATCCAAAAAGATTAAATTATGAAAAATTACATAACTTGCTCAAAACTTTCCATATTAGATAAGAAATAAATACTGAATAAACACAATGTATGGAAGCATGATAAATAAATGCATGGATACAGAATAAAGAATACCAATTTAAGCCAAGAAACACAATATTTCTCTTCCTTAAATAAAAATTTGTTATATTCCCTTCATACTATACTTCTATACTATCAGCATAATAGTTAATTTCTTTCTTTCAAAACAATTCTCTGAGTGATAGATTTCTTGCATCTCATGGTGTGTTTGCCCATAGATCAACCAACCTGAGACAAAGTCCCACAAATAGTGCACACACAAAATAATGCATTGCGAAAATTTCTTTTCCAGTCCGACAGCAATTCCACATACCTCTTTTTGTAATAAATCTACACCAAAATGTTAATACTTCTAATTGCCATGTACCAGAATTAAGTGACGCAATATAAAATGTCATGATCCTCATTATTAAAGTATTCAGTGATTATTATTGTTACACTAATGACTAATTAATTATATGTTAATTAGCTTGAAATGATGCCTACAAATTTATATGATCATTTTAAAGTTTAATTACCAGTTTTCTTTGCATTCTTCTCAATGATACATTGACTTCCATCAATAAATACGCAAAAACATACAAAGTATTCTTTTAATTACAAAATGAATAAAAAATAAAATCAAATCATCAACAAGAATCAGCAGGAAATTTTTTGTCACATGAAATAATGCTATAAAAACAAAATGATCACATTAGAATTTTCAATCACATCTAACATATGGTGGTGATGATCACACGATTAGTTCTAAATTCCATCTTGAACAGTAAGCCTGAGAGTTCTTGTGTCTCTTAGATATAACCTTCTGCCAGGCACAACTAATTTGTTTCATTATGCATAAATATGCAAATATCCAAGATCAGGATTGAATATCATGACTTGTTGCTTCAGTACAACAACCCTCTTATTGTATTGTAAACAGTTGCCAGTCACAGTTGTGATTTAATACAGTTAAGACTTTTCAGACACTCCAAAAATAAATTCAAGTACACTAGTATTATTAAATCTGCTAATTAGGTACTTTATTTTACATTTAGTTTGTAAATTGAGACTGTTTAGATATATTTTTGTTTTCATTTTAAATACTAAAGCACACTCGCATGTTACTTTCAATTTAAATACATGAATGTCATACATGAATATAGTAGTTCACAGTGCCTGATAGAGGGTTAAAACAGTCACAGCTACATCACTGTTTATGTATTTATTCCTATGTCCTGTTATACAGATGCATTTCACTGTCACCTGTCAAATGAAATGAGAATATCAGAATTAAATGAAATGAGAATATATATATATGAAATGAGAATATATATATATGAAATGAGAATATAAATGTTAAAATATAATTCAAAATAAATACTAAACAAATAATAATATATATAGGAATTGTACAGATACATAATTTAGTTGCAGATGTGAAAAACCTTTTAAAAAATATTTGAAAATTAGTTTTCATTAAAAACAAGTAAAAAAATATACAGCTACGGTGAGTCAGAAAAGTATGGTGCAAGGGCCAAATCGGGCTCGCCTTCACTTTTTATTCATTTTTTTTAAGTCCGATTTTTTAGCACGTTGTGCTGTGATTATTTACGAGTTGCGTTAATGCCGTTGATATGTTCTTGCCTTTAGGCTTGTCTCACCAGTTTCTTCAGATCAAAGCTCTCCCTGCACATTAAAGTACTCTGTGAGCCAATAGGCTAACCTACACATCTTGAAATTACTATTTATTATGTATTTCTGTTAAGCCAAACCCAAGTTGGGTCATTTGTTAATTTTATGATTAAATAAAGGGTTTTATACATTCTTCTGTTTTGTTAGTTTATTCATTACATGCCATTAACATCTCACTCTCAAATTCAAATGAGAAAAGTACACCTCGAATGTCGTGCCAGTTATTTAATTTCAAAGTTTTTATGCAATTAGCCGTGCAAAAAGAGTACAGTATACATCAAACTAAACATGGGACATGGTATTCAGATCTCACAGAAAATGAATGATCATTAAAATTGGGAAGTTTAAAACAGAATGTGTCATCCCATTTTTTTTTTTTTTGTGGTAAAAATGATAGTGAAATAGTAAATAAGGTCAGCTGGCAAATAGTCCATTTATTAGCCACAAAAGGGAAACCGTTTATCGATGGTGGATTAATTAAATTAAGTATGCTGTTATAACTGTTAGATGATGTGGACATCAGAGGCCACATCAAAAATCAATTAAAAGATAAGGGGAAAAATTTCAAATGGCTTCAGTTAACTCTTAATAAGCTGACACATATTACTGATATTGCCCAATTTTCAGTGCTTATTTGAGGGGTCAATGCTGAATTTGCAAATTATCTTCTATGAATAGACTGCATAGAACAACTACACTTGAAGATATCTTCAAGGAAGTTGAAAAACACTAACACAATACAATTTGCAATGAAATAAGTTAAAATGTGTCACAACTAACTGATGGTGGCAAAAAATATATGTGGAACAGGTGTAGTAGGCAGACAAATTTTTTACGAAGATGCTGCATATTTAAAACCTCTACTAATACAGCTCTTTGTGGAAAGCACTTTAATCCCACATGTGTTATTGAGCCAGTTGTAATGAATAACTTCATTTGCTCTTATATTCATTAGCAAATGACTATGGAAATTAGCATTTAGCACAGATGTGAGGTATTTCGATAAATTCAATTTAAAATTACATTTAAATGTATTACATTTTAAAAATGTAATACATTTAAATTGGTATTGTAACAAATTATTATTTAAATTTGTTATTTATTTAATTAATAATTAATTAATTAATTTAATTAATAATAATTAATAAATTATATAAAAAATTAAATTGTAACAAATTAAATAAAAATTTGCATTGTTAAAAAAAAGGTTTATTTTTAAATTTAAATAAACCAAACTTACGTATTTCCAGAAATCTTGGCTAAATTTTTCTGAAAGAAGAAGATCAATATAATTAGAATACATCTCACATAAAAACTAATAATATAGGACTTTTATATAAAAATTTTAATTTTTAACACTATGATGTAAAATTACAAATACGCTTGGATATCGAATTTCACACTCTCCATTTCCCCCTTAATCATAATATATAAAATTTCCCTCTATCATCTTATATAAATTTAGGCCATTCAATTTTGGGGGAAAAAAAAAAAAAAGATTTTACAATGATTCAAGGTTTAAAGGAATACACGGTTTTTGGCGTACAGAAATGAAACAGAAACTTTCCAAAAACAGATATTCGGTGCAAAGGAAGGTACCTTTATTAGTTAATATAATAAATAAAAAAATTCAAGAGAAATTTATTATATTGTGTGCAATATATTCACCGGATAAATAAATACAGTTTGTCCTTTCCCCCAAAGCTATATAACAAAACTCCAATTAGGAACAAGTAAATATATGCAGAATTTCAACAATTAGTTTGTTTTTCGTACCTAAATACACTATTTAAACATGATACAGTATTAATACAGTACAATATCATTTATTTCAATTTAACAGTGAAATTTTCCCTACCTTATGCAAGTCTGATAACTGCTGATGCCTTGATAATGCTTCTTTACTGGGAAACTGTCTTTTACATAATAGGCAAGCCATTTTAGACAGATCTACAAATTTAGATTCATCTATTCTGTTACTCTGAGGTTTTTTGACATCAGGCTGAGATGAATCTGGTTCTGTATCAGAGTCACTGTCATCACCGTATGAAACAAGAGTAGTCTTTGTCGCTGCAATAAGTACAAAAAATGTAACTTACAGATAAGATACCCTTTAATTTGTGATAAAGTTGAGATTTAAAATATTAAAAACTTCATATAACCATTCACTGAAATATATTTTTGAATATATAAAAAATAAAAATTGGTTCCACCACACTATGGGCAAAAAGCACTGTACCTCTTAGTAAAACCAAAATTACAGAACATAAATTTCCATCAATATGACAACCATAATCTCTAGAAAGAGTACAAAAGCTCCTCTATTGTAATCATGATGCTGCTCAAACTGATGGTTTCACGCACTGCTGCTTACATCTTGCATGTTAGATGTTTAAATGGTTTGCAAATGCAATAATTTGCATAATCAAGAGATACATGTGCTCACATGGCAACATGTTTGCGTCTTTACAGTGTGACTTTTTTTTTTGGTCAAGTAACATATTTACAGATTCTAATTATATTTTTTCTTAATTTCAAATACTCATTTAAAGGTATCCATTAATAGCATTGTTATTATACTATGTAAACGGAGTTATTGTTGATTATCAATTTATGTACACTTTCTTCCATAAAAACACATGCACCCAGAAAGAATTGATCCAAACTACGAAACTCAGCAGCAGCACAGTGCTCAAGTAGATAAAAAAATGATCAAAAAACTGGGATGAAAAAAATGTTTTATAAACAAGTAGCAATGCAAAGAGCTACCAGTTATACAAGGTAATACTCAGTTCGGCATGGGGGTCTATGAAGTTGCCAATGATGGATTGATGATGGATTATGCCACAAATGGTCAGCAAGCTGGGACATATTTATATAGCTGAATTTGCCTACCTAACATGTCCCAAAATGTTCAATACGGGGCAGGCCTGAAGACCCAGCAGGGAGGTCACGGATATTAACACATCAAAGACGTTAGGAAAGTCATGCTGATGTGGCCAAGTGTTGTCCTGCTAAAAAACAACCTGGTTGACCTGTTAGTATAGGCAGTACAATTGGCTGCAAATTGTTGTCAACATAGCTGTGAGCAGTCAGAGTACTTTGCAACACGACTAATCGTGAATTGCTGACAAATAGACAACGCGCAAAGCTGAGGTTGAGCACGGTGCCCGATTTGTATAATTTTCAGTTTTTTTTAAAAGAAAACAGATTGATATATTCATAAGGAGAAGAAAAGCGGGGGAAAAATACAAAACAATTTCTGAGAAATGCGGTGCTTTGTTCTTTAATGTGTCATATAACACTTTTTAAATAATTAAAATTTCTATTTTAAATTGCTACATGTTTTTTTCTGATATGTTGATAATATTTGTCGATTTACAATAAATATTGATTGTTTGTCTTCTAAACATGCATGGTAAATATAAATTGTTAGTCTTTTAAAAATATCATCAAAATATATCTTTTTCAGTTTTTCTAAAGGTAAATTTATCATTTCATCTGTAAAAAAAAATCGCTTAATTGAGTGAAGGTGGTTGCATTAATATGTTAAGTACCCTCTATCTTTGTGGTAAATTTTCACTGAGATACAGTCACTCAACTCTCTTTTGAAAAAACTAATCTTCACTGTTTTTATTCAATTGCTAAATTTTCAGTATTTCCAAGCAAATCCTGCCGAAGACATATAGATGACTACAGAGTCAAGAAATGAACGTTTGTGAAATAGCTAAAGTAAACACTTAATTAGCTTTCATTTCAGTTAATAAAATGAGATACTGTATTGCATTTGCTGTGAATTTTTAACATCTTTATTGCGATGAGGTCACATTAAAATAAAACTGCAGGTTCCTGAATTCTTACAGCATTTCATAGTTGAGGGTCAATTTTTTCCTGGGTGCACATGTTTTTTTGCAATAGAGTGTATTATAAACATACTGACTTGCAGATGATTATTGATTTACTGTGGGTTACCTACTAATATGCTTAGATAATAAACAGTAAATAAAGGAGAAAAAAGAGTTTATTATTTTAAATAGCATTCATACCTGATACACTTAATTTGCTATCTAATTCAGCCATTAGTGCATTTCGCTCAGCAAGTGTAGTCCGTTTTTCAAGAATAGCAAAGCCAGCATCAGCAGCAGCTGAATGCCTGGATATATCATTACTAATAGCAACGCTCTGAGTTACAGTAATTGGAGGACTGGCAACTATGCCCAATTTCGCATTTTCTTTCTTCTGATTTAATGTTTTGGCCCACTTTTCCATGTCCTAAAATAAGTAAATAAGTATTTAGAAAATACACTGCATTTAAGTAATATTTTTCACAAAAATTCTTTTACTAACTAAACTGGCAAAATGACATATTTAAAATTTAAATAATCTTCCATTGCAAGTATAATTTAACTCAAATGGATATTTGATTCATACACCTTAAATAAATAAATAAATAATAATAATAATAAAAACACAGATTCATTGCCAAAAACATCTTGATACTAAATCTTGCAAGCATTCAAAAACTCTAGAAGCTGACCTGGCTTCTTCTATAAAGACAAGACCTGTATTTCTTTTTCCTGTCTTTTTTTTTTTTTTTTTTTTTTTGTAAATGTTATCTTTTTTTATGACGGTTTCTCTTAACATGTGCTAACTTTAATTTGGAGACTAGCATTCATATGCAAATAACAGAATGCCTGCAGGGATCAGCAAAATGAACAACCAAACGTTATCTGAAGGCAGACAAGTTGCATGGAATAATCTGTTTGACAGCAGTTTGAATGTATAACCCAAACAATATTTATTGGAAATAATAATAATAATAATAATAAAAATCATGAACAGGCACAAGCAAGATTGTTGTTCATATACCCAATAACCACTTATGTTTTATATTCCATATTTACCAAATACCATTTGTTTTATGATCATCATGAAAAGAATTTTAATCTCATTTTTAATGCAGAAATGATTTAAAAAATATTGAATGAAAATATAATAAACATATGCAATTTTGTTTCAGACAGGTAACTCTATTCATACGAATCAACAGTGCTTCACTTTGCATTATCTGATTTGCAAAGTGGAGGTAACCTATATTCTAAAAATAGATTAATATTCATAATTAACCTCTTAAAATTTTTTCAAATACAGAGGAAAAAATGTCACTATGAAGCTTAACTATCCGAAAACTCAGGAAATACTGAAAGCTGGATACATAAAAAATATCTTATTTCTATTATGAAATTTTGTTCAACCATGAAAGCTGATGAAGATGCTGCAAAAATTGTGCTAATCATTCTGAGAAAATCTGAAGGAAAAGTTTGTTCTTTATTCAGATATAAATAATGGATATAACAAACAAAAATCAAATCACTCATTATAACTTTCCCATTGCATTACTACTATTTAACCGTTTTTAAATAGAGTTGCACATCATGCCTAGTAACACACTTACTTCTTTTGTAGATAAGTCCCAAATTTTAATATTTATTTATTTTGCAAAATGTGAGGAATAGAGAGATAAATAGCAGTTAACTTATCCTTCTTTACAAAAATTAGCCCCCTAGAGAGAGTATTATTAAACTCACTTGATAGAAGGTGGATTTTTAAAACTGAACTCTCTTTTGACACCTAACACTGAACCGGTTTCCCATAACCACTACACCGGGTACATGGAGACCATGATAGGTGAGGCAGCTAACTGAAAAACCATAGTCTGACCATCACCCTACCCACTCAGATGGTTTGTGCCAGGACAATCTGCCCTTGCAGACTGTAAGAAACAGAGGCTGTGTATTTTACGTACCAAGAGCTGAGACAGTCAGACCTAATACTAAGCCAGTAATGTACAACCTGGAGGTGTTGCTGAGGGGGTAAAATAAAAAGTATTCCAGTTGAATGCTGGATAGTTGGGTTCTTCAGGGTTTGTACACATTTCTGCACATGGAAATTAAGTACATTTAAGTACCATTAAAATGAAAAAAAAATTAAGGACCTATCAACAAATGAGAAAACTGGATAAATTCAATTAAAGATATTAGCTATGCCTAACTTCACTTTTGTGATACCATCCTAGGAATAAAATAGATCCACAAAAAGAATGCATTATTATTAAACATAATTATAAAACAAATTTGAAAATAAAATCAACTTTTTAAAATTTATCAGGTAGCATTAAATACTTTACTCTTTTGATAAGTTAAGACATATTTGAAAGAAGATTAGTGACATTTTATTTACATTTTACTTACAGTTAGCTTTATGTTGATTTTTTTCTTTTACATCTCATTTTGACATATATATGCTCAGTTTAGAGGTTTAGTAAATAGCAGGTAGAGTTTGTATCAAATGGCATAGGTTAAAATGGGAAGTAAAATCATGATCAGCATGATTCGTTACAGAAGACTGGCTGTTGCTTGCCTAGAGTGAGGTCTGCTGATCAGAACAAACTTGAAAGCTAGGCCCGATTGGCAAGTTTTGAAAGTTAGTTGTGCTCTGCCTGTCTGACGCAGTTAGTGTCATAACTTTGTGTAGAGTTCCTGAGGTTCTAACCCAGTTAATGTATTTTAAGGTTCTAATTAGCCACTAAAGCACCAGAGGTGATAAGTTATTTTGTATAGTTTAAAGTTTCACTAGATGCAAAGAATTAAGTTTTGCATTAATTTTACATTTTTGTGCTGTATCTTGTGCCCATGGTAAAGATTCATAAAAGGCAATAACTCCCTTTAATATGCAGAGATAACTTTTAATGGTGACCGGTTCGTTACAAATAATTAAATTGGGTAATTAGATACTCTTAGTCATTATAGATTCAAATAGCTACTATTGAATTTATTAAAAAATATTTGTCAAAAAAGCACCATTAAAATTACAATCTATTAACATGTCACAGTTTAAAATATATGTACCAGGGGGATCAGAAAGTAATGTCATTTCTGCGCATGTTGATATTTGATTGTCATATGTCAGCTCATTGTCTATCTCGAAGGCAAGCTAAAGTCATTTTAACGTTATTGTGATTACTTGCTCATTTCTTAATAATTCAATATTAAATTTTTTTTTTTTTTTTTTTTTTTTGCAATTTGGCCAGCCAAATACCAGAAGAGCATATCTGGCATTGAATGCTTTTTGAGTTTTGCAAGGGTGTTAACGCAACAGTTGCGACCAAAAACGTCTGCGATGTTTATCCACATGCGTTAGAGGTTCATAAATGCCAAAGATGATTTTCCAAGTTCAAATCCGATAATTCTGATCTCTCTGACTCCTATTGATCAGGAAGACCAACAACATG
The DNA here is from genome assembly GCF_044657685.1 of Stegodyphus dumicola. Lineage (NCBI taxonomy): Eukaryota > Metazoa > Arthropoda > Arachnida > Araneae > Eresidae > Stegodyphus > Stegodyphus dumicola. The sequence continues at coordinate 16,239,605 of NC_140772.1, read as the reverse complement.
CTAAGGGCAGAAGTGGAAGCAAATCCATGTCAAACAATCGAGGAACTGTCAAACACCCTTAAACAACCTTGGTTGACCATCTAAGAACATTTTTTGTAGATTGGAAAAATAAGCAGAGTAGGTGTTTGGGTCCCCCATAATCCGTTCAAAGAATAGAAAGCCAACTGATCCATCACATGCAACGTAGTGCTTTAATGGCAACCATACAGAACCATTTTTTTGGTTGTTTGATTACTGGAGATGAAAAATGGAGCTATATGATAATCCAAAATGCAAAAGGCAGTGGCTCTCTCCAAATGAATCACCACAAAATCCCAAAAAGGCACTTCTGTGTGTTTGGTGGAGGATTCGCAGAATTGTTCATTTTGAACTGCTGAAACCTGGACAAACTGTTAATACAGACCTTTATTGTGAACCAATCTTTAATCGAAAAATATCCAACGTCAACAGAAAAGGTGTTCTGCAACAGGAATCCAAGACCACACTGTGCAAGAACACTGGAAAGAATTAATGAATTGGGTGGGAGGTACTGCCTCACCCACCAAACTTGCCTGATGTCGCACCCTCGAATATGCATTTATTCCAATCCCTACAAAATTTTCTTAGTGCTAAAATATTTGAAAGTCTGGATGATGTCAAATGCCATCTTGAGATATTTTACTCAAAATCCAATTGATTTTTATTGGTCCGGAATTGAAAATGTGCAAACTATATGGCAAAATGTTGTTGAAAACGAGGGTGATTATACTATTGATTAAAAATAAAAACTTGTTAAAAATTTATTCATTTGAATTTAAGGTAAGAAAACGACATTACTTACCTGTCTCCCTAATAATTTATGACACTAATTCTTAAACAATATTAAAATAACGTCACATTAAAAGCTACAAAACAACTCAACAAAATATTTATGCATCTTTTTAATTTGAAGCCTTTCCAGACATTCCTGGCTAATTTATATCAATTTCCTTCTCAAAGCACTTTTTTTTCACAATCAGAAATTTGTTTCTATATGCAAACCAATATTCATACTAGTTTCTGTGTGTTTTATCTCCTAACTTGTCAATCTCTCGACTATGTATCTATGAGGTTTCACTTGATCTGATAAAAGTTAAATAGTCCCAAACCCCTGACAGACATGAAGCAAATTATCGCTATGTCTGAAAGTAACTGCAAAGTCAGATAAAGGTTTAAATAAACCTCTTACTTAAAAAGACCTTAGAACATAAGGACATGTTCTTATGCTAGCAAAATCCACTACAGCTTATGGTGATCCAATTAAACAGGAACAATACAATTCAAATTAAGAATGTGGACTAGTAGTCAAAGACTACACAATTTAATTTTAATCAAAGATGGCTCAATAACACATCGCAACAAACTCGTAATGTAGTTATCGTGTAACAAATTCAAATGTCGGCAGCGATAACGCAAAGACGAATAATTACAAATTACCAGAGCTGGTAGGAAGCAAGCGTGCAAGAGGAGGCCAGAAACACACTCTGTCTCACAATCCTAAACCTCAGTTTAAAAAATATCCAATGGCATTTTGATGAGAAAACCGAAAGGGGAAGTTATAGTTAAGGCTGTAATTATAAACAATTGGTTAATTTCCATAATAATAACTGTACATATTTTTGAAGAATAATTTTCCTTTTCTTTCTGTATTCAGTTTCTTTCTTCAATATGTTTGCTTTTCATTTTAGAACTTTTGGATTTAATTAAAGATTTATGTTATTCTAAAAAACTAAATGCATTTTAGAATGTATAGAAAAAGCTGCTAATTTCATTTCTTTTGTAATATGAATATTCTGAATAAATATGAAATCATAAAAGGGCTGGTTATAGAGTTGGTGTGGCAGAATTTTTAGAATTTAGTGACACACCAAGCAGCAAAATCTAGAAATGTCATAACTAAATTCATCCGCAGAATTTAGGATCCATAGAGATTGCATCAGGTGGGAAAATGCCTAGCGCCAGCTCTGCCTAATGCATTAAGGCATATTAGATAAATCTTTTAAATTGTCAGTTTTCAATATTTTTATTAATAAAAAAATTCCTTTCCATAACACCAGTCCACGTGATAAGATTAGAAGCATTTCTTATATTTTCCAGGCTTCAGTCTAGTTAAAAGCAAAGAAAAATAAAGGGAAGATAAACATGTTAAGAAAAAGATTCTAGTATCATAAGTAGAACTTTCAAATATTATGTTTTCATTGTTCTTCCAGGATGTTCTCCAAAAAAGTAAAGATATTCCTTGCATACTTTCTGTAAAATCCATCTATTACGTGTTAATACCAGGGACACAGTTTTCATTTTGTCACATAAATCTTGCCTTCAAATTCTTCTAAACATTCCAAGTTGCAGTGTTTAAAATCCTAAAGAAAAATTATCCTTACTACCAGTTCTGTAATAGCAAAAAGCCAGAAATATTTTTTTGGGGAAAAAAAGGATACAATTACATGGGAAAAACTCTTACTGTGAAAAAATTAAAAAGACTTTTTAATTAATTACATAGTTAATTTTGCTTTTAGTAAGAACTGTTTTGTAAATTGTGCTTTATAGCATTATAACGTGTTTATTTTTCGGATTCAAATATTGTATAATAAGTTTCCAAAATAGAATTTTAGAATATGACAGTGAAACAGAAAGATGTTTTATTTTAAAAATTTAATTTCAATATATTACCATTATTTTACTGAAATTTATCAATGTTACAATGTTTTTTTTAAAAAAAAAAAAAACATCGAAAAATTTCTAGATCTCGGAATTAAAAATTTTCTATAAAAATTGAGCTTAAAATTGCCAAAATGTTGGTAAGTCGCCAAACTTAGAACTATTAAAAGAATTCACATCACCAGAAGCGAAAAGTTGTTTAAGAGCTGTTCATTAGAAAAAATGAATTTCAAAATGCTTATGTTTCACTTCTTACTTAGAAATTCAAGTATTCCACCATTTATATCAGAAATAAGAACAAATTATAACCCATTCGAAAGATAGCCATATATGTCAGAGAATTGCAAAAAATATTCCTCCAAAATGCTAATTTACACTCAAAAATGGCAGTCCTATAAAATCAAACAGAAATTTCAGATGATTAAAATTAAGGACCAAAAATCTATTGGGGGGGGACGCCTAAGGATTTTAAGGACTGCATGAACCCTGAAATAAGGACTTTTAAGAACGAAAAATCGATTCGAAAAAAATAAAAAAAATAAAAAAAAAAAACCAAGGAACTTTTAAGGACTTTTAAGAGAACCCTACAAACCCTTTTCTTACTGTAATTTGCAAACATGAAATCAATATAGTTTTCTTTAAATATGATCACTGGTTGATATAAACTTATGCTTTATTCTCAAAATAAAAGTATGTGAAAACTCATAAAATAACAGTAATAATTACTTAACATGCACAAGCACACATTACAATAATTTAACTAATGGCAACTGACAAAATAATAGCTAGAAATATTTAATACATTGCATTCAAGTGCATATAGTGCAATAACTTAACTTACTTTGGCTATCTTCTTTGCTATTTTCACTTTATCAAGTTTTTCTTCTTTTTTACTTTTATTTTTTTCTTGTTCTTCTGTTTCAGCAGACGTTGAACTGGCTAAAATCGAATAAAAAAGAAACTGTAATAAATTTTTAAGGCACTAAGCAATTCAATTATTCAAAGGTATGACAATTAAAAAAAAAAAAAATAAATAAAAGAAGAGACAAGCCACCTTGGGTTGTAGAAGCCGCAGTAGGGGGAGAAGTTATTGTAGACTGAGCCGAAATCTCTGCAGAATTTGTGCTCGTACCAGAAGTTGGGACAGGTAGGTATGTCTGATGTTCATTATCCCAATATAAATACTGTTGACTCTCAGAGTTGTAATAATATTGCGAATTAGCATCATAATACAAGCCCGTTGTTGCATCATAATAGTAACCGGATGATTCATCATACTGATATGTTGAGATATCTGGTAATGGGTACTTGTAGTATGTAACACCATTTACTATTACTGTGCCCATACTTGCCATGTGTGCCTATATTAAAAAAAAAAAAAAAAAAAAAAAAAATTCAGATTACAGGTAATATACTAGTATATAAAACTAACCTCTGGAGCTGATATGTATAGAATTCTTATAAAGAGTCTTAAGAGTTACGACATATGCAAGGAAAAGGTGAATTTCTATTGCATTTTAAAAACTGAAACACATTTTTTTTTTTTTTCCAAATCCATTTTTATAAAGTAAAACACAAATTAAAAATTTTATTATTAGCAAGTATGCCTTACTAAAAAAATTCAACATATTTATAAGGCCTCAAATCATGATTACAGGAAGCTGGCTTCACTATTAATGGGCTCGGCTTTGAAGCCCTGATATGGTACAGATATATTTATGAATACAGTGTCTTAGTTTAACTGAAGCATCTAAAATTTATTAATCCGAAAGTCCTTGAGAGGCTGGTGGCATATAAACAGCTGTATTATTTCAACCACCAGGATCATTCTTATATAGTCATGTCTTCATTTTAATTACCCGGATGCTCTGAGCTGATTGAATTTGAATAGTAGTTAGAACCTTTCTAAAAAGAAGCTTCAACAGAAAATTATGGTTTTGAAAATAATTTACATATCATTTAATTCGAGCACCTACCAATTTATAAAAATGCTCACTTAAAAGCTCGTTTCCTCGCATAAATTTACCCTTTATATTTCAAAAATCAAATCAGAGATTTCATCATCTATTTAATTGGGGTTAAGGTGTCCGAAGCATAGCATATTCCCATTAACACCAGATTATTTCAATCTTCTCTAAACAAACAGAAATTTATATTTATTTGAGAAGCATATTAGCCAATAGTTTAGATTTCTGAGAATTTGCAGCAATGAAATCTGTTTTCCCCCCCTTTAACCTAAGAGTAGTTGAACAAATCAATATAAATACTGTTCATTATAAAAACTGTCTTGTTACAATTTTTAAAATATTTGCTAGGACATGTATGACCCACTGGTAGTGAATTACTGGTATTAGAATTAAGAGCAGTAAGCCAAAATCCCCAAATATAAATGTCCTCTTAAAGAATTAGTTATGCACATCTATTATACAATTTTTCAATATTTAAAAAATCTTCAGAAAGCAAAATATATTACAAAGTGATAAGTTATAAACTTTGAGTAGCTGTGATATTCAGAAGAGTAGTATAAACTTACACTGAATGAAGATTTTAAATTCATAAAATGAAATCTTGTTGTATATGATCTCTATTAGTTTTATTTTGAAAAGAATATTTTAATTCAAATAATTGATAAGAAAACACAGCAATATCTAGTTAGCTTTTTTTTTTTATTATGAATACTACAGCATAATTCACTGAAAAAAATTTAATATATCATCCATTTAAATATCTTCCTAGATATAATGTAAATATATTTTAATATGAAATTTTTCAATTAATGTTTAAACATACCTGATTGGGAACAGAAGTATCAAAGTTCTGCTCTATATAGAAGAAAGAAAACTTATTTAAAGCAAAATCAGAATGGGTACAAAAATGGCAAGTTTCATGTTTTAAAAAACTTGTGATAAAAGATCCAGTCTAATTTAATAATGTCTAAAATTACTAATAACAGAGTGATTCTTTGCATCACCCAGCTAAAATGTTCGAATGAAATGAGAAATGCAAATTAAAACAAGCACTCCCAATAAAAATAATTAATTTTTTCTTAAACATTCCACTCCTTCAAAAAGCCTAAAATATATGAATAAATATATATTTCAATAAATTTTAATTACTATTAATGTAGCTAATATGAATTAAAATTAATTTAAATGCTTAAATAAATAAGCTATAATTATTTCTAATGCATTGTAAATAGCACTATTGAAATACGAGAAACTGGGAGAATTTCACATTTAGTGTCAATGTAATTATAAGACACTCATTCCTTCACTTAATCATGTATTATAAGAAACAGCCCCATTTAAAATGCATGATTTGGATTATTAAACTAATTACAATGTGATTAATGTAAAATATATCAAATTAACACTTTTCTTTTTTGGGGGAGGGAGACGAATTTCATTATATTTTGTAATTTTCTTAAAAAATTTGAGTGTGGCGAAAGTTTTTATTTAGTGCTTTAAACACATTGAAAATAATATAAATAATAAATCTGCATATAATCATAACTTGGTAATACACGATTTACAAATTTATAACAAATTAAATGGACATATTTACATATTAAACATTCATTAAAACAATTTAGATTGATTAACAATTAATCACAAAACACATGCTGAGGAATATGTACAATATAAATTTCATACGCTGGCAATGTCACACCTCAGCTCTTTTTAAAAATTTGTAGTGAAAACTTCTTTACAGCACTGCCTTTTAATAATCAAGTGATTTACTGGAATATTGAGAAGTACGGTGAAAAATGAGAAGTCTACCTATTTCACCGAGAAAGTTGGCACCTTTGATATGTTACTGAATTTAACAAAATGTCTTTAAAACTGATCAGTCGACTACTGTAAAAACTCGAAACAATTCCGTTAAACCAGATTTTAAGAAACTTTAAAATACATATCAATGTTTAAGTATTTTATTTCCGGTAATGGATAAAAAGACAAAATATAGACACAACACTTCACAAGCAAAAAAAAGTTAGTTTGGCAGATGAATTTAAATTATCAATATAAAATTGCTTTAGTGTTTTCTTCAGTAATGATTATTCAAAATGTCATTTACTTTGTGAGCCGTCAGTTAATGCAGATGTCCCACCAGCTGATGCTGTAACACCATAATACTGATCATATGATGAATCTTCTTGTTTCTAATTTGATAAGTATCAAAGGAAAAATTTTACATTTACATAAGTGACTAATTAAATGGCATTAAATCATACACAAAGTTTATAAAAGTAATGGTTTTAATTTACAAATCATTTTAAATACCTGATTAGTCCATTGAGCAGCAGCAAGGGCTACAATAGCAGCATTGGCACTGCCAGAACTGCAAACAAAACTCACAGTAAGTATTTACATTAATCAATCAAACAGTATTACATTAATAGCAGGAAAATGTATAATTATTTCTATAAATAAAAGTGCACTTTTAGTATTGCTAATGTACAGTTATTCTATAGATAGTATGTTAACACAGAATATAGCACCACTTGTGTTAGTCACGGTACGTTCATTTTGGTTCCCTAACACCCTCCCCCCCCAACAAAAAACCACTGTGATAATTGTGCACATGACAAATACCCACATTGATGAAAGCGCACACTAATAAAAGCATACATAATTAAAAGGCTGCATGGTTTTTATCACTTTTATTCATTTATAATTGCAATTATAGTAGATGGAGTATTCAGCTTTTACTTAATCAATTCTTATTAATTAATTTAGATTTGGTTTTCTACTAGAGTCAACATTTCTCTCTGAGATAGGTTTTGAACATGAGCACAAATAGCAGTGCTGTGTATCAAGATGTACACTTTTTGAAAAAAGAAGATCACCTGCATGTCCATCTTGCCAAGCTTACACCATCAATAGTGTGGTAATCATTATTAATACCACAGTTTTAAATGGCCACACTTTTACTTTGCTGCTAATTTATTTTATTTTAGATGTAAGCATTAACTTGAAATTTTTTTTCTAAATTGCAACAAGAGTGAACAAAATGTATCCTTTTATAGAAGATACTAGAAATAACTACAATGTTCTTCAGTACACAAATCTATATGACAACATGTCTCTCTAAACACTTTCTTCTACGACACATGTTTTTGATGCAGTTCTGCAAATTTTCAGGATCTAACACAGTTAATCTCAATATGTTGCTGCACTAGTGTGGCACAAAATTTTATGAATGCATACAATAAATTATTTTGCATCCCCTCACAATATTATATATATACTGTGATTACTCCCAATATATGTAATTGTAAACACTTACATACATTGTGACTGTTCTTACGCAATACAATTTTTGTTTCTTATAATGGTGAGTATATGATTTTCCTACATCTTAAAGTCACGAGATACCACTGCAAATACCTATTTATAAGCAACAAAATACAGATAGTTTTAATCAGTTCTAACCTCCTAGCGGGGACTGGCTGAACACAACACGACTTGGCTCATTCTTAAACTGATCAATTTAACCAAAATGCAGAACTTTTAATCTCAAACGTGTCCAATGAAAAACAAAACAGCAAATTTGAAATGTACGTAAGTATTACAGTACTGGATTTAACCCACACAAAGCTACACCTGTCGTGTCAACGAACACTACACACTGGGAAGAAAGTCCGAAATGTGTAGTGTATGTATAGCAGAGAGAGGGAGATAAATCTCCTCTCATTCTTCCCTAATCCCAATGCTAATATTATCCGACATGATTGGTATACTAGTTTAGTATACTACAGCCAGTACACCAGCAGAATTGCTCTTGCCATTATGTCTAGTTGGTTGCAGTTGCTATAGCAACAAGGCTAGTGTATTTCAAATAGGGACGAGCCAAGTTAATGTTTTAATTTAATTTTTTTATTTTGGCAAATGTTAAAATAGAAATTCAATTTGTGATTAAGCACATCAAGACAGCAAACTGAAAAGCAATATTATAAGCCAGCCCCCCCCAAAATGGGGGAAGACGACTACTCATTTCTACAGCTACTATCTATCAAGAGCCACAGACTATCTATTAACCCCTTCGCGCCGACTGTCACATCTACGTGCCAGCAACGAACACACTCACCTCCCGGCCGACACGCAGGCGTACCAGAGCATTTTCCCGTTCACTACCGACTGTCACGTATTTGTGCCAGTATCCTGGAACGTTGTAAAAACTATAATTTCTGCCACAAGATGGCACTGTATGTCGATATGCTTTCAGATACATGTACATTAGACCTTCTACTCAAAATGAGAGAAGCATGACTCACATACACGTGTTTTTGATTATAAAACAAAAGGGCAAATAAATGTTTCCGAATGGCGTGATTTATGACGTCTATTTAAATCGCACTTTATTCGCACGTGGTAGTTGTTTATTTAAGTAGAGAAGTTTTATTTGCACAAAAGTATTGGGTATTTCGGTTTGCAGTTCAGTTTTTAGAAAATAATTAGATCTTGTTAGACGTGAATTCTTTCTGCTTTTACTGTTCCAATGTCGAAGTGTCGAAAATGTTTAACAGAGCATGAAATAGCAGAAATGATGCAAAATATTTCAGATATTGATTCTGAAAGATTAACTGAAAGACATTTTCCAAAACTTTGTTCAGAAGAGACTGATAAGAAAATGAGACGACGATGCTTCGTTTGTTCACATTCCCGGAAAAATCCTCCAAAACGGCAAATGAGTTATCACGAGCGCAAGGAATGTAACGTAGGACTGTGTGTAGATCCCTGTTTTCAAATTTTTCATACGAAAAAGAAAATTTTAAGTAATATATTTAGTTTTCAGATGTATAATGTTAAAATTCATAACATGGCGAGTAATGAAAATAAAATGTGTAAAATATGCATTTAAACAAGAAATAAGGTAATTAAAGTATATAGTATAAAAATATCTATAAAGCATAAGCCATTTAAATACTCTACAGAGCATTATTAAACAATGCGTTGATACTTCGGAAATTTCATGGATTTAGGCTTAGTAGCAAAAAAGCCCCCGGCCCTGGACAGACGCTCGCGTAAGACACTGCCGATCTCCACGATAAGCGCGTGTTTGCGTTACCCAGCTCGAAGAGGTTAAGAGCCAACCTTGTGATAAACAAACAGTAGTCACCAGCTTGATGTGTGCATATGGTTAGGTTACAATATTGAGTTGTCAAACTTAATTAAACAGATTCAATGGCAATACATGTCACTTTTAATAATTTTCTGACAAAATTATTTTAATTAAAAAAGAATTCCTAAAATGGATTAAGAAAAGTTTAACGGTGATAATGATGACGTTAGCGATCAGCTAACGAGCCCGAGCACAGTACAATTAAAGCTGTTTCCTCTGCCAAAAAATATACAGTTCATTGCAAATAACAATTTTTTTAAAATCTCGATTTACATCTGCATAGGAAAATTATCATATTGTTTCGAAGTTGGTGGTTGTAAACTGTCAAACACTGATAATTGTAAAACACTTTTAGGTGGCTGAATAAGATCCAAGAATGGTCAGACAAGCAGGGATTTACTTTTTTGAAACAGAAAACTGTGTGCGTGCACTTTTGTAGGAAGCGAGGTCTCCATCCTGAACCTGAGTTATATCTAAATGGTACAATTATTCCAGTTGCGCCCGAAGTAAAATTTTTAGGAGTGACGTTCGACCAGAAATTGACTTTCCTTTCTCATGTTTTAAACCTGAGAAAGAAGTGTCTCAAAACACTAAATATTTTAAAAGTGTTGGCGAACACCTCCTGGGGTGCAGAGCGTTGCTCCATGCTTCGCATTTACAGAGCGCTTATCCGCTCTAGACTGGACTATGGCTCAGCTGTTTATGGATCCGCTCGCTCATCTGTTTTGTTAAAACTGGATCCTGTTCACCATCAGGGTTTGCGGATTTGTTCAGGAGCTTTCAGGACTTCTCCTGTACACAGCCTATATGTTGACTCTAACGAACCATCACTTTATCTTGTCCCTTTTACAATATTTTAATATTTTATCCCAACCTGAACATCCCAATAAGCTGTGCTTACTTGATAATGAATGTAACACACTATTTGAAACACGTCCATCCTCTGTTCCTACTTTTCCTTTAAGAGTTCGCCCTGTCATTGAGAAATTTTCCCTCTCTGATATGCACCCCCAAGCAGTACAGGATTTTGAAATTCCACCTTGGGAAAATTCACGGATTCAGCTCCTTGATGTTTTCAAACATCACGTGAAGGCGAGCACTAACGAGATCGTTTACAGAGAGCTCTTCACTGAGCACAGGCACAGATATAGCAGTTATTATCCGATATACACAGACGGATCAAAGTCAAATGATCATGTCGGGATGGCTTTTGTATTTGAAGATTACATTGAGGGCAGATGCCTACACCATGCTTGCTCAGTCCTAACATCTGAACTAACTGCAATATATTATGGTCTTTTGTACATCTCGAAGTTCTGCCACAAGAAGTTCATAGTTTATACAGACTCGTATAGTGCTCTTAATTCTTTGGAAGCTTTTCCCAAAACTCAGAATCCTGTGGTAGTAGATGTCCTGAAAATTCATATAAATTTAACGATTCGCAGATATGAAGTCCTGTACTGCTGGGTTCCTGGACATGCTGGAATAAAGGGAAATGAGCTTGCAGATATTGCAGCCAAATCTGCTGATGAACTGACTAGTCGCCTTATCCCTTTTAGAGATATCTGCTGTGTCATCAAGGGAAAAGTCCGTGAAAAATGGCAGCAAATTTGGGATGTTCAGCTTCAAAACAAGTTAAGACATGTAAAACCTAGAATTGAGCATTGGAAATCAACCAAAAATCGTAAGGAGGAAGTTCTTTTGACTCGCCTCAGAATTGGTCACACTAGAGTCACACATAACTATCTTCTCAAAGCTGAAAATGAGCCTGTTTGTTTTAATTGTAATGTTTGTTTATCTGTTCGTCATATTTTAATTGAGTGTCCATGTTTTAATAGTCTTCGCCAGAAATATTTTAATAGCTGTGACTTACCTCTCGACCGTTTAATCGGAAGAGAGGTCAATTGTAATTTATTTTATTATTTGAAAGAAACTGGCTTTTATCACCTAATGTAATTTGTTTTAAAAATTGTATCTTGAATTTTAAATGTGTGGTTTTAACTTGTGTTTATATGACTTCATCCTCTGGATTTGATACATTTGTCTACTTGTTTTTATTTATTGTATTTTAATTTCTTCAATTGTACTCACCCCATCACGTGTTTGGCGCACTATAATCATCTTTGGTTTTGTGCCATAATCTCTCACTCACTCACTCACCCAGAGGGAGAGTTTAATGACGCATGTTTGAATTAAAATATGAGGTAATTGTTAAACAAGATAATAATTATCTTGTCAATTTATTAGATGACAATGGTCTGCTAACCCAACTTGCTGATACTTCTGTTATTCTTTAACATCAATACAAGCATACAGGGATAGAAAGGAAATATTTTAACCGTAACCGATATATTTTAAAGATCTAGAGAAGGAGGGGGTTGAGGAATAAAGCACAAGATGGTATTTTGGAAAAGTCTGAGTTAATTCCAAAAGACTGTTAAAGAATAATTCTTAAAATAGTTAATAGTTATTGATCATTTGATAATACTAGAGCAAAGAATCATTCATTACTTCCCAAATAAAAAAAAATTGACTTGGTTCGAAATCTATTTGTGATAAAGGACACACTGATATATGAATTAACTATGAAAGTACAGGAAGAACTAATTTTGGTGTGTAATAACTAAGATTTAATTTCAAAACATTCAAAAGAAACATTTCAGACTGAACTAATCTTAAGATACAATTATCTGACAATACCACAAAAAGCTTCACGTATGTTATTACAATTCTTCACATCTTATTTGTGAGAATTTGGATTAAAATCTGGATCACGATATGAGAAGAACATTTCCCTTTTTACACCCAATGATGCTATCAAGAAACACTAACCTCATATTTCACGCTAAATGTAATTTATAATTCATCATTAAATAACAATTTTGTTTATTTTGAATTTCTATATAACTTTCCTTAAATATCATTATTATTATATGTTATTTTTACATAATATATTATGGACACATCAATCAAATAATCAAGTAATCTTTAAAATTTATCTTCTTATCTTCTGTTCAAATTTTTAAATTATTATAAGTATACGATGATATAAAAAAGGGCTAAGAATCACTGATAAGCTTCTGTTACTAAGTGAGATTCACACTGCACTTAAATGGCCTTTCTTCCCAATTATCATTCATGGTGCCCTGTAATATGCTTGAGTGCTTAGCTAAAGTTCAAACACATTTATCCCCAAACCAAGATTTGCAACAAACTGCATTGTCATGAGTCGAGTGATACAATTCATCGCACCTGCAAGGCAAATCGCTTTCTATGGAGATACACTATAAGCCTAGCATTAAATCAGAAAATCCAACACCCCCCCCCCATCTTGATAAAATGGGACTATGATAAAGTACTGGGAACTTCAATGTACATACAAAACCAATTGGGATTTCAAAGCTTTTTTAAATTCAAATTTTTCTGCACTTATGATGCTATTCAGTGACATGCAGAACACGGAAGAAAAACAAACTTCTGAGTCATACTGCTTGAATTAACATTAGAAATAATTACTCACACATTAGAATTACATTTATTCGAGAAAATTAATTACCTGTTTCGTGATGCTAATGATCTCTTGGCATAAGAAACTGTCACTAAAAAAAAATTAATGTACAAATAAATGTAACTAATATCCAATATATTTGAAATATTATTATTGCTACTCTTAAATTTATAATAATGATTATGCATATCCTATCTGCAAAGTATTAAACTTAACATAACATATTTACTATGCTTTTCATTTAAAAATTTTAAACAGAACACTACTTCATTCAGAACATTAGCTGATGAAAAAATACGAACAAACAACTTTTCAGTTTTAATCTAAAAATAGCTACATAATATTTTCCTGTTAATAAAATGACAAAATAATAGGCACTATCACATTATCTACCCGAACTAGATAACAATCACCTAGGAGAGTGCTTTGTCACCAAAGTAGGCAACATAGAATTTTATAAAAAACTGGTAATCCACATAATGCCACTGTCTATCTCAGTGGCAGTGTGCATAGTTTTGAAATTAGAGGGTCATGTCTGTGGTTTCTGTTTGCTGTAATTAGCATGTAGTTTTTTTTTCTTTCTTTCTTTTTTTTTTTTTCGTTTTCTTGTAAGGAATTGTAATGCAGAGTTTGCCTACTAATGAAGAAGAAAATGTTGAATTTCTTCAGAAATATGGCATTTAATCCAGCAGTAAAAAGTATAGGTACGTGCATTCCATGACATTAATCTGTACAATTCTCTGATAATTTTAAGTTAAAACAAGCTGATGTGTACAAGGAGGGCAGTGCTAGTTTACTCTGCAATGCCAAGAATTCTGCAATTCCCTAACATTTTTTTAAAAATATTAAAATATATTGCTGTGCACATACAGAAGCCTGGAAAAAGGAAAGTTAAGTGTTTTATCATGGGTCTTTGCTGTGTTTTTAATGCTATTAACTTGTTGCGGGTTTATGTAATTTTGAGAGCTTTGTTACATCGTTTCTTTTATGCAATTTTTAGTGTTTCATTATGGATGTTTCTCATGTTTTTAATTTCACTGCTGTTTTATATAATTTTCAGCAAGCCACCATTTTTAAAAATGGCTATTATTTAATGCAACTGTGGGACGACTGGGCAAGTAATGAAAGACTACCAAATAATTGTATCTACATACAATATGCAAAAATGTTAATAAAAAGCAAGCATTGCTTTTTATGTTTCAGAAAATGAATTTTGGATTCTTACGTTTTGGGGGGGGGGAGGAAAGCTTGTAGATGAAGAGAATAACAAAATAAAAAAAAGGATTGTTTAACCAACTTTTTTTTAAAGTTTTATTTTACATAAGATCATAATATTGAATTAAGAATTATGAAAAATATATTAGTTTTAACTTTCCATTATTTTATAGAACAGTATTAGGCATGTAAGAGTGTATGTTTTTATGGTTGATTACACAAGGCAATATTTGTAAATGAGTTGAAAGTGTGTAAGAAATGCTAATTTAAAATCTTCATTTCCAAACAATTAGATATTTAATTTCTTATATTAATACTGCTTAACACTAATTTAGTTCTTGAATAACTTGTTTTTAATTTATATAATTCTTACTTCATAAACTAAAACCATTATTAGTTCGAAAATCTATTATAGGTGGCTTCATTTAATTCAAATGAGTTTACAAAAAATTCTGAAAAGAAATTTAGAGAAAACTAACAAATATTCTGAAATAATTACACCACGAATAATTCTTATCATAAAAAAATTGAAAATTAGACATTCATTTCAATATAACACTTATTTTTTTTTGCTATAAAAGGTTACTCTAAAACTGTGCTTTATAACATTATCCCACTTAAATTTCAGAATCAAAATATTAAAAAGCAGTCAAAATGAAAAAATAGGTATACTAAAACATAACAGATGTAAAAAGTTTTATTTTTATGTTATTTTTTCTAAATATATATATATAATGATACTGCAATAAGAATATTAAGTATGTTAAAAAAATCGTCATAAAACAAACAAACCACTGTATCAAAATCTTTTTAATCTTAAAATCATCAAAATCATGATGAACTGCCAATTTCAGAGAGATGCAACTAAAGAAATGATATTACAAAAGGGAAAGAATATCTCAAGCATGTAATATAAAGAATGAATTCAAGTGATAACCTGAATTTCTGCCAAAAGTATCTGCTTTTTACAAAGATTTGGCAACAAAGTGCCAAATCTGGTGCAATTTTGATAGCAAAATTTGAATTATTTTTGCAAAACTTCCTGAAAAAGATTTGGTTAGTGCATAAGAAACTCAGATACTCACAGAAAGGAAGAAGATATCATAAAATTAACAGATTAAAATTCAAATGTGGCTGTTTCTTACCTTGTCTGCCATCAACATAAAAATTTCCAGCCATAGACAGAAGCAATTCATATAACTGTATGGCTTCAGATGTTGAATTCAGTTCAACAAATGCATAGCCTCGAGATGTATTAGTAAGAGAATCTTTAACTACGCGAAGACTTTTTATTGGAAGTGTTGTTAATTGACCCAACATGGCTAGGACTCTTCCTTCAGTAGTTAACACATCAAGATTTCCAAATAACAAAGCTATAATTACAAATATATAAAATAAATAAAAATTTACAAAATTTTAACATAGTGATAAAATTATCCAAATACTATAAATTAGGTAACAAAACAAAAAAGAGAGAGAGAGAGTTTTCCTTCTTTTTAAAAAGATGAACACGAGAGAGAGAGAGAGAGACATTTTTATGATTCACTGGCAAAACAAATCTAATGCAGTATACTTCCAAAACACATTTCTTAAAACTTTTCATTAACTACTTTTTTCAATTAATACTTTAAAAGAAAGGCATATAAATGCAAGAATATTTTCCCACAGAAAATGCCAGAAATACTTACTATTTGATGGAGTACTACTTATTTCATTGTAACAGTCACCATGCTGCCATTCAAATGTTTCTATAAAAGTTTTCAAAATATATGTATTGTCATTAAACGATTATATTAATTAGAAATGAGAAGTAGGTAAACATAAAAAGTTAGAAAAGGCAGTGAGGTCAAAAACTTTTCTCATACTTACCTTCTCTGGCAGAGTTGCATTTAAAGCAGTAATCTCTTCTTTTAAAGTTACTCATACCACACTAAAGAAACAAAATTTATGAAAGTCATATGGCAATAAAGTTTGAATTATTTGTACATTGAAAGGACTACATCAGGCTAATTACAATTACTAATATACAGGAGGAAATTTATAAATATACAGGAGGAAGAATGTTTAAAATTTTAAAAAATGGATTGAAATAAAAATAAAAGCTGAATTAATCACAGCAATTTTCAACATTGAGAAGCACTTCGAGTTATTTTAAAATTTTTCTAAAGTGCTTTTGAATATTATATTGTAATTTTGGACATGCTTGTAACATCATTTTCAAATAAACATATTAAAAATTTACCTTTGGACAATCCCAATCAGCTTTGTTTAACATATAACGATCAGCACCAAGTAAATCCTTGGGGATACTATAATGGAGACTAGCTCGATTACTTCCTCGGAATATCACAGTACCCTGCAAAATCATAAAACAAATACAAAAATTAGATATCACAGTATTACAAAATAATTTCATAAAATTCCGGAAAACCGATAACTCTCGTCAAGGAGGGTACCAACTTTGCAGACGGAAAGACGGAACATCCACGAATACAAAGATAGGGCAAGACGAACAACATGCAACGGCGAATTTCGACAACCAAGCCGACTCAGCAAAAATTTCGGAATACTCGAAATACCGGATTGAGGAAAACTTACTTTTATTTCCAGTTTTCTGAAAACTAGCCCCAAAAAACTTAACAAATCATAAATTTTCATAAGACTAACCTGATCTTATAAAAAGGTTTGGAATTTTGGAAACTTTCCAATTTTTAAATTTTTTTAATATATTCTTAATTTCAAAACATTAATAAAATGGGAAACTATTTACCATATTTAACTCGGTAATATTTTAATACTTAATAATGGATTAGCATTTGGTCTTTTCTCATATATGATTTTAATACACAACTTTTAGAAAGCGGCAAAATTTAAAATATCCTTAGTTCGTAAATATATAAAACATTCTTTAATAACAGACTTAAATGCCTTAAAAATTTTATAAAAAATTATCACGATTACAAAAATGAAATACTGTAGGCATGTCAATTTAAAACTGTTAGTTGGAAGAATTTACTAAGAGTTATGATTAACATAAGAGGTTTTAGTTCTAAAACCTTTACCAAATATCATTCACGCACAGAAAAATAATTAAAATTCTGTATCACACTAGAAATAACATATTACATAAGCAAAGTTTAAATGATAAAAAAGACTATATTTCTGATTAACATGTTAATATTAAGAAAAATCTGAAAAGATATGATTTAAAAGATACTGATTGTAAGTGAAATTAACATTAAAATAACAGAATGCTCAGGTATAGTACCACAGCATGAAAACTGATTTGACATAAATTTTCAAACTGAAACTGTTTTTATTTGAACTATTAAAATCAGCTCAGCATTAACAAAATTGCTCCCTTCATGATTATTCGCAGACAATAAAAATGCTTTTACCCTACTTACTCCCAAGGAAAAATAAATAATGTCCTCTAAATAAATTACTCAGCTATTCTAATTTTACTAAATGGCTAAAAAACAAAGGGGGGGGACAAGGAAAAACTACTAATAGCTGTGCTGAAAATGTTCATTATCTAATTAATACCAAAAAAGGGGGGGGGGAGAATCACTCCAGTCTAAAAATTTAAATAAATAAAAAAGGGGGGGAGAAAAGAATATAGTAAAGTTAAATTTAGTTAGCAATAATTAATCATTTATTTGTAATTCAATTTCATTTAAAATTAAATTAACTTTAAATTTGCTTTTTACAAATAGAGACTGTTTGTAAAAAAAAAAAAAAAGAAGAAGAAGAAGAGGGGGTGGGTGGGTGGGGGAAGACATATTCAAAATCCTGGTTTTTGTGTTAGTTTTGAGTTAATTGCCTACAATTCTAGGATAATACAGTCGACTCCCGATTAAATGGGGGCATTACTGGGGATGCCTATGGATAGCGCAAAATCTCCATTAATTGAAGGACAGTTGAAGGAACATAAGATGAGAGAATAACCTATCACATACTTAACAGAATGATATTGTTAATCATTAAAGTTGTTGAATGTGAAAAATATGGAATTGTAAGTTCAAAGTATTTAAAAGTAGAAGAATGCATTGTAAATAACAGAATAAACATTATTAGCAATGAAGAAGTCATAAATTAAAGGACATATTTATGTGACAGAACTTGAACAATCTCATTGAATTCAAAGTCATGTAAAAATTTTGCTTTTTTTTTTATTGTATGATGTTTATATATTTCAGATTAAGTATTTAATTACATGCTGTTTTGATTAAATTAACTCTCAATATGTTATCATTTGCAGTTATTAATGTTGTTATCCATTTTTCATTTCTATTTTGCAATTTCAGGAGAGACTATTTTGTTTCATGATGAAGGTTTGGGACATCAATTTTCTGCTATTCCACAACAAACTAACTTTTGCGACCCGGCTAAT
Organism: Stegodyphus dumicola; assembly: GCF_044657685.1. NCBI lineage: Eukaryota > Metazoa > Arthropoda > Arachnida > Araneae > Eresidae > Stegodyphus > Stegodyphus dumicola. The sequence goes on along the minus strand of NC_140772.1, from coordinate 16,220,688 downwards.
AGGGAGTCTACTGTATTTTTCTAAAATTCTGATTTATGAACTGGTTGTGAACATCCTCAGACTCTCAGATTAAAAATAAAGAAGTGTACTGTAGGATTAAAAGTACTTATTTGAAGTAATTCACCTTATTAAAAAATTTACAGTTCAAAGCAAAACACATAAAACCATGATATCTAAACTGGGAGAAAAAAAAAAAAAATGCCGTCAGTAGGACACAAACACAAGAAAGAAAAATTTGGGCATATGACTCAAAAACCAATCAAAAAAGCCTAATAACTGCACTAATTTTTAGCATACATTTATGCAGTCTTATAGTTTCCAAATCATTAAATAAATGCAGAACACAATAAAAAGACTTCCACTACTAGAATAATAAGTAATACTTCAGTTAAGAAAAAAGTATCCTCCAGCTTCATGTTTGACAATTTAATCTATATAGTTTTATCCCCCTCCCCCAAAAAAAAACTAAAAATTTATTTATTATTTTTATTAGACTTGTGCTTAAAATCAGATCCAGCTATCTGAAAGTACAGACTATATTACCTACCAATGAACAGAAATGCAAACTATAGGAAATCATCTTTAAATTGTAATCAGCTGTGCTATTTTCCTTCCCTACCCATATTTAAACACTATGTTACTTTTAACAATATATATATATGTATAAAATAATTACATATATATACATACACATCACAGTAAATTTTTTGAAGAATATGCCTTTTTAGGGGGGGTGACCAAAAATTTTTTTTTTAATTAATGCAATTTTATTTTCTAACATAGTATTTCACTAATAAAAGTTTTCTGCTAAACGAAACCAGGATTACCCCTTGCAAAAAAAAAAAAAAAAAAAAATATAATGCCACACATGTAATATTCATTACAATACTACTCTACAAAATATGAGATTACATAAAGATCAGAGTTGGATTAAAAATAATATTAACTGCATTTAAAACTTATTATTAACATCACAAAATGAAAGAACAATACAAAAAGAAAATACAAAGTACTCCATATCCTTGAAAAAAAAAAGGGGGGAGGGGAGAGGAGGAATGTATAAAATTCTGAGAGCAGAGGACTTAATTTATACAATCAGTTCATTTGTATAGTTATATTATTTTACAAACTCCTAAAATTATCTGATTTCTGTACACATTCTCAGCTACAGGCCCACACTAAAAAAAAAAAAAAAAAAAAAAAAAAAAAGTATTCTAAAAATAAATGGAGTAGTTTAAAATTTGAAAATTTAAGGATTCAGATTAAGTCCCACTTTAGGTTATCCAAAGCAGCTTTCTACACAGGGCTTCCAAACTGGTAAATTGGGTAAAAAACAACTTCATCTTTTTTTTTTTTTTTTTTTTTGTGAAATTTTATTCAATGATTTATTAAATTAATATTAGAATTTGCTTTTTGGAAAGGCAAGAAAAATCTGCTTATCTATAAGCATAAAAAATAATTCCCTTTTATAATGAAACAAAGTTCAGTGGAGTGGCATAAATAAAATACATATAATAATTGACTGAAAATCAGAGGAGAACAAATCTCTACAAAAAAGATAAATTTTGAGATGCAAATTTTCTTTTCATGTAAATGAAAAGCACACTCTTTATACCTCTCTCTCTCTTTTAAATGTTATTGAATTGTGGAGAGGATGGGGAAAGATTTTAATTCTTCAAATTAAAATGCATTTTAAATCCATTACTATAGTAAAAATACTATAACTCTTCACTCAAAGTACTGTTCTATAATAGAACAAAACCTATTTTAAATAATTAATAGCTACAACTTTTTCATGGATGATTTAGTTACTTACAGGTTAAAGTATTATTAAAAAAAGATCCACAGTTAATTTGGAAGCCCTAACACTGCATATTTTGGGGAACTAAATGAACCTAACCAAAATTTTAATTCTACATCAAAAGATTTACAATGCATACACATTTCGAAGAATCTGCATTTCACTTACAATACACTTGATTATTGGGTGAAATTAAAACAGAAGTAGGTTGCATTTTTCAGATTCCTAGTACATATTAAAAAAATACAGGGTTTTCTAATAAGAGGCACAAAATTGTATAATCATTGAAAATACAAATCTAAGAAATTTCAGAAATAAAAAATCAAAAAATGTTTTTTTCCTCTTGCCTTTAATTTAACAGATTTCTCATTTAAGCATAAGTACTAAATATTTAATATGATAACTAAATATATTTCAAATATTTTAATACATTGACAAAAATTAAAAGGCACGAGGATATACTTATAAAAGAAATTTTAAAGTTATTTTATTGTAAGAATTCTGAATGGATATATTGCATACACATACAGTACTAGAAACCACACATAATGGGCAAAGGTTGTCCATTTTTAAATTCTGCAATTTTTTTTTTTTTTTTGGCAGGGTGATCTCAAAAGCATGTTTGACACTTTTTGATGAATCTTCCTCTACAGCAGCACTGTGCATTTAGAATAAAATTCAGCGGAAACTAGAAGCAGTCAGGTAGTTTGATTCCACTGATCAATTTTACTTTTGGGTTTGCACAAGTAAATTTATGTGCATAAAAGAATTTGTTGTCTTCTTCTTACGGAATCTTATATCTTAATTATGGAATCAAATGGCAAAGCCTTTCAGGCATTTAATTAAAATATTAGTACATTCAATGTAATTCTAAAATAAATACTTTAAATGAATGGATTTGAAGACCAGAAATGGAATACACTGCTGTTGAGAGAAACTGGATTAAGTCTGAAATCTGGCATGCAGATTAGTTATCATACGAAATGGAAATAATAATTCCAAAATGAAAACTTCAGCTGCTTATGCAAACAAAATACATAAATAACTCAGGTTGAAATATAACTCAAATGAAATAAAAGAGGGCTGTTAACGTATAATCTCAATCATTACAAAGGTAAAATCCATTGCTATTTCACTGACAGTATGAAAACATGTCTGAACACAATGTGAAACAACAATATAAATAACTGATAGGCTTCTAGAAAGGAAGAATCATAAAACTGGCAGATGATGGTTTGCAATGCCATGAAGGATGAGATTCATGTACAACTATGCAAGTTTGGTGAACAATGAATGAAAAAAGTTCATATCAACGAGAGGAGACTGGAATATCAATAAGCATGATGGACCAAAAAGAGACATCAGCTGTGCTTAACAGTGATGAATCTATAGAATTAGCATAACAATGGACGACAGCCTAGGTTTCTGATCTGTATAAAAATGCTTGCTACACTAGGATGTGCAGTTTATTGCTCATTTTTATGACTTCAGTTGACCTTTTCTTATCAATGCCAAATGCAATGGTGTCAAGAAGACAGACAATAGAAGAGTCAATAGGAACAAATTATTTTCTCCTGACATCATCATAATTTGGGAAGTTATGTTTCATCCAGATTCTTGTCTTCTACAAATTGCAGACATTACGTATAATCAGCATTACATGTATCAAATACTGGAATAAAAAGCCTTACCACTGCTACTGTGAATGTTGCATGCATTATTAAATATTTCTTGTGTCAACATCAAGTGTTAACTCTTTCTTGGACAATACAGTTGTCCAATTTGAATCTTAAAGAAAATATATGTAGGATGACATCTCACATAACTACAACTGATAATTGTAGATATGTATTCAATTTGCATGCAGTATCATTCCACAGACAACCACTCAAAATTTGTATCAATGATTACTATGTTATGTACAATAAATCAAGCCTAAAAGAAGACAAATAAAGTATAAATCATGTTCTTTCTCACGCTGAAATTTTAACTATTTATACTTTACATCATATATTCTCTTTAATAAATATCTTTGTACTACCTCAAGTATTTCTTGGTGTTGCCAGAATCTCTGAATAGCAGTGAAATGCATCTGCAAATAATTTTAAACTAAATGCTAGAAATAATATATCTTTTTTTTTAAATAACCTGTACATGAAAGCCAAAATTTAAGCTAGAAATCTATGCATGTTGACTCTAAATCTTTGTTATAAAATAAAAAGTATTTGCAAATTTCACTTCCTCCCCATTATTTTGAATTAAAAACAAGGACACTACGGGGGAATAACTGCTAGAGTGGTTAGACAGAACATTACCCATCTATACAGATGCACATAGAAAGTAATATTCAAATCATTTTTGGAGACAAATCTCCAGGACTCCTAAACTAATATTTAGTCCTATTGACCTTACATATAGAACTGATTTGGCATAGTTCGATTATAATATTTTTACTTTTTATCTCTCAAAATTAATATATAAGAATCTAAATCTAGAAACTGAAAATTAAGCTATAATTTATTCTAAATGCCAAGTTTTTCTCCCTATCTTTTAATCAACTGATTGATTTAATTATGCAAAAGCAGCCACTGGTTACTTATGTAAAAACAAATGCCAGAGAACGTTTCAAAAGAAAAATGGTTTACGTTTACATTACGAATGGGAACAGACAATCAAAACCTTATAGAGCTGTGAAGATTAGAATCTAATATAAACAATCCATCGAATTAGAATTTAGAATTTCACTGAAAAATCTTATCTCATAATCTAAGCACTGTATGCATACATATACACTGGGAAATTTTTGAAGATATGTATTTTCAATGCAATGTGCAATCTTGCCATGAAAACCCTGTTATAAATTAATGTAACACTCCTTCATATACAGAAGAAAATTTTAAAATTATCTCTTTATTGTATGGATTTCTGTCAAGTCCCAAATTCAGCATTCTTCTTCTTGGGGAAAATGTTGGTAACCCCACAGTAAGAACTGGATAGGAAGTCAGTTGTTGTGTGATTACAAAATAAGAGTAGTAATAAATAGCAGCAACAAAACCTTGGTAAGTTCCTTCCAACGTACGGCTTCGGATAGTAACTGAAACTCCACAAAAGCAAAGCCGCGAGATGCACCTACAACACCATGTATAAAGTGATATAAAACATCAACATTCATTTACTATAGATACAACAAAGGTCTATGTACTAAGTACTTTTTGTTAAACTTACCAGACACACATAAAAAGTAATATCTAAATATATAAATACAGCTGAACTTTGTTTTTACATTTCAAAGATATAATGTAAAAAGCAGATTTTAAACTATTCTCATGACAAAGAGAATTCAGAATATAAGAGCGCTTTATGGCGTAAGCTCTTGTATTATACTAATCACAAATTTCTTATAAATTCTGATTTTCAATGTGATTTTTTGGGAAAAGAATGAATGATTACAGCTGCAAAATACAAAATATTGCATTTTTCAAATCTTAGATTTAATGCATAACAAAAATCAAATATACATCACTACAAAGAGAAAATAATAAATGCAAAATATAGAAAGCATTCAAGAAAATTAAATATACAATATTTTGATATTTTCAAGTACTTAATTCAAAAACTTTTACAATGTACAAAATTCTTGAATGATAAGAGGAAAACTGTAAATTACTAATTGCAGTCCAAAAACATATCAAATTTTAATGTAAAGTAATACATTTATAATATGGGAATAAACATTCTGTGAAATAATATTTTTTAAAGTTATACTTGCTATGCTTTTAAAATATTATTCATTAGCTTTTAATTAAGTTGCCAAAGAGAAAGTCTGGAAATTTTTTTAATGCAAAACACATACCATTTTATTAAATAAAAAAATGGAATTTAAAATAAATACTTGAATGAAAGTAAAAATAAAATATATGTATACTACATACTTTTTTAATAATGCAAAATGTGAAGGAAGCAGTTTGTTGAGGGGGGAATAATACACAGAAACAAAATAAAGTAAATATTTAATATTTATCTTGTATTTTAAACTGGGTAACGAAATAAAGTTAAATTTTAACAGTGAGATCAAGGCAGGAAAAGTATCATTTGCTTATGAAGCAACACCATCATTTGTTTATAAAGGAAGACGATCATTTGCTTATGCAAGAAGAATATCATTTGCTTATAAAGAAAGAAAAGCATTTGTTTAATCAAAAATGATAACTAAAATCAATCAAAACTATATTCACATTTAATTATTCTGAAAACAAAATGACTTTTAAAAGCTCTTAAAAAAAAAAAAAAAAGGAAACAAATCCTCACCTGTTCCTTTTTCCCTTATTAAACGTATATCTTTCGGCTCAAGCCCGTATCTTAACACTTCTTCTCGAATCTAGGAGAGGGGAGATTGTTTTAGATATCATTCATTATTCACTAATAATGTGATGCCTTAAATAAAAGTACTTCATAAAATACATTTCAAAATACTATAAATTATATACACTGAACAAAATATAATACTGCAGCATTTAATTCTTATAAATACTGAGTTTATCTGAAAGTGAGACTCAATCAGAAAACCAAGCCCTAGTATGACTTTTTACGATGCTCATTATAAGCATAATCACCAAAATAAATCTTAGTTAAGATATTCAGCTTATTGCTGTTGAACCAGATTTATTTCTGTTGAACATAGAAAATGCCATGGTTCGAAAAACAAAAATTTATTATAGAGTAATGCAGAGATACACGTAGAGAGTGAAAAAGTTTACAGAGGTTATGTATATAACTTTACAACAGATCATGTTTTAACAAATAATAAACAAGACACAATAAACAACTAATCAAAAATAACACAAAGAAATATAAACAAGTAGAATGGGATTACAAATGTCTCAACACTCCCCCTTAATCGCACATTATAGAAAAGATAGAAGAATTACACAATTTTTAAACAGCTTAATGACAATAGTTCATAGAATTTTGTTTTGGACAGAGCCTTAGTTTACATATCTGAGATTTGTAAACTTGATTGTACATATTAAATTTTAATATTATTTTCTTTAACAGTCTTATGAGTGAACTTTTAATTTTATATCTATATGTTTCAGCCTATCTGAAAAGTTTTCATTAACAATACTTTTAATACATGAGTGGTTATCTTCAAAAATAGAGACATTTTTAACACTGGAAATTTCATTTACTACATTTTTTATCCATAAAACATCTTGAATACCTCTGCATAAAGCAATTATTTCAGCTTCTGTTGGTGAAAGTGCAATACACTTTTGCTTGTTACAGCACCACATAATAGGACAGTTTGACCAGTAATTGATTTCCTATCTTGAGTATCATCCCCCCCCAATCTGCATCTACATACAAACATAAGTTTGCCCTTTCCAAACCACCCTTTTTGTATATCAATTTTAAATTTAAGGTGTTTTTCAAGTATCTAAGAATTCTCTTTAGAGCACACCAGGCAACATCAGTAGGATGCTCCTGCAGTTGGCTTAAGCAATTTACTGCAAAACAAAATATCTGGCCTTGTAATATATGCTAAGTAAAGATCCAATTAATTCTTTGTATGAACATGAAATGCAATTCCTTTCTGAAAATCAGTTGCTGTAGATTTTGGTTCAATGGGAGTTTGGGCAGTTTTACAATCAGACATTTTAAATTTATCAAGTAATTTTTCAATATATGGTTTCTGATCTAAATATAAACAACCGGACTCAAACAATAGTCTAATGCCTAAAAATTCTGAGACACTTTTAGATTTTGACATTTGAAATTCTTTAGATAACAATGATATTATAATACTTGCTTCTTTTACATCCAGACCAGCAATTAATAAATCATCCACATAAAGAGCCATAATTACTTTCTTACAATTTAGATTTCTGATGAAAATACATGGTTCAGAGTCCAATTGCTTAAAATCTAATTTAATAACAAAATTAAGAAATCTCTGATACCATTGTCGAGGAGACTGTTTAAGACTCTTGCCTGGCTTTGTACGTTTCATCTCATTTTTTAGGTATAACCCATTTGCAGGAAATGGCGGGTAAATTTTGCAGATCCCAGACGTCGTTATCTTCCATAGATTTCATTTCCTCGCCCATACTCTTTTCCATAGTTCTGGTAGATTTAGAATATTTTCAAATGTCAGAGTGTCTTGTTATGCAAACATCACTTGGTAAGTCTCAGGATTAGGATACCTAACTGGTTGTTTCTTTTCTCTTCAAGATTTTTTCTGTTCCCGCCTTTTCATTTGAAGCATTTAATTCGTCGTTATCAGTATGTGAAATTGATTTGTCTTCATTTTTAATGTCATCATTGTCATTTTCACTCAAATCAGAACTATAGGGAATGTATTTTTGATTTTCTACTTTCTTCTTTTCTTCATTAAATTTAACATTTCTGGAAACAATGATGTGTCTTGTTTCTGGAAATGATATTTCATTGTGGAATAACCTACAAATATCATTCTGACAGATTTTTCATCTAGTTTCTTTCTTTGGGATGGTGGCACAGGAGTATAAGCATCACAGCCAAATACATGCATGTTTGTCAAATCAGGATTTTCACACTGTACTTCAGAAAATAAGGAACACGATTGTCAATTGAATTATTTGGGAGTCGATTATTTATATAAGCAGCCGTAAGTACTGCTTCACCCCAAAGGAATTTTGGTAAATTTGCCTCAAGTATCATTGTTCTAGCTTTTTCCAGTACATTTCTATTTGCTCTTTCAGCAACACCATTTAAAAAAGGTGTATAGGAAGGTGCAGGACCTATTTTTACACCTGCTCTTTTAGCAACTTCATAAAGTTCTCCACTGACATATTCTTTGGCATTGTCACAGCACAGTTTTGTGACAGTTGGATTCAATTTATAGAATAGTTCAAGTTCATCAACAATGTCACGTTTTCTTTCGAGCAGTCTTACTTCCATAAATCGCGAGTAGTCATCAATTACAGTCATGAAATACTTTTCTCCTTGGAGTGTGCGAGGTTCTATTGGACCACATATATCAGTGTGTATAGTTAAATGGTTTGGATTCTTTTATACAAGGACCCTTACTAGGCAATGTACTTTGTTTGGCACGAACACATACTTCACAAAAAGTCTCTTTTGCAGGAAGATTCATAAGTTTTAATTTTTGATCACAGCAGTGTCCTGATTTTCTGTGCCATAAATTATCATTCTTTAATGATAAAGCTGTATATAGGTTTGGTGAAAAATCACTAAAATATTGTCCAAATATCCAAATCTAAAATGTTTTTGTTTTCAATGTAAACTATCTCCTTTTTAAAAATTACGCTCAAACCTGTTGCCTCAATATTTTTGACAGAAATTGTCCGTTTAATTTTGGAACGTAAAGAACTTCTTTTAACATTATTTTAACACCATTCTTAGTTTTGCAGCAAATATCACCAATGCCTTCCACTTCTAAAACCGCCAATTAAGATGTGCATTTAAGAGTTCCAGTCTTAAGACTTAATTGAGATAAACAATTCCTTGTGAGAAGTTGCACTAGAATCAATAATAAATTGATCACGCCCAAGATTTCCAGCTATACAAGATATTTATTGCAGACGATGCATACTTATTACTATTTGAATTTGCCCACTTTTTAGAATTATCAAAACATTCCTTTTTGAAATGACCAGTTTTCCCAAAGCTATGGCAGACGCAGTTCTTTTTACTACAGAATTTAGCAGAATGTCCTTTTCTTTTACAATAAGTACAAAACAGTTATCTACGAGGACTAATAAAAACAGAGTTGTCCATATTTGGTTTAGAATACTTATTTTTATTTTTGCAATTTAACATAAGGGATTCAGAATCAATAAGTCTGTTTGTAACAAAATCCAAACTCAAATTATCACTTGGTTGATTTTCTAGTGATGCCTTAACATTTTCATATTCCTTCAGCAATCACATTAATAAAATGTAAATAATAACATCAAAGTCGCTTACTTCAGATCCTGAGATGCATAGATTATTAACTAAGTTCATTATGTTGTCGATATGTTGTCTCGTTGACACATCTCTAGATTTTCCTATAGTAACTAAATGTTTATGCACTAAAATTTGACTCACTGCTCCTTTAGCACTATATGTAGCTTGCAGTTTCTTCCATACTTTACATGCTGTGTCTTCACGTTGAAGAGAAGCAATAATATTATCACTTAAAAGCGCAAGAATTAAGGTATAAGCTTTTTCTGATTTCAAAACAGATCCTGAGATGCATAGATTATTAACTAAGTTCATTATGTTGTCGATATGTTGTCTCGTTGACACATCTCTAGATTTTCCTATAGTAACTAAATGTTTATGCACTAAAATTTGACTCACTGCTCCTTTAGCACTATATGTAGCTTGCAGTTTCTTCCATACTTTACATGCTGTGTCTTCACGTTGAAGAGAAGCAATAATATTATCACTTAAAAGCGCAAGAATTAAGGTATAAGCTTTTTCTGATTTCAAAACAGATCCTGAGATGCATAGATTATTAACTAAGTTCATTATGTTGTCGATATGTTGTCTCGTTGACACATCTCTAGATTTTCCTATAGTAACTAAATGTTTATGCACTAAAATTTGACTCACTGCTCCTTTAGCACTATATGTAGCTTGCAGTTTCTTCCATACTTTACATGCTGTGTCTTCACGTTGAAGAGAAGCAATAATATTATCACTTAAAAGCGCAAGAATTAAGGTATAAGCTTTTTCTGATTTCAAAACATCTGCAGTTCTGTCCGTACTTGCTTTTGTTTCCAAAAATGTATCCAATTCCTTTGCAATAAATACTGCTTGAACTCTTCGACAGCAAAGAGTAAAGTTATTAACCCCATCAAATGGCGTGACACCAAAAGCTTCCCTTTCACTTCCTCTTGAAAAAGACATCATTCACGAGAAACCAAAACAAAATCACACGAACGATAAATTATGACACTGGCATAGAAGGTTCAATGGGGGGGGGAAACAGAGATCAGCAGTGCATTTTAACTTTTGATGAACCATCCTCTGCTGTTGAATATTGAAAATGCGGTGGCTCGAAAAACAAAAATTTATTACAGAGTAATAAGCAGAGATACACGCATAGAGTGAAAAAGTTTACAGAGGTTATATATATATAACTTTACAACAGATCATGTCTTAACAAATCATAAACATGACACAATAAACAACCAATGAAAAATAACATACAGAAGTATAAACAAATAGAATGGGATTAAGTTTCGGAATACATAGGACCTGATAGAAAGCTAATGCATCGGATGTGACAGAAAGCTATACTTCTTTTTAACCGATAAGAATGCAATTACAAATGTCTTAACAATTGCAGAATGACCAAGTAAAATGTGCAAAACCCACACGAACACTTGATAATGAATGGACAAGGCTGTGATTAATAGGAATCTTTATAATAGAATCTGTCATGTTGTTGTGTTGCACACACTTACTGCACTCATGTGAAACATTTTCTGAATTTTGTGCCCTTTTGTAATTTCTGCACAGTCCATCATTTTTAAAAGTTTTTGTTGTGACTCTTATCCAGTAATTCTTCAAATTATCACTTGATTTATAATAGATTTAAACAGAATATTGTTATTTTGATCCTTAATAACTTCATAATTCTTAAAAATTCTTGTTCCCATCTTTGTAAGTTTTCTGTTAAAACAACATTTAATGTATTTATTAAAGGAAATAATATCTGGATCTTCACAGAAGATGAGTGCAAAAAGAAAGAAAATACTTCATCTCCGACGATAAACATGAAAAAGTATTCATGAGGTATTCATTCAACACGCAGCCAAAATAGTTATTTGGTAACTCATTATTCCACTGAATGTATTTATGCGGCAACCAAAGTAGCACATGTCTGTTTTAGTTGATAATTCAATGGATGCAGAATTTGCACAATTCTCTGATGCTTTTTTAGTAAATACAAATCGTTGTAAACTCAGGGAAAACACTGCAAAAAAAGAAGAATTTCTTGAAAAAAGGAAAATGTTTTATTATTGATGTTTCTTGCCTTTTTTAACTTTATCAACAGACTGCTGTTGAAAGGAATTCTTATTAAGCCCTCATTTTGAAACTTTTGTGTATTAACTCAAAGAAAAAGCAGTTGTCAACATGTTCACATCTATTCAGTGGGCCTGCAAATAATCAGAAAATATAAGAAAGGACTATTTTATCAAGTATAAGAAAGCAATCCTAGAGAACTTCCAGGATATGAATTATAGTTTTCTGAAAAGAGATGATACATTTCAAAAAATGGCCACAAAATTATGATTAACCTCAGTTAACATGTGGACAAAGGGAAATGCTAAGACTAAGTGTGGATAGAGTCTGCAACTGTTATTTTCTGGGTTGCAAGATCATCTGTGAATGGACTACAGAAAAAAGAGCAAAAGTTCTGAGCATCACATTCAAGCATTTATTCTTGCAATTGTACTGTAGATATATTCCCTGAATAAAGCATCATAACAGAGGACAGACAGCTCCTTTCAACAATACTAACTTAACTGTCTTTAAAAAGATAACAGTATTCAAGTTAAAAGATATTGAAGCTATTCAATGTGCACTTGCCCTTAAGTCGACCACATCAAATTTTTTAAATGAAATTTCTTTCTAACATGATTTCTACATATAAAATTGCAATGTTCTTAGATCAAAAATCTCAAAAGACATTTCATCAGCAGGAAGTCTTGCCAATCTATACCCTCCCCTTAATTCCACACATATATGTGGTTACCTGTATTTTGAATACTCACCTGAATGGAAAGAAAGACTTGCCTCTAATTATCACTATTCTTAGCAACGAATACAAGATAGATAGGTAAGACTGAACAAGTTTCAAGCACTATTTGTTCTACGAGGTGACCAAATAGGTCTGGTAATCTGGGATTTAGCCAAGGACTAACAGCATTTCCTTGAAAAAAAAAAAAAAAAAAAAAAAAAAAATTGTATAGAAACGATTGCTTGTCTTTAGACTTCTGATATTACAACAAAAAAAGTCATTCAAGGGCCATTTGCACTTGAAAATCAATAACTACATCGAAAATAGAATAGAGAGAAATCAGCATGGAAATTTTCTGGTAGTGATGTGGGTGAAGACTTCTCGGCATTAACCTTTTAACTGTCATGCCCGAGTTAATCTCGGGCACAGCACTGGTGTTCGAAAATGTCACCCCGAGTATTACTCGGGGTAATTTTTTTTTTGAGTGCATCGTATTGTTATACCCGAATATATATCGGGAGACGTTTATTTCGGCTTCATTTCTTTGTCAAACCCGACAGTATCTCGGGAAAAGTTAATGTGCGCTCAATTCAATAGATGACAGCCCTTTACTGAAGATTTCAAAGGTCAGAGGTTATAAGTTCTTTGGTTCAAAGTGCACAGGATCTTTTTGTTGTAAAATGGCGTCCAGTTCTTTGAAACGTTATATAGATGATTTAGATTCTTCAACCGAAGATGAAAGATGTGTGTCTGATGTGCAGTATTCATGATATTTCCATGGTCAGACTCAAAAAAAAAAAAAAAAAAAAAAAAAAAGATATACTCAAGCCGAAGATTGTTTCTGACTACAGTCTAACTATGGGTGGTGTAGATCGCTGTGATCAGGAAATATCCTTTCATCCAAAAATCCGAAAACGTCAGAAAAAATATTATAAAAAGATATTTTTACATTTACTAGACAAGGTACTTTGGAACTCATATTTACTCTATAAAAATGTATTTGGGAAACGTATTACATTTTTAGAATTTCGAATCCAAGTTGTAGAAGAGCTTTTACATAAATATGATGATGCAGCTTCTGGACAAAAGAAGTTGGCAGAACACCTACAATAGATAACCCTGCCCATCTTACTGAACGACATTTTATTTCCTGTATTCCTTCTACTCCTGTGAAACGTGAGCCTACAAGACAGTGCAAAGTGTGTTATTTGAAAAAGGATAAAAATGGGAAAAAGATAAGGAAGGAAACACGGTTCTGGTGTAGTGATTGTGGAGTTGGTTTGTGCTTGGAAAAGTGTTTCTAGTTGTACCACACAAGACTGAATTACTGAACTACTAATACGTATTCACTTTTCTTTATTTTTTCATTTATTTATTTTTTAGAAAATAATTCATTTTCTTTCATTTTTATAAAATAATAATGCTCTACTAGAAGCGAACTTTACAACTGCCATGTTGAGTGGCAGCCGCCTCAAGCAAATACGTAGTGGCTACAAAACTTCAAAAATTTTACCCATATACTTCAAAATATCAATTTTTAACTACCTAAGTATATTTTATTTTGTACTAAACATTTGAAAAAAATTTGACAATTTGTGTACCCAAATCATCAAAATAACTCGACAGTTAAAGGGTTAAAATCACCAATAGCTGTATTGCCACTGCAGACTACATGATCAAGGAGGGCTTATTTAGGAATAGATCTATTGCTAGATATGAGATTATGACCAATGGTTCTACAGGAAATAGAAATGCAAGAAATTCAGATCTGAATTTGGGACTTGAGTTTTATGAAAATGATCCTCAGAAAAAGACAACACGTCTGTAATTTTTAACATATGTAAATTTTCTCAGTGAATGACGAATAAATGCAGATGCTTGTACATGAATCTATGAAGTTTCTAGTAAATCAGCAAATGCAAAATGAATAAATGTAAGTAATATTATAGTACCTAGTAAATATATTTTATGCATTGTTGGGTATGAAAAATCTTTTTAAAAAGAGGCCTAATGCATCTTCTTGAGCAAGAATTAATATAAAACTTAGTTTAATTTTGAGGATAATATAGCAGTTAAATTTATAAACATTATCATAAAATTACATTTCCAGATTATTTCTAGATGCAAAAAGTACTTTTTTAATTTACTGAGAAAGAAAGAATCAAAATACTCAGAAATGCATTAAAAAAGCTATTATAATAAAAGGACTTTTAAATTCTGGTAATTTATTTAATATCAGGTTATTTAATTTTGTCAAAGCTTTGAAATATATGCCATAGTGCAGATACGCATTTTACGAACATACACTTTTATTATTACATCAGACAATACAAAATCTTGTTAAAATTATATTAAAGAATGGAATGCTATGTGATTAGAACATTATGTTCTGTGATTACCAAACTTTCAGTGTAATGTTAGTTCAATATCATACTCATTAATATTTTAGCCTTTTATTCTTAATACAGCAACAGAACAATTGCATTTTATTGTATAAAAAGGCTAAAATTATGAATATTTTAAACTTATTAGCACAAAGGGGCTTTGTCCCTGAAGGGCTATTGTTTTTGCTATAAATGTCTGTTTCACTTTTCAAACTGTTGCCACCATTTTAAGAAAAAGAAGGAGTCTAAAATGAAAGAATTGAGTGGCAGGTAAACAGAATTTTATAGATCTTTAGTCCAAAGGGGCTTTGTTCCTGAGGGACTATTGTTTTTGTTTTGTGATTTTGCAGTAAAAACTTTAAAAGGCTGTATCACTTTTAAAATCGTTGCCACCATATACTATTGGCCTGAATTATATTTGATGAAATTAAAGAATGAAAAATCTGCATATATGTATATTTCTCACATTGTGATAAAACAATGGTACATAGAACCAACGAATTTTGAATGACATAATACTACTGTGAATATGGGCATGTGGAAGCCAATATTTGAATTTTGTTTTACTATCTATTTCATATTTTGTAAATCTTTAGCAAATTTTTGATTAACAAACTCAAAGACTTCAAAACGAGCAATGGCAACATTGTACAGAAAAAACATTTTTATCTCCAGCGCGTGAGTCTATGTATGAGAAATTCTAAAGATTTGCTCAATTTAAAACTATTTTGCGATATTGCTCTTAAACTGAATTTTATGATCTAAGTGCGAAGAACGTGACATTTAATAAATAAAGGTAACAGACAAAATGTTAAAAAAAAAAAAACACCCATTTGAACGTAATTTAAAATCTGAAATCTTTTAGATTTTTATTTATTAATTGTTTTCTTGGTGATTCTTTTTATTCAATGAACTATACGAGTGGCTGAGGGGGGGGGGAGGAAGAGAGAGAGGAGATGGATAATTGAGTTTTCAATACACACAGTTATTTAAACATGCAGAGATTATACACAGAAAACACAAATCTAAAAAAGACAGGTTTTAATAAGTAGATACAAAATAAAAAGATTTGAAAAAATTTCCTATATAAGCAAATTTTTGTTTCAATCACTTACTTCTGATTCTGTTACACTAACATCTAATCCTCGTACCATCAGAGTATTATTAGGAATCTCTTCCCTCCAATCACGTTCTCGTGACATCATTCTGTCTCGGTCTCGATCTCTTCTATCTTCATCTCGATCATAAGATCGCTCCCGAACGCGATCCCGACCCCTATCCCTCTCACGACTACGATCTCGACCTCTATCGTAATCTCTATCTCTGTCATAACGATCTCTTTCATGACGTCTTGGTCTCCTCTCTTCTTCATCATTATATCCATATGAATCTCTGCGACTGAATTTACGTTCATGAGAGTTTTCTGAGCCACCACCATAGTTATCATTTCGAAAATTTCCACCAAACTGATTCTATAAAATTTAACAATTTCAGATTTAATATTTACATGTATACTTTTGAGAATGAAAACAAAGCTATAGATCATATAACACATGAAATGTGAAAACATACATTGTAATAAAATTTAACTTTAAGACAAAAATAATGCTTAGACTGATGCCAGTTTTTTATTTATTGAAACAAACCCTCCATGAAGGATTAGGTATTACACTTGCTAACAATATACTGAGCAAATTTATGTAAAATGGCTGAAACCAATGCTCTCCCAAACTAATTAAAAAAAAAAAAAAAAAAAAAAAAAAAAAAAAAAAAAAAAAGCACAATATCTCAAAGTAAACAAAATTTCATCTCTAAAGTCCCCCCCCCTGAATAATTACAAGCTCTTAATAATGACAAACAGTTACACTACTGAGGATAAAAAACTGTAAAACTGGCAGTTAAATGACACATTATTCATTAAAAGGAATAAAAAATTTTATCTTACTTATATACCAATTATTGGTTTAATAAACAAAATGAATGATTACTATTTGTTTTTTAAATGAATGAAAATAATTTGTTTTTTACCCACTGGTAGATAAGTTTTAAATGTTTAATTGCTCTAGTTTTTAACCATGTTCATGGAAGACTGGTTATGTTAACATATAAATATTCTTGTATGTTACTAGATAACTATATACAGACTAAGTATACAGTATTTCATAAAAATAAAATAATAATAATTTTTCTCAGTTTTGACAGATTATTTGTATTAATGTGATTTTCTTTACAACTTTACATTAATGAAATTCCTTTTCAAAGATACAGCACTCAGGTATTAATAGAGCTGCTTAAGAAAAAATGCTCATCAAGTTCAAACTATTATAAACTGGATGCTTTACAGAATGAATAAATCTAAGATTATTAACATCACCACACCAATCTTTTAGTATCCAAACACATTCGGAGCACTTTTTCCCCTCGAAAACACAGTATGGATACACTATATATAGTTTTTTTCATTTCTTTTTTACAGATATTAATTATGGAATATCAAAGTCTAATATATACTATTATCCTGCACACAATATTAAATATATGTGAAATTTTAAGCAAATTTTAGAACAATTTGAAACATCCCACATGAAAAATTATTGCAGTTATATATAAAAAAGTAATACCATAAATTACATCATTTTATCTAGAGAATGAGGTATAATTTTAAGGATATCTTGAAAAAAAAAAAAAAAAAAAAAAAAAAAAAAAAAATCAGAATATTGAAGTTTTTATATGAGATTTTTCAACAAATTCACAATGTCATTATTTTAATAAGAGGCTGCAATTTCAAAAATATTGAACATATAAATATTCTGGTCTGTCATTCTCTAAATAACTTTATACAGATCAAATATACAATGTTTTATAAAAATAAAATAACAATAATTAGATCTATCTTTGCACCACGTAAGCAGATGCATTTAAAGTTCAAGATGCTATATTCTTATTATTAAATTTTCATCCAGATACTTAAAGCTCCTTAAATCTATAGGTCCCACCTTCCTTTTGCTTAGCTTTATCTGTTTTGGTTTTTAAATTCAGCCTGTTTGTTTTTTCTGGCAATTTTTACTCTGGGTAATGAATGACACTTTGATTCATTTATTTGCTCCATCTCGAGCTTACTAAATCCTTTGATTTCATATACACCATACTGTATATCTATACAATTTAGAATACCTAGTAAATCTCAAAACCCTCTGTTAAATTGTATAATAGCCATATATGCCCCTAATTCCACAGACACATCTATTGGCATAAATTTCCAAAAAATACCATTTAAACTTTTGTTCGCATTTTGTCTTTCCTTATAAGCACTTTTATAAGAGTTTCTGCTCATATAGCTTTTGTATACAGGCTTAAGACTATGAGTAACATTCTTGGGCAGTCCTTTGGATTTGTCTGCATACAACTGATGCAGCTCGCTGATATTTACACCATGTGTCTTGTCCAACTGGACACTGACCATGCATAGGTTATTTTGCACTAAAAGAAAATGTGAAAAAATGGAGCAATTATGGTACTTTCTATTCCTTTAAGTTACATACATTGCTCCTGGTTGTAACTCCATAGTAATTTTGAAGTTTGTCAATAAAGACAAAAAAAGATAGTGAGCATCGTTGATCAGTCAAACAAGACCTTCCCCCCTTTAATTTTCTACACCTGGAACAGCACTTCTGAATATGACCTGTGCATTCATGCTTGCTAACACTATTTAAACATATACCTTTCACATCACAAACCACTTTCAAATTCATCTGTCGATGAGCAACCTTTTAGTTTTAGTCCACTTAATTGCTTTATTAACATCACATTTTACTTCCTTTGTAACCCATTTCAGAAATTTATGTTTACTTCGATTTTTTTCATCTCTCACTAGACTTTTAACTCAAATGTTAGTAAAAATAATCAAAGACTAATATAAATCTAATTCAACCTCGTATGCTAGTGAGAAGCATACGATATCGACATGCAAACAATAAAAATATTGCATTTTATTTGAAGTAATTTCATGTTGCTGCAGAAATTATAGAAAAGGTTCTTTTATTTTCCTCTCTTTTCTCCGCCTTTTAAATTATATATATATATATTTAAAAAAAAAAAAAAAAAAAACTGTTCATGCCCATTTCTGTTCTTTGACTGAAGACTTTCGCCGATTTAAAATGTACATTTCCCATTTTTTCGTGTTTATAAAAATTCTTTCTAATTAACATAGAAACAGACACAGACCTTTTTTGGAAAGCTAAATAATCAATCGATCCAATGAATGAACAAAAGAAAATTGGCATTTTTAGCCAAAATTGGCCTTTCCAATACATGCCGATACTGATTAAATCTAAGATTACTAAGATTACTAAGATCACCACACCAATCTTAAACAAAAAAGGTACTTGTTAGTTGTTCGGTAACTGCCAATATACCATTGAATAATCTAATCGATCTATTGATGCTTTACGGTGATGAAATCCAGTTTTTTTTAAAATTTATTTCTGTCAGATTTTGTTTTCGCATTCACATTTCAAAATGGCATCAAATGGATTAAAATTTTTTTCAGCTTATCTTAACCACAGTATGCATTCTTAATATGTAAGAAGACAAACAATGAGGAACTGTACCACACTGCCACTTATTCCTCCATTTTGCTGATCAAAATTATGTTTCTATTGTTTGCATGTAAATGCAATCTCAGAATTGAAAATGAGACTGAAATTTAAAAAAGGGGGAGAAGGTATTAAAAAGAAGAGAAAAATAAACAAAAAGCTCAATTTTGTAAAGAATCTGGAAACAATTCTATGGTTGTTAAATTCTCAGAGCTAAAAGAATCAGTGCTATAAATGATATTTTTGGCTATTTATTGGCAGGCACCGAATGCCCAACAAGTACCATAAAAAACAAGTAAATCTTAAGCACAGAACTTACTCTATTAGATGAAGGATTCAGAGGAAGAGGAATTGGACCAGAAAAAATAGCCGGATTTATGTCGGTCTGAAAATGGAAAATATCTTATACTATGACATTCAATTCAGTTGTTAAGAAAATCAGAAATTACTTTAAAAAGCAGACAACTAAAATTTGAGCTAGAAGACCTTTGAAATAGAAAAAATATCATTTTACAATGATAAGCATCACAGAAAGATTAAATACAAAGAAACTGAATGAGAGGGAAAATTTTTAAAAATTAAGGAAAAAACTACTCTTTAAGTTAGAAAGCGATGAAGGTTCAAATAATAAGAATCTGCAATAGTACTTACAGTAAATTGTAGAAGAGGAACTTTTTGCCTTGAACTTCCCATATTGTCAGATATTCCATTACCACCCTAAGAAATAACAGTAATCTTACATACTTTTTAAGACATGAAATTAAATGTTCGAATAATAACTTTGACAGTAGGTGGAAACTTTTAACTCACTGGCGTAAAGTAAAAATGTAAACATCTGGGAATAAATATGTTAATTTTTTTTTTAAATAACTATAAACTGAAGCAAAAAGACCACTTAGAAAAGAGGAAAATAACCAATAAAAGGGATGGGGAATGGTGCTAATTTCCAAGAAATACATAATGGAAGTTAATGATTCAGGTGTTATAAATATGTTAAAAAATTCAAACCAGCTATAAACTGAGATGTGAAATAGCAACAAATACCAAAGCAAGAAGACCACATAGGAAAAAGGAAAATTACCAGTGAAAGGGATGGGAATGCTACTCAATTCCAAGAAATACATAACAGAGGTTAATGATTCAGGTGTTATAAATATGTTTAAGAAATTCAAAATACCTATAAACCGAGATGTCAAATAGCAAAAATACCAAAGCAAGACAACCACATAGGAAAGAGGAAAATTACCAATAAAAGGGATGGGGGAATGAATTCCAAAAAAATATATAAGAGGTAAATGTTCATGCGTTTTTACTGCAAGATCAAAACCATAAATCATACAAAATTCTAAGAAGATAAATTAAACATTCTTCAGACATGGAAGTACATGCAAATATATGTGATGATTTGCAAGTTAACACAAACACAAAGCAGCATTCATGGTCAATTGAACACATTTCTTTCCAGGACAAAACAATCCTTAAGAAACTTATTCTTAACTTGATTTACATAGCAGCAATGGCATATTCTGTATGATCAATCTTGATCACATTTTTGCCTTTTTATATCAATATGACAGTACAAGTGACCAAACAGAAGTAAATGGCGACATGTTGGCAGAACACGCATGAGCAGGAATGCTATGTGTCTAAGATGAACACACAATTCAGAATGAGAGTTTCAGTTTAACTTTATCCTGATTGGTTAATATTAAGATTCGGTTCTCAAAATCTGAAAACATTACTGACTGAAATATTATGCAAGCTAGCTTTACCCGCAGCTTCACTCACTTTGATGTCCTTAAAATAAGTTTCAACTCCGCGTGAATTTAAGAAATATACTCCGCGTAAAATTTCACTAAATACCATCCTTCTTCAAGACCTATAGGCCGCAGATATTTTGTATTTACACTTGACCAAAGAGTTATTTATACAAATAAAGAACATTCAAGCACCTTAAAATCATAAAAATGATAGCTGTTATCGTACACAGTAAAATGTAAAAAATATAAAATGTAAATGCAATTTTTCAAGCAACAATAACAGAAATATATAACATGAATGAATAGATCCATCATGTCATTTTTTGATGGTAAGATCCCACAACTTTGAAAATGATATATTATTTATTGTTCTGTTGAAGAAAAATTCCAAATTTTAATCATGTTTTTCAAGAAACAAGAAAAAATATGGTGAAAAGTTTATTTATATCCTTATTCATGAAAGTAAAAAGTGATAATATGTACCATCTGCTTTACCAGGGAATGTGTGACAGATAAGCCTAATTAGCATAATCCAAGCCACAGTGATCAAACAGTTTCTGATATGCAAAGCAAAGTGCTACGTCATCTGAAAGTGAATCAAGCACTTTGTGAGAAATTAATATTTGAGTAAATTTCTGCAACACAGCATTTGGGAAAACTCAGATAAGCGGCACTTAGTGCGATTTTTTCCACCATCTTGAATCACGAAAAATCGCCATATCCTCGGGAGGAAATTTTTGATGCCAAGAGGGAAATAGCATCAAAAGGCACTTTCCGAAAATTCCCTCTTCAGCCCAACATCGGGGGGAAAGCTCTGCTGCGCGAAAATCGTGTAAGGCAACGCGTAGCATTTGCATTGAGATGATATACCATTTACATAACAAATTGTAAAAGATTAGTTATTGTTGTGATTAAGAAAATCTACATACTTTTTTCATCTTAGTATTTTATAATTATGATATACAGAACAAAGTCCGAAATTCAGACATCCATTATCCGGAATGATCTAAAATCTGGACCTCAAAATCACCAAAAATGTTTTTCAACAACATTTATGCATTTGCATTTAATCCCCCCCCCGTGCATAATAAAACATCTGGAAAGTTCTGATTCTTAATTTCCCTTTGACACTAAATAAAATACCTTGTTATTGAAGACACAATCATTTTAGCATAAAATTGTAAGATCAGTAATTTGGCTCTGTTGCTGCGTATCTCAAACCAAAACATTCCACATAGACACATCGTTCATTTGACGCCAACCTGGCGAATCATTATTTATTATACTTTCCTTTCATCACCGCATGCTTATCAAAACATGACAACTTGGATAATGACTCATGTAGCAATGCCTAAGCAATTTTTTATGTTAGTAATTGAATAATAAAGGAGTATGGTAACCTTTTATGTTGGCATTACGCTTGGCGATACAGATTTTTGTTAAATGCGCTAAAAATAGATTTTGTTGATGATACTCATAGACCCAAAGATTACATTTAGGGCTATTTGAATTAGGAATAACTGATTTGTTATTCACATAAACCCAGAACCAGCGCCAGGTCTCGGTATGGCTGCAGAATTTAGGACCCACTGAGGCTGCATCAGGCGGTAAGATATCTAGCAGCTGCACTTAATAAGGGCTTAAGTATATGTGGAAATTTATTTATTCAGATCTGTGCAAGAAATAGACATAAGTATAATGAATAACTAATACAATTTAGGCTTAATTGTCACAATGCGCGATAGAAGCAAGATAAAATTTAATGGAACAACCTGTCGTTAGTCGCCAAGCTCATGAAGCATAGCCAAATATGTATGTCAAAATAAATGCACAAGGAAAAGACGGAACATTGTAGATGCGTGATTAGACCCATACTGAAGAAGAATTTGATAGCGTAGTATTTAAAGAACTTGGCAGTCGAGGCAGTTTTAATTCCATTTTTATTTCCAATTGATATTTGTGGCCACAATCACTTGGCACTCTAGTAATGCCTTTCCACAGAAGATTTACATTTTTGATATTGTTGGGATAGAAAGCAAGCCAGCGAAATTACATCTTAGGACAGTAGAGAGCAAAAGCTGAAGTGCGTCGTTATGAAAGATGGAAGCACGCGAAGAGAAAAGTTTTGGTTTACAATTCGGTGATTGGTCGTCAAGAGGCATCTGGTATTAACGGTTACGTAAGATCGCATGATTAATTTGAATGACGCAATGCAGATAAGTTATTACGATTTTAGAATAGAGAGGAAGAATTAATGTTTATAGTTATATTATAATTCTGATTCATACATTGTTATCTTACATATTTCCCCCCTTCAAAAAGAAAAATTTTCCAATGTGCATTACATTTAATTACAAGTTAATTGTTATAATAAAAGCAAAGGAACTGACGGAACACTGTAGATGCGTGATTAGACCCATACTGAAGAAGAATTTTGATTGCGTAGTATTTAAAGAGCTTGGCAGTCGAGGCAGTTTTAATTCCATTTTTATTTCCAATTGATATTTGTGGCCACAATCACTTGGCACTCTAGTTGTGCCTTTCCACAGAAGATTTACATTTTTGATATTGTTGGGATAGAAAGCAAGCCAGCGAAATTACATCTTAGCACAGTAGAGAGCAGAAGCTGAAGTGCGTTGTTATGAAAGATGGAAGCACGCGAAGAGAAAAGTTTTGGTTTACAATTCGGTGATTGGTCGTCAAGAGGCATCTGGTATTAACGGTTACGTAAGATCGCATGATTAATTTGAATGACGCAATGCAGATAAGTTATTACGATTTTAGAATAGAGAGGAAGAATTAATGTTTATAGTTATATTATAATTCTGATTCATACATTGTTATCTTACATGTATATAGTGAACGATAATTAAATTTGATAATGATAGCCGCTAATTTTAAAGGTTTTGGGATATTGTAAAACAAAGGTGATATTTTCCAATTAACGGATTTTGTAAAGAAATGTGGAGAAGCGATAATAAATTAAGATGATATAAAAGATGTTTTTCATTGTGATGACAATGCTTCTCAATCCTCAATCAATTATTGAATGATGAAATCTGTAGTGTAGTTCTAGATCCAGAAGAAAGTGACAGAGAAGTTACTGAAAACGAAAAAAATTTCGATTGACAAGTTAGTCGGAACGCAGTTACAGGACTTCAACAATGTAACTGAACAAGAGATTATGCCTGTCTACAGAATTAAACAGAAAGTATTAGCACAAAAAACTAAACTTAAACAACTTACATTGAAAGAAATGTTTAATAAGGGAAACAAATAAATATTAAGCTTTTTTTGTAAGTTTTGATATCCTTTACATCATAAATACTTCATTATTTTATTAATCATGATTTCATATTTTAATTTTATAATTTCTACATGCCATCTTACTAAATTTAAACTGATGATCTACTATCCAGAAAAATTCCAAATCCGGAATCACCGAAGTCCCAACGAGTCCGGATTTCGGACTTTGTACTGTATTCAGATACATGAATTCAAAGAAATGCCATTAGTAAGAATTTTTAAGAAATTATATTAAATGACATTAATCATCTGCCATTAAAGCCCAAAAGGAAGCTGTTGAGCTACTGAGTGACACAAAACTTGAGTTTCCACAAAAATCTTTGACTGAATTTCCCACAATTTTTAAAACCGAATTAAATTTCTTTCTGCCACATACTAATGTGAACCACTTCAGCTTTAATGCTTATTAAATACAAATATAATTCAATGTTAAAAATATTGATGCTTTCTATCTACAAGGGTCAAATACTGCACAAGATTTATTCTTCTGTCATGCAGGGGGAAGAGGGAAAAAAAAAAAAAAAAAAAAACCTCCATGTTGTTAAACTGTGAGTTTCTATCATTAATTTCTGTATACTTGAAACAAATCCTAAAACTACTTTCATGTGTACGCTGTTTTGTACACATGAAAGTTTGGGCTTTAATCTGCCATTAAAGCCCAAAAGGAAGCTGTTGAGCTACTGAGTGACACAAAACTTGAGTTTCCACAAAAATCTTTGACTGAATTTCCCACAATTTTTAAAACCGAATTAAATTTCTTTCTGCCACATACTAATGTGAACCAATTCAGCTTTAATGCTTATTAAATACAAATATAATTCAATGTTAAAAATATTGATGCTTTCTATCTACAAGGGTCAAATACTGCACAAGATTTATTCTTTTGTCATGCAGGGGGAAGAGGGGAAAAAAAAAAAAAAAAAACCTCCATGTTGTTAAACTGTGAGTTTCTATCATTAATTTCTGTATACTTGAAACAAATCCTAAAACTACTTTCATGTGTACGCTGTTTTGTATCTTTATTCTATACTTAAAATCCGGGGTCATGCAAAAAAATTAAGAAGCCTCAGTTTATATTATAGTTAAAATAAATACAGTCAAAAGTCTTTAATCCGAACCTCAAAGCTACAAACATTCTGCGCATGCGTCATGCATCTACGCATGTGCATAATATGTTTACGCATGCGTGTTTCATGTATAACGGATGGTGTAAGCTAAGCTAAAATTATCTATTTCAGTTAACGTTGCAGATTGCGTTGTTCCTTAATCTTCTAATTGGATCCGGCTTATTACTTTTTGCAGACTGTTAGAGCAATTTTATAAAAGTAAGCTTGAACTTTCGAATATGCCAAAAAGAATTTTCGATTCTGGAGCTACCAAAGCATCTACAAAGCAAAAGCATGTTTCGATGCCCATCAAACAAAAAGAGTGGAATTGCTGCAAAAAATGGATAAAGGCATGAAGAAAGTGACAGAGAGGTTAGTGAAAACAAAAAAATTTCGATTGACAAGTTAGTCGGTATTCTCGGCACTGCAATTACAGGACTTGAGCAGCGGAACTTTGTAACTGAACAAGAAATTATGTCTGTTTATAGAATTAAAGAGAAAGTGTTAGCACATAAAATGAAGAAACTTAAACAACTTACATTAAAAGAAATGTTTAATAAAGTAAACAAATAAATATTAAGCTTTTTTTTGTGTAAATTTTGATACCCTTTAGATCATAATTGCTCTTTATTTCATAAATTATGGTTTCATATTTTTAATTTTATAATTTCTCCATGCCATCTTACCAGATTTAAATTGATGATCTATAATCGGGAATCGCCGAAGTCCTGACGAGTCCGGATTAAATACTTTTACTTTGAAGCAAATACCATAATTTAATTTCCTTCTATGTTGTTTCAATAGTATCAAAAAGCTTAAAGGAATTTTGATCAGCACATATTTTCCCACAATATTCAGGTACCAGTAAACAATGCTCCTTATTCTTTGGATTTTGTAATTACAGCTGAATAGTTACTACTGTGCATTCTGGGATCAGTAGGAAGATAAGCAGCAGATGTTTTCAAATTTGGTATTTGCCCTTGTACCTTATCATCATCAATGTAAAAATGCAACAAGTACATTTTTTTGATATACTTGCTTTACAAGAGTTTTAAGTTCTGCAAATGAAATACTGTTACAAAAATTGCTCTTTTCTAGGATTTGATAAAAACAAATATCACATCTAGATATAATAGAAGTAGCCTTAATATGTACTGCATTATTTTAGATTAAACTCTTATTGTAGTGGTCTATATTTTCCCATGAAAAAATCTGTTAACCCTTTGACGCATGGTGGTCGCGCCCTGAAACCACCATTTTCCGAATTTTTTTTCTCCTCTTTTTCCCGATATTTTTCAGTGAAAATGAATTGATTATTAATCTTTTACATCTAAATAACACAAAATGACTGTAGAATCATATATGTTTTAGGTATTAATACTTCAGATCAGATGCCTTTTAAAATTCATTTTCGATGAGACAAAATAACTTCCTTTTATTAATAAAAACAACTTTAAATTTCAAAAGTTAGTCATCGCACATCATGATTTCTATCATAAACAATAAAAAATTGCAATAATTAAACTGCATATATTAAAAAAAAACCCTCTATATGTTTGGCATTTGCTATGTGGTTTCAGGGAGCAACCACTGCGCCACTAGAGCATTGTGTTACAATGCTTACAATCCTCTAGAGGCTCAGTGGTCGCCCCTTGAAACCACTGGCGTTCGCTTGCTTTTCAAATAGGAATGTTTTTTTTTTTTACCCGGATATAGATAAAGGGCTTTGAAACTACAGAGTTACTTTATTACTAAACAATACATACACTTGCCCAGTAAAAAGGTCTTTCTTTTCCAAAAACTTTTCTCTGACATCAACACACTTGCTCCCCAAGCTAGTATTGTGATTTTATAAATTATTTCCTGTGGTTTAAATTTAATGTAAATATACTTTGCTATAATTAAAAGTAGAAATTGCATAAAAGTTTAATTTAAATTTAAAATATTTTCTGAATATTTTGGGACAAAATACAAATAAAATAAGTATGTGTTGGAAAATATAGCTTATTTTAAACCTTTTACTGCATCATCTCTCCTCCTTGAAATGTTTATTTAGTTTAGTTCTTATTTTAATGTAATATAGTAGTTACTTCTACTTCTTTTTCTTGCTGCCACTGTTTGCATTGAGAACGGACTGTTTCAACCTAATTGAGATGCAAAAACGAAACGGGATGTTACGTCATCTGAAAAGCCGATAGCTGATTGGTTGCCGTGAGATGACGTCATTCCTACTTCTGCTATAAGTATCTCGCGTCGCTCTGGCTCAACCCTTCTAGTTCCTGCTTTCCTGGAACTTGAGTAAGCGATTTCCAGCCCCTTCAGAAGGATGCATGCAGTCCGGTGAATAAAGTTCCTTGGTTCCGGTTCGCGGGATGGCTGTTCCTGAATAAAGTTCCTTGGTGCCTGTCCGCGAGATGATTGTTCCGGAAAAAGTTCCTTGGTTCATATCCATAAGATGATTGTTCCAGAGGCTACCATGTGAATGACTGCCGGGTGCGGCATCCATGTTCTTCAATAAAGGCGACATTTAAAATACGTGAGCGGCGATTCCTCGTGCAAACGGAGTTAGGCCGGTTTTAAGTGCTTTCAAGAACTTCATTTAAATTTTCAGGTGTTTTCTCAACCATTGATCATGGACGTTTTGAATGTGTAGCCAACTTCATTTTTAGGCCGCATAATTAATGTTTAGGACATTTTTGTTTGTATTGAATGCCAGTGTTTTGGAGAGGTAAAAATATTATTTGATGAATGATGGTTATATTATATTTTTCCTAAGACTCTGATATTGTTGAAATTTATTTTCTGTGTTTTTATTCTTTATTATATTGTTAATAAATTAAGTTCAAAACCTTTTATTGTCTTCAATGTCTGCACAACATGGTATCTCAGGGAGCTTTTATTGCTACTACTGCTAAATGTTTAATTTTTTTTCAAACTCTAAACTTTGCTTTAGCATCAGTATGAATGGGGAAACGATTGATCCGTACAAAGCCAAAAAGACCAAGTCCCTCCCCATTAACATAAAAAACCACAAATTTCATGTGCCAGATGAAAAGAAACTAAATAACACTGGACATATACCAGTGAAATTTAGATCCAGGCAGTGTACATTTTGTAGCACAAGGAAGAAACCTCATAGAACAAGATGTATGTGCGAAACGCGCAATGTGGGTCTATGCATGTACCAAAGAGACAAAACATGCTTTGAACTGTGTCACAAAAAAATTTGTTCTTTGAAATAATAAATAAATAATTAAAAAAAAAAAAAAACCCACCGAGTTCTTTTTTTTTTTTTTATCTTTATTTGAGGATTTTAATCCATTTATCCAAATGTAGGTACTTATATTTTCACTGCTATAGAAAAATTACATAAATGTTTATTTTTTAATTTTTTCTGACGATTTACTTTGTAAAATAATGTAAAAAAATTATATATAATGCAATTCTTACATACATTTTTTTAAATCCGTAAATTTCGTCATTTATTGGAAACGCACGCGGAAAATGGTAAGTTTTTTTCCCTACTACATCAGTAAGTTTCAAAGTCCTAGACGCGCGGTGGTTTCACAGTGCAACCACCACCCACAGAACAATGGGCAAGAGTAGATTTTTTAAAATTCATATATTTGTCTCTAGGATCATAATATTCAATTTCTAGAGTTTTTAATAAAAAAAATTATAAAAATAATATCGCGCGCGTCAAAGGGTTAAAAAATCTCACTACCACTTTTGGTTTGTCAGATATAGTTAAAATCTAAAATGCTTTTAATCACGATTCTACATGCAGATGCATATATGAGTTTTAAATGCCAAATCTGAGAAGTTCTGGATTGTAATCATAAAATATTTTTTATGAAAATCTGTCAACAGCCTCAAGTAGACTATCATTTCTAGTTTTAATAATTTTAACCAAAAAAAAAAAAAAAATGTTGTTATAATATAAAAGTCTTGGCACTTTCATATTATTCCAATAGCCATAGCACGAAATTTCGGCAACTGTCGGCTATTGGCAACTGTTACTGCTGAATTTTAAAGATAAGTGATTATCCATTAATTGGCGCAAAATTTTACTACATGTCAGTTCGACAGGATAATATATAAGTACCAAAGTCTTAAATACCAAAATTGAAAAAGTTTTGGATTATACTTTAACATATTTTTTATTAAAAGATGTTATGGGCTTCAAGCAAAGTACCACTTCAAATTTTACCCCAAATCTAATCAACTGAATGCAAAAAGCTTTAATACATAAAACAGAAGATTTTAAAAGTTTGGTGTGAAAGTTATCATACGAAAAAAAAAGTCACACACACTAGCATCATTTTAAAAATAGTATAAACAAATCATGGCGGCCCTAATTCATGCTTACTTTGTTGCCAGATCTTGATGTATTTTTGCAAATTTGATGAAAATTTATGTCTATGCGATTTTTTGAATTGTTTTCGACTTCATTTCCTTGTGCTACTTTTTGCTACCTTAAAATATTTTTTAATACATTATAACGTTGCGCGCCTCCAACTTGCATGCAACCAAGGGGTGACTGTGAAACTGTATAAAAGATAGAGTCTTGTGAAGGATTTAAGTCCCTTTTTATTCAACGTAATAAATTACAATTGCGTGCTCTTGACGCTCACAGACTGTGCCAACTTGGCAGTCAAATAAAAATAATAACCTGAAAAGAAAGTAAAGACAAGATTCTAACTACGAGGCTCTCTAAAATAACTAACTCACCGCGTTTTACAATACCGCTGCTAATTCAGCAGACTTGAAGCTCACTGGAACGATTAACACTACTTCCCGCCAAGCACATAGGCCGCAACGCGGGGTTCTTCAATTCTCGCTAACTACCTCCGCGCTCGCTAAGTAAGAATATCACACACCGAACTTGTTTCCTTCCTATTTAAATCAGAATACTTCTGCTGATAATTTGAATCCTTGCACGTTCTACTCAAATTTACATATTCTGGCATTGGCAATTCCAGGGGAAAGTAAGGCTTGACAGGAAAGATAGTTTAAACTTAAAATAAATGTTAGTTAAAATAAATATAAACCCTACAACATTATTCACATTTGAAAATTTAAGAATAAGCAAGTGCCTATTTGAATTTAGAATGCTTAGAAGTTATGAGTAATTGAAGAGGGTCTGTAAGTATTTGTGGCATGTAAGAAATCAAAACTGGTACATTAAAACAAAAGTATGCATGGCAAAATTTCAAAAGAATTTCACAAAGTATTGCCTGAAATGTGATGTGATTAACCTGAAGCAGTTCTGCTGGGCTGTTCATTTTCATGAAATAATATACCTCAGGCGTAGACAAATATACTTGCTAACCTATAGCACTCAAAAATCGGGGAATTTTTTTTAGAAATCAGGATATTTATTTTCAACGGCAAAAAGATTTTTAAATGATAAAAATATACTTTTTAATAATGAATTACCTTCAAATCGTTACTAATTAATATCTAAAAGCTCAGTTACTAATTCTTAAATGCACACAGAAGATTCGGTATTAATAACTTTTTGGTTCTTTGTTTCCACAGAAAAAAATTTACTTTTTGTTTTCTTCAATAGTCAGTTTCATGTTGCCCCTTTGTTTTCGTGTACGAACATGTTTCAGAACATCAGCCCTTCCACCATGCGAAATCGGAATATCTCAATGACAAACGGTACACATCGCAAATGCATTACATTTCCTTGAGGAAATATTAGAAGGAAAGTCATCTGCGTACGATTTTTGAAAAATACATGAGTATTTTACCTCTTTCGTAGACGTAACTAATACGAAATGTTGTAATTTCTGAAACTATTTCTTGAAAGCATGTACGTTCACACAGGTTAGCGACAAGATGAGCAAAATAAGAACCTCAATCTTGTTTGTGCTCATTGGGTAATATGTGCCAGATGACACACAGTGGCACTCGATGCTAATTGGAGATATGGAATATGATGTTTTTGGACACATGCTCTCACTCATAAAGTGCGTCCCAATTTCTCACTGATAAAACTACTTTGGTTTTCTCTGCAGTCTAGAGAAAAACAAGATGCTTTCAGACACCTCAAATCACTTTTTTGGCGATGCAAATAACGAAGTATTAAGCCAAGCTACATAAAAATCGTAAGAAATTTTAAGAATAAGAGAAAGTTGGGAGAAATATGTTGCACATTGAGTTCGCGGAAGGATGGTCGAAAATCGGGAATTTCCCACCTAAATTCGGAGAGTTGGCAACTCTGTAAGAATACTGAAAGTAAGAGAGACGGAAAAATTGTGACACTTACAGCTAGCTGGTTAGAAAGAAAGAATTTTGAGCAACAAGTGAAAAAACACCATAAGCCACAAAAATTTCTCCATCATCAATATATCATATTTTGAAAAAAGCTTCATAGGAAAGAAAAATTTGTACATTATAGATCCTTCACTACTCGATGCAACGTTATTGAAACACGAGTTTATGGTGAAGGTGAAAAGAAAAGCTGTCAGTCTTGAAAATTCAGTATTGACAAAACTTTGAAAAAAATTTGAAATCAATACCAATCCAGTGGAGAAGTCCATTCGCCTCGTAGTTCCAAAAATGTTGGTGAAGGCAATCATAATTGAAGTAAATGATTATCTCTGTACAGTCAAAAGTCGTTAATTCGGACACCCATAATCTGGACCTCAAAGCTACAAACCTTCTGCGCATGCGTCGCACTGATGCATAGGCGTTTACGCGTGCATGTAAGACATTTACGGCTGCGAATATGTGTGTGCACATGCACATAATACGTTTACGCATGTGTGTTTAATGTATAACGGACGGTATAAGCTAAGCTAAAATTATCTAATTCAGTTAATGTTGCAGATTGCGTTGTTACTTAATCTCCGAATTGGATTCGGTTTATTATTATTTTTTTTTGCAGACTGTTAGAGCAATTTTATAAAAGTAAGCTTGAACTTTCGATTATGTCAAATAGAATTTCCAATATCTATTTACTAATATGTAAAGGATCTACAAAGCGAAAGTATGTTTCAAAGTCCATTAAACAGAAAGAGGAATTGCTGCAAAAAATGGATAAAGGCATATTTTTTGATTATCTAATCATTCCGAAATATGTTTATCAATTTCACGCTGCTCTGCGGGGGGGGGGGGAAACGACACGGCACGCAATGAATTGGAAGTTGATCTGTCAGCACGATCCTTATCTTCCAGGGCAGATGTTTTTATTTTATTTGGCTTACAATTTCTCACTATATGTAGTATTTCATCTCGATGTACTCCTTTGATATGATTTAAATCAAATTCCTCGTCATTATAATTCACTTCCGATAGCAAAGAAAGTGACAGAGGTTATTGAAAACGAAAAAATTTCGACTGACAAATTAGTCGGTATTCTCGACACAGCAATTATAGGACTTGAACAGCGGAACTTTGTAAATAAACAAGAAATTATGTCTGTTTATAGAATTAAAGAGAATGTATTATCACATAAAAAACGAAGCAACTTAAACAACTTACACTGAAAGAAATGTTTAATAAAGTAAACAAATAAATATTAAGCTTTTTTTTTTAAAAATTTTGATACCCTTTAGATCATAATTGTTCTTTATTTCATAAATTATGGTTTTATATTTTTTAATTTATAATTCCTGCATGCCATCTTACCAGATTTAAACTGATGATCTATAATCCGGAATCCCCGAAAGTCCCGACAAGTCCGGATTAACGACTTTTGACTGTATAAGATTACCAGCATCATGAAAGTGTCATACATGGAAAATGTGTGACTACAACACAATACTGGGTACACTGTGAAAAAACTGTATAAAAAAATTACTGATTTGCTGAGGGGTGGACAATTCAGTTTGAACATTAGTGTACAGGGGAATGTAGATTTGCTGATCAAGTATGAGTCGGAACTCTTATCTCACCAAGTTACAAAGCCTGTACATAAATACCACTTAAATTCTTACCAAAATCAAAATAGTTATTGCATAGACAGCATCCCCCTTCTTTGAACAAGATTTCCTCAGTGGCTACCACGCCATTTGGGAACAAAATAAGAGTAGTAATCGACATGTAACAGAAATCTTCCGAGAGATCACAGCCATTGGGAAGCAAATGAGTGTTAAGAATTCTACCTGCTTTCAAATAAATTTGAGGGAGAAAAAAAAATAAAAGTGCATTATTTTTAAATGCTTTTTGTATTTATTTTGTGTTGTTTCACCATTGTTTGCTCTAAAGGTAATACGGATATGAGAATAATTCGCAGAAACAGAATTTACTACAATTTTGTTTGTTACTCTGATGATTCGCAGTGATCAGATTGAAATCATTTAAAATATTAAATTACTGACCAATAAATGTATTTTCGTAATTTGTTTCAAAATACATTTTACATTATTTAATATACATTAAAAAAAAAAAACTGTTTCTTGCTAAAGAGCCAGACTTAAGGAGACAAAAGATTGCATGCTGCTTGTCAGCTGCAGTTTGGCTACTCCTGACATACAGCAATCTACATTACTAATTAATGAAAATAGTTTCATTTTCAATAATTTAATCAATTCATTTGTGAGCCTCTAACTTCATCCCCTGCTTATCATAACATAAATATATAATTTTGTGCACATACAATGAAATCTACTTTCACATCTTTCAGTCTAGACAGCTTTTGAAACAGAAATTTGGTCCATACCATTCAGAAAAAAGCAAATTAGCATAATTATTTAAGGGAAAAATAATAATAAAAACTGAATTAAACAACAAAATTCAATTAGAAAATAGTCTACATTATCACTGATGCTGCGCAACATAAATTTTGTTGTAGCGTGCTCACTGTCTTTTCTCTTTGTATGATTGGAAGTAGCAGTCTCGCTGTTCAACGACAGAATACCATCTCTCTACAATATCATTACCGTTGCAAACATGGCATCATGAAAGACCAAAAAACCAAAGGGCCTTCAATGTGATGCCTATGTTAAGGACATTTTGTATATCCTCTACATCTGAATTGCTCTGCTGATATATTGCTTAGAAACGGATGTGCACAACTGGCTTTACATTTTTCTATGAAGCAACAGCTCTTAGATCTCTACGTATTTTTCTACATCACATACCTACGAATGACAATCAAGCAAGGCCAAATCACATGATTCATGCTCAGGATAAGTTAAATACAGGATAGGTTATCTCATCAAGCAAGGCCAAATCACATGATTCATGCTCAGGATAAGTTAAATACAGGATAGGTTATCTGTTGCGAAAAAACATTATTCAGCTTATCTCCACTTGCATTGCATTCTGTTGAATCAGAAAGCAAAAGACTTTCTTCGAACTAATACTAAAATCCTTATTCAGTTAATCTTCGGATTATGGAAACTTGTCGATTTTCTGGCGAAAATTTGGCAACCAACCCTGCTACAGCAACCTGCTAGTTTTTTTTTTTTTTTTTTTTGGACGCCATTTTGTTTTCACGAAGTAAAGGCACTTTTTTTTTTTTTTTTTTTAAACTCAACATTTTTTCCCAAGAATCTGCTAGCCGAATTATGCTCATGTTAGAACTTTTATGGAACAAAAGTGCTTAATCATGAAGAAGATTAGGTGCAAAACTGGGAGAAAGTGCAGAATCGCCCACTGTTTGCTGCGTTTTTAAGAATTGCACATACACGGTATCATCCATGTACACATCACCCTATTTTCACTTAAAAAAACATCCCAGATTTGCACAAAAATGGCATTGCGCACACTCTTGACTTTATGCATGTACACTGCTAAAGTCCTAGCTAGTAACCTTTATCACCTTACCAAAATGTCGCCAAACTACCTGTTACCATATTCCAAAGATTAACCTCTTATTCTTAAACTTTGTAGGCAGCTGCTAACGTAACAAACACTTCAGTCATTCATCTTTCATTATGTACAGTTCACTGCATAAAAACTGGAAGAAATTTTTTACCAAAATACCATTATGTCCAGAAATAACAAATTGCTTTTATTTTACTTTATGGCAAATTAAGTAAATATATAATGTTAAATGCAGAAACAATTAACATGAACAAATGAAATGTTCTTCAATATCATTTTGTACTCTCCCCATAGCCCTCCCAAAAAGGACATCCACATTTGCACTGTCTCAAATTGGTCTGAAGATGATGGAAGAAAACTCCATAAAGAAGAACATTAACCATACAAATCTGATGTGGACACCATGACTTTCTTGCAGAGACCTATTAAATTATACAAATTTTTTCCTACATTTTATTTAAACTTATTTCCTTGAAATTTTCATTCACTTAAACTGTTCTCACTTTGCAGGAAGGCAAAATACATAAAAACTCAAAACCTCTCCATTAAAAATTGTAAAATACAAAAAAACATAAAACACCAAATACAGCTTAAAATTATTAATTTAGAAGTCAAACAACAAAAATCAGCATTATATTTTCACAGGACTAGTTTTGATGATTTTACTGAACCATCATCCTCAGCTACAAAAGCACAAATTAAAGAGAGAAGATATAATGATTAGATAAGATAACAAAGCCTGGACAGGAGATAAGCCACTGGTGTCATCTGTTGAAACCAGAACTAAAACATAATTAGCGTATCCGTTAGCTAAATATTTAGTCTCCAGATTTTCAACTCTAAAAACATTTATCCTAGAAATTTACTCATGGTTTCTTTTGATGTAAACTCATTATTCACCAATGTTCCAGTGGAAGGTACATTAAGATGTCTAGAAACCAGACTTCGCGAATTTCATTTCTCTTGCATCGAAATTGATGACCTAATTTCTCTCACTCAACTCTGTTTGAAACAAACGCATTTTGTTTTTAAAAATAAATATTACAAGCAAACTGAGGGATTAGCCATGGGAAACCCCCCAGTCCCATCCTGGCTGATATCTATATGCATTTTTATGAATCAAAATTGCTTGATACTTTAAACTTCCCGGTATGGTTTCGCTACGTAGACAATACTTTTACCCTGTTTGCAGGTAACAAAGATGATTTAAATAAAGTTCTTTGAAAAATGAATTCCATTGATCCTGCTATTCGGTTCACTTCTGAACTTGAGACTTGCAATTCTCTTCCATTTCTTGACACTCTGGTCACATATAACACATCCAACTTCAGTAATGCGGTTTACGGTAAACCTTCATCGGTTTGCCTTCCACCACACTTTAAATCATGTCATCCGACTAAACAAAAGTTAATGTTTTCCGTGCTCTTCAAGTTTGCTCCTCCAAACTATCCCTCGATGAAGAACTAAATTTTTTAAAAGCAATAGCTATTGACAGGGGCTTTTCACCCAACATTATTAAACAAGCAGTTAAAAAATTCTCATCTTGACACACCAAAAGGCACACTCTTGTTTTAGGAGGTTTAATATAAATATTTACTTCTTACTGGTTACAAAAACGCACTTTGATGTTTTTATTAATTTCTAAAAAATAGAAATAAAAGAAAATAAGGAATGGAAATCACTATTGTTCTCCCATCCAAAGGTTTCCTTGTCTTCCTTTTCTTCATCAGATAATTCTTGAAGAATCCAAGCAAAATCAGCTGGTTGCACATATTTTTTTTACCATGAAAACCGATATAATATTTACAGAGTCAAATGTATTTAAATTAAAATAATACACCCCAATTAATAACACAAAATTACAAAATATTTGAGAAAAAAAAATATTTTCCGAATTTTAAAACATAACCACGTAGCACAAAAGCCAGTTAAAAAAAAAGTCAAATGACTTCCTGTTGGCACATTCCATGATGTGGGAAAGTCTAGAAAGGAAGAATAGAAATGACCTTCAGACGTCTCAGCTTCGATATGCGAAAAATGTGCATTAAAAACTGAATTTGTCGTAAATTTTGCGCATACGTGTGTGCTGGAAGGTTAACCCTTCATGTGGTTGAGCTGTATATATACATTCAAAAATATTTGTCATGATACTTTTAAGTGCACAGATGTGCATCCTGCATTATGTCAACACAAATAAAGTAGGATGTATATTAGAAGAAAAGGAGTCCGGGTTCAAAGTGAGAGCGTTATTTTGGAATTATAATTAACAAACCACCACTTAAAAGCATTTTAGGAAATTTTAGGCTTTCAGGGCAAAAACTTTGGCCACTTGGAGGGTTAAATATGCAGCTTGATTTGCTAAAAAATATTCCAAAACATGTTGATTGCCTATTCCAGTGTGTCTCATGGCAACATAAAATGTATTAGGTTATTTCCTTAACTGTAGATAAGGACTAGTTTAATTCCTAAAATAATTCTATGTGCAGCCAGCTAAAATAGTTATCACGAGAAAGAAAAAATACATAATAATTTTAACGATTCCAGGTAGTGTAATTTCATAAAAAATATATAATATTTCTAATTAAACATCTCATGATGTAAATGCATTTTTATTTAAATCCATCAGATTAAAAAGTAGGAAACAAAATATTATTAGGAACTGCATTTACAGGTCTTAAACTACTTGGTTTTTTAATCAATAACAAATTAAATTTGGAAGTTAAATGCCTTCAGTTTTACTGAGTAACATGCTAGCTCATGGAAGATAAAAGTATTTTATTTCAGGCAATGGCAACACACTGACTAATAGTTAAATAGCCGAGTTTGTTTTTTACAATCAAAAAGATAAATATCTTACATTTTGTACAGTAGAGACAAAAATGCTTTATTTTGAAGAGTACTGTCATTGCTAACTTTTAAACTGCAGAGTTTGTTAATAAAAAATTAATTAAATTCATCCAGAATACACAAACGAATTCCAATTTAAAAATTTGAGCATTAAGGCGCACATTTTCAAGTGAAGGAATAACTACGCATATATAATTTTTTTTCCAATTTAAAAATTTGAGCATTAAGGCGCACATTTTCAAGTGAAGGAATAACTACGCATATATAATTTTTTCAATGAGAGGAAACATTCATGCATTAATACGTACATACATACAGATCCTTCATTATTTAATAATAATGAAGATGGAGAAGATGCTTTCTGGGGAAGGAGGATTAATTATTTTGCAGTTTACTGCAGAAATGATAAAAAATATATTCTAAATCAATTAAGTTGTTTTCATAATTTTTTTTACATATATAAATAAATAAGAATTCTAATTTTTATCCCCCTTACAATTATGCTTCTTCCGCTTTTTTAGGTGAAGGAAGAAAATGAAATATATATGAATGCAGGATTAGATATAATTCACTTTTGTGTACACTAAAATTAGTTTGAGAAGGTTGGGATTTATGTGTTTTCAACAGTGCTAACATTGCACTACTGCTTATTTTTTCCTAATTTCTTTCATTTACATAATGCAGGAAGAAGCATTTTAAGTTTCTCCAAGGAACAGCAGAGGGACAGAAGAAATCTAACCTTAGCACTACTATTATTATACTAAGCATTTAAAAGTTAAGATATTACCTTCATTACTATTCTTTTTGTTTTGTTTACCCAAATTACATGCTGCTGACACCAAACAAAAATATGTATAACATTTGCTGAAAAAGCTGGGAGAGGAAAATAAGAATTGGAATAATGAGTAAATACAATATTTTATTCTCATTATTTTAATACACTTGTAGGCAATGTCTCTAATGGCTTTCTAATAAGAATCTTGCATTCTCATTTTAAAACTCAAACTGCTCTGTTTATGATAAATAAAAAAAATTACATCAAATGTACTTTTTTAAAAGGCAGACTAAATACCCTTTGCACATAAGATATTTAATTTTATATGTATTAAAATTAATCCTTCTGTTATTACCTCCCCCCCCCAAAAAAAACCCTATTACAATCTATTAAATGTTACAGATAGAATGTTAAAAACTTAAAATACTTCACTAGAAAAAACATACTTCTCGGTAATTATATGAGTCATCTCTGGTACCTCGACTTCTCTCTTCTCTATCAAAACGGCCAGATCTGTTCCTACTGCTGTGAAAAAAATAACTTAATTAAATTCAAAGCAACTTATATAAACTTTACTTATTCAGAGAGAAATAATTAAATGATAAAACACAATATAAAGTTCTATTAGTATGAAGAAGAAATAATAGAAAAATATTAATACAGTCAAAAGTCTTTAATTTGGACTCGTCGGGACTTCGATTCCGGATTATAGATCATCAGTTTAAATCTGGTAAGATGGCATGCAGAAATTATAAAATTAAAAATATGAAACCGTAATTTATGAAATAAATAGCAATATCAAGGGTATCAATTTTTTTTTTAAAAGCTTAATAATTATTTGTTTACTTTATTAAACATTTCTTTCAATGTAAGCTGTTTAAGTTGCTTCATTTTATGTGCTAATACTTTCTCTTTAATTCTATAAACAGACATAATTTCTTGTTCAGTTACAAAGTTCCCTGTTCAAGTACAATAATTGCTGTGTCGAGAATACCGACTAATTTGTCAATCGAAATTTTTTCGTTTTCAATAACCTCTCTGTCACTTTCTTCACTATTGGAAGCGGCACATCGAAACATGCTTTCGCTTTGTAGATGCTTTGGCAGCTCCAGAATCGGAAACTCTTTTTGACATAATCGAAAGTTCAAGCTTACTTTTTATAAAATTGCTCTAACAGTCTGAAAAAAATAATAAGCCGGATCCAATTAGAAGATTAAGGAACAACGCAATCTGCAACATTAACTAAAATACATAATTCGATAATTTTAGCCTAGCTTATACCGTCCGTTATACATTAAACGCGCATGCGTAAACGTATTATGCACATGCGCAGAAAGTTTGTATCTTTGAGGTCCAGATTAAAGACTTTTGACTATGCTTAAAGCAAGATAGCTGAGGATAAAAAAAACTCAAGTGAAATATTACGAAATTATCCAATGAAACTGCACAAATAGAAAAAAATATTTGTTATATTGCTCATTTTTATTTATTATTATTTTTCATATAAAATATAATTTTCTGATAGAACACATAATATGTTGAAAATAGTTTATGATAATTAATGATGTCTTTGGCAATGTCTGAAAAAGAAAAATTTCTGTATTTCTTCCCTGTAATAGACAGAACTACTATTTTATTTATAGAGCATGTTTCTTCCACAAAAAAAGTAGTGTTCTTAGAATAAAATATTACCATCATGTCACACGAGAAAAATGTTTTGATCACTTGCAAGATTCGAATTTGTAATAAAGCAAACAAAACAAAAATTTATACTGATTTGCAAACAAATAAAGAAATATTTATTGACCTGCATACTTACTAAGCAGTGCCTACTGATTTAGGATTAATGATTAAAGTTTGATTATTCAGAAACCTTGGAAAATGCCAAATCTGAATAAGTGCAGATAATTGAGCACAAATGCAATTTACAGTACAAAAGCCAGATGAATGAAAGGAAAAAATTTTCAGTCTACAATTTGGGGGGGGGGGGGAAGGAGAGAGAGATTTTTTATTTGCTATCAACTTGAATTTCAAATACCTACATTTAAATTTTTCGAGTTTTTTTTTTGGGGGGGGGGAAGAGGCACTCAGACATAAAGACAAAGTGTATCATGATCAATTACAAATATGATGCAAATCATAAAAACTGGCAGAGATCTCACTAAACTTGCGTCATTCATTCTTGCAGAAATTTAAAGGTACAGATTGCTCTTTAATTAGTTAGATAATCATATACAAGAAACAGACATAACATATTAAAAACTTAAATTGATTGCTATAATTTTTTTATACTGTACAGCCACAGTTTTTATCACATTGCAGTTTTCTTGATGCCAGGATCCCATAACTTTGAAAATACTCTACTACAGGATCTTCCATTGAAGACAAATTCCAAATTTTAATTCCTTTTTCAAAACGTAATTGGAAAAACAGATAAATAGTAGTCGAAGACAGGATTCAAATGATTTTTGATTTCGAAGAATGGTCATCGGTAGACAATTCATCAATTTTGGAAGAGTTTTAAGCCACTCAACAATAAATATAAAAAATATTCCAGATATTGTAGCATATATAGTAAATTAGCACTACATTAAAACATAAAATTTATCACTGAAAGCTAAAAGACAATCATCATGTAGTAAAACTGCATCAATGTACTGTTGGTTAGTCATAGCCCCAGTTGTAAGTACTTATAGGGGTTTCTGGTCACTGATCATGATACTAGTGCATACCCTGATACTGCATCTTGGATATCAGTCCCTTTTCTGTATGATAATCAGTTGGCATCTACAAGCCGAAGACAGACTGAAGCTGTAGCTGTTATGCTAGGTAAAATAAATGGAATAGAAGCAAAACTAAAAGGAAAGGTTAGAGTCGAGAGAACGGTACCCTTTGTATTATCCCGAAGTTGTTTCACTTATTTTTTGACTAAGCCTTAACAAGCTCATTATCACGGCTATTAAGATATTTGTATTATATTAGGAAAATGCCACCTAAACGCAGTAAGTAAAAATAAATTTTCTCTTCTCCTAGCTTATCATATGTGATACGATTTCATTTCATTCAGTGGGCCTACCTTATCACATATGACAAGGAAACAAAATGTCACTGATGGCCCACTGTTTCATATTTGATATGCTGGAACAGAGAATGCTACAAAAACTTATTAAATAGAATTTCTAGATTTAAGATTGTTGTGATGATTATTATTATTTTATTCTGTGAAAGTAAAGTATGCCATGGCAACAATGCACATTCGTAATTTAGAATCTTTTTATACAGAGCAAGTGGCTTAAAATTTTGTAAGTAATTACTGCTGTACGATATACTAAGCACATTTTCTGTTTGTCCTATCGGAAACATTGACCCGTTTACTACTCATCGTATATGTCCCGTTTTTACTGCTCATCATAAAGTCGCCCAAAGTAGCCAAATCCCGTGTGCACCGGATACTAGGATTAAACCCATTATTTACGTAATATATACAAAAACTGAAATATCATAATAAAAAGGAGATTTTATAGGAATTATTGGTTGATCTTTACATTATGGTAACTTGGCGTTTTTTTGGCGACCAACTCTCCTACAGCAACCCTCTATTTTTTTCCCCGCTGCCATTTTGTCTTCACGAAGTAAAGACATGTTTCTTTTCTTTTTATCTACTGAACACTTCTTCCAACAATCTACTAGCCGAATTACACTTATGCTAGAAATTTTATCTAACAAAACTGCTTAATCATGACAAATATTCACTGCGAAATTGGGAAAAAGTGCACAATACCATACTCCTTACGTGTTTTTCAAAATAACACATACACATAAACCATGTACACGCTAACTTATTTTTACTTAAAAAACATCCCCAGAATTGCACAAAAATGGCATTGCGCACACTCTTCACTATATCCATGTACACTGCTTTTTTCTCATAAATTAGAAAAATTTCACGAAAATACATGACAATTTTCTCAATCTTTAAACCCGGTAAAAAGAACATATATGAAATTACCTGATCGCGAAAAAGTATTTACCCTTTCCAAATATGAACATTTCCACACATAAAATAAATAAAATATCCAAAAACTTTTACCTCTAAATCATCTATTACATTACACACGTCACCACGAATTCATACCGCAAGCATTACAAATACTTAGTATCAAATATTTAAATTATTTCCATGCACGTTTACTTCAACTTAAACGTGTACCAAATTCCTACAAACATAAAATTCACAAAATAACTATCATTTAATTAAAATATCACTAAACCATGTACACGTCGACTTATTTACTTAAAAAAACATCCCAGAATTGTACAAAAATGGCATTGCGCACACTCTTCACTATATCCATGTACACTGCTTTTTTCTCATAAATTAGAAAAATTTCACGAAAATTTTCTCAATCTTTAAACCCCGTAAAAAGAACATATATGAAATTACCTGATCGCGAAAAAGTAATGAACATTTCCACATATAAAATAAATAAAATATCCAAAAACTTTTACCTCTAAATCATCTATTACATTATACACGTCACCAACGAATTCATACCGCAACCATTACAAATACTTATTGTCAGATATTTAAATTATTTCCATGCACGTTTACTTCAACTAAAACGTATACCAAATTCCTACAACCATAAAATTCACAAAATAACTATCATTTAATTAAAATATAATTAAATTCAAAAACACTACTTAAAGTATAAATGAGCACATACATTAAATTAATACATACATAAATACCCATTTCCAATTCACTTTAGTTACTGCCATGGGATCCAAAAATTCAGGAACACTGTTTCACACAACACAGAATAAAGCCAAATACAAAATTTCC
This sequence comes from Stegodyphus dumicola, assembly GCF_044657685.1. Lineage (NCBI taxonomy): Eukaryota > Metazoa > Arthropoda > Arachnida > Araneae > Eresidae > Stegodyphus > Stegodyphus dumicola. The sequence goes on along the minus strand of NC_140772.1, from coordinate 16,176,747 downwards.
AGATTTTTTCCCGATTTCCCCCCTTTTCCGATTAAAGAACCGTAATTCGTCCATTAATATCACATGACATATCCCATGATCTCTCATTTCCCTCACACAAAATAATGCGTAATCGGAACTGAGTACTGCTCACATTATTACCAAAGTGCCAGGTACCTTTATCGCCTCCAAAATGTCGCCAAACTACCAGTTACCATATTGTAAAGATCAACCGAATTATTTTTGCATGTTACGTTTAATTGCAAAATGCGCTTGGGTTCAGTGCCAAGGTCACGAGCAATTGGGAAAACTTTGTTTGCTCAACTTTAGAAGCGAAGAGATTAAAGCAGTTTCAACATACACTTTTAGAGTTATTCAAAATTTGCACATTATAGAACTGTTAATTAGCAATTTCAGTAACTAAACGTGGTGATCGCTTTCAACATGACAATTTTTACTTTCAAGTTCAAAATAATTCAAAATTTTTTTTAACATTAAGTTACATCCATTCTGATCTGCATTTGTCCGGATTAAGACTTTTAGAGGCAAAAGATTTTGATTGTCCCTACATATATTTACACCAGTTTCCCCCCCCCCATTCTTATTTAAATGCACCATACATTTCATGGTAAACCTGGCACTGGGAAATTTTTGTGATGCCCTAAGCACATGCATATTTGTGCTTAATGGCTAATTCAGCTCTGCATTTAATAACATACATAAGCATCCTAAGATTAGCATAATATTTAGTTTGCCGTTAGAACACTCTAATAAATTTCACATGAACATAACAGATCGGTAAAAGTTTACAATTGTGTGTCCCTAGTTTTCTTTCCGATTCTTTTTTGACGCCAAGATCGGCAACAGGAAGGCACAATTTCAAGATGGTCACTACACAAAAACAAAATAAGAAGTAAAAGAAATGCACAAACTTTGTGTCCATGTACACATCGATCTGTTTTCACTTAAACAAAATCCCAGAATTGCACAAACTAGGCATTGCGCACTGCCTTGTCCATGTACACATCAATCTATTTTCATTAAAAAAAAATCAGGAAGCTAAGACAAAGTTAAAACTATCATGGTAACCAGAAATGAGGCTCCATTGCCAAAATAAAAAAAAAAAAAAAAAAAAAAAAAAATCTGTTGCTAATCGAAGGGCCACCGAATTCTACACTAGAGGCAATAGATCTATAACTGATTACAACAATTTCTATAATTTTTAGAAAGATTATTTAGCCATTCATTTTACTATAATAAGAAATAAAACATGACGGAATTACATAAATTTTAGATGCTACTACCGATGCAAAACTCGAGCATCTAAACGTCAAAGTACAAACGCCTGAATCTTAGGCTTTCATACGAAATAAGAACAATCGAATGTTAACGAAATTTAGAAACGTATTTTTGGTAGCCATTTCCTAGCTTAGCAATTAAGGAAGCACTTCCGCAGAGGATCCGTTAAATGTAAACATCGCTAAAATTGGCGATAACAGTTCAAAGTTGGTAACCCGGCGAATTCGGTGGTCGTAGGTAGCAACCTGATTCTCGTATGTTTTGTGCGTGCTCCGTTTTGCCGCTGGCTGGTGATGCATCACTACCGGATGAGCAGGTGAAATTGCGGCGGAGGGGGGGGGGCTTATTGATAATTGGTAACACGCCTGTTTAGAGTAGTATGACTGTGTTCTTAATAATTAAAAGACTAAACACTCAGAACCATAGGGTACCCAAGTCCTAAAACATGATTAACGTGGGCCGCAATAATATAAGGTCTTAAATAATTAACTAAAGTTTTTATTTTTATTACTCTTATTTTTATCTAAAATAATAGGAATTACATCACTTTTCATGCTTAAAAATTTGACATATTTTTAATGTATCTTAGCAATTACCTTTCAGAAGATGCTAGGTGTTTATATATGATAGATGATTAGAAAGAAATAAAGAAGTAATAATGAATAAAAAAAAGTATTATTGGTTCTTTGAGATGAGATTTAAAAAAAAATTTTTTTTTAAAGATTTTTTATTGGTCATCAAAGTTAGTAAACCACTGCTTTGAGTAATTAATCAAAGTTTGACTTTTGAAAGATAACAAAATGTATAATGTTCTTATAGTTTTATTTACAATGCTACTCTAAAGGATTTGAATATTATTGAAGATTCTTGGCAATGTCCAGTTTATTGTGAAAAAGGCAGTTGTTTCAAAATAAAATATTTTAAGCTATCAGCAAGTAAATTCAAAAAATAACTTTGAAAATTGCTTGCATAAAATGGATATTTGAAATGTATTATTCTGTAATGAATCCATTAATCTATTATATGTACAGTAGCACTTAACATATGAAACACAATTTTGGGAATATTGACAAGCAAAGCACTTAATAAAAAGACACTTTTAAATGTACTAAAATATTAGTATCTGTATGAACAACAGAGAATATATGTAATGAATAATACCATGACCAAATACCTATATAAACAAAACAGAATTAAGTATTCTCATCCTCGACACTTGAAAAAGTAATCCTGCTGTGCAACATTTAGTGAATTTCTGATTGCATGATATTGCAAGCATTTTGTTAGATTTTTCCTACTAGTGCTTAAGACCATTGAATACTGATAGTTTGATCTGTGTTCATATCATGGTTAAAGGGCTGGCTGCATGGTTGATTTTTCTAGTTTTCCTCATATGTAATGCAAATACAAGCCAGTTTCCCTTAGAATGTTCATAAAGGCATCCTTCTTCAGGTCAACAACTGGTATGCTTTGCCATATTCGAATAACCTAAACTTTCCTTCAGATTATACATTGAAAGGTTATATCTGTAGTAAGCAGGACAATGATCATTCAGCTTCTATCCGTGTGGAAGGAGTATATTTAAAACATGTCAGAACCATGGGATTCATAACAACATTGACCATTAATCTTGAACATTTTATCAAGTGTGCCGTTTTTCTTACGTTATGGGTTTCACTAACAAGTTATTCATACTTTTGTTCAAGTTGACAAGCAGTTCAGCAATACAGTTGCTGGATACTGGCAGTTTGACCCTAGTTTGAATCTTCAGTACTCAGTATCTTGGGCCATCACACTGTCATGGCCCCTAAAGCTATTACTGCTTGGCATAATATAAGCAAAGCATTTATGACTCATTTATGATACAACATTCTGAGAAGTGTTCCATCTGCCTTTCTCATACACCTGAATGCATCATTCAAAAGAAAATGATGTTGCTGCGTTTAATTTCATCAGGCCTGATGAAAGGTCTAGAATGCTGCAAGTGCTGGTTTTTTCTCACATCTGTTTTAAGGAGAAATAATTTCAGCGATATCCTGGAACTAGAATTATCCTAGTTTACATATGAATTTGTCAACAGCATATGCTATTTCCTAAAAATCAATGAAAATATTGCTTTTTTCATTCTCATTTTGGATATTTTAAAATGCAGTAATGTATACAGCATTGATTTACATCCATTTTAAGGTAAATTTGCTGATCATTTCTTATAAGTTTCCAAACATCTTTTCAGAGATGGACTTTCTTCTTTCCAAAGTGAAATGTGTATCAATACAATTTATTTCAAATGACTATGGCATGACATCTAGTCTTCACTTTGGCATTCATGTTTGTTTCATTATTTTACGGAGACATTGCTATTTATTTTTAAGTGTTTTTAATGTGTTATTGAAAATATTTGTAATATACGCATTTACAAAACTTTGCACTGACCAGTGATATAAAGTTAGTCTTCAGTTAAAAGACTTGTTTAGGATTGTGTAAAGTTGAACAATTACTTTGTTTATATAAGTTGAATAGGAGACTGTTGTTTTATGATTTTTTTTGTAATGTTGGATAGTTTCCACAGGCTTTGGGAATTTTCTTCATTTGATTATCTCTATGTAGTTGAATAGAAAAATATTTTGAAATTATCAAAATAAATAAGTTATCTATTTTGGAGATTAATTTTGATAACCAGCATTTTGTAACAGCATCATGTTCTTAGCATATGCTAAGAATATCGTCAAAAGAAAAGAGTCAACCAACGTGTGCAGATCTGTGATAAATTTTACTACTTTTTGTTATTCCCATGTAGTTATATAATGATTTGAACAACTGTAATTTTGGAACACTGAGAAACAACTGCTTCAAGTGATTGTTAGACTGTAACTAAATTACTTCAAGTTGCAAATGTGGTCTCACGGCTTCATAGTTTATATTGCAAGGCATGCTGAAAATTTCTAGTTACATTTGAATTGCATTGAAATCTGTGTTTAAACTCAAAATGCAGGTTTCTTTTTCAGGCTATCTTCATAACTATTGCATTTTGACATTTAAATTGTTCATATGACAAAGAAATGTGAAAAATGCTAAGTTGAAAACCATGCTGTATCAATATAAATTAAATCCTGTGACTAATCACTTACTAGTCCTGTGAAAATTTGCAAATATGACTCTGATTTTTTGTGATTGCTTTCTAAATTAATTGATGCTATATATTTTAAAATTTCACACTTTACAGAACAATGTTTCTCATTGAAGAATGGCACAATTTCGTTAATCAGTTGCCAAACTTTCTCGAAAACACATCTTGCACTAAGCCATCTTACTTTTGTTTTGTATAATACAGCACATGCAAGTATTCAGATTTTAAGGGCTTAAGTAAATCTCGTAATTCCCTGTGGGTACATCAACAAGATTGAATACTATTCCCAAGCCTCATGGTTACATCAAGCACAGGTTTAATGTTCAATGGAAATTTAAACAGACCACTTGAAAATAGTTAAAATTTCCACATTAAAAAAAAAAAAAAAAGATTACCTTTCTTCATTTCATTACATTATCAGTAATTCTCGCTTTCTGGGGAATTTTCAGTGGGAGATCTAAATCTTGTTATACTTATCTGTGTTCATGATGTAACAAAGTCGATGAGCACAGTATACATGTCGATGAAGTGAGATAACAGATATCTATGTGAACTCATGTTATGCGCAAATCACGTGATATTCCTTTACGTTTTATTTATACAAATACAGTATACATTGTATAGCCAAAACAAAAATGAATATATGTTTACAATATACATTATGTATTGCATAGTAAAATCCTAAATATATTTTGATAATTTGCTGAATAGAATATCTATATAGATCTATATAGAAGCTTTAAACAGGTAGTTGTTCACTGGCCATAGTTTGTCCATCCTTGAACTCAACTTTCGGATTTGATAGAGTGAGATTGTGACTACATTTTCAGTAACTTATTTGATAAAATTATGATTTGAAAATTCAAAATAGATTTAAAATCAGAAGATGAATTTAAAAGAAATACTGTGCCTAAATATATCATTAATAATAATTAATGAGCCCACCAGCGGCCGAGCAGTAAAAGCTGCTGAACACTGGTAGTTCGATCCTGGGTTCAAGTCCCGGCGAACGGGCTGGCTGCATGCGCGTTTCCGTGATTTCCCCATGTGTAACATGGATACGAGCCAGTTTCCCTTAAAAAGACCTCTACAGGGCATCCCTCCCTTTCCGTGGAGTGCCTAAGGGCGGAGCACGTAATAAGAAAAAAAATAAAAATAATTAATAACAAAAAAATTAAGTAATCATATAATAAATATATGCAATATCACACTTACATGATAATTTATACAAAACTATTCCTACATGATTTTTCAATGAAATTTTTTTCTTATTCACTGATCACTCAGCATAGCTCTCCAATAACAATAACCGAAATCAGGTTAGGGTTTGAGGGTTAGTTAAGGAATATTTTGAGTTTAAAATTGCTGGTGGCATGTATCCGTTTGGTTTGGTGTGTTTTAATTATGTCAAAGCATGCAAAAAATATCTGCGTAAGAGAAGGTGTGCCTTTGAGGAGAACTTTATAAGGGATTTTTGGCTTTGCATTCCTGTAACATATTGAAGCACCGTGAAAACACCCATGCAATTAGCTGTCTTTTTTTAGATTAGGACCTAAATCAAACTACCAGAATTCAGTCACAGAACATCAGTTGGAAAGTAATGAATCATAGTATGCTTGTTAGAGTTACATGCAAAAAAGTTAAATTCTGCCCTTACTGTTTCTGAGGTTAGCATGATTGTTAATAAAAATAGTGGATATGTTAGTTTTTATTTTATGACACATGCACACATAAGCACACACTTATCTATGCATGCATAAGTAAGTCAGAGCAGAATATAATTTATTCCTATACAAACTTTATTTTTTACCTAGTCAAACAGTTGCAATAGTTTATATTTCAATGAAAACATTGTTTATTTCATTTATGTGATGAGAATTTATTTTCACTCATACTTTGGAAAGCATTTTGAAATTATGTAATGAAGGTACAAGTAGTAAAAGTGCCTTTTTGTTTCTCTTGTGTTTTGACAATTTCCCAAGAAACTGCACTGTTAAAAACAGGAATATTTTCTAATTTTATATTCTTAAAGCATATTTAAAGAAAGATATGAATTTCACTAAGTTATTTTTCAACAAATTGATAACTTTGCCATGAAAGACTCATTATTTGCTGTGATCTGCAAATATGATCTGGTTCTGTTTTAAATGGAGAAGACATGTATGTATCACCAAAATAGCTAATAAACAGTCAATTACGATCAACGCATTTCGCGGAAATTCGTTAACAGGCTGTTTTTCATTACAAACAGGAAATGGCATACTGCAAGCCAGAGGGAATATGGAGTTAGGGGATCTATGGGAACATAATATCCAGTCCTTTCATTGCTATTAACCGCGGTTTGTATACGATTTTCAGTTTACGGTTTGTATTATGGTTAACCTTTTTAAATATCTTGTAACGTAACTGTACACCGCTAAACTCATGGCCGATTAGCCGTTGACGAGCTTGGCGAGTAAATACGCTTCGCCGCCAACGGATCCTCTCCGGAAGAAAACCCGCAATTAATTACTTGTATTAGGTCATCACAATCCCTACATAATTTACATTCCAATCTAAGCATATGTTATGCAAAATTAAAATTATAACAGCATGCAAAAATTACCCATTTTTCCATTTTATAGAATATTAAAAACACAAAACTAATTTCATTAATCAAAAACAAAATTGCACTGATCATATGATAAATGATCAATGCGATTTAATAAACTAAAAACTACAATTTAAAATGACTTGCAAATACTTATCAAATTCAAATTTTAAGATACTGCAAGCTATACAACAGAGAACCGAATTTCATACCAACAAATGCCATTACACAAAATACATACCCCATAATTACACCAAAACAATCAATCGGATGCTATTTATAAAATGTTTATGGTAATTAAATTTTAACAGATCCTTGAAATTTTAACAAAGTACAACTAAAGGGGGGGGGGGGAGAAAATAAGCGTTTAACAACTATAATACTCGAAACGCATTTATTATCAACGCTCGCAATGGCGCAAATTATGCTTGTTGCCAATAGCTGAGGTATGTCAATTAAATTTTTCAGATTTCAAAATAACGAAATTAAATAATAAACAAACAATATTAAATAAAGATTGAATTAAGATGGATCTATAATAGGTTATTTTACAACATAAATTTTTATTATTCAATAACAGCAGAAGCATTAACAAAATAAATCAACGCATGAAACTAAACAAAAGCTTTCTGTACACAATGTTCGGGGAGGAATTAATACACTTTGACCATCTGAGCGCATCCAAGCCACATACATTTTTTTCTCTTCGCTTTTTCTAATATAAAATTTCTTTAGTAAGATTAAACATTGATGGTTGATTGAGCAGAAAGTAATTTAATCTCTTTACCAAAATGCTTTTATTATGATTGTATGTTTGGCAACAATAAGTCATGAGTCTGAGAGACGAAAAGTTGCATGTTTTCGTAATTTGTTACCTACTGTAGAAAAGACTTAAAATTTTTGTTGCGTTTCGCGTGTTTGCATTCCCATTCAGTCTGTTGTATAGTGAAAGGAACTTGAAAGGCGAAACTAATTCTTTGGCTTCGAAAATTTTTATGGCTGACGGGCATCGGCGAAGGAGAATGAAATCAGATGACGATTCAGAGGGATCTTTTTCTGAATCCGACGGAGAAGCAAAGGGTACAAATGATACTGAAAGTAGTGTAAAAGGAACACCGGAAAAGGTAATATTTTATATTAATGCTACAGTGGATTAGATGAATTCTATATGTTATAAAAATTGAAAAGTGGAGTAAACTAGAGTTCTTCATTTTGCATTTAAGTTAAAGCATCTTAACAATTTCAGCGTTAAAAATTAAATAATGTTGAAAATTTCGGTGTTAAAAGTTTTTTCGAAGACTTAATGTTCTCTGTCTTTTTTCTGATCGGTTGAGCACGAGCATTGTTTTTAGTTTTTTGATACTGTTGTAAGATCTTCAGTTATAGTATCTATAGTCATCTGTTTTTAACTTATAGTAGAATATTGTTGTAAGTTATGTTTTGATATTCTTGCAAGATTATCAGCATTATATTGTATTTCTGATTATTTAAGGTTTCGTGATGAGTTCTGTAAATGTCTCAAGTTGGTTTATTATAATTTTATTTCTTGAAATTTGATTTTAGTTTGAATTTTTGGTAGTAGTATTAACCCCTTAACGATCGGATAATTTTCAAGAAAACGGTCATAAAAAGGCCTATATGCAATATATTCATACATTAATTTATTTACATATATCAGTATGCATTCATTTTCAATTTCTGGACTTTTTTTAACTTGAAATTTTTAAAATATAATATTTTAGGAAAAGTCAACATTCAGGTGTGTTTTGACTGAATGTTGGTTTTCAAGTAAGCCAGGAGAATTTCAGAAATATGTTTTTTAAACATTAAACAAGAATTTTATTAAACTTACACATAATATTAACAAAGCTTAGTAATTTTTTCTTGTGTGATAAATTTCAAAGCATGAGATGCAAAGGCCAACCTGGACAGTAGTACCGAGTTTCCTTTCTACATCTCTTATTGTTTTCATCTCTTCTAGAACAACAAGCTTTGCATTCTCTTGATGGTTGCCATTTCTTATCAGTTGTTGGCATTTGTCTAACAAAATGTCTTTCAATTAAATGGTTTGGATTATCCTCCAAGCTTGGCCGGCCTCTTTTTGAAATGGAGTCTGATACATTTCACTAAGTTCATCTACTAAAGATAAACGAAATATCAAATGGGATTTTTTTTTCCCGCCCTGTTTTTTGTAAATAAGATACAAGTTCAAAATAGTTTGGTCTAACAAATGGAAAAATATTTTCTTATATTTCTTTCCTTTTTTTCGAGCAATAATCTCCAAGATACTAGTCTACAATATCTACCGCTTTCATATTTTTATTGTAATCTGTGACAATTGTAGGTTTTTTTTTTTAAAAAAGCTTTGTTATGACACTGTACATCTACTATGTCATTTGTGTGAACTGTAGATAGCATGGTAACATCTTTCTTATCTTTCCACTTCATGGGAAGAACTTTACCTCGACGAAAAGCAACATTTTCACCTTTTGCGATTCTCTTTTTTACTAATTCTTGAGGCATTTCTTTTTAGTTTAGTTTTACAGTTTGTTGCCTTTGGCTACTTATGTTTAAAATTAAGTTATGATTAGGAACAGCATAAATTATAAACAAATAGCTAAGTTTATTGCTTTTTATTTTCCAGCTATCAAAATACGACGCTACTAGAATAGCAACATTTTGAAATAAGAACTAGTTGCCATTCAGCATAAAGAAATTTAAATATAAATAGGAACTACTTGTTGCCATTCAGCATAAAAGAAATATAAATATGAATATTAACAAAATATTAAAGTTAATTTTATAAAATAATTAAACACATGAACAAATATATGAAATAAAAATAATTATTTCTCATGCAATAACTAGGCCACTACAAGTTCCATAAGTGTCTGTTTGAAATTTTAAAAGCATGTCTGCCAATTCTGAGGTATAAAAATTGTCTGTTATCAGACAATATCTTTGTTTTAGCAGGAGCTTGATAAGTGACATCACAACTTGAATTGATTGGGACAGATCTTTATATTTTGCATCAAAAAGCATACCGTTTCCAGTATACAGTCAAAAGTCTTTAATCCGGACGTCCATAATTAATGTTGCCAGCATTAATGCAGTACCAGAGAATGCTATAGGTCATCATTGTTGAACTTAGACTGTGGGCTCTGATGTTGTTGGTTATGCATTGGTGCTCTGTGGCTGTAAATATGTAGCTGAGCCTTTTTGTTGCATTCGGAGAGGGAGCAGTATGTGTATGACATTGTTTGTGATTTTCCCAAGGTTGGATGGAGATTCGTGCTCTTATCATTTCCAAGTCAGAAATATAGGACACCTGGCCATTTATTAGTTTTCTGCTGCTGCCTTTTTGCTATCTGTTAACAAAAACGGGAAGTACTGTGTCACAAGGGCGTTATGTCTGTGTAAAAAGTAAATGACTGGGAGTCAAACTGGGGTCTGTTGCATAGAAGTTGAATATTGTACCGCCATGATTGGTAATCAGACATCCCAAAACTCGTACTCTATTTCACTCTAGCGAAAAGTCTCATGCGTGTATTATAAAAGTAAGTTTAAATGCTATTCTAATCTTATAGCATTTAGGCTATATACTGTGAAGAAAGACCCTTTAAATTTGAATTGTGTAAATGTAAGGTTAAACATCAGTCTGATGCTAAAAAATGTTATTTAGTCCATACTCGATGAAAAACCTTACATGAAATATATCTAAGTACATACAGTACAAAGTCTTTAATCTGGACGACCATAATCCGGAATGATCTATAATCCAGACCTCAAAGCTACAAACTTTTTGCACATGCATAGCGTTTACGTATGCGCATAATACCTCTATGCATGCGCACATGCGTTTAATGTATAACGGACGGTATAAGCTAGGCTAAAATTATCTATTTCAGTTAATGTTGCAGATTGCGTTGTTCCTTAATCTTCTGATCGGAACCGGCTTATTATTTTTTGCAGACTGTTAGAGCAATTTTATAAAAAGTAAGCTTGAACTTTCGATTATGTCAAAAAGAGTTTCCGATTCTGGAGCTGCCAAAGGATCTACAAAGCGAAAGCATGTTTCAATGTCCATTAAACAGAAAGTGGAATTGCTGCAAAAAAGGGATAAAGGCATGAAGAAAGGGACAGAGATGTTAGGGAAAACGAGGAATTTCGATTGACAAGTTAGTCAGTATTCTCGGCACAGCAATTACAGGACTTGAACAGCGTTATTGTAACTGAACAAGAAATTATGTCTGTTTATAGAATTAAAGAGAAAGTATTAGCACAAGAAACGAAGCAACTTAAACAACTTACATTGAAAGAAATGTTTAATAAAGTAAACAAATAAATATTAAGCTTTTTTTTTGTGTAAATTTTGATACCCTTTAGATCATAATTGCTCTTTATTTCATATTTTTAATTTTATAATTTCTGCATGCCATCTTACCAGATTTAAATTGATGATCTATAATCCAGAAAAAACCATAATCCAGAATCGCCAAAATCCCGACGAGTCCGGATTAAAGACTTTGTACCGTATGAGTCTCAGTATACATTTCTAAAATATATTTTTTAACTCAGACTGTTAAAAATACGCATTCTTAGACTAATAGATGAAATCAGAAATCAAACTATGAGTCTTCAGTCACAAGAAATTGAGTGTACCATAATTTCCGGAAGAAAGACCGCATCAGCGTAAAGGGCGCACTCGAAAAAAATGGCGGGAAAAAAATTAAAATTACACAGAAACGCTGCATCAGCGTAAACGCCACAACAGATTAAATTGCGCGTGACATTGTCGTGGGCTGAATAGATGCAAAAACTCAACCTAAGTCCTGATACCAGTTAAGAAAAATGCATGAAATGAAACCATAACTCAAAAATAAATTAAAGGTAAGAAATGTGGAAAATATATTTACCTTCACGTATATACCTATATTTACCCACTAAAGAAGTCCATATTTGTAAAACTCAGACTATATTATAAAAAATGTTGCAACAACGAAATATTAAATTTGGATGACAAAAGGAAATTTTAAATTTTACTTACGAATTAAAGCAAACTATACATCATATGAAGCCATCAAAATCTGATTCTTCACTATCTGAATTAAAAAGATTTAGTAAATCCTGATCTAAGTCTGCAGTCTTCCAGATCGTCACATTCATCCTCTTGGTTTACAGTCTCTTTATCTAAGGATATAATTTCAGCTTCTTTGAACCCTGCTATTATTGACGATGTTTCTACCGATTTCCATGCACTTCCTGCCCACTTGGCAATTTCTTCATAAGATGCTCTACGCATTTTATCGCTTTTGGTTTACGTATGCAATCCTTCACTCATCCAACACTCACACCGCTTTCGGACTTCAGCTTTGAAGGATTTATTACCTGACAAATTTAACGGTTGTAAGATTTTTGTCAAACCACCAGGAATTATTGCTTCGGTCGTAGATAATTTTTGACATCTGGTTTTCACTGACTCAAAGAAATGAGCATGCATGGAATCCATTATCAATAACCCCTTTGGCTGGAAAAAAGATCCCATATGACACTGCCAAACTTTTTGTAGCCACTCATGCATGATTGTTTCACACATCTAGCCGTTCTCGTTTGCACAAATAATTACGTCATTAGGAAAATCTTCCTTCGGAATAGTCTTTCATTTAAAAATGATCATCGTTTAGCTTGTCACCGTTTGCGGCACAAGCTAATAACACACATGTAAATAACATTCTTTCATGCCCCGTCATAAACACAGATACAGATTTTGCACTAGTTTCATCAACAGTTTTGTTTGCAGTAGAGTTGAAAGCTAATGGCGTTTCATCCATATTTATTATCTGTGACCGAAGAAGTTTTTTTTTGTCAATAATAGCTGTCACATATTTTAGAAAAGATGACTTTTTATCCTGCCGGTCCATTGGTAATTGTTACCCGAGTGTTGTGCTAGTATGCACAGGAATATTTTTTCTTTTCATAAATCTGCTACACCTCCTTTGAAATCATTTATGTTCATTCGTTTTGCTATAAATTTTGCTTGTAAGCGAATTTTTACAGTCGAAATTGCCATTCCCTTTCCTTGTTGCTCCTTTATCCAGTTTGCAAGGTCGTCCTCTAGATTGGGCCACCTTACAGTACCACTTCTTTTGGCTCGTTTCTGTTGTGGCATATTTTTAAGAAGTTCTTTTTCAGTTCTCCAACGTCGAATACATCTGTCGTCCACTTCAAACTCTCGAGCTGCTGCTCAATTTCCAATTTGTTCAGCATGTGAAATTACATTAAGCTTAAAACCAGCAGTATAGCTTCTGTGCCGTTTAGGGACATTTTCAAAAATTTTCTGCTGCCTTATTACTTAAAAACTATCCAACAAGTACTTGTACTCAAACTGATAGGATCTGTATCTGGCAGAATGCCAAGAAAAATCCATTCATGCTGAACGGGAAATACGTCAGAGTTCGTTATTGCGAGGCAGGTGGAGTCGTGTCCGCCTTTGAAAAAATTGCAGAAAAGGCAGGGGTGGGGAGAGAATGGGTCCTGGAAGATTCATCGAATGGCAGATTAGAGAGACTATTCAAACTGATGAGAATGTTGATTTGAAAGAGGGAAGGATGTTATTGTTCTGAGATCTCGTTTAGGGTGAATAAGGCATGTAGGTCCGTTCAAGGGAAAGAATGTAAACAAAATAACGTTCGCAAAAAGCAACTGAGTGGTCTTTTGTGTGGGAAAACACCAGTCTATGCACAATGACCATCATAGGAAATATTTTATTTTTAGTGCACCTAAACGCCGCATGGGTAGAAACGCCGCACCCGCTGAAAATTTAAGTTTTAAACACGTAAACGCCGCGGCATTTCTTCCGGAAATTAGGGTATTCTTTTTAATGATACAGATGAGTCAGACAGAAGACGGCGATAGGAAAGAAATAGAAAATGAAATAAGTGATAATGAAGAAGAATCATTTATAGCAGAAGATGAAGATGAGCATAGAACAAATCTGGAAGCAGAGGTTTCAGAAAATTGTAACGGAAATCCAGTAAAAACCTGGTCTACTAATGTTAATAATGATGCCGTAATTTGTCTCCATTTAACAGCTTTTTGGCACCAATTCATGATTTACCTGTTGGTGCGTCACCTTTACAATATGTAAAGTTGTTTCTTACAGATGAAATTTGTGAATTAATTCTCACAAATACAAATAAATATGTTGAATTCTGTGCAAGAAAGCGTGGCACTGTTGATCGTCAATGGGAAAAAATTTCATCCATAAAAGAAAGATGGGCATTCATTACAGTCCTTCATAATGAGTGTTGTAAAATTACCAAGAATAAGTGATTATTGGTCAAATAACACAATGCTTGGAAATGAAATGGTGAAGAAAATAATGAGCAGAAAGAGATTTTTGGAAATCAAGCATTATTTTCATTTGTCTGATAGGGAAACTGAAGTTAAAAATAGTGAAGAAAACTTTACATATGCACAAAAATTAGAGCCTGTCATTTCATATTTCAGAAACAAATTTCAGCAACATTTTGCGCCTTATGCTGAAGTGTCAATTGACGAAGCGCTAATTAAGTTTAAAGGTAGATTAGGGATCATGCAATATATGCCTATGAAACCAGCTAAGCGTGGATTAAAGATATGGATGCTCTGCACATCTCGCTTAGGATATACTTACAACTTTGAACTTTACTGTGGTAAAAGAGATCAGATACCAAGGTCAGGAAAGGGTTTAGGATATGACGTAGTTATGCACTAAATAAAAGCACATAAAAACAGGCCATGAAATCTATTTTGACACATTTTTCACCAGCGTAGACTTGATATCCGAGTTATATAAATCCGGACAATTGTCATGTGGAACTGTGATGACAAATCGGAAAAACATGCCCGAGAACATCAAGCAAATGAAGGTGGGAAATCAATACGACAGCTTAGTCATGCAATGCAAAAGCCTGCCGAATTTACTTTATTCATCTTGGCTTGATAAAAAATTGATACATATCATTTTCACAAACTGTAAAAATGAACCATGTTTTCCTACAAGAAGAAAAGGCTCCGAAAAAAGTGTAGTTCCATGTCCACTCGCATTTGTCAAGTACAATAAAAATATGGGAGGTGTAGATCTAGCAGATCAGCATCGAAAATATTACTGAGCTTCTAGAAAATCCTCGAAATGGTGGATGTACATATTTTGGTTCCTTTTAGACACAGCTGTGAATAACGCTTTTATAGTTCATAGAGTCACTAACTATCCAATCCTAAAGCGACCACAGCAGCTATATGACTTCAAATTAGAACTGATTGAAGAATCCGCTTCGAAAAATTCATTTCGTAAATGAACCTCAGTCATGTTTTCGCCTAGTGCATTTCATGATCACAAATGTTGAAAAATTAATGGTCGTAAACGCACTTGTGTTCGATGTAAAGAATTAGGAAAAAAGACAAACTCAGAGAGGTATATTGAAAGTTTTTCGGAGTGTGATATATGCAGAATGTGCTTGTGCGAAACATGCTTTTAGGCTTCGAATTACAGTTCAGGGCCATACAATTTCAGGTACAGTTCTCTTATTAAGACTGGATTCAGAAATGTAAGGATGCATGTGTATGTTGATGTATGCATGTATATACTGTAAGTAGGAATGTACGTCTGTATATAGAGAGACACATATATGCATATACATACACACGTGCATACACTCATATATTTCTGATCCGGTTCCGATTACAGAACAGTATCCAATTTAAAAAAAGTGAAAATGTTATTGCACCATCACGAAAACTTGTATGAATGTGGAATGAACAGCAATATGTATATAAATATAGATACATTTATGCAAGAGACACATTTATATATGCATATATCTAGCTACAAATATGTATGAATGATAAATATACATATGCATATTTACCTATAACATATGAAGAAATAATATGCATATATAACTAAGTTAATGAAAACATGGAAAAACAATGACATTTATAAACACGCTTTGAAACTCTCACAATAAATAAAATCGTAAAAAAGTCTATAAACTAAGGTTTATTGCTCACAAAGATGGGATCAAACAACCGATTAACAAATGAAAAGACCCTCATTATTTTTGGAAAAGGAAAAACAAAGTGCAATAAACTAAAATAAAAAAATAACGCACCACATTAACTAAAAAATAGCAACTTAACGTGAAAAGAAAGAAAGTAGATGAAGTGAAATCTTAATCCTCTATTCAATAAAAGAAAAAAGCAATAAATTCCTGTAAAAATGAAATTATAAAAAAGAAAATTATTTATTTATATTATATTCATGACGGGGTGTTAAAGTAGCCTGTTGTATACGGCAAAGTACAAGAGGTTTGACAAAGGCATGGGAGTGATTTTCCCAACGAAAATTGGCTTGTATTTACGTTGCACGTGATAATAATAAATATACGCATTTTGCTTAGCGGGATCCATTTTTATGTCCTTTGTAAAAACGCAGGAATATGTCGGTACTTAACAGAATTATGACAAAATATCTACTCTTTAAACCAGAGCTATTTTATTATAAATTTTAAACAGCAATAAAAGTACAGTTTAAAAATTTAAGGGTTATATTTATTTTTAATCAATTTATTCCTTCCTATAAAAATAAGGGAAGTAAACAAAATCTCAGTCGGGATCATAACAAAGCCAGAAAGGCTTGTTTGTCTGACCTTCAAAATAGGTTATAAAGAACGGGGTCAAAGGCTAATGCAATCTTTGTTAGAAAGTACAAAGGATGTCATTCGAAATCTTCACACCTATTTTCTGCGTTAATGGACAGGAAGGGGAGGAAATTGTTGTGAAATCGGAAAAGTATTTTGGCCGGTTCAGATATTTTGAGGATACAGCTTAGCGAAGGGTCTGAATTTCAAAGAGTTCATTTAAATTATATATGTTAATCATTTGAATTATTGAATTATTGCAAATAATTTTTCTTTGGTCTTAAAAAGAAACTAGTATAAATAGTCTTATTTCTAAATAAATTAGGGGGGGGGGAAGTTGTATTTTTGGTAGATTTTTCTGGCATTTGCAATTTAAAAAATAATGCATTATCTTCTGATCTTAAAATTTATCAAATATGTTGGACATTTTTGTAAATGAGGTATTTCAGTTTTCAGATGTTCAAAATTTAGTGTGAATATTATTTAAATGTGTTAAAAGTTTTCAGGAAATTAAATAGTCATTATGACTCTGTGCATTAAAAACCCTTAATGCAGTACCAGAAAAACTGCATGCATTAAAAACCATTAAATTTCATTGTTGATTTCTTTTAATAATTTGTATGCATTAATAACTGTATAAGCTGGAGATATAAATGATTCTCTCTAAACTGCATTTTTAAACATAGCCTCAAAAATGTATTTCCAAAACCCACTTTTTTACAAATATAGAAACATTCCTTAGTGTCTGTCCCCTAATTTTTGTCATTTTTTATTGTGATAATATTTAGTTTTTGAAATGATTATTTTTTATTTTAGTCTATTTTAATGATTTTCTTTTATATTAGAAGGTGAGAAAACATAAGAAATAAAATATTAAATTTTAAAAAATCAAAAATTTAAAATTTTGTAATAATTTTTTTTAAAAAAATCATTTTGGCAGTTTTTAGATTTTATGAATCTAAGACTTAAGGAAAATATATTATGGTTGCTAT
The DNA here is from genome assembly GCF_044657685.1 of Stegodyphus dumicola. Lineage (NCBI taxonomy): Eukaryota > Metazoa > Arthropoda > Arachnida > Araneae > Eresidae > Stegodyphus > Stegodyphus dumicola. The sequence goes on along the minus strand of NC_140772.1, from coordinate 16,159,080 downwards.
GAATGACTTCAGTTATTATTTTGTTTTAACATACAGTATAAATTATTTGATTTCATGTTTTAATAACAGCTGTGGATTTAAGTAATACAGTACAAAGTTGAAGATCCAGCATTATCAAGACTTTGTCAATTTCAGATTTTTTATCTTCAGTTTAAAGAGGGCATATAGAGATAGGAACATTACAGTTATTTGTATCATACTGAAAAATAATTCTCCAATGAAACTGATGCCAGAGCCAATGAAGCCACACTTAGCAGCAAAAATTTTAGAATTTAAAGGAGTACTGAAGAACAAAAATTAGGGAAAGCAAAGTTCTTAGAATTTAGAAGAGGCACTGGGCAGCAGAATTTAGGGCTGGCAAAATTTTTAGAATTTAGAGAGATACCAGGCAGCAGAATAGAGGACCAGCAGAGATTGTTCAGGGCAGCAAATATATAGGCAACACCAAAACCTCGAACCAAAATTGTGATCCTGGACAACATCAATATGATGTCAGTCAATGTGTTGTTATTGGTTATGGTGCAACTTCCTAGGCAGCAAATATTTGAAAGTGATATGCAGGAATCTCAGTTGTGGAAATATCAGGTTTACATTTTATCAACTATTAAATATTTCATTCCTTGATTTTATAAGAAAAGAGTTTTATTTTTATAGTTTATTTTATTAATATATTTTTTGGCTGTCAGTCTGAAGGTCTGGATTTTGGACTTTGTACTGTGTACAGTTTAATTGTAATTTTATGGCAACTAAAGTAAATAAGATTAATGGAAATAGCTGAAAACGTGTATCTCTGTTAAGATCAGTCATCAGTGTGGAGTATTATTTGAGTGAGTTATTACAGTATACATTTTTGTTTTTGGAGTCATTTTAAAGATTCTTTGAAGTAGTTCATGAATTAATTTGTTTCAAGGTCTACAGGAGTTGATTTCCTTAGCTGTGCTTTTACTAATTGAGATCTTGCGTTAATGTTGGATTCATAAATTTTTTGTACTTAGTTATTAGTTGGTATTTGCTATCGTGGTATGTTGGTAGTAATACCACGCATGATTCTCTTTTCCTAGGAGCATTGCATCAATCCTTGAAGTTGCTCTGGATCCTTTTGGAAAGATGTGATTTTTAAAAATTTTCTTCTCTTCTCTTTTAGCTTAGTTTTTGTTTGGGGGGTGGGGTGAATTAAAGGTTGGTGAGAATGGCTTTTTGTGTCAGCTCTGGGCCAGTAGCAAGCACATATCCACATTCGGCTAATCTTTGGAATATGGTAACAGGTAGTTTGGCGACATTTTGGTAAGGTGGTAAAGGTTACTAGCTAGGACTTTAGCAGTGTACATGAATAAAGTCAAGAGTGTGCGCAATGCCATTTTTGTGCAATTCTGGGATGTTTTTTTAAGTGAAAATAGGTCGACGTGTACGTGGATGATACCGTGTATGTGCAATTCTTAAAAATGTGGCAAGCAGTGGGCAATTCTGCACTTTCTCCTAATTTCGCACCTAATCTTCGTCATGATTAAGCACTTTTTTCCATAAAAGTTCTAGCATAAACGTAATTCGGCTAGCAGATTGTTGGAAAAAATGTTGGAAAAAAAAAAAAAAAAAAAAAAAAAAAAAAAAGCCTTCGTGAAAACAAAATGTTGTCGAAAACAAAACTAGCAGGTTGCTGTAGCAAGCAGGGTTGGTCGCCAAATTTTCGCCAAAAAATCGCCAAGCTACCATAATCCAAAGATTTACCCCACATTCTTTCTTCCTGTAAATCCGTCTTTTCCAATATGTGATATTTTACCAAAAAATCATAAATGCTCCAATTCTCATGCAGTGTACTTGATGATGGAAGATGCATTATGGAAATATAAGCTTAAACAAATGCTTACAAAATGGTAGGATGAGAGCTAGAAATTGATTCAAGAGAAATTACTTGCTTAGTAAATTTCAAATGAGGATAGAGAACTGTACGGACATACAATCAATCAAAAAAGTCATTTAATTGATTTATGGTAACAGCAATTCTACCGGTTAACATAAATGACAGTTTGAGGGGAAATCTAGTTATATGTTCTACATACAATCACATCATTCAAAAAAGACATTTAATTGATTTATTGACACAGGATGGCCCATAAAGATGCATAACATAACAGTTACATAAATGACATAAATGACAGTTTGAAGGGAAATCTTGTAGTATGTTCCATATACTTTGCAGGCTGGTGTTGAAGACAAAACCTCATTAACACACATAGTGTTGCCATTATTAACTTGCTTTTCTTATTTAATATCTCCTTACATCATGCCTAATGATTTTTAGTTATGGGGATGGTAAAGGACCGTGTTTATGCTGTGGAAACCGAGAGATCTTGATGATCTTTGTCAACTAGTTGCCAGTATGATGCTGTCCAGGTTTGTTGTTTTCACATCTTAGATAGTGTGATCCAATGGAAACATGACCGGGTTGAAGATGTTTTACTAAATCAAGTGAAGTGAAATGAATACATACATGCAAAGCACTTTGTATCATTGCTATATCTATATACTACATGTAACTTGCACTAAAAACTATTATATTCATTTAAGTGGTAATATCTTTATGGCACACCATGTATTTCATGGCCAAAAAGCACCAATATATTGTTAGTAGTGTATTGGCAGGTGTTGGTTAATATTCAAATATCAATTTTTTACTTCTTCAGAGCAATACATTTATTGTATTATTTAAAAAATAGATATAGTAGCAATTTTTTTCAGCAGTGTTGATGCATTTTTTAATTTACAGTTAATGTAAATTAAAAATATAAAAAAAGTATGGTTTTTCTGCTGTTTTTTCCTGTAATTTTTTTCAATAAGGTGTCATGATAGAGAATTACTATATTTTAAGAAGTAACCGTAAATCCACTGCTGTTTAATTGTATCTTATTTTATTTTACTTATTAAGTTAATGGGGCAGATACTGAAGAATTTCCCCACATATCTAATTGATCTTCATTCTGTCGATTGTAAAGTCTAGTATCGCTAAATGAACGTACACATTTTCATGCAGTTTAGTAGAAGGAGAAGGAGGCGCGTTTTGTCTGTTGACACATTGGAGGAACATTCATTTTCTGAAACTGATTCTGAACTGGAAGATGATGCAGCCATATTAAAAAATAAAAGAAAGGTATGTAAATATAGAAAACTAACTGCTTTGTTGGTATTTTGTCATGTTTTTCTATACGGTGCTTGAAATCTATTCTTTTTTAAGGATGCTACATCAAAACTAGCTGACGGATCAGAATATGAAAGTGCGGAAGACGAAGAAGAGGATAAAACTGTAAGAATTGTTTTTTTTAAACATGGATATATTATAGAAGGAATTTAGCTTTTAGAATAACATTTTAAAAATAAAGTGTTTTGATGAAAAATTTTTAAATGTATTTGTGATCTGTCACTTTCTGAATTTATTACCGTAGTTTAAAACTGCAATTAATTATCCGAATGAAAGTATGAATGCTCTTGTTAAACACTTTTCGTTAGTCTTTACATTTGTGCAGCATTTGCGCATGGCAAAATTGTTAGCCTCTCTCTGGAATCGTTAACACCATTGAGGGTCACAGAAGTTGCTAAGTATTTTGGGTATGATATAAAATTGTCTCTCTCTGGAATCATTGACACTATTGGAGGTCGCAGAAGTTGCTAAAGTAGTTTGGGTATTATATATTGTCAGGAACGATCAATTTCATCAGCATTAATAAATCTGTTCTATAGATAACTTTTCATTATTAATGAATTTGTTGAATTCATCTTCAAATTGTTCAGCTGTTTCAGTAGTAGCTGAAGCTTTTTCACTTGAAATTTTTAATTGCTTCGTAATATGGTTTACTTACCTGTTGAATGTGTGAGCTTAGTTTTTAAGCCCATGTTCTCTTGGAATATTTGGACTTTAGTTATTAGCATTGGACCCATCAGTGGCATCCAGTTGTGGCGATGCTGTCTCACCCATTCACTCTTTACTTTCTAATAATTGTCACTTTTACCAAAATTAATGATTTTTCTGTTATTGATTATCAGTGGGGCATCAGGATCTACAAAAAATGTAGAATGCTCCTGTTTTCTTATATCGTATACTGTTTGTTTTCAGTGCCATATTCATCACATAATTTTGAGACAGGTATGCCATTTAAACCTTAAAATTTTTTTTTTTACTTTTATTTTTTATTTATTTATGTCATAATAAAAGTAAAGGAAAAAGACGGAGCACTGCAGATGCGTAGTTATCCTATATCGAAGAGGAAGTAATCTGATTGCGTCGTAAGCTAATGTGTTGACTTCGTAAATAAAACTTGGCAGTAGAAGCGATTTTAATTCCATTTTTATTTCCAATTGATATTGGTGGCCATAATCACTTGGCACTCCCACAGAAGATTTACATTTTTGATATTGTTGGGATAGAAAGCAAGCCAGCGAAATTACATTTTAGCACAGTAGAGAGCAAAAGCTGAAGTGCGTAGTTATGCAAGATGGAGGCACGCAAAGAGAAAAGTTTTGGTTTACAATTCGGTGATTGGTCGTCAAGAGGCATCTGGTATTAACGGTTACATAAGATCGCATGATTAGTTTGAATGACGCAATGCAGATAAGTTATTACGATTTTAGAATAGAGAGGAAGAATTAATGTTTATAGTTATATTATAATTCTGATTCATACATTTTTATCTTACATTTATATATTTATTACGGAGTGAATCCTCTTTTTGCTTTATTGACACCTAAACATGTTTTCACTCTGTTGCAGCTCCAGAACTGGAAATTCTTTTCAACATAATTGAAAATTCAAACTTTAATTTTGGTAAAAAAATAGTAAATATACTGATCACCTGCAAAAACTAATAATTTAGATCAAATTAGAAAGTGCAGTAGAGTATAGTATGCTGTACTAACTGATTTTTAGTTCCTTGAAGTCTACTACACCCTTTCTGGCTTATATGCCAACAAAAGAAAACCCGTACGAGCAACATCCTACTCCAAGCAAATATGTCTTGGGGCTTCACTTATTTTTTAGGTCATATCGAAAAATGCTAACTCCTACACAACCACTCAAAGGGAAAAAGTGTAGCCATGGCCAACATCAATACAATGTCAGTCCATCTATTGCCATTTGCCCATAATGCTAGGTCTCCCATTGCAGAGTCAAATTAGCTGCCCCAAGACTTTTTTTTATTTGAAAAGTGATATTTTAGTATGTTTTTGTAGTCTTTTAGGTATTACAATTAAATATTCAATAAAATATGGCTGGTTAGTGTTCCATTTATAAAGTGTACTGTTTAAATAATATACATACATATGATGAGTATTGCGGTTTCTTACAAAATTACATGAAAGCAGTTTATAAATTTGACTTGGATAAAATTCAAGTTAAGCTAGAGTTTACATAATATAAATTCAGCTGAAAAAAATAGATGGCATTTATTGTTACTGCTGTTATGAGATATCATGAATTATTAGGCAAGTGATTGTTGAAGAATTTGATAACCGTTAGCATGTTTGATAATTATTCTGAAAGTAACTGATTAATATATAAAAAATTTCTTTGAAAAATATATAGTAGTATCTCTTTGACATATTGATTTGCCAACCATTTCATAACTTAAATATTTGTGTTTATGCTCAGGACACTGACTACAAGATAACTTGTAGCTTTTTTTACTTCTCATTTGTATGCAGCTATTTTTATGTTTGAAGAACGTATGTGTATTTTAAAAAATCTTAATTCTTGGAAAGGCTAGTTTACAAAAGGAAGCCCCTTTCAATAGCTATTGGCAGGGGCTTTTCACCCAACATTATTAATGAAGCAGTTAAAAAATTCTCATCTCAACACACCAAAAGGCACACTCTTGTTTTAGGAGATTATAAAAATTCTGTTGTCATTCCTTTGTTTCCATCAATTAGCTATAAAGTTGCATGTATTTTGCAAAAATTTAACTTTCGGGTCATTTATTCTCCCATCAATAAAATTCCGAGTTCCATACTCAAGGACGCCATTCTGGATATGATTTCCTGGGGTATTTACAGGATTCCTTGCCAGTGTGGATTAATTTACATTGGCCAAACTAAGAGAGCCTTAAAATTTCGCATCAAGGAACATGAGGCATATGTTAGAAAAAAGGAAACACAGAAGTCTTCTGTTGCCCAACATTGTTGGTCCAAAAATCACACTTTCAATTTTTCTGCTGCCAGAATTATTCAAAAAACATCTTCCATTGGTGAACTGGATTTTCTAGAGGCATTTCACATTCAAAAAAATCTTTCTGTTCTAGTTAATGACCCTAATTCCAATCCATCTTTGCCTTCAACCTTTAAAGAAATTATGTTTTAGTTCTGGTTTCATCAGCAGATGGTGCCAGTAGCTTGTCTCTTGTCCAGGCTTTCTTATCTTATCTAATCATTATATCCTATCTCGTTCATTTGCGCTTTTGCAGCTGAGTGTGATGGTTCGGTAAAACCATCGAAACTAGTTCTGTGAAAATTTGAAAATATAACACTGATTTTTGTTGTTTGACTTCTGAATTAGTATTTGTTCGGCGTGTTATTGTGTCTTAATTTTGTTTTATGTATTCTGATTGGATTACACACAAGTAAATTATTATTGTATGTAATTCAATCAGAATGATTAACATGTGCAATTAAATGCAGTTTAATTGGATTGTATTCCATTAAATTTACATGCTGTTGTGGATTTTTTATTATAACAAACAAACAATTTTTTTTTTTAATGTGGTACGGTTAATCTAATTATTCAGAAGGTGACTATTTTTTAGCTTCACTATATACTTGATTTAAATTAGGTCAACTGGGATTCGCATTTAAATTTAGGGATAAGAAGCATATAGTATTTGTCTGTTTATTATAGTTAAGTGTATGGTTTTTGTTATTGTATAGAATGGAGAATCGAGGTTCAAGGATCAAGAATCTCTTTCTGAATTAGTTGATGAAGAAGGAGGTGAGGAGGATATTGCTGAGACAGAAGATGTTGAGGGAGATTTTTTAAGTGGAGATCCTCCTGATGATGCATCTGAAGATGAAGACTATGTTGAAGAGGAAAGACAGCAAGGTGATGGTGAGGTAAGGGTGTGTTTGCGTTCTTTTTATCGAGCATTGATTGACTGACCATAAAATTAAATTTCCTTTGTATGAAATTTAATTTTATAGAGTTTCATTTATTGAATAAACTTTGCGTATCATTTTCATTTGAAACATTTTAATGCACACCTAGTATCATTAATTTGTGTCCAAGTTAAGTATACTCACTTGTAGAATGTGTATAATGATAATTAAAGTGGTTGAAGCCCTTAAAAGAATTTCAACATAAATTCTGGAAGCTGTTAAAGCTTATGCAGCATTAATTCTAACAGGGCTGATTTAAACTTTTGGCCCAGGACAAAAATCTTTAATGATGGTCCCTATTCTTCTAATTAATTTCAATGTAGTTAATATCCCAAATGCGATTTGTGTAAAGTATTTTCAGAAATATCCTAATAATTATCTTTTCTATTAAAATTATATAACTATAATATATGTATATATATTATACATATCATTTTTGGATGTTATTATGTGGAATTTTGGATGTTTTGGATCTTATAAAATATAAATTTACGTATTTTAAACTAGGGTATAATTGTCCTACTCGAAAAAAATCTGGTGTCATTCTTAATTTCAAAAGCTTTCTCTAGCAAGATAAAGAATAAATTCCAGGCCTCTGTCCATTGTGCTGCAGGAATTGTTAATATCTGAATACTTTTAATCGTATCTTCTATGTTTATGTGAAGGTGTTTTATGATTTCTGTGTCAGAATTCCTATTCAAATGACTTCATGTTGCACTCTTAATTTTTCTTAAAGACATGTATTTTCACATTTATATCTGTCTGACACTGTACTTCTCAAAATTTGTTGAGAGAAACCTGGAGCATTTTTGCACTCTGAACTTTGCAAAATAGGTACTCTTAGATCTGGTACAGTCAAGTATGGGAACAGTCTGCCTACTTTTTCCATGACAAATATTAAATCTTCCTTTCTTTTTCTTTTATTGCAAGCATTTTATCTTTTTTTTTTTTTTTTTTTCCATCCGAGAACAAAAGAAATGAAACACTGAGAATTGAAATAAGCCTACCTTCTTCCCGTTTTGGATGCTCCTGTCACCAGATGTACTGGTTTGCTTCTTAATTTTTCATAATCCACAGAACAAGGTAGCAGTGTTCAACACAAGTGATAAATTTATGCAAACATAAGTAGTGTAGGATAATTATATATAAAATTTATGTACTTTGAAATGCCTTTCTTCCGCAGAACAAGGTGCACTTCTACTACAAAGTGCGATTTTAGTATATATTTTAGTTAGAGGTAAATGCATGTCTGCATCTGTTGTGCAGTTAATCAGTTCCTATTCAAACCCTGACTCATTCCCTGTGGCTGAAAATCATCAAAGAGTGCTACATACATTTTCCTTTTGAAACACGAAAGGAGAGAATATCAGACACTACGAAAGGGATCGGGATTTTGTGGAAAGTTCAACTGAAATGTGATTTAGACTTCATGTTACAAAAAATTTATTATAATAAAAATTAATTAATAATATGATTTAAGTTATGCAAAATGAATATTAAGATATTTGTAATAATGAATTAGTACTGATAAAAGCTTAATGCCAGACTCTATATGTCTTGTTTCAAAATAATTTTTTAAAAATAAAATATTAACTATTACATTTTTTTTTCTTTCTCCCCCCTTTTTTAGTTGTGAAATTGTATTCATTTTTTTTTAAAGTATGTCTGTTCATGTACACTGCCAGGAGGGCAGTGCTATATCTCCTACTGGGGCCAATTGACAAAATTCAACTTGCGTTTTTCATGTCTTGAAAGCCCGATATGTGTTAGATTTATATATAGCAATGTTCTATAATAGGTATTTTGACACAAAATCGGACTTTTTCTGATCTGACATGCCAAATTTTTTCCATATTTTGATTCTTCAACTCAAATTATGCCAAAATGCCGAATTTTGTGAAAATCGCATAAGTACTTTTTTAAAAATTAGCTCCTCAATGTTAATTGAATTTGATATATATTTAATATCTCTTTTTTTATTGAATTTACTTGATTCATGCTTCCAGAATTCAAAATTTAGGCCTACTCCACATATAATTCACACATTTTTTTATGATTTCATTTGTTTTAAAAATTTGTATTTAAAAATATTTTTATATATTTTTTGAAAAATTTTTTTGTATTATAACCTGTAATATTTTATATCATCTTAAAATAGATATATTTGTAAGCATATGTGCAAAAAATTCGAGTTTTTTTATTCAGAATTTCCTAAGATATATGTGAATTTACATTTATGGGTATTTTGAAATTTGGCATAGTTAATATAAGCGATAATACCGAAAATGTGGTTTACACACTTTGTTAAAATTATTTGAAAGAATGAACGATGGACCGTTTTTTCCCTCTCGTGCATCAATGAAAAAAAGGAATGTAAGTTACTATAAATTAAAAATTCCACCAAGTGAATTATTCTTGGCACAAATCGAAAAAATCTGTCAAGATAAATTTTTAAATTTCTCACCAAAAATTGCAAAATTTAATTTCTAGGCATAATTTGAGTGATAGAATCGAAATGCGTGTGAATATGTGTGTGGCTGCGAATATGTGTGTGTGCATGCGCAAAATATGTTTACGAATGCGCGTTTAATGTATAACGAACGGTATAAGCTAAGCTAAAATTATCTAATTCAGTTAATGTTGCAGATTGCGCTGTTCCTTAATCTTCGAATTGGATTTGGCTTATTATTTTTTGCAGACTGTTAGAGCAATTTTATAAAAGTAAGCTTGAACTTTCGATTATGTCAAATAGAATTTCTGATATATATTTACTAATATGTAAAGGATCTACAAAGCAAAAGTATGTTTCGAAGTCCATTAAACAAAAAGTGGAATTGCTGCAAAAAAATGGATAAAGGCATATCCTTTGTTTATCTTTAACACTGTGGCGCGCGTGCAATGAATTGGAAGTTGATCTGTCAGCACTATCCTTATCTTCAGGGCAGATGTTTTTATTTTATTTGGCTTATAATTCCTTACCAAATGTAGTATTTCATCTCGATGTACTCCATCTTTGATATGATTTAAATCAAATTCCTTGTCATTATAATTCGCTTCCGATAGCGAAGAAAGTGACAGAGGTTATTGAAAACGAAAAAATGTCGATTGACAAATTAGTCGGTATTCTCGACACAGCAATTATAGGACTTGAACAGCGGAACTTTGTAAATAAACAAGAAATTATGTCTGTTTATAGAATTAAAGAGAATGTTTTATCACATAAAAAACGAAGCAACTTAAACAACTTACACTGAAAGAAATGTTTAATAAAGTAAACAAATAAATATTAAGCTTTTTTTTTTTGTAAATTTTGATACCCTTTAGATCATAATTGTTCTTTATTTCATAAATTATGGTTTAATTTTATAATTTCTGCATGCCATCTTACCAGATTTAAACTGATGATCTATAAACCGGAAAAATCGATTATCTGGAATCGCCAAAGTCCCGACGAGTCCGGATTAACGACTTTTGACTGTATGTTATTTCAGACGTCCGATTTTGTGTCAGACTACCTATGTTAGAATAATGCTATATATAAATCTAATATATATCCTAAGTTGCGCTTTCGAGACATGAAAAACACGATTTGAATTTCGCTAATCGGCCCAGTAGAAGGGGTGATATAGAACTGTCTCTTTTGTTTTGCGCAGTGTACAAAAGTTTGCTTTCTTTTTACAGATATTTCAAAACATTTAATTCTTCAATTTAGGCTTGATCTTTATCATTATCATCAGATATCAGTTCTCTTAAATTTTCTGCCTGAGGCAAATTCAGTTGACCGGCACAGTAGTGTAGGTACAGAGTAATATGGTAGTAGTACAGATTTGTGGAGAAAGATCTAAAAAAATTCTGAAAAAAATATAAAGAAAAATATCTTTATGTTATGCCTTAAATGCAATAAAATAGATTTAACATATTATTTTATTTGTATTATATTTTTTATTTCAGGAATGTGCTCCTTCTAATGCTGTTCATGAGAAAGAATTAGATTATGATGAAGACAGAAGGAATCCTCAGTATATACCTAAAAAGGGTATATTTTATGAGCATGATGATAGGAATAATGAAGATCCCAAGGAAAAAGAGGAAGAACCTTTAAGGTATTTAAAATGCATGTTCTCATTAAGAATTAAGAAGCAAAGCTGATTTGATTTTTAATTTTAATACTTTAATATCAAAAGATTTAAGAACTCTTACTTATTTCATTCATTTATGTTTGGTTTGGTAAGCATGATATGTTTGAATCTATCTAGGCAATGTTACTCATTTTATTGAAATTTGTTTTTATAATTACTTCTTTTCTTAAAAGTATACATTCATAAAAAAGGTAGACCTGATTACTGTACTCCATTGTAAATTAATATTCTGAGTTTTTATAGAAAAATGATTAGCAAATATTTGAGTTTTGACTGTAAGAATAAATGAGGTAACTTTGACACATGTAGAAACTTTGCTCAATAGTAATGATAGCAGTATGTTTAACTAGTTGATTGGCAGGAAGATTATTGATTGTGCAATAAAAATTACAGTGTGTATTATGATTTGCAGGAATGAATCTTCTTATAATTATTCAGTTCAGTTTTGGACGAAATTTTATGAGATTTAACTGTTTGACCAAAATAATCATTTGTTACTATTGCTACTTAGCACCAGGCATGGTCTACCAAATGTAGATGGAAACAAAGTACTGCTTGGATACCTCTAGGGCAGTCAGTATGGTTCATATTGAAACTTTTATGGTAAAAAGATTTAAACTTTCATGTGTATTTTACCATAAAAATTGTTGAGCTGTTCCAAAATTTTTTGAAATAAAAATGTTTAAAATCAGGTCCAAATTTTCAATACCTGTATTACAGTATGAGGTATATAATTTTGTAGTTGTATTCATTAATGAGAAGTTTACATAATAAGTAGTTGTTCTGAATGGATTCCTCCCCCCTTACTCGTGCAGTTTGTTGACATGATGTTTTATGTTTTGGTTTTAAATGATAATTTTAATGTGGCTGTAAGGAATTTGCTAGAATAATATGATAATGTTTTGGTAAGTTTAACTGAAGCTATTTATTTGCTGCAATAAACTGCTACATTCATGTCAACATTCAATGATAAGTTCATAAAAGTGCTAGTAGTTTTTTAGTATTATTTGTGTAGGTGAATGATCATTTTCTTATACCTGGTCTAAGTAATTCAATAAGATAATTGCTTTCTGATTAATAAATATTGGTGTGATATCAGGATAAATATTTAACATGTCTTGTAATTAATATTTTATTGGTATTATGTAGTTTAACATTTCTTAATGTCTTCATATGAAAAATTGCTATAAAAAGTAAGCTAATTTATAACATTGATGCTTGGATATTAGCAAGTATCTACAGATACACGACCACAATACAATCCTTGACTTTGCATGTCTGTGAAAGTTATGACAATTTTAAAAGCTGTTGCTGCCTTTCATTGAATGATGCAGTTTTTTTTTAATTATTTCAAAGTTCAGACCAATTAATGCCAGTTCACTCTATGTTTTTTTTTTTTTTTTTAATTGGGGGTAATTCTTTTCTTGCGGAAGTTCTCAGGACAACACCTTTTCATCTCATGTTTCTTTTTGCTGCATGTTATATCATTGTTGATATTAGATTTACAAAGAAATAACACAGAAGCTATCCATTATTCCCAAACATTTGATATTTTCTCAAGAAATGATGAGTATTTCAATCTCTTGGAATGAAATTTTACATGGCCCAAATATGTATAATAAAAATGTGCTGTTACTTATAAAATGTATGAATTAATTAGTGGAGGGAAATCACTAGTGTTCTTATTTAGCTGAGTTGAAATGGAGACAGAGATTAGCTATTTAATGCAATTACCAAGCAGTGCCAAACTTAAATAAATAAACAAATAAAAAACTATTTCTTTGGTCTATTGAAGTCAAAAATGTATTTCATCCCTAAGAGCAGCAGTTGATTGTTGGTAGTGTATCGGCAGTTGTTGGTTAGTACCCAAGTATCATGGCTTCTTCCAGCTTAATTTTGTGATAATATATTTTTTAAATTTTATTTACAATACTTCATAGATAGAACATTTATATGAGTATACTGTTCTCTAATTTTTTTTTTCGTTGTTGTAAAGGGATCGAAAAAAAAAGCTTTGGTTGGATGAAGGGAAATGGGGACATGATAGATTTTGTGAAGAGGAACAATATCCTAAATCAAAGCATGAACTGATAGAAACCTATGGTTATGACATTCGAAATGAAGACGGTCCTCCACGAGCTAGGAGACGAAGGAGATATGGGTAAGATTTATTTATTACCTATTAATGAAGATGCAATGAACTCTTTTTGAGAGGATCACTAACAGTTCTAGATTACTTTGATCTTCTTCATTGGTGGTCATATTACAGAGGTGATGTTCAATAATGTTGTTTCCAATGTTAGTTTATATTTTCAGAAACACTAACCACTTTCATAGGCCCTTTTTTTATGGAGCTAGTTACCATGAATTTCAGAAAAATCACTTCTCACAAAATATTTGTATTTTAATATATATATGTGCACTATTAGTATATCTGTTCTTGATTAGGAACCTAATAGAAGAAATATTGTTAAGAAGTTGCAGGTGTAAAATTTTCTATCTATTTTAAAATTTTTTATTATTGTTAGCCCCTTTTTTCTCAAAATTGCTCTTTGTTAACAATATGTTAAGTTTCATTTGCTATTATGCTATGACTAAGATGCATTTTTTTAATATCTTCTTTTGTAGTGCCTAGTTGTTATTAACATCTTTTAAATTTTTCTTAAATAATTTTTAATCAGTAATGTAATTTATTCCTGAAGATGTAATAAATGTTGCAAAAATGTTATTTATTCTTTTGAAATTAAACTTTTTGCTGTTTTCTTGATTTTTATTTTGTAAATACCACAAAATGAAATTTTCCATCTTAAGCCTCTATAACTAGGGGGAAAATGCATAGTTATGAACTAATGATGCATGTCCTTAGATCTCTTGACTTAAAAATGCCACCAATATGAGATGAATAAACTGTTATCAAAGGCCGAGCATTGAAATGCATATCTGATTATCTTATAATTAAGTTGATAATTTCATACCTTTTCCATTTTAACATATACGTATGCAATTAGAGTAAAATAACACGCCGAACCAATATTAACGTAGAAGTCAATGTTATAATTAGAAACAACAAAAATCAATATTATAATTGCAAATTTTCACAGGACTAGTTTCAATGATTTTACCGAACCATCATCCTCAGCTGTCAAAAGTGCAAATGAGCCAAATAAGATATAGTGATAAGTTAAGATAAGAATGGCTGAACAAAAGTTAAGCTACTGATGCCATACTAATTCAGAAGTCAAACAACAAAAATCAGCGTTAATTTACAAAATTTTCACAGGACTAGTTTCGATGGTTTTACCGAACCATCATCTTCAGCTGCAAAACCGCAAATGAACAAGATAGGAAATAATGTTTAGATAAGATAAGAAAGCCTGGACAAGAATAAGCAAGTGGCGCCATCTGTTGGCGAAACCAGAACTAAAGCATAATTTCTCTAAAAGCCGAAGGCAAATTTGGATTGGAATTAGGATCGTTAACTAAAACAGAAAGATTTTTATGAATGTGAAATGCCTCTAGAAAATCCAGTTCTCCAATGAAAGATGTTTTTTGAATAATTTTGGCAGCAGAAAAATTGAAAGTGTGATTTTCGGACCAACAATGTTGAGCAACAGAAGACTTCTGTGTTTCCTTTTTTCTAACATATGCCTCATGTTCTTTGACGCGAAATTTTAAGGCTCTCTTAGTTTGGCCACTGTAAATTAAACCGCACTGGCAAGGAATCCTATAAATACCCCAGGAATTCATATCTGGAATGGGGTCCTTGAGTATAGAAGTTGGAATTTTATTGATGGGAGAGTAAACAACCCGAAAGTTAAATTTCTGCAAAATATGTGCAACTTTATAGCTAATTGATGGAAAGAAGGGAATGACAACAGAATTTTTATAATCTCCTAAAATAAGAGTGTGGCTTTTAGTGTGTTGAGATGAGAATTTTTTAACTGCTTGATTAATAATGTTGGGTGAAAAGCCCCTGTCAATAGCTATTGCTTTTAAATAATTTAGTTCTTCATCAAGGGCTAGTTTGGAGGAGCAAACTTGAAGAGCACGGAAAACATAGGAATAAAATGAAGCTTACTTTTGTTTAGTCGGATGACATGATTTAAAGTGTGGTGGAAGGCAAACCGATGAAGGTTTATGGTAAACTGTAGTACTGAAGTTGGATGTGTTCCAGCTTTGTCATCAGCATGTGTAGTATAATAAAGCTTGAGTATATCTTAGGAAAATGTTTTGTTGTATGTCAAAAGCTTCACATGGGTATACAATGCAAGTGAGTCTTCAAATCACATAAAGCATATGCACAAGTGTTGGAATGTTGCTGAAATTTTTGTGGTAGAAATTTTAAATTGGATGAAACAGTACAACATTTAAGCACCTGGACACAAAATCCACGTGTATGGAAACACATTCATATTTTAAAGTTGTTCATTCTTTCAAATCCCTGTTGAGGTAAAAAGTAAAGTTATCAATAAAGGATGCATTCTACATTATGATATAATGATGACTGATGGCATAAGCAAAATTTTGTTGCTAGGCAATAGACCTTGCTATGCCAGCCAAAACTGGGATAAAGATTTGGTCATAAAGTTCTAAATATTCATCTTTATGCCAGGATTGACTAAGAAAAAGGGCAAATTGACCAACCATAGTGAAGTACCATATTTGCCGGTGTATAAGACACCCCCCTTTTTTATACAGATTTTTGAAGGATAAATCTTTTATTAATGATCATTTTATTGAATTTACAGTATTTTAAATATAAATACAAATACAAAGTAATGCTTTCTGCAAATATCCAATCTATCTGGGAAAGAACAGCATTTAATTTTCTTTGTCAAAACTCAAACAGGGTTCGTAGCGGTCCTTACAAGCGCTTATATTTAAAAATAAAATATAAAGGCCCTTATAGGTGCTTACTTTTTCTTTAAAGCCCTTATTTTTTTGTTTTTAGTGCTTTTTTTTTAATCCTTTGTTTTTAATGAACACACATTTTTTCCCCGTAACAAAGCCAAAACTAAATAAACAACTTTTCTTCCTTATATGCAACGTCAGATGGTGAATCATACTCCCGGAAATAGCTTTTACCCCTTTCTCTGCATTAACATAACCTTTGGAGTGCACGAAGATTACAGACAGGTGCCCGTCGTTCTATTGGTCAAAGAATTGCGAAAGCAGTAGAAAATTCCAGTACATTCGGCATTCTTTTCCTCTCACCCAAATACTGCACACGTTTGAATTTCTATCAAGATCTTAATAATTTGCATTCTCATTCTGCTTGGTCAGTTCATATTCATGTTTATTATGATCATTATGCTTATATTATGAGCATATGTATGAATGTTTATAATATCATAGTTGCAGTAACTGCTGAAGTATAGTAAACTTCCAAAAATGGTTGTGTTTTAGCACAAATTAGCTTTCTAAGGAATAATATTCGGAATGGCTTAAATAAAAGGGAAAGTGATCGAATAGTCAAAATAATTGAATTTTTTTGGCCAATACATTATACAGTACGAAGATTGGGAGGTTCTCCCCTTTCTCTGCAAATCTCGAATATTGAAACTGTTACAGTTCGCTGCAAAACAAGCAACGGACCTTTTTTTTTTTTTTTTTTTTGTCACTTTCCAATCTGGATTGAATAGGACTAAAAGTTCTGCGGTCTACCAACCCAAGCGAAGAATGATTCTGTTTCGGAAATTTACGCCGTCTGTTGAAAATTAGAATGAAAAACACCCCAGTTATTTATTCTCCCAATACCGGCAGCTGTTTATTCTGATTGCGTAATATCACGTAAGGAAGAATTATGGCGCACGTATTGCGCAGTAACGTTTGCGATATTTTGCAGAGATAATTAATTTTGATGTTCTGTCCGAGATTTGTTTATGAACACTTAAAAGAGTTTTACTGTGCTTACTAAGCAGAATACTTTTCAGTTCCATTGGTTTATTTTTATATGATGCACATGTCGAAATGTCAAAAGCATTTATTTAGCGGAAAAATCTAAAGAGCGGCTACAGTCTACCCCCCCCCCCCCCCGCTCCTCTTTTTCAAGTTACGCTCGACTGTCCGAATATTCGCAAATTTCCAAGTATGCGGGTTAGTTAAGCTTTTACTGTTAATTTACTGCATGAAGCAAATTTCTGTCTTCTGATTTCAGAAATGTTCCTCTTTTTACTTAAATTACTTTGCTTGCAATATCTTTTAAGGGAAAACTGATATACAATGTAAATTTAGAAAATGTTCAGAATTTAGATTTAAATTATTTAAATATCAGTATGAGTGGAAAAATAAATTGTATTTATTATTAGGTTCCAAGCGAATACAATAAATATTCCTTATTATTATTTATTTTCTCTATTTTGAACCGAAATTTCATCATTAAATCTTGTAAAATAGTTTAGTTCTGCATAGTTTTTTTTCTCTCTCATTGTAAACTAGTTCTTTAAATTGAATTGTTATTTAAAATTAAAAAAAAAAAAAAAGTGATTATTTTCCATGGTTCAGGTAATGCTTATTCTCTCTTAATAAATGCTGCATTTCTCATATTTTAAATTACAAGTCTAATTTTTAAGGTTATGCAGTTGTGTATAATGTAATTAGACAAGTGCTTATTTTTTTCCTTAAAATGTGCTTATAGGTGCTTATTTTTTGTCCTTAAAATGTGCTTGAAAAGTGCTTATAGGTGCTTATTTTTTTAATTAAAATGTGGCTATGAACCCTGTCAAACACTCATCACCAGAGCTAAATAGGGAGTCACTTGAAATGTCTTCTAAATCAGCATCTGAGTTCTCATACAACAAATTGTCCTCTGTACCATCCAGTGCATTACTAATGCCACACTTCTTAAATGATTTAGCCACTCTCTCTGTTTTCACAGCATCCCATGAACTTTGACCCATCCACAAACTTGCGAAATGCTAGGCCTCTTCCTTCTTCCTGATGGTGTAACCTCAAAATTTGAAGACTGCATCCAGCTTTGCATGCTGTTATAGCAATTCTGACATTGTTTTTGAGCCATAACTTGCCAACAAATTTAAGAAAATTCAACAGTGCAAATTTCACACACTTAAAAGTCGTTCACAAAAATTGGATGTTAAACGAACCCAACTGTGATCGTCGATGACAGCACATGTGCATTTACTTAACTCTACATAATTGTAATATTCCCACACTCCGCAAATAAACAAGAAAAAAATCGTGTAACTCCGAATAGAGGAAATTTCTAGAAATGAATGTAATCAAAAATTGAATATCGACGTATAAGACACAACCTTGTTTTTCAGACCTATTTAAAAAAAAGTGCATCTTATATGCCGGCAAATACAGTATATGATGTCATTCCAATTTTTATAGACTGCCTTCATGTTTAGGTCTAAAAAATGTTCTAACTTTGATAGTGAAATTGGAAGAATTTTTATATTACTGTCAGATGCTCTGGGACAATAACAATGCATGTTTTCCCTACAAATGTTAATTGAACATAATAAAATGGAAATTTATCACTGTCCAATAAAGTATGTTCAACAGTACTTATCGATGGGTTAAAGTATGTATAAAGTTCCTCTTCTCTGACTTTCATCAGCTTAGATAATTTAAAGCTTTATCTGTGTGAAATATGACACCTATAATGCTGATAGCCATAGTATGAATGCTGACTTTGATGCAAACTTGGTATACGACCAGTCGATTCACATAGTTCAAATAATTTTCTGAACAAAGAACATAAACACAAGCAAGAAAACTACAAAACGTTTGCAGCTATAGTTCATTAAACACTGTCAGTGTGCTAATAATCTTAATTATGTTCAGTAATTTCAGATTATTAATGCTACAAAGTTTTTCATAGTTTTAGTGAGCTGTTAACACATAGAATGGTTTTATGCTTTAAATTTTTATTCTTAAGATTGTCGATTTGTTTTAACCTGCATTAGATACAATAAATTATTAAATTAAGACATATGGTTTATTGATAGGAGCTGTTAAATAACCCAAATCAGTTTCTTATGAACAAATTCAAGAAGTTTGTTAAATACACTCTTGTCACAAAAAATGTATGCACCCGGATGGAAATGAAATACTGTGTCGAAACAGCTTGTGTGTAGTGTATGAGGAGATAAACAAATGATTACAAATTCAGAACAAAAGATTGTTTTATTAAGAAGTTATGATATGAGAAAGGTTACAAATCAGTAAGTAGTATTGCCACCTCTGGCAGCTATATAAGCCAAAACACGGTGTGGCATAGAATCAAGTAGGTCACCTATGACAACCTGCGAAAGATCATGCCATAATCTTTGCAACTGGGTAGTTAATTTCCCAATATTCTGGGACGCCTGCAGTTTTCTTCCAAGCATGTCTCAAACATGCTCTATTGGCGAGAGTTCTGGTGACCTGGCAGGCCTTGCGAATACGTCATATCCTTGAAAACAGTGTTGGGAGAGTCAAGCCGTATGAGGACGAGTGTTCTCTTATTGATAAATGGCACCTGGGTGACTTGATAACGTAGGCAGTAAAACTGGCATTAAAATGTCCATGTAACTGTAAGCCATCATAATGCCTTGAAGAATGATTAGAGGTGATCACGTGTCCTAACAAATCATTCCCCCACACTATCACACCTTATGTAATTGCCATATGCCGCTCGACAACAAATCAGTCGGACAGCTGGCCCGGCTGCCTCCACATGTTTGTGCGTTGGTCATCAGCATTGAGACTGAATTGGGATTCAGCATTGAAGATCACATGCCTCCAGTGGGTCACAGTTCACCTTGCTCGAGTTTGGCAAAAATATAATGGATACTGCGTGAGATCAGTGGTAGGCGTCTTAATGGATGTCGGCAGCATATACCAACATCAACCATTTGTCTCCGAATGGTTTCCCTTGATACCACCGGATGCCTGGAAAGTGGTAAATGGTGTTGAATCAATGCTAGGGACATCGTTGGTGCAGAAGTGGCTGCTCTTTTGTGTTTCTGGAATTCCCTGACCTTCTGCTATGGTAGACTATCCCTTCCATAATCCTTTGTCGCCAACATCGAGCAACTACCATATTGCTCCGTCGAGGTAGCGGCCAATATGCCTATTTGACCAACTTGCTTCTGTGAAGTCTACTGTATGTCCCTTCTTGAAGTCCTACAACTGTTCGTACTGCCATCAGTTACATCTGGGAGGCATCTCAATACCATCCATCCAAGTTGACAGATTCATTTGAATAGCCCTATGGCAGGAGCAATCATGCTTTTAAACTCTCCTAGCTGTGCATCTCATAGGCACATAGCACACTTTATCCTTACCTCCTTTGTGTCTAAATTTAAATCATTTGCACATCTCTTACTAAACTACATTCCTGCCGAGTTTCATGATTGTGGCTCAATTTCTTCTGGGTGCATGTATATATATATATATATATATATATATATATATTTTGTGACAGAATATATTTATAGAATGAGATTTCCCTAAAATATTAAATATTGCCAGAATGGTTTTCTTACTGTATTTATGAAGTAACAGAGAGCACCAGAGATGTAAAAAATGGCTTTAAATTTATTTTGAAAGAGTACTTTTAAGTAAAATTCATTACATATATAAAAAATTAAAGTATGTAAAATTTTAACGGTCCCCTCTTTTGCGACAATTTTGCACTTCGAAAATCTTTTATGTACTTATAACAGTGCCCTAAATTTCAAAGTAAGTATTGCCTATGAAAAACTCTCTGAAATATTCATTCTACTTTAGTTTTTTTTTTTTTTTTAATTGAAATAACTTGTGTAAGAGACATATTTCTTACTTTTAGAAAAATTTTATTTTTGTTTTGTCTTACAATTGAAAACATCCAAGGTGTTTAAAAAGGTCTAGAACTTCATTTGTGTTTTAATATTATTATTTTTAAATGAATAGTGTTTAAAATATGTATCACTATTTCAAGAACTGATGTATTAAAAACTATTTGTAAACATATAATTGTTCTTTTAAAAATTTAATTGACAGTCGTGAGTGCTTTTTAATACTGATTTTTAAACTGTTTTCTTTTTTTTTAAAAACCACTATATTTCAGGAGAGGACCTACAAAGTATGAAAGAAATTGGGAAGATGTTACTGCTTATGGTAGAGAAAGATTCAAGGGTTCTCCAAGAGGGATTTCCAGGGGCCGTCGATCTCGAGGCCGTTTCAGAGGTGCCTCACGATTTCGTGGAAGGGGACGGGGAAGATACAATCCACAGAATTTGAACAAAAGTGAAAACGAAAGTACTTCAGTTGTTGAAGATGTTACTGCTGAAGAAGATACTCACCAAGGTTGCTAATGCAAATATTTTTTTATACCACATAAGTAAACTAAAGTAGAATGAAGTTTAAAGTTGACAGCATCCCTATTGTTTATTCATTCGATGGTTTCTTTGTATATTTCAGATACTGAGAGTAAAGACAGTGTTCCTGTTATTAATAATAAAGAATTTCCAGCATTGCCCACTAAAGAAGCTGAGTGTGCAGTTGAACCATTGCCAGAAAGGACAACGTATCTACAAAACAATTCTACTGAAATTACAGAAAATAAATCTGTGAGGACTTTGACTTTTGAAAACTCAAATCTAAGTGGTAGGAACTCTTTAGAACGAGATATTCCTCCAAGGCGGGGTAAAACTTCACCTTTTAGGGGCAGCCACGAAAGAGGAAGCAGAAAACCCATACCTCGAGGAAGCAGAGGAACTGGTAGAGGAGAATACAGTAGAAGAGGACGGGGGAATATGCGCCATATTTCTCCTCGTTTCTTAGAAAATAAAGTGAATGCCCTTAATTCAGAAATGGAACATTTGTCCATTGAGGAAGTCAGTAATTCGTGTAATGATATAAATTCGGAAGTTATACGTCCAGGTGACACTAATGGTTAGTATTCAAATAGTATATTTTTTAATGCATATTGTACCTCATTTGTTAATTCTGTTTCCATATGGAAATTATGGTTTTTTTTTGGGGGGGAAAGGGGTAAAATTTTTGTGATGAAATTTTAAATGCAAATATTCCATTTTGACTTGAATTTTACAGTCAACTTTTTTTTCACTATTTGTTTAGATATTTATGCATTTTTACTGTATGTTTGTGTTTTTACATTTTATAATTGCCATATTGACTCTCAGGATCAGTCTATTAAAGTCTTCCTTTTAGTTTAAATAAGCAAATTTAAATCCTTTATTTATATATCATACCTATGAAATTTTACAAATTCTTGCAGTTTTGTCATAAATTGTTCAAGTTTTGCAATCTGTGACATAAAAATCCCTTTTTGTGAATTTTTCTAGTTTTTTTGTAAAGGGACAAAAATTTTGCAAATTTGCTGATTTGTTACTAAATCTGTGTTTAAAGTACAGAATTTTGGCAAACATTTAGGCTACCGTTTAAATTTATTCTTTTTACCTTATCAAATTCAAAGCTTTATCATTTTTGAAATGTGAGTTCTTTTGCTATTCCTCTCTAAATGTGGTAGGTATCGTGATTTTGTGATTGTAAGACCAATCTGTATTAAAAAAAAATTGCTTTATGTGTTTGCAAATTTCATGACTTTTTTAATAAATAAGATAGCATTAAAATTAAGGTATTATATTAAAACTTCATATTTAAAAAAATAACAGTAAAAATAAAACATTTTACTTTCCTTCTGTCATGCTTTAATATCTATATGTCATTTTGGTGATTTCTGAATATCTTGAACCTGAAATTTAAGTAAGTTAATATATATCTTAAATGATAGTAAACGGAGTTTGGGAATTATGTAATAGCATGAAAATAAGAGAGGAAAAGACATTGAAAATAGATTAAAATTAATTTCATTTGTCCACTTTGCCAGATTTATGATGTTTTACGATGATAGTTTTTTTGCTGTTTCAAAATACACATACATATCAGTTTTTTCTGTAGAATTCACTTTTTCCTTTCTGAATTTTTTTCAAAAATCTTCTGATTTTAACTGATTTTTGAATTGTCAAGTATGAAATGGTTTAGATCAGGGGTTCTCAACCGGTGGTACGGAAGAGGAAAATAGGTGGTATGCAAAGAAGCAAAGTATTTTTAACTATTAAATTCAAAAATTAAAACCCCAACATTCTGATTGAGTTTTCTCTCTAACACTTGTAAATTTATGCGATCTGAGCTTAGTTCAAGAGTGGTAGTAGTAGTTGTACTTTGTAGTAGTGGTACTAAAGGTTTTCAATTTTTGTTTAGATGGTACACGTTAATCAAAAGGTTGAGAACCGCTGGTTTAGATGTTGAAGACAGTTACTTGCAGTCATGGCCAGTTGATTAATTCCTTTTTTATCTTTATCATCATATTTTTGAAACAGATTTAATAAATTGGCATTAAAATCTTAGTTGTTCTTTAATGAATTTTTGCATTTTTGAAGTAAGCAAGATATCTGAAGACAAAGGAACAAGCAAGGTTATCGAGAGAAAATTGAAAGAGAGAATACAATGTGTCTACAATTAGAAACATGGTTCAGAATAATTTTATTTTGATTCAGCTTTATACATATTATCTGCTAAAAGTTTTTGGTACCAAAATTTAAAATCATTATTGGCTAAAGCGTTTTGTAAATGTCTGTTTGTCATGAGTGTTATATAAGAATCATTGTGAGCAGGGTTTATTTTGAAATGATGCATTTTAGATTTATTATGAACAGGTACAGTTTTCAAAAGAGAAAGTAGAAAATAGTCTTGTATATTTTTATCATTTACTGTAAGATAAAAAAAAAAAAAAAAAAAAAATGTGAATTTGCATTACATATACAATAATTACCAGTATGGTTTATTTATTCTTTAAACAGTGCTGTTATTTTATACAGTTTGATAATTACACATTTTCTTCTCATTTTGCAGTTCCACATATCAAAATATTCATTTCTAAGGTTCTAGAACTAACTCCGGTTGTGAAAGTGTGCCATTTTCAGTTTCACTCTTCATGATTCTTAGAGAACACTTTTTTCCCACCAAATTCAGTCCCAATATTTAACTATTGCTTGTCTGCAGTCCAATTAATAATATTCTTTTTTGCCAATTTTTTCTCACCAGCTTGCATCCATAAATAAGGAACTAGGAAATTGTATACAAATAGAATTTTTCCAATCAATAATATTCTTTTTTGGAAATTTGTCATCATTTTCATCTACAAATAAAGAATTAGGAAATTAGATGCCAAGTAGAATTTTTCCTTGCCATTAATGTTGTCTTAAACAGTTCAAAGCCTATTCTTCCAAAAAATTTGTTCAAACAAATTGGCTAACACAAGTAAGGTTATAGTTTTTGGAGTTAGCTAAATATTTTTAAAGAATTATTTGAATTTTTCACCTTATTTTTGTGATTTTATTTCATAGGACAAAATTTTATAATTTTTAGTATAAAAAAATTGTTGTAAATATGTTATGTTTTATATTTTCAGATATTTTTTATATTTGATTATTTGCATATTCTTTCCTAATATATTTAGGGATTTAATCCATTTTTAGAGTATTTTTCTTAGGAATCAGAATTGCATCAGAGTATTTTCATCATCTACTTGGGAATAAATTTGACAAATTGACTTAATTAAGTGAAAATATTAATTTGATAGTATTAAAACAAATTTTCATTCAAGTAGACTGGGAAGGCAAATCATGATTCAGGTGGATGATTTTATTAATTGTTGGCGATTTTATCAAAATCCGCTAACACCCCTTCAAAAGTGAGCCATTTTGCATGGAATCAGCAATAATTAATTTGAAATTTTTTTTTTAAAATTTCTGCATGTTTCAAATTACAAAGATAAAAAAATATACAAATCAAAATTATAACTTAAAAAGCCTCTTAATTGCTCATTTTTAATTTGGGTACTTCCTCTCTAGAAATAAATTTCTCGAAACTATGTCATATATGAAAACTAATTCCACATTATGTCACCTTAAACTTCTGCATTGCCTATAAGTTTTAGCCAGTCAGATTAACAAAAAAATTTACTATAAATACCATTGTAGCCTAACTACCCTCTTTCTTTCTCTGCCTACGCGTGCTAGCTTAAGGAGACGTCTGTTGCTAAGCTGCTTCTAAAAATGTAATGAGACATCAAAATTATGGGGATAAGACTGACCCCATTGTGATGTACATTGCCATAGGCTAATCAACAAGTAATAAGGAGATATTTGGATTATTAAGTGATTTTTGTGATTCTTCAAAAATTCTCCGCATCTTCTGCTATGTAATTGATATTTTCAGTGATCTAATCCTCAGTCCATTCAAGACTGTAAAATAATGCCTTCCCTAGTCCACTCATCTCATCAAATTACTGCAAGAAACACTAGATCATATCATCACACACACACACATGTAATATACAGTCAAAAGTCTTTAATCCAGACTTGTCAGGACTTCGGCGATTCCAGATTATTGGTTTTTCCGGATTATAGATCATCAGTATAAATCTGGTAAGATGGCATGAAGAAATTATAAAATTAAAAATATGAAACCGTAATTTATGAAATAAAGAGCAATTATGATCTAAAGGGTATCAAAATTTACAAAAAAAAAAGCTTAATATTTATTTGTTTCCCTTATTAAACATTTCTTTCAATGTAAGTTGTTTAAGTTTAGTTTTTTGTGCTAATACATTCTCTTTAATTCTATAAACAGACATAATTTCTTGTTCAGTTACAAAGTTCCGCTCTTCAAGTTCTATAATTGCTGTGTCGAGAATACCGATTAATTTGTCAATCTAAATTTTTTCGTTTTCAATAAACTCTCTGTCACTTTCTTCACTATCAGAAGCGGTACATTGAAACATGCTTTCACTTTGTAGATGCTTTGGCAGCTCCAGAATCGGAAACTCTTTTTGACATAATCGAAAGTTCAAGCTTACTTTTTATAAAATTGCTCCAACAGTCCAAAAAATAATAAACCGGATCCAATTAGAAGATAAGGAACAATGCAATCTGCAACATTAACTGAAATAGATAATTAGATAATTTTAGCCTAGCTTATACCGTCCATTCTACATTAAACGCGCATGTGTAAACATATTATGCGCATGCATTGACGCATGCGCAGAAAGTTTGGAGCTTTGAGGTCCGGATTATGGTTGTCCGGACTAAAGACTTTGGACTGTATATATAAAGTTTAAACATAATTACAATTAATATATTTCTTATAATTATATAATTCTTATATTTCAAATTAAATTAAGAGAGCTAAGCAAGTAAAAGAGTAAGTCTGAATAAATTCCAGTTTACAAATTCATAATTTTTAAGTCATGTTAAAATTTTTTTTAATTTTAAGAGGGCAAGAAATTTTTTTTTACAAGTCTTAACTAGTAAAAGTCAAATTGGTATGGAAAAATTACTTTACTAGCAATGGCCAATAGTAGTGGATATGCATAAAATTGTGATAAAAATTTGTTAATGAGAATTAAAGCCATGTAAAGAAGATTAATTAAAAATGAACAATTGAAAAGATAGTGAGAAAATGCCAACTCTTCAAGTGTAATTAGCTTATTTCACACTCCCAACCATTCAGACATTGTGTTTCGTCTTTGCTATGCATATGAAAATCGAAAGTAGAAATGAAATTAAATGTAAATATTTAATTCCTCAAATTGAGCATACTCATGTTCATATCAAGAATTTCCCTACACGATGTAAATTACTTTTAATTATTTGGAATTAAACACCTTATTTAAGTGCAAAATCACTATAGAACAAAATATAAGTATCGGATCAATGTGATGAGAAAAACTTGTAAAAATGTGAAAATAAAACATTATAACGCAAATGTTAATAAAAGGAGTATATGTAATGTATCAAAAATATTTAATTAAATGAAATGTTAAATTTAAAAATGAATTAGGAGAGAATCTCAGAAAGGCAGGCATTAAATTTAATCTTTTAGCATAAAATATAGAAAGGCTGTATCCAAAACCTTTAATAAGGAGAATAAAGTTGGATGTCTTAGACTGGAAGATTTATATATGTAAGTAGTACAAAGTATAAAAAAATTTAATGTTATTTTTCTGCCTTCTAAGCTTTTACTACTCAGAGCCAATTTATTTTCTTAAGTTACAATTACAGCTTGTTTCGCTTGAAGATTTTTAACATTTACTCTTTTTTCTGTTTCATGACTTTCAGCCAGAAATTTTAAAATTTGCTTACTTATTCGATTTAATAGCTACTTGCACTTTCTAGTCATGCCATAATTACAAGTTTCACCAACCTAATTTATGCTATTCTCGTAAACTTGGCAACAACAAACAAAGCACCTGCCCTTGGGATAGAGAATAATGCAACATTCATTTCAGTTAGTAGAATGATGTACAGAGTAAATTTTTTGTTTTTAAAATTATTCTGGCCTAATTAATTTTTAAATTTAACATTTTCATTTAATTAAATATTTTTTTATATATTGCATATACTTCTTTTATTTACATTTGCATTATAATGTTTTAGTTCTACATGTTTTCCTCATCTCATTGATTTGACACATTTTGTTCTAAAGTGTTTTTACGTTTGAATAAGGTTTTACATTCCAAATAATTTAAATTAATTTACGTAGTGTAGGGAAATTCTTGATATGCATATAAGAATGCTCAATTTGGGAAATTAAATATTTACATTTCATTTCATTTCTACTTTCGATTTGCATAAAAAGGACGAAACACAATGTCTGAATAGTTGGAGTGTGAAATAACTAATTCTCCTTAAAGAGTCGGTATTATTTCACTAGCTTTTCAATTGTTCATTTTAAAGTAATTTTCTTTATATGGCTTTAATTCTCTTTAACAAATTTTAATCACAATTTTATGCATATCCACTAACTATTGACGATTGCTAGGAAAGCAATTTTTCCATAAAAAATTACAAATTTGTAAATTGGAATTTGTTTAGCCATTATATTTTAATTCTTTTATGTTCTTAACTCTCTTAATTTAATTTGAAATTTAAGAAATTTAATAGGAGTATTTCCCTTTAATTATAATTATTTTTAATTAAATCATTGCAGCCTAGGAGCGATATTCTTAATAGTCCTTCCTTACATTTATTTATTTCTTAATATTTTTTATATATAAAGATTATATATAGGTATGTATGATTAATTTATGTTGAAGTTGTTGCATCTTTGATTGTCCAAAAAATTTTTATTTAAATATTTATTTGTTATATATTTCTAATCAAGCAATATATCCTTTGGTAACTGTAATTTCAAATTTTAGGAGTCTTGGTTAATAACCTAAATGGCACTGAAGTATCGAGCATAGGGTTGAAGGGTGCTGGTGATTCTGCTGGTCGTCCAAAGCGCTACTCATCTCTGAGGCAGCGCAGTATGCCGGAAACGACAACATACCAAACACCTCAACAAGCTGTGCCACCACCACATGCTCCATATTATGATGCAGGTTTGTAAGCATATTGTTGCTTTAATGATTTTTAAAAGAAGTGTCTAGGATGTTTTGTATCAACCTTCAAATATAGTTGAATGTTGTTAAGATTCTTAAGGCTAGAGAGGGAAAAATGTATGATGCAGAGTGACTTGTTATCTGGAATTGTAAAGATTTTCTGGAATAACTAATGATAATCCTATGTACAAATTTATTTATTTTTTTTTTTTATTATTTTTTTTTATTTTTATAGACGGTATGTCTTTTTTAATAATATTCAGAGTCTTCAAAAGACCTTTTCCTTCAAACAAAATTTTTTTCCATCAAAACATACACTTCCTGAGAAATTTCCTTGCACTCACATCTGGAATTTTCACTGTAACTGAATTCCTTTTTGTGGTCAACACAAGGGCTAACCTGCCTCAATCAGGAAATTGTTTAAGAGTTCAGTAGAATTTTTAGTTTCTTTCCTTACTTGAGGGGATTATAGCAGAAGCTGCAATAGAATGTGGAAAGTATATATAATAAGGAAATGAAAATAACAAGGAATAATAATAATGGCTAGCTAACATTTGTTTTGTCTTCTGGATTGGCAAATGCTAACTGATTTGATGATTTCGCAGGGAAGAAGATTAATATGATTGCGGTGTAGAAAAAGAATTTGGACCCCCCTCCCCCAAAAAACCTGTTTTTCATTTGAAGAATGAATAATTTTAATTTCACTAAAAATTTGGATGTGACATGATAGCTTTAGTGATAGCATCTTAAAAGTAAATTAATAACCAATATGTTTGGGGAAATAGGAATTGTTCAGATCCACGAAAGTCTGACCTAACAAGCAGAGTAATCTGTTGGATTGTCCGATAACAGGGATTGATTGTACATAGCTACTAATTTGTGTAAAAAGTTGAAACTGCTATAAGCATTGTACAGCTAAATATTTCTTCTCATTTAAAAAGTAAATAAATAAGTTCCAGATTTTTAAAATAACATTGCATGCTGCAAAAATGCAAATTTATATCACTGTTCAAGTGATGAGCCTGAAAGTGAAGTGAAATGTGGAAAATGAAGATGCACATGTTTTTGTTAGCAACTGGAAAAAAAAGTGCATTTAAAAACTTGAGATGCATTCTGCTATGATTTTCATTCGTTGTATCAATTTTTTTTAAAATTTTAATTTCAGTGATCCAGTTAAAATGCAATTTGTTATATTAGTTTTGTAATTGAGGAGTATTTTTTTAACTTTTTGTATTGTTATTAAAAGATGAAAAGTAATTTATTTTTTAAGATGGGAATATTGTTTCACATTTCTTTCTCTAGAAATGGCATGTAAATGTTTTGATTTGATTATACATTTATCTGTGTTTTCTTTGGTAGGATATCAGACTGCATTGTATGCCCCTTCAGACACAGGTGTTCCTACTCCTAGCACTCAAAGCCAAACTGTAGCCAGTCCTCCCATCATGAACCCATCTGCATATCAAACCTTTGGTCCTACTCCCTATACTGACAGTTATGGTGTGTATATGTGAATTTGCATATTGTGTTTGTGCAATTATATATTCCTATGTATTGTGTTTTGATAATTATGCAGTCATTTTCTAATTGTTCAAGTTTGGGACTGAACAGAGGTCCTAAAAAAAAATGTTGTATAGTGGGACCTTTCGTAATGATAATTATTCATTATATGGGATGTTCTTTGCTTGCTTACAATGGGAATAATTTTAATCCATTCCCAAGCCAAGTCCAAAATCATTTAATATCATAAAAAAGTTCAGAGAATATTAAAAATATTTGGAGTTCACTAATTTATTTATTAGTTATAAAAATATTTACATTTGCATATGTGCACAGTTTCTCAGTCTTCTATTTTAGTTTATCCTGAGTCTTTCTAGTCTTCCATTGAAAGCTGAAAGCTCAGCTGTCATTTATGTTTATGCACATCTACGTTTGATGTCAATGCAGATCCAGTTTTCGAGAAGTTGTTTAAAAATTGTATTCCTCTTCAGGATTTTCTGAAATAGTGCTTGGCATTGTTTTTAAACATATCAGTCACTTTCTTCATCACACCTTACCACTCTTGTCAAATGTGGATCTCTTTTCACTTCTATTTAAATGAATTTTTATTTCAAGAATTATAGAATTGATCTGATTTCCATTTCTTCAGAAGGTCTTTGATCATGCATTTCGCATAGTTCCTTGTGTTCTCATCACTCGAAACTTCCCTCCAGACTCCCTCATATTCGTGAACAAGGATGACTTCCTCTTTTCTGTGATAATATAAAAAAATATGCATACTTTTTGCTCCTTTGCCTGTTGCGTCTGTTTTAAATAATTGTGATTTGTGTCTGATGCCAGAACAAAGTATGCTTATTTTGTAAGCATACTTTGTATGGGCTACTCAACACTTGTGAAGACTACTAAAGACACTTCATGAAAGGTTCATAATTAATTTTATTTTTTTAACTGTGAAGACTACTAAAGACACTTCATGAAAGGTTCATAAGTAATTTTATTTTTTTAACTGTTACATGCTTGCAATTGGTCATAGAGGAAAATGTGAACAAATTTTGAAAAATAAATCTGATATTCCTTGTCATCCATCGTGTAACTGACCATCATTTTCATTTGGATTTCAATGGATATGACAGAAGTTTTTTGATATCATATAAAAATATAAATGTAATCATTCTTCCAAGCATGCAGCTTAAGATGCACATTACATTGAATTGGTCTGTTATTGGGACCGGATTCAGATATTGCCGAAAGCTAATGATCTGGCAAAAATTTTGAAGCATAAAAATAATTGCCAAAATATTTACGATACAGTTAATTTGAAGAAAAATCCAGAGGAAAAGTAACATAACAGATATTTATAAAATTAGGAATTAGAAATTTGTAATGTAAATTAAACAAATTGCTAAAGAAATTAGAAGGGGAAAAAATCAGTGAATTAACACATAAAACTGCAGATATCATTTAAATAAGGGAGCTAATGCTGTTACATAAACTAGATTAAATAAGAATCAAAAATCGTCAGTGCCACATTGAAGTTTATGTCACAATTTTATACAACCTCATAAGCTTTCAGTGGTTTGTGTATGACAACCATTATCGGGATCGATAAAATTATATTTGTGATTAATGCAAAAAGATTCAAATCCGGCCTCCTTTTATTCTTCGATGTTGTACTCTTTCCAACAATCTGAGTATATTATAGTGTCATCAGTAATATTTTCCCCGGTAACTTCAAGCAAAATTTTATCAGAGCAGTTAGGCACAGCAATTAAAAAACATTCTTTTGTTTCACGTCAAATCCCACCACCACCCACTGAGGTGGAACAATGCGACCAGCACTGCTTTTTTGATGCGAAAACAGACTTTCGTCAACTTCAACAATATTATGAGTGCCACCTATTTTAACTGACAGTCTAGACATTAATGCATGGCTGCAGACTTTTCTTATGTAACTGTCACAGTCAACAACAGCGCAGTGATTCATATCAAGTTGATGCTGACAAAATTCAGTGGAAGTTAATTCTAAATGCTATGCATAAATGAAACAAATTGCTGTTAAGAAACTAATTCTGTTAAGAAACCCAAAACCAATTTTCAGAACAAGATTCCCCCCCCCCCCGCACATCATTTTTGGTGTTTCTATCAAATTAAAGAAGAGCTTCATTTTATGGTTTTTCATTTCTTTCAGAGTGAATAATTCCTTGTTCCTGGAGAAATTGTATGGAAGATGTTTCATTATTAGGTCAGTTCCAAATTTTCATATCCATGGTAAAGACGATAATAAAAACACAAGCGACCGTTGCATCTTTAGAATTTGTATTCTCATTGCCAATTTTGAAAAGGCATTATTTTTTTAAGTAAATATTTGTAATGATTTTAAAAGTAAGCATTGACAACTTCATATGAGCCAATCTCTTGGCGAGTTTAATAAAATGTTTGCCAATGACTCTAGTCATGATCACAGAAGAGTACAAAAAATAAGATATTCTGTGTCAGTCATCATCGAACTGAGCATCATTTTCATCATTTGGCTTTTGAAAAATACGACAATGTTTTTCTATGCCAGTAAAAATATGAATCTAATCATTGTTCCAAGCATGCAGCTTAAGATGCATATTACACTGAAGTTTAAAAATGAGTGGATTTTGCTGAACTGGCCACTGCCTTTTTAAGTAGGTTTTTAAGCTGTAAGGTGCTGTATTTTCTTGCCAGGTCAAAATATATAATTGAGTTAGCAGTGAACACTTGTTTTTTGCGTATTTTTTGCGTTTTTTGCGTAAGAGTGTGTTCAAATAACATCGTTTTCTGGAAGAACTTGGGTGAAATGGTGAGAAACCCCAAAAAGTGTAAAAATACCATGAGATGATTTATGTATCGGCAAAATGTTGCAAGTAATGAAAGATGAAATGTAATTCGGTTTATTGCACGTGGGGTAAAAAAGATGGGTTGAAGAGTTATCCCAGCTCATTATGTCTTGCGTTATAATACCATGAATACATTTGAGTTTTGTAATCTATGTAATTAAAATAATTAGAATTATTAGTAATTAGATTTTTTTCCCAATTTCCCACTCTATCTTTTTATGAAATATGTAGTATACATGGTATTAATTGGATTTATAATAGATACAGATAATATTTATAATTACATAATATTTTAACCCCATTGTTAAAGTTTTGTAAATAAAATTTAAATGCTTGACTTATAATAAGCATAATAAAGACATGTAGATGCTACCAGTATTGGCTAACAAACTGCTATTGTTGAATTTAAAGGAGGATCATTGTTTAATCATATGGAAAGCAAAAGAAAATATCTACTTTCTAGATTGTCATAAATTTTATAGCTACAAAAACTAAGGATCATCTTCCCCATGTATCTTGAATATTTGTTATTTAACATTTATTCCCAGTGGCTCATGTCATAAATTTTGTAGCTGAACAATTTTAACTTTATTGCCTTTATATCCTTAATATCTGTTATTATGTTGTTTATTGAACTTGAATTTTGTTAAATTAACTTCCCAGTGAAGATTTAGCTTGAAAATAAAGAGCTATTTGCCTTCTTTCCTTAATAATATCGTATGCATTATACTGCTTATGCTATTAGCGAAAAGTATTTTTTATGTGATGTATTTTATCAGAACAGTCTTTCTACTGACATAGAAGTATTTGTAAAGAAACTTTTATATATTTGATATGCTATTATTTTATTTTATGAAAATACTTTAAATGCTCTTTAGAATTTAATTGCATAATAGTAATTAATTATGCATTATTTCTTAATGCATAATTAATGCATATTAAATTAATTAGCATGATTTTCTTAATTCCTGGCTAGTGTTTTATTTTTGCCCCCTCCCCCTTTTTTTGGTTTTATTTTTCGTTAAAGTGTATTAATTTTGATGTTTTGATCAGCTTTTATAAAAAGGAATGCTTATTTATAATTAATAGCATTTTCATGTGTTTCATTGCTTGAGAGCAGCATTAATTTCCCCCCTTTTCATGTTGTAAAGTAAGGCATGTTATGGTTGTTTTAAATCAAAACAATTATTCTGTTTAATATTAAAATTATATTTTTGAGTATTGTGGGCTTTTTAAAAGGCTAGCAAATTAATCATATAATGCGAGTACAAGTGAATTGTTCATGTTTGATGCAGTTTTGCTTGCATACACTAACTTGTCGA
The DNA here is from genome assembly GCF_044657685.1 of Stegodyphus dumicola. Classification (NCBI taxonomy): domain Eukaryota; kingdom Metazoa; phylum Arthropoda; class Arachnida; order Araneae; family Eresidae; genus Stegodyphus; species Stegodyphus dumicola. The sequence continues at coordinate 16,124,726 of NC_140772.1, read as the reverse complement.
AAAGTCAATAAAATATTAAATTTTTTTAATAAATAAAAACAGATCTATAAAAAAACATAAAAATTTAAAGTTGTTACGTAGGTAAGTTGAAAAATAAGTTTCCCCTGTCGACTGTGGTGACATACCTTTATTTTATTATTCTTGTACGAGTACGTTGAGACATTTGTCATATTGCTTGATAAGCTTCAAAAAGTCCTCCAAGAAAAATTCACGCTTTGCATATGGAAGAAGCGTTGAACGGCTATGTGCGAAAGGCGACACAGCAGGAAAACGCGCAAGTCACCGATACACCATTAGGTAGAGGTCGCTGCAAATCAAGCAGATGGCACTGTTGCAGTGCCTGCCAAAGAGGAGACCAGCCTCTCATTTGAGCCCCGGTAGGTATGGAGAGAAGGTGCGTTTTGAATTCGTGGTCAAAGGATGAAGTGAGAGCGGTTATCCGCTATGAATGGGCACGTGGAGTATCAGGAACAGAAATTCATAACCGCCTCGTGGAAGTCTATGGGCCAGGTGTGATGTCGAAGCAAATGGTGCGGAGATGGTGTCGCACATTCAGTGATGGACGTCAGCAAGTGGAGGACATACCGAGAGCTGGACGGACGCGCACGGCCACTACAGATGCAAATGTCAGGAAGGTGGATGATATGATTAGAGCGAAACGGCGTATCACCATCGATGAAGTAGTGGAAGAACTTGGAATCTCACATGAGCAAGCTCAAAACATCATCCACAACATTCTTTGATACAGAAAAGTGTCAGCACGATGTGTGCCCCGACAATTGACCTCGACACACAAGGAACAACGCATGGGGGTCAGCCTGGAACATCTCGTGCGTTACCATGAAGATGGAAATGACTTTCTGTTTCGGATTGTGACGGGGGATGAAACGTGGGTCCACCATTTCACGCCAGAATCGAAGGCCGCATCTATGGAGTGGAAACATCCGTCATTACCTGTCCGAAAGAAGTTCAAGACAACTCCCTCTGCAGGTAAAGTGCTCCTCACAGTTTTCTGGGACGCCCAAGGAGTTTTGTTGCTGGACTTTTTGGAGGTTGGAACCATCAATGCTATGCGCTACTGTGACACCCTGTCGAAATTGAAAGAGGCGATTCGGAAAAAGCGGCCTGGCCTTCTTACATCTGGCGTTCTGCTGTTGGATGACAATGCCAGACCACATTCGGCGACGGCAACGCAAAACCATATTTCAACTCTTGGTTGGGAGCGCCTACACCATCCACCATACAGTCCTGATCTCGCACCAAGCGACTTCCATCTGTTTCCGGCTTTGAAGAAAAATCTGGGGGGAAGGCGCTTTGAAAGCAATACTGAAGTGAAACAAGCCGTTCAACGTTTCTTCCATATGCAAAGCCCTGATTTTTTCCTGGAGGGCTTTTTGAAGCTTATCAAGCGATATGACAAATGTCTCAATATACTTGTTACCTATGTGGAAAAATAAAGGTATGTCATATCTTTAATGTCTCATTCTATTTTTTGACTTTCATACACAACTCTGACCACAGTCGACAGGGGAAACTTATTTTTCAACTTGCCCTCGTATTACTACAATTAAAATAATAATTCTTTTATCTATATCTTTGTGGAATTCTCATTCTTTGCTAATCATCTAATACTTGAATAAAATAACTTTGTGCAATTTCATTATAAACAAATGAAAAAAAAATTCAGCATAAAAATTAGCACAAATAAACACAACTATAATCCTGAATGTAGTTTCATTATCAATGGATACAGTAGAAAGTTGTAGTGCTTTATTTGGAAGTTTGAGTGCTTAACTGGAAGAAGAGATGTGGAACTTAATAAAGATAAATAAATAAATAAATAAATAAAAAGCATATTTTTCCATGCCTCTGACAGGAATGCAGTGGAAGCTACTTTGCTCGTAAGATTGTAATGCAGGAAAATGTTTTAAGCTTCTTTAAAGGAATCCAAACTGAGGAGCGAATTAATGTGAATGGTAATTTTGGCTTCTAAAAATTGGAAGTTGTAGTTTTTATCTCAGCAATTTAATGATGTTAAACATTTTTTTCATTTTCTTCTTTTATACTAGAGCGAAGTTCAATCCTAAAATAATTTATAAATCCAAATAATCCAAATAATTCTGTCATGTTTTCTTTAAATGTTAAAATCTTGCAAATGTTGCTGCATTGAGTGCATCTGAGTACTTAAGAAGCGTTGTGAATTCTATTATACTGATTTTTAAATACAAGTACGGTTATGACTAATCAAGTTTCATGGCAAACAAAGATATTTCTTCTTCTATGAGTATTTGTACCAGCAAAAAGAAAGCTTTGGCATTTATATGCATAATCTTGAATATAGAATTTTATGAATGTTTAATTTGCACTTTTGAGTACAGTTTGTTCATAACACATGTGAGACAAGCTTCCTAATGACTCTCTGACTTTTCCTCCCTAACTCTGAACACTTTTAATATAAAATTTACTTTGAGTTGAATTTAACTGTTCTGTATCTTGGATGCACTGGTCATAAGATCAAGTAAGGAATTTCACATGAGTGATTTTCGTAAACCTGTCACCTTGCCATCACGTGCTCAATTTGATTATTTACATAAAAAAGTTAGTAAAAAATTTTATAATTCTGTTCCATATGCCATTCATTTATTCCTAACTCCTGCCATTTAAAAAATTCTGAAAAATTCTCCTCTGTGGAACGGTGTTTGCTACACCAGGATGCCTGAGCCTAGGTTCTACCCCTTGTAGAATAAATTAAAAAGTTCTAAAGTTCACAAAAAGAACCAGGTAATGATCTTGAATGAGGTTAAATAACTAAATATTAACATGTGAAACACCTATCTTCGAAGATAAACGTGAAATGGAAAAGCTGATGAAGACACTCATTTTAAGATAATCAACTAAAAATAACTGCAGGTCAGTGAAACCGACGAGCTGGTGAGCAATAAGAAAATACTGGTGACAATTAAATAATTCATAAAGATAAAGCAAAAATGAGACTTAACTCAGAATACTGTTCAATTTTCATTTTCTGCAATTCTCATTAAATACATTGCAGCTTTGAAACCTGCGGAAAGTTTATTGGCTACAGTCCTGGCTTGGCGAATTTTATCAATAAATATAAGAATGTTGTTCAGGAGTTATTGCACTTTATTATCAAATAACCAGTTAGTTACTGCGTTTGCTTCCTTCAGGATTTGAAGTCTTTGACCTTTGACCTTTAACTGTACTTAGGTTTGGCAGTTGTGTTTACTTCCTTGCTAGTGTTGTTTTCATCAGAGTTTTTCAGATTGGGGAATTCTTCCTTCGTCCAGCTTGGTGGGGGGGAGTGTCTGATTCTTAACTTTTCTTTCAAACTTCTCTTGGTATGCTTTACAACCACGGTAACTACTCACGTGTCCCTGTCCACAGAAAGAGCAGGTGGAAGTATCCTCAGGCTTTTTGGGGCAAATTTTGGTACTGTGATTTTTACAGAGGTGCTGCATATGGCCGTAATCCTGGCATCAGTAGCATTGCATCGGATGCTTCCTAGGAGCAAACTTCTCTACCTTCACATTGAAACTGAACATGTTGTTAAGGTCGAAAATAGCATTTCCAGCTTCGTTTCTTAGTAGCTCCATGAAGAAGATGGGTAGTTTTTCAGTAATTCTATGTCGGTTTCTAGTAAATTGCTGGACTTTAATAATTGGGAACTTCCTGCGCTTTAAGTCATTGAAAATCGCCTTCTCAGTGATGGTTTCTGAAATGTTTTTCATGATTGCTTTAACGTTCTTCTCACTTGGCAGTTGATAAGTATGAAAAGGAACACTTTTTTCATTCGGTTTGTAGGTCATTTTTAACATAAACATAGATACTGTTCATTTTCAGGTTAGCATCGTATTCATCTGTACAATGGGTTTGGAAAATTTCGTCTAACTTAAGCCATTCCGTGGAGTTTCGCCGAAACACAATGGGTGGGGGCATTTTCGTCAAGGTAGCTCCTCCTTCTTTATTAACATTTCTCCTTTTGGGCTGTTCAAAACGGTTTTCGTACGTGAAATTTGTAGATTCCACTTTCTCTGGAGATTTAGCAGGATTTTTAGGTTTTATCCATCCTTCATCAGGTTCTTTATCAGTATCCATCTGGTTTCAGGTTCGGCCGGGGGTTATCAGTACATTTCAGCTTCTTGGCGTGTAGAGTGTCTTGCAAGTCCATCAGCGTTGCTCGGGGTTTACGACTCATTTTGTCCATTAAATCCTCAATTCCTCGCTCTTTTATGTGATTCATTCATTCTTTTTCCAAGTTTTTCGTCAGGTCAGTATCCATGTCAAGTCTGGGTGGGTCTTTTTTTATCTTCCCCTTCTTGACAAAATCATCTTTGCACCATTTTGCTGGTTAGGACCTTGTGGATCTTGAACAGCATTCAGAATTTAAATCATCATCTTCAGTCCTAAAAAACGACATTTTTGTCACCCGAAGGTAACAGAAACTTCAGTAAAAATTACGATTACTGATCGCCTACGGAACTAGGTTAGTATCAGATCAGAGTAAGAGCGCCACGAAAATACGTGCTACACGTTCAACGTCTCAGCTCCTCTCTATTCTGAAAAATGTTGTTTCTCCTGTTTATCACTCTACTGTCAATGACATCACTTATGAGAGATTTTCCTTCGTCTCCTTTGATTTCAAACAAAGGACATGTTGGCTCCCATTCATCTCTAAACTCATCACTTTTTTTTTTTTTTTTTCTCTAAATGTTTGGAATAGTATGCTTTTCTGATTTCTTTTGAACTTGTAAATAAAATTCTGTTCTCATTTGTGGAAGACAGAATCCAGATGTTTATACATTGGACATTTGCAAAATATCCTGTAATGTGTTTTTCATACATAGGGCAAACCCTCACGTCTTGAAAATTCAAAATAAGTGAACACATGCAGTATAAAACATTGAAGATAGTTGGAAAGGTCTTCAAGTAGCATTCTGTTATTGGGATAAGCATTTTAACTTTCAGTTTTGCAAGTCAAAAATATTTCTTGCATTACTTACTCTTGAATTGGCTTTCATGGAAACTTCCAAAAGTTTCTTGCATAGCAGTCTCATAAGTAATGCAACTTCCACTATATTCCCATGAAAGCCATGGAGAAACATGGCTTTCTCCTACTGATCAAACCATCCATCTTCCATGTGAAATGTTATAACTTCTGCTATGTTTGCTATTAACAGGACCTACTTGATAAAGTTAGACTGAGCTCTCATGGAATTGCAGTCAGTGATATTTTCTTGCTTATTTTTACTACTTTTTATCTTAAATTTCTTTTTCTTTCTTATCTTTTTCTCAGATTGTCTAAATTATTTATATCTGTAATATTTGTCATACATAAACATATTGCTTGATATTATCCCTTCAAAACATCGTCCGGGGATATGAACTCATTCTTGAAACACGTAAATGTTTAGAAAATGGAATAATTTGAGATTCGACCATCTCATTAAGTGCATCTGTTCATTAAAGGTTTGCATGTTGAAGTAGGGTGACAACATGATTAAAAAAATATTTAAAAAAATTCTTCTCTCTAAATTTCAAATAAGTGTGTAACATTAAGTAGACTTAAACTTTGCAATCAGTGTATTATTGGATATTAGAAACTAATTTAATTTAAGGCACTTTATTATATGAAATAACAGTTATTACAAATTGTTGTTAAGAAATTCAAATAAAATGGTTCTTTAAATAATTAACGTAACTCTCTTCAGTAATGATTTTTATAATGCAGAAGATTATTATGTAATATTTATAATAATTGAAGATTATTTTATAATACTGAAGCTCATTGATTGGGAAAACTGTTTTATATCAGACACAATGTTATCACTATTGAAAGCAACAGATATGTTGAAAAAACGTTTTAAATTACTGTTTCAATGCCCATAAATTTCATACTTCTCTTCTTGATATTTGAAAAAAAAAAATTAGTATATTTTTCAGTCTTATTAAAATATATTTAATACCACTTAAAAGCTAATGCCTATAATATGTATGTTAACTTTTTCAATTCAAAAAAATGAAAGACTTAAGAACTAGGAATACCCTTTAATTTAAATTATGCATAATATAAATAATAATAGTATGGTGTAATAGAATTTTTTAGTGTTTTCAAGAATAACAAGCTGAACCTATTTTTAGCAAATAATATTTAATAGTGTACCAAGTATATATTCAAAGTATATAGGGTTTATATCATAGCACAAAATAAACAAACAAACAAATGCTTTGTTATTTATAGTTTGCAGTAAAAAAAAAAAAAAAAAAAAAAGCACTAATTTTTATGCTCAGTAATTTTAAAGCCTAATATAAGCCACTGTATCATTGCATTTGCTTGTGTTAATGTATTTTATTCATCTTTGTCACTTATCCTTATGCTTTATACCTGTGTAACTTAAATCCCATCTTCCTCCACTAAACTTCTTTGTTATGTTTACAGTTTACAATACATGTGATCTTTGCACCAAGTCTCTTTTCTAGTTTAGATTGGGTACATGCTATTTCTATTTGCTTTGGCTTATAAAAGCATTCTGGGAGCAGTAATGTAAAACGTTTCTGTTCTTTAAAAAGTGTCATGCAACAACATAATGCTGGAATAATTTCTGAAGTTCCACTTATATGATATGTGATGGAATATGACCTAGTAGGAAAAGTTGTTTTGCAAATGTTTTGAAACATTAACTGTCTGAAAAGCTAGTCTAAAGTGAGGGTGGGAATCTCCACTAAAAATACTCCGTTAGGACTCCGAAATTCTAAATTATAAGTGGATTCTTGCTATGGTAATATTTTCACATACAAAAAAATTCACAATAATTTAGTACAATACTTGTTTGAATTCCTTGCAAGACAAATAGTGATTTATTTAAAAATGTGCTATAGATTTAATTTAAATTCATTACATTGGGTAGGAAAATAGGCTGGCATAAGTTTCTAATCTTTTGTTTATATCAAATATTATTTATTATTTCCATTGAAAATTTATTTTAATATGTATAAGCAATGCATAATTTCTTGTATATCTTTTCAATTTATAGGTGGGATAAACAGTTTTTAGTAAAATCTTTAAAAGATGTTATGAAAAGGAAAATAAAAGGATAAAATATCAGCAAAATGATGCCTTTGTAATTGCACTGCAAGCAGTACGCTAAAAGTAATATTTCATCTAGAGAAATGCTAATTTTGGTAACTTTTAAATTGAATAATCTCATTTTAATATTTGAGCGATAAATCATGCAAAAACATAATAAAGCCTAGGATCACTTTTTTTTTTTCTTTTTAGCATTAAACTAGTAGCATTGTTGAAAACAAAATATGAGGAATACTGCTTATGTAGCTGCATATGTTATTTTTGGTATAGTAGCTCTGTTAATTACTCAGAATTGCCTTATTCGATATAGCAGTCTCTGCGATACAAGGCTAGGCACTTTCCAGCTGCTCTTGCTTTCATGTGTTTTCCTTTCTGGCTGTGGCATGATAGTTTTAATAGTTAAGTATTTTGACTGTTTTAATGGATAAAAGACGTTTTAATAAAATTCAACTTTTGTTAGTCATTAGTGTCAATTAAATATGTCTGATTCATTTGGAAAGATGACATATAAATTGCTTTTGAAGATAGAAAACCTTGTCATATTCTGCTGAAATGTATCAAGCCTCTTTATTGGAGTTAAAGAAAAATTTACTTGATTAATTGATTTCTTTTTATCTTTGCCTTTTAACTGGATTGAGTTCATTGAATTTATTAAACTTGTGCCTGTTTCTTGCGTGTACATATTACTTGATTGTATAAATCTGAAAAATTGTGAATTTGTTTTAAAAACAAGTCCTCTAATGCCTCACTGTTCATTGTGTTTGCTTTTAGAATTGTATTTGTGCTCTTTGCTAGCCACTTGAGCATTCCATGTATACATAACTGTAGATTTACTTGCAGTTAGTTAACTAAATGTGATATTGTTAATAAATTAATGAATAGAATCTGATATAATTTTGAATGCATACATTAATGTGATATTAAATTTGATTAATACCATTTATGTATAATAAGGTATACGACTGCCCGTCACAACTCCTCCTAGATTATTTCCTCAAGTGACAGTTCCAGCTGGCCAGCCAATCTTGGCTCCACCACCATGCATAACACCAAGCCCAAGCATAATGAATTTTGCTCCTCCACCCCCACCAGCAGGTTATCATCAGTTTGCATATCAACAGTATGCAACACCACCACCACCTCCTCCACCAGTAAGTGGCTATATCCAAAACACTTTCTGTAAGATAATTATGTGAATTATGAAATGGTACATTTTAAAATTTCATAAAGAAAGAATTTCAGAGGTTGGACAAAAATATGGGAACACCGTAATAAAAACATATTATTGAGACTAATACATAGAGTGTTGGAAAACTGATGGCATTCGAAACAGCTTGCAGTCTTCTCGGAATGAATAAATAGAAGTCTTGTATCCTTTGCAAGGGAATCTTGTACCATTCTTCCTGTAGAAATTTGGACAAGTTTAGTAAACGATGATGGCGGTGGATAATGCTCACACAGATTTCTCTCCAAAATAGACCACAAAGGCTCAACAGTATTGATATCTGGTGACTGTGGTGTCATGGTAGATGTGAAAGTTCATCCTCATGCTTGGAAAACCAGTCCTGGACATTGTGCGCTGATTGAACAAGAGCTCTGTTGTCTTGGAATACAGCATTACTATTGGGGAACAAAATTTGTATCCATGGGATGGACATTATCAGTGGTCGCATAATCCTTGGCAGTAATGTGACCTTGCATAGTGATGATGGGTTCCATGGAATACCATGATATAGCCTCGCAAGCCATGACTGAACCCCTGCCATGTTTCATTCTCAGCAGCAAACAGTCTCTGTCATGTGCTTGGAACAGCATTCGCCACATGTAAACTCAAAGTCAAAAACAACGTGAAGCAAGACTTATCTTACCAAATGACAGTCTTCAATTGCTCTACAGTCCAGGTTTTATGACTTTGGCACCACTTTCTCCTCTTACAGGCATTTTGATCACTGATAAGTGGCTTTTGAATTGCAACTTCCACCAAAATACCCTGCTTATGGAGGGTATGCTTATCCTGACCCTGCTTATGCTGCTTTACATTTGAGTTCATTTAGCTTCAGCATAATGCATTCACAGTTGTACAAAACATTGTCTCGATAACGAATGACACTCTATCGTACAGGTGACGTTAGTGAGCAAACAAATCAGTGCCACTAACAGCTTTTGTAAAACATGCAGTTCAAACATGCATTTTATGAGATGTTTTCATATTTTTGTCCAGCCCCTGTAAGTTATTGAGCACACTAGAGAAATTCTTGTTTCATGTTACATTCTTTGAGATGCTTCCACAGGTTCAGCTTTTTGGCTTAGAATACATGAATGGAACATGATAATAAATTTTATTTTTGATAATGGATACACATATGATACAGAAATGTAATAGTTCAGTTTGGAAGCGGGGTTCATTTTACAATTCTCAGTTTTGAAAAATAGTTTTTTAGCTTATGTAAATAATACATTAAATTTTACATTCATATTAATTAAAATAAAATCTTTATGTGCAAATAAGATAAAAAGAGTAATGTAGAGAAGTCATTATGTATGAATTAAATCTGCTTTTCTGATGCGATTTTCTTTATTATTGATTAAACACTTTTTGTACTGGACTTTATAATTGAAGAAAGCCATTTATGTTGTTTGTAAGAAGCTAAAATTATTTCATTAGAGTTTTCTCTAAAGATACTCATGAAAGTATTTATTAAATCTCTGTATGAAACAAGGAAAGTACATCAACATGTGGTGTCACATTGGCACTTGTAATTTCATACTTGAGAAGTTTATTAAAAAATTAATTGAAAATTATGAAATTCATTAATATATATATATACTAAAAATTACATATTGCATAAAATACTGAGTTACATTATTTTTATTTTCTATACAGTGGAGAATTTTTGATATTTTAAATTTAGTGAACTAATTTTGCACGTGAGAGAGAATTAATTTGTTGCATGTTGGTTTAAAATTCTTTCCTGCTAGAGCACACGTGCTTTATATTTGTTTTTCAAAATATTTTCAGTCAGTTAATTGCAAAATTACATTAAGATCTAAATTAACTTGTATTGCAAGTATATTTATGGTATGTGCATGCACTAATAATAATGAATGAAGTATTATACTGTGATTTGTATTTTGCATAAAATTAAAATTAACAATTACAAGATTAGGATGGTTTCTTAATAACAATGAAAACACATTTTTTTGCTAAATTTTTTAAGAAAACTTTGCTTATATTAACCTTCTACAAGTTAAAAAGAATTAGTTTATTATTATTTTTTCTAGGATGAATATTCAGAATGTGTATGCATTTCACAAGAATATTCAGAGTGTGTCTGCATTCTGCAAATTAATATTTTTTTGACAAATTTGATGTGTGAATGTAATATATGTAAAAAAAAAGGATTTATTTTAATAACTTACTGCAATATTATATGTGTATTATAAATTTGATTAATTGTTAAGATAGCAATGCAATAACCACTTAAAGTGTGTTTAATGAATCCATTTTTCTCTATCAAATCTTACTGTAGTAATATAATTTTTAATAGCTGAAAAACTTCATTGTAGAGATACATCACACATTTGATGAGTGATAAAATTTAAATATAGGTTTACTTATACCATTAACGGACTGTAGAGATTTTAGTTCAGAATGGAAAATCATAGGCATTACTTTGCACTTAAATTCTACAAATATATAAAAGAGAAATGCAGTATCCATTCTCCTTTTACTTATGCAAGCATCAGTTTAGTAATCAACATAAAATTTTTTATGTAGGTAGTTGTTGGGCTAGATAAAAGTATAGATCAACAAATATTTCAAATTTCAGCTCTGTTCTTGATGTATGGCTTATAATTGTAATACAAGAACTGGAGATAACTTGTATACCATAGTTGTCTTATATATCAGCCATGTTTACTTTAAAATTTTCAGAAATCATTGTATTCTTGTGCAATGGTGAATTTTCAGTCAGGCAGTTATGACAACTGCAGGTAGCTCGTGCAATGTATCAAATACCGGGACTAATTGAAAACAAATTTGCTTTAAAGGCAGCATCTTAATTTTTCATAAAAAAAAAAGAAGACAGTTCTATTACAATTGCAGACTTTTTATTCTCTTCATTTCTAGTGAATCACAGAATTATTGTAGCAATAGATGTAAGGTAATAGCAGAAGCTGTAATCAGTCAAAGCCATAATCTTAACTTTTTTCCCCACTATCTGCTAGAAAATATGACATATATACAAATGCATAAATAGCATGTTTGAGTAAATATTATCTGCTACCTATATGAAAACGTGTGTAAAACATTATACATGTACAAATATAGGGTTGTCCAAAATAAAGGAAACATTATGCTTTAAAAATGCTAATTTTGTTTTTATTGATTGCGCAGTAAACTGTAAAAGTAGTCTTCTCTTTTCTTTTTCATGTGATTATTTTTCTCCCATTGTTAAGGCAGTGTAAAATTGCGAATTTCAGTTATGGTTTGTAAAGTTTGGTTCCTAGTAAAGAAAAATAACTAACTTGACTGAATTCTTAACAAGTCAGGTTTTTTGTGCCCAGCTAATTAGTGCATCTATAACCTCAGTTACAAAATTATTGCAGGTATTGAGAAGTACTATGTTTGAAGACATGACAGCATACAATATTCATGGCAAAAACTACCTGAAGTACCTGTAAGATTTAATCGTGAGAGGAAAGCAGACTTATTGACAGATTCAGAAGGATCCTAAAGATAATTATTTCATCAGAAAGAAAAACCGCTGTGATAAAAATAGAGATACCAACTATAACAGATTTTCTATAATTATTACTGATTCTACTGTGATGTGATTATGGGATGTGAAAAAAGTGTTATGGAAAATACCGAGTTTGAATAGCATAATTTTGCTATGCACATTTTTAAAGTGAAAAATCAAAGCTTATGGTTGTACCGATATGTCATATATCATATCAGCGCCAACAGTTACAGTGATGTTACGATCAATATGTCAGATCAACTCATCCATTGCATAGACCTTGCATGCAAATGTCACATGAGCTATGTCAAACTTTAACTTGTTGAATCTGTAAATGCGTACACGATTTTTATATATATTTATATTAAAAACTGTTTTGATAAATACACTTATCATGTCACTTTAAAGAGGCAAAAATTTGTGGTAAAGAGCAGCCATGTTTACTTTATGTAAAATTTTCAGAAATCATTGTATTCTTGTGCAATGGTGAATTTTCAGCCAGGCAGTTATGACAACTGCAGGTAGCTCGTGCAATGTATCAAATACCGGGACTAATTGAAAACAAATTTGCTTTAAAGGCAGCATCTTAATTTTTCATAAAAAAAAAAAAAAAAAAAGAAGACAGTTCTATTACAATTGCAGACTTTTTATTCTCTTCATTTCTAGTGAATCACAGTATTCTAATTGCTTGTGCTAACCATGTGAATTCTTTATTTCAGTCATCATTGTTGCTCCACTTTAACCATAGAAAAAAAAATTGCATATAGAAGGACTAAAGCAATTACTCTGTTTTGTTACAAAATGCTCCAATTTTCTTAAGAAGTGATGGAAGCTTGTTATATCTTTATAATGTATTTGCAGCACAAGACACTACAGTCAAAAGTCGTTAATTTGGACACCCATAATCCGGACCTCAAAGCTACAATCTTTCTGCGCATGCGTGTAAGACCTTTACGGCTGCGAATATGCGTGTGCGCGTGCGCAAAATACATTTACGAATGTACGTTTAATGTATAACAGACGGTATAAGCTAAGCTAAAATTATCTAATTCAGTTAATGTTGCAGATTGCGTTGTTCCTTAATCTTCGAATTGGATTCGGCTATATGTAACGGATCTACAAAGCGAAAGTATGTTTCGAAGTCCATAAACAAAAAGTGGAATTGCTGCAAAAAATGGATAAAGGCATATTCTTTGTTTATCTAAACTTTGTTTATCTTTAACGCCGCGGCGCGCAATGAATTGGAAGTTGATCTGTCAGCACTATCCTTATCTTCAGGGCAGTTGTTTTTATTTTATTTGGCTTATAATTCCTTACTAAATGTAGTATTTCATCTCGATGTACTCGGTCTTTGATATGATTTAAACCAAATTCCTCGTCATTATAATTCGCTTCCGATAGCGAAGAAAGTGACAGAGGTTATTGAAAACGAAAAAATTTCGATTGACAAATTAGTCGGTATTCTCGACACAGCAATTATAGGACTTGAACAGCAGAACTTTGTAACTGAACAAGAAATTATGTCTGTTTATAGAATTAAAGAGAATGTATTATCACATAAAAAACGAAGCAACTTAAACAACTTACATTAAAAGAAATGTTTAATAAAGTAAACAAATAAATATTAAGCTTTTTTTTTTTTGTAAATTTTGATACCCTTTAGATCATAATTGTTCTTTATTTCATAAATTACGGTTTCATATTTTTAATTTTATAATTTCCGCATGCCATCTTACCAGATTTAAACTGATGATCTATAATCTGGAAAAATCGATAATCCGGAATCGCCGAAGTCCCGACGAGTCCGCATTAACGACTTTTGACTGTATTTATTTTACAGGACACTTTATTTATATACAAAACACATCATAACTCACATACACACATACAACTCCCAAGTACTTGGCGCTGCTTGGCAAGCACCAAGTCTAAGTTCAATTACAATTAAGTTCTTGATATACCACATCCCTCCCCCTTTATCTCAAGTTCAGTCTATTTGAGGGTTCATCAAATTATGGTGGACCAACGCAAAGGTTGTGGCACAGCTGGTTTTTTTGGTAACCAGGTTGTATCAGCAGCAGGTTTGGTAAATGGAACATCCGGTGAAATGGTGGGCTTGGAAGACAACATATACTCATCTATCTGGTGGCTATTATCTTTGGATGGTTCTGGAAATCCACACATATCAGGCTCTTTGGAAGAGAGCTACGGGTGTCGTATGCAACCATCATCAATTATGGTTCCATCATCATGCATCTGGTCGACATTTCGCCACTACAGCTGACCATCTACATTTATAGTGTAATGAAGCTGTCCATCCTAGGATTGGACGGTTCCCAATCTCTCTCGTCTATCACCCTGGTGATAATTTCATATAGCCACTTTATCGCCAACACTAAATCCTCGGTCTGCGAACTCGTAGGTTCCTTTTCGAACTCTGTTTTCCACTCTCCTTTTAAGATCTGGTCTCAATAAGTCTATTCTTGTTTCAAATTTCCCTCTTCAGCAACAGCACTGCAGGGCTCTGTAGAGTAGTTACATTCAGAGCTTTTCTATATTGCATTAAAAATGTACTGAGTTTTGTCTCAGAAATCTGGGATAATTTTGTATGATTCTTAAAGATTGCATTACTGTAAACACATACCATTCAGCCTACCCATACTAGATGGTTTAAATGGCTCTGTGGTTTTTTGTTTTGTTTTGTTTGTTTATTTGATTCCATTACTTTGTAAGAATATCTTAAACTCACTTCATTCACTAACAATATTGGTAATTCATCCAAAAAAGTCCCATAAACATTCTATTGTTTTGAAAGTTGAACTTAATTTCATTGGGTAGGCTTCTAACCATTTTGAGTGAGCATCGACAATTATCAAAAACATACACCCAAAAATAGGTCCTGTATAGTCAGTGTGAATACATTCCATTATTGCTCAGGTATTCCTAATGATGAACCTTTACCTTCAGAGGATCTGTTTTATGTTTTGCACATTCATTAGTTTTTAGAAGCTATTTTCGATATCCCTTATCTTTACCATTTCAAAATGCGTAAGATTTAGCAATTACTTTCATCTCTACAGTACCAAAGTGTCCATCTTGCAACTTTTTCGAAACATTCTCTCGGTATCGTTTTGGAATACATTATATTATTTGCTGGCATACATTATACAGCCATCTTGGAGACTCTGCCATCTGCCTTTCTTTCAATTCACTACTGCTTTGAACTGCCTTCCTTTCAATTCACTACTGCTTTGAAATATTTGTTGCAGAGGGCTGAGTTCTGCATCAATTTCAGTTTCTTTAGTCAAATCTCTGGCAATGATTGGAAGTGTTTTAATCTGCTGTAATTGAAAAAGATTTAGATCATCCTGTATAGGAACTTGCTCTGAGTTTGTTGGTAATCGTGACAGAAAGTCAGCATTACCTTGTTTTGCGGTAAATAATGTTGAATTTGAATGACTGTAAAGCCAAGGCTTAGTGTATGAGTCTTGTTGCTGCCAAAACTGGCATGCCTTTCTTTGAGCCAAAAATTGCAACAAGAGGTTTATGATCTGTAATTAACATGAATTTCCTGCTTCTAAGTACAGAAAAGTTTTTTTAGTTTCCTAAATAATTGACAATGCTTCTTTATAAGTTTGAGAACACTTTTTCTCCATTTCAGTCAGTGTTCTAAAGGCATATGCAATTTACCTTTCTGTTCCAACAGGAAGTTTGTGAGAAAGTACTGCACCAAATCCCACTGGTGATGCATCGGTTGCCAATTTAAGGGTAATTTTGAATCATTAATGCATCAAAATGTTTTGCAAACTCCTTTCTTTTTTACTGTTTTGAAAGCCTCCTGAGTATCCCTCGTCCAACCCATTTTGAGTTTTTCTTTCAGTTAGCTTTTTCAAGTCAATCTGAATACTTGTATTAGCACATCATAACTGATGTCACAGATTTTCGTCAGTTAAGGATGCCTTTCCTTTTTGGAAAAAGATTCACAGACATAAGTTGTGCCAGTACAGGCCACAAAATTTTATAGGGCTGGCTGCATGTGTATCATGGGTTGGTTATCTCTGTTCTGTACTTAAAATGTTACCAGTGAAATTCACAAATCAGAGATAGCTGAAGAACGTGCTTTTCAGATGCAGGTAGATGTTACATTTTGTGTCTACAGTATTGATAAGGGTTTGTTAAAATAAGGACTCCAAGTCTTTTTATATGGTGATAAGAGCAATTAAAGACTAAATTATTGCCTAAAAAACTTGCTTTTTCACTTGCTTTGCCTTGCCCCCCCCCCTTAGCTAAAGCTATAATGCAATTCTTAACATTTTACCAAAATGATTAAACTTTATTTTCTTCTTTATCAACAGACATGCATTGACTGAAAAAAGGGAGACATTTCTGTATTTCCGATTTTACATTTCCTTTTAATGAAATTCAACTTTCTTTTTTCATGTCTTCAAAGAGAAAGCATTATTCTAGTATATGCATTTTGACACAAATCTGGATTTTTTCTGAAATGCTTTGTCAGTTTTTTCCATACTTCGATTCTACTCTTCAAATTATGCCAAAGCACAAGTTTTGTAAAAAATCATAGAAACTTTTTTTTTTTTTTTTTTTAAATTTAGCAATCAAAACTTTAACCCTGCTATGTTAACTGAATTTGGCATATATTTTGAGAATTTTGATTTTGTAATTAAACTTATTTAATTTTTTCTTTCATAGTTCCAGATTTAGGTTTATCCAAATTAAATTCAAACCATTTTTTTTTCTGGTTTATTAAAAAAATTTGTATTTTTATATAATTTTTTATAAATCCAAAAAAAAAGCTTGAATTATAACCTGTAAAGTTTTTTTTTATCACAAAGTAGATGTATTTCTATGCATACCTTAAAAAAAAATAAGAGCTTTTGAAATTTGGCTTAAGCAATAATGTCAGATGTGATTTACCTCTTTTTCTCTTTTTCACAATCTTAAGTGAATTGCAAGTTATTTTGAGTCTTAAATTTCTATATAAGCTTTTATTGAGGATTGTTCATATGAAATATCTTTATTCTCATTTTTATTAACGTTTGCAGTCGAGATGTGACTCTCTATATAAAATGTTAAAATGTAAAAATTTTATACATTAATTTGTGTGTATAGTGATTTGGTAAGAAATGGGTCAATAAGGGCTGTGAAACGTGTCGAGTATCTGGTGCACTGCATGGAAAAGGCCCCGAGTGCAAAGGGTTAATGATGCATAATAAGTGTATTTATTAATAATGTATGAAAAGCTATTTTTTAAAAGTAACAAAAATTATTAATCAGAGTTTTCCAAATTTATTTATTTATTATTTTTATTATTTATTAATTTATTTTGTTTGTTTTGTAAGAGCAAGTTCTCACCTTTGCCATTTTATCATCAGCTATTTTACTTCATTTTTTATGCAGCAAAATTTACGTCCAAATTGTGTATCATATATGACATCAATACTTCTGAGTATGTCAAATAATATGGCAAAAATATTATAAATAAAAAGTCCTGTTTTCTACTAAAGAAATGTCAAACAGAGTGTATTCAAAAATTGAATGTAATCACTTTTGTCACAGACAGTTTTGAGTTTAAATGCAGATTTCTATTATTTTACTCCCTTAATATTGTATTATAAAATTTGAGCAAAATCTGTAATATTTATATTTGTATAGTAAGTCAAAAGTGCTCCTCCCCCTGAAAAGTTAATATGAATGATGTGGTTAATTATATATATATTAATTGTCTCTAGGCACCTCCAAGTGATATGTTTCAGACTGGAATTACTTATTATTATCCACCCAGTCAACCACCTCCTATCAGGCCAACTGTTCAAAAGAGACCTAAAGCAGCTATTCCCATTTTGCCACCTCCTGAGCGAGAGGTAAGTTACCTAGAAATATTTTGCCTTTTGATTTCTGTTAATTAACCATTTGTAGATGAGAAAGGAGGTTTGCTTATGTAATTAAAGTATGGTCTTCTATCATGCATTGGCCATCTGCAGTGGGTAGAAGACTGAAAATTTGCTTAGGGAACACTCAAAAAATTCTCTGTAACTCACTGTCTTTAGCAAAAAAAATCCAGTAAAGAAATGTTTCAGCAGTATATCCCATGAAAATTAATTTAGTTTGCATCAATTTATATAATCAAATAGTAAGACACCTGCCTTTCAAATATATTCTTTTACATGATATGCATATGAGTGTAAGATAAAATTTTAATTTGCAATTTCACCTAAAGTATTCTTTTTAATTTAACTATCTTCCCTTTCTAGTCTAAAAATTGAAGCATATTTGTAATTAGTCTTTTTGAAGGTGCCATTCCAAAATTAATGCCTGCCATATTATGGTTCTCATGTAGTGTAACTGACCCACATACATAACAGCAAAAGTAAAAATGATGTCATTAACTGAATAGTATTTATATTGAAACTTTAAACAACCAGTAATAATAAAGCTGCATTATGTCCTTTTATTGTCTGTCCATCCCCAACAGTTTAGACTTTTAAATGCATTTGCATACATATCATAATCCATTGAAATAATTAATGCAATGTGTCCAAGTGTAAAATAGAAGCAGTGTTTTGTAATTCACATGAAGAAAATAAATACCTCTAGTGTTTTCTAGAAATTTAGGTTTTGGAGCCAAATATTTGGTCACAGAGTTAATTCTGTCTGCTTTCATTTAACATTTTTTTTTTAAATTATTAAGATTTTTTTTAAGTTGTTAAATATTTATCAAAATTAATAGGAGGGCTTCTGAGTTTTCCTTTTATCTAATCTAGTATTTTGAGATTTGTACTGTGCCATTTTTAAAAGCTTTTGAGCTGGTGTTCATTTACAGGAATAATAAAAGCTAATGTGGTTAAAGAAAACGTATGCAAAACAGTTTATATTAAACTTCTGAGTTTTTCTTTTATCTAATGTAGTATTTTGAGATTTGTGTACTGTGCAATTTTTAAAAGCTTTTGATCTGCTGTTCATTTACAGAAATAATAAAAGCTAATACGATTAAAGAAAACATATGCAAAACATTTTATATCGGGAAAATATTACGACTGTACAATATCTTACTTGTCCTAAGTAAAGATACTGTTCTAAGTGCACAGTAAAGATTTCAGCATGCATCATCCATTAACATTATTTAAATTAAATGAAGAGAAAAAAATAATTAAAGTTTATTGAAAAAGTTATTTGTATTAGTTTCTTTTACTCAACATAAAAAGTAAGTGGAGGTAAATCACTGTCAAGGACATCTCCACTATTGTTGTTAAATGCTTGAATCATTTGCAGTCAGGTATTAACATATTCCAAATTCCTATCACTGGAATTTTGAGATTAATTTGTTCATTTCTGAAAGTAGAGCATATTATTACTCCTTTCAGTCATCATTACAACAACAGAAAACACAGCAGATGCTGCAACACATTTACCTGTTTCTATCACTTTACAGTTTTTCTCTGTGTTCTTAATCCCCCTATTTAATGACCTCAACATTAAGGCTTTTTAAAAAGGTTACTTCAATAAGCTTTTCGAGTAGCCATGAGAATTCTCCATCTAAGAATTTTTTTACATACCATATTTTGCCTCATGCTTTAAAATTCTGAAGGGTTCTGATACATAAAATTGTAGTTTCTGACATATCTGAAATCTTGAAGATGATTGATGATACCTTTCATTGTGTTTTCATCATATATTTATTTCACAAGACACTTTATTCAGTGTACAAGGTACTTTATTTTATACTTTTATACCCAAAAAAAAAAAAAAAAAAAAAAAAAAAAAAAAAAAAAAAAACCCTCACTGCACATAAACGCATGCAACTCCACGGCCAACTTTCAGAGTCTCTTCCTGCTTAATAAACATTGAGTCTTGTAAACTTGAACAGCACATCTCTGCCCCTTTATCATAAATTTAGTCTGTTTAGAGGTCGTAGGTTACTGGTGAACTGACACAAAGCTTGTGGCATAGCTGATGTCTTTGGCAACCTGGTTGTATCAGGTTCAGTGGATGGAACTCCCTGTTAAACCTTGGAATCGGAAGATGGCACGGACTCATTTACCTGGTGGCTATATCTTTGGATGGTTCTAGGACTCCACTCTTATCAGCTTCTTTGAAAATCGCAAAAGCTGAAGGATGACTTATGCAGCTATCATGATTAATGGTTCCTCTATCACTCATTTAGTCACCGGCATAGCTGACCGTCTACATGTATAGTGTAATGTAGGTGTCCATTCTTGGTTTGGACAGTCCCAAATTTCCGTCGCCTGTTGCCCTGGCAATAATTTCTTATTGCCACTTTATCACCAACTGTAAATCCTTGGTCTATGAACCCATAGTTCCTTTTCAAACTCGCTCTTCCACCCTCCTTTTGATATCTGGTTTCAACATGTCAATTTTTGTTCCAGTTTCCCTCTTCAGCATTAGCACTGCAGGGCTGTGTAGAGTAGTTAAGTTCGGAGCCTTTATGTATTGCATTAAAAATTGTATAGAGTTTTTGTCTCTGAGTTCTGGGATAATTTTGCATGGTTCGTAAGGATTGCTTTACTGTGAACACATACCATTTAGCCTGCCCGTTACTAGATGGCTTAAATGGTGCTGTGATTTTGTGTTTGATTCTATTACTTCGTAGGAATATCTTAAACTCACCTGAAATTAATTATGGCCTGTTAATTGTGTGAATTCTGCTGTGTGAATTGTGGCACTCACTAACAATATTGGTAATTCAATTCATGCAAAATGTCCCATAAACATTCTATTGTTTTGAACGTTGAGCTTGATTTCATTGGGTAGGCTTCTAGCCATTTTGAGTGAGCATCGACTGTTATCAAAAATATGTCCTACATAATCGATGTGAATATGTTTCATTGGAGCTCTCAGGTACTTCCAATGATGGACCTTTACCTTTGGAAGATCTAATGTATTTTTGCGCATTCAAAATAGGTTTTAGAAGTATTTTCAATATCCTATAACATAAAATTCCTGCCTTTTAAGTACAGGTTTTTTTTTTTTTTTCAAATGATTGACAAGACTTCATTATCAGTTTGAGAATATTTTTTTTGTTTCTTTAAGTATTCTGAAAGCAAATGCAATTGCCCTTACAGTTCCATCAGGGAGTTTATGAGAAAGTACCACACCTAACCCCCTCCCTCAGGGGCTTACTTTTGTGAGTATGGGTGGGGCAATTCCGAGGTACCCTAGCCCTTCAGAGGATCATCTTCTTGGTGAGACGGGTGTCATGATCCTGGAGCGGCAGTGATCTATCCTCTTTTCCGTCTCCTCTGAGCTGAAGCTTTTTTTTCTTTCCATTCTCCCTTGTGGTTTTCCTCTTCGGAGGTTGGGGCTTGTCATGAGAAACTGGAACAGCCCTTGACTGTAGTTTTTGAATGGTGAGGAAACTGCCCACGTGTTTGCCGTGCGTGGAGACCTGTGTTGCTGAAAAGAAGGGTCCTAGTAGTAAGGCCCTAATTGTAGGGGTAAGGTACTGTCCCCAACACACTGCTTTGGCCTCTGCTTCAGCTAAACTGGTCACACCTTATCATCCTCACGGGTGTCAATCGGCTGGTCACTAGTCCTTGCGGTCGGTGGCTTGGAGAATAAGCTTTCGGGAAAGCTGACTGTGGGGCTTAAGTTTGCATATAGGTCTAGCTAGCCCTAATACAGGAATCTGCGTTCCCTTGTTGGGCTCCATGGTGGGTGGGGCGGTCGGACCCAAATCTTTATTTCTTTCAGTTATGGCTCAGTCAAATTTACATACTTCAAATGAACACAATTATACCTCTAAAAAAGTCAAAACAAGTGATAATGCCAATCTTGATGTAAATTCTGCAAGTCTAACAAGTTTTCTGGTCATTAAGAACTCTACAGGTGATCTCCAGAAGCTGTCTCCATTTTTAATTCAAAAATATGTTCAAGCTTGCATCGGAGAGCCAAAGAATATCAAACAGCTGCACTCTGGAGATCTTCTAGTTCAAACTGTTTCTTCTGCTCAATCTGCAACACTTCTTGGATTGAACAAACTTGGGCAAATGAATACTAAAGTGTCAGCTCATAAAACACTCAATTTTTCTCAAAGTGTTATCTCAGAGACCTCCTTTTTGTTTCAGAAGAGGCAACAGTCTCTGAGTTGTATAAGCAAAATGTGTGTGCTGCCAGGCGAATCAAGGTGCATAAGAAGGTCAGTTGATTGATACAAAGCATATAATCCTGACCTTTAAGTTGCCTGATCTGCCTAAAAGTATTAAGACTGGATACTTACACTGCCCTGTAAGACCTTATGTACCAAACCCCCTACATTGCTTTCAGTGCCAACATTTCGGCCATTCGAAAATTTCCTGTCGTGGGAAAGTCATGTGTGCATGCTGCTCTGTGGAAGGCCACGGCAGTGAAAACTGCAATGCCCCACCACTATGTGCAAACTGTAAAGGGGAACATACTGCATTCTCTCAACTTTGCCCAAAATGGAAATCTGAAAAAGACGACAAAACTGTCAAAGTAACAAAAAATATTTTATATTCAGAGGCGAGAAGAATTGTAGTCGCAGCCAGACAAGAAGTCATATGCGAATGTTATAAAATCTGTTAAATCCATAGGGACACAAATGATAATATCTGCAGAAAATAAACAGCCAGTCTATAATATCATCATAACACCTAAAAACCCCAATAATAAAGAAACTAAGAACGACCAACTGGAAAATGAAAATGAGAAAAAGAAAGTCTCAGTACTTCCGAGAAATCTGAGCGCGAGCTCCTTTGGGAGCATTAGTTCAGAAGAGGTAAACTCTGATATGGATGTGGAAGAGGGACTTCATATTCCAAGACACCTGCTTGCACAAAAGACAAAAACACAGCACCGTCAAGATTATCAGGAAAGACAATCTTGTAGGTGAGCATGCAAGTGGAGGTGTTGGTCTCCTCACTTCACTTGATTACCCCTCCAATTCCAATTCATTTTCTTTAAGAACAAGCATTCAAACTGTTTGCATTCAAATAAATATAAAGTTTCTGGTTTCAGTTTGTGCTGTCTATTTTCCTCCAAACGAGCATATTGATCAACGAAATTTAGATGACTTAATAGGTCAGCTGCCTGAACCTTTTATCATGTGAAGTGACTTTAATGCCCATAGTCTGCTTTGGGAAAGTAAGGACACAAATCCTCGAGGAAGACAAATTGCGCAAATGATCGTAGATCATTGCCTTTGTCTGCTCAATAATGGATAGGATACCTACTTCCATGAACTCACAAGAACATTTCACGCACTCGATCTTGCAATCTGCTCACCATCACTGTTGCCTTTATGCACATTTAGTGTAGGAAATGATCTTTAATAGAGATCACTTCCCGATTTTATATCTCTTGCTCGAGAAAGAGTGACTCCCTTGTCAAGATCCCCTCAATTTATATTTGATAAGGCAGACTGTAAACTCTTCTTCTGCCTTGCAGATATCACAGAAGAAATGGTAAAAGAGATGTGCCTATCTATGATGCTGTGAAAGCTTTTACTGATACGGTTGTTTACCTGTGGTATACATCAACAAGGTTACCAAAATTTTCAAATCATGGTGGAACAGGGATTACCAAGAAGTTCTCAGAAGACAAAGAAAAGCCTGGGGGTATCTTTCCTCGATATCCCACATTGTCAAACCTTCTAGCCTTCAAAAAAGCAAAAGCACATGCAAGGAAAGTTAGGCATAAGAGCCAAAGAGATTCATGGATGTCTTATGCATCTGGAATTTCATCCTGTGTATCTAATAAATGAGTATGGGAAAGAGAAATGCATGTGAGTTGTATGAAGACCAATCTTTTTCCTTTCGGGAAAAAGACAGCCATATGATTAGCACTGCAAACGAAAAAGCAAATACCATTGATGACGTCTTTGCTACTGTTTCAAACGGCAGCAACTACTTGCCTGCTTTTCTTTCTGCCAAGCGTCACTTGAAAAAAGCTCCCCTTGTATTTAATTCTTCCAACTTGGAGCCTTATAATGGCAATTTTACTATAGTTGAATTGAAGAGAGCATTATTGGATGCACACAGGACCAGTCCGGGTCCAGATGGTGTCAACTATGAAATGCTGAAGCATCTCTCCTGTAAGTTGTTGGCTGCCCTTCTCACTCTTTACAATTTAGTGTGGAAGGAGCATACCTTTCCCAGTGCATGGAAGAAAGCTGTAGTCATTCCCATAGCTAAACCTGGGAAGGACCCGAAGAATCCTTCTAACTATCAGCCAAATGCTCTTACGAGTGGCATGTGCAGAGCACTGGGAAAAAATGGTAAGCCATCGCTTAGTCTTGGAAAGAAACAATGTAATTTCCTCATAAAGTGGTTTCCGCAAATGTAGAACGACAACTGATAATATCCTTCTTCTGGAAACTTGCATCCGGAAAGCCTTTGTCAAGAGAAACCACCTCTTATCAGTTTTCTTTGACATCGAGAAGGCTTACGATGAGACATGGCAGTACGGTATTTTATGAGATGTTCATGCCAGTGGCTTGCGCTGCAACTTGCCAATCTTCATTCAAAATATTTTTAGGGATAGAACCTTTCAAGTAAGGATTGGTTCTGTTTTGTCAGACAGTTTCAAACAGGAAGAGGGTATGCCTCAAGAGTGGATTTAAAGTGTTACTTTGTTCAACTTGAAAATAAATTCTGTTTTAAAGAAACTTCCTCCTACAGTCTCGAGTTCATTGTATGTTGATGACTTGCAGATCAGTTGTCAGGGTGCAGATAGGAGATATGTGGAGTGACAGATGCAAATTGCTCTGAAAAGGATCCAGACATGGATTTGGTTTTTAGAAATAGAAGAAGACTGTTTGTATGCACTTCTGTAGAAAACGAAATCTTCATCCTGAGCCTAAGCTTTACCTTGAACGCTCACTAATACCAGTGACATCTGAAGTGAAATTTTTAGAAGTGATTTTCGACCAAAAGCTGTCTTTTGTGCCTCATGTCCTATATTTGAGGAAAAAGTGCTGCAAAACTCTATTAAATTTTCTCAAATCTCTATATAATCTTCTCAAAGTCTTCGTGAACACCTCTTGGGATGCAGATCGAGAATTGCTACTGTGTAATTATAGGGCACAATCGCTCTAAATTAGACTATGGCTCAGTGATTTATGGCTCAGCATGGCCTTCTGTATTATCGAAACTAGATCCTATTCATCACCAGGCTCTTCAGATATGTTCTGTAGCATTTAGGACATCTCGTGTGCTCCGTCTCTTTTATAGCACACACACATCTTTTTTTTTTTTTTCTTTCTTTTTGTATTATCTCAGTCCTCCTTTCTAAAATAAAAAATTGCAAGAAGTGTGAGTATTAGACTTAGAGGTCTGGTATTCTAGATTTTTGGACTTTGTACTGCATATATACTTTTATCTTTATGCATAAATATTAATTAAGTTACAATTATTAAGTAATTAACAGTTATGCTCTTATTACACAAACATTGAAAAGTTTGATATTACTCTAGTACAGAGTTTCTTAAACTGGAGGTTGCCGAAAATTTTAGTGGTTTTGATATTTCTTTAACTTATTATATTATAATAATTTTACAGTTACCAAATATTTTTACACAATGTATCTGAAAATAGATAAAGATAAGACAATACAGACAAAGAAAAAACGAAAAGGAAACATTCATTTTACTTGCTTTCACTGCCATTTCATCTGTTGCTTATTTAAAATTTTCATATTGTTTTATGTATTAAAATTAGAAATCAAAGTTAATGACCTAAAACTGCAACAGTACAAGTGAAAAAATTAACAGTTTCACTCACGCCTGTGTCAAATTTGCACAATGCTTTATGGGGTCCCACAAAATTTTCCTTAATATCTAGGTCTAGCGGTCAGGAAAAAAATCTCAGTGATAAAAAGGAGTCGTGATTGAAGAAAGTTTAAGAAGCCCTGCTCTAGTATAGAATACTGTTTTGCATTGCTTTAATTAATACTTCAGTGTTTAATTTAGTATATTGCACAAAAACTTAATGATTTGCTTTTTATTACTGATAATCTCTTTGCATGTATAATTTATCAGTTAAACCATAACTATATATAATTGTATATATTGCATGACTACATCTGTGTTTAGAGAATTTGTGGATAATGCTTCCTCTGCAGTTCGGTTTGAAATGGGAGGTAGTCACCTTCAAAGTGACATTTCCAGAACACACATTTGCTGTTATTCCTGGATTCATTGGTGTCATTGCAGAGATCTGTTTCTGATCAATGAAATTTAGCTTCTTTACTTGAAATGTAACATTGAGTCGAAGATGCTTTAACTCAGCTTGTGTCACAATGTGAATTATGTTGTCCCAAATGATGTTACTTCATTTGATATGTTACCAGATATATATTCTTTTGAAGAGAGTATACTAATACTCTCTAGCAGCTAAAATAAACTGTTATAATTTTCATGAATGTGGACTCTTTCACAAATTTTCTGAACAGAGGGTTGTCTTGTTTTATGTGACATTTGCTATTATTTGTGATAAATTTCAGAACTTAAAGCTTTCAGCTAATAAGAAAATACTTACTATGTATGAGTTCTAAGCATTAAATGCACGCCATTATGCATATGATTTTATTAACAAAAGACTTCTGTTATCTGGTTTTTCAGACTAAAAAAATTGACAAACAGGACTCGCCTCAGATCAGCAGCAATCGAAATTTTTCTGACAGTTCTAGTGATCCTGTAAATGTAGAGATGTCATCATTAAGGACTGAGCCTTCCACGCAAATGCAAACATCAGTTGGAGTGGAAAGTTAATATTTAAGAATTATTTTGGAACTACTTTGTGTTACATCTATTAACCTTCAACTGGATGGTGCTCTCTGCTGCAGCAATATACAGTTGTTTACCATTGTTTGTGACATTTCTGCTATTTTTTGTATAGTTGTGAATTTTAATACACTTAAAAATTTGATGCACTAAAAAATAATCATGTTTATGTTCCAAACCTGAAGTAACTGCATTGTGAGACATTATTATGCTACAACTACTTATTAAGGAAAATGCTTCAGTGATATTTTTTGTAGCAATTTAATATTTGATTTAACTGCTAATCCATCAATACTCGTATTACATTTTGTATTAAGCAGTTACTTGAAATTCAGAATTTGGCTTGTCTTTAATAATATCAATAACAATGTCACATATTTTTAATTAAGTTATTAATAGTTCTTAAAAAATACTGTTTTGTATATAAGATGCTGTACACTTATATAAAATATATTTTTTTCATTAGTAGATGAAGCAGCGAAACATTAAAATAGTAAATAAAGAAAAATCATCATGTGGAATAAAATATAAATAGATCATTTAAATGCATCTGAGTGCTTTTATTAAACCTTTTTACAATCAATAATTAATTACAAAACATAGTACAGATTAATGTAATAAAATATTAATAATTTAATGTGATATTTCAAGTACTTTTGATATCTTTTTATTGAAATATATGTCATTCAAAAATTGTTGAATATTTGAGCTGGAGATATTTAAGTTTATCTGTTAATGCTCTATAACAAACCTTTATTTATTTATTTATTTATTTCAAATATTTGAGCCTACTTTGTGTGTTTTAATAATCCACCTTCGAATTCATTTGATTTTTAAAGTTTTTGAAACTGTACTAAAATAATTTATTATCATGCTATTCTTTTTGTGGTGTAACTATATTCATATTACCCACAATATTATAATCAGTATCATAGATAAGTGGATAATTTAATTATCATCATCTGCCAGTTTACTGACTTAACAGAGTCATCTTCAATTTCTTTCGAAATTTTTTTTTTTTTTAACTTCATCTTATGTGTAGCATAATCTTGTGTAATATTTATCAGTCTAATGAATTCGAAGTCGGTTTATGAAATGCTGCAAACTTGACACACAAAAGTATTGGTTGATCCAGCATCTTTTTAACAGAGGACTAGTATTAGGATGTATACTTCTGCTTATAAAATTATGACAAATAAAAATTGCCCAAGCTGTTTATTCGTTATTTCAGGTGAGTTGAATTGGACTTGTAAAGGTGGTTGCACTAGATTTTATTTTATTTTATTTTGTAATTAAAATAATTGCAGTAACCTACAAAGTTTCATTTCTATTAGATAAGTGATGGGGGAAATTAGTTGATCTTTATTTTACTAAATGGAGCATGTGATCATAAAGTTGACCATATTGCAATAAACTGTATAAATGGGATACTTGAGTTAATGGATTAATAGGAAAGTTTGTTGTTATGCATTGGTGTAAAAGCATAATTTATGATCTTTTTTAATTATGTACTTGCTATTTGTAAGTATAAAATAAATGTCAGAAAGCTTACCTATGGTTTCAATTTCATATGTGAGAGACATAAATTTTAATTTCTGTTATTGCTCTTAATTTGCTTAACAGAGTGGTCATTTTGTCTCTAAAATAAAATCGTGTTTTTCAATATTTATTTGTTTGATTATATTATGTGTATGATACTTTTAGACAGAATTCTATTAACTCTAAGACAGAAATTGATTGAATTGTGTTGTTTTATGCACAGTCTGACAATTAAATAATGATACTGAGTTTATAATGAAATAAATGGGAAGGATATTTTTATTCAAAGTACATACCTATTGAATTAGTACAGCAATTGACATGATCTAATAAAGCCTGAAATTACTTTGCAAAATTTGTAATATTGTCCAAAGATTCAAAGTTACAAGTCCTGTGATATCTTCATTGTCATCACAGAGGAGTTCTTTCATTAATAACTTTAGTTTTAGTAACTGAACCGTACAATGAATCTGAATAGTGTGGATGGTTGACAAAAGTTCTTTTACAATCAGTTATCCAATATATTATCCCAAGGAAGAATTTAACTGCCACATGCTGTATACTTAAATTAGACTCGGAGAATTCTTTCCCATGGGCATTTCAAAATATAAGGAAATAAATAAGTGAATAAAAAAGTTATGTTAGCAATCTGTACCTTGAATTTATGGTGAATAAGTAATTGCATTGCTGTCATAGAATGCCAAAATCGCAATCACTTTTGATTTTGAAGACGAGTTTCTTTTGGTGATGATGTCGACTTTTATTTAGAACTTTGGTGTTTATTTGTTGCATCATATCAAAGATATTATCTTTCATCTTTTGCAGCAATTCACTTTAAGAGTATTTTTTATTTTTCTGATACGTTTGAAGAATATCTTTTGCTTATTAAACATAATCAAGTTCCGCTGTTCAAGTCCTCAAAGCTAAAAATAGCTGTGCCGAGAATACCGACTAACTTGTCAATCGAATTTTTTTCGTTTTCACTAACCTCTCTGTCACCTTCTTCATGTCTTTATACGTTTTTTGCAGCAATTCCACTTTTTGTTTGATGGACATCGAAACATACTTTAGTTTTGTAGATCGTTTGGGAGCTCCAGCATCGAAAATTCTATTTGATATAATCGAAAGTTCAAGTTTACTTTTATAGCATTGCTCTTACAGTCTGCAAAAAATAATAAGCCGGATCCAATTCGAAAATTAAGGAACAACACAATCATCAACATTAACTGAAATAGATAATTAGATAATTTTAGCTTATTCCATCCGTTATACATAAAACGCGCACGCGAAAACGTATTCTGCACTTGCGGCCACGCAGTTGCGCAGACGTAAAAGGTCTTACGCGCACGCGTAAACGCCTATCCGCATGTGTCAACGCGCCACATGCGCAGAAAGTTTTTAGCTTTGAGGTCTGGATTATAGATCATTCCGGATTATGGGTGTCCGAATTAACGACTTTTGACTGTATATCTATACGCTTGTCTCATTAATTCAGTCTCCGTGGTATTTTTCTCACATTTAAAACAAAATTTAATGTTCTGTCTTCTCTCCTTGTTATGTATATAACATTCTTCATTCTCTAATTAATGAAAATTGTGCCTTATTTCCTATCCTACATAGAGAGTGTCATTGGATTGTTGTCTGGTTATAGATGAAGGTTGAATATTTTCTTGATACATATTGCTTTACCATTTTGACCATAATAAAATCAGTCTCATAATTTAATTGTCAGACAATTTTAATCCAATTTTGTAATTATAATTTGTTTTCTGTCATTGTAAAATTATATGTTTCATAAATTATTTTTTACAGTAGGGCTTTCATTGAAAAAAAAAAAAAAATATGTATAATCAATCTATGTAATTATATTAAATTTTTTTTACCAAAGCATTCTACTTGAGAGCTTGTTTAGGGAGGAGAAGGATCTCGTAGATTAAAAGGTTGCAGCATTTGCTGTACTCAGTCTATAAATAGAACAGATTGTTTCATGGATACCTGAATTGTATAAAATGCTATTTTATAATTCAATTTGATTAAATGCCTTAGATTATTTTGTTGCCTAAATTTTGGTTTTAAGATTTTGGCAAACTTTGCTGACTAAGTGTAAATAAAAACTTTGATTTTGGTACTCTATAAAAACTAATTTTTGTTTTCAAAAATTCTTAATTACTCTTTGTTTCTTGGAATGGTACCATTTCAGAGATAAACACTATTGCTTAATGTATAAAAACTTTTTAAAACTTATATTGTCATTACACATTTGAAAATGTATTGAAAGAATGAATTTAACATTATTGCAGCATATTTCAGTCATATTTTACTCTATTTGCATTTGTATAAAGAGGATGATTACTGCTCCTTGAAATTATAGAATAAATAAGAAAATTTTTATAAAACTCTTTTCATTGTTTAAATGCAGATTTTCAATAATCTTGTTTAGTTTTCAGTTAAAATTCTATCGACATGCTGATTTAGGCTATAAAGATCTTTTTGCGACCATTTGAGTTTAAAATTTTTCTGGTATATTCTGTAAATAATCATTACCTTTAGAAATAAAGAAAAGCAATTTGCTTACCTTGATTTTTTAATTTAGAGAACAAGGTGTATCCATGTTTTACAGGATTTTTACTGCCTTCCTGTCCATTTATTGTATGGGACACTGGAAATTTTGATTTCCAACAGATTTTAGATTTTCTGCTTTCATTGTTGGGTTTTAAGTTTTTAACCGTATTTTCAGCATTGTTCATGTTGTAGTATATGTTGTAGTTCTTATCTTAATTTTTAAAGAGCAGAAACAGTCATTTTTAATGTTAAACTTAGGATCATCTTTTCTGCATAGGCTGGGGTGGAGTAGAACTTTTAAATTTAACAGTGTACAGTTTAAATAAATTTGTAAATATATGTATTTTAGCACTAGGAGATTGATATTACTGTCTACAATTAGCAGTGCATTTTATAACAAATATATATTTTTTCTGATATGGTATATTAAAATAAATCTGTCATTTGAAATTTTTGGATTTAATCTATATTATGTGGCATGTTAAATTTGACAGTTATTTTATGCAGGGTATATTTCAGATAAAAAAAAAAAAAGAAAGAAAAGAAAACTTTTTTTGTACTTTAAAATGTGTAAGGGAAAAAATTTTTCTTTGTAGCTAGATGCAGGGTTTATATTGGTTTAGTGTTTAAAAATGTGATTTTTAATATGCCGGGTGTTTAACACCTTTGAAAGTTATATTTCCGTTATTTATGTATCTGAGAAATTTATTATACTTTACTGTATTCAAAGTAACCTTGTGCAGCTTAAGATATGTTTTGCATAATTTTATGTGTTTAGAAATTAAAATTAAAACTTAACTGTTAAAATTTTAACTTACCCAGTGATCAGTTAGAGCAATTTTATGTTTGATATTGGGGAAAAGGGTAATGGGAGAAAAAAAGCATTTGTTTCATTGATGATGTATTCAGATGCTTAAAAGTATACTTGAAACTGAATCTTTTGTATTGTTTAGTGTCCAGTTTAGGTAAATTTTCATCTTAGGGTTTAATCATCCAGTTTAGGTGAATTTTCATCTCAGTATGCTTGCAGGCATAGTTAATCCCTGTCCATTAGGTAGATTTTTGCTGTTCTCTTGGTCTATTGTCATAAAGCAGGGGTCGGCAAACCTTTTTTGAAAGGATTTTAAAAATTTCAGGCTCAGTGTGCCAAGTAACAAATTTGAAGCTATGAATGGGTAATTTTCTCTTAGAGCAAAAAAATTTTCATTTTTTTAATTATGAAGTGATACTTTTACATAATAGCATACATAACACCTAAAAAATATTTACATATTAAAAAAACGTTAAATAGATTAAAATTTGTAATGTGAAGAATATAATTGTTTTTTCTGAGAATAATATTTCATCATACTGGAGTTCGAAGTTAGTACCTCCTACCCTAAAATTGTTTGCTGCTACCCTAAAGTTGTAAAGATCATCTGTTAATAATAATCTGAATTGCGATTTTACATACTTCATTCTCGCAAATGTCTTTTCGCATTCGTAAGTACTCCCAAATATAATATCTATTCCCGTGTGTATGGTTTTAATTGAATGTATTTGTCTTCCGAAAGTTCTGATGGAAGATCCTGAATTATACAGTCAAATCCATTTTGAAACATGAAAATATCTTTTGCATTTGCATCAAGATTCAAAAAACAGTGTTCTAACTGTAGTATAAGTTCAGAAAATATATCTTACACAAATGTTTTTGGTAATGTAAATTTCTCTGAATATTTGAAGTTTTTGTTTAATGTTATTTGTATTTCAAGCAATGCAAATTTTCACCAATATGCTTTTATGATTAAAATATATTTCTCATAAGAGTACCGTTTTTCCCTTCAATTTTAAATTGAATTCGTTAAGATATACTGCAACATCTGTGGCAAAAGCTAATTTCTGTAGCCATTTGATGTTCGATAATAAAGGCTGTGGGCAGTTTTTTTTTTTTTTTTAATTAAAAAAATATTTATGACTTCTCTCATTTCAAAGAATTTTTCCTTTGCCAAAACCAACAAACATCTGTATGATAAAGCATATTCAGCTTCGAACTGTAATAAAAATACATGAAACTGGTGATGGTTAAGTCCAGATGAGTAAATGAAGTTTACTACTGATGCAACTAGTTTATTAACATGACAGATATAAATGTTTCCCACAAAGAGCTTGCTGGTGAATAAGGCAATGAACTGCCAGAGTTTTAAACATTTAGTATCTTCACTAGCCATAAAATTTTGTCCATTTAACCCTTTCCCATTCCACACATATTTTTTCCACCATCAGTTATGACACATTTTTAACCAATTCCAATGCAGATTGTATCTGTCGACTCATCAAGAGTTAACGCAAACCATTTGAAATTTTTTGCCTTATCCTTTAATTGACTCTTGATGGGGCTTCTAATGTCCTCAAGTCATTTAATGGTTGTTGCTGAAAAGACTGAAAGATCAAAACATATCTATTTTTCGTGGCAGATTTCTTTGGCTCATGTGGCACAAGCAAACATGATTTAATTAATTCACCATTGGTAAATAGCTTTCTATCATGGCTAAATGAACTATTCGTATAAGCTGAATTTAGTTACTGCCTCGTTATAATTTTTTATTTGTATGAATAAATTGCATTGTCATGATGCATTCTGTTTTAAATTTTCCAGTTTTAATGATTGTTCATTTTCTGTGATGTTTGAATACTGCTTCACGTGCTTAGTTTGATAATGATGATGTATATTGTACTCTTTTTGGCACAGCTATTATATCATTGCATATAAAGTATAAAACTTTGTCATTTAATTCTATGACAAAATAAATTTCATAGCATTCGAGATCTCCTTTTTTCTTCTTATTTGATTTTAAGAGTGGCATGGTAATGGTAGGTAATGAATAAAATAAAAAGAATGAAGTATGACAGAGTATTTTGACATACAATACTGCTTGAACTGCTATAGCAGCTGTTTTCATCCTTTTGACTTACGTGTACCATTTAAACAAAAATTGAAAACTTTTAGTACCACCATTACAAAGTACTACTACCACCACCACTCTTGAACAAAGGCCAGATCGCATAAATTTTTAATAAATAATTAGAGAAAAAACTCAGTCAGGATGTTTGGGGTTTAATCTTTGAATTTAATACTTAGAAATACTTTGCTTCTTTGCATACTGCATTTTTCTCTTGTGTACCACTGGTTGAAAACCCCATGTGCTATAGCAAAACTTTCAATACACTAGTGGGGCACACAATGCACAAACATTCCCCTGTTGGGAGTACTTTCAAAAACAATGACAAATGGGGAAATACGATAGTAGCACCACTCGCGGTCATTATTCACAACCTTTTCAACTCAACTATCAGACATTGCATAATGCACATAATAAGATATATTTTTCATGTAAAAAACAGTATCACCCGCAGGCTGGATTTGGCCGTGCCTGTAGTTTGCCTACCCCTGTATTAAAGAATAGGAACAAAATTTATGGGATTAATCATTGTAATCATTTAAGTCAATATGTTGTTTCTGAATAGAGATTTTCTTTGAATCCAATTTTGAGTACTTTTATAAAGTTTAAAATTATTATGTATTTCATGTAATCTTGTGATTTTGAAGCATATAGAATCTGCTTATGCATCTTTAATTATTGTTGCTTTTCAGGTAGAATCTTTCATAAAAATTATATTTTGTTATTGTTGTATAAGAGCATTGTTTTCAATGTGTGTAGTGTGTATCTATATAAATTATGCATCCCAGTAATTGTAAAGTTATTTTAAAACGAGTTGGAACAAGTCAGATTGCATGCCTGAGTTGTTTAATATCTTATGTTTTTTGGCGAGAAGTTGTAGGCAATTTTGTTATCTATTTATTTATTATGCATTAAGCACTCAGGGTCATATTCTCTTTCTCATGGGGAAAAAATGTTTGTTGTTGAACTTTCCAAAGTGCTTTAATTTGGTTTTATGAAATGGCTTTTGTATAGGTTATTTACTATTTATTTAATGAATTGTATTTTTTCAAATACTGACTGTATTTATTTGCTTATGCAAGACTTTGAATGCAAGCTAATTGTAGTCTGCTGGAAACATGTTTCATTTCTATATGCGTGTTTATAATATATGATGATTAATTTATTATAGTTTTTGACTTCATAATAAAATGAAATATTTCAGAGACCATTGTGCACTTTTCCCTCAGTACATTTTTCACATATTTGCTTAGTCTTCCCTGAAAAGAATATTGTTATCTTTTAAATACTTTGAAACAGATAGCTGCACATTTTTCTCATTTTAGTCATACATTGAAATGAATTGTATGTTTGACTGGTATGAATCAAAATTAAAATTGAATTCTTAGCATTAGCATATTTTACATAAAATATGATTTTTCACATTGTGAATATTAATTATAAGTAAATTTTTTGTCATTGATGCCTTATACACTGACTACCAATAAGTATTTGGACACCTATGCAAATGATGATATCTGCGGTCCTAAGGTACGTCACGAACTCCGCTGTTATATATCGTGTAGGAAACAGCATCGGCCTTAGTCGCATGCAAGATACCTTGCAGTTCAGAGCTCTCTGATTTCTAGAAAGGTATAATTATCGGATATCACAAATGTGGCTGATTGTTAAGGGACATATCTAGCGATCTGAAGTACCCAATTTCGACAGAGGCCTATGTGAGTAAGAGGTGATTGTCGAAATATGCCCCGGAGTCGGCAGACCAATGAAACTGGGAGATAGAGACCGACAAGTGCTGTCCAGAGAAATTTGGAAGAACCGCACCCAACCGATGGCCCTCATCCGCAAGGAGAGTTATTATTGTTTCAATGAATCAGGCATCCGGGAGTATTGTTTCAATGAATACCATCCGTAAGGAAGCACATCTGCTTGGTTTTCATGGTCGTGCTGCTGCCCATAAGCCTTTGATCACAAAGTCGAACCGCGCTGCTCAGTTAATGTGGTGCAAAGCACATCAAAATTGGACCGTAGATCAGTAGAAACGGGTAGTGACGAATCAAGGTTCACCCTTTACCGTTCGGATGGCAGGGTCTGGGTCTGGTGTCTACCTGGAGAATGTCTCCTGCCAGAATGCATTGTGCCAACAGTTCAAGTTCGGCAGAGGTGGAATTATGGTCTGAGGGTGTTTCTCCTAGTAGGGCTGGGACCCTTGGTCCCCATTCATGGTAAGCTCAATTCCGATGCCTACTTCACTATTTTGGATGACAATGTGCTTCCTATGTTGTGTCACTTTTACGGGTTGTACCCCTGTTACTTTCAGGACGACAATGCCAGTTGTCATGTTTCGACGTTAACCAAGGCTTGGTATGGTGCCAATGGAGTTCATCGAATGGACTGGCCTGTCCAGAGTCCAGACCTGAACCCTATCGAGAACCTCTGGGACGAGTTGCATCGCCGAATTCAGGGGTGCACTACCCCTGCAAAATCGGTGAAGGAACTTCTATGTTTTCTCCAAGCCGAGTGGAAGAAAATACCACTAGCTGTCATACAAAGACTCGTGGAAAGTATGCTCCAGAGGGTCAACACTGTAATTACCTCTCGTGAAGGCTCTACCAACTATTGATTTTGAATAAATTTAGTTTTTCTTTTCTATCACAGGTGTCCAAATACTTATTGGTAGTCAGTGTATAAATTATATTAAAATTGAATGAAATGAATGCTGAACATATTAATATGTATTCGTATTGTAATGACTGTATTATATAACATTATGATACTCATTTGAAAAAACTTCAAGTAATGGAATTTAGATGTAATGCAAACCCCCCCTCTTTTTTTTTTTTTTTTTTTGGAGAGAGAGAGAGAGAGAAGGCTGCATCTGATGTAAATGTGATTCAACAAATTTATTTACGAACAATGTTTGAAGGTATAAATGGTATATTTATACTAATTACATAGTTTCTAAAATAAGAGAAAGTTTTTTGAAGACATTTTCAAGGCTGTGAATGAGAGGTCGTTTTTAAAAATAAAATTAATGTATTTTATAGCACTATAGGGTTAAAATTATGTCTTGTGTTAAAAAAAATCTAATGTTCTGTACAGTTTGATATTAAATATATAATCTAAATTCATGCTATGAATGCAGAATATTATTTCTCGAACAACCAGCTTTCTTGTGTAGTCTGTTAATTTAAAATACACAATTTGAGGTCATAATGACCGAACCCACATTTATGATCAGAACTTGTTATCACCATTGTACAGAGGTGGTTAAGGGATTTTTAGAGGGCTTGATCTAACTTAAGTAAAATCAACAACAGTTATATCAACAACAATATCTGATTTGGGTATCAGAAGTGGGATTGAATGCCAGTGACAACAGCAGTTGAGAAGCAATTAAAGCGGCGTGTGGCAGTTTTTGCTGCATTCAAAGAAGAGATGAAAATGGGGCAAGTAGTGACGAAATCTGGTCAAGAAGAAATGAAAAGGGAAATTAATGCCATGATAGAAAAAAAAAGATTGTGCTGTGGAAAGCAGAATAGACACAGTTGAAAACGAAGCTGGAGAAATTCGAGAAAGAATTTCTGCCATTCAACAAGTCGAGCAACAAATTTATGGCAGGGTGTCTGCTGCTGTCACCAAGGAAGTTGAAAGAAATCCATAACGACAACTGATCATAATTCTAACACCTTTTAATTCGAGTATAAATCGTCCCAGCCCTCTCTAAAGCTAGCAAGTGTATGAGACACAATTTTCTACATTGGTGGATATGAATGGATGGGCTTTCCAGGCTAAAGCCTGCCATCTCGCTGCTTCTCTGAGAGCAGACCCAGCAGATATCCTTCAAACTCTGCTTGAAAACCTTCAAACTCTGCCATGTTAGACTTCAAATCTCTATCCGGCACATTTAAGCTATGCTTTGGCAAAAAGTGCATAAAAAGACTATAAGCAGGTTTCTGTTAAAATCTCACCGACAGAAGCCCAAGGAAATGCTTCCAAGAGCTCACTGCAGATGTTGAAAGGCTGTCTCATCTCGTCTTTTCGGGCTGCCCACCAGAAACAAGGGAAATCCTATCCCTACAGAACCTCATCAATGCCATCCATGATCCTGACATACAGAATATCCTGTGGATGTCAAAGATTTAAAAGCACTCTAATGTACATAATGAAATTTGAGGCAGCCCAGCAAGTTACACGTAGAGACTGACACCCAGTCAGAGCTGCTCAAGTCCAGGACCCAGTAGATCAAGTGACTACTCATGTAGATGATTTAACCAGACAAGTTAATGTCTTGAGACGTGAGTGACAGTACTGACCCTAAAGTGCTGGAATTGCGGTGTGAAGGAAGTGCAGAACACCTGAGAGCACGGAAGCTGAAACCACTCCCAGCAAGAAGGAGGGAAACTAATTAGTGGCCATCTCACAGGCAGAGATTGCCAGATAATGACAAGCCCCATTTTAAGGTGCTTCGGATTTCTGCGATGAGTGGGCGGCAGTATTGGACTTTTCATCATGGTACAAATCAATGGAGTTCCTTGTAATATGACCATCGACACAGAAGCCAATGTTACCATCATCCGAAAAGATTTGGCTCAACAACTGAAAGGTAAATTCATCTGGATGCCGCCCTGAATTACCCTCCAAACTGTATCCATTGATAAAATCGACATCACATTTGGAAGTTCCGCCTACCATCACACGGCATATGTAGCAAATATTACTGTTAGAACCCAGCCTCAGTTGTTATCTTTCTTTCATAGTTTGTAACTGTAAGAGTAGCAACCATTTGATCTTTGTTGTAGTTCTACGGATTTTGAAAATAAATATTATGCTTTGGAATATTAGGTGTAAAGTTATTTTATTTAAAGTTTATTAGGAGAAAAGAGAAGTGTTGGTTCTTGCAAATCTCGAACAATTTTGGTGACTGCGGAAGTCATCAGTAAAACAAGTCAAGGTAATTTTATTAGTTTTACCCGAATTTAATTTTATTTGACTTTATATTGAATTTATTTTTATTGAAATGGAATCGTTAATTGAGAAACGAAAACTTGTCAGAGCGTTTTTTACGAAAACAATTAATGCAATTTTGCAGGAATTAGAAAAGGAAATTCCTGATGAAAAATCTGTGAAAACAAAACTTGTTACGTTTATGTGTTGAACTTAATGCATTTAATATTCAAATATTAAATTCAGAATTTTCTTCAAATTATCAGTTTGAAAATGAATGGGCGAAAGTTGAAGAATACAAAGAAAAATTAGATTTCATACGAGTAGAAACGGAATTATTCTTCAGTCGGCAAACGATACAATCCATTGGCAGTGTGCTGTTGAATTCGAACAATTACCTAAAATAGAGTTAAAGCAATTTAGTGGCAAAATTAAAGATTGGTTACCGTTTTGGGGACAATTTTGGCGAATACACGAAGATAAAGAAATTCAAAAGCGACCGTACCCGCTATATTGTAAATAGCTTCCCTGCAACTGCTGAAAATTATGAAAAAGTTATAGAAAGCTTAAAAAATAGGTGCTGGTAGAATTCTACGTTCGGAAATTATTAGGTTTGATTATTAAAAATGTTACTGATCAAAAGGGAAAATGCAGTATATCAGAATTGTATGACAAGTTAGAGTCGTATTTGCGTTCGTTAGAGTCAACAGGAATGACAAGCGACAAATACGCTTCAAAGCTGTTTCCGCTCGTGGAATCCTGCATTCCGGAGGAAATTTTACGAGTTTGGCTTAGAAATCATGCATCAATAATTAAAGCAGAAAATTCTCACTCTGAGAAATTGAAACAATTATTATGGTTTTTTAAGAATGAAGTGGAAGGAGAGCAGAGAATTTCTTTGGCAAAAGCTGCATAAGGTACTTTTCCGTTTTGCCGGCGCAAACGCTTAAGTCGCCAATAATGGTACAACTGATGCCAAACGGAATATCTTCGCTGGTAACCTTTTACGCCTCAGTTTCAAAACAAGTCGCAGCCATTTGTTATCAGATTGATTGTTTCTTTCAATATTGGCATACGATTACATAGAATTTTTACAAAATAGTTGAATTTTATCCCCTAAGACAATTCGCGGTAATTAAGGCAATTAGAATGCAATCACACCGCTCATCCGAACGCGAAAATATAGAAAAGGCAAAATCAAAGGTTAAATTCATCCATTCTAATGAGAATGCACTAGCGAAGTAAAGCACTGCGGTTTTACATAATTTATGAGTAAGCTATTCGTACGAATTAAAATAATTCTTGCATTTAAACTTGTATTCCAATTAAGATTTAACTTGAAATTAATGTAGATAATTACTAAGAGAATTAGATTTTTGTAGCGTAGTTTACATGAGATCGCTTGGGGTCACGTGATACGAACCGGCGAATCAGGATTTTGAACCATGAAAGCATAGTAAATTCTTAAATTAATGTCTTTTTACAAATTTATTGTCTTTATTTATTGGCTGTTTACAAATTTTTAAACCCTATTAAAATGTTTATGCCTTCAAAATAAAAATTCTTAAAATTAACATGTGTTAACATTTTTTATGTGTATACTGTATGTTGTCGCCAACAAAGTCTGCTTGGCGAGATTTGCGCCGGCGAAACGGAAAAGTACCCAGAGAATTTCTTTGGCAAAAGCTGCATTTAAATTAAATTGATTCGGGTGCCAAGAAAGAAAATGAAAGAGATAAAAAGTACCAGAGCGAAAATTTCATGCCTACAGCGAATGATTTATTCTCAGGCCATAATAAAGCAACCAATCATAGTGAGAAGAATTCTTGCATATTAAGAAAAAGAAGAGGTGCTTCTTCTGCCTCAAAATTGGACACAGAGAAAAGCAATGCAAGACAAATGTACGATGTTTCATATGCTCAAAAAGACATTGGGGTGTCATGTGTCCGGATTTGCCCACCAATCAAAAGAGCAGTGGTACTGAAAAGAGTAAAGAAGATGAAACACAAAACATATCACTTGCGAGCACCAATTTCCTAGATGAAGTGTTTCTTCAAATACTATTAATTAATTTCGACGCAAACAAAAAGCAGAAGACAGTAAGGGCAGTTATTGACACAGGATCGCAACGTTCATACATATTAAAGGAGACTGCTGTAGACATAGGGTACCACGCGATTGGATCTGAATCTTTAATTCATGCACTTTTTGGGAGAGTAACAACAAAGAGAGAAGTTAACAAACACTATGAAGTGAACGTTAGAAGCCTAAAATGTGATTTTTCCAGACGACTAATCTTATTAGAACAGTCGAAGATTTGTGGACCAGTAGTCAGTTTACAGCCTGCACTATGGATAGAAGAACTAAGGCAAAAAAATATCCATGCATCTGATGTAGGAAAAAAGGATTTGAAAATAGAAGTTCTTATTGGAGCTGACGTCGCAGGAGCTGTGTTAACCGGAAGAATTCAGAAATTAGAATAAAGGCCGACTGCTGTGGAATAACTACTTGGATGGACAATGATGGGGAAGATAAAAGATAACGTTTCAGAAAGAAACTGCTTGTCCATGTCATCAACAATAACGTCGATGTTGATTCACAGCAATGACATAGAAAACTTGTGGAAGCTAGAAGCACTGGGAGTTACAGATGCTAAAGAAAATAAAACTGATTCAAAACGAAGCAGTGTGGGATCACTTTTTTAAGACTCTGAAGAGGGGGTGGATGATCGATATGAAGTCAGTTTACCTTCGATCAACGCTAAATAATTTTTACCAAGTAACAGAGAAGTTGCCGAAAAACGATTGATTTCCACGACAAAGAAGCTCATGCTGAAAGATAAATTTGAAACA
This sequence comes from Stegodyphus dumicola, assembly GCF_044657685.1. Classification (NCBI taxonomy): domain Eukaryota; kingdom Metazoa; phylum Arthropoda; class Arachnida; order Araneae; family Eresidae; genus Stegodyphus; species Stegodyphus dumicola. Next base: position 16,083,264 of record NC_140772.1, on the reverse strand, counting down.
TATAATGCAGTGTTCGAAGAGTGGCTCGAATCTGGAGTAATAGAAGAAGTAACAGAAGAGGAACGAGTTAACAATCATTATCTTCTCCACAGACCGGTCTTCAAAGATAACTCTACAACAGCAGTAAGGCCTGTATTTGACGTTTCATGCAAGGAAAAGAATTTTCTGTCACTTAACGACTGTTTAGCAAAAGGTCAAAATTTAATTGAATTAATACCTAGTTTGCTTCTTAAATTTAGGCAAGGGATTATCTCAGATATTAAAAGTACTTTTCTTCAAATATCTGTTCAAAGATCTGATCGTGATTTCCTAAGATTCCTATGGTGGAAAAACTCGGGACAAAAGGATTTAAGGATTATGTTAATTTTATTAACAGTTAAATTTTGAGTTAAACATCCTTTCCTATCTATTCTTAACTTCAACTTACCACTTCTGACCAGAACGTAGTTTTAGAATCACGGCTGAATACATAATGAGGAAGAGGGGTAAGAATTGGAGGCTCCCTTCAGGCCACCTGGACGCGAGTGTTCCCATAGCTTAAAAGAAGGGGCCCCGTATCTCCACAAAAGAGGACAGCCAGTAACCCAGCCATCCCCAAACAGCAAACAAAAATAAGTAAGCACATCTGACACAAAATTACAGACCAACCAACAAACAAAAAAATCCATAAACACAAATTCACGACATAGAACACCACAGATATCTAAAACCCATATAAATAAAAATTCAATTTTAACAGAAGATTCCTACTGTTAAAATTGAACCTACTGTTAAAATTGAAATTCCTACCGTCGCCCTATTTTCATTGATGAACTTCATTAGAACAATAGAATATGATTTAAAAACTTTAAAATTAATGACATTTACATTAAAATCAGTAATGTTAAAAATCTGTCTAATAGGGACTGTTAAACTACAATCAACTACAAAATGCCTAGCATCACCATCAACCTGACATTACATAGTTTATTTTCCTGCAGATTAAATCGGTTGAAATAGAACGGAAACCTACCATGTCCAGTTAAAACCTGATTAACATCAATATTGTTCATACGTTTCATTTTATTCGTGATTTTAATTAGTTCCATAAATCCTTTGTGTTTAGGTGAAGAGAACCACTGTATTTTACATTTATTAACGTAAAATTTTTTCATTCTTCGAATAGCAATTCTCTTCGAACCTGTTACTTCAATATCCATTGCACTGACATTTGAGACCTCCCACTTGGCCAGGCTGTCGGCCCTCTCATTACCAATAAAGCCTATATGGGCTTTAGCCCAATGGAGTTTTAATAAGATGAAACTATTCAAAATAATGCAATTTCATCAAAAATCTATCAACAACAATAAGGAAAATTGTTGCCAAAATCAAATTTTTAAGGAAGTGAGATGCGAAAAGTGTACTCGGAAGCTTCATTAAAATTTTTTTTTAAAATACAAAATATTATCATTTTCCCAAAATTCTTTTTGTAAAAGCAGTCGCAAGGATGAAAGTTTAACGTGTCCAAAAATCAAAGAAAAATAAACTGTACATTTTAAACATAAACTTTTTTAGAAAAAGTGTTAAGCTCACTTTGTTAAATAAATTCGTATTTAATCGATTTATTGAAACACGAAATTTGTTTTAAGTTCGTAAAATAGCTAAGTGCCTACGTTTGACGACGATATGAAAATGGAGTGGAGTAAAATCTCACTTTCCTATAGCTCATTATGTCTCAAAATGACACGATTTCGTCACAAAACATAAAATTAAAAAAATTTAATTCGAATTTCGAAAAAATCGCTTCGAGGTGCACTGGCTCTGTCTAGATGCACCTATGTACCCAATTTCATAGCCGTGGGTCTATTAGCTTACGCGCAGCGCGAACGAAAGACACACACACACAGACAAACTCTTTGTTTTATTATATGTAGAGATTTTCAAGAGGAAAAAATTAGGTGCTACTTTGGTAGACGGTTGCACGGATTTTTGGCGATTTACATTGGCTCAATTGTTGGCGCGGTTTTTACAGTCATCCCCGGGTCGAGCTATAGTCCAACTGCGCAAATCAAAATTTCTTCCCCCTGCTGCCTACAGGGTTACAATTTAACTTTTCGAAGCCAATTGTAGCGAAGAGGAAAATAAAAATAAATAAATAGAATTACATGTCACAAGAACAAGTAAGTAATATCTAACAAGCAGGTTAATTATTTGAATAACAGTAATAAATGCGAGAGCTAACAAAGAAAATAAAAGGTATTGGTAAACATACATATTAGCGTTACAAACATCTTTCATTTATTATAATAATATCATAAATTAAATAATTATAAAGCATAAAAATTATATTTTTAATAAATTACATCAATAATAGTCAAGATGTCTGAACTAGACCGGAAAATTTAATAGAGTTCACTAGCGTGCAAAAAATTATTCCATATCAAAGTGTGCTAAAAATATTTTTTGTTAAAGTAATCATGTAAATGTTTGCAGAAATTAAATTTAGTTAAATTTTAAAAAAGCTTAGCATGAAATCTATTATAGCAACATTACTTTATAACAACATTACTTTGCATTTGGAACACTGACGTATAAATTGTAAATAAATTTAAATTATTATGCTAAGAAGTTTTTTCTAAAATTTATCTAGAAGAGAGGAATTAGATAAATAATACTGAAAATTAATATAATGAATCAGGCCTCTCAATAAATAAAAGTTTATTTTTTTAACCAAAAATTAAAAACTGGGATGCAAAAATTTGAGTAATATACTGGGAAATATCAGAACATATAATTAATTAGAAATGTAAAATTAAATTAATAACAAGCTAGTTAATTAACAGTAACATTAAGCTTAATTTCATTTAATCTAAAACAAGCAATCGATCAGGAGCTCCGCATAACTGAAGTTTTAATGCTATTTTACGTAGATTTGCGTATCAAATAAAAGTTGCACTTGTGAAACAACTGAATAATGTACTGATAATCAAAAAGAATTAAAATACAGTAGTTAAAAATATAACTATTTGTCAGAAGGTATGCAAAGTTGCTACGGCTAGAGAAATTGAATGATTATAGAAAACTCATAAAGTTACAGTGTGAAAAGAAAATTCTGGAATAAATATGTTAAGAAAATTAGATGGAGAAATAATCCTTAATTTATTGATATCCATATAAACTTCACTGGGACTAGAAACTCGAGTCGAACTACCAATGTTTAGTGACTTTTCCGCTTGATCGTAAGACCTTTTGAAATTAGGCTGAATAATATATTAAAGAAAATAGAAGATACAGCACACGTAAGAACAAAAGTGGGCTGAATTAGGGTGTGTGTGTATTTAATTATGGCAAAGCACACTAGGGCTATCTGCCTAAGAGGAGGGATGCCTTTCTAAGGGAAACTGGCTCGTATACACGTTACACATGGGGAAAACCACGAAAACGCCCATGCAGCCAGCCCGTTCGCGGGATTCGAACCTCGGACCGAACTACCAGTGTTCAGCGACTTTACCGCTCGGCCGCTGGTGGGCCTGAATTAGGGATTTACATGTTTAATGAATGAGTTAAACTTAGCTGTATGCCATTATCAAATATTAGGAATGTAGCATAAAAGCATGAGTGAAGAAGGCAATGGCAATTTAAATCATTGTAATCTAAATGTATAACCTTTTCAGTATCTGCTATTAATTTCAATACTGCTGAAAAAATTATAAATGAATTGTATTATAAATCGCACAAACTCGTTGCATTATAAATTCCAACAGTTAGAAATATTATTAGCGTGATTTAGCGACCATCTTTGTTAACAAATAAATTCAAGTAATTAATTTTACAAATAATTCAGCCTAGGTTAGAAAATAAGCTACATGCTGAAGATTAAGCTTTGCCAAGGTGTTAGAAACATCTTCTGTTAACTAGAGTTGTGATGCAAGAATTTGTAAAAATTATCATTTAAATATAAATTGGCATAAACTCAATACAAAGTATATAAATTCTACATACATGAAAACTTGAGTACAGTGCAACAATATGCGAAAAAGGAATGGATTAAAAGGGAACTGAAAATCCCAGGATATGAGTGTAAGGGAGTTTGAATTTTTTTTTTTTTTTTTTTGTTAATTATGAAAATTCTGCGGACGCTCATAATTATTAATTAATTAATTAAATGTGTACTAGGAATTAAATGTATGCCAAAGTACATCAGGTGAAAAACAATAAATATTTAAACGTTTCTAGTATTAAAATATAATTTGTAACAAAGTTAAATAACCTTAAAATAACTTCAATGACTGAAAATGGGTACTTAGCTTCATACGGGAGTATATTTCAATAATATTAGTGTGAATTTAGAACGACTTAAGAAGTCCAATTTTTCGATTTAATACAGGGAATTTTTTTAATTAAATTAGAACTGTTTACCTAACATGGTAAATTTGAAAGTTAAAACCATTCTGCTATCTAAGAAGATTTGTTAATATTTATCTAGACAAGAAACTTATTTAAGGTGAGCTACAAATCCGATATTTGATAGGTTAATTATGTATCAGTTTTGTGTATGTCATTAATGTATCAATTTTACTATTCAAAACTTATATATATATATATATACATATCAGCGACTAAAATCTACAACTTGGAAAGTTTTTAATTCTTACAGAGAATAAAAAAGATCTGGCTCATCATTGCTTTAAGCATCATAAAACTTTAAAATGAGTGTAAAAGAAATTTATTTTTACTTTAGCACACGCCAGACTTTAAATTAATATTTGTTTTGCATGCACAATTTTTACAATATTGATAAACGAAAACAAAGGCTTGCAGTCTCAATAGAATGTCTCATTAATGGCGTTAAATGTCTTTTTGTAGTACCCAATCTTCTTGGAAAGAAATAGGGGACAGGAAACGTCGCGCAGTTCGTGGGTTAAATAAGAGGGGGACGGGTGTCTTCGATCAAATTTGGCGCAGTTCGTACCCTACCTTTAATACTTAACAGCCATAAGTAATGTGTAAAACATTAGATTAAATTTATAGATAATAATAAAACCAATTACTTTTTAAGTAAGGTGACATCATTGATAAAATGACAGCAAAGTATCGGTTACCATAAATAACTTATCCAGCAATGGGTATACTATAAGTCGTATTACTTGCCAAACGAAAAATCGGCAAAATCCGTGCAACCGTCTACTAAAAAAAAAAAAAAAAAAAAAAAAAAAAAAAAAAAAAAAACCTGAAATGTTTCAGATTTTAAATTACGTCTAAACGGGCGTTTTTTAACATTTTGTGTGTTACCTTTCTTTATTAAATATCATGTTCCTCGCACTTAAACCATAAGATCCAGTGCAACAGCAATATCGCAAAATAGTTTTAAAACGAGCATATCTTTAGAATTTCCGATACAGAGACTCACGCGCTGGAGATAATAATGTTTTTTTTTGCACAACGTTGCCATTGCTCGCTTTGAAATCCTTGAGTTTGTTAATCGAAAATTCGTCAAAGTTTTAAAAAATAGGAAATCGATCATAAAACAAATTTCAAATTTCAAATTTGGTCTTCCACATGCTCATATTCGTTGGAGGATTACGTTATTCAAAATTCGATGACTCTATGTACCGTTATTTTATGACAATGTGAGAAATATACATACATTTACGTAGATTTTCATTATTTAATTTCTTCAAATATAATGCAGGACTCTAACATTTTATGGCAACAGTTTGAAAAGTGAACCGACATTTATCCGTCCGACGCAAAATGCCAAAACGAAACTAATAGTCCTTCGGGACTCAAGTCCCTTTGGACTAATAATAAAATGAAATATGCCAATCTCTTAAAAACGGTAACATAAGAAATACGATGAAAAATTGTTGCCAAACCCATATTTCTAAAAGAATGAAACTATTCAAAATAATGCGATTTCTTCAAAATTCTACCAACAACAATAAGGAAAATTGTTGCCAAAATCACATTTTTAAAGATGTGAGATGTGAAAAGTGTACTCGGAAGCTTCATTTAAAAATTTTTTTAAAAATACAAAATATTATAATTTTTTCAAAATTCTTTTTGTAAAAGCAGTCGCAAGGATGAAAGTTTAACATTTCCAAAAATCAAAGGAAAATAAACTGTACATTTTTAAACATAAACTTTTTTAGAAAAAATCCCGCTGAAAAGGTGTTAAGCTCCCTTTGTTAAATAAATTCGTATTTAATCGATTTATTAAAACACGAAATTTATTTTAAGTTCGTAAAATAGCTAAGTGCCTACATTTCACGACTATGTGAAAATGGAGTGCGTAGAGTAAAATCTCGCTAGCCCATTATGTCTCAAAATGACGCGATTTCGTCACAAAACATAAAATTAAAAAAATTCGAATTCGAATTTCGAGGTGCATTGGCTCTTGTCTAGATGCACCTATGTACCAAATTTCGTAGCCGTGGGTCTATTAACGGGCAGCGCGAACGAAAGACACACACACAGACAGACTCTTTGTTTTATTATATGTAGAGAAGATAGAGATATAAAAACCCTTAAAAAGACTGCATTTTTCCTGAAAAGGGTAAGTGAAACAATTTTTCTTGTATGCTTCGTTTTAAAGTTGCTTATTTTTAATATTTTGTTATCTTTTTGGCTTAATCCTAGAAGATTGGAAAAGCTGAGGTTGTGCAATTCTCTGATTTTTTTAAAGTGAAAATATATCGATGTGCACATAGAAAAGTCAATGCAGTGCGCAATGCCGAGTTTGTGCAATTGTCTGATATTTTTTAACTGAAAATAGATCGATGTGTACATGGGAAAAGCCAATGTAGTGCACAATGCCGAGTTTGTGCAATTCTGTGATGTGTTTTCAAGTGAAAATAGATCGATGTGCACATGGATAAGTCAATGCAGTGCGCAATGCCAAGTTTGTGCAATTCTCTGATATTTTTTAACTGAAAATAGATCGATGTGTACATGGGAAAAGCCAATGTAGTGCACAATGCCGAGTTTGTGCGATTCTGTGATGTGTTTTCAAGTGAAAATAGATCGATGTGCACATGGATAAGTCAATGCAGTGCGCAATGCCGAGTTTGTGCAATTCTCTGATATTTTTTAAGTGAAAATAGTTTGATATGTACATGGACAAAGCCAATGTAGTGCGAAATGCCGACTTTGTGCAATTCTCTGATGTTATTTAAGTGAAAATAGATCGACGTGTACATGGGCAAAGCCAATGTAGTGCGCAATGCCGAGGTTGTGCGCGATGCCGAGTTTATGCAATTCTCTGATTTTTTTAAGTGAAAATAGATCGATGTGTACATGGGCAAAGCCAATGCAATGCGCAATGGCGAGTTTGTGCAATTCTCTGACGTTTTTTAAGTGATAATAGATCGATGTTTACATGGGCAAAGGCAATGCAATGCGCAATGCTGAGGTTGTTCGCGATGCCGAATTTGTTCGCGATGCCGAATTTGTTCGCGATGCCGAATTTGTATTTCAATGGCGTCTGATTTTTTAAGTGAAAATAGATTGATGTGTACACGGGCAAAGCATATGTAGTAGAGCGCAATGCCGAGTTTGTGCAATTCTCTGATATTTTCTAAGTAAAAATAGATCGATGTGCGCGTGGACAAAGCCAAGGCAGTGCGCAATGCCTAGTTTGTGCAATTCTCTGATTTTTTTGAGTAAAAATAGATCGATGTGTATCGACACCACCAATTTTTGCAATTCTTTGATGTTTTTCGAGCGAATACAGATCGTTGTGCACATGGGCAAAGCGAGGCTGTATATTATACCGAGCAGTAATGTAATGTCTGTACTTTAAATTTGTATTGTTGTTTTAATTGCAAGTTATACTTTAGACATCTTTTTCTTTTTTGTATTTAAATTGTATTTTTAATTGTTTGTTTTTGATATGTTGCTAATGCTTTCCGAAAAATATCGATAATCCGACGATCTACTCAATAGTAGCAAAACTATAAACTTTGACCCTATAAATAACTTTTACTTTGTTATTTTAATACGTAGTATTTGCTATCGCTTTTGCATTTGATAATATGTGTTCATTGATAATGTGTGTGTGCGTGTGAAGCGTTGTTTTAATGTTCTAAATTTGTAGTGTTTAGTTTCTTTCATTGTGAGAAATTAGATTTTTTTATTTGTAGAACGTGTAGAATTCTAGTATGACTATAGAATATGACGTGATTTAAGAATTTAAGAAACAGTGATATGAAAGCTGTGTATGATGTTGATATGCAATAAAAATATTTGGTACTATTCGGTTTCGAGGACCGTAAAAAATCGCCAAACTATTGTTGATGCCAATGCTGCCAAAAATAATTGCGGCAACCCTAATAATTGCGGCAAGAAAGGAAATATAACTATCTAAGATTGATGTTTTAATTGAGATGAAAGGTTAATTTCATATAATACTTTTTATTATTATAATTTATATGAAAAAGGCTAAACATGACTGAATGGAAGCATAAAAGTAAATAACTATTTCAGATCATTATTATAACTTATATAAAAATTGCTAAACATAACTGAATGGATGCCTGCATTGCTATTTCGCTACCGACTTATCGCTAAAGCATAATTTCATCTCGTTGGTTGTTCAAACGTAATTTTCTATAATGAATGAAGAAATTAATGTTTCTTTGAAAATATTCTCGGTAAAGTGCAGAATCGCTCACTTATTTGTTTAACGCTTTTTACAAGGGTCAAAACAATTGGATTTTTGTCAATTTTCTTGTACTTTTTAAGTTAAAATAGGTCTATGTGTACATAGATAAAGTCAAGGGTGTGCTCAGTGCCATCTTTGTGCAATTCTAGGATTTTTATTTTTAAGGGAAAATAGGTCGATGTGCACATGGATACCGAGTATGTGCAATTCTTATAAACGCGTCAGGCAGTGGGTGATTCTGCACTTTACTCAAAATTCTATTGCCGACTTTTCGTCATGGGCAATTCCCAAATTGTTAAATCCGTAGGATATCAAAAAAGGATTTAAAATCAAAGAAGGATTTAAAAATTAAACTTGTATTTCAATGGCGTCTTAAGAAATATAGAACTATATAAAATTATGCAATCTGAAATCAGCGCGTACGCTGTTTAAATAAATGGGCGCGTTTGCTAGATTTGTCGCTTTTGCGCATACATTTTCGCTGCAATTTTTTTACGGCCCTCAAAACGGAATAATACCAAATATTTTTCTTTTTTTATTAATGTAAAGTTTAATATTTTTAGAAAATAATGAAGATTGTCTACTTACTAGTACGTAAGGGATTGTGTCGTTACATAGCAGCAAGGTAATTTGTAAAAATGATAAAATTAAAATGTTCGATAACATGAATTTAAATTTGTTGGCAACTGCTCCGGAAAAAAAAGGGGGGGGAGGAAATAGTTATTGATTCGAGCGTTTTGGCAACAGAGAGAAACCAGACGAAAACCGTAGAACTAGCATTTTTTAAGAACTTGAACTCGATTTTTGGTAGTTATTGTAATCGGATATTGTTCTTTAAATGATTATCCTTTGAAACTAAAAATGTAAGTAATATTACGTCAACATAAAACCAAGAAAAAGCAAAGTCATGTGTATGATTTATTTTACGGTTTGAATCATTCACAAAAGAAGACATTAGTTTTTTTTTTTTTCTAGCAGCTATCCGGAATATATCCAGCATCAAGAAAATCATCGAAGGGGTAAGTCTTGAAATTTGTTGAGCTCTTATATTAATAGATTTAACACAAATTGGAATATGTACTATTTTATTTAAAAGACATGCAATAATTTGAAACATTCTGATATAATTGCCTCAATACATTTAATAAAAAATCTTTTTTTATTTGTATAAATTCTAAAGCTTAAAAATCTTTGAAAATCCTGAAGCTGTATGAAATACAAATATAAGAGACTGCGACGTTGTTTACCGTTTGAATAACTGGTACAATTCACTTACTGCATTATTGTAACTTAAAATATAAAGAATTTATTATACTTATTTCTATATCTGTAGAGAATACATTGTGACGTCACAATTTTAGTCCCACCCATTTATGGACGTCACTTAGCTCCGCCTTCGCAACTTTGTTTATGCAACGTATTCTGAGATTTTGCTGGCGATCTTCAAAACATCGCCACTACTGAAAATCGCCAAGCAGTGGGCTAAAGCACATTTTCACCCTAATATTAACAGAAAAGGTAAAAGTTTACAATTGGTGCCCCTTGTTTCTTAGCGATTCTTTTTTGACGCCAAGATCGGCGCCAGGAAGGCACAATTTCAAAATGGCCGCTACACAGAACCAAAATAAGAAGTCAAAGAATTGCACAAACTCTGTGTTCATGTATACATCGATTTGTTTTCACTTAAAAGAACATCCTAGAATTGCACAAACTAGGCATTGCGCACTACCTTAAATTTGTCCATGTTCACGTCAATCTATTTTCATTTAAATAAAATCAGGAAGCTAAAACACAGTTAAAACTATCATGGTAACCAGAACTGAGGTTTCATCGCCAAAATTAAAAAAATAAAATTGTTGCTAATCGAAGGGGCACCCAATTCTACACTAGAGCCATTCTTACACTAGTACTATTGATAAAAAAAATATTACTGCCACATTTTAATTAGCAATTAGTAAAACTGATATTGATACCTGATAAAGAATGAATGACTTAGTTTCCTTGGGAAGAGAAAAATCCGTGGAAAAGTTTCAGCATCTAATGAAAATCTCCTTGTCAAAATGCAGATCCTAACACAGAAGAGGAATTTTTATGGTCTGTTCGCATTTAACCAAAATGACTTAATGAATTAAAAGAAAAAATAAAAAAGTTACTTACGTATCAGCGCAACCCACCTTGACGCAGTTTAGCGATATGATTCGGTGGTATGATAGGAAAAGATGATTCGGTGGTATGATAGGAAAAGATGATTCGGTGACTTTTTGGATTGCAACTTACAATTTATATGGCTATTCAAAGAACTTTTCTGTGCATGGTTTCCAGAATTTGGCGACTTCTACCCAGGTAATTGCGATAATACGTAAATACAATAAAAATGCACTTATATTTCAGTCCGAAGAATGATATTTAGTTTTGTTTTACCGACCCGTTGGAATTATAGCGATTAGCGCAGACTGACTGCTAGTTTGACTTGCAAAATGAGGGTCTGACTCTCGTGTGAAGCTTGCTTGTTAATGTATCTTTTCGTCTTCTCGCGAACGTAATATCAGATTACTCCTAATGGCGTAAGCTGTGTAACGTTCTCGGTCATGTTAGATACTGAATGAATTATCGGTTCGGCGATTTCTGACAAATGCGGTGGTATTAAGTGTCTCATCATTTGAAGAAAAGAGAAAAGTAAAAGAAAGGAAGTCTGCTTTTTATTATGTCTTATTAGGTCTCTAGAAACAATTAGGTATTATATTTTAAAGCAGGAGACGTGAAATACGAGCAATGCTCTCTCCAGGCCCAAATTCCCGACCTTCCGATTGCGCTTATTTGTAACTCAGTGCATTACCATATAATGTATATATTATACATAATACATTACAAAGCGTACAGAAATTTCAAACTTTGCTCTAAATTTTGCACAGATAAATATAGATAATTCCGTTTACATGGAGCATTTCTTTCGTTAACATTGAACATTCTTTCTATTTTTCACAGATATTTAAATTTTGGTATATTATTCTCTAATTGTTGCCATAAACATTTCAATTTATTAGGATTACCCTAAATTATATTATAATTAAAATTTTGCATATATTTTCATTTTCTGTTGCAAAAAATAAAATATTGATCAATCAAATTACAATATGCTGATTTTCAAGGCTTGCCAACTCAAATTTTAACACCTTTGCTTGGCAACTCGAATTAAAAAAAAAATTGAAAAATTTTGGACCTTTGCTTGACAATGAAACTTTCCATTACATACGGAATATCTAAGGCTTACAGTCTTAGAAAGGAAAAGAGAAAAACACAATTAGGTATTATATTTTAAAGCAGGGTTTCAATTAGGTATTATATTTTAAAGCAGGGTAAGCAAAAAATCTGAAAGGGTTTAAGATTTTAACGGGCGTCCAAACTCCAGGTGGAATAGCAAGCTTGGCAACTCGAATAAAATTGAAAAGATTAAAACCTTTGCTTGACACTGAAATTTTCCATTACATACTGAATATCTGTGAGTTGGCTTACAGTCCTAAAAAGGAAAAGAGAAAAATACAATAAAAAATCTGAAAGGCTTAAGATTTTAACGGGCGTTCGAGGACCAGTGGAATGCAAAACATTTTATAACTTATGAATACTATTTGAATAGGGTACTATATGAATACAGACTAAAATGGGAACATTATATATCTTCTGTATATCTTATAAGTGAAAATATAGCGTAATTCTATAAAAATATTTAATGTTTTAAATTAGAAATATTATGAATTAAATGTATTTTTGCTTAGATCAATTAGATTAAAAAGTAAAAAGAACTGTATTTATTGCTTTTAAATAACTTACATTGTTATTTAATAACAAATATATTAGATTTGAAAGATAATTTCTTGCATTTCGCCGAGTGGCAATGGACTCGAATGAAAAGTGAAACAAAGCAAAATCATATTTCGAGACTAATAGCTCTTTTGGGCTAATAGGATGGAAAAAATTATCATTTAAATCCTGAAGCTAATTATGCTCCGTCTTATATAAGAAGTTCTTATGCCGCATTTGATTGACAGAAATTTGTTTATTATTAATCAGATGCGATTTTCTGAAAGTAGTATCTTTCTTAAATGTTAAAATTAATTGAACAGGGAAGTAGCAGAAGTAATAAATAAATAAATGTCGTGTTCCTTAAGTGATACTTTCACTTTCTTTGGTGAATGATATTCGCGATGATTTCCTTTATACAAACTTTCATCAGATTCCCTTCGAAACGAACTGATCAATTTCACTCCTGCTCTACACCACACCATTTAATTATCAGAAGAGTTAAATTAACATTCATTTTGGTTATCCTTCTCAGATGTCTTGTCAGTTATTGTGCGATTAAATATGTGAAAGGTCCTTAATTTATTCACTCTTCCTGCAAATCAGTCATGATTAACTTCTAGAAAAGTTCTCAAAAATAAGAAAAAAAGATTTTCCTCCTTAATAATCGATTGATTACATCCAGCAAATGTAATTTGTGCATTTACGGGCTCGTCGGTTTGTCTTTCATAGCATCTTCTCTAATCCATCTCTTCGACGGACTTAAAAGCTTTTCGTTTTCAATAACTGTCAAATGGGATGATATGAGTTGCAACTCAGCCGATTTGTTATGTTACCTTCTTCAATCCAATACTTGATTTACTTTTGATTTCTCTTAAGCCATATGCGCCATATAGTTCGAAACAATCGCTTGGTATCTTAGCTAATTTTCTGGTTACTGTTGTTACATGAAAAATAAATAAATAAAAGACAAAAATATTCGGTACTATTCCGTTTTGAGGACCGTAAAAAATCGCCAAACTATTGTTGATGCTAGTGCTGCCAAAAATAATTGCGGCAACCCTACCGCAAGAAAGGAAGTATAATAGTAAATAACTATCTGAAATTACTGTTTTAATTTAGATGAAAGGTTAATTTCATATAATATTTTTTTTATTATTGTAATTTATATAAAAAAGGCTAAACATAACTGAATGAAAGCATAAGAGTAAATAACTATTTCAGATCATTATTATAATTTATATAAAAAAGGATAAATATAACTGAATGGATTCCTGCATCGCTATTTCGATACCGAGTTATTTCATCTCGTTGGTTGTTCAAGCATAATTTTCTAAAATTAATGATGCCTTTTCTTTGGAAAAAATCTATTGCAGACTTTTCACCATGGGCAGTTCCCAAATTGTTAAATCCGTAGGATATCAAAAAAGGATTTAATAATTAAACTAGTATTTCAATGGCGTCTTAAGATATATAGAACTGTTTAAACTTACGCAATTTGAAATAAGCGCGTACACTAGATTTAGCTCGCTGTTTAAATGGGCACATTTGCTAGATTTTGGTGCTTTTGCGTATACATTTTCGCTGCAATTTTTTTAAGGTCCTCAAAAGGGAATAGTACCAAATATTCTTTCATGTATTAGTAAAATTAGTTTGGTATAAAAATGTGAAATAATAAAAAATCTGAAAAATGTTTCAGATTTTATATTACGCCAAAAGAGGCGTTTTTTTAATGTTTAGTGTATTATCTCTATTTATTAAATATCATGTTCTTTGCATATAAATCATAAAACTCAATTTAACAGCAATATTACAAAAAAAAAAAAAAAATTGAAATGTTTCAGATTTTAAATTACGTCCAAAGGGGCGTTTTTTTAACATTTTGTGTGTTACCTTTCTTTATTAAATATCATGTTTCTCGCACTTAAACCATAAGATCCAGTGCAACAGCAATATCGCAAAATAGTTTTAAAACGAGCATATCTTTAGAATTTCCGATACAGAGACTCACGCGCTGGAGATAAAAATGTTTTTTCTGCACAACGTTGCCATTGCTCGCTTTGAAATCCTTGAGTTTGTTAATCAAAAATTCGTCAAAGTTTTAAAAAATAGGAAATCGATCATAAAACAAATTTCAAATTTCAAATTTGGTCTTCCACATGCTCATATTCGTTGGAGGATTACGTTATTCAAAATTCGATGACTCTATGTACCGTTGTTTTATCACAATACGAGAAATATACATACATTTATGCAGATTTTTCATTATTTAATTTCTTCAAATATAATGCAGGACTCTAACATTTTGTGGCAACAGTTTGAAAAGTGAACCGACATTTATGAGTCCGACGCAAAATGCCAAAACGAAACTAATAGTCCTTCGGAATTCAAATCCCTTTGGACTAAAAAAAAAAAAAAAAAAGTAAAAAAATCTGAAATTTTTCAGATTTTAAATTACGTCCAAACGGCGTTTTTTTAATGTTTTGAGTGTTACCTTTATTTATTAAATATCATGTTCTTTGCACTTAAACCATAAAATTCAGTTCAAGAGCAATATCGCAAAATATGTTAAATTAACCATATTTTTAGAATTTCCGATATACACAGTCTCGCGAGCTGGAGATAAAAGTATTTTTTTTCTATATAACGTTGCCATTTCTCGCTTTTAAAGCATTGAGTTTGTAAATCAAAAATTCGTTAAAGTTTTACAAAATATAAAATCTATAATAAAACAAATTCCAAATTTGGGATTTCAGATGCCCATATTCGCAGTAGGATTTCGTCATTCAAAATTCGATGGCTCTATGTACCATTGTTTTATCACAATGCGAGAAATAGACAATCATTTATGCAGATTTTTCATTATTTAATTTCTTCAAATATAATGCAGGACTCTAACATTTTGTGGCAACAGTTTGCAAAGTGAACCGACGTTTATGAGTCCGACGCAAAATGCCAAAACGAAAGCAATAGTCCTTCGGGACTGAAATCCCTTTGGACTAAAAAGAAACCTCGCGCATAAAATATCCGTGCTTAAAAAGATGCATCCGATGTTATTAATAATGGAAACTCTTTGAAATCGTTGAGTTTGTTCATCAAAAATTAGTTAAAAGTTTACAAAGTATGAAATAGATAATAAAACAAATTTCAAATTTGGGCTTCCAGATGCCCATAATCGAGTGGAGGACAGCGTTATTCGGATTTGATGTCTTTGGGTACTGTTGTTTTTTCACAATACGAGAAACATACCTACATTCACGTAGATTCTTCATTATTTTAATTTCTTTAAATATAACGCAGGGCTTTAATATTTGGTGGCAGCAATTTGAAAAGTGTTTCAGAGATTTATAGAGAACCAACGCAAAATGCCATAACGAAACTGATAGCCCTTCTGGGAAAATTGCCCCTTTGGGCTAATAAATAAATAAAATTGATTAATGTTTTTTAAAAAAATTACATTAATATGAGGAATAATTTGGAATTGCGTTGACTTGAATGAATAAACATTTCTTTCCTAATTTAGTTCTATATTAATTACCAACTATTCATTACTCCTATCACTATATACTTAAATGATTGGTGAAGTGATTGAAACACAGCTCACAAGAGCTGTTTTTTTTAAAGTGGCTGATGATTTTTTTAGAGCTTTCTATGGGAAATTAATTAATTTTCATATTACAGATGAACAAAATAACGAAAATCCATGCAGTTAATGCATTCACCGATATCTAAGCCTGGGTCACACTGTAAAGTAGTTAGAAAGAATGGTAGGGAAAAGAAACAGAATAAAAAAAAATCTGATGTGGACACCACATGACTTCCTTTTGCTTTCTTTCTGAATTAAATACCTAGTGATGGGCAACTTCGGTACATTCTTGTACCCGGTACGAGAGTAACGTGTACAGACAAGTACCCGGTACAAAATACCCGTTACTCAAGTAACCGTTACTTTGAAAAGTACCGAAAACCGATTTCAAGCAATGAAATACCGGAGTAACGGTTTGTTGTACCGTAGTACCCTAGTAACGGTTTGCTGTACCGTAGTACCCTAGTAACGGTATGCTGTACCGTAGTACCCTAGTAACGGTTTGCTGTACCGGAGTACCCTAGTAACGATTTGGAGTACCGAAGTACCCTAGTAACGATTTGGAGTACCAAATTACCCTAGTAACAATTTGGAGTACCGAAGTGCCCTAGTAACGATTTAGAGTACCGAAATACGCAGCTAACGATTTTGCGCACTGAAGGAACTCTGCCACGTCACCGTGTTTGATTTTATCTGTACGGAGTAAGATTTTGAATATCAGAAAACATGTCAACTACGGAAGTGTCTGAGGAGCAGACCATTCATGGACACTAGGAGCGCATATCACCATTTCGCAAATACAACCAGATACTACTGTTCTCGTACCAAAACCGAAGTGAGCTGAACCCTCATCGATCCTCCAGTAACGAATACCGAAATACCGAGAAGAGGCGCATATTTTCGTTACAAAGTAACGAATACCGAAAAGCACCCGTTTCGGTACAGAGTAACGAATACCGAAAAGTACCGATTTTGGTACTGAAGTAACAGGTACTTGGATGTACCGATTTTCAGTACCCGTTACAACTAAGTACCCGTTACAAAATACCCGGTTCGGTAATACCGACTCATCACTATAAATACCATAGATTGTGTTTACGTTTTTAAAAGATCGGTTACTAGGCATTCAACTTGACATTTGCTGTTGTTGTTGTGATTAATCTCGCTTGTCTGATCTCAGAACAAGCTCATGAAATCCATCGAGGCAAAGAGGCAAGATTGCTCTTGTCGTTGGCAAGGGCTTTGGGCACCATACAGGTGACAGTCCGACTTTGCTCAGTTCCGCCTCTAATTTCCCCACCAGCGGCCGAGCGGTAAAGACGCTGAACACTGGTAGTTCGGTCCGAGGTTCGAATCCCGCGAACGGGCTGGCGTCATGGGCGTTTTCGCCATGTGTAAGAGTATCACGGAGGAACGGATCCGAGGGTCTTTAACTTGATATTTGCTTACACATGTGTGCACTTAACTTGATGCACTTCTACATCCTCAAGAAGTGGTAAGTTGTTTTATTTCTTGTTGTAAACTACGAGCTGTAGCGAACGTTTAATTTTTAACATTTAGTTTAAAGTTAGTTAAAAAGTTTCAGTTTACAGATTTAATTCTGAACGTTTAGTTTTGTGGTTATTTAAAACATTTTAAACGTTTATACATTTAGTTTTGAGTTTTACATTTTAGCTTGAGTTTAATGTTTATAGTTAGTTAAAAACATTTTGAGCGTTTAATTCATCGCCAGTTGAAACCTTTTACTTAATTAAAACATTTAATCTTAATTTAAACGTAGTTTTAATTTAGTGAATAAACGTTTAATTATTATTATTATTGGTATTAATTTCTTGCTAAGCGTAACTGTAAGAAATGTGATGAATGTTTAAATATAGTTTCTCGCATCGCAATAGGGTACCAGAAAAATTGTCTTTTCTTGCATGAAATAGGTAAATAATTTGAATTTATCAAAAATATTTCTTTATTCCAGACAAGCATTTCTATAAGTTTTCCACATTTTCTATAGAATACTTGCCAGTGAAAGGCTTGGATAACAAATGAAGCTCGATCGCTTGCCAAAGACGCCTGAAAAAAAAAAAAAAAAAAAAAAAATCTCATGTCAGTGAAAAGGTTAAACATCAGATATATCATTCATATTAACCCCGACCTACAAGTAGACATATATTTTAACTAAAGGTATAAGACTAATGTTGTCGTCCATCATTTCTCAAACTACGCTTCTCTCAAAGAACCAAATTTCATTCAAACGTTGCAATGGTAGAACATTTTCCTCCCGAGATGCAGCAAATGTCCGAAAATGAAAGTGAAAGTGAAGACAGGATCGTGCCTATTGAATAGATTAAAGTGCAACAGCCTTTCAACTTCAGAAAAGAATCCCATTAACTTTACAAAGCAAACTTATTTTCTGAATTTAATTAAATATGGTTCTAAAAAATTTATGTTTGTAGCGCAGGTATCTCTTTACATGTAGCGTAAACTGAACTTACGTATGTAAAGAGTGAGCTGTGTTTTCTTGACAACGAAAGCGTCAAGCTGCGTATTTACGCATAATGTTCAAACATTAAGAAAAACGAAGCATTTTTTGAATTTTCAAAAAGTAATGGGCACAATTTAACAAACTTTGGTATGGATAGAAAATAATATGTGTAAGCAGTTAATGCCATACAGCAGTGAAAGTATCCGTTCATGATTGGAACTAATAATACCTATGAAAGCAGGAATGCCCAAAAATGGCATAACAAGGTGATGTCTAAAATGAGGATAATAAGAGATATGGTAACTTTTAACAGATATATACAGATTACATAATGAGTCTCATACTATTGACAAGACAGTTGAGGAGTCCCTGTGGCAGCCACATCTACTCCTGCACCGTAAAGGCCCGTCCACACGAGGACGCTCCCGACGTAGTTGACGTAACTTTTTTGACACCGGCGTAAATTCGCAGGACGCAGAAGACGTAAAACTGAGTACGCTCCTGTTCAGCTTTTACGCCCGCGACGCGCGCGTATAGCCAATAGCCGACCGAGTTCTTATCACGTGTCATAATCAGAAAACCTTCTTGCTTACCCGTTTCAATATGGCGTCAGAGCCACACAGAGATGAGTTTTTGCTTAGAAATATAACTGTATACAGCAATAAAATAATCAGCATTGTTCACGCCATCTTCAGATTTCTCAAGCCGTACAAATTAGTATAAATTTAAAATTCTCATTAAAGGGGAAAACTGTATACTTATAAAGCAATGATCCGACCACTATATCCATATGCTTCACCTATTTATAACACCGTAAGTAATAGGAGCCTAAATAAATTACAGTTTCTACGAAATCAAAGTTTCTGCCTTACAAAATTCTCCTTAATTATTATAAATATTGGCTATATCATGAGTAATAAAAAGCTCTATAAATATCCCAATATTAAATATACCAAAAACTAACTTCAGCAATATAATAACTCCTAAAATAAAGCAGTTGACTGTGAAAGAGTATTCAATAAAATACAATTACGAAATTTTGGAGGAAAGTTACAACTTGTGTCATACAGCAATCATTTATTTAAGTTTAATTAAATGACCTTTGTAGTGACTTCTACTTGTTACATTATTTTTCACAAACAATGTTATCACAGACAGCTGAGTGGTCAGCGCGCTGCTTTGTTGGCGGAGGAATGGAAAGGTGGCAAGTTCGAACCTCACCCGTAGACGGTATAATTAAGTTAGCTTTTCTCATTTTGAAACGTGTTTCTTATATTTAATCATGAATCATTATATTCTTATTTTACCTATTATTACTGTTTTTATTTCTTATTTTATTCATTATTATTATTGTTTTTAATTTAGTTTAAAAATGTGCAGTGCAAATAGAAATCTTTATGTAAAAATATATCTGCATCTCTTTATCACATATTATCTATAAATTCTCTCTTTATTTTTACTTTATTGCATATTTTATCATGCACATAATTTCTCATAAACTGTCCAAAGTTTGAACCTCATTCTAAATTCAAAAATAAATAAAAAGAAAAACAAAAGACCAAGGGACAGCGAGTTAAAAAAATATGAAGTTGGTTTTATTATATGGTCGATGGTGTATATAAAGAGAATTAAATAATTTAATTCTCTTTATATACTGTATTACAAACCAATTTTATAAATCCTAACTTTCATACGATATAGAATCTGCAAGTCTGTCAAACTGGTCGATACTCATCCTGAAGGAATTAAAAAACAAGTAATATACCCCCCCCCAAAAAAAAAAATTAAGTCAATTCCTACTTAGGTCCACAATGAAAAGTTTAAAAATACAAAAATAAATAAATAAATAAATAAAAATACAAACATAATTTTTTAAAATTAAAAATTAAAAAAATTTTAATATCTGAAAAAGCTGTATTAACATCAAGTGTCATTCACTGCAAGTTTAAAAAATTGTATTTGAACTTGAGTGGATGAATAAAAAGCATTTTATGTACTGAAAATTTGAACAAGACATAGGGAGAGTGTGAGCTAATAGTAGGAATTTAATAATTCCAGATATTTCTTTCGCAAACAAGGCAGTAAAAAAAAAAAAAAAAATCTTTGAACAGGTCGCTCTAAATAAATCTTTCGGACTCATTCTTGCCATTTTTTGCGGTTTTGCCTCTGCTTAATAATTGCACATAATAGTAAAGTTTCAGCTATAAAAAAAATCATCTGATTCGGACAACTTGCCGCAAACATACAGAAGGACAGCGAAGTAATAAGATACAGCTCTGTTGACGCTATATTACAGCGTCACGTGATTTTTGCGCAAAATAATTCTATTGGTTAAACGCACTCTTCGCAAGCGTACTCGTTTGGACGCTTTTACGCTGGTAACGTAAAAGCGCGTTCGTCAGCTACGTTTCGAGCGTACTCGTGTGAACGGGCCTTAACAGTTTAGCTACTGGATGTTTCTGAAAAGCTGTTGTCGAACTGCAGTTCCCCTTAAAAGTGCGTTCCATACTTAATCAGTAGGTTTGGATCTAGAAGTCTGGCTGACAAATCCATACACCGAATATCCTCACTTCTAAGATATTCGTCCATCAGTTGAGCCATATGGGTGTAAGCCTTATCGTCCATCGAAGAAAACTAAAAGTCATCTGCTATACCCTTGAAAGGTCGCACAAAGCTCTCTAAGACATCCTCTCTATATCTCTGAACAGTCAGAGAATCTTTATCAAACGCATGGAATAGTATGTGGCTTTCCAACTTAATCACTGCCCAAACAAGGATAAATTTTTTTTTCATACTTAGAGAATGCTATCTTGTGCTATGTTCTTTCCAGATAAACGTGGCTAACCAGCGGGTCTCTCCAGATGAAGGTGGACCGTCAGCGGTAAGTCGCTGAACACTGGTACCTCAGTCCGAGATTCGAACCCTGCGAACGGACTGCCTGAACGGGCGTTTATATGGTTTTCCCCATGTGTAGCGTGTCTACAAGCCAGTTTCCCTTAGAATGACCTTCACGAAAGCATCCCTTCCCTTAGGCAGGTAGCCGTAGTGTGCTTTACCGTAATCTCAGTAAACCATAAACCAGGTGAAGGTACGTTAAGAATCAGTTTCTACGTTAAATCTTGAATCGTCATTGAAAAAACATTGGGCTCATTGAGGTTGGATCCAAAGCTGATATCCCCTGCACCATGTTAAAGGCACTCTCTTTAAATAATAAAATAATAAATAAATGAGACGCCTTCTGACAAAAAAGATCTCTCAATGAAGCTTTCGGAAAGCCACAATGTTTTTCTAAACTGTATATTTTTATAAATTGTATATGTATCTATTCTTGTATTTGTTTTGTATATTTTTATGTATCTGTGTTATTCCAACAGCCATGCACACCCACAAAGTTATTGTCACGCAACCATTGTCAAACAATAATCCTCAGCCCCTGTTTGGCCATGTATTGATCTTTAGATCTGTATTATAAACTCCCGAGGCAGCCTCACGGGGCCCCAGGGAGTTGTTATTCCTAGATAGGGGAGGGCGTGGGACACACGCCTGTTTACCTATGTTAAACACCAGGCGTCCCCGTCCTCCGTCACCTGTCACCTGTTTTTCTAAATTAATATTTCATTTTTAATTGCATACAAGTTTAAATATTTCACTCGTCAGTTTGTATACGAACCCTAAGCATGATTTTGAACTTTATATTAATTTAATATAAAATATTAAAATTAAAAATCTCGGTCAGCTTTTCAGTTTCAACAAACATTTTCAGTTTTATATTTCAGACTGGAGGTTAAGCTCTTATCAAATATGTCGCATGAAAAGTTAGTTTGCGAAACTGTTATAAAACTGATTTTTTAAATTAAAAATCTGATCTGTACACCACATGACTTCCTTGCACGGAATATTAAATTATACGCATTTTTTCTTGCATTTCCTTTACACTTATTGGATTGAATTAAATGTACTCCCGCGATAACGCATAAACCACAATAGAATAAATGCACTCTTTAAAATTCACTATATTTGTTTACCAAAGCACACTCTGGCGCTAGGTTCACTTAATATTTCGTTCATATTATCACTCAGAATGCACAAAATTTATATCATTTGAAGAATTATCTTATCGTTGCCACATGGTTTATTCAAATAATATAATAAAGCTAGAACGATGTATAAAAGAAATTAAGCAAACAAAACAAAAAAGAAACAGTTTTTCACAGACGATTGAGTATTTCTCATTCAATTAATTCAGTTCTCACTTCGCGACAAGGCAAAAATGCATAAAAACTCAAAATATCTGTATTAAAAATTACGAAGTAAATCTTAAACACTTATTTCCTCGAAAAATTTCCAGAAAGGATTAAGCATGATTTAATTCGCAATAATAAATGAAGGCGTTATCTTTGTTGTTGCGAAGCGTAGTCTCTCTACATTGGCAACAAATCTACTATTCTGCTCTTTCAAATGTAAACAAATATGTCCGCCGTGTTATTTAAAACTTAACCGCATTTAAACAAGCTTTGATAATTGTACAAATATTGCTTCCAGATTAACGAAAGGCATAAAAATCTTAACCGGAAGATAAGAACAACATAATTCAATCATTTTTAAAGCAGAAAAATGTCAATTTACAAACATATAAGAGTAAAGAAACTGAAGTCACTGAGCCGAGTAACAGAGTGGATATATATATAAATATATTTATATACGTTTGGTGCGGCCGATTGCAACCAAAATACGAGGAGCACATCTACATGTTATAGCAGTCCTATATACAAAATTTCAATGTTCTGAGTTATGCGAGATACGTACGTACGTACATACGTTCGTACAGACGCCACAAAAATTCCCTTCAGAATTCATTTTAAAGCAGTTTTATAATTTTTTTGGAGGAAAAGAGTCTTTTATTCTCTTCTTACGTACAGATGTCACGCAAAAACATCGTTAAATTGCATTCGATAGCGGTGAAAATGGGTATTTTCGTTGAAATATGCTGCCTGAAACTTTTCGCGATTACAATACTTCCTTTTTACTTCGTACAAGGAAGTAAAAATAGCAAAACTCTAACACATGAGTCATTTACCATTTTTGTAACTGGGAGTATATGTCTACGGCCAACGCTTGCGAAAATAAAAGGCCGCATATGGAGTATCATAGGCACGGTGTATTTCTGAAGGCTTTTTTAATCTGTACTCTAGTTATTGTCGTGTATCTTCTTAAATCATACTCCGATTTAAAAGTCTTCTCCACCTTTCCTTCTCGGAGGGAGTGTTTAAGTCTTTTGACGCAAAGGGAGGCTTCCCGAAAAATTGCACCTGCACGTGTGAAAAGAAGCACTTGCTTCTGTTTTTCCTTCAGAGATAATTCGTAATCGAATCAGATTAATGGAAAGACATTGCTCTAAATCAGGCCAGCATATGAAAGCACAGTATTTTAGATTTCTTTAAAGGTCAATGCGATATCATTCGTCTTAAGTTTCAAATATTTTAGAAGCAAATCTATGATATTAACGTTTATGGAATTATCTAGGGTGACCATATTTCGAAAACACCAAACCGAGACAAAAACGCATCAGTCTCATTCTCATTTATTTTCACAAAACAATACAATTTAAATTAATACAATTAAATCTAAATCACAGAAATATATGCACATGTGTATATATATTAAATACATAAATGGTTAGAATTATCATGTTGTAATGGTTTATGCAAAACGATATAAATTATAAATAATCAATTATAAATTATAAATAATGTGTCACTTATTTATATTTTTTGGTTGACCCGACTTGCTTTAATATTTCTGGTTTGGAGATAATGTATCCATGAAATTCTTGGCAGTTCAAATCCTAATTCGTCAGCACTTGAATGGACTCTGCGACTGAAATGTCCAATCGATTTCGCTTGTCTGTCCACTGTACATTCAATAGAGAAAATATCCATTCAATATTAGCGTTATGAGGTAGAATTGAAAACATATACTGAGATATTTTCAAAATTTCGGAATATTTCTCAGCGTTTAAAAAACTATAGTGACTTTTTGTTTCGACGAAAATAAAGGAAAGAGAATGATAAGTGCATTTCAAATTTTATTGCTTATATTTAGGTATATCTTTCTGTTTGAAAACTCCATCCATAGATAACTCCATTGAGAGATACTGCCAGGCCAGGCTTATATTGTAGGTAGACATAATTATTGTTAGTTTGTTCGCTGCAGAAGCTCCAGCACATGTAATTATGTTTAGATATTTATACTTGGTGCTTAATAGTTATATATATATATATATGTAATAATAAAATTCCATAGTTAAAAATACACTTAAAATTCTAACTGTATGTTTTTTTCATTTTTAATGGCGACGGCCTCTTTTTTAAAAGTACGTGGAATTAAATCCACAGCCCCGTAGTCAAGTTGTTTTTCCCGCCTTTTCTACACGTACAGTTATAGAATGTTCTGGAGATATTTAAAGCGAACTGGATTGGCTGACGTCATTGCTTGGAAGCTCCGCCTTTCCAGAGGCTGTAAAAGGATTCGCAAAGGAATATCGGGGTCTTTTCTTTAATGTAACGATGCAGTAAACTTCATACAAAAAGTTATTAGTAATTTTTTTTTATTTACTCCGGAGATCTTAATTTTTGTAACTGCTATTTTCTCCTAAAATATAATAAATGGATCCTGTTTTTTAAAATTATCGTCTGATAATTTAAGCTACGACTACATCTATGATTCTTCACCAATCTATTTATTCCGGACAAAAGCTGGTACATCACATATATATTTACATTAATTTTTATATTTGGTACACATTGCTTAGTGAAATTAATTGCGATGGTTTACAATCACCAGAGGGTAAAGTCCTACAAGAGTAAATTGAAAATATGTAAGTAACGTATCAAAATTTAACTCAGTTATATAAAGTGGCTAATAAAAATCTTCATTTGAGTATGTTACACAGAATGCTATAAAATCAAGCGCGTAAACATAGGTTTTATTTTTCGATTTTGTTACAGTTACCTGAGATTAAAAATATTGTGTAGAGAAATTTTTTGGTGCTGAATAATTAATCACAAGCCTGAGAAACACACCTTTTTAAATCTTTATTCCAAATAAGCATTTTGTACAATCAAATATAACCGAAAAAACATTACAACCCTGGTTCGATAAGATAACACAATTTAAATTTCTTTAACTATACTGTCTTAGATAGATATACGAGCCGCCCAACGCTACAGTGGTTAGCGTCGCTGGCTGCCGTGCCGAAGGGAACGGGTTCGAATACCGGGTATTTCTCCCACCTTCTTGGCGTGCCCTCGTGGTGTAGTGGTTCTGCACCCTGGGCCGGTTCTGCACGCTGGGCGACGCGCTAGCCACTTCGTCATCGGGCGGTCAACTCCAAGAAAAGTTGTACAAATAAGTTTAGAGCGTTAGAGCGTTTTTTTTTGGGGGGGGGTAACTTTGAAGCTTTATTCAGAGAAAATGGAAGAACGTATTTTATTCAAAAGTACTGCCATCGTTAGTTACGAGTTTCCCCCATCTTTCAGGTAACATACGGATTCCGCGTTTAAAAAAATTCTCGTCTTTTTAGGCGGTCTAAGAACCGACTCAATTTTGGGTTTCTTCGGTATGAAGTGAAGTGCTGCTCGGCTGGAAGTCGAAAGGAGCAATGTCTGGTGACGACGGGTGGGGTAGGACATCCCATTGAAGCGCCTTCAAAGTTTCCTTGACGACTTCTGCAGCATGTGGGCGAGTGTCGTCATGCTAAAAGATTACTTTCTAATGTCTTTGGGCATATTGGAGGCGTTAGAGTTCAGTACTCCGCTCAGTTGCATAAACTGTTGTTTGTAACGTTCCTCAGTGATGGTTTCGTAAGGTTGGAGTAGCTCATAATACATCACTTTGAGCGGATTCCACCAAATGCGCAGCATTAGCTTCTTGCCATGAATATTCGGTTTAGACATTGTAGTTCATGCATGGCCGGGCTTACACCACAATTTTCTGTGCTTTGGGTTGTCGTAGTAGATCCATTTTTCGTCCCTCGTCACGATTCAATGCGAAAAAACCCTTCCAATTTTGTCTTTGGAGCAGTTGTTGGCACGTGAAAAAACGGCGTTCGACATCTCTTGGCTTGAGTTCATGCGAAACCCAATTTCCTTGTTTTTGCAGCATACCCGTGGCCCTGAGACGCTTCGAAATCGCTTGTTGAGTCACTCCCAAGGTTTTGGCGATCTCCTCTTGAGTTTGGCATTAATCTTAGTCCAATAACCCCTCCAACTCAGCGTCTTCAAATTTTACTGGTCACATGTTTTTATTGATGAAGTATGTTCCCCATATGGCTTCACACAGTAATTGGTGTCCATCAGCTGCTTTAAATTAAAACAGAAAAGAAGCCCTTCCGCAAATTTTATTTTGTTGGTACAAATGTTGACATGGTTTGAGCACAAAGAAAAATTTTTGTTTATACTTAAGCGAAATGAAACAGACCAATTTTTAGACGGAAATGCTGGCGCTTTAACATGAATGTAAAAGATTGTCCGATAGTTACAAGATTGTCCGATAGGATTTAATACTAGTAACGCCATCTTATGTTAAATACCTCAAAACTTATTTATACACTCAATAAAAGGCTGATCTTTCGGCAAAATCCTTCCTATTTAACTTCTGACCTAATTATTAATTAAACATAATCTTCTGATGTAGCTTCATGTGACTGTAACTTAATTGGTCTGTCACAATCCGTCATAATCTTTTCCGAACCACAGCGTCAAGAAAAGGCGAATGGTGTATTTTTTTGTTATTTCATTTGACGCTTTCTTTTCTAGAAACGCATGCAAAGTATTAAACGGGCAGAATTAGCAAAACAGTAGATGGTTGGGTGTTAGATGGCATTGGTGCGATACATTGCACTGATAGAAGATAATCTTTCCATTCCTAAATGAATTTTTGGAAGAAGAAACAGCAAATGAGTGTCGAGAATCAACCTTTAAATAATGAGCAGAAATATTTGTGTATTTTTAAATAACATATGTTACGGTTAAACACCGAAATCTGGAGAATGCCGACTTTGACCGGTGAATGTTAGCATTCACATAGTCGCTTGGTGTATGTCCGAAATATTTTCCAAATTCTTATTTCTGACTTACACCGGTAAATGTCGACATACACCATGTACTAATGGTGAATGTTGAACATATAAGAGTATTATATTTTCCTCTCCATATTTCAGTCGCGAAAAAACGCACAAGAGACTTAAAATAAGAACTTAAGAATATAAGAACTTAAAACACACAGTACATTCAAAATGAGAAAGGAAAAAAATAGAAGTTAAAAACTTACGAAATTATGTGATTCATATCTTATTTATTGCAACAACTTTAACTATTATTGTAACTTTAACTATTATTGTATTTAACTGTTATTGATTTGTACAAGAGGCCCTTGCTTTTACAACTGCATTCATTTGTAGAACACTTCCTTTTGCAATGACAGCGTGTACATATACTCCTCTCTTTTCTACCTACATGAACACTGGTAGTTCGGTCCGAGGTTCGAATCCCGCGAACGGGCTGGCTGCATGGGTGTTTTCGTGGTTTTCCCCATGTGTAACGTGTATACGAGCCAGTTTCCCTTAGAAAGTCCTCCACGAAGGCATCCCTCCCTTAGGCAGATAGCCGTCGAGGCTTTGCCGTAATTAAATAACCTAACCTAACCTTTTCTACGTACACCAGAGCATATTTGTGATTATCGACATACACCGGTGAAGGTCCGAATATACAAGAAAGTAATGCAATATTCGATCTTTCACCGACGTATTGAATGTTGACATTCTCCAGTGAAAGTCGACATTCTCCAATATCGGTCTTTCACGGTAACATATACATTTAGCTTCCGATTAACTAGAATACAAATGGGCGATGTCTACGTTTAAGTCGAAAGCGCGATTCGTCTGAAGGCAATTAAAAAAACCACGAGAAAAAGAAATAACTCGTCTTGCAATCGAAAAAACATATTTTTTTACAATTTAACTGCATTGTCGATCAGTTTAATGGAAAATAAGCTCATTTGTTATAAAGTTAAATCAATGTTTTAAACAAAAAGAATAACGGAAGAATAAACACTAGTAGAAAGAAAGTAATTAAGATGTAAAATTAAAAATAATACTTACTACATAATTTGAGCAATGTCAGCAAGTTCAAACTCGCGTAAAATAGTCGAGCAAAACATTTTTGGCAGGATTGACCTGGTAGACATCATGTATGATAATTATCCCTTACGTATGTTTCGTTTACTTTTCATATTTTTCGCAAGACATTTTTTTTTTTTTTACATGGGTAATTCTGGACAGTAATTTTTGTATTGTACTGAATTAAAAGAGCTTAACAATTTTTTATTATTAGTCGGCTTTATTTATTATTAGTCGTAGTCTCGAAATGGGATTTTGTGTCAGTTCACTATAAACAGATACATCACTTTTCAAATTGTTGTCACCAAATATTATCGTTCTGGGTTATTTTTAAAGAAATTAAATGATGAAGAATCTGCGAGTACGTATGTAGTTTCTCGCATTGTGATAAAACGACGGTACCTAGAGCCATCCAATTTTGATTAACTTAGTCCTCCACCCAAATATGTGCACCTGGAGGCCCGGATTTTTAATTTCGAATTCTGTATTTCCTATTTTATAAAACTTTAATGTATTTTTTATTAACAAACTAAACGATTTCAAAGCGAAGAGTGGCAACACTACGGATTAAAACACTTTTATCTCCAGCTCTCAAGACTGTCTATTGGAAGTTCTAAATATGTGCCGTTTTTAAATATTTTGTGATTTTGCTGTTGAATCGAATTTTATCCAAGAACGTGGTATTTAATAAATAAAGAAAACACACAAAACGTCAATAATAAAAAGACAAAAACAACTTTTATAAAACCATCTTATCCATTAAACTGAGAAAAGTGTGAAAAAAAGCAGAAAAATACATACCAATACTTAACGCTGCATTAGGAATTCTAAATATATACTTCTTTTAAAATTTTTGTAATTTTGCTGTTGAATGGTGATAATGCAGTGATAAATGAGAAGAATATGATGTTTAATAATAAAGGCAAAAAGAAAAAAAAAGGGGGGCTAGTAGGTATGAGTGTAACAGCAGGCTGGTAGACTGCGTGCTCAGCGAGAGCGTGAAAAACTTTAATAAACCCTCTTGAGAGACCGTTAAAATCTGAAACCTTTCAGACTTTTTTAACAGTGCCCAGTAAGTCCTCAGCCCGTTTAATAGACTACCCCGATTAAACGAGTGTTGACTGCTATCGTCATTCGTGAACTTACGTGTTCAGAGATAATTAATTCCTGATATAAATTCGATTAGGAAAAAAGAGTTTGCTTCTGAGCATGTGATAGCAGATCGACAATAAGAGCAACCGGGAGAAGCCGAACAGAGCTTGAAAGAACATCTCGCTTTCATTTCTGATCCCGAATATTATCGTTTCCGCCGCTTTTGAAGTGGAATGCAAGAGGAAGTTGTATACCTGTTTTGTGTATTACGTCATTCTAGCTACTGTCCCGCCTCATCGCCACTCGAGTATATGTATTCGCAGCTATTTACAGAGGAGAGCCGTTATCCGATTACATTGAAACACTCGCTAAAAAACTGATTTCCTCCACCGTCCTTATCACTCCTAGAAATGCTCTGCTGAGGCATTTGTCTCAAACGCTTCTTCGGTCTCAAGCGAGAAACACAGTCGCAGTGACATTCTCGGGAGACTCGTCAGCATACTGGAACAGGATTTTGTTGCCAAGTTCACTTTTAGTTCCCAAGTCTATAAGTAAAGTAATTCTTTCTTAAAAACCTCCGTTTACTATCCGGAAATTTTAACAAAGAAACGTGCGACCGGAAATTGTTAAATTGCTCTCTTCATTTATTTGCATCTTCTCCATATTATCAGAAGAACAGAATGTGGTTCCTTGCTACCATTCAAGAATGGATGACAATGATAACACAAGTCATAAAAGCTGCTAGCTAGAAATTAAGCTTATGAGCGTTTAACAAGTTTATGCAAATTCCATTTCTCATTTTGACTACCTATATGCAAAGAATATTCACTCACAGCTGATCAGTGGA
This sequence comes from Stegodyphus dumicola, assembly GCF_044657685.1. NCBI lineage: Eukaryota > Metazoa > Arthropoda > Arachnida > Araneae > Eresidae > Stegodyphus > Stegodyphus dumicola. The sequence continues at coordinate 16,052,644 of NC_140772.1, read as the reverse complement.
TTATTTCATGTTGTTGAAGGATATATGACGGATATACCTTTTGAATCTGTGTTATTTTAGCGAGAGCTTATATATCTTGGTTCGGAACATATTGCTTTCTTTGGAAAACTAATTCGGTTACTGATTTTAAAACTTGTGTATGACAGCATCCAACAACGCCGAGATGGAAGGTGCCTGTGGATTGGTGAAAATGACGGATTTTCCACCTATTACCTATAGCTGTTTCTTTGTGCCATGTATGATTCAGGTAAGAAAGCAATTTCCTACAAATACAAGATATCCAGTCATCCGGAATTCCAACTAACTAAGTTCTTTAATTGGTTAAAAAGATCGACAAGTAAATTTCAGATCGTTTGTCATTCTTTCAAACCAAGTAAAGTTAAGCTTGTTAATTATTGACTCATTACTTTAAATAGAGTAAAAATGGTGGCATACTATGGTACACAATTTCATTTAATTTAGTATTCATTTAATTTAGATCAGGCTGCATGGCATGTAGATTTTTCAGTAAATATGCACCCTATAATAGTACACTGTATTTAGACCTATAATTCTTTGCTTATGTCACGTATAATTGCTAACCATAAAAAGTGCTTCTTTGATAAAAATAGACCCAATTAGCAGAATGAGGTTTTGTCAGTTCCTCTGCACCAAAGGAACTTTTATTGTACAGCATGCAGTGTAACTGAAATGCTACTTTCTGTTAGCTTTTCGATATACATTGTATTACGTGTATCGTCTTCTTCTTGATGACAAAACGTCTTTTTGTTTTAGGAAAAGTTAGTAATAATTTCTTTAACAGTGTAATCTTCGTTAAAATTAAATACAGATACACAAAAACATAAAATTCCGTGATATCCAAAAAGTCAATCTATATTTATATAATAGAAGTAAATCTTCTTATCCGAATTTCGAGAATATTCCATGACTTGTAATCCCAGTCAGTTTAGAGAATTTGAATTCTACTAGCAATATTTCGTTGCATAGAAAGATTACCTTAATTATTTAAGATGCTTCGTTGAAATGCTAGTTTTTAATTTCATATTTGATAAAAAATTGCAATCGAATGAAATTAAATAAAATTTCAAGAAAACAAATGGTTCAGAAGTCACTGGACGTAATCTGTAAAAGGAAAACGTTTTCATTTCGAAACCGTCTGTCTTTACTAATCCAAATGAGCTTAAATATTTGCTGATGATACACGTTATTCAAATCTTATCCTTCTAAGTTTAGTTGGTGTTTATATGAATCTCTGACACATTCTGTTTATAATATTAAATTTAAAATTTCTGAAGTACCAAATTTTAAAGCAATAAATATTTCATTCTTCAGCTTAGTTTTTTTTATTCTTGGACCTCTGATATTTTTTTACACTTTTGGATATTCTGCATCGTTATAAACTGTTTCGACCGTCTTTTTTGAATAAATATCCATTATAAGTTACGAACTTACTACCACAAGAATCATATTACTACTATAATATTTTACTAATAGATAAATGCTAATTAAAATAGAAAATCTATTTTTAAGTTAATAAAATATTTTGCAGAAATCATGCAGAGTTTTATTTTGGAAAGTGTTCTGTAAGAGTCAGATTGAATTCCTGTTTAACAGACGCAAAAGAACATTAGCTAGAGTTCAGTCTCTGTCATATTCTCTCACATTTCCTTCTGGTCTCTCATGGACTCTTTTCCACAAAGAGAAATGCTATGTTCAAAAATTGCTATGGACTTAATATCAAAGACCAAGTTGGAATAATGCTTTCCACTCAGCTCTTAGATTTTCTCTTAATATATAAAACGTTTCTCTAATTTAAAATCATCATAAAAACTAAATTAGCTGATATTACCTTTTCTTCGTATATACCACTGTATAATATTTCTATCTTTACTCATGTAACTACAGTTATAGCAGTAAGATTATCTTCTAGCGAATTTCTACAATCAGTTTTGAGAATTTTGAAGAATTTTCAAGGTTTTCTTAAATAGCAAATGTTTTTATGAACGGCGAATAAGTTCCCAAACATCTTTTGTGTTTCTTTCCAATTTCCTTTATATGCTATATTAGTTTTATATTTAATGATTATGTTAGCTTCCATTAGAATTTCTACAGAAATACTATGCAAAGTAATCCCATTCCAAAATTGAAATTAAAAAAGTAAAATTTTTGATTACTCTATGCTTAGAAAATCTTCTGGAATACCATAAAAAGACGTCTCCCAAAGTTAATTAAAGTCGCTTTCCGGCCAAACGATCCTATTAAAAACATGCTACTTATTAAAGAAAATCTGTTTATGTGCAGTATAATGAAATAATGCACAAAATCATTGTTCAGTTAAAGGATAATCTTCATTTAAAATAACGGTGATTCCAGAATTTGATTGTTTATTAAATTACAATTAATTACAATATAGTTTTTACCAAATTCCTTACTAGTTTTGCATTATTAGCCCAAAGGAGCAATTTGCTCAAAAGGGTTATTAATTTCGTTTTGGCATTTTACTTTGATTTACTATAAACGGCGAATCACATTTTATATTGTTGCCATCAAATATGAGAGCTCTGTACTATATTTGAAGAAATTAAATAATGAATAATCTGTGTAAATCTATGTGTGTCTCTCACATTGTGATAAAACAACGGTCATCAAATTTTGAATAACGTACATCTCTACCCGTATATGGGCATCTGGAAGCCCAAATTTGGTATTTGTTTTATTGTCTATTTCGCATTTTGTAAAGCATTTATGAGTTTTTGATTAAGAAACTCAACTATTTCAAAGTGAGTAATGGCAACACTGCACGGAAAAAAAATTTTACCTCCAGCGCACGAGACTGTGTATCGAAAATTCTAAAGATATTCTCATTTTAAAATTATTTTGCGATATTGCTGTTGAACTGAACTTTATGGTTTAAGTACGAAGAACGTTATATTTAATAAATAAAGTTAACCCACGAAATGTTAAAAAAGCGCCCCTTGTAATAAAAATCTTCGAACGCGAAATTTTTCATGCAAGTTTTAGGTCATCGAAGTTTCACGAGTTTTAATTACTTAAGCCGCAACCGTTTACTAAATTTTACTTTTTTCCCGTTAAAATTACTCTTAGCTACATATTATCTGTTCAATTACGCTCATATTTTACTGAATGGTGCTATTTTATCACATAAATTTTAAGAGATAATGTAAATAATCGAAATTAGTATACTTTGTTTCGAACCACCGCTATCGGAATAGATATTCACTGAAAAGTGCTACAAGGTTACTTCAACCGTGGATACTATAAGTAGTTACTATATATTTAAGGGAAGATATCAGGTTACTTTCAACAAAATTTTCTATAAACAACAACAAAAAAAAAAAAAAAAAAAAAAAAAAGTATAAAGTGAGTAAATTGATCCATAATACTATACTAGAAATACTTGTTTACATTCTGCAGCAGGCTTTCTATGAAGCTGTAGATGATGCAACGGTATATAAATGAAATTCTGCATATATCACTAAAAAATTACCATGGTTTTATGGGAAAAACCTTTTTTTCTACTGTGAATTATTTCTTTTGCTTTAATATCCATAAATACAGTTGTCTAGATACCTGCAAACATACTATTTAAGCGAAAGAAGTGACTCCACATTCAAAGTTAAATTTAATGGATTATAAATAATATATTATTATCATACAAAAAATTCTAAATAAATAAATAAAAATACATAAAAACATAATTTTAAGCAAATAATTTTTAAAAAACTCAAAGGGTTCAGAATTTAACAGTCGTTTAAAAGGATTTTTTTAAAGTTTAACATGATTTGTTAACATAGATTATCAACAGAGATGGCCGAAGTAGAAAAGCGAAATATTTTATAGGCTACTAGATAAATATGCATTTAGGCTAACATAGGGACGTTATGTACCCTGTGTACATTTGAAAAGTAAAATAATAATAATAGTAATATATAAAAAGATAAAAATCTCACAGGTTTCAGATTTTAAATTACTTCCAAAGGGGCGTTTTTTTTCGCAATTAATTAGAATTAAGGTATTATAACTTAAATTTTGATAATTAAAATGGTAACCAATTTTTATTCTGTTCCTTTTATGAATGTGGTGGTGGTATCAGGTTCAATGTTTCTTCTAACTTTCTTCGGAAACATACAATGACCTGACTAGAACAGAGAGCTTACTAAAGCTATGTTCACTAATTGTAGTAAGTGGACAGGATACAGACGAAGGGTATACAAAACCCTTTATTTTTTTCTTTATATACAATGACTTCCGTACTTCGGAATACAATGACCCTCCACTCGGGGTCTAACTTAAAAGATATCAAAATAAAACTAAACTCTAATTTAACTTTAGAATAAGATTGGCCTTATAATAACAGAAAGCGTATGTAGCACAGAGACTGTGAACACTACAATACGTTTAATTTATCAAGAGGATTAAAACCTCTGGCCTGGAAGGCAAAGTAGCAACTGCGTAACTTCTAAGGTAAGCGGCCTGCTTCGAACTCACGGCTTCCTCTCTTCTGCTTGGCAAAAAAGGCCACACTTAAATACTTGGCGTTCGCCAGACAACTTTGCATAAACTCCTTCACGCTTATAATTCTGGCCGAAAGTAGAAAATAAGAAGTGATAGTAAAGATTTAAAATAAAATAAACGTTAGTAAAACTTAAGATCCTTACATACTTCCCGCCAGAGTTAATTAGTTTGAAACTGAGGTCTAAAACGACCTTGTTGAAAACTTTTAGCTCTAGAAACTAACGCGAGGCCAAACTTTTACAAACATAACTTAGCTAGAAACTAGAAAATTTTAAAAGAAAGAAATTTGTTACAATAGCAGCTCCCGGAATATACAACAATCTTTTTTCTTTTTCATCTGTACTGCATCAAAACAGGAGCTTTATTCAATTCTGGTTCCTTCCAGAGATCTGGAAGGAAAACTAGTTTAATGAAATGTTACAGAATGACATTGTAAATAACATATAGAATATACTTTTCTTAACATTCTTATTTCATTCATGACTATTTTAATTATCTCTCCCCGTGCTCTCTGACATGTGTTGTAAAAACACCAAACACGAATGTGTTTCTGTCTATGTGTTCAACACTTCCTCCTACAATCAAAACACTAACGTGTTAAAATTCAACATACGAGACCTCTTAACACACCCTAATTTCAACTCTAGACCCTGAGGTACTATTCTGAAAGTAGCTAACTCTAAAGTGTAGCGTCAGAGAGCCTAACTACATCATTCAACCTTTAACACATATTCAGCATGATTTAATCTTTACAGTCACACGAATAACAAATTTTTTTAACATTACTTTCACTTTTACCATATCACGGTATTTCTAAACATTCAAAATAACAGTTCACATGTATACAAGAACATATGAAGATGCCGTTAATTTTACACATTTGAAAACATACATTAGTAGTACATTGTTAACTTCTATTCTTTTCAAAGCAAGTGCCAATTCTTTCTACATTGAAATAATACTACATTTCAAAAAGTCTTTCAGACTAAAACTTCTTTCTTGTTAGAATGTTTTAAATAAAATTTATACAATTTAAGTCTTTATACAACGCTATTATACATCAACTTTAGTTTTACGCGCGAGTAATTGAAAAACATAATAAGAAAATCGGTCACAACTCATTTCTCGCCCTTTTGGCGATAAAGGTAGACCTCGCATGAGGTAAAACTTCTTCAAATCTGCCACTTGCAGTAAGAATGAAAGATTAACTTAAGTTTGTAAAGTAACACAAAATTTTACTTATCTTTGTAATATTCAGACATCCTTTTCTGGGCCCAGTCTTTAAAGGTGCTGCAAACCGTAGCTTGGTTGATCCTCCTTCTTGTACGGGCTCGCCCTTCAGTGCTTTCCTCTGGAAGCTTCCGTTTTTCACCACTACGGCCACCCTTGAACATCTTCCTTCTGTCCTCTGCTTGTGGTCTTGGCCGCTTGAAGGCAGCTGGTCTTGGTGGAACCGGGAAACTTCTGTCGTGATCCTGCTTGGACCTCGTTGTTGGCCGTTCAAATTTTTCTTGTACTTTTTCCTCCGCCGCTGATGGCCCTTCCGCAGTTCGGCGACTTTTGCTGCGGAGAGTTCTGTCGGATGAGTCAATCTTCCGTTTCACAGCCGGGTTATAGTTGCCGTCCTTTCTCCCGGTCTTTTCCACATACGTCGTCCTTCTCCCTTCTTCATTCTGGGGGTGTTCGTGAACTCTGTTTTTTGGACGGTGGAACGACTTCTTTTTCTTTGTACCTTCAATTTTTCCGCGGGGCAATTTTCTTTTCACTTGCTTCTGTCTCTCATTGGCTTGCCCTTGTACTTGTCGTTTTCCCACCTCTGGAACTTGTACCTGCGGTGTCTGCCGTACCGGATCCTGCAAAAGATCTGAAAAGATTTGCATTTTATTACGGTCATAGAATGGTTTTATCTGGTCAATGTTTGCGGAACAGGTTTCGCCATTTCTTGCCTTTAATACTACAACAGCGTGAGTTATTTTTTCTATAACATATGGTCCTTCAAAGCGTGGGAAAAATTTGGCAGTTTTATCTTCTGGTGCTGAAGAAAGTGAATGCTTAATTTTTAGTACTTCATCCCCTACTTTATAAGTTACTCCCCGTCGTTTCAAATCATAATAGAGCTTCTGTTTTCTTTGTGCTACTTCCGTATTCTTCTTTGCTTCCTTAATTAGTTTTTCTATATCACCCATTTTAAATTCTGGGGCTCTTTGTTGCACATAAAATAATTTATCTAACGGTGTTATAATCTTTCTGCCTAGAAATAACTCAGCAGGAGTTTTGCCCGTTGTATCATGTTTTGCGGTCCTAAGGGCGAAAGCAAATTCATTGACATAGTTATCCCAGCTTTTATGAAAATTTTTAACATAACTACGGATAATTTTCACTATATTTCTGTTGACCCGTTCCGCTATATTTGATTGCGGCCGATACGGGACCATTTTTAAATGACGTATGCCCAGTTTTTGGCACATGTCTTCAAATATATTACTTACAAATTGAGGACCATTATCCGATATAACTTTTAGGGGCGCCCCGTATTTTAAAATATATTTATTTAAAATAGAATCGGTAACTAATTTCGCGGAGGCTCGTTTTAAGGGAACAATTTCGGTCCATTTACTAAAATGATCAACTATAACAAGGAGATAGCGACTTTTGTTTAACTGACTTTTTGGGAAAGGGCCCAATAAATCGATACCGATTATTTCATTTGGAAATTCGGATTTAATACTATTTAGAAACCCGGCCGGGCGGAAATTAATATAATTAACGGCTTGACATGTTGGGCAGGACTGGACATACGCCCTTGTTAACTTTTGCAGTTCAGGAAAGTAGACTGCCTCGCGTACGCGTTGAGTAGTTTTTCGAATACCAGCATGAGAAGCTAAAGGGCTGTCATGGAGCTCTTGCAGGATATTTAATCTAAGACTAGCTGGGATAACAGGTCGAAATTCGTTGTTGGAATTCGTAGTTTTTGTATAAAATAATAGACCATCTATTAGTTCGTAATGGGCCGCCCTATTTCTTATCGCCACAATATCTTGGTGGCTAAAATTTTCAGGATCCTTCAAATACTCATAAATACTTCCAAACTCAGGATCCTTACCCAGTTCGGTTATTACAGTTTCTCGGGAATTTATTGTACACGCTGTCAGCATTGCAACTTTTACGGTATTACCCTGTTCGTCTAATTTAATTCGTGACAGGGCATCTGCTACGATATTTTCCTTTCCGGGGGTATGCTTGATTACCAGATTATATTCTTGCAGCTTGAGTGCCCATCTTATTAACCTTGGGGATAAATTTTTTCCAGAGTACAATCTAGTTACCGCCGCATGATCAGAATATACTGTTATCGGCGCCTTTCCAAAATAGACTCGGAACTTTTGCACTGCTAACAGAACTGCAAGTGCCTCTCTCTCGGTCGCGGAATAGTTTCTTTGTGTTTGATTTAAAGTTCGGCTAAAAAATGCTACTGGCTGCTGATTTTGCGAAAGTACCGCTCCTACCGCATAATCCGAAGCATCCGCTGAAATTTCTAAATTTTCATCCTTTTCAGGAAATTTCAACACAGGGGCTTGCGTTAATGCTTGTTTTAATTTTTCGAAAGCACTATTGGCTTCGGCCGTCCACGAGAATCTTGCCTTTTTCCTTTTTAATTTTAACAATGGCTCAGCGATAGCCGCAAAATCTTTTATAAAGGACCTATAATATGAACAAAGTCCTAGAAAAGAAGAGAGCTTCTTTGCCGTGTTTGGAGTGGGATACTTTTGTACCGCGATTATTTTTGATTCATCTGTCTCGATCCCTTTTTGCGATATTTTGTAACCTAAATATTTTAATTCAGGGGCTGCAAATTTGCATTTTTCGACATTAACTTTTAGACCGGCCTCATTTAATAAAGAAAACACCTGTCTTAAATCCTGTACATGTTGGTCTAGATTATCACTAGTAATAATGATATCGTCTAAATAGATAAATGTGGACTTTCCGAGAACAGGTCTTAACACAATGTCCATGCATCGCTGAAATGTTGCTGGGGCGCCTGAAAGGCCAAACGGCATTCGCAAAAATGCATAAGTGCCAGACTTGGTTATAAAAGCAGTCTTAGGCACGTCCTCAGGCCTGATCCCTATTTGAAAATAACCATTCGTTAAGTCTAAAGTTGTCATAAATTTGGTTGATTTTATGTTCCTTAAAATTTCTTCTATAATCGGTAACGGATATACCGGATATTTCGTTATGGAATTTAATTTACGGTAATCAATAGCGAATCTCCACCTTTTTGGATGCTCCAAAGGATAATCATTATTTTTCTTACATAAAACCACCGGACTAGCATAACTACTTGAGATAGGCGTTACGATCTTTTTACGTAGCATATCGGTAATATGCCATTCTATAATTTTTTCCTTATTCTTATCATACCGGTATGGTTTTTGACGAACCGGCAATGCATCTCCGGTGTCAATACTATGGTTAGTAACCTGGGTAAATCCTGGAATATCACTAAATAAGGAAGCAAATTCACTTACCACTTGTCGGATTCTATCTTGCTCGTCATTAGGCAGGTGGTCGAGATTTACCCTTGGCGGTTCAACCTTTTCTACACGCACTGGCTTCATCGTCAGCTTAAGAGACGCTTCATTAAAATCCAGTGTAGCTTGTGCGTCTGAAAGAAAGTCTATTCCTAGTATTAAGTGTGCTTGCAAATTCTTTACTATAAAAAACATCACCTTTACTTGTTCGTCCTTGATACGGATGTACAAAGGTACTTTACCTACGCACTTACATTGTTCTCCTTGCGCCGCTAATACTGTTGTATTATCCGCATTATATATGCGGTATTTGCGAAAATACTTTCTAAAAAAGACTTCTGCCACACAGGAACACTGCGCGCCGGTATCCAGGAGTGCGGTGGCCGGGATATTATTTACCAAGACTTCAATCTTCGGAAGAGTTAAATTTTTCACCATTACTGTATTTAACTTGTAGGAAGAGGGGTTTTCGTGGCCTTCGGATTTCCGCACCCTCTCGTCAGCAGAAATCCGTTTTAGTTTAAATTATTTTTTCTTTCGGTGCTTTCCTTCTTTCTCCACTGGCCTTGAGACTTTTTTCCTGGGTTGCTATTGAACTGTCGACGTTCGCCGGCTGTTTTTGAATGCTCGGGTTTCCTTGCCCACTGATTCGCTTTTTCTCCGTAGCCATGTGCTTGAGTTTGCTGTAGTCTTGGCGTACCAAATTGGTTTCGCTGTTGATATTGGCGTCTTCTTTCGACGTCCGCCGTTCTTCTACTTTCAAACTGGATTGCTAGCTCAAATAATTTTTCCAGTGTAGTCGGATTTCTCAATTCAATAAAGTCTTGCACTTGGGGTAGTAACCTCGGCAAAATCACTTGAATTATTTCAGGATCCGGACGGTTTCCATACAAGAGCTTGAAAACGTGAATTTTTCTTAAAATAAACCTGGAGAGGTTTTCCATTCTTTGTTGATATATACTGAAAAGTTCTGTTTCTAATTTCGCACGATCCCTTACAACAGGGAAGGCATTTAGTAGGGCAGTCTTGAAATTTTCGTAGGTATAGGTGGGACTTCCTGCTTGACCCAAGAGACTTCTGCCGATACATTTGAACCAGTTAAGCGCTTGGCCCCTCAAAGCGCTGGTAGCTAAGGTAACTTTTTGAAACTCGTGCACGGGGTAGAGCATGAAGTGGTCATCCAATTTTTCCAAAAAACTGGTTACCTGTGAGTTTCCATTAAACGTTGCTTCTGGTTTTATCGAAGCGCGCATGGTCTGGACAATATACCCAAATCCTTCCAGGGCGGCAGCTGGCATTTCTGGATTCTGAGCTGTTTCTGCAGGCAGCACAGGTTCTTCTTGAAACTCGGCCATGGTTATTCTTCGTCGGGCGCCACTATCAGGTTCCATGTTTCTTCTAACTTTCTTCGGAAACATACAATGACCTGACTAGAACAGAGAGCTTACTAAAGCTATGTTCACTAATTGTAGTAAGTGGACAGGATACAGACGAAGGGTATACAAAACCCTTTATTTTTTTCTTTATATACAATGACTTCCGTACTTCGGAATACAATGACCCTCCACTCGGGGTCTAACTTAAAAGATATCAAAATAAAACTAAACTCTAATTTAACTTTAGAATAAGATTGGCCTTATAATAACAGAAAGCGTATGTAGCACAGAGACTGTGAACACTACAATACGTTTAATTTATCAAGAGGATTAAAACCTCTGGCCTGGAAGGCAAAGTAGCAACTGCGTAACTTCTAAGGTAAGCGGCCTGCTTCGAACTCACGGCTTCCTCTCTTCTGCTTGGCAAAAAAGGCCACACTTAAATACTTGGCGTTCGCCAGACAACTTTGCATAAACTCCTTCACGCTTATAATTCTGGCCGAAAGTAGAAAATAAGAAGTGATAGTAAAGATTTAAAATAAAATAAACGTTAGTAAAACTTAAGATCCTTACAGTGGCACTGAAGTTTTTCTATTAATCGTTAGTCAAAAATGAAATGGTAATCGTTAGTCAAAAGGTTGAGAAGCGCTGCTCTAGACCATTCGGAAAGCTTTAGTTTTCCAATTTCTCAACCCTTTTTTTGTAAATTCTTATGAAACTTGCAATTATTTTCCATTTTCCCCCCTACTTCTCGTTCTTTTTACTTCCTTGTACGAAGTAAAAAGGAAGTATTGTAATCGCGAAAAGTTTCAGGCAGCATATTTCAACGAAAATATCCCTTTTTGACCTCTTTCAAATGCAATTTAACGATGTATTTCCGTGATATCTGTACGTAAGGACAGAATAAAGCACTCTTTTCCTCCAAAAAAATTATAAAACTGCTTTAAAATGAATTCTGAAGAGAATTTTTCGTGGCATCTCTACGAACGTATGTACGTACGTGCGTACGTACGTATCTCGCATAACTCAAAAACGAGTAGCCTCAGAACGTTGAAATTTTGTATATAGGACTGCTATAACATGTAGATGTGCACCTCGTATTTTGGTTGCAATCGGCCGCACCAAACGTATATAAATATATTTATATATATATCCACTCTGTTACCCGGCTCAGTGATCTCAGTTTCTTTACTCTTATATGTTTGTAAATTGTACGTTTTTTGCTTTAAAAATGATTGAATTATGTTGTTCTTATCTTCCGGTTAAGGTTTTTTATGCCTTTAATAAATCTGTATGCAATATTTTTTAGAATTATCAACAATTTTAAAATTGTTTAAGTGCCGCTAAGCCTAATAATGTTTTTGATGGCGGCCATTGCTCTTGTTTACATTTGAAACAGCAGGATAGCGGATTTGTTGCCGATCTAGAGAAACTTAGCTTCGCAACAGCAAAGTTAACGCCTTCATTTATTATTTAAATCATGCTTAATCCTTTCTGGAATTTTTTAATAAGCGTTTAAGATTTACTTCGTAATTTTTCATACAGATATTTAGAGTTTTTATGTATTTTTGCCTTGTCGCGAAGTGAAAACTGAATTAATTGAATGAGAAATACCCAATCGTCTGTGAAAAACTGTTTCTTTTTTGTTTTGTTTGCTTAATTTCTTTTATACATCGTTCTAGCTTTATTATAGTATTTGAATAGAACATGTGGCAACGATTAGATAATTCTTTAAATCATATAAATTTTGTGCATTCTGAGTTATAATATGAACGAAATATAATACTGTTAAGTAAATCTAGCGCCAGAGTGTGGCTATGGTAAACAAAGTGAATTTTAAAGAATGCATTTATTCTATTGTGGTTTATGCGCTGTCGGCGAAATAGGTTTAATTCAATCTAATAAGTTTAAATGAAATGCAAGAAAAAATGCGTATAATTTAATATTCCGTACAAGGATGTGGTGTACACATCAGATTTTTTATTTAAAGAGTTTGTAAGGATTGTGTTAATTTATCTAACAGTTAATTTTGAGTTAAAGTTACTGTACTATCATTTCTTAATTTCAAGCTTACAACTTTCGGCCAGAACGTATTTTTAGAATCGCATTTGAATGCAAATGAGGAGAAGTATTTAACTGTGAAGTTCTACTGACTTCGTTAAAGAGCCAGTGATTCTAACTAGCACGCGTTCGCCTTTTCAGGCTACTCTCTCTCTTAAGCTATTATTACGCTAGGCCCTTGATAACTTCGCCATTAGTTAGCGTTAAGGAGCCAACTCTGTTAGAATCTTGATAGCTTCGGCTGTATCTTTTTAGCTAAGATTAGTTAAGTTTAATTTCTTAGTTCCTGAGTTCAGCCCGAGTGGAGGCTTTATTGTAAAACTCCAAGAAGGAGTTCTGTGAAATCAATTTGAAATCTCTCAAGTTTTGTTTTCTGTCTCACGAACTCAAGCGATTATTCGCTTACCAGTTCTTAAGATTTTTCAACTTTAACTGTAACTGAAAAGTACATAGGTTAGAATCTTAAGTTAATGTGTGAAGGCATTACCAGTTGACCAATGGTACATCGCTTATACCTGCTTGTGGGAAGTAATGTTTCATCTACGTACAGTATGTGTAAACCAAATTATTTACTTTTTTTTTTGTGCTTCGAATTTTACGTACATCTCTCCAATAAAACGTTTATTGCACCTTTTGTTAAAATAGCGCTTTTTTATATGCTTGTAAGTTTTTTTATATTTATTAATGGTACTGCGATAATTTATATGCATATTAAAATGCAATTCGTAAATAATCTTTACACGAGGTGCAAATCAAACCATAGAACGATTTAAAATGAATTCCTTTGAACCAAAATATTTGCTTCCAAATGCATCTCTTCAGAAAATGTCTTATCGCGGTAAGCTGAATGAATGCAAGAATAAGACTAAATGTAGATTTTACTGAATTTTCACGCAGAAGAGATCGCGTAATGACATTACTTCTTTTTATCGTGTATTAATAATAGGCTTCCAAAATCAAATATAAACTGTAATTTGTTTTGGGTGGGGGCAGGGGAATTTATATATTATATGATTCCAAAAGAGCTCATATTTTGGCGTTTACCTTGGGTTTATCCTAACTGACGCTAAGACATCATATACCTAATTTACAATTTTCTAAGCTGGCTGAGTAAATCATTTTATAAGTTTTCAAATGTTTTCTTCACTTAAAACTGTTGCTTCGGAACGCGAAGCAAATTGCATAATAGCCGTCATTTATTCGGCATGAATAAAATTGAGTATCATTGAATTTCACCTGGAACTCTTGATTACGTATAAAAGTTCTTTTTTAATGCATTTACCTTAATTCTTTTTCTTTAAAAATTCTACATCTTCCCGCATCCTTCCCATAATGTAAATTAATTTGAGTTTAAATAGCGAACGAATATTTTAATTTAGAAAAGTACTGTGACAAGTATCCAGTATAGATGTTTAGCCTGAGATGCTGATCCTCCACCCAGCTGACATGTGAAAAATCTGATTGAAATTTATTAGAAACGTGGAATTTGAATGGTGGAATCAAGTTTAGAACTAAAGGTTAGATTTTATGTATGACTGCTTTAAGTACTAGAGTTTCCGAAAGTTTGAATAAGGAGAAGTGGAAGTATTTTTTAATTTTTAATTGTACTATAAGAAGTAGCATGAAAAGCTTTTAAGTTTTACTTCTTTTATGTGTTATTAAGTTATGTTAAATTAAGTTAAATTAAAAGTTTTGTTAGATTCGTGCTTAATTGCGAAAATGGTAATCTAAAACACAAAGATATAAAACATCGTCGTGGAAGATAAAGCAGTTCAAAAACATCGCAGTTTTAAAACAACCTCGTAGAAAATATCTTGGTAAAAAATAAAATCGTTGCAGGACGATAACATCGCAGACATATGTTTTTCAGGCTTTAAAATCTGCAAATGTGTTATATATTCAGATATTTATTTGCGAGCGCAAGAAGGAACGAGGAATATTTTTAACAAAGTTAAAGAAAACGATTTTAATATGAGCAATCTCCTGAAGTTACTTATTCTTCTCTTTTCTAATTTTTTTTCGATTCATTTTTGCATAAAAAATTATCAATGAGAATTGTATAAAAGTGATAAATTAAAAAATAATAAATAAATAAATAAAATCAAAAAAATCTGAAATATTTTAGATTTAAAATTATGTCAAAAGGGGCGTTTTTTAACGTTTTGCGTATTACCTTTATTAAATATCATGTTTTTTGCACTTAAACCATAAAATTCATTTCAACAGCAATGCTGCAAAATAATTTTAAAATGAGCCTATCTTTAGAATTTCCGATACACAGTTCCGCGCGCTGGAGATAAAAAGGCTTTTTCCCCCGTAGAGTTTTGCCATTGCTCGTTATTAAATCGTTGAGTTTGTTAATAAAAAATTCATTAAAATTTTACAAAATAGGAAATTGATGATAAAAACAAATTCCAGATTTCAAATTCGGGCTTTCAGATGCCCATATTCGCAGTAGAATTACGTCATTCAAAATTGGATGGCTCTAGGTACTGTTGTTTCATCACAATGAAAGAAACATACATTTATGCAGATTCTTCATTATTTAATTTCTTCAAATATAATACAGCGCGATAGTATTTGGTGGCAACGATTTGAAAACTGATACAGCCTTTTAAAGTTTTTAACGCAAAATCGCAAAACGAAAACAATAGTCCTTCAGAGATAAAGCCACTTTGGTCTAAAACGAAAATTAAAAAAAATCTGAAAGTTTTCGGATTTTATACTACGCCCAAAAGGGCCTTTTTAAAATGTTTTGTGTGTTACCTTTATTTATTAAATATCATGTTCTTCGCACTTAAACAGTAAAATTCTATTCTACAGCACTATCACAAAATAATTTCAAAAAAGCATATCTTTAGAATTTCCGAGATAGAGCCTCGCGTGCTGGACATAATTCTCTTCTCCCCCCCCCGTACAGTGTTGCCCTCCCTCGCTTTGAAATCATCTATTATGTCAATCAAAAATAAAATTCGTTAAAGTTTTCCAAAATATGAAACAGATAATACAGGAAATTCAAAATTCGGCTGTCTGGAAGCCCGAATGTGGAATTCCCGAATTCGGGCTTCCACTGCCTCTATTCGAGTGGATAATTATGTTATTGAAAATTTGATGACTCTAGATACCGTTGTTTTATCACAATTCGAGAAACATACATAAATTATACAGATTCTTCATTATTTAATTTCTTTAAATATAATACTGGGCGATAATATTTGGTGGCAATAATTTGAAAACTGAAACTTCGTTCATAGTGATTCAACGTAAAATTCCAAAACGAAATTAATAGCTTTCTGGGCTAACGCCCTTAGTGCTAATAAGGACCTTTAATTGCTTACCATATGGGTATAAAATTCTATTAACCACCATATCTAGTCTTAATTTTCTACAGATTTTCAGTTTTTGAGTGTTTAAATTTATTTTCTTGCTGTTTCTGCAGAAAATAATTATTTATATATATATATATATATAAAAAAAAAAAAAAAAAAAAAAAAAAACTAAATACAGAGGTAAAATATTCCTAATTCATTTTTTCGAGCACATATTATTATAGAAATATACATTTGCAGCTTTTAAAGCGTGAACATTGCAATGTTATCGTTATGCGATGATTTGTAGGTTTTATATTTTTACCACGATTTTTCTAAATAATTGTTTTAAAACTGCTAAGCTTTTGAAGCGCTTTATTTTCGACGACGGCATACCACGATCCTTTAAGACTTACAATATTTTCAACTTGCTTTCTTTTCTTCCGCAACATTTTTTATGATGACGTTTTCGTCTTACGTTGTTTCCTCAGTACCGTTTTTGACAGCTATGTTTTCGACCGTAACACTTATAGATACAACTGAAATTTAGGAAACCTCGCCACCTCTACTTAACGGTGTTTCAGAAATTCTAATATTTATATACCTAGAATAAAGAAGTTAACCTTCGACGCCTGTGCAAAAGGTAAGTGAAAAGTGACGGAGGACGCGGGCACTGTCCCTTTACTATTTGGGTTAATCAGTACAGCACCACGTCCACCTTTATCTTAAATTTCATATTACATTATATATTACGATACATGATTTACACATTGCATTATTTACTACATATCAAATTAATACCTTACCCTAACATTACATTAATTTCACATCAACTTATTACGTTAAAATCCTTTTCTAATAAACCCTATATTGGTAGATTATAAAAGGGTTATTTTGCACAGGATTTGCATTAGACACAGGATACGCATTATATTATCATTATACACTGAGTACGCATTGCATTATACACGGGGAAATTAATGATACATAGGAACATTATACACAATAGGGGTTTATAAGCACGATACGGGTTAAATTATTCACAGGAAATTAGTTATACACAGGTATTGCATTATACAGGATAAATTATACACATGATAGGCTTTATACACTGGATGCATATTGAATTGTCATCAACACCATGCCAATTGTACCCGTTACTCGACACACTGCCTACTGTACAAAAGGTATAAGGATATACCCAAGGCACGCTGTTGAAATGCTAGTAGTTAGCACCCTCAAATGATAATTGGAAGACTTACGGCTCTAATTCTGGCGAGAGCACAGGGGATTTTTTTATCCCATTTCCTGATTTTCATAAACATTAGGGTTCTACAATAGTGCTTTAGCTAAAAATGAGGTGGACTCATGACCTCCTGCTGGCTGTCGTTCTTTTCCCAAGTTGTCCTTTACGTTATAAGGTATTTCTCCCGCCTTCCTAGCATGCCTTCGTGGTGTGGTGGTCTGCACGCTGGGCGCGTATTCCAGAGGTCCGTGGTTCGATTCCCGGCGAAGGCGTTGCTCATTTTTCATCTCGTCTGCTTCGAAATAACCTAATGTCTTTACAACGTGAGAAAGGATATAACGAAATAACACATCCCCATGCATTATTTTGTTGTATGAATTGTTAAAATATCCAAATGATAACTGGAAGTTCCATGGTTGTCCAGTTATCATTTGGAGAATCCCGGTGAGGGAATAGATGATATTTCATGTGTGTTGCCTTTTGCAGTTTTGTAGCTTCCACAAGTTTTCTTGTAACTAAATTTTCACAGGCAAAGAAATATTTTTAAAAACATAAAACTTGAGGTTTGAATTTTTTGGAATCTATCTCTGTTTATAAAGTTGATTTAGCAATGCTGTTGCAATTAAAATGTTCTTTGAAAATTATAATATCTTAGTGATGTAAATTCTTATTTATTCCGCATATTTCCTTCTCTGTTTATAACATTTTTATCTTAACTCATTCATCCAAATAAAAATTCAATTCTGTCTCCATTACATTATTCATCTGCTCACATAAAATGATGTACCGCTAACTCTTTTTCATAAAAATAGCTTCAAGTAAATAACGCTGCAATAACAAAATAACAGTGTGGCCTTTTTATGCAGTATTATCGTACTCAATAAAAACTAGAAACGCGAGCTCGGTCTTTACAATAGCATTTTAAAATGAGCTACGTTGTTCTTTATTATTCAGGTCACGAAATCAGAATTTTGTACTTCAAACATACCTATTGTACTGAATTTTTTTAAAAAGTAAAATAACCATTTAATGTTTCCCGTAGTTAATTTCCTGATTCGATATGAGTGCTTATCAAATGAATTCCCCAGAAGATTGAATGATTCTTTTAGACTTTTCCTTAAAATTTAACTTTCCATAATTTTCGCCGTAAAGAAAACCTTATTCCGTCGAAAGATCCCCTTTCGTTCTTTAAAGGTAATGGGAAAGAGAAACGGTTCTCACAATGTAAGGAATTATCACATTCCCCCTCGTACTTTCGTGGTTTAATAGATTTGCATATCAAGTTAGCAAGTAGACGATTCGCGAGTTGAGTCTCAGGGACAGCGTAGTTGATTTTTCACACTTCTCGGCTTTGAAAAGCCTTAAAATCTCAAGAGGCCTAATGAATTAAAATGAGGTGGAGAATAATTCGTCACTATTCGAATTTGTTCGAGTAAGTCTCACGCCTGTTTCCAGTCATCATTTAAGTGGGTGGGGGCGGAAGAATGTAAGGAATTGTCAACCCGGCGAAACCTTTCCAGCTTCCGAAACCTTAAATATTTATACAGTGGTAGCCGAAATTGTGGACACTTTTGAAAATTTATATGTTTTTGAACTTTGTATGCTTATAGAAAATGTTACGTTTCGCAAAATGCAAACTTGTATATATCATTTTAAAGAGAATTTATTACTGAATTCAACACAAAACACAAAATTCGATTATTTGCAAAAAAACAAAAGTTATATGTACTTTAATATAAATAAAAAACACAGTTATGAAGTGGTTTGTAATGTCTAGCTTTCCTGGCCAATCACTGTTCTTGTTCTGAGAACCAATCAAATGTTAGTAACTGCCAGTAGAAGCTGACATCATGTTTACACTTGAAACAATTCATTATTTTGCTTTTTTCTGTAGAAGGAGGACCTGTTTCTTATACACTGCAATTACAAGTAGGAATTTTTGTAAAAATTTTTAATATTTAGTCAAGAAGCAATGACATCAAATAAAAGAGTAGATTGGACACCTAGAAAGAGATGTAATATTATTGTGTTACGAGAAAGTGGTCTTTCATATCCTGAAATTGCAAGACAGGTGGGTGGTTCAGTGATTACATCTGGAGTCCGAAAGTTTTGTTTACGATATCAGGAGACAAATTCAATTAAATACAAAGAAGGAAAAGGCCGAAAAAGGTGCACCACATCTATTGATGACAGAAAAATAAAAAGACTATGTCTTCAAGATAGAAAAATGTCATCAGCGGCCATCAGAAGTGATCTGAATGATGCTGGTGTTTCTGTCAGTTCAGGAACAATCAGGAGAAGATTAACAGATGTTGGACTGAGAGGTAGAATTCCACCAAAAATGCCTTATCTTAATTTTCAGCAACGAAAAAAATGATTACAGTGGGCAAAGGATTACATTAATTGGACAGATGATCAGTGGTCACAAGTTATATGGAATGATGAAACTAAGATATCGTTATTCGGTAGTGATGGGCGAAAATATGTAAGACGTAGAATAGGAGAAGAGCTACATCCTGACTGCATTCAAGCAACTGTGAAGAACCCAGTTAGTGTTATGATTTGGTCATGCATGTCAGCAGATGGAATTGGTCGCCTTCATGTCATCGATGGGACACTGAATGCCAGAAAATACATTGACACTATTCTAGGACCAAAACTTCTACCTTCCATCAGAGATCTCTTTCCCAACAATGCTTCGTTTATTTTTCAGCAGGATTCTGCTCCTTGCCGCACGGCCAAAATATCGAAAGAGTGGTTTCGTGCAAAGAGCATTAAATTGTTGTCATGGCCAGGAAACAGTCCTGACCTCAATCCTATCGAAAATTTGTGGCACCGTTTGAAAACTCTTGTCCGAATGAGGCGTCCATCAAATAAAAGGGAACTAATTGAGGCTATAATTGTTTCCTGGCATCATGTAATAACGAAAGAAGAGCTTAAAACTCTTGTCAGCTGAATGAAACGTCGATGTGAAGCTGTAATCAAAAATAAAGGGTACCCTACTAAGTACTGATAACTCACTGCGATCATCACTATCTAATGTACATCGAAAACTATTATCGTTTAACTTTTTTTGTGTTGCAAATAATTGAATTTTGTGTTTTGTATTGAATTCAGTAAGAAATTCACTTTAAAATGATATATACAAGTTTGCATTTTGTGAAACGTAACATTTTCTATAAGCATACAAAGTTCAAAAACATAAAAATTTCCAAAAGTGTCCACAATTTTGGCCACCACTGTATAATCTGATTATAAGAACGATGATTTCTTAAATAACATGGATGCAACGCGAAAAGTGAAATATACTGCTCTATTAAATGGAGGACATTTAATCTTTCGATTTTTTTTTGGGGGGGGGGGAAGAGGTCTCAAGTTGCCTTCGTATCTTCCCTTCCCGAAAAAAAATTCAATTAAGTTATTTCAATAAAGATCATGTGCATGAAATTAAGGATCAATACAGAATTTTTACCACTGCGCAAATTGATAAACCTAGAAATGTCCTGTGAGATTTGTAAAAGAAAAAAGATGCATCAAAACACGAAGCATGGAATGCTGACTCATAGCGAGGTATTGCTTCGTGGGAAACCTAGGTTTCGGGTTACTACTTATATTCTAACTCTCATTATGCTTATTTGGCTGGAAACAAATAGATTATCTTCTTTCCGACAGAGGTGGCAGCAACGAGTGCTGTTTCATCATATTGGAAGATGCTTCTTGCCGGACTGCTGTTTGATGGCAACGAAGAGAAATGCGAAATGGAACATTGACTGCAATAATAGGCAGGCAAACTGCGAGAAAGAGATAAAAAGATTGATGCTGCGTTACGCCAGATGTCTCGATAATTATGAGATTATGCATAAAAATGGTTTAAAGAATGAAAAATATTGATAATGAATAGGTTTAAAGATTATTCTATTTTTTTAAGAACTAAAAAAAAGTTTATTTTTCATGATGCTTCGGATATTGTCGTACGGTACTTTCCTTTATAAATTTGATCAGTAAGTTTTCGAAATCCTACTTAGTTTGACAAACTATTTATTGTTCCGTCTGTGAAAGTACTATACATAAGGTTTTAAATAGCATTTTTAGTTTAAAACTAATAATTGCACAGCTTATAAGGTATTTCTCCCACTTCCCTAGCGTGCCTTCGTGTTGTAACGGTAGCACGCTGGGCCGGTATTCCAGAGGTCCGTGGTTCGATTCCCGGCGAAGGCGGTTGCATATTTTTCATTTTTTCTGCTTCCAATTAACCTAACGACTCTGCAAGCTTATACATACAAATTGAACTCCGTCCCTTGTGTGTATTAAATAACATAAAATTAAATAGATTCGTAGCCAGACACTACAATGTAAATAGCCTAACTAAACGTTGGATCAAAATTCTAATTACGCGATCTAACTTCGGTTAAAAAATAGCTAATGAAAGAATAGTAACTTAGCAGAGATGGGCGAGAGAAAGTAAAACTGGGAGCATTGCTGCCAAAAGCTCTGTCCCTGGAACTTTCAAGAATTCTGCTTTAAATAGCTACAAATCATTAGCATCCTGGTGAGAGCTAACAAAAACGAAAAGTAATAGTTAAAGATCCAGATTATAATAAAATGGGCTAATTAACATAAACTGCACATAGTTAACTCCAGATTTGTAGAGATAATTACAAGCATTATGTCCACGGTTAACTTGAAAGTACGGTTCATCCGACGCTAATGAAAACACAGAAAGAGAAATAATTAATACTAAAATTTTTAAAAAAATTACTATTAAAATTGACGGTATTTTCAAGCAGTTTAATCCGGATAGTTAGTTGACGTGGTTACGCAATTTAAATAATATTTAGAACAAAAAGAACCCACTTTAAAGAATGGGAGAATAAATGTCATTAGAAATGAACAAACTATATCATAAATAAAATTAAGAAAAATATTTGCAAGATAATTTGAACAATACCTGTGAATTCAAACTCGCGTACAAAAGATGGTCAACACCCTTTTTATTTTTTTAACTGTATCGTGCTTATATATTCTGGATTATGTATAACTAAATGACGCACTGTTGGAGATAAAATCAATTCCCAGGTGCTATGATATCATCTTTTATCACTGCTCTTGTAGTTGCATATATTTTAGATTTATTATTCGCATTTTCTGTGAGCACTTTTGTTTTACGCTCATGATCTGAGAAATATAAACAAGCTCGTTTATTTTTTACTAGGGCTTGATTAATGAGCAACCCGTTAATACTCCCCCTGTCAAGAGGGAGTCGATTGTATTAAAGTAATTAATAAGCATGTTTCCACGGCCATTATGCCATAATAACATAATTTCTCTATTGCATCATATATGTAGTACACTTTCTACTACAATAAAAATAAAATCCTGTAACAATGTATACATCTTTATATATTATATAAGCGGCTAAAGTGTGTGTCGCCGATAGTTTATTGTTGCCACTCGGAAAAATGAGCGCGGAAATTAACGTTTCCGCAGTTTTTAATTAATATCTCGGCCGATTAAAGTCGTACGAAGATGAGAACGGTATCGATGGATTCGGAGAATTTTTTGGAATTCGAGGATACGCGTCTCGAATTTCAATTCGGCGCTGTTTCGTGGATATTCGAGAAAAAAGAATTTGGCACGTAGCCAAATCCCTCTAATAGGGAAAAACCCAAGAAAGAACGTGGAGAATGTAGGAAAAACGTAGGCGAAAATTAGTTTTTAATTAATATCTAGGCTAATTAAAGTCCCAAGAAGACGCGAATGGTCAAAATGGCGTGCCACGGACCTGCGGAATCCAACAATGTGCTTCGCTAAGCGCGGGAGCCAGCCGTTTCGGAGGAGATGATGTTACTTCACCCCATATACTATATATGGGGCTTAAGTATCTGTTTGTCGCCGAAAGTTTATTGGTTGCTTGCGTAACTGTACTAGCCAACGGGCTGAAGTTGCCACGGCACAGGGTTCCCGTTTCACTTGAGACGTAGACAATTTCTTGTAAAACTCGCCTTTGCTATGACCATCCATAAGTCTCAGGGCCAAACGCTTAAGCGTGTTGGCATATTTTTACCTGAGCCTACATTTGAACACGGTCAACTTTATGTTGCCTGTTTAAGAGTTCGTGAAAGAACGGACGTAAAACTAAAAATAATGGATGGTCCACTGAAGGTGAGCTGAAAAATGACGGAAAGATCTACCCAAGAAATGTTGTGTACAAAGAGATCTTTGACATGTAAATTAACATTTCATTATTTAAATCACCTTTATTGATTGAGCTAGCAGTGGCTCTTAAGAAATGTACTGCCAGTGGTTTCCTTCATTGCACTCTATTGTAAACAATTAAGCAAGTAGAAGGGTGCACCCCGTGGGGCAGTAAGCAAAGGGGCTTCCTCGCCGTCTGCCCTGGGTAATTCAGTTTAAATTAGCAGACACCTTTTCACAAATCCTTTTAATCACAATTTATAATATCTAGGACAGCCGGTCATTTCGTATGACCGCCGGGCGTTCTAGTTATAAATATATGTACTGTAACAAATTTTGTATATATGTAAGTAATTTTAGTAAAATTATATGTAAATTGTAGTATCTCTAGTATAATATCACGTGAAAGGTCTCAACAAAAGTGAAGCTTCGCAAGAAAAGCAAGGTTACAAGAGGTGAGCCCATTTAACACTCAGGTAAATGGTTATGTCTCCAAATTAGCAAGATAGTTCTAAGCTAACTCGGGATGATTTTGGAGAAAAGTAGCCAGAAGTGGCTAAACTTGGCAACCATTTGGAGACATTTTAGTCCGATTCCTATGTAACTGTAACTGGTTCGATCCTCATGTAACAGTAATTGTATCCGGCCCTATATAACTGTAATTGTGTATGCCTCGATATGTGTAAAATTTGGAATGACATAATCCTACTGCGAAAATGGGTATCTGGAAGCCCAAATTTGAAATTTGGAATTTGTTTTATTATCGATTGTATATTTTGTAAAGCTTTAACGAATTTTTAATAAACAAACTCAGGGATTTCAAAGCGAGAAATGGCAACGTTGTACAGAAGAAACATTTTTATCTTCAGCGCACGAGACTGTGTATCGGAAATTCTAAAGATATGCTCATTTAAAAATTATTTTGCAATATTGCTCTTGAACTGAATTTTATGGTTTAAGTGCGAAGACCATGATATTTAATAAATAAAGGTAACACATAAAATATTAAAAAAAACGCCCCCTTGGACGTAATTTAAAAACTGAAACCTTTCAGATTTTTTTTTTCTTTTTTCTAGTTTTGAAAGTTAACGGTGGATACATGGTAGCATTTCAAGGTTTATTTCGAATAACGTTTTATGTTTATGTTAATTCTTTACTTTAAATTCTGTTTCTTTCGTCAGTCTCACCAAAATGTAAACTAGATGAACATATAAATAGCTTGGGAATGTGTAATTTAAGAAAGAGAGAATTTTGGCAAAGGACTAAGAAAACAATTAATTTCGTTAGCCACCCACCTTAATTCCGATCTGAGTTTTGGTTAGTGTTTTCTTATATTTGCTAACGCTTATTCTTGAAACTTCAGAATAGGTAGACTCAAATTATTTAAGCATTAAATCCATTCTATGCATAAATAATTTTAACTGCTTTTGTTGTAAGTGTTATATATTTAAAAAGAAATGTGTTCGAAAAATTTTGCAAATAGCGACACAAGTTTCATTGAATTTCAATTGTACTGACTAGACATAGTACCAGTAAAATTAAAATTAACCTTTGCTTCTTGTCTACTTTTCTTAGAGTTCTAAATTTCTATTTACAGTGCAAAGACAAGAAGCCATCTAAGTACTGGAAGATTACTAAAACAGTGCTTTTAAAAGTGATTTATGTTTAACCTTACTTTATTACTAACAACAGCGGGAATTATTTTTACTTTCTTGTACGAAGTAAACAGAGTATTGTAATCGCAAAAAATTTCGGGTATTATAGTCGAGCGGAAATATCCATTTCGGCTGTTTCCGAATCCACTTGGATAATTTTTTTGCGTGATCAAGGACTCTTTTTGAAATGGATTGTAAAATGGATTTAAAGTGGATTCAGAAGGGATTTCTTTTTCCTGACGCATCTTCGTATGCATGCATGCATGCATGTATGTATGTATGTATGTACCTCGCATGACGCAAAAACGATTGACCGACCGTGGAACGTTGAAATTTTGTTTATGGGACTGCTAGATGTTATATCTAGTTGTGAACGTCTCTTTTTTTATTGCGATACTAAACGTACATATATATATTGTTACGTTTTTTTCTGATACCAGTTGTTACATTATTTTCTTCCTTCACGTTCGTGTGGAGTGAATAATGACCACACTTGATGAAGTATCGAAACACACTTTATTTAGCCAATATTAATCAGGACAGCTCCAAAACACTTTTACAGTCGTCGAAGATCTACAATAAACACGCTGGAACAATCAGCGACACAGCCTTCACAGTGTCAGGCAATAACGGCGGAGACAGCTTCACTGCAAAGCACCAGAGTACAGCTTCCGACTCTGCTCGATCGTTCTCAGAACTCCACGTACTCTCGAGACTCTCCACGCTACAACTCGCAATGCACTCGACGATACACAAGAGTATAGCTCTCGACTCAGCACAGTCTAAGACAAAACTCGACAATGCACTAATTCGCGATACACTAAAAGACTCTCGATGCACTCGACTACCAACTCGGCGCTAGACTTCGCTCAATGACTGACTATCAGCTCGCTAGACGAGGCACACACTGAGAGTGCGGACCAGCAGGGTTTATATAGCTTTCGGCTTGTGTTCGAGAACATTCTGGGCTAAACCGGTAAGAATTCGTTCCAGAAGGTTCTCCATCCGTCCATGGTATATTGCCAATTTTGTCGCCAAAACGGGCGATTTCTCACCAAATGTGGCAACCCTGTCTTCTCTTGCCATTTTATGGCAACCCTAAAACTGCTTTGGGGGGGGAAAGATATCTTACCACGCCTGTACATTTCGTAACAATATATATATATAATACATATACAGTGGTGGCCAAAATTGTGGACACTTTTGAAAATTTTTATGTTTTTGAACTTTATATGCTTATAGAAAACGTTACGTTTCACAAAATGAAAACTTGTATATATCATTTTAAAGAGAATTTATTACTGAATTCAATACAAAACACAAAATTCAATTATTTGTAATACAAAAAATGTTAAACGATAATAGTTATCGATATACATTAGATAGTGATGATTGCAGTGAGTTATCAGTACTTAGTAGGGTGCCATTTATTTTTGATTACAGCTTCACATCGACGTTTCATTGAGCTGACAAGAGTTTTAAGCTCTTCTTTCGTTATTGCATGATGCCAGGAAACAATTATAGCCTCTAATAGTTCTCTTTTATTTGATGGGCGCCTCATTCGAACAAGTCCCTCAGGGGGCTCACTTTTGTGAGTACGGGTGTGGCAATCCCGAGGTACCCTAGCCCTTCAGGGGATCATCTTCTTGGTGAGACGGGTGTCACGATCCTGGAGCGCAGTGATCTATCCTCTTTTCCATCTCCTCTCCTCTTGGCTGGAACTTTTTCTCTTCCCTTCTCCCTCGTGGTTTCTCTCTACGGAGTTTGGGGCTCGTCACGAGAGACTAGAGCAGTCCTTGCATCTAGTTTTCGAGTGGCGAGAAAACTGCCCACGTGTTTGCCGTGCGTGGAGACCCGTGTCGCTGGAAAGGAGGGTCCTGGTAGTTGAGGGGCGAGGCACTGTCCCCAACACACTACTTTGGCCTCTGCTTCAGCTAAACGGGAGGCACCTTAGTCGTCCTCACGGGTGTCAATCGGCTGGTCACTAGTCCTTGTGTCAGTGGCTTGGGGTCAAGCTCTCGGGAGTACCTGCTTTCGGGAAAGCCGACTGTGGGGCTTCAGTTTGCGTATAGGTCCGGCTAGCCCTAACACAGGAATCTGTGTTCCCTTGTAGAGCTCCGTGGTGGGCGGGGCCGTCGGACCCGAATCTTTTCTTTCCTCATGATGGCTAACCCTCAAATTTTTCTTATAAAGGATTTTGAAGTCACTCCAGTCACTCAACCGAATTCTGAAAAGCTTACTGCTAAACCAGTCACTCAACCTAGTCCTGAAAAGTCTACTGCTAAACCAGTCACTGAACCTACTTCTGAAAAGTCTACTGCAAAAACATTACGCACAGATACAAATGGAAATTCATAACAATAGTCCCCGTTTCCTAGTCATTTCTAGTCCTTCTGGCGAGCTGCAGAAGATGTCTCCTTTCATAATAAATAAATATATTCATTCTTGTATTGGTGAGCCGAGAAATATAAAGTGTCTCCGCTCCGGAGACTTGCTTATTGATACAATCTCAGCCACCCAGTCTGCTTCTTTACTTCAAATAACTAAACTTGGGCAAGCGAATGTCACTGTAACAGCACATAAGACACTGAATTATTGTCGTGGCGTAATATCGGAATTCGACCTTCTGTATGTTCCTGAAGAAGAGATCGCTTTCGAGCTATCCGACCAAAATGTCTGCGGTGCTAGGCGGATCAAGATGCGTAAGGATGGTAAGTTGATCGATACGAAACACGTGATCCTTACCTTCAGCACGCCTGATCTGCCTAAGAATATTAAGGCCGGATATTTAAATTGTCCCGTAAGACCTTATATTCCCAACCATATGCGATGCTTCCAATGCCAGCGTTTCGGCCATTCTAAGACGTCTTGTCGTGGCAGCCTCACATGCGCCCGATGCTCACAGATTGGCCATGATTCTGAAAATTGTGCCGCTGCGCCTCTTTGTATAAATTGCAAGGGTGAGCACCCAGCATTTTCACGCCTCTGCCCAAAATGGAAATTGGAAAAAGAAGTGCAGACTGCAAAGGTTACGAGGAACATCTCATATGCCGAAGCCAGAAGATTAGTCCAAAGCACACAGCTACGACCAAATACATCTTACGCCAATGCTCTTAAAAGATCTCGCACAGTTGCCACCCAAACATCAGTTAGTATGCAGACTCCACCAAACAAAACTCAACAGACTACAAACAAAAAGAAAGAAAACCCAACCCATACAGTACAAAATAAAGAAATAGTAATTCAAAGGAAACCCAAAACTACCACACGAAAAGAAACAAATAAAAATAGAAGTTCCAGCAATAGCTCTCTTGATGGAATGGTTTCTGAATCTGCGGATTCAGACGGTATGGAAGTAGAAGAGGGTCTGGAAGTTCCCAAGCATCTACTTCCACGAAAAACCAAACAAGAGCACAGAAAGAACAAAAACTTTTCATAATGGCCACCCTCGTATCATGGAACTGTCGCGGATTCCACCGAAATCTGCTCGACATCAAAGCTATAATCAATGTTCATCAACCTGTATGCTTCGCAATACGGGAAACAAATCTAAAACCGGAACAACAAGCAAAACTTCGGAGGTTTTCTTTCGTCAGGAAGGATAACCTTGCAGGTGAGCGTGCCAGTGGAGGTACAGGTCTCCTCACCTCACTGGACTACCCCTCAAGTTCATTTCCGTTGACGACCCCCCTCCAAGTTGTCACTACTCAAACAAATCTTGATATTGTTGTAACAGTCATTTCCTTGTATTTGCCTCCAAATGAGCATATTGATCAGCAAGATTTAAATAATCTAATAGAGCAGCTGCCTGAGCCTTTTATCATAATAGGAGATTTTAACGGCCATAATCCACTCTGGGGTAGTAGAGACACAAATTGCCGAGGAAGACAAATTGAGCAGATGATCGAAGATCATAGCCTTTGTCTCCTGAATAATGGGCAGAATACTTACTTCCATGAGCCTTCAAGGACATTCCACGCTCTCGACCTTGCCATCTGTTCACCATCTCTGTTGCCATTTTGCACTTTTAGTGTCGGAAATGACCTGTACAACAGCGATCATTATCCCATTTTTGTATCACTTACACGAAGAGGAGCAAACCCCATGTCGAGACTCCCTCGGTTTATACTGGACAGGGCAGACTGGGAAATCTTCTCTTCCTCCGCAGAGCTCACAGAGGAAATGGTAGAAGATGTGCATATCGATGACGCTGTGGAAGATGTTACTAATATTATTATTCAGGCAGCTATGCTTTCGATTCCTAGAACATCAGGAAAAATGCTTAAATATACGAAACCATGGTGGAATCGCGACTGTCATGAAGCACTGAAAAAACAGAAAAAAGCATGGGGTATTTTTCGTAGATATCCTACTCTGCGAAACCTCATAGCCTTTAAAAGAGCCAAAGCAAATGCACGAAAAGTAAGAAGGCAGAGCCAGAGGGATTCCTGGATTTCATATGTGTCCTCAATAACATCCTCTACGCCTAGTAAGCGGGTTTGGGAAAGAGTTCGAACAGCATGTGGAATGTATAAAGACCACTCACTTTCCTTTCTGGAAAAAGATGGCCGAGTGATTAGCTCCATAGAAGAAATTGCAAATACTATTGGTGAGACATTTGCTGCCGTTTCTTCAAGCAGAAACTATTCACCTGCATTTCTCTCTATCAAGCAACACTCTGAAATAAATCCCATCGCATTCAACTCTTCCAAATCTGAGCCTTACAATAGAGACTTTACTATGGTTGAATTAAGGAGAGCTTTGTTGCAGACACATAGGTCTTGTCCTGGTCTAGATGGCGTGTATTATGAAATGCTAAAGCATCTGTCCTATAAGTCACTGAGTGCCCTTCTCACACTTTACAATAGAGTGTGGAAGGAGCGTACATTTCCCAGTGCATGGAGGAGAGCTGTTGTCATTCCTATTGCGAAGCCAGGGAAAAACCCGAAGAATCCCTCGAACTATCGGCCAATTACCCTTACCAGTTGTGTTTGCAAACTGTTTGAAAAGATGGTAAACAGCCGCCTAGTCTACTTCTTGGAAAAGAATAATATTATATCGCCTTATCAAAGTGGTTTTAGAAAGGGGAGAACAACTGTAGATAACATGCTCCTCTTAGAGACATCCATTCGAAAAGCTTTTGTAAGAAAAAATCACCTTGTCTCAATTTTCTTCGATATAGAGAAAGCTTATGATAAGGCATGGAGATACGGTATACTTCGCGATCTTCACGAGAGTGGCTTGCGCGGCAACCTACCAATTTTCATTCAGAATTTCCTGAACGCTAGAACTTTTCAAGTAAGAATTGGCTCTGTTTTTTCGGATGTTTTTCAACAGGAAGAGGGTGTGCCTCAAGGCTGTGTGCTCAGTGTACCCTGTTTACTTTAAAAATAAATTCTGTACTAAAAGAACTTCCTCCCACCATCTTGGGATCACTATATGTAGATGATTTACAGATTAGCTGTCGAGGAGCAGACATGAGATACATAGAGAGGCAATTGCAGATGGCTCTGAATAAGATCCAAGAATGGTCAGACAAACAGGGATTTACTTTTCCGAAACAGAAAACTGTGTGCGTACACTTTTGTAGGAAGCGAGGTCTCCATCCTGAACCTGAGTTATATCTAAATGGTACAATTTCTCCAGTTGCGCCCGAAGTAAAATTTTTAGGAGTGACGTTCGACCGAAAATTGACCTTCCTTTCTCATGTTTTAAACCTGAGAAAGAAGTGTCTAAAAACATTAAATGTTTTAAAAGTGTTGGCGAACACCTCCTGGGGTGCAGAGCGTTGCTCTATGCTTCGCATTTACAGAGCGCTTATCCGCTCTAGACTGGACTATGGCTCAGTTGTTTATGGATCCGCTCGGTCATCTGTTTTGTTAAAACTGGATCCTGTTCACCATCAAAGTCTGCGGATTTGTTCAGGAGCTTTCAGGACTTCTCCTGTACAGAACCTATATGTTGACTCTAACGAACCATCACTTTATCTGAGGCGTGAGCAATTGTCCCTTTTGCAATATTTTAATATTCTATCCCAACCTGAACATCCCAATAAGCTGTGCTTACTCGATAATGAGTGTAACACATTATATGAAACACGTCCATCCTGTGTTCCTACTTTTCCTTTAAGAGTTCGCCCTGTCATTGAGGAACTTTCCCTCTCTGATATGTGGCCTCAAGCAGTACAGAATTTTGAAATTCCACCTTGGGAAAATGCACGGATCCAGCTTCTCGATATTTTCAAACATCACGTAAAGGCGAGCACTAACGAGATCGTTTACAGACAACTCTTCGCTGAGCACAGGCACAAATATAGCAGTTATCATCCGATATACACATATGGATCAAAGTCAAATGATCATGTCGGGATGGCTTTTGTATTTCAAGATTACATTGAGGGCCGATGCGTGCACCATGCTTTCTCAGTCCTAACATCTGAACTAACTGCAATATATTACGGTCTTTCGTACATCTCAAAGCTCTGCCACAAAAAGTTCATAGTTTATACAGACTCGTATAGTGCTCTTAAATCCTTGGAAGCTTTCCCCAACACGCAGAATCCTGTGGTAGTGGATGTTCTCAAAATTCATAGACATTTAACAATTCGAGGATATGAAGTCCTGTACTGCTGGGTCCCTGGACATGCAGGAATAAAGGGAAATGAGCTTGCAGACATCGCAGCCAAATATGCTGTTGAACCGTCCACTCGCCTTATTCCTTATAGAGACATCTGCTGTGTAATCAAGGGGAAGATGCGGAAAAAATGGCAGCAAATTTGGGATGTTCAGCATCACAACAAGTTGCGAAACGTGAAGCCTAGAATTGAACATTGGGATTTTGCTGGAAATCGTAAGGAGGACGTTCTTTTGACTCGCCTCCGAATAGGTCACACTAGAGTCACACGTAACTATCTTCTCAAAGCTGAAAATGAGCCTGTTTGTTTTAATTGTAATGTTTGTTTATCTGTTCGTCATATTTTAATTGAGTGTCCATGTTTTAATAGTCTTCGCCAGAAATATTTTAATAGCTGTGACTTACCTCTCCACCGTTTAATCGGAAGAGAGGTCAATTGTAATTTATTTTATTATTTAAAAGAGATTGGCTTTTATTACCTAATGTAATTTATTTCGAAGACTGTGTCTTGAATTTTAATATGTGCTTTTAACTTGCGTTTATATGACTTCATCCTCTGGATTTGATGCATTTATCTACTTGTTTATATTTATTGAATTTTAATGACATCAAGTGTAATCATCCCACCTTGTGTTTGGCGCGTCATAATCATCTCTGGTTTTTGCGCCATAATCACTCACTCACTCACTCACTCATTCGAACAAGAGTTTTCAAACGGTGCCACAAATTTTCGATAGGATTGAGGTCAGGACTGTTTCCTGGCCATGACAACAATTTAATGCTCTTTGTACGAAACCACTCTTTCGATATTTTGGCCGTGTGGCAAGGAGCAGAATCCCGCTGAAAAATAAACGAAGCATTGTTGGGAAAGCGATCTCTGATGGAAGGTAGAAGTTTTGGTTCTAGAATAGTGTCAATGTATTTTCTGGCATTCAATGTCCCATCGATGACATGAAGGCGACCGATACCATCTGCTGACATGCATGACCAAATCATAACACTAACTGGGTTCTTCACAGTTGCTTGAATGCAGTCAGGATGTAGCTCTTCTCCTATTCTACGTCTTACATATTTTCGCCCATCACTACCGAATAACGATATCTTAGTTTCATCACTCCATATAACTTGCGACCACTGATCATCTGTCCAATTAATGTGTTCCTTTGCCCACTGTAGTCTTTGCTTTCGTTGCTGAAAATTAAGATAAGACTTTTTTCGTGGAATTCTACCTCTCAGTCCAACATCTGTTAATCTTCTCCTGATTGTTCTTGAACTGACAGAAACACCAGCATCATTCAGATCACTTCTGATGGCCGCTGATGACATTTTTTTATCTCGGAGACATAGTCTTTTTATTCTTATCATTCAGATCACTTCTGATGGCCGCTGATGACATTTTTCTATCTTGGAGACATAGTCTTTTTATTCTTCTGTCATCAATAGATGTGGTACACCTTTTTCGGCCTTTTCCTTCTTTGTTTTTTATTGAATTTGTCTCCTGATATCGTAAACAAAACTTTCGGACTCCAGACGTAGTCACTGAACCACCCACATGTCTTGCAATTTCAGGATAGGAAAGATCACTTTCTCGTAACACAATAACATAACATCTCTTTCTAGGTGTCCAATCTACTCTTTAATTTGATGTCATTGCTTCTTGACTAAATATTAAAAATTTTTACAAAAATACCTACTTGTAATTGCAGTGTATAAGAAACAGGTCCTCCTTCTACAGAACAAAGCAAAATAATGAATTGTTTGAAGTGCAAACATGATGTCAGCTTCTACTGGCAGTTACTAACATTTGATTGGTTCTCAGAACAAGAACGGTGATTGGCCAGGAAAGCTAGACATTACAAACCACTTGATAACTGTTTTTTTTTTTTTATTTATATTAAAGTACATATAACTTTTTTTGTATTGCAAATAATTGAATTTTGTGTTTTGTATTGAATTTAGTAATAAATTCTCTTTAAAATGATATATACAAGTTTGCATTTTGCGAAACGTGTTTTCTATAAGCATACAAAGTTCAAAAACATAAAAATTTCCAGAAGTGTCCACAATTTTGGCCACCACGGTATATATAATATATATATATATATATAAGAAAAATAAAGAATATGTAAAAGATTAAATTAGCAGAGTAAAAAATTAAATTCCCTTCCTTATTCTAAGAAAATTAACCTCTATTTGCAACTATCCAATCAAAATGCGCATTGAGAACTAAAACTAACTCAGTCAAGATTTCACCCTAAACATATAACGCATTTGCTTTCTAACGCTTTCGTCTATGACTGTAGTCTGTCTGCTCCTTCTTTCTTACAGCAAATTTATCTAAAATGTATACTTTTGGGAATAGGCACAATTAATGTGCCAACTTGATTGGGGCCGCAGCATGTTTACTGAAATAAAAAAAATGAAGATTTAATCTGCCTTCGCCTCCAATTCCCTGTTCATTATGGATCAACATTTCTAAGCCATCAAAATTCTCGCTGTTTATTATGGATTCAACCGCCTGCGTTCTACTACAGAATCAATCACATATATAATACATATGCGTGTGATAAAAAAACAAAATTTAGAAGTACTAAATTTTGTAGGGTTTAATTTAATACATTTGTAGGGTTTATATTTATTTTAACTAACATTTATTTTAAGCTATCTTTCCTGTTAAGCCTTTACTTTCCCCTAGAATTGCCAATGCCAGAGTATGTAAATTGTAGTAGAACGCGCAGTATATTCAAATTTTTAGCAGAAGTAAGTTGAGTTTAAATAGAAGGGAAACGAGATTGTATGTGTGCTTCTTGAATCGCGAACGTGAAGGTTGCTAGGTAGAAATTTAAGAACCGCGCGTTTCGGCCTGTGTGCCTATTTCGGCAGTTCGTTGAATCTTCAACTGCTTAATCAGTAAGCTTGCTGAATCTCAGCTGTATCTTAGAACGCGGTTAAGTTAGTTACGATATTAGAGCCTCGTAGGTAGTGATCTCGTTATTTATTCATCCTGTCATTTATTTTTAGTTTCACATTTCTGTTTTGTTAAACCGCCGGGTTGGCGTAGTTTGTGAGCGTCAAGTGAACGCAACTGTTATTTATAAAGTAGAATAAAAAGGGATTTAAACCCTTCTTACAAGTTCTTACGAGTGTAATTTACAGTTCATAGCAGTCACTACTACTGTTGCTGACAAGTTGGGGCCTCGCAACACTATACATTGACTGGAGCTTAATGACTGTGAATCCTTCCGTAGTTTTGAGCCTAAAGCCTTAGATTTACGCTTTAGGCATGTATAGACACGTGACATATCCCTTGCACTAGCGAGCTACGGTGCGTTGATATTGGTATATTTGCTTTGAAGTATGATTTTTATTTAGCATCTAATGCTCTAATTACTGTTACATTTGTCACAGAAAAATAATTTCATAAAAAACTATTTCTAGAAATTATTTTCATAGTTTTTTTATGAATAAAAATTTTTTAAAAATTATAAAACTATCTTAAACTAACTTGAACTAACTTAAATTAATTTAACTATGAAACTAGTTTACGACTAACTTAAATCTAGTTTACCCGTTATTTTGACGAGTATCCGTTGAGATAAGAATACAACATACTGAGCTCTGAAATTAAAGGGCTGAAGAGGAAATAAATTTGGGTATGTATTTGTCTCATTACGTTGATAAGTATCGGCATAAATTAGAAAGCTATAAAAATAATGGTTTTTGTAATTTAGTCATGAAGTGCAAAATCCGTCAAAATGACGGGTCCCGCAAGTCTAGTTAGTATTAAACAAGTGTTACTTTAGATCGGCATGGTGCACTAGATGATTAGTGTTTCATGCTCATTGAGAAAATTCTTATAAATTTCTTATAGAAAATAAAAAAGTGTGTTTAATTTTTCATATTCTAGGTATTTCGGAGTAAAATATTATAAATTGTCCAATACATTTCTAGTTTAAAATAATCTCCAGACATGTGTCACAACTGCATTTAAGAAGACTACTTCTTTATCAGAATAAGAATCGAACAGAAATGTGAATTAATGTAATCTAATCACTAAAAGATAATGTTACTCTTCACTAAGTCTCAGTTTACGCAAATTGTGATACGAGACACAATTCACTCAATATTTGTGACGCTCGTCAGTTTTAAAATTTATCATATTTTTATGAGTTCAAAACATGATTCGCTGTGAGATTAAAAACAGTATTTTATCTCTTTTCCCATATAAAGAGTAACAGTCAAAATGTTAAATTTAATTTCGTATTAAAGTTCTGTTTCAAAATTCTATAGGTTCTGTTTCACGATAACAATTTTTACTTCCTTGTACGAAATAAAGTTTTTTTTTTTTTTTTTTAAATTTTTTTTTAACTTATTACGTGCTCCGCCATAGGCACTATAAGGCGGGAACCCCTTGGAGGTCTTTTTAGGATTTTTAAGGAAAACTCACTTATACCCACGTTGGTGCCCGCCGAAAACATCGCGGACGAAAACGTCGCGGAGAAAACAGCGCAAGGCGAAAACGTCGAAAACATGGTGGGTAAATAAAGCAAACAGAAAACATCGCAGTTTTGAAACATAAATAGTACAAAATATCGTCGTCGAAAATAAAAGGGTTCAAAAATTTCGCAGTTTAAAAACATCATCTTCCAAAATATCGTGGTAAAAAATAAAGTACAAATCATAGCATGATGATAACATCGCAGACATGCATTTTTCAGGCTTTAGTAATTGTGAAAGGATACTCGCATAATGATTTATGAGCGCAAAATGGAAAAAAGGATAGTTTTTACCTTCATATTTTTATTAACTAATAAATACTTGCTGAAAATGTAAAATGGAAACTTAAGCGTAAAAATTAATGCAGCTTATAGCACTTAATAGAATTTTAAACTGACATTAGTTAACTAGCAAAGGTCCTTATTAAATTATATTTTATAAAGTTTTACTGGTAATTTTTCATGAAAAGTATAATCTAAAAAAGATTAGAAGAGGAAAATAAGTAACTGCATGCCCTTATCTTCAAAAAAAGTGGTAAATTAATTATGAGATTATTTTCTTCATTTTTGTTAATCTGATACTCATACAGTGAAAATTATTTTCTTTTTGTTTAAATTTCTTGTTTTGTTTTTTTATAAATTTATTATTTAACAAAAATATGAAAGTAAAAATTATCCTTCTTTCCGTATTGCGCTCACAAATCATTATGCGAATATTCATTTACAGTTATTAAAGCCTGAAAAACGCATGTTTGTGATGTTATCGTCATGCGATGATTTATAGGTACTTTTTTTTTACCACGATATTTTCGACGACGATGTTTTTAAACTGCTAAGGTTTTGAACCGCTTTATTTTTGAGGACGATATTTTGTACCAAGATATTTTAGAACTGCGATGTTTTTCTCTTTGCTTTCTTTTCTCCCACGATGTTTTGTACTACGACGTTTTCGCCTTGAGTTGTTTTCTTCACGATGTTTTCGTCCACGATGTTTTTGCCGCAATGTTTTCAGCCACTGCATCTCCCGCCGGACATGAACATTACCCATGTCGTCTCATAATTTGTCACATAGTCACAGAACCGAACTCCGATGGAACGCTTTATTACACTACGTAAAGAGGAACCTCGCCTGGATCCTAGCACTTCATAACAGTCTGATGCTAATATTCTAAGTTGCCAGCTAATTATAATTCCATAAAGTCTTTCTATAATACTTCGTAAACGCCTAATCCCATCTTCTTTGACGACGAAATTCAGTGGACGAATCAAGTGAAGTATCTCGGAGTCACACTTGACAAAAAACTCACTTTTCAGCAACATTTACACGGAACTGTCAGGAAATTCAATATTTCAATAGCTACTATGCGTCCTTTCCTCGGCAGATATAGCAATTTGACTATCAACAACAAGCTTATTTTATACAAGTCCATCCTTAGACCTACTTTACTTTACGCCAGTTCGGTATGGGGACACGCCGCTAAAGATAAAAGACATAAAAGAGATCCAAGTTATTCAAAATAAAACCCTTCGTGAAATTATGAATGCACCCTGGTTCATCCCAAATTCATATATTCACAGAGATCTTCAAATTGATACTATACAAAATTATATCAAAAAACTTGCAACAAATTTTTTCCTTTCTGTACTATTACATCCAAACAGCTGTATCAGCTCTTTGCGATGCTCACCTTTTCCTAGAGCAAAACACAAATATCCTTCAGATATTCTAACCTAACATTTTGTTAATTGTTTGAAGTACCTACTACCTTACTGATCCAACTTTTTTTTCACATTGCTGGTCTATTTTCTTTCATTTCATCTTTCTTCGCCGACTGATGGCGGCTGAGTGAAATATCTCATTCTACCATCTTGATTCTTCATATTTTCCCTTTGTTGTTCCAGACATTCTTTTATCTGATACAGAGTATAAGCGAGCTGTCGCGTGTTGTCACTCTCTTTCCATTCGACACAATCAGCAAAATCTTGTCCAAATGCAATCAAGAACGATATTTTGTACCACGATGTTTTAGAACTGCAATGTTTTCTCATTGCTTTATTTTCTCCCGCCATGTTTTGTGCCACGTTTTCGCCTTGCATTGTTTTCTCCTCGACATTTTCGCCCGCGATGTTCTTGCCGCGATGTTTTCGGCTGTAACCATCCACGTTACATATAGGGTAAACCACGAAAGCGCCCATACAGTCAGCCCGTTCGTCGAGACTCGAACCTCATAACGAACTACCAGTGGTGAGCCTTAAAAGAAGTGTTGTAATTGCGAACAATTTCAAGTACCGTATTTCAACGGAAATATTTATTTTGGCCTCTCACGAATCCATTTGAACGATGTTTTTGCGTAACATCTGCACGTAAGGATAGAATAAAGGGCTATTTTTCTGAAACGAATTATAAAATGGATTTTAAATGGATTCAGAAGATGTTACATTTGTTCGTGACGTCTGTACGTACGTATGTATCTCGCATAACTCAAAAACGAGTAGACGTAGAACGTTGAAATTTTGTATATGGGATTGCTTAGTTTTGCACCTCATTTTTTTCGTTGCAATCGACCGCACCAAACATATATATTGCCACTCTGTTACCGGAATTGATGAGTTCAGTTTTCTTACTCTTATACGTTGGTAAATTGTGCACTTTTTTCTTTAAAAGTGATTGAATCGCGTTATTCTTATGTTCCAGTTAAGTTTTTTATGCTTTTAGTTAATCTGCTTGCAGTAGTTGTAGAATTAGCAATAATTTAAGAGTTGTTTAAGTACGATTAAGCTTAATCTTTTTTCCATAACAACCATATTTGTTTATATTTGAAACCTATCAGAATAGTGAATTAAGGCAGTTTCTGCTCCTTCACTTGCCTTTTGCTGAGTGGGACCGATAATAAAGTCTCAGTTTGTGCACCGAAACATCTGCCTTTTTGCCCGTCGGCCAAATGGCTTGTTTTTGCGTAGAAATTCTAATTTGAACTGTATTTTTTAAAAATTGTTTTAACTGTATTTGATGTTTTATATTTTTCTACATTTTTGAATTTTTAATAAAGATATTTTGAGGTTTCATGCATTTTTGCCTTGTTGTGAAGTGAGAACTGAATTAATTGAATGAGAAATATATCTCCAACTAAATTCGAAGAGAGAAGTTTAAATGAAATGTAGCAAAAAATGTGTATAATATAATAGGCTGCATAAGGAAATCATGTGGTGTCTACAACAGATATATATATATATATGTTTTCCATGTTTGTTTGTTACATTTGCATTTGAAGAAAAACACCTGTCTTATATGCTGTAATCATCTCTGACCTACGTTTAGTTCGACTCTGTTAGTCTTTTTATTTATTTATTTATTTTTTTATAATTAGGGTCTCGTGTGATTTCTTAAAGTTCGGGTCCGACGCATTATAGATAAACTAAAATTTAAACAGCAGCTACAAAATGTTTAATTTCTTTTGTAAAATGTTTAAAAAAAATCTGATGTGTTCATCCCATGATTTTCTTGCACGGAATATTAAATTATACTCATTTTTTCTTGCATTTCATTTAAACTTATTGGATTGAATTAAATCTACTTCGTCGTTAGTGCATAAACCACAATAGAATAAATGCACTTTTTAAAATTCATTATAAAAAAAATGCACTCTTTTTAAAATTCTTTATAAAATAAATGCACTCTTTAAAATTCATTATATTTGTTTACCATAGCGACACTGTAGTGCTAGGTTCACTTAAGAGCGTTACATTTCGTTCATATGATAACTCAGAATGCATATAAATTTATATCATTTGAAGAATTATCTAATCGTTGTCACGTGTTCTATTCAAAAAGTATAGTAAATCTAAAACGATGTATAAAAGAAATTAAGCAAACAAAACAAAAAAGAAACAGTTTTTCACAGACGATTGAGTATTTCTCATTTAATTAATTCAGTTCTCACTTCGAGAGAAGGCAAAAATACATAAAAACTCAAAATATCTATATTAAAAATTACGAAGTAAATCTTAAACACTTATTTCCTCAGAAAAATTCCAGAAAGAAATTAAGCATAATTTAATTGGCAATAATAAATGAATGCGTTATCTTTGTTGTTGCGAAGCTAAGTTTCTCTAGATTGGCAATAAATCCACGAGTCTCCTGTTTCAAACGTAAACATCAATGACCGCCATCAAGAGAAGTATTAGTCTTAGCGGCACTTAAACAACTTTAAAATTGTTGATAATTCTAAACATATTGCATAGAGATTTACTAAAGGCATAAAAACCTTAACCGGAAGATAAGAACAACATAATTCAATCATTTTTAAAGCAAAAAATGCACAATTTACAAACATGTAAGAGTAAAGAAACTGAGATCACTGAGCCGGTTAGAAGTACGTTTGGTATATATACGTATGTTATATATACGGTATATATTTATATACGTTTGCTGCGGCCGATTGCAACCAAAATACGAGGTGTACTTCTGCATGTTATAGCAGTCCTATATATACAAAAATTCAACATTCTGAGGTTACTCGTTTTTGAGTTATACGAGATACGTATGTATTCAGAATTCACTTTAAAGCAGTTTTATAATTTTTCGCGTGAAAAAGAGTGTTTTATTCTGTCCTTACGTACAGATGTCACGCAAAAACATCGTTAAATTGCATTCGATAGCGTTCAAAATGAATATTTTCGTTGAAATTATGATGCCTGAAAATTTTTCGTTTTTACTTCGTACAAAGAAGTAAAAAGAAAAAAAAGTCTTTGGTTATCAAATTGTTTCATCAAATTAAGATATTCTTTGGCTATAAAACATATTTCAGATTTAATGATTATCTCCTTAAATGGGAAAACTTTAAGTGAATTTAACAGCTTAGGCAATAAACGCTTTTTTTGAAAATTCATCGCTCGTATTTTTTCGAAGATCGACAGATGTGAAACAAGAAGAGAATCATGTGTGGTAGCTTCTGGTATAAAATATGCCGAATATAAATTACTCATTATTTTATTTAATTTCTGTGTTAGTTTGCGATTTATAAATTTTAATGATTTTTTTTTATTTTAAAATGTTTCTTGCTTATGCTTAATTATTTTGCTTATTATCTTTCTTGCTTGCTTAATTATTTTGATTTTCTCTTTTTGCAAAAAGTAAAGTATTTCATCAGAATTCTATACTCTGTTTTTACAAGAAAAACTGCGAGCTCTTTGTGAATGGCTGCCTCCTTCAGGTCTCGGTCAGAGTCTTTAAGCTGAGGTTCACAAAATTTTTTTCTATTACATTGCCCGAATCAGCTCCGAACTTAGGGACAGACCCCTGCTATCGGTAATTGGGTCAGGCAAGAAAGGATGTGCGTCAATGATGACGTCACCAAGGCTGCGTGGGCGTTCATTTTTACGAAACGTGAATGCAAATTTGCAAAATAATATGTTTCACCTTTTGCTTATTGAATAGAATTGCCGCTTTGCAAGGATTCACTGTTTGATTGTATGATATTACACGGCGAACGTGTGTAAACTACAACTTTTGGGCTGTTATGTTTGCATCGCATATGTATGTTTGCGTATGCAATCAAAGTTTATAAATAGCACACCAACATATGATGTTTTCTGTTACGCAATGTAGTGGTCTCAAACTGGCGATGCGAATACATTTGTTGCAAAAATTTCAAGATTTTAACTGTTTGTCCCAGTCCATCCCAGTCCAATCCCAGTCCAATTTCCATTAAAAACAGACATATATAACGCACTAGAAAATCTACAAATACAGCTAAATAGTTTACAATGTGATATAAATCTTAATTTTAAAATTCAGATTTTTATTAACTTTTATTCGTACTTTCCATTATCTTCAGTTAAGGGGCATGAGAAAGTGTAATGATCAGAAGTTCCCTGTTACCCATATTTACAGAGGGGGGGGACAGGGAACATTCGATCATTACATTTTCTCTTTATCTTCACTTCTAGAGTGGTTAAGTTTATTTTGAATCCGGAGACGTGAAAAATGAGCAAGACTGGAACCTGGACCTCTCGAATACGCGTCCAGTGTGCTACTGTTACACCACGAAGGCATGCTGGAAGAATGGAGAAAACAAGACCGTCCTTGAAACGGTTAGGTGGACTTGGCCCGATACTGGTGCCCTATATACTCCCCCTTTTAAAAGGTGACTGGGAATTAGAGGACCCATTCGCCAAATCCTGGTGATGAAGAATCATCATCCGCCACTTTTTAGTTCGGGCGCCACTGTAGACTCATTCGGTAATTTTGAATTAGGGGACGTGAAAAATGAGCAGTGCCCTCGCCAAGACTCGAAGTTGTATCGAAGCGCGACGAGTGTGCTAACAGTTACACCACGAAGACATGTTGGAAGGAGGGAGAAAATACCTTATAAATTGAGGATAATCACACAAAATCGTCACAAAGTGATCTCCTGGCATTCCAAAGATTTATAGTTAAAGATAAACATTAGTAACCGAAGATTAAAAAATTATGCAACGACTCTCTTCCTACGGCTTGGATCTTCGTCAAATATAAGTTTCTCATGTTGCATAAATTTAAACTTTTGTATCACTGTGAATATGTTCGAAAGGATTCCACTTGTGAATTTTATAAACTGGAATAACCCTTTATAATCGTAATAACCCCGTGAACACCTCCTAAGTAGCATTATTAATGTTCATTATAACACTGTGTTCCCTGTACTTATATTTATATCATTATTTTTATCTGTTACTTATTATGTTTATCTGTTATTTTTGTTACATCCAAACAGATGTAACAAATGTTTTCAATTTAATTTGTGAATTTTAGGATGTGCGTTAGAATCTCTTTATGTCCTAAATCATTATTCTCAATAAATACAGGATGCGGAATATACGGTGGGATTCCACGATACACTATAATACACTCATGTCCATAAATTAAGGATAATGCAAAATCAGGCAAAGGAAGAGTTAGAAGCAAAACAAATTTGACTTATTTGTAAAGCTTATTTATTCAACAAAAGGTAAAGAACAAAAAAAGATGCTATATGTTTGATATTATTAAAAAAAATAGCGATTTTTTCTTCCTGGAGCAAATTACGAAAAAAAACCTATTTACAAGAAACCAATATTACATGGTTGGTATGATTGTTAATACATTGTATGTCTCCCAGACGATGCAAAACAGTCCATACAACGCCTAGGCATGCTGAGTATCAAATTATCGATA
This sequence comes from Stegodyphus dumicola, assembly GCF_044657685.1. Lineage (NCBI taxonomy): Eukaryota > Metazoa > Arthropoda > Arachnida > Araneae > Eresidae > Stegodyphus > Stegodyphus dumicola. The sequence continues at coordinate 16,009,408 of NC_140772.1, read as the reverse complement.
TGATCTTGGGGCATATTACACCACTCAAAAAGCAATGCTCTCCGAAGTTCAGGTAGACATGTAGGAGGAGGTTGACGGGCTGCAACTCGTAGGCCAAGCATGTGCCACACGTGCTCTACTGGATTCAAGCCCGGTGAGAATGCTGGCCAGTGCATACGGGTGATATCCTCCGATTGAAGGCATTCGCTTACGATGTTTGCACGGTGAGGACGGGCGTTGTCATCCATAAACACAAATTGTGCGCCCATGGCGCCCCGAAACAAACGTACATGTTGTTCCAGAATGACGTCCCGATAGATTTGGCTTGTCATGGTTCCAATTTGAACATGCAGGTCAGTTCTGGAACCCAGAATAATTCCACCCCAAACGAGCACTCCTGCACCACCGTAATGGTGTCGTTCAATGATGTTTTCTTGGTGGTAATGGGTGCCTGGAGCTCTCCATATGAAAGTCCGGCGAGAATCAGACTGCAAGCTAAACCTGGACTCGTCGGAAAACACACAAGCCCACTGTTGCGGTGTCCACAATGCATGCTCTCTACTCCAGGCTAACCGCAGGCGACAGTGAGTTGCAGTAAGTGCAACGCATCTGACAGGTCTACGAGCATATAGACCAATCTGCCCTAAGCGTCTGTACACGGTCTGCCTTGAAATTGTCGTACCAGTGGCTGAAGAGAGCTGACGAGACAGGTCTGAGGCTGTGCTCCGCCTGTTTCTTTTGGTAGTAACTTCCAAATATCGGTCCTCATTTGATGTTGTAACAGTGGGGCGACCTGTGCTGTAACGTCTAGTCACATTACCATCATCTTGGTATCGTTGCCAAAGCCTGAAGATGACACTCTGGGCAATTTCAAGTTCGTCTAATACTTCCAGTTGGGTACGCCCACATTCCAGACGGCCGATAATTCTACCTCGTAAAAAATCATCCAAATGCGTCCCTTGTGTCATAACTATTCGGTTATTGCACTGAAATGCTTATAAAGCGCCTGCGAACAATTTTACTTCTTTGCCTGTATTCCTTATATATCACTCTCTTTCACTCTTGTCAGTCCACCAGCGGCCGAGCGGTAAAGTCGCTGAACACTGGTAGTTCGGTCCGAGGTTCGAATCCCGCGAACGGGCTGGCTGCATGGGCGTTTTCGTGGTTTTCCCCCATGTGTAACGTGTATACGAGCCAGTTTCCCTTAGAAAGTCCTCCACGAAGGCTCTTCTTAGGCAGATAGCCCTCGAGGCTTTGCCATAATTACACATATACACACTACACTCTCGTCATTGTGACGTACCATCGGTGTCATCTGGTTACTTCCGGAAATTTGCATATGATTCTTGAAGATGTGTGTAATGATTTTACAGGTGATATATTTATTTTAGAGTTCGATTACCGCGTGACTCCGAATTATCCTTAATTTATGGACATGAGTGTAGTTAAACTCTAGATCAGCGAACCGGAGGTACGCGTACCACTGGTGGTACGCAAGAGCAAATTAGGTGGTATGCAAAGAAACAGCGTATTTTTAAGTATTAAATTCAAAAATCTCGTAAAAAAAAATTGATAAAAATTTCTTGTGGCTGAACTCTAACTGAAGATTTAAAAAATAACACTTGCTAACTTTTGGCTGAACCGAAAAAAGAATTTAAAGACATTTCAAATAAAGCTATTACATTTTTATCACCGTTTTGCAGAACCTATTTGTGTGAACACGGATTTTCTTCCATGTTATATTTGAAAAATAAATGCCAAAGAAAATTAGGTTAATCTTTGGATTATGGTAACTTGGCAATTTTTTGGCGAAAATTTGGCGACTAACTCTGCTACAACAACCTGCTAGTTTTTATTTGGACGCCATTTTGTTTTCACAAAGTAAAGGCATATTTTTTTTTTTTTTTTTTTTTTTTACTCAACATTTTTTTCTAACAATCTGCTAGCCGAATTACGCTTATGCTAGAACTTTTATGGAACAAAAGTGCTTAATCATGACGAAGATTAGGTGCGAAATTGGGAGAAAGTGCAGAATCGCAAACTGCTTGCCGCGTTTTTAAGAACTGCACATACAGGCTATCCATGTACACGTCGACCTATTTTCACTTAAAAAAACATTCCAGAATTGCACAAATATGGCATTGCGCACTCTCTTGACTTTATCCATGTGCACTGCTAAAGTCCTAGCTAGTAACCTTTATCGCCTTACCAAAATGTCGCCAATCTACCTGTTACCATATTCCAAAGATTAGCCGAAAATTAAAAGTGCATCCTAATTTACGCTTAAAACGAAGTGAAATAAGGTCAAACATGAAGAAATTGATCTCCCTTAAACAGGCCTAAATTTCGCACTAAATTTTAAAATTAAAGCATTATCACTTAAATTTTGATAATTAATACGGTAACCAATTTTGAATCAAATATTTTCTATGTGTGCCTAATTAATACGAATGGCCAAGAGCTTGTGCAAGTGGCAAAATATTTTTTAAAATATTTTTATTGAGAAATTGAAAAAGAATCACTGCAAAATGTAATGGTGGTACTAAGTTTTTCAATTTTTGTTTAGATGGTGCGCGTTAGTCAAAAGGTTGAAAACTGCTGCTCTAGATCCTTTGAAAAGCTTCAGTTGCTCATTTTCTCAACCTTTGTTTGCAAACTTTTATAAAGCTTGCAGTTTTTTTTAAGGGTTAGTTAGTACGGGAAGGCATTACCAGTTGACCCATGGTACATCGCTGGTGTTCCCCATAGTTTTATCTATACCTGTACTTGTCAAAACATAAATACGCTGAGTTTGCACTAAGAACAATCGCTTTGACTGGAATACATTTAATACCAATATATTTTTTTCGCAGTTAAAAATTAACGAGAAAAGAAGCCCATTCACCGATGAGCATCTACAATTCCGTGATGAGATACTTTCAACTGCTAAGTAATTGCTCTTTGAAGCTTTATAACAATCGAAACGCATTCAAGAGTTAAGCTGTAGTAAAAAATAAAAGTTTATATTTATTTACCTGCAAACATATCAACTTTTATTCCTGCGTCGAAGGAAAATTTGTTAAATAAGAAGAAAACACTAAGTTGTCATTATTTATTCTCAAATTTTATGCCGCTTGGGAAGTTTTAATTGAAAACTTCGAAAATTTTCATAATTTGTATATTTTTAATTTATATTAAATTTACTGATTAATTAAACACGTTAAAATTACTTTAAATAAATATTAGTCACAAAATGTAGTATTTAGTTCTTGGTATGTTTACAAAGTGTAACCAACAAAAATGTCTTGCAGTTACCAAACTTAGGATTCCACGGCTTTCAGGGATACCGAAGGATCCGAGTTCAAATCCCGGAGAAGTCATGGGTATAATTTGTCCGTGCCTTCATAGGAGGCAGTGGGGGTAGGTGCCTCCGTAATGAAGTGATCACTGTTTACGGCCTAGCGGCCAATGCTTATAAAGGGCTAAAGCCAGCTAGTGGGGGAAAAAACATTCTCTGCTCTTTTTGGATCACTTTTTGGTAAATTCTGCTTCCTCCCTTCGAACATCTTGCATCGATAAAGAACGTATAGGTACATACCGCAGAGGAGACATTTATGCCAAATAAAAATGACTGGTAGGAAAGCTCTCCAGCCGATAAAGAAACTCATCTGACCAAGCGTTGGTTTTCCATTCGTTTAGGGACCAACCGATATGCTCACGAGCCCACGAGAGTCGCTGCAGGCGATGTCGTGCTGTCAGTAAAGGCACTCGAGTCGGTCTTCTGCCGGCATAGCCCAAGGAAGACAAATTTCGCCTCACTGTCCTATCGGATACGTCCCTCGTACGTCCCACATTGATTTCTGCGGTTATTTGACGCAGTGTTGCTTGTCTGTGAACATTGACAACTCTACGCAGATGTCGCTAGTCTCGGTCGTTAAGTGCAGGTGGTCGGCCACTGCGCTGCCCATGGTGGGATGTTATGCCTGAAATTAGATACTCTCGGCACACTCTTGACACTGTGGATCTCGGAATGTTGAATTCCCTAACGATATCCGAAATGGAATGACCCATGCATCTAGCTCCAACTACCATTCCGCGTTGAAAGTCTGTTAATTCTCGTCGTGCGGCCATAATCACGTGAAAGCCTTTTCACATGAATAACTTGAACAAAAATGAAAGCCCTTCCAAAGCACTTCGCATTTATACATTTTCTACGCGATACTACTGCCATCTGTATATGTGCATATTGTTATCCCATGACGTTTGTCACTTCAGTGTAAAAATTACTACCACAAAAGAAAAAAAGAAAAGAAAGAAAATTACTACCACATCTCAAGATGCTAATGCTAATAACATGATTCCCCACAATTCTGTACCAGTTTTGATAGAGAACTGATGGGAGAGGAAATTTAAAGGTCTTGTATCATCTTTGCTTGTCATCAACCTCTATAGACAGTTTTTTGACGGAGGGATTTTAAGTGCTTTTAGTTCATGAAGGTACTACAATCAGAGTCTTAGTAGCTTTACCCAATTCAAACCTTCAGCCAGCAATGTCCATTGGCTCATACCTATCTTGGGTAGTGAGATTTATTATTCCCAACGATTCCCAAAATAACGGGATTCAAGTCGCCCTTATGTCTACCTCAATCACTCTACCCGCAATATACCTATATACCGCAATTCATACAATAATATATATAGATATATATATATACATTGAAGTGACAAAAGTCATGGGATACCTCCTAATATTTTGTCGGTCCTCCTTTTGCCCGGCGAAGTGCAGCAACTCGACGTGGCATGAATTCAACAAGTCGTTGGAAAACCCCTCTAGGAATATTGAGCCATGCTGCTTCTATAGACGTCCATAATTGTGAAAGTGTTGACGGTGCAGGGTTTTGGGCACGAACTGACCTCTCGATGATGTCCCATAAATGTTCGATGGGATTCATGTCGGGCGATCTAGGTGGCCAGATCATTCGCTGGAATTGTCCAGAATGTTCTTCTAACCAATCGCGAACAATTGTGGCCCGGTGACATGGCGCATTGTCATCCATAAAAATCCCATCGTTGTTTGAGTACGTGAAGTCCATGAATGGCTGTAAGTGATCTCAAAGTAGCTGAAGGTATCCATTTCCAGTCAATGATCGGTTCAGTTGCACCAGAGGACCGAGTCCATGCCATGTAAAAACAGCCCAGACCATTATGGAACCACCACCAGCTTGAACAGTGCCTTGTTGACAACTTGGGTCCATGGTTTCGTGGGGTTTGCGTCACACTCGAACCCTACCATCAGCTCTTACCAACTGAAATCGTGACTCATCTGACCAAGCCACGGTTTTCCATTCGTTTAGGGACCAACCGATATGCTCACGAGCCCACGAGAGTCGCTGCAGGCGATGTCGTGCTGTCAGTAAAGGCACTCGAGTCGGTCTTCTGCTGGCATAGCCCAAGGAAGACAAATTTCGCCTCACTGTCCTATCGGACACGTCCCTCGTACGTCCCACATTGGTTTCTGCGGTTATTTGACGCAGTGTTGCTTGTCTGTGAACATTGACAACTCTACGCAGATGTCGCTGGTCTCGGTCGTTAAGTGCAGGTGGTCGGCCACTGCGCTGTCCATGGTGGGATGTTATGCCTGAAATTAGATACTCTCGGCTCACTCCTGACACTGTGGATCTCGGAATGTTGAATTCCCTAACGATATCCGAAATGGAATGACCCATGCATCTAGCTCCAACTACCATTCCGCGTTGAAAGTCTGTTAATTCTCGTCGTGCGGCCATAATCACGTGAAAGCCTTTTCACATGAATAACTTGAACAAAAATGAAAGCCCTGCCAAAGCACTTCGCATTTATACATTTTCTACGCGATACTACTGCCATCTGTATATGTGCATATTGTTATCCCATGACTTTTGTCACTTCAGTGTAAATCACTGTATCGCAAAAAACCAATGATCTTGCAATAGAGTGATTTAGATTTGCGATTATTATAATATGACAATAACAATAAAAGTCAGCTATTAACGCAAACTTTATGCTTGAGGTATTTCTCAGAGTTTATTGAGATATGTTCTTATAATAATAGAAAAACAGGGAAGCCGTTTTCAATTTTAAGGAATTATTGCATTCTCCCCTGCGTTGTTTCGTTGTGTAAATAGTTAGCATATCCAATTAACACTAAAAGAACTCATGGTTCGAATCTTGGCAAGGACACAGTTGATTTACCATGTTTCGTTGCCCAAAATGCCTAATAGTCTCTACAGTAAAGTCTGAAATAAAATGCAATGAACAATAATTTTCTAAAGTTTGTCTTTTAGCATGTGGGCATTCCGCTGTGAGTGCTTTATATTATATATATGTTTTTATTTTCCAATGGCAGCTTGTGAACAATTACAAATGTAGCCCAGTACATTAATCTATACAAGGCCGGATGTGGTGGTCTCTTTATTATGGAGGCACCTAATAGGTGTGCCACCATCGCTTTTCCTGTGAAGGGACGGACAGTTATAACCATTCATTCCCCGGGATTCGAACCCAGGCCCTTCGGCATCGCATTCAGCTTCCCTGACCACTATACTGACTGGGCGGCGCTTTATATTATATTGTACATAGGAAGTTAAAACAACAATAAGGTGCAGAAACACCAATGTGGTACCGGAACTGTTGCATAGGACTATGCACTTTCCAATAAGATGAAGGAGGACCTGCGTGTTTACCATTTCCTAGGTAGGAGGAGTTGTTAGACTGTCTGTGAGTTGGTTTTCAGTACTTTAAACGGTTTGTTGCAGCCAAGCGGAAACGTTCTGGCAATGAAAACATTCGTCCATTTGCGTGGGAATTACCTGTAATGTTTATATATGTATTCCGACAATTAAAGTATGATCTGTTACTTTATTCGTTTTAATTCAGATCATTACTGAACGATCCAATATGTAGAAATAAATTAAAATTTTAGTTTGATTTCGAAAGCTAGAAATAGCGAAAGTGACTAAGTAAAATCAACATAAAAACGTTTCCCTCTTCTCTAAACTTCGTGAGTTACTTTGATTATCAATACTAATTTATATCAAATTTTTATTAAAACTCTTCATACGGAATGCAAAATAAATAGTTTTGTACAGGAATATTCTTAAAAGTGTTTGATAATTTTGCTCATAGTCTTCTGACTATTGTTCAGTATCATCTTCTGCCAAATTCTCAGACCGTAATAGTCTTTGCTGGTTTATCATTTGGATAAAATGGCTTCAACAAATCAATTCAATAATTATACATTTTTCAGAATAAAGTCATTTACATTTGTTCTAAACTCTGCTCTTGTTTTACAAAATAAACTAAATTGACAGGTGCCTTATTTGTGGGATTTTACTTTTCCCTCCACATTGTTTCATTATGGGTAATGACATTCTCCTCCTAGCGTGTACGCGCTAGGAAACTCGACTTTACAGGACTGCAAAAAAGAACTTTTCCCGTCTGTTTGGCAAGTTCGTGTACACACTGTTCATCCCTCAAATTAATGTCTTTCTAACACTATGTATGTATTTTTATTTATTAAAAGAATTTATTCTTTATAGAATGGTGTTTAATAATCACCCAAACATGGTAAATGTCCTCTGCACATTTATAAATTGGTGTTTAATAATCGTCTAAAAAACTCCGAAGTCCCACAATACATGCGACATGAAGTAATTTTGTGGAATAAAAATAAGAATTTAATCGCCTTAAAGGTATTTTTACACCCTTAGCCATAAAGTTGCAGTTAACTTCCCTACCTTTTAAACTATCTTTTGCGTAGTCTTAATTCCATAACCTTCTGGTATGAACGAATACATGTAGAGTGAATTATAAAGAAGACTGGGAAGTGTTTAACTTCCAAGATAGGACAGTGTTTAGCTTCTAAAGATTGGACAGTGTTCAAGCTTAAAAATGTAAACTTGAAAGTTATTGCCACAAAGTATGAATTAAAATCTATATTGAAAACATAATTCAGTACCTATTGACAATTTTATATAGGGTGAATCTGAACAAAATGGTAAAACTTTAGGGGGGGATAGAAGGCAGCTGTACGAGCAATATTCGTCATAGAATGTGTGGTCGGAAGGCAAACGCCGAGCTGCGAGGCGGCATTGTAAATAAATGGTATAAAAAGGCTCGGTGCTCGCACACAACGGCATTTTCTACCGAGGATTGTCGACAATATTGCTGCTTATACGAACCATGCAATTTCCTGGGCGATGGATTGGTCCAGATAGTCTCATAGCTTGGCCACCAAGATCACCGGATCTCTCGCGTTTGAAATTTCTCCTGTGGGCCATATGAAAAGACTAATCTACGAATGCCCCGTTGAAACAAATATGGATTCTAATCGTCAGGTTCGTCGTTGTTGCCGGCGATATACGGGAAGTGACTTGTGTCTTCGCAAATGTGCGTCATTCCCTATCGCGCGGGTGAGAAGTCTGCATTACAGCTGGCCGAAGATCTTTTGAGCATGTGCATGAATTACATTCCTGTTAATATAATGTTTTCTGAAGTATCTCCTCTAATTCTTGTATTAATTTTGTAAATGTGACGATGGAAAACTACCCATTAACTTCTCACCGCTTGAGTTCCGACCATATATTCTATGACGAATATTGCTCGTATAGCTGCCTTCTATCACCCCTTAGAGTTCTGCCTTCTTGTTCAGATTCATCCTATATAAGCCAGTGGGAATCAAGATTGATGCAGAAGATTGTATCGTTCTTAATTCACACGATGATATAAAACACAACAGATAATATATAACACAACATGATATAAAACACAACAGATAATGATATAAAACATCGTGCTATTTGAAATATAAAGCACCATGTTATTTAAAGCGTAAAACATTTTGAAAATAAATAATAATTCGCCATTTCAACTTTCATACATATTTTCTAAATGCAAATAAAAATGAAAGGGAAATGAAATGTAATAAGCAATAAATTCGCCCCCAGCTGTTTCATCGCTTTGTATTTGAACATTTTATCGACTGCGCATTCGACTCAATCTAAATTATGATGACAAAGTAATTCAAAAGCAATAATCTAATAATCTCCGTATCAAAGAAAATAAAATCTTGCTACTGTCTCGTCAAACACGCGCAGTCACGCAATAAGAAAATTTTGGTCAAGAGCTACGAAAAATGGGAAATATTGAATTGTCTTTTATCATAGAACAGGAAAAAGGAAATAGTCGTTTTAAATCTGATTAATATCGGAAATAGACTCAAGGGTATCTCAAATGGCTTCTTGCTTCTGTGCACCTGATAGTGAAAATAATGTTTCGGAAAATCTATAATTGAATCTGTAGGAATTGGAGTGTCCTTTGTCAATTGAATGCCTCCTAAGAAGAACGAAATGAAAGCAATGTTAGATACAAGTCCAAAACTATGAAAAATTAAGAAGACCTGATATTAAATAAATATTTCCTTCAATAAAAGGTACAGGAAAATAAAAAGTCATTTAAGAATGAGATTATTATGGTAAAATTATAAGAATTTTATTTCTAGTAGAGAAAAGAAATAATATATTTGTTAACAAACATAAATCAGAAGTGTTGTCAGCGATTGAACATTACCGCCGTCTTTATCTGCAAACGAATAAAAGGAAAAGGCCACAAACAGAAAGAAAGATTAGTGAACTTTCGAGGACATATTACCAGTTAACAAAGGCGCCCTTTACGACGAAAGGGAAAATAAAAAATAACGAAAGGTAACAAATCATAACAGTGCCATCTAGGAATAAAAAACGGAATCAAATCAAGAACTGATCTGTTTATAGAAGAGTGGTAAAAATCATTCAAATTTTAAATCATTGAAATACACAGAGGAATTCTGTTGCCGCTGCTTGTTTTTGTTAAAACGAAAACTCATTGATCTCTCTTTCTGTTTTTAGTGCTTGCCTTTCAATTCATTGCAGAAAATGATAGTGTTGAATTGCTGAAAGCGTTTTTGCTAAGATAAAATATTTTTCAATCAGTGCTGGTTTTCTGCACTCAATTATATTATTGTTCTTCTTAATCCTCTAGGTATACTTGTTAACCATTCGAAATCGAATCAGGGACTTCTCGAGATATATAAACAAGCGTCAAAATCAAGTGGTGGTATGCTCGTGGTGCTGCGTGGTATGTAGTTGCTTGCTGTTGTCGTCATCCATTAGAAGTAAAAAGAAGTGCAGCAGCGCACGAGTTTTGCATGTCCTAGAAGATGATAATGACCTTGGGATTCCATCCTTGGTCTGTTATGTGGCAGTCGAATATCATATCGCTGTTGCAAAAGAGCTGCCGTGCGACAGATTCTGATATTCGAACTGTTGTGTAATGTCAGCATTTGATTAGCTTTCGAGATCGCTGTACGCTCCCCTTCCAAACATTTCTGATGCGCTATGAAGAGAAACGATTGTTGTTGTGAATTGATACTTTGATACGAACGTGATTATGCAAGGTTTCTACTGCAGCAGCAGTACTTCCCTGTAACCTGAGATGTTTTCACGATGGGCATGGTGATGAGGTTTACATGAGTAGATCCCAAGATGGAATATCAGCATTCAAAAGAAAGAAAATGGCCCAAAAAACATGGCTTGGGGAAGTGAAGAATCTGCTGCAGATCTTGGAGGGAATTTCAGAGTTACATATTAGTGGCTAGGATGAATATAGCTAAGTTCTAATAGGCGGTGCCATAGATGAGAGAGGGATGCTGAGTGGTCTATTTAAAATTTAATAACAATATTCCAAGAGCAGGAAAAATGCAAATTTAGTTTCAAAACGTCGTAATAATGTAGTTAAGTTCGAGAAAACGGTAGAAGTTGAAATGACCAGTACTTCCAAATGTCGTTACCCACTGAATATCGAACTGCGGATCTGTAGGTCTATGCTCTATCCGTTCGGTACTCTGATGATGTTCGATGCTTGTGAAAATATGAAGTGACTAAGAAGCAGATCAGGAACTTGTGTGGAGAAAGCGTCTAAAGTCCGACGTGGGAAGAGATAGTTTTAGCTGTTTTGATTTAACATATTAAAGACATGAGCTGTGAAGGGCCGAGCAAAGTAGTCGTCATCGATTATTACATAGTTTGGCACGTCAGAAAAATCAACAAAGTGGTTATGGATGGCTTTTTGATAGAAACTTTACTTTCGTTCAGTTTGTTGAGGTGGGTCTTAACGCAGTCAATGTTCAGATCTCTATGAAGATTTTTGTTCCTGATGAAGTAAGGTGCTCCAGTAATTAGTTGTAAATATTTATTTTGTATGGTTTGCAGTTTTTTAATTTCGTTACGTTTTGCATTTGCCCAGACAGGCGAGGCATATGAAAAGATGGGAAGGATGATGGTGGTATAAATACGCTTTTTCCTGGTCATGCTGAGTCCTGAGTTTTCTGAGAGTAGAAAATAGAGTTTCCGCATGATAGCGTAGATTTTTCCCCTGGTAGTATTGATGTGAGCTGACCAAGTGAAGGATCTATTAAAGGTGACTCCCAGATATTCGGCAGCGTTTACGAAAGGAACTTGTTTTCCGAAGAGATAAACAGAGTTATTAATACTATCCCTGAGCTTGTATCTTCTGATGAGGAGGATCTGGGACTTATCAGGATTTATGTGTGTTCCCCACGTCTGACACCAGTTTCCTACTTCTGTCATTTTTCGTTGTAACTGAAGGATTGCGTTGTCCGGTTTTCTTGATTTTTATATGAGCGCAGTGTCATCTGCGTAGCATGAGAGCAGGAAATTGTGGTCACTGGAGAACTTAGGAAAGTCGTGCACATAAATTAAGTAGTATATCCGACCTAAAATGCTTCTTTGAGGAATTCCAGCAAGTATAAGATGAGGATCAGAGCTGATATCACCTTGCCTCACTGAAAACGTTCGATGTTCCAGGAAAGATCTACTAATGAGTATCAGTTCACGAGGAATTCGAAGTTTGATGAGCTTGTAAAGCAAACCGTCATGCCAGACGCGGTCAAAAGCTTTTGCCACGTCCAACATGAGTTGTGAATTGAACCTGTGTTGTGAATGGGTTACGAGCCCAGTCCGTTGATGGGATTGATCGTTGTGTTGATAGGCTGTGGCTGCGGTGTGTAGGCGTGCCTAGTTGCACCCATTCTTGTATCATCGAGTATGGTTGAAAGAACCTGGTTTGTTGGCATGTGTGTCGCCATTAGGATTGAGGTGAAGCGTGTATGAAGAGCGCTTTGGCCATGTGGGGCGTAGTTGGTGCTGCTTGATATATAGTTGCATGCTCGTGTCGCCATCTATTAGAACCAATGAGAAGGGCAGCAGCGCACGAGTTTCTCGTGCCCTTGAAGTTGATAATGACCTTAGAATTCGATTCTGAGTCTGTTATATGGCAATCGAATATCATACTGCTGTTGCAAAAGAGCTCTCGTGCGAGAGATTTTGATATTCGAACTGCTTTGCAATGTCAGCATTTGACTAGTTCTCGAGGTGGCTGCGGAAGCAAGGTTTTTCACATAGGATTTTTAAATATAATACATTTTAATTCTTTTGATGATCTTGCTTATCCAAGCAATATGGAATGCGAATTTCGGAAAATAAAAAATTTTACGATTTGACCTAGAGGAAGAAATTAGATGCATAACACCAGAGGAGGATCACTGTGGTAAGCATTAGTTTCTTTGTGTGACACTTTGTTCAACCTCAGCTATTGCTTTTGCATTGAATGCTTATGATTGTTAAATAGGATACATGCTTCACTTACAGTCAGTATAAATTTCAGAAAGTTGATCTTGTCTGTTTCTATTTGAAATGGAGGAATACATTCCGAATCGCTTGCCTTATTCTAACGACTGACTTATTCAATCCTTCCATGTCAAATTTTCGTACTTGTTGCTGCTGAGTGACGGTTGAGAACTGATGGTTTATTACAATATTATTAGTTAAGCATTGAATCCAGCATTTGATGTTAAGGAATTCCACATGCTAACAAGTATCTCGTACGATTAGTCTCATTGACCATTTGATTTGCAACAACCCAATAAGAATTCAATATATGATCTTCCAGATATCTTTATTCTTGATGAAGAGGGACATGTGCCTATTTGCTCTCGAAATCGATTGAGTTCTTGACTAAATCTACGCCAGGTAGTTGCTTGGCTAATTTCATGATTCACTGTATGATCCTTAAAGTATGCGTAATTCATACATATAGTTAATTTGAGGTTGGCGTGCTGTACGACGTTTACACAGTAAATGGCCATAATATTTTTCTGGCGGCATTTGGATTACTAATGTCTTTGTATAAATCTAAGCGATAACTCGAAAGTAGATTATGTACGTTCGGTAAAAATGCATCATTATTAATATTTACTTTACTTTACTGTATGAAACATTTATTCAGCGATTGATGTATAGATAAATTTTACTTTTTCCCTCGAAATATAATACTACCTCAATCTCATATTGTTTCCGTTTTTGTTCTAAAACTAGCTAGGTGTACATCATTTTTGTTTTAAAACAATATGTACTAAAATACCTTATGCATACTTTTTATTTTATTGTACTTCCTAGATTCGAGGTTTCAAAATTAGATTGCACGGGGCGGGACGAATACATGATTTGAAAAAGAAGCTGACGGAGCAGAATTTGTTTTAAACAAATTAAGTTTTTTAAGTTAAATTTTGAATTTATTTTTTAAAACATATAGAAACAGTAATAAAAATGACGCAAAGAAACAATTCAAATTTACATTTATTTTCCGTCTAAAATCTATAGGTTGGTATCTGCAAGAAATTTCGGTTGATTACATTTGGTAATTCAAACGTACCGATACTCAAATACTAAATTTTCCGACTGGCGTTTGTTTCAAATAATTCTAACATATTGAATTAACCTCTTAGTAACTTTACGAAAACTTCGCAGTTGGGACAAAATTCGAGAACAAATAATGATAATTTTGTTTTTATTTATTTATTAAGCTTTTCTTCTACACATATAGAATAAATGCATATACTTGAAAGTAAAAATTATTATAAACTTCTTTATATTTTACTACAAACTTCCAGTTACAATATTTACGGCATTTGGATTTTGATAAATGTACTAGAAACCCCGGAGTAAAATTAATTTATTTCTGTGTAATCGTGCTGTTAGCTATACTTTTCGAATTACTACATTTTTAATTTTACTCTTACTTTTGTATTGCATTGTAATGCACACACATATATATGTATGTGGTGATTTGGGAGATGTCGCATACGTGAGATATTCATGCATGAAGCTCAGTTGCAGAATAACAGATCTAATAAGACGTAATAGCCCGAATGTACTAACCATTACAATATGAAGGCATGAAAAAAAGAGGGAGAAAATACCTTATACTCTATATTGTGCGTGGCCTGTTATGACCATAAGCCCAACTTGTTTGGTTAGGTGGGTCGAGCTACGCCCACTTCTGGTACCTTATGCGCCATCGGTTAATCTACGGATTATGGTAACTTGGCGATTTTTTGGCGAAAATTTGGCGACCAACCCTGCTGCAGCAACCTGCTAGTTCTTTTTTGGACGCCATTTAGTTTTCACGAAGTAAAAACATTTTTTTTTTAACTCAACATTTTTTTTTTCCAACAATCTGCTAACCGAATGACGCTTATGCTAGAACTTTTATGGAACAAAAGTGCTTAATCATGACGAAGATTAGGTGCGAAATTGGGAGAAAGTGCAGAATCGCCCACTGCTTGCCGCGTTTTTAAGAATATTATCCATACCGTGTATGTTATCCAGGATAATGGATAGCATTATCCTGGATATAATCGTGTATGCTATCCAGGATAATGCTATCCATTATCCTGCATACACGGTATCATCCATTGTAACAGAATTAAATAATATTAAAATCTTGTAGTTTAAATAATTTAAATAGATGAACATTAAGGTATTTGTGAATGGCAATATTTGAAACCAGACTCGAGTGCCACGTGCGACTCTCGCACGAAGAATGTAATTTATTTTTAAATGTGAGAATATGTTTTCTCTTCTTGTTTGTATGTCGCCATTTTTTTGAGTGTTAAATAAAAGTTATTGCTGCGTTCCATCATTGGAGTTGTTTCATATCGCCAAAGAAGTATTGCAGTCTTAATTATTTTGGAGGCACCGACTGAGATCGAATAATCGTGCGTATTTTTATTTTATTAGTTCATCATTGAACATAATATTAGTGATACCAGATTATTACCTCCTGTTAATATTGAATTGCTTTATTTTATTAGTTCATCATTGAACGCAATATTAGTGATACCAGATTATTACTTCCTGTTAATTTAAAATTGCTTTATGTTATTAGTTCATCACTGAACGCAATATTAGCGATACCAGATTATAACTTTCTGTTGATATTGAATTGCCTTATTTTATTAGTTCATCACTGAACGTAACTTCCTGTTGATATTGAATTGTCTTATTTTATTAGTTCATCACTGAACATAATATTAGTGATACCAGGTTATTACTTCCTGTTAACACTGAACTGCCTTATTTTATTAGTTTATCACTTGAACGTAAACTTAGTGATACCATTTTAATGCCATTTCTACTAGAGCTCAAAGGAAAAGAAAAATAGCTGAAGAGCAGATCTTGGAACCGATGAAGGAAGAAAATAAAGCATCGAGAGATGTATTTGAAGAAGAAGTTAAATCACCAGAATTAAACGAGGAAGATGTTCACGAAAATTTAAAAAATGATGAAGAAATTAATATTGAGAATCATTTTGCAATGCAGCGTTATCATCATCTTTCGGATTTTGATTTAATATCAAAGCCGCTACTAATAGACGAAGAAAACAATTGTCGAAAGCAAATGACAAATGAATATTATCCGAAAGGCACAGATGAACTGAGGAAAGGCTTTGCTGTGAATTATAGCCGAGGAACTGGTCCACCATGGAAGAGATCTAGTCGCCGTCAAGAAAAAAAAAGAAGACTAATTTGAACACTGGTCCATTTTCTTCCTATTTAAATGTGGTGTAAAAATATTTGTTTAAAACTTAAAATTTTCGGCCTGAAAATTTGGAAACTTATGAGAGAAGTTATCTTTTCTATTTAAGCAATTGAGCAAGCCGAGCTTATAAACTTTCGAAATTTACAGAACTTTTCCCTTCGGTAAAAGTCTCTCCGTTGGGGGAGAGGTTGTAACAGATTTAAATAATATTAAAATCTTGTAGTTTAAATAATTTAAATAGATGAACATTAAGGTATTTGTGAATGGCAATATTTGAAACCAGACTCGAGTGCCACGTGCGACTCTCGCACGAAGAATGTAATTTATTTTTAAATGTGAGAATATGTTTTCTCTTCTTGTTTGTATGTCGCCATTTTTTTGAGTGTTAAATAAAAGTTATTGCTGCGTTCCATCATTGGAGTTGCTTCATATCGCCAAAGAAGTATTACACCATGTACACGTCGACCTATTTTCACTTAAAAAAAAATCCCAGAATTGCACAAAAATGGCATTGCGCACACTCTTGACTTTATCCATGTACACTGCTAAAGTCCTAGCTAGTAACCTTTATCGCCTTACCAAAATGTCGCCAAACTACCTGTTACCATATTCCAAAGATTAGCCGCGCCATCTAATGAGAAAATTACGTTAAATCTGTACCAACTGCAAAATTTCAAACTGAAATCTTCTGTTTTCTAAAGCTTGTCTTCTAAAAGTACACACTAGTCTGCCAGATGCAAAAACTGACCTAACACGCCCGCGTCCTGTGTTACATGCAGGGCCGGATTTACGTATAAGCTACACAAGCTATAGCTTAGGGCCCCACTTTCTTGGGGGCTACCAAAAAATTAAAACATAGTATAAATAGTATTAAAATATATTATTACATAAAGGGCTCCATATCTCAAATAGCTTAGGGGACTAATATGGCTGTGGTTATATGCCACTTATTGCAGCCTTTGCAAAAAGTGTTTTCCTGAGTTCGCAAATACGCCATAAATGAATTTTCACCGAAGAGTTACTCACGTCGTAATTTTCATGACAAATTTAACAATGTGCTATCCAGGATAATGTATAGCATACAAACAGAATTACAGATATGGTTGACTTGTACGTAAACGGAAAAACAACGAAAGAAAGCTACTTGTAAACGGAAACACAGAAAGAGAATGTAAAACAATGTGTGCAGAAAACATTCTTTCGATTGTCACAAACATCAGTCCATCGCCTCTATTGAAATTTTCCGGATATTTCAAAACCGCAACTGCAAATTAAAAGCTAGATACTATCTATTTCTGTTGATCTCAAGTTCGATAAGTTTAATTCGATTGTATGTTTGCAAAACATGTTTCATAACAACTTCCTGCTGACGTTAGAATACTTGCACTCGAAATGGCACTTCATGATTCACTCTTATAATCCCTTTTCTTTCGAGTTTTCATTACGGAGTTAGGGAAAAAAAATTTAAAAGGTAAATTTTAAGTTTTTTTTTTTTTTTTTTTTTTTTTTTTTTTTTTTAAAGTCTAAAGGGATTTGAATCACGAAGGACTATTAGTTTCGTTTTGGCATTTTGCGTCGGACTCATAAATGTCGGTTCACTTTTCAAACTGTTGCCACAAAATGTTAGAGTCCTGCATTATATTTGAAGAAATTAAATAATGAAAAATCTGCATAAATGTATGTATATTTCTCGTATTGTGATAAAACAACGGTACATAGAGTCATCGAATTTTGAATAACGTAATCTTCCAACGAATATGAGCATGTGGAAGACCAAATTTGAAATTTGAAATTTGTTTTATGATCGATTTCCTATTTTTTAAAACTTTGACGAATTTTTGATTAACAAACTCAAGGATTTCAAAGCGAGCAATGGCAACGTTGTGCAGAAAAAACATTTTTATCTCCAGCGCGTGAGTCTCTGTATCGGAAATTCTAAAGATATGCTCGTTTTAAAACTATTTTGCGATATTGCTGTTGCACTGGATCTTATGGTTTAAGTGCGAGGAACATGATATTTAATAAAGAAAGGTAACACACAAAATGTTAAAAAACGCCCCTTTGGACGTAATTTAAAATCTGAAACATTTCAGATTTTTTTTTTTTTTTTAAGTTTATTTTTTTATTTTATTATTATTTTTTTTTTTTTTCCATTCTGTGAAATTATATTCTAGGATGAAATATTCAGTAGGATTTCCGAAAATCCCTTTGCTTTCTAACCGTTTTGAATGATTATACATGAAAACTCTCAAGCACTTATTTACAGCAACAATTTAATTATTAACCAGGTAATACAGTTTCATATCTGAATAATCCTTCAAACAGAAAGCCGTTTCAACTTAAAAATCGCCGATAAATATGCATATGCGTGTGTATTCTATAGTATATCTGCTTTTAGTCCAAAGGGGCTATTGTTTTCATTTCGCAATTTGCGTGGAATCACTCTGAATGTCCGTTTCACTATTCAAACTGTTGCCACCAAATATTATCGCCCTGTATTATATTTGAAGAATTTAAATAATGAAGACTTTGCAAAAATGTATGTATGTTTCTCGCATTGTGATAAAACAACGGTACCTGAGCCATCAAAATTTGAGTAACGTAATCTTCCATAGAATATGGGCATGTGGAAGCCCTAATTTGAATTTGTAATTTGTTTTATTGTCGATTTCATATTTTGTAACACTTCAACGAATTTTTGATTAAAAAACCTAAACGATTTCAATGCGAGAAACGGCAACGTTGTACAGAAGAAACATTTTTATCTCTAGCACGTGAAACTGCGTATCGGAAACTCTAAAAGATATGCTCAATTTAAAATTATTTTGCGATATTGCTCTTGAATTGAATTTTGTGGTTTAAGTGCGAAGAATATGATATTTAGTAAATAAAGGTAACACACAAAAGTTAAAAAACCGCCCCTTTGGACGTAATTTAAAACCTGAAACCTTTCAGATTTTTTTTTTTTTTTTTTAATTTTTATATTATTTGTGCAAAGTGGTATCACTATAGAAGCAGAATGTTCAATGCAACATATTTCAACGAAAATATCTATTTTGACCGCAATCGAATGCAATATAACGATGTTTTTGCGTGATATCTGTACGTAAGGACAGAATAAAAGACTCTTTTCCTCCAAAAAAATTATAAAACTGCTTTAAAATTAATTCTGAAGAGAATTTTTCGTGGCATCTGTACGAACGTATGTACGTACGTACGTACGTATCTCGCATAACTCAAAAACGAGTAGCCTCAGAACGTTGAAATTTTATATATAGGATGCTATAACATGTAGATGTGCACCTTGTATTTTGGTTGCAATCGGCCGCACCAGACGTATATAAATATATTTATATACATATCCACTCTGTTACCCGGCTCAGTAATCTCAGTTTCTTTACTCTTATATGTTTGTAAATTGTACATTTTGTGCTTTAAAAATGATTGAATTATGTTGTTTTTATCTTCCGGTTAAGGTTTTTATGCCTTTCGTAATTATGGAAGCAATATTTGTACAATTATCAACAATTTAAAAGTTTAAGTGCGGTTAAGTTTTAAATAACAAGTCGGACATGTTTGTTTACATTTGAAACTGCAGAATTGTAGATATGTTGCCAATCTAGAGAGACTAAGCTTCGCAACACAAAAATATCACCTTCATTTATTACTGCGAATTAAATTATGTTTAATCCTTTCTGGAATTTTTTTTGAGGAAATAAGTGTTTAAGATTTACTTCGTAATTTTTAATGCAGATATTTTGAGTTTTTATGTATTTTTTCCTTGTCGCGAAGTGAGAACTGAATTAATTGAATAAGAAATACTAAACCGTCCGTGAAAAACTGTTTCTTTTCTGTTTTGTTTCCTTAATTTCTTTCATACATCGTTTTAGCTTTATTATAGTATTTGAATAGAACATGTGGCAACGATAATTCTATGATATAAATTTGATGATATAAATTTAAATGATATAAATTTTGTGCATTCAGAGTGTCGTTATAGTAAACAAATATAGTGAATTTTAATTAGTGCATTTATTCTATTGTGGTTTATGCGCTGTCGAAGAAGTAGATTTAATTCAATCCAATTATTTTAAATGAAATTCAAGAAAAAATGCGTATAATTTAATATTCCGTACAAGGAAGTCATGTGGTGTACACATCAGATTTTTTCAAATTAAAAATTGATTTTCACTACGTGCGGGCCATGCCTAGGTATCCTATTCGAGACTTTTTGTCCTTTCAAACAGTAGAAAGTAACACTGTCGGTACTCTTATGATACGAAACGTGATGAAACTGTCCCATATGCTATAGCATTATTTTTCAAAGCCTGATTGAATAATAAGATACACGCTTTTTAAGGAGGAAGACTTTTCCCGCACTTGAAGGGGTGGTGTCTTCAGAACTGAACGGCGCGACACAACAGTTGAGAGATATTTAAAGAATTATTCATGCAAAAAATCTGAAATCTCCTCGTCGCTATTAATTTTATGACTCTAAATATATGCATTGAAATTCCCCATACAAAAGTGCAAAAGAATGCCTCATTGATGAAGATCGCAGAAAGGTCATATATGAGTCATAAATTTTACTCTTTACCTGCAGTTTACATTTAAGCTGCAGTTCGGCTTCTGATAAGAAAGGTGATAACTTTCACTCGGATGTAGGTCATTCGCTTAAAAAAAAAGGGTAAATTTTATGAGATAATAATTACTCGACAAGGATAAGATACAATACGCTAGAATGGGCCAGGGACAAACTGTCGACAGTGAGTTTGCAAATGCTGTTTCACAGAATTTTAAAAATGAAATATTGATGATGGCAGCACCTATTTGGATAGCTTGATACTTTAAATAAACTGAAATGAAGGGAATTATGTTGTAGAAAAACGTGTGTTTCATTCATGAAGGCCGCTTTTGAGGCATCGTTCTGAAACCTTATGGAACTCTTCAATTTAATTCGCTATCATATTCCAAGTAGAAGCAGAAACTATAAATCTTTAACTAGTTTTTTTAGCTCAGTGTTAACTATAATTTAACATCATAGAGCTTAATATTTATGAATCTGATAAGCATTACTCCTTATTTTGATTCCTGAAAAAAATTATAATGTTACATGTATAAATAGAATTAAGCAAATCAGCAACTTAATGCTAAAGGTTTGATGCAGAGTCATTAGGTTATATTTTTGAAGTAGGAGACAAGGAAAATGTCCAGTGCCCTAGCCGGGACTTCCGAATGCGCGTCGAATCTGCTTCCAATTACACCCCGAAATCATGCGGAAAGGATGGTGAAAATATCTTACATACTTCCCCTTTCAAAGGGTGATTAGAGATTAGAAGATTCACTTTCTAAATACTGGTGGCGACAAATTATCGTCCACGACCTTATAGACCTAACATTGATATGATGACCTGAGAAAAGACTAAAAGAAAGTAGAAAAATATATGCCTGCGCTCAACACTGCATCGGGAACTCTAAACATTGCTGTGCTGCTTTTTTGTAATTTTGCTGTTGAATTGCATATGGCATAAGTGCGAAGAAAATGATGCTTAATAATAAAGCTAGAAAGATAAAAAGAAATTTGTTAGCACTTGTTAGAGCTGGCTGGTAGACTGCAAGCTTAGCGAGAGCGTAAAAACACCTTAACAAACTCGTTTGGACACGATTAAAATCTGAATCCTTTCAGAGCTTTTGTCTTCTCCTGTTTGATACAGGTATGTAGGAAAAAAGATTAAGAAGATTTTGACCTGTTTGTTTATTTTTACACCTAGCAGAAAATAAAAGGAAAGAAGACAGTGTGTGCTATAGTATCCAAAGAATAGCAGCTAAATATATTTTTTCTTCTGGTGTCTTTATGTGATGTGTAAGTGGAGTGAAAGTGCAGGCAAAATACTAAAAGTATATGTCATCTACCACATGAAGATCTTTTCTTACAGCTCAGATACGAACACTCGGAGGTACTTATCATGCCTTGTCAACAACAAAGAGGTTATCAAATTTTCACAGTCATTATTAATATAAAGTTTAATTATCATCGATTATGCCTGTGCCATTGGATTCTGACATCGTCTGTTAACAGCAATTAACTATTGGTTACACATACAGCAGTAAAAAACAAAAAAGAATAGAACACATAAATCACATACTTGAAAGGTTCGTTACCATAGCAACCATAATTGAATCATGAGGCAGTAGCGCCATCTACTGTTGCAAACACACGCTAGAAATTAGTTTGGTAACAAAAAATACTTAACTAGTATTATTATCTTAACATTTCCTGTATACGGTACTTTTTTTCCAAGAAATCGAACCGGGCTTCAAACATGATTTGCAAAATGTTTCTAGAAATCTAATCATTTAAAAACATTAAGGGGCCATCATTGAAATAATAAGTTTTTCTTATGTTTAGGACTACCTAAATTATGTTGTTGATGTTGCGTTTGAGAAAAATAGCTTTCGTCTAAAGCAGTCATTTTCAGCCTATTAAGAAATAATTTTATTACTCTTTCCGTCAGTTTGCAGAGACAGTTTTGAAGCAGGAAAGATGAAAAATGAGAAACGCCTCGAACCACGGGCCTCACGAATACGCGCCGAGCGTACTGACCACTACACTACGAAGGCATGCTAAGAAGGTGGTAGAAATACCTTATAAGTAGGTGCTGCAGATGTTCTTGATTTTGGATGACACTCCAAATGACGTCTTGCCTTTGGACAAGGTCATATGCAGCTTAAGAAAGATAGCCCGACTTTGGTCAGCTCCCTTGTAATTTTTATAGAGAAATGTCAGAGCACAGATCCAGTGGTTTTCTACCTCTGTTCCACTACAACCATCCTCTTGAGGACATTTTAGACCTGTTAGTATTTTAAGTGCCCTCACGCTACAGTTACACTATACAGTGTCAAACACTTATTCTTTGTCTGGGATTCGATCGCGGGTCCTATAATACGACATTCAGCAATGCTAACCACTAAACCGACAAGGGCCCACCAGCGGCCGAGCTGTAAAGTCGCTGAACACTGGTTGTCTGGTACGAGGTTCGAATTCCGCGAACTGGCTAGCTGCATGGGCATTTTCGTGGTTTTCCCCATGTGTAACGTGTGTACGAGCCAGTTTCCCTTAGAAAGTCCTCCACGAAGCCATCGCTCCCCATAGGCGGCCGGTCGCCTTAGAGAGACCTCGTTGTGTGTGGTGTATATGATTACTGTTATTGTTTTAAATCAAATAAATTTTTAAATCAAATAAATAAGCATATTTAATAAAAACCCTCTCTAAAACGACCACTTGCGTTTCCAGGTTACTCTGATGGTCTTAAAGAGATCATATTTTCATTCTGTTAATTTTATTGTTTACAAGAAGTCTATTAACGTCAGATAAAAAAATAGCATAAAACCATATAAACCAACAGAAGATTTATTATTATATTGATACCAGTAAGAAAACCAGTAAAAGTCAATATAAACCTATACAAACCAGTACAAAGTTCTGCCATTGAAATGTTGGTTGTATGGGGTGTCAATTGATCAGTAGCGTAGCTAGGGTTTTCAGCGCCCGGGGACAACTGAAGATTTTGCGCCCCTTTCTCTGTGCCAAGAACGGAAAACATTTCATTCTAAAATTCCGTAACATCAATTAGGCGCCCCCTGAATGCTGCGCCCAGGGACAGATGTCCCCCCTTGCCCCACCCTAGCTACGCCACTGCAATTGATACCAGTAAGAAAAACCCACAGAGATCAATAGAAACCAGTAAAAGTCAGTAGAAACCATCAAAAATTCTATAGGTACCAGTAGAAAATTTTACTGGTTTCTATGGGTCATTTTGAAACCAGTAAAAAAACCCCACAGAAACCAGTAAAAGTCAATAAAAACCCATAAAATCTTATGGGTACCCATAAAAAGTTTTACTGTTTTCTATGGGGCATTTTTTGCAGGGTATATAGCCCTCGTGCGCTTTGCCGTAATGACATAAACTAAGCCAAACTAAACCGACAAAGGTGGTGGAGGACATTCTAAATTAGCTTTTGTGATCTATGCTTAAAAATATCCACTGTTAATGACGCAGTTCTGACATTCGTTAGATGAAATAATCCTTGATACTGTTTTGACTGTTGACAAATTCATGAAAAAAAAAAAAACATATGTGTTCTTAATGATTTGTCTAAGCTTGCAGCGTAATTCCAGCTTTAAAAAATAAAATGAAGCAAAGGTGAGTTTACGCAGATTAAGCATTTTCGATGAATAAAAACACAAAACAACAAAATATAAAAAAGAAAACAGGTGACGCTGTAAACAAAGGATTTTGATCAGCTTTTGATAACCTGTGCAATCTTTCTTTCAAAAGTCAAATTTTATCAACCACTCGCTGTAAGAGATAAAGGAATGCGCCACTTTAAATGTTTTCAACACATCACCTGACATGAGTGAGCTAAAAATAACTCCTTCAGGTGGGTTTTTACTGGAAATTTTTAATTATCTACGACTCAGCTAAGTAACCGAATATTGGCCAAATATTATCACTAACTGAAGTATCAGAGATAATCGGTTATCACTTCCTTGAACTGATCTAAGATTGCAGACAATCTTTGAACTCTTTGGCTGACTTTGCCGTTCCTGCAAAAGCCCTTGTTCGATATGGCGGTCACGGCAATTAGAAAACGGACGCCCTGCATACAAAGTGTGCCTATAAAATTTTAGGATTATGTTCGTGCCCAATCAAAAACTAAAGTAAACGATATTCTAATTCTTTTAGCCTTCGATACAGCAAACTTGTAAATCCGTACAACACTTGCATTGAAAAAGACTTTGGATGTGCGTTTAGGATTTATCTGCTCATGTTGTTTCCACACGCTACTAAATTTCACTGGTATAGTCTCATATGGTGTATGCTGGGCGACTCCTTTGTTAAGTCACCGACCAGACGTGTTCTGTAGGCAACTTATCTGAAGAACGAGTGTGCTAAGGGACCACTACGATTTGGTGGACCATGAAGAGTGATTAAAATGTGTGTATTGTCTCCTGCTGCATATTGTCTCTTATTGGATTTGGGCTGCAGGCAAGCCTTCAAAGTAATGGAAAATAAAAGGCTGTTACATTTCATATATGTAACGGTGGTTTCTGAGTGTGCAGGCAATTAATTTCAGATGTATGCAAAGTAAAATCCATTGGCATCCCAAGTCATAACTCCGGGTATGATGCCATAGCGTTTCGTCGTATGCAAGACCAGATTTAGATTTGGCGAGATCCTAAATTATATAAGATATGGGGCCCTTTATGGGGGATATGAGTCAATTTTTTTTATATGGGACATGCTACAATTTTTCGGGGGGGGAGCCTAAGCTATAGCTTATTCAGCTTATACGTAAATCTTGCACTGGTCGTATGGCTTCATTATAGAGCATGTAATACGGCATAGTTCGACCGCCTCATCCGCGACCATGAGCGCAAGCTCGTATGCGCCATTTGGGCCGAATTATTCTCAAAACAGAGTGGAAGGAAGGGGACTTTCCTTCCCTCGAACATATCAATTCTCTCTTCCCGAATAAGAGAAGGTTTTCAAGTGACCTTTCACGTCACGGCAAGTAATAACGCTCGTTTTGGATGAGTCGATGTGTTTTGGCAGCATGCCAGCCAAGGTTGCGTTTGAGACGGTCGAACTAGACCTTTCTAGAACAAAAAACGTCTCTAGTGAGTCTCTAGAATAAAGAAATCTGAGAATTAAGGAACAAACAGCACTATAAAGCAACAGCAATTCCACCTAGAGAAGTGGCACAAAAGTTTCGCCACTTTGGGGACCTGTCTAGCGTGGAAATAAAATAAATGTTTGCTTCAAAAATAAAATAAATCAAACAGTTAAATTTAAACCCTTTTCCTTATATGTATATCAGATTTGCTTCATTTTTAAAGCTGTACGGATCAATTTTTAAATTCCTTTTCTCCTTGATGGTACATTATGATTTTGATTCATTAATCACTTTTGTTGCCTATTGATTTGTAAGTAGAACTTCGAATATCCGAATTCCTTGTGTCTAGAATTACAGCAGTTTTTAAAAATGGTGGCTTTCTCTGAACCTAATAAATAATTCAAGTCTAACGAGACTGTCCGTACCAAATTCTACATTAGGTGTTTCAGTGGTATTTTATTTCTGTAGATGCACCATGTAGTTTAAAAATAATTTATTAGATATATCATATATAAATTTAATTCAGTATCTAACATCGAGTATTTAAATCTTGATTTAAAATACATATAAAAAACTATCTTCCACTTTATCTTGATAGGGGTGAGTATGGCTAGTGCTTGCTAATGTACTCAAGCTATGCCATATTAGCTTTGGCAGTGGAAACATTTGAGCTGAATATCCCTAGGGAAGGGAACTGAAAAGAAGGAAGAAATAAAGTGTTTGGCCAGCTGCAAGTTCCAGTTGAGCATATGGGTCTTAATGGATAATATTTGATTATAGCTTCATAATCAAGGACTTGATAGTAAATGAGTCTTTCACAGCCTCTAGTTTTCTGGAAAAACAGTTAATTAAATTTATGCAGATGATTCTTCAGTTGCTGGAGTTTGAAATCTCTATGAAGTGCAGTGTTCCTAATGAAGTAAGAAACACGTGTAACAATTCTCATACATTTACTCAGTAACTCTTGCAAGGAAGGAAGTTATCTGTCAGTAAGATTTACTATGGTAGTGCACCAGCTCCACGAAATTGAATTAAAGGAGTCTATCAATGGTTCCAAGTTCCTCTTTTGCCGTGATTATCAAGCAAAATGCATGATTTGTTCCGGCTGTCATCACGTGATTGCACAAAGGGCGCAGAAGGTAGACTGAGTCTGAACCGTAGGTCCAAGAGGACAGGAGCTGATGGTGAAAGGGGCGTGACAGCTTGTCACATGAGCTGTAAGCAGACATGGCATTGGTTGCGGGATTCCCAGGGAAATTCTGCTAAAATAACATATTCAAAGCAAGTCACAAAATTCAAAGCAAGTAACAAAGAAATAATAATTCAAATAAGTGCAATTGACTATCAATGGGCCAGTTACACGATACTAAATACACTCATGTCCATAAATTAAGGATAATTCAGAGTCACGGGGAAATCGAACTCTAAAATAAATATATCACCTATAAAATCACTACACCCATCTTCAAGAATCATATGCAAATTTCAGGAAGTAACCACAGATGACATCGATGGTACGTCACAATGACGAGAGTGTAAGAGAGTGATATATAAGGAATACAGGCAAAGAAGTAAAATATTTCGCAGGCGCTTTATAAGCATTTCAATGCAATAACCGAATAGTTATGACACAAAGGACGCATTTGGATGATTTTTGACGTGGTAGAATTATCGGCCGTCTGGAATGTGGGCGTACAAAACTGGAAGTATCAGACGAACTTGGAATTGCTCAGACTGTCATCTCCAGGCTTTGGCAACGATTCCAAGATGATGGTAATGTGAGTAGACGTTACAGCACAGGTCGCCCCAGAGTTACAACGCCGAATGAGGACCGGTATTTGGCAGTTACTGCCAAAAGAAACAGGTGGAGCACAGCCTCAGAGTCTCGTCAGGTCTCTTCAGCTACTGGTACGACAATTTCAAGGCATATGTACAGACGCTTAGGGCAGATTGGTCTATGTGCCCGTAGACCTGTCAGATGCGTTTCACTTACTGCAACTCACTGTCGCCTGCGGTTAGCCTGGAGTAGAAAGCACGCATTGTAGACACCGCAACAGTGGTCTTGTGTGATGTTTTCCGACGAGTCCAGGTTTAGCTTGCAGTCTTATTCTCGCCGCACTTTCATATGGAGAGCTCCAGGTACTCGTTACCACCAAGAAAACATCATTGAACGACACTGTTACGGTGGTGCAGGAGTGCTCGTTTGGGGTGGAATTATTCTGGGTTCCAGAACTGACCTGCATGTTCAAATTGGAACCATGACAAGCCAAATCTATCGGGACGTCATTCTGGAACAACATGTACGTTTGTTTCGGGGCGCCATGGGCGCACAATTTGTGTTTATGGATGACAACGCCCGTCCTCACCGTGCAAACATCGTAAGCGAATGCCTTCAATCGGAGGATATTACCCGTATGGACTGGCCAGCATTCTCATCGGCTTTGAATCCAGTAGAGCACGTGTGGGACATGCTTGGCCGACGAGTTGCAGCCCGTCAACCTCCTCCTACATGTCTACCGGAACTTCGGAGAGCATTGCGTTTTGAGTGGTGTAATATCCCCCAAGATCAGATCGATAATTTGATACTCAGCTTGCCTAGGCGTTGTACGGACTGTATTGCATGGTCTGGGAGACATGCAATGTATTAACAATCATACCAACCATGTAATATTGGTTTTTTGTAAATAGGTGTTTTCTGTAATTTGCTCCAGGGAGAAAAAATCGCTAATTTTTTTAATAATATCAAACATATAGCATCTTTTTTTGCTCTTTACCTTTTGTTTAATAAATAAGCTTTACAAATAAGTCAAATTTGTTTTGCTTCTAACTCTTCCTTTGCCCGATTTTGCATTATTCTTAATTTATGAACATGAGTGTCGTAATCAACTTTTTCATTCCCATATTCTTAACACACGAAGGGTAAGCTCAAGAAAGAAAACATTCGAGAAAGTACGAACTGCACGACTTTGCTTTTGCTTTCACCTCTTTTCTAAGAACTTGAATTCTAAAGAGGAACATGGTTGCTACAAAAATCATCTACCCTCATAAATGGGACTTTAATATTAACTTGTAATACAGCTTATATTAGTTTTCTTTTCTAATTTCTTAGATAAATATTAACAAATCTTCTTAGAGAGTGTAATGGTTTTTAACTTGTTTCATATCTACCATTTTATTTAAATATTTAAATAGATGTAATTTAATTTCAAAAATTCGCTTTGTTAAATTTAAAAATACGCTAAATTAAATAGTTCTAAATTCATTCCAATATTATTGCGGTAAGTGTCTTATTAAACTAAATCCTGGTGGTGGAGAATCATCCACCACCTTTTTTAGTTCGGGCGGCACTATAGAGGTTATTTCGAAGCAGGAGCGATAAAAATTGAGAAATGCCCTCGCCGGGACTCAAACTGCGAACCACTCGAATACGCGTCGATCTTGCTGACCACTACACTACGAAGGCATACTAAGAAGGCGGGAGAAATACCTCTGTACAGTCGTCCTGTACCACTTACAGCTTATCTAAGTCAAATGCGCTCTAAGCATTTATTGCTGTTCCGGTCAGCAAAGTAAAAAAGTAGCTTTCAGATCGGTACAATCAGAACTTAAAGTGCGCCTTCTGTATTTCTCAGTTTTTGAGATACAGAGGGTACCGCTTAATATGAGGACGCCCGTTCCTACCTTATTTGATTTTGTAAAGCGGTTGAGTTTCGCGTCTTCCGTCAATGGAATGGAATGGTTGAGTTTTACATGCTGTGCTGGAGCGCACGCAGGATTTCGTTTCGGTTAGGGACTTTTGAACCTTGAAAATTCCGTGGTTCGAAAAACAAATATTTATTACAGAGCAATACGCAGAGGTACACGCAGAGAAATACACACAGAGAGGGAAAACTTTGATACGAACGTGATTATGCAGGGTTTCTACTGCGGCAGCAGTACTTCCCTGCAACCTGAGATGATTTCACGATGGACATGGTGATAAGATTTACATGAGTAGATCCCAAGATGGGATATCAGCATTCAAAAGAAAGAAAATAGCCAAAAACATGGCTTGGGGAAGTGAAGAATCTGCTGGAGATCTTGGAGAAAAGTGAAAACGTTTACAACAGATTATGGTTTAACAAATCATAAAGAAGACACAATAAACAACCAATCAAAAATAACAAAGAAGTTTCAGAATAATTCGGTCCTGACATAAAGCTAATGCATCGGACGTGACAGGTGACAGGTGACAGCAGAGCCGGACACCCGAACGGCTTTCAAAGACAAATCGGGTATAGTCCGGGACCCGCTCTATCTAGAGCATAACATGTTTACAACATAAAATACCTAGAGTTGCATTACCTACACGACAGGAGAGCATTGCATGGCGACATAACATAGCTCAGCACAGACATAACATGGCATAGCATTCGACGGGACATAGTATAGAATAGAGTCATTGCATAGTGATATAACATATTTACAACATTAAATACACAACGTAATGTAACTTACATGACAGGTGGATATAGCATAGCAACATAACATAGTTAAACATAGATAAGACATAGCGACATAACATATTGTGGTTACATACAGGGGTTGGACAAAAATATGGAAACACCTTTAAAAAAACATGTTTCTTTGCTTAATATGGTGTAGGAAACCCGTTGGCATCTAAAACAGCTTGCAGTCTTCTCGAAATGGATAAATACAGTTCCTGTATGTTTGCCAAGGGAGTATTATACCATTCTTCCTGCAAAACGGTGGCAAGTTCGGATAACGATGTTGGCGGTGGATAACGAGAATGCACTTTCCGTTCCAATGTAGACCACAAAGGTTCGATAATATTCAGGTCTGGTGACTGTGGTGGCCAGGGGAGATGGGACAACTCATCCTCGTGCTCAGAAAACCAGTCCTGGACAATGTGAGCTGTGTGAACAGGGACTTTGTCGTCTTGGAAGACACCACCACCATCGGGGAACAAAGTTTGTACCATGGGATGAACTTGATCGGCTAAAATGTTCACATAAGTCTTGGCAGTCATGTGCCCTGACACAGTCATCATGGGGCTAGCAGAGAACCACGATATGGATGCCCAAACCATAACAGAACCTCCGCCATGTTTCACGCTTGGCAACAAGCAGTCTGTATTATAGGCTTGAAATGGCGTTCTCCAGACGTAAACTCGGCCAGAAGTGGGAAACAATGTGAAAGAAGACTCGTCAGACCCTATTACTCGCTTCCACTGCTCTATAGTCCAGGCTTTATGACTTAAACACCACCTTTTCCTGTTACAGGCATTATCTTCTCAATTGCAGCACGGCCAGCAATTCCCTGTTTATGAAGCTCCCTTCTAATTGTTTTGGTACTCACAGGGTTCGGTAACACAACATTCATTTCAGCAGTAACTTTTGCAGCTGTGGTCTTCTTATTTTTCGTCACAATTGCCCTTAATGATTGCCTGTCACAATCACTCAGGACACACTTCCGTCGGCGCTGTGATTTAGCAAATGATGTTTTTCCGCTTTTCAAATATGCGGAATAAATCTTCGATACAGTACCTCTTGAAACACTAAACACCTCGGCTACCTTGCTTACGGAAGCACCTACCATACGTGCTCCAACAATTTGCCCACGTTCGAAGTCTGTTAACTCTGACATAATGCAATGACAACCTCACATAACAGTACTCCGACAACAACTGAACTGTTTAGCACATTTACGAAGTTGTATAGGTGGCGTCAGTAGTCAAAAACGCCAGCGCCGCCTACATATTTCATTAAAATCAATCTTTCTTTTCAAACATGCACTTCACAAGGTGTTTCCATATTTTTGTCCATCCACTGTATTTACAACATACAATTCGCAGTGTGGCATGACCTATGTGACAGGTGGACATTAACCAATAAGAATGCGATTACAAATATCTCAACAGGGACATACAAGGCTCAATATTTTCGGGGAGGGCGTATATAAAAATAAAATTAAAAAAAAATAGACTTATTTTATGTAACTAATGATATATAAATTATATAACTAATGATTTCTCCAAGATTTCAGTAAATTTTTTGAATGAAATGTACACATACCTGTGTGAGGTTCCTCCCTTCTATCTACAATTTAAGTGTGGAGGAACTTAGTGAACAGCTAAGCGAATAATCGCTTAAGTTCAGTAACAGAAATGTAAAGCTCAAGAAGGGTTAGTTACCATTTATTGCTCAAAATAAAGAATAACAGTCGGCCCCTTTCTCAAGGCGTACAGCAAGGCCTCCACTTTGGCTTAAAGTGTAAAAATAAAAACTAATGCTTAACTGAAGCGATGCAGCCGAAGCTACCACAAATGATGGCCCCTAAATATCGAATTAGGTAGTGAAGCTATCAAGAGTCCGTAATACGGCCGAGCGTAGTAACAGTTTAAATAGATGTGGCCAAAAGGCAAACGCGCGATATAGTCAGAAACTCTGATGCTCTTTCTCGAGGTCAGTGGAACTTCGACTTAAAGACTACTCCTACTCTTTTGCATTACTCGCGATTCTAAAAACACATTCTGGTAGGAAATTGTAAGCTGAAATTAGGATGGATAGGAAAGGAGCTTTAACTTAAAAATAACTGTTAAAAACTTAGGATAAACCTTGCACCTGAATCTCTCTCTTCTTGTATATGATCCTGCTATTGAGATAAATACTCTTTTCGATATGCTGGTTAATATGTAAATTACATATTACATACACTTTTTTTTATAAAACTATAGGTATCATTTTAATTTTCTAATTGTTATTTTTAATTTTGGAACACTTATAAGGTATTTCTCCCATCTTCTCAGCGTGCCTTCGTGGTGTAGGGGTTCTGCAGGCTGGTATTCTAGAGGACCGTGGTTCGATTCCTGGCGAAGGCATTGCTCAGTTTTCATCTCTCCAGCCTTGAAAAAATCCTAATGTCTCTACACCCTTTCCTTTAAATTCTTGTTTCCCACCTACAACTCCCTACCATAATGAGTTTTCAGTATCGCATTTTATGAAAATACGGTAAAACCAGTATTTAATGGGAAGTTCAGTCACTTCCGCTGAAGGGCTAAGAATTTCTCAATACAGCGTGTTCTGCAACGTCGTTGCTTTAAGCCTGTCTTACTACGTTCGGCAGTGGTCTTGTGTGCCTATTAGGTACTCGTTGATGAAGTTTAATTAGGAGCCAACTCTGTTAGTTATTTCTGTACAGCTTCGGCTAAATTTTAATTAGTTAGATTAGTTTAGTTCTTTATTTTCTATCTTAAGTTAAGTGGAGGTTTTCGTGTAAGCCTCAGAGAGGCGATCTGTCAAATATTTCTTTGAGTGAATAAAAAGGTATTTTAATCCTTCCTTGGACTTTATAGTTGTAAGAAGACCAGCGAATAGTTCCTAGACTTTTCCCCAAAGTTCTAATTACCAAGAACACTTAAATTAACTATACAAAATTTTGATTATTTTTTATCAAACATTATTTTAAAATGTATGCAAAGTTTGTAGCATATTTCTTGTTAGTAACTTTTCAACACTCCAAGAGACGAACATTGCTTGTAACTTTCTGTACCTCCACCTTTAAGTACGAGAGTTCTCAAAACTTTTTATGCTTGTCGAAACTCTGCTGTTGGTGTACAGGAACGGGAATTTCGTCTTCGGACTCACTTTTCATTTTCATTAATTCCTTTGTTTTCTCTGATAACTTCAATGATCTCTGCATCACCCTTTACGTAGCAAATCTGGATATTTTCATCGATTCCCAAATATTCGAGGAAGATCCCATCATGCATTTCTTCATCGTCACCTTTGTCTTCTGGCACATCTTAAGAGTTTCCAGAAATTTGCTTTGGATGGAAATCGACTTTTTTAAATCAATTTGAAATCGTTTGCGAAGTTACTTAATCCCACTCATCTAAAATAATATGCATGGCATCTAAGAGAGAAACAGACTTAGCAATGCCTTCGAAGAACAAACTGCATCAGTCGTATCAATTTCATTAATAATATTTCGAACCACTTCCTTCCTGTAATGACTCTAGAATGCTTTCATAACACCCTGATGAAGAATGGATGTTATACTATTAAGAGGGAGGAAAAGTAATTTATGTTCTTCAACGTGAGATCAGTTGGATGGGCAGCGCAGTTATCTAATAAGAGCGGCACTTTTTCTTGATGAAGTTTGTAGTGCCTGGCCCTCCGAAACTGTAACCCTGAAAATAAGTAGCGCCCTCTAGGCGGAAAAACGGTAAGTTGGAGAATGGCGTTCGGTGGGAGAGGCCGAATGTTCAGTATGCTCAGTGGGTAATTTTATAAATTTAACAATTCTATTATTTTATATATTTCTATTTGTACAAAGTGTATATAGTTTACATTGATGGTGTGAATAAATTAAAAGATAAATCTGAGTCTATTAATTACGCCACCGGACACGGCTGGATCTTACAAACTTCGTAAGAAAATCTCTAAAAGTATTGCTTGTCATCCAAGCATTTTTACTGTTGTAATAAGTCGCAAGCAAATACTTGACACCCTTCAGACAACGAGGGTTTTTGCTTGCGACGATGTCTAATAGAGTCTTTTTAACTGTTCCGTCCATATTACATTTTAATAACACGCTGTTTAACTTTTTTTAAAGTCAGTTGAAGACTCACTTTTAAACATTAAAAAGTATGCTGACGTGGGGCTCGATAATAAACACCAGACTCATCAGTGTTAAAAATTTGATGCGGTTTGTATTTTTGCGAAAGTCCATCTAAATTCTTTTCTATACAATTATCGTCTTCATTAGAGTCTGCATTTTGTTTCTCTGTTTCTCTCCATGTAATTTTGTGAAAAAGATATTGTTTCTTTCTTTTCATCTTGTGAGCCAATCAAAGGTAGGACAAATTCCTTTCCCAGCATTTTGGCGAATTTTGTTGCCTTTTGATACAGAATTTCTCGCCGTGTTGTCCTGGTGTTTCAAAATCACTCCAAGGGAGCAGTGACTACAGCGGTATACTTCTAATTAGCTTCCGCTTGCATGAGACATTGTCTCTTACCATCAGTTCGAAATTGCATCTCTTCTTTTCAACAACGCATAATGCAGATTGTGAAATTTCGAGTTTTACAGAAGCTTTGTAGAGACAATTAGGTATTTTTGGAAGCAGGCAAAATGGAAAATGAGCAAACGCCTTCGCCGGGAATCGAACCCCGGACCTCTCAATTACGCGCTGAGTGTGCTCACCACTACACCACGAAGGCGGGAGGAATACCTTATAGCTTCACGTTGGTTGCATTTTAGTAAAGCATCATATTGCTTCAACATTCTTCTTTATTTCAAGCTTAAACTTCTTGTGTTTGGACATTTTGAGGCATGACCAAACAGCAAAAGCACGATGTGGATAGGTGAACTAAACAAACTGTGTGAGGAAAAAAAAAAAAAAGAGGGGGTGGGGGCAATTTTTTATACAGATTCTCCCTCACGTCTTTTTTCTTATGATTCTCCTTTCCCCCAAATGATCTGAGCCAGTTCTGGCACACCCTTTGTAACCTCTCTCTTACCTATGATTCGTCCAGATAAGAAAATTCTAGCATTTTCAGTTCCACGTGCAAAAGTGAATCGACCTTGAATGCAACAACTGACCAGAAATAAAACACAGGCCTAGTGTTGTGATAATTCCAGATAATAATATTCTAGCATTTACACCTCCAAGTGCGAAAGTGAATCGACTTTGAACAATATCACTAAACTTGAAACCCCAACTTGGGATTTTGACTTGACAATTTTAAAAGCAATTTGATTTTTATAAGTGGTAGCGTTAATTATATTAAGCGATTAGTTTATAATGATATTGCATTCACTTGACTGCTTTCCTTGGATTTTGATTTTAACAAGTGGTTGGTTTTATAAAGCAGTAATTTTATTAAATGGTATCCACTATAAATCTTAATTCTAGCCGGAGAGTTCCCGAGCCTTTAAATTAGCTTCGCCAAGTCAAGTCAAGCTTTTTCAAATTGTTTTGCAAGTATAATCTACATCAAAGGTAGGACAGAAAAAATTAAATGTTCCACATCTTAAGGTACTTTTTTTAACACCCAAACAAATTATTTTATTTTAGATATAAAAGAAAAAGGTAACTTGCAAATTTATGGTGACCAGATAAAAACTGAGATACCTTTAAAATTAATAGAGTGGAAAGAGTCGGAATGCAGTCATGGTATATAGAAGAAAAAGAAAAAACATTTTGGTGCTCTGATAATGAAATTTATTCTTCATTCCATTTATATAAAACTTTCTTATAATAAAGGGACTTCCAGTAAATTGATATCAATGGGTAAATTTAAAGCATTTCCAGCATAAGAAATCAGCTCTTTAATTTCCATAGAACCCCTGATAATCACGTAGATATGCAAAACGGACATCAATTCCTCTATTGCTAAGGCGAACTATTAGCTAAGAGTGTTTCGATATAGTTTGTCGTTGCTTATAATATTGTTCAGAAGGTGAAAAGAAGGAAGAGAATCAGAACATGAAAGGTACCTTGAGGATGCTGTTGCGTTACCCTTGATCCACTTGACGATAAGATAAGTAGAGAGAAGTTTTGCCGGAAAAACTGTGCATTAATTTTGAATATGGTGGTTAAAATAGCAAAACCCAGACTGGTCTTCAAAAAGAACAAATGCTAGACCAATCTTATTGTTAATTTTACTGCCATCTGTAAACTAGTCTCTTTACAATGGCAGAAATTTATGGACTATAAAGTAGCTGGATGAAGAATATCAGGGAAAGGGACATTTTCATTTATACACTTTCAAAGTATCAGTTGCCATTGCTTCAAAAATATAATTCTTATATTCAGTTTCCAAATAAATACGCGGAACTCCTGAAATAACGAAAGTAGCCTCATAACTTAAAGTTCTGTAACCATTAATAATACGAAGGAGAACTCTCCGTTGAATCTTTCTCAGATTTCTTTTGTTAGCCTTGCAAGACGTTGTACAAGATGTCCCCAAGCACGAGAGCCGTGCGAAATGAAAGGCGCGTTGACTTCGTAGCTTACTCCAAAAGTATTTTTGGCAGTTCGATGAAAACTATTAATATTTTTTTTCACATATTAGTTATTTTAATTAAGAGTAACCCATGTTACAGTTAAAAGCAAAATGCTATTAGCAGTTGACTCATATTTAAGCAAAATGCTATTAGCAGTTGACTCATATTTTCAAGCATTTTAATAACTATAGAATAAGTTTATTTGTTTTTGTAAGTTAAATCAAAATGCAAAATAAAAAAATGCATTACAAATAACGGGAAAATAAAGAAAACATCATTAGAAATGAGAAAAAAACTAAGTTACAGATGACATTAAAGAATAGTATTATGTAGCGAAGATTAATGGCTGTGTACTTGATTTATTTTTATGTTTAATTTTAACGCTTATTTAATAACGTTTATATTTTCTGGATTACCGGCAGTTAAATAAGTGCTGTTTCATGGATAAAAACAATTTCCAAATACCTTATGATATCATTTACTAATATTGTTACTATCACGCATTTTGCTTTTTTGTATTTTCGTTAGACAGTTTTCTTTTAGCTGATAATTTGTAACATCTGTTTTTCCATCGTTCCGAAATAAACAAAAGTACTTACGTATTATCACAACCATCTCAGAAATTTCCAAATTTTCAAAATGTACCAAACTCAGATAAATGCAACTAAATGTATAAGGTATAACAATTCTTCCAGCAAGCATACTCGTGACAATTCTTCAATTTAGCAATGTCGCCATTTTCGTATGCCTTCTATTTGTTGTATTCCAAGTTCCAGCAATTTTCATTAACAAATCATGATATCTTTTACCTGAAAAATCTATTTAGAAATCGATGCTTGTAGAATTTGCTCTCAGTTGAAGGAACTGCAGTAAAATTTTGGCAGGAATGCAGTATTTTGCTGCAAAATCACTAAAAGGAACAATTGTTTTAATTCTGTTGTTAATGTGATCACCATGAAATTTGATTCAGAAAAAAAGAAAGAAAAATCAGCGTGTAAGTGGATTTATTCTCTGATTTTTAGATTAAATACCTTATTAAAATGTAAAATATGTATGTAATAAGTAAATTTTTGCAACTGACTTATGTCATCTTTCAATTTCATCTGCAAAAAATTACAAAATTACGTCAGAATGGCTGCGATAATACATAAGCATCTAAACAAAATTAATTTTTTAAGCAAAACTCGGTTAGTCCCCAACCCAATTAATCGAAATTTGACTTTATTATTTCCCTCCTTTAGGTAATTTAGCAGCAGACA
This sequence comes from Stegodyphus dumicola, assembly GCF_044657685.1. NCBI lineage: Eukaryota > Metazoa > Arthropoda > Arachnida > Araneae > Eresidae > Stegodyphus > Stegodyphus dumicola. Next base: position 15,971,529 of record NC_140772.1, on the reverse strand, counting down.
TCTTTAAGAACATATTATTTCTCCTATATTCATTCATTGTAATTTTCACATAAATTCTAGTAACATGCAATATATGTATATAAACGTGGCAAAATTTAATTCATCGAAAAAATTGAACAATTAATGCAATAATTTCTGATACGCTAAAGTTACTGTTGAAGTTGTTCTACACTTCCGATGTTTATTTTCATATATTGTCTCTAGATGGCAGCACCAGTCTATCAATAAATATTGAAAATTCGGTCAAAATACGTATAGCGAGAATGAAATTCTCCATTTAATTTCACGGTGAAATATGCAGTCATTACGATTTATGGATGTTACGGTTACGTTTGTGTCTCTCAGCTGAACATTCTAATACCATGTACGGACACCGGTAGAAACAACATGCATGTTAAAAAAAAAAATAATAATGCGTTTTCCTTTAGTAGTATATTTGTCTGTCAACATTCTTGCGCAGTTATGAGATCGTCTGTTTCAAATTCTAGAAGAAAATTTTATCCTAAAAATTATTCTACAAGCACATTTTTGTAATTTCTGTTCTTTTTTGCATGTTTGTTCTCTTTTAATTGCATGCTACAACGAAAAGGATCTTGGGAAAAGAATTTTAAGCTCTAGATAATGCGTTAAATGATAACGTTTGGATTTTCTAGATACGCACATTCCATTTACAGGAGGACAAAGTTATGTACAGTGAAAGTTCCAGCAAGTTCGAGAAATCTGTAATACCGAATTATCAAATTTGCCAGACGATCTACTTAACGTGGTAAAAACAATTTCGCAAACATAATTTAATGTACTCTGAAAATGAAAAACTTTAAACGAAACTCTAAACGGAGTAAATTTACGAATAGGTTTAATGAATAAAACATATCAGAGGATAAAACTGCAGAATAACAATAATTTATTATTCTTAATCAGTTTATGAATGGATATGTACCGTATTGTTGATATGCACCGTATGTTTTGATATGTACCGTACCTATGAAGACTTTCCGAGATCGAATGTCTTGTGTAAACATCATTGAGGAGAATAGGAATAGATTTATTATTTATTCTTTACTTTGTGGTTTTAAGTTAGTCTAGAAACGATTGCTCTCGGATTCGGGGCCATATTTTTCCTTGTGACATTCTGTATGACAACTAAATTACATCGGCAGGGGATCGTGATTAGAAAGTGTTGAACTCCTGTCTTTGATTTCATGCTTACAATTCTCCATTTAAATTTTTTTTTGATATTATCATACTCTTTCTATCTTTTTCTCTATTCTCATTAGCGACACTTTAACCGTTATACATTTCTACATTGCTGTGCTAGAAAAAGAATTGTCTTCGTTTCTATCACCACCTGAAGTCATATAATACTTTATGCTGTACATCCAGTGGTTAAACTCAGCCGGAGGTCGGTTCCACTATTTCTTAGTTTATGAATGAAACAGTAATTCCAGCCATAGCCCCATTTAAGATGAAATCCGATATTTTATATTATTATTTAACTATTTACCATTAATTAAAAAATTCGTTAAATCTTTAGTTATCTCTCCATACTTTATTCACTTTGAATAAAAGAAATATTAATTATTTTACTTGCTCAAAAGGGACGTTAGTCAGGAATGGCATATTAGTGTCGAAACGGCATTTTACGTCGAAATATTTATATGCTTTGTTATAAAATTATAAAATTGTTGCCACCAAATTGCATCGCCCTGTATTATATTTAAGGAAATTAAATAATAAAGAATCTGCATGAATGTATGTACATTTGTCGCATTGCGAAAAAACAATGGTACCTAGAAACATCAAATTTTGAATAATGTAGTCCTCTACTCCAATATGAGCATCTGGAAGCCCAAATTTGGAATCTGGAATATGTTTTATTGTCTATTTCGTATTTTGTAAAGCTTTAACGAATTTTTAAAGACAGCAATGGCAAAACTGTATGAAAAAAAGAACATTTTTATCTCCAGCTCGCGAGACTGCGTATCGGAAATTCTAAACATATGCTGTTTTTAAATATTTTGTGATACTGTTGTTGAATTGAATTTTTACTTGTTAGTTATTTTATTTGCTTACCTTTTTCCCTCTTCCGCAATGGCTTCCCATAGTTTCAGAAGCAAAGCTATACTCATAAAAATGTGATCCCCAAAGTAAGTGACAACTGCTTCCAATCATTTCCGAATGACATATATTCTCATAACTTTGTCAAACAGAACTTTATCGAATACACTCGCGTCGGATTATCTCGTGGCCGAAACATTGAATGACGAATTTTCGGGCTTTTACTACAACAGTCAAACATGAAGAACTTGAGCATGAAAGAAACAAGCTTATTAGGGATTCTTCAAATTACTTTATGACAATCCAAATTCTCTGCGAAAGGAAAATAACATAGTTTTAATGTTTAAAATCCTTTTATTTTCTTTTATCTTCCTTACTTTTTTACATTTTAAAATTTTTATCACGTTTGTTAAATAATAAATTACATGGATGTAGGGTTCCTAATGTAGGTGCCCCTCGCCCCCATCTTTTCACTGAATTCTTTTCTTTATGTTTTTAATAAAAAATTGACATATTCTGTCCGTAGAATGGCTGCTTAGCATCATTTGATGTGTTTTGTAAGTTTAATTATAAGCTTTTGTACATTCGACTGCAGCCTTTAGTCCAAAGAAGCTTTGATCCTGAGGGACTATTGTTTTCGCTTTGCGATTTTCCTTCAATCCCTCTGAATGTCGATTCACTTTTCCAATTGTTGCCACCAAATATTATCGCCCTGTATTATATTCGAAGAAATTAAATATATGTATGTTTCTAGCATTGTAATAAAACAATAGTGCCTAGAGCAATTCAGTTTTCAATGACGTGTAATACTACTGCGAATATAAGCATCTGGAAGCCCGAGTTTGAAATTTGGAATTGGTTTTATGATCGATTTCCTATTTTGTAAAACTTTAACGATTTTTTGATTAACAATCTCAAGGATTTCAAAGCGAGCCATGGCGGCGTTGTACAAAAAAAAAAAAAAAAAAAAAAAAAAAAAAAAAACCATTTTTATCCCCAGCGGCGTGAGACTTTGTATCCGAAATACTGAAGATATATTCAATTTAAAATTATTTAGCAATATTGCTCTTGAACTGAATTTTATAGTTTAAGTGCGAAGAACGTGATATTTAATAAATAAAGGTAATGCACAAAATGTAAAAAAAAAAAAAAAAAAAAAAAAAAAAAACCGCCCCTTTTGACGTAATTTAAAATCTAAAACTTTTCAGATTTTCATTTTGATGGTTTTTTTTTTTTTTTTTTTTTTTTTTTTTTTTTTTTTTTGTCGGGGTGAATGGGGTTCATTAACGTTCTCGATTCAAGTCGGATTGGTGCTTGGCATGCTTTTCTTGATTAAATAAAAACATGAAGAGTGGATGTTTTTCTCTTACATGCACGGTATTATTTCGTATCAAAGATGACGATCCGCTGGAAATTACATCTTCTTCGGAATGAGTTCTAAATATGTTAAAATTTGCCGAACCAGCTAATTCAAAATAATTAATTTTGTCTCGAAACTACTGGATTCATCCTCATTTTTAATAACGATTCTTGTTTTGCTAACACGAAAACAATCACTTAATCGTTTTACAACTCTTTTCCTCTCATTTTTTTCTCTTTGTTGTTCGGTTATGATCATAAATAATAGATGCTTCAAAGTTGATTGGATACTTTTCTTTGTTCTTCTATGATAATCTGTACTTTACTGATCAAAAGTGGGGAAAAATTAACACTTACTTTACAATAAAGAATTTTTTATGACTTGATATTAATATCCGATATCACATTTAAGAGATATAAATATAAATTCCGGTTAACATTCCGTAATTAATTAATTAAATAAATTTAATTCCGTAATTAATTTTTTAATCCCTACTTAAACAATCAAGAGAGTTACCACAGATTCTTCATTATTCCATTTCTTCGAAAATAATACATGGCGATATCATCTGGTGGCAACAGTTGGAAAAGTGATTATTCGAGATCAAGAATGATACGGATAAAAGCAAGTTTGCAGACTAATAACATCTCTGATACTAATAATAATTATGCAATGATAATATAATCATAGACAAATAAATATAATAATAATTATTTATTTTGGTACAACAACAGTATTTATTTCCCTTTATCGTTACATAATATTAGACGTGGATGACGTCATAGATGTTAAAAAGGACGTCTGATTCACGGAGAATTAGAAGCAGTACATTTACATTTTATGTCTTAACAAACATAAAATACCGTAATAAATTAAAAATTGATGATAGAGATGCATGAAGTTGGCGCAGCTGTCATTAATGTTTTAATATTTTCTTTCAGTGTTCGGAAAACGTTTCCGATAAAAAAGCAAACATTTTATATCTTGGCAAATAATTTTTTTAACATCTTACCTACTTTTTATCTTAAGGTTTGTAAGGTAAAAAAGAAGGCAAAATAAAATACTAATTTTAATTTGCCAATAACCCTTAAACTTTCCTTTTAATTTGGTTATTCTCCCTTTCAGTTCTGAAAATACTTTCTGTTTTTTATCTCTCTAATCTGTCATTTCAAAATTAATCCTATTTGTATAATTCTTACATAATGCTAATGAAGTAGGAATTTGTGTAAACATAATATTGAACATTCGGAACAGAAACTCAAATTAATATATCAAAACAAAGTGAAACTATAACTGCATGACTGTTAGGCAAATCTTTATTTGGAAATTATGCATTCTTCTATGATCTACAAGACTGCTGTCTAATGCTGAAAGGGGCCTAACGAGGGGCAAGGGGGGATCTGTCCCCGGGCGCAGAATCCAAGGGGCGCCAAACTGATGTTACGACATTTTAGAATTAAATGTTTTCCATCCTTGACAAGCAATAGGGGGCGCGAAATCTTCAGTTGTCCCTGGGCGCTGAATTACGACTCTGAACTTACTTTCTTAAGATATTATAAGTATTTGTTTTTGCTTGTGACTTTATAAGGTATTTTCTCCCTCCTTTCTGCATGCCTTCTTGGTGTAGCGGCAGCACACTCGGCGTGTATTCGAGAGGTCCAGGTTCGAATCCCGGCGAAGGCATTCCACATTTTTCCAATGTCTTGACATCGAAATTATTCTAAATGACTCTATAGCGGCGCTCGAACTAAAAAGTGGGTGGATGATAATTTTTCACCACGAAGATTTAGCGACACTGTGTCCCCTAATTCCCAGTCGCCCATTAATAAGGGGAGTATATAAGCATATAAGACGTTTTCTCTCTCCTTTTCTATATGCCTTCGTGGTGTAACGGTAGCACCACAGGGAGGACGGATGCGAGGGTCTCTTACCTCTCCCGACCCTCCTTTTTTACCACCAGCATCTCCAGAGATATGACTTTAGGCTCGCCGCATGTTTAGAGTGACCCATTCCGCACAGACATTATACATTTACAAACATCCATGCCTTCTCCGGAATTCGAGCCCGAGCCCTTCGGTACGGCAATCAGCGTCGCTAACCACTATGCCGGCTGGGCGACATTGTTAAAAGTATCGATTTAGTTAGTAAAGTGTTAAAAGTATCGATTTAGATAATTAAGTGAAGTCGGTTTTTCTTTCATATAACTGTGTTTGTGTCAAGAAACTGTTTTGTGGAGAACCAAAATGTGTGCATCATCATCAGAAGCGTTCTGTGAATAATAAAAGAATTCCACCGACTAAATTAGCTTCTAAATTATCACAGTAACTAAACATAAACATAAAATACCGTAATAAATTAAAAATTGATGATAGAGATGCATGAAGTTGGCGCAGCTGTCATTAATGTTTTAATATTTTCTTTCAGTGTTCGGAAAACGTTTCCGATAAAAAAGCAAGCATTTTATATCTTGACAATCTATCTTGACTATCAGTTCGCTAGACGAGGCACACACTGAGACTGCGGACCAGCAGGGTTTATATAGCTTTCGGCTTGTGTTCGAGAACATTCTGGGGTAAACCGGTAAGAATTTGTTCCAGAAGTTTCTCCATCCGTCCATGGTATATTGCCAATTTTGTCGCCAAATGGGCGATTTATCGCCAAATGTGGCAACCCTGTCTTCCCTTGCCATTTTATGGCAACCCTAAAACTGCTTTGGGGGTGAAGCTATCTTGACCCCCAAAGCAGTTTGATAAAGCACTCACTGACTGACTATCAATTTTATCTCCGCGTACCAGCAGGGTTTATATAGCTTGCGTTCGAGAGCCATCTGGGCTAAACCAGCAAGAATTCGTTCCAGAACGTTCTCCATCCGTCTATGGCATATCGCCAATTTTCTCGCCAAATTTGGCAACCCTGACTTCTCTTTCCATTTTCTAGCAAAGCTATCTTACCGCGGCTGGGAGTTTCGTAACAATACATTTACAAACATCCATGACTCCTCCGGGATTCGAACTTATCAAGAAATAAAATGTAACTGTGGCCCACAATTACGTTTAATTCTTCATGAACGAGCTGCACTTGTTTAAGTCGATGACGTCATAGATGTTAACATATTTGAGACCGCTGATGTAGATGATAGCGTCGTCGTCATCTACATCAGTGGTCTAAAATCGCTCCCGAAGCGATTTTAACGCCCCCTAAAGACATTTCATTTATGAATTTCTAGCAAATTCACTGTTAAAAAGATTTCAAAATTTTAATTACTTGAAAGCCGTATTTGCATAATTTGAGTTACCATTAATAAATATTAACGTATTAATAACCTATTCATTAATAAATGCCCATCCATTAACGTGAATCAGGACGTAGACAACAGAAAAATCTATAATTGGAGTTAACTGATTTACTACGTGATATAGTAAGTCTTATTAAAAAATTTGACGATGTAAATTTTATTAAATTTTAATTCTACTTTATCAAAAAATAAATAAGCTCGGCTAAGAATTTTTGTCCTAAGAATAATCTCTTTGTTCGAGGGGGGGGGAAACTTGAACATCTACAATCCATGATGAATATAATTTCTAATAATTTCTTTCCAAGGCTACGAATTTTATTAAATTAGAAGCACTATCAAGTGCCAAGTTGTAGCAAGAATAAAAGAAGTTTATACTTATTTACATAAAAACATGCGTATTTTTATTTATTCGTAGAAGAAACAATAAATAATAGAAAGAGATGAAGCTGTTATTAATTATTCTCCAATTTTGACCTGTTTGAAAAATATTCTCTGAAAGTTTAAAGTTTTCATAATCTCTTTCAGTATAAATTAAAGTAAGTTATATTGTTTTCTTGTCCATATATTCCATGAAAGAATGGTTGCCTCAAGGAGGTTGGACTTCTACTTTCTACCCCAATTTTGAGGTAGAGCACGACGGAAGGGATGGGGGTGGGTTCAACGGTCTCTCACTCCTCTACCCTGTCAACAAACCACACGAGAGGACTTTCGGCTCGCCATATATTTAGAGTGCCTTCATGCCGCAAAGACACCATACTGTTACGTTTTTCTTCATGTATCCTTACGTTAAGGTTTCGTGGATTTGGAGGAAATAACGACGACACATCATGAAGTATCAAAACACAATTTATTAGCCAGTATTATTCAAGCCAGCTCCCAAAACACTTTTATAGTCGTCGAAGAACTACTATAAACACGCTGAAACAATCAGCGACAGAGCCTTCAGACTGTCAGGCTATAACGGTGAAGACAGCTGCACGGCAAAGCACCAGAGTACAGCTCCCGACTCTGCACGGTCGTTCTCGGAACTCTACGTACTCTCGAGACTCTCCACCTTACAACTCGCTATACACTCGACGATACACTACAGTACAGGTCCCGACTTGGCTCGGTCTTTCACGGAGCTCAACACACTCTAAGATAAAACTCGACGACGCAGTAACTCGGGATACACTAAGAGACTCTCGCGATGCATTCGACAACCAACTCGGCACTAGACTACGAGACACTCGCTCAATGACTGACTATCAGCTCGCAAGACGAGGCACACACTGAGACTGCGGACCAGCAGGGTTTATATAGCTTTCGGCTTGTGTTCTAGAACATGCTGGGCTAAACCGGTAAGAATTCGTTCCAGGAGGTTTTCCATCCGTCCATGGTATATCGACAATTTTATCGCCAAATGGGCGATTTCTCGCCAAATGTGGTAACCCTGTCTTCCCTTGCCATTTTATGGCAACCCTAAAACTGCTTTGGGGGTGAAGCTATCTTGACCCCCAAAGCAGTTTGATAAAGCACTCACTGACTGACTATCAATTTTATCTCCGCGTACCAGCAGGGTTTACATAGCTTGCGTTCGAGAGCCATCTGGGCTAAACCAGCAAGAATTCGTTCCAGAACGTTCTCCATCCGTCTATGGCATATCGCCAATTTTCTCGCCAAAGGTGGCAACCCTGACTTCTCTTTCCATTTTCTAGCAAAGCTATCTTATCGCGGCTGGGCGTTTCGTAACAATACATTTACAAACATCCATGACTCCTCCGGGATTCGAACCCAGGGCTTTCGGTACCGCACTAGGCTTCCCTAACCACTTTAACTATCATGATAACGTATATGTAGGGGTGTATATATCAATATGAGTGAGAGTATGTATACTTTTATTTGTTTCGGAATATCTATGTATGTAAGTGTGTACTATATATCTGTATATGAGTTTGTACTTATATGTATACACATATATTTTGATGGTACTCTTCTTCAAGTGCCTTGTATGCACATGTATATATTTCTTTGTACATTGTTGTAGTCTTCTTCAAGTGCCTTGTATGCACATATATACATTTCTTTGTACATTGTTGTACCCTTCTTCAAGTGCCTTGTATGCATATGTATATCTCTTTTTTGCATTTTATAAATGTCGTCTGCTCAGCCGGGGATGTCCAGGGCTGCGGCCTGGTAGCTAGTGGTTGACTCCCGCCGAGTTGGTAACCAATTCTGCATGGATATATCTATACCTGTGTCGGAAGCCAACTCAGCGGTTTTACTTTCCTAACCACTGTACCGTTTCGTCGGCAAAGGAAGTTATTCAATGATTAATTGAGCGTGTTAGAACTATTTGAAGAAAACACCAGTCTGAAAATTTAATATTTAACTGTCAGTGCATTTGTATTACAAAATGTAACCAATAAAAGTGTCTTGCACGTACCAAACTTTACATTTCATATAGAAATAAATTATTATTATTGTTTATGTATATTTTGATAAATACATATTAAGAGAAATTTCAAATTTGTTTAAAGTACTTTTTTATTTTGTTCATAATTTTTTAAAAAATTTTGTTAAATACAAATTTCCTCACGTCAACTGTTTTTCAGACCGTGCATGTGTCCCGCGGGCAATTTGAATTTGGTGCCGTTGACCTACATTATTACAAAACTATGAATTTTGTATACATGTAAATAATTTCAGTGAACTTATTGTGTAATATAACATTGAAGACCTTAAAAAGGCGAGGCATCGCCGAAAAAACAGCGTTACAGGGGTAAGTCCATTTAACATTGAGGTAAATGGTAAATGCCTATTTCGCTAACTTTTGTGTAAAACGTTCTAGAACTGTAAAGTGTTTCAGGAAAAAAGGAATTTCATTAAGAGGTATTGGAACTCCAAAAATCTTCAAAAAATTGTGATTTCGGATTTTTGCATTTTTAAATTCTCTACACTTTTATCTTTCTAAAAATACCATTCTTTAATCTCTATGAAAATTAGAACTGTAAAAAAATCTGGTTTTAATTTGTCGTCTACTGCTTTGATCAATGAGGATTTTTACATAAAAACGCGTTTTTCTCCAAACGTGATTTTTTTTTATATTCGATGTACCTTTTCTCAGGAGCTACTGCTCACGGGTATCTAAACATTTTATGACTTATTTATTAGGTTCCCTAATATTTACTGAAACGAGTTTTTTGTAATAAACTAAGAAAAAAAAATTTAAAAAATTTTTTTGTGTGAGAAAAGTGCTAAATTTTACTATGCCTAACAAAATATTCTGTAATTGACTCTAAAAATCAAAATGTTTCAAAAGCTCATTTCAGTATAATCAGATAGGTATACTTTAATTACAGAAAAAATTTCAAGCTTGTATCTACAGCAGATTTTGAGAAAAGGTACGTCGAAAATGGCCAATTTAACATTGCCGGTATAGGGGTTTCTGATACCCCTTAAGCTCATCGGTTATGTATGCATTGAACCCGTATGCACATAAACAAGTAATATATGTAAAGAGAGAAAGCAAACTTAAATTTTGAGGGTATTTGTATTTTTACCAATAAATGAGCAGCATTTAGTACAGTTTAATCAAACAATTCTGTGCTTTTTCTCCTAAAAATAATCCTAATTCTGTGCTTTTTCTCTCCAGCGGCCGAGCGGTAAAGTCGCTGAACACTGGTAGTTCGATACGACATTCGAATCCCGCGAACGGGCTGACTATATGGGGGTTTTCGTGGTTTCCCCATGTGCAACGTGTATACGATCCAGTTTCCCTTAGAAAGTCCTCCACGAAAGTATCCTTTCCTTGCCATAATAACATAAACCAAACTAATCTGTGCTTTTTGAAATCTGTAAGAAATACGCGAGGTATTTTTAAGAACGAAAAAATTCCTCTCTGCTTTATTCAGTCTATCCGCCCTATTTCGAAAATACTAAATCAATCCAAATTTAGCATGCGTGTTTCATGGTAGCGATTATCATAATCAAAATACTATATTGTGCTGAATATTTGCTGCCCGAGCTATTACTGGATATAATGTACCACTGCTTAATAATACTAAGAAGGTTTTTCAATTAGAAATGCTCAATATTTTTGGAAACGTCAAATAAATAAATAAATAAATAATCTGACAGTGGAGGATTACGTTATTCAAAATTAGATGGCTCTAGGTACCGTTCTTTTTCGCAGCGTGAGAAACATACATACATTCATATAGATTCTTCATTATTTAATTTCTTTAAATATAATGCAGGGCTTTAATATTTGATGGCAACAATATCAAAAGTAAAACGCCGTTTATAGTGAATCAAAGCGAAATGCCAAAACGAAATTCATATAGCCCTTTTGGGCAAATTTCCCCATTGGACTAAAAAGATGACTTTGATCATTTAGAAAAAAAGATTATTAAACAAATAGCTTTTGAATTGTTATAGACATGTCATAAAAATATAAACAAAATAATAACGATATATTAAAGATGTACTTGCTTTGCAAAATTTCAGAATCCTGCTTCATGAATGCTCGATGGTTAAATAGCGTAGCTAAAAAAAGTAAAAGTAGGCACATTCTTTCTGTCAATAACAGTTCTTTTAAATAAGAACTGCATTCAAATAACACACATGTCACATGTCAGTCAATACTCTGATCATACAAAGTGCTCACAAAAGTTCTTATACAGCCTTTATTTTCACAATCGGCCGTCGTAGATATTGTTACGCTATTTTTCTTCCTTCACGTTCGTACGTACGGGGTGTGCTGATTTGGAGTGAATAACGACGACACTACTTGATGAAGTATCGAAACATACTTTATTGGCCAGTATTTATTCAAGACAGCTTCAATAACCCGTTTTACAGTCGTCGAAGAACCATTATAACCACGCTGAAGCAAACAGAGACACAGCCTCCAGGTTATAACGGTGGAGACAGCTTCACTGCAAAGCGCCAGAATACAGCTCCCGACTCTGCTCGGTCGTTCTCCGAACTCCACGTACTCTCGAGACTCTACACCTCGCGATGCATTCGCCGATACACTAGAGTACAGCTCCCGACTCCTCGGTCCAGTCGTTCCAGAAGCTCAACCCACTTTCTCGACGATGCACTAACCGCGATACACTAAAAGACTCTTTCTGTGCACTCGACGACCAACTCCGCACTCACTGACTATCACCTCGATGGACCCTGCACGGATTAACTGACTGACTCTCCGCGTACTAGCAGGGTTTATATAACTTCTGGCTTGTGTTCGAGAACATTCTGGGCTAAACCAGTAAGAATTCGTTTCAAAAGATTCTCCATCCGTCTATGGCATATCGCGAATTGTGTCGCCAAATGGACTATTTCTCGCCAAATGGAGCAATCCTGCTTTCCCTTGCCATTTTATGGCAACCCTAAACCTGCTTTGCGGGGAAGCTATCTCACCGCGACTGCACATTTCATAACAATATATAAACTTTCAGTGCCAAATATACACTATGTCCATAAATTAAGAATAATGCAAAATCAGGCAAAGGAAAAGTTAGAAGCAAAACAAATTTGACTTATTTGTAAAGCTTATTTATTAAACAAAAGATAAAGAGCAAAAAAAGATGCTATATATTTGATATTATTAAAAAAATTAGGGATTTTTTCTCCCTGGAGCAAATTACAAAAAAAAAAAAAAAAAAAAAAAAAAACCCTATTTACAAAAAACCAATATTACATGGTTGGTATGATTGTTAATACATTGTATGTCTCCCAGACGATGCAATACAGTCCGTACAACGCCTAGGCACGCTGAGTATCAAATTATCGATCTGATCTTGGGGGATATTACACCACTCAAACAGCAATGCTCTCCGAAGTTCCTGTAGACATTTAGGAGGAGGTTCACGGGCTGCAACTCGTCGGTCAAGCATGTCTCACACGTGTTCTAGTGGATTCAAGTCCGTTGAGAATGCCGGCCAGTCCATACGGGTGGTATCCTCCGATTGAAGGCATTCGCTTACGATGTTTGCACGGTGAGGACGGGCGTTGTGATCCATAAACACAAATTGTGCGCCCACGGCGCCCCGAAACAAACTTACATGTTGTTCCAGAATGACGTCCCGATAGATTTGGCTTGTCACGGTTCCAATTTGAACATGCAGGTCAGTTCTGGAACTCAGAATAATTCCACCCCAAACGAGCACTCCTGCACCACCGTAACGGTGATGTTTTCTCGGTGATAATGGGTACCTGGAGCTCTCCATATGAAAGTCCGGCGAGAATCAGACTGCAAGCTAAACCTGGACTCTTCGGAAAACATCACGCAAGCCCACTGTTGCGGTGTCCACAATGCATGCTCTCTACTCCAGGCTAACCGCAGGCGACAGTGAGTTGCAGTAAGTGAAGCGCATCTGACAGGTCTACGAGCACATAGACCAATCTGCCCTAAGCTTCTGTACACGGTCTGCCTTGAAATTGTCGTACCAGTGGCTGAAGAGAGCTGACGAGACAGGTCTGAGGCTGTGCTCCGCCTGTTTCTTTTGGCAGTAACTGCCAAATACCGGTCCTCATTCGGCGTTGTAACTTTGGGGCGACCTGTGCTGTAACGTCTACTCACATTACCATCATCTTGGAATCGTTGCCAAAGCCTGGAGATGGCACTCTGAGCAATTCCAAGTTCGTCTGATACTTCCAGTTTTGTACGCCCACATTCCAGACGGCCGATAATTCTAGCACCTAAAAAATCATCCAAATGCGTCCTTTGTGTCATAACTATTCGGTTATTGCACTGAAATGCTTATAAAGCGCCTGCGAACAATTTTATTTCTTTGCCTGTATTCCTTATATATCACTCTCTTACACTCTCGTCTTTGTAACGTACCATCGGTGTGATCTGGTTACTTCCTGAAATTTGCATATGATTCTTGAAGATGTGTGTAGTGATTTTACAGGTGATATATTTATTTTGGAGTTCGATTTCCGCGTGACTCCGAATTATCCCCAATTTATAGACATGAGTGTATTTTGAATGACGCACATATTCAGGTTTTTCTCGTCTTGCAATTAGTTTCGTAAAAATTACGAACCTCTCTTCGTAAAAAATACGGTCACTCGATCCTTAGAGTTATGTCTAATGCAAGCTTTTGTACATTTCAAATACAACCACGAAAAGGTAGGATTGCCGTACGACGAAAAGTGACCGGCATATTTGACTTTAAAGCTTGAGATCATATTCAAGTTAAAGAACGAAATGTTTGCAATTGTACATAATGCAATCTCCACATATAATAAAAGAAAGAGTCTGCCTGTCTTTCGTTCGTGCTGCGTGTAAGCTAATAGACCCAGAGCTACGAAATTTGGTATATGGGTGCATCTAGACAAGAGCTAGTGCACCTAAAGCGAGTTTTTCAAATTCGAATCAGATTATTATTATTATTTTAATTTTATGTTTTCGATTTTATCGCATCATTTTGAACAGTTTCATTCTATTAGAAATGTGATTTTGGCAACAGTTTTTCATTCAATTGTATACTAGACTGCTGACTAGAAAATCAGTACTGTTGCCACTTGGAAAAATGAGGGCGATCATTCTGTGCAGTTTTTAAATTTAATGTTTCTCTTGAATACTGGACGTTTGTTGAGAGAAGGCAACGGGAAGTTGATTAATTTGTTTATTAGGATAATTAATATTCGTATTAAGGGATGTTGCTTATTTCATTGTAATTGTAATTTTGTTATATTTAATACATTTTTTTAAATTTGTGTTTTTTTAATTTATTTAATTTTTTTATTAAGTTGTTCTGAGTAAAATTCTGCGCAGTTGTTTTAATTTTAACGTTTGGTGTTCCCTTCAGGCATTTTTTCAGGTACATTTAAAAGCCAGACGAAGGCTGGCCGCGTAGCTGTTAATAAGTAATAATTGTACTAGACATGAAATGTCAGCTTAGAAAAAGGTTTGTATGTCAATAAATCCTGAAGAGTTTTCATCAATAGACTTTTTTTCAAAATGATTAAGTTAAGTTGGGTTAATTAGCTGAGACAAAGCAACTCGACAGCTATCTGCCTATGGGGGGGATTCCTTTCTGGAGGACGTTTTAAGGGAAAGTTGCTCATATCCACGTTACACATGGAGAAAACCACGAAGAATAACCACGCAACCAGCTCGTTTACTGGGATTCGATACGAACTACCGGTGTTCAGCGATGTTACCGATTGCCCGTTTATCATCTTTCTCAAAATGGGTATCGTATTTTATTCACGAAGTCTTATTACTTTCCTGTTCTAGAAAACAGTGGCGCACTTAAGCATTTACCCATCTCGTAATAAATATTACTTGTATAAACTAAAAATAAAAAAATATTTCTAGTTTAAATTTTTTTTAAAAATTATTATTAAATTATGATTCTAGTCTACTAAAAGTTAACGTGAATATCAGTAACGTATTTTTAACGTTTAGAAAAACCCGTGTGGAAATTCTTTCGGCATATCAGTATAGCAAAAATATAAATTAAAGAATATCACACACTTGTAAATAGCAAAATGATATCAGAGTGATATTAAAGAGAATAATATGAACTTCGAAATAATCTAACTTAACTTTTAAATGACAAAGTAAGCCAAAAATTATATCAAAAATTCGAAATTTTTAGATTAAAATATAAGGTATTTCTCCCACCTTCTTGGCGTGCCTTCGTGGTGTAGTGGTTCTGCACGCTCGGCCGGTATTCCAGAGATCCGTGGTTCGATTCCCGGCGAAGGCGTTAATTTTTCATCTCTCCGGCTTCCAAAATACCTAATGTCTCTACAAAACATCTATGTTTTTTGTCGTACAAAGTTTTTAGTCCAAAGGGACTTGAGTCCCGAAGGACTATTAGTTTCGTTTTGGCATTTTGCGTCGGACGGATAAATGTCGGTTCACTTTTCAAACTGTTGCCACAAAATGTTAGAGTCCTGCATTATATTTGAAGAAATTAAATAATGAAAAATCTGCATAAATGTATGTATATTTCTCACATTGTCATAAAACAACGGTACATAGAGTCATCGAATTTTGAATAACGTAATCCTCCAACGAATATGAGCATGTGGAAGAGCAAATTTGAAATTTGAAATTTGTTTTATGATCGATTTCCTATTTTTTAAAACTTTGACGAATTTTTGATTAACAAACTCAAGGATTTCAAAGCGAGCAATGGCAACGTTGTGCAGAAAAAACATTTTTATCTCCAGCGCGTGAGTCTCTGTATCGGAAATTCTAAAGATAGGCTCGTTTTAAAACTATTTTGCGATATTGCTGTTGCACTGGATCTTATGGTTTAAGTGCGAGGAACATGATATTTAATAAAGAAAGGTAACACACAAAATGTTAAAAAACGCCCCTTTGGACGTAATTTAAAATCTGAAACATTTCAGATTTTGTTTTTAATTTTTTTTTTTTTTTTTTTTTTTTTTTTTTTGTGTGTGTGTGTGTGTTTTACTTTTTAAAATGAGTATACATAACTTCTACTAAACATTAATATGCGGACTGAGGGTCAAATTAAAAGCTATTTTTTTTTTATTTGAAGATGGCATACCATGAATATTTGCATCATTTAAAATACTTTTGTTAACTGAAAGTAAATGTCTATGACAAAAATCTACGAAAATAATGTGTATATAAGGACTTTTACGGATACAGTGTGTATCGACGGATACAGTGTGTACTATATAGGAGGTCAAATAAAACGATTACCAAATTAGTAACTTATTTTACACTACCTATGCTTAATAAATGAAAGGATGTAATTATGCATTACTAGTTAATTCTACTCTAACTGAATGAATCAATAATTTTTAGTCCAAAGCGGCAATTTACACTGAAGGACTATTAATTTCGTTTTGGCATTTTGCATTAGTTCACTTTTCAAATTGTTGCCACCAAATATTACCGCCCTGTGTTATATTTAAAGAAATTAAATAATGAAGCATCTGCATAAATGTATATATGTTTCTCAAAATGGGATAAAAAACAGTACCTAGAGCCATCTAATTTTGAATAACGTAATCTTCTACCGAATACGGACATGTGGAAGCTCAAATCTGAAATTTGGAATTTGTTTTATTATCGATTTCATATTTTGTAAAACTTTAACGAATTTTTGATTAACAAAATCAAGGATTTCAAAGCGAGCAAGGTGGGTTGTCCAGCGCGTGAGACTGTGTATCCGAAATTCTAAAGGATATGCTCAATTTAAAACTATTTTGTGATACTGCTCTTGAACTAAATTTTACGGGTTAAGTGCAAAGAACGTGATATTTAATAAATAAAGGTAACACACAAAACGTTAACAAAACTCCCCTTTAGACGTAATTTAAAATCTGAAACCTTTCAGATTTTTTTATTATATTAAATCTGTCTACGTGATTTTTATCTTTCGGTTTATCACTTCCTTTTCTAAAAGTAATACTTGTTTTTATTTTTATTTATTTATTCATTTAAGTTCGAATATTTCATCTTTGGTTCATTTATTTGAATTCGTCTTTTTTATTAATCTCATTGTCTGTTCTCGAAAACAAGTGATTTAAAAAAATATGTGTGTTAAAAGATCCGACTGTACGAATTACACATTCTTCACGGAATTCCACAGAACAGACACGTTTGTGTTCAACAAACATTATTTATTTCCTAAAAGTGTGCCTTTCTCTTTTCTTTCAAAAACACTGTTTATTATCCAGCGAAATATTTACGCAAAAGAGTTGTTTCCAGGAGTTTGTATCATAAATTCAAAAGAAAATTCTGCTTAACTTTGTACTTCCGCATAATTAAATGTGAAAGAAGCTAAGCAGAATTTGTTTTTCATAAATAAAAAAATCCGGGAATTTTTTTTTTGTTTGTTTCATTTTTCATAGTTCCATATTTCACTTTCGCGTTCTTAAAAATGAAAAATGGGTTCTAAATATAAATCACTGTTTTCTGCATGCGCCTGCACACATAATTCGGATTTTTCTTAAGCAAATGTTACCAGGATATATATATATTTTCGATAGCGGCCTATATCCGTTTAAAGGCGTTGACCACTATTAAGGCCAGAAGTAGGCCTACTAAAGAGGCCCCTTATAGGTCGATCACTGTTGCTTTCCATGAAGGAACGAACAAATTACATCCTCCCCTTGACCGTGATTTGAACCCGGGACCTTCGATACGATAGTCAGAGTTACTAACCAATTTCCCGTCTGGGCGGCATTACCAGGATAAATACCGGCTATGGATATTCACGTTTTACTTAAACTCACAGTTAATCCTAGGGCAGCTATGGGGCCCACCAGCGGTCGAGCGGTAAAGTCGCTGAACACTGGTAGTTCAGTCCGAGTTTCGAATCTCGCGAACGGGCTGGCTGCATAGGTGTTTTCGTGGTTTCCCCATGTGTGAAGTTTATATTAGCCAGTTTCTCTTAGAAAGTTCTCCACGAAGGCATCCCTCCCCTAAGGCATATAGCCCTCGAGGCTTTGGCGTAATCATTCGAACAATAAACAAACTAACCTAGAGTAGTTAAGAGAATACAAGAAAGAGGTATAATCCCCATCATAATTAACAGAAAAAAAAAGTTTAGAAAAATATAAAAATCTGAAATTTTTCACATTTTACATTACTCCCAAAGGGGCTTTTTTTAACATTATTTGTGTGGCCTTTTTTTTTTTTTTTCAATATCATGTTCATCGCACTTAAACCATAAAATTCAGTTCAACAGCAATATCACAAAATAATTTTAAAATGAACATATCTTTAGAATTTCCAATACACAGTCTCGCGCGCTGAAGATGAATATGTTTTCCCCCTCCTCCCCGTACAGTGTTGTCATTGTTCGTGCTCGCTTTGAAATCGTTGAGTTTGTTAATCAAAAATTCGCTAAAGTTTTGCAAAATATGAAATGGATAATAAAACAAATATCAAATGCCCATATTTCGGCTGGGAACAAATATGACCCAATTTCCAGATCCCTACATTCGGATGGAAACGTACGTTATTCAAAGTCTGATGGCTCTAGGTACGGTTATTTTATCACAATGCGAGAAACATTCATACATTTATGCTGATTCTTCATTATTTAATTCTTTTAAATACAATGCAGGGTTCTAATATTTGGTGGCAACAATTTGAAAAGTGAACCGACATTATGGTGAATCAACGCAAAACGTCAAAACGAAATTAATAGTCCTTCTGAGCAAATTGCTCCTTTGGATTTAAAAAAAAAAAAAAAAAAAAAAAAAAACATCTTCAGGTTTAAGCCAATTAGGATTTTAAATTTGGAAAACTTAAATAAAATATTGAGAAGATTTTATAACAGGTATTGAAAAATGAGAAATATTTTAATATCTTAATACAGAACAAATGTAAACATAATAAATAACCTACCTAATTTTTTCTTTTTCTTTTGAGAAACAAGATTTTAAAATATTTGCTTTCAATTCATTTTACGTCTTAAAAATCCTAAAAAAAAAAAAAAAAAAGTTTATCTTATATATAAAGTAATATAATATTAATAATTTACAAGTGTATACATTAATGAGATATTTTAAGTAATATAATATTAATAATTTACAAGTACATACGTTAATGAGAAAGTAAGTTTCTTTGTTTACGTAAATTCAAAATAAAAAGGACACGGGGTTTATAACGGGAAAAAGTAAACATATTTAGAATTGTAGAAACCAAGTAATAAATGGCATTCAATACCAACATTTGCAAAAGAAACTTGACCAAGTCACCGAACTTAAGTAAAAAACTCAATTATTAGAGCATTTAATTTGTTAGTGTGTAGAGACATTAAGTACTTTTTTGGAAGCAGCAGGCAAGATGAAAAATTACCAACGCCTTCGCCGCGAATCGTTTTTGCTTGGCATCTGTACGTAAAGACAGGATAAAGGGCTCTTTTTTCCAAAACGGATTGCAAAATGGATTTAAAATTGATTCAGAAGAGATTTTCTTGTGACGTCTGTACATACGTACGTATGTATCTCGCATAACTCAAAAACGATTAGCCGTCAACGTTGGAATTCTGTATTATGGGACATTTATAACATCTAGCTGTGCATCTCCCATTTTTATTGCTATCGGCAGTACCAAACTTCCTATACTTATATTTGAGAAAGTTTAATACTCGTTATGAAAAAATAAAATTATAAGAAGTTTGACTCCCGTACTACAAAAATTGACCAGGCTGTTTAATTTCAAAATTTGCA
This sequence comes from Stegodyphus dumicola, assembly GCF_044657685.1. Lineage (NCBI taxonomy): Eukaryota > Metazoa > Arthropoda > Arachnida > Araneae > Eresidae > Stegodyphus > Stegodyphus dumicola. The sequence continues at coordinate 15,951,646 of NC_140772.1, read as the reverse complement.
ACTTTCTGTGTCATTTTCAAGTACCCTTTTAAAGCTGCTATCACACGTCGGTTTGTTTCGGAAGAACAACCGTTTGGGACAATTTTTCTGCTTTGTCACAACAGCCAATCACCATAGATCGCTTGGGCATTACAGGGGAAACTGGTTCCCCATTACAAACAAGCTGATAGCTGATTGGTTGAAAACGTACACCTTACAATTTTTTTGGAAAGGAAAAAGTCGCACGTCTTTCTTTCAGTGGCGTAGCTAAGGTGGGGCAAGGAGGGACAGCTGTCCCCGGGCGCAGCATCCAGGGGGCGCCAAATTGATGTTATGAAATTTTAGAATGAAATGTTTTCCACTCTTGGCACACAGAAAGGGGCGCAAAATCTTCAGTTGCCCCGGGCGCTGAAAACCCTAGCTACGCATCTGCTTTCTTTCAATAGTAAACCAGACAGAAAAATTGTCCGAAACAGTTGTTCGTGTGAAACGAACGCCGTGTGATATGGGCCTAAGGGATCGGTTAATTGAGTTAGAATACTTCGAAGGAATAAGTTTAAATGAAATGCAGCAAACAATGTGCATAGTTTAATAGGCCGTACTGTGAAGTCATGTGGTGTCCACATTAGATTTTTTCAAAGTCAGGAAACGGAAGATTCCTCTCCTCAGCGGGATTCGAACCACGAATTTACCAATTGCTATCCGGGCGTAGTAACCACTTGCACCATAAGGGCACGCAACTAGAGGAGGAGAATGCGATTATTTACAATATTTCTACCCCCTGAAAAGTTGAAAATACTGCTGTCAGCAGCTCTTTGGATGTGGTGGTAGGGAAGCTGGCTGCCATATATAGGCCTGGGTTCGAGTAGGAACAGAAATTTGTAAGATTATAGGATCTTTGCGGTTTGGAGACACTTAAAATGTTGTCGAGCTGAAAGTCCTCTCAAGAGCTTTTGGCAGAGGAAGATTCTGGATCCGTCTATCGAGGTTTCTCTTTCATAACTGGGTTGTAGCTGGTGAAATTATTATGTATATCTAATGATAGATGTAGCACCTACAGTCTGTCTATCACAAGAAAAGCTCTCGCCAGTTAGTTTGCAGCTATCTGTTGCCGTAGAAACGAGCCTTGACTCATTTTTCGTAGGGGTGTCTTGAAGACGATTGCTAAACTCTTTCCCCCTCAGCCAACAGTGGCCAAAAACAAAATAACAATAAAGCAACCCTTGGTTCGTCCCTGTTTGAAATATACTAGCGCTGTTGCTATAGCGATCGCCACCCGCCAAACACTGTGAAGGGAGCTTTTCTCGTAGACAGACAGTATCTCTTGCTCACGGTATAAAATTTGTAGACTGATCCGATATTACTACCAGACAAGTGAAAAAAGTAACAACTTCATGATGCAATGTCATGAAAATGTATCGAAAGTTTTGTACAAATAATTCCCAAGCGAGGGTCTGACCTACACAAAGACTTTGCGCATGACCCCAAACTAAAAATAACGAAAGGGAAAAAAAAAAAAAAAAAAAAAAACATTGACGTCAATGCTAATTGCGCCAGGGTCACGAGACAATCGTAATAAGCATTTCCAGATGGAGCTTTTAAACTCGCAAGGAAGAAAACAGTTTTATTATGTTGTCCCTTAAATCACGCATCGCTCATTTTGTGCTGATCATCTGCATGTCATTATGTCCTTAGGCGTAACGCTCTAGAAAAAAAAATCAAAGATGAGTTCCATAAAAATGCCTTTTGGACAAAAGTGGTTCTTTATGTTGATCACACGTGCTGAGATCGGATTTCACTCGACAGATGCAGCTAAATATGTGGATATTGTGATACAGTAATTCTACTAGTAATTCTTATACTCTAATTTAGTGAGTTATAAAGGGAGTTTAGCAGCATCTAAGCATACAGCATTCATACTGGTAGATTATGTAAGGATAAAAATTTGATGTGGACACCACATGACCAGCGGCGTAGCGAGGAGGGGGTCAAGGGGGTGTATGATGCCCGAGGCGCCGCTCGCAGCGGGGCGCCAAATGGTCTCCAAACAAGATTTTGATCATATCATTATGTTTTTTCTGGGGGGGGGGCGCCAAAAAGGTATTTTGTCATGGGCGCCAGTTATACTCGCTACTTCACTGCACATGACTTCCTTGTGCGGCATATTAAAGTGTGTGTGATTATGGCAAAGCCTCGAGGGCTATCTGCCTAAGGGGAGGGATGCCTTCGTGGAGGACTTTCTAAGGGAAACAGGCTCGTATACACGTTACACATGGGGAAAACCACGAAAACGCCCATGCAGCCAGCCCGTTCGCGGGATTCGAACCTCGGGCCGAACTACCAGTGTTCAGCGACTTTACCGCTCGGCCGCTGGTGGGCGCGGCATATTAAAGTATACACAATTTTTACTGCATTTCATTTAAACTTATTTCCTCGAATTTTGTCAGAGATGGATTTCTCACTCAGTTAATTCTTCTATTCTTACTTCGTGGCAAGGAAAAAATACATAAAAATTTCAAAACATCTTCATTAAAAACTGAAAACAGAAGAAAAATATAAAACACAAATACAATTGAAACAGTTCAAAAAAATTTTTTTTACAATTAAAATTAGAGCTTTTGAGCAAAAACAAACAATTTGGCCAGAGGCGAAGAAGGCAGATTTTTCGGTGCACAAAAAAAATGTTAACCAAAAGTTAACTTTTGGTCCCACTCGGCAAAAAGATACTGAAGGTGCAGAAATTGACTTAATTCACAACTCTGCTAAGTATTCAATCACTTTTAAAGGGAAAAAAATGCGCAATTTATCTATATATAAGAATGAAAGAAACTGAGCTCATCCAGCCTAGTAACAGAGTGAGTCTTTCAATTCCTTTTAATACGTGTGTGTGTGGTGGTGGTGGGGGGAGTTTTAATCGCCAGCACTCGTAAATGTCTTTCGGAAATTCTAAAAATATGTTTTTAAGTATTTTGTGAGTTTACTGTTGAATGGAGTTTTATGTGGCGTAAGCGTCACGTGTTAATTTCTTCTAAACTGTTTCTAAACACGTAAAAGTTAAACACGTAAAACATTAATAATAAAAGGAAAAAAATAGATTTGTAAAGGCATCTTAGTAAGAAAAACTGAACGTTGATATAATGAACTGAGAGAAGACTGGTTTATATATATATATATATATATATGATGTACCAGCTTTTGTCCGGATTAAAATAGATTGGTCAAGAATCATAGATGTAGTTGTAGCTCAAAAGTATCAGACGATAAGTTTAAAAAACAGGATCCATTTATTATTATTCAGGAGAAAAAGCAATTACAAAAATCTGATCTCCGGAGTAAATAAAAGAGAATTACTAATAACTTTTTGTATGAAGTTTACTGCATCGTTGCATTAAAGAAAAGACCCCGATATTCCTTTGCGAGTCCTTTTATAGCCTCTGGAAAGGCGGAGCTTCCAACAAATGACGTCAGCCTTGTCAGCCATTTCAGTTCGCTTTAAATATCTCCAGAATATTCTATAACTGTACGTTTAGAAAAGGCGGGAAAAGCAACTTGAATACGGGGCTGTGAATTTAATTCCACGTACTTTCAAATAAGAGACCGTCGCCATTAAAAATGAAAAGAACATACAGTTAGAAGTTTAAGTGTATTCTTGACTATGGAAATTTATTATTACACACACACATATATACATATATATATACGAACAGTTGCATCTAGAATTCTAAACGTATGCTCTATTTTTCCTTTAAAATTTTTGTGATTTTGCTGTTGAACTGTGAACTGTATATGACGTAAGTGCGAAGAAAATGATGCTCAGTAATAAAGATCAAAAGAAATGTATTATAAGGCGTGAATGCAAGAATAGACTGGTAGACTGGGAGCTCAGCGAGAGAGTAAAAGAACCTTAACGCGCCCTTTTGAGCGATCATTAAAATCTGAAACCTGTCAAACATTTTTTTTTTCTTGTTTGAAATCGTCATTTTTCCATCCTTCTGCAATAGGCAAAGAACATTTTTTTAACTGAACCCAGTTAATGTGCCCCATGTTGATTGGGAGTGTTATTGCAGAGAACAGGTTGAATATCATGCGTGCTCGTCGAAGCGAAAACAAAAGAATCCGTATCACTTCGAAACATAATTCATTTTATCTTTTGGTATGATAATCCGTATCCTTTATGATATGCCATTAAAAGAAATTTACATGAATGAAAAACACGTCTGCATCATTTCAAAAGCATCTAAAGAATGCCTAGATATATTATTGCATCCGTATCATCTTAGTTAATTTGTATATAAGGTTACCATAGGCCACTTACTAAGACAGACGTCACACGTCTGATTGGAATTCTGACACTGCTAATTTACTCTCATTACAACTAAGTAAATTTTAAAAAGAAATATAAAGAACGAAAAGCCTTCGAATGCGTTGTTTTAAACACTCCCTTCCTCCGTCCCAAGGACACAACTAGTGGCGCTGCCTTCTACTGACAGCGCCTCGGGGCTTCTGCTCGTTACATATCCATATTCCTTCTTTGGTAATATAGACAGCCGTGTTTGTTAGTTTAAAACGAGAAGCTGTGCAGGTGGAATAATAACAGCCTGACTTCCGCAGAAGTAAATGCGTGCGTGACCCGGGCCTCTAATTTCAAGGGGTCCTTCAAGTTCTTCTTGCAGTGTATGGGTCCTCAAACATTTCTAACATGGGAGCCCTTCAAGAATGTCTTAACTTTTTATCTACGTCATCTACTTTAATATTGATTAGGATAGGACAGGGAGAAAAATGGTAATGTGATTTTTAGAATGCTTATTTTATAGTGTTTATTAGTTCAAAGGGACTTGGACTAATAAACACATGAAGGACTGCTGTTTCCGTTTTGAAATTTTGCGTCGGAACGCTATAAACGGCATATCACTTTTCAAACCGTTGCCACCAAACACTATCGCCCTGTATTATATTTGAAGAAATTAAATGATGAAGAATCTGCGTAAATGTATGTATGTTTCTCTCACTGTGATAAATCAACGTTACCTAGAGCCATCCAATTTTGAATAACGTAATCCTACTGCGAATATGGGCATATGAAAGCCTAAATTTGAAATTTGGAATTGGTTTTATTATCGATTTCATTTTTTGTAACACTTTAACGAATTTTTGATTAACAAACTCAACGATTTAAAAGCGAGCAATTTCATTTTTTGTATCACTTTAACGAATTTTTGATTAACAAACTCAACGATTTAAAAGCGAGCAATGGCAACAGTGTACGAAAAAAAAAAAAAAAAAAACATTTTTATCTCCAGCGTGTGAGACTCTGTATCAGAAATTCTAAAGATAGGCTCATTTTAAATTTATTTTGCGACATTGCTGTTAAACTGAATTTTATGGTTTAAGTGCAAAAAACATGATATTTAATAAATTAACACACAAAACGTTAAAAATAAAGAGCCCCTTTGGGCGTAATTTAAAATCTGAAACCTTTCAGTTTTTTTTTTTAATTTTTAATTTGTTGATACTAGGTTTGTAAATTCCATATTAATTGAACATTGGTCGGAAATGCAGAAAGTAATAAATTCTCTTAATCAGAAATTCCGAATTTTCTGGAAATCGCTCAAAAACACTCATAAGTCTCATAATAAATTTGGCCACAACTTTATGATAGCCAAAATAAGGATTTATGCATCAATCAAAATTTTGAAAGAAATGAAAGCTTATTTCGAAAAGAAATCTCTTATTTTGCTTCAGTTTTTCTTAGCCCAAAGGCTTTCTTAGCAATCTGCCCAGAATGACTATTAATTCCGTTTTGGCATTTTGCTTCGTCCACTATAATACCGCGATTCACTTTTTAAATTGTTGCCACCAAATATTACAGCTCTCCATTATATTTAAAGAAATTAAATAATGAAGAATCTGCATGAATGTATGTATGTTTTTCGCATGAATACATTTTCTCAAATAAAATCTCTCGCCGCTCACTGTCTATACGTAGGTAAGTGAAGTAATGTTTTCTGTCCAAAAATTCGATAGGTAAGTTTTCAATGGATAAGCACGAATTAGGGTCTCCGTAACGCGTTTTTACAAGAATGTTTGTCTGTCTGTGTCAGATTTTTTTTTTAGTCCAAAGGGATTTCAGTCCCGAAGGACTATTGCTTTCGTTTTGGCATTTTGCGTCGGACTCATAAACGTCGGTTCACTTTTCAAACTGTTGCCACAAAATGTTAGAGTCCTGCATTATATTTGAAGAAATTAAATAATGAAAAATCTGCATAAATGATTGTCTATTTCTCGCATTGTGATAAAACAATGGTACATAGAGCCATCGAATTTTGAATGACGAAATCCTACTGCGAATATGAGCATCTGAAATCCCAAATTTGGAATTTGTTTTATTATAGATTTTATATTTTGTAAAACTTTAACGAATTTTTGATTTACAAACTCAATGCTTTAAAAGCGAGAAATGGCAACGTTATATAGAAAAAAAATACTTTTATCTCCAGCTCGCGAGACTGTGTATATCGGAAATTCTAAAGATATGCTTAATTTAACATTATTTTGCGATATTGCTCTTGAACTGAATTTTATGGTTTAAGTGCAAAGAACATGATATTTAATAAATAAAGGTAACACTCAAAACGTTAAAAAAACGCCCCTTTGGACGTAATTTAAAATCTGAAAAATTTCAGTTTTTTTTTTTTTTTTTTTCTGTCGTTTGTGAAAATTACTATGTCAAACTTCCAAAAATTTTTATTTTTCGTACTTAAGCTTTCTGCATTCACATAGAGATTTGTTGTAGAAATGGACAAACAGAAGTTGGTACTTTACTTGAAGCCCATAACTGTTTTTATGGATAATCGGAAGTGGTACTTTACTTGAACAGCCCATAAGAGTTTTTAATGAAAATTTATGTTATAATATAATCTAAAATTTTTGAGTTTTAGTATGTAAAACTAAAACTCAAATGTATCAATGGGAAAAACGTACTAGATTGTGGCTAAAATTGATAAACTAGAAGTGATACTTCACTTGAAGCTCTGAACGGATTTTCGTGAAAAAATTCATTATGATGTATAAACCCAAAATTACCAAATTGGCTATTTCAAACTCATATATGCACATAACGATGCATATACAATCCTGACTGAGAACAACATATTAGATTTTGACTATAAACGAGAAACCGGAAATGTACTTTCCTTGAAACTGAAATAGTTGAATTCTGAAAAGTAACGATAAAGGAATGGGAAGCGGTCTTCTTGCTACACAACTTTAATTAAGAGCGGCGGCCGATTTTATTTCAGAATAAATTCGGTGGCCTTGTTTAAGGCTCAATAAAAAGATTTTTGATGTCACCCCCAACAGTACCTACTAACGTGCAATCCCTCAAACAGACCGTTCTCGAAGGCAAGATTTTGCGTGTTTTCGGATCGCCCTTACGTGCGCACTCCTTTTCCGTAGGCATTTCAGCTTTCGTGTATGTGGCCTACCTACAGCAGTAGAATTTGTGTCACGTGCTTCGGTTGACGTCAATCCGTATCGCGGGGTCAACCGCTGGGCTCGCAAGACCATTACTCGTTTTTCAATCTGCTTTCGAAACGTCATCGCACTCCTTGAAAGAACAAAGCAAAAGTATACATGATAAGTAGCAGTTGATGTAGATAATAATGACCACACACAAGTGAATGGAAGGGCACGTGTCCAGTTCTACGTACTAATTGGTTTTTGCATTCGTATTCTATTATGCTTCGTTTCGTTTGCATGCTACGTTTTTGTATAATTTCGTTGCTACGAAAGAGTTACAATATCCAGAGAATTCCTCTTTTCTCGTTAAACGAGTTCCGTATTAAATTAGTGGGGTAAAACTTAATACCGCTAAATTAACTGAAAGCTGCTAAATGAAATTATTTCTTATCGTTTAGTCAAGTATGGCAAAGCTTGTGAGAACTATCTGCTTAAAGGGAGGGGATACTTTCGTGGAGGACTTTTTGAGTGTTCACTTTACACATTAGGAAAATCACCAAAACATCTATGCAGCAAGTCAGGGTGGCAGGATTTGAACTCGGTTGTGGAATGCTTAAATTCATAGAATCAATTCTGCGTAGAATTCATGCTGTACAGAATCGACGTTGCGCAGGATCGGCATTGCGTAGCATCGTCACAGTATAGAATCGATACTGGCGCATAATTCGACTACGCTTCTATTTAGCAATAGCGGATCATAAAGAGGGATTGGATTATTTGATTATGGGAAAGCAGACTGAAGCAGACATAAAGTTATCTGCGTAAGCGAATCAATGTCTTCATGGAGGACTTTCTCAGGGAAACTGTGGCTGAGCGGTAAAGTCGCTGAACGCTAGTAGTTCGGTCCAGGGGTTCAAATCCCGCGAGCAAGCGCGCTGCATTGGCATTTTCGTGTTTTTTCTCATATGTAACGTGTACATGTGCCAATTTAACTTAGAAAGCCTTCCACGATATACATGATAAGTAACAGTTGATGAAGATAATAACTGTTGATGTAGATATATTTGCCTTCCCTCAGGCAGACAGCCTTCGAGTGCTTTGCCGTAACTAAAATAAACTAAAAAATTCTTAGGGAAACTGTCTCGCATTTACGTTAAACACGGGGGAAATAGCAAAGACTCCCAAGGAACCACCTCGTTTGCCACATTAGACTCCAAATCGAATTACCAGTATTTCAAATGTTTTATGTAATCGAAAAAGAAAAAATGTTTTTATATGGAATTCGATTTTTGCTTAATGCCTGATAAATTATACGAATATGGTAGTATATATGGTAGATATCGTAAATATCGTAGTTTCAACTCAGTGTAAGGACAATAAAGAAAAAAAAAAAAAAAAAAAAAAAGATTTTAAATTACGTCCAAAGTCCAAAGGGGCGTTTTTTAACATTTTGTGTGTTACCTTTCTTTATTAAATATCATGTTCCTCGCACTTAAACCATAAAATCCAGTGCAACAGCAATATCGCAAAATAGTTTTAAAACGAGCATATCTTTAGAATTTCCGATACAGAGACTCACGCGCTGGAGATAAAAATGTTTTTTCTGCACAACGTTGCCATTGCTCGCTTTGAAATCCTTGAGTTTGTTAATCAAAAATTCGTCAAAGTTTTAAAAAATAGGAAATCGATCATAAAACAAATTTCAAATTTGGTCTTCCACATGCTCATATTCGTTGGAGGATTACGTTATTCAAAATTCGATGACTCTATGTACCGTTGTTTTATCACAATACGAGAAATATACATACATTTATGCAGATTTTTCATTATTTAATTTCTTCAAATATAATGCAGGACTCTAACATTTTGTGGCAACAGTTTGAAAAGTGAACCTACGTTTATGAGTCCGACGCAAAATGCCAAAACGAAACTAATAGTCCTTCGGGATTCAAATCCCTTTGGACTAAAAAGTCTGAAAAGTTTCAGATTTTAAATTCCGTCTAAAGGGGCGGTATTTTGACGCTTTGTATTTTACTTCTATTTTTAAATATTATGTTCTACGCACTCAAGCTATAAAATTCAGTTCAACAGCAATATCGCAAATTAATTTTAAAATGAGCATATCTTTAGAATTTCCGATACAGAATTTCGCGCGCTGAAGATAATTTTTTTTTTCCCGTACATCCTTGCCATTGCTCGCTTTGAAATCGTTTATTTTGTTAATCAAAAATTCGTTGAAGTTTTACACAATCTGAAATCGATAATAAAACGAATTTCAAATTCAAATTAGAGATTCCACATGCCCATATTCTATGAAAGATTACATTATTCAAATTTTGATGGCTCTGGGTACCGTTGTTTTATCACAATGCGAGAAACATATATACATTTATGCAGATTCTTCATTCTTTAAATATAAGAGAGGGCGATAATATATGGTGGCAACGATTTTAAAAATTGATACAGCTCTATAAAGGTTTCAAAGCAAAATGCTAAAACGAAATTAATAGTCCTTCGGCGCAAATTGCCCCAGGCCGAGTTTTCAGCTACTGTTTCGATGGTGTGTTGATATGAAACTGTCAATTCTGCGCGATGCTGATATTGCGTCGCATTCCCAACTAAACTAACTGCCAGCGTTCATTCTAACTGCCAATGAATTCATTTTTTCAAAATGAACTTTTTTTGTTTTTCCATTTTTTATTTAGTCAAAAGTATGTAGATTATACATGTACTAAAAATAAACTATTTAGTAAAAAAAAGTTCTTTCCCCCCAAATTGTGGTCATTTACAAAACACTTTGCAGAATCGTTCAGAACTCTTAGAAGCAAGGCGACCGAGGAGCTTCGCAGTGCTACCGGCGTTACTCGAACGCCGAACCTTCCGTCTGCCGAACAGACGCGCCTGCATATGGAGGTTTGGTCTGGTTTATTTAATTATGGCAAAGCCCTCGAGAGCTATCTGCCTAAGAGGAGGGATGACTTCTTGGGAATTTGCTAAGGAAACTGGTTCGTATAAACGTTACATATAAGGCAAACCACGAAAACGCCCATGCAGCCAGCACGTTCGCCGGGATTCGAATCCTGAACAAAACTACCAGTGTTCAGCGATTTTACCGCTCCCCCGCTGGTGGGCCCCGTAAGCAGACAGAAGATGCCTTACAACCTCATTAACGACATAATACTTATATCTATATTTTTACTGATTGTTTCGAAATTAATTTAATTAATTTTTATTTTTAAACCGAATTTTTTAATTAGCGTGTATAAAATTACTATTTTAAAACTTAATTCATTTCATTTTAATTTCGAATAAATTGTCTTACACTTCAATTCATTAAATTTGATTTAAATAAATAATAAAGAAGAATCTGCAAATTTTTATAGACATTAAACATGTTTTTAGTGAAATTTTTCACTGATTGAGAATTTTATTCATTAATGAACATTAAATTCGTTAATTAATTTTGAAAAAAATATTTAATATCTCAGAAATAGGTGATACCATTTTAAAAGAGATAAGGAAGGGGATTTTAAAGTTTTCTTTTTCATGTTCTAAGTGATTCTCTTTTTTCCATGTATATATATATATAAAAGAAAGATGAAAGGAAATGGATCGAAACTTTATAACTTTTTGCTCCAAACCCCTTATGCTCTTCGAATATGTGACTGTTACAGGAATTGGGATATTTTATTTATTTTAAGAGCAATTACTTCCAACTTTTTACAGCTGACTATATAATATAGCTGCTTTGTAAACTAGCAATCAGAAAGTTTGTGTTGCCACAAATATTTTTGTAATTTAATCCGCTTTGTGACAAAATTTTTCGTCATGTTTCCACTTTGCGCGCATGATATTTTAAAAATGGCTAACGGTACATACTTGAAATTGGATGGAATTCTTTATATGGGCACTATTTTCTAACTGAACCAAAAATTTGATGAATATTTTAATATTAAAAAATTTTAGGCACGAAAATATTACAGATTTTTTTAATAAAATACATTTTATAAACTCAACTCCAGATAAAATAAAAATTTAACTGATATTCTTAGAATTTTTGGTTCACAGTAGTTTCCAAATGTTTTGAAAGCTATATATTAAATATGGAATTAAATTATGCAACAGAATGTTTTAAATTGTGCGTGCAAGTTGGAAACATGACGAAACATTTTGTCAGAAATCGGATTCAATTATAAAAATATTTGTAGCAACACAAACTTTCTGATTACTATTTCAGAAAGCAGCCATATTATGTAGTCAGTTGTAAAAAGTTGGAAGTAATTGCCTTTAAAATAAATAAGTTATCCCAATTCTTGCAACAGTCACGTATTCGAAGATCTTATGGGTTTTAAGGTGTACGAGTCCCCTTTTTAAATGACTAATTCGCCGAAGGTTTTTGTTAACTATTATGATGATATCAAGTGGCATGTTATCCGTCAAAAGGCATTTACGACAATACAAAAAATGCCACCGCTGTTCTAGAAACGTACTGTTTTTAGTACAAACAAACGAAACAAATGGATTTAATAGTACAGTATAACTCCAATTATCCGAACTCCGACTATCCGAATTGCTGATTATCCGAATCGCTTTCAGAATTTAAGAAAAAATTGAAGACAGAAACATAGTGTTGGACAATCAACGACTTCGGACATTAAAAAGAGCAAACCTAACACTTTTAAACTTCGTGTCGCTGCGTGAATACGAAGATGGTAGTTCTTCAAGAAAATCAATGAAGGTAGCAAAAAACAAAAATTTAGAAGATGTCGTTTTCAAGTGGTTTTTGAAGCAATGTTCTATGGAAAATCCAATTTCGGGTCCTATTCTTTGTGAAAAAGCTAAGATCTTAGCTCAGAAGCTTGGCTGGTCATTCTTTAAAGCATGTAACGGCCGTATGTAAAAGTGTTTCTTTTTCATTTTAATTAATTAAAAACCTCTTTTTCTTTAAAAAATATTTTTTTTCTCCTATTTTCAACATACGGTGCATACGGTAATTAGAAAAAGTGTACTTAGATCCTTTCTTCGGAAAAAAATCTGGTTATCCAAATTTTTGAATATCCGAATGGGGTCTGGTCCCAAATAATTCGGAGTTCTTATGTAATTTCTTAAAAAAAAAAAAAAAAAAAAAAAAAAAAAAAAAAAAAAAAAAAAATCTGAAAGCTTTCAGATTTTATATTACGCCCAAAGGGGCGTTTGTTTAACTTTTTGTGTGTTACCTTTATTTATTAAATATCAAGTTCTTTGCTTTTAAACCATAAAATTCAATTCAACAACAATATCACAAAATAAGCGAGCTGGAGATAACTTTTTTTTTTTTTTTGTTTTTTCTTTTTTTTTCGTTTAGTGTTGCCGTTGCTCGCTATGAAACCGTTCAGTTTGTTAATCAGAAATTCGTTAAAGTTTTACAAAATATGGAATAGGTAATAAAATAAATTCCAAATTCCAAATTTGGTCTACCAGATGCCCATATTTGAGTTATTCAAAATTTGATGGCTCTAGGTACCGTTGTTTTTTCACAGTGCAAGAAATATACTTATGCTGTTTTATTTAATTCCTTTAATGAAAGCCTCTAATATTTGGTGGCAACATTTTGAAAAGTGAAACGTCTTTTATAGTGAACCAACGCAAAATGCCAAATAGCCCATCTGGGCAAATTATACGTTTAGACTTAAAGTTTATTTTTCGAAAAAAGGAAAAGTTTTTCTAAAGATTAGTGCGAACTTCTTAAGCGGGAAAATCTTTCAACAGAAAACGTATTATGCGAGAAAATTTAGCATTTTCAAAATAGGAAAGTATATGACACTTCGCGAACTGAACTTCTTAAGCGGAAAAATTTCTTAAACGCATTTTGCTATAAATTTTAGTGTAACTGTATTAGGGTTACTTTTGTGGCACTTTTATCTGGATTCAGAATGATGAAGAATTTCGGCTATATTACAACAGATTCTTCTCCGCCTTTTTTTTTTTTTTTTTACTCTGCAGCCTGCACCCAGTGTGCTGAGAACCAGTTTCGGCCGGATTTATGACGTCAATCCGAGAAGATGCCCCCGGGCCAAATCTTATTGCTGTGACACGAAAGATCGTTCCGGAACACATGGCGTACATAAATTGACCGAAGAGTTTGGCACGCGTTCATCGACGGGAATAAAAGGAATTTGCACACGAGAGCCAGTTTTTAGAGAATGTTCTATAGTTACTTATTCCTACATTGTGATTCTTAACCTGCTTGTTGCATAGCAGCTTTTGGCAAGAAGAATACACTGACAACTCTGTATTAGTAATTCCAAAAACAAATGGGTTGTGCTGTCAATTATTTCATATTTGCAGTAAATTAAATACAGGCAACTTACTCTCAGGAGCCTCTAAAATGGATGATATAGACTCTGAGGAGTGGATAAGACCTTGAAAGATGTTGATGAAAAAAAATGAATAACTAAATAATAACGATTTAATGTTACAATAAATTATGTGAAATCTTTAGTACAAAAAGAAATTTTTTAAATAGGTTATCCTATCTGAAAAAAAAAAAAAAAAAAAAAAAAAAAATGTGTAGGGCAAATGAATTGTTTTTGTAATTGTAATTGTAAGTGAAAAAAAATTTTTTAAGCCCGAGTTGTAAATTTATCTTCTAAAGTACTATAATAGCTGAAAAATGTAAAGCTGAAGTAAGTAATTAAATAAAAAAATGATAAAAATTAAATATAAAACAAATTAAGAAGAATTAAAATTATTAATCACCCCAAGTTTAATGCTTCAAACAGAACCTTTCAAGTGGTTAGTATTTAAAACATTAAACCTACTCGATTAATGAGCGCCAAACAGTGCCATCACTGTCACAAAAAAAGAAAAGAAAAGTGCATGGTATAAAACAGTGTTTTTATATCATGCACTTTTCTTTTCCTTTTTTGTATTTCCGTGCACAGCAAGACTCGATTTACCAAACTGAAAACACTAAGAAAAACCTTACACAAAGGCTACGTTGAAAAAAATTAGAGGACCTTTCCGTCCAATTTTTTTCAAATTAGCAATTGATGCATGTAATTTGCATTAAGTGTTTTTAGAGAAAAACCTTATAATTCAAAGATTTAAAATAAGAATTATTTAAATATAAAAATATTTTCTTTCTTTCTTTTTTTTTTACTTCCTTGTACGAAGTAAAAAGAGAGTATTGTAATCGCGAAATGTTTCAGGCAGCATATTTCAACGAAAATATCCCATTTTGACCTCTTTCAAATGCAATTTAACGATGTATTTCCGTGATATCTGTACGTAAGGACAGAATAAAACACTCTTTTCCTCTAAAAAAGTTATAAAACTTCTTTAAAATAAATTCTGAAGAAAATTTTTCGTAGCGTATGTGCGTACGTGCGTACGTACGTATCTCATATAACTCAAAAACGAGTAGCCTCAGAACGTTGAAATTTTGTATATAGGACTGCTATAACATGTAGATGTGCACCTCGTATTTTGATTGCAATCGGACGCAACAAACGTATATAAATATATTTATATATATATCCACTCTGTTACCCGGCTCAGTGACCTCAGGTTCTTTACTCTTATATGTTTGTAAATAGTACATTTTTTGCTTTAAAAATGATTGAATTATGTTGTTATCATCCGGTTAAGGTTTTTATGCCTTTAGTAAATCTGTATGCAATATTTTCAGAATTATCAACAATTTTAAAGTTGTTTAAGTGCCGCTAAGCCTTTTTTTATGGCGGCCATTGATTGTTTACATTTGAAACAGCAGACTAGTAGATTTGTTGCCAATCTAGAGAAACTTAGCTTCGCAACAACAAAGATAACGCCTTCATTTATTATTGCCAATTAAATCATGCTTATTCCTTTCTGGAATTTTTTCGAGGAAATAAGCGTTTAAGATTTACTTCGTAATTTTTAATACAGCTATTTTGAGTTTTTATATATTTTTGCCTTGTCGCGAAGTGAGAATTGAATTAGTTGAATGAGAAATACTCAATCGTCTGTGAAAAACTGTTTCTTTTTTGTTTTGTTCGCTTAATTTCTTTTACACACCGTTCTAGCTTTGTTATAGTATTTGAATAGAACATGTGGCAACGATTAGATAATTCTTTAAATGATATAAATTTTGCGCTTTGGTTCATACGAAACAGCACTCTTCACAATGATTTAAAAATTAAACCCACGGATTCTGAAATTCTAAAAGATTTTCATAACTTTTTTATGAAATGTGACAGTCATCCTAAGAATATCATCAAAAAACTAGGAAATTATGATTTCACAATTGAACAACGCCACAAGAGGCCCCGCACTATTCACCATAATAGTCGGTGGTAATGTATATATTTTCGTTTTCTTCTTAGTTAGCCAAGATTTTACTTCATTTTCTTTACTTATAGATTTACTTATCAATTTACAAAGCACTATGGACTTTGTTTCTGCCAAAGCGGGTAGACTTTGTGTGTAAATAGTTTTTACTCTTGTGAAACGTTTCAATGTACTGCAAATTGTGTTTTTCATCATTTTACTTGTCAATTATTGCTTATCAAAAGAATAATTTTTATGAACTAAAATGCTTTCATTGGACTAAAATGCTTTTGATCACTACTAATAGATGGCGCTATACGAGCACCTCTTTTGTTCAAAGTTTACTTATTCTACGGACGGTGGCACAGGAGCCTCCGTCGCTAGTAATCTCCGAGTTCTAGCACAGCATGTGTACAAGTACTTCCATATTAGTGGATACAACTTACTCGATTCTTCAAGCATTTAAAAGTCAAGTATCATATATTGGTAAAGGCCGTTAATGGTCGATTGCCTCTTACTAAGTGATAAGACATAGACATAGACATAGTGCATTCTGAGTTATAATATGAACGAAATATAATACTGTTAAGTAAACCTAGCGCCAGAGTGTCGCTATGGTAAACAAAGTGAATTTTAAAGAATGCATTTACTCTATTGTGGTTTATGCGCTGTCGGCGAAGTAGGTTTAATTCAATCCAATAAGTTTAAATGAAATGCAAGAAAAAATGCGTATAATTTAATATTCCAATACAAGGAAGTCATGTGGTGTACACATCAGATTTTTTAAATTTGTTTCTATGATTTTAGTTTATTATGCGATTTTGCAAAATTTGTTTGTATATCAGTAAGCGTTGAACAAATAAAATTATGCATTTTAAACATTTTTTTTTTTTCTTTCTGAAAAAACTGGAGAAAAGAAAGCGGATGAACTTGAAGAATTCTTGTAGATTTTTACGACAAAGCTTAATTAAGTTATAGAGGAAAGTAATGCTTTATTTTTTTTATTTTATTTATTATTTTTATTTCTTTACTTTAGTTCAGTAATCAAGAATAAGTAAGAAATGTAGAATTAAGAAATTCAGTATGTTACAAACGTAGAAGTAATTATTTCTTCTGCCAGACCATTTCATAGTATTTAGGTCGAGACAAAGGCATTCTATAGGAGGAATCAGAAACTAAAATAAGGAAATTTAACACTATATTCGTGAGTCCAGTTGTACGTTTTTAAAAGTTACAATTAGAAATAAAAATGTGTAAAAAATAAAAAGTTTAAAAACATAAAAAAGTAAAATAAAAAGTTAAAAATAAAAAAATGAAATAGAAAGTTTTACATATTTTAATACAATGGGAAGATTTGGAGGCTCCTTTAGACGAGGTCTGGGGAACGTGTGCCGTTTGACCTTGCGAAAATCAGGTTCTGTAGACAGTTTTGTTTTATGCTGATTGTTTGTGATAGTAATTTATTTTATCTTTCCATAATACACAAACTTACTGTTTTAACAGAGTCTTAAAAACTGAAGTATTCTTTATTATTATTATTATTATTATTATTATTATTATTTATTATTATTAGAATGAGAGGAATACTTTTAGATTTGTACTGCCGGATTAAATTCAGCTTAAAAACGTTTCGTAGCTTGAAATCCTAACCAGCGAGTGATATAAGATTTTATAGTTGGAGCTAAAATTGTTAGAAGAGAAAAATCGTGTCTAAAAATAGACAAAATATTTTATTCACGTCCTGAAGACAAGAATGGAACGCACGAAGAAACATCTGCTCTTCATTAAATTACGTAAAAAGAGAAAAAAGAAAAAGAAAAATGTGCGGGAATGCGAAGAGAGGACGCCTAACATCTGTTGTAGATATACAATAGACTCTTCATCTTTTCTTTCTTTCCCCCCTCCCTTTCTCTTCTTTTTTTTTACCCTATGTAATTGTAGTTTGCTTTATAATTATAATTGCTCGGCTGAAAGTGACAGTTTGAACTTTTTCTAAATCCAGGCCCAGTTTCTAAAATTAGAAATATCCGCGATTTACAGAAGGACATCAACAGCGGTGAAGTTAACAATTATTTAGATTATGGCAAAGCATTCGAGAGCTACCTGCTAAAGAGAAGGAATGCCTTCGTAAAGGAACTTTTAGGGAAACAGGCAATTATTCACGTTATGCAATAGAACCCTCCCCCCCCCAAAAAAAAAAAAAAACTCCCATGTGAACAGCCCTTTCGCTAAGATTTGAATGCGAGCCGAATTATCAATCTTCAGTGGTTTTGCAGATCAGCCACAGGCAGGCGTTAAGAGTGCTGAAAAAATATTAAATAACAATAAAATAGTGTATTATGAATATTACATGCAACGTAAAGAGATCGATAAAAGTATTAATAAATCATGTTAAATTAAGGGTAAATAGGAAAAAATTAAAAATGGCATAAAAATAAAATGGAAAAAAAACTGAAATTTTCAGATTTTATATTACTCCGAAAGAGGCGTTTTTATAACGTTTTGTGTTATTAAACGCAAATTAAAGATTTTTTTCTTTTTGCCATTTTGCGTCGAATCACTCTGAATGCCTGTTTCACTTTTCAAACTGTTGTCACCAAATATTATCGCCCTGCATTATATTTGAAGAAATTAAATAATGAAGAATCTGCATAAATGTATGTATGTTTCTCGCATTTTTATAAAACAACGGTACCTAGAGCCATCCAATTTTGAATGATGTAATCCCTACTGCGCGTGTGGGCATCTGGAAGCCCAAATTTGAAATTTGGAATTTTTTTATAATCGATTTCCTATTTTGTAAATCTCTAACGAATTTTTGATTAACAAACTCAAGGATTTCGAAGCGAGCCATGGCAACGCTGTACAGAAAAGATATTTTTATCTTCAGCGCGTGAGACTGTGTATTGGAAATTCTAAAAATATGCTCAATTTAAAATTATTTTGCGATATCGCTCTTGAACTGAATTTTGTGGTTTAAGTGCGAAGAACTTGATATTTAATAAATGTGTGACACACAAAATGTTAAAAAGACGCCCCTTTGTACGTAATTTAAAATCTGAAACCCTTCAGATTTTCTTTATTTTTAAAATAGTATATTATTTTCCCAAAGGCTGGCACTTACGTATAACGGCATTGGCCCCTTCTAAGGTCAGAAGTGGGGGGGGCAATTGTATTGTGGAGGAATCTAATAAAAGATCACCTTTACCTCCTATAAAGGGACAGACAATATTACAGCCATGCTTTCTTTGGGAGTTTTTTAAATTTTAAATTAATATAAATTTATAATGTGATTGTTTTTAAAGTATTATTTAAAAGAAATTTATATTTTGGATGACCTGAAATGGACTTACACTACTTTTAAAGCCAACAATAGGTGAAAATCATACAAATATAAAAATATGGGAAATATTAAATATGGGATTTCAACTGAATCAAATAAATTTTTTATGAAATTTTTATCAAATATGTAAAAAGAAAGGTTGTATTTCAACATTTCTTCAGATAATGTCATTTAAATTAGTTTAATTACAGCTTTATATTAATATATGCCATTTAAAATTTTTATCATTATGAGAAACGTTTTGAAAATTGTCATGCTGTATTGGAGGAATATAAGGTAACAGATCTATCATATCGCTGAATTTTTCGGATTTTATAGGCCTGGCATGAGGATATGAAGGTGCTATATTCCCAAATGTACCCATTATTAAGTTTTATACTTTTTATACTCTAAACCAGTGATCGGCAAAGTGCGGCTTCAGAGTATATATGTATGTTTGTGGTTCCGGTACAAAATTTGTAATCGATATTTCGATAACTTCTATTTGTCCAAATGTTGGAAGTTTTCTTCCATTTTTGGTCATATTAAAAGTTTTATTATTCTGATGATGGAAAAAATTATTTTTTTCTTTTTAGTGCAGTTACATATATTAATAAAATTGTATTTTTAAAAAGATTTTTTAAAATTTTTATTTTCATCGATATAATAATGATAATAATTTTGTACTGGTGGCTTTAGGAAATATATTTGGAATGCTTTTATAGGCACCCCAATTAACATGGCTATGAAAAAAAAAAAAGCAAAGAAAAAGGGAAGATGAAAACCGCGCATTTAAAGTTGAGTAGACAGAGAATTTTGCATTTATTCACAACTTGAATGGACTTGCGACATGTCTTATTTATAAAGAGAAATTCGCGCATAACAAGAAGTCAAATTTAGAGAGACACTTTACAAGAAAGCACGCGTCATTTAGCACTAAATATCCTACCGGTGATGCAAGGAAGAAAGCAGTTGAGGAACTTCAGAAGAGTCAAGAGTCGTCAACTTCTGTGTTTAATAACTGGATGCAACCTTCCAGAAATATTAATATGACAAGTTTTGTTTGTAGCCAAGAGACTACTAAGAGAGGAAAACCGTACACAGACGGCGAATACATAAAAAATTGTTTTATAAATGCATCCGAAGAGTTATTTCGGGATTTTAAGAACAAAGCAGATATTCTGAAAAGAATTAAAAAGTTACTATTGTCTGCCAAAGCCATTAAAGATAGAACAATTAAAATGTGTTCCAATATAACCACCCAGCATATCGAAGATCTGAAATTGGTTTCGGCTTTATCAGTAGCAGTTGACGAGCCTTGTGACATAAATGATACAGCTCAAGTTTCACTTTTTGTAAGATTTTTGTCTCATTCAGGCCCTAGAGAAGAACGTTTAGGATTATTGCCACTGAAAGGTCAGACGCGTGGAGAAGATATCGCCAATGCTCTAACTGAGTGTATGGATAAACATCATATTCCCCTCGATAAAATTGTGTCGATTTCAACAGATGGGGCCAAAAGCATTGACCGGCGTTAGAAAAGGGGTTGTTGCTATTTTGAAAGAAAAAATTAATCACGAGATACCTGTTTACCATTCTATCATTCACCAAGAAGCGCTTTGTGCGCAAACATTTTCGGAAGAAGTTTGTAAAGTTATGGAATTAGTGATTACCATTATCAATTCCATTTTAGCTAAAGCTTTTAATCATCGCCAATTCAAAGAATTTTTATTTCAAATGGAGAGTGAGTACGCTGATCTTCTGCTTCATAGCAAGGTACATTGGTTATCAAGAGGCAAAGTTTTAAAACGTTTCGCGTCACTTTTTCCGGAAATTAAAGCATTTCTCCTTGAGAAGGGCGTTCACTATCCAGAACTAACAGACAATCAGTGGATCCAAAACTTTTATTTCATGGTAGACGTTACGTCTCATCTAAATCAGCTTAATCGTAAACTACAAGGGAAAGGAAACTTAATTTTTCGATGTTAGAAGAAGTAATAACATTCGAAGACAAATAATCCATTTTTGCACAGGATTTTGGAAAGGAAACACTGTTTCACTTACCGAGCCTGCTGACGCATCGCCAAGAAAATAATTCCTCTATTTATAAATACCATTTTAAAACAATAATTTTAAATATGAGGGAAGCATTTCTCAGCAGGTTTCAGGAATTTAAAAACAGCAGAGCAACTTCAGCATTTGTCAAAAATCCTCTTAATGCTACGATAACCGAGTTGAAATTTTCTCCTTTTGAAATTGACATTGGTAGCTTTGAAAAACAATTGCTGGATTTAAAAAACAAGGAGATATGGAGCTCTAAATTCGAACGTCTTTGTGTTGAATTGGAAATATTGGAGAAGAAAAAATGTGATCCCAACACAAGTGGTCTTAGTTCCCAACACAAGTGGTCTGCTTTGAATGACCTGGAGAAGGAAGACATGATCATTTTCAACGCTTGGAATAGTATTCCTGACTCTTACGATCAGCCGAAACAGCTCGCGTTTGCTGTTCTTTCCCTTTTCGCTTCTACGTATATATGCGAACAATCTTTTTCAAGCATGAACATTATCAAAAGTAAACTGAGAAGTCGTCGTATTGATGAGAACTTGGAATCATGCCTAAAATTAAAAAACAACAACATACAAACCTGACTTACTCAAATTTCCAAGGAGATGCAAGCACATTGTTCGCATTAATAAATATTTATTAAGTACTAAATTTAGTTTTATTTATTTAGTGTAATAAAATTTTACTAAACAAGCAGATTTGGCTCCCAATTTTTTTTTAAAATTGTTGTAATGTTCATATTTGGCTCTTTGGCTAATAAGTTTGCCGACCACTGCTCTAAACTAAATGATTATTCCAGTGAACGAATGAAAAATTTTATGTCATTATCAGTGTTGCCACACATAAAAAAAACGAAGTAGAGAACTTATGTAGTTTAATTTTTGAACTAAATGTTATGCCTTTGTGGAAAATGCCCTTGGCATCACTTTCAAAGTATTTGCACTTGTAATTTTGTTTACTGCGTAAATTTATATTGTTAATAATGACAATTCGGAAAGATTTTTTTTGGGGTGGTGGGGGGGAGTGATTGTTTCTAGATAAAAAGCTCAAAGCAGATTGCATTCATTGTCAGGTGTAATTTAACGCTCCTTGCCATGAGAAATTTCGCGGGTTTAGGCTGACTGCGTCAGACCAGTGATCATTAGCAACAACAACAATTAATAAACATTTTGTCGAGAATGCACTTAACCACTTTCAAAGAAAACGGCTCAGTTGAATAATGCAGTCCGTTTTCAATTAAAATTTCGTTGTTGCAAAACGCAGACTGTGACTGCTACTATTCTGACATTAGTAGTATGCTCTTAAAAGCAGTCACTTTTGTGGGGTTAATTCATGACTTCTGTGCCTGAAATAACCTAAGCGAATGCTTAACTAACTAAAGTTGCTAACTTAAGGGAATGACGACATAGAATTATCTTAACATGTTGATGAATTATCCCCTTAGTCAACGCAAACACGAGCAACCTTAAAATTAAAAAAAAATGCCAATATATATATATATATATATATATATATATATATATATATAATAATTAAAATTCCATAGTCAAAAATACACTTAAGATTCTAACTGTATGTTCTTTACATTTTTAATGGCGACGGTCTCTTATTTGAATGTACGTGGAATTAAATCCACAGCCCCGCAGTCAAGTTGTTTTTCCCGCTTTTTCTACACGTACAGTTATAGAATGTTCTGGAGATATTTAAAGCGAACTGGAATGGCTGACGAGGCTGACGTCATTTCTTGGAAGCTCCGCCTTTCCAGAGGCTATAAAAGGACTCGCAAAGGAATATCGGGGTCTTTTTCTTTAATGCAACGATGCAGTAAATTCATACAAAAAGTTATTAGTAGTTCTTTTTTATTTACTCCGGATATCTGATTTTGTAACTGCTATTTCTCCTGACCAATAATAAATGGATCCTGTTTTTTAAACTTATCGTCTGATAATTTAAGCTACGACTACATCTATGATTCTTTACCAATCTATTTATTCTGGACAAAAGCTGGTACATCATATATATATATATATATATATGTACGTTTTCAGACGGTCACCCAAAAGGGTGTGTTAGAGTTTTTTATGCTGCCGCTGGACTCAGAGTCTACCAGTCTGCTGTTAAATTCAATCCTACTAACCTTCCCTTATTTTTTGTCTTTTTAGCTTTATTATTAAGTATCATTTTCTTCTCACTCATGCCATATGCAATTCAACAGCAAAATTACAAAAATTTTAAAAGCAGCATAACACTTTTTTTTCCAGTCTTTTCTCAGTTTATTATATCAATGCTTAGTTTCTTTACTAAGATGGTTTTACAAAACTTTTATTTTCTTTTTATTATTAACGTTTTGTATGTTTATTTATTAATTATCACGTTCACGGTGTTTACGCCACATAAAATTCGATTCAACAGCAGAATCACAAAAAAATATTTAAAAACAGCATATCTTTAGAATCTCCGATAGATACTCTCGAGCGCTGGAGATAAAGATGCTTTATATTGTACAGCTTTGTCACAGATCGCTTTCAGATCGTCGCGTTTTTCAATCAAACGTTCGTTAAAGGTTTTCAAAATATGAAACAGATGATAAAACTAACTCGAAATTCAAAATTCGGACATTCAGGTGCCCATGTTCTGGTACAGGACTACGTTATTCAAAACTTGATGTCTTTAGGTACCATTGTTTTTTCGCAATGCGAGAAACAAGCGTAAATTCATACAGATTCTTCATCATTTTATTTCTTTAAATACCGGGTGATCAAAAAGTCAGTATAAATTTGAAAACTTAATAAAGCACGGAATAATGTAGATAGAGAGGTAAAAATTGACACACATACTTAGAATGACATGGGGCTTTATTAGAACCAAAAAAAAAAAAAATTGTTATCGGGCCTTTTTTTTTCGAGGAAATGCGTGATTCTGGTTTTGTAACTGCTACCATGACGGGTGAGAGGTACGCCGATATGTTACAGAATCGCATCGTCCCCAGCCTGGCTGATAAACACCTGCTGGAACGTACGATTTTTATGCGGGATGGCGCTCCACCCCATATCGCTAGACTCGTGAAAGATCTCTTGCGCGCGTCGTTTGGTGATGATCGTGTGCTCAGCCGCCACTTTCGTCATGCTTGGCCTCCCAGGTCCCCAGACCTCAGTCCGTGTGATTATTGGCTTTGGGGTTACCTGAAGTCGCAAGTGTATCGTGACCGACTGACATCTCTAGGGATGCTGAAAGACAACATCCGACGCCAATGCCTCACCATAACTCCGGACATGCTTTACAGTGCTGTTCACAACATTATGCCTCGACTACAGCTATTGTTGAGGAATGATGGTGAACATATTGAGCATTTCCTGTAAACAACATCATCTTTGCTTTGTCTTAATTTGTTATGCTAATTATTGCTTTCCTGATCAGATTATTGCTTTTCTAATTGTTGCTTTTCTAATGAAACCTCATGTCATTCTAAGTATGTGTGTCAATTTTTACCTCTCTATCTACATTATTCCATTATTTATTAAGTTTTTACATTTATACTGACTTTTTGATCACCCGGTATAATACAGGGAAATAATATTTGGTGGCAACAATTTGAAAAGTGGTAAACTATTTAAAGCGATTAAATAGCTTATCACTTTTTAAACACTGGAGTTTCTTCTACTTATATCTATGCTACGTTACTTTCTTTCATTACAGTATTCAGGCCATTTTGTTGGCGAGCATTATAAGCAAATATAATATTATACAATTTTTGTTTGAACATTCAATTTGTATAAGCAGCTCTACATGGTACCATTTAAAAACAAAAGCTATGTTTTCTACTGTTTATCTTCCTGTGACATTAAAAATGAACAAAAAATGAAGAACCTGTTAATGAATTTAAAAAAAAAAAATGAATTTTATTTGGCCTATAGAAAGGAACAAGAGTACCCAGATAGTGGAATTTTCGGATGTTTGGAGTCCTTATAATTGGAGTTATAGTATACTTTTTCTCTTTAGTGATACACCTAAACTTTGTGCAAGTGAAATGGCGAAGAATTTATAACGAGAATACTGTACAAAGATAGTATTTTAAATAATTCTTATTCTAATCATGCTTGCAAAAGAAATTATCAGTTGTTTCTTTTGGGATTGTTCGGAAAGTAATTGTTTCTTTTCCCAACATTCCCAACATTTAACCCGCGGGAAGGCGCGTGGGGTGTATCATAACCCCAACCCTACATGAAAGTGGAATATTCCTAACTTGTGAAACTGAAATTCTGTGCTGCTTTCAGTAGCTGAGTTTCTAGTTGTGGTTGACTTTCAGAACCGCATTTTCTTTGCCTTAGAGATGCCAGAAAAAGATTTATCGGTATTTTGTTGGAACAAGGAACACACCCCACGCGCCTGTCCGTGTAAGTGTTTTTCTGACTGAATATTTAGTTCAGAAATTTATTTCTGGAGTGTAGCAGTAAATATTTCTACTCGCAAGTGATTTTAAAGTACTTGACATTAAGTTCTTGAAAATTTCTAACCGCATTATGGTAAAAAGAATGAGTCCCTATGAACTGGAGATGCAACGCATGCGAGATTTATTAGAAATATTTGAAAGCGATGAAGATTGCATTTCGGAAACTGAAGATGAAACTAAGAATATTTTCTACAATGTTTTGGTTTCGAAAAAGATAAAACATTAATTCCTGATGTTCCTAAAAAAGGAAAAACTGTTCTTATGCTTTATATAACGATCATTATAACATTATATAACGATCATACTATAGATGATACTATTGGAGAAAATAAAACGTGAGGAATTATATGTTTTAATAATATGACTAAAGGGGCAGTGGATATGGGGGATGAAATGTCAGCCAGTTATTCAATTGCCAGAATAACGAGAAGGTGGCCAATGGTAATTTTCTTTCCTGCTCTGAATGTTGCTATAATAAAATGCTTGAATTATATAACTGCTAATCCACCAACAAGAAACAGAAGTCTGTTTTTGAAGGACTTAGCATTACAATTAATGAAAAAAAAGTATTGAACAAAGATCAGAGATTAATACTTTTCCAAGAAATTGACGTACTGCATGCAAAACAAAAGCAGAAGTTTCGATGAAGAATTAAAACGAATACATGAAATTAGAAACAACTAAGTATGAAAGATGTGTTAAATTTTTTGCCCTCGCGCCAAGGACAGAAGAACGTGAATGCAATGTTTAAAATGTGAAAATATTCTGTGCCAAGAACACATGAATGTATGTCGTTCAAAGTGTGAAGAAATAAAAAAGCATGGTGTGTTAGAGATGCAATGAAACTTAGAGGCATGATGTTTATTATTTTCGTTTATCTTAATTTTAACTCTAAGATTATTTCGGAAATAAATTTTTTGAAACCCAATTATTATTCACTTATTTATAATACACGAGAACAAAAGAAAAAACAGTTTTAAAACTAAATAATACTATTTTTATTGTATTTTAAATATTGGGGTATGTGATACCCCACGCGCCCGTTCTAGTAACTTTTCTTGGTGCGCCATCCGCCGGGTTAATTGTATTTTTTCACAGCCAACTTCACACTTAAGCCGCTTGATCATTATATATTTTAACAGCTGATGTAGCAAGACTTGTTTGTGAAAACGTTTGATTGATTCTACGCAGTAGTTTTTGGTTGGTGCCCTTTCAAACATGGAAAGTGAAAAGCAGCATTTTTGGCATATTTTACTTTTTTACGATCGAAAAGTTAAAAACGCTGTTCAAGCAAGAAAAAAATATTCGGTACGTATGGAGAAGATGTATTAATAGAGCGCCAGTGCCAAAACTGATTTGCAAAATTTTGTTCCGGCAGTTTTGATCTTGAAGATGCACCATGCTCTGAAAAGCCAGTTGAAGCTAATGAAAACACAATCAGGGGCGTAACTATAGGGGGGCAAGGGGGGCATCTGTCCTCGGGCGCAGAATCCAAGGGGCGCCAAACTGATGTTACGACATTTTAGAATTAAATGTTTTCCATACTTGGCAAGCAGTAGGAGGCGCGAAATCTTCAGTTGTCCCTGGGCGCTGAAAACCCTAGCTACAACTCTAGACACAATAAAGGCATTAATTGATGCAAACCAGCGAATAATAACTCGTGATATCGCTGGGAGATTAAATTTATCGAATTCGACCGTTCATGATCATTTAAAACGCCTAGGTTTAATCTCAAAGTTCGATGTATTGGTTCCTTATGTTCTTAAGCTCTTCTTTAACTTCACCTGCTCTTCCAGAACGTGGTGCATCATCAAGATCAAAATTGCTAGATCGAAATTTTGAAAATCAGTTTTGGCACTGGCATTCTGTCAATACATCTTCTCCTAACACATCGGATATATATATATTTTGCTTGAATAGCACTTTTACCCTTTCAATCGTAAAAATGTAAATGCCAAATAAAATATGCCAAAAATGCTGCTTTTCACTTTTCACCAGAAATGCTGCTTTCAATCCAACTTTTTCACAAACAGGTCTTGCGTATAATTAGCCTTATTGCATGTTTTTCCCACATTACCACGTGATCAATTGTATTGTATCGCTATTGCATTCTGTTACTAAGTTTCGTACGAATCCTGTACCATAATTGCTAGTAACCAATGTATCGACCTTTGTATACCTTAAACACAGTTGCATGCTAAATATATTTTGTATAACATATTCCTTTTTCCTAACTATTGTTGTACTATAGGGATTGAATGCGTATCGAGATCGAACTATATTGTACGCTACCTACTTCTTCTGTATCACATCACTACCTGCGGTATTGTAACATGACTTTGTCATAGCGAATATCTAGTTTATTACACTGACTTTCAATATGTTGCTTTGTCAAATATATGTACTTGGCTATGCAATGTATCCCGATCCAGTTGTTAGTCTTCTGAATTAAGTCGAATTCTGAATGCTTTTTACGCATTTCCCACGTATCAGTACTTACAGTCACACACTGATGGCTATTGTATTCTTTTATTTTTATTTCTTTTGGAATATCCTCTGTGTATTGCTGTAATCATTTACATTCATTATGTCACTATGTTCTCTGTTTTTATGTTATATTTCATTAAGTCTAATTCTACTGTCTATATTTTACTCATTGTATATTATTGGGCTGCCCAACAGCAGACTCTACTTTAGCTTATGTATATTCTATATTTGTGTGTATTACACCTCTGTAAAATTTTTGCTTATTGTCGAAACTCCCCCTTTTTGGCCCCGCATGCTTTTGTTATTTTATTTAATAAATGTGGGGCCTGGGCGGTTGTTGGGACTGTCTTTTGTGGGCATTTGGTCTGTTGGACTGCCCCCGGGTTGAATTTGGCTCTGGGTTCGGGCGCCTGGTGCGTGGCGTCTTGTGATTCCTCTTTAGGCTCTAGATATAGGTGGACGTGGTGCTATACCGATTAACCTTTTGGTAAAGGGACAGTGCCCACGTCCTCCGTTGCTTATCGCTTATATAAAAGCTGTCAAAATATATTATCATTATGCGGCTTAAGTGTGAAGTTGGCTGTGGAAAAATACAATTAAGTCCTCTGTTGGGAAAAGGAAAAATTACTTTCCGAACAGCCCAACATATTGAGCTTAAAAAAATTGACAAATTTTTCATGCATGCAAATTTAACTTATTGCAATATATTCCTAAAGCTCTTTCTCTTTGTTCGTTGGCTTCGGAAACTGCATATTGTGTCACCTCACCGCATGCTGAAGAATGAAAGGAAAAAAAGTGTCATAACGGAGAAGAGAAAAGCAGTGTCGTTAACTCTAAAGTGCGAAAACATGCCAGGAAACTTATGCAATTTATTTCTTATTGATTCTATGAAACTTTAAACGAATCTCTAATGAGCTTAGCAACCGGTGTGCTTCAAAGTGATTTCATAACCAAATATCTCTTTAAAAATTGGTCTTAAAGCCATCGACGAAGGATGAAGGCTGATTGCTAATTTGACGAAATTCAGGGGGCATATCGGAACCCGCAAAAGACTTGTTTGTTTGTATGCATTTTCCCCTCTTTCTCGTGAGTGTAATGACTGTCTAGGGCACACCTTGATCAGATTTCTTGGGAAACGAAACGAGTAAATATCCGATCCATTCCCGACAAATGCTTGAGAAGCAAGTATTTGGCGATTTGGAGAGGGAAAAAAGACCATGACTCTAATATATGCGATGAATTAAATAAGGTTAATCTAACACGATTCAGATAAGTCAATGTCTTGGTTTCATAAACCAGGCCTGTCTTCTTAACTACAGCGTCTCGGAGATGTTTTCTATGACAATCAAAGTATTTTTGCAATCTGCTAATTACGCTTGCCATGATGAGATATAGAGTGTCTGCTTATCGTGCCGTATTGTACTTTTAAGTCTTATGAGTGAAAATTTGAGCTTTCAAATGCTTCTTTAAAAAATGTGTTCTGCATTCCCTAGCCACTTCTTTGTCGGTTGGATGGTTTTCATTCAGTTCTTCGGACCTTTATGCAAAAGGATTTGTAGCGGAAATATTTTGAAAGCTCAAGTTCACATTTACAACTTCTATCCCTACTTGATATATTTGTAACAGACTGGTAAGTCAGGGTTGCTAAATTTGGCACGGAATTGCCCATTTGGTGACATGCCACAGACGGATGGAGAACATTCTGGACTGAATTCTTACCAGTTTGGCCCTGCCCGTCTGTGGTATATAATCTCTGCTTGTCTGTGGAATAGCAGTCTAGTGTATCGAACAGGGCTGTAGAGTTGGTTGGAAAATGAACGACACTGACTCCCTCATATATATATAAACATTTACGTATTGGTTACAGTTTATTTTTTTAACATAAAAAAGTAATAGATGCTAAAGGAAAAAATTGATGGCATAGCAAACTATTTATCACATCCATCCTTATTAGTCCAAAGGGATTTCAGTCCCGAAGGACTATTGCTTTCGTTTTGGCATTTTGCGTCGGACTCATAAACGTCGGTTCACTTTTCAAACTGTTGCCACAAAATGTTAGAGTCCTGCATTATATTTGAAGAAATTAAATAATGAAAAATCTGCATAAATGATTGTCTATTTCTCGCATTGTGATAAAACAATGGTACATAGAGCCATCGAATTTTGAATGACGAAATCCTACTGCGAATATGGGCATCTGAAATCCCAAATTTGGAATTTGTTTTATTATAGATTTTATATTTTGTAAAACTTTAACGAATTTTTGATTTACAAACTCAATGCTTTAAAAGCGAGAAATGGCAACGTTATATAGAAAAAAAAAATACTTTTATCTCCAGCTCGCGAGACTGTGTATATCGGAAATTCTAAAGATATGCTTAATTTAACATTATTTTGCGATATTGCTCTTGAACTGAATTTTATGGTTTAAGTGCAAAGAACATGATATTTAATAAATAAAGGTAACACTCAAAACGTTAAAAAAACGCCCCTTTGGACGTAATTTAAAATCTGAAAAATTTCAGATTTTTTTTTTAAATTTTTCTTTAATATTTATTTATTAATATGCAAATAAAACAGAAAATAACTATTTATTAATGCATAAAGTCCATAAATAAAAATAATAACTCAGTTTGTCATTAATTTTTTTTCAATTCACTTTAATTTTATTTTAAATTGAATCTGTCCAATAGAAACTAAAGTCGACGTGTTTTTAGTGACTCCAGCTCCAACTCCTTTTACCCAAAAATCTACCCAACTCCAATTCTGACTCTACAGCTCTGGCATCGTCAGTGCATCATTGAAAGTATCATGAGTTTTATTGTGAAGAACATCTTGAGCATGTTGAACTTCGAAAGCGATCGACCGATTCGGGAGCTGTATTTAGTGTTTTGCTGTGAAGCTCTCTTTACAGTTATAGACTGATCGTGTGAATGCTGTGTTACTATTATTATTTACTAGTCTGTTACAGATTATTACGTGATAGTCTGTTACTTGATATTAACAGATTATAACTTGATAGTCTGCTACTTATTATGGAGGTATTTTGAAAGCTCAAGTTCTCATTCACACTTCTATCTTTACTTGATATTAACAGATTATAACTTGATAGTCTGTTACTTATTATGGAGATATTTTGAAAGCTCAATTTCTCATCCACTTTTTTATCATTACTTGATATTAACAGAGTATTATTACTTGATAGTCTGTTACATGATATTAACAGTTTATTACTTGATAGCATGTTACTTATGGGAATATTTTGAAAGCTCAAGTTCGCATTCACACGTCTATCATTACTTGCTATTAACAGACTAGTATTACTTGACAGTTACTACTTCAATTATTACTTGATAGTTAGTACTTCAATCATTACTTGATATTAACACACTTAACGGGCAGTTTCTCAGGAGAGCGCAAATGCTCATTAAGGCACTTTTCATCGCATCATGACAAGTGTAGCTTGGACATAGCAACAATGCCTTTATTGTCATGGAGGACACCTCAAAGATTACAGTATTGAAGAAGTAAGCCTTGTTTTGACGGTCATAAACTGTCCGATTTTGCTTAAAGACTCAATCCCCGATGTTCTTTCCAATTAATTTAATTTTTCAAAATTTATTTTTTATCCTTTTTGCTGCCTTTGTACGAAGTAAAAAGGAAGTATTGTAATCGCGAAAAATCTCGAGTATCATTTTAAACGAAGATGTCCATTTTGACCCCTATCGAATGCAATTTAACGATGTTTTTGTATGACGTCTATACGTAAGGACAGAATAAAGAACGCTTTTTCCCCCAAAAAATTATAAAACTGATTTAAAATGGATTCTGAAGAGATTTTTTTATGGCGTCTGTGTGTACGTACGTATGTATGTATATCTCATATAACTCAAAAACGAGTAGCTTCACAACGTTAAAATTTTGTATATAGGACTGCGATAACATATAGATGTGCACCTCCCATTTTAGCTGCAATCGGCCGCATCAAAATAAATGTACCATAAGTATATAAATAAATATATGTATATACATATCCACTCTGTTACTCGGCTCAAAGTTATTTCTGTTCTTATATGTTGGTAAATCTGCATGCAAGATTTCTAGAATTATCAACAATTTAAAAGTTGTTTAAGGGCGGCTAAGCCTAATTATTTTACCATAGCAGCCATATTTGTTTACATTTGAAACTTAGTAAAATAGTGGATTTGTTGCCAATCTAGGGAAACTATTCAGCGCAACAACAAAGATAACGCTTTCTTTTATTATTGCGAATTAAATCTTGCGTAATCCATTCTGGAATTTATTTGGGGTAATAAGTGTTTAAGATTTACTTCGTAATTTTTAATATAGATGTTTTGAGTTTTTATGTATTTTTACCTTGTCGCGAAGTGAGAACTAAATTAATTAAATGTGAAATACTGGATCGTTTGTGAAAAACTGTTTGTTTGTTTAATTTCTTTTATACATCGTTTTAGATTTATTATAATATTTGAATAGAACATGTGACAACTATTAGATAACTCTTCAGATATAATTTTTGTGCATTCTGAGTTATAAAATTAATCAAATGTAACGCTGTTAAGTGAACCTAGCAAGAGTCAAGAAAAAGTGTATATAACTTAATATTCCGTACAAGGAAGTCATGTGTTGCACATATCAGATTTTGATTTCAATAAATGGCATTGATTGTCATATGATTCATGAAGGCATTTTTGTTTTTATTCTTTATGTGCTTCTTAGGCTATTCGAACAAATAAAAATTCTTTGAAATGCGTTTGAGATTTTATGCAAAAAATCATCTTGTTGAATATTTTTTAATATTCCGTGTAGGATTAGTCTAAAAAAAAGAATCCGTTTAAAATGGGATCTAGAATCTAATGACATGTGAATATTCAATTGCAAGAGTATTGTTTTTATGTAAAAAAACACAAACATTGATGGATATGCACACATACATGATTACATGGTAAAATCTAAATGTACCTAAAGAGCTTTACAGCCTGTTGCTTTGTGCCAATATATTTCAATTATTGGTATTTTCACCCAAGACATTATGGAATGTAAAAGCGTAGTTGAGCAGAGATCTGGATGAAAACTGTAAGTATATTTCACTTTGTAATAGTTAATATGTTATAAACTATATGTGGAAGAGGAACAACTCAATTTGAAATTTAAATTTAGCCTTAAACTGGACTTCAGGAAAGTCGTGTACATTTCGAAAGCCACTGGACACCAGTCCCTAGTTTGAAAACGCTAAAGCCAGTTTCAGATCTAAAGTTAAATTTTGTCTAAATTTAAATCTGATAGTTTTCAACGAATAGCGTCTAGTCTATTAATTAATTAATTAACAGAAATCACCGTTGGCAACATGCGTCGGACTAACCCGAGGACGCATCACGCGCTTTTCCGAGTTTCGCCTGTACATAAATATTATGATAGACATTTTCATAGCTTTTATTTCTATGAGTGCTTCTGTTTCCATTTTCATTACTGGACATAAATAAATAATTATGATGAAAAAAGTGGTTAAAAGCGGTATGGGAGCGGGAAAAAGTTCAGCGTTGACTTTTCCTTCTGCGTGCGCTTGTCACGTTGTGTCAAGAATCCCTCAATAAGAGGAAAATCTTCCGAAATTCGTGACATTAAAATGAAGCGAAAAGAGAGGAATGTTCCGTGCGACAAGGTCACGGTCGCATTTGCTCCCTCAGCTAACCTTTGATGCCTTTTTACACAATGAGTGTAATGAGAAGCACAGCAAACCATTCTTGTTCTAATCGATGTTAATCGCTTCGCTTGGTGCCTATTTCACTTCTGTATCTCTGAAATAGAATCAGGAACGTTGAAAGCACTCCAGTAATTGGAACTGCAAGCAAGCAGTAATTCAGTAATAGGTGAAGCATGTGTCCAACTTTCGATTCTGAGTCACAGGATAAAACTATTAGTAAGAGTTTTAACGATGTCGTTTTGTATCATGCGTTCCATTCTTGGCGGAAAAAGCAACGTGGAATGAATTAAATGATCGTAAATCGAAGGAAAGTTATTTTTATGGATCTTTTAATAGTGATCTTAAGGAACTGTATCAAGGAAGTATTTAAGCTGAAACGCATATTCTTCCTAAGATCTAACCTTGATCCTCATCAGGTTCTGTGCAGAAATGATGGCAAATCTGCTTGGATTTTGAGTTTCGAAGACGATCTGATCAAAACTTACGAAAACAATGAAGTAAATAGGTTGCAGTTTAGAATAAAAAGAAGAGAGCTTGCTTTTTCTCGCTTCTGTATGGCCATGGTCCTGTTATCCTCTCAAGTCTTTTACGGGATAGTAGCTCAAATCTTAGAGCCAGTTGAATAGTTTGCCTTCTTTTGAGAAGCATACAGTGGGTACAAAAAGTATTTGCACACATACATTTTTGTTCACAATTTATAAGAAAATGCATTAATAAATACAAAAATTGGCATTTAAAAAAATAGAATAAGCCTATTCATTTAAATTAATTACAAAAAATACAATAATATTAATAAAAACATTTTTTGCAACAATATTAAAATAGCTTATGTCAAAAAACGTATTTGCACACTCAACTCAACTCTAGCAAATTTGCATTTTATGCTATTATTTCACAGTCATCCCGCAGTAAATAATATATGTAAGACGACTATAAAAGGAGGTGTTGTCGAAACGTTATCAGTTGATTGCCGATTCAAATTGTAATGGCACCTAAGAAATCTGAATTGTCGATTTCATTGCGAGAAAATTTTTTTTCTCTACGTGAAAATGGCCTAAGTTATCAAGAAATAGGTAAAAAAGTAAATGTTTGCTTCTCTACTATTTGGTATGTTATAAAGAAAGAGGATCTACATCAAATAACTTGCGTTCTGGACGCCCAAAGAAACTTTCACTGCGAATGAAGCGAAAAATCATAAGAGAAGCATCAAAAAATCCATTTGTTAGTGCAATTACTTTAGCCAATGATGTCGCTTCAACATCTGGAGTTCAAATCTGTGCCCAAAGTGTTCGAAATGTCCTGCACGATGCACATATATTTATGGGAGATCACGAAGGAAAAATCCTCTCCTAACTGAACGAAACAGACTGAAGAGACTTGAATTCGCTAAGGAATATATCAATAAGCCAATCGATTTCTGGAAAAATGTCATATTCTCCGACGAGAGTGAGTTCAACATCTTTAAATCAGATGGCAGAAAATTAGTTTGGAGAAAACCTTGTGCTGCTTTTCATACCAAAAATGTGTTACCTACAGTTAAACATGGAGGAGGTTCTGTTATAATTTGGGGGTGCATGGCTAGCAAAGGAATTGGTAATTTGTGTTTCATTGATGGGAATATGACAGCTCGAACCTATATTGATGTGTTGCGAGATAACTTGCCACAAAGTGCAATAACATTGGGTATCAGTAATTCGTACTATTTTCAGCAAGAAAATGATCCCAAGCACGCTGCCGGTATAACTCGTATGTGGTTGCTTTATAATGTACCCAGAAAACTTGCCGCTCCACCACAATCACCAGACTTAAATCCTTTGTAAATTCTGTGGAATTCTTTGGATTTAAAAATAAGAAACAGGAAGATTTCAAGCAAATCTGCCCTTAAACAAGCCCTTATTGAAGGGTGACCGAATACTGAGCCTACTGTTACAGAAAATTTAATTAAATCAATGCCAGCAAGATTACAAGCACTAATAGATGCTAAAGGCATGCATACTAAATATTAGTTATTTGAAATTTGCTTATATATTTTATTTTTTTTGTATTCATGCAGGTGTGCAAATACTTTTTTGATACGAGATATTTTAATTTTGTTACAAAAAAGCATTGTTATTTATATTATTGTAATTTTTCTGTTTGTTTTGGATGATTAAACTTATTCTGATTTGGCAATACCAATTTTTTTATTTCTTAATGCTTCTTTTTATGAATTGCAAACAAAAATGTAGGTGTGCAAATACTTTTTTTACCCACTGTACGTTCATTCTTGGCAAGTGGTTGAGAAGGGATTTAAGAGAGATTATGAAGAACCACGATTTCTCATTCACTTCCATTTTGTCTGCTTGACTTCGATTCTTATCTGTA
The DNA here is from genome assembly GCF_044657685.1 of Stegodyphus dumicola. Taxonomy (NCBI): domain Eukaryota; kingdom Metazoa; phylum Arthropoda; class Arachnida; order Araneae; family Eresidae; genus Stegodyphus; species Stegodyphus dumicola. The sequence goes on along the minus strand of NC_140772.1, from coordinate 15,915,505 downwards.
GAGATGAATGATGAGGATAATATTTACAAATTCACTAAGTGATAATCAGAAGACATGCAGCCGATAAATAAATTAAACGAAGATTATTTCTACAAAACAGTATAATTTAAAAAATAAACTACAGTAAGACCCCGCTTAACGCGGGGATACGTTCCATCGAAGTACAGTAATTAATCATTCATACAGTAAGACCCCGCTTAACGCTGTTTCGTTTAGCGCTGTTTCGGTTTAGCGCTCTTTTATTTCAACCCGGGGATTCTCCGAAATTGTGCGCAGCGCTAGGTTTCCAAATAACATATTCGAAACAGTGTAGTTGTGTTTCTTGCTTTGTGGACGCAATTTTAACATTTGAAACATTTACCTGAGCGTAATGCGAAACAGCGCTAAGCGAGGCTATCTTAACATGTAAATAATGGGGTTAGGGGAAGACGGATAAAAATGGTTAGGCATTAAATTTAATAATGTTTTTTTAATAAAAATAAAATCAAACATTTATTTCTTACAAAAATAAAAACAATATAAACGCATATACTTTTAAAAACAAATAAAATTCTCAGTCAGATCATTCAGTCTATTCTGGGTTTCCAGTTTTCTGCCTTTTTGTCAAGGAGGCATTATTATAGATTGGCTTAATGGCATATTGCGTTTCGTCGTCAATCCATATAGACAGTCGTTTTTCCATTTCCTCTATAATGTTATTTCTAGAACGGGTAATTCTAGTTGCAGAGCTTGACGTAGTTGCAGTTGCTGATGACAGTATTTTTTCTTTAAGAATTGTCCTTATTGTTGAAGTTGCCAAAATCAATGCAGCACTAATTTGAGATTGACGTTCACCAGAATCTAATCTTCTAATCACTTGCATTTGAGTTTCCAGTGAAATGCCTTTTCTGGTTGCTTTCTTTTCTTGTTTTTTATTATCACCCATGATAAAAACTAAAGATCATAATATTTGTCACTGTATTAATCGTTATATTATTATACAAATTTAAACTTACAATAATGTCAACAAATGTTTCAAATGATAAAAATGCGTCCACAAAGCAAGAAACACAACTACACTGTTTCGGATATGTTATTTGGAAACCTAGCGCTGCGCACAATTTCGGAGAATCCCCAGGTTGAAATAAAAGAGCGCTAAACCGAAACAGCGCTAAACGAAACAGCGTTAAGCGGGGTCTTACTGTATAATTAAAAAACAAAGAGTTTGTAAAAAGGTAACCTGCTTAGAAGGTGGTCAAATCCGGGATCCTAAGATGAGACTCCAGTGATTTGATTTGTAAACCAAATCAGTCGAAGCCACTAGATAAGTGGAAAATATCTCTACCAAAAATACCGGGTAACATCATTCTAAACATCCTAAAATTTCTCTTAAAGAGTCAGGTGATGTAACTTCAATGAGTGTCTGTGCTTGTGCCAAGTGATTAAATGCCATCGGATGATTGATAAAAGTAACCCATGTTCTGTTTGAGTTGGTTGAGTGCATTGCGAGTTAGTGCATTGTCGAGTTTTACCTTAAAGTGTGTTAAGCTCTGAGTCGGGAGCTGTACTCTGGTGCATTGCCGTGAAGCTGTCTTCACCGTTATAGCCCGATAGTCTAAAGGCTGTGTCGTTGATTCAGCGTATTTATAGTAGTTCTTCGACGACTGTAAAAGTGTTTTTGGAGCTGTCCTGATTAATAATGGCTAACAAATTGTGTTTCGATACTTCATCAAGTGTCGCCGTTATTCACTCCAATTCCACGAACTTTTAACGTGAGGAGGAAAACGTAACAGTATATTCTGCTCAATTTTTTTAGTGTCGTCTTTTATGAGTGTGAAAGTCGTCAATAACGTTAAATTCTTATTAACATAGAAGGAAATGTTATTATTATTTTTTTAGACGTAAATTTCGCATCCACTTCTAGGTGAAAAATTCGCATCGTCGTAAAAGAGAATGTTGGAGTTTCGCTTGTACAAGATCTTTCACTTAGCTGTTATCAGTGTACGAAGAATTCGTGCAGGGCTGAGTAAAAAATTTCTACTTATTCTACTGCGGAATTACGGAACACTTGCACTTTTTGCTGTCGGCATTTGGTAAATTCATTCGGTTATTTGATAATGCTATCAGAATTTTTTAAAGAGAGATTTTTTAACATGCAAATAAAAGTTAATGAGTTCCAAAGTTCAAAAATATGGTTTGCATTCCTTTGATAAAACAATGCTGATTAACAGTTGATTTTTAAAAATTTATGTTTGACATTATATCAATTACTCAACTCTGATATCGTTGAAAATGATGTCATTGTTAAAAAGAAAAATTCATGACGTACTTGGTTGCCGTCCATGATCTAATTCCCCTTTCTTTATCATAAGCGCGCTTTCTCTCTTTTACGTAAAATAAAATTTAACTAATTTCTGCACATTTCCCTATCATTTTTGAATTTCCCTGACGTTTTTGAATATCAGGAAGGAACGATGATATCCGCGTGAACTTCGTAACGTGCACAGTGAGTTAACAACGTGTTAGATTTAACTTCATACAAAACCGAAAATTAGAAGAAGAACATTTTTGTGCCCCAGAATAACTAGAATAATTTTTAAACAATTAGCAGTTCTAGTATACCTTAATAATTTAGTTCCCTTCAGCGCCTCATCAGCATCGATGCATATTTCCCAACATTACATCCACAGTCGGAAACATGGAAATAATTCAAACTTTTAACACGCATTATTAAACGCAATCAATATATTTTCTTTAATCTCAACCATATCACTGAAATGCTTTTTAACAGCTTTCATTGTCTAAGAAAAGAAAAAAATCTTATGTGTACATAACATTACATCCACAGTACCCAACATTACATCCACAGTCGGAAACATGGAAATAATTCAAACTTTTAACACGCATTATTAAACGCAATCAATATATTTTCTTTAATCTCACCCATATCACTGAAATGCTTTTTAACAGCTTTCATTGTCTAAGAAAAGAAAAAAATCTTATGTGTACACCACATGACTTCCTTGTACGGAATATTAAATTATACGCATTTGTTTCTTGCGTTTCATTTAAACTTATCGGATGGAATCAAATCTACTTCGTCGATAGCGCATAAACCACAATAAAATAAATACACTCTTTAAAATTCATTCTATTTGTTTACCATAGCGACACTGTGGTGCTAGGTTCACTTAACAGCTTTACATTTCGTTCATATTATAACTCAGAATGTATATAAATTTATATCATTTGAAGAATTATCTAATCGTTGCCACATGTTCTATTCAAATACTATAATTAAGCTAGAACGATGTATAGAAGAAATTAAGCAAACAAAACAAAAAAGAAACAGTTTTTCACAGACGATTGAGTATTTCTCATTCAATTAAATCAGTTATCACTTCCCGACAAGGCAAAAATATATAAAAACTCAAAATATCTGTATTAAAAATTACGAAGTAAATCTTAAACACTTATTTCCTCGAAAAAATTCCAGAAAGGATTAAGCATGATTTAATTCGCAATAATAAATGAAGGCGTTATCTTTGTTGTTGCGAAACTACGTTTCTCTATATGGGCAACAAATCCACTACTCTGCTGTTTCAAATGTAAACAAGCAACGGCCGCCATCAAAAAAAAAAAAAAAAGAAAAAAAAAAAAAAAAGAAAAAAAAGAAAAAAAAATTATTAGGCTTAGCGGCACTTAAACAACCTTAAAATTGTTGATAATTCTAAAAATATTGCATACAGATTTACTAAAGCCATAAAAACCTTAACCGGAAGATAAGAACAACATAATTCAATCATTTTTAAAGCAAAAAATGTACAATTTACAAACATATAAGAGTAAAGAACCTGAGATCACTGAGCCGGGTAACAGAGTGGATATATATATAAATATATTTATATACGTTTGGTGCTGCCGATTGCAACCAAAATACGAGGTCCACATCTACTTGTTATAGTAGTCCTATATACAAAATTTCAACGTTCTGAGGCTACTCGTTTTTGAGTTATGCGAGATACATACGTACGTACGTACATACGTTCGTAGAGACGCCACGAAAAATTCTCTTCAGAATTCATTTTAAAGCAGTTTTATAATTTTTTTGGTGGAAAAGAGTCTTTTATTCTGTCCTTACGTACAGATATCACGCATACATACATTCATGTTGATTCTTCATTATTTAATTTCTTCAAATATAATACAGGGCGATAATATTTGGTGGCAACAATTTGAAAAGTGAAGCAATTCTTGTAGTGAATCAACTCAAAATGCCAAAACGAAATTAATAGTCCTTCTGGGCAAACTTCCCTTTTAGACTAAAAGGTCGCACCAAGCAAGAATGAGTTATAATGTGCAGCATGAATAAGACACAAGCACGTTCTTCCCAAAGAATTGTAGGATGGCCAGTGTTTCTCCAGAAGTATGGTGAATGATATTTTTACAATCATCATTAGCAGCCTTTTGCGTTTTCTCTATGTTTTCCTGATGTCTGCTCATCAATGGATTTCCAGGTCGTAGCAGTCTTCAATGGATATGTCGCCGTTATCGAATTTGGAAACTGCTCGTACACTTGTGATTTATTTAAAGTATCATTTTTTAAATTTTGCTGAAGGATAACAATAATCTGACACCTCAGACGATAATATTTGGTGGGAACCAATTTGCGCCGTTTATAATGATTCAGTGCAAAATGGCGTTGCAAGACTAATATCCCATTCGGGATTAACGTCCCGTGTGGGATAATAATCTATGTTTTAATGAGCAAAAAAATAATGTTAACAGTTTACACATATTTTCAAACAGTTTAACTTGATTAGTTAAATAAATCATATCAGTTTTCAAGAGGAAAAGAACTGACAGCAAATAAAGGAAAAACAAACATCATTTGAAATGGAGAATGTTAAGACACAATAACACGCGGAATAAGTACTAATTCAGAAGGTCAAACAACAAAAATCAGCGTTAATTTTTTAAATTTTCACAGGACTAGTTTCGATGGTTTTACCGAACCACCATCCTCAGCTGCAAAACCGCAAATGAACAAGATAGGAAAGCCTGGACAAGAACAAGCAAGTGGCGCCATCTGTTGGTGAAACCAGATTTAAAACATAATTTCTTTAAAGGCCAAAGGCAAATGGAGAATGTTATTGAAGAACAATATTTATAAGAGAATTTTAACAGTGTCACAGAGTTCAAAGTCGAATAAAAAAAGGCGTTTACAGTTACAGTTTCCCCCTTCGAATATATAGTCAGGCTTACCAATATAAACTTTTCTTTTTCTGTGATTCGTAGAGTCTTATTTTACGGTGTTGAGATCCCAGTTCTTCCATCATTCCGCAATAAATAAGGTTAACGTTTTTAGACCCGATTAATAGGGGGCACGGTTAATCCATCTCCCATTAATCTGGAATAATTTACATCCTGGTGAAGGTTTACCTAATCAAAAGTACAGATAAGAATTCACATAAAAATAAAACTTGGGCTAACACAAATCTTACAAAGTTACACTCCGAATTTTTGAGGTGATCCCGCATATGTGTGAAATTTGAATTTAAATATATTTCCCCAAGTGACCACTTATATCAGACACCCAACCTTTTTATACCTTAGAGCACATTCTAGAATACCGGTGAGACGGAGAGCACATTTATTTTTTCAAGGTAAATTAAAGCTTGAAGTAGTTAATAATACACATAGTATGCCTTAAAAACGTTATTTCCAAAACATAATTTTAAATTATAAGAATACATAAGATTGTAGTCTTATGTAAAATAAATAATTGCTAAATAATACAAACAAAAGTTTACAAATTCTTTGATTTACAATTCGTTAGTATAAAAATATATTCTTTATAAAAACATAATGCTATAACGTTAAATCAGTATGATATTTGGCACTGAATTTCATCGAAGATAGCTTCAGAGTTAGGAAAGTATCGATTCCTGCTCGTTAGTAATCATCGAGATTTTCGTCTGCAAGTAGAGATTTGTACTTTGATTTTGGGATAATCGCTATTGAAAACAATGGTTCACCGAAGTATGTGGAATCAAAAAACAATTTGTTTTGTATGATGCTCTTTTCAAGAATGAATATTTGTTTTCATAATTTATATTCTAGTTGTTCCCATCTGATACAATGGCTTTTAGGACAATGCCATTTTGAAGATCCAAAATTTCTAACACCCATTCTTCTGTTCTTGCTAGAATAAACTCTGCAATGTATGCACTAGTATTTCGGTTCCATTTACTTGTCAAGTAAAAGGATTGATGAAAATGTTGACCATTGGCTGGATATTATTAAACTGTTCAAATCGTTTTTCAAACTGGTCTTGAAGTATCTGAAGGTTGATAACAAATGATGATAAATCAACTTCGGCTTCCCCTATCATTTCTTCATATTTGGGAAATGCACAAATGACTTCATCTGCAGATGTGATATCCATATAACCAGTTTAGCATTAAAAAACTTAACAGACCCTGTCATTAAAGCAATATGATCGTATTTTCCGTGTAGCTCTGAGTTTGAATGGCTCAGTTTCTCAATTATATCTGTAAGAACACTTAAATCCTCCAAACAACGAAAGTCCGCTAATTCAGTAGAATTTTGGTTATGGGTATTGAAATAATGTTTTATTTCTTTAATTAAATTTACGAATCTCGCACGAACTTTGCCTATAATGAGCCAACTTATTTCAGTTAGCACAACGAGATCAGGATGTTTAGGGATTTCTAGTAGGGGTTTTACTATTTTTGTAAGTATTTTCATGACGTGTCCGAAACACAATATTCTATCACATAAAGCTTCCTGGTGGATGATACAGTTATAAGTTTAGAAAAGATTTATCTTTCTTGCAGAGGACAATAAATGCATAGGTATTACCAATCACTGCTGATGTCCTAATAGGGGTATCGCCGACAGCTTGTGCAGAAGCATGTCTATTGATTTTACAGATGCTGTAAATATGCTGTAGATATCCTCAGCACTTATTCGTCCTTGCGCGAGGAATCTGTTCAACGAGTCTTCTTTCACAGTAAAGTTACTAAATACCATTCTCATCAAAATTGCTGACTATGCAGTGTTTGATCTATCTGTAGGTTCGTCTAACTGTAATGAGAACCAATCGCATATTTCCAGGTCATGCTTTAATTGAGCTTGCATATCTTTTGAAATGGCATGTATTCTTCTTGTAAAGTGCAATCTGACACCTGAAAGTCTCGTATTGCTGACATAACTTTACCTGTACAAGAAAAATCTCTCAAATAAGCAAATGGCATCGGTTAAAAATGCTTCTTTTCACAATTCCTGCTCTTGGAAATGCTTTTCTTCTTTGCGAGCATGTGAGAAATTTTCAAGAAAGCGTTAATGGCATTTTTACACTTCATCACAGGTTTAGTGAAAACTGATTTGTTGGGCAAACAGGTTTGATTTTAGCTGATTTATTTTCTTCCTTGTTACATCAGTTTTAAGTGAGTAGGTCGTATTAAAAGTGGCTTTAATTATCTGAAAGTGACGCTCAACTTTATGCTTTTCTGGTACTTTAATGTCACTGTCGCTCAAAAAACAAACACATTTATCTTTAAAATTGGAGAAACAGTATGATTCCTCCCAGTCAGTATTAAAATTATGGGTTATTTGTGTTTTACCTGAGTCACTCATTTTAGAATCAGAATATAAAAACAGTGAAGTAGAATTTGAGCAATGATGTTTAATCCCCATTAAAAGGGGGATTCCTCGTTGCAATGATATCACAGTGCAGGACAAATAATTACGCTCTGTGTATGGCGCCAACTGAGAACAGTGATATACAGTTTAGTAGCATAGATGCAGACAAGGGCGATACCGGTGCCTCCATCAAGGCGCATTAGGTATCGTAAGGCCTTGCTAACTGTTAAGCTTCTACCCGGATGGTGTGTGTGTGTGTGTGATTATGGCAAAGCCTCGAGGGCTATCTGTCTAAGACAGGAACACCTTCGTGGAGGATTTTCTAAGAGAAACTGGCTCGTATACACGTTACACATGTGGAAAACCCCGAAAACTCTCATGTAGTCAGCCCGTTCGCGAGATTCGAACCTCGGACCGAACTACCAGCGTTCAGCGACTTTACCGCTTGGCCACTGGTGGACCCGGATGGAATTTCGAGGGAGAACACCCTGGGGAGGAACCGAGGGTCTGCCATTCCCCTTTCCCTGTCATAAGTCTCTTGAAATAATTTCGGTTTGCTGTTTATTTTGAGTGCTCCCTTGCCGCCCAGACGCTATATGTTTACAAAAAACTACCCCTTCGTCGGGATTCGAACTTGATTCCCTTCGATACGATAGTCAACGTCACTAACTACACTAGTGTAAGAAATTAAGATAATTTATGTATTTGATCTACGATCTCCAGAACTACTGGACAGATTTTAATAAAATTTGGTGTGAACACACAGGGGTTGGACAAAAATATTTAAAAAAACATGTTTCTTTGCTTAATATGGTGTAGGAAACCCGTTGGCATCTAAAACAGCTTGCAGTCTTCTCGAAATGGATAAATACAGTTCCTGTATGTTTGCCAAGGGAATATTATACCATTCTTCCTGCAAAACGGTGGCAAGTTCAGATAACGATGTTGGCGGTGGATAACGAGAACGCACTTTCCGTTCCAATGTAGACCACAAAGGTTCGATAATATTCAGGTCTGGTGACTGTGGTGGCCAGGGGAGATGGGACAACTCATCCTCGTGCTCAGAAAACCAGTCCTGGACAATGTGAGCTGTGTGAACAGGGGCTTTGTCGTGGTGGAAGACACCATCACCATCGGGGAACAAAGTTTGTACCATGGGATGAACTTGATCGGCCAAAATTTTCACATAAGTCTTGGCAGTCATGTGCCCTGACACAGTTATCATGGGGCTAGCAGAGAACCACGATATGGCTGCCCAAACCATAACAGAACCCCCGCCATGTTTCACTCTTGGCAACAAGCAGTCTGTATTATAGGCTTGAGATGGCGTTCTCCAGACGTAAATTCGGCCAGAAGTGGGAAACAATGTGAAGGAAGACTCGTCAGACCATATTACTCGCTTCCACTGCTCTATAGTCCAGGCTTTATGACTTAAACACCACCTTTTCCTGTTACGGGCATTAGCATCACTGATGAGTGGCTTCTCAATTGCAGCACGGCCAGCAATTCCCTGTTTATGAAGCTCCCTTCTAATTGTTTTGGTACTGACAGGTTTCGGTAACACAACATTCATTTCAGCAGTAACTTTTGCAGCTGTGGTCTTCTTATTTTTCGTCACAATTGCCCTTAATGATCGTCTGTCACGATCACTCAGGACACACTTTCGTCCGTGCTGCGATTTAGCAGATGATGTTTTTCCGCTTTTCAAATATGCGGAATAAATCTTCGATACAGTACCTCTTGAAACACTAAACACCTCGGCTACCTTGCTTACGGAAGCACCTACCATACGTGCTCCAACAATTTGCCCACGTTCGAAGTCTGTTAACTCTGACATAATGCAATGACAACCTCACATAACAGTACTCCGACAACAACTGAACCGTTTAGCACATTTACGAAGTTGTATAGGTGGCGTCAGTAGTCAAAAGCGCCAGCGCCACCTACATATTTCATTAAAATCAATCTTTCTTTTCAAACATGCATTTCGCAAGGTGTTTCCATATTTTTGTCCATCCACTGTAGGTTGATACAATACAAACAAAATAAACATTCAATAGTTATAATAGACACACATGTTCGTGTGTAACACACAAGGGAGTTTGAAGCTCTGAGACAGCGGTTGCAGAATACACAAAAGAAATGGTTAATGGGGGTATGGTCCCCTTTTGCAGCCATACAGGCCTCGCAGCGTGATGTCATACTGGAAATAAGGCAGTTTATCAGTGCCTGTGGCAATTGGTCCCACTCATTCAGCAACGCTGTTTTCAGTTCCTGGATAGTCCTCGGAAGGGGATTACGAGTTGCAATTGCTCTCCCCAGAGTGTCCCACACATGCTCTATGGGGTTGAGGTCTGGACACCTGGCTGGCCAATCCATCCGGCGAATATCCTCACTCTCGAGAAATTCCTGGAGCAGATGTGCTCTATGTGCCCTCGCGTTATCGTCCTGTAAGATGATCTCGGGGCCCATTGCACCCCGGAAAAGGCGAACATAGGGCTCCAAGACCTCATCCCTATACCTCACACCAGTCACAGGGCCTCTGTCAAAGACGTGGAGAAGTGTGCGGCCATCCAACATGATGCCTGCCCAGACCATTACACCGCCACCACCATAATTGTTGATTTCGCGGACACTGGAGGGTAGAAAGTGTGTCCCTGGCTCTCTCCATATGAAAATACGTCGAGAATCGGTGTTTAGGATAAAACGGGACTCGTCGGTGAAGACAACGGTCGTCCGTTGCTTCGTACTTTAATCACTATGCTGCCTGCACCATGCTAATCGGATTCTCCTGTCCGTAGACGTGAGCGGGACGCAAACAGCTGGTCTTCTGGCAAACAACCCTCTCTCATTCAGTCTTTTGGAAACAGTCACCGTTGTTACATGAGTTCCTGTGGCTGCATACATGTCCCGAGAGAGCTGAGAAGCTGTAGCCCCTCTGTTACGCCTTGCTAAAATGGACAAATAGTGATCTTCTCTGGCCGTCGTGGCTCTTGGACGACCTTGCTCAGGATTTCTCTCGATAGATCCAGTATCCCGGAACTGTTTCCATAGGTTACACACGACGTTGGACGTTAAATTAAACTCTCTTCATATATGGACTTGCTATTGGCCTGCCTCTAGCCTCCCCACAATTTGTCACCTCAATCCATCATCTAAACGTTGGTGGTTACTCATTTTTACTGTTCCGATGTGAATTTAACCGATTGCTTCAAGATGACCCCAAGAAATTCGCCGAGTTGTGCTACCGAACGCAATTCCTCTTACCCTCCACGCGCTTATAAAGCCTGTTTTTCTGCTGGCTTCGCCTAAACACACGTATACGCTTTCGTATTTGCTGTATAAGATTTGAATTTTTATCTAGAAGCAGTAGTTTTTCTTTCAGTTCAGTTCTTTTTATGCAATTCGATAAGATATGCAAAGTAAGACAGTACGAATAGGCACTACAAATATGTTTAATGTATGCATATTTGACATTTTTAAATTTTAACAAATAACCGGGACAAAATGACAAACTACCCGGGACCACACCTTCAAACTGCCACAATTTTTTGGTCAGACCAGGACATCTGCTAAGCTCATTTAAAATAATAACCATATAATTATAAACAAATAATTTTTTTATTAAATACGCTTATATTTCTCTATAATTATAAAAATATATATAACATTTAGAACCCTCTCAGCGTTACGGCAGGAAAATTCCGTATAGAAGGCTGCCTTCTATATTCATTACAAATGAAAATTTCTGCTAGCTTTTAATGTATTTGATTTCGGTTTTGATGTATTTTGGAAGAAAATGAATCAAGGTACAAAAATGAGAGATTCATTTTTTAATTAAAATCAAGAAAATGCCACTTATTCATGACATTTTGAAGAACTTGAAATTTCAATTTGAACATTTGAAATTTCAGGGCTAAACTCGTAACGCTCGGAGGGTTGAAAACTTACATAATTTATTTATTGTTGTCGCAGAACAGCGGGCGCCTGACGGGCGGGTGCAAAGTTGGAGACCCTCCGACTTAGATCATTTAACTCGCAACCAAAACAAAGCTTATGTCACTAAATGATCTCTTGCCACAAGTAAATGTCTTTTGACGTGAGGTAGCAAGATTTCGAAAATATATATGTGTATAATTGGAGGAAAAACGTCTGCATTTATCTGCTAAAAATGATGAGAATAAATTTTCGGATCTATGCTGCCTGAACTGCAGTTCTAGGCACGTATGCCACACCAGAAAAAAAGCATAGGATTCGTTTATGGACCTAAATATTTTTGCAACCATTCTGCCTTCACGGCGTATATTGTTATACATGCATATATTATTCAGAAAGAACGTATAACACGTTTAACTACACCGAAAACATGCGTATATTTTCATACTGTCTGAAGAGCAAGTTTTAGGTTTACTGCAGATTCAGAATTTATCTTAAATCTCAGGTTCTTTACCTCCGTGTATACAATAATTTACTCATGTCCTCACCTGCTTTGGTAATAATCAATCACGTGTGTAGTTTTAGAATTACGGGAGATGTTCGCGTTAGGTGATTAGCCCAAGGTCGTCTTCTGACTGCCCCATCCCAAGACGACGGTATCTCGCTCTAGTAATTGTGTTCAATGGAGGAAAGACAGCTAATCAAACTTAATGGAACTTCGAAACTTAATAAGATTTTAATTAAAGATGGACTTCAGAAAAGGGGTCATACTCATAGCGTATTCATCTAGCCAAATGCGCAGAGATTTTTTCCAGTTATATTGGCATATTTATGGATTGGATTAGATTGAACTATTATAATTACATTAAGAACACTTGCCGAAATTGAGAAGACACCTTAGTGAAGGATTTTCTGAGGGGCATTGGCTTGCTTTCACGTTAAATAAGAGAAAGACCCACAAAATTCTCATATAGCAGGCCGGTTTGCCGGGATATAAACTCAGTTTTATCAGTATTCAGTCAACTACCAGTACTCAGCGATCATACAAATTGGTGATCGGTAGGCAGCCTATTTATAGAATTTTTAGAAAATGCAAATATTTTAGTCTCTTAGTTTTCATTTTTACTTCCTTGTACGAAGTAAAAGAAGTATTGTAATCACGAAAAATTCCGAGTGTCATAGTTCAACGAAAGTATCCATTTTGACCGTTATTGAATGCATATTTAACGATGTTTTTGCGTGACATCAGTATGTAAGGGCCGAATAAAGGATTGTTTTTCTCCAAGCGGATTATAAAATTGATTTAACATGGATTCAGAAGTGATTTTTGTGACGAACGTATCTACATATGTTTCTCGCATAGCTCAAAAATTAGCCTCAGAATGTTGAAATTTTATGTAAAGGACTGCTATAACATGTAGTTGTCCATCTCACTATTTGATTGCAATCGGCCGCACCAAAACTATATATATATATATATATATATATATATGTATATGTAAGATAAAAATATATGAATCAAAATTATAGATTAAACTATAAACATTAATTTTTCCTCTCTATTCTAAAATTGTAATAACTTCTTTGCATTGTGTCATTTCTAGATCACTCTATGATCGGCGCAGCTCTGATGACGTTACCATTGGGAACTGAAACTGTCCTTGTAAACCAAAACTTTTCTCTTCGCGTGCTTCCATCTTGCATAACTACGCACTTCAGCTTTTGATCTCTACTTTGCTAAGATGGAATTTCGCTGGCTTGCTTTCTATCCCAACAATATCAAAAATGTAAATCTTCTGTGGAAAGGCACGACTAGAGTGCCAAGTGATTGTGGCCTCAAATATCAATTGGAAATAAAAATGGAATTAAAACTGCTTCGACTGCCAAGTTCTTTAGATATTACCAAGTTAGCATTACTAGCATACTACGCAATCAAATTCTTCTTCAGTATGGGTCTAATCACGCATCTAAACTGTTCCGTTTTTCCTTTGTGCATTTATTATGACATATATATATATATATATATATATACCCACTCTGTTACTCGGCTCAGTGAGTTCTTTTTTAAATTTTTTAATTTTATTCTTATACGTTGATAAATTGTGTATTTTTTGCTTTAGAAATAATTGAATTATGTTGTTCTTATCTTCCGGTTAAGGTTTTTATGCCTTTAGTAAATCTCTATGCAATATTTTTAGAATTATCAACAATTTTAAAGTTGTTTAAGTGCCGCTAAGCCTAATACTTCTCTTGATGGCGGCCATTGATGTTTACATTTGAGACAGCGTAATAGTGGTTTTGTTGCCAATCTAGAGAGACTAAGCTTCGCAACAACAAAGATAACGCCTTCATTTATTATTGCGAATTAAATCATGCTTAATCCTTTCTGGAATTTTTTCGAGGAAATAAGTATTTAAAATTTACTTCGTAATTTTTAATACAGATATTTTGAGTTTTTATGTAATTTTGCCTTGTCTCGAAGTCAGAACTGAATTAATTGAATGAGAAATACTCAGTCGTCTGTGAAAAACTGTTTCTTTTTTGTTTTGCTTTGTTTTCTTTGCGTATCGGTTGAGAATCGCTGGTTTTGTTCATTTCTGTGAAACGATTTTATGAATGATTAGTGTTTGTGGTTTCTTAGCTCTGCAGATCCATTACGTATAGTAATGAAGTTTAAAATGCATTCCTCCGTGCATTATTAATTAATGCATAATTAATGCATAATTAATTGCATTCCTCCGTGCGTGCTGTCGTGGTATAAGTAGTCTTCCAGGAAATGAAAGACAACATGGTTGGAATCCAGGCAGGATTACAGCTGATGTCTCACACGTTTCCAGCTTATGTAGAGTAGCGCTAGAATTAAAATGTTGCAGTCAATAACTCCCCGTACCAACGGAATTTCTGTGACTGATTATTGTACCTCTTCTTAGTTGCTTTTTAAAAGAAGTGTAAGAATGTAAGAGAATTTTACGTCCCCCTTACGTCTTTTCTTGGTATAAGTTTAATACGCTCATTTTGAAAGTGGAAGAACCGTAGTTTGAATCCCTACAAGAGAATTTGATTTTTCATTTAATATTCCTTTTAAATATTTAAAATAACACTTAATTAGATGAAAAGATATGCAACATTATGGAAATAAGTCATTCTAGGAAGTTCCAACAGTGCCTCAAGTGTAAACGACACATTCCCTTTGATGCTATTTACTATTTATTGGTGTTTGTTAATATAATATTGATAACCACCGGATGGTTATTATTAATAGTTATTATTGTTACTAATACTCATTAATAGCGTTTTTTCTTTTCTTTGCTTAGGTAAGTGTATCAGAAAATTACTTCTGAAGGTTTTGAACCCCGTGAATAACCATCTGGTGCCGTAAGTGTTCAAATTAATTTTTCGTATTAATTTCGTATTAATTAACCATGTTAGTTAAATGTCGTTCTTTTAATTTCCCTTGTCTTTAAGAAAGATTATTTTTTCTATTTTAAAAAAAAAATTTTCTAGAGGGGATATTTTTCGTCATAAAAACTGTCTTTTTTGAACCTAAAAAGTAGGAATTCAACGATAATTGCTTTTTTTTTTTATAACTAAATGCTTTCAAAGAAAGAATTTTTGTAGTCAGAGGGGAAAAGAACGAAATTATTCACTCTTCTGGTTTCTAAAACTTTAATTATTTCTACATGTTTGCAAAGACTGTAGAGGTCATTAGATATTTTGGAGCAGGTAATACACTGACTACCAATAAGTATTTGGACACCTATGCAAATGACGATATCTGCGGTCCTAAGGTACGTCACGGACTCCGCCGGTATATATCGTGTAGGAAACAGCATCGGCTTTAGTCGCATGCAAGATGCCTCGCAGTTCGGAGCTCTCTGATTTCGAGAGAGGTATAATTATCGTGTATCACAAATGTGGCCGATCCTTAAGGGACATATCTAGCGATTTGAAGTACCCAAAATCGACAGTGGCCTATGTGATTAAGAAGTGGAAGGTGAGCGGTGATTGTCGGAATGTGCACCGAGTTGGCAGACCAACGAAACTGGGAGACAGAGACCGAAGAGTGCTGTCCAGAGAAATTCGGAAGAACCGCACCCAACAGATGGCCCTCATCCGCGAGGAGTTTCAACAGGCATCCGGGAGTATTGTTTCAATGAATACCATCCGTAAGGAAGCACATCTGCTTGGTTTTCATGGCCGTGCTGCTGCCTATAAGCCTTTGATCACAAAGTCTAACTACGCTGCTCGGTTAATGTGGTGCAAAGCACATCGAAATTTGACCCTAGATCAGTGGAAACGGGTTCTTTGGAGTGACGGATCAAGGTTCACCCTTTACCGTTCGGATGGCAGGGTCTGGGTCTGGCTTCTACCTGGAGAACGTCTCCTGCCAGAATGCATTGTGCCAACAGTCAAGTTCGGCGGAGGTGGAATTATGATCTGGGGGTGTTTCTCCTGGTATGGGCTGGGACCCTTGGTCCCCATTCATGGTAAGCTCAACTCCGATGCCTACTACACTATTTTGGATGACAATGTGCTTCCTACGTTGTGGCAGTTTTACGGGTTGGAACCCTGTTACTTTCAGGACGACAATGCCCTTCTATGTCTTCTCCAAGCTGAGTGGAAGAAAATACCACTAGCTGTCATACAAAGACTCGTGGAAAGTATGCCCCGGATGGTCCACGTTGTAATTACTTCTCGTGGTGGCTCTACCAACTATTGATTTTGAATAAAGTTAGTTTTCCTTTTCTATCACAGGTGTCTAAATACTTATTGGTAGTCAGTGTATGACAAATCAACTGTGATGTCACCCGGTTTCGAATCACGGATCTTGTAGAAGTTAGCTAGACTTACAACACGAAAGGACGCACAGAGAATACGATCTTTCTGTTATAAAGGTGCAGTATGGTTTTAGTTTTTTGAAATTCATGTAGAAAATTGTGCCTTTTGTCGTAAAAATTGCAAATTGATTCTTGCTGTCCAATTTAAAAGTAAAATTTCATTACCTGTACCTACTGTTGTTCTGCATCGAAGCATTCATTAAGATGATTTCGATTTGTTAAATGTGGGAGTTATTTAATTGCTATGAATTTTGTACATATATGGATAATTTTAGTGAAATTATACGAGAAATTGGTGTGTTTTCCTGTATAGTGTAACATGAAAATCTGGCGAGATGATGTTCTGCCGAAAAAAATACGAATACCGAGGCCAGTCTACTTAACACTGAGTAAATAGCTATTTCGTCAAAATGGCGAGATATCGCTAAGCTGGCAGCGGTTTCGGCGACTAATTTTTGTCGCGAAAATTGGCGAGAAAACGTTAAAATCCGTCGAACTTGGCGACCATTTTGCGACATTTGGGTCCGGACCTTATATCACCCTAATAGGTATTGTAATTAAACAATAGTAATTGATTTATATGCAGCTGTAGCCGTACCCGGCCCTCATATGCCTTCCAGTAATTTCGAGAAGTACTACGCATTTCTCGGCAGCCGTGTGCTTTCAGTTGTTAGCTGTTATTTCTGCGTGAGTTCGCAGTACTGAGATATCTCCGGATTGGTTTCGCTCTTTAGATACGCTTTGCGTTGCCTTGTGTTTAACGTTCTTAGCAGTTTGAAGTGTAACTACTGATTGGACTCTATGACACAGTAAAGAGTTATGCCACTATTTTTGCAGAAAATTGCAGAACTTTGAAGTGTTTCTTTTGATACAATAAATTTTATCAACCTATCATCGGACCTATGTGCGTTCAATCTGTTACGAACGCATATGCACGGAACAATATTTATAGCAATCTGCGTAATTCTGTATTCATGTAAGCAATGAGTAGTTGCGTATGAGTATCATATTTTGTAAGGTTTGGTTTGGTTTATGCGATTGCGCCAAAGCTAGTAGCTAGGAGGAGGTGGAATATCGTCGTGGAGGACTTTTTAAGGGAAACTGGCTAGTATACCTGTTACACATGGGTTATAAGGTATTTCTCCCACTTTCTTAGCGTCCTTCGTGGTGTAGTGGTTCTGCACACTGAGTCGGTATTTCAGAGGTCCGTGGTTCGATTCCCGGCGAAGGCGTTTGCTAATTTTTCATCTTGCTGGCCTCTAAAAAAATCCTAATGACTCTGATTTTTTTAGAGAACTAAAAGGGTTGTGGATGATGATTCTCCGCACCCAGGATTTGGCCACTAGGTCCCCTGTAACCCTAGTCGCCCTTTAAAAAGGGGAGTATATAAGGTATTTCTCCCACCTTCTTAGCGTCCTTCGTGGTGTAGTGGTTCTGCACACTGAGCCGGTATTTCAGAGGTCCGTGGTTCGATTACCGGCGAAGGCGTTTACTAATTTTTCATCTTGCTGGCCTCTAAAAAAATCCTAATGACTCTGATTTTTTTAGAGAACTAAAAGGGTTGTGGATGATAATTCTCCGCGCCCAGGATTTGGCGACTAGGTCCCCTAAAACCCTAGTCGCGCTTTAAAAAGGGGAGTATATAAGGTATTTCTCCCACTTTCCTAGCGTCCTTCGTGGTGTAGTGGTTCTGCACACTGAGCCGGTATTTCAGAGGTCCGTGGTTCGATTCCCGGCGAAGGTGTTTGCTAATTTTTCATCTTGCTGGCCTCTAAAAAAATCCTAATGACTCTACAGGGTAAAGCCACGAAAACGTCCATGAAGCCAGCTCGTTCTCGGGATTCGAATCTCCGACCGAACTACCGGTGTTCAGCGACTTTTACTGCTCGGTCATTGGTAGGCCCATATTTTCTAAGCTTAGTGAAAATGTCATGTCAAAATTAAAGCTACTGTGTAAATAGCGGATTTTTTGCTGAAATAAAGTATTGCTGCCTGTGTACGGGATCGTAATAGATTCAATGCACACAGGACTGATGATAGCTTGATAAAATTTATTTTATCCTCAAAAAAGTTATTCTCCCCCCCCCAAAAAAAAACGCTTTACATTTCTAGAAATTTCCGCAAAAATAATCGTACAACTGGTTCTCAGTATCACAGAGCACAATCAACAGTTGCACTTCAAACTACTGAGAACGTTAAACACAACGCAATGCAAAGGGCATCTAAAAAGTGAATCTCTCATGGATGTCTCAGTATTCCGAATTCAGCTGTAAATAAACAACTGAGAGCAATTGCTTTCTCTCCAGTCTTAAGAGTTTTCGCCTGGCCGCCAAAAAATCTCTAGTACTTTCTATTTCTCGAAATTACTGGAAGGCATATACGGTTAAAGGTACATGTAAGGGCCGGATACGATTACAGTTGCACATAGGGATCAATTACAGTTATTTAAGTACATTACCAGTTTTAGTTATACAGCGACCGTACCAAAACGTCGCCAAGTTGTGGCCAAGTTTGGCGACTTTTGGCGATTTTTCGCTCAACTTGGTGGCCCAAACCATCGCCAGTTTATCGATATCTGGCCAATTTAGCTGGATAGTCATTTACTCAATGTTAAACAGACTTGCCCCTGTAATCTTATGTTTCCGGCAAAGCTTCCTTCTTCAAAATTTTCATGTTACGTTATACGAAATTCGTAAAATGGGGATGGAAAAATTATTAATCATATTCATGACTTGTGCTTTATTGTTTCCAGGCTATATAAACTCTTAATTTTTAACCCTGCCGTCTAAAACAATATCTGTTTTGATTGCAACATCAAAATTTAGAATGTACCTTGTCTTTCGTATTGCTTTGATGCGAGTCATAACCGTAGAAATTGACAATGACATGCCAGATTCAAAGTCAGTTTTTACAGTACGTAAATATTCACCGCGTAGGCCTAATAACTCCAGTTTTTAGTGCCATAATGGAGAAAATATTCTATCTCGAATTTTCATTTCAGAACACGAAAGCAAGTAACAAAAAGTACCTGTTTTTCCTGTGAGAACTCGGGCACAGCTGCTGCTATCAAACAACGTTATAAAGAATTTCAGTACGACTGTAACAATGAGAAGAGTTTTACTTTGACGGGATACATTCCATTCCTACTGGAGTTTTTCAGATGATGTGAACGTGAAAAACATTTTTAAACCTATACGGTATTGCAAAATTACCGTCACGATTTAAGCAGTAAATAATTTATCTGTTGTGTCATCTTTCTTCTTTTACTTTTTGAAACTGCATGCATAGTCGACATTAGATGATTTTGTGATGGAAATGTTAGCGTCTAAACAAAATTAAAAATTGCTGGAAGTTACTTTGAAAAAGAATCCTCTGTTATTTTGACGCAACGAGTGCACCGAAACTTCTTTAATGTTCGAAACGCCCCTAGTACTCCAACATTTTGTCGTTGGGTTTAATAATTTCAGCGACAAGGAATAACTTCAGGGAATTTACCGCTCGACCAACTAGAGGCCGAGCGATAAATTCCCTGAACACTGGTAATTCGGTTGGAATCCCGCGAACGGGATGGCTGCATGGGCGTCTGGTTTTCTCCACGCGTAACGTTTTAATACAAGCCAGTTTCCTTTAGAAAGTCCTCTCTCCGAAGGCATCCTTCTCTTTCGTGTAGTAGTGCTTTAGGGTACAGATGTAAAGATGACCAAATACATTACAAATTGTGGAATACATTAAATGAGTTCTGGATTAATCATAATATTAAATATAATTAAAAACAGCAAAAATAAAAAAACGCAAGACATTAAGTAAGTTAATATATGTACAGAGCAGGCTGCTGACGGCACGGTGTCCAAGGAAAGAAGTCACTCAAGGTTGTCAGCAATACTTTTAGCAATGGTAGTGCAGTCTAATGCGGCTGAGTGCATATTTATACTGAATTGTGTTCTTGAACCATGCCGGCATATTGATTGCAGTTGGTCTTTTTAAATGTGAATTCCCTGTGTGCGAGCAGTCAAACAAATAGTGATATGGGTCACCAGTACTGCCACAAATACATTGGTGTTGGTGTATTTAATTATGGCAAAGCACACGAGGGCTATCTGCCTAAAGGGAGGGATGCCTTTCGTGGAGGACTTTCTAGGGGAAACTGGCTCGTATACACGTTACACATGGGGAAAACCACGAAAACGCCCATGCAGCCAGCCCGTTCGCGGGATTCGAACCTCAGACCGAACTACCAGTGTTCAACGTCTTTACCGCTCGGCCGCTGGTGGGCCAAATACATTGGTCACTGTCTCTTAGGCGAAATCTGTGAAGATAGGATATATATGGGTCATGCCCTGTCAGATACTGTGTGAGGTGCGAAGAACTGCTATTTAAATTGTGGTTAACTTTTGGTTGGAAATCATACAGTCTTCTGTCCGTAGTGCTTGTCTCCCAGTAGTTTTGCCACTGCTTCATTAGTTCACATTTGAGAGTAGTTTTAAGATACGAGTGCGGAAGGGGCACACCAATGCTACTCACGTGGGGTTCATTGGCTGCGCCTTTCGCAATCGTATCCGCTGTATCATTTACTTTAATCCCCGTATGGGACATCCTTAATATAACTGTATGCCTAACATGTACGATAATAGTGAAAAGTTTTCCGCTTAGTCTCAGCAGTCCCCACCAGGCACCTTCTTTCCATGCTCTGGTCCTTACTTCAATGTTCCTCGTTTCGTGGCCGATCCCCGGAGGACACAGTACTAAGATTTTTGTTTATGTTTATTCATATATTTATTTTTAATTCCATCGACGGGATCCAACAGGCTGAAAAGCACCTAACCCAGTGGGCCAGCTGTTCCGTTGATGGTGAAAAGAAAGGAAGTAGTGCTTTAGGGCGAAACACGTAAATGATAATAATATAAGCAATGGCTCTCTTGAAATAATAAGTTTTTTACAATTGCATAAATTTTATTTTCGAATTTAAATGGGCCATCCCAGTTACCAATTTTAAGAGCTTCAGATTTTTTTTTCTTCTTTTGAGCTACTTAAAATAAAAGGTGGTACGCAAAGAAGCGTCGAAGCTCAAAAGTTATTACTCGGCAAGCAAATCAAAAATTAGGATCCGTAATTCTAGCAAGTGTTACGGAGAATTTCCTGGATAAATATTAGATTTATTTTAATTAATATATTTTTGCTTATATTAAAAGCTTTCCTACATTCCCACTGTTTTATACAGGGTGAATCTGAACAAGAGTGCAAAACTTTAGGGTGTGATAAGAGCAATATTCGTCACAGAAATGAAGGGTCGGAACACAAGCGGTGAGAAGTTGTAATGTTGCGCGCTCCCAACCTGCACGCAACAATAGTAGTGACTGCTATGAACTGGAAAGTAGACAAAGTCTTGAGAAGGGTTTAAATCCCTTTTTATTCAACTTTAGAAATTACAGATGCGTGCTCTTGACGCTCACAAACTACGCCGACCCGGCGATAAAATAAAAATAAGAAAAAAATGAATAATAACAAGTGACTACCTACGAGGCTCTCTAAACGTAACTAACCTAACCGCGTTCTAAGATACCGCTGATAATTCAGCAAACTTCTGAATATTACGTTGAAAGCTTTAACTATCTGCCGAGGCAAGCACACAGGCCGAAACGCGTGGTTCTTCCATTTCTAACTAGCCACCTCCACGCTCGTGAAGCAAGAAAGCACACTTTCGAACTCGTTTCCCTTCTATTTAACTCAGAATACTTCCGCTGACTATTTTGAATACTTTGCGCGTTTTACTAAAATTTACATACTCTGGCATTGGCAATTCCAGGGGAAAGTAAGGCTTGACAGGAAAGATAGTTTAAACTTAAAATAAATGTTAGTTAAAATAAATATAAACCCTACAAAGTTAAAGGGTAGTTTTCCTCTGTCACATTTAAAGAATTAACACGAGAATGAGAGGAGATAATTCTGAAAACATTTTATTAACATAACATGCTCACAGAAGTTGCTCATAAGACCTTCCGTCAGCTGTAATGCCAGCTTCACAGCTGCAGGATAGGACTGATGCTTATTTGTGTAGACACCAGGCATTTCCCGAACAACGCCGGCAACAGCGGCGATCCTGGTGGATTAGATCCATCCGTGTTGGTTTCAAATGGGCACTCGTAGATTAGGTTTTTCATGTGACTCCACAGGAAAAGCCCAAATACGAGAGATTCGGTGATGTTGGTGGCCAGCTATGGGACCACCTCGACCAATCCATCGCCCTGGAAATTTCGTGGTTCGTTTAACCAGCAATATTGTCGGCATACACGGTAGAAAATGCCGTTGGGTGAGAAGACCGACCCTTTTTTATACCATTTATTTCCAATGTCACCTTCTATCAGCCCCTAAAATTTTGACCTCTTGTTCAGATACATGCAGCTAATGCATTCATGTAACATCATCCAGGTCCCAGTTGGTTCATGCGACTTCACACAGAAGCAAATGCATTCCCGTGGCAGACCTCCTGGGACTCGGGAGTTGCCGGTTTAAGATAGTGAAGGGCGTGGGACATATACCAGCTTTAGCCTTGTTAGACACCAGGTGTCCCCGTCCTCCGTCACCTATCACCTGTTCAGATTCACCCTGTATATTCTACGAGTATACTTAAATGAAAGAAATTTTGAATAGAAAAAATAGTCTATATTGAGAGAGAGGATCTACAATTCCAGCCGAGCATATACACTGGTTATCATATATTAAGGAAAAATCACGAAAATAGCGATAACTCCCTCAAAAATAAGCCAAACCGTGTTAAAACTGAAATATGCAAATTAGTGGCACTGCACTCGGAATACGTCACCTGCGAGGAGCATAAAAGTCCATGTTTGAGAGCAAGCCCACATGTTTCACTGTGATAGTGACATCTGAGATAGCCAATTCGTTACAATGAACTCCAGGCATCATTTGCCTGCAGAACTACGATGGAGAGCCATTGGGAGACTAGAGGCAGGACAAAGTCAAACAGAGGTGGCCAGATGACTAAATGTGAGTTCTTCTGTGGTTCATAGACTTTGGAGGCAATTTCAAACTACAGATTCGGTATCTAGGAGGTTCAGCCAAGGACGGGCAACTGCTACGATGAGAGTCGATGACTGATATTTGACATAATGTGCACGCAGGAATAGAACCGCTACTCCGACTCTTAGATCCTCCCTTGCTGCAGCCACCGGAAGGTTGGTATCAACGTCAGCTGTGCGTAGAAGGCTTCACGAAGGTGGTCTGTATGCGAGGCAACCAGCCATTTGCGTGCCTTTCACGTCACGCCATAGGAGGGACCGTTTTCAGTGGGCACGACAACATGCCCACTGGACACCTGATCAATGAAGGGCTGTTCTTTTTACGGATGTATCTAGGTTTAGTCAAGAAAGCGATAGCAGGCGTTATTTGATATGGAGGATATCTGGAACCCGTTAGCATCCGTCAAACATCCGTGAAAGAGATGCATACGGAAGAGGCAATGTCTGTGTTTGGGGTGGCATCTCTTTGGCTGGACCACATGCCTCCATGTCCTTCCAAGGGGAACCGTGAATGCTCAAGTTTGCCGAGATGACATCCTTGATGCTTATGTGCGCCCATATGCCGGGGCTATAGGGGATGCTTTCCTGTTACAGGACGACAACGCAAGATCACGCAGGGCTTGCATCGTAGAGGATTATCTTCAACAAGAAACAATTATGCGCATGGATTGGCCAGCTCGATCCCATGACTTGAATCTTATCGAGCACGTTTGGGATGCTTTAGGGAGACGTCTAGCTGTTGTCAATCCGCCCTCTCAGACCCTTGCCGCGCTTGCAACTGTTTTGTAAGAGCAATGGCTCTCGCTTCCTATGGAACTGATAGACCGCATACTTAAAAGCATCACACATCGCTGTATGTGCTGTATTGCTTCTAGAGGCGATCATATTCCATATTGAAGGTACTTTTCCTATAGCAAACTGACACCTTCTATTTGTTCATTTTATACATGTGCTAATTTCTATACTACCATATTTGTCTGGTAATTTCTTTTTATGTTACTTGATACCTTACTATGTGTTGTATATTGCGGGTAAGTTTCATTAAATTCTACATGTAACGTTTTCAGTAATCGTGATTTTTGTGATTTTTCCTTAATTTATGATAACCAGTGTAGAAGAAAACTCATCTGTTTGTATCCGACGTGAGCAATATTTCTACTAGTTGATGAGTTCCCTCTTTTGCTTCGAATATTTAGAGTAGTTCGTGAAATTAACAAAGCCATGTGCTAAGTTACATTTTAACCTCTGAACTGTAAATAATTTGATGTTATTCCTGCGAAAAGTGAATTTGTGTTCGTTTAGTTCTGTACTTCAGATTTTGAAGTTAAGAATAAATTTTAAAGTTGTTTTATTTATTTTTGTTTGTTAAAACCGTGATAACAATTCTGACAGGCTAGAAGGTTAGACTAGTATTTAAATTAAGCGAAACTGAATTTAACCTTGCAAGAACACATCAAGTCGAGGCTATAATTTGCCAGATATTATTCTTAAAATGTAATGCCAACATATTTCTATAAATTGCGTTTAATTTTAAAAACCGGAATAAATAAATAAATAACATTTGGAAAAGAAGTGTTATTCGATATGTGTAAGTTAAAACTTTAGCTATGCGCCACCCTACAGCTGCCCCCCCGCCCTCTTGCTTTTGTATTTTGGTTCCAAACCATAATCCCAGTCTGGTAAACTTAATGACTAGTTTCTAAATGACAACAATATTAATATTAATCTCTCACACTTGCGTCTACGTATTCAAGCTCTGATGTTTGTTTACATATGTTTTTAATTTCTGTTAATCATTTTTGGCGAAAGAAATAAAATCCGACCGTCGGAGTATCGATTACAAGTGTTGAATTCTCATTAAAGCCACTGCAAGGTCGTCACAGTCAAATGAGGAAGTGTTAGATCTCTCTCTAATGATGTGTTCTTTGTTTGATGACCGCCAGGCGTCGCTCTTTTCCTGATGCCGTTCGGTGAAAAGGAAATTCGGGCCGCTTGTGAAGAAGCTGGACGAAAAAAAAAAATTAAGGGGTAAAAAAGTATCGATAAAAAATTATTCTTGTCATGATACGATATGAAATGCGAGATGAAAATCTTTTGCTTTATCTTTACATTTAGTATTTATTTAGACGCCTTATTGATGTCAAGGAAATGGATAGACTATTTTATTGATGTCTTATTGACGTCAAAAAAAAAAAAAAATTGCAAAGTAACTTTTGTAATTTTCTTTTCCTTGTTTCTGTTCCTTCACGATATATTTCATCTAACGCTACATAATAAAAATTTAAACAGAAAAACATTTACTCTTCATTTACCAGTGAAACGTAAGTTAAATGATCTGAAAATTAATACAATCTTTGCGTTGATTCTCTATAAATGTTTTGATGACAGTTTGTTACATCCTTTATATGCGAGCTTGCTTGCATGAAGAGGGTACTAATGCTTGGGTTTATGGATGCTTGTTGCTATTTTTTTCATTGCTATCAGCAGCATTAATTGTAAATAAATAAATATATATATATAAAAAAATATTGCTACTCTGATAGCCAGCTCGGTTAGCTTAGTTTTTTATTTTGCTAAATTGTGCTTTTTTTTTTTTTTTTTTTACTTTAGAAGTGATTGAATTATGTTGTTCTTATGTTCCGGATAAAAGTTTTGTGCCTTTAGGTAATCTGCAGTTGTAGAAATTATCAACAATTTAAAAGGGGCGCTATGCCTAACGAGGCTGCCATTTGTTTACATTTGAAACTCTTAGTAAAAGAAGGAATTAAGTAAGTTCAGGCACTGTCTTTTCATACAGTGTCAGCAAAAGTTATCTTTCAGTTTTGTGCACCGAAAATTTTACCTTCCTACCCGCTGGCCGAATTGCTTGTTTTGGCATAGAAACTCTAATTTTAATAGGAAAAAATGTTTTTTTTTTTTTTTAACCATACTTAGTGTTTTGTGTTTTTCTGAATTTTACAATTTTTAATGAAGATATTTTGAGTTTTTATATATTTTTGCCTAGACGCGAAGTGAGAACTGAATTGAATAAGAAACATATGTATAATGAAATTCGAGGATATAAGTTTAAATGAAATGCAGGAAAATACAGGGTGTCCGTAAAAGAATGTCCGAGTTTCAAATTGTAATAGTATCAGCTGTAATCGTTCGACAGTTGAGGTTAAAGATGACGAATAAAGAGTAACTTCAGCAGTTTCAAATAAGCGCATGCGCTTGTACCGCTGCATCGTTTTCACAGTTGCAGCGTTATCTATTCAAAATGGCGACTTCTGAGCGTAAAGCGTTTTGTGTTCTACAATTTGCTAAAAGTGATTCGGTAATTGCCGTTCAACGTGCGTTTCGATTAAAGTTTAAATGTTATCCTCCATGTGACAGAAATATCCGCCGATGGTATCGAAAATTCGAAACGACCGGATGTCTTTGTAAAGGTGAAAGGTCAGGAAGACCCAAAGTTTCTGTAGAGACTGTGGAACGTGTCGAAGAATCTTTCCGTCGTAGTCCGCAGAAATCTGTTCGGAAAGCAAGTCATGAACTACAGTTGCCAAAGACGACAGTCTAGACGATTTAAAAAAAAAAAAATTACACTTGCGTCCATACCGATTACAGTTGGTACAGCAATTAAAGTCAAATGATTGTGCAGTACGATTTCGTTTTGCATGTGAAGTTTTTCAACGGCACAATGACTTTCTGCATAATGTGGTGTTCAGTGATGAGTCGGCGTTTCACACAAGTGGGAAGGACCCATAATGTTCGTATATGGGGTTCAGGAAATCCTCATCAACTTGTACAACACGAAAGAGATTCTCCAAAAATAAACGTTTACTGTGCTGTTTTCACGACGACAAGTTGTACGGACCATTTTTTTTTCGCTGAAGCTACAGTAACAGGGGTTTCTTATCTGGATATGCTACAACAATGGCTCTTTCCCCAATTAGTAGAAAGTGAACCTGCAAACTTTATTTGGCATTAAGATGGAGCCCCTCCTTACTGGAATCTCTTTGTGCGAGATTGGTTAAACGTCGAAATCCCTGACCATTGGATTGGGCGTCACGGTCTAGACGACAGAGTCCTGGCAGCCTCGTTCACCTGACATCACGCCTTGTGATTTCTTCCTTTGGGGCTTCGTAAGAGATCGGGTCTACGTTCCACGTTCTTCGTAAAAGATCGGGTCCCAACCCTATGATTTACCAACCTTGAAAGGTAGAATTGCACAGGCTGTTGCTTCCATTACTCCGGACTTGCTGCAGACAGTATGGGAAGAATTACATTTTCGTTTGGTGTAATGGTGTAATGGTGTATTTAATTATGGCAAAGCACACTAGGGCTATCTGCCTAAGAGAAGGGATGCCTTCGTGGAGGACTTTCTAAGGGAAACTGGCTCGTATACACGTTACACATGGGGAAAACCACGAAAACACCCATGCAGCCAGCCCGTTCGCGGGATTCGAACCTCGGACCGAACTACCAGTGTTCAGCGACTTTACCGCTCGGCCGCTGGTGGGCGCATTTTCGTTTGGATGTGTGCCATATCACTAAAGGCGCACACATTGAGCACTTATAGGAAAAACTAGGTTAGTTTTCCTTCAATTTCATGTATGATTTGTTATATTTAGTATAAAATAAACTACTGTAATATACCTTTAAAACTCGGACATTCTTTTACGGACACCCTGTATGTGTATAATTTAATAGGCCGTACAAGGAAGTCCTGTGGCGTCCGCATCAGATCTTTAAAGCTTCGAGTTAAGACATTGAACGGGAACGTCAGGACATTCACCTGGCTTTGAGACTTCTGAGAATTTCTTGAAAATACTAAATCGGATACATATATTGAAAAATTTTATTAATGTATCTGTTGGTGCATATTTGCTCCGACATTGTCTGCAACTGCAATAAAAGATGTAATTTTAAGTTTTAATTTGTTAAGCTCTTTTTAACAGCTTGATTATGCGTCGTTTCATGATTAACTTATCTATAATAAGTCTATATACTCCAAATGACTCTGGAAACTTTATAAGGTATTTCTCCAGCCTTCCTAGCGTGCCTTCGTGGTGCATTGAACTGCATGCTGGGCGCGTATTCGAGAGGTCCGTGGTTCGATTCCCGGCGAAGGCTTTGCTCACTTCTCATATCTCCTGCTTCGAAATAACCTAATGTCTCTACAACTTTAAAAGAAATAAATAAAAGGATACTACAAAATGAACCAGCATCATACAGTCATATCATAAACAATATGCTATGAAAACAATATTTTTTTTTACTTTTTCCAGTGATTTAACCTATCATATTGTTACGAAATGTACAGTCGCGGTAAGATGGCTTCCCCGCAAAGCAGTTTTAGGGTTGCCATAAAATGCCAAAGGAAGGCAAAGTAGCCACATTTGGCGAGAAATCGCCCATTTGGCGACATTGGAGAGAAAATTGGCGATATGCCATGGACTGATGGAGAACCTTCTGGAACGAATTTTTACCGGTTTAGCCCAGAATGTTCTCGAAAACAAGCCGAAAGCTATATAAACCCTGCTGGTTCGCAGTCAGTTAGTGTGTGAGTGCCTCGTCTAGAGTGCGAGTTAGTCAGTATCGAGCTGGTGTTTCGTCTAGCGAGTCAATCCCTGCGGAGTCGATCGAGTTGACAGCCGGGCAGCGAGTGCCGAACGGGTCGTCGAGAGCACCGAAGGAGTCTGTTAGTGTATCGCGGTTAGTGCATCGTCGAGAAAGTGTGTTGAGCTCCGGGAACGACTGAACCGAAAAGTCGGGAGCTGTGCTCGTGTGTCGTCGAATGTAGCGAGTTGTAGCGTAGAGAGTCTCGAGAGTACGTGGGGTTCCGAGAACGACCAAGCAGAGTCGGGAGCTGTACTCCGGAAAGCAGAGTCGGCTGCTTTGCAGGAAGCTGTCTCCACCGTGATAGCCTGATAACCTGAAGGCTGTGTCGCTGATCGTGTCAGCGTGTTTATAGTAGTTCATCGACGACTGTAAAACGTGTTTTGGAGCTGGCCTGACAATACTGGCTAATAAAGTGTGTTTCGATATTTCATCAAGTGTTGTCGTTATTCCTCCAAATCCACACGAACCCCGTACGAACGTAAAGGAAGGAAATAACGTAACAATATTATTTTTTCAGTCGAATTACTTACAAATCATGTCGAACTCGTGTAGAAAACTGCTGCAAAACTTTGGTAAAAACAACTTTGATAAAATGTTACGGGAATGCACTCTAATCGGTTATTTAAATTATATTTAAGTGGATTTTAAGATGTATTTACACTGGAAACTAAAATATTTGCTCAGTTACACATAGAACGTACCATTGAAAATATTTTTGATGTTAGTGGTTGTTACGAGCTGTTTGCTTTTTTCACGCAGGTCACAGCTGCGGATATTTTTTACTTTACTTTTCAGATTGAAATCGAAAATTTATTTTAGTACTTTAACGTCGGTTAATCTTAACAGTGGAGGCTGCTGTTGCTCACAATGCATCAAACGTGAAGTTGTTTTCGTGGGTTGCTTATACCGGCAACATTGTCTGAATCAACACCGTTCGTACGATCGCCAGTCAACATGAAGCAGATCTAATGCTGATGTTTGTTTGCGTCTGTCTCAAATTTTAAGGTGTTTCTCTGAACAATTGGACTTTTCTGAGTATGGGATGCGTTTTATCTGTTGCAAAGGATATCAGCTGCTGGTTCAAAAAGTTAATCATTCGGTAGCGGTAATAAACAGGAAAATGAGGTCACGTTTTCAGAACGTCGTTAAAAATATTGTGGCGAGTAGTACACTTTCCAGTGATCGTAAAACGAAAGCCAAACAGGAAAGGAACTATATTATGTTGTCTGATAAAAGAATCCCGTTCAATAGAAATCCCCGATTTTGCGTTAATTTAACAAATTTTTGATACGCACTTGGAAATTTTATTTCCTTGTGTCCACCTTATTAAGTTGCTCTAGAATCTAATACGTAATGTTTTGATTTCAGATTGACTAAACAATTGATTATTAGACCAAAAGGAGTTAGCCCACAGGGGCTATTAATTTCGTTTTGGCATTTTTCTTGGAAAACTTTAAATGTCGGTTCACTTTTAAAACTGTTGTCACCAAATATTAAAGTCCTGTATTATTGATTTGACTTAAATACACACCAAATGTAGTATTCTTTTAAGGGGACTCATACACCTTAAAACCCATAAGATCTTCGAATATGTGACTGTTGCAAGAATTGGGATAGCTTGTTTATTTTAAAAGCCATTACTTCCAACTTTTTACAACTGACTACATAATATAGCTGCTTTCTGAAATAGTAATCAGAAAGTTTGTGTTGCCACAAATATTTTTATAATTTAATCCGCTTTGTGACAAAATGTTTCGTCATGTTTCCACCTTGCGCGCACAGTTTAAAACATTGTGTTGCATAATTTAATTCCATATTTAATATGTAGCTTTTTTAAGATTTGGAAACTACTGTGAATCTAAAATTCTAAAATTTTCATGTTAAATTTTTATTTTATTTTGAGTCGAGTTTATAAAATGTATTTTATTAAAAAAATCTGTAATGTTTTCGTCCATAAAAATTTTCAATATTAAAATATTCATCAGATTTTTGGTACAGGTAGAAAATAGTGCCCATATAAAGAATTCCATCAAATTTCAAGTATGTACCATTAGCCATTTTTAAAATATGCGCGCAAAGAGGAAACATGGCGAAATATTTTGTCACAAAGCGGATTAAATTAAAAAAATATTTGTGGCAACACAAACTTTCTGGTTACTAGTTTCCAAAGCAGCTATATTATGTAGTCAGTTGTAAAAGGTTGGAAGTAATTGCTTTTAAAATAAATAAAATATCTCAATTCTTGCAACAGTCACATATTCGAATATCATTAAGTGTTTAAGGTGTATGAGCCCCCTTAATGCACTGCCAAATGCATATATGTGTATACATACAATACAATTTCACTTATATATAATATTGATTTATGTTATAAGAGTGTTCTTATGTAATGCTGTGCTATTCAAAATATCTTGTAACAAAAGAAAATAATATGTACTGAACAACAGGCCTTGTATGCCAATGTAACTGATTTCCGCAGAAATGACGTTCAATTCCGTACACGAAATACGACGGATGTCATCTTCGCGTTGTATACTCCTGTATTATATTTAAAGAAACTAAATAATGAAGAATCTGCATAAATGCATGCATTTTTCTCGCATTGTGATATAAAACAAAGGTACCTAGAGTCATCCAGTTTTGAATAACGTACGTTTTCACTCGAACAGGGGCGTCTGGAAGCTCAAATTCGGAATTTGTTTTATTATCTACGAGTTTTATAACGTATCTACGTATTTCATATTTTGTAAAACTTTAACGAATTTTTGATTAACAAACTCAAGGATTTCAAAGCGAGCAATGGCAACAACAGTGTACGAAAAAAAAAAAAAAAAAAAAAAAAAAAAAACATTTTTATCTCCAGCGCGCGAGACTGTGTATCGGAGATTCTAAAGATAGGCTCATTTTTAAATTATTTTACGATATTGCTGTTGAACTGAATTTTATGATTTAGAAGTGAAAAACATGATATTTAATAAATGAAGGTAATCAACAAAACGTTGAAAAAAAAGTCCCTTTGGATGTAATGTAAAATCTGAAAGTTTTCAGATTTTTTTTTTCGTATTATATAATCACAAAATCCATTTTCGAAAACATCAGTCATAATTCTAGCACATTGTAACTTCGCCGAACTTTCGGGATGGAAATACCTAGCCATGCTTGTCTTTTTGATTTATTTAAAAACTCAACAGGCTTTCTTGGTTAATTAAAAAAGAGACATTACAACATTATTACAGAAGGAAAAAGACAGCAGCTTTGCTGATGCTTTTCGAAAGCGTCTTACTCTCTCCGCATTTCGCAGTCAAAAATAACTATTTACTCTTACACGTTTAGTAACAAACAGATAAACCGAAAAAGGGTGTGTGTGTCCTTAAAGAGTCTTTCCTGAGCATTTTCTTCGCTTACACGGTGAATACTGGGGCTCGTTCCCAAGAGCAAGAGAAGTTCTCTAATGACAACACATATCATCACTGCGTATCCAAAGTGATTTCACGATAAATTAATAAAAACTGTGAACATGTAAGATTTATTTTATTTAACATTATTTTATTCTTATACTAAATCTGCCCTACTGTTTCGCTTAGCCAGTACGTGTAAACAAGAGTAATTTTAAACAGAAGTAGAAATGTATGTTGAGGGGACTCATACACCTTAAACCCCTCATGATCTTCGAATATGTGACTGTTGCAAGAATTGAGATATTTTATTTATTTTAAAAGCAATTACTTCCAACTTTTTACAGCTGACTACATAATATAACTGCTTTAGAAACTAGTAACCAGAAAGTTTGTGTTGCTACAAATATTTTTGTAATTTAATCCTCTTTGTCACAAAATATTTCGCCATGTTTCCACCTTGCGCGCATGATATTTTAAAAATGGCTAATTATACATCCTTGAAATTCGATGGAATTCTTTATATGGGAACTATTTTCTAACTGAACCAACAATCTGTTGAATATTTTAATATTGAAAAATTTTATGGGCGAAAACATTGCAAATTTTGTTAATAAAATACATTTTAAAAACTCAACTCAAAATAAAATAAAAATTTAACATGAAATGTTTAGTATTTTAGGTT
Source organism: Stegodyphus dumicola (assembly GCF_044657685.1). NCBI lineage: Eukaryota > Metazoa > Arthropoda > Arachnida > Araneae > Eresidae > Stegodyphus > Stegodyphus dumicola. Next base: position 15,882,363 of record NC_140772.1, on the reverse strand, counting down.
CACGGTAGTTTCCAAATGTTATAAAAGCTACATATTAAACATGGAATTAAATTATGAAACAGAATGTTTTAAACTGTGCGCGCAAGTTGGAAAAACGACGAAAAATGGTGTCACAAAGCGCATTAAATTATAAAAATATTTGTGGCAACACAAACATTCTGATCGCTATTTCAGAAAGCAGCTATATTATGTAGTCAGCTGTAAAATGTTGGTAGTAATTGCTTTTAAAATAAATAAGTTATTCCAATTCTTGCAACAGTAACCTATTCGAACATCTTATGGGTTTTAAGATGTATGAGTCCCCTTAAGAGAGAGAGAGGACTATTGACTTCAGGCGGCTGTAACGAAATTTCTCTGATTGTGCTCAATGACAGCGACATTTCTGTCCGTTGAGAAGTGAGTATCAAACAGAATTCGTGAAATTAAGTACTAAGGTCGAAATTTAAGGGTTTGAGTTGCACACAATTTAAATTTATTGTTGTCTGCCCTTCTCGAGAGAAATGGAAGAAAGTCTGAATTCGTTAGTTCAATTCTGTGCTTTGAGTTGAAGGTCTTATAAATTTTTAGTTTCATCTTTACTTCCTTATACGAAGTAAAAAGGAAGCACTGTAATCTCGAAAAGTTTCAGGCAGCATATTTCAACGAAAATATCTATTTTGACAGCTATCGAATGCAATTTAACGATGTTTTTGCGTGATATCTGTACGTAAGGACAGAATAAAAGACTCGTTTCCTCCAAAAAAATTATAAAACTGCTTTAAAGTGAATTCTGAAGAGAATGTTTCGTGGTGTCTGTACGTACGTACGTATCTCGCATAACTCAAAAACGAATAGCCTCAGAATGTTGACATGTTGTATATAGGCCTGCTATAACAGGTAGATGTGCACCTCGTATTTTGGTTGCAATCGGTCGCACCAAACGTATATAAATATATTTATATTATATCCACTCTGTTACACGGCTCAGTAATCTCAGTTTCTTTACTCTTATATGTTTGTAAATTGTGCATTTTTTGCTTTAAGAATGATTGAATTATGTTGTTCTTATATTCCGGTTAAGGTTTTTATGCCTTTAGGAAATCTGCAAGCCATATTTGTAGAATTATCAAAAATTTAAAAAGCTGTTTTAGTTCGGTTAAGCCTAATTTTTAAATAACATGGCGGACATATTTGTTTACATTTGAAACAGGAAAGTAGTATATTTGTTGCCAATCTAGAGAGACAAAGCTTCGCAATAACAAAGAGAACGCCTTCATTTATTATTGCGAATTAAGTCATGCTTAATCCTTTCTGGAATTTTTCGAGGAAATAAGAGTTTAAGATCTACTTCAAAACTTTTAATATAGATATTTTGAACTTTTATGTATTTTTGCCTTGTCGCGAAGTGAGAACTGAATTAATTGAATGAGAAATATTGAATCGTCTGTGAAAAACTGTTTATTTTTTGTTTTGTTTGCTTAATTTCTTTTATACATCGTTCTAGATTTATTATATTATTTGAATAGAACATGTGGCAACCATTAGAGAATTCTTCAAATGATATACATTTTGTGCATTCTGAGTTATAATATGAACGAAATACAACGCTGTTAAGTGAACCTAGCGCCAGGTCGCTATGGTAAACAAATATAGTGAATTTTAAAGAGTGCATTTATTCTATTGTGGTTTATGCGCTATCGACGAAGTAGATTTAATTCTATCCAATAAGTTTAAATGAAATGCAAGAAAAAATGCGTATAATTTAATATTCCATACAAGGAAGTGATGTGGTGTACACATCAGATTTTTTTCTATAATGTTCAATTAGTGCCCTAGTATTGTTAATTAAAGCCAGTAAGAAAATTCATATGAGAAACTAGAATGTTAGCCTAGCATTTAGATTAAGTGAAATCGAGTTCAATTTTATGAAGACCATTAGAGATTTGGGGGCGGGGAAGGCAACACGAAAAAACAACTGATCTTTCTCTGGAATTCGAACAATGGACACTCCACATGTTATCTGGATATGTTAACTTATTAAACCAAGAGAACGCGTAAGGATAACTGTGATAATCTCTTACATTCTGTTTCCACATAAAGAGTGACAGAGAAAACTTCAAGACGCATTGGACCAAATGCAGATGCTTCAAGAATATTTGTGCATCAAACTTTTAGTTTGGGCGTCATATGAAATGTCGTTTACATGAAACGTACTTTACATGAAACAGAGTTGGTAACACAGTAACAGAGAAGGTATATAGCATATGCATATGTTTGGTGCTGCCGATTTCAACCAGACACGGAGGTGCACAACTACATGCTATAGCAGTACCATTTCAATGTTCTACGGTGGCTCGTATTTGAGTTATGCGAGACACATACATACGTACGTGCAGATGTCACGAAAAAATCTCTTCTAACTCTATTTTAAAACCATTTTATAATCCGTTTTGGAAAAAAGACTCTTTTATTCTGTCCGTACGTGCAGATGTCACTGAAAAAAAAATCGTTCAAAAGGATTCGAGAGCGGTCAAAATGGATAATTTCGTTGAAATACGGTATCCTAAATTTTTTGTGATTACAATACTTTATTTACTTTCTACAAGGAAGTAAAAAAGAGACAAAGAAAGAAGTATATAAATAGGCTGGTCATATTTTCGTGAGATACTGCGATGACATAAACGAGACATGAGCTAAGAAAAGAGAAAGAATAATGAAAAAGAAATTGTTTTATGATATAAACATTCTTAGCTTACCATGCCATTCTTCAGTAATAGAAATATAAAAATTCAGGTAAACTTCGAGCTGTTCTTGTAAGGTATTTTCTCTCTCCTTGCCGGACGCCTTTGTGGTATAATAGGAAAACATGCTCTACTAGCAAAAGGTACTTACCGGACGCCTTTGTGGTATAATAGCAAAACATGCTCTACTAGCAAAAGGAAGGTCTAGATTTCCAATCCTAGGTTTAGATTTTGAAAATATGATACCCGAAATTTTTCGCGATTACAATACTTCCTTTACTTTGTAAAAGGAAGTAAAAAGGGTGCGCATATTCTCGAGTAAGTACGGTCTTTAATTACAATTTTATTCATAAGTCGTGTTATTCTATGCAATAATAATTATAGAAATAAAAAACACCAACCAATTAATTAATTAAAATGGCTAGTTTAATGTTCCACAGGTTTGAAAAATTCTTCCAAATTATGATTTTGACTTGCTGAATTCATCAGATGAATTTTTTGGAGACCCTCGGTTCAGCTGAACGCAAATTGGCACGATTAGTTCAGATTGGCAGCTTAATATCAGCAATAATAATTATAGAAATAAAAAATCTGAAGTGTACACCACATGACTTCCTTGTACGGAATATTAAATTATACGCATTTTTTCTTGCATATCGTTTAAAATTATTGGATTGAATTAAATCTACTTCGCCGACAGCGCATAAACCACAATAGAATAAATGCATTCTTTAAAATTCACTCTAGTATTTGTTTACCATAGCGACACTCTGACGCTAGATTCACTTAACAGTATTATATTTCGTTCATATTATAACTCATAATGCACAAAATTTATATCATTTAAAGAATAGAATTATCTAATCGTTGCCACATGTTCTATTCAAATACTATAATAAAGCTAGAATGATGTATAAAAGAAATTAAGCAAACAAAACAAAAAAGAAACAGTTTTTAACAGACGATTGAGTATTTCTCATTCAATTAATTCAGTTCTCACTTCGTGAGAAGGCGGAAATACATAAAAACGCAAAATATATATATTAAAAATTACGAAGTAAATCTTAAACACTTATTTCCTCGAAAAAAATCCAGAAAGGATTAAGCATGATTTAATTGGCAATAATAAATGAAGGTGTTATCTTTGTTGTTGCGAAGCTAAGTTTCTCTAGATTGGCAACAAATCCACTAGTCTGCAGTTTCAAATGTAAACAATCAAAGGCCGCCATAAAAAAAAAAAGGCTTAGCGGCATTTAAATACCTTTAAAATTGTTGATAATTTTAAAAATATTGCAGACAGATTTACTAAAGGCATAAAAACCTTAAGCGGAAGATAAAAAGAACATAATTCAGTCATTTTTAAAGCAAAAAATGTACAATTTTCAAACATATAAGCGTAAAGAAACTGAGATCACTGAGCCGGGTAACAGAGTGGATATATATATAAATATATTTATATACGTTTGGTGCGGCCGATTGCAACCAAAATACGAAGTGCACATCTACATGTTATAGCAGTCCTATATACAAAATTTCAACGTTCTGAGGCTACTCGTTTTTGAGTTATGCGAGATACGTACGTACGTTCGTACAGACACCACGAAGAAATCTCTTCAGAATTAATTTTAAAGCAGTTTTATAATTTTTTTTGGATTAAACGAGTCTTTTATTCTGTCCTTACGTATAGATATCACGCATAAACGTCGTTAAATTGCATTCAAAAGTGGTCAAAATGGATATTTTCGTTAAAATATGCCGCCTGAACCTTTTCGCGATTATAATACTTCCTTTTTACTTCGTACAAGGAAGTAAAAACACCAATCAATCAATTAATTAAAATGGCTAGTTTAATGTTCCTCGGGTTTGAAAAATTCTTCCAAACTTTGATTTTGACTTGCTGAATCATCAGATGAATTTTTTGGAGAACCTCGGTTCGGCTGAAAGCAGTTTGGCACAATTGGTTCAGAATGGCAGTTTAAAATCAGTTGTTTATACAGATTTAAATCATAAAATATTGTTGATCATTTATCTTAATGTAGTAAATAAGATGTTTCACGACGTGAACTAAAATATCGCCTATACTAAACTAGCAATTAACCCAAGAAATGCTATCATCTTTTATGTATATTTTCTCTTGCCAACGAAACGAAAACTATAAAAAATCATTCAAGAAGTGATGTCTGTTGCGTTTAGTTGCATTCCATTCAGGCATTATTCATTCTTGCATCATTGCTCGGGAATCAGAATGGCATGGAGATCAAATTCATGGCGTTCGACCTCATGTTAACACAGCTGTTCAAACAATTCTGCTTGTCCAGCTGAAGCAATGAGCTCAGTTCCCGTTTGGAGTTGTTCAGCTACCTCAACAAAAACGGATAGAAAGTCGTAACTCTTTTGTGACTGAAATAAATATTGTTCTGCAAGCAGTGTTCTGAATGGGTGGGTTAGATACATTTCCCGCCTTTATGATGTTATTCTTGTACGTTTCACTATTTTAAGCACATGATGTTATATAAAGTGATGTGCGGCAATAGCTGAGTAACGTTATACTTATTTAAAACGTACTATGTTAGTATATTAAGCCAGTGAATAGAAATGATAACTATAATCCAGTAACTGAACTTAACAAATTTTTTATTACTTAATTTGGCGGGTCCGCTTTTATAAGAATTTGAAATTAACGGTACTGTTCGGTTTCGAGGGCCGTAAAAAAATTGCAGCGAAAATGTATGCGCAAAAGCGCCAAATCTAGTAAACGCGCCCATTTAGCAGCGCGCCAAATCTAGCGTACGCGCTGATTTCAGATTGCGTAAGTTTATATAGTTCTATATTTCTTAAGACGCCATTGAAATACTAGTTTAATTTTTAAATCCTTTTTTTTTATTTTAAATCCTTTTTTGATATTCTATGGATTTAACAATTTGGGAATTGCCCTGACGAAAAGTCGGCAATAGAATTTTGGGTAAAGTGCAGAATCACCCACTGCTTGACGCGTTTTTAAGAATTGCACATACTCGGTATTCATGTGCACATCGACCTATTTTCACTTGAAAAAAAATCCTAGAATTGCACAAAAATGGCACTGCGCCCACCCTTGACTTTATCTATGTACACATCGACCTATTTTCACTTAAAAAGTAAAAGAAAATTAACAAAAATCCAATTGTTTTTACCCTTCTAAAAAGTGGCATACAAATAAGTGAGCGATTCTGCACTTTACCGAGAATATTTTCAAAGAAAAGGCATCATTCAGTATAGAAAATTACGTTAGAACAACCAACGAGATGAAATTATGCTTTAGCGATGAGTCGGTAGCGAAATAGCGATGAGGGCATCCATTCAGTTATGTTTAGCAATTTTTATGTAAATTATAATAATGATCTGAAATAGTTATTTACTATTATACTTCCATTCAGTCATGTTTAGCCTTTTTCATATAAAATTAACCTTTATATCAAATTAACCTTTCATCTAAATTAAAACATCAATCTTAAATAGTTATTTACTATTATACTTCCTTTCTTGCCGCAATTATTAGGGTTGCCGCAATTATTTTTGGCAGCATTGGCATCAACAATAGTTTGGCGATTTTTTACGGCCCTCGAAACCGAATAGTACCAAATTAACTTACAAATAATTCGAAAATTAAAATTTATTTATAGGTTAAATAATTGGAAAAATATTATTTTTATTTTATTTGATTTTAATATACATGAATCGAATTTCTTAACATAGGTGTCCAAGTCGGAATTTTCTAACAAATCTCGGAGATCTCTCTTTGTTTAAGCCCACCAGCGGCCGAGCGGTAAAGTCGCTGAACACTGGTAGTTCGGTCCGAGGTTCGAATCCCGCGAACGGGCTGGCTGCATGGGTGTTTTCGTGGTTTTCCCTATGTGTAACGTGTATACGAGCCAGTTTCCCTTAGAAAGTCCTCCACGAAAGGCATCCCTCCTCTTTGGCAGATATCCCTAGTGTGCTTTGCCGTAATTAAATACGCCACACTACTCTCTTTGTTAAAGGCAAATCCTGGTTAAATGTGGTCGTCCACCATTTTCATCGTTAAACCAAGTGTCATTGGTTCCGTAGCTAATATCATTTTCAGTTCCATCCACAGCATTGCTCAACAAAAGTGATAACTTTTAATTTAAAAATAGCAGAAAATGCAGTTTTCGTCGGGGCATCTTTCGAAGCTGACACCATTGGTCCGGGCAAAATGAGGAGGAAAGAAATCTTGCGATTGCTGGAGAAGAGTTCGCGCTATCATAATTCAGAACCAAGATAAAATTCGCCACGTTGTTGCCAAAACGTGAAATGATGCGCTTGCCCAAAAGTTGGGAGAAAGGAGAAGCTATTGGTGCCAAAAGTGTCCTTTCGTTCTACACTTTATTTTATTTAATGGAGGCTGAAAGGGAATCTGCAAACATCTTCATTTAATTTGATATGTTTATTTAAGCTAAATAACCTGTTATTCGCACTGTTATTATATATACATGTAAGATAAGAAATGTGCGAATCAGCTTTGTAATTTAATTTAACAATGTCCGCTTAATTTCTCCTCTCTAGTTTAAAAATAGTAATGCCTTTTTCTAGACTGCTTCACTTCTAGATCAGTCCCTGTCATATGTCTTGCATAATGCTGATGACGTAGCTAATTCGAAACTTAAATCGAAACCTTACCCTTAATTAACTGCCTTATTAGAATACCGGCGCACTTTTGCTTTTACCTCTTTTCTCGCGAAGACTTCCTGAAGACGCTGCTCTCTTCCTATCGCAACAACATCAAAAATGTAAATGTTTTTGAATAGGCACGATTAGAGTGCCAAGTGAATTGTGGCCTCAAACATCGACTGAAATAAAGAAGAATATTTAATCTGCCTCGGCTGCCAAGTTTCCTCTTTATTGTAGATCAACATCTATTCTATGCTATCAGTGCTTCTACATCATTATATCTAAGATGTTTTCGTTACATATATATATATAATTTATCAAACATATAAATGTCTTAGATTTTAGATGGAAGATGGTACATATATATATGTGATGTACCAGCTTTTGTCCGCAATAAATAGATTGGTGAAGAATCATAGATGTAGTGGTAGGTTAAATTATCAGACGATAAGTTTAAAAAACACGATCCATTTATTATTATTCAGGAGAAATATCAGTTACAAAAATCAGATATCCGGAGTAAATAAAAAGAATTACTAATAACCTTTTGTATGAAGTTTACTGCATTGTTACATTAAAGAAAAGACCCCGATATTCCTTTTGCGAATCCTTTTATAGCCTCTGGAAAGGCGGAGCTTCCAAGAAATGACGTCAGCCTCGTCAGCCATTACAGTTCGCTTTAAGTATTTCCAGAACATTCTATAACTGTACGTTTAGAAAAGGCGGGAAAAACAACTTGACTACGGGGCTGTGGATTTAATTCCACGTTATTTCAAATAAGAGAACGTCACCATTAAAAATGAAAAGAAAATACAGTTAGAATTTTAAGTGTATTCTTGACTATGGAATTTTATTATTACATATATATAATCTTGAAGCTAAGACCTTAATATCTGTAACATATTTTGTTTCATATCTATATTTTAAAAACTGAACTGTTTCGAATTCTTTTAACTAGCCACTTTCTCGGGTAATGCACACCAGATCAGTACAAAGGGCTAGTATAAATGAACAGTTTTATAAGTGAATATATATAATAATTCTGGGTATTTGAGTATCAGGTTTTACAGACTTGTAGAAAGAGTAGGACGTGCTAAGTTATTTCAGTAACACTGGACATTCATAAAACCATTTAGAGTTCATTTAGAGAGTCAGAAAACCATTATAGGACTTTCTATAGGAGCATAAACTAGAGCAAATTATTAGCAGATAACAGGTAATAACAGACACCTGAAAACGTTTGAAACAACCTTTTTATTTAACCTTATACACAACCTTTGAGCATAAGAGCATGCCTTGTGTTTAACGAAACAACAACCGCTTGCGGTGATGAAACTGACGCAACAGTCAAATTTAGATTAAATCGTAGGTCAAAGACTACACAATAATATTTAAATCGAAGCTGGCAAAAGCCCTAACCGGTGTAACAATTTTAATGTAAGCAGCAAGTAACGCAAAGCCGAATAATTACAAACTTATCGCGAATGGCTGAACTAATATAACGTGACCTCGAGAGGCAGAAACGCCCTCTGTCTTGCAACCCAAAAGCCTCAACTTAAATACTATCTACCTCATTTACATTTGAATGAAGTTATAAATAGCTGGTCAGCTTAAATAATAACGTTATAACTGTAACAAGAGGTTTGTACAAGGGTCATTCTGTAATTTTTGTGAAACAGTTAAATGGTAGAGATTAAACATGCCAAATCTTAGACGTATTCAAAATATCCAACATCAGCGCACTTTTGCAGGAGAATCTTCCAAAGATTAAATGTCTCAAGCCATCTATTTCTTGGAATCGATGAAAAATATGATTTTAGAGTTTCATTAGTGACCATTTTATGTAAAAAGACGATTACGTGATTTAAATTTAAAAGAAACCAAAGGTCACACATAGGAAAATTAGGAGAATAGGTTGTATATTCTGTCACTCTGTTGTGTTTTCTTCAAGAGATTCAACAGTCAGTCGTCCTGAATGCGAAGATGCACTACCATGGTGAATCATGAGTCCCCTATTATCCTTTCTCGAAGACTTTTCAGAAGACACTTATTGGTGTACCATTTAGCTGTAACAGTCTTCTGTCTCTCTAACTTGACGGCTTTAATCAATCCTGTACTTCTGGGGGAAAAAAATGGATACATTACGTTTTTCACTGCTCACTGTTTTTTCACCATTGTTGTTAGTGGGCATCTTAAAAGACCCAAATTTTATGTTTAGTGCGTTGGAATGTCAAAAAAATAATTGTAAGTTTCATTAACCTTTTGAGGCCGGGGCTTTGGTAGCAATAAAAGCTACCAAAGGACGGGGAATCTTGAACCGAATGCTTTCCCCCCTTTAAGAAATTACCTCCTATTCGCAACAAAGATTCTTGTGTGTAGTTTAATGGATTCTCAGAGGGGTGCATCTATGTCACAAAAGGAAGAATTTTGAAAGAGATAAGTGGTTAAAACTCCAGGGACGTCCAATTTGACATTTCACCCCACTTTTCAGCTTGGAAAATGTGGGAGAAAGACATGGCCACTAAAGTGGACAACCCCGTCTTTTCAAAGAGAGGACTCTATGGCCACTATAATGGCCATCCCGTCTTCGAAAGGTTAATAGTTATGATTTTAGAAATAATGCGGTATCCACTACCATTTAGGGTTTCTTTATTCATCCTGACACGCTACGTGGTTTGGCCATTCTGTTAATTTATGGAGGACGTAACTACAAACTAATTTTTTGATATGCAGTTCCAATGTTAAGTTAGCAGTGAATCCAATGTCAAGTTCCTTCTATAGCATTTGGTAGGTACAGAGATTACCATTGATTAACATTATCCGGATGGTCAATTGGACCACAACCTGGCAAAGGTCTTCCTGTGTGCTCTTAACCAAAGGGAGAATTTCGATGCGGATTATGAAGTTGCTTATATGGCTCCAAAAGGAGCTTTAATGAGCTAGATAGGCAAATTGAGCCTCTGAGGGCACGTGACTTCGACGAGGTAGCAGATGAAGCTCCAAGAATGGTCAAGAAAGTGAGGTAAAAGTGGGCCGGTACTTCATGTGTGCCAGTCTGATGGACAGTGACGAGAGGCTGAAGTCACACCGTATAAGGAAACAAGTAATTGTTGGTAGTCAAAGCTAGGTTACGAAGTTGCGATCTCTAAGCATGTGAGTAGCAAATGGTCTGATTAAACTATCTTCTGGAATTATTTGGTAACCAAGAACGTCTAAAAAATGTGCAGCATCACAATTAAGCCCAGTTTTGAAGAAACGCTTGTTTAGTAATGTGGTCCATTTCAGGGTCGATTTTCAAATCGTCATGGATCAGTTCGTTTCTGATCATGTACTGGCAATTCCTCTCAGAATCTTATTCTGTACTACTTGAAGTTTGCCATCCTGAAAACTGTCTTTGAGGCTCACGCCCAGGCTGCGCATGCGTAGCATAGAATTGGCCTTATAATGTATAGGTAAGAATTGTAAGAATTGGAGGCTCCCTTCAGCCCACCTGGACACAAATGTCCCCATAGCTCAAAAGAAATTGTAGGATCATTAGGATATTCTTTGATGTCAGGAAAGTGGAGAAATGTGCAATGCCCTAGCCGGGACTTGAAGCTGGACCTCTCGAATATGCGGCGAGTGTGCTACCGTTGTAAGGATCCTAAGTTTTACTAACGTTTATTTTATTTTAAAACTGTACTATCACTTCTTATTTTCTACTTCCGGCCAGAATTAAAAGCTTTAACTTGTTTATGCAAATTTGTCTTGCTAACGGCCAAGTACTTAAGTTGTGGCTTTTTGCCAAGAGATAGAGAGAGAAGGAGTTATAGGAAGCAAGCCGCTTGCCGCCACTGTAGTTTTACGAGTTTTCACTCGGTTGCTGGTTGCCTTTAAGGCCAGAGGTTTAGCCCTCTTGATATTTGTAGACGTATCCTAGTTTTAGCAGCTCGGAGTACTACATACGTACCTTTTTTAAATAAAGGCCAGTCTTAGTGCTAGGCATTTGTATACCAATTCAAAGTTAGCTTTTAGTTAGAGTTTTAGTTAGTAGTTCTTATATTCTAACGTTCAGACCACAAGTGGTTGGTCTCTGTATTCCGAAGTTTCGGAAATACCTGTAAAGTATTGAAAATAAAGGGTTTCGTATACCCTTCCTGCTTGTGTTGTCTACTTCACACCATCCGGAACATAGCTTGAGTAAGCTCCCTGTTCCTATTCAGGCCCACTCATGTTTCCAAAGCAAAGCAAGAGAAACACAAGTCCTGACACCGTTACATCAGAAAGCATGCAGAAAGGAGGGAGAAAACACCTAGTACATCCTTCTCTTTTTGTTGAGAAATAGTCCAAAGTAATTAGAAAATTTCGACCTCTACGAAATTCCTTAAATTACCTGAATACAGTGGCACGAGATGAAACTTCATTTCCGTATACTAACTGTAGATGATGAAGACATGCTTTTGATTTACCTCCATTTTGAAATTTTAGAAAATCATAACCTGATAATACTCTTGGGTCAGCTGCATTTTCCCTTCTTAAATTTACATATCTAACAAATAATTGTTTTTTAGAGCATATTGCGTGCCTTTTTCTCAAATACACTCATGTCCATAAATTAAGGATAATGCAAAATCAGGCAAAGGAAGAGTTAGAAGCAAAACAAATTTGACTTATTTGTAAAGCTTATTTATTAAACAAAAGGTAAAGAGCAAAAAAAGATGCTATATGTTTCATATTATTAAAAAAAATTAGCGATTTTTTCTCCCTAGAGCAAATTACAAAAAAAAAAAAAAAACCCTATTTACAAAAAACCAATATTACATGGTTGATATGATTGTTAATACATTGTATGTCTCCCAACCGATGCAATACAGTCCGTACAACGCCCAGGCATGCTGAGTATCAAATTATAGATCTGATCTTGGGGGATATTCCACCACTCAAAAAGCAATGCTCTCCGAAGTTCCGGTAGGCATGTAGGAGGATGATGACGGGCTGCAACTCGTCGGCCAAGCATGTCCCACACGTGCTCTACAGGATTCAAGTCAGGTGAGAATGCTGGCCAGTCCATACGGGTGATATCATGCGATTGAAAGCATTCACTTACGATGTTTGCACGGTGAGGACGGGTGTTGTCATCCATAAACACAAAATGCGCCCATGGCGCCCCGAAACAAACGTACATGTTGTTCCAGAATGACGTCCGGATAAATTTGGCTTCTCATGGTTGCAATTTTAACATGCAGGTTAGTTCTGGAAGCCAGAATAATTCCACCCCAAACGAGCACTCCTGCACCACCGTAACGGTGTCGTTCAATGATGTTTTTTTGGTGATAATGGGTACCTGGAGCTCTCCATATGAAAGTCCGGCGAGAATCAGACTGCAAGCTAGACTCGTCGGAAGACGTCACACAAGCCCACTATTGCGGTGTCGACAATGCATGCTCTCTACTCCAGGCTAACCGCAGGCGACAGTGAGTTGCAGTAAGGGGAACGCATCTGACAGGTCTAGAGCATATACACCAATCTGCCCTAAGCGTCTGTACACGGTTTGCCTTGAAATTGTCGTACCAGTGGCTGAAGAGAGCTGACGTAACAGGTCTGAGGCTGTGCTCCGCCTGTTTCTTTTGACAGTAACTGCCAAATACCGGTCCTCTTTCGGCGTTGTAACTCTGGGGTGACCTGTGCTGTAACGTCTACTCACATTACCATCATCTTGGAATCGTTGCCAAAGCCTGGAGATGACAGTCTGGGCAATTCGAAGTTCGTCTGATACTTCCAGTTGGATACGCCTCCATTCCAGACGGCCGATAATTCTACCACGTAAAAATTCATCCAATTGCGTTCTTTGTGTCATAACGTTTCGGTTATTGCACTGAAATGCTTATAAAGCGCCTGCGAACAATTTTACTTCTTTGCTTGTATTCCTTATATCTCTTACACTCTCATCATTGTGACGTACCATCGGTGTCATCTGGTTACTTCCTGAAATTTGCATATGATTCTTGAAGATATGTGAAATGATTTTACAGGTGATATATTTATTTTAGAGTTCGATTTCCGCGTGACTCCGATTTATCCTTAATTTATGGACATGAGTGTATTTTAGAGTGACCTGCGTACAGCATTCAGAAAGAGGAGTTTTAGTAAGAAATGAAGCTCCAGTTGTAGGAATGTGCCCAGTGTTGCATAGACTTACAGGAATTGTGAACTGAAGGCAAAGAATGTTATTTTCTTAAATTTTAGATTTTAAGCAAAATTAATCTTAAAAGATTTACAAAGACATTCTGTATATATTCGTTTTAAAGGTGATTTTGGCTATTATATGCAATTTCTTCAATATTTTAAGAAAAAGGGGCATAATTAATTTCTCCATTTCTTTATTATTATTTTCTTTTTGTTTTTCAAAGTTAATTGATGCAGTTCTTAAAATGCGAAATGCTTTCTCAGCCCAAGTTAGAATATGCGCGGCTTTTGCTTGTTTTTTGACGTACGGGGTTTTATCTTAGAACGTAGGTTCAAGGATACGGGTCGCGCAGGAAGTGGGGCGTGCCGCATTATCGAGGAAGTGAGCATTGATGTCACTTCCCGCCAAGAACGAACACCAGATCTTTCTTGCTCTCTGAAAGGAAAAAAGAAAATTTCAAGAAATGTAAAATGGGAAGGGGAGGAACCGACTGCTGCACTTAACAACTTTTACTAGCTTAATAAATATCGTCAAAATATTTCATTACTTTGCGCTATTAAAATTCATTTCGTGCAAAAATTTTGAAGTGTACTTGTAAAGCAACTATATATTAAAATATATCCAATCAGCAAGTGGAAGATAAACTTTTTTTTTGTTTAGCATTTATATGTGAATTTATCTTTCACTTAACAGAAAACTGTAGTTAAACCTTTAAGAAATTATCCCGTCACCCATACACGCTTAGCAAAATAATTATTATCATGTCCAACTAGTAATTGGGAAATGAGTCGAATTTAGAAATGTTTTTCATGTTTCCTGGCTTTGAAAATTCTACCTGTCTCTATAATGGTGCCCAGCTTAAGGGGGCTCATACACCTTAAACCCTTTATGAGCTTCGAATTATGTGACTGTTGCAAGAATTGAAATATTTTATTTATTTTAAAAGTAATTACCTCCAACTTTTTACAGCAGACTACATAATATAGCTGCTTTGGAAACTAGTAACCAGAAAGTTTGTGTTGCCACAAATATTTTTGTAATTTAATCCGCTTTTTGACAAAAGTTTTCGTCATTTTTCCACCTTGCGCGCATGATATTTTAAAAATGGCTAATGGTACATACTTGAAATTGGATGGAATTCTTTATATGGGCACTATTTTCTAACTGAACCAAAACTCTGATGAATATTTTAATATTAAAAAATTTTATGCACGAAAATATTACAGATTTTTTAAATAAAATACATATTATAAACTCGACTCAAAATAAAATAAAAATTTAACATGAAATTGTCAGTTTTCTTGGTTTACAGTACTTTCCAAATGTTATAAAAGCTATATATAAACTATGGAATTAAATAATCCTACAGATAATTTTAAACTGTGCGCGCAAGGTGGAAACATAACGAAAATTTTTGTCACAAAGAGGATTAAATTATAAAAATATGTTTGGCCACACAAACTTTCTGGTTACTAGTTCCCAAAGCAGCTATATTATGTAGTCAGCCATAAAAAGTTGGATGTAATTGCTTATAAAATAAATAAGTTATCCCAATTCTTGCAACAGTCACATATTCGAAGATCATAAGGGGTTTAAGGTGTATGAGCCCCCTTAAACGTATGCTGGATCATTAATTACCACTTGTATTTAGTCCACTGGATCTCGTACTTCTCCCCAGTCACCCTTTACATGGGAACTGGGAAGGAAGTGCAAGGAATTCTTGCATTTAACCATCCCCTGCCTCGAAGGGTAAGTAGTTAACACGTCCAACTAGCAAATGGAGCTTCCTTGATTCGAGTCCCGGTGGATTCACAGAAATTAATCAGGTGTCCTGCTTTGAAAATCATCATAAGCTCTACATATAGATAACAAATTATCAAATTTTTATTTTTACTAAAGTACTTTCATAGTGGTGAAACAGAATGTGGAATAGCGAAAATAAAGTAATATTTTACCAAAAATATTCGAAACAGTTTAGAGAATAACATATAAAGTAATCACAGAATCAGGTTTCTCTTTCCTTTTCGATAAGGAAAGGCGGAGAAAATTGAGACCGTCCTGATTGAATAGAATAGAGAACTAGTTGACAGAATCAATTTAGTAATCCTTTATTGAAAATCGAAAATTCTTTTGACTGCGATTTGTATCGAAGAACTCGTGATCTCACCTGACAAGAATGATCGAGTTTTGTCTCTCAATATGTGCTTAATGCAACATAATCTAGTGATGTTACCCACATTGTTGGCAAAGTAAAATTAATATACCCGAAAAAGAAAACATTTAAAATTCTAAATTTCGAACGAATGTAAAAGTCTACGAGATTTCTCAATTAATCACCTGCTATTCAGAGAGCTTCAGAAAATTTTCACGGCCAAACATCTTTTGAGTTGTCGACCCATGATTCAAGTCATGAATTTAATTAGGGTAACGTAATACGATACATATCAGCGAGAAAATGTATATCCCATAACCAACTCAATTAAAAATAAACTCATATAATCAAAATTATTTGAGGTATTCTTAAGTGAATTTCTTTTGTGGCGATCGAGGGGGACATAATGCCAATACTACTAAAGACAGTTGCTTATGTTGACTTGCGACTGCAAGTTTCTAAGTGGTACCGTTTATCGTTAGGTTATTTTCAAATTACAAATACTGTTTCTATCTTTAAAAATGTTAAAATTTCAAAACCATACCGCTGAATAAGCAAGGATGTTCTTTTATCAGATAAAAGTTGTAGAATTGTTAGGTTATTTTGTAGCTGGAGACAGGAAAAATGAGCAGTGCCCTCCGCCGGGATTCGAACCTGGAACTCTCAAATACGCGCCGAGTGTGCTACCATACTCCACGAAAACATGCCGAAAGGAGGGAGATTGTGGTATTGTATTGTAATGTCATTGTCATCAGCAACTGTATTCATTTATCTACGCAATGCTGATGGACGGGAGCTCCAAAGACTTGCTTATTACACCTTCCGCCTTAGAAAAGACATTTGTTCTTACATTTAGGCTTTTGGAAGCATCTGTTGTTGAACTTTTCAAGGACAGTCTTTTTCTTAATATGATTTGTGTACACTATTAATAGCAGAACTCAGTTATCTCAGAAAGTCCTCTCAAGTGGTTGATGGTAAAAAAAGAGGGGCGGGAGAACCTCGGACCCCCCCGGGGTGTTCTCCCTCAAAATTGGGGTGGAAAGTTTAACAGTTAGCTAGGTTCAGCAATACCTCAATTACCTGTGGTACTACGGAGGTGCTGGCCTAGCTTCTACCTGTACCTGTATCTCCCGGCCTTCCCCCGGGGATTGACTCAGGCGAATGCCTGGGAAGTATTGGTTAGGATCGGTACCTAGGCAGTCTCAACCACGGGGGTATAAAAACAGACTTCACAGAAGGCCTGAGGGCTCTCGGGACAGAGTAATGTTCGGCAGAGACCGTACTGGTACTGTCTTGTCTGCCCTTGCTCTGTGGGGGTCGCTACATGGTAGATTGTTAAGAAGTGCGGGACGATACTCAATTCCGAAAGGCAAAACCTAGGGCGGAAGCGGTCCTGTCACGCAGAGTTGTATCTCACGACCATGCTCTGCAACACAAGTTTTCTATGTCCTAATGATAACTTTTCAATTAACACCGATGCGTGGCGTAAGTACGCCCTGTGGACGTGTTCTTCTCAAGACGGTTAGTGTGAAGGAGCGACACCAGTTCTGCCAATGTCGATGTATTGGTGCTTCCCACACTTTGTCCTGTCCTGTCCTTATATACTCCCCCTTTTAAAAGGCAACTGGGGATTAGGGGACCCAATCGCCAAATCCTGGCCGTGAAGAATCATCATCCACCACCATTTTAGTTCGGGTTCCACTATAGAGAAATTAGGCCTTTTTTAAAGCAGGAATCGTGAAACATGAGCAATGTCCTCTCCAGGACTCGAACCTGGACCTCTCGCACGCACCTAGTGTGCCATCGTTACCCCCGCAGACCTGCAGAAATGAGGAAGAAAAAATGCCTTGTAAAGTGATTTAAGTAAAAAATTCTGAAAATTCTTTGGGTCAGCTTTGCATTTTTACGGAACTATATTTTACTTCCTCGTCTCAAAAAAAAATTTTTTTTTAACAGGATGAAAACAATTTACTCCTTTGAAAACTTCCTTCATAAAAGACCCACCCGTATACAGATATAAATTCCGTTTATATTTTGTGCAATACATTACGTGATCTAAACATTAATAGTGCAGAATCTTACTGGATTCATCTCTCAAAATGCCCATTTATGCAATATTTTAAGAGCGTCATATTTTGGAAAAAGTAGCTGATAAAAATATAATGTGTTTTTTTAAAGATATTATAAACAGCTTTAAAATTTTGTTGTCAAAAAACTTCTGGAAACATAAACCTTCTTTACAAACCCAAGCTGAGTAGACACTTTATTCTCACTCTTTACGTTTTGAGTTAGGTGAGTTTGCACTTTATTCTTATTGTGTACTTATGATATATATAGATCACTTGTCTAAAATCGTTTTGTACACAATCCCGATGCTTAGATTTCTGTATCAACAATCAACTAAGGAATTCTGACCACAGAATAGCTGTATTCTGCAAGGTAAATTCTCACTGCTTAATCGGTAGAGTAATCAGTAATGGATACTTTCAAAAGCCCTGAGTAGTGTATGAAAATTTCTAACTGCAGTGTTTATGTGGACTGATGCATTTTGTCATCCTGATGTGCTTTTTGAGAGGCTGTAATAAGAGTCCTTAGGTACGAAGTTCCGTGCTCTTGATCAATCCTTAGGATAAAGTTGGGCAGAATGCTATACTATTTACTCATTCTTTTAGCTTTAAGTCAACGACAGATGCATATGTTATCCGATCTTCACCATGCTCATTCACAGGAGTACCTGCTTAAGAACCTGTGTGAGTAACAATTACAGCTAGCGAAGTAGTGCAAAAGATGTGGTCTTAAAACAGGTGCAAAAGATGTGAGTATCATCCCATGTAGTATATCTCTTTATTGGATAGGAAATGCTTTATGGGGAGTTCTCCAGTAACTATTCGCAGATTATCCGGGCCTTATCTTAAGAAAAAAGTTTATTTATTTCGGAATGATTAAATCATTACTGTCCAAAACTATTAGTGCAAAATAGAACTGTCAACGGAAAATGTAAAAAAGGAAAAGAAAAGTGAGTGGAATATCAGCAACGTTAACAAATTACACAAAATTTGGCAGTTATTTTATCCACAGTAGTAATTTAATTCTACATAATCAAGATTATATAGTCTATATTTAAAAAAGAAAATTTTGTCAAAAAATTTCTCACGACGATATCAAACATCTTTAAAATGCCGTGCCATATATTCTTCGAGTCTTTTTGTGAATACTAATTTAATTTACGAAACCAAATGAATTTCTCCAGATAAAATCGCTTGAAAATACAAATACACCGTTAGTAATATTTTTCTGTCAATTATATGTTTCTGTTTATATAAGTAAGTGTTTCTGTTAGTATAATTATCCGTTACCCAGCTTTTCTGCGAATTTTTAACAGCCCTTGAAACCGACGCTTTTGCTTAAATTGGTGGATGCTGTGCTTGCTATCATCCCGTTGTATGGGGAGCTGATTGTGTGAGGTTTATTTTAGTTGACACTTTATTATGTTAGAAACCGTCTTATACTCCTACTGTTTCATTTACTCCATCAGAATGTAAATGGCAGGAATTTGAGATAGGAATGAGACTGAACCAGCCGTAGAATAGCTTCTCCGCTACTCAGCCAGCCGTAGAATGACTAGCCTGCCATAGCAAAACTGCTGTAGAATAGTAGAATAGCTTTTCCGCTACTGAGCCAGACGTAGAATGACTAGCCTGACCAAAACTGCCATAGAATAGCTTCTCCGCTACTGTCCGGCATGAGCTTTATTTAATCAATTAGTGAGTTTCCCTTAAACCCTTTCAGTCCCAATGGGTTATATAAGTCCCAGTAGACGTTTAAAGAAGCCTAGAGGTAATTAATTACACTCATTTACTACGTAGCTGATGTCCCACTGGTAGTAGGCATCATTTCTAACATCCCATTGCAAAATTTTATAAGGCAGAACACCACTACAATATGGTACCATACCACTACAATATGGTAGACCATCACCCAGTTCCAAGTTGTTGAATACAGGAGATCACTTACCCATCGAAAAGCCCACTAGAAGAAGGTGTCACAGGTGTACCAAGAGAAAAGAACTAAAACAATTTCTCTGGCATGCAATCTACTACTATGCAAAAACTGTTTTACTTCTTATCACACATAAGTTATGAAAATAAAAATAGTTTCTTTTGATTTTTTTCTTTTATGTGTCAGCAGTTTGTACTAATGGGACACATATGTCCCACCATTACCCCCAGTGGGACATATTTGTCCCAGACCGATGGAATTCCCCCCAAATGATAATGATAAAATTATATTTTTCTATTTTTTGTGATAAATACAAAGAGTAAATAAAAAAAATCAAGTCAACTGAAACACAAAACAAATTGGGACTGAAAGGGTTAACTGATTATTCATCGCGCAACTGTTGTGTGGTGCCTTTTCACGGCACCATTGTTGCGTGCTTCAAATGAAGAAGAAGCAAAACAAGTTAAATTAGAGAAATATCAATTAAGTAATGAATTTTGCGTTGTGTAATTTCATCTCCAACTAAAATCCCCTAACAACGCAAATGATAGCTGATGGAAATCATGCATAAGCAGACAAGGCAATATAAAAAAATATATTAAATTTATTCAATACAAAAAATTGAATTTTATTCTACCTTTAATGTTAAATTAAACAATTAGAATATACTATTGATACTCCCGGGAGGTAAAGAGGAATATTAAATATTGTAGCACACTTCACCTCTCCTAACACAAATTATTTTCATTGCGAATTATCAATATCAGGTTGTCACATTAGGATAATTTCTATTGATTCATAAGACATATATTTTACCGACACATATAAATGATAATATTATTGCACATAAATTAACCACGATATTGCACAGTAAATGAGAATCTACAAATAATAAGCTAGTTACACCAAGGAAAAATAATAACTTTAAGAATTTAGACTAATCGTAACCATTACAATGGAATTAAGAAGATAATCCCTTTCTTTTAATTTTAATTTTCTTTAACAAAACTCACTTAGAATTAGAGGTATTGATATCTGCTTTGCTTATGTGCGTGCTCATCATGGTTTCTACGGAAATGAAAGAGCTGATTTCTTAGCTAAAGATGCCTTAAATTTACCCATTGATATCAACATTAGCATTCCAAAGAGTTATTGGAAGTCCTTTCATTATAAAAAGCTTTTAGCTATGTGGAATGAGGAATACATTTCAGCTTGTAATGCTGAAGTCACCAAAAAGTTCCTTCCTTCTATTTACCATAGACTGAATTCCGAGTCTTTCCTCTCGTTAAATTTTAAAGTGTCTCAGTTTTTATCTGATCACGGTAAATTTGCAAGTTACCTGTTTCGTTTTAATCTACGATTAAACAATTTATGTGAATGTTCAAAAAGAGTTCCTCAGGATGTAGAACATTAGATTTTCTCGTGCCCTACATTTGATGGCCCTAGATTATGCTTACAGAACGATTTGAAAATGTTCGGAGTGACTTGGCCAGTGAACGTATCTGTTTTCGTGAAGTCCAGACTACTGTTCTCTGCTTTTGTTGACTTTATTTATGGATGTAATTTTTAATGTTTATTTATACATGTAACCTTTAATGTTCTAGTTAACTTACTTCTGTAAGCCCCGTGTTGTACATATGTGGTGCACGGGGAGTCTGTATGTTCTCAAAGGAAAAAAAAAATGTCGAATCTTAAGTTACAAAAACCCCAATTAAGGAAAAATGTTTAACAGATAGATTAAATAAAATACACGCTGTGTAGAAAAATTTGGAATACAAATAAATTAATTTTGATTAAGGCATTAATTAATTTCGCTACACAACACAACTTAGGATCCAGACACTTAAGATCTAAACTTAAAATTTTGAGCTGTACATATTTTAACTCATTGTTGCCTATCATTTCAGCGAGAAATGCAAGTCACTTCGAGTTAGTTAGCTTAGTTCTGTACTCTGATTTGAAGCCATTAATAATTTCTTAGTTGTATTTATTCAGTGTTTTGTGGAGAAGAAAAGCAAAGATAGAACGACAGTTCCCAGTTCATATAGTTAGACAAGCGTTCAGATTAAGCTAAACTGAGTTTTATCTTATAACTGTATCTGTTACCCAGAATTAATAAATGACTGAAAGGAAATAACGCAGTGAGAGCTGCTGTAACTTTGCAAACATTTTCGAAAGATACTGATTATATTTTTTTCATATACTACATCTCAGGTGGTTTTGTAGTCAGACATGTGTCAGTATCTTTGTCAGTATTCGCAGAAATCACTTAATCTCTTCAGTTAGATTTTTTGTTTCTCAAAATTCGAATAGGAAGTGCGTACATCCTGAAATAATGATCGTTATCAAATGTAGAAACAACCCGGCACATTTTTAAATGAGATAAATGTAAATTGCTGTAATTTTCGTTTTGACGAAATCAAAACTTAGAGATACCTCCGTCGCATATGAATTTTAATAAAGAAATATCTCATTAATTGAACATTATCATCCATTATTTGAGTTTGAGTTGAGTTGAGAGCAGAATCTGGACACCCGTGCGGCTTACTAAGACTATTCGGGTCTAGTCCAGGTTCCGCAACTATCCGGGGCAACACCTCATGGGGCCTATAAGGGCATACATTGGTCCTGTATACATGCTTACATAGTTCATAATATATGCTTACATAGTTGCATAGTTCATAGTACATGCTTATATACAAGTAGTTCATAATACATAGATATTTCATAATACTTGCTTACATAGTTCATACATATACATGCTTACATACGTAGTTCATACATATACATGCTTACATAGTACATAATATATTGAGCCTGTTACATAATACATACATATAGTTCATAATAATTTTCATTGGCCATAGTACATACATGTTTCATAATATATTGAGCCTATCCATTATTTGAAATTCACTAGTATATGAATCAATGAATCAAGAACAAAAAAATCATTTTTATCTTAATTTATTGAACTTAACAGAGAGATGTTAGGGCGATATATAGAGCAAAAAAAATATTTGATTTAATTAAGAGATGTTATGATGGGGAAAATAGCAACAAAAAATAATTTGTATTCTTCTCTGATTTCTTGATTAATTGACTTCACGCAATGATAAAGAATAACAGAAAATCTTTGTTATTCCTTTCTCAGTCTGTAAAATTAGCGATAGCCCTTTTTACTTCCTTGTACGAAGTAAAAAGCAAGTATTGTAATCGCGAAAAGTTTCAGTCAGCATATTTCAACGAAAATATCCCATTTTGACCACTTTCAAATGCAATTAACGATGTATTTCCGTGATATCTGTACGTAAGGACAGAATAAAACACTCTTTTCGTCCAAAAAAATTATAAAAATGCTTTAAAATGAATTCTGAAAAGAATTTTTCGTGGCATCTCTACGAACGTACGTACGTATCTCGCATAACTCAAAAACGAGTAGCCTCAGAACGTTGAAATTTTGTACATAGGACTGCTATAACATGTAGATGTGCACCTCGTATTTTGGTTGCAGTCGGCCGCACCAAACGTATATAAATATATTTATATATATATCCACTCTGTTAATCGGCTCAGTGATCTCAGTTTCTTTACTCTTATATATTTGTAAATGGTACATTTTTTGCTTTAAAAATGATTGAATTATGTTGTTCTTATCTTCCGGTTAAGGTTTTTATGCCTTTAGTAAATCTGTATGCAATATTTTTAAAATTATCAACAATTTTAAAATTGTATAAGTGCCGCTAAGCCTAATAATGTTTTTGATGGCGGCCATTGCTCTTGTTTACATTGGAAACAGCAGGATAGCGGATTTGTTGCCAATCTAGAGAAACTTAGCTTCGCAACAACAAAGATAACGCCTTCATTTATTATTTAAATCATGCTTAATCCTTTCTGGAATTTTTTCGAGGAAATAAGCGATTAAGATTTACTTCCTAATTTTTAATATAGATATTTTGAGTTTTTATGTATTTTTGCCTTGTCGCGAAGTGAAAACTGTGTGTATTTATGTGTGTATTTAATTATGGCAAAGCACACGAGGGCTATCTGCCTAAAGGGAGGGATGCCTTTCGTGGAGGACTTTCTAAGGGAAACTGGCTCGTATACACGTTACACATGGGGAAAACCACGAAAACGCCCATGCAGCCAGCCCGTTCGCGGGATTCGAACCTCAGACCGAACTACCAGTGTTCAGCGTCTTTACCGCTCGGCCGCTGGTGGGCCACCGAAGTGAAAAACTGAATTAAAAGTGAAAACTGAATTAAAACTGAATTAAAGTGGTTTTCGAAGTGAAAACTGAATTAATTGAATGAGAAATACTCAATCGTCTGTGAAAAACTGTTTCTTTTTTCTTTTGTTTGCTTAATTTCCTTTATACATCGCTCTAGCTTTATTATAGAATTTGAATCGAACATGTGGAAACGATTAGATAATTCTTTAAATGATACAAATTTTGCGCATTCTGAGTTATAATAACTGAGTTATAATAACTGAGTTCTGTTAAGTGAGCATAGCGCCAGAGTGTCTCTATGGTAAACAAATAGAGTGAATTTTAAAGAACGCGTTTATTCTATTGTGGTTTATGCGCTGTCTGCGAAGTAGGTTTAATTCAATCTAATAAGTTTAAATGAAATGCAAGAAAAAATGCGTATAATTTAATATTCCGTACAAGGAAGTCATGTGGGGTACACATCAGATTTTTTCACGCATTAATTACTCACAAATGGCTATTTCCTAATCATTATTTTATATGCAATAGAATTGAATCTCTACAGAAAGAAAATCTTAATACTTGTTTTAAATCTGTTATGTTAATTTGTGAGAGTTTTTACTGAGAAGTCAAGTTAAATATTGCTCATGTCTTGGTTCAAGTCACAATATTCGTTCGGACCAGAATTTGTCTAAATTAAGAACATGTAAAAGATAGTTTATAAGATGGATTTATAAATTGCAATTCGTACTTATCGAAGCGAAAGCCGCATTGCTGCTGTGGAAAAAGCACCACGGAAGGTCGCAGGCTACAGCTTTGCTTTCCTTTATATCATATAGTACGGCTGCCTACGTAATATGAAATGCACAGTTTCTTTCTGTTAAACGAAAATATTATGTTTGCTCATTGACGTAAATTACGAAAGTTGGCCAAAAAATATGCATTAATCAATTTTTGTAATGAAATGTCTAAAACCGTCGTCGATTTTACGTGAAGAAATAGAAACAGTTGACAGTTATTAAAATGAAATAATACATTAAAACACAAAGAACTCATTCTTATTCAGTTTGAAGCATTACACTTTAATGTACGCGGTTAATGAAAAGCATTAACTCTTTCGAGCCGGGTAGCGAAAACGCGCGCTTATCGCTGAGGCCGGCAGTGTCTTACGCGAGCGTCTCTCCACAGGGCCGGGGGCTTTTTTGCTACTAAGCCTAAATCCATGAAATTTCCGAAGTATCAACGCATTGTTTAATAATGCTCTATAGAGTATTTAAACGGCTTATGCTTTATAGATATTTATATATATATACTTTAATTATCTTATTTCTTGTTTAAATGCATATTTTACACATTTTATTTTAATTACTCACCATTTTATGAATTTTAACATTATACATCTGAAAACTAAATATATTACTTAAAATTCTCTTTTCGTACGAAAAATTTGAAAAAAGGGATCTACACACAGTCCTACGTTACATTCCTTGCACTCGTGATAAACTCATTTGCCGTTTTGGAGGATTTTTCCGGGAATGTGAACAAACGAAGCATCGTCGTCTCATTTTCTTATCGGTCTCTTCTGAACAAATTTTTGGAAAATGTCTTTCAGTTAATCTTTCAGAATCAATATCTGAAATATTTTGCATCATTTCTGCTATTTCATGCTCTGTTAAACATTTTCGACGCTTCGACATTGCAACGGTAAAAACAAAGAATTCACGTCTAACAAGATCTAATTATTTTCTAAAAACTGAACTGCAAACCGAAATACCCAACGCTTTAGAGCAAATAAAACTTCTCTACTTACAGTAAACAACTACCACGTGCGAATAAAGTGCGATTTAAAGAGACGTCATAAATCACGCCATTCGGAAACATTTATTTCCCGGTTTGTTTATATAATCAAAAACACGTGTATGTGAGTCATGCTTGTCTCATTTCGAGTAGAAGGTCTAATGTACATGTATCTGAAACCATATGGACATACAGTGTCATCTTGTGGCAGAAATTATAGTTTGAAAAACGTTCCAAAGTACTGGCACAAATATGTGACAGTCGGTAGAGAATGGAACAATCCTCTGGCACGCCTGCGTGTCGGCCGGTAGGTAAGTGCGTTTGTTGCTGGCACGTATACGTGACAGTCGGCGCGAAGGGGTTAATAAGAATTACGCCATTATTAAGTTGTGAAAATGAGATCTTTGATATGTCATCCTAGGTCTACTCAAGGTTGGAGTGGCACAACTTAATGAGAGGTCACTTTACAACGAGAGTTATAATGCTGTGAGGAGGGTCAAAGTTTGCGTTGATCGAACGTATTTCTGTGAGTAAGAGGATTTCGACAGTAACAGTGAGTACAGAAAGATGCACTACTCTTCCAGAAGTGGCATAAACCGAATTGACTTGTAGTTTCAAAGGATGAGGCAATATTCAAATTTCTTTCTATGGAATTACTTAAAATCCAATCTGTACGTCGACAAAACACTTTTCTTACCTAAATTAAAGGTCGTCATTCAACGTGAGGTAGTTTCTATACCGGGAGAAATGCTGATACGTTATGCAAAGTTTCGCTAATTGATTCGAGCAATCTGTGGACTGAGGAGGACATCTTCAGAACTTAATACTGGCGTCATCTAATTTTTATTAGCCCGAGAAAGACGTTAATGCCGAGTGGGATAATAGTCTCGAATTGTTGCCACTAAATATTATCGCCCAGTATTACATTTAAGGAAATTAAATAAAGATGAATCTGCATGAATGTAGGTATGTTTCTCGCATTATGATAAAACAACGGTACATAGAACCATCGAATTTTGAATGGCGTAATCCTACCTGCGAATATGGGCAATGCGTACTAGAGGAGTACCGGCAATGCGTACTAGAGGAGAGCGAGAGTGATATCCAATACCGCCCCATACCATAATACCCGGTGCAAGATCAGTGTGGCTTGCATAACGCAGCTGTTTAGCATCCTCTCTCCACGGTGTCTCCAGACTCAAATCCGACCATCGTGGTGTTGCAGACAGAAGCGTGAGTCGTCAGTAAAGACAATTTCATTCCATTCTGCCGCCCACATCCTTCTTTCATCGCACCATTGGCGGCGGAAACGTCTGTGGTTCTGCGTCAAGGGTAGACGAAGCAATGGACGTCTTTCGGACAGACCACTCTGCTGTCAACGGCATGGAAGGGTACGCGCAGACAGTGGATGGTGCATTACAGACTGAATGTGCTGTGCTATGGTTCCTGATGTGACTGAGCGATCCGTCACTGCCATGCGCACAATGTTCCTGTCATCACGTGAAGTGGTGCACTGAGGTAGATGCGATCGAACACGTCGGTCCGTCGCACACTGCTGCATCCAACGGTCACATATCCGCATTACAGATGTTTGGTTTCGTCCAACACGACTACCGATTTCCCTGAAAAATAATCCACACTCTCGGTAGGCCACTATCCTTCCTCTTTGATCAAACGATGTTTACTACGAGGCATAATTGATCTTTTAAAAAAAAAAAAAAAAAAAAAAAAAAAAAAAAAAAAAAAAACACAAGAGAAACACAATTGCCGAACTTAAAATCATCGAAAACTTCAAGCCTTAAATAGCGCTTTGAAGTGGCGCCACAGGCGCGCGTGATGTGCGTCTGCGCTGAAATTCTAATCATTTGCATATCTCACCTCCGCTAATGCATATTGTAAATTTCATGTTATTTGCTTGTTTCCTTCAGGGTGTTGTATTTACGGTGGCCAGCAGTGTATTATTTTATTAAAAAAATATTAGTCTTTTCTGCCTTTCCATGTATTAAATTTATTTAAAAATTTGTATGTCCAAGAAGAAAGCACAAGAGATCCGGATAAATAGATACCTAGAGCTCCAGTGACTGGAATTTTGTTGTATTTAACAGCCTTCTATAACACAGAAAAAATGCTTTCCTCAGCTTTTAGAGAATATTTAAGAAATTTAAAACATTCATAGTTTTTTAATATTCAGTTTTCCTTTAAATACTTTTCAGATCACAAGCAACCCCTACATAAATAAACTATGTCTACAGCTAATGATATATTAACCTTATCAATAAATTATATATTAGTAGTCCAACAATCATTAGCTATGCTGTTTTTCATGCTAAGAAAATTTTCTGTGGTTACTTTGACGAATATGAAAACCTATTTTTTTGTATTTAGTTTCTTTTGTTTTCCTGTATTTATTTTCTTTTGCAAAAGCTCATTCTGTCATTTATCACAATTCAGATGCGTCATTCGCATGTATTTGTTTTCGAATTAAATAAACATACGGTATACGAACTCGAAATAAGATCCTATGTCATGAATGGATGGTGAAATGACTCGACTAGAACCACTCGATTCATGGAAGAGTATCGGGAATCGCCTAACTTTCAGTACACCGCCTTGATCGGTATAATGGTTAGTGGTGTCAGTTACCTTATCATGGGGCCTGGGCTCGAATCCCAAATAATGCACAGGGCATTCGAAATTCCGTCAAACCGAAAGTCTCTTAGCCAATCCGGTGGAGCCTGGAGTTCCTTGGATTCATTCCGTATAGTGTTCTCCGTTAAAATTAGGACGGAAGTGGACAAACTCGTAATTTCACCTATAAAGTTCTCAAGCCTGCACAAATTTCTTCCTCTTGGTCATAATAATTTCGTGGATCTGACCAAGACCCTTTCTGATCAGGAAAATACGCAACAGCAATTCCAGTACACCGTGTGGGCACTTCAAGAGCATTTCAGTAAATATAGAACTTTCTTATTAATTTAAAGTGTAATTATTGTAACTTCTAAATAAAAGCAATAGGGAACAAGGAGCATAAATACTTTTCCGTACATGGGTACTTTTCCGTTTTGCCGGCGCAAACGATAAAGTCGCCAATAATGGAACAACTTATGCCAAACGGAATATCTTCTTTGGTAACCTTTTTCGCCTCATTTTCTAAGCAAGTCTCAGCCATTTCTTACCAGATTGATTGTTTCTTTCAATACTGGCTTACAATTACATAGATTATTTACAAAGATAATTAAATTTTACGCCCTAAGATCATTCGCGGTAATTAAAGTCAATTAAGATGCAATCACACCGCTCACTCGAAGTCCAAAATATAGAAAAGGCAAAGTTAAGGGTTAAATTCATCCATTCTAATGAGAATGCACTAGCGAAGTAAAGCATTTCGGTTTTACATAATTTCTGAGTAAGCTATTCGTACAAATTGAAAAAATTCTTGCATTTAAACTCGTATTCCAAATTAAGATTTAACTTGAAATTAATGTAGATAATTCTTGAGAGAATTATATTTTTGTAGCGTGGTTTATGTGAGATGAGATCACTTGGGGTCACGTGATACGAACCGGCGAATCAGGATGTTGAACCATGATAGCATAGTTAATTCTTAAATGAATGTCTTTTTTACAAATTTATTGTCTTTATTTATTGGCTTTTTACAAAATTATAAACCATATTAAAATGTTTATGCTTTCAAAATAAAAAATTCTTAGAACTAACATCTGTTAACATTTTTTATGCGTATACTGTATGTTGTCGCCAACAAAGTCTGCTTGGCGAGATTTGCGCCGGCGAAACGGAAAAGTACCGGAATAAAAATAACATAGCTTCACATAAAATTTTAATTGTTGTTAAACAATTGCAAAGCAGAGTTTAAATGACGCCGATGAGATATTTAAAAGTTATAGTCATCGAAAAAATGAATGTTACGAGTACAGGATTCAAAAATGATCGCAAAGTACTTCCTAAACAATACACAGGTTGGAAGCAGACGTGCTGCTGAGTATTTTCATCAAAACCTGCTGTTCGCAATTAACTAGAAATGCTCTATTTACATCCATCACGGAAAACATTTTTCTTTCCCTCTCTAAATATAAATTCGGCCACTGACGTCATTACTGACCCAGTCCGAAGCCGCATCGGAAACTCGGCCGTCATCCAAAGTGAACCTCTCGCTTTGAACGAAAATGTTCCTTCTTCTTTTTGCGTTCATTATTCGTGGATATCTTCTGATGAACATGGGTGACACTGCGTAACATAGTTTTAATACGCAATAATCGGCATGAGAGCAACAAACTGTGTTAATTCGCTGGATATTGCGCAATAATTGGATTGTCAGTTACGGATAACTTTCTCAATAGAAAGAGGATTTCGATAGCGCTTCCTTGCATGATAATTCAATAATTCAATTAACAAAAAACAAACAAAAAAAAAAAAAAAAAAAAAAAAGTCATTCAAATGTGCATACAATGAACTCCTGATTTACATGGTAATAACGAAGACGACGCTCATGGTTAACACAAAAGTCATGGTTAATCCAAGAATAGTTAAGATAACACAATGGAAAGGAATAACAGATACAATAATTAACAGTAGAATGCTGTTAACAATTTGCTTGTATTTCTAAGCACTTCAATATGGAAAATAAACAGTCTTGGTTTAATTAAAATATTTCTCATGGTAAATTAAGCCAACAGTGAGAACAAAATGAACACAATTGAGAATAAAAGAAGAATGCACATGATTAGAAAAGAAAAGGAGTTATAAAAGGTATTAATCAACGGTATTTATAGCTTGAAAAATGAGTTCAAATTCGTGTAAATCAAGAAGGAACTTTTATTGTATGATGTTTATGCGTTTCGTATTACGTGTAATTAAATTACATACTGTTTTGGATAAAAGCAAGTTCGAAATGCTATGCCACCGTTGCCTATCACAATAGTTATTCCGCGAATTTGCTTTTCAGTGCTCATATTTATGGTAGACAGTTTTGTTTCACGTTGAAAGTTCGTGAAAATATATTTTTTATCCTTCTACAATAAACAAACGTAACTATAAGATAGGCCTGGTTAATCCACTCTTAAGTTCATTGTATGACATCATATACACTAAGTATATACACTAGATATACCACAATGTTATACTTGAAGATTTGGTTATAGAGACATTAGAAGCTAGCAAGATGAAAAATGAGCAATCGTCTCCGCCGGGAATCGAACCACGGACCTCTGGAATACCGGCTCAGCGTGCAGAACCACTACACCAGGAAGGCACTATATACTTCCCCTTTTAAAGGACGACTGGGGTTTTAAGGGAACCCAAACGCCAAATCCCGGGTGTGGAGAATCATCATCCACAACTCTTTTTAGTTCGGGCGCCACTATAGAGACATTAGGTATTTTTTGGAAGCAGGCAAGATGAAAAAGGAGCAATCGCCTTTGCCGAGAATCGAACCACGGACCTCTGGAATGCCGGCCCAGCGTGCAGAACCACTACACCACGAAGGCGGGAGATATACTTTATGTGGTGAGTCAATTAAATTTGACTTTTGGGAAGCATTTATCAGATAGTCTTCCAGGTTCTGCATGCGCCCAGTCTTGCCACTGCCAGCTGAATATGCTAATCACTTACATTACAACCCGCTTAAGGGGACTCATACACCTTAAAACCCGTAAGATGTTCGAATAGGTGACTGTTACAAGAATTGGATAACTTATTTGTTTTAAAAGCAATTACTACCAACTTTTTACAGCTAACTACATAATATAGCTGCTTTCTGAAATAGTAATCAGAAAGTTTGTGTTACCACAAATGTTTTTATAATTTAATCCGCTTTGTGACAACATTTTCGTCATGTTTCCAACTTTCATGCATAGTTTAAAACATTCTGTTTCATAATTTAATTCCATATTTAATATATAGCTTTTATAACATTTGGAAACTACTGTGAACCTAAAATTCTAAAAAATTCATGTTAAATTTTTATTTTATTTTTAGTTGAGTTTATAAAATGTATTTTAGTAACAAAATTTGTAATGTTTTTCGTCCATAAAAATTTTCAATATTAAAATATTAATCAGATTGTTGGTTCAGTTAGAAAATTGTGCCCATATAAAGAATTCCATCGAATTTCAAGTATGTACCATTAGCCATTTTAAAAATATCATGCGCGCAAAGAGGAAACATGGCGAAATATTTTGTCACAAAGCGGATTAAATTAGAAAAATATTTGTGGCAACACAAACTTTCTGGTTACTAGTTTCCAAAGTTTTCTGGTTACTAGTTTTCTGGTTACTAGTTTCTGGTTACTAGTATCCAACTATACTATGTAGTCAGCTGTAAAAAGTTGGAAGTAATTGCTTTTAAAATAAATAAAGTATCCGAATTCTTGCAACAGTCCCATATTCGAAGATCATGAGGGGTTTAAGGTGTATGATTCCCCTTAAAAGACGAATGGGGGAAAGGCACGAGATGCAGTGGAACAAATACAAGTGATGAAAAATTATTTTCAAATCTTTTTTAGTTCAGAAGAAGTAACTGCAGAGATCATTAGTTTGGGTTTTTGAAGCCAGAAATACGAAAAAAAAAAAAAAAAAAAAAAAAAAAAAAAAAAAAAAAAATCAAACATGAAAATCAGAGTCGGGATTCGATCTACTACGAATCTTCCAAATGCAACCTCGTCGTGATAACCACTTACAGCACGATAGTGCGCATGGAGAATATTACAATTCCTTGCAAAATTTAATTCAGCCAAATAACTGAAGCTGTAAAAGACTTACTGGATTTATTTCCAACGAATTGCTTAAACAAGTATTCGTAACGTAACATTTGCAGTTTAATTGAAATTTTACGACCGTGGTAGAACACATCTGCAAAATTTTCTTAAAAACTTCGGAGCATGCTGCACTGTGATCATAATAACCATTTGTGCTGGATGGGAGATGACCGAGTGAAGGTGACATTTCTATCGATTACGTCGATAATAGTTAAAAGCGCTATTGTTCCCAGAAGCTTGAATGCGTTAATGAATTTGCAGCGGAAACATG
This sequence comes from Stegodyphus dumicola, assembly GCF_044657685.1. Taxonomy (NCBI): domain Eukaryota; kingdom Metazoa; phylum Arthropoda; class Arachnida; order Araneae; family Eresidae; genus Stegodyphus; species Stegodyphus dumicola. The sequence continues at coordinate 15,849,608 of NC_140772.1, read as the reverse complement.
TGATTACAAATTAACTTTGCAATATCACATCAATATTCAGTTACAGCTGTGCTTCTCAAATACAATAATTAATCACTGCTTTTCATTTGAGAAAGAATTAGAAACAATGTACACTTCGCAAAAAAAAGTGGGGGAAGTTCTGTGTCTCCCGTTCTACTAGGCCGATTGATGAAATTCAACTTGCGTTTTTCCTGTCTCGAAAGCGCGACTTAGGATATATATTAGATTTGTATATGGCATTTTTCTAATATAGGTATTTTGGCCCAAAATCGGACTTTTGCTGAAGTGACATGCCAAATGTTTTCCATATTTCGATTCTACGACTCAACTTATGCCACACTCCCAAGTTTTGTAAAAATCATACGAGCAGTTTTTAAAACATTAGCTCTCAACATTTTAGCTCCTCAATGTTAATTGAATTTGATATATATTTATTAATATCTATTTTTTATTAAACTTACTTTATTCCTTCTTCTAGAATTCGAAATTTAGTTTCATTTCAAATAATATTCGCCCATTTTTTATGATTTATTTTAAAAATTTGCACTTTCTAAATAATTTTTATAAATTTTTTGAAAAAAAATTTGTATTATAACCTATAAAATTTTTACAATCATCTTAAAGTAGATGTATTGCTAAGCATACCTGCAAAAAAATTAAGAGTTTTTATTCACAGTTTCCTAGGATAAACGAGAATTTATATTGGAATATTGGCGCGTTTTGAAATTTGGAATATTTGTTATGAGCGATAATAACGCCAAATGTGGTTTACGCACTTTGTTAAAATTATTTGAAAAAATGAGCGATGACTTTTGTTCGCTCGTTTACAATGAAAAAAAGGAAAGGAAAATAGGTTGCTATAAATTAAGAAGTTCGCCAAGTGAATTATTCTTGGTGCAAACTGAAAAAAAAATTGATCAAAATAAATTTTTGAATTTCTCCGTAAATTTCGCACCAAACTTTACAAAATTTAATACCTATGCATAATTTGAATCGTAGAATCGAAATATGGAAAAGAAGGCATGGTATTTCAGAAAAAGTCCGATTTTTGGTCAAAATGTTAGAACAATTGCTATATATAAATCTAATATACATCCTAAGTCATGCTTTCGAGACATGAAAAAAGCAATTTGAATTTCGTCGATAGGGGGGATATAAAACGGAAGATATAGAACTGTCCCTTTTTTCTGCGCTGTGTACTTTTATGCATCTTTGGACATTACTATTTTTTCAATCAAGGAAATAAAAAATAATGCAGTTGCATATTGTTTAAATAGTTTAATGCATTGAGAAGCTCAATAGCTGTGCAACTACAAAACCAGGAATGAACCTTAAAATCATTTTATCTCTAATATACCAAATTCATTGGAGAGCAGAATTGGCCGAAATTTTGTAATTCTAGGTTATCCTTGATATAGGTAGCCTGTCAGTTCTTATTACCACCACTCGTCATTTTGGATTATAATTAAACTCTGTTGCTTAAATTTAATGCAGAGACACTTTTTAGAAATGCTTCTTGATCAGTGATGGTGTGAAGAAATTAAAATGTGATTAGCCTCTTTGATAGCGCCAGGTGCGATTTACAAAATTAGATGCTCCGCGTAAAATCTTTTACAAAGGCCTCTCCTTCTCTAGTTTGTTTTCAATGCACCAGAAATCGCTGGAGCGAACTATATAAAGTGTTCCACGAAATAACCTAAATATTTACTATTTTTTTCATTTAAATTGATTTAGAAAAGTATATATTTGACCTTTCTATAAACTTTTTTTCGTGGTTTAAATATATTAATGTTGCGTGTTTTTTTTTTTTTTTTTTCTATCCCAAAGGGGCAGTTAGCCCTTTGGCATTCTGCGTCGTCCACTATAAAAACCTTCTTTTTTTAATTCTAATTTTATAGGACGAAAATGAGAGGTAATAATCATCATCGTCTTCGTCATCGTTCAGTCTGTCTTCCCAGGTGGAATGATCTTAAGAACCAAGTTGAATTATCTACAGGCATTATCTCGGCAAACGCTAAACTCACCGCTCTTAACCTCCTGTTTATTTTTCTGTCATAAACTTCTCCAATTGTCGCCCAGACGATATAGTGGTTAGGGAAGCCGGATGCGGTACCGAGGGGCCCGGGTTCAAGTCTAAGACATGGATGTTTGTAAATGTATAAAGTCCGTGCAGCAAAGCGGCACTCTAAATATGCGGCGAGTCGGCAGTCTTCTCGTGTGGTTTGGTGAAAGGGTAGAGGGTGAGAGACCCCCGGAGCACCACGTCGGGGTGCTCTCCCTCAAAATGGAGATGGAAAATAACAGTCCGCCATCGCTTTGGAGTAGGCTTTGGCAACCATTATGCCATGTAATATGGACACGACAAGAACAACAGCAACTCCAGTTTCACAAAATGTTTGATAAGGTAATAAGAAACATTTTTGAATCCTTTTAGTTTTTAACAATCCAGTGTGAGAAATTTAAACTCATTTCCAGCTCTGTTGGGAAATACGCCTTCACAAGCAGATTCTTTGTTATTTACGTAAAGCCCATTTCTAAATACCCAGTCCATTCTCTCTTATCTCGATTCCAGATGCTACATGAGTAGTGTTATCAATTTAAATCGTCTTACTTTCTTATTAACAGTTTTTCATTCATGTAATTAAACTAGCGAAATTTATTCTACTTCAACAACTGACGGCATGTACACATTTAAAGCACCTTCTAATGATATCATTTTGAATTTGCTGGTTATTAGAAACTACGTTTCGTTACTATTGCACTGAAACTCATCGAGAGATGGATTCCGTTCGTTTTGCTGTATGAGTAAATGAGCACTTTCACCGTCACCCCACACACCTTGACAGCAGATATGCACGTCAGACTGGTGATGGCAACGGTTGTGTTGCCATTGTTGAGCAATCATTCTTCAACAGGATAACATGCGTTCCCATACCGCTGCTATCACCCAACGTGTTCTACAGAGTATCGACATGTTGTTGCCTGCAAAATCACCCTACGTTTCTTCCATCGAGCACGTATTAACATGATTGGACGACAAATCCAGCGCCATCCATAACCAGGACTCTCGTAGCTGATTTGACCAAGTGCGCCAGCTGTGGAACTCTAACCTACAAAATGACAAACGACACCAGGATGACACAATACATGCGCATTTGCATGCTTGCATTCAGCATCGTTGCGACTACAGCGGTTATTGATGTACCACCATTTTGCATTTGAATTGGCTTTTGTCGTGTGTACTTTAACCTCTGACTTTGTAACATTCGAATTAATTAATATGTTACACAGGCAAAGGTTTTGCATACATTTCACTCCTCTGGTGTCTTAATTTCATATTCCATCAGCGTATTTGTATAATGAAGTGAATGTTTAAATGCTTCTTTAAAGAAGTTTTAAGCAACTTCAAGTTTCCAAGTATGTTCTTATAACCTATTTGTTCTTTAATACCCCCCAGTAAAAGGGCAATGGATTGTAGAGTCATTAGGTTATTTTGAAGCGGAAGACATGCAAAATGTGCAATGTGCTTGCCGGGACTCGGAACGTGGACTTCTCAAATACGAGTGTGCTACCGTCACACCACGAAGGCATGCAGAGAGGAGGGAGAAAATACTTTCTATACTCCCCCTTCAAAGGGAGACTGGGGATTAGGGGACCCAATCGCGAAATCCTGGTGTTAAAGAGTCATTATCCACCATCTTTGTTTTTACTTCGGACCCCACTATAAAATCATTAGGTTGTTTGAAGTAGGAGACGTGAAAAATATGCAATGCCCCTCGCCAGAACTCCAACCTGGACCGCTTGAACATGCTCCGAGTGTGCTATTGTTACACCAGCAAGGCATGCTGGAAGGAGGGAGAAAATACACTTTACAAGGTACTTTATTTTATACAAAAAAACATCCTCACTGCACATAAACGCGTGCAACTCCACGGCCAACTTTCAGAGTCTCCTCCTGCTTAATAAACATTGAGTCTTGTAAACTTGAACAGCACATCCCTCCCCTTTATCCCAAATTCAGTCTGTTTAAGGCTTGTAGGTTACTGGTGAACTGACACAAAGCTTGTGGCTTAGCTGATGTCTTTGCCAACCTGGTTGTATCAGGTTCGGTGGATGAAACTCCCTGTAAAACCTTGGAATCGGAAGATGGCACGGACTCCTTTATATGGTGGCTATATCTTTGGATGGTTCTAGGACTCCACTCTTATCAGCTTCTTTGAAAATCGCAAAAGCTGAAGGATGACGTATGCAGCCATCATGATTAATGGTTCCTCCATCACTCATTTAGTCGCCTGCATAGCTGACCGTCTACATTTATAGTATAATGTTCCCAAATTTCCGTCGCCTGTTGCCCTGGCAGTAATTTCTTACTGTCACTTTATCACCAACTTTAAATCCTTGGTCTACGAACTCATAGTTCCTTTTCAAACTCACTCTTCCACCCTTCTTTTGAAATCTGGTCTCAACATGTCAATTCTTGTTCCAGTTTCCCTCTTCAGCATTAGCACTGCAGGGCTGTTTAGAGTAGTTAAGTTCGGAGCCTTTATGTATTGCATTAAAAATGTATAGAGTTTTTGGTCTCTGAGTTCTGGGATAATTTTGCATGGTTCTTAAGGATTGCTTTACCTTATATACTTCCCCTTTTAAAAGCGACTGGGAATTAGGGGACCCAATCGCCAAATCGTAGTGGTGAAGAATCATCAAACACCACCTTTTAGTTTGGCAACCACTGTAGAGACATTGCATTCTTTTTTATACGGAAGTACATAAAAAATGAGCAATGCCGTTGCCAGGACTCGAACCTGGACTTCTCGAATACGTGCCGATTGTGCTACGTTACACCGTGAAGGGCTGCAGAAAGGAGGCAGCAAACACCTGATAGCTTGTCCCCTAGATTACTTCAGTGCCCCCTGTGAGCGATTACGCTCATGTTAGGAAACAATCGATGCTTTAAATAAAGTCCGATAATCCACAAGAATTGGGTGTGTACTTCTGAGTCTCGATTTCTACTCCTCGATTGTTATTGTTCTTGACTTTGAGATTCAAATGACCTTTCTAACGCAGTTCATAAAAAATGATCTCCTGCAAAAATAACGGGCATATTTTGCTTTGATTTATTATTATGTTTACCCATGTACCTTTCTCTGTTAAGTTATCACTTATCTTCCACTGTGGTAACTTTATTTTCGGAACTGTTATCTAATCGAATGTGCCATTTCGGAGCGTGTGATAAGAAGCTGACGCAAATTATGAAGTGTACAGGGCACAGTCACTACAAATAAATAACTGATCACATTACACGCATGTTAAAAAAAAAAAAAAAAAAAAAAAACGACAAACTCAGTTATGTATCATGGTTATCAGTACATGTAGATATGTACATGTAGATATGTATGTAGGTAGTACATGTAGATATGTATGTAGGTAGAGTGGTACCTCAATACATGTCATTTATCCGTTCCAGATCTTTGAATGTGTACCGAATAAACTCTTCCAGTAAGAAATAAAGAGAAAATAACTAATCTGTTCTTATAAAAAATCCTATTGTTATCCTGTAACGCTATTTAATACTAAAATACAAATGCAATGGGGGAAATTTATACTGAACATAAATAATGCATAAATAATTCTCTTCTATCCAGATAAAAAGGCATTTTTAACATGCTCTAACGTCTCTGACCTTTGTTTGGTATTCAGTTTTATTCCCTTCTCAACGTTAGTCGATTTAATCACAAAGTTATCGTCTTTGTTTTCCGCAGTTTGGAACATCATCGTACTCGGCATATGGTATGCAATAGCTAAATCCCGAATATGCATTCCATTTTCATAGTTTTCAACAATATATCTCTTCGTTGCTTCATTCTTCTCATTAACTTTCCTAAAATTCATTGTGTAAAAATCGAGAATTATAAATAAAGGAAACAGAGTTATGCTTTTCCGGAATGGCAACAGCAGAATAAAAAGATATTCTAAGATCTGATTAAAGTCATGTAAAGATCGTTAATTATAACTTAAGGAAACAAAGTTATGCTTTTCCGGAATGGCAATATCAGAAGATGATCTAAAGATCTGATATAGAAATCTGTACTAGTAGATTTTATTAAGACGGTGAAGTTATATGTTTGTGTTTCTAAACTCTAACTAAAATTTATTAATATTACCAAAGATGGCTTTTTATTGGCAAGAGCCAAAGTTTTCACTTCATTGAAATAAAGTGTGGAAAGATGACATTTTATCTCAGTATGAAATGAGTAAAAGGGTCAAGAAAGTTTTACTCATTGTTAATAAATCGGCAAAACGTTTACGCCATCAAACCCAAAAATCGCTTAACGTTTCAGTTAAAATCGTCTGAGTTATAGCATGGAATGTTTCCTGAGTAATAGCAACAACATACTGGCAATCTCGGGCAGTTGTAGCATTGTCTCGAAACAGATAAATAATATATAATATCACTTTAAAAGGGTTAATAATTAAAACTTTATTTTTTGTTTAAATTTATTCTCATTTAAATACTTTTATTTTAAATTATAAAAGAATTTTTTTATTATATTCTTTTGAAATTCATCTAGATACAATTCAGGAATGTGGCTCTATTGATAATTCTTTCAGCTATTCTTTCATAAAGATCCCCCTCCCAAAGCAGTATCAACTGTTATTTACTATTTATTATCTAATAATTACTGTTTTATTTTTGCATTAATTTACTTTCATTTCAGTTTTACCTCTTAAGCTTTTGCTTCAGTTTGTTTTTAATTTGTGCATTTTTGTTAGATATTTTTATATATTTTATCTCTGTCTTAATTAATTAATTTGGTAGCATTTTGCGCAATATTAATAATTCTTATTAATTAAATAGGCTTCAGTTTCTGATCTTTATACGTACACTGCTCAAAAAAAAAAAAAAAATGGGACAGTCCTATATCTCCCGATCTACTGGGCCGATTGACAAAATTCAAATTGCGTTCTTCGTGTCTCGAAAGCGCGACTTAGGATATATATTAGATTTATATATAGCACTATTCTAACATAGGTATTTTGACAAAAAATCGGACTTTTTCTGAAATAACATACCAAATTTTTTACATATTTCGATTCTACGACTCAAATTACGCCTAAATATGAAATTTTGTAAAATTTGGAGCGAAATTTACGGAAAAATTCACAAATTTATGTTGGCACTTTTTTGTCAGTTTGCGCCAAGAATACTTCACTTGGCGAACTTCTTAATATATGGCAACCTAGTTTCCTTAGGAAAAAAAGTCACCATTGTTCCTTTTTTCCAAATAATATTCTTTATATTATATTTTTAATTATAACTTATTATTTTAAGTAATTTTTTCTTTTCAAATTTCATTTTAATTGTTTAAGTTGCACTTTTTTTTTTTTTTTTTTTCGAATAACTGTTTTAAAAATTTCTATTTACCTATTCGAACTGCGTAAATAAAGGTGCAGCGTTTATTTATTTTTTTTTTCAAATATTTTTCTTTATATATATATTTTTCGTCATAGCTATTATTTTAGGTCATTTTTAAATTTTTATACTTTTATTTTAATTGTTTGTGTTGCATTGTCTCTTCAGATAATTGTTTTAAAATTTTCTATTTATTCCTTAGAACTGAGCATTTTAAATATATTTATTAATATCAATTTTCCAGAATTTGATTTTATTTATTTGAACTGCGTTTTTTTCGGAAGAATACTTTGTAACCCAGACTACGATGCGTTTGAAAACTGCATATTATATTAAAAGAGAAAATACAGTAAAGCACAGTTTTACACGCCTTTCAATGTTCCGTTCAGAAAAAATATATATAAATAAGAGAGATGTATAACCGACATTTTAACTTCGGATGACTTGCATACACTGCTTTAAACAGTTTTATCATTGTGCCCATTGCTTTACACAATTTTATCCTACATTTGGTTTCTTAAAATGTTATTCATATTTTAGTCAAATATTTTATTTTTGAAATCGCAAGAATCAAATATCATAAGATTGAAAAGTTTTAAATTTAAAAAAATACGAATACTAAATTTTACGAAAAAATTTATTTTTCTTCTCTGTTTCTTTAAGCATTCTGAAAGTATATTGAAAAGTATCCAACTTTTCGAAACATTTTGGTATTTCTGACAATCATTTTAAATAAAGTTATCGCCTTCCATTTCATAAAGGCCCACAAACGGCCGAGTGGTAAAGTTGTTGAACACTGGTAGTTCACTCCGGGGTTCGAACCCCGGTAAACGGGCTGGTTGCATGGGCGTTTTCGTGGATTTTCTCATGTGTACCGCGTAAGACAGCTGGTTTCCCTTAGAAAGTTCTTCACGAAATATTTCGTCAGAGCCTTTATCAGTCTTTAGAGGCTAAACATTTTGAAGCTATGAGATGAAAGGAAAGACTGGTTTCATCAAAAGGTTTTGGTTTATTTTATTATGACAAAGCACACTACGGCTATCTGCCTAAGTGGAGGGATGCCTTCCTGGAAGACTTTCTAAGGGAAACTGGCTCGCATACACGTTACACATGGGGAAAACCACGAAAACGCCCATGCAGCCAGCCCGTTCGCGGGATTCGAGCCTCGGACCGAACTACCAGTGTTCAGCGACTTTACCGCTCGGCTGTTGTTTCATCAGGAAGGGAAAAAAACATCTTTAAGTGACATCCACATACATCACTGGATAAACTCCTGAATCTTCAAATAATTCGACTGAGGAAATCATGGGATTCACCATTTATGATACGATATGATGTTCTATAACGTAATTTACACAACCATATAGTTTAAAACAAGTCGCTCTTCACTTTAATCTGCAATGATATCGTTTTGTCTTTTCTGTTAACACAAGCTCAATTGATGGTAATTTGCTGGTGTACTCGTCCAAGTGTTTTCTCTTTGAACACCTAAATTCTTTGAAGTATCCTGAAAGTATATTCGAAAGCGTCCAACTTTTTCAACATCTTGGTACGTCTGACAGCCAAATTTCCCTGCAAATTTTTGCTTACTTTTCTCCCTAATTTTCTTCTTTCCTTCTACAGTTATTTTCAGTGCTCACACAAGAAAATTAAGATTTTTCGACTGCTAGACTTCCATACATTTTGCATTCTTGTCAATTTTTTAAAATATCAATTATATGAATTGCGTTTCAGATAAAGACAGCTTTTCATTTTCTAGTCATTTTAGCTATAAATAAAGTTTAAAGCGAAGTCCAAAGGATAAATATTTTAATTAAAAGATTTTTGCTAAATGACAAAGAAATAAAACAGTCCAGCAGGGTTTATTCTGTACCACAGAGTAACCCGATTCTTATATCGGCTGAAACAATCTAAATCATATTAAAGATCATGTTTTTTTATACAATCTATAACGCGAGAGAAATATTAGCTTCTTAAAACATGCTTTCTAAGAGAATTAATATAAAAATTTATATTTATATATATATTTTTTAAAGTTGGGACTTGAACCAAACTGTCAGACTTTTAAAGCTTATTTTACATGGTGGTTATTATCAAAGTTCCACTTTGAAATGGTCATAAAAGGAAAACTACCGGACCAAATGTTATCAAACTTGGGAATCGTGTAAAGGAGGTTATGAGAATTTATTTTCGGCGAAAAAAAAAAAAAAAAAAAAGAGTTCAAAAACTCACCATCAGGGGAAAAATGGCGCTGTATACAATATTGTTAAATGAAATAAGACACGAAAACATCTGTTTAAAATGTGTTTAATATTTTCCGAAACGTGTTACAAAGCATGTTCAATGTAGCGTCCAGCATTTTCCGAAAGCAAGTTAAATCATGTTACTGCATTCTCAACAGCAGCTCTTAGCATATCAGGTTTGGTTTTGGTGTGGTTTATTAGATTACGGCAAAACACTCGAGGGCTATCTGCCTTAAGGGAGGGATGCCTTCGTGGAGGACTTTTTAAGGGAAACTGGCTCGTATACACGTTACACATAGCATATCAGGAGGAATGTTATCAGTGTATCACATTTTTCATTTCTGCCAAATTGTTTAGATTATCACCATAAACAGTGGTTTTGAGATAACCTCATAGACAAAAGTCACAGAAGTTGAGGTCTGGTGGGAAGAGGGTAAGTGTTGGCCTATAAGACGTTCATTCGTGAAATGTTGCCTAAGTAACTATGCGACACTCTTGAGGTGGTGCTCAGCCCTGCATAAAAATCGTAGTATCTAAAATGCCACGTTACTGCAGTTCATGTATCACGAAACATTTTAATATTGGCTCTAAGTGAGCTGCAATCGCAGTGGTCCAGCTGTCGACTGCTCTTCAGAAAAAAATGGTTCAGTTATAAAACTAGCTGTCATTCAACAGTAAACGGTGTGAAATGACTGTTATGCAATCGAATGCAGTAGGAGAATGCAATGGAACTAGATAGATAACATGAGATATTTCTTTGGCCCAAATCGATTAAAAGCGTTTTGAATCAGTATCTTCATGTTTTAGTGCCAAATTCAGGCTTAAAAAATTACAAATTAGCGATCTGTAAGAAAATGATTTCCAGATTGTACGCACTTGTGAGAGTGATTTGCGATCTCACATTTTCTAATCGCTAATTCGTGGTTTTCACGGACGAAATTCTCACTTACAGGGATGGCGCACTCGACATTTATCGAATTTAACGTCTTTAAATAATAATTTGCCTACTTCAAAGTTTATTAAGAGTATACAACATATTAAACCCGTTTAACAAAAGGTTAAGTTAGATTCCGACCCATATTTCGTTTAACAATATTGCATACAGCGCCATTTCCCCCCCTGGTGGTGAGGTTTCGAACTTCCTTTTTTTCGCGGAAAATAAATTTCCATGACCTCCTTTACACGATTTCCAAGTTTGATAACATTTGATCCAGTAGTTTTCCTTTTATGACCGTTTCAATGTGGAACTTTAATTTTAACCACTCTGTATATTATTAAATTTTAATTTGAAGCTATGCGTTATATGTATACCATGCGTAAAATTTTCGCTTTTATGGAAAAATAAAAAATCGAAGCAAATATACCTAGTATAATGGACCAAAACTGAAAACATTTCCCCTCCCTCCGAAAATAAAATATTGAAATTTCGAACTTAAATTTACTGGGTTATCGAAATATTTAATTTGACTTATCTTCTAAGTCCTAGTTCTGACAACAATTCCGTCAAAAATTCCGAATTACTTAAGCTAAAGATTTAGTATATATTCACTGTATGTTAATAAAGTAATCAGAGTGTAATAAAAATAGATTATAGAATTTACGCTGATGTAACTTTTTGTCTGACTGCACAACATGTAATGGAAGAGAAGGTTTGTAGAGATCTGTTTTTGACATGCCTCTAAAAGTAGATGTCATATTAATTTTGTCTCTTCAATGTCAAAAAACTTTCCTTTGAGAGGCAACTTTAGTTTTTGAGAAAGAAAAAAAAAATCACAAGAAGACAAATTTGAAGAACATGCAGGACGATTGAATATAATACTTATTTTCCGAACACAAGCGGTTCTCCGACTTGTTATTGAATAATGAAAAGATGCATTGTCATGCAATACAAAACATTTGGAATACGTTTTCTGGCTGAATAACGTAAGATTAAAAGTCATCTGCTTAATTCACATCCATTTACAAGTCAACTACTCGGGCAATTGCAGAATCGTTTTGATCCTGAGCTTGTAAGACAAACCTAATATCACTGGATTTAAACACTTCTTTAATCTTCCGAGAACGTTCCTTCTTTAGCTCATATTCCAAGAATATTAAGTGAATACAATTATTGCCAAAGAAATTGAATATTCATTTGCACTACGGCTTGGTAGTTTACTAACGAGTTAACAAAACTTAAATTCTGCTTTTTGTGTCAAAGAATACAACAATATTTTAAATATTTACAAATAAAATATTAAATTGGAGATTTAATTGGAGCCTCATCAGTTGCCTAGCATTTGAAAAAGAAAAGATTGTTAAATACTAATTGTTTGCTGCTCAGTCTAACCCAGGCTGCATGGTTGGTTTTCGTAGTTTTTTTAGGTTCTCTTTACAAAGATTCTCTATGAAAGCATCTTAATCAAATAGCTCCCATGTTCTTTCTATGTTCAAATGACCAACTAACCTAGTTTAAGCTCGATTTCCAAGTGAAGTTACTAGTAAAATCCGAATACTCATTAAAAATCATGTAGCTAGCCAATCGGGAGTAACATGAAAGATACGGAACCAATAATTGAAATGTTGTTACGGTACGCTGTTTCTTAACTTAGATGGTCATTCTTTAATTAAATAGCCCACCAACGGCCGAGCGGTAAAGACGCTGAACACTGGTAGTTCGGTTCGAGTTTCGAATCCCGCGAACGGGCTGGCCGTATGGGCGGTTTTGTGGTTTTCCCCATGTGTAACATGTATACGAGCCAGTTTCCCTTAGAAAGTCCTCCACGAAGGCATCCCTCCCTTTAGGCAGATAGCCCTCGTGTGCTTTGCCATAATTAAATAATCCAATTCAATCCTTAATTAAATATAATTGATTTGTAAATTCTACTAGAACTGACGGTAAGAATTGAAGTGGAAATAAGCAATATGGTGTGCAATCTTGATTAATATAAAATTAAAAATATTTGCATAGAAAAATGTTTGCATTCAGACAGAAAGTTTTTTGAAATATTTGCAATTACTTTATAAGAAGGATTTATTAATAACAGTAATAATTACTTATTATATTACTGATGATTAGGATTCAGTTCTTGACAATTACATTCTAAATTAGAATTTTAAGGATATAATGAAAATACGCTACGCACAAAAATACATTTTAGGAAAAAAATGAGTTGATTTTTTATGTTTTAAAACTTCTTAAATTCATTTAGTAAACATCGTATCCTCGTTGTTTATTGAATCCAGAATGTTGGTGTCGTTTGTATAATTATTCTTACTTGTCCACAGAATCTGCTGACTTATCCAGCCATTAAGTAGCTGCAGATCATTTCTACATAACCATTGAACTTCCATTAATTCAGTCTCTAGAGGGTTGTATGTTTATATCGTAATTTGTCTTTTATAAAAAATGATTATTCTAAATATTATGTTTCTATAAAAATATATTGTGCTTTAAAAATATGGATAATAGTATCAGCCGCTCTTTCAGACACTTCAAAAGCAACAGTTTGTTTAGAAATAAATTATGCAGTTAATGTCATAAAATTCAAATAAATATCAAACGAAAATTCTCAGTTTTAGACAATTCGATTTAAACGAAGTAAAGTAGCAGACGATAAAACGCCGAAGGTAAAAATTTACTCTTAAATTTTTTAAAAAAAGAAAAGATACGAGAGAAATTTAAAAAAAAAAATAGTTAAAAATTTGAATAATATCATCTATAATTTAAAAAAATAGCCTTTCATATAGTGTTAATAAATATTTATTACGCATCATTGAGGGAAAAAATGTCATATAATTAATTCTCCGTAAAATTTTACTTGAAGTTTAAGGTTAAAAATAGCTGTGGCAATTCAGTGTAACAAAAATTCATAGACCACATTTGGCGTTATTATCGCTCAAAAAAAAGGTGCCAAATTTCAAAACGCGAAATTATGTAAATTCGTGTATATCTTAGAAAATTTTGAGTAAAAAAGTCTAATTCTTTGCAGATATGCTTAAAAATACACCTACTTTAAGATGATGGTAAAAATTTTATAGGTTATAATTCAAAATTTTTTTCGAAAAAGCTATAGAAATTATTTAAAAATAAAAATTTAAAAAATAAAACGCAAAAAATGGGTAAATTTTATTTGGAATGAACCAAAATTTCGAAATGTGAGAGAAAAAATCAAAAAAGTTTAATAAAAAAAGAGATATTAATAATTATTTGCCAAATTCAATTAACATTGAGGAGCTAAAATTTTGAGAGCTAATATTTTAAAAACTATTCGTACGAGTTTTACAAAACTTGGTATTCTGGCATAATTTGAGTTGTAGAATCGAAATATGTAAAAACATTGGTATGTTATTTCAGAAAAAGGCCGATTTTGTGTCAAAATACCTATGTTAGAATAGTACTATATATAAATCTAATATATATCCTAAGTCGCGCTTTCGAGACATGAAAAACGTAATTTGAATTTTGTCAATCGCCCCAGTAGAATGGGAGATATAGCACTGTCCCATTTTTTTTTTTTTTTTTGAGCAGTGTACATACATACTCGGATTCAGCAAAAGTATGACAAGGAGTATACTAAATATATAGTCAACTCCCAATCAATAATGCATTATATATACTCAGATATAGATAATACTAAATATAGTCAATAATACTAAATATAGTCATATAATATTAATTTTTTTGGTATACTAAATATAGTCAATAATACTAGAGTATAGTCAACTAATATTAATTTTTTTCGGTAGACTAAATGTAGTCAATAATACTAAAGTATAGTCAACTAATATTAATTTTTTTGGTATACTAAACATAGTCAATAATACTAAATGTAGTCAGCTAATATAAAATTTATTCGGTATACTAAATATAGTCAGCTAAATACTCATCCCTCGGTCAACCAGGACTGCATTAACCACGTTACGATAGGAAAATTAGTATTAAACCATCAGCACAGATTCCGCACCGGCTTACAATCAATATTGGCGTGGCGTAAACAAGGTTTGTACACTGGCATAAGATCAATACTGGCATGGTATCGATAGCGGCACTGAATCATGTTGAGCTTCTGTGCCGATTGAGATGCTTCCCATCTTATGTGGCATCGAACCCTATGCGGCATTCTAATCAGAAGTATTGCTGCTTTCAGAGATCGTTGTCTTGAAGTATTGAATGCCATGAAATTGTTCTCTGTTAGCTTAAAATATGAACTCAGATTACAGCGCCATTTTAATTTGCTTTAATAATATCACAGTGCTCGTTACAAAAAGGATACGTTGTAAAAGTTGCATGCAAAAGCCTCAGAATGCAGAGTTCATTTTCTCTTGCGCATTCTTTTTTCCTTTCGAATTCCACATCCAGTGCTTATTTTACGGAGACAAAGCCGGCGTGACCCAATGGCCCGGAAACGAAGCAGTGCAAACAATACCGTTCTCGAAATAGCTTTGACGATCACGACTGTTATGTCTGCTGCTGTAATTGCCGTGACGCTTGCCCACGCAGAGTCATAGGATAATTGTGGAAGCGCTCTTTTCGAAGTTAAACGTGAAAAAAAAGTGCCTTCTTCTTCATTTGTTTGCTACTAAAACGATTCATATAACTTTTATGCGGAACAACAGTTTTTTTAAGTATTTTGTTGCGTAATTTGTCTGGCTATTCGTACTCGAAAGCGAGGCTTTGCCAAGTTTCAACACATGGAATAGGGAGGAAAATTTATATCTAAACATGGAAGCATAAGTCGTAGAATACCATTAATACAATGACTGATATTACACATATAGTGAGTGATTATTTTGAATTTGGTGGTACAGTAACTGATATTCATCAGTTATGCTAGTAAACTTTGTAGAAAAATTTAAGATATCGCTCTTACTAAATCATATTTTCCCATTCGTTTTGGGCTCCCTGTCCTCTATTCGAATTTTATTTTGCTTAGCGCCCCCTTCGAGTTCGCTAAGTAACCCAACATGCCTTTTAAATATAATTTGTAGGCGTTACTTGAAAATGCATAACATGCTCTAGGTATTTGTTGCAATTGTACTACATCAAATTATTAATTAAAACTCGTCATATGATACTGAAACAGGTTACGTTCTTTGCACATCGTTATCTGCCTAAGAGGATGGATGCTTTTGTGGAGTACTTTCTACTCGTATTCACTTTACACATGGGGAAACCATAAAAAAAAAACCCATGCAGCCAGCCTCTTTGTTTAGGATCGAAGTCAGATGTAACTTCCAATATTCAGCGGTCCAATATTCAGCCCTCAATCATTCGTGGAATCAATACGGAAAGAAAATGGCAATGATTAAACATTTCGATAGTCTTTCGTTAAAGGCCATACCACCGATTTTCGCGCATTTTGATTTACTTCTTTCCTACATCTGAGAAACAGAAAATAAAAAATTTGATGTGGACACCACCTGATTTCCTTGCATGGCCTATTATGTTATACATATTTTTTGCTGCATTTCATTTAAAACTTATTTCCTCGAATTTAATTACAGATATATTTCTCATTCAATTAATTCAATTCTCACTTTGGGGCAAAGCAAAAATACATAAAAACTCAAAACATCTTCATTAAAGATTGTAAAATATAGAAAAACATAAAACACGAAATATTGTTAAAACAATTAAAAATTAAGAGTTTCTACGCAAATACAAGCAATTCGACCACCGGGCAAGAATGCAGGTTTCTCGGTGCATAAAACTGAAAGTTTACTTTTAGCCCCGGTCGGGAAAAACACATTGAAAGTACAAAAAACTGAATTCTTTATTCTACTGAGTTTCACGTGTAAACAAATGGCGGTTCCTTAGGCCTTAACTCGCTACTTTTAAATTGTTGATAATTCTACAACTATATTGCATGCAATTTTATTAAAGGATCTACTGTTCCTTGAGTTATGCGAGATACGTACATACATACGTACGTACTTACGTAGAGACGTCAAGGGAAAATCTCTTCTGAATCCCCTTTAAATCCATTTTACAGTTTCTTTTTGGGGGAAAACAGTCTTTTATTCTGTACGTACGGACAGATGTCATGCAAAAACATCTTTCAAACGATTTCGAGAGGGGCTGAAATGGATAATTTCTTTGAAATATATACCCGAAATTTTTCGAAATTACGATACTTCCTTTTCCTCGTATAAGGAAGTAAAAATACGGAAAAGTCACATTCATTGCGTATTATTGGACTAAATAAAATGGTCAAACCTGAAATACAGTAAAATAAAAAATAATAATAGCAATTTAGAAATATTGTGTTAAAAAGTGTTTTATATTACTAAAATAGGAAATGTAAAATTAAAAATAGCAAAGAACATCTCATGCAGAACATAAGTGATGTCACATGAATTTAACGAAATACGAGTAGTAATGTTGACAGTCAGTGCGCCTCTTTCGTGTTTACTCCGCCATTTTGTAAAATCTCGCAAGCACTTAACAGAATGAGTATGACATCCAGTATCCGGATCAAAGAAATGATATGAATGATTTATCGTAAAATGTTCGTATCCGGTTGCTTTCTTGTGATAGGCTATTCCTTATAAGTATTAGATAAATAAATTTATTATTTTTTTGTTCTGTGAACTTCTAGTCTTCATAAATTTCTTCTATCTTTCTCAATACATGAATATACTACTATGAGTTTGAATTATTTTCGTCTATCAGGCATTAATTATAAGGAACTACCAAATTAGAGTAGAAATATATGACCGTTTAATCCGCATTCTTTTAGAAATCTCTTCGTTAAAAGAAAAGGGAATTTTAAACTGTTCGCTAAGAATTCGTGCGTGTGCCATTTTATATGGCAATTTTCCAAAAGAATCAAGATAAAAATTAAAGAATTAAAAAAAGGTGCAAAAAAGGAAGTGGATTTTTTAACTTTCAATTTACTAAGATAATACCAACGACAACGTCCACATTTAATTCAAAATTATGATTCATCGTGGGGGGGGGCTATTTAAAAAAACAGCAAAGAGAGATGCTGTTACGAGTAAAAGTGTTTGTCTCCGATAAAAAATTAAGGTGCAGTGCTGATCATGAAATAGACGTGGTATTTAATAAATAAAGGTAATACACAAAACGTTAAAAAAAAGCCTCTTTGGGCGTAATATAAAATCTGAAAGCTTTCAAATTTTTATTTATTTTTTGTTAATGTTATTTACGGAAAGTTCTTGAAGATTACCATCGATATTTTGAAGCAGTGTCAGTATTACAGAGCATATGCAGGATTAAGTTTCTAATATTAAGGCAATTTTTATAGGTTTATAAGTAACAGCAGTTTTACTACATTTATTAAAATGCCATTCTAAATTTTTGAGGTCCAGATCAAGAAGATATTGCGAAACATCAAAATAATAATTTTGTTTTCCTATTATAGATGTTTTAAAGCATTCTCAACTTCATTGCTTTAAAACTGTATTTCGATATGTTCTTTTCAGTGTAATACCAGCATTGTACTTAAGCATTTTTACGTCAAAGAGTATCAGGTTTTATTAGTTATAACGCTAATATCGTATGAGAAAAATATATAATTAGATGGGAAAATTTGCATTAGATATATATGGAAGATTTTCTAGCACATGTATTGCCAGAATTAAGAAGAATATATGAATCATATTAAAAATATTATTTACGGAATTACTGTTAAAGAAATATCGATTTATCGATTTAAAGTTATGTCGATTTATCGACATTACTTTAAAACAGTAACATTAATTTAACCTTACCGGTAACATTGCTTTATCAGTTAACTTTATCGGTAAAACATTTAGGTTATTTTTCTCGATTTACCAGTATTTCAACCCCTAATGCTGAAATATTTTGGGGAAAAAAGTACGTTGTGCTTTAAAACTTAACTGTAGCAAAAAAGAATCACTGAATGTAAGAGATTTTATTTGATCAAAATCTATTGTTTTCCATGGCTTTAAGAGTTATTCTGTGGTATGAAAGTGTATTAAGCTCATGAAAACAGAAATCCAGTTTTAATTTTCATGGAACTTGCAAAAATAATAGCAGATTATGTTTTAAATTATTTAGCGTTTATGTCTGTTAACTTTACCTGTATCTGATAGAATTTCTAAATCTCAGCAGCAGGTTTTTGGCGTATGTAATAGCATTTCCTCATTCCGATGGAGTCTCACTAGATATGCAAGAATATATGCCGCAATGACGATGGCGTTTCTAAATTTACAACGTGAATGACGTCAATATGTGGCTTGCTTTCGACACTATGTTTTCTTAGATAGTCGTCTGATATTTGAAGGTTGTGTAGATAAATGTGCTTGCCGTTGTCTCTCGAATTCTTGTGTCGTTTTAAAGTCAGCCAAAATCTACTTCTAAATTCCAGTTTATGCTCGGTCAAATTAAATCAAAGAAGCGTATTTAATTTCTTTATTTAATTATTATCTCAATGCAGCCGCTCCTCGATATGTCGAATTTCACGAGAAGAGGGAAAAATACTTCGATACGATGATAAGCTTTAAATTTTTGATACATTTTAGAACAACATCACAAAAAGCGTTACCGACATACAATACATATCAATAAAATATCAAACCATCTGCATTAAAAATTGCAAAATACAGAAAAACATAAAAAACCATATACAGTTAAACACAGTAAAAAAAATATACAATTAAAATGAGAGTCTCTATGCAAAAGCAAGCAATTCGGCGGGCGGCAAGAAGCCAGATTTTTCGCTGCACAAAAGTAAACTCTTAGTTTACTTCCCACTTGGTAATAAGGCATTGAAGCTGCAGAAACTGACTTAATTTATTAATCCACTTCGGAACTTCGAGTCAACCGATGTACCCGTTACTCGTAACGAATACATGCAGTTTGCTTTATTCACCACTGAGTTTCAAATGTAAACAAATGGCGGTTTGTTAGGCTAAATTCCCCATTTAAACTTTTAAATTGTTAAAATTCTACAACTACTGAATGCAGATTAACTAAAGGCATAAAGAAAACTTTAACTGGAAGATAAGAACAACATAATTCAATCGCTTTTAAAGCGAAAAATGCACAATTTACCAACATATAAGTATAAAAATCTCAGGTACCGAGCCAGGTAACAGAGTGAGAATATATACATATACAGACGACTGATACAGCCGATTTTCAACTAAAAGGGGAGTTGCACAACTACATGTTATAGCAGTCCCATATGCAAAATTTCAACTTTCTACGTTTATTCATTCTTGCGTTATGCGAGATACATATGTATCGTGAAGTACGTATGATATGATACAACATACGTACGTATGTATGTATGATACGTACGTATATATATATATGTATAATTAAAGAAAGGAGAACAAACTAAAAAAGACCTTTATATATATATGTATATTTGCGAAGAAGACGAATGTTTAAAAGCTATAGCTAAAAAGTGCATTTGACACTGTAGTTCCTGAGTAAAATAGATACATCATGTAAAAACAACAAACAATACTAAAGAAGTCAAGGTATATATATATGGACATATATATTATTAGAAAAAGTACATTACTAAAAATTTATACCCACTTACTTATATGTTGGTAAATTGTGCATATTTTGCCTTAAAAATGATTGAATTATGTTGTTTTTATGTCCTGGTTAAGGTTTTTACGTCGTTAGTTAATATGCATGCAATAGTTGTAGAATTATCAGCAATTTAAAAGTTGTTTAAGTGCCACTAAACCTAACGTAACCACCATTTGTTTACATTTGAAAACTCTTAGTAGAATAGTGAATTAAATCAGTTTCTGCACCTTCAGTGTCTTTTTGCCTGCTAGGATCAAAAGTAAAAATTCAGTTTTGTGCACCGAAAATCTGCCTTCTTGTCCACTGGCCGATTGACTTGTTTTTGAGTAGAAACTATAACTTTAATTGTAAATTTTTTAAAACTGTTTTGACTCTATTCAGTATTTTATGTTTTTCTGTATTTTACAATTTTAATGAAGATGTTTTGAATTTTATTATTTATGTACTTTTTCCTTGCCGCGAAGGGAGAACTGAATTTATGGAATGAGAAACATATGTATAATGAAATTCGAGAAAATAAATTTAAATTAAATGCATCGAAAATATGTATAATTTAATATGCCGCACAAGGAGGTTATGTGGTGTTCACATCAGATTTTTTAGTTATCATATGATACGTTTTATCATATGTGACTAGAAGCAAAGCACGGAGTTGCTAACAAACAGATATTTTAGATCGCATTTGTAGAAGAGGAATTTTGAATAGCACTGAATGTAACCATTCTTATGCAATGAATGTCCTTTTTACGCTGTAAATCTATTATTGTTCGAATTTCTGTTAATGTTTGAATAATATTACTGCATGAGCGCTACAGGATTTAATTTTTTTCGCATATAACCTAAACTATAGAGATAACTGAAAAATTGTCATTTTTCACTTTTTAGTGCAGCTAACTGAAACTGAGTAAAAAAAATCATATGTATTCTGTGTCACTATAATTTTCATTCCACAAGATTAAAAAATATAGCAAAGGAAAAAAATTGCTTATTGAAGTTCGACAGCATAGCAATTAAATTTTCAACATCACCATTTATTTCCTGAGGTCTTTCGATATATCCACATGGCGTAACATTGCATTCAGTTCATTTAAAGTTTTGTTTGCTTTAAAAAGACGATCTTATCATTCCTTGAAATGTGAGGGTTTCTAACAATGACATATTATTAAATTTGTTGTTTTACAATTATGTTAAGCAACGGCATAATTGCTAAAACAAAATAGAACGGTTTTTTTTTTTTTTTTTAATTATGTTATTTCGGAAAGAACGAAACATTGCGATGTTTAATTTTACCGATGAACAAAGATATGAGAAGAAATGTCAGCTTTAAATTTAAAAATAAAAATCTGATGTGTACATCACATGACTTCCTTGTACGGAATATTAAATTATACGCATTTTTAACTTACTGGATTTATTAAACTTATTGGATTGAATTAAACCTACTTCGCCGACAGCGCATAAACTACAATAGAATAAATGCATTCTTTAAAATTCACTCTAGTATTTGTTTACCATAGCGACAGTCTGGCGCTAGATTCACTTAACAATATTATATTTCGTTCATATTATAACTCATAATGCACAAAATTTATATCATTTAAAGAATTATCTAATCGTTGCCACATGTTCTATTCAAATACTATAATAAAGCTAGAACGATGTGTAAAAGAAATTAAGCAAACAAAACAAAAAAGAAACAGTTTTTCACAGACGATTCAGTATTTCTCATTCAATTAATTCAGTTTTCACTTCGCGAGAAGGCAAAAATGCATAAAATCTCAAAATATCTGTATTAAAAACTACGAAGTAAATCTTAAACGCTTATTTCCTGAAAAAAATTCCAGAAAGGATTAAGCATAATTTAAATAACAAATGAAGGCGTTATCTTTGTTGTTGCGAAGCTAAGTTTCTCTAGATTGGCAACAAATCCGCTACTCAGCTGTTTCAAATGTAAACAAGAGCAATGGCCGCCATCAAATTAGACTTAGCGGCACTTAAACAATTTAAAAATTGTTGATAAATCTAAAAATATTGCAGACAGATTTACTAAAGGCATAAAACCCTTAACCGGAAGATAAAAACAACACAATTCAATCATTTTTAAAGCAAAAAATGTACAATTTACAAACATATAAGAGTAAAGAAACTGAGATCACTGAGCCGGGTAACAGAGTGGATATATTTATAAATATATTTATATACGTTTGGCGCGGCCGATTGCAACCAAAATACGAGGTGCACATCTACATGTTATAGTAGTCTTATGTACAAAATTTTAACGTTCTGAGGCTACTCGTTTTTGAGTTATGCGAGATACGTACGTACGTACGCACGTACGTACACACGTTCGTACAGACGCACGAAAACTTCTATTCAGAATTCATTTCAAAGCAGTTTTTTAGTTTTTTTGGAGGAAAAGAGTGTTTTATTCTGTCCTTACGTACAGATGTTATGCAAAAACATCGTTAAATTGCATTCGAAAGCGGTCAAATTGGATATTTTCGTTGAAATATGCTGCCTGAAGCTTTTCGCGATTACAATACTTCCTTTTTACTTCGTACAAGGAAGTAAAAATCTATATCGAATTTTCAAACATTCTCTAGAGTGTAACGTTCCGTTTCCTTCGGAAACGTGCTATGTACGAAACATTTGAAGACTAGAAGAGGCTTAGCACTATGTCTTGTATGTCACACACTGAGAACTGGTGTAAAGGACCATTTATTTAACTCAAATAAAAGTTAACAGATGGCGCCATTGGTGCTTACAAAGTATAGCCAGCAATCATGGCTTAAATCAAAGATGTTGAATTGTAAAAATAAGTTATTCTAATGGCTGCACAATTCAAGTAACGAGTAATTTGGTTCTGCACGCTCTGATTCTGCCTTCTATAATATTCCCTTAAATACTATCTTCCTTTTAATTCATTTGAATATCACGCGAGTTAGGAATTTAAATTCTGGCAGGAGCCGACGCGAAAGTGGTTAGCGATTCTGACTGCCATACCGAAGGCCCCAGGTTCGAATCGTGGAGAAATCATACATGTCAATTGTCTATCCCTTTATAGGAAGTAACGGTGGCAGCCTCCACAATAAAACGACCATCCCTTTCGGTCTTTTATTGGCGAGCACTACCCTAAACTGGTTAGTACTCATAAACGAACGGATAAAAATTTGAAAGCTATCGGATTTTAAATTACCACCAAAGGGGCGTTTATTTACCGTTTTGTATGTTACCTTTATTTATTAAATATCATGTTCTTCGCACTCAGACCATAAAATTCAATTCAACAGCAATATCACAAAATATTATAACAGAGCATATCTTTAAAATTTCAGATACTTAGTCTCGCGTGCTGGAGATAAAAATGTTTTTTTTTTTTCGTACAATGTTGCCATTGCTCGCTTTGAAATCATTGAGTTTGTTAATAAAAAATTCTTTAATGTTTGACAAAATATGAAATAAATATTAAAACAAATTCCAAACTCCAAATTTGGTCTTCCAGAAGCCCATATCCGAATAGAGGACTATGCTTTCAAAATTTGCTATCTCTAAGTACAGTTGTTTTTTTTTTAGTCCAAAGGGATTTGAATCCCGAAGGACTATTAGTTTCGTTTTGGCATTTTGCGTCGGACTGATAAATGTCGGTTCACTTTTCAAACTGTTGCCACAAAATGTTAGAGTCCTGCATTATATTTGAAGAAATTAAATAATGAAAATCTGCGTAAATGTATGTGTATTTCTCACATTGTCATAAAATAACGGTACATAGAGTCATCGAATTTTGAAGTTCTCTTGTAAATATTATTCTTTAAAGCAGTTTATAGCCTTGTTTCTTTATTGTTGATGTACGTGTGAGTAACACGTGCATACGAAAATATCCCTAACATTAACTAGGAAAGCCGAAATCTTAGTTAAGATAGACATGTTACAATTAATAATCAAATTTAATAAGGAAAAGTAACAGTTGCCGGGTACATTATAACGTCTTAAGAAATTCAGAGCACAGTACAGATGCGAGTACACAAGTTCACATATCTCGGCGAAAACAGAGATGCACACATTTGTTGAAGTAGTTCCACTTGACTGCCGGGGAAAATTTTTCTCTCCCCGTCAGCCTGTAGGTTTGCCAAACGGGTTTACTGTTTCGCCAATTGGCGCTTTTCTGTACAGTTTTTAAGTCCGTATCGCCTGTTTGGCGCTGCCGCTGCATTGTCATTCTTTGATTATTTACGGTGTGTTCTTTTCTTTTTGTATATTAATTCAATTTACATATTAATTCAATTTACGTAATAAGATTAAACTTCAATTTGCATATTAATTCAATTTACGTAATAAGATTAAACGTAATTCAATTTGCATATTAATTCAATTTACGTAATAAGATTAAACTTCTTGAAAGTACAAAGAAATTTTCTATTGTTTATAATAGCGGTTATTCGTCTTTTTGTATTTTCTTGAATGTCCAGTAATTAACCGTAGACTTTATCCGTGATATTACTCGGGAAAATCGGGAGTTGACTGTATAGTGTTGTATTTTCCTGCCGGCAGCAGTTTTGAGATTGTTATATTAATTCTGCTATTGCTATTAATTATCGCAGGTAACCGGGAGCAAAATTAAAAGTTTTTATCAAATACGGAATGTGAACACTACGAATTTCTTCATCAAAAACATTCAAAATTCTTAAAAACCAATGAAATTATATTATGTTAATAATATCAGTTTTTGTCATTAAAGCATTTAAAAAGTACACCTTAATAACAAACGAACTCGGATAAATATGAGTTTCTTTTCTCAGCCCCTCACCCATGAGTGGCCGAACGGATAAAACCGCTGAATATTAATAGTTTGACCCGGTTCAAATCCTGTGTAACAGGAGTTTTCATGCTTTTGTTTCATGTTTGGTGTAAATATGAGCAAACTGTCCTTCGAAAACCCTCCGTTAAGTCATCTCATCCCATGGGCAGATTGCTTACTATTATTGCCTTACTTCAATTGTTTTACTGTAATCTAATCAATTCAAATTCTATTTCACCACAAAATCAATGAAATTCGCAATGAAAACCAAACGTTCTGATTCTAAATTGAACCTTTTATACTAAACAGGGTGTGATCTGTGACAGAACTGAGTCTAATTAAGAAAGTTTAGAATCTTAGATCTTAATTTAAGGACAGCTTATTAGCGGCCATTCGGTAATATCACTGAACTCTAGTAGTTTGGTTCGGTCGGTTAAGAAATCACAGAGAACTGGCTGGTTGAATATTAATGTTGGTGATTTGCCTCATGTGTAGCATGAGTACGAGTCAGTTTCTCTTAAAATATCCTCCACGAAGGCATCCCTTTCTTTAGGCAGATAATCCTCCTCCTCCGGTATTTTAATATAATCAATAAAAAAAACTAATTTAAGGCTATGCAAAGTATGTAATTCTAAGCTTAAAAATATCACTGATCCTGAAGCAGATTGGCCAAGCAGCAGTGGTAAAGGCGCTGAACACCGATAGTTCGATCCAGGCTCAAATCCTTTCGAAAAGGCTGGCTGCATTGGAGGTTTCGCGATTTTTCCATGCTTAGTGTGAACACGGGCCAGTTTCTTTTAAAAAATTCTCCAGGAAGGTATTCTTCCTCTTAGGGAGATAGCCCTCGCTTGATTTCCCGTAACTCAATTCATTAAATCTTCTCCCGCCCAAAGCAGTTTGCTCGCGATTGAACAATTTACATTATGTAAATTGCAATGTACACAAAATATTCGGAAAAAAAAAAGGTCGGCGTAATAATTTTATATTTACAGAACAAATATTAAAATTCTGTAGCTTATTATTATACAGATACGTGCATACAGTGCAGTATTTTGAGATGATAAATATTTCAAGCGGAAAAGAAAAGTGTGATAAATTGAACAAGCATTTAAAAACATGTGTTTATTTTCTTCTCGGTTCAGCTTGAAAACTTTTGTCTTCGGTATTAGCAGCGTAACATATTTTTCGTGCGAAACACACGTATATTACCGAAACCCAAAGAAATATTTCTTATCTGTTCGTACCATTTCTCACGTATGCTTATTTACTGTTCGTACTATCTCTTGTTTTTGATTGCAGTCTGTAGTTTCCATGACGTAATATATCTGTCAAATGCAATGTTATTTATTTCACGTATACGTTTTGGTACTTGTTTCGGGAACATTGATACAAAATGCCCAATATATCGGGTGTACAACTGGAATTGCGTTTTTACTTCCTTATACGACGTAAAGGATGTATTGTAATTGCGAAAAATTTGGGGTATCATATTTCAACAGAAATATCCGTTTTGACTGTTTCTGAATCCATTTGGACGATTTGTTTGCGTGACATCTGTACATACGGACATAATAAAAGACTCTTTTCTCCAAAACGGATCGTAAAATGGATTCAAAACGGATTTGTTTTTTACCTCAGCTTGTATGCATATATGTATGTATTTATCTCGCATAACTCAGAAACGATTAGTCAAAGAACGTAGAAATTTTGTATATGGGACTGCTATCACATCTAGCTGTGCACCTTCCTATATATATGCATACCTCTTTACTCGGCTTAAAAATCATTATCCGGCCGTTATTTTCGCAGTTGTTAGTCGCTGTCATATGTTTCCAATTACAGAAGTGTTTAAAATGACAGTTTCGGTAATATTGTTACGAAATGTTCAGGCGCGGTGAGATGGCTTCCCCGCAAAGCAGTTTTAGGGTTGCCATAAAATGGCAAAGGAGGGCAGGGTTTATATAGCTTTCAGCTTGTGTTCGGGAACATTCTGGGCTAAACCGGTAAGAATTCGTTCTAGAAGGTTCTCCAACCGTCCATGGTATATAGCCAATTTTGTCGCCAAATATCGCCAAATTAGCAATTTCTCGCCAAATATGGCAACTAAACCCTCCTTTGCTATTTTATGGCAACCCTAAAACTGCTTTGGGGGGGGAATCTCACCGCATCTCACCGCGATTGTACATTTCGTAACAATATTCAAATTAAAAAAACTAATTTTCGATATTCAATATGATCTTCCAGTTCTTATAATGGGAAAGTTTTATACTCGTTATGAAAAAAAAAATTATAAAACGTTTGACTATCGTACGAGAAAAATTGACCGGAATTTTTAATTTCAAAGTTTTTTTATGTCATTTTTAACTTCCCTCGAGGGATCTGTTAATTAAGTTAGACTAATACGAGGAAAATAGCTTATATGAAGTGAAACAAAAAAAAAGTGCATTTTAATAAGCCGTACAAGGAAGTCACGTGGTGTCCAGATCAGATTTTTTTGTTTAATTGCAGTGAAGAGATAACTACGAACAGTTAACTACATAATAATGAAACGTTCCAAATTTTCTCTTCCATAGTCAATCAGAAAAATTATAGGGTATCGTTTATTGTAAAGGTTATAAATTTAAGGAAGCATGTTTAAACGGAATGAAATATTGAAAAATAAGATAAAAGTTCTCTTAATATTGTTTGTAATGTCACGAAAATAACCCAGTCGAACAGAGAAACAAGTATTCTTTTTCTCAAATTAGATTAAAATTAGTCTATAAAGCAATGATACCTAACATTAAATAATCTACCTGAAAATTTGTGTACATTTCGAAACGACGATTACAGATAACGTAATGCAAATACAGAAAAAGATAGTGATATTTCTAGATAGTTCGTTTCACAGTTTGCTGAAAGGAAGTCGTATTGTTGCTTTGAACTTGATTTCATTATCGCCATTGTTAATTCGATTATAGTCTCTAGAAAGAAGTATCGGGAAATATTTACAGCTGATCTTTAAATAACACGAGTTCGAGTTACCGAAGTAGTAGAGTTGAGAAGAAATACCGAAAACTATGATGAAAAAATTGGGTATATTATGAAAGCAGGAAATATGTGTAGATAATAAATTATTTTATCATTTAAATAGTAAAACATGCGTAATTCTTCAACAAAAAAAAAAAAAAAAAAATCTGAAAGGTTTCAAATTTTAAATTACGTCCAAAGAGACTTTTTTTAACGTTTTGTGTGTTACCTTTATTTATTAAATATCATATTCTTTGCACTTAAACCATAAAATTCAATTCAACAGTAATGTTGCAAAATAATTTTAAAATAAACCTATCTTTAGAATTTCCGATACAGAGTCTCTCGCGCTGGAGATAAAAAATGTTTCTTTTTTTGTAGTGTTGCCGTTGCTCGCTTTGAAATCGTTTAGTTTTTTAATCAAAAATTCGTTGATGTGTTACAATATATGAAATCAATGATAAATCAAATTCCGAAATTCAAATTTGGGCTTTCAGATGCCCATATGCAGTAGGATCACGTCATCAAAAATTGGATGGCTCTAGGTACCGTTGTTTTATCACAGTGCGAGAAACAGACATACATTTATGCAGATTCTTCATTATTTAATTTCTTCAAATATAATACAGGGCGATAATATTTGGTGGCAACAGTTTGAAAAGTGAAACAGACATTCAGAGTGATTCGACGTAAAATCGCAAAACGGAAACCATAGTCCCTCAGGGACAAAACCCTTTCGGACTACAAAAAGTTGTTTTTATTGAGGAATGATTTGATTATTACTGTCCAAAACTATTAGTGCAAAACAAACAATATATGGTGGCAACAATTTGAAAAATGGTACAACAGCCTTTTAATGTTTTCGACGCAAAATGCCAAAACGAAATTAATAGTCCTTCAGGGTAAATTGTCCCTTTGGACTAAAAAAAATCTGAAAGCTTTCAGACTTTATATTATACTCAAAGGAGCATTTATTTTTCATTTATGCACACATGCACGTTTCGAGAGCATTTGGGCTAAAAATATTTAAAAAGATTATATCATTAGAATAAATTTGGAGCTAAATCTCACACTACATCATCAACTAGATGTTACACAAAGGTGTTAAAAAATGACATATTATGCTAGCATAATCTGCAGAATACTGTGCTGTGTATATGTTACGGTGAAACACCGAAATCTGGAGAATGTCGACTTTCACCGGTGAATGTCAACATTCACATAGTCGCTTGGTGTATGTCCGAAATATTTTCCAAATACTCTTAGTTCTGTCGACATTCACCATGTACTAATGGTGAATGTTGAACATATAAGAATATTATATTTCCTTCTTCGTAATTCATTCGCGAAAAAACGCACTTGAGACTCAGAATAAGAACTTAAGAATATAAGAACTTAAAACACACAGTACATTCAAAATGAGAAAGGAAAATAATAGAACTTACCAAATTATGTAATTCAAATCTTATTTATTGCAACAGCTTAAGCTATTATGACAGTTTGAATTGCACAAAAGGCCCTTGCTTTCACAACTGCATTTATTTGTAGAACACTTCCTTTTGGAATGGCAGCGTGTACATAGACTCCTCTCTCTTCGACCTACGCCAGAGCATATCTGTGATTGTCGACATACACCGGTGAGGGTCCGAATGTACAAGAATGTAAAGAAATATTCGATCTTTCACCGACGTATTTGGTGAATGTTGACATTCTCCGGTGAAAGTCGACATTCTCCAATTTCGGTCTTTCACGGTAACATATATATGCAACACTACATTACTTCCACCATAGTTAGCTCATAAAGAAAACTGATTTACAGCTGATTTGCCTTTATAGTTTTCAGTATTGCATGCTTTCTGAAGCTAGTAACTGTCCTTATTGCATCGTTTATGTTCTCTTGTGTTTCATATTGTGACAAATTTGCATAGATCCGCCAGGTTTTTCCCTCTCATTATGGAATGGAATTCGCCACACTTTTCAGCGACTATTTTTTCAGCAACAACTGAATTCGTAAGCACTGTCTTTTATTTTTATATCAAATGTAAGTATTAGAGTCGGCTGTTGAAATTGCTGTTGCCATATCAAAAATAAACTTTTATGGAAAAACGTAAAACATCTATATTATCTAACAATTTCTAAACATGCAGAAGGAAAGGCCATTTTATTGCTTCAGTTAACAGGCTGGTAATTTCAAGGAACCTTTACCATGACACTATTTGATATTAGGTTGTTCAAACACAAAGCATGGACTTTTAGTGCTACGTCATTATTAATGGCATGATTGCGATAGTCATTTGCAGATGGAATCGGGTTTCCTTGAAAATAATTAACAGATAGGGGAAAAATAAAAATCATCTGAATTTTTATATGCCCATGTGAGAGGAACTTGCACTACATGAAATTTAAAAAATTTTTTGCAAGATGTCTCACGTTGCAAAAACATGACCTTCAAGGGCTTTTATTACACGTGTGCCGCATAATTAATACTAAAATTCCCAAGTCAGTTTATTATTTTTTCACATTAAAACGATGGTATAGGAGTAATGTAAGTTTTCATAAGCAAAGATACTCAAGAAGAAAAACAAGCCATTAAAACTCTGTTACGTAATTGTGGGAACGACAAGCAAATAATTTGATAATCATCGCTTGAACAAACAAATTATGCTTTTGATACAAGGAAATTTCATTTATCAATAATACCAAGGTCATGAATTATCCCAGACATAATTTCTCAAACAATAAGAGAAACAGAATTATAACTAGCTATAAAAAGAAACATTGATGTAATCAAGTTAATTTTGTAAATCAATAGTAGAGGAAATTGCATCTTATTGAGAGGTATTGAGAAGTCTAGTATGAATTCTTTTGATTTGCCACTTGCAATCAATATCTATTCTGGAGATAGGCTGACTTGTTATAGCTGGAGTTGAAAATAATTTGAAAGTACAATTCGTGATGTTTTGTTGCGATTCCCATAGCCAATGATCTGGCAGTTTCAGTCGCTTATGTATTTAAAGTGCCATAATCTTTTAGATTTTATAATATCCTTGTGTCGAAATTCATTTTTCATGTTTCTTGCTTTGAAAATTTTAAAAGTCCCTACAGTGGCCCTTGAGCAGAGACAGTATAAGTTAATTAACTAACACCTGTATAGCATTCGGATGCTTTTATACGAATTCTCGTCTTTGCGTATAGTAGAATACTAAACTCCATGAATACACACACAAAAAATAAATAAATTGATAAATCGTATTTAAAAGGTTTATTAAAAACTACTAACTTTTAACAAGAACTAATCATCATTCTTTGCGATAAAACCTCGTCATATGTCCACGAAATTAAGCTAATATGTTACGAGCCGTATTCGGAAACTAAGCACAGTTTTGAAAAAAAAAAAAAAAATACTAAAACAATTTTTTTTCGAATCCAGTTTTATTTTTACATGAAAATACATGTCTTAAACTATTTTTCAACATAGTTTCCGCCAATGATCAAACACTTATCATAGCGGGTGACCAGTTTTTGTATACCATCGTCAAAGAAACTTCCCCCCAGTTTCGATAACCACGACTCCACAGCATTTTTCGTGTCATCGTCAGATCCAAAGCGCTTGCCACCAAGCTCGCGCTTCATGTGCAGGAACAAGTGATAGTCGGACGGCGTCAAGTCCGGGCTGTACGGCGGGTGATCGAACTGCTCCCAATGAAACTGTCGAATTAATGATTGAGTGACACCAGCAGTATGGGGCCGAGCATTGTCATGGAGCAACACAATTCCTTTACTGAGCATTCCTCTTCGTTTGTTTTGAATGGCACGCCTTAGTTTTATTAAAGTCTCACAATATCGTGCCGCATTAATGATTTCACCTCTGGGAAGAAATTCAGTAAGCAAAACGCCTTTCCTATCGCAGAAGACAGTGCACATGATTTTTTGTGATGACATTGCCACTTTGAACTTTTGTTTTTTCGGAGAATGAGTGTGTCTCCACTCCATCGATTGTTTTTTCGATTCTGGTGTGAAATGACACACCCAAGTTTCATCACCTGTCACAATTTGGTTTAAAAAGTTTTCTCCCTCATCACTGTACCTCGTGAGAAATGTCAGGGCACTACCAAGTCGCTTTGTTTTGTGAACATCAGTGAGCATTTTTGGAACCCATCGGGAACACAGTTTGCAATAATTCAAGCGGTCAGACACAATTTCGAACAAAACAGTACGTGAAATTTGTGGAAATGCCTCTGAAAGAGTTGTCATTGTGAAGCGTCTGTTCTCATGAATTGCTTCATCAACTTTCCTTACCAAATCATCGGTGACAACAGAAGGCCGACCACTCCGACCTCGGCGTGGACATTTGTTCGACCTGCATTAAACATTCTTACCCACTTTCTCACCATTCCATCACTTATCGCGTATTCACCGTAAACTTCTGTCACTTGACGATAAATTTCGGCCGGTTTAACATTCCTCGCGTTCAAAAATTTAATCACGGCACGAATCTCACAGTCAGCGGGAGAACTAATTGTCTTAAACATTTTGAATGTGCACAGCAAACTGAAAACACAATATAGAGCAACCAAAATGGCGACAATTGAAAGTCAGTGAACAAGAAAGACTAGTGCGCATGCGCGGGACGCCTACCACAGCGCTGCGACGGCGCTAGAAGGAAACGGTACTTAGTTTCCGAATACGCTACGTAAAAGAACATAAATGCAGGTATAAAATACCAGGGATATTTTCGCGTTAAAATCAAGAAACTACCTCTTTCTCATAGCATTTTTTTGAAATTTGGGGCTTTCTTAGTGAAACCTTGCGCTGGAGTTTAAAAGAAATGGAATATTTAAAGAATGCTTAATGAATGTTTTAATGTAATACACTGGTTATCATAAATTAAAGAAAAATCACAAAAATAGCGATAACTCCCTCAAAAATAAACCAAACCGCGTAAAATTTGAATATGTTGCCAAGTAAGCGTAGCTGAGTAAAACTCAAATATGCAAATTAGTGGCGCTGCACTCGGAATACGTCATCTGCGAGGAGCATAAAAGTCCATGTCTGAGAGCAAGCCCACATATTTCACTGTGATAGTGACATCAGAAATCTGAGATAGCCGATTCGTAACAATGATCTCCAGGCATCATTTGCCTGGAGAACTACGATAGAAAGCCATTGGGAGACTAGAGGCAGGACAAAGTCAAACAGAAGTGGCCAGATGGCTAAATGGCAGTCCTTCTGTGGTTCATAGACTTTGGAGGCAATTTCAAATCACAGATTCGGCACCTAGGAGATTCAGCCGAGGACAGCCAACTGCTACGACGAGCGCCGATGGCAGATATTTGACATTATGTGCACTCAGGAATAGAACCGCTACTCCGACTCCTCTTAGATCCTCCCTTGCTGCAGCCACCGGAAGGTTGGTGTCAACGTCAACTGTGCGTAAAAGGCTTCACGAAGGCGGTCTGTATGCGAGGCGAACAACCATTTGCTTGCCGCTCAAATCACGCCATAGGAGGGACCGTTTGCAATGGGCACGACAACATGTCCACTAGATGCCTGAGCAAAGGATGGCTATTCTCTTTACGGATGAATCTAGGTTTAGTATAGAACGCGATAGTAGGTATTATTTGATATGGAGAGAACCTGGAACCCGTTTTCATCCGTCAAACATCCGTGAAAGAGATGCATACGGAAAGAGGCAGTGTCTGTGTTTGGGGTGGCATCTCTTTGGGCTGACGCACAGACCTATATGCTTTTCCAAGGGGAACCGTGAATGCTCATGTTTATAGAGATGACATCCTTGATGCTTATGTGCGCCCACATGCCGGGGTAATACGCGATGCTTTCCTGTTACAGGACGACAATGCAAGATCACACAGGGCTCGCATCGTATATGAATATCTTCAACATGAAACAATTATGCGCATGCAGTGGCCAGTTCGATCCCCGGACTTGAATCCTATCGAGCACGTTTGGGATGCTTTAGGGAGACGTTTAGCTGCTCTCAATCCGCCCCCTCAGACCCTTGCCGCGCTTGCAACTGCTTTGCAAGAGCATCTCGCTTCCTCTGGAACTGATAGACCGCATAATTGAAAGCATCACACATCGCTGAATGTGCTGTATTGCTTCTAGAGGCGATTACTCGTATATTCCATATTGAAGGTACTTTTACTGTAGCAAACTGACATCTTCGATTTGTTCATTGTATACATGTGCTAATTTCTATACTACCATAATTGTCTGGTAATTTCGTTTTATGTAATTTGATACCTTACTATGTGTTGTATATTGTGGGTAAGTTTCATTAAATTCTACATGTAACTTTTTCAGTAATCGTAATTTTTGTGATTTTTCCTTAATTTATGATTGCCAGTGTAGAAGGCTTAAAGGAGATAATATACTTATGCTATATGCGAAGTTTGAAAACGGAGATGATTTTTCAGCGTGATGGAGTGCTGTGCAATTTTGGAATTACCTGAGCCAAAAGGAGCAATTTGCCCAAAAGGACTATTAATTTCGTTTTCGCATTTTGCGTTGGTTCACTATAAAAGTATGAATCAGTTTTCAAGTTGTTGCCACCAAATATTAGAGCCTTGCATTATATTTAAAGAAATTAAATAATGAAGAATCTGCACGAATGTGTGTGTGTTTCTCACACTGTGAAAAAACAAGGGTACCTAGAGACATCCAATTTTTAATAACGTAGTCTTCCACTCGAATATGGGCATCGGGAAGCCCCAAATTTGGAATTTCTTTATTATCTATTTCATATTTTGTAAAACTTTAACGAATTTTTGATTATAAAACGCAACGATATCAAAGCGTTCCATTAACATTAACATCGCGGGCATGTTCAAGCACGGATATTTTATGCGTTTTTTTTTTTTTTTTTTTTTTTTTTTGTGAACCCTGTGGCGGTCTGAGAGTTAAAAGGGAGACTACAGAATTTATTATTATTAATATTTAAATACAGTAGTTAGAGAAGTTCTAATAATGTGACACTAATTAAATTAACTAAATAATATGCCGTTAAATTGAAACATATCCGTGCAAACCATTTTAATTGAATCTGTTGGGAGCTTAAAAAAAATTCCGCTTCAAATTTAATTTTCTTTCCCTTTTGTATCTTCATTTTGTTTAAAATGTGGATAAGTGGATTTAAAGACAAAACTGTCAGCTTAATTTCAATTTATAAAATTTGAAGCACATTTGATCTGTTTTCTGAACGTAAATTACAGCATATTTATTTCGCAGTTAATGTGAGATCCAGCCGATTTCCAGTGAAACTGATGGTTTTCCCTATGTGTAACACTTATACGAAACATTTTCTCTTAGAAAGTCCTCCACGAAGGCATCCTTTTCCTTAGGCAGGTAGTCCTCGAGGGCTTTGCCATAATTAAACAAGTCAATGAAACTGGATGTCTGCTCGGTAATTTTTCTTTCTCTTTTTGCTACATGTGTAACGTAAATGAGAGCCAGTGTTTAAATTCCTGTACTAAGAACAACCTTTCGAAGGCAGACTGCCCTCACACTTTTTTCTTTAATTTAGAATAACTATTTATTTAGGTATTTCTGTTTGATCGATTAAGAAAAGTACTTGAGAGCTATTTATTTTAGGGAAAGGATGCTTTCGTAGAAGTCTTTCTAATGGAAACTGGTTTGTATTCCCGTTACACAAACGGGGATAATAAAAATATATCTAAAGACAGTCCATTCGCCAGGAATTGAATATGTGTTGAACTACAAGTGTTCAGTTGTCTTATCAACTCAACCACTTGTGTACTTCCCAATTATTTATATACTTTAACAACTTGGTCGTAAAAAGAGATCTTGGTTGAATTCCTAAGAATTCTGTACAATAAAAAACACTCGTCATAGAATAAACTACACACATGTGTTTTTACAGTAAAGTATACTCGAAGAGGAGGGGATGTATAACATGTTAATGTATATATTTGGAACCCTGTTGGTAGGATGTGTGAAGCTTATCTATTTATTTTTAACAGTTCATTTAAAAGTGGCACTTTCCTATTATCTCTTTTCAATTAAGGTAGAAAGAAGTGCTATTTAAGCAAGGTAGGAAGAAGTGCATAAGGTATTTCTCCTACCTTCCCTGGTATGCCTTCGTGGTGTAGTGGTTCTGCACGCTGAGTCGGTATTCCAGAGGTCCATGGTTCGATTCCCGGCGAAGGTGTTGCATATTTTTAAATCTCTCTGGCTTCCAAAAATACCTAATATGTCTACAGTGGCGCCCGAACTAAAAGGGTGTTGGGTGATGAATCTCCTCACCCAGGATTTGGCGACTGGGTCTTCTGAAAATCCCAGTCGCCCTTTAAAAGGGGGAGTATAAGGTATTTCTCCCACCGTCCTAACGTGCCTTCCTGGTGTAGTGGTTCTGCACGCTGGGCCGGTATTCCAGAGGTCCGTGGTTCGATTCCCGGCGAAGGCGTTGCATATTTTTCAATCTCTCTGGCTTCCAAAAAATACCTAATGTCCCTACAAGTGCTATTTAATTAAGGTAGAAAGAAGTGCTATTTAAGCAAGAGTTTCGGAAGATAGTTTTAGACAGTGTCTGCCTATTCCAGGCCACGTTGTGCCGTGATTATTAGCTACTTGATTTAGTAGGGTTGAATGGCTCTAGCCATTTAGCTTTGTCTCGCCGGTTATCTAGAAACCAGAGCCTTTCTGTGAGTTAAATTATCCTGTGAGCCGTTTGGCTAATCTACCACATTTTGAATTTATTCATCGTTACGTAGTAAGCCAGAAGTGCTTTGCCTGTAAACGCAAGTTGGGTAATTGTTAAGTTTGTGTTCGAATAAAAGGGTCTTATACACTCTTTTTTTAATGACTTTTATTTTGTTTCGCAGGGGGAGAAGATAATTCTTCAATAGTCTTTTTAAAGTATGCTCTCTAAGGGAACTAGATTTCCTACGTGTAAAAGTATGAACAGGTTGTAGAAGTCGAATAGAAGTCTTAGAATATTTAATTTAAGGTCATATAACAGCTTGCTTCACATTAAATTAGCTAAGTTAAAAAATGCGTTTTGAAAAGTTCTTCTGATTTCAATTCCTTAAATAATAAGCAACGCATAACATGTTTATCGCGCGGTGAAAATCGTGCAAAACTGTGAATCTTCTTTATGACATTTTCCTTTTAAGATTTTTTGAAGGCAGTATCTATTTATGGAGAGGAAATTTTTGGACATCTCGACCAGGAAACGAACATTCGAGAGCACCTGTTCTTAAATAAAGCTCAATGCACGGCATGTGGTGATCAATCAAAACCTAAAAAGAATTAACCTAAAAAGAATATAGAAATGTGGTGAAAATGTAAACATTTCTATATTCTTTTTAGGTTAATTTTAGATTCTAAGTTTATGAGGACGTGTTTTTTCTCCAACAACAAAGTCTAAAAGCAAAGGACTATTTATTTACCACCAAAAAAATGCAGTAAACAGTTTTACCAGTTCGGACATAAAAGCAGACATTTTCTTTTCTTTTCCGTGCCATTTCACATATATATTAAAGTAATCCCATGTTCTGTAGAAATATAAGTGGAAAGTTCGAAATTAAAGTAAAATATTTTTATTTATTAAATATTAATACGAAAATATTAAAAGTTACTTAAGAGCACAAGTAGGAGATTTCTTTGAGATTCTAACATTTGTATCTATGCTCTGGTGTCTGTGGTGCGCGCGTATATATATCTATATATATATATTGAATTGATTAATTGAAATTCATTGAAATCGAAATAAATTTCCTAATACTTGCGCAATAGCTGGAAAGTAAGATAATAATAATTCATTTACTAAAGTAAGATTGATTACATTATCTTCTTATATAAAGTTAATAAAATGTATTTGAATGAAGTAACCCAGAAGTATGAAATTTAATCCTGAAAATAATATTTTTAATGGAACTTGAATTTAAATCATGAAAAATAGAAAAGCAAACTTTTAATATGAAAATTAATAAACCACGTAATTATCGTCATTGATCAGAAATTGACTTTTCAAAGGGAAAAAACCAAACCCCCGTTCAATTAACAATAATTAATAAATAAATGCGTTTTTCGGCTTTTACTCAAGTAAGAATGATGATGCCAAGCTGGTAATTTAAGTTAAGGCCAAAACTGTAATCGAGTTTTAACTCCATTAAAGTGACGTACTATAAAAAATTTCGTTAAGTTAATGGATTTTTTAGAAATCTCGAGATATTATAGCCAAATTAAGCAGAGTACTATAAAGAATTCATTTTGAATGTAGTAGTTCCGTTAAATTAATAGGTAGTAAAATTTATTATCATGTACTTGAGTAAAGTGTCCCCCGACATCTTCTCTTTCGTGCATGTTAATTCAAAGCTATTTTATAAATATAATAAGTTAATATTTGCTATATATATTCATGAAAACGAAAGAGAAAAATTCAATTTAATCTAAAAGCGGCCATAAACTAGGCACTGTAAAGGAAGCTTATATCACAAAGTACAGACTAGGAAATTAATCCCGAAAGTAAAAGTAAAAATCTGATGTGGACACCACATGATTTCTCATACGGGTTGTTAAATTATGCACATTTTTTGCTGCACTTCATTTAAGCTTATTTCCTCGAATTATCATAATGTAATTAACTGATTCCTCAAAGTAATTTCAAAATGACATCTAAAACTTGAAAAATTTTAAAAAAATTTAAAAACGATAAGTGATAAAATATAAATTTAAAAACGATAAGATAAACGATAATCGCACTTACCGTTTTTAAAATTTTGAAATGAAGTATTCCGGTCCATTTTAATCTTACGAGAGTCAAACTTCTTATAATGTCATTTTTTCATAACGAGTATAAAGCTTTTCCAAATATAAATAGAGGAACCGCATTAAAAGTCAGCTTTCATTATTTGGCCCAAATTAATTTTGTTTTAAAAATTTGGTATTGTAAAATCCTGAATATTCTCGTCATTTAAAATATTTATGTATTTTTGTTGCACTTCTTTTAAACTTATTTACTCGAATTATTCCAAATTAATTAATCCTTCAAGTTGAAAATGACATAAAAAATTTCAAATTTTGAAATTAAATATCCAGATCAATTTCGTCATTTAAAACACTTCTGTAACTGGAAGTATATGACTACGACCAACGACTACGAAAATAAAGGCCACTGAAAGACCTTAAAGCCGGGTAAGAAGGCGAATATGTATATGTACGTTTGAGTTTTGCTAATTGCAACGAAAGGGAGGGGCACAACTAGATGTTATGTTTTCTCCGTATGCAAAATTTCAACGTTCTGCGGCTAATAGTTTTTGAGTCCTGCGATTTACATACGTACATAGGTACTATGTACGTGCAGATGACACGAAAAAAAAAATTCCTTTTTGAATTTGTTGGGGGGGGGGAGTCCTGTATTATCTCCGTACGTACAGACGTCACGAAAAAAAAAATCGTGCGAATGGGTCCGGAAACGGCCAGTATTAATATTTTTGTTGAAACGTGATACCTGATATTTTTTGCAAATACAGTGCTTCCTTTTTTTACTTTGTATAAGGTGGTAAAAATTAGTGGCACTATGCCGTAATTTAAATTAAAAAAAAAAAAAAAATCTGAAAGCGTTCAGATTTTACATGACACCCAAAGAGGAGTTTTATTAACGTTTTGTGTGTTATGTTTATTTATTAAATATCTGTTCGCAGTTAAACCATAAAATTCATTTCAACAGCGAGGCCCACCAGCGGCCGAGCGGTAAAGACGCTGAACACTGGTAGTTCGGTCTGAGGTTCGAATCCCGTGAACGGGCTGGCTGCATGGGCGTTTTCGTGGTTTTCCCCATGTGTAACGTGTATACGAGCAGTTTCCCTTAGAAAGTCCTCCACGAAAGGCATCCCTCCCTTTAGGCAGATAGCCCTCGTGTACTTTGCCGTAATTAAATACACCAACACCACACCATTTCAACAGCGATATCACAAAATATTTAAAAACAGCATATCTTTAGAATTTCTGAGAGACAGCCTCTCGCATAAGAGTTATTATTATTATTATTATTTTTTCCCGTACAGTTATAAGGATTTTTAAGTTTTACTAACGTTTATTTTATTTTAAACTTTGATATGCTCTCTTATTTTCCATTTTCGGCCAGCATAAACGCGAGTAGGATTTTTCTGCTAATGAGTTTGCAAACTATAAAAGGTATTTAAGAAGTGAAGTGGCTTCAAGGCAAGAGAGAGAGAGAGAGCTTTCCTTCTGCCCTGTTACGCACGTGCTCAGTCACTTTGTGTCTGTTTTTACCCTTTCCGGCACGCTACCTTTTTAAAACCGAAGTTTTGATTTAAAAAAAAAAAAAAAAAAAAAAAAAAAAAAAAAAAAAAAAAAGTAGGCAGTCTAATCAGGCCTAGAGGAGTACACAAGTAAAATCTTGTGAAAATAGCACTTATCGTTTTAATTCTGTGGATGGGTGTTCCCAAATTGGCACACTGATTGAATAGAGCTTCGAAAAGAGTGCTGAAACGAGCACTGTTCTCAATGAACCGATCGATGAGATGCGGAGAAACAAAGAATACAGACTCTCAGTTGTCCTAGATGATCGGTGAACCCGGTCTGGGCCCACCTAGGGTTCGCCGTTCGATTTTAGGCAAGATTTCAAAGTAAAAATTTAAAACTAATATACGAGTAGAATAAGGAGATTAGCATACAGCCAAACAAATAACATAGAAATTTCTATTCAAACAATTCCTTTTATACCTTAAAAAATTTGGAAGATATTCTTTGAAAAATGAGGGTCTTAAAAAACTAAACATGGCTAAAATATATGGACTGGTTTGTGTTGAGTGTTGAGCTGCCATCTACTATAAATAAAGAAGGTTCAGAGTAACCTATAGTAACCTATAAATCCTTTTTTCACTCAATTTTTATGTGTGCACAGAAGGAAATTTTTAGGTGTGTCCAGACCGGACACACTGTACCGCAAAGAGTTAAGGCCAGAACTTAGTTCCTGCTGATATACTAGACGTATTGTAGTATTTGCATTTAGCTCACTACATACGTAGTGTCAAAAGGCCAATCTTCGCGTTAATAGTGTCTGTGAAGCATTTAAGTTTAATTCTTACTTAGTTAAATTAATTTTTAAGTGAGTATTTCTTATTTTTTTACGTTTTAGACCCAAAGTGTTGGTCTGTGTATCCCGAAGAGCGGGAGCGCTTGTATGCAGTGTGAAATAAAGGGGCAAGCTAATCCTTCTTAACTTGTTTGTCTATTCATCGTACCACCCGAACATAGCTTAAGTAAACTTCCTGTTCCCACTCAGGAGTCCAGTAATGTTTCCCAAATCAATTAGAAGAAACAGTACTCTTGACACAGTGTTGCCATTATTCGTTTTGAATTCGTTGATTCTGTTAATCAAAAATTCTTTATAAAATGTGAAATAGATAATAAACAAATTTGAAGTTCAAAATTCGGGCTTCGAAGTGTCCATGTTAGGGCGAAGGACTACGTTATTCAGAATTTGATGGATGTATGTACCGTCGTTTTTTTCACAACGCGAGAAACATAGATATCTCGTACCATCTCCTCAGGGGGCTGTGCCCGAGAAGATAATGTAACTGGCCAGCTATGTTTTCTGAACAACTCAACACTCACAAGCATGTCCATCCTGTGCACTATCATCAGATTAAATTACATTACGTTAACTTAATCCGACTTTGGCCGTTTTAATTACGTTAATTTATTTCGACTTTGGCCGTATTAAATTGTTAATAACAGCTATAAGCGGAAGCTAATTTTTTTCCTTTTCTTCGTTTATGAGAAAAGATAGAGCGATCTTTCTTCTTTTATTCCAGTGAAAAATATTTTTTCATATTTTATTTATTCCTTTCATTCCCAGTTTCTCCAGCTAAGAAATTCTAAAAAGGCCTTTAGCTTTAAAAAGGTTTCTTAGAATGTATACCATTTACAGCTAAGTGAGAACTAAATTTACAATACCCCTATAGCAATCTCCTCCGAAGGCGACAGTTTAATTATCCCCTCTTCATCGAAAATGGCCGGAAGCTTTCTTTTTCCTCCAAATAATGGACGCTTTGATCTCACCAGAACCAAACCGCAATTTGTTTCTGTTTCAGAACTAAGTCGAGGAAAGTCCTGTTCATGAGTGGCGGTGACGTAATTTGAATTTTAAGATTTATTTCGGAAAGTGGTGATATGATGAGCCTCACGTACGCGGGACGGAA
The DNA here is from genome assembly GCF_044657685.1 of Stegodyphus dumicola. Lineage (NCBI taxonomy): Eukaryota > Metazoa > Arthropoda > Arachnida > Araneae > Eresidae > Stegodyphus > Stegodyphus dumicola. Next base: position 15,807,424 of record NC_140772.1, on the reverse strand, counting down.
TAAAAAATATCACCGCAAATTTACAAGTTGATTGACATCTAGGCAGAGAATACACAAAACTTGAATCTTCAAAAAGGAAAGCAGATTTGGTTGTTTTTCTGTAGAAGGTTTGCTTACTTGTTTCATTGTATTCCGCAATCTAAGAGAAATTTTGTTTCGTCTGCTGATTGAAAGATTGCTTTCTACGTTGGAAATTATGAGGATTTTTGAATTGCTCATTCTTGCCGAATCACAGTTCAGGGAATGTGCAGAGGATAGTCTATCAATATTTATTTTACGAATAAAGATATTTTGTTTTACAGTAATCGCAATGAAATGTGAACTGAAGTGAAATTTTTCATGATGTGTACGGTCTATACATACCTTCATATTTGATCACCTGTGAAAGTGATAAACGTTTCTTAAGGCATTCTCCCGTGGGCGAGGGGATAAGTCCAGCGAATACTGATAGTTGGACCTAAGCTCAAACCTCGTCGAACAGGTTAGCTGTGTGGGCGCTTTGGTGGTGTGGTGTATTTAATTATGGCAAAGCACACTAGGGCTATCTGCCTAAGGAAAGAGATGCCTTCGTGGAGGACTTAAGGGGAACTGGCTCGTATACACGTTACACATGGGGAAAACCACGAAAACGCCCATGCGCGTTCGCGGGATTCGAACCTCGGACCGAACTACCAGTGTTCAGCGACTTTACCGCTGGGCCGCTGGTGGGCGCTCCACGAAGGAATATACCATATTTATTAATGAAAATCTTTTGAAATATTAAACTTTATGTAAAATACTATTAAAACTTCTAGTCATTAGGGGTTTTTTTATGCCGGGAATCCGAAAAACGTGCAATGCCCTCGCCGGGTTACGAACTTGGACTTCTTGAATACGCGTCGAGTGTATTACCGTTACACCACGAAGGCATGCTGGAAGAAGGGAGAAAATAGACCATAAGACCAACTTGTTTGGTTACAAGGGTTGGGTTGCGCCCACTTCTGATACCTTATAAACTTATTCCGAATTATTATAGTTCAGCCAATAAAAACAATGTTTCAAAATGCTTTTCATTTTGGGATCAAATCTTTTAACAGAGTCAAAGAAATGGTGAAACAAGCGAGGCACTTGCCTCAGATAAACAACCCGGAGGAGCTTAGCTGCGATATTTCAGAAATACTTTACCTTTTAAACCTTTCTTTAAATTTTTTAAAGAAATGCTGTAGGGTTGCCCTTTATTTCGCACAACAAATTATTAGTCCAAAGGGATTTGAATCCCGAAGTACTATTAGTTTCGTTTTGGCATTTTGCGTCGGACTCATAAATGTCGGTTCACTTTTCAAACTGTTGCCACAAATGTTAGAGTCCTGCATTATATTTGAAGAAATTAAATAATGAAAAATCTGCATAAATGTATGTATATTTCTCGTATTGTGATAAAACAACGGTACATAGAGTCATCGAATTTTGAATAACGTAATCCTCCAGCGAATATGAGCATGTGGAAGACCAAATTTGAAATTTGAAATTTGTTTTATGATCGATTTCCTATTTTTTAAAACTTTGACGAATTTTTGATTAACAAACTCAAGGATTTCAAAGCGAGCAATGGCAACGTTGTGCAGAAAAAACATTTTTATCTCCAGCGCGTGAGTCTCTGTATCGGAAATTTTAAAGATAGGCTCATTTTAAAATTATTTTGCGATATTGCTGTTGCACTGGATCTTATGGTTTAAGTGCGAGGAACATGATATTTAATAAAGAAAGGTAACACACAAAATGTTAAAAAACGCCCCTTTGGACGTAATTTAAAATCTGAAACATTTCAGATTTTTTTTTTAATTAGTTAATTATTTTAAGTTTTGGTACCTTTCCCGAAACTCTCATTTTCCTCTCACATTTCCTCGCCAGGATACAAATTTTAGTTAAAGTGAAGAAGAGTATTTAAACGAGCGAAACGAGAAAGTTAGTCAGTGCATGATTTCGCTAGCCAGCGTACGTTACTAATTTGTCCTTCCTCTCACGAGGATTTTCTGATACACGTTTTTGGCTGAATTGTAAGAATTTGAGCTATGGGAACACTCGTGTCCAGGTGGGCTGAAGGGAGCTTCCAATTCTTACAATTCTTACACGTTTTTGGCTATTTAATAAGTACATTGCTAAAAAAAGGGGGCAGTTCTATATCTTCCGTTCTATTGAACCGATTGTCGAAATTCAAATTGCGTTTTTCTTGTTGTAATAACTAATTCCGGTTACCGTCAGAGAGCATTAATTCCAGAGATAAGTGATAATCCGCTTCGTTATTAATACACACACATTTTATTTGCAATATAATATAATGGTTACAAGCATTATTATTAGGCAAACGCCTTCATGATTATTAGGCTTAACACCTTCGTTCTTCCATCAAACTAAGTTACAAAATATCAACAGAGACAAGACGTTCGGAGCGCCACATAACGGCGCGAACTATCAATTTATAACACATATCTCGAAAGCGCGACTTGGGATATGTATTAGATTTACATATAGCATTGTTCTAGTATATGTATTTTGATACAAAATCGGACTTTTTCTGAAACGACAAAATTTTTTTTCCATATTTTGAGTCTACGACTCAAATTATGCCAAACTGCCAAGTTTTGAAAAATCGCAGGACTACTTTTTAAAAATTTAGCTCTCAGAATTTTAGCTCCTCAATATTAATTGAATTTGTTATACTATTTTTATTAATATCTCTTTTTTATTAAATTTATTTCATTCCCTCTTTCAGAATTCGAAATTTAGGCTTAATCCAAATATAATTCGAACATTTTTTAGGATTTATCTTTAAAATTTGTATTTTAAAATATTTTTTTATAAATTTTAGAAAAGATTTTGCAATATAACCTATAAACTTTTTAACCTCATCTTAAAGCAGTTGTATTTCTAGGCACATCTGCAAAAAATTAGAGCTTTTTATTCAAAATTTTTCAAGATATAGATGACTTTACATATTGGAGCATTTTGAAATTTGGCATCTTTTATTTGAGCGATAATAACGCCAAACGATAACACGCAATTTATTAAAACTAATTGAAAGTATGAACGAGGATTTTCAAATAATTTTAACAAAGTGCGTGTTAAAATCCGCTCGTCTGCATTGAAAAAAAGAAAAGGAAAATAGGTTGCTATAAATTAAGAAGTTTTCCAAGTAAATTATTCTTGGCGAAAACTGAAAAAAATACACCAAGATAAATGTTTGAATTTCTCTGTAAATTTTGCACCAAATTTTACAAAATTTAATATTTAGGCATAATTTGAGTCTTTGAATCGAAATATTGAAAAAAAATTGGTATTTTATTTCAGAAAAAGTCGTCCGATTTTGTGTCTCAAAATACCTATGTTAGAACAATACTCAGTTTCGTCAATTGGCCCAGTAGAACGGGAGATATAGAACTGTCTCTCTTAACACCCCCCTTTTTTTTCTTTTTCTTTTCTTTACATTGCCGGTAGGTTGTTGAGTCAGCCTCGTTAGCCTTAAATTAAATTGTTAGTCCATCACTTTTCTTTATCTTTGAATTTATTGTGAACTAGTCTTAAGTTTCACAGAGAGTCGTCAGTGTTTTTAAGCACGAAAAGCGTGTATTTTATGTTAAGAGTTTGACGAATAATTTGAGGAATTTTAATAATTATCCTTCTTCTGAGCTGGTATTCTTTTACGCCTGTGCGAGGAGTTGCCAGGTTATCTCGTAAAATCATTTTAGCTTAATGATAGCTAAGAAGGTACGATCTTAAGGTACGATAGATAAGAAGGTACGATAGCTAAGAAGATAAGAACACTTGCGCAGTCACTTACCTTTTCTTAATTTATTAACGAAATGAATTCAAAAACTTAATGAATTATTAGCGACTAAATAATTAAAGGCAGACAAAAATCATTTTATCATATACACTAACGTCCATAAATTAAGGATAATGCAAAATCAGGCAAAGGAAGAGTTAGAAGCAAAACAAATTTCACTTATTTGTAAAGCTTATTTATTAAACAAAAGGTAAAGAGCAAAAAAAGATGCTATATGTTTGATATTATTAAAAAATTATCGATTTTTTCTCCCTGGAGCAAATTACAAAGAAAACCTATTCACAAAAACCAATATTACATGGTTGGTATGATTGTTAATACACTGTATGTCTCCCAGACGGTGCAATACAGTCCGTACAACGCCTAGGCATGCTGAGTATCAAATTATCGATCTGATCTTGGGGGATATTACACCACTCAAAAAGCAATGCTCTCCGAAGTTCCGGTAGACATGTAGGAGGAGGTTGACGGGCTGCAACTCGTCGGCCAAGCATGTCCCACACGTGCTCTGCAGGATTCAAGTCCGGTGAGAATGCTGGCTAGTCCATACGGGTGATATCCTGTGATTGAAGGCACTCACTTACGATGTTTGCACGGTGAGGACGGGCGTTGTCATCCATAAACACAAAATGCGCCCATGGCGCCCCGAAACAAACGTACATGTTGTTCCAGAATGACATCCGGATAAATTTGGCTTGTCATGGTTGCAATTTTAACATGCAGGTTAGTTCTGGAAGCCAGAATAATTCCACCCCAAACGAGCACTCCTGCACCACCGTAACGGTGTCGTTCAATGATGTTTTCTTGGTGATAACGGGTACCTGGAGCTCTCCATATGAAAGTCCGGCGAGAATCAGACTGCAAGCTAAACTTGGACTCGTCGGAAGACATCACACAAGCCCACTCTTGCGGTGTCGACAATGCATGCTCTCTACTCCAGGCTAACCGCAGGCGACAGTGAGTTTCAGTAAGGGGAACGCATCTGACAGGTCTACGAGCATATAGACTCTGCCCTAAGCGTCTGTACACGGTCTGCCTCGAAATTTTCGTACCAGTGGCTGAAGAGAGCTGACGTAACAGGTCTGAGGCTGTGCTCCGCCTGTTTCTTTTGGCAGTAACTGCCAAATACCGGTCCTCATTCGGGGTTGTAACTCTGGGGCGACCTGTGCTGTAACGTCTACTCACATTACCATCATCTTGGAATCGTTGCCAAAGCCTGGAGATGACACTCTGGGCGATTCCATGTTCGTCAGATACTTCCAGTTGGATACGCCCCCATTCCAGACGGCCGATAATTCTACCACGTAAAAATTCATCCAATTGCGTTCTTTGTGTCATAACGTTTCGGTTATTGCACTGAAATGCTTATAAAGCGCCTGCGAACAGTTTTACTTCTTTGCCTGTATTCCTTATATCTCTTACACTCTCGTCATTGTGACGTACCATAGGTGTCATCTGGTTACTTCCTGAAATTTGCATTTGATTCTTGAAGATGTGTGTAATGATTTTACAGGTGATATGTTTATTTTAGAGTTCGATTTCTGCGTGACTCCGAATTATCCTTAATTTATGGACATGAGTGTATTTAATTTTTAATTATCTATATTAGTTTAAATTTATATGAACCATCAAATAATAGATCATTACAGTAGGTTAAACTATTATGATCTCTTTCAGGTAATCAGTTTAAAATTTTAGATCTTCTTCGCTAAAGTTAGTACTAAATAAAAAAAAGTCTGAAAGGTTTCAGATTTTAAATTACGTCCAAAGGAGCATTTTTTTTTTTTTGACGTTTTGTGTGCTACCTTTATTTATTAAATATCATGTTCTTTGCACTTAAACCATAAAATTCAGTTCAATAGCAGTGTCACAAACTAATTTTAAAATGAGCATATCTTTAGAATTTCGAATACACAGTTCCGCAGATACAGTACAGTTTTACAGATACAGTAAAAAGGATCCCTCCCCCGTAGAGTGTTGCCATTGCTCGCTTTGAAATCCTCGAGTTTGTGAATCAAAAATTCTTTAAAGTTTTAAAAAATATGAAATCGATAATAAAACAAATTCCGTTTTTAATTTGGTCTTCCACATGCTCATATTCGTAGGAGGATTACGTTATTCAAAATTCTATGGCTCTAGGTACCGTTGTTTTATCACAATGCAAGAAATATACATACATTTATGCAGATTTTTCATTAGTTAATTTTTTCAAATATAATGCAGGAATCTAACATTTGGTAGCAACAGTTTGAAAAGTGAAACGGACATTTATAGTGAATCAACACAAAATCGCAAAACGAAAACAATAGTCCTTCAGGGACAAAGCCGCTTTGGACTAGAAAAAATAAATAAATAAATAAATAAATAAATCTTTTAGATTTTACATGTTGCCCAAAGAGGCGTTTTTTTAACGTTTTGTGTCTTACCTTTATTTATTAAATACCATGTTTTTCTCATTTAACTTATAAAATTCATTTCAACAGCAATATCGCAAAATAATCTTAAAATTAGCATATCTTTAGAATTTTCGATATACAGTCTCGCGCGCTGGAGATAAAAAAAATTTTTTCCGTACAGTGTTGCCATTGCTCGCTTTGAAATCGTTGAGTTTGTAAATCAAAAGTTCATTAAAATTTTACAAATCGATAATAAAACAAATTTCAAATTCCAAATTTAAGCTTCCAGATGCCTATATTCGGGTGGAAACGTACGTTATTCAAAATTTGATGGCTCTAGGTACCGTTACGAACGAATTTGAACCGTTGTTTTATCATAATGCGAGAAACATACATGTAGATCCTTCATTATTTAATTTCTTTAAATATAATATTTGTTGGCAACTGTTTGAAAAAAACTTTCGATGTGAGTTTCTAGGCGGTGAAAAATTAATGTCATTAGTTTAAAGTCACTTTAAAGACATTACCTGTCTAGGTGATTTTTTTTTAATTTAACAATTTTAAAAGAACAATCATCCTTAAATTACGAGGAGTGTTCCATAAGACGTGTTGCATTATGTTGCTAAATAATGACATCTAATGAAAGCTACTCTGTTGGCACACAATAGAAGTGTCAACTCTGAAACCAGTTTTGATTTTACATCACTATCAATTTTACGCTGCTGTCGATCCTGTCAAGTATCTAAAGTCTAACAATTTAATCAAATTCTTTCTCTTTTAGTTATTCTTTCCAATTTTCCCATTGCTAATTATAAGCTTGTTCAGGCTATGCAATTTTTCTCTTGTGTGACGGTATTTGATCCTACGACTTGTCAATCTTATGCCAGTATCAATTTTATGAGTTGTCAACCCTATACCAGCACACTAAGTATTAATGTTTTACTTTGTATTACATAATTATCAAAATTTGCCTTTTATCGGATCTATTATAGGACGGTAACTATTGTCGAACACATGGCAGGATCGGTGTTGTGTCTATGTAATGCAATTTGTACCGTTCAGATTCTATGTATTGCCGATTCTATGAATGTAAGCTATTGAAAACATCTTACTGTGCTTAAAAAACATCTGCGTGTAAACAAATGGAAAGGGAGCGATGGAGCAAACATGGTCACGAAGTAACGAAGCAGAAATGGACATGGAGGAATATCCATTTCATCAATAGATAGCTGATCGTTTTTTCCCCTGAATTATCAAGATATACAGGGGTTGGACAAAAATATGGAAACACCTTTAAAAAAACATGTTTCTTTGCTTAATATGGTGTAGGAAACCCGTTGGCATCCAAAACAGCTTGCAGTCTTCTCGGGAATGTATAAATACAGTTCCTATATGCTTGCCAAGGGAATATTATACCATTCTTCCTGCAAAACGGTGGCAAGTTCAGATAACGATGTTGGCGGTGGATAACGAGAACGCACTTTCCGTTCCAATGTAGACCACAAAGGTTCGATAATATTCAGGTCTGGTGACTGTGCTGGCCAGGGAAGATGGGACAACTCATCCTCGTGCTCAGAAAACCAGTCCTGGACAATGTGAGCTGTGTGAACAGGAGCTTTGTCGTCTTGGAAGACACCATCACCATCGGGGAACAAAGTTTGTACCATGGGATGAACTTGATCGGCCAAAATGTTCACATAAGTCTTGGCAGTCATGTGCCCTGACACAGTTATCATGGGGCTAGCAGAGAACCACGATATGGCTGCCCAAACCATAACAGAACCCCCGCCATGTTTCACTCTTGACAACAAGCAGTCTGTATTATAGACTTGAGATGGCGTTCTCCAGACGTAAACTCGGCCAGAAGTGGGAAACAATGTGAAAGAAGACTCGTCAGACCATATTACTCGCTTCCACTGCTCTATAGTCCAGGCTTTATGACTTAAACACCACCTTTTCCTGTTACGGACATTAGCATCACTGATGAGTGGCTTCTCAATTGCAGCACGGCCAGCAAGTCCCTGTTTATGAAGCTCCCTTCTAATTGTTTTGGTACTCACAGGGTTCGGTAACACAACATTCATTTCAGCAGTAACTTTTGCAGCTGTGGTCTTCTTATTTTTCGTCACAATTGCCCTTAATGATCGTCTGTCACGATCTCTCAGGACACACTTTCGTCCGCGCTGTGATTTAGCAGATGATGTTTTTCCGCTTTTCAAATATGCGGAATAAATCTTCGATACAGTACCTCTTGAAACACTAAACACCTCGGCTACCTTGCTTACGGAAGCACCTACCATACGTGGTCCAACAATTTGCCCACGTTCGAAGTCTGTTAACTCTGACATAATGCAATGACAACCTCACATAACAGTACTCCGACAACAACTGAACTGTTTAGCACATTTACGAAGTTGTATAGGTGGCGTCAGTAGTCAAAAACGCCAGCGCCACCTACATATTTCATTAAAATCAATCTTTCTTTTCAAACATGCATTTCACAAGGTGTTTCCATATTTTTGTCCATCCACTGTAGTTCTTTACTAACGAATTAAATTTTTGTGCACTATGTTCTTGTGCAACATTTAAAATTAATTTTTGGTTTCAGACCAGTCTTACGAATTTTAATGCAAGCTCTAAAGATTTGCCTGTTTTTGGTCAAACTCGTATATTTTCTTAGCCCAAAGGGACCGAGCAGTTAGGACCAAGGACCGAGGCGTTGCCTTTGCCTTATGGAGTACCTTTGCTAATATTAGCAATAACCTCCACACCATCGTTAAGAAATATGAATTAATTCTTAATTCAGAGTAAGCGTCGTTAAATAAAAGAACAATAACCGTTAAGGGTTTAAAGAGCCAGGAGATCGATAAGAAGTCTACACAATAGCCCCGTTCACAAGAGCAGATTCGACCGGTAGCGAAAACCGGTTCTTCAAACGTGTCCCGTTCACATGGGACAAGCATTAATTGCCTCGCCGAATTGGAGGTAGAACTTGGTTGAATGTTCCTTACCTCTCGGGAACAGGGCAAATGGGGAGATTTCCCGTACTATACTGCGCGGTTCACTTAATTTTAGTTACTGCTCGCTGGACTGTCAGCGAAACAATCGCGCTGATAGATGTCTGGGGATGTGATAGCATCCCCCCAAAAATTAGATAGAACTGTACAAGATACGGAAATTATAGACAAATACAGACAAGGTTATCTGATGCTAGGTATTCCAGAAATATCGTTCAAATTAAAACTAAAGTTAAGACAAATGCATATCGGCTTCAGCGCGACAAGGGACTCGGTACCTTTTGAATGATTTTTTTAAAAAACATTTAAGCATTTTCAGCTACTTTTTATGAATATTATTAAATGGTTTTGTGAGACAAAATAATTTTAAGATGAAAAAAAGTTTTTGCTAGTAATTTTTTTAATTTAAATTTTTGAAGAAAAATTTTACAATTAAAAGGTCTTTCTTCTCCTACAATTTTCAATGTCTCCCCCCAGTTTTTTTATTGTATTTATTAGAGTGTTCTTAATAACTTCAAGGAATGATTTTGCAATTAATGAATTAGTTTCTGAGAAAAAAATAAAAATATAATTTTATCTAAAATCTTTAAAACAAATATGATCTCAGTCACATTTTCATTTCAAATAATTTTCCTTTCAGTATTTTGCAAAACCCATCCTTGTTTCTATAAAAGTTATGATTTTAAATAAGCAGTAAAAATAATAAAAAATTTAGTCCATACCTGTATATGTTTTAGGAGTTTAAGTAAAAGGATTTATTGAAAAAAAAAAATGCAAAAGGTTTCTCAGTTTGCATTTGCAGTTTAAAGAATACAAACTGTCTAAACAGACATTTAATCATTTCAAATCTTTAAAATTTTATTATTGAATTTTAATAAACATATATATATATATAAAACAAACCTAGTGCTATTTATTCAATTGGTAAATATAAACATAAATTACAATACTTTTTTTTAAAACCTTATGTGGCCAGAAAAATTGCAAACTCATAAAACGCAAGCAGAAGTTTCCTTTACCTGTTTTTGTTTTTTAAAACACGTTCAAAACAATTTTAATACATTGATTAATCATAATATTGTTGCGTGCGTACGGGTTTCTAATAGATTGATAATAGTTCGTAAATGATTATCATTGGACTCAAATCCGATGATAGCTTAATTAAATTAATTTTATCAACAGAAACACTTCAAAGTTCTGGAATTTTCCACAGAAATACTCGTACAAGTGTTTAGAATATCACTAAGTATAATCGGTAGTTATGCTTCAATCTAATAAGAACGTTAAACACAACGGGATGCAAAACGCATCTTAAGAGAAAGTTAACTCAGAAATATCTTCAATCTCACGCTGAACTCACAACTGGCAACAATAACAACTTACGAGTATATAGCATAAATAATGTCATAAAAATAGTGTGGTATAATGAGATTATTACTTTGAAACCGCTGTTTCGAATTGATGCCCAAGAAGAACCAATATTTCCCATTTTGCTTCATTGCATATCTTTCAAAAAAGTAAAAAATTCCTCCAATTAATTTCCTTTATCATTTTTTTAAATGCGAAAAGTTTGTTTTATAAGCTGTTAAAATGTCGGAAGTTTGTAACCGATATATTTTTAGATATGAAATTTTTAAATTAATGGGCGTCAAAAAGTCTAAAAATATGAACGATTTTCAAAAATTCTCCCAAAATATTTTTAAAAAAGTTTTGCTAAAAATTTCATTAAATTTTTCCCCTCCACAGTGTGTTATGGTGCAAAAAACTATAATAGTGTGTTATGGTGCAAAAAAATATAATATTCTGAGATTCTCAGTTTATTTGTTAATATTTGCAAAAAATCGTTTCAACTTTAAATTTGAAAAAAATCTAAAGTTCAGGTACCAGTTGCGAACGTTCAGATTACAAAATTAACATCAGTAAACAACGTTAAAAATGTGTAATCAGTATTAGAAATCTGCCAATTTGGAGACGTGATTCTTCACAGAGGCTTAGGTGTAAAGGGTAGAAAGACGGTGGTCTTCTGAACGGGTCCTTAAGGCAAAACTCTTTCCCGTCTCCTTTTTCTCCTCTTGCTAACGGCAGCTGTGCGAAGGAGCGTTGCATGTGAACGGGGCTAGAGGGACGAAAACTTCTTTCAACTGCTCGCTTACCTGGGGAAGGGACAGGAGAAACCCCTCCGCGGCAATTGCGTAGTGATTGAGTATATTATTCCCGATTCCAAAAATTAGTGGGAAGCCATTTTGACTATTCCCATCTTCGTAGGACTTTAATCAAACGAATTATTAAGTAAAAACTCTGAAAGCGCTAATTTCATTTTTCCGAGTGGCAACAGTCTCGCACGTTGGAGATAAAAATGTTTTATTTCAAAAAATGCTTACTACTGCTCGCTTTCAAATCGCAGAGCTTATTAATCAAAAATTTGTGTTGCAAAATCAATACATATAAAGAAGAATGTCTGTTTGTGTGTTGTTTGTTCGCGTTACTGATTTCTGATCAATTATAATCAATTTTGTGCCACATTTAATCGACTAAAACTGAATATAGGTGAAATATTAGCTGGAACTTGAGCCTCTACGACCATTTGATTAGAAAGAGGAAAATCATTAAAAAACTGCATGCCATTGTTGCTGATTATAATGAGAAAGAATTAGCTTATTTTTCTACCGAAATTTTTTATGTGGGTTCCATATCACATCAGTCTGAAAAATGTATTACTATGAATCGTATTTTTTGCATCGTTGTTAGAGAAGGATTACAGTGGTATCGTTCTCTCTGCCGTTAGATGCATTTCAATCTAACTTAACTGGCATCGGGTACTTCCGCTAGTACGGTTACATGAGCAAGATGCAAGAAGCGGATGTTAAGTTTCAGTTAAACATTTTATTTTTAACAACTTAAATCCGAAGCATAAATAAACGTTTTAGTTCTTTTTATTTTAACTGAAATTACGTCAAATGTTTGAGAGCGATGGATTTCTCGGAGAACTATCAAAAACATTACTAATATTTCTGAATAACTGAAAATGCATTGTGTGAAAAAAAAATGGCAAAGAAAAGAAAAAAAAAAATTCTTCCATAATCCTCGGCTTTCTGCACAAAAACACCGCATTTACCACAACTTAACAAAGATCTTCAAGTCGTGCGTCAGCATCCAACGTCACGACTCTTCAGCAATCAGAAGATTTATTTTTCTCGCCCTTACTCGTTAAAAGGCTTATCTCGAGTGTTTACAACACTTATCTCTGGTCCACTCAGTTTAATTTATTTCTTCTGTTGAGAGGTGCAGTCCCCAAAATGTTTGCCAAGTTTCATTTTCCGATGAGGCTTGGCCTTGATTCCGAAGAACGTCTTTTCTTCCTTTCTCTCCATCAATCCTCACCTATCTGGTTAGTAAATCACGAATTTCAAGCCGATGTTAAAAAGTCGGCCTTTTTCTTTCAAGCTCAACACAAACACTAGGGGCTTCATTCTTATTCCACTCGCAATATCGTCCTCTAACGAAGAGGTAAATGCATATCTTAAGAAAAAAAAATGAAGATAATTGCACGTTTTGAAAATACACGTAAGTTTGTTTTGCTTGTTTGCCAATGCGCATAATTACGGGCAATATAATAAATTCTGGGACTAAGGCTCATACGAAATTCGAAAGTTGAAGAAAACAATATTCCTATTCTGATTCTTCAATACAGAGTCCCTGTAAGCTTGGCACGTTCATGAAGCAGCTGGTTTCGGCAGCTGCTAGATTTTTTTCATGTTCCGTAATTACGTTTAAGTCTCCATTTACGAGTTTCTGAATTTCTTTTTCAAGTGAAATTTCATTCTAGAGAATTATGAGATTCTAGAGAATTATGAGATTCTATGATTTAATTCTAGAGAATTATTCTAGAGAATTCAAATTAAAATTACTTTTATTTGTCTATTAGAAACTAACCTGCTTGTGTCAAATCTGGTGAATAGCAGAAAAAACATCTGATGTATACACCACATGACTTCCTTGTACGGAATATTAAATTATACGCATTTTTTCTTGCATTTCATTTAACTTATTAGATTGAATTAAACCTACTTTCGCCGACAGTGCATAAACCACAATAGAATAAATGCGTTCTTTAAAATTCACTTTGTTTACCATAGCGACACTCTGGCGCTAGGTTTACTTAACAGTATTATATTTCGTTCATATTATAACTCAGAATGCACAAAATTTATATCATTTAAATTATCTAATCGTTGCCACATGTTCTATTCAAATACTATAACAAAGCTAGAACGATGTATAAAAGAAATTAAGCAAACAAAACGAAAAAGAAACGAAAAAAAAAAAAACGAAAAAGAAAATTGAGTATTTCTTATTCAATTAATTCAGTTTTCACTTCGCGACAAGGCAAAAATACATAAAAACTCAAAATATCTGTATTAAAAATTACGAATTAAATCTTAAACGCTTATTTCCTCGAAAAAATTCCAGAAAAGATTAAGCATGATTTGATTCGCAATAATAAATGAAGGCGTTATTTTTGTGTTGCGAAGCTTAGTGTCTCTAGATTGGCAACAAATCTACAATTCTGCTGTTTCAAATGTGAACAAATATGTCAGCCATGTTATTTAAAACTTAACCGCACTTAAACAGCTTTTAAATTGTTGATAATTGTACAAATATTGCTTCCAGAATTACGAAAGGCATAAAAACCTTAACCGGAAGATAAGAACAACATAATTCAATTATTTTTAAAGCAAAAAATGTACAATTTACAAACATATAAGAGTACAGAAACTGAGATCGCTGAGCCGGGTAACAGAGTGGATATATTTATGAATATATTTATATACGTTTGGCGCGGCCGATTGAAACCAAAATACGAGGTGCACATCTACATGTTATAGTAGTCTTATATACAAAATTTCAACGTTCTGAGGCTACTCGTTTTTGAGTTATGCGAGATACGTACGTACGCACGCACGTACGTACATACGTTCGTACAGACGCCACAAAAAATTCTCTTCAGAATTCATTTTAAAGCAGTTTTTTAGTGTTTTTGGAGGAAAAGAGTCTTTTATTCTGTCCTTACTTAAAGATATCACGCAAAAACATCGTTGAATTGCATTCAAAAGCGGTCAAAGTGGATATTTTCGTTGAAATATGCTGCCTGAAGCTTTTCGCGATTACAATACTTCCTTTTTACTTCGTACAAGGAAGTAAAAATGAAGATTATTGCACATTTTGAAAATACACGTAAGTTTGTTTTGCTTGTTTGCCAATGCGCATAATTACGGGCAATATAATAAATTCTGGGACTAAGGCTCATACGAAATTCGAAAGTTGAAGAAAACAATATTCCTATTCTGATTCTTCAATACAGAGTCCCTGTAAGCTTGGCACGTTCATGAAGCAGCTGATTTCGGCAGCTGCAGTTGCTAGATTTTTTTCATGAAACTCATGTTCCGTAATTATGTTTAAGTCTTCGATTAGGAGTTTCTGAATCTCCTTTTGAAGTGAAATTTCGCTGTAGAGAATAGAAACTAACCTGCATGTGTCAAATCTGGTGAATGCACGGTGTAGATGAAAATTGCAACGCTTTCCATAACGAGAAAGAATGAAACTGTATGTACACATTATCGTGTAGCAGGAAAAAAGGCTCAAATTTTTCTTTTTAGCCCAAAGGGGCAATTTTCCTAGAAGGGCTATTAATTTCGTTTTGCCATTTTGCGTTGGTTTACGATAAACGACGTTTTCAAATTGTTGCTACCAAATATTAGAACCCAGCATTATTTTTAAAGAAATTAAATAATGAAGAATCTGCATGAATGCATGTATGTTTCTCGCACTGTGAAAAAACAACGGTACCTAGAGATATCCAATTTTGAATAACGTAGTCCTCCACTCGAATATGGGCATCAGGAAATCCAAATTTGGAATTTGCTTTATTATCTATTTCATATTTTGTAAAACTTTAACGAAATTTTGGTTAACAATCTCCAAGATTTCGAAGCTGGCAATGGCAACACTGTACGGAGGGCGGAAGCATTTTTATCTCTAGCGCGCGAGACTGTGTATCAGAAATTCTAAAGATATGCTTTTTAAAATTATTTTGTGATATTATTGTTGAACTGAATTTTATGGTTTAAGTGCGAATGATACTTAATAAATAAAGTTAACACACGAAACGTTAAAAAAACGAAAAAAGCGGAAAAGCTTTAACTTTTTTTTTTTTTTTTGAAAAAAGACGTTTTGCAGCTATTTTATGAGCTACTTCTCATTAGTCTATTAACTAATGTTAGGCTCACCAACTATCATTTGAAAAGAGAGGTGATGGTTTTGGAGTAACAATTATTGAACGTTTTTAATGTTTTATCGAAATGTTCGTTTGTTTTTGTTTTCGATTTCGTTTTCCATTTTTAGTTTTCGATGTTTTATCCTTTGGAGTCTGCGAAGGGCTACCCCCCTTGGATTCATCATCAAGATGTTTGAATCCATCATGAAATCGTTTATACCAACGAAATGTCTTGTTGATACCTCATGCTTTGCGCAACATCTCAAATGTCTCCATTGCTGGTTCACATTCTTTACAGCAAAATTTCATTATTATTCTTTGCTCAGTTCGGAACCCGCGGCAACCCAGATTCACTGAATCAAAGCAAATGTTTAAGTAGATAAAAAATTCTTCCCGTAAGTAGCAAGCTGAGATGTCATAATAATAAATGTTGTTAATTATCCTTTGAAAGGTTTTTCTGGAATTTGTTAACGAATTGCTCCTAAAACTTTAGACACAGATCGTTATTCTTTCTCCGTGTGTGCATTCACTTCTGTTGAAAGCCAGAAGCACCATTCACTTGCTATAGGACAGATCCCTAGCTTATTAACTTTTTTCCCCTAATTAAGATATGTTATATACTGACAATATGATAAATATCTATGCGCGACTTGTTACGATTCTCTAACAACATATATTCATTGATGAATTTTAAAGAAACAAGATTTGTATCACAATTCATTGATGAGAAGCATGCCTACATTAACTTAAAATGCACTTCAGGTTGATTAATTCTCCTCACGTATGCTTATGCTAATATTTCCCGGATTCGACGATAAATGGATTAATTGTACATAGAATGGTTACCAAAAAGCGAAAAGTAATTCATATTTTAAGCATTCATTCATTGTACAGTCGACGCTGCTTAATATAATCGCGATTAATGTTATCATTCGGATATTGATGTCGGTTTGCCGAAACTACCCCGGTTTCTATACGAAAACGATGAAAATACATCGTTTATTATGATAAACAATACTATTAATATGATCAAACATCAATAGAATAATTTTGTTAAACTAAAGTCGTCAAACAAAGTATATTTTAAATATTGCCAAGTGACAGAGAAATGTCGCCAAGTTAGAGGTTAAATCGACAAACAGCTTGGCTTCGATTTCAGTGAACCATTTCAAATTTAGCTAAAATGCAGCCTGAGTTTAACGTATATTTTGAATAACTCTATCGAAGGGCGATCAGACACAAGTCTTTCTTCTAAAGAAGCGAAAAAATTCTGCAGTACTTTTTTTTAAAACAAAGAACTTCCTAGAAACATCTATGACAAATTAAAATTACTTTTATTGGCTAATTTAAAATTTTACTCTGCAATGTTCTCTTCTAATGTTCTTCCGAATATTAAGATTAGGAGTACAGAATGAGTCAAATAATTTCCAGAAATATGAATAGTTCTTAAACAAACGTTTTTGCATTTTCCAAATTGAAATGCTGTGAAAACAACCTATTGATAAGTTCTTTATATTTTTATATTAAACTAGCTAAATTACATTGCTATTTTGAAGGATATTTTTTCTCGTCTTTTAATGTTACCATTCTGTTAATGTTACCAAAAGAGCACCGTACGAACATGAACACAGAAGATAAACGGAAGGAAGCGAGAGAAGATTATGATATGGATGCTGGATTAAGAATAGTGTTATGGTTCTACTTTATTTCTATTGGTTGTTTGAAAATGTATCATTACGACTAAGAAAAAGACTTTGGTTTCGTTTTTGAGATTTGTAAATATATGCGTCATGAGCGTGATTTAAGAATTGACTAGGATTAATTTTGAGATAATGCAATAGACGTGTATTTATTACATGTATTTAACTATTTTTAGGATATAAAAAATTAGCTATATTAAAGAGGAAATTTAAAAGAGTGCTGTAAATTAAATTTAGAATTTTTTCTTTTATATATTTTGTAATGAATTTAAAAAATTGCTTTCCACAAAGAACCATACACTTCCGTATCAGAGACTTTTATAAGCATACATCTATTTCTTCATCTACGTAAATATATCTTAATTATTTAGAAAGGGGCTGTTGCATCCTAAAGAGATTCAGAGAGACTGTAGCACGTTTTGCATCACAGTTGCTTGAAACCTTTTTTCCCCCTATAATGCCTCAAAATTTGGTTGCGCAGAATTTTAAGAGAATTAATGATAAACGGTGGCCCATAAGATCACTGTTTGAATCTATTTCTAGCAGAAGTGTGTTTTCTTATGGGTTTAATAAGTAACACGTATCATATTGTAATGCCCTAAAATGCATTTTTCTCCGTACTGGTTGAACTTCTGAAATGGCGACTAGCAGAATTTTTCTGGCGCAATTATATTCGGTAACCGACAACGCCTGAAATATGGACCAGATAAACTAAAGCCGAAGACTACTGCACATTTAAACAAACGCTTCAATGCAACTTGCATCGCACTGGATATGCCGCATGCAGGGAGATCAAACTGTCGACATGGCCGAGAACAAGGAACTGTTACAGAATGTTAGTGTCGTCATTCTACGAATCCAAATCAACAAGCCGTCTGTTGTAACACTGGCAATTCTCAGAACATTATTACAACGAATGCTCAAAGATGGGAAATTGAAACTATATCATCCGAGACATGTCAACATATTAAACGAATATGTTCCTGATGTCACCCGCAATTGGCTGAAGGGTGGCTCCCCAAGTTGGAAGAGGACCCACAGGTGGAACAAAGTACGACGTGGGCTTCTGAACCTCTTGTGGACTTTCACCTCTGTAGTAGTGTATGCAGATATAAGTGCGTATACTCGCCTGATTAAAATCCATATCTGGTATTCAAGAACGATAATAAAAATCTCGGCGTCATGGTATGGGGAGGTGATGCTTGCCAAGGTGTGACTGGCAATTTCTTCTTTGGAGTCAATCGTGAAAATTACCCCGAGATTATTGAGGATATTGTTTAATCTTTACTTGCCAACTATACTACAACTGTACGGAATTGACTGGGCCAGGTATTTGGATCGGACGTCACCGGTTAACTGAATGGCAGATCCACTTATCTGATCTCACCGCACCAGACATTTTCTTGTAGGGATGTTTAAAGAATAAAATTTTTCCCGCAACATCAATACCCTTCAGGACCTGAAGAATGTGACTACTGAGGAATTTACCGCTGTTATTTATTAACTATGTGTAAAATCATGGAAAACTGTGTCTTTGGGATAACAGGTTTATATTGACGTAAACTTGCATGCCTGGAATATGGACCATAAAAACTCGCATGTCTGGAATAGGGCATGCAAGTTGATCATATAATGAGAAACCGATATTAAGGACTGTTTATGCTACAAAGTAAGCTATGTGTTTTTATTTCATGCTGACTTCTTTAAAAGTTAAGGGGCACCAGAGTACTTCTTTAAAAGTTAAGGGCCACCTACTTGTGGACCACCTTTCACATGCAGGTAAAGATTTGCAGGCGAAATTATTTGACAAATTTGAAATGGTCAGTTTAAAATGGAAAATTAATTAAGTGAACTTCTTTCACACAAAGATGCCCTGCTTCACCGTGAATAATATTCAATCGAGGGAGGGTGGGGTTGACTACAAACATTAAATAGCACTTTACGTTACATTTCTTTATCTGCTTTGTAAATAATGAGAGGAAAATAAAGTGGGGTGGTTTAAGAAGAAAGCAAAGTTAAAACTTAGTAAGGGCCTTTGCCAAACAAAGGGCTCTCAAAACATATTCTTGCGACAGCTAAGCTCGCAGCTCCGGTTTGGGTTCGACGTTAGCCTGAGAATTCTTCTCTTACGAAAAAGTATCTCTGCAAGTAGAGAGCACACCTATTAAAATAGTATGCTCTCTCTCATTGGGTTCTTTCTCTACATCACGAAAACAAAATTTTTCTTCCGTTAGGTTAAGGAAGAGAGAACCCCTCCTTTGTAATCGATGATTAGACTGATAGATTCCTTTGGATTTGAAACTTGATTGGTCGAATTCTTCCTTGCTGCGGGTTCTGATCACCACAATTTTAGAAAGTATCATTGGGAAACTTCAAACTGTGCTCACATTGGATTGTAATTTCTTCTTGATTTAAATCGAAAGCTCTCAATGAAGTCCAAATAATGAGCTCCACCATTTCTGAGAGCGACCAAGGCACAGTCCTCTTAAGAAACTCAGACTTCCACTTAAATTGCTGGCAATTACAGAAGCTGCAAGGGAATAATTTTTATACTTTGGAATATTGGTTTTTGAGCAGGAAAGCATCTGAAAATTACATTTTATCAGAAAAGGAATTTGTGTACCGAAAGCTCAGATCCATAGCTCTGCACTCTATAACAAGGGATTAGATTGGTCACAATGTGATTTGGTTTTCTGACATTCAGTTTGCAATCATCCTGTGTATCTTTAGCTGTGGTTATTATTTGTGAAAATGGCTGTCAGTTCTGCAACCAATTTGGTATCTCTTCGTAAATGACATTGTTCTTACAGTGCATGTTTCTATTCAAAGGCTGCGAATTACTTCAGGAACCACACGTTCCAAATCGAAACTTTCCACATTTCCTTCTGCTTTATTATACGTCTTGTGTTTGTAATTACCCATTATAATATCTAATGTTCAGAAACTTTGATTTTAGCTTTATTGGACTAATTAACTGCGCTTAGAAAACGACACGCTGGTATTTAGTATTTTTAAAATGAACAATATTCTTTTTTAAGCATTTTTATTAGCTATAACATGTATTTATGGAGGGGGGCTAACAGACAGAGGATTCAGTTGATATGTTCATCTATCGTTTTTCACAGCGACTATAACAATTACAGGCACTATTTATGATACGCTAATACAGTGGTGGCCAAAATTGTGGACACTTTTGGAAATTTTTATGTTTTTGAACTTTGTATGCTTATAGAAAACGTTACGTTTCACAAAATGCAAACTTGTATATATCATTTTAAAGAGAATTTATTACTGAATTCAATACAAAATACAAAATTGAATCATTTGTAATAAAAAAAAAGTTAAACGATAATAGTTATCGATATAAATTAGACAGTGATGATTGCAGTGAGTTAACAGTACTTAGTAGGATACCCTTTATTTTTGATTACAGCTTCACATCGACGTTTCATTGAGCTGACAAGAGTTTTAAGCTCTTCTTTCGTTATTACATGATGCCAGGAAACAATTATAGCCTCAATTAGTTCCCTTTTATTTGATGGGCGCCTCATTCGGACAAGAGGTTTCAAACGGTGCCGCAAATTTTTGATAGGATTGAGGTCAGGACTGTTTCCTGGCCATGACAACAATTTAATGCTCTTTGCACGAAACCACTCTTTCGATATTTTAGTCGTGTGGCAAGGAGCAGAATCCTGCTGAAAAATAAACGAAGCATTGTTGGGAAAGAGATCTCTGATGGA
Source organism: Stegodyphus dumicola (assembly GCF_044657685.1). NCBI lineage: Eukaryota > Metazoa > Arthropoda > Arachnida > Araneae > Eresidae > Stegodyphus > Stegodyphus dumicola. The sequence goes on along the minus strand of NC_140772.1, from coordinate 15,786,474 downwards.
AGGTAGAAGTTTGGGTTCTAGAATAGTGTCAATGTATTTTCTGACATGCATGACCAAATCATAACAATAACTGGGTTCTTCACAGTTGCTTGAATGCAGTCAGGATGTAGCTCTTCTGCGTCTTACATATTTTCGCCCATCACTACAGAATAACGATATCTTAGTTTCATCACTCGATATAACTTGTGACCACTGATCATCTGTCCAATTAATGTGTTCCTTTGCCCACTGTAGTCCTTTTTCTCGTTGCTGAAAATTAATATAAGGCTTTTTTCGTGGAATTCTACCTCTCAGTCCAACATTTGTTAATCTTCTCCTGATTGTTCTTGAACTGACAGAAACACCAGCATCATTCAGATCACTTCTGATGGCCGCTGATGACATTTTTCTATCTTGGAGACATAGTCGTTTTATTCTTCTGTCATCAATAGATGTGGTGCACCTTTTTCGGCCTTTTCCTTCTTTGTTTTTTATTGAATTCGTCTCCTGATATCGTAAACAAAACTTTCGGACTCCAGATGTAGTCACTGAACCACCCGCCTGTCTTGCAATTTCAGCATAGGAAAGACCCCTTTCTCGTAACACAATAATATTACATCTCTTTCTAGGTGCCCAATCTACTCTTTTATTTGATGTCATTGCTTCTTGACTAAATATTAAAAATTTTTACAAAACTTCCTACTTGTAATTGCAGTGTATAAGAAACATGTCCTCCTTCTACAGAACAAAGCAAAATAATGAATTGTATCAAGTGTAAACATGATGTCAGCTTCTACTGGCAGTTACTAACATTTAATTGAACAAGAACAATGATTGAACTGAACAGTGATTTGACTGAACAAGAACAGTGATTGAACTGAACAGTGATTTGACTAAACAAGAACAGTGATTTGACTGAACAAGAACAGTGAATTTGTGTGAGCTTTCGTCACACAAATTCCTTTCCCGATAAAATCTTTCCTGCTCAAAAACCAAAATTCCACAGTAGAAAAATATTCCCTTGCAGCTTCTGTAATTGCCAGCAATTTAAGTGGAAGTTTGAGTTTCTTAATAGCAAGAACAGTGGTGATTGGCCAGGAAAGCTAGACATTACAAACCACTTCATAACTGTGCTTTTTTATTTATATTAAAGTACATTTTTTTGCATTGCAAATAATTGAAGTTTGTGTTTTGTATTGAATTCAGTAATAAATTCTCTTTAAAATGATATATACAAGTTTGCGTTTTGCGAAACGTAACATTTTCTATAAGCATACAAAGTTCAAAAACCTAAAAATTTCCAAAAGTGTCCAGAATTTTGGCAACCACTGTATGTTCAGTTACTTGAAGGCAATACAAGAAGTTCAGAAAGTGATGAAAAACCATTGTATATCTATTATCTACTCACGTATTTCAAAGTCAGAAGGGGATTGGATAGCAATATGTAATATCCTGTCATTTGTGACCTTCAGATCTAATCCGCCTGGATTTTTTTCAACAAAGCAAAGTGAGAGGCTAACTTAACCGACAGCAATTTTTCTTGTCTGAGAGAAAGACGTTATGAAGTGGCTCTCGAGATTAACTTCCAGCTGCTGCAGAAATATCTGGAAGCTAACAGAGCATGATTTCGATGTCTGAGGTTCAATTTAATACCATATCATAAGCTACATGTTCTCAAAATAATGAAAGCGTCCTTTTCAAAGATATTTTTAGAATGCTTCGAGTAATATTTTGCTTTGCTGTTTTTGAATATATTTTATTATTCAAAAGCAAGTTACATTTGCACAAATTATTGATATATGCTACAATAAAATAGTTCATAAAATAGTAAATGCTTCATCATTTTTTGCAAAATAGATTTTGTACGTGTATTTAATTGCAAAATAAGTCGATTCGTTTGTTTACCTGCTGAGACCTTTCTTCTAGAATTAATTCAATTATGAATAATTATTTGTTCTCATTATAATCTGTTTACACATATTTTACTAGAAGAAGTGTATCTATCTCTCTGTATCTATCTATCTCTCTTTCTATAGATATATATCTATATCTATCTATCTTTTTATACGTATATATATATATATAATATAGCTTTCTATATATATCTATGTCTATCGATCTACCTATCTTTCTATATATATATGTATCAGCTTTAGTCGTAGCTTAAATAATCAGACGATAGTTTTAAAAAACAGGATCCATTTATTATTATTCAGGAGAAATATCAGTTACAAAAATCAGATATCCGGAGTAAATAAAAAGAATTACTAATAACTTTTTGTATGTAGTTTACTGCATCGTGACATTTAAGAAAAAGCCCCGATATTCCTTTTGCGAGTTCTTTATATAGCCTCTGGAAAGGCGGAGCTTCCAAGAAATGATGTTAGCCTCGTCAGCCAATCCAGTTCGCTCTAAATATCTCGAGAACATTCTATAACTGTACGTGTAGAAAAGGCGGGAAGACTACGGGGCTGTGGATTTAATTCCACGTACTTTCAAATAAGAGAACGTTGCCATTAAAAATAAAAAGAACATACAGTTAGAATTTTAAGTGTATTCTTGATTTTGGAATTTTATTATTACATATACATATAATTTGTAAAGAAATACAATGAAAAAAACTTTAAAATTAATGAATTCAATGTTCAAAGTAAACATCGAGAATTTACATTCGTTTCCCATATCTATCTTTCTAGCAAATAAAAGCAAAGCAATTTCTCCATAATATAATAATTGCAACCGTGTATAAGAGGTTTAACACAATATCAAAACAAATCTAGTTAAAGAAAGAATTCGAAAAATAAAAATGCGGAAGGGAAAATATACAAAATTATACAAATAAAAATTAATCTCCTTTCACTGAATTCAGAACTCATCGGGACAAAATAATTAAAACTTCATGAAAGTCGATTAATATGTTTAGTTCTATAACATTGTGCCAAAATGACAATTAAAAAACCATAGAATTTCACATTATGTACATTGAAATTAAAAAAAAAAAAACAAATTGGTCTAAATCCAGTATATGCTAATCCGAAATTCAAAAGCAAGTATAAATAAAGAACAAAACTAACAGTCATTTAAAACAAAACTAAAAATTTGGGAGGTCCCCGATTATGCTAAACTAAAATTTTAATACCAAGAAAACGAATAACTGTACATAGAGATTTCTATAAATAAAAAGTCAAATCTTAGTTACTTTGAACTTAATTACCTTGGTAACCTTGAAAAGTCAAATCAAGTGACCCATAGCAGAAACAGCTAAAAACTGAAAACATATTTCAAACAATAATTGAAAAATGCAAACTTACTGAAATCTTAACACTACCTTCTATGCGTAATCTAACTGAATTCTAAAGATGACCAAACTGTGTTTTTGGTAAAGAAAGTGGAATTCAAATTGCTCTGAAGAAGCCGAAATTTTGTATTTCGTGGAAAAAGTATGCGATAATGTTAAAAGTGTCTAATAGCAGAACTAAGTATTTTAACATTTGTTCAAAATGTTCTACTCTGTTATATTTTGTGTGCGGGAGTGTCAATGGTTGAGCGCGGTCTGTAAAAATTATTACCAATGAGGACAGGGTGATCGTCAATCCAAAATGGCGGTACAAAAGAAGCTGTTCTTTGTAAAATCTTAGAGGGCGTAAATAGAACTGGCTCAGAGTTGCGGAAAAGGAAAAAAAGGTATATGTTGTCGACTTGTGTTTCTCATGATTTGCTTTGGGAACATGATGTGTCCTGAATAGGAACAGGGAGCTTACTCAAGCTATGTTCAACAATGGGCGGAGTATACAACACAAGCAGGAAGGGTATACGAAACCCTTTATTTTCAATACTTTACAGGTACTCCCGAACTTCGGGATACAGAGACCAACCACTTGTGGTCTGAACGTAAGAATATAAAACTTTAACTAAAAGCTAACTTTGAATTAGTATACAAATGCCTAGCACTAAGACTGGCCTTTATTTAAAAAGGGTACGTATGTAGTACGTCGGCCTGCGGAATCTACAATACGTTTGTCAAATATCAAGAGGGCTAAACCTCTGGCCTTAGAGGCAACCAGCAACCGAGTGAAAACTCGTAAAACTGCAGTGGCAGGCGGCTCGCTTCCTAAATCTCCTTCTCTCTCTCCCTAATTCTTGGCAAAAAGCCCCAACTTAAGTACTTCGGCGTTAGCAAGACAATTTGCATAAACAATTTAAAGCATTTAATTCTGGCCGGAAGTAGAAAATAAGAAGTGATAGTACAGTTTTAAAATAAAATAAACATTAGTAAAATTTAGGATTCTTACAATGTTATAAAATAGATATGCCATATGTTATAAAAGCCATAGATGTCATAGATATATAATATATCTATGACATCTATGCCATATGGCTTTCGTAACGCTGCTGACGTAGCTCATCAGAGTCGTCGCTAGGGTTTTCAGCGCCCAGGGACAACTGAAGATTTCGCGCCCCCTACTGCTTGCCAAGGATGGAAAACATTTAATTCTAAAATGTCGTAACATCAGTTTGGCGCCCCGTGGATTCTGCGCCCAGGGACAGATGCCCCCCTCTAGCTACGCCCCTGTAAGCTCATTCGGAACCTGAACTCAAAATTTCGAGAACTGAAACTTTTCTCTTAATAAGCAATCTAAACCAAAACCTTCTCTTGGTGAACCTCCATACTGGATAATTGCGCCGTTTAGCTTCTACCTCTCTTCCTAATAAGATCCTTTTTCCTTCGCTCTCTTCTTATCGCAGCAGTATCAAAAATGTAAATGGACTTGAATTGGCACGATTAGAATACCAGGTAAATTGTGGCTGCATATCTCGATTGAAATAAAGTTGAATATTTAATCTTACTCGGCTGCCAAATTTCCTCTTCAAATATGGATATACGCTCTACGTCATCAACATTGCTACTTCTTTTTCTGTTTTCAGTACATACGTATATCTTATAAAAACACATTTAGAAGTACTGATGTTGGAACACCGAGACGTAGAAAGGCAAAAGTGCTGATGACCAAGCACGTAGATGGCATATTGAAGAGGAAGAATTATGATTGCGTACTATGCTAAAATGTTAAACCTGTAGTGATCGAGAAACTTGGCAGCGGAGTAATATTACATATTCATTTTTATTTCAGTACACATTTGTGGCCACAATTTACTTGGCCCTCTAATCGTGCCTATTCAAGTACATTTACATTTTTGGTTCTGCTGTGATGGGAAGAGAGGACAGTAAAACGGCGTCCACAGAAGAGTGGCCGAAGCGATAGTGAACATTTATCCAGTATGGCGGTCTGTTGAGAGAAAGGTTATGGTTTAAATTAGAAAGGTTTCAGTTCTCAAGAGTTTACATTCCGAACTAACTACGTCATCAGCGTTACGCAAACCATGCTCCATAGATTTATCTAGCAATGACGTAGTCTAGAAATATTAATTTTCTTTACAAATAAAGAAAAGAAATACACAAATTAAAAGCCATTTCTCTTTATATTATTCAGTTGCTCTCTATATTATTTAAGATTTGCAGCAATACATTTAAACACCAGGATTCACTGAAGATTATGTTTCCTGCAGTGGTCAGTACTGGCTTTATGAATACTTTAAGGAAGGATAGCCAGCATTATGCAGCATTTTACAGCATCAGAGTGCGCAACGATGTTATCAACAAAGAGGAGCTGAGAAATTATTTTAACAGTGTAAAGCCTATAGAGATTGTTAGAGTTTTTTCCAAATAAGGAAGTGTAAAACATCATTTGCACCCTCTCTAAACTTCGAACCATGGATCTTCTACATGCTAGCTAGACTTACTAACCACCTACACCACAAAAGCATGCACGGTGAGATGCGATACTTTCTTACCTTATGTACTAATATTAGTTTTATGCCGAATATATTCACATTTACCTTCCCATTTATTCACATTTCTTTCCCTGCCAATGGCTTTAAGTGTGACAGTATCTTTTCCTCTTCCTTTTACATCTTGGCCAATTTCAACTCAGCAAAGACCATCAGATATGATATTTCGAATTAAAAACCCAAAACGTCTACTGTGCTCTTTCCATATTCGAACACATATCTTCTGTGTGGCAGCTGGGTGTGTTAACTGAAGCCGGGACAAATAGAAGAGGCACCAAATTAGCATGAAAATTTCGAAATTCATTAAGAAAAAGGAGTTATGTTTATTGTGTTTTAACTTTGGAAAACGCCCAGACGTATCAAAAGAATTTTTATTATAAGCAATCCAACTTAGTTAAGAGAAAAATTAATGACATAAATGTATTCTCGAACGTTCTCAGTTTTCACAGTATTGTACACAATGTTTTCGAACGTTAAAATTCATTGTTTGAACTTACGCATTGAAATTCTTTTAAGGTAGCTGTAATATGCTGCATAGACTGAACTTGCCTAAAAACATTATACTGGCAACATTAGAAATTTTGCACCATCTCCTTTTAATTTGCTCTTTTTTTTTTTTTTTTTTTTTTTTTTTTTACAGCGAGGAAATAGCCTACAACTCGTTGCAAAAAATATAAAGCATAAGCACGATTGGAACAACATAGACAGACTTAACAAGAATGTTAGAAAAATAAATTCCCGTATTTTTTTGCTTCTTTTCTTGTATAAAAATCGACCTATGAAAGAGACGCATGGTTTGAGGGTTTGTTTTGTTGCATCTATATTTAATTTGCTCCAGCTCTGTGCAGTTTATAGCTATTTCTAACAATGGTCTCTGCCCTGATCAATATATTTATTAAAAGAAAATCCTTCAATAAGAAGCCGCTTATTTCAAGAGTGCAACTGGATGGGTTATTTAGGTTTTTTTCTGCAGATGTTTCAATTATCTTAATCCTAAAAATAATTTTTTGTCATTGATTTAGCAACGTAAAGAGTTGAGAATCGCAAGAAGCTTGTTTACATCTTGATGGGCTTAACGAAAGTGGAATAACCGTCCGAATAGTTTCAAGAGCTCTTCTTTTGAAAAGTCCGTTAAGATTCTCAGGCCACTGAAGTGCACGTCATCTTCTCAGCGCTTTTTTTTCTCTTGGCACGCTCTCGAATCCATCGAGGAGAGCACGCAATTCGAGCGAGCACTTCTGTGCAATTTTAAATTCGCGCCTGTCTTTTTTCTTTTTCCTTCGGCAATTTTGTTTTCGCCGTTGGGTGCATTTGCACTCGAAAACAGACAAGCCATCGTTAAAAGTGATGTTAGAGTAAGTACTTGACACTGTTGTCTTTAGGTTCTCGAGTAATTTTTGCTTAAGGCTGTAGTTTAAAAAAAAAAAAAAAGAGAGAGAGGCGCAGAAAAATAAATAGACAGAGAGCAATCTTATGGAGTCACTGCCTATGCATTAAGAAATGTGACAACTTGTTCTCGAGATTTAGTTTTCGGGTGACGAATTCATTGCCAAATCCAAATGTAAAGAATTATTTCAAGGGGCACAAATGCCTAGTTAATTACTTGCAGAAAATATCAATACTATTTTATATCTGGGTAAGATTTGGAAGTTTTAGTAGACTTTCATCACAGAGCAGAGTAATAATCTTTTATGTATTTGATCGACACCATAGAATCGATGCTGCATAGGACTGACATTGCACAGCATCGAAGCGGCGTGGAAGAGACACCGCAGAAGATGGATACTGCCATAGAACCGGCGAACCGACATTAGTTACTAACATAGGGTTGTGGAATCCCGACATTAGTTTCTAACATAGGGTTGTAGAATCATTAGAAGCAGGAGACATGAAAACTGCAATGCGCTCGCTGGGACACGAACTTGGATCTCTCGAATAAGCGCCGAGTGTAAATGGTAACAGCGCGAACAGATAACCGGGAAGACATACAGAAAGGAGGGAGGAAATACCTTATAGGGTCAACACCTCATTAATGACTGATCAACACACTAAAAATGAAATTTTTTAAGGATGTACCCAGTAATGAATGCAAGGATTTATACACGTTTATCACAGGCACACAACCGATATTGTGAATGATTGACACAGACTTAGCATAGATACAATATAGGATCAATATGGCATAAGATCGACGCTGTGCTTAGGATCAACACAACGTAGAATGGATACACCATGGGATTGTCACTCCATATAATCGACATCGGCATAGAATAAACACGGTGCAGAATCAACTGTTGCATAGAATTGACACTAACATTGAAATGGCCCGGAATAGATTTGACACAGCTTAGAATCAGCATAGCATAAGTTTATAAAGTATTTCTCCCACCTTCTTAGCGTGCCTTCGTGGTGCAGTGGTTCTGCACGCTGGGCCGGTATTCCAGACGTCCGTGGTTCGATTCCCGGCGAAGGCGGTTGTTAATTTTTTATCTCTCTTGCTTTCCCCCCCAAAAAAAAATCTGAAATGTTTCAGATTTTAAATTACGTCCAAAGGGGCGTTTTTTAACATTTTGTGTGTTACCTTTCTTTATTAAATATCATGTTCCTCGCACTTAAACCATAAGATCCAGTGCAACAGCAATATCGCAAAATAGTTTTAAAACGAGCCTATCTTTAGAATTTCCGATACAGAGACTCACGCGCTGGAGATAAAAATGTTTTTTCTGCACAACGTTGCCATTGCTCGCTTTGAAATCCTTGAGTTTGTTAATCAAAAATTCGTCAAAGTTTTAAAAAATAGGAAATCGATCATAAAACAAATTTCAAATTTCAAATTTGGTCTTCCACATGCTCATATTCGTTGGAGGATTACGTTATTCAAAATTCGATGACTCTATGTACCGTTGTTTTATCGCAATACGAGAAATATACATACATTTATGCAGATTTTTCATTATTTAATTTCTTCAAACATAATGCAGGACTCTAACATTTGGTGGCAACAGTTTGAAAAGTGAACCGACGTTTATGAGTCCGACGCAAAATGCCAAAACGAAACTAATAGTCCTTCGGGATTCAAATCCCTTTGGACTAAAAACTGGTGAAGAGATTGTAAAAAAGTGAGAACTTCGGAAAATATCGTTCCGGTAAAAATATCAGCGAGTGAACAAAACTTATAGGGGCCTACTCAGATATATGAGGAAGAGTCTCTGCATTTGAAAGCAAACAGGGAAACAGCATCTAATGTAATTCGAATGCTCTAATAAAATAATTAATGCGTTGCTATCAAAAAAAAAAGGTTTTACTGATAATGTATGTTGACCAACTCGCTGATTCGACAATTGTAGATTATAAAACTAAGAATTCGATCCAGTAATGTAGCCTTAAACTGAGATTTCTGGCAGTTTTTTGTTACCACACATGAGACAATCCATTTCGAACAGAACAATGGCTTCAAAAAGGTCCCATAGGGGCTTATCTTGTGTTGTCATAATATGAAAGAAGTCGATTCGTTATCGAGATTTATTTGCTATCCATTAGTGTCAGGACCGTGGTCGCATGTCAGCCGATTTGACATGAGTGACAAATGCCGATTGAAATGTTTAAACATTCGCCCTTGTATCGCGCCATACTTAATGGTTTCCGCTGTTGAGTCGTGGCCGGGCTCCAGCCGTTTCCGTCTCACAAATATGACAAAAAAATTATCGAATTAACAAAACGGCCCAAAAAATTTTGAGATTATGCCAGTTCCGCGCCTCGATCGAGCGGAGCTTTCAGTTTTTTCTTTTCCCCGTTTTTTGCTCTGTGCAGAACGTGAGTTCGGATTATTGTTCTCCACGCTAGTCCATCTTCTATGGGCAATGCTGCAGAGGTAAGTGTCTCTCCTTTTTTTATTATAACTTTTTTCAGTTTAAAAATTTGGAAATCATGGCGTGGAGCCATGAAGAATCAATGACCACTGTTCTTCAGCAGATGTTGCTCTCTAGGCAGGGATGAAGTTATAACCCATGAAAATATCTCGTATTAATTTGTGCAGGGAAAAGATATTAGATCTGGGAAAAAGTATTTAAATTTATATTTTATTTTATTTTAGTCTCTTTAGGGCATTTCGCGATAGTCCTCTCTTATTGACATTGATGAAGTTAACTTAAAATCGTTAAATTAACATACGCTCGAGAAAAATGAAAGTAAAAAAAATTAAGACCCAGCCTTCTATAGCCATTTGTTATGCTCACATTTTTAATTAATTAATTTCCTACTATTACGTGTACATATTCCGCTTTATTTCAAATGAAATTTCTATATAGATATTTCCTTTATTTAATATAATGTTTCATATTACATATATTCGTGCACACAAGAAAAACATCGGAAGCATGGATTTGATAAATTATTTAAATGCTAACAAATAAGTAAAATCATTTTGACGACGAATGTCTTCAACTTTTATTCTTTTGAGGGTTAAATAAAGTTAATTTCGAGGAGTTTTGTAAGCTTTTATTTGATTTCTTATTTCATTCTGAATCATTGGAAGTATTGATTCAGTTACTGGTGATGAATAAGGTATGCAAAATACATCTGTAACTAATATTATTAAATTAGAAAACATTTGTTTCCTACCCAATGTTTCATTAAAAAACTTCATTCTGTAAAAAATCATGAAAGCTTGGTATTTTATGTTTTTTCACTGTCCTAAACAAATACCACTCTCTACAAAGATCTTAGTTGTTTTCTTGAATAAGATTTAGAAATTTACCACAAAAGGTATTATAATGTAAACGCAGAAAGATTTTGCTTTCTTCACAGTTAGAAAAATATTTTAGTATAGGATCTTCAATATTCATTCATTACAAAATCTTGGTTAAAAGCGCAACATAGATGATTAACTGTTTAACCAACGTCTCGTTTTGGAATTTTACTCTCAAGGCATTCATTTTCGAAAACATTTACACTCTCTCATCTAGATATATACTTTTTACGTTTACAAATATTTATTTTTATATTACAGACGGTATTTATCTTTTTACTTGAGCTTATTTATAACAACATAAGACATCAAAATACATTTCATGATAATTCTTATTTAATTTAAACACTGATAAAACTAGAAGACGAAGGCCATATTCAGCCCAAAATAGCATTGTAAATTTAAATTTACTTTTTTTTGACAGGCCATATCGTTAATGTTAATAAAAGTGTCACTTGAGGAATTTTTTAGTGCAGTTAGAATTGATTTGGTGCATTAAATACTAACTTCTACCGCACTGAAAATGAGATATTAATTCATATATCTAACTCTCTCATGATAGTTTCATTATTGTTGCAAGGAAGGAATGAAGTACTAAACGATAAACGAAATAAACACGAGGGATTCACAAAAAGTACTAGATATATCGGGTTGGCAAAAATAAAATTTCCGTTTTTTACTGTGAAATAAAACTTAACTGTTTTGGCACAAAAAATGAACTTTAATCGGTTAAATATCTGTCATTCTGTTCGACGACCTTTTTGTCATCTTCTGGTAACTTCATCATTCATAGACTTTCTGGTCTTTATCAGCAAAAACCTCAATTAAGAGCGATTTAAGGTCATCGTTATTACTGACATTTTTACAATTTAAGAAGATTTGTAAACTTCGAAATAGATGACAATCCAATGGTGCAAGGTCGGGGCTATATGGGGAATGCGACATCACTTCCCACCCAAGCCCAAATAATACCGTACGTATTGCTAAATGTGTTATCAGTTTGCTGTTGGATTCACTCCTGTTAACTATACCTTTCTCTTAATTATTATTTTTAAGCAATATTTCTTATATAAATTTTAAAAATAGTAATCTTTCTCTGCACTGCGTCATTTGAAGACTAATCCACGTCACATGATTCTTACATAACGCTGGCGATGTAAATCCAACTGAAACACAAACAGGCAATGATTATTTTACAGCAGTATTAATTGTCTCATCAAACGCATTGACAACATAAACTAACTTATTCTGAATTAAGATTTCATCCTGAACACAAAACACACGCTTTCTACACTTCGGCCAATCTGAACTACTGCCTGCTGCTCTCTTCTAACTACAAAGCTATCAAAATGTAAACGTTTTGAAATAGGCACAAGTAGTGTGTCAAGTTGTTTGTGGCCGCAACCTATTTATTGGAATAAAGATGAATATTTAATTTGCCTCGGCTGCCAGTTATCTCTTCATTATGGATCTACAATCTACGTTTCTATGCCATCAATATTTCTACGTATCTGTGCAATCAGTTTTTCTACAACATCAATATTTTTTACTTTCATTACAGTGAGTGTTTGTTTTTATTACATATTAGCAGAAGTACCCGATGCAAGTTAAGTTAGATTCAGAGTAATGAATCGAATCTAACAACAGACACAACGATACCTCTGTAATCCTGTCTCATTACATCGGCAACAATGGCACTCAGTTTTTAATGATTTTCGTCTTTCTAATCAAATAGTCGTAAAAGCTCAAGTTCCATCCAATATTTCACCTATATTCAATTTTAGTCTATTAAATGGGGCAAAAAGTTGATCATAATTGATCAGAAATTAATAACGCGAACAAACAAACAAACACGCAAACAGACGTTCTTCTTTATATGCATAGATTTTGTAAAACATATAAATTTTTGATTAACAAACTCCACGATTTGAAAGCGAGCAGTAGCAACACTTTTCGAAATAAAGCATTTTTATCTCCAACGCGCGACACTGTTGCCACTCGGAAAAATGGGTGCGAAAATTAGCGCTTTCAGAGTTTTTAATTAATATTTCGGCTGATTAAAGGCGTACGAAGATGGGAATAGTCGAAATGGCTTCCCACGAATTTTTCGATTCGGGAATAATGTATTTAATGTTTAGCAATAGTATTTTTATTTCATGGTAAAACTTATAAATTTTTTATTAACAAACTCTAGGATTTGAAAGCGAGCAGTGGCAACAACTTTCGAAATAAAGCAGATTTTCATCACCAGCTTGCAAAACTGTTGCCACACGGAAAAAAGACGGCGAAAATTTTCGTTTTTTCTAGTTTTTAATTAATATCTCTGATTTTAGCTACTTGTTTTTGGAAAAACGTAAACGTCGACCTTTTCCAAGACCCAGAAAATAATTGTAGAAAGTTCGGCAACGATAGCTATTGTAGTAACTGATTTATTAGAGGACAAATACACAGACTTTCTTCTTTATATATATAGATATATGTGTGTGTTTGTAAAATACAAAATAATAAAGACAATCACTAACAAAGTGTTGACGTTAGACATTTAAATTTCTGGTTTAAAGTATAAAAACAACCCCCTTCACATCTGCAATGACGCCTGCAGTATTTCCACATTTCGAAAGCTTTTCTTCAATCGCTGTGTGCGGTTAAAATAATGGATCCGAGCCTTTACATACTCCAGCTGCTTACTACGTGCTCTGTTTTGCTTTTTTGCCATTGCTCTAGCTTGCAGACTTCGCTTGGTTCGCTGCATCATCAGTGTCTGAAGATGGGCTAAGTTTTTAAAATTGTGGGGTGCATACTGCAGTTATAACCCTGTATGAAGTAATTATTCTGTCTCCGGAAATGAGACAGTGCTTTTTTATCCCATAATAAAATTATATTGAATTCGGCCAACTCCATCTTTCCATTTATTCAACATCTTCAAGCTATCTTCCATGATGCATCTTATTTGCGTGCGAGCTGCAACTCTCTGTAACATTTCGGCCATGACCAAAAAGTGAATTGGTTTCATGGCTTCATCTTCCAGAAAACCATCCCATATAGTATATATATATATATTTAAATTTAAACAAATTTAAATTTAAATTTTAACAAACACGTATAAAAGTAAAAAAACAAATTTAAAGCCAAAATTAAAAAAAAAAAAAAAAAAAAAAAAAGCAAATTTAAAGCCAAAATTAAAAAAAGAGCAAATTTAAAGCCAAAATAATTTTTTTTTAAAAATTTAAAAAATGTGCAAACATATAAAAGATTTAATTCTCGAACCAATCTACAATATCATTTAAATCCAGAAGCATAAGCAAATCAAGTGCAAAACCAATCCATGAAAATAAATTCACTAATTTAGCAAATTAAAATTAATCCAAACAATTTTTTTAAAAATGCATAAGTGAATGACCGTTGAGCAGGCAGGAGACAGACTTATCAAGGGGAAGCCGCCTCCAAACCTAACTCTCCAATCATTCAATTAAAATTTGTTTAAATTTGTTCAATTTAAATTTAATTCCTTGCAGCAATGGCGCAAAGAATTATTTAATAAAATTTGTATTTAAATTAAATTTATTTAATTAAATTCAATTTATTCTTATAAAATAATATATATATATATATATATATATTTAAACAAATTTAATTTTCTACTTTTTTATTTTTATACGTATTTGTTTAGAATTTAAATTTAAATTTTATTCCTTGCAGCAATGGCGCAAAGAATATTTAATTAAATATGTATTTAAATTTAATTTTTTTAATTAAACTCAATTTATTCTTTTGAAACAATATATATATATATATATATATATATAATAGGAAGAAATATTATAGTGATCTTGCTAAAAAGTTACCAGGAGCTGTGGCTCCATGAAATAGTTCAACGCAGTATTTTTTAAAATATTAACATATAGAAGTAATTTTTAAAAAAATGTTAACTTGGAAAAGTGAAAAAACAGCCTACACGCGAAGTAAGTCACATGACTTGTTAGCTTTTCAATTTCTATTTCGATTATATATATATATATATATATATATATATATATATATATGTTGTATGATCTTAAATTTATTTAGTGCGAAAACAAGTTACTACAACTTGCACAATTGCTGCAAAGTAAGTTAATAATAATTTATTTACTAAATAATATTGATTAATTGATTATATTATCTCCTAAGTTTAATTATAGTAGGATTATCTTAAAAGAGTGAATCCATACTAGTAAGTTATATTTTGAAAGATGTTTTGAAGTAACTTGAAAGTAAAAAGTTAAAAATGTTTTAACGGGGACTGGAATTAAATCATGAATAAAAAAATTTCAATTGTAAAAGGAATAAATTAAAGGCAAGAATTAAATTAAATGCATGTAATCATTGTCATTGATGGGAAATTAGTTGACTTTTCAAGGGGAACAAACCAATTCCCGTTCAATGAACAATAATTAATAAATAAATACGAAGGGATTTCGTCTTTACTGGACCATTAAAGGTTAAGCCAAGCCGGCAATTCAAGTCAGGCCAAATATTTCCGTGAATAGAAGGGATGATGAACCAATGCTGATATTCAAAGAACTTATTCCTATTAAACATTTTAGCCAATTCAATTTTGAGTGAAAACCAATTTCTGCAGTAAATTTCGATAATGCTCGAGTAACCGTGCCCCGACACCCTCGTGTTTATGCATTTGAGTTCAATATTATTTGTAAAAATTAAACATTGGAAATTGTCATTATGAAATAGAATTCAACATATTTGAAAAAAAAAAAAAAAAAAAAAACATTAGAAAATTGAAAATTACAAAATATAGGATAAATAATGCAAACTTTGTGAAACCAAATCAACAATAATATAAAAATAAAAAATGTAATAAGAAAAGTGAATGTACATGAAGATATAAAGGCCAGAAAAAGTATTAATTAACTTACGTTCTTTCTAATGGGGAGTGGGCAAAGTGTTCTCTTCGCGTCTGACTCAGAAGTGTAGTGTTTCCGAAAATTCTTATTATAGTTTTTATTTTTATATTATTTTTGATTTGTTTTTACAAAGTTTGCATTATTTATCCTATATTTTGTAATTTTCTAAGTTTTTTTTTTTTTTTTTTTTTTTTTTTTTCAACTACGTTGAATTCTATTTCACATAGACAATTTCCAATGTTTAATTTTGTATTGAATTGGAATTGGTAAAAAAAAAAAAAAAAAAAAAAAAAAAAAAAAAAAAAAAAAATTGGCTAAAATGCTTAATAGGAATAAGTTCTTTGCATATCAGCATTGCTTCATAATCCCTTCTATTCACGGAAATATTTGGCCTGACTTGGATTGCCGGTTTGGCTTAGCCTTTATTGCTCGAGTAAAGACGAAACACCTTCGTATTTATTTATTAATTATTGTTCATTGAACGGGAGTTGGTTTGTTCCCCTTGAAAAGTCAACTAATTTCCGATCAATGACAATGATTACATGCATTTAATTTAATTCTTGCCTTTAATTTATTCCTATAACAATTGAAATTTTGTTATTCATGGTTTAATTCCAATCCCCGTTAAAATAATTTTAACATTTTACTTTCAAAAGTTACTTCAAAACATCTTTCAAAATATAATTTACTAGTATGGATTCACTCTTTTAAGATAATCCTACAATAATTAAACTTAAGAGATAATATAATTAATTAATCAATATTATTTAGAAAAATATATTGTTTCATAAGAATAAATTGAGTTTAATTTAAAAAAATAAATTTAAATACATATTTAATTAAATATTCTTTGCGCCATTGCTGCAGAGAATGAAATTTAAATTTAAACAAATTTAAATTCTAACAAATACGTATAAAAGTAAAAAGTAAAAAAGCAAATTTAAATTCAAAAAAAAAAAAAAAAAAAGAAAAAGAAAAAAGCCAAAATAATTTTAAAATATGCAAACATGTAAAAATTTAATTCTCGAACTAATCTACAATATCATTGTTAGAATTTAAATCTGTTTAAATATATATATATATATATAAGAGGTTCGTATACACGTTAGGCATGGTGGAAAACACTAAAACGTCCATGCAGCCAATCCGTTTACGAGATTAGAACCTCACATCGAACTACCAGTGTTCAGCGACTTTACCGCTCGGCCTGTGGTGGGCCCTTTAAATCTCTTATTTCAGTTTTCTGAGCCTCTCAGTGCTATTAAAATAGACTTTTTTGACATGAGACTTTGTTTTAGGAAAGAGAGAGTATTCTGCAGATACCAAAACTGGTGACCAAAACTAGTAAGGGCGCACTGAGAAAGGTTACTTTCTCCTTTTAGATACTGCAGAACTGCTTAATGTGACGCATTGTCGTGTAACATAAACCAGTTGCTTATTTGAGTTATTTCAGACTTAACTTTCTGTATTCTCTTCAGGAATATTTCTTCATTGCGTCTTTATTATATATGGCGTTATTATCTTTGGCAATACATTTCTTTTGAATTCCCAAAATTCTCAATGACAATCAATGGGGAATTTGATTCAGCAATAACTGATGAAGAATTTAAGGCAATAATTTTCATTTGTTGTAAGTATTCTGTTGGTGTTGTAACTAATCTCGCTTGTAGGATGTCACAGAAAGCCAAAGAAATTCAACGTGGCAAGGAGGCAAAATTGCGCCTATCGTTGACAAGAGCTTTGGGTACCATACAAGTGACAGTTCGGGGAACGGTGCAGAAGGTCTCCCACCTCTATTCCCCTACCACAATCTCTCGAGAGGACTTTCGGCTTGCCATATATTTAGAGGGCCCCCATGCCGCACAAACAGTATACGTTTACAAACGTCCAAGCCTCCTCCGGGATTCGAATCCGGGCTCTCTGGTACGGCTCTAATTTTTCTGGTTTATATAACGTAATTTATGGCCTAGCGTACATTTGCTTGTAGGCTTTAACACATGCGTTTAGCCATGGACATTACGTTTTGTTTTATTTATGCAATTTAAAGATTCATTTAAATGTTATGATTCTGAATAGATTTCTCTTCCCTTTGTATCTAAACCAAGAACTTAAACAATTCGAAACAAAAAGAATTAACTGTAAATAGATGAAAATAATCATCATAGAAATGAAGAACAAAAAAGAGCAATATTGTTTCATGTAACACGCAGCAAAACTCTGCAAGAAAAGCATACTGATGTCTCATAATGAGAAATGCCTCAGAAGTAACGAAAATAGTTTAATGGTTAGATTAAGGTTCATTGATTAAGGCAGAAAGTGGACGCAGAAGTGATAACAAATATTTTTTAATATTATTCCGTTTATTTCGTCTGTAGCTAAAAGGGAGTTTATATCTGATGACGTACATTCTATATTCTATATGATGTATATTCTATATCTAAATATTCGTATATTCTGTATCTATGCATATTCTATATGACATATATTCTATATCTAAATATTCGTATATTCTATATCTATGCATATTCTATATGACATATATTCTATATCTAAATATTCGTATATTCTGTATTTATGTATATTCTATATCTAAATATTCGTATATTCTGTATCTATGTATATTCTATATGACATATATTCTATATCTAAATATTCGTATATTCTATATCTATGTATATTCTATATGACGTATATTCGGAGTTTTATGATATATATGTATATTCATACTACAATTAACTTCTTATTTGCAGGGATTATACTGGTAACGACATTTAGGTTAATTAAACCACATAATTGTTCCGACGTTGTTTAAACAATACCCGTAAGACGAATAACTAACATTAAAATTAACAGAAAAATACTGTTAACAAATTTTCCTGTATTTTCAAGCAGTTTAGCTCTGGAGAATCACTCGGGACTTAAAAGTGGATCTCTGGAGTTCGTTTAGATTCGTAAATTAAACCGACGAGGGACGCTATGTAAATAACGGAAGTGTAAACACCATTAGAAATGGAGAAACTTAATATTGTTAAAGAATATTATTGAAAAGAAAGCTTAAATAATGCCATTCACTACGAACCTCTTAAAAAGTTAGTTGGGATTCTTTTTTATTATACTTGGTTCATAAATTCTGAATTATGTACATTTATATTGCATTGTTTTGGGGACTGAAACAACTCCCAAATACTTTGGCATTATCACTGCCTTGTAATCTCATACATTTTTCTTTTACTTCCGTACACTTTATATTGTACTTTTCGTACAGTGCTTTGCTTTCCGTAAACTGTTTTGATTGTTTACTATTGCAATGTTTTCATCTTTCCTCAAAAAACAAACTTATCTTTTTTTAGACAGAGTACAGTCACTTCGAATTAACTGCGGGCGATTAGTTTGCCCTTAGTTAATTCGGAGATGACTATCTATTTTCTAATTTCTTCTAAATTCTAGTTTTTTTTTAAACCAGCTTAGATTGTTGCAAGGAAATCAAATAAACTAAAGTTTAACAGCAAGAGGATTAAAATTCTGTAGAAGGCTGTCCCTATCATTTTGTACTGTTCTTAAAATAAGGTGCACTAATTGTATAAAATTAGTGTTATTATCCCCGATTGTATAACGTAATAGCTTTACGTGCTGGAAAAGTGTAAAATTCAATTATTTGGGTACTTGAAAGCCATGCACTTGTACGTTTTTAGCGGCTTGACATCTTTAAGTGGCCAAACCACTGGAACTGGGAACATGGTATGGAATCGAGATGCATGCTTTTACTGGACAATGAAGATAACCGACCTTTACACTTTGGTCAGATCTGGCGAACTTTAGGTCAGAAAAAAGTGCATCGTGTCAATCAACTGACCTTCTTTACACATCTTGATCCACCTGTACAAAACCTCTAGTCTTGCCCCTCTGTACAATGTCGCTAAGACGCAGAAGGGCATTCTCAGCACATTTTTGAGCAATGAAGCCATATTGGTCAGCACTAAGAATATTTTCTTTATACAGATGCCAAGTAATTATGTTAGTAATTAGTTTTTCAAAACATTTACCTAAAGAAGAAAGAAGACAGATACACATAAGATTATTCACATGTGGAACACTAAAAGTTTGTTTCTTGAGTATCACAATAACAAGGGTGTTCTTCCAAGTTCGTGGAAAAGCACCGAGATTCAAACATATATTAAATAATCTATGAAAATCTGCAGGAAAAAGCTGATGTACGGTTCTGAAAATAAGAAGCACTAATTGTATAAAATTAGTATTATTACCCCCGATTGTATAACGTAATAGCCTTACGTGCTGGAAAAGTGTAAAATTCAATTATTTGGGTACTTGAAAGCCATTTAATTCATTCTTTAGAATGATAAGAATTGTGAAACGTTTTATCTGCATATTTTCATAAATCTTATTTCTGAATTCTCGTCTAAGTAACTTACTCAAAGACAAACAGAAAATGAGAAACGATAAGCTGATATGTTTCCTTCTGCCATATAAGCAGTCCTATAATTCCTCAGTGTGTCGCAGAGGAATTATTACTACACGGAATAAAACGTAGAGGAAGGATATATTCTATATGACTTTTCTTTTCCCACCGCAGTACCGACATCAACCACGAGAAAGGGTCACAGAAGGAAGAAATCTCGTCATCTTCCATATCCGGACAGTTATGGTGATTTGTTAAAAAACATTTACGTACATTTCCCAAAATATAATAGAAGCAAGATATTTCAGGGCGTAAAATATTTTCTTCTTGATCTTTTTAAACTGAAATTCAGCATCTTTTTTTTTTTTTTTTTTTTTTTTTTTTTTTCTATTGGCGAATATGTTTAGCGGCAGGTCGATGAAACTTTCTCTCAGTTCTTTTACTTTTTCGAAAGATTGGATAATATCTGTGATTTGAAAGAATTTCGGAATTTTTCTTACACGAAAAAAAAAAAAAAAAAAAAAAAAAAAAATCTGAAATGTTTCAGATTTTAAATTACGTCCAAAGGGGCGTTTTTTAACATTTTGTGTGTCACCTTTCTTTATTAAATATCTATCATGTTCCTCGCACTTAAACCATAAGATCCAGTGCAACAGCAATATCGCAAAATAGTTTTAAAACGAGCATATCTTTAGAATTTCCGATACAGAGACTCACGCGCTGGAGATAAAAATGTTTTTTCTGCACAACGTTGCCATTGCTCGCTTTGAAATCCTTGAGTTTGTTAATCAAAAATTCGTCAAAGTTTTAAAAAATAGGAAATCGATCATAAAACAAATTTCAAATTTCAAATTTGGTCTTCCACATGCTCATATTCGTTGGAGGATTACGTTATTCAAAATTCGATGACTCTATGTACCGTTGTTTTATCACAATACGAGAAATATACATACATTTATGCAGATTTTTCATTATTTAATTTCTTCAAATATAATGCAGGAATCTAACATTTTGTGGCAACAGTCTGAAAAGTGAACCGACATTTATGAGTCCGACGCAAAATGCCAAAACGAAACTAATAGTCCTTCGGGATTCAAATCCCTTTGGACTAAAAATTTAGAATAAGTAACACTCGAGGTTTTTCTAAAATTTTAGATTAGTCAAAAAACAGTTTTAGATTAGTCCAGACTTTTATTGGCAAGCACTCTACTGCAAGGCCATATATATATGGCCTAGCATATATATGGTATATATATTTTGTGATGTCTGAAAGAACGTGCATCTTAAAAAATGTCCCCAAAATTAAGACAATACATTAAAAGTATAATTGTATAAAATACAAGGGACATTTTGAGATAAAAATCAAGAAAATTTAACTTTTTTTTCGTGGTATTTCTGGGAAATTTGTGCTTTCTTTGCAAAAGTCCGGGTAAGAAAATTATGCATGGAAAGTTTAACGGCAAGTTTTTCTTGCATGCATATGCAAATAAGATTTTTAACAAAAATATAATACATTTAGAACGTATTTCAAATAAAATACATTCTAAATATAATATATTTAGAACGTATTTTATTTGATGTTATTTAACATTTTCTACTCGAGCATCAACGATTTCGTTTTATAGTAACAAGGATCGTTAATAACTGCAAATATATATATATATATATATATATATATATATATATATATATGGTGTATCTATATCCCTAATTTTTTCTTTAGTAAATAATATATATATATATATATAATAAAATTCCATAGTCAAGAATACACTTAAAATTCTAACTGTATGTTATTTTCATTTTTAATGGCGACGGTCTCTTATTTGAAAGTACGTGGAATTAAATGCACAGCCCCGTAGTCAAGTTGTTTTTCCCGCCTTTTCTACACGTACAGTTATAGAATGTTCTGGAAATATTTAAAGCGAACTGGATGGGCTGACGAGGCTGACGTCATTTCTTGGAAGCTCCGCCTTTCCAGAGGCTATAAAAAGGACTCGCAAAAGACTATCGGGGCTTTTTCTTAAATGTCACGATGCAGTAAACTTCATACAAAAAGTTATTAGTAATTCTTTTTATTTACTGCGGATATCTGATTTTGTAACTGCTATTTCTCCTGAATAATAATAAATGGATCCTGTTTTTTTTTTAAACTTATCGTCAGATAATTTAACCTACGACTAAAGCTGGTACATCACGAACATATATATCACTGTCTTTAATATTGATTTTATGTGAGATTAGCGTGTTTAATAAAATTATTTTCCGACACATTTTTCAGACACTGAGTTCTATATATTTTATGACTAGTTTGTTTATGTTCCACTCGACAAGAAAGCCTGTTTATAGCGGCAGCAAACAATGATTTATTAGCACTCGTAAAGATCCTAATTAGCACTTATACAGACTTTTCTGCCGGAAAAACTGGAAAACTTGATTAATAATTGGCTAAATAATATTAATAAATTCAAAATTTAAATTTTAGGATTTTTTTACGACTATAGAGCTTAATCCAATTCTTCTCTTGTACTGATTTTATTTTCTTTATGTATCTAAAAAATATAATAGTTTCTAGTCTAGTTTTTTTTTTTTTTTTTTTTTTTTTTTTTTACTAAACGGTTTTTCAAGGTATAGGTATATTTTGGTAGTTAGTTTACGTGCAAACAATTCAAATCCAATATAAAATTTAGAAAGGGCAAAATGTGAAGAAAACTCAGAAAGACGTGACACAGAATTCCCTGTTCATAACGATCCTTGTTCCCAAAGTGAACAGAAAATCAGATTCTATCCTATTTGTAAAAGTTCATTTATGTACGAAATTAAAGATATTTCCGTAATATTTTCTTGCATATTCCGGAACATTCAATTATTTACGTACTCGAATATAATATTTAAAACAATATTTAAAGCCAATCAATATTTAATAATAAATAAAATCAATATTTAAAGAAATTAAATCTAGCCTCTTTCTTCGAATACTATCTTATATCAAAAAAGACAAACATATTTAACCACTGCGTATTGGCAACAATATTTAATTCTGAAGTTAGCGGTACGGAAAACCGAGACTCTTACGAACCTGAATATAAACAGAAAATTGATATCTAAATAAAAAAATGTTTTAAAAAAAATTTTAAATCGGAAAGATTTCTTTGTGTATTACCTTTATTTATTAAATATCAAGTTCTTCGCAATGAAACCATAAAATTCAGTTCAAGAGCAATATCGCAAAATAATTTTAAAATGAGCATATCTTTAGAATTTCCGGTACACAGTTCCGTACGCTGGAGATAAAAAGGTTCCCCCCCCGTACAGTGTTGCCATAGCTCGCTTTTAAATCGTTGAGTTTGTTAATCAAAAATTCGTTAAAATTTTACAAAATAAGAAATCCATAATAAAATAAATTCCAAATTTCAAATTTGGGCGTCCAGATGCCCATATTCGCAGGAGCATTATGTTATTCAAAATTCGATAGCTCTAGGTACCGTTGTTTTATCACAATGCGAGAAACATACATACATTTATGCAGATTATTCATTATTTAATATCTTTAAAATTAATACAGGGCGATAACATTTGATGGCAACAATTTAAAAAGTGATTCGCCGTTTATAGTGAATCAACGCAAAATGGCAAAAGGAAATTAATAGCCCTTCTGGGCAAATTGCCCCTTTGGGCTAAAAAAGTTGATTAAATGGTTATTTACTAATTTACTAAATTAAAAGAGGATTATAATTATTACTAAATTTAATATAATATAATATATAAAATATCATAATTATTACTAAATTTAATATAATATAATATATAAAATATCATAATTATTACTAAATTTAATATAGTTAATTGAATATAAATATTAAATACTATTTCAATTATTATAATTTTTATTAATTATTATTTAATAACTAACTAAATTAATTAAAATCAACTAACTAAACAATTAGAATATAACTTAACAATGTAAGATATAAAATATTGTAATTATTACCAAAAGTTAACTTAGAGGAACTATAAAATCGTACGCTGCTGTTGAAAAGGTAATATTTAATTCAATAAAGAACACAGAGAATATATAAATGAAAATTATCTCCCAGAAAAAATGAAGTGAAATTTAGAAAGCAAATGTGCACTGTCGTAGTAATTATTAATTGGAATTGTTAAATAAATACATTGGAATTGCCAATTTAAATGCAAAACAATAATGTAAAGTAAGAGATCTATTGCTGTTATATTTTAGAAAGATCCAGACTTATCAAGGGGAACTGAAACCATGTAACCATCTATAATTCATGAGAAGTCCGTTTCGTCATCTTGCATATCGGAACAAATCTCTTTTCAACTTTACATTTTTAACATTTTCTAGGAGAAAATTTTCATTTACTTATTCTCAATGATTCTTGATTCTAAAATGCGATATCCTCTTCAAAACAATCGCGAATACAGCATTTAATGATTACTATATTTTCACCTTGTGACGCAAATAAATAAAAATGCATGTGTACAGATCGTTTACAACATCAACGTCTTGCAGCAAATATGCGTACGTCATCACAGAAAGTCAGTGAAAAGACTTGCAAATCGTCCTTCCGTTTCGCTGATGAAAGTATGCCTGATGTTCTTGATGCTGGGCACTTTCGTTAACTTCGGATCATAAAATTAGCGACTGCATACATTTAGTTGTTATTGATAGTCCAACTGACCTCGCAGATTTTAATAGCTATTGTCGTTCTACAATTGCACCGGACTCGCTCTCGGAGGATCAAGGACGACCAATGAACGATGTTTCCTAAGGTTTAGGGTGATTTGATTCAGTAAACAGGAAAGTATAATCTATGCATGAAATCCCATTACAAGAATGTAAAAGAAATGAACAAAGTTTCTCAGATGTACTACAAAAGGTTGGTATTTAATGCCAGAGTTATTAAATGCAAAAAATATTTTTAAAATGAATTTAGAAAAGAGAAAGAAAACTTGAATGATGAATATTTTACACGACTCTTGTGTTTATCATTTTTATTTCCTTGTACGAAGTAAAGGAAGTACTGTAATCGCGAAAAATTTCGGGTGTCATATTTCAACGAAAATATCCAATTCAACTGCTCTTGAAACCATTAGAAAATGATGTTTTTGCGTGACATCTATGTGTACATACGGACAGACTAGAGGATTGTTTTTGCCAAAAAGGATTGTAAAATGGATTTAAAATGGATTCAAAAGAAATTTTTCCGTGACGTCTGTTCGTACGTACGCATATGTTTGTACGTACGTACGTACGTACGTACGCATATGTATCTTGCATAACTCAAGAAGGAGTTGCCTTAAAAAGTTGACATTTTGTATATGGGACTGTTATAACATGTAGTTGTGCCCCACCCTTTTTTTTTGTTGCCATCCGCTGCACCAATCGTATATATTCCCGTCTTTTGCTCTGCTGGGTGAGTTTAGTTTTTTTATTCTTATATGTTGGTAAATTGTGCATTTTCTGCGTTCCGGTTAAGATTTTTATGCCTTTAGTTTATCTGAATGCAATAGCTGTAGAATTATCAACAACTTAAAAGTTTAAGTGGCGAATTAAGCGTAACGAACGGCCATTTGTTTACATTTGAAATTAAGTAGAATAGTGAATTAAGTCAGCTTCTTCATCTTCAGCGTCTTTTTGCCGATTGGGACCAAAAGTAAACTTTCAGTTTTGTGCATCGAAAAATCTGTCTTCTTGCACGCTGGACGAATTACTTGTTTTCGCAGAGAAACTCTAAATTTAACTGTAAAACTTGTTCTTTTTAACTGTTTTAATTGTATTTGGTGTTCTTTGTTTTTCTGAATTTGTAATGAAGATGTTTTGAGTTTTTACGTATTTTTGCTTTGTTGCGAAGTGAGAACTGAATTATTTGAATGAAAAATGTATTTGTGATGAAATTCGAAGAAATAAGTTTAAATAAAATGCGGCAAACATGTATTTAATTTAATAGACCATGCAAGGAGGTAATGTGGTGTCTACATCAGATTTTATTTATTCTAATACATCACTATTTTTATTGTAATTAGTCTGATAAACTCTACAGTTTCTTTAAGGCTATTTCCTTTCGGTTTTAGTAAATACTATTTAAATGAGAATTTTCTCTTTAAATGTATGTTCTTAGTGGAAGTCACCATGGGAGTCTCTGTTTCTCTTACCTTCACAACATAATTAAAGTTGCCAATCCGCAATGGCTAAATACTATTAAGAAAATATATGCGGCTTATTAATAGATAAAAGAAGTATTACGTTGTAATGTTGCGCGCTTCCAACCTGCACGTAACAATAGTGGTGACTGCTGAGAACTGGAAAGTACACAAAGTCTTGAGAAGGGTTTAAATCCCTTTTTATTCAACTTTAGAAATTACAGATGCGTGTTCTTGACGCTCACAAACTACGCCGACCCGGCGGAAAAATAAAAATAAGAAACTAAAAATGAACGCGTTCTGAGATACCGCTGACAATTCAGCAAACTTCTGAATATTACGTTGAAAGATTCAACAATCTACCGAGGCAAGCACACAGGCCGAAACGCGTGGTTCTTCAATTTCTAACTATCCACCTCCACGCTCGTGAAGCAAGAAAGCACACTTTCGAACTCGTTTCCCTTCTATTTACAGATTGTTACAGTTCAGATTATTATTACAGTTCAGATTACTTCCGCTGACAATTTGAATCCTTGCGCGTTCTACTAAAATTTACATACTCTGGCATTGGCGATTCCAAGGGAAAGTAAGGCTTGACAGGAAAGATAGTTTAAACTTAAATATAAACCCTACAACGTGTCGAAAAGATATAAATTACCCAAAGTACCGAAGGTGAACAACACAGCTTGTCTTTAGGAATTGGGCTCCTGTTTAGTTTATAAGAAGGAAGAACCAATTACAGCATACACATACTTTAGGAACGTACTTTAGGAAACTTGAGGCTTTAAATATTTTCAAAGAAGGGCATTGCAAAGGACAAATGACAACGCAAGAGAGGAGAGGAAAAAAAACTTTTATTGGAGTTACAAATTTTCAACGCTTTTCGCAGACGAGAATGCACTGCATTGTTGACAACAATTACGAACGTAATATCGCAGGAGGAATCTGTGTAACTTCACGTTTCACGACATCTTTCAATTCTGACAAATGGCAATATATGAAATTTCATTTCGATTGGTTGAGCGGATACTCCGATAGGGGTTCATATAATCAGTAAAGTTTTTTTAATGACCACCCTGTACATGGAATATGCTTGCCAATTTGGCATGTAAAAGATTATGTCTTTCATTTATTTCCTTATAAATTACAGACACTACAAATTGTTAATAAATAAGTGATAACATTTAAAATGTGCTGTGTGGCGAATCTACTGCAAGGTTTTAATTTGTAAATGAATGTGCACTGCTCGGCCAATACATTTTTTTTATCACTTAAAATTAATCATTGTGCACAAACGCACAAAAAACTGTGTTGCTTTCTCTGTCTATGCGGCTCTTCAAATTACACGCAAGAAAAGTTTTAATTAACTTTTAATTAAATTAATAATTAATTTAATTTGCAAAATTTTAATTAACACGTTATTTATTATGTTGAATCTTTCCTGAGCTTCAAGTGCTTCATCTACTGTACTAGAAAGCACAAGCCAGGTTGGTTTAAATAAAAAGAAATAATCTAAGTTTAGAAAGAAAGAGCCTTGGCAATTGAGTTCCTAGTGCGGAACTCAATTGCTAAGTTCTACCTACTGGAGTACTTTGTTGATTGTTGATGAGTTAGCCTTCATTTGTTATGCAAAAGACAGCACGTTAGAAACCAGGATCTTAGTCTTTAATAACCGATTTGTAAGTAGCTGTGAAATTTTTGTATTCTCAGACCACAAGAAGAGACGTTGAGTTTTGTGTTAATCGCATCATCTTAGTTGAACAACTTCAAGCCTGAAGTGTCACTGAATACTTTAGATGTTTTTTATTCGTCTGTTATTGTCACTTTTGTGCTACTGGGTTCTTAGATACAAGTCGAACGTATTCTGGCAGCCTAGGAAAGTTATTACCAAAGAGTAAAAGCAACTGGAATGAAAACTTAAAATTCTTTAAGCTAGATGCATGAAACGATAGCTTAAACATTTTATTTTTGGAAAAAAAAAATCAGCAGATCAAACAGAAGAGAAAAAAAAAAAAAAAAATCTGAAATGTTTCAGATTTTAAATTACGTTCAAAGGGGCGTTTTTTAACATTTTGTGTGTTACCTTTCTTTATTAAATATCATGTTCCTCGCACTTAAACCATAAGATCCAGTGCAACAGCAATATCGCAAAAGAGTTTTAAAACGAGCATATCTTTAGAATTTCCGATACAGAGACTCACGCGCTGGAGATAAAAATGTTTTTTCTGCACAACGTTGCCATTGCTCGCTTTGAAATCCTTGAGTTTGTTAATCAAAAATTCGTCAAAGTTTTAAAAAATAGGAAATCGATCATAAAACAAATTTCAAATTTCAAATTTGGTCTTCCACATGCTCATATTCGTTGGAGGATTACGTTATTCAAAATTCGATGACTCTATGTACCGTTGTTTTATCACAATACGAGAAATATACATACATTTATGCAGATTTTTCATTATTTAATTTCTTCAAATATAATGCAGGACTCTAACATTTTGTGGCAACAGTTTGAAAAGTGAACCGACGTTTATGAGTCCGACGCAAAATGCCAAAACGAAACTAATAGTCCTTCGGGATTGAAATCCCTTTGGACTAATAATTAATGCTTCAGTGATTCGTACTAGAGTATACGAATAATTTACAGATGTATTCTTTCAAAAAATATAGTTGGCTGGTATGGCAATAAAGCCACCACCCGGATGCTTTATCCCGAAAACAAAGCATCCGGGTCCTTTTCCTTCTTTTGACAAATATTTCTTGTCTTACCGTCATAATTTGGCGCATCAGACGGAATAGCGATCCAGCAGTATATATCACTTTGCTATTGTTTGTCACGAGAGATCCGCCAGCGATAAAATGCTGCCTCCGTTTGGAAAGCATGTCCGTGTTTGCGATGATGAAAATTACGCACGTTTTGTGAGTCAGAAGTGCACATTCCGCATGGGAGTGCGCACATTAATTGGGCGGCATCATTTGCTTCTAAAGTGGGAAGTGACGTTGGAAACAAAAGGCCATCTGCATTCCATCGCGATGGTAATATTCTTCAACCCCGAATGGTGAACAGATGGCGCGTATGTTGTTTTTCCTACGCTTCCTAGCCTTGAATTTCGATTCTGTTGTCATCGCTGCGTGAGAAAGGGGCACCCACCGCCTCATTCAACATTCTTTATGCGCCCTTTCTTGAGATTCCAAACTCTTCCACCGGATGGAAACAGTTTGACTTTTGTGACATCTCCACCCACTGTTGAGAAAACTGAATGTTTAATTCGATTCATACAATGAGCTTTCTCACCGATGTTATAGTACTATAGGGAAGTCGTGACGAGTATGAGAAGTCTTTTGTTTTCCTTTCTTCTCCGGGTGAAGAAAGAATTTTGAAAATTCTTCTCAGATCCTGGATTTCACAAAGCTGACTCACGGCGTGAGAAGAAAGCATGCATTGGATATTTCTGCTTGTTTCTCTCTATATTATTAATAAATTACTGATTAGTTAAACTCGGTTATTAACTTTTACCTTTAATTCGAATAGTTGGGTATATTCTTCTCATAATACTGGACTCTTTTATATCTTTTTTCATGTTTCACTTGACTGAATCTTGGTAGTATGAAGTTTAGCTTTAGTTTAAAGTTTAATCTTTAAAGTTTAATCTTGGTAGTATGAAGTTTAGCTAGGTAGTATGAAGTTTAGTTAATGGCTGCGATTAATGGCTTTATTAATCGGTTTTTAATTTTCATTCCAGTCATTCTGAAGCTGCGTAAGGGGAGGGACTCATCAGTTCGCTAGCTACTAATGATTGGCTATTTATTTTATTAAAAAAATTTAATAAATTTCTAGAAAAAAGTTTTGTAGGTGAACTGGCTATATCAGAAATGTAGTTGCTGGAATTGTTCATATGCTGCCCTTGATAGCACGCGTGTATAATTTCATCAATCATTGATTATATTTATCTTTATTTCCACATTGTTTCTATCTTTGAATTTCCAATTAGGAGAAATTCGTAAACTTCTTATTTGTTTCGGGGAGGGGGTTATATCTATGTATTATTTTTGGTTGTTATTTCAGCGTTATTCACATGTGAAATATTCTTGTAATTTATATATATTTAAATTTTATTTATATATTTAAAATATTTTAGTACCTCTAGCTAAGAGGTACTACAATATTTTAAACGTTTACTCTGTAGTGCAGATTAAGGATTTTGACGTCAAAGGCATCCCACAGCCTTTCTTTTGCGCCATCTAAGATATAATCTGGTATTGCCTACCAGTTGTTATCTTGCCAATTTGACGTCGCACATTTTAACACGCTATTCATCGATGGGAGGTATCTCATGTTGATCGTCTTATTAACGATGTTGCTATGTTAATCATCGATCTATCCTAATTGTCACCAGTTCCATGAGTGATTGCTAGTCCTAAGAGATTGAATGTAACTTTCAAATTACATTAAATTGTTTGCAGCAGATTGATAGGTTTAAGAACAATTTACATGCTTGTTAACAATACAAATTTAAGTTAATCTTACGTAAGTTTTAAACGTATTACTTAATAATGTGAATTTCCATCACTTTTGATCAGTCATCAATTCATAAAACTGTGAGACTAAAAGCAGTAATAATGTGTAGACATGAGAATAAAAGCAAAATACGTAACATACTGGAATAAATTACAAGAATAATTGCACATGTGAATAATGCTGAAATAACAACCAAAAATAATACATCGATATAACCCCCTCCCCGAAACAAAAAAGAAGATTACGAATTTTTCCTAATTGGAAATTTAAAGATAGAAACAATGTGGAAATAAAAATAAATATAATCAATGATTGGTGAAATTATACACGTAATGCTATCAAGGGCAGCATATGAACAATTCGAGCAACTACATTTCTGATATAGCCAGTTCATCGACAAAACTTTTTTCTAGAAATTTATTAAAATTTTTTAATAAAATAAATAGCCAATCATTAGTAGCTAGCGAACTGATGAGTCCCTCCCCTTACACAGCTTCAGAATGACTGGAATGAAAATTAAAAACCGATTAATAAAGCCATTAATCGCAGCCATTGTTACGCTAAACTTCATACTGTAAGGATCTTAAGTTTTACTAACGTTTATTTTATTTTAAATCTTTACTATCACTTCTTATTTTCTACTTCCGGGCAGAATTAAAAGCGTTAACTTATTTATGCAAAATTTGTCTGGCGAACGCCAAGTACTTAAGTTGTGGCTTTTTGCCAAGCGAGAGAGAGGAAGGAGTTAGACGAAGCAGGCCACTTGCCTTAGAAGTTTCACTCAGTTGCTGGTTGCCTTCCAGGCCAGAGGTTTAATCCTCTTGATAATTTTAAACGTATTGTAGTGTTAACAGTTCTCTGTACTACATACGGCTTCCTGTTAATATAAGGCCAATCTTCCACGTTTATTATTTCAAAGTTAAGTTAGCGTTTAGTTATACTTTTATGTTCTTACGTTTAGACCACAAGTAGTGGGTCTTTGTATTCCGAAGTACGGAAATTATTGTAAATAGAGAAAAATAAAGGGTTTTGTATACCCTTCTTGTGTATCCTGTCTACTTCCCACAGTTATTGAACATAGCTTTAGTAAGCTTTCTGTTCCGAGTCAGATCCTTGCATGTTCCCGAAGAAAGTAAGACGGAACATTGAACCTGATAATACTACCAAGATTCAGTAAAGTGAAACATGAAAAATGATATAAAAGAGTCGAGTATTATGAGAAGAATATACCCAACTATTCGAATTAAAGGTAAAAGTTAATAACCGAGTTTAACTAATCAGTAATTTATTAATAATATAGAGAAAAACAAGCAGAAATATCCAATGCATGCTTTCTTCTCACGCCGTGTATGCCAAACTAACGGTGATAGAAGAAATTCGGAAGTATAGTATTAGCTATAGTTGTTGTTAAAACTATAGCTAAGCACATCTGTAGCTAAGCACAAACTATAGCACATCTTAATAATAGTGCAATATACTATCGATTTAACATCTACCGACTGCAAAAGAAGTTCTTGAAATTGAAAGTTCATGAATGGGAATGTCACTGAATAGGCCATAAACGTTCCCGATCAAAGCGTGAGTTCGTAAAGTTATATGGTTCGTAAACTGAAGGCATGTAAAATCGTTCGTTAAAATTAACTATGCACTTCTTATAACGAAGATTATACGAACTCCTGTTGACTGGAAAAAGAAGTTCTTGAAAGAGAAGGTTCGTAAATTTGAATAATCTCGATTTAATAAATTCTAATATTCATCAGAGTCTCGATTTAACAAATTCTAATATTCAGCAGATATAATATCCAACAGAATCTCGATTTAACAAAATCTTGTTGACGCATATGAAGTTCTTAAAGTAAGAGTCCATAAATGGAAATGCAATTAAAAGTCAAAAATTTTCCGGAATTAACTTGATAATTCATAAAATCACGTAATTCGTCAACGAGAAATCCATAAAATTGCGAATCTACTGCACTTATATTTAAATCTTGAGCATAATAAATAAAAAAGTGTTTTTTAACGTCTGTATTATGCAGCTTCATGCCAGAGTTTTTAATATTTTGTAATATTTCGTCATTTGCTGTTCTAAATTTTAGTTGCTCGTCTAATAAATTTTACCACTTTTTTCTATTTTTAAATGCTTTCTTTAGTGATATTCTAAAAAATTAAATAACAGAGCTTTAGAATTTTGTCAAGGAAACTGTGAAGAATGAATACGAAATATATAGTGAAAAAATGTGCTGGAGAATTGATTTTGAAGTTCTTAAGTTATCGTGACCATTCGTTTGGACAAATCGTGCGAGGTGATGTAACTGCAATACAAAATTTAGAAAAACAAAGTAAAATCCATTACCGCACCTCAAAACATTTAAGACACAAAAAAAGAAGCTAATCTTGAATGAAAAGGGAAACAATTTATTTATTTACAAATGTTATTCAACTGACCACAAGGTCATTAGATTTTTGGCTTCCGTGATTTTTAAACAAGACAGCCGAAATGAAATAGTGCGAAATACGCCTTGAAGCAAACAGCCATCCCTGGTTGTGTAGAACAGTAGAAGCTCAGGAACCGACGAGTTCAGATCTATGAAAACAAGCTAGTAGGCTTTGTTGACAGCAGCATATCCTTGGGAATTCAGGATTACAGACGGTTTCATGCAAAGAACATTTCTAAGTCTTTTAATTAGAAGTTTGCAATGACTATGTATGAAAAGTATGCTTGTAAGCTAAATTTCTAAAGAACTTTCGATAGTAGAAGCTAATGTTCTTTTTAGATCTTGTATAACTATGGCTTCCTTCAGGAAATAAATTAACCTTTTCATTACCGTTAATTCCGCAAAGGAAGAGAAACTACTGAACACTGACACGTACAGGAGTTGGACAAAAATATGGAAACACCTTTAAAAAAACATGTTTCTTTGCTTAATATGGTGTAGGAAACCCGTTGGCATACAAAACAGCTTGCAGTCTTCTCGGAATGGATAAATACATTTCCTGTATGTTTGCCAAGGGAATATTATACCATTCTTCCTGCAAAACGGTGGCAAGTTCAGATAACGATGTTGGCGGTGGATAACGAGAACGCACTTTCCGTTCCAATGTAGACCACAAAGGCTCGATAATATTCAGGTCTGGTGACTGTGGTGGCCAGGGGAGATGGGACAACTCATCCTCGTGCTCAGAAAACCAGTCCTGGACTGAGCTGTGTGAACAGGGGCTTTGTCGTCTGTATTATAGGCTTGAGATGGTGTTCTCCAGACGTAAACTCGGCCAGAAGTGGGAAACAATGTGAAAGAAGACTCGTCAGACCATATTACTCGCTTCCACTGCTCTATAGTCCAGGCTTTATGACTTAAACACCACCTTTTCCTGCTACGGACATTAGCATCAGTGATGAGTGGATTCTCAATTGCGGCACGGCCAGCAATTCCCTGTTTATGAAGCTCCCTTCTAATTGTTTTGATACTCACAGGGTTCGGTAACACAACATTCATTTCAGCAGTAACTTTTGCAGCTGTGGTCTTCTTATTTTTCGTCACAATTGCCCTTAATGATCGTCTGTCACGATCACTCAGGACACACTTTCGTCCGCGCTGCGATTTAGCAGATGATGTTTTTCCGCTTTTCAAATATGCGGAATAAATCTTCGATACAGTACCTCTTGAAACACTAAACACCTCGGCTACCTTGCTTATGGAAGCACCTACCATACGTGCTCCAAGAATTTGCCCACGTTCGAAGTCTGTTAACTCTGACATAATGCAATGACAACCTCACATAACAGTACTCCGACAACAACTGAACTGTTTAGCACATTTACGAAGTTGTATATGTGGCGTCAGTAGTCAAAAACGCCAGCGCCACCTACATATTTCATTAAAATCAATCTTTCTTTTCAAACATGCATTTCACAAGGTGTTTCCATATTTTTGTCCATCCACTGTATAACCGAAGCTGCCCCCGTATACCACTTATTGGTCGAAAACGAAATAGATCAAATAGCATCGTCGTCAAAGTGACTCATGTCTCAATCCATAGCTTACTACAGAGGTTTATAAAAATTAATCGCGAGGCTACAGCTTTAAATGCTTATATCATAGATTAAAAAACTAAACAGAAATTAAGTGTCTGGCTGGAAAGTAATTGTCTAGAATTAGTCATTGCCGAAAACATGGCCGAATAAATCGTCGCAGAGAAAACAACGCAAGGCGAAAACGTCTCAATGCATAGCCTACTACAGAGGTTTATAAAAATTAATGGGGAGGCTACGTCTCTAAATATTTATATCGTAAATTAAAAAATTAAACAGAAATTAAGTGTCTGGCTGGAAATTTATTGTCTAAAATTAATCGTTGCCGAAAACATCGCAGAGAAAACAACGCAAGGCGAAAACGTCGTGGTACAAAACATGGTGGGAGAAAAAAAGGGAGAAAACATCGGAAATATTAAACATCGTGGTATAAATAATCGTAGTTGAAAATAAAACAATTCAAAAACATTTCAGTTTTAAAATATCGTTGGGAAAAAAATCGTGGTAAAAATGAAGCACCTACAAATCATCGCATGATGATAATATCGCAGTGTAAATCATTATTCGTATTATGATCTGCGAGCGGAAGAAAGAATGAGAAATATTTTTGTTTCTATATTTCATATTTTTTGATTAGTTTACAATATTTTGCTAAAATAGCAAGATTGAAACATAAGCATTCATATACTGAAAATGAGAGGAGAATTAGTCCTACATGTAACAGTTAATAGAATTTTATGTACTTAACTATTAAAGTCGTCACCTAATTAATCTCTCTTTTATAAAGTTGTACTGGCAGTTATTCATGAAAAATATAGTCTAAAATATGAGAAAAGGGAAGATGAGAAACTGCATAAGGTTACCTATATTCAAATTAATTGAAACAAAGCAACATTTACTTTGCACTAAAAGAATATCAGATTAACAAAGGGGAACAAACTGATTTTACAGTTTGATAATTAACTAAACAGTTTTAATTTTAGTAACCTTATGCGGTTACTAGCCTTTTCTTTTCTATTTATTTTAGACTATGATTTATTAAGTGCTTTATTTTTTACCACGGTAATTTTTATGACAACGTTTTATACCATAGTGTTTTAGAACAGCAATGTTTTCTTCTTGCTTTCTTTTTCCCACGATATTTGGTACTAAGTTGTTTTCGACTTGCTTTGTTTGTTGATTGAATGAGAAATATATCTCTAATGAATTTCGAAGAAATAAGTTTAAATGGAATGCAGCAAAAACGCATCTAATTTAATAGGAAGTCACACGATGTCCATTTCTTATTTCGGGCGCAGAGAACAAACACTAATAGAAATGTATTAAATCACATGGCATTAAATCACATGGCATAATGCTACTTTACTTTATTTATTATATGCACGATTTCAATAACTTTGTTTTAGGTTTTCTCTTTATATTTATTTTAAGAGTTATTTGAACCCTCCAAGGGTTAGGGCAGGGATGGACAAACTTTTTCGATCGCGAGCCAAAAATCAAAAAAAAAAAAAAAAAAAAAAGTTTGACGGCCCAAGATTAATTTTTCTAAAATTTTAAAAACAATATACAAGTACAGTAAGACCCCGCTTAACGCTGTTTCGTTTAGCGCTGTTTCAGTTTAGCGCTCTTTTATTTCAACCCGGGGATTCCACGAAATCGCTCGCAGCATACGGGGATTCCTCGAAATATTATGCAGCGATAGGTTTCAAATACATATCCGAAAGAATGTACTTGTATTTCTTGTTTGGTGCGGTATTGTACAGACATATTTTGAAGGGGTAAATGTGGAAGATGTCGAAGAAATAATTCAAGAAGCAGCGGCTAGTCTTTCTAATGATGAGCTCAAGGAATTAACTGAACAAGAAGAAAACAAAAATGTTGACAGCAGTGATTCAGAAGAAGAGCAAAAAGAACTTTCGATGGCGTTTGTAAAAAGGAGTTTGTCTACCATAACTGAAATAATGGATCAATTCATTTAAAATGATCCGAATTTTGACAGGAGCTCAAAAGTAAGGCGTGGTGTTAGAGATGCTCTATCCGTTTATGAAGAACTTTTAAGAGAACAACGCAAAAGAAAAAGGCAAACAACGTTAGATGCTTTTGTCACAAAAAGGCAGAACACCGAAAACGCGGAAGGT
The DNA here is from genome assembly GCF_044657685.1 of Stegodyphus dumicola. Lineage (NCBI taxonomy): Eukaryota > Metazoa > Arthropoda > Arachnida > Araneae > Eresidae > Stegodyphus > Stegodyphus dumicola. The sequence continues at coordinate 15,749,728 of NC_140772.1, read as the reverse complement.
TAACTAAATATGACTGACTTGGAATTTTATTTGTTTTTTTTTTTAAGAATATTCGTTTTGTTATTTATATTTTGTTTTTATTTTTGCAAGAAATAATAATGTGGTATTAATTTGGGCTTTAAGAAATAAATGTTTGGTTTTATTTTTATTAAAAAAACATGCTTTTTAAATTTAATACCTAACCAATTTCCTAGCCATCTTCCCCTAACCCCAATATTTACATGTAAAGATAGCCTCGTTTAGCGCTGTTTCGCATTACGCTCTACTTTGATGGAACGTATCCCCCGCGTTAAGCGGGGTCTTACTGTATTACAGTTTAAATAATGAGATGAATGAAATTGAGTTTTTAAAAGTTCCTTACATTGAGGTTCGAAGTGAGATGTACTGATTCTAAGGAACGAGGCTAAATGCTCATCTTCCAGTCTATTTCTGAAATAATTCTTTCTAAGGTTGTAGGGTTTATGTTTAGTTTAACTAACATTTATTTTAAGTTTAAGCTATCTTTTCTGTCAAGCCTTTACTTTCCCCTAGAATTGCCAATGCTAGAGGATGCAAATTGTAGTAGAGCGCGCAGTATATTCAAATTTAGCAGAAGTAAGTTGAGTTTAAATAGAAGCGAAACGAGATTGTAAGTGTGCTTCTTGAATCGCGAACGTGAAGGTTGCCGGGTAGAAATTTAAGAACCGCGCGTTTCGGGCCTGTGTGCCTATCTCGGCAGTTTTTGCTGAATCCTTCAACTGCTTAATCAGTAAACTCCCTGAATCTCAGCTATATTTTAGAACGCGGTTAGGTTAGTTAAGATTTCAGAGACTCGTAGGTAGTGATCTAGTTATTTATTCATCCAGTCATTATTTTTTTAGTTTCACATTTCTGTGTCTGTTAAACCGGCGGGTCGGCGTAGTGAACGTCAAGTGAACGCAGCTGTTATTTTTAAAGTGGAATAAAAAGGGCTTTAAACCCTTCTCACGTGTTTGTGTAAATTTACAGTTCATAGCAGTCACTACCACAGTTGCTGACAAGTTGGGGCCACACAATACTACAAGGTTCATAGTTGAAAACACTTCTTCACATATATAAGATGAAACAAACGTAGCACTGATTTTCTGGGCGTGAGATATTAAATTTGGGAAATGTACAGGGGTTGGACAAAAATATGGAAACACCTTTAAAAAAACATGTTTCTTTGCTTAATATGGTGTAGGAAACCCTTTGGCATCCAAAACAGCTTGCAGTCTTCTCGGAATGGATAAATACAGTTCCTGTATGTTTGCCAAGGGAATATTATACCATTCTTCCTGCAAAACGGTGGCAAGTTCAGATAACGATGTTGGCGGTGGATAACGAGAACGCACTTTCCGTTCCAATGTAGACCACAAAGGTTCGATAACATTCAGGTTTGGTGACTGTGGTGGCCAGGGGAGATGGGACAACTCATCCTCGTGCTCAGAAAACCAGTCCTGGACAATGTGAGTTGTGTGAAAAGGGGTTTTGTCGTCTTGGAAGACACCATCACCATCGGGGAACAAAGTTTGTACCATGGGATAAACTTGATCGGCCAAAATGTTCACATAAGTCTTGGCAGTCATGTGCCCTGACACAGTTATCATGGGGCTAGCAGAGAACCACGATATGGCTGCCCAAACCATAACAGAACCCCCGCCATGTTTCACTCTTGGCAACAAGCAGTCAGTATTATAGGCTTGAGATGGCGTTTTCCAGCCGTAAACTCGGCCAGAAGTGGGAAACAATGTGAAAGAAGACTCGTCAGACTATATTACTCGCTTCCACTGCTCTATAGTCCAGGCTTTATGACTTAAACACCACCTTTTCCTGTTACGGGCATTAGCATCACTGATGAGTGGCTTCTCAATTGCAGCACGGCCAGCAATTCCCTGTTTATGAAGCTCCCTTCTAATTGTTTTGGTACTCACAGGGTTCGGTAACACAACATTCATTTCAGCAGTAACTTTTGCAGCTGTGGTCTTCTTATTTTTCGTCACAATTGCCCTTAATGATCGTCTGTCACGATCACTCAGGACACACTTTAGTCCGCGCTGTGATTTAGCAGATGATGTTTTTCCACTTTTCAAATATGTGGAATAAATCTTCGATACAATACCTCTTGAAACACTAAACACCTCGGCTACCTTGCTTACGGAAGCACCTACCATACGTGCTCCACGTTCGAAGTCTGTTAACTCTGACATAATGCAATGACAACCACACATAACAGCACTCCGACAACAACTGAACTGTTTAGCACATTTACGAAGTTGTATAGTTGGCGTCAGTAGTCAAAATCGACAGCGCCACCTACATATTTCATTAAAATCAATCTTTCTTTTCAAACATGCATTTCACAAGATGTTTCCATATTTTTGTCCATCCACTGTACTTTCGATAATGATTTGTAAAACTCTAACATAACAGCATATTTAGAAACAGCTCATTTAATTCAAGCTGCAAATCTGCTTCACTTTTTACGTTGAAAGACATGGTAGAAATTTACAACTCTGTTTGCATGCCACTGAAATCTTGAAATCTGCGTTCGAACACAAAATGCAGTTTTTTTCAAGCCATCTTCATAATTCTTAAACTTTTCTTCATTTATTTATTATTTATTATTTTCTTCATTTATCATTATTTCATTATTATTATTTTATTAAACTTTTCTTCATTTATTTCTTCATTTATATTTATTTATTCATGTACTGAATTTAACCTCGGGAAATGTGATAAATCGTTCTTAGCTAGCTGCCCAGCAAACAGATTAAGTTTTAGATTAAAAGCTTTGAGATGGGCCCAGATGTTGTCGATAAATTTACGTTTACCTCGCATCTTGACATTCAAGTTGCTCCTATGACAAAGTAGATCTGTGAAAAGTCCGAAAGCCATTCTGTATCTTCTAACATTTCGCACTCCGCAGAACATTTTACGGATTTTTACGGATTGAAAGTTATCTGTGCTTTGCTATTTCCGTCGATTTATGTTCTGTAGAACAAAAGTAGAGAAAGTGAAAGGATACTCAGTCCTTTGAAAAAAAAGGAAGGAAAAAAAATATTTAAACAAAGTAGAAAAGGAGATGAAAATATAAATATATATATTTTTTTAAAATTTGCCTCAGACCGGCAAATTAAAATTCTATCCAGTTTCTTGATTATAATTTTAAATGACCCTATCTGTAACTTGACTCCTTTTCTTCCATTATAATACCAACCTGAAACTGAATATTTCAGTTTTCAGGAGCTGTTAGAAATGTTCGTGTGTACTGAACTGGGAAGCCATCCCTCTAGCGAAATTTTACTTCCGTAAACCTCTGAAGGGTTTTAAAAAAGTTAAACGCATAAAAGCCGCAATGTTTTGTTGTTTGTTCTCTGATTTCAGTTTCATAACTTTTTGCAGAAAGCTTAATGACAGATTGCAGGTCACAGTTTGGGAAACGCTGATCTAGACTAGGTTCATGTCTTTCAGGGATTATAGCAACACCTAAAGAAATTATGAAACCTGTTCCCCAACCCAGCCATGGAGAAAGGGGTTGGGGGTAATCTGGATTTATTTTAAAAGGAGAAGTTCTATTCCACACCGGAGTGAGACTGATCCACTCGGATTTAAAAAATTTTAGCTCATGCTTCTTATCTAATGATTTATAACGACTTTCCTGAAAAATATTGGTAAGCTAATAGGGTATAATCGTCTGATATTTATAAATAATAATAAAAAATATAGTTAACTAAAAATGATTTTGCGTAAAAGAACTTTAAACTTTCCTTAAAATACGAGACGTAAAATATAACGTAACAAGAACATACTGATTTTTAATTCCCTGTACGAAGTAAAAACGAAGTATTGTAATCGCGAAAAATTTCGGATATCATATTTCAACGAAAATATCCATTTTGACGGCTATCGAATGCAAATTAACGATGTTTTTACGTGACATCTGCACGTAAGGACAGAATAAAGGACTCTTTCCCCCCCTAAAAAAAATTATAAAACTATTTAAAATGAATTCTGAAGAGAATTTTTTGCGACGTCTGTACGTATCTCGCATAACTCAAAAACGAGTAGCCTCAGAAAGTTGAAATTTTATAGGACTGCTACAACATGTAAATGTGCACCTCGTATTTTGGTTGTAATCGGCCCCACCAAAGGTATATATATATATATATATATCCACTCTGTTACTCGCCTCAGTGATCTCAGTTTCTTTATTCTTATATGTTTGTAAATTGTGCATTTTTTTGCTTTAAAAATGATTGAATTATGTTGTTCTTATCTTCCGGTTAAGGTTTTTATGCCTTTAGTAAATCTGCATGCAATATTTGTAGAATTATCAACATTTTAAAAGTTGTTTAAGTGCGGCTAAGCCTAATTATTTTTGCCATGGCGGCCATATTTGTTTAAATTTCAAACTTAGCAGAATAGTGGATTTATTGCCAATCTAGAGAAACTAAGCTTCGCAACAACAAAGATAACGCCTTCTTTTATTATTGCGAATTAAATCACGCTTAATCAATTCTGGAATTTATTGGAGGAAATAAGTTTGTAAAATTTGCTTCGTAATTTTTAATCCAGATATTTTGAGTTTTTATGTATTTTTGCCTTGTCGCGAAGTGAGAACTGAATTAATTGAATGAGAAATACTCAATCGTCTGTGAAAAACTGTTTCTTTTTTTGTTTTGTTTGCTTAATTTCTTTTATACATCATTCTAGCTTTATTATAGTATTTGAATATATTTAGCATGGGATTGATTTTATTTAGCATGTGGCAACGATTAGATAATTCTATTCTTTAAATGCTATAAATTTTGTGCATTCTGAGTTAAAAAATTAATGAAATGTAACGCTGTTACTTGAACCTAGCGCCAGAGTGTCGCTATGGTAAAAAAAGATAGTGAGCTTTAAAGAACGCATTTATTCTTTTGTGGTTTATGCGCTATCGAAGTAGATTTAATTCAATAAAATAAAGTTTAAATGGTATATATTATGTAATATTTATGATAATACCTTTACAGTTTATGTTAACCTTCTGTTATTGTATCTGCTTTGCATTCGTTTTAGTCTTACGTTCATAGTATTTATATCTTACGCATCGGATTCAAATTACCAGTGTTTGCCTTACCTTGCCTTTATCTACACTCTGACCAGCTCGACGACTTCTGGCCTGCATTCATTTGACATCACTTAATACTTTAATTATCATTACCTAACTTCTGGCTTAAATATGAATTCTAAATTATTAATTATTCACTTTAAAAACTTTATTATAAAAAAATTACCTTAGATACCTTTTAGGTTATTTCATCATACTATTCGCAATTCTTAAACTGTTCCACAAGGGGTAGAGCCATTGCTCAAGCACCTTGGTGTACCAAACCCCGTTCCACGAATAGAAATTTAAAGGAAATGCTAGAAAAAATGCGTATAATTTAATATTCCGTACAAGGAAGTCATGTGGTGTACACATCAGACTTTTTTATACCTTATCTTTGCATAATTTCAACAACATGTGCTACTGCATTCAGAACCTTTGCGAATAAATTGAGATGGTTAAAAGGCATCTCCTATGCAAAACATCTGCATATATCATAGAAAATGACGCAAACTGTTATGTTTTTGTTATCCAAACGGTGGCATAAAATGCATATTAAATTTGTGTAAAAGAAACTGCCGACCTTGTTCTTCGGTAACCTCTTCCCGAAACCTGTCTGTGTATAGTCAGTTTTGAAGGACGCTGCAAAGGCGAATCCTCATCCATTAACAGAACCAGAATTTATAGTTTCGAATGAATCATAAATTTTCTTGTGGGAAAGTATTCAATATCTGCCATTATTTAAATATCAGTGAAAACAAAGGTAGCAGACAGAAAATGCTTGAGGGAGAGGTCTAAGGGTCTAAAAGAAGGTGCGCAAACCCATTACATCAGAGAGCACAGTAAAATTCAACTATCCCCGCGTAAGTACTAGATCATAATTCATCACTACATTCGAATTTTTATTTTTAATGAACCTTTATAATTTTAAGAAAATACAATCGATTCCCAATAAACCGAGAAAATATCGATGATGACATCAAACGGTTAAGGAAAAATCAGAAGGTGGTTAAAAAAAGCGCAAGAAAGAGATACGAATAGGTTATACCTAAGCAGAAAAGTACAATCAACAATTTACCTATGTTTTTCTGCAGTTTAATCTGCAAAGTAAGTGTATTTGATTACATAAACTAAATGAGCATTCAAAATAAAAAGAATGCCTTCAAGACAAAAATAGCAGTGTTTTTGTTTACATTACTGTTGCACTTCTTGCATGTTGATGGAAAACAGAAGATTAATGGTTATAAACTTAATTTAATTTTTACGATGCAGAAATTTATTTTTAATGTTTATATATTTTAGATTATGTACAATTAAATTAAGTACTAGTATAGATGAAAGGAGCATCGAAATACTGTAACGTCATTCGTTATCATTGCACCTTCCCTTTCCCATAGACGGCCCACCAGCGGCCCAGCGTTAAAGTCGCTGAACACTGATAGTTCGATTCGAGTTTCGAATCCCGCTGAACGGGCTCGCTGCATGGGCGGGTTTCGTGGTTTTCCACATGTGTAACGTGTATATGAGACAGTTTCCTTTAGAAAGTCCTCCACGAAGGTGTCCTTCGAACTCATTTTGGTGAACAGAGTTTGCCGCTTCTGAAGTCATATAAACATTGCTGTGATTGCACTGCCAAATTCATATACAAGTCACAGTGCGATATTATTGCAAAGTTGTATGCAGGTCACAGATGGACATTATAAGACATAGACTAACCCAGTGGCCGAGCGCGTGTCACTCACATGTCCGCAAGAAGGAGTAGGGACGAACTGGTTTACTTTAACACTGAAACCTATGACGTTTGTATCACATAACTGTTTTTAATTATTAAATGTGATACGTTGTATAAGTGATGAGGTTATGAAAGTATCAGTTTTTGTAAATCAGATTTAATATATCTCATTAAAGCACTTTTTACTGCACTTTGCTCATGTTTTTCACGCGTAATTCTTGTATAAACATTTTTACTTTGGTAAAACGGTAAAAACTCTAAGCACAAAAATTATGAACTTACTTTTGCGTACAAATAAAGTAAAAGTAAATAAGATTGTTGATTAATGATGCTTTGAAACAAATAAGGTAAAATTAAAGAAGATCTTTTTTTTTTAAATTTTATAAGCATTTTCAGGCAGTGGTTTTTAAAATTATAATAACATTACAAAACAATCATTTGTTTGATTAATTATTAGCATTACATTAATCATTAATTATTAACATTACAAGAGGATTATTTATTTTAATAATTCATAAAATTCAGAGCATAAACTTTTCTGAGTATAATGAAAACAAAACAATAAATAAATAAATAAATAAAATATAAATAAATAAATAAAAATAAAAATAAAATAAAATCTGGAAGTATTCAGATTTTACATTACGCCCAAAGGGAATTTTTTAGCTTAGTGTTACTTTTATTTATTGAATATCATGTTCTTCGTTTGTAAGCCACATAAAATTCAATTCAGCAGCAATATCACAAAATATTTGAAAACAGCATATCTTTAGAATTTCCGCGCTGGAGATAAAAATGTTATTTTCTGTGCAGTGTTGCCATTGCTCACTTTGAACTCGTTGAGTTTTTAATCCAAAATTCGTTAAAGTTTCACAAAATATGAAATGGATTAAAACAAATTCGAAATTCGGTTGTCCAGGTGCCCATGTTCGAGTGCAGGATTACATAATTCAAAATTTGGTGGCTCTAGATACCGTCATTTTTTTCGTAGTGCGAGAAACAAACGTGCATTCGTGCATATTCTTCATTATTTAATTTCTTTAAATATAATACAGGGCGATCATATTTGGTGGCAACAATTTGCAAGGTGAAACGGAGATTTATAGTGAAACAGCTCAAAATGCCGTTTCGAAACTACAGTAGCCTAGAAAGGCTACTGGCCCTTCGGGCTAATAAATTAAATTCGCAGAAATAAAAATCTTATGCAGAACTAGTACTAAATTTAAAAAATAATCACTATAAAATACTAACGCAATTAATTGTTACAGTTAAATACAATTTTAACATTAAAGTAAATGTATAAAAATTATTAAGGTATCAAAAGTTTTTGTTACTATATGGTATATTATGAAATATAATTGAAATAAAATTTCTTTATATAAATTATGCTACAATATTCACCTATAATTTTTAAAAAACAACAAAATTTAGAATTTAAAAAAAAACTTTCAAAAATTCATTTTTAGTTATTTTAGTAGTTTTTACTTATATATGTTACCGTGAAAGACCGAAATTGGAGAATGTCGACTTTCACCGGAGAATATCAACATTCACCAAATACGTTGGTGAAAGATCGAATATTGTACTACATTCTTGTATATTTGGACCCTCACCGGTGTATGTCGACGATCACAGATATGCTCTGGTGAAAGTAGAAAAGAGAGGTCATAAAGTGCCATAATAGTTTAAGTTGTTGCAATAAATAAGATTTGAATCACATAATTTAGTAAGTTTTTTATTACTGTTATTTTATTTTCTCATTTAGAACGTACTGTATAATAAAGTACGTTTTTAACTTCTATTATTTTCCTTTCTCATTTTGAATGTATTGTGTGTTTTAGGTTCTCATGTTCTTAAGTTCTTATTTCAAGTTTCAAGTGCGTTTATTCGCGGCTGAATTACGGAGAAGAAAATATAATATTGTTATATGTTTAACATTCACCATTAGTACATGGTGAATGTCGACATTGACCGGTGTAAGTTAGAAATAAGAGTATTTGGAAAATATTTCGGACATACACCAAAAGACTATGTGAATGTTGACATTTACTGGTGAAAGTTGGCATTCTCCAGATTTCGGTGTTTCACCGTAACATATACACCAATAAAAAGCATAAAAATTGTAAGAGAAAATTGCTTTTTTTTTTAAATTTCCTATTAGTTCAGATTTAAAATATTATTTTCTAAAAGAATTAGTTACAATTTCCTTACAGCATAGGAAAAGCCAAAAAATCTGGAAGCCTGAAAGCATGCGACAGCTTTATAATTATTTGGAACGTTAATTATGCTTGACAAATACGCTAAATTTTTAAAAATCAATGTCGGTTTCAAGAATAAAAATATGTAGAAATTCTAATTTGTGAAATGAGGCTCTACAACCAGATTTTTCTTGACAATTATGCCCGCTGCAATAGCTAACCATTGTTAAGTTTCTGCAAGTCGCCCCTGCTCCTCCGGATGTGGTCAAGCGGGCAGCCGGGAATGCGTCAAACGAGGAAGAAAAATCCATTTGTGTTGGTCTATTTCTTACGTCCACGAATGTGACTTTGTGACGTAGATGCAATGTTCCCAGGAACTATGTGTACTGTATGGGATTTCTGAAATTTGGAGTGAATTTGTAGTTTGGAAAGAGTAACATTGCAACCATCCAGTACATCGTGCTAGTCTGAGAAGATGAGCTGGCTAACTGGACAACCTGTGGATTTGGTGAGTGAATTTATCTGTTAGCGCGTGGGGTTAGAATTCCCATTTGCGGAACCGAGCCCATAGATGAGTATTTTGTGTTGTACTTGAGTTTCTAAAATCCCGCAAGCAGAGATGGCTATTCGCATAGACAACTTTTCTACCAGTACAGGATCAATACAGCACGTCAAAAACCAGTTTCGATTCTAGACGAGTATAGATCTTATGCAGGTACCCTAAAAATAACCATGTAATCAAATTCTTATCCACTTGATCATGCGCCGTTTTTACTCATATGTGTTGTTTGCGCTAATACAGTATAGATTGTATGTTGGTTCAACCCTCTGTCATGCAGGCTTTTGCCAGTGTTGGTTCGATGCAGTGTCTATCGAATGCCTGAGACGGCTGTCTTTAAATAACAAATAGATATTCATTCGTCATTATCGAAATTTCTCTTTTATCGTACCGGTCATATATCGATACCAGTGTCCTTCGTATTCTGGTGACGATTCTGTGCCAGGAAGTTGTTATTTAAAAACAGCCGTCTCAGGCATTCGATAGTCACTGCATCGAACCAACACTGGCAAAAGCCTGCATGACAGAGGGTTGAACAAACATACAATCTTTACTGTGCCAGGAAGTTCGATGCAGTGACTATCGAATGCCTGAAACGGCTGTTTTTAAATAACAAAAGGATATTCATTCATCATTATCGAAATTTCTCTTTTATCGTACCTGTCATATATCGATAACCAGTGTCCTTCGTATTCTGGTGACGATTCTGTGCCAAGAAGTTGCACTACTAAACATAATTTTTTATAGACCTCTCAGTTAAATTTTATGTGTGTTTGCTTTCGAGCCTTCAAGCGGTAAGACCGCTATAACCAGGCCTTAATTTCTAAAAATATGTAGAACGGTTGTAGCCCTACGGAAAACCATCAGAAAAGGTGAACAACAAAATAAATAAATAAGTGTAAATAAAAATAATAAACAAAATTTTTAAAAGAATCTGAAAGGTTTCAGATTTTAACAGTAGCTCAAAAGTGTGTGTTAAGGTTTTTTTACACTCTCGCTAACCTCGCAGTCTAAAAGTCTGCTGTTACACTCACTAACCCCCTTTTTCTTTTTTTTTTTTTTTTTTTTTTTTTTTTTTTTTTAGCTTTATTTTTCAGCATGATTTTCTTCGTACTTACGCCACAGTTCAACAGCAAAATTACAAAAATTTTAAAATGAACGAACATAGCAATTTTAAAAGAAACATAGCATATGTTTAGAATTCCTGATACAGCGTTAGGTGTTGGAATATATTTTTCTGCTGGTTTTTTTTTTTTTTTTTTTTTTTTTTTTTTCAGTCTTTTCTTAGTCCGTGACATCAATGTTCACCTTTCTTACTAAGACGGCTTTATAAAACTTTTTATTAGTAGTATTAACGTTCTGTGTGTTTACTTTATTTATTAAGTATCACGATCTTGGTGCTTACGCCACATAATATTCGATTCACCAGTAAAATCACAAACTATTTAAAAACAGTATATCTTTAGAATTCCCGATGGATCATATGTTCACTGTTCACTATTCGCTTTGAAATCGTTGAGTTTTTTAATGAAAAATTCGTTAACGTTTTACAAAATACGAAGTAGATAATAAAACAAATTCAAAATTCGGACTTCGAAGTGCCCATGTTCGAGTGGAGGACTACGTTATTCAAAATTTGATGTCTCTAGGTACCGTTGTTTTTTTCAATAATACGAAAAACATCATACATACATGCTGATTCATAATTATTTAATTCCTTTAAAAAGAATACAGGGCGGTAATATTTGGTGGTAACAATCTGAAAAATGATACGCCGTTTACAGCAGCGAACCGACGCAAAATCCTATTTCGAGATTAATAGCCTCTTTTGGGCTAATAAAGTGCCTAGCTTCATCTTATTTATCCCAAAACTAAGGTGATCCGGATCGGGGATCCACTGAATTTAAGCCCTGTATTGTACAGTATAATATACTAGTATTTCAATGGATGGTAGAAACACAAATCATTCTTTTTTTCATCTCACTAATGAAGAAAAAGTACAACTAAAGAAGTTCTGATAAGAATACGGAGAATGCTAGGAACCATATCAAAATACAGAAGAAAATTTTAACAAAATTTTTTAGGTTGTGAAAACAAAGAGGGAGGTTTAATTCTGTATCTGATCGTTGTAATTATAACTAGGTCCTCGATTTTGATGACCTAAAAATTCACTAAAAATGTCCTTAAAATGCATTTAAAATGGAAAAATTGCCTTTAAAAAATATAAAAAAAAGTGTTCCCCCCCAAACATAAAAACGCAATTAGCAGACAAGTGGATTAAACCCAAACAACTTTCGATTTTATGTACAAATGTATAAAAGTCTCACTGAAATTAAATGCTTCTTGATGTTTTCAAAAGTGAAAGATATTCTACTGTTAGTATTTAAGTATTTACTTTGAGAGAAGCTGTTTTTGATATCCACTGCAGTTATTTGAGCATACTTGTAGAAAACTGTATCACTTTTCATTAAGCCTTTTTCAGTTTCAAAAGAGACTGCTTCTCATGTCAAGAGGATGGATACAGTGGATGGACAAAAATATGGAAACACCTTGTGAAATGCATGTTTGAAAAGAAAGATTGATTTTAATGAAATATGTAGGTGGCGCTGGCGTTTTTGACTACTGACGCCACCTATACAACTTCGTAAATGTGCTAAAGAGTTCAGTTGTTGTCGGAGTACTGTTATGTGAGGTTGTCATTGCATTATGTCAGAGTTAACAGACTTCGAACGTGGGCATATTGTTGGAGCACGTACGGTAGGTGCTTCCGTAAGCAAGGTAGCCGAGGTGTTTAGTATTTCAAGAGGTACTGTATCGAAGATTTATTCCACATATTTGAAAAGTGGAAAAACATCATCTGCTAAATCACAGCGCGGACGAAAGTGTGTCCTGAGTGATCGTGACAGACGATCATTAAGGGCAATTGTGACGAAAAATAAGAAGACCACAGCTGCAAAAGTTACTGCTGAAATGAATGTTGTGTTACCGAACCCTGTGAGTACCAAAACAATTAGAAGGGAGCTTCATAAACAGGGAATTGCTGGCCGTGCTGCAATTGAGAAGCCACTCATCAGTGATGCTAATGCCCGTAACAGGAAAAGGTGGTGTTTAAGTCGTAAAGCCTGGACTATAGAGCAGTGGAAGCGAGTAATATGGTCTGACGAGTCTTCTTTCACATTGTTTCCCACTTCTGGCCGAGTTTACGTCTGGAAAACGCCATCTCAAGCCTATAATACAGACTGCTTGTTGCCAAGAGTGAAACATGGCAGGGGTTCTGTTATGGTTTGGGCAGCCAAATCGTGGTTCTGTGCTAGCCCCATGATAACTGTGTTAGGGCACATGACTGCTAAGACTTATGTGAACATTTTGGCCGATCAAGTTCATCCCATGGTACAAACTTTGTTCACCGATGGTGATGGTGTCTTCCAAGACGACAAAGCCCCTTTTCACACAACTCACATTGTCCAGGACTGGTTTTCTGAGCACGAGGATGAGTTGTCCCATCTCCCCTGGCCACCACAGTCACCAGACCTGAATATTATCGAACCTTTGTGGTCTACATTGGAACGGAAAGTGCGTTCTCGTTATCCACCGCCAACATTTTATCTGAACTTGCCACCGTTTTGCAGAAAGAATGGTATAATATTCCCTTGGCAAACATACAGGAACTGTATTTATCCATTCCGAGAAGATGCAAGCTGTTTTGGATGCCAACGGGTTTCCTACACCATATTAAGCAAAGAAACATGTTTTTTTAAAGGTGTTTCCATATTTTTGTCCAACCCCTGTATATTCCGCATAGTGTGAAAGCCTCAGTTTTTAGTCCAAAGAGTGTTAAATTCAGCAAATGCAGTATTTGAAACTTTACCTTTGTCATTTTTTTAAAAAGTTGCCTAATGTATCATGTTGTTGTTCTTGTTGCTTATGGTCACTTGTCTGGCGTAGTCAGCCAGAGCCCACGAAACGCCTCGTGGCAAGGAGCGCTAGATGACGCATGTCCCTGGCAACAGCCTTGAGCACCTATTAGGTGACAGTGCATTTTGGCTCAGTTCCGCCCCCAATTTTGATGGAGAGCACCCCGACGGAGGAACGGGTCCGATCACCCCCTCCCATCACGACAGGACTTTTGGCTCGTCGCATATTTATACTGCTGCCATGCTGCACTGACTTTATACCATGGAGGTAGGAAGTAAGAAGGAGTCGCCCTAAACAAGTTTCTCCGTACCCTGCTCTGAAACACCGGCGATCCCTACGTGGTGACCAAAACATTGGGTCATTTACCATTGAGTTCAATGGGATTTGGCGCGTTCGGGTGTAAATATTTTGTAATTACGTCGCAAATATACATATAAATGTATATATTTTCTTTTTCTACAACACTTCAGAGTCCTAAGTATGTGAAAACAACATTTCATTCTGAACGGAATTAAATGCTATACTTTTCACAGGACAGTTTTCTCAGAATGGTTTAATTTGAATGAAATATTTTCACAAGTTTTCGTTAATTACATTAGGAAAAAAAATTAAGATCAAAGTTTATAGTATTATTAATATTAAAATTATGCATTATTTCTTTTCTATTTATAGAGCTTCTTCCTAAAATACTTTCTTAAATATGACATGATTTTTTGGCTTCTTTTAAATCGAAAAATGTAAGTCAATTTATAATTAATGCTCTATTCGGTTCATTTTAAATTAGAGAATTATTAGGAATTAGCGAAATACCTTAAATAAGTATTTCGCTAATTCCTAATAATTAAATAGGTATTAAATAGTATTTGACTTTCTCTGAACATTCCTGAAAGGGAATAAAATAAGTTTTTTTTTTTTTAAGTATTATTTAAAACTTGTAACTGAGTTATTATAAAATGTAAAGGGAATAATTCTTTTAATTATACTTATCAGATTTTTTTTTTACCCTTCATTTCAACAATACATAATCCAAAACTCTTTATTACGTTCTTAAGTGCGCATCTCATAGCATTTGCTTTACAATACCTTTTAACAGATTGCTTTCCAATAGGAACAATTCTGGCTTAAATAGTTTTATAACGTATTTGTCAACAGGATTTCAATTTATGTTTACAATTCAATATTAAGTTTATTATATATTTAGATAACATTTATAATCATTATAAATTAGATACATTTAATCATTAGATTTCTTCACAGTACTTTCACAGTTGTTTATAAGTGAATAAATTCTTCATTTCAAATACATTTATAAATAATTTAATGAATTATTTAAGTATTTTGTCAAAGGCAGATACATGCTTTTTGCAAGCACATGCATAAATACCCATACATATTTCCTATTCATCATTTCCGGCATGTGCAAATCTTTAATTTCTGTCCATTCACTATATTTTTCGTGTAAAGTAATTTACACTAATTTAGCACACACCCGAAAGTTTTACATAAAAAATATATATGAATATAATTTGAATGAAAATTATAAGTATTATTTTTAACACCCACTCAAAGGTCAGGTTTTCTTCAAAATTCCTCCACGATGGCATCTCTCTCTTTAGGCAGATAGCCCTTGCATGCGTTGCTCTATTTAATAAAAACTTAATCTGACCTATGTGCCTAATTACAAATATTTTAACATACATAATTTTATATTTACATTTAGCCATGAAGTTTCAAACTTTTCAAATCTTCTAGAAAATAAATTCTGGCAGATCTCTTTCAGCAATTTTCTTAAAATCTTTATTTTTGTAGTGCAACAGCTTAGAATTTTATAAAACAAATTCATAATCAAAATCGCTGTTGTTAGTTATCGAAAAATGACCAAGATGTGATTTTTGCGTAAATGTCAGTAAACTATACAAATTGCTATTATCCATCACACTATGAATGTTTCTTTCATGCGAGAGTGTCCCTTTTTGGATTTCTATGGAACTGTCGTGTGTCGAAATACTATCAGAATCTTGTCAAGCGAGCTTCTGAATGTAAACAAAAAACACCCCGTCTGGTGACCCAAGCTTCAAAGCAGTGCTTCACTTCTAGCGCGGAATGGCCCCTCCTCCCTTTCCTACCTCCATGCATCAAACCACACGACAGGACTTTTGGCTCGTCGCATATTTATACTGCTGCCATGCCGCACTGACTTTATACATTTACAAGCATCCATGTCTTCTCCTGGATTCGAGCTTGGCCCTTTCGGCGCGGCTGTCAGCGACGCAACGACTATATAGGTTGGGCGGCATACTTTGCCTTAACCAGTACAAGCTATTTATTTCTTTTCCGGTTTTTTTTTAGACTTCTGTTTAGTTCAACAGAGCAAGGGAAGATTGAACAGACTGAAGATAATATGTTAGGCTTAACCTTAAAAATTTATCTGAAATTTATCTCAGATATGCCGCGGCAGAAATTACGATTTCCATCAAAAAACAACGAAAGTCTGAAACCGGATTCTGGTTCACTCCTGTTGAAACTGAGTACATTTTTAAAGGTCTTTAGTCCCCATAACATGACACTATCGCACAATTATCAGTCAAATTAATCTCTTTGGTTGAGAAACCTCCTTTTTCGCCTTGAAGGTCGTCTCTTTGTAGAGACAAGAGGTAAAGCAACTCGGAAGACACAATGTTCGGAAGGAGATATAAAAGTGTCGACAAACAATAGTTTCTATATCAACACGAAATCAGAAGGCTGAGCTGAAGCTCGAGGAATCAGCGCCATTTTTACCCCAGTGGGCATAAATAGTGTTTATATCCTTCGGCATATTTTTAGCTTTATTGTGAAGATATAGTACACGTCCTTTTGCTTCATTATGACCTCTCCGTCACAAAATATCAATCGTCAATCTAATTAATGAAATAAAAGACTTGTTTAAAAAGGCTGAAAGAAAACATATTGTTAAATTACACTGGGTGAAATCACACAGTGGAATTGTCGGAAATGAAAGAGCGGACACCCTTGCTAAAACGGCGGCAGTTGGGGATGGGACCGATAATTTTGATATCCAAGATTCAAGAAAAATGACCATTGCTGAAATGGAAAACTGCATTTATACAGAATGGAATTTTTGTTGGGAGTCGTCTAGTATGAAAAAAGAATGAATGAAAAATATAAAGTTAAACAAGAAGATGAACATCATAAATAATATTGATATAAATCAGGTACTGGCTAATCATGGGCGTTTACCGGCTTATTTCAATGGGTTCCATCTACAGAATAATGATTAATGTTTAATTTGTGGTAAGTTTGGAAACGCCAGGCACTTCGTCGATGAATGTACGCTTACCCGGAGTGCAAGAGAGGAATATAGAAAAAATTTTAAAGAACATTTTAAAAGTAACTACTCAAATTTGAAAGATTTTGCAGAGACAATAATGAAGATTATAAATACGAACAAAGATAGAGTTGGAATTCGGCTCTGAGACTCAGATTTTGGGCTTTTTATGTTTTTTTTTACTTCCTTGTACGAAATAAATAGGAAGTATTGTAATCGCGAAAAGTTTCAGACAGGATATTTCAACGAAAATATCCATTTCGACCGCTATCTAATGCAATTTAACGATGTTTTTGCGTGATATCTGTACGTAAGGACAGAATAAAAGACTCGTTTCCTCCAAAAAAAGTTATAAAACTGCTTTAAAATTAATTCTGAAGAGAATTTTTCATGGCGTCTGTACGAACGTATGTACGTACGTGCGTATCTCGCATAACTCAAAAACGAGTAGCCTCGGAACGTTGAAATTTTGTACATAAAACTGCTATAACATGTAGATGTGCATCTCTTATTTTGGTTGCAATCGGCCGCACCAAACGTATTATATATCCACTCTGTTACCCGGATCAGTGATCTCAGTTTCTTTACTCTTATATGTTTGTAAATTATACATTTTTTGCTTTAAAAATGATTGAATTATGTTGTTTTTATCTTCCCGTTAAGGTTTTTATGCCTTTAGTAAATCTGTGTGCAATATTTTTAGAATTATCAACAATTTTAAAGTTGTTTAAGTGCCGCTAAGCCTTTTTTTTACGGCGGCTATTGATTGTTTACATTTGAAACAGCAGACTAGTGGATTTGTTGCCAATCTAGAGAAACTTAGATTCGCAACAACAAAGATAACGCCTTCATTTATTATTGCCAATTAAATCATGCTTAATCCTTTCTGGAATTTTTTCGAGGAAACAAGCGTTTAAGATTTACTTCGTAATTTTTAATACAGATATTTTAACTTTTTATGTATTTTTGCCTTGTCGCGAAGTGACAACTAAATTAATTGAATGAGAAATACTCAATCATCTGTGAAAAACTTTTTCTTTTCTGTTTTGTTTGCTTAATTTCTTTTATACATCATTCTAGCTTTATTATAGTATTTGAATAGAACATGTGGCAACGATTAGATAATTCTATTCTTTAAATGATATAAATTTTGTGCATTATGAGTTATAATATGAACGAAATATAATACTGTTAAGTGAATCTAGCGTCAGAGTGTCGCTATGGTAAACAAATACTAGAGTGAATTTTAAAGAATGCATTTATTCTATTGTGGTTTATGCGCTGTCGGCGAAGTAGATTTAATTCAATCCAATAAGTTTAAATGAAATGCAAGAAAAAATGCGTATAATTTAATATTCCGTACAAGGAAGTCATGTGGTGTACACATTAGATTTTTTTCTTCTTATATTTTTTTCTTTCTGAGCAGTCCCATTTTTGGATCATACGACCGGCTTGTGCCGGCTGGGAGGATCGGGACTCTGCCCTTATAATAATAATAATAATAATAATCTGATGTGTTCACCACATGACTTCCGTGTACACACTTTTTGTGTAAATTATACACACTTTGTGTTGCATTTCGTTTAAACTTATTTCCTCGAATTTCATTAGGGATGTATTTCTCATTCAAACAATTCAGTTTTTAGTTCTATATGATCGTAATCAATTATTGTATATTTCCGCTTATCAACCCAGAACGTTTAGCAAATTTTCCACTACCGAATTTGAGAGTCAATTTGTATACCAGTTCAAAATGATTTACTAATAATTTTATGATAAAATTGATGTAATAGGTAACATAATTGAAAAAGATCATTTTTATTTTATTTGCTATACTAAGTCACGTTTCATATGCGACTCGGAATTTATTAGTAATTCTCGGAAAACTTTGCTTGAGGTAAGTCTGGGTGAACATGTTATCCTCCATCAATAATCATCGTACTGATTATCGTTGTTGTCCTCCTCGTAGGTAATATAATTTTCAATCCTGCCCACAAACTTGCTCAGCAAAAGCGAGGACTTTTATTTTAAAACTAACACAATGTGCCGTCCTTTATTTGTGCGAGCATTTTTAACTGTTTACTAGAAATAAAAAAATTATAATTTATTCGTAAAAGCAAAAGCGAAAAAACTTTGGGACTATCTGGGGAAAATTGTTACCCCAATGAAAAACCAAAATAAAATTCACCAGGCTGTTGCCCAAAAGTTTGAAAGAATTTAGAAACTTTTTTACAGTACTCTACACCTATATTTCTCATGGAGATTGACAGTGAAAACTTAAAAATGTCCGAGCGGTAAAATCGCTGAACACTGGTAGTTCTAACAGGAATTCGATTTCAGGAAAACGGGCTGGCTGCATGGGCGTTTTGGTGTTTTTCCACATGTGTAACGCCCAATACGAGCCAGTTTCTCTTAGAAAGTTCTCTACGAAGGCATCCTTCTCCTTAGGCAGATAGCCCTAGCCAAACCATACTAACTCACTAAACCAAGCAAAAGCAGAATGACTATAAATTACCTTCGGATGACGTGATGGTTCTAAGATGCTAAATTATGATTAACTAATTATTCGCGCGTTTTGCAATATGTATGGCTGATTTTATAGCTCGATTTAATTCGGTTTGAATTTTGGCTGAATTTTTCCAGCAAAATCTTATTTCTCGGCTTATATATGAATCGGCATATATTCAGAAATATAGGATAAATATAATGTAATAGTGATTTAAAATAGTATAGCACTGAGAATTAAAATGATTTAAAGCCAGGTCATGTTTCTGTTTATGTTAAATAAAAAATTACCTTAAGCAATTCAGCGATTGTCTAGCTATTACAATTCAAGATCATAATTAAAGAAGAATGAAAGAAGGAAATCAAAATTGCAACGTAATTAAACTCGAAGTTTCATTCTATTAAACAATTATTTCCTCTTCTTGGTGCTGAAACGCGATTTTTTTCGACTTGTTTCCCACCCTTCTTACCAAAGTAATCTACATTATTAATTTATTACGGAAAACAACTTACGTTTCGCAATTTTTATTTCAACTAAAGTAACCTGAAAGAAAATAACTGCTATTGTTCTTGTAATCGGCAGCGTTTCCAAAGAAAAAACAAAATTCTCCTCAGAGATTACCATTATCTTTGCCGAAAATGGCCTTTAATGGTGTATGGTAAAGGTTCGGCATTGTTCTTACGTATCTATATCTTTTTCAGAGAGTTTATAAGGTCACGAAACACCTTAAATCAGTCCTTTGATTCAGCTAGTTGCGTGTTCTTAGCATTTCACAAGATTTTTTAAGATGTCTGTTTCAAAATGGGTTTTGTTGTGAAGAAGATCGGAAAAGTATTTAAGAAAAAGCGAAAAAAAAGTGTGAATTTACCCAAAATCGTCTGTGATTGATATATTTTGTTATGTTAGATTTCGTGTTTGGTAAGAATTTCGACAGGTTTTTCAGCACCAGGCAGAAGAATTCTGGCTATTTCTCGGGAAATGTCATTTGCGTTGCAGAACATTTCATAGTAAGTATTAATTTTATAAAAATTAATCAATTGGTTGCAGCTCTTATCATATTCTTTAAGATATTTGTTCTATTGTTTATTAGCTTAAAAGGGAGTTAGTCTCTAGTGTTATTATTAGTCTCAACATTTTGTCTCAACATTGCGTTGAATCACAATAAATGACGTATTCCTTTACAGATTATTGCCACCAAATATTATCGCTCTGTATTATTTTTAAAGGAAAATATCTACGAATATGCATATATATAAGTATGTTTATCACATTGTAAAAAAAACGGCTATACTTAGAACTATCAAGTTTTGAATATCGTAGTCCTGCAGACGAACATGGGCATCTGAAAGCCCAAATTTTGAATTTCGAATTTTTTTTTTATTACCTATTTCAAATTTTGTAAAATTTTAACGAATTTTTGATAAGCAAACTCAACTATATGAAAGAGAGCAGTGGCAACACTGTACGGAAAAAAAATGTTTTTGCCTCCAGCGCGAGACGATCTATCGGGAATTCTAAAGGTATGCTGTTTTTAAATATTTTGAGATTTCGCTGTTCAATCGAATTTTATGTGGCATACGCGCCAAAAACGTGGTCTTTACTAAATAAAGTAAACAAACAAAAATTTAATAATTAAAAAACTTTATTATTATTATTATTATTATTATTTAGTAAAGCCATGTTAGTAAGAAAACTGAACACTGATATGAAGAAGCAAGAAAAAAACTGAAAGGAACAGAAAAATGTATGCCAAGCATATAAACCTGCATCGTGAATTCTAAACGTACATTGCCTTTCGGCTTTTGCAATTTTTGCAATTTTGCTGTTGAATTATGTATGGCGTAAATGCGTAGAAAATGCTTCTTTGCAACACAAGTAAAAAGACCAAAATAAATCAATAAATGAAACTCCCAGAAGGGGCGTTTTTTTAACGTTTTGTGTGTTTCATTTAGATATTAAATATCATGTTTTGGGCACTTCAACCATAAAATTCAATTCAACAGCAATATCGCAAAATAATTTTTAAATAAGCCTATCTTTAGAAGTTCCGATACACAGTCTCGCGCGCTGGAGCTATTTCCCCCCCCCCGTACAGTGTTGCCATTGCTCGCTTTGAAATCTTTAAGTTCCTTAATCAAAAACTCATAAATGCTTTACAAAATATGAAAATGGTAATAAAACAAATTACATATTCCAAATTTGGTCTTCCAGAAGTACCCTATTCAGGTGAAGACATACGTTATTCAAAATTGGATGGTTCTAGGCGCCGTTGTTTTTATTACAGTGCAAGAAACATACATACATTTAAGCATATTATTCAATATTTAATATCTTTAAATATAATACAGGGCGATAACATTTGGTGGCAACAAATTGAAAAGTTATTCAGACTTTTAAAGTTTTCCACGCAAAATGCCAAAATGAAATTAATATCCCCTCTGCGCTTACGCCCTTTGGGCTAAACAAAAAAGAGGTTAGTAGGGCTGAGTGTAACGGCAGACTGCTAGACTGTGAGCTCAGCAAGAGCGCAGAAAACCTTATTATACCCTTTTGGGCAGCCTTTAAAATCTGAAACCTTTCAGATCTTAGTTTTGTATTTTTTTAACCAAAAAAATTTTATTTTTTAACAAATATTTAGCTTATTCTTCCTTTAGTTAATATTCATGATGCGTCAGCAGTAAAAATTCATAGAAAAATAACATATATGACCGCAATCCTATTAAATAATGAATGTGCACCTTAATGCTTTTGTTATAAAACGAACACATTATTTCCCCCTTTTGTATGATATCGTTTAGTAAATAATTACTGAGTATGAAAATGCGTTTTAATATTATTAGATATTAAATTTAGTCTGGGAATTCATTTGAATATTGTTTTCGAATTCCTTTGTGCTCTTCAATAAATACAAATACATTTATTTTCATATGATTTGCTTTATTAATGCTTTTTTAAATAATGAACTTAAATTTAAGGAGAAATTTCAGTATGACGCTTCGAAATGTTCATAAAATGAGCGTCTACGAAAACTGAGAACTAAGTTCGTGCGTAATCGAAGTTTTACGAAAACCACAGCCTATTTCTTAGCCTTATAACCCTGTTACGTCCATACAAGGCCTGGCGCGTTCATACAGTTGCTTGATTCTTTCGTAGAACTAATCTTTTGAAGTACTGTGTAAATTTCAAGTTACTGTTTTCTGAATGATTTCAGCGCTATTAATAATAACCTGTGGAATGAGACTTCACTTTAAGGAAAAGAATTGTCTTCAGGTGTCATATCTGGTAAGTAAGGAGTGATAACTGAGAATTTTCACACATTTTCTTTGCTAGAAACTACTTGATGAGAATAGAATTGTGTGACGGCGCATTCTCGTGCACCAGAGGCTATAGCCTGCTACATTAAAATAGAAAATACAGGGTCATTTGTCTCCGCTCGTCTTGCCTCGTAACTATGGGAGCGACAGCTGTGGCAGAATGGCTGGAGACGCGTAATTTTTTCTCCCCATTTAATTTCTATTTAGCGTCTTTCACGTCATGAAAAGCGCGTGAATGAATGTTGACTTGAACTACAAGCTCAAATGATGTGAGAAAATAAATGCTGAATGGTAATGGCACGGGTTACTGTCGCAAATGAGGGAGGGTCACAACGGCCTTGAAGTGCTTATTTTAAAAACAGGCGATAGTTATTTGATTGGGCTTTTCTTTCTTTATGCGCTGTATTGTGTTAAAACTGCCCATTTAGGTATTCATAACAAAAGAACATGACCGTCTGTCCCTCAGGAACAACTAATACTTATCAAGAACCATCACATGGTTTTCGTTCGAAATTTGTGAGAGTCATTAGCATTGTATCATATTTCATATCCAGTCATAATTTGTTTGGAAAGATCAGGATTAATGTCTGTCATTTCTATGAAATCGTTTGCTCAGCCTTGTTCAGCTTTCTATCTATGACAATGTTCACTGGATGGTGTTCACTGGATCAAACCAAACTGATAAAAGCATAAAAAATTTGGTCCGTAAAAAGATGATACTGTAGAAAAGCAAGTTGAGATATAGTTATAAATTTTGTCAATTATTTTTCAGCAGATTTGCTGATGATTGCTAAAAGAATTGCGATAAAATTTTGCAGACGTATGTGTGAAAATGATTTCTGACTCATTAAAAAGATTTTGCTCAAGCTGTTAAAAAAAATCTTCAACTTGAAATTATTCTCTGTTAGAGAATGCTTCAGAGTATCTGAAGATGCTTGAGTTAGCAATATTAAATTTAACGATATCACCAGAAATATGTATTTATTAACTTCGAACATGTAAAAAACGCTTACTTTATATCTTTAATGGCAATGCACGAAGAAAATTATTAAAGCGCATTCTAAAACTAATTGGTAGTATATAACAAAGTTGCTATCCCAAATTCGCCGAGAACAATGTGAAAGTTGGTATCTTAAAAGTAAATCTATAATTTAATCAAAATGAAATTATCTCATTTGAAAGCATATAAATTACAATGGTATTGCACTAAAAGTTTAATTTCTTTTGAGAAAATTTAAGCAACAGCGTCTTGAAAAAATATATATATATAATTTAAATGAAAGTACTAGTTTTAATAGAACCTCTCTTAAACTGACAGTGTTTAAAAAAATGTATACATCTGTAAAATAACAGTAAGCTTCCAAAATTTAAGAAATAATTTTACTTTGAAATTTCTGACATCATACTCAACAATCAATTAGGAATTAAGGAACTTCGTACCTGAATTTCTTTCTTAGAATTAACGTGAATTTTCAGAGTAATTCCGTCTGTAAATCGATTGCAACGTCTTGTGTTATAAGAGTATTCTCACTTTCTTTAACACATTTTCACTTTCGTTGACTGTCTCGAGAGCTTGCAGTATTTCCTCGTCAGTCAATCGTTCAAGTCAGTTACTAAGTCGTGGTCTGAATACATGATTGTATTTATCATTTCTTTGTTGGCATCATAGTAACGAAAGATCGTGTCCTTCGATCTTGTCATTACTATATATCTAGATATTTTCCAGTTGAAGATCGGTTCTTAGGAATAAAAAAGCATCATTTGGAAGCATTGTTTCCATTTCTTACATGAAAATCATCTAAGGTTGAAAAACCTTGTGTTCTTAAGAATAAAACCTGTGTTCTAACCTATCATTAGTAGCATTTGCGATATTCCTAATTACTTTCGATATTTATAGCGGATATAAGTACATTTATAGCAGATTCTTTTGCTCAATAATTGATGTGAACTTGGACAGAAGATCACCTTACCCTTTAACACCAAAGATGCTATTAGTCTCTAAACTCACTTTCTTTTTCGTGTAACTTTTGTATTCGAATCATTTTTCAAATTGTTGCCACCAAATGATATCGCCATGTGTTATTTTTAAAGAAATTAAATAATGAATAAATCTGTATGTATGTTCCTTGCATTGTCGAAAAACGACGGCATAAAGAGACACCGAATTTTTAATACAGGTAGTCTTCCACTCGAATTTGTAATTTGTTTTCGATTTATTTCATATTTTTTGTACAAATTTAAAGAATTTTTGTTTAACAGACTCAGAGATTTGAAATCGAGAAGTGGCAACTCTGTTCAGAATTACGTATTTTTATCTCCAGTGCGCCAGACTGTTGCCATTCGGCAAAATGTAAGATATTTATCTTTCGATTTTAATACGCAAATTAGGCTTCTTGAAAGCAATGAGTTGCCACTATCTCATATAGAATACTTATTATTTCAACGCACCAGCGTGTTGCCATTGAGTAAAGCATAAGAAATTTAACTTTCGAATTTAATTTTTCTCTTACTGAGTAGCAAACTAATAACAAAAAAGCACTAAACACAGTTTTTTTTTTTTTTTAAATATTTTTCTGCTTTTAAATCTGATTGGTTTAAATAAAAATGCATTTAAATCATGAGATGTCTAATTAGAAATATTAAACATTTTTATAAAATGGCACTAGCTTGCACTCATTAAAATCATTATACACTTTTTCCTCTTTTCGATGATAACTGTTTTAGGCGGATGGCCACCCAAGCAGATAGTTTTCAAAGAAATAAAATAGCGAATTCCCCCCCCCAAAAAAAAAGGACGGAAATGTCTAGCATTCTAGCAGGAATTCTAAGCATATGCTGTATTTAAATAGTATCCCATTTTCTCTTGAATTTTATGTATGTACCAAGAAAGCGGTGATTAAAGCTAAAAAGACAAAAAAGAAAAAAAAAGGGGGGTTAGCAGGAGTGAGTCCAAGAGCAGAAGAGCAGACAGGTAACTTCGATGTTCAGCGAGAGCATAAAAAACCTTAACATATCTTCTGGTGAGAAGTTAAAATTTGTATCCTTTGAAATTTTCCTTCCTTCCATTTCTTTTTTAAATTGTTAATAAGATTGAGTGTAAAATGTACAGAAAGACTACGCCTATGGTATAGTACAGAAAGACTACGCCTCCAGCTAAATGCTGATTCTGTACTCAACTGTTTCTTATGAATCCTGAAAAAAAGGGGGCAGATTAAGATTACGACAATTCGTTATAACGTAGTTACTTTTGTTTTCTGTCTCCCCCTCCAAAAACGTGTGCATGAGATTTACAGTAATGGCATAACTTGTAATGAATTATGGCGTACATACTCTCGTGATGTAAATAGTTAGCACATGCAACTGGTAAATGAAAAATTCCATGGTCTGAATTCCAAAGAAGGCTCAGCTATTTTTTATGCTTTCTGACTTCTAAATTCTAATGTTTATTAATGTGCCTTCCAGGCTAACAAGTGGAGGATAATAATTCGTCACCACTTATATTTGATTGACTGGGTCTTGTGCTTCTCCCTGATCGTCTTTTCAGTGGGAAAGACTTTAAAGAATTATGTCATTTCCTCATGCGTACTGTCCTGCTTTAAGTGAATAGAATTAGAATATCTGTCTGGCAACTAGAAAGCCCTTGGTTCAAATTCCGATAACAATTCCAAGCTTCGAAAATCCTAAAATTCTGTAGAAACCATCGAATTGATTCATTAATATCGGTACTACAGAACACCTTCAGCTATCAATAAATAGTAGTTAAACGATTTATTTACCCGGAATTGCTTTTTGTTTAAGCGGGCTCATACACCTTAAACCCCTTATGATCTTCGAATATGTGACTGTTGCAAGAATTGGGATAACTTATTTATTTTAAAAGCAATTACTTCCAACTTTTTATGGCTGACTGCAATAATATAGCTGCTTTCTGAAATCGTAATCAGAAAGTTTGTGTTGCCACAAATATTTTTGTAATTTAATACGCTTTGTGAAAAAAAAAATTCCTCATGTTTCCACCTTGCGCGCACAGTTTAAAATTATCTATTGCATTATTTAATTCCGTAGTTTATATATAGCTTTTATAACATTTGGAAACTACTGTAAACCAAAAAAACTGAGAATTTCATGTTACATTTTTATTTTATTTGGAGTCGAGTTTATAAAACGTATTTTATTAAAAAAATCTGTAATGTTTTCGTGCATAAAATTTTTTAATATTAAAATATTCATCAGAATTTTGGTTCAGTTAGAAAATAGTGTCCCTATAAAGAATTCTATCCAATGTCAAGTATGTAGTACCATTAGCCATTTTTAAAATATCATACGCGCAAGGTGGAAAAATGACGAAAAATTTTGTCACAAAGCGGATTAAATTACAAAAATATTTATGGCAACACAAACTTTCTGGTTACTAGTTTCCAAAGTAGCTATGTTATGTAGTCAGCTGTAAAAAGTTGGAGGTAATTACTTTTAAAATAAATAAAATACCTCATTTCTTGCAACAGTCACATAATTTGAAGCTCATAAGGGATTTAAGGTGTATGAGCCCCCTTAAGTGGAGGCATGCCTTCATGAATAGTCTATTGAGAGAAACCGGTTCAGTCGCACAAAATCGAAATGGAAGAAAACTACTTTCTTACATATTAGACTTCAGTACGCAATTTTTGTATGTCTGCGGTGTGCTTGATACTTTCATATAGCTGGTTGATTCCTCTGTAAAATTC
Source organism: Stegodyphus dumicola (assembly GCF_044657685.1). Classification (NCBI taxonomy): domain Eukaryota; kingdom Metazoa; phylum Arthropoda; class Arachnida; order Araneae; family Eresidae; genus Stegodyphus; species Stegodyphus dumicola. The sequence continues at coordinate 15,722,363 of NC_140772.1, read as the reverse complement.
AATTTTTTTTTTTTTTTTGTTAACATCAAGTTAACATCTTATTAAAGTCCCTGATGATGGTTTTTCGAATTTCTTAATTTTAAAATAATGGCTTTTGAGGTTGTAGCGTTGCGCGCCTCCAACTTGCACGCAACCAAGAGGTGACTGTGAAAACTGGATAAAAGACAAAGTGTTGTTAAGGGTTTAAGTCTCTTTTTATTCAACGTAATAAATTACAAGTGCGTGCTCTTGACGCTCACAAACTGCGCCAACTCGGCGGTCAAATAAAAATAATAACCTGAAAAGAAACTAAAGACAAGACTCTAACTACGAGGCTCTCTAAAAGATAACTAACTCACCGCGTTTTACAATACCGCTGCTAATTCAGCAAACTTGAAGATCACTTGAACGATTAACACTACTTCCAGGCAAGCACACAGGCCGAAACACGGGGTTCTTCAATTTCTGGCCAACTACCTCCGCGCTCGTGAAGTAAGAATATCACACCCTCGAACTCGCTTCCTTTCTATTTAAATCAGAATACTTCCACTGATAATTTGAATCCTTGCGCGTTCTACTAAAATTTACATACTCTGGCATTGGCAGTTCCAGGGGAAAGTAAGGCTTGACAGGAAAGATAGTTTAAACTTAAAATAAATGTTAGTTAAAATAAATATAAACCCTACATTGTGACACTTCACGTTAGAAAGCAGACAGTAGTCTGCGGTGTCCAAATCTGGTGAATAAAAGGGTTGATTTGGAAATGTGACACTTTCATATTTTCGCTTGCTGAGAATAGAATTGCATGATGGTAATTCATTGTCTTGCAGCAGAAACCAGGTATTCGAATAAGCTTTTTCAGGCTAACGCACTTGTAAGCTTTCTAGCTACTTATGCTAATATGTTAACTTAGTAGAAATTTTATAGAAATATGTAGCGACATATTGCATAGTCCAAGTGCTTAAATGAATAGTCCAGAGAAGGGTTAACCTGAATTTAGCCGAAGTTGTACAAAATTATCTAATGTAGTTGGTCCTTCATTAAATTAACCGGTGACTATCAGCTGGCACATACAATACGGCCGAAAGTAATTAGCTTTAAACAACGAAGTAAACTGACGGCAAACGGGCGTCACCAACGACTCCTAAGCTGTTCTGCTGAAGCAAGCGAAACCTTCCTTTAAATACCTCTTCTCATTTACATGCAGGATGATACTAAAAATTGATTTTGGTAGCGATTAATAAGTGTGAAAAGAGAGTGAGTGAGTGCACCGCTATGATGGCTTCCGACCACGGACATGAACCAAACGGAATTATATACCATCACGGCGGGGAAGACTCCAGAGTAACAAGGTTGAATATTATAAACTAATAACAGTTTTTACATATTGTTAACTGCAAGGCACTAAGCGTTATTCTGGTTATCTGCTTTAAGTTCTGAACTTTTGAAACATTATAATATTATCCACGGTTGTTTCTGCTTAGGCAGTGTCCTGAGATTTTCTCTATTTTATCAAGGGCTATTCTGTTTTTGAGTGTGTTAGTCGTCCACATTGCCCAGGCACAGTCCGCTGGTTTCTTCAAGTGCCAGGTTCTTGTATGTACACAATGGAAGTAATAATGGTCCGTGTCGCCTTCCTCTCCGCATTCGCAGAAAGGAGTATCCCTAAGTCTGAATCTGTTCAGGTATACTGGGAATGGTCCATGACCTGTCAAGAACTGTGTTAGGCTAGCACAGTGGGTCTTTATTTCCATGTTAACTTTTGGCAGTAAGCGAAATGTCCTTCGTCCTACCTCTGCCTCTGTCCATCTACTTTGCCAATTTTGTAGCAGACTTGTCAAAGTTGTTCGCTTAATATGAGACCAAGGAAGTTTAGTTGGTCTTTCTATTATATCCGTACAGTTGGCTGCCTGCTTGGCCAGTAGGTCAGCGGCTTCATTGCCTTGAATCCCTGTGTGAGCGGGAACCCATTTTAAAGTGGGTCTTTGCGAAATAGGCATTGTCAGAAGCTGTTTCTGAATTCTGTATACCAATGGACTCCGGCTGTTTTGACTTGCGATAGCCGTCAGACATTAATGCAGAATCATTGAGTATGGAGAATTTCTCCTGTTGACAGGTGTGAAAAGAGAATAGACACTAAAGCATGTTTAAAAATTAAAATAACTGTTAGAAACTTAAAATAACCTCTACACTCTGAATTCCTTGCAGAAGTGTGCCCACCAGCGGCCGAGCGGTAAAGTCGCTGAACACTGGTAGTTCGGTCCGAGGTTCGAATCCCGCGAACGGGCTGGCTGCATGGCTTTTTTCGTGGTTTTCCCCATGTGTAACGTGTATACGAGCCAGTTTCCCTTAGAAAGTCCTCCGCGAAGGCATCCCTCCCCTTAGGCAGATAGCCCTCGAGGCTTTGACGTAATCAAATAACCTAACCTTTCAGAAGTCTGTCTACATAAAATATGGAGTTCACAGTCTATGTATTAATAACAAAGTAAACACCCCTTCTAGCTCATTTACTTGCCGGGACTCGAACCTGGACCTCTCGAATACGCTACCGTTATGCCCCGCAGGCATGCAGGAAAGGAGGGAAAAATTACCTTAAAAAGTGCATAGAACATTTTTTCTAAAAGCTCACGATAATTTAGGAAAAGTTGAAATGTTCTTGTAATAAATGCTGTCAATTACCAGAATTTTTGAAGTTACAATAATAAAATTTAGCCATTTCGATTTTAATAGTTTTCGTTAAGTGAGGTGCCATTTTATTGATATTCTAGCATTTAAATTCAGACTGTTACAGTTTGACGAAAATGTATTGCTGTTAGCGTGTCTCCTTGAAAATTGTGCATATTATTCTTATTTGGAAATGGCTTTTTCTTATTCATATTTTTATTTGGAAATGGCTTCATCTTATTCTTATTCATAATGGCTTATTCTTATTTGGAAATTTTTTTACAAGTATTCCGAGGTAAGTTATTAGGCAACTGAAAATTAATTAAACATTCATTGCTTTTACATAAAACATAAACGTAATTTCCTTATCTTTTTCTACAAATTAGGAAAAAGAAAGGAGTTATTATTTTACAATCACCGGTTTTGTAGAAGAATGTTAAATATCCGTGATGTTAAACATGTCATAGGATGAATATAGTTTTTCCAATTATCGTACGACATTCTTTAAATTATATTCATCCTATGACATAACGTATTTATGTCATAGGATGAATATAATTTAAAGAATTTTTTGAATTTGTTAAAAAGAAAAAAAATTATTCTTTAACTTATACGTTTTTTAGACGACGCACTGTGTAGTATTTTTAAAGATTAAACAGTATTTTAGGACACGGGTCATTTGCCCTGTTCCTTTCTTTGCGTAAGACCGTTTCCGTGAATTTCAATTTTTCTAAGCCTGTCTGTTGACTTTTCTCAATAATTTTTCACAAGGTATCGATTTATTGCTTCAATAGGCAGTGACGCAGTTCCTTTTCACACAAAGCGCTCGCTCTTTCGTGCTATGCATTTCGGAAAAGATGAAAAAAAATTCAGTGAACCATTCACGTATACTGTACACAATGAAACAACACAAATTTCAACGCGGGGAATGTTCTGCGAAAAGAAGAATGTGCGCCCGATCGTCGGCTACGCTTCAATGATGGTCATACTACTGATTGCTGCGACAATTACGTTAGTGGTGGGTTTTCTATTACATTGTAAATGAGCGGTGCAATTGCATTTGATCGCATGACGCGATCGGGAAAGAAGAATACTCAATGACGGGCGTGTGCTACTCTCGATCCCCCTCATCAACCGATCGATGATAGTCACGCTTCTATTCTGTATCTCTAGAAATTAATATTTGAAACAGAAATCTGGCAAGATGCCAGCAACGTGAATCGATATAGGATTAAAGGGAGAAATTATATTCATCCCATGACATGTTTAACATCATGGATATTTAATATTCTTCTACAAAACCTGTGATTGTAAAATAATAACTCCTTTCTTTTTCCTAATTTGTATAGAAAAATAAAGACATTACGTTTATTTTTTTATGTAAAAGCAATGAATGTTTAATTAATTTTCAGTTGCCTAAATACTTGTAAAAAACTTTCCAAATAAAAACAAGCCATCTCTACATATAATAAAAGAAAGAGTCTGTCTCTGTGTGCGTGTTTTTCGTTCGCGCTGCGCGTAAGCTAATAGACCCACGGCTACGAAATTTGGTACATAGGTGCATCTAGACAAGAGCCAGTGCATCTCGAAGCGATTTTTTCGAATTCGAATTTTTTTTTTTTTTTTAATTTTATGTTTTGTGACGAAATCGCGTCATTTTGAGACATAATGGGCTATAGGAAAGCGAGATTTTACTCTGCACACTCCATTTTCGCATCGTCATGAAACGTAGGCACTTAGCTATTTTACGAACTTAAAATAAATTTCGTGTTTCAATAAATCGATTAAATACGAATTTATTTAACAAAGGGGGCTTAACACCTTTTCAACGGGATTTTTCTAAAAAAGTTTATTTTTAAAAACGTACAGTTTACATTTCTTTGATTTTTGGACACGTTAAACTTTCATCCTTGCGACTTCTTTTACAAAAAGAATTTTGGAAACCTCCTTTATACCATTTGAGTTCTTAAGGTTTTGCAGAGGGAAGTTGGTTAATTTATTTACTAGGATAATTAATATTTGTATTAAGGGATGTTGCTTATTTATTTTATTGTAATTTTGTTATACGTAATAACTTTTTTTTATGAAGTTTTTCTGCAGAGTAAAATTCTACGCTGTTTTTAAATTTAACGTTTGGTGTTCTCTTCGCGCCATTTTCCGGGTACTTTTAAAAGCCAGACGAAGGCTGGCAGCGTAGCTGCTAGTTTAAGATAAATATGCAAAATTTTCAAGGAGACACGCTAACAGCAATACATTTTCGTCAAACTGTAACAGTTTGAATTTAAATGCTAGAATATTAATAAAATGGTACCTCATTAAACGAAAGCTATTAAAATCGAAACAGTACAATTTTTTTTACTGTGATTCCAAAAGAAACAAAACTGCGTCGAGTTTTAAAGCTGTATGAAAAACAGACATTTTTCTATGAATCAAAAGTTTTTGAAAAGGGTTAAAAACATAAGCAAACGATTCATGAAAATGGTTAAATGAAATTTCGTGGAGCAACCCAACAGTTTTATATACCAAGCTGCTTGAAAATTAATGATTAATTACAATGATTATTTTCCAATTTCTCAATAGAAATATTAAAAAATATTTACATTCTGCCATTTGCACAAACTATTGGCTATTTGTATTAAATATGCACGCATAAAAATAGATTAAAAATTGGTTGCCATTTTAATTATCAAAATTTAAGTTATAATACATTAATTCTAAAATTTAGTGCAAAATTTTGGCCGAAATTAGTGCGAAATTTGCGAAATCATACAGCCAGATCAATTTTTTAAATTCCTACTATTAGCTGTCACTCTCCTTATATCTTGTTCAAATTTTCAATCGTTAATAAAATACATTTTATTCATCCACTCAAGTTCAAATACATTTTTTTAAACTAGTAATGGATGACATTTAATGTGAATACAGTTTTTTCACATATTAAAAATAAAAAAACATTTTTTTGTATTTAAAATTTTTTTTTCTGTGTGTTTTTTAAATTTTTTCTTTGTTGACTTAAGTAGGAATTGACTTGAAAACATATTTTTATTTAATTAATTATTAATTAATTAATTTTCAGTCGTTAATAAAATACATTTTATTCATCCACTCAAGTTCAAATACATTTTTTTAAACTAGTAGTGGATGACATTTAATGTGAATGCAGTTTTTTCACATATTAAAAATAAAAAAACATTTTTTTGTATTTAAATTTTTTTTTTTGTATTTTTAAAATTTTTTCTTTGTTGACCTAAGTAGGAATTGACTTGAAAACATATTTTTATTTAATTAATTATTAATTAATTAATTTTCAGTCGTTAATAAAATACTTTTTATTCATCCACTCAAGTTCAAATACATTTTTTTAACTTGTAGAGGGTGATACAAAATTTTTAATTGAAAATTTTTTTTAAAATTTTTATTTATTTTTTTAATTATTTAATTATTTATTTTTTTTTTAATTTTTCTTTGTTGCCTTAATCGGAATTGACTTAATTTTTTTTATATTACTTGCTTTACGTCTGGTCTTATTTCATTTGGTTTTAAACGCAAATTAGGATCCACTTTCAATTTTGTTCTGTATTTATTTTTCAAATATAACATGAAAGAAAATCGATGTTCACACGAATAGATTATACAAAAAGGCAATAAAAATGTAATAGCTTTATTTGAAATGCCTTTAAACGCTTTTTTACGCTTCAGCCAGAAGTTATGTTTTTATTTTTGAAATCTTCAGTTAGAGTTCGATCACATGAAATTTTTACCAACTGTCCTTTTTCTTCACGAGATAAAATTTCAGGTACGTTTGAACAAAATGGATTATTTTACATTTGAACAAAATGTATTTATAAGTTTCTATATTACACAATTTTTTTTTCGTAATCCTAGGGAAACACACGTTGAAATAACTTGTAGAGACATTAGGATTTTTTGGAAGCCAGAGAGATGAAAAATTGCCAACCGCCTTTGCCGGGAATCGAACCACGGACCTCTGGAATACCGGCCCAGCGTTCAGAACCACTACACCACGAAGGACGCTAGGAAAGTGGGAGAAATACCTTATATACTCCCATTTTTAAAGGGCGACTAGGGTTTTAGGGGACCTAATCGCCAAATCCTGGGTGTGGAGAATCATCATCCACAACCCTTTTAGTTCGGGCGCCACTGTAGAGACATTAGGTATTTTTTAGAAGCAGGCAAGATGAAAAATAGCAAACGCCTTCACCGGGAATCGAACCACAGACCTCTGGAATACCGGCCCAGCGTGCAGAACCACTACACCACGAAGGACGCTAGGAAAGTGGGAGAAATACCTTACAAACTTATCAATTAAAAACAATGATTTTTAATATCGGATGCTAATTCTTTTATTTTTCTATTATTTTCATTTAGAAAACTTTCTAAAAATGGTAAAAAGCTTAAAATATTATTCTTCAATTCTTTGATTATTAATTCGATTTTTTTTTTATGATTGCATTTATTTTATCTCTAATGATAAATAAAATAATACTTTGACCTTATAATCCTAAATTTAATTCATTTAACTTTCCAAAAATATCAGCTAAATATGCTAAACAAGCTAACCATAATTCACTCAATAAATATTTTTGCAATTCAAATTTTGAATCGCAGAGGAAGACTTGTATTTCTGATCGAAGTTCAAAAAGATTTAAAACTTTGCCTTTGTACAATTACCTTATTTCGGAATGTAACAAAAGCGTTTCGTGTTCACTGCCCATGTCTTGGCATAAAATCGTAAATATTCTTGAATTTAAAGCTCCGCTTTTAATAAAATTAACAATTTTCACAGCTTGATTCACAACAATTTTCAGGTTTTCGGGTTTGTTTTGGCTACTAAAGCTTCCCGGTTAATGGAGCAGTGAGTAAATTTAGTTTCAGGTGCGACGTTCTTTATTTGAGAAATAACACCGGAACGTTCTCCTATTAAAAGCCGAGCTCCATCACTGCATATGGCAATGCACTTATTCCAAGGAATGTCATTCTCAGACTTAAAATTGTCAATTACTTTGAAAATTTCATTTACTTTATCATGAAGATATTCACAAAATAAATACTCTTCGGCAATTCGTTTATCTTGTTGGAAACGTATGTAAACTAATAATTGAACAAAGTACCTTCACCCAGTCACTTTATGGCAGACAATTCAGTCTGAAAAGAAACTGTTACTATGGAAATGACCTTTTCATTTGACGATATTTGAAGAGGCAAAATGAAAATAGACTGCTGATCCAACTTTTCCTTCAATTTTTGATCCATCAGTATATGCAATATGCAATAAGAGGCCAAAACGATGCAAGTAGGAAATACACTCTGTAACAAAAAACAAAAAACAAAAAAAATCGACGCACCAAGAATGAATCATCCGATTGCTTTGAAATTTCGTACGTGTAAATGTTTTAACCAAATATGCAAATGATTAAAATTTGGCTGTCCAATGATTGAATAGTGCGATCTCCAGCCCATCGGAAGTGCGCAGATGTATATAAGGAGCTGTTCTTGAAGTGTTGTTAAAAATTTCTGTTGCACTGCGATTTAGGATACCTTTCAACGATTGAAAAAATGCCTCGACGCAGGATTCGAGCTCATTACGAGAAACTATAAGAGTTTGAAAGAGGTTGTATCATTGGACTGAAAGAGACAGGTTGGGCAAATCGGAGAATTGCTCGTTCTTCATAGCCATTCACAGATGGCTGATAAAATCTACCCTCGTACCGACACTTAACGCCACTTGCCATTCACGCCTGCACACTGTCGAGCCAGATTACAGTGGTGCTTGGCTCGATCAAGTTAGAATGATGCTGACTGGCAACGTTTAGGATTGAATTCCGCTTCCAGCTGTGTTGTGACGATTATCGAAGACGTGTCTGGAGACGCCCAGAGCAGCGTGCCGATCCCGCTTCCACTACTGCACGCCAAGATGACACTAAACAAACATATAACAGGTCTTCGATTTTTACAGTGTAACTTGCAGAAGTGCTATGCAGCAACCATAAATACGCTGCAAGTAATGACACATACTGCTGCCAATGTCGGAATCTTCCAAGAGCCATACGTTTACAACGGAGTGATTCCTAGTGTTCCAACACACAGCAGAACGTTTCTCTCAAAGAATCAGCTAGCTGCGATTATTTGCAGTGGCCCTCTCTCCCCTCTCCTAATGAAAATCACAGAGCATACAGTCTCCATCAGACTAGACACTAGTAATTGCAGCATTGATATTATTGCTGTGTATCTACCCCCGAGCGAAGATATTACCTCTCTATTAGAGGAACTTAATTCTAACCTTCTAACTGGGGCATCCCACTGTATCATAGCAGGAGACTTTAACGCCATCAGTCAACTATGGGGTGCTGACTCGGAGAACCGAAGGGGAATTGCGGTACTCGAATTCTTGGACAGTAAGCATTTCATTGTCATCAACGCTCAGAACTCACCGCCTACCTTTGAAACATCTAGAGCTCGAGGGTGGCCAGATCTAACAATATCAACTCCCAATACAACTCCGTACATACAAGATTGGACATACAAGATTGTACATACAAGATTGGACCTGCCGTCACTCAGTGATCACAAAATTATTACTTACAGGCTGGATACTCCTATAGACTACATAATAAAGAAAAGATTCAAAACGGCATTTGGAGGACATTCCGTTTTACGGGAACACATTCGAGCGCATGTAGAGAAATTTATCAAAGATTTCAACAACTGCCAGGACAGAAACTCCTTAGATAATCTCTACGACTTACTAGTTACAAAAATAGTGCAAGCCGCCCACAAAGCATATCGTTTGAAATCTGTAAAGGCAAAACACTCGATATCCTGGTGGTCACCAGAGCTTAACACAGAGAGGAGCAGAGTTCGAGCACTTCGCAGAAAAGCACAATCCACGGTAGATCCATATCTACGGCAACTCAAAATGATAACATACAATAAAGCCAGAGCTTTATATAAAAGAAAAATTAAAGAGGCCAAGTTAATCTCATGGAGAACTTACTGTAGTAATGTCACTAAAGCCTTTGGACCTACTCAAAAGATAACATGTAACAAGGTGTTTCGTCCTACGACACTTTCGCCTATGGTGAATAGCACTGCCTCATCCAACATCGAAGTAATCAGTGAGATCATAAGGACATTTCGCTTACGAAGGACATTTCGCTTACTGCCAAAAGTTAACATGGAAATAAAGACCCACTGTGCTAGCCTAACACAGTTCTTGACAGGTCATGGACCATTCCCAGTATACCTGAACAGATTCAGACTTAGGGATACTCCTTTCTGCGAATGCGGAGAGGAAGGCGACACGGACCATTATTACTTCCATTGTGTACATACAAGAACCTGGCACTTGAAGAAACCAGCGGACTGTGCCTGGGCAATGTGGACGACTAACACACTCAAAAACAGAATAGCCCTTGATAAAATAGAGAAAATCTCAGGACACTGCCTAAGCAGAAACAACCGTGGATAATATTATAATGTTTCAAAAGTTCAGAACTTAAAGCAGATAACCAGAATAACGCTTAGTGCCTTGCAGTTAACAATATGTAAAAACTGTTATTAGTTTATAATATTCAACCTTGTTACTCTGGAGTCTTCCCTGCCGTGATGGTATATAATTCCGTTTGGTTCATGTCCGTGGTCGGAAGCCATCATAGCGGTGCACTCACTCACTCACTACTGCACGCCACACAGGTCCTCAACCAGGAATTATAGTCTGGAGTGCCATTTTCTTTGATAGTCGGACTCCTTTGGTCGTCATTAGAAACACACTTACAGCACAGCGGCGAATCGACAATATTTTGAGACCTGTTTCGCTACCGTTCCTTTTGTAGTACCCTGGCCTTATTTTTCAACAAGATAATATCAGACCACATACCGCACGTGTTGCTATAAACTACACAGCGTGTCATACAGCTTACTATAAATATGCAGCTTGTCAAACACTTCCTTGGCCAGCCAGATCCCATCTAACATGTCTGGAATATGATAAGAAAGCTACTGCATCTACCAGGGAATGTTCATGACCTAGAAGGACAATTGGAGCAATTTTGACAAGCATCCGAGAGGTTTATAAGTCCATGCCACGCTGTGTGGCAGTTTGTATCCAGGCTAGAGGTAGTGGGTCAACACCTTATTGAGCTCGTTACTTTGTAACTACGTAACTCTGAAATAAATCTTTCAAGTGTTCTGAAATTTTAATCATTTTCCATTCTGTACATAATCTTCCTAGTCGCCAATTTTTTTCTATCCTATTCGCCAACCATTCCTTCTTGGTGCATCGATTTCTTTTTGTTTGTTTTGTTATAGAGTGTATATAAACCGTGGCCTCTTAAATATTCGGTAAACTGTGGAGAGCACTAATTAAGTTCTGATCGACATTAGAAATTGTGCTGTCCTCTGCCTGTAATGGCCAAGTTCCAATAGGTCTGCCATTGCTTAGACAGAGTTCAATGCAGAGTGTAGCTTTAAGATACGAGGCAGGAAGGGGTACATTAGTGAACTTATGAATGACTGCTCTTTTTTTCGCAATCTCATCAACCAAAAACTGCTGAAGTCAGTTTCTAAAGAAATAATGTAACAGAGCCTTAGCAAATTGTTGTAAGATAGACCAAAAAGTATGTAGTAATTTAAATGTGCATATCGCAAGAGAATAAATTGAATAATATTTTCCTACACGTTTTAACTTTGTATAAAATATAATCTTAATTTCAAAAATCTGAAATTTGTCGTTCCTTTTTTTATTCAAGATACTTTTCAGTTGCTCCCAGCTTAAACGGTGAAAATAAATAACTCTTTCATTAACTCGATTGTGCTGTACGCAACCATAATTTCAATAACTACGATTTGCATTCATTTAAAATTTGCAAACTGAGCATCTCCGAATTATTAGAAATGAATCATGACTTTTAAATACTTCATACATAACGGTCTAAACATATTTCAGTTGCACAGAGAATACGGCTTACAATCTATTTAAAGATATGGAAAATTTTTTTTGGCAGAATTAGCATATAGCTGCCATGCAATTAAATATAGTTAACTAATTATTATATGATTAAATATGATACACAAGTCAGAATTTTAAAAAAAACTCAAAGCAATCTACTGTAATGAAAGATGACATAAGTGGTTCTTTTGGCGGCATGTAGCTTATGCTACACCATGTCCGTAATGTTTGTTTCTAAAATTCGAGCCACCAGTAGTTGATTGGTTAGACCACTAAACACTAGTAGTTAGATCTGGATTTAAATTTGATCAATGGACTGCAACCGGAAATAGTGTGTGAGACGGGCCGTAATAGACACTTTCTGGCACAGTAAGAGTGTCAGAGCTTCGTATATGACGCGACACATCACAGACAAGGGTTTTCTTCGTCCTGAGCAATTGATTTGATCAGAGAGCCGTTATTAAATTTGGATTTTCACTGGTGTTGTTTGAGGGAATTATCTTGAAAAATGATGTAATTATTGATAAGCTTTATAATTCAAACTATGAAACGAGGAAGGAGGAATTCATCTGAAACTGCTATAATCGTAACCTTTCTCTTGACAAATTAATTCTTTGGATAATATTAAAGTAACATCAAACAACCAAAAGAAATCCTATTAGCCTCCGTTTGTTTTTAAACGTAGTCTAGATGCGTCAGAATAAAAGGAGTAGAAGCTATATATAATTAAGTTAGATGTCTATTTATTTTGTGCAATCAAAGCATTCGTAATAAAAGTTGTCATGTCAGCAAAATTAAGCAATAAAACCTTCGATATGCGATACGTGATACCGAAACTTACGAATCAAGATCGGGTATGAGTAAACTGATGGTATAACGTCATATACAACGTCATTCGTGAATACATATGACGTCTTTCGCGATTGCAAAGCTTAAATCATAACTCCCTGACAGCGTATTTTGACACCATTTGACTATCTTTATTTTTTGTTCAGTGTCGAAAGTATTTCCAAGATCTCATTTTCGTTAGCATTTTCTTTAATGACATTTTGCAGGAAAAGTATTACTGGGGGAAAAGACAGTATGGCGTAAGATATATCAAAATCATAAAATTGTATTGCTTTAAAATGAAATAAAATTGAGCATTTAAAATATAAAATATATTTCTTAATAGTGCATTGCTGGACATGAGAATTGCTGCACTGTGAAGAAACCGCACATCAGACCTGAAATTTGCAAGGATATGTTGCGATAACGAATGATTAGCATTTTATACCATGTGAATGTTTACATGAAAAGGCATCTCGAAGCAGCATAAAAAAAGCAAACTGAAAAAAATGCCAATTTTCAATGCGACCGCGGAAGATTCGCTTAGCCCATTGTGAATGTGGATCACTGTATCGTGTGTAGTTGTTGCTCGAGTTGGTCAAGGTGGAATATCTGTTGTGATAATCTGCTACTGTTGGTTGAGGAGGGTCGCACAGAGTAACGTGCTGGATTCCAATGGCTGTCACTCGCCGTTGGCCGAAACGATGTAACATCTTTTCCACACTGCTGTCAGGGATCGTACAGCCACATCATGTTAGGGCACTGGGTGTGTTACCATGTATCCACATCGCAGATGTCGTCACACCATAGTGTCACAGATTAGCAACACGAGACTATTGTTTCAACTTTCATTGACGTTACAGCACATGAACCAGAGATGATGTTCAACGATGATGTACAGCACATGAACCAGAGATGATGTTCAACAACAATGATGTTCAACGACGCACATGGACGCATTAATAGCGTGACTCAGCATTATGTTGAACTGTATCCCTGTATGGCGGCAAGTTCCTAGTTCCTCTGTTCCTAGTACCGGAAATATCGTATTACCTACACGACATTTTCCGGCTCTTTGATATTAGGTCTCCAAGGGCGCTTGACGATTAATGTCCATCCTGTAAACCCGAATCGGGTGCGGATTGGAGGTACAAGGGAGGAGGAGTGAGCAATTGTCAAGTGCGCAGTAGCAGTTTCTCTGTTATACATAATATGCAACATACTCAGTTAATACATAATATGCAACATATATTTTTTAAAAGGAATAAAGTATAAATAAAAGCGAAAAATATATAGGATTTACAAAGTCAAATCAGTTTCCTTAATAGTCATCAGCACTAAGTTAGAACATTTTCTGTCATACACAGTTTACGTGGCATTAACATCAAGTGAAGTTCATACCTTACGGAAAAGATAGAACATACTCAAATACAGTAAACGCAGTCAAACGTATTTATGTGACCTTACAAAATGCTCAGAAAATTGAGTTTATAGAGTCATGAAGATAGTTTTTGCACTCACAAATGGAGATATAGTTCAGAAATATTTACCACCAGTACAGGTGACCTGGTCTATATGGCGGCTTCGAAGAGAATGAATTTATAGGAGCTTGCTTTATCTTGAGGGCTTGCTTTGCGTTGAGAACTGAACTGAAGAAATCAAAGCAAAGAAATTGGAAGCTTTCTTTTCTTTGAGTTGGCAGCTTGCTTTACATTCGGAATCATACCGAAATAGCTCCTGGATTAATAATAAGTGACCACTGGATACATATTCTATTCACTTATAGCTCTCATATTCGATACTTCGATTAGTCACAGTTATATTACTGAAGTTTTAAGCTTTTGTATGTGAGATATTTTTGGAGCCACCGTCGCTTCACCTTTTAATAGAAGTATGCGAGACTTCATTTTGACCAATCTGGTCTACAGACGGCACGCATATTTCTACAAGGGGTTATACCCCAATATACAAGGTGTTTGATTTCTGCCTTAGCCGGTACATTCTCCAGATGTCTCATGAATTGAAAACTTTTGGTCAGTGTTTGCAGAGGAACTGGTAGGACAAACCCAACAATCAGTGCGCTAAATAAACTCTAGTATAGAATTAAAGCTGCATGGACAGATGCTTATGGTACTGATTTCTGATATGGTATTCTATACCTCAAAATTATATCATTTCATTCTTCCATTACAATATATTTGTAAAATAAATACGATTTTGCTAACTACTTTTCTTCATAGCACAGCAAATTTAATGGCAAGCATTATACACTGCTCAAAACAATTAAGAGGGCACTATGATTTTGGACATAAACTGCGCATGAGGAAATGTTTCTGAAATTGATATACGATGTATAGGTATTGTTAGATATGAGAAAAGAAAGAGAAGCAACAAACAAGGAAAAATTTAATTTTATTGACAATATTTGTCGGTAAAAAAGTGCGTAATTTGTGCATATTATACAAGCAAATAAAATATGTGATTTCTCGGATATAAATGAGTTTCGATAAGAGGGTCTCCCTTGACCGGAAGCAATGTTGCACGTCGATGAGGGATGGAATCAATGAAGTTATCAGTGAGAGATTAGGGTATTCTCTCCCACTGCTCTTGAAGAGAGCTTTTGTACTGCTTAATTGTTTCTGGGGGGTCATAAGCGACTGCAACCCTTCCCCCTAAAATGGCTTAAACTTGTTCTATTGCTTTCGTATCTGGGGAACATGCTGGCCAATCCATTCGAAGGATTGCTTCATCGAAGAGGAAATTGTCCACCAGCTGAGCACGATGCGACCTGGCTTTATCATCCATGAGAATGAATCAACCTCGATTCCTGCGGCGTAAAGGACCACAATAGGTCTGGGGATCCCACCCCGTACTGCTGAGCCATTAGTTCTCCTTCCTGATAATGTGCTGGTCGGTGCGGCCATTGATAAAAATAGCGGTCCAGACCATCACTCCTCATTCGCCAAATCGGGCACTTCGATGCACAAATGCAGGAGTATTCTGTGTGCTATTTAGGTTCTCTCCAGATAATAGCCCGCTTATTGTCAGGTTGTACAGTAAAGCAGGGCTCGTCCGGGAAGAGCACGTTGCTCCACTCATCTCGTCTTCCTCTCAAGTCCCAATCACATTATGTTTCGGTTACGTGGGACTTGACGTCGAAAGGGACAATTCTCAGAACCCCCACAATTCCAGGAAACCCACGTAGATAGGTTACCATTTTCACTTACTACAAAGACTTGAACGCCAAACACTAATCGATTATCGCTCAGATTGGGATCACGTGAGGCTTCAGAAGCAGAACTTTTGTCTGATTGGTTGTCTCTACCCGGGACTGAAGTCTCAGCCAAGACATTTTCGGTAAGGTTTGAAAAAATCCCGCGAATCCGCAACATTGTTTCCTGAACTAGGCGGGACTTCGCTTCAGACGGGGCTCTTTTTTCTAGGAATCCACTCGTTTAAACCAGTGCTACCAGAATCTCATTTCTCAGAAAAGTCCCGTTTAGCAGGGACTGTAGCCATGTGTGATAACCTCTTAAGATGCTTGTGTCCCCATCTTCTGCGGGCAGCACGATGGTCCTATCTCAGCGAAACAAAAGCAATAGGTCTGCATGTATACAAACTCTTATGGTGGACTCTCTTTGGAACAATTTGAGTCGAAACTCTAGTACCAGTATCTCTTCGAATGTACTGTTGCAAGAAAGTGGCGTTCGCAGTGCGGTTTCTTCTGGCCGTTAGTGCCAAATACCGATCCTCATTTTGGGCTATTGCAGATGTATGATTTCGTTCCGATCTTTGGCGAACATTTCCAGTTTCCAAAAACCGATTCTATAATCTGGAAATGACACTTTGAAAATCTCCTGACGTTTCCACTACAACCTCTAACGACCGATGGCCCTCCAGCCTAACGATTCAGCTAAGTAATCTTGCTGTGATATCGTATTCACTGTTACAAAACATTTGACCTGTGATAATTGTTTTTAACCTCCTCCTAGAGAAAGTATGGTGCAGGTCGCTTTTCACGCCTTTAGGTTTCGACGTCTCTGACAAAATTGGCACATTCCCAACTTTGTAAAACGTTATAGGTTGCGTTTTTAACCTCTTCTCATTTCATGTTGTTATAAAAATTGCCGATTATATGGATATTTCATACCGAACCAACAATATCCCTTAACTGAGGTTAAAATAACACTGCAAATAATGATTATTGGAAGCAGTGTATTTTATTTTACGTCAAATATTTACTACACAATTCTTAGGTTTGATCGAAGCCATTTCTAACGCCCCTACCTGAATGTTGGGTCCTGCCAAAAAAATAGACTGATAGACTAAAATTATCTTTATTCTATGGGGAAAGGAGCGAGAGAAAACATTTTATATAAAAAGATAATATTTTATATTTTATGGTACATAAACATTTTATTTTATATCATAATAAACAAAACTTACAGTGATATGCGTTATACTAAAATAATTAACTGGCTTTGTGTCGGATATTTGTTATGCTCATTAAAAATAATCAAATATCCGACTGAAAGCAAAGAAAGTCACCCTTTGCCTGCATATTAATCTACGCACCGGTGAACTGTTTGCTTACTTTCCGTGCCCGGAAACGGATGCCCTCTTATCTTGCGGAAGTAACAACGCGAGTAGTGTGTATTACTATAAAAAGGTGGCTTTTGTTTTATTTCTCGTTTGACCTGAGCTCTCGTTCATGCAAAAACCGCGGCGCAGCAAGGCGACCGCCGATGCACAGTGCAACTTCCTCAAAGATGCACCGTTGAAAAATACAGTACACTGTAGCTGCTTACCTCTCTCTCCCCCCCCTCATTTTTTTAATGCAGTTATTTAGTGACATAATTAATCTTAACAATTTTGGAACATTAGTAATGCTTCTAGTAATGTAAATTTCAAATTAACCGCATTTCAAATTAACCGGCAAGTGTTTCGTATCTCCAGAAGAAACTCTTCTCAGAACAGTTCCGCAGTTACCGTTACATGAGGGAAAATTACACGTGATTAAGGTGACAGCTGAATCGCGTAATCGTCGGGGAGAAAAAAAGAATATTAATCGATGATGAATCTTTTTACGTATATTATGAAACATAAAACTGTAGAATCGATATAAATTTGGTCTGATTAATCAATGAAAATGTCAATGACGTCTGTAGAAATCGATGATAATTAGTAATAAATCACCAAAACTGTAGAAATCATAATAAATTAAGAAAAGGGAAGTGTAGAATTGATGTTAATTCGATCGTGCAAAAAAAGAAATAAAAAACTGGAGATTCGATATTAATTCGGTCTCGAAAATTGAGAGGAAAAGAAATTAAAAGCATAAAAGCGGGAAAGAAAAGTTGTTGAATTAATGTAATTTCAGTTTCATTAAAGAAACAAGGGAAAAACAATCAAAAAACAAAACAAAACGTAAACAAAACAAATTATAGAATTTGCACTAATTCGAAATAAAAAGAGGAAACTGCGGAATCGTTGTTAATTCGAAGTAATAATAAACACTGCAGATTCGATCTTAATTCGAAGTAGAAAATATTTGCAAATAATATCTATATATCTAGAGAGAAAGTATCCGTTTTAAGTTTAAATATAAACAAGAAATACGAAGATTCCATATTAAAATAAAGCAAAAAATATTGTAGAATTGATATTAATTCGATGAGCTAAATTAAAATAAAAAATATTGCAGAAATCAGTACTAAGTAATAATAGTTAATAGTTTGTAAAAATTAGTGCAAGTTAAGAGAAAAAAAATTGTGGCTTCAGTGTGGTAAAACAAACAAAAGAAATTTGCAAAATCGATGTTAATTGGATCATGCAAATTAGAAACGAAAGACTGTTCAATAAAGTTAGTACGATCTTGTACACATGGAATCGAAATGTTGCAAAATCAGTACTATTTCTATCTCATAAAAGCAGGGAAAAAATGGGTATTGTTTAGAAATACAAACAAGAAAAAAAATGCTATAGAAATTAAAAACTGCAGAGTCCATGTTTAATTCAAAATTCACCAAGATAATAATAATAATAATAAATTTTAAAAAAGGCTAATTACGAACAGAAGTTAAAAAAACACGCAGAACCGCAGTTGAAACGAAACAGAAACAAAAAATTATGAGATTGGTATTAATTCGAGAGAGCTATAGAATCGATATTTATTCGCGCAGGTAAATTAAGAAATACAAATTTGTAAAGTTCCATGTTAATTAATAATGATTAACGAACTCGTAAAAACTATGAAAATAAAGAAATAAAAATATTAAATAATCGATTTTAATTTTGGCTGTAGATTTAAAAGTAAAAAAAAAAATTGTTGAGTAAAATTAATACGATCACTTAAAGGCGAAAATAAGCTTGTTAAAGGTAGATTCAACAAGTTATAGAATCGAAGTTAATGCTAAGTAGAGCAAAAACTGTAGTGTTACTCACTAAAAATAGAAATGAAACTCTGCAGAATCGATATTTATTCGAATTACACCAAAAATGTTAAAAAAGGGTATTAATGGTGTAATTATCTCTAAAATACAATAGAAAAAAAAATAGTGGAACTGATATTAAAATGAAGTGGAAATAAAAAAAGTACATTGTAGTATCAATGTTAATTTGAAGTAAAAACAACAGAAAAAACAATGCAGGTCTGTTAGAACAAAACGTCAGAAACAAGCAGCTACTTCAAATCCAAAATGATAGCAAAATAAAGGCAAACAGACAAAAATTACAGAATCGATATTAATTCAAAGTAGAAACAAAAAATTACAAAAGGGAACTCAGCTCGAAGCAGGAACCAATAATTTGAAAATCGATGCTAATATATAGTGGAAATCAGTATCAGTTATATATTTCAGACTGGTGCTATGGACCGCATACAGAGGCTGTTCACATATTTTTTAGACGATGTACACTGGTGTGCAAAAATTAAGGACGAGACGGTTTTTCAATATAACTTTGTACAAAAGCTTTCCAAATCAACACATTTAATACCGTAAGATCCCCAATACGTAAGGACATGAGTAATGTAAGCAACACTTACTAAAAGAGAAATCAGAGGGATAAAAAGAAGCTTTATTGAAAAAGTAGCATGGAGCGCAATGCGACTGAAGGCCGAAACATCCCTGTGATGGGTGTCCAGCAAGAAACATCCGGTCTTTAATAGGGGATATGATCTTCCCTGACTGCTAGGCAGGTTTCACAGCGTCTGCCCATGCTGAGAATGAGGGTGTCAATGAGTTGTTGAGGCATTGCTGCCCATTCGTCTTGCAGCGCCAATCGAAGCTCCGGAATCGTTACTGGTAGTAAGGTACGAGCTGCCAAGCGTCTGCCTAGAAAATCCCATACATGCTCGATGAGACTGAGATCCGGAGATCGTGCCGGCCAATCCATACGTTCAATATCCTCACTCTCTAAGAGCTGTTCGGCAGCTACTGTGCGATGACATGGTGCATTGTCGTCCATGAAAAAGAACTGCGGACCCATAGCGCCTCTAAAAAGACGCACATATGGAAGAAGAATCTCGTTACAATAACGGGTCCCGTTGACTGAACCTGCGTCGAAGATGTGAAGGTCTGTATGACTACCAAGCATGATGCCTCCCAAAACGAGAACACCGCCACCTCCATACCTGTCTCTTTCAATGAGGTTCGAGGGATGATTGCGGCTGCTTCGCTCTCTCCAGATGAGTATGCGATGAGAATCGCTACTCAGACTAAATCTGCTCTCATCTGTAAAGAGTACTCGTCCCCATTCATTGTCTCTCCAATTACCGTGTTCCCGGCACCACAGAGAACGCCTTCTTCGATGGGCAGGCGTTAGAGGTACACACCGTACAGGGCGTCGTGCAAACAGATCACCACCGTGCAGTCTTCTAGCCAGATGCATCCAGTAAAAGCATCCAGATGTCGTCTAACAGATTGATTATTCGCCATTTCTCGCTGAGGCAGCAACTCGGTGCGATTCTAACTGCTATACGGCGTGCAATCTCTTTGCCAGAAACACTGATCTTACACCGACAACATGTTTTACACTACTCAGACACTCCCCCATTACGTCTACCTGCATATCTGCGCATGTGCTACCGTACATCACCTTACTTAATCTCCTGATTGGTCTTTCTGTCCGCTCTGCCTCTTTGTTCAGCTGATATGCTAATTTTTCGACTTCGCCCTTAATTTTTGCACACCAGTGTATATTGTATTGACAAAACTAAATTACATAAAATTCTTGTGTTTTAAAATGTTCTATTTGACATCCCTTATCCTGAACTATCTTTCGACACCGCAATTTCCAGGATAATAATACCTATTGAAGTGGCAGAAGAGATATTCTATCCCATTCCTCCCGAACAGCTTTCCAGAGTCCTGTTAGGGTTTTGGGACAACGTTTGGATAATGCAGTTTTTAAAAGTCGAAAGCACAAAAATCCATAGGTGACACATCGGGAGATTTAGTAGGAATATCAGTGAAGGGTATGGCCTTGATACCAGTTTTTTGTTCCATTTCTTTTAGGAAATTTACAGTGGACTTTGATGTGTGACTGCTAGCTTTGTCCTGATGGAGTCTTACAGATGGATGGCACTGTGGGTAAAACGATGGTATTTCATTCAGAACAATTGGCGATAAAATATATTACCGAAAGTATTTGGAGTTAATCTTGACATTTTTTATGCACTCTCTTTATTTTTAACTTGCCATTATAAGAAAAACCAGCAACAATCATGAATCACTTAGAAAAACTTTCTTTCGATTCTTTGAACCATGTACTTAATTTTTTTTCTCCCCTTTTATGATAATAGATGGCTCTTTTTTTTGTTACAATGATTTAAATACACCCATGCTTCATCCTATTGTGAAAATTGTTTTCCATTTTTCTTTGGATAAGTGTTTCTCATTTAGAATTCTGCAGCGTGTCCTGCGTTGAGCGATATGCTTTGGAAGAAGACGATGCACATTGCGTTTTTTCTCTTTCTTAAGATTTATATCAACGTTTATCATTTTGTTTACAGTGGATACCGAGCATTTGAATGATTTTGCAACTGTCCTTTGACTAGGAGGATTTTCTTTTAACATTAAATAACGTAGCTTTGCAATAGTCGAAGATGTCCGTTTTTTCCTTGGATACTTGTTTGGAATTTTTGTCTCACTTGAGGCTCCAGTTTGACGTTTTCTTCCTTTCTTGTTGATGATATTATACATCGACGCTTTAAATTTCAAAAGACCATGACTCTCACATCATTTTTGGATAACGGAGTATGCATATTTCTCTTCGGAAAGAGCGTAAATGTAGCCTTCGAACCACTGCTTTATTAAATTTGCCATTTTGTATAAAAACAAAACTTTCAAGCCTCTAACGATAATTTTGACTTTTAAAAACATAGTACAATTGCAATTACTTCTTTTGCAGCAAACGAATTTTTATTACCGCTTACCAAAATTGTCTGAAAAATGTGCGAACAGCCTCAGTAGATATATAGATTCGCAGCTTACCTAATCAAAAGTAATCCGAGAGATCAAGACAAATACTCTTAACAAAAAAATCTATAATAACATGAGAAAAAAGAGGCATATCTTTGAGGCTTATTAATCTTTAGTAGTTTCTCGAAACAAAGAGAAAACAGTTTCAACTCCTCAAAGTCCCGAAATCTAAATTCCTGTAATCCTAGCCATGTGGTTGGCTAACTGATGGTGGCAAAAACTCGTGAGGGCTATTTTCATAAGATGAGGGATGCCTTCCGGAATATTTTCTGATGGAAAGTACCTGCGTTTGATATGCGGCGGCTAGGCCCTTCTTCAGGATATGAGCCTGAGTTGAACTCCAGAGTTGAAATATCTTATTCAGATATCAGAATTCATCAGAATCAGAACTCGGCTACTGCAATAAGCTTAGGACAGATACATTCTTGTATAGTTTTCTCAGAGAAACTGGTTGCTAATTAACTGACACGTAAGGAAAATGCCATACGGCCAGAAACTGAACACTCAGCCAACTATTAACATAGTGTTAAGAAACGTACAGGCGCGGTGAGATGGCTTCCCCGCAAAGCAGTTTTAGGATTGCCATAAAATAGCAAAGATGGCAGGGTTGGCACATTTGGCGAAAAATTGCCCATTTGGAGACAAAATTGGCGATATACCATGGACGGTTGGAGAACCTTCTGGAACAAATTCTTACCGGTTTAGCCCAGAATGTTCTCGAACACAGGCCGAAAGCTATATAAACCCTGCTGGTCCGCAGTCAGTCAGTGTAGGTCTCTCATCGAGTGTGTGTCTCGTCTAGCGAGTCAGTCCGTGCGGAGTCGATCGAGCTGACAGCCAGGCGACGAGTGCCGAGTGGGTCGTCGAGTGCACCGAAGGAGTTTGTTAGTGTATCGCGGTTTGTGCATCGTCGAGAGAGCGTGTTGAGCTCCGGGAACGACTGAACTGAAGAGTCGGGAGCTGTGCTCGTGTGTCGTCGAGGGCATCGCGAGTTGTAGCGTGGAGAGTACGTGGAGTTCCGAGAACGACCAAACAGAGTCGGAAGCTGTACTCTGGTGCTTTGCAGTGAAACTTTGCAGTGAAACACCGTGATAGCCTGATAACCTGCAGGCTGTGTCGCTGATTGTTCCAGCGAGTGTATATAGTAGATCTCCGACGACTGTAAAACGTGACTTTGGAGCTGACCTGATTAATATTGGCTAAATAGAGTGTGTTTCAATACTTCATCAAGTGTTGTTGTTATTCACTCCAAATCTACGAACCCCGTACGAACGTGAAGGAAGAAAATAACGTAACAACTGGGGTTAGAAGAAAAAAAAAAAAACGCAACAATATAATATGTTTATCCACTCGTTTTGCGGTAGATTGTCGTCGTATTTAGTTGAAAAATAAGTTTAGAATATCATCTCAACATTCTGTTCTGATGTAACCTTGGAATGCTTACAGATTTCAATGAGCCCTCTTAAAATATAATGCCTGCATGATATATCAGCTTCATCAGTGGATTTTCCACCAGTCACTGGCAATGATAATTTAAGAAAACAATTTTTTTTTCTCTTGAGAACTGCTAATTTTGTCTAATGTGATAAGTCAACATTTTCCCTTTAACTGAATTTTCTTTTTTAGTGAAACCTTGCCCCGAAAAACATATTTTGGCAGTCTTTAAACAGTTTGATAAACCTTGCTGTGAGAATATGTTTAAAAATAATTACGAAATAAAATATCAATAAAAAAGGATGGAATCTACCGGTTTACCGAAAGTGAAATATTAAACAAAAAGTTTACTTTGAAAATATGCCAAAGCAATCTTTATTTTAGTAAAGCAAAATTTGGTGATGTTTAAAATCGAGTCTTTGTCTGAAATTAATTTGGTAGCATTATTTAGCTTGAATAAGCGAAAACTCGGAGAATTTCCAGAAATAACACCATAAAGCATTCTTCCTTAGAAACAACATTATTAGCCATTACCATTTTTCGTTTTTCGTTAGATGCAGTGCATAATCTAAAAATTTCAAAACACACACAATAAAATCTTTAAAACACTACTCACCTTTGAAGCACAACTTAAAAGACTTCAGAAATAAGAGAGTGTAGAAGAAATGAAAGACTTTGAGTTTTACGATGTGTCGTTGAAACAAGAAACGAATAACCTTGAAAATGAAGATTTCAGTTCTCAAAGTATGTAAAAAGTATAGAAACTTTTCTTTTCTGGCTTGTTTTTTTTTTTTTTTTTTTTGACTTTTAACTTGATGATTAAACTCGTGCGTAAATCTTGTTTTGCAAACTGAGCCCTCACTAACTCTATTCGCTTCCTTCCTTACCAAATAAGTTAAAAATACCTCCGGCACTAAATTGGCCAAAAGAAAACAAATATATCTAGGGGAAAATCGCTTAAGAAAACAAAGGCGAAAATCATCTAAAAGCTTGTTCCTTCCTTCCCCTCCTTTCCATGACAACGGTAACGAAAGAAGCAAAAACACTTTACTAATTTTGCGATTTAGGAACCCAGATTCAATGCATTCTATACTTACAGAATTCAAACCACGTTATATGTTATTGAAGTGAATACAAAAAACTCTATTCATGTTTTTAATGTGTTTATAACCTTTTCGTACCATCCGTTATCAAGTCAAAACAATCTGAGGGTTTGTTGATGTTGAATTTAGAAACACATGAACTGGAGTTTGTTGATGCTGGATTGGATTTGATAGAATTAAAACACAGGAATGGAAATACGATTCAAATGAATAACTCCAATCAGTATCAATCTGTTCCAGATCTTTAAAACATATGAATAGGCGTTTGTTGATGCTGGATTGGGCTATAATACTTGAGTGATATTTGTTTTCTGTCGTGACAGTTATTTTAGAGAAGTGTGTTTCAATATCAGTGTTTATTTATGTTTTCTAGTTTAATTTCAAGGACCCTTCGGCTATTATCTTTGTTTATATAAGAAAAAAGAAGACTGAGAAATCAGGGATTCTTCTTTGATGTCCCATAAAATTTAAGGACCAAGACTTAGGCGGTAATCAGTACGTAGGATACTTTATGTTACAACTTTTTTTCAATTCTTAGGCAATATTTACATTACCGATCCCATCTCAAATGTGATCAAAACAATTTTTCAAAAGTGCCAGTATGCTATATATGATGGAATGAAGAAAGAGATTTGTACCGAATCCTCTCTAAGAAGACTTAAATCATGTTTGTCTTTTCTAGGATAGTGTAATACTTCTTTGGCGAAATGAAGCAACTCCAATGATGGAACACAGCAATAACTTTTATTTAACACTCAAAAATGGCGACATACAAACAAGAAGAGAAAACATATTCTAACATTTAAAAATAAATTATATTCTTCGTGCGAGAGTCGCACGTGGCACTCGAGTCTGGTTTCAAATATTGCCATTCACAAGTACCTTAATGTTCATCTATTTAGATTATTTAAACTACAAGATTTTAATAATATGTAAAGCTGTTACAGTAGTCGCCTTAGAGAGGTTGTGTGCAACATATCAGAAATCATATCAGTATCACAGGTAAATGATGTTTTAGAGATCACCTTAGGAAGGTGATTGCTACGACTGGGTTATTTCAATCAATCATTATCTTTATGATGTTAAACCTAATTTATTTTTACCACTGATGCTATTTTCGTTGGTTTAACAGTCGATATCACATCTAATCTGCATCTGATAGGACATCTAGACAGGATCGCAGCAACTTTCGTTTCATGGCGATCACCTAAAATGCATGACATATGAAGACACCCATAGTT
This sequence comes from Stegodyphus dumicola, assembly GCF_044657685.1. Classification (NCBI taxonomy): domain Eukaryota; kingdom Metazoa; phylum Arthropoda; class Arachnida; order Araneae; family Eresidae; genus Stegodyphus; species Stegodyphus dumicola. The sequence continues at coordinate 15,696,664 of NC_140772.1, read as the reverse complement.
CTTGCTTGATCCATAGTTCCGGCTGACAGGTGTATGAAGATAATTGTAATACAGAACTTGCACATGATTAATAACTTTTAACTAAACCGTAATCAGTTAAACGAATTGACTAAAATGATATATCCGCTTATTAAATTTAAATTTTATCTTCAAAAACATCTGTAATGTAGTCCTTCCAAAACTTTTCCACCATTATATTTTATACAGAGTGATTCAGAATTCATCGTCAATATTTGGTGGGGAGGTAGGGAATAGAAAAAGAAGATTTCACATAGGAAAGTATGGGAGCAGAAGAACGCATGGTGGTGTAGAGGGCGCTGTGTGTGTATAACTTCCATACATAAGCACAGCTGTTTGAAATGTGCAGCCAGTCGTCATTCGACTTGGTGACTTTGCAGAAGTAACATGAACCGGTATTCGTGGAATGAACTTGCAGATATGCATGTAAATGCCAGGCATATTCCAGAAGGTCCGGTTGTCCATGCAACGCCGTTGTGAGTCATGCAGTCTAGCACATGGTCAGCAGTTCGAGCACCTCTTGTAAGTCTGTAAAACCGATGCAAAGAAATGTTACGTGTAAGATAATAAATGTTTTTTTCTTACTACTTCCTTTTTATGTGTTTTTTCCATCATTGAACTGGGGGCATTTTGCCCTACTACATGGCATATGCGCCCATGCATTCCTATGTGAAATCTCCTTCTTTTCCTATCCTCTACCTCCCCACCAAATATTAATGATGAATTCTGAATCACACTGTATTATGCTTTAATGTATTCCTCATTTCGTAAGTCTTGGGAAATGTTTCCATCCAGCAATACATTGAAGATCTTTCATTTTGTCCAATTCCAACAACGCCCTCGACGCTATTCGAACCACGGATCTTCCAGTTGCTAGCTGGACGTGCTAATGACTTGCGGCAAAAACCATCCATTTACAACACGTACCGGAAAATGTTATAATTCCTTACATTCTCGCCCTACTTGGAGGCTGTCGAGAGGCACGTGACCCTATCGACCTAATCCAAGTGATGACGAGATATCATCTATCATATTATCTTTATTCCAAACGTTACTGTAGAGTCCTCCTTTTAGGTTCTTTAAAGGCAAAGAACGTGATAAATCAACTGCGCTCATGCCTAGATCCGAACCTTGGATCTTTGCAGTTGCTATAGTTGGACATATGCTAACCACTTAGGACAGAGAGCAGGTATGAGAGGATGTAAAAACCGTTTGCAAATTTAGTTTCCATGCAGCCTCGCAAATAACCAGATTGCAGAATGTTACCATGCGACATAATACGAGGTATTAACTGTATGCCTTGACAAATTGAGTGATTTAAAAGTAATAAATGCACTTCTTAAAACCCTCTAAGCGGCAAGGCCGTATATATACGGCTTAGAATATTTATTGCGATATCTGTAAGAACGTATATATACGTGCATATTAAAATATGTCAACGAAATTAAGGCAATATATCAAAAGAAAACAAATCCAGGTATGAAATACCAGTAGAGGTTTTACATTAAAATCAGAAAAATAATTTGTTCTCATAGTAGTTTTGAGAAATTTGTGCTTTCTTAGCAAAACCCCTGGCCGCCCAGATTTATAATTTAAATCTTAATTTTATTTTTAGTAATACACTTAAATTGACTATTGTAAAGTAAATCCCATTTATGTATATCCATTCATCTGATAGTTTTGAATATTTGCAGTTTTACTGTAAATAATAAAAGATGTTTCTAATGCCACATTTTACGTGTAGTTCAAAATCATTTACTGTTTTTTTTTTTTTTTTTTTTTTTTGTTGTTTTTCTAAAAGAGAATTGTTTTGATATCAATATTTCACAAGAGTCTTTCTAAGTAGTGTTTGCAATGACATCATTTCTGAAGAACACTACGATGAACACGAGGTAATGTGTGAAATCTGCTTCGTCATTAAGAAACAACTTGGCTGTTTTTGCCTTCTTCGAAACGTGTGTTGTAGACGTTAGTCATACAAGTGACTATTTATTTTCGGCAAGAGGAATAAATAGCTCTTCATACTCGGTATATATTCTTTTGGTAAAAGATGGAATGAAGTTGGACAAAACTGTGGCTTTGTCAAAAGTTTTATTTATACCTGTCAATAGTTTCCTGCAGCAAGGGCCGCTGCTGATAAGTATGCAGTTCCATTCACAGGTTGCATCTTAGATGAGGTTTTTTAAAAAAATAGTCCAATTTCAGCCTCTCTCGATGAGGTAACTAAGAATAATTCCCATTTCAGGGTAATGCTAAATTTGGAAATCTGAGCAAAGGGTCAAGGGACTCTGAATGACATATGAAATAATTCTTCGTCCCTTACGTTTCGGAAAATGTTTTAACCCTTTTCGGCACGCTAACTTTTAAAGTTGGAGTTTTGATTTAAAAAAAAAAAAATGTAGGCAGTCTAATTAGCCCTAGAAGAGTACACGGGTAAAATTTTATGAAGATAGCCCTTATCTTTTAATTCTGTGGGTGTGCCCAAAGTGGGCACACTGATTGAATAGAGCTTCGAAAAGAGTGCTGAAACGAGCATTGGTGTCAATGAACTGACCGATGAGATGTGGAGAAGCAAATAATACAAACTCTCAGTTTTCCTAGATTATCGGTGAGCCCGGTAAATCTTTTTTCATTCAATTTTCTGTGCGTACAGAAGGAAATTTTTAAGTGCCGCAAAGGGTTAATACAAATTTAATGCCACATAGCCATAATACCTAGTACATAATACCTAGTAAAAAAACACTTTTTCATTTGGCATTTCGCTGTTGTTATCTTGAAAAAAAGACCACGTCATATCTAGTACATTAACAACGAAAACATGTTTTCATTTGACGTTTTGCTGTTGTGATCTTGAAAAAAGACCAGGTGATATCTAGTACATTAAGCATGAAAACACTTTTTCATTTGACATTGGCCCACCAGCGGCCGCTGAACACTGGCAGTTCGGTCCGAGGTTCGAATCCCGCGAACGGGCTGCCTTCATGTACGTTTTCGTGGTTTCCCCATGTGTAACGTGTATACGAGCCAGTTTCCCTTAGAAAGTCATCCACGAAGGCATCCCTCGCTTTAGGCAGATAGCCCTCGTGGGCTTTGCCATAATTGAATAACCCATTAACCCTTCATTTCACATTTCCCTGTTGTGATTTTGAAAAAAGACCACGTAATATCTAGTACATTAAGTTTGAAAACACTTTTTCATTTGACGTTTCGATTTTGTTATTTTGGGAAAAGGTAGATTCATGTAGATTTCTGAGGAATAATTCGCTCTAAATTATTTTGAAAATTCTACACCTTAAGCGAAAAATGAAAGACTTTGAGGACTTTATTGGCATTAAATCTCATTCATATCACCATAGAATACGAAAGTCGAACTTTTATCACAGTTTTTAATAAAGTGGATTCATTATTTTACTGATCAATTTTTTAAAAATGTGTACTTCATCGCCAAAGAGCATGTTGAGCCATGTATTGAAAAATGGATTTTTTGGGGACCATCAAACAAAATTACTGAATGGAATTCAAACAGTAGACATATCCTCATTTTCTGTTTGAAATAAGTGCTCCCTTGTTTTTCGGTTTACCTAGTTTCTTGCATAATTTATTTCGGATAATTTAAAATATGCAAATCTTATCTTTGAGTTTCTGCTTCTTAAGTAACCAATTCTAGCCGATAAGCATATGATGTCCAAGAAACAGAAATGATTTAATGTGCAGTACAATTTTAAGCTATTCTGCTTTTGCGCTCGGAATTTTTTCGGTGAGAAGCTAATTATTTCCTAAAAAATAAATAATTTTTAATCGATGAGAAAGAAAGGTTAAAACGGTGCCATTGTTAACGTTCTCATCGCAAACACTTACACAAAGAAGGAAAAAGCCTGAAGTGAAATGATTTGTGTTGCCATTTCCAGAAATCTTATGGAAAAAACTGAAATGGGATATCTCGTATTCAGTAAGAAAGGAGAACGTTTTGATTGCTTATGCGTAAAGTAGAAACTTTATCGGTGAGCGAATTTCCTTTATTATTTCTGCGAATTTTAAGAAGTTTTCTAAGATTTGGCGAATATTAGATTTTTCCTCGAATGTCGAATAAATCAGTAAATCAAGGATTTAATTCCATTATGTATTAATCTTTGCTATAATTGTTAACTCAAATCTTCAATTCCCCCCTCCCCATCTTTCGAATCAATATGACATTAATATACTTAATGTTTCATTTAAAACTTTAGAACGATTATGTGTGTCTAATAAAAGGATTCATTAAAAATGAGAAGTTAACTTAGAGAACTAGAAAGAATTAGAATTCATTAAAATGAGAAGTTAACTAAGAGAATCTCTCTAACTACAACTACATCAAAAAAAAAAATTTCAGAAAGACAGTTCAGTGCATCAATGTTATAATAAATAATAAATCGATGAGGGGTGGGAATTTTTGCGATTATTTCCATGAATTTTAGATTTCTAAAATATCATAAATATCAAATTTTTTTCCGCGAGTGTCAAATACGCGATTTTCGGACTTTCTTGTCTTATAATTTTTATTACAATCATCAAGTTGTTTTTATTTTAAAACATTTTTATATTACTTCATGACAGAATTTCTTAAAAAAAAAAAAAAAAAAAAAAAAAAAAAAAAAAACGTGGTGTAAAATAATTTTGTTTCAAATTCCAATCTAAACGAATTCCAAACTAAATGAAGCTGAATGCCTGCTTTCGTTGTCGCTCAGTGCCGACAAATAATTTTGATACGGAATCACCATTTTTTGTAAAAAGACGCTGCTGAACGATGAAAATCTGTGTATGTACAGTGTAATGTGTACACTGTTCAATTAAATCCCAATCTTAGACTAAAGTAATGGTTTGAATATTTTTCCAGAATTTGATTGGTTTGTTAAAGTAAATTTCAATTAAAATGCGTAATGTAATTTTTATTTAATATTGTGTAAGTTATTTGTGTCATTGCTTCGTTTCTGGTATCCCACCCGATATATACACTCATGTCCATAAATTAATGTTAATGCAAAATCAGGCAAAGGAAGAGTTAGAAGCAAAACAAATTTGACTTATTTGTAAAGCTTATTTATCAAACAAAAGGTAAAGAGCAAAAAAAAGATGCTATATGTTTGATACTATTAAAAAAAATTCCGATTTTTTCTCCCTGGAGCAAATTACAAAAAAAAAAAAAAAAAAAAAAAAAAAAAAAAAAAAAAAAAACCTATTTACAAAAAACCAATATTACATGGTTGGTATGATTGTTAATACATTGTATGTCTCCCAGACAATGCAATACAGTGCGTACAACGCGTAAGCATGCTGAGTATCAAATTATCGATCTGATCTTGGGGGATATTACACCACTCAAAAAGCAATGCTCTCCAAAGTTCCGGTAGGCATGTAGGAGGAGGTTGACGGACTGCAACTCGTCGGCCAAGTATGTCCCACACGTATTCTAGTTCATTCAAGTCCGGTGAGAATGCTAGCCAGTCCATACGGGTGATATCCTCCGATTGAAGGCATTCTCTTACAATGTTTGCACGGTGCGGACGGGCGTTCTCATCCATAAACACAAATTGTGCGCCCATGGCGCCCCGAAACAAAAGTACATGTTGTTCCAGAATGACGTCCCGATAGATTTGGCTTGTCATGGTTCCAATTTGAACATGCAGGTCAGTTCTGAAATCCAGAATAATTCCACCCCAAACGAGCACTCCTGCACCACCGTAACGGTGTTCAATGATGTTTTCTTGGTGATAACGGGTACCTGGAGCTCTCCATATGAAAGTCCGGCGAGAACCAAACTGCAAGCTAAACCTGGAATCGTCGGAAAACATCACACAAGCCCACTGTTGCGGTGTCCGCAATGCATGCTCTCTACTCCAGGCTAACCGCAGGCGACAGTGAGTTGTAGTAAGTGGAACGCATCTGACAGGTCTACGAGCATATAGACCAATCTGCCCTAAGCGTCTGTACACGGTCTGCCTTGAAATTGTCGTACAAGTGGCTGAAGAGAGCTGACGAGACAGGTCTGACGCTGTGCTCCGCCTGTTTCTTTTGACAGTAACTGCCAAATACCGGTCCTCATTCGGGGTTGTAACTCTGGGGCGACCTATGCTGTAACGTCTACTCACATTACCATCATCTTGGAATCGTTGCCAAAGCCTGGAGATGGCACTCTGGGCAATTCCAAGTTCGTCTGATACTTCCAGTTGGGTACGCCCACATTCCAGACGGCCGATAATTCTAAAAAATAATAAACGTAAAAAATCATCCAAATGCGTCCTTTGTGCCATAACTATTCGGTTATTGCACTGAAATGCTTATAAAGCGCCTGCGAACAATTTTACTTCTTTGCCTGTATTCCTTATATATCACTCTCTTACACTCTCGTCATTGTGACTTACCATCGGTGTCATCTGGTTACTTCCTGAAATTTGCATACGATTCTTGAAGATGTGTGTAGTGATTTTACAGGTGATATATTTATTTTAGAGTTCGATTTCCACGTGATTCCGAATTAACCTTAATTTATGGACATGAGTGTAAATGTAATTTTCCAACCGCGATATTGTTAGTGTAATTCCATAGGCGAATTTTTGCGAATCTTCACTGCTTGTCGAGAATTTTCCTTCCCCCTCCCCGTGATAAAATTACAGCCCCACATTTAAAAAAATTTTAATAAAATTAAAATAATTTGTGTCTTTTAAGGTATTCTAAAACAAAATCGAGTTTCTAGGTAAATCCTTTTCTAAGAATTTCGCGCATTACACTTGTACTTCATTTCCAACCGTTTCGAACAATGTTTGCCGACATCTAACCAAACATTTTTTAATGTTTCAAAACAACCTTTTTTTTCCGATAATTGATATTTATGCTGCACTACTGCGCTAATAAAATATAAAATGTATTTTAAATGATATCACGTGGTTGGCAGTTGCTCATCGATAGCAGGTGTTGTTGCTCTTATTATACCTCAAAAGATGTGTATGTTTTTAGTTAACATAGAAAATCCTGTCTTGGTAAAACTGACGGCTGAAAAGAAGGTAAAGAATCTAGAAATTGGTTTTGGCAAATGTTGCCTCTGTGCGAAATAAAAGTCCTTTGATTTATCTTCTTAGCTTCCTTATACATTCTCAATGTTTTGCTAATCGACAAAACTTTAAAAAAAAAGTAAAAAGCCGAGAAGGTTGAAACTTTTTGGATGTAAATTCTGAACATTCTACTATTTTTTTAAGACTAAGATACATAACTTCTTCATCAGATTTGTTTTTATGTGATTAGGGCAACGTCTCGAGAGCTATTTGCCTAAGGTGAGGGATGTCTTCGTGGAGGACGTTCTAAGTGAAACTGGCTCGTATACAGGTTACACATGGAGAAAACCGCAAAAAACGCCCATGCAGACAGCACGTTCGCGGAACTCGCACTTCGGACCAAACTACTAGTGTTAAGCGACTTTATCGCTCGGCGGCTGGTGGCGCTGGAGATAGATTTTTTTTTTTTTTTTTTTTTTCCCCCATGCAGTTCTGCCATTGCTCGCTTTGAAATCGTTGAGTTTGTTAAACAAAAATTCGTTAATTTTTTTTTAAGATATGGCATAGATCATAAAATAAATTCCAAATTCCAAATTTGGGCTTCCAGATGCCTACATTCGGTGAAGGATTACGTTACTCAAAATTGGATGGCTCTAGGTACCGTTGTTTTATCAGAGTGCTAGAAACATACATAGCTTTATAAAGATTCTTCATTGTTTAAATTCTTTAAATATAACATAGAGCGATAATATTTGGTGGCAACAATTTGAAAAGTGAACCGGACATTTAAAGTTTTCGACGCAAAATGCCAAAACGAAATTAATTGCCTTTCTGTGCTAACGCCCCTTGGGCTAAGAAATTTAAATTCTGTAATTATAAATTTTAGATACGAAATAAGAAAACAAATTTTCGAATTTTCAGCCTACAGCAGAAAAACAGTGAGTGAATTTTTTAAGCGAAAGAAAAAGTAAATGAAATATGGTAATTGCGAAAAATGTTGTATTATATTTCAACGAAAATATCCATTTTGACCACTCTCGAATCCATTTGAACGATATTTTTGAGTCACATCTGCACGTACGAACAGAATAAAGAAGTATTTTTTCCAGAACGGATAGTAAAATGGATTCAGAAGAGATTTTCGAAAAACTCTGTTACCCAGAACTCTGAAAAAACTCTGTTACCCACTCCGTTACCCTGCTCGGTGAGTTCAGTTTTTTTGTTCTTGTATTTTGGTAAATTGTGCATTTTTTGCTTTAAGGTCATTGAATTATTTTGTTCTAATGCTCCGGTTAAGATTTTTATACCTTTATACCTTTATCTACATGCAGTGTTATACGTATAAAGAAGAAAGCTTGTGTGTTTGCCCTCTAATAACTTAGTTACTACTATAGCTATCGTCACTAAACTTTCTACAATTCTTTTCTGGGTCCTGGAAAAGGTCGAAGTCTATTTTAATAATAATAATTAAAAAAAAAAAAAATTAAAAAAAAAAAAATAAATAAATAAAAATAAAATAAAATCAGAGATATTAATTTAAAACTCGGAAAAATGACAATTTTCGCACTCACTTTTCCGAGTGGCAACAGTCTCGCAAGCTAGAGATGAAAATCTGCTTTATTTTGAAAGTTGTTGCCATTGCTCGCTTTCAAATTCTAGAGTTTGTTAATAAAAAAAATTCTAAGTTTTACGATGAAATAAAAATAGCATTGCATACATAAATACATTATTCCCGATTCGAAAAATTCGTGAAAAGCCATTTCGGCAGTTTCCATCTTCGTACGACTTTAATCAGCCGAAATATTAATTAAAAACTCTTAAAGCGCTAATTTTGCACTCATTTTTCCGAGTGGCAACATTTTCGCGCGTTGGAGATTTCGAAAAGTGTTGCTACTGCTCGCTTTCAAATCGCTGCAAAAGTTTATTAATAAAAAATTTGTAAGTTTTACAAAGCCTATATATATATAAGGAAGAATGTCCGTTTGCGTGTTTATTTGTTTGTTCGCGTTATTGATTTCTGATAATTATGATAAATTTTTTGCCACATTTAATCGACTAAATTGAAATGTAATTGAAATATTGGATGGAACTTGAGCACTTACGCCTCTTTGAGTAGAAAGACGAAAATCGTTGAGAACTGCATGCCATTGCTGCTGATATAATGAGAGAGAATTAGCTTATTTTTCTATCGAAATTTTTGACGTGCGTTCCATATCGCATCAGACTGAAAAATGTATTACTATGAATGGTATTTTTTGCATCGTTATTAGAGAAGGATTACAGGGATATAATTCCCTCTGGTGTTAGATGCATTATTCTCAATCTAACATAACTAGCATCGATTATTTCCGCTAGTAGTTATATAGTTTTCAACAGTTTAAAGAGTGGCTTTTTCACATTTTTCACGATTTTTCACGATTTTTCACATTCTAAACTGTTAGTAGAATAGTGAATTAAGTCAGTTAGTGCACCAATTTCGGTCTCTTTTTGCCCATTGGAACCATAATTTAACTTTCAATTTTGTGTACCGAAAATTTTCTCTTCCTTCCCGCTGGCCGAATCGCTTGTTTGCGTGCATAAAATGTAATTTTAATTGCAATTAAAAAAAAAAAATTGTTTTAACTCTATTTGATAATTTAGATTTTTCTGTATTTTACAATTTTTAATGAAGATGTTTTGAGTTTTTATGTATTTTTGACTTGCTGCGAAGTCAGAATTGAATTGATTCAATGAGAAATATATCTCTAATGAAACTGATTGAATAAATAAGTTTAAATGAAGCGCAGCATAAATTATGTATATTTTAATAAGCCTTACAAGGGAGTCATATCGTGTCTACATCAGATATTTTTAAACATATTAAAACAGTTTAGAAGTAAATCAATAAGAAACACTGAGCATAAACTGTGCACCTTGTAAAAACACATGTGAAACTTTGCATAGAACGCAAAAAATGTTCCATCGAATTATAGAAATATAATTTTGAAATTCACGCAGGAATAGAATCCTTTTTTCGTAGTAGTTATAAGGACATCCAACTAACAGGATTTCTGCATTCTTTTGCAGATATATATCAAATCGATTACTCTTGGAACACTCTGTGGCGGAACTAGTGACTTCACCTGTTCTCAATTCGCGACCCCCAGTGTCCGCTTCCGAATCCGCAACGCGTCGGTCACTAAAAGACCGTCGCGTGATTTGACTCATCGTGAGTTTCTCAGTGGAGCAGAAAAATTCGAAAAGAAAAGAAAACGCCGCATTTTCCAACGATTCGTCGATTTTTGCTGCATCCTGGTTAGTATCTCACCCACATCCTGACTCAAATGACGTCAAAGCAACGCCCGCCAATGGAGACGAGACAGTGGTTGAATGGCCCTAGAATAGTAATTTCGAGTTTGCTATACTTGGCGAGTAGTGCATCTTCTTGGCTACTTGTTTCAATGTATGTTACCTAGCTGCATTCCTTAGTTCTTGTTTTGAAAGTTCTTTGTTGTGAATCGAAGGGCAGGTGAAGGACGAGCGTCATCTAGAAATTAAAAATGAAAAAAACAGTCAAAGAATAGTTTTACTGAAACTTAAATAGAAATCAATAATTTTTATTTCAGTATAAATTTAATATTAAATTAAAAAAAAAATTAAAGCTTCTTTTCTTGCTTTAGGAAGCCTACATACTTTTAGGCCTACAGGAGCCTGAAAGCATGAAAAAAATATCTAATTACGCATTTTTAAATTTCGAGTTCTTAATTATTATTTCATGAGTTGCATATGTATTTATTTTTTCTCTCGAAAGTTAATGTTATTATCTAACTGTCACTAACTTATGGCATATGCTATGTCTTATGACTGTAAATGCTTTGGTAAATTGAATAAATTATTCCCAGAATATTTATTATTTTTTCCTCAGAAATGTTATATTCTTCATACATTTTAATTTTGGACTTGTATTGTATGAACTTGTTTTTATTTATAACCTATTCACATTCCACAATCGCTGAAATTTTAGGAATATTTAGGAATTAAAAATTTGATTTCAAGCTATACTTACCATTTTATGTTTTATTATACTGTATAATTTAATTTGCTTGAAATTACTATATTTACTAACACGGCCTCTGAACTTCTATTGAATATAGCCTTCAAGAAGGATTCAATATAAGGGAAAGAAGAGAGGGAAAAAAAATCCGAAAGTTTTCAGATTTTAACAGTCGTCCAAAAGATTTGTAAAGATTCAGAATTCCATTCTTATTCCATATTCAATTAAACAACAAAATCCCAAAAATTTGAAAAAAAGCATAGAACCGTATAGTTTAGAATAGCATAGTTTAGAATTCCCAATGCAGTGTCAAACGCTGACATACATATTTAAATTTTTCTTTCAGTTTTTTCTCAGTTTATCATTTCAACATTCAATATTCTTAGTCAGGTGATTAACAAATTTTGTTTTACTTTTTATTATTAACCTTTTTATGTTAACTTTATTTACTAAATATCACATTCTTCGCACTTACATAACATAAAACTCAATTCAACAGCAAAATCACAAAATATTCAAAAACAGTATATCTTTAGAATTTCCGACAGAATGTCAGAAGTTGCCATATATAATTTTGTATTCGTTATATTACTTCTATAAAAACAAACCGCTCGCGCGGCCAGTCGCTTAAAATAATTATCATAAAAAAAGAAAAAGTACATAGTGATTTTAATGAGTCCCGCTATTGAATTTCCTTAAAATATTGAATATTTCAAATTAGTTATCTCATGATTTTAACGCATGTTTAATTAAATCAATCACATTATAAAGCAGTTGGAAAATATTCTTAAGAACCGTGTGTATTAAGTCACTTAGTTTAATGCTCAATAAACTTCTCAATTAAATTTGAAAATATCTTAGGCTTTACTAAATGGCAACAGGCTGGTGCATGGGAGATAAAAGTAAATTATTTTCCGCCGGGGCAATGCACAGCTTTCATAGAACCGAGTTTGTTAATTAAAATTGAAAGAAAAATAGCTTACATTTTTCTAGATGGCAACAGTATTGTGCCTTGGAGATAAAAATGTTTTATATCGAACAGTGTTGCCACGCAAAATCATTTTTCAAGACCAATAACCCTTTCTGGGCTAAAAATACGGTAAATTAAAAATAAAAAATAAGATTAAGATTTTAGATCTTAGTAAAATTTCTGAACCTTATTAAAAAAAAAAAATTAAAACTGCTAGTTCCCTCCCATCTTTAATACATAGCACATTTACAAAGTTTTAAAGATTATGTTCATATAAAATAGAAAGCTGAAGAAAACGATATTCTTACTTCATAACCTTCAATATATAGTTCTCCTAAATCTACCCAATGGTTGGCGCGTTTATACAGCTGAGTTTGAATCCTTCGCAGAACTCATCTTTTGAAATACTATTAAAGCCTCTGGTTACAGTTCTCTGAATCTCTTCTGTGCTATTGAAGGAATAACCTTTGAGGTGAGACTTCACTTTAGAGAAGGGAAAATAGTCTACAAGTGCCAATTTTTGTGAATAAGGCGGGTGAGAATTGTAACATTTCCTTTGCTAGAAACTGTTTGACGAGAATAGAATTCTGTGACGGAATATTATCTTGCACCAGAAAACGAGAACAATTTCCCTATTACCTTCAAGATCTTCCACGATAATTTTAGAAACTCTCAGCTTTCGAAGAGACAGGTGATGACTTTTAGCATCAGTTATTCTTTTCGATGCTCTAATTCTTTCCAGACCGCGAAGAACGACCTCTCCTGAGTTAATAAATAGTGCATCATGAAATCATGAGAGTACATCACAAAATCGTTTGTATTAGTGAATAATATTTTATACAGCATTTTAAATGTCTGCGTTGCTGTTTTTCCCCTCTTACAAAAGAATTTTATTTCTATTTTGTGCTTTCTATCCATGACAACATTCGTTCCTTGAATCGAAGCAAACGATTAATTGCCCAAAAATTCTATGCGTAAACAGACGATATTTTAGGTGAAGGTATCTGAGATGTCATTTTTAATAAATGTTGTCAATTATGGTTTGTCTGGCTTTGTGAAATTTATAAAAAGATAGTTATAAAACTTTATAAACGTACAGTGTAAAAAAATGATAAATAAAATCTGAAAGCTTTCATATTTTACGTTACACTCAAAGGGGCGTTTTTTTTAACGTTTTGTGTGCTACCTTTATTTATTAAATATTATGTTCTTCGCACTTATACCCTAAAATTCAATTCAACAGCAACATCGCATGAGCATATCTTTAGAATTTCCGATACACAGTCTCGCGCGCTGGAGATAATTTTTTTTTTTTTTTCCCGTACAGTGTTGCCATTGCGCGCTTTGAAATCGTTGAGTTTCTTAATCAAAAATTCATTAAAGTTTTACAAAATATGAAATCTATAATAAAACAAATTCGAAATTCGGGCTTCCAGATGCCCATATTCAGTGGAAAATTACGTTATTCAAAATTTGATGGCTCTCGGTACCATTGTTTTATCATAATGCGAGAAACATACATACATTGATGCAGATTCTTCATTATTAAATTTATTTAAATATAACGCAGGGCTCTAATATTTGGTGGTAACAATTTGAAAAGTGAACTGACATTTATAGTGAACCAACGCAAAATGCCAAAGCGAAATTAATAACCCTCCTGGGATAAGGCCCTTTGGACTAATAAATAAATAAGGAAATAAAACACGAGAGAATTTAGACAGATAAAATTTCTTTACTCAATAATCAAATGATTTATTTCTACTTTTATTACCTTACTTTTGCATTATTATGTAACATACTATCATTATTATCTGATGTGCTTTTATTATTTTTAAAAAATTTCAATCTTAAGGAAGTATCTAGTGAAATGTTTTGCGATCCATTGTTCCCAAGATTTAAACGCCTTTTGAATCATAAAATCAAGTCACTTGAATAAGCTATTAGTTTAATTTATTACAAAGATAAATATATTTTTATAAGGTCTTTTAAATAATTCTACGACTGACTGTCCGTGAAAGATCGCCATCATCTGGAAAAATGGAAGGTCGTTTAGAGAGAGTTCATTATCAATTACAGATATATGAAGTTAACGTAATATAAATTAATGCAAGTAAGCGTGTAAAAATACCATAGATCAGGGGTTCTCAACCGGTGGTACGCGTACCACTGATGATACGCAAGAGAAAAATAGGTCGTACGCAAAGAAATAAAGTATTTTTAACTATTAAGTTCAAAAATTAGAACCCCAGCATCCTGACTGAGTTTTTTCTCTAACACTCGTAAATTTATGCGATCTGAGCTTTGTCAAGAGTGGTGGTGGTAGTAATACTTTGTAGTGGTGGTACTACAGGTTTTCAATTTTTGTTTAGATGGTTACGTGGTAGTTAAAAGGTTGAGAACCACTGCATAGATCTTTATAGGGCATCTTCTCGTCCGAAAGAATTATTTTAAAATTTGATATAGTTAATCAGCAGAGATTATCAAAAGAGAAGTCTCAGGGAAAAATAGCGTATCATTTTATAGGATACTACATGGGATAGGGTTATTCAATTATGGCAAAGCACACTAGGGATATCTACCTAAAGGGAGGGATGCCTTCGTGGAGGACTTTCTAAGGAAAACTGGCTCGTATACACGTTACACATGGGGAAAACCACGAAAGCGCCGATGCAGCCAGCACGTTCGCGGGATTCGAACCTCGGACGCAACTACCAGTGTTCAGCGTCTTTACTGCTCGGCCGCTGGTGGGCCAGGATACTACAAGAATATTCTTTTAAACTAACATGGGGACGTTTTGTATCTTCTCTATACTTTAAAAGTGCAAAAAAAACATATCATGTAATTTTATATATTAAAAAAAACATTTAATGCTTTTTAATTACATATATCATAAATTAGATGCCTTTTAATTCCTGATAAATCAACCAGATTAAAAAATTTTTCATCAGTCAGATTAAAAAATAAAACAATAATAATATTAAAAACTGCATCTATTTTGTCGTCAAATTGCTTAGTTTCTTAATCAATAACAGACAGATTAAATTTGAAGGATAACTATTTTACGTTTTGTCCAATAACAATAAATTCGAATGAAAAAATGAAGCAACGCTTTTACAGAGGACGACATTTAAAGCTAATCAACACGAAATCCTGTTTCGTGACTAAGAACTCTTTTGGTCTAAAAATTGCAGCGTAAAATAATGGAAGAATGAACATCATTAGAAATGAAGAAACTGAGTTATAAATTGCAGTAAAAGACAATGTTTACGAGAGAACGGGAGCAGTGACATTGAAAACTCGCGTAAAAGAATCGGTTAGAAGTTATTATTATTACTGTATAATGCTTAAATAACTGAATTACATGCTAACTATGTCTACTGTTCAAATAAAAGCACATCACAGATATCATTGGTGCCATAATTTGTCACTGTTGTTATTCTGTACATTTCCTCCTCTTTCAGTACTTTCCTCAGATTGCTGCCCCACCTAGTGGCCAAGAACTTAAGACCGCTGAATACTAGTAGTTCGACTTTGTCCGACAAGGCGAACGGGTCGGCTGCAGGGCTAGTTGTTGGGATTCTCTCTAAGACATGAATATGTTCCAGTTTCCTTAATAAAGTCCTCCCCGAAGGCATCTGTCCTCTTAGGCAGATAGCTCTTGCATGCTTTACCATATCCGAATAACTTAACCTAGAAGAGTTTTATTTTATGCTCATGTGTCTGATAGTCATTTTTACGATGTTATGTTTTCCATTTAATATGATATCTAAAAACATTATGAGATAACGCGTTTCGTGGTCCCATGCCACCTCTCCCCTTCAAAAAAAACTTTAAATTAATTTCAATGTTTTGTTTCTGAAATATTGTAGAAAATACTATAAAGGTAAAAATTTCAGTGTAGGGAATTTAAAATGGCAACAATTTAAAAAATATTTTAAAAAGAATTCTGTCATCCGATTTCCATCTAAAATGAAAATCTCAGCTTTTTGTTCAAGTGAAACAGAATTACTTTGATTTGATGATGATAGGAGATTTGTGCACTAATAAAATCTGACTGATGATAAAAAATTAAAATATCACCTGAATAATTCTCTTTCCAAAGCACAAATGGGAAAAATATTTCTGTTTTGGAATTTTTTTAAAATAGGAATTTCAATATTTAAAAGATTTTTAAAAATATTTTTAACATTTAATTCAACATTTAGTTACAATCAGTTTATTAGTCCAAAGGGATTTGAATCCCGAAGGACTATTAGTTTCGTTTTGGCATTTTGCGTCGGACGGATAAATGTCGGTTCACTTTTCAAACTGTTGCCATAAAATGTTAGAGTCCTGCATTATATTTGAAGAAATTAAATAATGAAAATCTGCGTAAATGTATGTATATTTCTCACATTGTCATAAAATAACGGTACATAGAGTCATCGAATTTTGAATAACGTAATCCTCCAACGAATATGAGCATGTGGAAGACCAAATTTGAAATTTGAAATTTGTTTTATGATCGATTTCCTATTTTTTAAAACTTTGACGAATTTTTGATTAACAAACTCAAGGATTTCAAAGCGAGCAATGGCAACGTTGTGCAGAAAAAACATTTTTATCTCCAGCGCGTGAGTCTCTGTATCGGAAATTCTAAAGATATGCTCGTTTTAAAACTATTTTGCGATATTGCTGTTGCACTGGATCTTATGGTTTAAGTGCTAGGAACATGATATTTAATAAAGAAAGGTAACACACAAAATGTTAAAAAACGCCCCTTTGGACGTAATTTAAAATCTGAAACATTTCAGATTTTTTTTTTTTTTTTTTTTTATTATTATTTAAATATCTACACCTACAGCTAAATTTCATAAGTAAAATTTTGAGTACGTACGAAGTGCAATAAACTGCAGTCAAAATCTTACAAAAAATTCAAATCTCTTGCAATAAAACTTTTAATCGAAATCATAATCGTAATCAAAATTGTATATGTATTATGAAATGTAATATTTTAATTACTTTCCCATGTAGCGTCTTATATGTTGCTATTTTGCACATTTTTAAAGAATCGCAGGCATTGCGTAATTTTATTATTTATTCATTAAAATTTTACGTACTAAACTTCACTGAATACTTCAATATCTCCCAAAAACTGCCGTGAAGTTAATAGGAGATTACATCTCAACTAAAAAGCTAACCTTTTATTTTTCATAAAATGAAAGAAATATTTTACGGTAAATAAAAAATTCTGTGAAGCTGTTCTGTTTAAGAATTTAGACCTGAATTATTTCTTAATATTAATTTCTTTTTCTTTTTCAATATTTAAAACAATTTTCCTATTACATATTGTTATACACACGGAAAAATGCATCTTCCTCAATTCGATAGAATGTTTTGAAAATAATAGTCGCCAACTTGGCGCAGTAATTGAATAGCTTGGCAACATTTCTGATCAAAAGCTGAGAAAAACGTGTAGCAGTCCTATCTATCCCTGACCGAATTCTCTGTCGTCTGCAGAGACAGATGCACAGATATGTTAGGTTTGATATTGACGTATCGCTGCAGAAATGATATCGAACACTGAGTAGCGTTTCAAAATAGCTTTTTTTTCACAAAACTTATCAAATTGTAGATTTTCGACGAACGCTTTTGCTGGCGTGATTCTGCTTTGGAATACAAGGTGCATTTGGCTTGGCGTTGTGTAGCGGTGGATTCCCGAGTGGATAGTTGTCAATCTAAAGCTAGTATGTGCAAGTCCGCAGATTGTTCGATGAAGATATTTGACAGTGCGGATTTGGAAATTGCTCTGAAACAGTGGAACGACTTGAAGATGAAGTTTAGTTGTACCTCCCGGGAGTTGGTAAGCGATGCAATGTTTTTTTCTCTTCCCCGCATCAATCATCAAATTTCTTCTTGATTGCAATATTTAATTCGATTAGCCTAACAATAAATACTGTTTTTAGTAGCTATATGAATTATTATTAAGCTGATTGTATCTGCAAATTAGTTTGCCGTGCGTTGCTTGTATCGTTAATTATCAGACTTCTACTATGCATGCTAAGCAGTTGATTTTCCCTCTGTTTCGTGGCTGAAAAATATTCTAAAATGTATCCTACCATCCATTATTACTTTCTTTATTCTCACAAATTTTTTAAGGTTAAAAGCGTGTTTTTTTTTTTTTTTTTTTTTTGGAGGGGTGGGCAACTTCGAAAAGTAAGAAATATGTTATTTAATTTTTGCAATTTGCCCAGAAGTGCTCTTAATTTCGTTTTGCCATTTTGCCCTGGTTCACTATAAACTACGTTTCATTTCAAATTGTTGCTATCAAATATCAAAGCCCTGCATTATATTAAAATTATATTTAGTCCAAAGGGACAACTTGCCCATTACGACTATTAATTTATTTACTATTATTATTACTATACTATTATTTATTACTATAAATTTACTATTATTTCGTTTTGGCATTTTGCGTTGATTTACTACAAGCATTGTTTCACTTTTCAAATTGTTGCCACTGAATATTATCGCCCTGTATTAATATTTAAAGAAATTAAATAATGAAGAGTCTGCATGAATGTATGTATGTTTCTCACACTGAGAAAAAACAACGGTACCTAGAGAATCCGGTTTTGAATAACGTAATCCTCCACTCAAATATGGGCATCTGGAAGCTCAAATTTGGAGTTTGTTTTATTATCTGTTTCATATTTTGTAAAACTTTAAGGAATTTTTTATTAACAAATTCAAGGATTTCAAAGCGAGCAATTGGCAACACTGTACTGTAGAAAGAAAAAGCAATTTCATCTCCAGAGCGCGAGACTGTGTATTGGAAATTCTAAGGATATTATCTTTTTAAATATTTTGTGATATTGCTGTTAAACTGAATTTTATGTTATAAATGCGAAGAGCGTGATATTTAATAAACAAATGTAACACACAAAACATTAAAAAAATGCTCCTTTGGGCGTAATATAAAATATGAAAGCTTTCAGGTTGTTTCTTTCTTTCTTTTTTTTTTTTTTTTTTTTTTTTTTTTGTAATTCTGTAAAAGCGTTTTTATTAGAGGAGTGTGCAGTTGAAATATCTATTATTCTTCAAAAGTCTATTTACGGGTATTTACATTAAATGCATGTGTATATAGCATTATGTTGAAATAAACCGCAAGTGAAGTAATTTTTCAACAAATGTGTTTAACTTTTTATTACTTCACCTTTACGTGAATAGGTGATGAAATCATAATAACTGCACATTTCGAAATATGCTTCGAAGAATTTACATGTATATGAAACTATTGAATCTCATTTTAAAATTTCACCTTCATTAACGAAGTGGAAAATTCGGTTATTGCTAATTAGAAAAATTACAGCTATATGATGAATCTTTTTTTTTTTTTTTTTTTTTTTTTTTGTGTGTGTGTGTGTGTTTTGTTTTGTTTTGTTTCAATTACGATTAAATAGAAAATAACGTAAAAAAGTTAATCTGCAATTTAAACTACTAAAACTAGGAACGCTTAAAATTGCCTTCTAGGTAGGTACAGAGGCGTGTAATTCTTCAGAAGATGTTATCATTGCAACCGAGTTTTAAAGTCGTTATTTTTTCCTTTCTAACGAATGCCGCTGATTGGTAGAGATCTTCACCTTTCACAATGAATGTAGAAAAAAAATTTCAATTCAGAAGTTCGTGGCACTGTCTTCCAAGATAAAATTTGGAGGTACGCCCGACTCGTGTCTTGTCTCGACGCTTGGGAGGACTGAACCCCAAACTCGAGATCTCTGTTGAGAAAGTGTGAAAAGGATTGATGAACTTCACTTGGATGGGAGCAGGCGTGGAAAGGGAAAGCTGCTTGCCAGTGGGCCGATGAACTCATTTAATAAGGTGAAGGTCAACCGAATCCTGCGAGTTGATGAAATGGACCTTTGGGTTCCATGGTGAACCTCTTGTCAGCAAACAGCTTGCAGGCTCAGACTTCTTGATGAATCCTCCCATCCTTTGAACCTCAATCTCCCTCACAGGTTTGATTGAAGAACAGCGAGGAATTAAGCTGGATGCTTTGTGGATTTAAAAATGAGAATGTTCTGAAAAGTGCGTGAAAGCATTTTATGCAGGAATCATTTCTTTAGCCCAAAGCGGCTTTGACCCTGAAGGACTATTGTTTTCGTTTTGCGATTGTGCGTTGGTTCACTATAAATGTCCGTTTCACTTTGCCACCCAATGTTAGAGTCCTGCATTATATTTGAAGAAATTAAATAATGAAAAATATGCATAAATGTATATCTATTTGTCGCATTGTGATAAAACAACGGTACATACAGCCATCGAGTTTTGAATGACGTAATCCTACTGCGAATGGGCATGTAGAAGCCCAAATTTGAAATTTGGGATTTGTTTTATTACCAATTTCATATTTTATGAAACTAACGAATCTTTGATTAACAAACTCAAGGATTTCAAAGCGAACGATGGCGACGTTGTACAGAAAAAACATTTTTTTTATCTCCAGAGCGTGAGACTGTATCGGAAATTCTAAAGATATGCTTAATTTAAAACTATTTTGCGATGTTCCTCTTGAACTGAATTTTATGGTTTAAGTGCGAAGAACGTGATATTGAATAAATAAAGGTAACAGACAAAATGTTAAAAAAGCGCCCCTTGGGACGTAATTTAAAATTTGAAACCTTTCAGATATCTTTTTTTTTTTGCATAATTCTCGTACCCATTGTATTCCTAGTGGTAGAAGCTTTAAAAGATTTTTATCTTTCTACCTCAAGCACTTTGTAATCTCAATGATTTTAGGTATGCAGCAACCATGTGCGGTGAGTGTGTGTGTGTGTGGGGGGGATATTACACTATTGCATTTTTACCTTCCTGGTGTACGAGCTCCCTCTTCATTGGTCATCCCTGTCAGTTATGTAGTGAGTATCTGCCGGATGAAAGGATTTCACTTGAAAAGAATGCAAGAATGCTGTTGGTAAGCGTACGGGGTCCCTAGAGTAGAATGAGCATCTTAAGCTCATTTTTAACTCGGGGTATCGCTTGGGACGGCCCGTGGAGGAACTTAATGTTTGTCGTCATGTTGAGACTTAATAACTCTTTTCTGTGAATTGCCCACCAGCGGCTGAGCGGTAAAGTCGCTGAACACTGGTAGTTCAGTCCGAGGTTCGAAACCCGCGAACAGGCTGGCTGCATGGGTGTTTTCGTGGTTTTCCCCATGTGTGACGGTATACGAGCCAGTTTTCCTTAGAAAGTCCTCCCTCCCCTTAGGCAGATAGCCCTCGAGGCTTTGCCGTAATTAAATAACCTAACCTAACCTTTTCTGTGTATTTGAGTCTGTGGTTAAGTGAATAAAATCGTTGAACCCTAATATTCTGATATTGGTGATAATGACCGTAATAAATATTGATAAGTACCAAAACTTGAATAAAACCAGTTTCTTGTATTCATAAACTAAAATACTTAAAAACAAATAAAAGGTTGACTGCATGCCCCCGATTGAGAACCCTTGTCCTACACAATAATTACACGATTCGCAACTGGCCTCTGTTGTATTCGAAAAGAGCGTCTTAAAAAAAATCATTGATGCTGTAAACAGCGACGATGTAGCGACATTGTTGTAACAGCGAAACGTATGAAAAAAGTGTTATCAAATACGTTGAAATAAACACAACGGAATTTGATCACATTAACCTAATGAATATTTATTATCCGATATTAAAAATTGTTAATTACAAACCAATGGGGAAGTTGAGTCAGAAGAACGCCCAACCTTCCGTGGTTGGATTATATTCATAGTGATTTTAACGTCATTAAAATTACTATGGAAAGCTGGCGAAACGCAGAGAAGAGTCGGAAGAGATTTTGGTACTTACGTATTATCGCAACCAGGTTGGCGCTATTTCTAAGTTTGAGTAAAAAAGTATGAATAGAAAGAAAACGTACATTTATTAATTACAAGTAATTTTTAATACAGTTTTTTGTATTATTTTGTTTTAAAATATAAAATAGCAATTAAACCCTTCCGGTTTCGAATTTGAATAAGTTGCAGAATTATTTTTTCGGCGGAAATCTTTTGGCTGTTGTTTTAGCACTGATTGAAAACCGTATTCGCCATAACCATGTACACGTCGACTTATTTTTACTTAAAAAAACATCCCAGAATTGCACAAAAATGGCATTGCACACACTCTTGACTTTATCCGTGTACGCTGCTATTTTCTCATAAATTACAAAAATTTGCACGAAAATGAAGGAAAATTTTGTGAATCTCCACATGCTCTTTTTACAAAACTACGTATAACACGTAGGGTTGCCGTAAGTAGGGTCGCCAAATTTCGCAATTTATGCGAATTTTGGCCTGGTTGCGTTAATACGTAAGTACCGAGATTTTTAATGAATGCCATATTCCCACATCGGCTTCCATGCCAGTAGAAGAAACTTAACATTTGTTTGAAAGTACGTTTCATATGTGTATTATGTATATTAATCATTTCTAACGAATTGTTAATTTGGCTCCAAAGGTAAATGACGATGGCGACACAGCCGCCAGTTGTGAATTTGGTCTATATAATATAGTGGAAAAAAAAGAAAGGTGGAGGGGAAAAAAATTCTGATGACCATTGTTCCTACATGTTTTCATCAAAAATATTCATAATGTTTCATCTAGATCATTTTCATAATTAATAATAATGATTTCGAAATCATTTTGAACTGAAGATTAAAAAAAATATATATATATTTTTCTAAAAATAGCACAGCATTATTGGAGTAATTATTTTGTCCAAATGCTGGAATTGTATTTTTAGTGGTGCATGCCTGTATTTCGTTATGACTAGCCGCCCAACCGGTATAGTAGTAAGCGACGCTGAAAATCCCTGTTCGAATCCCGGAGAAGGCATGGATGTTTGTAAATGTGTATCGGTGTGGCATGGCAGCACTCTAAATATACGGCGAACCGAAAGTCCTCTCCTGTGGTTTGGTGGAAGGGAAGAGGGGTAGGAGACCCTCGGAGACGCCCCCCCCGGGGTGGTGTCCATGAAAATTGGGGACAGAGCTGAGCTAAATCGTACTGTCACTTGTAAGTTGCTCAAGGCTGTTGCCAATGGCAAACGTATCTTGTGCATCTTGCTACGAAGAACTTCGTGGACAATATGTTACCGTAGACGAGTGAGCAAAGTAACAACATTTAGTGCGACTTCAAAGTTTTCTTT
Organism: Stegodyphus dumicola; assembly: GCF_044657685.1. Lineage (NCBI taxonomy): Eukaryota > Metazoa > Arthropoda > Arachnida > Araneae > Eresidae > Stegodyphus > Stegodyphus dumicola. Next base: position 15,673,426 of record NC_140772.1, on the reverse strand, counting down.
AGATTTACTTTTTGTGTGAGTTTTTTTGGGGGGAGCGGGGGATGGGAAAAGCTAAAGAATTGCAAACTGTTTGAGAAGGAACATAAATTTGACCGACATCAAAGCCCCATCAGTTGCTGAATAGATAAGTGGGCTAACAAAGACAAAGCAAATGAGGATTATCTGCCTAAAAGATGCCGTAGTGAAAGGACTTGTTAATAAAAAGTGGCTCATATGTACATTATACCTGTAAAAAGAGCATCCAGTTTATTCGTCGGGATTTGAGACTGGGGTCAGTGTTTAGCTCTTGGTTTTTAATAGACCACTGAGCATTCAAAATTCACTGAATATTATTCATCCCACGCTCGATTTGTGGCAACTGAACTCTTTACTTGCTGGTTTACTTCCTGTGCAACTTGAATACAAGCCAGTTTCTTACAAGGCCTTCTTTCTCTTAGGCAAATAGCTCTGTCTGCCTAAGAGGTGTGCTTTCCGACAATCAGTTAAGCGAACGATCTTATTTTAAATATATAAGAAAAAAGTTCCAGTTTTTAGGAAGAGTCTTGCCAAAGATGGGCGCTTGAAGAATTTTGCGTCGGTTATAAAATGGTGAAGATAAATTAAAGTATAATTAAATATTGCTCTATAAAAGTAATAATATATTTGAAATTTGGCACAGGACTTCTGAATTTGAAGTTTGCCTGTAGTTTTTAAAATCTGTCGCCAAGGCTACATTTAGCATTGGTAATGAAACTAAAAAATATGGTGTTTTCTTGTTTATAACTGTGAAACAAAATATTATTGTTTAACAATTTCCTTTTCATTCTATGGAAAAATTCTCGAATGTTCTACGTTTTCTTTCTGAATATCGCACCTCGAGATCTGATCTTTCAGGAATCGTAAAGTTCTTCCTCTTTTTAGAATTGTTATGTCTGTCAGTATACGAATATCTGCATATTTGTTAAAAGAAATCCTTTCACACTGAGCACTGTGTTTGGTAATCAATAACTCTGCTGCTCTACTTTTCTTTATGTCTCAGATGAATAGAATAAATCACGCGCATAAAAACATTTCGTCAATGAGACAGGTGGAGACGCGCAAGTTCCTCCAAAAACAAGATCTTCTTTTGTGGGCTTTTACTTGAACCCTGACATTTGGATTGCTGTCGAATGATTGTATTCCACTCCAAGTTGTGCTAATTAACTCATTCTATCCTTAAGTAATCGGTGTCAGTAAGTTAGGACAAGAAGATTTATCAGCTGTTGTAGGCGCTGAAAAAATGGGTTCGAAATCGGATCATTCTGGAAAAAAAGTGATAAGATGATGATAAAATTTTGAGGCTTTCAGTTTGGGAAATGGTAACTGCTGTTAACAAAACTTAGTTAAATAGATTTTAGAGGATACAGTTTGGAATTTACGACTTAGAGATTTAAAGTATTAGCTTTTCTTTCTGTTATAGGGCAAAGCACATGCCTGCACAGACACAAGCGCCAACTACTGCTAAATTAAATATGGTGCTCTTATCTTTTATAGCAGTTTTTTTTTTTTTCCGCAGTAAAATTGTCAATAAAAAGTTTTTAATGTGTGGAACTTTATTTCGCTCCTTGTTATTGAAGTAGCTAATTTAAGACATTTTTTTCTGCATGTTTAGGAATATTTTACCATCACAGTTGAAGTGAGCTGGTAAAATTCTGCAGGTGCCAAGTTGGCGCATAATTCTTTCCAGAGGACTGTTTAGCACACGTTGACCTTTAATGGGAAAGATCCAATGTAATTATTCCCAACGATGTACTTATTATTTATAGTCCCTTAAATTTAAGCTACAATGATAATAGTATAATGTTTTATATATAAATGTTGTATCAACCTGTTAAATTGAAATTTGTGGTTTATGGGCTGGTAAATTTTGTTTAGACGTTTACAGATCTGTCAGCCATAAGGCCTGTTTTATGGCGGGTAAACATGCACCAATCGTTTCTTTGTTAGCTTTCACTGTTTGGGGAGGAGGCTGCAAGACATAAATTCTCAAGTTTTAAAAGTTCAGAAGTAAAATAAAATTTAAATTAATGGATTAAGAAGTTTCAGGGTTTATGGCATGCCTTTTGAATCCAGTTGAGAAAGACAGGAGTGTTGCAAATGTTTGAATCGGCCTGTTTTATATACAAAGTAGCAACGATACAACGAAGTTGCAACTGTCGGTTCTGTCATATCTAAAGTTGTCATTACATTTCTTAAGATAGTTTGCCATAGTCTTTGTTTAGAGATTGGCTGATAAGAGATACTTAGCATACCGTTTGTTTAGCAATGTGAGCGATCGTTTGGTGCTTCAGAGCTATTAATGTGTGAAAGCATTTGAAAAAGATAGTTTTTTAATGTATAATGTCTTCTTGGGCGTTGGGGATGCTGGCGTATTATCGTCTGTCATCAAGAACTTTATTGCTATTTGTAGGGAGTTTAATGTTGCCATGGGTCAAATTCTGTATGGATGTTATATTAAATGTTGCTATTTGATTTATGATTTGAATAATTGCTAAATTTAAGATGTTTAACTATAGCACCTTTAATGTAAATACAGTTTTTAATGTGAATAATTTTATGTTAAAATGTGGAGTCTTTTTGAATTTACCCTGTAACTGTTTGTTATAGTATAGCCCAAAGAGCATCTAGGTTAAGGCAGCAAGGGCTGGTTCTTTCTTAACGAATATTCTTTATTTGTCCTTCAAAAATATAGAATTGTTTTTATTTATTTTTTTTTATCTGGTGATATTTTCATAGTTGAACGAGTTTCGAAGAATTACCATTTCCAAGTACTCTAGAAAAGCGTTGTTGCCTAATCATGGCGAACGATATTTTTTAGCGTTGTTAGATTTAATTTTAAGACTACTGCAGCAGTCATTCGATAATGGATTTTCTTCGCAAATTGTTAATTAGTTAAACCAGTTTCGTTATTTAAAGTTCTTGTTGCTGCAGAGGTATTTAATATTTATTTACAGTTATTTTCACCAGCGAGAAAATTCAGAACCTCGTTTCTGTGCCGTTGGATCCTAATTAAAATAAAGTTTGGTATTCTCAAGGACATTTAGAGTGCATGTTACGAAATATAAGAAAATAGATATTTCTTTTGTCGTTTGTGTTAAATGAGAAAATTAGGAGCAATAAAATTTAATTGAAAATGATTATGATTACACATGTTCCCTGCTATTGTGAAATGTTTTTACCTTGAAAAGAGGACGTGCAGAATGTAGTTGCTGCTTTTAGTACGCGTTATTAAGATTTCAAGTCTCATGCTGAATATTTATCCTGAAAAACATCGTTTTTCTCTCTCGTATCATTTTGTATAGTTTGTTTTGAATACATTTCCTCGGTGTTGGAAACTTTTAAGCAATGTGAAACACTTGTAGATAAACATCAGCGTTATTTCTTTAAGTAGGGCAGGTTTATGTGATATTTGTAAGGAAATTTCGTTTACATCTGCCACCACGATATCTCGGTCCCCTCCTCCCGGGAAAAAAAAAAAAATCTTTCTATCAAAAAAATAAATGCTCTTGGCACAGAAATATATACACTTTATTTTACATATAAATTCTTTGAGAATAAAAATTACTAGGCGTACGCCTTAACACTTTCAGTTGTTCGTTCTTTATGTACTATAAAAAGCAAAACTGTATTTTAAGAATTGAATATACCAAAAGCATCACCTGACGGCTGCCAAAAACATTAAATTAAACCCCTTTAAGGAAGTGTCTCTAGAATACTGAAAATCAGGAGGAGTTTCTTGGATTAATGTAAGATATTATATAAATAATATAGTGTTAAAAATGTAATAAATATAATAAATGAAAGATGTAATGATGAAATTCTAAAAGATTGTTATAAGTCGAATGAAATATATTTCACAGGAGAAAAAAATAATTTTAAAACTAAGTTTATAGATCACCTGCATAATTTTCATAACTAATGGGGGGGAAATGATTCATTACTTTTTAGTTCCACGAAACTTTGATTATTTACACAATCGCGGCTTATTTTAAAAAACAAATGAAAAGCTTGTTTAGTAATAGGAAAAGACAATAAATTTAGGTACTATTCGGTTTCGAGGGCCGTAAAAAAATTGCAGCGAAAATGTATGCGCGAAAGCGCCAAATCTAGCAAACACGCCCATTTACCAGCGTGCCAAATCTCGCGTACGAGCTGATTTCAGATTGCGTAAGTTTATATAGTTCTGTATTTCTTAAGACGCCATTGAAATACTAGTTTAATTTTTAATTCCTTTTTTGATATCCTATGGATCTAACAATTTAGGAATTGCCTATGATGAAAAGTCTGCGATAGAATTTTGGGTAAAGTGCAGAATCACCCACTGCTTGACGCGTTTTTAAGAATTGCACATACTCGGTATCCATGTACACATCGACTTATTTTCACTTAAAAAAAAAAAAAAAATCCCAGAATTGCACAAAAATGGCACCGCGCACACCTTTGACTTTATCTATGTACACATCGACCTATTGTCACTTAAAAAGTAAAAGAAAATTGACAAAATTCCAATTGTTTTTACCCTTGTAAAAAGCGGCAAAGAAATAAGCGGGCGATTCTGCACTTTACCGAAAGTGTTTTCAAAGAAAAGGCGTCATTCATCATGGAAAATTATGTTTGAACAACCAACGAGATGACATTATGCTTTAGCGATAACTCGGTAGCGAAATATTATATGAAATGAACTTTTCATCTAAATTAAAACATCAATATTTAGATAGATATTTACTATTATACTTCCTTTCTTGCGTTAGGGTTGCCGCAATTACTTTTGGCAGCACTGGCATCAACAATAGTTTGGCGATTTTTTACGGCCCTCGAAACCGAATAGTACCATTTTTTATAATTCGGTTGTGTACATAGTAGTGTTTAAGTACACCGTGGAAACAGTATGCCCATTCAAATATTATTGTTGCAAAAGCTTTCAAAAACCCCACGTTATGAAAAAGGTGTAAAGAATTTTATTAAAAATACGAAAAATGATTTGGTTTATTTGATTCTGGCAAAGCAGTCTAGGGCTATCTGCCTAAGGGGGAAAGATGCCTTCGTGGAGGACTTTCTAAGGGAAAGTGGATCATATACACGCTACATATAGAAAAAAACCGCGAAAACGCCCATGCATCCAGCCTGTTCGCAGGGATTCGAACCCCGAACCCAAGTATCAAGTGTTCAGCGACTTTACCTTTCTATGCTCTGGTGTATCCTCACGATAAATGTAAGAAGAAAGGTGCATTTATGGCTTGAGAAGGAAGGCATACCGAAAAAAAATGTAAATTGTAATCCTGAAATGTAATTATTAGCTCAGAAGGGCTATTAATTTCGTTTTGGCATTTTGCGTTGATTCACTACAAGCGTTGTTTCACTTTTCAAATTGTTGCCACCAAATATTATCGCCCTGCATTATATTTAAAGAAATGTAATGAAGAATCTGCATAAGTGTATGTATGTTTCTCACATTGTTATAAAACAACGGTACCTAGAGCCATCCGATTTTGAATAACGTAATCCTCTTGCAAATGTGGGCATCTAGAAGCCCGAATTTGAAATTTGGAATTTCTTTTATTAGCGATTTCATATTTTGTAAAACTTTAACGAATTTTTGATTAACAAACTCAAGGATTTCAAAACGGGCAATGGCAACGTTGTACAGAAAAAAACATTTTTACTTCCAGCGCGGGAGACTGTGTATCGGAAATTCTAAAGACATGCTCATTTTAAAATTATTTTGCGATATTGCTCTTGAACTGAATTTTATGGTTTAAGTGCGAAGAACATCATATTTGATAAATAAAGGTAACACACAAAATGTTAAAAAAAAACGCCCCTTTGGACGTTATTTAAAATCTGAAACCTTTTAGATTTTTTTTTTAAATGTAAATTTCCTCTTTCTTCACATTTTGCAATTTGATATCTGAGTAGAACTTTTCTTGTAAGAAACCTGCGGTGTAATAGTTATCACGTAAATGTATGGTTAACCTCGAAGTGAAAAAAATCGCTGAAGTTGACAAGTTGCATCTTAAAAAAAAAAAAAAAAAAAAAAAAATTTAACTATCCCGCCTGATTATTGCACATTGCACAGTGGGAAAAACTTGCTACGGAATCATGTTGGCAATATTTATTCTTTATTTTATTCAACTGACAAAGTAAGTCTTGTTGTAAAGGGACTTCTTTCGCAGTCTTATAGATTAACTGCTGATGCAGGAAGGCGAGAATCAAGGCTGTGAATGATTCTATGGGGAATCTGTGTTTTTCATGTGTTGTAATTTGCACGTGCAACGTAAGTTACTATTTAAATTCGCTGTCTCAAATTCTGCTATTGCAAACTTAACATTTAATCGTAATGTGTATGAAGGGTTCAAAAGCAAAATGACGTAATGTAGAGAAAAAATGTGTAACTATTTTTGCTCGAAGCTCATTTAGTTTAGAATATAGGTTTACAAAGTGGGTAATATTGTCCACTGGGTAGCCACTGGGGAAAAAAAAAAAAAAAAAAAAAATCAGATGTATTACAGATTCGCCGGGGTGATAAGACGGACGTTAAAATGCAAGGGAGCACTATATTCTTGGAAAATTTTATTGACTAAATATTTTTTAAAACAAACATTTAAACATCTTTTGGATGATACGATTATTACAGTCACGAATTTTTTTTTAAAGAATCGTGCCAAATCGTGTTTTTTGCCAATTCACAGCTGCTCCAGATTGGTTGGTTGGTTTGTTGTCATGACCTTTGAGAAGTCAAAGGTAGTCAACTTTGAGGAATCAAAGTTGTACTAGGTATTATGTAGATTAGTTTCCTTATTCAAGGAAGAAGCAGAGTTACAAACTATGAGATTAAAATTCTGAAACTACTATTATATACCAATGATATTCACAATGCGATCATAATATGTTCTTTCGATATACATCATTGCGGGTGTCTCGACTAAGATCTGTTCAGGTTTTGTCGGGTTCATTATTATAAATACGTTGAAGTTTAATCGCTACTGTTCTGTATCTATATTTCGTAGATGAGTTTTAACTAACAATTAAATCAGTTCAACGGAAGTGGAATAAATACTTAAAAATTTCTTAGCGTATTCAGTGAGAATATAGAGATTACATTCAAAAGATTTCTAACATGTCATGGTTGTAAGGTTAAAACCCTCTGAACAGCAAATCCGTATATATACGGCCTAGAATATTTGTTGCGATGTCTGTGAGAGCGTATATATACGCGCATCTTGACATATATATAAAAAATTAAGGCAATATATTAAAGGTACATTGAACAGTTATAAATTGACAAGGGCATTTTGGTATTGCAATCAAGAAAATGGCTCTTTCTTGCGACAGTTTTCGGAAATTACGGATTTGTTAGTGAAACCCCGCGGCGATGAGTGTTAAGAGTCACTAAACGTGTATGATTTAGATTCGTAAAATAAATTTCAGCTGTTTGCCTTAAATCTCTTTTTAAAACATAATTAATCATAAGCAAGAATGCAAAATCGAATAGAAACGTGTAATTTAGTATCAAACTAGGTACTTAACAAAAAAGTCGAAACGTTGCAGTCTTGAGTTGTGCTCATATCTATCTGTTCGTATCAGTTAGAATTTGAAATTATGACGCGATATACTAGTATGCCTCACTGCATAGTGTCATATATTATTTTCTAGCCCTTCTGTAAAGCAGAGTAGTTAAAATCGTTAAATCTGTAGTAATTAGATTCGGGTTCAAATCTCTGCGAAGGGCTCGCTACAAAGACATTTTTGTCATATATGAAGTAAATAGGAGCACCTTCCTTGGAAAGTCTTCTACGAAAACATCGGATTTTGGTCAAATAGCCTTCATATGCTTAATACGTAAACAATTAAATTTATATTGCTCATACGAGTAAAACTGCCTTCGAGTTTTGAAGCAGTCCAGTTTCAGTTGGGTTAGGTTAGGTTAGGTTATTTAATTACGGCAAAGCCTCGAGGGCTATCTGCCTAAGGGGAGGGATGCCTTCGTGGAGGACTTTCTAAGGGAAACTGGCGCGTATACACGTTTCACATGGGGAAAACCACGAAAACACCCATGCAGCCAGCCCGTTCGCGGGATTCGAACCTCGGACCGAACTACCAGTGTTCAGCGACTTTATCGCTCGGCCGCTGGTGGGCGTTTCAGTTGGGAGTGCAAAGCCATGAAGTAGAACGATATTGCTTTTTCAAAACTTCATGAATTTTCTCTCATGTATGCGCAAATGTAGGAAAATTCTCCCTTAGGTCAGCTCTCTTTTTAAGTAGCTAGCTTTCGTGCGTCACAGTCAAACTAATATATCACCAGAATTAATTCTTACTGTTGTCTATTGTGCCATTTCATGGTAAATTATCACGCCAACCAGCGGCCGAGCGATAAAGTCGCTGAACAGTGGTAGTTCGGTCCGAGGTACAAATCCCGCGAATGGGCGTTTTCGTGGTTTTCCCCATGTGTAACGTGTATACGAGCTAGTTTCTCTAAAAAAGTCCTCCATGAAGGCATTCCTCCCCTTAGGTAGGATAGCCCTCGAGGCTTCGCCGTATTCACATAAACAAACATTGTAATTTATCAGATAAAGGTAAAAACTGTTGATTATGAATGGGATGCATCTTTTCATTTTTACTAAATTTTTTAACTACAGAGAAGGGATGTTAGGTTTAATTTGTTCATCAATTCATAAATTATTTCTGAAAATTTGGATTAATTCGCTGCATTTCTTAGAAGAAATAACTGTACGCTGTTTCGTTAAATCTACACCACATGCTGCCGTCTTGTTTTCCACGTGAGTATTGTCAGGAAGGAGATTTAAGATTTTTTAGATTTATGGCAACTTAGAAAACAACACTTTACGTCTAAAGGAATTTCGGGTTGCGCAATAAAATAGCGTAGGTATTTGCCGGTGCCCAAACAAATCGTGTATCTTGTCTGTTGTGCATTTGGCAGCTAAGCGCAGCTGTTATTTCGCCTGTTTTTCGCAGAACCATTTCATCTGAACGCAGCTGTTATGTTGACTTGTTTTCTACGGTTACCATTTGAAAGCTGTTTTTAATATAACTTTGGGAGATGATTTGTCACTTTGAACGAACCGCGATGTATTTTAAAAAGTAATTTATTGTTATGCATATAACTGGAATATGTAAACTCGGGTTTTATGTCGTCAGCAAATTGCCAACTTTTGTGGTATATCTCTTACGGTGAAACACCGAAATCTATAGAATGTCGACTTTCACCGGTGAATGTCAACATTCACATAGTCGCTTGGTGTATGTCCAAAATATTTTCCAAATACTCTTAGTTCTGACTTACACCGGCGAATGTCGACATTCACCATGTACTAATGGTGAATGTTGAACATATAAGAATATTATATTTCCTTCTCCGTAATTCATTCGCGAAAAAACGCACTTGAGACTCAGAACATAAGAACTTAAAACACACAGTGCATTCAAAATGAGAAAGGAAAATAATAGAAGTTATAAACTTACCAAATTATGTGATTCAAATCTTATTTATTGCAACAACTTAAACTATTATCACACTTTGAATTGCACCTTGCTTTTACAAGTGCATTTATTTGTGGAACACTTCCTTTCGGAATAGCAGCGTGTACATATACTCCTCTCTTTTCGACCTACACCAGAGCATATCTGTGATTGTCGACATACACCGGTGAGGGTCCGAATGTACAAGAATGTTAAGAAATATTCGATCTTTTACCGACGTATTTGGTGAATGTTGACATTCTCCGGTGAAAGTCGACATTCTCCAATTTCGGTCTTTCACGGTAACAATGTAGACAATTCACGGTAACAATGTAACTGTCCATAGGAAAGAAACAAGAACACAGGAAAGAAATAGCGGGACTTTTAAGAGGCATATTTACGTTTCACTGATCCCCGATTATTTAAGGTAGTTTAGCACATAATTTTTTGACTTTTTGTTCTCATGCGCACAATTTGCATACAGTTTCTCATGCATATGATAAAGGGGATCTCCAGAAAACGAAGTAAAAGGATTAACAGCAGTCCATAGAGCAGTTTCAGATCTTGGCAAATCTTCGCAGTCGCGCTATCTTTTAGTGGTTATGATCACAACATTTTTTTTGCAGTATTCCTTTCAAGTATACGATGCTCTCCATATTGATTTTCAGTTACACTGATTTTATATTGGTTTGACGTTTTTATATTGGTTACCAAATGGTGGTATACATTTAACATCGACGAAATTTTCAAGCTGTATTAGGTTGACTATTAATCAGTGAACAGTAAAATTTCGTCTTTGTGTACCTTTCGTGCTACTCGAAGTGAATCCGTAAAATACTATAAGATAATAATAAAAATCGAAAAATTATTAAGTTCTTGGAGAAAATTTTAAAAATCTTATATATAAGCTTCTGAAGTTAAGTACTTCGCAATTTTAATATTAATGCTGTGAAACATTTTGAAGTTTTAGTTCTTAAATGATCCAGAGTTCTGAAATTATCAGAATTCTTTTGTTATTTAACCTTATCGTCTGACCATTTTAATCTACATTCCGATTTTTAAGAACTGGTGTAGAAGTCATTTAGAAGCCAACCATATTTTTCAATCAAATTTAGAGAGTTTTTAAGAGTGTAATTTTGAGCTACAGTTAGATGGTGATTCTTTTCTCTTTGATGTCTGTAAATTTTCGTACTGGATGTTTTCTGTCAATTGACATTAAAAAAAGTATTTCAGTAGTCTGTAATACTGCTTGGTTGTTTTTGCTAATGGTGTGTTATTTGAGAGTAGAACCACATACTTCTCGTAACCGAGCTTCCACTTCTTAAATCAGAATGCGTTTTGAAACAGCAGTGCGATGTCTTACGCAAGAAGTTGGAGCTGCTTGTCGGTCGTCCGCCAAGCTCGGGAACGGCCACGGGAAAGTGGAGGAACGTCGGGGAACTCGTTTGGTAGAGAAGTGGTTCGCCTCCCGCTGCATATGAGGCCAAGGAAATAGGCTAGTCTCGTCAGGGACAATTCATAGGCTGTATACTCCACGACGAACTGTACTCTCGCCGATCGCTGAAACGGTTTCCTGGTTCGGAAGTCCTCTGCTCCTGATTGAGTATTCATAAAAGTGAACGGACACTGACTATGTTCTTAACTATCTTTAATCTGGAATACTACAAGTTGAGCATTTGAAGGACGATGATAGTTGTTAACTCTCGGATTCAGAGATGAATTCTTAGCTAGGAAATAAAGCCTGAGAATAATCTTAAAATAGTAATTTTTGATTGAAATTATGAAGTTATAATGTTTGACATAATAATCAGATAGCTTTATATGTTAGTGTGTGTTCTACGTATTAAATTGTGCACCATTGGCCATTTTTAGTTATATTAAAATGCATTAAAATGAAAATTCTTTAAGCAAAAATGCATATTTAATCTAACCAAGGTCTAAGAATTACTTTTTGGCTAATATATATATATATATATATGTGTGTATTTTTAACATCGTCGTTTTCACTATGCATAATGATATCGCTGATCTTGTATCTGTCACTAATTTTTTTGGGTACTTTTCCGTTTCGCCGGCGCAAATCTCGCCAAGCAGACTTTATTGGCGACAACACACAGTATACACATAAAAAAATGTTAACGAATGTTAGTTTTAAGAATTTCTTATTTTGAAGATATAAACATTTTAATATCGTTTAAAATTTTGTAAAAAAGCTAATAAATAAAGACAATAAATTTGTAAAAAGACATTAATTTAAGAATTTACTATGCTTTCATGGTACCTTATCCTGATTGGCCGGTTCATATCACGTGACCCAAGTGATATCATCTCACGTAAACTACGCTACAAAAATCTAATTCTATCAGTAATTATTTACAATTATTTCAAGTTAAATCTTAATTTTGAATACAAGTTTAAATGCAAGAATTATTTCAATTCGTGCGAATAGCTTACTCAGAAATGATGTAAAACCGCAGTGCTTTACTTCGCTAGTGCATTCTCATTAGAATGGACGAATTTAATCCTTGACTTAATCTTTTCCATATTTTCGCCATTGGGTTAGCGACGTGATTGCATCCTAATTCACTTAATTACCGCCCGCGAATGTACCAGATAGTAAAATTGAACTATCTGGTAAAAATTCTATGTAATTGTATACCAGAATTGAAAGAAACAATCAATCTGATAACAAAATGGCTGCAGTTTATTTTGAAAATGAAAAGTAAATGGTTGCCAGCGAAAATATTCCGTTTGGCATCGGTTGTACCATTATTGGCGACTTTATCGTCTGCGCCGCCAAAACGGAAAAGTACCTTTTTTTTGTAATGATCACATACTGAAAGAATTAAATATTTCTTATCCCGTGTGAATTGCTGTTGATATTTTAATTTGTCCTAAATTATATTTGAAGGCGGTATTGCGACGCCACCGTAGCAAGAAAAGAAATCTACCCTTGTATCTTCTGGCATAAAACGCTAAGAGTGCTTCCCCAACAAAGAATTAAAGTACTATAAATAAAAATAAAAAAAAAAAAAAAAAAAAAAAAAAAAAAATGGAATGCAACATAGTTATTTTATGCAAATCGCTTATTTGCACATCATTTTGAACTAGAACTAAACCAAGGTAACTTTGTCATAGTGAAAAATCGGAATTATTTTCTGGTATGAACAAAAAATTGTTTAGTGGTACCTACAAGTACAAAAATAAAAATTATAAAATCTCAACATTTGCTTGGAAAGAGCAAAGTTGTGGTTGATATGCATTATCAGTTATAAAATTTAAGCATCTAAAGACATCATCAAAATTATGTTTAAGATTAAAAAAGAAGTATGAAAGGTTTCAGTGCCATTGCTCGCTTTGAAATCCTTGAGTTTGTTAATCAAAAATTCGTTAAAGTTTTACAAAATATGAAATCGATAATAAAACAAATTTGGGCTTCCAGATGCCCATATTCGCAGGAGGATTACGTTATTCAAAATTGGTTGGCTCTAGGTACCGTTGTTTTATCACAGTGCGAGAAACAGACATACATTTATGCAGATTCTTCATTATTTAATTTCTTTAAATATTAATAATATTTAGTGGCAACAATTTGAAAAGTGAAACAATGCTTGTAGTGAATCAACGCAAAATGCCAAAACGAAATTAATAGTCCTTCTGGGCAAATTGCCGCTTTGGACTAGAATAATTTTACTTTCCCAGTGAATGCTTTAATAATAATGATTTTCTTCAAAATGACAGTTACTTTAATTCATTTAAACGAGAAGCCAGTGACAGTATACATTTTATTTACATAATTAATATATCCTTTAACAACCATTATTAGGCATACGTCTTAAGAGTTCTCAGAGAAGGAAGGAAACATAACACATTTAGGTTCTTAATTGCGTTCCTTCTACGCAGAAATCAAAATATCCGAAACGTCAGCATGTCAAAAGCGCCATCTAATGGCTGACATCATGATTTCCTAGCAAAAGCATCTGTACCAATAATTTTTATAAAGCCTATAAAGTGTATAGCCAGTCATGAATAACACAGATTTATTATTAATGTTAAAAATGATACTTAGTCTGTTTTAAAGCCTTTCCCATTTTACATCGAATCCAAATCTTTTCATCTAGTTCCATGCCAATTGCTTGTTTTTCATCCTCATGTTGTCTGGGGCCTCACGAAAATTACCGATTCGTGAAGCGGTAAATATCAAATAGACTGGACTGTTAAAAGTTGAGATGCAAGTCAGGTTTCTTTAATGCGCATCACATCTAACTGGGTATATATCTTATTGATGAGTGTGAAAGAAATAGGCTGCGGAATGCTTGATTAACTTTTTGGTTGCAACATTCAGACGTAGTCCAACGAAATTTTTGACTGCTGCATTCAGATTTATTCCAGAAGAGCTTGTAATTTTTAGTGATAATATGCAAAATAAATAAATAATATATACAGTTCCGGTCCAGTTATCAGTTCCGGTGTCGAGTATCTTGTTTAAGATATTTCGAAGTCCGGAAAGTAGGAATTTGATCTGTTACAGACAACTGACACATGATCCACGTGGGCGCAGAAATCTAACTGGCATTCCAAAAATCTGCCGTACCTGTTACAATGGAGAGTTAAATAGAAAAATCTGCTAGATTTAAAAATTTGAAATTTTACAGGTAACGTTTGAATCACACGGGATATCCATGTGTTCTGCTATAAAATAACTTCTATGAATTTTATAGCTATCAAATAGTAATTGCTCGTTTCCAGCATCACATACATATACGCCACCCAAGAATTTCGCCGAATTGTTTTTCTGTAATTTTCCTTGCAGAAAGAATAGCTGTCTATCGTAAATGCCTTTTCCATTTACAAATGAACTGTTCTTATAACTGTATATTAGTGTATTCTAATTATGCCATTAATGTTTTTATAAAATACGTTAAGACGAAATAAGGCCAAAAGTGTTGAGAATGTTTATGCAAGACGAATGCTATGCGCAGAAATATTTTGTTTCCACATTATGTAAGCTGTTACGTAAACACGTCATTTGCCTTTTAAAAACAGAGCTAATTTTTTTTTATATATATCGCAAACATATTAATTTTCCTTATCTCTTGCAATTTCTTCTCTCTTTCTGTAAAGAGGAGGAGGGTGGGTTAAAAGGATACTAAGAACGCGAAGGAAGAAGCGAAACATAACATCGCGAAAGGTAGTTTTATAATTTCCTTTGGAGTTCTGTGGTTTTGCAATTATTCCTATCGCCGAGCGGAACGAACGCCGTATGCTAAGCGGAAATCGGCTTTAATCGCTAGTTGGCATTTCCTATGACGTAGAAGAAATGTCGCGATTTCTTGAATTCTTTCTCACGTTAGTAAATTTGAAATTTTCAGTGCAAGCTCTTATCTGCCATAAGATGTCTTTCATAGAATATTTTTGTTCCGATTAAAGTATTTTAGTAGTTTTATGTAAATTGTTTCGAATTGTAAAGTAAAATCTTAACTGTATCTCACATCCTCCACCATATTTGCTTTTATTCCTTTTTTTTAGATCGTTTAAATATATTTTCGCCTTTAAATAATATTATACCTCACCGATTTTTTTCTCATACTGTTCCTTATGGTTTATTCCTCACTGCCTTAAATAAATTCTTAGAACTATGAGCTTATATAAATAACAGTGTGCCTCATTGTGTTATACTAGCATTAATTAACTAGTAATAAATTATGATAGTAAAACAATTAATCTTGTAATAAATTATGATAGTTAAATTAATAAATACTATGTTTAATTTGTGCTTTTAATACATATACTCAGTAATTTACACACACACACACATATATATATATATACATTTTTTTTTTTTTTTGGTGTGTGCGATTGTGGTCTTGTATTGTATATGGTTCTATGTTGTTTGTTTGCCGCTGTTTTTTGAAAAATGCATGAAAATGTTGGGAACGACAATAGCATAAGTTACTTTAGTTAAATTAATATATACTTTTGTTTGATGACTTTTGTTGATATCTCAGGATGCAAGCATACATATTACTTTGTATTCCATGCTAAATACCTTGATACGAAGCATTTTAACACCGTCAATATTTCCCCCCCCCAGTAACACATCTATTCACCATTACCATACACACTCACCACACACACACACACCTGTGAGACATTATTTATTGTAAATGAAGACAGATTCTTCTCCTTTTAACTACACTCATGGACACAATCGTATGTTAGGATATTTTCTACTTTTTTCCTTTTCTTTCTATAGGCTCTTTTTTTTTTTTCCCCTCTATTATTTTTGGGCCATTTATTTTAAATTTTATTTTGTCTCATCTTTTCTTCCTGGCCTTTTGAACTTGTAGAAAATGTACGAAGTTCCTTTTTACTCTCCTCAAATACGAAATTTCCCCCCTTTCTATATACCTTTCCTTCGCACCTATGCTTGATTTTTCGCCCGTCGGCGCAGAAAGACTTAGCAGGTGCAAAACAAGACATCTGTCTACTTTGTCTGTCTGTCTTGCGGGAACTTTTAAATGGCCTTAGTTGAACACACAAATTGCGTATAATTTTTGACTTAATGATAATATTTCTTGCAATCTGTTAAAACGTGTATTTTAGCGCAATACAAGAAAATTTAGAAAAATCCTTCCACCTGTGGTCTATTGATGGTATAGTTTAATTGATGAATTTTAAGTCATCGGTAACAGTTGAGTCTTCCATTATTTATTTTAAATAACTCAGTAAAATGTGCGATTTATGGAGTTAAGTAGAACCAGTGTTGTAGATCAAAATGCAGAGTAAGGTGTTTCATAAAAGGCATATATGAAAATATTTTGTATAGTCAAATTTAACTGGATAAGAGCTGTGTTTACTTTCGAACGGACTTTTAATTTATAGCGAAAAAATGGTTATGTATATATATTTATAAATATTGAAAAGATTTGAAATAGTAATGCACCCAAATAAAGTATTTAAAATTTAACAGAAACCTAAAAATAGTGTAATATGTGAAATGGAGTGGTAAACAGTGACTTTTTTCAATAAAGTTAGGTTTTTGTATGACACTTTTATGTAAAAAAATAGAAAAAAGGATTATTACTTTTATATATATGCTGGTAATTCTAGCATATTTTGGACTGAAATACTTTGTGTGTGTGCTTGTATATATGTAGTTTGTAATTCGGAGGAGAAATATAGCAGCTTCTGATAAATAATATTTTTTAAAATCATTTTCTGTTTGTGTAATAGTGAAAAAATATTGTTTAGAACTTTTTATGAAATTTATTAAAATGGGAAACAAAAAGGTTTATTAATTAGAAAATAGGAGAGAATATTATGCATGATGTCAGTCGATGAGTTAAATATTTGACAAAGCTGATGTTTTTCAGATGATGTCTATATGCATCTTTTAATTAAGTAATCGTATTTTTTTTTTTTTACGTCAAATGCCCATAGCATTTGTAGAACATTTCACAGTAAAAGTACCTACATGCCTTGATTGCATAGTAAGGTTATAGTAATTAAAAGCAGATTTAAGGGTTTTAAGTGAAAGATCTATTTTTGGTGCAATGGAATTGTTAATGCTGATTATGTGCAATCTGCATATTACATCAAATTTTCAAAATTCTTATGCTAATAAAATGACTTTTGTAAATTTTTTAAATTTAGTTTTGAAATCAATTATAAGAATTACTTTCTTTTTCCTCAAACATAATATGCTGAACTAAGCGTATGCTATTGCAATTGTTAGAAGTATTTTAAAGGGCTTTAGAGGCAGTTCTTTCGCCATACATTTTGAAATTGTGAGTAGGACCACATGTTATTTGTGTTATATGGCTATTGACATAAGCTATTGATGACACTTACGGTTTGTGTATTATGCACTGGGCAAATAAGTTTGCCAGTTTTGGTGATTATGGTGGCCATTTTAATGAAGATGTATCTTTTTATTTTGCTAAGAAAAATGCTGCTTTATTTTTGTACTGATTTTTTTTTTTTTTTTTTTTTTTTAATTTGTGAGAATTTGAAATGGAAAGTAATGCTTTTGTTTGAATATTCAGGTATAAGAGGTGGATTTATAGAATCATAGAAGTTACATTTGCAAGGAACCCTGCATTCCAGAGGGTTCTAAATTATTTTCTGTGTTTGAAGAGAGCAATGTACATCTAATCAAACGTATAGGATAATAATAATAATACGATAAACCACAACCAATTGTATAGGATTATCTGTATTTATTTTAATAGTTGTTCGTACTGTATTAAGACAAAACATTTTATTTTCGGTCTGTAAGGTGATTTAAAATAATTTAAATGTGAAGTCAGTTTTTCTTTAAAATGATTTTTAACATGATGTTTTTTCCCTTGCAGGCCGCAAAAAAAGCGGATAACCAGGCTGCGGAGTTATCCAGTCTCCTTCGTCCAAAGGAAAAGGAGGGTGACCTGAATAAAAAAGTATTGTCTCGAAGTAAAGTGCACCAGTTTGCTAGGAATGCATTTGGCTCTGCAAAAGCTAGTGTTTCACCTAAGAGCAATGGGGTGGTGGAACCGGTGGATAATGGAGAAGCTCGCAAGAACGTGCCTGACCATTTAACACTTTTACAGCTCTTAGCATTAGTAAGTATTGCGTGATATACAATAATTGATTATTTTTAAAAATTAAATACTCTCTGTGTGTTAGCTTCCAAGAAAATGTAAATTTTTTTTACAATTGCTGTAATGCTAAATCTCCTATGTCTTCTAGAATGCTCTTGACTTAACTGCTCCTGCAAGTAATGTTCTACTGAAAAACAGGCTTAATAACTGGGTGCAACTTTCTGGTCATGAAGGTAATTTTTTAATATTATCTGAATATTGGTTTTGTCTTATTATATACCATTTAGTTATGATACATAATTTTTATTGATGCAGCTATAAATCATTAATTATTGTGAAAAAGAATCATCTGCAGCCTCATGTACTTAATATTATGAAAACGCGGTGATGTTTTGTTATGTTGCCACAAGAAATGATTTTGGTAATAAGTAATAATTTAAATAAAAATAATCCTTGCATCTTTTGTTCTAAATTGTCACCTAACATTTCTGAAGAACTATTTAAATTAAGATTTATTAATATTTTAAGTGGACTGCAAATAACTTATTCAGCAAAAGTCTGCCGTAGGTTGCGAATATCAGTTTTAGGCATTCGTTTCTTGTATAAAAAAACAAAAATCACTCTGATTAGTATTACCAAGTAGAGGAATGTTATTCAAAGCTCAGCAGTAATGTACTTGCATAAAGTTTTCAATATGATTTCACGACAAAAGTTATAACTGTATGTGGTAAATCATTAAAATACATAAAATATGTTGTTCATCAAAGATAATTTATTAATAAGCAGTTTTGGGTAATCCAACCTCCATGCTGAATTAGGTGTCATCTTGCTTCCAGATAATCTACCAGCAAATAGTTAAAAATCCCTGTTTTAAAAATGAAGTCAGTTTTTTTAATTCACCAGTTGTGTTTTTTTATATATGAATCGTTCTTAAGCTCTATAGTAGTAAACAGTTACTGCATCATGATGTTTAAATAAGTTATATAAAAATTGATATTGCTGGACCAAGAAATTTAGTATATCATGTGCTTGGTATGACCACAGGTTATTTATTCTCTATAAAACGCCACCACCAGACTAAACCAAGAGATTTTATGAAACTAGAAAATGCAATGTCTTTTCTCTGTATTTGTAATAAGGTTCCTTCATAATGATATCCTTTCACAAAAGTGATAGCATCTTACGCAGGTTGGCCACTGTTTAAAGTGACCAACTTTTATAGTTCTTTGTACTTGTTATATTTCTAAATCTTAACTTTTCCCCTTTTATAGTTCTGAACCCGAACTTTTTATATACTGAACTGTGGCCACTTTCATAAGGATCTCTGAGCATAAAATTGTCCTTAGCCTTGTAAAGATTAATTTCTAACTTTTAAAACACCATCTTAATAAAGATACGGATACTTTTATGCCAGAGTATCTCTATGCACATGGAATTTCACTGACTTGCTAATCACAGTAGCAAACTAAAATCCTGTTTGCATAGCAATGCCCTAGCACAAAAGTGAGAGCATCTTTTTGAAGGCAGTATTTTACAAATTAAAAAATGATACATACCCACATCTTCATGAAGGTTTCTATCTTTTCTAACAGTAGATAACTTGCATAATAGTACAGACACCTTTAGGGGTACTGTTATAAGATGGTCTCTTTGTAGCTAAGTAGAATAGCATATTTATATATTTTTAATATCCCTTCCATGCTTGTTATAATTGCCAATAATACTAATATTTTGAATTTTTTGTTAGGGTCATTTGCTCCTGCTGGACCAGGAACTATTTGGAAGAAGAGTTCTCCAGATGGTGTTGAAATAGAAGCATACAAAAAGCTAATGAAAGATCCTCTTGCTACAATGGTGCCACATTTTTATAAAGATGTCGAGTATAATGGAGAATGTATCCTTGCCTGTTAGAAATATTTTAATTTTATGCTTATGAATTTCTTTGTTCTCATGATATAAAAAACTGAAATTGAATCGATCATACTTTGGTATCATCTTTGACTTGAAGCTTAGACTTTATTGAAATGCAAGACCTTCTGTATAATTTCAAGAATCCTGCTGTGATGGACATTAAAATGGGAACAAGGTAATGTTAAGAACTTGAGAATTTGTTATTCTATAAATTTTATTTTGCTTTTTATCTCTCTTATGTACGATGCTTATAAAAATGTTCTTATTTTAGAACTTTCTTAGAATCAGAAGTAGAAAATAACAAAGCTCGAAGTGATTTATATGAGAAAATGGTAAAGGTAGATCCTACAGCTCCTACGCCTGAGGAAAAGGAAAATAAAGCCATTACCAAGTTAAGATATATGCAGGTAAACATATTTCTTTAATGTGTTTTTAATGGCAACTCAAAAACCAGAAAATGCATATTGACTTGATGGTGAAGCATCGTGTGATTATCTTTGGTAACATTTTCCTGGTGATCTTTTTTTTTAAAATGAAACAATGTTAGCCACATTTTTGTAACCTTTATCTGCTTAGGTATAGCTTCTGAGTTGTAAATGAAAAATTCTGGGAGCTATACCTGCTTGTCATCATGAATTAAATGCTTAGCTTTTGAAAGTGAAGAAAAACTACTGAGTGAAATTGATGTACTTAAGATCAGAAGAAAAAATTGCAAATGATAGTCATGGTTGATTACCTATTATAGAACAGAAACTATAAATGGAAAACAGATAAGGGCTGCTAAGATGTCATTAGAGAGGTTTTGTTGCTCTAAAAATCAGGGCATCAAAAAATTGCATAGAAAATGCAAGTCTGGGATTATTGAAAATTACTCATCATGCCTATTGTCTTTTCCATTTAAATACTGTATGGGACATTCAGCTAGCTGATTTTGCAACTTGTATTTGAATGTTAAAACACCTCATTATTAGAGGCAAAAGATTCATTTTTTTTTTTTTTTCTTTGAGGAAGCAGTGTTTTGTATCAAATATATACTTGGTTTTTTCTAACATGACTGAGCAATCTCTGATTATTAATGATGATTTGGGCTACATGTGTGGATTGATTTGGTTCTTGCATATCTTGAATTTCTGTTTTCACATACTGTTGTGCCACATATTTCATTCTAAATTTTGCTTTTCTTTGTTTTATGTTTACGTATTGTTTTCAGGTTTTTTAAAACAGGAATCTCCTTTATCTGTTAAATTAACTGTTCGATCTTACTTTTGTAATTAATTTCTTAATTTCTGGTCAAAAATTTATTTATTGAAATTTCAGATGTGTATTATGTCATTAAGTTTAGTTTCTCTTTCAGTTTCGAGAAAATCTGAGTTCTTCTGCGGAACTTGGCTTTAGAATAGAAGGATTTAAGGTAATTATATTAATATGCATATAGTAACTGTATTGATAATTCTATTAATGTTGCATATATATAATATAATAAATAATATGTGTAAGATAAAATTTTAAAACCTATCTAAACTCTTTTTTGACTACAATTTTTTTAAATCTATTTTAGCGACATGTAATAAGCATGCACCAATGCATGGTATGTTTCTGCAAAATTTTGAATTCATAATCTTTATTCAGCAATCTTTTTTAACAGCCACAGGCTGTTTCTAGCATATTGGGATATATTTTTAATGGAAAAACTTCTGCACTGCATAGTAATAATAAAATGATGTGAAATTCTTAGTCAGCCCCATTTGATGACTGTATCACTAACAGTCAATAATATAAATACTATAATAACACCCACTGGAGAGGGAATTTCAGAAAACTTTTAAGTTTCAAGCCTTTGAAGCTAAATCTGTGCATCTTGATTAGAAAAGTTTTAACTCTTTAAGATCAAAGTATAATTTTTCTTTTTTCCAAAGTTTAAAGTTTTTTTTTAGTGAGTGAGCTTTTCATTAGTTCAGTGTGATTATTTTTATGCTTATGCTGTGAGTTTTACCAGAATTAAATATTGACAGGTGCTTTTTAAATTGAAAATTCTCATATCAGACTACTTATTATATTATTACATATATATACGAAGAAGAACTTTTATGGCAAGCACCTTGTCTAAAATAAGTAAAGTGCTTCTGAAAGTAATTACTATTTCTAGCAATATAAAAATTGAATACTGGCCAATATTTTTTAATGTAGTATATTTACATTGCTGTTTTAAACAACTTTCTGAATATATGATGGTTTCTAGAAGACCAAATTTGAGTGGCATTATGTATGATCTTTCATTCAGAGAGGGGTTTATTATTTACATATGAAATTACTGTCTTTCTCCATCTCAGTTTTGAATTGGATTACTATGCACACATGGAACAGTATTTTCTTTAAAATAATTTACTGGACATTATACCTGCCTTAAATGAGCAAAGTAGCATTTAAAAAGTATACTAATTTACTACTATTTTCAATTAAAAATATATTTAGTCTTATATTTTGGCATGGTATTAGATAGTTTAATTTTCTTTCTTGTAGAATATCATCAACATATGTAATAAGCTGTCTCATGTACTTGAATGCTTACTTGAATATTCCCTCTTCTAAAACACCTTAGTCTTTGTAGTGTGCACCGTGAGTTGCATAGAAACTTTGCAGATGAACCTTAAAAGAAAATGTTTGTGGTTGCGACATTCCAGTCTGATGTTCTTCTGATGTCATAATCATGTCACTTTTCTCTTCCTATATCTTATTTTTCACTCTTTTGATCAGATGACTTTGAAAACTGTGAGCAACTAACATAAATCGGTGATGCAACTGCATATCAAAACCTCAAACTCTTTGGTCAATACATGTGGAGTTCTTCAGTTGCCTTAATACTATATGGATGGCAAAGGTGTTTTTAGCAACCATGTGCAACTTGCTAATCATGAACTTGAACCAATGTTCCATGCCTTTCTTCTTTTGGTAGGGTTTTATTGTTAAAAAAAAAGTAAGCCAGCAGGTTGTTTCTGCCTGTTGTCAGTGCAGGATTTATGTATAAATTATACAAGCTATAGCTTAGGACCCCTACCTTTCTTGGGGGCCCCCAAAAATTTAAAATATAGTATAACAGACTTATAAAGGGCCCTGTATTTCAAATAGCTTAGGGTCTCATCAAGTTTAATTCTGGCCCTGCCTGTTGTGATACATGCTATTATCATTCAACATTGCTTTTCTGCTCCCTCGACTCGCATCGGTATGTACTTTTCAGCTATTTGAATGTCATTTGAGGTAATGAAGAAAATATAAGTTTTGTAACCTTGCCTATTTGTCCTAGCCATGTATGTATCTTTTTTAAAATCTGAGAATGTTTCTGAAATGCTAGCAGTTTCTCTTAGTTGGTGCCGAGAAGCTGTTGCACTGTTCATGTTTGACACAAAATCACAACTTTATGTTGTTCCAGTAAATATCTTGCTCTGTTTTAACTTCTTTTATATTCATGTTCAGGAATTTTTGTTTTGGACATTTTCTCAGGTCTCTGGACTGAATAAGCCCTTTTGCCTGAATTTCTCAAAATATATCTCAACAAATTTGCTACCAATCAGATATTTTGCTGTCTTTATGAAAAAAGATAGCTGATTTTCTGATGTTTTCACTAGAGCATCCCTTCGTCAATCCATTGGTGCCAGATTTTTTTCCATTTATATCGAACTTCTTTCCCGTTGCTAGATTTTTGCTTGCGTTTATTTGCATAACGCACCACTTGCAGTTTAAATGTGGCTGTGAGACTCGCAGGCATTTGACCCATGCTTAGCACACACAGAACTGGCTCTTGGCAGTTCACATTAATCAGGAATTAGCAGTGTTGGTATATATATATATATATTTTGCATATCCAGTTTAGAATGCTAAGAATTTCTTTCCCCCAAGTATATTTCAGAAAGTTTAGCTTATGCATATGTGGCTGATACATGTGCAGATATGGTATTTAGATTAGTTTTAAAATACAGTTGTACTTATGTTATTATTCTCATTTGCATCTTGTGTACTAAAAATTGCTGATGTTATGAACTAATGTAATTTTTAAAAATTAAAATTGCCTTAAAGATTTATTTAAATTTTGCAGAATTATAGATCCTAAATTGAAATTTTTATTTCCTTTTAGGTTCATGGTGAAGAACCTACCAAAGATTTAAAAATGTTAAAATCTAAAGAAGATATCTCCAGAACGCTAAGGCAGTTTTTCAATAAGAGTGAGAAAATACGGCTACAGTTGATTACTCGACTTCAGAATTTGAGAACAAAATTAGAAAAGTCGCCTTTCTTTCGCCAGCATGAGGTATGTGTTTATTTTTTCAGATATTTTTAGGAAGTCTTTATATGAAAATCAAAATGATACTTTCTAATTATCTGTTCCTCCCTCTTTTTGAAAAGTCGCTAAGTTGTTGGTGGCTAATTTTCACGAATCTATTATGTGAAAGGCAATGGCCATTTTATAAATGGTAGCATACTTAGGATTTGAGCAATGAACCAATAAAATTAAAAAGGCAAGAAACATTCATAATAACACATTTAACCTTTTTCAAGAAATCTCTCTCTCTCTCTTTTTTTTTTTTTTTTTGTTACACTGTTATTCTCTTGATTTATACAATGATTTGTTTTCAGTTAATCAGAATGGAACAAAATTGGCATTGTGCACAAACTTGGCATTTTAACAAGCTGTTGCCCTGCTCAAGTGCGTAGTGATGCTTGAAAGTTTTCGTATTCTGTTTCCATAAATTTGCCAATTTAAGAAGTACAACTTCATGAAATGTGAATTTTTGCTTTCTTTGCTGTTTGACAAAACACCATATTTTCAAGAAATGCAGCACTTTGTTTTTCATCAGCCAATGAACTCCACAGTCTGATTTGGATTCATTACAAGGGGGGGAGAGAATTCTCAATGCAAAAGCAAACAATACTCAGAAAAATGACTGTCAAATTTGAACGGAGGGAATCTACATGTATTGAGGTGCTCATCTGTTGCTACATAAAGACATTTTTGGAGCATCGGGTTGCCACATGACTCTTTTGGCTTACGTAATGCATTGCCTGATGCATTCGTTTTTTGAGGGCGGAGTGGATAATTAGAAAGAACCATCAAAACTTTTAATATTCTAATTCTGAGAAAGGGAGGCAAGTTTAAATACCTCTTACACAGCATATTTCAAGATGGAATTAGGTATTTTCTTATTATTGTATTGTGAACTCCTGGATTAACCAGGCCAAGTTAAGTTTTTTATTGCAAATTGATGGTAAAAGTACTATCATAAGCCATCAGAATAAAGTAAAGTGTGTATAGTAAAAAATAAAAGGGTGTAGAAAAATACATGGGATAAGAGACAGATCATGTTGCAGCATTTAAGAATTACTTTTATTCACAACAATACATAATCTGAAATATATAAACATTGTTAAATCATCCATTAAAAATAAAGGTTAATCTTCGGATTATGGTAACTTGGCGATTTTTTCGCGAAAATTTGGCGACCAACCCTGCTACAGCAACCTGTTAGTTTTTTTTTTGAGACGGCATTTTGTTTTCACGAAGTAAAGGCATGTTTTTTTTTTACTCAACATTTTTTCTCCAACAATCTGCTAGCAGAATTACGCTTATGCTAGAACTTTTATGGAACAAAAGTGCTTAATCATGATGAAGATTAGGTGTGAAATTGAGAGAAAGTGCAGAATCGTCCACTGCTTCCCACGTTTTTAAGAATTGCACACACAACAGTATCCATGTACACGTCAACCTATTTTCACTTAAAAAAAAAAATCCCAGAATTGCACAAAAATGGCATTGCGCACACTCTTGACTTTAACCATGTACACTACTAAAGTTCTAGCTAGTAACCTATATCGCCTTACCAAAATGTCGCCAAACTACCTGTTACCATATTCCAAAGATTAGCCAAAATAAATTGTTAAAGGGTGAAAATAAATGCAGGCCACAGGATTAAACTTTTGTTTTCCATTAATTCTTGCCAAAACACAAAAGTATTATAAATATTATCTGCTGCGTTTTGAATGTTGACTTGATTTATACAACCAAATGAAGTTATTTCCCAAATTAAATTGTTAAGCAATACAAATAAATTGCTAATACTATTTTTGTGTTAATTATAATATGAATTGCTATCCTTTCATACATTTTTCTAACTATTGCTGAGTAACTCCCATTTTGAGTTAGCTGTGGACATTGTCCTCCCTATTAACCTTGTTAAGTGGTAGTTTTATTATACTAAACAAGCAAAACTACGGTACATTCAAGAGTATTTCTGAGGCCTTTTAATCTTTATTTGTGACGACCACAAGACTCAGTTTGGGATTTTGAAGGTTTTGTAGTAGTACTAAATTCTTTCATTTCACAGAAAATGGTTTCTAGCTAATAGCAATTTTTTTTTTAATTTATTTTTATTTTTAGCTTTAACAGTTAACTTTAATTATAGTTGTTCTTGCATGTCTCTCATTTTTAACTGTGGTGCTCTCTTTTACATTTGACTGTTGCTACAGTGTTGTATGCTTTTAATTGAAAGACAAATTATGTTCATTTAAAACGTATTTCTAGTCCATTAAATTTTACAGATACGAAGAAAAATGTGAGAAGTTTGTTGCTTAAAAAATACTTGCATTTAATAATCTAATTTTTTAAAGGTGTAGAAGTACTGAGAATTCATTAATTTTTTAAATCACAATAGATCTGTCAGTTGTTAGGTCAAGTTTAAGTTATAATAATTCAATAATTTAAAAGATTTTAGTTTAGCATGGTGTCTAAGTAAAAAGGATTGAGAATTTATGTCAGTATTATAGGAAGTTGATAAATTGCATTTGAAATCCATAAGGTGAAGGAACTTTGCATTTTATGAAATTTTTAAAGTTTTTATTACTAAGTAAATTTATCCTTTCTAGAACAAAATTTTATAATGAAATAATGAAACAATGAAACAAAGACCCTTCTTTAGTGTAACTAGTTTAATTAGAATAAGTTATGTACTTGTTATGGAATAAATGTCAGGTTGCAGTTTTTATCCTAGCTAAAAATATACTTGAATTTTTCTTTGCTCTAACATTCACACACACATTTTGTTTCTTGTCATTTTTACTCGCATAGCAAATCAAAAATGCTTGATTTTAACCTTAAAAACTTATTGTCCTATTTTCTTATTGCTATTATTAGTTTTAAATTATACACTTATTTAATCAATTATCCTATATTTCATCAGCCGTAATATATGACTGATGAAATATTGTTTCTATGAAAGAAAGGAATTAAAAGGAATTTAGGTATAATATATATATATCAGTTAAATTTTGTATGAGTAGTAATATGATCAAATAAGAGAATGTAATATGGATAAATCTGAATTAAGTGTTATTATTACTAATGTATAAAGGCAAAGTAATAAATTAAGGTTATTTACAGGTGATAGGTAGCAGCATTCTTATTATTCATGATGGTAAAAGAGCTGGTGCTTGGATGATAGACTTTGCAAAGACTATGCCATTGCCTGAAGGCATTTCTATTGATCACAGGTCAAGATGGTGTAATGGCAATCATGAAGATGGCTACCTCACTGGTTTAGATAACTTGATAATGGTAAGTACTTGCTTTATATTTCTTAATTCTGAATGAAAAAAAATCCAAGAAACTTATGAAGTTTTATGTTACTACATTTACTTTATGTATTTTCTTAGTATGCAGAAAGTTTGCATATATTTTATATTTAAAAAAGTTTTTTGGAAGCATAAATTTGAATTTTCTTAATTTAACTGTACTTTTTCCCATTAAACCTTTCTTTGCATATCTCCTTGTAACTACATGTTAAAATATAAAATGCAGTTTTAAATCTATAAAAGGTTAAATAAAACTGTTGGAATTTCAAAAGGTCAGATAGAAGATAAATATTTAAGAAAACAGAATAAATGACGAGAAAGATATTATTAAGATTGTCCTGATTTATATGGCAGTTAAGGGGGATGGCTGCAGTATCATTTTGTTAGTTTGAATTTGAATCTTGGAAAGGCATTGCTGTTTCTAAATGTAGATTGTCTTTTTGGATTAGCTCTTACATATCAAGAAGCTAACAATACCCTTGGGTCCATCTCCTGGGCTGTCTGTTAAAACTGGAATGAAGCTGGCCAGAAGTTGTATTGTCATGTATGGTGCGAAAGATCTCTGCCAACGATAGTCACTTTCTTCCTTTTGGCCACAGTGGGTTCCGGAACCTGATAAGGGTGATTTGAAGATAAGGAAAATTGTAACAAGGCATTAAAGTTGATCTTAAATAGAATAAAATATTTCATATAAAACGAAGGAACCAGTACTATGAAAAAAAATATTAAATATATTATTACATTAAATTCATAGAATTTTTAAGCATGCAACTCTAATATTAAAGAAACGGAAGGTCTCTCTAAAAAAAAACTACTCTTTTGAAATTGAGCATTTCAGCAAGAACATGTCACAAGAAATGTGTACTGAACCTTCAGGAAATGAGAAGCAAATTGGTATGGTTTGAAATGGGTGTATAGTTATATTTTATCTTAGTTTGGGCAAAAGTTAATATTCGATCACTCCTTAAAGTTTGTTCCATTAATTCTGAAAAGCTTTGTATATGTTGTTATAAATGGATAAAAAAAATATATGCATAGTGTTTATCAGTTTCCCAAATACTGTCTGATTATTGTTTTTGATGTAGCATAATTAGTGCGGTAACAGGCTAGAGGTATATCAAGTAAATGCAGAAGTTTTGCATATTATTAATTTTAAGGAAAGTAGTCTTCTGCTGCCGGTTTTCCCGATCTGTGACCATAGAAGCTGCCCCTTGCACCATCCATGAATAGCTCAATACTCGAGATCAAACTGCACTTACTAGATTCCTTAGTGGCCATCTGTTATCAATGACTTTTGTTGAACGTAATAAACACTTTGAAATAGACACTAAGTGTTCTACTGCACAGGCCTCTCCTGATCACATCTTATCTTGTCTGGGGCTTACCACCAGACAGGATCTGATTCAGGATTGACTTTTTGTACTGGACTCTTTTGGGGTGAATGGGCTCATGGACCTGATCTAGCTCTGCCGGTCACAGTAATGAGAAACAACAGGAAAGTAGTTTACAATATGTTACATTTAAAACCATTTAAACCATGATGGGTTTCACATGGTCTGTCAATTTTCTTTTGGAAATTTAATTTTAAAAACTCAATTCTGAATTTTATTATGTAAACTGGAGACTGAGCTGTTTATCCTATTTCCATAATAGTATGGAATTATGAAACAAGAGTTGTACAAACTTGTAAATTGTGTAGGATAAAAAACAAAAAATGTCTGCATTTGAAAGTAGGCATCCGCCTGTGGGAGTTTTTAAGCTTGTATGTGAAGTTGTCATGCGGTTTGATTACTGTTATTCTTCCAATTTATGTCCTGTATATGAAGGAGGCTTGTTTTTTTAAGGAAGTAATTAAAAGTATTTGGGAGTATGTCTCTGAAAAACGAGCTAATTGCTGGTATGAGTGACTACTGAACTAGAGTAGTTAAACAGGGATTCGAATCCTGGTGAATGAGTTAATTGCATGAATATTTTTATGGCTTTCACAATGTGTAACATAAATATGAGTCTGTTTTTGGAAGAAAGTTTTCCACAAAGTCATCTCTTTCCTGCAGCAGATAATCTTTGTATGCTTTGCCATATTCTAACAACTCTGAAAAATTTTCATTATTTTGAAGAAAGGCCAAACGGTGCATATAAATTTTTCCAGTTTTCATCACATTCTACTCTGCATTTTCTTTGCGAGATGGTATATTTATTTAATAGCTAATATGCTCACAAGAATAAGCTTTAAGCAAATAAGGCTTTTGATTTCAGATGTTGAACAAATTGCAATTACAAAAATTACTTGAAAGAGTATTTTACATTTTTCCTGGAAATCAGTTTTTCACATTCTTCAGTTATACTGCCACACCAATTTTTAAAATTTTCGTTTACAGTTTAATTTTGGAATTTTACAGTCCGTCATTTTATATTTATGCTTTACTTGAATGTTAATTTTCTAGATTAATTTTGAGATTAATTTAAAATTTTTTATTACAGGTTTTGAAAGAATCCAGAAATAAAGGCAATGGTTTGTAGGCTACGTATCTTGTCCAGTTGCAAAATATGATTGATAAATATGCTTATGGAAAAGCTTTTGGACTTTGTATATTGTTGGTGTTTTAGTGTTTAAATTGGCAGGCAAACAAGTCAGTCGCCTGTTCTGAAGTTCCTAACTTTCTTGTGTTTTGCTGCTAGAATAAGTTTTAAAATATATGCACAAAATAATATCTGAATATTTGTGCCATACCTCTATAGTCATTAAATTTATATGGAATTCTATTCATATGTGTATAAGAATAAGGTGTATCTCTTTCAATTAAAGATGTATCTCTTTCAGTTCATTAAATCTAGTGATAATGTTTTTCTAGTGGCAAAATGTACATATAAATCTTTTGAATAATATTATTGTGATATATTTTTATAAACTGATATAGTCTGAGTTTTCCAAGCAGCATGATGGCTATTATGCTCTGTGAGATAAACTTCTAAAGAAATATCAGTTTATAAAATATTATATCATAATGTATCATTATTTGATGTAATAAAAAACTTTGTGTTTATCTTCATGAATATTAGTGCCAAATATCTGTTGAATTCAATGAAATATTTAAAAAGAGTCAGATTTTGAAATTCTTTTTCTACATGTGAATTTATAATATAGGTTTGAGCAGTATTATATTGTTTAATCAACAAATATGTTGATGAAACAAGGAAATGTAATTGTACATAGATTGTCCAATTTAATCTGCTTAAGTAACTCGATTTCTCAGTTCATACTGAGGCTTGTTAATAGCATCATATGTGTAAATATGTAGTAGCTTATTTATTATGATTAGTAATAAAATATTGAAATAAAAATGGATTTAATGTTTCATTATTTTATCAATGTCTAATAATACAAATTACCTATCATAGCTCCTTTTAGTTTTAGCTTGCCAGTAGCATAATGAAATTGATCTTTTGAATATGATTAATTTTTTATGAGGCTTCATTCATAGTAATATAACTGCCTAGTTGCTTAGATTCTTTTCCTTAAATCTTTTTTATGTATCTGGTTGTAACGAAAGTTTTCTGCCACAAAACGTTCTTAATAAAGTTAGGGAAAAAAAAAAAAAAATGAAAGCAGTACCTTTAGTGCAGGTAGTAATCACCACCTAAATCTGATTTTTTGCCAATGTTTTGGTAGTTTTTCAAAGCCTTCGGCCCAGAAACTTGGTGGCCACAAGTCCAAAAAAACAGATCAACCTCATTTTGGATGTTCTGTGCAGAATGGAATATAGCACCAGCAGATGTAGCTGCAAGTGTGAAAAAAAGTAGAAGTCCGAAGGAGTGACGTTGGGGGCTATATGGTCTGGCAAATGATCACATTCAAATCCGTATACTGTGTAGGCAATGAATGTAGACACATGTGGTCTTGCATTATCTTGGTGGAACATCAACTCTTTGCACCGGAACTCAATTCAATGTTTTTCCTTGATAGCAGCTTCAACAGGTAGTAGCATCTCATTGTACACCTTACTGTTGAGGGTTTTACCTTTTTCCAACTACTCTTTGTGAATAATAAATACCATGGCAGTCCCACCAGATTAAAAAAACGTGTGATATTTTGTTAGTCAAATCGCGCTTTGCTTTGTTGCCGACGAGCTCACTGGGAGCAGACCAAATCCTTTTCGGCCTGTGTTGTTCAAGTAAATCCACTTTTCATCACAAGTGACGAACCGATCCAAAATTTTGTCCTTGCATAGATGTTTGAGCAGATTAGTGCAGGCCTGAACAACTCCTGTCCTTATCTGCTTGAGTCAGCTCATGTGGCACCCAGTGATTGAATTTGTACATCAAGTTTATGCGGTGGTTAGTGTGAATGATAGACATGGCAATATATCTAACTCTTTAGCAAGCTCTCGAGTGGTTGCATACTGATCTTCTTCCGCAACTTCTTGTAGGCAGGCCTCATCAACATCAGTAGGCTGGCCAGAGCACTTTGCTTCTTGAATGTCATAGTTCTTCGCACGATTTGGGGACATTCTATGGCTGAATTTTTGCAACAGAACTGGAAGGAAATGATGGTTTTAATCTGGTAGTGTGATAGTACCTTTTCAGACACCTTGTAATTGATCATAACATTATTTTTAAAAAAATTGCACAACACACTTCTAAAGCAAGTCTCTTTCTTTCATATGGCAAAAATTGTTTTACAAAATATACTTAACTACACCAACGCAAACTTTTAGCACAGACGATATTAGAGATGGCAGGAAAACTTTCATGAAAACCCGATATTTTTAAATATGAGTTGATTATGGCAGGAATATTCTCAAGCAAGTACTCCTAAGGTAGAAAAATACTCAAATATTTTATAGTTATCAGTTGATCTGTAATTCTGCACCACATATTTCAAAAGACCGCTTACAACGTTATTTATGTGACCATTAAACATTTTATATCAAAAATAACCTAAAATTAAAATAAATTCCAATTAAACTACCGTTTTAAGAATTATTTAACCCATGTATGTCAGGTGAGTTACTATTCTTTACTCTTAAAATTACATTTGTAGAATTTAAGTAATGAATGTTATAGTAAAATGCCAATATTTTAGGAGTACTTTTGTAAACATTCTTTCTATGTTCTGATTGTAGATGGATTACATACTAGCATTATTTATATTTTAATTTAATACAGTTGTATACATATTCAGCTGCCTGGAGATCTTTTTTAAAAAGACAAAATGTCTTTTTTAAAAAACAAAATGGTGCCATTACATTCACCTCTC
This sequence comes from Stegodyphus dumicola, assembly GCF_044657685.1. Classification (NCBI taxonomy): domain Eukaryota; kingdom Metazoa; phylum Arthropoda; class Arachnida; order Araneae; family Eresidae; genus Stegodyphus; species Stegodyphus dumicola. Next base: position 15,640,564 of record NC_140772.1, on the reverse strand, counting down.
GCCCACCAGCGGCCGAGCGGTAAAGTCGCTGAACACTGGTAGTTCGGTCCGAGGTTCGAATCCCGCGAACGGGCTGGCTGCATGGGTGTTTTCGTGGTTTTCCCCATATGTAATGTGTATACAAGCCAGTTCCCCTTAGAAAGTCCTCCATGAAGGCATCTCTTCCCTTAGGCAGATAGCCCTCGAGGCTTTGCCATAATCACACACACACACACACATTCACTTCTCATTTATGACTCTGGCCGCTCTCTTATATTCACATCTGTTGACAGATTAGTTGTATTATATAAAAAATGTGATATTATGATTACATTTAGAATTTGGTTTTACAAACTTTTTTTTTGGAAATATATATTTTTGGCAGTGCTAATGTAAATTTGCTAATTGGCATTTTAATGATATTCAATTAGGGATTCGGAATCTCTGAGAATTCTTAAAATATTCCTTTGTAATATTGAATGTAATCTTATTTTAGGGGTAATGGGCTGTAGTACACTAAAATATAAGATCGTGCACAGGTAACCAGAAATGATAAATAAAAAAATGATGCCCTATGTCATACAACCTAAATTCTTCAGAGAATTTAAAGAAATGTAAGTGTATTATTTAAAAGGAAGCTTAATTAAAATAATAACGAGTTTATCCTTTTTATCATGTAATGTCAAACAAACTGAATATTACAATAACAAGAAATTAAGCACACTCATTTTCTGGATTTCTCGATATGAGACTATTTCTGTAATAGTATAGTTTGTCACACAAAAGTTATCACATTCTTCCACATGTCGCTTCTGCACTGTAAGTGGTTAACATTCCCAGTTGGAAGATATATGTTTTGAATTTTGGAGGAGTATTAAAATATAGTTGATTTCTTATCTCTGATTCTCTGAAAAAGTATAGACTCTACAGTGAACCCAGATTGAATAGTGTGATAACCCATCACTACCTAGATTTGTTCAAATGAGTCTCGCACCTCTCCACGGTTAAGTGAGGGATCAGCGCCGGACTTAGCATTTTTCCTAGGCGGGGTAAAAACTTAAAACTGCCGCCCTCACTTATCTTCCTTTAAGTTTCTCTAACAAATTTCAATTTTTTTTAATAAACATAGAAATAGGTAGGGTTTGATATAAAATGTAAAATCTATTTTATAGAAAGAAATTCTTTATGTTTTTTTTGTTATAAAAGTACTAACATATAATTGTTTAGTTTCTTTACTTACGGCAAAGCATAAGAGGGCTATCTGCCTAAGAGGAGAGATGCCTTCGCTGAGGGCTTTCGAAGAGTAATTGGCTTGTATGCAAATAACGCATGAGTGAAAGGACGGAATCGCCAATGGAGCTAGCAAATTTGCCGGTATTCCAACCCCTGACCAAACTACCAGTGTTCAGAGTTTACTGCTCAGCCGCTGGAGGCCCGACATACGGTGTATTTAATTATGGCAAAGCACACTAGGGCTGTCTGCCTAAGGGGAGGGATGCCTTCGTGGAGGACTTTCTAAGGGAAACTGGCTCGTATACACGTTACACATGGGGAAAACCACGAAAACACCCATGCAGCCAGCCCGTTCGCGGGATTCGAACCTCGGACCGAACTACAAGTGTTCAGCGACTTTACGCTCGGCCGCAGGTGGACGGAGGCCCGACATACATATTAAAAGTTACACGGATAAAAACCTAGTGAACCCTCCTAATGCAGCTGTATCTCCGGTGCAATGAAGTAATCAAATTTACATTTTTCCTGAAATAGGCATTTTTTTTTAATATTTGCAGCAATAGTTACTCATACTAATAAATGATACTAATAGAAAACGATTCCATACAAAACACTAAAATAGTTCAGAATAGTACAAAAATAGGAATCGCACATTATTAAATAATTAAAAATTTCATGTAAACAAATATAAGCAAATTACAAATCACTGATGCAATGGATTGAATAATTTTATGCCAATTTTTCTATACTAACAGTAACTTTAACCTAGCATTAAAATTCGCAATAACACCTTTATGTAAACTACTCAAGAACTCTATTATCGTCCTCACACAGCTCAATAACATAATAAACCAGCTCGATAACATATATTTATATATTCAAAATATTTACATATTCACACTATTTTTGCACTGTAATAATCAAATTTACATAGAAATTCTCTGAAATATGCAGTTTTGAAATATTTGCAACAATAACTAGCCAAACTAATGGAAAACGATTCAGTCCTAAATACTAAAGCAGTTCAGCATAGTACAAAAAATAGGAATGACACATTACTAATTAATATCTGAAACAAATATATACAAGTTACAAATCACGAATGCAATGGATTCAGTAAGTAACACACCAATTTCTCAAAATTAACATTGATTTTAACCTAGCACTTTAAAATTTCATTCCACTATAATGCCTTTATGTAGACTACTCAAGAACTCTACTATCGTCCTCACACAATCCGATAACAGTATAAATATTTACATGTTCACACAAAAGGAAGAGCTCTTGGTTTGTATGTTATGGCAAAGTACCCGAAGGATATCTGCCTCAGCCAACTTGTTCGCCTGCGAGTGAACCTAGCGTACAGCGGTTTTCAATTCAGTCACTAGTAGGAGCAAATTTGAAGATAACTGGCTCATACTCAAGTGCATATTCACAAAGCCTACAGACCGTTACTTCCACTGTTTGCTCTGATTGCTTGAAACAGAAAACGTAGGGTTATAGAATCTTGTGCTTATCGACTTTTGCTTCATCACCTTTACTATTTGCATATGAGCGTGATGTACCAAAAAGTGTGCGAAAGCTACCGAAGAAACCGCAGCGCAGCGGTAACAAGCACGGAAAAAGTTGTTGGACTTTTAGATCGCCAGTTCTATCCTTTCTAATGACTTTTACAAACTCTGCCCTGCACGAATTTATTTTTAAACTAACTTTATTGAATGACTTTGTCGTTATTTGTCTTTTCACCTTCGGGTGCGGTGTTAAAAATTTAACACCTTTATTTTCTCTATTTTTATTAATGCTAATTTTTCTTATTTTTATTTACTGGTTTGTACTCTTTGTAGAAGGTACCAGTAGCAAGATTACGATCCAAGATCCCGAAAAGCGTTTTAATAGAAATGGCGCATAATTTCAGTTATACTTACTCATAATTTAGGTAAAAAGAATAGGTATATCCGATGCCCTTAAATATTTACAGAATGTTTTCATTTGGTTTATTTTTTAATATTCCTTTATTTGTATAAATTAATGAGCTATGGAAATACACAACAAGCTCTTTTTAACAGAAATTACGAAAAAGTGCATATGCAAGTTTCCATATAAACACTTTTTCTTGCAAAACAATTATCGTACTTTTAATAGTTTAAATTCAAATACAAATAAATTACTAATAAGATAATTAGGTTATTTAAAATATATATTTCACACAATTCTTCTTAACTTTCATTCAAAAAATTAAAAATATCGAATGAAATAAACGCTGTTTTTCCTCACTTTACTGAAAGCCCACAAGGTTTGTTTGGCGTTAATTACCCCGCCTACAGGGCGATAACTCGCCATTTCAAATATAACCGCCAAGCATATGTTTCATCCAATGAGAAATGACCATAGGAGAAATGGTCTGTAGGCTTTGTGAATATGCTACTCACGTTACATATGAGTAAAAGCCACGAAAACTGTCATGCAGCCAAATCATTCTCTTGAATTTGAAACTTCGGTCAAATTACCAATGTTTAATGACTTTACCGCTTGATCGCTGGTGAATGCACAGCTCTTGAAATTAGTCTTATGAGATGCTGTGTGTTGAACAATATATTAAAGAAGATAGAAGGTACAATATTAGTAAATGCAAAAAGTGCGCCGAATATAGATTTACATATCTGGTAAATGAATTACATTTATCTCTATGCAATCATGAAACATTATATCACAAAAATATAAAGGAAGAAGAAAATGTAATCAAAATATTAGGAGCATTTGCTATTATTTCCAGTATGGCTGGAAAGTTTTATAAAAATTGTAAATGAGCTATACTATTAATCACGTTAACTTGTATTATAAATAGCGCCAGTTAGAGATATTATTAGCATAACTCAGCGTCATCTCTCTTTAAAAATAGCTTTATTGAAACCTAAACCTAAACTGAAAAATTAGATGCATACTAACGATTCATCAACATGAAGACATTAGAAACATCTTCTGTTAACTAGAGTTATGATGCAGAACTTTCTAAAAATTATCATTTAAATACAAATTGGATGAATACAATACAACAATATACAAATTCTAATGTATAGCAATAAGGAATATATAATGCAAGTTTAAAAAGAAATGGGTGAACGGGACATTAAAAATTTTAAGCGATGAATTGAAGGAAGTTGGAAAATTTTTGTATAATTATGAACATGTTTCATATGTTCATAATGATTAATTAAACGTTTATGTGTTTAATTAAATTAAACGTGTTTCATTGCATATCGTTGAGAGAAGTATTGGAAAACAAATTTTTTAATATTTCTTATATTTCTTAAAATATGGAGTCTGTGAGAAAGTTATGTAACTTCAAGTTCAGTGATTAAAAATTGGAAAAGTAAATAATGGCTTAATATGACATATATTATAACAATATTTGTATGAATTTAGAACCGTTTAACAAGCCAAATTTTGGGATTCAATGAAAAGACTTTTAAAATCAGATTAGAACTATTTACCTAAAATGTCGAATTTGAAATTTAAGATCTAAGAAAATTCATAAATATTTATCTAAAAAAAAAAACTGCAATACAAATTAATATTAGTACTGTAGTATCTTCTCTTAATTCCGATATTTGATAAGTTGATTTAATATATATAGTAGATATATATATCAATTTCTTGTAGGTTCATTAATTTATCTCGTTTAGATACGTCAAAACTGATATATTAAACATTACCTCCAAAGTGAAGTTAAAAGTGGACAAGTAATGTTAAAACTAAATAGGAGAAAATTCAAATTAAACTCGGTTATTACACTTCTTAAAATTACATCAGTAAATATGAATGGTAATTTTAAGAAACACGATAACTCAGTTTAATTAAAATTTTTTTCCTATTTAGTTTTTGACATTAATTGACCACTTTTAATTTCAAGAATTGGGAGATAATATTTAAGTACATTAACTATCGCTTTGCAAGATTTTAACTACTTAAGTCCCAAATTTCTTCTTTATATAATTGTCAAAAATAACATATAGCAGCTAAATGTTGCAACTTGAAAATTTTTTAATTCCTGTGGAGCATAAACAAGTTCTGACTCATCATTCTTTATTATAAAAATATAATATGAGTATAAAAGAAAGTAATTCGTTCCTAATTCATAGTTTCTTCTTTGTGTGTTACCCTTTCTACATTAAAGTGAGGGACTGAAAAGTTGACCATTGTTAGTTGTCGAGGAGAATTGCATGGAGGTAGGAAATAACCTCCTTTCTTACCTCCTTAGAGAATTGAGGGGGGCTTCAATTAATTCCGAGAAGTTGGTATACGATCGGGCAAGACATTTTGAAGTGAGCTTGCATAAAAGGGGCCTTTTGGGAAGGCAAGCGAACGGTAGTGAAAAATCAAATGAGGTTGGTCAACACCCCCATAGATCTATTATATTTAGGCTGTCTGAGTTGGCAGAGGCGCGAGCCTCGAGGATAGGGTCATTTGACCTTGTCAGTGACGCCTGCACAAAGAATCTGTAAGGAACCTTACAGATTCTTTGGCCTGCAGTTCCTCGATTGTCCTCTCTCTGATCTTATCTTTACAGTCGTATTCGGATGTACTTAGCTTTCTTTTAACTGTTTGTTTCATTAAAATGTTTCTTAGTAATTAATTATAAATATTCTTAAAAGTGGTCTTTAAAATTACTAATATTGTATAAAAAATTAGACAATATTCCAAATACGATCCAGTAACACGCTTGAATTTGCCGCCCGGGGCACAGACCCCGGCTTGCCCCCCCCCTAGATCCGGAACTGGATATAACCATTTGAATAGCATACTGCTTTTATCTAGTCTTCGTTTTTTATATGTTCAGTGTGGCTTGATATACAAAGGTTTCGCTAAGACAGCACTGACATTTCATGCTAAAAGAGCGCGAGGAAATATTTAGAAAAAAGAAATACCATAAGATCGTCCATTGGCCAATACGGCTGTTAAAAAGCAATCAAATTTTTTTATTCTCTGCAACCAAAATTATTCAGAAGATATAATCCAATTTTAATCCGTTTTTGCCTTCAGCTTAAAATTTTTTTTCCATAGTTGCTTTCACATTTTATCGATAGATGGCGCCAGTGGCTTGGTTTCCTCAACGAACTCGAGAATTTTTATTTGATATTTATGTTCAGCTATTTTTATTAATCTTGGAAATGCTGCATTTGTTCATAATTATCAATTGGATACATTACAAATCAAAAGTATTTTCTATTATATCAGTTAGCATAAGAATTGAAAAATCAGTTAAATATATAAAAGTTTGGAATAAAAATATATGGAGTTTGTAAGAAAGTTAAATAGTTTTAAAATAATCTCAATTATAAAAAAAAAAAAAAAAAAAATGGAAAAACACCAATATTGGTGTAAATTTTGAATTGTTAAACAAACTTTTGAAACTAAATTAGAATCATTAACTTAAAATGATTAATTTGAAAAAATGTTAAAACCATTATAATATCTAAGAAGCTTTGATAATATTCATCTAGACAAGAACAATATTATAAAATGGATATCAGTATCTTCTCTTAAATCTAATAATATATACATATCATTTTTATATATGTTAACTGATATATATTTCAGTAGCCAAAAAACTACGGAAGATTTGTAACAAGGTTTTAATCCATGAATAACATTAAAAAATTTACGATTCTTTCAACTATTATAAATTTATTATAGGAATATTCTATAATCTACGTAAAAATTATTACATACTTTAAAATAACACAAGTAAATATTATCATTAGTTTAGAAATTTAAAATATTTCATCATCACTATTTAAGTGAAAATTATATTTAATTCTGTATTACCTATACTATATTGCAAAATTAAATTCTGATGTTAGCAATTCTAGTGCTGTAATTAGAATTTTTTAATTCAAAACATAATTTGCTACATTAAAGTAAGCACTAAAGTATTAAAAAAAAAAAAAAAAAAAAAAAAACAGGTGCTATTTTAAAAAGAAGGGGTACAAGTTATAGAAATCAGTTTATAAACGGATTCAAAAGGCTGGAAAGAAGAGTTACATTCTCCTTTAAAAAATTTGTTGTTTCTTCTGGCGCCATCTAGGATCAGCCTAAAGAACTAGAAGTTAAATTTCCATTAATTCTGAAATTTCTGGGAAGATGTCTCTGGATATGGATATGGATATGGATAGGGAATAGTGCTTAATTTCTAAAATTAGAAGCGCCAGAGCTATGGAAAATTGTTAGGAAAGAGGAACAAAAATAAATGAACAAATAACCAGGAAAATTGTAAACTAAATAATAATTAAAATAATAAAAGATTAATAAATTATTAAATTAAATGTAAATAGTCAAGTAATAAAATACTGGATGTCGTCTTATTTGGTGCTTCTGCTGGAATTATAGTTTCACTCAAAAATTAAGAAATAATCGATCTCCAGTTGAAATTAAACATTAAATATATAGTATAACTGTAGTACATCAAGGGATGACACAACGATAATTCATTTTAAAACATGTTAATTGCAGAAATTCAAATAGGTAAAGCGTCACTAAAGAAAACAGAGAGAGTACTATAAACCGTTACAGAATATGGAAAAAATTTTAACGGAGGATGTGTAGATACGAAAACAAGAAGGGAAGAGTACAACGCTTCCTGATCACTGTTTTCAATACCTGCAATTAATTAATATGAAATAAGTTTCAGTGCCAAATTCTATTGATTATTAGTCCAAAGGGAGAATGTCGCTGAGAGAATATTATTATTATTTTCGTTTTGCGATTTTGAGTCAAATCACTCTGAATGACCGTTTCCCTTTTCAGATTGTTGCCACCAAATATTATCGCCCTGTATTATATTTGAAAAAATTAATTAATGAAGAATCTGCATAAATGTATGTCTGTTTCTCGCATTGTGATAAAACAGCGGTACCTAGAGCCGTCGAATTTTGAATGACGTAATATCCTACTGCCAATATAGGAAGCCCAAATTTGAAATATGGAATTTGCTCATCGATTACATATTTTGTAAAACGTTAACGAATTCTTGATTAACAAACTCCAGGATCTCAACGCGAGCTATGCCAACGTTATACAGAAAAACATTTTTATCTCCAGCGCGGGAGACTGTGTATCGGAAATTCTAAAGATATGCTCAATTTAAAATTATTTTGCTATACTGCTCTTGAACTGAATTTTATGGTTTAAGTGCGAAGAACATGATATTTAATATATAAAGGTAACACACAAAATGTTATTTTGTAACTCATCTTTTGCGTTAATGAGTTGATATATTAATACTTTAAAAATTTTTCCGATCTTCTTTGAAGTTTTAACAATTTGTTGGTTCGAAAATTCGAACATGCTATTCTAAAATTGCATTCCAATAATTTACAGTAATAATAAAGAAAGGATTAATGTAAATATATTTTGTAATGTTCTTGATTGTGTAAATACAGGTTTGCAACATTAGCTACAACAGATATCATTTGGGTCTCATTTTCGTGTCCGCCGAAAGAGTTAAGGGAGGACGGTGGGGCGATGATTCTGCCAGAACCTCGCTTAACGTGTCGTCAGTCAATTTTAATAAGGCAAAATCCAGCGTGCACTCCCTTTTGGTAGTGTCAATGTATTTAAAACATAATTAATTCCTAAACTGATTGATCAGAACTTAAAATTCCAAGTGTTTCAAAACGTTAAATTTCGAGGCATTTTGTGTATAAATTTTAAACTGAAAAATTATTACATTTAAGTAACAATAACATTTGGAGAAAACTCCTTGAAACACAATCTTCTTTTTTTTTTTTTTTTTAGCCCAAAGGGGCAATTTTCCCAGAAGAGCTATTAATTTCATTTTGACATTTCCCTTTTCAGATTGTTGCCACCAAATGTTAGAGACCTGCATTATATTTAAAGAAATTAAATAATGAAGAATCTGCATGAATGTATGTATGTTTCCCGCATTGTGAAACAAACAACAGTACCTAGAGCCATCCAATTTTGAATAAGGTAGTCCTCTAACCGAATATGGGCACTTGGAAGCTCGAATTTTGAAGTTCGAATTTGTGTTATTACCTATTTCACATTTTGTAAAACTTTAACGAATTTCAAAGCGAGCAATGGCAACGCTGTACAGAAAAAAAAAAAAAAAAAAACCCGGCGCGCGAGACTGTGTATCGGAAATTCTAAAGGTATGCTCTTTTTAAATTATTTTGTGATATTTCTGTAGAATTGAATTTTATGGTTTAAGTGCCAAGAACATGATATTTAATAAGTAAAGGTAACACGCAAAACGTTAATAGAAGCACCTTCGAGCGTAATATAAAATCCGAAAGCTTTCAGATTTTTATTTATTTATTTAAATATATATATATATATATAAATTGAACGATTTTCGGCTTCTATGGAACACTTTATCGCAGTACGAGTAAATTTACAGAGAAATTTTAACGTTTCAAAATGCCATTGCGACGCAGCTCGAGTCCAAATAGTTGCTTAATGAAGATTAAAAACCCACAGATTAAATCCTGCCCTTTAAATATTCAACAAAATGTCAACCCTTTAAAATATAACAAAAGTCACTAAGAATAGAAGAATTCCGTCTGATGATACTTCTGAATAATCTGCATAATCATTAAAAAATTTTAATTTCATGGCATATTAGTAGTTTTATGAATTTTATGGAATATATAGTTTGAGAAACAGCGTTTTTAGTATTATTTATCACTTTCAAGTTTTCAAAGAACATAGCTATTTCATCAAATGTATCCATAATCATTCCGTTCCCCTACAAGGAGAGATTTTTTTACTTCCTTGTACGAAGTAAAAAGGAAGTACTGTAATCGCGAAAAGTTTCAGGCAGCATATTTCAACGAAGATATCCATTTTGACCGCTATCGAATGCAATTTAACGATGTTTTGTGTGATATCTGTACGTAAGGACAGAATAAAATACACTTTTCCTTCAAAAAAAAAATATAAAACTGCTTTAAAATTAATTCTGAAGAGAATTTTTCGTGGCGTCTGTACGAACGTAGGTACGTACGTGCGTGCGTACGTACGTACGTATCTCTAACTCAAAAACGAGTAGCCTCAGAACGTTGAAATTTTGTATATAGGACTGCTATAACATGTAGATGTGCACCTCGTATTTTGGTTTCAATCGGCCTCGCCAAACGTATATATTTATAAATATATCCACTCTGTTAACCGTCTCAGTGATCTCAGTTTCTTTACTCTTATATGTTGGTAAATTGTACATTTTTTGCTTTAAAAATGATTGAATTATGTTGTTTTTATCTTCCGGTTAAGGTTTTTATGCCTTTCGTAAATCTGTATGCAATATTTTTAGAATTATCAACAATTTTAAAATTGTTTAAATATCGCTAAGCCTAATAACTTTTTTTGATGGCAGACATTGCTTGTTTACATTTGAAACAGCACAGTAGTGAATTTGTTGCCAATCTAGAGAAACGTAGTTTCGCAACAACAAAGATAAAACGCCTTCATTTATTATTACGATTTAAATCATGCTTAATGCTTTCTGAATTTTTTCGAGGAAATAAGTGTGTAAGATTTACTTCGTAATTTTCAATACAGATATTTTGAGTTTTTATTTATTTTTGCCTTGTCGCGAAGTGAGAACTAAATAAATTAAATGAGAAATACTCAATCGTCTGTGAAAAACCGTTTCGTTTTTGTTTTGTTTGCTTAATTTCTTTTATACATCGTTCTAGCTTTATTATAGTATTTGAATAGAATATGTGGCAACGATTAGATAATTCTATTCTTTAAATAATATAAATTTTGTGCATTATGAGTTATAATATGAATGAAATACATAAGTTAACTGTTAAATAATAATTACATTATATAACCGTTAACTTAGTTTCCGTTGTATAATTATTATATAAGTTAACTGTTATATAATTATTAATACTGTTAAGTGTATCTAGCGCCAGAGTGTCGCTATGGTAAACAAATACTATAGTGAATTTTAAAGAATTCATTGTGGTTTATGCGCTGCCGGCGAAGTAGATTTAATTCAATCCAATAAGTTTAAATGAAATGCAAGAAAAAATGCGTATAATTTTATATTCCAATTTAATATTCCAATACAAGGAAGTCATGTGGTGTACACATCAGATTTTTTTTACTCTGGTTAGCTAAGAATTATGAGATATTATGGAATGCTTCCTCAATCGCTTGGGGGCACACATCGCAATCATTAACCGAATCAACTTTCGTAAATTAACTCCAGTTAGACTGATTTTGATTTGTTTTGTTTGTAGAACATTCATCTATTTTCATTAACGAGCCATTTTACACTCATTGCCATAAAAATTTGTGCACCAAGAAAGAGTTGTCAGAATGAAATGAAATTTTACATATTTAAGTACTACTTTGATATAAGTAAGTGATTATAAAATCAAAGAAAAAAGGATCATTTATTGCAGCAAAAAAGTACACACGAATGGAAGTTTTTGTATACTATTGGACTACCTCTAGCGCGAATATACGATGCGATACGAGCGGGCATTGAGGCATACAAATTCCGTATGGTATCCTGACACATCTCGTTCCACAGTTCCAGTAAACGCGACTCTGGTTCGGCCAATCTCGTAGGCTGTTCAACTTGCCGTCCCAAATGATCTCAGATATACTCGATGGTGATAAATCTGGGGATCGAGCAGGCCAGGTTTGAGTGTTAATGTGGCGGAAGCAGTCTTGTGAGATCCAATATTGCTTATTTCATTGTAATTTTGTTATATGTAATAAATTTTTTTAAGGGGTATCAGAAACCCCTATACCGACAATGTTAAATTGGCTATTTTCGATGTACCTTTTCTCAAAATCTGCTGTAGATACAAGCTTGAAATTTTTTATGTAATTAAAGTATACCTATCTGATTATACGGAAATGAGCTTTTGAAGCATTTTGAATTTTAGAGTAAATTACAAAGTAGTTTGTTAGGCATAGTAAAATTTAGCACTTTTCTCACACAACAAAATTGAAACACATTTTTTTTTCTAAGTTTATTACAAAAAAACCTCATTTCAGTAAATATTAGGGAACCTAATAAATAAGCCATAAAAAGTTTAGATACCTGTGAGCAGTAGTTCCTGAGAAAAGGTACATCGAGTATAAAAATATCACGTTTGGAGAAAGTCGCTTTTTTATGTAAAAATCTTCATTGATCAAACCAGTAGATGGCAAATTTAAACTAGATTTTTTTTTTACAGTTCTAACTTTCATAGAGATTAAAGAATGGTATTTTTAGAAAGATAAAAGTGTAGAGAATTTGAAAATGCAAAAATCCGAAATCACCATTTTTTTGAAGATTTTCGGGTTCCAACACCCCTTAAAATTTTATTTATTTATTTTTTTTTTGATGAAGTTCTTCTGTAGAGTAAAATTCTGCGCAGTTTTTAAATTTAACGTTTGTTGGTGCCTTCAGGCACTTTTCCGGTACATTTAAAAGCCGGACGAAGGCTGGCAGCGTAGCTGCTAGTTGCTTTATAAAATTCAGTATGAATAAAATATCCAGTTGTTATCAATTGACTATAAGTTGCTAACAAATGCAACTTTAATTTGGAATAAGAGAATCTATTTTCCAAAAGAGTTTCAATAGATTATTTAGTATAAAAGTGGGGTTTTTCGAAATGTCTTATCTACGATTCGGAGTCTGCATGTCTCCCAGGGATGACAGGCAATTTTTAAGGAAGATTCGAAAGAGACGAATGGAAAGATAAATTGATCGCCTATCACCGCTTATCAATCACAGAATTGCCTATGGTCTCAACAATAGCTCTAAACTCTAACGGCTCCAAGGGCGAAATACTTTTAAAAGCTTATTGAATTTCTTTCGAAAGCCTTCACTTCCAATTAGTTTCGGATTTTCTCGGAGCTTCCTTATTGTAGTGGAAACATGAACGCATGTGAAATATGAGTAAGTGAAACAAAACGGTTAGACATGCAAGCCGAATTTCCTATTTAAACAATTCTGGTGGTAAAATTTATTAAATTAAGTAAGAACAATACATAGCCATCATAAATAGATTGACGGGCTGCCATTAGACCTCTGGGATTGTAAGGTACCAGAACTGGACGCAGACGACCAGCCTAACCAAACAAGTTGGTATTACGGTCACAACAAGCCACGCTCATGAAATTCTAAGGTATGTTCTCCTTTTTACTTCCTTGTACGAAGTAAAAAGGAAGTATTGTAATCGCGAAAAGCTTCAGGCAGCATATTTCAACGAAAATATCCATTTTGACCGCTTTCGAATGCAATTTAACGATGTTTCTGGGTGATATCTGTACGTAAGGGCAGAATAAAAGACTCTTTTCCTTCAAAAAAAAAATTAAAAAAACGGCTTTAAAATGAATTCTGAAGAGAATTTTGCGTGGCGTCTGTACGAACGTATGTACGTACGTATCTCGCATAACTTAAAAACGAGTAGCCTCATAACGTTGAAATTTTGTGTATATGACTACTATAACATGTAGATGTGCACCTCGCATTTTGGTGGCAATCGGCCGCGCCAAACGTATATAAATATATTTATATATATATCCACTCTGTTACTCGGCTCAGTGATCTCAGTTTCTTTACTCTTATATGTTTGTAAATTGTAGATTTTTTGGTTTAAAAGAGATTTAATTATGTTGTTCTTATCTTCCGGTTAAGGTTTTTATGCCTTTAGTAAATCTGTATGCAATATTTTTAGAATTATCAACAATTTTAAAGTCGTTTAAGTTTTAAATTAACTTAAATTAACTTAATTAACTTAATTAAGTTAACTAATTAACTTAATTAGTTAACTTTTAAATTAACTTAATTAGTTTAAGTTTTTTAAAGCCGCTAAGCATAATAATTTTTTTTTGATCGTGGCATTTGCCTGTTTACATTTGAAACAGTAGCTAGTGGATTTGTTGCCAATATAGAGAAACTTAGCTTCGCAACAACAAAGATAACGCCTTCATTGATTATTGCGAATTAAATCATGCTTACTCCTTTCTGGAATTTTTTCGAGGAAATAAGTGTTTGAGATTTACTTCGTAATTTTTAATACAGATATTTTGAGTTTTTATGTATTTTTGCCTTGTCGCGAAGTGAGAAATGGATGAGTGAGAAACATTTGAGATTCAATTTTTTCGGTTTTGTATGAATTCTAATGTAATGAAAATTTGTTTCTTTTTTTTCGGTTTTTAATCTCAAATGAACCAGGAGAATGAAACACGTTTTCGAAGCATATACCAATCAACTCTTATGAAGCTTTAATTCATTTTCTCCTGATAAGTTCTGAATTGAGTTTTAGTAAAAGAAATTAATTTTTATATTTCTATTGTCTTGTATATTTTTTTCCCTTTTGAATTTTCAGTTTTTGAATTTGTATACTTTAATTCTTTTGTTTTAATTTTGAATTTTTAGATATTGTGTTAAACCTCTTATACAAGGATGCAATTATTAATATTTTTAAGGAATTGCCTGCTTTGTCACCAGTTGACTTTTACTTTAGATGCTTTAAGTTTATGATTAAAATATATATAAGTTCTTTTTCCCAATTTCACAATTATAGGCACGCATCTCATACCCTAAGACTGTGCACCTGCTTTTTACCCATAATACATCCGCTTGATGACTGTATCTTTTTCATTGCTTTATTTATCTCTGTATATTCCATTTCCCATATTACCTTTTTCATTGATTCTTCCTTCTAAGATACAAACAACAAAGTAAAATTCTTCGACGAAATCCGCGTTTGTTATAAACCTCGTTCTCTAACTTTGGTTCAGCCACTTGATGACAAATAAATTTAATTCCAAACTTGCATAATTTAGAAATTTACAGGTGTTTCACCTGATTATCTCTCTCGATAAAAGCTCGTCTCCAGGAAATCATCGACGATGATGAAGCAATTTTCGCACGAATTCAAATAAACGGATACAGCTGTATTCGACAAAATAAACGCAAATTTCGCACAATTTTGAAATTCGGGGAATGTGCTATACTTGCAAAAAACTCCCTATGTTTATCACATTTAAAAGGATGCCAGATGAAAAAATATAATAGAATTTTTACTATGAAGATTTATAGAATTATCTTTCCAAGCATAGTTTTAATCCTTCATTTAGCCATAGAATATGGTATAATTTAGCATAGCCCATTTCATTAGACAATTAACATTTTCTGCATCCTGTACATACATAACTTTGTATTTGTATACGAAACCTTTTGGCCGTTAGAAATAATTTTAATAATAACTGCTGGCCATTCGAAACGTAAAACAATGAAGGAAGCATTAAATAGGCTTAAAATTTGCATCCTGAATGTACTTAATAGGACATAAAAATGCATTGCATTGCAATGCTTATGCAAATAATTAGCTCCTTATAAGGAAGCGCGCACAACTGAACGTCAGCTTCTTTACTTGAAAAAAGCAGCTATCATTATCCCTTTCAATCCCAATGGGTTATATAAGTCCCAGTAAATGTTTAAAGAAGCCTAGAGGGAATTACACGCATCAATTTACTTGGTAGTTGATGTACCATTGGTATTAGACATCATTTCTAACATCCCCACACACAACTGTACATGTTAGACCGTTTACTACCACTTCAATATGGTATCACTTACAATATGGTAGACTACCGCTACAGTATGGTACCATACCGCTACGATATGGTAGACCATCATCAAGTTGTTGAATATAGGAGATCACTTACCCATCGAAGGGCCCACTAGAAGGAGGTGTTACAGTTGTACCAAGAAAAAAGCACTAAAAGAATTTGTGTGGCATGCAATCTACCACTATGCAAAAACTGTTTGACTTCTTGGCACACATAAGTTATGAAACTAAAAATAGTTTCTTTTGATTTTTACTTCCTTGTACGAAGTAAAAAGGAAGTATTGTAATCGCGAAAAGCTTCAGGCAGCATATTTCAACGAAAATATCCACTTTGACCGCTTTCGAATGCAATTGAACGATGTTTTTGCGTGATATCTTTAGGTAAGGACAGAATAAAACACTCTTTTCCTCCCCCCCCAAAAAAAAACTAAAAAACTGCTTTAAAATGAATTCTGAAGAGAATTTTTCATGGCGTCTGTACGAACGTACGTACGTACGTGCGTACGTACGTATCTCGCATAACTCAAAAACGAGTAGCCTTAGAACGTTGAAATTTTGTATATAAGACTACTATAACATGTAGATGTGCACCTCGTATTTTGGTTTCAATCGGCGCGCCAAACGTATATAAATATATTTATATATATATATCCACTCTGTTACCCGGCTCGGTGATCTCAGTTTCTTTACTCTTATATGTTGGTAAATTGTACATTTTTTGCTTTAAAAATGATTGAATTATGTTGTTCTTATCTTCCGGTTAAGGTTTTTATGATTTTAGTAAACCTGTATGCAATATTTTTAGAATTATCAACAATTTTAAAATTGTTTAATTGCCGCTATGCCTAATTTGATGGCGGCCATTGCTGTTGTTTACATTTGAAACAGGAGACTAGTGGATTTGTTGCCAATCTAGAGAAACTTAGCTTCGCAACAACAAAGATAACGCCTTCATTTATTATTTAAATCATGCTTAATCCTTTCTGGAATTTTTTTGAGGAAATAAGCGTTTAAGATTTACTTCGTAATTTTTAATACAGATATTTTGAGTTTTTATGTATTTTTGCCTTGTCGCGAAGTGAGAACTGAATTAATTGAATGAGAAATACTCAATCGTCTGTAGAAAACTGTTTCTTTTTTGTTTTGTTTGCTTAATTTCTTTTATACATCATTCTAACTTTAGTATAGTATTTGAATAGAACATGTGGCAACGATTAGATAATTCTTTAAATGATATAAATTTTGTGCATTCTGAGTTATAATATGAACGAAATATAATACTGTTAAGTGAATCTAGCGCCAGAGTGTCGCTATGGTAAACAAAGTGAATTTTAAGGAATGCATTTATTCTATTGTGGTTTATGCGCTGTCGGCGAAGTAGGTTTAATTCAATCTAATAAGTTTAAATAAAATGCAAGAAAAAATGCGTATAATTTAATATTCCGTACAAGGAAGTCAAGTGGTGTACACATCAGATTTTTTTCTTTTATGTGTCGACAGTTTAGTACTAACGGTACACATGTGTCCTACACCATTACCACCCAGTGGAACATATTTGTCCCAGGCCCTTGGAATCCCCGTTTTCAAAATAAAATGTTTAAAATGACATTTTTCAATTCTTTGCAATAATTACCAAAAGTACATAAAAAAAATCAAGTCGGTTGAAATAAATAGATAAATTGGGACTGAAAGGGTTTTAAGATGAGCGCGCCCTTATATAAGTCCGATTTTAGTTTCGATTTTTCCAATTAATTAATTAATCGCGAATGAAATAAATCTTGGGCGCCTTTATGAAAGACACTGGGTTTGCATAAAGGCGTCCATACCTTTCTGTAGGAAACCGGATTGGTATAAGGGTGTTGACGTTTCCACCAACGAAAACAATTTTTTGGGCTGTGCGTTTTGAAAGGAGACTCAAATATTTAAGTAGATTAAACCTTATTTTCATCGACTGCGCATTCTATCAAATATTCAAGTTTTATACGTTCTACCTCATGCTTAATCTGATTTTTGGGGGCTATAAATGTATAGTCAGTCAAAGACGGACACAAAAAAAAAAAAAAAAAAAAAAAAAATTGGTGTGGACACCACATGATTTCCTTGTGTAGCTTATTAAATCATACACATCTTTTGCTGCATTTTATTTAAACTTATTACGTTCAAATTTAATTGGAGGTGTTTAGATTAAGTGGCATTATGTTTACATACAGTTTTAATTGTGGCCGAGAATTAAGCAGGCGATTTTTAATCTTACGTTATTTAGTATCAAAGCTTTGTTCCAAATGGTCTGTAAAGCAAGATCTTTCACAGGTTAATAACTACACTCATGTTCATATATTAAGGATAATTTGGAGTCACGCGGAAATCGAATTCTAAAATAAATATATCACCTGTAAAATCACTACACACATCTTCAAGAATCATATGCAAATTTCAGGAAGTAACCAGGTGACACCGATGGTACGTCACAATGACGAGAGTGATATATAAAGAATACAGGCAAAGAAGTAAAATTGTTCGCAGGCGCTTTATAAGCATTTCAGTGCAATAACCGAATAGTTATGACACAAAGGACGGATTTGGATGATTTTTTACGTGGTAGAATTATCGGCCGTCTGGAATGTGGGCGTACCCGACTGGAAGTATCAGACGAACTTGGAAGTGCCCAGAGTGTCATCTCCAGGCTTTGGCAACGATTCCAAGATGATGGTAATGTGAGTAGACGTTACAGCACAGGTCGCCCCAGAGTTACAACGCCGAATGAGGACCGGTATTTGGCAGTTACTGCCAAAAGTAACAGGCGGAGCACAGCCTCAGACCTGTCTCGTCAGCTCTCTTCAGCCACTGGTACGACAATTTCAAGGCAGACCGTGTACAGACGCTTAGGGCAGATTGGTCTATATGCTCGTAAACCTGTCAGATGCGTTCCACTTACTGCAACTCACTGTCGCCTGCGTTTAGCCTAGAGTGGAGAGCATGCATTGTGGACTTCGCAACAGTGGGCTTGTGTGACGTTTTCCGACGAGTCCAGGTTTAGCTTGCAGTCTGGCTCTCGCCGGACATTCATATGGAGAGCTCCAGGTACCCGTTACCACCAAGAAAACATCATTGAACGACACCGTTACGGTGGTGCAGGAGTGCTCGTTTGGGGTGGAATTATTCTGGGTTCCAGAACTGACCTGCATGTTCAGATTGGAACCATGACAAGCCAAATCTATCGGGACGTCATTCTGGAACAACACGTACGTTTGTTTCGGGGCGCCATGGGCGCACAATTTGTGTTTATGGATGACAACGCCTGTCCTCACCGTGCAAACATCGTAAGCGAATGCCTTCAATTGGAGGATATCACCCGTATGGACTGGCCAGCATTCTCACCGGACTTGAATCCAGTGGAGCACGTGTGGGACATGCCTGGCCGACGAGTTGCAGCCCGTGAACCTCCTCCTACATGTCTACCGGAACTTCGGATAGCATTGCTTTTTGAGTGGTGTAATATCCCCCAAGATCAGATCGATAATTTGATACTCAGCATGCCTAGGCATTGTACGGACTGTATTGCGTCTTCTGTGAGACATACAATGTATTAACAATCATACCAACCATGTAATATTGGTTTTTTGTAAATACGTTTTTTTTTTTGTAATTTGCTCCAGAGAGAAAAAATGGCTATTTTTTTAATAATATCAAACATATAGCATCTTTTTTTGCTCTTTGCCTTTTGTTTAATAAATAAGCTTTACAAATAAGTCAAATTTGTTTTGCTTCTAACTCTTCCTTTGCTTGATTTTGCATTATCCTTAATTTATGGACATGAGTGTATTTTGCAAAGCTGCTCTATCCCGAAAATAAGCAAGTGTACTCATAACCGGGTATCCGGGCGTTCTCCGCATTTATCTCCTTGCGATTATTTTCGCTTCCCAAAAAGTGAAGTGTTTTCTTCCAAAGGAAAGTTTTTTTTGGGAGAGATAAAAGGAATGTGATATTCTATTCTTAGAGTTGTGCCATGAACAGACATCTACAAGCCTATTCTTTAATTACCTGTCGTATTTGCATTACGACAGGAAGTTGCATCAATGTAAACTCTGCAATATTTCTATTTTTTTAATGCATTCTGATTACTTAATTGGCATACAGTGAATTTACACTAAAACTTCGATTCCTTGAACTACAGTTAGTTGATATTTTTGACTCAATGTGTGTTGGAATTAGGAATTCGAAGGTAAGTCAAAGTGAATATTGAGACATACTATTTGAAACATGCTAACTCAAAATCGAATTCTTAATACTTATTTTCTGAGGCAAAAGCTGGTGAACATTATGTTTTTTTAGCCTTTTTTTAAGTTGCAAATCTTAGTTTATTATTTTGTTTACTATTGCTACAGATGCATTTAAAGACTTTACAATTGATTTCTTCTTTGGTGGATTTTCTCTTGTTACCAAAGATTTAACTTTAGAAACAATAGAAACAGTACGTACCTATTCGAGTATTCGTTTGGAGTCTTCTTTCCATGTAGAAGTAATGAGTGAACAGTTTTTCCCTTTGCTGTTAATTACATTAATTATTTTGCAGTTAGAAATTTTAACACCATTTCACAATGTTCTTGAATTACGGAATAGGAATATTTTTCTTCGAATAGTGCAAAAACATTTCCTTCCATCCACAGGTTGTTTATATGCGACATTTTGAAAGAAGAATAAACTTCAAAGTTGCAGACGATACTTCTTATTTCAAATAAAAAGCTGTTGCTAGAAATTTTTATTCCAAAGCATTTGCTTTTTAATTTTTTTTTTTTTTTTTTTTTGCCGAAATCATTCTAAAAATGCGCAAACACCCTCTGTACTCCTAGCTCTATGCTTTGAGATTAACTTTTCTTCAAAGTTTCTAACGGTTATATTTTTCTTGGGGAGGGGGAGGATT
The DNA here is from genome assembly GCF_044657685.1 of Stegodyphus dumicola. Lineage (NCBI taxonomy): Eukaryota > Metazoa > Arthropoda > Arachnida > Araneae > Eresidae > Stegodyphus > Stegodyphus dumicola. Next base: position 15,619,819 of record NC_140772.1, on the reverse strand, counting down.
AAATAGATAATAGGGTTAAGCTAATTTTTTTTGCATTTTTCTGTAATTAAGACGTAATTCATTGATTTTAAATCTAGAAATCTTATTATTATTTTCAGTTTCAGAATGATTGTGTAAATATATGTACGAATTTTTAGAATTTCCTTAGAGTTTTTAGTATTTAACCTTTTTTACATAGTCTTTCTACATCGTATAAGAATTTAAGATAATTAGGAGTTATCATTATTTTCAAACATTTTGGCATCAGTTTTAATGTTTTCTGAAAACGTAGGGGGCTTATTCTTGATTTTCGAAAGATACTTAAATTCAATAACTGAAGTTACTTTTGGTTATCAAGAAATAACAGGAACATTTGTGAAAACCTGGTGTAAGTTGGTGGAATAATTTCAAATTAAACGCTCTCTTACGGCAGTCTAATCTGAATTTTTTTAATTGACTGCATCATTATCCAAAGGACGCTAGCCCAGAAAGGCTATTCACTTTTCAAATTGTTGCCACCAAATATTATCGCCCTGTGTTATATTTAAAGAAATTGAATAATGAAGAATCTGCATAAATGTACGTATGTTTCTCTCATTGTGATGAAACAACAGTACCTAGATCCATCCAATTTTGAATAACATACGTTTCCAACCCGAATATGGGCATTTGGAAGCCCCAATTTAGAATTTGGAATGTGTTTTATTATCTATTTCATATTATGTGAAACTTTAATGAATTTTTGTTTAACAAACTTAACGATTTCGAAGAGAACAATGGGAACACTGTAACGGAAGGAGGAAAAAAAAAAAAAAAAAAAAAAAAAAAAAAAAAAAAAAAAATTGATCTCCAGCCGTCGAGACTCTATTGAAAATTCTAAAGATATGCTCATTTTAAAATTATTTTGCGATACTGCTGTTGAACTGAATTTTATGGTTTAAGTGCAAAGAATATGATATTTAGTAAATAAAGGTAACACACAAAAAGTTTTTTTTTTTTAAAAAAAAGCCTCTTTTGGGCGTTATGTAAAATCAGAAAGCTTTCAGAATTTGTTTTTCCTTCTTCTTTTTTACATTAATTTTGTCATAAGAAAGACCTTTTAGGTCTTCTTATAACAACAGCAATTTAGTTATAAGCTTCTGACTATTTTTAAAATTCTCACATTGATTTCAAATTAATTTCACCTTTTTATCGACTTTTATTTATTAAACAAAAATTTCTTAGAAGGTAATAATTTAATATCTTTTTTTTTTTTTTTTTTTTTTTTACATCTCAGTAGCGTTAGCACCGGATTTTAATTTTTAAACTCCTTTTAACATTTCATCTTACTATTATTTAAGATCGTTGCTTTTTTTATTTTCTTTTCTTCTCATACCAGTTGTTACGCTATTTTCTTCCTTCACGCTCGTACGGGGTTCGTGCGTATTTGGAGTGAATAACGACAACACTTGATGAAGTGTCAAATAACACACTTTATTTGCCAGTATTGTCAAGACATCTTCAAAACACGTTTTACAGTCGTCGAAGAACTACTATAAACACGCTGACACGATCAGCGACACAGCCTCCAGGTTATCAGGCTATCACGGTGGAGACAGTTTCACTGCAAAGCACCAGAGTACAGCTCCCGACTCTGCTCGGTCGTTCTCGGAACTCCACGTACTCTCGAGACTCTCCACGCTACAACTTGCGATGCACTCGACACGACACACAGAGCACGGCTCCCGACTCTTCGGTTCATTCGTTCCCGGAGCTCAACACACTCTCTCGACGATGCACTAACCCCGATACACTAAGAGACTCCTTCGGTGAACTCGACGACCCACTCGGCACTCGCTGCCCGTCTGTCAACTCGATCGACTCCTCAGGGATTGACTCGCTAGACGAGACACCAACTCGATACTAACTATCTCGCACTCGACGAGGCACACTCTCCCTCGCCATCTCGACGAGGTACACTTTCACTTGCCCTCTCGACGAGGCACACTCTCACTTGCCCTCTCGACGAGGCACTCTCCCTCGCCCACTCAACGAGGCACACTCTGAGACACTCACTGACTGCGGACCAGCAGGGTTTATATAGCTTTCGGCTTGTGTTCGAGAACATTCTGGGCTAAACCGGTAAGAATTCTTTCCAGAAGGTTCTCCATCCGTCCATGGCATATCGCCAAATGGGCGATTTCTCGTCAAATGTGGCAACCCTGCCTTCCCTTGTCATTTTATGGCAACCTGAATCTGCTTTGCGGGAAAGCCATCTTACCGGGCCTGTACATTTCGTAGCAATATTTATTTATTTATGTCTGACATATTATTTGCCCCTCTGTGCTTCCCGACTACTAATAGTCAGAAATTCCTCACAATCTTGTTCAGTCACCTACTCTACCTTCGATAGTTGGAGTATATATGTATTTGGCAAAGATTCTGTGTAAGCAGGTGCATACTAACTGTTGTGTTACAGACAATTAGAACAGTGAAGATTTTCAATTGATATGTTAAAGCCTCAGTGAATAGACCGCCTTTCTGTTGACGAAAAGAAGAAAGTCCAATCTCTGCCACGACTTCTAGAAGCAATAATAAAGTTTAACGGGCGTGCAACATGATACTTCCATATTTATCGAAGACAACAAAAGTTTTTTTTTCTTAGTATATTCCCAAAATTTTTAAGCAAAAACCTGCTAACATTTAAATTGAGTGTTACACGTAATTTTAATTTCTAGGATTTTACTTTCTATTTTCTGTATTACTGTCATAGATAAAATTATGCATGAAGTGCATGAAATAAAATTATCTTTGTATTTAGTAGTGATTATTTATTTGCTTTGAAAATTACATTTAAAAATTTTGGCGCATTCTCAATTTTTTGAGTCACTAAATATTGCAAAGAAAGCTTAAGAAGTCTCAAAATAGTTTTAGCTTATGGAAATATGTGTTATATTTGGTTAAAAATCTTGCGAGAAAAATGAAAAGTACGACAAATGTTAGAATTTCTACGAACCGTTTATTTCAAAGGTCATTCCCAGAGGTCTCTGTAACCTTGGGAAGGCACAGTAACCGAGAAGTCCGAATCCATTCTGCTTATCTCCCTCTCACATAATCCCTACAGCGAGTTTTCTGCCAGGAAAATATCGCCATATTACTTGTATTTCTGCTTCTGGCAACTATTTATAGGCCAGTCCGTTGACGGAAAGATGCTAGAGAATATTTCCGGCTGCAAATAGATGTGGCTCTGGGGAGCAGAATGTTCGTGGTAGAGCGAAGATGGTCCGTCTTGATTGGAATTCTTTCGCATATGCAAAGGGAAAGGTTTTTGTAAGCAACATTCATGCATTACATTTGTAGCGTAGATCAGTGAATTCTAGCCTTTTTACTTCCTTCTACGAAGGAAAGGAGTTATTGTAATCGCTGAAAATTTCCGGTATCATATTTCAACAAAAATATCCATTTCGATCATTCCCGAATCCCTTTAGACAATTTTTTTGTATGACATCTGTAAATACGGACAGAATTAAGATTTCCTTTTTAAAAAACGGATTGTAAGATGCATTTAACATAGACTCAAAAGGGATTTTTTGTGACGTACACTGCTTTAAAAAAAGAAAATAAATAAAAAAAAAATCTGATGTGTACACCACACGACTTCCTTGTACGGAATATTAAATTATATGCATTTTTTCTTGAATTTCATTTAAACTTATTAGATTGAATTAAACCTACGTCGCCGACAGCGCATAAACCACAATAGAATAAATGCATTCTTTAAAATTCACTTTGTTTACCATAGCGACACTCTAGCGCTAGGTTTACTTAACAATATTATGTTTCGTTCATATTATAACTCAGAATGCACAATATTTATAACATTTAAAGATTTATCTAATCGTTGCCACATGTTCTATTCAAATACTATAGCTAGAACTATGTATAAAAGAAATTAAGCAAACAAAACAAAAAAGAAACAGTTTTTTTACAGACGATTGAGTATTTCTCATTCAATTAATTCAGTTTTCAGTTCGCGACAAGGCAAAAATACATAAAAACTCGAAATATCTGTATTAAAAATTACGAAGTAAATCTCAAACACTTATTTCCTCGAAAAAATTCCAGAAAGGATTAAACATGATTTAATTCGAAATAATCAATGAAAGCGTTATCTTTGTTGTTGCGAAGCTAAGTTTCTCTAGATTGGCAACAAATCCGCTACTCAGCTGTTTCAAATGTAACCAAGAGCAATGGCCGCCATCAAATTAGGCTTAGCGGCACTTAAACAATTTTAAAATTGTTGATAATTCTAAAAATATTGCATACAGATTTACTAAAGGCATAAAACCCTTAACCGGAAGATAAAAACAACATAATTCAATCATTTTTAAAGAAAAAAATGTACAATTTACAAACATATAAGAATAAAGAAACTGAGATTACTGAACCGGGTAACAGAGTGGATATATATATATAAATATATTTATATACGTTCGGCGCGGCCAATTGCAACCAAAATACGAGATGCACATCTACATGTTATAGCAGTCCTATATACAAAATTTCAACGTTCTGAGGCTACTCGTTTTTGAGTTATGCGAGATAGTACGTACATACGTTCTTACAGACGCCACAAAAAATTCTCTTCAGAATTCATTTTACAGGAGTTTTTTAGTTTTTTGGAGGAAAAGAGTCTTTTATTCTGTCCTTACGTACAGATATCACGCAAAAATATCGTTAAATTGCATTCGAAAGCGGTCAAAGTGGATATTTTCGTTGAAATATGCTGCCTGAAGCTTTTCGCGATTACAATACTTCCTTTTTACTTCGTACAAGGAAGTAAAAAAGGACACTTCTATATCTCCCGTTCTACTGGGCCAATTGACGAAATTCAAATTGCGTTTTTTATGTCCCAAAAGCGCGACTTAGGATATCTATTAGATTTATATTAGCGTTGTTCTAATGTAAGTATTTTGACACAAAATCGGACTTCTTTTTGAAATGACATCCCAGTTTGTTTCCATATTTCGTGTCTACAACACAAATTATGGCAGACTACCAAGTTTTCGAAAAATTGCACGAGTCGTTTTTAAAAAATTAACCCCCAAAATTTTAGCTCCTCAGTGTTAAATGAATTTGATACATATTTATTAATATCTTTTTTTTTTGTTAAACTTACTTGATTCCACCTTCCAGAATTCGAAATTTAGGCTTAATCCAAATATAACTCGCACATTTTTATGATTTATTTTTAAAATTTGTATCTTTAAATACTTTTTATAAAATTGTATTATAACATATAAAATTTCTAACATCATTTTAGAGATGTATTTCTCGGCACACCTGCGAAAAAATTAGAGTTTTTATTCAAAATTTTCTAAGATATACATGAATTTGCATGTTGGAACGTTTTTAAACTTGGCATCTTTTTTTTTTTTTTTTTTTTTTTTTTTTTTTTAAATCTATAACAACGTCAAACGATAATATGCACTTTGCTAAAATTATTTGAAAGTATGAATGGTGAATTTTTTTCGGCTCGTCTACAATGAAAAAAATAAAAGAAAAATAGGTTGCTATAAATTAAGAAGTTCGCCAAGTGCACTATTCTTGGCGAAAACTGAAAAAATTTCGCCAAGATAAATTTTTGAATTTCTCCTTAAAGTTTGCACCAAATTTTACAAAATTTAATACTTAGGAATAATTTGAGTCATAGAATTGAAATATGGAAAACAATTGGCATGCCATTTCAGAAAAGTCCGATTTTGTGACAAAATACCTATGTTAGAATTATGCTATATATAAATCTGATATATATTTTGTCGCGGCTTGAAAAACGCAATTTGAATTTCACCAATCGGGCCGGTAGAACGGGAGATATAGAACTGACCTTTTTTTTTGGCACAGTTTGCATACGTTCGCATGTGTGTTGTATGTATATATGTGTATCTCGCATAACTCAAAAACGATTAGCCATAGAACATTGAAATACATATCTTAAAAATCATTTTCCGGCCTTTATTTTCGTAATCGTTGGTTGCAGTCATATACTATATACAGTAGTTACAGAAGGGTTTTAAATGACGAAAACTTTCATGCTTTGGTAATGTCAAATTAAAAGAAAACATTCGACCAATAGCGAAATATTCGGTCTTCCGGTTTCTACATTTATATATAAACGTTTTCGAGAATTTCAGGCTTCTCCGAAGGTTAATATGAGTAGAAATCACTTTCTCTCTACTAAGGCATCCCTCCAAAGGAAAACACCATTTTACTTGTTTGCTAATTTTTTTTTATAACAAGGACTGTATTAAAGAATTATATTCTACAACAGGAAATTTTTTCTTTCACTTGAATTGCTATGGTTAAGTACAGAATGATCAGTGATCCCTCTCTAAGATGGTTCACATAATTTCAGACGATCTTGGGCTCTTGTGAAGGATGATGTCTTAGAGCGGTGACTCTCAATACCATTGCCAAAGTTCTTAGAAAGACAGGTCACTTTTATGTTGGTCATCTTTGAGAGATGTCAACAGATGAGGATTCACTGGGTTTAAAATTGGTTCTTTCTTAAACAATATTTTTTTCCCCCCCAATGGCAGATTGTGAACAATTACAAATGTAACCCTGTCCATTAATCTATATAAGGCCGTTACGGAGGCACTTAATAGGTGGGGCACCATCGTCTTTCCTATGAAGGGACGGACAGGTACAACCCCGCCTTCTCCGGGATTCGAACCCAGGCCCTTCGGCATCGCAGTCATCTTCCCTGACCACTATACCGACTAAACAATAATACATTAAGCGAATTTAATTGTATGTGTACGATAAATGATACTATAAAGTAAATATATTGTTACGAATCGTGTAATTAGATAGGTAATTTTAGTAGAATTATAAGTAAAATTGTTGTATTTCTTTTGTAATGTGAAAAATCCAAACAGGAGCTATGCCGGAAAAGTAAGAATACAGGGGCAAGTGCATTTAACATTGAGTATATGGGTATCTCGGGTCATTTGGCGAGAAATCGCCAAAAGTAGCCACATATGGCGACATTTTGGTCAGATCCCTATATTTCCGTAACATGTATTGAAATTGAGTAAATGTAATTGACCACTATGTCAGCTGTAATCGTAATTCCACCCTGGTATAGCTTTCCAGTAATTTAGAGAAGCAGAAAGTACTAGATACTCATTATATCGTGTGATATTGTGAACATTTGTACGAGTATCTCTATGCAATTTCTTTCGATAAATATAAGTGTTATTAACCTATCATTAGACCTGGGCATTCAATCTATTGCGAACTCGTAGGCACTCATCAATATTACATAATGCACCCATAATGTAGGAAAATATCTCAAGTCAGAAACCGCGATATGAACAAACTACATATTAACAGAGAGGGCCGAATGAAGTTATTTAATTACCCCTGCCGATAATCTCTACATATAAATAAAAGAAAGAGTCTGTCTTTGTGTGTGTGTCTTTCGTTAGCGCTGAGCGTAAGCTAATAGACCCACGGCTACGAAATTTGGTACATAGATGCATCTAGACAAGAGCCAGTGCACCTCGAAGCGATTTTTTCGAAATTCGAATTCAAATTTTTTAATTTTATGTTTTGCACTTAGCTAGGCACTTAGCTATTTTACGAACTTAAAATAAATTTCGTGTTTCAATAAATCGATTCAATACGAATTTATTTAACAAAGGGAGCTTAACACCTTTTCAACGGGAATTTTTCTAAAAAAAATTATTTTGAAAAATGTACAGTTTATTTTTCTTTATTCAACAGATTTTTGGACACGTTAAGCTTTTATCCTTGCGACTGCTTTTACAAAAAGAATTTTGGAGAAATGATAATATTTTGTACTTAAAAATTTTTTTTTTAAATGAAGCTACCGAGTACACTTCTCACATCTTTAAAAATGTGATTTTGGCAACAATTTTTCTGTCTTATTGTTGTTGATAGATTTTTGCTGAAATCGCATCATTTTGAATAGTTTAATTTTTTTAGAAATATGGGTTTGGCAACAATTTTTCATCGTATTTCTTATGTCACTGTTTTTAAGAGATTGGCATATTTCATTGTCATTTTTTTATATATATAATAAATTTTTATTGAGTTTTTTTTTTGATAAAGTTGTTCTACAGAGTAAAATTCTGCGCGGAATTTTTCGTTTTTTGAGTTTCTTTTATGTTATTTTTTGCTTATTTCACCATTTGTAAGATATTGAAAAGTTTTGCATGATTTTTTTTTCTTCAACGGAAAGTTGGTTAATTTTTTTATTACGATAATTAATATTTGTATTAAGGGATATAGCTTATTTCAATGTAATTTTTTCTCTTGAAAATTTAAGATAAAATATAATTAATTATACTTTGCTTTTCAGAATTTTTTGTTTTTGTATTCTTCTATGTTATTTATTGCTCATTTCACTGTTTTTAAGATACTGAAAAGTTTTGAGTGATTTTTTTAGGAAACAAAGTTCTTAACTTCCTTTATACCATTTGAGTCCTTACGATTTCGCAAAGGGAAAATGGTTAATTTATTTATTAGGATAATTAATATTTGTATTAAGGGATATTGCTTATTTCATTGTAATTTTTTTCTCTTGAAAATTTAAGATAAAATATCATTAATTATACTTTGCTTTTCAGAATTTTTTGTTTTTGTATTCTTCTATGTTATTTATTGCTCATTTCACTGTTTTTAAGATACTGAAAAGTTTTGAGTGATTTTTTTAGGAAACAAAGTTCTTAACTTCCTTTATACCATTTGAGTTCTTACGATTTCGCAAAGGGAAGTTGGTTAATTTGTTTATTAGGATAATTAATATTTGCATTAAGGGATATTGCTTATTTCATTGTAATTTTGTTATACGTAATAACTTTTTTTTATGAAGTTGTTCTGCAGAGTAAAATTCTAAGCAGTTTTTAAATTAAAAATTTTAAATTTAACGTTTGGTGTTCCCTTCAGCCATTTTTCCGGTACATTTAAAAGCCAGACGAAGGCTGGCAGCAAAGCTGCCAGTTAATAATATATTATGGTGAATAAAACTTCATTTAAGGTAAAAAATTTTAATAAACAAATAAATAATCGGGGAATTTAGTAATATTAAAATTAACAGTAAAAATATGAAATTCCTGTTTAATCATATTTTTGAAATGTATAAAATTTTGCTGTGTTTTAGTACTAACATCCGGGTAATCGGCTGTTAATTTGGGTTTGTTTCTGGAATGACGCGAAACATATTTTATTTAAAAACAATAAATGCAGCTTGATTAACCTGAGGCTAACTGAACGTTTTGCCTTATATTCGTCTTCGAAAAAGCTAACTGCAATTTTAACAAGAATTTGAAAGTCGAAGGTTTCTCTTTTTCGTTGCCATTATTTCTGTTTCCTTTCTTACCAGTAACATTATTAGTCCAAAGGGATTTGAATCCCGAAGGACTATTAGTTTCGTTTTGGCATTTTGCGTCGGACTCATAAATGTCGGTTCACTTTTCAAACTGTTGCCACAAAATGTTAGAGTCCTGCATTATATTTGAAGAAATTAAATAATGAAAACTCTGCATAAATGTATGTATATTTCTCGTATTGTGATAAAACAACGGTACATAGAGTCATCGAATTTTGAATAACGTAATCCTCCAACGAATATGAGCATGTGGAAGACCCAATTTGAAATTTGAAATTTGTTTTATGATCGATTTCCTATTTTTTAAAACTTTGACGAATTTTTGATTAACAAACTCAAGAATTTCAAAGCGAGCAATGGCAACGTTGTGCAGAAAAAACATTTTTATCTCCAGCGCGTGAGTCTCTGTATCGGAAATTCTAAAGATATGCTCGTTTTAAAACTATTTTGCGATATTGCTGTTGCACTGGATCTTATGGTTTAAGTGCGAGGAACATGATATTTAATAAAGAAAGGTAACACACAAAATGTTAAAAAACGCCCCTTTGGACGTAATTTAAAATCTGAAACATTTCAGATTTTTTTTTTTTTTTTTTTTTGTTGGCCTTTTTTTTCCCGGTAACTTTTTCAAGACATTAATACAGTATCTCTAAAACACTCACCTTAAAGATTCTGGGACCCTTTTCACTTTTCCCGTAATATATCTTGCTATTGACACTGTTAGGAATTTTGTCTACACGTCAATAATTTTAGTGAAATTATATGGGAAATTGTAGCACCTTTTGTGCAATGCAACTTAAAATACTTGAAAAGGGCGAAGCTCTGCGGGGAAAACAATGTTACAGGGGCAAGTCTGTTTTGCACTGGGGTAAATGTCTATACCGCTTGTGGTGAATCAGCTGCCCTGCAGACAAAGTTCTTTTAGTGGTTTTGTAACTAATTAATATTACTCTATGTTGCCTAAATATAGAAGCTAAAAAAATAAAGTGTAAAACTTGCTACAGTAGCAGAGAACTACGTTGAAAAGCTTTACAGATAGTTTTAATTTATCTTTCATAGATGCATTAAAATCAGATCCAATATTTGAAGGCTGCCCTACATATATATCTGTTACCGCGAAAGACCGAAATTGGAGAATGTCGACTTTCACCGGAGAATGTCAACATTCACCAAATACGTCGGTGAAAGATCGAATATTTCTTTACATTCTTGTACATTCGGACCCTCACCTGTGTATGTCGACAATCACAGATATGCTCTAGTATAGCTCGAAAAGTATATGTACACGCTGCCGTTCCAAAAGGAAGTGTTCCACAAATAAATGCAGTTGTAAAAGCAAGGGTCTCTTGTGCAATTCAAAGTGTCATAATAGTTTAAGTTGTTGCAATAAATAAGATTTGAATCACATAATTTGGTAAGTTTATAACTTCTATTATTTTCCTTTCTCATTTTGAATGTACTGTGTGTTTTAAGTTCTTATATTCTTAAGTTCTTATTCTGAATCTCAAGTGCGTTTTTTCGCGAATGAATTACGGAGAAGGAAATATAATATTCTTATATGTTCAACATTCACCATTAGTACATGGTGAATATCGACATTCACCGGTGTAAGTCAGAAATAAGAGTATTTGGAAAATATTTCGGACATACACCAAGCGACTATGTGAATGTTGACATTCACCGGTGAAAGTCGACATTCTCCAGATTTCGGTGTTTCACCGTAACATATACACAGCACAGTATTCTGCAGATTATGCTAGCATAATATGTCATTTTTTAACACCTTTGTGTAACACCTAGTTGATGATGTATTGTGAGATTTAGCTCCAAATTTATTCTAATGATATACTCTTTTTAAATATTTTTAGCCCAAAGGCTCTCGAAACGTGCATGTGTGCATAAATGAAAAATAAATGCTCCTTTGAGTATAATATAAAGTCTGAAAGCTTTCAGATTTTTTTTTAGTCCAAAGGGGCAATTTACCCTGAAGGACTATTAATTTCGTTTTGGCATTTTGCGTCGAAAACTTTAAAAGGCTGTTGTACCAATTTTCAAATTGTTGCCACCATATATTGTTTGTTTTGCACTAATAGTTTTGGACAGTAATAATCAAATCCTTCCTCAATAAAAACACCTTTTTGTAGTCCGAAAGGGTTTTGTCCCTGAGGGACTATTGTTTCCGTTTTGCGATTTTACGTCGAATCACTCTGAATGTCTGTTTCACTTTTCAAACTGTTGCCACCAAATATTATCGCCCTGTATTATATTTGAAGAAATTAAATAATGAAGAATCTGCATAAATGTATGTCTTTTTCTCGCACTGTGATAAAACAACGGTACCTAGAGCCATCCAATTTTTGATGACGTGATCCTACTGCATATGGGCATCTGAAAGCCCAAATTTGAATTTTGGAATTTGTTTTATCATTGATTTCATATATTGTAACACTTCAACGAATTTTTGATTAAAAAACTAAACGATTTCAAAGCGAGCAACGGCAACACTGTACAAAAAAAGAAAAATTTTTTTATCTCCAGCGCGAGAGACTCTGTATCGGAAATTCTAAAGATAGGTTTATTTTAAAATTATTTTGCGACATTACTGTTGAATTGAATTTTATGGTTTAAGTGCAAAGAATATGATATTTAATAAATAAAGGTAACACACAAAACGTTAAAAAAAGTCTCTTTGATAATTTAGTAAGTTTTTTATTACTGTTATTTTATTTTCTCTTTAAGAACGTACTGTATAATTAAGTAAGTTTTTAACTTCTATTATTTTCCTTTCTCATTTTGAATGCATTGTGTGTTTTAGGTTCTCATGTTCTTAAGTTCTTATTTGAAGTTTCAAGTGCGTTTATTCGCGACTGAATTAGGGAGAAGGAAATATAATATTGTTATATGTTCAACATTCACCATTAGTACATGGTGAATGTCGACATTGACCGGTGTAAGTCAGAAATAAGAGTATTTGGAAAATATTTCGGACATACACCAAGAGACTATGTGAATGTTGATATTCACCGGTGAAAGTCGACATTCTCCAGATTTTGGTGTTTCAACGTAACATATCTATTATTCTCTTAAATTAAAACTTGAAAAAGCGAAGCTATGCGGGGAAAATAATGTTACAGGGGCAAGTCTATTTTGCACTAGTACTCTATGTTGCCTAAATATAGAAGCTCAAAAAATAAAGTGTAAAACGTGCTACAGTAGCAGGGAACCGCGTTGAAAAGCTTTACAGATAGTTTTAATTTATCTTTCATAGATGCATTAAAATCAGATCCAATATTTGAAAGCTGCCCTACATATATATCTATTTTTCTCTTAAATTAAAACTTCTAAGTAATTGGCTAGACACCGGGAACATATCAGAAAGATTAAAAATTCATTACAGATAATTCTGAAAGTAAAGAAATCTCACGTGGACACTACATGTCTTTCTTGTACGACCTATCAAATTATACACACTTTTTAATGCAGTTTCATTCTTTCTTCGAATTTCATTAGAAATATATTTTTCATTCAAATAATTCAGTTCTCACTTCGCAGCAAAAAAAAATATGTAAACCTCAAAACATTTAGAGTTTCTGCTCAAAAACAAGCAATTCGGTATATATGTGTAAGATGAAAAATATGAAAACAAACTTCGGATTTTAATTGGCTATAACCTCTTTATATATACATTTTTTAATTTAGGGACTTCCTCTCTCTGTCTTAAATATAGCGCTATAAGTTTAAACTGCGTCATACAAATTAACCATGCGATCCTACGTAACGCTTAATGCAGATACCTCTTGGCCATTCAAATAATTGTAAACCAAAACTTAACTCCCTTCCTTCTTCCTCTGAATTGATACGTCCTTTTTTCATTTACGCTTTCCTCCTGGGAAGACGCTTTACTCCTATGCTCACTTTTCTAAGATGACGTCGTACTTTAAAACCCGTGTTCATGGAATTATTATATTGCGGCCGATATGAGCTAACTGCAGGTTACAGCTGTTCTATGTACAAAATTTCAACGTGCCGAGGCAACTCGGAGTTATGCGAGATACATACATAGATACGTATGTACAGAAGTCAACGAAAAAAAAAATCTTTTTTGAAACCATTTTAAATTAATTTTATATTTTGTTTTGGGAAAAAGAGTCCTTTATTCTATCCTTGCGTACAGATGTCGAGCAAAAACAGGATTAAATTGTATTCGATAGCAGCCAAAATGAATATTTTCGCTGGAATATGATACTCGAAATGTCTCGTGATTGCAATCCTTTTTACTTCCTTGTACGAAGTAAAAAGGAAGTATTGTAATCACGAAAAGTGTCAGGCAACATATTTCAACGAAAATATCCATTTTGACCGCTATCGAATGCAACTTAACGATGTTTTTGCGTCATATTTGTACGTAAGGAAAGAATAAAAGACTCTTTCCCTCCAAAAAAATTATAAAACTGCTTTAAAATGAATTCTGAAGAGAATTTTGCGTGGCGTCTGTACGAACGTATGTACGTACGTATCTCGCATAACTCAAAAACGAGTAGCCTCAGAACGTTGAAATTTTGTATATAGGACTGCTATAACATGTAGATGTGCACCTCGCATTTTGGTTGCAATCGGCCGCACCAAACGTATATAAATATATTTATAAATATATCCACTCCGTTACCCGGCTCAGTGATCTCAGTTTCTGTTTATGTTTGTAAATTGTACATTTTTTGCTTTAAAAATGATTGAATTATGTTGTTCGTATCTTCCGGTTAAGGGTTTTATGCCTTTAGTAAATCTGTATGCAATATTTTTAGAATTATCAACAATTTTAAAATTGTTTAAGTGCCGCTAATCCTAATAATATTTTTGATGGCGGCCATTCTTGTTTACATTTGAAACAGCAGGATAGCGGATTTGTTGCCAATATCGAGAAACTTAGCTTCGCAACAACAAAGATAACGCCTTCATTTATTATTTTGAATTAAATCATGCTTAATTCTTTCTGTAATTTTTTCGAGGAAATAAGTGTTTAAGATTTACTTCGTAATTTTTAATACAGATATTTTGAGTTTTATGTATTTTTGCCTTGTCGCGAAGTGAGAACGGAATTAATTGAATGAGAAATACTCAATCGTATGTGAAAAACTGTTTCTTTTTTGTTTTGTTTGCTTAATTTCTTTTACACAACATTCTAGCTTTATTATAGTATTTGAATAGAACATGTGGCAACGATTAGATAATTCTATTCTTTAAATGATGTAAATTTTGTGCATTCTGAGTTATAATATGAACGAAATATAATACTGTTAAGTGAATCTAGCGCCAGAGTGTCGCTATGGTAAACAAATCGAGTGAATTTTAAAGAATGCATTTATTCTTTTGTGGTTTATGCGCAGTCGGCGAAGTAGATGTAATTCAATCCAATAAGTTTAAATGAAATGCAAGAAAAATGCGTATAATTTAATATTCCGAACAAGGAAATCATGTAGTGTACACATCAGATTTTTTTACTTCATACAAGGAAATAAAAAACATGTTTGCAAGGAAAATGATTTCCTAATCTTCAAATGCTTTAAAACGTTTAGTTTTAAACCGTAATTACAGTTAGTTACTCCTAAAAAAAAATAAAAGATTGATTTGTTTTTCTTACAGTTATTTGTTGGCTGGCTTTCGTCTCACATATCCAATCTTATTTGTTTATCTAGAGCTACTCTTCCCGTTAACTTAAAACGAAAGTATTTGTTGCAATTAAGTAAAACTCGTACTGATAGCTACATTCAAAGGAACAGAATTAGCTGCTTCTAGCTTCTGCCCGTAATTTGCTTTTTAGAGTGAGAAACAGGAGGAATTGTGGGTAGAAAAATGCGTCTGCGAATAGAGCAGTGGGCCTATCATTCGACCTGATGGAAAAAAAAATGAAGTTAGAGAAAGGTTTGAGGTCTTAAACGCGAGGAAATGATTACACGTTTGCGTTCAGCAACAATATTTGAAATAATCCAGTATGTACTTTTAATATGATGCCTTTATTTGTAATACTGTGAACTTTTGGTTTATCAAGAACGCATTAAATGGTTTCTGTGTACTATATATATCAAGGATTAGATTATCTGTTAGGAAATGTGAAAAAAAATTTAATTAATAAAGGTGTAATTAGTTAGTAATGAATTAAATGGGATTTAGAGGGGATTCTAATTCCCCTTGAAAAGTTGGGAATTTTCAATGGAATCAACAACAGTTTTATTTTTGTTCATAGTTTAAATTTACTTTTATTAATTTAGAATTTATAAATTACGAATCCATTTTAATTAATTACAAATTTCCATTTTAGACTTCCTCAATAGTACACCCTTATTAACTAAATTTTCCTTCACATTTCCTAGGAGATAATCTAATTATTGATATATTCTACATTAAGTTAAAATTTAATTCTAGCAGCTATAGCTATATATTTTTTCAAGTTCTTTTAAAATAAATTTAGAAATTCGTTAATTTTTAAGGTTTTTATCCTTATATTTCTTTACAAATTTTTCATCGCAGAACGGCGAAGAAATTATTACCACAAGCCATCAGCTAAAAAAGTTTGGTAAAAGTATAGTTTAGGGTACCCCTTGGCGAATTTTGGCAGTACATGGATACCGATTTTGTGCAATTCTTTGACTCGTTATTTTGGCTTTGTGTAGCGGCGATTTTTGCGCAAAAAATCGCCGCTACATAAAGCCAAATAACAAGACAAACAATTGCACAAACTCCGTATCTATGTACACATCGACTTATTTTCACTTAAAAAAAAAAAAACCCCGAATTGCACAAAAATGGCATTGCGCACTCCTTTGACTTTATCCATGTACACGTCGACCTATTTTCACTTAAAAAAAATCTCCGAATTGCACAAAAATGGCATTGCGCACTCTTTTAACATTATCCACGTACACGTCGACCTATTTTCACCTAAAAAAAATCCCAGAATTGCACAAACTTGCATTGCGCACTCCCTTTACTTTGTCCATGTACATATCGATATATTTTCACTTAAAAAGTCAAAGGAGCATCAAAATCTACAATATAGGTAAACAAAAAATACATAATCTCAATAAAATACATTTTAAACCAAAAAATAAAATAACATAAAAAAGGAAAACATATTATACATTTAAGCACTACCAAAAGCAAATATTTACTTACCCTGATTTTCGAGTTCGATTCGTACACCAGAGCCACGTAAAAATCAAAATATCAATCATACTCAAAATGACTTTTTTCAAACCAGGTACTCTTTCTCATCGAACGCTTCACATAGTGACCATCTGAACCTTTCTTCCTACAAACCCATTCAAATCCCTCTAAACGGTTTTAACACACACCTCAAAAACGCTTACAAAACATCCCATGATTCAAAATTTCCCAGAATCATGCACCCGATTACGTCACAATAGGGTTTTCATAACATTCAACTACTCAGGCTACCATAAATGAAACAACAACTTGGCGATAAATCAAACAATTTCGCCATAATACAAGGGGTATCTTAAAGTCTACTCTACCCCTAATCCAGAATAAAATCATCCAAATATAAATATATACAATATAAAATCAAATACATACAATTTAAAACAATATATGCTGTATAAAACAGTATCTCAAGGTATCTGGACTTACCTTGGAGGCAAGGATAATAAATCTTCCATGATATCCAGGAACTTAAATTCTTGTATAACTTCTTGAAAATAAAATCACACAAGAGTCCAAAAAGATTTTATTTTATTTCCAGAAATCTGATCAGTAGGTTAAAAGACCGTAAGGATAAAATGAATAAAACTCCAAGTATAAAATTTAAAATAATAAAGTAACTCTCCCTACCGCAGATACTATATAATGAAGTCAAGGATTCAAATCTAGATGCTGTCTGATAAAATTTTTTTCTCTAATAAGAGAAGGGCAGTCTCTCCAAAAGGAATCGTGTTTATAATCAATATCTTTTCCGTATTGACAATCTCTCTTTTCGTGCTTTCCACAACATCTTGAACACGTTTTGTCAAACTTACAGTTTTTCTTTGAATGGCCAAAGCGTAAGCAATTCGTACATCTTTTTGGTTGTATAAAGAACTTAGCAGAATAGGCTTTCCAGCCTACCATGACCCGGTTGCGACTCAAGGTATCTTCCTAACTATCATCGCAGAAATTTCGTAGATCCTATGAGAAACCTCATGCTCATTTGCTTTGATCCGAAACAACGATCTTACGCATTTACCATCGCATGTACAATATTCTTTAAGTCTAGACATCATCAGATCCTCTTTAACTGAATCACTAACGTTATAGATTATAATTTTTGGTTTAATAAATTTACTTCGTCGTGTTCGGACCAAAGTTTTCAATTGCGCATTCTCCAAAATAGCTTTTTTGAATAGAAACGTCAGTTCTATCTTTCAGATTGATGATCATATCTCCATTTTTTTCTCCGGTAAGAACTAAAACTTTTAACACCTATTTCATGCGGTTGGATTTGAGCATTTAACTCATCATAAACATCTACGTCATCAGTAACCGGTTTTATAACCAATTCATTAGTTTTAACTCTTTTTGAATTTTTTGTATCCCGAACTTTACCACTCGGTATGACGTCATCTCTATTTCTTTTACCGTCTAATTTATCATCAATCATTTGTTTAAGCTCTTCTTTAAATTCTAACAAAGTCTCTTCATTGCTCTTGGCCATTTCCATCTCCCTGATTTTGAGAGACGTCTTATGCTCCCATTTCATAATTGCATCAACTTTTATATTTAACTCTGTTACTAAGTCCTTGGTCCACTTTATCGCCTGGCGGTACTTTCGCCATAGTTAAGTATCAAATATTTGAATTAAATAAATTAAAAGAGCCTTTAACTTTCTTCCAAACGACAAGAAATAAACGAATTTAAAAGATAGGGTGTGAAATGACCCTCAATTTTAATACCTCAATTTTAGTGAAATCTCTGAATCCACATAATATGCCGTGAACATCAATCCAAATATTAATGCGTGATAAAAAATCGCGAAAGTGAAATGTCAGAGATTAATTAAACTCAGAAAACGAAAGCACTACAAGATTTCTACTATTACGCCATATATTTATAACTGCGAAACAAATGCAAATTAAAACGTAAACAACATATGCTCACATGGCACGGAGATTTAGTGTCAAAAGAGCAATATAGCAGCTCATTAGTGCGTTTTCGAAACCCCTCCCTCAGTGGCTACGCTGATGTGCACTTGTGAAATATGCGACCCGTTTAAATACTCACTTCAATTAACTTTAAATTTGCATCCTGGCGAGGAAGTGCGAGAGGAAGTTGAGAAGTTCAGGAAAGATAACAAAAATTTGAATAATAGGTTAAATGAACTAAGAGAAACCCCACAACTTGTGAGATGAACCTCAGTGGCTTCCTGGGTGGCCGCCTATATCTCCTATACTTGGAGCTTGGCATTGTGCCTTTCCTTATGATTATTTATATTTCTGGTAGTACTGACAAGTATTTTTGACAAGGACTCGCAGTGTGTAAAAGAAAAACTTTGTTTCTCCTTCTTTCTCAAGTATGCATTGCGTAGATAACATTTCTTAAATTCTGATCAGGGACTCCTGGGTATAGAAGAGTTAATAACAAAGGATTTGTCTGTGATTTTTCAAAGCAAATCTGAGACTTTGTATGAAAAGCAGAAACAGTTGGCTGGTTAAAAGTTAAAATCACAAGTTACATAGCAATCGAATCACTGACCTCTGGAATACGCAACCAGTATGCAGACCACTACACCACAAATGCACGCTAAGAAGGCGGGAGAAATACCTTGTGTACTCCCGCTTTTAAAGGGTGACTGGGGTTTTTAGGGGACCCAATTCCCAAATTCTGGGTGGTTAGAATCATCATACACCACCCTTTTAGTTCGGGCGCCACTGTAGAGACTAATTGGAAGCAGGAGACTTGAAAAATGAGCAACGCCTTCACCGGGAATCCAACCACGGATCTCTGGAATATGCGTCCAGCATGCAGACCATTACACCACGAAGGCACACTAAGAAGGCGGGAGAAATACTTTATAAACCTCATAAACTTCAAATCCGAGAGGATTTTAGTGAAATTGTTTATGTTATTGTGCTTTTCAAGTATTAGAAATCGGCCGCCCAGACGGTACAGTGGTTAATGGAGCTGACTACGATATCAAAGGGCCCGAGTTCGAATTCTGGAGAAGGCATGGTTGTAACTGTCCGTCCCTTCATAGGAAGCAAAGTGGCCCACCCTTTAGGTGCCTCCGTAATAAAGTGACCATCACTACAGGCAATAGTAGTGGCCAACCCGAAGTCAGCTGAGGGCCCGCCATTGGGGCAAAGAAACTATTAGAAATCTAAAGTAAGAAAGTAAATTCTATGAAACGAATATAAATATTCTAATAATTATCATGAAATCGAATGACACCTCCAAGTTAGTTACTAACATTAAATGAACAGTGATACTGAACTGTTTAATTTAATTATCATACTGATGTCTACTTTTTTTTTTACTTCCTTCAAAGAATAATGTGTGAAAACTGCTGCCATATAAATAAATTATTAAATAAAAACTTTTCGCAAAGAGGATCACTGTTGTATTTTCACTTCCTGTGAAGGAAATTTTCGGCGATTACATAATAATACATCCCTCATCTAGAAAACGCATGTGCGTTGATTTCACAATACTTTTAGAAATTGGAACTATATCACTTTAAGAAACCTTTCTCAAGGAAACTATTTTCTTAAACCAAATATTTTAGAAAACACAATCTGATAAACCGGAAAAAAGAATTTAACATTTTCTCATGGGATTACTAGAGAAAAATACTGGAAAAAAAACCCTTCCAAAATTACTTTTTATCAAAACATTTATTCCAAGAAAATACTCTTAGTTTCAGGCTCAGAGGAATAGAGGCATTAACAACTGAATACAATCACTTTTATTGCATGTGCCCATGTAATTGACAATCTTTTATGAAATTCGTATGTAACGTGTATTTTTAATGCAGCCTTTGATTTATATAAATTCGATTCGAAATGGACAAAGAGACCCACCATCGCCATTTCGACTTCGATTCGAAATAGACGACCAGACCATTCTGGAGAAGAAATGAACAGTTGGTCCCTTTCTTCTGCAGAATCACAAAAGGAGTCAGCAGATAGAATCGTAACTAGAGTCTATATACTTTCACTTATAGGGCTGTAACTAGAGTCTTGGGAGCCCCGGTACAACAAATGATAATGGGTTACTTTCTTTATTGTTTCTCATAAATGTTTTTTTTTTTTAAATATCTGATGGCTAGGCAAAAAGGTACAAAGAACTAAAATCTTATAAACAAAGGTTACAAACAATAAAACTAAGAACAAAAAGACCGCAGCAATCAATTGTAAGTCATTGCCTAAGGAGCGTTCTTGCCTTCCAGTTCCTCGACTTTTCTGTAAGAAAACAAAGAGACTACGTCGCGGAGCAAGTGGTCCCTGTCCATTTCTTCTCCAGAATCCCAAAGCGGGCAAATAGGATCGCTTGAAATGCATACGTAGTTTAGGTGGGTGGCAAGGAAATCATGTCCTGTAGACAGACGGAAAGGCGAACTGCATTGTGTCTTGGACTACCGGGAATAAAAGAAGGGCTTAAACATTCTGCACCATTTTAAGGCTGTGCGAATCTGAAGATCTCGTGAGATATAAAATGTAAATAATTTAAAAAAAAATCAGTTTAATCCTCCAATAAGAAATGGCTGCATGCATTAGGATGTTGTAGTAAGCTGGCAACTCTTTTTGCAAGGAAGTCCGCTTGCTCGTTGCCCCAAAGGCCACAATGGCCAACCATCTACTGGAGAACGATTTGTTTCCCCTTTAAAGTGAGAATTCTCAGGAATTCTCGACACTGCAAAATTTCAAGTGTTAATGAGTGTTCAACAGAGTTAACCGACTGAATGGCTGCGTGAGAATCATAAAAAATGATTGCCTTTGCAAACTTAAAAAAATGGCTAGCTAATTTATGGCTATGCATATGGCTACTACATCACTAAGGTTATTGCTAAGTGGAGAAGAAATTGAAGATATTAGGCATAATGCAGAGCGTAATATGAAACATGTGGAATATAATTAAGATGAAATATTTGCTAGCAAATTATTCTCAATATACTTTATTTTTACAATTGATTGCTGCCGTTCCTTAGGATGTTGTCTTAACCTTTGGAAAATAATTCAGAACGTAGACTAATTTCTTTACATCTTTCAACCGCGGAAGGTTTGTTTAATTTAATTATAGCAAAGCACTCGAGGACTATCTGTCTAAGGAGAGGGATGCCTTCGTGGATCATTCACTGAAGAAAACTAGCTAGTATACACGTTGCGCATGGGGAAAAGCACGAAAACGCCCGACCGAACTACCAGTGTTCAGCGATTTTACCATTCGGTCGCTGGTGCGCCTAATCACCGAAGGATCGCAGGTCTGAAGTTGAATTAAAATTCAGAAAAGTATGCTAAGTTACATATAAAATGCACAAATGAAAGATATTTTGTGAATTAAAAATTTCTACTACCGTATTTACGCGAATCTAATGCGCATCGTTTTTGGCCAAATAAAGTATTCAAAATTGGGGTGCGCATTAGATTCGATGGCGCATTAGATTCGAGTGCAAAGTTCGCCGATGACGTCAACCAAATTAAAATTGTAACAATGGATTACTGTATTTCTCGACTACATTTACCGTTACATTTATCGTTGACACATTATTGCATAGAGGATACAAACTGCAGAGTACGTAGTCACGAAATGGAGGGCAAACAGAGAAGAATGTCATATGACGCTACTTTCAAACGTAAAGTAATTCTTTATGCTGAAAAAATGGCAATAGAAAGGCAGGGAGAGAGTTCAACGTAGATGAGAGCAATGTTCGCTTGTGGCGGCAACAGAAATTGGCACTGTTTGCAACTAAAGATTCAATAAATTAATCATACTATTGATGCGCATTACATTCGCCGACAAACAATTTTTTTATTATTTAAAGTTTTAAAATGGGGATGCGCATTAGATTCGATGGCGCATTAGATTCGCATAAATACGGTATATTCCAATACGATTGTAGAGTCATTAAGGTTTTTCGAAGCAGAATACATGGAAAATGAGCAATGTCCTCGCCGGGACTCGAACCTAGACCTTTCGAATACGCGCCGAGTGTTCTACCTTTACACATCAAAGGCATGAAGAAAAAAAGGGAGAAAATAGCTTATACACCCCTGGGGTGGGGCTGCGCCTCTTTCTGTACCTTATATACTCCCCCTTTTAAACTGGACTGGGGATTAGGAAACCTAGTCGTCAAATCCTAGGGTGAAGAATCATTATCCACCACCCTTTAGTTCGGGCGCCACTGTAGAGGCATTAGGTTATTTTAAGCGGGGGATGTGAAAAATAAGCAACGCCGTCGGCGAAACTCGAATCTGGACCTCTCAAATACACACAGAGTGTGCTACCGTTACACCACGAAAGAATGCTAGAAGGAGGGGGGAAATACTTTATACGGTAATAATGCATATAAGCAGATTCCGTTTCCGGAATCGATGGGTTTTTTTTCCCTTCTTAAAATCCCCATTTGGAGAGAAATGCGTTGGTGGTTTCGATATAATTCTTGCTCAGCTGCATTCTCAGACTACAGGGTGGCACATTTCCTAGATCATGTTCTCTTCGGTAAAAGCGTAAATGGCAAAAACCGATAAAACTGGAGTTTCTCCCTCTTTCCACTGAATGGAGGCAGGCAGCGGAAACGGTGGAAATGGAAGAAATCCATCAATGACAGGGTTCTGACGGTTTCATACATTGTACTGCCATTTTGTTACCGCCTTACTTGTCCAACCACATGCTCTGGGAACGAAATGATGGCAGATATCGGAAAAATTTACTACACACTTTTGTTAAACATCCCACGTTATTTGCGCTCGCTTTCACCAGGGAAAAAGGCTAGTTAAGAGAAGGTAAATGAGCGTTATCTGCTTTGAATCAAAAGGTATGATTCCCTATTATCTTCTAAAATAATCTGAAGAGCCTTTTTTTTTTTTTTTTAATTTTCATTTGCAGTTTTGTTACCTTGCTCTTAGAATTGCAATTTCGCAAACTAATAACTTCTCTATTTTTAATCATAAGTACCTGTATTTAATTATTAACACATAATATTACACTATTACGCAAAGTATTAAAAAAGTGTTTTATAAAGTGTTATAATTCTTAACGGAGTATTAGAAGTTTAAAAATGCAAACAAATACAGATCTGCCAAACAAATACCAGGACGACGTCCTTGGTTAAATAAAAATCCCAATTAATCCGAGATCAAAAACAAAGCAGCGAGGAATAACCCATACTATAATTAATAAAAAAATACCGCTAGAAATATATCTACATTTCCAAGCAATTTAATCTGAAGATAAGTCCATTTAGTTATATCAATCAAGTCAGCATTCGAAACAAAAATAATGCGCTGTAAATAATAGAAGAATCAACAGCATTGGAAATGAAAAAAACTAAATTGCAAATTTTGTTAAAGAACGTTGCCACAGAAGGGCTAGTAATTCCGTTTTGGTATTTTGCGTTGAAAACTTAAATGCGTTGAATCACTTTTCAAATTGTTGCCACTAAATATTATCGCCATGTATTATATTTAAAGAAATTAAATAATGAAGAGCATGGGCATCTGGAAGACCAAATTTAGAATTTGTTTTATCATCTAGTTCATGTTTTGTGAAACTTTAACGAATTTTTAATTAATAAATTCAACGATTTCAAAGCGAAAAATGGCAAAACTGTACCAAAAAAAAATTATCTACAGCAGTCGAGACTCTTTATCAGAAATTCTAAAGATATGCTCTTTTTAAATTATTTTGCGCTATAGCTGTTGAATCGAATTTTATGATTTAAGTGCGGAAAATATGATATTTAATAAATATGGATAACACGAAAAACGTAAAAAAAACACTCTTTGGGGATAATACAAAATCTGAAAAACTTCAGATTTAAAAAAAAAATTTGTGAAACAAGAATCTTTCTCTTGTTTTTCTAGGCATTTCTGCCCTTTTATAATTTGGATAGAAAGTTTAGTTTTATGCTGATGTTTTGTAATAGTATTATTTCCATCGTTCAATAATAAAGAAAGTTAATATTTTTACACGACTCGATGTATTTATAATCGAGTTAATTCGTCGCACGCTCTCCGGAGTTGCTTGTATCCTCAAATTTCAGACATGTTGAACTGAAATTTTTTAAAAGTATTTCTTAAGCGGGAATTTTAAAGCTACAAACAAACAAAAGTTAGTGTAAACAAAAGTTAATAGTGACAGCACATAATATAATCGAAATTAAAAAGGAGGAAAGCAAGGAGAAGCTATATGTTTACATTTACATTCTATGTGAAATTGTCCATCGAAATATTCTTGCTTTTTCCCGAATATGTCAGCACAAAACAATTTATTTTCCGAAAGCAAATTATAACGCACAGGTGAGAGTCGTTTTCATGGAAAAAAAACAAAACGTAAATCAGTGTAGCTGAGTGCAATAATCCCAGGCAGGATGACGCATCGACCTTAAAAGATATTACGAAAGAATAAGTCCAAAAAGCATTTATTAGTAGTTATTTGAATTGACAACACAATTTGGACTTTTTAGTTATTCGAAAAATAACTGAAAATTTAACGCCTTCGCGGCCATTTTAAATTTCAGTGCAAGATTTTCATAATGTGAAATTAGCAGATGAACAGATTTGATATTCCAGATTGAGTAGGTATGCTATTAGGAGCAGGAACTGTTTATAAACGTTTGCAACCGGGACAGATTTGTATTAGAAAATACAATCTGTTCCTATAAGGCGCAGTTTTCGGTTTTGTGGAGTCGTGAAGTGTTTACAACGTTTCCAGGAAACATACAAAAGAGATGAATGAATTAGGTTTGCACGTCAGAACCGCTATGAACCTCCACCAGAGTGTCCTCTGGCCTCGTCCTGAATCAAATATGTATGTTGTACCTATGCCATTAAAAGGATCGCTCATATTTAAGGGAATCGAGGTACATTGCTTCTTGTGTAATTAAATGAAAAAAAGAATTTTTCATTTAGTTACACAATGAAATTCATTTAATTACACAATTAATGAGAAAAAATTAAGAAAACTAAATGTCTTGTGTCGAAGGTTGAGTTTAAATCCCGATTACCTAAAATTATTCGAAGTGTTTTTAGCAGAATATGAACAAATGGGACACATGTATGAAGTATTAGAAAAGAAAATGAGACTGGATCATACTTCATTATCATTATCATACCTCACTGTGTGAAGACTTGAAGAAAGTTCCACTAAGCTTAGTAGTATTTAACGTTCCCTGCCCCATAACTGAATGAAACTCACTGCAATACAGAGGCTGTTCGCACATTTTTTAGACGATTTTGGTAAGCGGTAATAAAAAATCGTTTACAGCAAAAGAAGTAATTGCAATTGTACTATGTTTTTAAAAGTCAAAATTATCGTCTGTGGCTTGAAAGTTTTGTTTTTATTCAAAATGGCAAATTTAACAAAGCAGTGGTTCGAAGGCTACATTTACGCTCTTTCCGAAGAGAAATATGCGTACTCCGTTATCCAAAAACGATGTGAGAGTCATGGTTTTGTGATATCTAAAGCGTCGATAGGTAATATCATCAAGGAAAGAAACAAACGTCAAATTGGAGCCTCAAGTGGAACAAAAATTCCAAACAAGTATCCAAGGAAAAAATGGACATCTTCGAATATTGAAAAGGTACGTTGTTTAATGTTAAAAGAAAATCCCCCTAGTCTGTTGGGACTGTTGGAAAATAATTAAAATGCTCTGTGTCCACTGTAAACAAAATGATAAACGTTGATTTAAATCTTAAGAAAGCGAAAAAACGCAATGTGCATCGTCTTCTTCCAAAGCATATCGCTCAGCGCAGGACACGCTGCAGAATTCTATATGAGGAACACTTATCTAAAGAAAAATGGAATGCAATTGTCACAATAGATGAAGCATGGGTGTATTCAAATGATTGTAACAAAAAAAAAGCAATTTATTATCATAAAAGAGGAGAAAAAAATTTAAGTGCATGGTTCAAAGAATCGAAAGACAGTTTTCCAAGGGATTCATGATTGTTGCTGGTTTTTCTTATAATGGCAAGTTAAAAATAAAGAGAGTGCAAAAAAATGTCAAGATTAACTCCGAATACTATCAGGAACATATTTTATCGCCAATTTTTCTGAATGAAATACCATCGCTTTACCCACAGTGCCATCTATCTGTGAAACTCCATCAGGACAAAGCTAGCAGTCACACATCAAAATCCACTTTAAATTTCCTAAAAGAAATGGAACAAAAAGCTGGTATCAAGGCCATAACCCTTGACTGATATTACTACTAAATCTTCCGATATGACACCTATGGATTTTTGTGCTTTCGGACTTTTAAAAACTGCATTATCCAAAAATTGTCCCAAAACCCTAACAGGACTATGGAAAGCTGTTCGGGAGGAATGGGATAAAATACCTCTTCTGCCACTTCAAAAGCATTATTATACTGGAAATTGCGGTGTCAAAAGATAGTTCTTAATAAAGGATGTCAAATAGAACATTTAAAACACAAGAATTTTCTGTAATTTAGTTTTGTGAATACAATATACATCGTCTAAAAAATGTGTGAACAGTCGCTGTATAACGGGAGTGAGATTCAAGACGACATTTTTCCTTTAATGGTTAAGGAATATCTATATGCATTTATAGCCGCCGATATACAGAAAATGTTCTGTATGATCTGGATAACTCCAAAACAGAGGAAATTTCAAAAAATTCTTTGAAAAGAAGAAACTGATCAGCCGGTCTTTGAATTAGTTATTGTTACCGTATAGACCCGCAAATGCTCCGTACTTAGCGATGCGAACTTAACGGCAATTACAGCTAAATGAGTTCGACAATTTTTCATTAGCGGCTTCATTAGTGCCTGATATCTATGTAGATGTCATTTAATCAGCATCTGACACACCAAAGGAGGCTAAAGATGCATAACATAAATTAACTGAAATTTTGAAAAAATGAAAGGTATGAGGCTTCAGAAGTGGTATAGTAACAATAATGAGATTAATATGGATAATAAGGACTGGAAAGTAATGTCGCTTTCTTACATTAAATTCAAACGAATACATTTTTAACAAGTTTTTATTTTTAATCAAAAATATAATCACCCTCGTTATAAACAACCTTTTGCCATCTAATGTGCAGATTTTCAATCCCGGACCGATAAAATTCAATTGGGCTTTGAGTAAAATATCTCGAGAGGACATTTTGGACATCATCCAAATTTTCAAATTTTTTTGCCACTAAGAAAATGTTGTAGGGATTCGAATAAATGGAAATCCAATGCTGCGATATCGGCCGAGTATGGGGGGTGAGTATGACAGTACCTCCCACCCCAATTCATTCATTTTTTCCAGTGTTCGTCTTGCACAGTGCGGTTTTGCACTGTCGTGTTGCAGAATGACGCCTTTTCTGTTGACGGTTGATATTTTTTGATTAAAGATTGGTTCACTCCATCCAATTGTTCACAATAAAGGTCTGCATTAACAGTTTGTCCAGGTTTTAGCAATTCAAAATGAACAATTCCACGAATACTCCATCAAACTCCCAGAAGCGCCTTTTTGGGATGTAAACCCTTTCTAACCCCTATTAAAACTGCCTTTTGAGTTTTGGATTATCATATAGGACTTAATGTTTTTGTCTCCACTCATCAATTGATCAAAAACGGTTCTGTATGGTGCCGTTGAAGCAATACGTTTCATGTGATGGATCGGTTGGCTTTGTTCTTTTCGGGCAGATTATGGGGAACTCAAACACCTGCTTTGCTTATTTTTCCATTCTACTTTAAATGTTCTTGGATGGTTGGTTAAGAGTGTCTGACATGGATTTGCTTCCACTTCTGCCTTAGCATGTTGTTGTCGACATGCGCAGAAACGACATTACTTTCCGGTCCCCCCTATTAGTAGCGAGTCAACACATTGATAAAAGCCGAACTTACCAACACATTAGGAGTTCATTGAAATGCTAAAAGGTAATTTTTCATTTAAAAGGAAATATGAGAATGTAATGGTGCACACTAAGATAACTGTATTGTCAGCGAAAGCCCATATGTTTAACCCATTGGGATTGTTGAGGTCTATCATATCAAAAGAAAATATATTAATGCAAAAAGTATGTATATTGAAGCTGGACTGGAAAACCTTTTTACCGGTAAAGACCACAGCCGGATTTAGACATGATAAGGCCCTAAGCGGCTTGAGATATGAGGCCATTTAAGTCTTTTATACTACCCTTTCAGTCTGTTTTACTATATTTTAATACTATATTTATACTATATATTATTTTTTGGGGGAGCCCGCAAGAAAGTGAGGGCCCTAAGCTATAGCTTGTGTAGCTTATACGTAAATACTGCACTGTTAGAGACTCAGAGAGAGTGGAAAATGTTTATGTTTGTGTCTTTGTCCCTTTCTGTTTGAGTCTTAGTCCATCCGATCGACAGTAATATCAGATCAGGTTTCTGATATTAGAGCAGATAAGATAACTGTATTGTCAGTATAACAGATAAGATAACTGTATTGTCAGTAAGATAACTGTATTGTCAGTATAACTGTATTGCACACTAAGATAACTGTATTGTCAGAGAAAGCCCATATGTTTAACCCATTGAGATTGTTGAGGTCTATCATATCAAAAGCAAATATATTAATGCAAAAAGTATGTATATTGAAGCTGGATTGGAAAACCCTTTTACCGGTAAAGATCACAGCCAGATTTAGGCATGATAAGGCCCTAAGGGGCTTGAGATATGCGGCCCTTTAAGTCTTTTATACTACCCTTTCAGTCTGTTTTACTATATTTTAATACTATATTTATACTATATATTATTTTTTTGGGGAGCCCGCAAGAAAGTGAAGGCCCTAAGCTATAGCTTGTGTAGCTTATACGTAAATCCTGCACTGTTAGAGACTCAAAGAGAGTGGCAAATGTTTATGTTTGTGTCTTTGTCCCTTTCTGTTTGAGTCTTATTCCATCCGATCGACAGTAACATCAGATCAGGTCTCTGATATCAGAGCAGGTCTACGAAATTCACCATTGGCAAGGGGTCAAGATTGGGTCTGTCATTGGCCTTGGGATCACCCCGAAGGAGACGGGTCCGAGAGTTTCCAACCTCTTTTCCTCTACCACCAATTTATGGAAAGGACTTTCGGCTCGCCGCATGTTTAGAGTGCTTCCATCCAGCACAGACACTATACATTTACAAACATCCATACTTTCTCCGTACTTCGAACTGGGTTCTTCATTACGGCAGTCAGCTTCGCTAACCGCTGTCACGGTTGGGCAGCCATGAAGTCTCTGCATGTTAGAAATGATCAGCAAATTGAGAAATGCATTATAAAAGAAGAGGCAGTCGCAAGTGAACTCTACGATTTCGTGGATATTTCTGAGCTAGCCTATGGGGCGCGGTAACATATGCCAAATAAAGCAACTATTTGAATTAAAGTTGTAGATAAAATTGTAAGTGATTTTAATTAAGAGATTAAACTGCAAACTGTGTCATTAACAAAGAGTAAAAAAGGTACGTGGAGAAGAACGACATGTTTCTCAAGATAGATGAGAAATTGTGCAATTTTGTGGTGTTGTACGTAGTAAAATTATATGTTTTGTTTACAATAAAGAAATATAAGTTAAAAAAGTGAAGAATAAAATGACGTCTTCTATATACATGACAAACATTTATTTTAAACTACGAAGACGTTGAACAGCAGAGTAGAAACATGATATTACACAGCGCTTTGCACTTCTCTCTTACATGCAATACTCACCATTGACTTTTGGCTAACTACGTATTAACTAAGTATAACTATTACGCAGCAGAGAACTTGCTTATCATGCGCACGCGCTAGGGGAATCGATGGCGGTTGCCAACATACCCCCTTTCGACGTTGATTCTCCTATTCCTGAAAAGTAAAACAAAATACATATTAAACAGTATTCAATCCTATAATTGTACAACAGTTTTTTTGTTTAATGGGAGTCAGGGGTTTGGTTAACACATCAGCTCCCATTTCACTGGTACGTATGTACTGCACATCTAATTCACCGCGTTCATATACTTCACGCACAAAATGATGGCGAATGTCTATGTGCTTTGTACGAAAGTGAAACACAGAGTTCTTCGTAATTGTCTGAGCCCCTTGATTGTCGCAGTATATTGTTGTTGGGTGCTCTATGTTGTAACCCAGCTCCTTCAGGAAACGACGTAGGTAGACGGTTTCTTTGGCGGCCTCAGACAGAGCCATATATTCCGCCTCCGTTGAAGATAGAGCTACACTGCGTTGTTTTCGTGATTCCCAGGTTATGGCTTAACCACTTAATATATATACAAAACCGGTGTAGGATTTTCTATCATCGACATTTGACGCTCAATCTGCATCCACAAAGGCGATGAGTTGTTTTCCTGTTTTCGTATAAATTAGTCCTTGATCTTGTGTTCCCTTTAGATATCAAAGTATTCTTTTCGCAGCATGCCAATGTTCTTTTCCCGGATTGTTGTTAAATTGACTTAAGAAATTCACGGCGTATGTGATATCTGGCCTAGTAGCTACTTAAAGGTACATTAGTGATCCGATCAGATTTCTAAATGGAACATTTTTCATGTCAGCGATTTCGTTTTCGTTTTTAGGACTCGTCTCTTTTGATAATTTTTTGCTGTTATCTATAGGTGAAGACACGGATTTAGCATTTTGCATATTATACTGATCTTAATTATTATACTGATTTAAAATATCATCAACGTATTTCTTTTGAGAAATTTTAATTGAATTCTCATTTTGGTGAAATTCTATGCCTAAGCAATAATGTAATTTTCCCAAGTCTTTCATTTTGAAAGCAGAAGCTAAACTATCGCGAATTGTTTCATAGTTTGCTTAGAATCGGTAAAAACGATAAGATCGTCTACATAAACGTCTTTATTTTTGCGAGCGTTAGCTTCTTCCAACAGTTTAATTTTCAGCATTTCTGGCGGAGGCAGTTCATCACGAGATTCGATGGCTATTCGAAAGCTTTCATAAGAGTCCTGTATGCTATATAAAAGCAATATTGTAAGCAAATCATCTGCAATGTTTATTTCCATTTCTTTCAGTTTGTCCACAAGAATGAAAAAATCATTTAGATGATCATTCATTTGTTTAGAATCACTCATTTTTGTAAAAAGCAATTTTTTTAGAATTGTGGCCTTTCTAGCTGGTCCCTTCGATTCGTAATAGAATGCAATTTACGCCACAGTTCGTGAGATGTTATACAATTCTTTACCTGTGGAAGTTCGCTGGGTAAGATGGATCGGATTATATCCGCTCGTGCTTTTTGATCAGTAGTTTTCCATTTAGCAAATTCTTCATCACCAGGTTCTGGTTTCGGAATTTTCCCAGTTACATAGTCCCAATGATCATTTTTAATCAGTATTGCTTCCATTTGCAACTTCCACGTATCAAAACGATGAAAAATCCTCCCCCCCCTCTTTTAGCAAATAAAACCATTAAAGCAACAGTTCACTCAAGTTTTGCTTTATCGCACATCAATAGAAAACGATCGACACCATTTACTGATGACCAGATTTCTTAAAAACTCTTTGAATAAGTCTGCAGAATTTCTTTACCCAAGCAGGCAACAATTATCTAAAAATACGAGTTTTTAAGCTAACAATAAAATATAAGTTTTCTTCGTAACCTATTCATAAAACGGCTAAGCATTTACGATGTCACCTAAAAGAAAAAAAACGTTTAGATTTTACATTTTTCTCAACAGTACCTGGTGACAGTACATCTAAGATATAGTACATTTTGCCGTTTCTGTACAAAGTATTACTGATGAATTTGAAGTATTTCAGGAATTATTGGAAACAGTTTTTATGAAAGAAAAAAACTGGTGCATGGGATATTTACCTTAAAATCCAAATTGCAATAAATAAACATAAATTATTTGGCTAAAATAGCTAGATTTGCACGCGACAGCCCAGCAGCTAGGGTTGGTAAAAAATGAGTATGGAAAAGTTAAAATAAAAATGATTTTGAGCAAGTTTTCCAAGGTAACACCCGTAAAGAAACTGACAGCGCCATGTCTCGAGCTTTGTGCTGCTGTTCTCATGAAACTGATGAAAAGAGTTCAAGTAACTCTAAACCTGCACATAACTTCTCTCTATTCTTCTCATAATTGTATTATGGTTGTTAAAGAAGGATGTTCATCAGTTGAAAAACATTTTGGCAACAGCGTAATGATGAAGACAGACTTGATGAAGACTCTTACTGTTCAAGAGATGCCAGATGTAGAATAATGGATTCATGTACCTTCGGAAAGTAATCCTTTAGACTTGAATT
Source organism: Stegodyphus dumicola (assembly GCF_044657685.1). Taxonomy (NCBI): domain Eukaryota; kingdom Metazoa; phylum Arthropoda; class Arachnida; order Araneae; family Eresidae; genus Stegodyphus; species Stegodyphus dumicola. The sequence goes on along the minus strand of NC_140772.1, from coordinate 15,587,002 downwards.
CACTTGAAGCATAATCTGACAAATGTTTTCACTGTAATCTGTTGTGGAGTGGATTTGAGTTTCTTACCAGATAAGGATTTTCTAATGCAGACATTCAGGGTGCTATAATCCCCCAAAAAGACATTTCTAGTGGACTTAAGAAACTTGACGAAGACTTTTACCGAAAAATTTTAATTGTATTAATAATACATATATATAAGATTTTCTTGGTCTAAGCAACATTTATTGTAAACTTAATCGAATTTTATTTATTCTATTCATTTATTCATTATTAATTTTCATTCATTTATTTTTCTTATTTTTACATGACGAAGAATCTGTAGAGATAAAGAAAATCTAACAGAATCTGGAGAGCATCAGAAATCACTAAAGCTGAAAGAGTTTCAGTCAAATTATTCAAGAACAGATATTTTCTGTTAAATTCGAGTATATTCGTAAAACAGGTGTAGTAAGCACGACCCAAATAGATTTTAACTTAAGGGGACTCATACACCTTAAAACCCATAAGATCTTCGAATAGGTGACTGTTGCAAGAATTGGGATAACTTATTTATTTTAAAAGCAATTACTTCCAACGTTTTACAGCTGACTACATAATATAGCTGCTTTCTGAAATAGTCATCAGAAAGTTTGTGTTGCCACAAATATTTTTATAATTTAATCCGCTTTGTGACAAACGTTTTCGTCAAGTTTCCACCTTGCGCGCACAGTTTAAAACATTCTGTTGCATAATTTAATTTCATATTTAACACATAGCTTTTATAACATTTGGAAACTACTGTGAAGCTAAAATTCTAAGAATTTAATATTAAATTTTCATTTTATTCGGAGTTGAGTTTATAAAATGTATTTTATTAAAAAAACCTGTAATGTTTCCGTGCATAATTTTTTTTAATACTAAAATATTCGTCAAATTTTTGGTTCAGTTATAAAATAATGCCCGTATAAAGAATTCCGTTAAATTTCAAGTATGTACCATTAGCCATTTTTAAAATATCATGCGGGCAATGTGGAAACATGACGAAAACTTTTGTCACTAAGCGGATTAAATTACACAAATATTTGTGGCAACACAAACTTTCTGATTTATAGTTTCTAAAGCAGCTATATTATGTAGTCAGCTGTAAAAAGTTGGAAGTCATTGCTTTTAAAATAAATAAAATATCCCAATTCTTGCAACAGTCATATATTCGAAGATTATAAGGGGTTTAAGGTGTATGAGTCCCCTTAAACAGTTCATAAGACGTCAATTGATGCTTTCAAATCTAGTAAAATTGTATCTGCGATACAGTGCCTTGCGTGTTTGTACAACATATACTGAAGAAAAATGAAATCCGAGCATCCAGAAAGCAGCTTAGAGGAATGAAATGTAGACAAAGCCTGGTAAGTAATTTGCATCCATTCATTGATGAATAAGGCTAATGAGAGTGGGTTTGAGACTTAAAGTGATGTAATAATGATATATGATATATGATATATGGTAAATAAATATAATATATGATAAAAAATTACAATTCTTCTACTGTCCAATTATTTGTTAACCGAAATCATAGTTGAATATTATCATGTAAAATATTTACAAACAGGACCCAGTTTTCTTTTATATTATAAAAGGGAAAAGGCTTGGGTAATGAAAAGGAGAAATCTGTGCAGAAAAAAGTTGTGCGTAAATGTTAATTTGTTGTAAAGCAAACCCTAAGTCATCACAACAATTAACGGGCAACTTTCCAAGGGATAGAATTGTTCAAAATTATCCATTTAGCATTTCGGGAATAGATTTCTATGGTACTTTATATATTAAGTATAAAAATCCGGGGATATATATTACTATTTTATGCGACTTTTTTTATTTGTTGTGTGACCAAAGCCATTTGAAATTGGTGACTGATTTGACTTCAGCTACTTTCGTAACTACACTCAAGCGGTTGGTGTTAAGAAAAGGAAAATGCAGGAAATTGTACACGTACAGTGCCAAGAGCTTTGGAGAAGAAAACGGAAAGCAGGAGACGCTATTTAAGCTGATAAATCAGCAAGATAACTTTGTGTCAAAATATATGAACTCAGCAAATATTGATTGGCAGGACTCTCCTCGTTTGGAGGCTTCTAGGAGGCGGATGTTAAATTCTTTAAATTCTATTTGAAAAGAGTGTCAGGAAATCCAGAAGTTAACGTATGAAATGTTTTAACGTTGACTGTACAAATAGAGGGAACATTAAATTCTAGACAGCTCGTTTTATTGACTGCAGTCATGGAGGATCTAAATATATTGGCTTCTGCCCATTTCCTCATTGGGAGATCAATTACATCTATATTTGCTCTACGAGATTTAACGAACATTAAAGAGAACGGGCTTAGCCAATGGCAAAAAATATCTAAATTATTTTAGAATATTTGGCGAAAATGGCAATTGGTAATAATCAAGCCATTTACAACAAAAATTCTGTTGGAAACAGGAGAGAGAAAAAAATTAAAATAGGAGAGATAACAAGATAAGAGGATAATTTGCCTTTTTGTAGCTGGCCAGTCGGTAGAAGAGCAGAAGGATTAAGTTCGCGTATCTAACGTAAAACTAAAAATGATACACTCAAGAGGACCAGTTACAAACAATTTTACAATTTGTAATGGCGCCTGTTTCCCTGCAATGCAGTCATATGACTTTGGATGCAACAGAGTTGCCACTGTTGTCGTACGGAAGACAAACAATTTTACAATTTGTAATGGCGCCTGTTTCCCTGCAATGCAGTCATATGACTTTGGATGCAACAGAGTTGCCACTGTTGTCGTACGGAAGACAAACAATTTTACAATTTGTAATGGCGCCTGTTTCCCTGCAATGCAGTCATATGACTTTGGATGCAACAGAGTTGCAACTGTTGTCGTACGGAAGACAACGGAGTCGGAAGAGAGTCGCTTCCTGAGGTCGCATCTGTGCTGATGCTTTCTGAATTGTGCTTTCGAAGTTGCATGGAGGCCATGAGCAGCTTCTTTAGAAAGTTTAGAAATATCAATAAATTTGACTTTTGCAGTTCACAGAAGTATTTGCTTTTTGGAATTTTTATTCTGTGACTAAACGATATCGAAATCGTTTGTGGTAGGTCTACACTGTTATTTTAGAAAAATGGATGAGTGTATTCTGTTACATTGAAATACACCTTTGTTACATTATATATGTTATAAATCTCTTAAGTTTGAATTGCTTGACGTTTGAATTGTAAGGATAGCTCAAGTACGAATAAAAAAGAAGCAGAAACTCTCTTGCTTGCCATTTATGAAATTATTACTATTATTACTATTATTATTATTATTTTACAGTTGTCGACATCTGGCGATTTTTATTCAACCTAGCGGAGTTCTGAAAAATATTGTAAGAATAGAAGATTCTATTGTACCGTATAAATATCTGAATTCTAAGTCAGTTGTAATTTGAGATGAAACGATACCTTAAGTAGAACTGTAGATATACGTGAGAAATTTCCTACCAGGCCTAAGCAAAACATTTTTGTTGCTAAGTTGGCACTATTTTGGAAATTTCCAGAAAACATATTTCGTAATTTTGAAGTTTCCAGAAGTGTTTGGCTTTAGAAAAGCCTATTAGGCCTATTAGGCGGCTGTGAGTGACTGCTAGTTAGTTATTGAGTTCGCTAGTTATGGTTGAACGAGACTTTATCTATATTGTTGGGATTTCGCTGCTTTGCTCTTTGATCTGTGAGTGTTTCTGGTGGAATATGATACTTCTGGCTCATTAAGGGGACTCATACACCTTAAACCCCTCATGATCTTCGAATATGTGACTGTTGCAAGAATTATGATATTTTATTTATTTTAAAAGCAATTACTTCCAACTTTTTACAGCTGACTACATAATACAGCTGCTTTGGAAACTAGTAACCAAGAAGTTTGTGTTGCCACAAATATTTTTGTAATTTAATCCTCTTTGTGACAAAATATTTCGCCATGTTTCCACCTTGCGCGCATGATATTTTAAAAATGGCTAACGGTACATACTTGAAATTTAATCTAATTCTTTATATGGGCACTATTTTCTAATTGAACCAACAATCTGATGAATATTTTAATATTGAAAATTTTTATGGACGAAAATATTACAATTTTTTTAATAAAATACATTTTATAAACTCAACACAAAATAAAATAAAAATTTAACATGAAATTTTTAGAATTTTAGGTTCACAGTAGTTTCCAAATGTTATAAAAGCTATATATTAAATATGGAATTAAATTATGAAACAGGCTATTTTAAACTGTGCGCGCAAGTTGGAAACATGACGAAAAATGTTGTCACAAAGCGGATTTCCCCTTAAGGAAAATATTTCCTTACCCCTTTTTTTCACTCCTTCGTCTATTTATACTATCTTTCTTGCTTTATTATTTATTTCAATAAATTTCTTACTGTTTATTTGAAGTAGTTATTAAGGAGATATCCAACAGTTACAAGCTTAAAGTTATTGTTACAAGTTATTGTCAAACTAGTGCAATTTTTTTCAAGCTATTCGAAAACATAAATTTTACATTGAATACAGTTCTCATCACCCAAAACTTCCTTGCTGTGAGAATTGTTATTTAAAGCAGCAAAAATTAGTCAGAATCAAAATAAAATAAAATCTACCTTTGAAGAATATTCGACAAAGCTTTCTGTATTTCTTTTATAGTTAAATTGCAGAAATCGGTTATTTATTAAAAAAATAGAGGTCTGTCGGCCATAAATAGTTCTCCATTCTCTGTGCTTTAACAATCTCAAACTAATATACGGCGACTCATTTAAAATCAGGAGAAATAAAATGTTTCACATTTCCAAGTGTCGCCACTTTCTAAAGGAAAGTTTTTATTATTCGCCGGGGTAATTATTTTTAATTTTTTTTCAAAGTAATGGTTGTTTTAAGTTAAAAGTTATAAACTTGCATTATTTCATTTCATTATAGAACGTTCCGTACCATGAAGATTCTATATGTGTCTATGACGTTTAACTAAATGTTAGATATTGCAGAAATTGTAATTTTAAACTGGCATAGATTTTGGTTATAGAATTATTGATTTCGAGGGCGAACAGTTGAAAGTTCGTTTTCTTCAAGGACGAAAAATGCTTGCAAAGGGTAGAAGCAACAATCAATTTATATTTAAACTAATGGGCAGAGTAAAGTGAAAACAAACCCAGAGCCATGTGTCGAAGAAAATGGTTCACTTAACAGCGTTACATTTCGTTCATATTATAACTCAGAATGCACAAAATTACATCATTTGAAGAAATATCTAATCGCTGCCGCTATTCAAATACCATAATAAATCTAAAACGATGTATAAAAGAAATTAAGCAAACAAAACAAAAAGAAAACGTTTTCACAGACGATTCAGTATTTTTCATTCAATTAATTCAGTTCTCACTTCCCGACAAGGCAAAAATACATAAAAACTCAAAATATCTGTATTAAAAATTACGAAGTAAATCTTAAACGCTTATTTCCTCTAAAAAATTCCAGAAAGGATTAACCATGATTTAAATAATAAATGAAGGCGTTATCTTTGTTGTTGCGAAGCTACGCTTCTCTAGATTGGCAACAAATTCACTACTCTGCTGTTTCAAATGTAAACAAGCAATGGCCGCCATCAAAAAAGTAATTAGGCTTAGCGACACTTAAACAACTTTTAAATTGTTGATAATTCTAAAAATATTGCATACAGATTTACTAAAATCATAAAAACCTTAACCGGAAGATAAGAACAACATAATTCAATCATTTTTAAAGCAAAAAATGTACAATTTACCAACATATAAGAGTAAAGAAACTGAGATCACCGAGCCGGGTAACAGAGTGGATATATATATATAAATATATTTATATACGTTTGGCGCGCCGATTGAAACCAAAATACGAGGTGCACATCTACATGTTATAGTAGTCTTATATACAAAATTTCAACGTTCTAAGGCTACTCGTTTTTGAGTTATGCGAGATACGTACGTACGCACGTACGTACGTACGTTCGTAAAGACGCCACGAAAAATTCTCTTCAGAATTCATTTTAAAGCAATTTTATAATTCTTTTGGAGGAAGAGACTCTTTTATTCTGTTCTTACGTACAGACGTCACGCAAAAACATCATTAAAAACTGCATTCGATAGCGGTGAAAATGGATGTTTTCTTTGAAATATGATGCCTGAAACTTTTCGCGATTACAATACTTCCTTTTTACTTCGTAAAAGGAAGTAAAAAAGGATAAGCTTTTAGAATTTTGAAAGCATTGCAAAGAACAAGATAGGAATTAATGACATTAATTAAATTTCTGTTCGATGTCAAAATCGTAGCTAATTTGAGCTATGACAAACTCTTTGAAAGTTATTAAATTCACGTTTGGCAACATCGGGCTGGTATACTATTGTTAACCTAATGCTGCAAAATTACTGCAAAATGCTAACGCTGTTTTAGTTTAGGCAACATATGCCACAGAACGCTGATTTGAAATGCTATAAATTCCCCAAAACAAAAATTAGAGATAAGATCTTCAAGCATAGAGAGCGACGAGTTTTACAGATTGTTGGAAAAAATGACTTGAAGATGAAAACTGTTGTAACGTTCCGGATGGAACCTGTTGTATCCGAACAACGTCGTAACTTTTGAAAGGATAAGATGCTATAAAGACTGTATTATGATCATTATTAATAATAGTGTAATTTCTTTTATGATGGCAACAGGAAAAATCTTTAAAAAGTTTTTAAATGACCGTTAGAGAACATTCTATGCGAATGGCTAGGATTCCAAATTCCGAGGAGAAAACTAAAGTACCGAGAAAGGAAAGATTCTGGAGAGAAACTTTACGCAGCCCGATATACCATTAAATAAAATGCGAATTTCTTTTCATTTAAATTCCTTACGTTTAAGAGTAACACTAGCGGCGGAGTTGGTCAGATCACTGCGTATTAGTAGTTCGATCTAGCTTGGGTTCGAGCCCAGGGAAAAGGGCTGGCTGTGTGGTCGATTTTCGTGGTTTTTCCCATTTGTAACTTGAATACCAGTGAACGTTCCTCAGAAACCTCTCTTACGAAGGTATTCTTCCTTTTGAATAGGTGCTTGTAGCTCCCGTGACTTATTAAACCTAACCTAACTTTACCTTTAAAAGTTCTTCAAAAACAATCCATTACAAGCAGAGCCTCAATAATCTGCCATTCGTGAAAAAAGTAATTTTTAGGCGCTAATCAAACGTCCTGAACTGTTGAAAACTGGAGCTGTATGTACTTTTTTGGGGAACAAAGAAAGAAAATTAAATATTAAATCAGCGCAATCTTTGATATTGAATACCGAAAGAAAGTAGGATAAGGGTTCATGCAAAAATTAAATTGTATCAATAATTCTCAATGTAATGTAACAAAGAAATTAGAAGTTTACAACTTCGAATGTACAATTGGCGACATTTTGGAGGCGATAAAGGTTACTACCTGGCACTTTGGTAATAATGTGAGCAGTACTCAGTTCCGATTACGCATTATTTTGTGTGAGGGAAATGAGAGATCATGGGATATGTCATGTGATATTAATGGACGAATTACGGTTCTTTAATCGGAAAAGGGGGGAAATCGGGAAAAATCTGGAAATTTTGTATTTGGCTTTATTCTGTGTTGTGTGAAACAGTGTTCGTGAATTTTTGGATCCCATGGCCGTAACTAAAGTGAATTCGAAATGGGTATTTATGTATGTATTAATTTAATGTATGTGCTCATTTATATTTTAAGTAGTGTTTTTGAATTTAATTATATTTTAATTAAATGATAGTTATTTTGTGAATTTTATGTTTGTAGGAATTTGGTATACGTTTTAGTTGAAGTAAACGTGCATGGAAATAATTTAAATATCTGACACTAAGTATTTGTAATGGTTGCGGTATGAATTCGTTGGTGACGTGTATAATGTAATAGATGATTTAGAGGTAAAAGTTTTTGGATATTTTATTTATTTTATATGTGGAAATGTTCATTACTTTTTCGCGATCAGGTAATTTCATATATGTTCTTTTTACCGGGTTTAAAGATTGAGAAAATTGTCATGTATTTTCGTGAAATTTTTCTAATTTATGAGAAAAAAGCAGTGTACATGGATATAGTGAAGAGTGTGCGCAATGCCATTTTTGTGCAATTCTGGGATGTTTTTTTAAGTAAAAATAAGTCGGTGTGTACATGGTTTATGTGTATGTGTTATTTTGAAAAACGCGTAAGGAGTATGGTATTGTGCACTTTTTCCCAATTTTGCAGTGAATATTTGTCATGATTAAGCAGTTTTGTTAGATAAAATTTCTAGCATAAGTGTAATTTGGCTAGTGGATTGTTGGAAGAAGTGTTCAGAGATAAGAAGAAAAGAAACATGTCTTTACTTCGTGAAGACAAAATGGCGGCGGGGAAAAAAAATAGAGGGTTGCTGTAGGAGAGTTGGTCGCCAAATTTTCGCCAAAAAAACGCCAAGTTACCATAATGTAAAGATCAACCAAAACAACAGTAATAAATTTTAAAATGGCTCTAGACTTCACGTGCAACTAAGTGTAGGTCGCGTTGTCATTATTTGTTTGTCATCAGTCTCTTATTTCGACGGTAACCCATAGCGATGGCCGATCACTCACAGCTGCAATTTGTTGCCGTTAAAGGTCAAAACATTATCCTGGCAGAGAAAATATACGCCAAGTGCATCGGCATTATTAAATAAGGGCAGAGGGAAAAGAACTCGAGAAGTTAGAAGAGAGTCGTATTGATTTTTCTATCAATGTAAGATCACTTAGCCTTCTTCAATAATTAAAGGATTAATAGTTCTTTCTTCCGGGAATCCACTTGAATATAACTCAGTTTTCTTCAGAACTGCAGTAAATGAAAATATATCCCATTTCTATGCATAAACCGAGCATGTTCAGTAAATTATTTACCGCTGAATTTTGAGGGTTAGTTTATTTGATAGTTTAAAACTATTTAAAAGTCTTTCGAGCATTAAAAGGATGTTATGGGTTTTCGAAGAGAAGAACTATTGCTAGCTCAAAAGAGATGTTAGTCTCAAAACAGCATTTTGAATTGAAACACTTAAATGCGTTGTATCACTTTTCAAATTGTTGCCACCAAATATTTTCACCTTGCATTATCTATAAGAAAGTCTGCGTGTTTGTTCAATAACTCAATCACTACCATAGCTATCGCCACCAAATTTTCTGCAATTCTTTTCTCGGTCCTGAAAAGTCGGTCCTGACTTTTTTTCCAAAAAAATCTGATGTGTACACCACATCACTTCCTTCTACGGAATATTAAATTATACGCATTTTTTTTTGCATTTCATTTAACTTATTAGATTGAGTTAAACCTACTTCGCCGACAGCGCATAAACCACAATAGAATAAAAGCATTCTTTAAAATTCACTGTGTTTATCATAGCGACACTCTGGCGCTAGGTTTACTTAACAGTACTATATTTCGTTCATATTATAACTCAGAATGCACAAAATTTATATCATTTAAAGAATTATCTAATCGTTGCCACATGTTCTATTCAAATACTATAATAAAGCTAGAACGATGTATAAAAGAAATTAAGCAAACAAAACGAAAAGGAAATAGTTTTTCCACAGACGATTGAGTATATCTCATTCAATTAATTCAGTTTTCACTTCGCGACAAGGCAAAACTACAAAAAAACTCAAAATATCTATATAAAAAGTTACCAAGTAAATCTTAAATACTTATTTCCTCGAAAAAATTCCAGAAAGCATTAAGCATGATTTAATTCGCAATAATAAATGAAGGCGTTATTTTTGTGTTGCGAAGCTTAGTCTCTCTAGATTGGCAACAAATCTACAATTCTGCTGTTTAAAATGTAAACAAATATGTCCGCCATGTTATTTAAAACTTAACCGCACTTAAACAGCTTTTAAATTGTTGATAATTGTACAAATATCGCTTCCAGAATTACGAAAGGCATAAAAACTTTAACCGGAAGATAAAAGCAACATAATTCAATCATTTTTAAAGTCAAAAATGTAAAATTTACAAACATATAAGAGTAAAGAAACTGAGATGACTGAGCCGGGTAACAGAGTGGATATATATATAAATATATTTATATACGTTTGGTGCGGCCGATTGCAACCAAAATACGAGGTGCTCATCTACATGTTATAGTAGTCTTATATACAAAATTTCAACGTTCTAAGGCTATTCGTTTTTGAGTTATGCGAGATACGTACGTACGTACGTTCGTACAGAAGCCACGAAAAATTCTCTTCAGAATTCATTTTAAAGCAGTTTTTTAGTTTTTTTGGAGGAAAAGAGTCTTTTATTCTGTCCTTACGTATAGATATCACGCAAAAACATCGTTAAATTGCATTCGAAAGCGGTCAAAGTGGATATTTTCGTTGAAATATGCTGCCTGAAGCTTTTCGCGATTACAATATTTCCTTGTTATTTCGTACAAGGAAGTAAAAAAGAGAGCTAAAATCAGAGATATTAACACATTAAAGGCGGGAGTCGCAGTACTACGATTTATCTCGACTGTAACTTAAAGGCGGGAGTCGTAGTCTATGATTTATCTCGACTGTAACTTAAAGACGAGAGTCGTAGTACTACGATTTATCTCGACTGTAGCTCTAGGTGGGAGTCGTAGTACTACGATGGACTGTAGCTTAAAGGCGGAAGTCGTAGCGCTACGATTTGTCTCGACTGTAACTTAAAGGCGGGAGTCGTAGTAATACGATTTATCTCGACTGTAGCTTGCGCATTTATCTCAATTGTAGCTTGCGCATCTTGGTTGTAGCTTGCGCATTTATCTCGACTGCAGCTTGCGCATGGATTGCGCAATGTGGTTTGCAAGCGCCACTTTACATTTAGTATGTTTTGTAGTTTGAAGCTGTTCGGTTGTTCAAATTCTACTTACAGTAAATTTTGAAATCCTTCAATATGGTTTCACGTAAAAATAAAGATATATATGCAGACGATTTGATGGACATTGAAGAGCCACAACCTGGTACATCGAACTCGGCATTACGAACTCCACGATATAAAATTGATCCGCCTGGATGTTTTTCGCTGGACATCAAAAAGCACAAATTAATTCGGATAAAGGCAAAAAGCTATATGCTCAACGAAACTGCGTAGTTTGTGTGGCACATAAAAAAAGAAAGTTGACTTGCTTCAAATGCGAGTTTTGCAGTGCTTCTCTTCACCGTGGCGAGTGTTATCAACATTATCACATTCATAAAAAATACTAGACTCTTCTCATAAATATGTATTTTAAAACATTTTTGTAATTAGCGTTTAGTTCTTTTTTAATATTTCTTGTAGTTTCAAGAGTTTGAATAAACTTTTTTAAGTCTAAATTTTTTTATGATTACAGAAAATATCGCCCCGCTCTAAGACGAAAAACGAGGCGAAGCGGTCGCCGAGGTTACCTAGCATACTTTCGTCAAGACCCCCCGCCTTTAATGTGTTAATTAAAAACTTGGAAAAACGATAATTTTCGGCATCATTTTCCCGGGTGGCAACAGTCTCGCAATGAAATCTGGAGATGAAAAATCTGCTTTATTTCAAAAGTTGTTGCCACTGTTCGCTTTCAAATCCTAGAGTTTATTTAATAAAAAATTTCTAAGTTTTACGATGAAATAAAATATCGTTGCAAAACATTAAATACATTATTCACGTTTGCGAAAATTCGTAGGAAGCCATTTCGATTGCGTACGACTTTACTCAGCCGAGGTATTAATAAAAAACTCCGAAAACATTAATTTGTGCACTCATTTTTCCGAGTGGCAACAGTCTTGCGCGTTGGAGATAAAAATGTTTTATTTCGAAAAGTGTTGCTACTGCTTGTTTTCAAATCGTAGAGTTTGTTCATCAAAATTTATAAGTTCTACAAAATCCATACATACAGTGGGTAGAAAAAGTATTTGCACACCTACATTTTTGTTTGAAATTCGTAAAAAGAAGCATTAAGAAATAAAAAAATTGGTATTGCCAAATCAGAATAAGTTTAATCATCCAAAACAAACAGACAAATTACAATAATATAAATAACAATGCTTTTTTGTAACAAAAATTAAAATATCTCGTATCAAAAAAGTATTTGCACAACTGCATGAATACAAAAGAAATAAAATATATAAGCAAATTTCAAATAACTAATATTTAGTATGCATTCCTTTAGCATCTATTACTGCTTGTAATCTTGCTGACATTGATTTAATTAAATTTTCTGCAACAGTAGGATCAGTATTCTATCACTCTTCAATAAGGACAGATTTGCTTGAAATCTTCCTTTTTCTCATTTTTAAATCCAAAGAATTTCATAAATATTCCAAAGGAGTTAAGTTTGGTGATTGTGGTGGAGGGGCATGTTTTCTGGGAACATTATAAAGCAACCACATAACGTGTTATACCGGCAGTGTGCTTGGGATCATTGTCTAGCTGAAAATAGTACGAATTACTGATACCCAATTTTATTGCACTTTGTGGCAAGTTATCTCGCAACACATCAATATAGGTTCGAGCTGTCATATTCCCATCAATGAAACACAAATTACCAACTCCTTTGCTAGCCATGCACCCCCAAATCATAACAGAACCTCCTCCATGTTTAACTTTAGGTAACATATTTTTGGTATGAAAAGCAGTACAAGGTTTTCTCCAAACTAATTTCCTGCCATCTGATTTAAAGATATTGAATTTACTGTCGTCGGAGAATATGACATTTTTCCAGAAATCAATTGGCTTATTGATATATTCCTTAGCGAATTCAAGTCTCTTCAATCTATTTCGTTCAGTTATGAGAGGTTTTTTCCTTGGAGATCTCCCATAAATGTGTGCATCGTGCAGAACATTTCGAACACTTTGGGCACAGATTTGAACTCCAGATGTTGAAGTGACATCATTGGCTAAAGTAATTGCACTAATAAATGGATTTTTCGATGCTTCTCTTATGAGTTTTCACTTCATTCGCAGTGAAAGTTTCTTTGAGTGTCCAGAGCGCAAGTTATTTGATGTAGATCCTCTTTCTTTATGACGTTTTATAATATACCGAACAGTAGAGAAGCAAACATGTACTTTTTTTTACCTATTTTTCGATAACTTAGGCCATTTTCACGTAGAGAAACAATTTTTTCTCGCAACGAAATCGGCAATTCAGTTTTCTTAGGTGCCATTACAGTTTGAAATCGACAATCAACTGATAACGTTTCTACAACACCTCCTTTTATAGTCGTCTTACATATGTTATTTACTGCGGGAGGACTGTCAAATAATAGCATAAAAACTCAAATTTGCTAACGTTGAGTTGAGTGTGCAAATACTTTTTTGACATAAGATATTTTAATATTGTTGCAAAAATATTTTTTTATTAATGTTATTATATTTTTTGTAATTAATTTAAATGAATAAGCTTATTCTATGTTTTAAATGCCAATTTTTGTATTTCTTAATTCATTTTCTTATAAATTGTGAACAAAAATGCATGTGTGCAAGTACTTTTTGTACCCACTGTATAAAGAAAAATGCCTGTTTGTGTGTTTGTTCGCGTTATTGATTTAAGATAAATTATGATAAATGTTTTGCCACATTGAATCGACTGAAATTGAATATAGGTGAAATATTGGATGGAACTTGAGCTTTTACGACCATTTGATTAGAAAGACGAAAGTCATTAAAAACTGCGCGCCATTATTGCTGATATAATGAGAGAGAATTAGCTTCATTTTCTATCGAACTTTTTTATATAGATTCCATACCGCATCAGACTGAAACATGTATGACTACGAATCATATTTTTTGCATCGTTATTAGAGAAGTATTACAGTGGTATCGTTCCCTCTGTTGTTAAATGCATTACTCTCAATCCAAATTAAATGACATTGGATACTTCCGCTAGCATTTAAATAAATTAAATAATAAAGAATTTGCATAAATGTATGCATTTTTCTCGCATTGTGAAAAACAACGCTACCTATAGCCATCAAATTTTGAACGACGTAGACCTTTGCTCGAGCATGGGCACCTGGAAAATCGAATTTTGAATTTCGAACTTGTTTTATTATCTATTTCACATTTTGTAAAACTTTAAGCAATTTTTGATTGACAAATTCAACGATTTGAAAACGAACAATGGCAGCATTGTACGATCTTTCCCCCATCCCCCCCAGAAAAAATTAAATTTCCAGCGCGCAAGACTCTAGAAATCGAAAATTTTAAAGACATGCTGTTTTAAAACATTTTGATATTTTGCTCTTGAATCGAATTTTATGAGCCGTACGCGTCAAGAATGTGATATTTAAATAGTAAACAGATAAAATCGTTAATAATAAGAAGATAAAAAATTATGTAAAACAATCTTAGTAACAAAACTGAGCATTGATACCATGAAGTTGAAAATGACTAAAGGAAACGGAAAAATACATGGTAGCATTGAACGCTGCAATCGGGAATTCTAAATGTTATACTGGTTTTAAAATTTTTGTAGCTTTGCTATTGAATTGTATGTAACATAAGTGATAAATAAATAATGCTTTATTAAAAAGGCTAATGAAAAAAAAAAAGGGTTAGCAGAACTGATTGTAACTGCAAGCGTAAAAAAAAACCTTAAAAAACCCCTTTGGACGACTTAAAATTCTGAACCTTTAAAATTTTCTTCTAATTGTTATTATGCTTATGTCAATAGTATTAAGCATAAGCATTTTAATTCAGAATTACGACTGTTAGTAAACAAATACTTTTTAGAGATCTGAATTTGAAGAATCGTTAACTTGACAGTATTCATGGAGGCCCATCAGCTGCCCATCGGTAAAAGTTGCTGAACACTGGTAGTTCCCGCGGTTCGAATCCCGCGAATGGGCTGGCTGCATGGGCGTTTTCGCGGTTTTTGCCCTGTGTATAGTATTATACGAGCCAGTTTCCCTTAGAAAGTCATCCACGAAGGCATCCCTCCCTTAAGGCAGATAGCCCTCGAGTACTTTGCAGTAATCTCATAAAACCCAAAATCAAACCAGCATGCATGGATAGATCAATGCTTCTAATAATAGGTTTGTTGGTATAAAATAGTTGAAAACTGGAGAACAGGATATACGAGTAGTTACATTTTAAAGAACTTACAGTTAGTCAATAAAGTCTGTGTACATCAAGAAAAGTAATATCAAATCCAAATTTTAAGTTGCGAAAAGGGTAGTTTCTAAAAGTTTTATTTTTTAAATATTGAGTTTCAATAAGGGACTTTGAAATTATTTAACTGTAATATTTCCATATTTACTAATTTATGCACACTAATTTTTAAAAGATAAGTGGCCAGCAATCAAAGCCAATAAAGTTTGCGTACAACGCGAAGAAGGCGGCGAATTTCTTATCTAACTTTTAAACTTCAAACTTGAGAATGCAAAGAAGGTTACACTTTGAAGGTCATTGACTTCCGAAGCAAATTTCACGTTGACTGGAAGTTATTATTTCTATTTTCTTTGACGAAAATGACAACCAATAAAGAAATTCCTTTAGTTACGAGACAACTAATTATCAAATCGAGAGATGAAGGTAAAACTCTTCGTTATATTGGTAAAACCATTGGAAAACCATTTTCTAGTGTGCAGAGTTATTCAAAACTATCTTGACACTGGTAGTCTTGCTGTAAAACCATGATGTGGGAGACCGAAGAAGCTAACGCAGAGAGAAGAAGGAAAAATTTTTTTACGAATTAAACAAAATCCTAAACTTTCTGCTGCAAGCATTACAAAAGACATTTTTTTAACTAGCAACAAGGAAATTTCTCCTGAAACTGTACGGCAAGTGCTGCGAAAGGCCGATTATCATGGACGCAAACCTAGGTCTAAGTCATACATTTCCCAGACAAATAGAAAGAAAAGAATTGCTTTTGCCAAAACATATTTAAACTCTTAGCAGGACTTTTGGAACAATGTAATTTGGTCAGATGAAAGTAAATTTACACTATTTAAAGTTAATAGCTACCCTATGGTATGGAGAAAATAGGAACAGAACTGAATCTGAGAAATTTAAATCCAACTGTCAAACATAGAGCTGGCGGTGTGATGGTATGGGGGTGTATGTCGTCGAAAGAAGTTGGAAATTTTCACATTATTGATAAAGTTATGGATAAGTATATTTATCTGCATATTCTGAAGAAAAATTTACGAGACAGTGCCCGAAATTTAAACCTTTCCAATACCATTATTTTCCAACAAGACAACGACCCGAAACATACAGCTAAAATTGTGAAGGAATATCTCCTATATCACACTCCAAGACACTTACGTACTCCTCCACAGTCACCAGACCTCAATCCAATCGAGCATTTGTGGGCAAAATTGGAGAAACGAATTCGAAAACACAATATTACATCGCGAAATGAGCTATTTAGTAAATTGCAGGAAGAATGGGCGAAATTTACGTCGAATGATACTGAAAACCTGGTTCAGTCAATGCCCAGACGTCTGCAAGTGTTTTGAAGAATAAAGGATATCCTACAAAGTATTGAAGTAATGTAAAAAACTTATATTTTGCTTTTTTTTTTGAAAGTGTACGCAGACTTATTGGAGGTAATTTCTGCGTTTTTTTGACAAAATATATTTTTAAAAAAGTGTAAAAAGTATTACACTGATATTATTTACTTTTTATTTAAGCTTACGGTTGATCTTTACAATATGGTAACTGGTACCTTGGCGACATTTTGGAGGCGATAAAGGTTACTACCTGGGACTTTGGTAATAATGTGAGCAGTACTCAGTTCCGATTACGCATTATTTTGCGTGAGGGAAATGAGAGATCATGGGATATGTCATGTGATATTAATGGACGAATTACGGTTCTTTAATCGGAAAAGGGGGGAAATCGGGAAAAAATCTGGAAATTTTGTATTTGGCTTTATTCTGTGTTGTGTGAAACAGTGTTCGTGAATTTTTGGATCCCATGGCCGTAACTAAAGTGAATTCGAAATGGGTATTTAGTGGTATTGAAAAGGGTAGTAATAAATGTTTCTTTAAGGTTGTGCGAGATAGAAATAAAGATGTTGTATTAAGTTATTTATTTTACCTGGTACCTTGCTGTGAAATATAAGTATGATTTTAAAGATCCTGAAACAGAAAGAAGAAAAGTTTATCGGGCACGTAATCAAGATTCTGAAGAAGATTAGGTAAATTAGTATTTTTAATTATTTGAGGATATTATTTTTATGCATTGTTCTAAATGTAAGGTGGAAGTAAAGGAATTTGGTATTATTGGGAAAATGGTTATTAGCAATGATTTAGTTTAAAGTAATTAGGATTGTAAGGTAACTTTTATTAATTTAATGTATGTGCTCATTAATATTTTAAGTAGTGTTTTTGAATTTAATTATATTTTAATTAAATGATAGTTATTTTGTGAATTTTATGTTTGTAGGAATTTGGTATACGTTTTAGTTGAAGTAAACGTGCATGGAAATAATTTAAATATCTGACACTAAGTATTTGTAATGGTTGCGGTATGAATTCGTTGGTGACGTGTATAATGTAATAGATGATTTAGAGGTAAAAGTTTTTGGATATTTTATTTATTTTATACGTGGAAATGTTCATATTTGGAAAGGGTAAATACTTTTTCGCGATCAGGTAATTTCATATATGTTCTTTTTACCGGGTTTAAAGATTGAGAAAATTAAATTGTCATGTATTTTCGTGAAATTTTTCTAATTTATGAGAAAAAAGCAGTGTACATGGATATAGTGAAGAGTCTGCGCAATGCCATTTTTGTGCAATTCTGGGATGTTTTTTTAAGTAAAAATAAGTCGGCGTGTACATGGTATATGTGTATGTGTTATTTTGAAAAACGCGTAAGGAGTATGGTATTGTGCACTTTTTCCCAATTTTGCAGTGAATATTTGTCATGATTAAGCAGTTTTGTTAGATAAAATTTCTAGCATAAGTGTAATTCGGCTAGTAGATTGTTGGAAGAAGTGTTCAGTAGATAAAAAGAAAAGAAACATGTCTTTATTTCGTGAAGACAAAATGGCGGCGGGAAAAAAAATAGAGGGTTGCTGTAGAAGAGTTGGTCGCCAAATTTTCGCCAAAAAAACGCCAAGTTACCATAATGTAAAGATCAACCAAGCTTACAATTTTAGCTAATAGAAGAAAAAAAATGCAATGATTAAAATACATTTTCATTGCTTTAAGTGTTTTTTTTTAATTTAAAATTTAGTCTGTACGCAGACTTTTGTGGCTAACTGTATATCTTGGAGCTGAGGTGCTGAAAATTTGAAACTTCAGATGTAATTCGAAAGACTGATACGATTCGTTCTATAAAATTGAAATGTTGATTTACAAAAGCACTCAAGAAGCAAGGGTTTAATCCTAGTATCCGGTGCACACGGGATTTGGCTACTTTTGGCGACTTTGATGATGAGCAGTAAAAACTGGACATATACGATGAGTAGTAAATGGGTCATTCGAAGAATATATATAGTTATACATAGTATATACTATGTATACACAATGTATATACATAGTATATACTATGTATATACACTATAGTATATATATAGACGTTCTTTGGATCATGTTTGGTGTTGGCGATAACTTTCAAAACCGCGCCAAGGCTGCACCGTATACTAGGATTTTACCGAAGCAAGAATCTTTAAAAGACAAAATAGCAGGAAAAGTGAAGCTGGAAACAATCATTAAAAAACGATTACGGTGCAAATACTGAAAAAAAAAAAAAAAAAAAAAAAAAAAAAAGTAAAAGCAAAAGCATAGAAACAATGATTTTTTTTTAAATTTTTTTCCTCAATATGAGGTTTTCCACTATTCAGGTACATTTTATTGAATTTCGATCAATAAAACGAACCTTAAATTTTATTTCATACCTTTACTTCTCTAAATGTGTTGACGAAACCTATTTAAATTCTTCCACAAGATAAAATGAATTACGAGACCCTGATTTTGCTACACGCTAAAAACATGCTACACGTTTTGAGAATTCAAATTTTCTTAAGTTATTAGAGTTTTCCAAACTTTTAACTGTGCATACTGAAACAAAAATAGGTTCGCTTAAATTTCTGAACATATCTACAAATATCAATGCAAATTCAAAGTGATTCAATGCATAAGAAATATTTTATGTGTGCATAAGCGAGTTCATGTATCTGAAATTTGTCATTTCAAAGATCTGTCAAGATTTTTTCCTAAAAATATTATGAGAATTCCTGTATTATTTTCACTGGCGATATCTGAAGCAATATCTGTTCTGTGGTCGAAGTGAAATTTACCCAAATCAAGAACATAATGCCATTTTGATATCACAAGGAAGGTCGGCTAATCTTTCGAATATGGTAACAGGTAGTTTGGCGATATTTTGGTAAGGCGATAAAGGTTACTAGCTAGGACTTTAGCAGTGTACATGGATGAAGTCAAGAGTGTTCGCAATACCAGTTTTGTGCAAATCTGGGATGTTTTTTAAGTGAAAATAGGTCGACGTGTACATGAATGATACCGTGTATGTGCAATTCTGCCCAAAATGTTGAGTAAAAAAAAAAACACGCCTTTACTTCGTGAAAACAAAATGGCGTCCAAGACAAAACTAGCAGGTTTGCTGTAGCAGGGTCGGTCGCCAAATTTTCGCCAAAAAATCGCCAAGTTACCATAATTTAAAGATTAACCGAAGGTCTTCCAACGTTGAAACTTCAATTTTTATGAAAAAATATTTATGAATCTACGCAAATAGAAACAGATAATAGTAAAAAAAAAAGTAGTTACTAATATTACATAGATAAATAGTCAAAAAATTGTAAAACAATAAGATTTGGCAATACAGTGATATTTCCCGGTTTGGTTAGTTATTTTACTGTCACAAAATCTGCGTAAGAAGGCTATCTGCGTAAGAGAAGGGATGCCTTTGTGGAGGACTTTTTAAGACTCCACAAAGGCTTTCGTATTCATGTCACGCATGGGTAAAGTCAAAAACACTAACCCTTCAGCCTGCCCGTTCGCATGAGATCCAACCCAAGCCAGGTCGAACTACCAGTATTCAGTGGTCTTAATCACTCGGCCACTGCTGGGGTCCGTTATTTGACAAATTTTATTTTTAGAATGCATGTTTAAAAATCAAGAAAGTTGTCACACTGATCGATTCACGCAATAAAAATATAAAATAATACATGAAAAGAGCAAACATATTATTTTGATTATCAATTCAGACGAACTTTAAAAGTTTAATGTAACTAACTGATGGAAATTTAATCTTTGAAGAATTAGATCCTATTCCAAAAAATTCTGCGAATTATTTTACTGTGGAACGATGAGTCATATTTTAGTCATTTTAACTCGATACAGACAGTACTATTTTATTTAATAGCAAAGACGCTGATTACATATTGAATGCTTAAAATAAAAGAAGTGCAGTAAAATTATCATAGTAGTAATCTATTTTATATCAATTGCAATTAGCTAACTGAATTGAACTACAGGATTTTAGAGCTCCAAGGCCACCGGCAAACCACTGCTGAACATAGTGTTCAGCAGGGGTAAAACTGCTGAACACTTTGTTCAAGTGATGGTGAACGGAATGGTTGCATGGGAGTTTTTAAATTTTCCCTCACGATTAAAGAAAATGCGTCGTAGTTTCCTTAAAAATGTCATCCCTCTCTTTTAAAATAAAAGTTTTATAAATTTTTCACCTCTTTGATTTTATTTTGAATGGACTAAAGATTAGAGTTCGATTTCTTTTAACGCTTTCTTATATTACTTCAGAGCCTTGCTACTTTCCCCCTTATAATCTAAAACATTTTTGATGATTGAGATGTACACAATATTATAGAAAATTAATTTCTAAATCACTATGAATAATAAATTACAATACACAAACTTACTTTATTTGGCGATGCTGCGCTGTTTTGGAGATTTCACGAAATTCGCCAGAAAGTTCACCACTGATCAGATCCAAATTCCATTTTTAGCAATTCGTTGTTGTCAGTCCAGACGGTATAGTGGTTAGGGGAGCCTGACTGCCATACCGAAGGTCTCGGTTTCGAATCCCGAAGAAGGCATGGATGGAAAAATTGTCTGTCCCTTCATTGGAGGCAATGGTGGCCCACCTATTAGTCGTCTCCATAATAAAGAGACCACGACATCTGGCCTTAGGACAAAGAATATGTATTGTTGAGAAAGAAAGCTTCACAGCAGGAGGAGTGGCTCCCTCCGAACGAAAAGGGACACAACTGCGCATGCGTGAAATATCTGTCGCCAAAAAGCGCCAAAGCTCGAAGCTGATGTCGAAGTAACAACAGGTTCGACGGTCACGTTTATTAAGAGTTTAAAGCTGTGTGACTCCATTATTTCTCCCTACATATTGACGGATATAAAATCAGACATCAAACTGCGATATGAATAATACAAGTTCAACTAGTAAAGCAAGGAAGCACGAAAATTCGAGTTTAAATTATCGCGAAAAGTCAAAGAACGATTCATCTTAACCCGTGCTTTTCAATTTCCTGTTCACGTGGTGGAGGTGATAAATCTCGGCCAGGTACATCACAAAGGGGGAAATTCTCGCCAACAGATTCCGTCGCCAAATCCCTTGGCGAATTGTCCCTCTATTTTCTAGTGGCGTAGAAGACAAACTGGTTTACATTACGTCTATGGAGACTTTCCTTCTTTACGTAAACTTTCTTTGCTTAGGAGTGGCCAGTGCCGGCTTAGGCAAGTGCCCGCCATTGAAAAAGAAAACAATTTTTTGTTGTTTTCCATGAATTATTACCGTGTCAAGGAGTACTAAACTGCGTCTGTCATTAGCCAGAGTTTTGAGAATTATGCAGATGAGAATTCGACTTTGCTCCAGTCTGCCCCAGTTTCGAGCAAGCCACTGCTGCTTCGCGAACACTTAGGGGGGGGGACGGTGGACTGATTTTTCAATCTCGCTCTTAATGTGCTTTGAATGTATGTTGCAATTACAGGAAAATTAGGGAAGCTGCGTTTCTGTTAATCTTTTGAGTTTTATTACGACATTTGTATTAAACTTAAAGTTGTTGTTGGGACTGTTCTTGCTTTCCTGACATCAGATTCCCACGAAATTCATCGCGGCAAGGAGTAACAAAATTACGATTCTCGTTGGCAACAGCCTTTGGAACCATGCAGGTGACAGAGAGATTTTGCCCAGTTCCACCCCAATTTTGAGGCAAAGCACCCTGGGGGAAGCGGGGTTCTGAGGATCTCCCACCCTCTTCCTCCTATTACAAGTCTTCATGAGAGGACTTTCGACCATATACATAGTTAGTGTGCCTCCACGCACATGCCACAAAGACGCTTTACATTTACAACATCCATGGTTTCTCCTGGATTCGAACCCGCGACATTCGGTACGGTAATCAGAGTCACAAACCACTATCCTGTTTAGGCGGCTAAATTTGAAGCACTCAGTTTTAACAAAATAACATTAAAGCTATAAGCGAATCCTAACAGGTGTCAGGAGCTACTATATTACGAGTTTTTATGAGATTCGCAGATACTGGAATACGATTTCACAGATACTGTGTTTCAATTTATTCTTCATTCCGAAAGAATCACAGAATAAAAATCAAATTAGCTTCCAGTTAACTTAAAATAGATCACGAGATAACAGTCTGCTTGATAGTGTGGAATAAAATTTAAATTCAATTGAATTTCACAGTTCAATTTTATTTAAGGGGTATCAGAAACCCCTATACCGACAATGTTAAATTGGCCATTTTTGATGTACCTTTTCTGAAAATCTGCTGTAGATACAAGCTTGAAATTTTTTTC
This sequence comes from Stegodyphus dumicola, assembly GCF_044657685.1. Classification (NCBI taxonomy): domain Eukaryota; kingdom Metazoa; phylum Arthropoda; class Arachnida; order Araneae; family Eresidae; genus Stegodyphus; species Stegodyphus dumicola. The sequence goes on along the minus strand of NC_140772.1, from coordinate 15,564,235 downwards.
TGTAATTAAAGTATACCTATTCGATTATACCGAAATGAGCTTTTGAAACATTTGGAATTTTAGAGTAAATTACAGAATATTTTGTTAGGCATAGTAAAATTTAGCACTTTTCTCACACAAAAAAATTAAAAAAATTTTTTTTTCTAAGTTTATCACAAAAAGCTCATTTCAGTAAATATTAGGAAACCTAATAAATAAGCCATAAAAAGTTTAGATACCTGTGAGCAGACAGGTTGAGAAAAGGTACATCGAGTATAAAAAAATCACGTTTGGAGAAAAACGCGTTTTTATGTAAAATCCTCATTGATCAAAGCAGTATATGACAAATTAAAACCAGATTTTTTTTACAGTTCTAATTTTCATAGAGATTAAAGAATGGTATTTTTAGAAAGATAAAAGTGTAGAGAATTTGAAAATGCAAAAATCCGAAATCACCATTTTTTGAAGATTTTGGGGTTCCAACACCCTTTAATTTATTTTTATTTATTTTCTTAGCGGGTAATAAAGCTTTTAAAAGTTCAATAGCAGTTTACCATTTGGACAGCTAATTCAACACAGACAGCTTTACCGCCAGTCATCCTCTAACAGCTAATTTAATACTTCGAATGAGGCGTCGTTGTTTCTCGCTCACTCACTCGCTCTCTTCTACAGTTCTGATTAAGGCTCTTAAACACCTACGCTTGCCATTTAAAATCTACATAAATTTTCTGGAAAAAGCGCTGCGTGATTGAAGTAAGAAAGAACATTAAAGACGCAACTAAAAATAACGCTTTAGTTAAAAAAAAAAAAAAAAAAAAAAAAAAAAAAACTAAATTGGCGCAATATAACCAGCAGGTAGCCGTGTAAATAACTATATTTTATTTTAACGGTTTATTTTGAGTTGTGATGCATAAAGTTTAAAGGCTGACGGGGTGATATAGACTTATAATAAAATAGTAAAGCAGTCATTTGGGTTAGTTGGAGAAGTCAAGCAAAAAGAATCAGCGCAATTTTTGTAAATTTTACAGGAATAGTTTCGATGGTTTAACTATAGAACCACGTTTCTCAGTTGCCTAAGTGTAGCACCTGGCATTGAGGCAAGGCTATCTGGATGGATCTCTCCTCAAGATGGCCTTGGCTGAGGAAGAAGGTTCTATTGTTAAACTATCGGTATATTAGTGCTGAAAAATTTACAAATATTACACTGATTATTATTTGACTTGTCCAATAGTAAAGTAGTACTCAAGATTGTTGCTTTGCCTAATTTTATAGTTAAGCAATAGTCACTGAGTAAGTGCTTAAAATAATCGGGCAGTTGGTGAACTGAGAAAGTGAATTAACTGACTGTAAGTTTCAATCCAACCAATATTTATTAGATTGTTGGAAAGCTTGTGAAAGTTTCGAAAAATTTCAAAGGCAACAAAAAATGCGTTTTCGGGAAACATCTAGCAGATTGTCAAGTTGGTGAGAAATCGCCTCATGTTGCGAAGATCGGGTGAGATTAATGTTATTTCAGCATGAGATCGGAAATATTTTCGGGTTAGCTTTCTCTTTATATTGCGTTGTGTTCAACGTTCTTAGTAGTTTGAAGATATTATATTCTGTAATAGTTTTAACACCTATACCAATATTTCTGTGGAAAATTCCAGAACTTTGAAGTGTTTCATGTGATAAAAATAAATGGTACTTTTCCGTTTTGCTGGCGCAGGCAATAAATTCGCCAATAATGGTACAACTGACGCCAAACGGAATATCCTCGTTGGTAACCTTCCACGCCTCGTTTTCAAAAAAAAGTCGCAGCCATTTTTTATCAGATTGATTGTTTCTTTCAATACTGGCATACAATTACATAGAATGTTTACAAGATATTTCAGTTTTATTCCCTAAGGCTATTCGAGTAATTAAGTCAATTAGGATGCAATCACGCCGCTCACACGAAGGCGAAAATATAGAAAAGGCAAAATTAAAGGTTAAATTCATCCATTCTAATGAGAATGCACTAGCGAAGTAAAGCACTGCGGTTTTGCGTAATTTCTGAGTAAGCTATTCGTACGAATTGAAATAAGTAGTGCATTTAAACTTGTATTCCAAATTAAGATTTAACTTGAATTTAATGTAGGTAATTACTGAGAGAATTAGAATTTTTGTAGCGTAGTTTACGTGAGATGAGATTACTTGGGGTCACGTGATACGAACCGGCGAATCAGGATGTTGAGCCATAAAAGCATAGTAAATTCTTAAATTAATGTCTTTTTATAAATTTATTGTCTTTTTAAAAAATTTTAAGCGATATTAAAATATTTATGCGTTCAAAATAAAAAAATTCTTAGAACTAACATTTGCTAACATTTTTTATGTATATACTCTATGTTGTCGCCAATAAAGTCTGCTTGGCGAGATTTGCGCCGGCGAAACGGAAAAGTACCAAATAAATTTTATTAACTTATTTTCAGACCTGTGGGCATTCACTCGGACGTACGCAACAATATGAAATAAACATTTACTAAAAAAATAGCACGTTAAAATTTCTAATAAGTACACTATGAAAACAATTACACAAAATGCAGTAAATAAATAAATAAACATAATAAATGCGTAGCACTACAAAATGGGGAAAAATATAGTTTAGGGTACCCCTTGGCGAAACTTGGCGGTACATGGATACTGATTTAGTGCAATTCTTTGACTCGTTATTTTGGCTTGCGAACGACTTATTTTCACTTAAAAAAAAAACGAATTGCACAACAATGGCATTGCGCACTCCTTTGACTTTATACATGTACACGTCGACCTATTTTCACTTAAAAAAAAATCCCCGAATTGCACAAAAATGGCATTGCGCACTCTTTTAACTTTATCCATGTACACGTCGACCTATTTTCACCTAAAAAAAATCCCAGAATTTCACAAACTTGTATTGCGCACTCCCTTTACTTTGTCAATGTACACATCGATATACAGTGGATGGACAAAAATATGGAAACACCTTGTGAAATGCATGTTTGAAAAGAAAGATTGATTTTAATGAAATATGTAGGTGGCGCTGGCGTTTTTGACTACTGACGCCACCTATACAACTTCGTAAATGTGCTAAACAGTTCAGTTGTTGTCGGAGTACTGTTCCTTGCACAAACTTGCATTGCGCACTCCCTTTACTTTGTCCATGTACACATCGATATATTTTGACTTAAAAAGTCCAATTCTACAATATAGGCAAACAAAAAAATACATAATCTCAATAAAATACATTTTAAACCAAACAATAAAATAACATAAAAAAGAAAAAGCATGTTATACATTTAAGCATTATCAAAAGCAAATGTTCACTTACCATGATTTTCGAGTTCTCTTCGTACACCCAAAGCCACGTAAAAATCAAAATATCAATCATACTCAAATGACTTTTTTCAAACCAGGTACTCTTTCTGATCGAACGCTTCACATAGTGACCATCTGAACCTTTCTTCTTACAAACCCATTCAAATCCATGTAAACGTTTTAACACACACCACAAAAACGCTTACAAAACATCCCATGGTTCAAAATTTCCCAGAATCATGCACCCGATTACGTTACAATAGGGTTACCATAACATTCAACTACTCAGGCTACCATTAATGAAACAACTTGGCGATAAATCAAACAACAACTTCGCCATAATACAAGGGGTACCTTAAAGTCTACTCTACCCCAAAAAGGTATAAAGCTAAGTCATAAGCAAATAAACACAAATATTTACATACGTTTACTATAGTATAAACCTAGACTTAATTACCTTCGAAAGTATCTGATATCTGTTGATTATTTTCTCAAGTTATTACAGTCAGTAATGAAATACACTACTGAAAAACAGCGAATAATAAGATATCAGCTCCTTTATTTAGCCTCCCAAAATAAGAAATTTCGAATCATTTTTTCCTCTTATTTTAAATGCGTTGTCGTACAACATCTCATAAAGATAAATAAGAATGTTATTGTGTGGAAAATTCATTCTTTCGTGGCATTACTCTTTTATCGAAGGAAAACCGTTGCTCGTCCAGGTGCCATTTTTCCCATAAAAAGGAATAATTCTATGGCAAAAGATACGGAACATAGCTTAATCCGATCGGTCGGAGTTATCGAATTCAATTACGCATGGTAATCCTCTCCATTTAAACTTCCACTTTGATTTACGATATTTCACGAAGTCAGACATTACTCGAATGCAAGATAAAACTTTTAATTCGACCGATTCGATATCGTTGGTACGTAAGAGCTCTACTCCACCGATGCTTTAAAAATGGCGTATTAACTGCTCCGAGTGCATAATTAAGTGATTAATGGCACCAACTCAGCTGAGTAAATTGAATAATATATCTGCTTTCGGATGCGTGTGAAATTAGCAGCTGCTTTACATTCGATTTTTATGGAAGCACAAGTAACTTGCTCGATGTCTGTTTTTGCACGCCAATAAGAGTTTCATCAAATTTTGAATGCAAAAATGCTGAAAACAATCATTTGGTCATTTCAGAAATGGACCTATAAGAAGTCAATGAAAAATGTTTTCTCAAAAGTCACCTTATATTTCATTTACAGTTAGTCAATAAAGTCTGCGTACATCAAGAAAAGTAATATCAAATCCAAATTTTAAGTTGCGAAAAGGATAGTTTCTAAAAGTTTTATTTTTTAAATATTTAGTTTCAATAAGGGACTTTGAAATTATTTAACTGTAATATTTTCATATCTAATAATTTATGCACACTAATTTTTAAAAGATAAGTGGTCAGAAATCAAAGCCAATAAAGTTTGCGTACAACGCGAAGGAGGCAGGGGATTTCTTATCTAACTTTTAAACTTCAAACTTGAGAATGCAAAGAAGGTTACACTTTCAAGGTAATTGACTTCCGAAGCAAATTTCCCGTTGATTGGAAATTGCTATTTCTATTTTCTTTGACGAAAATGACAACCAATAAAGAAATTCCTTTAGTTACGAGACAACTAATTATCAAATTGAGAGATGAAGGTAAAACTCTTCGTTATATTGGTAAAACCATTGGAAAACCATTTTCTAGTGTGCAAAGAGTTATTCAAAACTATCTTGACACTGGTAGTCTTGCTGTAAAACCAAGATGTGGGAGACCGAAGAAGCTAACGCAGAGAGAAGAAAGAAAAATTCTTTTACTAATTAAACAAAATCTTAAACTTTCTGCTGCAAGCATTGCAAAAGACATTTTTTTAACTAGCAACAAGGAAATTTCTCCTGAAACTGTACGAAAAGTGCTGCGAAAGTCCGATTATCATGGACGCAAACCTAGGTCTAAGCCATACGTTTCCGAGACAAATAGAAAGACAAGAATTGCTTTTGCCAAAACATATTTAAACTCTTCGCAGGACTTCTGGAACAATGTAATTTGGTCAGATGAAAGTAAATTTACAATATTTACAGCTAATAGCCACCCTATTGTATGGAGAAAACCAGGAACAGAACTGAATCTGAGAAATTTAAATCCAACTGTCAAACATGGAGTTGTGATGGTATGGGGGTGTATGTCGTCGAAAGGAGTTGGAAATTTTCACATTATTGATAATGTCATGGATAAGTATGTTTATCTGGATATTCTGAAGAAAAATCTACGAGACAGTGCCCGAAATTTAAACCTTTCTAATACCTTTCTTTTCCTTTCTTCTTAATATTTTCCAACAAGACAACGACCCGAAACATACAGCTAAAATTGTGAAGGAATATCTCCTCTATCGCACTCCAAGACAGTTGCGTACTCCTTCACAGTCACCAGACCTCAATCCAATCGAACATTTGTGGGCAAAATTGGAGAAACGAATTCGAAAACTCAATATTACGTCGCGAAATAAGCTAATTAGTAAATTGCAGGAAAAATGGGCTAAATTTACGTCGGATGACACTGAAAAACTAGTTCAGTCAATGCCCAGACGTCTGCAAGCTATTTTGAAGAATAAAGGATATCCTACAAAGTATTGAAGTAATGTAAAAAAACTTATATTTTGCTTTTTTTTTTGGAAAGTGTACGCACACTTATTGGAGGGAATTTGAGTTTTTTTGACAAAATATATTTTTGAAAAAATGTAAAAAGTATTACACTGATATTATTTACTTTGTATTTAAGCTTACAATTTTAGCTAATAGAAGAAAAAAAATGCAATGATTAAAATACATTTTTCTATGCTTTAAGTGTTTTTTTAATTTAAAATTTAGTCTGTACGCAGAGTTTTGTGACTAACTGTAAGTAAAAAAAAAACAAACAAATACAACAACACAACACAAAATAAAATAAACTTACAAATTCACAGATGACATGTAAGAGATAAATTTACAGAAGAAAGAGAAAGCTATTTTATGTTGGACAAATACGTGAAGAGGGGGAGGAAATGTAATATTCACAGAGTTTAGCATAGAAATGAGTTCTTTTCGTCCTTCCTTGAGCTTTGAACAATAGAACAACAAATGTTCGACATTTTGCACTCCCCAGAAACTGCATGAACACAAGTCTGTACTAGATAATCTAAATCTCTTCAGATATGAATTGAATTTACCATGTCCAGTTAGAAATTGACTAACTTCAAAATTGCAGAAAAAGTGATTATTATTCAGTCTGTGAGGAATGGAAGGAAAATATAGTTTAGTCAAAGAGGCAGTAGTAGAATTCCTGTATAGTTTATTCCACTCGAGTATTGTATCATCCCTACTTTTGTTCTTGTAAAATGACTTGGGAAGAATCATTGGAGTAATTATTTGAAGATGATGTAGCTTGTTTTGCCAACCAATCAGCCCTTTCATTTTCTAGATTGCCAGTGTGGCCACGTACATGAGAAAAGATAACATCAACACCTTTATTATTAAGGTCTTTAAGAAGAGCATGGGAAGTGACAATTAATTTATTATATGAGAAGATATTTCTAAGAGAATATAAGGATGAAAGAGAATCAGTACGAATAAGGAATTTAGCACTTAGCGAACAGTTGTTAAGTATCCACTTAATTGACTCACTAATGCACAGTAATTCGGCTTGGAAAACACTGCATTCATTGGGAAGTCTAAAGAGTTTGTATTCCAGTTCAGAACCATAACAGATAACGACATAAGCTAATACAACTCGATTATTAATTTTACTGCCATCTGTATCTATATAACACACAACAGGGAAATTATCCTCAACAAAATTGTCATAAATGATAGTTTGAATTGGCAAATGATTGGCAGGATGAGGAAGATCTTCAAACAACACCTTGGTATCGAACATAAATTTGCTGATGGTATCTTTAAACTTTTTGTAATTTAAAACATGAAGGTCAATCGGAGGAAATCCTGAAATTGCGAAACAGGCTTCATAGCTAATTGTTCTGTAGCCACGCACAACTCTTAGTAAAATTCTTCTTTGAATTCTGCGAAGTATATGGGAATTAATCTTCTTTTGCTTAATAAATAAGTGGGCCTAGGGTTTTGGTGTATATAGAAATGAGGAAAAACTAAATGTTTTTATTGACACAATTGTCTATTACATAGGACATATAATGATTAGATTCGCAGGTATGTATTTGGTAAGTACTCCTAGGCAGAACAGTGAGTTCATTGACGAAGGCTCATTTAAAAATGCTTGAGGTTTGAGGAAGAATTTTATTGGAAAGATTTTCTGTATCCTTTTGGGCCAAACGGGATAGTGGTTCGTGACTCTGACAACCGTACCGAAGGTTCCGAGTTCGAATCTAGGAGAAGGCATTGGATGATTGTAAACGTGTAATGCCTTTGCGGCACGGCGGCATTAGCGAGCCAAAAGTCTCGTTGGATTCGTCTGCCCTACCCCCTCAGTATTGAACGACAGCACCCCGTGGGCTGCCTAATTGAATCTAAAAATCTGATGTGGTCCATATGACTTCTTTGTACGGCCTATTAAATTACACACATTTTTTGCTGTGTTTCATTTAAACTTATTTCCCCGAATTTCATTAGAGATATTTTTCTCATTCAATCAATTCAGTCAGTCGTCACTTCGAGGAAATGGAAAATACATAAAAACTCAAAACATCTTCATTAAACAATTGTAAAATGCAGAAAAACCTAAAACAGAAAATAGTTAAAAACTGTTAAAACAATTTTTACAATTAAAATTAAAGTTTAAATTAATTAAAATTAGACACAAGGAGAGATTTTTCGGTGCGCAAAACTTTTGGCCCCACTCGACAAAAAGCCTCTGAAGCAGGTGAAAATTTCACCGTTGACTAAATTCACTATGCTACTAATTTCCAAACGTAAACAAATGGCAGCGTCGTTTGGCTTAGCGGAACTTAAACAAGTTTTAAATTGTTGATAATTCTATAACTACTGCATGCAGATAGACTAAATGAATAAAAACCTTAACGGGAACGTAAGAATAATTAATATAACTTTACAGAGATATTAGATATTTTTTGGAAGCAGGAGAGATGAAAAATGAGCAACACCTTCGCCGGGAATAGAACCGCGGAGCTCTGGTATACGCACCCAGCGTGCAAACCGCGAAGGCAGGAGAAATACCTTATAACTATTAAACCAAAAAATCAGCTGTGTACACCACATGACTTCCTTGTACGGAATATTAAATTATACGCATTTTTCTTGCATTTCATTTAAACTTATTAGATTGCTTTAACCCTACTTCGACGACAGCGCATAAACCACAATAGAATAAATGCATTCTTTAAAATTCACTCTAGTATTTGTTTACCATAGCGACACTCTGGGGCTAGATTCACTTAACAGTATTATATTTCGTTCATATTATAACTCATAATGCACAAAATTTATATCATTTAAAGAATAGAATTATCTAATCGTTGCCACATGTTCTATTCAAATACTATAGCAGATTCAAATACTATAGCAGATTCAAATACTATAGCAAGCTAGAACGATGTATAAAAGAAATTAAGCAAATAAAACAAAAAAGAAACATTTTTTTCACAGACGCTTGAGTATTTCTCCTTCAATTAATTCAGTTCTCACTTCGCGACAAGGCAAAAATACATAAAAACTCAAAATATCTATATTAAAAGTTACGAAGTAAATCTTAAACACTTATTTCTTCGAAAAAATTCCAGAAAGGATTAAGCATGATTTCATTGGCAATAATAAATGAAGGCGTTATCTTTGTTGTTGCGATGCTAAGTTTCTCTAGATTGGCAACAAATCCACTAGTCAACAAATCCACTAATCAATGGCCGCCATAAAAAAAAGGCTTAGCGGCACTTAAACAACTTTCAAATTGTTGATAACAAAAATACTGCATACAGATTTACTAAAGGCATAAAAACCTTAACCGGAAGATAAGAACAACATAATTCAATCATTTTTAAAGCAAAAAATGTACAATTTACAAACATATAAGAGTAAAGAAACTGAGATCACTGAGCCGGGTAACAGAGTGGATATATATATAAATATATTTATATACGTTTGGTGCGGCCGATTGAAACCAAAATACGAGGTGCACATCTACATGTTATAGCAGTCCCTATATACAAAATTTCACCGTTCTGAGGCTACTCTTTTTTGAGTTATGCAAGATACGTACGTACATACGTTCGTACAGACGCCACGAAAAATTCTCTTCAGAATTAATTTTAAAGCAGTTTTTAAATTTTTTTTTAAGGGAATGAGTCTTTTATTCAGTCCTTACGTACAGATATCACGCAAAGACATCGTTAAATTGAATTCGATAGCGGTCATAATGGATATTTTCGTTGAAATATGCTGCCAGAAACTTTTCGCTATTACAATACTTCCTTTTTACTTCGTACAAGGAAGTAAAAATGCACAATTTACCAACATATAGGAGTAAAAAACTTAGCTTACCGAGCCCGTGTATACTTTTGGTGCAGCCGATTGCAATAAAAAAGGGAAATGCACAAGTAAATGTTCTAGCAGTTTTAAATTTAAAATTTCAATGTTTTAAGTCTACTCGGTTTTGAGTTACGCGAAATATATATACATATATAGGTACGTACGTACAAACGCCAAGGAAAAAAACCTGTTCTGAATCCATTTCGCAATCCGTTTTGGGAAAAAAAGAGTCATTTATTCTGTCCGTATACATAGATATAACTCAAAAACATCGTTCGAATTGAACCAAGAATTGAATCCATTTCACAATCCATTTTGGGAAAAAAAGAGTCATTTATTCTGTCCGTATACATAGATATAACTCAAAAACATCGTTCAAATTGAACCAAGAGCGTCAAAATGGATATTTTGGTTGAAATACTATACCTGAAACTTTTAGCGATTACAATACTTGCTTTATTTCGTATAAGGAAATAAAAAGGTTTGGGTAACTATAGCATTGTAGTCTCCGTATCATCGAATGACCAGCCTACAAATATTATTTTTCGAAGTTCTTTATGCAGTTGGTATTAGTTTTCACTTTTATGAATGAACCCAGAATTAATTATTTAATTAAATACTCTCCACGCAAAATGCATGATGCAAGCACAAAGAATTCTGAAGGAAATATTGTTTTTAGTTCAGCTCTGGTTTGATTTTTAACAGCGCATAAAATACTTTGTTTTATGCTCCCTTTGTCTAGAGAATAACAGAATAAAGTACCTTTTTCTTTCTTTTCAAGCATCTTCCCAGCTGCCAGCAATACCATAATATCTTAAAAAATAACAAGAACACAACTCGAACAACCGTTTTGTTGCAGCTTCGTTATACGATGTCTTGGCAAACATCATTTGTGAACATCAGCCATAGTATTCGGAGAGAACTCTCCTGCTTGTAAACAATCTAAAATGCCATCAACTGCGACAGACGAAGAAGAATAAAAAAAAAAGAAGAGTCGATCATTTGTCAGGTCGTTTGTCGAGTAACCCGGTGGGACAATTGCTAGGATTTCGAAAGATGAATGGTCCTCTGCGCTACTCATTACCGGGTTCCTATCCGTCGCGTTAAGATATAAATATAACTCGGCCATTTCTTACCTGCAAATGAGAAAAGAAGTCGTATTGCATTTTGTTTTAAAACCAACGAAACGAATTCGATTTGAATAATCAGCTCATTCGTTTGCCTGACAGTTACTTGAATTTTTAAATGCAATAGAATTTTTTTTAGAATTTCAATAATGGTTATCATCCTTATCCGAACACTTCAGTAACGATGCCATTAGAAGACGAGGGAAATGTATAGGATAGAATATATCAATGAAAAAATTGATTCATGGCTGATATTTTATTCGGCAGACATATTACAGACCAAGGATTTTTTTAATGGATATTTCTATGTATTTGGTGTGAATGTGAATTTGGTGAATGGGGAGATATATGGTAATGTTAGCGTTATCTTGCTGTTGCTTCTTAGTGGTAAGATTTATTTACAAACTCTTTGTCTCTGTTCACATTAAATTTGTATCTATGTATATCTATAAAGTTACTGACTTACGAGATATCGGAGAGAGATTGAATTCTATTATGTTATGTTAGCGTACTAAGTCTTTCTGCCTAAAACAAGGCATGTGTTTTTGCGGGAGTTTCTGTAGAACACTGTCTTGTAGGGAAAAAAAAATACTCATGCATTCAGAGAGTCTCCGATTTTGAGCTTGGATAAGCCGTCATCGCTCAGAGGTCTCATCCGATGGATTGCTAGCAGGCTAGTAAGAACAAGAGAATTATCAAGCTGTTTCAAAGAGACAACTTTTATTACTAGAGCATCTAAACTTGTTTTTTCTAATAGATAGTCTTTTTACGAAAGGGGCATTCATATTACTAAAGATTTAACCTAGACGTTTCGTTAGGCACATGTATCTCTTCAGATCATTGGCGTAAGTTTTAACTTGTGCATAGTTAAGTGTTTTTCGATACTGTAAGAACTAATTGCCTTTGGATAATTTCTGTTGAAGATAAGATTCGATTTCTAAGTGAAGCTTCAGTTCAACCACAGTCTCATCTCTTAAGCTTCTTTGTGGTATGTACAAGTCCAAGGATCGACTAGATATTTATTTTGTACATTCTGGCTCACCAGAGGACTAGCGATGAAGTTGCTGAACATTGGCTGTTGGATCCAGGTTCAAATTCTGACAAACGGGCTGATCTTTCGCGGATTTTCGTGTTATGCGTATATATGCAAGTTTCCCTTAGAGAATTTCCCATGAAAACATCCCTTCCTTCATAAAGCCCTCGCGTGCTTTGCTATAATCAAACAAGTGAACATCGTGCCATTGTCGCTGAGGAGCCTTCTTTTGTAATCCGAAACACTGAAGAAGACATGTTGTCGCTGCTGCTTCTGTGCCTAATCTCGTTTGTCTGAAATCAGAGCCAACTCATGAAATTCATCGTGGTAAGGAAACAAGATCGTGCCAGTCATTGGCAACAAATTGCACCATAGAGGTGTTAGTATCATACAGGTTTCACCAGATAGGTGACAAAACGACTTAGCTCAGTTCTGCCCCCCCCCCCCAATTTTGAAGGAAAGCAACCCAGGGAGACGAATAGAAGGGTCCCCTATCCATCCTCCCCTACCCTCAACCTCTCGAGAGGACTTTCGAATCGCTGCATATTTTGAGTGCCCTCATGCCGCACAGACACTATACATTTACAAACACCTGTGCCTTCTCCGGGATTCAAACCTTTTATTACGGTAGTCAAAGTCACTGCTAATCAGAGAACAGAGGTTCCATTACTTACCTGACATGATGGCTCCCTTACACGGATGCCGCTGCCTCCAGAAGCCATTTATTATCACTAAGCAAAATAAGTTTACAGTGGCATACAACGCCTTAAGAACATAAGTAACATAGTCATGATATACAGTAATCAGAAGATTTCATATTTCAGATTTGATACCATAATAGAAGAAAAATAATAATGTAGTCTATTAACAGCAACTTCAAAAATAAATCAGTGGCAATAAGGAAATTGCCTACCTCCGCTATACAGATACATGAGCCCATAAATTTTTGACAATTCTACTTACTCTAAATGTAAAATATCATAATGAGTTATTACATTGCCAGCAAAACGATAAATCTTTGCTATAAAAGATAAAAGATATACACAAGAACATTACACCAAAAACTTATACAGATCAAGACAATGGTATTAGGTGTACGTGTGACAATCCAAAAGAAAACAAAAATGCAAACAATGAAACTATATATACAAAAAAACATTTGGTCAAAAATCAGTGTTTAACATTAGCCTAGTGAATCAACCTTATCTTCATGCAAGAAAACATCAAAACTACATTCATGAACATGCATGAGCATAATGCTATAACCATCATCCCGGTTGGGCAATAAAAAAAACCATTTTTTTTGGGGGGAGGGTATATTTCGGTTAACGGTGAGCCAGTCATTATTGTGCGTCAAAGGGTCAAACATGGTAATCTGTTCGTTTGATCTTGCGAAGACCTATGCAACGATGGCATTTATTCTAGCATTCAGAATAAGCGGGAAAATAATTGCTGATCGAGTAGTTTTCCCTTACAGAAGTTTATTATTAAAGTGGTGACATTTTTTTACTTCCTTGTACGAAGTAAAAAGGAAGTATTGTAAACGCGAAAAGTTTCAGGCAGCATATTTAAACGAAAATATCCATTTTGACCGCTATCAAATAAATTTAACGATGTTTTTGTGTGATATCTGTACGTAAAGACAGAATAAAAGACTCGTTTCCTCCAAAAAAAATATAAAACTGCTTTAAAATGAATTCTCAAGAGAATTTTTCGACGCGTCTATACGAACGTATGTACGTACGTACGTATCTCGCATAACTCCAAAACGAGTAGCCTCAGAACGTTGAAATTCTGTATATAGGACTACTATAACATGCAGATGTGCACCTCGTATTTTGGTTGCAATCGGCCGCACCAAACGTATATAAATATATTTATATATATATCCACTCTGTTACCCGGCTCAGTGATCTCAGTTTCTTTACTCGTATATGTTTCTAAATTGTACATTTTTTGCTTTAAAAATGATTAAATTATGTTGTTTTTATCTTCCGGTTAAGGTTTTTATGCCTTTAGTAAATCTGTATGCAATAGTTTTAGAATTATCAACAATTTTAAAGTTGTTTAAGTGCCGCTAAGCCTTTTTTTATGGCGGCCATTGATTGTTTACATTTGAAACAGCAGACTAGTGGATTTTTTGCCAATCTAGAGAAACTTAGCATCGCAACAACATAGATAACGCCTTCATTTATTATTGCCAATTAAATCATGCTTTATCCTTTCTGGAATTTTTTCGAGGAAATAAGTGTTAAAGATTTGCTTCGTAATTTTTAATATAGGTATTCTGAATTTTTATGTATTTTTGCCTTCTCGCGAAGTGAGAACTAAATTATTTGAATGAGAAATACTCAATCGTCTGTGAAAAACTGTTTCTTTTTTTTTTTTGTTTGCTTTTTTTTTATACATCGTTCTAGCTTTATTATAGTATTTGAATAGAACATGTGGCAACGATTAGATAATTCTATTCTTTAAATGATATAAATTTTGTGCATTCTGAGTTATAATATGAACGAAATATAATACTGAAAGTGAATCTAGCGCCAGAGTGTCGCTATTGTAAACAAATACTAGAGTGAATTTTAAAGAATACATTTATTGTATTGTGGTTTATGCGCTGTCGGCGAAGTAGATTTAATTCAATCCAATAAGTTTAAATGAAATGCAAGAAAAAATGCGTATAATTTAATATTCCGTACAAGGAAGTCATGTGGTGTACACATCAGATTTTTTTCTTTTTATTTAAGAAAAATTATATTTCTTGATTTGGCAGTTACCAAATGACAAAGTGTTATAAGTAAATTCTTACGAAACAAAGCTATCACTTATGTTGAAATACAAATAAAAAATTAAAATTGCATTTTTGCTTCTAGCTTAGCATCGAAATGGTGTTGTAACAAAATACTCTCACTTGAGGAAGGTTTAGAGGAACAGATACTGGCAGGGCCGGGTGGTAGGTATTTTAGAAACCTAGTTCAGTCTCTGTTGTTCCTATATTTCTGTTGTCTAAACCTCCCCAAAAATCAAAACAGTTTTCCTCCTCTAAAACCTGCTGCCTCCTCTAAATTATATAAATTATATCTTCTCTAAATTTTGTCTTTCACTACGTCTCCTAAATTCTAAAAATTTTACTGTCCGATGTGACAGCTCCTGATTCCATTTCCGATACTTACTACGTTTATTCGCTTCTGGTGTCAAGAACTCACACAGGTAAAATTATCATAATTGAAATTAGGAATGATTCAATTTTTTGCTATTTGTATATTTCTACACATATCTTCCGTTTTTGCATTTCTTTTCGATTAATAAAATAGCAAATTTTTCCTGAAGTTTTATACACTGTATCAGTTCTGTTACAAGTTAATTTCTGTCTATCATTTCCTTTTTCGGTATATGGTTCCCTCTTACCCGAGAAGTTTCGAATTTTCAAACATTTTACAGTTTTAACTTGTTCTTCTGAAGTGTTTTATAACTTTTTCCATTATAGGCTATAAATCGTTTCTAACCAGACAAACAATATAAAGAATATTACTTTATTGACTGATAAACTGAGCTTTTCTTCTGATAATCGCATGTACCGGCGGATCAGGCTTCGAAAAGTTTATGTTTCAGACAACATTAATTGCGAAAAATAATTCGTACACTGTCATATACACTGTCTCTGATACTAAATAGATATATACTGTCTCCGATACTATGAAAAATGCCTCGTATCATTATGAAAAATGATACGAGGCATTTTTCATAATATAGTCAGCTCTCTATTTACTGACGGAATATCAAAGATGACATCCGCAGCTAAATCAAAACTACAAAACTACAGAACAGTTAAAAACTACAGGGAAGAGGAACAATCCATATTATACGTAACAGAAAACATTATTAATAATTGATAATATACGTAATAGAAAACATTATTAATTATTTTGACCAAATTGTTTTATTGCATTTTCAAGTATTATAATGTTATAAAGGAACAATCCATAATATACGTAACAGAAAACATAATTAATAATTGATAATATACGTAACAGAAAACATTATTAATAATTTTGACCAAATGTTTTATTGCATTTTCAAGTATTATAATGTTATAAAGGAACAATCCATAATATACGTAACAGACAACATAATTAATAATTTTGACCAAATGTTTTATTGCATTTTCAAGTATTATAATGTTTTAAGCATTTTAATTATAGTATAAGTTCGTTTAGTTATGTAAGTCAGTATTGAAAACAAAAAGAATACAAGTACATAGTAGAAAAATAAATAGCATTAGAAAGGAAAAACGTAAGTCGTAAATGGCATTAAGGACCATGTTTAGCTTGAGCAAATGGTTCATATTTACATAAGAAGTCGATTGGAGTTTTTTTATTTTTGATTGTGCAATTTTTACATTTTCCATGTTACTTACAGTTAAATTATGGTCTAAACCAGGAGTCGCCAACCGGTTAGTCCACGGACCACTGGTGGTCCGTGAAAACGTTTTCATAGTCCGCAGAAAAATTGGGACATTATTTATATCTTTATGAAGATTCAGTTTAAAAAATGACGAGTACCAAAACCTATTATGGAATATGGATTATACTTTTTTTATAAATTTTAGCTACTATTTTTAGCGAAATTCCTTCTGAATGTAGCGACTGTTTAGCTACTTTTTCAGATGTATTTAGCGACATTTGAAAGTGAGAGTTGGCACCCATGGTTATGCTGCTGTTATCAATAAGAGCGCGAACTGGAATTCTCATTCCTTTTGAATTACAAACATATGCTATTTTAGTCGTTACGAACACAGTTTTTCTCCGTGTCAATAGGCAACTTCATGGATTTTTATGAGAACCATCTGCATTCTTGTTTATAATTGCATCACTGGAAGTTTCCATTTTTGTTTTGTCTAACTGTTGATCGATGGCGCCATTGCTGAGTAAGTGATGATTATTATGTTTAAATTAATTAAAAACTGGCGGCATAACAAATATCAGTATGATATTGCTTTGCGTTTGCCGGTTTGTTCTTGCTTTTCGTAAAGTTCCTTTTCAGTAATGTGAAGCTTAATGTACAAGAAGTTAAGATTTTTGTACTTTCATATAATTTTTCTAAATGAGCGAAATATGTGTAGTTTGCTGATTATTAGTCCAACAGGGGCTTTTTTCCCGAAGGAGTATTGTATTCGTTTTGCGATTTTGCGTTGAATCACTATAAATGTCCGTTTCAATTTTCAAACTGTTGCCACCCAATGTTAGAGTCCTGCATTATATTTGAAGAAACTAAATAATGAAAAATCTGCATCAATTAGATGTATATTTCTCTAATTGTGATAAAACAATGGTACATAGAGCCATCGAATTTTGAATGACGAAATCCTACTGCGAATATGGGCATCTGAAATCCCAAATTTAAATAAAAAAAGGATAAACTGAGTGTAAATTTCGCTTAAAGTAATAACATTGCTTTTTCAAGAAACGTTGTATAAAAGCAATCCTAATTTAAGTTTTTTTTTTTTTTTTTTTTTTTTTTTTTTTAGTCCAAAGGGATTTGAATCCCGAAGGACTATTAGTTTCGTTTTGGCATTTTGCGTCGGACTCATAAATGTCGGTTCACTTTTCAAACTGTTGCCACAAAATGTTAGAGTCCTGCATTATATTTGAAGAAATTAAATAATGAAAAATCTGCATAAATGATTGTCTATTTCTCGCATTGTGATAAAACAATGGTACATAGAGCCATCGAATTTTGAATGACGTAATCCTCATACGAATATAGGCATGTGGAAGACAAATTTAAAATTTGGAATTTGTTTTATTATCCATTTCATGTTTTGTAAAACGTTAACGAATTTTTGAGTAACAAACTCAACGATTTCAAAGCGAGCCATGGCACAACTCTACGGGGGGGGGAAAACCTTTTTATCTCTTGCGTGCGGAACTGTGTATCAGAAATTCGAAAGATAGTCTCATTTTAAAATTATTTTGTGACATTGCTATTGAACTGAATTTTATGGTTTCAGTGCAAAGAACATGATATTTAGCAAATAAATGTAACACACAAAATGTTAAAAAAACGCCCCTTTGGACGTAATTTAAAATCTGAAACCTTTCAGATTTTTTTTTATAATTTTATTATTGTACAAATGTATTTATCTTTTTTTTAAAATTCATATTAGTGGTCCGCCAAATATAAAATTACATTGTAGTGCTTCGTGAAGTTCTAAAGGTTAATGACCGCTAGTCTAAATGAAAAAAAAAAAAATGGAAAAACAAAACAACAACAAAACAAAAAAAAAACCACCTGTAAGCTTTCAGATTTTTAAAATTAAATTCAACAGCAATATTTGACAAAAAGAAAAAAAGAAACCTCGTTCATTAAATATTCGTGCTTGAAGATGGTAGCGATATTAATGTTAATCGAGCGCTTTGAAATCGTTGAGTTTGTTAATCAACAATTCTTTACAGTTTTACAAAATAGGAAATAGATGATAAAACAAATTCCAAATTTGGGCTTCCAGATGCGCATATTCGAGTGGAGTACTAAATTATTCAAAATTTGATGCCTCTAGGATCGTTGTTTTTTCACAGTGCGAGAAACATACACACATTCATGCAGATTCTTCATTATTTAATTTCTTTCAATACAATGCAGGGATGTAGTATTTGGTGGCAACAATTTGGGAAGTCATTCAAGCTTTTGTGGCGAACCAACGAAAAATGACAAAAGTAAATTAATAGCCCTTCTCGGCTAATTGCCTCTTTGGGCTTTAAAGAAGAACACTTCAAAATACCATGACATCATGTTATCATTACTGGCGTAACAAATATTTATTTTACTTTTTGTATTTCCCCCAGATGTTCTGATTTTAAGGTGATAATTTATGGTAGTAATTCTTCTATCATTTGCAATGAGGAAACTTCAGTTTTTTTTTTTTTAAGACAGGGTCCGGTTAATACGCAACCCAGTTAATACACTCCTGGTTAATCGCAATTTGATCGTATTGTACTTATCACTTATTAGTTATCTTTGCATTTAATGAAAAACTACTCTGTTTTACTAAATAGACTTAAAAGTTTGCAGTTAGAGATGAAAAAAGTGAAAATATCCGTATTATCTCGCTTTTGACATAGCTGAAGAGGGCGAAAGTGAAGACATTCCTGGTGGGGTCTAACTTTAAAGCATGTGTCTTCTGTAAGCGCAGTTGAGGAATTTGCTACAGATAAGAGGCGTTTGAAGAGTTCAAGAGTTTCAAGAGAGGCTTGTTAAAAGTATCTTTAACCTCACGTTTTATTTCAGGAAAGTGCCATTCACTTTCTACGGAAAGAGATTAAGCATGTCTTGACAAACAGAAGATGCCAAAAATTTGGATTATGTAAGGCAGTTTCCTATTCTTCTCATTGACTGACTGGTGACTCAATTCAATATGCCAATATACATAGTACGTCAGTTTAGTTTTTAGTGTCCTTTATCCATCAATTCAGAGGTCGATGCCATATTTACCTAAATCCAGTGGTCAATATTGTATATCAGTCCAGATGCCGATTTAGTTCAGATTTTAATGTACACTGCGAAAAAAAGGGGGGCAGTTCTATACCCCCTTTATACTGGGCCGATTGACTAAACGAAAATTGCGTTTTCATGCCTTGAAGGCGCAATTTAGGATATTTGTTAGATTTATATATAGCATTGTACTAACATAGGTATTTTGACACAAAATCGGACTTTTTTTGAAATGACATGCCGATTGTTTTCCATATTTCGATTCTACTCCTCAAAGTATGCTTAAATATTAAATTTTGTAAAATTTCGTGCGAAGTTTACGAAGAAACTAAAAAATTTATCTTGGCGCAATTTTTGCAGTTTCCGCCAAGAATAACTTACTTGGCGAAATTCTTAATTTATAATAACCTATTTTCCTTTCCTTTTTAAATTCCTACTATTAGTTCCCACTCTCCCTATATCTTGTTCAAATTTTCAATCGTTAATAAAATACTTTTTATTCATCCACTCGAGTTCAAACACATTTTTTTAAACTTTTAGTGGATGACACTGGATGTTAAGACAGTTTTTTTCACATATTAAAGTCAATTCTGACTTATTTATTTCTTTTTATCGGAACTAAAGGTATGTTTTTTTTTAAATGTATTATAAGACTTACAAATAATGACCGTTTATTAGGAATTCTATGCTGTAAAAATAATTTTTATAGCAACTTACAAATAATAGTACATGACTGTGATAAATGGGATTGTAGTATTTAACAAAAATAAATGGCAACGATAAGACAGAGTTCTAAATATTTTTATTTATTTCTTTTTATCGGAACTAAAGATATGTTTTTTTTGAATGTTATTATAAGACTTACAAATAATGACCGTTTATTAGGAATTCCCACATGCTGCAAAAATTAATTTTATAACAACTTATAAATAATAATGCATGACTGTGATAAATGGGATTGTAGTATTTAACAAAAATAAGTGGCAACAATAAGACAGAGTTCTAAAGATTTTTAAGGCGTATGGAGTTAAAGAATTGGAATTTTATAGCGTTGAGTGAAGCGGATGTAATGTCCAACTATGTAGCTAAAATTCTCCTCATATTTTTATGTTAACGTGATAGTAATATACGAATAAATATTTTTTTTATATTACTTGAATGTGAATTGAAGAACTGGACTGCTCGAAACTGACTGGAAAGTTACTTGCAATAATGAAGCATTGCAAAAGATGGATAGAATGAGAAATTATAGACCACCATCAGCTTCATAAATCAGAAACGAAAAAATTTTAATAATGTTAATAAAAAGTAACTAAAATAAAATCTGGTTAATCTTTAGATTATGGTAACTTGGAGATTTTTGGCGAAAATTTGGCAACCAACCCTGCTACAGCAACCTTCTACTTTTTTTCCGGCGCCATTTTGTCTTCACGAAGTAAAGACAGGCTTCTTTTCTTTTTATTTACTCAACATTTTTTCCAACAATCTGCTAGCCGAATTACGCTTATGATAGAAATTTTATGGAAGAAAAGTGCTTAATCATGACGAATATTAACTGCAAAATTGGGAGAAAGTGCAGAATCGCAAACTACTTGCCGCGTTTTTCAGAATGGCACATACACGGTAACCATGTGAGAGTCGACTTATTTTTACTTAAAAAAAATCCTAGAATTGCACAAAAATGGCATTGCGCACACTCTTCACTTTATCCATGTACACTGCTTTTTTCTCATAAATTAGAAACATTTGCACTAAAATGCAGGAAAATTTTGTGAATCTTTAAAGTCGGTAAAAAGGACATATATGAAATTACCTGATCGCGAAAAAGTATATACCCTTTCCAAGGATGAACATTTGCACGTATAAAATAAATAAAATATCCAAAAACTTTTCCCTCTAAATTATCTATTATAAACGTCACCTGCGAATTTATAACGCAAACATTAAAAATGGTTGCAAATACTTAGTGTCAAATTTTTAAATTATTTCCATGCACGTTTACTTCTACTGAAACGTATTCCAAAATGCTACAAACATATAATTCACAAAATAACTGTCATTTAACTAAAATATAATTAAATTATAAAACACTACTTAAAATATAAATAAACACATACATTAAATTAATAAAAATTAACTTAAAATCTTAATTACTTTAAACTAATTCATTGCTAATAAAAATTTTCCAATAATAGCATATTAATTTATTTATTCCTTATATTTAGAACAATGCATAAAAATAATATCCTCAAATGATTAAAAATACTAACTTACCTAATCTTCTACAGAATCTTGAGTGCATGGTGGATCACAAAATGTCCATTTTTATCAGATTTCTTGCACCGCCATTCAAACTTATCTGTAATATCCTTCCTTTCACGCAGTCTCATTTCATTCCCACACGACACACTGAAGCTAAATACAAAATGCTATAAAGTACTGCAGATATTTTTCCAAATTTCCCCCCCTTTTCCGATTAAAGAACTGTGATTCGTCCATAAATGTCACATGACATATCTCATGATCTCTCATTTCTCTCACACAAAATAATGCGTAATTGGAACTGGGTACTTCTCACATTATTGCCAAAGTCCTAGGTAGTAACCTTTATCGCCTGCCAAAATGTCGCCAAACTGCCTATTACCATATTAAAAAGATTAGCCTAAAATCTTTCTTTGTTGACCTAAGTAGGAACTGACTTTTTAAAAAAAAAATATATTACTTGTTATCATTGCAGAGGAGCGGAAAAAAAGTCATCGTTCATATTTTCAAATAATTTTAACGATGTGCGTAAACCACATTTGGCTTTATTATCGCTAAAAAAAAAGATGCCAAATTTCAAAACGTGCCATTATGTAAATTCATGTTTATCTCAGAAAATTTTGAAATAAAAAGCGCTACTTTTTTTGCAGGTGTGCCTAGAAATGCATCTACTTTAAGATGATGTTAAAAATTTTATAGGTTATAATACAAACGTTTTTTCGAAACGTTTGTAAAAAATATTTAAAAATAAATCATAAAAAATGTGCGACAGTAAGACATTGCTCAATTCAAGCCCAATTTTGATAGAGAGCATGCCGTTATCATTACACTCTTAGTACGACTTTGCTCAATTCAACACCCAATTTGATAGGGAGCACGCCAAGGGAGAATCGGAAGGTCTCCCACCCCGCTTCCCTCCGCCACCTACCTCTCAAGCCGACTTTCGGCTCGCCGCATATTTAGAGTGCCCCATGCCGCACAGACACTATACATTTACACAGATACATTTACAAGTATCTGTGCCTTCTTCTGGATTAGAGCCCGGGCCTTTTCGAACGGTAGTGAGCTTCGCTAATCAGTATCCAGGTTCGGTGGCATTCTTTTTCTTGTTCAGATACTTGTTCAGATTTACTGGCTGCCCTCGTTTGTGGAGATACGGGGCCCCTTCTTTTGAGCTATGGGGACACTCGTGTCCAGGTGGGCTGAAGGGAGCTTCCAATTCTTACAATTCTTACTTGTTCAGATTTTTGTGTAAGAATAAGTAGTTATTATTGTTGAAAAATTGTAGTTCAACTTATTGATTATATCTTTTACAAATATACAAATTTATGCCAACTTTTAGCCGTAACTCAGTTTCGGATTTTACGTTTATTAACCTATTATCTTTTTTATTTGGCATGTACTGTCAATTCTACTTTCGTCGCTTCCCAAGAGTAAATTAGCTATTATAAATAAGCGATGACTTGTTCTGTTAATACACGAATCGTATAATTTGTTAACTGAAAACAAAAGGCTTCATTTAAACTTTCTTCTGAGTTCGGTGTTATTTAAACTGAAAGACTAAGAAAGCGCAGTAAGTTGCCTGTCTACACGAAGCTAGACCAGGGGTCAGCAACCTGCAACAAAAGAGCCGCGTGCAGCTCTTTTGATGCAGGTTGCCGACCCCTGGTCTAGCTTCGTGTAGACAGGCAACACTTTTGATGTAAAGTTGCAGCTCTCCAGTTCCATACGGAGAAATTAATAATTTATTATCAAAACCATTAAAAATAAGAAAATATATTTTTAAGTACATAATTTCTCAATAACTTATTTCATAATCGTTTATTACAAATAGCCATGCTAAACATGACCGCAATGAGGTAAATTTGAACCATTGTTACTGTACTGTTAATTTGAACTATTGTTCATTTTTTCAGCTCAGCCGTCAGCATGGCATATAGTAAAAAAGAGAAGAACTGAAAAAGAAAACCGAGAATTCAATCAGGATTGGTCGCAGTCGTTTACATACATAAGCAACACAGATCCAACTTGTCTCATTTGGCACCAAAAACTCGCCCACAATAAGAAGTCGAATTTAAAAAGACACTTCACTACAAAACCTACCCAGTTTGCTGGTAAATATCCAACAGGGGACGCACGAAAAAAGCTCTTGAAGAGCTTCAAAAAGCAAACAACAACAGTCAAGTTCCATGCTAAGTAACTGGAA
The DNA here is from genome assembly GCF_044657685.1 of Stegodyphus dumicola. NCBI lineage: Eukaryota > Metazoa > Arthropoda > Arachnida > Araneae > Eresidae > Stegodyphus > Stegodyphus dumicola. The sequence continues at coordinate 15,540,305 of NC_140772.1, read as the reverse complement.
CAATCTTCTAATAATGTAAATCTGCCAAGCTCTGCAGTATCATTAGAAATTGCGAAAAAGAGTAAAACCATTCACAGATGGTGAATACGTTAAAAATTGTTTTATACGTGCATCTGAATAACTGTTTCATGATCACTGTTTCGTAAAATCAAAGCAGAAATCATGAAAAAAAAAATCAAAGATTTTCCATTATCTGCAAAAACAGTACAAGATAGAGCTGCTAAGATGTAACACATATGCAAGTGGATGACATTCAGCTGGCTTCTGCCTTATCACTTGTTATAAATGAGCCTTGTGATATAAAAGACACTGCACAAGTTATCCTTTTCGGAAGATATATGTCCTCCCAAGGTCCAAAGGAAGAACTGTAGGATTGTTATCGCTCTCAGGGCAAACAATTTTTTACCACGATATTTTCGACGACGATGTTTTTAAACTGCGAAGTTTTTGAACCGCTTTATTTTCGACGACGATGTTTTGTACCACGATGTTTTTAGGGCTGAGATATTTTCTCTTTGCGATGTTTTCTCCCACGATGTTTTGTAGCACGACGTTTTCGCCTTGCGTTGTTTTCACCGCGACGTTTTCGTCCGCGATGTATTTGTCGCGATGTTATCGGCGGACACCCCATCCCATCACCAGTTTGAAGATTTCCTTTATAGAGAGCCTACTTCTGCACAATAAAGTGTGATGCTTTCCAGAGGTAACGTATTGCAACGTTTTGCTTTGTGCTTGATTGAAATAAAAACATTCATCAATGACAAAAAGCATTGACCATCCCGAATTGGAAAAAGACAAACGGCTGCAAAAATTCTACTTCATGGTAGTCGACTCAGCCTTTCAAGAGGTGAAGGGCTGAGTCGACCTTGCCCAGCCAGGGAATCAGACCCAGGACCTGCGGTGCTGCTGCGCGATGCGCTAGCCCCTGCGCCACCGGGCCTCACCACAATAAAACTAAATGAACTAAATATAAAACTGCAAGGAAAGGGAAACCCAGCTTACGCCTTGCTTGAAGAAGAAGTTTGTTTCGAAAACAAATAAACAACTTACTTATTTTTGTTGAAGACATGGAGAGCGGCAAATTAATTAATTTTAAAAATCTGAAGTATATCGCAATGAGACGAGACCAATACAACTACTGACACGAATTACTTCAACATAGCTCTAGAAAACATGAAGGATGGATTTGCTGAGAGATTCGAGCAATTCAAAACAAACAAAAGTACTCTTGCGTTCGTACTAAATCCTCTCAACGCAAATACAAATGATATCAACAATGAGACCTTTGGAATTGATGCTGGATCACTGGAAATGCTACTGCTATATTCGAAAACCAAAGATTTGTAGAATGGCAAATTCGCAGAACTCAAGAGCAAGTTGGAAGCGTTGGAGGTTCAGAAATGCATGCACATCAAGCAACACAAGTGGACAGCTCTAAACGAAATTCCGCGAGTTGAGGCCCTCATATTGGGCGCATGGAATAGTCTTCCAGAATAATACAGTGAGGTGAAGAAGTTGGCATATGGAGTACTGACGATTTTCGGGTCGACATATTCGTGCGAGCAAGCGTTCGCTTGCATGAATATAATAAAAGTAAAGTTTGAAAACAACTAACAAATAAAAATCTTGAGTCGTGCTTGAAACTTAAATCAACAAGTTATAAACCAGATTTAATTAGTCATTCAAAAGGCATGCAAAGCCAATGTTCTCATTGATGTTTAACTATATTTGTGTTTATATATATGTATATATACATATTTTTACGTATTCCGTTTCAATAGGTTGCCGACCCCTGAGCTAGACTAACATTTAAGTAGTTAAGTGGTATACATTGACCTCAATGTGAATAGTTTAGTATGCCTGAGTTTAATTCTAAGGTTTAGTTTAACTTCTGCAAGGTTACAATTTGATTGAATGCCGGGTAATGAACTGAGAAAATCTAAAAACAATTTAATTTTATTTAAAAAAAGGGGGGCGGGAAGTTCTCAGCACAGATCTAGCGGCTGAGTGGGGTGGTATAATGAATTAAATATTTTCTAGTCCCCACCTTTCAAGCGTTTTGTACCGGTAGCCGATGCAAAATGCCAAGCATATATAAAATAGTGCTTTGTGTATAAATGAACCGCACATGTTTTTCAATGAACACATAAATTTCCAACTCTGCACACTGTTTTATATTTCTCAGTGTCACCTTCAATTATCAGGCAGACTATACATAAGTAAATTGTAAGCGAACCATAAATAAATGAATAACACAAGTGACTACTATGAACGTGACATATTACATTATCAGCTTAATGCATCAGAATAACTTCTTATAAGCACGTTGCCACTGACTTCTAGAGTAAACATACTCTGTAAACTCAGAATCACAATGCATAAAACATTGCTAAAATCCTATTCAGCACAGTCAAAGCTTTGACAGGATCTCTTTAGTAACCACAGATCACAAATATCCATCTTCCGATGTAACGCTATCAATTCCGCTACAAATTTTAATACTCTATAGATATTTTTGGATAGGCCTAATGACAATAGAACATTCCACCAATTGAATACGAGTGCTGACAGTCATATAATAGGCGACACAGTAACTCAACTGTTGATAAGTGAGTAGAATGCAGGGAAGCATGAGGAAAGTTTTCGAGTATTGTATCTTTTAGTTGCCATGCGAGTTTTGAGGTATTCCTTACGCCTTCTTAGCATGCCTTCGTGGTCTAATGGTCAGCACGCTCGGCGCGTACTCAAGAGTTCCGTGGTTCGAGTTCTGGCGGAGGCACAGCTCAGTTTTCATCGCATGAGCATTAGAATCGACGCTGAATCGTCTGCGAAAAACTTTCCTTTTATTTGTTTAATTTCTTTTACGCATCGTTTTAGATTTGTTATAGTATTTGAACAGAACATATGGTAATTCTTCAGGTGATATAATTTTTGCGCACTCTGAGTTTTAAAATGAATGTTAACGCTGTTAAGTGAACCTGGCACCGAAGTGTCGCTATGGTAAATAAATATAGTGAACTTTAAAGAGTGCATTTATTCTATTGTGGTTTATGCGCTATCGACGAAGTAAATTTAATTCAAAATTCGTTAACTGTTATTTCAATATGTTTAAATGAAATGCAGAGAAATTGCTTATAATTTTAATATTCCCTGCAAGGAAGTCATGTGGTGTACAGATCAGATTTTTACTTCCTTGTACGAAGTAAAAAGGAAGTATTGTAATCGCGAAAAGTTTCAGGCAGCATATTTCAACGAAAATATCCATTTTTACCGCTATCGAATGCAATTTAACGATGTTTTTGCGTCACATCTACGTAAGAACAGAATAAAAGACTCGTTTCCTCCAAAAAAATTATAAAACTGCTTAAAAATTAATTCTGAAGAGAATTTTTCGTGGCGTCTGTACGTACGTGCGTACGTACGTATCTCGCATAACTCAAAAACGAGTAGCCTCAGAACGTTGAAATTTTGTGTATAGGACTTCTGCAACATGTAGATGTGCACCTCGTATTTTGGTTGCAATCGGCCGCACCAAACTTATATAAATATATTTATAAATATATCCTCTCTGTTACCCGGCTCATTGATCTCATTTTCTTTACTCTTATATATTTGTAAATTGTACATTTTTTACTTTAAAAATGATTGAATTATGTTGTTTTTATCTTCCAGTTAAGGGTTTTGCGCTTTTCGTAAATCTATATGCAACATTTTTAGAATTATCAACAATTTTAAAGGTGTTTAAGTGCCGCTAAGCCTTTTTTATGGCGGCCATTGATTGTTTACATTTGTAACAGCAGACTAGTGGATTTGTTGCCAATCTAGAGAAACTTAGCTTCGCAACAACAAAGATAACGCCTTCATTTATTATTGCCAATTAAATCATGCTTTATCCTTTCTGGAATTTTTTCGAGGAAATAAGTGTTAAAGATTTATTTCGTAATTTTTAATATAGATATTCTGTATATTATTTTTATGTATTTTTGCCTTTTTGCGAAGTGAGAACTGAATTAATTGAATGATAAATACTCAATCGTCTGTGAAAAACTGTTTCTTTTTTGTTTTGTTTGCTTAATTTCTTTTATACATCGTTCTAGCTTTATTATAGTATTTAAATACAACATGTGGCAACGATTAAATAATTCTTTAAATGATATAAATTTTGTGCATTCTGAGTTATAATATGAACGAAATATAATACTGTTAAGTGAATCTAGCGCCAGAGTGTCGCTATGGTAAACAAATACTAGAGTGAATTTTAAAGAATGCATTTATTCTATTGTGGTTTATGCGCTGTCGGCGAAGTAGATTTAATTCAATCCAAGAAGTTTAAATGAAATGCAAGAAAAAATGCGAATAATTTAATATTCTCTACAAGGAAGTCATGTGGTGTATACATCAGATTTTTTACACTGGTAAGCAGTGCATCTTTATTTTGAAAGGTAAATAACATATATTAACCCTCATAAAATGACTGTTAGTTTGTAATCTGCGAAGACTCAGTTTTGCTCGCTTCATCATTTCTTTTTAAGATCACGTTTGTTTATGTTTACTTTAACTTTTATCCATTTCCCTTTCTGTCTATGAAATTCAAGGAAAATATTGTCTGGGAATCAATCGAATTCACCGCGGTCAGTAGCCGCATCCCCCGAAGAAGGAACAAACTCTGCGAGGGAAATACCCCCGCAGGTCTGCGGTTCGGTAGGGGTCAATGCTCCAAGCGATAAGAACCTTTTAAATGGAAAGAGGCGGAGGAGAAAATTTTTATTCCGTAAATAGCGTCCGGACATTTTCCCTTAGATTCCGGATAAGATTTTTAACAATGAAAAGGTGAGGATTTTGTGCGGTTAAGAAGCTGAGAATATGCGGATTTGGAAGTTGAAATTTCAATTTACAAATTACCGATTTGATTTACCCTTAATGGCGTGTAATATGGATTTATTACACCATCGGTAATAATCGAATAATACAGACATATAAGTTCAAGTATTCTTTTCTTATTATATTTGTCAAGTTTTTTAAATAAAATGTTTAACCGAAAGAGGATGTAGTTGTCTTTATAAAAGCATACAAAAATTTTGATGAGAGGTGTATGGTGTATTTAATTATGGCAAAGCACACTAGGGCTATCTGCCTAAGAGGAGGGATGCCTTTCGTGGAGGACTTTCTAAGGGAAACTGGCTCGTATACACGTTACACATGGGGAAAACCACGAAAACACCCATGCAGCCAGCCCGTTCGCGGGATTCGAACCTCGGACCGAACTACCAGTGTTCAGCGACTTTACCGCTCGGCCGCTGGTGGGCCTTTGATGAGAGGAAAACAAAGAAATGACTTGTAAAACAAAAGCCAGCAATTTTTCTTTATTCTTAACCCACAAAATTTCAGAGCGAAGAATAAGATCATGTGTTTGAGCTGCTGAAGTGAAAATCATAAAATAAATAATAATTCTGCAGGGATTTTAAATAAAAATTTAGTTTTATCACATATAAATAACTAAAGGATCAGAATAGAAACACCACAATTTAACCCACCTAATAATCTTTTAGATACTAGCATGAATCAATATGTTTTCCAAAGCAAATTGGAATAAAGAATGTATATGTTACGGTGAAACACCGAAATCTGGAGAACGTCGACTTTCACCGGTGAATGTCAACATTCACATAGTCTCTTGGTGTTATGTCCGAAATATTTTCCAAATACTCTTATTTCTGACTTACACCGGTCAATGTTGACATTCACCATGTACTAATGGTGAATGTTGAACATATAACAATATTATATTTTCTTCTCCGTAATGCAGTCGCGAATAAACGCACTTGAAACTTGAAATAAGAACTTAAGAATATGAGAACATAAAACACACAATACATTCAAAATGAGAAAGGAAAATAATAGAAGTTAAAAACTTACTCAATTATACAGTACGTTCTAAATGAGAAAATAAAATAACAGTAGTAAAAAACTTACTAAATTATGTGATTCAAATCTTATTTATTGCAACAACTTAAACTATTATGGCACTTTATGACCTCTCTTTTCGACTTTCACCAGAGCATATCTGTGATTGTCGACATACACCGGTGAGAGTCCGAATATACAAGAATGTAGTGAAATATTGGGTCTTTCACCGACGTATTTGGTGAATGTTGATATTCTCCGATGAAAGTCGACATTCTCCAATTTCGGTCTTTCACGGTAACATATACATTCGTAATGTCGTTCGAAGTTCAGCGTTAACCCTTGAATTGTTTTCAAATTATACACTTTCTTATTATCCTGATAGCGCTATTTATTCCAAAAAGTATATTGTCATCAAGCTTCTGCACTACAAAATCTGCTGTTCCCTACTAGAAATTTTGAGCATGTGACGTCACTGATTCATAATCTGCTCAAAAGCAACTATGGATTCCGTTTTTTCTCACTTTTATAAGTGATGTTATTTAACTCATTAACTTTTATAAGAAATATTTAACATTTATAAGAAAAGTCAGATTAATAAAATTTAGCTTTTCTAAAACTTCAATTTAATTAAAATTAAGTATTTAAACTAAAGCCTTACAACGTTACTCAGTTTGTTTAATGATGCCATGGATTCTGTTTTAGGCTTCGGGGCGCACCACCAACTGACGCAGGTTTTATACTTTACTTTGGAAAGTTCGTGTATTGCCTATATCTAACATGATATGTACCGGGATAATATGTAATTTCTTGGTACAGAGCAACTAACTACTGATTGGTTTGGTTTGGTTTAATTTATGGCAAAGCAAACAAAGGTTATCTGCACAAGGGGAGGGATGCTTTCGTTGAGGACTTTCTAATTGGCTCGTGTACACTTGGGGAAAACCATGAAAATGCCCATGCAGTCAACCCGTTCGCCTGGAAGCGAACTCAAGTCGGAATTACCACTGTTCAACGATTTTACTACTCGGCCGTTGGTGGTCTTCAAATAACAACTGAAGGACAATCCATAGAAGCCTGTGCAGTTCTGACTGCTGTATTAAGTTGCAGTTTTATGGCTGTGGTTTCTGTTGTTGCTGCTTCTGATCTGATCCTTTGTTGCTGTTACCAGTCCTCCTGATCTGAACACAATTCAGAGCAGACTCATGTGGAATTTTATTGCAACTGAAAGGGAAGTTATAGTGTCTGCTGTAGACAAAGGCCTTTGGTATCTTAAGGGCCGTTCCTACTGGGGTTTATCTGAGTTAGCGGACGCAACTGAAGTAGCCGACACATCATCAAAACCAGTTTTCTCCCATAAGGAAGCAAGTTGACAAATCTGAACTTCAGGCATAGCGTAGCTAGTCGACACATGGAACTGACTCTTAGCTCAGATTAACCCAAGTGGGAACGGCCCTTTACAGGTTGAGAGTAGGGGAAGGTAGCTTAATTTGGACCGTTGCCTTTTTTGGACCGCTATGATATACAAAGACTGATGATATCTGCGAGATTTGAGATAGGCATTTTGTTATACGTAGATGTAGAAGAGGTTAATGCAATTGTGTTTGTAAAGAAACGCTTCGTGGTTACATTGAGAGAAGTGTTTCTCGTTTGGCTAAGAAGAAAATCTGTTATTTCGATATAAGTGTGAAAGCAGTTAATTCGTCTAAACGTAAGTAATTACATGTCTTATTATACCATCACAAAACTTGCTTATTTATCTACAATTTGCAATTAGAATTTTGCGAGATTATGTTAGTTTGACGTTTCTGTACAATATCAAGCATTAAATTTTCAAGTTGGACCGAAAACAATTGCCGAAATTGAACCGGTCCAATTTCGTAAGCGACATTTTTTTCATGGATAAATTATAATTAACCCTAGAATGCTACCCTTCGAAAAACTTACGGGAATGGCAACCATTCGTCTCCGAGACGAAGTATGCGTAAGCGTGCTTAAAACTTATTTGAAAAGCTAATTGCAGAAATATTTCCGCAAGAAGGAACGTTCTTATCTGTAGTAGCCACCAAAGTTTAACAAACTGCAGAAACATAAAAAAGAAACTGGTGATTCATGGTTTTGTATATTATGTGAAGAAACCAAGGAAGAAGAAATGATTCAATGCATGAAACGTCACGCTTGGATACATACTCGGTGTGCTGGAGTTAGTGCTGAAATTAAAAGGTTCTTTTGTTGCAATTGCCGTTAAGAAAGCTCATGGTCCAATTTAGGAAACTACACTCATGTCCATACATTAAGGATAATTCGGAGTCACTCGGAAATCGAACTCTAAAATAAATCTATTACCTGTAAAATCGTTATACACATCTTCCAGAATTATATGCAAATTTCAGGAAGTAACCAGATGACACCGATGGTACGTCACAATGACGAGAGTGTAAGAGAGTGATATATAAGGAATACAGGCAAAGAAGTAAAATTGCTCGCAGGCGCTTTATAAGCATTTCAGTGCAATAACCGAATAGTTATGACACAAAGGAGGCATTTGGATGATTTTCTACGTTGTAGAATTATCGGCCGTCTAGAATGTGGGCGTACCCAACTGGAAGTATCAGACGAACGTGGAATTGGCCAGATTGTCATCTCCATGCTTTGGCAAAGATTCTAAGATAATGGTAATGTGAGTAGACGTTACAGCACAGGTCGCTCCAGAGTTACAACGCCGAATGAGGAACGGTATTTGGTAGTTACTGCCAAAAGAAACAGGCGGAGCGCAGCCTCAGACCTCTCTCGTCAGCTCTCTTCAGCCACTGGTACCACAATTTCAAGGCAGACTGTGTACAGACGCTTAGGGCAGATTGGTCTATATGCTCGTAGACCTGTCAGATGCGTTCCACATACTGCAACTCACTGTCGCCTGCGGGTAGCCTGGAGTAGAGAGTATGCATTGTGGACACCGCAACAGTGAGGTTGTGTGATGTTTTCTGACGAGTCCAGGTTTAGCTTGCAGTCTGATTCTCGCCGGACTTTCATATGGAGAGCTCCAGTTATCCGTTACCACCAAGAAATCATCATTGAATGACACAGTTACGGTGGTGCAGGAGTGCTCGTTTGGGGTGGAACTAACGTTTGGGGTTATTCTGGGTTCCAGAACTGACCTGCATGTTCAAATTGAAACCATGACAAGCCAAATCTATCGGGACGTCATTCTGGAACAACATGTACGTTTGTTTCGGGGCCCCATGGGCGCGCAATTTGTGTTTATGGATGACAACGTCCGTCCTCACCGTGCAAACATCGTAAGCGAATGCCTTCAAACGGAGGATATCACCCGTATGGACTGGCCAGCATTCTCACCGGACTTGAATCCAGTAGAGCACGTGTGGGACATGCTTGGCCGACGAGTTGCAGCCCGTCAACCTCCTCCTACATGTCTACCGGAACTTCGGAGAGCATTGCTTTTTGAGTGGTGTAATATCCCCCAAGATCAGATCGATAATTTGATACTCAGCATGCCTAGGCGTTGTACGGACTCTATTTCATCGTCTGGGAGACATACGATGTATTAACAATCATACCAACCATGTAATATTGGTTTTTCGTAAATAGCTTTTTTTTTTTTTTGTAATTTGCTCCAGGAAGAAAAAATCGCTAATTTTTAAAATAATATCAAACATACAGCATCTTTTTTTGCTCTTTATCTTTTGTTTAATAAATAAGCTATACAAATAAGTCAAATTTGTTTTGCTTCTAACTCTTCCTTTGCCTGATTTTGCATTATCCTTAATTTATGGACATGAGTGTAGCGGATCAAATTAGGAAACCGCTTTCCTAAATTGAACCGACGGCACGATTTTTTTTTAAATTTATTTTCCCCGTTATAAATAATTTTTAAAATTTAATAAATAGTTCTATTTTGTAGGTACACTTAGTGAGTTTATTTTCTACTTCTCAACTTTTATTGGCACTTCTTTCGTCCTTCTATATAGTGAAAAATACAAAATTGGTCCAAATTAGGCTACTCTCCAATATGAAGTTACCCTTCTCCGTCTTAATTTGGGTAGAGAACACGCCGCGGGACCGATCCAATGTTCTCTTACCTCTCTTTCCCTATTATCAACAAGTCCTGAAGACTTTTGGATATTTTAAGTGGTCACATGGTCAAAAGATACTGTACATTTACTAGCCCCCCCCCCCGGGGATTGACTCAGGAGAATTCCTGGGAAGTACTGGTTAGGATCTGTATCTAGGCAGTCTCAACCACGAGGCATACAAACAGTCTTCACAGGACTAGAACCCGAATATTGTACTTAGGTTGGTTCAGGCTTGGCAGAAACCGAACTGGAAATGTCGTGTCTGTTCCTCTGTCTGTGGTGAAGCGATATAGTTAGATATACGTGACCTTCTCGATGGGGGTTTAGCCCTCATAGTCCCAGTGACGGGGACTGACGGAGTAAGGTAAGGCACCGAAACGAATTTATCTGCGGCTGAGAGAGTGGTGCCCCGAGGCAAAGAGGACAGAGCGACACTTTTTTGTACTTAGTATCAACGTTTTAGCCCTTGCGAAGCCTACGTATAAAACCGAGCAGGGACTATGGGGTCTGCGCCGCCACTGAGGGGTCATCCAAGGCCCGGATTTTCAACTTCGAAAGATTGTTCCAGGACACGCAATGGCAGACCGCACATTGAGTTGAACAGTGTTAAGCGAATTTCGCTTACTGCGCATGCTTGATGGTGTACCTTTGGCGCGGGGAGAAATATTGGCGACTAAGCAACCCAACGCTAGCTTATTCGTGATCTCCATGGCTTCCGAGTGTGGTCGAGTGATGTTTACAAATGCAATGCTGTTAAACTTTGTTTGGTTAATCTTCGGATTATGGTAACTTGGCGATTTTTTGGCGACCAACCTAGCTACAGCAACCTGCTAGTTTTGTGTTGGACGCCATTTTGTTTTCACGAAGTAAAGGCTTTTTTTTTTAAACTCAAAATTTTTTCCAACAATCTGCTAGCCAAATTACGCTTATGCTTTTATATAACAAAAGTGCTCAATCATGACGAAGATTAGGTGCGAAATTGGGAGAAAATGCAGAATCGCCCACTGCGTGCCACGTTTTTAAGAATTGCACATATACGGTATCATCCATGCACACGTCGACCTATTATCACTTAAAAAAAACTTCCTAGAATTGCACAAAAATGGCATTGCGCACACTCTTGACTTTATCCATGTACACTGCTAAATTCCTAGCTAGTAACCTTTATCGCCTTACCAAAATGTCGCCAAACTACCTGTTACCATATTCCAAAGATTAGCCCTTTGTTTACTAGTCATTTTAACGTCCGTACAGATTGCACTTGCTTACTTTTCTAACATATGTTTCATTTTAATTTGTCAGTAACAGTGCATTTAATATTTGTTAACATATGTTGTGTGTAATAATTCGTTATTTAGATGTAATTTGTTCACATGTTATAATTCAGTAATGTAAACTGGATTTTCTCCCTTAGTTTGTTAACGTATATTCGCGCTTTTATTTTCTTATTTCAAAGAATTTAAGGGTAAAGTGCTGAATCGCCCACTTATTTGCTTGGCGCTTTTTACTAGAGTAAGAAAAGTTGGATTTTTGTCAATTTTCTTTGACTTTTTAAGAGAAAATAGGTCGATGTGCACATGGATAAAGGCAAGAAAGTGCGCAGTGCCATTTTTGTGCAATTCTGGGATTTTTTTTTAAGTGAAAATAGGTCGATGTGTACATGGATACCGAGTATGTGCAGTTCTTAAAAACGCGCCAAGCAGTGGGTGATTCTGCACTTTCCCCTTATTTTAACACAGTAATTACTTTACATTGCACATATACTCTACGAAGACTTAAGCGCCAGATTTGTTTACAATCAGATGGCTGTACATCTACCATATACCGTATTTATCTTCTTTTCAAATAGCGCCAACATAATAATTACGCCAAATATTTTTCTGGGCATGCGCAGTATGCGACATTCGTTTAACACTGTTCAACTCAATGTGCGGTATACCATTACGCTTCCAGGACGAGGGTCCTGGCTTTGGCAGCCCTGCCCCTGTACATTTACTAGAATTTTTCCAAAGTTAGATGTGAGGTGAAGTCATCTGAATATATAAAAATACGCTAGGGTTAAGGGAATGGATGTTTTCATAAAAGGTTTTCAGAGGCAAACTGGCGCATATTCACTTTACAAATAGGGAAAACTACATAAAATAACCATGCAACCATCCCGTTCGCCTATGTTTGAACCTATGTCGAACTAACAATATTTAGCGGTCTTAACGACTTAGTCGTTGGTGAGGTCTCCAGGATTCGAACCCTAGCAAAAGGCAACGCTAACAGCTATACCAATCAAAGCGTGTACTTGCTTTTCTACTATGTTGCTCGCGACTATTGGTAGCCGCTTGAAAGTAAAAACATTTTATACGTGGATGGCCAGCGGTTCAAACTTACTGAGTATATCTAGTAGCGAGACAGTCTACAGTATAGATAGAAAGTTGGCTTTACAAGACGGCAAGAACTGCCTGATAATAAAAATTTTCTAGAAATGCTTGTAGACAACTATATCGGAATAAGATTTTCATTTTTCGACTGAACGTTCTATTTTGGAAATACATGTCTCGAGAATTCAGTTATATTCCGATACCGCAAATTTTCGACGAAGAGCTATATCGATCCTATGTGATATATGTATTAGAGAGATCATCAGATAAGATATATGTATCACAAGGATTCAACCTCACATGAAATGAAATGTAAGAATAGAAGTTTCTAGTTACCTAGGCTTGGTGCACCATTATCTAGATTCAAGATCATCAAGCTGAAAGATGTTCACAGGATTTAGTTATTTTTTCAGTTGAGTATCGCCAGAGTCTCAGAGTTCTCCTTATAGGATATACGTATAACAGTAGTATTTTGAAAATTATACGAAAAAATCTGATGTGTACACCACATGACTTCCTTGTACGGAATATTAAATTATAAGCATTTTTTCTTGCATTTCATTTAAACTTATTGGATTGAATTAAATCTACTTCGCCGACAGTGCATAAACCACAATAGAATAAATGCGTTCTTTAAAATTCACTCTACTATTTATTTACCATAGCGACACTCTGGCGCTAGATTCACTTAACAGTATTAATAATTATATAATAGTTAACTTATATAATAATTATATAACGGAAACTAAGTTAACTGTTATATAATCCAATAATTATATAACAGTTAACTTATATATTTCGTTCATATTATAACTCATAATGCACAAAATTTATATCATTTAAAGAATAGAATTATCTAATCGTTGCCACATGTTCTATTCAAATCGTTGCCACATGTTCTATTCAAATACTATAATAAAGCTACAATGATGTATAAAAGAAATTAAGCAAACAAAACAAAAAAGAAACAGTTTTTCACAGACGATTGAGTATTTCTCATTTAATTAATTCAGTTCTCACTTCGAGAGAAGGCAAAAATACATAAAAACTCAAAATATCTATATTAAAAATTACGAAGTAAATCTTAAACACTTATTTCCTCAGAAAAATTCCAGAAAGAAATTAAGCATAATTTAATTGGCAATAATAAATGAATGCGTTATCTTTGTTGTTGCGAAGCTAAGTTTCTCTAGATTGGCAATAAATCCACGAGTCTCCTGTTTCAAACGTAAACATCAATGGCCGCCATCAAGAGAAGTATTAGTCTTAGCGGCACTTAAACAACTTTAAAATTGTTGATAATTCTAAACATATTGCATAGAGATTTACTAAAGGCATAAAAACCTTAACCGGAAGATAAGAACAACATAATTCAATCATTTTTAAAGCAAAAAATGTACAATTTACCAACATATAAGAGTATAGAAACTGAGATCACTGAGCCGGGTAACAGAGTGGATATATATATAAATATATTTATATACGTTTATTGCGGCCGATTCCAACCAAAATACGAGGTGCACATCTACATGTTATAGAAGTCCTATATACAAAATTTCAACGTTCTGAGGCTACTCGTTTTTGAGTTATGCGAGATACGTACGTACATTCGTACAGACGCCACGAAAAATTCTCTTCAGAATTCATTTTAAAGCAGTTTTATAATTATTTTGGAGGAAAAGAGTCTTTTATTCTGTCCTTACGTACATATATCACGCAAAAACATCGTTAAATTGCATTCGATCGCGGTCAAAATGGATATTTTCGTTGAAATATGCTGCCTGAAACTTTTCGCGATTACAATACTTCCTTTTGACTTCATACAAGGAAGTAAAAACCAAGATCCTCATCAATGCAGTGTGATCTTAGTTTTTGTCAACTCGCAACCAATTTTTAGCCCAAAGGGGCAATTTGCCCAGAAGGGTTATTAATTTCGTTTTGTCATTTTGCGTTGATTCTCTAAAAACGGCGAATCACTTTTTAAATTGTTACCACCAAATATTAAAACCCTGTATTATATTTAAACGAATATTCATTAAATAAATTAAATAGTGAAAAATATGCATAAATGTATGCATGTTTCTGGCATTGTGATAAAACAACGGTACCTAGAAGCATCAAATTCTGAATAACGTAAGCCTCTACACGAATATGGGCATCTGGAAGACTACATTTGGTATTTGTTTTAAGATCTATTTTGTATTTTGTAAAGCATTTATGAGTTTTTGATTAAGAAACTCAACGATTTCAAAGCAAGCAGTGGCAATAGTGTACGAAAAAAAATTATCTGCAGCGTGCGAGACTGTGTATCGGAAATTCTAAAGATATGCTCTTTCAAATATTTTGTGATATTGCCGTTGAATTGAATTTTTATGGTTTAAGTGAAAAGACCATGATATATAATAAACAAACGTAACACACACAACGTTAAAAAACGCCCCCTTGGGCGTGATATAAAATCTGAAAGCTTTAATATTTTTTTTTAAATTTATTTTCTTTCATTGTCGAAGTATTAATATAAAGTTGAACCTAAATAAAATTTATAAAGTTCTACTATTAGATGATTGGCTGATGTAATGTACAAACTACTGATATAGTTATTCATAATTAACAAGTGATGCTGTGTGAACTAAGCTTAGGAAAATAGTACTTTTAACACATGGTATTCTGTACTGCAAGAAAAGGATAAACTGAGTGTAAATTTCGCTTAAAGTAATAACATTGCTTTTTCAAGAAACGTTGTATAAAAGCAATCCTAATTTAAGTTTTTTTTTTTTTTTTTTTTTTTTTTTTTTTTTTTTTTTTTTAGTCCAAAGGGATTTGAATCCCGAAGGACTATTAGTTTCGTTTTGGCATTTTGCGTCGGACTCATAAATGTCGGTTCACTTTTCAAACTGTTGCCACAAAATGTTAGAGTCCTGCATTATATTTGAAGAAATTAAATAATGAAAAATCTGCATAAATGATTGTCTATTTCTCGCATTGTGATAAAACAATGGTACATAGAGCCATCGAATTTTGAATGACGAAATCCTCCAACGAATATGAGCATGTGGAAGACCAAATTTGAAATTTGAAATTTGTTTTATGATCGATTTCCTATTTTTTAAAACTTTGACGAATTTTTGATTAACAAACTCAAGGATTTCAAAGCGAGCAATGGCAACGTTGTGCAGAAAAAACATTTTTTATCTCCAGCGCGTGAATCTCTGTATCGGAAATTCTAAAGATATGCTCGTTTTAAAACTATTTTGCGATATTGCTGTTGCACTGGATCTTATGGTTTAAGTGCGAGGAACATGATATTTAATAAAGAAAGGTAACACACAAAATGTTAAAAAACGACCCTTTGGACGTAATTTAAAATCTGAAACATTTCAGATTTTATTTATTTATTTTTTTTTTAGTCCAAAGGGGCTTTGTCCCTGAAGGACTATTGTTTTCGTTTTGCGATTTTGCGTCGGACTCATAAACGTCGGTTCACTTTTCAAACTATTGCCACAAAATGTTAGAGTCCTGCATTATATTTGAAGAAATTAAATAATGAAAAATCTGCATAAATGATTGTCTATTTCTCGCATTGTGATAAAACAATGGTACATAGAGCCATCAAATTTTGAATGACGAAATACTCCAACGAATATGAGCATGTGGAAGACCAAATTTGAAATTTGAAATTTGTTTTATGATCGATTTCCTATTTTTTAAAACTTTGACGAATTTTTGATTAACAAACTCAAGGATTTCAAAGCGAGCAATGGCAACGTTGTGCAGAAAAAACATTTTTTATCTCCAGCGCGTGAATCTCTGTATCGGAAATTCTAAAGATATGCTCGTTTTAAAACTATTTTGCGATATTGCTGTTGCACTGGATCTTATGGTTTAAGTGCGAAGAACATGATATTTAATAAAGAAAGGTAACACACAAAATGTTAAAAAACGACCCTTTGGACGTAATTTAAAATCTGAAACATTTCAGATTTTATTTATTTATTTATTTATTTTTTTTTTAGTCCAAAGGGGCTTTGTCCCTGAAGGAATATTGTTTTCGTTTTGCGATTTTGCGTCGGACTCATAAACGTCGGTTCACTTTTCAAACTATTGCCACAAAATGTTAGAGTCCTGCATTATATTTGAAGAAATTAAATAATGAAAAATCTGCATAAATGATTGTCTATTTCTCGCATTGTGATAAAACAATGGTACATAGAGCCATCGAATTTTGAATGACGAAATCCTACTGCGAATATGGGCATCTGAAATCCCAAATTTGGAATTTGTTTTATTATAGATTTTATATTTTGTAAAATTTTAACGAATTTTTGATTTACAAACTCAATGCTTTAAAAGCGAGAAATGGCAACGTTATATAAAAAAAAATACTTTTATCTCCAGCTCGCGAGACTGTGTATATCGGAAATTCTAAAGATATGCTTAATTTAACATTATTTTGCGATATTGCTCTTGAACTGAATTTTATGGTTTAAGTGCAAAGAACATGATATTTAATAAATAAAGGTAACACTCAAAACGTTAAAAAAACGCCCCTTTGGACGTAATTTAAAATCTGAAACATTTGAGATTTTTTTTTTTTTTTTTCGTTCTTTCAAAATTCAAAGGTAGCCCTAACGTATTTTGCCACAATTAAATAAACTAATCCAAATTCAAGGAGTCAGAAAAATACTACAACTTCTGTACGATGTAACCTATCTGAAAGATTTATAAATATGGGGTGCTTCTTTGCACTCTCTCTTCCGTTTTCATAGTACTACGTTTCGTTTTAATTACAGTTTCTTAAATGAGTTAAATTCCTGTCCAGAAGTGAGTTTGCTTACTTTACTTTTTATCATTTTCTTTTCGTTGCAGTGTTTCACATTTATTTAATTAGGAACTATTTTATGTATATGTGAAGAAAATAGCTGTTACTCGTACCAAATAATGTTAATAATTTAATTTAAACATTGGGTAAAACTCCGTTCGTCTGCATTACTTATATCCGAAACTTCAGTTACAGGGATCAGTTTTTCTATTAAGGGTAAGCAAACGTTAGCTCGTTATTAAATTATTTACTTATTTTTATTAAGTCATCAACCAAAAAGGTAAAATCCTAGTATACGGTGCAGCCTTGGCGCGATTTTGAAAATTATCGCCAACACCAAAAATGATCCAAAGAACGTCTATATATATACTATGTGTGTATATACATAGTATATGCGATATAGTATATACTATGTATAACCATATATATTCTTTGAATGACCTGTTTACTACTCATCGTATATGTCGCGTTTTTACTGCTCATCATAAAGTCGCCAAAAGTAGCCAAATCCCGTGTGCACCGGATACTAGGATTAAAACTTAATAGTAAATATGTGTTGGATTAGTATTATTGTTTTGTATCAGTAGGAGCAATGGCGTAATATAATTTTAATTGGATAAAAATGCCGTGTTCTTTGGTTTACCATAATAATTTAGTGCAATAGAAATTGAATCTCTATTCAGTTTCACAAATAAAAATTTCCTTGCTGCATTTCAGTTGAAATACAAAAAGAATGTTATTTAGGAACCTCCTAAAATCCTAAAAATTAATTTCATGATATTAAATTCTTTTCATAGAGGAAAGAACTGCTTACTTAACTGTTTACTGTTATTTGTTGCTTCTTAACTGTTTTGTTTTCGTAAAAGCTGATAAGCAAAATAAGCGAACTTTGCTCTGTTGTATTGTCACAGTTACGTTTTAGGTCTTCCAAAAAAAGTGAAACCATTTTGTTTCTTGAATATCACGTGGGCAGTAAGTTTTCGTAAGATATATGCTAACTCTAAACTGTATATTTACTAAAGTATGTTATGTGTTTAATTAGTTTATGAAGATACCCGCATGATGTATTCATTTGAACTTTCTTGTAGCTTGAAGGTTTTTATTCGTTTAATTTAATGTAAATAGGTAAAAAAAAGCATTTCTTCACTATTTTTATTCGCAAAATTGTTTTAAATCCTTAATTTTTTTGGTCGAGTACCTCCAGAAATCCTATTACTTTATCATTCTCGTTTCTCAACTTTAGTTGAAATACAAAAAGTAACACTCATGCGCTATTTAAGAATTGATTCCGTCTATAATAAGTATAATGCTCTTTATAATTTATAGTGTAAAAAAAGACTAATTATGTATGCATTTCTAATGAAGCATTCCAGCTGGCTGGCAGCCGAGTGGTAAAATGATAGGAGGTCATTCGACCCAAGTTTCGAATCCTGGTGAACGAGCTCGCTGCATAGCAGTTTTCGTATTTGGTTAATCTTTGGATTATGGTAACTTGGCGATTTTTTGGCGAAAATTTGGCGACCAAACCCTGCTACAGCAATCTGCTAGTTTTTGTTTGGACGCCATTTTGTTTTCACAAAGTAAAGTCTTTTTTTTTATTTTATTTTTTTAACTCAACATTTTTTCTAACAATCTGCTAGCCGAATTACGGTTATGCTAGAACTTTTATGGAACAAAAGTGTTTAATAATGACGAAGATTAGGTGCGAAATTGGGAGAAAGTGCAGAATCGCCCACTGCTTGCCGCGTTTTTTTTTTTTTTTTTTTTTTTTTTTTTAAGAATTGCACATACACGGTATCATCCATGTACACGTCAACCTATTTTCACTTAAAAAAAATCCCAGAAGTGCACAAAAATGGCATTGCGCACACTCTTTACTTTATCCATGTACACTGCTCATGTCCTAGCTAGTAACCTTTATCGCCTTACTAAAATGTCGCGAAACTACCTGTTACCATATTCCAAAGACTTGTCAGTCTTTGGAATATGGTAACAGGTAGTTCACCGTATTTTTTCCAATTTACGTAAACACGTATTTTTTCCAATGGGTAAGAAGAATATGGCAGTTTCCATTAGCAAGTCCCTTATGAAGGCATCCCTTTTCTTAGGCAAGAAGGCCCACCGCGGCCGAGCGGTAAAGTCGCTGAACACTTGTAGCTAGGTTCGAATCCTGCGAACGGGCTGGTTGCATGGGCGTTTTCCCCATTTGTAACGTGTATACGAGCCAGTTTTCCTTAAAGTCCTCTCCGAAAGCATTTCTTCCCTTTGCCATTATCACATAAACTAAACCTTACACAAGATAGCTCTTGCTTTCTTCGCTGTTATTTATAGCTTAGCCGTAGAAAATACTGAACGTAGACCGGTAACTAAATTGAAATAAAATTGTTTGGTACTTTTCCGTTTTGCCGGCGCAAGCGATAAAGTCGCCAATAATGGTACAACCGATGCCAAACGGAATATTCTCGCTGGTAACCTTTTACGCCTCATTTTCAAAACAAGTCGCAACCATTTCTTACCAGATTGATTGTTTCTTTCAATACTGGCATATAATTTTTATCAGATAGTTCAGTTTTATGTCTAAGGCCATTTTCGGTTATTAAGTCAATTAGGATGCAATCGCAGCTCTTACCCGAAGCCGAAAATATAGAAAAGGAAAGTCAAGGGTTAAATTCATCAGTTCTAATGAGTAGTTTACGTGAGATGAGATCGCTTGGGGTCACGTGATATGAACCGGCGAATCAGGATGTTGAACCATGAAAGCATAGTAAATTCTTAAATTAATATCTTTTTACAAATTTATTGGCTTTTTATAAAGTTTTAAGCGATATTAAAATGTTTATGCTTTCAAAAAAAGAATTCTTAGAACTAAAATTTTTTTAATATTTTTTATGTGTATACTGTAGGCGAGATTTGCGCCGGCGAAACGGAAAAGTACCAATTGTTTTAATAAATCTATTCAATCTTAAAAGCGTTTAAAGTTATGTATTAGTAGCTGATCTTTCCAGTTTACCGAATTTAACTGAAGCACTATAGGAGGTTCTCGACGAACAATCTGGCTACTTTCCTACAGGTTTTTATTTTTGTGTATTACTTAAATGCGAAACTGTTTCCTTTAGAAAGCCTCCTATAAAAGCATTATTATATTCTAGTGTAGGTATTCATTTAGTGCCTTGCGTTATTCAGTCTGAGGAGAATAAACGGCTAATCTTTAGAATATGGTAACGGGTAGTTTGACATTTTGGTAAGGCGATAAAGGTTACTAGCTAGGACTTTAGCAATAATCTGAGAAGTACAGAGTTCGAATCGCAGATTATTTTGTCTCGGAGAAATGAGAGATCATGAGACATGTAATGTGACATTTTCCGGAAAATTCCGATCGTGATTTTAGCTAATAAGCACTTAGAAACGATTTCGCTGCTAAAGTGCAGAATCGCCCACTTATTTGTTTGGCGCTTTTTACAAGAGTAAGAAGAATTGGATTTTTGTCAATTTTCTTTGACCTTTTTAAGTGAAAATAGGTCGATGTGTACATGGATAAAGTCAAGAGTGTACGCAATGCCATTTTTGTGGAATTCTGAGATGTTTTTTTTAAGTGAAAATAGGTCGACGTGTACATGGATACCGTGTATGTGCAATTCTTAAACTCGGGAAGCAGTTTGCGATTCTACACTTTCTCCCAATTTCGCACCTAATCTTCGTCATGATTAAGCATTTTTGGGCTAATTTTTGGAATATGGTAACTGGTAGTTTGGCGACAATATGGTAAGGCGATAAAGGTTACTAGCTAGGACTTTAGCAGTGTACATGGATAAAGTCAAGAGTGTGCGCAATGCCATTTTTGTGCAATTCTGGGATGTTTTTTTAAGTGAAAATAGGTCGACGTGTACATGGATGATACCGTGTATGGGCAATTCTTAAAAACGCGGGAAGCAGTGGGCGATTCTGTGTTTTCTCCCAATTTCGCATTTAATCTTTGTCATGATTAAGCACTTTTGTTCCATAAAAGTTCTAGAATAAGCGTAATTCGGCTAGCACATTGTTGTAAAAAAATGTTGAGGGGGGGAAACCCTTAACTTCGGGAAAACAAAATGGCGTCCAAACAAAAACTAGCAGGTTGCTGTAGCAGGGTTGGTCGCCAAAGTTTCGCCAAAAAATCGCCAATTTACCATAATCCAAAGATTAACCCATTTTTGTTCCATAAAAGTTCTAGTATAAGCGTAATTCGGCTAGCAGATTGTTAAAAAAAATGTTGAGTTAAAAAAAATTTCCTTTACTTCGTGAAAACAAAAGGGCGTCCAAAACAAAACTAGCAGGGTTGGTCGCCAAATTTTCACCAAAAAATCGCCAAGTTACTATAATGTGAAGATTCACCGAATAGGGCTTCTCTAAAATTCAAGAGGTGTGGTTTTTAATTTGACCTTCACTTCAGTACTTGCTTTAAAGTTATTTTTCTCTCGGATTCGCTCAGTGTATTATTCTGTGTCGCTATTTTCCTTGCTACATCGTAATATGGATTTTTACCTATATATGCGCTAATGCTGTTAAATACCTTTTGAAGAACAATTCTGTGGTAACTTAAAGCTCTTAATGTAAAATGAAAATTGTTGTTCATTAAGCTATTGCTAGCATTTCATTTTGAGGTTGTTAAGACTTCGATGCCATCATGTATAGTTTGATAGAATGTTAACTATACGTTCTGTTGATGAGATCTGTCAGAGGGATGTGTTCAGGAAATTCAACTTTCATGTGTTCGTTAGTTTTTGGATTGTAGCAAAAGACCAGAGTCCAACGGGAGGGATTTCTTCGTCGCAGACTTTCTAAGGAAAGCAAGCTAAAATTCACATTACACATGGAAAACTACGAAAACCCGCTATGGAGCCAGTTTACTGGTAGAGACTTGGATCGAACTAGCAATATTCAGCGGTGTTATCACTGACATGTAAGCCCAGTTATAAACAAAACGTTTTTCCTTAAACCGTGAGCGATAATAGGGTAATAAAATGCTTAATTTTCAAGATGTGCTTAATTTTCAAGACTTTAAACAGTATCATTCGGATTGTGTTATCAGTCATTTAGGCGTATTTTAAGGTGTTGAACAAAGCGCACTTGCCAAACCAGTGACAATAGGACGACTTCAAATTATAAAATTTTACACTTAAATTGCGTTTTCATTAAAACACTTTTTATCTTAATTATGTTTTGTCGTTTAAATTGTATTCTTCAGAAAGTGTAGCAATACCTAATAAAAATAAATCAATAACTGTTAATCCGCATTTCATTGAAAGCAAAATTTTATGATCACCTGGTTCAGTTAAATTTTTGTTCTTTCCAATGGTGGACAATCATTATAGGCGTCTGTCACTACAAAGGCTTAAAAGCGATAGTCACTTTATTATGGAGGTTTAATACGTGGGGCAACGTTGCCTCCTATAAAGGCACAGGTAATTTAAATCCATGCTTCTTCCGGGATTCGAAAACCGGGCCCTTCGATACGGCAATTGGTCACTAACCCCTTTTCCATGTGGATGATTGTACTATTAGTTTCCCTCCAAATACTTCTCCGCCAGACCTTAAGGCTGAATTTATTTCCTACAACAAAGCAAGATGGGGTAGGATTAGTACAGTGAGGGGAACGACTAGAATTCTTGTAAGGGATTCAGAAATTGAAGTATTTCGTACCAGGGGAAAGACTTCCTCAAATACAAGCCATTTTGAAGTAAAAAATCCTTCTGGTATTCACACCGATCTGCAAATGTGTGTGTAGTTTGTTTCTTTCAAGCTAGGGGAAATTTTCTTGACTCTTCACTACTGAATATTTATTTTCGATTTTTCATCTTATGGGGATCGGCGAAATGGCTGAACAAAAAGCACAGAAGTGATTATCGTCATCACTCGGAGTTCTACTTAGCAGAGCCTATGTTTAGGCATTACCTAAGCCGTGATGTTAGATTTTGTAATGTAAACATTAATTGGATTGTTTGTGCATGTTGGTAATCTGTTTTTTCCGCCAACACTGATGCACGTTAATTTCGTTTTCCCTCCAAGGCCATCACATAAATACCGAATTTCCTATTGACATAGCTATCTCTGGACTCTTGCCAAAATATTCGCCAATATTTAACCAAGTAAGTGTTTGATAATGATAATTAAGTCAAAAACTCATCTCCCGCGATTAATGTCATTGGAAAATCGCGCTCAATGTACTCGCCCAGTTGCAACCAGAATCCTGAAGTTCAATCATTCTTTAACAATTCGGGGATACCAGATTCTTTATTCGTGGATCCCTGGACACGTTGCCATTAAGGGGAATGAATTGGCGGATATTGTAGCTAAAACTGCAACCACAATGTACAATCTTCAGATTCCACTAGCAGACATCAAAGGGTTTGTCAAAAGTAAAATTTTCAGCAAATGGCAGAAGCAATGGGATGACAAAGTACGAGAAATGTAAAACCCACCATTGGATACTGGCCATGTATGGCTAATAGAAGGGAGGATATCCTCTTGACTCGACTGAGAATTGGCCATTGTTGCCTGACCCATGAGTATTTTCTGAAGGGAGAAGAGAATCCCAGCTGCCCAAACTGCAAGGTAGATCTGATAGTCCATCACATCTTGGTGGAATGCCAGAGTTTTAATTATTTTCGCCCAAAACATTTTAATTGTTCAGAACTGGACTTAGTAAATTTAATTGGAAAAACACATCATCGTAATTTGTTTTTAAAAGATATTGGCTTTTATAATAGACTTTAACCTGTTTTTTAAAAGATATCAGCTTTTATCATAGACTGTAATCTGTCTCATTTTACCTAAGCTAGAAGTTTTTACAAATGACTAATTGCATTGTTACCATTTGTCTGGCGCAGATAACCTTGACAGGTTTTGTGCCAAATTACAATAATCCAATCCAATCTATCTCCTGCGAAAGTTTTCCTCAGAGCTTTGCCTTTTTAAGAACTTTCTAAGAAAAAATCGTATTTACTTTACATCTGAAAGAACTACAAAAATCCCATATAGCCAGCCCTTTTGCCTTTATTTAAACCCGAGAGGTTCCGAATTCGTGTTCAACAATGTTACCAGGTCTTCTAGGAAACATGTTGAATTCCATAACGGATATTCAGAGAACGAAGTCTTTCTATAGTCATCTCATACTGTTGGCTCTTCAGATTATCAACTATAGCTATCGTTTCTGTGATCGTTTCGAGAAGTCTGAGTCGGGCACCATTGAATGATGCGTTATTTTTCAAGTTAACCAGCTAGTGTCTCAATAATTGCAAATTCAGCTAAGTATCCGATTCCTTGTTGATTGAAATCTCTTTGGTCATGCAACTGTTGTAGGAACCCTTTTGTTGTAGGAACCTATCTCGAGGGCCGTAAAAAATCGCCAAACTATTGTTGCTGCCAAAAATAATCGCGGCAAGAAAGGAAGTATAATAGTAAATAACTATTTAAGATTGATGTTTTAATTTAGATGAAAGGTTAATTTCATATAATACTTTTTTTTATTATTATAATTCATATGAAAAAGACTAAACATGACTGAATGGAAGCATAAGAGTAAATAACTCTTTCAGATCATTATAATTTATATAAAAATTGCTAAACATACCTGAATGGACACTATTTTGCTACCGACTTATCCCTAAAGCATAATTTCATCTCGTTGGTTGTTCAAACGTACATTTTCTATAATGAATGAGGCCTTTTCTTTGGAAATATTCTCGGTAAAGTGCAGAATCGCTCACTTATTTGTTTGCCGCTTTTTACAAGGGTAAAACAATTGGATTTTTTCTCAATTTTCTTTTACTTTTTAAGTGAAAATAGGTCGATGTGTACATAGATAAAGTCAAGGGTGTGCGCCGTGCCATTTTTATGCAATTCCAGGATGTTTTTAAGTGAAAATAGATCGATGTGCACATGGATACCGAGTATGTGCAATTCTTAAAAATGCGTCAAACAGTGGGTGATTCTGCACTTTACCCAAAATTCTATTGCCGAGTTTTCGTCATGGGCAATTCCCAAAGTTTTAAATCCGTAGGATATCAAAAAAGGATTTAAAATCATAAAAGGATTTAAAAATTAAACTAGTATTTCAATGGCGTCTTTAGAATAATAAAGAAATCTAGAGCTATATAAACTTACGCAATCTGAAATCAGCGCGTACGCTAGATTTGGCGCGCTGTTAAATGGGCGGGTATGCTAGATTTGGCGCTTTTGCGCGGACATTTTCGCTGCAATTTTTTTACGGCCCTCGAAACCGAATAGTACCCAGTTTTTTACCTGTTCATTATTGCAAAAGTTAGTCCAGAAACTATAACCTATGGAAACTGCGAGACCTTTACACTCTTGCTGTCAATCATTTCTTCAGGCTGTAACACACATCTTCTACAATCGACATTGGTGGCGTTTTCTAATCAGCGCAAAGATTGTGTAGCCACATTCAAAATGCGAAGTTTGACTATGATAATCGAACTACAGAATTATGCTTTATCCCACCTCGTGCTTTTCTCGGTTGAATCTTTGAGTCAAGATGCTTTGCTTTCCCTTCAACTCGCTTCCTCATTCTAAATACTAGAAACTTCTTAACCCGGCTCACAATTGAGCGAGGACTAAGTCGGCTAAATCTCAAACTATTTAGTTTGCTTCATTTTCATCTGTGTGGAACTTTAGAAAGTCATTCACGAAGGAAATTTTTGTGGATACCTTTTATGTGGTTATTAATTCAAACCAGTCGCTTTATTTTGTATTCTCCTTTCACTTTAAGATGTACACTCTACAGTATCTCATCTCCCGTTCTACTGGGCGGATTGCTGAAATTTAGCTATCATTTTTCGTGTCTCTAAACCGTGATTCAAGGTATGTATCTGATGTATATAGAACATTGTTATAACAGGTGATTTTTCACGCAAAATCAGACATTTTCTGGAAGGACATACCGAGTTTTCCATATTTCGCTTCTATGATTGAAATTATGCCGAACATTCAAATTTTGTAAAATTTAGTGAGAAGCTGCGAGCAATTAAAAATTTTACTTCGTGCACTTTTTCCAGTTTGTGCCAAGAATAATTCTCTTGATGAAATTCTCAATTTGTAGTAGCCTATTTTCATTTTTTTTCCAGTTGAGCACAAGCGGAGGAAAAAGGTGCATTCTTCATTCTTTCAGATAATTTTAACAAAGTGCGTAAAGCACATTTCGAGTTATTCTTTATAACAAATACGCCAAAGTTAAAAACGAGCCAATGTTTAAATTCACGTACATGTTTGGAAATTAATAATTAAAAAAAACCTAACTTTTTGCACGCTTTCGAACGTAAATTTCTAATTGTGAGAGAAGGAATCAAGTAGGTTTTAATGAAAGATATTAATAAATATATACCAAATTCATGTAACACTGAGGAACTAAATTTTTGGAAGCTAACGTTTTAAAAACTACTCGTGCGAATTAAAAAATCTTGCAACTTTGTCAGAATTTAAATCGTAGAATCGAAATATAGAAAAGTCCGATTTTGTATCGGAACACCTATGAGAGAACAATGCTATATATAAATCTAATGTATATACTAAGTCGCACTATGAAATTCTCAAGTTAAATTTAGTCAATCGGCTCAATAGATCAGAACTGTCACCTCTTCTTGCAAGGGATGCTGCCACAGCAGGGAAACTAAACTGTCTCTGCAGAATGGCGTGGACAAAGCTTTATTCTGTTCATCCAATCTTGTTACATAGTTCTGTTAGTTGACTGCAATAGTCATAACCTTTTTGAAAGCCTTTAATGTTAAAATTACAAGAGGGAAAATTAGTAATCGCGATGGGAAGCCTAATACCTAATAACGCATTTTGTATTGAAGTGGGTACAAAGAGTAAGAAAACATTAAATGAACAAATGTTTTCAAATCATTACTCATGAAGTGTAAAATAATTTTGATATTTTTCAAGTTATTTTTACTTAATATGATCTGTTTTATCTTTCAAATTCAAATAAAGTATTGGACGTTTTTTTCATGAAGACTGCATTCCCTTTTTTACAGGCAAATCGACTTTGTGTAACTGGATTAACAGCAGTATCAGTGGACATAAGGAAGAATGGTTTTATCACATATAGAGGGTTTTGTAGCTTTCTTGCTCACGACGTTTGTGGTGCTTGCGGTAGCAGTCCTTATGTATTGTCCTCTAATCGGTACGCTGTTTCAATGGATAAATGGCAATGGTTAGTGAGTAAAATTTGTTTAACTTAAAATTTGTTCATAAGACAATGTAAAGCATTTAAATACATAAATTTTAAACTAAGTTTTCTAAAAGACGCCTAATTAGACTATTAAATAGAAAAGCATAATTGAAAATTCTGCCAAGAGAATGTAGATAATTGATGCAGTTGTTGATCCTGGCTGCTTATCAAGCATTTAGAAAAAACACTCAAATCTGTTTTTGTGGGGTGGATAGAAATCTCGTAAAAAATCTCACAAAACTTCACGAGAAAGCTATTAAAAATGGAGTCGTTTTAGAGTTTATATTCAGTTACCATGCAGTTAGTGATCAGGTTTTACGATGATTATATATGTCTTCGGTAGCCAGGTATACAAAATTGAAGCTCCTTTTTATTATTTATTTTAGTGATAACTTCATCAGTTATGTTACAATTTGATTCAAATTTTCATATACCACACAAATAAATAATCGCAAAAAAATATTTGAGTGTATTCAGATGCCTTCAGGAATCCAGATTTAAACTCTTCCAAACAGTATTTGGCAAGAAACTGAATTTTAAATTCTGAAACCAAATAAAATTTTCTTTAGAACAGCATGTAAACATAGCAAGGCAAAATTAGTGGAGAAAAACTAATTTAAAAACAATCTCGCTCTGGCCATGCGAAAGCGATGTACTATAGTTTTGAAGGCTAACAAGAATCTAATTAAAAAGCATAAAACGAAAATCTGAATTCTTTTGGATTTCATATCCAAAAGGGGGAGGTTTTTAAGGTTTTGTGTATTAAGTTTATTAAATATCGCGGTGTTCGCCACATAATTCAACAGATGACAATTTATTCAAAAACAGCCCATTTTAGAATTCCCGCTAGTCTAGCGCGCTGGCGATAAAAATGTTTCTTCTCGTACAATGTTGCCATTGCTCGCTTTTAAATCGTTCAGTTTGTTGATCAAGAATTCTAAAGTTTTACAAAATTTGAAATAGATAATATAACAAATTCAAAATTCGGGCTTCCAAGTACCCATGTTCCGTTGCAGGACTAAGTTATTTCAAAATTTAATGGCTCTAGGTATCTTTGTTTTTTCATACTGCAAGAAACATTCAAGCATTCATGTAGATTCATTTTCTTTATAACACATGGCGATAACATTTCTTCGCAACAGTTTGAAAAGTTAATCAACGCAGGAAGTGAAACGACGCAAAATGCAGTTTTGAGAATAATAGCTCTTTGGGTCTAACGTCCCTTTGGGCTAAATAATAAGCACGTTAAAATTTCCATTTGATAGAATTTGAAGTGCTCAATTGCGCATATATAAGGGTTTTTCCGTCCAAAAGGCAATACATTATATTGAATTTGTTCTCGATATTTTGAAAAGCGAAAGGGGAACACTGGGTAAACGTGTGTAAGAAAACTGCTTTTTAAGTTTGTTTCAACCATGTGAAATTTTCGATTTATTTACAGAAATAGTGTTGGGATACTTTGAGTTAGTATAATTATTTCCTCCTTTATCCTTAAGTGGAGTAAGACTAAATTTGGCTCCAAAATTCGACTTTCCGTTTTTGATATCAAAAAGGAGTTTTAGCTTTCCCAGTTTCAAATATATATAACGTGTTTATTTTAAAATGAAAGATGCTTTCCGATTAACATAAAAAGTTAAGACAAACCTGCACATATGTCCTGCTCTGCATCTCTATGAGGATATGAAACCTGTCATATTTAAGCTGTTATACATGTCCTCTGGAAGAGATTTATCTATACAGCTAAGCCAAGGCACAAGAGGACCGGACAGGGGACGTAATTTAAACAAATGTTGAGTTACATGGGATACAAGACCTTTGAAGTGAGCAAACTGGAATCCTGTGCTGCTACAAGTGAACAGTAGATCGTGGATATCATAGGAACTTTTTACAGGACAATTCTCAAAATATTTACATACTATGTACAAGACAACATGAAGCAAATACTGCGTTACAGGTTAATCATTACGTGCGATAGCTATCTATTGCTTTGTAGTTCTACATTAGGAGCAATGTGCTGAAGTCCTATTGTAGGATTATCATGAGGTCTCTTTGTATCAAAACATTTGTACAACACGTTGTGAATTCTACAACGCTGAGTAGTTTTTAATACTTGCCCAATTGTAGATACTTTTAGAAGCAGTAATCTCAAATAGCAAATTTGTAAATTTGTAACACAAATTTGTAATTTGTTTAATTATTATCCGATCCTAATTTTTCTCTCTTCTGATGCTTTTGCTCTTATGAATTTTTTAGACAATTAATATTTAATTAAGAAATATGATCAATAATAGGAGAAAAATATTATTTTTCTCCTACTATAAAAGTAGCACGTTTGTTTTACTTCCTTACCAATGCTTTTATCAAATTTTGAAAACTTTTCAAGTAAACAAAGAAAGTGATATTTGAGTGAGAAATTTTAAATAAAACTTTTACCGAAAACTGCAGAAATACGCGAAGGAACTGACAAGCCTTTCTGAATATTGTCAAATGAAATTTAGTAGCAAGATGTTTAAGGAACATTTGTGGAAGTGTATCGGATGAGCTGGACCATTGGATGCCGGGCCACAATGTTGTGATAGTTACTGGTTATACTGGTGCACGGTTAAACAGATTCTCTAATTAAAATGTAGTACTCGTCAAGACGCTCTTTGTTTGAAATAAATGTATATAATAATTCAAACATAAGCGCGAACATAAAATGAAACTTCTCCCTTTAAATAAAATGTAAAGCATAACTTTCAAATCATTTGACGATGCGATGCGAAATAAGGCTAATAAACACTGGATTGTATGAAATTGCGTTTATTGTTCTCAAACCAAAAAATAAAATTGCGAATAAAAGATGAAACAAATCTATTCTCATTGCCAAAGCGCGAGCACTCATGTGATAAAACTGTGCTCGTAAAAGCAGCGCCATTTGCATGAATTATATAAAGATTATGTATTTACTAGATGAAGGTAGAAATTAGATCTTAGTTTTAAAATTGAGGCCTGGTGGCGCAGTCGCTAGCGCGTCGCAGTGTAGCACCACAAGTCCGGGGTTCGATCCTTGGGCTGGGTAAGGTTGACTCAGCATTTCATTTCTTGAGTGGGTTGATAAAATGAGAACCAAGTTCGCTTGGGCACTAAACACCGTTGCTCCTGCGACAAGCTGACCACTTGTCCAGGCTGAAATGCACAATCACCCCGGAGCAGACGGTCTAGAAAGCGGATATCATGGCACTGCAGGCCATAGATATCTATGGGCTGTTTGTGCCGTCGAGTTTATTTTGAAAATTACCAAGCGATTAAAAGGGTTTCAATTTTACTTCGAAATTGAATTACCAGGTTTTTAATTAACAAGTTTTCCTTATGTTAAGGGGGGGCCCACCAACGGCCGAGCGGTAAAATCGCTGAACACTGGTAGTTCGGTTCGAGGTTCGAATCCCGCGAACGGGCTGGCTGCATGGGCGTTTTCGTTGTTTTTCCCATGTGTAACGTGTATACGAGCCAGTTTCCCTTAGAAAGTCCTCCACGAAGGCATCCCTTCTCTTAGGCAGATAGTCCTAGTGTGCTTTGCCGTATTCTCAATACACCTTATCTTAAGGGGAATCGTACACCTTAAAAACCATAGGATCTTCGAATATGCGATTGTTGCGAGAATTGGGATAAACTTATTTATTTTAAAAGCAATTACTTCCAACTTTTTACAGCTGCCTCCATAATATAGCTGCTTTCTGAAATAGTAATCAGAAAGTCTGTGTTGCCTCAAATATTTTTATAGTTTAATCCGCATTGTGGCAAAATTTTTCGTCATGTTTCCACCTTGCGCGCACAGTTTAAAACATTCTGTTGCATAATTTAATTCCATATTTAATATATAGCTTTCATAACATTTGGAAACTAATGTAAACCAAAAATTCCAAGAATTTCATGTTAAATTTTTATTTCATTTGGAGTTTAGTTTATAAAATGTATTTTATTAAAAAAATCTCATGTTTTCGTCCATAAAATTTAATATTAAAATATTCATCAGATTTTTGGTTCAGATGAAACATAGGGCCCATATAAAGAATTCCATCCAATTTCAAATATGTACCATTAGCCATTTTTAAAATATGCGCGCAAGGTGGAAACATGACGAAAAACTTTGTCACAAAGCAGATTAAATTACAAAAATATTGGTGGCAACACACTTTCTGGTTATTAGTTTCCAAAGCAGCTATATTATGTAGTCAACTGCAAGAAGTTGGAAGTAATTGCTTTTAAAATAAATAAAATATCCCAATTTTTGCAACAGTCACATATTCGAAGAGTGTTAAGGGGTTTAAGGTGTATGAGCCCCCCTTAAAATCTCTCCTACACTCTGCTTTTCCAAGTTATATGCGTATTAGAGTAACCACTTTGGCCCAAGTGTGCGATAATTCTACAGAAGAAAAATGTGATTCGGTGAATTATTTTTTTAGTTTGTAACTTGCAATGGATATGGTTACGTAAGAAGTTATGAACATGGTTGTTAAGAGTTTGGCAACTTTTAACGAAAGTGATTGCATTAATACTTAAGCACTTTATAATGTATGAACGTAATTTATAATTTTGGAAAAACTGGTATCACCAAACAGGATATCAATTTTAGTAGTTTTCTTTGTTTTCACTGAACCATTTTCTTGCAGGAAATCGTCCACCAAATGCTGATGGCAATAACCGGGATCCATCAAGGTCTGAATCGGATAAAGATTCTTCGTCTAAAAAAGAGTAAGGATTCTCAGTTCTAAGTAAAATTGCTTTTGATTGGATGAAGGCTCTTCTGTCAAGCAAAGCAGAGATTCTTAAGCTAATATGATGATCATTGAACTAATCAAATATTCTGGACCGTATTAAGACTATCTTGCTGAATTGTGTGACTCTTTTGGACAATCGCATAAATATTCCCGATCAGTCCGATTCTGATCATTTTGCTGGATTATAAAGTATCGATCTTCGATAAAACTGGAGACGAAAACCTGCACTGGATCTTCCATTGAAGAACTTGGGATTTCAAATGTCATGGACGCAGTAAAGCGGCTGTGAATTCGGAATATCTTCCGAAGAAACATTTAAACTTATGAAACTTCTTTTTAATATTTTGCATAATTTTAAGCATTATTAATAATTATTATTGAATTAAAACTAAATCAATGCTAATGGTGCTGTTTAAGTCTTTCATTTCCTTTTCAAATCGGTAACTGATTCTTAGTTGCCAGATTAAACACATCTTGTATCTCGCTTTACTAAAATAACTTTTAAAACGTTTTTGCCAGCAGATTTGCGTTAAGATTTTCTGTATGAAGCTATTCGATGACTTCTGCTGCTTTTTCTTTTGAAACATTAGCTTAAATGTGCGACTCGTGTGAATACTGAAATGCTCGTATTATTGAAACTCAAGGATTTAGGAACTAGTAGAGTGAAATTAAATCGCACGTTTATTTTTTTGGTGTGTTTTTCGTCGATCTCAGAAGGAGATTCTGAAATGCCGTGGTAACTTGGTAACATCAAACCTCTTCTAAGTCGATCGCCTTTAAAAAACTCTATGATCATTCTGACAACATAAAATTCGACTTGCATACTCAATTGCCAAATTCTTCAGGTCAGTTAAAATTATGTCATGAAGAGAAGAATAATATAAAATCGTTCTAATAACCAGATCCGTTGAAATAAATCCACATTTAACAGGACACATTTCAAAATATAAGAATCCCCGTAATCTTCTTTAAGGATCATTCAATTAAGAATGAACACTCTTTGTTAACGAAAAGAAGTCTTCTAGTTAATAAGCCTTAAAATGGATTCAACACAAGTTTCATGAGGCTGGACAGCTCTAAAAGAATCATTCTGTTGCCAAATGGTTACATTAATGTGATTAGAACTACCCGTGGTATATTAAGTGATTTTTAAAACTCTACTCTTCAAGTATACCTGGAAATTGTAGATGCTCCGAAATTCATTTTTACGACTCATCAATTTGTAGTCCAAAGTAGCTAAACCATACAGTGTTCTTCGCCTATTTTCTAAATTCATTGGACCTCGGGTATTGTAAATTGTACGTTTGAAGGCGACGAGGGGACATATGTTAGATTGTTTTAGCCGCCATTTTTATCTGACTTTCATGAACTTGAAAATCCGCATTGACAATGCCATCGCATTAATATCACTGGATGTGTTTCAAAGTGGAACATTTTCCTCAAATGGCTGCCTATGTCGCGAGATAAAATGATTTTTTTACGTAGAGCAGTTGTCCTACAGATTTGGAGATCTAAATTTAATGTGTCAGTGGTACACAAATTGTTTAATTACAATTTGTAACGGGATTCTTCTCAATTTACCCACCACATCCATGCATTAAGTGTTCGAGATACTTAAAAGATGGACAACGAACATAAAATCGAGTTACCTGAAAAGTTCATTTAAAAATTGTAAACGTTGTCTGGAAGTTATTAGGTTAACTCTTTGAGGAACAGGAAAAGGCAATCAACTTTTTCAGCAAAACTCTTGTTTTATTTACCATATCAGACGTTACAAACAATGAAATTATTTGCCACAATTACACGTATTTTGTCGAAGAGGCGTGAAAAAAATGATCTTCTGGTGGTTAGTGTCGGTGACCACCGCTCACAGAACACATCCCTACAAATCAGTCTCTATGGTACTCATGAAAGCAGTTTCTCTTTTTCAATTAGAGTGCAACTTTGCATGTGCTGCATTCCCACACTGTTCTTACAGGCTTTTGCTTGGTGCTGCAGAGTGCACATCTTCGTGATGTTGTCTTCGATGGCTGATGCTTATTTTCTTGAAGACTAATTGCTGCATCAACTACTGGCTTATGCTTCTTGATTGCCATCTAGTGAGCTACAAAGGAACTTCAGAAACGGTCAGTCTCGAAAACCTGGCCAGCCACATCAGGAAACGAGAAACATCAAATACTATTAAATTAAAACATGAGTGGTTGACGGATTAATTATTTTAACTCTACCAATCCCAAACGGGGCCATCTTTCTACCTGGAGAGTTGTGCAGGCTTGCGTGTACAACTCTTCAGGCAGAAAATGACTCATTGGTGTATTTGGGTGTATAATATGACTCACTGGTGTGGTTTGTTTAGTTGAATGTAAGCAAAAGACAGGATGAACATGTCTTTAAATGAAGGAAGGCCTTATTAGAACATGTAAGTGAATAGACACATTCTTTTATTGAAAAACTACAGAAATGTCCATGGAACCAGCCCGTTCGCCAGGAATTGGAATACCAAGATCTTATCCATACGTCCAAGGTTGGCTACATTGCTTAATGGAAGCAGGTTACTTGAAAGTCCAATCAAAGGAAAGAAAGATATTAAACTGTAATGAATATTGTATTTTTATTCCCTCAGAAAAGATTCAGATACTGATATTTATTTACTGATTTACTAAAATGAATTTTATATATGATTACAGCATCGACTGAAATTTAGAATTTGAGCTAAATATGTCTTTTTTTTTATCTCGGTTTGCTGTTGAGTTCAAAAAAACTAAGATTATAAAAATCTTGATGCTCCTTTTAGGTTTATAATTTCAGGTGAACAGGCTTACTGCATAGTCGCTTTCGTGGTTTTTCCCATTTGTGTCGTATGTACGAGCCAGTTTCCCTTAGAAAGTAGTTTACGAAGGCATCCCTCCCCTTAGGCACATAAATCTAGTGGGCGTTACCGTAATCAACCAAACCTCATTTTAGGCAAACAGAACTAGATTAATTCACTATATTCAATAAAGTATTCGATCTTCGTTCTTATAACCAGTTATATAAAGGACTGAGATTAGATTTTTCGATTATGGCAAAGCATATTAGTTTCTTAAGACTGTCGTACTGGAGATCTTTCTAAGGGAAAATTCGCATACTCACATGGAAAAACCATAGAAGCTTCTTGCAATCGATGTACAGGGATTTGAGGTATTAGTCAGGGTCTTATCTTTTGCTTTACTGGTTGGTGTGTGTGTGTGTGTGTGTGTGTGTGTGTGTGTGTGTGTGTGTGTGTATATGTACCAGATACTAAATATGGAAAGGCTTTAATGGTGTTTTTCATTTTTGTCTAATAAGCCAGTAAAGCCGAAAGGAACAACGTATGGGAGACTTGATCCTCTTTGTTTGCCTAAATTGCGAACCTAGTGCCAGAACAAGATACGGGATGTCTTGTTCTGGCCAAAAGTGAAAATCTCTTATCGGATACATGATTGTTTTTACATTGTTTGTTACAGCTGCAATGCAAGAGTTGGTAATTTCGTATTGGGCATAATTGAAATAGATTCGTGAAACTAGATATAGACTAAAACATGGAATTATCACTGAAAACTGAACAATAAAACTATAACAAGTTACGACAAAGGCCCACTGGAGATGCACCAGAGAGACTGCGAGGACGAAGTTGGGCCCATTTCCAAAACTAATTGGTACAAAACTATCATAACAAAAGCCGGCACGGACTACTAAAGTTTGCGTAAAGCGTACGAGGCGCAGTGAAACAACGTGGAAATGCAAAAAAGTGTAAAGTTGCATTACATATCGTGATTGTTTGAGAAGTGCCATACACTGAATTATTTTAAACTACCTATCATTGATTTAAAATGTCGGTAATGAAAAGGTGAACCTCCTAATAAATTTAAATAAAATTTTGACTAATACATTATTTAATTTATGGATAAAACTATTCTTATTTCCTTCTACACGCAATAAAATCTACACTTTACGGAGAAAATAGTATTTAAGATTGAAAATTTTTACTTTTCCTGTTATATAACCATAAAATTTTTGTAAGAAATAAAAACATTAATACATGATTTCATAAAAACGAAACAAAAGTACAATTACAAATTCTCTGGTTTTATTAAACAGTAAATGCAAATCAAAAACCAGTTTGCGCAAAATTTAATCTATAATAAAACTTGTCACGACGCATGAGAAAAGCTTTTTCGGCTCGAGAGTCTTCTACCCCTCTTCTCCTACTATCAACCTCTAGCCAGGAATTTTGACTAACAGCATATTTAGAGTGTCCCTCTGCCGCACAGACACTATACAATTTACAAACATCCATGCCTACTCGGGGATTCGAGCCCGGGCCCTTCGGAACGAAAGTCAACAACGCTAACCAATACACCAGTCGGGTGGCAAAATTCCCATGCAGCCTACATGGGTGCTGCAGTTTCTTGTTCAGGTCGAAATACTAGTGTTTAGCAGTCTTAAACACTCGTCTGCTGTTGTTCCTCACAGAAAGTGTAAAAATTAGCATTTAATAGACATCGAAAGGATTTTTTTAAAGAAAAATGGGAAATGATCGGTAATTATTGGTAACATTTACAGTAAAAATTTTTAGCTTAAACGGAAATGTCCTAATATATGGTTTGAAAATTTAGGTAAAGTATGTAAAACATAATATAACATGATTTCTTGGATGTTAAGAGACAAAGTATTGTTTTCCTAAATTTGAATTATATCTTATAATTAATTCTTAGGAATTAATGGATTCTTTTTACTTTAGTTCACATGGTACTCATGCTACTAACATCCTTTCTAAAACGTTGGTTTTCTGAGAATGGGCGTCTCGGAATTTAAATGGCGAAAGTTATTTTCTACTTTATTTCTAATAACATTCACTATGATGCGACTTTACAAAATTGGTCACATTTTTGCAACTGACATTTTTCTACAGAGCTGTGGAGGTAATTTGAACCAATTTAGTGATTTTTAGTATTGCATACGTAGCAAAAGAAAAAAAATATTTTAACTGTGGTATTATAAAAATTTGACGTGAACTGAGTTGCCATTTTATTGGTGCCATTTTTATGCTGCTGTTTGCTTATACAGAGATCTAGGAATTTAGTCAGATGGGATAATCCAGATGATACTAACTGAGCAGTGCAATTGCGCCAGTCACAGAACGTAAAATTTATATTGAGATAGGTAGGTGAAAGTCGTTCTCTGTAGTAAATCGTCATTCCCAGTACCGAGTTTGAGTGGTAATCATACACAAACGCGAACCTCATCAAAATTCATTATATCTATCGGATGGAAAAAGAGCGTTACTTATACAGAGAATGATTTCAGAGTAGACAGCTATCGACCTGCCAGGCATTCGAGCACATTAACCAGGAGATTGGATCGTTCCATACTAGCAGCATGATGTGGGCAGAGAAGGGATTGTAGACCTTTACGATTAGATCGGACAGAGTTTGTATCTTGGCCATCACGATCTTCAGATAGCCATACAAGAAGAAATCTGTGCATGTCTAAGTTAATGGCCATGATCCACAAAATACCATCGATTCCGATGCAGATTGATTTTTTTTTTGCCTAATGATCATATACCGCAGTCGTGAATCTTGTACTACTGTTGGCAATCGTACTTTCGCGCAATTATTATTATAAACATTTTAATTATTAAAATGTTTTTTTTTTTTTTTAAATTTCGTGTTTATTTATCTGTTGTTTCCTTGCGTGCCCTTTCCAAACATAAATTCCCTTACAAAATTTGTTTAATTCAGTCTCTTCTACCTGCCCTTACATTTTGCCAGGTATTATAATAGAGTTATCCTGAATATACTAATCTTACCTCTTCTCCTGTTAAGTTATAAATATGTCAAAATATCCCTTCGTCCTCTTCTCAAACTTTTGGGGATTTGAGGGTAACGGCATTTGGCCCGGACTTTCATTTTCAGGCACGTGCTACATATATACGTGTTATAGTTACAATAAATGGGCCTTTTCGGCAAATCGGTTAATTTTCCTTTGGATCAGGCGCCTCGCTGCTGACGAAAAGGAAAAAGCTTAATTTACTTACTGAACTGCTATTCATGGCGCTTAATCATTACTGACTGCAAAACTTCGTCACGAATTTAGAAATAGTTTTGCGTAATTATAATTACAGCAAAGAACCCAGATTTTTATAACTATGTGCGTGCCGATCTTGCAAAATAACTGCAGTTACATTAGTAATATAGTAAAACTCCACTGGTTTGGTTTATTTGATTACGGCAATGTACTGGAAGGCTATCTGATTAGAGGGATGCCTTCGTTGAGGACTTTCTAAGAGTGAAACTCCACTGCAAACGCAGATCTATGACACTGATTTTGAAAACTTTATATTGGCAAGGGAATAACGTCTATCTTGTGCCATCCTTGCGACAAATACACATATATAATAGGGACTTAGCCTGCTTTACTTTGGTTTATACTTGATTCCGGCAAAGCACGTGAATTCGAGTAGGACTTTATCAGGGAAACTAGCTAGTATTCACTCCACACATAGAGAAAACTACAAAAACTCACATGAAGCCAGCCCGTTTCCCTGGAATCGAATACAATTCAAAAATCAGTATCCAGTTACCTTATTGCCCGGCAGATTGTGGGCAAACGTACGAAGAAGCTGCTTGCACAATTTGTTATGAGTCTTGTAAAGATGTATCTTGTAATGCTTAAGCTTTTGTTAGTATATGCCTTGAGGCATTCATATTTTTCACTCGTTTTTATTTCTCAAACCCCTTATTGCCTTTAGGATGTATAAGGGAAATAATGCTGTCACCACCCCCATTGGAAATCTCTGATTGAAACTCTGCAAGCAGATGTAATTGTTTTCTCTAAATAAATATTTGATGAAAGAAAAAATACATCAATAAAAAGAGAAAAAAAGGGAGTCGGTGTTCTATTAATTACTTTAAGAAGCTAATCCAAATCTTGGGGGAAATTGTGAATGAAAGGCAATTTAATTATTGTCACTGCTAAGGAAAATTATCGTATCCTAATAATAATTGGCAGGAATGTTTCCTATGCTATTAATGACGTATTTTTGATATCTGTGTTATTTCTGTAGCTCGTTTTCATAGTATATTAACGTAGTTTTGTAACAGTTCGTAAGATTGTCAAACTGTACAATAAAAATTCTCAGAAACATCATTCGAACGGATGAGGCTATTGAAAATGCTAGTTCATTTAATATATGGTATTGTATTTTCACAATAGCATTAATATGAGACTCTTACGAAAAGATAAGGAAAATCATACATTTTGAAGTGAAAAAAAAATGTGTACTTGTGTTTTAGCTGGTCGGTAGTCTGTCGATATATCGCGT
This sequence comes from Stegodyphus dumicola, assembly GCF_044657685.1. Taxonomy (NCBI): domain Eukaryota; kingdom Metazoa; phylum Arthropoda; class Arachnida; order Araneae; family Eresidae; genus Stegodyphus; species Stegodyphus dumicola. The sequence continues at coordinate 15,500,783 of NC_140772.1, read as the reverse complement.
AAGATGACACTTTTTACTCTGGTTATCGCAAGCGTCGGGAGCCTTACTCACCACACTTCAAGATGGATGTGATTTTCATTTTTTTTGACTAAGAGAAGAGAGGAATGGTTTTATTTCCATGTCAATTCAGACCAATTAAAGCAAGGCTAAATTTTCACTGCATCATTTCCCCCCCCCCAACCCTTTCAAGGCAGAAAATTCTCGAGGCAATGATTCTCGGTTTCGTAAATTTGCATTGCATTTTGCACCAAGTTTTTTATTAGATTTGCCAAAAAAACGAAATAGAAGGAATCTCTTATTTCTGAGCATGCAGTATTCTGCTAAATATCGCGAGTGTTCTTATTTCTCATTTAATAAAACGGAAGAAATAAAATGCCGAGAGCAGCCAGAAAAATGTTAGAATAATAAATGAAGTTGTTCTAGAGAATTTATTCGCATTTTTATTCAACAGAGTTCATATAGAAGTAGAGACTAGAGATGAAGAATAACGGTCTGATGCGATTATTAACCCCTTAACTGCCGCGGGCGTATATATACGCCTTGCTCAGCCGATGCGTTAACTGCCCCAGGCGTATATATACGTTCTTCCAAACTGCTATCATTTGCTTTGCACTGCTACACCTAAAATTATTCGCAAAGTTAACGCATCGGCTGCGCATCTGGGGCAGTTAACGCATCGGCTGAGCAAGGCGTATATATACGCCCGCGGCAGTTAAGGGGTTAAAAATCGTATCAGACTTCTCCGCCAAAGAATATCCGCTCGAAATCAGAAAATCTTGTTTCAGACATTATGGAATATCTTACACGTTTAGAAGACTAGAACGTGACTGTAGATAATGGCCACCAAAAAGTCCGAATTTAAAACTGTGCTACTACTTACGGAAATATACCAAGAACTGAGATTTTGTTCCTGTCCTTTATCCAAATGTAATGGTAATGATTTTATGTACGTTTTACGCTATCTCATTCCTTCGTGCACCACACGGACTGAGCCCAAATGAGAAGACTCAGTATTAGGCAAAAGATGGGATGTCCATTCAAAGGTCTCCCGAAAGGTGAGACGTATGCCAATCATGCTGCCGTTCCAAGCCTTCCCCAATCCCAGATGGCAGACTTTAAAAAGTTTCTCTTTAACCACTGCTGAACTGGACAACTGAGGTAACACTCCCGGCGTTCAGAGACCAGAGTGGTGGGAACTTTGAAAACCAGAAGTCAGACCTCTTAGTCAAGATGCTCCACCAGTACTACGCAGACCCATTCTCTGTGGGCCAACCACATCAGACGTAGTACAGAGTTATCACCTTACTCCACACCAGAGGTTCCTCTGCAGCCTTTGGGGGTCCAACCGCCTGATGGAGTGCAGCTATTACCTCCCTCCTCACAGGTTTGTAGTATTTCCCAGTAACCCCAATGGAATGGTCCAACTGTGAGGAATGATCTTTTCTTGGGGTTCTGGAACCGGAAGACTCGTGTTATTGCCATAGAGTATACTACTGCCATAGTAAAATACAAAGTCAGTGTATATGTTACGGTGAAACATCGAAATCTGGAGAATGTCGACTTTCACCAGTGAATGTCAACATTCACATAGTCTCTTGGTGTATGTCCGAAATATTTTCCAAATACTCTTATTTCTGACTTACTCCGGTCAATGTCGACATTCACCATGTACTAATGGTGAATGTTGAACATATAACAATACTATATTTTCTTCTCCGTAATTCAGTCGTGAATAAACGCTCTTGAAACTTGAAATAAGAACTTAAGAACATGAGAACCTAAAACACACAATACATTCAAAATGAGAAAGGAAAATAATAGAAGTTAAAAACTTACTCAATTATACAGTACGTTCTAAATGAGAAAATAAAATAACAGTAGTAAAAAACTTACTAAATTATGTGATTCAAATCTTATTTATTGCAACAACTTAAACTATTATGGCACTTTATGACCTCTCTTTTCGACTTTCACCAGAGCATATCTGTGATTGTCGACATACACCGGTGAGAGTCCGAATATACAAGAATGTAGTGAAATATTGGGTCTTTCACCGACGTATTTGGTGAATGTTGATATTCTCCGATGAAAGTCGACATTCTCCAATTTCGGTCTTTCACGGTAACATATATATCCCAGGGGTAATCTACAAGTCTTGAAGATCTTTAACAATTCATCACAAGGGTTGCTCCTAGTATTAACATGGATATGCTGAGTCGTGTTTGAGACGAATTTAAATATCGCATTGAAATTTGCCATGTTTTAAAAAATCACCCATATAGAATATATGTAAGTTCGTAATGTGAAATTCAGGATGTGTTCTAGACGTAAACAAGTTTCAGCCGTATTATTAAAACCCTTGTTTCTATAAAAATTCGAAAGTATATTTCTTTTAGGCCAGCCCTACAGTATTACCACGATTAATCTTAGAGCTCCCAAATTAATAAACTGTCGTTTTGAAATCCAATTTGTATTCTTCAGGAAATACTAACTGTTTCATTAATTAAAAGTCTTTATTATATTCTTTAAAAACACATTTTGAAATGATTTAATATCTAAAATTTCTACAATATAAAATATGTCTGTTAATTATGTAAAACAATATTTGCTTTTGCTTGTTTTCTAAAATCGAAAAATCTTTTCTAAAATTTATGCAAAATGACTATCAGAGTATTCACAGAACACTTTCCTTATAAAAAAAGCGTCCAATATTTTGCTGCGGTGCTGAGGGTTGAAACACCATACAGTTTTGAACAGTTTTAACAGATTGTTCCGTTTCAGGTTTGAGTCTTGTAAGAAGAGGGGAATTTCGGCAGTCTATGGACTGGACATCATCTAACAAGTCCGTGGATTCATTACGCGCTCGTCGAAGATTATAACTTCTTGCCTCAAAAGCAGGGATCTTGGCAGCAAGAGTGAGAAAGATGCTTCCAAGAATGAACGAAATAATACCAGCAATCACAAAATGTCTCCATGATTCACTAGGCAAAGGTTTAGGATCGATGGAAACGATTAAACATCCCAAACCTATAATCACACTAATCATGCCAAAAACATAAAATGTTACTTCTGGGCAAGGACTCTTCGGTACTTTCATTTTAAACGAAGATTACCTGTAAAAGAGGAAACAACTAAAAATGTATTACTTGAAGAAAATATTTAAAAAATGAAAATGTATAATATACTTAATAGTAAAATTAAGCTAAACTTCCGACTCAACTTAATACCGTAATATATAATTGTTTCGTATCGCTATTTGAAGTAAATTTTAAGCAAATCTTAAGCGATGAAGTTAAACACAAGTTTTGAATCTTGCCCGTTACAGAACAACATTCGCCAGTTCTCTGTAAACAAAATATAAGCTCCAACTTGATGCTTCCAGAGAGAAAATCTTTCACCATCAGATTATTTCCACTTCTATTAAACTGGTTTTTAAATGTAGAAAGATATCCCTTAGATTAATTATTTTGGTGTTTATTAAACACAATGAACACACTTTAAAACTGTTTATAGACAATGCTTATTTTAAACGCAATGAACGAAAAAGCAACGCTTTTAATACAACGTTAAATTTTTGTAGAAAATGTTTTTTATATGTTGTTCTAAAATTGGAAATATCTCAAATGTGAATAGCAGTATAGGTAAAATTACCAAATTCAGCAATAAGAATAACCTTTAATGACGGAGCACAAGTGGATAAATAGATAAAAGTGCTGAAATCTTGCAGTTTGGTCCGCATTAGAATCTCAGAGGACAGATTTCTTGCTTGGATGTTTTCGTGTTTTCCTCGGATATATAGTGAATACAGTCGAGCTTTCTGTAAAATTCTGTAGATAAAAATACCAAATTCAGCAATAAGAATAACCTTTAATGATGGGGCACAAGTGGATAAGTAGATAAGAGGGTTGAAATCTTGTAGTTTGGTCCGCATTAGAATCTCAGAGGACAGATTTCTTGCTTGGGTGTTTTCTTCGGATATATAGTGAATACAGTCGAGATTTCTGTAAAATTCTGTCCACAAATGGAAACCCGAACAATGACCGAATGTTCAAGACTGCTGAATTTGGGTATTTCGATCCACGTTCAAACCAAGGCAAACGAGTTGGCTGCATGTGTGGTTTTCATGGATTTTGCCCATCAGAAAGTGGTGTATCTGCCTAAGGGGGATGCCTTCGTGGAGTACTTTCTAAGGGAAACTGGCTCCCATATCAGAAAGTAGAAATGAGACAATTTCCCTTAGAAAGTTCTCCATGAAAGCCTCTCCTCCTAAAGCAGGTAGCCCTTGTTGTACTTCAAGTAACCCAAACCCAACTTTACTAATCCGCTAACAAGTAGCTGTTACTTTCCTCGTCAGAATTGACTGAACGAAGCTAATTGAAAACTGTTTTAGGGTACTTGCTAGTTATTTGATACATCTCCAAAAATAACCAGTCGTGATTCTTCAGAAATAACAAACCACCCTCGCCATACTTAATGAACATTTGGGCACTTTAGAAGCTCTGCCTCTCTTTTGTAGGAGTGCTGAAGGATGGTTTTTATGCTAAATTCGTTTGCTTGTCTAGTCGATTATGGCAAAGCATATAAAGACCACCTGTCTAAGGAATCAGATGACTTCTTGAAAGATTTTCAAAGGAAAACTGTCTCACATTCATGCTAGTTAAGAAGAAAGCATTGGAAATTTTCATTTCCCAACTCCGTCTCTGGAATTTGATTTGTTCCATGAAGGCAATTGTTTTCATAAAATGATGTGCAAGAGGACGGATCCATAAACTATAGAGCTTTTAATTAATGAGACCATAACACGAGCTAAACACTTTCTACGGAAAGATATGCATGTCCAATGTTACTTACTGGCTACCACTAAATTAAATGTTTTGCTTTAATCTCTTATGACAATGTTATTGTTTTCAATGAAAATATTGGTAATAAAATGTTTTTAATGAATAGCAGATTCTTGTTTAACCTGGATAATAACTGATATAACATGAAAGGTTAAGCCTACAATAGTTTAAAAAACACAAGAAAGTAGTTATTTTGAATATAACAAAACACACTAAGGTTCCCTGATAAAGACAGATATGCCTTCGTGCAAGATACTAAAAGTAAACTTACTCGTTTTCCCGTTACACTTTGGGAAAACTATGAAAACCAACCATGCAGCCAACCTGAGTTCGAACCCAGGACGAAGTACCAGTATTTAACAATTTTAATCGCTCGGCCATTGCTGGGGCTTAGGAAAGAGGTATACTCTATATTGTAATTAAAAGAAAAAAGGTACTTAAGTATTATTGCAACAACCCCCGGAGTGCAGTTTGGCAAACTGTACGTATGGAAGAAAAAGAACAATTATTTTTATTGCAAAATATCATATTACATACGTACATATTCTATGTTTTAACTGTATATTTATTATGAAAGGTAATCAATAGACCTAGTTATAAACAGTTTTTTGTTTTTGCTGTCGTAGAAATTTCATAGCGATAGCGTTTGCTCCGAGAAAGGAATCGAAAAGGTTCTTGTTAGCGATTTTGTGGCAAAATAATGTATTCTTTCAGAAATTTCCCATCTGTATCTTCTATTACAGGAAACTCCAAGCAATAATTTTAAAATCGAGTTTAAGCAAAAATAATAATGATTTTTCTATAAAAGCCGTTGAAACTTTGAATACAGAAAAAAAAAAAAAAAAAAAAAAAAAAAAAAAAAAAAAAAACCGGCATAAGAAAATGGCGATGTTGGAAAATTAATATTTGTCATTCGCATAGTTGCCTGAATAGTTGCTTTGTGCGGGGTTACCAGAGTTTGGTGCATTCTGAAGCTTTGTGTGTGTGTGTGTGTGTGTGTGTGTGTGTGTGAGTATGGCAAAGCCTCGAGGGCTATCTCGCCTAAGGGGAGGGATGCCTTCGTGGAGGACTTTCTAAGGGGAACTGGCTCGTATACACATTACACATGGGGAAAACCACGAAAACGCCCATGCAGCCAGCCCGTTCGCGGGATTCGAACCTCGGACCGAACTACCAGTGTTCAGCGACTTCACTGGTGGGCCATTCTGAAGCTTTGACTAAGGTGGTTGCGATAATACGTAAGTAACAGAGAAAATAATATGCAAAATTTACCTGGTTTTATAAGCAGTTTTATTTGGAGAATAAGTTCACTTAATCATCTAAGTTAAATCGTCTATACGAGAAAAAGCACAAATAATCATTTTTCCGTTTTATATTATACTTGTTTCTCGAGAGGACTCAATGGGAAACAGAAAACTAATAGCCGAACGTCTAATTTATTTTTACGATTGAACAATTTATTTTGAACGAATGATAGGAATGTTCACACATTCTAAATAATATGAAATTAAATTGCGTATTTCTGTCTATAAAAGCAGTTTCTAGATAATGTGATATCATCTGCAGTCATTTGTATTATCCTATATATTTTATCCTCCGGTTTGAATGCTATTCAGCACTAAAGTAGCTGAAAGCTGGTAGTTCGATATACCTGGGCTGGATTCCAGGCGTATAAGCTGGTTGCCTGGGCGGTTTCGTGGTTTTACCTCATATTTGTAACTTGGATACGAATTAGTTTCTTGTGGAAAATCCTCCTCGACGGTAGCCCTGCCCTTAGACAGCCCTCGCGTGCTTTGTTATAATCCTTTAAAACTTAAAGAACTGTCCTCTTTTATTTCTCTCAGAAAGGTTTCTTTATTCTGATGGTATAGTAAATTAAGCTTTTCATCGTTCTACAATATACAAACTAAATTTTTTTTAAAACAAGGTCCTTTTAATCCGCAGCCCGGTTAATCCATCACTGGGAGTTGGTATGCTATTTTATTTTTAATTGAAATAAATAACCTAAGAGATACATTTCTTACATTTAGTATAATTTTACAACAGTTGAAATGAGTTGACGATGAAAATTTTGGAAGTACTGTATTAACACATGCATCTTTCTGTAGAAAATTGTGGGCACGATATGTTCTATAACGGAAAAGATCCAATTGTTTTTGTAAAAGGTTAGATACGAGATGTTCTTGGGTTTTACGGATAAAAAATAAAAGCACATTTTTTGATTGGTATTTATAAATGAAAAAGTGTCATCTCTAATTCATTTCTTCTTCCACTTGCATCAGAATTTGTAAAACGCTGGTGAAACTGTAGCTGTACTTTCGGAAATATATCCGTTTCACGTTTTTGTTACATGAAATATGTACGTGAAAACGGCATAAGCAAAGGCATAACATTTAGCTTAGTGAATTTCGATTAGCCAGAAATCTAAAATAATTAAATTTAATCTATTTCTCGGTTAACGAAGCGCCAGCTGCAACTGCTAGACACATCATCAATTCTTGCAACCTGCTTGTTACATTTCACGAGCGAGGGCACTATATGACGATTATGATTAAACAGAAAGACCGAAAATTGGCTTGGTTATTCAACTGCGACAAAGCAGTCGAGAGCTATCTGCTTTAGGGGAGGGAGGCCTTCGTGGACGACGTTCTAAGGGAAACTGTCTCATATACAATTTACACATGGGAAAAATGAGTACCATTACATTCTCATAGTTCCTTTTAAATGATTGGATTATTCAGGTATGGCAAAGCACACGAGGGTTATCTGACTAAAGGGAGGGATGCCTTCGTGGAGGACTTTCTAAGGGAAACTGTCTCGTATACATGTTACACATGGGGAAAACCATGAAAACGCCCATGCAGCCTACCGTTAGCCGGGATTCGAACCTCGGACCAAAATACCAATGTTCAGTGACTTTATCACCAATTTTCACTTCGATGCGTTTTAATTGCTTTTCTGGCTGAAGGGCCGATTTTTCTTTCTTTGGTGGAAAATTAGTATAATACGCGCTTCACCATAACCAAATGGTGAAGAGTCGTGATTAAATTCTCCAGTACTGATTGGTAATTTTGTTTTCGATCGCACCTTTTTGTTTTGACAGATTTGTTCGGAAAACCGTAAGAGGAAATTATGTTTGTTAATACCGAAGCTACCGAAACATTTCGTGAAAAGAAAGGTTTGAAAATGCTCATTTAAATGATTTGCATATTCCTTTTAGGGAAAGTTTTAATTTATATATTCCTATTGTGAATAGAATTTGTAGAAATTTATTAAACATTATGCGACTTTTCATTGGAATGTTACAAGCGCTCTTACTTATGAATTGCTGTTATTTGTGTTTTTTTGGATAGCCGTTTTTTTATGAAGCTTTATACAGTGGGTAGAAAAAGTATTTGCACACCTACATTTTTGTTTGCAATTCATAAAAAGAAGCATTAAGAAATAAAAAAAATTGGTATTGCCAAATCAGAATAAGTTTAATCATCCAAAACAAACAGAAAAATTACAATAATATAAATAACAATGCTTTTTTGTAACAAAAATTAAAATATCTCATATCAAAAAAGTATTTGCACAACTGCATGAATACAAAAGAAATAAAATATATAAGCAAATTTCAAATAACTAATATTTAGTATGCATTCCTTTAGCATCTATTACTGCTTGTAATCTTGCTGACATTGATTTAATTAAATTTTCTATAACAGTAGGATCAGTATTCTATCACTCTTCAATAAGCGCAGATTTGCTTGAAATCTTCCTTTTTCTCATTTTTAAATCCAAAGAATTTCATAAATATTCCAAAGGAATTAAGTCTGGTGATTGTGGTGGAGTGGTATGTTTTCTGGGAACATTATAAAGCAACCACATACGTGTTATACCGGCAGTGTGCTTGGGATCATTGTCTAGCTAAAAATAGTACGAATTACTGATACCCAATTTTATTGCACTTTGTGGCAAGTTATCTCGCAACACATCAATATAGGTTCGAGCTGTCATATTCCCATCAATGAAACACAAATTACCAACTCCTTTGCTAGCCATGCACCCCCAAATCATAACAGAACCTCCTCCATGTTTAACTGTAGGTAACATATTTTTGGTATGAAAAGCAGTACAAGGTTTTCTCCAAACTAATTTCCTGCCATCTGATTTAAAGGTATTGAACTTACTCTCGTCGGAGAATATGACATTTTTCCAGAAATCAATTAGCTTATTGATATATTCCTTAGCGAATTCAAGTCTCTTCAATCTATTTCGTTCAGTTATGAGAGGGTTTTTCCTTGGAGATCTCCCATAAATGTGTGCATCGTGCGGGACATTTCGAACACTTTGGGCACAGATTTGAACTCCAGATGTTGAAGCGACATCATTGGCTAAAGTAATTGCACTAATAAATGGATTTTTCGATGCTTCTCTTATGAGTTTTCACTTCATTTGCAGTGAAAGTTTCTTTGAGTGTCCAGAGCGCAAGTTATTTGATGTAGATCCTCTTTCTTTATGACGTTTTATAACATACCGAACAATAGAGAAGCAAACATGTACATTTTTTACCTATTTTTCGATAACTTAGGCCATTTTCACGTAGAGAAACAATTTTTTCTCGCAACGAAATCGGCAATTCAGTTTTCTTAGGTGCCATTACAGTTTGAAATCGACAATCAACTGATAACGTTTCTACAACACCTCCTTTTATAGTCGTCTTACGTATGTTATTTACTGCGGGAGGACTGTCAAATAATAGCATAAAAACTCAAATTTGCTAAAGTTGAGTTGAGTGTGCAAATACTTTTTTGACATAAGATATTTTAATATTGTTGCAAAAATATTTTTTTATTAATATTATTATATTTTTTGTAATTAATTTAAATGAATAAGCTTATTCTATGTTTTAAATGCCAATTTTTGTATTTCTTAATTCATTTTCTTATAAATTGTGAACAAAAATGTATGTGTGCAAATACTTTTTGTACCCACTGTATATCGCTAGAGCTTTTCTTTTTATCTGAAGTTGGTGTGGTTCGTTGGTACTTTTCCGTTTTGCCGGCTCAGGCGATAAAGTCGCCAATAATGGTACAACTGATTCCAAACGGAATATCCTCGCTGGTAACCTTTCACGCCTCATTTTCAAAACAAGTCGCAGCCATTTCTTATCAGATTGATTATTTCTTTCAATACTGGCGATACAATTACGTAGAATTTTCACCAGATAGTTCAATTTTATGCCCTAAGGCCATTCTCGGTAATTAAGTCAATTAGGATGCAATCACACCGTTCACCCGAAGGCAAAAATATCGAAAAGACAAAGGTCATCAATTCTAATGAGAATGCACTAGCGAAGTAAAGCACTGCGGTTTTACATCATTTATGAGTAAGCTATTCGTACGAATTGAAATAATTCATGCATTTAAACTTGTATTCCAAATTAAGATTTAACTTGAAATTAATGTTGATAATTACCGAGAAAATTAGATTTTTGTAGCTTAGTTTAAGTGAGATGAAATCACTTCGGGCTACTTGATAAGAAACCGCGAATCAGGATGTTGCACCATGAAAGCATAGTAAATTCTTAAATTAATGTCTTTTTACAAATTTATTGTCTTTAGTTATTGGCTTTTTACAAAATTTTAAACGATATTAAATTGTCTATGCATTCAAAATAAAAAATTCTTAGAACTAGAACGTCCTGGAACGTTTTTTATGTGTATAATGTATGTTTTCGCCAATAAAGTCTGCTTGGCGAGATTTGCGCCGGCGAAACGGAAAAGTACCGGTTCGTTTGAAAAAACTATGGTAAAGTACGCGAGATGTCTCAAGTTAGAATTGAGGCCAATTTTATATTTGGCGCCATGTTAACAAAAAGAGCCAAATTTTACAAAATGGTTTGGATTACTTTTAACAACCAAGTTTTGCACGTAACTCAACGGTACTTATAAAAGGTTTCGTACGTTTTAGCGACAAGCTTGCTTGCTTGAATAACAAACACAAAGTGCACAAGAATTACTTTCCCAAGGGAAAGCCTCTGTAAGGAAACCTAACTCATATTCACGATATTATAAGAAAATCTACAAAATGCAACACACAGTCAGGCGTCGAAATACCAGTGTTCAGTGGTTTTAGGCACTCTGCCGCAGGTGGGCCCTTCTGGCTTCTATGATCACGGAACGCTTACAAATCTACATTTCCCTAGATTTTTACCAAATGCGTTAAAGGTTTATTTTTGGAAAGATTTTATGCCAAACGTAAATATTATATTGAGAAAGGATGTATTTTCAAAATGAATTATAGTTCAGACTAAAGTAAGCTATGGAAGAGACTGGTTTCCATAGCTTACTTTAGTCTTATTTTAATTTTTAAAAATTGAAATCAAATTTACCTTGGTATACAAGTAGTATATATATTAGCATTCATATTAATTTCCGCTGTTTATTAATAATTGCAATAAAAAACTCATAAAATTTACTACACTGTTTATGCTATGAAACCTTTTTTTTAAAATATAATACACGGTGCTCAGCAAATGCCATAACAACATAATGAGTATAGAAAACATTTCTCAAAAATTTCTTTTTGACGTTATTTTTCTCATCAAAAAAGATAGACAAGTTGTATTTGCTGAAAGCTATTATTGCTCGGTCGCAGACACTTAGCCGACACGGATAATTAACCGAGAGGATATTTAGCCGAAAATGAGTCTCGCTCTTCCCAATGCTTTCAGGTTACTAATACTTTTACCTTTTATTCCTACATTGCTCAATAGATGATGCTATATTCATTCTCGTATCAAGTTTTATTCTCGTTTCGATTCTTCCACTAATGAAATTTCCTTTTCCAGTCAGAAAGTAGTGTAATTCTTCCTACTCCTCGCCGCACTGGAAATAAATTTGTTTCCTGAAATGCTATTTACACGTTAGTCATCGTATATTTAATAATCTGAGACAGGCTTCCGGCCCAGGAATTCGTGTCTCGTGGTCTGCGACCATCTAACAGAAGTAGGCTGGGTTTTGTTTGGTTTACGTAATTACGGCAAAGCCAGAGGGCTATCTGCCTAAAGAGAGAGATACCTTCGGGGAAGAATTTTCAAAGGAAAACTGGCTCGTATACATGTTACACATGGAGAAAACCACGAAGACACCCATGCAGCCAGTCTATTCGCTCGATTCGAAATTCGGACCGAACTACCAGTGCTCGGCGACTTACCGCTCGGCCTAACAGAAAGAGATTGACCATTTTAATTAATATATAACCAGTCTCTTCCAATGAAAATTGCCTTTTTAGGTTAGACCTTTATAAATGCGTTGCTAGGAAATAAGAAGAATGTTCCAAATTTGGATAGCGAAGTATTGTTCTGCTGTTTCAGTATGAAGAAAAGCGTTAAGTAAAAATGTTTACAAAGACGGGTCCGAAATACCGATTATAACAGATGTATCGCACTAGCACGACGTTATCAGTTCTGTTGAAATATAACCGTAACCATCACATGATTTATATGGCATATCGTTAAAAGCTGGATTCCGAAAGACGAAAACGATGCAGAGGTAACTCAAAACAGCTCAGTTACCGTGATATTATACGAGTTGTTTATTTTTATCTACAGAGTGGTGGCATAAACTGCCGATTATAGGGATTACAAATAATTTAAAGCTTTGCTTGTTTTAAAAATTCTCTAATTGTTTTTAATAAAAAAATAAAATATATTGGCTAAACTAACCCTTCTCCGCCAATGTTTGTATGAAAAGTATAATTCAAGAATAACAGTTTTTATTGCATTATTCAGATTTTTCATGCCAGAGAAAGAAAATTTTAGTGGGAGAAGCGAAACGATTTTTATAAAGGAAGGAATGTAGCAGGATGTGTTGAGTAAAATAGTAATGAAACGAAAAGGTATTAGAAATTTGAAAGCATTAGGAAGACCGAGAGTGGAAAATGAATATCATTAAGTACACAAGAAAAATTATTAATGATGCGAAAGTGTTCAAAGGAACCCAGTTGATTAAATGAAGAAGCTGGTACTATTCCGTTTTGAGAACCGTAAAAAAATTGCAGCGAAAATGTATGCGCAAAAGCGCCAAATCTAGCAAACGTACCCATTTAACAGCGCGCCAAATCTAGCGTACGCGCCGATTTCAAATTGCGTAAGTTTAGATAGTTCTATATTTCTTAAGACGCCATTGAGATACTAGTTTAATTTTTAAATCCTCTTTTGATTTTTAATCCTTTTTTGATATCCTATGGATTTAACAATTTGGGAATTGCCCATGACGAAAAGTCTGCAATAGAATTTTTTTTTAAAGAAAAGGCATTCATTATAGAAAATTAATGTTTTGAACAACCAACGAGATGAAATTTTGTTTTAGCAATAACTCGGTAGCGAAATAGCGATGCAAAAATCCATTCAGTTATGTTTAGACTTTTATATAAATTATAATAATGATCTGAAATAGTTATTTACTCTTATACTTCCATTCAGTTATGTTTAGCCTTTTTAATATAAATTATAATAATGAAAAAGTATTATATTAAGTTAACTTTTCATCTAAATTAAAACAATAATCTTAGGTAGTTATTTACTATTAGACTTCCTTTCTTGCGTTAGGGTTGCCGCAATTATTTTTGTCAGCACTGGCATCAACAATAGTTTGGCGATTTTTTACGGTCCTTAAAAAGGAATAGTACCAAGAAGCTTTATGGACAATGTTTGCTTAGGAACACGGCAATTCACCGCGAACTTAATATTCCTGAAATTCAGCTGTACGTTGCTGAAAATTGCTGAAAAATTCTTTATGAAAATCCCAGGAGTGCAAAACAGCACAATTCATATATTGTATTATGACTATGAAAGTAAAAAAATCGCAAAAGGCCCCTTGCGGCGCTACGTCACCTGAATTAATTTTGGTACTATTCGGTTTCGAGGGCCGTAAAAAATTTGCAGCAAAAATGTACGCGCAAAACCGCCAAATCTAGCAAACGCGCCCATTTACAAGCTCCAAATCTAGCGTTGATTTCAGATTACGTAAGTTTATATAGTTCTATATTTCTTAAGACGCCATTGAAATACCAGTTTAACTTTTAAATCCCTTTTTGATTTTAAGTCTTTTTTTGATATCCTATGGATTTAACAATTTGGGAATTGCCCATGACGAAAAGTCCGCAATAGAATTTTGTGTAAAGTGCAGAATCACCCACTGCTTGACGCATTTTTAAGAATTGCACATACTCCGTATTCATGTGCACATCGACCTATTTTCACTTAAAAAAAAAATCCTAGACTTGCACAAAAATTGCACTGCGCACACCCTTGATTATATCCATGTACACATCGACCTATTTTCACTTAAAAAGTAAAAGAAAATTGACAAAAATCCAATTGTTTTGACCCTTGTAAAAAGCGGCAAACAAATAAGTGAGCGATTCTGCACTTTACCAAGAATATTTTCAAAGAAAAGGCATCATTCATTACAGAAAATTACGTTTGAACAACCAACGAGATGAAATTATGCTTTAGGGATAAGTCGGTAGCGAAATAGCGATGCAGGCATCCATTCAAGTATGTTTAGCAATTTTTATATAAATTATAATAATTATCTGAAATAGTTATTTACTCTTATGCTGCCATTCAGTTATGTTTAGCCTTTTTCATATAAATTATAATAATAAAAAAGTATTATATGAAATTAACCTTTCATCTAAATTAAAACATCAATCTTAAATAGTTATTTATTATTATACTTCCTTTCTTGCCGCAATTATTTTTGGCAACATTGGCATCAACAATAGTTTGGCGATTTTTTACGGCCCTCGAAACCGAATAGTACCGGCATTTCTTTTACTGTCACTAATAGATATTCTGTCATTAATTCTATGTAATCACGGCTATGATTTTGCGCACTTACTTTTATACATTTTATACATCAACGGCTGACAGCTTCAGGTGTCTCTCGATCGGACTCTATGTGCTTTCGTTGTTTATCAGACTTGCTACATTTCATTATGAGCTGTGACTTTGTGTTCATTCTCCTAAAGAATCATTCGGAACTCGCACAGAATCGAAAATCGACACCGCATTATTCCGTGTTAGCGATCACACGCGGGTTAGTGAACCTCTCATGTTTGTCCGAGCTGACAATTTTTGCAGATCCCATAATAAAATGTAACTAAATGACCCTCATACTTGACTAAAAAGATTCTTTTTTCCTTTCGAAAATTACGTAATTCATATTCCCTGACTAGAAATTTCTACACTTTTGCAATTTGGCCAATATATACCAAACAACACGATATTTGCCAAACTACGCTAAATTTCATAAGATATAAAAGCACATATGGGATCGTTAAGAATCGAATAATTAACTCTACTGATAGGTGAAAAAATGACTTAAATATTGAACTTAGTCGAGAAAGGTTTAATCCTAGTATCCGGTGCACATGGGATTTGGCTACTTCTGGCGACTTTTATGATAAGCAGTAAAAACGGAACATATACGACAAGTAGAAACGGGTATTCAAAAATATATATAGTTATACATAGTATATACTATTCATATAGTGATAGTATATAGTGTACTTTAAGTATATATATAAACGTTCTTTGGGTCTCTCTATATATATACTTAAAGTACATTGAAATTGTATATGTAAAATTTTTTAGTATATATATAGACGTTCTTTGGGTCATTTTTGGGTGTTGGCGATAATTTTCAAAATCGCGCCAAGGCTGCACCGTATACTAGGATTTTACCGTCGAGAAATTTTGTAATTGATAGTAAGTTTAAATAATTATTGGGTACGTGTCAGCTAAACGTCACTGTCGGCTTAATGCCCTGTTGTCAGTTAAATGTCCCGTATCTAAATGTACTGACGGCTATCTCTCTGTGTCCGCTAAATGTTCTGTCGGTTAAGTGTCCTTGTCGGCTAAATGTCCTGTCGGCTAACTATCCGTGTAGGCTAAGTGTCCTTGTCGGCTAAGTGTCCTTGTCGGCTAAGTGTCCTTGTCGGCTAAGTGTCCTTGTCGGCTAAGTGTCCTTGTCGGCTAAGTGTCCTTGTCGGCTAAGTGTCCTTGTCGGCTAAGTGTCCTTGTCGGCTAAGTGTCTGGTCGGCTAAATGTCCGAGTCGGCTAAATGTCCCGTTGGCTAACGGGTGTGTCGGTTAAGTGTCTTGTCGACTAAGTGTCATGTACCCATTATTTCACAGTAAAATATTTTCTAACTACTTCCCAAATATTAACATTGCTACGAGTCTAGCGCTTCTTTTACCCAAATATTAAAAATCAGAATTACATGCAATTTATGATAGAGAGCGCTACATTTGTGTTGTGACAGCCAGCATGAACTAAAATCGCCGAGCACAAGATTCGCAACTCTGAGTGTAAAAGTACAAAACGCAATCAAAAACTGCACGGAAACTACTAAAACTTATGAGAGAAAAACTGATGTGGACGCCACATAATTTGCTTGTACCGGCCTATTAAATTACACGCACGTTTTTTGCTGCACTTTATTTAAACTTGTTTTCCCGAGTGTCATTAGAGATATATTTCTCATTCAATTATTAACTTATGTTTTCATTTCACAGCAAGACAAAAATACAAAAAAACTCAAAACATCTTCGTTAAAAACTGAAAGTATAGCAAAACGTAAAACACCAAATATAGTTAAAAAATAATTTTTACAATTAAATTTAGAGTTTCTACGCAAAAACAAGCAATTCGGTGTGGTGTATTTAATTATGGCAAAGCACACTAGGGCTATCTGCCTAAGGGAAGGGATGCCTTCGTGGAGGACTTTCTAAGGGAAACTGGCTCGTATACACGTTACACATGGGGAAACCACAAAAGCACCCATGCAGCCAGCCCGTTCGCTGGATTCGAACCTCGAACCGAACTGCCAGCGTTCAGCGACTTTACCGCTCGGCCGCTGGTGGGCAACAAGCAATTCGGAAAGACTTTTCTGTGCTAAAAACTGAAAGTTTGCTTTCGGTCCCACGCAGCAAAAAGACACTGAATGTTCAGAAATTGACTTAATTCATTATTCTGCTAAGTTTCAAAGTAAACGAAAAGCTGTTCCGTTAGGTTCAATCGCATTTATATAACTTTTAAATAGTTGATAATTCTACAACTATTGCATGCAGATTAACTAAAGGCATAAAAACTTTAACCGGCGCATACGAACAACATAATTCAATCATTATCAAAGCAAAAAATGGATAATTTAACAACACAAGAATAAAAAAAAAAAAAAAAAAAAAAAAAAAACCAGAGTTCACCGAACCGAGTAACTGAGCTGGTACATATATTTATATATTTTTGGTGTGAGTGATTATAACCAAAAAGGGAGATGTACAACTACATGTTATAGAACTCCTAAATACAAAATTTCGACGTTCTGAAGCTACTCGTTTTTGGGTTATGCGAGATACATCCGTACGTACAGACGTCACGAAAATAAATCGCCTTTGAATGAAATCATTTTAAAACTATTCTGTAATCCGCGTTGAAAAAAAAAAAAAAAAAAAAAAAAAAAAAAAGAGTCTTTTATTCTGTATCGTTCAGACATCAAAAACATCAGATCCTTTCGGATGGATTCGAGAGGAGTCAGAATGGATATTTTCGTTGAAATATGATACCCAAAATGTTTCAAGATTACTTTAATCCAAAGATACTCTTACATTTATTTCTTGCATACAGTTTCTGCAGTTGCTGTTAATGTGGCTTTAAAGGGATTTCCCTTTTCCTAAGCACTGGTTCTATATAAACTCTGCAAATTTCAACTTAATGTTTAGCCGTACATATTATTACTTCGAGGAAAAGACGTATAGATCTCTTTATAGAACATTTGGGTTAATCTTTGGATTATGGTAACTTGGCGATTTTTTGGCGAAAATTTGGCGACTAACCCTGCTACAGCAATCTGCTAATTTTGTTTTGGACGCCATTTTGTTTTCACGAAGTAAAAACATTTTTTTTACTTAACATTTTTTCCAACAATCTGCTAGCCGAATTACGCTTATGCTAGAACTTTTATGGAACAAAAATGCTTAATCATGACGAAGATTAGGTGCGAAATTGTGAGAAAGTGCAGAATCGCCCACTGCTTGCCGCGTTTTTAAGAATTGCCCATACACGGTATCATCCACGTACACGTCGACCTATTTTCACTTGAAAAAAATCCCAGAATTGAACAAAAATGGCATTGCGCACACTCTTGACTTTATCCATGTACACTGCTAAAGTCCTAGCTAGTAACCTTTATCGCCTTACCAAAATGTCACCAAACTACCTGTTACCATATTCCAAAGATTAGCCAAAATGGGAAAAAAAACATGAAATGCATCTATTTATCAATGATGAAAGTATGCGGACCTGTAACGTTAAAATGTACTAGAAGAAGGAAAGGCATTCGCTTTGGAAATTGATTTTATGGCTTACTGGACCATTTCTATATAAATGTTTGTGTTTATTTACTTCTGCTCCAGTCCATTAAATGACATAAGAAGCAGTTAGAAAATTGTAAAGCGTGTACAACATGTTCAGCACGGTCGGGTGCTCTCAATTGACGATCAGCTTAGACGATTAATTGAGGAGGTGGTTATTTTCTTTCACAGTGGTTGCTATAACTCAAAAGTAACTTTTGAGGTAATTAAACCGCACGGAGTAGAGTCATCGGGATTTTGGCGAAGCATATTATTTAAAACACAGTATACATTTTATCATTAATTACTCATGCGCATGCCTGTGAATCGTGAGCAGATAAAATGTTATCCGTTGATAACGTTTTATCGGACGATTCTGACTAGTGAAAACTAATTATATAATAAATAAGCAGCTTGTGAATGAGATAGAAACAATTTTATCCTGACAAATGATTTTACCTCTTTTTCACCTTAGTGTTTGTTGCATTAATTACTTAATTTACTGATTAAGAATTTGTTGCATTATGACTTAATAATATGTATAATAATTTTCACTTTCAGTTTGCAAATTATAAAAATATTGAACAATTATTCGGGCTTCAAAATCGACTTCTGACATATTTCTTATATTGTCAAGTAATTATACATTAGTTATGAACCCAAAAAGCATCTAATACTCTTTTGGAAACATTATGCTTATTATCTTTAATGTTTGATTCAAAGGAAATTCTTTTTCATAAAGATAGACAACAATTTTATTAAAGTTTCACAAAACTTAAACAGTTAACTATTTATTTTACATTAATGATTGGTTTAGTTGATGATAAAACCCACTAGGGTTATCTGCCTAAGGGTAGGGATGCCTTCGTTGAGGAATTTATAAGGGATACCAATTCGTATAAGTATACGTTACACATATAAAAAACCACAAAACCGCCCATGCAGCCAGCCCGTTCGATTGCAATCGAACTTAGATTGGAACTACCAGAGTTCAGCTATTTTATCAAACGGCTGCTGGTAAGCTTATTTTAAAATTTATGAAAAATTAAAAAGTTCAATAAAATAAATATTTATAAATAATAATAAAAACATTCAAAAGATAAAAAGGCTTAAATTATTTTGGTAACAGAATAAAGTTTGTACAAAGTTTGGATTAACTTCGGTTTACAGATTTTATCAAATTTCACATTATTATTTTTAATGAATGCACTAGTATTTCAAAGGAACTAAATTTGACAACTGTTGTATATTTAAAACTCCAAGTATTAACATAAAATTCCATGTAATTAACATACGAATATTCCAAATACTTATAATTACGTCATGATAATAAAATTACTTACCTCTAAAATGTTTACTGTCAGATACAGTTCGTTTGTGAATAATTCTTAGTAGAAAATCCTGGACGGATGTGTCGAAATAGCACTGTTCTTTCCTATTTAAATTTGATAAATCAAAAACATAATCGCAGACACTCAAAACAAACTTAGTTCAGTACCTCACAGAAAAGAAATAAGTCGTATGTAAGTATTACCTTTCAGTTTTGCTGTTGCCAACTGGATAGTGAAATTCCATCTTATTAGCAGGAATTCCAGATTTTAAGCAAGACGTTCGAATAACTTCATTAAAAATCGTCTGTGAAGATTGGAAGTGTTAATAATAAGACGAATTGTGAGCATAATTTTAGTGAAAAGAACATGTGAATTACAAATTCTTTTCTCTAAAACGTTTTAGTGAAAAGAATTTGAAAACGGAATTGATAATAATAAAGAATTCGTTGCTTAAATCATCCTTATAGGTAACATTAAATACTTTTTCTACATCTTTCTGCGATTTTCTTATTATATGCCAGCTGAGATAACTCAAACACAGCAAGGCCAATAATGGAAAAAATATTTTTAGGAATGGGCAGAAAAAATCTGTGATGTAAATTTTTTATTCAAACCTGGGCTATTGAATTATTCTAATTTTTGACTCCCATTCGTTAATCTATACTACCAAGACATTTATCATCCACACAGCTTGGCAAATATTGCAACGTTTATGAGGCGTAAAGTTTTTAAAATACCACCCAAGTGGTCTGGGAAATTGCTAGTGTTTACAGGTGTGATTATTCGATTAGGCAAAAATTTCTTAATTTATCTTCCAAATTAAAACTATATATAATATAAATAATTAAGCGATTTAAACGTAATGTGCATATTTTTTTATTTTATCTTAAAATGATGCTTGAAAACGAAATGATGATGGTGAAGAAAATGATAAAACTAAAAAGACAAAAAAGACCGAGTTAAATAGGAGAGAGTGCATCAGCAGACTGGTAAACTGCGAGCTTAGCGAGGGCGTAAAAAAACCTTAACAAACCCTTTTGGCTGACCGTTAAAATCTGAAACTTTTCAGATTTTTTTGAAATACATATATATATATTTTAATAGTACATATATTATTAAAAGTTGATAATTACTACCTTTAGGATTTTTAATTTTTAATTTAATTTAATTTAATTTTTAATATTAATGTTTACAAAATATTTTTTACTATAACAAAGATAGCAGCTTGACACTCAACTTTACCTACATAAGCGCCATCTATATAATTTGAAGAACACACTTACTTCTCTTTTACAACACTTTTGCAGACCCCAACACTCATATAGTAGGTAAGTTAGAATTAAAACTTACTATTTACTTGCTTTAAGTATTTTTTAAAATTTTTTATGTAGTATCTAAGTATTTTCTAAATATGAAATGATATTTTTAAATATATATTTGTTTTTTAAAAATTGTAATTAGTTTTTTTTTGTTTCTTATTGGTTTATATGGATTATGTCTAGTTCTTTTTTAGTTTCTTTTTATTGATATGCATATTCATGTAGGGGAGGTTTCTGTAGACAAGGGTTTCTAAAATACATTGGTTTATAGATTATTTTATTATTTTATTATTTTTTTATAAAAAATTAATTTAAAAAAATTTAATTAAACAAAAAAGTTTAATTCTTGACTTTATGTGTTTCTCAAAAGACTTCATTAGTATCTTCCTTTTTGAACTTTAATTCTTAAATGTTAATTCTTAAATGTTAATTTCTAAGGGTTATTGAATTACTTTATTGAAATTACTTTTGGTTTTGACTTTTACCCTTGCCTGCATGAATGACGAAACACGAATTGAATGATTGGAGAGTTAGGTTTGGAGGCAACTTCTTCCCCTTGATAAGTATGTCTCCTGCCTACTCAATGGTCATTCACATATGCATTTTTAAAAAAATGTTTAATTTAGTTTTAATTTATTAAATTAGTAAATTTATTTTCATGGATTGATTTTGCACTTGATTTGCTTATGCTTCTGAATTTAAATGATATTTTAGATTAGTTCGAGTATTAAATCTTTTATATGTTTACACATCTTTTTAAAAATTATTTTGGCTTTTTTTCTTTTTTTAGGATTTAAATTTGCTTTTTTACTTTTATACGTATTTGTTAAAAATTAAATTTAAATTTGTTTAAATTTATATTATTATTATATATATATTTCATTTTTTGATAGTATTGCTTATTAATGTAATTTAAATCAGTTTACTTCAACAGAATTCTGGCATAATTTCCTACTAATTTTTATACACATTTACACTGTTATTGTAATTTATCAAGCAATATAGTTATAACTTCAAGACAAAACAATCATTTGCGAGTTGTCTAAAAATTAATACTTAAAATTAGTTTTCGCTTTAAAAACGCTTGCCGTTTGCTGCTAAAAATTGCGTCTAGAAGAAATAATGGAAAATGAATAAAACAATTTTTAAATTAGTCATATTTTGAAATATTTTGAGAGAACCCATGCTATCACTATATCATATTGTTTAAAATTTGCCTTTATTAATGTGTTTCAGTAGCAGAAATACCTGTGTTCTCTTCTATCAAACAAAGAAGACTCTTAATACATGTAATATTTAATAATATAATTAATATCTAAGTTACTAAGTCGTGGTATTGCAAAAGAATACTTGATTTTTATTTTTAAACATACAAAGATCGTAAGTACTATAAATCTAAGGAGAGTGGAAAATCAACAATATCCTTGCCGAAATTCGAATCACGGATTTTCAAGTTTTAACTAAATCTACTAATCACTTAACAACGAAATCACATCTAGGAGGACGTGATAATATCTCACTTGAAAAGTAACTGAAAAAAGCTTAAAAGGTTACTGAAAAAAGGCACAGTCGACCAAATGCATGTGATGAATACTTATTGTCTACCTAGGTTTACGTCAACAATCTTCCAGCTGCTAAACGGATGTGCTAACATTTACACCTCAAAAATAAGCGAATTTCTTACAGTTTTATTTACATAAAATATATTAGAATAAAATGCAGCATCAGCATAATATCTGATAATGAGGCACAGTGAGGCTTGAATCCCATGCAAAGTATTTATTTTGAATTTTCACTCCAAAAATCAAAGCAAAATTACTTTATTTGATGACTTTGAGATGGAGCATTACATATTTACCCGAAACTTTCTAATGCAAGTGAAGCCTGAGATAAAGCTTCTAATCTTAGCTAATTATTCTTCTGTTTCGTCGCTCAATAATTTATTTTTTCTCTCAAGTGATTGAAAAAACTTAATACATCTGTTTTCGTCACTTCCTGCTTTTGAATATTTTTTTTCTCTGAGTTTCTTACTTAACTCCTCACGAAGAATGGTTTTTTTAATTACTCTCGAAGCGAATGCCGTTATTTCGCAATATTTGAGTTTCCTTTCGAATTAACTGTGGTATTAATTCGAACTCGTTTTATTTAGGGACAAGAATGTTGTGACGAATACTTTACGACTGAATGAATAACAGAAGTACAGTAAGACCCCGCTTAACGCGGGGATACGTTCCATCGAAGTAGAGCGTAATGCGAAACAGCGCTAAGAGAGGCTATCTTAACATGTAAATAATGGGGTTAGGGAAAGACGGATAAAAAATGGTTAGGCATTTAAATTTAATAATGTTTTTTTTAATAAAATAAAATCAAGCATTTATTTCTTACAAAAATAAAAACAATATAAACGCATATACTTTTAAAAAGA
This sequence comes from Stegodyphus dumicola, assembly GCF_044657685.1. Lineage (NCBI taxonomy): Eukaryota > Metazoa > Arthropoda > Arachnida > Araneae > Eresidae > Stegodyphus > Stegodyphus dumicola. Next base: position 15,477,457 of record NC_140772.1, on the reverse strand, counting down.
AATAAAATTCTCAGTCAGATCATTCAGTCTATTCTGGGTTTCCAATTTTCTGCCTTTTTTGTCAAGAAGGCATTATGATAGATTGGCTTAATGGCATATTGCGTTCAATTTCGTCGTCAATCCATATAGACAGTCGTTTTCCCATTTCCTCTATAATGTTATTTCTAGAACGGGTAATTCTAGTTGCAGAGCTTGACGTAGTTGCAGTTGCCGATGACAGTATTTTTTCTTCATTCTTAAGAATTGTCCTTATTGTTGAAGTGGCCAAAATCAATGCAGCACTAATTTGAGATTGACGTTCACCAGAATCTAATCTTCTAATCACTTGCATTTGAGTTTCCAGTGAAATGCTTTTTCTGGTTGCTTTCTTTTCTTGTTTTTTATTATCACCCATGATAAAAACTAAAGATCATAATATTTGTCACTGTATTAATCGTTATAGTATTATACAAATTTAAACTTACAATAATGTCAACAAATGTTTCAAATGATAAGAATGCGTCCACAAAGCAAGAAACACAACTACACTGTTTCGGATATGTTATTTGGAAACCTAGCGCTGCGCACAATTTCGGAGGATCCCCGGGTTGAAATAAAAGAGCGCTAAACCGAAACAGCGCTAAACGAAACAGCGTTAAGCGGGGTCTTACTGTAATTCGATATCATATTTATTTATTTATTTTTTAATTTCTGAGAAACGAAGTAACAAATCTTCTAAGTTATGTGCCCATTCTTTACTTACTTGCTGTTAAAACGTTTTTTAGATTCTTCAGAGAACTTTATTTTCTCTTATTACATGAACTTCTCATTTTTCCTTCCTTTTTCTGAAAAGGCGCAAGTAATAGAGATACAATACAACTCCTATTATCTGAACTCCGACTATCCGAATCGCTGATTATCCCAATCGCTTTCAGAATTTTAGGAAAAAATTAAGACGGAAACGTATTTTGATTCGCGAGAATCAGCCCGACTGTGACCACATGCAATTTTTCATTGTCCAGCCGATGCGCGACAGTCAAACAGCTGACTTTGATTGAGATATTCAGCGAGTAATGACTTTCAGCACTTCTAAGTACTATATCAGGTTCTGTGTTCCTCCTTACGTGCTTTGAGAACATTAAATGTCCTGACTCGGAACAGGGAGCGTACTAAAGCTATGTTCAATAAATTTGGGAAGTAGACAATACACACAGGAAGGGTATACGAAACCCTTTATTTTTCTCTCTTTACAATGATTTTCGGACTTCGGAATACGGAGACCAACCACTTGTGGTCTGAACGTAAGAATATAAAAATATTAACTAAACTCTAACTGAACTTAACTTTGGATTAATCAAACAAGTGCCTACTCCAAGATTGGGCGTATATTAACAGAAAGGCCGTATGTAGTACAGAGAACTGTTAACACTACGATACGTTTAAAATTATCAAGAGGATTAAACCTCTGACCTTGAAGGCAACCAGCAAACGAGTAAAACTACTATGGCAAGCGGCCTGCTTCTAATAGCTCCTTCCTCTCTCTTGCTTGGCAAAAAGCCACAACTTAAGTACTTGGAGTTCGCAAGACAAATTTGCATTAATAAGTTAAAGCTTTTAATTCTGGCCGGAAGTAGAAAATAAGAAGAGATAGTGAAGATTTAAAATAAAATAAACGTTAGTAAAACTTAGTAGGATCCTTACAACTGTACAGTACGCTTTTACAACATGCAAGTAAAAGCGTTGCCTTTTCCTTTAAATTGATTTTGTTTCTCCCATTTTCAACATAAAGTACATACAGTAATTAATTAAAATGTACGTAGGCCCTTTCTTTCAAGATCCATAGAAGCTAATTATGCATTTCCTGCTGTTGTTACCAATCTCACTTGTTTGACAATAGTCAGCACCTGTCGCCTGTCATTGGAAAGACCTTCGAGCACCGTGTGGGGGATACCCCGGCTTTAGCTCAATTCCACCCCCAATTTTTAGAGACAGTACCCCGGGGGGGGGATTAGTCGAACGGTTTTCTACTTCCTTCGCCGACAATCATCTCCGATCCAACCTCTCGAGAGGACTTTCGGCTAGCAGCAAATTTAGAGCCCTCTATGCCGCACAGGCACATTATACATTACGAAACATCCACGCATTCTCCTGGATTCGAGCCTAGACGTTCACTTCTCACTCGCCTTTCCAAGATTCGAAAAATACATACAGTTGTATTTAGATATAATTATTTTTTAATATTTTATTGATTAAACTGCAAAAAGACTTGAAAATGTTGATAAATGACAAAATGTAAATAAAAGTAGCTTTTTTTATATTCATGAAGTGAAAATTAAACCCTGAACAGCTAGATAAAAGACTGATGACCTCATTCCCTTCTGAAGTTATGTAATTCCCCCAGGGGAGAATTCCCTGTTCGTGTAGAACTCTTGAGCTACGGAACTCAAATTAAGTAATTACTAATAATAGACAATGGCCCTTTGTTGGTGTTGTTTATGCTCACTTGTCTGACGTAGTCAACCCTAGCTCACGAATTTTTTTTTCGGAAGGAGCCAGCTGTTTTTCAACAGCCTTGGGAACCATTCAGGTGACAGTGCAATTCAGCTAAGTTTTGTTCTCCAGTTTTGATGGAGAGGGGGGTGGGGCGGAGAGCTCGACGATCTCCCATCCCTATTCTCTTTCACAAAACATCAGGAGACGACTTTCGGCTCGCCGCATAGAGTGCTGCCATGCCGCACCGACACTATACATTTACAAACTTCCATGCTTTTTCCGGGATTCGAACTCGGGGCTTTGGGCACGACAGTCAACAGCGCTAACCACTATACCCGTTGGAAGACATCATCCATTTATCATTTATAAATAATTTCGTTTGGTTTTCTACAATATCATTTTACCTGGAAACTGTACATATATGGAATTAAACAGGCTTTGCTCATACAGTAAATAAACATAGAAGACTTTCGAATTTAATTTTTCATATAGGAAGCGACTGAACCTTCCTAGTGTGCCTTCGTGGTGTAGTGGTTCTGCACGTTGGGCCGATATTCCAGAGGTCAGCGGTTCGATTCCCGGCGAAGGCGATTGCTAATTTTTCATCTTGCCTGCTTCTAAAAAATCCTAATGTCTCTACAGTGGCGCCCGAACTGAAAGGGTGTTGGATGATGATTCTCTGCACACAGGATTTGGCAATTGAGTACCCTAAAAAACCCCAGCCGCCCTTTAAAAGGGGAAGTATGTAAGGTATTTCTCCCACCTTCCTAGCGTGCCTTCGTGGTGTAGTGGTTCTGCACGCTGGGCCGGTATTCTAGAGGTCCGTGTTTCGATTGTCGGTGAAGGCGATTGCTTACTTTTCATCTTTCCTGCTTCGAAAAAATCCTAATATCTCTACAATGTACTAGTTGTAATGTACTTGCAATTGTATTAAATATTGGTTACTATGTAATGTACTAGTACAACAGATTTGTATAATGTACTTATGAGGGATTTTTTGGTATTATGTGCAGTAATATTATAACGTATAGGTGATTGGATAAAGTACTATATACTGTTCAAAAATTCCATGTGCGTTATGTATCAGTATTTACCCAGGAATGTAAAAGTACTTTTTAAGAAGAAAATTGATGAAACATTGTACTTGTGCCTGTTGTATAATGCATTTCTGTAATAATATGGTACAAGTTATTGGTCTATCAAGCATTGGTAAATGTATAGTGTGTGGGTGTAAAGTACAGGTACTGGTAGCATACATTACTTTAAGATGTAATCATTTTTGTAAAATGGTTTTATAACTCAGTTACGTTTTAGTACTTATTCAAGAATGTATTAGCATTTAATTAAGAATGTACTATGTATTTGTGTTATGCCATTGCATCACATATTTGGATTTATATTTTATATTTCTATTATGTATTAGTAAGTATGCATGCATTATGCACGATGGATAGGAGCTTCGGCCTCGTAAGAAAAACAGTTCTATTAATATCTTCAAGGGCCTTAAACTGCTGAATTGGTAACCAATTGCATGGATTGTGTAATACTCTAGGACAGAAGCCAACTCAGTGGATTTCAGTAAGAATATTTTGAAGTTTATCACTCTATTTCTTTCCTTGAAATAATTAACTTAAATATTTCTTATGCTTGAAAAGGTTTTAGCACAGTCGAAATAAGCTGGTGACGAAAGCAAGTTTTCTCGCTGGAAATATAAATTATAAATTCGGCACATATATCGTTCTAGTGAAACTTATTTTGAGCGTACTGTTTGTATAACAGGGGAAAAAAACCGGAATTCCTAGATTTTCTCTGAATGAGCAAAATAATGCACGTTTCACATTTTAATATTTCAGTTCGTGGTCGTTAGTTACAGCACTGTAATAAATGAAATAATTTCCTGAAAAATGAATGGTAAAAAAACTGTTTTCCCATATCATTTTTCAAAAGATCTTTGTACAGTCATGACAAGGTTAAATTCATTTCTTTTCCTCCAAACCTGAACAAACTCTGAAACTTGTTTATAATAATGGTGGAGATTTGAAAGGCAAAATTACGGTTGCCACATCCTCATTTATACAATGGAATGCTTTGTGACGGAGACTCCCGTTTTTGGTCCGTATGTATTAAAACCTCTAGAATTTAACTAGTTCTTCACTTTACCTATGTCAGTGCAAAAGTTACCAAATAATATGCGTACAGTTTTGTTTGCTTTTGTGTTGCTGGCAACCACAGCGGCAAAAGACGAAAATGAGTTTGAAATGTGTGTGTCCTTCGCGAAAAAATTCTTCAAGAACCATATATGCAGTAAGTTAAATTTTTCTTTATTTTGAAATATTAAGGCATTGACAACGTTCTTAGGCAAACAGATCTTGATAAACTGGGACAGATTAACCAGGTTTCGGATCAATAGGGTCCTTTCTATAGGTGCTTATTGCGGAATGGTGAAGAAATTACGGTAGAAAATCATCAGCGTAAAACAAAACTGTCTTTGAAAAATAGAAGAATGAAATGCGTGTTTGGAAAAACAGCGGTGATAACATATGACATTGCTCAGAGGGAAGAATTCTATATGTTCTTCCCTCTAATGTTCTTTCATATGTTCTCCCATATTCCATATGTTCTTGTTCTTGTTTATTCCACAAATGTTCTAACCACTCTTTTACGCGAGTTTGAGTAAATTCTTGCATTGCTCCGTTATTAGCAGACTTAGCTTTATTTTGGAAAGACCTGATTAATTGGGAGTCGATCCCTTGCATATATTCGCATTTGCCAAAAAAAAAAAAAAAAAAAAAAAAAAAAAAAATAAATAAATAAATAAATAAATAATAAAAAAAAATTGTACATACAAACTAATTTTTTGGAACAACTTAAATCAGCGGAAATGATTTAGAAATCTGAAACGGGAAGTATGTTTTATGGCAAGATGTTGGCTACCTTTGCTTGAACTTTGCTTAGTAGCAAAATTCCTTTTGGAGTTTAAACTAGAAACTCTGTGAAATGCCATAAAAATACATAAAGAATTTATCTGTTGCTGTTTCAGAATTAGAATCCGCTTCTCTTGCTTTTGCAAAGCATTTTTCTCAAGACTTTTATATTTCTGGTTAAGTCAAAGACGGTAACGAAAGAAGAAAAAGGGCGAAATAAAAATTATTCGTATTTATATAATTAACAGACAATTGCTGTTAATAATTTACATGTATTTTCAAGTTATTCAATACAAAGAAATAATATTTGGTTACGCAAATTAAATCTATATTTGGTTACGCAAATTAAATCAATATTCCAAACAAAAATATCGCACTGTAAATAACTTAAGAATAAATGTTACCAAACAGGAAGAAAATAAGTTACATAAATGATATTAAATAACAATATTTACAGGAGAATTTGAACAATGTCATTGAATTCAAGCTTGCATAAAAAGGTCGGTTAGAATATTCTTTTTTTTTAACAGTAGAAATCATCAGGCAGATATCATTTGCTTTCACTTCTGTTATCGCTTGCATTTGTATTTTTATTTACATATAATTTAGTGGTCAGTTTTGTTTTACGCTGATGATTTGTTTTAGTAGTGTTTCTATCATTCCGTAGTAACTTAAAAATATTTTTTAGGAAGTACCGGTATATTTGCAACCATTTAACAGGGAATTCATTGCAGTTTTCTGGATGATAAATGTATTTGTAATTACTGCTAGTGAACTTGTGTTATTATTTATGGTAAAGTCTATAAAAGGTCCTGGTGTCAGAATGCTTATATTTGTCTGACCTGTGTTATTACTTAGGACTAATGTGCCTTAGAATTTTATTTTTAATAAAAGGAGGTGTTATTGTAAAAGGAACAATATATTTGTTTCGAAATTTGAAGCAGTTTCGTTTTCTTTCAGAACAGCAGGACTTAGCAGCATATTGTATGCGACTTGAAGCTCCAACTAGGGTAAGTATTTCTTCTTCCAGTTATCTTCTATAGATAGAATGAGATATAAATTCGAGAGTAATATTTGGTGACCTGGCTTTGAAGTTATGAGGAAAATCAGATAATGGAATTACAATGAAAAAATATAAATTTATGTTGAATATTGTGGAATTACAAAAAGTATATACTTGAAAATTTAATCGAAGATAATATAAGATAAATTGCGATTTGGAAGGTTTAATAATTACATTAAAACTCACTGAAGAACAAAATTTTAGTATTAGTCCAAAGGAGCAGTTTGTCCAGAAGGACTATTAATTTCGTTTTGGCATTTCGCGTTGGTTCAAGATAGATGTAGGTGCGCTTTTCAAATTGTTGCCAGCAAATATTAGAGCCCTGCATTATATTTAAGGAAAATAATGAAGAATCTGCATAAATGTGTGTATGTTTCTCGCATTGTGATAAAACAACGGTACCTGGAGCCATCAAATTTTGAATAACGCATGTTTCCACCTCAATATGGGTATCTAGAATCTCAAATTTGAATCAGGAATTTGTTTTATTGTTTGTTTCATATTTTGTAAAACTTTAACGAATTTTTGATTAACAAACTCAACAATTTCAAAGCGAACAATGGCAACACTGTACGAGAGGAAAAAAAAAAAACATTTTAATATTTAGCGCGCGAGACTGTGTATCGGAAATTCTAAAAGTAAGCTTATTTTAATAATATTTCGCTATATTTCTGTTGAATTAAATTTTATGGTTTAAGTGCGAAGAGTACCTTTACTTATATTTAATAAGTAACACACAAAAGTTTAAAAAAACTCCCCTTTGGGCGTAATGTAAAATCTGAAAGCTTTCAGATTTTTTTAAAAATTTTATTTAGTTTGTATTTAAATATGTAAGAGAACTTTGCAAATATTTCATTTCTCTTCTTAAGTAAAACCACTACCAAGAAGATTAATGCAGACAGTTCTCAGAGGCAGGCGACCAAGACAGTTCGTTGGGTCAGTATCGACATGACGTATCGATACTGACCCAACGAATAGTATCGGATCTACACAATTCATATCAGTTAATGACGAACGTGGACGCATGTTTGCCAGTCGTTAAAAGGTCTCGTCCCACATCACCATTAATAGAATTTATTATTACAATATATAGCATGTTTTAAATTTGTCAGCAGACTCCAATACACAATTTAAAATCATTAACTTTGAAATGCATATATATATATGCATTGAAATGGTTTCAATGGCTAATTCTGGATACAGAAAAGCAAGGAGTTTTGTGGAAGAGAGATTTAAATTGATTTCAGTGTTCCTTCTCCTGACGAAGTGGCATTGAAGTCGATTGAATTCCTCTTCTATTATGTTCTTTTTCTTTAAATTTCATTGATTTTTTAATAATTGCGGTATTATTTTTTGAAGTGTTAAGGTTTTTAACATGTTTTAAATTCTTTTTTGCATTTATACGATTATTCGAAATTTATTATTTATGAATTTCAATGTTTGGTGTTTCTGAAAAATTGGCTCTAAATTTCTTACTTTATATACTATATCTGACGATAAGTTTAAAAACAGGATCCATTTATTATTGGTCAGGAGAAATAGCAGTTACAAAAATCATATTTCCGGAGTAAATAAAAAAGAATTACTAATAACTTTTTGTACGAAGTTTACTGCATCGTTACATTAAAGAAAAGACCCCGATATTCCTTTGCGAGTCCTTTTATAGCCTCTGGAAAGGCGGAGCTTCCAAGAAATGACGTCAGCCATTCCAATTAGCTTTAAATATCTCCAGAACATTCTATAACTGTACGTGTAGAAAAGGCGGAAAAAGCAACTTGACTACGGGGCTGAGGATTTAATTTCACGTACTTTCAAATAAGAGACCGTCGCCATTAAAAATGAAAAGAACATACAGTTAGAATTTTAAGTGTATTCTTGACTATGGAATTTTATTATTACAAATATATATATATATGTGTGTGTGTGCGTGTAACAATTTTGCAGATAATAAGTACCAACTATTTCCTAGCACGGCCACTATGTTGTAGGGACACATAACTCGCACAAATACTATATAGTAGATGGACGGAAACAAAGGATGGATAATCTTCACGTTAACTTTTATTTCTTGATTAATAATTTCATATGACACATATTCTTCTTTTCACCTCATTATAGGTGAGACAAAATCCCACAAATTTATATGCACTTATTACATGTCGAAACAAAGGCAAGCGACAGATGGTAGGAAAGTGAATGTGCATTTCACCAAGACCTATATACAAAGTTTGGAATCTTTGGTTTAAGTTTTGAACGGTGATTAGCGAAGAGCTCTGCGTAATCCAGATGACATTGCAGGATAGGTTTTCAGCGGCGCAGTTTAGAAAATTTTATTGCTATTTTTAGAATAGAGAGGGAAAATACCCAAATTAAAAAGAGGAATTAAGGGGCTATTGCTAATTTAAATTATAATTTATATTTACATATTCTTCTTTTCTCACATGGACATAAAGATAAAACATTTAAGAACGTTTTTTAATAAATACCATTAATGCAGTGCGTTATACGAAATTAATTAATTAATTAATTGACAAAGAAATCACATATATAGAATTAATATTAACCAAGAGTGTTTAATTATCTAACAGGAAGGTACAAATCAAAAACCAAGTGGTACAGAAAATTAGAAAACAAAATTTCTTTTACTACAATTTTGTTTTCCGAGATTTTTCAAGAAATTGAATGATAAAAATAAGCAGAATGTAATGACTGAATTCATAAAGTCCAGGAAATTCGATCAAATATTCATAAGATCCGTCATCAGATTGATCATAAAAGTCATAAAGTCTTAGCATTAAGGACATTACACACTGTGTGCAGAGTGTCCCATCAAGACCGCCCTAACTCTCGCTTGGAAGACAAGGAAGTACCTACAGAACTGCACTGGTACGACCCCATTGTTTTCCAGATAAATGCGAAGGAAAATTATGACGTCATATTCAATGCAATTGGGAAAAAAACTTTTAACACGAACTTTGGAAAATTTTAGAAACACGAACCTTGGTATTTGCATAAGTTTACATAGGATGATGTTCAAAATGGGCATCTCGCATGTCGAGGCATGCATAAGCGTGTCGTAGAATGACGTCAAGCTGTCGTTTGAGTCGTATTTAAAGGGCTTCATCTAGTGCTGCCAGTAATCTTCGTAGGGTGATAACGTATTCTGTTCTTAATTGGCTGGTTATAGTGCCACTGGATTGGGTGTGGGTGTTAGGTTTTATGGCTGTCGCTATCACCAGATTTGACCTTTTGATTTCTTCCTATGAAGCCATCTGAAGGAGCTTTCCCATCGAGATATAGTTACTACAGAAAGTGACTTAAATGCTCATCTTCATGTTGCATATACTTTGGTAGACAACACACTGCTGCAACGTGTGCAGTCAGCTATTCCACGGCGCACATGCATGCCTGGATATGCATGGTGGACATTTTGAGCATTTTGTTGCATGAATATATGCAAATACCTGATGTACATATTTCGATAAAGTTTTTTTCTTCCTTGCATCAGATATGACATTACAATTTTCTTTTGCATTTATCTCAAAAACTGTATGTCTTACAGTCCCACTTCTTTCGCCATTTTCAATGGATTCCAAGCGAAGAATCTGGCTGTGCAGGGTTTCGGCGGTCTTGATGGAGCCCCCTGTATAATCGCCTGTGAATAGGATCGGCATCCAGAGCAGAGATAAAAATTGTCCCCTTATAAATATTATGCACTTATTGATTAGCAACGGTGCATAATTAAGAAGGAAATATACCAATAAATATATTTTCATGATAGCTGCATAGAATCGACATTAGCATAGGATCGAAAGTGGTTTTTGAGCTGCCATGTCGACTGTGTATTCTTTCATTTTTTGACCAGGTACAGCACTTATAATTACGAGGAGTATATTAGCTTACATAAATAAAAGCAGAAACATCACGCTTCGATTTTACATTGAAGACAGAGAAAACTCAATATATTAAATTATGTAAATGAAACTCAGATTATTTCGTTCAGCATCTGAAATTTGACCTTTACTTATTCAAGCACGAATTGCTGAATCTGTTAAACCAATTACCATCTAAGCGAGTTTCAAAAACAGTCTGTATTTCTATATACTACCAATTAACCTGTATTTACTAAGAAATAAAAATCTTATCCTATTAAGAAACTACTTTCACCGTGAGACAATGAGGGTTTCAAATTATTGCAAGAAAAAAATGCTGTATTATGTTGAGCATACATTAGTCCTTTTTTTTCTTCAATATGAAAATGCCCTACATCTGCGCTTTCGTATCAATTAAATTAGGAAGCTTTCAGTTTGAATTTCTGCATTTTTGAATTATTTCCGTCCTTCTATACAGTTTGGGATTTATTTTAATTGCGTTTCAAAGTCCCTGTGATTGAATTATCTGCTTCACAGATTCCCAATTCAAGTAATTCCACTTTCCGTTTCGGAAATGGGGTGGGCGGCGTGGATGGACGGTGGAACGTTAATATTCTGATTCAGTTTTCTCAAACATTACAAGATTGTATTCAGGCAGTGCATTATAACTCAGTAAATGATTAACAAACGTGGAGATGTGAAGCGAGTGTAAATTGTTATCGTTGCGTAATCTCCTCGTGAAATGACAGCAGAGAATCTCACACTAATTATTTGACGATTAATTATATTTGCTAATTCTGATAACTCTGATATTATGAGCGTATAACTTTTAACCAAAAATAGCCACAATTATTTTCAATCAGCTGTACTGAACTTTCCATTTGCATATCTTTAAGTCAAAGTGTTCTTCATCAGTATCGATATGCTTATGTCAAATTTTTGTTCACTGCTGGAAAATAGTTTTAAAACTCTTAATTTGAAGTATTTTTCAAGACACGCAGCGTACGTTCTTGCACCTCATGCATCATTTTGAGAAATTTCTTTGTCCGCGGAAAAAGATAAATGTTGTACTGAACAAATCCTGGTGAGTAATGTAAGGCGAAAAAAGTGAATATGATGTTCGACCTCAAGAACTGTCGGAATGAACAAAGTTTTGGCAGAAATATAGTCATCGGATTTTCGACTATATTTATTAATGGTTGGATGTTTTCAGTGCTTTCTTCATTTCTCCCCTTCCGAAAATGGCTAAATTTTGGTTACTCGGTTTATTTTCTGGCAGCTTTAAGTACAAATAAGTAAAGTTATATATGCACTCTGAAAATAAAGAAATCTGATGTGTACACCACATGACTTCCTTGTACAGAATATTAAATTATACGCATTTTTTTTTTTTTTTTTTTGCATTTCATTTAAACATATTAGATTGAATTATACTTCTTCGCCGACAGCGCATAAGCAACAATAGAATAAATGCATTCTTTAAAATTCACTTTGTTTACCATAGCGACACTCTGGCGCTAGGTTTACTTAACAGTATTATATTTCGTTCATATTATAAATCAGAATGCACAAAATTTATATCATTTAAAGAATTATCTAATCGTTGCCACATGTTCTATTCAAATACTATAGCTCGAACTATGTATAAAAGAAATTAAGCAAACAAAACAAAAAAGAAACAGTTTTTCACAGACGATTGAGTATTTCTCATTCAATTAATTCAGTTCTCACTTCGCGACAAGGCAAAAACACATAAAAACTCAAAATATCTGTATTAAAAATTACGAAGTAAATCTTAAACGCTTATTTCCTCGAAAAAATTCCAGAAAGGATTAAGCATGATTTAAATAATAAATGAAGGCGTTATCTTTGTTGTTGCGAAGCTAAGTTTCTCTAGCTTGGCAACAAATCCGCTACTCAGCTGTTTTAAATGTAAACAAGATCAATGGTCGCCATGAAATTAGGCTTAGCGACACTTAAATAATTTTAAAATTGTTGATAATTCTAAAAATATTGCGTAAAGATTTACTAAAGGCATAAAAACCTTAACCGGAAGATAAAAAAAAAACATAATTCAATCATTTTTAAAGGAAAAAATGTACAATTTGCAAACATATAAGAGTAAAGAAACTGAGATAACTGAGCCGGATAACAGAGTGGATATATATATAAATATATTTATATACGTTTGGTGCGGCCGATTGCAACCAAAATACGAGGTGCACATCTACATGTTATAGCAGTCTTATATACAAAATTTCAACGTTCTGAGGCTACTCGTTTTTCACTTATGCGAGATACGTACGTACGTACATACGTTCGTACAGACGCCACGAAAAATTATCTTCAGAATTAATTTTAAAGCAGTTTTATAATTTTTTTTGGAGGAAAAAAATGTTTTATTCTGTCCTTACATACATATATCACGGAAATACATCGTTAAATTGCATTCGAAAGAGGTCAAAATGGGATATTTTCGTTGAAATACGCTGCCTGAAACTTTTCGCGATTACAATACTTCCTTTTTACTTCGTACAAGGAAGTAAAAACGACGCCCCAGGAAGAAGTCATGAGAAAGGCACGAAACTGCGTATGCCTGCACCTTACGATACATTATGCAAATGATTAAGTTTTGGCGTCCAATAACTGACTAGCTTGGTAGCAGCGCATTGTAGGAGCATCCGGATACTATAAGAAACAGAGAAAATTCCAATGCTAGGACATAACTTCCATAGAATCTGGTTCCATCAACTAACGTGGACTGTACCAGTGCCTCGCAGATGGGTTTGCGAACAGTATGAGCGGATGTCACTATTTGAGAGAGGACATGCGGTTGGACTAAAGGGAACATGGTGGTCAAATTAAAGATCGTTTGGTACTTGGGGGTCTGAGTGATGCTGCCGTTTGACGATGTTGGTAGGAATGGGTAAAACATGGCCACACAAAGCGTCAAAATGGTAGTGGTCGACTACAAGCGTCGAAAGAACGGGATGATAGAGTGATCATCCAGTAGGCGCTCACATCTCCTCTAATCCTGGCGATTCGAGGTGTAACTAGGACACCAGTTATGGCAATGACCATTGATAAGCTACTGTTTAAATGTTTGTATATCTATTTGAAGTCAGTTGTTTTACATGCCCTGAAATTTTGCAAGCAATATATTTACCTTTATTAACCTTTAACTACTGTGACTTAAATTGTCGCATAACTACTGTGAGCGGTCTCTCAGACCGCTTCTGCTATAAACAAAATAAGATATTATTTTACTTTTCTTATTTGAGTAAATGTTATTTAATTTCATATATTTAACTTTTTCACGAAGATATAAAGCAATTTTTATACTTAAATCAGTTCATTAGAATAAAATATATATACTATGATAATAATTCCTTAGCTAACGTATCTGGATGGAAGAAGTAAATTTTAAAATTGAACTTTTTTATTTTACATTAAAATTTTTCGATAAGAATGCTTTAATAAGAATATAGAAAATTAATTTTTATTTTAAAAATTATAATTCGAGCTGCATTTTATACATACTTTCCCTAGACACACTGGTTCTTTGCATTCTTTACATTTGTAAGCTGTTTTCCTTTTTTTTTTTTTTTTTTTTTTTGCTCGATGGACAAATATAGCACTTTCTTTTTCTATCTAATTTATTGTCTTTGATCGCAATGTTTCCTTCATCATCATTTATTCCGGAAACTCTTCTTATCGTAAGTTTCAGTTCTTCAGATAAAAATGATGAAGTTATCCTCCGTTTTAAATGAGGTTGCACCGACTGAATTGCTAATGAAATCTTTTGTTTCCTTTTCGAAGCCAATGGGATAAGATTGAAATAATACGAATGCATTTATTGCACATATAATCCCAGTTTCTGAAGAATATTGTCATAGTCCAACATCGGGTTCTACGAGCAGTTGTATAGATTGAACGAAGAATAATATTGTGACTACGAGTTCGAATACCCTTGTTGGGCACTTGAATAGACTATTTGAATTAATTTTTTCCAATAAAAAAATCTCTTGCAGAAGGAGAACACGGAGTTTCCTTTTCATCGGCAGATATTTCTAAATTTGTGTCGTGGTCGCTCTCTATAATTTCATCATGGGAACTTTCATCAGAAAACTCTAAATTAGACCAATTTCGAACTATTTATTAAAATTGTTCTTGGGTAAGATATATAGAACGTTTCCTGCACGCATTTGAAGCAATTTCAAGAATATTTATAAAAAAGCGAAATATGTAACAATAACGAAAAGTGAACTTTATCGGCCGAAATTTGAATCGTATCTGCTGTGATCGGTCCCACAGACCGCTGAGGGGGGGGATTTAAAAAAAATAAAAGAATAAATAGAGCTAGCCAAACGCAACTTGGTATATGACCTTGGACAACTGTTTTAGGAAGGTACTAAGAATCGCAATACACATTAATTATTCTAAGAGGTGGAAGCACTTAATGGAAAATGTCCTGCGGTCGGATAGACCGCTCACAGCAGTTAAAGGTTAATGTGCCACAATTTATAGCTTCTAAATACTAAATCTGCATGTTATCTGATAAAGAATTAAATGAAATTTATTTACATAATTGCTTTAAAATTACAGATTACGAGATCTCTTGACAAATGCTACAAAGAGCTTCAATTAGATCCTATAGATACCAGAAACACAGTTACTCAGCTTTGCTCGTCTGAAGAACTGCAAGAGAAGGTAAGTATTTTAAGATATATTTCGCAAATTTAAAATAATTAGGGTGCTACTTTGGTAGACGGTTGCACGGATTTTGGCGATTTGTGTTGGCGCGATTTTTACAAACGTCAGCCATCTTGAAAAACGCTGTTTTTGCGCATAGTAAAGTATTCGAAACTTTAAAAAAATAAATATCGTTAAAAGTAATGGATTAATATTTTGTTGAAAATGTCGGTTTTTAAGATGGCAGCAAGGGTAAATAAATACATTTACTATGAGTATAAAATACTAAAGTAAGGTTACTATTACTTTCATATAGCAAAGAGAATAAAAACACCGCTATAAAAACATTGTGCCAACGTTTAATTAGATTAAAATATTACTGAAATTGAATATCGAATTAAAAACCATCATACCAACATTTAAAAGAATTAGAATATTATTAAATTCAAATACTTTAAAATACGTTATATAGAATATAATTAACATTAAAACATATGGACAATAATTATCTCAGCAATTTTTGAAAATAGTGTATTAATTTTTTCAACCAAAAATTGAAGTATGCAATTATAAAATAAAGGAAAAATATGTACTTACATTTTTTTAGTCATTTAACCTATTGCTTATTGACAACTACCACAAAAAAATCGGAATCATAATTTAAATAACACCTTTGAAGACATCTTTCAAGGAATTCGAAGATATGAATTAAATTTTAAAACGGCGCGGAAATGCACAAATTTTCAATAACCAATCAGGGAGCTGATTACAGCTCGTTAATGCACAAATATTCTATAACCAATCAGAGAGCTTATTACATCACGCCTAGAATTAAAATTATTTAAAAATTCATACATAATAAAATTATTTTTTAAAAAAATGCAAAATTAAATTGTATTTTAATATTTAACAGCCATGAATAATGTTTAAAACATTAGATTAAATTTATACATATAAAAACCAATTACTTTTAAAGTAAGGTGACGTCATTGGTGACATCATCCACAACATAAAATTTCATAAAATATGATAAACAATAAAATTTTTATTTCAAATAAAAATGCAAAATTAAATTGATTTTTGATATTTAGAAGCCATAAATAATATTTAAAACACGGAATTTATGCACATTAAAACACATTATTTTTTAAATAAAATGACAACAAAGTATCGGTTACCATAAATAACTTATCCATCAATGGGTTTACCATAAGTTGTATTACTCGCCAAAAGAAAAATCGCCAACAAATCGCCAAAATCCGTGCAACCGTCTACCAAAGTAGCACCATAATTAGTAAATATGGAAGCAGAAAACACTTCCTGATGTTTAATATTTTACAAAAGGAAAAGTCAAAATGATCTTAAATATGCTTATAGAAATTAAATGACACAACAAGCGTTTGCAGAACAAATAATGTCCTCCAACTTGAAGTACAACATACAGCTATTAATATTACTCATTTATAAAGTAGGATAACATATTTATTGTACTCAGCAAAAATATAATAGAACATCATTAGATAATTCCAAATTTTTTGTCTAAAAACAGATCTGACCTCTTAAGCTCAACAACATGTTTCAGGTGTTTACCATAACAATTAAGGAACTGCTGTCATCTGTCATGTACATTTGCCATGAAGCAGTGTAAACGTTCTTGCTAAATATTCTCAATTTCCTGATAAATTGCATTTTTAAGGCTGTTGTTGTCCATTAGGGTATAAATAAAAAGTTGAGTTTTAAATATTCCCATCAAAAAATAAAATGTGTTGATGCGAAGTTCGGAGAAATAAATGAAAGCTGCTGAATATCACTACATCTAGAGATAAGTTACCCGAGAATACATCAGTTGTTTGAAAATTCACAACCATTTGAAGCCAACAGCCTTAAAATGCGATTTTTCAGGATATTACGAATGTTAGGTAGGACATTGTCCATTGCATCAAGGCTGAGAGATAATCACATGCTTTGTGAATGCAAGATAATGAATTAAATAACCGTGTCCAACTGAGTTTTATGCTATGAATATTTAATACATCATCTTCTAATATAAAAAATCTGATGTGTACACCACATGACTTCCTTGAACAGGAATATTAAATCATACGCATTTTTTTCTTGCATTTTATTTAAACTTATTAGATTGAATTAAACCTACTTCGCCGACAGTGCATAAACCACAATAGAATAAATGCATTCTTTAAAATTCACTTTGTTTACCATAGCGACACTCTGGCGCTAGGTTTACTTAACAGTATTATATTCCGTTCGTATTATAACCCAGAATGCACAAAATGTATATCATTTAAAGAATTATCTAATCGTTGCCACGTGTTCTATTCAAATACTATAATAAAGCTAGAACTATGTATAAAAGAAATTAAGCAAAGCAACAAAAAAGAAACAGTTTTTCAAAGACGATTGAGTATTTCTCATTCAATTATTAATTCAGTTCTCACTTCGCGACAAGGCAAAAATACATAAAAACACGAAATATATGTATTAAAAATTACGATGTAAATCTTAAACGCTTGTTTCCTCGAAAAAATTCCAGAAAGAATTAAGCATGATTTAATTCGCAATAATAAATGAATGCGTTATCTTTGTTGTTGCGAAGCTAAGTTTCTCTAGATTGGCAACAAATCCACTAGTCTCCTGTTTCAAATGTAAACATAAATGGCCGCCATCAAATTAGGCTTAGCGGCACTTAAACAATTTTAAAATTGTTGATAATTCTAAAAATATTGCATACAGATTTACTAAAGGCATAAAACCCTTAACCGGAAGACAAAAACAACATAATTCAAATAATAAATATATTTATATACGTTTGGCGCGGCCGATTGAAACCAAAATACGAGGTGCACATCTATATGTTATAGCAGTCCTATATACAAAATTTCACCGTTCTGAGGCTACTCTTTTTTGAGTTATGCGAGATACGTACGTACGCACGTACGTACATACGTTCGTACAGACGCCACGAAAAATTCTCTTCAGAATTCATTTTAAAGCAGTTTTTTAGTTTTTTTGGAGGAAAAGAGTCTTTTATTTTGTACTTACGTACAGATATCACGCAAAAACATCGTTAAATTGCATTCGAAAGCGGTCAAAGTGGATATTTTCGTTGAAATATGCTGCCTGAAGCTTTTCGCGATTACAATACTTCCTTTTTACTTCGTACAAGGAAGTAAAAGAGGTAAAGTTAGATACTGCATACTATGTTAGAAGGACCATGTATTTGACTGATGGAAAATATAATGTCAGCAAAGCTTAACTTCGATGGCCTTGTCCTCGAAGAAGCATGCGCAAAGTGTAGAAGCAAACACGTGATTTTTCAGTACTGAAGTTGTGAAATCTGTAGAGGCATAGTGCCCACGTCCCCCGTTTCTTATCCTTATCCCTTATCCTTGCAAAGTATGTCGCAGTGCGGGAAGGTCAGCCGATCATTTCAACAGGTGTATCAATAAACTTGCTGAGGTATCAAAGAGGCAATCATAGACTACAGTGGCAATGACATAAGGAGGAATAATCATTAGTGATTAAACAAATACCCTGATATTCGGTAGAAATCTTCCATTATCAGTTGCTGAATTCATTTAGTGTTATAAAATAATATTTAAACTTCCTGAATGTAGATAACGGAGAAACTATTAAACGAGATTGGATATTTTTCATTTAAAAACAATGTCTATATTGAGCATACGTCAGCGCATTTAGTAATTCTATTATTTTTTAGTTTTGTCACAGTCCTGTAAGAGGCAGGCATTAGAGAATTTAAAATAGCTGAGGTGAGTAGTTGTTTCCTTTCAAGTTGCATGAGCTACATTTAAAACGTTATTAGAAAACTAAACTGAGCATGTGCACGATGTCTAAAGAGGAAAAAGGACGCAGTTTGATACTTGGCCTCAATCATGTGTATCAGTTAACGAGAATACGTGCAAGGTTGAGGAGGAAGAAGATGTGTGATCTGAAGAAAGGATGATGCAACAACAACCGAACGACTGAAGAAGTGCAGGGACAGTGTTACAGACTTCAAAGTGTGGACAAGCAAATGGACACATAGCAAACGGGCACTGGAAGTCCAGAGGTATTACGAGTGAGATAACCTGTTCATCACCTCCTTCTGAATTCATAACCGCTTTTGTTAATTCATATCCTCTGCTATGTTAAATTCCAACCGATGATGTATTACTGCCAATGGCAGATATTTTGAACATCTGTAATTTTAAGATGTCTGAAACCAAAACAGTTAATACATTTTTTAATTAGTGTTCTTGTTATTAGCATTCAAAGAGATTAAAATTAATTTGGATCTTGCTGAATGAACTCTGAAACACTTTTATTGAACATTACTGAGAATATGAGAAAATATTTTAATGTTTGTAATCCTATTTATGCATATTATTTTAGTAAAAGAATTATTGATTTAATGGAAGTAAAATTATTATTTGCTAGCGAAGGTAAGGATTATGTTAATTTTATTAACAGTTAAAGTTTGAGTTAAAGTTCCTTTCCTGTCGAAAATTCCTGTCGCCAATGGCAGTTATTTTGAACATCTGTAATTTTAAGATGTCTGAAACCAAAACAGTTAATACATTTTTTAATTAGTGTTCTTGTTATTAGCATTCAAAGAGATTAAAATTAATGTGGATCTTGCTGAATGAACTCTGAAACACTTTTATTGAACATTACTGAGAATATGAGGAAACATTTTAATGTTTGTAATCCTATTTATGCATATTATTTTAGTAAAAGAATTATTGAGTTAATGGAAGTAAAATTATTATTTGCTAGCGAAGGTAAGGATTGTGTTAATTTTATTAACAGTTAAAGTTTGAGTTAAAGTTCCTTTCCTGTCGATTCGTAACTTCAACTTACTACTTTCGGCCAGGACGTAGTTTTAAAATCACGTCTGAATACAGGAAGAACGATATTTAACCGCGAAGTTCTTCGGTCTTAGGGGGAGAGATACCAGGTATTCTGGCTGCACGCGTCCGCTTTTTTAGGCTACTCTCTCGTAAGCTATTACCACGCTAGGCCGTTCTGTAGGCCCTTGATAGCTGCGCAGTCTATTAACGTTAAGGGGCCAACTCTGTTAGAATTTTGATAGCTTCGGCTATACCTCTTTAGATTAGTTTAGTATTATTCTTAGTCTCTTAAGTTCAAAGGTTTTATTGTACACTCAGATGTCGGCTTTATTGTACACTCCAAGACGAAGTTTTGTTAAACCTTAGTTGGAATAATAAAGGGTTATTTTACCCTTCTATCTTGTTGTTTCCTGTCGCAACGAACTCAAGCGATTATTCGCTTATTACTTCTTAAGATTCTTCACTTCCAACAGTAACTTAGTATTACAAAGTGAGGAACTCTACAAGGTTTTCCGTTGTCTTTCCTGTTATTTAGATTGTTACAATTCAGTCCAGAAATATGTAGACTAGTTTAATATAAAAATAGGAAAAGCTCATGATTAATGTACTAGAAAAGGGTGCAGTACGACCCACCTAACGAAACAAGTTGGTCATATGGTCATAAAAGGCCATGCCATCTCATGATTAAGGCTGGATTGGAGGACGATCCGCTCCCCCTTTTCAGTAAAGACCTTATGACCAATATAGATCTCCTCGATCAAGATTAAGGTTTAAATATTCAGCTTGGAATTGCCGCCTGAGCGGACAGTACACAACGGCATCCAAGAGATATCACCGAATAGCCACTAAGATTAAGGTAAGAATTGTAAGAATTGGAGGTTCCCTTCAGCCCACCTGGACACAAGTGTCCCCATAGCTCTAAAGAAGGGGCCCCGTATCTCCACAAACGAGGGCAGCCAGTAACCCAGCCACCCCCAAACAACAAACAAAAATACTAAATCAAAACTAAATAAGTACATCTAACACAATATTACAGACTAACAAACAAACAAAAAAAATCCATAAACACAAATTCACAACATAAAACACTGCAGATATCCAAAATCCATATAAACACAAAATTCAATTTTAACAGAAGATTCCTACCAGCGCCCTATTTTCATTTATAAGCTTCATTAGAGCAATAGAATATGATTTAAAAACTTTAAAATTAATGACACTTACATTAAAATCAGTAATGTTAAAAATCTGTCTAATAGGGGCTGTTAAACTACAATCAACCACGAAATGCCTAGCATCACCATCAACCTGACAACTATTACATAATTTATTTTCCTGCAGTTTAAATCGGCTGAAATAGAAAAGAAACCTACCATGTCCAGTTAAAACCTGATTAACATCAATGTTGTTCATACATTTCATTTTATTTATGATTTTAATTAGTTCCATAAATCCTTTGTTTTTAGGTGAAGAGAACCACTGTATTTTCCATTTGTTAACGTAATATATTTTCATTCTTCGAATTGCAATTCTCTTCGAAGCTGTTACTTCAATATCCATTGCACTGACATTTGAGACCCGCCCACTTGGCCAGGCTGTCGGCCCTCTCATTACCAATAAAGCCTATATGGGCTTTAACCCAATGTAGCTTAATATTTAAATATGAACTCAAAGTTTCTAAATGACTCTTGATTTCGACAATTAATGGATTGAAATTGTCTGGGCGGGAGAGCGCATGGAGAAGTGACACGCAGTCAGTGTAAATATTAACAGACGTGGGTATAAACAAGTTATTTTTAATCCATAATAAGGCTTGTTTGAACGCTTCACTTTCTGCCTGGAAAACTGAATTATATATGTTCAACTTAAACATTCTATAATCCACCTCAGTTTCATAGTAAAAAATAATAAAAGCAGCTCCTACGCTCCCTCCGACCCCAGAACCATCTGTATAAATATCAATATAAATATCAAACACATCAACAGTTGGATTACATTTATCAAAAACAAAACCAATTCTATTGGAAGGATGTATTAAATGAATATTAATTTTTTCAAAAACATTCTTTGTAATTAAATAATCTTCATACATTTTCAATTCCATTCGTCCAGTTCTAAATAAAAATTTCTCATAAAAAATTCGTATGAAATTGAGAGAGGAGGC
Source organism: Stegodyphus dumicola (assembly GCF_044657685.1). Classification (NCBI taxonomy): domain Eukaryota; kingdom Metazoa; phylum Arthropoda; class Arachnida; order Araneae; family Eresidae; genus Stegodyphus; species Stegodyphus dumicola. The sequence goes on along the minus strand of NC_140772.1, from coordinate 15,455,402 downwards.
AGCCCAGCCAACACAAAGACGGCCTCGGTAGGCACAGTTCTAAAACATCGGGTTAAAGCTAAACCCCAAGCTCTCTGAATACTGTCTAACTTCGTCCGTAATCTAAGGTATAACAGTTTCTGATAAGAGATACTATTCCTCTCTGAAAGATACTTCGTTGAATGATAAAGCAAAAAATGGTAAAAGTGCATTGGGCGCACATAAAAGACAAGCAGTAACACATAATATTCCTGTCAGTCTTGTTTTAGATGTAAATTAGAGTTCGAGGTATTAGATTTGTTCGCTATATTTATAATAAATATTTATTTAAACATTAATGAATATTTACTGAAACTGATTTAAGTTTGATAAGAATCAGACGAGATGAATCTTATTAGATTTAAATTTATAATTGAATTTTGAGATAACCACAGTTTTTACCCAGATGTTACAGGTTGGACTATGAGTAAGTACCTCGCCTTCAGTACTAGAGCCATACTGTTTGAAGGATGCCATATGCCACTGTAGTCTGTCTGCCAACGATCCGTCATTCTATTGGTGTCGACAGGAGTGTTTCGGCTCTTTTGTTTTCCAACTAAGCCCTTCTTTCACATCGATTCAGAAGGATAATATTCTACCTAGAAAAGGGAATAGCAATTGTGGGGGGTTATGTACGAAGCGGACCAATTAAGAAAACGCAAGCAACCTTTGATGACAAGTACCTAAGCTCAAAATAACCAACGAAATATTATATTCAGTATCTGGTTTAGAAATGACATCCAACCTGTTTAGTCGTGAAGACATATAGACGTTCATCAGTCCGGACGCTGGAAGTCATCCGTCTTATTAAGCAATGGATCGCAAGCAGAGTTCAAAGATTAACTCAAAGATTGTCTCGGTGTATCACGAGCAAAATGAATGCTGAAACCTCTATACCTCAAACCATACCGAATAACATGTGCGCAGGATCTGAATGAGCCTGACAAAGCTAAACCCATATATTACTATAGGTGGTTGCTGACTATGGTCAGTAATAGACATTTGTACCCATTTCATGTTCATAAATCTTGGTTTTTATTTTTGTAGTCACATGAATTCCTAAAATATGGGGTACCCATTGAAAATCCCAACTTAATTCACGAACTAATGTTTCACGACCCAAAAAACTGGCATTTGGTGCGCAATGTCAACAACAATAGTTGGCTCATTTTTATCCCAGTTACATATACATACAGTGATTAATCTGGAATCTTTGACCAAAGGCCTCAAAGCACAACGCCAACTAGAGGCCAAAACTTCTAGCGGTTGATGCCTCAAGAACCACGCCAGCTAGAGGCCAAAACTCCTAGCGGTTGATACCTCAAGAACCACCAGTGATGTCCTAGAATCTTTGAACGAATTTACAGAACACTAGCATCAGGAACAGATGGCTTTGCTTTCGAATTAAATGTGGTGATATGCCACATCTCACGCGACTCACTTGTAGGGATTCATGAAATAGTAAACTGTGAGCAAGAAGTGTAACAGCTTTAAATAATATTAAAATCTTGTAGTTTAAATAATTTAAATAGATGAACATTAAGGTATTTGTGAATGGCAATATTTGAAACCAGACTCGTGCGACTCTCGCACGAAGAATGTAATTTATTTTTAAATGTGAGAATATGTTTTCGCTTCTTGTTTGTATGTCGCCATTTTTTTGAGTGTTAAATAAAAGTTATTGCTGTGTTCCATCATTGGAGTTGCTTCATTTCGCCAAAGAAGTATTACAGTCTTAATTATTTTGGAGGCACCGACCAGATCGAATAATCGTGCGTATTTTTATTTTATTAGTTCATCACTGAACATAATATTAGTGATACCAGATTATTACTTCCTGTTGATATTAAATTGCCTTTTTTTATTAGTTCATCACTGAATGTAACTTCCTGTTGGTATTGAATTGTCTTATTTTATTAGTTCATCACTGAACATAATATTAGTGATATCAGGTTATTACTTCCTGTTAACACTGAACTGCCTTATTTTATCACTTGAATGTAAACTTAGTGATACCATTTTAATGCCGTTTCTACTAGAGCTCAAAGGAAAACAAAAATAGCTGAAGAGCAGATCTTGGAACCGATGAAGGAAGAAAATAAAGCATCCAGAGATGTATTTGAAGAAGTTAAATCACCAGAATTAAACGTGGAAGATGTTCACGAAAATTTGAAAAACGATAAAGAAATTAATATTGAGAATCATTTTGCAATGCAGCGTTATCATCATCTTTCGGCTTTTGATTTAATATCAAAGCCGCTACTAATAGACGAAGAAAACAATTGTCGAAAGCAAATGACAAATGAATATTATCCGAAAGGCACAGATGAATTTAGGAAAGGCTTTGCTGTGAATTATAGCCGATGAACTGGTCCGCCATGGAAGAGATCTAGGCGCCGTCAAGAAAAAAAAAAGAAGACTAATTTGAATACTGTCCATTTTCTTCCTATTTAAATGTGGTGTAAAAATATTTGTTTAAAATTAAAAATTTTCGGCCTGAAAATTTGGAAACGTATGAGAGAAGTTATCTTTTCTCTTTAAAGCAATTGAGCAAGCCGAGCTTATAAGCTTTCGAAATTTACAGAACTTTTCCCTTCGGTAAAAGTCTCTCCGTTGGGGGAGAGGTTGTAACAGCTTTAAATAATATTAAAATATTGTAGTTTAAATAATTTAAATAGATGAACATTAAGGTATTTGTGAATGACAATATTTGAAACCAGACTCGTGCGACTCTCGCACGAAGAATGTAATTTATTTTTAAATTTGAGAATATGTTTTCGCTTCTTGTTTGTATGTCGCCATTTTTTTGAGTGTTAAATAAAAGTTATTGCTGTGTTCCATCATTGGATTTGCTTCATTTCGCCAAAGAAGTATTACAGAGGTTATGGTCAGTTTTCAACGTTTCCACATGCGATGTTTTATCTCTGTGATAATTTAAAGCAAAAATTGTAAACCAAAAATCCACATATTGCAGATGAATTCAAGGAAAATAAGAACTGGCAATCAGTGGCGGACAGAGTGCTGCGACATGTCCAAATGTGTACATAAATAAACAAAGAGCACTTTCAGCATCTGTGCTAACTTCTAGGTTATCCACTTCCTAGTTAATCTTGTAATATTACTGCTGGAGGTGGGCAACGTTTTCGTTGTCCAATATATGTACATTAATAACATGTATTATTTTTAAAAATATATTCAGACCCAGCTTGAGTGCAAGAACAACAATATATTATAATATTAGAAGAAACCTTTTAGTTAATGGTACAATTTCATAATTAATAGAAGAGAATTTTGGATATTAAACTCAGTTTCGTAACAAATAGAAGGAAAGGGAAATAACAAGAAGGTTATAATGATTGCTTTGAACGGAGAAGTAGCCCTTTTTGTGTGGAAATACTTTTTAAATAATTGAATACGTGAAAAATATGATGAGGGGATAAGCATTGAAATTAAAGTTTTAATACAAAGTTCGTGAAAAATGGAAGGTTAAAGGACTTTCAGTATAGAATGATTTTAAATTTATACTCGCTTGCACATTCTCACAGTTTCTTCGTAGAACTTCGTTTTTTGAAATACTCTTTAAATCTCTGGTTACGGCTTTTTTAAGTCTTATTCAATGCTGTTAAAATTATGACTTAAGAAGTGAAACTTCACCTAAGAAAACAGGCAGTTGTCCAGTCAGGCGGTGTTTCAGAACAATGATACATTTCTTTGTTAGAAATAGCTTGACGAGAATGCAGTTATGTGGTAAAAGAAACCGTTCACTTGATAAGCGTTTTTAAGCCTAACGCGCTGAATTCTTACCAGGAATGTATACGTTACCCCTCTTTCAAATATGGAATTTCGCATATGTGTTTCTTAGGAAAAAATGCCGTGTAAATTATACCTTTCCAATCAAAAGCGTTCAACAATATGATTTTGCTTAAAATTTTTGAAGCAGTCTTCTGTGGCCCTCGTGAACCTCCTCGAACTTTGGCAGATGATTGCCTTTATTCTTATGGCTGTAAATTTCTGTTGTTTGTGCTTTACATCAAAACGTGATGTGATTTCGAATCTAGGACTGAATCAAAGGAAACGGTTAACTACATTTCCTAAGTACATTTCCATATTTACGGAACTAAGATTAACTACATTTCCATATTTACGGAAAGCAAGTGTAAATGTCATAGTATTAAATGCTGCCAATTATTATCGGTGAGTTTATTGGTATTTGTTAAAAATTTAGTCCTAAAACGTCGTAGACGCACTGCGTATTAACAACTAATTACATTACTTACTTTAGTAACTAAAAGAGATATTATTTGGAGGAAAAAAGGAGAAGTTTGTTACACAATAGTTAGCCAGTGCGAATTCTGTGACATTCAAAATGAGATAGAAAATTTATTAGGATATGAGGATACACGGTAGTTTAGGTCAATTGATTAAAGAAAAGTAATTCCAAGTTTATTTGCCTATGGAAAGGGATGCCTTTGTGGTGAAATAACTAAGAAAAATGGCCCACATGGGGGTATCTACGAAACCTCCCATGCAGCCAGGCTAATGCTAATATTTGTTCCCTGAATTGAGCTGCTAGTATTTAATGACTTTAAAGGTTCGATAGACTGGATGAAAGGTAGAACGTTATTAAGCGTTGTAATTCATTCCGAAAATTGTAAAAATCCTTTTCGTATTCTTGTTTAGAACAATATATATATATATATATATTTTTTTTTCATTTCAGGCATCTGATTGTGTTTGCCAGTGCTTGGTGAAATTAATGGTGAGTCTTGAAACTCCTTCTTTAATCAAACTCAAATTTCAATAACCTAATCAAGCTATAATTAAGCTAGTTAGAATTTCAAACAATGAAATACCAAATCTGAAATTTCCTTCGAACATTTGTTTATATGATAATGTTATCTAATTAATTAATCCTTTTTTTTTTTTTTTTTTTTTTTCCAGTATGAGGATTATTCGTACGAAGTAAGTGAACAACATTTCTTTCTTTACTTTTATCTTATATGTTATATTAAATTACATTGATCACGTAAATTACAAACAAAACTTCAGCTACTTTTCTGATTTTGACCGTAATTCAGCAAACAAGCAACCAGAAGACATATTACAATGAAATTCATACTACAGAGGTACAGTGTAGGAGACGGATAAAAGGATGAGAAAAATCTAGTAGCAAGAAAATGAATAAGATGCATACAGTACAAAATGAATAGGAAACGGCTTTATTCATAGAAGTGCTATGGTTAAAGGATAAAAACACTATCTGGTTACAAGGGAGAACAACAAACCAAAGAGATTTAGTAAGGGATACCACCTTCCCTAATTGTAATGGTTGTGTTGCACTGTCTGGCGATATTCAACATCAAATTATCTAACAGTTCTTGGAGTAAAAGTTCCCATTGTCTAAGGTTTGGTTTGGTTTGGTTTGGTTTATTAGATTACTGCAAAGCATTCGAGGGCTATCTGCCTTAAGGGAGGGATGCATTCGTGGAGGACTTTTTAAGGTAAACTGGCTCGTATACACGTTACACATGGAGAAAACCACGAAAACACCCATGCAACCAGCCCGTTCGCGGGATTCGAACCTCGAACCGAACTACCAGTGTTCAGCGACGTTACCGCTCGGCCGCTGGTGGGCCCCATTGTTTAAGAAGCATCTGCTTCAGTTTTGTGGTGTTTTATGTATCGTGCTGCCAGGTGCCTCCCTAATGTGTCACACACACGTTCCATAGGATTTAAATCAGAGCGCGCTGGCCCATTCCATTCTAAGGATATCTTTACTTTCCAGGAGCTCCTCAACAGAATGAGCCCGTGCATTGTCATACACAAAAGCAAAGTCTGAACCAACGGCACCCTAGAAAAGACGTACGTGAGAGGATAATTTCATCTCAGTAACAATCTCCAGTCAGCAAACCTCTGTCGAAAATGTTGAGCTCCGTCTACCTGTTCATCATAATGCCTCCCCATACAAGCACACCAGGACTGCCCCAACAGTCTCTTTCCCTGATGTTAGTGGGATGAAAACGAGTCCCTACCTTTCTCCATATCAGCTGCCCCGACCGAGTTTTGTTTATCAGACTGATATGAATCTTATTGGTAAAGAGGACGTGATTCCATTCATGAGACTTCAGGCTTTGTGCTCTCTACCCTCTATAAACGACGTCGTCGATGTACTGCTGTCAGTACGTACGTTCTACGTACGCTATTACGTAGGTAGTAACCTTTATGTAGGCCCCTGATCAATGTGAAGCTGCTATGAGGTTGCCGTGCGCAACTGTTGAGCAATGTTGCCCGCTGTCTGGCTTCGATCTCATTTCGCCTACAGGGGCGATATATCGGTCATTAGACACCGTTGTTTATCTTGCTCGATCACCGTCAACTCTTCTTGCAGCTATACCTGTCAAATGGAAGCTCGTGAAATAACTCTTTTATCAATTCAAAATCTTGGGCAACAGATGTGAAACTATGCCCCTTCTCAATCTTGCCAATCATTCTACCCGTGTATATAGGCATCCTGATGTTTTCCTGTAGCCATGTTGCATGTACAACCTTATTTTCATTTGCAGAAGAATGCCTGGAAATGCTCCTCTCTTTCCTTTTTTAAAGTTGGCTTTCGCTACGCGCTGTCTCTGCGTTTTGCTTGCAATGACATATCCTCTAACTTAATGGTTTTGGTATTTGCATACGCTTTACTTTTCTACTGAGTTGGCGCTTCATTGTATTGGTTCGCAAAAAACCTTTTCCAGCAATTTCATGATTTATGTTGAAAAATGAATTTGTTGCTTAAGTTTTGCACATTTAGTGTATGTCGCAAACGTTTTCAATTACATGGCTTTAATTCAAAGCATTAGACAGTAAAACCCCCCGGGGGTCGACGTAGAGAACTCTGCGAAGCTACTGGCTAGGATCTGTACCTAGGCAGTCTCGGCCACGGGGGTATAAAATTTATGAACTTGGTGGTTATGAAGGCTCTGGGAAAGGTCACTTATTGGCCGGCCCCGGAATCAGGCACGTCCTAGCTCGGCGTGGTTCTAGTAACCCGGGTGTCTCCCCCGGGGTCGCTGGGTAATGTCCCGCTGCGACGGGCTCGCCCAAGCGACTGGTAGGAGCATTAGACGACCGGTGCTGCCTGGGGCCTGTCCCCAGGTGGTGCGCTGCTCTTCTGGAGGGTAATAGTGGAGGTTGAACCTCCACGACGTGCCCAAAGGCAGAGTAGACCTGTAGTGGGATTAAGTTCCCGGAGCAGGGCAGCCAAAATCCTATAGACAGTAACGTTCCTATAGACATGACGTTTTAAATATCATAATATTCTTGGTCATACATGGTTAAAAATAGAATGGTGGAGTGAGAACAAAAGCCGAATTATAACTGTCAAACGAAGAGCGAACTGAATTAATTAAGCGAACTTAATCTAACTATTCTTGTGATGTTATTCCTTGAAATACTGTAAATGTCCATATGCAGTTGGTATACGGATATGAGAAATTACCTCATTCCCATGCGCATATTTTCATGCGGTGAATATCTGGCATGGGATAATAAAAGGGTTATAAAGGGTTATAGCAAATAAAAGGGTTGAATCTCAAGCTCGCAGTATAGTTGTTAATTTTTGCGTCTTCAAACACATAATGGTCCTCTACAGTTGGCACAACCTAAGAATATGTGAGACAATAATTCGTTACCATTCGTTCCACTCGCTTTTGTGTCTTTCCCCAGTCGTCCTTTAAAGTGGGAGAGGCTATAAGGATTTATTGCATTCCTTCGTACATGCCATAATTATGGAAATGGTTAGTTTACGCAGCTGCCAATTAGAAGATGGTTCCAATCGCGAATTGATCTATAAGGTATTTCTCCCACCTTCTTAGCGTGCCTTCGTGGTGTAGTGTTCTGCATGATGATCGCATATTCCAGAGGTCCGTGGTTCGATTCCCGGCAAAGGCGGTGCTTATTTTTCATGACTTTTGTTTCCAAACATACCTAATGTCTCTACAGTGGAACCCGAACTAAAAGGGTGGGGGATAATGATTATCCACACCCAGGATTTGACGACTGGGTCCCCTAAAACCCCAGCGCCCTTTAAAAGGGGAAGTATATAAGGTATTTCTCCCACCTTCTTAGCGTGCCTTCGTGGTGTAGTGTTCTGCATGATGATCGCATATTCCAGAGGTCCGTGGTTCGATTCCCGGCAAAGGCGGTGCTTATTTTTCATGACGTTTGCTTCCAAACATACCTAATGTCTCTACAGTGGAACCCGAACTAAAAGGGTGGGGGATAATGATTATCCACACCCAGGATTTGACGACTGGGTCCCCTAAAACCCCAGCCGCACTTTAAAAGGGGAAGTATATAAGGTATTTCTCCCGCCTTCTTAGGGAAGTAAAAGTACCTTGAAAATCATAGATATGATAAAGAAATATTTAAATAATTTATAATAATATTATATAAGGACAGCTAGAATTTATTTATTTACTGCTAAATATTTGTTTGCTAGTTATTGTTATGTATTTAGTTTAATTTCCAGACCTTATTAAGGTTATATTAGGTGACCTTTAGTAATAACTTTACTTCAAACGTAAATAGGTCTTTCATGGTGTAGTGGTCTGAGTGCATATTCCAGAGGTCCTTGGCTCGATTCCAGAGAAAGGGGTCGCTGATTTTTAACTTCTTCTTATTTCAAAAATAATCTGATGTCTCCAAAGGTCTGCTTTTATAATTCAAATATCAGTGGGCTTCAGACTACTGGACGGTTAGCACTGAAGCAAAGGAACTTGTTGCCATAGCCTTGAGCTCTCGTTCGAATCCTTGACAAGACATGGATACTTATTTGTAAATGTGTGAAGTGTATAACATCTTTGCTGCGTGAAGGTGCTGAAACTACCGTTGAACCGAAAGTCATCTCGAAGGGCTGATGGTAGGGTAGTGATAGTGATAGTGACGGAGAACGTGGCCACCCCCCCTTTACTATTAAGTTAATTAGCATATAGGGCCACGTCCGCCCTTATACAGAGAGGCCACATGGGAGGCTTGCACAAGGCCCCCAAACCCAACACCTGGATCATCCGGTTGGCAGTTCCGCGAACCAAATGCCACAGGGTAGACACCCGTCCAAAGTGCCCGGGTCCAGTGTGATGGTAGGGTAAGAGGAACAAGATACCTACAGATCAGTCTCCCGGGGGGGGGAGTGTTCACAAAAAGGATCAAAACTGAGTAAATAACGGTGAGGCTCAATATGGTAGACATTCTAAAAGCCAATTGACCTGGCTCCTTTTGCATCCGCTGTTGCGAACTTCCACTCAGAATTAATAAACCTGCAACATAATACTTGAAATAAACACAGATGAGCATATTTAAAAGCCCACAGATTCAAACAGGATAAATAAAATTGCTACAAAAATGCATTTACTAATAAAAGTAAAAGGAATACAAAAGTACCTTGAAAATCATAGATATGATAAAGAAATAATTAAATAATTTATAATAATATTATATAAGGACAGCTAGAATTTATTTATTTACTGCTAAATATTTGTTTGCTAGTTATTGTTATGTATTAAGTTTAATTTCCAGACCTTATTAAGGTTATATTAGGTGACCTTTAGTATTAACGTTACTTCAAACGTAAATATGTCTTTGTTGTTAATCATTAAAAAATTCGGAATTATTATTTTAAATGACTAATAATAGACTTTTCCAAATGAAGCGCGTTCTTTCGTTAGTTAAAACATTCGTATTTATTCTTTTGCCTGCAAATATAGTATTTTAGCCTCTCTGCGCCTAAAGAATTCTTTGATTGCTAACACCGAGAGATAAAAATTCGCTTGTTTTATGGTCATAGCAGTCATCATGAACTTTAACATTATCAAATTTGAAAAGTAGCAGTTGATGGATTAAAGTATTAACGGGAAAATTTTAACGGTTAATGGATTTAAATTACTTAAAACATTTCTTTTGGAACAAATGGGTTGATGCGTCTCTCTCCTTACAGTGAAGTAACAAAAGTCATGGGATACCTCCTAATATTTTGTCGATCCTCCTTTTGCCCGGCGAAGAGCAGCAACTCGACGTGGCATGGACTCAACAAGTCGTTGGAAGTCCCCTGCAGGAATATTGAGCCATGCTGCCTCTACAGACGTCCATAATTGTGAAAGTGTTGACGGTGCAGGGTTTTGGGCACGAACTGACCTCTCGATGATGTCCCATAAATGTTCGATGGGATTCATGTCGGGCGATCTAGGTGGCCAGATCATTCGCTGGAATTGTCCAGAATGTTCTTCTAACCAATCGCGAACAATTGTGGCCCGGTGACATGGCGCATTGTCATCCATAAAAATCCCATCGTTGTTTGAGTACGTGACGTCCATGAATGGCTGTAAGTGATCTCCAAGTAGCTGAAGGTATCCATTTCCACTCAATGATCGGTTCAGTTGCACCAGAGGACCGAGTCCATGCCTTGTAAAAACAGCCCAGACCGTTATGGAACCACCACCAGCTTGAACAGTGCCTTGTTGACAACTTGGGTCCATGGCTTCGTGGAGTCTGCGCCACACTCGAATCCTACCATCAGATCTTACCAACTGAAATCGTGACTCATCTGACCAAGCCACGGTTTTCCATTCATTTAGGGACCAACCGATATGTTCACGAGCCCACGAGAGCCGCTGCAGGCGATGTCGTGCTGTCAGTAAAGGCACTCGAGTAGGTCTTCTGCTGGCATAGCCCAAGAAACCAAGAAAGACAAATTTCGCCGCACTGTCCTATCGGACACGTCCCTCGTACGTCCCACATTGATTTCTGCGGTTATTTGACGCAGTGTTGCTTGGTTGTGAACATTGACAATTCTACGCAGATGTCGCTGGTCTCGGTCTTTTTACCTGCAGGTGGTCGGCCACTGCGCTGTCCATGGTGGGATGTTATACCTGAAATTAGATACTCTCGGCCCATTCTTGACACTGTGGATCTCGAAATGTCAAATTCCCTAACGATATCCGAAATGGAATAACCCATGCGTCTAGCTCCAACTACCATTCCGCGTTTAAAGTCTGTTAATTCTCGTCATGCGGCCATAATCACGTCAAAGCCTCTTCACATGAATAACTTGAACACAAATGAAAGCCCTGCCAAAGCACTTCGCATTTATACATTTTTTACGCGATACTACTGCCATCTGTATATTTGCATATTGCTATCCCATGACTTTTGTCACTTCAGTGTATGTAACATTAGGAATGAAAATTTCATAAAGCGTGTTGATTAACTTCTGATTAAATTTTAAGCCGCTGAGGTCTTTTAGATAACTCTAACTGATATTTTCGGAAGCAGCCAAACTTTCTTCTGATCATACTGAATAAATCATATTTAGTTGTTTAATTAAGTGGGTAATGCAAATTACTTATTTACATTCTTTTCAGGAGGAAACTGGAAGCTTCTCAAATGAATACGATCCGTCGAAGGTAAGTATTCTTCTGGCAAATTTGTTAATGGAAAATTTGATTTAGAATTCAATTAATAAACTGAGGTATTCTTTTTCGCTTTGAGTTTGTACTTATCTTCTCCGTCGGACTTTTAAGTAAACTTCCGGTTCGCAATCTGGATCGATCGATTTTATCTAATACGCTGTATGGATGTCAGTTTATGTTTAGGATTTTACTAATGTTTTGCTACTCACTTATTAAAAATCAACAATTTCAACAATAATACTTCTTTTTAGAGCATAATGTCTGTCACGCATGCATATGCACATCAGGTCGTAGCAACTGTTTAATGACTTTAAAATTTAGAAGAATGCGTTAAAATCTGTAGTTCAAAATTCATAGGAGTAATTACTTTATGCTAAAGAACACTATTGTTTAAACGCCGTGTAAATGACTTCTTCATGGTAATTCATGTGATGACAGTCTACATTATGATTAGTTAACTGATTATTTAAATACAAGATAGTTAGTTACATGCCAAAAGGAACAAGCTTTCGTGCAGTTATTTTAAGTCTCGTTATTACGTTGCGTATATTAAAAAATTGTCTCGTTATTACGTTAAACGTGTAAAACCTGAAAGCCTGTTATAACCGACCGGTTTCCTTGGAATCTGAATCCTTTTCGAAGTAAACTAGAACTTGAATTATCTGAATCAATTGGGACCGGACTCCATTCGGATAATCAAAAATTCGGATAACTGGATGTTTCCGAAAAAAGGCTCTACGTAGACTTGTAATTAATTACTGTATGTACTGTATGTTGAAAATGGGAGAAAAAATCTATTTTTAAAGAAAACGTGGTGTTAATTAAGTAAAATGAAAAGGCAACACTTTTACGTACACGTTATATAGCATACTGTACAGTACGTACAAGTGTACAAGTACAAGTAAGTACAAGTGTACTCGTAAGTACAAGTGCTGAAAGTCATTTCTTGCTGAACATCTCTGTCAAAGTAAGCTGTTTCACAGGCACCGTTGTCAGGACTTGTGTTTCTCTTGATTTGCTTTGGAAACATGAATAATCCTGAATAGGAACAGGGAGCTTACTCAAGCTGTGTTAGAGAATGTGTGAAGTAGACAACACAAGCAGGAAGGGTATACGAAACCTTTTATTTTCAATACTTTACATGTACTTCCGAACTTCGGAATACAGAGACCAACCACTTGTGGTCTGAAAGTAAGAATATAAAACTACTAACTAAAACTCTAACTAAAAGCTAACTTTGAATTAGTATACAAATGCCTAGCTCTAAGACTGGCCTTTATTTAAGGGGACTCATACACCTTAAAACCCATAACATTTTCGAATAAGTGACTGTTGCAAGAATTGGGATAACTTATTTATTTTAAAAGCAATTACTACCAACTTTTTACAGCTGGCTACATAATATAGCTGCTTTCTGAAATAGTCATCAGAAAGTTTGTGTTGCCACAAATATTTTTATAATTTAATCCTCTTTGTGACAACATTTTTCGTCATGTTTCCAAATTGCGCGCACAGTTTAAAACATTCTGTTTCATAATTTAATTCCATATTTAATATATAGCTTTTATAACATTCGGAAACTACTGTGAACTTAAAATTCTAAAAATTTCATGTTAAATATTTATTTGATTTTGAGTTCAGCTTATAAAATGTGTTTTATTAAAAAAAATTTAATGTTTTCGTCCATAAAATGTTTCAATATTAAAATATTCATCAGATTGTTGGTTCAGTTAGAAAGTAGTGCCCATATAAAGAATTCCATCAAATTTCAAATATGACCCATTAGCCATTTTTAAAATATCTTGCGCGCAACGTGGAACCATGGCGAAATATTTTGTCACAAAGAGAATTAAATTACAAAAATATTTGTGGCAACACAAACTTTCTGGTTACTCGTTTCCAAAGCAGCTATATTATGTAGTCAGATGTAAAAAGTTGGAAGTAATTGCTTTTAAAATAAATAAAATATCCCAATTCTTGCAACAGTCACATATTCGAAGATCATAACGGGTTTAAGGTGTATGAGTCCCCTTAATAGGGTTTACGTATGTAGTACGCCGAGCTGCTGAAACTATAATACGTTTGTAAATATCAAGAGGGTTAAACCTCTGGCCTTAAAGGCAACCACCAACAGAGTGAAAAACTCGTAAAACTACAGTGGCCAGCGGCTTGCTTCCTAAAACTCCTTCTCTCTCTCTCTTGTCAAAAAGCCACAACTTAAGTACTGGGGCGTTAGCAAGACAATTTGCATAAACAAGTTAAAGAAAGCATTTAATTCTGGCCGAAAGTAGAAAATAAGAAGTAATAGTACAGTTTTAAAATAAAATAAACGTTAGTAAAACTTAGGATCCTTACACCGTGCCTGCAATTTTCTTAACGAGCCGTTACTTGCTTTAAAGGATGAACAACCAAGCTTCTAAGCTAAGCTTTTTCACAAAGAATCAGACCCAAGATTGGGTTTCCCCTAGAACGTTGCTGCAAAATCCACTTGAAAACGACATCTTCTAAATTTTTGTTTGATGCTGCCTTTATTGATTTTCTTGAAAGACTCCCTAGTCGGAGTTCTAATAATTGGAGTTGTACTGTACCATTTTCAAAGATCGTATCAATTCTGCCACTAAGGAGGCTAATTGTTTTGCAAGTGACCAGAAGAGCTTCAGTTACGGGATCTTATGGCCGAGATGGTCTGATCTCAAACTTCTATCTTAATGATCTGCGGTGAAATATGAATTCATCAATAATTTCATTCTTACATTCATGTGAATATGTGAATTACATGTTGTTTACTTACAAAACTTCACATTATTACATCTTAATCTCTAGAAATCTACACTTCCAGAAAGAAGTTAGATCTTACTCTTCCAGAAAAGTTGGGCAATGGAGAAGTCAAACGAACATTTTCGATACCCTGTTGAAGTTATCCGAAAATCTGTGAGCTATGATAAAATTATAAGCAATATTCTTCACATTAATTAATTAGAAATTTCTAATTACATTTTGCTCTGTGAGGCTTAATTTTGCTTCTGATATTATAAAAATTTCACCAAGTAATGGCATAATACAAAAAAGGTTTGGCTAAATAGTTTAGTGCATAGAAAATTATTCACGTGAGTTCTTAAAAATATATGAATTCTCTATTCAGCATGAAGCGTCAACTTTTTCCAGGAGAAGAAACTTTACTTTTAACCTATACGAGATTTGTAAAAGAACAAAATTTCCAAGAATTGTTACATGCCAAATGTTCGAAAATTGTTTGGATGCTGATACCAAAGGTGAGATAATATTTAATGAATTAAAAAGCATTTTGGATATAAGAGCTATGACTTCGAGTAATTTCCTTTCCGTTGCTACTGAAGAAGCTTCGGCAACGGAAAGACGACACCGGGTCTATGTGGTATACATAAAACGAGCTATACCGAATGTATGATCTATGCATTGTGTCATTAATCGAAAACATTTAGTCACCAAAAATCATTAATCGAAAACATTTAGTCACCAAAAATCTTAATCGAAAACATTTAGTCACCAAAAACCTTAATCGAAAACATTTAGTCACCAAAAATCTTAATCGAAAACATTTAGTCACCAAAAATCTTAATCGAAAACATTTAGTCACCAAAAATCTTAGAGAACGCTTCCATGGCTCACTAGATTATGTCATCAGAGCAGTCAATATAATCGAAAATAATGTTTGAATTGAACAACTTAACATTTGTTCAACTTTGTATAGAAAATGACGAATATTATAATTGCTTACGAACACAAAAGTTCGTTAGTTATCTAAAAATGCATGTTTGAATCCATTTTATGGGCCCTTTGATTCAGTGTTGGAATTAATGGAAATTAAAGACAATGAGTTGCGGCTCAGTTAAGTTCTTTCCGAACACGACATAGCTTATACTACTAACTTATTTGCTTGCCAAATTTAGCGAAACCAATCTGAAGCAAAATGGTAATTACTTAAACTTAATGTAAATTAATATCTGAGTTTATTGTTAAAAGTTTTCTGTACGAAGAAAACTTGGGAAGATGAGAATTCTCTTAGATTTATAATCTTACAAAACCGCAAAAACCAGATGAAAATTTGCTTGCTCATTGTCAATGCTTAATATCTCATGCTGACCCCAGCCAAAGATTTGAAGATATTTTTATTGGTTATCCTCGATTGGGTATATGATCCTTTTGAAAACAGACCCGCAAATTCAGATGAATAAATGCTAATAAAGGAAGTTTTTGAATTATCCATAACTCAGGAATTTAAACCAGTGTTTGAAGAAGGATACTAGAAATTCTGCTTACAAAAACAGATACGAATTGTGGTGTCCGCCGATAACATCGCGGCAAAATCATCGCGGGCGAAAACGTCGCAGAGAAAACAACGCAAGGCGAAAACGTCGTGCTACAAAACATCGTGGGAGAAAACATCGCAAAGAGAAAACATCGCAGTTCTAAAACATTGTGGTACAAAATATCGTCGTCGAAAATAAAGCGGTTCAAAAACTTCGCAGTTTAAAAACATCGTCGTCGAAAATATCGCGGCAAAAAATAATGTATCAACAAATCATCGCAGGACGATAACATCGCAGACCTGCTTTTTTCAGGCTTTAATAATTGTAAATGGATATTCCCATAATGATTTGTGAGCGCGAGATGGAAAGAAAGATAATTTTTACTTTCATACTTTTTTATCAACTAATCAATTCTTGCTAAAAAAGTAAGAAGGAAACTTAAGAATAAACTCAAGCAGAAGAAGAAATAATTTTCATTAAGAGTATTAGATTGACAAAAGTGAAGAAAATAATCTCATAATTAGCAATTTTTTATAGATAAGTTCATGCAGTTACATAGCTTCCTTTTTCTAAATATTTTTAGATTATACTTTTAATGAAAAATTACCAGTACAAACTTTATAAAAAATGATTTATTAATGACTTTTGTTAGTTAACTATGTCAGTTTAAAACTATATTAAGTGCTATAAGTTGCCTTAATTTTCTATACTTAAATATCCTTCTTACTTTTTCAGCAAAAATTTATTAGTTAATAAAAAATATGAAAGTAAAGAATATCCTTCTTTCCATCTTGCGCTCAGAAATCATTATGGAAATATCCATTTACAATTATTAAAGCCTGTAAAAAGCAGGTCTGCGATGTTGTCCTGCGATGATTTGTTGATACATTATTTTTGCCGCGATATTTTCGACGACGATGTTTTTAAACTGCGAAATTTTTTAACCGCTTTATTTTGGACGACGATATTTTGTATCACGATGTTTTAGAACTGCGATGTTTTCTCTTTGCGATGTTTTCTCCCACGATGTTTTGTATCACGACGTTTTCGCCTTGCGTTGTTTTCTGAGCGACGTTTTTGTCCGCGATGTTTTTGCCGCGATGTTTTCGGCTGTAACCACGAATTGTACATCCTGCATTATGAGTCACTGTAGGGAAGGTGTCCGTAACTTCCTATCGAGTAGAATGTGGATTTAAGGCGCTTATGAAACATAAAAAAAAGACTAAAAATTAGTCCTCTTGGAGACTTTAATATTGTTCAAAAACACAGAAGCTAACATAGATAATCTCATATCGTCTCCTCAGTTTCGTACTTCTCCTTGGGAAAAATTAATATGTTTTGTAATTTTAAAAAACATTATAATTTCAATAAATAGTACTATAAAAAATAAAATATTTTATTTATATTTTATTTGTACATCACCATTTATCATTCAAATCACCAAAGTTAAATCTGTAGTTTTCATTTAATGCAGTGTAGAGTTTTCACTTGGGAGTTCATGGTCAAGTTTTTAATATAAGAAGGGGTCTCATAGGCATAGTAATTTTGGGAACCTGTGAAATATATAAATGACATTTAGGAGGACATTTGAAAGATGTCTGTTCAGATTTCACACTAGACGAAAAACTGTGGTAGCATCACTTCTGTGGTAGATTTAGGAATGTCTGTTCAGATTTCGTTCTAGATGAATAACTGTGGTAGCATCACTATGAACAAGCAAATCACGTTTGCTTTAAAATACACGATGCTTTCTTTATTTTCCGGATTGGGCCGTGTCAGCGAGATTGGAGTATTATCAGCAGCTTCCTGGGACTGAACGAGCCATTTCATATAGCTATGGGAAGGTGGATTTTCTTTTCCCGATATGGCAGAAAGATTTGGCAGGTATGTATCCACTGTGCATACCTGCTGGCAGCAGTGGTTACCGGAAGGTACTGTCTTAAGAATGCCGGGGTGTGCCTACATACGTACATGACTCAAAGGAAAGACTACAATAGTATTCGTAATACGTCTGTGACAAATTGCGCTGCATCTGCAGCCCACATTCGAGCTTTTGTTGGCATCAGATTGACACAAAAAACTGTAACAAATCGATTACATCAAGGACAGTTCCGAGTCAGACTCTCTGTGGCGGTCATGCCACTAATTCCAAATTAAATCCAAAGCTCACTGGAGGACGAAGTGACGATTTGTCGTGTTCTCAAATGAGAGCCATTTCTGGCTTAATACCACTAATGGCCGCATGTTGGTTATAAGGAAGCTACATTGAGCGTTTGAAACCAAGCTTTCTGTGACGTAGACACATTGGGGGTAAATCAGGAGTTTACAGTCTCCAGTCATTGGAGGTGAATCAGGAGTTTCCTGCGATTCCTCTTCGTTATCCCGCACACCTTGACACCAAACCTGTTCTTCAGACTGGAGATTGTATTGGTTGAGCTGCCATTCTTAAGCAATATTCCTAAGGTATTTTTTGAAAGGATAACTCTCGTTCCTATACCGCTGCTACCAGCCAAGGTGCTGTAGAGATGCCGACATGCTTTTACCCGTGAGATCACCCAATCATTCTCCCATCGAACACGTATGGAACATGATAGGATGACAAATCCAGCGTCATCCACATCCAGCATGGGCCGTTGCTGATTTGACTGACCAAAAGCCATGGAAGTCCGTCCTACACAACATATACGACCTATACCTATACGACACAAGGCACGCGAGTTTACATGCTTACATTCAACATCGTGTCAACTACATAGTTAATAATGTCCCACCATTCCACATTTGAAATATGTGACTCACATGAAACATTCAACCTGTGATTTGAAATATTAATCAAATAAATGCATTGCCTAGACAAATATTTTCCTTATATTTCATTTCTCAAAACTGATATCGCCTTGGTTATGGGATTTCACTTTTTATGTGTATAAGCTATAGCCAATCGAGGCAAAAATTTCATAAATAAGTGAGTTATGAAACAAAGTGGTTATAATTAACTGAATGTAGCGAAACGTTTACAAGAACATTTAGTATTTTAAATACTTATTTATAAGAAATATTTGAAAGTATTTTAGCTTTCTGGGACTTTATTGTCTTTCGCCCTAAAATTTTCATTTTTCTATAGCTCTATATTGCCCAAAAAGATTAATTTACTCTCTTAAATACTCTTAAATATATTTTAACTAATAAAATCACTGCTTATTATATGTTTGAAATAACGTAAACCATTGCATGGAGTAATTTTGCTGCTTAAGAACTCATTTCATTTTTCAGAATGAAAATATTGAACCTGAACCTTTCAATAAAACGATTATGGTAAGTAGAATTCTCTTTACTTTTCAATGACTTATGTTTTCCATTTCCGAGACGAAAAAAATCTATATCTTATCTTGACAGTATTTTAATGAAAATATCGGGAAAGTAGGTAACATGAGAGTGCTTGCGAGTATCTCGGTCAATGTTGCAAATGATTCTTTTGAACTTAAAACATATACTTATTTTTATGTATTGAACACTGTGAGTGTTATATTCTCTTGAGCAGTGAGAGTTAAACTTTTTGCTCACCTTCAGCTTTGTGTTCACTAACTACTCACGTGATCATTTCATTTATTGGGGCGTTTAATGTTGCTGCAATTTTAATAAAGTTTAAAATTAAATACGTGATAAATCTGTTATTTAATCTATTATTTACCTGTCATTTACATAAAATGGGTTAATTTTATTTCATTCCTTTGTCTCTAAAATGCAGACTATTCCCGCTTTAAGAGAAAAATCAGAGTGTTTTTATGAAACACTTAGCAGGACAAATGAGGTAAAGGGCAGAATGAACTATGTCTAATTTATAAAGGAAAATTTTGTTAATTAATGACTCACTAAAAATTCATAGTTAATTAATCAACCGGTTTCTGTGATTTAGCATACAGACAACATTTCACCTTTATGTGTTAGCAGGAATGTGAATTTAAATGCAAAATATTATTTATTTAAAACAATACACCTTAAATCTACTGCTTTAACTAAGATAGTAGTATGAATATTTTAAAGACTTGATGTTATTTATGAGTAGATATTTTAATGATCACAATTCTAACCCTCTTTTACTTTTGAAGAATTTATTTCTTAGTATTTTTCCTTTTCACTTCAACAGATGGTGACATAAGTTTCGCTTTTCTATCAGTTAGTTAAAATACTCATAAAAATGTTTACTGTCCTCTCGTAGACATGTTTCTAATCTCCCTTTTCACTATTGCAGATAAAGAGGAAAGTTCTATTTAACTTTGAAATTACACTTCTGAAA
This sequence comes from Stegodyphus dumicola, assembly GCF_044657685.1. Taxonomy (NCBI): domain Eukaryota; kingdom Metazoa; phylum Arthropoda; class Arachnida; order Araneae; family Eresidae; genus Stegodyphus; species Stegodyphus dumicola. The sequence goes on along the minus strand of NC_140772.1, from coordinate 15,435,345 downwards.
ATTTACTCACATTGCGCCGATTTCTGTTGCTTATTATTAGCTTATTTAGCAGCTAATTAAAACATTCAAGTTAAAATAACTATTTCCCTTGAGTAACTATTATTTGATCGTGTGACATATGTATAAATCGGTAGCAATGCTTTTACGATTTCAGTTTATTTTCTTCGAAACGTATTTAAATTATTCACTTTATATTTCCGTTTAGATTTCAGCACATTATATGACTGAAAAAAAGATTTAATTTATTCTTTGAATAAATATTTCTGCAATTGAAGCATTATTTTCTCATTTCATTTCTGGAATTCGTTACTATTTAATATATTGCACTCTAGAAGTTAATGAACTCAAAACATTTTTGCTATAGCCGTAAAAATTTAAAGTTACGGATATTAGAAGAGATTAATAATGCACGGAAACAATATTAGTACTATTAATAAAGAAAACAAGTAATATAAAATTTTTTTTAAAGTCCAATTTTTACTTTAAATTTTTAAAATAATACAAAAATAAAATAAAATAAAAAAAATAAATAAAATACAAAAATATAATTTAATTAAAAATTTAAATTTTTTAAAAAATACAAAAATAAAATAATAAATAAATAAATAAAATACAAAAATAAAATTTAATTAAAAATTTAAATTTTTAAAATAATACAAAAATAAAATAAAATAAATAAATAAATAAAATACAAAAATAAAATTTAATTAAAAATTTTAATATGTGAAAAAACTGTATTAACATCAAGTGTCATCCACGAAAATTTTAAAAACGTATTTGAACTTAAGTCGATGAATAAAAAGTATTTTATTAAAGATTGAAAATTTGAACAACATATTGGGAGAGTGTGAGCTAATAGTAGGAATTTAAAAAAGTAAGATTCGGCAATGGTTGTCGAACGCTCGATATTTTGTAAAAGACATGTTACAGACAAAACTTTTGCCTGATTTTGCAAGATAAGCGGTAAGGAGCCCGAAATATATATTACAAATTAAAAATGGTATGTATTACAGTGCATTAGTTAGAGTGAGTTACAGTTACATTATTTGCAGTGTTTTCCACTAGCTATAAAATTAAATCCTTTTGGGGATTAAATTTTCAAGATGGCTAGGAACAAGCCTTCTCAAACAGTTGTAATTAGGAGAAAGTTATTTGAGCCAGAAAAAGGGAAGCATAGCGTTGCCACAGCTTATTACCGAACACTATGTAGCATCAACAAGGATCTGAAGTAATATTATGGTTCTTAGATGTTATGGAAGATAAAGCTATATTATACAAAATGTTGTGCAAGAATATCAGAAGCTTATGGAAAATCAAGCTATACAAATAATATGAAGAATATTTTGACAGAAGCAATTCAGCTGCTTGTGCTCGAACTATAAATTTTTGAAACGTAAAAATATATCAACAAAATGGCGCTGTTTGAAAAATGCCCTGTTTTTATATTATAGTTTACCTTGCTATGTATTTATTGTTGAATAAATGCTTCTACTGAAGCGAACTATACAATAAAAAATCTTGGATTACAAGTATGATGATTGAAAACTCAAGAATGGTTCAATGGGATCACAGATTTCAGTTTTATTGGTCTATATTTACCACCTGCTGTTGGCAGCAGTTCTATCTTTTTGCAATGCAGTAATGTTAATGTTTTCTCCTAACACTGAGTAACAACAAATACTTGTATTTTTTAAAATTTTATTCCACAGAAAGGTTACATATGCTAATCGTACTGTTCTTGCGAATATTTGCATCAAAATAAAAAAATCTCTAGTATAACCTACAATTATTGTTTTTCGTTTTGCTGTCAAATCATGCCAGAATTTACTCTCATCTAGTAGACAACAACCGTTAGACACCTGCTATAATTGCTTGACTAGTGTTCTTAACAATAAGTAGGATATTTTCTTTTTCAACAAAATGGAGCAACTTAAAAATCAAATGTATCTCGCTTGTCAGCAACTGACAAATAATATTGAAAGAGAAGCTTTCTAATAAGTAATCTAATACGTTTTATACATGCATTGTCGACTATAAAAAGGAATTCTGTAGTTGTTATGCATATATTTAAAACTTAAAATATTATGTCATGTTTCATTAGCTTAATTTTATTTTCTGTTGCAGCACTGTTTTAGTTATCTGGAAGAAATACAGGCCAAGAGTTAGATGGAAGAGCGTTGACTTTCAGGCAGCAAATTCAACGATGTACAGCTATCTGTTAGTAAATTGTATTTACCACACATTACCATATTTGAAACTTTATGAGAAAAGGTAGTATGTAAGAGCCTGAAGAGGATATGCACGGGTTCTGGTTTTGATATTTATAATGTAATTAGCAGACTATTAAATATGAAAACTTTTCGATGATTGCATAGTTCATTTTATCTATATTTGCAAGAGAATTTTGAAACAGACATTTAATCTCCAACGCTAAGTTTTATTTCGCCAATATTTATTCCTCAATCAAACTTTACATGACTATTATCTAACGTGAATTGAAAATAACTTTATATGATAGTTTAATTTATGTTTAATAATCCACAAGTTAATATTTTGTTCGGAAACACAGTGCATGTTAGACTCTCTGTAGTTATCAAGGAAAATATCCAAGTTGTGGAGATTAGGGGTTTAAAACGATTCTTAAGTTAATAAGGATAGGTATGAATATTTCAAGTATCCGTGAATATTAAAAAATAATAATTACAAGAATTATGACAAAATAAAAAAAAACAGAAGCATGATGTTTAAAATTACATTTAATTCTGTTTTCACATGAGTCTTTCTTTTACCTGAATTCAATTTGACATGAATTAAAAATGAATATTTCATTCTCTTTTTACGTATGCCATTTTGAACAAAGTACGTGCATCATTTTGAATGAAAACGACTATTCTCTTTTTACGCATGTTATTTAAGACGAGAGCTATAAATCAATTTCTAAGAATTTTCATTTGCCTAAATTCTAAGAAAAAATTTTTTATTTTTGGCGTTGTAGTAGCCCTTTAATAATGTCTTGCAATGCACATCTAAGGAAAATGAGGAGCACATGGCCTTTAAATATTCAAAAATATCAGTTTTCAGATTTTTACATTTTATGAATTTATAAACATTTCTGAACAAAATACAAAAAACCGCATTGCAAAATTCCCATTATTTCTTGAGTTGTGAAAGTTCATATCGGACAGGATGCTCGTTTAAAGAGAGAAATGTGGTGGTTGTTTACATTTTGGGTTACCCTGTGTACGAGCTCACATTTTCATTATTATTATACACAGAAATATTTTACACTGCCTTTTTTTTAAATTTCCTACACGGGAAGAAGGATGGCAACTACTCAACTTTACTGCTGGTAGTTTGTTTACTTGATATTTCTTATTCCCACGCTGAATCGAACGCTGTTTGAGAGTTTCTATTTGGGTCTTTCATAACAAGTTTGTTTTACTGAGTAAAAGTTTATATAAAGAATTTTGTTTTGAAATTAAATGAATAATGATATCAAAAGAGCTTCAGGTTAAAGACCGAGGGAAAGGAAAAGAAATAATATTTTTGGAAATCAATACCCAAAAAATATTGATAAAGATGCATATTGATAAAGATGATAAAGATAATATTGATAAAGATGTCTCTGGATCAGCAAACAAACTTCTAGATCATCTAGTACTAACTGGAGATGATGAATTTGAAGGGTAAGAATCAGTTAGGAGAATACAGATTGGATAAATTAATTTTTTTTGAGGGGGAAGGAGAATAAGCCTATTTTAAATACAAGAGTTTACAAAATAATTAAATAAATAAATGTAATTATGCATGGAAATGAAGAATTTTCTCAAACTTTCGTGTTAAAAAACTATGTTCGTTTAACATATGACAAAGTATTTTGATTTAGTTTATATAAGAGAAAAATTCATTTTAATGCATTATTTGCAGTGCCTGAGTACATAAAATATAAGTAAATATGATAGCTCTACTCGCTACTGAGCGAAGAACGATCGAGTGATTTCGAGCCATCAAAAGATAGGCTGGATACCTGGAAATTCTTATGATTTTTTATTCACAGAAAAGTAGCTTTTTTATTAATGGTAAAGCCTGAAAAATTAGATTACAGAAAAGCAAATGATGTCGTTATAAATATTTTCCTTACATGTTTTGGGCGATATATCTAGGTTTATTTTAACATAACGGAAATATCATGAACAAAATTGCAAATATAACATTTCGCCAAACCTATTTTGAGCTATATATGTCCTAACCTGGGCATTATTTATCCAGTTTTAAACGAAAAACACCATAAATTGGGTTCACTGCCCATGAACAGCCGAGTATAGGGTAAAACGATGCAAATTTTTTCGCTTACTTACTAAAAGAAGATTTTGGCTTCGGAAGAAAAGATATTCTAGAGCCATGGCGAAAGAGTCGAAGACCTCAAAATGTGCAAAGATTTCATAACCGAATTCTTGGCTATATTTCTGGAATGCATTTGATTTTAGAAAGACGATCGTATTTCTTTCCTTGTAACGCATTTTATCTTACTTCGAATATCGTTCCGAACCATTCATCATTCTCGAATCATTCCCAAATTGAGAGGGACGAGTCGTCATCCTTCTGGGTTGCGAATTAATAGCATTAGAAAATAACTTTCTTTTTATCAATCAACCGCTTTATTTATATACCCCAGAGCTTTTAAAATACCTCTGAGTTCATAACAGGCAGTTATATTTTGCCATCCGTAGATAAGGTGCCAAGAGCAGAGATGAGAATTTTTGGCACGTAAGTGAAGGTTTTTTTTCCCCGAAACGGTAAGCAAGCCCTAAGGCCAAGCAATTTTCTTGGGGAAGTTTATAATTAACTGTGCCACTCGAAATGTATAGATTATGATTCATTTGCAGTTATCTTCGTTCATATATTATACATCTATATATTATTATTTTAAATCTGTTAACACATTAATCTCCGGCAATTTTAGGAAGATCGCTCTTGGAGGTATTACAGTTTTCTGTTTTTGAGATAGATATGGCTGTTTACGAATTTTGATGAAGTAAATAATAATTCATAATGCTGCTTATAACGTATTTCTCCTGCCTTCGTGGTGTGGTGGTCTGCACACTAGGTGCGCATTTCGGAGGTCAGCGGTTTAATTCTCAGCGAAGGCGTTGCTAATTTTTCATTTTTCGTGCTTCCAAAAAATCCTAATATCTCTACAGTGGAGCCCGAATTAAAAGGGTCTTGCATGATGATTCTTCTGACCCAGGATTTGGCGATTGGATCCCCTAAAAACCCAGTCGTCCTTTGGTAGTGGGAGTATATAAGGTATTTCTCCCGCCTCCTTGGCATGCCTTCGTAGTGTGGTGGTCTACACACTGGGCGCGTATTCCAGAAGTCCGCGTTTCGATTCCCGGGGAAGGCGTTGCTTATTTTTCATCTTTCTTGCTTCCAAAAAATCCTAATGACTCTACATGCTTAAAATAAAATTAATGTTCACAGATTTAAAATCCATACTCAGTGAAAGCACTACGATGTTATACAGGATGCGTTTACAGATTGTTTTTATTTCTTATGTGCTTCGTCACTAGGCACTACTCAGAAAGAGAGGGATGTCCCGTGGAGGACTTTTGAAGGTAACTGGCTCGTATCCACGTTACAAAACCACGAAATATACATCCACATGGGCAAAACCACGAAAACGCCCATGCAAGCAACTCCATCTCTGAGACTCAACCAACAGACCGAAATTTTATCATTCGGCCGCTGGTGGATCTTGCATTTACAGTTTAAGACTAGTTTTTCAACATATTCCCAAACCACCTGTCAAATAATAGATGACAACAGAGTTTAATCAACGGCATGGAAGTTTGCTTTTCGTAAAAAAAATCTGATGTACGCACCACATGACGTCCTAGTACGGAATATTAAATTATACGCATTTTTTCTGCATTTCATTTAAACTTATTTCCTCAAATTTCATTAGAGATATATTTCTCATTCATTTAATTCAGTTCTCACTTCGCGGTAAGGCAAAAATACATAAAACCTCAAAATATGTTTATTAAAAATTGAAAGCAATAGAAAAATATAAAACACACCAAATACAGTTAAAACAATTAAGAAAACAATATTCACAATTAAAATTTGGATTTCTACGCAAAACAAGCAATTCGGCTAGTGAGTGAGAACGCAGATTTTTGGCGGTGCACAAAACTGAAAGTTTACCGTAGGTCCCATTTGGGAAAAAGACACTGATGATGCAGAAACTGGCTTAATTCACTATTCTGCTAAGTTTCAAATGTAAACAAAAATTAGGCTTGGACGCATTTAAACAACTTTTAAATTGTTGATAATTCTACAACTATTGCATGCAGAATTAACTAAAGGCATAAAAGCCTTAATCGGACGATAAAAACAACATAATTCAATCATTTTTAAAGCAAAAAGTGCACAATTTACAAACATATAAGAATAAAGAAACTGAGATCACAGAACCGAGTAACCGAGTGAATATATATATATATATATATATATACTTCCAGCAAAAAAGTGTGAAATTCTCAACCTTTCTCCCCACTGATTAGATTTTGCGTAAATTGAAGTTTCATATCAAACGCCATTTTTTTAGTAATTTTAATTAAATTAAGACCGCTATAACCACAGAGTTTATCAATATTCCAAAAGACGAGTTCTGTAAAGAGATTAAAGAAATGTTACGAAGGAGCGAAGTATTGTACAAATATAGAAGGATTGTATATTGAAAGCCAAGAATTAAAAACGTTGTTTTCTTTAACGCACTTTTCTAAAACTTTGTAGACACACTATGTCTAAAGTGCTTTTATTAGTATTTAAAATTTGTTACACATTATTTGCTGATAATGTTTTAGGCAGATTGTTGTTGACAGGTGATACGAGTTGCAAATCCATTTAACATTGAGGTAAATTGCTATCTTGCCAAATTTGCAAGATAGAAACCAAGCTAACAATGATTTTGACAACTAATTTTTGGCGCCAAATTTGGCGAGGAATTTGAAAAGGTAGCCAAAACTTGGCGACCATTAGACGACATTTTGGTCCAGTCCCTGTATTAGGGTAATAAGTGTTGTAACTGAATAAATGTACGTGATTACTATATTAGCTGTAACTGTAATTCGACACTCATATTGCCTTCCAGCAATTTTGGGAAGCAGAACTTACTAGAAAGATCTTGGCGGCCGGGTGAAAACTATATATGGCCGGAGACAGCATCTGCTCGCAGTAGTAATTAGTTATTGTTGTTGCGAGTTGTTAGTTCAGCATGAATTAAGATATCACCTTGCTAAACGTCCGTGGAATGTAATGTATGTGTATCAAATCAAAAGAGAAACACGTTAATGTAAAATCTATATGAAGGCCATAAAGCTATCTTAGATTGGATTAAATATGAATACCATTTCAATGGCAGTCAAGCTTAAGTTCCCGTTCTTTAGCGGCAGAAAAGGAATTTTCACACATGTTCAAAACTACGCCAGTCTCAGGCTATTCTTTTTGCCTAACTTTGAAAAGCTGTTATCATGGAAAGATTAACGTAATTCACCAATTTAGAATGCCTATGAGGAAAAGACGATGAATACCAGGGTTTTTCTTCATGGTTTAATAATACAGTCAAAAGTCTTTAATCCGGACGTCCATAATCCGGAATGATCTATAATCCAGACCTCGAAGCTACAAACTTTCTGCGCATGCGTGAGCGCATAATACCTTTACGCATGCGCATAATACGTTTACGCATGCGCGTTTAATGTATAACGGACGGTATAAGCTAAGCTAAAATTATCTAATTATCTATTTCAGTTAATGTTGCAGATTGCATTGTTCCTTAATCTTCTAATTGGATCCGGCTTATTATTTTTTGCTAGACTGTTAGAGCAATTTTATAAAAGTAAGCTTGAACTTTCGATTAAGTCAAAAAGAATTTCCGATTCTGGAGCTGCCAAAGAATCTACAAAGCGAAAGCATTTTTACCATCAAACAAAAAGTGGAATTGCTGCAAAAAATGGATAAAGGCGTATCCTTTGTTTCTCTAACCATTCCGAAATCTGTTTATCAATTTCACGCTGCTCTGCGGGAGTGGAGGAAACGTCGCGGCGCGCAAACTTGATCTGTCAGTACTATCCTTATCTTCAGGGCAGATGTTTTTATTTTATTCGGCTTATAATTCCTTACTAAATGTAGTATTTCATCTCGATGTACTCCGTCTTTGATATGATTTAAATCAAATTCCTCGTCATTATAAATATCGCGAATACACATCAAGTAGTTTTCTGGCTGCAATTTTCTAATTTCGACTATGCGTAATGTATGCTTTACGCATGCGCGCGTTGAAAGAAATGTTTAATAAAGTAAACAAATAAATATTAAGCTTTTTTATTGTAAATTTGGATACCCTTTAGATCATAACTGCTCTTTATTTCATAAAATACGGTTTCATATTTTTAATTTTACAATTTCTGCATGCCATCTTACCAGATTTAAACTGATAATCTATAATCCGGAAAAATCGATAATCCGGAATCGCCGAAGTCCCGGCGAGTCCGGATTAAAGACCTTTGACTGTAAATGTACCAGGGGGATGAAGCAACGACTTTACAACTGAACAGAAACGAAACGGAGACGTATTTTATCTAATTATTTTGAGGTAAACAGATCATGTTTGCAAAAACGATTTGTAACGAGAGAACATCACGCTTGTATCTACTGCAGTATATAATGTCCTAAAACATGATGTCGTAAAGTCATGCATTTTACTTGAGCTAATTTAACGCTGAAAGGTAAGAGTGCCGTCGATGACGCCGGTGGTGGCAGAACTTGTTGTGTTGGTTGGAGTCACAATTTCATCATGACACCAGGAATCCGAAATGTTGTTGGTTTTCTACTTAGTGTGTGAGACTAATATCTACTTACTCAGGGTACATATTAAGTGTCCTCTTCGCTTCTACATAACGTAACATATCTATTATTTGGAAATTAATAAATAAGTATTAGAGCGAGTCAAATGAAAGTGAGCCAACCCCTCCTCAGCAAGAATGGTTTGGTCCATCATCTGCGGCGCATGCGCGTAGTACAGAGACAGCCTTCATTTACGAAAGTGGCGCGAAAGTGTGAGGTTAAAGTTCTTTACGGCGCTTTTACACGGGGTTGAAGACGGTAGCGTGACATAATGGACGCTCCAAAAGAGGAACAGCGTGGTGTGGTCAGGTTTTTGACAGCTGAAGGTGTTTCCCAACATGAAATTAGTCGCCGTATGACTGCTGTGTACGGTGAACATTGCTGTGAAGCGTTGGAGCAAACGGTTCAAAGAAGGACGTGAAAGTTGCAAAGACGATCCAAGACCGGGCCAAAGCCACCTTGCAATCACCCCCGACACAATTGCACAGGTTGATGAGCTGATTAGACAAGAACGGAGGATAAGCATCGATGAACTGGCAGAGCGTGTGAACATCAGTCACGGTTCGGTTCACACCATAATTCATGATCATCTCGGTTATCGGCTTTTGTGTGCTCAATGGATGCCCAAGATTTTGAACGACCGCCAGAAGACGGAGAGGTTCGGCGCTGCTTTGACTCATCTCATCCGGTATCACAATGAGGGTGACGACTTCTTGTCTGCAATTGTGACCGGAGACGAATCATGGTGCCACCACTACGAACCTGAAACACGCCGGCAAAGCTTACAGTGGAAACATTTGAATTCACCACCCCCGAAGAAAGCGAAGAAAGCATTTCCTCGGGAAAGGTGCTATTGACTTTTTTTTTCGATCGTCAGGGGCCATTACTGATTGAATTTGCTAAACGTGGAGAGACTATCAATAGTTCGCGATATTGTGCAACGCTGGATCGGCTACGTGTCTCAATCAAGAACAAACGACCTGGAAGATTGACGAATGGTGTGATCTTGCTACACGACAATGCTCGTCCCCACGTCGCTGCTGTGGTTAAAACACAACTGGCAAAGTTCAAGTGGGACACGCTGCAACATCCTCCATACAGCCCAGATCCGTCGCCATGCGATTTTCACATTTTCGGGAAACTGAAAAAACATTTCAAGGGTACCAGATTCGTGTCGGACGACGCCGTGAAGGAGTCGGTTACAGACTTTTTGAATCGACACGGGGATCACCCGGCTCATTTGTCAATGGGATAAATGTCTCAATGTTCATGGAGACTACTTTTAAATAAAGTACTCTGCTTGTCATATATTCGCATTGGCTCACTTTCATTTGACTCGCCCTTATATAAAGGTTGTAGAGTTCCTCACTGGGTAATTCTAAGATACTGTTGAAAGTGAAGAATCTTAAGAACTAGTAAGCGAATAATTGCTTGAGTTTGTGTGACAGGAAACAACAAGATGGAAGAGTAAAATAACCCTTTATTATTCAAAATAAGATTTGACAGAACTCCGTCTTGGAGTTGTACAATAAAGCTGACACATGGGCTTGAACTTAAAAGACTAAGAATTAAACTAAACCAATCTTAACTAAAGAGATATAGCCGAAGCTATCAAAATTCTAACAGAATTGGCCCCTTAACGTTAACAGATTGTGAAGCTATCAAGGGCCTAAAGTACGGCCGTGCGTATTAATAGCTTACGAGAAAGTAGCCTAAAAAGGCGCACGCGTGCAGAAAGAATACCTGGTATCTCTCTCTCACTAAGACCGAAGAACTTCGCGATTAAATACCGCTCTTCCTGTATTCAGACGTGATTTTAAAATTACGTCCTGGCCGGAAGTAGTAAGTTGAAGTTAAGAATCGATAGGAAAGGAACTTTAACTCAAACTTTAACTGTTAATAAAATTAACATAATCCTTACTACCTTCGCTAGCAAATAATAATTTTACTTCCATTAACTCAATATTTCTTTTACTAATATAATTTCTCATTATGTATTCAGACGTGATTCTAAAACTAGGTTCTGGCCGGAACTGGTAAGTTGAAGTTAAGAATCGATAGGAAAGGAAATTTAACTGTTAATAAAATTAACATAATCCTTACAAGGTTATAAATGCATAGAATAATAACATCTTTTTATCTAAATTATATCTTTTTTTCACACAGAATACATTTTAAGGCTGGTTCTTCACATTTAAAAAGCCTATTTCTTGTCTATCCGTGGTCGAGAGTCGCTGAACCGTGTCGCTGAACAGTGATAGTTCCGACCTGGGTTCGGGTTCAGGCAAACGGGCTGGCTGCATGGACGCTTTCGTGGTTTTCCCTAACGTGCAACATATATACGAGCCAGTTTCCTTAGAAAGTCGTCCACGAAGGCATCCATCCCCTTAGGCAGACAGCCTTAGTGCTCTTTGCAGTAATGAAACAAACCAAACCAAACCTTTAATTTCTTTTTTATGAATTACGTATTCACGGTCAGGGTCAGCATAACTACGTCGTCAGTCCTCACTTCCTGTTTCGTAAGTCCTAATCAAACCTAGATACAATGAAATGAACACAGATCTTTATTCAAACTGACATCATTTATTATTAATATGTATTAAGCTAGGAATATGACTGTTTACCAAACTTGAAGAAATGCTAATCCAAGCAACACAGAGCATAGGCTTAAGTACTTGCATTTTATAAAATGTCGTAACGTTTATGGTTACAAAGTACATATTTCTTAATAACATTCTGGAAATTTTCATTTTGCGCTCCATTCCTGAAATATTAAGAATCATAGCATAGCATCAGATTCTGCAGAACAGAGTAACAACTTTTACGAAAGTATTCCCTGACTCAGCAGGAACTAAAAATGGGTCAACTTCGATAAATCTGACGTTAAATCACAATAGCAAAACATTCAGCTTTTTCTAAAGCCGTCCCTTGCATTCAAGAACCTATTCAACCTTCAAATCGAAACTCAAAAGAACATTTTTATTCTGACCTCGCCACCGCTGAATATATCTCTCATATTCTGTTAGAATCCAAATGTTGGAATTACCTGCAAATAGGGACGTGTTGCTGCCCGTATCGAACTTAAAAAGAGGAAGAAAGATAGATCGTTCGTTTGAATGACGCCAGTAGGGATTTATAAACGAACGCCAAAGAATATATATCATGGACGAAATCATCTATTATTCCGAAACGTGATTTTTCTTTTCTTTATTTTATTTTCTTTGGTAATATACCAAAATGATTTATCCACTTTTGTTTTAACAAATTATATATATGTAATAACAAAATTCCATAGTCAAGAATACACTTAAAATTCTAACTGTATGTTCTTTTCATTTTTAATGGCGACGTTCTCTTCTTTGAAAGTACGTGGAATTAAATTCACAGCCCCGTAGTCAAGTTGTTTTTCCCGCCTTTTCTACACGTACAGTTATATAATGTTCTCGAGATATTTAAAACGAACTGGATTGGCTGACGAGGCTGACGTCATTTCTTTATAAGTTCCGCCTTTCCAGAGGCTATAAAAGGACTCGCAAAAGGAATATCGGGGCTTTTTCTTAAATGTCACGATGCAGTAAACTTCATACAAAAAGATATTAGTAATTCTTTTATTTACTCCGGATATCTGATTTTTGTATCTCCTGAATAATAATAAATGGATCCTGTTTTTTAAAACTATCGTCTGATTATTTAAGCTAAATCTGATACATCACACACACACACATATATATATATATATATTTGACATAATAAAAGCAAGGAAAAGAAAAGACGGAACACTGTTGATGCGTAGTTATCCTACATTGAAGAAGAAGTATTCTGATTGCGTCGTAAGCTAATGCACTTCATAAATAAAACTTGGCAGTCGAGGCGATCTTAATTCCATTTTTATTTCCAATCGACATTATGTGGCCACATATCATTTGGTACCCTAATCGTGCCTGTTCAAGAACATTTACATTATTGATATTATTGCAATAGAGTAGCGGTATTGCGTTCAAGCACAGCACAGACAGAAGCTGAAGTGCGTAGTTATGAAAGATGGAAGCACTTTCATAACTACGAGAAATAGAAGAGAAATGTTTTAGTTTACAATGGTAGTTTCAGTTCCCAATTATTACGTCATGAGAGCTGCGCAAGACATAGAATGATCTAGAAGTGACGCAATCCAGAGAAGTTATTGCGATTTTTAGAATAGAGAGGGAGAATTAATGTTTTACAGTTAGTTTAAATTATGATTTTGTTTCACACATTTTTTTTTTATCTTACACATATATATATATTAATTGAAAAAAAACTTGTAAAGCTAACAAGTAATTAGACGTAAGACCTATTTGGTCTTAAAAATTTGCGCATAATGCTGCAAAAAAATATGAAATAATAGCAGTAGGTAGAAACATTGCAGCGATCTTGCTAAAAAGTTACCAGAAGCTCCACGAAATATTTTAACGCTGTATTACTAAAATATAAACTAAGAAGAAATTTGTCTGGAAAAACTGGAAAAAACTGTAAACACGCGAAGAAAACCACCAGAATTAATGCTGGAAGACAGGCTAATGCACGAAAAAATTAATCTGACCGTTGTGATATGTGAAAAGTTAACTCACATGAAAAATAGATTGACGGAAAAAATACATATGAAAAGTTAATACATATAAAAAATATAGACTGAAAAAATGCCAATATATAAAATGCAAAAATTAAAATGAAAACATAAATTGCAACAAAACAAAATACAATAATTACACACCGGAAAATGGTAAATTATCCCACTTGTACCCTCAATTGGCTTTTCAAGGGAAAAAAAAACTGAGTGTCGAACTAGGTTAAATACCATTACGCGTTTCGCCGAAACAGACCATTGAAGCTCTTGTTTAATGCGAAAATTTTTTTTTATAAAAGAACATTAATATTCCCGAATAAATCTTTTTTGGAGCTTCACTGCTCTGTTCCTTTTTCCCGACGCGTCTGCTGAAAAACACATTAGGGTGTTAAAAACAATTGCAACTCCGAACAATGTAAAATCAAAATCAAAATCAAAATAAAATAAAATAAATAGCGGTCTGCTATTAGTCAAAAAATTACAACAACGTACGGCCTGGTTCTGTATAGCTTAAAGAAGATAGAACTTTTATAAAGAGAATGGTGCTGTAATCAAATAAAAATGCAAGTAAATTTGCAAGAAAACAAACGTCGCAGGGTTTTATTAGGACCAAAAAAACACAGACAATAGAAACGAAAAAACTGACCTGAGAGGTGCCGTCCTTTGCATCCGAAAAATTTTTAGAAAAGGGTACAAAACCCCTCCGTGTCCAACCAACCTAAGAGTGTTTTAATTTTAAGATTAAATGTCAATATATTCATCGGACAGAAGAACGAACTGAAATGAATGCAGTTCATTACTTCTATGCAATAAAAATTATAAGGTCGACCGCAAAATTCTGTCCGTTTCAGAAACAAAAGGAAATAATAATTTTAACAATACTTATTGTAGAATATAATTTCTGTACTTTTTTATGACCTCTTGCCAACATGATCGTAATTCGTAAATACCATTTTTGAAAAATATCTTGCCATTATAGGCGAAGAACTGAAGTAGTGCTTGGCTGACATCTGCTTCAATTCTGAACTATTTCCCTTCAAAAATTTTGCAAGGAGAGAAACTAGTGATAATCTGTGAGTTCTAGGTCTGGAGAGTATGGTGAGTAAGGCAGAAATTCTCGGCCTGGCTCTACGATTTACGAGTCGCTTGAGCAGCATGTGGTCTGACATTATCATAACGCAATACGATGGGCTTTCTATAGAGCATCACTGGCTTCTTTTCTTTAATAGCTTTGTTTAAATCATCCGTCTGCAGACAGCACGTTTTGGAACTGAGCTTTTCGTTAGGTTTTTAGTATTCTTAACTGTCCTAGGATGCCTCATCATATACACATCATTCTCTTATTCAGGCGCAAGAACGAAATATTCGATGATAAACGAATTAAATAAAGTGCAGGAATAATAAAGAGGCCAAAGAATCAAAGTGTAGCACAGAAGGAGAAATTACCAGCTCCTTTCCTCCAAATCCAGTTATCTGTAAGTCATTCCTCATATCCAGGGCTGTTTAAGACGGCACGCTCCGACTGCAGACGAAGTTCCGAGCTCGTAAAAGGCGTATCAACTACGTGTTAGCAATTATAAATAGAAGCACGATATGCAAGTTAGCTATTTTGGGATTAAACCGTTGTGATGCAGTGGCCGAAACCGCTACACAAACCCGGGTTGTAATACCGGGTTGAAATGAACTTCTAACTCAAGCTATAACAATACCTGAATTTTAATAAAATAAAAACATTAACAGTTGCCATTCTTGGCAGTCTGGGACTTGAATATATTTAGTTACATAATTTCAGAATTTTGTTAACAGGAAAAATTCTTTATCGCATTACATACTAAGAATGATAGTTCTAGCGGACCAACATGCCCATAGCTCCAGCAGGAAAGAAGTCCCCTCTTCTCAGGAAACCACCTTTTATACCTCACTGTGTTTACTTGCTGAACTCTTGGAGGGGGGAAATGCCTTCACTTGTACATAACAAAAGTGTCCATCTCCTGACCCTGATGAAAAGACTTCTTTTATCTCTTTGTCCATTGGAGCGACATTCGAGGCTGCAACCGGAATCATTAACAAAAGCACCCCATTTCAACAGGATTTCACTCATGGACTGAAAACTATTGCACTCTGAAATCATTCATCCTGAACAAAGAAACTCTATGCGACCTTTTCACACCGTGTAGAAAGGTTCAAGGTGGCTGGTTGGCTGAGCTTACCTCTTTTCCTATCGATATTATCGCAAGTAATCCACTTTGCATCAACAGTTATCATTCTGTCCAAGATGGTTTCCTTTTTGTTCCGAGCAAGCAGAGATGTGCATTTGACAACTCAGTCATGCAATCTGGTTTTGCTTAACTTATGAGGCATCCATTTGGAATATTTATAACCAATCCTAGTTTCTGAATATGATATGAAATGGTTTCTTGAGAAGTTAGGCTTTTCTGCAATCTTTGCTGTTGTCTTGTCTGCTGTTGTTGCTCTTGTCTTGAAATTGTCACGACAATATTGTCATCGATTACATATGGCCACTCTGAGCTTGGATTATTATGAGATCGAAATCACATGCTTCAGAATTTTTGAACCGTATCCTGGACGTTCTATTCGAAACTGCATTTCCAACAAAAATTTCTTTAAATTTCAAAGACTTCTGTAGCAACTTTTGTTTCTGACTTCTGTTTATTCCTTGTTGGAATTCCTAAGAAATACAGTGTCGTAAATGAGCTTCATTGGTACCCATGTTTACACGACGTGTCTCACTTGATAATGACATGAGACACATTTATTTTATTTGATTAGAATTATCTATAACGTGCATAAATGTAATGAGTTATCATACATTCATAAGTCTTAAATGAACAAGTGCGTGTGCATTGAAACATGGGGGGGGGGAATAACATTATTAGATATAACTTTCTGGTAGACTTTATAAATATATTTTTGTATCTCTGAAATTGGTAAAGTTATGGAAGATGTACAATCAACAAGCTTTTGTAAACTGTTCAAATCGTTTCCCCTTTTATTCAAAAATTGGAAAAGACTGTTATAAAAGTTTCAAACGTGACCTGTGACTTGGACTTCAGCCCAAGATCCACCTGAAAATTTCTAGTGGTTATTTTTTACTTCAGGATGAAATTCAGTGCTTCAACCTTGAAGATGTGATCCATGACTGATAGGCACAGGTGATTCTTTCAATAGTAGACCAAGGAAATGCCAATATTTAGAGTAACTTTTCAGGTGTACACGTGTGAACTTTTCACGAAAGAAATGTGAGCCTTCTCATTCGGAATGCCGATGCAAAAATTCCTGACTTTATCAAGACAACGAATGACCGCTGGATAAGAATATTTCACATAAAACTACAAAGGTTAGTGACAACATTTTTCAGTCCATTTTTAAAACCGTAAAGCATCACCTTCGGCTATGGACAGACAGTGGTTGCGGTAGCATTTCCAGCATCTCCTCTTATACCGACATGGTGCAAGGAATGCAGTCATATACGCATTTCAAATTTAATGAACAGTCTTTGAAATACTATTTTTTTTTTTTTTTTTTTTTTTTTTTTTTTTTTGAGCTAAGGTGAAAAGAATCACTAACCATTTTATGCAATTAGACAGGGCATGATTTGGCTATTGCTAGATCGTAAATACACTGAAATGACAAAAGTCATGGGATAGCAATATGCAAATATAAAGATGGCAGTAGTATCGCGTAGAAAATATATAAATGCTTTGGCAGGGCTTTCATTTGTGTTCAAGTTATTCATGTGAAGAGGCTTTGACGTGATTATGGCCGCACGACGAGAATTAACAGACTGTGAACGCGGAATGGTAGTTGGAGCTAGACGCATGGGTCATTCCGTTTCGGATATCGTTAGGGTATTCAACATTCCGAGATCCACAGTGTCAAGAGTGTGCCGAGAGTGTTTAATTTCAGGTATAACATCCCACAATGGACAGCGCAGTGGCCGACCACCTGCACTTAACGACCGAGACCGGCGACGTCTGCATAGAGTTGTCAATTTTCACAGACAAACAACACTGCGTCAAATAACCGCAGAAATCAATGTGGGACGTGCGAGGGACGTGTCCGATAGGACAGTGCGGCAAAATTTGTCTTCCTTGGGCTATGCCAGCAGAAGACCGACTCGAGTGCCTTTACTGACAGCACGACATCGCCTGCAGCGACTCTCGTGGGCTCGTGAACATATCGGTTGGTTCCTAAACGAATGGAAAACCGTGGCTTGGTCAGATGAGTCACGATTTCAGTTGGTAAGAGCTGGTGGTAGGGTTCGAGTGTGGCGCAGACCCCACGAAGCCATGGACCCAAGTTGTCAACAAGGCACTGTTCGAGCTGGTGGTGGTTCCATAATGGTCTGGGCTGTTTTTACATGGCATGGACTCGGTCCTCTGGTGCAACTGAACCGATCATTGACTGGAAATGGATACCATCAGCTACTTGGAGATCATTTACAGCCATTCATGGACGTCACGTACTCAAACAACGATGGGATTTTTATGGATGACAATGCGCCATTTCGCCGGGCCACAATTGTTCGCGATTGGTTACAAGAACATTCTGGACAATTCCAGCGAATGATCTGGCCACCTAGATCGCCCGACATGAATCCCATTGAACATTTATGGGACATCATCGAGAGGTCAGTTCGTGCCCAAAACCCTGCACCGTCAACACTTTCACAATTATGGACGTCTATAGAGGCAGCATGGTTCAATATTCCTGCAGGGGACTTCCAATGACTTGCTGAGTCCATGCCACGTCGAGTTGCTGCACTTTGCCGGGCAAAAGGAGGACCGATAAAATATTAGGAAGTATTATATGACTATTGTCACTTCAGTGTACTTTATAGTATTATATTAAATACAGGAGTTTGCTTCTCAGAGTACACATAGAACATTAATACTATTTAGTCTATGTAAAGGATATCTTTTAAGACTTTTTAATATGTAGGAATTACGGAATTTAAAAATATGAGACTTATTTCGAATGAAGTACTGCATGTTATGACAGCTCACAGTGATTGATATTTCTTGTAAAAACACGACGCTTCATAATCTGTTATGATTATAAATGGAATCAATATTTTTGTGAACTAATGTTAACGCAATGGAAATATAATATAATATATTTAATGAAAGGTTTTTCTATATCTACCGAGCTTCCTCGATTTGCGGTGATAAGTCTGAAAGAATTAAATCATAGTGATAAATGTCTAACTGCAGTAAAATGGAAGTTCGATATCCTCCTAAAAAACAAAAAGCTTCCAGATTTTATATTCCGTCCAGAGAGGGTTTTTTTTTTAAATTTACGCACCCATGCACGTTTCGAGAGCATTTAGACTGAAAATATTTAAAAACCGCATATCTTTATAATTTCAGATAAACAGTCTTGTTGTGTTGTGACTGATTTGACTCATTTGTCTGACAGTAACATCAGAACAAGCGCAGAAGTTCAACATGGCAAGCACTGCAAGATTGCACCTGTTGTTAATATGAGCTTTGAGCACCAGACAAGTGTTACCAAATCCGAAATCTAAATTTTGGATTCCAGAAGCACATATTCGAATGGAGGACTACGTTATTCAAAATTTAATTCAAAATTTAAATTAATTTTATTTAGTTATTATTTATTTTTAAATGGCTGTTAGTACTTTTTTTTCACAGTGCGAGAAACATACATACATTCATGCAGATTCTTCCTTATTTAATTTCTTTAAATATAACGCAGGGCGCTAATATTTAGTGGCAACAATCTGAAAAGTGAAACGCCGTTTACAGTGAACCAATGCAAGAAGCCAAAACTAAATTAATAGCCCTTCTGGGCGAGCGCCAAATGGGATTAAAAAAAATTAATATCTCTACAAGTTGACCGTGGGCATCATACCCGGAATTACTCCTTTTAATCGAGAATCCAGTGTATAGAAAGATGCTTTGAACCAAGCTTTTAAAGCATGAAAAACTCATTTCTGTGAATTGTTTCTGAAAAATATTTCCCTACACTGCTTGATATGATAAAGCGAAAAGAATTCATATTCAACTTATAATTACTAAAATCCTATTAAGTAAGGGGGTTTCAAAGGAAAAATCACGAAATAAAATTCTGATAATCTAAAACTGTGAACGAACTTTTTTCGCAAATGAAATTTGCTTAAAGTTACTGGGTATTAAATCTTCCAGGCAGAAGATAAGAAATTGTTTTTGAAAGCGCGCACAAGTTTCTTCTATTTTCTGCCGTTTCCACACTTCGGCTGCTTTCATTTTTAGCGCTTTCTGCTTTTTTGATTGTAGAATATAGTCCAAGGGCGCTTGGAAACGTGTTGAATAGCACGTGAATATCTGTAGAAAAGAGCGACCCAGGATGTTTACGACATTCCTGTTGACAGAAGGCTACATTCTCCGGAAAGTGAATACTTTTTCCATTTATCTTTACAGATTACTTATAATAATATACCAGTTTCCTCTTTTAGTGGAAGACAGCAGAAATTTTTTATCTCATTTATCTTCATATTTTTTTTTTTTTTGAGTTTCAAATGTGCTTCCAACTAAAAAACGTTGCATTGAGTGAACCTACAGTCGAAATACATAAATAAACTGAAATGGTTTAAAGCACTGTTTTGGCAGGCTTACACTACATACAAGTATGCTTCAGATAAAGCAATCAAAAGCTGAAAACAACCCCACGGGGGGAAAACAAGTGAATTTTTAATTTTCGATAAAAAGTGTGATTCAGAAGCTGGAAATAACTTACGCTTCTACGAAGATTTAAGAATATTTTTTTTTTTTTTGTGAAAATTCCAATAAACTAAGTAAGTTATAATTAACAGAGTTTTTATAAAAAAGATTTCAGTTAGTTCCTTCTAAAATATTGTGTGCTTATGAACAGAATATCCTTTCAATCATTAAGACACAATAACACGCCGAATAAATACCAATTCAGAAGTTAAACAACAAAAATCAGCGTTATATTTACAAAATTTTCACAGGACTAGTTTCGATGGTTTTACCGAACCACCATCTTCAGCTGCAAAACCGCAAATGAACAAGATAGGAAAAATGATTAGATAAGATAAGAAAGCCTGGACAAGAATAAGCAAGTGGCGCCATCTGTTGGTGAAACCAGAACTAAAACATAATTTCTTTAAAGGCCGAAGGCAAATTTGGATTGGAATTAGGATCGTTAACTAGAACAGAAAGATTTTTATGAATAAGATTTCTAGATGGATTCTGGATTTTCTAGAGGCATTTCACATTCATTTCTGTTCTAGTTAACGATCCTAATTCCAATCCAAATTTGCCTTCGGCCTTTAAAGAAATTATGTTTTAGTTCTCGTTTCACCAACAGATGGCGCCACTTGCTTATTCTTGTCCAGGCTTTCTTTTCTTATCTAATCATTTTTCCTATCTGGTTCATTTGCGGTTTTGCAGCTGAAGATGGTGGTTCGGTAAAACCATCGAAACTAGTCCTGTGAAAATTTTGTAAATATAACGCTGATTTTTGTTGTTTAACTTCTGAATTGGTATCCTTTCAATCGTTTGTTTTGATCCATTCAAAAATCTTAAAATTTGAAAGCTCAGCAAAGAATAAAAATAAAGTAGAAACGAAAGACTCACGGACACACACACAGACAGACTCTTTCTTCTATTATATTTAGAGATTAAGCGAATGAGTCATTTATCAGTGATTTAACTGGACGTACGGTAAACGACAGCCTAATAAAATACAGATTTAAATTTCTCGCATAAAAACCGATATGTGTGAGGTAAAACATGTGAGTTTTCAAAACGAATGAAAATTTTGAATTTTTATTAATATCGTGAATCCCTTCTTATATTACATTAGAAGAAACTTTTTTATACCTTTCCCAACGTGAAAGACAGAAAAAAAAATAAAATAAAAGCAATTATTTTATCTGAAAGAAAATATTCTCGAAAGTATTTCCCAGTTCTTTGCCAATTTTACGAAAACGAGCATTAACAAAAATAAAATAAAATAAAAGAAGCTGGCTTGCCTCGGTGTTGACTCTAGACGGAATTTTAAAATAATTGCGAACTTCCTGTTACCTAACACGGAAATGTTATTTTCTTCGTGATTAAAGTTCAGCAGATATTATTACCGCCCACTCTCTTCTATCTAGCTTCAGAAGGGGGAAACGAACCTCCATTGCACAAGAGGGATAAGGCGAAGATTCAGCCTAAGGGATAGATTCTTAAATTTTCAACATCAGAATAGCTTAGATTACTCGAATAATGCTGAAAATCCGGATTGAAGGGAGAAAAATATATATTGGAAAGAAAGAGAACTTCTCTTAAATATGCATGATTCGGTCAAAACGATCGAATTCTAAATAATTTTTACCTCAACCTGTGGCAACTAATTTAACAGCATTAATACCATCTTTAAATTACATTTCTGCACATGCCTGTACAAAATTATAATTTTGAAAGAATTTTCAAACTTTATAAGAATTCATTTATTTTTAATCTTAACTGTCGCGGAAAACGTACAAGATCCATTTCCCAGTGCCACGCATATTCACAAAGCCTACAGACCATTTCTTTTACGGTCTGCTCTCATTGGATGAAACATCTGTTTGTCGGTCATATTTGGAATGGCGAGTAATCGCCTTCTAGGCGTGGTAATTAACACCAAACAAACCTTGTAGGCTTTCAGTACAGCGAGCAGAAACAGCTTTTATTTCATTTGATAATTTTTTATTTTATGAATGAAATACATTTTAAATAACCTACTGATCTTATTAATAGTTTATTAGTCCAAAGGGATTTGAATCCCGAAGGAAGTTTTGGCATTTTGCGTCGGACTCATAAATGTTGGTTCACTTTTCAAACTGTTGCCGCAAAATGTTAGAGTCCTGCATTATATTTGAAGAAATTAAATAATGAAAAATCTGCATAAATGTATGTATATTTCTCGTATTGTGATAAAACAACGGTACATAGAGTCATCGAATTTTGAATAACGTAATCCTCCAACGAATATGAGCATGTGGAAGACCAAATTTGAAATTTGAAATTTGTTTTATGATCGATTTCCTATTTTTTAAAACTTTGACGAATTTTTGATTAACAAACTCAAGGATTTCAAAGCGAGCAATGGCAACGTTGTGCAGAAAAAACATTTTTATCTCCAGCGCGTGAGTCTCTGTATCGGAAATTCTAAAGATATGCTCGTTTTAAAACTATTTTGCGATATTGCTGTTGCACTGGATCTTATGGTTTAAGTGCGAGGAACATGATATTTAATAAAGAAAGGTAACACACAAAATATTAAAAAACGCCCCTTTGGACGTAATTTAAAATCTGAAACATTTCAGATTTTTTTTTTTTTTTTTTTTTTTTTTTTTTTGTATTTGAATTTAAACTATTAAAAGTACGATAATTGTTTTGCAAGAAAAATGTTTACAGGCAATATTTACAATCAATTTAATAAACATTTAAAGGAGTCGGATACCTAGTCTTTTAGCCTAAATTATGAATAAGTATAGCTAAAATTATATTTTATTCCATTATGCGCTGTTTCTATTCAAATGCTTTTCGGGATCTTGGATCATAATCTTGCTACTGGTACCTACTACAAAGAGTACAAACCAGTACATAAAAATAAGAAAAATTAGCATTAACAAAAATAGAGAAAATGAAGGTGTTAAATTTTTAACACCACACCCGAAGGCAAAAAGACCAATAATGACAAAGTCATTCAATAAAGTGAGAATAAAAGCAAAGGGCAGAGTTCGTAAAAGTTCACGAGCGGGGATAGAACCGGCGATCTAGAAATCCGAGAAATTTTTCCATCCTCGTTACCGTTCAGCTGCGGTTTAGCCTTTGGTTTTTGCACACTTTTCCGTACACGAGGCCGATATACAAATAGTATAGGCGATGAAGCAAAAGTCGCCAAGTACAAGATTCTGTAACCCTACGTTTCCTGTTTTAACCAATCGGAGCAAACAGTAGAAGAAACGGTCTGTAGGCTTTGTGAATTATGCCAGTGCCACGGCTTTTCACACAGGCGCGCGTAGTTATGCGACGTATTCGGGGGAAAATAAGTGCAAGTTTTACTTTCTAAAAACTGTTTACTTTCACAAAATGAAGAATAAAAGAAAAAAAATGAATCACAAAATTTAATACTTTGAGTAAAAGTATAATAAAAAGATGTAAGTGTAATAAAATTGATGTTTTTATAATAAAAAAGATTCCTTGAAATGGAGTTTCGATCAAGTCATTTTTAGGCCAGTAAAGTGTAATATCAGGCTTCAGTGTTATTCCTTGTGAAATCAGTATGCCTAAAAAACATATATTTCTTTCGAACTGTTTGAATGCCATGATTTTGTTCTTGGTTTTCCGTTTGCAAGGTGTTAGCTCATATACTCATCTACAAAACGGTTAGATTCAGTAACAATATGAAGCCCGAGCAGTTCATCAAAAAATAATTAAAAAAAAAATAAATGGGTTTGAAACATCCGTTATATCTTTCTTTATTCCTGGAACCTACTACAAAAAGTAAACGAAAACGGAGGACACAGATTAAGGGGGCTCATACACCTTAAACCCCTTATGATCTTCGAATATGTGACTGTTGCAAGAATTGGGATATTTTATTTATTTTAAAAGCAATTACTTCCACATTTTTACAGCTGACTACATAATATAGCTGCTTTAGAAACTAGTAACTAGACAGTTTGTGTCGCCACAAATATTTTGTAATTTAATCCGCTTTGTGACAAAATATTTCGTCATGTTTCCACATTGCGCGCATGATATTTTAAAAATGGCTAATGGTACGTAATTGAAATTTCACGGAATTCTTTAGATAGGCACTATTTTCTAAGTGAACCAAAAATTGGATGAATATTTTAGTATTAAAAAAATTTATACACGAAAACATTACAGATTTTTTTAATAAAATACATTTTATAAATTCAACTACAAATAAAATAAAAATTTAACACGACATTCTTAGAATTTTAGGTTTACAGTATTTTCCAAATGTTATAAAAGCTATATATTAAATATGGAATTAAATTATGAAACAGAATGTTTTAAAATGTGCGCGCAAGGTGGAAACTTGACGAAAAATGTTGTCACAAAGCGGATTAGATTATAAAAATATTTGTGGCAACACAAACTTTCTGATTACTATTTCAGAAAGCAGCTATATTATGTAGTCAGCTGTAAAAAGTTGGAAGTAATATCTTTTAAAATAAATAAGTTATCTCGATTCTTGCAACAGTCACATGTTCTAAGAATTTATGAATTTTAAGGTGTATGAGTCCCCTCAAAAAAAAAAAAAAAAAAAAAAAAAAAGTACGTTTTACCCTCAAAACAGCACCAGCCAATACCGCGCAGTCATTACTTTCACGGCAAACATCCCCTCTCCAATCCCCCCTCTTTAAAATAGTATCCTCCTTCGTATACTTTGTCAAGGTCATTGTGGTGTTGCATTCCAAAGCGAATAATTTTACGGGTAGCAGCGCAAATGATAGTATTTTGGAAAGGCGTATATATACGCCCGTGGCAGTTAACGCATCGGCTGAGCAAGGCGTATATATACGCCCGTGGCAGTTAACGCATCGGCTGAGCAAGGCGTATATATACGCCCGTTTCAGTTAACGCATCGGCTGAAGGCGTATATATACGCCCGTGGCAGTTAACGCATCGGCTGAGCAAGGCGTATAGATACGCCCGCGGCAGTTAAGGGATTATCTAACTGGTTATTTTACGTTCGAAAGCTTTACTGTCTTTCTTCTTTTCAGTTTTCCTACCAGAATGTAAATTTTAGTTCGTGCGTATTCAAGTAAGGCAAAAAGAGATCGTATTTAAAGGAAGGTTTTTATAATGTTTACTCAGAGTGTGTTCCGTCTGCTGACGGCCAAGTTACTATTTGAATCTCTTAGGTAGCGGTCTGTCTGGCGGCATTGCGTTATTTTCGCCATTTGGCTTGCGATGGATCGATTGTGTTGAAAATAACCTAAACATTCCTAGTTTAAACATTCCTAACCTAAACATTCCGTTAGGCCTAACCTAAACATTCCGTAGTTCCTAACCTAAACATTCCGTTAGGCCTATGCATTCTAGTTCAAAAACTAGAAACAATTTCCAAAAGCAGACATACCCGGAGAAGACACCTGCAGAAACCTAGAGCCCATCCTGGGCTGTCGAGTCAGTGAAGAAGAATTCTTTTCACGTTTGAGCCAACTTGTGTGTTATTTATTCTGTGTAGCTTTCGGCTGACTCAAGACTGACTGTGTTCTAATTTGAATGCATTACTTTTAAGTTACGGCATAAACACTGGCTGGTTTTGTAAGCACAAGAAGTGTCTTCTGTTAAATTAGTAAGTTTAATAAAAGGTTTGTTTAGACCGCTTTGTATGTCGCTATATGTTTACAGGACATAGCGATATAATGGTTACGTTCAGAATGAGTCTCAAGTTTAGATTATGCTACCAAACAAGCTGCCATTCCAAACCTTTAATGGAAATAAAAATATCTTAAATTGCGGTCTACGGTATGCTAGAAATAAGCATGCTATGTCTTTTCTTCTACTAATTTTTAACTAATTACCTTAACAGAAAATTTTCAGAAAAGCAAAATCATATGGCATATTTTCAAACACAAAGACTTTGTAAAAATGTACATATATTGTATATAATGTAATATATGTGTATAAAATATATATGTGTAATTTATAAATGAGTATGAATAATAAATGCATGTTAATGTGAACTCAGACTTAAGAAAAGGCGAAACTAAGTAAAGGTATACAATTACCTATTCGTCTTTCTTTCTTTTTGTTTTTTAATCTCCTGTCTAAATACACTGGAGTGGAAAGTTAGAGGAACGATCCTATAAATGAGTACAACGTTAGTGATACTGAATAAAATAAATGACATTTGGCATGGAAGTCGAACAATGTCAATATCACTGAGTAATTTAAGGGATTAGATCATGCAACATATATGGATTACCGCAGACAGACTTTGGAGAAGAGAATATGTGAGCCCTCTCTCAAATTCTGCCGTTTTCAGGTTGTACTATTATATAGTAGTACTATTATATAGTAGAATAGATGGAACAATATGGCCTTGAGAAAGCGTTATGTAAAATGTATGATCGTCAGATTGCGAGCTGGACGAAAACAAGTTGAAGTACCTTGTAGACACATTACATTATTGCGAAGCTGAAGAGTTGTAAATGAGCAATGTTCTACCCTGGAATCGAACCACGGACCTCTCGAATACACGCCGAGTGTGCTGACCGCTACACTACGAAGGCATGCTAATAAGGCGGAAAAATACCTTATGTACTCCCCCTTTTAAAGGGTGTGGAGAACCATCATCCACCACTTTTTTTAGTTCGGGGTTCACTGTAGAGACGCTAGATTATTTCGAAGCTGCAGAGATGAAAAATGAGCAATGCCTTTCCCGGGACATGAACCACGGACCTCTCGAACAAGCGCCGAGTGTTCTGATCGCTACACCAGGAAGGCTTGCTAATAAGGAGGGAGAAATACCTCATAACCTAGGCACTTAAAAGTGCTAAAAATATCATTCAGCAATTCAGATGCACAAAGAGGTTATCTAGGTATTCAGTTCGAAGCGAAAACTTGCCGCGACAGCTTCTTGGGAAATTTTATTGCCTAGAATTGTGCAGAGGAACTGAAATATCATTGCGTCTCAAATTACCAGAAAATTTGTTGCAGCTGCAGGATATGACGTCACGATCTCTTATAGCTCCCAGCATTAGCGACATTGGCTGCTGCCTTATTGTGTTAAATTTTGGACGGCGGTTGCTAAGTTGTTTACCTAAGTGACAACAAAATGCGGCTAATAATGGACAACTAATAGTAACAAATAATAGACGGCGCCAACTAAATACATGCCTTATGTGAGACAACTAGATATGCTTGGTTTCGAGTGATCATTAGTTTTAATTCATCTGGGTGCAAATTCTGATGGCGTTGGACGCTGCAAATGCTGAAGTCGAACCTGATTCAAATATACCATGGGTGAAATTCTGCATAAATAGCGTCCGTACCGTGAAAGGCCTGTTAAAACTGGCAGTGAGCTTCGCAATTGGAATTGCACTGACCGTAGCCTAGTTTTCGTTTCCGTACCGCGTCAAACATTCCTTTGGATAGTGTATTTAAACGTATTGCAATCTTTAAAAAAAAAAAAAAAAAAAAAAAAAAAAAAAAAAAAAAAAAGAAAAATATTTGCAACATTTACGATAAGCCATCCATACAAGTCTTAGTCTGGACGGGATCATTTTGAATAACCATAAAGACTTGCTATTGTTCATCGCTAGAGATGCGATAACTGCTGGTAAATAACTCCGCCTGAGCGATTTTTATGTGCGGTAGGATGGCAACAACTTTCGTTCCTACCGCACCGAACTGATGTCACATTATGCTGAAAAAGAAGGAGTAGAGCAGATGATGTAGTATTCCCGTCGATTTACCGGATTTAAGTTCCATTGAAAATATGTGAATATCTTAAACTGTTGACTCTTAAACAGCTCCGGAACAGGAGGGTTGAATTTTATCATGCTTCAAAATGAGAAAGTGACAAAAGGTATTCAGATTGAAGCTTTTGTTACCAGGGGTACTCTTGGACAGTCTAATCAAACGTATGACAAATGCTGAAAAGCTTATAGATGTCCGGCATACCCTAACTAAAGTTATCCAAAAAGCTAAGCAAATAATTTTATATAAAAAGTTTATTTTCTAAGTTTCCAACTGAAGGTTTAAATTTTTACATTAAAAATATAATCCTTTCTTCCCCTCTAATTAAATATTGAAAATAGCTGAAAAGCTAAATTAAATACTAATGAATTTAAATTACAATAGCATTCTATCCTAGACTATCTCTCAAACTCTCAAAACATTTCTGCCCATAAAATACTACAGAAAAGTCCGAAAAAATGGGAGATATTTAAGAAACACCACCAAGCAAGTTTGCCATACTCAAACATTCTTCATAGCTCCTTTTACACTCATGTCCATAAATTAAGGATAATTCGGAGTTACACGGAAATCGAACTCTAAAATAAATATATCATCTGTAAAATCACTACACACATCTTCAAGAATCATATGCAAATTTCAGGAAGTAACAAGATGACACCGATGGTACGTCACAATGACGAGAGTGTAAGAGAGTGATATATAAGGAATGCAGGCAAAGAAGTAAAATTGTCCGCAGGCGCTTTATAAGCATTTCAGTATAATAACCAAATAGTTATGACACAAAGGACGCATTTGGATGATTTTTTACGTGGTAGAATTATCGGCCGGCTGGAATGAGGACGTTCTCAACTGGAAGTATCAGACGGACTTGGAATTGCCCAGAGTAAAATCTCCAGACTTTGGCAACGATTCCAACAAGATGGTAATGTGAATAGACGTTACAGCACAGGTCGCTCCAGAGTTACAACGCCGAATGAGGAACGGTATTTGGTAGTTACTGCCAAAAGAAACAGGCGGAGCGCAGCCTCAGACCTCTCTCGTCAGCTCTCTTCAGCCACTGGTACCACAATTTCAAGGCAGACTGTGTACAGACGCTTAGGGCAGATTGGTCTATATGCTCGTAGACCTGTCAGATGCGTTCCACATACTGCAACTCACTGTCGCCTGCGGGTAGCCTGGAGTAGAGAGCATGCATTGTGGACACCGCAACAGTGGGCTTGTGTGATCGTTTCCGACGAGTCCAGGTTTAGATTGCAGTCTGATTCTTGCCGGACATTAATATGGAGAGCTCCAGGTACCCGTTACCACCAAGAAAACATCATTGAACGACACCTTTACGGTGGTGCAGGATTGCTCGTTTGGGGTGGAATTATTCTGGGTTCCAGAACTGACCTGCGTTCCAGAACTGAAATTGGAACCATGACAAGCCAAATCTATCCGGACGTCATTCTGGAACAACATGTACGTTTGTGTCGGGGCGCCATGGGCGCACAATTTGTGTTTATGGATGACAACGCCCGTCCTCACCGTGCAAACATCGTAAGCGAATACCTTCAATCGGAGGATATCACCCGTATGGACTAGCCAGCATTCTCACCGGACTAGAATCCAGTAGAGCACGTGTGGGACATGCTTGGCCGACGAGTTGCAGCCCGTCAACCTCCTCCTACATGTCTACCGGAACTTCGGAGAGCATTGCTTTTTGAGTGGTGTAATATGTCCCAAGATCAGATCGATAATTTGATACTCAGCATGCTTAGGCGTTGTACGGACTGTATTGCATCGTCTGGGAGACATGCAATGTATTAAAAATCATACCAACCATGTAGTATTGTTTTTTTGTAAATAGATTTTTTTTTGTAATTTGCTCCAGGGAGAAAAAATCGCTAATTTTTTAATAATATCAAACATATAGCATATTTTTTTGCTCTTTATCTTTCGTTTAATAAATAAGCTTTACAAATAAGTCAAATTTGTTTTGCTTCTAAATCTTCCTTTGCCTGATTTTGCATTATCCTCAATTTATGAACATGAGTGCATTTGGTGGTGAATTTGACTGTTTCTGGGGTGAGTTAGTGCAAACGAAAAGAGTAACCGGTTAGCAAAATAAAAGCCCTTAATAACCGGGTGTCGTTTGTTTTACATATAAAACGCTTTATGTACAAGATGCATAATATCGTAGCTCACTAATCACACTAACTGTTTAGTTAGCATTAATGGTTATGATGTATTTTCTCCCTTCTTTCAGCGTGCATTCTTGGTGTAATTGGAAGCATATTGTAGCCCAAACTAAGAAAAATTGGTGGACGATAATTCGTTACCACCAGGATTTAGCGATTGTGTCCCCTTACGCCCAGTCGTATTTTAAAAGGATGAGTGTATAGGGCATTTTCTCCTTCCTTTCCGCATGCCTTTGTGGTACACCTGGAAGCATGCTCGAAGCGTGTTCGTGATTTCCAAGGTTCGAGTTCCGTTAGGCCTATGCATATTTTTCCTGTCTCCTGATTCTGTGTATGTGGAGATGTGGGCAAGCCTGATCATTATCTGAAATCATCTGACGAGACTTCCACTAGTCTTTGCCAACTACAAATATACAGTCACCTACAAAAGATTCATGGTCGAGCAACCTTTAACACAGAGAAAAATACGATTAATGATGCAAAAACTCGAAGCGCATGGCACTGAACTCTGCAGTGCGGAACACCGTCCCATCTAGCTATAGGAGTCCTAATCCTTCATGGATATTGATATCTTTATATCAGTTAATGCAATGTCAATGTATAACTTAAATGCTCAATCTAATCGAATAGGGAAATGCACATTTTATCTTATATTAATGTAATGTATGTATGCATGTACTATTATTGTATAATGTATAACGAAATATATAGTTATAAGTTGTACAATTTGCAATAGTTCATGTCTGTAGAATATAGAAAATTTTTATTATTGTAAGCACTAATATATCAAGTGCACCTATTAGTGTATCGAATGCACCTTTTATGTAACGTATGTATTAATGTGATGTATATGTGCCTGTATTATTTATGTATATAGTTATAAGCTGCGTAATGTGCACTGATACAGCTTTGCAATATGTCTGTAAAGTTTAGCAAATTTTATTATTGTATCTATTAATATATCGAGTGTACTATTAATGTATAATGTATTATGTAATTATATTGATATATCGAATGCACCTTTCATGTTATGTATGTATCAATGTAATGGACATGTGTTTGTGTTATTAATGTATAATGTATATAGCTATAAGTTGAGACACAACAACACGCCGAACAAATACTAATTCAGAAGTCAAACAACAAAAATCAGCGTTATATTTACAAAATTTTCACAGGACTAGTTTCGATGGTTTTACCGAACCACCATCCTCAGCTGCAAAACCGCAAATGAACAAGATAGGAAATAATGATTAGATAAGATAATAAAGCCTGGACAAGAATAAGCAAGTGGCGCCATCTGTTGGTGAACTAAACATAATTTCTTTAAAGAACTAAGACATAATTTCTTTAAAGGCCGAAGGCAAATTTGGATTGGAATTAGGATCGTTAACTAGAACAGAAAGATTTTTATGAATGTGAAATGCCTCTAGAAAATCCAGTTCTCCAATGGAAGATGTTTTTTGAATAATTTTGGCAGCAGAAAAATTGAAAGTGTTGTTTTCGGACCAACAATAATAGTTGAGCAACAGAAGACTTCTGTGCTTCCTTTTTTCTAACATATGCCTCATGTTCCTTGACACGAAATTTTAAGGCTCTCTTAGTTTGGCCAATGTAAATTAAATCACACTCGCAAGGAATCCTGTAAATACCCCAGGAATTCATATCCGGAATGGTCCTTGAGTATGGAACTCGGAATTTTATTGATGGGAGAATAAACAACCCGAAAGTTAAATTTCTGCAAAATATGTGCAACTTTATAGCTAATTGATGGAAAGAAGGGAATGACAACAGAATTTTTATAATCTCCTAAAACAAGAGTGTGCCTTTTAGTGTGTTGAGATGAGAATTTTTTAACTGCTTGATTAGCTAATTGATGGAAAGAAGGGAATGACAACAGAATTTTTATAATCTCCTAAAACATGAGTGTGCCTTTTAGTGTGTTGAGATGAGAATTTTTTAACTGCTTGATTAATAATGTTGGGTGGAAAGCCCCTGTCAATAGCTATTGCTTTTAAATAATTTAGTTCGTCATCAAGGGCTAGTTTGGAGGAGCAAAATTGAAGAGCACGGAAAACATAGGAATAAAATGAAGCTAACTTTTGTTTAGTCGGATGACATGATTTAAAGTGTGGTGGAAGGCAAACCGATGAAGGTTTACGGTAAACCGTAGTACTTAAGTTGGATGTGTTACGTGTGACCAGAATGTCGAGAAACGGAAGAGAATTGCAAGTCTCAAGTTCAAAAGTGAACTGAATAGCAGGATCAATAGACTTAAAATCATCTTTATTAACTTCAAACAGAGTAAAAGTATCGTCTACGTAACGGAACCATGCCGGGAAGTTTAAAGTTTCAAACAATTTTGATTCATAATAATGCATGTAGATATCAGCCAGGATGGGACTGAGGGGGCTTCCCATGGCTAATCCCTCAGTTTGCTTGTAATATTTATTATGGAAAACAAAATGTGTTTGTTTCAAACAGAGTTGAGTGAGAGAAATTAGCTCCTCAATTTCGATGCAAGAGAAATGAAATTCGCGAAGTCTGGTTTCTAGACATATTAATGCACCCTCCACTGGAACATTGGTGAATCATCATCACCATTTACATCAAAAGAAACCATGAGTAAATTACTAGGAGAAATGTTTTTAACCTTTTTTACAAACTCTATTGAATTTTTTGTGGTGAAAATGTCATTGTCTAATAGAGTTGAAAATCTAGAAACTAAATATTTAGCTAATGGATACGAGGCAGTACCTAAATTTGATACAATAGGGCGGAAAGGAATACCACTTTTATGAATTTTGGGAAGAGCATATAATCTGGCACAATTCGCAACAGATGGGATAACTGAATGTTTTAAGTTGTCTGAAATAATTTGCGAAGATTTGATCGCAGTTTTTATTTTTGACAAGTCCGAAGGTGAAGGATATAGTAATGCGCATTGGTATTGCTCTCCAAAATGTCTGTAGAGTTTAGGTACTTTTTTTATTGGATGGCTTAAATCGAGTGCACTATTAATATATAGTGTATCAATATATCGAATGCAACTTTTATGTTATGTGTGTATTAGTGTATTGTATGCATGTAATATTAATGTATAATATATATAGCTATAGGTATTGTATAATATATTTAGCAATGCGCATTGATACCGCTCTGCAATGTCTGTAGAGTTTAGAAAATTTTATTATTATACGTATTAATTTATCGTCCATGCATCGACTATTATAATAGTGCACTGTATAATGTTATACGATGTACTACTACTGTGGTAATTCAACATAGTAAGAGCACTTTTTGATGAAAGTATCTTTTTATTGTATAATAAGCACTGTTATTGTAGGAATCCGCAATACCTCTGTTTTCCTCCATCTGCCCCTGTTTGCAATATTCTTTTTCTGGACAGTTGCGGAATTCGGACGATACTCGAATAGTCAGTGAAAGCCGATCGGGTGTCCGGACCCTGCTCTCACCTGTCACCTGTCTCCTGTCTCCTGCTTCAGAAAAATAAAAAACACCTAATGACTGTACATGTGAATAGGGAAATTTTCTGAAATGTAAGAATGTATCAAAACGTTTATGTTCAAGCTTTTTCTGGTGTTACAACCAAGCCTCACGTGTGTTCGAAAAGAAGAAATAAACCAATTTTCGGTAGCTAGTCATAGCTGGTCCTTTAGCAACAATTTTCCCATATAATTCTACGAAAATTATCGACAAATGTCGTTCATTTGATAAATTTAAGTTTTTGAGGCATTTCAGACACACAGATGTTTATCTTTATTTATTGACGTTCATTCTGTTAAGTTCTTCTGAATCTTTTAAAAATTACCAATTTCTTATTTTTCCATTACTAGTTTCTCCGCGGTTGATATTACATTGCTTTTCTCTTCGCTCTGAAGACTGATTTTAATATAAAACGTGCCATTTGTAAAATTTTTGGAAAAGTTTTGCTACTGAAGACAAAAATCTTGTGTCTAATCACCTTCGAAATTATCAGAGTTATTATCAAAGTCTATGTCATACTAAAATTGATTTTTCACGTAACTTTAGATTGGCATCATTATCTATCCATTTCTTCGCGAAGAAATTGTGAACGACTTTAACTTACACTCAAGAGCCAAAACATTATGACCACCTGTCAAAACAAGTTGGGCCACCTTTGGCGCGCAACACAGCTTCAACCCGCCTTGGCGTGGATGCCAGAAGTCCTTGATAGATGGCCGGAGACAGATTGTACCAGATATTGTAACAACGGTCACGCAAATCCGAGATATTGCAAATTGGTGGTCTTTGACCTCTGAGCTGCCGGCCCATGACATCCCAAATGTGTTCTATCGGATTGAGATCCGGTGAGTTAGGCGGCCAGGACATTAACTGGAAATCAGCGTCATGTTCCTGGAACCACTCCAACACAATTGTAGCCTTGTGACACGAGGCGTTGTCCTGTTGGAACATTCCATTTTCAGCTGGAAAAACAGAGGCCATGTAAGGGTGCAACTGGTCCGCAATAATGTTCAGATACCCTGTAGCATTCATGGTCTGCTCTACCACAACCACGGGTCCCAGAGACGCTCAAGAGAACATCCCCCAGAGCATAATACCTCTACCACCAGCCTGTGTATGACCTACTGAGCATTGAGGAAGCAACTGTTCGCCTGGAAGACGGCGTATCCTGACACGGCCATCGGCGTGATGAATGACAAACCGTAATTCATCTGACCAGGCAACTCTCTCCCACTGATCCATGGACCAGTCGCAATGTTCCCGGGCCCAGCGCAGGCGCAGTTGGCGATGACGCTTGGTCAGCAAAGGCACACGAGTGGGACGTTTGCTGCGTAGCCCCATATCCAACAGTGTCCGCTGAACAGTGTGCTCCGTACTTTTCTACTTGGCCCTGCATTGTATTCGGCTGTCAGCTGAGTCACTGTCTGGTTCCGGTTTTGCTTCACCATGCGAAACAGTCTCCGACGACCTTTATCTTTGATAGCGTGTGGACGTCCAACATCATGTCGTCTACTGCTCGTTTCACCGTCATTCATCCACTTTTCATACGTACTAACAACTGCAGATCGCGAACAACCCACGAGTCGTGCAGTTTCGGAAATAATTGTTCCGAGCCTTCGAGCCATTACAATCTGTACTCTATCAAAGTCGCTTAGATCCGCAGACTTTCCCATCACACACAGAAGTAAGTGAAAGAACGATTCTTCAGACTCTCCAGCAGCAGTTAAATACCACTTCCAACTGATCACGTGCCTTCCATGTCATCCAGGCGCGTTCATCGCAAAATGTAGGGCTGGTAATAATGTTTTGGCTGTTGAGTGTATTCGTCCCTTTGATTAACCATTTTAAAATGTATAATATAAATACAGGCACGTAGTGTTATTAACCCTTTCTTGCATCATGTCCACTCTAGTAGACAAAAGTTTAAATTTGTTTATTCTTCTGTAAATGCCTTAACTGATTCCATTCCTGTGTTTATTCATTCTATATTATTAGAACTTTCAACTGTCGATCCTAGATGGCTGTATATCATCACTAAGTAAAGCATTGCTATTTGGAAAATGGCTGCGATTTCTGTTTCCAAGTTAGTAGCATTTCTCACAGTAAACATATTATAATATTGCTTACATTTTCTTATACTGCCATTTTTATTCATAATTAGTCATTTTAGACATTTTATTTTAAATGTCAGTTTAAGAAAATTGTCGAGTGGGTAGATAAAGATCTACCAAAAAGAGTGAATTGAAGCCCAAATGTACTGCTTATCAAGCCGAAACACCACTGGAAATGTTTATGTTTGGCAAGGAATTTCTAGAACATTTGACATTTGAATCCAATAGGTACAGGTTACAAAATCGTAGCAAAATGAATTCAATCACAGTCGACGAAATGGAGGTATTTTGGGGGATCTGTATGTACATGTCAGTTGTAGATTTACCATTTAGAAGATGGTAATGTTCCCTGAAAACAAAGTAGGAAATGATTTCAAATGCAATGACCGTAGTCCACTGTGGTGAACAAACTGTATTTAAAACGAAATTTGAATAAAATTAATTTTTTTATTATTACTGAGGTTAGTAGAAAAAATACAAACATTTTTGTTTAACTTCTCTAGATTATTTCTATGCAACAAAGGGTTAAAAGATTCCGATAAGCAAGTGATTCGAAATTGTTTTTGCCCCTTCAAAATGAAACGTTAGAATCAGATAAACGTTCGCTGGTTAAATCATTCATAAAATATAAATGTACATTGATATGTTTCGTGTACATTTGGTAGCGATCATATCACCAGCATAATATACGAAAGGTGATAGAGTCATAAAGTTGGATTAGAGTCCAAATGGATTAGAGAACAATCAAAATAGATATTTCATTTAAAATATGGGTCCACCAGCGGCCGAGCGGTAAAGTCGCTGAACACTGGTAGTTCGGTCCGAGGTTCGAATCCCGCGAACGGGCTGGCTGCATGGGCGTTTTCGTGGTTTTCCCCATGTGTAACGTGTATACGAGCCAGTTTCCCTTAGAAAGTCCTCCACGAAGGCATCCCTCCTCTTAGGCAGATAGCCCTCGAGGCTTTGCCATAATCACACACACACACACATTTAAAATATGCTACTCGAAGTTTCTTGCGATTACAATATTTCATTTACTTTACTTCGAAATTAAAACGATTCTATTAATTATTCCTAGATGCTATTCTGAAAGCGGTGTTCCGGTTTGACTAGAAACTTTCACTCTACTGATGTTCCGGTTTGATTAGAAACAAACTTTTCTCTGCCTCAGAATGGCAACAGTGAAAACTTGACTTTCGATTTGTTATGACGCAGCTTGAACGCTGCTCGTGAGATGTAACATTAGATTTCATTCTATATTCTAGATAAGATTAATTTGTTTAGTATTTTAATAAATCCTTTTAAAAACTAGATTGAGTATTTTGATCATAGAATCATTATTGAACCACCACTTATAGAATTTAGATTCGTAGTTAGATTGCGCATCTAAATGTCATTGTCGATATGATGACAGTTATCCATGATTTCAAGCTAATAGTTGGTAGTTAAATTCTTACACCTTCTCTAAAATATGGAAATAGTTAATTGCTTATTCATTTATTGTTTATTTTATTTATCTCAGAGTAGTATACAAAGACAAACTGTGTGCCTGAAGGTCTTTAAAAAGCGCATTCCGGAAAAATATCCATCTTTAAAAACGTCGGATAGAAAACGACAAAAAATGCATTAACATGCAGATAAATTAAGTTGCCCTGCAGAAAGCAGAAATTTTTTAATTTGCTCGCTTGAATTTTAATGCTTTGAGATGTTGTTTTCTGCTCGACAAGCTGCTTTATCCCTCAAGCTCATCAAGCATAAAATTAATTAAATGTGTACCTTCATAAAAAAGCCATGAAAGTAATTATAAATATTAAAGTATAAAAAAGTACAACTATTATTAAAAATTAAATCAGAAAAAAATATTTTTTGGTTATAGAAATGTAAACCTTTATTTTTTTGACTGCATAAAATTGGACTTAAATTGCGTTTTTATCGGAAGTGATTCCCATGATCCTTTGCCACAATCTGAGAAAAAAAGGCAGCAATTTCTGAAGAAATTAACTAATATGTTCTCTTAGCTAAACATGAGCAAAATCAAGAAAGGAATGCAGAAAGAACATAGCAAAAAATTCATTATTGGGAATCTGCTGATACCTTTCTGTGCGTTTAGAGTATTAATGTTTTCTTACGTTCATCACCATTTTGACAAATGAATAAAAATATGCAGGCTAATTCACAAAATTACAGTAACTACAATTTGATACAGATGTATAAGATTTTAATATAGAATTTATATTATAAATAGTAATTTACTAATTTTTCGTTAAGAGACGTCATAAATAATTTACAGTTTGCTTAAACACACTTAAGAACTATTTAATATTTGGAGCATATTTATCAGCAATAACTAAATGGTAACAATTAAAACAAAAAATCTGATGTGTACACCACATGACTTCTTTGTACGAAATATTAAATTATACGCATTTTTTCTTGCATTTCATTTAAACTTATTGGATTGAATTAAATCTACTTCGCCGACAGCGCATAAACCACAATAGAATAAATGCATTCTTTAAAATTCACTCTAATATTTGTTTACCATAACGACACTCTGGCGCTAGATTCACTTAACAGTATTAATAATTATATAACAGTTAACTTATAAAATAATTATATAACGGAAACTAAGTTAACTGTTATATAATCCAATAATTATATAACAGTTAACTTATATATTTCGTTCATATGATAACTCATATTGCACAAAATTTATATCATTTAAAGAATAGAATTATCTAATCGTTGCCACATGTTCTAGTCAAATACTATAATAAAGCTAGAATGATGTATAAAAGAAATTAAGCAAACAAAACAAAAAGAAAACACTTTTTCACAGACGATTGAGTATTTCTCATTCAGTTAATTCAGTTCTCACTTCGCGAGAAGGCAAAAATGCGTAAAAACTCAAAATATCTATATTAAAAATTACGAATTAAATCTCAAACACTTATTTCCTCGAAAAAATTCCAGAAAGAATTAAGCATGATTTAATTGGCAATAATAAATGAAGGCGTTATCTGTGTTGTTGCGAAGCTAAGTTTCTATGGATTGGCAACAAATCCACTATTCTGCTGTTTCAAATGTAAACAAGCAATGACCACCATCAAAAACATTATTAGGCTTAGCGGCACTTAAACAACTTTAAAATTGTTGATAATTCTAAAAATATTGTATATAGATTTACTAAAGGCATAAAAACCTTAACCGGAAGATAAGAACAACATAATTCAATCATTTTTAAAGCAAAAAATGTACAATTTACAAACATATAAGAGTAAAGTAACTGAGATACTGAGCCGGGTAACAGAGTGGATACATATATAAATATATTTATATACGTTTGCTGCGGCCGAAACAACCAAAATACGAGGTGCACATCTGCATGTTATGGCAGTCCTATATACAAAATTTCAACGTTCTGAGGCTACTCGTCTTTGAGTTATGCGAGATACTTACGTACGTACGTACATACGTTCGTACAGACGCCAATTCTCTTCAGAATTAATTTTAAAGCATTTATATAATTTTTTGAAAAAAGAGTCTTTTATTCTGTCCTTACGTACAGATATCACGCAAAAATCTCGTTAAATTGCATTCGATAGCGGTCAAAATGGATATTTTCGTTGAAATATGCTGCCTAAAACTTTTCGCGATTACAATACTTCCTTTTTACTTCGTACAAGGAAGTAAAAACGTTGAGGTCCAGTAAGCATTCTTTAATTAAATTAAGCCAAGAGTTAAACTGAAAGTGGATTGAAGAATATAACTCTTTATTATCAGTGTCAAAGCAGATCCTTGGTTATAGATTCGAATAACAATATTAAAGAAAATCTGAAAATTTTCAGATTTTAAATGACGTCCAAAGGCGCGTTTTTTAACATGTTGTTTTTTACCTTTATTTATTAAATATACGTTCTTCGCACTTAAACCATAAAATTCAGTTCAAGAGAAATATCGCAAAATAATTTTAATTTCAGCCTATCTTTAGAATTTCCGATGCACATTCTCATGCGCTGGAGATAAAAATGTTTTTTCTCTACAACGTTGCCATTTCTCGCTTTGAAATCCTTGAGTTTGTTAATCAAAAATTCGTTAAAGTTTTACAAAATATGAAATCGATCATAAAACAAATCACAAATTACAAATTTGGGCTTCCAGATGCCCATATACGCAGTAGGATTACATCATTCGAAACTGGATGGCTCTAGGTACCGTTGTTTTAACACAATGCGAGAAAACACACATACATTTACGCAGATTCTTTACTTAATTTCTGGAAATATAATACAGGGCGATAACGTTTGGTGTCAACAGTTTGAAAATTGAAACGGGCATTCAGAGTGATTCGACGCAAAATCGCAAAACGAAAACAATAGTCCCTCAGGGACAAAGCCTCTATGGACTAATAATAATGAAAATAATAATGGTAATGATAATAATAATAATAATGTTTTCATGATTTTCCGCATGTGTAACGTGTATGCAGTATCTTTTGGATGCACAACCGAATAAAGCGGGCGCAGCCCGAGTAAAATTCCTGAACACTGGTAGTTCGGACCAACTTTCGAATAAAAGCCAACGGGCTGGCTCTGTGGGTGTTTTCGTGAATTTCCGCATTTGTTGTGTATGCAGAATATTCTGGATGCATACTTTAATAATGCTGCCCAAAACCGCTGGACACTGGTAGTTCGTTCCAACTTTCGAATTCCGGCCAGCGGGTTGGGTGCATGGGTGTTTTCGTGATTTTGCGCATGTGTAACGTGTATGCAGTATCTTCTTGATGCCTACGTGAGTAAGGCGGGGGAAGTCCGCTCAAAACCGATGAACACTGGTAGTTCGGTCCAACTTTCGATCCCGGCGAACGGGCTGACTTCATGGGTGTTTTCTAGATTTTACGCATGTGTATCATTTATGTACTATCTTCTGCATGTTTACGTGAAT
The DNA here is from genome assembly GCF_044657685.1 of Stegodyphus dumicola. Taxonomy (NCBI): domain Eukaryota; kingdom Metazoa; phylum Arthropoda; class Arachnida; order Araneae; family Eresidae; genus Stegodyphus; species Stegodyphus dumicola. The sequence continues at coordinate 15,394,601 of NC_140772.1, read as the reverse complement.
AAAGCGGGCACAGCCCGCGCAAAATCGCTGAATACTGGTAGTTCGGTCCAACTTTCGAAAACCGGCGAAATTGAACATTTGAACTCATGAACATTGAAAAATGAAAAGCGGGTTTCAGCCCGCTCAGCTGGCGGGTTTGCCCGCTAGTAATAATACAAAAGGTGATTGTTAGTAACATTCAGAAGCATTTATGTACGTGAAGTGCCTTCAGCGATTTATGACTCTGACAAAGACTTGCTGTTTTAACGAAGCATTCTTAAAACTGTATATATACACTCGTGCACAGAATTAAGGGAATTAGCAAATAATGTCTATTTTTACAAATGTACTAAACCAAAGGTAGTAATTATGCCGCCGAAGAATTATTCAAACATTCAGGGTCGAATATGTAAACGCACACTTGCGTGTCTGTAGAGTTGTTATTACGAAGGTGTGGTGTGGTGGTATATTTAATTACGGCAAAGCACACTAGGGCTATCTGCCTAAGGGGAGGGATGCCTTTCGTGGAGGACTTTCTAAGGGAAACTGGCTCGTATCCACGTTACACATGGGGAAAACCACGAAAAGACCCATGCAGCCAGCCCGTTCGCGGGATTCGAACCTCGGACCGAACTACCAGTGTTCAGCGACTTTACCGCTCGGCGGCTGGTGGGCTGTTATTATGAAGGAAACGTAAGCGCATGAGGGGCTTTCGGCGATTTGTGAGAATATGAAGAATTGTGTGTAGAATGGATTGGATTATTTAATTATGGCAAAGCACACGAGGGCTACCTGCCTAACTATAGGATTTGCACTGCCCTGCTCCGGGAACTGAATCCCACTACAGGTCTACTCTCCCTTTGGGCACGTCGTGGAGGTTCAACCTCCACTATTACCCTCCAGAAGAGCAGCGCACCACCTGGGGACAGGCCCCAGGCAGCACCGGTCGTCTAATGCTCCTACCAGTCGCTTGGGCGAGCCCGTCGCGGCGGGACATTACCCAGCGACCCCGGGGGAGACCCCCGGGTTACTAGAATCACGCCGCGCTAGGACGTGCCAGACTCCGGGGTCGGCCAATAAGTGACCTTTCCCAGAGCCTTCAGAACCACCAAGTTCATAAATTTTATACCCCCGTGGCCGAGACTGCCTAGGTACAGATCCTAGCCAGTAGCTTCGCAGAGTTCTCTACGTCGACCCCCGGGGGGAGGGGGGCTATCTGCCTAAAGGGAGGGATGCCTTCGTGGAGGACTTTCTAAGGGAAACTGTCTCGTATACACGTTACACATGGGGAAAGCCCCGGAAACGTCCATGCACCCAGCCCGTTCGCGGGATTCGAACCTCGGACCGAACTACCAGTGTTCAGCGTCTTTACCGCTCGGCCGCCGGTGGGCCGTGTGTAGAATGGAGGTAGACAAATCGCAACCAGGAGCTCAGTGTAACGCCCAGTGGTATGTGTAATTTGCAGAAACATTTTTAGGATGCTGTATTCATATCGAGGAGACCTGGGAAAGGTCGAACAAGATCTACAACGACGAATGAGAGTAGTTATTTAGCGCTCTAAGCATAGCGATGAAGAACTGCTACAGCTTAGCAGCTCTCATCTGAGCTATGTGCTAGCATTGGAAGCCGAGTTTCACGGTCTACAATTGCCTGACGGCTTCATGAGATAGGTCTGTACGCCAGAAGACTCACTGCTTTCGTCTCTCTCACTGCAGCGTACAAGAGAGTGCGTTAGCCTGGTGCACCACAACTTGCGCCTTGGAACAAACTTCAGTGGAGCACAGTGCTTTTTATAGATGAGTCGAGCTTCAGCAAGGAGAAAGTCTGATACACGATACCACATGTCCCTCATCAGAGAAAAGGATTATTGTGGTGGTGGAGGTGTAATACCTTTGGACAGGATTATGGTTAATATACATTAAATAAAGTCAAAAACATGCCTTCGTCATCATCATTTTCTTCCCAGTGACGGTGAACGCCTTCGTTAATTCCGATGTAAAACTTTTACATTTTTGTATAAATTTCACAAAATAATGAATTTTTATCACTTTTCTAGTGATTATAATTAAATGTGAGTTGCATTCCAATGTAAAACTTCAGATATATAACAAACATTTCAAACAAAGCCCTTCGAACTACGTCGATTACCCTTGTGAGTGATTTTGAACAATTTGTTAACATGTAGGTCTAGACGTCAGAGAGCTAAAGTCTGCTTAACTAGGCATTGAAATTATCTTCTGTCTGGTGCATATTTAAGTCTTTGAATTTCTGATGCCCTGCAAAATAGTGGTAGCTAAGATTTCTTAAATTTTAGATGCACTGGTAACTGGGTATTAAAATCAGCAGCTTATTACATTGTAAGGATTATGTTAATTCAGAAGACAAACAACAAAAATCAGCGTTAGATTTACAAAATTTCACAGGACTAGTTTCGATGGTTTTACCGAACCACCATCTTCAGCTGCAAAACCGCAAATGAACAAGATAGGAAAAAATGATTAGATAAGATAAGAAAGCCTGGACAAGAATAAGCAAGTGGCGCCATCTGTTGGTGAAACGAGAACTAAAACATAATTTCTTTAAAGGCCGAAGGCAAATTTGGATTGGAATTAGGATCGTTAACTAGAACAGAAAGATTTTTATGAATGTAAAATGCCTCTAGAAAATCCAGTTCTCCAATGGAAGATGTTTTTTGAATAATTTTGGTAGCAGAAAAATTGAAAGTGTGATTTTCGGACCAACAATGTTGCGCAACAGAAGACTTCTGTGTTTCCTTTTTTCTAACATATGCCTCATGTTCCTTGACGCGAAATTTTAAGGCTCTCTTAGTTTGGCCAATGTAAATTAAACCACACTGGCAAGGAATCCTATAAATACCCCAGGAATTCATATCCGGAATGGGGTCCTTAAGTATGGAACTCGGAATTTTATTGATGGGAGAATAAACAACCCGAAAGTTAAATTTCTGCAAAATATGTGCAACTTTATAGCTAATTGATGGAAAGAAGGGAATGACAACAGAATTTTTATAATCTCCTAAAACAAGAGTGTGCCTTTTAGTGTGTTGAGATGAGAATTTTTTAACTGCTTGATTAATAATGTTGGGTGAAAAGCCCCTGTCGATAGCTATTGCTTTTAAATAATTTAGTTTTTCATGAAGGGCTAGTTTGGAGGAGCAAACTTGAAGAGCACGGAAAACATAAGGATTATGTTAATTTTATTAACAGTTAAATTTTAAGTTAAAGTTCCTTTCCTGTCAAATTCTTAACTTCAACTTACTACTTCCGGCCAGAACGTAGTTTTGGAATTTGCTGAATATTTAATGAGAAGGAGCGGTATTTAAACCACGAAGTTACTTACTGAGACGGAGAGAGAAACAGAGTTTCTGAACTATGCGCGTCTGCCTTTTTGGCCGCGCTCTCTCTCAAAGCTGTTTTACGCTCGGCCGTACTCAGGCCCTTGCTAAGCTTCGTAGTAAAATAGGGTAAGAGGCCAACTCTCATTGAACCTTGATAGCTTAGGCTATACTTATTTAGTTGATCTTAGTTTTAGTTTAATTCTTAGCCTTTTAAGTTCAAGTCCAAAGTGCGGACTTTATTTGTACACTCCCAGTCGGAGTTTTATTAAATCTTATCGAATTAATAAAGGGTTATTTACCCTTCTCTCTTGTTGTTTCCTGTCTTCGAACTCTAGCGATTATTCGCTTATCAGTTCCTAGGTTCCTCACTTCCAACATTAGCTTAGAATTTCAAGTGAGGGACCTTACAACATTGATAGAAAAATCGCCGTTTATTAAAGTCATCTTCGCCGCTTATGAAAACTTAGATTGGAAAAAGATTGTCAGTGCTAAATTATCATAATTCAGAGCCAGAATATTCCTCCTGTCAAAGGCTGTAGAAACCGTTTTAATCCCCAGTCCTTTAAGTTTCATATACTATATTCGGAATCGTCTGCACTGAAGCTCAAAGGGGCAGAGACTTTTCCCCTTAAAGGTTAATAAAAACAATCCTCAGAGGCACTTCCTTCTCGAATATCAGCTGATAGGAGGTAGAAGTGCTACTTCTGCATCTCAAATACAGATATCTGTGTCTGTGGATCAGAAGGGTCACCAGACCTGCTCCAGACGTATTTGAATGTCCTTTGACGGCTGCACACCATCTTCCGCTACCTACAAATAATAGGAACGCCTATCACCGGTTCCTTATAACGCATAAAGGAGCGGTTAATTCAATCTCCAGCATCATGAATACCATCGCGGCATTGGGCACAGACCTTTGCCTACCGTGCTAAAATGACGCTATGGTGTACTGACGATAAGCTCTAAGACTAGTCCAGTGAATTTTACAATATCTGGGCTTCCCCACAACTGTGTGTTTAAGCCTGCCCACAATCTAAAGTGGCATACTAACAATTCGCAAATATGTGGCATCCCCTTAGAGAAATGTGTTATACCTCCATAATGATACGTGTGTAATTCCTTCAACAGCATGTGAACATCTTCTTACGCAGTGTTAGTGAACGCTTGTGTGCCTCATTGCTGGGGCACTGCCCAATAATTAGTGCTACAACATCCTCGTGCCTTTTATCAGTGTTTCTATCTATGTTCTTAGCGATGCTACAATAATCAACGCCTTAGAAATCTAACCGCACTCTTCTTCTGCACACATGAGTATTCATGAACTCATCATTCATCATTCAAGATGTACTTGTATTTATATCCAACAGAACTGCCTTACACTAACATTGTGCTCCAGCTTTCATGTGACTTCATGTACTCCATTTATCTTTTTGTGCCTTAAGTGACTATGTGTATGTACCTTTTTTTTTTGTGCTCTCTGTTTATGCATTTTACGCATTGTGCTTTGAGTATTGTTGCCTATGCATTTTTATGTCTTTTTATGCGTACGTCTTATTATCCAAGTATTTTTAGTTTAACTACCTACTATCTGTAACACCACAGCTTGCCTCTTCAAACTGTAATACAACCCTACTAATGCCCTTGTAAGGCCATGCACTTCCCTTTGACAACCTCAATAATCTCCTGGTGCAGCCTCGTGTGGTTCCAGGAAGCTTTTGCCGTAGTTAGAGGAGGGTTTGGAACACATGCCTGTTTACCTCTGTCCTCCGTAACCTACCTACCTACCTACTTCTGCATCCCATCTTTTACAGCATCCACGCTCAAAATCATTCCTTTCAAACGCACACATTGTATTCAAAAGAGTTCTAAAGCATTTGGAAAGTGATAACAAAGCCGATATGTCAGTTAGAAATCATGCATATTGTACTTAATGCAGCCGTCTAAACGTTAGGTGACTCTGACCACCGTACCGAGTGGCCTGGTTCCCAATTCTGGAGAAGGCATAAGTGTTTGTAAATGCATAGTGTTTCTGAGACATTGGGGACACTCTAGATGTATGACTAGCCGAAAGTGCTCTAGTGTGATTTGGTGGTAGCAGAAGAGGGGTGGGAAACTCTTTGACCCACCTCTCGGGATGTTTTTCCTCAAACATGAGGGGCTGAACTGAGCAAAATAGTCTCATTTATACAGTGACCAAGGTTCTGGCCAATGACAGGCATAATCTTATCCTTCTAGTCGTGATGACTTTCGTGGGCTTGTTCAGATCTCAGAGAGGTGAGACTAGTCAAAACAACATAGTCAAAGCAGGCTGTCTTGAATCTCATAAACACAGCTAAAAACTGTTTTGGAAAATCTAAATTTTATGTAGAAGACGTTTCAGAGAAAGTGCAGTTTATAACTAATGTTTCGGACATCACCGAGGGAAGTTACGAAGATTCATTTTTAGGTTGTGCGTCATTTGATGACAACGTTAACACAAGATGCAAAGCCTGAATGTGATATTATAGAAAGTGTTAAAAATTTTCAGAAACTGAATGGTATAGAAGAAAGTAATGTCAATTGAATCTAGAAAAAGCCCTGTAGATTCTAAGAAAACGTCTTGTAGTGAAACGGACTAAACAAAAAAAGCTACTAGCAAGTTTTACGAAAATTAGACTACGATTGAAAAACTGCTAATTTAACAATACGAAATAAATAGTACTTAAATTATAGAGTCATTAGGTTTATTGGAAGCCAGAAAAGATGAAAAATATGCAACCGCCTTCGCCGGGAATCGAACCACGGCCCTCTGAAATACCGGCCCAGCGTGCTACCAATACACCACGAAGGCACGTTAGGGAAGTGGGAGAAATATCTTATATACTCCCCTTTTTAAATGGCGACTAGGATTTTAGGGGACCTAGTCGCCAAATCCTGGTTGCGGAGAATCATCATCCACAACCCTTTTAGTTCGGGCGCCATTTCTAGAGTCATTAGGTTTTGGAAGCCAGAAAAGATGAAAAATATGCAACCGCCTTCGCCGGGAATCGACCCACGAACCTCTGGAACACGGGCCAGCGTGCTACCGTTACACCACGAAGGCACGTTATGGAAGTGGGAGAAATACCTTGTAAAATTACTTGTAAAAATTAAAAATTTCTTCAAGTACATAATTATAAAAATGTGAAAATGAAATTTCAAAATTGCGTAATTGGTTTATTTTTACCTTAATCTTTAATTATTATTCTACAATTAATTATTGGATTAGTTGCTAGTTATTACTTTTTTACTTTACTACATAATTTTAAAACTTTAATCACAATTTCCAATACACAGACCTCAGTCTATTAAAGTAATCCGCTTAATAAACTCAAATATGCATGGAACGGAAGAGATTTTAATAAACGGCGAGTACTGTACTACAAGACTAAATTTTCAATAAGGTACTTAGTTAAGTAAGTTTTACCACTTACCAGTTCTGTCTCAAAAATGTCGTGAGCAAATATCATCTATTTTTGCTTTCATGTAAGGAGAAAATACCCAAGAAACATTTTTGCCTGTGTCGACTAATGGAGTATTATTGAATAACATAACATCTTATGATCTTTGAGCCAGTATCATAGAGTTATTATTAGAAATATCTTCCGCCGTAAGTACAGCTAATAACTCCGCTTGAATTCCAAGTTGTTATTTTAGAGATGTTAGTCTAAGAAAGCATATTACGTAATCACTTTGTGTAATGCAGAGCTTAGAATCATAACCATTCTCCCTTTTAAGAAAATGCCAAATAATACTCAAATTACATGCCGTTTCGATTTAAAATTTCTAATATATTTATAAGGAATTTCCTCCCTCCTTTCTGCATGCCTTCGTGGTGTAACGATAGCAAACTTATTGCGTATTCGAGAGTCCCGGTATTAGCATTTCTCATTTTTTGTGTCTTCTGCTTGAAAATAGCCTAGTGACTCAACAATGCCGCCCGAACAGGGATGGTGGATTTTGATTCGGTGAATATTCGGATTACAGTAACTTGGCGATTTTTTGGCGAAACTTTGGCGACCAACCTTGCTACAGCAACCTGCAAGTTTTTTTTTGGACGCCATTTTGTTTTCACGAAGTAAAGGCATTTTTTTTTTTTTTTTTTTTTTTTTTTTACTCAACATTTTTTCCCACAATCTGCTAGCCGAACTACGCTTATGCTAGAACTTTTATGGAACGAAAGTGCTTAATCATGACGAAGATTAGGTGCGAAATTGGGAGAAAGTGTAGAATCGACCACTGCTTGCCGCGTTTTTAAGAATTGCATATACACGGTATCCATGTACATGTCGACCTATTTTCACTTAAAAAACATCCCATAATTGCACAAAAATGGCATTGCGCACACTCTTGACTATATCCATGTACACATCGACCTACTTTCACTTAATGAAAATTGACAAAAATCCAATTCTTCTTACTCTTGTAAAAAGCGCCAAACAAATAAGTGGACGATTCTGCACTTTAGCAGCGAAATTGTTTCTAAGTGCTTATTAGCTAAAATCACGATTGCAGTTTTCCGGAAAATGTTACATTACATGTCTCATGATCTCTCATTTCTCGGAGACAAAATAATCTGTGATTCGAACTGTGTACTTCTCAGATTATTGCTAAAGTCCTAGCTAGTATCACCTTTATCACCTTACCAAAATGTCGCCAAACTACCTGTTACCATATTCCAAAGATTAGCCTTTGATTCTTTACCAACAGGATTTGGCGATTAAAATCCGCTAATACCAGTACCGCTTTAAAAAACGGTACAGGTCAGTTCGACGCCAACGTTTCGACGCCAACGGTTCGACGCCAGCGTTTCGACGCGTTGTCAATTCGACAGGAGGTCGTTTCGACGCGGGGTCAGTTCGACACCATACGTTTTTTGCTTTTGTATGAAGCCATACTTTTCGTATTTTTATTTATTTTTAGAATAAGTTTGCATCATCATTCAAATAAATTTGGTGTTTTGCACACCACATTATGGGAATTCATGGATGGTCTCAGGCGTGTTCAAAAATCATTTGATCAATGTTATGAACAATTTGTACGTGGAGATGAACCGCCGCACAAGCGGAATAGGTATCTGCGAGCTGATATGAGAATTAAAGTAATAGTTGAAGATTTTGAAAATCGAGAAATAATAGAATACTTGAAAGGTGTGGCCCATAACTTTGCAATGGATTAGTATAATAACAGTTCAGTGATGTAATCTTATTTATCTCTAATCTTATTTATGTGTAATCTTATTTATCTCTAATCTTATTTATCTGTAATTATATTTGTCTGCAATATAATATAACTACTTTGTAACCATATGTTTATTTACCATTTGTGTATTTTGCCTTTTTGATGTTTTGTGAAATAAATAAATAAAAAAAAAAACCTCCCTCATGTTCCGGGGCCTTAACGTTGGCGAGAAGGCTTCTCACTAATCTGGAACGTAAACAAAATTCTAGAACACTTTCACACATATACACACATATATTTATTTCAAATATGCATGCAAACAATCACTAATTCAATAAATAAAAATCAGTCATATTACTTATTTATATTACTTCATATTTATTCTAAAAATAAATAAAATGCGAACAAAATATGGCGTCGAACTGCCCCTGCGTCGAAACGTACGGCGTCGAACTGCCCCGGCGTCGAAACGTTGGCGTCGAACCGTCGGCGTCGAAACGACCTGCTTCGCTTTAAAAAGGGGATTTATATAAGATATTTTATGTCTCCTTTTTGCATGCCTCAGCGGCGTAACTGTAACATACTCGGATCGTATTCGAGAGGTCTAGATTTGAGTCCCGACTAGGACACTGCTCATTTTTCAAGTAAAAAGTAACTTAATGACTCTACATATATATTATCTTCTAATATTAATTTCTCTTTTCTTTTATACTGGAAAATATTGTAGTTTGAGAAAATTCTTATTTCTCAAATTAGTAGTAAAATTCCATTTTACTAATTTTTACAGAAATGTGTGTGTGTGATTATGGCAAAGCCTCGAGGGCTATCTGTCTAAGGGGAGGGATGCCTTCGTGGAGGACTTTCTAAGGGAAACTGGCTCGTATACACGTTACACATGGGGGAAACCACGAAAACGCCCATGCAGCCAGCCCGTTCGCGGGATTCGAACCTCGGACCGAACTACCAGTGTTCAGCGACTTTACCGATCAACCGCTGGTGGGCTTTTACAGAAATGAGTTCGTAAATTTATAAATGTCAAATTGAATATTTACGACATTAAAAGTATTTTGTAATTTGATATATAACTCTGCGACAACAATGACGAAAACAAAAAGCCGCATAAGACTTCTATAATGCTTTAATACTCGTATTACACTAGTATACATTGCATTCAATTATTATAGTATTATATATAATATTATATTCGTTTCTTTAATGTAGCATTTCTATTAAAGCATTAATATTATATTATTTCTATATAGTATTCTATTATCATCATATCAGTGCATATTATATTTTGTGAGCATTAAGTAAATTCCTAGTAATATTGTATTTGTAGTTGCTTTTTACACTTTGAAGTCATATTTCAACTATCAAAACTTCTCTCGAAATTTTACTTCCTTGTACGAAGTAAAGGAAATGTGTAATCACGAAATTTTTCGGGTATTATATTTCATTTTGATATCCATTGTGATCGCTTCCGAATCTATTTTGAATATTTTTTTTTTATCTAGACATATATATACTCACAACCTCATCCAACTTGGAAGTCCTTCACTTTATTTTCGCAAACGTTGGTCGTAGTCATATGCTTCCAATTACAGAAATATTTTAAATGACAAAAATATTTAAATTTTGGCAATGTCTCATTTTAAAAAAATCTGATGTGTACACCACATGACTTCCTTGTACGGAATATTAAATTATACGCATTTTTTCTTGAATTTTATTTAAACTTATTAGATTGAATTAAACCTACTTCTTCGACAGCGCATAAACCACAATAGAATAAATGCATTCTTTAAAATTCACTTTGTTTACCATAGCGCACTCTGGCGCTAGGTTTACTTAACAGTATTATATTTTATTCATATTATACTCAGAATGCACAAAATGTATATCATTTAAAGAATTATCTAATCGTTGCCACATGTTCTATTCAAATACTATAGCTCGAACTATGTATAAAAGAAATTAAGCAAACAAAACAAAACAGAAACAGTTTTTCAAAGACGATTGAGTATTTCTCATTTAATTAATTCAGTTCTCACTTCGCGAGAAGGCAAAAATACATAAAAACTCAAAATATCTATATTAAAAATTACGAAGTAAATTTCAAACGCTTATTTCCTCGAAAAAATTCCAGAAAGAATTAAGCATGATTTAATTGGCAATAATAAATGAATGCGTTATCTTTGTTGTTGCGAAGCTAAGTTTCTCTAGATTGGCAACAAATCCACTAGTCTCCTGTATCAAATGTAAACATCAATGGCTGCCATTAAAAACAGGCTTAGCGGCAATTAAAGAACTTTAAAATTGCTGATAATTCTAAAAATATTGCACACATATTTACTAAAGGCATAAAATCCTTAACCAGAAGATAAAAATAACATAATTCAATCATTTTTAAAGCAAAAAATGTACAATTTACGAACATATAAGAGTAAAGAAACTGAGATCACTGAGCCGGGTAACAGAGTGGATATATATATAAATATATTTATATACGTTTGGTGCGGCCGATTGCAACCAAAATATGTGGTGCACATCTACATGTTACAGCAGTCCTATATACAAAATTGCAACGTTCTGAGGCTACTCGTTTTTGAGTTATGCGAGATACGTAAATACGCACGAACGTGCGTACATACGTTCGTACAGACGCCACGAAAAATTCTCTTCAGAATTCATTTTAAAGGAGTTTTTTATAATTTTTTTGAAGGAAAAGAGTATTTTATTCTGTCCTTACGTACAGATATGATGCAAAAACATCGTTAAATTGCATTCGATAGCGGTCAAAATGGATATTTTCGTTGAAATATGCTGCCTGAAACTTTTCGCGATTACAATACTTCCTTTTTACTTAGTACAAAGAAGTAATAATTATTAATTTTCAACAAATAATGAAATTTAACCTTTAATGTATTCTGTCGTTTCCTATACTTATATTTGGAAAAGTTTTACCTTCCTTATTAAAAACAAAATTAATATAAGAAGCTTAACTCCCGTACGAGAAAAATAGTTCTGAATATTGTTACGCCATGCCCAGCTGCGAAAAGATAACTTCCCCTGGGTTAGGGTTTCCAGAAAGAGGCAAGAGAAGTAGGACTGCCAGATATGGGGCGAAACCGCCCTTTTGGCGACAAAATTGATGATATGCCATAGACTGAGCGAGAACATTCTATAACGAATTTTGACCGGTTTTCTCTACAATGCTCTCGAAGGCAGGTAAAAAGGTATATAAACCGTACCTGTACCCGGAGTAGCAGCTTATCGTGAAGAGTACCTTGAGTTCAATAAGAGTGTTTTAAGCTCAGATATTAGCTTAACAGCGACCAAACCGAGTCGGGAGCTGTACTTTAGCGCTTTGCCGTGAAGCTGTATTTTTGTTGTAGCCGGAAGGCTGTGTTGCTGATTGTTTCAGCGTGGTCTTTTCGACGACTACAAACGGGGTTTTGGAACTGACTTGAGTAATACTAGTGAATAAATTATATATTAATTCTTCATCAAATGTTGTCAACCATCCTTCCAAATGCGCGAACCGGTAGAATGCAACAATATTTAATTTGAAATTTTGTAGTTCTTGATGTCATTTTCAACTTGCCTTGAGAGATCGATTAATTAATTTAAAATTATTCGGGTAAATAAGTTTAAACGAAATGCAACAAAAAAATCATAATGTGTATTATTTAATAAGCCGTACAAGTAAGTTTACATTAGGTTTCTAAATCATGGAGCACTTCTCGAAAATTCACTTTCTAATTCTAAAGATCTAAGTTGAGTGAATAACAGCCCTTATTAGGGAAATATGTATTACCTCCTCCTCTTTAAATACATGGTTCTCCTCCAGCTGCTTCGCAATATCCATTCTCAACTGAAATAATTCACGTAGCAACAGCCTTCTTAAAGGGGAAAGAGGAGATATATTGATAGGAGGAAGGCGAGCATCTAATTTGTTCGCCTCTTATGATAATATTGCTCCATTAAGATTCCTTTTATTAATGGTCCCGAAAAATAAATCGAGCTCCGCAAACAGTCATTAGTCTCTGCCCCTTAATGAAAGACATTTACGTCGTAAAAAGAGAATGCGTAAGAATAAAATCGCACGGGATGGTATCATTCCCGAAATTTCACACATAGTTCTGAGTTTTTCATCATCGTTTTTTTAGTGGCTGGCTATAAACCTTTCTTTTTGTGAAAGAATACTTCTTAAATATATGGATCACTTATTTCGATGCTTGGATAAATGACGGTTATCGAAATGTTCTTTAAAAGGTATCGTCATTGAAGTCGTCTCTCAAGCGAAACATCATAAGGAATGATTGCATTCCCCCATGCGAGCTACCGTTGGTTTAAATTGTCAACCTATTGAGCTGGAACTTCCAGTGGTCGAATTTCGTACGGAGTACGGTTGGTTTTTATTTTCTTGTACGAAGTAAAGGAAATATTGGAATCGGGAAAAATTTTGGACATCATATTTTAACGAAAATAGGCATTTGACCATAATTCTCCCTTGCGACCTTCTGTTCGTTACAATGGTTACCATACTGAGCTTGTAATTGGATGATCCATGGTGGAACTTCGCAGGAAGTGCAGTTGATTTTTTACTTTTTTGTACGAAGTAAAGAAAGGATTGTAATAGGGAAAAAAATTCGGGTATCATATTTTAACGGCTCTCGAATGTTCCGTGACATCTGTACGTATGAATAGAATAAAGAACCCGTGTTGTAGAGGCGATAAGTATTTTTGGAAAGCAAGAGAGATAAAAAATGAGCTATGCCCTCACCGGCACTCGAACCACGGACCTCTCGAATACGGGCCGGATGTGCTGACCACTACACCACGAACGCATGCTGAGAAGGAGGGAGAAATACATTATATACTCCCCCTTTTAAAGAGCTCGCCAAATCCTGGTGGTGGAGAATCATCATTCACCACCATTTTTTAGTTCAGGCGCCGCTGTAGATACATTAGGTATTTTTTGAAAGCAGGAGAGATGAAAAATGAGCAATGCCTTCTCCGGGACTCGAACTACGGACCTCTCGAATACCCGCCGAGTGTGCTGGCCATTACTCTACGAAGGCATGCTAAGAAGGCGGGAGAAATACCTTTATATACTCTCTCTTTTAAAGGGCGACTGGGGAGTAGGGGACACAGTCGCCAAATCCAGGTGGTGGAGAATCACCATCCACCACCTCTTTTAGTTCGGGCGCCACTTGTTGAGACACTAGGAATTTTGGGAGCAAGAGACTTGAAAAATGAGCAACGCCTTCGTCGGATGCTGTAAATATGTAATAATAATATAAATATGTAAATATGCAATGCTGTAAATATGTAATCCTTATTTTATGCTATGTCACATGATGGTGCAATGTTAATGCTCTGTCATGTTATGTTTACGCTAAGCTATGATATGTCATCATGTAATGTCCACCTTTCGCATAGGTCATGCCACACTGCGAATTGTATGTTGTAAATATGTAACCACAATATGTTATGTCGCTATGTCTTATCTATGCTTAACTATGTTATGTTGCTATACTATATCCACCTGTCATGTAAGTTACATTACGTTGTGTATTTAGTGTTGTAAATATGTTATGTCACTATGCAATGACTGTATTCTATACTATGTCCCGTCGAATGCTATGCCATGTTATGTCTGTGCTGAGCTATGTTATGTCGCCATGCAATGCTCTCCTGTCGTGTAGGTAATGCAACTCTAGGTATTTTATGTTGTAAACATGTTATGCTCTAGATGGAGCGGGTCCTGGACTTTACCCGATTAGTCTTTGAAAGCCGTCCGATTGTCTGGCCCTGCTGTCACCTGTCACCTGTAATACGCGCCCAGTGTTCAGACCATTACACCACGACTATAAGGAATAGAATAGATCCTTAGGATCCTTATACAATTATAAGGATTTTTTTAAAAGCAGGAAAGAAATGAAAAAAGAGCAATTCCCTGGCCGGGACTCGAACTACGGCGTCGAGCGTGCTGACCATTGCACTACGAAGGCATGCTAAGAAGGGGGGAGAAATACCTTGCAAGGTTCTAGTAGTCAAAGGTATGCAAATTAACTACAGACAAAAGTCTTTAATCCGGACGCCCATAATCCGGACTTCAAAGCTACAAACTTTCTGCGCATACGTCAACGCATGCGCAGAATCCCTTTACGCATGCGCATAACACGTTTACGCTGTGCGTTTATTATATAACGGACGGTATAAGCTAAGCTAAAATTATCTAATTATCTTTTTTAGTTAATGTCGCAGATTGCGTTGTTCCTTAATCTTCTAATTGGATCCGGCTTATTATTTTTTGCAGACTGTTAGAGCAACTTTATAAAAGTAAGCTTGAACTTTCCATTATGTCAAAAAGAATTTCCGATTCTGGAGCTGCCGAAGGATCTACAAAGCGAAAGCATGTTTCGATGTCTATCAAACAAAAAGTGGAATTGCTGCAAAAAATGGATAAAGGCATATCCTTTGTTTCTCTAACCATTCCGAAATCTGTTTATCAATTTCACGCTGCTCTTCGGGGAGGAGGGGGAACGTCGCGGCGCGGAATGGACTGGAAGTTGATCTGTCAGCATTATGCTTATCTTCAGGGCAGATGTTTTTATTTTATTCGGCTTATAATTCCTTACTAAATGTAGTATTTCATCTCGATGTACTCCGTCTTTGATATGATTTAAATTAAATTCTTCGTCAGTATAAATATCACGAATACACATCAAATAGTTTTCTGGTTGCAGTTTTCTAATTTTGACTATGCCTAGTGTATGCTTTACGCATGCACGCGTTGAAAGAAATGTTTAATAAAGTAAACAAAAAAAAAAAAAATCTGAAATGTTTCAGATTTTAAATTACGTCCAAAGGGGCGTTTTTTAACATTTTGTGTGTTACCTTTCTTTATTAAATATCATGTTCCTCGCACTTAAATCATAAGATCCAGTGCAACAGCAATATCGCAAAATAGTTTTAAAACGAGCATATCTTTAGAATTTCCGATACAGAGACTCACGCGCTGGAGATAAAAATGTTTTTTCTGCACAACGTTGCCATTGCTCGCTTTGAAATCCTTGAGTTTGTTAATCAAAAATTCGTCAAAGTTTTAAAAAATAGGAAATCGATCATAAAACAAATTTCAAATTTCAAATTTGGTCTTCCACATGCTCATATTCGTTGGAGGATTACGTTATTAAAAATTCGATGACTTTATGAACCGTTGTTTTATCACAATACGAGAAATATACATACATTTATGCAGATTTTTCATTATTTAATTTCTTAAAATATAATGCAGGACTCTAACATTTTGTGGCAACAGTTTGAAAAGTGGACCGACATTTATGAGTCGGACGCAAAATGCCAAAACGAAACTAATAGTCCTTCGGGATTCAAATTCCTTTGGACTAATAAATATTAAGCTTTTTTTTCTTTTGTAAATTTTGATACCCTTTAGATCATAATTGCTCTTTACTTCATACATTACGGTTTCATATTTTTAATTTTATAATTTCTGTATGCCATCTTACCAGATTTAAACTGATGATCTTTAATCCGGAAAAGTCGATAATCCGGAATCGCCGAAGTCCCGACGGGTCCGGATTAAAGACTTTTGACTGTATTTAATTTTAATTTTTTAAAAATATCTGTTAAGCTGAAATCTGAAGATTTTTAGATTTGAAGTTATTCTTTTTTTTCTTTTTACTCACTTATTTTCCCCCATGTCTTCAAATTTGAATTTCATATGCACCGATGCATAGTGTTATGCTCTTATCGATCACTGACTGTCTACAAGTGCCACGACCGCACCTAAGTGTGAAAGATTACGCGATCTTCTTTTTCCGTGCCTGCCGGTAGATGTTTGCTCGTAGAAATCGAAGCAAAATGAAAAGGAGAGAGAGAGTCAATCCAAGTTACGTGATGGAGAGAAAAGCAGTCACGTGATCGGAATCGTCTGTCATCGGGACGCGGTGAAGGGAGAGGCGGACGGAGGGAAATGCCCCCAACTTGTTCCCGTAGAGGCGCGCGGGATCAAAATATTTATAACTTCTCGGCCGCGCCGGAATTCCTCAACAACCCCGTGCGAAGAATGGAGACCAAAGAGGCCTTTTTTTTTTTCTCCTCACTTCTTATACACCCACTCGGTAAGAGCGTGTATTCTGTGGATCGGAGAGGATTTACCGACTCGGTTGAATTCGTGATTCAAGTTAGCTTTTGAGATTCAGGAAAATGGCGATGAACAGTTACGGAATTTCCAGAAAGCCTCTGCAGTGAATGCAGTGCAATAGCGCTTCATATATAAAACTTAGTTTAATGATTGTTCTTGCAAATGAAGCCATTACATTTGGTTGTTTATATCTGAAATATAGTCAGTTCCCGAGTAACCATGGGCAGATTAGCCGGTAACAAATTTATCTTTCCCTGTCTTTTATTCTTTTAAGTTCTCAAAGGAGCTATTTATCTCCAAGTCAAATTTTGCGTTGGTGCGTTATAGATGGCGAAACACTTTTCAAATAGCCACCGAATATTATTGCCCTGTGTTACTCTTAACTCTTTGGAATCCAGACACTGCGCTAAGCTGTATCCTCAAAATACGCGAATCGCCCGAAATACTTTTCCAGTTTTAAAGCAATTTCCTCCCCTTCCCGTCATTAACGCAGAAAATAGGTGTGAAGATTTCCAATGACATCCTTTATACTTTCTAACAAAGATTACATTAGCCTTTGACTCCGTTCTTTATAAAACTATTCTGAAGGTCAGCGGCTTTGTTATGATCACGACTGAGATTTTATTTCCGTTAATTTTATAAGAAGGAATAAATTGTTTAAAAATAAACATAATCTTTAAATTTTTAAACTGCTCTTTTATTACTTTTTAAAGCTTAAAAGCACACTGTACCACAAAAGAATCAACAACGAAATGTTACGATCAAACAAAAGATTAAAAAACCTCTTAGGACAAGCTGTCTGCAGTAAACTGATACAATGCATTTGCACCTGCTACTGCATATCTTAGGGGGAGGAAAGAAAAGATAGATTACAATCTCGGCCGTTTTCGGGCGGTTCTGGTTGTTTCAAGGTAGGGCCGGGTCTGGCGGAGTGGATGTGAAGGAGTTAAAGAAACTAAATAATGAAATATCTGCATGCATGGATATAGTTCCTCGCACTGTGAAAAACGACGTAGCTGGGGCTATCAAATTCTAAATAACGTTGTACTCTATCCAAAACACGTGCACGTGGAAGGCTGAATTTTTAATCTCGGATTTTATATTTTATATTTTGTAAAATGGTGAGGAATGTTCGATTAACAAACTCAAAGATTTCCCAGCGAGAGTGGCAACAGTGTACGGAATAAACTATTTTTATCTACAGCGCCGCTAGACAGTCTATTGGAAAATTTAAAGACATGTTGTTTTTAAATATTTTGTGAGTTTGCTGTTCAGTTGAACTGTATGAGGCGTACGTGGGAAGAAAGTGATATTTAATAAATAAAATTAACATAAAAAACGTTAATAATAAACACAACACACACACGCAATTTTTCAAGCCATTTTACTACGAAAATTGAACATTCATATGAACTCAGAAAAGCTTGAAAAAGAATACGAAAATGTAAATCAACATTCAACGCTGTATTGGGAATGCTAAAGGTACACTATTATGCTGCTTTTAAAATTTTTGTAACTTTGGTGCTGAATTGCATATGGCATGACTGCGATGAAAATGAAGCTTAAAAATAAAGCTAAAAAGACAAAAATGGGTTAGCAAGGAGTGAACGCTACAGCAAACTGGTAGAATGCGACGCCAGCGAGGGCGTAAAAATAAATTCTTTTGGGTGATCATAAAAATATGAACACTTTCAATTTTTTAGTGGATGACACTGGATGTTAAGACAGTTTTTTCACATATTAAAGTCAATTCTGACTTATTTAGTTCTTTTTATCGGAACTAAAGATATGTTTTTTTAATGTATTATAAGACTTACAAATAATGACCGTTTATTAGGAATTCTCACGTGCTGTAAAAATTATGTTTTTAACAACTTAAAAATAATAGTACATGACTGTGATAAATGGGATTCTAATATTTAACAAAAATAAGTGGCAACAATAAGACAGAGTTCTAAAGATTTTTATTTATTTCTTTTTATCGGAACTAAAGACATGTTTTTACTTCCTTGTACGAAGTAAAAAGGAAGTATTGTAATCGCGAAAAGTTTCAGGCAGCGTATTTCAAAACATTATCCATTTTGACGCTTTCGAATGGAATTGAACGATGTATTTGCGTGATATCTGTACGTAAGGACAGAATAAAATACTCTTTTCCTCCAAAAAAAAAATTATAAAACTGCTTTAAAATTAATTCTGAAGAGAATTTTTCGTGGCGTCTGTACGAACGTATGTACGTACGTATGACGTATCTCGCCTAACTCAAAAACGAGTAGCCTCAGTACTTTGAAATTTTGTATATAGGACTACTAATACATGTAAATGTGCACCTCGTATTTTGGTTGCAATCGCCCGCGCAAACGTATATAAATATATTTACATATATATCCAATCTGTTATCGGGCTCAGTGATCTCAGTTTCTTTACTGTTATATGTTTGTAAATTGTACAATTTTTGCTTTAAATATGATTGAATTACGTTGTTCTTATCTTCCGGTTGAGGTTTTTATGCCTTTATTAAATCTTTATGCAATATGTTTAGAATTATCAGCAATTTTAAAGTTGTTTAAGTGCCGCTAAGCCTAATAATTTTTTTGATGGCGGCCATTGCTTGTTTACATTTGAAACAGCAGATTAATGGATTTGTTGCCAATCTAGAGAAACGTAGCTTCGCAAAAACAAAGATTTATTATTGCGAATTAAATCATGCTTAATCCTTTCTGGAATTTTTTCGAGGAAAGAAGTGTTTAAGATTTACTTCGTAAATTTTAATACAGATATTTTGAGTTTTTATGTATTTTTGCCTTGTCGCGAAGTGAGAACTGAATTGATTGAATGAGAAATACTCAATCATCTATGAAAACTGTTTTTTTTTTTTTTTTTTGCTTAATTTCTTTTATACAACATTCCAGCTTTATTATAGTATTTGAATAGAACATGTGGCAACGATTAGATAATTCTTTAAATGCTATCAATTTTGTGCATTCTGAGTTAAAATATGAACGAAATATAATACTATTAAATGAACCTAGCTCCAGAGTGTCGGTATGGTAAACAAATAGAGTGAATGTTAAAATATGCATTTATTCTATTGTGGTTTATGCGCTGTCGACGAAGTAGGTTTAATTCATTCCAATAAGTTTAAACAAAATGCTAGAAAAAATGCGTATAATTTCATATTCCGTATAAGGAAGTCATGTGGTGTACACATCAGATTTTGTTTCCGGTTTAGCTCATTGTGGAAACTTGGCAAAATCACTTTTACAGATAGTGAGCTTAAAATAAAACTGCTTATGGAAATGCAAAAAGGAAAACAAAAGTAGGGGTATAATAATAGTGATAGCAGACGCTATTGTATTACATGAAAGTTGTTCTTATGCATAATAAAACCCAAATTGCGTAAACATCTCTAAAGATTCTTAATGATGTTTTTGAAATTCGTTTATAAATATTTTTCTCTAATGCCCTTTCTAAATTTTACAGTATGCCACTTAACTTTTCTAACGGTGTTTATTCATGCCTTATTTTGAGTATGCTCTTTTGTTCTAGATTCTGAAAATACTCATTCGAAATGAAGAAAAGAAGTTGAAAATGGCAATAAAGAATAATATTTATAAGAAAACTTTATAATGTCATTGAACTCTAGTAAAACGTGTCTTAGAGCGTTTTATTTTTTTTTAACCATATAATGCTTATATATATATTCAGGATTACATTACACAAAGTTCAAAAAGTCTGATTTGCAGACTTCCATGCAAGGCCTATTAATCTGTGCACATTTTTTGCTGCATTTCGTTTAAACTTATTTCCTTGAATTATTCTAACTTAATTAACCGGTGTCTGCCGATAACATCGTGGCAAAAACATCGCGGACGAAAACGTCGCGGAGAAAACAACGCAAGGCGAAAACGTCGTGCTACAAAACATCGTGGGAGAAAACATCGCAAAGAGAAAACATCGCTGTTCTAAAACATCGTGGTACAAAACATCGTCGTCGAAAATAAAACGGTTCAAAAACTTCGCAGTTTAAAACCATCGTCGTCGAAAACATCGTGGTAAAAATAAAGTTTCTACAAATCATCGCATGACGATAACACCGCAGACATGCTTTTCTGCAGGCTTTAATAACTGTAAATGGATATTCCCATAATGATTTGTGACCGCAAGATGGAAAGAAAGATAATTTTTACTTTTACATTTTTTTATTAACTAATAAATTCTTGCTGCGAAAATAAGAAGGAAACTTAAACATAGAAAATTTTTGCAACTTATAGCACTTAATAGAATTTTAAATTGTTAACTAACAAAGGCCATCAATAAATAATTTTTATAAAGTTTTTGCTGGTAATTTTTCATGAAAAGTATAATCTATAAGTTGCATTTATTTTTCTATTCTTAAGTTTCCTTCTTACATTTTCATCAAAAATTTATTAGTTAATAAAAAAATGTGAAAGTAAAAATTATCCTTCTTTACATCTTGCGCTCACAAATCATTATGGGAATATCCATTTACATTTACTAAAGCCTGAAAAAAGCATGTCTGCGATGTTATCGTCATGCGATGATTTGTAGATACTTTATTTTTTACCAGGATATTTTCGACGACTATGTTTTTAAACTGCGAAGTTTCTGAACCGCTTTATTTTCGACGACGATGTTTTGCACTACGATGTTTTAGAACTGCGATGTTTTCTCTTTGCGATGTTTTCTCCCACGATGTTTTGTAGCACGACGTTTTCGCCTTGCGTTGTTTTCTCCGCGACGTTTTTGTCCGCGGTGTTTTTGCCGCGATGTTTTCGGCGGTAACCAATTAATCGGTCATTTAAGGCAAGTTGAAAATGACACCAAAATTTGCAAATTTTGCAGTTTCAAACAGGTAAAATCATGCCTTCGAATTTTGGATAAAGATATGCCTGAAAGTGCTAATATCTGAGTTGTTACAGGACTAGGCTAGACCACTGACGGCACGCAACTGCTTGTTGTCATTTCTTTTTGTTGCAGATTGATAGAGAGAGATGATTTTGTACTTAATATGTATAGTTTTGCTTGGCGACGATTTATGGTATTTCATAATGCTTAGTGGCCATCTATCTTAAAAATTCTAAAAGAGGCTGGTATACCACATAATATCTATAACTTGCTTAAAAGCTTCTTAAACAGAAAAATCCCTGAGCTTCAGCTTAGGTTTGAAGAAAGATTTGTTCTTTGGAAAAAAGGCTGTCCCCAGGGATCTGTGTCCCAGCCTACTCTTTGGAACATAAACGATCTTTTAAATCATCTCGACAGATGTTTAAAAATTGCATTAGCGGTCGATTTACTTTTAATTTTCCGAAGAAAGATGTTTGACTCATGTTCTTTCGAGAATACAAGCAGTGTTGAATAGTCTCCAGTTGGGCGAAACTTACTTTCAGTCTCTCAAAATGCAAAGCTGTGATTATTTCCAGAAATTTTGATCAGCAAAATATTACTCCTTTGATACTCGATGGTTCTCCGCTGGAATTAACATGAAAAAAGCATATCGATTTCCTTTCTACCAAATGTGAAGTAAGGATTTATGGTTTTCATCAATTTACCAAAAACACTTTGGAGTAAGCTATGAAGACAAGAAACTGATGTATAAGCAGTATATTGTGCTTTTCATTTCGTACGTGCTGTCATGCTTGGGGACATGTTCTTGCAAAAAAGGCTGTAAGGTATATTTTAATTTTGATGCACTTTCCTATCGAGTCTTGTTTCCACTTACAAGTCCCTACCAGAATAAGTTTTTAGAATCGCTTTGAATACAAATGAGTTAGAAGGAGTATTTAAGGAAGGTTTCCACTTACTTCGTGAGAGAGAGCTAGGAATCCTGAGTAGCGTTTGTTTGCCTTCAGGCTAAGTCTCTTTTGATAAGTGATAAGTGACGGAGGACGTGGGCACTGTCCCTTTACCTTAATGGCTAATCAGTACAGCACCACGTCCGCCATTATCCAGAGCCGCCAATGGGGTTCGCTGCCGTCCAACTTTCGGGTCCCAGTGTTTGTTGAAGTCTCTTTTGAAGCTGTTACGCTCGGCCTAGCTGGCGAATATCAAAGGGTACATAATACGTACCTTTTGATATTCGCCAGCTAGTTTAAATTAAGCGCCCACTACGTTAGAATTGTATAAGCTTCGGCTAAGTCTCTTTTAGTTAGTTCTAATTTAGTTCTTATTTCTTATTCGGAATTTAAAAACAAAGTGGTTCACTAGTAAACAAGTTCACTAAGTTCCTCAACATTTACTTTGGACAAAGAGAATAAGAAAAATCTACAAGTTAATAAAAGGAATCTGAGAAAGATTCAACGGAGAATTCTTCTTCGTATTATTAGTAGTTATGGAACGTTAACTTATGAGGCTACTTTTATTCTTGGAGGAGTTTGGCCCGTTGGTTTTAAAACTGAATTAAAAAATAATAGTTTCGAGACATTGACAACTGGTACTTTGGAAGACTGCATAAATGGAAATGTCCATTTCCCCGATATTCCTCATCCAGCTACTTTGGGGGCCCATAAATTTCTACAATTATAAAGAGACAATTGAAAAGTTTTTTCATATGGCTTGTTTCACAAATGGCGGTAAAATGAACAATATGGTTGGCCTTGCATTTGTTCGTTTTGAAAACCAATCTGAGGTTTGCTATTTTAAGCACCGTATTTGAAATGAATGCACAGTTTTTCAAGCATAACTTCTCGGTATTTATCTTGTTATCTAGTGGATCAAGGATAATGGGACAGCATCCTCAAGGTACCTTGTATGTTCTGGATATCTTTCTACTCTTCACTCTTCAGTATTACCAGCAGCGGCAAATTAGCAATCCAGATTCTCTGTTAACCGTCAGTTCACTTAGAAACAGGAGAACTGATATCGTTTTGCTTATGTGCATGGTTATCATGGACTCTAAGAAAATGAAAAAGCTGATTTCTTAGCTAAAGGCTCTTTAAATTTATTCACAGATATTAATATTAGCATTCCAAAGAATCATTGGATGTTCTTTCATTATAAGCTAAGTTTCATTTCAAGCTAAGTTTAATGAGGAATATATTTCGTCTTCTGTATTGTTTAAGACACCAAAAGGTTCTCTCCTTTTATTTACCATAGACTGCATTTTGAGTCTTTTCGCTTTATAAATTTTACAATATCGCAATTTTTTTATCTTGTCACAGCAAATTTGCAAGTTACTTGTTTCGTTTCAATTTAAAATCAAATAATTTATGTGTATTAAATAAAACGTACCTTAAGATGGTTTGGTTTGGTTTATTAAGATAACGGTAAAGCACTCTAGAACTATCTGCCTAAGGAGAGAGATGCCTTCGTGGAAGACGTTCTAAGGAAAACTGGCTCGTGTACACGTTACACATGGGGAAAACCACGTACATTAAGATGTAGAATATTTGATTTTTTCCCTCTGCCCTACCTTCGATGGCTCTAGATTATACTTGCCGAAGTACTATAAAAATTGGTGTGATTTGGTCAGTGGACTTATTTGTTTTTGTGAAGTCGAGAATGCTGTTCTCTGTTTTTGTTCGTTTTATTTATGTGTAATATTTAATGCTTTATTTATATTTTTAAGCCCCATGTTGTATATTTCTGGTGCACGAAGAGATTGTATGTGTTAATAATAATAATACAATAAGAAGAAAAATTCGAGGTATTATCTAGACATTAAGAAGAAAAAACATTTTTACTTCCTTGTATGAAGTAAAGCAAGTCTTGTAACCACGAAACTTCCGGGTAGCATATGTCAAAGAATATACCAATTTTTAACCACTATCCGAATGCAATTTAACGATACTTTTGCATGATATCTGTACGTAAAGACAAAATAAAGTACTTTTTTTACCGAAACGAATTATTAAACTGATTTAAAATGGATTCAGAAGAGATTTTTTTCGGGACGTTTGTACGTACGTACGTATGTCCGTATGTATGTATCTCGCATAACTCAAAAACGAGTAGCCTCACAACGATGAAATTTTGTATGTGGGGCTGCTATAACATCTAAATGTGCACCTCCCTTTTTGGATGCAATCGGCCGTACCAAAAGTATACAAATATATACTATATTGTTACGAAATGTATAGGCGCGGTGAGATGGCTTCCACGCAAAGTAGTTTTAGGGTTGCCATAAAATGGCAAATGAGGGCAGAGTTGCCACATTTGGCGAGAAATAGCCCATTTGGTGACGTTTGGCGACAAAATTGGCAATATACCATGGACGGTTGGAGAATTTTCTGGAACAAATTCTTACCGGTTTAGCCCACAATGTTTCCGAACACAAGCCGAAAGCTATATAAACCCTGCTGGTCCGCAGTCAGTTAGTGTGTCTCTCATCGAGAGTGAGTGTGTCGTCTAGCGAGTCAATCGCTGCGGAGTCGATCGAGTTGACAGCTGGGCAGCGAGTGCCGAGTGGGTCGTCGAGTCTAGCGAAGGAGTCTGTTAGTGTATCGCGGTTAGTGCATCGTCGAGACAGCGTGTTGAGCTCCGGGAAAGACTGAACCGAAGAGTCGGGGGCTGTGCTCTGTGTGTCGTCCAGTGCATCGCGAGTTGTAGCGTGGAGAGTCTCGAGAGTACGTGGAGTTCCAAGCAGAGTCGGGAGCTGTGCTCCAGAAAGCAGAGTCGGCTGCTTTGCAGGAAGCTGTCTCCACCGTGATAGCCTGATAACCTGAAGGTTGTGTCGCTGATCGTGTCAGCGTGTTTATAGTAGATCTTCGACGACTGTAAAACGTGTTTTGGAGCTGTCCTGACAATACTGGCAAATAAAGTGTGTTTCGATATTCATCAAGTGTCGTCGTTATTCACTCCAAATCTACACAAACCCTGTAAGAACGTGAAGAAAAGAAATAACGCAACAACTGGTGTCAGAAGAGCAGTAAAGGAAAAACGCAACAATATATATATATATACACGCGCTGTTACACCGGCTCAGTGAGCTCAGTTTCTTTATTCTTATATGTTTGTAAATTTTGCATTTTTTACATTAAAAATGATTGAATTATGCTGTTTTTATCTTCCGGTTAAGGTTTGTATGCCGTTAGTTTAACCTGCATGTTATAGTTGTAGAATTATCAACAATTTAAAAGTTGTTTAAGGGCGGATAAGCCTAATTTTTTATCAAAACAACTATATTTGTTTACATCTGAAACTTAACAGAACAGTGGATTTGTTGACAATTTAGAGAAACTAAGCTTCATAACAACAAAGTAACGTCTTCTTTTATTACTGCGAATTTAATTATGCTTAATCCATTCTGGAATTATCATTTAAGTTATTAAATTATCCCATAAATTGACTCAGAATAGCGTTCACAGCAAATTAAATCTTTCTACTCCTTAAGTGTCTTTTTACCGAGTGAGATCAAAAGTAAACTGTCAGTGTTATGTACCGAAAAATCTGTCTTCTAACCCGTTGGCCGAATTGCTTTTGCGTAGAAACTGTAATTTTAATTATAAATTTAAAAAAAATCTTTTAACTGTATTTGATGTGTTGTGTTTTTCCATATCTTTGTACTTTTAATGTATATATTTTGAGGTTTTATGTATTTTTGCCTTGTCGGGAAATGAGAACTGAATTAATTTAAGGAGAAATATACCTCTAATAAAATTAGAGGAAATAAGTTTAAATGAAATGCAGCAATAAATGAGCAAAATTTTATATTCTGTACAAGGAAGTCATGATATATGTGTACAAATATATGTGTATATATATAGAATAACTTGTTTCGAACTAAGTGAATTTAAGATCATGTTCTAGTTAACGACCCTAATTCCAATCCATCTTTGCTTTCAGCCTCTAAGGAAATTATGTTTTAGTTCTCGTTTCTTCAATAGATGGCGCCAGTAGCCTAACTCCTGTCCAACCATTCTTGTCTTATCTTATTTGACCGCTATATCTTATCTCGTTCATTTGCGCTTTGGCAGCTGAGGATGACGGTTCGGTAAAACCATCGAAACTATTCCTGTAAAAATACACATCAGATTTTTTCCATAAAATTTAGTTTTAAAAAAGACCAATTGCAACCAAAACCATAGGTGTAGAACTGCATGTTATAGCAGTCATATATACAAAATTTCAGCTTTCTGAGGCTACTCGTTTATGAGTTAAGTGAGATAAATACATACATACACACGTACTTATGTACGTACAGACGCACAAAAGAAATCTCTTCTGAATTCGTTTTAAATAAGTTTCATAATTCGTTTGGGGAGAAAGAGTCCTTATTCTGTCCTTACGTACAGATGTTAAGCAAAAACATTGTTAAATCGCATTCATATACTCAAGGACCCCATTCCGTATATGAATTCCTGGGGTATTTATAAGATTCCTTGCCAGTGTGGTTTAATTTACATTGGCCAAACTAAGAGAGCCTTAAAATTTCGCGTCAAAGAACATGAGGCATATGTTAGAAAAAAGGAAACACAGAGGTCTTCTGTTGCTCAACATTGTTGGTCCGAAAATCACACTTTCAATTTTTCTGCTACCAAAATTATTCAAAAAACATCTTCCATTGGAGAACTGGATTTTCTAGAGGCATTTTACATTCATAAAAATCTTTCTGTTCTAGTTAACGATCCTAATTCCAATCCAAATTTGCCTTCGGCCTTTAAAGAAATTATGTTTTAGTTCTCGTTTCACCAACAGATGGCGCCACTTGCTTATTCTTGTCCAGGCTTTCTTATCTTATCTAATCATTTTTTCCTATCTTGTTCATTTGCGGTTTTGCAGCTGAAGATGGTGGTTCGGTAAAACCATCGAAACTAGTCCTGTGAAATTTTGTAAATCTAACGCTGATTTTTGTTGTTTGACTTCTGAATTAATATATATCCTATTGACAGGGGTAATCAAGCGGTTAAAAAATTCTAATCTCGACGAACCAAAAACACATTCTTGATTTAGGACATTATAAGAATTCTGTTGTCTTTCCTTTCTTTCCATCAATTAGCTATAAATTGCACGCATTTTACAGAAATTTAACTATCCCGTCGTTTATTCTCTTATTAATAAAATTCCGAGTTCCATACTCAAGGATCCCATTCCGGATATGAATTCCTGGGGTATTTGCAGGATTTCCTGCCAGAGTAGTTTAATTTACATTGGTCAAACTAAGACCGCGTTAAACTTAAAATACCGCGTTAAGGAACATGAGGCATATGTTAAAAAAAGGAAACACAGAAGTCCTCTGTTGCTCAGCATTGTTGGTCCGAAAATCACACTTTCAATTTTTCTGCAGGCAAAATTATTCAAAAAACATCTTCTATTGGAGAATTAGATTTTATTGAGGCGTTTCACATTCAAAAAATCTTTTAGTTCTAGTTAACGACCCTAATTCCAATCCATCTTTGCCTTCAGCCTTTAAGGAAATTATGTTTTAGTTTTCATTTCTTCAATAGATGGCGCCAGGAGCCTAACTCCTGTCCAACCATTCTTGTCTTGTCTTATTTGATCACTATATTTTATCCCGTTCATTTGCGCTTAGGCAGCTGAGGATGATGGCTTGGTACATCCATCGAAACGAGTCCTGTTAAAATTTGCAATATTACGCTGGTTTTTATTGTTTGACTTCTAAATTAATATATCCTAAGTCGTACTTTTGGAATATGTATACTGCAAGTTGAATTTCTTAAAACGGGTGAGTCAAACGGAAAGGTATAGAAACACATCCCTTCTTTTTTTTTTTTTTTTAAATGCTGGGAAATAAAGATTACTCCGAAATGCTATGGATTCATTTTCTATCATTGCTGCTATCTCACACACTTTTCACTTTCTTTTGTATTTTCTTCAGGCAGATTTGTTTTATATTCATGCGTCAGTAATTTTGTAGCATTCCTCAGTAAAGAAATGTAACATTTTTTTTAAACATAGCTTTGTCAATCCGCCAGTCAGGTAAATACGTCTTCGATTAATCGCGAGCTATAATATTAATATTCAGTAGTTTTGGAGCTGCAAAGTGATTAATTTGTAATGTTGCGCGCTTCCAACCTGCCGCAACAATAGTGGTGACTGCTATGAACTGGAAAGTATACAAAGTCTTGAGAAGGGTTTAAATCCCTTTTTATTCAACTTTAGAAATTACAGATGCGTGCTCTTGACGCTCACAAACTACGCCGACCCGGCGGTAAAATAAAAATAAGAAACTAAAAATGAATAATAACAAGTGACTACCTACGAGGCTCTCTAAACGTAACTAACCTAACCGCGTTCTAAAATACCCCTGATAATTCAGCAAACTTCTGAATATTACGTTGAAAGATTTAACTATCTGCCGAGGCAAGCACACAGGCCGAAACGCATGGTTCTTCAATTTCTAACTAGCCACCTCCCCGCTCGTGAAGCAAGAAAGCACACTTTCGAACTCGTTTCCCTTCTATTTAACTCAGAATACTTCCGCTGACTATTTTGAATACTTTGCGCGTTCTACTAAAATTTACATACTCTGGCATTGGCAATTCCAGGGAAAAGTAAGGCTTGACAGGAAAGATAGTTTAAACTTAAAATAAATGTTAGTTAAAATAAATATAAACTCTACAAATTGAAAAAGTGTGACAACATAACATATCTTCTTATTCATAACAGCTGTGACTTTTTGGGTTGTCTAACCTCCAAGAAATTTCAGCTTGGAAGAATTATTTTTTTTTTATCTTACCTGCAACATGAGGAAAAACTGTGGTTGCCAACAAAATGTACTTCCTCTATGAACTTTACAAAAAATATCACAAAAAATGGTGTATTATGATTAACATAAATGAAATGCGAAACTCGAGGAAGAAGCTGACTTGACTGGAAAATCTCTCTCTCTTTTTTTTTTTTTTTTTCTCCAAAGCTTGGCACTCTAGAAATGGTTGAATTTTGTTAACATTTGCAGATTTGGGACAGATATCGACCATAGTATCGTGAGCAACAATTTTATTTATAACTCCCTTCCGAAAATTCTTAGTCGTATCCGAAGCGATGTGAATGACCTACGCTGGTTCAAAAATCAGAATCTGCTTTGCTACTTTTGAATTGAAATTTTGCTTATGATTATTCCTAATTGCTTATAAATATAGTACGTATTTAAAAGAAAATTTACATCCTTGGATAACTCTTTACCTTTATACACATCACAAAGCAGTGTTGAATTTGAGTATTCTAGCCATTTTCTCTTTAAGTACACAAAGTTGCCAGATTAGATTCTTTAAATACGAAGAACTGTGATTATCGTGTTGATGAAAATTTACGTCTATTGCAATTCTCATTATTGCAGTGCTAGTATAATCAACCTCCAGTTTACCGAGATTATTCTGGGTACGTTATCCATGGTTCATCCACATTCGGTGTATCTAAAGGCAAGGTATAAAGCACAAGTAAAAGAAATAACCCAAATTATAAAAAACAGAAAAAAGGTTATTAACAACTTGTTTTCAAACTGTTTATTCGGGTGAACAAATTCGTTTGGATACCTTTATGAAATCAGTATTCAAAACAAAAGGAACACGCAATGAGAAACGAAAATATGAACAAAATAAAAGTAAAGAAAAGAAATGGCGTTGAAGAACAATACTTATAACCTGAACACTGTCACTGCTTTTTAACACGCAATAACCTTAACAACAAAAAGAAAGTTTAAATATTCCCGTTTTCGTAAAATTAAATTACATATTTTTTGTATAAAAGTAATTCCCGAACACTTTGATGTCATGTATTTCAGCTATTGCAGTTATCATTGATGTTACTCTATGCACCTTTCGATTCCTCCTTTAATTTTCTGTAAACTGTTTATTTTTGCGTTGATGGCTTATACGAGCAATTTTCCATCGTTCCCCTACTGATAAAAATAATTTTTTTTTTAGACAATGTCTTGTTAACCCACAACCCGTTAACCAGTCATTAGTTAGTAAGGAGTTTAGTGTGCAAATCACGCTGATAGTATGGATTATAAACCATTACATATTTACATGAGGAAAAATTTGAAAGATCAACAATTTTCTTGACTGAAATTGAGCTCAAAGACTTCTGGTTGCTAGGTTGGATTTGCTGACCCCAAGAAAGGTCCTGAATTTCATACGTTCTCCCTCATTTTGTAGAGATATTAGGTATTTTTTTGGAAGCAGGAGAGATGAAACATGAGCAATATCCTTTCCGGGAGTCCAACCACGGACCTCTCGAGTACGCATCGAGCGTGCTGACTACTACAC
The DNA here is from genome assembly GCF_044657685.1 of Stegodyphus dumicola. Lineage (NCBI taxonomy): Eukaryota > Metazoa > Arthropoda > Arachnida > Araneae > Eresidae > Stegodyphus > Stegodyphus dumicola. Next base: position 15,363,700 of record NC_140772.1, on the reverse strand, counting down.
CACGAAGGCATGACAAGAAGACGGGAGAAATACCTTATAACTTAAGGACTGATTGCAAATGACCTGAAACCTAGTCTGTCAAATCAAGATCATGAGTTACCGTCCACCTTATGATTTCCAGACGCTGATATTTAGCCATCATTATATCTGCGCTTCAACGAGGAAAAGTTGAAAAATGAATCCTGCGATTGCCATGAATCCAACAGGGAACATGAGGGCTATTCGATCTTCTGGCTGGATGGGCTAGCAACTTCACCAAATGTAAACAAGGAAAAAGTATCTTGAACAATGTACAGCTTGAAGCTGCATACTAAAAGGATGGTCGCGGGTTTAAGGTCCAAGACAAAGCATGATCATTAGTAGCAGTCATGTCTTTATGAAATACAAATATCTAAATTCTTCTATCCAAAAATATTTTTAAGATATTCGTTAAAAATTTGAGATGTGAAAATATGCACTGTAGTAGAGATAAATTTGTTGAATCAAGACAAATGAAAAATGAGCAGTGGCATCCCCAGGACTGTAAATCCAGGCTAGCCAAATGTGCTTTCCAGTTACAGCACAAAAGTACGCCGTAAGGAGGCAGAGACACCTTACAATCCCCCCCCCCCCATTTAAAGGGCGATTAGCGAGGATAGGTTTGATTTAGTTTATTTAATTGTGGCAAACCAGTGGAGAGCTATCTACCTAACGGAAGGGACGCCATCTTGGAGGACTGGAGAAAACTACCTCGTATACACGTTACACATTGGGTAAAACCATAGAAACTTCCATGCAACCAGCCCGTTCGTCGGAATTCGAAAGCCGAACAAAACTACCAGTATTTATCAACTTTGTCGCTCGGCCGCTGGTGTACTGGATGGGACTGAATCGTCAATTACTGACGGTGACGAATTATAATCCAGCACTTTTTAGTTCAGGCGACATTTTCAGAATCATTAGATTTGTGCGAACAGGAGATGTAAAAAGTGAGCAGTGTCTTCGCCAGGGCTTAAACTCCTGACATTAGGGCGTAAGTAGACGAATTTGTCGTACATCACGAAGGAAGGAGGAAGAAAACCCTTACGCTGTTACCACTGTTAGTGGTACCATCACAATTTAAGACCGCATCTAAGTGATCCATTGTTAGTAAAGAAGACATTCATAGCATGGATGTTAGATTAGTTTAAAGTAATGTTAGATTAGTATAAAGTAACACAAGCGGGGAAATACGCATTCTAGTATTCTAGATATTCATATTTATTTAAATACAGTTTCGTGATTTTGCATGGTTCAAAACACTGTACAGACATTAGGTAATTTTGAGACCGGGGAGAGATGAAAAATATGCAATGCCTTTGCCGGGAATTGAACCACGGACCTCTTGGTTACGCGCGCAGCGAGCAGACCACCACACCACGAAGGCACGTGAAGAAGGCGGGAGAAATACCCTATAACATGATGAATATAAAAAAGTTGCATTCGAATTTATACGTACTAAAATGTCACGTTAAAAATTTTGCTTTCAAATCAATTTAAAGGATAGCAATTTCTATAAATTTTAAGACTGGACTGAAGAGTTGAAGATAAGTAAATTAGAAGAATATTGATTGTACTTTCCAAAGGCAGAACTGCAAAGTTACCACGGATAGAAATATGTAAAAAATTGGAGCTTTCATAACTTAATAATTAAGCGTTCAGCTGAAAGGGCGCTTTTGTGCTTATGTGACATAGTAAAGGGAGATAAAAGGAAAAAAATAAGTTACGATTTTCATGTTTCTTCCTATAAAATGGTCTTTTGAGAATGCTTGGAGGCCAGGAATGATAAATTTACTAAAACGTGCTTAATGTACCCAGGAACACCTTCTACCTGATCAAGGGCTTTTTGTATACTCGCTCTGTAGAACTTTCTCTAGGTGATATTACGAAAGAATATAGTTTGGAAAAGGGCTGTACCCAACGATCAGCCTCTGGACCCTTTTTGTAGAATCTTATAATTAAGGAATATTTTGTGTTAACAATCTGATTTTCAGAACTGTTTCAAAATTACTTTTGCGGATGATCTGCTTTCAATTTTTCAATGCAAAAGTTCCGTCGATGCTTGTTCTTTGTGTCAATATTTATTTGATACTGTTTTGGGGTGGTCTAAACTTTATAGTCTGAAATTAAATCCACTTAAAAGGAAAGTTATGATGGTAAATAAAAAGAAGAATACTGACTGCAGGATAAGTTTATTTCTTGCGGACGTTCCTATTGAAGAAGTTGCTCCAATAAAGTAGTTAGGCGTTATCTTGGATAAAACATTTCAGTGCAAGTGTCATATTTCCCAGCTCTAAGGAAAATGCGGAAAGGTATCCTCAGGATTATTTAACATATCTAAAACACATATTGAGTCAAAACAGATATTTTTAAATCGATCTGTAGCCAAGTAATAGTGCCGGTTATATTCTTCGCTTTAAGAGTTTGGTGCAATTCTTTACTGAAGAAAGTAAACTGCAAGCTTCTAAGGAAAATTCAAAGAAGATTTATTTTAAGAAATGTTCGTGGCTATAGGACTATTAGTTTTGAGGCACTTTTTACTATTGCTGTTATTTCACCCAAAGATATTGAGATTTTGAGCAAGATTACGATGAAGGAGAAGTTTGCAAACCATCCTCATGAAATTTTCTTGACGGCTATCTTCCAGTTTCTTCTTCGAAGCATCTTTTTGACAGGAATCACATGCCAATAGTTGTCTATTCAGACGCTATTTTTGAAGAGAACAAATTAACTTGTGTTACAGACGGAAGAGAGAGGAATGATATAGTTGGTCTTGCTTTTGTTGTGTATTAAGATAATCAAGAAAGAGATTTCAAAAAGTACAGAATTGATGATAATTGTGTTTCAGGCTGAGCTGCTATGTCTAAATCTTTCTATGAAATAAGTTCAAAATTCTTGTAGTGGTTAGAGATCAATTTGCGTTTTAATACGTAGTGATTCTCATTTTAACTACCATTGTTACAGGAAATTAATGTTTCAGATAAATTTGCTGGTGAAACTCAGGTTATTATTAAGACATTGCACTATCTTTATACACTGACTACCAGTAAGTATTTGGACACCTGTGATAGAAAAGAAAAACTAACTTTATTCAAAATCAATAGTTGATAGAGCCTTCAGAAGAGGTAATTACAGCGTGGACCCTCCGGGGCATCCTTTCCACAAGTCTTTGTATGACAGCTAGTGGTATTTTCTTCCACTCGGCTTGGAGAAGACATAGAAGTTCCTTCACCGATTTTGCACTGTTAGTGCACCCATGAATTCGGCGATGAAACTCGTCCCAGAGGTTGTCGATAGGGTTCAGGTCTGGACTCTAGGAAGGCCAGTCCATTCGATGAACTCCATTGGCACCATACCAAGCCTTGGTTAACGTCGAAACATGACGACTGGCATTGTCGTGCTGAAAGTAACAGGGGTCCAACCCGTAAAACTGCCACAACGTAGGAAGCACATTGTCATCCAAAATAGTGCAGTACGCATCGGAATTGAGCTTACCATGAATGGGGACCAAGGGTTCCAGCCCATACCAGGAGAAACACCCCCAGACCATAATTCCACCTCCGCCGAACTTGACTGTTGGCACAATGCATTCTGGCAGCAGAATACGTTCTCTAGGTAGACGCCAGACCGAGACCCTGCCATCCGAACGGTAAAGGGTGAACCTTGATTCGTCACTCCAAAGAACCCGTTTCCACTTATCTACGGTCCAACTTCGATGTGCTTTGCACAACATTAACCGAGAAGCGCGGTTGGACTTTGTGATCAAAGGCTTATGGGCAGCAGCACGACCATGAAAACCAAGCAGATGTGCTTCCTTATGGATGGTATTCATTGAAACAATACTCCCAGATGCCTGTTGAAACTCCTCGCGGATGAGGACCATCGGTTGGGTGCGGTTCTTCCAAATTTCTCTGGACAGCACTCGTCGATCTCTATCTCCAGTTTCGTTGGTCTGCCGACTCGGGGCACATTCCGACAATCAACGCTAATCTTACATTTCTTAATCACATAGGTCACTGTCGATTTTCTGTACTTCAGATCGCTAGATATTTCCTTTAAGGATCGGCCACATTTGTGATACCCGATAATTATACCTTTTTCGAAATCAGAGAGCTCCGAACTGCGAGGCATCTTGCATGTCACTAAAGTCGATGTTGTTTCCTACACGATATATACCGGCGGAGTCCTTGACGTATCTTAGGACCACAGATATCGTCATTTGCATAGGTGTCCAAATACTTATTGGTAGTCAGTGTATAAACATTCATTCTGCTTACGTTTGTGGACACTTTGGGAATTTTAGAAATGATACGACTGATGCTGTAGAAAGTAACCACGAAACTTTACATTGATTTAAATCTTCATGTTTCTGTTTCTCATTGGAAAAGCTTTTATAGAAAGGATGCTATCTGTGTTTGAAGCACAGAATATCTGCCCTGACCAAAAGCACAATGGTCCAAAAGGTTTTTTTCTCGCCTACAATTTTTCACAGAATAAAATTTGGTCAACTTTCAACATATTTTACAGTAACTCAATTTTTGTCTGGATATGGCAATTTTAGGAGCTATTTAGAGCGATATGGAGTTGCTTCAAGTGCTTTGTACAGTTGCGGTAGCGGCGATGCAGATGTTAAGCATATTTTTCTTAAGTACGTTCATCATGTCTAACAGAGGAAGATACTTCAGGAAGTTTCGAAGCAAGTATCTGTATCTTGGTTACCAATGTTTACTGAAATTTTTACGACTGAAGAGACAATTTCTGTTTTTCGGAATTTCTTTTTCAATTTAGATTATTATTATTTTTAAATTTTATTTTATTTTTCTTTTACTTATTATTTATTTTTTAATATAATTTTTTGCTCAATTTGCAATACTATTGTATATTTGTTTATTTATTTTCTCAGTGCTGTAATTTACTAGTGTTAGCCTCGTGATGTATTTTGCGGAACACGAGGAACTGGATTAGAGTTAGCAATAATAATAAACATGCCCTTTATTAAATGGCACTCAATATTTATTTATCATCTTATAGATTATATACTGGTAACTATTGTCGATTCTATGCTGACCTCGGTTCTACTCTGTGCCGACGTTATGCAGTATTGATGCCTTTTCGATCCCAGTAATGTAAGTCTTTTAATTTACTTACGATTAAGTAATTAAAAACAAATAAATAATATTCGCGAATGATTTATAATTGATACAATATTTATTGATACAATTTGATACAATTTGAATTGAATGTATTGATACAATGTATTAATATAAAATACTGCTTTTATAATTTAACTTCAAGTATTTAGTAATTATTTTTGGCAACAATATTTAGCGCCATTTCATGAAGAGAAATGCCAGTTACTAAACAAACGTACACTTTTTTATTCTGTAATTAAAATGCATTGTTAGCAAGCCATGAATTCGAAAACGTATAGCAACCTGAATTTTCATCAAGTTTAGTTTGTTCTCATTTAACTCGAAAATCGGCTTCCTCATACCGTGGCTTCAAACCTCTCCATTAACGAACTAAACATTGTCTGAGTCTTAACAGTTTGGTAGTTCAAGGCCTCATTAATCACTCTGATTAAAATGAGAACACGAACCGACATCTCATCGAAGAAGGATATTGTTTTCAGTCTTGATGGAATCATCCCTTGAGCTTTTCTATTTATAGAACTCTCCCCGACGCTAGCTGAAATTGAAATGGATGGTTCCTTAGTAAGATGGATAGGTCAACAATTTGTCTTCCTTTTTCTCGAGAAGTAAGTATAATTTACACGCTGCTGTGGTAACTGCAAAAATTTCCTGTAAACATAAACCTCGATTGGTTCTTTTCACATGAATAAGTACTATATATATATTCAAAAATATACGTGTTATAGGTGCTGTTTTAACATAGTTGAAACAAACATCTTTCATGTTTTTTAACACTATGAAAAGATATACAGGGTTTCCATAATTTATTCACCGTATATACAAATCTTTTAAATAATACAAAGCATGAGATAGAGGTAAATCGGACTGAATTTTAGTTAGCGCTTCAAAGAAGTTTACAGTAATTCACTTAAACATGAGCACCATTAGTAGGTCAGAGAATATAAATTCCATTCTCGATTTCTCTCCACAAGTTATTAAGTATTTGTGGAGTCACAGTAGCTTTTACTGTGGTAATCGATTTTTTTTAACTCTTCGATGCTGGGAAATGCTGCAGCATAAATTTGGTTCTTCAAGTATACGAAGAAAATGAATTCCAGCGGTGTGACGTTCGGAGAGCTGAAAGGCCATGGAATTGGTCCACCTGCACCATTTCAACGATCTGTGAATATGTCATCAAGGAAATCATGCACACGTGTATCCCAGTGACAAAGGTTTCCTGAAGAAACTGATAATTATTACTAATACGATTAAGAATATACACAGAAAATTCCTTACTGCCAACTCCATCATTATATTTGAATTGTTGACAAATCTGCAATTTATTAGTAGTCAATTTCAACTACACTGCTGGCCACCCTAAATGCAACACCCTGAAGGAAGCATGCAAATAACATGAAATTTACAACATGCATTAGCGGAGGTAAGATATGCAAATGATTAGAATTTCAGCGCAGAGGCACATCACGCGCGCCTGTGGCGCCACTTCAAAGCGCTATTTGAAGCTTGGAGTTTTCGACGATTTCAAGTTCGGCAATTGGGTTTTTCTTGTGGTTTTTTTCAAAGAAAAACAACCCGATCAATTATGCCTCGTAGTAAACAGTGATCATCGTGTGATCAAGTATCTGAGATCAACAGAGGAAGAATAGCGGCCTACCAAGAGTGTGGATTACCTTTCAGGGAAATCGGTAGTCGTGCTGGACGAAACCAAAGAACTGTAATGCGGATATGTGACCGTTGGATGCAGGTGGGTACGACGGAGCTACGTGTTCGATCGCATCCACCTCAGTGCACACCACCTCACGTGATGGCAGAAACATTGTGCGCATGGCAGTGACGGACCCTCAGTCACATCACGAACCATAGCACAGCGCATTCAGTCTGTAATGCATCATCCAGCGTCTGCGCGTACCATTCGACGCCGTTTACAGCAGAGTGGTCAGTCCGCAAGACGTCCATTGCTTCGTCTATCCTTGACGCAGAACCACAGACGTCTCCGCCGCCAGTGGTGCAATGAAAGAAGGATGTGGACGGCGAAAAAAAATGAAATTGTCTTTACTGGTGAGTTACGCTTCTGTCTGCAACAGCACGATGGTCGGATTCGAGTCTGGAGACACCGTGGAGAAAGGATGCTGAAGCGCTGCATTATGCACCTCCACAACTGGTCCTGCACCGGGTATTATGGTATGGGGCGATATTGGATATCACTCTCGCATTGCTCTAATACGCATTGCTGGTACTTTAAATAGCTAGCGCTACATCTCCGAGGTGTTGGAGCCATTGTCCTTCCTTACCTTGAGGGCTTGCCCACAGCTTTATTTCACCAGGATAATTCGCGACTACACGTGGCACGCATTGTCCAAGGGTTCTTCGTGAAACTCCAGATTGAATTGCTTCCCTAGCCGGCTCGCTTTCCGGATCTTTCGCCGATAGAAAACATGTGATCCATGGTTGCTGAACTATTGACCCAGATTACATCCCAAGCTGCCACACCAGATCAACTTTGGCAACGTGTGGAAGCTGCTTGGTCTGCTATACCCCAAGAACACATCCAAAGTCTCTTTAAATCAATGCCGAGGAGTGTGGCAGCGGTGATCTCCAACAATGGCGGCTACTCTGGCTACTCATTCTGGAAGGAACCACACTTCACAGAAGTTTATAAATTTAATCATTTGATACTTGGTCAACATGTTATCTACTAAATAAATTTTGTTGTGATATCTCTTGTCTTTCTTGGCGGTACAATTTGGGTAGCCAGCAGTGTACTTATGAACAACTTTATGAACGGTCGACTTCGGAATTCCAGTTTGCATGCGGACATGGAAAATGGATTTACTAGTACTGAGCGCAAATGCATCTGGAATGGCGGAAAGTTTTTGTAACTAACGTTTGGACTAGTTGCATCTCGTTCATGCAAAACATGTTCGGTCTCTCGAACCTGTTTAAATCATTTTTTAAGTGATTACTTCGTTGGTGGAGGTTTATAAAATTCATGTGAGAATCGCCTCTGAACTGTTTTTTGAAGATTTCATTTGCCCTAATCAGAGAAGGTACATTGGTTTTTCATCGCATGATGCCGATTTGTCTGTAAACAAATTTACCTGTTGCCATTCGCAAAAAATAGAACAACTTAATTTTATTATCCGGTGATTAAGTTATGGAAACACTTGTGTTGGGTGAAAGAAAAGACCAGTTGTCTTTTAAAATATTTATTTTAAAAACTTAATAAGAAATTGTTGAATAGTAATTAAAATAACCAAATCATTTCAGCCATAAATCATACAAAGGCCGCTGACGCGGCGACGACGCTGGGATGCGTCTACTTTCACTCGTTTACTGCATCAAAAGCTCTTTACACATAGCCCTCTCTTCGTTTTGTTAAAAAACTGGAATTGGTTTAATTAGTCCCTTATGTCCGGAAATCGCACCAGGGGTTTTCCGCTACACCTTCCTTCAAAGTTCTGCTGTCCATTTTGTCTCTGAACAAAACAGGAAGTTCTCATTAAGCACCTGGGAGTCCGCGATGCGCATAGTCTGGTCGTCACACCATTTATTCTGGCAATAATTATGATATGAAATTATTAATATCTACGCAATAAGTCAGAAATATATTTAGACGTTTAAACTGTATCGTGCAATGACAATATTATGGCCAGGAAACTGAGATTGTATCTTCAGCAAGTTAGGTTTAAACTGAAGAACAGTAGCAGCCAAACAGACTTTTGTCTCAAATTTCTTGCCTTTCCGAATTATTTCCCAGTCTGTGCTCCATGTTGCTACACTATTGTTATTGCAATGTTGCAACAGCGTTATAAACATAAACCTTTTCAAGGAGTTTATGTTTTTGAATAATTTTTGCAGTAAGCAGTCATTTACTCCACTATCCCACACTCAATTACAAAAATGCTTTAGTAAGATCACATGACTCCAGTATCACGGCGTCGTGATCATAATGGTACGATACCAGGCTACAATGCACCCTACTGCTGCATGTTCAGTGCTAACTTACCTAACGGTAAAAGCTGTAATATGTGACTATAATTTGAAATGGGACACGAGAAAGGGTGAAGTTTCATATTTATTAAAGCCATTCATCATTTCCTTCTACAATGTAAGTACCATACTACATTCACATTAACTTATTTTTGACATATTCTCTAGGTTTTGCATGCAACCCCCCCCGCAAAAAAAAATCATCAGACAGCAAAATTAATCCTCATATTGGTTTCTAAGGAAAGGTTAAATCTGCCATTTATGAGAGAAATTAATATGGTTAATGGAAGAACTGCATGCTAATCTGAATGTTAATGAAAGAATAAATTAAATAGATTGGATTTAATATCAGAACCAAAGAAAAAAGTGTCTCAGTTCATTTTACCAGGCAATGGTATTTATCTTTTGTTTGCTGTAAAAAACATAAAAATATAAAAGGATAAAAATAAAGTAAATCAAGCTATCAATAATGATTAACGATAGAAGATTTGGTGGAATTAATAATATGTAATGCTTATTTTTTAAACGATTACAAATTAAGCATTATGCAAAATACTTGGTGAACCTAATTTTCGACTGTTTGATTAAAACATAAGAACTTAATCTGATTAGACATAGTTTAGAGTTCACCCGTTTTCTTTCTGATTCGTGATTAAATTTACCAAGATATTTAGAATTTTATTCGTTAATAAAAGAGCGAATCAGTCAAAAGGTATATTCTCAAATTTTAACATTATTTTTGAATTCAGCGCATCCTGACAAATTACATACTTTAGAAAAAAAAATATTATATTAATGAAAATTTCTGGGTACACACAAGGTGTGATTTGAACAAGAGCAAACAGGGCATGTGCCTCAGGCCTCTACGTCTAAATACTTCTACAGTATTTAAGTTTTCTAATATTTTAAATACCATTTTTCTCAATACTTGTTTTGAAAATATAAAATTAGAATTAGAAACAAAATTTTAAATTTCGTTCTTCAGACTTTTGTGCTATTTTTCAAAAAATCGGATACAAGATATTTATCATGCATTGACGATTTAAAATCGTTTAAGCAAAATTTCAATTTGTAAACTAAGGCTAATTTTCGTATGTGTGACCACCGTTTTAGTAGCTTATGATACTGCAGGGTTTTACAATAAAGCGCTAAATCTTTCAGTTATAAAGGAAGGGTATTGTCAGATTCTGGGTCTTCCGTTTCCTTGGTATTCTTATAAATGCAATGAATCTGATTTCAGCACTACTTGTTTACCGTAAACCTATAAGGTACTTCTCCCGGTGCGTATTCCAGAGGTCCCCAGTATATAAAGTATTTCTCCCGCTTTCTTCGCGTGCCTTAGTGGTGTAGCGGTCTTCACGCTGGACGCATATTCCAGAGGTCCGTGGTCCACTTCCCAGCGAAGGCGCTGCTAATTTTTCATCTCTACAGCTTCCAAATGGCCTAATGACAAACATTTTTTTGTTTGCTTATTGCCTCATGCTCTATCATGTCACTCGGCTAAGCATAAAATGTCTTCTTTTTACTATTATGCATTTGAAGCTCATGAAAAATTGGTAATTCTCTTGTGCAGCTTTCATATTTTTAATGTTCATACATCTGAAGCATGTTTCATACAGTTGAGTTATGCCTATTTCATACTGTTAAAAAGTTGTATGAAACTGGCACTATTCATACGGATGACGCCTGTTCATACAGCTGGAGCCTGTTCATACAGATGAATAGTGTCCTAAGCGTGTTTCGTGCAGCTAAATAATGATTACAATGTGTTTTGGGGTCAGTAAGAAATAAAAAATGGGTGTTTTCGAATCTGGTATTTGCTCTTGCGCCTCTTCATCATCAACAGTGCATTGTTTGCTGGTATGATTGCATTACAAGAGTTTTGAAATACAGCTAATTAAATGCTGCTATAAAATCATTCTGTTCTACCGTTTTATATAAGTAAGTATTAGTCTAGATATAACAGAAATAGGCTTAATATATACTATTATATTAGAGTAAACTTTATTATAGTAATTCTATATTTTTCCTCGTAAAATTTGTAAAGATTTCCAAGTGAAGTACAATTTCCCGTCTATCATATACACTGACTACCAATAAGTATTTGAACACCTGTGGCAGAAAAGAAAAACTAACTTTATTCAAAATAAATAGTTGGTAGAGCCTCCACGAGAGGTAATTACAGCGTGGACCCTCCGGGGCATACTTTCCACAAGTCTTTGCATGATAGCTAGTGGTATTTTCTTCCACTCGGCTTGGAGAAGACATAGAAGTTCCTTCACCGATTTTGCACGGGTAGTGCACCCCCGAATTCGGCAATGCAACTCGTCCCAGAGGCTCTCGATAGGGTTCAGGTCTGGACTCTGGAAAGGCCAGTCCATTCGATGAACTCCATTGGCACCATACCAAGCCTTGGTTAACGTCGAAACATGACAACTGGCATTGTCGTCCTGAAAGTAACAGGGTGTCCAACGCGTAAAACTACCATTACGTAGGAAACACATTGTCATCCAAAATAGTGCAGTAGGCATCGGAGTTGAGCTTACTATGAATGGGGACCAAGGGTCCCAGCCCATACCAGGAGAAACACCCCCAGACCATAATTCCACCTCCGCCGAACTTGACTGTTGGCACAATGAATTCTGGCAGGAGACATTCTCCAGGTAGGTTCTTTTTACTATTATGCATTTGGAGCTCATTAAAAATTTGTAATTTTCTTGTTCAAGAACCTTTCATATTTTTAATACTCATACATGTGAAGCCTGTTTTATACGTCTAAATAGTTGTATGAAGCAGGGACTATTCATTCAACTGAAGCCTGTTCATACAACTGGACCTGTTCATACAGCTAAAACCTGTTCATACAGCTCAAACCCGTTCATACAGCTGAAGCCTGTTTTATACAGCTGAATAGAGCCATAAGAGTGTTTCGTGCAGTTAAATACAGAGGCTGTTCGCACATTTTTTAGACGATTTTAGTAAACGGTAATAAAAAATTGTTTGCTTCAAAATAAGTAATTACAACTGTATTATGTTTTTAAGTCAAAATTATCGTCTGTGTCTTGAAAGTTTTGATTTTATTCAAAATGGCGAATTTAACAAAGCAGTGGTTCGAAGGCTACATTTACGCTCTTTCCGAAGATAAATATGCATACTCCGTTATTCAGAAACGATGCGAGAGTCATGGTTTTGCGATATCGAAAGCGTCGATAGGTAATATCATCAACAAGAAAGGAAAAAAAAACGTCAAATTGGAGACTCAAGTGGGACAAAAATTCCAAACTAGTATCCAAGGAAAAAACAGACATCTTCAACTATTGCAAAGGTACGTTGTTTAATGTTAAAAGAAAATCCCCGTAATCAAACGACAGTTGTAAAATCATTAAAATGCTCGGTGTCCACTGTAACCAAAATGATAAACGTTGATTTAAATCTTAAGAAAGCGAAAAAACGCAATTTGCATCGTCTTCTTCCAAAGCATATCGCTCAAGGCAGGACACGCTGCAGAATTCTATATGAGAAACACTTGTCCGTAGAAAAATAGAAAACAATTGTCACAGTAGATGAAGCATGGGTGTATTTAAATGATTGTAACAAAAAAGAGCCATTTATTATCATAAAAGGGGAGAAAAAATTTAAGTGCATGGTTCAAAGAATCGAAAGAAAGTTTTTCTAAGGGATTCATCATTGTTGCTGGTTTTTCTTATAATTGCAAGTTAAAAATAAAGAGAGTGCAAAAAAATGTCAAGATTAACTCCAAATACTATCAGGAACATATTTTATCGCCAATTTTTCTGAATGAAATACCATCGCTTTACCCACAGTGCCATCCATTTGTGAGACTCCATCAGGACAAAGCTAGCAGTCACACATCAAAATCCACTGTCAATTTCCTAAATGAAATGGAACAAAAAACTGGTATCAAAGCCATACCCTTCACTGATATCCCTACTAAATCTCCCGATGTGGCACCTACGGATTTTTGTGCTTTCGGACTTTTAAAAACTGCATTACCCAAACATTGTCCCCAAACCCTAACAGGACTCTGGAAAGCTGTTCGGGAGGAATGGGATAGAATATCTCTTCTGCCACTTCAAAAGGCATTGTTATCCTGGAAATTGCGGTGTCGAAAGATAGTTCAGAATAAGGGATGTCAAATAGAACATTTAAAACACAAGAATTTTATGTAATTTAGTTTTGTGAATACAATATACATCGTCTAAAAAATGTGTGAACAGCCTCTGAAATGATTGCAATGTATTTTGAGGTCAGTAAGAAATAAAAAAATGGGTGTTTTCGAATCTGGTATTTGCTCTTGCGCCTCTTCATCATCAACAGTGCATTGTTTGCTGGTATGATTGCATTACAAGAGTTTTGAAATACAGCTAATTAAATGCTGATATAAAATCATTCTGCTCTACCGTTTGATATAAGTATGTATCAGTCTAGATATAACAGAAATAGGCTTAATATGTCCTATTATATTAGATTAAACTTTATTATAGTAATTCTATGTTTTTCCTCGTAAATTGTGCAAAGATTTTTAAGTGTAGTGCAATTTCCCGTCTATAATATATAGTCAAAACCTATAGCATTGTTGTTCTCATTCATTATTATGTATGCATTGTATATACATGTTTGAGTCTTAAAACCAAATTCATGAAATTTTGGATTATACCATAATATATCTTTTCAAGTAAAATATTACTTTCCGAATATCAATTTTAGCCAGAATCTAGCATACCCATTGATACAAAAGACTTAAACATTAAAATTGGAAAGCTTCGCATTAAATTTTAATGTAGCTTCTCATTAAAAACTTTAATGGATTTAAAATTCTCGTGTAGTTTGCTGGAAGGGAAGAGGGGTGGGAGACATTCGCACTTGTCCCCCCGGATGCTATCCATCAAAATTGGGGGCGAAAGTGAGCTAAATCACACCGTCACCTGAATGGTGCTCAAGGCTGTTGCCAACGGCAGGCGTATTCTAGCGCTCCTTGCCAGGAGGTGTTTCGTGGACTTGGGCTGACTACGTCAGAGAAGTGAACATAAACAACAACATGGGCTTAAAATAAAGTACCACTTCCGGTTGTGGAATTTCACCAATCAACACTTTGTATGAATAGAGAAAGATTAAATTGTAGAAACATTAGGATTTTTTTGGAGGCCGAAGAGATGGAAAATTAGCAATCGCCTTCCCCGAGAATCGAACCACGGACCTCTGGAATACCGGCCCAGAGTGCTACCGTTACACCACGAAGGCACGCTAGAGAAGTGGGAGAAATACCTTATATACTCCCCTTTTTAAAGGGCGCTAGGGTTTTAGGGGACCTAGTTGCCAAATCCTGGGTGCGGAGAATCATCATCCACAACCCTTTTAGTTCGGGCGTCACTTAATTAAGTTAATAGGTTAACTTAATTAGGTTAACATTAGGTCAATTGGAAGTCATTAGGTTAATTGGAAGCAGAAAAGATGAAAAATATGCAACCGCCTTCGCCGGGAATCGAACCACGGACCTCTGGAATACCGGCCCAGCGTGTTGAACCACTACACCACGAAGGCACGCTAGGGAAGTGGGAGAAATACCTTATATAGTCCCCTTTTTACAGGGCGCTAGGGTTTTAGGGGACCTAGTCGCCAAATCCTGGGTGCGGAGAATCATCATCCACAACCCTTTTAGTTCGGCCGCCACTTAATTAAGTTAATAGGTTAACTTAATTAAGTTAACATTAGGTCAACTGGAAGTCATTAGGTTAATTGGAAGCAGAAAAGATGATAAATATGCAACCGCCTTCGCCGGGAATCGAACCATGGACCTCTGGAATACCGGCCCAGCGTGTTGAACCACTACACCAAAAAGGCACGCTAGGGAAGTGGGAGAAATACCTTATAAAATAAGAAAAAGAGAAATTTTGAAAAGAGAAAAAGTTGATAGAGATTTATCGGGGATGAAAAAATCGTCATACGTATTTACACAAACAAACAGATATTACTGTAAAAAATCTTTAAAATGTGTTATGGGGTCCCGAATATGTGCTTATTCACTGAAAACTAACTATCGAATTTTTGGACCCAAAACACTGCCTGCTTTGTCTTGTTAGTTGGCTGGAGGTAAAAAATGCAGACTCTGTGAGGTTACCGTTATGTAAGTAGTAAAGTTTAGCAAAATTTTCATCTATGGGCTTTGCTGTGGGATTTTTCGCAACATCCTCTTGAAAAAGTTCTTCCGAAAAACATTTTAATGTTGAAAATTTATACTAAAATTTCGTAGCGCGGGGGGGGGGGCAATTTGACCAAAAATTAAGCAGTAACACATACAACCAGTGCGTACTTAAATAAATATTATTATAAGCTATTTCTCTCGCCTTCTTAGCATGCCTTCATAGTATAGTGGTCTGGACGCAGGGCTGTATTACAGAGGTCCGTGGTTCGATTACTGGCGAGGACGTTGCTCATTTTTAAGATGTTGGAAACATGATATCTTTACATAAACAGTCATATAACAGTCTCGACATATAAACAGTCTCGCGCGCTTCAGATAAAAAAGTTTTATTCCGTACAGTGTTGCCGTTGCTCGCTTTGAAATCGTTGATTTTCTAATCAAAAATTAGTTAAAACTTTACAAAATATGAAATAAATGATGAAACAAATTCAAAATTCAAAATTCGTGTTTCCGGGTGGCTATGTTCAGGTGGAGGACTAAGTTATTCAAGATTTAATGGCTCTAGGATGCGAGAAAAATATACACATTCATTCAGATTATACATTATTTACTTTTTTAATATAATATAGTGCGATACTATTTGGTGGCAATAATTTGAAAAGCCATTCCTCCCTTACACTGGAAAACGCAATATCCCGTTCCGAGAGTAATAGCTCATTCAGGCTGACGCCCCTTTGGTATAATAACAATAAAAAGTTTTATGTGGATTCCACATCACTTCCTTGTATGGCCTATCAAATTACAGACATTTTGCTCCGTTTCATTTAAACTTATTCCCTCGAATTTCATTAGAGATATACTTCTCATTCAATTAATTCAGTTCTTTCTTTGCGGCAAAAGGAAATAATTAAAAACTCAAAACATCTTCATTAAAAATTTTAAAATACAGAAAAGCATAAAACCTCAAATACAGTTAAAACTGTTTAAAAAAAATCTGACGTGTACACCACATGACCTCCTTGTATGGAATATTAAATTATACGCATTTTTTCTTGCATTTTGTTTAAACTTATTGGATTTAATTATATCTACTTCGCCGACAGCGCATAAACCACAATGGAATAAGTGCATTCTTTAAAATTCACTCTATCTATTTACCATAGCGACAGTCTGGCGCTAGCTTCACTTAACAGTATTATATTTCGTTCATATTATAACTCAGAATGCACAAAATTTGTATCATTTAAAGAATTATCTAATCGTTGCCACATGTTCTATTCAAGTACTATAATAAAGCTAGAACGATGTATAAAAGAAATTAAGCAAACAACACAAAAAAGAAACAGTTTTTCACAGACGAATGAGTATTTCTCATTCAATTAATTCAGTTCTCACTTCGAGACAAGGCAAAAATTTATAAAAACTCAAAATGTCTCTACTAAAAATTACTAATTATTAAAAATTAAGTAAATCTTAAACACTTATTTCCTCGAAAAAATTCCAGAAAGAATTAAGCATGATTTAATTGGCAATAATAAATGAATACGTTATCTTTGTTGTTGCGAAGCTAAGTTTCTCTAGATTGGCAACAAATCCACTAGTCTCCTGTTTCAAATGTAAACATCAATGGCCGCCATTAAAACAGGCTTAGCGGCAATTAAACAACTTTAAAATTGCTGATAATTCTAAAAATATTGCACACAGATTTACTAAAGGCATAAAACCCTTAACCGGAAGATTAGAAACAACGTAATTCAAATCATTTTTAAAGAAACAAATGTACAATTTACAAACATATAAGAGTAAAGAAACTGAGATCACTGAGCCTGGTAACAGAGTGGATATATTTATAAATATATTTATATACGTATGGAGCTGCCATTTGAAACCAAAATACGAGGTGCACATCTACATGTTATAGTAGTCCTATATACAAAATTTCAACTTTCTGAGGCTACTTCTTTTTGAGTTATGCGACATACGTACGTACGCACGTTCGTACATACGTTCGTAAGAGAATGCATTTAAGTAATAGAATGCATTTAAGTTTTTAGACGCAAAATACCATTTAGGACTAATGTCCATTTTAAGCTATTAACTTAGTGTAAACAGAAGTATATGAAAACCGTAAAATTATATTTTTCCAGGAAAAAAAAGTTTTCATAAGCGGATTTAGTTTTCTGCATATTATTTTTAAATTTAAGACAATTAAAAGGAAATATTTTGCAAGCGAAAGTTAATTGCGATGAAAATGTTTTCTGAATTTCAAAAACTAAATGTTTCGCTTAAAGTATTTAAAGTTTGCTCAGGTCAGCGCTTGCGAGCGATTGTTTATAATAGCATCGTTCGCTTCTTTAGTCTTCTGAAAGATTATTGTTGCGTTTTCAGCTTCAGTCTGTCGTCTGCACATGCTGTTGTTGGGTTGAAGAGCTTGCGTCATACTTGCGCAAAAAATGAAAGAAAGCTCGCTGTTTCTCAACCCCGATTCTTATGAAGGGACTTTATAAACGCCCGCTTTTGTTCTTATGAGCTTCCCGATATTTAGTGCAAAAACTAAACAAAAAAAGTTGTTCTTTGACGCTGCAGGAATTAGAAAATCGTGTCCATTCTGAAATAAGTTCTCTGTCATCTTTTACATTTCTGGGGCTTTCGAATAGCAGGTTGTTTCGGGTGGAACAGTACACATTTGATTGAACACTTTTATACTTGATAAAATTATTTAGAAAACTCATTCTTTCGTTATTATTTCAACGAATCTAAATTTATTATTCCAAAGGGCGTTAGCCCAGAAGTTCTATTAATTTCGTTTTGGCATTTTGGCGTCGAAAAACTTAAATTTCCGTTTCATTTTTTAGATTGTTGCCACCAAATATTATCGCCCCGTGTTATATCTAAAGAAATTAAATAGTGAAGAATCTGCAAAAATGTATGCATGTTTCTCGCATTGGGATAAAACAACGGTAATTTTGAATAACGTAATATGAGCATATGAAAGTTCTAATTTGGAATTTGGAATTTGTTTTATTGTCTATTTCATATTCTGTTAAACTTTAACGAATTTTTGATTAACAAACTCAACGATTTCAAAGCGAACAATAGCAACTAGCAACGTTGTATTAAAAAAAAAAAAAAAAAAAAAAAAAAAAAAAAAAAAAAAAACTTTTATCTTCAGCCCGCGAGACTTTTCATCGGAAATTCTAAAGATAGGCGTGCGAAGAATGTGGTATTTAATAAATAAAGGTAAAATTCAAAACGATAAAAATACGCCCCTTTGGGCGTAATATAAAATCTGATTTCTTTCATATTTTTTAATATATCTTTTTATATGTTCTTTGTTTAATATTTCTTCAAGTCAAATTTTACTTTTGGTTTTTCATTTACCACGCATGCATATTTCTTTTCAAATTTAACTATATTTCGAAAAATAATTTAGTTTAATTGTAAAGGAAACACGTGGTTGTAAAATTTTAAATTAGGTCATGAAGTAACCTTGGATGATGTAAATTTTGAATAAAATGTTATTGATTTGGAGGTTGATAAGACACGAATCGAGTTTCTTCAGGAGTGTAAAAAAATTGCGAGAGTTTTAAAAACGATAATCATTTTGCCATTGGTTTTATATGGGTGGGGGGAAGCAATTTTATATAGAACGACAACCAATTTATATGTCACATATTTCTTTACCTGCCGAAATTGAGTTCTTGTCAAACTTTTACTTTCACAAAAATTTATCTTCTGAAACGGATTGGAATTCATAGCGTTCACTTAAACGTAATGACGTTAATCTCAATTTACTTCTTTCCAATGCTTTCAGAACTCTTTTGTCTTAATTTTTCCGCATTTCATTTTTGTTTCCTGAGACAGATGATGCCACTCGTATATTCATTTTTACTTTACTCTTACGCTTCCTGTCATTTTCTTTAATTCAATTAATTTTAATTTCATTTTAATTCAATAGCAAAATTATAAAATTTTTTAAAACAGCATAACTTTAGAGTTTCACACTGGAAATGAAAATATTTTCTTCCGTACAGATGCACATGTTCTCGTGGAGGATAACGTTATTTGAATTTAAGGGCTAAAGGACCTATGTTTTTTTTTTCAAAATATGAGAAAATAGTATGTACATACATGCAGATTCTTTATTCCTTAAGTTCTTTAACTACAATTTCATAATGACAATTTCCAATGTTTAATTTCTACAAATAATATAGTACTCAAATACATAAAGATGATAGTGTCGGGGACGATTATTCGAGTTTTACAAGATTTCTCTACAGTAATTGATTTTTACTCCAAATTGAATTGACTAAAATGCTTCATGAGAATCAGTTCTTTGAGTAACAACTATTCACGGAAATATTTGGCCTGACTAGAATTGCCGGTTTGGCTTTAATTTATAACTCGAGTAAAGACGAAACACTTTCATATTTACGTATTTTTATCAATTATTGATCATTGAACCGGAGTTGGTTTGTTCCCCTTGAAAAGTCAACTAATTTCCGATCAATGACAATAATTACATGTTTTAATTTTTACTTTTACAATTGTAATATTATTCTTCGTGATGATTTAACTCCAGTCCCCGTTAAAACATTATTAACATTTTGCTTTCAAATTACTTCAAAACATCTTTCAAAATATAACTTACCAGTATGGATGCACACTTTTTAAATAATTCTACTTTAATTAAACT
The DNA here is from genome assembly GCF_044657685.1 of Stegodyphus dumicola. Classification (NCBI taxonomy): domain Eukaryota; kingdom Metazoa; phylum Arthropoda; class Arachnida; order Araneae; family Eresidae; genus Stegodyphus; species Stegodyphus dumicola. Next base: position 15,343,680 of record NC_140772.1, on the reverse strand, counting down.
TAGGAGATAATATAATCAGTTAATCAATACTGTTTAGGAAATAAATTATTATTAACTAACTTTGCAGCAATTGCGCAAGTAATAATAACTTGTATTCGCACTAAATGGATTTAAGTTCATACAACATTTGATATGCTAAATAGCAGCTATTAGCGCTATTTATCTCTTACCTAATGTACCCACTTTATATATTATCTCCAACCTTTTTAAGTTTTAAAGTTCTTATACAAAAACTTTACTGTATTGAAGGTTAGCAGCCTCCTTACTTTTATATCTTGCTAGTTTAACTCATATTGAAATCACTAAATGTCATTCCACTAGATGACAAACTTGAAAATTTAACGCCATGCCTGCTACAGGTAAACCCAAAAAACAATTTCTATGAAAAACATTTAACTGTATTTATATGATTACATGCGGTACTTGACATATTAAATATATAGGACAGACTAAAAACAATCTTAACTTTCGAATCAATAACCATAGAGCTCAAATCAAAAAATTCAACGCACAAAAAAATAACATTAAAATAAGTACACCATCACAACTTAATACAGCAGAATTAGAACACTTTAAACACCATGACTTCAACTCTATTCAACTTCAGATACTAGATATAATACCCAATCACAAAACACGAATTTTTCAGGAATCTCTCTATATACTAAAACAACATTCACTTTATCCATATGGACTTAACACTTATATACATAGTCATAGAGATACTTCTAAGAAGTCTATTTTCAGCCAATTTAAACTCTACAGCATCAAAACGCAGAGAGGAAAAAGAGGAAGCAAAATAAAAAATAATGCGAGATTTTTATCCACTTTGGATACACTTGCATTGAAAAAACAATTGAAATGTTTTTTTGACTCAGACTGTTTTCCCAAGAAACTTCTCAACTGGTTACACTCCTGTACTAATAAATTCCTTATCAAACTAAAAAAAATTCATTCAAGAAAGCTACGACGACATACAAATCATTAAAGACATGATTCTTGATTTTAGTCTTTTCAGACTCTCTAATAGTCTCACTCAACGCAAAATTTATTTTAAAGTCAATTTTCTGCATCCGCAGTTTGACAATATTCATTTCTCAAGAATCATCAGAGATTGTAAAGATTACTTCCCCGCAGCTGACACTATACCAATGATTGCATTTAAATATCAAAGAACCTTAAGCAACTTGCTTACTAACCACCATGAAATAGATGAAACTGCAGAATGACATTGTAAGACACCAATTTACAGCAATTACGTAGATTCTCATCACCAGCACATAATTACTGGCAACCTGAATATCATACAAAACCATCAACTAAAAACACTAATGAGTTATGGTACAAAATTTAGACCAGTCAGAAACATGACTACAAATTACTGTTACAAGACTTTCGAAAACAACATCAACGAATTTATAGTTAAAGCAAGCTATCAACTGAATTTTCCCATAGATACCTTCTTAAAATGGAAAGCTAAAATTCTTCAACGTATATCCACAGAAATCAGTCACCTCAAATTTAAAAGTACACTGAACTGGTGGCAACTTACATCTGATATTAGTCAATTAAAACAGCTTTTTACTATTACAAAAATAGATAAAGCAACTAATAACTTTAGCATTATATGAAAACAATTCTACACTGAGATTATTCATAAAGAACTTCTCAACGCAACTACTTATCAATCAGCCAACCTTACAGAAACATCTATAATAAACAGGATTAAAACTTTTCATAAGAAACTCAATATTACTTTCAATGCAAACTACAACAGATTTACTAATCTTTATGCGATTCCCAAATTCCATAAAACACCATTAAAATTTAGATTTATAGCTAATGGAACTAATAATTACAAGAAAAATATAGACTATTATTTTTCAATTCAACTTAATAAAATCTGTAAATTTATTTTCAATGATTGTAACACTAATCATAACTATTGCTGGATCATTCATAATAACACTCCTGTCATTAATACCATTCATACCATTAACATCCAAAACATTAACTGCTATGATTTTGAAAACTTATATACCTCACTTCCTCTAGAAGAAATCTATACCAGTCTACTTGATCTACCAAAACTTTTCCCTAATATACTCAATATCATGACTCTTGACAAATGGAAAACCTACCTAAAATGCACACTTTTTCATAACTACATCAAGTTTCAAAATCAACTTTTTAAACAAGTCAGAGGATTGCCAATGGGCTTACATTCCAGCACCTCGATCTGTAATATCTTTTTATTTGTCAAAGAATTTAACTTCCAAAAAAATCTACAACCACAAGAGTTAAATTACTACAAACACACCTACAGATTTATTGATGACCTTATTACAATTAATAATTTTGGTAAAATTGAAAACTCCGACATTTATCCGAATTGTCTTAAACTTAATAAAACTAATAATTCACAAAATAGCATAGACTTTCTAGATCTTCAAATCATTAACTACAAAAAAATTTTACTTTTTGACAAAACAAGAAACTTCAATTTCAATACTAACAAATTAATAAATTGGAACTCCAACATATCCAAAAAAGTAATTAACAATACTATAATTAATCAAATACAACGAATTAAAACTATATGCACAGATACAATAGATTTGCAACGCGAAATTTTGATCCTTATCAAAATTCTCAAAAATAATCTAATTCCCTTTCAATTTATCAACCATTGCCTTAAAAGAGCAGGCGTTAAATACTCACTCTAAATCATTTAACTGATAGGGATATGATAATTTATTCCTAAACCTGAGAAGGCGGTATAAGTTGGATGACTGTCAGTTGAAAGATTTGTATATAGTGTAATTACTCAATTGTATATATTGTAAAAAGCTAATTGTCTTCAGACATATACTGTTACTATACTGCTACTAAAAAAATGGGCCTATTTCCTGCCTTTAGACTGTCTACTAGCTCTTGGATAGCGAAAATGCCTTTTTCCTTTCTTAAATTCTTAATCATTGCGACACGACAATTAGCCAGAAATTAATTAATTTCCATTCACTAGTATTTAAAAAAAATCTTAACAGACGGTCTCTCTCAGATAAGAACTCCACAAAATACATCCCTCAAGAATTCCGAGTCCCACCCACTACCATAAATTTCTTCACCCAAGTCTTACCGACTGATATAATTCAAAGCCCCTACTGCCGCTAAGAATTTTCGGACACCCTACACTTCTGAGTCAGACACGAAGAGAACACACTGCCAACTCCCCCACTAGAAAGAATGTAAGTTACTTAATACCTTTCTGGCCTTTATATCTTCATGTACATTCACTGATCTTATTTATATTATTTTCTATTTTATTTTTATATTATTTTTATGTTCTCTTTGATTTGTTTTTGCAAAGTTTGCATTATTTATCTTTTTTATAATCTTCTATGTTTATTTCAACTTTACTTTGATTTCGATTTCATAATGACAATTTCCAATGTTTAATTTCTACAAATAATATAGTACTCAAATACATAAAGATGATAGTGTCGGGGACGATTACTCGAGTTTTACAAGATTTCTCTACAGTAATTGATTTTTACTCCAAATTGAATTGACTAAAATGCTTCATGAGAATCAGTTCTTTGAGTAACAACTATTCACGGAAATGTATGGCCTGACTAGAATTGCCGGTTTGGCTTTAACTTATAACTCGAGTAAAGACGAAACACTTTCATATTTACGTATTTTTATCAATTATTGATCATTGAACGGGAGTTGGTTTGTTCCCCTTGAAAAGGCAACTAATTTCCGATCAATGACAATAATTACATGTTTTAATTTTTACTTTTACAATTGTAATATTATTCTTCGTGATGATTTAACTCCAGTCCCCGTTAAAACATTATTAACATTTTGCTTTCAAATTACTTCAAAACATCTTTCAAAATATAACTTACCAGTATGGATGCACACTTTTAAAATAATTCTACTTTAATTAAACTTAGGAGATAATATAATCAATTAATCAATACTGTTTAGGAAATAAATTATATATATATATATATATATATGTATATATATGTGATGTATCAGCTTTAGTCGTGCGGCCGATTGCAACCAAAATACGAGGTGCACATCTACATGTTATAGCAGTCCTATATACAAAATTTCAATATTCTGAGGCTACTCGTTTCTGAGTTATGCGAGATACGTATGTACGTACATACGTTCGTACAGACGCCACAAAAAATTCTCTTCAGAATTCATTTTAAAGCAGTTTTATAATTTTTTGGAGGAAAAGAGTCTTTTATTCTGCCTTTACGTACAGATATCATGCAAAAACATTGGTAAATTGCATTTGATAGCGGTCAAAATGAATATTTTCTTTGAAATATGCTGCCTCAAAATTTTCGCGATTACAATACTTCCGTTTTACTTCGTACAAGGAAGTAAAAAGAGATACTGATAAATATGTACCAAATTCAGTTAACATTGAGGAGCTAAAATTTTGAGAGCTTATTTTTTAAAAACTGCTCTTGCGATGCTTACAAAGCTTTGGTAGTTTGGCATAATTTGAATCGTAGAATTGAAATTCAGAAAATGTCCGATTTTGAGTCAAAATACCTATAGTAGAACAATGCTATATAAAAATCCAATACATATTCTAAATCGCGCTTTCGATATATGAAAAACGCAAGTTGAATTTTTTCAATCGGCTCAGTAGAACGGGAGATGTAGAACAGTCCCTTTTCGTTCTATTTTTTTTCTCAGTTTCCATGGTATAATATCTGTTTTCTTAAAATTAAAAAATATCGTCGACTACTTTGTAGCATGTGTCTTCTTTTACTTTAAACATACTTTGAGTTCTGAATTTATATGCAGGTTCAAACCTAATTAATTTGTTCAAAGTTATTAAATTACACTTTCTTTAACATTCGTGTGCTTTGGACGACGTTGTTTCTTTGCATTTAACTAGGAGTCTGAAATTCCAAGAACACACCAAAGAAGTAAATCTTAGTTAAAGGGTTAAAAAACCCTTTATTATTCAAATAAGATTTAACAGAACACCTTCTCTTGGAGTTTAGGTTTAAAATAAATTTTCTATGGGAGTTCAAGGCGTGTATACACTTTTCTGATGCACCCTGTATTTAAAATGAAAATTTAATTTGTTACATTACTAAAATAAAAAAAATTAAAGAGAAAGACAATTTACTGCATATAAGGATATGAACAAAATAAAAACTACCGTAGTAAAATAATTCAAAACCTTTCACTGTTTTTTCACTTAACAAACTTTCACTTAAACAAAAAATCTGATGTGGACACCACATGACTTCCTTGTACGGAATATTAAATTATACGCATTTTTTTCTTGAATTTCATTTACATTGATTGGATTGAATTAAATCTACTTCGTCGACAGCGCATAAACCACAATAGAATAAATGCACTCTTTAAAATTCACTATATTTGTTAACTATAACGACACTCTGAATGCACAAAATTTATATCATTTAAAGAATTATCTTATCGTTGCCACATGTTCTATTCAAATACTATAATAAAGCTAGAACGATGTATGAAAGAAATTAAGCAAACAAAAGAGAAAAAAACAAATTTTCACTGACGATTGAGTATTTCTCATTCAACTAATTCAGTTCTCACTTCGCGACAAGGCAAAAATACATAAAAACTCAAAGTATCCGTATGAAAAATTACGAAGTAAATCTTAAACACTTATTTCCTCGAAAAAATTCCAGAAAGGATTAAGCATGATTTAATTCGCAATAATAAATGAAGGAGTTATTTTTGTTGTTGCGAAGCTTAGTCTCTCTAGATTGGAAACAAATTGACAATTCTGCTGTTTCAAATGTAAACAAATATGTCTGCCATGTTATTTAAAACTTAACCGAACTTAAACAGCTTTTAAATTGTTGATAATTGTACAAATATTGCTTCCAGAATTACGAAAGGCATAAAAACTTTAACTGGAAGATAAAAACAACATAATTAAATCATTTTTAAAGCAAAAAATGTACAATTTACAAACATATAAGAGTAAAGAAACTGAGATCACTGTGCCGAGTAACAGAGTGGATATATATATAAATATAGTATTTATATACGTTTGGTGCGGCCGATTGCAACCAAAATACGAAAATACGAGGTGCACATCTACATGTTATAGCAGTCCTATATGCAAATTTTCAACGTTCTGAGGCTACTCGTTTTTGAGATATGCGAGATACGTACGCACGCACGAACTTCGTACAAGGAAGTAAAAAAAAAATCTTTTACAATATAGTGTTTTGTTGATAAGAGTAGGGAAAGGTCTTCGAAATTTAATTAAATCAAAAAGGATCTATAAAGTATGTTTAAAATATAAGAATATGTTTCATTCTGCTTAACATTATTCTAAGCTTCGTATTCTAAGCTTCTAACATTATTTTAATCTTCTTAGATTACTGGCAAATTTACGTTAAATAACTACAGCAATGTAAAATAATTATGCGTTTTATTTTAACTTTAACATGAAGTTATATACTGACAAATAAATTAATTTCCACTTTTTGAGGGCTGAACATACAACAATGATTCAAATTATTTACAAATTGAAATCTCAAGACTAATAACTTGGCTCTGGTATTCTATGTCTACTTCAAAAAAAAAAAAAAAAAAAAAAAGACACAGTTTCAGCTGATAGCAACAGGACTTAAGGAAGACGATCACACAGCTTTTATCACGGCAAGCTGAACTCGTTGATCCTCTTCCCCTTAAACTTACAGATACACGTTTTTATGTAAAATTTATTTTTTAGATTCTGGTGAAGTAGACGAAACAGTAATAGTGCAGGACAGATTTTAAACAGGGAAAAATAAAAAAAAAAGGAAAATCTGAAAGGCTTCAGATTTTAAATTACGTCCAAAGGTGCTTTTTTCTAACATTTTGTTTGTTACCTTTATTTACTAAATATCGTGTTCTTCTCACTTAAACCATAAAATTCAGTTCAAGAGTAATATCGCAAAATAATTCTTAAATGAGTATATTTTTAGTTTCCGATACACAGTCTCACGCGCTGGAGACAAAAATGTCTTTTCTGTACAACTTTGACATGGCTCGCATTGAAATCCCTGACTTTGTTTATCGAAAATTTGTTAAAGGTTTACAAAATATAAAATCGATAATAAAATAAATTGCAAATTTCGGCTTTCAAATGCCCATATTCGCAGTAGGATTACGTCATTCAAAATTGGATGAATCTAGGTACTGTTGTTTTATCACAATGCGAGAAACATACATACATTTTTGCAGATTCTTCATCGTTTAATTTCTTGAAATATAATGCAGGGCGATAATATTTGGTGGCAACAGTTTGAAAAGTGAAACGGACATTCAGAGTGATTCTGGGCAAAATCGCGAAACGAAAACAATAGTCCCTCAAGGACAATTCTCCTTTGGATTAAAAAGATTTGAATTAAAACAGTCGTCTAAAAATGCATTGGTTTTAGCGGGAATAATATTGAAAAAAATTATTAAAGGAATAGACTTTGGAAAAGAAAAACCGGTGGATACCCAAAATATTTCTTGGAAATTGAGTGATCCTTTAAATCTCTTCACGTAAATTTAATCCCACATGCAAATAGCTAGTTTGAAGTTTCAAGAAAAGTAATTGTTATTCCAGAGCAGATCCTTCATACTTTCCGTTTTTAATAAACGACCTTTGAATTCTCTGCACATTGTGGTTGAATTTCTTATCTGAGAAGAAACTCTTATAGGTGGAGAAGAGCATTACCTGAAAATTAAATGCTTATAAGAATTCTTTCCGGTTGGAATACTTTTACCCTCCTCGTGGAGCAGACAAGAACAAGAACAGAGGCATGAAATATTATTTTCTTCCGTTTAGTTAGAAAACAAATGTTCAATATACTTCCAAGGAATTGGAAAAGAAAACGGAACTTGATTTAATTCCGTGCAAAGCGTTATGCTTCGATGGGATTTGAAATGCGAAAAAAAAAAAAAAAAAAAAAGGAAATGCAATTTACTGTCTGAAGTGTTTCTGAAAGCGAAATTTGTCGGTAAGACAATTTGGGCCGTTGCTTACTCGAAAACTATGGCCATGGTTTTCAATTTCATCGGCAATGGCAGATTCTGGGGAAATTGCATTATTCCTTAAATGCTCTTTGGCAACACTTTTCATATCTGGGAAAGGAAAAAAAGTGTGACCTCCTTTCTTTATCTCAAGCATATTTTGTATTGCTTCTGCAAATGCATCGCCATTTTAAGCGAAATTGTCGATGTTACAATGCTTAATTTTATAGGGAATAAATTTATTTTATGTGCGAGGGCAGCCACAAGCCTTACTTAAAATTTCCAAATTTTAAATATCTGCGGATTTATCTTACTTACACAAAATCACGTTCACTAGGACAACTGAAAACATGACAATATTAATAAGCTTAAAAGAATCCCTAGCACTGTAATATTTGAAGCAATTTAGCTATTAAATAGCTGAATTTATATCTAAAGGGCGCCTATATAGAAGGCAATGAAAGTTAACAGTTTGGAAACTTAAAGTCAAAGGAGATGAAAGCCTGAAATACACTTTTGAAAAATTAGTTTTTTTCCCCTAGTACCTAAAAGACAAAAATCTGATGTGTACACCACATGACTTCCTTGTACGGAGTATTAAATTATACGCATTTTTTCTTGCATTTGGTTTAAACTTATTGGATTGAATTAAATCTACTTCGCCGACAGCGCATAAACCACGATAGAATAAATGCATTCTTTAAAATTCACTCTATTTGTTTACCATAGCGACACTCTGGCGCTAGGTTCACTTAACAGTATTATATTTCGTTCATATTATAACTCAGAATGCACAAAATTTATATCATTTAAATAATTATCTAATCGTTGCCACATGTTCTATTCAAATACTATAATAAAGGTAGAACGATGTATAAAAGAAATTACGCAAACAAAACAAAAAAGAAACAGTTTTTCACAGACTATTGAGTATTTCACATTCAGTTAACTCAGTTCTCATATCGCGACAAGGCAAAAATATGTAAAAACTCAAAATATTTGTATTAAAAATTACGAAGTAAGTCATAAACTCTTATTTCCTCGAAAAATTTCCAGAAAGGATTAAACATGATTTAATTCGCAATAATAAATGAAGGCGTTATTTTTGTTGTTGCGAAGCTACGTTTCTCTAGATTGGCAACAAATCCACTAGTCTTCTGTTTCAAATGAAAACAAGCAATGGCCGCCATCAAAAAAATTATTAGGCTTAGCGGCACTTAAATAACTTTAAAATTATTGATAATTCTAAAAATATTGCATACAGATTTACTAAAGGCATAAAAACCTTAGCCGGAACACAAGAACAACATAATTCAATCATTTTTAAAGCAAAAAATGTACAATTTACAAACATATAAGTGTAAAGAAACTGAGATCACTGAGCCGGTTAACAGAATGGATATATATATAAATATATTTATATACGTTTGGTGCGGCCGATTGCAACCAAAATACGAGGTGCACATCTACATGTTATAGCAGTCCTATATACAAAATTTCAACGTTCTGAGGCTACTCGTTTTTGAGTTATGTGAGATACGTACGTACGTACGTACAGACTTTCGTACAGACGCCACGAAAAATTCTCTTCAGAATTAATTTTAAAGCAGTTTTATAATGTTTTTGGAGGAAACGAGTCTTTTGTTTTGTCCATACGTACAGATATGACACAAAAACATCGTTGAATTGCATTCGATAGCGGTCAAAATGGATATTTTCGTTCAAATATGCTGCCTGTAACTTTTCGCGATTACAATACTTCTTTTTTACTTCGTACAAGGAAGTAAAAATTGCCGACATCGGCTGTTTAATTAAACATTGACGAAAACGTTTTGACATGCTATGATGTCACATCCCATGAATGGCGTGCTTTCTTCAACATCAGAATATAACCTTAAATAAATAATATATTTATTATTTAAAATAGAGCATTATAAATATAATATATATAAGATTTGGAAATGCTGTTTTTATTTCATACTTTGTAAAACTTAGAGATTTTTTATTAACAACCTCTACAATTTGAAAGCGAGAAGTGGCAACACTTTTCAAAATAAAGTATTCTTATTTCAAGCGCAAGACTGTTGCCACGAGGAAAAATGAGCGCTAAAATTAGCGTTTTCAGAGTTTTTAATTAATATCTTGGCTGATTAAAGTCGCACAAAGATCAGAATGATCGGAATGGTTTTCTACGAATTTTCTGGCTTCCAGGGGTATCTCTCCCGAAACTCAATTCCTCGCCGTTCCGGGGGAGATGATCTTATAAACAAATAAACAGACAGACGTACACAGAGTTTAATAGTATAGAATACCAATGCTTTTAAAAGCTTTTCAACGAGATAAAGAACTAAATTTTGTCCACAGCTCTTGCTTTGAATTCTAAAGAGTTTTGAATCAGAATACTTCAATAAGAGCTGACACTAGATTTCATAAACGGTGGGATTCTATTGTGTTGTTTGAAATGATCACCACTCCAAGAAATTCTGATGAGTTTCTTTCAACCGCTAAGCCAGCTTACTTTTAATACTCTGATAAACCCCAAACGAGACGTTGTGATACGCAAAGAATGAAAGGCGAACGGAATAACCCTCTGATCCCATTTAAAGTTCTGTTTTTCTAGTCTTCGTAAACATCTGACCTGGTTTCCTAAGAAGTTGTGTTATAGCAAAGGCTGATACAGGCCTCAGAACCCGTTAGCTAATGAATACAGTTTGCCTGCAATTCTATGCATATGGAGAAATCAAAGGAAAATTATTGTAAAGTTGGTAATAATATTCTATTAGATATATACAATTATAACAGAAGACATAATAGTATTTTATTTTATTATTTAAAGGAAATTTTGATAATTGTCCTTAAGGAGTTATTAATTTGACTTCTCTTCTATTTTTATTTTTTTTCTATGTACATTTCGCCTATTTGCTTCCTTTTTAAAGATCTAATACAAACCACAGAATGTATCTAAGTGTTCAAGTAGGTGATTGATTAAAGCAAATTTTGCTTTTCGTATGGCAAGGTGTTTAGACTGAAAGACATTACGGTAAGATCCTTAAAGTTGAATGAACCATTTTCATCAGAAACAGACATCTCAGAATAATCCAAAAGATAACTCTGTAAAATTAATTTTTTGAAATCAAAGCATATGGGTGTCACATGTATCTGGATAAAATGATCAAATTTAGTTTTTAAAATATACAGGATGTAACTGAATTGACGCTCACAAATTTAAATGTTCCACACATGGCAAAAGTAACAGTAAGTTTAACACAGCGAATAGCAGAATGTGAAATGCGAATGCGGAAGTACTGTAAGTGCTAGAATACTTGGAGAAAGAAAAGTTGTTTCAATCACGGTTACTTTCAAAAACCAAAGTTTGATATTGTTACGGATTTTGTATTTAGTTGGTTATTTTTAGTAGAATTGTAATTAAAATTTTTTTATTTCCCTATGAAATGCAGCGCGTGACGAATTTTAAGAGAAAGCTACGCCGAAAAAATAAAAATACAAGAGCACGTGCATTTAACATTTAATGAAAGTTTATCTCCGTAATTTGAATAAACATAATTGACTGCAATGTTAACCGTAACCGTAATTCTACGCTTTTTGCTTTCCAGAAACTGATAGAATTGAATAAACATAATTGACTGCAATGTTAACTGTAACCGTAATTCTACCTCTTTTTGCTTTCCAGAAACTGCTAGAATTCTCTCGTGAGGCCGATTTAGAAAGCTATAAAAGCCAGAGAGAGAACATCTCAGCTCAGCTGTTTTAGTGAGGTGTTGTAATTTTGATCGGATTAGCTTTCTCTGCGCTTTGGATTGTGTTCTATTTAACATTTTAGTAGTTTAAAATATATCTAATGATTATATTGCGTGATACTGCGATACTATACGAATATCGTTGAGCAAAAATCCTGCGTTTTGCTGTATTTCTTGTGATACGAATAAATTGCAACTTTTTATCGGACTTGTTCATTCAATCTATTACGAAACCCGTACGCACGCAATAATATTTATAAAAGTGAACGGGTCTTATCTACAATACTTGCATCATAAACGACAACGGTTCTCATTTGCGAGATGCAGATTGACACTCTTGAAGACTGTCGTCAGAATTACTAGTGAACGTTTATCCGTTTGCTGATCATCCTCTTTCCTATCTGAATTGCAGGAGATGAGAATGAGGGGTCTTAAACCAAACCTTTCCAGTTTATTTTCAAGGCCTGGTCAGTTCTTCATCCGGTCAGATTAAATTCTGAAACACAGAGTGCAGAACTAAATTATTACTTTATTAGTGACCTGAAAACGGTCTAAGGAAAAGCCACATTTTCTTCAAAGCGAAAATTTATATTTCACCATAGCGTAATTCGTAGTAATTCATGATGAAGCCTGTTGAACTGCTGTCAATTAGAAATGTTGTTTGGTTTGAAACCTTGTTTGGTAATTGATAGATATCAACGTCGTGTACATTTTTATTTTAATGGCCGAGTGCTTTAAACATCGTGCACATAGAAAATACGAACAGCTCATCAGTTGGGTTTGTATAAAAGATAAAATATATGGATGCAAAGAAAGTGTAAAGATCATTCTGCGGCATGGAACCATAAACGGTACAACTGATTCCTGTGTACTCACTGTTGCAGGTATTTAAGTGGTAAGGACAATGATTAGACAATTTACGTTTAAATTCGGGTTATTTTAATTAATAACATTTAAAATTAATAAATAATAATAATAATAATAATAATAATATAATATAATTATTAATTTAATTTATAATTTAAAATTTCTATTATAATTATGTTTACACATGGTAAATCATCTTTTATTATATGCGGCTTAAGTGTCTGTATGTCGCTGATAGTTTATTGGTTGCTTGCGTACTTTATTATTTGCGGCTTAAGTGTCTGTTTGTCGCCGATAGTTTATTGGTTGCTTGCGTAACTGTACTAGCCAATGGGGTGAAGTTGCCACGGCATTCAAATAGTCCATATGCACTGATACCATACATGCAGTTATCCTTGTTTTAATTAAATTATCATGGTATTTAAGAACATTTAAATATTTTTAATTCATACAATTGTTGCTTATTATGCATTTAACTATATTTACATATGAATTATCTTGAAACTTGCAAACGTTGATAAATTAAAAGAGACGAAACCAACTAACGAGTTGTGCGTAGTACATCTCATCGTGTAGGTTTACCCAAACTCCTATGCTAAATATCCTTTCGGGTAAAGAGTTTAAAATTTTGCCCGATTTTATTCCGACATTGTATTTTAAACTGAATTTTCAGCCGAATGCCGAAAATTGAACGCAAATTGAGCGTGTCAGGGGGAACGGGAACATTTGTTTGCATTAGCAATCATCTGTTTTTGAAATGGTTTACAACTGAACGCAAATTGAGCGTGTCAGGGGGAACGTGAACATTTGTTTTCATTCGCAATCATCTGTTTTTGAGATGGTTTACAACTGAACGCAAATTGAGCGTGTCAGGGGGAGCGTGAACATTTGTTTGCATTAGCAATCATCTCTCTATAATCAATTTATAATATCAAGAACAGCGGTCATTTCGTATGACCGCCGGGCTTTCTGGTCGTATTATATGCAAAATAAATCATTTAGGGAAAGGCGGAGCGGAACGTTGTACGGAATTTAAAACTAAGCATGTACCGGAAATTAGGAGCAATAAAAAATAATTGCGTTACACGAATAAGAAATGTAAAATATTACTAAAATGTATTTATAACTTAATTTTGAAAATGACACGTCATTAGCACTAGAGGGGGTATTATTCTCGTTATAAGATTTCATGAATCCTATTTCTCATATTGGAAGAAAGTGTATTTAAACTGGCGTAGCGAATAGGTTAGTCAGAGCGTGATTTCGCTCTTGAGTGAGCACGTTGTTACTTCTACCAGCTCTCTGAAATTTAAAGCTCGGCTTCGCATACAGATGTGACGCAAAAACATCGTTAAATTGCATTCGATAGCTTGCAAAATGGATATTTTCATTGAAATAAGATACAGGAAATTTTTCGCGATTACAATACTTCATTTACTTCATATACAAGGAGGTAAAAATGAATGGGAGTGGATACGCCCCGTTGTAACCCTCTATTCCGTTCCGTTTTAACATCGCCTTCAAATCGCCGCTCGCTCCTAGCCGCCAGTGTTCACTTGGTCAACGTACGTTACACTCATGCTACAATGTAAGTGACACGCCGGCCATCTCTAAGTTTCTGCGCTAATCACTTCGTCGCCGGCTGTGATGGAAGTACTGTAGTTGGTGATTGTTCATACACAGCACGATATATTATGGAAATTATTTTATTTGTAGTATTATATCGCCCTCCTAAAGTTGTGTTGTGTTGTGATTTATCTCACTTGTCTGACCGTAACATCAGAACAAGACGACGAAATTTATCGTGTCAAGGAACGTAAGATTGCGCTGTCGTTGACAACAGCCTTGGGCATCATACAGGTGATAGTAAGACTTTGCTCAGTTCCGCCCCCCCCAGTTTTGAAGGAGAGCACCCTGCGGGGGGGGCGATTCGGAGGGTCCCCTCCCTTCTTCCTCTACCAACAACGAGAGGACATGAGCTATATGTCCAATGAAAGAGATGCATTCGTAATGTATTTTTTAAAAGAAAGTAGCTATGCCAGCCTAAGCCCACGAAATTCCTCGTGGGTTTAGGAGAGCAAGTTTATGCGTGTTGTTGGCAACAGCCTTGAGCACTTTAGAGGTGACAGTGCGGTTTAGCTCAGTTCCGCCCCCATACTGATGGAGAGCACACCGGGAAGTCGGGCTCGAGTGTCTCCTACCCCTCTTCTCCCATCACAACCTCTCGGGAGGAATTTTGGCTCATGGCATATTTAGAATGCCCCCCATGCGGCACAGGTGACAGGTGACGGAGGACGGAGACGCCTGGTGTTTAACAGGGGTAAGCAGGCATAGGTCCCACGCCTTCCACTATCCAGATGCAACAACTCCCTGGAGCCGCACAAGGCCGCACCGGGAGCTTTTTGATATTCCATTCAGATGTTTAATCTGCGGCCTTGTGCGGCTCCAGGGAGTTGTTGCATCTATGCCCAATACGGCACAGACACTATAATTTTACAAACATCCATGCCTTCTCCAGGTTTCGAACCGAGATCTGAATGGAATATGAATAAGCTCCCGGTGCGGCCTTGTGCGGCTCCAGGGAGTTGTTGCATCTGTGCCCAATACGGCACAGACACTATAATTTTACAAACATCCATGCCTTCTCCAGGTTTCGAACCGAGCCCTTCGGTACGGAAATCAGCGTCGTTAACTATTAGCCCACCAGCGGCCGAACGGTAAAGTCGCTGAACGCTGGTAGTTCGGTCCGAGGTTCGAATCCCGCGAATGAGCTGGCTGCATGCACGTTTTCGTGGTTTTTACCATGTGTAACGTGTATACGAGCCTGTTTCCCTTAGAAAGTCCTCCACGAAGGCATCCCTCCCCTTAGGCAGATAGCCTAGTGTAAACCAAATAAACCAAACCAAACCGTTAACTATTATCCCAGTTGGACTGAACCCCCTAAAGTTGTGACCATTATTTATGTTACGTAATGCATATTATAATTTTTTTAGGGGGATGTATTTTTTAGTTATAATAAGTTAAGAATTTTAAGTTATTTCTTGATAATTAAAAGAAAGTTTCTATTATATCTCAGAAAAATAATTTGTTTTCTTCCTTTGTGCTTTCGTTTTTAACACACCACAAATAAATTTTCCCCCATTTTTAGCACCACAACTTCTTTCAAACACACAAATACGGACGTATTTAAAAAAAAAAAAAAAAAAAAAAAAAAAAAAAAAAAAACAGAAAGGGAAAATATTCAACATTAAAATTCATTCGCAATGAATTATCATTAAGCGCTTTTTCCTCTCTTCAAATCTTATGCCAGCACAAAAGCATTCTTGAACTTTTCAGCTTCTTTCATCGCAACCTATTTTCCGAACTGTCGTTATTGTTGAATATTCAGACAAAAGATTTCCGTCGAATTTGCATCCAATCGATTTCTTTCAAGTCATTTTGTGCAATATGTTTTGTTATTCCGATTCAAAATCTTCGATTTATTCAAATTTGCATTCGCTGATTCGCAACTAAAGTTACAGGAAATTTATATTGCTATTTTCTCGGGAAGGCAGTAATGTTTATTACTTTTACCAAATTTAAAGTTTCGAGTTATTTTTTATATCTGCCATTACGAGAAACTGGAATTTAAAATGCTATTATTTAGAAGTTTATTTGTGCGTGCTTTTTAAAAAAAATTTTCTCAGCGTTTGATTTTTGTAGGTCGTCAGAGAGGTCATATCAGAGTATTTTAATAAACTGCTAAATATGTTTTCTAATTGATCCAAGCCAAAAAGTAAATATTATAATTAATTATAATTATAATGGAGCTATTTATTAGCCCAAAAGGGACCTTAGTCTCTAAGGGGATATTAGTCTTGACACGGCATTTTGCTTCGAAGCACTTGAAGGCGTTGTATCATTTTTAAATAATATCATTATTTACATTAATTCTCTCTTTCCTGGTATATAACGGGTGGCCATAATTAAACTGACATTGCTCACAGTGTTCTGTAGCGCGATCTATTTGCGAGAATGACGCCACATTTTGTAGGAAGATTAAACAAGACGGGGGATGAAGGATTCCGCGAAAAAACAAATTAGTTCCAAAAGTCACCACTAGGGCAATATTTGGCGATGTGTAATAGAAAATAGAGTGTTAACAAATGCAAATCAATACGGAAATTACCTTTTATTTTGCATTCAAATGAGGTTCAGTGTGGCTGTCGTTGTTGTGGACCACATATTGCATTCTCTGCACAGTATGCAGAACAGCAGAAAGTAACATGTCTGCAGGAATCTCCCGCACAGTCCGTGATATATTATCCTTCAACGTAGCCAGGTCCTGGACCACTCCTTGATAGACCTTGAACTTAAGGTAACCCCATAGCCAGAAGTCGCATGGGGTAAGATCAGGCGACCGAGGTGGCCATGCAGTTAAAAAGTAGCGGCTAATGACTCTTTCTGTTGTGAAAATTTCTGTTGCACCCATACATCAACGTGTGAAAAGGCTTCATCTTGCATGAAAATTTCCCCCAGGCATTGTCTTTTATCGCTTTTTAAAATCGCTTTTTTAAAAGTGTTGCCATATTGTACTTGAACTAAATCAGAAAATGTGCATAATAAAAGGTAATTTTATTCCGTACTAATTCGCATTTGTTAACACTCTATTTTCCATTACACAGCGCCAAATATTTCCCCAGCGGTGACTTTTGGAACTAATTTTTTTTTTCGCGGAATCCTTCGTTTCCCGTCTTGTTTAGTCTTCTTACAAAATGTGGCGTCATTCTCGCAAATAGATCGCGCTACAGAACACTGTGAGTACTGTCAGTTTAATTATCCCCCCCCCCCGGTATTTCTGTTTCAAGGTGAAAGCAGTGCTTTCAGAATTTTTTTTAAAGATTTCCAATTTCAGTTCGATGTAGCAATTTAAAACGGGAAAACTTTCGGTTATGGCACATTGTAGGATCGAGTGCGTTTTGGTATCATAAAATGGCAACTAGATATACTCAAGTGTTAAACCTTGAGATGTCTAGCGCAAGCCGGAAGAACACAACCAGGAAAATGGTGTAAAAGACACTTTTATTTATCACAGACTGTTTAACAGAAGGCAAGAGTTTTAACTCTTTGAGGGGCAACTAACGTTTTCAGCAAAACTCTTGTTTTAGTTACTATATCAGGTGTTAGAATGAAATTATTTGCGACAATTACACATATTTTGTCCAAGACGAGTGAAAAAAAGGGCCACTTCTAGTGATTAGTGTCAGTGACCACCGTTCACAGAACACATCCCTACAAATCTGTCTCTATGGCATTCATGGAAATAGTTTTGGGTAGAGTAGACTTTAAGGTACCCCTTGTATTATGGCGAAGTTGTTGTTTGATTTATCGCCAAGTTGTTGTTTGATTTATCGCCAAAATGTTGTTTCATTTATGGTAGCCTGAGTAGTTGAATGTTATGGAAACCCTATTGTGACGTAATCGGGTGCCTGATTCTGAGAAATTTTGAATCATGAGATGTTTTGTAAGCGTTTTTGTGGTGTGTGTTGGTTTGATTCTTTAGAAGGTAGAATGGCCGAATGTAGTAAGATTAATTTGAAGTTTCTGTACGATTTGGAGCGAAAGGAGAAAAGAGCTTTAATTGACTGGTGTATAAATAAAGGTTTACTTAGTAGCCATTGTAAGTGTCCTGTATGTAGGAAGGATATGCGTCTAGTCGAACGTAAAAACCAGTTAGATGGATTTGAATTTGTTTGTAGGAAGTAAGGTTCAGATGATCATTATGTGAAGCGTTCGATCAGAAAGAGTACCTGGTTTGAAAAAAGTCATTTGAGTATGATTGATATTTTGATTTTTACGTGGCTCTGGGTGTACGAAGCGAACTCCAAAATCATGGTAAGTGAATATTTGCTTTTGGTAGTCCTTAAATGTATAACATGTTTTTCCTTTTTTATGTTATTTTATTGTTTGGTTTAAAATGTATTTTATTGAGATTATGTATTTTTTGTTTACCTATATTGTAGAATTGGGCGCTCCTTTGACTTTTTAAGTGAAAATATATCGATGTATACATGGACAAAGCAAAGGGAGTGCGCAATGCAAGTTTGTGTAATTCTAGGATTTTTTTTAAGTGAAAATAGGTCGACGTGTACATGGATAAAGTTAAAAGTGTGCGCAATGCCATTTTTGTGCAATTCGGGGATTTTTTTTAAGTGAAAATAGGTCGATGTGTACATGGATAATGTCAAAGGAGTGCGCAATGCCATTTTTTTGCATTTCGGAGATTTTGTTTTAAGTGAATATACGTCAATGTGTACATGGATACCGAGTTTGTGCAATTGTTTGTCTTGTTATTTTGCCTTTGTGTAGCGGCGATTTTTGGCGCAAAAATCGCCGCTTCGCAACCCAAAATAACGAGTCAAAGAATTGCACAAAATCGGTATCCATGTACCGCCAAATATCGCGCCAAGGGGTACCCTAAACTATACTTTTACCGTAGTTTTTCTTTTTCAAGCAGAGTGCAACTTTGCATGTGCTGCATTCCCACACTGTTCTTACAGGCTTTTTCTTGGTACTGCACAGCGCACATCGTCGTGGTGTTGTCTTCGATGGCTGATGCTTATTTTCTTGAAGACGAATTGCTGCATCAAATTGTTATAATAAATGTTGTGTTGCTGTGCTAAATGTAAAAATGGAATAGAATTAAGTGTAGTGAATCAGAGTTATTTGAGCACCAAAAATAATCACATGGCGTTTTTTTGAATTGAAGGATCAACAAATGTAAATCAAATGAATTGCTTACTTGGTAAATCGCTTTGTGTAGCAATAAGCTATAAATACTAACGTGCAGCTCAAAATGTGTGATCTAGAAGGATATATGAAATCAAAGTACTTACCCCAAAGTACGACAACTATATGTTACCAAATCAATTATATTTTATTCTTCATCTCTGATACTGAATAAAGCATTCATATAAATAATTTCATCAACCAGACAGACGAATAAATTTGAACATCAAGCACGAGTGATGCGCAACACCAGAATTAACGTTTCACTCAGAATAAAGTCAATCTTTCTCGATCCACTAGAAACAAAGTCTTGGTGTAAAAGGAACAATCAAATTTTGATGGTAGTCATTAAGCATACTTAATCAATCATGGTATTTTTCTTCTTTAAATCAGGAAGTTTGAGATCTCACAAACACGTGCGCGCGAAGAGTTCTTGAAAGGAGGAAGAAGCTGAACAAAATTTACTTCTGCAATGATGTACAGGAAACAGGAGTAATTATTTTCTTGAATCTTCATGTAAAAATCTCGCTAAAAGGATTTTCATGTATGACAGACAGCATCGAAGGAATAGCAAAGCGAAGCAGGAAAATGGCACATCGTATCGGCCAGGAAGAGGACAGCCCGAAGCCCGTCCTACCTCCTCGAACGCCAGCAGCCGAAGAGCGAGAAACCGGTTGTTGCAATCTTTTTCGTTGTTGCCCTTGAGCAGTTGCGGATAGCACACCTGACGCTGAATAATGTGGAGGATTGCATACTTAAGGAGGAGAATGCAAGCCCTCAACTCCTTAAGTTGCATACTTAAGGAGGAGTATGAAACATAAGCCAGTACTCGTGTGCAGGCAAGTAGAGGCTTGCCTGCACACGAGTACTGGCTTATGTTTCTTGATTGCCATCTAATGAGCTACTAGGTAACGTCAGAAGCGGCCAGTCTTGAAAACCATTCACACGAGTGAGTAAGACGTTCAATAGAAAAGGTGGTTACTGTAGGTAACCACAGTCCTTCAAAGAGTTAAAGTGCGTACAAAGCAGTACCGACCACTTGCAGTGAGATCTTAAAAGTTAATTTAACAAACAGTTTTAAGGTAAAGATGTAGTGGTAGATTACACAATTCAATTTAATCCAACAGGCTGACTCAGAATCCTACACCAGCAATACACTAAGTAGACGGCCAGAATGCGTAGTCGCTATTAAGATGAACAGCTGGAAACTATCAAACGTGCGCTTTCACTAGCTAAATCACGCTCTATCTAATCTTTTCATTCCAGCAATTTAAATAATCTCATTGACTCCACTTCATTTGCACCCTGGCCAGGAAACGCGGAGGGAAATCAGAGAATTCAGGAAAGACTCAATAAAAGGTGCTACTTTGGTAGACGGTTGCACGGATTTTGGCGATTTCTTTTGGCGAGTAATACAACTTATGGTAAACCCATTGGTGGCTAAGTTATTTATGGTAACAGATACTTTGTTGTCATTTTATTTAAACAATAATGTGTTTTACTGTGCATAAATTCCGTGTTTTAAATGTTATTTATGGCTTCTAAATATTAAAAATCAATTTAATTTTGCATTTTTATTTGAAATAAAAGTGTATTGTTTATCATATTTTATGAAATTTTATGTTGTGGATGATGTAATCAATGACGTCACCTTACTTTAAAAGTAATTGGTTTTAATATGTGTAAATTTAATCTAATGTTTTAAACATTATTTATGGCTCTTAAATATTAAAATACAATTTAATTTTGCATTTTTTAAAAAAAATGATTTTATTATGTATGAATTTTTAAATAATTTTAATTCTAGGCGTGATGTAATCAGCTCTCTGATTGGTTATAGAATATTTATGCATTAACGAGCTGTAATCAGCTCCCTGATTGGTTACTGAAAATTTGTGCATTTCCGCGCCGTTTTAAAATTTAATTCATATCTTCGAATTCCTTCAAAGATATCTTCAAAGATGTTATCTAAATTATGATTCCGATTTTTTTTGTGGTACTTATCAATAAACAACAGGTTAAATGACTCAAAAAAATGTAAGTACATACTTTTATTTTATTTTATAATTGTATACTTCAATTTTTGTTAAAAAATGAATACACTATTTTCAAAAATTGCTGGGATAATTATTGTCCATATGTTTTAATGTTACTTATATTCTATATAACGTATTTAAAAATATTTGAATTTAATAATATTCTAACTCTTTTAAATATTGGTACGATGGTTTTTAATTCGATATTCAATTTCAGTAATATTTTAATCTAATTAAACGTTGGCACAATGTTTTTATAGCGGTGTTTTTATTCTCTTCTTTGCTATATGAAAGTAATAATAACCTTTCTTTAGTATTTTATACTGAAAGTAAATGTATTTATTTATACTTGCCTGCCATCTTAAAAAAAACGACATTTTCAACAAAAAAATTAATCCATTACTTTTAACGATATTTATTTTTTTAAAGTTTCGAATACTTTACTATGCGTAAAAACAGTGTTTTTCAAGATGGCTGACGTTTGTAAAAATCGCGCCAACGATTGCGCCAACGTAAATCGCCAAAAATCCGTGCAACCGTCTACCAAAGTAGTACCCAATAAAATAGCTATTAGTACAAAGAGTCGAACCCTACAACATAAAGTAAAGAATGTATAATTATGTAGCACATGAAAAGTACGAGTTAGAAATGTACTAAAAGTAGTTTATAGTGTACATTTTCTGCTTCCGTAAATCACATTTCCTCTTTATAACGTTTATCTGTTGAATGGGCTATAATAATAACTATCTTTATCTAAAAGTGTCATGAAAATCAATTCAGTTTCCAAAGCGACAAAAGAAACTTGTAAAAATGTTTTAAATAAAACTTAAGCTCCTAATTGCTTAATTTATACTTAAATGACTCACTGAAATTCTGGAAGAGTCTCAAACTACTTAAGCGTATTTAACAGCGAGGGTAGAAATGTCAGAAATAAATTCACTGATGTTAAATCTTAATGTAATTCGAATAAAAATAATTAAAACCTGTCAACTTAAATGAACTCCTGTCTTTGTAAATTGCATAAGTGTGGAATTTCCGTAGTTGTTAATTGAAGCGGATTTAAATCATCTTCTAAAGCATTATTTTCATTCTTTGCTGTATGGAAGCTTTTAAAAATAAATTTCGAGAAACAAATATAATTAATTACCTTTGCTAGGAATCATACAATTGACTTATTTCTTCTTTTAATTAATATATTTCTGGTATTTCTGTTTCTCAGTTAATTACAGTGAATTTCTGCTGAATGAGAAAACATTTAGCAGATAGTTTATAAAGAAAGTCCATTTTCCCTCACGCTTTGATGTCAGCGGCAAACACTTTTCGCTGACAGCTGGGAGATCCATGGCTCAAATCCTGGCTAGGATACAATTATTTTATCACATTACCTACTTTTAAAACCTTAACCGTTGCAACAGTAGTTCCCAATCTAAAATTCATTGGATCCTCGGATCCCGAACCTTTCGGCTCACGAACAAATTATTTGAAAAAGCACCTTAGATTACGAACCGTGTCTCGACTTTCGAATTCGGCAACATGAGCACATATCTGTAACATGTGACTTTCATTGGGAGTTTGAGGTCACATTGTAGGGTTTCCCTTAGTTTGCATAACAAATTATTCTAAGTTTGACAGCTTTCCTGAACTTCTCATTTTTCCCCTCGCATTTCCTCGCCAGAATGCAAATTTAAAGTTAATTGAGTATTTAAATGAACATATCTTGCACTTAATTCAGAGCGTGATTTCGTAGCCAGCGTACGTTACTAGTTTGTCCTCGCTGTTCCGCTGAGTTTCTGATACGCTCTTTTGGCCATTTAATAAGTACACTGCAGAAAAAAAAAAAAAAAAAAAAAAAAAAAAAAACACGGGCAGTTCTATATCTCCCGTTGACGAGATTGAAATTGCGTTTTTCAAGTCTCGAAAGCTCGACTTAGGATATATATTAGATTTATATATAGCATTGTTCTAACGTAGGTATTTGACACAAAATCGGACTTTTTCTGATATAATATGTCAATCTTTTCCGTATTTTGATTCTACGACTGAAATTATACCTAAGTATTATATTTTATAAAACTGGGTGCGAAATTTACGGAGAAATTAAAAAATTTAACTTGGCGAACTTTTTTTCAGTTTGCGCCAAGAATAGTTCACTTGGCGAACATCTTAATAAATGGCAACATATTTTACATTGTGCCGGAGCGGAAAAAAATCACATCATTCCTACCTTTTTACATTGTGCATGAGCGGAAAGTCACATCGTTCCTACTTCCAAATACACTCATGTCCATAAATTAAGGATAATGCAAAATCAGGCAAACGAAGAGTTAGAAGCAAAACAAATTTGACTTATATGTAAAGCTTATGTATTAAACAAAAGGTAGAGAGCAAAAAAAAGATGATATATGTTTGATATTATTAAAAAAAATAGCGATTTTTTCTTCCTGGAGCAATTTACAAAAAAAAAAAACCTATTTACGAAAAACCAATATTACATGGTTGGTATAATTGTTAATACATCGTATGTCTCCCAGACGATGCAATACAGTCCGTACAACGCCTAAGCATGCTGAGTATCAAATGATCGATCTGATCTTGGGGGATATTACACCACTCAAAACGCAATGCTCTCCGAAGTTCCGGTAGACATGTAGGAGGAGGTTGAGGGGCTGCAACTCGTCGGCCAAGCATGTCCCACACGTGCTGTACTGGATTCAAGTACGGTGAGAATGCTGGCCAATCCATACGGGTGATGTCCTCCGTTTGAAGGCATATTTACGCTTACGATATTTGCACGGTGAGGACGGGCGTTGTCATCCATAAACACAAATTGTGCACCTATGGCGCCCCGAAACAAGCGTACATGTTGTTCCAGAATGACGTCCTGATAGATTTGGCTTGTCATGGTTCCAATTTGAACATGCAGGTCATTTCTGGAACCCAGAATAATTCCACCCCAAACGAGCACTCCGGCACCACAAATGCATGCTCTCTACTCCAGGCTAACCGCAGGCGATAGTGAGTTGCAGTAAGTGGAACGCAACTGACAGGTCTACGGGCATATAGACCAATCTGCCCTAAGCGTCTGTACACGGTCTGCCTTGAAATTGTCGTGCAGGTATGCTTAGAATTGTGATGCAGGTATGCTTAGAAGTACATCTGAGGCTGTGCTCCGCCTGTTTCTTTTGGCAGTAGCTGCCAACTACCGGTCCTCATTCGGCGTTGTAACTCTGGGGCGACCTGTGCTGTAACGTCTACTCACATTACCATCATCTTGGAATCGTTGCCAAAGTCTGGAGATGACACTCTGGGGAATTTCAAGTTCGTCTGATACTTCCAGTTGGGTACGCCCACATTCCAGACGGCCGGTAATTTTACCACGTTAAAAATCATCCAAATGCGTCCTTTGTGTCATAACTATTTGGTTATTGCACTGAAATGCTTATTAAGCGCCTGCGAACAATTTTACTTCTTTTCCTGTATTCCTTATATATCACTCTCTTACACTCTCGTCTTTGTGACGTACCATCGGTGTCATCTGGTTACTTCCTGAAATTTGCATATGATTCTTGAAGATGTATGTAGTGATTTTACAAGTGATATATTTATTTTAGAGTTCGATTTCCGCGTGACTTCGAATTATCCTTAATTTATGAACATGAGTGTAATTTTAATAACAAAGTGCCTAAAGCACATTTGATGTTATTATCACTTTTAACCCTTTGCGGCACAGTGTGTCCGGTCTGTACACACCTAAAAATTTCCTTCTGCGCGCACAGAAAAATTGAATAAAAAGGATTTATTGGTTACTAATAGGTTACTCTGAACCTTCTTTATGTATAGTAGATGGCAGCTCAACACAAACCAGTCCATATATTTTAGCGAAGTTTGGTTTTTTAAGACCCTCATTTTTCAAAGAAAGGAATTGTTTGAAAAGAAGTTTTTATGTTATTTTATTGGCTGTATGCTAATCTCCTTATTCTATATTAGTTTTAAATTTTTACCTTGAAATCTTGTCTAAAATTAAACGGCGAACCCTAGGTGGGCCCAGACCGGGCACACCGATCATCTAGGACAACTGAGAGTCTGTATTCTTTGTTTCTCCGCATCTCATCAGAATTAAAACGATAAGTGCTATCTTCAGAAAATTTTACTTGTGTACTCTTCTAGGCCTAATTAGACTGCCTACACTTTTTTTTTTTTTTTTTTTTTTATCAAAACTCCGATTTTAAAAGGTAACCTGCCAGAAAAGGTTAACAAATATGCCAAATTCGAAAACGCGCCAATATATGAATTTACGTATATCTTCGGAAGTTTTCGGATGTTTTGAATAAAATGCTGTAATTTTTTGCAGGTATGCTTAGAAGTACATCTAATTTAGGATGATGGAAAAAAAAATATAGATAATTCAAACTTTTTTCCGAAAAATTTACAAAAATTTTTTAAGAATACAAATTTTAAAAATAAATCATAAAAAATGGAAGAATGTTATGTGGAAGGAACCTAATTTTCGAAATGAGAAAGAAAAAATCAAATAAGTTTAATAAAGAAAGAGATATTAATACTCAATTAACATCGTGAACCTAAAATTTTGAGAGCTAAATTTTTAAAAACTACTCGTGCGATTTTTATAAAACTTGGCAGTTTGTTGTAATTTGAGTCGTAGAATCGAAATATGGAAAAAAAATTGACATGCCGTTTCTTAAAAAGTCGGATTTTGTGTCAAAATACCTATATTAGAACAATGCTGTGCATAAATCTAATACATAGTCTAAGTCGCGCTTTCGAGATATGAAAAACGCAAGTTGAATTTCGTCAGTTGGCCCAGTGGAACGGGAGATATAGAACTGTCCCCCCCCTTTTTTTCGCAGTGTACATCGCCGGATAGGTTGTTTAGTCAGCCTAGCTAGCATTAAGTCTCTGAAGACCATAACGCCCCAGACGGCCTTTCATTCAATCGACCACAACCGCCCAAAATGGCCGAAATTCTGATGTTGTCTTCTTCCATCCCCTAAGGTATGCATTGTATCAGTTTATTGCAGACGGCTTGTCCTAAAAGGATTTATTTGTGGTTTCTTATCTTTATTTGTTAGGAAGTAGACAGGATGACATTTGAAATTTTCAGTCTTCTTTGTGCGTTAATGGATGGGGAGGGGAGGAAATTACTGTGACTCTCGAAAACCTTTTCGGGCGGTCCGGTATTTTATGCATACCCATTAGCGAAAACTGCGGTTTTTAAAGAATTAAATTAAACTGCTAGTCCAGCACTTCTCTTGATCTTTGAATTTATTGTAAACTATTTTTAAGTTTCACCACAAGTCGTCAGTGTTTTTGCAAGCACAAAGTGTGCGCATTTTATCTTAAGAGTTTGAGGAATAATAACGGCTTATTTTAGCCTTCTTCTATGCTGGTATACTTTTGCGCTTGTGCGAGAAGTCGCCAGGCTATCTCGTAAGATCCTTTTAACGTTCTGATAGCAAAAAGAGCGAGATTTTACAACTTAATTAATACACAGTAACTTCTGGGAACATCGCTTCAGTATTCTCTACTGTTTAATTCATTAACAAAATTTGGCAATAAGTGACTTTGGCAACAAGTGATTTTGGCAGCAAATGACATAGCAACAAATCAAATGATCATGAATTCTGTGTGGAGGAAACTATGGTCAGACGGGGTTGCTCAGACTGAATTAAGTTTGAGTTAGACAAAAGTCGGCTAATCTTTGGAATATGGTAACAGGTAGTTTGGCGACATTTTGGTAAGGCGATAAAGGTTACTAGGTAGGACTTTAGCAGTGTACATGGATATAGTCAAGAGTGTGCGCAGTGCCATTTTTGTGCAATTCTGGGATGTTTTTTTAAGTGAAAATAAGTCGACGTGTACATGGATGATACCGTATATGAGCAATTCGTAAAAACGCGGCAAGCAGTGGGCGATTCTGCCCTTTGTCCCAATTTCGCAACTAATCTTCGTCATGATTAAGCACTTTTGTTCCATAAAAGTTCTAGCATAAGCGTAATTCGGCTAGCAGATTGTTGGAAAAAATGTTGGAAATGTTGATTTAAAAAAAAAAAAAAACATGCCTTTACTTCGTGAAAACAAAATGGCGTCCAAAAAAAAAAAAAACTTGCAGGTTGCTGTAGCAGTGTTGGTCGCCAAAGTTTCGCCAAAAAATCGCCAAGTTACTGTAATCCGAATATTCACCGAATCAAAATCCACCATCCCTGTTCGGGCGGCATTGTTGAGTCACTAGGCTATTTTCAAGCAGAAGACACAAAAAATGAGAAATGCTAATACCGGGACTCTCGAATACGCAATAAGTTTGCTATCGTTACACCACGAAGGCATGCAGAAAGGAGGGAGGAAATTCCTTATAAATATATTAGAAATTTTACATCGAAACATCTAGTTTTTTACATCCAAAAAAAAAAAAAAACTAGAAGGTTGCTGTAGCAGTGTTGGTCGCCAAAGAATCGCCAAGTTACCATAATCCAAAGATTAACCCAAAAGTCCGGTAAGTCTCACGCAAAATCGAGTAACGATTAGATACGGTAAAAAAATATGTCCCTAAGAATCGGTGTTTTTGGATGAGAATTTCGCATACAAGTTATAACATGCAGATGCAGTAAAGTCGAATTCAGTTTTCATCTATTTTATTTGTTTTATACTGTATCGATATTTTTTGTTTATATGGTTAATGATTTTTCATTGGATTTGGGTTACGAAATTGTACTGTAGGATATGAAACTGTATTAAGTAGTGTTGGAAAAGTTTAAATAAGCAATCATTAATCTTAGGAACGAATTAATGCATTTTGCGGAAATATGTTTAAGAGCATTTCAGTTGACGAACGACTTTCAGAAAAGAATCAAATTTGCAAATCGACGTTTCACTGTATAGCGAGTGACAACTCGTTCTTGCCTGGATTTTGTCGACAGAGTCTCGTGTCTTTCACTCTTCGCTCTTTAATTGGCGGATATATCGAATACTGAGTACGTGCTCTTGTAGTTAAGCAGCTAGCAATTCCATGTTTCGAATGGAAGGTACGTCTTTAAATCTGGTCTAGAGAACAGTACATTTTTCAAGTAGCAGATTCGTTTTAAGCGCTAGTACTATAATTTACTATCGATAAGGTTCTAAGGCGATAAAGTGAACTGTAGAAAGAAATTAGTAAAATAAAAGGTTGAAGAAATTTTTCTTTGGTAGCTCAAGAATATGAGACTATTTATTCTCGTAGATGCTGAATGAAAAGACATTGTAATAAGCAATCCTGTGCGCTGAAAGGGAAGATTCTTTAATGGTGTGAAGTAGCACTAGAATGATCATGGCGTGGTCTGTATTCGTTAACAATAGTAAAGAGATGTTGAGAAGAGATTGCATTCGTTTTGTAACGGTGTTCCTAGCAATTTAAAAAACTCTACGCAACTCACTAGTATACACTGGTGTGCAAAAATTAAGGACGAAATCGAAAAATTAGCATATCAGCTGAACGAAGAGGCAGAGCGAACAGAAAGACCAATCAGGAGATTAAGTAAGGAGATGTACGGTAGCACATGCGCAGATATGCAGGTAGACGTAATGGGAGAGTGTCTGAGTAGTATAAAGCATGTTGTCGGTGTAAGATCAGTATTTCTGGCAAAGAGATTGCACGCCGTATAGCAGTTAAAATCACACCGAGTTGCTGCCTCAGCGAGAAATGGCGAATAATCAATCTGTTAGACGACATCTGGATGCTTTTACCCGAGATCGAATCATTGGGAAGTTGGAGGGAGGCCGCAGTGTGACAAGTGTGGCTGCAGAGTTCGGAATTGCTCACAGCATCGTTTCACGACTTTGGAGACAATTTCAAACTACAGGAACAGCTATCAGGGTTTAGTAGTGGTCGTCCACGAGGAACCACACCCGCAGATGACCGGTATATTGCCTTACAGGCCAGAAGAAAGAGGCGGCAGACAGCGGGAGAAATCGCTAGACACACGACACAGGCAACTGGACGACCGATATCGCGTTTTACCGTGGCCAGAAGACTGCACGGTGGTGGTCTGTTTGCACGACGTCCTGTACGGTGTGTACCTCTAACGCCTGCCCATCGGAGAAGGCGTTCTCTGTGGTGCCGGGAGCACCGGAATTGGAGAAACAATGAATGGGGACGAGTACTCTTTACAGATGAGAGCAGATTCAGTCTGAGTAGCGATTCTCATCGCATACTCATCTAGAGAGAGCGGGGAAGCCGCAATCATCCCTCGAACATCATTGAAAGGGACAGGTATGGAGGTGGCGGTGTTCTCGTTTGGGGAGGCATCATGCTTGGTAGTCGTACAGACCTTCACATCTTCGACGCAGGTTCAGTCAACGGGATCCGTTATTGTAACGAGATTCTTCTTCCATATGTGCGTCTTTTTAGAGGCGCTATGGGTACGCAGTTCCTTTTCATGGACGACAATGCACCATGTCATCGCACAGTAGCTGCCGAACAGCTCTTAGAGAGTGAGGATATTGAACGTATGGATTGGCCGGCACGATCTCCGGATCTCAATCCCATCGAGCATGTATGGGATTTTCTAGGCAGACGCTTGGCAGCTCGTACCTTACCACCAGTAACGATTCCGGAGCTTCTATTGGCGCTGCGAGACGAATGGGCAGCAATGCCTCAACAACTCATTGACACCCTCATTCTCAGCGTGGGCAGACGCTGTGAAACCTGCCTAGCAGTCAGGGGAGATCATATCCCCTATTAAAGACCGGATGTTTCTTGCTGGACACCCATCACAGGGATGTTTCAGCCTTCAGTCGCATTGCGCTCCGTGCTACTTTTTCAATAAAGCTTCTTTTTATCCCTCTGATTTTTCTTTTAGTAAGTGTTGCTTACATTACTCATGTCCTTACGTATTGGGGATTTTACGGTATTAAATGTGTTGATTTGGAAAGCTTTTGTAGAAAGTTATATTGAAAAAACCGTCTCCTCGTTAATTTTTGCACACCAGTGTAGTTCATGCTACAAGCTTCTTCTTATCCCATATATTTCAACATACAACAAAGGTGCTTTTCGAAACGTTGCTGTTTAAAAGTATAAGTAAATTGTTAGTATTGTTTTTATGTTAATTAACAACAAGTTATCCCACAATATTCCGTTTACGAGTGAACTTTTAAAAGTCATCGCATTAAATCATAATTTTAAGTTTATCATGGACGTGATCTCCCGTATTACACCGATAAATCGGAGTTGACTTTAAAATCAGCATATGGAGTATTCAGCATATGCAGTATTTACTTTAAAATCAGCATATGCAGTATTTACTTTCATGTTACCCCTCGCGTATTCCCCCTAGTGTTTTCAGCATATGATTTAGAAATTTCTAAAGTGTAATAACTGTTAGAATAAATTTGTGTCAATTTTGCACAATGAAACTCGACAACGTCAAAAACAAACGAACGCCAAACGATATATTGGCGAGAGAGAGAGATGATTTTACCTAGGTTCAGATGCAGAAGCATTAAAAAGACTTTATGCTTGCATTTAATACTTGTGCTTCATCCTTTTCAGCATGTTACCTTCTTTTATACAATATACTCCTGATAATATTACCTAAGCCTGAAGCTATTTAAAGCTTATAAATGAATGTCTTGTAAGTTCTTTTTTTTTTCAACATTTCGATTTAAATATTTGAAAAGACTGTTAACTTGTATTTTATTTGTGTTTTGTCTGAGCTAAGAAATCTCTCTAACTTGTTACATAAAGATTTCGTACTTATCCTGACTTATGAATCTTTAATAAAATTAATAAAATTGTGCGAAATAGAGGATAGTGTACTCAAACGCCTTAACTGTGTTAAACTCACGACATATCACTAAGAATGTAAAATGTATGGACAAATAGGAAACTATTTTATACAAGTAAAAAGGACACTACTAAAACTTATACAGTGTCTCACAAAAGTGATGGGACACTTCTGCTTTACAAAAGGAAACTGTAATAAAATAAATTAAAAGAACATGTAAACATTTTTTGTGGGTGTGTTTCATACTTAAATTTAATAACAATTATTACATAACATAATTTTCTCATAATATTAAAATATTAATTTAATAAAAATACAATTGTTTAAAACGGAGCAAAAAATGGCTCACATAAGTGATGGGACACCATTAGATACTACTACGTACTGCAATAAAAATATTTTTGGGGGTTTTTATTTTTACTCAAAAGCAATTGGCAATAATTTATAAAACCTTCTGCAGTATTTCTCTCCCGTTTGTTTTGGAATTTTTGCGTTTTTTAGCTCTGTGCAGCCATGAATGCTAAACGAAATGAAACTTTGCCTGAAGTTCGAAAATTAGTTATTAATTTGCATATTGAACGTGGAAAATCTATAAGAAAAACTGCTGAAACAGTTAACTTGAGTCATTCAACAGTTTTCAATATCATTAAAGGATATAAAAAGAATCATATGATTCAGGATAAAAGAAGACCTGGCCGACCATCATAGCTATCCAATGGAATAAAGCGAATTATCGTTCGAAATATTAAAAAAAAATACAAGAATGAGTGCTCCTAAAGTTTCTGCTGGTTTACAAGCATTATATGGAGTAATTGTAAATCCTGAGACTAATAGAAGATTAATTCGATCTGCTCGATATCACGGTAGAGCAGCCAGGAAAAAATTCTTCGTAAGTGAAAAGAATAGAAAACTCAGACTGGCTTTCGCAAAATCCAACATAAATAAGAACTCTGATTACTGGAATGAAGTTATATTTGCTGATGAGAGTAAATTTAATATATTTGGTTCTGACGGTAGAATCTTGGTGTAGAGAAAACCCAGGAAAGAATTTCGCAAACAGAACTTGGTATCAACAGTAAAACATGGTGGAGGAGGAGTTATGGTATGGGGGTGTATGTCGTCCGCTGGAGTTGGTAATCTCGTTTTTATTGAGAGTATAATGGATCAGTACAAGTATATTGACATTTTAAATCAAAATTTGAAATCTTCAGCACGAAAATTGATCCTTCATAACGATTTTAAATTCTAGCAGGACAATGACCCTAAGAACACTGCTTTGAACGTTAGACTCTGGCTGTTGTATAACTGTCCTGAAATAATAAAAACACCACCACAATCTTCAGACTTAAATCCCATAGAGAATATTTGGCAAGAATTGGAATCAAGAATTCGCAAACACACCATTTCTTCAAAACAACAATTAAAATCGGTGCTTCAAGAAGAATGGGGTAAAATCACTCCAGAAATCACAAAAAAAATTAGTCGAATCCATCCCAAGAAGATTAAATCATGTTTTAAAAGTAAAAGGAAATCCAGCAAAATATTAAAACATTTTAAGAAGTAAAATTTTTGGATAAATATTTGATGGAAAAGTAAGTGTCCCATAACTTATGTGAGCCATTTTTTGCTCCGTTCTAAACAATTGTATTTTTATGAAATTATTATTTTAATATTTTGAGAAAATGTATGTTATGTAATAATCGTTACTAAATTTAAGTATGAAACACACCCACAAAAAATTTTAGATGTTTTTTTAAATTTATTTTAAGTTTCCTTTCGTAAAGCACAAGTGTCCCATCACTTTTGTGAGACACTGTATCACTAACAATGTAAAATGTATGGACAAATAGGAAACTATTTTACACAAGTAAAAACGACACTACTGAATCTTATAAGTCCTTTGTAACACATAACATAATAATTTTAATGTGTTTTCATGTGTGTCTTTTAAAGTGCTATGTTTATCATTTAAGCTGTCTCTTCTGAAATAGTATACACTGCGCATTTTTACCCTCTAGTAAATCTTACCATCTTGTTTCATTACACTGAAACAACCTTAAAATCTGCATTTTAATAAAGGAGAAAATAAGTCTAACTTTTCGGTCTTAAATTAATTAGCAGCAGATTGTAATTATAAATAAATATTTCATTATTATACCTTACAAATAAGGGCCTTATATGTAATTAATTAATTAACTCAATGTCGTAATGATAATTACTGAATCCCGCTTGGATAGAAAACATTTGTAAGATATATTGCTTAAATATAGCTTAGAATACATAATGGTTTATGTATCCTCATCATTGAGCATTCAGGTTACCACGCGCCGATGACAGTCAGATGTGCAGTGCTTTGAATATATATGTAACATTGTAAACCCTCGTTTGAATAGATTACTTTACCATGAGGTTTCCGCCAACTCTGAGTTGTAAACATAATCTTGGCTAGAGGCTTGTCTCATTCATATTTCTCTACCTGGAAACCTTTGAGGCTGTTTCCGTTGAGACATAAAGCGAGGGGGCCGTAATTAGGGTTAGTGAACTAGAATCTCTCCCATTCCTGAAATATGAAATGTAGGGCAGAAGGCGTTATTTGCGTCGCATTTTTTTGAGATACCAACATCCCTGACATGACTTCATATTATAAGCGGGTCATGAGTGCCTAAAATTTAGCACGCATAGTCCTTCTAACACGTGTGTTCTCTTATTAATCCAGACCAGACTGGTGATGCTGTTAACACTTACAAAGATTAATCATACAGAGGCAGTTCTCACATTTTTAGACGATTTTGGTAAACGGTAATAAAAAATAGTTTGCTGCAAAAGAATTAATTGCAATTGTACTATGTTTTTAAAAGTCAAAGTTATTGTCTGTGGCTTGAAAGTTTTGTTTTTATTCAAAATGGCGAATTTAACAAAGCAGTGGTTCGAAGGCTACATTTACGCTCTTTCCGAAGAGAAATATGCATACTCCGTTATCCAAAAACGATGTGAGAGTCATGGTTTTGTGATATCGAAAGTGTCGATAGGTAATATCATCAACAAGAAAGGAAAAAAAAACGTCAAGTTGGAGCCTCAAGTGGGACAAAAATTACAAACAAGTATCCAAGGAAAAAACAGACATCTTCGACTATTGAAAAGTTACGTTATTTAATGTTAAAAGAAAATCCCCCTAGTAAAAGGACAGTTGGAAAATCATTAAAATGTTCGGTGTCTGCTGTAAACAAAATGATAAACGTTGATTTAAATCTTAAGAAAGCGAAAAAACGCAATGTGTATCTTCAGAGACTAATTTGTTGTTGTTTTTGTTATTATTATTATTATCATTGTCATTTTAATGCTTAATTTGTTATTCTATTTTCCAGTTTTGATGTAGTTATTATTATTGTAATGAGGGTAATTATTCTTTTGTCTTTTTGTAATTCCATTTTTTGCATGCTCCCATCCTTGATGAATGGGGCCCAATGATGTATAATCAAGTGCCTTTCAATAAAAAAGAAAACCGTACTATAAACTGAGAGATAGCAGATGTGGAGCTGATAAGGGAGTTGGAAACTTTTAGGATGAATTTAAAAGTTTGTCTTGGTAAGAAGTCAAAGTTCTAGCTATGTTGTCATTACTCGAGCAAGTCTTGCCAATTGTATTTTTTTAATATGGAACCGAAGTAGAAGGAAAGACTCTAGAGCAGCGGTTCTTAACCTTTTGACTAACGCGTACCATCTAAACAAAAATTGAAAATCTTTAGTACCACCACCACTCTTGAACAAATCTCAGATCGCATAAATTTAAGAGTGTTATGCAAAAAACCCAATTCTCTACACAACAGGATGTTGGGGTTCTAAGTTTTGAATTTAGTAGTTAAAAATACTTTGCTTCTTTGTGTACCACATATTTTTCTCTTGCGTACCACTGCTTGAGAACCCCTGCTCTAGAGTTTCATGCTCAAGGCAGGTACTTTTGCGTTTTCACCTGTCAGTTCGTTACCTGCTTTGCGCTTGTGTGCTGGTACCCAGACAATGGCTGTCGAAGAAGTAATAGAAATATTGCAGAAGTTTTTATATTTCTCTTATCATGCTAACCTCCTGGAGTACGAATTGCCTCCAGACTGTAGCCTGAGTCACTTAAAATTGCGGTTTTATTACTGCTTGTTTAGGTTAGAAGATACTGGCCTTACGAAGCTCCTGGGTTATTTTTGCACAGGCTACGATTCCAAACGTATATGACCTTATTTTGATTGATGACACAAAGACCACTGAATGTTCCAAAAGGTCCACTTGGTTGCATCCGTATAGACTGAGAACTCTGTTTGGGCGTACTGTAAGTGAGAGAAAATGATCTTGTACGGGGTGTCAAACAGGATGGGTGATAGTCATCAGACTTGACAATATGTCTGAAACGGATGATAAACATCAGAAAACCGTGTATGCTCATACTCGTTTTGAATATAGTAGTGAGCTCATGAGTAAAAGGGGATGCTGGAGATGAAGGATGTTAGAAAGCGGTTCTTCTTGCTGCGCTAAGGGGGGAGAATCCTAGTAAGGACCTCTAAGGAACTCGTTGGAGATATGCCACGCTAATAAGAAATAGGTGTATTCTCTGCATAGTCATTTAATCTCGGTGAGTCAGTTTGGTGCCCCACACGGTAACCGCATATAAAATTATACCTTATGTAATCACCTGGTACAGTTGCTCGAGATAGCATGCTGGGACTCCCTCCCACTCCAGAACAGTTTCAAAGGACTGGAGGAGTCCTATCCTCAGGAACAGCCTATTTCCTCTTTTCAAACTCAGCAATTTAAAATTGAGGTCCCATGTGGAGTTAATTCTCTATATGATTACTGTATTGGGGTGCTACCTATGATAGCTATGTTGAAGTTTCTGGTATCCGCTCATTATAGCTACCTACCTTGTGCATGGTACAGCGTATATGTTCAACTTTTAATTTGATTTTCTTTATGTGGAGGTTGCATGAGAGTCTGTTATTTATTGCCACTTCCATGTAGTGCAGTTTCTTTTCGAATTTCACTGACTGGTCCATAAGTTGATTCAGCGATTACGCTTTAAAATGCACTTGGGACCCATAATTATTGGCTTCGTTTTCTTTGCTGAGATGAAGAGTCGTGTCCAAGGTCTTTCTGTTGTTACAGAACTCGAAGTACCGATTTAGATTCACAACGATATGCTCCAGACGTTCGATGACTTTCCGGTACCTTGTCATTCATGACATCCTTTTACTAGTATATGCATCGGGAACACCTATAGAATAAGTGATAGTATGATAATCACTTAGACTAGGTATTTCCACTTGAACCGTCCAATCAATGATCTAGGGAACCACTGTGCTATTGCAAGTGGAATTGTCTATCCATCCTTTCGCTCTGGGTGTCCATAAAGTTTAAGGAGATTCGTGTTTGTTTAGGATGTGAAGTCTGCTAGATACAAAGAATCTTTTAACAACTATAGCCTTGTTGCCGTATAAAGTAGAAATCCAACGACAGCTTCTTAATGTATTTAAATCTCCCCCAGAACGCTGAAGTTGTGTGCTCGAATGCTGCTTGAGAGAATAAAAGTTCATGTACTTTAATAGTTGTATCTAGTTCAAAGCTTGGCGGAAAGTAGGCAGACATTGATTGGGTAAGCATTGTCCATAGTGCTAACTGAAACAGTGATTGCGTGCTGCATTGTGGAAATGACTGTCAGAGAAAGAGCATTAGTAGACAATCGCGGTAATGCTGTTGAACAAAAGATACATTTTGGAATGGGTCAATGAGCCAAGAATGTTTTTCATAATAGATAAAATGTTCCTGAAGTAGTGCAAATTCTATAGAGTGCTCTTAGAATTGAAAATGTGACTAGTTGTACTTTTAAATGTTTGCTTATTGCACAGCAGAAACTTCAAGATAGCTGAGTTGTTTTAAACTGGCGCATTGCTTAGGGTGTTAAATTCTGATGCCGAACATAGAGTACTCACTATTTCATCATTGCATAAAGCGAAGTACCGAAGTTAAAGCGGTGTTTTGTACATTTGGTAGTGCCATGAGATGACTGCGTGATTCGTAGAGTAATTAGTTCTTTACTATTGACCGGAACGGGACATAGCTTAAATATGAGGCAATTAAAACTTCTTATTTTATAAACATTATTTGATACACGTTTCTTACTTTTCGCGCCTTAAGGATGCTAGATTATAACAGCTTTCACGTACCAAACTAAAATGAGAAATATGTATATATCAAGTTAATTTAATTTTATTTTACTTTATGCAATTTCGTAACGATGGTTGGGTTAAATTTATAAATAAGTGCTCAGAAATAAAGGCTTCTTTTGAGTTTGTCAGTAAAACTGTTTCTAAGTGCTTAGACATTGTAGTTTCCCAATCTGGTTTCAGTAGTGAAATATAAATTCGTAATTGATTTTCTAATGTGTCATGAATTTAAGTAGGTTACATTTTAGTTTATTTATTTTCTTTGCTCTACTTCTATGTCCTTATAAATACTTAAAATTATTTTTTTGTCGTTATTCGTCGTTATTTTCTTTGTCGTTGATAAGCTTCCCCAAAAATATTTTTTTTTAAATTATCTTTTGAGTGTCGGAATCTGACACAGCATGACAGAAGTAGCTTTAGCGCATGACAGAGTTGACAAACATCATATTCTGAAATACAACTCGCATATTGTTAGACATTTATGCCATTTGTTTTTAAGTTTTTAATACTCATTCTAGTTGTAGAAAATTGTTCTTGCGTGACTGACGGTAGTTGAAAAAATTTATACTAAAGCTGTTGCACATTTTTAGACGATTTTCATTGTACTTACAGATATATTGTACCTCAAGTTTTGTGTTTTAAATGTTCCATTTGATAACCTTTATTCTTCACTACCTTTTAACACTGCAATTGCAAAGACAATAAAGCTTTTTTCGAGTAACAGAAGAGGTATTTTACCCCATTCCTCTTGAACAGCTTTCTTGAACAGTATAACAAAGTAAAATCCTCTACAAATGTGCGAATTGACTATGTACTCCTGGTGTGAGAAAGCATAAAAAATGTAAAAATAAATATCTTCAGCCCTCCAACATAGGATGGTTAAATTTACAGTTTTTCAATATTAAGCCAGAGAGGCGTATTCAGTAGAATTCTGATGTTTTAAAAACTATTATTAATATACGGTATAATGTACTATACCGACAAATATGTTACTTTTCAAATGCAGAATGCTATTCTTCTAAATTTTAAACGATAACAGTCGAGTTCTATCAGTTTTCTTAATGAGTGTATACTTTAATGCGTCGCTAAAAGGCACTATGTTACCAACTACTCATTAATCGACAATGTAACTGTAATATTTCTTAATTATTCTTCAAGTCCCTCAAGGAAAGCATAGATTAATGATTACTGCAACATCCTTACTATCCAAGAATTAAATTAATTTCAAACGTTCTTCAGGTTTAGTTCATTTTTCGCTGTATGCATTAAAATAAATAATGCGAATTGCCGTTCTCGTCTGCACGTTTAATGGATTATTTGGTGAGTTAAATGGTGCATTAAACAGTTATTTGTAAAAGCGATCTTTCGTTACATGAATTTGCTGACTGTAAGCTAAGGCAAATTGTCTGGATATTCTGAGTATATTTAAGGATTGCTAGGATATGAAGTCCAGCACGACAGACGTATTTTATGTTAAACTATATTTTTAGGTTTTGTAGTTTTAGCAGAAAGTAAAATCTAAGTCGTAAAATGCCTATAGTGCAAAAATTTAGAACTTCATAAATAGTTTGTTATTTTTTGCTATTGCTTATTGCTTATCCTACATGATCCAGCTGACAAACCTAAATCGGTCCATTAATTCATATATCTTCAGAAGTTCGAAGATGAAGCATCAGCGAAGATCGACCAGTCCAACATAAAACTTCATGAGCAGTTTGTTATCTTTTGCTATTGCTTATCCTCCATGGTCTAGCACATAAACCTAAATTAGGTCTATTAATTCATGTATCTTTAGAAGCGTCAACGAAGCATCAACGAAGATCGTTAAACTAAAGTCCAACATAGAACTTTCATGAACAGTTTGTTATCTTTTGCTATTGCTTATCCTCCATGGTCTACCACATAAACCTAAATTAGGTCTATTAATTCATGTATCTTCAGAAGTTCGAAGATGAAGCATCAACGAAAATCGACCAGCTACAGTCCAACATAGAACGTCATGAATAGTTTGTTATCTTTTGCTTTTGCTTATCCTCCATGATCTAGTACATAAACCTAATTTAGGTCCATTAATTCATGTATCTTCAGAAGTTCGAAGATGAAGCATCCACGAAGATCGACCAACTAAAGTCCAACATAGAACTTAATGAACAGTTTGTTATCTTTTGCTAGTGCTTATCCTCCATGGTCTAGCATATAAACCTAAATTAGGTCTATTAATTCATGTATCTTTAGAAGTTCGAAGATAAGCATCAACAAAGATCGTTCAACTAAAGTCCAACATAGAACTTTTATGAACAGTTTGTTATCGTTTACTATGGCTTCTCCTCCATGATCTAGCACATCAACCTAAATTAGGTCCATTAATTCATGTATCTTCAGAAGTTCGAAGATGAAGCATCAACGAAGATCGACCAACTAAAGTCCAACATAGAACTTAATGAACAGTTTGTTATCTTTTTCTAGTGCTTATCCTCCATGGTCTAGCATATAAACCTAAATTAGGTCCATTAATTCATGTATCTTTAGAAGTTCGAAGATAAGCATCAACAAAGATCGTTCAACTAAAGTCCAACATAGAACTTTTATGAACAGTTTGTTATCGTTTACTATGGCTTCTCCTCCATGATCTAGCACATCAACCTAAATTAGGTCCATTAATTCATGTATCTTCAGAAGTTCGAAGATGAAGCATCAGCGAAGATTGACCAACTACAGTCCAACATATAAGACACGATGACTTCTTCGAGACTGTTCTATATGATATTTAAGTCAATTTAAAATACACTGTTGGGCGAAAAAATGGAAAACTGTAAACGTTGATGCTGATATGCATAAAGAAAAGGTTTTATAGTTGCCTTATATTCACAACGAGTGTAAATTCGGGCAGGTCCATGTGAAATTGAGGAAGAGAGCATTTTCCAAATAGGGCAATTTTTTAATTTTTTATTGGTGAAGATCACTTCATAGTGAAATAGATCCAATTAGTGCTTCTGTCTTACCTGTTTTGTAAAGATTTCAGATACATCATTTCTTTAAAGCTTTGCACAAGATGAAACACTTAATATTTAACAAGAAACAAAAGTTGACCGTAAGCTGACATAAATAGGATACATAACAGGGCATAAAATATGCTAATGTTTTTACTTGAAAAAAATTGGTGACAATGTTTATTGCGTCACTCAGTTAGTTAATCAATTCGAATAAAATTTCTAAGGTAAATTAAGGGCCCTCCCTCTCGTGCATTGCGTAAGTTGAAAATGGAATGATAAACTCAACGTAATGGATCAAAACATCTGGAAGGATTAAGCTAAAGCTATATCAAACATAAAAAATATCGACTCTTTCCATAAGGAATCTATACATCCTTGAATGATTAATTACTGAGCCATAGTTTCTCAACGAGGGAAAAATCGCCCATCGATTGGAGCTAAGGAGACGTCTGGGGCATTACTTGTTCTAATGGCAGAAAGGAGGCGTTTAGGGATAAATGTATATAGAACAGGTTTAAAAAAAGTGGTGATTACTTTGCAGATATATTAGGTTATTTCGAAGCAGGAAAGATGAAAAATGAGCAATCCCCTCGCCGGGACTCCATCCACGGACCTCTCGAAATATGCGTCGAGCGTGCTGACCACTACACCACGAAGGCATGCTATGAAGGCTGGAGAAATAACTTATTTATTCCCCCTTTTAAAGGACGAATAGGGATTAGAGGACACAATCGCCAATTCCTGGTGGTGGAGAATGATCAACCACCACCTTTTTTAGTTCGGGCACCACTGTAGAGACATTAGGTTTTTTTTTAAAGCAAGAGATATGAAAAATGAACGATGCCCTCGCCAGGATTCGAACCACTGACCTCTCGAAATATGGGTCGAGCGTGCTGACCACTACACCATGAAGGCATGCCAAGAAGGCGGGAGACATACCTTATCACGTAAACAATATATTAGCAAATACACCAATATTTATCTGATTATTCAAATAGCCCTAGCAGGCTTTGGAAACAATCATACGAAACCCTTTCACTAGATCTTTCATACATATTAGCATATATCGTATGCATGAAAGTTTGCTGCTTACTGCAAGGAAAGATGCAAGATGGAAGTTACATAAGTTCATAAAAAAATCCTCAGATCAATATGTTTTGTACTTGCAGCGTTATCCAGCATGCACAGATAACACTATTTCGTCTTAACCGCAGGGTTTTAAAAGTTTGGCAGGAATGAAGTGGCAAGAGTCTAGGTTCTTGATTATAATTAAAAATGCATGAAAGGTCTTTACTCATTACCTACAAAATTCCAGATTTCAAGCAAAATAAGCACCTGTTTAAAAAAAATAATGCACAG
This sequence comes from Stegodyphus dumicola, assembly GCF_044657685.1. Taxonomy (NCBI): domain Eukaryota; kingdom Metazoa; phylum Arthropoda; class Arachnida; order Araneae; family Eresidae; genus Stegodyphus; species Stegodyphus dumicola. Next base: position 15,301,872 of record NC_140772.1, on the reverse strand, counting down.
TAAATCAGCACCTACAGGTAACACTGAAAAAGATATCCATTGTGTTATTGTTTTAAGAATACAAGTTGCTGAACGGACCGAAGGGAAGCACTGATTGAAAATAAAAACTTTAAAATGGCGTGGGTAAGATAAAAATGTTTGGGTTGAACCTGGATTAGTCTTTTGAGAATGTACGTAGCGTATTCGGAAACTAAGTACCGTTTCATTCTAGCGCCGTCGCAGCGCTGTGGTAGGCGTCCCGCGCATGCGCACTAGTCTTTCTTGTTCACCGACTTTCAATTGTCGCCATTTTGGTTGCTCTATGTTGTGTTTTCAGTTTGCTGTGCACATTCAAAATGTTTAAGACAATTAATTCTCCCGCTGACTGTGAGATTCGTGCCGTGATTAAATTTTTGAACGCGAGGAATGTTAAACCGGCCGAAATTTGTCGTCAAGTGACAGAAGTTTACGGTGAATACGCGATAAGTGATGGAATTGTGAGAAAGTGGGTAAGAATGTTTAATGCAGGTCGAATAAATGTCCACGCCGAGGCTCGGAGTGGTCGGCCTTCTGTTGTCACCGATGATTTGGTAAGGAAAGTTGATGAAGCAATTCATGAGAACAGACGCTTCACAATGACAACTCTTTCAGAGGCATTTCCAGAAAATTCACGTACTGTTTTGCTCGAAATTGTGTCTGACCGCTTGAATTATCGCAAACTGTGTTACCGATGGGTTCCAAAAATGTTCACAAAACAAAGCGACTTGGTAGTGCCCCGACATTTCTCATCCGGTACAGTGATGAGGGAGAAAACGTTTTAAACCAAATTGTGACAGGTGATGAAACTTGGGTGTGTCATTTCACACCAGAATCGAAACAACAATCGATGGAGTGGAGACACAATCATTCTCCGAAAAAACAAAAGTTCAAAGTGACAATGTCATCACAAAATATCATGTGCACTGTCTTCTGGGATAGGAAAGGCGTTTTGTTTACTGAATTTCTTCCCAGAGGTGAAATCATTAATGCGGCACGATATTAGGAGATTTTAACAAAACTAAGGCGTGCCATTCAAAACAAACGAAGAGGAATGCTCAGTAAAGGAATTGTGCTGCTCCATGACAATGCTCGGCCCCATACTGCTGGTGTCACTCAATCGTTAGTTCGACAGTTTCATTGGGAGCAGTTCGATCACCCGCCGTACAGCCCGGACTTGGCGCCGTCCGATTATCACTTGTTCCTGCACATGAAGCGCGAGCTTGGTGGCAAGCGCTTTGGATCTGACGATGACACGAAAAATGCTGAGGAGTCGTGGTTATCGAAACTGGCGGAAAGTTTCTTTGACGATGGTATACAAAAACTGGTCACCCGCTATGACAAGTGTTTGATCATTGGCGGAAACTATGTTGAAAAGTAGTTTAAGACATGTATTTTCATGTAAAAATAAAATTGGATTCGAAAAAATTTGTTTTACTATTTTTTTTTTTTTTTTTCAAAACGGTACTTGTTCTTGAAAATGAAATATAAATTTGCCTCTTATGAAATCAACTTCAAAGATCCACATTTTAATTTCTTGTGAAGGGAGAAATGTAGTCATTAACAAAGAAATATAAGAATTGTACGAAGCCAAGTTGTTTGCAACCAAGTGTCAGTTAGGAAAACAGACCATTGAACCTCTCTCTGTATTTGCCTTCAGGAAGCACGTTTCACACAGAATCTGCTCTGTTTGAGGAAATCCGCATGGACAGCTGCGAAACGATGCAGTCTTAAAACAATGAATGAAAATTGTTACTAACATTTTTTTTTTTTTTTCGCGTTCGCTCGCAACTACCTTCATGTGTCGAGACTAGTACAAAAAAGAGAGTAGCGGGAAAAGAAAAAACAGAAAAGAGTTAAAGTGCACGTAAAAATCAGATTCTGGCTCCGCGCCCAGCCTTACCTTCAGAAACCCAAACATTTGCATTGGCTGACACATGTTGTTATTTTAAAACTTGCCATATGGCGTTCAAGTTGGATGAATACCCGTGTCTCTACGTTTCTTACAATGACTGAAACATCCTTCTAAAAATTTGGAGCTCTTTGTGGTTTATTACTTAGTTTCTCAAGCATCAAACTTGCATCCGCTTTGGATAAAAAAAACTTCACTTCAGAAACGATGCAATTCGGGCAAAAGTACAAAGCTTTAATAAAAGCATAAGGCGGCATCTTCCCAAAGAAAACGTATGCCTACTTTGTCATCAAGAAAACTATGATTCATTTCTTTCCTTTTTACTTCCTTGTAAAAAGTAAACGAAACATTGCAATTTCGGGTATCATATTTCCACGAAAATATTCATTTTGACCGCTCTCGATTCCATTTGAACGATTTTTTGCTTTGCGGACATCATTACGTACGAACACAATAAAGGACTGTTTTTTTTTTTTTTTTTTATCAAAACGGAATTGTAAAATGGATTTCAAACGAATTTAGAACTAATTTTTTCATAACGTTTGCACGTACGTACGTATATATCTCGCATAATTCAAAAATGTTTAGCCGTAGAACGTTGAAATTTTGTACATGGGGACTATGGTATAACCATCATCTTACCTGGTTCAATGAGCTTTGATCCTTTATTCTTATATGTTGGTAAATTGCACTTTTTTTTTTTTTTTTGCTTTAAAAGTGATTGGATTATGTTGTTCTTATGTTCCGGTTAAGGGTTTTATAGCTTCAGTTAATCTGCATGCAATAGAATAATCAACAATTTTAAAGTGGCGCTAGGCCTAACAGCAGACAGTTTTGTTTATGTTTGAAACGCTTAGTAGTATAGTGAACTAAGTCAGCTGGTATGTAAAATGTGGTGAGAGACGTATAGAGAAATTAAAAAATTTCTTCGCTCACTTCATTTCAGTTTGCGCCGAGAATAATTGATTTCAGAAAGTTCTTAATTTTACGTAACCTATTTTCCTTTCCCCTTCGCCCACCAGCGGCCGAGCGGTAACGTCGCTGAACACTGGTAGTTCGGACCGAGGTTCGAATCCCGCGAACGGGCTGGCTTTTTCGTGGTTTTCCCATGTGTAACGTGTTTACGAGCCAGTTAACCTTAGAAAGTCCTCCACGAAGGCATCCCTCCCTTTAGGCAGATAGCCCTAGAGGCTTTGCCATAATGACACACACATACACACACACACACACCTTTGCCTTTCATTGTGCACGAAAGGAAACCAAATTTAGTGTTACTATCACCTATAGCAAATATGCCAAATTTGAAAACGCACCGATATATAAATTCATGGCCCACCAGCGGCCGCAGCGGTAAAGTCGCTGAACACTGGTAGTTCGGACCGAGGTTCGAATCCCGCGAACGGGCTGGCGTTTTCGTGGTTTTCCCCATGTGTTACGTGTATACGAAACAGTTTCCCTTAGAAAGTCCTCCACGAAGGCATCCCTCCCCTATAGGCAGATAGCCCTAGTGTGCTTTGCCATAATTAAATAAACCAATATAAATTCATGTGTATTTTAGGATATTTTGGACAAAAATCTCTAACTGTTTGCAGGTATGCCTAGAAAATACATGCACTTTAAAATGATGGTTAGAATTTTAGAAGTTAAAATTAAGAAATATTTTCTAAAAATTTATAAAAATTACTAAAAAGTACAGATTTTAAAATTTATTTAGAAAATATCTGTAAATTCTATTTGGATTGAAACTAAATTTTGAAATGTGAAAGAAGGTACCAAATAATTTAATAAACAAAGAGCTATTAATAAATGTATACCAAATTGAATTAACACTGAGGAGGTAAAATTTTGAGAGCTAATTTTTAAAAAAACTTCTTCAAAATACCTATGTTAGAACAATGTTATATATATATCTGATTAATACCTATGTGAAGCTGACCTTTTGAGACATGAAAAACGCAAGTTAAATTTCTACACTCGGCCCAATAGATTGGGGGATATAGAACATTCTTTTTCGTGAAGAATATACATAAAAACCAAATAGAATCAAACAAACACAAAAATGAACAACATTATGAAATTTTAGATCAAGTTTAGTTTTGGTATTTTGTGTTGGTTCCTTTACTTTTTACACTCACAATAAACGGCTTTTCACTTTTCAAATTGTTGCCGCCAAATATTAGAGCCCTACTTTATATTTAAAGAAATTAAATAATGAAGAATATGCATGAATATACAGTGTCTCACAAAAGTGATGGGACACTTGTGCTTTACAAAAGGAAACTGAAATAAAATAAATTAAAAGAACATGTAAACATTTTTGTGGGTGTGTTTCATACTTAAATTTAGTAACAATTATTACATAACATACATTTTCTCAAAATATTAAACTATTAATTTAATCAAAATACAATTGTTTAGAACGGAGCACAAAAAATGGCTCACATAAGTGATGGGACACCATTAGATACTACTACGTACTGCAATAAAAATATTTTTGGGGTTATTTATTTTTACTCAAAAGCAATTGGCAATAATTTATAAAATCGTTTGCAGTCTTTCTCTTCAGTTTGTTTCGGAATTTTTGTATTTTTTAGCTCTGTGCAGCCATGAATGCTAAACGAAAAGAAACTTTGCCTGAAATTCGAAAATTAGTCATTAATTTGCATATTGAACGCGGAAAAATCTATTAGAGAAACTGCTGAAACAGTTAACATGAGTCATTCAACAGTTTTCAATATCATTAAACGATATAAAAGGAATCCTATGATTCAGGATAAAAGAAGACCTGGCCGACCATCAAAGCTATCCAATGTAATAAAGCGAATTATCGTTCAAAATATTAAAATAAAATCGAAGAATGAGTGCTCCTAAAGTTGCTGCTGATTTACAAGCATTATATGGAATAATTGTTAATCCTGAGACTATTAGAAGCATAATTCGATCTGCTGGATATCACGGTAGAGCAGCCAGGAAAAAATTCTTCGTAAGTGAAAAGAATAGAAAACTCAGACTGGCTTTCGCAAAATCCAACATAAATAAGAACTCTGATTACTGGAATGAAGTTATATTTGCTGATGAGAGTAAATTTAATATATTTGGTTCTGACGGTAGAATCTTGGTGTGGAGAAAACCCAGGAAAGAATTTTCGCAAACAGAACTTGGTGCCAACAGTAAAACATGGTGGAGGAGGAGTTATGGTATGGGGGTGTATGTCGTCCGCTGGAGTTGGTAATCTCGTTTTTATTGAGAGTATAATGGATCAGTACAAGTATATTGACATTTTAAATCAAAATTTGAAATCTTCAGCACGAAAATTGATCCTTCATAACGATTTTAAATTCTAGCAGGACAATGACCCTAAGAACACTGCTTTGAACGTTAGACTCTGGCTGTTGTATAACTGTCCTGAAATAATAAAAACACCACCACAATCTTCAGACTTAAATCCCATAGAGAATATTTGGCAAGAATTGGAATCAAGAATTCGCAAACACACCATTTCTTCAAAACAACAATTAAAATCGGTGCTTCAAGAAGAATGGGGTAAAATCACTCCAGAAATCACAAAAAAAATTAGTCGAATCCATTCCAAGAATATTAAATCATGTTTTAAAAGTAAAAGGAAATCCAGCAAAATATTAAAACATTTTAAGAAGTAAAATTTTTGGATAAATATTTGATGGAAAAGTAAGTGTCCCATAACTTATGTGAGCCATTTTTTGCTCCGTTCTAAACAATTGTATTTTTATGAAATTATTATTTTAATATTTTGAGAAAATGTATGTTATGTAATAATCGTTACTAAATTTAAGTATGAAACACACCCACAAAAAATTTTAGATGTTTTTTTAAATTTATTTTAAGTTTCCTTTCGTAAAGCACAAGTGTCCCATCACTTTTGTGAGACACTGTATATATGTTTCTCGCATTGTGAAAAACAACGGTACCTAAAGACATTAAATTTTGAGTAACGTCGTCTTATATTCGAATTTCGGCATCCGAAAGCCTAAATTTGGAATTTATTTTATTATCTATTTCATAGTTTGTAAAATGTTAACCAATTCTAGATTAACAATTTCAACGCTTTCACTAAACGAACAATGGAAACACTGTACGGGGAAAAAAATATCTCCAGCGCGCGAGACTGTGTATCTGAAATTTTAAATATATGCGCTTTTTAAATTATTTTGTGACATTGCTGTTAAATTGAATTTTTCGGTTTAAGTGCGAAAAGCATGATATTTAGTAAAGGAAGGTAACAAACAAAACGTTAAAAAAACTCCTTTGTGCGTAATATAAAACTTGAAAGCTTTCAGATTTTTACTTCCTTGTACGAAGTAAAAAGGAAGCATTGAAATCGCGAAAAGTTTCAGGCAGCATATTTCAACGAAAATATCCAGTTTTACCGCTATCGAATGCAATTAAACGATGTTTTCGCGTGATATCTGTAGGTAAGGACAGAATAAAATACTCTTTTCCTTCAAAAAAATTATAAAACTGCTTTAAAATTAATTCTGAAGAGAAATTTTCGTGGCGTCTGTACGAACGTATGTACGTACGTGCCGCACCAAACGTATATAAATATATTTATATATATATATCCACTCTGTTATCCGGCTCAGTGATCTCAGTTTCTTTACTCTTATATGTTTGTAAATTGTACATTTTTTGCTTTAAAAATGATCGAATTATGTTGTTTTTATCTTCCGGTTAAGGGTTTTATGCCTTTAGTAAATCTGTATGCAATATTTTGAAAATTATCAACAATTTTAAAGTTGTCCAAGTGCCGCTAAGCCTTTTTTATATGGCGGCCATTGATGTTTACATTTGAAACAGAGACTAGTGGACTTGTTGCCAATCTAGAGAAACTTAGCTTCGCAACAACAAAGATAACGCCTTCATTTATTATTGCCAATTAAATCATGCTTAATTCTTTCTGGAATTTTTGCGAGGAAATAAGTGTTTAAGATTTACTTCGTAATTTTTAATATAGATATTTTGAGTTTTTAGGCATTTTTGCCTTCTCGCGAAGTGAGAACTGAATTAATTGAACGAGAAGTACTCAATCGTCTGTGAAAAACTGTTTCTTTTTTGTTTTGTTTGCTTAATTTCTTTTATACATCATTCTAGCTTTATTATAGTATTTGAATAGAACATGTGGCAACGATTAGATAATTCTATTCTTTAAATGATGTAAATTTTGTGCATTATGAGTTATAATATGAACGAAATATATAAGTTAACTGTTATATAATTATTGTATTATATAACAGTTAACTTAGTTTCCGTTATATAATTATTATATAAGTTAATTGTTATATAATTATTAATACTGTTAAGTGAATCTAGCGCCAGAGTGTCGCTATGGTAAACAAATACTAGAGTGAATTGTAAAGATTGCATTTATTCTATTGTGGTTTATGCGCTGTCGGCGAAGTAGATGTTATTCAATCCAATAAGTTTAAATGAAATGCAAGAAAAAATGCGTATAATTTAATATTTCGTACAAGGAAGTCATGTGGTGTACACATCAGATTTTTTTAAATACAAAATACAGTTTTGTACGAATGCTCTGAATTTTATTACGAACACATCGACTAAGTTAAAGCGTGCAAAACAAATCGGAAAAAAGTCTTGCTAATCTTTTTTTGAAACATGCTATTACGCTTAATGCTAGCGGTGGGATTTATCTGAGGATATATTGAACATATCACATGTTTGAAACGAGAAAATCACAATTGCTCAGCAGATTTGAGGTAAACCAATTATCAAGGGAAAAAGATGCTTAATGGACGTCGAACTAAAACAGCTGAAGCTTAATTTCTAAAAACGCAAAGCAAATAGACATTTTCGCTCCTTTCTCTTTAAGAAATCTTTGTTTTGACAACCTTTCTCTTTCATTTATTTACGAACATAGCATTCTGTTTTCATAATGAAGTTTTCGAAACATTTGCAACGTTAATTACTTTCATTTTTTAACCTACGATGTTTTCTCGGTATATTGAATAGTTAAAATGTTGATGAGCAAGATGTACAAGATGAACATTGTTTGATAGAACTTAATTATATTTTCACACAGAAATTGTTTCTTCATACAAGAGATGAAACATTCCGTACCACATAAAAAATGTGTAATATAATATCGTGTAATAATGAAATTTGGAAATCAACGATTTCATAGCGAGCAATGGCAACACTCTACAGAATAATACATTTTTATCACCAGTTCGCGGAAATTCTAAAGATTTATCGGAAATTCTGAAGATATGCTGCTTTCAACTATTTTGTGATTTTTCTGTAGAACTGAATTTTAAGGGCCCAGAAGTGATATTTAATACGTAAACACAAAAAACGTTAATAATAAAGAAACCAAAAAAATTGTAAAGCCATCTTAAGAAGGAAAATGAACACTGATATCATAAACTATTAAAAGACTGAAAAAAAAATAGCAAATTGTTATTCTAACTCTTAACGCTGCATCAGGAATTTTAAACATATATTGCTATGCCGCTTTTAATTTTTTTGTAATTTTGCTGTTGAATTGCATTATGCTTCATAATAAAGCTAAAAAGACAAAACAAATAGGGTTGTTATGAGTAAGTTGTAACAACAGATTGGTAGATTGCGATCTCAGCGAGAGCTTTAACATACCTTTTTGGGCGACCGTTAAAATATCAAATATTTCAGAATTTTGTTTTATATAATTTTGTTTTGTTTTAGTATATTATGTCAAGAGTTTTGGTAATTTAATAGATTTTTTGCTTGTAGAAATGCAATTACATAATCCACATAAAGTAGAAGGTTACATAAAGTACGTGGTGCTTAAAATACTTCAGATGCACACATTTAAACAAAGAATGCAATATCGAATTAAAATTTTGAATGCAGTTACTTTCAGCAAAGTAGTCAAATCCTTTTTTAATTTCCCAATACAATTCTTCGTAATAATATCGCTCTCAATTGAATACATGTCCTTTCGTCATCTCCATCGAATTTCAGTTTAGCAAGAATTTGTAAATCCAAAATTTCACAAATTAAAAAAAAAGTAAATTCTGATTTTCCATACATGCTGAATTTCAGCTATTTTAATTTCTTCATTTTTCATCTAAGTGAATTTCAGTTTGTTGATAGTTCCCTTATACGTTTTGAATAATATCGTTTATACTCGTATAAATAATTATTAATCTTAAAGCAGGCACTCTATTTTTAATTTCATTATTTTAAGTAAATAAAAAAACAATGTCTTAATTTAAGTATATAGCTGAACAGAAATATGTGTTCCGATTTTATCACAGAAAAAAAAATAATAAAAAAAAAAATCTGAAACGTTTCAGATTTAAAATTACGTCCAAAGGGGCATTTTTTTAACATTTTGTGTGTTACCTTTATTTATTAAATATTTTGTTCTTCGCACTTAAACCATAAATTTCAGTTCAATAACAATGTCACAAAATAATTTTAAAATGAGCCTATCTTTAGAATTTCCGACACACAGTTCCGCGCACTGGACATAAAAAGATTTTATTTTATCCCCGTAGATTGTTGCTATTACTCGCTTTGAAATCCTTGAGTTTGTTACTCAAAAATTCGGTAAAGTTTTACAAAATATGAAATCGATCATAAAACAATTTCCAAATTTCAAATTTGGGCTTCCACATGCTCATATTCGCAGTAGGATTACGTCATTGAAAATTCGAAGATTCTATGTACCGTTGTTTTATCAGAATGCGAGAAATATACATACATTTATGCAGATTTTTCGTTATTTAATTTCTTCAAATATAATGCAGGACTCTAACATTGGGTGGCAACAGTTTGAAAAATGAAACGATCGTTTATAGCGATTCAACGCAAAATCGCAAAACAAAAACAATAGTCCTTCAGAAAAAAGCCCCTTTGGACTAAAAGTAATTTTTTATTTAATCCCTTATAACTAAAAGCAAGCTAATGCGTTTGATATTAGGATAAATGTAAATTAATAGTAATTTCTAATTTTTATTTTTTGATGTTTTTGAAGTTTTCTCTTAATTTTTTAAAAATATACTTACATAATCTTAAATTTTATCCTTAATTTTGATTTGAATTAGAGATAGTTTCTCCTGGAATACCCTTGATAAAAGCAGGCACATGTTTTGCTACAAACCATTAAACAAATGAAAATTGTTTTATTTTAGTTAATACAGAAATGCGTTCGAGATTTAGCGAATAAAAAGTGTTTTAATGATTTGATTGTCCATTTTTACTTCCTTGTAGGAAATTAAGGAAGTATTGCAATCGCGAAAAATTTCTAGCATCGTATTTAAAATAAAATACTCATTTTGACCATTGTTGAATCCATCTGAACGATGTTTTTGGATGACATCTGAATTTGCGGACAGAATAAATGACTCTTTTTTACAAAACGAAATGTAGAATGGATTTAAAATGGTTTAAAGTGGGTGCAGAAGAAATTTTTTTCGTGACATCTGTAAGTACACTGGAAGAAAAAAAAAAAAAAAAAAAAATGGGGGCAGGGACAGTTTTTATCCCCCCTACTACTGGGCCGATCGACAAAATTCAAACTGCGTTTTTCGTGTCTGGAAAGCGCGACTTAGAATATCTATTAGATTTATATATAGCATTGATCTAACATAGGTATTTTGACATAAAACCGGACTTTTTCTGAAGTAACATACCAATTGTTTTCATTATTTCGATTCTATGACTCAAATTATGTCTAGATGTTAAATTTTGTAAAATTTGGTGAGAAATTTATGGAGAAATTTAAAAATTTATCTTTGCGCATTTTATTTCAGTTTGCGCCAAGAATAATGCACTTGGCGAACTTTTTAATGTATGGCAACCTATTTTCCTTCCCCTTCCATTGTATAGGAGCGGAAAAAAGATACAGCGTTCCTAGCTTTTTACATTGTGCATGAGAGGAAAAAAGTCTGATGTGTACACCACATGACTTCCTTGTATTGGAATATTAAATTATACGCATTTTTTTGCACGTTCTGTGCCAGTTTTTTGGGGGGGAGGGGCATTGTGATTTAAAAATTCCTGAATTTACAATTCCCCAAATTTAGCTAACTCATGTCCATGTCGAGAATTCCTCTACGCGATGTAAATTAATTTAAAATTTATTTGAAACACACATATAAAATGAAAAACATTATATAAAAGTGTGAAAACCGTTGGAATATACGCAAGTATCAAATCAATAACGCTATATATGTGCAGTTTTTGCTTTGAAAGTGATTGAATTCTACTGTTTTCATGTTGCTGTTAAGGTTTCATGCCTTTAGTTAATTTGCATGCTATAGTTGTAGAATTGTCAATATTTAAAAATATATTCAAGAGGTGTTAAGCCTAAAGAGGCCACCATTCGTTTGCATTTGAAACTCTTAGTAGAATAATGTTTTTGCACCAACTTCAGCGTCTTTCTGCCGGGTGGGACCAGACATAAACTTTCGGTTTTGTGCACGGAAAAAATCTGTCTTCCTGTCTGCTGCCCGAATTGCGTATTTTTACATACAAACTTTAATTTTAATTGTGAAAATTGTTTTTAACTGTAATTGATGTTTTATGGTTCTACATGTTACAGTTTTTAATGAAAAATGTCTTGAGTTTTTATGTACATTTTGCCTTTCCGCGAAGTGGGGATTGAATTAGTTGAATGAGAAATATAACTTGAATGAAATTCCAGGAAAGAATTTTAAATGAAATGCAGCATAAAAATGTTCATAATTTAATTGGTCATACAAGGAAATCATGTGGTGTCCAGATCAGATATTTGTTTATGCTATGCAAATACAGATAATTATTTTTTTAACTGTGTTATATTTATTGACATAAATACGATAGGATCAAAATTTAAAACCTCCTACTTACACTACAAGGAATAAGTATTGAAACAGCAAAATATCGCCACCTATCGATCGGAAATTTTCAAGCATCTCTACACGCTGTGGTCTTAAAAAGAGTTACCCTGGATATTTGGTGATTTTGTGCTCTACTATAACAAAACTCGTACATTTACATTTCAGCAATACTTCGTTTCAGGAAAAGGGGAATTTACATGATGGTCGGTTCTTTTCTTTCGAGTTCGGAAAATAAGAGCAGAATAAAAGTAAAGGAGATTCAGAACTACGTAAACAGTTTGTTGAAAGTTTGTTTTTCAATGTCCAAACTTGAAAAGGTTTACGAAACAAAAAGGAAAAGAATGACGCTAACTATACACAAAACCGTACAATCTGACCTTGCACTTGATTGGAGCTTCAAACACCGTTTTCTCCCAAAACGTGCTGAGAAGTGACAATAAATGTATTATGTGAGGAAGCATAGAGGATGCTGAAAACTTGATGGCAGCCCTTTTATATCATTATGTAAATTATGATGTGATGAGATTTTATAGCTGCCGAATCTTACTTTATTCCCCAAATTTTAACTTTAACATTAATAAAGAGGAAAAATGTAATTCAAAATAATTTTCATTACAAAGTACTTGGACCTTTTTAACCGAAGTCACATATTATCTTAGATTCTGCTCATTTTACTATAGTCACAATAATGCTACGAGATATTAAACAGGGATATATTAAAAAAAATTGCCTTATTGTTTCAAACAACCGAAGCAGCCTAACACTGAAAATATTCGCATATTGTTAGACATTAAAAGTATATAGTTAGTTATTATAGTTATAGTTAGTTATATAGTTAGTTATTAAAGTTAGTTATATAGTTATTAAGGTTAGTTATATAGTTATTAAAGTTAGTTATATAGTTATTAAAGTTAGTTATATAGTTATTAAAGTTAGTTATAGTTTGTTATATAGTTATTAAAGTTAGCTATAGTTTGTTATAAAGTTAGCTAATTATTTTAGTTTATTATATCGTAGTTAGTTATATACATATATCACTCTCTTACACTCTCGTCATTGTGACGTACCATCGGTGTGATCTGGTTACGTCCTGAAATTTGCATATGATTCTTGAAGATGTGTGCAGTGAATTTACAGGTGATATATTTATTTTAGAGTTCGATTTCCGCGTGACTCCGACTTATCCTTAATTTATGGACATGAGTGTATTTTCGTTTTGGCATTTTGCATTGGTTCACTATAAATGTCCGATTTATCTTTCGAATTGTGGTCACCAAATATTATCGCCCTGTATTACATTTAAAGAAATTAAATAATGAAGAATATGCATAAATGTATGTATGTTTCTCGCATTGTGATAAAACAACGGTATCTAGAGCCGTCCAATTTTGAATAAGGTACGTTTCCACCCGAATATGGGATCTGTAAGCCCAAATCTGGAATTTGTTTTATTATCTATTTCATATTTTTTAGAACTTTAATGAATTTTTGATTAACAAACTCAACGATTTAAAAGCGAGCAATGACAACACACTACGAGCGAAAAAAAAATTCTATCTCCAGCACGCGGAATTGTGTATCAGAAATTTTAAAGGTATGTTCATATTAAAATTATTTTGCGATATTGCTGTTGAACTGAATTTTATCGTTTAAGTGCAAAAACATGCTATTTAATAAATAAATGTAGCTCACAAAATGTTAAAAAAAAACATGTTTAAAAAAAAACAATGTTAAAAAAAAGAAGAAACGCCTCTTTGGACGAAATTAATTTTATTACACTATTTTTTATTTCTTTTTATTTAATTTCTTTAAATATAATACAGGGCTCTAATATTTGGTGGCAACAGTTTGAAAACTGAAAAGCCACAAAATCCCAAAGCGAAATTAATAATCCTATTAGACTAACTCTGAGAACCGAGGTTCATTTTCACTATGTAACTGTCACATCTTTTTGGTGAATTCTGCGTAGCGCGCTTCCGTGCATAACAGAGCAGCTTACTAAGTAACTTGTATTACAGGTAAAATTTTGTTACACTTTCTTTTCTCCTTTCTACCTTATACGTTGCTAAGCAACTCTGGGTAAGTTTCTACTGTTTTTCTTCTACGTGACTTTGTTGAATTTAGTTTTCCTTATGCAAATTTTGATTCGAGGTCAATCGGCGGTAAGCTAACGTGGTTGCCGCTGATTGGCCGATGACGTCAAGATCGGCGGGTTGGCCGAGCATGTACTATATACGTACGCCGGTATCCGCGAATGTGTGTGTTCTGAGTTAGCATTATGCTAGTTTTCTTTCCCTCAAATGGTTTTAAAGTCTATAATGTTAGCTTATTTTAATTTAATTTAATTTACGGAATAAAGCATGAATTTTATTTAGATTAATCTTAGCTTTATTTAAGGGAAGCAAAAATATGCTTTGTGTATATCCACATTTCCAAGAACACACATTCCCTTAACACAATAACATTTTCTTCTACATGTCCTTTCGTTTCACAATTAAATTTTTGAAGTTTGTACTGAGCTTCGTATTCATATTTCCACGTATGTTGCAAACAACATGGATTAATATGCAAGAACAATGATACATTTCTTAAATCCGAAAAACTTAAAATCCTAAAAATAAAACGTATCCTGTTCATCTTACCTGCCTACGTTCAGAGCACTTTTTTTAAAAAACATAGAATTCTGATGAAATATATATTTATTTAGTCAAAATATGATATCAAATCATGAAAATAGGTAAATATTTAGGAATATTTTCATAAATTTTTGAAATATATGCCATTTTATGACCATTTTAAGGAGAATTTAACACTTATGTTAAATGTCGTATATTTTTTTTCACAGCATATATTTCAATTTTATTTATACTGTACACTACTACAACACTCATCTGTGTTATGAATTAAAATGCTTATGATATTTCTAAAATTTACTAAAATATGTGTAATTACATGAAAAAACACAGTTTTTTGTAAAATATTTCTTATCGTTTTATATAGAAATACTTATAAAACAATCAAATTAATAAATATAACTTAGATTGTATCTTAAAACCTAGTAAATAATATAGAAAAAACTTCAGTGAAATTTAATAGACATACCTTTAGAACATTTTGGGTAATTACATTTCTTGTATGTAAAACCATTAGAAAAATTAGTTTTCCAGAAAACGTATTTAAAGATTTCACATTAACAGAAAAACTGTTCTATTGTATTTACACACTTAAAATTCTCTACATTTGTACATCACACCCTCCATATCTTTATACTTAAGTAATTTTGATTTCCTATTTGATTTTAATTTTTTTTGGCTATTTTCGAAATGAGCGACGAATGACGTTTCGAGTTCTTTATTCTTTCGTTATCAATTCCAAAGTAATTTTTAATCATTTCTTGTTCAATTGATATGCCTAAATGTTCAAACACAGGAAGTAATCCAAGATACCCTGAATTAAAATTTAAAACTGCTATATATGCACCCAGCAACATAGTCTTTATACCTAATCGCAATGTTGCCAGACCCAGTTCAAAAAACCGCAATGTTGCCAGTCCCAGGTCAAAAAATTAAGGCAAATAATTATTACTAGAAACAAAAAAATGTACGAAGAATTAAAATGAAATGTTTTAGCACAATTTACACACAAACAGGTTAAAAAAAAAAAAAACACGGATAACAACATTGTTTACCTTTAAGTTGAGCCTTTTAAATGGCACTTCCTGTCTTTCTTCTTTCACTTTCAGTGCAGTTAATTGGCTATATCTTCTCATCTAATTATCAGAAACGTAAAAATGAACCATTTTCGGAATCCTACAAAACTGACCTTTCAAATTGGGCAATTAAAAAAAATCGAATTTTTTAGCCGAAATCATTTTTTTAACTTAGGCTTTTTTTAACCTTAGTACTCGGACACTAATTCTACTCATCAGTATTCAAAATACATGCTACGAGCATGATATATTTAGATTTATTTCAAGTAACAAGGTTTAGAGCGGGTTAGGCCGACCGCAAAATATTTTAAATTCAAACACAAAATAAGTAAACAAGTGTAATATAAATCCTTGTATTTCTGTTGTTGTACTTCGTTTAAAATCTGGCCGACTGGGTTTCGTGCCTCTCCTCATAAATTCTTTAGCTAGGCGGAATCTAAGAAATTAGTGCATCCCCCGTACCTGAAATTACAACGTAAGTGGTTAGCACACACAACTAATGCTGGATGATCCATGATTTGAGTCCTTGGTAGGGCATTGTTGATTTTTCCTGTTTCTGAACTGCACCGAAAATTAAAAAAAATCTTAACAATATCTGCATTACACATGACTGAAATTACGAAAATCTAATACAGACCGCAGCCGCTCGATTATTAAAATCTGATTGACAAAAAATGTATCAAATTTTTAATGTCAGTACACGCTTTATGTTAGAAAACCCTATAAATTTCTTCCTAGTTTAGTTTAAAATTACCGATAACTTTGAATAACAGAAGATTAACAAAAATGTTATAAGGTATTAGAATTATCGGGCGCAGTGCCCAGTCCACTTAGCCGGCACATGTTATGAGGTATTTTCTCCCTCCTTCCAGCAAGCCTTCGTGGTGTAATGGTTTGCACACTCGGCGTGTATTCGAGAGGTCCAGGTTCGAGTCTCGGCGAAGGCATTGCTCATTTTTCAAGTCTCCTGCTATCAAAAATCCTAATGACTATAGTGGCGCTCGAACTAATATATGGTGGATGATAGTTTTTCCCCGCTAGGATTTGGCGTTTGAGTCCCCTAATCCCCAGTCGCCCTTTAAAAGGGGGATTTTCTCCCTCCTTCCAGCATGCCTTCGTGGTGTAACGATCAGCACACTGGGCGCAGATTTGATAATTTCGATTAAATTGCACATTTTGCATATGTCCTGCTCCAAAATAACCTAACGACTTTACAATGTTACAAAATAATATAAAAATGAAATATAAGCTCCCCCCCAAAAAAATATGTAAATCACGAAAGTGTTTCACAGATTCAATAGATTCTTCTTTCTACACTCTTTGAATATAACTGTGCAATAAAATAGGCTAATTTCCTAGACAAAAGCCTCAAAGAGGTAAAGCAGGAATCAATTTTATTTTGAAATATGCTACAGAGTGCTTCGTCATTGTTTATGAATCAGTTGTTGCTAAATTTAGAGAAAAGATTAAACAAGGCAGTCCTCCAACCATGGACGAAACCTGAGACATCTTATGAGAGTGTCTCTTTATATATGAGGGGTATTAAAAGAATAATGGATTCAGACAATTTACGTTTCCTTTCATAAATTACTATCCTCGGATTTTCTGGAATGTACACACTGCCTTATAAACGATCTTCCAACCCATACAGCGAACAGATATTGGCAATAGTTCTGTCACGAGTAAAAAACATCATTATCCAGTGGAAGATGCGGCAGATGACCGGAGCAGCTTACATTCCATTCGAAATAAACGATCTTAATAATATAAGAAGCTGAAACCTTTCAGGCATATTAGAGTCCGAAACGAGTGCATGCTGCGTGCATCATTTTCGAGAGTACTTGTTTCACTTTGAGGAAAGGTTATGTGAGCACATTATGCATTTTTAAAGCTGTAGTTGTTTCTTAGATACGTCATTCTAGTTAAAGAGTCTGAATTTTAGGAAGTAGATAGTGTAGTATCTCGATTAAGTGAATTTAATGGATAGAATGAATAAAATAGCATACTTTAATTTTTAAAAATGACCGTTTTAAGGAAACTGTTTATTGTTAAATAACTTTTTCTCCCCTCAAACAATATTTGTTTTCCAAAAGGGCAAAATAAATGCATATGGGACATGAATATATGCAGGTAATATTATACAAAATAAAATAAAATAGAAAAATAATAAATAAATAAATAAATAACAAATTTTAAAAAATGTAAAAGATTTCAAATTCTACATTACGTCTAAAGGGGCGTTTTTCTAACGTTTTTTGTGTTACTTTATTTATTAAATATTAGGTTCTTCGCACTTAAACCTTAAAATTTAATTCAACAGAAATATGACAAAATATTTTAAAGTGGATATCTTTAGATTTTTCGATAGAAAATCTCGCGAGCTGGAGATAAAAATGATTTTTTTTCTGTACAATCTTGCCATTTCTGGTTTTGAAATCGTTGAGTTTGTTAATCAAAAATTCGTTAAAGGTTTACAAAATACGAAATAGATAATGAAACAAATACCGAATTTGGGCTTCCAGATGCCCATATTCGAGCGGAGAACAACGCTATTCATAACTGTATGTCCCTAGGCATCGCTTCTTTTTCACAATGTGAAAAATATACATTCATGCAGGTTCTTCATTATTTAATTTCTTCAAATATAATGCAGAGCTCTAACATTTGGTGGCAACAGTTTGAAAAGTGAAATGCCGTTTATAGTGAACCAACGCAAAATCCCTAAACGAAATTAATAGCCTTTCTGGGCAAATTGGCCCTTTCAGGTAAAAAATACGTTTAGAAAAACAGTACGTATTTATTTCTGAATAAACCACATGCAAAAACCAGAAACCAGAAGCCCAGTGGTAAACTGCAAGAAACAGGGAAGGTAGTAAATTTACTAAAACCTCGCGATATATGATGAATATGATATATGAAATATATATATTTTTCGCTACATCATGAAAATGATATATGAATGAAATCATGAAAATGATACATGAAAAATGATATATGAAATATATATATTTTTCGCTACATCGTCATCGTTAGTTGGCGCAACGAATGAAACAAATAAAAAAACGACCCTTTTCTGGAATGATATAGACACAAGTTAAAGTTTAGAAATTAAAAATAATGTCATAAAAATAATCAAAACAATCTGTGTCTCCTTTAGTCTAACCCCTACAGATTGCAGTAGGCAGTGCAAAAAATTGCAAAATTTTAGCATTATAAACATAGGAAAATTTAAAAAAAAATGCAAAATAACAGACAAATTTTAAAAATTGTTTTGAGTAGATTGAATCCAGAAACTAAACTTGCAAAAATAATTAATTAGTCCAGTACTTAAAAAAAACAAAACCATACGCAAATTTTAATCCAGAATTTGATAAAAAATTATATGCAGAGTTTTAAAACATACAAGGTGGGTTAAAAAACAACAGCAGAAATTATAAACAAGGAAAAAAACTTCAAAAAATTTAATAATATTTTGCACGAGTGGGACGAGCCCTAAAAACATGTAAAACAGAAATAATACATCATGCGCAAAAATAAAAGAAATAACTGAAAATTTGATTTAAAAATATATTATATGGTATTGGCAACGAATCCAGAAATGGTCATTTTCGTATTTTCGAACAGGTGAGGAACAGTTCGACAACGATTGCGGAAAAAATCGCTACCTGTCTCTTTGATTCGTAGTTGATGAACTTAACTTCGACATAGATTGCCCCCAAAACAATGATGATAGATCTTGATATAAAGAAAAATGTGCTCTCTTTTTGTGGCTTATATTGGTTCACTGAACAGATTGGTTTGGTTTGGTTTATTTGATACGGTTTTTGGTTTTTTATTTAAACCTTCCAGTGTGGTGAAAACTGTGCAATTTTCTGAAGTGTGGTGAAGAATGTATGTCCTCTCGAAGTCGCTTATCGACGTAGCCAACAGCGGTGAATCATTCTAGTGATGGTGTAATGATGATTTCAGGGCTTGAAAACCTGCTGAGGAATATAGCTATGGAAAACTAGATTGTAACAGGAATCTAGAACAGTATCCAGGATAATTTGTTACGCCGCCAAGTACCTGCCTGACTAAATAAATTTTGAAGTGGATTCATGTTGTACCAGTCAAGTATATTCATCTGTTATTCATCATGTGATTTTACTAACGTACTATATTCTGACATACAGTGGATGGACAAAAATATAGAAACACCTTGTGAAATGCATGTTTGAAAAGAAAGATTGATTTTAATGAAATATGTAGGTGGCGCTGGCGTTTTTGACTACTGACGCCACCTATACAACTTCGTAAATGTGCTAAACAATTCAGTTGTTGTCGGAGTACTGTTATGTGAGGTTGTCATTATGTCAGAGTTAACAGACTTCGAACGTGGGCAAATTGTTGGAGCACGTATGGTAGGTGCTTCCGTAAGCAAGGTAGCCGAGGTGTTTAGTGTGTCAAGAGGTACTGTATCGAAGATTTATTCCGCATATTTGAAAAGCGGGAAAACATCATCTGCTAAATAACAGCGCGGACGAAAGTGTGTCCCGAGTGATCGTGACAGACGATCATTAAGGGCAATTGTGACGAAAAATAAGAAGACCACAGCTGCAAAAGTTACTGCTGAAATGAATGTTGTGTTACTGAACCCTGTGGGTACCAAAACAATTAGAAGGGAGCTTTATAAACAGGGAATTGCTGGCTTCATAAACAGGGAATTGCTGGCCTGCAATTGAGAAGCCACTCATCAGTGATGCTAATGCCCGTAACAGGAAAAGGTGGTGTTTAAGTCATAAAGCATGGACTATAGAGCAGTGGAAGCGAGTAATATGGTCTGACGAGTCTTCTTTCACATCGTTTCCCACGTCTGGCCGAGTTTACGTCTGGAGAACGCCATCTCAAGCCTATAATACAGACTGCTTGTTGCCAAGAGTGAAACATGGCGGGGGTTCTGTTATGGTTTGGGCAGCCATATCGTGGTTCTCTGCTAGCCCCATGATAACTGTGTCAGGGCACATGACTGCCAAGACTTATGTGAACATTTTGGCCGATCAAGTTCATCCCATGGTAGAAACTTTGTTCCCCGATGGTGATGGTGTCTTCCAAGACGACAAAGCCCCTATTCACACAGCTCACATTGTCCAGGACTGGTTTTCTGAGCACGAGGATGAGTTGTCCCATCTTCCCTGGCCTCCACAGTCACCAGACCCGAATATTATCGAACCTTTGTGGTCTACATTGGAACGGAAAGTGCGTTCTCGTTATCCACCGCCAACATCGTTATCTGAACTTGCCACCGTTTTGCAGGAAGAATGGTATAATATTCCCTTGGCAAACATACAGGAACTGTATTTATCCATTCCGAGAAGACTGCAAGCTGTTTTGGATGCCAACGGGTTTCCTACACCATATTAAGCAAACAAGCATGTTTTTTTAAAGGTGTTTCCATATTTTTGTCCAACCCCTGTATGTTCATCTACTTTATTAAGCTTAACGAAAGCCGCATTTAATCGTATGTATTCAACTTACAGCAAGGATATTTACTCCTTTGGCAGAATCCACGTTTTATAGCACTGCCGTGTCACTCTCACGAATGTTCAAAATTCAAAACAGCAAAGAGCAAGGATGTTCATAATGTGAAATAAATAGAAGAAACATGGGCTTTTATGAAAAGTAAAGCCAATAAAATCACCTAAGAAATAATGTGCCTGCAGTGGCAATGAAAATATCAGTTAACCATAATTTCGCTATTTTTCTAATGGTTCATCGATTATTTTCATGACTGCGATTTTATATAGTTCAGATTTTGATTTATAGAAAAAAACTGATGTGTACACCACATTACTTCCTTGTACGGAATATTAAATTATACGCACTTTTCTTGCATTTCATTTAAACTTATTGGATTGAATTACATCTACTTCGCCGACAGCGCATAAACCACAATAGAATAAATGCCTTTTTTAAAATTCACTCTATTTGTTTACCATAGCGACACTCTGGCGCTAAGTTCAATTAACAGTATTATATTTTGTTCATATTTTAACTCAGAACTCACAAAATTTATATCATTTAAAGAATTATCTAATCGTTGCCACATGTTCTATTCAAATACTATAATAAAGCTAGAATGATGTATAAAAGAAATTAAGCAAACAAAACAAAAAAGAGACAGTTTTTCACAGACGATTGAGTATTTCTCATTCAATTAATTCATTTCTCACTTCGCGACAAGGCAAAAATACATAAAAACTCAAAGTATCTGCAGTAAAAATTACTAATTATTAAAAATTAAATTATTAAAAATTAAGTAAATCTTAAACACTTATTTCCTCGAAAAAAATTCAAGAAAGGATTAAGCATGATTTAATTGGCAATAATAAATGAATGCGTTATCTTTGTTGTTGCGAAGCTAAGTTTCTCTAGTTTGGCAAAAAATCCACTAGTCTCCTGTTTCAAATGTAAACATCAATGGCCGCCATTAAAAACAGGCTTAGCGGCAATTAAACAACTTTGAAATTGCTGATAATTTTAAAAATATTGCACACAGATTTACTAAAGGCATAAAATCCTTAACCGGAAGATAAAAACAACCTAATACAATCATTCTTAAAGCAAAAACTTTACAATTTACAAACATATAAGAGTAAAGAAACTGAGATCACTGAGCCGGGTTACAGAGTGGATATATATATAAATATATTTCTATACGTTTGGTGCGGCCGATTGCAACCAAAATACGAGGTGCATATCTACATGTTATAGCAGTCCTTTATACAAAAGTTCAACGTTCTGAAGGCTAGTCGTTTTTCAGTTATGCGAGATACGTACGTACGTACCTACGTAGGTACATACATTCGTACTGACGCCACGAAATATTCCCTTCAGAATTCATTTTAAAGCAGTTTTATAATTTTTTTGGAGGAAAAGAGTATTTTATTCTTTCCTTACGTACAGATATCACGCACAAACATCGTTAAAATGCATTCGATAGCCGTCAAAACGGATATTTTCGTTGAAATATGCTGCCTGAAACCTTTCGCGATTACAATACATCCTTTTTACTTCGTACAAGGAAGTAAAAAAAGGACTCTACTTTCTATTTATATCATTTATGGTTTTCCTTTGAGATTTACTGATGAAGTTGTGTTCATATTTTTCCAAGAACAGGAGGTGACTAGTCTGCTTTTTACCCATAAATAAGAAACCAAATTGCGACGATTGTTGTATTATTTAACAAATGTTCTAAGCAGGCCAGACACTTGTAATTAATGCATTTGTTAGAAAGAGCAGTAATCGTCTGTCATTAAGTCGCATCATCACCGAGTACGTTACTCAGGTTTCACAACAGGCGGCGTCGAATTCCATTCACAAGAATGGAGAAGCACTGTCCCAATTTTGATAGATCCTCGGATGCATCGGGGTCTCCCACTACACTTCCCCTATCATCAGACTTGTTGAAAGCTTCCGGCTCTTGAATATCTAAGCACCACATAGATATCTTACAAACATCCAGGTTGTTTCCGGTATTCTATCCCACGCCTAATGATACGACAGCCAGATCTTCAGCACTACAGGCAGCTCAATTTGAGTATCATTTATTTAGTTATCACAGATATGCAATGAAACAGGTAACTCAACTTTAAAAGTTGGAATAGGAAAGATTATCTGCATGGAAAGCTCTAAGTATTCATTGATACAGAAATACATGGCGTTTGTTTTTTAAAAAGACTGAAATTTTCAGCTCTTTGAATTTAATATTCGTGATTAAAAATACATTTTTATGAGAGGAAAAATATGACAGTTTTTCTGTTAAAATGTTTTAAAGATGTAAATTTGCTTAAGAGAGAAAAAAAAATAAAAATAGAAAAATAAATAAGTAATTTTCAATCTCATCTTTTATGTGACTAATTTTCGTATAGACATAAGTTAAAAGAATTTGGACATAATTTTAGTTGAATTGAAATAGATTATGCGTTTTGTAAAAATTTAAAGATTATGTCTAAGTAAAAATTAATTTTTAGTTTAATTCAGCAGAAAAAGTAAATAACAAAGTAAAAAAAAAAGTTTTCAGAATTCATATTAAGCCCAAAGGGGTGTTTTTTTAACGGGAGCTCAAAAAATTATTTAAAACGCGATACAGACATTCAAAGTCATACCGTTAGACATTGTAATGTTAAACGTATGGAAAGAAACCTCGCGCATAAGATATTCGTGCTTAAAAATGTACTCGAGGTTAACGTTAATAGAACGCTTTGAAATTGCTGAGTTTGTAATTAAAAATCCGTCAAAGTTTTAAAAAATATGAAATAGATAAAAAAGCAAATTTCGAATTCTAAATTTGGGCCTCTGGATGCCCATATTCGAGCGGAGAACTACGTTATTCAAAATTTGATGTCACTAGGTACCGTTGTTTTTTCACAATGCGAGAAACATACTTACAGTCATATAGATTTTTCGTTATTTAATTTCTTTAAGTGTAATGCAGGGTTCTAATATTTGGTGGCAACAATTTGAAAAGCGATTTAGACTTTTATAGTAAACCAACGCAAAATGCCAAAACGAAATTAATACCTCTTCTGGGCTAAAATTCTTGCGAAAATGAAGCAAAATTAGAACTCATATAAAAATTAATTTCTATGTTTAATTTAATTTAGTTTAAGTAGCAAGTCCATTGTTTGATTTTTTTCAAAAAGAGTTTTGTATTTTGTTTTACAAAATAATTATCTTATATTTTACTAGTATAATCGCTCTTGAGATAAAATATGATAAGTGAAAGCAAAATTCCTGCCATAAATTTAAAATCGAGAAACTCTGAAAGCTTTCATATTTTACAGAAGGGCGTTGTGTTAACGTTTTTGTGTGTTACTTTTATTTATTAAATATCATGTTCTTTTCGTATAAGATTTCACATAAGCCATAAAATTCAATTCAACAGCAGTATCGCTAAATAATTTTAAAATGGGCATAACTTTAGAATTTCTGATATACAGTCCCGCGCGCTGGAGATACAAAAATTTTTTTTTCGTAACTGTGTTCCATTGCTCGCTTTGAAATCTTTTGAGTTTGTTAAACCAAAACTCGTTAATGTGTTACAAAATATGAAATCGATAATAAAACAAATTTTAGATTTCAAATTTGGGCTTCCAGATGACTATATTCGGTAGAATATAGGTACCGTTGTTTTATCCCAATGCGAGAAACATACATACATTTATGGGGATTCTTTATTATTTAATTTCTTTAAATATAATACAGGGTGATAATATTTAGTGGCAACAATTTGAAAGTGAACCTACATTTATAGTGTACCATCACAAAATGCCAAAACGAAATTAATAGTCCTTCAGGGCAAATTTCCCCTTTAGACTAAAAAATACTCTTATTTGCACAACAATGAACACTTATTTGAACTACAAATAAAATATACCCTAAATTTTAGAGTTTTCTTCTATATGAATGAAATATCTACGATACATGCGATAACAATTAAAGTTGAAGGGATACAGTCAATTCTTAATTTAGAGAAGCAGTCCTATAGATGACGTACACCTATAACACAGAATCGTGGTTAAGTAAGTTAAAAACCTGTTCAAACATGTTTTAGACGATTTTCATTTTATTTGCAGAAATATTTTGTATAAAAGGTTTATGTTTTAAATAATCCGTTTGATAACTCTTATTCTTCACTATCTTTATACAAAGTAATTTCCAAGAATAGTAATAAAGTCTTTTGCGGTATTGAAAGAGGTACAATTTTATTCCTTTACTCTTAAACAACGTTTAAAAATCATATGTGTACACCACATGACTTCCTTGTACTTCCAATTAATTCAGTTCTCACTTCGCGAGAAGGCAAAAATACATAAAAACTCAAAATGTCTATATTAAAAATTACGAAGTAAATCTTAAACACTTATTTCCTCGAAAAAATTCCAGAAAGGATTAAGCATGATTTAATTCCCAATAATAAATGAAGGCGTTATCTTTGTTGTTGCGAAGCTAAGTTTCTCTAGATTGGCAACGAATCCACTAACCTGCCGTTTCAAATGTAAACAAATATGTCAGCCATGTTATTTAAAAATTAGGCTTAACCGCACTTAAACAGCTTTTAAATTGTTGATAATTCTAAAAATATTGCATACAGATTTACTAAAGGCATAAAAACCTCAATCGGAAGATAAGAAGAATATAATTCAATCATTTTTAAGGTACAAAATGTACAATTTACAAACATATAAAAGTAAAGAAACTAAGGTCACTGAGCCGTGTAACAGAGTGGATATATATATAAATATATTTATATACGTTTGGTGCGGCCGATAGCAACCAAAATACGAGGTGCACATCTACATGTTATAGCAGACCTGTATACAACATTTCAACGTTCTGAAGGCTACTCGTTTTTGAGCTATGCGAGATCTGTACATACGTACATACGTTCGTACAGACGCCAGGAAAAATTCTCTTCAGAATTCATTTTAAAACAGTTTTATAATTTTTTTGAAGGAAAAGAGTATTTTATTCTGTCCTTACGTACAGATATCACGCAAAAACATCGTTAAATTGCATTCGATAGTGGTCAAAATGGATATTTTCTTTGAAATATGCTGCCTGAAATGTTTCGCTATTACAATACTTCCTTTTTACTTTGTACAAGGAAGTAAAAATCACAGGAGGGCTGTAGGTCGACGTTTCGACTATCCGCTCTTTAAAAGTGCAAAACTCAAATATCCACAGGTTATATATCAGGGGATTTAGTAGGGATATCTGTGAAGGGCGTGGCCTTCAGACTAAAATCTAGTTCCATTTTTTTCAAGGAAATTAACAGCGGATTTTGACGTGTGGTTACTTGCTTTGTCTTGATGCAATTAAACTGATCGATGACACTGTGAGTAAACAGAAGGTATTTCTTGTCTGAAAATTGGGCATAAATCATAACTCTGATAATATGAGGAGTCTATTAAGATAGATTATTAAGATAGTCTATTAAGATATTATTCTCAATTTTTAGTCCAAAGTTGCAATTTGCCCTGAAGGACTATTAATTTCGTTTTGCATTTTGTGTCGATTCACGATAAGCGTTATTTCACCTTTGAAATTGTTGCCACCAAATATTATTGCCCTATATTATATTTAAAGAAATTAAATAATGAATAATCTGCATCAATGTATGTATGTTTCTCTCATTGTGATAAAAAAACGGTACTTAGAGCCTCCAAAATTTGAATAACGTAATCTTCCATAGAATATGGGCATGTGGAAGCCTTAATTTGAATTTGAAATTTGTTTTATTATCGATTTCATATTTTGTAAGAATTTAACGAACTTTTGTTTAATAAACTCAAGGATTAATATAGAAGTTAATTTTTGACTTCTAAATTAATAATATTTGTTCGGCGTGTTATTGTATCTTAAGCTCAAGGATTTCAAAGCGAGCAATGGCAACGTTTTACAGAAAAAACATTTTTATCTGCAGCGCGTGAGACTCTGCATAGGAAATTCTAAAGCTATCCTCAATTTAAAATTATTTTGCGATATTGCTCTTTAACTGAAATTTATGGCTTAACTGCGAAGAAAATGATATTTAATTAATAAACGTAGCACACAAAAACATTAAAAAACGCCCCTTTTGACGTAATTTAAAATCTGAAACCTTTCAGATATTTTTTCTTTATTTTTAATTTACCATTATTGGAAAACCCAGCAACAACCATAAAATCCCTCTGAAAACCCTTCAGTAGATTCTTTGATTCCTGCTTCAAGAGTTTTTTTATCCTCTTTGATGATAATAAATGGAGATTCATTTATCGTGACAACATTTTTTTTTACATTTTCGCCCAAATAAATTGTTTATCATAAGGAATTATGTAGTACGTTCTACGTTCCCTCATACTATATCGTATAGGAAGATAATGCACGTTATGTTTTTTTTCGCCTGTTTAAGGTTCAAATCAGCACTAATCATTTTGTTTAAAGTTGGAACGGAACATTTAAATGATTCTGAAACTGAACTGTCCATTGATTTGGCAGATTTACTTTGAAGATTAAAGATCTTACCTTTGCAACATACGAAAGATTCCGTTTTGTCCTTTTATATGTATTTGGAACAATTTTTCCACCTGAAGCGAAACTTTGAGGCTTTTATTTCCTTCCTTGTTGAAAATATTTCGTGTCGTATCTTTAGACATCGAAAAACTCCGGCTTTCACAGGGTTTTAAATCACTAAATATCAATAATTTTCTTCGGAAATAGCATAAACACAGCCTTTTATCCGCTGCTCCTTTAAAAGCGCTATTTTGCATGAGAACAAAACTTTCAAATAGCAGACGATAATTTGTATTTTAAAAATGTAGTTCGAATTAAAAAAACGCAGACTAGGCAGACGATTCTAGGCAGACGATTTTCTCACTTAGCAAAGCAAAAGCATTTAAAATTGTGTGAGAACAGCTTTTGTATTCGATATGAATGAAGTATTTATGATATAAGCGACAATGATTTAACTCGAACAGATAAAATCAAGTCTTAATTTACAGAACCTATGCCAGAGATGACGTGCATCGATAACTCAGAATCGTGGTTAATTAGCTAGAAGTTAAAAGCACAGGTAAGAGACTATAGTTAATTGAGAAACATAAATTTACCTGCAATTTTTAAGGAGTTTAAGCTAAGCTGCTGCAGTTTTCAAGCTGAAGAATAAGCTCATTTAGATACGATAATTAAATTAGTATTCAAAGCAAAAAGGACAGAAAAATGAAACATTATGAGAGAAATAGGTTACGTTAGAATGACTTCAAAGAACGATATTTATAAGAGAACCTGAAAACTGCCATAGTGTATCAACTCACTTCAAAAAGTCGTTTAGAGATTTTATTTATTGAGGATAGTTCTATTTTTTAAGACCCATGATAGATTCTGGTTTACAAAAATTAAATTGCGTACTCTTTCAGAGATAGGTAATTCTCAAATCCTACAACATCATTTGCTATCACTGCTGTAATCCCCTTGCGTTTTTTCTTTCCTTGTACGCAGTAAAAAGGAAGTATTGTAATTGCGAAAAGTTTCAGGCAGCATATTTCAAAGAAATTATCCACTTTGACCGCTATCGAATGCAATTTAACGATGTTTTTGCGTGATATCTGTACGTAAGGACAGAATAAAAGACTCTTTTCCTCCAAAGAAAATTATAAAACTGCCTTAAAATTAATTCTGAAGAGAAATTTTCGTGGCGTCTGTACGAACATATGTACGTACGTATCTCGCGTAACTCAAAAAAGATTAGCCTCAGAACGGTGAAATTTTGTATATAGGACTGCTATAACATGTAGATGTGCACCTCGTATTTTGGTTGCAATCGGCCGCACCAAACGTATATAAATATATTTATATATATATATCCACTCCGTTACCCGGCTCGGTGATCTCAGTTTCTTTACTCTTATATGTTTGTAAATTGTACATTTTTTGCTTTAAAAATGATTGAATTATGTTGTTTTTATCTTCCGGTTAAGGATTTATGCCTTTAGTAAATCTGTGTGCAATATTTTTAGAATTATCAGCAATTTTAAAGGTGTTTAATTGCCGCTAAGCCTTTTTTTAATGGCGGCCATTGATGTTTACATTTGAAACAGGAGACTAGTGGATTTGTTGCCAATCTAGAGAAACTTAGCTTCGCAACAACAAAGATAACACATTCATTTATTATTGCGAATTAAATCATGCTTAATTCTTTCTGGAATTTTTTCGAGGAAATAAGCGTTTGAGATTTACTTCGTAATTTTTAATATAGATATTTTGAGTTTTTATGTATTTTTGCCTTCTCGCGATGTGAGAACTGAATTAATTGAATGAAAAATACTCAATCGGCTGTGAAAAACTGTTTTTGTTTTGTTTTGTTTGCTTAATTTCTTTTATGCATAGTTATAGCATTATTATAGTATTTGAATAAAACATGTGGCAACGATTAGATAATTCTTTAAATGATATACATTTTGTGCATTATGAGTTATAATATGAACGAAATATGTAAGTTAACTGTTATATAATTATTGGATTATATAACAGTTAACTTAGTTTCCGTTATATAATTATTATATAAGTTAACTGTTATATAATTATTAATACGCTTAAGTGAATCTAGCGCCAGAGTGTCGCTATGGTAAACAAATACTAGAGTGAATTTTAAAGAATGCATTTATTCTATTGTGTTTTATGCGTTGTCGGCGAAGTAGATTTAATTCAATCCAATAATTTTAAATGAAATGCAAGAAAAAATGCGTATAATTTAATATTCCAGTACAAGGAAGTCATGCGGTGTACACATCAGATTTTTTCTTTTTGTATTTTTCGCAAAAATTTCGACAGTTTTATTTTACTCTTAAGGTTTATTATTATATTTGTTTTATCGTTAACACAATAAATAACCGTAATTTCATTTCAAACAATGCCTGATTAATTCGCGTTTCGGTAAATTAGGAGGTTATTTTATTTCCAAGAACAGCTTATTCCATTTTAAGGCTGAGGCAGTGACTTTGTAAAAGCGTTAGACTAAATATATTTTTGGAATTATCATTTTTTCTTTTAAAGGGAACTTGCCTTTGGATGTAATTGCACTAAACCATTGGAAGAAGACTTTAAACCGTTTAATCGCTTGGCATTTGAGATCTATAACCGGGTTCTGTTTACCAGAAGTGCGTTTGCTCTAGGTTTGAGAAAACTCAGCGTCTTGAGTGACAGAAATTGATATAAGAAGACCAAGAGAGACTGGGACGTAGAAGCTCAGTGAGCGAAGATAGAGACAGTGAGAGCAGAGAGGTTTGCTGTTACGAAAGCAGCTGATTGGCCGAAAGGGCACGTGGTTCGCAGTCTACCCCACTCTCCGAAACCCTCGCCTTCGCAAAAATCATCATTTTGCGTGTTTCCTTCGCGGGGTGAAGTTCGCTTCTCAGTTCTCCGTTTCTGCGAACTCCTGCATTCATTCAGTTCCGGCGGAAGAAACTCCGCATTTTTTTATTTTCGGATCTACTGATTTCAACTGCTGTAAAAGTTCCCGGAGATTCTTAAATGTGGAAAAATGCTGCGTGGCTTGCTTTTGGCTTATTGTGATTAAAGACCAAGCATGGGGTAATACCATAGGAAAGCTATCACATATACTTGGATACATATTGATATTGGATGTTTCGATCGCCGAAGTAACTTTTTTTGTGAACGTTTATGTTACGAACGAACGTTTATGTTATACATTTTCGCTCCGCAGCTGATATTGTTCTAACACGACAAGTTTCATCTCCTTTCCCTAGTTAGCTACTGCTGCTAATTACCAAATACATTTTCGCTCCGCAGCTGATACTTAGCAAAGGTACCAAATATGTTCAACTGTTTATAGAGAAAGTAGATTAAATGACAGCATAATAGTGGAATATTAATTAAATTATTTATAAATATACGCCTTCCAAGATACTATAAAACATCCGAGTTTTATTTATCTGCCATAGTTCATCCGTTGTGGAATACGATTTATCTGCCCTACAGACTTCAATAAGCATGCCTTAGTCTGGCGGATACATAAGTATTATTCACCTGTTATGTGCGATATATTTTACAGTTGCAGTGTTCTCTAGTTTGAGGAATAAAACGTTAGTAAAAATTCGAAGCCGGTAGTAATGGAAAGATGATAATACCGAATTTTTAGTTGCTGAACGAATTACGAAAAATGTTGTGCCCTAGACGGGTTACCAGGTGACAACTCGACGAAGTCATGTCCGAAGTGCACTTTTTCGTTCCTAATAATACTCCGGGCGTATTCACAAGTATGTCCGATATGGACAGCAATCCTCGACAGCACCACGAAATGGATGACGACGCCGACGACGAGGGAGGTGATGACGAGAAAGATCCGGACGACGACGCGAGTAGCGACTTTGGAGGATATTATCCAGATAGGTTATCCTTTATGTCTAGCCATCCTTTGGATCTGGAGGGTTCCATTGTGGTCGGTGGTACAATGCACAGAAGGGGATCTATTTGCAGCTGCGGTACCAGTACCAGTAGTCGCAGCAGCACATTAAGCTGTGCCAGTGGTAGCACTTGCGACCATGATCACCATTCTGGCAGTTGCACTTCCACCAGAAGTACGAGGGGCTACTCACCGACCAGGGACAGCATCTGTTCTGGTCATGAGCCGGACGAAAGTCTTCCTTATCCAGGTTTCCGTCCGGTGACATTGTTCTGCATGACACAGACCACACATCCTAGGGACTGGTGCCTGAAGATGGTGATTAATCCATATCCTTTTTATATTTATGTTCATATTTAATGTTAGGTTTACCATTAGTGATTACCTCAAGTTCTGCTTTCATCTTCAATGGGTAAGTGAAGGCTTTTACCAAAGTCCAGCTTTTTTCGTTTTTGTATGATTTTGATAATCATCAATTTATATATTTTAGATTTGAAATTATGTATGCTTTATTTAGAAAATGTTTGGAAATTTGTTTTATTGTGAAATATATTTTTAAATAGTAATGAATGGAAAATATACTGTTCTTAAAAAATATCTCACAACTCACCAGTGGGTGAGTTTTAAATATAAATTATTATCGAAAGGAAATTAGGTTTGGATATTCATTGCAGTCAGTGATTTAAATTCAAGTCATCATTTTAAATATAAATTATTATCGAAAGGAAATTAGGTTTGGATATTCATTGCAGTCAGTGATTTAAATTCAAGTCATTAACTGAATGCAATATTACTAAGAAATCTATTTTGGATTATTAAAATAAATGCAACTTTTAATGAAGACATAGTCTAACGAGCTCTAGAAATTCATTAAGGATTTCTGAGCATAATGAGATACGTTCATCGTCTTAAACAAGTAAAATTTCTTTTGCTTGTCTGAATTTTGAGAATATGTAACTTTTATGTTAATGAACTCTTGAAGCGTTCTTAAATGTGCATGATTTTCTCTTTCTTAGCACTACTGCTTACTATTAACCCGTATGTTAACTACACATACAGAAAATATTTACACATACCGCAATTAATGACACCTTAAGAAGATTAAAATAATTATCTAAGCAGAAAATTTTATTCTTAGATGTTACTGTACATGTTTTAAATATAAATCGCTATTATATATAGAAAATAACACTACGTTTTGTGTTTAGAGATAATACCCGACGACAGATTCAAATTTAATCATGTGTAAAAAATGGGATTTCTTTAATTGACATATTGTTAAGCATTCTAGGAATATATAATAAAAATGATAAAAATCTGAAACTAAACACACTTTTATTATGTGTTTTTTTAATATGTTTCTGTTTATTTATATTTTTACACAGTGTAATAATATGTGAGTTATTTTACAGTTTTAATTATTTATTTATTTAAAGTAACTTGAGTATTGTTTACTATTACATTTTGAAAGCTTAAATAGCCGAATTTGTTTCCTAAAATTGTCAAAACGTGGCTGTTGCAGTTAAAACTTCGAAAAAAATCATTAATTATATTTTACGTCTCTTAATATATAAATGGTGAAGATGGAAACAGTGTTTTAAAGAAATTACTATTTTGAATTCTAGAAAGAAATTATTATTTCGATTAGGAAAAGAGGGACAGATTTCATTTATATTCAGTATAGTTTAGATAAATTAGGTAAAAAATGCTGCTTTAGACACATTTTTTGTTCGAGATCATTAAAATTACTTCGAATGTATTCAAGTTACATTCGTGTAAGCCAAGGATGTCAAACTCGCGGCCCGCGGGCCGCATGCGGCTCACAATAAATATTTTTGCGGCCCGGCCAATATATCGGCAAATAATAATATATAATAATAAAATAACATATCGACGAAGAAAAACCCCGACGTGCAGCATGAACAAATCAAGTTTAGATGATACTTGTTTGTATCAAAAATACGCAGAAAAAATTGCAAATTTAACAACTGAATTTGAAACGAAGTTTAATTATTTTAGTTCCCTCGAAGACAAATTTTTTTTTGTTTTCTTCGATTTTCTCAATAAGTATTGACTCAGTACCCAGCCATACGCAAATGGAGGTGATCGAGATTCAATGCAACTCAAATTTGAAAGCAAAATTCATTGAAGTGGGCGTGCCTGAATTTTACAAATATTTACCAGCCAGGTTTGAAAATACTCGAAAATTCGCATATGAAATTATTTCCATGTTTGGTAGCACTTATCGGTGCGAGCAGTTATTTTCAGTCATGAAAGGTAATAAGTCTCCTATTAGAAACCGTATTAATGATGCTCACCTTGGGTCAGCGTTGAAAGTTATCACTGCAAACAAAATTTCTCCCGAAATAGGAAAGATAATAGCAGAGAAGAGATGTCAAGTATCAGGACGTAAACATTAAATTTTTCTTGTTCTTTTCTATATAGATATATATATGTGTTTATTATTGTATTATTCGAAATAAATCTACGTTTCTATGAATATTGATTTTTTTTTTTTTTTTTGCGGCCCGCCTAAAGTTAAACCTTGTTTGTTTGGCCCAAGTGTACCTATGAGTTTGACATCCCTGGTGTAAGCGTTTCATTTGAAACAAACTCGTTTTCAGGTCAAGACTAATTGTACTTTAGATACATATATCGTTCATTAAAAGTCAATAAGTGTGGAAATCTTCCCATAAAAATTGATCTTTTTCATAAACCAATTTTTAGAACAAATTCTTAATCAGGTTATAGTCACAAATGAATTATTTTTCAAAGTGCCTATATGTTTTATATTTTAGCAACAAATGCTTTAATTAAAACATTAGCAACTGTAAGGGATCACAGTATCAATCCATATCACTTGTTTATTGTTAGAATAAAAGGTCATATTAAAAATATTATTTAAAAAATTTGACATTTAATCAAGTTTTTATGAATTATCAAGATAATCACTAATCACTGTTTTAATAATATGTTTAAGTTTGCTAATAAATTATTTCTAAACAATATTATGTTACCTTCAGACGATCAGTGTCTTTTTAGTAGATCTGTACATTAATTATAGTAGCGTAAAATCTTTGTTTAAGATAAGAACAATATACTGGAATTATGTTTGATTATTCACATTAATTTGCTAATCGTGCTGTTTACGAGTTTTGAAGAAACGTATGCACTAATGCTCTGGTAACTCATTTAACTCCATCTTGTTAAATGTCTAGATTAAACGAAAGTTTTCAAAAGTAATTACTTTTATCGACACGCACTACATAGATAACTAAATGGATATGAACAATTAAAATTGAGCGTAATGTTATATTTCGAGATGATTTAATGGGCTATAGAACCACTTCTGAATTTTGTAAGGTTAAGAAGTAATTAGATTAAACTCAACATTTAAAGTATCTCGTCTGCTTGCGAATGAAGAAACGCGAAGTTTCCTTTAAACAGCAGATATTTTTAGGTGGCATACGGTCGATGTTTTTATAAGATGCCTGAACAGAAAACGTTTTACCACTCATGAAATATTTTCCTCTTTTTCCTGTAAAGATGATAGTATCTAAAAACGTATATCAGTTTCTGTAATTTAAAAGCGGTTTGAAATTCCGTAACAGCATTTAAAGATCCCTTCTTTTCGATTTCAGAGCTGGCATTTTATTATTATTTTATAATTAGTATTATTTGTACTGTGTTTAAACTATTTTTTTAATATTTTTTTTTTAATTTGGTGGCAGCAGTACGGATTTGAAATTACCTACGAAACGTTTAGTTAAGTTGATTCCGTATACTATTTATATGAAAACTGTTAAAGTGTTCTTTTTGACAGTGAGACAGAAGTTAACTATTTTAGAACTGAATAATGTACCAAAGTTAGCTTAACTATTTTCCTATCATCCTTGGTATTAATGTAAACTCTGATCATTCGTCATTTTATACAGTCGAAAATAAGAGACAAGCACATATAATATAAATATGTTATTTGAAATAATCGATGAAAGTCAATGTTATCTTTAGTAATGAAATGTTTTGTACAATATTAATAAACTTAAATATTGAAGTTATTATCATTAAGTGTATAAATTAATCGTCAGATAAATAATTATCGTATAAATTAATCGTTGAATATATGTATTCAAAGTAAAATATTCAGTTAGCGTAAGATAAATGCTTGATAACCATATAAAAATCCTTTCTGTTCAGTGCATCGGAAATGCATAAAATAAGTACAACAAAGCTATCAAAATAACAATTTCTGGGTAAATCTAAGAAGTTGAAACTTCTTTATCTTGCCGATGAACCTTGATGAAAATGTTAACATTCGTATTCTGTTAAGCAAATTAAATAAAATAACCATGAATAGTGTCAAATATTAAGAACAGTTTTTAAGAATTGTTTAGAGAATAACGTGCAAGAAAGAATGCAAAAATAAAAGCACCATGAATTATAAATGCAGACGAAAATAAGGCCAGAGAGAGATATGAGAAGACGAATTGAAAATATTGAATTACAAGTAAAATCTTTCCTTACAAAGATGAAAGCATCTAAATTCATAAATATTACTTTAAAAGTTTTGTATTTTATAAGCGATGATTTAAAATTTCGTAGCTGAGATTATTTAAATTTTCGTTTCTGCATTTAAAGATTATTTCTTCTCATTAGAACGCTAAATAAAGCAATTTAAAATAACAACATATATCTAAATCGAGTACCTAAAATATCTAAATTTCGAAATAATAGGAAAAAACAAAGTTTTGCATACTTCTGAAACAGTTAAATTAAGCCCACCTTTATTTCCTTTCATGATAATTTGATTGATAAAATCTTATATTATTTGAACAACAAAACAAGTAATAAGTACAGTTTGTATTTTTAAGAAGCTCAATAATTAATTTATGTGTACAAAACATATGATGGGTTTATATGTTTTTCATGAAAATCGTTAAAATTGCAAAATGTAAGACTACATGTGGATATGTGTTCGATATTAACTTAAATATTTTGTATTCATATAATATATTTTACTTATTAGTTTTTGCTAAACAAAAATGAAACTAAAAATAATGTATTTTAATTAATGACAATAATTAACTTTTGCGCATATATATATATATGGTGTCCGCCGATAACATCGCGGCAAAAACATCGCGGACGAAAATGTCGCAGAGAAAACAACGCAAGGCGAAAACGTCGTGCTACAAAACATCGTGGGAGAAAACATCGCAAAGAGAAAACATCGCAGTTCTAAAACATCGTGCTACAAAACATCGTCGTCGAAAATAAAGCGGTTCAAAAACTTCGCAGTTTAAAAACATCGTCGTCGAAAATATCGTGGTAAAAAATAAAGTATCTACAAATCATCGCATGACGATAACTTCGCAGACATGCTTTTTTCAGGTTTTAATTATTGTAAATGGATATTTTAATAATGATTTGTGAGCGCAGTATGTAAAGAAGGATAATTTTTATTTTCACATATTTTATTAACTAATAATTGTTTGCTGAAAACCTAAGAAGGAAACTTAAGCATAAAAAATTAAATGCAAATTATAGATTATACTTTTCATGAAAAATTGCCAGTAAAAACTTTATAAAAATGATTTATTAATGGCCTTTTTTAGTTAACTATGTCGGTTTACAATTCTATTAAGTGCTATAAGTTGCATTAATTTTCTATGCTTAAGTTTCATTCTTATTTTCTCAGCAAAAATTTATTAGTTAATAAAAAGTATGAAAGTAAAAATTATCCTTCTTTACATCCTGCGCTCACAAATCATTATGGGAATATCCATTTACATTAAAACCTGAAAAAAGCATGTCTGCGATGTTATCGTCATGCGATGATTTGTAGATACATTATTTTTTACCACGATATTTTCGACGACGATGTTTTTAAACTGCGAAGTTTTTGAACCGCTTTATTTTCGACGACGATGCTTTGTACCACGATGTTTTAGAACTGCGATGTTTTCTTGTTGCGATGTTTTCTCCCACGATGTTTTGTAGCACGACGTTTTTGCCTTGCGTTGTTTTCTCCGCGACGTTTTCGTCCGCGATGTTTTTGCCGCGATGTTTTCGGCTGTAACCATATATATATTACAGTTGATGAAAAACAAGTTATTCATTTTGCTTTTGCAAACGATAAATAACTTGCTTGATTTTGGAACCGTAAAAATTGAAAAAATATTTTGCATATCTTGTTTTAAGTTCTACGCAGATCAAAATTAATTCGGTAATTTGATTTCAATCGAAATAAAGTGAATTGTGTGCTTAGACAAATGAAAAAAAATCATTTTAAAATTTAATCAAAAAAATTAATTTTGTTTTTTGTTTAGCAGACAAAACGTGCTTTTTTTCCCTTCCAACAACTTAATTATTTTCGAAATAAGGTACCAAAGACAAAGAAATACAATTCTCTCGTTCAAATTGTAATATAGAGGTCGTTCACGCCTATTTTAGACGATTTATCTTTGCTATGGAAAAAAAATCATCTGCTTGGAAATTCTTGCAGTAATATTTTTGAAGTATTATTTATAAATAATTTATAAATAATCCTCTGCTACTTGATACTTTTGTTTTCATGCAAAATGGCGCTTTTAAAGAAGCAATGGATAGAATGCTATGTTTGTGCACTTTTGCTCTTTCCAAAGAAAACTATTAGTGTTTAGTTATTACAAAAGGCTATGAAACTCATGGTGTTTTTATATCTAAAGCTACGATATGTAATATTGTAAACGAGAAGGGAAACAAATGTCAAAGCATGGCTTTACGTGGAAAAATTGCTCCAAATACGTATCCAAGGGAAAAGAAAAGACTATTTCGAAAGGTACTTTTCCATCCGTTTGGAAGTAAGATATTTAATATTAAAAGGAAATCCGCCAAGTCAAAAGATAGTTGCAAAATCCTTAAAATGCTCAGTGTTAACTGTAAACAAAGTGTTTGTTGCTGGTCAGAATCTTAAAAAGGAGAAAAAACGTAATGTGCATCGTCTTTCTCCTTAACATATCGCCGAAAGCAGAATGCGGTGCGGAATTCCCTATGAGAAACGTTTATCTGGACAAAAATGAGAAAATGTTATCACAATAAACGAATCTTGGGTGTACTTAAATGATTGCAATAAAACGAGATCCATTTATTATCATCAAAGGGTAGAATAAAATCTTCAAATATGGTTCAAAGGATCCAAAGAAAGGTTTTTCAAAGGAGTTTATGATTGTTGCTGGTTTTTCCTCTAACGGCAAATTAAAATAAAGAGAGCGGAGAAATATGTTAAAAGTAACTCCTCATACTATCAGAGCATATTTTATACTCCATTTTCAAATATGAAATACCTACTCTTCACATACAGAATCACCAATCAATAGAACTGCATCGAAACAAAGCAAATAGCCACACGTCAAAATACACTGTTAATTTCCTGTAAAAAATGGAACAAGAATCAGGTATTAAGTCTATATATACCCTTTACTCATATCCCTAATATGGCCCACCAGCGGCCGAGCGGAAAAGACGCTGAACACTGGTAGTTCGGTCTGAGGTTCGAGTCCCGCGAACGGGCTGGCTGCATGGGCGTTTTCGTGGTTTTCCCCATGTGTAACGTGTATACGAGCCAGTTTCCCTTAGAAAGTCCTCCACGAAAGGCATCCCTCCCTTTAGGCAGATAGCCCTCGTGTTCTTTGCCATAATTAAATACACCAACACCAACACCATATCCCTAATAAATCTCTTGACGTATCACCTATGGAATTTTGCAAGTTTGGGCGTTTAAAAAGGGAACTGACCAAACGTCGACCAACATCTTTCCTTGGTCTAAGGAAAGCTAAAAGGACTGGGAAATGTACCTCTTCTGATAATACAAAAGACTTTATTGTTATGAAAATCATGGTGTTGAAAGATAAAGAAAAATAAGGGTTATCAAGCAAAAGATTTAAAACACAAAAATGTTAGGTAAAATATTTCTGTAAATACAATGAAAATCGTCTGAAAAATGTGCGAACAGCATCTGGTAGTAGAAGTAGTAGTAGTTTGACTAAAGAAACGCGTTTTCTAGCGCGCCTAAATTTCAAAGGAATATAGACTGCGCATTACCCCGTGCGGCAACAGGATATAATTGGTTCCTAAATATTACAGGGCTCTGTTTTTAACCATCTCGCCACTTCCGGTTCAGATACCTCAAGCATATATTTTTTCGGTTGAGTCATTCGTCACCGCAAAAGTTCAACAAACAAGTTTTTTTACATATTTTTAGCACAATACCTCACTGATAAGGCTTTCGATGAGAAAATTTCTTCGAATATGGAACATACTTCCATGTGCATTCAAACGTGTGTATTAAGAGTAAGCAAATCACGTACTTAAGATCTCTGCGCAAATTCCTTGCACATCTTTCTATTGATAATTTTGTTGGAAGAAGATAAGGTCTATGAATGTTGGATTTCGTTGTGAATTCGTTTAATTTCAAACTGTTCTATTTCAGACTTTTAAAACACATACGTTTCTATTTCAATTGTACAACTTTATGTTTACTTACAAATTTAAGTATTATGCTAATTTTTTAAAGCATGATGAAATGTTACTCCTTATTAAAAACGATAATACCTTGTTTAGCCCAAAGTGAAATCGAATTTTGGAAACGTTCTTTTTTACTTCCTTGTACGAAGTAAAAAGGAAGTATTGTAATCGCGAAAAGTTTCAGGCAGCATATTTCAACGAAAATATCCATTTTGACCGCTATCGAATGCAATTTAACGAGGTTTTTGCGTCATATCTGTACGTAAGAACAGAATAAAGTACTCTTTTCCTTCAAAAAAATTATAAAACTGCTTTAAAATTAATTCTGAAGAGAATTTTTCGTGGCGTCTGTACGAACGTATGTACGTACGTGCATACGTACGTATCTCACATAACTCAAAAACGAGTAGCCTCAGAACGTTGAAATTTTCTATATAGGGACTGCTATAACATGTAGATGTGCACCTCGTATTTTGGTTGCAGTCGGCAGCACCAAACGTATATAAATATATTTATATATATATCCACTCTATTACCCGGCTCAGTGATCTCAGTTTCTTTACGCTTATATGTTTGTAAATTGTACATTTTTTGCTTTAAAAATGATTGAATTATGTTGTTTTTATCTTCCGGTTAAGGATTTTATGCCTTTAGTAAATCTGTGTGCAATATTTTTAGAATTATCAGCAATTTTAAAGTTGTTTAATTGCCGCTAAGCCTGTTTTTAATGGCGGCCATTGATGTATACATTTGAAACAGGAGACTAGTGGATTTGTTGCCAATCTAGAGAAACTTAGCTTCGCAACAGCAAAGATAGCGTATTCATTTATTATTGCCAATTAAATCATGCTTAATTCTTTCTGGAATTTTTTCGAGGAAATAAGCGTTTGAGATTTACTTCGTAATTTTTAATATAGATATTTTGAGTTTTTATGTATTTTTGCCTTCTCGCGAAGTGAGAACTGAATTAATTGAATGAGAAATACTAAACCGTCTATGAAAAACTGGTTCTTTTCTGTATTGTTTGCTTAATTTCTTTTATACATCATTCTAGCTTCATTATAGTATTTAAATAAAACATGTGGCAACGATTAGATTATTCTATTCTTTAAATGATATAAATTTTGTGCATTATGAGTTATAAAATGAATGAAATATAATACTGTTAAGTAAACCTAGGGCCAGAGTGTCGGTACGGTAAACAAAGTGAATTTTAAAGAATGCATTTTTTCTATTGTGGTTTATGCGCTGTCGGCGAAGTAGGTTTAATTCAATCTAATAAGTTTAAATAAAATGCAAGAATTCCGTATAATTTAATATTCCGTACAAGGAAGTCATGTGGTGTATACATCAGATTTTTTCGTAATACAGTAAGATCTGCTTGCGTATAGTGGGAGTTTAATGGTTCGACATACTGGCAGTTTAAAATACTAGTACATAATTAAAGGCGTAATTTAAAAAAAAAATATTGAAACCTTTTTTTCTTTCCACGTCGTTTATTTTTTCTATATGTAACGTTAAACAAAATTTGTAGAAATAAGTTAACATTATATTTTTACAGAAATATCTGGCAGATGGCGGCCATTCTTTGCGTTGGCTTAATGTGGAACTTTTCCATAATTTTTGTTAAGATTTCGAGACCTAACTCTTATTGCTCTTCGAATAGCTGTTTTATTGAATACTTCATCGTTAGTTATTGATTATTGTTTAATTTACGTAAACAAATTCTTTAAATACTTCCAGATAAATTATTTGGCAGTCATTATAATCAGTTAAGATTTGAAAATCGAGATATCACGCAATTACCAAAACTTTCCCTACAAAGTGCCATTCTTTCTCACCGAAAATATGAAAGCAAATAAGTAAACAATCGCAATTATGGGTGCCTCTATATATTAGAAATACGAATAACATGTTGCATCAAAATAATAGAATGTTTCTATTAAAAACATTAATTTTAAAATTTTCGTTCTATATTTGTTGGTGAACCTTTTCATTTTATAATATCTAACCACTGACTATGCATAAGCCTATAGAGAAAAATAAAAACATTGCAAGGAAAGAGGTATTTATAATTTAAGTGATTATACTAACTACGAGGCAACTTATATATTTCTAAAAATTTCATGCAGAATATCAATTATTAGGTAACAAGTGTTGATGTTAAGGGGACTCATACACCTTAAAACCCATAAGATGTTCGAATAGGTGACTGTTGCAAGAATTGGAATAACTTATTTATTTTAAAAGCAATTACTACCAACTTTTTAGAGCTGACAACATAATATAGCTGCTTTCTGAAATAGCGATTAGAAAGTTTGTGTTGCCACAAATATTTTTATAATTTAATCCGCTTTGTGACACCATTTTTCGTCATGTTTCCAACTTGCGCGCACAGTTTAAAATGTTCTGTTTCATAATTTAATTCCATATTTAATATGTAGCTTTTATAAAATTTGGAAACTACTGTGAACCTGAAATTCTAAAATTTCATGTTAAATTTTTATTTTATTTTGAGTTTGTAAAATGTATTTTATTAACGAAATTTGTAATGTTTTCGTTCATAATTTTTTTTGAGAATTAAAATATTCAGCAGATTGTTGGTTCAGTTAGAAAATAGTGCCCATATAAAGAATTCCATCCAATTTCAAGGATGCACCATTAGCCATTTTTAAAATATCATGCGCGCAAGGTGGAAACATGGCGAAATATTTTGTCACAAAGAGGATTAAATTACAAAAATATTTGCGGCAACACAAACGTTCTGGTTACTAGTTTCCAAAGCAGCTATATTATGTAGTCAGCTGTAAAAAGTTGGAAGTAATAGCTTTTAAAATAAATAAAATATCCCAATTCTAGCAACAGTCACATATTCGAAGAGCATAAGGGATTTAATGTGTATGAGCCTTCTTTATTAACCCTAGTAATACTGAAGACTATGGAAAGGGTTAACTCAAAAATCGCCTTCATAATATAACTAGTAAATAGTATTCATAACAATTTACCTGTCATTTCAGACAGTTTAATTTTAAGAATAAATTCATTTAGTAACGTAAATTAAATCGGTATTTCAAAAACTCTGAAAGAGTTCAGATTTTAAGGATCGTCCAAAAAGGGTTAGTTTTAAGGATTAATTTACGCTTGCCTTTTAAAAATACCTAATGTCTCTACAATTTCCTAAAAACTCCTAATTTGCTCTCTCTAGTAATGACGACATCCATTACGATTGTAAATAAGGGAGGATCGTTACGACCTTGAAATGCCTATTTGAAACAACTAACTATATCGGTCGTATGCTGGTGCTGATACTAAGCGTCAACGCTATCATCGGTATCCATCCTATCAAATGTCAGTTCTAAGCAACGCTGACTCTAGTGACGACTCTATGTATCCGATCCTGTGTGTAAGCGTACAGGGGATCCTTTACGAGCACTTTGCTATTATTCTCATGAAAAACGTCAATACAAACAACCTTTCCCCAGAAAGCTCTTCACGAATGTATTATTTTTAAGACTGACCATCCTCACATACTTTGCAATAACAAAAAGGTTTTTATCTTTATCCGACCCAAACTTGTGTACAGATCTTATTTACATCAATTTTGTAAATCAGAATTCGAGTTTAGAATCGTTTCGAATGTTTCAATGGTTTAACAAAACTCTTCTTAATTCTTTTTAATAGCGTTCCTTCAAGAGAAAAAATTGTTCTCAGAAGTGTATTTCCATTTTCGTAGGAGATGCGGGATGTGCACGAGGCAGTATCTCATACAAGGGTGCCCCCGTAACCTCTCCTCCGCACGAAATAACTTATTAACTCCCCTTAAAAAGAAACAACACGCATTAAACTTACAGAAACTTAAGATTCCTGTAGTCACTCGCATTTCTCGAGCATCTATTCGAAGCTAATAACTAATATTGAAACCATGGGCATAGCCGTATTTTCTGAATATTACGCCATTGCGAATAATCTTCTGTCACGTAAGCTTCGATGAGTAACGATTGGCTCTACGAATGCCTATCGAATTTTAATGGAAATGAAGGGATCCTTTCAGTATTCTAGACCTCACCCTGATACTGCCAACACATTCGCTATAAACTCCTTCATCAGCTTCAATTCCTGCACTTTACTTTAGGTATTGTTGATTTAGAATGGAAATGGCGACGGCTGAGCTGTAGGTAGTTAACAAATCATTTCCATTTCTCTTGTCATTGGGATTCCCTAGCTTTCAATAAATCAATTATTGAGGAACTAAGGACTATTATTCCTTCAGCAAGATGTGCTTGTAATAAAGTTAATTTAGATGTCTGAAGTTATTTACTCTGCTAATCTTGCAAATACAATCCATAATCTGATTATATTTGACGGTAAAACTATTAATGACGGAATATATCTGGCAAAAATTGCATTTTTACTTCCTTGTACGAAGTGAAAAGGAAGTATTGTAATCGCGAAAAGTTTCAGGCAGCATATTTCAAAGAAAATAACCATTTTGACCGATATCGAATGCAATTTAACGATGTTTTCGCGTGATATCTGTACGTAAGGACAGAATAAAAGATTCGTTTCCTCCAAAAAAATTATAAAACTGCTTTAAACTTAATTCTGAAAAGAATTTTTCGTGGCTTCTGTACGAACGTATGTACGTACGTACGTATCTAGTATAACTCAAAAACGAGTAGCCTCAGAACGTTGAAATTTTGTATATAGGGCTGCTATAACATGTAGATGTGCACCTCGTATTTTGGTTGCAATCAACCGCACCAAATGTATATAAATATATTTATATATATATCCACTCTGTTACCCGGCTCAGTGATCTCAGTTTCTTTACGCTTATGTGTTTGTAAATTGTACATTTTTTTGCTTTAAAAATGATTGAATTATGTTGTTTTTATCTTCCGGTTAAGGTTTTTATGCCTTTAGTAAATCTGTATGCAATATTTTTAGAATTATCAACAATTTTAAAGTTGTTTAAGTGCCGCTAAGCCTTTTTTTATGGCGGCCATTGAT
The DNA here is from genome assembly GCF_044657685.1 of Stegodyphus dumicola. Lineage (NCBI taxonomy): Eukaryota > Metazoa > Arthropoda > Arachnida > Araneae > Eresidae > Stegodyphus > Stegodyphus dumicola. The sequence continues at coordinate 15,256,918 of NC_140772.1, read as the reverse complement.
TGTTTACATTTGAAACAGCAGACTAGTGGATTTGTTGCCAATCTAGAGAAACTTAGCTTCGCAACAACAAAGATAACGCCTTCATTTATTGCCAATTAAATCATGCTTAATCGTTTCTGGAATTTTTTTCCAGGAAATAAGTGTTTAAGATTTACTTCGTAATTTTAATATAGATATTTTGAGTTTTTATGTATTTTTGCCTTCTCGCGAAGTGAGAACTGAATTAATTGAATGCGAAATACCCAATCGTCTGTGAAAAACTGTTTATTTTTTGTTTTGTTTGCTTAATTTCTTTTATACATCATTCTAGCTTTATTATAGTATTTGATAAGAACATGTGGCAACGATTAGATGATTCTATTCTTTAAATGATATAAATTTTGTGCATTATGAGTTATAATATGAACGAAATATAATACTGTTAAGTGAATCTAGCGCCAGAGTTTTGCTATGGTAAACAAATACTGGAGTGAATTTTAAAGAATGTATTTATTCTATTGTGGTTTATGCGGTGTCGGCGAAGTAGATATAATTCAATCCAATAAGTTTAAATGAAATGCAAGAAAAAGTGCGTATAATTTAATATTCCGTACAAGGAAGTCATGTGGTGTGCACATCAGATATTTGATTTAGAAATTATAAATTAGGCAGTGAATTTCCCCCCGCGCGTTGCACGAAGTGCAGGAGTTTAATAATAAAGCTTACAGTTACAAATATTGTTGAAAATTCATATGCATGTCAAATAATTTACATCTTGGGGGGGGGGAAACAAGAAAAGTAGAAATAACAGTAAAGATAAAAATAACGAGATAATGTGTTCATAAACATAAAGGCCTTGCTACATGAGAAGCAAACTAAAATCCTGATACGTTTTCAGTAATTATTTATTATCATTATTCTTTTCAGTGAAAAAAATCTTATTGTAAGCAAAAAATCTCTTTTGAAGAGTGCTAAGTGTTTGCCAATACCAAGACCGAAAGAATGGATTTGCCCTAACGACGTAAATTTATAAATAATCTATAATGCTTCGATCATTCAGTTTCGTGACACAGTTCGCTAGAACTAGATTCCATTAGGAGAATGACATTCTGAAAGCGTTTCTTTTTTTCTCCCGGAAGACCTGTTCTACAGAAGAAAAGGGAAGTTTAATTTTCGAGTTATGATGATGTGAAACTTAGAAAAACACCGTCTTGCGTTCGTGAAAATACATAAATGCTATATAATTAGTCATCATATACAAATATTGAATTAACAAATAAAAAATAAAGGATCTGAATATATTAGAGTATTGTATAGTTAACCTTTTTAACAGATGTTTTAAGAAAATCGTGTAGAAATAATATGAACCTGCCTACATATGTCTATAATAAAATTATATTTATTGTGTTTTTTTAAAATGTAAAAATAGTTAGCGGACAGATTTTCACACATGGAAAGTATAAAGTTTCCCCAGTTAAGCTCATGAATTGTAGAATATTTGCACTTACAAATTGAAGGCAACCTAACGTATAACTAACGCTATAAGAGTATAGAATATTTCTGCTGTCCAAGAAAAAATAATTTAAAACTAAGTAAATTAGGTTTGTACTGTAGAATAATTTTTACTGTAGAATAAAAAATAATTTATACTGTAGAATAAAATATTAAACAAAGTCTCACGAATTATGCTGTTTGATTATATATACTTCTGCCACCCAAAAAGGTAACAAATTCTTCAACTGAAGTTTATGGAACCATCCGAAAATGTGCTTTTCTTTACGCCTTACTCTAATTTTGTACGTTTTAGCCCAAAGGGGCAATATGCCTTGACGGACTATTAACTTTTTTAGCATTTTTTGTTCAAAATTATAAACGGCGAATCACTTTTCAAATTGTTTCCACCAAATATTATCGCCCTATATTATATTTAAAGAAATTAAATAATGACGAATTGGCATGAATGTATGTATGTTTCTCGCATTGTGATAAAACAACGGTACCTAGAGCCATCAAAATTTGAATAATCTTCCATAGATTATGGGCATGTAGAAGCGCTAATTTGAATTTGAAATTTATTTTATTATCGATTTCATACTTTTGTAACACTTCAACGAATTTGTGATTAAAAAAAAAAAAAAAACTAAACGATTTCAAAGCGAGCAATGGCAACGCTGTACGAAAAAAAAAACATTTTATCTCCAGCGCGCGGCATTGTATCCTAAATTCCAAAGATGCTCTCATTTTAAAATTAATTTGAGATATTTCTGTTGAACTGAATTTTAGATTTTGAGTAGTACGGAAAACATGATATTTATTAAATAAACGTAACACATAAAACGTTAAAAAAACGCCCCTTTGGACGTAATTTAAAATCTTAAACCTTTCAGATGTTGTGTCATTTTTTTAAAGATAAGATTAAATAATGAAGAATGTGTACGTACGTTTCTCGCATTGTGGAAAAAGCACTTCGTTAAACCACCCCGAAGACGGGCATCTTGGAACCCGAATTTGAATTCGTTTTTGCTTTATTTTATACTTTGTGTAAATTTAACGAATATTTCTTTTTAACAATTTCAGCGGTTTGAAAGCGAAAAATAGCAACACTGTTCGAAATAACATATTTTTATTTCAAGGGCGTCAGACTGTTGCCATTCGTCAAACTCTAAGTTTTAATCCACAAATTCGGCTGTGTGGAAGCAATGTTTTGCGACTGCTTCAAATAGAATACTTCATTATTTCCACGCACCAGCGTGTTGCCATTCATTAAAGCGTAAACATATTTAACTTTCTAATTATTCTTTCTGCATTTAAATCTTAAGACATTAGAAATATTAATATTTTTATGACAATAACTCTTTTCATTAAAATCATTATATCCTTTTTTTATTTTTTTTATAACAGCTTCTTTTGAAGGTTGGCCGCTCGAGCATCTAGTATTCAAAGAAATAATATAGCAAATATAAAGAAATGCATGGCAGCCCTAAATATTCAATCCTCGAACATCGAGTTTTCAAAGAAATAATATAGCGAATATAAAGAAATGCATGGCAGCCCTTAATATTCAATCCTCGAGCATCGAGTTTTCTAAGAAATAATATAGCAAATATAAAGAAATGCATGGCAGCCCTTAATATTTAATCCTCCAGCATCTAGTTTTCAAAGAAATAATATAGCAAATATAAAGAAATGCATGGCAGCCCTTTATATTCAATCCTCGAGCATCGAGTTTCCAAAGAAATAATATAGCAAATATAAAGAAATGCATGGCAGTGCTTAATATTCAATCCTCGAGCATCGAGTGTTCTAAGAAATAATACAGCAAATATAAAGAAATGCATGGCAGCCCTTAATATTCAGTCCTCGAGCATCGAGTTTTCAAAGAAATAATATAGCGAATATAAAGAAATGCAAGGCAGCCCTTAATATTCAATCCTCGAGTATCGAGTTTTCAAAGAAATAATATAGCAAATATAAAAAGAAATGCATGGCAGGCCTTAATATTCAATCCTCCAGCATCTAGTTTTCAAAGAAATAATATAGCAAATATAAAGAAATGCATGGCAGCCCTTTATATTCAATCTTCGAGCATCGAGTGTTCTAAGAAATAATATAGCAAATATAAAGAAATGCATGGCAGCCCTTAATATTCAATTCTCGAGCATCGAGTTTTCAAAGAAATAATACAGCAAATATAAAGAAATGCATGGCAGCCCTTAATATTCAGTCCTCGAGCATCGAGTTTTCAAAGAAATAATATAGCAAATATAAAGAAATGCATGGCAGCCCTTAATATTCAATCCTCGAGCATCGAGTTTTCAAAGAAATAATATAGCAAATATAAAGAAATGCATGGCAGCCCTTAATATTCAATCCTCCAGCGTCTAGTTTTCAAAGAAATAATGTAGCAAATATAAAGAAATTCATGGCAGCCCTTAATATTCAATCCTCGAGCATCGAGTTTTCAAAGAAATAATATGGCGAATATAAAACAGAAATGCTTAGCAACCCTTAAAAATCAATCGGTAATTCTAAAGACATATAGTTTTTTAAATATTTTGTAATTTTGTTTTGAATTTTACATGGAATAAGTGCGAAGAAAGCGATGCTTAATAATAAAGCTAAAAAGGAAGAAAAAAAATCGTTAGCAAGAGTGCGTCCAAGAGTAGACTTGGATACGAAGCTGAGCGAGAGTAAAAAAAACATTAATAAATGCTCTGGTGCGACGTTAAATCTGAGACCTTTCTGATTTTCTTTCTTTTTCTTTTTCAAAACTAATTAGATAAGAATTTAAATCTCGATGCTTATTTTTACTGTTCTAATTCTAGGTAACTTCTTTCTAATGCAGTTAAAAATGTCTCAGGCAGTAATAGACTTTTGCACTCTGAAATATAATTTTTGTTATTACAGGATAGGCATTATTTTAGATTACTTAGAGCATATTATGTTTTGCTATTTAACTGTAATTCACATGGAAAAATCGTTCTGTTTAGTTGTTTAAATGTTTTACAAGCCAGAAACAACGTAAACTTGCAAATAGAAAAGATTAGTTTTATTTCTTTTTGACTGTGACTACAGATGATTTCCAGTGCTATAAAAAAATCACAGAAAAAAACTGCATTAATCAAAATAAATATATAAAAGAGAATACAACTTAATTTTTTAATTTCGCCACGGTTTACTTTGTGTAATTAGTTTAAAGCCGAAGCGCATTACGAGATACAAAACAAACCTTTCAGAAAAGCAATCATGCAGTAGAAGCACCAGTTAACCTGATTTGCGGCATCGAGAATTCCAGTTAACTGAATCCGCTATTGTTCTTTTTCGTCAGAGTAAAATGATCTTTGTAAATAATTTAATCCCATATTTTCAATATTTTTCCCTTATTTGCAAACTGTGAGCTAAAAAAAATCAGTCATACATGTGTGTTTATTAAATTTATTTTTTTCATGTTGGTAAAAATATAATCTGTTGTTGAAGAAAAGAAGGTTACGCATTTTGATTTATATAAAAATGCATTTGCTTAATTTTAGTGTAGCAAAGTGAAAAATAAGCATAATAGCTTTGCTTTTACCTCTTACTTACATACAAATTTATTTAATTATCAGTTGTACTAGTTTTGCTTAAGGGGACTCATACACCTTAAACCCCTTATGATCTTCGACTATGTGATTATTGCAAGAATTAGGATGTTTTATTTATTTTAAAAGCCATTGCTTCCAACCTTTCACAGCTTACTACATAATGTATTTGCTTTGGGAACTAGTAACCAGAAAGGTTGTGTTGCCACAAATATTTTTGTAATTTAATCCGCTTCGTGACAAAATTTTTCGTCATGTTTCCACCTTGCGCGCATGATATTTTAAAAATGGTTAATGGTACATTCTTGAAATTGGATAGAATTCTTTATATATGAGCACTATTTTCTAAGTGAACCTAAAATCTGACGAATATTTTAATATCAAAAAATTTTATGCACGGAAACGTTACAGATTTTTTTAATAAAATACATTTCATAAACTCCAAATAAAATAAAAATTTAACACGAAATTCTTAGAATTTTTGGTTCACAGTAATTTCCAAATGTTATTAAAGCTATATATTAAGTATGGAATTAAATTATGCAATAGAATGTTTTAAACTGTGCGCGCAAGGGAAAACATGACGAAAAATTTTGTCACAAAGCGGATTAAATTATAAAAATGTTTGTGGCAACACAAACGTTCTGATTACTATTACAGAAAGCAGCTGTGTTATGTAGTCAGCTGTGAAAAGTTGGAAATAATTGCTTTTAAAATAAATACGCTATCCCAATTCTTGCAACAGTCACGTATTCGAAGATCTTATGGTTTTTAAGGTGTCTGAGTCTCCTTAAATGTGTTTGGTTTAATTTAATTTGCTTAACCAGCTGTTATTTTACATTAAGAATTTTTACTGTCACTTTTCTCTTTCCGTTTGCTCACCAGAAAGCAAATTAGCTCACGTCTATTTAAGTGAGGTTTTGAGGTATTTTAGTCAGAGTGCGTTTTGCATGCTAAAGACCACGAGCTATGTCTAAGATAAGAGTTTTATTCTTTGGCCTTGGATTATCATTGGTGATAGAATTTCACGCTAGTGAAGCTGTAAGAGACTTCGAGTTTAAGCTTCTTTGCGTAGCTCTCGGCTATTACCTATTTATATTTAGATTTAGACTGAATTTCTATTTCAAATTCTCGCCATAAATGCTGGCTGATTTGTAAGCACCGGTTGTGCCTAGTGTTGAAACAGAGAGTTTTTTACACCCTTCTCGACTCTCGGTAATGCGTTTCAGAAACATAACGATAAGTCACTTGCAGTTTTATAAAAGTTCAGCCACTAGTTACATTAAAAAGCTGATTACTTACAAATGTTTATGCGAATAAATTTATCATATCTTTGTTTATCATGTAAATAAGCAAGCGTACTCTTTTCATTCAAATCTTTCAGAATGTTAAAGTATATTTACAGTAACTGGTGTCCGCCAATAACATCGCGGCAAAATCATCGCGGGCGAAAACGTCGCGAAGAAAACAACGCAAAGCGAAAACGTCGTGCTACAAAACATCGTGGGAGAAAACATCGTGGTACAAAATATCGTCGTCGAAAATAAAGCGGTTAAAAAACTTTGCAGTTTAAAAACATCGTCGTCGAAAATATTGCGGTAAAAAATAAAGTATCGACAAATCATCGCAGGACGATAACATCGCAGACCTGCTTTTTTCGGGCTTTGATAATTGTAAATGGATATTCCCATAATGATTAGTAAACGCGAGAGGGAAAGAAAGATAATTTTTACTTTCATATTTTTTATTAACTAATAAATTTTTGCTGAAAATGTAAGAAGGAAACTTAATACTTAAGAATAAACTGAAGCAGAACAAGAAATAATTTTCATTGTAAGAGTATTAGATTGACAAAAGTGAAGAAAATAATTTCATAATTAGCAATTTTTTATAGATAAGGTCATGCAGTTACGTAGCTTCCATTTTCTAAATAGATTATACTTTTAATGAAAAATTACCAGCAAAAACTTTATAAAAAAGGATTTATTAATGTTCTTTGTTAGTTAACTATGTCGGTTTAAAATTCTATTAAGTGCTGTAAGTTGCATTAATTTTCTATGCTTAAGTTTCCTTTTTATTTTCTCAGCAAAAATTTATTAATTAATAAAAATAGGAAAGTAAAAATTATCCTTCTTTCCATCTTGCGCTCATAAATCATTATGGGAATATCCATTTACCGTTATTAAAGCATTCTGAAAAAAGCATGTCTGCGATGTTATCGTCATGCGATGATTTGTAGATACGTTATTTTTTACCGCGATATTTTCGACGACGATATTTTTTTAAACTGCGAAGTTTTCGAACCGCTTTATTTTCGACGACGATGTTTTGTACGACGATGTTTTAGAACTGCGATGTTTTCTCTTTGCGATGTTTTCTCCCACGATGTTTTGTATCACGACGTTTTCGCCTTGCGTTGTTTTCTCCGCGACGTTTTCGTCCGCCATGTTTTTGCCGCGATGTTTTCGGCTGTAACCACAGTAACTAATGGAATTTTAAAAGCATTTCTGTTCTTTCAATTTGCCTTTTGTCATCAATCTCTTCTTGAGTCTAAAATATGAGCTACTTCGTTAAGATGCAGCAGATCTGAGCTGTGATCAGTTTACTCGTGCATTAAGGTACTTTGCAACTTTTTCGCTGTGTAGCGTTTACTTAGCCGTCCATAAAACTAAATGAGAAGTTTGTCAATTTCTTGGCAACAGAGACTTCTCTTATCCTTTGGCAGATTAGAGTTGATGAGAACCAATTCAGCAAACTATTCTTCCAGAGTGGGAAGCCTAGTAAATTACAACATGGTCATATACTTCAGAAAGTATTTCATCGATGAACGTGAGAAGGATCTAAAGCGGTCCTGTTCATTTGTAGAACAGATTAAATCTAACGACATCTCACGCAGTTTTGGCATATGTGCTAACTTTTATAGCAATTATATAAGGGATCGTTTAGTGGCACATAGAATATTCCAACCAATTTTCATAATCATAAACTTCTACTCGTGATGCGTTCCTAAGCACTTCCGGTTATTGTTTTAATTAATGACATTCGGAATTTGTTGTTTAAAACCCCTTCGAGCCGGGTAGCGAAAACGCGCGCTTATCGCGGAGGCCGGCAGTGTCTTCCGCGAGCGTCTCTCCAGGGCCGGAGCCTTTTTTGCTACTAAGCCTAAATCCATGAAATTTCCAAAGTATCAACGCATTGTTTAATAATGCTCTATAGAGTATTTAAACGGCTTATTCTTTATAAATATTTTTATATACATACTTTAATTACCTTATTTCTTGTTTAAATGCATATTTTACACATTTTATTTTAATTACTCACCATTTTATGACTTTTAACATTATACATCTGAAAACTAAATATATTACTTAAAATTCTCTTTTCATTTGAAAAATTTTAAAACAGGGATCTACACACAGTCCTACGTTACATTCCTTGAACTCGTAATAACTCATTTGCCGTTTTGGAGGATTTTTCCGGGAATGTGAACAAACGAAGCATCGTCGTCTCATTTTCTTATCGGTCTCCTCTGAACAAAGTTTTGGAAAATGTCTTTCAGTTAATCTTTCAGAATCAATATCAGAATTTCAGAATCAATATCTGAAATATTTTGCATCATTTCTGCTATTTCATGCTCTGTTAAACATTTTCGACGCTTCGACATTGAAACGGTAAAAACAGAAAGAATTCACGTCTAACAAGATCTAATTATTTTCTAAAAACTGAACTGTAAACGGAAATACTCAACGCTTTAGCGCATATAAAACTTCTACTTACAATAAACAACTACCACGTGCGAGTAAAGTGCGATTTAAAGAGACGTCATAAATCACGCCATTCGGAAACATTTAGTTCCCCGTTTGTTTATATAATCAAAAACACGTGTATGTGAGTCATGCTTCTCTCATTTCGAGTAGAAAATCTAATGTACACGTATCTGAAACCATACGGACATACAGTGCCATCTTGTGGCAGAAATTATAGTTTGAAAAACGTTCCAAGGTACTGGCGCAAATACGTGACAGTAGGTAGAAAATGCAACAATGCTCTGGCACGCCTGCGTGTCTACTGGTAGATAAGTGTGTTCGTTGCTGGCACGTATACGTGACAGTCGGCGCGAAGGGGTTAAGGGGACTCATACACCTTAAAATTCATAAAATCTTCGAATATGTGACTGTTGCAAGAATTGGGATAACTTATTGATTTTAAAGGATATTACTTCCAACTTTTTACAGCTGGCTACATAATATAGCTGCTTTCTGAAATAGTAATCAGAAAGTTTGTGTTGCCAAAAATATTTTTATAATATAATCCGCTCTGTGACAAACGTTTTCGTCAAGTTTCCACCTTGCGTGCACAGTTTAAAACATTCTGTTGCATAATTTAATTCCATATTTAATATATAGCTTTAATATCATTTGGAAACTACTGTGAATCAAAAATTCTAAGAATTTCATGTTAAATTTTTATTTATTTGCAGTTGAGTTTATAAAATGTATTTTATTAAAAAAATCTTTTATATATTCGTGCATAAATTTTTTTAATACTAAAATATTCATCAAATTTTTGGTTCAGTGCCCATATAAAGAATTCCATGAAATTTCAGGTACGTACCATTAGCCATTTTTAAAATATCATGCGCGCAAGGTGGGATGGGAGTATTCAATTATGGCAAAGCACACGAGGGCTATGTGCCGGAAGGGTGGAATGCCTTCGTGGAGGACTTTGTAAGCGAAACTGGCTCGTATACACGTTACACATTGGGAAAACCACGAAAACGCCCATGCAGCCAGCCCGTTCGCGGGATTCGAACCTCGGACCGAAATGCCAGTGTTCAGCGTCTTTACCGCTCGGTCGCTGGTGGGCCGCGCACAAGGTGGAAACATGACGAAATATTTTGTCATAAAGCGGATTAAATTACAAAAATATTTGTGGCAACACAAACTATCTGGTTACTAGTTTCTAAAGCAGCTATATTATGTAGTAAGCTGTTAAAAATTGGTAGTAATTGCTTTTAAAATAAATAAAATACCCCAATTCTTGCAATAGTCACATATTCGATGATCATAAGGGGTTTAAGGTGTATGAGCCCCCTTAAACTGAACGCTGTTGCACATTGTGTTGCTTAAACATGTCGTTAAACATTCCTCACATAAACTTAGGGGTAGTATGTAAATCAATTTCTTGGCCAGCTCGACCTTCTTAAACACAACATCAAGGCATCTTTCAACGAGAGTTGGAAAAAAAACAATGTTTTCAAAATTAAATAACGCTCATTGTTAAGCGTAAAACTGCTCGAAATGCTGGGAAACACATCGCCAGACTTTCGAATTCGAATGCACCAGTGTATGCAACACGAAAGGGAGGTTTAATTGAAGTGTTTTAATATTTAGTAATACTTTGAAAAACACTTCTATTTTTATAGTAATGTGAAATACGAAACATGTATATTCTTTAACTCACATATTATGTTCTACTGAATTGCGCTCAACAATTTATAACCACTCCATATTTGTACGTACACATTGGTAATTAATAAAGCTGCACACGAATATTTGTTTGTGCACATGGTTCAAGAAATTTAATTTAAGTAGTGTAAAGAGCAAACTACTTCTTTACAAGAGTTTTATAAGATCTATTCTAACTTATGCGTCGGAAGCCTGGACGCTGACGTTACGTGCTTGGCGGAGTCTTCGTGAGTAGATCGTGGAAAGAAGATATAACTTAGAGCTATACAAGATTTATAGACAACCTGATGTAGTAAAATTCTTCAAACTGCGAAGACATTTAAATGTGCTGGTCGTTTGGCCAGAACGCATGGAGATCGTTTGTAAGAAAATCCTTTCGCCAAAGCCCGTGGGAACCAGACCTCTGGATAGACTCCCGGTGAGATGAACCGATTGTGTTGAAAATGACCTAAACATTCTAAAGTTCAAAAACTGGAAAACAGTTGCCAAAAGCAGAGATGCCCAGAGAAAACATCTGGAGAAATCCGGGGCCCACTCCGAGCAGTCGAGCCAGTCGAAGTATAAAGAGCTCATTCTATAGCTGCAATCGTTTGAAATTTCATGAAGCTGATAAACTATTAATTACAAATAAATATTTTACTTATTGTTTACTTACATGTGTTCCATTAAGTGAATTTAAGTTTTTGCAAATACATTAACCCTCACGTTAAGACTTGGAAATTAGCCAAAGAGAAGCAAAGCCAAATTAGAAGAGTTGAAGGAAAGTTCCGAAATTCTTAATTTAAGTTTTAGAAAGCCTCATTTTTCTCACTAATAAATTACATTTAATTTTAACAGCACTGAACTATTGCTATGTAAGAAGCTTTAATAGATTAGTTGTGCTAATAATAAAAGTATTTAACATCAATACTAATAGTACTTAATGTAAATACTGTATTACTTATGCTTAATATTATTTATTATTTACCAATTCGTTACTTATACTGCTGTTTCTACTATTACTATTCACTTTATATGGTAAAATGTTTATTAGTACCTTGCTTATGTAATTACTTCATTTATAACCATTACTTATTATTTATTTACCTTTTAGTAATTCTATTTATTATTTATATATTCAAAAATTTTCACTATTTATTTACTTCATACATTACTGTTATTCACTATTACATTATTTTTATTATTTATTTTTGCATAACTGTTACCTTTATTACTTTAATTTTACTATTATTATAAACATTATTTCATTTACTATTTATTTATACTACTGTATTTACATATTGCTTACTTATATATTGCTTATCCTTATAGTTTTAACTTATACTACTCATACTATTACTAATGCTTTTATAATAATAATATTTAATATTGATATATTATGTTATTACGGTTATATTTGTACAGACAAAATGACAAGAGGTTTTTATTTCCTTAAATTAAAAAAAAAAAAAAAAAAAAAAAAGATTTTTTTAATTACTTATTCCTGGTTATTTTGTTCTGGTTTCAAAACGCGTGCTTTGCAAAAGCTAAATGCATTTAACCTACATATACGTACAGTTTTAGTAATTTTATGAAATTTCAAATAATGGTAATATGAAATGAAATATATGGTTGCTAAGGTTCTACAGAAAAAATCAAGCTTGCTTTGGTAACCAATTTTCGGTTATTTTTATCTGCTGCCCAGGATCAAAAACATTGCAAGTGTTTTCAGCTTACAATTATTTCCTATTTTTGCTGTTTTTGTGGATTTCTCGTTATGATTGATGCATGAGTCAAAATAAGTGATGTAATCTTCTTGAGATAGATCCAATAAAAGTCATGCATGTTTGGATAAGAAATTTATGATAATTTTTCGTAGCTTTTTGAGTTTCAAAACATGTGACTTTTGCAAATGCAAATACCAATTCTTACTTGAACCTTCAATTACTTTTATGCTTTAGCAATTTTCCGAGCTTTCAAGCAGCTGATAATTTTCTGAAGGAATTTTAAGGCATGCGATTTATATTCATAAATGCATTTTACTGATTTATGAATCCATATACCTGCATTCAAAGTACATTTTAATATGTTCGAAAAATAATCAATATATTCGTGTTGTTCTTTATGCAAAAAAGGGCTCAAATTGAAAGGCCGGCAATAAGTAGAGCCCATAAATGCCTTCGAAAATCCCCGTACAACGAATTTTAGGATATAAAATAAAAAAGAAGAAAATCCTTCCTAGGTTTAGATAGGGTTTATCTGGCAAAGGACAAGCTGTACGGTAAACATGAGAATCATTACAAATTGTCAGCTTATCGTATAAGAGCGGTGCGAAAATCGTCATCTCAACCATAGTCATTACTATATTGATTTTTGCCTTTTTTCTTCTTTATCTCTCTGGGGAGAAATGAACCTCACTGGAATTTTTATATGTGGCTGAAGGAGATTCCAAGAGCGCAGACGGCTTGCCAGGCCTTCGAGGATGAACTGCTGAAGAACACTCTTAGTTATTATACGCTTTTATTTATTGGCAGAAGTAGCAGATACCTCATAAACTTGCTGAAAATTGTCTTACTTCTAAATGTATGACTTATGCTTTATAAAGCGTTTTTCTATCTGGCTGCAAAAATTACTTTATTAGTGCTTAATTATTTCGCTGTTGCACAAATTTACTTTAACAACACGTAGCTCACGAACCTACTCATAAAATTTCTTATCTACCAATGTGAAATGTATGACTTGTCCTGAGTTTTACATTCAATGGGAGCGTGAAACATCCAGAGGCTTGCCCTTGGTTACGTTATTAGGTATTTTATCTCTCCTTTCCGCATATTTTCGCGGTGTAATTGGAAGCATACTCGACTCGTATTCGAGAGGTTCAGGGTTCGAGTCCCGGCGAGGGTATTGCACGTTTTCCACGATTTCTGCTTAAAAAAAAATTCTAATGACTCTGCAAGTAGTTCATGAACTAAAAGGTGGTGGATAATAATTCGTCACCATCAAGATTTGGCGATTCGGTCTTCTAACCTCCAGTGCCCCTTCAAAAGGGGAGTATATATGGGATTTTCTTCCCCCTTTCTGCATGCCTCCGTAGTGTAATTGGAAGTATACTCGACACATCCAGGGATCGAATCCTGGGAAGAGCATTCCACATTTTTCACGCTTCAAGAAAACCCGAATGACTCTACAACTCAGCTCTTGTAAATATTTGCATCAGCAACAGATACATCATGGATCTGCAGAATAAACCTCGAAACTTCTGGTAAAATGGCTCTCCTATACATGTTCAATTTTTGCTTTGTAATGTGTTTTATCACATTTAGTGAAATCATGAAATAAGCTATATAGGTTCTTCCAAGTGCTGTCCAGACCTGAAAGTGGTTAGTGACTCTGACTCTCGTACCGAAGGGTCCGGTTTCGAATCCTGGAGAAGACATGGATGTAAATTTTCTGTCCCTTTAGAGGAGGTAACGGTGGTTGCTTTTATAAGGTATTTCACCCACGTCCGTAGCGTGTCTTCGTGGTGTAGTGGTTCTGCATGCTGGCCTGGTATTACAGAGGTCCGTGGTTCGATTGCATATTTTTCATCTTTTCTGCTGCAAATTAACCTAATGACTCCACACCTTCATAATAAAATAACCATGACTTCTGGCCTTAGTAGCGACCAAGCCTAAAATAGCTAGTGCCCGTCATTAAAAAAAAGGTCTTCCAAGTGTCCAGTAGTTTGTTTATTTTACTTACGTCTAAATTTCAAACTTTAAACGGATGTTTCGTTCCGGATTAACTGGGTTCTGTGTTAAAAGAATAAAGAAAAAATTAATTTGTTTATTGAGGAACGATGGGGGAATTTATGTCATAAACTGTTACAGGAAAACGAAACTGTCTACGGAATATGCAAAACGGTAATAAAAAAGATGCAATAATACTAGTGACATCAGAATATACCATGCCTTTTGAGAGTGGTTTCATCTACAACAACGCATATTTTATTTTTACATTACTTTACATTATAAGGTATTTCTCCCACTTTCTTAACGTGCCTTCGTGGTGTAGTGGTTCTACACACTGGGTCGGTATTACAGAGGTCCGTGGTTCGATTCTCGGCGAAGGCGATTGCTTATTTTTCATCTTGCCTGCTTCCAAAAAATCCTAATGTCTCTACAGTGGCGCCCGGCCCACCCGCGGCCGAGCGGTAAAGTCTCTGAACACTGTTAGTTCGGTCCGAGGTTCGAATCCCGCGAACGGGCTGGCTGCATGGGTGTTTTCGTGGTTTTCCCCATGTGTAACGTGTATACGAGCCAGTTTTCCTTAGAAAGTCCTCCACGAAGGCATCCCTCCCCTTAGGCAGATAGCCCTAGTGTGCTTTGCCATAATTAAATACACCACACCACTACAGTAGCGCCCGAACTAAAAGTGTGTTAGATGAGGGTCTCCACACCTAGGATTTGGCGATTGGATCCCCTAAAAACCCAGCCCTTTAAAAAGGGGAGTATGTAAGGTATTCCTCCCACTTTCTTAGCGTGCCTTCGTGGTGTAGTGGTTTTGCACACTGGGTCGGTATTCCAGAGGTCCGTGGTTCGATTCCCGGCGAAGGCGATTGCTTATTTTCCCTCTTCTCTGCTTCCAAAAAATCCTAATATCTCTACAACATAACCCGAATCATATAAGCATTATGAAAACATCCGTTAAAAGTGAACTACTCAGACTTAAACATGACTTAATCTTCTGTTTCATAGTGACTTATGAAATGCAGTAGTAATGGAATAATACAACTAATCGTAAAGTGAGAGAGTAACATATACAGGAGTAGATAAAAGTATAATTTTGAAACATTTAATTTACATAACCAAATAAACTTATATTCTAGAATAAGCAATTTAATATAAATTTTTAACAGTATTTTTACTACTTTCTACGTAGTAAAGGAAGCATTCTAATCGCGAAATAATTCCGTGTATCATATTTCAACGGAAATATCCATTTTTACCATTCCCGAATATATTCGGACGATTTTTATGCATTATGTCTGTACGTACGGACAGAATAAAGGACTTTTTTCCAAAACGGATCGCAAAAGGGTTCTAAAATGGATTCTAAAAGGAGTTTTTAGTGATGTCTGTACCTACGTACGTATGTACATTTTAATTTATAAATGTGATCTTCATCAGAAAAACGTTAACTAAAATTGTAAAATAGTCAAAGTTTAATAAAAAAAAGCAAAATTGCTATATATTTAAATAAAATTATGACTAATAACCTTCTTAAGAACTAAATTGTATGAACGTTTTCTTTGAAAGTGGTGTAAGATCATTTTGGACAAAAAATTGCTAATGATAGCAGTGAATGCAATCTGCTATGAGCTTCTTACCTATAAACAGTTCCCCCCAATCATCCTTTAAAATTTCATCATTTTGACATTAGAAATTTACGAAGATAATGAAATTATGAATATAATTACTTTGAAAGTGGTTAAGTCCACTTTCCGCCAAGACATTTAATTCGAAAATTATACTGTTTAAATTCAAATATTACGCTATACGATGGGTCTGTTACCTTATATTCCTCCGATACATCATAATTATTTTCAAAAACTTTCTCATATAGATAAAAGTTAAAAATGGCAGATAGTAATTTAAAGTTGTAATTAAAGTAATTTAAATGGCATTACCTAAAGTAATAATGAAAAAAAAACTTTTTATTTTGTTTTCTTGAGATATTTAATAGAAATTTCATAAGAAATGGGTTTTATTCAATTAAAATCCCATATTTAATATCTCTTAAGTATATGATTTTCAAATTTTGTTAACTTTGAAAGTGGTATAAGTTCATTTGAGGTCATCGAAAGTATGTATTTCTTTTAACTACTATTTTAAAAAGGATCACATTATAAATTTAAATCAATTTAATGTTCAAAAACGTAAAATTAGTGTCTTAACACATATATATATATAACGTAAAATTAGTGTCTTAACATTACCAATATTTTTTAAACCATTCAAATACAAACCCTTAAATATCTCTATACAATATAAAATGCACTTACACCACTTAAGGAAACAGAAAGAAAAATAATTTATATATTAAATCATTTTATATTAAGAGATATACAAGGTAATAAATATGATACTATTCTAAAAATGTTTTGAAACGGATATTTGATTTCTGGGAAATCTTTTGATAATTCTATGTTTTAAATTTCTCCTTTTGGCAAATATTTTTGATTTTCTAATGTTATTTTTTCAGTAGATGATAAGCACTTTATAAATCTTAAAAATACTTTTTTTTGTTAGATTTTTCGGAAAAATTTCCTCGCGTTTACATTTGAAAGTTACATCGCTCTTTCGCAAGCACCAACCTGCTAACTTCTTCCGGCAGATCTTGCATCCGAAAAAGCAAAATGTTGGGGATTGCAACACAAATCTCAAAAGAACGCAAAAAACATGTATATTTACCTTCCTAAAGGACATGGATAGCTCATGCTTGTTTTGGCTTATTGAATAACAAATGATGCTCATTTGATAAATGTCTAAAATCAGGAGGAGAAGATATAGTCTGGGAAAGAACTTTGAATAAGAAAGAGAATGTCTTTTGAAGAATGAATAATTTTGTTCGCATCAATATTTTGAATTTGAACTGATGGTCAAATCAGCATCTCAGAAGTTATTTAGAAACTTATATACATTACAAGAAAGAAAATAAAACGGGAATTAATCGAGACCAGAAACCATTGACATTATCCAGGTGACCTGATAACGAAGCTTGACTAAATATCTTGCTAACACCTCGACGAATGCAACATTCAGCTCATACAGGGATTCAGGCAATGAAACCGCTGACCTACTGGCCAAGCAGGCAGCCAACTGCACAAATTATATTATTTTTGCAGTTAGCTGCCTGACCACGGATTCCGAACAAGGATTTATTAGAACGACCAACTAAAAATGTTTGGTCTCACATTTCGCGAACAACTTGGATAATCAAAATCGTAAAAGCAACCTTGTATTTATCGTAAGTACAATGAAACACTCAATCGATTTCGAGGGCAGCTAAAGGTCCCTCCTCATCAGGAGAAAGAAATACCTAGAAAGAAGAAAATAAAGGAGAAGGAGTCACAGAAACACGTGGTCCTTATCAGCACTGCACGTGGTTATAACTAGATTTTTAATCAGAGTTGCACTGGCCGCCTACTTTTACTGAGCCAGGCTATCTGATCGAACATGAAAAATTAGCGAAGTTAAAAACTTGATTAAAAATCTAGTTATAACCACGTGCAGTGCTGATAAGGACCACGTGTTTCTGTGACTCCTTCTCCTTTATTTTCTTCTTTCTAGGCACTTCTTTCTCCTGATGAGGAGGGACCTTTAGCTGCCCTCAAAATTGATTGTTTCATTATACTTACGCTAAATACAAGGTTGTTTTTACGATTTTGATTGTCACATTAGCGTGTTTTTCTTCTAGTCTAACTTGGACAAGTTTAGTAAAAAATTGGTAAAGTAGATGGACAGAGGCAGAGGTAGGATGAAGGACATATTGCTTACTGCAAAAAGCTAACATATAAATAAAGACCCACAGTGCTAGCCTAACACAATTCTTGAAGGTCATGGACCATTCCCAGTATACCTCAACAGATTCAGACTTAGGGATACTCCTTTCTGCAAATGCGGAGAGGAAGGCGACATGGACCATTGTTACTTTCATTGTGTACATACAAAAACCTGGCACTTGAAGAAACCAGCGGATTGTGCCTGGGCAATGTGGACGTCTAACACACTCGAAAACAGAGTAGCCCTTGCTGAAATAAAGAAAATCGCAAGACACTGCGTAAGCAGAAACAGCCGTGGATAATATTATGTTTCAAATGTTCAGAATTTAAAGCAGATAATCAGACTAACGCTTGTTGCCTTCAGTTGTTATGCTATAGAATATTAGTAAGTAATATTTATCGTTGTTTACTTTGGAGTTTTCACCGCCGTAATGGTACATAATTCCGTTTGGTTCATGTCCGTGGTCGGAAGCCATCATAGTGGTGCACTCACTCACTCACTCCCTAAGAATCCAGTAAGTGGCCAGTTTGAAAAGAAACAAAATTACGTACGTATACAGACAACATGTAACATGCATGCTTATGTTTTACTAATAGCTAGATTTGTGTTAAATTGTATCCTGTCCTTCTTGGCTCTTATTGCAGTATTCATCCACGTTACAAAGGCTTGTAAACTTAATGCTTAAAGTAGATTTTGTAGTTGGGAATTAGGAGCTTCTTGTAAGTTACCTGAATGTTGCGCTATGCCCTATACGTTGTTAGAGTTATGTCCTATGTTTATTGTAATCAGGTTCCCTGTGGAAAGGGCGGCGCCAAAACCAACAAGCTCTATAATGAACATAACCTCTTGCACTGTAAATAATCTGTAACCATATGTTAATGCTATGTCCTATGTGTCGAAGTATGTTGTAACAGTACGTTGTTCTATGTCTTATTTGTTGTTAGTACTATGTCCTATGTATAGCGTAATCAGGTCCCCTGTGGGAAGAGGCGGTACGCTAGAGAGGTAGTGCATGGGGGCTATACCATTTTTGTCAATGGCGATGGCGTGGTGCCCCCTGTACTTGTTCCTTTCCTGTCCTGTAAGTTACCTGATTCGTAGCTATCGAGAACAAAGCCCACATCTTATGGTTTTGTGTAATGAAAAGTCAGTCGGTTTACTTGTGTTATCATTCAGGTTGTAAAATTATTAACATTGGATATATAAATATTTATTTAAAAAAATTTTTAGAATTAACAGCTCTTAAGGATGGTAACCTGACACCTAGATAAGACAACCGTTGGTTAACCGATAGTTTTAATACTCAATTTAATTTTACATAACGGAAGTCATGTACTTCAACCAGAATATCAGTGCTCTGAGATCTATTACAGAAAATGCTGATGTGGCAACACATGACTCCCTTGTACGGCTTATTAAATTATTTATATTTTTTGCTGCATTTCGTTTAAACTTATTTACTCGAATTTAATTGGAGATACAGTTGTCATTCAATTAGTTCAGTTCTCACTTCGCGGCAAGACAAAAATACATAAAAACTCAAGATATCACCAATAAAAATTGAAAAATATGAAACAACATAAAACACCAAATACAGTTAAAACAATTACAAAAATAATTTTTACAATTAAAATTAGAGTTTCTGCGCAAAACCAAGCAATTCGTCCATTGGGAGAGAAGACAGATTTTTCAGTGCACAAAACTGAAAGTTAACTTTTGGTCCCACTGGGCAAAAAGACATCGAAGATGCAGAAACTGACTTAATTCACTATTCTGCTAAGTTTCGAATGTAAACAAATATGGCTGCTCGGTTCATCTTAGCAGCACTTAAACAACTTTAAAATTGAAGGTAATTCTACAATCATCGCATGCAGATTAACTAAAGGCAGAAAACTTTAACTGGAATATAAAAACAACATAATTCAATCATTATATATCTGGTGCGGCCAGTACTGACGTCAAGAAAAAAATCTCTTCTGATTCCATTTTAAATCCATTTTTGTAACTCGTTTTGGGTAAAAGAGACCTTTATTCTGTCCTTACGTACAGATGTCACTCAAAAGCATCGTTAAATTTCATTCAATAGCGGTTAAAATGGATATTTTTGCTGAAATACGATACCTGAAATTTTTCGCTATTACAATACTTCGTACAAGGAAGTGAAAGGCATAGATTTTAAAATACATACGCATATAAATAAAAAAATATGCGCTTCAAATAGTCAATTTTAAACAGAAGGATTAGTCAAGAATTTTAAAACTATATGATGTGTTTAGATGTTTCTCATTTTTGTTAAGCAATTTAATTTGAAAAAAAAAGTGATACTTCTATCTGAAGGAAACCGTTTTTAAGGGGAATTGGAACACCAAAATCTTCAAAAAATTGTGATTTCAGATTTTTGCATTTTCAAATTCTCTACACTTTTATCTTTCTAAAAATACCATTTTTTAATCTCTATGAAAATTAGAACTGTAAAAAAATCTAGTTTTAATTTTTGTCATCGACTGCTTTGATCAATGAGGATTTTTACATAAAAACACGTTTTTCTCCAAACGTGATTTTTTTATACTCGATGTACCTTTTTCTCAGGAACTACTGCTCACAGGTATCTAAACTTTTTATGGCTTATTTATTAGGTTCTCTAATATTTAATGAAATGAGCTTTTTGTAATAAACTTAGAAAAAAAAATTTAATTTTTTGTATGACAAAAGTGCTAAATTTTACTATGCCTAACAAAATATCCTGTAATTTACACTAAAGTTCAAAATGTTTCAAAAGCTCATTTCAGTATAATCAGATAGGTATACTTTAATTACAGAAAAAAATTCAAGCTTGTATCTACAGCAGATTTTGAGAAAAGGTACATCGAAAATTTCCAATTTAACATTGTCGGTATAGGGGTTTCACTTTAAGCCGTTCCTGATATAGTATATTAACGTGTGATTTCGTTTCGCCTTTCATACGCTGAAATCCGAATAACATCGCTTCGGGAAGCTCTCATAACAGCTTCGGTTCTTGTAAGAGCAAAAACTTGAATGGAGATTTAAAGCGCTCTTTCAGCTAATCAATGGAATTCCAACGGAATAAACAATGGCTGCAGGCCAAAATGATAGAATTGAGGAAACCCTTGAGACTCCTTTCCCTTCATGTCGATAAGATTAAAAAACAACGACCAAATGCTTTGTCAGCTTTTCTGTTTTTTTTTTTTTTTTTTTTTTTTTTTTTTACAAATCAAACACTGGATGATGAAGAACTTGCTGCAGGCACCCTTAATTGGCGAAATCGTCAAGAAATTTCAGGAAATATTTACTTGATGAAAAAATGAAATGTTGCGAGATTTAATCATGCTACTGTGTAAAAATGCAGGCCTTGAGAAATGCAATTGCTAGTTTCGTTCATGTGTTTGTAAAAATTATGTTCTAATACGCAGCCAACTGCACGGATATATTAGAAATACCAACTAAACTTCCTTGGTCTCATATTATGCGAACAACATTGACAAGTCTGCTACAAAATTGGATAAGTAGATGGACAGAGGCAGAGGTAGGACGAAGAACATTTACTGCCAAAAATTAACATGAAAATAAAGACTCATTGTGCTAGCCTAACACAGTTCTTGACAGGTCATGGACCATTCCCAGTATACCTGAACAGATTCAGACTTAGGGATACTCCTTTCTGCGAATGCGGAGAAGAAGGCGACACGGATCATTATTACTTCCATTGTGTACATACAAGAACCTGGCACTTGAAGAAACCAGCGGACTGTGCCTGGGCAATGTGGACGACTAACACACTCAAAAACAGAATAGCCCTTGATAAAATAGAGAAAATCTCAGGTCACTGCCTAAGCAGAAACAACCGTTTATAATATTATAATGTTTCAAATGTTCAGAAGTTAAAGCAGATAACCAGAATAACGCTTAGTGCCTTGCAGTTATCAATATGTAAAAACTGTTATTAAACATGTTATTAGTATATAATATTCAACCTTGTTACTCTGGAGTCTTCCTCGCCGTGATGGTATATAATTCCGTTTGGTTCATGTCCGTGGTCGGAAGCCATCATAGCGGTGCACTCACTCACTCTAATCCAGGTTTAAGTTCCATTATGTTTTTGTGCGAGATATGTAAGTTTATTTTAATTAATGCTTATTTGCTTCCGTGAAAATCTGCCCTACCTGTGCCTCCTACTGTTTTGTCAGTTTCCTATAAATCAGAGGATATTTAGCGAGGATTAACTATCATATAAATTTACCGGCTCCACAGTCTCTTTTCGACCGTACTACCGGGTCTGTCACCCTAAATGCCTCCGTATCAGGCGGGAGGTGGTTTAACAGACTAAAGTGCGGACGAAGAGCTTAAAAATGTAACGATACACCGCCGCCTCGTCCCACACTTACGGGCGATGGATCAAAAATGCCCTCGTTTCTCACGGCTGAACGGGTCAATGGGGGTCCCCACTCCCCGCGAACCGAGACCACCATGAGGTGTGGTCCTATAATCTTGGCCGCTCTACCCGCGGGTTGCGCTCCTGCCAGTAGTACCGGGCAGTCCACTAAGCAGAAGGTTTGACATGGAATACCAGAATCGTAGTGGACTAGCCACCACCTTACCGCTACCAATACCGTGGCTCGCAAGCGACGCACCTGCCCAGTGGCCTATAGCCTTTCCTCCCTTTGGTCCAAACGTACAAACAGTCTTTCCTCAGGGGTTCTGGAACCGCCAAGTTCAAAAATGATATACCCCCGTGGCCGAGACTGCCTAGGTACAGATCCTAGCCAGTAGCTTCGCAGAGTTCTCTACGTCGACCCCCGGGGGGAATAGAGAGGATTAAGAATAAGTTTAAGAGAGAGAGGATTTAACTTAACCCGGGCACAAAGAAAGCTTTCTGTTTGTCTGCAAACTGCGAAATATTTATAGCAGTTGGTGAGTTCCCTCTTTGCTTTAAGTAAAAGTTTTAAAAATAATGGAGCCGAGGGCTAGAATATAAATTAAACATGTTAAATTGCGAATAATTGAATTTCGTGTTGTGTGTTATTCTTGCGAGAATCAAACGTAAACTTATCTCAGTTTAATCTAGTAGTAAGTTAGTTTAGTTTCATAGTTAGCTTAGTGTTTTTGCTAGTTGAAAGCGCGATGCATATTTAATTGTTTTATTTCTTTTGTGATCATTTAGAATTCTGGTATACTTATTTAAAAGGCAGGACGAAATTTTGTCTGGCATACTATAAGGTTGAAGCAGTATTCGAATAAGCACAACTTTGTAGAGTGAGTATAAATGTTAAGCAAATCGCGTTCTTTCGATTGTAATCCTGTTAATGTTTTACGGTTACTTATAACAGCCTGTTTTTAAGTTAATTCTTTGCTGATGCTTTTTGTTGACCGTCACCAGAGTGCAAACGAGATTGAGATTAAATAACGAGAGGGGTTTCCTGCTTATAAGGAGACTGTAGCAACTCTTAAGGAAAGTACTTATCCCAAATAAGTCAACCTGACTGTCGATATAGATTATGGTGTTCTTTGAACTGATAGTCGTAGGGCTAGATTCCATAGCCCGGGTAAGAGGTTGCAAACATGTATATATACAATGTGTAACACAAAGAAACGAGACTGGTCCAATAAATCATTGTGCTTACAGAATCATTTCTCCGTGATATTATCAACTTCGAAGTATTTCCATTCAGCATTCACATACTTCTACGTTCGGTGCTGCCACTGCTGGTAATAGTTCTAGAACGAGGTTTTTGAAAGCCCCCTTTCAGGAGATTATCCGTTTTTACCTGAACCTCTTTAGCTGAAGTAAAACGGGTTCCCTTTAAGCAAGATTTAACTTTAGGAAATAAAAAAAGTCGCAGGGAGTCAAATCAGGTGATTAAGGAGGATGCCCCATCACAGTAATGTTTCTGCTGGTCAGAAACTGTTTGAAAGATAGGGCCGTGTGAGCGGGTGCATTGTCCTGGTAGAACAGCCATCCATCACTGCACAACTGTGGCCTTTTTTTCCCTAATGTATTTTTCCCTAATGTTCTTTTGCCTTTTCAATGTAGAAGTGTTGATTAACCCCTTAACTGCCGCGGAAAACGTACAAGATTCATTTCCCAGTGCCACGGTTTTTCACACAGGCGCGCGTAGTTATGCGATGTATTAGAAAAAAATGAATGCACAAAATTTAATGTTTTGAGTAAAAGTATAATAAAAAGGTATAAGTATAATAAAAATGAGCCTTTTATAATAAAAAATATCCCTAAAATGGAGTTTGGTCAATTCATTTTTAGACCAGTAAAGTGTAATATCAGGTTTCACTGTTACACCTTGTGAAATCAATATGCCTAAAAAAAGATCTATTTCTTCCGAACTGGTTGAATGCCACGATTTTGTTCTTGATTTTTCGTTTGCAAGGTGTTGGTTCATATACTCGTCTACAAAACGGTTAGTTTCAGTAACAATATGAAGCACGAGCTGTTCATCAAAAAATAATTCAGAAAAGATAAATGGGTTTGAAGCATCCTTTATATCTTTTTTTATTCCTGGAACCTAGTACAAAAAGTAAACGAAAACGGAGGACAGAAAATAATAATAAAAAATAAAAAAAAAAAAATACGTTTTACTCAAACAACACCAGCCAATACCGCAGTCATTACTTTCACCACTTTAGACACACCCCTCTCTCCAATTTCTCCCCACACTTCTCTGGAATAGTATCCTCCTTCGCATGCTTTGTCAAGGTCATTGTGGTGTTGCGTTCCAAAGCTTTGCGAATAATTTTATGGTAGCAGCGCCAAGCAAATGATAGTAGTTTGGAAGGGCGCATATATACGTCCGGGGCAGTTAAAGCATCGGCTGAGCAAGGCGTATATATACGCCCGCGGCAGTTAAGGGGTTAACACTCTGACCACTGGAATCCATTCAATCATGATGAACGTGCAGCATGTGCAGCCGTCCAGCACGTTCATCATCTTCCACCCTGTCCCTCCCTTCCCAATGAAAACCGAGTATGTCATGCAAACACACGGTGCATGAGACAAAATTTCATCTCCATAAGCCTCAGTTAACTTTGAAATATTTCCTCCGTGGCTGATTTCTGAAGTTTCAGAAGAAATTTGATATTGATTCGCTGTTCATTTTTTTACATTAGACATTTTTCCGGCAGAATGCAATTCACTCAATGACGCAGTACTCTCCACTGACGTGGTCGGTTAAGTCGAAACTAGCCGCATGGATAGAGGAGATGTGTGACATGACGTCACGAAAACAGTTGTTGCCAACTCCTCTTTGTTTTCAAGCGAGACAATTAGTTTCGTTATTGTTGTGTCACACCTCGTATATATACATGTTTGCAACAAAACCGAGAGGCGCACAACTGGATGTAGCATTCGATATACAAACTTTCAACGTTCTACATCTAATGTTCTTGAATTATGTTATAAGGTGTTTCTCCCACTTCCCTAGCGTGCCTTCGTGGTGTAACGGTAGCACGCTGGGCCGGTATTCCAGAGGTCCGTGGTTCGATTACCGGCGAAGAGCGGTTGCATATTTTTCATCTTTTCTGCTTCTAATTAACCTAATGACTCTACAATGTGAGGTATATACATACGTACAGATGTGACGAAAAAAATTACTTTTAATACATTTTACAATCCGTTTTGGAAAACATATACCTTTCACAGGTGTCAAGCGAAAAATCATCTAAATGGTTTCAGGAGCGATCAAAACTGATATTTTCGTTGAGATATGATATTCGAAATTTTTCGCGATACAATTCTGCCTTTACTTCATACAAGGAAGTTCAGAAGAACGAAGATAAATTAAACTTATAACTTTTCATAGTTGTCTGAACGGCCCACCAGCGGCCGAGCGGTAAAGACGCTGAACACTGGTAGTTCGGTCTGAGGTTCGAATCCCGCGAACGAGCTGGCTGCATGAGCGTTTTCGTGGTTTTCCCCATGTGTAACGTGTGCACGAGCCAGTTTCCCTTAGAAAGTTCTCCACGAAGGCATCCCTCCCTTCAGGCAGATAGCCCTCGTATGCTTTGCCATAACTGAATAATCCAATCCAATCCATAGTTGTCTGATGATATAAAAATGATGAATTAAGTGGAAGCTGCAACTTGAAGAAACTGTATTTTCATATAAGACTTTCTAAAGAAAATGGACTTGAATTTATTTTACGAAAGAAAAATATCTCAAAGGATAATAATTAAAGAAGATAAGAAGATTAGTTATTTGAGGTTTTATGCCATTGTAAGGACATGTTTTTAGCCACAATTTTGTTTAATTGATAGGAAAGATTTCATATCACTCTTTCATAGACAGAAGCTATAAAACATGGATCATTAATTCCAAGCTTTAGGGAAAAAGACAAGATACACACCTCTAAGTCATGGATCATTAAATATTTGAAAATGTAAGCGAAGTCTACGCTTTAAGTCATCCCAAATCTGATTTTATACTCTTGATAAAAAATCAACTGAATTGATCTGATGCTTTGATCGTATCGTTGTTACTTTCTTGTAGAAATGGTAAATAAAAATCACTTTTTCAGAGAAATGCATTTTCAGCTCAGACTTTTGCTTAACTATTTTAGCTATACGTATGCTTTGCTGTCTGGGATTCTTTTCCGAGGAGGAAACATGAAAGGCGATTTGTTCTCCGTCACGCTACATACATTCGTTTTATTCGCTTTAAAAGCATGATAAAATATTAACTTAGAAATGACAATTTTCTATTCCGTTTCGTTTCTGTATCCGGCAGATCCGACGCATTTTCTTCAGTGTAAATATAATACCGAATAAAAGGGAATGGTGTACTAAGTTGCTAGTATTACATAAGGAATAAATGTAAAAGTATAAAGATATTTCACAGAAAAAAATAATAGCAAAGAAGTTCCAATAAGTACATAAAGTTCCAATAAGGGTACATAAAATGCGTCTAAGAAGTTGGAACAAATTCGAAAACTCAAGAGAAGAACATTCTTACTTCTTAATCTTCAAGACACTGATAGTAGTTTAAGTCTGTGGCAACAAGCAGTTCTTATAGGTCTATACAACATTTGGCCAGTTCATGCAGCTCTTTGATTCTTTCGTAAAACTTGGGTTTTGGAATATTTTTTCCTTGGTAACTGTATTATAAGTCACTTTAATCGTATTAAATTATAACCCTTGAGATGAGATTTCACTTTACGGTCGAGAAAGTAGTCAGTAGGTAAGATATTTGGTGAATTAGACGATGGCTAAGAACGAGTTGTTTCTTTGTTTGAAACTGCTTGACGAGAATCAAATTATGTTATGGCACATTTTCGAATAGCAGAAAATTAAAACGATTTTTAAATTCTTCGAGATCTTCCACGACAGTTTTATGAGCAGTGCTTTTATTCATAAACTGTCATTCGAATACATAAGTCACGATTTTTTAGCAACAATTATCGATCTTGCTCGATGTTCTTATTCATTCTAGACTACGAATAGCAACCACTCCTGGGATCCTCAGAATTGTGATGTAATTTTGGCAAAGGTTTGCGTGATAAGATCGCTAAATGATCAATGGGTCCATTCCATTCCTGACGAATTGATTTCAAACAAGTATTTAACCACTGGATGGAAAAATGTTTTGTTGACAAATAGCTTTATTTTGACTTTTCACTGAATATAGCCGAATTTTAAAATTTGTCTTTCCCTACTGAGTTGTAAAAGGTTTTCTGTTACCACTTCCCTGATGAGGAAACAGAATAATTAGCAAGTAATTCATTTCTTCAATTGCATATACTGTAGAGTCATTAGGTTATCTCGAAGCAGGAGAAATGTAAAATGAGCAATGCCCTCGCCGGGACTTGAACCACGGACCTCTGGAATACGCGCCGAGCGTGCTGACCACTACACCACGAAGGCATGCTAAGAAGGCGGGATAAATACCTTATACTACAGTTTGTATTTGACTATAAATATGCATCTTCTATGCTATAAATGCTTCTTTTATGCTATAAATATGCTATAATGCTTCTTTTATGCTATAAATATGCTATAATGCTTCTTTTATGCTATAAATATGCTATAATGCTTCTTTTATGCTATAAATATGCATTTTCGCGTCTTGTTCATTACAAAATCGTTCGTACCAATAAGAACCATCGCACCATCTTAATGCTTGACCTCCGAACTTTTATGGAATATTTCAAATGCCTATGTTGCCCTTTTGTCGATTTACAGCAAAATATTATTCTTTCTATATTTTTGTATGTTTTCTTTGATCCATTGAACATCTAGTGTTTTGGATGCAAAAGCTGAGAGAAAAACATTAATATTGTATTTTAAACATATTAACGTGGCCTCGAGAGCAGAACACGCTCTGCATTAATCTCCTAAAACCGAAACCTTCCTTTAAATATTGTCTATTTCTACCTCATACGTATTCTGGTAGGGAAAAGGTAACGACAAGTGACAGTAAAGATCCAAAACTTGAAATAACTGTTCAGGGAAAAATAATAATAATAATAATAGCTCTACTAAAGAACATGAAATAGATATTTATAGCATAGAATCAGATACGAGTTGTACGTGCTACTGAAGAAATGGATTACTTGCTAATTATTCTTTTTCATTAATTGAGAAGAGGGGAGAGCAAACCTTTCTCAACGGTGGTGTGGCTGCAGCGGACATGGTCTGAGCGGACACATACGATTTGGTGGTCAGTTTCGAAACCCATCATGGTTATAGAGGATACATTTTTCCCCCATCTTAGAACAGATAAAGGATGCAGAAAAATAAGTAAATAAATACTTTTAAAATTACAAATATAATTTAAAATAGTATTTTAAGTGGCAAATCTCTTTTAGCTGCGATAACGTCTTTTTTTTTCTAACCGAAGTTTTCTGTTTTTGCACTCGATTATCCAATTACAAGGCACTGGGGTATGTCGGTATTTTAGTAACGAAATCATATCCTTTCTGATATAATTCTGAAAGTTCTTCTTGAAATATCTGGGGAACAGGAACTGATGTTTCTTCTCGGACTCTTTTCTGCAAGTCTCGAACTTCCTCCTTTTCAAAATACTTATGTTAGAATAATGCTATATATAAATCTGATACATATCTTAAGTCGCGTTTTCGACGCATGAAAAACGCAATATTGAATTTCTTTAATCGGCCGAGTAGAACGGGAGATATAGAACTGTCTCATTTTTTTCGCAGTGTACAAATGTTTGTCTTGCATATTTTAGAGATATGTTTGCATTTATGAATTCTGGTAAAGAAAAACATATCATGAAAAACATTTCCTATATAAAATCCGAACATCTCTTTCCTTAGATATTTTAATCCCTTTGCCTAGCAAATTTTGCTTTTACAAACATAATTTTATTCTATAATAACAGAACTTGGTTTTTTAAGAATTTGGTTGGCCCTGTTAAAACTGAAGTATAATACGCATTCGTGTAAATAGGTAAACAAAAGAAAGTCCACTTCTTGCTTCGGTTAAAGAAAGATCACAGAAAAATAAAATGCTCACGGTGACAAATAATTAACTCTTTCCGAATGACTGTCGAATTCCATCTGCCAGATAATTGCTTCCGCTTTTGTTTCTTAGCACCGGTTCCCGTTTTCTGGTGGCACGGAGCGAAATGAGACGAGTAATTAACGAAAATTAAATTGCATCTGAAGCTCCGCTTTTCGTAGTTCCAGGCTCAATTACCGAACGGTGTGTGTTTGTAGAAAGGGTGGCCATAGCAACACCCAAACTGCAACTAAGCCCCCGGCACTAAAGAGAATTTGCCAAAGAGAGTTGAAGTAACTAGTTAGCACAACCGTTTGCTGTGTTATATAATGTGGCAAGAAAATGCTTGAGAGCTATACACTAAGAAATTCGAGTCGAACAGACTAGTAAAAAGTAAAGCACAGCTTAAACAAGCGCTGATATAGTGGAGTGGTGTTGATGGAATGGTATTTATCTTTATCATGTGTGTTGAATTAGATGCACAGTTTTATTTATCAATAAACATCTAGTGAATAGCTTATTAAAAGGATAAAAGCTCTGGATACTGATTCGTACCGGTGTGGAGAAACAGAATGAAGGCTAAGCTAGATTGGGCATGTTGGCAACACATGCTAAGGCTTCCTGCCCAAAAAGCGGAACGCCTACGTGGAAGGCGTTTGATGGGGGTTCATACACCTTAAACCCCTTATGCTCTTCGAATATGTGACTGTTGCAAGAATTGGGATATTTTATTTATTTTGAAAGCAATTACTTCCAACGTTTTACAGCTGACTAGATAATATAGCTGCTTTGGAAACTAGTAATCAGAAAGTTTGTGTTGCCACAAATATTTTTGTAATTTAATTAACTTTGTGACAAAATTTTTTGTCATGTTTCCACTTTGCGCGCATAATATTTTAAAAATGGCTAATGGTACATACTTGAAATTGGATGGAATTCTTTATATGGGCAATATTTTCTAATTGAACCAAAAATCTGATGAATATTTTAATGTTAAAAAATTTTAGGCACGATAATATTACAGATTTTTTTTAATAAAATACATTTTATAAACTCAACTCCAAATAACATAAAACTTTAACATGAAATTCTTAGAATTTTTGGTTCACAGTAGTTTGCAAATGTTATTAAAGCTATATATTAAGTATGGAATTAAATTATGCAACAGAATGTTTTAAACTGTGCGCGCAAGTTGGACACATGACGAAAACTTTTATCACAAAGCGGATTAAATTATAAAAATGTTTGTGGCAACACAAACTTTCTGATTGCTATTTCAGAAAGCAGCCATATTATGTATTCAGCTGTAAAAAGTTGGAAGTATTTGCTTTTAAAATAAAAAAGTTATCCATATTCTTGCAACAGTCACATATTCGAAGATCTTACGGGTTTTAAGGTGTATGAGCCCCTTAAGGAAATTTATGGTTTGTGTTCACATCATACATAACGTTAACATAAATACGGCTCATTTCGAATATTTACATCCTACATACTACATCCTGCAGGAGTGGGGATTCTCAAGTTACCAGATTATTTGCCTGAATCTGAACCATATACATAACGTTAACATATACATAACGTTAACATAAATACGGCTCATTTCGAATATTTACATCCTACATACTACATCCTGCAGGAGTGGGGATTCTCAAGTTACCAGATTATTTGCCTGAATCTGAACCAGAGACAAATTACCAGAGTTCAGTTATTTTATCCATCTGGCTACTGGTGGTATGAAAGCTATTCTGCATGTAGAGATGCAAGTTTTCGCAACGGCTATTTAAGAAAACTCTGAAGCAATAATTACGTCTGGGTAAATGTGGTTCGGACATATTGTCTCAGTTCGAATATATGGTTACGATGATGCTAGTTAACGAATGTTATATGAATTGTTTCAGTGGCTCAAATCTCATATAAGCAGCGATCGTTTGTGAAGTCGCTTTACCCCTACTTGTAAGAATAATATCACCGTTAGCAGTGCATCTTGGAGAATTTTCCTAGTGATACAAAGAAAAATGGTCCCGCCAATGCCTAACCGGCAATTTCTCTGGAATTAGAAATATTAAAATTAATATAAACACTTTTCAGTTTTAAGTACTCTTCAAATTAATCAACACGAGATGAAAACAATGATATGATAAAATTTACATAGCTTAAATTTAAGTTATAGTTTAATAGTTGTCCATAGTATAATTAGAGTGGAAGAGAAGAAAACAGCTGCACCATTAATAAATGTATGTCGGAATTTTCACCATAAACAAGAACAAATTCTATGTTTTCAATTACAAAGTGCACGCTGTACTTCAGGAATGCTAAGGATAAAACAATTCCAAAATACGTATTGGAAAAAGTCAGTGGCAGATAGTATAAGCAAATATGTATCGCTGAAATGCTAAGCAATTTTTAAGCATAGAAGATTCATTGATCATACGCTGAAAACGCGGCCAAGCGCCTTATGCGAAAGGAGTTTCTAAATCTTTCTTTTAGCTTCAGGCTAATTGAATTCAGGGATTCCAGAAGAATAAATATAAAAAATCTGATGTGAACACCACATGACTTCCTTGTACGGAATATTAAATTATACGCATTTTTTTTCTTGAATTTCATTTAAATTGATTGGATTGAATTAAATCTACTTCGTCGACAGCGCATAAACCACAATAGAATAAATTCACTCTTTAAAATTCACTATATTTGTTTACTATAACGACACTCTGAATGCACAAAATTCATATCATTTAAAGAATTATCGTTGCCACATGTTCTATACAAATACTATAATAAAGCTAAAACGATGTATGAAAGAAATTAAGCAAACTAAACAGAAAAGAAACAGTTTTTCACAGACGATTGAGTATTTCTCATTCAATTAATTCAGTTCTTACTTCGCGCCAAGGCAAAAATACATAAAAACTCAAAATATCTGCATTAAAAATTACAAAGTAAATCTTAGACACTTATTTCCTCGAAAAAATTCCAGAAAGGATTAAGCATGATTTAATTCGCAATAATAAATGAAGGCGTTATTTTTGTGATGCGAAGCTTAGTCTCTCTAGATTGGCAACAAATCTACAATTCTGCTGTTTCAAATATTAACAAATATGTCCGCCATGTTACTTAAAACTAAACCGCACATAAACAGCTTTTAAATTGTTGATAATTGTACAAATATTGCTTCCAGAATTACGGAAGGCATAAAAACCTTAACCGGAAGATAAAAACAACATAATTCAATTATTTTTAAAGCAAAAAATGTAGAATTTACAAACATATAAGAGTAAAGAAACTGAGATCACTGGGCCGGGTAACAGAGTGGATATATATATAAATATAATTATATAAGTTTGGTGCGGCCGATTGCAACCAAAATACGAGGTGCACATCATGTTTTAGCAGTCCTATATGCAAAATTTCAACATTCTGAGGCTACTCGTTTTGGAGTTATGCGAGATACGTACGTACGCACGTACGTACGTACGTTCGTACAGACGCCACGAAAAATTCTCTTCAGAATTTAGTTGAAAGCAGTTTTATAATTTTTTTGGAGGAAAAGAGTCTTTTATTCTGTCCTTACGTACAGTCATCACGCAAAAACATCGTTAAATTGCATTCGATAGCGGTCAAAATGGATATTTTCGTTGAAATATGTTGCATGAAACGTTTCGCGATTACAATACTTCCTTTTTACTTCGTACAAGGAAGTAAAAATACGGCAAACATTTATCCCAAATTTTACGTGACGCAAACTATCAGCAGTAAAATACTACTGCCAGGAAAAATATCTTATTTTTTTGTGTGTTGTCGTGGTGTAAGTAGTTTTATATTTCAAATCCCAATGAGGGCACAGCGCATTTAATTAAATTTCAAAAACTAAATGTTTTCAATTGCCGTTCGCTTTTAAATGGTGGGTGAATGTAAGGAATTATTGCATTGCTTGCCCATGCTCTTTGTGTTATAAGTAGCACACCAGCTAATACTGGAAGGTTTGGGATAAGGAGGTTAGAATTGATGGGATAAACCTGACATCACAAAGGTGAAGGAAATGTCATCATCGTGACGTCGCGTCTTATCATGGCCGCCACACAGCGTACGGATAAATCTATGAAACATATTTTTACACTGACAACAAATATCAGCATTCTTAGGCTCAGGAAAGGGTCTTTAGGCAAAATTTGTATAAAATACAATTGAAGCTTCAACTGATTTTCCAGGTTTTACTATTTGTTTTGTAGTCACTATTTACATGTTTTCATATGCCTAGAGATATGCCTGTTTTATTAAATTTGAAATAGTTATTTACGGTCCTTGTGATTTTTTTGTATAATAAGTATAAAATCTTTCAGTGTTAAAATTAGAACGGGGGACTT
Source organism: Stegodyphus dumicola (assembly GCF_044657685.1). Taxonomy (NCBI): domain Eukaryota; kingdom Metazoa; phylum Arthropoda; class Arachnida; order Araneae; family Eresidae; genus Stegodyphus; species Stegodyphus dumicola. Next base: position 15,223,019 of record NC_140772.1, on the reverse strand, counting down.
GTAAATGTTCAATGATGAATAGCTAATATGTAGATAACACTGATTATGTAGATAAACAAAACCAACCAGAAGTCCACTTACGGCAGCGGTCGTGATAAATCGTGACGGCTTACCTTTACGTTTTATGACTTCATTTTCATTTCACGGGACATATGGAAAAGACTTACTCCGTTTATTCTAACGTCCTTTCTTAGAGAGGGCATAGTTGATTTTCCATGTTCCTCGCTTTAAAAACTGGACTTTCCTCTAAACAGTGGCATAAATACATATTTTTATTTAACCTGATGTATAGAATAGCTATAAATCATATGATATAATGCAAAAATAAATATGTAAAAGTGTTTTCTACTTTTATAAAATTAAATTTACAGTTTAAGGAAGCCTTGTAGAGTCATTAGGCTAATTGGAAGGAAAAAAGAGGAAAAATATGCAACCGCCTTCGCCGGGAATCGAACCACGGACCTCTGGAATACCGGCCCAGCGTGCTGACCACAACACCACGAAGGCACGCTACGGAAGTGGGAGAAATACATTATATACTCCCCTTTTTAAAGGGCGACTAGGGTTTTAGGGGACCTAGTCGCCAAATCCTGGGTGCGGAGAATCATCATCCACAACCCTTTTAGTTCGGGCGCCACTTGTAGAATCATCAGTGTTTTTTGGAAGCCAGAGAGATGAAAAATATGCAACCGCCTTCGCGGAGAATCGAACCTCGGACCTCTGGAGTACCGGCCCAGCGTGCTACCGTTACACCACGAAGGCATGCTAAGGAAGCGGGAAAAATACCTTATAGCCTTAAAAGTGAAGCAACCCTGTAGAGATGGACGGTATGTTTCTGCTACACTTCTAATTCGAAATCTGTATGAACATCCAGAGTTAGCTAATTGATGCAAAATACATTGAGACTATTTGTCGAAGAAGGACTTTGAGGATGATTTTCTAGCAGAAACAAGCTTGTTTAAACGATCTATGCAGTTTCTGAGGTACGATCATCCCATTTTACCTCCTACAATCAGTGTTCAAATTTACAAGTAAATATTTACACTAATTAACGACAAAATAATTACTTATATGCGTTAAATAATAAGCAGATATTACTTGCGCACTTTGATGTAAATAACAGATAGCTACCCATATTTATAACAAATATCTTCAAGCTGAATAAAGGATCGCTGCTGGAAGAGTAGTAATTCAACTTATAATGAATAACTAACTGGCCTCTTCCAAGCAATGTGTAAAAGTCACATGCTTTGCGAAACTTCTGATTTCATAGATTAATTGCCAAAGATGAGATTTATAGTTAATGTGTTCATGAAAGAATATCCTAGAGACAAATAAAACTGAGATAAACTGTGCATAACCTTTATTCGCAGTCTTTCAAATAAAAATTTTGAGCATTGAAGCAAATTCCTCGTTATTTTTGGAGATAAAGTTTATTTATTTCTTTATCCTTACATTTTTTTTAATTAAGTGCTCTCATTTAAAATGAATGAATGCTCTCAAAAGAGTCGAACAAGAGACCATTTTCGCCAATTTAAAATCGTTCCGTTTCATACATTATCAATGAGGCTCCGCCTAACGGATCATCTTTATTCAGTACTACGTAAATAATTTAAATTAAACAGTCTAAGACTTTTTGTAGCTGAAATTACGAGATTTTAATCACCGTTATTATTAGTTTTTTTCCACTCGTAGAAAAATGTAAATGGAAGTATGAATTTTAATCATTGCGAGATATTTCCTTTTACATTCAACTCCACTGCACGGTTAATTTACGATGGCCATTAAACTGGTTCTTCATAAACTCGGATGTTGAATGAAGGGGATAAAATTACTTCCAGCGTTAATAATGAAACTTTAAATGCAACGAAGACACATTGAACTAATTTCGATAGATACAATCCTTCCGGATGCGAGTGCAAATGAGCTGCCTAGGTTATTTTGGAGATGCTACACAATGCTGATTAGAAACAAAGTTAATTGAAGCAATCAAATTAGGGAAACCTAGCTGAATTAAATCTAGTTTGCATCCTCTTTAGTAATTAATTACGTAGTAAAGTCATTAAGGTTTGCTGAAGCAGCAGACCTGAAAAATGTGCAATGCTTTCGTTGAGACTCGAACCCTGGACATCTCGAATACGTGTCGAGTATATTTCCAAGTACATCAAGAAGGCTTTCGGAAAGGAGGGAGAAATTATCTTGCATACTCCTCCTTGGGCAACAGGAGTTTAGTGGACCCAATCGTCAAATCCTGGTGATTACGGATTATTTATCATCGCCTTTTACACTCAGGTCCATAAATTAAGGATAATTCGGAGTCACGCGGAAATCGAACTCTAAAATAAATATATCCCCTGTAAAATCACTACACACATCTTCAAGAATCATACGCAAATTTAAGGAAGTAACCAGATGACACCGATGGTACGTCACACTGATGAGAGTGTAAGAGAGTGATATATAAGGAATACAGGCAAAGAAGTAAAATTGTTCGCAGGCGCTTTTTAAGCATTTCAGTGCAATAACCGAATAGTTATGACCCAAAGGACGCATTTGGATGATTTTTTACGCGGGAGAATAATCGACCGTCTGGAATTGTGGCGTACCCAACTGGAAGTATCAGACGAACTTGGAATTGCCCAGATTGTCATCTCCCGGCTTGGGCAACGATTCCAAGATGATGGTAATGTGAGTAGACGTTACAGCACAGGTCGCCCCTGAGTTAAAACGCCGAATGAGGACCGGTATTTGGCAATTACAGCCTCAGACCTGTCTCGTCAGCTGTCTTCAGCCGCTGGTACGACAATTTCAAGGCAGACCGTGTACAGACGCTTAAAAGATATGGTCTATATGCTCATAGACCTGTCAGATGAGTTCCACTTACTGCAAATCACTGTCGCCTGCAGTTAGCCTGGAGTAGAGAGCATACATTGTGGACACCGCAACAGTGGGCTTGTGGGATGTCTTCCGACAAGTCAAGGTTTAGCTTGCAGTCTGATTCTCGCCGGACTTTCATATGGAGAGCTTCCAGGTACCAGTTACCACCATGAAAACATCATTGAACGATACCGTTACGGTGGTGCAGGAGTGTTCGTTTGGGGTGGAATTACTCTGGGTTCCAGAACTGACCTGCATGTTCAAATTGGAACCATGACAAGCCAAATCTATCGGGACGTCATTCTGGAACAACATGTACGTTTTTTTCGGTGCGCCATGGGCGCACAATTTGTGTTTATGGATGACAACGCCCGTCCTCATCGTGCAAACTTCGTAAGCGAATGCTTTCAGTCGGAGGATATCACCCGTATGGACTGGCCAGCATTCTCACCGGACTTGAATCCAGTAGAGCACGTGTGGGACATGCTTGGCCGACGAGTTGCAGCCCGCCAACCTCCTCCTACATGTCTACCGGAACTTCGGAGAGCATTGCTTTTTGAGTGGTGTTATATCCCCCAAGATCAGATCGATAATTTGATACTCAGCATGCCTAGGCGTTGTACGGACTGTATTGCATCGTCTGGGAGACACACAATGTATTAACAATCATACCTACCATGTAATATTTGTTTTTGTTAAATAGGTGTTTTTGTAATATGCTCCAGGGAGAAAAAATCGCTAATTTTTTTTAATAATATCAAACATATAGCATCTTTTTTTAGCTTTACCTTTTGTTTAATAAATAAGATTTACAAATAAGTCAAATTTGTTTTGCTTCTAACTCTTCCTTTGCCTGATTTTGCATTATCCTTAATTTATGGACATGAGTTTAGTTTGGGAGCCATTTGTAGAGTCGTTAGTGTTTCTCGAAGCAAGATACGTGAAAAATGTGCAATGGCCTCATCGGTACTTGAACCCTGGACCTCTCGAATACGCGTCCAGCATGCTTCAATTACACCACGAAGGCATGCGGAAAGAAGGAAGAAAATACCTTACAAGTTACTGCAGATACCCTCCTCTTACATTTATCTACATCAGGCATCGGCAACCTATGTTATGCGCGCGAAGTTTGGCACGCCGTAGAGTTCTCAGTGGTACTCTACACCTCTCTACAATTTAGCAAATAAAGATAAATAGCCCTGTTGTTTTCTCTGGGGAGAATCCCCAGAGAATATCCCTAGCGTGTTTTGCAATAAACTGATTGAATCTCTAAATCCGTAACTCTCATACGATTGGGATACTTGTTGAGAGTTAATGCACTAAGATGAATACTACTTAAATTTTATATACCATATGCGTGTGTCAAGTATCAGATATATTGTGTCAAGTATCAGATATATCGGTAAAAGAAATTATGGTGGTTATAACGGTAGAGATATTAGGAGTTTTTGGGGAACAAGAGACATTGAAAAATGAGCAAACGTCTTCCCCGGGAATCGAACCACGGACGTCTGGAATACGTGCCCAGCGTACAGACCACTACACCATGAAGGCATGCCAAGAAGGGGAGAGAAATACCTTATAAAGGAATCAAGTACAGTTACCATATTGCAAATTCTTACAATTTTAACCGGGATAATTTAAAGTGTTGTACCGGCATCGAAAACTAAGATATAAGATTTTTGGTTTCTTCAACTTCGGATATGTTCGAACATAATTCAAAAACTTTGTTGTCGCGATGTGTGTATCCTTGCTTTCTCCTAGATTCGAAACCTTTTCTGACCTTATGATAGCCACGATTAAGGAGGCCCTTTCCAATGTAGTGCAACTTGTTATTTTCCTCCTATTGTACAGTGGTTCAACGGAACAAAGCATCTATCATTATCGCAATCTGCAAATATATTCGAGTGATCTATAATTAATCTTTGAAAATGTTAACAGCATCACCAGTCTGGTCTGGATTAACAAGAAAACACACGTGCTAGAAGTACTATGCGTGCTAAATTTTTGGCACTCATGACCCGCTCATAATATGAACCACCCGTGTCAGGGATGTTGGTATCTCAAAAAGAATGCAACTCAAATAACGCCTTCTGCCCTGCATTTCATATTTCAGGAATGGGAGAGATTCTAGTTCACTAACCCTAATTACGGCCCCCTCGCTTTATGTCTCAACGGAAAATGACGGAGAAATCAATTGGAGAAATACCTTATATACTCCCCCTTTTAAAGGGCGACTTGGGTTTTTAGGGAACCCAAACGCCAAATCCTGGGTGGGGTGAACTATTATCCAACACTCGTTTAGTTCGGGCGCCACTGTAGAGACATTAGGTATTTTTGGAAGCAAGAGAGATTAAAAAATGAGCAAACTCCTTCGCCGCGAATCGAACCGTGGGCCTCTGGAATACGCGCCTAGCGTGCATACCGCCACACCACGAAGGCATGCCAAGAAGGCGGGAGAAATAAATACCTTATATAACTTCCTTTTTGTAACTTGGTACTTTAAGGCAGTTTGAATTACAAAATCCATCTTTACTGTCTGTATTCACATTTTGGTTCTGAAAATATTTGCCTAATACGTCGAAACATAAAAGGACTATCTGCGAAAGCAGCAAATTTATAGAGGAATGCCTTTTTAGAGAAATTTCTAAGGGACTGATAGGATTGGATTATTTGGAGCACGACAAAGCGTAGAAGAGCCATCTATCCAAAGAGAAGGATATCTTCGTAGAGGATTTTTTGAAGGAATTGTCTCATGCACGCGTAACACATGCGGGAAACCACGAAAATACTCATTCTCTTCTCTGGGATTCGAATGTAGATCAAACTACCAGTGTACAATGGTTTTAACTACTCGGCACTTATGCGCCTTTCGGAAGATGAAAAAATTTAGTTCATTTTAGGGAATTATTTATTTGGTGACTATTTTTTGAATTAAAAATATCTCACTTGTCGCTAGAAATCAGAAATGTTCTATTTCATACAATTATTATGTAGAGACACTAGGTATTTTTTGGAAGCAGGAGTCATGGAAAATGAGCAGCGCCCTCGACGGGAATAGAACCACGAACCTCTGGAAAACGCGGCCAGCATACCGACCACTACACTACGAAGGCATGCTACAAAGGTGAGAGAAATACCTTATATACTCCCCTTTTAAAGGGCGACTGGAGATTAGGGGACCCATTCGCCAACTTATGGGGGTGGAGAATCATCATCCACCACTCTTTTATTTCGGGAGCCATTGTAGAGATATTAGTTTATTTGGAAGTAGAAGAAGTGAAAACTGAGCAACGCCTTCGCCAGGATTTGTACCACGGACCTCCAGAATACGCACCCAGCGTGCGGTCCACTACACTACAAAGGCATGCTGAGAAAGCAGGAGAAATACCTTATAATTATGTCATTCAAAAAAGTACACAGCAAAGGTAACAAAATTCATTTAAACATGCTAAAGTGTAAAGCCCTCTTGTAAAGATACAAACTGAGCGATAATTCTCTAATAATTTTTAATTTTGAATTGCTTCGTTTGGTTTCATTTTAAGTAAAACTGGTCAATGGCGCTTTAGAAATATTAGTTACTTTTATTTTATTTCGATGATCTGAAATATTTGATAACAAGATTTAAACCATTTAAATCCTCAAATTCTGATCGCATCCAAAATCTTGAAACCGTTTCAAAAGCATTATGAAGGATAATATCAGAGATTCCAGTTACAAACTTCTTTCATTCGAAGAGTGCTAATGACGATGATCTAACAACGAAAACCATCATTGCTGGAGTTGGGACAAATAATATCCTGTGGTGCGCGGCACCATTAAACTTGGATCTCGTTAGTGTAGTGGCCGTGCCATCTGTTTGTTTCGTCAACCGTTCTGAAATGGCGTTCGCCTCGATGCAAATGAAGGGTCTTTAAACGAGGCAACGTGGACGTTAAAAATCTACGCTGTGTTATGAAGGTAGTTTGTCTGAATATCAAAACATTAAATAAAGTAAGTGTGGAAGCCTATGCGCAAACATTTAGCAGAAACGAAGTTTGCTATTATCGATTTTAACATTTACGTTCGATTGTGATGGTAATAAAAGTAGTCGGTATTTAGTAAAATATGTTTAAAATACAGATATTCGGAAGATAAATCATAATGGTCGAATGTAAGCATGGTTGTAAATTATTTATTGTTATTAGGCAGAATATGTACTGAAAAATGGTAACAGATAAGAGATTAAAAGATATTGGCATTTATGATGCAGTAAAAACGTCTGTTACCATATATGCGTTTAAGAATAAGCTACGTATAAACCTAATAAATTAGTAGTACTATTTTATCTTTCAATAAATGTTTGCTTGCCTTTTAAAAATGTCTTTGAGGGATTAATTTAAATAGAGAAGAAAAAGGAGCTAACAGAAATAGAAGCCTTTTGAAAATCTTCCCGGATAAAAACATAGGTGTTATGTATAGTATCAGGTGATTTATATGCCTTTTTAAGACCAAGTGTAACCAGTATGAAATGTTAATGGTTTTCAATGCTTGAAAATGCTTTAGTGAATTTTGAAATGAAAGTTCCTTCATTTCCTTTTTACAAACGTTTTTGAAATGTTTGTGATGTCTAGCTTTCTTTTTCCTCAAAGCTGAATACGGTTATATTCATAGGATCAATGGTGTTTAGAACTGACATGTTGCAGGGTCAATATTACGTAGAATCGATATTCTATGTTGCATAGGCATGACGTGGAGCATATACACTGAAGTGACAAAAGTCATGGGATACCTCCTAATATTTTGTCGGTCCTCCGTTTGCCCGGCGAAGTGCAGCAACTCGACGTGGCATGGACTCAACAAGTCGTTGGAAGTCCCCTGCAGGAATACCGAGCCATGCTGCCTCTATAGACGTCCATAATTGTGAAAGTGTTGACGGTGCAGGGTTTTGGGCACGGACTGACCTCTCGATGATGTCCCATAAATGTTCGATGGGATTCATGTCGGGCGATCTAGGTGGCCAGATCATTCGCTGGAATTGTCCAGAATGTTCTTCTAACCAATCGCGAACAATTGTGGCCCGGTGACATGGCGCATTGTCATCCATAAAAATCCCATCGTTGTTTGAGTACGTGACGTCCATGAATGGCTGTAAGTGATCTCCACGTAGCTGAAGGTATCCATTTCCACTCAATGATCGGTTCAGTTGCACCAAAGGCCCGAGTCCATGCCATGGAAAAACAGCCCAGATCATTATGGAACCACCACCAGCTTGAACAGTGCCTTGTTGACAACTTGGGTCCATGGCTTCGTGGGGTCTCCGCCACACTCGAACCCTACCATCAGCTCTTACCAACTGAAATCGTGACTCATTTGACCAAGCCATAGTAAAAATAATTAGGCTTAGCCGCACTTAAACAACTTTTAAATTGTTGATAATTCCACAATTGTTACGTGCAGGTTAACTAAAGGCATAAAAATCTTAACTGGAAGATAAGAACAGCATAATTCAATCATTCTTAAAGGGAAAAATGCACAATTTACAAACATATAAGAATAAAGGACACTGGGATCACTGAGACGGGTAACAGAGTGGAAATATATATACATATATTTATATATTTTTGGTGCAGCCGATTGCAACCAAAATGGGAGGTTTCCATCTACATGTTATAGCAGTCCTATGTACAAAATCTCATCATTCTGAGGCTACTCGTTTTTGAGTTATGCGAGATACATATATACGTACGTAGGGACGCGACGAAAAAATCTCTTCAGAATTAATTTTAAATCGATTTTGTAATCTTTTTGGGGAAAAGAGTCCTTTATTCTGTCCTTACGTACAGATGTCACGCAAAAACATCGTTAAATTGCATTCGATAGCGGTCAGAATGTATATTTTCGTTGAACTATGATACCCGAAATGTTTCCCGATTACAATACTTCCTTTTTACTTCGTACAAAGAAGTAAAAATCATGGTGAGGTTAGAATTTTTTAAAGCTGTAACATCTGCTTCTAGTAAACGAAATCGAGTTCAACTAGGGCTAAGGCACTTGCAGTTGTTGATAGGGATTTCTATCCTTGATGTCTATCAGAGTGTAAAGACACTTTGAGAAGCTTTTGCCGTGATTGTTTCAAAACATGCTGTGACAACTTTTTAAACAGGAAAAAATCCCCCATCTCCACGTTAGGATTCGAAACACTCATTTCCGAATACCAACTGGACATGATAACCAGTTACTCAAAGAGAATATTCATTGAGGAATACAATAAATTTTTGCATTCTTCCTCACTTGATGAGCGACTGGCAAGGATCATGAAAAGCATTCAACCAATTGCAAGTCGTGACAATTTATCCTCAATTTTATTGAGTCCAAGTGCCGCTGCAGAGACCATTAGGTTTTTCAAGTTTAGAAGTAACTTGAACAGTATTCGTATCACAGATCTCCTAGTTGTTATCTCGAATGTAGTGTAACTTAAATCATTGCAAAACTCATTAGAGAATGTGATAATTTTTTATAGTTTTTCTGAAAATTTTGTTGTTTGCTCACCTGGACTTAAACCGCTGATCTTCCTATGCCACCAAACTTGCTAAATATTGACACTAACAAAAGCTCTTAGTTAAGGAGACTCATACACCTTAAACCCCTCATGATCTTCGAATATGTGACTGTTGCAAGAATTGGGATATTTTATTCATTTTAAAAGCAATTACTTCCAACTTTTTACAGCTGACTACATAATATAGCTGCTTTGGAAACTAGTAATCAGAAAGTTTGTGTTGACACAAATATTTTTGTAATTGAATTCTCTTTGTGACAAAATATTTCGCCATGTTTCCACCTTGCGCGCATGATATTTTAAAAATGGCTAGTGGTACATACTTGAAATTCGATGGAATTCTTTATATGGGCACTATTTTCTAACGGAACCAACAATCTGATGAATATTTTAATATTGAAAAATTTTATGGACGAAAACATTACAAATTTTTTTAATAAAATGCATTTTATAAACTCAACTCAAAATAAAATAAAAATTTAACGTGAAATTTTTAGAATTTTAGGTTCACAGTAGTTTCCAAATGTTATAAAAGCTATATATTAAATATGGAATTAAATTCTGAAACAGAATGTTTTAAACTGTGCGCGCAAGTTGGAAGCATGACGAAAAATGTTGTCACAAAGCGGATTAAATTATAAAAATATTCGTGGCAACACAAACTCTCTGATGAGAGAAATGTTACTCTAACTATATATTGTATTAGTTTGGTTTACGTGATTTCGACAAAACCTTGATATCTGCCTAACTAACTAACTAAGATTTTTACCGCAGCTCGTGAACCCAATCACATTCTGGGAACGGGAAAAATCCCGAAAGCGTCACCCACCGATGACTTGAAACACTCCTGCTGGGCCCAGGGTCCCACACCCCCGAGACACCAACAAATTTATGGTACCCTCTATTAATCGCTCAACGATTAAAAGCCCACCGCTAAACACGGGCCGGTCAAGACCACCGTCCCGGCCGGACCGAGACCACGGTGGGGTGGGAGATGGAAACTTAGGGTCGATGACCGGCCGTTAATTTGGGCTACCTGCCAGTCCTACACGGGATGCCCCTCTCCTTAGGCTTTTACATGGAATACCAAGGACAGCAGGGACCAGACGCTCAATGGCCCAGTTTGCTATTTGGCTACCAATACCCTGGTGGAAGGGTCTTACACCTCCCGGCCCATGAAGAGCAAGTATAAACCTACCCCATGGACCATCGGGAACCGCCAAGTTCATAAATTATATACCCCCGTGGCCGAGACTGCCTAGATACAGATCCTAGCCAGTAGCTTCGCAGAGTTCTCTACGTCGACCCCCGGGGAGGATATCTGCCTAAGAGGAGGGAAGCCTTCGTGGAGGACTTACTAAGGGAAACTAGCTCGTATACACGTTACATACGGAAAACCACAGAAAACGCCCATGCAGCCAGCCCGTTCGCAGGATTCGAACCTCAGACCGAACTATTAGTGTTCAGTGACTTTACCGCTCGGCCGCTGGCCCTGGTGGGCCTAATTATGGAATTATCAGTTTACTTGGACGTGTTCGTCTGTTGTAAATGACTAGAAAGTCTAAAACCAAAACTGGAAGATATGTGGTCCAAATTTCGGTGAGGACATGGTTAAATTATTTCGTTCCTTTTCTTCAAAAATTCTATTAGTATCCCTGAAATGATGCCCGAACTAGATTATCAGACGATTATTCGGCATCGTCTGGATTGTATCTATGAGTACCCTGCCTCTCCTTGGTTCCCTTTTAAATGTAAGAGAGTGTAAAGAGTTATTGTATCCCCGTACCTGTTGGTATAGAGTAAATGGTTAGTATGTTTAGCTAACAGTTGGATGATTCAACAGTGCTGATTTTTCGTGTTTTCTACTTTGGAAACTCACTGGTCTCTGCAATTATAATTTAAGAAATTTTGCAAGTATATATCTGTTTTATATTTAAGAAAAGGAAGCTTGTAGCTGTGTTTCTCAAGCACAGCATGTAAAAACATTTAATAATTTTTAAAGCATGTCTTTTCGAATTAAAGGCAAGCGAAACTAGATACGAAAAGGCTTAGGAATATTTATTTTGCTTTAGTTCCTCACTAAGTTGGATGATTTAAAGTTTAACCATTCCAAAAAAACAGATGCTTTCCTTGTAATACATATCCCTACGGCATTTCCCAGTGTCTGGAGAGTAGAAGATAAAGCATTTTGTTCTTTACCCAAAACATTTTAAAAGAGACCGTCATAAAACACAGTTTTTTGTAAACAACAGTTTCAGTATTTGGTAAAAAAAAAAGAGGAATTTACTGCCATGGAATTTATTTCACGTGTTTAAAATTTCTAAAGCAGGAATGTAAATAGAAAAGAAAATGAAAGGGTCATAAAAGTTTTAATTTATGGATAAATGCTTCTTCTTAGTGTTAGAATTTAATTTGAAATTTCTCATATCGCTATTTCTTTTTCATGGTATTTTACTAAAATTGGGGATTTCATCAGCGTCCACCGAAAATATCGAGATATAATCATTGCGAACGAAAACATCTCGGAGAAAGCAACGTAAGGGGAAAACATCGTCGTATAAAAAGTTTAAAGTATTTTCTCCCCCCTTTCCGCATGCCTTCATGGTGACACTGGAAGCATGCTCGACGCGTGTTTGGAACGACCTGAGTACGAATCCCGGCGAGGTCACTGTGGATTTCTTCAGTTTTCTGACTTCTAAAATTCTAAAAGACTCTACAAGTGGCGCCCGAACTACAAGGTGGTGGACTATAATTCGTTACCACCAGGATTTGGCGACACCCAGTCGTCTTTAAAAGGGGAATAAACAAAGAAAATTCTCCTCCTTTTCCGCATGCGTCCGTGGTGTGACTTGAAACACGTTCGATGCGTATTCGGGAGGGCAGCAACTCGAATCCCAACAAGGGGCATGGCACATTTTTCACGTTCTTCCACGGATATAACCTTGTGATCCTGCAAAAGCAAGGCGAAAACTTTACAGTTCTAAAGCTTCTTCATAGAAAATAAAATAATAAAATAGCTGCTGGAAATAAAGTCGTAAAAAACATCGTGATAAAACACGAAACAACTGCAAAATATCTAACAAAAACATCCACAGAAATATGCATTTCATACTTCTGCAATGTTTTGTGATTTTTTTTCACCTTTTTTTTAAGAAATCGGTAATAACTTTTGGGCGATTAACAGAACAATAAATTCTTCTTTCATTGTTCGTTAATCTGTTATGTATTTGCTTGAAGATATGAAAATCTTGGTTTAAAATTACTGATGTACTATGCGAATAAACAAGAAGGTCATGAAAAAATGAGTAATTCCGATGTGAATATTGAGCAATGTCTAAAATTGATATAAAAAAACTATATTTTGTATTATTTCCTTAAAAAAAATGCAGCGAATCATCTTGTAGCGGCTACATTTTCAGCACGCTCACCTCTGAAAGTAACCAGTATAAAATGATTAAATATCCTTATTAACTATTCCCACATCTTTATTAAAATCACTTCTCCAATACAGTTCTCTCCATAGGAAACCAAAATCTTCTGAAAATGTGGAGAATGGTTGTCTTAAAGTATTCTTTGTACTCAGAATGTAGTGGTAAAACATGATTCACAGAATTCTAACCATCTTAGACTCATTAAATGCATATTTTTATGGTGTGTCTGTTATTCAATGCTTTGTAGCTGGTGTATGTTTCATAACAATGTTCTCTATGACGATTCTAGCAAACTTCAAAATTTTGTGACCCCTTTAATTTCTACGATGATGTTCTGTAACATGATGCTTGACATCTGCAGATATTTCTCCTTGCACCTTTTTTCTACCACTGTAGAGACATTATGTATCTTTTTGAAAGCAGGAGAGATGAAAAATAAACAATGCACTCGCTGGGATTCGAACCTCGGACCTCTCGAATATGCGCCGAGTGTGCTGACCATTACACCACGAAAGCATGCTAAGAAGGCTGCAGAAATGCTTTATATACTCCCCCATTTTAAAGGGCGACTGGGGAATAAGGGACCCAATCGCCAAATCCTGGTGGTGAACAATCTTCCTTTACCACTTTTTTAGTTCGGGCGCCACTGTAGATACATAATTAGGTAATTTAGAAGTAGGAGATATGCAAAATGGGCAATGCCATTCCTGGGACTCGAACCTCGGACCTCTTGAGTATGCGCCGAGTGTGCTGATCATTACACCACGAAGGCATGCTAAGAAGGCTGGAGAAATACCTTATACCACGATGACGATGTTTTCTCCCTGTAGCTGTTTCTTCCCTGACGTTTCGTCAGCGATGTTTTCCCCGGTAACCGGTTTCATTAAGGTGTTAGCTATACGCTTACAGATATTAAGTTTTGGAGGCAGAAACAAAAAAATCAGCTGTGGTTTCACTAAAATTCAAACAATTGACGTTACGATTCTTAGTCGGACGTGCTACCACTTAGGTCTCAATTGTGCAGAAGGAGATACAACAATTCCTTATATTCTGCTTCAATCAAAGGGCGAGTGAGAAGACAGGAGACCCAGTTGGCGTATACTCAAGTGGTGGCATATTATCATTCACCACATTTTAGTAACTGTAGACTAAATATAGTGTTTAAAATGTAGTGTTTCTCAACGTGGGGCCCACTTCCCACAGAGGTGCAATTCGCTTGTTAAGGGGGGAAATTTGAAAAATGGGCTTGTTCAAAGTTCAAGCGTTCAAGGAACATTCAAATTTCCAAATTTTCTTCAAAATCGAAATTTTTCGAAATTTCACGTTCCCGTGAACATCGCCGATAGACACCAGACTAGTGGGACCACGTACTCTTTACGGATGAGTCTCGAATTAGCATCCAGAACGATTTTCGAAGGGCAGTGATATTGCGAGACAGCCAGAGACACGATATCCAGTGCCAAACGTTGTCAAAAGGGACCATAACAGAAGGGGAGGCTTACTTGTATGGGCTGGGATAACAGCGAACGGCCGTGCCGACCTCTACGTCTATTTCTTTAGGTTCCGTCACAGCCATCTGATTATGATGACGAAATTACACCTCTTATGTGTTCTTTTATCGCTACAATGGGTACCTGTGCGATATTTATGGGTTATAACGTCTAGTCCCTTCTCGCGAATGTCACGTCTACGTGCCAGCAACAAACACACTCACCTCCCGGCCGACACGCAGGCGTGCCAGAGCATTTTCCCCTTTACTATCGACTGTCACGTATTTGTGCCAGTGTCCTAGAACGTTTTAGAAACTATAATTTCTGCCACAAGATGGCACTGTATGTCCATATGGTTTCAGATACATGTACATTAGACCTTCTACTCGAAATGAGAGAAGCATGACTCACATACACGTGTTTTTGATTATATAAACAAACGGGGAAATAAATGTTTCCGAATGGCGTGATTTATGACGTCTCTTTAAATCGCACTTTATTCGCACGTGGTAGTTGTTTACTGTAAGTAGAGAAGTTTTATTTGCTCTAAAGCGTTGAGTATTTCGGTTTGCAGTTCAGTTTTTAGAAAATAATTACATCTTGTTAGACGTGAATTCTTTCTGTTTTTACCGTTTCAATGTCGAAGCGTCGAAAATGTTTAACAGAGCATGAAATAGCAGAAATGATGCAAAATATTTCAGATATTGATTCTGAAATTCTGATATTGATTCTGAAAGATTAACTGAAAGACATTTTCCAAAATTTTGTTCAGAAGAGACCGATAAGAAAATGAGACGACGATGCTTCGTTTGTTCACATTCCCAGAAAAATCCTCCAAAACGGCAAATGAGTTATTACGAGTGCAAGGAATGTAACGTAGGACTGTGTGTAAATCCCTGTTTTAAAATTTTTCATACGAAAAGAGAATTTTAAGTAATGTATTTAGTTTTCAGATGTATAATGTTAAAAGTCATAAAATGGTGAGTAATTAAAATAAAATGTGTAAAATATGCATTTAAACAAGAAATAAGGTAATTAAAGTATATATATATAAATATCTATAAAGCATAAGCCGTTTAAATACTCTATAGAGCATTATTAAACAATGCGTGGATACTTCGGAAATTTCATGGATTTAGGCTTAGTAGCAAAACAGCCCCCGGCCCTGGAAAGACGCTCGTGTAAGACACTGCCGGCCTCCGCGATAAGCGCGCGTTTTCGCTACCCGGCTCGAAGGGGCTTGAGCTTGACTGGTGCTGAGTTGTAGGAGGATGTAACTATTCCACATCTGCTGTGCCTTGCTAGATCATTGGACCTGAATCCCATTAAGCATGTGAAGGGACATGGGACGACGGGTTGCAAGTCGTAGTGTGGCAGCAGTCACCCTCCACGAGCTCCGAAATGCATAACTGCAGGAATGAACGCTACTGTCAGAACAAGAGATCAAAGGCACTAATTGCCAGGTTCCCTTTCCGCTGTCAAGATTGCATTTGAGCTGCAAGGCATCACACACGTTATTAGCGTCAGGTTCCTATTCCGCATTCTTCCAATTAATGTGGCCTTTCGCGATGGGATATTCATAATGCATGTGCTTTTGTATGTCTTTGATTTATTGTTTGCTATGTGGTCTAATAATGCCACACCAACCCTCTTGGATCAGTTTCACGTATATCCATTAAATATGTTTTGTTTTATTCACTGTTTTGCCTTTATTGTAAATTTGTTTAGGAGTGTATTTCTGAAATCGATGTTTCTGTGTCTATGGTTAACCTTTTCTATTCCAAGAGGGTGGTTGCCATTTTTTCTCAGAAGTTCCGCTAAGATAAAAAGTTACATCTTCAGTCACAATTTGTTTGAAACATAATCGACTACCTTACAAACTCTACAACAAAACTACACAATCCAATCTACTTTTCTACGATGCAATTCTCTTTATGCTATCATTTCTTACTTCCTTGTACGAAGTAAAAAGGAAGTATTGTAATCGCGAAAAGTTTCAGGCAGCATATTTCAACGAAAATATCCCATTTTGACCTCTTTCAAATGTATTTCCGTGATATATGTACGTAAGGACAGAATAAAACACTCTTTTCTTCCAAAAAATTATAAAACTGCTTTAAAATGAATTCCGAAGAGAATTTTTCGTGGCGTCTGTATGAACGTATGTACGTACGTACGTATCTCGTATAACTCAAAAACGAGTAGCCTCAGAACGTTGAAATTTTGTATATAGGGCTGCTATAACATGTAGATGTGCACCTCGTATTTTGGTTGCAATCGACCGCACCAAATGTATATAAATATATTTATATATATATCCACTCTGTTACCCGGCTCAGTGATCTCAGATTCTTTACTCTTATATGTTTGTTAATTGTACATTTTTTGCTTTAAAAATGATTGAATTATGTTGTTCTTATCATGCGGTTAAAGGTTTTATGCCTTTAGTAAATCTGTGTGCAATATTTTTAGAATTATCAACAATTTTAAAATTGTTTAAGTGCCGCTAAGCCTAATAATGTTTTTGATGGCGGCCATTGCTCTTGTTTACATTTGAAACAGCAGGATGGCGGATTTGTTGCCAATCTAGAGAAACTTAGCTTCGCAATAACAAAGATAACGCCTTCATTAATTATTTAAATCATGCTTAACCTTTTTGGAATTTTTTCGAGAAAATAAGGGTTTAAGATTTACTTTAATTTTTAATATAGATATTTTGAGTTTTTATGTATTTTTGCCTTCTCTCGAAGTGAAAACTGAATTATCTGAATGAGAAATACTCAATCGTCTGTGAAAAACTGTTCCTTTTTTGTTTTGTTTGCTTAATTTCTTTTATACATCGTTCTAGCTTTATTATAGTATTTGAATAGAACATGTGGCAACGATTAGATAATTCTATTCTTTAAATGATATAAATTTTGTGCATTATGAGTTATAATATGAACGAAATATAATACTGTTAAGTGAATCTAGCGCCAAGTGTCGCTGTGGTAAACAAATACTAGAGTGAATTTTAAAGAATGCATTTATTCTATTGTGGTTTATGCGCTGTCGGCGAAGCAGATTTAATTCAATCCAATAAGTTTAAATGAAATGCAAGAAAAATGCGTATAATTTAATATTCTGTACAAGGAAGTCATGTGGTGTGCACATCAGATTTTTTTTAATATTACATTAACGCCGTCCCTGAAACTTTATTTATAGTGTAAAGAATTTTATCTTAGGAAAGTTGATGTCATGTTTAATTTATAAAATATTTCACATCATTTACACTCCTCGATTATTTTCTAGTGAAATCTGGAAGATGCACTGAAACATTTTCCAATTAATCATTTCTCTTCAAATAAATTTTCTGGGAAGAACGATGAACTCTGTTTACAAATATAGTTTCATTTATCTAACTGCCAAAAGAATTCTCTGAATTTTAATAAATAGTGAGATTCAGCATGGCGAAATTCTCTGATTTTAATCAAAGCACTTAAACTAATTCCTTAACGAATTTGGAGTTATTTTATCGTTTATTCTTTAACATTTGTGACAAATTATTTCCAGAATTCTGAGTATGTCTCTCTTGTTCGATAGTGAAGTATCTTACGAACGAGAATGTTTCTTCCCTCAGACGTCTGGAAACATGTAAGGTCTTGATGGATTCAGATTTCACTTAGCTTTGGGCTAATCAAATGCTGATTTGAGACACCGCGATTGTTCTTTTGAAAAAGAATTGCTAAATGTACGTTGATTTGTTAGAACGCAGTTATTGTGAAAACCTAAAAAGGCGTTCCATTTATGAGTAATATTGAGAAAATTATCATTATTGTGTCAGATTTTGGCAATAACTGAATGTGTATGAAAAAGGAACACGTCAATACAAAATCAGGTAAATAAACAGTTTTACATTAGCTTGCATTTTAAATAAAATTTTGCGGATTTTGAGAGAGAATGTATGTAAAATTCTCTTCTTCAACAGTAACATTTTGCACGAATTTACAAATAAGTTATCGAAAATATTGACTACATGAAAAAAAGGCATATATATGGAAGAGAAATTCATCAATATAAATTAAGCCAATAAATATAATAAACTGCCGAACTTATACTGACGTATTTCATTAGCAATTAAGTTACAAAATTAGGCAAAGACTCAGAAAAAAAAAATATTGCATTTTTAGGTTCAAGAATGAGCCACTTTTGTCAGTTTAAAGAGCCTATTTATTCAGTACATTATTTTTCTCTTACGACGGTAAGAATGAGGTTTCCAGAAACTTCCAGAATGTAGCCAAGTTGGCTTTCTTTTTTTTCACCATCGACGGAACAGCTGGCCCAATGGGTTAGGTGCTTTTCAGCCTGTTGGGTCCCGTCGATGGAATTTAAAAATAAATACATGAATAAACATAAATAAAGACCTTAGTACTGTGTCCTCCGGGGATTGGCCACGAAACGAGGAACATTGAAAGTAAGGACCAGAACATGGAAAGAAGGTGCATGTGGGGACTGCTGAGACTAAGTGGAACATTTTTCACTATTATCGTACATGTTAGGCATACAGTTATATTAGGGATGTGCTATAAAAATCAGGTACACATGTAAAAATGACCAAATACATTACAAATTGTGGAATACATTAAATGAGTTATGGATTAGTCATAATATTAAATATAATTTGTAGGGTTTATATTTATTTTAACTAACATTTATTTTAAGTTTAAGGGGACTCATACACCTTAAAACCTATAAGATGTTCCAATAGGTGACTGTTGCAAGAATTGAGATAACTTATTTATTTTAAAAGCAATTACTACCAACTTTTTACAGCTGACTACATAATATAGCTACTTTCTGAAATAGCAATCAGAAAGTTTGTGTTGCCACAAATATTTTTATAATTTAATTCGCTTTGTGACAACATTTTTCGTCATGTTTCCAACTTGCGCGCACAGTTTAAAACATTCTGTTTCATAATTTAATTCCATATTTAATATATAGCTTTTATAACATTTGGAAACTACTGTGAACCTAAAATTCTAAAAATTTCATGTTAAAGTTTTATTTTATTTTGAGTTGAGTTTGTAAAATGTATTTTATTAAAAAATGTGTAATGTTTTCGTCCATAAAATTTTTCAATATTAAAATATTCATCAGATTGTTGGTTCAGTTAGAAAATAGTGCCCATATAAAGAATTCCATCAAATTTCAAGTGTGTACCATTAGCCATTTTTAAAATATCATGCGCGCAAGGTGGAAACATGGCGAAATATTTTGTCACAAAGAGGATTGAATTACAAAAATATTTGTGGCAACACAAACTTTCTGGTTACTAGTTTCCAAAGCAGCTATATTATGTAGTCAGCTGTATAAGGTTGGAAGTAATTGCTTTTAAAATAAATAAAATATCCAAATTCTTGCAACAGTCACATATTCGAAGATCATTAGGGGTTTAAGGTGCATGAGTCCCCTTAAACTATCTTTCCTGTCAAGCCTTACTTTCCCCTGGAATTGCCAATGCCAGAGTATGTAAATTTTAGTAGAACGCGCAAGGATTCAAATTGTCAGCGGAAGTACCTGAGTTAAATAGTAAGGAAACGAGTTCGAAAGTATGCTTTCTTGCTTCACGAGCGTGGAGGTGGCTAGTTAGAAATTGAAGAGCCACGCGTTTCGGCCTGTGTGCTTGCCTCGGCAAATTGTTAATCTTTCAACGTAATATTCAGAAGTTTGCTGAAGTATCAGCGGTATCTTAGAACGCGGTGAGGTTAGTTACGTTTAGAGAGCCTCGTAGTTAGTCACTTGTTATTATCTCTTTTCAGTTCCTTATTTTTATTTTACCGCCGGGTCGGCGTAGTTTGTGAGCGTCAAGGGCACGCATTTGTAATTTCTAAAGTTTTAAACCCTTCTCAAGACTTTGGTCTACTTTCCAGTTCTTAGTAGTCACCACTATTGTTGCGTGCAGGTTGGAAGCGCGCAACATTACATATTAAAAACAGCAAAACAAACAAAAAAACACAAGACACTAAGTAAATTAATATATGTACAGAGCAGGCTGCTGACGGCACGGTGTCCAAGGAAAGAAGTCACTCCAGGTTGTCAGCAATGCTTTTAGCAATGGTAATGCAGTCTCTAATGCGGCTGATCGTGAATTGTGTTCTTGAACCATGCCGGCATATTGATTGCAGTTGGCCTTTTCAAATGTGAATTCCCTGTGTGCGAGCTGTCAAACAGATAGTGATCTGGGTCACCAGTACTGCCACAAATACATTGGTCACTGTCTCTTAGTCTAGAATTCTCTTACAGTTTATGTCCGCCTGTTTCTTATGTACATCTCTACCAGCCAAAGTGTAAATTTCTAATATCATGTTGTCAAGTTTTTAAGAGGCTCAGCCCCTGTAGTAGGCATGTATTAAATATTCACATTAATGTGCACTTCATAATATGTCTAATCCACGTAGTATTTAGTGTTCTCATATGCGTATATGCCTGCATATTTCAGTGTATTGCATTCACGTGTATGTAACAGTAGTATAGTATAATTGTTTAATCTTATTTACGTGTACTGTATTCACGTATTATCAGTGTATTGTATCCACGTGTATGTTACATTAGTATAATTGAATAGTTGTATAATCTAATTCACGTGTATTTTTGTGTACATGGTACTTACGTATCAGTGTCAATGTATATAAGTGTAAAGTATATTAGTGTGTCGCATTAATGTGCATTGGTGTATTGTGCCTATATTTTAGTGTATCGTGTATTAGTGTTTAGTATATACGTGTATAGTATATTAGTGTGTCGCATCTATGCGCATTGGTGTATTGTATCTATCTTTTAGTGTATAGTATATTAGTGTGAAACATTTATGTATATTGACGCATCGTGTCATTGGTTTATTGTGTCTATAAATATATTCTAGCATCATATTGTCATGTTTCAAGATCTAAGAACATACAGAGTAACACTTGTAGTAGTACTGTGTATTATTAATATTTACACAAAAGTGTATTTTAAAATATATAGAATTTACGCAGTATCTATGTGTATCAATACTTAACTTTTTTATATATTGTAACTTAGCGTAAGTTTCTACCTATCTCAGCGTATTGTATCCACGTGTATGTTACAGTAGTGTAATAGAATAATTGTATTATCTTACCTATGTGTATTTTTGTGTACATGGTACTTATGTATTAGTGTCAATGTATGCTAGTGTGTCGCATTTATGCGCACTGGTGTATTGTGTCTATCTTTTAGTGTATAGTATATTAGTGAATTATTGTATAGTATACTGGTGTATAGTATATTAGTGTATAGAATACTGGTGTATAGCGTATTAGTGTGTCACAATTATGTGTATTGGTGTATTGTGTCTATCTTTGAGTTTACAGTATCTTAGTGTGTTGCATTATGTACATTGACGCATTGTGCGATTACACGATCAGGTCTATTTGTAAACTACTATATTTATGTCTATTTAAAGTTTCAGCTACAGATAGTTGCAGGGTCCGGACAGCACCTGAGTAGTCATTGTAAGCCGTCCGGGTGTCCGGCCCTGCTGTCACCTGTCACCTGTCTCTTAGGCGAAATCTGTGAAGATAGGACATACATGGGCCATGCCCTGTCAGATACTGTGTGAGGTGCGAAGATCTGCTATTTAAATTGTGGTTAACGTTTGGTTGGAAATCATACAGTCTTCTGGCTGTGGTGCTTGTCTCCCAGTAGTTTTGCCACTGCTTCATTAGTTGACATTTGAGAGTAGTTTTCAGATACGAGTGCAGAAGGGGTACACCAATGCTATAATTTGCCAAATGTAGCCATTTTTGGTGACCAGCATTGACGCCTAGGTATATCAGGAGAGTTTTTCTCATATCCCAGGTTATCGCTGAGTTGTCTCCAGAATTCAGATATCGGTCAGTTCAGAATTATTTGATTTACGACACAAAATGCATAATAATATTATCAGTAAAAAGTTACAGACAGAAGTAGAAGTCGTAAGTTCAATTAAAAAATTTCTTAGTAAAATTACTACATAAAGTACATCAAATAAACAAACAAATAAATAAGTAAAAGCACATAATTCTTTAAAAATACGTAAAAAAATACAGTCAAATAAGCCGAAATATTCACATAACTTTAGAGTATTATTTAGAAGTGACAAGTATTTCCTTAACTAAAAGGTTGAAGACAGGAAATGTATTATCACTTTATCATAATAACTTTGGATTATTTAAAATGAATTTCCTATTACGAGCGAAATTATATTTTTCTTAAAAAGATTTTTTTTTACAAATTGACATTCTTATGTTGGAAGAATAATTACTGGGAAAAAAAGAAACGAAAGTAAAAAAACATCGTCTCCTCCTTGACAGATGTGTAAGGATAAGAAGGAGCCCATTTTGTCTCCTTGATGCGTGTGGGAGATAAGAATGATGTATTGATGAGAGCTTAGAGCCTCGGGTAATTGCCTTTGGGTCCAGGGGTTATTAGATCGTATCCCGATGACTTCTTGATATGCCTTCTTTTCCTTCCCTATTATTTAATGACTCTTATACTGCTGAGAAGGGGTTGACAATAAAGGTCACTGCACTCTAGATGACAGAATTGCATTTAGGAAGTAAGTTTGGCATCTAAAAATTAATATCAGAAGTTTTCAATTTTCTGCAGTACTGATTGGAACTGGATTCGAATCATTGAGAAAGCATGGATGTTTTTAAATGTATAGTGTCTTTGCGGCATGGGGGCACTTAAAATGGCCTCCTGCCGAAAGATTAAGGTAAGGATCTCTCGAGAGGTTGGTGGTGGAGAAAGAGAGATAAGAGATGCTTAAATTTGGCCTCGAGGTTTTCCTCTTGCGAAACTGTGATGGAACTAAACAAGGTATCAGCCTGCTGTTGGCTTTGGCCAACAGCAGGCTAAAATCTTTCTAGTCGCGGTGAATTCATGGATCTGAACTAGGTTATCTTTAGAACAGGATAATGATCTCATTAGGAGAAGTATATACCATGAATAATTTTCGAACACTAGTTCATTAGTCAAAAGGGTTTGTCCCTGAGGGACTATTGGTTTCCTTTTGCGATACTCCGTCGAATCACTCTGAATGTCCGTTTCACTTTTCAAACTGTTGCCACCAAATATTATCGCCTTGTAATGTATTTGAAGAAATTGAATAATGGAGAATCTGCATAAATGTATGTAGGTTTCTCGCATAAATGCATAAATGTATGTAGGTTTTATTGTGATAAAACAGCGGTACCTAGAGCCAACCAATTTTGAATGACGTAATCCTACTGCGAATATGGGCATCTGGAAGCACAAATTTGAAATTTGGAATTTGTTTTATTATCGATTTCATATTTGTCAAACTTTAACGAATTTTTTATTAACAAACTCAAGGATTTCAAAGCGAGCAATGGCGACGTTGTACAGAAAAAGCATCTTGATCTCCAGCGCGCGAGACTGTGTATCGGAAATTCTAAAGATGTGCTCAATTTAAAATGATTTTGCGATATTGCTCTTGAACTGAATTTTATGGTTTAAGTGCGAAGATTGCGATATTTAATAAATAAATTTTACGCACAAAATGTTAAAAAATCCGCCCTTTGGCCGTTAATTTAAAATCTGATACCTTTCACGGATTTTCTTTTCTTTTCTTTTCTTTTTACTTCCTTGTACGAAGTAAAAAGGAAGTATTGTAATCGCGAAAAGTTTCAGGCAGCATATTTCAACGAAAATATCCATTTTGACCGCTATCGAATGCAATTTAACGATGTTTTTGCATGATATCTGTACGTAACGACAGAATAAAAGACTCTTTTCCTTGAAAAAAATTATAAAACTGTTTAAAATTAATTCTGAAGAGAATTTTTCGTGGCGTCTGTACGAACGTATGTACGTACGTGCCTACGTACGTATCTCGCATAACTCAAAAACGAGTAGCCTCAGGACGTTGAAATTTTGTATATAGGACTGCTATAACATGTAGATGTGCACTTTATATTTTGTTTGCAATCGGCCGCACCAAACGTATTTAAATACTATATTTATATATAGAGAGTGGATATATATTATATATATATCCACTCTGTTACCCGGCTCAGTGATCTCAGTTTCTTTACTCTTATATGTTTGTAAATTGTACATTTTTTGCTTTAAAAATGATTGTATTATGTTGTTTTTATCTTCCGATTAAGGTTTTTATGCCTTTAGTAAATCTGTATGCAATATTTTTTAAAATTATCAACAATTTTAAAGTTGTCTAAGTGCCGCTAAGCCTTTTTTTAATGGCGGCCATTAATGTTTACATTTGAAACAGGAGACTAGTGGATTATTTGCCAATCTAGAGAAATTTAGCTTCGTAACAACAAAGATAACGCATTCATTTATTATTGCCAATTAAATCATGCTTAATTTTTTCTGGAATGTTTTCGAGGAAATAATTGTTTAAGACTTACTTCGTAATTTTTAATAAACCTATTTAGAGTTTTTATGTATTTTTGCCTTCTCGCGAAAGGAGAACTGAATTAATTAAATGAGAAATTCTCAATCGTCTGTGAAAAACTGTTTCTTTTTTGTTTTGTTTGCTTAATTTCTTTTATACATCATTCTAGCTTTATTATAGTATTTGAATAGAACATGTGGCAACGATTAGATAATTCTATTCTTTAAATGATATAAAATTTATGCATTTTGAGTTATAATATGAACGAAATAAATATGTTAACTGTTATATAATTATTGGATTGTATAACAGTTAACTTAGTTTCCGTTATATAATTATTATATAAGTTAACTGTTATATAATTATTAATACTGTTAAGTTAATCTAGCGCCAGAGTGTCGTTATGGTAAACAAATACTAGAGGGAATATTAAAGAATGCATTTATTCTATTGTGGTTTATGCGCTGTCAGCGAAGTAGATTTATTTCAATCCAATATGTTTAAATGAAGTGCAAGAAAAAATGCGTATAATTTAATATTCCGTACAAGGAATTTATGTGGTGTACACATCAGATTTTTTTTAGATATCTTTCACGGAATGTTGACTATGTTTTTATTTTGGATCGCATTCAAAATGTATAACCAGAGGGAAAATTTGTAGTAGTAGTATCATAGTTTTATTATTTATAGTACACTTTAGGATTCTTATTATAATATTTATATTAATTATATTTATACATTTTCTCCTATTCTCTCGAGAGATAGATATTATGTATTATTATTGTATTATATCTCCTTTGTATTACTGAGTTATTTACTTCTGTAAGCCTCCTGCCATACTTTATGGAAGACTCCTGCCATACACAAGGAGTTTTGCATTGTTTTCTTAAATTGAAAAAAAAAAAAAAAAAAAAAAAGATAAATAACAGCAAGTAAGCTACAGGTCTGAAACATCGAGGAATTAATGCTCTGGTCAAGAATATATCATAACTTAAAAGCATAATTTCATAAATTTTACAGAACTATCAAGACATCAAGACAGACGAAAAATACACAAGGATAACATTAAACTAGCAAAGTAGCAACCTTATGTTTGGCGTAGACTTTAGTGAAGACTCTATTAATTTCGAAGGGAAGCAGATACAGGTCAATTTTCATCAGGAGCAAAGAAATCTCCAATGAAGTTAAAGCCATGATTTTATTATAGGCAACAAACGACGTTAACGTTTCACCAAACTTTAACGTTTCGCATCAAGCTAACGTAACGTAACGAATTTTATGTCTGAAAAAGCAAAATTGATAAGGTCTTCGATAGCTAACCATAGCTGGAAATTTAATCACAATTTTGAATTTGGGTCTACAAAAATTATTAAAAAAACTTCTTCCATTGGTCGAATAGATTTTCTTGAAGCTTTTCACATTCACGGAGATTTATCTCGTTCAGTTAATGACCTTAATTCCAATTCAGATCTTTCTATCGCTTTTAAAATTCTATTAATTTAGTTTTTTAATTTTGTTTTTAATATTTCTGCAGACAGATGGCGCCACATTCTCGTTCGCTTTACTCCTGTTGGGTGTAAATGTAACCATGCCTTTTCCTTCGTTGCAGATTGCTTTGCTGCCGATGAAGAAGGACCTGTACCCATTTGCCCTCGAAATCAATAAAGTTTCGAAAAAAACCTACATCCAAACTCAAAATTCTTCCTTTCTAATTTTACAGCTTGCATGATACTGTAAGGGAGAAATACGGTAGCATTAAGAGCAATCTCAGATTTAAAAAAGAAGATAATATTTACCTTCCCTCTAAAATTAATTTCACAATAACTCGACGGCATATTAAATATTCAGTTAATTGTAATAAATTATAAATAATAAGTTTCAGTTTCGAAGATTATGATGCTTATAAAATTTCAGTATTGACTTATTAGAGGCTAGAAGTTTTCATTCATTTATTGCAATGCCTATTCTGCTAATGTACTATTTCTGCAGCGGAAGATTTAGTTAAGAAACCACTTGTTACATTCTAATTACGGATATTAACAACGTCTAACGATAATAAATAGTCTGGTACCGTCTGAATGACATCATCACATTCCACAGATAGAACTGTCGAAGAATTAAAGACATCCTTCTCTTTCTGATTGCTTTCTTCTAAATGAATTCAAGGTTTGCGACTTCTGAGACGCTCTGCGAAAAAGAGACATCTTTCAGCCGTACATTATAGTGACAGATTTATATTTTCTAGTCCTTTTAGTTAACATTTGCTTGTTTTTGTATATGGTAATCATTAGATGTACTTCAACATCACTTTTCTAGGTGATTAGAAAGGATTGCAACGAGCTCAAATTTATACATTTCTATGTTTAAACTACTCTTCCGAAATTAACCTTTTTACTTGTATGAAGTAAAAAAGGAAATATTGCAATCGCGAAAGATTTCGGGTATCATATATCAACGAAAATATCCATTTTGACGGCTATCAAATGCAATTTAACGATGTTTTTGCGTAACATCTGTACGTAAGGACAGAATAAAGGACTCGTTTTCTCTAAAAACTTATAAAATGAATATTTTGTGGCGTCTGTACGTATCTCACATAACTCAAATACGAGTAACCTCAAAACGATGAAATTTTGTATATAGGACTGCTATAACATGTAGATTAACGTAGATGTGCACCTCGTATTTTGGCTGCAGTCGGTCGCACCAAAAGTATATAAATATATGTATATACATATCCACTCTGTTACTCGGCTCCGTTAGCTCAGTTTCTTTATTCTTATATATTTGTAAATTGTTCATTTTTTTGCCTTAAAAATGGTTGAATTATGTTGTTCTTATCTCACGGTTAAGGTTTTCATGCCTTAAGTAAATCTGCATGCAATATGTTTAGAATTATCAACAATTTAAAAGTTCTTTAAGTGCGGTTAAGCTTAAGTATTTTTACCATGGCGGCATGTTTGTTTACATTTGAAACATAGCAGAATAGTGGATTTGTTGCCAATCAAAAGAAACTAACCTTCGCAACAAGAAAGATAACCGCTCCATTTGTTATCGCGAATTAAATCACGCTTAATTCATTCTCGAATTTATTCGAGGAATTAAGTGTTTAAGATGTTTTCGTCATTTTTAATATAGATATTTTGAGTTTTTATGTAATTTTGCCTTGTCGCGAAGAGAGAACTGAATTAATTGTATGACAAATACTGAATCGTCTGTGAAAAACTGTTTCTTTCTTTTTGTTTGTTTAATTTCTTTTATACATTGTTTTAGATTTATTATAGTATTAGAAAAGAACATGTGGCAATGATTAAATAGATAATTCTTCAGATGATATACATTTTATGCATTCTGAGTTATAAAATGAATGAAATGTAACGCTGTTAAGTAAACCTAGCGCCAGACTGTCGCTATGGTAAGCAAATATAGTGAATTTTAAAGAGTGCATTTATTCTATTGTGGTTTATGCGCTATCGACGAAGTACATTTAATTCAATCCAATAAATTTAAATGAAATGGAAAAAAGAGGCGTATAATTTAATATTCTGTACACGGAATTCATGTGGTGTACACATCAGATTTTTTACCTGTACGAAGTACTGTAATCGCGAAAAGGTTCGAGAATCATATTTCAAGAGAAATATCCAGATTGACTATTTTCCAAACCCATTGGGATTGTTATTATTATTATTATTTGCGTGACGTTTATATGTACGGACAGAATAAAGGACTCTTTTTTCCAAAACGGTGTATTGTCAAATGGATTTAAAATGGATTGAAAAGAGATTTTTTTCACGAAAAGATATCCTTTTCAGTGAGATACAACGTATGTACGTATCCCGCATAACTTAAAAACTATTAGTAGTAGAACATTGAAATTTTGTATCTGTGACCGCTATAACATGTAGTTGTGCTCCTCACGTTTTTATTGCAATCGGTAGCACCAAACATATTTGCATATACCTACTCTTTTACTCTGCTTAGAAGTCCTTACAGGGCCTTTAGTTTCGTAATAGGTGGTGGTAATTATCTACTTCCAATAACAGAAGTGTTTTAAATAACGAAATTGTCCAGGATATCTAATTTCAAATTTTGCAATTTTGATGTCATTTTTTCATGCCTTAAGATTTATTTTATATTCTTTTATATATTCTTCATGCGTTTACATATTATATCGGGATAAACCTTCTGCATGGTATTTCATTCATAAAATAATAACGAGTAAATAATATAATAATGAAAAATATTGTAGTTTCGTCGGAAATTACACTTGAGCAACTGACGTACGTAAAATTCAAGTTACGTAAAGATTTACGGGACGTATTACTTACGTAACTTGGGGGGATTACTGTAATACGCATAATGAAATGCAAATAACTTGCATAGACAAAAAATAATTTCAGTTTTTGTAACTAAGCAATAATGTGCCGATTATATTGGTGGTAATTGGTGTATTTAATTATGGCAAAGCACACTAGGGCTATCTGCCTAAGGGGAGAGATGCCTTCGGGGAGGACTTTCTAAGGGAAACTGGCTCGTATATACGTTACACATGGCCAAAACCACGAAAACACCCATGCAGCCAGCACGTTCGCGGGACCGATTATATTGGAATTAATGGTTTAATGATGGGTAAAATTTAGATTAATGTGAACAGATTTTTTCAAAAGGTCCACTAGCAGCTGAGCAGTAAAATCACTGAACACTGGTTGGCTGGCTGCATAAGTGTTTTCGTGGTTTTTGGACCATGTGTAACGTACGTATAAACGAGTCACTTTCCCTTGGAAAGTCCTCCACGAAGGCATGCTTTTCCTTAGGCTAATTGCGTATAAATGGACTGATAAGTAATCTTCCGATAAGGGACTTTTGTATCGACAGATTTTAAGCGCCTTTAAGGGGGCTCATACACCTTAAACCCCTTATGATCTTCGAATATGTGACTGTTGCCAGAATTGGGATATTTTATTTATTTTAAAAGCAATTACTCCCAACTTTTTATAGCTGACTACATAGTATAGCTGCTTTGAAAATTAGTAATCAAAAAGTTTGTGTAGCCACAAATATTTTTTTTATTTAATCCCATTTGTGACAAAACTTTTCGTCGAGTTTCCTTTTTGCGCGCATGATATTTTAAAAATGGCTAACGGTACATACTTGAAATTAGATGGAATTGTTTATGTGGGCACTATTTTCCAGCAGAACCAAAAATCTTATAAATATTTTAATATTAAAAAATTTTGGGCACGAAAATACTACAGAATATTTTTAATAAAATACGTTTTATAAACTCAGCTCCAAATAAAATAAAAATTTAACATGAAATTCTTAGGATTTTTGATTCACAGTAGTTTCCAAATGTTATTAAAGCTATATATTAAATATGGAATTAAATTATGCAACAGAATGTCTTAAACTGTGCGTGCAAGGTGGAAACATGACGAAAGATTTTGTCACAAAGCGGATTAAATTATAAAAATATTTGGGGCAACACAAACTTTCTGATGGCTATTTCAGAAAGCAGCTATATTGTGTAGCCAGCTGTAAAACGTTGGAAGTAATTGCCTTTAAAATAAATAAGTTATCCCGATTCTTGAAACAGTCACATATTCGAAGATCTTATGGGTTTTAAGGTGTATGAGTCCCCTTAAATCAGAAACATGCGTGACTTGCTTTCAGATTCAAAGCACGGCTCTTTAACTTCTTCTAAGATACATCGAATTGTAACGCTTACCCAATCTCTCAGTTTTATGCCAAGATTTCTATCTATCTAAACTATCAAAATAAAATTTACAAAAGTACGAAATAACAATGACTGCCTATTCATTCTATCCAAAAGCATCAGGTAAATAAATTTAACTGAGGAATAAATCGAAATTTTTCTCAATATTCACCTCTGGTTTCGGCTTACTTTCGATTCACGTGCTGCGAAATGCCACCATATTCTTGTGATCTGTTCTTTCTCAGGTGACTGCAATAAATAAATATAATAATAATAAGACGAGATTTTTTTAGCTGCTAGCTTACTATTTCAGGAATTAGTTACTAAGAAATATTCTTTATTCAGTTGCAGGAATTGACTGGTTTTGAGTAGGTGAAGAAGTTATTTATATCTATTATTTTAAAAGAAGATTTATTTCATGTCCTAGTTATTTCATAGTTGAAGGTCAAATGGTTACGATGGAAACGAAATTCGATATTTAGGTATTCAGCACATTTTTAACAAAATTTTGAAAGATTTAGAACATTAGGGCTTCCACATTTCCACATGACCATATTCTATGGAAGATTACCTTATTCAAATTTTGATGGCTCTAGTTACCAATGTTTTATCCCAATGCGAGAAACATACATACATTTATGCAGATTCTTAATTATTTAATTTCTTTAGGTATAACCGAGGACGATAATATTGGGTGCAACAATCTGAAAAGTAATTCAGACTTTTAAAGTTTCGAAGCTTTTAAAGTTTTCGACGGCCCTTGGGCTATCAATGGAGAAATAAATTAAAAATTATTTATAAAGAAATAATTACACATATATAACAAAACTTGTATTACAATGTGTAGTTTAATAGGTGTCCCCCGATAACATCGCGGAGAAAACAACGCAAGGCGAAAACGTCGTGCTACAAAACATCGTGGGAGAAAACATCGCAAAGAGAAAACATCGCAGTCCGAAAGCATCGTGGTACAAAACATCGTCGTCGAAAATAAAGCGGTTCAAAAACCTCGCAGTTTAAAAACATCGTCAACGAAAATATCGCGGTAAAAAATAAAGTATCTACAAATCATCGCATGACGATAACATCGCAGACATGCTTTTTTCAGGTTTTAATGACTGTAAATTGATATTCGCATGATGATTTGTAAGTGCAAGATGTAAAGAAGGATAATTTTTACTTTTACATTTTTTTAACTATTAAATTTATTTAAATTTTTGCTGAAAAAGTAAGGAGACTTAAGCATAGAAAATTAAATGCAACTTATCGATTATACTTTTCATGAAAAATTACCAGTAAAAACTTTATAAAAATGATTTATTTATGACCTTTGTTAGTTAATTATGTCGGTTAAAAATTCTATTGAGTTCTATAAGTCGCAATAATTTTCTATGCTTAAGTTTCCTTCTTATTTTATGTCGGTTAAGATTATGTCGGTTAAAAATTCTATTGAGTTCTATAAGTCGCAATAATTTTCTATGCTTAAGTTTCCTTCTTATTTTCTCAGAAAAAATTTATTAGTTAATAAAAAGTATGTAAAAATAAGTAAAACTTATCCTTCTTTCCATCTTGAGCTCACAAATCATTATGGGAATATCCATTTACAGTCATTAAAAAAGCATGTCTGCGATGTTATCGTCATGCGATGATTTGTAGATACTTTACTTTTTACCGCGATATTTTCGACGACGATGTTTTTAAACTGTGAAGTTTTTGAACTAGGACATGAAATAAATCTTCTTTTAAAACAATAGAAATAAATAACTTCTTCACATACTCAAAACCAGTCACTTTCTGCAACTGAATATAGAATATTTCTTAGTAACTAATTCCTGAAATAGTAAGCTAGCAGCTAAAAAAATCTCGTCTTATTATTATTTTATTTATTTATTGCAGTCTCCTGAGAAAGAACAGATCACAAGAATATGGTGGTATTTCGCAGCACGTGAATCGAAAGTAAGCCGAAACCAGAGGTGAATATTGAGAAAAATTTCGATTTATTCCTCAGTTAAATTTGTTTACCTGATGCTTTTGGATAGAATGAATAGGCAGTCATTGTTATTTCGTACTTTTGTAAATTTTATTTTTATATTTTAGATAGATAGAAATCTTGGCATAAAACTGAGAGATTGGGTAAGCGTTACAATTCGATGTAGCTTAGAAGAAGTTAAAGAGCCGTGCTTTGAATCTGAAAGCAAGTCACGCATGTTTCTGATTTAAGTGGACTCATACACCTTAAAACCCATAAGATCTTCGAATATGTGACTGTTGCAAGAATCGGGATAACTTATTTATTTTAAAGGCAATTACTTCCAACGTTTTACAGCTGGCTACACAATATAGCTGCTTTCTGAAATAGCCATCAGAAAGTTTGTGTTGCCACAAATATTTTTAAAATTTAATCCGATTTGTGACAAAATCTTTCGTCATGTTTCCAGCTTGCGCGCACAGTTTAAAACATTCTGTTGCATAACTGAATTCAAATATATAATTAAATTATTTTTTAAGTTCTTATGTTAGTGATATGGAAATGCAATGATGTATTTATTATTTTCTCCCACGGTGTTTTGTAGCTCGACGTTTTCGCCTTGCGTTATTTTCTACGCAACGTTTTCGTCATCAGAAAGTTTGTGTTGCCACAAATATTTTTAAAATTTAATCCAATTTGTGACAAAATCTTTCGTCATGTTTCCAGCTTGCGCGCACAGTTTAAAACATTCTGTTGCATAACTGAATTCAAATATATAATTAAATTATTTTTTAAGTTCTTATGTTAGTGATATGGAAATGCAATGATGTATTTATTATTTTCTCCCACGATGTTTTGTAGCACGACGTTTTCGCCTTGCGTTATTTTCTAAGCAACGTTTTCGTCCGCGATGTTTTTGCCGCGATGTTTTCCGCTGTAACCGTTTAATATGATAGAAAATCGAAAGCATAGCTTATCCACCCTATCCATAGCACTCGCATTCAGTACAAAACTGCATTACTTATTTTACCATACTTCTTTCAATTTAATATAAAAATTATTACTTCGATTCTGACTTCGATCAAAATATTTTTAAGAAAATAAAAATTTGGATCTGTGGAGGTTTTAAGTGATGAATAACGTCACTCTATTTAACGAAAACTTTTTTTTCTTTGTCCTTTTTCTTCCTTCCTTCCTTCCTTTTTTAAGTAGCTAATCCAAAACGAAAGAAAAATTGATCTCTGAACGGCTATCTGATCGAAATTCTTTTGATAAAATGTTAATTAAAGGCTAATTAAGCTCCTTTCGTGTACTTAGCAGCTGTGGTAGAAAATGTGACATAAAATATCAGCATATTTTGATGAAAGTTTGGAAGCTCTTTATTATTCTCCAAGTACCTCTTAAGTTTATTTACAGTTTTTAGCGTGGATCGTGAAGAAGTCGATGTAAGATGACATATTATTTGTCTGTTAGTTTAAGATTAATGCGATTATGGCTGTTTTAAGTCACAAACATTATACAGGGGTTGGACAAAAATGTGGAAACACCTTTAAAAAAACATATTTCTTTGCTTAATATGGTGTAGGAAACCCGTTGGCATCCAAAACAGCTTGCAGTCTTCTCGGTATGGATAAATACAGTTCCTGTATGTTTGCCAAGGGAATATTATACCATTCTTCCTGAAAAACGGTGGCAAGTTCAGATAACGATGTTGGCGGTGGATAACGAGAACACACTTTCCGTTCCAATGTAGACCACAAGGGTTCGATAATATTCAGGTCTGGTGACTGTGGTGGCCAGGGGAGATGGGACAACTCATCCTCGTGCTCAGAAAACCAGTCCTGGACAATGTGAGCTGTGTGAACAGGGCTTTGTCGTCTTGGAAGACACCATCACCATCGGGGAACAAAGTTTGTACCATGGGATGAACTTGATCGGCCAAAATGTTCACATAAGTCTTGGCAGTCATGTGCCCTGACACAGTTATCATGGGGCTAGCAGAGAACCACGATATGGCTGCCCAAACCATAACAGAACCCCCGCCATGTTTCACTCTTGGCAACAAGCAGTCTGTATTATAGGCTTGAGATGGCGTTCTTCAGAAGTAAACTCGGCCAGAAGTGAGAAACAATGTGAAAGAAGACTCGTCAGACCATAGTACTCGCTTCCACTGCTCTATAGTCCAGGCTTTATGACTTAAACACCACCTTTTCCTGTTACGGGCATTAGCATCACTGATGAGTGGCTTCTCAATTGCAGCACGGCAAGCAATTCCCTGTTTATGAAGCTCCCTTCTAATTGTTTTTGTACTCACAGGGTTCGGTAACACAACATTCATTTCAGCAGTAACTTTTGCAGCTGTGGTCTTCTTATTTTTCGTCACAATTGCCCTTAATGAACGTCTGTCACGATCACTCAGGACACACTTTCGTCCGCGCTGTGATTTAGCAGATGCTGTTTTTCCGCTTTTCAAATATGCGAAATAAATCTTCGATACAGTACCTCTTGAAACACTAAACACCTCGGCTACCTTGCTTACGGAAGCACCTACCATACGTGCTCCAACAATTTGCCCACGTTCGAAGTCTGTTAACTCTGACGTAATGCAATGACAACCTCACATAACAGTACTCCGACAACAAATGAACTGTTTAGCACATTTACGAAGTTGTATAGGTGGCGTCAGTAGTCAAAAACGCCAGCGCCACCTACATATTTCATTAAAATCAATCTTTCTTTTCAAACATGCATTTCCCAAGGTGTTTCCATATTTTTGTTCATCCACTGTATGCCTGCTGTTCTAACCTTCCAGAACGCGCGCTTGGCAATTTCACATGAGCACGCGCGCGTCGTATTTTTTACGACATCCGTTTTTTACAGTTTTTGGCACGAAAAATGACAGAAATGAGTGAATATTGATAATAAATTTGTTCAGAAATAAAATATTTATCTTATTATTGCAAAATACAAATGATATTACATTTAAATATATAAGTAAATTATTTTTAAGTTCTTATGTTAGTGATATGGAAATGCAATGATGTATTTCATTGTAGAACATTTTAAATTTATTATTTAATAATTATATTTTAAAATCGAAGCTAATTTTAATATTTATCAAAGGCAAGTATAGACAAATGAAAAAGGAAAACACCTTGGTAGGGAAAAAAAAAAGTTTAGCATTACTTACTTCTGCAAGGAAATTTACTTCTCACTGGTTACAAAAACGCACTTTAAACAAACTTTAATATTTTTATTTATTTCTAAAAAAATAGAAATAAAAGAAAATAAGGAATGAAAATCGTTATTTTTCTCCCATCCAAAGGTTTAATTGTCTTCATCAGATAATTCTTGAAGAATGCCAGAAAAATCAGTGGGTTGCACATATTTTTTTTTGCCATGAAAACCGATATAAAATTTACAGAGCCAAATGTATTCAAATTAAAATAATACACAGCAATTAATAACACAAAATTACAAGATATTTGAGAAAAATAATATTTTCCGAATTTTCACCCACGAACACTCGCGTGTCGTAACTTTTACGAAAAAGCTGCCACGTAGCACAAATGCCCAGTAAAAAAAAAGTCAAATTATCAGGTTCAATGTTTCTTCTAACCTTCTTCGGAAACATACAATGACCTGACTAGAACAGAGAGCTTACTAAAGCTATGTTCACTAATTGTAGTAAGTAGACAGGATACAGACGAAGGGTATACAAAACCCTTTATTTTTTCTTTATGTACAATGACTTCCGTACTTCGGAATACAATGACCCTCCACTCGGGGTCTAACTTAAAAGATATCAAAATAAAACTAAACTCTAATTTAACTTTAGAATAAGATTGGCCTTATAATAACAGGAAGCGTATGTAGCACAGAGACTGTGAACACTACAATACGTTTAATTTATCAAGAGGATTAAAACCTCTGGCCTGGAAGGCAAGGTAGCAACTGCGTAACTTCTAAGGTAAGCGGCCTGCTTCGAACTCACGGCTTCCTCTCTTCTGCTTGGCAAAAAGGCCACACTTAAATACTTGGCGTTCGCCAGACAACTTTGCATAAACTCCTTCACGCTTATAATTCTGGCCGGAAGTAGAAAATAAGAAGTGATAGTGAAGATTTAAAATAAAATAAACGTTAGTAAAACTTAAGATCCTTACAAAATGACTTCCTGTTGGCACAATCCATGATGTGGGGAAGTGCAGAGGGGAGGAACAGAAATGACATTCATGCGTCTTAGCTTCGACATGCGAAAAATGTGCATTAAAAAACTGTATTTGTTGTAAAGTTTCCGCATATGCGAGTGCTGGAAGGCTAAACTTCATTTTCTTCAATGTATTGAGTTTCTGTATTTCCAAGGTAACCCTAGTTCTAGTTAGCCTTCGGGGTGAAACTCTAGCACATTCGTTGCGTATTCGAGAGGTCCAGGGTTCGAATCCCGGAGAGAGCACTGAACATTTTTGATTTTTCCTTTCTACTGGTTCGAAATAAGTTAATGTATCTAAAAATGGCGTCCGAACTTAAGGGGACTCATACACCTTAAAACCCATAAGATCTTCGAATATGTTACTGTTCCAAGAATTAGGATAACTTATTTATTTTAAAAGCAATTAGTTCCAAATTTTTACAGCTGACTACATAATATAGCTGGTTTCTGAAATAGTAATCCGAAAGTTTGTGTTGCCACAAATAGTTTTATAATTTAATCCGCTTTGTGACAAAAGTTTTGGTCCAGTTTCCAACTTGTGCACACAGTTTAAAACATTCTGTTGCATAATTTAATTTCATATTTAATATATAGCTTTTATAACATTTGGAAATTACTGTGAACCTAAAATTCTAAGAATTTCATGTTAATTTGTTTATTATATTTGGAGTTGAGTTCATAAAATTATTAAAAAAATCTGTAATGTTTTCGTGCATAAATTTTTTTAATACTACAATATTAATCAAATTTTTGGTTCAGTTAGAAAATAGTGCCCATATAAAGAATTCCATTAAATTTTAAGTATGTACCATTAGCCATTTTTAAAATATCATGCGCGCAAGGTGGAAACATGACGAAACCTTTTGTCACAAAGCGGATTAAATTTCAAAAATATTTGTGGCAACACAAACTTTCTGGTTACTAGTTTCTAAAGCAGCTATATTATGTAGTCAGCTGTAAAACGTTGGAAGTAATTGCTTTTAAAATAAATAAATTACCCCAATTCTTGCAACAGTCACATATTCGAAGATCATAAGGGGTTTATGGTGTATGAGTCTCCTTAAAAGGTGGTGGATAATTATTCGTCACCATTCAGGATTTGGCGATTGAGCCCTCTAATCCTCATTCGCCCTGGTGAGGAGTATATAAAATATAAAAGGGGGAGTATATAAGGTGTTTTCTGTCTCCTTTCAACATGCCTTCGGGGTGTAACGGTAGCACAGTCGGTGCGTATTCGAGAAGTCCAGATTCGAGTCCTAGCGAAGGCATTGCTCATTTTTCACGTTTCCAGCATAAAAGACTAATGTTTCTTCAATGTAATTAATTCTTTTCTGACTATTATAAAGTGATTTTATTCCTAATGATTATCCGAGAAAATGTTTTTCCTTGATAGCAATAAATGAAATCTCTGTTGATAGAAGAGTAAGATATCCCGAAATACAAATAGTATTGTTACGAATTTGGTATTTAAAAACCTAATGTTACTTCAATTATAAATTAAATGGTTTTATTTCTCGCGCAGTGCAGCGCGTGACGAATATTAAAAATTGTGCTTAATGGGAGTTCTATAACATCTAGTTGTGCACTCCCCTTTTTTATTGCAATCGGCAGCATAAAACGTATATATATGTTACCGTGAAAGACCGAAATTGGAGAATGTCGACTTTCACCGGAGAATGTCAACATTCACCAAATACGTCGGTGAAAGATCGAACATTCTTGTACATTCGGACCCTCACCGGTGTATGTCGACAATCACAGATATGCTCTGGTGTAGGTCGAAAAGAGAGGAGTATATGTACACGCTGCCATTCCAAAAGGAAGTGTTCCACAAATAAATGCAGTTGTAAAAGCAAGGGCCTCTTGTGCAATTCAAAGTGTCATAATAGTTTAAGTTGTTGCAATAAATAAGATTTGAATCACATAATTTGGTAAGTTTATAACTTCTATTATTTTCTTTTCTCATTTTGGATGTATTGTGTGTTTTACGTTCTTATATTCTTAAGTTCTTATTCTGAGTCTCAAGTGCGTTTATTCGCGACTGAATGACGGAGAAGAAAATATAATATTGTTATATGTTCAACACTCACCATTAGTACATGGTGAATGTCGACATTGACCGGTGTGAGTCAGAAATAAGAGTATTTGGAAAATATTTCGGACATACACCAAACGACTATGTGAATGTTGACATTCACCGGGTAAAGTCGACATTCTCCAGATTTCGGTCTTTCACCGTAACATATATTTTACCAGTGTATGACAATTCGGAAGGCGCACGAGACCCAATCGACTAGTTCCTGGTAATCTCGACTTATTCTTCAGCACGCATTTTTCAGTTCAGAAGATAGTGCACAGACCATTTAACATCAATCTGAGCCTTTGTCGGGATTTGAACAACGTATGTCTCAACTGTCAGATGATTATGTAATCAGATGATTCGTAAGAACTTTCGCAACGAAAGCATGCAAGGATGAATGCAGTAATTCGTTATATTCTCCCCAGTATGACAAAGAATAAGTACGAAACCAAATCCAAGAGAGGAAAAATTTCCATCCAGCTCAACAGTTTGGGCGAAACTATAGAGAATTTTTTACATTTAAATTTCCAGGATTTCAATTGGTTTTCGAATTCTGAAAGCATACGGAATGAATACGTTAAATTTCATCAATTTTTAATTTATTTTTCATAACATCCAAAAATATCTAACACAAAATATTTCCCTTCTTTGGTATGTGGTTGAATGTCAAACGATCAAACGTTATTAATACTTATTGCTTTTCTGACATGAGCGAAATATTCTGCTAATTACTTTTTGATCCTTTGATTAATGAAGCAAGGATGAGAAAACATCAAATTAATTATTCTCATCACAAATAACATAGGATTTAAGTTAGGAAAAGACTCACATAGTAAAACCTCTTGTTAATTCTAGCAACGAAGCTCTAGGAGATTGATTAAATCCTTATGTGAATTTGTGAGTACTTATTTATGCATGCAAGAGATGAACTCAGTGTATATACACAAAGAGAAAGAGATATCCTTAAACAAACTAGAGTACATTAAAAGTTCATTTGTTACTTATCACATATCCTGGCTCACACTATCTTGGTGATAAATATCTTGTTTGGAACCCTTATCCACTATTACGTCTAATATTCATTCCAGAAATTCATAAATATTATGGAGCTTTCGGTCGGGGTGTTCGTAATTATCTGAATTAAAGTTTTCGGAGCTCCATTTTCAATTATTAAAAAAAAAAAAAAAAAAACATTCGCTTATTGCATCACCGCCGACAGACCATTATCATGTAAATAACTCCCAGCAAATTTCTTCCCGTTTTATACAGCATGCGATTGTAAAAATATAAATTTCACGAGTATTTTACATTTTACATATTCTTACGAAATGTACGGGCGCGGTAAGAGAGCTTCCCCGCGAAGCAGGTTTAGGGTTGCCATAAAATGCTTGGAAAAGCAGGGTTGTCACATTTGGCGAGAAATCGCCCATTTGGCGACAAATCGGCGATATGCCATGGACGGATGGAGAACTTTCTGGAACGAATTCTTACCGGTTTAATCCAGAATGTTCTCGAACACAAGCCGAAAGCTATATAAACCCTGCTGGTCCGCAGTCAGTTAGTTTGTGTGCCTCGTCTAACGAGCTGATAGTCAGTCATTGAGAGAGTGTGCCTGCGAATTAGTGTGTCTCATATAGTTAGTCCGTGCGGAGACGATCGAGTTGACAGCCGGTCCGTCAGTGCCGAGTGGGTCGTCGAGTGCATCGAAGAGTTTCTTAGTGTATCGCGGTTGGTGCATCGTTGAGAGGGCGTGTTGATCTCCGGGAACGACTGAACCGAAGAGTCGGGAGCTGTGCTCTGTATGTCGTCGAGTGCATCGCGAGTTGTAGCGTGGAGAGTCTCGAGAGTACGTGGAGTTCCGAGAACGACCGAGCAGAGTCGGGAGCTGTACTCTGGTGCTTTACAATGAAGCTGTCTCCACCGTTATTGCCTGACATTGTGAAGGCTGTGTCTCTGATTGTTCCAGCGTTTTTATGGGAGATCTTCGACTACTGTAAAAAGTGATTTTGGAGCTGTCCTGATTATCATTGGCTAAATAAAATGTGTTTCGATACTTCATCAAGTATCCTCGTTATTCACTCCAAACCTACCTAAATCTACGAACCCCGTACGTAAGAACATTCGGCTAGCCACGTGTTTTGAGTGAGTCCATGCCGCACAGACATTATACATTTAGAAACATCCACGCCTTCTCCGAGATTTGAACCTGGGCCTTCGATACGGCAGTTAGAGTGACTACCCATTATCCCGGTTGGGCAATGTGATTAGGTTTTAAAATGGAATTAAAATTTTCGTTTTATATTTATACCGCTGCGTAACGACAAAGACTGATATTTTTATCAGTACTTTCTTATTTAATACCTTAATCATAAAACATAAACTGAAATTTATTTCAAACAAAATTTCCTTGTTATAAATAATAATTTCGCTCAAATACTTCCCAAAATCTTATATATATGCGGCTTAAGTGTTTGTCGCCGATAGTTTATTGGTTGTTTGCGTAACTGTAAATTGTTTTATTCCCCGTGCAGTGCAGAGCGTGACGAAAATTGTGAGAAAGCTAAACCGAAAAAATTAAAAATACAAGAACACGTGCATTTAACATTTAATAAATAAATTTAGCATCTATATATAATAGAATTCGGAAATATGCAACCGGCAACGAAGAAAAAACAAATTAAATTAAATAAATAATTATCTTTATTATATGCGGCTTAAGTGTCTGTTTCTCGCCGATAGTTTATTGGTTGCTTGCGTAACTGTACTGGCCAATGGGGTGAAGTTGCCCCGGCACAGGGTTGCCGTTTCAATTGAGACTTAGACAATTTCCTGTAAGACTTGCCTTTGGTATGACCATCCATAAGTCTCAGGGCCAAACACTTAAGCGTGTTGGCATTTTTTTACCTGAGCCTGCATTTGGACACGGTCAACTTTATCTTGCCTGTTCAAGAGTTCGTGAAAGAACGGACGTAAAATTAAAAATAATAATGGATGGTCCTCTGCAAGGCGAGCTTAAAAATGATGGAAAGATCTACACAAGAAATGTTGTGTACAGAGAGATCTTTGACATGTGAATTAACATTTTATTATTTAAATCACCTTTATTGATTGAGCTAGCGGTGGCTGTTAAGAAATGTACCGCCAGTGGTTTCCTTCATTGCACTCTACTTTAAGCTATTAAGCAAGTAGAAGGGGGGGAGCACGTAGGGCACTAAGGAAAGGCGCGCCCTCGCCGCTTGCTCTGGGTAATTCAGTTTGAATTAGCAGACACCTTTGCACAAATCATTTTATTTACAATTTATAATACCTAGAACAGCGGTCATTTCGTATGACTGCGGCCTTTCTAGTATTCTATAATTCATCATTATGTCAATGGTTTTCGCACTGTTTTTCTTAATAATCTTTAAGACGCAGCCCTTCCCCCCCCCCATTTTAACATCAACAAGAATTCATGAATTAATTAAAAATTAAGAATTAATGCTGAATTTTACTTATTATGAGTTTATCTAAAATAACATATATTTTTTTTTTTTCATATTTCGATTCTGCAACTCAAATTATGTCTAGATAATAAATTTTCTAATTTTGAGAAATTTATGGAGATATTAAAAAATTTATCTTGGCGAAATTTTTAGTTTGTGCCAAGAATTATTCACTTGGCGGAATTCGTACTTTATAGTAACATACCCACCTTTCCTTTTTTTTTTTTTTTTCCATTGATGCACAGGAGTAAAAAATCTGATGTGTACACCATATGATTTCCTTGTACGGAATATTAAATTATACGCATTTTTTCTTGTATTTCATTTAAACTTATTGGATTGAATTAAATCTACTTCGCCGACACCGCATAAACCACGATAGAATAAATGCATTCTTTAAAATTCACTGTAGTGTGTGTTTACCATGGCGACATTCTGGCGCTAGATTCACTTAACAGTATTATATTTCGTTCATATTATAACTCATAATGCACAAAATTTATATCATCTAAAGAATAGAATTATCTAATCGTTCCCACATGTTCTATTCAAATACTATAATAAAGCTAGAATCATGTATAAAAGAAATTAAGCAAACAAAACAAAAAAGAAACAGTTTTTCACAGACGATTCAGTATTTCTC
Organism: Stegodyphus dumicola; assembly: GCF_044657685.1. NCBI lineage: Eukaryota > Metazoa > Arthropoda > Arachnida > Araneae > Eresidae > Stegodyphus > Stegodyphus dumicola. The sequence goes on along the minus strand of NC_140772.1, from coordinate 15,180,151 downwards.
ATTTAATTAATTCAGTTCTCACTTCGCGAGAAGGCAAAAATACATAAAAACTCAAAATATCTATATTAAAAATTACGAAGTAAATCTCAAACGCTTATTTCCTCGAAAAAATTTCAGAAAGAATTAAGCATGATTTTATTGGCAATAATAAATGAATGCGTTATCTTTGTTGTTGCGAAGTTAAGTGTCTCTAGATTGGCAATAAATCCACTAGTCTCCTGTTTCAAATGTATACATCAATGGCCGCCATTAAAAACAGGCTTTAGCGGCAATTAAACAACTTTAAAATTGCTGATAATTCTAAAAATATTGCACACAGATTTACTAAAGGCATAAAATCCTTAACCGGAAGACAAAAACAACGTAATTCAATCATTTTTAAAGCAAAAAATGTACAATTTACAAACATATAAGAGTAAAGAAACTGAGATCACTGAGCCGGGTAACAGAGTGGATATACATATAAATATATTTATGTACGTTTCGTGCGGCCGATTGCATTCAAAATACGAGGTGCACACCTACATGTTATAGCTGTCCTATATACAAAATTTCAACGTTCTGAGGCTACTCGTTTTTGAGTTATGCGAGATACGTACGTACACACGTACGCACGTACGTACATACGTTCGTACAGATGCCACGAAAAATTCTCTTCAGAATTTATTTTAAAGCAATTTTATCACTTTTTTGGCGGAAACGAGTCTCTTATTCTGTTCTTACGCACAGATATCACGCAAAAACATCGTTAAATTGCATTCGATAGCGGTCAAAATGGATATTTTCATTGAAATATGCTGCCTGAAAGTTTTCGCGATTACAATACTTCCTCTTTACTTCGTACAAGGAAGTAAAAAGAGATATTAATAAATATATATCAAATTCAATTAACATTGAGGAGAGAAAATTTTGAAAGCTAATTTTTTTAAAAACTACTCGTGCGATTTTTACAAAACTTGGCAGTTTGTTATAATTTGAGTGATAGAATCAAAATAGCGGGGAAAAGAATTTGTAAGTTATTTCAGAAAATGTCCGACATTAATTTAACTGTTAAAAATGGCGCTCTTTGTATGCAGTTGTTATTAATAAATTAAAAACAGCAATTTTTATTTTAAATTTATGAAGTTTTTGATATTAAATCCACAACAGAGGTTTCGCAGATTTCTTGAAGCCTTCCTTTCTAAAGTCACAAATTTGATACATGCCCATGAATAAATAATTTATTCTCTGATATGTCGTCCATTAATTATGCTGCATAAGTAACATACCCTCAACGAATATGCATTGTACCTAAGCCCTTAAGCGGAACCAGTTTCCCAGATTCCGAGGAAGCAATTTTCAGGAAAAATTAATGTTTTTAACCTATTTACGAAACACGACATTTCCCATCGATTGGAGGAGAGATAAGCCCCTTTCGTCACCTGGGGAACGAGAGAGGGATTCGCACGCAGAAACGGCAAAGCTGTAAATAAATGTGTATTGACTGCTCGGGACGAGGAGAAATTCTCAAGTATTTGTCATTCTTCGTTAAGGATAATCGGTTTGTAGCAGTCCATGGACATGAGGTTTATTGCCAAATGCGGGAAATGCCTGAGGAAGTTAGCATGCGATGTTTTCTTCCGGGAATAATTTGCGATTCATTAAAACATTTTACAAGTTTGTGCTGCAGTTTATGAGGAGAATTGCATTGTTATTTAAAATGTTGACTTCCTTGTACGAAGTAAAGAGCGCGAAAAATTTAGGGTATTGTATTTCATCAAAAATATCCATTTTGACTGCTCTCAATTCCATTTGAAAGCTATTTTTGCATTATATCTATACGTACGAACATAATAAAGGACACTTCTCCCAAAATTGATTGTGAAATAGATTTAAAATAGATTCAATAGACACTTTTTTCATGACGTCTGTACGTACGTGTGTACGTATGTCGTATAACTCAAAAACCAGTAATCTCAGAACGTTGAAATTTTGTATATAGGACTGCTATAACATGTAGTTGTATACCTCTCTTTTTGGTAGCAATCGGCCGCACCAAAATTATATAAGTATATATATCCACTCCGTTACTCGGCTCGGAGAGCTTACGCTGATTTTATTCTTATATGTTAGTAAATTGGGCATTTTTTTGCTTTAAAAGGGTTTGAAGTATATTATTCTTAAGTTTCAGTTAATGGTTTTATGTTTCTAGTTAATCTGCATGCAATAGTTGTAGATTACCAAAACTTTAAAAGTTGTTTAATTTCCACTAAGCCTAACGTAGCCGCCATTGTTTTACATTTGAAAATTAGTAGCAAAATCAATTCAGTTTCTGCACCAACTTCAGTGTCTTTATGCCGAGTGGAGCAAAAGTTATGGACACCGAAAACTCTGTCTTTCTGCATAATTTTAATTAATTTAAATTCTAATTTTTACTGCAAAAAAAATTTTTAACGGTTTTTAACTCTATATGGTGTTACAGGTTCTTCTATATTTTACATTTTTTAATGAAGATATTTTGAGGTTTTATGTATATTTATTTGTCTTGCTGCGAAGTGAGGAATGAATTGAATTCAGTGAAGATTATATCTCTAATGAAATTCGGTGAAATAAGTTTAAATGAAATTCAGCAAAAAATGTGGATAATTTAATAGGCCCTACAAGGAAGTCATGTGGTGTCCACATCAGATTTTTTAAATATAGTGTTAGATTACAAGAAACGAAACCATTCTGACAAACAGAAAGCTATTTTTACTTCCTTGTACGAAGTAATAAAGGAAGTATTGTAATCACGAAAACTTTCAGGCATCATATTTCAACGCAAATATCCATTTTGATCGCTATCGAATGCAATTTAGCGATGTTTTTGCGTGATATTTTTACGTAACGACAGAATAAAAGACTCTTTTCCTCCAAAAAGTATTGTAAAACTAATTTAAAATGAATTCTGAAGAGAATTTTTCGCGGCGTCTGTTCATCTCGCGTAACTCAAAAACGAGTAGCCTCAGAACGTTGAAATTATTATGTATATAGGACTGCTATAACATGCTGGTTGCAATCGGCCGCACCAAAAGTATATAAATATAGTATATATATATATATATATCCACTCTGTTACTCGGCTCAGTGATCTCAGTTTCTTTATTCTTATATGTTTGTAAATTTTGCAGTTTTTGTTTTAAAAATGATTTAATTATGTTATTCTTATCTTCCGGTTAAGATTTTTATGCCTTTAGTAAATCTGTATGCAATATTTTTAGAATTATCAACAATTTAAAATGTGTTGCTCTGTAATAACTCTGTAAGTGCCGCTAAGCCTAATAATTTTTGCCATGTTAGCCATTGCTTGTTGATATTTGAAAGAACAAAAGTGTAGACTTGTTGCTAATCTAGAGAAAGTAAGCTTCGCTATAACAAAGATAACACCTTCTTTTATTATTGCGAATTAAATCATGCTTAATACATTCTGGAATTTATTCGAGCAAATAAGTGTTTAAGAATTACTTCATAAATTTCAATGCAGACATTTTGAGTTTTTATGTATTTTTGCCTTGTCGCGAAGTGAGAACTGGATTAATTGAATGAGAAATACTGAATCGTCTATGAATTTTTTTTTTTTTTTTGTTATTGTTGTTCTTTGCTTAATTTCTTTTATATATCGTTTTAGATTTAATATAGTATTTGAATAGAACATGTGGCAACGATTAGATAATTCTTAAGATGATATAAATTTTGTGCATTAAAAATTAAACCCACGGATTCTGAAATTCTAAAAGCTTCCCATAACTATTTTATGAAATGTGACAGTCATCCTAAGAATATCCTCAAAAAACTAGGAAATTATGATTTCACAATTGAACAACGCCACAAGAGACCCCGCGCTATTCACCATAACAGTCGGTGGTAATCTATATATTTTCGTCTTCATATTTAGCCAAGATTTTACTTCATTTTCTTTACTTATAGTTTTACTTATCAAATTATAAAGCGCTATGAACATTGTTTCTACCAAAACAGGTAGACTTTGTGTGTAAATAGATTTTACTCTTGTGAAACGTTTCAATGTACTGCAAATTGTGTTTTTCATCATTTTACTTTCCAATTATTGCTTATCAGAAGAATAACTTTTATGAAATTTTAAAAATGCCTTACAATACATCCTGCAAGAGATAGCGGCACCAGAGCTCCAGTCAACTAAAATGCTTTTCATCCCTACTAATAGATGGCGCCCCACAAGGGCCTCATTTGTTCAAAGTTTACTTCTACGGACGGCGGCATAGGAGCCTCCGTCGTTAGTAATCTCTGAGTTCTAGCATAGCATGTGCACAAGTACTTCCATATTATTGGATACAACTTACTCGACTCTTCAAGCATTTAAAAGTCAAGTATAATATATTGGTAAAGGCCGTTAATGATCGATTGCCTCTTACTAAGTGATAAGACATAGACATAGTAAAAAAATTATTGAAATGTAGGGCTGTTAAGTGAACCTAGGACCAGAGTATCGGTATGATAAACAAATATAGTGAATTGTAAAGAGTGCATTTATTCTAATGTGGTTTATGCGCTATCGACGAAGTAGATTTAGTTCAATCCAATAAGTTTCAATGAAATAGAAGAAAAAATGCGTATAATTTAATATTCCGTACAAGGAAGTCATGGTGCACACATCATATTTTTTTAATAAAGCATTAATTGTTAGAAACGTTAGGAATATTAACTTGTAAGGTAAATTTATTCAATGTTCAAAAGAAAGTAATTGATTTATTTCATTTTTACTTCCTTGTACGAACTAAAAAGGAAGTATTGTAATCGCAAAAAAGCTTCAGGCAGCATATTTCAACGAAAATATCCACTTTGACTGCTTTCGAATGCAATTTAACGATGTTTTTGCGTGATATCTGTACGTAAGAACAGAATAAGACTCTTTTCCTCCAAAAAACTAAAAAACTGCTTTAAAATGAATTCTGAAGAGAATTTTTCATGGCGTCTGTACGAACGTATGTACGTACATACGTACGTATCTCGCATAACTCAAAAACGCGTAGCCTCAAGAACGTTGAAATTTTGTATATAGGACTACTATCACATGTAGATGTGCACCTCGTATTTTGGTTTCAATCGGCCGGGCCAAACGTATATAAATATATCCACTCTGTACCCGGCTCAATGATCTCAGTTTCTTTACTCTTATATGTTTGTAAATCGAACATTTTTTTTTCTTTAAAAATGATTGACTTGTGTTGTTTTTATCTTCCGGTTATGGGTTTTATGCCTTAAGTAAATCTGTATGCAATATTTTTAGAATTTTCAACAATTTAAAAGTTGTTTAAGTGCCGCTAAGCCTATTTTGATGGCGGCCATTGCTTATTTACATTTGAAACAGCTGAGTAGTGAATTTGTTGCCAATCTAGAGAAACGTAGCTTCGCAACAACAAAGATAAACGCTTTCATTTATTTTTGCGATTTAAATCTTGCTTAATCCTTTCTGGAGTTTTTTCGAGGAAATAAGAGTTTAAGATTTACTAAATTTTTAATAATTAGTAAGTTGATTTTTAATAATTAGTAATTTTTAGTAGAGATATTTTGAGTTTTTATTATTTTTGCGCCTGCTTGTCGCGAAGTGAGAACTGAATTAATTGAATGAGAAATACTCAATCGTCTGTGAAAAACTGTTTCTTTTCTTTTCTTTTTTTTTTTTTTTTTTTTTTTTTTTTTGCTTAATTTCTTTTATACATAGTTCTAGCTTTATTATAGTACTTGAATAGAACATGTAGCAACGATTCGATAATTCTTTAAATGATACACATTTTGTGTATTCTGAGTTATAATATGAACGAAATATAATACTGTTAAGTGAACCTAGCGCCAGAGTGTCGCTATGCTAAACAAATAGAGTGAATTTTAAAGAATGCACTTATTCTATTGTGGTTTATGCGCTGTCGGCGAAGTAGATATAATTGAATCCAATAAGTTTAAACAAAATGCAAGAAAAAATGCGTATAATTTAATATTTCGTACAAGGAAGTCATGTAGCGTACACATCAGATTTTTTTATAAAGTTATAAGGTATTTTCTTCTTCCTTTCTACGTGTCATCGTCTTATAACTGGAAGGACGCTCGACGCGTATTCTGGAGATCAGGTGTTCGAATGCCGGCGAGACACTGCGGATTTCGTTAATTTCCCGATATCGAAAATGACTCTACAAGTGGCGCTCGAAGGTGCTGGACGATAATCAATCACACCCGTATTTAGTGATTGGGTTCCCTCATCTCCAAATTTCCCCTTCAAAAGGGGAAGTACGCGAGGTTATTTCTTCCTCTCTTACCTATGTCTTCATTGTGTAACGTTCGATGCGCGTTTTAATCATACCTTGCATCATTTTGAATAGTTTCATTCTTTTAGGAATGTAATTTTGGCAACAGTTTTTCATTCAGTTGTATACTAGACTGCTGACTGTTGAAAATCAATACTGTTGCCACTTGGAAAAATAAGAGCGATAATTCTGTGCAGTTTAAATTTAATGTTTCTCTTGGATACTGGACATAGGTAGGGCCTGCGAAGGCACTGTGGATTTCTTTAATTTCCTGATATCGAAAATGACTCTGCAAGTGACGCTCAAAGGTGGTGGACGATAATTAATCACACCAGGATTTAGTGATTGGTTCCCCTCATCCCCAGATTCCCCCTTTAAAAGGGGAAGTACGCAAGGTTATTTCTTCCTTAAAATTAACATCATTACATCTATTAGTAGGGATAAAAACCAACTTCCCATTGCCTTCTCTCAACAAACGTCCAAGAGAAACATTAAATTTAAAAATTGTACAGAATTATCATCCTTATTTTTCCAAGTGGCAACAGTATTGATTTTCAACAGTCAGCAGTGTAGTATGCAACTGAATGAAAAACTGTTGCCAAAACCACATTGCTAAAGGAATGAAACTATTCAAAATGATGCAATAAAATCGAAAAGGTAAAATAAAAAAAATATCTGATTCGAATTTTATTAATTTCTCGGATTATTTTCGAGATAAATACAAGTCCGCAGTTTGAATCTTGGCAAGGCCAGTGCAAATTTCCTCAGTTCCCTGACTTCGAAAAATTATTAACTTTTAAATGCGCAAAGAAAATGTCAATACTGAACAACTGAAAAACTACTCATATAGCAACGGTACCTGCGAGACTTGAGGAAGCACTTTATGAGTAAGTAGATATCGTATTGTACACTAAAAGTGACACTGTTGTATATTTACTTCAGCTTATTTGTTAATTAAAGGAACTAAACTTGAAAGTGATGATGAAAATTTCTTTTTTTAAATATTAATGCTAATACGTAACAAAATAAAAGTTTTAATGTTCTTTAAAGCTTAGCTATTGCTCCTATAGTACTGCCTTTCGACACTATTGGACGAGATACATACATATGTACGTATTTTTTCCGTGACGTACATATGTACGTACGTTTTTTGTGACGTACGTACGTATCATAAACAAAAATCTCTTCTGAATCCATTTTAAATCATTTTAAATCTATTTTAAAACCCATTCCGGTAAAAAAAAGGCCCTTTTTTCTGTCCTACCCATAGATTACGCAAAAACAATTGTCCAAATGGATTCGGGAATGCTCAAAATTGGTATTTCAATTGAAATATGATACCCGAAATATTTTGCTATTATAATACTTTAATGCGTACAAGGAAGTGAAAACGAAACCACTATTTGGCTATTTCAGTGACACTGATACGCCAGTGTTAACTTAGTGGCAATCTTTTGAATGTCATACTACAACTGAACTTTTATGAACTGCTAAAATATACGAGTTATTTTATTTTCCTTAATTTTCTAAAGATAATTTAGAATTCACGTTTAGTGTTGATCCATGTTAATTCTTAAAATAACACTTTCTTCTTTTCGCTAGCTTTAATTTAAAAAGAATTCGAAAATATATGAAAAACTGAAATGTTACTCAAATATTGCAAATGAACTTTAAGCTTCAAAAGATTTAATTATGGAATCCATTTACAATATTTCGTTGAGTCTTTTTTCTAAAGTTGTATTTTAAAAACTTGTATTCTTCTAATATTGTTTTACTAAACACAAATATCAAATATAGAAGTTTTTATAAATATTAGTTTAGTTTACCTTCTTAACATTATTATTATACTAGCAGCTGCGCTGCCAGCCTTCGTCTGGATTTTTAAATGTACCTCAAAAATGCCTGAAGGGAACAAATACCAAACGTTAAATTAAAAAATTGGGCAAAATTTTACACTGCGGAACAACTTCATAAAAAAATAAGTAAAATAAATAAATAAATATTAAAAAATTACATATAATAAAATTAAAATGATAATGAAATAAGCGATATCCCTTAATACAAATATTAAGTATCCTAATAAATAAATTAACCAACTTCCCGTTGCCTCCTCTCAACAAACGTCCAGTATCCGAGAGAAACATTAAATTTAAAAATTGCACAGAATTATCGTCCTTATTTTTCCGAGTGGCAACAGTGCTGATTTTCAACAGTCAGCAGTCCACTATACTGAAGTATACTGAATTTTATACTGAAAATACCGAGTGAAAAACTGTTGACAAAACCACATTTCTAAAAGATTGAAACTATTCAAAATAATGCGATAAAATAGAAAAGATAAAATTAAAAACAAATCTGATTCGAATTTTGAAAAAATCGCTTCGAGGTGCACTGGCTCTTGTCTTGATGCACCTAAACTCACAGACTCTTTCTTTTATTACATGTAGAGGTTTTAGATTTTTTAACACTTCAACTATTTTTTTTTATTAACAAACGATTTCAAAGCGAGCAATGGCAGCAGTACTGATTTTCAACAGTCAGCAGTCTAGTATACAACTGAATGAAAATCTGTTGCCAAAACCACATTCCTAAAGGAATGAAACTATTCAAAATGATGCAATAAAATCGATAAGATAAAATTTAAAAAAATTCTGATTCGAATTTTGAAAAAATCGCTTCGAGTGCACTGGCTCTTGTCTAGATGCACCTATATACCAAATTTCACAGCCCTTGGTCTATTAGCTTACGCGCAGCATGAACAAAAGACACACAGACTCTTTCTTTCATTATATGTAGAGATGAAAGATTCGAGAGATTCAATATCAGAATGATGCGAGAAAATTTAGAATTTGGTGCGCCTTTATTGTTTACTTTACGTAGGTCGAGCTGGTAACAGAATTATAGAACTAAATTTCAACATAATGAGCAGTTTGTTTGCCATGAAGAGTATGAAGGAATTTTACAATTACCTTGTGTACACAAGATTACTAGAAAGCTTTATGGAAACTTTCGGAAGAAACTCAAGTTATGTTAAGCAAACATCAAACTCCATTAAGCAAGAGTAATTGACAAGAGAACAACTTGTCACTTAATTTATTTGTTGTTGAAAGTTTTTCGTCTATTTTACACGTTGTTATTTTACTTTGAGAGTTATGAAGACTTCAATGTTGTGCAATAATTTGTAAAATTAAACCTTCATCGTTATCTTCAGTCAAAAATGTTTAATTTATTTATAGTAAAAATGGCATAGTTCCTTAATTATACAAGTAAATTTATGAAGAAGAGAATCACTTTCTCTTCCGAAATGGATAGAAATTTTTACTTCCTTGTACGAAGTAAAAAGGAACTATTGTAATCGAGAAAAGTTTCAGGCAGCATATTTCAACGAAAATATCCATTTTGACCGCTATCGAATGCAATTTAACGAAGTTTTTGCGTGATAGAATTTTTCGTGGCGTCTGTACGAACGTATGTACGTACGTACGTACGTATCTCGTATAACTCAAAAACGGGTAGCCTCAGAACTTTGAAATTTTGTATATAGGACTGCTATAACATGTAGATGTTCACCTCGTATTTCGGTTGCAATCGGCCGCACCAAACGTATATAAATACTATATTTATATATATATCCACTTTGTTACTCAGCACAGTGATCTCAGTTTCTTTACTCTTATATGTTTGTAAATTGTACATTTTTTGCTTTAAAAATGATTGAATTATGTTGTTCTTATCTTCCGGTTAAGGGTTTTATGCCTTTCGTAATTCTGGAAGCAATATTTGTGCAATTATCAACAATTTAAAAGCTGTTTAAGTGCGGTTAAGTTTTAAATAACATGGCGGACATATTTGTTTACATTTGAAACAGTAGAATTGTAGATTTGTTGCCATTCTAGAGAGACTAAGCTTCGCAGCAACAAAAATAACGCCTTCATTTATTATTGCGAATTAAATCATGCTTAATCCTTTCTGGAATTTTTTTGAGCAAATAAGTGTCTAAGATTTACCTAATTTTTAATAATTAGTAATTTAATTTTTAATAATTAGTCATTTTAATACAGATATTTTGAGCTTTTATGTATTTTTGTCTTGTCGCGAAGTGAAAACTGAATTAATTGAATGAGAAGTACTCAATCTTCTGTGAAAAACTGTTCCTTTTTTTGTTTTGTTTGCTTAATTTCTTTTTTACATTGTTCTAGCTTTATTATAGTATTTGAAAAGAACATGTGGCAACGATTAGATAATTCTTTAAATGATATACATTTTGTGCATTCTGAGTTATAATATGAATGAAATATAATACAGTTAAGTGAACCTAGTGCCAGAGTGTCGCTATGTTAAACAAATAGAGTGAATTTTAAAGAATGCCTTTATTCTATTGTGGTTTATGCGCTGTCGGCGAAGTAGATTTAATTAAATCCAATAAGTTTAAAAGAAATGCAAGAAACAAATGCGTATAATTTAATATTCCGTACAAGAAAGTCATGTGGTGTACAAATCAGATTTTTTCTAATATAATATTAACTTCAAACTGAGCTTAGGCCACCAGCGGTCAAGCGGTAAAGTAGCTGTATACTTGTATTTCAATCTGGGTGTTCGAATTCTGGCGAACAGACTGGCTGCATGGGCGTTTTCTTAGTTTTCTCCATGTGTAACGTGTGTACGAGCCAATTTCCTATAGAAAGTACTCCAAGAAGGCATTCCTCCTCTTAGGTAGATATCCCCTTGATAAATCAAATTGAAGTGAGCTCACTTATTGTTTAATGATGCAATATAAAAAGCTTTACTTTTGTTTAAGGAAATGTTTTAAAAGAAGACATGTATGATTTAACATTACGCCCAAAAAGGGTATTTTTTTTTTTTTTTTAAAGAGGCTGTTATGGTGAAACACCGAAATCTGGAGAATGTCGACTTTCACTGGTGAATGTCAACATTCACATAGTCTCTTGGGGTATGTCCGAAATATTTTCCAAATACTCTTATTTCTGACTTACACCGGTCAATGTCGACATTCACCATGTACTAATGGTGAATGTTGAACATATAACAATATTATATTTTCTTCTCCGTCATTCAGTCGCGAATAAACGCACTCGAAACTTGAAATAAGAACTTAAAAACATGAGAACCTAAAACACACAATACATTCAAAATGAGAAAGGAAAATAATAGAAGTTATAAACTTACTTAATTATACAGTGCGTTCTAAATGAGAAAATAAAATAACAGTCATAAAAAACTTACTAAATTATGTGATTCAAATCATATTTATTGCAACAACTTATGGCACTTTATGACCTCTCTTTTCGGCTTTCACCAGAGTATATATGTGATTGTCGACATACACCGGTCAGGGTCCGAATATACAAAAATGTAGTGAAATATTCGGTCTTTCACCGACGTATTTGGGGAAAGTTGATATTCTCCGGTGAAAGTCGACATTCTCCGATTTCGGTCTTTCACAGTAACATATACACATTATACAAGAGGAAAACTGCGAAAACGCCCATGCAGACACCCTTCGCCGTGATTCGAACTCCGATCAGACTACCAGTGTGCAGCGACTTGACCGCTCAGACGCTGGCGAACCCTAAGATGTTTTACGCTGGCGGTTTGCGGTAGTTAGCGTTTGGCAATAAGTAAACATATAATTTTCCAGATTGTTCCCTAACATCATCAATGGTCACCGGTTAATCAGAATTCGACTGTATATTGGTTTCTTGCTAAGTGATAAGAGCTTGCTAAAAGATAAGAGCATATTCTGCAAGTTTTTAAATATACTGAAGCCTCTTTGCATTATGATGCTCAAAAACGAAGTAAATAAAACATCCCGCATAATATTTTCGTCTAATTTAGCTGTCTATTTACGTTAAGTGATATTTACAACTTAATTAATTTAATAATTGTCTAACGTAATGTTCTTAACGGCTTAACAAAATTTACAGATCGGACCGAATAGCGTTTATGACATCGAAAACCCGTGATAATCTCTGAAGTATAATCGATCCTGTGACATCAGTTTCCACCAGAAGGAGCCTTACAAGATGCCTATTTGGCAGCCAGCCACAAAAATGACGTGCCAAGAGGAAACGTTATTAAAAGGTTCAAACTAAATAAATAAAAATTGAAAATATATCTGATAATCAAAATGTACCTTACGTAAGCAGACAGATGTGATATAAGTAAAGTCGACAGATAAAATGCTGATTAGTTAGTGTAAGATGAAAAGCACCGTAATAAAAAAAAATCTGAAAGCTTTCCTATTTTATATCACTCCCGAAGGGACTTTTTTAACGGTTTGTGTGTTACCTTTATTTATTGAATATCGTGTTCTTCGCATTACTAAATTATGTGATTCAAATCTTGATTATTGAAACAACTTAAACTATTATGGCACTTTATGACCTCTCTTTTCGACTTTCACCAGAGCATATCTGTGATTGTCGACATACACCGGTGAGAGTCAGAATATGCAAGAATGTTGTGAAATATTCGGTCTTTCTCCGACGTATTTGGTGAATGTTGATATTCTCAGGTGAAAGGCGACATTCTCCAATTTCGGTCTCAATTTCGGTATCAATTCGGTCACAGTAACAGGTCTATTTTAAACGGAATTTGAGAACTGATACAGACATTCAAAGTCATTCGTTGCAAAATACCTTTAGACATTGTAACATATTCGTATTGCTTTGCTACCAACATAATACCAGGAAGAAATGTAAAGAATCCTCGCGCATAAAGTACCTGTGCTAGAAGATGCACGCGATGATGTTAATATGATGGAACTTTGAAATTCTTGAGTTTGTTAATCAACAATTCGTTTAAGTTTTACGAAATATGAAATAAGTAATAAAACAAATTCCAAATTTGGGCTTCCAGATGCTCATATTCGAGTGGAAGACTACGTTATTCAAAATTTCATGTCTCTAGGTACCGTTGTTATTTAACAGAGCAAGAAACATACGTACATTCATGCAGATTCTTCATTATTTAATTTCTTTAGGATATAATATTTGGTGGCAACAATTTGAAAAGTTATTCAGACTTTTCTAGTGACCAAATGCCACCAAATGCCAAACACCAAATGCCAAAACGAAATTAATAGCAATTCTGGATTAACGGCTTTTGAGCTAAAAAGCTCTTTGAAGTATTCTTTTGTCATAGGTTTTAAAGTAATGGCGATATTTGAAATCTATTTAACGTTTTAAATTCTTGTGAGGCTCTCTTTTAGCTCATTTAAATAATGCTTTAAATTATCGGAATTCTTTGAAACGGATTGAAAAAAATGAAAACTTACGCTTATATATGACAGAACAAATTATAAAATTTGCATTTGAAATTCTGAAAAGTATGAATGTCAGGGTCAATACTTGAATTCTGGTTGATTTATACCTCCCACCAACCTATATACACAAGTAAATTAGGTAATGCTTAGCGATCTAAAAATTCCATAGTGAGTTTTCACTGAATAAGTACGAATTAGGATCCTTGCAATATGAGTTTACTGTTTTTACAATGTTGTCTGTCTATCTATATCTATGTCCGTCTGTGTATCTGCAAGTGTATGACGATTTTTTTACCAAAGACACAACGATGAAATTAGTTAGGATGCCATCAAATCATATTAAAGCTACCTGTCGAAAGTGAGAAATTCTTTCCTACAGGATATTCTGGGGGAATTTGGTTTATATTCACGTTACACATGGGTGATATTCACGCCTGTAAAGAACTTTGAAAGAAAATAATGATGCATCCCAATCTCTGTCTCGTCGGAAAATGTGCTTACATATTTAATTCCTTGTGCGAGGTAAAAAGTAAGTATTGTAATCGTGAAAAGTTTCAGGCAGCATATTTCAAGGAAAATATCCATTTTGACCGCTATCGAATGTAATTTAGCGATGTTTTTGGGTGATATCTGTACGTAAGGACAGAATAAAATACTCTTTTCCTCCAAAAAATATTGTAAAACTAATTTAAAATGAATTCTGAAGAGAATTTTCCGTGGCGTCTGTACGAACGTATGTACGTACGTGTACGTAACGTATCTCGCATAACTCAAAAGGGAGTAGCCTCAGAACGTTGAAATTTTGTATCCAGGACTGCTATAACATGTAGATGTGCACCTCGTATTTTGCTTGCAAACGGCCGCACCAAATGTATATAAATAAATTTATATATATATCCACTTTGTTACCCGGCTTAGTGATCTCAGTTTCTTTACTCTTATATGTTTTTAAATTGTACATTTTTTGCTTTAAAAATGATTGAATTATGTTGTTCTTATCTTCCGGTTAAGGTTTTTATGCCTTTAGTAAATCTGTATGCAATATGTTTAGAATTATCAACAATTTTAAATTTGTTTAAGTGCCGCTAAGCGAACTATTTTTTTTTATGGTGGCCATTGCTTGTTTACATTTGAAACAGCAGGATAGTGGATTTGTTGCCAATTTAGAGAAACTTAGCTTCTCAACAACAAAGATTACGATTTCATTTATTGTTGCGAATTAAATTATAGGCATTTTTCTGGAATTTTTTCGAGAAAATAAGTGTTTAAGATTTACTTCGTAAATTTAATACAGATATTTTGAGTTTTAATGTATTTTTGCCTTGTCGCGAAGTGAAAACTGGATTAATTGAATGAGAAATACTCAATCGTCTTTAAAAACTGTTTCTTTTTCGTTTTGTTTGCTTAATTTCTTTTATACATCGTTCTAGCTTTGTTACAGTATTTGAATAGAACATGTGGCAACGATTAGATAATTCTTTAAATGATATAAATTTTGTGCATTCTGAGTTATAATATGAACGAAATATAATACTGTTAAGTAAACCTAGCACCAGAGTGTCGCTATGGTAAACAAAGTGAATTTTAAAGAATGCATTTATTCTATTGTGGTTTATGCGCTGTCGGCGAAGTAGGTTTAATTTAATCGAATAAGTTTAAATAAAATGCAAGAAAAAATGCGTATAATTTAATATTCCGTACAAGGAAGTCATGTGGCGTACACATCAGATTTTGAATATTTGCGAAGCCGACCCGCTACGCTGAAGTTTAAAAAATTCGAAATTTATCCCCTATAGTAAGCCAACCAATGACGCATTTTAAAATTTTCATAAAATATCGTTCCATTAACCCTTCACGTGAACCCATGAAGCGAAATAAATTCTTTAATTTCCTTGCAGTTGGCGCGTCAGTTCTATGAGAGGAGACGTAAAAAACGATAAACAAAGGGAGATATTTGGAGGGAAAACTTTTGAATTTCTTCCGAATCTCATTCTTCTGAGGTGGGAGGAAATCATCCTTTTGAACGGGGGGAGGATGGAGGTTGCTCGGCAGAGCAGAAATAGATCCGCACAGCTGGTTTCTGGCAGTGCAGCCGGAAGCGTAGAAGAAGTTATTTCGTGCGGAGGGGAGGTTACGGGGGCACCCTTGCATGAGATACTGCCTCGTGCACATCCCGCATCTCCTACGAAAATGGAAATACACTTCTGAGAACAATTTTTTCTCTTGAAGGAACACTATTAAAAAGAATTAAGAAGAGTTTTGTTAAACCATTGAAACATTCGAAACGATTCTAAACTCGAATTCTGATTTACAAAATTCATGTAAATAAGATCTGTACACAAGTTTGGGTCGGATAAAGATAAAACCTTTTTGTTATTGCAAAGTATGTGAGGATGGTCAGTCTTAAAAATAATACATTCGTGAAGAGCTTTCTGGGGAAAGGTTGTTTGTATTGACGTTTTTCATGAGAATAATAGCAAAGTGCTCGTAAAGGATCCCCTGTACGCTTACACACAGGATCGGATACATAGAGTCGTCACTAGAGTCAGCGTTGCTTAGAACTGACATTTGATAGGATGGATACCGTTGATAGCGTTGACGCTTATTATCAACACCAGCATACGACCGATATAGTTTGTTGTTTCAAATAGGCATTTCTAGGTCGTAACGATCCTCCCTTATTTACAATCGTAATGGATGTCGTCATTACTAGAGAGAGCAAATTAGGAGTTTTTAGGAAATTGTAGAGACATTAGGTATTTTTTAAAGGCAGGCGTAAATTAATCCTTAAAACAAATCCTTTTTGGACGGTCCTTAAAATCTGAACTCTTTCAGAGTTTTTGAAATACCGATTTAATTTACGTTACTAAATGAATTTATTCTTAAAATTAAACTGCCTGAAATGACAGGTAAATTGTTATGAATACTATTTACTAGTTATATTATGAAGGCGATTTTTGAGTTAACCCTTTCCATAGTCTTCAGTATTACTAGGGTTAATAAAGAAGGCTCATACACATTAAACCCCTTATGCTCTTCGAATATGTGACTGTTGCTAGAATTGGGATATTTTATTTATTTTAAAAGCAATTACTTCCAACTTTTTACAGCTGACTACATAATATAGCTGCTTTGGAAACTAGTAATCAGGAAGTTTGTGTTGCCACAAATATTTTTGTAATTTAATCCCCTTTGGGACAAAATGATTCGTCGTGTTTCCACTTTGCGCGCATAATATTTTAAAAATGGCTAATGGTACATACTTAAAATTGGATGGAATTCTTTATATGGGCATTATTTTCTAAGTGAATAAAAAATCTGATGAATATTTTAATATTAAAAAATTTTAGGCACGGAAATATTAGAGATTTTTTTTAATAAAATACATTTTATGAACTCAACTCCAAATAAAATAAAAATTTAACATGAAAGTCTTAGAATTTTTGGTTCACAGTAGTTTCCAAATGTTATTAAAGCTATACATTAAATATGGAATTAAATTATGCAACAGAATGTTTTAAACTGTGCTCGCAAGGTGGAAACATGACGAAAGATTTTGTCACAAAGTGGATTATATTATAAAAATGCTTGTGGAAACACAAACTTACTGATGACTATTTCAGAAAGCCGCCATATTATATAGTCAGTTGTAAAAAGTTGGAAGTAATTGCCTTTCGAAGATCCTATGGTTTTTAAGGTGTATGAGTCCCCTCAAGCAAATGGCGTTCTGAAACACCCAAGGAAGATTCATGTGAAAATACCTGTGGGATTTACTAGTTCCGTTTCGTAGTGGACGAATTATTTATAAATGACATTCTCATCCTAATTACCAAGACCGTAGCACGTGATTCATAATGTTGAATCTTCATGAAACTCAGCCTATGCAAATGATGTCCCTGGAGGAAGACTTTGGCAAGCTCGCGGCAAAGCAGTTTGAAAAGAACTAGAGGTGCACGTGTATTCGCATAATATTCTCGAAGGTCATATTTCCTCGGCGAGGCGAGAGTGAATGTAATTTGCCAAGGCTTTGAGCGCCAGCCTTCACGTATGATTAATGTTTTCGTTCGAGGATGAACATCTGGAGGGAATACGACATCAACTAGAACGTTTTTAAACTATTTAATTTTAAAACTGGGTGACTTCCAGTCTCTAATCATAACAAATTGTTTTTAAGGTATTTACACAGTTCATTTGTGTTCGCCAGAATGGCAATCTGAAGTCCATCAGCTGGAAGAAGATCCTTTTCTGTATGAGGTTTTTTTTTTAGTTAACTCTTCAGTATAGAATAAAAATTCATGAGTTTTTTTTTAGTTAACTCTTCAGTATAGAATAAAAATGAGGTTTTTTTTTTTAGTTAACTCTTCAGTATAGAATAAAAATTCATGAGTTTTTTTTAGTTAACTCTTCAGTATAGAATAAAAATTAATGAGGCTTTTTTTAGTTAACTCTTCAGTATAGAATAAAAATTAATGAGGTTTTGTTTAGTTAACTCTTCAGTATAGAATAAAAATTCATGAGTTTTTTTTTAGTTAACTCTTCAGTATAGAATAAAAATTCATGAGGTTTTTTTTAACTCTTCAGTATAGAATAAAAATTCATCTATTTAAGCCATTGGTTGAGATCTGTTAAGCTGCTTTCTTGTACGTACCGAAAAATGTTTCAATTCGAAGCAGGTCGTTTCGACGCCAACGTTTCGACGCCGGGGCAGTTCGACGCCGTACGTTTCGACGCAGGGGCAGTTCGACGCCGTACGTTTCGACTCAGGGCAGTTCGACGCCATATTTTTGTTCGTATTTTTATTTATTTTTAGAGTAAATATGAAGTAATATAAATAAGTAATATGACTTATTTTTATTTATTGAATGAGCGATTGTTTGCATACATATTTGAAATGAATGTATGTGTGTATATGTGTGAAAGTGTTCTAGATTTTTGTTTGTGTCCCAGATTAGTGAGAAGCCCCCTCGCCAACGTCAAGGCCCCGGGACATGAGGGAGGGTTTCTTTATTTATTTATTTCACAAAACAGCATCAGAACGGCAAAATACACAAATGGTAAATAAACATATGGTTACAAAGTACTTATATTATATTGCAGACAAATGTAATTACAGATAAATAAGATTAGAGATAAATAAGATTACATCACAAAACTGTTATTATACTAATCCATTGCAAAATTATGTGCCACACCTTTCAGGTATTCCATTATTTCTCGATTTTCAAAATCTACAACTATTACTTTAATTCTCATATCAGCTCGCAGATACCTATTCCGCTTGTGCGGCGGTTCATCTCCACGCACAAATTGTTTATAACATTGATCAATTGATTCTTGAACACGCCTGAGACCATCTTTGAATTCCCATAATGTGGGGTATGAAACACCAAATGATGATGACACAAAATTTATTTGAATGATGATGCAAACTTATTCTAAAAATAAATAAAAATACGAAAAGTATGGCGTCAAATAAAAGCAAAAAAAGTATGGCGTCGATCTGACCCCGCGTCGAAACGACCTCGTCTCGAATTGACCACGCGTCGAAACGCTGGCGTCGAACCGTTGGCGTCGAAACGTTGGCGTCGAACTGACCTGTACCGGTTTCAGTTAATGAAGCCCGTGCAGCTTTACAAACTGTGTACTATTTTTTTTACACGCTAAATACGGAATGAAATTTATTTTTATTTTTCTTTTTTAAGTGCACTTAAATATAAAAATGACTTGAGTACAAATTTAAAAAAAATATATAAAAGGAGAAGTATAGGAAAATCAAATAAATATATTTCTTAATTTACCAAGTGAAGAACTGCAAACTTTTCTTGAACAGATGACGAAGTCTTCTTCTATTGAGGAAGACAACACCAAAGATACATGCTACTTAAACTAGCAAGAACCTACTGGAGATGTAGAACAGAACGTTGAACGTAGAAGATACAGAATTTACACGAATTTTACACTTCTTGACAAGTAACCTGATTTAACTGCATGTCGAAAAAGGTCCTGGTTATAACCAATTAATTGTATGTCAGTAAGTGGAGATGAAAAACGATATATAGATGATTTACTTGACAATATTTTAAAGCAATTTTGAAGAAGAAGAGGTCCATTTTGGACAGAATCTAAACCCCTTTACACGAGTTCTTGAAACCGAGGCTTGCTAGTACATTAAGCAAACTCTACCATTGGCGCATAGATGTCTTCCAGATCAGTGGATGTGTCAAGCGATTTTGAAATTTGTAATAAAATACGAATTTATTTTATTTATATGCAGTAATATTGTTAGCGGGTTTTACGAAACTTAAAAACTTTTCGTGAAATTATGAAAAATTAAAAGTTATAAGGAAACCTTTTGGTAGATTCCCACGTTAACACAGTTTGTAATACTTTTCAAGCATTAAGATGGAAATCTGAAAGATGATTAAGTATTGTTACGGATTTTGTATTTATATAGCTAATGTTAGTTGAATTATAAATTAAATTGTTTTATTCCCCGTGCACTGCAGCGCGTGTCGAATATTAAAGGAAAGCTAAGCCGGAAAATTAAAAATACAAGAGCACGTGTATTTAACATTTAATAAATATCTCTTTTTTGATTTCGAGAAAGTACTAGAAAATTCTCGCGCGGGATCTTAAAATATTATAAAAGGAGGAAAACCTCTTAGTTCGTTGTAGTTACTTAGTTTGTTGTTGTTTAGAAAACTGCTCTTGTTGACTGTAGCGAATTCGCGGATTAGCTTTCTTTAGCTGTTTTGAATTAAGTTCTCTTGAACATTTGAATAGTTAAAAGGTAACTACTGTGAGATATTGTAATACTGCACGAATATCGGAGGAAATTTAAGCATTTTTGTTGTGCTAGTAACAAATTTTGTTCATTTTTCATCGGACTTTTGTTTTCATTTCGTAACGAACCCGTACGCACGCTACAGTAACATTTAAGTTTCTAGCCAGTTATTTCATGTTAATGTGCTATCCTATCATCCTCATTTCCATTTTTCTGCCAGAATGTAAATTATTAGCGCCCACATTATTCAAATGAGAGAGTAGTAGAGAGTAATTAAAGAAAGGTTTGGTTTGGTTTAGCTGATTACGGCAAAGTACCCGAGGACTATCAGCGGAAGGGGGGGGAATGCCTTCGTGGAGGATTTTTTAAGGGAAACTGCTTTGTATAAAGGTTACACATGGATAAAACTACCAAAATGCCCATGCAGTCAGCATTATTTTCCATATATTCATACCTTTTCAAAAGAGAGGGAAAGAAGAAAATTTAGTATTTTTGATAAAAATTGCAATTAATAAAAGAAACATTCTTGGCAATAATAACATATGTTTAAGTTGTAAGAGCTGCGTATTTTTAATCTGCATTCTATTTTTAAGTCAAAGGATGTTTGCTGCCGAAATTTGTATCTTCTATAAACTGTAATATTCACTAACCAAGCAACTATCAAACAACAGTTTGTGGTTTATGTAGTGCCAGATTCAAAGAAGCTTAATTTCATCACACGATTTACATGAAATGTTTACCAGAACGAATGAAGCTTTATTACAGAACAAAGAAACTATTGTTTTCTACATATTAAATAATATCAGTTTTATTGGAAAATAAAATTTTCGGCACTTAACAGCTTTTCATACGTATTCATTACTGCATTTTAACAAGACTAGTTAAACAAGGATGATCTAGTAAATAACTTACTTTACCAAACAGAGATAATTAGTTTTCACAAATAAAAAAAATAAGATAAATTTATGGTAGTTTTGCCGGGATTCGAACCACGAAACTTCAGACTACTAGCTGGACGTAACTGGACTATATCCTGAGAATGTTGCACACGGGATAAGCGCACATCCTCAGAACATCCCGGAATATCTCCCAAACTTCCTAAACATATCCTCTCGAGTGCTAGTGTCACACCCTAGTTTACCCTCAGGACATTCTAATTAAGTCCAATTAACAACGTACGGGATGTTATCAGGATCTGAAGTCCTACTTACTTCATCCTCAGGACATCCCTGAAGATCCCACTAAGCTCCTAAACCCATCCATTTATTTCCTCAGTACATCCTATTTAGGTCCTCTCGACAGCGTGTGGAAATCAGAAAAGGAATCTTTTTTTTTACATGTTACATTCATTTTGGAGAATTTATGTTTCATGAACTGACGCGATCATGATTTCGCAGCAGCAGAAATTCTCTGGGAAAGTAAAGTGCATGAACAATACCATTTAATTGTGGCGGTTCTTATCTACAGTGACTAGGTACCGCTTGATTTCAAAGGAATTTCTTCCGAATTCTTCGAATCGATGACAGCATTCAAAAGCCACAGCAAATGCATTACGCGTCGGTGACACAACGCAAAAAGAATTGAATTAAAACATTCTGTTTCGATTTGTCAACCACTTCTCACGTTCTTCGGTTCTTGCCATGCCTAGAAAGGAGCCGGTGACATATCACAGATCTGTTCCTCTCGACTGCATTCGTCTTCCATGTTCTAACTGATTACCCTGCTGGCACATCCCCAACCCCTCCAAACATCCATCAAATGTTCTTGTTCCCCGTGGGCGGGTTTTAAGAACTGTCTGGAAGACTTCCACGCGTTCCCGGATCAAAATTGCCATGCTCGCCTTCGCATGCTTATTGCTCCATGTTGACACATGTATTATCACGAATGACTGAGGGATGTCCGTGATCAAAAGGAAATTATGTGTAACGTTTTATCTCTTTTTGTAAACCGAATGCTTCTGTGTCTTGAGCGCACTGCATTTTCAGTTTGCTTGCGAATGCAGACTTTTCTAAACCTATTTCTCTTTTAGAGAAGTGTGTCTCTAAAATAAAAGCAAACTAAATTGCATGCCGTACATAAGTGAGTGATAACGGTTACAGAGTCTGACATGGTCTGGCAGCACAAACTAGCATCAGACTCCTAACAGACTTTAAGCTAACTATCGCAGTATCTTAAATAAACTTCTAGAGCCATTAGGTTATTTCTAATAGCAGGAGAGATGAAAATGAACAATGCCTTGAACCACGGTCCTCTCGAATACGCGCCAAGCGAGCTGACCACTACACTACGAAGTCATACTAAGAAGGCGGGAAAAATATCTTGTATACTTCCCCTCTTAAAGAGAGACTGGGGATTAGGGGACCCAATTGCCAAATCCTGGGGGTGGAGAAACATCATCCACCACCTTTTAGTTCGGGCGCCACTGTAAAGACGAAAGTTTTTTTTTTTTTTTTTTTTTTTTAAACAGGAGACATGAAAAATGAGCAATGCCCTCAAACCACGGACCCGGGACTTGAACCACGGACCTCTGAAATACGCGCCCAGCGTGCTGGCCACTGCACCACGAAGGCAAGTTAACCTTTTGTAGACGGATGGCCAATATATTGGCAGTTGTATTCCCTGACGGGGTTGTCCACTTTAATGGCCATGTCATTTTCCCCCATTTTACAATCTGAAAAGTGGGGTGAAATGTCAAATTTGACGTCCCTGAGGTTTCAACCACTTATCTCTTTCAAAGATCTCCCTTTTGCGACATAGATGCACCCCTCTGAGAATCCATTAAACTACACACAAGAATCTTTGTTGCAAATAGGAGGTGATTTCTTAAAGGGGGGAAAGCATTCGGTTCAAGATTTCCCGTCTTTTGGTAGCTTTTACTGCTACCAAAGCCCCGGCCTCAAAAGTTCAAGAAGGCGGGAGAAATACGGAGTTTTGAAAAGGTTTAAAACAACCTTTGACCACCTGGCCAACAGAACTTTAACACAAGAGGACGTCCTGTACTTAACAAAACAACCACCGGTGATGAAATTGAAGTAACAGTCAAATTTTAATTAAAATCTAGGCTAGTATTCAAAGAGTAAACAAATAAATTTAAATCGAATTTGGCTCAGAACTCTAACCGGCGTAACAATTTAAATGACGACAGCTATAACGCGAAGCCACATAATCCTAAGCTTATCAGAGTTGGAGAAACCTAGTGACTGGCTTCAAGAGGCGGAAACGTGCTCTGTCTTATAGTCTAAAAACTTATTTTAAATACTCTCTAGCTGATTTGCATTCTGGTGAGGAAACGGAAAGGAGAAGTGATGGTAAATGTTGAATTTATAAATAACTGGTTAATGCAAAGTAATAGTACACGGTGATCAAAAATAAATGCTTACGACTGAAAACTTTTCTGAAGTGATTTCGGTTTTATATATAGTTTTTGAAATAAAAATAAATCAAATTGTTATAGAACTCCAGATAACGGACTATTAAAATCGCAATCTACTCTACTCCTATATTAAAAAATTCAAGATAAATGGATTGTGTATTTATTGTAGATTAAATGCTGAATAAAATTACGTATATTGTTTTCAAAATAATAAAAAAGTACTTCTTGTCTGCAATAAGCAATCAGCCGCGAAAATAATGCAGCGTACAACGAAAGGCTAATATAAATTAATCAGTTGTAATTAAACATGATTGAAAACCGTCATTGGATATATATATATATATATATATATATATATATATATATATATATGCAGTCTATCGAGCTCACCACGTTCGTTTCGTCAACTTTTTAGTATAAGAACTCATGTTATGGATAAATGTTACGATAATCACAAAGTAAAATTAAAAATAATGCCAAGAATTGCATCATAAATGTTATCATAATGTTTTAGGTAGTTTTACTCGAGGTAAAGTATTTTAATTTGTTATGTATTTTTGCCTTTCTTAACTTGTGCCTCCCCGGTGTAACTGGAAGCCCGACCGGCTAGCAATCGCGAGGATCGGAGTTCGATATCCGGAAATAATATTGGACATTTTTTCATGTTTCTTATTTCGAAAACTGATTAGACTCTAAATGGCGACCATAACTGAATGTAGTGGACGATAATTCGTCACCAACAACATTTGGAGATTAGATCTCCGCCTTCCCAGTCGCTTTTTAAGTAGGGAAGAACATAAAATATTTTCTTCCCGCTTCGAAAGTGCCTATATTGTGTAGTTGGAAGCACGTTCCCTGGTAATCGGGAGTTCCAGAATTCGAATACTGGAATACGAAATTTTTAAATTTCCTCTTTAAAAAACGTATAGATTCTGCACATTTAGGTGAGAATTTTTAAAAGGCACTTCTAAACTCTGTTAGACCAAAATAAATCATTCCTTTTTCAGAAACCTAGTAGATTTTACAAATTCAGTCGGGAATTTTTAAAAGGTGGAATTTTAAGTGCGTTAAACAAAAATAAAGTGTTCCTGCTTCAAAAAACTAAGAGATTCTATAAATTCTTTTAGGAGTATTTAAAAGGGGTCATTTAAACTGCGTTAGATCACAGTAAATTGTATAAACGAAAACTGCATTTCCATTCCATAGAGTAATTTTAAGAGATTCCTGTAAAAATGAAATTAAATGTATTTCAAGACCAAAAATTCTCCGTTTCTTTTATGTTCAGGAAAATTAAAATTGGAATTTAATTTTCTAAATCCTGTTAGAAACATTCTGCGTAAAAACAAAATTGAATATTGAATATATTGTTACAAATGTAGAGGCACGGTGAGATAGCTTTTCCGCAAAGCAGGTTTAGGGTTGCCATGAAATGGCAAATGAAGGCAGGATTGCTACATTTGGCGAGAAATCGCCCATTTGGCGACAAATCGGCGATATGCCATGGAAGGATGGAGAACCTTCTGAAACGAATTCTTACCGGTTTACCCCAGAATGTTCTCGAACACAAGCCGAAAGCTAGATAAACCCTGCTGGTTCGCCTCAGTTAGTGTGTGTGCCTCGTCTAGCGAGCTGATAGTCAGTCATTGAGCCAGTGTCTCGAAGTCTAGCGCCGAGTTGGTCGTCGAGTGCATCGAAGAGTCTCTCAGTGTATCCCGGTTAGTGCGTCGTCGAGAGAGCGTGTTGAACTCCGGGAAACGTAATGGCAGACCGCACATTGAGTTGAACAATGTTAAGCAAATTTCGCTTACTGCGCATGCACCTTTGGCACGGGCAAAAATATTGGCGACTAAGCAACCCTACGCTAGCTTATTCGTGATCTCCATGGCTGTCGAGTGTGTTCGAGCGATGTTTACAATTGCAATGTTGTGGAAATTTGCTTATTAGTTATTTTAACGTCCACACCGATTGCACTTGCTTATTTTTATAATATATATTTCATTTTAATTTGTCAATAACAGTGCATTTAACATTTGTTAACATATGTTCGTAATAATTCGTTATTTAAATGTAATTTGTTTACATGTTATAATTCAGTAATTGTAAACTGGAGTATCTCGCTTAGTTTGATAGCGTATATTCGCGCTTTTATTTTCTCATTTCAATGATTTTAATAACTAGCATTAAGAATTTTAAAATTTCTTCAGTGTTATTTGCAAGCACTTGTTATATTCCTCAGTGTTTCTTATGTACGAATGGAACGTATGGTAAATTCTGAATTGTTTTTATTGCTTAAAAGTATAATGAATAAATTTTCAACTAATATATCATAAATTTCAGTCTTTTTCTGAACGAAAATTTGTACAGTTCCAAAGGAATGTGCAGAATTTCATAAGTATTATATTTTACATTTTGAATGCAAACACTGTTTGACATTACTTCGCAATAATTTCAGCTTTTCTAGTTGTTTGAGCAGTACAGTAAAAAATAGTATTTTAACAGAGTAATTAATTTACATTTACATTATACTCTACGAAGGTTTAAACGCCAGATTTGTTTACAATCAGATGGCGGTACATCTGCCATATACCGTATTTATCTTCTTTTCAAATCGCGCCAACATAGTAATTACGCCAAATTGTTTTCTGAGCATGCGCAGTATGCGACATTCCTTTAACACTGTTCAACTCAATGTGCGGTCTGGCATTACGCCTCCGGGAACGACTGAACCGAAGAGTCGGGAGCTGTGCTCTGTGTGTCGTCGAGTGCATCGCGAGTTGTAGCGTGGAGAGTCTCGAGAGTACGTGGAGTTCGGAGAGAACGACTAAGCAGAGTCGGGAGCTGTATTCTGATGCTTTTCAGTGAAGCTGTCTCCACCGTGATAGCTTGATAACGTAAAAAGCTGTTCGCTGATCGTGTCAACGTGTTTATAACAGTTCGACGACTGTGAGCGAGATTTTGGAGTTGTCCTGATTAATACCGGCCAATAAAGTGTGCTTCGATACTTCATCAAGTGTCGTCGTTATTCACTTCAAATCCACACTAACCCCGTACGAACGTGAAGGAAGAAAATAACGTAACAACTGGTGTCAGAAAAGAAAAACGCAACAATATCTTAAATAAAATATTCCCCTGTTTTATTTGCTTCATGTTCAGAATAATGTGGACGCTATTCACTAGTTTCTATTCAATAATTAAGAAAAGTGTTTGTGAGAGAAAATTCTCGAGGTGAATAAAAGTCATCACCCTCAGGAGTAGGTGATGATCAACTTTCTCTTATGTATCCTGAATCATTACCCGGGCGCAGTTTCACCCTTTGGGGCATTCACGAGCCAATGGAAAGCATCCAATTTTCGTCTCCATTATCGCAGCACCGACAAAGTTGCAGTGACTTCACTCTTAAGCCAACCCACCAACTCACCACTCAACAATGCCGGTGGCGGTGCTATAATTTGGGAAAGATTACCCTTCCGTAGCTTAATAAAGGAGCTGCCTCATTTTACGCCCAGGCCCATCGTAAGCGGAAGAGTTCCCAATCTGTCAGTCAAAGTATGCATATTTATACGAGGTTTGTGTGTCTAGATAACGAGATGCTAATTTGTAAACTTTTATAATATGCTCTGGGATCCGTTAAATTTACTTGCCAAACTCGACTTAAGCGTACAGTTTTCCTTTTAAATCTTGACACATGATTAAAACAGCTGAATTTTATAAATAATTTAAGCTTTCATTTATTTACTAATTTAAATAAATTTTCTTACCCGAAAGGAACATTAATACTAAATGGGATATTAGTCTGGAAACGGTATTTTGCGTTTAAACACTTAAATACGTTGTATAACTTTTCAAATTGTTGTCACCAAATATTGTCGTTCTGTACTATAGTTAAAAAAAAATTAAGTTATGAAAAATCTGCGTGCATGTATGTAAATGTTTCTCCCATTGTGAAACATCAACGGTACGTACAGCTATCCAATTCTGAATAACATAGTCCTCCACCCGAACATGGGCACCTGGAAATACGAATTTTGAAGCTGTTTTATTATTTACTTCGTATTTTATAAAACGTGAACGAATTTTTGGTTAACAATCTCAACGATTTCAAAGCGAGCAGTGGCAACACTGTACGGAATAAAAGATTTTTATCTCCAAAGCGCGAGACTGCCTGTCGCAAATTCTAAAGATATGATGTTTTGAAACATTTTGTGATTTTGCTGTCGAATCGAATTTTAAGTGGCATAAGGCGAGAACGTGATATATTGTTACGAAATGTAAAGGCGTGGTGAGATGGCTTCCCCGTAAAGCAGTTTCAGGGTTGCCATAAAAAAAGCAAGGAGGGCAGGGCTGCCACATTTGGCGAGAAATCGTCCATTTGGCGACAAAATTGGCGATATACCATGGACGGTTGGAGAAACTTCTGGAACGAATTCTTACCGGTTCAGTCCAGAATGTTCCCGAACACAAGCCGAAAGCTATATAAACCCTGCTGGTCCGCAGTCAGTAAGGGTGCTTCATCGAAAAAAGTGTTTGTCTCTCTCTCATCGAGAGTGTGTGTGCCTCCTCTAGCGAGTCAATCCCTGCGGAGTCGATCGAGTTGACAGCCGGGCAGCGAGTGCCGAGTGGGTCGTCGAGTCCACCAAAGGAGTCTGTTAGCTTATCGCGGTTAGTGCATCGTCGAGAGAGCGTGTTGAGCTCCGGGAAAGACTGAACCGAAGAGTCGGGAGCCGTGCTCGTGTGTCGTCGAGTGCATCGTGAGTTGTAGCGTGGAGAGTCTCGAGAGTACGTGGACTTCCGATAACGACCGAGCAGAGTCGGGAGCTGTACTCCGGAAAGCAGAGTCGGCTGCTTTGCAGGAAGCTGTCTCCTCCGTGATAGGCTGATAACCTGAAGGCTGTGTCGCTGATCGTGTCAGCGTATTTATAGTAGATCTTCGACGACTGTAAAACGTGTTTTGGAGCTGTCCTGACAATACTGGCAAGTAAAGTGTGTTTCGATACTTCATCAAGTGTCGTCGTTATTCACTCCAAATCTACACGAACCCCGTACGAACGTGAAGGAAGGAAATAACGTAACAACTGGTGTCAGAAGTAAGAAAAGAAAAAACGTAACAATATAATAAATAAAGTAAACACACAAAACGGTAATAGTAAAAGGACAATAAAAGTTTTGCAAAGCCATATTGATAAGAAAAATGACCGTTGATATGATGAGCTGAGTAAATGCCAGTACATGCCAGTACTCAACGCTACATTGAGAATTCTAAACGTATAGTGCCATGCTGCTTTTAAAATAGTTGTAATTTGTTGTTGAATTGTAAATGTTGAAAGTGCGAAGAAAATGATGCTTAGCAATAAACCTAAAAAGGCAAAAATAAATTTGGTAAGCAGCAGTGAGTGTAACAACAGACTGGTAAACTGCGATCTCAGCGAGAGGGTAAAAAACCTTAACAAACACTTTTTGGGTGACCGTTAAAATATGAAATCTTTCAGGTTTTTTTTTTTTTTTTATTTGCTGAATTTAAACAAATAAATGGATGAAATGAAAAATGCTTAGGATAAAAGGAAAAATGCTTTGTAAGGTTAAATTATTTCAATCAAGCTATTAATTAATTGCTCAGTCTTTTCAGATGACATGACACACAAATTATAGTATTGTTTTTAACTCAGAATTCAATAACATAAACTGAAAAAAAAAAAAAAATCTGATATGTACACCACATGAGTTCCTTGTACGGAATATTAAATTATACGCATTTTTTCTTGAATTTCATTTAAACTTATTGGATTGAATTAAATCTACTTCGCCGACTGCGCATAAACCACAATAGAATAAATGCATTCTTCAAATTTCACTCTATTTGTTTACCTTAGCGACTTTCTGGCGCTAGGTTCACTTAACAGTATTATATTTTCTTCATATTATAACTCAGAATGCACAAAACTTATATCATTTAAAGAATTATCTAATCGTTGCAAAACGTTCTATTCAAATACTATAATAAAGCAAAAACGATGTATAAAAGAAATTAAGCAAACAAACCAAAAACGAAACAGTTTTTCACAGACGATTCAGTATTTCTCATTCAATTAATTCAGTTCTCACTTCGCGAGAAGGCAAAAATACATAAAAACTCAAAATATCTTTCAAAATATTTTTAAAAAAAAGTGCTCCGAACGTAGGCAGATACCTTAATGTCTAAAGAATCTGTTTGCAAGTATACACTACTTCTGATCGTAAGAACTGGTAAATAGACGAAAAATGCAACAAAACAGATACACGCACGTAACAAAAAAGCACAGATTAAGTTGGCATACAGGGGGGGGGACTGGCAAAATAAACTGTTCCCATGATGTGTTTTCAAAGCTCTATTCTTTCTAAATTGCCTTGCCAAGTACTATTTAACTGCCAAGTACTAAATATAAATTGCCAAGTACTATTTAACTGCGAAGTATTAAATCTAAATTGCCAAGTACTATTTAACTGCGAAGTATTAAATCTAAATTGCCAAGTACTATTTAACTGCCAAGTATTAAATCTAAATTGCCTAGTACTATCTAACTGCCAAGTACTAAATCTAAATTGCCTAGTACTATCTAACTGCCAAGTACTAAATCTAAATTGCCAAGTACTTGTTAACAGTAGTAATAATAATAATAACAGTAGTAAATAGTAATCACTCTTGCTCCCTACTTAAAATTTATCTAATTTGGTGTGAATTTGAGGGAGGACAGAGACGTTAACGGAAAGAATTAACATAAAAATAATTATGCAAACGTAAATAAGTACAATTTAAGCTTGCATAATTTTTTAAACTCACAGCTACAATTTGCATACTTTTTTGAAACAAGTGTTTATGATGGTAGGAAGGAGAAAATGGGACAGTATATAACCTTCATTAAATTACTTTCTATCAGAGGTAATAGTTATCTACATAAGTATATTAAAACTAATTTCAATAAATTTGCTTTACAATTTGTTTCATTTATTAAGTACTATTAAATCAACTTCCAATAAATCTTTTTAAATGATTATTTGATATTTAAAACACAAATTATTCTTTTATGTGAAAAACAACGACCAGGTTTAAGCATATGAAATATATTGTTTTTCTAACTGGGAAATTCGAAGCTTAATCTGTTCTTACGGCTACTGAAGAAGAATTAAGAATTACTTTTGAGACTTCGAAAAAATTCCTAAGTTCTTCTCTTAAAAAATCTTCATTTTCACATTTTTCATCGATGCAGAATGTAGGGTTATGAATTTAATGTAATTTAAGTTTTACTTTAATTAAATTTAACTTTGATTAGATTAGGAAAAAAAAGCAGAGGTTATAATAATGATCATCGATCATTTCCTTAAATTGTTACAAGTGAATAAATTAATTCATTTATCCATAGTAATTTATTGATTTCATATAAGTAATCCATTGTTATGTAAATCTGATACAATCAGCGTTTTTTTGGAATTTTATTATATTAATCAGTAGAAGATACACTTCACTGCTAATGAAAAAATATATTAGGCTATTTTTTGCGTTGTTTTTTACAGTGCCGAACAGAGAAAATAATTGTTTACACTTGTTGTTTGAATCGCAATAATAATAACAATAATAGTAGTAACAATAATAAAATTTCATAATAATAGTAGTAATAGTAGTAACAATAATAAAATGTAATAATAATAGTAATAACAATCATAAAATGTAATAATACTAGTAATAATAGTAGTAACAATAATCAACTGTAAAAAAAATAGTAATAATAGTAGTAAGGATAATAAAATTTAATAATAATAGTAATAATAATAAAATTTAATAATAATAGTAATAATAATAGAAAATAATAATAATTGTAGTAATAGTTATGGCAGCAACAGATAACAATTAATCGTAGTAATAATAATGATAGTGGTTAGGGACATTGACTGCCGTACCAAAGGATCCGGGTTAGAATTCAGGAGAAGGCATGGATGTTTGTATATGTATATCGTCTGTGTGGCATGGGGCACTCTAAATATGCGGCGAGCCGAAAGTCATTTCGAGAGGTTGAAGACCATTTGACCCGTCCTCATGGGATGCTCTCCATCAAAATTTCGGGGGGTGGAACTGAGAAAATCTGTGCTGTCGTACTAAGACCTAGTTAACTAGTAGTTACTAAGACCTAGACTAAGGTCTAGTAAATAGTAACAGATCTTGTAAATAACAGTAGTAAGACTAGTAATAGTAGTCTAGTAGTAACCATAGCACTAAAAGTAGAAGTAATAGTAGTAAATAGTAATAGTAAAAGTACAAGCTACAGTACTAATTCCAAGTACTATTTAACAGTATTATTATTATTAATAATAATAATAACAGTAGTAAATAGTAATAGTGAAATTACAAGTCTCAAAACTAATTTTAAGTACTATTTAACAGTAATAGTAATAGTAATAGTAATATTAGTGAGTTATAATAACAATATGAATAGTAGTTGCAGTCGCAGCAATAATAATAGTAATAATAATAACAATAGTAGCACTGAGTTAGTAATAGTAAAATAATAATATAAGTAACAGTGATAAAAGGCTATCATTCTGTTTCGGAAAGTCTTCCGAGACCACCTACTTCCACCATAAATATTAAATGTCGCTTATGACCCGTCAAATGTCAAATACTTTCTCGATCGAACTTTATCGTTATGATCGATGAAGATATCCCACTGCTTCAATCGATACAACCAGGCGAAATTCCACCCACATACCTTCCGCTTTCGTTAGAATGTTTCTGATAATTAGATTCCTTCTTTAATAGCTCACGAAAATAATATAAGTAAAATCTATATGAGCTGTTTATTCTGGGATCATTATATTGATTAAGATGAAAAAAAGCTTTGTAAACAGAAGTCAAGTAGCGAAATAATCTTCATTCGAATCTTGATTTCTTATTACATAAAATGAATTGTTCGTTTTATTCATGGTTTAAGAGATTCTTATTATAATTCCATTGTTTTCATTGAATTATCACTAGACATAACGTAAGATTGAGTTTATGAATATCTCCTGTTCTTTCAATGTTCTGTATACTGTACTAAAATATGTGAAAGAAATGAGTTTTAAATAAGAAGCGAGAATCTGAGTTATAGAGCTTGGCGTATTGGAACTTTTTTATTGACGCTGTGTCTCTAGCGCTGTGCTACAAGTATGACGAGATGAGTATTTGAATGAAATTACTTTACTTGTTAGCAGGCCTTATATTTAACCTGCGGGAAGGCGCGTGGGGTGTATCATACCCCAGCCCTACATAAAAATGGAATATTCCTAACTTGTGAAACTGAAATTCCGTGCTGCTTTCAGTAGCTGAGTTTCTAGTTGTGGTTGACTTTCAGAACCGCTTTTTCTTTGCCTGTGTGTTTCAGAAAAAGATTTATCGGTATTTTGTTGGAACTGGGGTATGACACACCCCACGCGCCTGTCCGCTTAAGCGTTTTTCTGACTGAATATTTAGTTCAGAAATTTATTTCTAGAGTGTAACAGTAAATATTTCTACTCGCAAGTGATTTTAAAGTACTTGACATTAAATTCTTAAAAATTTCTAACTGAATTATGGTAAAAAGAATGAGTCCCTATGAACTGGAGATGCAACGCATGTGGATTTATTAGAAATATTTGAAAGCGATGAAGATTGCATTTCGGAAACTGAAGATGAAACTAAGAATATTCTCTACAATGTTTTGGTTTCGAAAAAGATAAAACATTAATTCCTAAAAAAAGAAAAACTGTTCTTAATGCTTTTAACATTATATAACGATCATACTATAGATGATGGAGAAAATAAAACGTCAGGAATTATATGTTTTTATATGACTAAAGAAGCAGTGGATATGGGGGATGAAATGTCAACCAATTATTCAATTGCCAGAATAACAAGAAAGTGGGCAATGGTAATTTTCTTTCGTGCACTGAATGTTGCTGTAATAAATGCTTGAATTATATTACATTCAACTGCTAATCCATCAACCAGAAACAGAAGTCTGTTTTTGAAGGACTTAGCATTACAATTAATGAAAAACGTATTGAACAAAGATCAGAGATTAATACTTTTCCAAGAAATTGACATACAGCATGCGAAACAAAAGCAGAAGTTTCAATGAAGAATTAAAATGAATACATGAAATTCGAAACAACTAAGTATGAAAGATGTGTTAAATTTTTTGCCTTCGCGCCAAGGACAGAAGAACGTGAATGCAATGTTTAAAATGTGAAAACATTCTGTGCCAAGAACACAATGTATTTCGTTCAAAGTGTGAAGACATAAAATAAGCATGGTGTATTAGAGATGCAATGAAACTTAGAGGCATGATGTTTATTATTTTCAATTATCGTAATTTTAACTCTAAGATTATTTCGGAAACCCAATTATTATTCATTTATTTATAATACACGAGAAAAAAATAGTTTTAAAACTAAATAATACTATTTTTATTGCATTTTAAATATTGAGGTATGTGATACCCCACGCGCCCACTCTAGTAACTTTTCTTGGTGCGACTTCCGCCGGGTTAAATCATGAATTCTGAACAATTTGAATCCTTATTGTCCATCTAATCCACAAGAAGCGAGAGTTAATTTTTATCGAAATGTTACTTTCTTTAACTTCAGCCTGCAACGCAAATCTTTTATTTATTACTTGCTTGTACGAAGGATAGGAAATATTGTAATCGGAAAAAAATTCGGGTATCACATTTCAACAAAAACAACCATTTTAACCACTCTCCAATCCATTTGAAGGACTTGTTTGCGTGATATATGTACGTATGGACAGCATAAAGGGCTCTTTTCATCCAAAACACTTTCTAAAACGGTTTTAAAGTGGATACAGAAGAGTTTTTTTTTTTTTCAAACAAGTAGCCGTAGAACGTTGAAATTTTGAATATTACACCTCTATAACATGTAGTTGTGCACATCCCCTTTTTCTTTGCAATGGGGTACAACAAATGCATATATATCTTTATATATTCCCAGCCTGCTACTCAGCTCGGAGAGCTCAGTATTTTTATTACGTTATATTGGTAAATTATGCATATTTTGCTTTGATTGATATATTTTGTTCTCATGTTCCGGTTAAAGATTTTATGCCTTTAGTTAATCTACATGGAATAGTTGTAGAATTATCAACAAATCAATAGTTTAAGGAAGGGCTAGGCCTAACTAGTGACTAGTCACTTAAAACTACTAGACTGCTAAGCCACTAGACTAATGAATTAAGACAGTTGGTGCACCAACTTCAGAGTCATTTTGCCCAGCGGGGCAGAAAATTAACCTTCAGTTTTGTGTACCAAAAATCCTGTCTTCTTGCCCGTTGGCCAAATTGCTTGTTTTTGCGTAGAAACATTAATTGTAAAAATTATTATTTTTTAAATATCTTTAACTGTATTTGGTGTCCTAGTTTTTATTTATTCCGCAATTTTATAAAGCTGTTTTGAGTTTTTATGTATTTTTATCTTGCCACGAAATGAGAACTGAATTGATTCGATAAGAAATATAACCCTAATGAAATGCTGAAAAGGGAAAGAAATAATGTAAATTACGAGTAATCAATTCCACTGGAAATAATAAAACAGACCATTAAAATTAAACATGTATCCATATACATTAAAAGTTATAGCTGAGATATCTATATGAATAGCCTAATAGTGTATAATCAAAATTTACGTAATATTATTTTTAGCAAACGAAACATGCAATTAGTCCACGTAAAAATCAACAACATTTTACGCAAAAAGTGACAGAATTAAGCTAATGGATTTCATCCCGTTACATAAAACACGGCGAAACAAAGCTGACGCGTCCCGTGGCTCGTGCCAGCTTTTACATTAATGTGATAAAACCGCTGCAATAAATATTTTAAGTCACGAAGCATGTATAATGGAATTCGTGGGCAATACTTGATAAGAAAGAGTGAAAGCAGACACAACTGGTTGCGAGACACACAATGATGGATGATGCGAGTGCATCATTGTCATTCCACTCTTCTCTCTTTCCTCAACACTTTC
The DNA here is from genome assembly GCF_044657685.1 of Stegodyphus dumicola. Lineage (NCBI taxonomy): Eukaryota > Metazoa > Arthropoda > Arachnida > Araneae > Eresidae > Stegodyphus > Stegodyphus dumicola. Next base: position 15,144,387 of record NC_140772.1, on the reverse strand, counting down.
TTTCAGTTTTTTATGAAGGCTGTGTAATTTCGTTTCTCTTTAAACAATCCCTTTTAAACGACGTGACTTCGCCGCATGTGTGAAAACGACGCGACTTCGCTGCAAGCAGAAGTACGCTTCGAGAATTATTTGTTGAAATAGACACATTGAATAATGATACGTTGGTTTTATCAACCCATTAAAGGGAGATATGCACTTTCTGCGTGATGACATCTATCCATAAAGTCATATTTATGAAGTGATAGCTTTCTATTGTGCGTGCTGTTCTAGTAAAAAGGTTAGAGTACTGATCTTTTCAGTTGGTGACCTTGACGTCACCAAGTCGTCAAGGTCACTTGACGACTTGTAAGATCCGTGGTTTGAATCCTAGTGAGAACATAGTTGAGTTTTCATTTTTCAGTTTGGTGGTCTTTAGTCTTACAGTTCGAACTAAAACGTGGAGCACCATATTTTGTTTCGAATTCGAATTATTCGCTGTGACTTACGCCACTTCTTAATTGCCCTTTAAATGGAAGAGACTATAAAGAACTATCGAATTTTCTCGCGTATGTTCTTATAGTATTTGTGAATGCGTGGCAATAAGAAAGCTATAAGAAATTTAGTCCATATCGCCAAAGTTGCTTTCCGTAGAACTTGAAAGTGTTTACAAACACAAAATATTGTATATTGTCCAGTTTGAGAGGAATGTCCTCACGACAAGTGTTTTGCGGTAAAATGCTTCATAGTGACATACATGCGAATTTCGGTTGGCGGTTTTTTAACTATACTAAATGACGTTAGTGAACTCGAAAAGCTAGTAAAGGATGTAGAAGAATCAATACCAGGATACTTGGACACTCGATTGAATGGAAACTATCAAAGAGAGGTTAACACATTCGGTAAAGTGGCAAATAGAACTTGATAGAAACATCGGTCTCACCAGTCCGCTGAATACTGGTAGTACAGTGAGAGGTTCGAATCCCGCGAACAGGCTGGCTGCATGGGTGTTATTTGTGGTTTTTCCTGTGTGTAACGCGTATCAGATCCAGTTTCTTATAGAATGTCCTCCACGAAGGCATCTCTCCCTTCAGGCAGATAGCCCTAGTGTGCTTTGTCGTAAGCTCAGTAAGTAAGTTGTAGAGACATTATAATTTTTTTGAAGAGATGAAAAACAAGCAATGCCCTCACTGGGACTTCTCTTATACGCGTCGAGCGTGCTAACCACTACACCGCGAAGGCATGCAAAGAAGACGAGATAAATACTTTATATGCTTCTGGTGGTGGAAAATCATCATCCACTACCTTTTAGTTCGGGAGCCACTGTAGAGATATTAGGTTATTTCGAAGCAAGAGACATGAAAAATGAGCAATGCCCTCACTGGGACTCGAAACATGGATCTCTCGAATACGCGTCAGGTGTGCTGACCACTGCACCACGAATACACGCTGCGAAGGCGGGAGAAATACCTTATAAAGTGTTATGGAGACACTAAGGTTTTTTAAGGAGCGGGAAACAGGAAATGTCAATCTCGAATCTTACAAGCGATTTACAGGATGAGCGATTACAAATGATTTATACATTTACACGACGAGAGCATGCAAAAGATATGCTATAATTCCATCTACTCTCCCCAGCTTAAAAGAGGGTCTGGTCCCTGTCAATCAAATCCATGTGATGATAATTGTCGTCATCATATTTTAGCTCGGGTTCGCAGTTGGTTGTCAAGATTTTTGAAATGGAAAAATGTGAAAAATCAATTATACATTCTTAGAAAGTTCAAATCATAGAATTTTCATCTGTTGACTGAATGTGCTACCACTAAATTTTTGGAGTGCTCACGGTAGAATGAGATAATTAAACATAAGCTAATTATTTGTAGGAAAGGTCAGCAGCATTAAAATAATTAGTAAAACATTTAAAAAATCCTATCAGTGTTATTCGAGAGTCTAATGGAGTAACTCAAAGCATTTAAATATTTAGTGATATATAGTAAACTGTAGGGGTCCTAGCTTTCTCGAAGCATCAAACGTAAGAAATCAATTGTACCTCCCCGGAATTTGAACCACGGGTCATCCAGTTGCAATTTGTACGTATTAGCTGTTATATCAAGAGAATGTAGAAAGAAAGAAAAAGTGCTGTAGTTTCTTACATTCCCCTTTTACTTAGAATGTGAGTGGGAACAGGTGTAAGAACCGGTCAACTAAATCCCGGTGGTGGGGAATTTTCTTCCAACACCGGTTTACTTCGGATGACACTGTAGATAATATTAGCCGAAGCAGAAGTCCCTTGCAGAGATTAGCCATAGATCTTCCAGTGGCTAGCTAGAAGGGCTAAGCAATTAAACTGTGAAAACCCACAAAAGGGATATCGATAATCTAGTGACTTTCGACAAACTAGTAATGAACTAAATATGTAAGAGAGTTAAAGGGGCTCATACACCTTAAACCCCTTACGCTCTTCGAATATGTGACTGTTGCCAGAATTGGGATATTTTATTTATTTTAAAAGCAATTACTCCCAACTTTTTACAGCTGACTACATAGTATACCTGCTTTGGAAAGTAGTAATCAAACAGTTTGTGTTGCCACACATATTTTTGTTATTTAATCCACTTTGTGACAAAATTTTTCGTCACGTTTTCATTTTGCGCGCATAATATTTTAAAAATGGCTAACGCTACATACTTGAAATTGGATGGAATTCTTTATATGGGCACTATTTTCTAACTGAACCAAAAATCTGATGAATATTTTAATATTAAAAAATTTTAGGCACGAAAATATTACAGAATATTTTTAATAAAATACATTTTATGAACTCAGCTCCAAATAAAATAAAAATTTAACATGAAATTCTTAGAATTTTTTATTCACAGTAGTTTCCAAATGTTATTAAAGCTATATATTAAATATGGAATTAAATTATGCAACAGAATGCTTTAAACTGTGCGCGCAAGCTGGAAACATGACGAAAGATTTTGTCACAAAGCGGATTAAATTATAAAAATATTTGTGGCAACACAAACTTTCTGATGGCTATTTCAGAAAGCAGCCATATTATGTAGTCAGCTGTAAAAAGTTGGAAGTCATTGCCTTTAAAATAAATAAGTTATTCCGATTCTTGCAACAGTCACATATTCGAAGATCTTATGGGTTTTAAGGTGTATGAGTCCCCTTAAATGGCATTGAAGAAGTTAATAAATGAGCTGTAAAAAAAAGAGTGACTCGCTGTATCGAGAAAGTAATAACGAAGTTACTGCTTACGAAAATTCTTACTTCTTGTCTCAAATAAGCAAATGCTTCAATTTATTAATCCACTCATGAAAAAACATGTTACCTTGCATTGATTGTTTTTTACATTTTTCTCAAAGGGAACCCTTATTTTGATATATATATGGTGATATGGTATATGAGTTACGTCTATATACGCTATAGTATGACAATGAGTTACGTCTATATACGCTATAGTATGACAATGAGTTCCGTCTTTATACGCCATAGTATGAAAATTCCTTCACCAAAGACTTTCTACCAGTGTGACCAAAGACTTCACCAAAGACTTTCTACCAGTTAGATTTTGGCGAAGCACTCGAGGGTTCTTTGCCTAAGGGAAAAGAAATCTTCATAGAGGGATCTCAAAGGTAAACTGTCCAGTGTTCAGGGCGAAAGTGCAAAATTTAAGCCATCTCGTTAAATAGGCTTTGATAGATCTTATTAAGACTGTAGAATCATTAGGTGTTTTTTTTTCTTTTTTTTTTGGAAGTAGGAGACGTAAAAATGTGCTGTGCTCTTGCCGGGACTCGAGCCCGGGAGCTCTAGAATACGCATCGAGTGTGCTTTCAGTTACATTACGAAGGCATGGGGAAACGAGGAAGAAAATACTTTATAAGACTTTTCAGCTGCCTTAATCACTCAGCCAGTAACAGATCTCTAATAGATGAACATCTGCGGTAAAATATTTTATAGTTAAATATAATTAATAGCATTTTCATAGTTAAATATAATTATTAGTACTCTCATAGTGAAATGTAATTATTAACATTTTCATAGTTAAATGTAATTATTGTATTTTATATTTATTAGTATTTATTATTTGTTTTGAGTATTATAATTGTAATTATTAGTATTTTAAGGAGCTATTAAACAGTTTAAAACAACATATTCAAATGACAGAAAATAATGCTATTTATGATGCAGATTGTAACTGATGACTTCGGAGAATATCACACTGGTAGAAAGTCTTTGGTGAAGGAATTTTCATACTATGGCGTATAAAGACGGAACTCATTGTCATACTATAGCGTATATAAACGGAACTCATATACCATATCACCATATATATATATCAAAATAAGGGTTCCCATTGGAAAAAATGTAAAAAACAATCAATGCAAGGTAACATGTTTTTACATGAGCGGATTAATAAATTGAAGCATTTGCTTATTTGAGACAAGAAGTAAGAATTTTCGTAAGCAAATACTCCAAAGACATAATATACACATTCACGTACTCCAAAGACGTAACATTGGTAATAAATCATGTAGCTAAACCTTTACATCAGAGAAAGGAAGAAGTAATCATTAGCGAGGACCTTGGGAATTAGCTTGGAAAAATGCGGAATTAGCAGCGAGTTTCTGAAAAGCAGATAAAATTCGAATCGTCGTGTAGTGGTTTGAATTTAGGTAAGGAGCTACTGAATTTGAGAAGCGTCTGGTGGGAGAAATTTGGTTCTGCAAGTTCTGCCTTTATTGAATTAAGCTGTAAATTGAAGATAAGTTTTGATCTAGCATGCGGGAATAGATTCCAAGTCCCTCAGGCAGTTACAGTTAACGCATAATTCCGCATTTAAGCACAGAAGTAGTTAATTTGTATTTGTAAAGATTTTGTTATCGTCGAGAATTTTACCGAGGTTTGACTACTTATAAGGAAGTGTCGTTTTTGTTTACGTTACGGATAGTGCTTGAATTAGTTTAAGTTCGAACATTAAAAGAATGTTATTAAAGTGAATGTTGTGTTAATGAAATAAAATAAAATGTCTAAATATTTTATTTGGAAATGTTTTTTCAATCATTATCATTTAAAAAAAAGTCTGATGCGGACACCACATGACTTATTAAATTATACACATTTTTTGATGCATTTCATTTAAACTTATTTCCTTCAATTCCATCAGAGATATAGTTCTCATTCAATTAGTTCAGTTCTCACTTCAAAGCGAAAACACATAAAAACTCGAAATATCTTCATTAAAAATTCAAAGATGTAGGAAAACATAAAACATTAAATACACTTAAGAACAATTTTTACAATTAAAATTAGAGTTTTTGCGCAAAAACAAGGAATTCGGACAGCGGGCAAGAAGGCAGATTTTTCGGTGCACAAAACAGAAGGTTTACTTTTGGTCCCACTCGGCAGAAAGACATTGAAGGTGCAGAAACTAACTTAATTCACTATTGTGTTAAGTTTCAAATGTAAACAAATGACGGTTCTTTAGGCTTAACTCGCCATTTAAACATCAAAATTGTTGATAACTCAACAACTACTGCATGCAGATTAACTAAAGGCATAAAAACCTTAACCGGAACATAAAAACCACATAATTAAATCACTTTTAAAGCAAAAAATGCACAATTTACCAACAATATAAGAATAAAAAAGCTAAGCTCACAGAGCAGGATAACAAAGGGAGAATACATATATATATATATATATATATGTATATATATATACATAATAACAAAACAATTTTTTAAAAAAATGCCTAGTATTTTTGCGCTTTAAGGGGTGTTGGAACCCCAAAATCTTCAAAAAATTGTGATTTCGGATTTTTGCATTTTCAAATTCTCTACACCTTTATCTTTCTAAAAATAACATTCTTTAATCTTTATGAAAATTAGAACTGTAAAAAAGTCTAGTTTTAATTTGTCATCTACTGCTTTGATCAATGAGGATTTTTACACAAAAACGCATTTTTCTCCAAACGTGATTTTTTTATATTCGATGTACGTTTTCTCAGGAACTACTGCTCACAGGTATCTAAACTTTTTATGGCTTATTTATTAGGTTCCCTAATATTTACTGAAATGAGCTTTTTGTAATAAACTTAGAAAATGAATTTTTTAAAATTTTTTTGTGTGAGAAAAGTGCTAAATTTGATTATGCTTAACAAAATATTCTGTAATTTACTCTAAAATTCAAAATGTTTCAAAAGCTCATTTCAGTATAATTAGATAGGTATACTTTAATTACAGAAAAAAATTCAAGCTTGTATCTACAGCAGATGTTTAGAAAAGGTACATCGAAAATGAAAATTTAACATTGTCGGTATAGGGATATCTGATACCCCTTAAGCTGCAGAAAATTATCATTAAAGGGTATAAAGTAAGAAATTTAGAACTAATGTTTCACAAAGACACTGTGAAACATTAGTTCTTTGTGAAATAGTTTCTTTCTGAAACATTAGTTCTAAATTTCTTACTTTATGTCATTATATATATGAATGGTATAGGAAATGTTTTCTAATTATATATATTTATTTATTCACATAAGATTGGTATATCCGATTGCAAAAAAAAAAAAAAAAAAAAAAAAAAAAAAAAAGAGGTGTATGCTATAGCAATCCCATATATGAAATTGCAATGTTCTACGACTACTCGTTCTTGAGTTATGCGAAATAAATACATACGTACATACAGACGTCAAAGAAAAAAATCTCCTCTGAATCTATTTCAAAACCATATTACAATCCTTTTTAAAATTCCTTTATTCTGCCCGTAAAGAGTCCTTTATTCTGTCATTATGTACAGATATTATGCAAAATCGTCATTCAGATGGTTTGGAGAACGTTTGAAATTATACCCGAAATTTTCCGCGATTATAATACTTTCTTTACTTCGTACAGAGAAGTAAAAATGGTTGTTTAAGCATAGCTGCATTAAAATAATCAATTAATGTGTTTTTTTTAGGATATGGAACCATTAAGGTTAAAATTTAAAAGTGACTGGGTATTGTACATTCTTCAATTATTCAATGCAAAACATTTTAAATATTTTTCTGATTTAGCCTTTAAAAGAAATCAAATGCATAAGAAAGGAACATCAGGAGGTGGACTATATGAGACTGCAAAATTTCTCACTCCCTTACGTCGAAATTTACTGCTTTTAGTTTTTGGAAACAATGGCAAATAGAAAAAAAATAAGAATCGCTTTTAATTGTCAGCAATTCCATTGGCTCTTTGACTTCTTTTAATTTCTAATTTCTTTAGAATTGTATGCAAAACTAAAATTTTAACCGTTACAAATCCAGAATAATTTCTGCTGTAACTTCGAAATGTAACTTAGAAACCTTTTTTTTTTTTTTTGTTTTTCCTTTGTAGGAAGTAAACATCTGTGAAAATATAATCTAAAGGACATTTTTTTTCACTCGAAACAAACTTTTAACTAAAAATAATTAATATCAGTCTTAATTATGTGTTTACACTAAACGGACAATGTTTAGAAATTAGAAATAGAGCCACTTTTTAAGATTTATAAATGATACTATTCCATATTACTACGTTTCAGCCGTAAAGTAATAATATTATTTTATACACTTTTCTAATATTTCTAATATATACACGAGGAAGTAAAAAAAAATACTGTTTCTGATAAGAAAGACAGAGTATGTAAACGGAAGGACATTAATAAAGAAATTATAAAAAAAAGACATTATCTTTTTTCCCTCCAATGGCAGGCACTAACCGTTATAGGTATTGGACACTACAAAGGCCAGAAACTGCGATCACTTTATTATGGAGGCACGTAACAGGTTGGCCATCGTGGCAGACAGATACAGATGGTAATTCAGAAGTCAAACAACAAAAATCAGCGTTATATTTTCAAAATTTTCGCAGGACTAGTTTCGATGGTTTTACCGAACCACCATCCTCAGCTGCAAAACCACAAATGAACAAGGTAGGAAATAATGATTAGATAAGAAAGCCTGGACAGGAATAAGCAAGTGGCGCCATCTGTTGATGAAACCAGAACTAAAACATAATTTCTTTAAAGGCCGAAGGCAAAGATGGATTGGAATTAGGATCGTTAATTAGAACAGAAAGATTTTTTTGAATATAAAATGCCTCCAGAAAATCCAATTCTCCAATGGAAAATGTTTTTTGAATACTTTTGGCAGCAGAAAAATTGAAAGTGTGATTTTCGGACCAACAATGTTGAGCAACAGAAGACTTCCGTGTTTCCTTTTTTCTAACATATTCCTAATGTTCCTTGCGCGAAATTTTAAGGCTCTCTTAGTTTGGCTAATGTAAATTAAACAACACTGGCAAGGAATTCTATAAATACGCCAGGAATTAATATCCGGAATGGGGTCCTTGAGTATGGAACTCGGAATTTTATTGATGGGAGAATACACAACCCGAAAGTTAAATTTATGCAAAATATGTGCAACTTTATAGCTAATTGATGGAAAGAAGGGAATGACAAAAGAATTTTTATAATCTCCTAAAACAAGAGGAGTTTTGTTGTTTGACTTCTGAATTAGTATTTATTCGGTGTGTTATTGTGTCTTAATTATTAGATACAGATGGTTTAATCTATGCCTTCTCCAGGCTTCGAACTCGTGTCCTTCGGTGCAGCAGCATGTGTCACTAAACACTTCCCCGTCTGGGCGGCGAACTGACAGTATTCTTGCTGAAATATGAATTAATCACGTTCCAATTAGCATTCCTGTAAAAAAATTAATTCAAATTTCATTATTATATGGACATATAAAATTTAAAAATAAATTTAAAATAAAATATTCTTAGCACATTTTTAGATGAGAAACATGTTCCCATCTACTATGCATTGAAGAGAATATTCCATGCCACGTCTATTCAAAATCTGTTTTGTGTATAGGAGCCAGTTTCCTTAGAACGTCCTCCACGAAGGCATCCCTCCTCTTAGGCAGATAGCCCTTGAGGCTTTGCCGTAATTAAATAACCTAACCTAACCTCAAAAAACTGTTTCCCTCCTTTACATTCATATCTCTATACCTTGCTGCCTGCATTAGGATGTTCGGAAATTTTACGATCGCTTGATAAAATGTTCGTATATCTTTCGCCTATTTTTCAAATTTGATTCTGACATCTAACCGTAGTGTTCGAAATTGAGGATTTATATGAATGAATTGATATATCAACGAATATTGATATATCAACGAATTGGTAATATGATGTAGAGAGCTGACGGCTGATATATGTGCGATATATTCAATATATTGCATGTATATCAGCCGTCAGCTCTCTACATCGGCCTCGAGAGAATTAAATACGTTAGTTCAGCTACGAAATCAGTCTGAAATCGAGCTTACATCAAGCTAAGGGCCCACCAGCGGCCGAGCGGTAAAGTCGCTGAACACTGGTAGTTCGGTCCGAGGTTCGAATCCCGCGAACGGGCTGACTGCATGGGCCTTTTCGTGGTTTTCCCCATGTGTAATGTGTATACGAGCCAGTTTCCCTTTGAAAGTCCTCCACGAAGGCATCCCTCCCCTTAGGCAGATAGCCCTCGTGTGCTTTGCCATAACTCAACACACCAATACCAATACACCAATACATCAAGCTAAGGTCGAATTTTACTGAAACTTCAGCTTCATATTGGCTTCATCTTTTTCTACTGTAAATGTACGTAAAAATGTATCTGGTAAACTTAAATGCTTATTTCATTGGAAGTACGATACAATATGCACCACGATACAATACGATGATCGATATTGTACAGTATCGTACAGATGTGGAGAGCTGCTGAAATAACCATGGTTCTTCCAAATCGATAAGTGTGATCACCGATATATTAAACGATGCAATACGCTACGATTGCAAAGTCTCGGAAATGACAGTATACTCGAGAAACATACGGATATCATCTCCAATATAAGGACAGATATCACAGCTGTTTAAACATTGCAATTATCGGACTAGTATTTGGAATATTCTCGGTTTCATATGTGATTGGATAGATACATATACATCTTAGAAGCTAAACTCAATACACATCGAAGGACGGGAGATATTTGCGGAAAAAATACCTTATATTTTATATCAAGTATATAATCATCTATATGTATAAATTATAGTATTATTACACTAGCGAATGTAACACGTATACAGAAATCTTTCGCACTTTATAGAAACGATTTTGATAATTTATATTTATGCTAGGGCGTATTTCTTGTAGCGATATGCTTCTAACTGATAGCCTTGATTCTTAGCTATAACATTAACATAAATTTTCCATGAATTAAACTTCTAGTTATATACAATGATGTATAACTTCTACAGCAGTTATAGTACTAGAGTAATTGTAACTATACGCGTGTATACAATACAATCTTTTCGGGCAGGAAACGGGAAAAGTAAACTGCGCTCTCTTCGGGATTCGAACCAAGGATCTTGGAGTTGCTAGCAAGAATAGCTAATCATCTACACATCAAAATCACGTATGGAGGAAATGCAATGAATCTTTGCATTCTCCCCCAATTAGAAGATGACTGAGAAGAGGTGCAAGATACAAGGATCCGCAGATTTAGGGGCAACGAATTATAGATTAATGTATTTTTAGTTAAGGGGACTCATACACCTTAAACCTCTCATGATCTTCGAATATGTGACTGTTGCAGAAATTGGGATATTTTATTTATTTTAAAAGCAATTACTTCCAACTTTTCACAGCTGATTACATAATATAGCTGCTTTGGAAACTAGTAACCAGAAAGTTTGTGTTGCCACAAATATTTTTGCAATTTAATCCTCTTTGTGGTAAAATATTTCGCCATGTTTCTACCTTGCGCGCATGATATTTTAAAAATGGCGAATAGTACATACTTGAAATTTGATAGAATTCTTTATATGGGCACTATTTTCTAACTGAACCAACAATCTGATGAATATTTTAATATTGAAAAATTATATGGACGAAAACATTACAAATTTTTTTAATAAAATACATTTTATAAACTCAACTGGAAATAAAATAAAAATTTAACACGAAATTTTTAGAATTTTAGGTTCACAGTAGTTTCCAAATGTTATAAAAGCTATATATTAAATATGGAATTAAATTATGAAACAGAATGCTTTAAACTGTGCGCGCAAGTTGAAAACATGACGAAAAATGATGTCACAAAGCGGATTAAATTATAAAAATATTTGTGGCAACATAAACTTTCTGATTACTATTTCAGAAAGCAGCTATATTATATAATCAGCTGTAAAAAGTTGGCAGTAATTGCTTTTAAAATAAATAAGTTATCCCAATTCTTGCAACAGTCACCTATTCGAACATCTTATCGGTTTTAAGGTGTATGAGTCCCCTTAAGGCAGCATTGTAGGACTCTTTAAGAAGTCGCTTTGTTTGACTTTTAAAATGCCAATGAATGCAAGAAGTTGCGTCTTTTACCAGGTCTCGACCCACATATCTTCCAATTTTAGTTGCGCATGCTAAGCATGTATCCGAAGAGAGCTTGCACTGTAGGGACTCTTTAAGAAGTCACTCTGTTTGAATTTTAAAAAGCTAATGAATGCAAGAAGTAACGTCTTTTACCAGGTCTCGACCCACATATCTTATAATCTTAGTTGCGCATGCTAAGCATGTATCCGAAGAGAGCTTGCACTGTAGGGACTCTTTAAGAAGTCACTTTGTTTGACTTTTAAAAAGCCAATGAATGCAAGAAGTTGCGTCTTTTACCAGGTCTCGACCCACATATCTTCATATCTTAGTTGCGCATGCTAAGCATGTATTCGAAGAGAGCTTGCATGAGGATACTCAAAATTCCTTACATATGTATACATAGTATATTCATCTATAATTATAGCAGTTTTAATGGTGTACCTGGTGTGTTATTGGACATCAATAAAACCTGCCCCAAAATAAAAGGATTTACACAATGTTTTTTTTAAACACACAGTTACCATTTATGGTTTCCGTGATGATGAATTCACTGCTTCTATCTTTTTATATGTAAGCTTGTAGAGATATTAGGTTATTTAGAAGCAGGAGAGATGAAAAATGAGCAATGGCGTTACCGGGAATCGAACCACGGACCTCTCGAATACGCGTCGAGCGTGCTGACCACTACACCACGAAAGCATGCTAAGATGGCGGGGAAAATACCTTAGAACCTCTTTGCTGCAAGTTTGCATCCGCGAATCCTCAATATCAAATGTGATATGGGAGGGAAGGGTCATTAGTGGCCCACCGTACCACGTTCCATACGCTGATAAATGAGGGACATTTTATTTCAAAGTTTAAATTTGTATAATTTATATCAGAAAGATGCGAAGTCTTAATGAAATACCTTGAGTTAATATTGTTGTTATAAATATTATTTATTATTTTATTCTGCAAATGCAAATCAGGCGAGAGTAACAATGAGGGTTCATAATTTGGAACATTTTACGCAAGGCAATACAAACACTTTGTATGCAGATATGGAAATAGGATATAATAGCAATGGGATAGATTCTAAGTTTGTCTTTTTCTTTCATTTTAGCACAGAAATATAATCATTATTGTTATATTGCATGTCAACATATTATGAATTTATCTTTTAACTTTGTTTATTGGTTATATCCCAAGAAATAATGTTTAACCTTTAACTGCTGTGAGCGGTCTCTTAGACCGCGAGACATTTTCCATTAAATGCTTCCACCCCTTTGAATAATTAATGGGTATTGTCATTCCTAGTACCTTCCTGAATCAGTTGTCCACGGTCACATACCAAGTTGCATTTGGGTAGCTATATTTCTTCTTTCATCTTTTTTAATTTTTCCCCCTCATCGGTCTGCAGATACGATTCAAATTTCGGCCGAAAAAGTTCACTTTTCGTTGTTGTTACATATTTCGCGTTTTTATAAATATTCTTGAAATGGCTTCATATGCGTGCAGAAAATGTTCTAAATATCTTACCTAAGACCAAATTGTATACATAGTTCGGAATTGGTCTAATTTAGAGTTCTCTTATGAAAGTTCCTATGATGAAATTATTCAGAACGACCACGACACAACTTCAGAAATATCTGCCGATGAAAATTAAAATCCATGTTCTCCTTCTACAAGAGATCTTTTTATTGGAAAAAATGAATTCAAATGGTCTATTCAAGAGCCCAACAAGGGTACAGAAAGAGACGCAAGCCCCCCATCCACCTAATCGGTTTGATTTTATGACTTTTCCAGGGGGGCGCCAAGTTAAAAACCACATAATAAAATACGCCCATTAGGATATAACCTAATGGACCTTAACGGCACAATAATAATTAAAATAAATAGAATCAATGGTTAGAAACTAACTAAACAAAAGGACAAAACACAAGACACAGACCATGCTCTATCATAAAAACACTAAACACATGTTAAATCAAAATTCCGACATTAATACGATTATTATTAATAAAATGCATTAATTCCCTAGCAAATTCAAATTCAGTGTTTTTTCCAGTAAATGTATTAATATGTCCAAACTTTTGTCTTATATCATAAGTTAAATCACATTCATTTACAAAATGTTTAACTGAACTCGTAACTCCACAATTATAACATAACTCATTTTCTTGTAGACCGAATCTCTTTAGGTACTCCGGGAAGCGTAATGGCAGACCGCACATTGAGTTGAACAGTGTTAAACGAATGTCGCATACTGCGCATGCCCAGAAAACAATTTGGCGTAATTACTATGTTGGCGCGATTTGAAAAGAAGATAAATACGGTATATGGTAGATGTATCGCCATCTAATTGTAAACAAATCTGGCGTTTAAATCTTCGTAGAGTATAATGTAAATGTAAATTAATTACTGTGTTAAAATACTATTTTTGCTGTACTGCTCAAAACAACTAGAAAGCTGAAATTATTGCGAAGCAATGTGAAGCAGTGCTTACATTCCAAATGTAAAATATAATACTTATGAAATTCTGCACATTCCTTTGGAACTGTACAAATTTTCGTTCAGAAAAGGACTGAAATTAAGGATATATTAGTTGAAAATTTATTCATTATACTTTTAAGCAATAAAAACTATTCAGGATTTACAATACGTTCCATTCGTACATACATAAAGAAACACTGAAGAATATAAAAAGTGCTTGCAAATAACACTGAAGAAATTTTACAATTCCTTAATGCTAGTTATTAAATTCTTTGAAATGAGTAAATAAAAGCGCGAATATACGCAAACAAACTCTGAGATACTCCAGTTTACAAATATTGAATTATAACATGTAAACAAATATTAAATGCACTGTTATTGACAAATTAAAATAAACATTTATTAGAAAAATAAGCAAGTGCAATCGGTATGGACGTTAAAATAACTAATCAAAGTTCCACAACATTGCAGTTTTAAACATCACTCGAACACACTCGACAGCCATGGAGATCACGAATAAGCTAACGTAGGGTTGCTTAGTCGCCAATATTTCTCCCCGCGCCAAAGGTACACCATGAAGCATGCGCAGTAAGCGAAATTCGCTTAACACTGTTCAACTCAATGTGCGGTCTGCCATTACGCCTCCGGGAAGCGTCCATGTCCTGTGATAATTTGATTATGATCCAGGCAGCATGAAATACATTTATTATATGTAGGGATCAAATTATAACTGTAATCCTTTTTTCTGTCAGACTCATTCCAATCCTTTTTCCACATATCAATATAAAATTGTTTTATTTTATTTACAAGAATTCTTCTGGATGGTTGGACAATGGAACACTCCCCGGATTCGCCCAAAACTGCCTCCTTGGCCAACACATCGGCCCTCTCGTTACCCAAAATCCCAACACGGGACTTAACCCATTTAAATTTCACAACATGAATTTTGGTGATTTCTTCATAGAGACATTTAATATCAACAATTAATGAGTTTTTACATTCGTAATTTTTTAAGGCCTGGAGACCAGACAGACAATCACTATAAATTGATATTTTATAATGTATAAATAAGTTATCCCTTATCCATCTCAAAGCATAAAAAATAGCTGTCGATTCTGCCTGGAACGCTGAATTAAAATTTTCCAATTTAATTTTATCTTTGTAAATTTCAGTACCATAGTAATATACAACATAAGAAAAACCTATCTTACCATTGATTCCAGAACCATCCGTAAAAATGTCAATTTCACCAAATTCAACAAAATGAAATTCATAATCAATAATAACTCTTTTAGCAGGGTGTATACAATAAGGATCCAAGTTATAAAAAGCAGTACAACAAGCAAAAAATTCCTCATAATGAATAAAATCAATCTTAATTCAGAAGTCAAACATCAAAAATCAGCGTTATATTTACAAAATTTTCACAGGACTAGTTTCGATGATTTTATCGAACCACCATCTTCAGCTGCAAAACCGCAAATTAACAAGATAGGAAATAATGATTAGATAAGATAAGAAAGCCTGGACAAGAATAAGCAAGTGGCGCCATCTGTTGGTGAAACCAGAACTAAAACATAATTTCTTTAAAGGCCGAAAGCAAATTTGGATTGGAATTAGGATCGTTAACTAGAACAGAAAGATTTTTATGAAATTATGTTGGTCCGAATTATTATTATGTTGGTCCGAAAACCACACTTTCAGTTTTTCTGCTGCCAAAATTATTCAAAAAACATCTTCCATTGGAGAACTGGATTTTCTAGAAGCATTTCACATTCATAAAAATCTTTCTGTTCTAGTCAACGATCCTAATTTCAATCCAAATTTGCCTTCGGCCTTTAAAGAAATTATGTTTTAGTTCTGGTTTCACCAACAGATGGCGCCACTTGCTTATTCTTGTCCAGGCTTTCTTATCTTATCTAATCATTATTTCCTATCTTGTTCATTTGCGGTTTTGCAGCTGAAGATGGTGGTTCGGTAAAACCATCGAAACTAATCCTGTGAAAATTTTGTAAATATAACGCTGATTTTTGATGTTTGACTTCTGAATTAGTATTTATTCGGCGTGTTATTGTGTCTTAAAATCAATCTTATTAGTAGATAATAAAAATTTATCGTAATAATACCTATAAAATATAGAAAGAGGCGGTGTGCCGGCCAAGATGCAGAGAATTTCGGATGGAGTAGTTTTGAAACACCTAGTCAGTGAAGTCAACAAGGGTGTTCGAACTCGTAGTCACAATATTGTTCTTCGTTCAATCTATTCAACTGCTCGTCGAACCCGACGTTAACCTATGGTAATATTCTTCAGAAACTTGGATGTATTGTATATGCAATAAATGCATTCGTATTATTTCAATCTTATCCCATTGGCTCCGAAAATGAAACGAAAAGATTTCATTAGCAATTCAGTTGGTTCAGTACCTAAAGAACTCAAACTTACAATAAGAAGAGTTTTCGGAAAAAATAATGATGAAGGAAACATTGCGATTGAAGACGATAAATTATATAAAAAAAAAAAAAGAACGTGCCATATTTGTCCACCGAGCAAAAAAAGAAAAACAGCTTACAAATATATAGCATGCAAAGAATCAGTGTTTCTACAAAGCAGTAGAAAAGTATGTATAAAATCAGCTCGAATTATAATTTTTTTAAAATAAAAATTAATTTTCTATATTCTTATTAAAGCATTCTTATCGCAAATTTTAATGCAAAATAAAAAGTTGAATTTTAAAATTTACTTCTTCCATCCGTATCTGGAATTATTATCATAGTACATATTTTATTTTAATGAACTGATTTAAGTATAAAAATTGCTTTATATCTTCATGAAGAAGTTAAATATATGAAATTATATAATATTTATTCAAATAAGAAAACAAAAACAATATCTTATTTTGTTTTTAGCAGAAGCGGTCTGAGAGACCGCTCACAGTAGTTATGCGACAATTTAAGTCACAGTAGTTAAAGGTTAAATACCAAATGCAAGAATCCGAATATTTCTGTAAAAAGCAGATTTTATGAGGATTTTTTGCGCGTGTTAGGCTAAACGCTAAACTGCGAAACGCGCTGAAGCGCAATGACGTTCAGCGATCCACGCTCACAGGTGCGCTGCAGAGCTTTGTTCTCTCGTGTTGGGAGCCAAGGGGGTGTGACGTTATGAATATTTCAGACGCAAGGAAGACAAAATTAGTGGTGCATCAATCTTTTATTCGCATCATTATTTATTATATCATCATTATCATTTGCTCACATCACAACACATGAAGACACAGCTATAAATTGCAGTTTGCACGTATGTAAAAATATTAATAAATTTCGGAGTTGGTAACACGTCCAAAGACGACAAAATCGGGCCATGATGGCATCCATCACACTTATCTTCGGCAGACGAAATATTCTTTACACTTCAACTCGTAGGCAGAGCTTTCAAACCTCTTTTACCAAGGAGGTTAGAATATAAGGAGGGAGGGTTCGCAGTTTCCTCCAATATCGGGGAATGAAACTCCACCGAACAAGCGGCGTCCATGTTTGTAACTTCATTGCATTACGGCAGTGAAACATACGTGTTTTTAAGCTGTTTCGTGCATGTATTTTCCACTAAAAATATGTAAAATTTATAATGAAATACATCGCTATTGTTAGTTTTTTGTTTCAAAGTTATAAAGATGATATCCGTAATTTACTACGTACAGAAAATCATTAAGAAATAGTTCGAAATCTAAATGCATGTGCATAACATTAAAGCCTTTAAAAATAGAATTTGTTTAGGTTTTATTAGCAACCTGTTGGGTGTACTTTCCAGTTTTTCCTTTAAGAAGTGATTTGTGATTTATTCACAATATTGTAATTTATTAAAGAATCATTTAAAATATATTTAACCCGAAATTAAAATCAGATAATTATCTAAAAAATAGTCACAGGTTACATTTTTTTTTAAATGAAAGTTTGAGACTCTTTTCACAACTAACAACCTTATAACAAAAAGAAAATAAATATTAATAAAATAAAACAGATTTATGTGAATTCAGTGATTTCAGTTTATGCGCGTTTCATATTTATGAATCTCAAAGAAATTGCCTTGAATTAAGCTAAATTAAAGAAATATACCTATATTTTTGGATACATCTTTCCACATGTTCAGTTGTGTAAATATTTTACTTCTTTTTATCGCTATACTGCCCACAAATTTGTAAATTTATGCAAAAATATTTTAATAACAGAAAAGTAAGTTTATCTTGATCAAATGCACAAATTATATTCTTAACAGTTCAAAAACTTTAAACTGAATAATAATTAATACATAAAAAAAAGCATTACTTTATTTAACACCTTTAAAATTCATAAAAATAGTAACAATTGGTGTCTTACTTTTCATGAAAATTATCAAACGAATTACCTAAAATGTTCAAATTATACAGTTTAAATCCTAGCATACATCATTGTATGTTAAGGAACAAAAAGATACCAGCTATAAACAGAAACATTAAAATGTATTTAACATATTTTGATTATTATTAAGTCTCTTTTTTTACATCTGGAAAGAAAACAACATGATATTGTGATATTTTTTACCATAGTTATCAAATTACATAAAAAAAAAAAAAAAAAAAAAAAAGAAAATCAATACTTACGCGTGAAAAGTAATCCCAGGAATCTTTTTCAAAAATCTGTTTGTGCATCCATATACAACACAAGCTGACATGTTTCAAAAAGGAAAAAAAATATATATATATTGCAATTACAGACTTCCTTGTACAAGTCTCAGCGATAACAGGAACATGGCCGCCAAGCTTCACCGTTTGAGTTGAATCTTCCCTCCTTCTATTCTAACCTTCTTGTCTTTTACTGAGACACAGCATCGAATATGCTGCTGGCTTTCTTGCGCAGGCGCATTACCTCGGATGAGCTTGGTTGCCATCTAGAGTCATTGAATACTGTCTAAAGTTTATTACAAAGGTAAACCGTATATAAAGATGAGCAAAGGATTGGTGATAGAGATATCCCTAGCTAAAAAGGCAATCGTTAACTTTCAGATTTGTTCTCTTGTATGATTAAGTAAATTACAATCCAATGAGACATTTAAAAATAAGTTTATTTTTATATTTCAAGCACTACTGCTGTTTGACAGGAAGAAAGGTAATTTGTTAAACTTCTTTTTATAATTTCACAAATCTCTACTTCAAAATGTAGAGTATACGTAAGTGCTGACATTTAAAGCAGTGCAGGATGACACATAATATTTTACATTTTCATCTAATGTCGTCTTCTCTTCAGATACAAGAAAAAATATTTATATTAGTCATAAAGATTTCACGTTTCTTATTCTCTGAATATTTGTTTTTCTGTCATAGTAAGGACTTACAGGTAATTTAATTTTTACTTTCATTATTCAGTGTGCAGCCTGCAGGTGCACATTAGAAATCACGTGGTTAGAGCCTGTAATAATATCAGAAAGGAATCACAATCGTAACTGTTAAACTGTTAGTTAAACTGTTAGTTTAAAAATGGCTTTCACCATTTTTAAACTGAATGCCAAGAAGTGTCTTTTAAAGAGATGACCCTTAAGACTCCTCCACAGACTTTTTTCAATTTCTGTTTACCATAATGAATTCCATAGCTACTTGGAAAACACACAGCATTTACTTTTTATATAAACAAGGTGTTCCAAAATAATGTTTACACTTGTTTACCCAAACTATACTTGTTTGTTTCGAAACAAAAACATAAAAAAATCAGCAATGATTTCGCTGGGATTCGAATTCCAGACATTTCGACTGCCAGTCGAACGGGTTTACAACTGCAGCACGAAAGTACGCGGTAAGGAAGGATAAAATTCTTTACATTCTTCCCCAGTTAATTGCTAGTAGAGAGGAGGGGGCTAGTTCAAAAATCAAAGTAGTAACGAATACGCTGCTTGTTGAGTCCATTATGTTGTTGATGCAGAAACAGAATTAGTCACTATGCTATCTGCGGAATTCTATTCTGCGGATCTGCTATTCTGCGGATCTTGTAACCTTCCGATTCCAAACTGGACATGCTCCCACTTACATTAAGAAGGTATGCAGTGAAAAAGCAGAAAACACTTTGAGCATTCGTACCAGGTACACTCAAAACAGCACTTATGATTTTTTTGGCGTCAATTACATTGTGATATTTATCTATTTATTTTTAACTAATAGTTAATTTTAAGTTGCTAACCTTGCTTATCACTCTCTTTTCACCCACGCGTTTCATGCCACAATGTAAATGAGATAGCGAACGTTTATTCAGATTGAGGGAGTAAGATGTGCTATTCAAGCAAGAGTTTCGGAAGTTAGTATTAGAGCGGGTCTGCCTATTCCAGGCCACGTTGTGCCGTGATTATTAGCGATTTGATTCTGTGGTCTTGAGTGCTTCTAGCCATTTAGCTTGTCTAGCCGGTTTCTACAAACCAGAGCCTATCCTGCGCGTTAAATTATCCTGTGAGGCGTTAGGCTAATCTTCTTAGTTCAACATTACTTATTTCTGTTAAGCCAGAGGTGCTTAGTTTGTGTAAATCCAAGTTGATTAGATGTTAATTTTTGTGTTCGAAGAAAAGGACTATTTACACCCTTCTTCTGACTTTGTCTGAAGTTTAAGACAAGAGGATTATTCCTCTGCAGTCTTTGTAGAGTTCACCAATATATGTCCCTAAGAAGGTGAGACTTTACAACGTTAAAGTTACATATTCCAAAATGGCTACTTTTGACAACAGTATATAGATTGTAACGCTGAATGGCAAAGAAAAACAATAGGTATGATCACCACGAGAGAGGTAGCACGAAATTTATCCATTGTACCTGTATGTCTTGG
This sequence comes from Stegodyphus dumicola, assembly GCF_044657685.1. NCBI lineage: Eukaryota > Metazoa > Arthropoda > Arachnida > Araneae > Eresidae > Stegodyphus > Stegodyphus dumicola. The sequence goes on along the minus strand of NC_140772.1, from coordinate 15,123,679 downwards.
ATCATCTAGTCCCCGTGGAGTTTCTCTGGTTTTTATCATAGCCTCCATAATTTCTCAGGTCGTTTTTACTTCCTTGTACGAAGCAAAATGGAAGTACTGTAATCGCGAAAAGTTTCAGGCAACATATTTCAACAAAAATATCCATTTTGATCGCTATCGAATGCAATTTAACGATGTTTTTGCATGATATCTGTATGTAAAGAAAGAATAAAAAACCCTTTTCCTCCAAAAAAATTATAAAACTGCTTTAAAATCAATTCTGAAGAGAATATTCCGTGGCGTTTGTATGAACGTATGTACGTACGTATCTCGCATAACTCAAAAACGAGTAGTATCAGAACGTTGAAATTTTGTATATAGGACTGTTATAACATGTAGATGTGCACCTCGTATTTTGGTTGCAATCGGCCGCAACAAACGTATATAAATATATTTATATATATATATCCACTGTGTTACCCGGCTCGGCGATCTCAGTTTTCTTTACTCTTATATGTTTGTAAGTTGTACATTTTTTGCTTAAAAAATGATTGAATTATGTTGTTTTTATCTTTCGGTTAAGGATTTTGCGCCTTTAGTAAATCTGTGTGCAATATTTTTAGAATTATCAACAATTTTAAAGTTGTTTAAGTGCCGCTAAGCCTTTTTTTATGGCGGCCATTGATTGTTTACATTTGAAACAGTATACTAATGAATTTGTTGCCAATCTAGAAAAACTTAGCTTCGCAACAGCAAAGATAACGCATTCATTTATTATTGCCAATTAAATCATACTTAATTCTTTCTGGAATTTTTTCGAGGAAATAAGCGTTTGAGATTTACTTCGTAATTTTTAATATAGATATTTTGAGTTTTTATGTATTTTTGCCTTCTCGCGAAGTGAGAACTGAATTAATTGAATGAGAAATACTCAATCGTCTGTGAAAAACTGTTTCTTTTTTGTTTTATTTCCTTAATTTCTTTTACACATCGTTCTAGCTTTGTAATAGTATTTGAATAGAACATGTGGCAACGATTAGATAATTCTATTCTTTAAATGATATAAATTTTGTGCATTATGAGTTATAATATAAACGAAATATATAAGTTAACTGTTATATAATTATTGGATTATATAACTGTTAACTTAGTTTCCGTTATATAATTATTATATAAGTTAACTGTTATATAATTATTAATACTGCTAAGTGAATCTAGCTCCAGAGTGTTGCTATGGTAAACAAATACTAGAGTGAATTTTAAAGAATGCATTTATTCTATTCTGGTTTATGCGGTGTCGGCGAAGTAGATTTAATTCAATCCAATAAGTTTAAATGAAATGCAAGAAAAAATGCGTATAATTTAACATTCCGTACAAGGAAGTCATGTGGTGTACACATCAGATTTTTTATCTTTTCTTACCGCCTTGTCCCTTCTTCCCCTTACTGACATTTTAGTTGAGACGCTGTTTGTAGAGTCTGTTGAAATCCAAATCTGTCTCTTATGGTCGTAACAGCGGAGTATAATATTCTACCCATCTTTGTCTTATTGCGCTTTCTCAGTAAAATTCACTTACTTTGCTTGAAAACTTGTGACCTCTGTCATTTCATGTAAAGTAATCAACTGTAGCACTCACGCACGCTCGACATAAACGGGCCTACTTGAAATTTTGACTCATGTTTAACATTTCCTTTGTCATTTAATTTCAAAGAATGTATGCATTATTTTGGGATATTTTGCAATAAAACTTTTGATATGCTACTGCTTTCGAAAAGCGTTTTCTCCACGGCTACGGCCGATTAAACATGGTTTATAAATGAATGACTGCCATTCAAAATTCCATTCCCTCATCCGAAAGGGAAATTATGCTCAGCAGTCCGCAACATCAGCAGGTGCTCTTCTGAGAAAAGGAAATTCCCTTTAGGATAGACTCCAGGGAATTTTGATCGGGAATTAGAGATTGAACGAGCTGCTGCTCTCTTTGTACTCCTATCTGCTTAAGAAGCCCAGGGGGGGAGATTCATATTGAATTTAAGAGAGCTATATAAGTAAGCGTATATAACATATTCCTTTACACAGCCTCTTCGCTATTCGGCAGCCATAACATCTTTAATACGCTTTTTCGCTCCGCTTCTTTAAAACATACTTATTCGTCGAAAATCATAACGAAAAATGTTCTATCTCTAACAGACACAGCCCAACGGAAAGGAAAGTAGGCAGATTTATAAAGCTTATAAGTATAAAAATCTGATGTGTACACCACATGACTTCCATGTTCCATGTACGGAATATTAAATTATACACATTTTTTCTTGCATTTCATTTAAACTGATTAGATTGAATCAAACCTACTCCGCCGACAGCGCATATACCACAATAGAATAAATGCATACTTTAAAATTCACTTTGTTTACCATAGCGACACTCTGGCACTAGGTTTACTTAACAATAGTATATTTCGATCATATTATAACTCCGAATGCACAGAATTTATATCATTTAAAGAATTATCTAATCGTAGCCACATGTTCTATTCAAATACTATAATAAAGCTAGAACGATGTATAAAATAAATTAAGCAAACAAAACAAAAAAGAAACCGTTTTTCACAGACGATTGAGTATTTTTCATTCAATTAATTCAGTTTTCACTTCGCGACAAGGCAAAAATACATAAAAACTCAAAATATCTGTATTAAAAATTACGAAGTAAATCTTAACGATATCTTAGATTCATCACTCCATATAACTTGTGACCACTGATCATCTGTCCAATTAATGTAATCCTTTGCCCACTGTAATCATTTTTTTCGTTGCTGAAAATTAAGATAAGGCATTTTTCGTGGAATTCTACCTCTCAGTCCAACATCTGTTAATCTTTCTCCTGATTGTTCTTGAACTGACAGAAACAAAAGCATCATTCAGATCGCTTCTGATGGCCGCTGATGACATTTTGCTATCTTGGAGACATAGTCTTTTTATTCTTCTGCCATCAATAGATGTGGTGCACCTTTTTCGGCCTTTTCCTTCTTTGTTTTTTTATTGAATTTGTTTCCTGATATCGTGAATAAAACTCGGACTCCAGATGTAGTCACTGAACCACCCACCTGTCTTGCAATTTCAGCATAGGAAAGACCACTTTCTCGTAACACAATAATATTACATCTCTTTCTAGGTGTCCAATCTACTCTTTTATTTGATGTCATTGCTTCTTGACTAAATATTAAAAATTTTTACAAAAATTCCTACTTGTAATTGCAGTGTATAAGAAACAGGTCCTCCTTCTACAGAACAAAGCAAAATAATGAATTGTTTCAAGTGTCAACATGATGTCAGCTTCTACTGGATGTTACTAACATTTGATTGGTTCCCAGAATAAGAACAGTGATTGGCCAGGAAAGCTAGAAATTACAAACCACTTCATAACTGTGTTTTTTATTTATATTAAAGTACATATAACATTTTTTGTATTGCAAATAATGGAATTTTGTGTTTTGTATTGAATTCAGTAATACATTCTCTTTAAAATGATGTAAACAAGTTTGCATTTTGCGAAACGTAACATTTTCTATAAGCATACAAAGTTCAAAAACATAAAAATTTCCAAAAGTGTCCACAATTTTGGCCACCACTGTATGACCAGTTTGGCCCTCGAAAAATTTCAAAGCCTTTTAGATTTCAGAGCACAAATATTACCTTTTTTGTGTGTTCTACTCTTCCAGCATTATTTTTTTTTCACTTTCCAACCAAATACACTATGTTTTTAACTTACTATATAGTTGTTTATGTTCTGTCGTTATCAATTGTCCACCAGTGTTATGAAAGCTGAACTAGTGGCCTTCCATTTCCGCTTCTAATATTTTAAGAGCGGTTCTCATTACCTTGCATTATACATATACAACAGAGACCGAAACTTAGCAACTTTTTTCGCCACATTAAATGGCCACTTCGTCGCCTAGTATTCTTGCTAATTATAATGATTTTGGTATGTTCTCTGTAGAGAGGCATTTGCAACAATAGAAAAGCTAATGCTGCTTTAAAGAGAACGGAAACGTTTTCTGTATGAAATTTATCCTCTAAGAGATTATCGAAATAAGAATATACACGAGACTTAGTGAAAGAGAATTATTAGGCGGGAAATTTTCTTAATTGGGAACGTCTTAAACAGGCTTGTTGCACACTCAAGTGAATTTACTGTGACCGAATCAATATATTGTTATCTAAAACATCTGATGTGTACACCACATGACTTCCTTGTACGGAATATTAAATTATACGCATTTTTTCTTGAATTTCATTTAAATTGATTGGATTGAATTAAATCTACTTCGTCGAAAAAGCATAAACCACAATAGAATAAATGCACTCTTTAAAATTCACTATATTTGTTTACTATAACGACACTCTGAATGCACAAAATTTATATCATTTGAAGAATTATCGTTGCCTCATGTTTTAGTCAAATACTATAATAAAGCTAAAACGATGTATGAAAGAAATTAAGCAAACATAACAGAAAAGAAACAGTTTTTCACAGACGATTTAGTATTTCTCATTCAATTAATTCAGCTCTCACTTCGCGACAAGGCCAAAATACATAAAACTCAAAATATCTGCATTAAAATTTACGAAGTAAATCTTAAATACTTATTTCCTCGAAAAAATTCCAGATAGGATTAAGCATGATTTAATTCGCAATAATAAATAAAGGCGTTATTTTTGTGTTGCGAAGCTTAGTCTCTCCAGATTGGCAACAAATCTAAAATTCTGCTGTTTCAAATGTAAACAAATATGTCCGCAATGTTATTTAAAACTTAACCGCACTTAAACAGCATTTAAATTGTTGATAATTGTACAAATATTGCTTCCAGAATTACGAAAGGCATAAGAACCTTAACCGGAAGATAAAAACAGCACAATTCAATCATTTTTAAAGCAAAAAATGTACAATTTACAAACATATAAGAGCAAAGATACTGAGATCACTGAGCCGGGTAACAAAGTGGATATATATATAAATATATTTATATACGTTTGGTGCGGCCGATTGCAACCAAAATACGAGGTGGGGATCTACATGTTATAGCAGTCCTATATACAAAATTTCAACGTTCTGAGGCTACTCTTTTTTGTGTTATGCCAGATACGTACGTACGCACGTACGTACATACGTTCGTACAGACGCCACGAAATATTCTCTTCAGAATTAATTTTAAAGCAATTTTATAATTTTTTTGGAGGAAAGGTGTCTTTTATTTTGTCCTTACGTACAGATATCACGCAAAAACATCGTTAAATTTCATTCGATAGCAGTCAAAATGGATATTTTCGTTGAAATGTGTTGCCTGAAATTTTTCGCGATTACAATACTTCCTTTTTACTTCGTACAAGGAAGTAAAAAGAATGGAAATTTATCAAGCGTTTAACACCGGAAATAATTAAATATAAAAAAATATTTCCTGAACTGGAGCTTCCGAAATACTGAGGCGTTCTCATGCAAATTTACTGCAACGAAGTTAACTTATTGCGATCAAATAATGAAGGGACATTTAATAATAAATCGTAAGAATTAACATAGGAAAATTATTAAAATACATAAATTTCTGATATTATTTCTATAATGCTAACAAAAATAAATATCCATTTTTGAAGTTTGATTTGCTTTTTCTAATGACTTAAGTAACTATTATATTTCAATTGTCTAAATAAATCCAACCGTAAATCTCAAAAGGAAATCTTTCTTGTATTTTGGAAGCTTAAAATAAGAAATCTTGCCCCGCGGAGCAAGAACTCGTCGTATTAAAACAAATCCACTTGAGTAAATAGAACAGAGCTCTCTCCTCTTCAGAATAATCGCGATGCAGTGTGCCCCGGTCAGCATTCATAGCAGATTTGAGACAGAACACTTGAGATTTCGCCGAGAACAAATGATTAAACGAAAAACTCGTTTCTTTTCTTGAAGAAAGAAGAAGAGACATTTCCTTTAATCTGTTCAAGAAAACGCCTAGGAGTTATTTTAAATGCGATTGGGATTTGTGTTGTTGAAAAACTTTTATCTTGTTTCTTAAATTATATTACAGAATCTTAGACAAGGAGGCCTATTTTAAAATTCTTATTTACTTATTTTTACATATGAGCATATGAGAACGTTGAAAATTGATTCACAATTTTTATAAGAATGCTTAGGGTTCCTATACTTTAGTTTGAGAATTGGGATTAGATACTGCCTGATTAAAGATAAATTAAACAAAAAATAAAGCACATTTAAAATTTTATATTACGTCCAAAGGGGTGTTTTGTGTGTTACGTTAATTTATTAAATATCACGTTCTTCGACTTTAAACCATAAAATTCAATTCAACAGCAATATCACAAAATAAATTAGAAAGATCACATTTTTAGAATTTCCAATAGAGTCTCGCGCGCTTTAGATAAAAATGGTTTTTACTTCCTTGTACGAAGTAAAAAGGAAGTATTGTAATCGCAAAAAGTTTCAGGCAGCATATTTCAACGAAAATATCCATTTTGATCGCTATCGAATGAAAATTAACGATGTTTTTGCGTGATATCTGTACGTAAGGACAAAATAAAAGACTCGTTTACTCAAAAAAATTTATAAAACTGCTTTAAAATAAATTCTGAAGAGAATGTTTCGTGGCGTCTGTACGAACGTATGTATGTACGTGCGTACGTACGTACGTATCTCGCATAACTCAAAAACGAGTAGCCTCAGAACGTTGAAATTTTGTATATAGGACTGCTATAACATGTAGATGTGCACCTCGTATTTTGGTTGCATTCGCCCGCACCAAACGTATATAAATATATTTATATATATATATAGCCACTCTGTTACCCGGCTCAGTGATCTCAGTTTCTTTACTCTTATGTGTTTGTAAATTGTACATTTTTTGCTTTAAAAATGATTTAATTATATTGTTTTTGTCTTCTGGTTAAGGTTTTTATGCTTTTAATAAATCAGTGTGCAATATTTTTAGAATTATCAGCAATTTTAAAGTTGTTTAAGTGCCGCTAAGCCTTTTTTTTTTTTTACGGCGGCCATTGATTGTTTACGTTTGAAACAGCAGACTAGTGGATTTGTTGCCAATTTAGAGAAACTTAGCTTCGCATCAACAAAGATAACGCCTTCATTTATTATTGCCAATTAAATGATGCTTAATTCTTTCTGGAATTTTTTCGAGAAAATAAGTGTTTAAGATTTACTTCGTAATTTTTAATATAGATATTTTGAGTTTTTATGTATTTTTGCCTTCTCGCGAAGTGAGAACTGAATTAATTGAATGAGAAATACTCAATCGTGTGTGAAAAACTGTTTCTTTTTTGTTTCGTTTTCTTAATTTCTTTTATACATCATTCTAGCTTTATTATAGTATTTGAATAGAACAGGTGTCAACGATTAGATAATTCTATTCTTTAAATGATATAAATTTTGAGAATTATGAGTTATAATATGAACGAAATATAATACTGTTAAGTGAATCTAGAGCCAGAGTGTCGCTATGGTAAACAAATGCTAGAGTGAATTTTATAGAATGCATTTATTCTATTGTTGTTTATGCGCTGTCGGCGAAGTAAATTTAATTCAATCCAATAAGTTTAAACGAAATTCAAGAAAAAATACGTATAATTTAATATTCCATACAAGGAAATCATGTGGTGTACACATCAGATTTTTTTTTTAGTACAGTGGTGCCATTATTCGCTTTGTAATCGTTGAGTTTGTCAATAAAAATTCTTTAATGTTTCACAAAACATGAAATAGATAATAAAATAAATTCCAAATTTGGGCTTCCAGATGCCCACATTCGAATGGAGTACTACGTTATTCCAAATTTGATGCCTCTAGGTACCTTCGCTTTTTCACAGTACGAGAAACATTTATGTATTCAATGACGATTCTTCATTTTTTTATTTCTTTAAATATAATACAGGTCTCTAATATTTGGTGGCAACAATCTGAAAAATGAAAAGCCACAAAATGCCAAAACGAAATTAATAGTTCTCCTTGGCTAACGCCGTTTGGGCTAATTATGAATAATGTTTTCTATTTAAACATATTTATACCTGTATTTCTTACTTTTTAAATGCAATTTAAGGAAATCTTTTTTTAATAATATTCGGCAAATGCGACTATAGTTAGACTGGACGTTCTCCATCTAGAAAATTCTTCATAAATCTATTTAGAATTTCGTGTCATAACTTTTGAACTGGTTCTTTAATATTAGCTTTAAGTTGTATGATTCGTGGCTTATTTGCATACACCTTTTCTAGTTAAGCGGCTATTGAGGAAATACTTCTGACCCTGTTAAATCTGGCGATCGCGATGGCCATTTAAAATCCGAATATCGCGGACTCATTTTATGTTGCCAAAGCTCTTCTCATCAGGTGCTGTTATTTGCCCCTGAATCGATCAGTAAATTTTTGAAGCATTAGGCACTTTTCTAGCGCTGAAAAAGTTGTGGTATGCGTCAAAGTAACAGTGTTGAATTTCAGAGCAAAATTGAGAAAATTCTGGTACTGAAACTTTACATTATAAAACTTCTAAATGTTGCCTGTACAATCCTAAAAGTCCAATACAAGAAAAAAAGTTATTTATGATGTCAAAACGATCCTTGACCAATTCATCTTTGTCTGTTCGTTTCCATCCACTTGTGAATGTTATTAGTCAACTCTGTTTGCAGGAAATAAACTGGGACACTTACGCAGGTTTAACAATAACATGAGCTATATTTTCATATTGTAAATACACATTATCTTTTCATAAAGTATTGTTTTTATTCACAATTACATCAAACGCACAAGTAACACATTGCACCTTTCAGTTCTTAACCAAAAAAAAAAAAAAAACTACACTCTCGGAGTACAGCAAAACTAATTTCAAATATTTTTACATGAGCATGCCGTCCTTCTCGCATCAAGCACGCTTCTTCTTCTCGTTGCCAGATTTTCTCCTCTCTCCTTTCAGCTAAAGTTCGTTGGTTTAACCTTTTAACTGTCATGCCCGAGATAATCTCGGGCACAGCACTGGTGTTCGAAAATGTCACGCCCGAGTATTACTCGGGGAATTTTTTTTTTTTTTTGAGTGCATCGTATTGTTATACCTGAATATATATCGGGAGACGTTTATTTCGGCTTTATCTCTTTGTCAAACCCGACTGTATCTCGGGAAAAGTTAATGTGCGCTCAGTTCAATGACAGCACTTGTCAGATGACAGCACTTTACTGAAGATTTCAAAGGTTAGAGGTTATAAGTTCTTTGGTTCAAAGTGCACGGGATCTTTTTGTTGTAAAATGGCGTCCAGTTCTTTGAAACGTCATATAGATGATTTAGATTCTTCAACCGAAGATGAAGGATGTGTGTTTGATGAGCAGTATTCATGATACTTCCATGGTCAGCCTCAAAAATAAAAAAAATGGAGATATACTCAAGGCGAAGATTGTTTCTAATTTCAGTCTAACTATGGAACTATGGGTGGTGTAGATCGCTGTGATTAGGAAATATCCTTTCATCCAACAATCCGTTAAACGTCAGAAAAAATATTATAAAAAGATATTTTTACATTTACTAGACAAGGTACTTTGGAACTCATATTTGCTCTATAAAAATATAGTTGGAAAACGTATTACATTTCTAGAATTTCGAATCCAAGTTGTAGAAGAGCTTTTACATAAATATGATGATGCAGCTTCTGGACAAAAGAATGTTGGCAGACCACCTACAATACATAACCCTGCCCGTCTTACTGAACGACATTTCATATCCCATATTCCTCCTACTCCTGCGAAACGTGCGCCTACAAGACAGTGCAAAGTGTGTTGTTCGAAAAAGGATAAAAATGAGGAAAAGATAAGGAAGGAATCACGATTCTGGTGTAGTGATTGTGGAGTTGGTTTGTGCTTGGAAAAGTGTTTCCAGTTGTACCACACAAGACTGAATTACTGAACTACTAATAGGTATTCACTTATATTTATTTCTTTTTTAGAAAATAATAATTTTTTTTTTATTTTTAGAAAATAATGCTCCACTAGAAGCGAACTTTACAACTGCCATGTTGAGTGGCAGCCGCCTCAAGCAAATATGCAGTGGCTACAAAACTTTAAAAATTTTACCCATGTACTTCAAAATATCAATTTTTAACTACTTAAGACTATTTTATTTTGTACTAAACAATTGATTTTTGCAATAAAAAATTTTGACAATTTGTGTACCCAAATCATCAAAATAACTTGACAGTTAAAGGGTTAACTGTTCTTCCGGCAGGGCTTGATCGGTAGCTTCCCCCTTACCAAGTATGTCCATGACATATGATTTAAATCATGGTGTTATTTATGCCTGCCCTCACATCCGTAGTTACTTATCGTGGGTCAATATTGTGATTATCAGAGACAAGTCCGAGAACAACGGATAGAAGTTCGAATCCGGACAAAGGCAGGCACGTTGAGATATCTTTACTTTTTTTTTTTTTTTTTTCAAATGGCTGGCACTTGCCTATAACGGCATTGGCCACTACTAAGGCCGGAGGAGGTAGCCCTTTTATTCTGGAGGCACCTAATCAGCAGCCACCGTTACCTCCTAAGAAGGGACAGACAATTTTACATCCATGCCTTCTCCGGGATTCAAACCCGGGCCCTTTGGTACTGCAGTCAGGCTGCCCTAACCACTGTACCATCTGGGCGGCGAGAGATATAAGTGCAAGCATTTGAAATCCATCAAACCGAAACCCTTGGAAAGGGATTACTGTTAAAGAAGTGGTGATGTTTATCAGTTATATTTTTATGTGTTCAGATTCAAGGTGTGTATTTAATTATGGCAAAGCACACTAGGGCTATCTGCCTAAGGGGAGGGATGCCTTCATGGAGGACTTTCTAAGGGAACTGGCTCGTATACACGTTACATATGGGGAAAACCACGAAACACCCATGCAGCCAGCCCGTTCGCGGGATTCGGACCTCGGACCGAACTACCAGTGTTCAGCGACTTTACCGCTCGGCCGCTGATGGGCTCAGATTCAAGGTAACATTGCATTTAGTACGCATGTGCGCACGTAGTTGGTCTCAGGCATATATGTGTTTATTTATTATGTATTTAAGCGGCATTTGTGAATTTATGTATAGATGTGTGTATATATGTGTTTTAATTAGGTCGATTTGTACGAAAGAACAGGTCGCAAATGTATGCAAATATTTATGCATTCAGTCTCCAGGTTACGTTGTATTTAGCACTCATGTGCACACGTAACCAGTTCTCAGGTTTTTATGTATTTAGGTATTTATTTATTATGTCTTTAAGTGTATTTATGTGTGTATTTATGTGCGTATTTATGTGGTCGGTGTGTACGAATGAACATGTTACAAACGTATGTTAAAATTAATGTATTCAGTGTCCAGGTAACATTGTACTCAGTACTCAAATGCACACGCAATAAGTTCTCAGGTATTCATGCATTCTTATGCACAATGATACCAAACGAATGTATTACTGCCTCTGTTCGGCCCTGTAAACTTTTATTGAAGTTCAATATACGCTGGGCCCGGACACTTTGGACGGGAGTCCACCCCGTTGGCATTTGGTCGGCATGACTGCTGACGGTACGGTCCGGGCGTTGGGACAGGGCGTCCTGTGCGAGGCTCGCGTGTGGCCCCTCAAGCCGGACTCTAGATAAGGGACGTGGCGCTATACCAATTGACCATCATGGTAGAGGGATGGTGCCCACGCCCTCCGTCACTTATCACTTATCAGTTATATTAGAGCACACGAGAGCTATCTATCTAAGACATGGAACACCTTAGTAAGGAGTTTACTGAGTGAAACTAATTGGTAAGCACGAATCCATCAGTACAGCCAGCCCATTTGTGGGGATTTGAACACGTTTTACCAATATTCAAGGCTATTAACTGCTTATTCAAAGCTAAGTTAAGTAGCAGAGAGAAGAGGGCCAATTAAATAATTCACTCGCTCTGTACAACGTGTGAAACTAAGCTAAAATCGCACATTCACCTCTGGAATTAAGTCCATCATAAATGCAGCTAAGTAGGTTATTAAGGCATATAAGTATAACAATACAAACCGAATATAGATGTTTATAAATAAAACCATTATATGATACAATTATTGGCCCAAAAGGGCACTTTGCCCAGATAGGCTATTAATTTCGTTTTGGCATTTTGCGTCTCCCAATATGAAATGGAATTTCACTTTTTAAATTGTTTCCTCCAAATATTAAAACCCTCTGAGCGGCCAGGGTTTTCGCTAAGAAAGCACAAATTTCCCAAAACTACTATGAGAACAAATTATTTTTTTGATTTTAATGTAAAAACTCTCCTGGTATTTCGTACCTGGATTTGTTTTCTTTTAATATTATTGCCTTCATTTCTTTCACATATTTTAATATGTACGTATATATACGTTCTTACAGATATAAAAAAAAGTATTCTTGGCCGTATATATACGGCCTTGCCGCTTAGAGGGAAAGCTCTGCATCATATTTAAAGAAATTCAATACTGAAGAATCTGCATGAATGTATGTATGTTTCTTGCGTTGTAAAAAAACAACGGTACCTAGATGCATCAAATTTTGAATACCGTAGTCCTCCACTCGAATATGAGCATCTGGAAGTCCAAATTTAGAATTTATTTCATATTTTGTAAACCTTTAACGAATTTTCGATTAACAAACTCAACGATTTCAAAACGAGCTATGGTAACACTGTACGGGAAAAAAAAAAAAAAAAAAAAAAAAAAAAAAAAAAAAAAATTTATCTCCAGCGTGCGTTAAAAACCGTTAAAAAAGTCCCTTCGGGAGTGATATAAAATAGGAAAGCTTTCAGATTTTTTTTTATTACGGTGCTTTTCATCTTACACTGACTAATCAGCATTTTATCTGTCGACTTTACTTATATCACATCTGTCTGCTTACGTAAGGTACATTTTGATTATCAGATATATTTTCAATTTTTATTTATTTAGTTTGAACCTTTTAATAACGTTTCCTCTTGGCACGTCATTTTTGTGGCTGGCTGCCAAATAGGCATCTTGTAAGGCTCCTTCTGGTGGAAACTGATGTCACAGGATCGATTATACTTCAGAGATTAACGGGTTTTCGATGTCATAAACGCTATTCAGTCCGCTCTGTAAATTTTGTTAAGCCGTTAAGAACATTACGTTAGACAATTATTAAATTAATTAAGTTGTAAATATCACTTAACGTAAATAGACAGCTAAATTAGGCGAAAATATTATGCGGGATGTTTTATTTACTTCGTTTTTGAACATCATAATGCAAAGAGGCTTCAGTATATTTAAAAACTTGCAGAATATGCTCTTATCTTTTAGCAAGCTCTTATCACTTAGCAAGAAACCAATATACAGTCGAGTTCTGATTAACCGGTGACCATTGATGATGTTAGGGATCAAACTGGAAAATTATATGTTTATTTATTGCCAAACGCTAACTACCTCAAACCGCCAGCGTAAAACATCTTAGGGTTCGCATAAAACATCTTAGCGGTCAAGTCGCTGCACACTGGTAGTCTGATCGGAGTTCGAATCACGGCGAAGGGTGTTTGCATGGGCGTTTTCGCAGTTTTCCTCTTGTATAATGTGTATATGTTACTGTGAAAGACCGAAATCGGAGAATGTCGACTTTCACCGGAGAATATCAACATTCATCAAATACGTGGGTGAAAGACCGAATATTTCACTACATTCTTGTATATTCGTACCCTCACCGGTGTATGTCGACAATCACATATATACTCTGGTGAAAGTCGAAAAGAGAGGTCATAAAGTGCCATAATAGTTTAAGTTGTTGCAATAAATAAGATTTCAATCCCATAATTTAGTAAGTTTTTTTATGTCTGTTATTTTATTTTCTCATTTAGAACGTACTGCATAATTAAGTACGTTTTTAACTTCTATTATTTTCCTTTCTCATTTTGAATGTATTGTGTGTTTTAGGTTCTCATGTTCTTAAGTTCGTATTTCAAGTCTCAAGTGCGTTTATTCGCGACTGAATTACGGAGAAGAAAATATAATATTGTTATATGTTTATAGTGTAATATTTTTATATGTTTATGGTGTTTATGGTATTCACCGGTGCAAGTCAGAAATAAGAGTATTTGGGAAATATTTCGGACATACACCAAGCGACTATGTGAATGTTGACATTCACCGGTGAAAGTCGACATTCTCCAGATTTCGGTGTTTCACCGTAACATATATAAGCCAGCTTCCTTATCGAAGTCATCCACGAAGCCATCCCTTGCTTTAGGTAGATAGTCCTTGAATGTTTTGACGTAATCAAACAAAGCAAACCACCGTAAAACAAACCTAGTTGCGTAAAATACGAAACGAAAAGATATAGGGTTTAAAAATTGGAATTTTAACGTATGATGTTGCTGCCCAACCGGTACAGTTGCTAGCGTACTGCCGTGCCGAAGGGCCCGGGTTCAAATACTGGAAAAGGCATGGATGTTTGTAAATGTATAGTGTCTGTGTGGCATGGGGGCACTCTAAATATGCGGCGAGCCGAAAGTCCTTTGGAGAGGTTAGTGGTAGGGGAAGAGGAGTGGGAGACCCTTGGATCCGTCTCTCCTCCCCCGGGTGTGCTCTACATCAAAATTGGGGGTGGAGCTGAGCTAAAAAGCACAGTCACGTGTATGGTGCTCAAGGCTGTTGCCGAAGACAGGCATTAACTTGCATTCCTTGTCAAGAGGAATTTTGTGGGCTTGGGCTGACTGTAGATCAGACAAGTGAGCCCTAGCAACAACAGCAGTATATGCTACTACAATATTTTCGAACTGATTTTATTCACGACAGTAAGCAATCCCATTATGTGTAAAACAGTGTACAGACAAATCTCGATCTGCTATTCTTATACGTGTTTGCAGTCAATGATATTGTTCAAGTTGTCTTTAATAATGGTCTTTAATGTATTTGTTAATTAATTTCTTCATTCCTAATGATGTTTAGATTTCTGTTATTTGCTCTTTTTGTTTAGAATACTGATTTACGTAGTAAATGAAATTTTTATTCAGATAAAACTGCGTGGTGATACAGGAAAATTCTCAATAGCATTTTTCTGCTAAGTAATAATATAAGTTTTTCCTTTTTCCTACATTTTTTTAAACCTCTTCATTTTGGTTTACGATGATGTCGTCTTCGTTTTTATCATGTTAATTCGGAAAGGTGTCGTGTAGTGGTGTATTTAATTACGGCAAAGCACACTAGGGCTATCTGGAGAGGGATGCCTTCGTGGAGGACTTTCTAAGGGAAACTGGCTCGTATACACGTTACACATGGGAAAAGCCACGAAAACGCCCATGCAGCCAGCCCGGTCGCGGGATTCGAACCTCGGACCGAACTGCCAGTGTTCAGCTATAATACCTTGAGAAATGTTATAGTTATCCTTACTTAACTTTTGCATAAGAAACCCTCAATAAATCATTTTAAAGAACAAAACTTAGCGATGATACGTACATAAAGCTTAATCTACAAAATATAATATTTGCAAAAGAGAAAAGTCTAGAAGCTCTTTCAGATTTTATATTACGCCCAAAGGAGTGTTTTTTTAACGTTCTGTGCGTTACCTTTATTTATTATATAAGATATTTATACCCCCTCCCTAGCATGCCTTCGGGGTGTGCTGGTCAGCATGCTGTGCCGATATTCCAGAGGTCTGCAGTTCGATTCCAGGCGAAGGCGATTGCTAATTTTTCATCTTACCTGCTTCCAAAAATGCCTAATGTCTCTACAATTGAATATCAAGTTCTTCGCACTTAAAATTCAATTCAGCAGCAATATCGCAAAATAATTTAAAAAGAGCATATGTTTAGAATTTCCGATACACAGTCTCGCGCGCTGGGGATAATGTTTTTTTTTTTTTTTCCTTTGAAATCGTTGATTTTGTTAGTCAAAAATTCGTTAAAGGTTTTCAAAATATGAAATAGCTGATAAGCCCCATATTCGAGTGGAAGACTACGGTACTCAAAATTTGATATATCTAGGTTTTTTACAGTTCAAGAAACATACATACATTCATGTAGATTCTTCATTATTTAATTCTTTAAATATAATGCACGGTTCTAATATTTGGTGGCAGTAGTTTGAAAAAAGAAACAAATATAAAATTAATAATAATTATAGCTGCTTGAAAGCATTTGTTTAACATCGCAGTTCAAAAAATAACTGTTCATTAAATAACATAAATTGATAATTTTATCTAAAATTAAAAAAGAAAAGAAAAAACTTTCTTAATGCCCCTAAAAAATATAACAGTTCTTCGATGTGGGAGAAAAAATGTATTCTAATTTAGATTATTTTTAGAGGTCACTTTTTGCTTCGAATCCTCACATTAAAGGTTTATTGGTATTGGTGTATTTAATTATGGCAAAGCACACTAGGGCTACTTGCCTAAGGGGAATGACGCCTTGGTGGAGGACTTTCTAAGGGAAACTGGCTCGTATACACGTTACACATGGGGAAAACCACGAAAAGACCCATGCAGCCATCCCGTTTGCGGTACTCGAACCTCGAACCGAACTACCAGTGTTCAGCGACTTTACCGCTCGGCCGCTGGTAGGCGCTAATTCGGAAAGGACTGCGTGTGTTTACTCGGTTGTTTTTCTTGTGCGGGGCGGTAAAACTTCAGTGCCATGAATACAATGCATTTTGATTCGACAACTAAATGTATGCTGCGTACACTAAATGTATGTTTTTTCTGCGGACTTCTGGACAACTAAATGTATGCTCCTTCTGCGTTGGAATTTAGCGGTAAAAATTTACAACTTGGCAGAGTAAAATCTGTTACACATGAGTAAAGAACTCAAAACTTTGAGTTATTCATAATTATATGCACATGAAGAATACTTACAAATATAGAATGTAGTTTCCTTTCATTCGTTTGCATCACTTACAATGCATTCAATGGTTATCAATGATTCTCTCAAAAATTGCTTTATCAGCAAAAGAAACCCTTTCAGTTGCTTTTTCATCCTTGGAGAAATAATTCAAGAGGTTTCGTGCGTTGACACTGCAGAACAACTGTGTCACACCGAGGGACTGAAATGTCCTGTTGCCATATTATGATTTGATTAAAAAACTGCTGAAATCATTAAGTGTGTTTTCAAGATACATGATTCGCAATAGATTAATTTAACTAAATTAAGCTTCACAGAATGCTTTTCAAAGGTAGCTTGACAAATTCTCTGTCAATTCTGCTTTTGAAGTGTTTCAACTAACATTTCCTTTTCTTCCAAAGATCAACCAATTCATAAATTTGTGTTTTATTTATGGTTTTAACCTTGAAGTAGTTTTTGAAAATTATGATAGTTACAACTTTATATTTTTTCAAAAATATACAAAATACCATTCATATTTCTTAGCCTAAAACGGCGTCAGCCCGAATGCGCTATTATCTCGAAACGGGATTAGCGTCCTCCTTTATAAACGGGGAATCACATTCCAAATTATTGCTACCATGGTCCTGAGCGTAAGGAGGCCGACATTTGATTACATTTGGAACTCTTAATAAAACAGCGAATTAAGTCAGTTGGTGCACCAACTTCAGTGTCTTTTTGCCGAGTGGGACCAAAACTTTATATTTTTCTGCACGGAAAAACCTGTCTTCCCGCCCGCTGACCGAATTGCTTGTTTTTGTGTATAAACTCTAATTTTAATCGTAATTTTTTAACTGCTTTTAACTGCATTTGGGCGTTTTATGTGTAGAGATATTAGGTATTTTTTGGAAGCAGGCAAAATGAATAATAAGCAATCGCCTTCTTCGGGAATCGAACCACGGATCCCTGGTGTACCGGCCCAGCGTGCAGAAAAACTACACCACGAAGGCACGCTAGGAAGGCGGGAGAAATCCCTTATATATGTTTTTGTGTATTTAACAGTTCTTAATGAAGAGGCTTTGAGTTTTTTTTTTTTTTTTTTTTTTTTTATGTATTTCTGCCGTGCTGCGAAGTAAGAACTGAATTAATTGAATGAAAAATATATTTCTTATTGACATTCCAGGAAAGAAGTTTAAATGAAATGTAGCAGAAAACTTGTTTAAAGTATCAGGCCGTACCAGGAAGTTATGTGGTGTCTACATTAGATATTTTTTATTTCGGGGTAGTCAGCAAAGTATACATAAACAGCAAATTTTATGCATATAAAAGCGATTCTCATAACGGGAATTTATTTCTTGTATTACCAACTACTTCTAGGGAAAGAGTATAATATAATTATTGTCTACTGACATCTAGATATATTAAAAAGGGGGAAAAGCTCTTAAACTGATATTCTTGCATTTTGCTTCCTCCCTCCAACAAAACACATGCAACTGCATGTCAGTTTGAAGGTTCATATTGCGCAAATCTTTAATTCTTTTACCACCAGCTGCTTTATAACGAAAGAATATTTTATAATTTTTCTCTTCTCACATTTCGCTGAAACATCTCAAAGACGAAAACCGTTTTAAAATATTATTCCTACATTCGTTTTTTCAACTGAATATTCCCACCGGTGTGTCAGTTTCGAAGCTTCAGATACAACAAATTTCGAAACCTGAATTTTTATTATGAGATAAAGTAGGTGGCGTTTATACAGCAAAAGCATTTATTTTGTCGTGTCAGGTATTTGAGCGCATGCCCTGGTCAAGCGAATAAAAAATCGTTTCGGAAACGACTGACGAATGCAATTTTCGCTTTCATTCATTTTTAAAAACTGAAGATGCTTCGAACGAAATCACGCAAACCTTTCATTACCCGCAGCACCCCGTCGCCGACATTGCTCGAATCTTTAATTCTTTACTGCTCAGAAATGATTTCTTTTTAATCTCTTTTTCTTTCTTTATGATGGCTATGTGCTAAATGTGCAGTTGGCGTTATCAATTTAAGAAGGTACTCTCTCGTAGGTCACCCATTACGAATTTTGTATACATGTAAATAATTTTAGTGAAATTATATGTGAAATTGTGATTTATATTTTATAATGTAACAGGAAATTCTTGAGAAAGACGAATTTCGAGAGGCTATCATGCTAAATTGGCGAGATTTCGCCAAACTGGCGATGATTTTGGCAACTAAGTTTTGTCGCCAAATTTAACCAGAAACAGTCAAAAGTCGCTAAAGTTGGCGACCAGTTGGCAAAACTTTGGTCAGGTCTCTGCGTAACTCTAATTGGTATTGTAATTGTATAAATATAACTGATCCCTATATGTAACTCTAACCATATGCATATGTCCTTATATGTATCTTTAAAATTATATATTCTATTGTTACGAATTTTGTATGTATGTGTATGTGAAATTGTAATTTGTTTTTAATGATGTAACATGAAAGTCTCTAGAGAGACGAATCTCGAAAAGCTATCACGTTAAATTGGCGAGATTTCGCCACTTTGAAGATGGTTTCGGCGACCAATTTTTGTCGCCAAATTTAGCCAGAAACAGTCTAAAGTCGCCAAAATTGGCGACCACTTAACGAAATTTTGGTCAGGTACCTGCGTAACTGTAACTGGTATTGTAATTAAATATATATAATTGTTCCCTATATGTAACTCTACCCATATCCGGTTCTTATATGTATCTTTAAAACCATATATGACTTCCAGTAATTTCAACATATGGAAGGTACTAGAGATTTCTTAGCAGCCGGGGGGAACTATATAAGTGCGAAGTGAGCATCAATTCTCAATTCTTCTACAACTATTATTCTGTCCTTCTGGAACTTACATGTTGAGCTTGATACTTGAAGCGCCCGTAGACGCAACTGCATCAGCCGGAACACGTCGTACGAAATGCACAATAATCGTAGCTATCAGCGACTGCTGAAGTTGGAGCAGTTCTCAGTTGTTAGTTCAGAACTGACTTCGGGGTACTGAGTTATCTGACGGAGTTTCGCCAATTAGGTGCCCTTTGCATTGCGTTGTGTTTAACGTTCTGAATAATTTGAAGTGTAACTACTGATTGTGCTCTGTGATACTGATAACAGCTGTACGACTATTTTTTGGGAAATTTCCAAAAATTTTAAGTGTTTCTTTTGGTAAAATAAATTTTATCAAACTATCATTGGTTTGGTAAACATTCAATCCATTACGAACTCGTACACACGCAGCAATATTGACAGCATTATATATGAAACTTTTTTCATTTATAAAATCCCGTTTTGTTCAAATTGTTGCCGAATATTGTACGTTACATAAATAGCATTAATACCTGAAAATATCTTGTATATATTCTATAAGCACGGGATATCTGCGAAATATCTTTATTTCTTTAATGCATAATTCAGAATTTAAATTCTGATTAGCTTCTCAGGTCTGATCAACAAATTGAACTTAGAAATGGAAAAAAAAGACAAACTAACAGGGAAAAAATTTAAAAGAGAATTAAAAGAAAAATTCGAAACGATTTGATTGCAAAACCATGAGAAGCTATGAAGTTTAGAACGAAGCAAAATAAAAACAAGAAGTCAAAAAATGTTGAAACTTTTTAGGCAATTAAAATTTAAACTAAAATATAAAAAAAAACACATTTTGAAACTAAATGTATTTTAATTATTCACATTTTAGTGCCTCAAATCGACTTATCAAGGGGTTGTAATTTAAAACATCAAAACCCGAACCAGAGTTCTCAACTTACGTTTCTTTCAACTTGACATTTTGAGCGAAAATTAAAAATAAATAAAAACAAATAAATTTTATTCTATTATAATTACTCCCATACACAAAGAGACAAGTGATTTATCCCATCGTAAACTCAGGACCCGAAAAAATATAAATAAAAATATATTTATTATTTAAACAAATTTAAATTTAATTTTTAATAAACACGTATAAAAGTAAAAAAGGAAATTTAAATCCTAAAAAGAGGAAAAAAGCCAAAAAATTTTTAAAAAATTTTTTTAAAAAAATGTGCAAACATATAAAACATTTAATTCTCGAACTAATCTACAATATCATTTAAATTCAGAAGCATAAGCAAATCAAGTGCAAAATCAATCTATGAAAATAAATTCACTAATTTAGTAAATTAAAATTAAATTAAACAATTTTTTTTAAAAAATACATAAGCGAATGACCGTAGAGTAGGCAGGAGACAGACTTATCAAGGGGAAGTTGCCTCCAAACCTAACTCTCCAATCATTCAATTCGTATTTCGTCATTCATGCAGGCAAGGGTAAAAGTCAAAACCAAAAGTAAAAAGTGAAGAATGTCTAAAAAAAAAATACCAATAAAGTGGTACCCTTATAAATTAGCATTTAAGAATTAAAGTTTTAAAAGGAAAATACTAATGAAGTCTTTTGAGAAACAAGCAAGTAAAGTCAAGAATTAAACTTTTTTTAAAAAAATTAAATTTTTTAAAAAATTAATTTTTTATAAAAAAATAATCTAGAAACCAATGTATTTTAGAAACCCTTGTCTACAGAATCTCCCCGACACGAATATGCATATCAATAAAAAGAAACTAAAAAAGAACTAGACATAATCCATATAAACCAATAAGAAACAAAAAGAACTAATTCACAATTTTTAAAAAACAAATATATATTTAAAAATATAATTTCATATTTAGAAAATACTTAAATACTACATAAAAAATTTTAAAAAAATACTTAAAGCAAGTAAATAGTAAGTTTTATTTCTAACTTACCTACTATATGAGTGTTGGGGTCTGCAAAAGTGTTGTTAAAGAGAAGTAAGTGTGTTCTTCAAATTATATAGATGGCGCTTATGTAGGTAAAGTTGAGTGTCAAGCTGCTATCTTTGTTATAGTAAAACATTTTTCTGTAAACATTAATATTAAAAATTAAATTAAAAATTAAAACTCCTAAAGGTAGTAATTATCAATTATTTAGGGAGTTAAGTAACTGAGCCAATCAAGAGATGTAAGTTTGCTTGAAGAAAAATAAAGTTAAGTAGTATTGTGAATAAAAAATGTAAACTGTTTGTAATGTGAAATGTGTGTTCTGTTGAAAAATTGTGTACAAATTGTTATTATTATTACATGTTATTTATTATTTAAATGTATATAAGTTTCTCTTTCAATTACGTCTGTACATATGCTGAAGTTAAGTCTAAATCAGTAGCAAAACACAGACTCTTAAAGTAATGCGATGTAAAGATCTTTCTACTTTGTTGATCTTTGTTGCTAACATTCTTTACTCAGATGTGCGCGGTCCCTAAAAGCCAAAGCTTGAAACCCGACGGCGCGGAGGGCAGACCAACTCGCCTATCGACGTCCTGCTAGGTTTCCGTTTGTTTTTGGCAACGGTACAAGAAAAGTTTTCGATTCGAACGACGGTGGGGCTGGTGCTACTAGGGTCGTCAACCCGCAGCTTTCTTTCCTTTGCTCGGTTTCTAATTCGTTAGAATTTTTGTAATGCTTTTGTTGAAGAAATTTCCACCCTCTCAGCGTTACGGCCAGAAAATTCCGTACAGAAGATTCCCTTCCACATTCATTATACATGAAAATTTCTGCTAGCTTTTAATGTATCTAATTTCAGTTTGGATGTATATTGGAAGAAAAAGAATCAAGGTACAAAATGAAAGAGTCATTTTTTAATTAAAATCAAGAAAATATCACTTATTCATGACATTTTGAGGAACTTTGAAATTTCAGGGATAAACCCGTAACGCTCAGAGTTAACCCGTAACAGGGGACGTGCGGTTTGACGGACCGCGCCACATATTCCTCCCATCACCCCTATTGCATGCTTTGTCCAAGTGAATGGATTCTTCACCTAGCTTCACGTTTCGTGACCTTCTTTCTGGCCCCTTTTTATCGGAATGCTTTGGCAAGTGTATCTTACAATTTTCGGCAGTATTGAACACATGGCTCTGAAGTTAGGTCCGCGGAGATTCATTTATCCTTCTGATCCACGTTATGCAGAAGAACTGAAAAAAATCCTAGGCGAAGTTGGAAGTGATTTTAGTGAAGAAGATGACTGTGAAGAAAATTTCTGCGAAAAAAAAGGCGAGCAGTGGTTTTGATGTCATCATTGCATCATTCGATAGAAACAGACTCAGAAACACAGAAACCTGAAATAATTGGTTTTTATAACAGAACCAAAGGTGGTGTTGATGCTTTAGATGAAAAAATGTTCTGTCCATTCCTGTAGTAGGAGAACAACGCGTTGGCCTATGGCTCTTTTCTACCGGTTAGTAGATATGAGTACAGTAAACGCATACATTTTGCACCAAGGTTATAACCAAAACCCTGTTATGACCAGAATGGTGTTTTCGAAAGAATTAGCGAGAGAATTAGTCCAACCACTACTACACACGAGAGGGAAAAATCCAAGAATAAATCGAGAATTGCGCCTGACGATAAAGCGGATTTTAGGAAAAGAAGCTGAGTCTAAGGATGTGGAGCAGTGCACAAAAGAAGCAAAATTAAAATCAAGGAAAACATGTCGTCTGTGCCTCCCAAGCAGGAAAAGAAAGACAGTATATTTATGTTTACCTTGCCAAGACCGTGTTTGTTTGGAATGCACGCAAAAGTTATGCAATGAATATGCTAAAGAAGACGAAAACTAAATTGTTTATTATCAGAAAATCAGTGAGATACTGATATTTTAGGTACTGTCAAAATTTTTCTGTATTGTGCTACATACAATTTTCTGATGTTAAAATTTGCTTTGAATATTAACTAATATAGATAAAATAGTTAATTCAAAATAGATGCATTCTTATTTTTAGTTTTATAGAATTTAATGCAGCATATGATTTTCATCGAAAAATTTGAGGCTAGGGGAAATTTTCTGGAAAAACTTTAATTTCACTTTAAAGTGTAAAAACATATTTTCTTTTCAGAGCAAAATGTTCAAAGAACATCTAAGTGAACTATCATGATGATATTTTAATTAGACGATTTTTAAAAATTTATTATAATGCGCGGTCTCTGAGACCGCACGTCCCCTGCTATGTTCAACTTTTTCACCTCCCCTGTTACGGGTTAAAGCGCTTCGAGCTACAGTCAGTTCACGATTTACCGAAAGCAGATTAATAGGACTGCTAATTAATCGAGGCATAACTAGAAGAATTTTATTATTATTATTTTTTTATTGAAGAGTGATGGAACAATTGCTGTCACAACTAATTAACTAACCAACTTCTTTACTCAAAAAATAAAATTCAGTAACATTGCTATGGTTCTGTTGTAAATATTACTCTATATTGTCATTTGCAATATGATTCTACTAATAACAGTGCATACGTTTTGTTTTGAATGATGATTTAGTTTATGTAACTGTGATTTCAATCTTAGATTACTATTGATTCATATATTGTTTATATTAGACGAAAGTTAAAATAAATAATTGCTTTTACTCGTAATTCAGAAGCGTTTAAAGTCTGAACATTGTTATCACGTTTTACCCGCTAAGATGAAGTTATGTTGATAGCAAATAATATTAACAAAGGGTATTCACACATTTTTAGAGCGATCTTGATTTCGATGATAGAAGCACTTTTCTTAAAATTTTAAATTTTTTTACAATTTTTAATGAAAATGTTTCGATTTTTTTTTTTAGTCCAAAGGGATTTGAATCCCGAAGGACTATTAGTTTCGTTTTGGCATTTTGCGTCGGACTCATAAATGTCGGTTCACTTTTCAAACTGTTGCCACAAAATGTTAGAGTCCTGCATTATATTTGAAGAAATTAAATAATGAAAATCTGCGTAAATGTATGTATATTTCTCACATTGTCATAAAATAACGGTACATAGAGTCATCGAATTTTGAATAACGTAATCCTCCAACGAATATGAGCATGTGGAAGACCAAATTTGAAATTTGAAATTTGTTTTATGATCGATTTCCTATTTTTTAAAACTTTGACGAATTTTTGATTAACAAACTCAAGGATTTCAA
This sequence comes from Stegodyphus dumicola, assembly GCF_044657685.1. Classification (NCBI taxonomy): domain Eukaryota; kingdom Metazoa; phylum Arthropoda; class Arachnida; order Araneae; family Eresidae; genus Stegodyphus; species Stegodyphus dumicola. The sequence continues at coordinate 15,098,817 of NC_140772.1, read as the reverse complement.
AGCGAGCAATGGCAACGTTGTGCAGAAAAAACATTTTTATCTCCAAGCGCGTGAGTCTCTGTATCGGAAATTCTAAAGATATGCTCGTTTTAAAACTATTTTGCGATATTGCTGTTGCACTGGATCTTATGGTTTAAGTGCGAGGAACATGATATTTAATAAAGAAAGGTAACACACAAAATGTTAAAAAACGCCCCTTTGGACGTAATTTAAAATCTGAAACATTTCAGATTTTTTTTTTTTTTTTTTGTATTTTTGTCATGCCGCGAAGTGAGAATTGAGTTGATTGAATGAGAAATATATCTAATAAAATTTGAGGACGTAAATTTAAACGCAGTGCAGAAAAAAATTATGATTAATTTAATACGTCGTACAAGGAAGTCATATGAGACTTTTTTTAAATTCCTACTATTAGCTCACACTGTCCCTATATCTTGTTCAAATTTTCACTCGTTAATAAAATGCTTTTTATTCATCTCCTGAAGTTCAAATACACTTTTTTAACTTGCAGTGGATGGCATTTGATGCTAATACAGTTTTTCACATATTAAAGATAATTAAAATTTAAAATTTCACATATTAATACTTACAAATAATGGCCGTTTATTAGGAAATCTCACGTGCTGCAAAAATTATTTTTATAACAACTTATAAATAATAGTACATGACTGTGATAAATGATAAATGGGCTTGTAATATTTAACAAAAATGAGTGGCAACCGTAAGACGGAGCTCTAAAAATTTTTAAAGTGTATGGAATTAAAGAATTGTAGTTTTATAGAGTTAGATGAAGCGGATGTAATTATGCAGAGAAAATTCTCATTAAGTAGGAATTTAATTTAATTTTTATGTTACTTGTTAATTACAATAATGATAACTGACTAAAGCAGATAAGGAGGAAAACAGTAACTAAGAAGCATTTAATTTACAAGAATGTTTTCGAATAAATTTCCGCGGTTTTTGCAATATGTCATCCAAGCTTCTAAATTACACAACATTTATACATTTATACCGCTTCCTCTGTACGTTCCGATTCGAAATTCATCTCATCCAGACATAATTACTGTAATGTTTCTGATGAAGCCCCATCCATTGCATCCACGCATCAGTGTGTTCACGATCAATACTAGAAATCCTTTGCTCATCTATGTTACTACTGTGTTTATAAAATACTTGCCAGTTTACAATGCATTTCTCAGTTTTAGAATACGTCTGATCAAATTGAAAAGATTCAAATAGACAATAATTTGTTAATATTGGATAGAAAAATTTGGTAAATCTCTCTATATGCAAAAATCTCATATCGAAGAAAAGAGATTCAGTTAACCAAAAATGATTAAATGATTATCTCATTAAAAATATTTATTTGAATTTGTTCGATAATTTTTTCTTCTGCTTTTAAAATACAAATTTTATTCGACTGTATCGCTGAGCCTTTCTGAGCGAAATTTCATAAACTTTGCAGCAGTAGACACGCAGAGGTTGCTCTGTCTATCAATTATTTGCTGAATGATTATGTTAGAAAAGAGCCAGGCATTTTTTAGTCGACACCAGGGTTTATCAGTATCTGAAATTGAAGTGCTTCCCGGGCGAGTTCTTAAAGTACTGTGTCTCAGTCATGTTCAGTGAGAAACATGTCTACGAGTTGCGAGAAATCTTAAAATGTATTGTTTTTGCTACGTCTTTTACTGTTATGCAACTCGAACCCGTGTCTAATGATACTGCAGTGGGCACCGCTGACCACCATACCAAACACGTAGGTCAAAGATGAAGTGATATACGTCTATGCACGGAAACGTTCTTGAAAAATTTGGACGCTTGGTTGTTTAGATTGTTGACAGAAACGCTAGAACAATTATGAATAAAGAATAAAGCCACAAGCTTTAAAATGTTTCTGCTCTAAGGTTAGCTGTTGAGAGTTCCCTCAGCGCACAGCACACAAGATCATGAACTGGAAAAAAAAGGGTACTTTTCCGTTTCGCCGGCGCAAATCTCGCCAAGCAGACTTTATTAGCGACAACTTACAATATACATATAAAAAATCTTAACAAATGTTAGTTCCAAGATTTTTACATCCTTGTACGAAGTAAAAAAGGAAGTATAGTAATCGCAAAAAGCTTCAGGCAGCATATCTCAACGAAAATATCCACTTTGACCGCTTTCGAATGCAATTTAACGATGTTTTTGCTTGATATCTGTACGTAAAGACAGAATAAAAGACTCTTTTCCTCCAAAAACTGCTAACTAAAAAACTGCTTTAAAATTAATTCTGAAGAGAATTTTTCGTGGCGTCTGTACGAACGTATATACGTACGTGCGTACGTACGTATCTCGCATACCTCAAAAACGAGTAGCCTCAGAACGTTGAAATTTTGTATATAAGACTACTATAATATGTAGATGTCTACCTCGTATTTTGGTTTCAATCAGCCGCACCAAACGTATATAAATATATTTATAAATATATCCACCCTGTTACCCGGCTCAGTGATCTCATTTTCTTTACTCTTATATGTTTGTAAATTGTACATTTTTTGCTTTAAAAATAATTGAATTATGTTGTTTTTATCTTCTGGTTAAGGGTTTTATGCCTTTAGTAAATCTGTATGCAATATTTTTAGAATTATCAGCAATTTTAAAATTGTTTAAGTGCCGCTAAGCGTAATTTGATGGCGGCCATTGCTCTTGTTTACATTTGAAACAGCTGAGTAGCGCATTTGTTGCCAATCTAGAGAAACTTAGCTTCGCAGCAATAAAGATAACGCCTTCATTTATTATTTAAATCATGCTTAATCCTTTCTGGAATTTTTTCGAGGAAATAAGCGTTTAAGATTTACTTCGTAATTTTTAATACAGATATTTTGAGTTTTTATGTATGTTTGCCTTGTCGCGAAGTGAAAACTGAATTAATTGAATGAGAGATACTCAATCGTCTGTGAGAAACTGTTTCTTTTTTGTTTTGTTTGCTTAATTTCTTTTATACATAGTTCTAGCTTTATTATAGTATTTGAATAGAACATGTGGCAACGATTAGATAATTCTTTAAATGAAATAAATTTTGTGCATTCTGAGTTATAATATGAGCGAAATATAATACTGTTAAGTAAACCTAGCGCCAGAGTGTCGCTATGGTAAACAATGTGAATTTTAAAGAATGCATTTATTCTAGTGTGGTTTATGCGCTGTCGGCGAAGTAGGTTTAATTCAATCTAATAAGTTTAAATGAAATGCAAGAAAAAATGCGTATAATTTAATATTCCGTACAAGGAAGTCATGTGATGTACACATCAGATTTTTTTATTTTGAAGGCATAAACGTTTTAATAGCGTTTAAAATTTTGTAAAAAAGCCAATAAATAAAGACAATAAATTCATAAAAAGACATTAATTTAAGAATTTATTATGAGCTCATGGTTCAACATCCTGATTCGTCCGTTCGTATCACGTGACCCCAAGTGATCTCATCTCACGTAAACTACGCTACAAAAATCTAATTATCACAGTTATTATGTGCATTATTTCAAGTTAACCCTTAGTTTGGAATACAAGTTTAAATGCAAGAATTATTTCAATTCCCACAAATAGCTTACTCGGAAATTATGTAAAACCGCAGTGCTTTACTTCGCTAGTGCATTCTCATTAGAACTGATGAATTTAACCTTTGCCTTTTCTATATTTTCGCCTTCGGGTGAGCGGTGTGATTGCATCCTAATTGACTTAATTACCGCGAATGGCCTTAGGGCAAAAAAATTGAACTATCTGGTAAAATTTGTATGTAATTATATGTCAATATTGAAAGAAACAATCAATCTGATAAGAAATGGCTGGGATTTGTTTTGAAAATGAGGCGTAAAAGGTTACCAGCGAGTATATTCCGTTTGGCAGCTGTTGTACCATTACTGGCAACTTTATCGCCTGCGCCGGCAAAACGGAAAAGTACCAAAGAAAGTAATACCAGGAAAAAAAATCTGAAAGCTCCCAGATTTTATATTACGCGCAAAGAGGCATTTTTGTTAACGTTTTGTGGGTCACCTTTACTTATTAAATATGATGTTCTTCGCACTTGAACCACAAAAATTGAATTCAGCAGCAGTATCGCAAAATAATTTTAAAAGAGCATATCGTTGGAATTTCCGATACACAGTTTCAAGTACTGGAAAAACAAATTTAGTGTTGCCATTGCTTGCTTTGAAATCGTTCGAGTTTGTTAATCAGAAACTCGTAATATAGAATTTTACAAAATAGGAAATGGATAGTAAAACAAATTCCAAATTTGGGCTTCCAGATGCCCATATTCAAGTGGAGGACTACAAAATTCGACGTCTTTAGGTACCGTTGTTTTTTCACATTGCGAGAATTATACATTCATGCAGACTCTTGGTTATTTAATTTCTTTAAATATAAGGTTCTGGAAGGTTGTTTTCCTGAAACAAACTTTGAATGCAAATTTCAACATCATGATGAAAGTGGTTAAATCATAATTCATTAGAAAAGGAAAAGATTTGTTGACAAACAGCTATAAGAGTTCATTTGAAACTTGAGGTAACTGGGTTTCAGATGCAATTACTGTATTAAGTTCGTAACAATGGAAATTGCAATCTATCGACCTTATTTGACATTTAACACTTCACTGAGATAGAGAACAAAGTCAGACATATTACATTCCATTATTATTGCGAAAGTACTGTGAGATTTAGTTACAGCGAAGTCTGCGACATCTGCGAGCTGATTCATTCGTGTCATTTTACTGTCCTGTTCTGGAGTTTCCTTCCATTCGCATCTTGTCTTCCTAGTAATGCTAAATTTGCTTTAATATATCAATGTTTCTTTTCGGGTTTGTTTCTCTTAATTCTTAAGTTCAGATGGCTTAGAGTGCTCTAGCTCATGAGGTGGCAATCGATACGTACATATTCAAGAAATAATACTAAATCTAAAAAAATAAATTGCTCCATGACCACTTCTTACTAATCCTTGGCCATTTCTTACATAACACCTGCTCTTTCATTGGTTTGATTAAATTACTCCAAGCACTAGACAATGCAAGTCTCAATCTAATATGCGTAATCGGCATATTTTAAGCTGACATAACCAAGTTGCAAATTTTTACAAATGACAGTACATTTATTAATATCTTATTGCTTATAGACAAGAAATAAAATAATATCTGAAAAATCTAGTTACTTGGAGAGATCGGGATGCTTTTTATACCTTCCGTAACAGGCCATGAATCAACAATAAGTTTTTAAATATCAGTAGTTCTGTGAAACGAACTGATTGTACAGAGGCTGTTCACACATTTTTTAGACGAAGTATATAGTATTCACAAAACTAAATTACATAAAATTCTTGTGTTTTAAATGTTCTATTTGACATCTCTTATTATGAATTATCTTTCGACAGGGCAATTTCCAGGATATTAATGCCTTTTGAAGTGGCAGAAGAGATATTCTCTCCCATTCCTCCCGAACAGCTTTCCAGAGTCCTGTTAGGGTTTGTGGACAACGTTTGGATAATGTAGTTTTTAAAAGTCCCAAAGTACAAAACTCCATAGGCGACACATCGGGAGGTTTAGTAAGGATATCAGTGAAGGGTTGATACCAGTTTCTTGTTCCATTTCTTTCAGAAAATTTGCAGTGGAATTTGATGTGTGACTGCTAGCTTTGTCCTGATGGAGTCTCACAGATGGATGGCACTGTGGGTAAAGCGATGGTATTTCATTCAGAAAAATTGCCGATAAAATATGTTCCTGATAGTATTTGGAGTTAATCTTGACAATTTTTTTGCACACTCTTTATTTTAACCTTGCCATTATAAGAAAACCCAGCAACAATCATGAATCCCTTAGAAAAACTTTCTTTCTATTCTTTGAACCATATACTTAAATTTTTTTCTCCCCTCTTATGATAATAAATGGCTTTTTTTTTTGTTACAATCATTTAAATACCCATGCTTCATCTATTGTGGGAATTGTTTTCCATTTTTCTTTGGATAAATGTTTCTCATATAGAATTCTGCAGCGCGTCCTGCGTTGAGCGATATGCTTTGGAAGACGATGATGCACATTGCGTTTTTTCGCTTTCTGAAGATTTAAATCAACGTTTATCATTTTGTTTTTAGTGGACACCGAGCATTTTAATGATTTTGCAACTGTCCTTCGACTAGGGGAATTTTCTTTTAACATCAAACAACGCACCTTTACAATAGTCGAAAGATGTCCGTTTTCTCCTTGGATACTTGTTTGAAATTTTTATCCCACTTGGGGCTCCAATTTGACGTTTTTTTCCTTTCTTGTTGATGATATTACCTATCGATGCTTTAGATGTCACAAAAATATGACTCTCACATCGTTTTTAGATAACAGAGTATGCATATTTCTTCGGAAAGAGCGTAAATGTAGCCTTCGAACCACTGCTTTGTTAAATTCGCCATTTTGAATAAAATCAAAACTTTCAAGACACAGACGATAATTTTGACTTTTAAAAACATAGTACAATTGCAATTACTTCTTTTGCAGCAAACGAGTTCTTATTACCGCTTACCAAAATCATCTAAAAAATGTGCGAACAGCCTCTGTATTTTAATTAAAAGGCTTCTTCGAGTCTGCAAATAAACTGTCTTATTGTTTCAAACATTTTTCCAAGCAAATGTCTCTGAAATCGCTGCTTCAGATCGAGATTTCCTTAAATGTTTCACCCAAGCTCACTTGTTTTGTTCAGTAAAATAAGTGACCTATCACCAATGCTTTCAGGGCTGTGATAACATATTATGGAACAAGGGAGATAAAATGTTTCATATAAATCGCTTTCTCAAATATAAAGTAGATTTTTGATATTATGAGACAGACATTTCCACTCATAAGAATTGGATTCTGAAATTCGTTCAAAAATAAGTGAGAATTGTTAACCTTCTCATAAATAATTATCACTGTTGTTAGAAGATGAAATTCTGTTGTAATAAAAATATACTTCTTAGGTATATTTTACCGTTCCATTTGTTGATTTTCTTATAATCGAAGTTATTTTTCCTGTTGATGATCCTAAAATTGAAAAGGGCCGCTTAAGAGTGATTGCATCTTAAATTCGAAGAAAATATGTTAAATTCTGCTATTATTTTCAGTAGCGATCTGTTCCAAATATACACTATGTAGTACTAAACCAATCAAATCGAGAATAAATTTATCGCCATTCTTTTTGTGTCTTCTCATTATGTAAGTGGCAAGCATGCGTGATTGGGAATTGGACGGTCTGCGGCCAGAATTCCAGCGAGGACGCAACTGCCTTTTCATCCTTCTTGGCTTCGAAAAAATCCGTTAGATTTCACAATCGTCAAGAGTATTTAGACGCGCAATTGTTGTATTTGGTTACCAAGTGATATATCCTAAAGCCATCTCCTTTTATTAAACATTAAATAAACTTCCTTACTTCCGAATTTAATTTTAGATCCTCTGTAAATAAAATCTAATTTCAATTTTTACTTTATTTGAAACAGAAACAGATGTATTTAGATTAAAAAAAAGGAAGTACATTGTTTAATTTCTCTGAAAACAGTGCCTTTTCCAGTTTGGTTTAAGGAATTAAAAGTACTTTTTAACTGCCATAATCATATAAAAGACCATTCTATTGAGAATCCTGGGATTATACTGGGATGTTGCGTTAAGACTAAAATTATATTTCAGGATCTCCTGATATGATATGCAGGACTTCAGATTTTCATAATATCCTAAATAAGGAGGCTATTCTGCGTTATCCAAACGTAAACTTTCATACGATAAAAGACTTTCATATGTCTGTCCAGACTTAAACTTTCATAGCATCTAGATGGGACTTAAACAGGATATAATAGGATTTTCCATTGCATAAAGCTGTGTTTGGAAAGTTTGAGGGGATATTCCTGAATATCCTGAAAATGTGCTCTGTGATTGTGAACAAAATCTTCAAGATATGTCGAAGAAAATGGCGTGGAATGTGAGAAAAGAAAATGAAACTTCCTAAAATGTTGAAATGGTATATAATAAATGACAAACAAAATTATCTCACTTGCACTAAAGTATTTAACGTATATGGACAAGTATTATCAAAATTTCGGAATGCTTGGATGGGTTGTTATCCCAATCAATCGGAATATTCGGAATTCTAATTTCATTTCTAATTAAATATTTTACTATGCCACATCATATCTGAAATGAATAAACAGATATTAATACTTATGATGTGCGTTACAGTGAAACTCGAAACCATACCTTGGAATTAACTCGAAGTAATTTAGCCATTTTGTTATTCGAGCGGATGCACTTAACTTCGTGGGATGTAAATCTCTGGTTGTTCTGAATTTCAGGTAATACCTCTTCTGTTATCTGAGGAAGAGAATGAACGATTTATATGAGTAAATGGGTTTTGAATGGAAAAAGCTGAAATCAACGTTTAAAGTTAAATAATTTATTCATATAATTGCATTCGCTTCATTTTTCTTAGTCCAATGCATTATCGTCTGCACAGCTTAACAGAAGTCTCGTTAAACTTCATTAACGCGAAGAAGAACTTAAATAAAATCTTAAAAAGAATGCTTCATGTAGTTTACAACTTAAAATCAACAAAGTCGCCACTATTTTCAGTGTTTTAAAGACTAAAGCATTTAAATACACTTTAACATTCACGCAAATAATTCTTCTCCAGAGTATGAGAATTCTGACCAGTGTTTTAACAGCTACAAAATTCACTCATCAATCCCAAGGTCAGTTAGATGGATAAATATTTTTTTCTTAGCTTAACATACTTACTGAGTGGTTTCCAGTGTATGTATCCTATTATTGTGTCAATTTTGTTCTCTTTTAATGTTTTCCGCAAACAGTTTCATTTTACGCTGAAGGCTTATGATGGTAATCTTTCTGTTTTCCCACAAGAAACAAACTTAGCTTTTTTTTTAAACAATGGGTCCGGTTATCTGCAACATGGTATTTTGCCGACTCTAAGTCAGGAATTGATTGTATAAGAGTTTACCCACTTAAGTGATGAATTACGTTTAAATCTCTGATTTGGGGAAGTTAACTTTTTAGAGTCATGAGGTTATTTTGAAGCAGGAAGACGTGAAAAATGTGCTGTGCCCTCACCAGGACTCAAACCTGAAACTCTCGGCTACGCGCCGAGTGTGCTAACAGTTACACCGCGAATGCATGCTGGAAGGAGGTGAGAAAATACTTTATAACTTAACATGCGAAAGTATATTGGTTGTAACTTATGTCACTTGGCTTAAAATAACATCGCATCCGGCCACCTTGGGATGTTATCACCTTGGGAAGTAAGATCATGTCCAAGGCCTGTCTTTGGCATTGGTTTTACCCACCTTCCTCCTTGTGTTCAACGGAAACCCTCCAAGGCGATCCGGAGTTCCCTCAGACCACCACTACCTTCTCTAAAGGACTTGAGGCTTGACATCATTGTATGTGTCTCTATGCTGCAAAGACCTTCTAAGCTGACAAACAAACGCGCCTGCATTCTCGGAGATTCGAGCCAAGCCCAAGCCAATGACAACGAGGTTACTTACCACTGTGAAAACAAGATAGCAGGTATTTATTTAAGAGGACTCATACACCTTAAAACCCATAAGATGTTCGAATAGGTGACTGTTGCAAGAATTGGGTTAACTTATTTATTTTAAAAGCAATTACTACCAACTTTTTACAGCTGACTACATAATATAGCTGCTTTCTGAAATAGCCATCAGAAAGTTTATGTTGCCACAAATATTTTTATAATTTAATCCGCTTTGTGACAACATTTTTCGTTATGTTTCCAACTTGCGCGCACAGTTTAAAACATTCTGTGTCATAATTTAATTCCATATTTAATATATAGATTTTATAACGTCTGGAAACTACTGTGAACCTAAAATTCTAAAAATTTCATGTTAAATTTTTATTTTAATTTGAGTGGAGTTTATAAAATGTATTTTATTAAAAAAATTTGTAATGTTTTCGTCCATAAAAATTTTCAATAGTAAAATATTCATCAGATTGTTGGTTCAGTTAGAAAATAGTGCCCATATAAAGAATTTCATCCAATTTCAAGTAGCCATTTTTAAAATATCATGCGCGCAAGGTGGAAATATGGCGAAATATTTTGTCACGAAGAGGATTAAATTACAAAACTATTTGTGGCAACACAAACTTTCTGGTTACTAGTTTCCAAAGCAGCTATATCATGAAGTCAGCTGTAAAAAGTTGGAAGTAATTGCTTTTAAAATAAATAAAATAACCCAATTCTTGCAATAGTCACATATTCGAAGATCATGAGGGGTTTAAGGTGCATGAGTCCCCTTAAACTCACAGAAATAAATGCATTTAGTTCCTATAGAAAAGACGAAAAATTACGTTCTTATAATTTCATCATGTAAACGAAACATATGCCTTCTTTCGTGGGTGTTTTGTTTCGACCTGCAAACTTACCGACCAAAACGTGCTCCGGTAAAGACATCATCCTAAATGACTGACCAGTAAAAAGAAGAGAGAATAAGACGAAGCCCCCTGTCGGACTGAGCCAAGACTTATCATTTTCTTTCCCTTTCAATGAAAGCCAACGTTTATCTCTTCAACGCCATCTGGAGCAATGCCAGCGCCTCCGAAGCCCCGCCAAAGCGTTCCTTGCGTCAGTGAGGCTAGTAAGGATTCGTTAAAAAAGAAAGTACCACCATTTCGTCTTTTTCGTCTGCCACTAATTGAATGCTGAACATGATTTTACTTTTAATTCAAAGAAAAGATTATGTCATTCGGTAATTTCTTTTTTTGAAGCATTTGTATGTTTCACGAACTTGACAAATACTGTAAATTTTACTCTAGCTTCTCAATGGGTTTTAGTTAGAAAAGAAATGGAATATATCTGAAGGTGTGCTTTATGTTCTTATGATTAATTCATTTACAAAATGGTATGCAAGAGTTCTTTACTATACAGTATTCATCACTTTTATTCTGTTAAATTAAGTGTCAAGGAACCTAATGAACTGCTAAGCGAATAATTGCTCATGTCCAAGAACAGAAACGTAAACTCAAGAAGAGTTAATTACCCTCTATTCACTCCAAAATATGATTTAACAGTCGGTCCCTTTCTTCGGGCGTACAGCAAAGCCTGCACTTGAGCTTGAAGTCAAACAACGAGAGTAACTCAAACAACTTAAACTCAATGTAAGAAATAAGAACTAACTAAAGAGATTTAGCAGAAGCTAACACAATTCTAAACTAGTTGGCACGTAATCTTAAATTAGCTGACGAACTGTCAAAAGGCACATAATATGCCCTAGCGTAAAAATAGCTTAGAGAAACGTAGCCCAAAAGCAAACGCGCGCCACTCAGGAAATCACACTCTCTCTGTCGAAGGCAGTTGGACTTGACTTAAATACTATTCTCCTGCTCATTTGCACTCAAAGCGATTCTAAAACCTCATTCTGGTAGGGAGTTGTGAGTGCTAGGTAAGATAAGAATGCACATTAACTTAAAATAACTGTTATAAAATTAAAATATACCTTACAACTATTACTACAACTTTGGATATGGTAAGGATTCAAAGCCATTCTTATCTCCAGCACACCTGTAGGCACTTCCGGTTTCGGAAGATTTATACTTAAGGACCAGGACTCGAGTGATTAGATCTTGATAATGTGATGCGTGGGATGATCGAGGTGGCTAACATGACAGGTTTCTGCTTTCACGTGTTATATTGCTGCGTTTTTTTTTCTTCTGACACCCGTTCGTTACGTTTTTTCTCTTCTTTCTCGTTCGTACGGGGTTCGTGTGGATTTGGAGTGAATAACGACGACACTGGATGAAGTATCGAAACACACTTTATTTAGCCAGTATTGTTAGGATAACTCCATGTTTTACAGTCGTCGTAGAACTACTATAAACACGCTGACACGATCAGCGACGCAGCCTCCAGGTTATCAGGCTATCACGGTGGAGACGGCTTCACTAGAGTATACAGCTCGCGACTCTGCTTGGTCGTTCTCGAAACTCCACGTACTCTCGAGACTCTCCACGCTACAACTCGCGACGCACTCGACGACACACGAGCACAGCTCCCGACTCTTCGGTTCAGTCGTTTGCGGAGCTCAACACGCTCTCTCGAAGATGCACTAACCGCGATACACTAAGAGGCTCCTTCGGTGCACTCGACGACCCACTCGGCACTCGCCGGTCAACTCGATCGTCTCCGCACGGACTAACTAGATGAGACACTCTACGAGGCACACACACTAACTGACTGCGGACCAGCATGGTTAAAATAGTTTTTGGCTTGTGTTCGAGAACATTCTGGGCTAAACCGGTAAGAATTCATTCCAGAAGGTTCTCCATCCGTCCACGGCATATCGCCAATTTTGTCGCCAAATAAGCGATTTCTCGCCAAATGTGGCAACCCTGCCTTCCCTTGCCATTTTATGGCAACCCTAAAACTGCTATGCGGGGAAGCCATCCCACCTCGCCTGTACATTTCCTAACAATATATTTAAATACTAATATACAGCTGTTTTATAGAAATATTTCGAGCACTAATATTCACTGTATAAATAAGGGTTAATCAATGAGTTATCATTCCGAATATTGGAACATAATGAATGCGTATAATGATTAGTATGCGTCGTCTGCTAATCCGTTAGATTCAAGTTTAAATTTAATACGCGACATGAATTTTCGTGTATGTATTTTCTATATGGAAGCACTTAAAATCTATCAATCTAAATGCTCTTTTGAAAAGTAATAGAAAAAAATGGCAAAATAACCTTTTTGTAAGCTTTTATTTATTCACTCATGGTCTTTCTCTGTGGATGGAATTTTGTTATCGATTTTTAAAACTACTTCTGAATAAGCTATCGAGTTCACATTTTGTACACGCTCTGTTTATCGATGACAATGTAATGTGTTGCAGCGGTGTTTTCAAAATATAATCGATTAATTATTTTTATTTAACGTTTAAGCGAATTGTTTTGCACATATCTTTGTTTAACGAACAAGCTAAGCTTATTAGAATTTCATTGTTTAACGGAAAAAAGTATTTTCAGTGAAACGTGTATGAAAACTCTAACTTAATTTCTGAATTTTTGGCAAATTTCTGAAAATCGCTCGATTTTATACACCAATTGACGTTTATGATTTTAAAATTCTAACGTTTAAAACTATATCATATATAAAATTTCCAGTTTTTCACGGATTATAAAGCAAACATTTTGCCTTGACTTGAAAGAAGAATGTTAAAAAGATGTTCTTTGAGCAATTTTCTCTCTGTACTTTTTAAAATTTCTTTCAGTTTAAAGCAAGGGGGGGAAGGCGTTTTGAATTTGCTATCTTCAAGCATTTAATGAAGAACTGGAGATATTCGTTCCCTTATTTTAACCTGCATGTAAAATGCTCGTTAAGTGACATTGCTATTGCATCCAATTTTTGAAATCGAGAACTCAAAGCGATTTCTTCATTCTCTCATTGATGCTTAATTATTTTTCTTTATTTTATAATTTTATCATAATTTATTGCGTCTGTTTTAACAATGACTAAAAATTTCATCATTGATTAGTCGTAATTGAAACAAAAAGCCGAAAATAAAATACAATTGTAAAAAGAAAGAAAATAGTTTATGATTGATTTCATATTTTGTAAAACTTTAACGAATGAAAACGTTTTATGATCGATTTCATATTTTGTAAAACTTTAACGAATTTTTGATTAACAAACTCAAGGATTTCAAAGCGAGCAATGGCAACGTTATACAGAAAAAAACATTTTTATATTCAGCGTGCGAGACTGTGTATCAGAAATTCTAAATATATGCTCAATTTAAAATCATTTTGTAATATTGCTCTTGAACTGAATTTTGCGGTTTAAGTGCGAAGAACATGATATTTAATAAATAAAGCTAACACAGAATGTATTAAAAAATCGCCCCTTTGGAAGTAATTTAAAATCTGAAACCTTTCTGATTTTATTTTTTAGATTAAATTTATACAGGCAATATACGATTCCGAGAAATGTAAGCAAAACGTATTCTTTGAAAGATGTATTGTAATATTAGTAACAGAAAGTTCCATCTAGTGTGTTGATCATAAACGCAATTATTCATTCTCTTCGAATTATTGTGTTGCAATTAAGCCAGCTTAATTTAAACTTTTGTAACAAAAGCTATTAAAAAAGTGTTTCTATCGGAAGTTGAAAGTAGCTGATTTTTGACTTCTAATAATTACAGCCACACTAAGGAGAGCACTAAAATTGTCATATTACAACATCAGTGCTTTTAGTGAAAGGTATTAAATAAAACGAATCCCATATTAAAATAAGGTTTTAAATTTCAATAATTATAACGCTAATCATTATGTAATTACGGAAAAATAATTTTATTATGATTTTCAAACCACTGATTTTTAAAAAAACCTAGTGAAAATTAACGTTAAACTAATTATTAACTTGAGGCAAAGATGAAAAATGATATCCCGTGAAAAATGTTAATGTGATATATGTTACCTTTCTCAAAACGCGCCTTCTTCCCTTCTTTCTCTTTGTATCATGTACACTCATTTTGCCCCTCAATTTAATGATGATAAACGAGGGTTTGATTACAATAGAGTTTGTCACTGAAGATTAATTATAATGTTACGTTTAATAATTTTATTTTAGAAAGTAAGAAAAGAGATAAACCTCATTACTTAATATGAGTATTATCGTCTGCTTGTTAAGCATTTATTTATTTTAATGTAAGTTAGTTAGCTTTACATAAACGCAAACGATGGGTTATTAATACAAGGCATGAGTGGCAACAATATTTAATTTCAGTTTATTGTTTTTCTAAAAAGAATATTCTTTAAAACGTTACGTATTAGAATGCGGAATTGTCTCAACTTGAGTGGTAGAATTATATACTATAAACAAAAACGCCTTTATTTGAGAATATGTCATGTGTTATGTTCCTTGGAGCTTGAACTTCAGAGGTAAATACACTTTTAGACAAAAAAAAAAAAAAAAAAAAAAAAAAAATACAAAAAAAAAAATCTGAAATGTTTCAGATTTTAAATTACGTCCAAAGGGGCGTTTTTTAACATTTTGTGTGTTACCTTTCTTTATTAAATATCATGTTCCTCGCACTTAAACCATAAGATCCAGTGCAATATCGCAAAATAGTTTTAAAACGAGCATATCTTTAGAATTTCCGATACAGAGACTCACGCGCTGGAGATAAAAATGTTTTTTCTGCACAACGTTGCCATTGCTCGCTTTGAAATCATTGAGTTTGTTAATCAAAAATTCGTCAAAGTTTTAAAAAATAGGAAATCGATCATAAAACAAATTTCAAATTTCAAATTTGGTCTTCCACATGCTCATATTCGTTGGAGGATTACGTTATTCAAAATTCGATGACTCTATGTACCGTTATTTTATGACAATGTGAGAAATATACATACATTTACGCAGATTTTCATTATTTAATTTCTTCAAATATAATGCAGGACTCTAACATTTTGTGGCAACACTTTGAAAAGTGAACCGACATTTATGAGTCCGATGCAAAATGCCAAAACGAAACTAATAGTCCTTCGGGATTCAAATCCCTTTGGACTAAAAAAAAGAAAAAACGACGCACCAAGAAGGAGTTATCCGAATGGGACGAAATTCGGTAGAAGTGATGTGCATGTACAGAAAAGCAAATGATTACAGTTTGAGAAAAACTGGATGATTTATTGAAGTGATAGAGCTTCACAAAGTGAAAAAGTCAGTAACGCGTTTGTCCACCTCTGGCCCTTATGCAAGCAAATATTTAGCTTGGCATCGATTGATAGAGATTGCGGATGACCTCCTGAGAAATATCATGCCAAATTCTGTCTAATTGGCGCGTTAGATCGTCAACATCCCGAGCTGGTTAGAGGGACCTGCCCATAATGCTCCAAACATGCTCAACAGGAAAGAGATCCGGCGACCTTGGTGGCCAAGGTAATGTTCGGCAAGCAGTAGAAACATGTGCAGTGGGGGGCGGGCATTATCTTGCTGAAATGTAAGCCCAGGGTGGCGTGACATGAAGGGCAACACAACGGGCCTTAGAACTTCGTCGACGTACCGATGTGCTGTAAGTTTGCGACGGATGACAACCAAAAGGATCCTACTATGAAATGAAATGGCATCCCCCCAGACCATCACTCCTGGTTGTCGGCCTGTCTGCCGGAAGACTGTCAGGTTGGTATCACATCGCTATCCGGGGCGTTCTTCGCTGGTCATCGGGGCTCAGTTCAAAGCGGGACACATCAGTGAAGACTATTCTACTCTAGTCAGTGACATTCCAGTGTGAATGAGTCCGCCAACACTGCAAACGGGCTTGACGTTGTACAGTGGTCAATGGTATTCGGCACAAGGGGCTCCGTGACTGTTTTGCGATATTGCCGTTGAACTGAATTTTAGGGTTTAAGTGCAAAGAACGTGATATTTAATACATAAATGGAACACACGAAATGTTAAAAAAACGCCCCTTGGGACGTAATTTAAAATTCGAAACATTTTAGATTTTCTTTTCTTTTCCCCTGGGTCTGTTGCAAAATTATACGAGTTCCATATTTTAGTAAACTTTAATAAATCTTTGATCAACAAACTGATAGATCTGAAAGCGAGCATCGGAAACACACATAAAAGCACCACTGAATCTAGTAGGTTGAGTTAAAATTTAACAAAATCTTTTCTGTCGCTACTTGCGAAGTTTAGAAATACAAATTTATATTTATAAAACACAAGAAGTGAATTCAGTTCTAAATCTACCAGCTTCATTACGAGCGACATCTAGGTGTAAGCAGCAGCAAATACCAAGGTATCATTTACCAAAATCCGATCACTAAGCAGATGGACGGCTCGCGAAAAGAATTCTTATTGGTGCTTCTCAAAAGTCTCACTAAATTAAAACTCCCTCGCTACTCAAACTCCATCAAATTTGCACAGAGACGAAAGCCGAAGGAAGAAATGGGCGTTATCAAAAGTAACTTACACAAAAATTAATACGGGAAATAAACCTTAAAGGTGTCTCCGCCGTCAAAATTTGGTGACGTTCAAATTTTTATAAATTTCTTCAAATGTCCGTCTCCTTCCTCTTAACTTAAAAAAGAAATCTGGATGTTCCAGAGGACATTAATTCTAGCAGTATAAAAAGCAACCATATGTAACTTTCAATGTATAGGAAGAAGAACCCTGCCTATCCTTCGACTGGCATCTTAAAAGGTTATCACATCTAGCTACCGGTCTCTGCTAGACGGGACATTGCTGAGAAATGAGATTATGATAGCAACAGTTTAAACGGAAGGATTCTTAGAAAACAACAGCCCCGCTGGAAGCGAAGTCCTGGCTACGGAAACAATGTACCGGCTACGCGGGATTTTTTGAAACTTCGCTGAAAATGTTTCGGTTGCAGCTCTGTCCCTGGTAGAGATCAACCAGTCAGACGAAAGTTCTGCTTCTGAAGGATCATGTGATCTCAATCTGAGCGATAATCGATTACTGTTTGGCGTTCAAGCCTTTGTAGTAAGTGAAAATTGTAACTAGCTACGTCGGTTTCGTGAAAATGTGCGGGTTCTGAGAATTGTCCCTTTCGACGTCCAGTCCCTAGTAGCTGAAACATATGTGATTGGAACTTTATTCAACGTCCACCAGAGGCCGAACAGTCAAGTCCCTGAAGAATGGTAGTTCGATCCGAGGTTCGAATTCCGAGAACGGGCTGGCTGTATGGGCATTTTCGTGGTTTATCCCATGTGCAACGTGTATACGAGAGAATTTCCTTTAGAAAGTTCTTCACGAAGGTTTCGCTCGCCTTAAGCAGATAAACCTCGAGTGCTCCCATAAAAAATTGGCGTCCGCCGATAACATCGCGGCAAAATCATCGCGAACGGAAACGTCGCGGACAAAACAACGCAAGGCGAAAACGTCGTGCTACAAAACATCGTGGGAGAAAACATCGCAAAGAGAAAACATCGCAGTTCTAAAACATCGCGGTTCTAAAACATCGTGGTACAAAACATCGTCGTGGAAAAAAAAGCTGTTAAAAAACCTCGCAGCGTCGAAAATATCGTGGTAAAAAATAAAGTATCTACAAATCATCGCATGACGATAACATCGCAGACATGCTTTGTTCAGGTTTTAATACTTGTAAATGGATATTCCCTTAATGATTTGTGAGCGCAAGATGTAAAGAAGGATAATTTTTACTTTCACATTTTTTTTAACTAATAAATTTTTGCTGAAAATGTAAGAAGGAAACATAAGCATAGCAAATTAAATTCAACTTATCGATTATACTTTTCATAAAAAATTACCAGTAAAATCTTTATAAAAAATTATTTATTAGTGGCCTTTGTTAGTTAACTATGTCGGTTTAAAATTCTATTAAGTGCTATAAGTTGCATTAATTTTCTGTGCTTAAGTTTCCTTCTTATTTTCGCAGCAAAAATTTATTCGTTAATAAAAATATGGAAGTAAAAATTATTCTTCTTTCCATCTTGCGCTCACAAATCATTATGGGAATACCCATTTACAGTTATTAAAGCATGTCTGCGAAAAGCATATCTGAAAAAAGCATGTCTGCGATGTTATCGTCATGTGATGATTTGTAGATACTTTATTTTTTACCACTATATTTTCGACGACGATGTTTTTAAACTGCGAAGTTTTTGAACCACTTTATTTTTGACGACGATGTTTTAGAACTGCGATGTTTTCTCTTTGTGATGTTTTCTCCCACGATGTTTTGTAGCACGATGTTTTCGCCTTGCGTTGTTTCCTCCGCGATGTTTTCAGCTATAACCAAAAAATTAAACCAAGCCAAACCATCTTATTCAAGATGCTTGATATGAGAAGCACAACGCACTGGCCATTCTTCTGTTTCTATCCGAAATAACGACTATATGTCATTTTTTCTACTTCTTGACCAGGAAAATTCTAAATGGTTTCTACCTTGGGCCCAAAGAATGTGGTGAACAATAACAAATCACCACATGGATTTTGTCGAATGGGTCTCCTTCTTTTTCTAGTCGCCTTTTATATAGAGAATAATATTAGAAATTGTCTCATTTACTTCTGCCTACCCTCGTCCAGCTACCTATCTTCGTACTGTGTTCCGTACTCTCGTCCAGCTGAGTATGTCCAGCTAGGAGTTGGAGACCTATGGCTCAAAGCCCGGTGAGGACACACCGGGATTTGCTATTTTTCATATTTCACGTACAGGGTTATAAGGTATTTCTCCCACCTTCTTGGCGTGCCTTCGTGGTGCAGTGGTCTGCACGCTCAGCGCGTAATTGAGAGGTCCGTGGTTCGAGTACCGGAGAGGGTACTGCTCATTTTTCACGTCTCGTGCTTTCAAAATACCTAATGTCTCTACACCCGACCCGGAACAACTAAAGGTATCTTCATTCATTTTACAAATGTTTACAATTGACAACGAAATAAATGTTTAAGCAAATTTTGCTTCAACACCTCAGTCCCTTAAGGCAGTCGTGAAAGTTTAATATTAATGCATGATTCATGTTATTTTAAAAATACCGGGAGTCCCTTTTACAAATTATTTCCCAAACTCTAAGCACTTATACCATCTATCATTTCTTCCGCAGCCGCTAATATACTGTATCGAATTTCTTGTCTTCCTCTTTTTTTGAAAAAATCAATATCCGTACCGTCTGAGGGGAGGACGAAATAGGATAGCCTCTGAAGAGCTTATTTCTGATATGCAACTACTGGTTAAGCTTGAAATTGGCTCAAATTCGCATTCAAAGAAGTGGAAGAAGCAGCACATGGATCTTTTCAACTGTATGATTTAGAGGAAATAGCTTCACCGCGGTGCCCTCAGCCAATCCAGACTCCAATGCTGGTGGAACAAAAACAAATATTATTACTGTCAATACTTTCTACCGATTCCGATGCTCGTACTCCAAAAAGGGATCGATATTTCGGTCATTCGGACAAGTTCGTAACACTTTTTCTGTTGTTTAACCTCCTATCTCTCTTCCCCCATCTTTTTATAGATGGTCGTCTGATCGGTACAATTGTCACAAGCGACCACGATCCATTTTGGGGAAAATTCAGTTGGCATCTAGCAAGTCATTTGTTGAACGATTTCTGCTCTTTTATTTTTATTATTCCTTCCCTTTCTGCAGAATTAATTTATTGATATTATTTTATCTCGTTTTTTTACATTTTTTTGTTATAAATAACCAAGTTTCTTTTTTTTTTCCCTGAAAAAGCTGATTCTTCATTACGACGTCTAAAAAAAGAAGTATGTTTTAAATTCCAATAATTTTATTTTAATTTTGAACGAAAGGAATGTTTTAAGTAATAATACATGATAGACTAAGTCTCTGTTATCAAAATATGCATTTTGATCCGTAACAAAATTGTGCTGTTAAAATGCTTAAGCGATTATTTAAAAGCATTCGAACATAAATCACGGAAATGCCAAACGGAAAAAAAGTCTTTATCTTTTAAATTTTTTACCTATAATCTCTACATATAATAAAAGAAAGAGTTTGTCTGTGTGTGTGTCTTTCGTTCGCGCTGCGCGTAAGCTAATAGACGCACGGCTACGAAATTTGGTACATAGGTGCATCTAGACAAGAGCCAGTGCACCTCGAAGCGATTTTTTCGAAATTCGAATTAGAATTTTATTTATTTTATGTTTTGTGACGAAATCGCGTCATTTTGAGACATAATGGGTCATAGGAAAGCGAAATTTTACTCTACATACTCCAATTTCAACGGGAATTTTTCTAAAAAAGTTTATTTTTAAAAACAGTTTATTTTTCTTTGATTTTTGGACACGTTAAACTTTCATCCTTGCTACTGCTTTGACAAAAAGAATTTTGGAAAAATGATAATATTTTGTATTTTTAATTTTTTTTAAATGAAGCTTCCGAGTACACTTTTCACATCTCACATCTTCAAAAATGTGATTTTGGCAACCATTTTCCTGTCTTATTGTTGTTGATAGATTTTTGATGAAATCGCATCATTTTGAATAGTTTCATTCTTTTAGAAATATGGGTTTAGCAACAATTTTTCATTGTGTTTCTTGTGTCACTGTTTTTAAGAAATTGGCATATTTTATTGTCATTTATATATAATATATTTTTATTGATTTTTTTATAAAGTTGTTCTGCAGATTAAAATTCTGCACGGAATTTTATGCTTTTTGAGTTGCTTTCATGTTATTTTTTGCTTATTTCACGGTTTGTAAGATTAATTTTTAAGTTTTCCATGATTTTTTTCCTTCAACGGAAAGGTGGTTAATTTTTTTATTAGGATAATTAATATTTGTATTAAAGGATATAGGTTATTTCATTGTAATATTTTTCTCTTGAAAATATAAGATAAAATATCATTAATTATACTTTGCTTATATTTTGTTTTTTGTATTCTTTTATGTTATTTATTGCTCATTTCACTTGCTTATTTTATTGTAATTTTGTTATAGGTAATGACTTTGTTATGAAGTTGTTCTGCAGAGTAAAATTCTACGCAGATTTTAAATTTAACGTTTGGTGTTCCCTTCAGCCATTTTTTCGGTACATTTAAAAGCCAGAAGAAGGCTGGCAGCGAAGCTGCTAGTAATTCATATTTTAAGAATATTTAATCTATGAAGCTTAAAATTACAAAAAATGTGATCTCAATAATGATTGATAATTATTGTCCAATGGCTCGTTATGGTCCAAGGATTAAGAATGTTTTTGCTTATTAAAGAGAAGGGCATGAGTCATATTCCTCTGAAGTGTATGTGCACTCTACACAAACACACATACACATAAAATAAATAGATAAATAGATAAATAAATAATAAAAAATCGGAAGGCTTTCAGATTTTACATTACGCCCAAAGAGGCGTTTTTTTTTAACATTTTGTGAGTTACCTTTATTTATTAAATATCATGTTCTTCGCAGTTAAACCATAAAATTCAGTTCAACAGCAATATCGCAATTTTGATTCTAAAATGAGCCTATCTTTAGAATTTCCGATACACAAAGCTTTTTTTTCCCGTACAGTGTTGCCATTGCTGGCTTTGAAATCGTTGTACTTGTTAATTAAAAAATGCGTTAAAGTTTTACAAAACATGAAATAGATAATAAAACAAATTCAAAATTTGGGCTTTCAGATGCCCATATTCGGGTGGAGACGTACGTTATTCAAAATTAGATGGCTCTAGGTACCATCGTTTTATTGCAGTACAAAAAAACATACATGAAAGAAACAACTTTTTTATTTACTTGTTTATTTAGTCGACTGAAATTTCATCGACAACTGAATTCTTCTCTGAAATAAATGAGTGGATATTGTTTTAATACGTTTACAGCAAATCATTTAGAGTTAAAAAATGTTATTGATTTTTAGACCGGAATGAGTGACAGGGAAAAATAGCAAACTTCTGCATGGCTTTGATGTTTAAATTTATATTAAATAGATTTCTAGTTGGTTATGAAAGAAAAATCCTTTTTGAAGAGACTCTGAGTTTCAAAAAAAAATGTTATTCATTTTTCTTAGCAGTAAAACGTTATTCTGTTTGAAAAGTAATTTTTTAATTAAGGACCTTTTTTTCCTTGGCCGAAAACAAGGTCAACAATGTTTTTTGAATATCCCATCGAAGTACACGTGAAACCTTTTATCCATAACATTCCTCAAATAATGTTGAATTTTCTTGTTGTGTTAGTATTTAATCAACTGTGTATAAAGTTCGCGTATGTTTAGTTTATTTTAGAAACCGTTTAAGTTGGTCATTCCGAAAAACGTGGCCAGTTAACGTAAATGAAATGTTATGTTATTAAACAATTCTTTACATTCAACTCTATTGCACCATTTTCATTCAAATTACGTAAATGCATTTGCTTCATTTGCCACGGTCTATATCATGGTGTAGTTGCTTCGGCAGTACATATTCTAAAATTGGAACGATACAGAGATTAGAGTGGTCTGTATCATGTTAAATTAAGTGTAATTGTATATAATTTAGTGATGTATTAATCTTGGTACGTTACGTTTTAATGGTAGATTATTAACCTTTTGAAGACGAGATGGCCTTTATAGTGGCCATAGAGTCCTCTCTTTGAAAAGACGGGGTTGTCCAGTTTAGTGGCCATGTCTTTTCCTCCATTTTTCAGGTCGAAAAATGGGGTGAAATGTCAAATTTGACGTCCCTAGGGTTTTAACCACTTATCTCTTTCAAAGGTCTTCTTTTTGCGACATAGATGCACCCCTCTGAGAATCCATTAAAGTACACACAAGAATCTTTGTCGCAAATAGATGATTTCTTAAAGGGGGAAAAGCATTCGGTTCAAGATTCCCCGTCCATTGGTAGCTTTTACTGCTACCAAAGCCCCGGCCTCAAAAGGTTTCTACCCTTTGATACATTCATTTAATTTTCGCTTAGGAAAACTGACAACAATTTTAGAATCATGACGAAACTAAAACATTGAAATCTTTCCCTTTTACCCTATGTTGCATATTCTTTAAATTCTCTGTATAAAGTGTAAAGACTTTAAAAGGCAATAGATGTATTCGATCGGAAAATACTATTTATATAAAAAATGATTTTAAAATACGTAATGTACATATCAACATCAGTTCAGTAAATTTATCACATTATACGAATTTCGTGTTGCTGGATACATTAGACTAAGGTAGAGTGTGTGCAAAATTTGTTCCTCCTTCTGTTTCAGAAAGAAGTATCACAGAAATTGAGCTGGAGATTAGGGGCATTCCATTTCCTCAAACCAAGAACACTTTGTGGTCGTATTAAGTTTATACATAGGTATTATGCTGGTCAGAATTAATTTTCATTGAACGAACAGTAATGCATAATGTGCAATATTATGAAGCTTGTTGATCAGTATGGTTCTTTGCTCTGGTGGCTGAGTGTAGACATACGACTGGAACAGTAAAAACACTTCGGCTTTGGTGGCTGAAAATAGACATATGATCGCACAGGTTTAATAGTGTGTTTCAGTAGTCTGATCATACTTTGATACTTTTGTATCATACTGGTCCACAGCAGGAGATTTCTTTTCCTGCTCTTACCAGTTTCTGAAAGATTCCCAAACGGGCCTGACGGAGGTGAAAAACATCAGCAACGCTTTCTCCAGAGGAGACAGAAATAGATGGAGCAAAGAGTGTGAAACACCTTGCTTCTTTTACAGAAGATGCCTGACTGGAGTGCCAGGAAAGGAAAGGTCCAGAAAGCAGTTTGCTAGTCACGTGAGGAGGAGTGACGAATCCGGAGCATTTGATCACAAAATTACAGTCTGTGTGTCGAAGTACTCAATGAATTCCTAGAATGAGTAGAAAATGAGAAAATGAAATCTACGATTGAGGGAAGTCAGTTCGTGAGGTTCCGCTTTCTGATTGGTTGGTCTGGTCGCGAAGAATCTAAGCATGGTATCTGTGGTCCTTATTTGTTTGAGAATAATCATTGCGAATTAAGAAGGCTATTTCACCAGGTGTAAGGCATTCTTTCCGCCACAGTTTCAAGGATTTTGTGATGCCAAATTTTGGTTTTAACAGGACAGTGTTAATAACAACAAGCATAAATATTCTTCAGAGAATTTGGCACACATTTTGTTAAAAACAGAGATACCTGGAGAAGGCCACGGTCTACCTTGGACTGTTGAGTCAATGTAAAAGAACAATGGCCGTTTCGCGCAATCGACAACCCATCTGCCGCTGCATCTCGGAATGCAGTTTTTAATCATTGCAGTATCGACCGTGCGTCAGTGTTGATATTATGCGAGTATTTTAAAATATGTTAATTTAATGACATTTTTGCCGTTAGCCTTGCCTATGCTTATGAAAATGAATGCTTATTAATTTTATCTTAAACGCATACTCATTTTTCTCTGTGTTATGAAAATGCTAATGGTAAACTTTCTTCTATCCTGTTCACTGCCAGTGATGACTATGTGCGGTGCAAAATGAACATCAGTTGTTTAACCTATTACCATTATTTTATATTCTTATGCTAGTAACTTGAGTTGATCGTGTGCCTCCTGTACTTACTTTGTACCGGTGTCGATTCGACGTTGTGTCGGCACTACCTTTCGTCGATCTTGTACAGTGTACGCCATGTGCATTGTCCACCTGAAGAATTCCAAGCCATTCTGTAAGAAGAAAGATTCTGTAAACGAAGAACATTCGTTACATTCGTTTATAGAATGGCCAGGAAACCCATTCTATAAACTAAGTTCGTGGTCCGTTTCATTTTGTGGTTTGGAGATTATCAATTAGCCAGTTCGATAGTCTGACTTAATGGACTCAAATGATTTTGTGTCGTAGTGAAACGAAAAGTTTAAAACGTAAGCCTTCGTCCTTGCTGGGTCTAAGAATTCCAATTTCGTAGAGTGTGTAATTTTACAAACTTGATTTTCTACCTCGGATCATGTTATTCATAAGAGAAAGTTTGCATAAGTTGTAATGAATACTAACTTCGCATGGAATCTTTTCTGACATAAATGTTTAAAAGAAATGCAATAAATTCTCTTCTTTTTACTTCCTTGTACGAAGTAAAAAGCAAGTATTGTAATCGCGAAAAGTTTCAGGCAGCATATTTCAACGAAAATGTCAATTTTGAGTGCAATCGAATGCAATTTAACGATGTTTTTGCGTGATATCTGTACGTAAGGACAGAATAAAATACTCTTTTCCTTCAAAAAATTATAAAACTGCTTTAAAATGAATTCTGAAGAGAATTTTTCGTGGCATCTGTACGAACGTACGTATCTCGCATAGCTCAAAAACGAGTAACCTCAGAACGTTGAAATTTTGTATATAGGGACTGCTATAACACGTAGATGTGCACCTCGTATTTTGGTTGCAATCGGCCGCACCAAACGTATATAAATATATTTATATATATATCCACTCTGTTACCCGGCTCAGTGATCTCAGTTTCTTTACTCTTATATGTTTGTAAATTGTGCATTTTTTGCTTTAAAATTTATTGAATTATGTTGTTCTTATCTTCCAGTTAAGAGTTTTATGCCTTTAGTAAATCTGTATACAATATTTTTAGAATTATCAACAATTTTAAAATTGTTTAAGTGCCGCTAAGCCTAATATTTTTTTTTTTTTTTTGATGGCGGCATTGCTTGTTTACATTTGAAACAGACTAGTGGATTTGTTGCCAATCTAGAGAAACTTAGCTTCGCAACAACAAAGATAACGCTTTCATTTATTATTGCGAATTAAATTATGCTGAATCATTTCTGGAATTTTTTCGAGGAAATAAGTGTTTAAGATTTTACTGAATTAACTGATTTTTTAATAACGGAATTAATTGAATGCGAAATACTCAATCGTCTTTGAAAATCATTTTCTTTTTTGTTTTGTTTGCTTAATTTCTTTTATACATCGTTCTAGCTTTATTATAGTATTTGAATAGAACATGTGGGAACGATTAAATAATTCTTTAAATGACATAAATTTTGTGCATTATGACGTATAATATGAACGTAATATAATGCTGTTAAGTGAGCATAGCGCCAGAGTGACTCTATGGTAAACAAATAGAGTGAATTTTAAAGAATGCATTTATTCTATTGTGGTTTATGCGCTGTCGGCGAAGTAGGTTTAATTCAATCTAATAAGTTTAAACGAAATGCAAGAAAAAATGCGTATAATTTAATATTCCGTACAAGGAAGTCATGTGGTGTACACATCAGGTTTTTTTTCTAATAGTGCTGGAGAATATTTCTACTTCAGCCGCTGTCTGTCAGTTCAATATGGTGGTTAGAGAAATTGCCATATTGTTGAGTTCGATTTTATATCACGAAGAAGATATGGCTATTTGTAGCTGTCTATTGTTCTTTTCCCCTTGAGCTTGTAATATCGGTCACTCCCTGTGGTGCATCCGGGGCAACAGTTTCGGTGATCAGATGCTAAATGACCGATGGACCGACCGACGAATGCTTAAGATATCTGGCGATTAGGAAAATATTTTAATTCATTACATCATTTACAGTGCCATAAAAAGCATTCGCTTCTCACTTTCCCTAAGCATCCAAACATAACTAATAATGTATTTAAATCAATAGTATATTAAAATTTTATGTAATATTGTGCCTTCCAATTTGTGTATCATTTCGTTTTCATGACTGAGTATTCAATATTTTCTAACGTAAACCATTAAAATCTCTAAGCAGTATTTGTAAAAGTATTATGCTGTTTTTAATTATTCATATACAATATATAATGTTTACATAATTCACATAAGCGCTTTAAATTATTTCTATAATCGCCTTAAATAGTATTACACATTTAAATTGTATCGATAAGAAAACTCATCTGCTTAATTTCTTTCGAACAATTTTTTGCCTTTATAATTTTTTTTGCTTTTACAATTATTTTTTTTCTTTTTTTTTTTTACCTTTATAAATGGTTAAAGATGGGTGGAGTACAATTCATCCGAGGAGTTAATATTTTTCAGAAAAGTGCAGACAAGGAGACATGCCAAAAACATTCTTAAAGGAATGTTTTAAGTAGTTTTCAGGAAATGTTTTAATGTTATAAATTGTTCGTCTTGACATTCATATTTTTAAAAAAGATGTAAAAAGGTTTTTTTGACAAGAAGCATTGGGTAAAGATTTAAGATAATAAATAATCGTAAAAATTATTAATTTTAACGATAGATATTTTTGAAGCTATTCATTTATCAATTTGGAAAGCATCATTTTTTTTAAGAAGTATCATTAAATAACATGGATACGTCAAAAATGAAGTCTAAAGATAATGAATAGCCTGTTTACAACTTTAAGTAAATATCTGAAGTTTTCAAACAGGTTGCTTATGTATATATATATGTGTGATGTACCAGCTTTTGTCCGGAATAAATAGATTGGTGAAGAATCATAGACGTAGTCGAAGCTCAAAGTATCAGAAGATAAGTTTAAAAAACAGGATCCATTTATTATTATTCAGGAGAAATAGCAGTTACAAAAATCAGATCTCCGGAGTAAATAAAAAGAACTGCTAATAACTTTTTGGAACAAGTTTACTGCATCGTTGCATTAAAGAAAAGACCCCGATATTCCTTTGCGAGTCCTTTTATAGCCTCTGGAAAGGCGGAGCTTTCAAGAAATGACGTCAGCCATTCCAGTTCGTTTTAAATATCTCCAGAACATTCTATAACTGTACGTGTAGAAAAAGGCGGGAAAAGCAACTTGACTACGGGGCTGTGGATTTAATTTCACGTACTTTCAAATAAGAGACCGTCGCCTGTAAAAATGAAAAGAACATACATTTAGAATTTTAAGTGTATTTTTTACTATGGAATTTTATTATTACATATACTATATACAGGGTACAGGGTGTCCCTTACATGTTGCGACAAACTTCTGGAGGAAGTAGGGCCCATAATAAGGATTACGAATTGCATAGGAACCCATGCCCAGAAACGTCACTGTACGCCACCAGAGTATATATTGCTGTATATGAATGTATTGCTTATTTGCTGTATATGAGAGTGCTAGTGGAAAGTGAGGATTGCCTCATTCGAGCGGTAGGTACCATACGAAGAGCATGGAACACTGAACGAACCGGGAGCTTGCAGACATTCACTTAGTGTATGGAATAGCTGAGGGTAATGGACGAACCGCTGCACGGATTTATCGAGAACGCTTCTCCGGCAGACATCAACCATACCACAGTTTATTCGCACATCTGCATCAAAATTTGTGCGTCTATTAGGTCATTAAGAAGTGGACTCATTTTGGACTGGATGTTCGTAACCATTTGAACAAATCATTCCCGCATCGATATATTGATGCTTGGTGGACGAGATCCATGGCCCCCACTCTCACCGGATTTATCGAGCCTTGATTTCTGTTTGTGGGAAGCCATCAAAAGTGTCGTGTATCACGATCCTGTTGTCTCTGAAATAGGTCCCGTGGCAAGACTCACCTGCGCAGCTGCTACAATCAAAGAAACTCCCGGTGTGTTTGAACACGTCCGGCAATAAATGGCCCGTCGGTGTCAGGTATGTTTGGCGTCTGATGGTGCAAACTTCGAACAGCTGTTTTAACATTCAAGCTGTCGTACACCATTTGTATTCATGCCCAATAAATGCTTCAAATTAGTCACTCTTGTTTCTTTTCCCATCTCCTACCTCTGCTATCACTTACCCTTGACATTTCTGGGCATGGGTTTCTATGCAATTATTAATCTTTATGAAGTGTCCTACCTCCTCAAGAAGTTTGTCGCAACATTTCAAGGACCTTTAACATATGTAAGATAAAATATATCTTACATATGTTAAAGATATTGGAGAACTGGATTTTCTAGAGGCATTTCACATTTAAAAAAATCTTTCTGTTCTAGTTAACGATCCTAATTCCTATCCATCTTTGCCTTCGGCCTTTAAAAAAGTTATGTTTTAGTTCTGGTTTCATCAACAGATGGCGCCACTAGATTATTTTCTGACCAGACTTTCTTATCTTATCTAATCATTATATCGTATCTCGTTCATTAGCGCTTTTGCAGCTGAGGATTATGGTTCGGTAAAACCATCGAAACTAGTCCTGTGAAAATTTGAAAATATAACGCTGATTTTTGTTGTTTGACTTCTGAATTAGTATTTGGTCGGCGTGTTTTTGTGTCTTATATAAATCAAAATTATAACGTATTAGCAATTTTTCCTTAATTCTTCTTTTCAATTTGAGTATTTCTCCTCCATGTTCTAGAAATAGCAGTTGCTGAATAACTTGGGCTGCATCGTTTTTAGATTAATCCATATTATACGACGTTTACATAGCAGTTATGGCATAGCTGATTCGGAATCTCAAAATTTCGAGAACGGGAAACTTTCTCGTAATAAGCTTCCATGTAAATGCGCACTTTTTATTCGATCTCTGTTGCCGCGAAGACGCTGCCGTGTTGCTTTATTCCTATGGCAGCAATATCAAAAATGTAAATATTCCGAGATCGGGCACAGTTAGGGTGCCAAATAAATTGTGTATAATTAGCTTATATTGTTTCTCACTGCTTTGTCTATAATAAAATGTAAACCTAGTGAACTTTGTAGTGAATTATCACTGAGTTCAAGTAGATAGCGTAGACACGAGAAAGGTTATTCACTCACAGAAATGATAACAGATGGCCCTCTGCGCGGGCTTACAGGAAAGCGTCCATTCGAGCTTATAAATCAGAATGAGAAAATCTAAATTATTCTAACACTAACTAAAATAGACTTAGCGGAAGCTAGAAACAAATATCTAACATAATTTACCTCTAATTTAAACTTTCCGTCGAATGCCAGCAGGCACGTGCAGTACGGCCCAGCGCAAAAGATTCAAGAATGAATTAGCCATAAGGCAAACATGCGCCACTAAGTACACCAAAGCACTCTCTCTTTTCGAAATAACTAGAACTTCTTTTAAATACTACTTCTAACTCATTTACATTCAACAAGATTCTGAAAATTCATTCTGGTAGGGAGTTTGCAAGTGGGAAACAAGAATTGAAAGGGGTTCAAAATTAAAATAACTGTTACAAAGTTAAAATACGCCTTACAAGCTGTATAGGAAATGTTCAGTAAAAGGGAATGGAATTAGATTCATTACATGATATTGCCTAAGACTGGACATTACAGTTGGATGTTTCATTTGGTTCTCTATCTTTTTCTAATTAAGACAGGAAAAATTATTTTTATTCAATTATTCATTTCTCTTTATATACCATTTTTACTTCCTTGTACGAAGTAAAAAAGAAGTATTAAATCGCGAAAAGTTTCAGGCAGCATATTTCAAAGAAAATATCCATTTTGACCGCTATCGAATGTAATTTAACGATGTATTTCCGTGATATATGTATGTAGGGACAGAATAAAACACTTTTTTCCTCAAAAAAAAATTATAAAATTGCTTTGATATGAATTCTGAAGAGAAATTTTCGTGGCGTTTGTACGAACGTATGTACGTACGTGCGTACGTATATCGCATAACTCAAAAACGAGTAGCCTCAGAACGTTGAAATTTTGTATATAGGACTGCTATAACATGTAGATGTGCACCTCGCATTTTGGTTGCAATCGGCCGCATCAAACGTATATAAATATATTTATATATATGTATATCCACTCTGTTACCCGGCTCAGTGATCTCAGTTTCTTTACTCTTATATGTTTGTAAATTGTACATTTGTTTCTTTAAAAATGATTGAATTATGTTGTTCTTATCTTCCGGTTAAGGTTTTTATGCCTTTAGTAAATCTGTTTGCAATATTTTTAGAATTATTTAAGTGCCGCTAAGCCTAATAATATTTTTGATGGCGGCCATCGCTCTTGTTTACATTTGAAACAGCAGGGTAGTGGATTTGTTGCCAATCTAGAGAAACTTAGCTTCGCAACAACAAAGATAACGCCTTCATTTATTATTTAAATTATGCATAATCCTTTCTGGAATTTTTCCAGGAAATAAACTTTTAAGATTTACTTCATAATTTTTAATACAGATATTTTGAGTTTTTATGTATTTTTGCCTTGTGGCGAAGTGAAAATTGAATTAATTGAATGAGAAATACTCAATCGTCTGTAAAAAACTGTTTCTTTTTTTGTTTTGTTTGTTTAATTTCTTTTATACATCGTTCTAGCTTTATTATAGTATTTGAATAAAACATGTGGCAACGATTAGATAATTCTTTAAATGATATCAATTTTGTGCATTCTGAGTTATAATATGAACGAAATATAATACTGTTAAGTGAACCTAGCGCCGGAGTGTCGCTATGGTAAACAAAGTGAATTTTAAAGAATGCATTTATTCTATTGTGGTTTATGCGCTGTCGGCGAAGTAGGTTTAATTCAATCTAATAAGTTTAAATGAAATGCAAGAAAAAATGCGTATAACTTAATATTCCGTACAAGGAAGTCATGTGGTGTATACATCAGATCTTTTAAACATAAGATATGCTTTCCCTAACACAAAATGCTAAATTGTCTAACTTTGAGCAATGTGCGTTAAGATAGCTTAAGAGTTAGGGTAGCACTTTTTAAAAATTTTGTTCGTTTATAGAGATCTGAAGATCAATCTTGTTATTAGAACTGAAAATAAACTGGAAAAATTGTGGCAATAAGAAATCTGCTGAATTACATAACGATTCGAAAGAAAATGAAAAATGACAAACATATTACAAGTGCTACTTTTAAGGGTACTAACATTTTCCAGAGTACTCAAAACACCCATAGTCCATTCATTACCCACCAATATTTCCCTGCACACTGTTATGTAGCGAATTTAAATTATTAATATGTGTTTTAAATTATTATTATTCTAATATTTTTATTTGTATTCATGTGTATTTTAATCTGAAAAAAAAAAAAGTATTCTTAAGCTCTTAAGGTTTTATTTAACTCATTATTCTTGAGTGGGAATTGTAACAAAGGCGAGAGACTGTTGCGAGGACACACATCTGGTTTATGGCCCTTCCAACAATGAAGGTAGTAGGGTATGTATTGTCGCCTTTTAGCTAATGCGTGTGAAACGGAAATCGTTTTTCCTGTCGCTTTGGCAGTTTTCTTACTTCAAGACAGTGGGAGGTGTACTAAGTTAAATAATTGGATACTCGTAAAAGCTAGTTTCGCTTGTTAGTTGGGGGGTCTATTTTTTTTTCTCACGTTATGTGAGTGCAGATGTTTTTCGGATTGCATTGTCAGATTTTCTGGTGTTTGATTCGT
The DNA here is from genome assembly GCF_044657685.1 of Stegodyphus dumicola. Classification (NCBI taxonomy): domain Eukaryota; kingdom Metazoa; phylum Arthropoda; class Arachnida; order Araneae; family Eresidae; genus Stegodyphus; species Stegodyphus dumicola. The sequence continues at coordinate 15,066,130 of NC_140772.1, read as the reverse complement.
CATGGGTGTGTCATTTTCTCAATTTAGATAAGTTAAAATTCCGGGATTGGTAAGATATAATTTTATGATTTTTTGAAAGCCTATGAACTCACAGTGGCGGAGAAACCGAGTTTTCCTGGGTGCTTGCACCAGGCTAGAGTTCATTCTGATTCGGATTTTGGAGGTGAGTTTCGGGGCTTCCAGAATGAAAGAGACTCGTGTAGGACCCTTCTAAGGTGTGCGTTGCTGTTTATTCTGTCTGTGCCAGCTGCGTCGATTTTTCTTTCATCATTCCATGCTCTGGAATTTATTTATTGTAAGGACAGCTTCAGTGGTGTTGCAACCAAGTCATCTTTAAAATTCGCTAGAACTGTCTGCCTCCATTAACGATGATTTTGTGAATAAAGGACAGCAGGAATAATGTGGTGCTCGAGTAAACTTTGGACGCTGGACGATCTGTGGAGCTGTCAAATCACCTTATTAAATCAGTATACGAAGGTATTCCCGAGTAAAGTGAGTGTTGCAGATTGGACTTCACCCCGTGAGGGATTTTTTTTTATTTGTTTTATTTCAATAATTATCTTAATACTCAAGCAAGAGTCGTCATTTTAATGTTTGTTGAAATTTGAGCAATTACTTAATTTAATTAATCGATGTGGAAATTATCAGTGTTTTTAAAGTGAATTACCATGATAAATACTTAAATTTAGAAGATGAAATGGGAGAAAATACTAGTGTTACACTTATGATACAGTAGAATTTGATAATGTTAATCTTAATTAATGTAAGCTGTAATTTGGTGTAGTATTATGTAGTATTTTGCTTAGAAAAAATATGTATTGCTGATCAGTTATCCATTATTTAATTATATAATATATATTCAAGAATTTAATAAATGTGTGTTTAAAATTTAATTGCATTTGTGTATTTATGTAGCGTATAGTTTACTGTGGTCTGTCTTGTCCCTCCATTTGTTTGAGCCGGGAGGCTTTTAAGAAACATGGAGTTTAATTGAATTTAGAGTTATTGATTTTCCCTTTACATAGGTTACTCACAACGCAAACCTAAAAGTAAATTGTACTGTACCACTATACGATTGATTGATTGATAGTTATGATATACGATTGATTGATTGATAGATATGATATACGATTGATTGATAGATTTACTATGCGAATGTTTATAAGATGTCGATATGATATATGAATATTATGAATTAGATCTTGAATGGGAATTATTTGATATTTGATATTTGATTTTTTTTTTTTTTTGTTAATTTTGTCCGGCACCTTGCAGCAAAGTTTAAAGTTTAAAGGTATTTAAACACCAAATAAAATTTTCTATTTAACAACACTAGTCGGACCACATCATTGTAGAATTACAGTTTCTGTAGTGACAGCGCTTTTATCCTTTCTTTTGAAATGCAACGAATAGTTAAATTACGAGACCAAAGGTGGAATTTCCCCAGAAAGGCTATTAATTGCGTTTTGGCATTTTCCGTTGGTTCACTATGAACGGCGTTTCTTTTTTCAAACTACTGCCACCAAATATTAGAACCTTGCATCATATTTAAAGAATTAAATAATGAAGAATCTACATGAATGTATGTATGTCTTTTGCACTGTAAAAAACTTAGATATACCAAATTTTGAGTACCGTAGTCCTCCACTCGAATATGGAGCTTATCAGCTATTTCATATTTTGTAAACCTTTAACAAATATTTGACTAACAAAATCAACGATTTCAAATCAAAAAAAAAAAAATTATCCCCTGCGCACGAGACTGTGTATCGGAAATTCTAAAGATATGCTCTTTTTAAATTATTTTGCGATATTGCTGCTGAATTGAATTTTAAGTGAGAAGAACTTGATATTTAATTGTAGGGATATTAGGCATTTTTGGAAGCGGGTAAGATGAAAAAATAGCAATCGCCTTCGCCTGGAATCGAACCGCAGACACCAGGAATACCGGCACAGCATGCTGTGACCAGCACACCCCGAAGGCATGCTAGGGATGGGGGAGAAATACCTTATATAATAAATAAAGGTAACGCACAGAACGTTAAAAAAACACTCCTTTGGGCTTAATATAAAATCTGAAAGGACTTTTTTCTTTTGCAAATATTAAAATTTGTAGATTAAGCTTTATGTACGTATCATCGCTTGGTTCTTTAAAATGATTTATTGCGAGTTTCTTATGCAAAAGTTAAGTAAAGATAACTGTAACATTTCTCAAGGTACTATAGCTGAACACTGGTAGTTCGGTCCGTGGTTCGTATCCCGCGAACGGGCTGGCTGCATGGGCGTTTTCGTGGTTTTTCCCATGTGTAACGTGTATAGAGCCAGTTTCCCTTAGAAAGTCCTCCACAAAAGGCATCCCTCCCTTTAGGTAGATAGCCCTCGTGTGCTTTGCCATAACTTAATAATCCAATCCTATCCAAGGTATTATAGTAATCTATAATTTTCCTTAAATACTTTGCTGTATTTATGATTATCTCAAAAGCCTGTTCAGACAGTAAAATAAAATATCTCTTTATCGCAAGGCTTATGTGATATGAATGACACAAACAGCATAAACTGTGTACCCAGAAAATGGATCTAATGTTATGTATGGTCAGAACGTTAAGTAAATGTGTGCAGTTAGATTCGGGTCTAGATAACAATGCATTATGAGATTATTCTCTTCCTTAAAACGCGACTCTGTATAGGAAATGCGCTGCGCTTTATTTTGTTCTTCGGTTATACCTTCACTTTTTGTTCATTTGGAGACGAGACAGGCTCACGTACGATAGCACTCACACTAATTACTTACTACTTTCTTTTTTTTATGCTTGGGCGTTATTCACCTCCCTTACACTGTCCTTTCAGATGCTATAATGCTATGTTTTCGTAAATACTTCTGTCCGTCACAAATGTTGCTTAAGTAGTAAGATTCTGAGGCAAATGTTTTCGGATTAGTTTATAAATTTTATAGTATGAATGATAAGGTGCATATGAAAAGAGATACGTACTATAACAATAGTTAAAAGAAGAAATGCATTTCATTTATGACAATCTTTAGAATTATATGAAAACTATTCTATTACAGAGGCTGTTCGCACATTTTTTAGACGATTTTCTTAAGCGGTAATAAAAAATCGTTTGCTGCAAAAGAAGTAATTGCAATTGTACTATGGTTTTAAAAGTCAAAATTATCGTCTGTGGCTAGAAAGTTATGTTTTTATTCAAAATGGCGAATTTAACAAAGCAGTGGTTCGAAGGCTACATTTACTCTCTTTCCGAAAAGAAATATGCATACACCGTTATCCAAAAATGATGTGAAAGTTATGATTTTGTGATATCTAAAGCGTCGATAGGTAATATCGTCAACAAGAAAGAAATAAAAAAGACGTCAAATTGAAGCCTCAATGGGACAAAACTTCCAAACAAGTATCCAAGAAAAAAACGGACATCTTCGACTATTGCAAAGGTACGTTGCTTCATGTTAAAAGAAAATCCCCCTAGTCAAAGGACAGTTGCAAAATCATTAAAATGCTCGGTGTCCACTGTAAACAAAATGATAAACGTTGATTTAAATCTTAAGAAAGCCGAAAAACGCAATGTGCATCGTCTTCCTCCAAAGCATATCGCTCAACGCAGGACACGCATGGGTGTATTTAAATGATTGTAATAAAAAAAGAGCCATTTATTATCATAAAAGAGGAGAAAAAATGTAAGTACATGATTCAAAGAATCAAAAGAAAGTTTTTCTAAGGGATTCATGATTGTTGCTGGTTTTTCTTATAATGACAAGTTAAAAATAAAGAGAGTGCAAAAAAATGTCAAGATTAACTCCAAATACTATCAGGAACATATTTTATCACCAATTTTTCCGAATGAAATACTATCGCTTTACCCACAGTGCCATCCATCTGTGAGACTCCATCATTACAAAGCTAGCAGTCACACATCAAAATCCACTGTAAATTTTCGAAAAGAAGTGGAACAAAAAACTGGTATCCAGGCCATACCCTTCACTGATATCCCTACTAAATTTTGCGATGTGTCACCTATGGAGTTTTGTGCTTTCGGACTTTTAAAAACTGCATTATCCAAACGTTGTCCCAAAACCTTAACAGGATTCTGGAAAGCTGTTCGGAAGGAATGTAATAGAATAACTCTTCTGCCTCTTCAAAAGGCATTATTATCCTCAAAATTGCGGTGTCGAAAGATAGTTCAGGATAAGAGATGTCAAATAGAACATTTAAAACACAAGAATGCTATGTAATGTAGTTTTGTGAATACAATATACGTCGTCGAAAAAATGTGTGAACAGTCTCTGTGTATCATGAATAACATCTGTCTCTTACAGAATCTGTAAATCGGAATGCTTATTTTTGCATGTAAAAACAAATTTTATAAATGTTAGAAGCATTTTATCTTGCTTTATATCTCTATATACTATTTCAAATATTACCATTCATAACCAGCAAACAAATACTGGATATTCAGTCTATTGATTTAAGCGAATGTTAAGATGATGCTTGAGCCCAGTTATAATGCATTTCCTCCCCTCTTTCTGCATGCCTTCGTGGTGTTAAGGTTAGCAAACTCGGTTCATATCGAGAGGTCCAGATTCGATTCCCGGCGAGGACATTGCTCATTTTTCACATCTGCTGCTTCAAAATAACCTAACGAATTTACAGTGGCGCCCGAACTAAAAAGGTGGTGGATGAGGATTCTCCATCACCAGGATTTGACGATTGGGTCCCCTAACCCTGTCACCCTTTAAAAGAGGGAGTATATAAGGTATTTTCTCCCTCCATTCTGCATGCCTTTGTGGTGTAACGGTACCAGACTCGGCGCACATTCGAGAAGTCGAGGTTCGAGTCTAGGCGAAGGCATTGCTCGTTTTCATGTCTCCTGTTTCAAAAAATCTTAAAGACTCTACATAAATCATCACATTTAAGCCTAAAGGCAAATTTTAGCAAATTTTTATCTTAAACTGAATGCCCGATATTTGTCAACAGTTGAGAATTTAAATTAAATGTACTCTCAAAGATACAGATTCACTCAATCAACTTTATGAGACAGTGATGTGTAATAGACTTTAGGTAACACACAGCTGATTAAGAAATGTGACACATCTTTGAGTAATACTTGAAATTACAAATTTTGTTGTCAAAGTACATGCTTCCATTAAATTTTGTTGTCAAAGTACATGCTTCCAATAAATTTTGTTGTCAAAGTACATGCTTCCATTAAATTTTGTTGTCAAAGTACATGCTTCCATTAAATTTTGTTGTCAGAGTATATGCTTCCATTATTATCTGTTTCTTTTATGACAATAAAAATTAATATTAAATAGCCAAAAATTTCTTAACTTTGTGAACCTTAAAGTTGTTTTGCAATTTGAAACTTATATTTTTGTTTGTTTCCTAAAGCGATATTCATAAAATGACTTGTGCAATTTGACTTGTTATAGTAGCTAATACTAATATCGGATTCCTAACAGACGGACATAGAGCAAATTATCTCTGGTCTGAAGTAACAGCAAAATCTTGAAAATGTTTAAAAGAGAACTTGAACACAAAAAAAAAAAAAAAAAAAAAAAAAAAAAAAAAAAAAAACCACATCTCTTGCTTGGCTAGATCAGCCAATACTTATTGTGATGTAATTTAAAGTAACAGTCAGTTTAGAAAAATAAACCTGGTATTCAAAAACTACACAATGTGATTTAATGCGAACAAAACAGACGCATGCCGATATAGAAACAATGGGCAACAAACTGGCAGCTAGCTTCGCAAAAGGGGCAGCAACTAGTACTACGACAGCAATCACCTATTTACCAAATCCAATATCATTTTTAAAATCAAGATCTTGAACAAAACTTAATTTCTCAATGGAAACTCACGTGGTCACAAGATAATACTGTTAGATGAACTTTTATGTTCCTACCAAAACCAACACGAAATTTAGTTACAACAAATAATGCAATAAACTTATCTTCTAACGAGCATGTGGACCCTTCATTTCATATCTTTTCCGCTTCGGCTTGTATCATATAGAAAGTTGCATGCGTGGATCAATAGGAAAAATAGATCATTACCTGTTTGAATGTGCAATCATTAAAGACCTCCACTTTCGTCCTTTCACAAATGAAAACGCAAAGAATGGTTCAAACAACTACTCAAAATTAAACCTTTCAAAAACTTCAAACTTTAACAGAATATCTCATAGAAAATTGTGGTAATCTAAAGGCATCTTAAATTAAGGCATCATAATTCCACATCAGCATTAGCTGAACATGATCATCAGTATCATCTCACCACAGCATAACTTCGATTTACAAATATGCAGCTTACTCCAGACTAACTATAGATCTTATCAGGGCTTTATCAGACCTTTATGAGAACTTACTTCAGATTAACTATTCACTTTATCAGATAAATAAACTTTAACATATTTATGAACTACGAACTATTATTACGTTTCAGCATATCATCAAAATACACTCATGTCCATAAATTAAGGAAAATTCGGAGTCACGCGGAAATCGAACTCTAAAATACATAGTATGTAAAATATCTACACACATCTTCAAGAATCATATGCAAATTTCAGGAAGTAACCAGATGACATAGATGGTACGTCACAATGACGAGAATGTAAGAGAAGTGTATATAAGGAATACAGGCAAAGAAGTAAAATTGTTCGCAGGCGCTTTATAAGCATTTCAGTGCAATAACCGAATAGTTATGACACAAAGGATGAATTTAGGTGATTTTTAAGTGGTAGAATTATTGGCCGTCTGGAATGTGAGCGTACCCAACTGGAAGTATCAGATAAACTTGGAATTGCCCAGAGTGTCATCTCCAGGCTTTGGCAACGATTCCAAGATGATGGTAATGTGAGTAGACATTACAGCACAGGTCGCCCCAGAGTTACAACGCTGAATGAGGACGGGTATTTGGCAGTTACTGCCAAAAGAAACAGGCGGAGCACAGCCTCAGACCTGTCTCGTCAGCTGTCTTCAGCCACTGGTACGACAATTTCAAGGCAGATCGTGTACAGACGGTTAGGGCAGATTGGTCTATATGCTCGTAGACCTATCAGATGCGTTCCACTTACTATAACTCACTGTCGCCTGCGGTTACCCGAGAGTAGAGAGCATGCATTGCAGACACCGCAACAGTGGACTTGTGTGATGTTTTCCGATGAGTCCAGGCTTAGCTTGGAGTCTGATTCTCGCCAGACTTTCATATGGAGAGCTCCAGGTATCCGCTATCACCAAGAAAACATCATTGAACGACACCGTTAAGGTGGTGCAGGAGTTCTCGTTTGGGGTGGAATTATTTTGGGTTCCAGAACTGACCTGCATGTTCAAATTGGAATCATGACAAGCCATATCTATCGGGACGTCATTCTGGAACAACATGTATGTTTGTTTCGGGGCGCCATGGGCGCACAATTTGTGTTTATGGATGACAACGCCCGTCCTCACCGTGCAAACATCGTAAGCGAATGCCTTCAATCGGAGGATATCCCCCGTATGGACTGGCCAGCATTCTCACCGGACATCAATCCAGTAGTGCACGTGTGGGACATGCTTGGCCGACGAGTTGCAACCCGTCAACCTCCTCCTACATGTCTACCGGAACTTCGGAGAGCATTGCGTTTTGAGTGGTGTAATATTTCCCAAGATCAGATCGATAATTTGGTACTCAGCATGCCTAGGCGTTGTACGGACTGTATTGCATCGTCTGGGAGACATACAATGCATTAACAATCATACCAACCATGTAATATTGGTTTTTTGTAAATATTTTTTTTTTTTTTTTTTTTGTAATTTGCTCCAGGGAGAAAAATTCGCTAATTGTTTTAATAATATCAAACATATGGCATCTTTTTTTTTTTTTTTTTTTTTTTTTGCTCTTTACCTTTTGTTTAATAAATAAGCTTTACAAATAAGTCAAATTTGTTTTGCTTCTAACTCTTCCTTTGCCTGTTTTTGCATTATCCTTAATTTATGGACATGAGTGTACTATACTATGTATTACGTATATAATCAACATTTTGTATTTAACCGTTAATTTGTATTTTACACTATGCATTATATACTTCTGTGTACGTATCACCAAAATTTCTGTTAATATTTATGCGAAATTCTGTCAGTGTATGTCAAGTATATACCAAAATTATGTATACATCAAAGTCAAATTTTTATCGCAATACTAACGGATGGCACTTAAGTTGAATTGAAAATGATGCATCTAACAGCAGAGAAAATTATACCGCTGTAATCCTTCTCTAATAAAAATGAAAAAAATACCATTCATAGTCATACACTTTTCAGTCTGATGCGATATGGAACCACATAAATATTTCGATAGAAAAATAAACTAATACCCTCTTATTATAGTGTCAGCAACAATGACACGCAGTTTTTAATGATTTTCATTTTTCTAATCGTAAAAGGTCGTAAAAGCTAAAGTTCCATGCAATATTTCACTTATATTCAATTTTAGTCGAATAAATGTAGCAAAAAATTTATCATAATTGATCAGAAATTAATAACGCGAACAAAAAACAGATATTCTTCCTCATATATATAGTATGTGATGTACCAGCTTTAGTAGTAGCTTAAATAATCAGACGATAAGTTTAAAAAACAGGATCCATTTATTATTATTCAGGAGAAATAGCAGTTACAAAAATCAGATATCCGGAGTAAATAAAAAGAATTACTAATAACTTTTTGTATGACGTTTACTGCATCGTGGCATTTAAGAAAAAGCCCCGATATTCCTTTTGCGAGTCTTTTTATAGCCTCTGGAAAGGCGGAGCTTCCATGAAATGACGTCAGCCTCGTCAGCCAATCCAGTTCGCTTTAAGTATTTCCAGAACACTCTATAACTGTACGTGTAGAAAAGGCGGGAAAAACAACTTGACTACGGGGCTGTGGATTTAATTCCACGTACTTTCAAATAAGAGAACGTCACCATTTAAAATGAAAAGAACATAGAGTTAGAATTTTAAGTGTATTCTTAATTATGGAATTTTATTATTACATACATATATATAGATTTTGTAGAACATACAAATTTTTGATTAACAAACTCTACGATTTCAAAGGCTAGCTGTAGCAAAACTTTTCGAAATAAAGCATTGCGAAGATTAATGTTTTCAGAGATTTTAATTAATATCTCGGCTGTTTAAAATCGTACGCAGTCGAAATAGCTTCCCACAAATTTTTGGAATTGGGAATAATGTATTTAATTTTTGGCAATGCTATTTTTATTCCATCGTAAAACTTAGAAATTTTTATTAACAAACTCTAGGATTTGAAAGCGAGCAGTGGCAACAACTTTCAAAAATAAATCCGATTTTCATCTCCAGCTTCCGAGACTGTTGCCACTCGCAAAAATGAGGGCGAAACTTATTGTTTTTCCGAGTTTTTAATTAATATCTCTGATTTTAACCATTTGTTTTTGGAAAAAAAATGGACTTTGACCTTTTCCAGGACACAGAAAAGAATTGTAGGAAGTTTGGTGACGATAGCTATAGTAGTGGCTGAGTTATTAGAGGTCAAACAAACAGACTTTCTTCTTTATATATATAGATTATAAAAATTCAAATAAACAGGGTTCTAAAGAGTGAGCAATAAAGTTGAAACGGCATGACGGCATATGAGCGGTCTCCTGGCAGCTAAGCTAAAAAATTTTACTGATATTTAAACAAATGTTCTGTTCGCATAGACGAAGAATGAGGACACGGGAACATGAACAGAAACATTTATTTTGAATAAAACTCATTTTTGCAATGTAACAGCATTGTCTAGTGTGCTACGAAATACTGAGAAATGCCAAGACTTTGAAGTCATTGGATCACGTTCAAAGTTTGAAATTTAGTATCCAGTGACTTAATGCGTTACATTTCTGGAAGATTATCAAGAATTTCGTTACTGGTGTCCAAGTAGCTACTGAATGTATGTCAGTTTTTCATTCAAGTTAGTTTATGCATAATTTCCCATCAGTGATGGAAATTAATAAGAACTAAATTACCATAAATCAAGAAGAAAGCTGTCTGTGAAAAACATAATTTTGAAAGCTTAATATATATTTTTTAATCTGATAGCATTCTGACTAAAAACATCATTTGGTTTATAAAATTGAATTATGGCAATGCGCTCGAGAACTGTCTGCCTAAGGGGGAGGCTGCTTTCGTGGAGGAATTTCTTTGAGAAGCTGACTCAAAGACTTTACACATGGGATAAACGAAGAAATCGCCCAAGCGGCTTGCCCATTCACCGGGATTCGAACCCCGAACCGAACCACCAGGGTTCAGAGACTTTACTATTCAGCTGCTGTTAGACTAATGAAAAATCAAGACAGGTTCTTAATATTAAGACACAATAACACGCCAAACAAATGCTAATTCAGAAGTCAAGCAACAAAAATATCCATCTTTGCCTTCGGCCTTTAAAGAAATTATGTTTTAGTTCTGGTTTCATCAACAGATGGCGCCACTTGCTTATTCTTGTCCAGGCTTTCTTATCTTATTTAATCGTTATTTCCTATCTTGTTTATTTGCGGTTTTGCAGCTGAGGATGGTGGTTCGATAAAACCATCGAAACTAGTCCTGTGAAAATTTTGAAAATATAACGCTGATTTTTGTTGTTTGACTTCTGAATTAGGTTCTTAATATCTCCGTAAACAAGCGACTGGTATTAAGAGATTATTATGCAGTATTTTTACTTGTTTACTATTAACGTTAGAATGTATCTCAAAAACTCTTTTCATGTCGTATGAGAAAACATTCCACGCTTTTACTCCATTAGGTAAATAAATATACCTTTCCTTTTTAATTCACATTTGGAATCAATAAATCAATTTGCTAGATTTGTAGAGTTATTGGTTTTTTGTGATGATGTAGAAAGGAAAAATTATTCGAGTATTTAAATTAAAAACAGCTGTGTAAGTAATTATATCATTCCCTTATGTGTGTTATTGCAAATCGTTAATTAGCTCATTTAGCTATCAAACTGGAAGATTCGTGGTTTTCAGATCTACAGCTGGCCATGGATTAAAGACGTAGTGAACGCTAATTCGTTGAATTTGGTGATGTGGATACTCCTAGTCGGTATCCCATTGAGGGAGAATGAAAGGAAATATCGTATTTCCTGCTCAGGCTGTGGGGTTTTAAGACCTTCTATTTGCTGGTCCATCTAGCAAATGGAAGGTTTACGGCTCAAGTCCTGGCGAGAGGACAATCAATTTATCCCTTTTTCCAGTTTTGAAAAATTTAATGGTTCTCTATAAGGACGTAGAAGTAAGCCTTGTGTAAATATGAAGCAAAAATAAAAAGAGTTTTTCATTATAGAAGAAATGTTGAATTATCACCATTTAGTACCTCCAGGTTGTCAGGTTTTAAGAATGACATTTTTATTACCGAAGTCCTTGGGCTTAATTCAGTATACTCAACACGGGATGCGAAAGATTTCACTATTCTTAGCATCTACAAGCCTTTAGAATATTGAAAAACATTCACGTTCATTGAATTCCTATCAGGAAATTTAAAAGTAATCAGAATTATATCAAAGTAAATATATCTAGTTTTACACTCACGTAGTTTTATCACTTTTCCACAAGTATCGATACACTTTTTTGTAATCGTCTGTCTATTGCTGTAAATAAGAAAATAGATATGGAACTTTTGATATGGAATATTAGTGAAGGTACGATGCTTTCTTTCCTTGCACCTCATTCACATCCGTGATTTTTGTTTTTGTATCCACTGAATTGCTTTTGAGATCTGTCTTTATCCTTTACCTCATGTCTTTGTCTTGGAAACAGAAACGTCACAGTGAGTAAGAAGATATGGCAAGTAGCATGAGTGAGACATAAATACTGTGAATATTCTCCCGCAAGAATTCTCAGAAAGTTTCTTTAGAAATATGGTGAATGTTTTTTTTTTTTTTTTTACTGATCTTTATTAGAAGTTTGTAGTATTTTCCCAATATTTTCCTTATCACATCAGCGGATGGCTATCCAAGCCAGACTAGTCTTTGTTCTATTTTTCGTTATTTTGGATATCTGGAAAACACAACGCAACAACGGTGATTTACTGAAAGCTCTTGAACTTTTTAGTGAAGTATAGCAACGATCTTGGCTGCAGTTTTTCCTTAACCCTCCTATAATAATCACTTATTTTTTTATTTTTATTTTTTGGGGAAGGGGGGGTAGGTGCGAATCGACACACTGTACGACGCTGCAAGCAGGAAATCGCTAGCTCAAATATTTAACTGCTGTACTAAGATTGGTGTCACTTTCAAAATAGACACGAAAAATTCGGTCTAAAGAAACAGACCATAACAAGGAAATGTTCATTTGCAGAGTTGTCATTCTAGTTATTGTTTGATAACCTTTACCTATATTTGTGAAATCATATTGTAGAGCTATTAGGTATATTTTTGGAAGCAGGAGTGATGAAAAATGAGCAACGCCCTCGCGGGAATCCAACCACGGACCTATGGAATACGCGCCTAGCGTGCAGACCACTATACTACGAAGGCATGCTAAGAAGGCAGGAGAAATACATTATAATATTTCTGCAGGTATATTATAATTCTAAGGGGAAAATGCATTCGTACACACATGAGTAAATGATGAACTGGTAAACTAGAATTATGTCGCATTACAAAAGGTGATTATAGTAACCAATTTTAAAAGAAAAATATCTGTTTTCTGTTTAAAATGATATTGGACAAAAATAAGAAGCTATAATAATAAAGTTATCTTATTACTGGATCGTCAGGTAGGACATCTTGTTTCTCTGAAGAGTTTTTTATGTTTTTACTTCCTTGTACGAAATAAAGTACTATGGTAATCGCGAAATATTCCGAGTATCATATTTCAGCGAAAATACCCATTTTGACCGCTTATTAAATGCAATTTAAGGTTTTTTTGAGTGACATCTATACGTAATAATTCAGGAATAATATTCAGGTAAGAATAGAATAAAGCACTCTTTTTTCCAAAACGGATTGTGAAATGGATTTAAAATGGATTCAGGAAAGATTGCTCCATGACGTCTGTACGTACATACGTACGTACGTATGTATGTATCTCGCATAACTCAAAAAGAAGTAGCCTCAGAACGTTTATATTTTGTATATAGGACTGCTATAACATGTAATTGTGCTCCCTTTTTGATTGAAATCTAACGTACCAAAAGTTTATATATATATATATATATATGTATATACATATATATATATATATGCATATACATTTTTGCTAAGAGACAGGGTATATATATATACCACTCTCTTTCTCGGCTTCGTGAGCTCAGTTTTTCATTCTTATATTTTGGTAAACTGTGACTTTTTTGCTAAAATATGGTCGAATAATGTTGTTCTTATGTTCTAGTTTTTTGTTAATCTGCATGCTATAGTTGTAGAATTATTAACAATTTAAAAGTTTAAGTGTGGCTAAACCTAACGGAGAAACCATATTTGTTTACATTTGAAACTTAGTAGAATAGTGAATTCAGTTTCTTCAGTGCCTTTTTGCTGAGAGGACCAAAAGTGAACCTTCAGTTTTGTGCAGCGAAAAATCTGCCTTCTTACCCGCTAGTCGAATTCTTTGTTTTTACGTAGAAACTGTAATTTTAATTGTAAAAATCATTACTGAAATTGTTTTAACTGCATTTTTGTGTTTTATATTTTCCCACAATTTTCAAGTTTTAGTGATAGTAGATTGAGTATTTATGTATCTTTGCCTTGCTGGGAAGTGAGAACTGAATTCATTGAATGAGAAATATATGACTAATTAAATTTCATGAAATAAATTTAAATGAAATACAGCGAAAAATGCGTACAATTTAATAAGCCGTACAAAGAAGTTATGTGGTGTCCGCATTAGAATTTTTAATTAACGTGGCAACATCATGTTTAAAATTTATATTTGAAATTCTATGATGAAGTTTTTGTACACGCTTTCCCTATTTGTGTATTATAATAACTATCCAGCCTAGCTGCACATTCTTCTGAAAGGTACATGTTTCTTTACTTTCGTTATAAAATTGAGTTTGTTTTGAATCGAAATTCGTACCTCTACAGCAACGGTTCCCAACCGCTGTTCCAGTGTGCCGTCTGAAGCACCGTGGTGTGCCGCCGGGTCTGGGTGTCACAGTGCTGTTCGCCCGCTATAACTCCTCCCGTCACTCCCCCCGCCAGTGTCATAGGTGGTCACGGCGCTGTGCAGTGCTATAACCCCTCCCCCTGCCAATCTTGACAAGTGTCCGCCGTGTCCCCGCCCCCATGAGACGCAGGCAGACGCCTCACACAGTGTCAGAGAGACAACGGCTGCTGTGAGGAGAGAGACACTGATACTGCAGTGATGGACAAGTTTTTGAAAAGGAAAGAACTGGACTCTGAACAAAAGCTGGAGCCAGATGAGAGCCCGAGTATGAGTGGGGGTCAAAAGAAAGCAAAGATGGTTAAATTCTCTGCCGCAAGGCAATATAGCGAAAGCTATATTTCAGTTGGATTTACTGTCACTGGAGATGAACACAAACCAACTCCACTGTGCGTGGTGTGTGGTGAAAAGCTAGCTAACAGTGCTATGGTCCCAAGCAAACTTAAACGCCATCTCCAAACGAAACACCCTTTGCTTCAAAACAAGAATGTGGACTATTTTGTTCGCCTGCGTGACAACATGGAGAAACAGACAACTTTTATGAGAAAAACAACAAAGGTAAATGAAAGAGCTCTTAAAGCTAGCTATCAAGTTGCTGAACTTATAGCCAAGACAAAAAAGTCGCACACTGTGGCAGAGACATTAATACTTCCTGCCTGCAAAGCTATTGTAGAGGAGATGCTCGGACCTGAAGCAGCAAAGGAAATAGCCAAAGTCCCTCTCTCAAACAACACAATTTCCAGACGTATTAATGACATGTCTGCAGACATCGAAAGTGTGGTTTTGGAAAAGATCCGTATCAGTGAGAAATTTGCATTGCAACTTGACGAGTCTACTGATATCAGTGGACATGCTCAACTCTTAGCTAATGTGCGTTTTGTTGATGGTGATGCAATTAGAGAAAACTTCTTTTTTTGCAAGGTATTGCCAGAAAAAACAAGAGAAGACATTTTTCGGGTCACATCAGAATACCTTGAACAAGGAGGACTTAAGTGGGAAAACTGCACAAGTGTCTGCACCGATGGAGCTGCAGCCATGGTCGGGCGCACCAAAGGCTTTGTAAGCAGAGTGAAGGATTGAAATCCAGATGTGATTATTACGCATTGTTTTTTACACCGCGAGGCCCTCGTAGCCAAGACTTTACCATCAGCCTTAGTTCATGTGTTGGATGATGTTGTGCGCAGTGTAAACATTGTAAAGTCACGACCCATGAAAAGTCGCATATTTGCAGCTTTGTGTGAGGAGATGGGAGCAAAGCATAAAACCTTGCTGTTTCATACGGAGGTCCGGTGGTTGTCGCGTGGCAAGGTCTTGGTTCGTGTGTATGAGCTGCGGGAGGAACTTAAAGTGTTTCTGACAAATGAGGGGTCAGATTACGCAAAGCAGCTTGCAAGTGATGAGTGGTGTGCAAGGCTGGCATACCTGGCAGATATATTTCATCATCTGAATGAATTGAACACTCGAATGCAAGGCCGAAATGAAAACCTGCTTACAAGTACAGATAAAATAAATGGATTCCGTTCAAAGGTGCAACTCTGGCATCAACACGTGGAAAGTGGCAATCTTGAAATGTTCACACTCACCATGCAATGGCAAGGTGTTCACACTGCTGTACTGTGTGAGATAATAGTTAAGCATTTAAAAACTCTTGAGGAGAAGTTGTCATTTTATTTCTCTTCAGTCTCCACTGAATGCCTTGACTGGGTTAGGGACCCTTATAGCTCAGCATCAGTTGTTGGAAAGGAAATGACTTTACAGGAGCAGGAGGAACTAATTGAACTGAGACAAAATCGTGGTTGCAAGGTAAGATTTGCTGATCTACCTTTGGACAGTTTTTGGTTGGATACTGCCAAGGAGTTCCCCCTTCTGGCAAACAAAGCTATTTTGACATTGCTCCCTTTTTCCACTACATATCTGTGTGAGATTAGCTTTTCAAGCATGATTGCTATGAAAACCAAATACAGAGAGAGACTGAGAACTGTTGACGAAGAGCTACGTGTGTGTCTTTCTTCGATTCCAGCCAGAATATCAGCTTTGTGTTCAGCCAAACAGGCCCAGGTTTCGCACTGAAAGTATTTTATAATTTTTCACTATTCTGTTTACTTAATATTTCATAATAAAGTAATTATAAAATACTTTCTTTGTGCTTATTTGATTCCTATTCAAGAGAATTACTTTATTATAGTCAATATAGGCACAGAGTTAATTTTTTAACATTTTCTAATGGTGGTGTGCCTCGTGATTTTTTCCCCGCGACAAGTGTGCCTTGGCCAAAAAAGGTTGTGAAACGCTGCTCTACAGTATAGCTGTTTCGACATTCCACTGACGATTTACAGAGTATCGTCTGTCCACTCTTCTATCAGAAGTAATCAGTACTCTTCTCTAATTCTTCAAAAACTTCAAACCCAAATTTATCTTTACACGCGTGTACTCCTTATAAATGTTCCTCAATTTAGATATATACGTTCACCCTTTTAATAGCATCACACCATTATTGGATTGCCATAATACATGTATTACAGTCATTCATCTGAAAACCTAATCATCATGGGCAACTGTTATTTTCCGAAAGAACCTGTGAAAATCTATTTCGGGGGATATGTTTTTAGCAATATTTTACGTTTCTTGTAGTGTTGTCAAAAAGAGGGGTCATTTAGAATCCATCGATTAGGAAAGCAAAGCCACATCGATCCAGCCACATCCGAAACACAATGGCTATTCCTCAAAATCATTCCAAAACTCATAAATATACTTTCCGAACGGAATTTCGTTTCTGTCTGTACATAGGTTTCGTGAAACGTACACGTTTGATTACGAAGAGCAATGGATGATTTATGATGCATCAGAAGCAGATGAAATTGAAATTTTTTATTGTATTTGAATACCTGCGAAGTAATTCTCGAATGATTCCGAGATTCCTAGCAGTTTTTCAATCCAGTTTTAATTCATTTTCTTCTCTTCTTTTCCTTCTCTTTTTCTCTCTTCTTTTCTTCTCTTTTTCTCTCTTCTTTTCTTTGCAATTTCCTTTTATTTAGTGTAATGTGTGAATGTGTTTAGATTTTATAATCGAGCATATTACTACTATAATATATGTACTCGAACATTAATACTATAATACATGTACTATAAATATAATGGAACGTCCAGTTAGCGCCGCGTCCAGTTGGTGCCGTTATGCACTTCGAGTTTCGAGAATTTTATCTTAATGATAATGAAACTGAGGAATTAGAAGACATTAGGTTATTTTGAAGCAGGAGAGATGAAAGATGAGCAAAGCATTCGCCGGGACTCGAACCAAAGGCTTCTCGAATACGCTCCAAACGTGCTTACCACGAAGGCATTCTAAGAAAGCGAGACAAATACCTTATATTATAAGGTATTTCTCCCACTTCCCTAGCGTGCCTTCGTGGTGTAACGGTAGCACGCTGGGTCGGCATTCTAGAGTTCCGTGGTTCGATTCCCGGCAAAGGCGTTTGCGTATTTTTCATCTTTCTTCCTTCCAAATCAATCTACAAATGGCGCCCGAACTAAAAGGGTTGTGGATGATGATTCTTCGCACCCAGGATTTGGCGACTAGGTTCCCTAAAATACTAGTCGCCTTTTAAAAAGGGGCGTATATAAGGTATTTCTATCACTTCCCTAGCGTGCCTTCGTGGTGTAACGGTAGCCCGCTGGGCCGGTATTCCAGAGGTCCGTGGTTCGATTCCCGACTAAAGCGTTTGCATATTTTTCATCTTTCCCGCTTCCAATTAACCTAATGATTCTACAATATACTACTCCTTTTAAATAGCGACTGGGAATTAGGGGACCTAATCGCCAATCTTGGTGGTGGAGAATCATCATCCCCTACCGTTTTTATTTCGGGCGCCACTGTAAAGATATTAGGTTATTTCAAAGAAGGAGATGTAAAAATGAGCAATGCGGTCGCCACGAATCGAACCAGCGACCTCTCGAATACGCGTCGAACGTGCAGACCACTACACTACGAAGGCATGCTAAGAAGGCGGAAGAAATAACTTATATACTCCGCCTTTAAAGGGTGACTGGGGTTTTAGGGGACCCAGTCGCCCAATCCTGGTGGTGCAGAATCATCATTCACCACCTTTTAGTTCGGGCGCCAGTTGTAGATTTATTAGGATTTTTTGAAGCAGGAGATATAAAAAACGAGCAATGCTTTCGAGCCACGAACCTCTTGATTACGCGCCGAGCGTGCTGACCATTATACCCCGAAGGCATGTTAAGAAGGCGGGAGAAATATCTTATAAATCTAACTAAATATCTGTCTCTTCATTATTCAAATTAGCGAAATCAAAACGTCCAAGGGTAGGAAACCCCATGCCTCTGATCACTGTGTTATTTTAAGATAAAATATTTTAAAAAGCTAGAGTCCGTTTTGGGTTCGTTACTTTGATGGCACGTCTGCTGTTTTGCATGACAAGAAAAGTTAAAGTTTCTATTATGAACTCTTCTGATCTCATTATTTAGCTCACCGTCGAATAGGAATCGCTGAAATGTTGCAATTTTCCTGGCATTCTAATAACATGAAAAGAGTTTAATTTCAATTTAAGACTTTATCGGAAACTGTCTTCTTCCCATACTACTCTCGTTAATGAGTTCATGCCAGTGTCAAACCTTTGATTTTAAAATTGATGTGTAGATTTTTTTTTAAAAAGTATCCTTCAAAAATTATACGGAAAACACGTTTTTAGTGATTGTCAGCCTCGTTAAGAAACTGGCGCGTTGATTTTTCCTTAGTTATCAACGAACGTTCTGTATTGTTGTTTTATCGTAAGTGAACGTATGTCTGTCAAAAAACTGTTTTTACAGTGATTCGTCTGCACACATGGGAAAAACAATTATAATAAAATTTCTTTCCCTCGTAAGTCCGTAAGAAATTTTGAATGGAATTCAAGCCTTTGTGAAACTGTTCTTTCCCATACGAATGTCAGTGGTAATCACTAATTTTATATCGCTACTTAGAGAAGTTTATTATACTGTATGTGTGTGAGGCGAGGGGATTGTTTTCAATCGAATATTTCAGATTCCAGTTCAACGTCTAAAAGGTATCATAAACCAGTTTCTTTGAAATCTTAATGTCCATTAGATAACTTCGTATGTGTTCTGCTTAATTCTGCATACGTAATAATTAGCAAGGTTTCTAAGTTTGTCTTTATTACAGATATATGTATATATATATATGTGTGTGTGTGTGTGTGTGATGTACCAGCTTTTGTCCGGAATAAATATATTGGTGAAGAATCATAGATATAGTCGTAGCTTAAATTATCAGAAGATAAGTTTAAAAAACAGGATACATTTATTATATTTCAGGAGAAAATAGCAGTTACAAAAAATAAGATCTCCGGAGTAAATAAAAAATAACTACTAATAACTTTTTGTATTAAGGTTTACTGCGTCGTTACATTAAAGAAAAGACCCCCGATATTCTTTGGCGAGTCCTTTTATAGCCTCTGGAAAGGCGGAGCTTCCAAGAAATGACGTCAGCCTCGTCAGCCATTCAAGTTCGCTTTAAATATCTCCAGAACATTCTATAACTGTACGTGTAGAGAAGGCGGGAAAAACAACTTGACTACGGGGCTGTGGATTTAATTCCACGTACTTTCAAATAAGAGACCGTCGCCATTAAAAAATGAAAAGAACATACAGTTAGATATTTAAGTATACAGTTAGATATTTAAGTATATTCTTGACTATGGAATTTTATTATTACATATATATATATATGTGTGTAAGATAAAAAATATAAAAAGCAAACTTCTAAATTTAATTCACTGTAACCCCTTATATTTTTGTATTTCATTTGGGAACTTCATCTAGCTGTTCCAAAAATAGCGCTTAAGTCTAAACTGTGTCATTCGAATTAATCATGCGATCTTACGTAATCCTTAATGGAGATGCCTCTTGACCCATCACCAAATTGCAAACCAAAACTTTTCTCTTCGCGTGCTTCCATCTTGCATAACGACGCACTTCAGCTTTGTTCTCTACTGTGCTAAGATGTAATTTTGCTGGCTTGCTTTCTATCTCAAAAATACCAAAAATGTAAATCTTCTGTGGAAAGGCACGACTAGAGTGTCAAGTGATTGTGTCCAGAAATATCAATTGGAAATAAAAATGGAATTAAAACTGCCTCGACTGCCAAGTACTTTATATATTACCAAGTTAACATTATTAGCATACTACGCAATTAAAGGCCTTCTTCAATATGGATCTAAGCAAGTATTGATACTGCTCCGTCTTTTTCTTGTGTTCTTATTATCACATATATATACACTTATATACATATACGTAATAATTAGCAAGGTTTCTAAGTTTTTTTTATTACAGATATATATATATATTTGTAATAATAAAATTCCATAGTCAAGATTACATTAGTTAAATTCTAACTGCATGTTCTTTTCAATTTTAATGGCGACGTTCTCTTATTTGAAAGTACGTGGAATTAAATCCACAGCCCCGTAGTCAAGTTGTTTTTCCCGCCTTATCTACACGTACAGTTTTAGAATGTTCTCGAAATATTTAAAGCGAACTGGATTGGCTGACGAGGCTGACGTCATTTCTTGGAAGCTCCGCCTTTCCAGAGGCTATAAAAAAAACTCGCAAAAAGAATATCGGGGCTTTTTCTTAAATGTCACGATGCAGTAAACTTCATACAAGAAGTTATTAGTAATTCTTTTTGTTTACTCCGGATATCTGATTTTTGTAACTGCTATTTCTCCTGAATGATAATAAATGGAACCTGTTTTTTAAATTTATCGTCTGATTATTTAAGCTACGACTAAAGCTGATACATCACACACACACACATATATATATATATATATATATATATATTGTGTTTTAAATGTATATATTGTGTAATGTATATATTGTGTTTAAATATAAATGAGTTTTAAACAACATTATATATATATATATATATATACAGGGTGATTATAATTAAAGTTTAAGTTTCAAAACGCTATAAAAAAAGAACCACTGATGAAAATGATGTGAAATTTGAAAGGAATGTTATTGAAGAAGGCGGAAAGCGTATGGCAGAAGAAAAAATTTAGTTTCAAAAGTTAGCAACAGATGGCGCTGTAAGCGGAAAAATCACGACGAGAAACGAGAAGCGATTCGTAAAACAATGGCTAAGGTGGAAGTTACACATTAAAATGCATTGACAAATTAGAATTGTTGAATAATTTTATTTGCATGACTGTACATATCACATCGAAAGGGACAAATCGGTTTCAAGAGTTTTGCGGCGACATACCGCATAAGAACCATTCATCAAAGAAGTTCGGAACTGTCGCGAGACTGGCACAAAACATGTTCAATATGGTGTTGTGTGCAACAAGTTGAAAGCGACAAACAGCATGTTCCACAACGGATCGCATTGTCTCCGGGGTGATGTTCAGAATGTGTTGCGAAATGCGTGCCTTTAATTCCGCTAAATTTGCAATTGGAGCACGGAACACAACATCCTTCAGATATCCCCACAGCCAGAAATCACACGGAGTAAGATCAGGCGATCGGGACGGCCAGGCTGTAGGGAAATGACGGCTGATAATTCGAGCATTTCCGAAATGGCGCCTCAGCAGCTGCTTCACGGGATGTGCAATGTGCGGAGGAGCGCCACCTTGCATAAAAATGATTTCATCCACACATCCACGCTGTTGCAGAGCTGGAATCACGTGGTTGGGCAAAAGAGACGCATACCTCTGACCAGTGACGGTTGCAGTAACTGGACCGGAAGCACTCTGCTCGAAAAAATGTGGTTTTAGGATGAATGATGCCGTAAAGCCACACCATACCGTGACCTTTTCAGGATGAAGTGGTACGGGGTGCGTTGCCAGTGGATTTTCTGTTGCCCATATTCGACAATTCTGGGTATTCACGTATCCTGTCAGATGGAAATGGGCTTCATCTCTCCACAAAATTTTCCACGGCCATTCATTATCCACTTCCATGCGAGCCAGGAATTCTAACGCAAACGTCTCCCTAGCTGTCAGGTCAGGCGGAAGCAACTCCTGCACATGGCCAATTTTGTACGGATAGCATTGCAGGATGTTTCGTACAATTTTCAGCACCGTGCTCGTAGGCCTGTCCAATGTTCGAGCAATTCCTCGTGCACTGCACGGTTGCACACCACCGGCCGACCCCTCCTGTAATGCTGTGGCCACGTCTTCAACTACCGTCGAATGCACTCGTTTTCTCCCTCTACCAGATTGCACATCAAACGAACCTGTCGTTTCGAATTTTTGCATCATTTTCTTTAGACCTACGACACTCATTGGACCAACGCTTTCTTTTATACCCTTCAGTGTCCTGAATTTTTGCAGAGCTACTCTTGCACAATCATCATTCTTGTAATACAGCTTTACCAGCAGAGCGCGGTCCTGCAGTGAAACACCCATGGCGAACGTCTGAGACGCGAAATGAGGAACAGCCTGGTACCTGGCGGCTTTATAACACTGAAATTTAACTAACATTTTAATTTGCCTTCTTCCGCTTGCAGCGCCATCTGTTGCTAACTTTTGAAACTAAATATTTTCTTCTGCCATACGCTTTCCGCCTTCTTCAATAACATTCCTTTCAAATTTGGCGTCATTTTCATGAGTGGTTCTTTTTCTATAGCGTTTTGAAACTTAAACTTTAATTATAATCACCCTGTATATATATATAATGTTGTTTAAAACACAATTTTCGGAATTAAACTTCCTACATATGGGTTCACTCTTTTTAGATACTTCTACTAAATTTATATTAGAGATAATATAATCATTATTTTTGTTAATAAATTTTATATATATATATATATATACTAGAGCAGCGGTCGTCAATCCTTAGAACTTCACGGACCACAACATATATACTTGGCGGTCCACTAATGTCAACTATTTTTGTTAATAAATTATATATATATATATATTTACTAGAGCAGCGGTCGTCAACCCTTAGAACTTCACGGACCACAACATATATACTTGGCGGTCCACTAATGTCAATTATTTTTTTAAAAAACCCTTAAACCAGACCTTAAAAACAAGATATTAATACGCAAAAATAGTATTCAACTTTCCAATACATGTAATTCTAATTTTCACTTGTTAATATAATTTTCGAAACATTTGGTGTTCAACAGCATGTCTTTATGGAAATTCAGGCTACGCTCCTGTTTATGAGTGAGAATTAAAGCACTATTAACATCTCATTGATACACATACTTCATTCACGTTGAAAAATTATATGAAAGGTGCAAAAATCTTAGCTTTATCTGCAGAAATCATCTACAGAAAGCATCGTTTATTCCGCAATGGCGCCACCTATCAACAGTTAGATAAAACAAAAACGGAAACTTCCAGTGATCAAGCTTCCATCAAACTGCCTATGGACACCGAGAAAGGTTATTAACGACTGTTAATTTATTAAATCTGTTATTATTAATAACTGCAATAGCATATGTTTGTAATTCAAAAGAAAAGAGAATTCTATTATTGATAACAGCAGCATATCCATGGACGCCAACTCTCACTTTCAAATGTTGCTACATACACCTGCAAAATAGTTAAAATGTCACTAAATTCAGAAGGAATTTCGCTAAAAGTAGTAGCTCAAATTTTCAAAAGAGAAGTATAATGCCTATTGCATAATAGGTTTTGTTACATTTCATTAGAGATATATTTCTCATTCAATTAATTCAGTTATCACTTCGCGGCAAACACCACATACAGTTAAAAATCAAATTTTGTAATTAAAGTTAAAACTTCTACACAAAAACAAGTAATTCGGCCAGTGGGAAAGAAAGCAGATTTTTCGGCGTACAAAACCGAAAGTTTACTTTCGATCCCACTCGACAAAATGACATTGCAGGTGAAGAAACTGATTTAAATCTCTATTCTACTGAGTTTCAAATGTAAACAAACGGCGGTGTGTTAGGCTTAACCTGCCACTTTTAAATTGTTGATAATTTTAGAACTATTGCATGCAGATTTACAAAGGGTATAAAAACCGTAACCGGAACAAAATCTCCACTTAAGGGGGCTCATACACCTTAAAAACCATAAGATGTTCGAATAGGTGACTGTTGCAAGAATTGGGATAACTTATTTATTTTAAAATCAATTACTACCAACTTTTTACAGCTAACTACATAATATAGCTGCTTTCTGAAATAGTCATCAGAAAGTTTGCGTTCCCACAAATATTTTTATAATTTAATCCGCTTTGTGACAACATTTTTCGTCATGTTTCCAACTTGCGCGCACAGTTTAAAACATTTTGTTTCATAATTTAATTCCATATTTAATATATAGCTTTTATAACATTTGGAAACTACCGTGAACCTAAAATTCTAAAAATTTCGTGTTAAATTTTTATTTTATTTTGAGTTGAGTTTGTAAAATGCATTTTATTAAAAAAATTTGTAATGTTTTCGTCCATAAAATTTTTCAATATTAAAATATTCATCAGATTGTTGGTTCAGTTAGAAAATAGTGCTTATCTAAAGAATTCCATCCAATTTCAAGTATGTACCATTAGCCATTTTTAAAATATCATGCGCGCAAGGTGGAAACATGGCGAAATATTTTGTCACAAAGAGGATTAAATTACAAAACTATTTGTGGCAACACAAACTTTCTGGTTACTAGTTTCCAAAGCAGATATATTATGTAGTCAGCTGTAAAAAGCTGGAAGTAATTGCTTTTAAAATAAATAAAATATCTCCATTCTTGCAACAGTCACATATTCGAAGATCATGAGGGGTTTAAGGTGTATGAGTCCCCTTAATTCAATCACTTTTAAAGCAAAAAATGCACAATTTGCCAACCTGTAAGAAAGAAAAATACTAAGATAACTGAGTTATGTAACAAAGGGAAATGTATATATTTAATATATATCTCATTGCAATCAATGCAGCCAATTGCAACGAAAAGGGGGGGCTTCATAACAACAGGTTATAGCAGTCACATATGCAAAATTCTACGGCTTTTCGTTTTGAGTTATGGGAGATACATTCATACGTACGTACAGACGTCAAGAAAAAAAATCTGTTCTAGTCTTCTTTGTTTAAATCCAGACCAACATCAAACTCTACCTATTAGGTACGCACCAGAAATTGGATCATCAGAGGAATATTCAGGCTTCCGTCAGGGTATAATATTTCGCTTTCTTATCACTTAAATTAGAAGAATTTGATGTTAAGTTAAAAATTGAAAGTGGGACGCATTATGAGTGAAAGCAGAGCGAAGATTTTTTTTTATTTATTTTTATGATCTTCGTTATTTAAGAGCACTAAGAGCTCTTGTTAACATACTGCGAAGAAGAGGGGTTTCGAATTTCATTTTTGACATCATACAAAACAAACGGTTTTAGTCGAACAAAACGTTTTTATTAAAATAATCACAGAATAGAAAAGCACAATACTGAAAAACTAAAGCCCATCAAAATCCTAAGATACATTTCATCTTATATACTTTAAATCGTCTGCCATTTACAAATTATAAAATTCTAAAATAGTATTACGCTTATGAATATTTTAAATAATAGAATAACAAAGAAATTATATCTATAAATTGCCTAAAATTAGTATTTAGGATTCTGTAGCTGCCGCCCCATAAATGAGTGAAAATATTTAACATGAGCTTACTTACGTTAAAATAGGAAGCTCATGATCTCAAGAGTCATTTTTATCATGAGCTCTGTCGGAATTTATTCATGATACGTTTACTAGATCACACGTAGCTCTCGAATTTGAGAACATATCCATTCATCTCATTATTAAATGTACTTACCCCTGTAAACTTATTTTCCGGCAATACTTATAATACTCCGGCAATTATGAGGCCTTTCGTGTTACATTATAGAAAAGATACTACAATTTACATGTTAATTCCACTAAAATTATTTACATACAACAAAATTCATAGCAATAGATAGGTTAGGAAAGATAGGACGTCTTTTCTCTGTTAACTTACATAACAACAAATTTAGTGCACTTCATTTGAATAAAATTACGTGAGCGTTGGAAAGCACTATATAGCTGCATGCTTTCAGCAGGGAAGGAATGTCATCGAGGAGGACTTCTTAGGAAAAATTAGTTTATATTCATTTTGCCTGTGAGGAATATAACGAAACCTCCGTGCAATCAACGCCCATCGACGGCGGATCTGTAAAGTCGCTGAACCCTGGTAGTTCGGTCTGAGATTCGTATCCCCCGAATGGGCTGGCTGCATGGGCGTTTTCGTGGCTTTCCCCATGTGTAACATGTGTACGAGCCAGTTTCCCTTAAAAAATCCTCCACGAAGGCATCTCTTCCCTTAGACAGATAGCCCTCGAGGCTCTGCCGTAATTACATACGCCAAACGAAGCCAAACCGTGCAATCAACACGTTCACCGGAAGTTGAACCCTGTTTGACATATTAATTTTCAGCATTAGTGGGATGAAGGATGGGCTGCTAAATCAAATTTCAAAAATTAAGACAAAATGACTCATTCTGAAATATTAGATACGTTTATAAAATAATATTATTACTTTACGGCTAAAACATAGTAATACAGAACAGTACCATTCGCAAATCTTAAAAAGTGGCTCTCTTTCTAATCTGTAAACATTGCCTGTTTTGTGTGCAGGGATAATTAAGAATTATGTTACTTATTTATTTTTAGTTTAAAGTTTGATTCGAGTGAAAAAAGTCTTAGATTATATTTCCTACAAACGAAAAAAAACCTTTTTAAGTTACAGTTCGTGAGCAGAGATTATTCTAGATTTCTAACTGCTAAAATTTTAGTTTCGTATACAATTCTTAAGGAATTAGAAAACAAAGAAGTCAAAGAGCCAATGGAATCGCTGACAATTAAAAGCGATTCTTATATTTTCTATTTGCCATTGTTTCCTATAAACAAAAGCGAGCAAATTTCGACGTAAGGGAGTGAGAACATTTGCAATCTCATAATATCCACCTCCTGCTGTTTCTTTCTTATGCATTTGACTTCTTTTCTTTTAAAGGCTAAAATTTTGTGTGTTACCTTTCTTTATTAAATATCATGTTCCTCGCACTTAAACCATAAGATCCAGTGCAACAGCAATATCGCAAAATAGTTTTAAAACGAGCATATCTTTAGAATTTCCGATACAGAGACTCACGCGCTGGAGATAAAAATGTTTTTTCTGCACAACGTTGCCATTGCTCGCTTTGAAATCCTTGAGTTTGTTAATCAAAAATTCGTCAAAGTTTTAAAAAATAGGAAATCGATCATAAAACAAATTTCAAATTTCAAATTTGGTCTTCCACATGCTCATATTCGTTGGAGGATTACGTTATTCAAAATTCGATGACTCTATGTACCGTTGTTTTATCACAATACGAGAAATATACATACATTTATGCAGATTTTTCATTATTTAATTTCTTCAAATATAAGTTTGAAAAGTGAACCGACATTTATGAGTCCGACGCAAAATGCCAAAACGAAACTAATAGTCCTTCGGGATTCAAATCCCTTTGGACTAAAAAAAAAAAAAAAAAAAAAAAAAAAAAAAACCATTTAAAATGTTTTTGAAGAATTGAAGAATGCTCAGTGACTTTTAAATTTTAGTCTTAATGTTTCAACAACTCAAGAAAAGCCAGATTAATTAAAGATTATTTTAATGCAGCAATGATTAGACATTCATTTTTACATCTTTACACGGAGTGAAAAGGAAGTATTGTAATCGTGAAAATTTTCTTGTATCATATTTCAACGAAAATATCCATTTCAATCGCTCTCGAAACCATTTTAGAGATGTTTTTTACGTGACATCTGTATGTACGAACAGAATAAAGGACTGCTTTTACCCAAAAGGGTTTGTAAATTGGGTTTAAAATGGATTCAGAAGAGATTTTTTCATGACATTTGTACGTACGTACATATGTATATATCTCGCATAACATAAAAATTTGATGGCTCTAGGTACCTTTGTTTTTTAACAACGCGAGAAATAACATACCTTCACGATAATATTTGGTGGCAACAAATTGAAAAGTGAACATTAGAGTGATCCGATACAAATGCCATTTCTAGACTAATAACTCTTATGCGCTAACGTCCCTTTGGGATAAAAAGATAATAAAATTACACTGCTGGCCACCGTAAATGCAACACCGTGAAGGAAAGATGCAAATAACATGAAATTTACAACATGCATTAGCGGAGGTGAGATATGCAAATGATTAGAATTTCAGAGCAGAGGTACATCACGCGCGCCTGTGGCGCCACTTCAAAGCGCTATTTAAGGCTTGGAGTTTTTGACGATTTCAAGTTCGGCAACTGTGTTTTTCGTGCGGTTTCCCCCCCAAAAAAAAACGATCAATTATGCCTCGTAGTAAACAGCGATCATCGTTTGATGAAGTATCCGAGTTCGATAGAGGAAGGATAGTGGCCTACCGAGATTGTGGATTATCTTTCAGGGAAATCGGTAGTCGTGTTGGACGAAACCAAGCAACTGTAATGCAGATATGTGACCGTTGGATGCGGGAGGGTACGACGGACCGACGTGTTCGATCGCATCCTCCTCAGTGCACCACTTCACGTGACGACAGGAACATTGTGCGCATGGCAGTGACGGATCGCTCAGTCACATCACGAACCATAGCACAGCACATTCAGTCTGTAATGCATCATCCAGTGTCTGCGCGTACCATTCGACGCCGTTTACAGCAGAGTGGTCTGTCCACAAGACGTCCATTCCTTATCTACCCTTGACGCAGAACCACAGACGTCTCCGCCGCCAATGGTGCGGTGAAAGAAGGATGTGGACGGCAGAATGGAATGAAATTGTCTTTAATGACGAGTCACACTTCTGTCTGCAACACCACGATGGTCGGGTTCGAGTCTGGAGACACCGTGGAGAGAGGCTGCTGAACAGCTGCGATATGCATCGCCACACTGGTCCTGCACCGGGTATTATGGTATGGGGCGGTATTGGATATCGCTTTCGCACTCCTCTGATACGCATTGCCGGTACTTTAAACAGCCAGCGCTACATCTCCAAAGTGTTGGAGCCAGTTGTCCTTCCTTACCTTCAGGGCTTGCCCACAGCCCTATTTCAACAGGATAATGAGCGACCACACGTGGCACGCATTGTCCAAGGTTTCTTCGTCAATCGCCAGATTGCATTGCTTCCTGGCCGGCTCTCTCTCCGTATCTTTCGCCGATAGAAAACATGTGGTCCATGGTTACTGAATGATTGACCCAGATTACATCCCAAGCTGCCACACCAGATCAACTTTGGCAACGTGTGGAAGCTGCTTGGTCTGCTGTACCCCAAGAACACATCCAAAGCCTCTTTGAATCAATGCCGACGCGTGTGACAGCGGTGATCTCCAACAATGGCGGCTACTCTGGCTATTGATTCTGGAAGGAACCACACTTCACAGAAGTCTATAAATTTAATCATTTGATACATGGTTATCACCAAGCCGGGTTATGGTGATATGTTATCTACTAAATAAATTTTGTTGTGATATCTATTATCTGTCTTGGTGTTGCAATTTGGGTGGCGAGCAGTGTAATAAAACATGGGAATTAGCGATTTTATTTCTGAATTATTTTATGAAAACGATCTGCGAAAAAAATTTCTTATTTCTACTGATTTTATTCTTCGTCTGCTTAACGTGCATTTCATAAAATAAGTATCGCACGATTTTGGCGTTAAATATGCAAATATTGGAATAATTTTCAAAATCCTTTGTGTGTCGACTGCTTTTGACATTCACATTTAGAAATTCAGGCTCTAGGTTGCGTAAGTTATGAAAAAAAATCTTGTGATTTTTTTTTTAAATTGATTCCAAAACAACGAAAATAAGACTATTTCTTCGCATCGCTAAAATTAAATAATCGATTTTTGCATTTGCGAAAATGTTTCGAAACATTACGCAAAATATATAAAAAAAAAAAAATCAAATGCAAAATCAAACTGTTTAGCGAACTACGCTTCATACCGACGGATCTGCTTCACAACTTGTAGAAATTTCTTATATGAAACAGAGGGCTGCCTTGGTTACCACATCAACATAAGAAACTATTGATAAAATAATTTTCACGATCTGCTTATGAAATTCCGTTTTCCCTCTTTCTACGCCAGGTTGCGTGCACAGATTTATTTGCAACTTGCCTGTAGAAAAATAAACAGTATTGGAAAGAACATTTTAGTGGCCAATACTTTATTTTGTGAGTTATTCTATATTTATAGTCGTTTATTTATTTCATGGACATTAGTTTGAGTCAGAAAGTTTCAATACATAACTATGTTTTATCATTTAAATCTCATACCGCAGCTGGTGCTTCACTTGAAAAAATACAGGTTGTCTAGCAATACTATTCCTATTGCAAAAGGGCAAAATCGTATTTCTGAAAAAGGTGTTTCAGAAAAATTATCACGTTCTAACTTTCAGTGGTTTAGGGCCTCATTTACGTAGAAGCAGATGGAAAATATGCAAAGGTGTCCAGTTTCAAGGAAGCTTCCAAATTTTTTTGCTGTATCTAAAATATGAAAATATTAGTAATATTTCAATTCAACTAATATAATTAATAATATAATTCGACTAATATTTTAATTCCAACTTAACGATTTCTAATGAGAGATATGGTTGAAATTTTAAAAATATTTGATATTTATTTCTATAATTTGCGACGGTTAAACACACTTCCCGTGGAACTTTTGATAAAGCTTAATTTCTCATGTTGTCACGAAAGTTTCAGACAGCTTTTCCTAAGCTTTCGACATTTACAGATTACTTTGCAAGGATGTTTATGCGCAAGTTCCCATCTTGCTCGTAATTACATTATTGCTTAACGAGATCGTCTGGGAACAGCTGGTAAAGAAGATAAGATGTATATTAAATGGCTCATGCAGAACACCTCAACTATAGCGTGGTTTAAAACGGACACGAGGAGAAATTTCTTTTTTATTATAAAGTTAATATATAGGACATTTCTTTCAAACTATGATAAAAGGACGATATAAAGGAAGTATCGTAATCGCAAAAAATTTCGGGTTTCATATTTCAACGAAAATATTAATTTTGATCGCTATCGAATGCTATTCCACGATGTTTTTGAGTGACATCTGTACGTACGGACGGAATAAAGGACTCTTTTCCCAGAACGGTTATCAAAATGGATTAAAAATGGAATCAGAAGTTCTTTTGTGACGTCTGTACGTACGTACTTACGTATACATAAATATATCGCATAAGTCAAAAACTAGTTTCCTCAGAACACTGAAATTTTGAATATAGAACTGCTATAACATATAGTTGTGCGTCTCCATTTTTGGTTATAATCAGCAGCACCAAAAGTATATATATATATATATATATACATATATATGTAATAATAAAACTCCATAGTCAAGAATACACTTAAAATTCTAACTGTATGTTCTTTTCATTTTTAATGGCGACGGTCTCTTATTTGAAAGTACGTGGAATTAAATCCACAGCCCCGTAGTCAAGTTGTTTTCCCGCCTTCTCTACACGTACAGTTATAGAATGTTCTGGAGATATTTAAAGCGAACTGGAATGGCTGACGAGGCTGACGTCATTTCTTGGAAGCTCCGCCTTTCCAGAGGCTATAAAAGGACTCGCAAAGGAATATCGGGGGCTTTTCTTTAATATAATGATGCAGTAAACTTCATGCAAAAAGTTATTAGTAATTCTTTTTTATTTACTCCGGAGATCAGATTTTTGTAATTGCTATTTCTCCTGACCAATAATAAATGGATCCTGTTTTTTTTTAAACTTATCGTCTGATAATTTAAGCTACGACTACATCTATGATTCTTCACTAATCTATTTATTCCGGACAAAAGCTGGTACATCACACATATATATATTAAAAATAAAGTAATTAAAAGTAAATTAAAAAGCCTATGACTTTCGCTAAACCTGCATACTAATAAACCA
Organism: Stegodyphus dumicola; assembly: GCF_044657685.1. Classification (NCBI taxonomy): domain Eukaryota; kingdom Metazoa; phylum Arthropoda; class Arachnida; order Araneae; family Eresidae; genus Stegodyphus; species Stegodyphus dumicola. The sequence continues at coordinate 15,034,014 of NC_140772.1, read as the reverse complement.
ATAATTCATAATAATTTATAATAAAGTTAATTAAGTATTTATAATAAAGTTGCCTTCCGACCTTGTTTTTCTCATGCTGTTGGATCCTGTTCTATTTGGTCACATAAAGTCTGCTGCATCCTACTAAGGAACCTGGCTACTTCTCGCACAAGAGTAAAGGAAACCAACACAGAAGAAGGATAAAAAATAACCCTTCATTATTATTCAAACTCAAACAGAGAAAAGGCACGTACTTTGTGGTTACAATAACACCGACATCTTGCAGTGGAACGTAAGAATCGTTCCACAGTTCAAAACTAAAGAGTAGTGCTGGACTAACACTTTGAGTTAAGGCTAATTAGTTTGACTCGACACACTACCCGACGTGATAATTATTTAAATGGAAAAAAAGGCGTAACAGCAAGGACAGATTCGTAACGTGCGCTGGCTAGCGAAAACACGCGCTAAATAAACTCACTCGTTTAAATACTCACTTCACTTAACTTTAAATTTGCATCCTGGCGAGGAAATGCGAGGGAAAGTTGAGGAGTTCATAAAAGATAACCGAAATTTGAATAATTGGTTTATTCAGCTAAGGGAAACTCTACAATGTTGGAACAAACTTTTATTTAAGGACTGAATATCACAGAAAGTACATAGCATATTCTGCCGTTTGGTGGGCGGGGTGCTTTGCAACGATCGCTCAAACGCCAGTATGCTGAGATTCGCTTATCAAGAAAGGTATATACTTCCTGAACTCTACTTACACAAAGTAGGAAAATATAAATTAATCAGTCTGTGAAGGGTAAATTACAGAGGGATGGAAATAATACCCTTACATACCATCCATTAAATTGCATTAATCGAAACTTAGCCACAGCTCTTCTCAAGGTTTGTAAACAATATCAATGTTAACTAATTTATCTTATTGCAATCCTTCATGGGCAGCTTAGTTTAAACAACAACTGTATATATAGTTATATAAATATATATATTAAACAACAACTGTATATATAACTGTATATATACTTAATGATAGTATACATAGTTAGCTCCATATTATTTGTTTGATGTTATCGTAATTTAAAGAGCAACAGATATGCATTTTTGTTGTAAGCAATACTGTTTTAATTTAAGATTGCAAGTAAAAGTTAGGCAGAAGGTGCGTGATATTTGTCATGTTGGATAATTTTGTCTGAAGGTGAATATCAATAATTTGTCTGACTGAATACCAATAATACCAATAATGTCTGCATCATTGGGGAAGATTCCGATTTCTTATTGTAATTCTCAAGTACATTCATGTCCATAAATTAAGGATAATGCAAAATCAGGCAAAGGAAGAGTTAGAAGCAAAACAAATTTGACTTATTTGTAAAGCCTATTTATTAAACATAAAGTAAAGAGCAAACAAAGATGCTATATATTTGATATTATTAAAAACATTAGCGATTTTTTCTCCCTGGAGCAAATTACATAGAAAACCTATTTACAAAAAACCAATATTACATGGTTGGTATGATTAATAATACATTGTATGTCTTCCAGACGATGCAATACAGTCCGTACAACACCTAGGCATGCTGAGTATCAAATTATCGATCTGATCTTGGGAGATATTACACCACTAAAAAAGAAATGCTCTCCGAAGTTCCGGCTGACATGTAGGAGGAGGTTGACGGGCTGCAACTCGTCGGCCAAGTATGTCCCACACGTGCTCTTACTGGATTAAAGTCCGGTGAGAATGCTGGCCAGTCCATACAGGTGGTATCCTCCGATTGAAGGCACTCGCTTTCGATGTTTGCACGGTGAGGACGGGCGTTGTCATCCATAAACACAAATTGTGCTTCCATGGTGTCTCGAAACAAACGTACATGTTGTTCCAGAATGACGTCCCGATAGATATGGCTTGCCATGGTTCCAATTGGAACATGCAGGTCAGTTCTGGAACCCAGAATAATTCCACACCAAACGAGCACTCCTGCACCACCTTAACGGTGTCGTTCAATGATGTTTTCTTGGTGGTAACGGGTACCTGGAGCTCTCCATATGAAAGTCCGGACAGAATCAGACTGCAAGCGAAACATGGACTCGTCGGAAAACATCACACAAGCCCACTGTTGCGGTGTCCACATAGCATGCTCTCTACTCCAGGCTAACCGCAGGCGACAGTGAGTTGCAATAAGTGAAACGCGTCTGACAGGTCTACGAGCATATAGACCAATCTGCCCTAAGCGTCTGTACACGGTCTGCCTTGAAATTGTCGTACCAGTAGCTGAAGAGAGCTGACGAGACAGGTGTGAAGCTGTGCTCCGCCTGTTTCTTTTGGCAGTAACTGCCAAATACCGGTCCTCATTCGGCGTTGTAACTCTGGAGCGACCTGTGCTGTAACGTCTACTCACATTACCATCATCTTGGAATCGTTGCCAAAGCCTGGAGATGACACTCTGGGAAATTCCAAGTTCGTCTGATACTTCCAGTCGGGTACACTCACATTCCAGACGGCCGATAATTCTAGCACGTAAAAAATCATCCAAATGCGTCCTTTGTGTCATAACTATTCGGTTATTGCACTGAAATGCTTATAAAGCGCCTGCGAACAATTTTACTTCTTTGCCTGTATTCCTTATATATCACTCTCTTACACTCTCGTCATTGTGACGTACCATCGGTGTCATCTGGTTACTTCCTGAAATTTGCATATGTTTCTTGAAGATGTGTGTAGTGATTTCACAGGTGATATATTTATTTTAGAGTTCGATTTCCGCGTGACTCCGAATTAACCTTAATATATGGGCACGAGTGTATATGGATCTTGGCTTGTTTCGCACAGTAAGGATATTCATTGGAGATCTGTGACTCGTTTGAGCCGAAGTGGTCCAATTACTTGCTCTCAGTTGGCTACGCGCGGAATGAACGAATTTTGATGATCAATGAATCAAATTTATTAATATAACAGAAGCCTTTCTCTGTTTGTCTGTTTATATATTTTGCTAACGTATACGTGTTTGAAAAATGGTTATTGTAGAGTAATTTTCCATTCTTTATATTATAAGCTATTTCTCCGGCCCTCTTAGCATGTTTTCGTGGTGTAGTGGTCAGTACACCTTTCGCGTATTCGAGAAGTCCGTGGTTCGAGCCCCGGCGATGACAATGCTCATTTTTCATCTCTCCTGCTTCGGAATGACCTTATTTGTCTCAAGTGGCGCCCGAACTGAAAAAGGTGGTGGATGATGATTCTTAACCACCAGAACTTGGCAATTAGTTCCCCTAATCAACAGTCGCCCTTTAAAAGGAGAAGTGTATAAGGTATATCTATTGTATATGTTATAAGGTTATTCTCCAGCCTTATTAGCATGCCTTCGTAGTGTAGTGGTCAGCACACTAAGCGCGTATTCGAGAAGCCCGTGGTTCGAGTCCTGGCGAAGGCAATTCTCATTTTTCAACTTTTCTACTTCCGAAATAACCTAAACAGTGGCGCCCGAACTAAAACGGTGGTTGATGATTATGTTCCACTCCCAGGATTTGGCACTTGGGTCCCCTAATTCCCAGTCGCCCTTTAAATGGGGGAATATATAAGGTATTTGTGCCGCCTTCTTAGCATACCTTCGTGGTGTAGTGGTCAGCACACTTGGCGCTTACTCGAGGGGTCCTTGGCCCGAGTCCCGGCAAGGGCATTGCTCATTTTTCATCTCTCCTGCTATCAGGTTCAATGTTCCGTCTAACCTTCTTCGGGAACATGCAAGGACCTGACTCGGAACAGAGAGCTTACTAAAGCTATGTTCAAAACTGTGGGAAGTAGACAGGATACACAAGAAGGGTATACAAAACACTTTATTTTTCTCTATTTACAATAATTTCTGTACTTCGGAATACACAGACCCACCACTTGTGGTCTAAACGTAAAAATATAAAAATAAAACTAAACTCTCATTTAACTTTAAAATAATAAACGTGGAAGATTGGCCTTATATTAACAGGAAGCCGTATGTAGTACAGAGAACTGTGAACACTACAATACGTTTAAAAATTATCAAGAGGATTAAAACCTCTGGCCTGGAAGGCAACCAGCAACTGAGTAAAACTTCTAAGGTAAACGGCCTGCTTCGACTCACTGCTTCCTCTCTCTCGCTTGGCAAAAAGCCACAACTTAAGTACTTGGCGTTCGCCAGACAAACTTTGCATAAATACGTTAACGCTTATAATTCTGGCCGGAAGTAGAAAATAAGAAGTGATAGTAAAGATTTAAAATAAAATAAACGTTAATAAAACTTAAGATCCTTACACTGCATTGAAATAACCTAACGTCCCTACACTCTTAATAAATTATTCATATTTAAGCATTGGTCCAAAATGTTAATATTCGTAAAATTTACTTTTAAATGACCAGTATGACGAGTAGTAGATTACTAATAGTCACAATAGCTGTGACTTTCGAAAATGACTGAATAGTTTTCCAAGCCGAATAGATATAAGCTTTATTTCCAGCAACCATAGCCAATGCTTAAAAAAAAAGGTCGAACTTTAAAGCGGTTGTTTAGAATTTTCATCATTTGTTCAGCAAGATTTTTCCCAATAGTGAATCTTTCTGAAGGAAAAAATGTCTACTATAAACTTTCTTCGAATACTACGGATAACATAAAAGATTGAAGCTTACTGTTTGGTAGTTACGGAATATATTCTCATTCGTTACCTTAATCCCACTGCATAGAATATCGATTAGGGCACAGAATATGTGCTCAATCGATATTATTCTTTTTATTTAGCTTGTTGCATTTTTTATATTCGAGGCACGGAAAACAAATTTCAATTTTTATTGCATATTGATATTACTTCGGGAACTCTCCTTATCCCCCTTCGACGAACGATGGAAATAAAAATTCCTCTAAGACAGTTTTTATGCCTCTAGATAAAGTTCTAGCATATTAAGGGAAATGTTCAGCGGTCTGGAACTATATAGACTCAATATTTTAATTGAGTACCTTATCGGAAATCGTCCCTTTTTATCCTTTTAGGATTTCAGGAACATCTTCCGGAAATAAAATTGCAATTAAAGTAGATTTTTACGTAAACTCAGCAGATTTCAGAAGCAAATACTTTGGAAGAATAAAAAATTATTATCAGTTTGTTTTATATGAAGTTTCATCAGTTACTGAAATACAGAAATAAAAATTTTTAAAGCTCGACAATGTTCTTGAAAGCTCCATTTTACACGGTGCATTTGTCATCGATGGTTTAATATATTGCCACATATTACACACATATTAGGAAAATATCTAATTATTGCTTGATTACAAAAGAAATAGTTTGATCTTCGAGAAAGTTAATTGAAGGAATTGGAATTTTAATTCATTAGACTATTTATTAGACATCAAGAAAGGAATAAAAAAAAACAGAAAACAGAAGCATGGAGTTTTAGTTTTATACAAGTGATAGGTGAAAGACGGAAGACCAAGAGGAAAAAAGTATGGTATATTTTATTTGTTATAATGCGTGATATTTGTTTGTTAACCGGGACTGCTGACAACACCAGGAACGATTTTGCTTCATAATCTTTCCGGGGATTTTAAAACCTCATCTACATTCTTTTAGAAAGATTTTAAACAGCAATAGATACCTATTTTTTGTATGTAAGCATTTTTCTCTAATTTTTGTTTAAATAATATTTTCTTTTCCCTTTTCTTCTTGGTTAACTGAGACTACCTTTTACTTCCTTGTGCAAAGTAAAGGAAGCATTACAATCGCGAAACGTTTCGGGTGTTATACACTGACTACCAATAAGTATTTGGACACCTATGCAAATGACGATACCTGCGGTTCTAAGGTACGTCACGGAATCCGCCGGTATATATCGTGTAGGAAACAGCATCGGTTTTAGTCTCATGCAAGATGCCTCACAGTTCGGAGCTCTCTGATTTCGAGAAAGGTATAATTATCGGGTATCACAAATGTGGCCGATCCTTAAGGGACATATCTAGCGATATGAAGTACCCAAAATCGTCAGTGGCCTATGTGATAAAGAAGTGGAAGGTGAGCGGTGATTGTCGGAATGTGCCCCGAGTCGGCAGAGCAACGAAACTGGAGTTTCAACAGGCATACGGGAGTATTGTTTCAATGAATACCATCAGTAAGGAAACACATCTGCTTGGATTTCATGGTCGTGCTGCTGCCCATAAGCCTTTGATCACAAAGTCCAACCGCGCTGCTCGGTCAATGTGGTGCAAAGCCAGGTGCGTCTCCTGCCAGAATGCATTGTGCCAACAGTTAAGTTCGGCGGAGATGGAATTATGGTCTGGGGGTGTTTCTCCTGGTATGGGCTGGGACCCTTGGTGCCCATTCATGGTAAGCTCAAATCCGATGCCTACTGCACTATTTTGGATGACAATGTGTTTCCTACGTTGTGGCAGTTTTATGGGTTGGACCTCTGTTACTTTCAGGACGACAATGCCATTTGTCATGTTTCGACGTTAACCAAGGCTTGGTATGGGGTGCCAATAGAGTTCATCGAATGGACTGGCCTGCCCAGAGTCCAGACCTGAACCCTATCGAGAACCTTTGGGACGAGTTGCATCGCCGAATTCAGGGGTGCACTACTCGTGCAAAATCGGTGAAGGAACTTCTATGTCTTCTCCAAGCCGAGTGGAAGAAAATACCACTAGCTGTCATACAAAGACTTGTGGAAAGTATGCTCCGTAGGGTCCACGCTGTAATTACCTCTCGTGGAGGCTCTACCGACTATTGATTTTGAATAAAGTTGTTTTTCTTCTCTATCACAGGTGTCCAAATACTTATTGGTAGTCAGTGTATTTCAGCATAAATATGTGTTTTGACCGTTCCTGAATTCATTTGTACAATTATTTTTGCGTGGTGCCTGTATGTAAAGACAAAATAAAAGACTTTTCTTCCAAATGAAAATTAAAATGGATGTAAGTTGGATTCAAACAGGATTTTTTTCTTGACGTCTGTCCGTACGTACTACGTACATAAGTATGTATCTTGTATAACTTAAAAGCGATTAGCGCCGCACAAATGCGATGCTATAGTGGTTAGGAGAGTCTACTGCAATACCGAGAGCCTGGGTTCGAATCCTGTAGGAATCAGGGTTGTAACTGTCCTGTATAGGAGGGGACGGTTTCCGCTTATTAGGATCCTACAATGGCCACCACATTTGATCTTAGGAGTGACCGGTGCTGAATAACAAGTACCCGGCATTAGAAGTTTGTTATTGCAATCGGCAGTATCATGTGTGGCTACTATATATATATCTATCCCTTTAAACGTTCGTACTCGGCTTTTGTTTTTGTAATCATTGGTCGTGGTCATATACTTGGAATTACAAAAGTACCTTTACAGAAGCGTCGAATTACCGAAGTTTGAAATTTAAGTGACAAAAGTTTTCCTGTTTTGGCAATGTCAAATTTAAGAAAATAAAATTAATTTTCGATAAATAACGAAAGGTAACCTTGTAGAGTCATTGGGATTTTTTTTAGAGGCAGAAAAGATGAAAAATAGTAACGCCTTCGCCGGGAATCGAACCACGGACCTCTTGAATACCGGCCCAGCGTGCAGAACCACTACACCACGAAGGACGCTAGTAAAGTGGGAGAAGTACCTTATAACCTTTGATGCGGTTTCCCGGTTCTTATACTTATATATGGCAAAGTTTTATAGTCGTTATGAAAACAGGAAATTAGGAGAAGGTTGACTCCAGTACGATAAAAATTGACTGGGATATTTAATTTTAAAATCTACAATTTTTAATGTCATTTTCAACTTCCCTCGCGTAATAATGTTAGAAAAATTCGAAGAAATAAGTTTAAATGAAGTTTCTATACTTATATATGGGAGAGTTTTGTAATCGTTGTGAAAAATGAAATTAGGAGAAGTTTGACTCCCGTCGGACAAAAATTGACAGGATTTTTAATTTTAAAATCTACAGTTTTTAATGCCCTTTTCAACTTGCCCCGAGGGATCGGTTATAATTCGAGAACACAAATTTAAATGAAGTGCAGTGAATAATGTGTATAATAAAAAGGCCGCACAAAGAAGTCATGTGGGGACTTTCTTGTGTGGCCTGATATGAAAGGATACTGAGCTGATTTGGAATCAGATTTCTTTGTTTCAATCTCAACTTCGGAACAACAGTGTAAGACTATATCTGCACTGCGTCATTTATAATAACCTTTATCCCGCCAAAACTGCTTAGGAAAAATTTTGTTTTAATTTCGTGTTAGCGTTTATTTCATTTTGCATCCCTGATTTACTAGATTTAAAACTGATAACAGGATAGTTTCCATTTTTCATGTCCAGAATTGCTATATAAAATGGTTGCAGTTCTGGAATCATTTAATAGTTATTAAATTTAACTTGAACTACTTATTCTTCTGGTCAATTCTAGCACTTAACCTATACTATGGTGTATGACGATGAGAAATTCTATTATTAACACTTTGAAAGCGTATAGAAATTTTAAAAGCACACAAGTAGACATAGCGCCACTTAAACTTTTAAACTGTTGATAATTTTACAACCATTGCATGCAGATTAACGAAAGGAATACAAACTTTAACCGGAACATAAGAACAACATAATTCAGTCAGGAAAAAATGCACAGTTTATTAACATATAAGAATAAAAACAAAACTGAGCTAACCAAGCCATGTAATAAGCCATACACACCAAACGTATATTTATAAATATACGTTTCTTGCAGCCGATTGCAACGAAAAAGAGAGGTGAGCAACTGCATGTTATAGCAGTCCCATATATAAAGTTTCAATGTTCTACGGCTACTCGTTTTTTAGTCATGCGTGATACATATATACGTACGTATGTAAGTCCGTACAGACCGCAAGGAAAAAATCTCTTCTGAAACCATTTTAAATCCATTTTACAATCCTTTTTGGCAAAAACAGTCTCTTATTCTGTAAGTACAGATGTTAAGCAAAAATATCCTTCAAATGGTTTCGAGAGTGGTAGAACGGGATATTTTTGTTGAAATATGATACCTGAAATTTTTCGTGATTACAATATTTCCTTTATTTCGTGGATTGAATTTAAAAAAAAAATATAAAAACTAAGCACTAGATCAGTTTCAGTAGCAGCTTTTTTTTTTCTTAACCCTCATTCCTATTAAGCTATTTGTTTCTGAAAATCTAAAATGAAAGAAAGACTGCCGAATATGGAATAAACACAACAGGTTTTAAACAGTTGGAAAAATAAAATATAGCTTTACATAAGCAAATAAGCCTTTGTTTTTTTCAATTTAGCGAAATTGCGAATTTTTGTAAAGCCTAGGCGAATGGATTAGCTAAAATATTCATAGCTATACAAAACCAACCGTAGTAGTAGTAAAAGAAATTTAGTAAATTAAATTTCGTTTTCAAAATCCATGTCGACTATCTGCGCCACGAATTTCCATTGCATATAATTATAATATCCACCTGCCAGAACATCATTAGCGCTGTACTCGTCATTCAACCCCTGGTCGATTCAATTAATAGTTAAGTCACCGATTCAGAAAATTTGGCTTATTGATATTATACCTCTAATCGAAATGAATGGTAAATAAAATACATTAAAAATATAATATCTGTTAACAGCTTCTTTAACTGCAATCCATCGTCTCAAACATTCAATACTTTCGATGTGCATCGATATTTATGAAGATATTTATGAGGCTTATTTGATATTAAGCAAGACTGTCTAACCTAATTACAAAGTAATTAGCTCCAGAAGGCGAAATAAATGGCAATTGAGGGGCAAATTAAATATTAAGAATTTTTTGCGAAACTTAATGAACTCAAGCTCTTTAGTTTGAAAATTAAACCCAGATTCTAAATTTTTTACTAAGAAGATACAATTATTATTAGTAAAATATTTGAAGTTGTTTCAAAGTGGCTTACTTAGAAGGCATTTTGATGTATTTAAAACATTTCTTTTTCATTTAATACTTTCGTTCATATGATTGGTTAGATATTTCAGATTCGTTCTCTGGGTAAAGGCGTTTCGATTGATGATTCTAAAGAATTACATTCTACATATAGAATCTTATAATAAAATTTCGCATGTATAAAGCTTATTTTCTTCATTTCAGCATAATCTCGCCATTTTATATGGCATCATTCGATTCATTAAATCTTGATATCTTTATTTATTCTATGTTCCTGTTTGACATTTATTATTAAGCTGCATTCTGAAACATAGAAGTTTCGTTTTCTTAAGGTTAGCACGCGTTGCTGTTGCTGTTGCCACCCTCATTGGTCTGACAAAAGTCAGCACAATCCCACGGACCGCCCAGACGGTATAGTGGTTAGGGAAGCCTACTGCGATACCAAAGAACCCAGGTTCGAATCCCGGAGAAAGCACTGATATTTGTAAACGCATAGTGTGTTTTCGGCGGGGAGGTACGCTAAATACATAACAAGCCGAACGTAATCTCGAAAGGTTGGTGGCAGAGTAGGAGTTAAACGCGCCTGTCATTGGCAACAGACTAATTAACCTAAAATAACTGGTTAGTAAAAATGGATCCTTGTAAGGTAATGATTTACTTTTCGCATTTTCCTGACAAGCTTATAAGGTATTTCTCCCATTTCCCTAGCGTGCCTTCGTGGTGTAACGGTAACACGCTCGGCCGGTATTCCAGAGTTCCGTGGTTCGATTCCCGGCGAAGACGGTTGCTAATTTTTCATCTCTCAGGCATTTCCAATTTACCTAATGACTCTACAGGCTTCATAAATATCGATGCACATCGAAAGTATTGAATGTTTGAGACACGCCAAAACATAGAGAGTATTGAATGTTGATAACACGCCAAAAAATTAAATAATTAAATTAAATTAAACAATACAAAGAAAACTAAAAATCTGAAAACTGTCATATTTTTGTACTACAACCAAAAGGGAGTTTTCTTTATGTTTTTGTTTTTAAAACAACCAAAAAAAGGGAGTATATAAAGTATTTCTCCCACTTCCTTAGCGTGCCTTCGTGGTGTAACAGTAGCACGCTGGGCCGGTATTCCAGAGATCCGTGGTTCGATTCCCAGCAAAGGCAATTGCTAATTTTTCATCTCTCAGACTTTTCCAATTTACCTAATGACTCTACAAGCTTCATAAATATCGATGCACATCGAAAGTATTGAATGTTTGAGACGATGGATTGCAGTTAAAGAAGCTGTTAACAGATATTATATTTTTAATGTATTTTATTTACCATTCATTTCGATTAGAGGTATAAATATAGATTTGCTTTCGTAAACATAAAGAAAACATAAGTAAACATATTTGGTAAACATAAGTGTGAAAGCTTAACAGACTTGAAGCGAAATATCGCTTCATCTGAAAAAAAAAAAAAAAAAAACTCCTGATTCTTGAAAAGGTTTAAACAACATTTTTATTAAAATAGAACTTGAACTTGAACACACGTCTCGTGCTTGTTAAGATGAACCACCCCTTGCGGCCATGTAAGTTAAAGTAATTGTCAGTTTCAAATGTTAAACTGAGTAATCAAAGACTATAGAATTTATTTAAAGCGAAGTTGTTGCAAAATTTCTCACCAGCGTAGAATTTTAAATGTCGGCAACAATGTTGCAAAGCCGAAACATTTACAGTGAGGCAGAAACAGGCTGCGTCTTACAACCTAAAAACCCTCGACTTAAATACTAACCGGTTGACATTTTGGTGAGGAAATAGAAAGAAGTGATAGTAAAAACTGAAATTATAAATAACTGGCTAATTAAAATAAATAATAATCTTACAAATAGATAGATGGACCTGTATGGATTGGTAGCTATCTTCAGTTCAGGGATTATCATCATTAATGTTACCTCCTTTTGAGAAATTTGTTTCTGTGCAACCATATTTCTCTTCTAATAGAGTAAGAAGGGTAGTTCAGTATCATTTAAAACAATAAATGGAATTTTAGTGTTTTATTAGTTTAGAAGATAACACGCCAAAAAATTAAATAATAAATTAAATTAAACAATGCAAAGAAAACTAAAAATCTGAAAACTTTCATATTTTTGTATTACGCCCAAAAGGGAGTTTTCTTAACGTTTTCTGTGTTATGTTTATTTATTAAATATCATGTTTTTTGCACTTAAATCACATAAAATTCAATTCAACAGCAATATCATAAAATATTTAAAAACAGCATATCTTTAGAATTTCCGATACCCAGTCCCCCGCGCTGGAGATTAAAATGCTTTTGTTCCGTACAGTGTTGCCATTGCTCGCTTTGAAGTCGTTGAGTTTGTTAAGCTAAAATTCGTTAAAGTTTTACAAAATTTGAAATAGATAATTAAACAATCCGAAATTCATAATGCGGACTTCCAAGTGCACATGTTCAGTTGGAGGACAACGTTATTCAAAACTGGATGGCTCTAGGTACCATTGTTTCTTCACAATGCGAGAAACCTTCATGTATTCATGCAGATTCTTCATTGTTTAGTTTATTTAAATATAACACTGTGCGATAATATTTGGTGGCAACAGTCTGAAAAGTGAATGAATGCAGAAAGCAACCGGACGCAAAATGGCGTTTTGAGACTAATAGTTCTTTAGGTCTAACGCCACTTTAGGCTAAAAAAAATGAACGAATATTTAAGAAGTTAATCTGAAAACCTACTGAGCTACTTACTTTAATCCTAGTTATAGATAGCTTTCTTTTGAACAAAGAAAGACATACAACTTTCTTTCATTTCCCGATTACTTAAATTTCAAAACTAAAACTGTAGGTAAAACAAACGAATCAATTTCAGATCTTAAGTTTTCTTTTACGTCAGTATGATGACACATAGCAGGCATTCGTTTCAAATGCTAAATACAAAATCTGGCTACTGCTGATTTCTCCCTTTCCAATCTATTTTCTGTCATCTATAAAATAATTCCCGTCGGGTGACTTTCTCGTCCCGCCGTGTGTGTTTTGTCTAAGAGATAAGGCGGGAATGTTCTTAAGTAAGAAGCTTTAAACCGCGACGTTCTTAACATCTAAAAGCTCGTAACTATCGCTAATTTTGTTGAAGATGGTGGCGTAATACCGCGTCTATTTACTCCCCCTTTTTTTTTTCGACTTAGGAAGAAATTGAGCAAGAAACGGAAACTCCATCGACTCGTCTCAGTGACTCTGTTGTTAAAGAAAACACGAGCTCTATTTCGGTACGTTCGAAAAGGTTTACATCCGTATCATAATCTCTTCAAGGATTTAAAAAATTAAGTAAATAAAACTGAGAACTGTTGGCGCGATATGAAAAACATCTGAAAAAATTCGTTACGTAGGAGCGTATGAATAAATGTGCTTCAAACTGTTTGAACGCGTTTAGAAATTGAAAGTGCAAAGAGGTTTTTGCTAGCAACCGAAAAGAGCATTTTATCATTTTTCAATAACTTAGATATATGTGTGACATTTTGGCAATTGATATATGGGGTACCTTAAGTGTTCCGACAAACTTCTAAGGAAGATATGTCACATCATAAGGATTAAGAATTGTATACGGACTTATACTCGAAAATGCCAGGAGTAAGTGGTAGCAGATGTGGAAAATGGGAAAAGAAGAAAGAGAAGATTTAATTTGAAACATTTATTGGACATGAATACAAATGGTGTACGACAGCTTGAATGTTACAACAGAGGCTTGAACTGTGCCCCATTAGACGCCAAACATGCCTGACACCGACAGTCCATCAGAAAGCCGCGAATTAGTTGATCTTTCTGGAGCAGGGTTCATCCCGATTTGCTTGACGATTTACCACCAAATGTGAGGCGAAACATGATGGGGGCCCTGCTAATTTTGGACTAGATGTTCGTAGCCATTTGAACAGATCATTCCCGCTGATGGATTGGGTGTGATGGACCAGTTGCCTTGCCCCCCACGCTCACCGGATTTATCGAGCCTTGCACGATCTCGTTGCGTATGAAATGAATCTCGTGGCAAGACTCGCCTGCGCAGCTGATTCTCTATGTGATTTGTGAGCTGATTCTCTAGGTGTTCGCCGATAACATCGCGGCAAAAACATCGCGGACGAAAACGTCGCGGAGAAAACAACGCAAGGCGAAAACATCGTGCTACAAAACACCGTGGGAGAAAACATCGCAGTTCTAAAACATCGCGGTACAAAATATCGTCGTCGAAAATAAAGCGGTTCAAAAACTTCGCAGTTTAAAAACATTGTCATCGAAAATATCATGGTAAAAAAGAAAGTATCTATAAATCATCCCATGACGATAACATCGCAGACATGCTTTTTTCAGGTTTTAATAATTGTAAATGGATATTCCTATAATGATTTGGTGAGCGCAAGATGTAAAGAAGGATAATTTTTACTTTCACATTTTTTATTAACTAATAAATATTTGCTGAAAACGTAAGAAGGAAACTTAAGCATAGAACACTAAATGCAACTTATAGATTATACTTTTCCTGAAAAATTACTAGTAAAAACTTTATAAAAAGTGATTATTAATGGCCTTTGTTAGTTAACTATGTCGGTTTAAAATTCTATTAAGTTCTATAACTTGCTTTAATTTTCTATGCTTAAATTTCCTTTTTTATTTTCTCAGCAAAAAAATTATTGATTTAGTATAAAATATGTAAGTAAAAATTATCCTTCTTTCCATCTTGCGCTCACAAATCACTACGGGAATATCCATTTATAGTTAAAAAAAACAAGTTTGCAATGCTATCGTCATGCGATGACTTGTAAATACTTTATTTTTTATCACGATATTTTCTACGACGATGTTTTTAAACTGCGAAGTTTTTGAACTGCTTTATTTTCGACGACGGTATTTTGTACCACAATGTTTTCTCTTTGCGATGTTTTCTCCCACGATGTTTTGTAGCACGACGTTTTCGCCTTGCGTTGTTTTCTCCTCGACGTTTTCGTTTGCGATGTTTTTGCCGCGATGTTTCCGGCTGTACCCGATTCTCTATGTGTCTCTCTATTCTCTATGTTCGGCTACCTTTGAACATGTCCGGCAATAAATAGTCCATCGGCGTCATGTATGTTATACGTCTAATGTTGCTAACTTCGAATATCTGTTGCAATATTCAAGCTGTCGTACAACATTTGTATTCATGTCCAGTAAATGTTTCAAACTAATCACTATTGTTTCTTTTCTCATCTTCTACTTCTGCTACCACTGAACCCTCACATTTCCGGGCCCCATGGGTTCCTATGCAAGTTTTAATCCTTATGATGTGCTCCACCTCATATAGGAGTTTGTAGCAACATTTACGGTACACCCTGTAGAAGATTTTTTTAGCTAATAGCTGCTCCCGACGGGGTCGTTTATTGCACTGGCTGAGATCTGCACGCTGTCAATCTTGGCTCTGGGGTATAAGATAAACGAAGGGGTTGTTAATTAACACCTGTTCTGACAGGTAGCGTAACGTTCCAGTCTATTAGACGTCTAATCTTCAATCTCTTCCTATACTTAGTGCCTAGAAGGTGCACCTCACTCAGAATAGACAGAGACTAGTAAAGCTTCAGTCCAAGTTCTGTTGTTGAACATTTTTACGAAACGTCCCCCCACTCCCAGCCTGATAAGGAGTCGATTGTAAAGGGTTGGTGGAACTTCGGGAGTATCGAAACACATATTATTATTAATAATTAACACATTATTTTTATTTTCAATTCTTCCTGTAATATATATTTCGTTTTTCAACTTTCGCCAGATTATAAATTAGATCGAGTTTATATACGGGACAAGTATGTCATAAAGTTCTAGCTAATTTACCTGTCCTTGGCTACTAGAACTTCTAGAAGTTCTAGATACTAGAAGATAGAACTACTAGATACTAGAATTACTAGAACTACTAGAAGTGTCTAGCGACTATTCCCTGGTCTTCTTACAACTTTAAAATATAAGTCCATGGAAAGGTTAAAAGACCCTTTTATTCACGCAAAGAAATGATAACAGACGGTCCCTTTTCGGGCTTACAAGAAAGCCTCCATTTGGGCTTTAACTTAAGATAGAAAATAAGAAACTAAAGTAATTCTAACTAGCTAAATTTTAGCCCAAGCTATACAAAGATAATTAACCGCGTTGGCCAGTAATTAAACCTCGCCGGCGAATACTAGCATGCTAGACTACGGCCGTGCGTAATAAGCATGCTAGTAAAATAATGATGTGGCCCGAAGGCGGTGCACCATCTACTGAGAACTTCGGAGCCCTTCTATAGAAGTGAACTTAACTTCTCATTAAATGCTAGTTCTATTTCATTTACATGAAACGCGATAGTGAAATCTCATTCTGGCAGGGTGTTGTAGGTTGAAAGCAAGAATTTAAAGAAAAGAGTTTCAAAGTTAAAAGTAACAGTTTTTTTTTAACTGTTTAACTTTTTTTTAACTGTTTAACTTAACTTTTTAATTAAAAATATCTCTACAATACAATTTAGAGAAAAAGAGAAAACTTGGCAACGTACTAGTTTATTTCGTGAGCCGTCTGTCTGTACGCTAGTCTGGTTTATCTGTGTGATATTTTGAATTTGTTCATGCTTAGGAGTAGGACTCGGGTTACTTAGGTATTAAAGTTTCTTGTCGTGGTGAAAATATTTAAGTATTCGTATTTCTAAGAACATGCAAATATTGTTGGGTAAGTTTGTAAAATTTTAGTTATTCTACTACATGAAGTTTTATAAAACGTTTTACATATTTAAGCTTAGCTCTTATCTGTTTTCGTGGAGATATATACTTCTGCCTAATTGCAAAGGCAAGAATTCGTCAAAGAATAGAAAGATTAAAAAAAGACGTCCTTTAATAGTTAATATCATATAACGTAATACATTTATAATGTGGTATAGTTCGACCGTCTCAAACGCAACCTTAGCTGGCATTCTGCCAAAACACATGGACTCGTCCAAAAGGGGCGTTGTTACTTGCTGCGACGTGAAAGGACACATGAAAGTCTCCGGAAAGAGAGAATTTATATGCTTGAAGAAAAGAATATCTCCATCCTTCCCACCCTATTTTGAGAATAATTCGGTCCGAATGGCGCATGCGTGTTTGCGCTCATGGTCGCGGATGAGGCGGTCGAACTATAATATATTATAAATTTAGTACGTTATACGGGGCTGGTGTAATGTATGGGGTATGTAAATATATATTTACATAATAATATACATATCCTTTACAAACAATTATGCAAACATAATCCCTTATATGTAATTATAATATAAAGTAAAATATTTTTATTTGTAATTTATAATTTTGAGTACTTTGGCATTTTTAAGTGAAACTAAAAGAAATTGAAAAGATTTTTTTTTGGTTTAATAAGTTTAGAAAATGCTATTCTTTTATCAGTTTCGAAATATATATTTAAGCTATCACGTTACATAATCACTCAGACTATCGCATTGATTACATATATAATTTGCTTCGATTATAGCGCCTAAATCCGAGTTAGGCTCTTAATGTACCCCCTTCCATTTTGTCATCGGCTTTCATATGTTAAATATTTTAATGTCCATTCCTGAGATTTTATAGGGCTGATATGCATCTCAGTCAACAATATCTCTGCGTACATCCAGTATTTGCAAATGAAAGGTTAAATTTAAAGCCTAATAACCAGGTTCCGTTTTCCATGACTACTAATTTAATTTTAATCAGAGACACTTCGTAGCTCGTGGCAACAGAGCTAAACGAAGACAAGAACAAAGAAGTTTTAAAACGGCAGGTTGATGTTGCCAACCCTCTATTTTAAACTTAGATCCACGTTCTCATTTTAAAATCACTTCGCTTGTATATTCTGGTGAAGTAGACGGAAAAGAGAGGAAAGATCCGGCAAAAGAACTATCCCATTAATTAACGTAGACCTTATAAACTCACTAAAACAATTTTTGCGAGTCTGGAATGAGTCTAAGTGTACCTCAGCCAAAAAACTGCCTATTCATTTATCATTTACAAAGTCTCAGTTCCTTTACTACTACCTAAATTAGTTTTCTTTTTTTAGTTTCCGCTTCCATTAGCAATCTACAGAATTACATTCATCGACACCAACACTTTCCAGTTTCTTTCGAAGCACGCGAGTTTGACCTAAGATCTACGTTATACAAGAAATGAATAAAGAAATTGCTTATTTAGTATTTTCTTCAGATTTATACGTCTTCCACCGCTTCCTAGACTCTTTTCCTGTTACATAAATGTCCTTAGAAGGAAATGATTACCACTTCTACTTGGATCGAATCATTTAAGTCGGCATACATTGCGCGGGCGAAAGATAAGTACAGCAGAAGAACAGCCTACTCGGCAGTGGAAGTAGGATTTCTTTCCCGAGCAGAGAACTTAATCGTCACGAAGTTTTATCTTTCTCAGAAACAGGAATACGACACACGGGTGCACATAGCTAAAGACATTAAGAAGTTTCTTGAAGAAGACGTAACTCCGGCCGGTTCATACGAAAATGATTCGCCGCTTCCTTGATTTCTTTTAAGGGGACTCCTACACCTTAAAACCCATAAGATGTTCGAATAGGTGACTGTTGCAAGAATTGGAATAACTTATTTATTTTAAAAGCAATCACTACCAACTTTTTACAGCTGACTACATAACACAGCTGCTTTCTGAAATAGTCATCAGAAAGTTTGTGTTGCCACAAATATTTTTATAATTTAATCCGTTTTGTGACAACATTTTTCGTCATGTTTCCAACTTGCGCGCACAGTTTAAAACATTCTGTTTCATAATTTAATTCCATATTTAATATATATAGCTTTTATAACATGTGGAAACTACTGTGAACCTAAAATTCTAAAATTTTCACGCAAAATTTTTATTTTATTTTGAGTTGAGTTTATAAAATGTATTTTATTAAAAAATTTTTTAATGTTTTCGTCCATAAAATTTTTCAATATTAAAATATTCATCAGATTGTTGGTTCAGTTAGAAAATAGTGCCCATATAAAGAATTCCATCCAATCTCAAGTATGTACCATTAGCCATTTTTAAAATATCATGCGCGCAAGGTGGAAACACGGCGAAATATTTTGTCATGAAGAGGATTAAATTACAAAAATATTTGTGGCAACACAAACTTTCTGGTTACTAGTTTCCAAAGCAGCTATATTATTTAGTCAGCTGTAAAAAATTGGAAGTAATTGCTTTTAAAATAAATAAAATATCCCAATTCTCGCAACTGTCACATATTCGAAGATCATGAGGGGTTTAAGGTGTACGAGTCCCCTTAAAGGCATTTTGATGGCATCTGAGCAGTGATATTGCCTTTGTATAAATAGCTATAAGATCCCGCAACAACTATAAGTTTAATTCGGATTAAGAGAAATAAATTTTCAATCATTTTCATATCTGATTTTTTTTTATTCGCAGCTGGTTTTGAAGAAACAAGAAATGGTTTCGAAACTACGAAAAATATGCTGTTGAGGTCTAAACTTAAGTTGTTTGAAGTAGGAATGAGAGAATCAAAATGAATACTTTGGGACCATGAAGAGCATTTTATAAAATCGCATATGTAATTAATCTTTCACTCTATCTCCTTCAACGAGTTTACGAGCCAGTTTCCCTTAGAAATTCCTCCACGAAGGTATCTCTTTCCTCAGGCAGGTAGCCCTCGCTTATTTTGGCGTAATTAAATAAACCAAACCAAATCAAATCTATCTCCTTCAACAAGGAATCTTATTGTAAAACATCTGCATTAGAAAACTGTGTGGAATTGTAGCGTTTTCTCTTTCGTTCCTTCGTGATTTAAGTAGTAAATATATCCTGATAGCAACCAGAAGATTCATAGTTTGAAACCCAACAAAGTACAGCTGATTTTTCATGTCTCTTGCAAACACGCGATTTTTTCAGTGGCGCCCGAACTGAAATATGGTAGCAATGCAGCTGTATGTGGATGTGATCGACTGTATCTCGCGCATCATCTCAGTCATTCATTAAGGACTGCGAAAGGCGCAGCCAATTAATCCCACGTGAGTAGCCTTGGTGTGTTCCTTCCGCACTCGTGTCTGAAAACTAATCCCAAATGTGAACTAATGAAGCAGTTGCAAAACTACTTGGAGACAAGCACCACAGGCAGAAGACTGTATGATTCCCAACCAAAAGTTAACCACAATTTAAATAGCAGATCTTCGCACCTCACACAGTATCTGACAGGGCATGGCCCATGTATGTCCTATCTTTACAGATTTCTCCTAAGAGACAGTGACCAATGTATTTGTGGCAGTACTGATGACCCAGATCACTATCTGTTTGACTGCTCGCACACAGGGAATTCACATTTAAAAAGACCAACTGCAATCAATATGCCGGCATGGTTCAAGAACACAATTAAGAATAAATATGCGCTCAGCCGCATTGGAGACTGCACTACCATTGCTAAAAGCACTGCTGACAACCTGGAGTGACTCCTTTCCTTGGACACCGTGCCGTCAGCAGCCTGCTGAGTGCATAATTTAACTTAATGTCTTGTGTTTTTCTGTTTTTTGTTTTTGCTGTTTTTAATTATATTTAATATTATGATTCATCCAGAACTCATTTAATGTATTCCACAATTTGTAATGTATTCGGTCATCTTTACATCTGTATCTGAATTTTATAGCACATCCTTAATATAACTGTATGCCTAACATGTACCATAAGAGTGAAAAGTGTTCCGCTTAGTCTCAGCAGTTCCCACCATGCACCTTCTTTCCATATTCTGGTTCTTACTTCAGTGTTCCTCGTTTCGTGGCCAATCCCCGTAGGACACAGTACTAAGCTCTTTATTTATGTTTATTCATGTATTTATTTTTAATTCCATCGACGGGATCCAACAGGCTGAAAAGCACAGTAATTAATTAAAGTGTACGTATGCCCTTTCTTCGGAAAAAAATCCAATTATCCGGATTTTTGATTATTCGAATGGGGTCCGGTCCCAATTGATTCGGATAATTGAGTTCTACTGTATTTAATACATCCTTGCTTGCCTGGGCGAAGAGAGTTGGAACATAAACCACCTCTTTCAGGCCACTTTCATTGCCATTCAACCTAAAAAAGATCACATGTCACTCTTAATACTACCACTGACAAGAAATTACTATCCAAAGCAATCTCTCCACAAAAGATTCATTTTCCTCAATTTTGCTTACGAAGTGTGAGTAAAAAATTCATATCTAATCTAGAACGGATGGAAAAACGAAAGCGTTTTACTTCTTTTTCGTGTTATTGCAAAGAAATGACTGAAAGTGTGCTGGATAGAGGTGGCATTCCCCTCGTTGAAAGAAACACAACGGGAAATTTCTCTCTGCGACAGCCTGGAATGCAAATTGCACAGAACAGGTAACTCAGGAACAAAACGAGTTGTAGGGTCATTAAAAGTCGTTAAAGAGCGTCCTGTGATATTTGCGCCGCGAATAAACAGTCACGCATAGCCAGACACTGTCCGAAGATTTTGGTTTTCTCATCTGAATTGGTATTCCGAGCAGAGATTTTTCTTTTTGAAGAATTTGTATTTGGAATCATTTAAGCTGAAAATCGTAAATATTTTTAGATGAAAATTTCCGAAAGTGCATTGAATTTCGAGAAAAATTACAAAACAATGTGTTAACAACTAAATATTTTACCCTAAATTAAAAAACAATTAAATCCGAAAGCTATCAGATTTTACATTACGCACAAAAGGGCGTTTTTTTAACGTTTAGTGTATTACCTTTATTTATTAAATATCATGTTATTCGAACTTAAACCATAAAATTCAATCCAACAGCAATATCGTAAAATAATTTTAAAATGAGCTTATCTTTAGAATTTTCGATACACAGTCTCGGCGCTCTGGATAATAAAAATGTTTTTTAGTCCAAAGGGATTTGAATCCCGAAGGACTATTAGTTTCGTTTTGGCATTTTGCGTCGGACTCATAAATGTCGGTTCACTTTTCAAACTGTTGCCACAAAATGTTAGAGTCCTGCATTATATTTGAAGAAATCAAATAATGAAAAATCTGCATAAATGTATGTATATTTCTCGTATTGTGATAAAACAACGGTACATAGAGTCATCGAATTTTGAATAACGTAATCCTCCAACGAATATGAGCATGTGGAAGACCAAATTTGAAATTTGAAATTTGTTTTATGATCGATTTCCTATTTTTTAAAACTTTGACGAATTTTTGATTAACAAACTCAAGGATTTCAAAGCGAGCAATGGCAACGTTGTGCAGAAAAAACATTTTTATCTCCAGCGCGTGAGTCTCTGTTTCGGAAATTCTAAAGATATGCTCGTTTTAAAACTATTTTGCGATATTGCTGTTGCACTGGATCTTATGGTTTAAGTGCGAGGAACATGATATTTAATAAAGAAAGGTAACACGCAAAATGTTAAAAAACGCCCCTTTGGACGTAATTTAAAATCTGAAACATTTCAGATTTTGTTTTTTCTTTCGTACAGTGTTGCCATTGCTCGCTTTGAAATCGTTGAGTTTGTTAATCGAAAATTCTGTAAAGTTTTACAAAATATGAAATCGATCATAAAACAAATTCCACATTATGGCTTCCCATATTCAGTGGAATATTACGTTATTTAAAATTGGATAGCTCTAGATACCGTTGTTTTATCACAATGCAACAATGATACATAATGCAGGGTCTTTATCATTTAATTTCTTTAAATATAATGCAGGACTCTGATATTTGGTGGCAACAATTTGAAAAGTGAACCGACATTTATAGTGAACCAACGCAAAATGCCAAAACGAAACTAATAGCCCTTCTGGGCTAACGCCCTTTGGGCTAAAAGTGCAATTATATGACGTAATAAAATTTGATTATATTAAAATATAATGGGATTAAATAAATCTATATATTTATACACTATGTAAGGATCCTAAATTTTACTAACGTTTATTTTATTTTAAATCTTTACTATCACTTCTTATTTTCTACTTCCGGCCAGAATTAAAAGCTTTAACTTATTTATGCAACATTGTCTTGCGAACGCCAAGTACTTAAGTTGTGGTTTTTTGCCAAGCAAGAGAGAGGAAGGAGTTATTAGAAGCAGGCCGCTTGCCATAGTAGTTTTACTCGTTTGCTGGTTGCCTTCAAGGCCAGAGGTTTAGTCCTCTTGATAATCTCAAACGTATCGTAGTTTTAGCAGCTCTCTGTACTACATACGGATTTTTGTTAAATAACGGCCAATCTTAAAGTTAGGCACTTGTAGTTAGTTTTAGTTAGAGTTTTAGTTAGTAGTTTTATATTCTTGCGTTCAGACCACAAGTGGTTGGTCTCTGTATTCCGAAGTTCCGGAAATCTCTGTAAAGATAGAAAAATAAAGGGTTTCGTATACCCTTCCTGTGTGTATTGTCTACTTCACAATTTATTGAACATAGCTGGAGTAAGCTCCCTGTTCCGAGTCAGGACAGTTCATGTTTCCAAGGCAAGTAAAGAGGAACACAAGTCCTGATAACTAAGGATACAATTATGATAACTAAAGATGTAAATAAACTAAAATCAGTAAGAGTATAATTATTTTAAAGCTGTAGAGTCATTGTGTCCTTTTGAAGCAGCAGACGTGGAAAATGAGCAATGCCCTCTGAGGAATTCGACCCTGGACCTCTCGATTACGCTACATCACGAAGGTATGCAGAAAGGAGGAAGAAAATACGTTATATACTCCCTCTTTTAAAGGGTGAAGGGGTTAGGGGAAATCAATTTATCTACCTCAAGAAAGAATTTTAAATTGAATGATTCTGATATGCTTTTCATCATTGTGATGACAAGGCCTTATGTAAATAAGGAATTATTGCAGAATAGGTTGAGTACAGGAGTAGCTAATACAAAACAAGTAACACTACTAGTAATAATAGTAATAATAGTAAACAACCCAAAACTATATCGATAGCGATTGGAAAAATTCGGAGATTTTCATACGCCACATTGACACTTCATTTTCAGCAATATTCAGAACTCAGATAATCGATTGTTTAGAAGGTTGATGCTTGGATATTTGAGATTTAACTTCTGTTAAAGGTATTACATGAAATCTTTTTCGATTGATTATTCTATACAGGGATTTTATTTTATGGATGCCATGACTCAAAAGATTTTAAGTCTATTCTCTTCCATTTCTAAACAGTTGGTTGTGATTATTGTGGAAACAAAACTGATCATCATATACTACTTCGGAAACAATGGATTTCGCTGCGAAGGGAGAAACCCTGTAGATATCGTCTCTACCTAATCGACTTTATTATCCTTCCAATTAAGTTCGCGGATTTTCGCTAACCTAATTAAACGAGGAGCTTGTGATCAAATACCACGAAAGACTAGAGGAAAATGGAAACCCTTACGCCTGAAGGAACATTTTCCTTGTTTCCTGTTATTAACGGTCTCATCCTGGTGTCGCTTCTGAATCGTTTCATGTTACGACGTTAACGAAATCGGTAACAAAGAATGTCTTTTTTGTAATTCTTGCTAGCTTGAAGACTTTTTTTTTTTTTTTTTTGGTCATTATTTTCTCTACCAGAGAATTCATTTTTACTTTCTTGTACGAAGTAAAAACGAAGTATCGAAATAGCGAAAATTTTCGGGTATCATATTCCAACTAAAATATCCATTTTGACCACTATCGAATGCAATTTAATGATGTTTCTGCATATCTGACAGAACAAAAGACTCTTTCTCCC
This sequence comes from Stegodyphus dumicola, assembly GCF_044657685.1. Lineage (NCBI taxonomy): Eukaryota > Metazoa > Arthropoda > Arachnida > Araneae > Eresidae > Stegodyphus > Stegodyphus dumicola. The sequence continues at coordinate 15,009,423 of NC_140772.1, read as the reverse complement.
CCAAAAAATTATAAAACTGATTTAAAATGAATTCTGAAGAGAATTTTTCGTGGCGTCTGTACGTACGTACATATCTCGCATAACTCCAAAGCGAGTTGCCTTAGAACGTTGAAATTTTGTATATAGGACTGCTATAACATGTAGATGTGCACCTCCTATTTGGGTTGCAGTCGGCCACACCAATATATATACATATATATCTACTCTGTTACTCGGCTCAGTGATCTCAGTTTCTTTATTCTTATATGTTTTTAAATTGTGCATATTTTGCTTAATTGGATTATGTTGATTCAGAAGTCAAACAACAAATTTTATATGGATTATGTTGTTCTTATCTTCTGGTTAAAGTTTTTGTGCCTTTAGTAAATCTGCATGCAATATTTGTAGAATTATCAATAATTTAAAAGTTGTTTAACTGCGGCTAATCCTAATTACTTTTATGCCGGCCATATTTGTTTACCTGTAAAACTTAGCAGAATAGTGGATTTGTTGCCAAGCTAGAGAAACTAAGCTTTGCAACAACAAAGATAATGCCTTCTTTTCTTATTGTGAATTTAATCTTGCTTAATCCATTCTGGAATTTATTCGAGGAAATACGTGTTTAAGATTTATTTCGTAATTTTTAATATAGATATTTTGAGTTTTTATGCCTTTTTGCCCTGTTGCGAAGTGCGAGCTGAATTATTTGAATGAGAAATACTGAATTGTCTTTGAAAAATTGTTTCTTTTCTTTTCTTTTTTTGGTTAATTTCTTTTACACATCGTTTCAGATTTATTATAGTATTTGAAAAAATATGGAAACGACTAGATGATATAAATTTTGTGCATTCTGAGTAATAAAATGAATTAAATGTAACGCTGTTAAGTGAACCTAGCGCCAGAGTGTCGCTACGGTAAACAAATATAGTGAATTTTAAAGACTGCATTTATTCTATTGTGGTTTATGCGCTATCGACGAAGTAAATTTAATTCAATCCAATAAGTTTTAAATGAAATGCAAGAAAAAAGGTGTATAATTTAATATCCGTTCAGGGACGTCATGTGGTGTACACATCAGATTTTTATGTATGCAATAATCTGGATGTTGAAGACACATGTTGATGGCATATTTATTAGCGATGGTAACAGATGCACAAAATTATTTGCAGTCTTGGCGGATTTTAATATTTTTCAATTTTTATTGACAAACAGTTTCATGCATAACGTGGCGCTAAGGACACACATTCGAATGAATTTTACGTTTCCTTATACGAAGTAAATGAAGTACTGCAATCACGAAAAATTCCGGGTATCATATTTCAACGAAAATATCCATTATTGAATGCAATTTAACGATTTTTTTGAGTGACATCTGTACGTAAGAACAGACTAAAGGGCTCTTTTTCCCCAAGCGGACTGTAAAATTAATCTAAAATGGATTCAGAATATATTTTTTTGGTGACGTCAGTACATACGTATGTATGCATGTATCTGGCATAACTCTAAAAATTAGTAGCCTCAGAACGTTGAAATTCTGTATATAGGACTGCTATAACATGTACCTGGGCACCTCCGGTTTTGGTTGTTACCCGCCTCACCAGACGTTCGCCATTAAAATACGTCGCCATTAAAAAGAAAAAGAACATACAGTTAGAATTTTAAGTCTATTCCTGATTAGGGAATTTTATTTTACATTTTTATGTTCAGGAATAGACTTAAAATTCTAACTGTATGTTCTTTTCATTTTTAATGGCGACGGTCTCTTATTTGAAAGTACGTGGAATTAAATCCACAGCCTCGTAAGTAAAGTTGTTTTACCCGCCTTTTCTACACGTACAGTTATAGAATGTTCTGGAAATATTTAAAGCGAATTGGATTGGCTGACGACATTTCTTTGAAGCTCCGCCTTTCCAGAGGCTATAAAAGGACTCGCAAAAAAATATCGGGGGCTTTTTCTTAAATGTCACGATGTAGTAAACTTCATACAAAAAGTTATTAGTAATTCTTTTTATTTACTCCGGAGATCAGATTTTTGTAACTGCTATTTCTCTTGAATAATAATAAATGGATCCTGTTTAAAACTTATCGTCTGATAATTTAAGCTACGACTAAAGCTGGTACATCCCATATATATATATATAGTCACTCTGTTACTCAACTTGCCGATCTCAGTTCTTTTTATTCTTATTAATTGGTAAACTGTGCACTGTTTGCTTTAAAACTGATTGAATTATGTTATTCTTATCTTCCGGTAAAGGCTTTTGTACCTTTAGTTAATCTGCATGCAAAGTTGTAGAATTATCAATAATTTAAGTGTTGTTTACGTACGGCTAATCGTAATTTTTGTTTACATTTGATATATAGCAGAATAGTGAATTAAGTCAGTTTCTGCAGCTTCAATGTTTTTTTGCCGAGTGGTACCAAAAGTAAACTTTCAGTTTTTTGCATCGAAAAATTTGCCTTCTTGCCTGATGGCCGAATTGCTTGCTTTTGAGTAGAACTCTAATTCTAAAAATTGTTTTTGAAATTGTTTTAAATGTATTCTTATTTTTTCTATATTTTTTAAAAATTTTAATGAAGATATTTTGAGGTTTTATGGATTTTTACCTTACCGTGATGTGTGAACGGATTTAATTGAATGAGAAATCCATCTGTATTGAAATTCTAGGAAATAAATTTAAATGAAATGCAGCAAAAAATGAGTATAATTTAATTAATATGCCGTGGAAGGAAATCATGTTGTGTTCGAATTGGAATTTTTAGATTTAAGAAAAGCAGCAGAAGCAACGCAACTGAGAAGTGAAGAGCGAATGAGCAGTCTTCAAGATGAAAGTTTGGTTCCGAATAATTTGGATTATTTTTACTTTTAATCCCTATTGGTCGTTAAAAGATTCGATTTTTCAAACATGAGCTTATTAATTGGCTGAAACATTATGTAAACCTGTGCGTCATTGGTTTTGCATAAGAATCATATTGTAATGCATAAGTTTGAAATAACGCAGTTTAGAAAGGTTTCTAATAAGCAGTTACTATTTTTAGAACGAAGAAGGGAAATACTCAAATTAAAATGGAGAGTTATGAGACTATTTTAAATTATAATTTCAATTTTAAATTTTGAAAAATTTTAAAAAAATGTTCTTAAAGGTGTATATTTTTAAATGCTTAAGTATGAACATAAGCATTAGAAGAAATTATTACGAAAAAAACTTTCTTGTGTTCAGACCATTCTGGTACATAGATGAAACATTGTCCTTCAACTCTTTAAGAGTTCAAGCACAATGCTCCATCTATATTATTCATGTAGGAGTGCTATTTTATTCACTTTTAATGTCAACATTAAAAGCAAGTTGTGAACAATGTATGTTTTTAAATGCTCAACTATGCATATATCACATCTATATACACTCATGTCCATAAATTAAGGATAATTCTGAGTCACGCGGGAATCGAACTCTAAAATAACTATATCACCTGTAAAATCACTACACACGTTTTCAAGAATCATATGCAAATTTCTGGAAGTAACCAGATGACACCGATGGTACGTCACAATGACGAGAGTGTAAGAAAGTGATATACTATAAGGAATACAGGCAAAGAAGTAAAATTGCTCGCAGGCGCTTTATAAGCATTTCAGTGCAATAACCGAATAGTTATGACCCAAAGGACGCATTTGGATGATTTTTTACGTGGTAGAATTATCGGCCGTCTGGAATGTGGGCGTACCCAACTGGAAGTATCAGACGAACTTGGAATTGCCCAGAGTGTCATCTCCAGGCTTTGGCAACGATTCCAAGATGATGGTAATGTGAGTAGACGTTACAGCACAGGTCGCCCCATAGTTACAACGCCGAATGAGGACCGGTATTTGGCAGTTACTGCCAAAAGAAACAGGCGGAGCACAGCCTCAGACCTGTCTCGTCAGCTCTCTTCAGCCACTGGTACGACAATTTCAAGGCAGACCGTGTATAGACGCTTAGGGCAGATTAGTCTATATGCTCGTAGACTTGTCAGATGCGTTCCACTTACTGCAACTCACTGCCGCCTGCGGTTAGCCTAGACTAGAGAGCATGCATTGTGGACACCGCAACAGTGGGCTTGTGTGATGTTTTTCGACGAGTCTAGGTTTAGTTTGCAGTCTGGTTCTCGCCGGACTTACATATGGAGAGCTCCAGGTACCCGTTACCACCAAGAAAATATCATTGAACGACACCGGTGGTGATGCAGGAGTGCTCGTTTGGGGTGGAATTATTCTGGGTTCCAGAAATGACCTGCATGTTCAAATTGGAACCATGACAAGCCAAATCTATCGGGACGTCATTCTGAAACAACTTGTACGTTTGTTTCGGGGCGCCACGGACGCACAATTTGTCTTTATGGATGGCAACGCCCGTCCTCACCGTGCAAACATCCTAAGCGAATACCTTCAATCGGAGGATATCACCCGTATGGACTGGCCAGAATTCTCACCGGACTTGAATCCAGTAGAGCACGTGTGGGATACGCTTGGCCGACGAGTTGCAGCCCGTCAACCTCCTCCTACATGTCTACGGGAACTTCGGAGAGCTTTGCGTTTTGAGTGGTGTAATATCCCCCAAGATCAGATTGATAGTTTGATACCCAGCATGCCTATGCGTTGTACGGACTGTATTGCATCGTCTGGGAGAAGTACAATGTTTTAACAATCATACCAACTATGTAATTTTTTTTTTTTTTTTTGTAAATAGGTTCTTTTTATAATTTGCTCCAGGGAGAAAATTGCTAATTGTTTAAATAATATCAAACATATAGCATCTTTTTTTGCTCTTTACCTTTTGTTTAATAAATAAGCTTTAGAAATAAGTCAAATTTGTTTTTGCTTCTAACTCTTCCTTTGCCTGATTTTGCATTATCCTTAATTTATGGACATGAGTGTATATGGAATGTTTTTTTTGGTTTATTCGATGATGGCAAAGCACTCGAGGGTTATCTGCTTAGGAGGAGGAATACCTTCGTGGAAGACTTGCGAAGGGAAACTGGCTCGTATACACACATGGAGAAAAACACTAAACACGCCCAAGCAGCCAACCCGTGTTTTAGTATTGAAAATTAAGAAACAACATTTATCCTGCCTTATTCCCGTACTAACACTATTTCATAAAATATATTTTATACGGACTTCGAAACTCTTTAATTTTTCACTCGAAGGTAAGTTTTAATTTATTTCCAAAAAGATAAAAAGGTAGCGTAATCAATGTTTAACTATTATCGTCGCAGAATTTATAATGTTGCGAAATATCTTTACATTTCAAGATTCTAAGTGTCTAGAATCGAAAGTTACTCTGAGAGAAAGATAAAAAAACATTTTTCCTTTGGTAGTAAAGTAAACCGGTACCGTATTCAAAAGTTTGAAATTAAAATTTCAAACCTTAGCGAGCTGTGGAAACTTCTTTCGAACTATTGTTCGCAGCAGCCATATAAATGTAAATTTTTCCTGCCTTTCGTTACGAAGGTGTAAAGAACTCAGTCTCGAAGCGAAAAAGAATTTCTATTCTTTTCGCTTTGTGTTACGCAAAGAGGTATGGAAAAAAAGACTTAATTTTAAAAAAAATTTAGGCGAATGAATAAAGTCTTTTAAAATGTAGGACAATTAGTGGTAAAATTAATGAGCCTTTAGTAAAACAGAATTCTAAAGTTTTTATTACAGATTTCTAGGCTGAAGAATTGCCATTATGCATCATTTTAAAAGAAACAAAATTTTAACAGAAAGTAGCACATACTGCAATTGTTATACACTAGAGAATTAGAATCACGTACCGTTTTAACCATGATTAGATTTTCAAATAAAATAGTGTGTGCTATAATTTATTATTTTTTCCTTCTCTATCAGTGCCTACCAGAGGCCGTGAAGTAAAGTCGCTCAACACTGGTAGTTACGACCTGCAATTTTTATACACTACGGAATTAGAATTAGGTGTCGTTTTAAACATGATTAGATTTTCAAATAACATAGTACGTAACGGGTGGCCATAATTAAACTGACAGTGCTGACAGTGTTCTGTAGCGGGATCTATTTTCGAGAATGACGCCACATTTTGTAGGAAGATTAAACAAGACGGGGGACGAAGGATTCCGTGAAAAAAAAATTAGTTCCAAAAGTCACCGCTAGGGGAATATTTGACGATGTGTAATAGAAAATAGAGTGTTAACAAATGCAAATCAATACGGAAATCACCTTTTATTTTGCATTCAAATGAGGTTCAAGGTGGCTGCCGTTGTTGTGGACCACATATTGCATTCTGTGCACAGTATGCACAACAGTAAAAAGTAACATGTCTGCAGGAATCTCCCGTACAGTCCATGATATGTTGTCCTTCAACGTAGCCAGGTCCTGGACCACTCCTTGATAGACCTTGGACTTAAGGTAACCCCATAGCCAGAAGTCGCATGGGATAAGTTCAGGCGACCGAGGTGGCCATGCAGTTCCAAAGTAGCGGCTAATGACTCTTTCTGTTGTGAATTTCTGTCGTAGCATCTGTTGCACCCGTACAGCAACGTGTGGAGGGGCTCCATCTTGCATGAAAATGATTTTCCCCAGGTATTGTCTTTGCTGAAGTGCCGGATTGATAAATCTGTTCAAAATGTGGCGATATTTCTCTCTGGTAACAGAACAGGTTTCCCGTCCTGTCGGGGTAATGTTCTCATAGAAGAACGGACCTGCGATAAATTTTATTCTGTATTAATTTGCATTTGTTAACACTCTATTTTCTATTACACAGCGCCAAATATTCCCCTAGCGGTGACTTTTGGAACTAATTTTTTTTTTCGCGGAATCCTTCGTCCCCCGTCTTGTTTAATCTTCCTACAAAATATGGCGTCATTCTCGCAAATAGATCGCGCTACAGAACACTCTGAACACTGTCAGTTTAATTATGGCCACCCGGATTATTTCTTCCTTCTCTAGCAGTACCTAGTTCCAGGCGAACGGGATGGCTGCATGGGCACTTTCTTGATTTTCCCTATGTGTAAGATGTATAAAAGCCAGTTTCCCTTAGAAAATCCTCCACGGTAGCTCCAACCTGTGCTCGATTCCAGTTGAGCCAACAGCCAACGGGATGGCTGCATGGGTGCTTTCTTGATTTTCTCTATGTGTAACGTGTTTACGAGTCAGTTTTCCTTAGAAAATCCTCCACGAAGGCATCCCTTTCCTTAGGCCCTCGTTCGCTTTGTGACTATTAAATAAACCAAACCAACTTTTTCTAACGCTTATAACGTTTCACGCCAAGTTCGTAATTATTCGCATTTCATATCAAGTTTTAGTCGATCTTACTAATTAATTCTGCTATGTAACAGATGTTGTAATATATATATCATTTATCATTAATAATAATAACTAAATAATGGTGAGTGATTCTAATACTAGCACAGGAAGTAAAATATCTGTTAATTCTAGGTTACTTAACATACTTAATTAATATAATAATTAATTATTAATATAATATTATTAATAATTAATATAATTAAGTGTATATAATTAAGTATACTCATTAATATTAATATAATTAAGTATACTCATTAATATTAATATAATTAAGTATATTACTATGCTTAATTAATATTAATTAATATTCTTAATTAATATACTTCTAGGTAGCTAACATAGTAGTTAAGTAATTTGGTAAAAGTAAGATGGGTGTCTACTTACGGCTCTCTCAAAATGCAGAATTATGATTTTATATGAAAGATTTATCCAAATAATGGATGGTGCTTTTTGTAACCCTAAACCTTCGTATTAGAGTAACCATACGTTATCGGGAAACAGGCAATGGAATGAAGTTGTTGAGAATTTACCAGCAATTTACGAAACTTTAAAGAAGCTTTAATTGGCTAAATTACTGCGTGCTGCATTGAAGCAATTTGGATTTTTAAAGTGATTTTCGTGTTATACCGAATGACTCTGTCAGAAACGAATTTTTTTGCTATTCTTATGGGCATTCTACAATACGAAACTTGGAGTAACTGAGGATTAGTATAAAACTTTCAAGTGGGAATAAATTTAAAGTTGTGGTGTGAAAATCGCATTGTACCTTATAGGGTATTTCTCCCGCCTTCTTGGTATGCCTCTGTGGTGTGGTGGTCTGCACGCTGGGTGCGTATTCCAGAGGTCCATGGTTCGATTCCTGGCTAAGGCGTTGACCATTTTTCATCACTTCTGCTTCTAAAATACCCTAATGTTACTATAACCTTATAGTTAAAAGTGTCTGTGGAGTCACATAATTCTGTTAGAAATTAAATTATAGATACATCTTTTAGTATAGGATAGCTTCAGTAAATCTGAGAGAACGAAACCCGTTATCATTGTGTGTGACCGATGACATCGTGTGTAACATGTGAATGACACAGATATGGAGTTATCGGGTTTCAAGGCTTTAGTAGCCCCATTATCGTCTGTAAAGCTCACGCCAACTTTTTTCAATAGGACGACTCTATTACGAGCATGGCTTCCAGAACAGAGTACGCACTGTAGAGTAGAATATCGTGAGTGTAATGGTAAAATGTAACACCCAGATCTGCTCAAGCCACCCATGTTGGGAGGCGGAGCTTAATGGCGGTTCCGTGGCGGTTCTCAGTCTGGGGAACATTGTCGCCCCTCTACCGCTCCGAGGTAGATACATAGAGGGGACCTTTATAGATGACAGTATGATTTTCCCCATCTTCGTCTAATTTTCATACAGAACATACCGGAGAACAGACCCAGAAGTCTCCATTCCCTCATTCCCGCCCAGCATCCGCTTATAGAGATGATATTTCTTATTGGTATTTTGAGTGCACTCGCATCGTATTTCTTATTTGCTCATCGTTGAAAGAGGTGTAAAGTTAATAGCTATTTTTACCTCCTTGCACAAAGTAAAAAGGAAGTATTGTAATGGCGAAAAGTTTCAGGTAGCATATTTCAACGAAAATATCCATTTTGACCGCTATCGAATGCAATTTAACGATGTTTTTGCTTGATATCTGTACATAAGGACAGAATAAAAGACACTTTTCCTCCAAAAAAATTATAAAACTGCTTTAAAATTAATTTTGAAGAGAATTTTTCGGGCCGTCTGTACGAACGTATGTACGTAGGTGCGTACGTACGTACGTACGTATCTCGCATAACTCAAAAACGAGTAGCCTCAGAACGTTGGAATTTTGTCTATAGGACTGTCATAACATGTAGATGTGCACCTCGTATTTTGGTTGCAACCTGCCTCGCCCAAACGTATATAAATATATTTATATATATATCCAGTCTGTTACCCGGCTCAGTGATCTCAGTTTCTTTACTCTTATATGTTTGTAAATTGTACATTTTTGCTTGCTTTTTTGTGTTTTTATCTTCCGGTTAAGGATTTTATGCCTTTAGTAAATCTGTGTGCAATATTTTTAGAATTATCAGCAATTTTAAAAATGTTTAATTGCCGCTAAGCCTTTTTTTAATGGCGGCCATTGATGTTTACATTTGAAACAGGAGACTAGTTGATTTGTTGCCAATCTAGAGAAACTTAGCTTCGCAACAACAAAGATAACGCATTCTTTTATTATTGCCAATTAAATCATGCTTAATTCTTTCTGGAATTGTTTTGAGGAAATAAGTGTTTTAGATTTACTTCGTAATTTTTAATATAGATATTTTGAGTTTTTATGTATTTTTGCCTGGTCGCGAAGTGAAAACTGAATTAATTGAATGAGAAATACTCAATCGTCTGTGAAAAACTGTTTCTTTTTGTTTTGTTTGCTTAATTTCTTTTATACATAGTTCTAGCTTTATTAAAATATTTGAATAGAACATATGGCAACGATTAGATAATTCTTTAAATGATATAAATTTTGTGCATTCTGAGTTATAATATGAACGAAATATATAAGTTAACTGTTATATAATTATTGGATTATATAACAGTTAACTTAGCTTCCGTTATGTAATTATTATATAAGTTAACTGTTATATAATTATTAATATTGTTAAGTGAATCTAGCGCCAGAGTGTCGCTATGGTAAACAAATAATAGAGTGAATTTTAAAGAATGCATTTATTCTATTGTGGTTTATGCGCTGTCGGCGAAGTAGATTTAATTCAATTCAATAAGTTTAAATGAAATGCAAGAAAAATGCGTATAATTTAATATTCCAATACAAGGAAATTTTGAAAAATCTGATGTGGTGTACACATCAGATTTTTTTAAATTATTATCCAGAATCTCTCCGTTTCTGATGAGGAAAAGTGATCTCCTTATTTATTATTACATTAAATAATAACACGTTGAATGGTCTTGAACATAACTTTTTATGCTTTTAATTATAGATTGCAATTGTATAATATCCAAGCGGAGAGGGAAAATGTCTTTTTGGCTTTCTTGTAAGCTTTTGACAACTTAGCATGGAACTTCCCATTTTTATTTTTTTAGCTTTTCCTATATTGCTCTCTTTCTAGAAGTGACAGCAAAAAAAAAAAAAAAATCTTTTCCTTTCCTCGAGAAAGGGTTGAAAGCGTTCATCTTCAGGTCTTCCTCGTGTTGCTATGCCAACGCCCCTGAAGAGAAATCCTTACTTCTTCCATCCTCGGACTTAGTTTACCTACATTTCCTTTTTTCCTTCCTTCTTAGAATTTTTCTCGGGTGGGAGAAGACATCCAACTCGATGAATGGCGTCCAGGAGTGCCCAAGGCATTTCTAACCACCCATGCCACCATTCGTCGCCTTGAACTGGACGCCACTGTCATCGGCGATGAATGAATTCGAAGATTTTGAAAAGCGTTTTTATGTTTTCTTAACACTTGAAATTTCGAGTATTAGAGTTTTTTTCATAATGTGTTCATTGAATATACAGGGACTTAGGAAGATTATTTTATTTTCTTGAATACGAGAAGATTCAAATATAAGATGATATTTAATTCTGAAAGTGTTACATAGAGAATATTAGCCTGCCTATAAGCCGAACATAACGCTTTGTAACAATTCTTATTATGTTTAACAAATAGTTAGTTTAAACATTGTCTTTTCTAAGATTTCTATCACATCTTTGCGTAGGTTATGCATATTAGGAGCACGTGAAAAGAGTTTAAAAGCTACTTAGCCTAAATACAATTCATGTCTAGTGCCGGGAGAACCTGTCGTGCTCCTGGGAGAATTTCGAGTCACTCTGTATTTTATTGGGGTCGCAGCGTTTCTAATTTGTCGTTCGAAGGATTGTAAGTGACGTGAGATATGAAAAATAATCAGATGTCATGCTTAAGACATATTATTTGGTGATAGGTATAGCATCATAACATAGCGTTTTATTATTATGAACATTATTATTATTATTAGACCAAAAGGGGCTATTACTCAAAATGGGATTTTGCGTCGGTTCTGTATAAACGTTATATCACTTTTCAAATCGTTGCCACCAAATATGACAGCCCTGCATTATTTTTAACAAAATTAAATAATAAAAAAAAATCTGAAATTTTTCAGATTTTAAATTACGTCCAAAAGGGCGTTTTTTTAACGTTTTGAGTGTTACCTTTATTTATTAAATTTCATGTTCTTTGCACTTAAACCATAAAATTCAGTTCAAGAGCAATATCGCAAAATAATGTTAAATTATGCATATCTTTAGAATTTCCGATATACACAGTCTCGCGAGCTGGAGTTAAAAGTATTTTTTTTTCTATATAACGTTGCCATTTCTCGCTTTTAAAGCATTGAGTTTGTAAATCAAAAATTCGTTAAAGTTTTACAAAATATAAAATCTATAATAAAACAAATTCCAAATTTGGGATTTCAGATGCCCATATTCGCAGTAGGATTTCGTCATTCAAAATTCGATGGCTCTATGTACCATTGTTTCATCACAATGCGAGAAATATACATACATTTATGCAGATTTTTCATTATTTAATTTCTTCAAATATAATGCAGGACTCTAACATTTGGTGGCAACAGTTTGAAAAGTGAACCGACGTTTATGAGTCCGACGCAAAATGCCAAAACGAAAGCAATAGTCCTTCGGGACTGAAATCCCTTTGGACTAAAAATATGCATGTATGTGTGTATGTATCTCACAATGGGAAAAAATAATAATACCTAGAGTCTTCAAACTTTAATGTAGTTCTTCCCACAAGCATGGGAACTTAGAAGCTCGAATTTTGGATGCTGATTTTGTTTTATTATTTATTTCCTATTTGTAGAACTTTAATAGATTTTTGATTAACAGACTCAACGATTTAAAACTGAGAAGTGTCAATGCTGTTGAGACTAAAACATTCTTATTTCAAGCCCGCAAGACTGTTACCATTCGGAAAAATGTAAGACAGTTACTTTCAGTTTTAGTTTTAGTATAAAAATATGTCTGGCACAAGGTTACTATAAATGGAGTAGGCCTCCCACTTATGTCCGGTGCAATGAAAATAAAGTTATCAAATGTCACGGTATGACGTCACGACTTATCATGGCCGCTGCCATAAGTGGATTTCTGGTTGGCTTTTTTTTCAATCTAATCTGCGTTGTTTATACATTAGCTTTTTATCACTGAAACTGAACGTTTTTAAGTTTCCCGTTCTAATGTCAATACTTAACCTAAAAGTTTTCATAATTACTACATAGAAAAATCACAAGAATTTCAAATAACATTTCAAATTTAATGAAATCGAGGTACACAGCGAAAACCAAAAATGGGACAGTTCACTATCTCCCGTTCTACCGGACCGATTGACGAAATTTAAATTGTCCGAAAGCTTCCGTGTCTCGAAAATACGACTTATAATGTATATTAGATTTATATTTACATCATTCTAACATAGGTATTTTGACACAAAATTGGACTTTTTCGGAAATAACATGTCATTTTTACTTCCTTGTACGAAGTAGAAAGGAAGTATTGTAATCGCGAAAAGTTTCAGGCAGCATATTTCAACGAAAATATCCATTTTGACCGCTATCGAATGCAATTTAACGAGGTTTTTGCGTGATATCTGTACGTAAGGACAGAATAAAATACTCTTTTCCTTCAAAAAAATTATAAAGCTGCTTTAAAATTAATTCTGAAGAGAATTTTCCGTGGCGTCTGTACGAACGTATGTACGTACGTGCGTACGTATGTATCTCGCATAATTCAAAAACGAGTAGCCTCAGGACGTTGAAATTTTGTATATAGGACTGCTATAACATGTAGATGTGCGCCTCCTATGCAATATTTTTAGAATTATCAACAATTTTAAATTTGTCTAAGTGCCGCTAAGCCTTTTCTTAATGGCGGCCATTGATATTTACATTTGAAACAGGAGAATACTGGATTTGTTGTCAATCTAGAGAAACTTAGCTTCGCATCAACAAAGATAACGCATTCATTTATTATTGCCAATTAAATCATGCTTAATCCTTTCTGGAATTTTTTCGAGGAAATAAGTGTTTAAGATTTACTTCGTAATTTTTAATATAGATATTTTGAGTTTTTATGTATTTTTCCTTCTCGTGAAGTGAGAACTGAATTAATTAAATGAGAAATACTCAATCGTCTGTGAAAAACTTTTTTTTTTTTTTTTTTGTTTTGTTTTGTTTTGTTTTGTTTGCTTAATTTCGTTTATACATCATTCTAGCTTTATTATAGTAGTTGAATAGAACATGTGGAAACAATTAGATAATTCTATTCTTTAAATTATATAAATTTTGTGCGTTTTGAGTTATAATACGAACGAAATATATAAGTTAACTGTTATATAATTATTGGATTATATAACAGTTAACTTAGTTTCCGTTATATAATTATTATATAAGTTAACTGTTATATAATTATTAATACTGTTAAGTGAATCTAGCGCCAGAGTGTCGCTATGGTAAACAAATACTAGAGTGAATTTTAAAGAATGCATTTATTCTATTGTGGTTTATGCGCTGTCGGCGAAGTAGATTTAATTCAATCCAATAAGTTTAAATGAAATGCAAGAAAAAATGCGTATAATTTAATATTCCGTACAAGGAAGTCATGTGGTGTACATATCAGATTTTATTTCCATATTCTGATTGTACGACTCAAATTATGCTTAAATATCAAATTTTGAAATTTTTGGAGAGAAATTTATTCAGAAATTTAAAAAATTTATTTTTGCTAATTTTTTTCCAGTTTGCGCCAAGAATAATTCGCTTGGTGAACTTCTTAATTTATAGTAGCCTATTTTCCTTTCTTTTCTCTTCATTGTCCACGAGCGGCAAAAAAGTCATTGTTCATACTTTCAAATAATTTTAACAAAGTGCGTGTACCACATTTTCGTTATTATCGCTCATAATAAATACGCCAAATTTCGAAACGCGCCAAAATGTAAATTCACATCTATCTTAAGAAATTTTGAATAAAAATCTCTAATTTTTTGCGGGTGTGCTTAGAAATACATCTTCTGTAAGTGATAGCAAAACTTTTGTAGGTTATAATTCAAAATGTTTTTCCAAAAATACATAAAAATTATTTAAAAATACAAATTTTGGAAATAAATCATAAAACGTAGGCGAATTTTATTTGGAATGAACCTGAATTTCGAAATATAAAATAAGAAATCAAGTAAGTTTAATTTTAAAAAAAAAGATACTAATAAACATATATCAAATTCAATTAACGTGGAGGAGCTAAAATTTTGAGAGCTAATTTTTTGAAAACTACTCATGCAAGTTTTACAGAACTCAGAACTTGGCAGTTTGGCATAATTTGAGTAGAAGAATCGAAATATGGAGAAACCTCGGCATGCCATTTCAGAAAAAGCCCGATTTTGTATCATACTACCTGTATTAGAACAATGTTATATAAAAATCTAATACATATCCTAAGTCGAGCTTTCGAGACATGAAAACCGCAACATGAATTTCTTCAGTCGGTAAAGTAGAACGGGAGATATAGAACTGTGCTTTTTTTTTTCCGCAGTGTACATGAAAATATGTAAAGGGTAACTATAACACAAATATATACATGGTGAGACCTGGAAGATCAGTGGGAGTTTCAGTGGTATTTTATGCAAATTAAAGACACTTTTTTCAGCCTGTGAACGTTGATATTTGTTTTCAAATTTTAATTTTCAAATTTCAAATTCGTAATTTTATTAATAATATGTTTCTTAGGCTTACTCGTACGCCGTATGGCGGCCATGATAAATTTTGATACGTTGCTGACATTTTATTGGCTTCATTTTTGTGACACCAGGGTTATCCCATAGAGTATCTAACCTCCTTAGTTTGGCAACCACGGAAATACTAAAGATATGCTCTTTTTAAATATTTTGTAATTTTGCTGTTGGGGTGAATTTTATGTGGCTATGATGAGCCGAGAAAAGACTGAAAATATATTATGTATGTTAATAAATCTAAAAATGCCAAAACAGGGGTTAGCAGCAGTGAGTGCAAGAGTGTGCTGTTAATCTGCGAGCTCAACGAGAGCGTAAAAACTGTTAACAAAGCTTTTTGTGCAACCGTTAAAATCTGAAAGCCTTCAGATCTTTTTTTATTATTATTTTAAGCGTTATTGCCATGACGTTAAGTTACATTTCGTGTTATACATTATAGTTTCAGTTGTAATCTGCCAAAAGTGAACGAATAAAAATTTTTGAACTTTGTGTTTGAGTTAATTGTAATCAGGTCTATAAATCGCGAACAGTAATAGATACTGCTGCAAGAACTACCGTTAGGTAAGCATAATTTCTGAAAGAACAGCTCTGTAATTGTGTTTCAGCTTGATTTGTTGAAGCTGTATCCCGAGAAATATATTAAACTATCTGCATAGCGTATCTTGACAGAAAAATAATTACTTGTAATTTCATTAATGTAAATGTTACTGCATAAGCAGTAAATTGTTTTAAAAAATAATATTTAATCTTAATCTGCTCACTGGCTTTCATTACGGCATTTCAAGGGAAATTATGATATTACATGGTTCGGTAAATACGGTAAGCTACGTGGAATGTCACTGTATGTTTCCTTACAGTGGGAAGATGACTTCAGGAAACCTATTACCCCGAGAAAGTTCGGAAAAAAAATTACCATGTTTCGCAGAAGAAAATATT
The DNA here is from genome assembly GCF_044657685.1 of Stegodyphus dumicola. NCBI lineage: Eukaryota > Metazoa > Arthropoda > Arachnida > Araneae > Eresidae > Stegodyphus > Stegodyphus dumicola. The sequence goes on along the minus strand of NC_140772.1, from coordinate 14,993,399 downwards.
TTTACATTCTTTACTTCAGAATTTTTATTTTTTATTTATTCTTTATTTATATCCTGCCTCTGTTTAGTTTACGTCATTTGTATATCCATATTAAATTATTTTATTCATATTTTCGAGCAACTTCTGAGCTACAAATTACTCATTTTGTGATTAATAGATTTTACACCATGTATGATCTTAAAATAAACTTTGCCTGAGCGAATACCTATATCTCTATGAAGAAGATACATGCGTACTGAAGGCTAATTTCTGCTCAACAAGTGAGGTGAAAATGTGTCGAGGAAAGCTGACTGTATTGAAAGAGTTTTATATCCTTTAAAAGAAGCATAGCTCCGCAAACATATATTACTCGTATTTCATTGGTGCGCAGGAAACAAGTAGCTAGGTAAGTATATTATACATTTTTCCTCCGATTACACGTATATTCTCTAGCCATGCTGTCTCGTTTTAAACTAAAATATAATTTCTGCCTAACAGAGGATGCCTAGAAGATAAAAATACTGGCATGCTTTGGTACAGCTTTATTCAGAAACTCCTTTCATTTAATTACATTGGGTGACCCCGAAGTATTCACAGAATGAAGAATGACAATCATTTGCTTACAAAATACATTTAAGGAAAGACACACCTTTGCATTCTTCAAATCAAAACTCTCATTGTTCTTTGCATAGTAACCTATATGTAAGAGTTTTGTAACCAAGATAATTGGAATAATATTCTAATATCCAGAATCTAATAATATCCTAAACATTTCAATGCATCCATATCCACATTACATTCATCAACTCAGACAACTTTTACTACGTACTGTTATCCTTATTATAGTCTACACAGTAATTTTATACCCCTTTATAATAAATAACCCGGATGACATGAATTGATAATATAAAAACTTCAGTTAATCCACAACTTCAGATGATTCGGTTTTGTATGAAATAGTCGCTTTCGAAAAAAAAAAAAAATGGTTGTTTATGTTCTGAGAAACATTGGTCGCTTTCAGATGTGGTCGTCTACGAGAGAGTGTCACTGGTGTACTTTTTCGCATGTATAAATATTTTCCTTTTTCATTGTTATATTATACTGCCTGACAGAAAAAAATGAACATCATAAAAGAGTGAATAGAATGGGATAGAGATTATTAGACACATAGAGAGTGCATAAAATCTAATACGGCGACCGAATATAGACTATAGTCAATATGAAATAGAATAGCATCTTTAGAGCGATGCAAGAAGCACCATTCGAGGTACAGATGAAATCAGCGTACAGGTAAATGTTCACTGGGATAGCAAATCACGTGCTTTCAACCGTCATTTGCAGTTTGTGATCATACTGAGGTTGGGGCAGATCAAACAAATGATGGCAATCACGTCCCACATATGCACGATCGATGCTAAATCTGGAGATCTGATCTCAGTAGCTAAGGGAACATCTGGGTATTTCGCCGGGCTTGACTACTGACAAGGTTTGTGTGCGGTTATGCTTAATCTTGCTGGAATACAGCCTTTTGGAATAAATGAATGTAGCGTAGTGTACCAGACTACAGCACTACACTCACGGGTCATTACGCAGTCACCATACCTATGCCATTAGTTAGGCACCGACTACCCATGATCATAACGCCCCAGACCAAGACGCCGAACTTTTGAGCAATATAGAATTCTGTTGTCGTAATATTATCGGACCTTTCTTCACATCGCCCTCGAACTCTTACTGGGCGAACTTCATTTATGGAATAGAAGCTTTCTTCTATTCCATAAATGAAGGTACAGGGTAAAGTACTTATAGTTGTACTTTAAAGTAAAGATACTGGTTACCAAGATACTGGTTAGAGTATCTTGGTGTACCGTCTAAGATGGTGTCCACCGATAACATCGCGGCAAAAACATCGTGGACGAAAACGTCGCGGAGAAAACAACGCAAGGTGAAAACGTCGTGCTACAAAACATCGTGGGAGAAAACATCGCAAAGAGAAAACATCGCAGTTCTAAAACATCGTGGTACAAAACATCGTCGTAGAAAATAAAGCGGTTCAAAAACATCGCAGTTTAAAAACATCGTCGTCGAAAATATCGTGGTAAAAAATAAAGTATCTACAAATCATCGCATGACGATAACATCGCAGACATGCTTTTTTTAGGTTTTAATAATTGTAAATGGATATTCCCATAATGATTTGTGAGCGCACAATGAGTTTCCTTTTTATTTAATAATGAGTCCCATAATGAGTTTCCTTTTTATTTTCTCAGCAAAAATTTATTAATTAATAAAAAATATGAAAGTAAAAATTATCCTTCTTTCCATCTTGCGCTCACAAATCATTATGGGAATATCCATTTACACTTATTAAAGCATGCCTGAAAAAAGCATGTCTGCGATGTTATCGTCATGCGATGATTTGTAGATATTTTTTTTTACCATGATATTTTCAACGATGATGTTTTTAAACTGCGATGTTTTTGAACCGCTTTATTTTCGACGACGATGTTTTGTACCACGATGTTTTAGAACTGCGATGTTTTCTCTTTGCGATGTTTTCTCCCACGATGTTTTGTAGCACGACGTTTTCGCCTTGCGTTGTTTTCTCCGCGACATTTTCGTCTGCGATGTTTTTGCCGCGATGTTTTCGGCTGTAACCGTCTAAGATACTCTAACAAGACACCAATGTAATCTTTGACGACGATGGTTTTGCGTCAACAGCAGTGTCTGTAGAGGGCGGCTACATTTTTAGTTCGAAAAACCACTCTACAGTCATATGAGTCAACAGTTCGAAACTACTGTTCGCCTGTACTCGAACTACACATCTTTTAACTGCTAGCTGGAAGTGCTTACCACTAACACCCTGATAGCGCGCGAAGGTGAAGGCAATAATTCCTTAAATGTTAAGGGGACTCATACACCTTAAAACCCATAAGACGTTCGAATAGGCGACTGCTGCAAGAATTGGGATAACTTATTTATTTTAAAAGCAATTACTACCAACTTTTTACAGCTGACTACATAACATAGGCTGCTTTCTGAAATAGTCATCAGAAAGTTTGTGTTGCCACAAATATTTTTATAATTTAATCCGCTTTGTGACAACATTTTTCGTCATGTTTCCAACTTGCGAGCACAGTTTAAAACGTTTCATAATTTAATTCCATATTTAATATATAGCTTTTATAACATTCGGAAACTACTGTGAACCTAAAATTCTAAAAATTTCATGTTAAATTTTTCTTTTATTTTGAGTTGAGTTTATAAAATATATTTTATTAACAAAATTTGTAATGTTTTCGTCCATGAAATTTTTCAATATTAAAATATTCATCAGATTGTTGGTTCAGTTAGAAAATAGTGCCCATATAAAGAATTCCACGAAATTTCAAGTATGTACCATTAGCCATTTTTAAAATATCATGCGCACAAGGTGGAAACATGGCGAAATATTTTGTCACAAAGAGGATTAAATTACAAAAATATTTGTGGCAACACAAACTTTCTGGTTACTAGTTTCCAGAGCAGCTATATTATGTAGTCAGCTGTAAAAAGTTGGAAGTAATTGATTTTAAAATAAATGAAATATCTCAATTCTTGCAACAGTCACATATTCGAAGATCATAAGGGGTTTAAGGTGTATAAGTCCCCTTAACCGAGTGCAAATTGTACGATATTCTACACGTGAGATCCTAATTACGGTTATATAAATGTATGGATTATGACTATCATTTTATCAAACGATTTTAATTAAACCTTTGGGAAAATACGACACATGAAACTTAATTTTTCCCATTATGGGTACCTCGTGAAAGCACAAAAAGCAACCAGTTTAGCTTGTGGGCCATCTAGTAACACGGTGAAGGTAACCGCAGTAACGTTAATTGTATTGTAACATATGATTAATATAAACGAGATGCTGAAAGCTGTTTCGTTTCCGCAAACAAGTTATCTTTCGAATCATTGAAATTCACTAGACAATGTATTAATTTGCTTGTCGAGCTTATTAAAGGGGCCAAATGAATATTTGTTACATACGCCTTCTATTTTACGTCCATTATGTATGTTCATCAGAATGATAATACCACATTAATACTGCTTTGATTGTCGATTAGGTGGAATAACTTTAAATCCACAACGTTACATCGCATTTTGGATACAAATATTAGGACACGAAAGCATCAAGTGACTGTATTTATCTTATCATTAATGTACGTCCTGGTTTAATATACATTAGAAAATAATTAATTCATTATTTAGACTGATTTTTATCGACAAATAAAACTAACAGTTTCTTCTTGATTTTTATCAACAAATAAAACTAACAGTTTTTTCGTCAATGAATAATAATAGGCTAGGTATGATATGATTTAAAACGAAGGACTCAGCCAGTTAAACTCCGAAGTCTGCTCACGTTTTAAAAGTAGAGATATAATTAAGTTTTTAAAGTCCTGTTATATATTTAATTCAAACGGTATCGTTACCAGTATATATCAATAATCGATATGCTTTCATGATATTTGGCGTCCGCATCTATTATATATATATATATATATATATACCTTTACAAAGTTTTAATTCTTTAAGCTCGCAGGTCCAACCAATAAGTACTTGTATATTTTGACTAATAGCATATCGCTATTTATTTTTTCTGTACATCGGAATTGCCTTTTCATTTTTTACGCCTTAATGTGTCAATATATGCGGACGCGTCGGGGAATTGGAACAGAGGATTGAGACTAAGGTTTTTGACATAGTTTATTTAAATCATTAAAAAAATTTTGTCGCGCAAAGTTTCAATTGTCTGTTTCGGCGAAACGCGTAACGGACTTAGCTTGGTTCGAAATTCATTTTAAAAATTTCCCTTGACAAGCCAAAATGAACTTCGAATTGGGTTAATTAACCATTCACCGCTTCTTAATTTTAATATTTTTTATGTATTACCTTGATCAATTCATTAGTATTTTACTGCGTTTTAAAATCTACTTTATTCGTTTAGCATATAGCTTACTATTTTTATTTTACCTCCTTCAATTGGTATGTTTTTTTTTACTGTGTTAAAAATTACTTAATTCGTTTAACATATAGCTTACTTTGTATTAATTTTACTTGTAAATATTCAAATATTGTATTTTTCTCCTCTTTCACACATTTCATAGCAACTAAATATGCTTATGTAGAAGTTTTCACGGAGCCACAGTTTTTGGTAACTTTTCGGCGTGCGTACTAAAATTTATCTTCTAATTTCCTTAATTTTGCAGCCCAATGCGCAAAATGTTGACTAAAATTGGTCTTTTTTCGTTTGTTTTTACAACTTAATTTTAAATTATATACAGTGGTGGCCAAAATTGTGGAGACTTTTGGAAATTTTTATGTTTTTGAACTTTGTATGCTTATAGAAAACGTTACGTTTCACAAAATGCGAACTTGTATACATCATTTTAAAGAGAATTTATGACTGAATTCAATACAAAACACAAAGTTCAATTATTTGCAATACAAAAAAAGTTAAACGATAATAGTTATCGATATACATTAGATAGTGAAGCAGTGAGTTATCAGTACTTAGAAGGGTACCCTTTATTTTTGATTACAGCTTCCCATCGACGTTTCATTAAGCTTACAAGAATTTTAAGCTCTTCTTTCGTTATTATATGATGCCAGGAAAAAATTATAGCCTCAATTAGTTCCCTTTTATTTGATGGGCGCCTCATTCGGACAAGAATTTTCAAACGGTGCCACAAATTTTCGATAGAATTGAGGTCAGGACTGTTTCCTGGCCATGACAACAATTTAATGCTCTTTGTACAATACCACTCTTTCGATATATTGGCCGTGTGGCAAAGGAGCAGAATCCTGCTGAAAAATAAACGAAGAATTGTTGGAAAAGAGATCTCTGATGGAAGGTAGAAGTTTTGGTTCTAGAATAGTGTCAATGTATTTTCTGGCATTCAGTGTCCCATCGATGACATGAAGGCGACCATTACCATCTGCTGACATGCATGACCAAATCATAACACTAACTGGGTTCTTCACAGTTGCTTGAATGCAGTCAGGATGTATCTCTTCTCCTATTCTACGTCTTACATATTTTCGCCCATCACTACCGAATAACGATATCTTAGTTTCATCACTCCATATAACTTGTGACCACTGATCATCTGTCCAATTAATGTGTTCCTTTGCCCACTGTAGTCTTTTTTTCGTTGCTGAAAATTAAGATAAGGCTTTTTTCGTGGAATTCTACCTCTCAGTCCAACATCTGTTAATCTTCTCCTGATTGTTCTTGAACTGACAGAAACAGCAGCATCATTCAGATCACTTCTGATGGCCGCTGATGACATTTTTCTATCTTGGAGACATAGTCTTTTTATTCTTCTGTCATCAGTAGATGTGGTGCACCTTCTTCGCCCTTTTCCTTCTTTGTTTTTTTATTGAATTTGTCTCCTGATATCGTAAACAAAACTTTCGGACTGCAGATGTAGTCACTGAACCTCCCACCTGTCTTGCAATTTCAGCATAGGAAAGACCACTTTCTCGTAACACAATAATATTACATCTCTTTCTAGGTGTCCAATCTACTCTTTTATTTGATGTCATTGCTTCTTGATCAATATTAAAAATTTTTACAAAACTTCCTATTTGTAATTGCAGTGTATAAGAAAAAGGACTCCTTCTACAGAACAAAGCAAAATAATGAATTGTTTCAAGTGTAAACATGATGTCAGCTTCTACTGGCAGTTACTAACATTTGATTGGTTCTCAGAACAAGAACAGTGATTGGCCAGGAAAGCTAGACATTACAAACCACTTCATAACTGTGTTTTTTTATTTATATTAAAGTATATATAACTTTTTTTGTTCTGCAAATAATTGAATTTTGTATTTTGTATTGAATTCAGTAATAAATTCTCTTTAAAATGATATATACAAGTTTGCATATTGCGAAACGTAACATTTTCTATAAGCATACAAAGTTCAAAAACATAAAACTTTCCAAAAGTGTCTGCAATTTTGGCCACCGCGGTATATAATTTAAAATTAAGTTGTAAAAACAAACGATAAAAGACCAATTTTAGTCAACATTTTGCGCATTGTGCTGCAAAATTAAGGAAATCAGACGCACGCCGAAATGTTACCAAAAATTGTGGCTCCGTGAAAACTTCACCATAAGCATATTTAGTTGCTATGAAATGTGTGAAAGAGGCGAAAAATACAATATTTGAATATTTACAAGTAAAATTAATAAAAAGTAAGCTATATGTTAAACGAATTAAGTAATTTTTAACACAGTAAAAAACAAATCAATTGAAGGAGGTAAAATAAAAATAGTAAGCTATATGCTAAACGAAAAAAGTAGATTTTAAAACACAGTAAAATACTGCTGCGTGCGTACGGGTTCGTTACGAAATGAATGCTCATGTCCGATGAAAAATGAACAAAAATTTATTATTATCACAAGAAATAAAAAAAGCAGTGTTTTTAAACAAACTCTTAGAACAACAACAAACTAACTAACTACTCGAATTGAGAGGTTTTCCTCCTATATATAAGATTTTTAAATGGCTTGCGAGAATTTTCTGGTACTTTCTCGAAATCAAAAAAGACATATTTATTTATTTAATGTTAAATGCACGTGCTCTTGTATTTTCAATTTTCCGGCTTAGCTTTCTTCTTTTAATATTCGTCACGCGCTGCACTACGCGGGAAATAAAACCATTTAATTTATAACTGAACTAACATTAGCTTTTTAAATACCAAATTCGTAACAATACTAATCAATTGATCAAGGTAAAATATAAAAAAAAATTAAAATTAAGAAGCGGTAAATGGTTAATTAGCCCAGTTCGAAGTTCATTTTGGCTTTTCGTTTGTTTTTACAACTTAATTTTAAATTATATATCTATATAAAATAGATGTGTATATATATATATATAAACACACATACATATATATATTAGAGGTTGCATAATTGATGGATACACATATTGATTTAATTTCTTGATTTCAGACTGATTTCATATATTAGTACTTTTGTTAGTTTAGAAACAGACATTCTCTTTAACCTTTCTTGCTACACCAGCCCCTACCGGTTGCAAGATGTGCTATGATATGTAAAATAAATTTGTCTGTATTCTTTCCATTTTTGTTTATTCATTTTATGAGGCAAATGTTGAACAAATTTTGTGTTTGCACAACGCTGGTTTCCCTGGCGATTTTCGAACAGCTCTCATTTGTTTCATACAACAGGTTTTGTATTAGCACTTCTGATTTCTTTTTGTATCATTTCATTATTCCAAAACTGAATATGTCATCTGAATTTCCTTAAATTATGTTCTTCCTTAAAAAAAACAGCTGAATAATGCTGACAAGTTTTAATTTATTAGTTATTTGATGATCCATTTTCTTACGTTCCATCTCATTATGAATCTGACCCTGTCTCCTATAGAAACTCCTCAGCATAATTCATTCTCTCTCGCAATCATTAAATTTTTCTTGTTACCACAGTTAAATAACTCAGCAAATGATTCCTTCTTTCCTCTACGAGAAACATTAAGCCGTGTGGCCGAAGTCAGTTACAGAGAAAGGTCTCTTCTTCGCTAATGTTTCCGTTGGCCGAGAAACTTATGTACAGGTTTGCAGAGTGAGAAGACGGAGGTGTGTGGGGGATCGATAAGGAGGCGGACTGTGTTCCGATGGGTGACTTTTGTGCTCGCGTCGAAACTTGAGCCCTGGTCGGGGAAGGGGCGTAGGTTAGCCTTACAGGAATTCACGGAATGGGTGGCAGGTGACATGCATCTCAGCAGAAGGGGCGGGTGTCGTCCTGTTTACACCCGAAGCCCACATCAGTTCAGGGTGTTTTACACGACTGGCAGCACACTTCGGATTGAGTATCGGAAAGATGTCAACATCAGTTACTATCGACATAAAGCACAGAATACGAATTATGTCGGATTGGACGGTTTCAAACTAGTTTGTTCTCAAGGCAGGTGCTCCTGCTGAATTGCCCAAATGAACAAGTTTAAGTATTCCATCACTTTGTTTAACACGCTTCCGTGTCTCATTTAAGGTCTGTAGTAGCAAAATATAACAAATGGATAGACTATTGATGAAAGAATGCTTAAGTCTATTGTATGTATTATAAGGTATTTCTCTCGCCTTATTATCATGTCTTCGTAGTGTAGTGGTCAGCACGCTCGGCGCGTATTCGCGAGGCCCGTGGTTCGAGTCCTGGCCAAGGCGTTGCTCATTTTTCATCTTTTCCGCTTCCGAGATAACATAATGTCTCTACAATGGGGCCCGAACTAAAAGGGAGGTTGATGATTATTTTCCACCCCCAGGATTTGGCGATTGGGTCCTCTAATTCGCAGTCGCCCTTTAAATGGGGGAGTATATAAGGTATTTCCCCCGCCTTCTTAGCATGTCTTCGTAGTGTAGTGGTCAGCAAGCTCGGTGCATATTCGAGAGGCTTGTGGGTTGAGTTCCGGCGAAGGCATTGTTCATTTTTCATCTCTCCTGCTTCCGAAATAACCTAATGCCTCTACAGTATGATGTATACCAGGATCCAAAACTAATTCAATAAAAGCAAAAATTATGAATTTACTAAGAAAATGCAAAGCAATTTTAAGAAAATTCACAATCGAAATGCATATTTTATGCCTTGTAAATAAAAAATAATAAACAAACCTTACGAGGTCTTCACTTGCGATCCTATTTTACACTAATGAAAATTTGAAAGTCAAAGGACTGACCAGGAGTTAATACAGTTTAAGAAAGATTATAAGATAATATGATCCAACATAATTAGTTTACAAATCTCATGATGTGTCCTCACTGAGGCATTCAAATCAATTTCTTCGGAAATGTTCCTTACATTCTAGACGTTTATGGGTAGGAAGCGAATATCATGTTGCTATAGCTTATAAAGAGAAACTCTTAGACGGGTCTCAGTCCTAACTTCCTGTGTAGAACCTTCTGGAAGTTTCCTGGTGGAGTGGCATATGTCCAGTTTGTGATTTCTTCATGTCCATGGATTTTCTCCATCCCGGTCAATTTATCTGAGATGAGTTTGTAAGCATTTAAAATCCATGGAAGTCTGTATATACCAGAACACATCAAAAATCAAAGACAGTTGAGAATCTTGACTCATTACTCGTCAATTGTCCATATTTCTTTGAAGCAAAAACCTTTGGTGTCGAAAATAAACTAATTAGACTGGCGCTTCTGTGAGAAAAAGTAAAACAGATGTTGAAATGTATTTAATTGTGTAAAGATTCCTTTCATTTAGTTTCCTATAAACTATTTGTTTTGATATCTAAGAAGTTTTAGAATAACAACCATGTTAAGCAGGAACGTTGACTAGTTATTAGGCACAAACTGAGGTAAACTGTCGCAGAAAACATAAAGAGCTTTACAAACTGGTTTGTTTCTTCGGTTTCTTTGTACTTATTTCTTGAAATAATTTTCAAAGAATGGAAACAGATCAGCGATTTCACTGCAACAACTTGCGGTTGCATTAAAGACCTGTGCTTTAAACAGAAGTCTTGGGAAGCATCCTTTTCCAAAATAACAAATTTCATTTAACAAATTTCCAACTGGCGATCTCCATTTGGCTAAGCTATTTACGCTTCTAGGTTGTCTTGCATATTTATGGCGTAACACTGCAATTTCCATCGTTAGCTTACTACTAGAGTAATTTACTTCAATACTGAAAACAATAGCTACCCCACTTCTTTTAAAAATATTCAAATTCAATTTCGTATTATTTGAAAAACTTCTGTTTTCTTTTAGTCAAGTTAATTTTGTCCGGTATTCTGTGATTAAAAATTAATTTATTTTATTTTATATATTCATCAAATTCATTCAAATCTTTTTTTAATAGTTAAAAAGTCTTCATAAAATAGTGGAAATAAAATAAAAGTAACTATTAAGTAGTAAGGCAATAATTTAGTGATATTTTTTCATGGATTTATAGAGATAGAAAATGTATGAAACGATTAATTATTCTAAGAGGGTTAGGAGCTGTGAGAGAAATACAGCAATTTGCTGAGCAAAGTTCCTGGTAATTTTGTACAAGGAAGATCTTTCAATCACACTGCAACCATTATGTTTCGTCTTCTAGGAATATTACTATCCTTATCTTTGTACAGCGAGCCAGTGAATATCTTCTGAACCCTTTCAGGAACCACAACCTTTAAGTTATATCTGTAAACAAGTTTGGATTTAGCCAAGCTTCCCATTCAACGTCCATCACTCCTTCATCCCAACCGACCAGGCTCTATCTCGGACAGACACACTCTCCCTTGCTTCGGCGAATCCGAGCGATTGTCTCGAACCATTTGGGCGGGAAATGACGGATGCAGGCCACGATAGCGCCACGCTTCGTGAACTCGCGTTGATGGGATCATCCTTTTAAGTCTCTCTTCTCGTTCTACGCGTCCCTTCCTTATCTGTGCTGCGGAAGATTCTCCTCGTCATACATGGAATTTGATTTCGCGAATGCGGTCGTAAAATGCCAGAGGAGGCTCTCAGCTTTCTCCGATATTTTCAATATTTATATATCAAGAATAACAACTGCAACTAATGCAAGAATGGCATTTGTTTCAGATATAATCCACCTGAAGCAAATAAATTCATTTCTTTTCCTCTTATGGAAAAGGGTTCAAAGTGTTCAATTGTCTTTTTAATTTTCCATGTTAAATTTAAACTCAAACGATTTATCTGAGCTATTTTCTTCTGGGCTTTAGAAAATAAGTTTCAGTTCTTTAAGCAATTATTTGCAATTTATCTGTGGGAAAACATTTCGTCAAGAAACGCTCGATCAAAGCTGTTCATACCACAATAGCAGCATGATTCACTTGTTAAAAATATAACAACAGTTTGGTCCATTTTGAGTAAATTTCCCTTATTACAAATTTCGTTTATAAGAAGTAAATTGTTTGCCTTTCAAACTTTCTTACACTAAGATAGATTTATTTAGATAAATTTAAAAATGAGAAAAAGAGATTCCAGCGTCTTAAATGCTTTATACAAAGAATGCGTCCATGAAGCTAGATAAGCTATTTAGAAAACCATCATATAACTAACACATCGAAAAGGAAAAACCAATATTATTTATAACTCTCCCAGAGCAAGAATAAGTTTTCTTTTTTTTTTTTTTTTTTTTTTTTTTTTTTTTTTTTTTTTTTAACAGGGCAACAACAACTATTACATTTCCTCATACCGTGTTTTCTCAGAATTTCACACAAATAAGAATGGCATTCTTATTTGTGTGAAATCTGGTATAGATAAAAATGTTTGAAATAACCTAAAAATTACGGATTTTCTATCATAAAAGTCTCAAACATAAAAAAATACTCAGTGATAAAAAATATAAGTGATGAAACACCGAGTTAAAATAGGAATTAATTTGGAAAACTAATGCTGCTGAAAGATGACCTACAAGGCTCGATTTATATTGCCAAAATGTAATAAATTCTATCTCCAGAGGTCAGACAAGGGACATAGTCATTCATAGAAGATCGTATTAAGCGAAGTGTTAGCTGTATTTGGATGAAAGCCAACAATATTTATCATCTATTTTTCATCTGTGAACAGTTATATAAACATAGGCATATTACAAGAAAAATAACAGTTGTCTCCATAACACTGGAAAAGTAGAAAATGCCTAATTTTGTTTTTTAATAATATTAGATATAGTTATCCTACATAAAAAGGCATTTTAATGTCATCTGTCAGAAAGGAAGGTAATGTATGGGACAAATAGATATTTTTTTAACTCTTATTGAACGTTATATGTATCTCCCGTTCTACTCGGCTGACTGACGAAATTTAAAACCCCTTCGCGCCGACTGTCACGTATACGTGCCAGCAACGAACACACTTATCTACCGGCCGACACGCAGGCGTGCCAGAGCTCTGTTGCGTTTTCTACCGACTGTCACGTATTTGTGCCAGTACTTTGAAACGTTTTTCACACTATAATTTCTGCCACAAGATGGCACTGTATGCCCATATGGTTTCAGATACATGTACATTAGACCTTCTACTCGAAATGAGAGAAGCATGACTCACGTACACGTGTTTTTGATTATATAAACAAACGGGGAACTAAATGTTTCCGAATGTCGTGATTTATGACGTCTCTTTAAATCGCACTTTATTCGTAGTAGTTGTTTATTGTAAGTAGAAGTTTTATATGCGCTAAAGCGTTGAGTATTTCGGTTTAAAGTTCAGTTTTTAGAAAATAATTAGATCTTGTTAGACGTGAATTCTTTCTGTTTTTACCGTTTCAATGTCGAAGCGTCGAAAATGTTTAACAGAGCATGAAATAGCAGAAATGATGCAAAATATTTCAGATATTGATTCTGAAATTCTGATATTGATTCTGAAAGATTAACTGAAAGACATTTTCAAAACTTTGTTCAGAAGAGACTGATAAGAAAATGAGACGACGATGCTTCGTTTGTTCACATTCCCGGAAAAATTCTCCAAAACGGCAAATGAGTTATGACGAGTTCAAGGAATGTAACGTAGGACTGTGTGTAGATCCCTGTTTTAAAATTTTTCATACGAAAAGAGAATTTTAAGTAATATATTTAGTTTTCAGATGTATAATGTTAAAAGTCATAAAATGGTGAGTAATTAAAATAAAATGTGTAAAATATGCATTTAAACAAGAAATAAGGTAATTAAAGTATATAGTATAAAAATATCTATAAAGCCGTTTAAATACTCTATAGAGCATTATTAAACAATGCGTTGATACTTCGGAAATTTCATGGATTTAGGCTTAGTAGCAAAAAAGCCCCCGGCCCTGGAGAGACGCTCGCGTAAGACACTGCCGGCCTCCGCGATAAGCGCGCGTTTTCGCTACCCGGCTCGAAAGGGCTAATATTAATTCTTCATGTCTGGAAAGCTCGAAGTTGGATATGCTATGCTTAAATGTTAAATTTGGTAAAAAAACTCACCGAGAAATTTAAAACTTTAACTTGGCGCACTGTTTTTTGGTTTTGCGCCAAAGATAATTCACTTGGCTAAATTCTTAATTTCACTTAACCTATTTTCCTTTCATTGTGCGCGACCGGAAAAAAGTGCATCGTTCATTCTTTCAAATAATTTTAACAAAGTGCGTATACCGTATACCACATTTGGCTTTATTATCGCTTATAACAAATATGCCAAATTTCGTAGCGCACCTTTATATCAATTCACGTATAGCTTGTTAAATTTCGAATAAACAGGTCTAAATTTTTGCAGATATGGCTAAAAGTACATCAGTTCTAAGGCGATGTTAAAACTTTTATGGGTTATTATCAAAAAGGTTTTTCGAAAAATTTATAAAAATTATCAAAAGTACAAATTTTAAAAATAAATCAGAAAAAAAAATATCTGCGAATTTTATTTGGATTGAACTTGATTTTCGAATTTCAAAAGAAGGATTCAAGTACGTTTAATTAAAAAAAGAGAGATGATTAAATGTACATCAAATTCAATTATTAGTGAGCAGCTAAAATTTTGAGAGCTAATTTTTTAAAAACAACACGGGCGATTTTACAAAAATTGGCACATTGGCTTAATTTGCGTTCTAGGATAGAAATGGAGAAAACCATAAAACTATTTGTATGTCATTTCAGAAAAAGTTCTATTTTGTGTAGAAATACCTATGTTAATGCTATATATAAATCTAATATACATTCTAGATCGACGTTTTAAGACATGAGAAACGCAAGTTAAATTTCATCTATCGCCCAAGTAGAAGGAGAGATATAAAACTGCCTTTTGTATGCAGAGTGTACATAAATCATTTTAGTTCCTCCGAAATGTTAATATCAATACTCGACCACGAAATGGTTATTGTAAATTTCAGATTGAGAAGATCATGTGAATTTTCACATATAGCCACTCAGTTTTACATTTTTTACCTGCGACGCCCGAAATGTTAATCTTCGGCTGTGAATTTTTTAGTGCAATAGACAGGTAGTGAGTTTCCAGTACCATACGACGAATTTTGCTTTTTCTCTCCGCTATAAACCTGGTGCCCATACTACCAACACCTAAACACTTATATTGTAGAGTCATTAGGTTATTTTTAAAACAGGAAGAAGTACAAAATGAGCAACGTTTTCGCCGGGAATCGAAACACTGACTCTGGAATACGCTCCCACAGTGCAGACCACTATACCACGAAGGCAGACTAAAAAGACGGGAGAAATACCTTATATACTCCCCCCTTTTAAAAAGCGACTGGGGATTGGGGGACCCAATAGCCAAATCGTGGTGGCGGAGAATCGTCCTCTACCACCTTTTTTAGTTCGGGCGCCAGTGTAGAGTCATTAGGTTATTTGGAAACAAGAGGGATTGAAAAATGAGCAACGCCCTCGCCGGGAATCGAACCATGGTTCTCTGGAACACGCGCCCAGCGTGCAAACCACTACACCACGAAGGCAAGCAAAGGAGGCGGGAGAAATACCTTATAACTCATATTTTAGCTTTAATTCTGGTATACATTCTCTTTCTGCTTACATTAGTATCTTCTCCACCTTGTATCATATATCTTGTAACATCCTGCAATACGTAAATTGTAAAATGTAACCCTGTATGTTTAACAAATATCTCGTATCATCCTGTAATATGTTTCATATATCTCGTATCCTTTAATATGTATTATGTATCATGCATCATGGTATCTGCTTATATTAGTATCTTCTGCACCTTGTATTATATATCTTGCAACATCCTGCAATACATAACCTATGTTTTAATATGTAACCCTGTGCGTTTTAACAAATATCTTGTATCATTGTGTAATAATTATCATATATCTCGTATCATCCTTTAATATGTAACCTATTTTGAACCTTCTTTTCTTAAGTATGTGTATGTCACCTTATGCATGTCCTTATATTTGTCACCTTATGTATCTATCGCACCTTATGTTCTACGTATCATGCATCCTGACAATATTTGTATTTTCTGCATATTGTAACATATATCTCGCACATACATTCTCTTTGCCCGAAATGTTAGTGCAAATCCTCTACCGCGAAATGTTTCGTAAAACTGACAGATGTAAATGCGAGGTTGTGAAAGTATGAAGAATTTTCACTACTGTCTTGCAAATTTTACATTTTACATTACATGTGAGAGTTAAATACTTACTTGCATTCTTTCTTTAGTTCGGGTATATATCCCCTTTCTTCCGAAATTGTTAATGTAAATCTTCGACCGGCGTTAATTAATCCCATATCGAAAGTCTCGCTAATTTTTTTTTTATTTTTCTTCCCCACGATACATTTACTACGCTTATTACTATTTGGCACAGGAAAATTATTATTACGTACTAAAGAGATTTTCCAAAACTGTCTGCAGGATTACTTTGCAAAAATCACACACAAACTAAAGCTGAAATCGCCCAGTAAGTAAAGCTGTAAAAACACAAACTAAAGCGCATTTCTGATCCCGTATTGCAACCTAACTCTACAAAAAATACCTGAACTAATGCAAAGATTTTAGTGATCCGGCAAATTCCATCCCATGCAGCAGGTCGAAGAGAAAGAAAGAGAAAAAAAAAAAAAAAAGAAATCAACTAGAGATCTGCACGCGTCTGGTCTCCAGGGCAACCAGCCGCATGTCTGTCAGTGGTAGGTATTTTGTCTGGCCCTCGAGTGGTCGGCTTTCACCGGCGCATTCGCGGTTCTCCGCGTGAGCCGACCCTCTCGGGTTTCTGCTTTTCTTTTGTTATGTTTTGTGACTCTCACGTAATCATCGATTACTCAATTTTCTTGACGGGTGCGCCCTCAACGTGCCAGGTCAGAAAAAAAGAATGAAAGCTGCGGGATATGTAGAAAGGACCTGGGTTCTTGTCGTGACCACTTTCCTAGATGAAGGCAATTTTTCTTAGATGCAACAAAATATATACTTCCAGAGAAAAATGGAATAACAGTTTTCCTGTGCGCTGAAATGTTTAGCTTTTTGGTTCGTAACCCTTTTCGTATAGGGTTTCCTGTTTATTGATAGAGAGATTCTCTGGAGTAAAGGAATTTGGCTCTGTTAAAGTGTTAAAGGATTTAAGATTCTCACGCATTCAAGGCTTGACTTTTAAGGTGTGTGTATTTAATTATGGCAAAGCGCACTAGGTCTATCCGCCTAAAAGCTTTCGTGGAGGACCTTCTAAGAAAAACTGGCTCGTATACATGTTACACATGGGGAAAACCACGAAAACACCCATGCAGCCAGCCCGTTCGCGGGATTCGAACCTCGGACCGAACTACCAGTGTTCAGCGACTTGACCGCTCGGCCGCTGGTGGGCCTTGACTTTTAAGGTATACTTAATATTATTACATTTACTGCCGTAACCGGCAGAGTGGTTAGTAATGGTAGTTGTCATATATCTGGATGCGATTCGAACTCCGTGAAGTATTAAATGTCTGTAAATATATAGTGGGTTAGTGGCATGAGAAAACTTAAACCACTGTCGCCCGAAATCCCTACCGAGATGTCTGATGTTAAGGAAATATCGGTAGGAGATCCTTAGATCCATTCCTTTCTGTTATCTCCGTTATGGGTTTTACATGCATTGTACATTCATTGTCAATTCTTTAACTACTTGTATATTTGTTAGAACAGGTCGCTCAAATATTGCAGTGCTTCTGCATATCTTTCGTCTAAATTGTTTTTAAATTATTTTACTCGGTATTATGACCTGATCGGTGTGTATTTAATTAATTATGTAATATATTAGTCTTTGGCCTGGGTCTGGGATATCTTTTAAGTCTGTAAAAGCTGTTATATTAGCCGTTGGCCGATGTTTGAAGTTAGTTTACTCCACTGTTGGTGAAGTACCGTTGGTTGTACGCTTTTATGCCAAAGTCCAGAGCAGCAGAAATAATATATTCCGTTAAAGCTGGACAGACTCGTACTTCCATCTATAAAGCTTTGGATAGCAATAGTCTAATCCACTGCCTCTTGGCACAATGAATCTGTGGACTTAATCTGCATATATAGAACAGGAGACTTAATCTAGACAATTGAAACAGTATTAGATTAAGTTTCGGCCTATTATGAAAATTAGCTATATTTTTTATTATTGCATTTTGATATATTTTCCACTTTTTCAGTCCTCCGGATGCATAAATGCATAAAAGTGCTAAACTGAAGAATACAGACACAAATTGAAGAATACAGGCACAAGTCCCGCAAAAATTATGCAGGAAGTTTGATTTGCTGTCAATATCGACATAATTTAAGGGGACTGGTACATCTTAAAACCCGTAAGATCTTCGAATATGTGACTGTTTGAAGAATTGGGATAACTTATTTATTTTAAAAGCAATTACTTTCAACTTTTTACAGCTGACTACATAATATAGCTACTTTCTGAAATAGTGATCAGAAAGTTTGTGTTGCCGTAAATATTTTTATAATTTAATCCGCTTTTTGACAAAAATTTTCGTCATGTTTCCACCTTAAAACATTCTGTTGCATAATTTAATTCCATATTTAATATATAGCTTTTATAACATTTGGAAAGTACTGTGAACCAAAAATTCTAAGAATTTCATGTTAATTTTTTATTTTATTTGGAGTCCAGTTTATAAAATGTATTTTATTAAAAAATCTGTAATGTTTTCGTCCATAAAATCTTTTAATACTAAATTATTCATCAGATTTTTGGTTCGGTTAAAAAATAGGGCTCATATGAAGAATTCCATCAAATTTCAAGTATGTACCATTAGCCATTTTTAAAATATCGTGCGCGCAAGGTGGAAACAGGAAGAAAAATTTTGTCACAAAGCGGAATAAATTACAAAAATATTTGTGGCAACACAAGCTTTCTGGTTACTAGTTTCCAAAGCAGCTATATTATGCAGTCAGCTGTAAAAAGTTGGAAGTAATTGATTTTAAAATAAATGAAATATCCCAATTCTTGCAACAGTCACATATTCGAAGGGTGTTAAGGGGTTTAAGGTGTATGAGCCCCCTTAAGCCTATGTATGACTTTTTATTCCTCTAATTGGATAAAATATTAGAATTCAGTTTTATATTTTTCATCGCTATTAAAAACCTCCATTTCTTGTAAATGCTATTTAGGTTATGCTGAATATTTATTTTTTATGATTTTTTTTTTTTTTTTACTTTTTAAATTCCTTTACAAAGAGTTTTAATATGTTATGGAATATTTAGTTATAAAGAATTGCTGTTATTCCCCAAGAGTGTTCTCGTGAGGTGAATTGTGAATACATTAACTAGAACTTAAAAATTCGTGCTAGACAAGACAGAGATCGAGGGCAAGACTGACTTTATGTTCCTTAATCCTTACCTTAGCTAATATGAAACAGAACTTATACCACAAAGTTTCGAAGCAAAAGCTCATGTAGATAAAAATAACTGTATCAACAGACCACTATGCTCAGGCAGACAGACAAACAGAAAGAAGTATAGAGGCCACTAAAACATCGCCATGGGCAAAACTGGTATCGCCTCATTGAACTAACCATCTATGGAAGTGCACCCTGGCGGAACACGCTAACGCCATGCTCGGGCATTTGTTTACATTGCAGCATTCATAATACACAGTTACATATTAATGGTACATTTTTTACATTGCAGACAATATTGTCTAAGATATGTTTTACACGTGTACTTTGCAGTTGAATGGATAAATACAATAATTACAATGGATACTTATAGTACGTCATTAACAGATGTATATACATATTTCTTTTCTGTTTCAGTTTGGAGCTTTTTTAACGGGGGGAGTGATTATGGTACGTGTTCGTTATTTGTTTGGTATTTTTTGTTACACGGTTTACAGTTTATAAGTTCATTCATAGTACAGTTCATAGTTCAGCATACAGTTTAAAGATTCATTTCATGGTACATAGTGAGTACGTAGTACTGGTGTATCTGTCCCACATTGCACAGTATGAAGTAGTTCATAGTTCATAGTTTGAGTAGTATGAGAAAAGTCACGGTTGTTTCAATAAATGGAGATATTTAAGTGTGTTTTCTAAAGGCACTTCTGTATAGTATGAGGGGGAGAGTGGATATTCTTATTGTTGCATTTTCTGAAAGAGGATTATTTTGGGTTGTGAGCTATGGATAACACAGGTCCAGTCCTTGGCGGTGTAGGAAATCAATAATATTTTTGAAGTTTTGGAAACTTAACTTACGCAGTTACTATAATCAGAATAGGTATTACATTAAATCTTTTGTTGCTTTGTTAAAGCAAAGTAAAAGATAATATATAACACAAGGATGGCCAAACCACGGCATGCGTGTCACAGTGTGGCACGGCGGAGTTTAAGTATTGGCACGTGAAGACTTCTTGAAAAATTAAAAGATTTCAAAAAGTAATAATACTGTCTATATGAACTCCGTCGATATATACACGCATAAACACATTAGAATAAATGTAATGATTCAGTTATTTGGCTGTCAGATACTGTTACCGACTTTTATCAATATACATCTGTGAGCAAATGTTTCCTATTATGGATGTACTAAAATAAAAATATGGTTCAAGATTAACTGATATGCACTTTTTTCTACTTTTCTTGTTCTGATTTTCGATACTTTGGCAATGTCTTTATTGGATGTCTCAGATTGTCTCGCACATAGGGTTGTCTCACATAATCACACAATTGTTTGGTATTAACACTAAGTACTTTATTGGATACTAATGGTTTAGACTCTTTAGATTATATCCTGCAGGAACGTGAAAATGTGCAGTGCCTTGACCGGGATTCAAACTGTGGATCTCCCGAATACGTGTCGAGCATGCTTCCAGTTACACCACAAAGGCATGCGGAAATGAGATCGAAAATACCTAATAATACCGTTATATTTTTGGTGGAAATAAACTTTCTTTCCCGATAAACTTGTACACGTACAAACTATGTTATTATTAAAACAGATATACGATATGAAAGTTTCTTCAAAAAAAAAGAACATCTGAAGTACCTTTTTTCCCATCTCATACCACTGCCGTTATTTATTCCGAGTTTTAAAATTCTTCCTAACAGTAATTCATTTTTATCCTTTACATGAGACGTCCTGTTCGTAGATTAATCCTTAAAAATAAAGATTTATTTTTGTTTCTATAAGAATAAGAATTATTTCTGTTTTTAAGAATAAATATGTTCTTAATAAATTGTTGATTAATTCTTAAGAATAAAGATCGTCGTGAATTTCCAAGTTTTATTTTATAGATTAAGAAAAGACGTTGAAAGTTATAACTACAGCGAAAGGCTATTTGTACACCATTTGCAGATTTTTTCACTCTCTAACGAAACATTTACATCTTTCTTAGAATTACTTTTACATTTTCCTCAGAATTCCCAAAGCTCCAGGTAAACGCATTTAATTGGCAGATACGGAGAACAGTATTGTTGTTTTGTAATCGGGATTTCAACGAATACTTTTTTTCCTTCAAACTAAAATCTTCAAAACGAATGTGAAAGACTCGGGGACAAAATAAATCAAACATTTTTGTTGGAAAAAAAACTGATTAATAATGAATCCGTACACGAATTCGTAAAATAATCCTCCTTCGTAATCTCTCGAACGTAACAGATTAAACAAGTGCGACTTTCATATTAATAAAAATTTCTTTGCTCTAATTATTTTTTCCCTCCTCCTTCACGTCTGAAACATTTGGAGCTAAAAAATAAGAGATCCGTACTAGCGTACACCTCCAGGACATGGATTCTAATAACAAAGATAATATTAAAAAATAAAAACGAATTTCTTACGTTTGCTATACTGTATTCTCTTTTAATTCTCTCCTTCCTCTGAAGATATATGTTAAGAAATATAATTTCTAAATTCTTAAGTAATTAACAGCTGTGGATTTCACTTTTCACACTTCTAAAATATTTTCTATTTACGAAGACTTTTTCAAAAATGATCGTAATAAATGCAGCTGATTTAAATATCATTGCACAAATTCAGGGCCGTCATATTGAGAATTAGAATTCTTTTGAATCCCAGAAACATTAAAATCTGCAATGCTCCTGCCTCGAATCAAATTTTGGACCTCCCGATTGCTTGCCAGACGTGCTTCCAAATAAAACACGGAGGAGCACACTAAGGGACAAAAAAAACTCTTTATTTTGTTTAATATGTGTAATTTTACACATATATATATAGTGAGAAAGATTGTTTAGTTTCTTAACATTATTAACACACATATATACTGTTAATTATATATATATGTGTGTGTGTATTAACAATATTAACAAATTAAATGTATTAAACAATCAAATTGTTTCATATTGTTTAATTTATGCAGTACTATATTAATAAATTAAATTAATGTTAGTATAGCCTTTGTAAACGTGTGAGGTTACATCTAATTTACACACAAACTAAAAACTTATCTAATTTTCCTATATACCAGATGATATATCGTTGTGGCACTTCAACTTAAAGTGATGATGCCATTTCTTTGACAGCCCTAATAATGATTTTAAGAGCAAAATCAAATCTAAAAATTTATTAACTTTGCAATAACACTAAATCCTTAAAGAAATCTATCACCTGTCTTTGCAGAGTTCTTGAAATATAACAAAGAATTAGATTAAGTTAGGTTAACTGATTATTGTAAAGCACACGAAGGCTAGGTACAACTCTAATATACTCCCTAATTTCACCAAATGTGGCGCTATGTGTTCTGCGCTGGTTTTTGGGGCGATTGCGTGTTCTATGGCAACCCTGTTGACGTTGAAAAATCTTTCGCTGGAGCTCGTTGGTTCGCCTCTGTGTCTGAGAAGATGGGAGGGAAAGATAAAATGGTAGTTGTTGAATTGAAGTTCGGCAAAAGGAAATATGATTGTGGCTATCCTGTTGAGGGGTAGTGGGTATTTGGAAGTGTGGAAAGAGGGTCTGGGAGATTATTTTTAATGGCAGTGCATGATAGAAGTAGGGATTTGTAATTTTATTTATTTGTGAACCATAGTATAAATTTTCTGGATAGTGTGTCTGGCTGTCATGTAAATACGATAGTGATTACGTGGCGGCATGTTAAAGGCGGTATGAAATTTATATTTCTGTCATTCGAAAACGTATTAATTCATGGTAAGTGCATTTTATTTTATACTTGTTCTTATTTTGTAGAATGTTATGTTCATTGGTTCTTTAGTATGAATTTCTGTCGTTATTGTTGTTTTTTTAAATTGTTTGAAATTTATTTTAGTTTATTTTGTTGTTTAGTGTCTAGACTGCACAATTCGTAGATGTTTTTTAAAGTTGAAACAGAACGCTGTGTACATGGTATTATTTGAAATTTTTTGTTGTTACGTTATTTTATTAAAGCGAGGAGTGCGTAGATCGTAGATTCCTTCCTTGCCTAAATTGTGCAATTCGTAGATTTTTTTTAAGTTTAAACAGGATGCTGTGTACATGGTATTCTTTGAAATATATTGTTGTTATGTTAATTTATTAAAGCGAGGTGTGCGTAGTTTGTAGATTCGTTCGTTGCCTACATTGTGCAATTCATAGAAGTTTTTTTAAGTTAAAACATGTCGCTGTGTACATGGATTCTTGTCAAATATTTTTGGTTAGAAACTTTACGTTTTTGCTATCTAAATTTTTTGTTTTTGTTTCGGATTTTTAGCTAAATTGTGTGTTCAAAACGTAGTTTTTGCATGTGCGAAAACCGCGTTTTTGGAGACATTTTAGGCTAAAAGTTCAAAATGTAGACAAAAAATTTAGATAGTTATATGGCAGGGTGAAGTTTCTCGCCAAAAATATTTGGCAAGAAATTTGGCGACTTGAGGACGCATATCAGAGTAGTTCCGAAGGCTATCTGTCTAAGGAAATATTGGCCTTCATAGAGGACTTCATAAGAAAAAACTTCTGTTCATATTCCCGTTACATTTATGCGAAACCATGAAGACTCCTATGCAACTAAACTAACGTTGGAATTTGAACCCGGATAGAAATGCCTGTATTCAACATTCGTATCCGCTTTGCTACCGACACTAGGGATAATAATTATACATATGGATAGCAACAAAGACTGGATTAGCCCAGCATCTAATATATACGTGGTATGTAAATATAAATTCTAGCAAAAGGAGCCAGAAAGCATAATTTACTAAACCCAGGGTGAGCAACAAATTTGGATTCTGATAGAAGTAACTTGTTGGTTGCATTCCGATTTTCTCTAAAATCTTTGAAATAAAATAACGTGAAATTGCGTTTATTTTAGTTGTAATGACAATGATTCGGCCATTGGAGGTTTAGTAGTGGTAGTATTTAGAGATCTGAATGTAGAAACAAGACGAGAAAAACCATGTATTAAGACGTGATCGTAATTTGTTTCCATCAATTTGTAAGAACTTTTTGCATTTCTCATGGGTTCTGTTTTATCGAAGTGGTTGTTATGCTTAAACGGAAGTAGGAAGATCCGTATTTCTAACTTACGAGGACATAAGTGATTGTACTTTTTTTTCTTTAAAAATTATTGAATTATATTGTGTTTATCTTCCGGTTAAGGATTTTATGCCTTTATTAAATCTGTGTGCAATATTTTTAGAATTATCAGCAATTTTAAAGTTGTTTAATTGCCGCTAAGCCTGTTTTAATGGCGGCCATTCATGTTTACATTTGAAACAGGAGACTAGTGGATTTGTTGCCAATCTAGAGAAACTTAGCTTCGCAACAACAAAGATAACGCCTTCATTTATTATTGCCAGTTAAATCATGCTTAATTCTTTCTCGAATTTTTTCGAGAAAATAAGCGTTTGAGATTTACTTCGTAAATTTTAATATAGATATTTTGAGTTTTTATGTATTTTTGCCTTCTCGCGAAGTAAGAACTGAATTAATTAAATGAAAAATACTCAATCGTCTGTGAAAAACTGTTTCTTTTTGTTTTGTTTGCTTAATTTCTTTTATACATAGTTCTAGCTTTCTTATTGTATTTGAATAGAACATGTGGCAACGATTAGATAATTCTTTAAATGATATACATTTTGTGCCTTCTGAGTTATAATATGAACGAAATATAATACTGTTAAGTAAACCTAGCGCCAAAGTGTCGCTATGGTAAACAAAGTGAATTTTAAAGAATGCATTTATTCTATAGTGGTTTATGCGCTGTCGGCGAAGTAGGTTTAATTCAATCGAATAAGTTTAAACAAAATGCAAGAAAAAATGCGTATAATTTAATATTCCGTACAAGGAAGTCATGTGGTGTACACATCAGATTTTTTCTTAAACGCAAAATGACATAAAGTGTAGTTCCGCAAAGTAGAGGTATATATGTACAATAATTTATTTGCTGCTATTAAACACATATTGAAGTAGATTTATACATTTTGCGAGAAAACTCACGCAAGGTAAACAATGTATCGGAATATTCTGAGTTTAAATTACATCCCCTTTCTTTATGATTTTGTCTTAATACTTTTTTTTTTAAAACTGAAAGGGATTTTACCATAATAATACTGCTCCAATAGCTACGTGCGTAATGTAGCTGAGTAAACTGCAGATATAATAATCGAACAACCATTGATATGTTAGAAATTTGTTCATATAATTTTTGTTGTTAGAAAGTCAGACTTGTCTTACATGGGACATTGAAGTAAATTTCATGTTTTGTACGTGTTGTTTTAACTTTTATATTCTTTGACAGCATGTTTTCAATATCCAACTCAGTTATACATCTTATTGTTATTCATTATTTTGTTACACCGATATATATATGGATGTTTTGGGAATATATGATCAAGGATATGCAATAGTTACATTTATACATTTTAGAGTCGCTCTGATTGTATAGTGGTTAGTGACGTCGACTGCCATGCCGGAGGTACCAACCTCGAATCTCGGCAAATGCAAGGATGTTTGTAAGTGTATAGTGTCTGCGTGGCATAAGGGCATCCAAAATATACAGCAAGCTTAAATCCTCTCGAGTGTTTGGATAGTAGAAGAAAAGGAGTAGGGACCCTCAGATCTTTCCACCGGGAGCTTCTCCTTCAAAACTGAGAAGGTGATGGACAAAGTGGTGATGACACCGATATGGTGTCCAAGGATTTTACCAATGACAAACCCAATCTTGAACTCCTTGCCATGATAAAACTGGGTTACATGGGCTTGTACTGATTAGGTTGGGCATGTGAGATTAGCCACAAAAACATACATTTAAACTATTTTCACACAAAAAATGCTTCTCTCTTTTTGTTTATTTTTTCCAATAATATAATTCACATCTTCAGTATCTGTAATTAATATTTTTGCAATAAATTGCCGTGTCATTCGTTTTAATTTATAGTCAAATAAATACTTCTTCCGTTTTCGAGTCAAATGAGTAATGATTCTGTTGAGTTAATCTATCGCTGTTAGCGATTCGACTCGAAAAACTATCAATCTTCATTATCTAATGCAGTAATCCTCATGAATGATTGCTGCACCATCGTCGCTAGAGAATCGAACTGAAGAGAGCCGGGGGCTCCATAATGAATCTCGTAAAGATTAAATTCGAGAATTTTAATTGATAAAAGTATACCCAGTTGGCATCCGTGTACGAATGCTCCATACAGCATAGCATGTATACTGAAAACCTTTGATAATATTTTGATATGGAATAAACTCGGTATTTTTCATTAAATTATTTCTGTAAGCTTATCATTAAATAACCGAATAGATTAGATCAAAATACAAAATAGTATGAAATAATTCACTAAAATATTTTAACTTTTTTACTTCCTTGTACGAAGTAAAAAGGAAGTATTGTAATCGCGAAAAGCTTCAGGCAGCATATTTCAACGAAAATATCCACTTTAACCTCTTTCGAATGCAATTTAACGATGTTTTTGCGTGATATCTATACGTAAAAACAGAATAAAAGACTCTTTCCTCCAAAAAACTAAAATTCCAGACTTCTGTTTCCGGTTGGTGGATTAGCAGTTGAATGTAATATAATTCAAGTATTTATTACAGCAACATTCAGTACAGGAAAGAAAATTACCATTGGCCACCTCCTTGTTATTCTGGAAATTGAATAATTGGCCGACATTTCATCCCCCATATCCACTGCTCTTTAGTCATATTATAAAAACATATAATTCCTGACGTTTTATTTTCTCCAATAGTGTCATGTATAGTATGATGGTTATATAATATAGAAAGCATAAGAACAGTTTTTCCTTTTTTAAGAACATCAGGAATTAATGTTTTATCTTTTTCGAAACCAAAACAGTGTAGAAAATATTCCTAGTTTCATCTTCAGTTTCCGAAATGCAATCTTCATCGCTTTCAAATGTTTCTAATAAATCCCACAGGCGTTGCATCTCCAATTCACAGGGAGTCATTCTTTTTACCATAATGCGGTTAGAAATTTTTAAGAGTTTAATGTCAAGTTCTTTAAAATCACTTTCGAGTAGAAATATTTACTGTTACACTCTAGAGAAATAAATTTCTGATATAAATATTCAGGCAGAAAACCACTTACTCGGACAGGCGCGTGGGGTGTGTCATACCCCAGTTCCGACAAAATACCGATAAATCTTTTTCTGAAACACACAGGCAAAGAAAAAGCGGTTCTGAAAGTCAACCACAACTAGAAACTCAGCTACTGAAAGCGGCACAGAATTTCAGTTTCACAAGTTAGGAATATTCCACTTTTATGTAGGAGTGGGGTATGATACACCCCACGCGCTTTCCAGCGGTTAATAATCTGTTTTTCTATCTTAAAGAGCTTTTTGAAGTCTTTGTAAGAGTAAAAAGTAGCATCGTGAAACAACTGTCAGAGAATACCTGTTAAGAGATTGGCGATGATTACTGCAGTAAAAAGCGCTGAATATGGTCAAAAATGGTCGTTCAAATGATTAAGCCTAATATTTGCAAAATATTTGTAATATAATATAAAATATAAGTGCTGTTGGACTGAATTCATAAATTGTCAAAATATAAGTAAAACATATTATTCACCATTCCCCACTCATCTTTCTGTATACGTTTCTTTGGGTATTTTGTGTCTTTTGGCAAGTTTATACAGCTTCTAGATTGCCAAAAGTCAGTTCTTGAAGCTCTCGTTATCCATTTTCTTATAGATGTCTCAATTTCCCAAATACTCTTAAAACGTTTACGTTTAAGGTGAGATTCCCCTTCAGGGAAAGGAAATTAGTCAGCAAATGCATTATGGCTCCTTTATTTCGAATACGTAAGTTGTTGAGATACCCTTAGGCAAAATGTACCTAAACACCAGTAGACTAAGAAATCCAATAGGTCAAATACAAGTAAAACTCATAGACCAAATACCAATAAATATATGTAAACGTATACGGTATTTCTCTCGCCTTCTTAACGAGCCTTCGTGGTGTAGTAGTCTGCACGCTCAGCGCGTAATTGAGAGGGCCGAGATTCGATGCCCGGTGAAGGCGTTGCTAATTTTTCATCTTGCTTGCTTTCCAAAAGTCTGATGTATACACCACATGACTTCCTTGTACGGAATATTAAATTATACGCATTTTTTCTTGCATTTTATTTAAACTTATTAGATTGAATTAAACCTACTTCGCAGACAGCGCATAAACCACAATAGAATAAATGCATTCTTTAAAAATCACTTTGTTTACTATAGCGAAACTCTGGCACTAGGTTTACTTAACAGTATTATATTTCATTCATATTATAACTCAGAATGCACAAAATGTATATCATTTAAAGAATTATCTAATCGTTGCCACATGTTCTATTCAAACACTACAATAAAGCTAGAACGATGTATAAAAGAAATTAAGCAAACAAAACGAAACAGAAACAGTTTTTCACAGACGATTGAGCATTTCTCATTTAATTAATTCAGTTCTCACTTCGCGAGAAGGCAAAAATACATAAAACTCAAAATATCTACATTAAAAATTACGAAGTAAATCTCAAACGCTTATTTCCTCGAAAAAATTCCAGAAAGAATTAAGCATGATTTAATTGGCAATAATAAATGAATGCGTTATCTTTGTTCTTGCGAAGCTAAGTTACTCTAGATTGGCAACAAATCCACTAGTCTCCTGTTTCATATGTAAACATGAATGGCCGCCATTAAAAACAGGCTTAGCGGCTATTAAACAACTTTAAAATTGCTGATAATTCTAAAAATATTGCACACAGATTTACTAAAGGCGTAAAATCCTTAACCGGAAGATAAAAACAACACAATTCAATCATTTTTAAAGCAAAAAAATGTACAATTTACAAACATATAAGAGTAAAGAAACTGAGATCACTGACCCGGGTAATAGAGTGGATATATATATAAATATATTTATATACGTTTGGTGCTGCTGATTGCAACCAAAATACGAGGTGCACATGTACATGTTATAGCAGTCCTATATACAAAATTTCAACGTTCTGAGGCTACTCGTTTTTGAGTTATGCGAGATACGTACGTACGCACGAACGTACGTACGTACATACGTTTCTACAGACGCCACGAAAAATTCTCTTCAGAATTCATTTTAAAGCAGTTTTATAATTTTTTTGAAGTAAAAGAGTATTTTATTCTGTCCTTACTTACAGATATGACGCAAAAACATCGTTAAATTGCATTCGATAGCGGTCAAAATGGATATTTTCGTTGAAATATGCTGCCTGAAACTTTTCGCGATCACAATACCTCCTTTTTATTTCGTTCAAGGAAGTACAAATACCTAATGTCTCTACAAACGAAGCCATTAGAAATGCACTGTTAATAATAAATTAATAATAAACCAAATCGTAATAAAAGCCATTTGTTCTAGCCAAAAGTTCTAGTAAGCTAAATCTTCATAAAATCCAGCAGAATTACATAACTGCCACAGATAACATATGCCAAACTATGCTGAAACAAAATAAAAACCTACTTTGATGAAATTTATAAAATACATTTTAGTGTAACTGCATAATAATTTTTATAAACTTAATTACGCATAAAAAATGAAATTAAATGTATCCAGTTTAGGCCTCTGCCATTTGCTCTGCCTGTCAGTATAGATGTTTATAAAATATCGGTATAAACACCTAAAATACGATATATATATATATATATATATATATATATATGATGTACCAGCTTTTGTCAGGAATAAATAGATTGTTGAAGAATCATCAATGTAGTCGTAGCTTAAATTATCAGACGATAGTTTTAAATAACAGGGATCCATTTATTATATTTCAGGAGAAAATAGCAATTACAAAATCTGATCTCCGGAGTAAATAAAAAAGAACTACTAATAATATTTTGTATGAAGTTTACTGCATCGTGACATTTAGGAAAAAGCCCCGATATTCCTTTTGCGAGTACTTTTATAGCCTCTGGAAAGGCGGAGCTTCCATGAAATGACGTCAGCCTCGTCAGCCAATCCAGTTCGCTTGAAATATTTCCAGAACATTCTATAACTGAACGTGTAGAAAAGGCGGGAAAAACAACTTGACTTGTTTTACACGGGGCTGTGGATTTAATTCCACGTACTTTCAAATAAGAGAACGTCGCCATTAAAAATGTAAAGAACATACAGTTAGAATTTTAATTGTATTCTTGATTATGGAATTTTATTATTACACACACACACACACACACACACATATATATAACTTGTATTCGCACTAAATGGATTTAAGTTCATACAACATTATATATATATATATATATATATATATATATACGTATATATATATATATTTATATATATATACGTAAATAAGTTAAGCAATGGTAATAAATTGTAAGCTAAAGCTGTATATAACTGTATCTCACTGCGTATATCTGTAGAACATGCAACATTTAGTGCCTCCTAAATATTTTAACTCTACAACTCATCTAAACTGTAACTTAATTGTAAGGCCTACGTAAACACAGTTGCTTTGTGCGGGAAAGAAGAAAGTAAGGAAAAGCCTAAATATCAATGTAATAAAGAAATAATAGTAAATACTGAGGTGATCATTTCCTGAGACAACCATCTCTGAAAGTTAACGACATTTACCCAACAAATACTGTCCCTCGACTCATAGTGCGGGAATTACTGATATATTTCATGGCATATGCATGTGTAAAATTTGTTCTAATATGTCATTATCATGGCTGTATATTTCACAATTTCAATATAATAATTTTATGTAGAAGAAATCGATAAAATATAGATACTTGTGTAAAATTTATATAGTTTATAATACGATATAAATTTTCTAATGTATAAAAGCCTCAGTTTTCAGCTTTTGTAAATACGTCTTGTAAAATAACTTTTGTAAAAAATTCCATCTTGAAGAATTCGTATGTATATAGTTGTATGCATGTATATGTAAGTATTGATAGTTGTATATAACTGACCTATCAGGACTAAATCCCTCCCAAAGTACAAAATTATAAAATTACAATTCAATAAATACTGAATGTTGCCACTATCAAATCCAATTTAAATAATGCAGTATTTAGTTATACAAATAAATCTTCCAATGGAAGAAAAAAATGTCTCCAATATACAACACTTTGCCGAATGTTACATCCATTTCTTAAAAAAACGTAATTTTTTACTGCAATTACTATTCACTAAAATCTAATTTAATGAATAATAGTAAATAAAACTAGCGTGTGAACAAATACACATAATCGCATTTGTGTGCAAGCAATCCCATCTATTATATAAACAATCTAATTTATACAAACCTATTAATTTAGCTTCGAGAACTGTAGCAGCCAGTATTTCCTGCAGTATAGTTAAAGAAAAAGAATACAAAGATAAAGAATGCAACAAAATAAAATTTAAACAGTTGTTTTATTCGTAAAATTTAACAATCATGATATTAATTACCACAAAAGCTAAATTAACAAGTGTTGTACAATACTTTCGTTCGTACGCTCGATTAAAATTAAAAATTTAACATGGAACTTTTAGTGTGATTTGATGGAAATATCGAAAGTGCTTCTATATTGAGTTGAAATAAATAATATTTAGAAGAACGTAGCTTCTAAATATTTTCACCAGCAAATACTATATTCAAAATTCGAAAAGAAAAATGTTAACAAATGTTTGTGAGATGTTAATATTGTTTAAATTAAGAAAATAGTCGATATGCTATTTAATTTTTAAGATTATGTTACAAATTTAAAGAATAGAGTAAACTTTTAAGCATTAAAGTTGCTATATTTTCACGTTTATATTACATGTTGAGAAATGCTTATGGACAATTTTCATTGCTTCAAATAAGTAGCTTTGTTAATTACATATAAGGAACGGTGAAGACATGTAATGTTTAGTCTAATAAATGTCTTATTTTTTAATATTTAAATATATGTTTATTGTAAATATCAACTTACAAATCAAATATGAAATCTTATTCGAGTTTTCGTAAAAATGCCTCTTATTCAGAAATATTCAAAGCAATTACGTGGAATTTAGCTTCCTTATATGAGATAAATCTTGTTTAGACGCAGTTTGCCTCATAATAGGAAGCATAATTCAATATTTTTTAACACATCTGCAAAATAAATATTAGCAAAGGAAATTTTTATCATCGGGAAGAGTTACATGAAAGAACTTTCATTCTTGATGTAATTTAGTTTCAGATGATAGAAAAACTTTTGAATAAAGTAAAAAAGCTCTAATTTTATTAACTCATAAATTTTTATTAAGAATATTTTTTAAATGTCTAAAAACTTTACGCGTATATTTTATTTGATGAAATTCCTTTTTCAGCTCTCGGGTTTAGGACTCACCTCTGACATTTGCCTACTAACTGTAAAACGGTTTTCTCTGCAGATATAACCTGTTAAGAACAGAAACAACTTTCCTTTTTTCTGCCTCTTTCGCAATAAATTGCATTACGAGAAACGCAATGTAACAGCCTAAAATTATTTTATTCATTGGCCCTTTTTAGTCCAAAGGGGCTTTGTCCCTGAAGGACTATTGTTTTCGTTTTGCGATTTTGTGTCGGACTCATAAACGTCAGTTCACTTTTCAAACTGTTGCCACAAAATGTTAGAGTCCTGCATTATATTTGAAGAAATTAAATAATGAAAAATCTGCATAAATGATTGTCTATTTCTCGCATTGTGATAAAACAATGGTACATAGAGCCATCGAATTTTGAATGACGAAATCCTACTGCGAATATGGGCATCTGAAATCCCAAATTTGGAATTTGTTTTATTATATATTTTATATTTTGTAAAACTTTAACGAATTTTTGATTTACAAACTCAATGCTTTAAAAGCGAGAAATGGCAACGTTATATATAAAAAAAAAATACTTTTATCTCCAGCTCGCGAGACTGTGTATATCGGAAATTCTAAAGATATGCTTAATTTAACATTATTTTGCGATATTGCTCTTGAACTGAATTTTATGGTTTAAGTGCAAAGAACATGATATTTAATAAATAAAGGTAACACTTAAAACGTTAAAAAAACGCCCCTTTGGACGTAATTTAAAATCTGAAACATTTCAGATTTTTTTTTTTAATCTTTTTCTTATTTTTTTTTTTTTTTTTTTTTTTTTTAAATCTTTTCTGTATTTTATTTCTAGCTGTTTCTTGATGCAGAAAACTCAAAGAGAAATAATTTCATGCTTTAAAATACGGAAGGGAATAAAATAATAAGGCATAATAATTATACATCAAATTGAAGTCACTGCTGTAGTTTTATGCGTGCGATAAACTACAAGATAAAAATATATCCAGGATATGTACGTATAAGTTTTAAATTCCCTACCAGTTGTCTTCTAGATGCTTGTAATTTATTGTTTACTTATTTCATGATAAGGATTATACAATGGTAAACGTAAGAGAAAAACGGAAAATAATTAGATATTCACTCTAATTGTAACGGAAGTGCACTATTTGAATATTTCTGAAATTAATATTTTTAATTAGAATATGGTATATAAATTAGAGAAAAAAGCAATTCAAATAAAATCGTCTTTGATATAATCCCTTAAAGAATGAAGGAAAATGTGAAAGGATTCAGATTTTAGCATGGCATCGGGGGATTTGTTAATATTTTCTATGCTGTCCCTGAGCATCGCAAGTTACCAGTCTGTTCTTGACTCATTCCTGCTGCATAATGTGTTTGCTTTTTTAGCTTTATTATTTAGCACCACTTTTTTATCGCACTTTGCTAAGTAAATTTCAAGAGCAAAATCATAAAATATGTTAAAACAACATATCTTTAGAATTTTTGATGGTGTAGAGTTTACGTTTAGTTTTTAATCAATTGTTTTATGTAAATCACTTTTCCTATCTTTCTCATCTCAATTTTTCTGCCAGAATATAAATTTCTAGCTCGCGTTATATTCAAATGAGGTAGATAAAAGTGAGTATTTAAAGGGAAGGTTTAGAAGGTAGAAGCAGAGCGTCTTCTGCCACCTGAATACCATTTGCTAATTTCATTGGACAATAATTCGTCACCACCCAGATTCGGCGACTGGGTCCCCACATCCTCAGTCACTCTAAAGAAATAATATATAATGCATAAGAAAGCTTTGGCTAGCAAAATTTCCGTCCACACAATCTTACCATACTTCATTCCGAGTGCATGTAGCGCAAGCATCGCGAAAGGTATGTTCACCCAAGGCTGTGCGAGGCACATGTGGCATAAACTGAACTTCGCTGCTTAGACACTAACCATTCCTACATTACATTAACTCGGATAAGTATTTTGTCTAAATCTTCTAACTGTTGAACTTTATGATATAGTCTTGTACTGACCCATCGCAATGAAGGAATACATTAATTCTGATAAGTATTTTGTTTAAATCTTCTAACTGTTGAACTTTATGATAGTCTTGTACTGACCCATCGCAATGAAGGAATACATTAATTCGGATAAGTATTTTGTCTAAATCTTCTAACTGTTGAACTTTATGATAGTCTTGTACTGACCCATCGCAATGAAGGAATACATTAATACGGATAAGTATTTTGTCTAAATCTTCTAACTGTTAAACTTTATGATAGTCTTGTACTGACCCATCGCAAAGAAGGAATACATTAATTCGGATAAGTATTTTGTCTAAATCTTCTAACTGTTGAACTTTATGATAGTCTTGTACTGACCCATCGCAATGAAGGAATACATTAATTCGGATAAGTATTTTGTCTAAATCTTCTAACTGTTGAACTTTATGATAGTCTTGTACTGACCCATCGCAATGAAGGAATACATTAATTCGGATAAGTATTTTGTCTAAATCTTCTAACTGTTGAACTTTATGATAGTCTTGTACTGACCCATCGCAATGAAGGAATACATTAATTCGGATAAGTATTTTGTCTAAATCTTCTAACTGTTGAACTTTATGATAGTCTTGTACTGACCCATCGCAATGAAGGAATACATTAATTCGGATAAGTATTTTGTCTAAATCTTCTAACTGTTGAACTTTAGTCTTGTACTGACCCATCGCAATGAAGGAATACATTAATTCGGATAAGTATTTTGTCTAAATCTTCTAACTGTTGAACTTTATGATAGTCTTGTACTGACCCATCGCAATGAAGGAATACATTAATTCGGATAAGTATTTTGTCTAAATCTTCTAACTGTTGAACTTTATGATAGTCTTGT
This sequence comes from Stegodyphus dumicola, assembly GCF_044657685.1. Taxonomy (NCBI): domain Eukaryota; kingdom Metazoa; phylum Arthropoda; class Arachnida; order Araneae; family Eresidae; genus Stegodyphus; species Stegodyphus dumicola. Next base: position 14,957,871 of record NC_140772.1, on the reverse strand, counting down.
ACTGACCCATCGCAATGAAGGAATACATTAACTCGGATAAGTATTTTGTTTAAATCTTCTAACTGTTGAACTTTATGATAGTCTTGTACTGACCCATCGCAATGAAGGAATACATTAACTCGGATAAGTATTTTGTCTAAATCTTCTAACTGTTGAACTTTATGATAGTCTTGTACTGACCCATCGCAATGAAGGAATACATTAATTCGGATAAGTATTTTGTCTAAATCTTCTAACTGTTGAACTTTATGATAGTCTTGTACTGACCCATCGCAATGAAGGAATACATTAATTCGGATAAGTATTTTGTCTAAATCTTCTAACTGTTGAACTTTATGATAGTCTTGTACTGACCCATCGCAATGAAGGAATACATTAATTCGGATAAGTAATTTGTCTAAATCTTCTAACTGTTGAACTTTATGATAGTCTTGTACTGATCCATCGCAATGAAGGAATACATTAATTCGGATAAGTAATTTATCTAAATCTTCTAACTGTTGAACTTTATGATAGTCTTGTACTGACCCATCGCAATGAAGGAATACATTAATTCGGATAAGTATTTTGTCTAAATCTTCTAACTGTTGAACTTTATGATAGTCTTGTACTGACCCATCGCAATGAAGGAATACATTAATTCGGATAAGTAATTTATCTAAATCTTCTAACTGTTGAAATTTATGATAGTCTTGTACTGACCCATCGCAATGAAGGAATACATTAATTCGGATAAGTATTTTGTCTAAATCTTCTAACTGTTGAACTTTATGATAGTCTTGTACTGACCCATCGCAATGAAGGAATACATTAATTCGGATAAGTATTTTGTCTAAATCTTCTAACTGTTGAACTTTATGATAGTCTTGTACTGACCCATCGCAATGAAGGAATACATTAACTCGGATAAGTATTTTGTTTAAATCTTCTAACTGTTGAACTTTATGATAGTCTTGTACTGACCCATCGCAATGAAGGAATACATTAACTCGGATAAGTATTTTGTCTAAATCTTCTAACTGTTGAACTTTATGATAGTCTTGTACTGACCCATCGCAATGAAGGAATACATTAATTCGGATAAGTATTTTGTCTAAATCTTCTAACTGTTGAACTTTATGATAGTCTTGTACTGACCCATCGCAATGAAGGAATACATTAATTCGGATAAGTATTTTGTCTAAATCTTCTAACTGTTGAACTTTATGATAGTCTTGTACTGACCCATCGCAATGAAGGAATACATTAATTCGGATAAGTAATTTGTCTAAATCTTCTAACTGTTGAACTTTATGATAGTCTTGTACTGACCCATCGCAATGAAGGAATACATTAATTCGGATAAGTAATTTGTCTAAATCTTCTAACTGTTGAACTTTATGATAGTCTTGTACTGACCCATCGCAATGAAGGAATACATTAATTCGGATAAGTAATTTATCTAAATCTTCTAACTGTTGAACTTTATGATAGTCTTGTACTGACCCATCGCAATGAAGGAATACATTAATTCGGATAAGTATTTTGTCTAAATCTTCTAACTGTTGAACTTTATGATAGTCTTGTACTGACCCATCGCAATGAAGGAATACATTAATTCGGATAAGTAATTTATCTAAATCTTCTAACTGTTGAACTTTATGATAGTCTTGTACTGACCCATCGCAATGAAGGAATACATTAATTCGGATAAGTATTTTGTTTAAATCTTCTAACTGTTGAACTTTATGATAGTCTTGTACTGACCCATCGCAATGAAGGAATACATTAATTCGGATAAGTATTTTGTTTAAATCTTCTAACTGTTGAACTTTATGATAGTCTTGTACTGACCCATCGCAATGAAGGAATACATTAACTCGGATAAGTATTTTGTTTAAATCTTCTAACTGTTGAACTTTATGATAGTCTTGTACTGACCCATCGCAATGAAGGAATACATTAATTCGCATAAGTATTTTGTCTAAATCTTCTAACTGTTGAAATTTATGATAGTCTTGTACTGACCCATCGCAATGAAGGAATACATTAATTCGGATAAGTATTTTGTCTAAATCTTCTAACTGTTGAACTTTATGATAGTCTTGTACTGACCCATCGCAATGAAGGAATACATTAATTCGGATAAGTATTTTGTCTAAATCTTCTAACTGTTGAACTTTATGATAGTCTTGTACTGACCCATCGCAATGAAGGAATACATTAATTCGGATAAGTATTTTGTCTAAATCTTCTAACTGTTGAACTTTAGTCTTGTACTGACCCATCGCAATGAAGGAATACATTAATTCGGATAAGTATTTTGTCTAAATCTTCTAACTGTTGAACTTTATGATAGTCTTGTACTGACCCATCGCAATGAAGGAATACATTAATTCGGATAAGTATTTTGTCTAAATCTTCTAACTGTTGAACTTTATGATAGTCTTGTACTGACCCATCGCAATGAAGGAATACATTAACTCGGATAAGTATTTTGTTTAAATCTTCTAACTGTTGAACTTTATGATAGTCTTGTACTGACCCATCGCAATGAAGGAATACATTAACTCGGATAAGTATTTTGTCTAAATCTTCTAACTGTTGAACTTTATGATAGTCTTGTACTGACCCATCGCAATGAAGGAATACATTAATTCGGATAAGTATTTTGTCTAAATCTTCTAACTGTTGAACTTTATGATATAGTCTTGTACTGACCCATCGCAATGAAGGAATACATTAATTCTGATAAGTATTTTGTTTAAATCTTCTAACTGTTGAACTTTATGATAGTCTTGTACTGACCCATCGCAATGAAGGAATACATTAATTCGGATAAGTATTTTGTCTAAATCTTCTAACTGTTGAACTTTATGATAGTCTTGTACTGACCCATCGCAATGAAGGAATACATTAATACGGATAAGTATTTTGTCTAAATCTTCTAACTGTTAAACTTTATGATAGTCTTGTACTGACCCATCGCAAAGAAGGAATACATTAATTCGGATAAGTATTTTGTCTAAATCTTCTAACTGTTGAACTTTATGATAGTCTTGTACTGACCCATCGCAATGAAGGAATACATTAATTCGGATAAGTATTTTGTCTAAATCTTCTAACTGTTGAACTTTATGATAGTCTTGTACTGACCCATCGCAATGAAGGAATACATTAATTCGGATAAGTATTTTGTCTAAATCTTCTAACTGTTGAACTTTTTGATAGTCTTGTACTGACCCATCGCAATGAAGGAATACATTAATTCGGATAAGTATTTTGTCTAAATCTTCTAACTGTTGAACTTTATGATAGTCTTGTACTGACCCATCGCAATGAAGGAATACATTAATTCGGATAAGTATTTTGTCTAAATCTTCTAACTGTTGAACTTTAGTCTTGTACTGACCCATCGCAATGAAGGAATACATTAATTCGGATAAGTATTTTGTCTAAATCTTCTAACTGTTGAACTTTATGATAGTCTTGTACTGACCCATCGCAATGAAGGAATACATTAATTCGGATAAGTATTTTGTCTAAATCTTCTAACTGTTGAACTTTATGATAGTCTTGTACTGACCCATCGCAATGAAGGAATACATTAACTCGGATAAGTATTTTGTTTAAATCTTCTAACTGTTGAACTTTATGATAGTCTTGTACTGACCCATCGCAATGAAGGAATACATTAACTCGGATAAGTATTTTGTCTAAATCTTCTAACTGTTGAACTTTATGATAGTCTTGTACTGACCCATCGCAATGAAGGAATACATTAATTCGGATAAGTATTTTGTCTAAATCTTCTAACTGTTGAACTTTATGATAGTCTTGTACTGACCCATCGCAATGAAGGAATACATTAATTCGGATAAGTATTTTGTCTAAATCTTCTAACTGTTGAACTTTATGATAGTCTTGTACTGACCCATCGCAATGAAGGAATACATTAATTCGGATAAGTAATTTGTCTAAATCTTCTAACTGTTGAACTTTATGATAGTCTTGTACTGATCCATCGCAATGAAGGAATACATTAATTCGGATAAGTAATTTATCTAAATCTTCTAACTGTTGAACTTTATGATAGTCTTGTACTGACCCATCGCAATGAAGGAATACATTAATTCGGATAAGTATTTTGTCTAAATCTTCTAACTGTTGAACTTTATGATAGTCTTGTACTGACCCATCGCAATGAAGGAATACATTAATTCGGATAAGTAATTTATCTAAATCTTCTAACTGTTGAACTTTATGATAGTCTTGTACTGACCCATCGCAATGAAGGAATACATTAATTCGGATAAGTATTTTGTCTAAATCTTCTAACTGTTGAACTTTATGATAGTCTTGTACTGACCCATCGCAATGAAGGAATACATTAATTCGGATAAGTATTTTGTCTAAATCTTCTAACTGTTGAACTTTATGATAGTCTTGTACTGACCCATCGCAATGAAGGAATACATTAACTCGGATAAGTATTTTGTTTAAATCTTCTAACTGTTGAACTTTATGATAGTCTTGTACTGACCCATCGCAATGAAGGAATACATTAACTCGGATAAGTATTTTGTCTAAATCTTCTAACTGTTGAACTTTATGATAGTCTTGTACTGACCCATCGCAATGAAGGAATACATTAATTCGGATAAGTATTTTGTCTAAATCTTCTAACTGTTGAACTTTATGATAGTCTTGTACTGACCCATCGCAATGAAGGAATACATTAATTCGGATAAGTATTTTGTCTAAATCTTCTAACTGTTGAACTTTATGATAGTCTTGTACTGACCCATCGCAATGAAGGAATACATTAATTCGGATAAGTAATTTGTCTAAATCTTCTAACTGTTGAACTTTATGATAGTCTTGTACTGACCCATCGCAATGAAGGAATACATTAATTCGGATAAGTAATTTGTCTAAATCTTCTAACTGTTGAACTTTATGATAGTCTTGTACTGACCCATCGCAATGAAGGAATACATTAATTCGGATAAGTAATTTATCTAAATCTTCTAACTGTTGAACTTTATGATAGTCTTGTACTGACCCATCGCAATGAAGGAATACATTAATTCGGATAAGTATTTTGTCTAAATCTTCTAACTGTTGAACTTTATGATAGTCTTGTACTGACCCATCGCAATGAAGGAATACATTAATTCGGATAAGTAATTTATCTAAATCTTCTAACTGTTGAACTTTATGATAGTCTTGTACTGACCCATCGCAATGAAGGAATACATTAATTCGGATAAGTATTTTGTTTAAATCTTCTAACTGTTGAACTTTATGATAGTCTTGTACTGACCCATCGCAATGAAGGAATACATTAATTCGGATAAGTATTTTGTTTAAATCTTCTAACTGTTGAACTTTATGATAGTCTTGTACTGACCCATCGCAATGAAGGAATACATTAACTCGGATAAGTATTTTGTTTAAATCTTCTAACTGTTGAACTTTATGATAGTCTTGTACTGACCCATCGCAATGAAGGAATACATTAATTCGCATAAGTATTTTGTCTAAATCTTCTAACTGTTGAAATTTATGATAGTCTTGTACTGACCCATCGCAATGAAGGAATACATTAATTCGGATAAGTATTTTGTCTAAATCTTCTAACTGTTGAACTTTATGATAGTCTTGTACTGACCCATCGCAATGAAGGAATACATTAATTCGGATAAGTATTTTGTCTAAATCTTCCAACTGTTGGACTTTATGATAGTCTTGTACAGACCCATCGCAATGAAGGAATACATTAATTCGGATAAGTATTTTGTCTAAATCTTCTAACTGTTGAACTTTATGATAGTCTTGTACTGACCCATCGCAATGAAGGAATACATTAATTCGGATAAGTAATTTGTCTAAATCTTCTAACTGTTGAACTTTATGATAGTCTTGTACTGACCCATCGCAATGAAGGAATACATTAATTCGGATAAGTAATTTATCTAAATCTTCTAACTGTTGAACTTTATGATAGTCTTGTACTGACCCATCGCAATGAAGGAATACATTAATTCGGATAAGTATTTTGTCTAAATCTTCTAACTGTTGAACTTTATGATAGTCTTGTACTGACCCATCGCAATGAAGGAATACATTAATTCGGATAAGTAATTTATCTAAATCTTCTAACTGTTGAACTTTATGATAGTCTTGTACTGACCCATCGCAATGAAGGAATACATTAATTCGGATAAGTATTTTGTCTAAATCTTCTAACTGTTGAACTTTATGATAGTCTTGTACTGACCCATCGCAATGAAGGAATACATTAATTCGGATAAGTATTTTGTTTAAATCTTCTAACTGTTGAACTTTACGATAGTCTTGTACTGACCCATCGCAATAAAGGAATACATTAACTCGGATAAGTATTTTGTTTAAATCTTCTAACTGTTGAACTTTATGATAGTCTTGTACTGACCCATCGCAATGAAGGAATACATTAATTCGCATAAGTATTTTGTCTAAATCTTCTAACTGTTGAAATTTATGATAGTCTTGTACTGACCCATCGCAATGAAGGAATACATTAATTCGGATAAGTATTTTGTCTAAATCTTCTAACTGTTGAACTTTATGATGAAGGAATACATTAATTCGGATAAGTATTTTGTCTAAATCTTCTAACTGTTGAACTTTATGATAGTCTTGTACTGACCCATCGCAATGAAGGAATACATTAATTCGGATAAGTATTTTGTCTAAATCTTCTAACTGTTGAACTTTATGATAGTCTTGTACTGACCCATCGCAATGAAGGAATACATTAATTCGGATAAGTAATTTATCTAAATCTTCTAACTGTTGAACTTTATGATAGTCTTGTACTGACCCATCGCAATGAAGGAATACATTAATTCGGATAAGTAATTTATCTAAATCTTCTAACTGTTGAACTTTATGATAGTCTTGTACTGACCCATCGCAATGAAGGAATACATTAATTCGGATAAGTATTTTGTCTAAATCTTCTAACTGTTGAACTTTATGATAGTCTTGTACTGACCCATCGCACTGAAGGAATACATTAATTCGGATAAGTATTTTGTCTAAATCTTCTAACTGTTGAACTTTATGATAATCTTGTACTGACCCATCGCAAAGAAGGAATACATTAATTCGGATAAGTATTTTGTCTAAATCTTCTAACTGTTGAACTTTATGATAGTCTTGTACTGACCCATCGCAATGAAGGAATACATTAATTCGGATAAGTATTTTGTCTAAATCTTCTAACTGTTGAACTTTATGATAGTCTTGTAATGACCCATCGCAATGAAGGAATACATTAATTCGGATAAGTATTTTGTCTAAATCTTCTAACTGTTGAACATTATGATAGTCTTGTACTGACCCATCGCAATGAAGGAATACATTAATTCGGATAAGTATTTTGTCTAAATCTTCTAACTGTTGAACTTTATGATAGTCTTGTACTGACCCATCGGATAAGTATTTTGTCTAAATCTTCCAACTGTTGGACTTTATGATAGTCTTGTACTGACCCATTGCAATGAAGGAATACATTAATTCGGATAAGTATTTTGTCTAAATCTTCCAACTGTTGGACTTTATGATAGTCTTGTACTGACCCATCGCAATGAAGGAATACATTAATTCGGATAAGTATTTTGTCTAAATCTTCTAACTGTTGAACTTTATGATAGTCTTGTACTGACCCATCGCAATGAAGGAATACATTAATTCGGATAAGTAATTTGTCTAAATCTTCTAACTGTTGAACTTTATGATAGTCTTGTACTGACCCATCGCAATGAAGGAATACATTAATTCGGATAAGTAATTTATCTAAATCTTCTAACTGTTGAACTTTATGATAGTCTTGTACTGACCCATCGCAATGAAGGAATACATTAATTCGGATAAGTATTTTGTCTAAATCTTCTAACTGTTGAACTTTATGATAGTCTTGTACTGACCCATCGCAGTGAAGGAATACATTAATTCGGATAAGTATTTTGTCTAAATCTTCTAACTGTTGAACTTTATGATAGTCTTGTACTGACCCATCGCAAAGAAGGAATACATTAATTCGGATAAGTATTTTGTCTAAATCTTCTAACTGTTGAACTTTATGATAGTCTTGTACTGACCCATCGCAATGAAGGAATACATTAATTCGGATAAGTATTTTGTCTAAATCTTCTAACTGTTGAACTTTATGATAGTCTTGTACTGACCCATCGCAATGAAGGAATACATTAATTCGGATAAGTATTTTGTCTAAATCTTCTAACTGTTGAACTTTATGATAGTCTTGTACTGACCCATCGCAATGAAGGAATTCATTAATTCGGATAAGTATTTTGTTTAAATCTTCTAACTGTTGAACTTTATGATAGTCTTGTACTGACCCATCGCAATGAAGGAATACATTAATTCGGATAAGTATTTTGTTTAAATCTTCTAACTGTTGAACTTTATGATAGTCTTGTACTGACCCATCGCAATGAAGGAATACATTAATTCGGATAAGTATTTTGTCTAAATCTTCTAACTGTTGAACTTTATGATAGTCTTGTACTGACCCATCGCAATGAAGGAATACATTAATTCGGATAAGTATTTTGTTTAAATCTTCTAACTGTTGAACTTTATGATAGTCTTGTACTGACCCATCGCAATGAAGGAATACATTAACTCGGATAAGTATTTTGTTTAAATCTTCTAACTGTTGAACTTTATGATAGTCTTGTACTGACCCATCGCAATGAAGGAATACATTAATTCGGATAAGTATTTTGTCTAAATCTTCTAACTGTTGAAATTTATGATAGTCTTGTACTGACCCATCGCAATGAAGGAATACATTAATTCGGATAAGTATTTTGTCTAAATCTTCTAACTGTTGAACTTTATGATAGTCTTGTACTGACCCATCGCAATGAAGGAATACATTAATTCGGATAAGTATTTTGTTTAAATCTTCTAACTGTTGAACTTTATGATAGTCTTGTACTGACCTATCGCAATGAAGGAATACATTAACTCGGATAAGTATTTTGTTTAAATCTTCTAACTGTTGAACTTTATGATAGTCTTGTACTGACCCATCGCAATGAAGGAATACATTAATTCGCATAAGTATTTTGTCTAAATCTTCTAACTGTTGAAATTTATGATAGTCTTGTACTGACCCATCGCAATGAAGGAATACATTAATTCGGATAAGTATTTTGTCTAAATCTTCTAACTGTTGAACTTTATGATAGTCTTGTACTGACCCATCGCAATGAAGGAATACATTAATTCGGATAAGTATTTTGTCTAAATCTTCCAACTGTTGGACTTTATGATAGTCTTGTACTGACCCATCGCAATGAAGGAATACATTAATTCGGATAAGTATTTTGTCTAAATCTTCTAACTGTTGAACTTTATGATAGTCTTGTACTGACCCATCGCAATGAAGGAATACATTAATTCGGATAAGTAATTTGTCTAAATCTTCTAACTGTTGAACTTTATGATAGTCTTGTACTGACCCATCGCACTGAAGGAATACATTAATTCGGATAAGTATTTTGTCTAAATCTTCTAACTGTTGAACTTTATGATAATCTTGTACTGACCCATCGCAAAGAAGGAATACATTAATTCGGATAAGTATTTTGTCTAAATCTTCTAACTGTTGAACTTTATGATAGTCTTGTACTGACCCATCGCAATGAAGGAATACATTAATTCGGATAAGTATTTTGTCTAAATCTTCTAACTGTTGAACTTTATGATAGTCTTGTAATGACCCATCGCAATGAAGGAATACATTAATTCGGATAAGTATTTTGTCTAAATCTTCTAACTGTTGAACTTTATGATAGTCTTGTACTGACCCATCGCAATGAAGGAATACATTAATTCGGATAAGTAATTTGTCTAAATCTTCTAACTGTTGAACTTTATGATAGTCTTGTACTGACCCATCGCAATGAAGGAATACATTAATTCGGATAAGTAATTTATCTAAATCTTCTAACTGTTGAACTTTATGATAGTCTTGTACTGACCCATCGCAATGAAGGAATACATTAATTCGGATAAGTATTTTGTCTAAATCTTCTAACTGTTGAACTTTATGATAGTCTTGTACTGACCCATCGCAATGAAGGAATACATTAATTCGGATAAGTAATTTATCTAAATCTTCTAACTGTTGAACTTTATGATAGTCTTGTACTGACCCATCGCAATGAAGGAATACATTAATTCGGATAAGTATTTTGTCTAAATCTTCTAACTGTTGAACTTTATGATAGTCTTGTACTGACCCATCGCAATGAAGGAATACATTAATTCGGATAAGTATTTTGTTTAAATCTTCTAACTGTTGAACTTTATGATAGTCTTGTACTGACCCATCGCAATGAAGGAATACATTAATTCGGATAAGTATTTTGTCTAAATCTTCTAACTGTTGAACTTTATGATAGTCTTGTACTGACCCATCGCAATGAAGGAATACATTAATTCGGATAAGTAATTTGTCTAAATCTTCTAACTGTTGAACTTTATGATAGTCTTGTACTGACCCATCGCAATGAAGGAATACATTAATTCGGATAAGTAATTTATCTAAATCTTCTAACTGTTGAACTTTATGATAGTCTTGTACTGACCCATCGCAATGAAGGAATACATTAATTCGGATAAGTATTTTGTCTAAATCTTCTAACTGTTGAACTTTATGATAGTCTTGTACTGACCCATCGCAATGAAGGAATACATTAATTCGGATAAGTAATTTATCTAAATCTTCTAACTGTTGAACTTTATGATAGTCTTGTACTGACCCATCGCAATGAAGGAATACATTAATTCGGATAAGTAATTTATCTAAATCTTCTAACTGTTGAACTTTATGATAGTCTTGTACTGACCCATCGCAATGAAGGAATACATTAATTCGGATAAGTATTTTGTCTAAATCTTCTAACTGTTGAACTTTATGATAGTCTTGTACTGACCCATCGCACTGAAGGAATACATTAATTCGGATAAGTATTTTGTCTAAATCTTCTAACTGTTGAACTTTATGATAATCTTGTACTGACCCATCGCAAAGAAGGAATACATTAATTCGGATAAGTATTTTGTCTAAATCTTCTAACTGTTGAACTTTATGATAGTCTTGTACTGACCCATCGCAATGAAGGAATACATTAATTCGGATAAGTATTTTGTCTAAATCTTCTAACTGTTGAACTTTATGATAGTCTTGTAATGACCCATCGCAATGAAGGAATACATTAATTCGGATAAGTATTTTGTCTAAATCTTCTAACTGTTGAACATTATGATAGTCTTGTACTGACCCATCGCAATGAAGGAATACATTAATTCGGATAAGTATTTTGTCTAAATCTTCTAACTGTTGAACTTTATGATAGTCTTGTACTGACCCATTGCAATGAAGGAATACATTAATTCGGATAAGTATTTTGTCTAAATCTTCCAACTGTTGGACTTTATGATAGTCTTGTACTGACCCATCGCAATGAAGGAATACATTAATTCGGATAAGTATTTTGTCTAAATCTTCTAACTGTTGAACTTTATGATAGTCTTGTACTGACCCATCGCAATGAAGGAATACATTAATTCGGATAAGTAATTTGTCTAAATCTTCTAACTGTTGAACTTTATGATAGTCTTGTACTGACCCATCGCAATGAAGGAATACATTAATTCGGATAAGTAATTTATCTAAATCTTCTAACTGTTGAACTTTATGATAGTCTTGTACTGACCCATCGCAATGAAGGAATACATTAATTCGGATAAGTATTTTGTCTAAATCTTCTAACTGTTGAACTTTATGATAGTCTTGTACTGACCCATCGCAGTGAAGGAATACATTAATTCGAATAAGTATTTTGTCTAAATCTTCTAACTGTTGAACTTTATGATAGTCTTGTACTGACCCATCGCAATGAAGGAATACATTAATTCGGATAAGTATTTTGTCTAAATCTTCTAACTGTTGAACTTTATGATAGTCTTGTACTGACCCATCGCAATGAAGGAATACATTAATTCGGATAAGTATTTTGTCTAAATCTTCTAACTGTTGAACTTTATGATAGTCTTGTACTGACCCATCGCAATGAAGGAATTCATTAATTCGGATAAGTATTTTGTTTAAATCTTCTAACTGTTGAACTTTATGATAGTCTTGTACTGACCCATCGCAATGAAGGAATACATTAATTCGGATAAGTATTTTGTTTAAATCTTCTAACTGTTGAACTTTATGATAGTCTTGTACTGACCCATCGCAATGAAGGAATACATTAATTCGGATAAGTATTTTGTCTAAATCTTCTAACTGTTGAACTTTATGATAGTCTTGTACTGACCCATCGCAATGAAGGAATACATTAATTCGGATAAGTATTTTGTTTAAATCTTCTAACTGTTGAACTTTATGATAGTCTTGTACTGACCCATCGCAATGAAGGAATACATTAACTCGGATAAGTATTTTGTTTAAATCTTCTAACTGTTGAACTTTATGATAGTCTTGTACTGACCCATCGCAATGAAGGAATACATTAATTCGGATAAGTATTTTGTCTAAATCTTCTAACTGTTGAAATTTATGATAGTCTTGTACTGACCCATCGCAATGAAGGAATACATTAATTCGGATAAGTATTTTGTCTAAATCTTCTAACTGTTGAACTTTATGATAGTCTTGTACTGACCCATCGCAATGAAGGAATACATTAATTCGGATAAGTATTTTGTCTAAATCTTCTAACTGTTGAACTTTATGATAGTCTTGTACTGACCCATCGCAATGAAGGAATACATTAATTCGGATAAGTATTTTGTCTAAATCTTCTAACTGCTGAACTTTATGATAGTCTTGTACCGACCCATCGCAACGAAGAAACACTGGTTTCTTCGTTGCGATGGGTCGGTACAAGACGATTTTGCTTAGTTGCATTTACGCATGCGTAGTTCTACCTCACATAATGAGTTACTGCTTAAGTCCTCTTTCTTAAGTGTGAAAGAATGTAATGGTTTTAAGGACTATGCCAATAATGCTTTTTGCTTTTATGGAATTCCACCATTCGTTTTGACGAAATCCTCTCAAGTTTTGGCCTGATCAATTAGGATTCTCCTGCGTGGTTGCAAACATTTTCTGGTTTTGCGATGGCCACTTGCGCTGCTGTGAACAGTCCCTTAACCATGTGAATTTTCGTTGGGCTTGTGTGGAATTCAACTGTAGTGGGCCGCCTCGTGGGATTTGCCACCGAAGAGTTACTCTCACTGTTCTTGAATTTTAACCGTTGAACTGATTCTGCTTCAGGTGAGCTCTTGGTGCGTAGATTTCCGCTTGGTTGATCGTTATTTTCTCTTTGCTGTAAGATTGCTTCTGGCCTTTTTTACCGCTACTTTGGTTTTGCTGACTTTCCAACTGTCGTTGTTTAACACTGGCCACATCTGAGAGACCTAGAACCTTTCTTTGTCTCTTGGATAAATACCTTGTTCTATTCTTTCTTTTTGACTCGTCCCCTTCTTTGTAGGTTTGCTTTTTGACATCTCCTTGACGTTTCGCCTTTTCGTTTCTTTATTAAATTTCCTGGAATCCTTCCCTTTTCTTTATCTTGGTCTATGGACTTCGACGCTATATCCACTGCATTCCTTGAGGGCATTTCATTGCTCAAGCTAGGTTCCTGCAACGCCTCTATGAACAGCGGCATATCAGCGCACACACAATACCGCTTAATCGGGTCCACATTTGCTTTTAACCTTTTGAAGACGGGATGGCCATTATAGTGGCCATAGAGACCTCTCTTTGAAAAAACGGGGTTGTCCACTTTAGTGGCCATGTCTTTTTCCCCCATTTTCCAAGCTGAAAAAAGAGGTGAAATGTCAAATTTGATGTCCCTGAGGTTTAAACCACTTATCTCTTTCAAAGATCTTCCTTTTGCGACATAGATGCACCCCTCTGAGAATCCATTAAACTACACACAAGAATCTTTGTTGCAAATAGGTGATTTCTTAAAGAGGGGAAGCATTCGGTTCAAGATTCCCCGTCCTTTGGTAGCTTTTACTGCTACCAAATCCTCGGCCTCAAAAGGTTCAACCTTCACAATTTTGTTCTTTCAGAAATACCACCGTTTCTCTAAGTCTCTCAGTTGCAAAGTGGCTTGCAAACTTGTGATAAATCTCTCCACCGTTGCCTCTGCTGCACATGAAAGAGAATACAAAAGTTGGGATAATGGTTTTTAGATAGATCTGGCAAACTCCAACAGTGTGGCGCGATTGCCAGCAATACTGTCTGTGCCTAACATCCAAATTCTTAGCCTAAATACACTAAAATCTAATTAGCATCCTGTTAAGGAATATGGAAAGACGAAGCTAAAGATCAAAACCATCATAGCTTGCTAATTAACATAAGAGTTTTGCAAGGGGATAATAGCTCATTCCCTCATCCTGCTGTCGCGATGCAAGTAATAACACGTCAACGAAGATCTATGATTCGATTCCTGTCAAGGGTAAAGTCAATTTCTACCGTTTCTTAGAAAACTTAATATTTTCTTTATTGTAACGAAATTTAAAGCAATGCCATACAAAACAAATATGGCACGTTTGTAGAGACTGTGGGTAATTTCGAAGCAGGAGAGATGGAAATGAACAAACGCCTTCCCCGAGAATCGAACCGTGGACCTCTGGAATATGCCCTCAGCGTGCAGACCACCACGCTATGAAAGGGCATGCTAGAGAGGCGGGAGAAATACCTTATACGTTAGATTATAAACGTTTCTGATGGCAGTAAAAATTGATTGCAGGTTATTCGAACATAGTCATTGAAAAACTTATTTTCATTGCGATATAAAAAGTAGTTTAGTGTATAGCCTGTTATTGATAAGCCGACATCACAGCTGTAAAAATGCGTAATTCTGTGCTCAGTTAGATGCAGAAATATCAAAGTTTTCTATTGCCCAAATTCTAGAAAGTGAGTTTCTCACTTACTCGTATCTTTTTTTCTCTTCTTTGAATTTCTTCTCTGTCCATTGACACTCAGAAAAATTTGAGATGGTGATGGAACATAATATCCAACTTGCCCTTCTTTAAAATTTTGCCAGCACTTTACGTGCTATAACTCCTCCTTCTCTTTACTTCTATATCTGTAAATGAAGAAAGCGGCCATTGCTCTTTTTTTAATTTTTTCAACCAGGGGGAGGAGAAGGAATTCTGACATCGATCCCTTGGAAACTTGGGTGTGGCAGGGACAGCAAGAAATGAGATGGAACGAGTACAAGCAATTTTTCATTTTTTGTCAAAAAATTCCTCTAAATCTTCAGCACAATTGTAATTTACGTTGAAAGTGTTATTACCTAATAACTACTACGTTTTCGTATGTTGCTATACCTTTGAATTGCTACCATCAGTACGTCATTACATTTTAAACTAGGTATTGTAGGTAATCTTTAATCCTTGTTACCTAAGCTGAATTTTCTGTATTATTTTATTATTATTTGAAGGGAATAAAGGTAATATTAGAGTAAAATTAAGATTTTCCTGGTGAGTTAATATGAAGACAATTTTTCAATGAAAACTGTTTATTAAATGTTCGTAGATTAAATTAAATTGAATTTCGCAAAATATGTGAAGCCTATTGGATATGCGAAGGATTTGAGAAGTTAAAATTTATAAGGATATGAGAAATTAGAAAAATAAAGTTAAACATTTGAGGAGAGTTAAATATTTATTTTTTCATCAGAAATAAATATTACAAAGTACATTTTAAGGACCCGATTTTAAATTCAGGTACTCAAAATGTCAAGTTTATAAAAGTTAATGTTAATTTTAATTAACTTTTATATACTTCAAGACAATTAGCATCATTGCAGACTTTCAGTACCAAAACACAAAACGCTAAATTTCAGCTTAAAGTTACACAACTAAAACATTAGCAAAAAATTAACTTTCCGCTTCCTGCAACCTGGACAATAAATAACTCAGGTTATTTAAAAATCGAGCTAGATAAATAAAGCCTAATAACCTGTATTAGCTCCCCAATGAATGATGTTATTTGAATTTACGAAAAAACTCACCAGCTCCTAGCAACGACTGTAAAGCCAAACAATCAGCTGAGGAATTTCTACAAATTAGGCCGAGATTTCCAGCTTTCTCTTTTAAACTTACATTATCACTTCATATTTAAATTTATTTTATTTAAATATTGTCGTATAGCAGATAAAACAATTGACGGGCCTGCAGAAAGGACGGTACAGCTCTAAATTTAAAAAAAATTCAAAATTTCATTTTTTAACTTATATTTTAAACATTTGTGTTCATTAAAAGTGCTAGTAAAAATTATTTTTACAGGTATTACTCGAGCAGCATGTGTGTTAGGTTATGCTACATTATTATTTAAATTTAGGAGCTAGGCTCTTACTGTCCCAGTGGTCATAAAATTGTCCATTTTGAGGTAATAAAAGATTTAATATTTAATGCTTGTGAGAGAATATTTATAATACGTGAAACAATTTTTAAAAAAATATCTGAAAGATTTAGATTTTAAATTATGTTCAAAGGGGCGTATTTTTAACATTTTGTCTGCTACCTTTATTTATTAAATATCATGTTCTTCGCATTTAAACCATAATATTGAGTTAACCAGCAATATCGCAAGATAATTTTAAAACGAGCATATCTTTAGAATTTCCGGTACACACTCTCACTGGAGATAAAAATGTTTTTACAAAATATGAAATCGGTAATAAAACAAATTCCAAATTTCGAATTTGGGCTTCCAGATGCCCATATTCGCATTACAATTACGTCATTCAAAATTGACTGACTCTACATACATTTCTGCAGGTTCTTCATTATTTAATTTCTTCAAATATAATGCAGGACTCTAACATTTGGCGGTAAACAGTTTGAAAAGTGAAACGGACATTTATTGTGTTGTTTATTTATTCCTGTTTGTTTATAGTTTTGGCGCTGAAACTCTTATTTTAATTTTTTTAAAAATGGTTAACTTTTTTGAACTGTATACTATGTTTTAGGGGTTTTCTGTATTCTATTTTACAATTTTTAGTGATGTTTTAAGTATTTATGTATTTTTGTCTAGCCGCGAAGTGAAAACTGAATTGATTGAAGGAGAAATATATCTCTAACGAAATTCGAAGAAATAAGTTTAAATGAACTGCAGCAAAGAATGTATATAATTTAACAAACCGTACAAGGAAGCCATGTGGTGGCCACACCTGATTTTCTTATTGCCATAATCAATTCTTCTTGAAATTTAGCATTTGAACGTGAGCTCACTCAATTTTTTCTGTGCTTTGTTACATTCCGCAACATGTACTTTATTTCATAGGTATTATGTCAGTTTATATAAGTTAATAAGTTAATATTCTTTCTTATAGTTCTCTTTTTCTATGTGATGTTTTATGTAATGCAAGTTATTTGGGTTCTGAATAGAGAAGGAAATTTTAACTTAGAAAGAGGGAGAGAACTGGCAACTCAAACGTTTTAGTACTCATCCAGTCGGCTACGACTAGTCTGAACGGAAGCAAAGACCTAGTTGGTCAAATCCAGCTAGGATCCGAAAACGTGAAATCTAGCTGTGCCATCACTGCGATCCAAAGCGCAAATATTTGGATTGCTAATGGGACGTGTTGCCACGTAAATTAGGATAGCGAATATAATTTTTTTACATTCTTCCTCACTTAACCCTTATAAAACCAAAGCCATCGGTAACCTGTGTGCTTGAAATACTGAAACGCCCGTTCCCGTCCCTTACGCTTACTTCCGTTTCCTCCCCTTCCCGTCTATTCACGCACAAAGAGGTGTGATGATTTAAAATAGCATCCTTTCTACTTCTGAACAAAGAAGCTTTCATTAGTCTTCCTAACAAAGCAGCTGTTTGTAATAAACTGATACAATACATTTGAGGAAGCTGCAACTGCTATTGCATAACTTAGTGGGAGAAAAGAAAACAATATCGCGATCTTAGAGCCGTTTCGAGCGGTTTTCGTCGTTTGAATGAAAGGTTGTGTAGGCGTTTTGGCCACCAAAGGGTTAAAGGGCAAATGAAGGAGAGGTGGAAGACCAGTAAACCAAATATAAACATGACGATTTATCTTTCACCGGACTTTTACATCGGTTATGCTGCAGGCGTCATTACAGAAGCGAAGGCATAAAATTGTGTCGATGTGATGACCACTTATAACACCAAAATGCACTTTAAGGAATGTGATAATTACTTATAAATTTCTTACATTAACTAAATACTGCATTATTATATTAAAGCAATGTATGTATCATTCACTAGTTTTTTTTATTTATTCCACGTTATCTCAGTAACTGCAGATTTTGCCAAAAAATTAAATACCCAATTTCTTTAAGGTATGTGCCTACAAACGAAGCATTTTTTTAAATACATAAAATTTTAATTAAATACTCATGTTTTTGAGTAAGATGGGATATAAAACTATGAATTTAAATGGGATTTTATATTACGTTTCATTAATTTTTTAAATACAGGCAATATTTAGTAAAACTTTAATGAAAATTTTCTTTTACGCCAGATCTCCTATGATATATTCTAATGAATATACTTCCATAATCTTTACACAGTATATAAATAACATACTTACCTGTGTTCTGTATCAAAAGATTTGCTGTACTTATAAAATTTTTTGAAATATTAAAAACTTAGTACAAAAACTCAAAATTAAAACAAAAAAATCCTCTTTTCTTCAAATTACTGTCAATAAAATCAATAAATAAATACAAAGAGGTCAGATTTTGCTATAGAACACAGTTAAAGATGAATAAAACATTTTGGCAAAATTTCATTTTGATATTCTAAAAACATTTTGAGAAATCGCAATCAAAAGTAACGAAAAACACAATTTCTCATAAAATGCGTTTAAAGATTTTAATACAGCACAAAAAATTTTGTAGCTACTTTAGACCTTTAAAACTCGCCGTATTTGTACGTTAGGCCCTCTTTTACTTCATTCTTAACTAATTTTGACTTTCTTTTAGCATTTTTCTGGATAACTTTGTTGCTTGTAGAGATTAGCGTTTCGATTTCTGAATTCGCTGTTTGTCTATTCCCATGTAGCTTTCAAGCATAATGGGATTAATTTCTATTACTATATACCTGAAAATAGGTAAAAGTCCTAAATATCTTGAATTAAATAATAATACAGCAATATGTGCACCTAAAAGCAATGTTTTCAGTTGGACAAAAGTTTCTTTAGGAAAAATGGTCTTCAAAAGGTTATTAAAACACTCATTATTGTTTTGAGTCTTCCCATGTAGGCATTTTATCAGAAACGTGTCCCACAGTGAAAGATGTGTTGCTTTTACAGCTTTTATATTGTTTAATAATTAGAAAATAGTTGTTTAAACTTATTGTTTTAATTTTTACGACCATTTAAATGCCAACTTCCGGCATCCAAAAATTCACTTCCGGTTTATTTTTTATACTATAACTTTCCTTCTAGTTATTGTAAAAAAAAATTATTTTTGGAAACCTAAATGTATGTCCTATAAAATAAATCAAAAAAACATTTTCGAATATTTTCGCCAAAACGACGAATTTAGGGTAGGCACATACCTTAACATTTATATTTGAATAATTGCTTCTTAAATTATTCCAAAGCCTAATCGAAGGCGTACATAAAGAGTATCAGTCCTGATTAGTTTTAAAGGTAAAATTTGGGAACATTTAACGGTTACTTTATTTCTTGGCGAAGTATTAAGAATTAACGGAAAAAACAAACGTGTTTATCTTCTCTTGAAATTTGCGAGTTAACAGCGAAAAGTGCTTCCTGGTGGTCGATCGCCGTTAATCTAATCAGGAAGCATGGAAGATCTTCGAGTTAATCCACTTATGACATCAGCAACATTCCCATTATTCTAATCGAGTTCTCCTTTCTGGAAACTGGAGGATGGATTTTCACTCGAAGGTAAATCAATTCGAAAACGTCCGTTGGCAACACTTCCCAAAGTTGTTCTTCTCTATGGCGATGAAAGTACGATGGTGGGCAGAATATTAATTCCTTTTTCGGAGCTCACATTATTCAAGACCTGTATGTTTTTATTAACAAAAATGAAGAAATCTTTGTTAACAGCAGTAACTCGAAAGATACAGTCTGAAGAATGTTGATCCTGATCTTACCGACATGATAATTCTATGTAAGTAAATGGTGGACATAAAATAAAACTGAAAGTTAATAGTATATCGACAAAGAATGGTAATTTCTTGCATGCCGATGTATGAGGCGTCTTTGAATTAAACTTTTCATCCGCTCAGTTAATAATACTCTAAAAATAAGGTAATTTTATTGTGGTGTTATGATTACTATGTGAATATACCTAAGATTTTTACGAAATTTATGGAGACATTTAAATTTTGCCAATTCGTTTGTATGGCACAACTCTCAGGTATAGGCAATTTTCGATTAACCGAGGGTGACTTGACCTCTCTCGAATCCATTTGGACGATATTTTATGTCTGTACTTACGAATGGAATAAAGGGTTCTTTTCTCCCAAACGGATTGTAAAATGGATTTAAAATAGATTCAGAAGAAATTTGTTTTCGTGACGTTGTAGAGTCATCAGGTTAATTGGAAGCAGAAAAGATGAAATATATGCAACCGTCTTCGCAGAGAATCGAACCACGGACCTCTGGAATACCGGCCCAGCGTGCAGAACCACTACACCACGAAGTTCGCTAGGCAAGTGGGAGAAATGCCTTATATACTCCCCGTTTTAAAGGGCGACTAGGGTTTTAGGGGACCTAGTCGCCAAATTCTGGGTGCGGAGAATCATCATCCACAGCCCTTTTAGTTCGGGCGCCACTTGTAGAGTCATTAGGTCAATTGGAAGCAGAAAAGATGAAAAATATGCAACCGCCTTCGCCGAGAATCCAACCACGAACCTCTGGAATACCGGCCCAGCGTCGCTAGGGAAGTGGGAGAAATACCTTATAACGTCTGTGCGTACATACGTACCTATGCACGTACCTCGCATAGCTCAAAACCAATTAGACGTACAACTTTGCATATGGGTCTGCTATAACATCTCTCTCTTTCTTTTGTTGCAATCAGCCTCACGAATGGCCACCACAGTCACCAGATATCAATATTATTGAGCATTTGTAGGCTAGTTTGGAGAGAAATCTGCGTAAGCTCTTTCCACAACCATTATCGTTAATTGAAATGGCCAACGCTTTATAGGAAGAATGGTAAACCATTCCCTTGCAAAACATACAAGATCTCTATTGATCCATTCCGAGAAGAACTATTGTGAATGCCATCGATTTTCCTACACCGTATTAGTTACAACAATGTGTTTTTATTTCGGGGATTCTATTATAAAGTATTTCTCCCGCCTTTTAGCATGCCTTCATGGTGTAGTGGTCAGCACACTAGAGAGGTCCGTGATGCAAGTCCCGACGACAACATTGCTCATTTTCCATTCACTTGGATTTGAACCCAGATCGGAACTACCAGCGTTCAGCGATTTTTCTACTCGGCCGTTGGTAGACCATTAGGACAAATCTCTCGGCTTCAATATAGCAATATGCGGTACTTATTCAACCTACAGAAAAGTAATAACTACTCTGAATCCTTAGAATTTCAGGATGGGCCATCGTTTCAAATAATTTGGATGCTTGGAAGAATACACACACATAGCGAAAAAAACAATGCGCCGTTCAGGTGTAACCTGAAGAGAACCTTAATGCAACTCCTCCCCCCCCCACCAAAAACAAAACATACCCTTAAAAAGCTCGAAATATTCCTTTCCATTTTGAGAGAGGGTAGAGGGAAAGGAAGGCATTTTGAAAAGGAATTTCTCGCGTTAGATCTGTTAGCCCCACATCTGGAATTGCTATGAATAGCATATGAGGGTTTTTCTTCTTTATGAGAAAATTCCCGTGTTTAAGCTCTCTGCACTCAATCTTCATTCGCTGAGAATGATTGAATGCGACTCTTTCCCAAAGTGGGTGGATGGTATTTACGAATGCGAAAAAGGAACAGCTGAAAGTACAGATTCTTTTACAGAGAACGTCGTTTCTTATCTTCATATTTCTTCAAGCACAGAACTGGCAGAAAATGATGATATTTGGGTATTAGAATTGCAGATTTTATGCAAATCATCATGCTTTTGTACTTACTAGTACTCTTATGTAATTCCGCTTCATCATTTGAGGTACTTTTAGTATAAAAGTATAACTCTGCTATTAAACTTTTCTTACGAAATCTGCTTTATGATACTTCAAGCAGAACTATATCTTCAAGTATTGTCCAGGTTTTGCCTTCAAGTATTTAGCAGTTTCATACGCAAACAGATAAAAACTGGACAGCATTTATTTGACCATTTCATTTGACTTCAAACTGTAAAAACAAAATTAGTTAGTAACCTCTCGATGTCACATAAACAAAACTGAAGCCATTTGTGTTTTAAGGTTTACAAGAGCAATTATTCAAAATCCAAAAAGCTAAATTATACTCCACGGAAAATGTCCAGACGTGTACGATTTATAAGAAACGTATATCCGGAAGTCTGCCAAAACTCCTTGTAATAATAAATGGGTGTGCCAAATGTGATTCTGCAATAATCCAAAGCGTGGATACGTGCAGGATGAAATGTGTGATCTGAAAAAAAAAATAGAATTAAAGTAACTTACCCCCAAAGAATGACACTTCAATTAATGTGAATTATGAGAAATTTATTATATCTTGACAACGTGAAAATTTAAATTAATATTAGTATAAATCAAGAAAGCATAGCCAGACAGAAGACAATATACGACGCACTACTGCAGCAGTAAGAATCAGTCCTACTATTTCGAGTCCTAATCTTTCGTACACCAAAATGCGTAAAGTTCCAGTCTACTAAATATCAGATCATCTTCGTTGCACAAAGTTACATGATAACAAATTTGAATTTTTATAGCGAAGGACGTTGGTTTGACTTTTTATTCCAATATATTTTTGTGAAAACACAATGCCACTTTTAGCATCATGCCGCAACACGTGCACGGAAATTCCTTTCGAGAACATCTCAAGTCGTAAAACATCATTCATTTACCGCAGAAGTCAGCATCTAGGTCAATTTTAGTTGAATCTTTATACCACACACTATTATTTTTTGACTAAATGCATTCTCTTGAAACTATATGGAGATGGTCTTCAGAAAGGCACGAAAAAGAACAAAATTGCAGACACGCATCATCGGCGGTGAGGACGGACAGAAGAGCGTGTTCGGAGTCTAGCAAGACAAGAGACCGCAAATCGGTTCTGATGGTCAATCTCGCTCTGTCATTGAGCGGTTGCAGTGAAGAGACTTGATGTTGAATAAATGTGGAGGCTTGACTGCACACTCCTCATAAATGATAGCTTTTATTTTACGCTTTAATCTTGATTTCAGTGGTGGCACAAGTATTATCACTGAACTTTTCTTACTGATTATTCTGTGTTTTTCAAGATGCCATTGGGGTATAGTGGTTCGTATTTCGATTTCCGGCAAGGGCATTGTTCATTTTTCATCTCTCCTGCTTCGAAATAATCCGAATGTCTCTACAAAGTTTCAGCTGATGCTGAGGTATCACACAAATCATTTTACTTTAAAAGCCGCTGTAAAGACCATTAGATAGTTAGGCAACGGGAAAAATCAATTGTATTCTCACCAGGTTTCGAACTAAATGTCTTCTGATTGCTAGCTGTGCGTGCTTGGCATTGATACTACAATGGCATGCAAGAAGAAATGCGGAAATTCTTTATACCTTTTGCATTTATATTTTAACAACTATTTAATAGCTTGTTGAGTCAATAGGTTATTTTGAAGCAGCAGACATGGCAAATAAGCAATGCCTTTTCCGGGATTCGAACCCGGACCTCTCTAATACGTATCGTACCAACTCGAATGTAACGGTAGCCGAGTATGCTACCGTTACATCACGAAGGCATGCAAAAACGAGGGAGAAAATATTCCCTTTTAAAAAGGCGACTGGGGATTAGGGGATCCAGTCGCCAAATCCTGGTGGTGAAGGATCATAATCCACCAGTTCAAACGCCACTGTAGACTCATTAGATTGTTTTGAAGGAGGAGCTGTGAAAAACGAGCGATGCTCTCTTATCGACTCAAACCTGGACCTCTCGAATACGCGCCGAGTGTGCTACCGTTACACCAGGAAGGCATGTAGAAAGAGAAAAAAAGTACTTTATAAGTTTAAACAAATTATCACTTGAATTTATAAAAAAATTCTGCAAATGCAATAAATACATTTATTACAAATGCAATCGATTTAATTTTGAAAATGCTCTAACGTTTGTTTTTGGTTTTAGAAAATACATTCGCCAACAGTTTAATTCTCGAAATCGATCTATTATCTTCCATTTTCTCTTTGAAAACAATACTTGGTCATGCGCATTTATTTACAAAAACAATAACCGAAGCAGGATTTCTCGTTCCTCTGCGTGTCCTCTGAATGTTAGGCTTCAAAATAAATGCCAGAGGAAAAAAAATCTTTTCCGAATCTGCTTTCAAATATCCCATATTGAAGCATCAAAACAGTATTGGATTTTCAGGTCTATGAAACATAGGAAATAAATTAATTTCATGACGTCTCAGCATCTAAAACATTGCCAGGCATTCTGGGTGCCTCGGATGATCAAAACATGGTTATCCCAACAATCGTTTCGATTGTTTTAGAAAAAGATATTTTTTCTGATGTGCTCAGGAAGCGAAAGGGAAAGGATACATCTAGTTTGCAGTGTCGAAACATTCTTCAGAATTGTGTTCGTAAATGTTCTTTTAAGGAAGGTAGGAGGATTCTGCCTAGAAAACGGTTGATGCATCCATTTTCGATTGTACTTTTATTTATTCAAGTATCAAAAACTTGAATTAAAAGCATAAATTTTTGTTTCGGTTCAAAAATTATATTTCTCGTAAACAGAAACGTAAAAATTCATTTACATTTATGGGAAAAGTGTATGTTTTTATCAGTGATTTACTAACTGTGAAACCCTATTGGTTCAAAATATGTTCTTTAAACGTAGTTTCTACACACCAGCGACCGGACCGAGCGGTAAAGCCGCTGAACACTGGTAGTTCGGTCCGAGATTCGAATCTCCCAAACGAGCTGGCTGCATGAGCGTTTTCTTTGTTTACTCCATGTGTAACGTGTATAAGAGCCAGATTCCCTTAGAAAGTCCTCCACAAAAGCATCGCTCCAGCTTAGGCAGGTAGCCCTCGAGTGCTTTGCCTTAATTAAATAAAGCAGACATTTAGACGTTCAATATGAACAAACATAAAAGCGCGGCTGTAAACATTGTCAGCATTGCATTGTAAACTGAAGCACTAGAAACCCTGGCAGCTAGTTTTTAATTACTGAAAATAAAATCTACAACTGGTTTGAATAGATTAAATTAGGTAATACTGAAGCAATTAGAAATTAAACAAAGAAGATTCCTGATATAACATTTACTGAATTACATTTCCTCTTGTACATGATGAAAAAGAGTTTGTCTCTTTTATAAAAGGTATAGAATCCTCTTTTACAGAGACAGATATCTCTCGATTTTAGGTTCATTCATAAACACTTGAATAACAAATAAGCTTTCCAACCAATAATGAACGTACAGGGGCTGTTCGCACATTTTTAGACGATTTTGGTAAGCGGTAATAAAAAATCGTTTCCTGCAAAAGAAGTAATTGCAATTGTATTATCTTTTTAAAAGTCAAAATTATCGTCTGTGGCTTGAAAGGTTTGTTTTTATTCAAAATGGCGAATTTAACAAAGCTGTGGTTCGAAGGCTACATTTACGCTCTTTCCGAAGAAAAATATGCATACTCCGTTATCCAAAAAAGGTTGTGAGAGTCATGGTTTTGTGATATCGAAAGCATCGATAGGTAATATTGTAAGGATCTTAAGTTTTACTAACGTTTATTTTATTTTAAATCTTTACTATCACTTCTTATTTTCTACTTCCGGCCAGAATTAAAAGCTTTAACTTATTTATGCAAATTTGTCTTGCGAACGCCAAGTACTTAAGTTGTGGCTTTTTGCCAAGCAAGAGAGAGGGAGGAGCTATTAGAAGCAGGCCGCTTGCCATAGTAGTTTTACTCGGTTGCTGGTCGCCTTCAAGGCCAGAGGTTTAATCCTCTTGATAATTTTAAACGTATCGTAGTGTTAGCAGTTCTCTGTACTACATACGGCTTTTTGCTAATATACGGCCAATCTTGGAGTAGGCACTTGTTTGATTAATCCAAAGTTAAGTTTAGTTAGAGTTTAGTTAATATTTTTGTATTCTTACGTTCAGACCACAAGTGGTTGGTCTCTGTATTCCGAAGTCCGGAAATCATTGTAAAGAGAGAACAATAAAGGGTTTCGTATACCCTTCCTGTGTGTATTGTCTACTTCCCCAAATTTATTGAACATAGCTTTAGTAAGCTCCCTGTTCCGAGTCAGGACATTTAATGTTCCCAAAGAAAGTAAGGAGGAACACAGAACCTGATAATATCATCAACAAGAAAGGAAACAAACGTCAAATTGGAGCCTCAAGTGGGACAAAAGTTCCAAACAGTTATCCAAGGATAAAACGGACATCTTCAACTATTGCAAAGGTACGTTGTTTAATGTTAAACGAAAATCCCTCTAGTCAAAGGACAGTTGCAAAATCATTAAAATGCTCGATGTCCACTGTAAACAAAATGACAAACGTTGATTTAAATCTTAAGAAAACGAAAAAATGTGCATCGTCTTCTTCCAAAGCATATAGCTCAACGCAGGACACGCTGCAGAATTCTATATGACAAACACTTATCAAAAGAAAAATGGAAAACAATTGTCACAATAGATGAAGCATGGGTGTATTTAAATGATTGTAACAAAAAAAAGAGCCATTTATTATCAAAAAAGGGGAGAAAAAAAATTAAGTGCATGGTTCAAAGAATCGAAAGAAAGTTTTCCGAAGGAATTCATGATTGTTGCTGGTTTTTCTTATAATGGCAAGATAAAAATAAAGAGAGTGCAAAAAAATGTCAAGATTAACTCCAAATGCTATCAGGAACATATTTTATCGCCAATTTTTCTGAATGAAATACCATCGCTTTACACACAGTGCCATCCATCTGTGAGACTCCATCAGGACAAAGCTAGGAGTCACACATCAAAATCCGCTGTAAATTTCCTAAAAGAAATGGAACCAAAAACTGGTATCAAACCCTTCACTGATATCCCTACTAAATCTCTCGATGTGTCACCTATGGATTTTTGTGCTTTCGGACTTTTAAAAACTGCATTATGCAAACGTTGTCCCAAAACCCGAAAACAGTTTCTAGGGCTTCGATTTACATTGCATGCTGATAATGTTTACAGCCGTGTTTTTATGTTCTGGAAAGCTGTTCGGGAGGAATGGGATAGAATAGCTCTTCTGCCACTTCAGAAGGCATTATTATCCTGGAAATTGCGGTGTCGAAAGATAGTTAAGAATAAGGGATGTCAAATAGAACATTTAAAACACAAGAATTTTATGTAATTTAGTTTTGTGAATACAATATACATCGTCTAAAAAATATATGAACAGCCTGTGTATACAGATGCAAAGAAACATTTCAGAGTAGTTCATATCCTCTCGTATCGGTCGCCTGCCTAAAAAGCTCATTTTTGAAATTAATTTCTTACTTTTTATTTTTAAGAAATAATCGTCGCTTCTGAGCGTCATCTTTCTGAGATGACTCTGAGATTCTGACCTTCACAAAACGTTGTTGTTGTTATTAACTAATGCTCACTTGTCTGACGCATAGTCAGCCCAAGTACAAGAAATTCGTCTTGGCAAAATGCACGAGATTACTCCTGACGGTGGCAACAGCCTTGA
This sequence comes from Stegodyphus dumicola, assembly GCF_044657685.1. Lineage (NCBI taxonomy): Eukaryota > Metazoa > Arthropoda > Arachnida > Araneae > Eresidae > Stegodyphus > Stegodyphus dumicola. The sequence goes on along the minus strand of NC_140772.1, from coordinate 14,929,965 downwards.
GCACCTTACAGGTGACAAGCTTATTCACAAAGCCTACAGACCGTTTCTACTGCTGTTTGCTCAGATTAGTTAAAAGAGGTAGGGTTACAGAATCTAGTGCTTGACGACTTTTGGTTCATCGCCTTTACAATTTGTATCTGAGCGTCGTGTACCAAAAAGTGAGCACACCCCATCGGAGAAACCGCAACCCAGTGGTAACGAGCGCGAGAATAATTCTCAGACTTCTAAGTCGCCGGTTCTATCCCCGCTCGTAGCATTCATAAATTATGCTCTATAGGGATTTATTTTTATTTTAACTTTATTGAATGACTTTGTCATTATTTGTCTTTTCGGCCTTCGGGTACGGTGTTAAAAATTAAACGCCTTTATTTTCTCTATTTTTGTTAATGTTAATTTTTCTTATTTTTATTTACTGGTTTGTACTCTTTGTAGTAGGTACCAGTAAGCAAGATTACGATCAAAGATCCCGAAAAGCGTTTCAATATATATAGCGCATAATGGAATAAAATATAATTTTAGTTATACTTACTCGTAAAACGAATAGGTATCCGACACCCTTAAATGTTTACTGAATGTTTTCATTTGGTTAATTTTTTAATATTCCTTTATTAGTCCAAAGGGCCTTTTGTCCCTGAAGGACTATTGTTTTCGTTTTGCGATTTTGCGTCGGACTCCTATAAACGTCGGTTCACTTTTCAAACTGTTGCCACAAAATGTTAGAGTCCTGCATTATATTTGAAAAAATTAAATAATGAAAAATCTGCATAAATGATTGTCTATTTCTCGCATTGTGATAAAACAATGGTACATAGAGCCATCGAATTTTGAATGACGAAATCCTACTGCGAATATGGGCATCTGAAATCCCAAATTTGGAATTTGTTTTATTATAGATTTTATATTTTGTAAAACTTTAACGAATTTTTGATTTACAAACTCAATGCTTTAAAAGCGAGAAATGGCAACGTTATATAGAAAAAAAAATACTTTTATCTCCAGCTCGCGAGACTGTGTATATCGGAAATTCTAAAGATATGCTTAATTTAACATTATTTTGCGATATTGCTCTTGAACTGAATTTTATGGTTTAAGTGCAAAGAACATGATATTTAATAAATAAAGGTAACACTCAAAACGTTAAAAAAACGCCCCTTTGGACGTAATTTAAAATCTGAAAAATTTCAGATTTTTTTTTTTATTTTGTTAAATAATAACGTGTTTTATGATAATATTTATGTATTTGGGGAAATAAAATAAAGTTTTCAAGATAAGCTCTTTTTTGAAGTAATAAACTATACTCTGAAATTTTTAGATTTCAAGTTTATTTGTATAAATTAATGCGCTATGAAAATTTACACAATAGACTCTTCCTAAGTGAAATAACGAAAAAGTTCATATGCTGTCTCCATATAAACACCTTCTCTTGTAAAACAATTACGTACTTTTAAAAGTTTAAACTCAAGTTCAAATAAACTATTAATAAGATCAGTAGGTTATTTAAGATATATCTCACACAATTCCTCTAAGCTTTCATTTATAAACTGAAAAAAAATATTGAATGAAATAAACGCTGTTTCCGTTTGTTTGGCGTTAATTACCACGCCTACAGGGCGATAACTCGCCGTCCCAAATATGACCGCCAAGCAGATGTTTCCTCCAATGAGAGCAGCCCGTAGCGAAATTGTCTGTAGGCTTTGTGAATATGCAGGTGACAATGCGATTTAGCTCAGCACTCAATTTTGATGGAGACCACCCCGGAAGGGACGGATCCAAGTGTATACCATCCCTTTTCCCTACCATCAACCTTTCGAGAGGATGTATAGTGCCCCCATGCCGCACAGATTTAAAAATATCCATGTCTTCTCCAGGATTCGAACCCGGGTCCTTCAGCGCAGCAGTCAGCGACGGTATCTACTACACCGGTTAGGCAGCTCAGTAGAGATTAAAGTAGGTTGTAATCTTCTTTAGAATCTTCTATGGTATTCTTAGGAAGAGTTCACTGTTTTTTATACGTTTTATTTAGACCGGGAAAATTGAAAAGCGGATGAGGGTAATAATTCTCATAAGTTTTATGCATGTGTTCAGTCATCTGGTACATTACGCATGAATGAGGACTTTTCTGACACTAGATTCATTATATTTTCTCTATAAAGCTATCACACAGACATAAAACAGAAATCGCTCGAAATCGTACATGGTCATCTCAAGAAGGGTTCATTATTTTCTCGTGTTCTCATTAGACCAAGGGAGGCAGAAACGGTACTTACATGAAATTATTTCTGTCCTTTTTGGCTAATCTTTAGAATATGGTAACAGGTAGTTTGGTGACATTTTGGTAAGGCGATAAAGGTTACTAGCTAGGACTTTAGCAATAATCTGAGAAGTACACAGTTCGAATCACAGATTATTTTGTCTCGGAGAAATGGGAGATCATGAGACATGTAATATGACATTTTTCGGAAAATTCCGATCGTGATTTTAGCTAATAAGCACTTACAAACAATTTCGCTGCTAAAGTGCAGAATCGTCCACTTATTTGTTTGGCGCTTTTTACAAGAGTAAGAAGAATTGGATTTTTGTCAATTTTCTTTGACTTTTTAAGTGAAAATAGGTCGATGTGTATATAGATAAAGTCAAGAGTGTGCGCAATGCCATTTTTGTGCAATTCTGGGATTTTTTTTTTAAGTGAAAATAGGTCGACGTGTACATGGATACCGTGTATGTGCAATTCTTATAAACGCAGCAAGCAGTTTGCGATTCTGCACTTTCTCCCAATTTCGCATCTAATCTTCGTTATGATTAAGCATTTTTGTTCCATAAAAGTTCTAGTATAAGCGTAATTCGGCTAGCAGATTGTTGAAAAAAATGTTGAGGGAAAAAAAAAAAAAAAAAAACATGCCTTTATATCCTGAAAACAAAATGGCGTCCAAAACAAAACTAGCAGCTTGCTGTAGCAGGGTTGGTCGCCAAATGTTCGAAAAAAAATCGCCAAGTTACCATAATGTAAAGATTCACCTCCCTTTTTCCGCAGTTGCTACGCTATCCACTGGAAGAGCATGCATCTGTTGGTTCTCCAGAGGTATAATTATGTTTTTAACGTCTTATTTAAATATAGAAAAATAATAATAAATAACAAAACAAAATCTGAAAGCTTTCAGATTTTAAATTACGTCCAAAGGGGCGTTTTTTTAACGTTTTGTGTGTTACCTTTATTTATTACATATCATGTTCTGTGTACTGAAACCATAAAATTGAGTTCAACAGCAATATCCCAAAATAATTTTTAAATGAGCATATATTTAGAATTTCCGATAAAGAGTCTCGCGCGCTTTTTTCTTGTACAGTGTTGCCATTGCTCGCTTTAAAATAGTTCAGTTTTTTTTTTTTAATTCGTTGAAGTGTTGCAAAATATGAAATCGATAATAAAACAAATTTTAAATTCAAATGAGGTCTTCCACATGCCTATATTCTATGGAAGATTGCTTTATTCCAATTTTGATGGCTCTAGGTACCGTTGTTTTATCACAATGCGAGAAACATACATACATTCATGCATTGTCTTCATTACTTAATTTCTTTAAATATAATACACGGCGATAATATTTGGTGGCAACAATTTCAAAAGTGAAACAACGCTTATCTCGAATCGATGCAAAATGCCAAACGAAATTAATAGTCCTTCCGGGCAAATTGCCTCTTTGGAATAATAAGGAGATATTTTGTTCAGATCTGGTCTGTAGTTAGATTATCAATAAAACGATAAGTATGATTTCAAGCCATGATCGTCTTAGAATCATGATCATGATCATGTTTTAATATATTTCTATCATTCTATTTAGTCGAAAAGAAAGAACAAAGAATAGAGGTATTTCTCTCCAGTTTTATATAGTCGTTGAACTCTATAAAACTGTATATTTATATTACTATATATTTTATTGAGCTACCCGTAAATGCTACGATATCCACTGGAAGAGCCTGCATCTGTTCGTTCTCCAAAGGGATAATTATGTTTTTAACGTTTTATTTAAGGGGTATCAGAAACCCCTATACTGACTATGTTAAATTGGCCATTTTCGATGTACCTTTTCTCAAAATGTGCTGTAGATATGAGTATGAATTTTTTCTGTAATTAAAGTATACATATTTGATTATACTGAAATGAGCTTTTGAAACATTTTGAATTTTAGAGTAAATTACAGAATATTTTGTTAGGCATAGTAAAATTTAGCACTTTTCTCACACAAAAAAATGAAAATTTTTTTTCTAAGTTTATTACAAAAACCTTATTTCAGTAAATATTAGGGAACCTAATAAATAAGCCATAAAACGTTTAGATACCTGTGAGCAGTAGTTCCTGAGAAAAGGTACATCGAGTATAAAGGTGTCCGCCGATAACATCGCGGCAAAAACATCGCGGACGAAAACGTCGCGGAGAAAACAACGCAAGGAGAAAACGTCGTGCTACAAAACATCGTGGGAGAAAACATCGCAAAGAGAAAACATCGCAGTTCTAAAACATCGTGGTACAAAACATCGTCGTCGAAAATAAAGCGGTTCAAAAACTTCGCAGTTTAAAAACATCGTCGTTGAAAATATCGTGGTAAAAAATAAAGTATCTACAAATGATCGCATGACGATAACATCGCAGACATTCTTTTTTCGGGTTTTAATAATTGGAAATGGATATTCCCATAATGAATTGTGAGAGCAAGATGTAAAGAAGGATAATTTTTACTTTTACATTTTTTAAATAACTAATAAATTTTTGCTGAAAACGTAAGAAGGAAATTTAAGCATAAATAATTAAATGCAACTTATAGCTTATACTTTTCATGAAAAATTACCAGTAAAAGCATTACAAAAATTATTTATTAATGGCCTTTGTTAGTTAACTATGTCGGTTTAAAATTCCATTAAGTGCTAGAAGTTGCATTAATTTTCTATGCTTAAGTTTCCTTCTTATTTTCTCAGCAAAAATTTATTAGTAATAAAAAATATGAAAGTAAAAATTATCCTTCTTTCCATCTTGCGCTCACAAATCATTATGGGAATATCCATTTACAGTTATTAAAGAATGTCTCCGAAAAGCATGTCTGAAAAAAACATATCTGCGATGTTATCGTCATGCGATGATTTGTAGATACTTTATTTTTTACCACGATATTTTCGACGACGATGTTTTTAAACTGCGAAGTTTTTGAACCGCTTTATTTTCGACGACGATGTTTTGTACCACGATGTTTTAGGACTGCGATGTTTTCTCGTTGCGATGTTTTCTCCCACGATGTTTTGTAGCACGACGTTTTCGCCTTGCGTTGTTTACTCCACGACGTTTTCGTTCGCGATGTTTTTGCCGCGATGTTTTCGGCTGTAACCGAGTATAAAAAAATCACGTTTGGACAAAAACGCGTTTTAATGTTAAAATCCTCATTGATCAAAGCAGTCGATGACAAATTAAAACTAGATTTGTTTACAGTTCTAATTTTCATAGAGATTAAAGAATGGTATTTTTAGAAAGATAAAAGTGTAGAGAATTTGAAAATGCAAAAATCCGAAATCACAATTTTTTGAAAATATTGGGATTCCAACACCCCTTAAGTGTAGAAAAATAATGATAAATAACAAAACAAAATCTGAAAGCTTTCATATTTTATTCCAACCACAAAATTTTAATTTTAGCCTTTTTAATGTCTTTTTGATGATGACTTATTGAATTATACATTAGAATTACAATCTGTACTAGAATAGAATGTGTAATTCAGCGACACGTGTCTACGACTACGCCATCGCAAAACCCACTCATTAGGTAAGTATCTCTGCAGAATACTTGTCCCTCGACAGAGTCAAACTTCTCAAACCCGCTATTGGCTATTATATTGACGTGCAAACTGCTTAAAGTTTCTTAGCACGCTGTGTTCTGCACTTGTTCAAAAGCTAACATAAAAGTTAGTCTTTCGGCATTGATTTTCTCAAGTCAGTTCCTTCAACTCCGTTTGTTTGTTCTTCAGTTTCTAAAAGTTAACATTCTCTCTCTCGCTTCTTCTAAACATTCTTTTATTGTTTCCCTCCATCCCTCGACGGTTGTTTCCTACTTCCTTCTGTAGAAGCCTTCCAGTTTATGGAAACTTTTCCTTCTAAATCGTTGAGTATACGGATGTTCTATTGGGGGAGCGGTTCTTTTTAGTGTACTTTAACAGAAAAAGAAGAAAGAAATCCAATATGGGGACTATGCTAGAAACGATCGATATTGTATTGTATGCACTGAGAAACTTTAATTTTCGTTCATTTCCTACTTTAAGAGGTGTTGGAACCCCAAAAAATCTTCAAAAAATCGTAAATTCGAATTTTTGCATTTTCAAATTCTCTACACTTTTATCTTTTTAAAAATACCATTCTTTAATCTCTATGAAAATTAGAACTGTAAAAAAATTTAGTTGTAATTTGTCATCTACTGCTTTGATCAATGAGGATTTTAACATAAAAACGCGTTTTTCTCCAAACGTGATTTTTTTATACTCGATGTACCTTTTCTCAGGAACTACTGCTCACAGGTATCTAAACATTTTATGGCTTATTTATTAGGTTCCCTAATATTTACTGAAATGAGCTTTTTGTAATAAACTTCGAAAAAAATATTTTAACTTTTTTTGTGTGAGAAAAATGCTAAATTTTACTATGCCTAACAAAATATTCTGTAATTTACTCTAAAATTCAAAATGTTTCTAAAGCTCATTTCAGTATAATCAGATGGGTATACTTTAATTACAGAAAAAATTTGTATCGACAGCAGATTTTGAGAAAAGGTACATCAAAAATGGCCAATTTAACATTGTCGGTATAGGGGTTTCTGATACACCTTAAGCGACTGAATTATCCCAGTTTAAGCAAAACTGACAACAATTTACACTCGAATTAGTATAAAATAGCAATAAACTTCGGTTAACCTGAAAATAATTGAAACATGATTTCAGTTAACCGTCTCCAAAATGCTTCGACTCGGCTAACCTATGAAACTGTATTTATATCTCGAAAAAGCATTGGAAATACTATATTGCGTACCTTTTATAGACAGTAGGAAAAAAAACCATTTATTCTAGAGAGGAAGATTTCGATTTCTCGAATCCCGTGGATCTCGAAAAGGATTGAAGATATGAAAATTAGAATCTTTGCGTTTTCTTTTCCAATTGAACCGATCGATTCTTAAACTAAAAGTCTGATGTGTACACCACATGACTTCCTTGACGGAATATTAAATTATACGCATTTTTTCTTGCATTTCATTTAAACTTATTGGATTAAATTAAATCTACTTTGCGACAGCGCATAAAGCACTATAGAATAAATGCATTCTTTAAAATTCACTCTATTTGTTAACCATAGCGACATTCTGACGCTAGACTCACTTAACAGCATTTTATTTCGTTCATATTATAACTCAGAAAGCACAAAATTTATATCATTTAAAGAATTATCTAATCGTTGCCACTTGTTCTATTCAAATACTATGATAAATCTAGAGTGATGTATAAAAGAAATTAAGCAAACAAAACAAAAAAATAAACAGTTTTTCACAGACGATTGAGTATTTCTCATTCAATTAATTTAGTTCTCACTTAGCAAGAAGGCAAAAACACATAAAAACTCAAAATATCTATATTAAAAATTACGAAGTAAATCTTAAACACTTATTTCCTCGAAAAAATTCCAGAAAGGATTAAGCATGATTTAATTCGGAATAATAAATGAATGAGAAAAATGCTTTGTTGTTGCGAAGCTAAGTTTCTCTAGATTGGCAACAAATCCACTATCGTGCTGTTTGAAATGTAAACAAGCAATGGCCGCCATCAAAAAAATTATTAGGCTTAGCGGCACTTAAAACAACTTTAAAATTGTTGATAATTCTAAACGTATTGCATACAGATTTACTAAAGGCATAAAACCCTTAACCGGAAAATAAAAACAACACAATTCAATCATTTTTAAAGCAATAAATGTGCAATTTAGAAACATATAAGAGTAATGAAACTGAGATCACTGAGCCGGGTAACAGATTGGATATATATATAAATATATTTATATGCGTTTGGTGCGGCCGATTGTAATAAAAATACGAGGTGCACATCTACATGTTATAACAGTCCTATATACAAAACTTCAACGTTCTGAGGCTACTCGTTTTTGAGTTATGCGAGATACGTACGTATATACGTTCGTACAGACGCGACGAAAAATTCTCTTCGAATTTAATTTTAAAGCAGTTTTATAATTTTTTTGGAGGAAACGAGTCTTTTATTCTGTCCTTACGTAGGGATCTTGCCATTCGATAGGGATCAAAATCGATATTTTTGTTGAAATATGCTGAGTGAAACTTTTCGCGATTACAAACTTCCTTTTTTCATCGTAGAAGGAAGTAAAAAGCGAGCAGTAGCAAGACTAAATAACATACTTCTATCTCCAACGCGTGAGATTGATGCCACTCTGAAAAATGAGGCGAAAGTTAGCGCTTTCGGAGTTTTTAATTAATATTCCGGCTAATTAAAATCGTACGAAGATTGTAATAGTCGAAATGGCTTCGTACGAATTTTTGGAATCGGGAATAATGTATTTAATGTTTGGTAGTTCTATTTTTATTTCATTGCAAAGCTTAGAAATTTTTTATTAACAAACTCTAGAATTTGAAAGCCTGCAGTGGCATTAACTTTCGAAAATAAAGCAGATTTTCATCTCTAGATTGCGAGATTGTGGCCGCTCAGAAGAATGAGGGCGAAAATTATCGTTTTACCGAATTTTTAATTAATATCCCTGACTTTTTTTTTTTTTTTTTTTTTTGAAAACAGTAGACGTCAACCTTTTTCAGAACCCAGAAAAGAATTGTAGAAAGTTTAGTGACGATAGCTTGTAAGGATCTTAAGTTTTACTAACGTTTATTTTATTTTAAATCTTTACTATCACTTCTTATTTTCTACTTCCGGCCAGAATTATAAGCGTGAAGGAGTTTATGCAAAGTTGTCTGGCGAACGCCAAGTATTTAAGTGTGGCCTTTTTGCCAAGAGTGAGAGAGGAAGCAGTGAGTTCGAAGCAGGCCGCTTACCTTAGAAGTTACGCAGTTGCTACTTTGCCTTCCAGGCCAGAGGTTTTAATCCTCTTGATAAATTAAATGTATTGTAGTGTTCACAGTCTCTGTGCTACATACGCTTCCTGTTATAAGGCCAATCTTATTCTAAAGTTAAATTAGAGTTTAGTTTTATTTCTATATCTTTTACGTTAGACCCCGAGTGGAGGGTCATTGTATTCCGAAGTACGGAAGTCATTGTATATAAAGAAAAATAAAGGGTTTTGTATACCCTTCGTCTGTATCCTGTCTACTTACTACAATTAGTGAACATAGCTTTAGTAAGCTCTCTGTTCTAGTCAGGTCATTGTATGTTTCCGAAGAAGGTTAGAAGAAACAATGAACCTGATAGTGGCGCCCGACGAAGAATAACCATGGCCGAGTTTCAAGAAGAACCTGTGCTGCCTGCAGAAACGGCTCAGAATCCAGAAATGCCAGCTGCCGCCCTGGAAGGATTTGGGTACATCGTCCAGACCATGCGCGCTTCGATGAAACCAGAAGCAACGTTTAATGGAAACTCACAGGTAACCAGTTTTTTGGAAAAATTGGAGGACCACTTCATGCTCTACCCCGTGCACGAGTTTCAAAAAGTTACCTTAGCTACCAGCGCTTTGAGGGGCCAAGCGCTTAACTGGTTCAAATGTATCGGCAGAAGTCTCTTGGGTCAAGCAGGAAGTCCCATCTATACTTACGAAAATTTCAAGACTGCCCTACTAAAAGCCTTCCCTGTTGTAAGGGATCGTGCGAAATTAGAAACAGAACTTTTCAGTATATATCAACAAAGAATGGAAAACCTCTCGAGCTTTATTTTAAGAAAAATTCACGTTTTCAAGCTCTTGTATGGAAACCGTCCGGATCCTGAAATAATTCAAGTGATTTTGCCGAGGTTACTACCCCAAGTGCAACACTTTATTGAATTACAAAATCCGACTTCACTGGAAAAGTTATTTGAGCTAGCAATCGAGTTTGAAAGTAGAAGAACGGCGGACGTCGAAAGAAGACGCCAATATCAACAGCGAAACCAATTTGGTACGCCAAGACTACAGCAAACTCAAGCACATGGCTACGGAGAAAAAGCGAATCAGTGGGCAAGGAAACCCGAGCATTCAAAAACAGCCGGCGAACGTCGACAGTTCAATAGCAACCCAGGAAAAAAGTCTCAAGGCCAGTGGAGAAAGAAGGAAAGCACCGAAAGGAAAAATAATTTAAACTAAAACGGATTTCTGCTGACGGGAGGGTGCGGAAATCCGAAGGCCACGAAAACCCCTCTTCCTACAAGTTAAATACAGTAATGGTGAAAAATTTAACTCTTCCGAAGATTGAAGTCTTGGTAAATAATATCCCGGCCACCGCACTCCTGGATACCGGCGCGCAGTGTTCCTGTGTGGCAGAAGTCTTTTTTAGAAAGTATTTTCGCAAATACCGCATATATAATGCGGATAATACAACAGTATTAGCGGCGCAAGGAGAACAATGTAAGTGCGTAGGTAAAGTACCTTTGTACATCCGTATCAAGGACGAACAAGTAAAAGTGATGTTTTTTATAGTAAAGAATTTGCAAGCACACTTAATCCTAGGAATAGACTTTCTTTCAGACGCACAAGCTACACTGGATTTTAATGAAGCGTCCCTTAAGCTGACGATGAAACCAGTGCGTGTAGAAAAGGTTGAACCGCCAAGGTTAAATCTTGACCACCTGCCTAATGACGAGCAAGATAGAATCCGACAAGTGGTAAGTGAATTTGCTTCCTTATTTAGTGATATTCCAGGATTTACCCAGGTTACTAACCATAGTATTGACACCGGAGATGCATTGCCGGTTCGTCAAAAACCATACCGGTATGATAAGAATAAGGAAAAAATTATAGAATGGCATATTACCGATATGCTACGTAAAAAGATCATAACGCCTATCTCAAGTAGTTATGCTAGTCCGGTGGTTTTATGTAAGAAAAATAATGATTATCCTTTGGAGCATCCAAAAAGGTGGAGATTCGCTATTGATTACCGTAAATTAAATTCCATAACGAAATATCCGGTATATCCGTTACCGATTATAGAAGAAATTTTAAGGAACATAAAATCAACCAAATTTATGACGACTTTAGACTTAACGAATGGTTATTTTCAAATAGGGGTCAGGCCTGAGGACGTGCCTAAGACTGCTTTTATAACCAAGTCTGGCACTTATGCATTTTTGCGAATGCCGTTTGGCCTTTCAGGCGCCCCAGCAACATTTCAGCGATGCATGGACATTGTGTTAAGACCTGTTCTTGGAAAGTCCACATTTATCTATTTAGACGATATCATTATTACTAGTGATAATCTCGACCAACATATACAGGATTTAAGACAGGTGTTTTCTTTATTAAATGAGGCCGGTCTAAAAGTTAATGTCGAAAAGTGCAAATTTGCAGCCCCTGAATTAAAATATTTAGGTTACAAAATATCGCAAAAAGGGATCGAGACAGATGAATCAAAAATAATCGCTGTACAAAAATATCCGACTCCAAACACGGCAAAGAAGCTCTCTTCTTTTCTAGGACTTTGTTCATATTATAGGTCCTTTATAAAAGATTTTGCGGCTATCGCTGAGCCATTGTTAAAATTAAAAAGGAAAAAGGCAAGATTCTCGTGGACGGCCGAAGCCAATAGTTCTTTCGAAAAATTAAAACAAGCATTAACGCAAGCCCCTGTGTTGAAATTTCCTGAAAAGGATGAAAATTTAGAAATTTCAGCGGATGCTTCGGATTATGCGGTAGGAGCGGTACTTTCGCAAAATCAGCAGCCCGTGGCATTTTTTAGCCGAACTTTAAATCAAACACAAAGAAACTATTCCGCGACCGAGAGAGAGGCACTTGCAGTTCTGTTAGCAGTGCAAAAGTTCCGAGTCTATTTTGGAAAGGCGCCGATAACAGTATATTCTGATCATGCGGCGGTAACTAGATTGTACTCAGGGAAAAATTTATCCCCAAGGTTAATAAGATGGGCACTCAAGCTGCAAGAATATAATCTGGTAATCAAGCATACCCCCGGAAAGGAAAATATCGTAGCAGATGCCCTATCACGAATTAAATTAGACGAACAGGGTAATACCGTAAAAGTTGCAATGCTGACAGCGTGTACAATAAATTCCCGAGAAACTGTAATAACCGAACTGGGTAAGGATCCTGAGTTTGGAAGTATTTATGAGTATTTGAAGGATCCTGAAAATTTTAGCCACCAAGATATTGTGGCGATAAGAAATAGGGCGGCCCATTACGAACTAATAGATGGTCTATTATTCTACACAAAAACTACGAATTCTAACAACGAATTTCGACCTGTTATCCCAGCTAGTCTTAGATTAAATATCCTGCAAGAGTTCCATGACAGCCCTTTAGCTTCTCATGCTGGTATTCGAAAAACTACTCAACGCGTTCGCGAGGCAGTCTACTTTCCTGAACTGCAAAAGTTAACAAGGGCGTATGTCCAGTCCTGCCCAACATGTCAAGCCGTTAATTATATTAATTTCCGCCCGGCCGGGTTTCTAAATAGTATTAAATCCGAATTTCCCAATGAAATAATTGGCATCGATTTATTGGGCCCTTTCCCAAAAAGTCAGTTAAACGAAAGTCGCTATCTCCTTGTTAGGTTGATCATTTTAGTAAATGAACCGAAATTGTTCCCTTAAAACGAGCCTCCGCGAAATTAGTTACCGATTCTATTTTAAATAAATATATTTTAAAATACGGGGCGCCCCTAAAAGTTATATCGGATAATGGTCCTCAATTTGTAAGTAATATATTTGAAGACATGTGCTAAAAACTGGGCATACGTCATTTAAAAATGGTCCCGTATCGGCCGCAATCAAATATAGCGGAACGGGTCAACAGAAATATAGTGAAAATTATCCGTAGTTATGTTAAAAATTTTCATAAAAGCTGGGATAACTATGTCAATGAATTTGCTTTCGCCCTTAGGACCGCAAAACATGATACAACGGGCAAAACTCCTGCTGAGTTATTTCTAGGCAGAAAGATTATAACACCGTTAGATAAATTATTTTATGTGCAACAAAGAGCCCCAGAATTTAAAATGGGTGATATAGAAAAACTAATAAAAGAAGCAAAAAAGAATACGGAAATAGCACAAAGAAAACAGAAGTTATACTATGATCTGAAACGACGGGGAGTAACTTATAAAGTAGGGGATGAAGTTTTAAAAATTAAGCATTCACTTTCTTCAGCACCAGAAGATAAAACTGCCAAATTTTTTCCACGCTTTGAAGGACCATATGTTATAGAAAAAATAACTCACGCTGTTGTAGTGTTAAAGGCAAGAAATGGTGAAACCTGTTCCGCAAATATGGATCAAATTAAACCCTACTTCGATCGTAATAAAATGAAAATCTTTTCAGATCTTTTGCAGGATCCGGTACGGCAGACACCGCAGGTACAAGTTCCAGAGGTGGGAAAACGACAAGTACAAGGGCAAGCCAATGAGAGACAGAAGCAAGTGAAAAGAAAATTGCCCCGCGGAAAAATTGAAGGTAAAAAGAAAAAGAAGCCGTTCCACCGTCCAGAAAACAGAGTTCACGAACACCCCCAGAATGAAGAAGGGAGAAGGACGACGTATGTGGAAAGGACCGGGAGAAAGGACGACAACTATTACCCGACTTTAAAACGGAAGATCGACTCATCCGACAGAACTCTCCGCAGCAAAAGTCGCCGAACTGCGGAAAAGCCATCAGCGGCGGAGGAAAAAGTTCAAGAAAAATTTGAACGGCCAACAACGAGGTCCAAGCAGGATCACGACAGAAGTTTCCCGGTTCCACCAAGATCAGCTGCCTTCAAACGGCCAAGACCACAAGCAGAGCACAAAAGGAAGATGTTCAAGGGTGGCCGTAGTGGTGAAAAACGAAAGCTTCCAGAGGAAAGCACTGAAGGGCGAGCCCGTACAAGAAGGAGGATCAACCAAGCTACTGTCTGCTATACCTTTAAAGACTGGGCCCAGAAAAGGATGTCTGAATATTACAAAGATAAGTAAAATTTTATGTTACTTTGCAAACTTGAGTTAATCTTTCATTCTTACTGCAAGTGGCAGATTTCAAGAAGTTTTACCTCATGCGAGGTCTACCTTTATCGCCGAAAGGGCGAGAAATGAGTTGTGACCGATTTTCTTATTATGTTTTTTCAATTACTCGCGCGTAAAACTAAAGTTAATGTATAATAGCGTTGTGTAAGAACTTAAATATTGTAAAAAAAAGTTATTGTATAAATTTTATTTAAAACATTCTAGCAAGAAAGAAGTTTTAGTCTGAAAGACTTTTTGAAATGTAGTATTATTTCAATGTAGAAAGAATTGGCACTTGCTTTGAAAAGAATAGAAGTTAACAATGTACTACTAATGTATGTTTTCAAATGTGTAAAATTAACGGCATGTTGATATGTTCTTATATACATGTGAACTGTTATTTTAAATGTTAAGAAATACCGTGATATGGTAAAAGTGAAAGTAATGTTAAAAATTTGTTATTCGTGTGACTGTAAAGATTAAATCATGACGAATATATGTTAAAGGTTGAATGATGTAGTTAGGCTCTCTGACGCTACACTTTAGAGTTAGCCACTTTTAGAATAATACCTCAGGGTTTAGAGTTGAAAAGTAGGGTGTGTTAAGAGGTCTCGTATGTTGAATTTTAACACGTTAGTGTTTTGATTGTAGGAGGAAGTGTGGCACACGTAGACAGAAACACATACGTGTTTGGTGTTCTTTTACAACACATGTCAGAGAGCACGGGGAGAGATAATTAAAATAGTCATGAATGAAATAAGAATGTTAAGAAAAGTATATTTTATATGTTATTTGCAGTGTCATTCTGTAACATTTCATTAAACTAGTTTTCCTTCCAGATCTCTGGAAGGAACCAGAATTGAATAAAGCTCCTGTTTAGATGCAGTACAGAAAAAAAAAAAAAAAGGATTGTTGTATATTCCGGGAGCTGCTATTGTAACAAATTTCTTTCTTTTAAATTTTCTAGTTTCTAGCTAAGTTATGATTGTAAAAGGTTGGCCTCGCGTTAGTTTCTAGAGCTAAAAGTTTTCAACAAGGTCGTTTTAGACCTCAGTTTCAAACTAATTAACTCTGGCGGGAAGTATGTAAGGATCTTAAGTTTTACTAACGTTTATTTTATTTTAAATCTTTACTATCACTTCTTATTTTCTACTTCCGGCCAGAATTATAAGCGTGAAGGAGTTTATGCAAAGTTGTCTGGCGAACGCCAAGTATTTAAGTGTGGCCTTTTTGCCAAGAGTGAGAGAGGAAGCAGTGAGTTCGAAGCAGGCCGCTTACCTTAGAAGTTACGCAGTTGCTACTTTGCCTTCCAGGCCAGAGGTTTTAATCCTCTTGATAAATTAAATGTATTGTAGTGTTCACAGTCTCTGTGCTACATACGCTTCCTGTTATAAGGCCAATCTTATTCTAAAGTTAAATTAGAGTTTAGTTTTATTTCTATATCTTTTACGTTAGACCCCGAGTGGAGGGTCATTGTATTCCGAAGTACGGAAGTCATTGTATATAAAGAAAAATAAAGGGTTTTGTATACCCTTCGTCTGTATCCTGTCTACTTACTACAATTAGTGAACATAGCTTTAGTAAGCTCTCTGTTCTAGTCAGGTCATTGTATGTTTCTGAAGAAGGTTAGAAGAAACATTGAACCTGATAAGCTATAGTAGTGACTCAGTTATATTAGCGAACAAGCACACAGAATTTCTTCTTTATATATGTAGATAAACACACATGTTAGATTTTCTTTAATAAAAGAACTACACATATTAGCTTAATTTGTTTTCTTTTATAACTTTTAATTATCATTTATATACGAAGGTCTGAAGAAATTTGAAAAATTTAAAAATCGTATCCTATAAAATTTAAGATTCGACAGATCTCTAATTATGTCTTGATGATTTTACATGCTAATTACAGATATTTCATATCATTTTAGGTAACAAAACAATAGAAATAAAAAAATTATTCAATTAATTTAGTTGTTTACTTCCATAAGGTATCTGCCTACGTTAAAAAAACAGTTTCGGCGAAAAAATTCGATTTTTTTATTGCCCAATTTGAAAGGTCAATTTTGTAGGATTCCGAAAATGGTTCATTTTTACGTTTGTGATAATTAGAAGAGAAGGTATAGCCAATTGACTGCACTGGAAGTGAAAGAAGAAAGACCGCAAGTGCCATTTAAAAGGCTCAACTTAAAGGTAAACAATGTTGTTATCCGTGTGTTTTTTTTTTTTTTTTTTTTTTTTTTTTTTTTTTTTTTTAACTGGTTGTGTGTAAAATTGTGCTAAAACATTTCATTTTAATTCTGGGTACTTGTTTTTGTTTCTGGCAATAATTATTTGCCTTAATTCTTTGAACTGGGACTGGCAACATTGCGGTTTTTTTAACTGGGTTTGGCAACATTGCGATTAGGTATAAAGACTATGTTGCTGGGTGCATATATAGCCGTTTTAATTTTTAATTCAGGGTATCTCGGATTACTTCCTGTGTTTGAACATTTAGGCATATCAATTGAACAAGAAATGATTAAAAGTTACTTTGGAATTGATAACGAAAGAATAAAGAACTCGAAAATTCATTCGTCGCTCATTTCGAAAATAGCCAGAAAAAAATTAAAATCAAACAGGAAATGAAAATTACTTAAGTATAAAGATATGGAGAGTGTGATGTACAAATGTGGAGAATTTTAAGTGTGTAAATACAACAGAACAGTTTTTCTGTTAATATGAAATCTTTAAATGCGTTTTCTGAAAAACTAATTTTTCTAGTGTTTTTACATACAAGAAATGTAATTACTCAAAATGTTCTAAAGATATCTCTATTAAATTTCACTAAAATGTTTTCTATATTATTTATTATGTTTTAAGCTACAATCTAAGTAATATTTATTAATTTGATTGTTTTATAAGTATTTCTATATAAGAAATATTTTACAAAAAACTGTGTTTTTTCATGTAATTACACATATTTTAGTAAATTTTAGAAATATCATATACATTTTAGTTCATAACACAGATAAGTATTGTAGTAGTATACAGTATAAAAAAATGAAATATATGCTGTGAGAAAAAATATACGGCATTTAATGTAAGTGTTAAATTCTCCTAAAAATTTGCATAAAATTGCATATATTTCAAAAATTTATAAAAATATTCCTAAAAATTTACCTATTTTCATGATTTGATATATTATATCATATTTTGACTAAATAAATATATATTTCATCAGAATTCTATGTTTTTTAAAAAAAGTGCTCCGATCGTAGGCAGATACCTTAATCATGAAATAGAGAAAAGTTCCTTCGAACTTCGTTATTGAGTTCCGGAGTCTCAAGAGGAAGCACAGATCCTGAGAATTTAGCGAATTTTCACGATCTAAAGAACTATTCCTTCAAATAAATCAGTTTCTTCAATCTTTATGTATTTTAGCCGTTTCTAATAAGGCTTTATTTAATCTTTTTAACAAAACAATTTCTACTATTTTAATCGATAAATCGACTTTCATCAAAACCTACTTTCATTTTGGTTTTATTGACGGTTGTTGGACTCATGGATCTGGTCTAATGGTTAATCCGTTAGGATAAGTAACAACATCAACAAGAAAATAACATTTTTTAAAGAGAGCCTTAAAAGAAAAGGAACGTTTTAAATTTAAAGTTCAATTGCAATGCAGACAGAACCTTGCCTTTCCTTATATGTGTCTTTAATGTTTTTCCCAGGTCTTACGGCTTAAATTATCTAAATTTCTTTTTGAATTTGAAGATAATTCTGGATGCTGTTACACCATTCTTCAAAATCTGTCAATTAATTTATTCATTCTAGTTACAGCTCTCGTTAAGTTTTAAAATGTAATACAAATATGGGAAATAAAGTAGAGTCAGTAAATTGCTAAAAAGTGAGACATAACGGGTTCTAGATGCCATTATTTAATTATTAGCTACTGTGATAATTATAAAATGTGGTAGTGTGGCTCTACAGTATAAAGAGTTTCAATAAAACTCTGACGGGGTCCAAATAATTGGTATAACTGAAAAGTGTTTGTTAAATTAGATTGGCGTTATTTGACCACTAGGAAATCAAGGTCTTGCGTTAAGGCGATTAAATTAAGTTTTAACTTAATCTAATTTTGCTTTAGGAAACTTAATTTTTAATTAATTTGAGAATCTAGATACTTTATCCTGTTTTATATCACTTTCAACTTAAGCATCCTAAATTTATGAAAAATATATTGAGAGAACACCTTAGTTGGCGCCTTTCGAACACCGGTGCCCTACGCAACTGTCTAAGTCTCCAGTGCTTCGATGCGAGCCCTGTTTACATCCATAGAATGCAATCTTATAGACACATCTAATTTCTATATCGAATCTGCAACACTAATATAATAGTGACACTACTAAATAAATATGCTTGAGTTAATTCTATAGATCAAAAGCAAAGCAATGTCTATATTCTCTTCTCCCTGTATAGTTCATTTCATGTAATTCTATTCTCCCTATAAATTAATCGAATTCTGTTCTCCTTAAATAAAGAATCTAATTTTATTTTCTTTAAATTCTTCATCTTTAAATCAAAAGTAAAGCAATGGGCGTATTCTCATTTTCTTTTATAATTAATATGCTTAATTCTAAATGAAAAGCAAATCAATGGTTGCATTCTATTCTCCCTGTATGATTCATCTAATTTAGTTTTTTTTTTCCTATATAGTAATACACTGACTAACAATAAGTATTTGGACACCTATGCAAATGACGATATCTGCGGTCCTAAGGTACGTCCCGGACTCCGCCGGTATATATCGTGTAGGAAATAGCATACGCTTTAGTCGCATGCAAGATGCCTCAAGGTTCAGACCTCTCTGATTTCGAGAAAGGTATAATTATCGGGTATCACAAATGTGGCCGATCCTTAAGGGACATATCTAGCGATCTGAAGTACCCAAAATCGACAGTGGCCTATGTGATTAAGAAGTGGAAGGTGAGCGGTGATTGTCGGAATGTGCCCCGAGTCGGCAGAGCAACGAAACTGGAGATAGAGACCGACGAGTGCTGTCCAGAGAAATTCGGAAAACCCGCACCCAACCGATGGACCTCATCCGCGAGGAGTTTCAACAGGCATACGGGAGTATTGTTTCAATGAATACCATCAGTAAGGAAACACATCTGCTTGGATTTCATGGTCGTGCTGCTGCCCATAAGCCTTTGATCACAAAGTCCAACCGCGCTGCTCGGTCAATGTGGTGCAAAGCACATCGAAATTGGACCGTAGATCAGTGGAAATGGGTTCTTTGGAGTGACGAATCAAGGTTCACACTTTACTGTTCGAATGGGTCTGGCGTCTACCTGGAAAACGTCTCCTGCCAGAATGCTTTGTGCCAACAGTCAAGCTCGGCAGAGGTGGAATTATGGTCTAGGGGTGTTTCTCCTGCTATGGGCTGGGACCCTTGGTCACCATTCATAGTAAGCTCAACTCCGATGCCTACTGCACTATTTTGGATGACAATGTGCTTCCTACGTTGTGGCAGTTTTACGGGTTGGACCCCTTTTACTTTCAGGACGACAATGCCAGTTGTCATGTTTCGACGTTAACCAAGGCTTGGTATGGTGGCAATGGAGTTCATCGAAAGGACTGGCCTGCCCAGGGTCCAGACCTGAACCCTATCGAAAATTTTTGGGACGAGTTGCATCGCCGAATTGAGGGGTGCACTACCCGTGCAAAATCGGTGAAGGAACTACTATGTCTTCTCCAAGCCGTGGAAGAAAATACCACTAGCTGTCATACAAAGACTTGTGGAAAGTATGCCCCGGAGAGTTCACGCTGTAATTACCTCTCGTGGAGGCTCTGCCAACTATTGATTTTGAAAAAAGTTGGTTTCTTTTCTATCACAGGTGTCCAAATACTTATGGGTCATCAGTGTATAATCCTAATCTCTCTCCCTAATATAATTCTGTTTTCTTGATTAACTCCCATATCTATTAATCTAACTTAGTTTTCTTTACATAATTCTTCCATATCTCTCTCTGTATATATATAGGTATATATAGATTTAATTCTGTTCTCCCTATATAATTAAGATATAAATCAAAAGCAAAGCAATGGCTGTATTGTATTATCCCATATAATGAGACATGTTGCATACACAAACGATCCTTACTAAAATAATTACCGACTATTATACCTCTAAAGAACCCTATTATACAAATATTAAACTTCCCTTTGCTTTATTTAGATTTGGTTTCATTTGGTTTATATGATTATGACAAAGCCTGGCGGAAGGGTGCTTTCGTGGAGGACTTTCTAAGAGAAACTGGCTCGTATACACGTTACACATGGGGGGAAATGAGAAAGTGGCCATGCAGCCATCCAATTCGCCGGGATTCGAAATCGGACCGAACTACCAGTGTTCAGCGACTATTCCGCTCGGCCGCTAATGGGCCTCTTGATTTAGAAACTGCGTTGTTATATGATATTCACAAAATAATTAAACTTAAATTAGCACCAACCTACAGTGAAAGACATTTTCTGCATAACAGGTTCAAATTGCAATTGGCGCATCGAAATGACAGAACACGCTTCAGATGTTCCTTTCATCTCCCTCCATATTATTGTTTTGAAAGAACCATTTTTTTTCCTGAGTTAATACATGCCTCACTTCAACCACGATGAAAACAATTTTGGAACTTTTCCAAGAGAATGCAAGAACTGCGTGACGAGAGTATCGGTGATTTCGAAGAAAAAGATTCAAAATTTTGGCAAGACAAATAGCAAGGAAATTCTTTCGAAATGGAACAATGTTTCAGAAATATTTCTAGGAGTTGAAATCAAGAGTATGTTGGTTTATCACACGTCAGTAAGCTAAAGACAATGAATGATTTCTTTGGAATTCCGAAGATACGTTTTCTTCCTCCTTTTTAACTGAGTTATGGATTTTTTAGCTATAACTATTTTTCTTCTTCAAATTACAATTTTCTCTTCGCCCTTTTAGAGAAAAGAATATTATTCACGTCAAATTGGTATCGAATATTTTGGTATGAGCAGCTGGAAGCTTGAATTTCGAATTTGTTTCATTGTCCATTTCATATTTTGTAAACATTTAATTACGTTTTGATTAACAAACTCAACGATTTCAAAGCGAGCAATAACAACAGCGTACGGAAGAAATATAAAGCCCGCTAGACTGACTGTCGGAAGTTCGAAAGATATGCAGTTTTTAAATACTTTTAGCCCAAAGGGACATGTGCCCATATGCTCTCGAAACATGCATGTGCGTGTGAAGGAGAAAAATGCCCCTTTAGACATAATATAAAATATGATAGCTTTCATATTTTATTTTTTTATGACACTTTAGTACGATTTTATCAATTTCAGATTTTAAAAATGTGAAAAATGAATCAGAACTGGTTATATAAAATCCCTTCAGCCGCGGTTAAAGACGCTGTATATTTGAATTCTATGTTTTTATTCATCTGCTTGAATACTGAATTGATAAATAATTTGACTGCATCATTCTGCCATACGATTAATAAATTTGTTACGATTAAGAGATTTTTAAAATTACTTCTATATGATGATTGGTGTGTGTGTGTATGTGATTATGACAAAGCCTCGAGGGCTGTCTGCCTAAGGGGAGGAATGCCTTCATGGATGACTTTCTAAAGGAAACTGGCTCGTATACACGTTACACATGGGGAAAGCCACGAAAACGCCCATGCAGCCAGCCCGTTCGCGGGATTCGAAGCTCGGACCGTACTACCAGTGTTCAGCGACTTTATTGCTCGGCCGCTGGTGGGCCATGATGATTGGTGAAATCGTAAAACGTTTGTATTAAGATTCATTGTAGAAAATGCTGTTTAATATGCAAGTTGATTCAGAAATAACCAATATTTTCCCAGCAAAGTCTTCCGAATTTATCCAAACTGTATTGTAAAATTTATAGATTTCTCAATGTTTTTGCCCACATTAACTGAGAGTGTGTCACGAATTTTCTGACCTGTCCGTGACTGGTACGTTTTTGTAGCGATAAATAATTTATTATTAACTATTGAAAACACATTTATAGGTAGTCTAGCGCCGGAATATCGTTTTTCTTGTTAACAGAATTCTGAAGAGAGAAGGTGTTACAACATTCTTACGTTACGAACGCGTTCGTAGTGGATTGAATGCACTCAGAACCGATAAAAGCTTGATGAAATTATATTTTTTCCGAAAGCTCATGATAATTCTTGAACTTTCCACACAAAAGTACTCGTGCAGTTCTTCTCAATATGATAGAGCACAATAAGTAGTTACCACTGCAAACTATTAAGAACGTTGAACTCAAGGCGATTCAAAAAGCGAATGTTGGTCCCTTGATCTCTCAATACTTTGAAGTCTCAATCGTCTGACATAAACTAACTTTGAAAACTTCAAAGTTCCAAGTCCTGAAGAAGTTGCCGCAAATAGCATGCATTTTGTATGCTTTGATCCGCCTGTCCTAAAATATCATTCTTCATACACCGCATCAGGTAGGCGAATGCTGAAATGGGGATCCAAAGGATAGCCTAGGTGGTGAAATGAAAAGTGGAGCCTTGGGGTTATACTGGTTTTCAGTAGGCGATGTATCCTGCTCTTGCCAGATCCTTGATGTATCCCATGTAAGGCCTGACACTTTCTCCGGTAAAGGTACAGTGCGGAAAAAAAATGCAACATTTTCTATATCTCCCGTTCTACTGGGCCGATTGACGAAATTCAACTTGCGTTTTTCATATTTCGAAAGCTCGATTTAGGATATGTATTAGATTTATATATAGCATTGTTCTAATATAGGTATTTTGACACAAATTCGGACTTTTTCTGAAATGACATGTCAATTTTTTTTGTCATATTTCGATTCTACCTTTCAAATTACATCAAACTGCCAAATTTTCTAAAAATCGCATGAGATGTTTTTAAAAGATTAGCTCTGAAAATTTTCGACCCTCAATGTTAATTCAGTTTGGTATATATTTATTAATATCTCTTTTTTATATAAATATTATTTGATTCTTCATTTCACATTTTGACATTTAGGTTCATTCCAAATAAAATTCACCCATTTTTTTATGATTTATTTTTAAAATTCGTATTTCTAAATAATTTTTATAAATTTTTCGAAAAATATTTTGAATTATAATCTATTAATTTTTTACCATCATCTTAAAGTAGATGTATTTCTAAGCATACCTGTAAAAAATACAGTTTTTTATTCAAAATTTCCAAAGATATAAGTGAATTTATATATTGGCGCTTTTTAAAATTTGGCATATTTGTTGACAGCGATAATAACATCAAATGCGGTTTAGACACTTTGTTAAAATGATTTGAAAGGAGGAACGATGTCACTTATTTCCCACTCCTGCACAATATAAAAATCTAGGAACGATGTGACTTTTTTTCTGGTACTGCACAATGGAAGGGAAAGGAAATGGGTTGCCATATATTGAGCAGTTCGCCAAGTGAATTATTCTTGGCGAAAATCGAAAAAAATATGCCAAGATAAATTTATGAATTTCTCCGTAAATTTCGCCCCAAATTTTACAAAATTTAATATTTAGACATAATTTGAATAGTAGAATTGAATTTCAGAAAACGTCCGATTTTGTGTCAGAATACCTATGCTATAACAATGCTATATATAAATCTAATATATATCCTAAGTCGCTCTATCGAGACATGAAAAATGCTATTTGAATTTCGTCAATCGGCCTACAAGGAGGAGCGGGAGATCTTAAACTGTCCCCTCTTTTTTTCGCGCACTGTCCATCTTAAAGAGGAAGGAAAGTAAAGCACCTTGCTTTCAGAAGGCAAGGTGCTAGACTGGTGTGCTCGAAGAGGGAGGAGAGGTGATGTTCTCTCCTGTCTTATATAGTTTTTTCCGGTTTTTCCAGACAAATTTCCGGTAGTTCTGATTTCCCGAACTTGGTGGAAGACATACGCAATGACAGTTACACAGGGCCGGGTGCAGTTACAGCTTCATGCGGCCGGATACAGTTACAGTTACATAGGGGTCGAGCCAAAATGTCGCCAAAGGCTCAGAAAGCTTGGCGACATTTTGAGGTTTTTCGCCAAAAATTACTCGACAGAATTATTGTTATATTGGAGCTATGCCGCCAATTCGAAAAGCCTGCCATTTTCCTAAATGTTAAACATCTTTACTCCTGTACCATCCATTGTTTTCGGCGAATCTTCGCATTCTGAGGCTTCATATTATATAAGAGATGCCACAATTTGCATATAATTTCACTAAAATCATTTACATTTATACAAACTTCGTAACAACATCTTTATCAGAAATCAATATTATTACTTTGATCTCTTTGCCTTGATACGGTCTATATATTCCTAATTAATTTTATTTGCCTCTTAAAAATCAAGTGCAACTGACATAACGTTATCCATTTACGTCACCATTACATTAACTAAGCCTTACTAACTGGCTTATTCTTTTGTGAGACGTTTTAACTACGGAATTTCATCCAAAATTTTGCCACTAATTTTGAGTACATAATTCGCTTAATATGATAGGTTCATGTTACAGATTTAATTTAATTTTCCTCCTAGACTAAACAAGCTCCAGCATTTAAAAAAAATGAACGCTCGCATTGAAAGTTGTTTACGTTGTTCAATTAAAATATCAGGAATAGTTATTAGTGATAGAGTTGTCAGATCTCTGAAACGAAATCTGAGTATCCAAGGGTAGTCAGAGAGGGAGGGAGATTTTCCGAACACCCCCTGAAACAGCAGCATCAAAAAAGGGGAGATGGAACACATGTTTACGGTTATTGAGTGAGGAATTTTCTGCGAAGATAAAAAGTAATTTTTAGTCAGCTGATTGGTAAGCTTCCAAGTCTGTTGCCATGGTTACCCTTCGTCAGGGTCAACAGCATCGGAAATGAAGGAAAGGGTTAGAGAGAACTCCCTTTTCTGAGGAAAATTAAATACTTCTACATATTCCCTCCACCTTAATAAATAGATGGTTCTTCCGGAGAAGAATATTGAAAAGATTTCAGCCATTTCAGCATTTTGACAACATAAACAGGAAATCGCTAAATCCAGAGATTTCAGAAAGCTAGTTCCACTGTTTATTGTTTCCAATAAATAAGTGATTGTTCCCAGGAAGGTCAAATTCTTCAAACTTCTTACAGAGAGAAGTAAGAAACTAAGAGAAATGCTTCATTTCAAGAAGTGCGTTAATATCTTATCTTAAACATAATTTTATGAATGATTATATATAAACCAACGCGTTATAACTACTGTAATTTGAGACACAATTCAGATGAATCTGTCTTGCAAATCTGAAGAACAGTGACCTGTCACAAAAAGGGCCACCCATGGTTCCAGAAAATTCTTTTCTCTTTATGTGGTTGTCACAGAGACGTGATGCTCAATACCAATGCTTATTTACGCTTTTAGCAACACTGCAGCTTTCTGAGATGGTCATCTTACGGAGTTATTCGTTATGAAAGACAGGATGCCCCATTAAGACTTGCCAAACCCTGCGTAGACAGATACCTGGCTTGGAATGCATATAAAATGCCTACAGAAGTACACCTGTACGACCCATAGTTTTCGAGACAAATACAAAAGAAAAGTATGACGTAATATCAGTCGAAGGGGGAAATATTGAAAACATGATCATTCGTATTGGTATATGTTTAGATAAGAAGACGTTCAAATTTCCACCACACATATCTCGAGGCATGAATGTGCGTGCCGTGGAATGGATGACTGCAGACATTTCAGCAGAGTGGTGTGCACCGAAGTACTTACAGCATGAAGACACTTTCTGTAGTAACTAGGTCTCGACAGACCAATTCCTTCAGACAGCCGCATAGGAAATCATTTAAAAGTATCAGATCTGGCGATCATGGCGGCCATAAAACCGGACCCAGCAAGCAGTTTGAGCATTCCATATCCAGCCTGTTACGTGCAGAAGAGCTGAAATGCTCCGGAACTCCATCAGGCTGTAACCACAGGAGTATGTGACTGATGTGGCTTCATAATTTTCTTCCGCATTTATCTCGAAAATTGTGGGCATACAAGTACAGTACTTTGGGCATTATTTATGAGTTTCAAGCGAGGAATCTGGCTGTTTGAATGGGGCACCCTGTATTTTACTTCAGTACTTCTATTTACAATTCATTAGACTACATATTTTTGATGATAACTAGCATTTCTTAGCTTCAGTACAGTGCAAGATAGCAAACAACGTTGTTAAGCTGCATTGTTATCTTATCCCTAATATGCGAACTATTAGTATAGATTTCAAATAACGCAGACGATTCACTCTGTTACGCTATGGAGGTATACTGCAAACAGTAGTCGTCTAAAGTCGTCTAGTCTTGTTGAGCTATTCACACTCGGGCATCCTGATAGAATGCGGCCTCGCATTCCGGTAGTAAGATCGGTGCTACTTTGGTAGACGGTTGCACGGATTTTGGCGATGTTTTGGCGATTTTGCTTTGGCGAGCAATACAACTTATGGTAAACCCATTGCTGGATAAGTTCTTTATGGTAACCGATACTTTGTTGTCATTTTATTTAAAAAATAATGCGTTTTATTGTGCATAAATTCCGTGTTTAAAATATTATTTATGGCTTTTAAATATTAAAAATCAATTTAATTTTGCATTTTTATTTGAAATAAAAATTTTATTGTTTATCATATTTTATGAAATTTTATGTTGTGGATGATGTAATCAATGACGTCACCTTACTTTAAAAGTAATTCGTTTTAATATGTATAAATTTAATCTAATGTTTTAAACATTATTTATGGCTCTTAAATATTAAAATACAGTTCAATTTTGCATTTTTTAAAAAAAATGATTTTATTATGTATGAATTTTTAAATAATTTTAATTCTAGCCGTGATGTAATAAGATCTCTGATTGGTTATAGAATATTTGTGCATTAACGAGCTGTAATCAGCTCCCTGATTGGTTACTGACAATTTGTGCATTTCAGCGCCGTTTTAAAATTTAATTTATATCTTCGAATTCCTTCAAAGATGTTATCTAAATTATGATTCTGATTTTTTATTGTGGTACTTATCAGTAAAGAATAGGTTAAACACTCAAAAAAATGTAAGTACATATTTTTCTTTTATTTTATAATTGTATACTTCAATTTTTGTTAAAAAAATTAATACACTATTTTCAGAAATTGCTGAGATAATTATTGTCCATATGTTTTAATGTTAATTATATTCTATATAACGTATTTTAAAGTATTTGAATTTAATAATATTCTAATTCTTTTAAATGTTGGTATGATGGTTTTTAATTCGATATTCAATTTCAGTAATATTTTAATCTAATTAAACGTTGGCCCAATGTTTTTATAGCGGTCTTTTTATTCTCTTCTTTGCTATATGAAAGTAATAATAACCTTACTTTAGTGTTTTATACTCATACTAAATGTATTTATTTACACTTGCCTGCCATCTTAAAAAACGACATTTTCAACAAAAAATTAATCCATTACTTTTAACGATATTTATTTATTTATTTTTTAAGTTTCGAATACTTTACTATGCGTAAAAACAGCGTTTTTCAAGATGGCTGACGTTTTTAAAAATCGCGCCAACAATTGCGCCAACGTAAACCGCCAAAAATCCGTGCAACCGTCTACCAAAGTAGCACCGTAAGATCATCAGCATCTGGAGATCGGAGAAATAAAATTTTAAAAAAAGGATTTAATTTGCATTTATTTTTGATGAGCTTTGCCTCAGTCGTTGTCGTCGTCATGGTCGTCTTAGGACATCATCGTTGTGGAATCTGCTCTACAACGTCGTCTGAAACAATCTGTCTGGATTCGTCTTCGTACATATGTCTTTCCAAACATGGTCTGAATAGGTTTTCTCAATGCGTTTTTTCAGATATCGTCTGGATATATCATCTAAATGAGTCCGTCATATCCTCAAGATCCTTTTTTTAAAATTTTATTTTGATATCCTCAAGATCCGTCATTCGAATGCGTCTCTTAAAGGCGTCTTGCTTCATACATTTCATCCTTAAACATCATTTTCAATTTTCTTAAAATAGTTCACATCTTTAAAACAATAGTCCTTAAGTCAAATCTGGAGAAATTTGTCAAGTCAGGAAAATGTCTAAATCCGGAATCATCAAAATCTGTATTTCAATATCAAAGATTTTCTGTTTTCTTCCTGAAACTTCTGAATATATTTTTTCTGCTTCTTTTTTCTCACATTCTTTAGTGTAAACATGGCGCATAAGGGATTTCTAGGCTGACGATACTCATCTAGTAGGTGACTAAATTATTTTATTTAGAATATTATTTATGCAGATTATTGTTTGATGGAGATACATTAGTGGCTATTTATAAATGGAAAAAGAGTGATTATTGAGAGGTTACATCTCCATTATCTAATCATTAAAATCTGTATTTCAATATCAAAGATTTTCTGTCTTAGTCGAAAACACGACCGCTCTCCTTATCTTCCATTATCCATTTAACTGCGATACAGTTAGTTGCGTTGAGTTATCGCAGCCCTGCTATTCACATATATATGCCAAAGATATTTTCAAATTACTCCAATAGAAATTATTCAAATATTATTCTTACTTTATTTTTAGATACAGCAAATGATCATTAATTCATACGGTGATACGTATTTTTTTTAAATGTGGGTGTTTTTACTTCCTTGTACGAAGTAAAAAGGAAGTATTGTAATCGCGAAAAGTTTCAGGCAGCATATTTCAACGAAAATATCCATTTTGACAGCTATCGAATCCAATTTAACGATGTTTTTCCGTGATATCTGTACGTAAGGACAGAATAAAAGACTCGTTTCCTCCAAAAAAATTATAAAACTGCTTTAAAATTAATTCTGAAGAGAAATTTTCGTGACGTCTGTACGAACGTATGTACGTACGTGCGTACGAATCTCGCAAAACTCAAAAACGAGTAGCCTCAGAACGTTGAAATTTTGTATATAGGACTGCTATAACATGTAGATGTGCACCTCGTATTTTGGTTGCAATCGGTCGCACCAAACGTATATAAATATATTTATATATATATCCGCTCTGTTACCCGGCTCAGTGATCTCAGTTTCTTTACTCTTATATGTTTGTAAATTGTACATTTTTTGCCTTCAAAATGATTGAATTATGTTGTTCTTATTTTCCGGTTAAGGTTTTTATGCCTTTAGTAAATCTGTATGCAATATTTTTAGAATTATCAACAATTTTAAAGTTGTTTAAGTGCCGCTAAGCCTTTTTTTATGGCGGCCATTGATTGTTTACATTTGAAACAGTAGACTAGTGGATTTGTTGCCAATCTAGAGAAACTTAGCTTCGCAACAACAAAGATAACGCCTTCATTTATTATTGCCAATTAAATCATGCTTAATCCTTTCTGGAATTTTTTCGAGGAAATAAGTGTTTACGATTTACTTAGTAAATTTTAATATAGATATTTTGAGTTTTTATGTATTTTTGCCTTCTCGCGAAGTGAGAACTGAATTAATTGAATGAGAAATACTCAATCGTCTGTGAAAAATTGTTTCTTTTTTGTTTTGTTTGCTTAATTTTTTATACATCGTTCTAGCTTTATTATAGTATTTGAATAGAACATGTGGCAACGATTAGATAATTCTATTCTTTAAATGATATAAATTTTGTGCATTATGAGTTATAATAGGAACGAAATATAATACTGTTAAGTGAATCTGGCGCGAGAGTGTCGCTATGATAAACAAATACTAGAGTGAATTTTACAGAATGCATTTATTCTATTGTGGTTTATGCGCTGTCGGCGAAGTAAATTTAATTCAATCCAATAAGTTTAAATCAAATCCAAGAAAAAATGCTTATGATTTATTATTCCGCACAAGGAAGTGATGTAGGGTACACATCATTTTTTTTTTTTTTTGTCATTATCATGTTTTATTAAACATCGTATAAACCTGGAACTTTTGCTAATAGTACAATGTACTTTAGCTTTAATTAAAAAAATACTTTCCTTCATATCAATTATTAGCTACGAATTATGCAAATATTTTATTTATGCATTCTTATACCAGTAATGAAGCTTTCTTTCCCATTTTGAAGTCTTTCCAATGGGCCCCTATGCTCTGAAATTGTATCTGGAAGCACTTGTCCGCTCCCAAAAAAACTTTTGAATTTATGATATTTCTCCTGCAGAAGTTTTAAATCAAAACTTACTTAGAGGGAAATCCACAGTAATGGGCTAACATCGTAATTTTCCAACAGAATTATTTTGGCGAGATTTTAATTTTGTATTTTTTTGTGTACCGCCGTCTAATTAAGAAGATTTCAGCAGGAAGGAGAGAAAGAAAAAAAAAACCAGTGAAGGCTTTAAAGTTGGAATGACTTTTTTATCTTTATCCGAAAATAAAAAAGCATAAAAATATCTTAATTTTTTTAAGTTATTGTGTTTCGTTGCTTAGAAAGGATGCATGGTATTAAAAAAAATCTTTTTTTACTTCAAAATATTCAATTTCTGTTGATAACTTTCTTCGTTTAGAAACATACTTTATAAGCTTTTTATTAATTAACACATTGTTTCTTATGTTAAATCTTTCCTTCACTTCTACTTTCATCTACTCCACTAGAATATATTAAGTTTAGGAGTGAGTCTGGCAACATCAGCCTGCTTAGTAGAAACTGCGTGTCTTTAAGTTCTGTAGCTACGAACTGATGTCATTGATTGAATTTAAGTTAGTAGTGTAGCCATGTTGTTATACTTGTAAATAATTTAAATCATCCACACGGGGCGAATTTATTTTCTGATTCTTTTAGCTTTAAGCTGAAGTTGAAATGAGTCCTTTAACAGTTTTACATTATTGTAATTTCATAGTGTTCTGGAATTAAAAGCTAAGCATGGGACGATAATAATTCGTTCTGCCATTTAATTCAGTCTAGTGTTTAGAAAGAGTAAAATAGAGTTTAGTCTTATAAGTAGTTTGTAAGGATTATGTTAATTTTATTAACAGTTAAATTTTAAGTTAAAGTTCCTTTCCTGTCAAATTCTTAACTTCAACTTACTACTTCCGGTCAGAACGTAGTTTTGGAATTTGCTGAATATTTTATGAGAAGGAGCGGTATTTAAACCACGAAATTACTTACTGAGACAGTGTGTGTGTGTGTGTGTGTGTGAGAGAGAGAGAGAGAGATTATGGCAAAGCCTCGAGGGCTATCTGCCTAAGGGGAGGGATGCCTTCGTGGAGGACTTTCTAAGGGAAACTGGCTCGTATACACGTTACACATGGGAAAAACCACGAAAACGCCCATGGAGCCAGCCCGTTCGCGGGATTCGAACCTCGGAACGAACTACCAGTGTTCAGCGACTTTACCGCTCGGCCGCTGGTGGGCCCTGAGACAGAGAGAGAAACAGAGTTTCTGAACTACGCGCGTCTGCCTTTTTGGCCGCTCTTTCTCTCTCAAATCTATTTTTACGCTCGGCCGTACTCAGGCCCTTGCTAAGCTTCGTAGTAAAATAAGTTAACCCTTTAACTGTCAAGTTATTTTGATGATTTGGGTACACAAATTGCCAAATTTTTTTATTGCAAAAACCAAATGTTTAGTACAAAATAAAATATACTTAAGTAGTTAAAAATTGATATTTTGCGTACATGGGTAAAATTTTTAAAGTTTTGCAGCCACTGCATATTTGCTTTGAGGCGGCTGCCACTCAACATGGCAGTTGCAAAGTTCGCTTCTAGTGGAGCATTATTTTCTAAAAATGAAAAAAATTAATTATTTTCTAAAACATAAATAAATATAAGTGAATACCTATTAGTAGTTCAGTAATTCAGTCTTGTGTGGTACAACTGGAAACACTTTTCCATGTACAAACCAACTCCACAATCACTACACCAGAATCGTGATTCCTTCCTTATTTTTTCCCCATTTTTATCCTTTTTCGAACAACACACTTTGCACTGTCTTGTAGGCTCACGTTTCGCAGGAGTAAGAGGAAAATGGGATATAAAATGTCGTTCAGTAAGACGGGCAGGGTTATCTATTTAGGTGGTATTCCAACATTCTTTTGTTCAGAAGCTGCATCATCATATTTATGTAAAAGCTCTTCTACAACTTGGATTCGAAATTCTAAAAATGTAATACGTTTCCCAACTACATTTTTTTAGAGCAAATATGAGTTCCAGAGTACCTTGTCTGGGAAATGTAAAAATATCTTTTTATAATATTTTTTCTGACGTTTTCGGATTGTTGGATGAAAGGATATTTCCTGATGAGAGCGATCTACACCACCCATAGTTAGACCGTAATTAGAAACAATCTTCGACTTGAGTATATCTCCATTTTTTATTTTTGAGGCTGACCATGGAAGTATCATGAATACTGCTCATCAAACACACATCCTTCACCTTCGGTTGAAGAATCTAAATCATCTATATAACGTTTCAAAGAACTGGAGGCTATTTTACAACAAAAAGACCCCATGCACTTTGAACCAAATAACCTCTAACCTTTGAAATCTTCAGTAAAGTGCTGTCATCTATTGAACTGAGCGCACATTAACTTTTCCCGAGATACAGATGGGTTTGACAAAGAGATGAAGCCGAAATAAACGTCTCCCGATATATATTCGGGTATAACAATACGATGCACTCAAAAAAAAATTACCCCGAGTAATACTCGGGCGTGACATTTTCGAACACCAGTGCTGTACCCGAGATTATCTCGGGCATGACAGTTGAAAGGTTAAGGGGCCAACTCTCATTGAACCTTGATACCTTTGGCTATACTTAGTTAGTTAATCTTAGTTTTAGTTTAATTCTTAGTCTTTTAAGTTCAAGTCCAAAGTGCGGACTTTATTTGTACACTCCCAGGCGGAGTTTTGTTAAATCTTATCGAATTAATAAAGGGTTATTTACCCTTCTCTCTTGTTGTTTCCTATCTTCGAACTCTAGCGATTATTCGCTTATCAGTTCCTAGGTTCCTTACTTCCAACATTAACTTAGAATTTCAAGTGAGGGACCTTAACAAGTTCACAAAAATAGTAAATGACTTGTTGAAAATTCTATCTACTTCCTTAAAGAAAAACATATTAATGAATATATAGAAATTGCAAAGCTTAATTTTCAGCTTCTTGCGTCCGTTATCTTTGGTTACATTACGAAGTCGAGTTATGTTACGCTACCTTTTATACTGTGTTACGTTAAGTTACATTATGATGTTAGGTTACGTTAGCCCGTTACATTACGCTATCTTTCACGTATAATGTTTTCAACGTGGTAGTCATGAAATCTTTAATTTCTTTTTTCAAATTGAACCTGAGCATTTCCATGTAACAGAATGATTTAAAATCAATGTGTATACATTTAAATAATTTGTATCGTTAATTTTTGATAACATTATTGGGTACTTTTCCGTTTCGCCGGCGCAAATCTCGCCAAGCAGACATTATGGGCGACAACATACATTATACACACAAAAAATATTAAAAAAATGTTAGTCCTAAGAATTCTTTTTTTGAAGGCATAAACATTTTATTATCGCTTAAAATTTTATAAAAAGCCAATAAATAAAGACAATAAATTTATATAAAAACATTAATTTAAGAATTTACTATGCTTTCATGGTTCAACATCCTGTTTCGCCGGTTCATATCACGTGACCCCAAGTGATCTCTTCTCACGTATACTACTCTACAAAAATATAATGCTCTCAGTAATTATCTACATTAATTTCAAGTTAAATCTTAATTTGGAACACAAGTTTAAATGCAAGAAATACTTCAATTCGTACGAATAGCTTACTCAGAAATTATGTAAAACTGCAGTGCTTTACTTCGCTAATGCATTCTCATTAGAATGGATGAATTTAACCCTTGACTTTACCTTCTCTATATTTTCGGCTTCGGGTAAGCGCTGTGATTGCATCCTAATTGATTTAATTGCCGAAAATGGCCTTAGACATAAAACTGAACTATCTGAATGAAGCGTAAAAGGTTACCAGCGAGAATATTCCGTTTGGCATCGGTTGTACCATTATTGGCGACTTTATCGCTTGTGCCGGCAAAACGGAAAAGTACCCATTATTGATTTATGTAAATTTTTGATAACATTATTGATTTATGTAAATTTATATCGTTAATTTTTTACAACATTATTGATTTATATTCCTGATGAAATTATAACAAGCCTATCCAAATAGAAAAAGAACGCTTGGAGAACTTTCAACGCTAGTAGATCGCTAAAGTGGCTAAAATGTTAAAACTGAACATTCTAAATGAATTTTATATGTTATAGTTTTAGAATAGACAACAGTTGAGTCAACGTCAAAGACTTATTTTTCTAATATTGCTATGTAACATGACATTTAACATTCTAATAAAACGGTCTTAATATATCCTAACAGAATCATCGGAGCATCTTAACATGTATACCAATTACCTAACGGCCAACAACGTGTTAAATACTGTTTCTATTAACATTTCTGTATAACACTGCTACAAGGTCTTAGAAAGATAAGTTACAATTTTGGCATTAAAGTTTATATTATTTACAAATAGATCCAAGCATAATAATGGAAAAGAATATTTTATTTTGAAAAGTTCTAAAACTGTTTTCTTTAAAAGTATCACCAGAAATTTCCCGAATTGTAACATGAATAACATTTGCTTTTTAGGGCAAACTTTAGATGTTACCGAAAGTACGAGATACTATACATTTAAGAGCACATTTCAACGATACATTGTAAAAACATTACTATAGAGCTTAAGGGAACTCATACACCTTAAAACCCATAAGATGTTCGAATAGGTGACTGTTGCAAGAATTGGGATAACTTATTTATTTTAAAAGCAATTACTACCAACTTTTTACAGCTGACTACATAATATAGCTGCTTTCTGAAATAGTCATCAGAAAGTTTATGTTGCCACAAATATTTTTATAATTGAATCCGCTTTGTGACAACATTTTTCGTCATGTTTCCAACTTGCGCGCACATTTTAAAACATTCTGTTTCATAATTTAATTCCATATTTAATATATAGCTTATATAACGTCTGGAAACTACTGTGAACCTAAAGTTCTAAAAACTTCATGTTAAATTTTTATTTTATTTTGAGTTGAGTTTATAAAATGTATTTTATTAAAAAAATTTGTAATGTTTTCGTCCATAAAATTTTTCAATAGTAAAATATTCATCAGATTGTTGGTTCAGTTAGAAAATAATGCCCATATAAAGAATTCCATCCAATTTCAAGTATGTACCATTAGCCATTTTTAAAATATCATGCGCGCAAGGTGGAAATATGGCGAAATATTTTGTCACGAAGAGGATTAAATTACAAAAATATTTGTGGCAACACAAACTTTCTGGTTATTAGTTTTCAAAGCAGCTATATCATGAAGTCAGCTGTAAAAAGTTGGAAGTAATTGCTTTTAAAATAAATAAAATAACCCAATTCTTGCAATAGTCACATATTCGAATATCATGAGGGGTTTAAGGTGCATGAGTCCCCTTAAGAGTGAACGACTCACAGAACACCATCTTAAGATAGTAGTTTTTCGAAAGGTTCATATTCAATGTAACGCACATTTTAAAGTCTATATTTCGTATTATTTATTACACCTACAATATTGACACTTTCCGAAACTTACATTAGTAATGTACGTGGAAAGATACGTGCTATTAACTAGGCTGTAATACACCCCTTTCTTGCATTTCATGCAGATCGCGTTCTAAAGCCACTTAACACTGTCATAATTTATGGAACGTTCTGGCTTTGATAATTTTCATTACTGTATACATCTTTCCTGTAATCATAAAAGGTGTTTCAAATATCATACGATACATATTTGAAAAACAGGGTATTAAAACGTCAGAATAATCTTTAACGAATAATCTAATAGCAAATCCCCCCTTTTTTTTCAAATCATTTGAATTCTTTAATATTTACTCGAAACAACGAATGTTTTCTTATTTTTTTATGTTTGCTAATATACGGGTTCTGCAAAATAATATTTGTATATTTACATTTAAGATGATTGTTTTCTGAAGTACTTTTCTCTTCTGAGTACAATTTACTGATCATAGTCTTTCAAGATCTAATATAAGTAATTCAAAACACTTTCAGGAGTCAAGTTCGAAGCCTCAATCAATTAATAATCCGATGATGCAATTTATGGATACGAAATTTCACGAGACATTGTGAAGCATTAGGGTAAGAGTTTGTCTTTTGCTGCGTATTACATTCACTCAAATCTTTACCTAGAATAATGCCAATATTATTCAATGTTCTTTTAACAAAAGAATACGTTTTAATATTCCAACAGGAAACCTTTTTAACTGGTTGCTTAATAATATGTGACAAGAAGTTTGTTTTTAAGGCTGTGTTCAGACGGTGGCGTAAAGGGCATAGAGGCGTAGTCATAAGGGCATAAAATATGGGAATTCCGTTCACACTTGCGAGAACGGCTTGTAAGCCGTGGCCAATGAGAGAAGCTAAATTCGCGCATGCGTGGATGTGTCTACAACTTTCCCGCGTTCGCTCTGCTTGTTTTGTGACAGCGAAATCTTCTGTAGAACGCCGCTTCGCTCTGATTGGTCGACGCTTATCCCAAACTCGGCGTAAAGTTGAAAATTTTGAACCTTATGCCACGAGCCCTAAACCGGATTTTGTGGCGTTGCACAGACTGGTTGCCTTGGCAACGGAGCTCGGCTTTAACCACTTATGCCCTTTACACCCTCGTCTGAACGAGGCCTGAGACGTAGGTCTTAGTGCATAATCAAACATTTAAAATGTGGTGCAAGAGTAAGAATATAATCGCAACAATAAAGTGATTTTTCTAAAAGAGCCTTCTTAAGTTACCACATTTAAAAACATTAGAAACCCTGTAGAGTTATTAGGTATTTTTGAAAGCAGGTAAGATGAAAAATTAGCAACGCCTTCGCCGGGAATCGAACCGCGGCCCTCTCAATTACGCGCTGAGCGTGCAGACCACTACACCACGAAAGCTCGCTAAAAAGGCGGGAAAAATACCTTATAACCTTATAGTGAGTTTTTGACAAACCGTTTGTTCACCAGCTCAAGACCAACTATCATCAACACCTGTAAGCCCGTAAATCAGTTGCTGTGGTTCCAAGCACGCCAAATATGATTCAAGTGCTCGTAACATTGAAAGAGTTGACCATTATTTCGATATTCCTTTTGCCTTTGGAAATGTCTACATTGGAAATCTTTCTGATAATTAAAACATGCAAAATGAAACTAATGCAGTTTAACTTCAATCCATAAGTTTTACAATTCAGAAATGCACGTAATTTCGTTATTTTAGACAGTATCATTGTTACAAACTGTTAGGTTATTTATAACAATTCTTGTAAAAAGTCTTAGGATTTCTCTCGTAACTCTGGAAATTCTGGGAAATCTGAGTCGAGAAAGGTTAACTTAGACTGTGCATTATCTGCCTGCAAAACACATCTGATAATTCTCTTAATAACGTTAACAATCAAAACTAATCATATTTATTGAACAATGCAAGAGAGCTGTTAACAGGATTATTTTTATTTTTCAAATGCGTTTTAATCTAAAAATGACGTTCTTAATATTTCAGGTAGTATTTAGGCAGGCCTGGTGGCGCAGTGGCTAACGCGTAGCGCAGCAGCACCACAGATCCGGGGTCCGATCCCCGGGCTGAGCAAGGTTGACTAAGCCCTGTAGTGGTTCGATAAAATGGGTACAAGTTCGCTTGGGGACTTAACACCGGGGGTCCTGCGACAAGCTTACCACTTGTCCAAGCAAAGATGCACAAGCACCCCGGCGTCCACGGTCTAGAAAGCAGATATCAAGGCAGTGCCGGCCATGGCTTTCTGAGAGCTGTTTGTACCGCCGAGTTTAGTTTAGTTTAGTGTTTAAGCATAGAACATGTAAAGAACAGCAATTTGACATATGACTTTGGAAATAGAATTAACTGTTGTATGCTGGACATGGAGTCAGTACAGATTTTGGAAGGTCCTTAAGGTGTTGCAATCCATACTGCTGCATTCTGTCTCAGATTTCATTTGTCGTATTGCCTAACAGTCTATCTGTAACCACTGACGAGAATTTTTCAACTGTTAAAAGATCTTAGATTGTGAATGCAAGAGTCGGAACACTATGAGTTTTAAGAAAATGTAGCACAGCGTGAGCACCTTGAGGTCTGACTGTGCTGCTGAAAGCTGAAGCAACGGAGGGACCAAAAGTTGGCACAAATATGAGCATTAAAATCTGAATAAATTAATCATATATGATCAAAGTACCGAGTACGCGGATTAGACGTGAATTTGTAGGGTTTACCTCAGTTTAAATAATTAATTATTCTAATTTTAGTTGTATTTCTGGATTCCACAATTTCCCTCGTATTTCCTCGCCAGGATTCAAATTAAAGTTAAGGGAAGACAGTATAAAAACAGACGAAACGAGTTTATTTAAAAGATGATTTCGCTAGACTATTCGCTTGCCGCTGTTAGGCTGAGCTGCTGATATGCCTTTTGGCTATTCAATAAGTCTGTCACGGGGTATGTTGTTAAGTCAACCTGGTTAGCCTTAAACTAAATTGTTAATCCAGCACTACTACTTATCTTTGAATTTATTGTTAAATTATTCTTAAGTTCCCACCGCAAGTCTTCGGTGTTACTGTGAGCACAAGTACGTGCGTTTGTGTTAAGAGTTTGACGAATAATAAAGAGTTCGTTTTACCCTTCTTCTGTGTTGGTATCATTCCCGCCTGTGATAGAGGTCGCCAAGTTTCACTGTAACTGCATGATAGCAAAGAAGGTTAGATTTTACAAACTCATCCCAAAACCGTCAATCTAGTTACTGGGCCGATGTGACAATGAAAAATGTACACTCTTTACCTTCTTTCCCTAGACGTCTCCTCGCTACTATACGATTATCTTGATATCTTAATATCCAGGATTCATCAGAAACGAACGACGATGTGCACGTTGTGCATCGTTGTGTGCTCCATTGAAGGAGATCATTCAAGATTATTATGTTTAAAGCATGAAGAGAAGCCAAAACAATTGTCGACTTGCTGACAATATTTTCCGCTGTACACATCATTGCGCTGTACGGGCGTATACATTGTGCTGCACAACATACAGAATTTTCTGACCCAGATTCGGGTCGTCAGAAAATTGAAATGCGGGCAAGATGTCTATCGTTCAGGGTATTAGTAAGTGGTAGACGTTGATATCCCGCACGTGGCTTTGTATTTTGATCCGCAATTTGCAATGTTTTTGACATTCACTAAACCTAGACCAGCGAAAACACTAGCTGCCTGGTTCAGTGATCTGAGATTCCGATGGGCTACGATTCTCCGGCTACTGAATTCTGAGACGTGCTGAATACGCAAGATATAACATAACCTGAAACGTAAACAACAGCAAGTAATCGTAATTCCCGAGCGCAAAATCTGCTCTTTTTGTACTACTTGGAATTTTATTTCCCATGTCTGCAATCTTCGGAAACCTTAAGAAGCCAATTATGTTTCATATGTTTCATTATGTCATACAAATTTTAGATTTGTCGTGCACTTCGTTCACTGTGTAGCAATTTGAATGGCCTACGGTGAAACGTTTTTCACGCAGTAGTTTAATTGGGTATTCTTAGAAGCCTTAATCCTGTTACCAGTTTATAAAATAAACAATAGCTAAAAACGAATTATTCTGCTTTTAATTCAGAATCTGAGATCAGTTTCTTGGGGTTTAAAAACTTTATTTAGCGTATTATCAAAATCTTTATTTTTCCCTGTTGTGTTAGTTTAGTAGTAGATAAATCTGGTGGGAGACTTGAAAAATGTGAAATAAAATTGGATTTTATAAGAACATTTCGGACAGCGCAAAAAGCTATGAAACAGCGAAAATATTTCGGGCTGCATAAAAGACGATAAGGAACTGCGATAATATTTTTGGGGTGCGCAAAAAGGAAATGTGTATAACATCACGTTCTGAAAAGTCTCAATTCAGACTTGGAGAGAATGCTTGAAAATTTGTCTTTTTTCGAGACGCAACAAAAAGTAAATAAATAAACGAAGTCGTAGTTACTGATAAATTTCATTTATCCGAACTCCAGAGTTACGAAGTTCTGCTTATCAGTGCAGAATTTACGTATAAGCTGCACAATCTATAGCTTGGGGCCCCCACTTTCTTGGGAACCCTCCAAAATTAAAATATAATATAATATACTTATAAAGGGGCTCCATATCTCAAATAGCTTAAGGCGTCATCAAGTCTAAATCCGGCCCTGCTAGTTATCCTTCAGTCATAACATATTCCTCTTTCTAGAATGAATAAAATAAAGTTTGTTGATAATTTATTTTATTACTGTAAACGACTTTTTTACTTAAATGACATTTTCTCTTTCAAATCCTAAATTTATGAAAACATGTAAGGTATTTCTCCCGCCTTCGTAGTGCAGTGGTCAGCACGCTCGACGCGTGTTCGAGACGTCCGTGGTTCGATTCCCGGCGAGGGAATTGCTCATTTTTCGTCTCTCCTGCTTATGTACTATGGCCAATGAAAATTATTATGAACTATATGTATGTATTATGTAACAGGCTCAATATATTATGTACTATGTAAGCATGTATATGTATGAACTACGTATGTAAGCATGTATATGTATGAACTATGTAAGCAAGTATTATGAAAGATCTATGTATTATGAACTACTTGTATATAAGCATGTACTATGAACTATGTAACTATGTAAGCATATATTATGAACTATATAAGCATGTATACAGGATCAATGTATGCCCTTATAGTCCCCATGAGGTGTTGCCCCGGATAGTTGCGGAACCTGGACTAGACCCGAATAGTCTTAGTAAGCCGCACGGGTGTCCAGATTCTGCTCTCAACTCAACTCAACTCAACTCTCTCCTGCTTCGAAATAATCCAATGTCTCTACAGTGGCGCCCGAACTAAAAACGGTGGTAGATGATGAATCTCTTACCACCAAGATTTGACGACTGGGTCTCCTAATCCCCTAATTTAAAAGGGGGAGTATATAAGGTATTTCTCCCACCTTCTTAGCGTGCCTTCGTAGTGTAGTGGTCAGCACTTCCGACGCGTATTCGAGAGGTCCGTGGTTCGATTCCCGGCAAAAGCATTGCTCATTTTTAATCTCTCCTGCTTCAAAAATATCTAATGTCTCTACAAACATAAAAAATCTCTTATTATATTGTTAATTTTATAATTCTATTTGTTTATGTCAATAAATAATTAATGTTTATCTTAATTTGTATTGGTAATAGGTTGCGAGTTTTGTTTTACCTAAATTTAAAAATAAAAAAAACTCTTTACACAATTTCGTGCGCTAAATAAAAACGTAGAACAAATTTTTATAAGTAATGCTAGCTTTCAGCACAATAAAACGATAAACGCTTAACAAAAATTATTATTTAAATGTATTTAAATGTGTCGATTGAATTTATTATCAAAAATCAAAAATTTAGAAATGCATTTATTGCCTTCGCATCTCTCCTTTTGTTAAGCAATTACAAAAAGATTAAGTTTGAAAAATTAATTAAACACCACACAAGTTGACTAATGGCTGTTCTTTGAGATTTGGCTGCTTCGAAGGTTGCACAGAAAATAAATTAAAAACCCTATGTGATAGAAAGAGAATCACACTAGTGTAAAAGAGCCTTAAAATCTCTCACTGAAGAGCGTGAAACATATATTCAAAATATCTGATGTGGATGCCACATGACTTCCTTGTACGGCCTACTGAATTATATAACTTTTTTGCTGCACTTCATTTACACTTATTTCTTCGAATTTCAATATTGATGTATTTCTCATACAATCAATTCAATTCTCACCTCTCAGCTAGGCAAAAGTACATAAAAATCGATGTTCATTAAAAAGATGTAAAATACAGAAAACCCTATAACACCAACTGCAGTAAAAAACTGTTATAAAAACATTTTTTACAACTAAAATTAAAATTTCTACACAAACAAAAATACAATTCGGCCAGCGTGCAGGATGACAAAATTTCTGGTGCACAAAACTGAAAGATAACTTTTGATCTCACAGTGCAAAAAGACACTGATGTTGGTGCACCAAATGGATTAATTCACTAAACTACTAAAAGTTTAAATTGTAAACAAATGGCACCCTTATTAAGCTTACCACTTAAACATTTAAATTAATGATAATTCTATAACTATTGCATGCAAATTAACTAAAGGTATAAAATCGTTACGTAAGACTAGCATAATTCAATCACTTTTCAAGGAAAAAATGCACAATTTACCATCACATAAGAACAAAAATCTGAGCTTACCGAGCCGGGAAATAGAGTAGTTTTATACATGCTTATATACGTTTGGTACAGCCAATTGCAGTGAAAAATGATACTGCACAGCTACATGCTATAATAGTCTCATTTACGAAATTTCGACGTTCTACGACTACTCGTGTTTGAGTTCTGTGAGATATCTACGCACGTACGTACAGACGTCACGAAAAAATCCCTTCTGATCCCATTTTAAATCCATTTTACTATATGTTTTGGGAAAAAAAGTCCTTTATTTTGTCCGTGCATACTAATATCATACAATAACATCATTTCAAATAAGTTCGGAAGCAATCAAAATGGATATTTTCGTTGAAATATGATACCCGAATTTTTTCGCGATTGCAGTACTTCCTTTACTTTGTACAAGGAAGCTGGTTGGTTGGGGGTGTCGTGTTCTTTGAGAAGTCAATGAATCCATACCTGGAAATCACAGGTTTTTTTTCCAGTTCCACAGTCTTTTTACTATGCAGCTCTTCCTGGAAAGGAAATTCTCCGAAGCTTTGCAGAACTGCAAGTATTATCGGGCAGGTGATGATCTGGTACCATCTTCATTAATTTTCATTCCTCTAAAATAGCAGGCTCTCAATTTAGTAATGGTCTTTCCAATTTCTCTGTTTGCATCAATCTCACAAGAAAGTAAAAAGGCAAATAAGCTTTTCTTCAATTGTTAATAAAAGCTGGTCACTTAGCCATACTTTTAGCTTTGGTTCTTCAAAAATTATCTGTAAAGCTTCTTCCGTAGGTAAACTTGATTTCATTGAAGCTTTTCTCATTCACAGATATTTTGCTGCTTTAGTTAATGACATTAATTGCATCTCAGTCCTCCTAACGCTTTAAAATTTCTATCATAGCTTTCAAAACTTCATTACTC
Organism: Stegodyphus dumicola; assembly: GCF_044657685.1. NCBI lineage: Eukaryota > Metazoa > Arthropoda > Arachnida > Araneae > Eresidae > Stegodyphus > Stegodyphus dumicola. The sequence goes on along the minus strand of NC_140772.1, from coordinate 14,886,605 downwards.
ATATATGCTACAGAAAGTACTACATTCATTTTCTTTGGTTTTCACTACGGTATTTCTACTACCACTGTAAAATTATTTCTGAAAAAGATTCCATGTATGATCACCTTGAGTTCTATTCAGAATCTACATCCATTTCAAAATAAACACCAGTCTACACAAAGCTTAATCTTAGCAGTTTTCTATAAGCACTTCGGAATGTCCTTGCCAATCGGAAATCGAGCAAGTACTCGAATATGAATGCGCTTAGCTCGAGCGAAAATGAAATCCCCGAAAGAGAACAAGAAGAAAACGTATGTTCGAAGCTAAGTGTCTCCTAATCTTAGCGGAAGATAACATTCTGTATAAGCCATTTTTTTCGGACTTTATTTTTCTACTCGAGGAGAACAAAGAGAAAATAAAGAAGGTCTCTCCAGATAACATTTTGACGTCTTAATCTTACCAAAGAGTCGCTAATACGCACTTCAGCCTTCAAAACTAAATGAGAAAAGTTAACGTCAGCTAAGATTTTTAATAAGATTGTAGAAGAAGGATTTTGCTTCTTATCGCGTGCCTCGAGCTATGTCTGGTGAGAGAGACGGATGGAAAATCTCAAGATGAGGCTTGGATTTCAGAAAAATGGTTATCGATTGATATTAAAGTTGTTTTTCGAATTTGGAAGTTTTTGAAATATCATTAAATATTATATTTTAATTTTATAGCATAGCGAATGCCAGGTATCCCTAATACATGGCATGTTTATTCCTAAAATAAGTGTTATTCCTTCATTCATCGCATTATATTTAATTAGGATTACCGCATTTTCTGGGGTATAAATCATAAGCTTTTAGCAAAAATGCTTTTCCCTATTATTTAGAACTCTTTACCTAGTTATTATTTATGTTTCGATTAAACTGTTCATTTTCAAGTTATTAATTATCTAACTGTTTCTGCCACACCCTGTATTTACCATTCGGGTGTAAAGTATGTATATCGATGTATAAAATTTATATCAGCAGGGATAAAATATTATGAAAAATTAAGAATAGTAGTTCGATATAAAATGCCGCAAAAATTCATCATAATATATATATGTAACGATATTTTTAAATCAATTGATTAAGTTAAATTCTAATCATATTCCTTAATAATGTGTTGGCGATTCTCTACCTAAATTGCATCCCTGTTCCTAAATTTTGGCGAAATCCTTTCTTTATTATAAATTATGTTAACCTGTTGGCGCCCGCCAAATCGCCAAACTCATAAATCTGTCATATCACATAAAGTTCTTAAGGGGGCTCATGCACCTCAAAGCCCATAAGCTGTTCGAATAGGTGACTGTTGCAAGACTTGGGATAACATATTTATTTTAAAAGCAATTACTACCAACTTTTTACAGCTGACTACATAATATAGCTGCTTTCTGAAATAGTCATCAGAAAGTTTGTGTTGCCACAGATATTTTTATAATTTAATCCGCTTTGTGACAACATTTTTCGTCCTGTTTCCAACTTGCGCGCACAGTTTAAAACATTCTGTTTCATAAATTAATTCCATATTTAATATATAGCTTTTATAACATTTGGAAACTACTGTGAACCTAAAATTCTAAAAATTTCATGTTAAATTTTTATTTTATTTTGAGTGGAGTTTATAAAATGTATTTTATTAAAAAATGTTTTAATGTTTTCGTCCATAAAATTTTTCAATATTAAAATATTCATCAGATTCTTGGTTCAGTTAGAAAATAGTGCCCATATAAAGAATTCCATCCAATTTCAAGTTTGTACCATTAGCCATTTTTAAAATATCATGCGCGCAAGGTGGAAGCATCGCGAAATATTTTCTCACAAAGAGGATTAAATTACAAAAATATTTGTGGCAACACAAACTTTCTGGTTACTAGTTTCCAAAGCAGCTATATTATGTAGTCAGCTGTAAAAAGGTGGAAGTAATTGCTTTTAAAATAAATAAAATTTCCCAATTCTTGCAACAGTCACATATTCGAAGATTATGAGGGGTTTAAGGTGTATGAGTCCCCTTAAGAACACTCATGATGAGAAGATAGAGTCACCTTGTGACTTCAATTAATATCGCTGATTGGATGAGCCCCATGATGCACACATATGTATAAATAGGGCTTCTTCTCAAGGTACAGGAGGGAACGCTTGTGAGATGGATGCTGAAATAAACATATCACTTTATATTCCTAAATTTGTCTCATTCCTAATGCCCCGGCTGCACAACACAAATAATGTATGAGAAAATACATTTAATATACGTATATATATATATATATATATATATGTGAATATCAATGTATTGTTGAGGGTTATTCTGAAAGGCATGCAGGATCTCAACGCTCTCCCATGACTAAGGACAGGCATATTGTGAGGTCAGCCCTGCAAAACCGTGCGACCACTTCATAGACCGTTAGTCAGGAAATGGACATCTTTGCAGCACGCCCAGTATCAGGTGCCCTCGTAAGGTGCGTCGACGTTTGCAGCAACGTTGACTATCAGCAGTTTGGCTTCTCTTGACAATGCAGAATAGAGAGAGACGGCGACTTTGGTGCGCCAGACGACAAAGCTAGGTACAGAAGTGGTACAATGTCACCTTTTCAAAGGACTACCAGTTCTACGTGCAGTATTCTGAAGCCCGTATGCGTTTCTGGAGTGTCCGAGGAGACCGCACGTCGCCTGCTTACATTCGATATCGGCATGGGGGCCTTTCACCTGGTGTGATATCGGGTATACAATAAATTTCATAAGTATGAGATATAAAAGTAGATATGATTCAGTATGAAATATACAGAGGCTGTTCACACATTTTTTAGACGATGTATATTATATTCACAAAACTAAATTACATAAAATCCTTGTGTTTTAAATGTTCTATTTGGCATCCCTTATTCTGAACTATATTTCGACACCGCAATTTCCAGGATAATAATGCCTTTTGAAGTGGCAGAAGAGGCATTCTATTCCATTCCTATTTTGAGTTTTTATGTATTTTTGCCTTCTAGCGAAGTGACAACTGAATTAATTAAATGAGAAATACTCAATCGTCTGTGAAAAACTGTTTCTTTTTTGATTTGTTTGCTTAATTTCTTTTATACATCATTCTAGCTTTATTACAGTATTTGAATAGAACATGTGGCAACGATTAGATAATTCTATTCTTCAAATGATATAAATTTTGTGCATTATGAGTTATAATATGAAAGAAATATATACGTTGACTGTTATATAATTATTGGATTATATAACAGTTAACTTAGTTTCCGTTATATAATTATTATATAAGTTAAATGTTATATAATTATTAATACTGTTAAGTGAATCTAGCGCCAGAGTGTCGCTATGGTAAATAAATACTAGAGTGAATTTTAAAGAATGCATTTATTCTATTGTGGTTTATGCGCTGTCGGCGAAGTAGATTGAATTAAATCCGATAAATTTAAATGACATGTTAAAGTTTTATTTTATTTGGAGTTGAATTTATGAAATGTATTTTATTAAAAAAATTTCTAATGCTTTCGTGCATAATTTTTTTAATATTAAAATATTCATCAGATTTTTGGTTCAGTTAGAAAATAGTGCCCATATAAAGAATTCCGTCCAATTTCAAGTATGTACCATTCGCCATTTTTAAAATATCATGCGCGCAAGATGGAAACATGACGAAAACTTTTGTCACAAAGCGGATTAAAGTACAAAAATATTTGTTCCCAAGGCAGCTGTATTATGTATTCAGCTATAAAAAGTTGGAAGTAATTGCTTTTAAAATAAATAAAATATCCCAATTCTTGCAACAGTCACATATTCGAAGATCATAAGGGGCTTAAGGCTAGTATTATTACTTGCATGAACTATTGAATAGTGATCACGTTTAGGGCAGAGACTCATACAAGTTGCTGTGAAAGCTGTTTATAATGGCCTTTTTGTCTGGTAAAAAAGAAATAATTCCTGCTATTTGAAATGCCAGTTACTGTCCTCTCGTTTTGAAATGCATAACAACAAGCTGTGATATTTAGACAACGGGTGAAACATCGTATCCAAGATACAAAAAGGCATCTGGACTAAGGGTTTACCTTCTCACGTAGAGAAATAGTTTCGTGTGCACCTTTTACACTCGTCGCCTGTTGATGACCGGGAGAATGACAGAAAAGCAACAATTCTGTATCCAGGTAACCATCTCGAAACGAAGATATTCCAAGCAAAATATCATAATCGTCGAGTTGAACTCCAGCGAGGAATTATTAATGCAAATCACACTCAAAAAATACAATTTCTTGCACGCCATTTAGTGTTGGGTATCACATAGAGAATACAGAGGCTGTTCGCACATGTTTTAGACGATTTTGGTAAGCGGTAATAAAAACTCGTTTGCTGCAAAAGAATTAATTGCAATTGTACTATGTTTTAAAAAGTCAAAATTATCGTCTGCGGCTTGAAAGTTTTGTTTTTATTCAAAATTGCGAATTTCACAAAGCAGTGGTTCGAAGGCTACGTTTACTCTCTTTGCGAAGAGAAATATGCATACTCCGTTACAAAAAAACGATGTGAGGGTCATGGTTTTGGGATATCTAAAGCGTCGATAGGTAATATCATCAACAAGAAAGGAAACCAAACGTCAAATTGGAGCCTAAAGTGGGACAAAAGTTCCAAACAAGTATCCAAGGAAAAAACGGACATCTTCGACTATTGCAAAGGTACGTTGTTTAATGTTAAAAGAAAATTCCCCTAGTCAAAGGACAGTTGCAAAATCATAAATATGCTCATTGTCTACTATAAACAAAATTATAAACGTTGATATAAATCTTAAGAAAGCGAAAAAACGCAGTGTGCATCGTCTTCTTCCAAAGCATATCCCTCAACGGGTGTCCGGTGATAACATCGCGGCGAAAACATCGCGGACGAAAACGTCGCGGAGGAAACAACGCAAGGAGAAAACGTCGTGCTACAAAACATCGTGGGAGAAAACATCGCAAAGAGAAAACATCGCAGTTCTAAAACATCGTGGTACAAAACATCGTCGTCGAAAAAAAGCGGTTCAAAAACTTCGCAGTTTGAAAACATCGTCGTCGAAAATATCGTGGTAAAAAATAAAGTATCTACAAATGATCGCATGACGATAACATCACAGACATTCTTTTTTCGGGTTTTAATAATTGGAAATGGATATTCCCATAATGATTTGTGAGCGCAAGATGTAAAGAAGGATAATTTTTACTTTCACATTTTTTAAATAACTAATAAATTTTTGCTGAAAAAGTAAGAAGGAAATTTAAGCATAAATAATTAAATGCAACTTATAGCTTATACTTGAAAAATTACCTCATGAAAAATTACCAGTAAAAGCATTACAAAATTTTTTTATTAATGGCCTTTGTTAGTTAACTATGTCGGTTTAAAATTCCATTAAGTGCTATAAGTTGCATTAATTTTCTATGCTTAAGTTTCCTTCTTACTTTTTCAGCAAAAATTTATTAGTTAATAAAATATATGAAAGTAAAAATTATCCTTCTTTCCATCTTGCGCTCACAAATCATTATGGGAATATCCATTTACAGTTATTAAAGAATGTCTCTGAAAAGCATGTCTGAAAAAAAAACATATCTGCGATGTTATCGTCATGCGATCATTTGTAGATACTTTATTTTTTACCACGATATTTTCGACGACGATGTTTTTAAACAGCGAAGTTTTTGAACCGCTTTATTTTCGACGACGATGTTTTGTACCACGATGTTTTAGGACTGCGATGTTTTCTCGTTGCGATGTTTTCTCCCACGATGTTTTGTAGCACGACGTTTTCGCCTTGCGTTGTTTTCTCCGCGACGTTTTCGTCCGCAATGTTTTTGCCGCGAAGTTTTCGGCTGTAACCCGCTCAACGCAGGACATGCTGCAGAATTCTATATGAGAAACACTTATCCAAAGAAAAATGGAAAACAATTGTCACAACAGATGGAGCATGGGTGTATTTAAATGATTGTAACAAAAAAAGAGCCATTTGTTATCATAAAAGGTGAGACAAAAATTTAAGTACATGGTTCAAAGAATCGAAAGAAAGTTTTTATAAGGGACTCATGATTGTTGCTGTTTTCTCTTATAATGGCAAGTTAAAAATAAAGAGACTGCAAAAAAATGTCAAGATTAACTCCAAATTCTATCAGGAACATATTTTATCGCCAATTTTTCTGAATGAAATACCATCGCTTTACCCACAGTGCCATCCATCTGTGAGACTCCATCAGGACAAAGCTATCAGTCACACATCAAAATCCACTGTAAATTTCCTAAAGGAAATGGAACAAAAAACTGGTATCAAGGCCATACCCTTCACTGATTTCCCTACTAAATATCCCGATGTGTCACCTATGGATTTTTGTGCTTTCGGACTTTTAAAAACTGCATTATCCAAACGTTGTCCTAAAACCCTAACAGGATTTTGGAAAGCTGTTCGGGAGGAATGGGATAGAATACCTCTTTTGCCGCTTCAAAAGGCATTATTTTCCTGGAAATTGCGGTGGTGTCGAAAGATAGTTCAGAATAAGGGATGTCGAATAGAACATTTAAAACACAAGAATGTTCTGTAATTTAGTTTTTTGAATACAATATACATCGTCTAAAAAATGTGTGAACAGCCTCCGTATTATATAGAATGTGATAGTAATTGTTTGACCAGATACGTTTCATCAAAGGTTTGCAAAAACGTTTCCTCTTAAGGTAGTTACTAAATATAAATTAATTTCTTTCATCCAGAAGTTGTTTTGTGCATATCATATTGACTTCTTCATGATGGTATTTCAGAAGAAAAGATTTGCAGCTTCAGATATATGAACTCGAAAGCGTATAAACAAGTGGTCTTCGTTCGCCGAGTTAAAATTAGGTATGTTCTAGTGTCGTGTAAAATAATTTCATGATTCAAAGCAAATTTCAAAAAATATCCCATTAAATACTTTTTTGTCATTTTCCACTTAATATTAAATCCACTCCATTTTAAATTCTTTCCCCATTTCACGTTTTACCTACAATAAATGCTTCACTCGTCTCAGGCTATGATATTTGCTTTGAATAAAAAATTTACTTCACAAGTGATAAATGGTAAATTGTTTTGAAATATATAAGATTTTCCAAAATGCTTGAAGAAAAAGGTCATGATTCTGTTTTAGGGACAATATAATGCACTAAGTAAGAGTTTTGTCTTTTTTAATTAATCTTTACATTAAACAATGGCATTTCTATAGGAAAAATCTGATGCGGAAATCGCATAATTTTTGCTGCATTTCATTGAAAAATATTTCCTTGAATTTTATTAGAGATATATTTCTCATTCAATGAATTCAGTTCTCACTTCGAAGCAAGTCAAAAATATATAAAAATTTAAAACATCTTCACTAAGAATTGTAAAATGCAGAAACGCATGAAACACCAAATACAGTTAAAAGAGTTTAAAAAGATATTTACAACTAAAATTAAAGTTTCTACGCAAAACAAACAATTCGGCCGACGGCAAGAACACAGATTTTTTAGAGCACAAAACTGAAAGTTTCGGCCCACTCGGCAAAAAGACACTAAAGGTGCAGAAACTGACTGAATTCATTATGTCACTGAGTTTCAAATGTAAACAAATGGCGGTTCGTTAGGCTTAACTCGCCACTTAGGCTTTTAAATTGTTGAGTATTCTACAACTATTGCATGTTAACTAAAGGCATAAAACCTTAACTGGAACATAAAAACCTCATAATTCAATCATTTTTAATGCAAAAAATGTACAATTTACCAACATATAAAAATAAAAAAACCTAAGCTCACCAAACAAGTTAAAAGTGGGACATATATATATATATATATATACCCACTTTTAACTGGCTTTTAACAATTATATATATAATTGCTGCAGCCGATTGCAACGGCAAAGAGAGGTCCACAACGACATATTATAGCGTTCCCATATACAATATTTTAACGTTCTATGGCTACTCGTTCTTGAATTATGCGAGATACATACATACGTATATACGTAAGTATACGTACTGATGTCAAGAAAAAATCTATTCTGAATTCATTTTCAATCCATTTTACAATCTTTTTTCTTAAAAAAGCCGTTTATATTGTTTGTACGTATAGATGTCACGCGAAAACATGTTTCAAATGGTTTCGAGAGCAGTTGAAATAGGATACTCGAATTTTTTTGCGATTACAATATTCCCTATACTTCGTAAAATTCCCTTTACTTCGTATAATGAAAAATCATAACTTTATCTTAGGGACAATAAAATGCAATGGCTTACAGTCTGTTGTCTTTTAAAATTAATCTTTAAGATTGAATAATGCCAAATAATTCCATTTAGTATTGATTTCAAAATTCCTTTATTTCAAATTTATCCATTTATTTATTTAACGCGAAAGGTAAATTTACCTGTTTGCCTTAATCACGGGTTGCATGGTTTTCATATTCTTCTTTATAAATAAATATTAAGGAATGTGTGGCAAGTTTATTTGATATATACATTTATATAATTTGATTTTTATTCTTATATTTTGCTTAATGAAATATGTGTAGAATTTACAGCAATTAATTAAAAGCAAAATATATGATTTTATTTTGCGATCATATTATACTGGCTTAGCACTGAGTTTTAAAATGTTCCAATTCTTACTTCCTTGTACGAAGTAAAAAGGAAGTATTGTAATCGCGAAAAGTTTCAGGCAGCATATTGCAACGAAAATATCGCATTTTGACCTCTTTCAAATGCAATTTAACGATGTATTTCCGTGATATTTGTACGTAAGGACACAATAAAACACTCTTTTTATCTCGCATAACTCAAAAACGAGTAGCCTCAGAACGTTGAAATTTTGTATATAGGACTGCTATAACATGTAGATGTGCGCCTCATATTTTGGTTGCAATCGGCCGCACCAAACGTATACAAATATATTTATATATATATCCACTATGTTACCCGGCTCAGTGATCTCAGTTTCTTTACTCTTATATGTTTGTAAATTGTACATTTTTTGCTTTAAAAATAATTGAATTATGTTGTTCTTATCTTCCGGTTAAGGTTTTTATGCCTTTAGTAAATCTGTATGCATTATTTTAGAATTATCAATAATTTTAAAGTTGTTTAAGTGCTGCTAAGCGTAATAATTTTTTTGATGGCGGTCATTTCTTGTTTACATTTGAAACAGCAGATTAGTGGATTTGTTGCCAATCTAGAGAAACGTAGCTTCGCAACAACAAAGAATTTTTCTCATTCATTTATTATTCCGAATTAAATCATTCTTAATCCTTTCTGGAATGTTTTCGAGGAAATAAGCGTTTAAGATGTACTTCGTAATTTTTAATACAGATATTTTGATTTTTTATGTATTTTTGCCTTGTCGCGAAGTGAAAACTGAATTAATTGAATGAGAAATACTCAATCGTCTGTGAAAAACTGTTTCTTTTTTGTTTTGTTTGCTTAATTTCTTTTATACATCGTTCTAGCTTTATTATAGTATTTGAATAGAACATGTGGCAACGATTAGATAATTCTTCAAATGATATAAATTTTGTGCATTCTGAGTTATAATATGAATGAAATATAATACTGTTAAGTAAACCTAGCGCCAGAGTGTCGCTATGGTAAACAGAATTTTAAAGAATGCATTTACTCTATTGTGGTTTATGCGCTATCGGCGAAGTAGGTTTAATTCAATCTAATAAGTTTAAAGGAAATGCAAGAAAAAATGCGCATAATTTAATATTCCTTACAAGGAAGTCATGTGGTCTACACATCAGATTTTTATTTTTTTTATTTTCTCAGATACGAAGGTGAAATTTAGTCCTTTGAATGTACGTTTTAACTTAATTATTTTGATTTTTAACTGAACCATTTCTGTAGTTCACAGATTCAATTGTATGTGGAACTATTTGATTTTTAATCGAACCTTTTGACTTTACGTTTTAAATTTGATTTAAATTGCATGCTTCAAAACCATTTAGTTTTAATTAAGCCAATTAACAGTACTTCTTCAATGAATTATTTTTATTATTAACAGAATTTGTTTTCAGAATTATTTTGACTAAACTGTTTGACAGCTTTCTTTCAATGTATATTTTGTATCAAGTATTATTTTGTAAATAAATTAGACTATGAGTTATAAGCGAAAGGATTTAATTTACTCTGTGCACAAAAATTCAAAATTTGATTTCCACCGCAATGATTTAACTGAAAAAAATCATCCTAAGATATTATGTTCATACAGATATTCGAAGAACTTTCTGTTAGTTTTATCGCTGCATTTGCTCTCTTGGTTAGTGATTAGGCACTAGCAGTCGTATTCCGAAGGAAAGTACGGTGATAAAATCGAAGGATGCCGCCGTTCGTCGGAAAGTGCACATTGCCTCCTGATTAAATGTCGAAGGTCATGGTTCAAAAGCAAAAAAAACCTACAGCTTCTAATATTTACTTGAAATTGTTACTGGAAGATTATTTCATAGGACCTACTTTCACCTTTGATATTTGATGTTGCCCACACATGTAAACTAATTTTTATTCACGCTCATTAAAAATAAGATAATCTAGGAATCATTAAAATAATTTATGTGGAGATTTTCTTGAAAATGATTCTACGTTATTAAAAAATCTGTAGTATTCTTAATTCTCACCTATCAGTTTTTGTGTTTTAAATTTAGTATTTCTTTCCTAATTGTATTCTACTTTTGGTTTTAATCTCGAAGTTCAGCATTCACGATAATTATTCACGATCTTCACGTGTCTTAATTATTCACGATAAACTTAGACTTTATTTCCTCCATTAATTCAGCCATTGCTGTTACGTTCTTGAAAGTCAATTAATCTTTAAATAATTACGGAAGGATTTTATCACAGAAAAATAAATTTTTAAATTTATTTTTTGTTTAGAGGAGAATTAATTTTTAAATTAATTATTTATTTAAAGGAGAATTTATTTTTAAAATAATTATTTATTAACAAAAGAATTTATTTTAAAATAACAACAGAAGGTTCCTTTTTACATGGAGAGCACTAGCCTTTTTAATGCTTTGGCCACTACTAAGACCAGACTCGGGGGATATTTTATTCTGCAGGCACCTAGCAGGCGATCACTGTGGCCTCCTGTGAAGAGACAAACATTTTTTGACATCCGGCCTTCTCCGGGATTCGAACCCGGGTATTTCTATACGGCAGTCAGTACCACTTTCCCTTCTGGGCGGTTAATTACAGAAGATTCATTTACCTAAGACCTCCCCCCCCGGAGGTCGATGTAGAGAACTCTGCAAAGCTAACTGGCTAAGATCTGTACCTAAGTTGTCTCGGCTACTGTGGTATACAAATTATGAACCAGGTGGTTCTGGAGGCCCCGAAAAGGTCATTTATTGACCGTCTCCCGAGGGTATGGAACGTCCTAGAGCAGTTGGCTCTAATAGCTTGGAGGTAGCGCCTCGAGTTTGCTGGGTAATGTCTCTCTGCGACGGGCAGCCCGAGCGACTGGCACTTGCAACATATCATGGTCAATGATCGTGTCACAAAAGCAATGCATCTCTCTCGCCAAAGATAGAGGGCAGGAGTTGAACTCCTGTGCCTTGTTCCGAGTGGGGGCCACTTAGTGCCCTAAGGGGGGAAGAAGAATGCTCATATTGCTAGACTTACCTAAGACCTGTTTTAATTTATTATTCGAACTGCGTATTTGCGATCAAAACGCACTTGAATATAAGAGATACTTATTCTGCCGTAGTGGAAATGCATCTTTGTAAACTTTTTTAAAAGGTCACCACACTAGCAGAGAAATTCCCTTATCGCGGATATAATTTTTGCCCAATAGATGTCCCTTGGCATTGGCTTCAAGAAGTTAACCCAGCTAAATGCCATTACTTTTATTATTGCAAAATAAATGCCAATCTTTATTCTTGGTTCCATTCATTTGGTGCATTTCTTTCCACTTCCATTTTTCTTGCAAGTTTATTTCTGCTGCCATTTTTCCCGCAGCCATTTTATTTCCAGACACTATATTACGAGGGCAATCCAAAAAAAAAAAAAAGGTCTCCTAGATTTTTAGATATACAAAGAACCGTTTATTTTCTATAATTGCTACATCACTTTAAAGATTGAAGAATGCTTTATTTTTCAACATAATCGCCATTTCGGTCGATGCATTTTTGTAGACGTTGTGGCAGTTTTACAATGCCCATGTCATACCAGCTTGCCGCCATGCCCTTCAGGAAGCGTTGAGGAGCTTCAGGAGCATCCAGATGATCCGCCGATCTTTACGCATTTTACGAACTCAACAATCGCGAAACTCAACGAATACGAACTCAACAATCGCGAAAGTTGAGTTAGTTCCTCAACTTTCGAGATTGTCTCGTCGGCAATTGACGGCCTCCCGCTCCTTTCTTCGGCATGAATTTCAGTACGACCGGCTGTAAACTCTCTACACCACTTGCGAACGTTTTTGACATCCATGCACGACTGTCCATACACTTCCGTCAATAGGCGGTGAATTTCAACCGGTTTAACGCCTTTTGCGTTCAAAAATCGAATAACTGCGCACACTTCGCACTTGGCGGTAACATTTGTCGGGAGTTCCATTTCGAATGGCTGCCAAGCCAAGACTGAGCATCCGAGCGCGAAGCGCCTGTGTGCTTATGTGGTAGCGGAGAAGGCACCACTCACAACAGTGTTGCCAACAAACGTATTAAAACTTTCTCTACGTCCCCCAAAAATAGGAGACCTTTTTTTTTGGGATTGCCCTCGTAGCAAGTCTTACCTGAGCCTACTAATAACAGTGGCTGAGTGGATAGGGCCAAGAGCCTAGCACTTTGTCTCAAATTCTTTTACTGGTCGCAAAAAAAATTTGATTTATGGAGAGTTTATAGCTTTTATTTAAGGTATATTTGAGCTAGTTACCATTTCCAGTTCTCCCCAAAATCCCTTTCTTCTATATGGGGATAGTGCTTAAAATATCTTGGAATACTTAGAATCATTTTAAACTAAAATTATGGCTAATTACTGAATTTATTTATTGATAGTTTTAGTTTTATTTCATTATGTCAAAGCTCGCTAGGGGTATTACGCTCAAGGAAAGGATAATCTCATGGGGAATGTTATAAGGAAAACTGGCTCATATACGCGTTATATAGTATATGCGGAAATCTACCAGTGGATTAATTCAACTAGCCCGCTTGGAAAAATTCAAATACATGATGTCCAACTATTGGTACTCAGTTGCCTTATCCACTCGGTTGTCAGGGAGTTTTATTGAAAAAACACTGTCGAAGAATCCCAAATAGCGTAACCGCGCTTTCTCTAAATGAGTACGAAAAGACCGCTTTGTTTATTTCACATGAATGAATCCCAATCGGAGCAATAGCACTTCTTGTATTTGTTAGATAACGCGATTCTCGTCTTTTTCTCATCGTTCCGTCACATTTATTGCAGTTTCCAAAGCGATCGGGCGTGTCGGCGTAAGTGTTTCTCATTTTCTCCACAATGTTTGAAATGTACTGGGACATTCTTGACATAAAATCTCAACAGCGCGATTGCGCTGCTAGCGACTCAAACGGTTAATGAATAGGTGGCAGAAATTTTAATATGTTTACACGTATAGACCAACTGAGTAATTAAGACTTCTGTGCACTGTTAGTTCGACCTAGATTCTAATTCGGAGAATGGGCATTTTCCCGACATTTCCCATCTGTAACTTAAATAAGAACCAGTTACCTTAAAAATCTTCTTCTCTTAGTCAACCCTTTCCTTACACACAAACCCTTGTGCTTTGCCATACTTCAAGTAACCACGCTAAACCAAATCTAAAATGTACTATTATACGTAAATAATACGTACTATTATACGTAAATAATACGTACTATTATACGTAATTTCCAAAACTATGAACATTTATATTATAAGAATCAATAAAAGATGTTTTTGATATCCTATATTATGCACCCTCTGCAACAAAATGTTTTTGTTTTAACTTAAAATCTAGCAGAAAAATAAAACTGACTAAAAACGTTAAAACCACGTACGACTCCAAATGATTTTTTCCCTGACCCACTTTCTTCTAATTAATGTCCATTAGTGCTAAACAAAACCATTACTTAAACGCGCGTAAACGAATTAGCAATTCTTCTAGAAAGAGTACAAGCGCCTTCTCGCTGAGAAAAACGCTGTTAATGTTTCTCGCTAACCAGATTTTCCCACTTTCAGAACACCAATTACCATCCAGAAGATGCTCGTTAGTTACACGTTTAAGAAGAGATGACTGGAAAACTTCCGACAAGGGCTGTGGTCGCCTCTTTTCAGTTTTCTTCTGCATGTGTTTTGTTGTTGCAGTTCGGGGTGTTTAAAGAACGTTTTGCTTTTGTTAAATTGCTTTTATGGAGATTAATTGCGAGTCATTCTGTGGTAAAATAAACATTTGCGAAGTTAAAATTTTACAACTGAGTGTGCATCATTGCTTTCGGAAGAAGAGAATTGAATTTAGATTAAAACACTATAATAAGATCAAATTATCAGATACAGAATGAACTCACAGTTTAGAGAAGGTATTGACACATTTTTATAACGACTTCGACAAAGAATTTTTAAAAATCAGATGTACTGGAATAAAACATTCTGGCAACAACTTATTATTTGAAATGAGAAATATCGTCTGCAACTTTTAAAATTATTCTTCTTTCAATATTTCACATGTAAACAAGCTATGGATTGAAGGACATGTCCTAACGTTTTCCGAACTGAAATATTCCTAATTAAACGTTGTGAAAGGCATGGTATTAAAATTGATGTATGCAAAGTAAGCAATACCATTAATCGGAAATAGAAAAAAACGTCAATCATTGCTTCCACATGGAAAGAAGACCCTAAACGAATACACGAAAAGGATAGGTATTGTTTCTAAAGTTAAATCATTAGAGATGAGAGAAAATCGGCCGGCGCAGAAATCAATTGCAATGTTTTTAAATAGATCTGTAGCAATAATAAATAAAGTATTAAACTAAAATTTACTTTACAACTTAAAAAAACTAAAAATATAATGTAACTAACTTTTACAGAGGCATCTGGCTCAACGCAGAACAATTTGTAGAACCCTGTATGAAAAAATATTTAGCAGGAGATAAATGGAAATGCATTGTGAACCTTGATGAAGCCCAGGTTTATCAGCACGTTGAGCGCCACGTCAGCCATCTGTGGCTGATACTGGACTTTCGTTTAGGACGCGTCAGCCATCTGCGGCTGACACTAGACTTTTTGTTTAAGCCGCGTCAGCCATACTTCAAGTAAAAACGCTGTTGTTCGTCAGCGGCTGACACTAGACTTTCCGTTTAGGCCACGTCAGCCATTTGTGGCTGACACTAGACTTTTCGTTTAGGCCGCGTCAGCCGTCTGCGGCTGACACTAGACTTTCCGTTTAGGCCGCATCAGCCATTTGCGGCTGAGACTAGACTTTCTATTTAGCCCGCGTCGGCCATTTGCGGCTGACACTAGACTTTCCGTTTAGGCCGCGTCAGCCGTCTGCGGCTGACACTGGACTTTCCGTTTAGGCCGCGTCAGCCATTTGTGGCTGACACTAGACTTTTCGTTTAGGCCGCGTCATCCGTCTGCGGCTGACACTAGACTTTCCGTTTAGGCCGCGTCAGCCATTTGTGGCTGACACTAGACTTTTCGTTTAGACCGCGTCAGCCGTCTGCGGCTGACACTAGACTTTCCGTTTAGGCCGCGTCAGCCATTTGTGGCTGACACTTGACTGTCCGTTTAGGCCGCGTCAGCCATCTGCGGCTGACACTAGACTTTCCGTTTAGGCCGCATCAGCCATTTGCGGCTGAGACTAGACTTTCTGTTTAGCACGCGTCAGCCATTTGCGGCTGACACTAGACTTTCCGTTTAGGCCGCGTCAGCGATTTGCGGCTGACACTGGACTTTCCGTTTAGGCCGCGTCGACCGCCGCTGGCTGACAGCGTGTAACATGATATATAGCTATAAAATTTACACTGTTTTATAGAATTACAGAAAATTTATTTAAAATTTACTTAATTTGGATTCATTACAGGACTAATGGATTTCATTGAAACACGTTCAACATGAAAACGGTTCTCCATTACAGCTATTACAAAATGTTGCAACGATCTTAGTCTTTTTTTTTTCTTTGGCATTACTCCTGGCCTTACAATACCAACGCTTTTAAGCGGCGCGCGTGGCCTGAACGGGAGTGCCTAAGAAATACGCGTAGCGCTCAACGTTTTAAATGTTTGCAATGAAAGAGGTATATTTGTTATCGAAAACGAAGGGGGAAAATATACAAACTTCATTCCGTCAATGCGAAGAACGTTTCAGTAGATAATTATGATTTTCTCAGGATTCTCTTATAGTGGAAGGTTAAAAATAAGGATAATAGAAAATATATTAAAATCAAACTCAGAGTGTTGTCAAGAAAACGTTTTACGTTCGATATTTACAGAAGAAATTTCATTTTCTTTTATTCCGATGACTTTCAAAGAGTGAAACTTCATAAAAACACAGGAACAAGCCATTCTTCGAAATGACCACTGCAATACTTCGACGAAATGAAGACTGATACAGGTATTTCATATGTACATTTTCAGCGTATTCCTGTAGCATTCCGTGACGTTTTACCTATGAACTATTGGTCTTCTGGTCTCTTGAAGGAACCTCATTCTAAGCACTGACACACAACGATTGAATGACTCTGCGAAGAACTGGAAGATCAATGGAATCAGTAGCCCTGAAAATTTCACAAAGAGGCCATCTATCGTAGAAATCCCGATGAAGACTTATAATCCAAGAAAAAGGCTACCGGGTCGAACACTAAAATAATCTTGACATTTTAAACATTTATTAAATTGTCCTGAAATCGTTCAAAAATGTATAAACACCTTCTGGAAATACTTAACTTCCTTAAAATAAATTTATTGCTTAGATTTCAGCTACAAATTTACAATATATTTTACATAGCTTTACACTAGCAATTCACACCGCTTAGGCCTTGACTGTCTTCTAGGCCCACCACAAGGTTCAGGTTTAGGCTCATACTTCAAGGTGGTTCAATTATTGTCCTGTAATTCTCTAGAATCTTGTCTATTCTGCATAAAAACAAGGAAAACTGGCATATATGGGCTCTGAAAGAATGTATAGCTGTGGCTTCAAATATATTTAATCGAGCCGGCTACTTTCCGAATAGTTTGGTGGCTAACAAGCTCAATTCCGAGGTCGACAACTGAAGTTTGAATCGAATCGAGCAATGCAAGGGCGTTTTTGACTACAGAATCTGTGCAGAGATAAGGTACAAACTGGTTTGTAAAATGTTTCCTCGGAGACTGAGGGAAAGGCGGACAAGCATTTATGGACCTTTCGGTTCTTAATGCACCAAAGCTACAAATGCTTTGGCCAAATGTCCTCTCTGATGATTGATAGAATGGGAACAAGTAGGACAGAATTTTGGGACTCTGGATGGAGCAAAAACCCAAGTTCACTGGTCAATAGTTCTTTAGCGAAGTTGACAGAAGGGATGTAAGACTCTCGGAACCTATGTGCAAATTCATCGGTTCACACAGTCTCTCGAAAAGCTGATGGAATGACTTGGGATTTATAAGATTCTTGGATTCTATGTGGAGTTAAAAATATAGATTTATCTGCCTTAACGCTCTCTCTGGAGACTGAAACAAGGACAACAATGATCAGCTGTGAAATAAGCCAGATAGAAAGATCTTAAGCTACAAAATGTCTACATGTTCTTCAGATTCTAACCATTAGGTGTTCCCATCAAAATCTGCGCAAAGTCAAATCGTCATCTCTGCTTAACCCCTTCGAGCCGGGTAGCGAAAACGCGCGCTTATCGCTGAGGCCGGCAGTGTCTTACGCGAGCGTCTCTCCAGGGCCGGGGGGCTTTTTTGCTACTAAGCCTAAATCCATGAAAGTTTCGAAGTATCAACGCATTGTTTAATAATGCTCTATAGAGTATTTAAACGGCTTATGCTTTATAGATATTTTTATATATATACTTTAATTACCTTATTTCTTGTTTAAATGCATATTTTACACATTTTATTTTAATTACTCACCATTTTATGAATTTTAACATTATACCTCTGAAAACTAAATATATTACTTAAAATTCTCTTTTCGTATGAAAAATTTGAAAACAGGGATCTACACACAGTCCTACGTTACATTCCTTGCACTCGTAATAACTCATTTTCCGTTTTGGATGATTTTTCCGGGAATGTGAACAAACGAAGCATCGTCGTCTCATTTTCTGATCGGTCTCTTCTGAACAAAGTTTTGGAAAATGTCTTTCAGTTAATCTTTCAGAATCAATATCAGAATTTCAGAATCAATATCTGAAATATTTTGCATCATTTCTGCTATTTCATGCTCTGTTAAACATTTTCGACGCTTCGACATTGCAACGGTTAAAACAAAGAATTCACGTCTAACAAGATCTAATTATTTTCTAAAAACTGATCTGCAAACCGAAATACCCAACGCTTTAGAGCAAATAAAACTTCTCTACTTACAGTAAACAACTACCACGTGCGAATAAAGTGCGATTTAAAGAGACGTCATAAATCACGCCATTCGGAAACATTTACTTCCCCGTTTGTTTATATAATCAAAAACACGTGTATGTGAGTCATGCTTCTCTCATTTCGAGTAGAAGGTCTAATGTACATGTATCTGAAACCATATGGACATACAGTGCCATCTTGTGGCAGAAATTATAGTTTGAAAAACGTTCCAAAGTACTGGCACAAATACGTGACAGTCGGTAGAGAACGGAACAATCCTCTGGCACGCCTGCGTGTCGGCCGGTAGATAAGTGTGTTCGTTGCTGGCACGTATACGTGACAGACGGCGCGAAGGGGTTAAGATGCATGCACGCTTTGTTCTGCCTGAAATATTCATAGTTTTGCTCTGTATTTAATACTGGGAATAAGTAACAGTAATAATATATTCACAAAAAAGAAAATGATGAATACATAAACGTTTTTGTTTAAGATATGTGCTGTTTAATCTAAGTGGCTTTGCCTTGCATCATAAAACATGTAAGATATTGTCTCAATCACATGTGTGAGTTCTCATGATGTTATGTTATTAACTCATCCATCTAGCATCTGGAGTATTCGTATTTCAAGTGCCCGTGATGGCGTAGTTGATTTATCAATCTTCTTGCACCGTAAAACGTAACAGTTTTACGGTGAACGCCCAAACTAGAATGTGGTCATGTTGGTCGACTAGTTCTCACCCTTGACCTGAGCCTCTTTTTAAGTTGGGGACAGCATAAGGAATTGCGGCATTCCACTGATCGTATCTTCGTAGTGTGAATGGTTACGATATTTAGCTAGCACGTTAGAGATCATGGGTCCAAATCCCAGTAGGGATATAGCTGATTCGTTGCGTTTTCTGCTGTCCCGTAAACATAGCTTTCTATCCCAATAATTATTAATAGTTATCGCGAGGTGCTTTGGGTTCCAATAGGCAGTAACTTGTATCATATCTTTAAATATGCCTTTTGTTTGATT
This sequence comes from Stegodyphus dumicola, assembly GCF_044657685.1. NCBI lineage: Eukaryota > Metazoa > Arthropoda > Arachnida > Araneae > Eresidae > Stegodyphus > Stegodyphus dumicola. Next base: position 14,867,072 of record NC_140772.1, on the reverse strand, counting down.
TGCCTACGTATAGTTATTAATAAGGGTGATGTGCATAAATTAATATTGGTTCCATGTCGTTTACTACACGACTACAAGTTTTTCCTCAAACTGTGATAAACTTCTTCATGCTCACATTTTTCTCCACAGCTAGGCACAGCATTCCGAACAACCAAGCAGTTGACTTCTTGAACAATTCATCTGTTATCTAAAACCTTAATAACGCACATATTGATTGTTTAATTCTGTCAACACAAAGCCAATATGCCATTTTTTTATGCTTTCTCCGTTTTTCTTAGTTCTCTTCTTCCTTTCTCAAGAACATCTCTGATTTAACGTTCTTAGAAATATTTTTTGTGAAACCTCAGACAGAAATGAAAATACATTATACGACATAGTATTAGAGGTTTTCTACACTTATTAGTCTTCTAACGTTAAAAAACATCCTGAAAAATAAAGTCATTACGCAATCTGTTTCGAGTGCTCTTCGATTTGAGCATCCCATATGTCGAGTTTTACAAATAAATCCTGACCAAAGAAGGTAATACCACAGACGATATCTATGTCCGATTTACACAAAATGTTTTTCACAATATAAATGTAACTTGTTTTAACACTTCATATCTATACCTTGAAAAACAAATTTGGTGTTCAACATCACTCGCCCCCCCCTACGTTACCTGTTAAAAAGTGACAACAGCCATGTATCATTATACTGTTTCAACTCTCCAATTAGCATTAAATACAGCTGCAGGTCATCTGGTTCGCATCAGCCAGTGAACATAAAAAAAGAGTCTCTTCTCTGTTTATCTATCATCGCTAAATTGTGTGCGTTTCACGTGCTTTGATGAGTTATTTAAGGACTACCGATAACTTTGAACTTAGTTACTCTTGCCAGAAACGTAAAATGCGTGTGTACCTTTCAAAATCCGCATGCATTTGACATTCTTGTATTATTTCATTAAGGAATGTATGTTATGTGCACCGTTTGTTTTTACGATTTTTGCATTTCGAATTGTCCATAGGATGATGTTTTCAAACATGTGCATGGATAAAATACAAAGACAACACAAAATTTACTAAAAAAAAGAAAAGAGATTTTATATTACGCCCAAAGCTGCATTTTTTTTAACGTTTTGTGTGTTACCTTTATTTATTAAACATCGTGCTCTTCCCACTTAAACCATAAGGGCTAATTTTTGGAATATGGTAACAGGTAGTTTGGCGACATTTTGGTAAGGCGATAAAGGTTACTAGCTAGGACTTTCGCAGTGTACATGGATAAAGTCAAGTGTGTGCACAATGCCATTTTCTGTGCTATTCTGTGGTGTTTTTTTAAGTGAAAATAGGTCGACGTCTACATGGATGATACCGTGTATGTGCAATTCTTAAAAACGCGGCAAGCAGTGGGAGATTCTGCACTTTCTCCCAATTTCGCACCTAATCTTCGTCATGATTAAGCACTTTTGTTCCATAAAAGTTCTAGCATAAGCGTAATTCGGCTAGCAGATTGTTGGCAAAAAAATGTTGAGTTAAAAAAAAAAAAAAAAAACTTTACTTCGTGAAAACAAAATGGCGTCCAAACAAAATCTAGCAGGTTCCTGTAGCAGGGTTGGTCGCCAAATTTTCGCCAAAAAATTGCCAAGTTACCATAATTCAAAGATTAACCACCATAAGATTCAATTCAACAGCAGTATCAAAAAATATTTAAAAGAGCATATATTTAGAATTTCCAATACACAGTCTCGCACGCTGAAGATAAAAATGTTTTCTTATGTTGTTCTAAAGTGTTGCCATTGCTCGCTTTGAAATCGTTGAGTTTGTTAATCAAAAATTCGTTGGAGTTTTGCAAAATGTGAAATAGGTAATAAAATAAATTCCAAATTTGTCCTTCCAGATGCCCATATTCGAGTGGAAGACTACGTTATTCAGAATTGAATGTCTCTAGGTACCGTTGTTTTCTCACAATGCGAGAAACATACATACATTCATGCAGATTCTTCATTATTTAATTTCTTTAAATATAATGCAGGGCTCTAATATTTGGTGGCAACAATTTAAAAAGTGAAACGCCGTTTTATAGTGAACCAGCGCAAAATGCCAAAACGAAATTAATAGCACTTCTAGGAAAATTGCCCCTTTGTGCTGAAAATTGCCCAAAAATAACTGGACAGGAAAAGAACAAGTTCTAGGTTCCCTAATTGCAAAGAATACGCATATTTTTTCCTTTCAGCGATTACATAAAATAAATTTCATTTCAACTAGTTGTCCCCAAAATGTTCATATTTGATATGAACTTAAGTTAAAATTTTGATTAAAAAAGATTCAATGCCTTCTGTTTTATCTCCCTTCAAATTGTTTTTATATTCATAACAAAAATCTTCGTCTCAGTTTCACACAAAATTCTTTGCAGCCAGATTTGAATCGCAAAAGGCATAATCAGTATGACTTTAAAATTACTATCATTTCGATACGCAGAAAATTAAAAAGCAAACTTCTCTAGGAATTTTGAAAATATACGAATAAGTAGAATTCTTACTAAGAAAATAAAACTCCGCATCTTTATAAATAATTTCTGAAATTTCGTCTGAAAATTCCTCTAGAACTTGAGAGAATTTTGTTTAAAATCTCAAACTAGAAATTTAAGAATTCCTTTCCCAATTAGGATTAAGTAGAAAAGCGACTTTCGTTTTATTTTGTTTTGTTTCAGTGATTTCTTTTGAAACTGGGAATGGAGTTCACCCCCCCCAACCAAGCAGATGATTTCTACTTCCGAAGTCTGAAAGTATAAGAAAGTTAGTTGTCTAAATAACGTTCGATATTTCTTTTTCAGACAGAGAAATAATTGAAAAATATATAAATTCCAGCTGAAAGATTAAAACGATGCATCTATAAACTCGTTCTTTATAGAGAAAATAAGGTGCTTGGGTATCAGAACTCATAGACTGCCAAAACTACCTGTATCGGATTCTTGTAAAAAGATTAAACGTGTTATTCTTTTTTTTATTTATGCATTTGGCTAAAAGAGTGGGAGTGCCTCTCTTATTTTGTCTTATTTCAACGTTAACTTCCCATCAATAAGAAGAAGCGCCTAGCTACATTACATTATTTTTCTTTCTTTCAATAATTCATAGAAATTTCTTGGTACAGCATTTGCTTTGTTAATTTTTAGTGTGTTTATCATCTATATTTGCTTATTATTTTCTCATCTATATTATATAATTATCTCATTTATATTATATAATTTTCTCATCTATATTTGATTAAACCTTTTATTCTTTCTTTTATTTATTGTTTTTACTTTCTTGTACGAAGTAAAAAGGAAGTATTGTAACCGTGAAAAGTTTCAGGCAGCATATTTCAACGAAAATATCCATTTTGACAGCTATCGAATGCAATTTAATGATGTTTTTGCGTGATATCTGTACGTAAGGTCCGAATAAAACACTCTTTTCCTCAAAAAAATTATAAAACTGCTTTAAAATTAATTCTGAAAATAATGTTTCGTGGCGTCTGTACGAACGTATGTACGTACGTGCGTACACGTACGTACGTATCTCGCATAACTCAAAAACGAGTAGCCTCAGAACGTTGAAATTTTGTATATAGGACTGCTATAACATGTAGATGTGCACCTCGTATTTTGGTTGCAATCGGCCGCACCAAACGTATATAAATATATTTATACATATATCCACTCTGTTACCCGGCTCAGTGATCTCAGTTTCTTTACTCTTATATGTTTGTAAATTGTAAAGTTTTTGCTTTAAAAATGATTGAATTATGTTGTTTTTGTCTTCCGATTAAGGATTTTATGCCTTTAGTAAATCTCTATGCAATAGGTTTAGAATTATCAACAATTTTAAAGTTGTTTAAGTGCCGCTAAGCCTAACCCTTTTCTTGATGGCGGCCATTGTTTGTTTACATTTGAAACAGCAGACTAGTGGATTTGTTGCCAATCTAGAGAAACGTAGCTTCACAACAAAGATAGCGCCTTTATTTATTATTGCCAATTAAATCATGCTTAATCCTTTCTGGAATTTTTTCGAGGAAATAAGTGTTTAAGATTTACTTCGTAATTTTTAATATAGATATTTTGAGTTTTTATATATTTTTGCCTTCTCGCGAAGTGAGAACTGAATTAATTGAATGAGAAATACTCAATCGTCTGTGAAAAACTGTTTCTTTTTTGTTTTGTTTGCTTAGTTTCTTTTATACATCGTTCTAGCTTTATTATAGTATTTGAATAGAACATGTGGCAACGATTAGATAATTCTATTCTTTAAATTATATAAATTTTGTGCATTATGAGTTATAATATGAACGAAATATAATACTGTTAAGTGAATCTAGCGCCAGAGTGTCGCTATGGTAAAGAAATACTAGAGTGAATTTTAAAGAATGCATTTATTCTATTGTGGTTAATGCGCTGTCGGCGAAGTAGATTTAATTTAATCCAATAAGTTTAAATGAAATGCAAGAAAAAATGCGTATAATTTAATATTCCGTACAAGGAAGTCATGTGGTGTACACATCAGACTTTTTCATCTATATTATATTATTTTCTCATCTATATTTGATGCATACATAGTTACATTGCATTCCTTTCCCTTTTTTTCAATAATTTATAAAAATTTCTTGGTACAGCATTTGCTTTGTGAATTTTTAGTGCGTTTCTCATCTATATATGCTTATTATTTTCTCACCTACATTATATTATTTTCTCATCTATATTTGACTAAACTTTATTTTTTATTTTATTTGTCATTTGCTTACTATTTCCTCGTCTATGTTTGATACATAGCTATATTGCATTCCTTTTCTTTTTTTCAATAATTCATGGAAATTTCTGGGTACAACATTTGCTTTGTTAATGTTTAGTGCGTTTCTCATCAATTTTTGTCAAAAAATGAAGCAGAAATAAACCATTATTTGCAGGCATGGTATTTTATCAAAATGCAACATGTGTTCTAGTCCTTACGCAGCGGACGAAAAGTATATGATAGAAATGTAATATCAACAATAATCGGCAAAATGGTTAAAATAAGAATTGGGAAATGCTTACAGTGAAGTCATTCGAATTTTAAATAAACACGGTTCGTATGAAAGAACTGCATTAAACTAGACATTTTTAGATTTAGCAGAGAACGCTAGAAATATTTGCCTAAGAGGAGAGTAACTTCGCAGACGACTTTTTTAAAGGAATTTGGGTCATGTTCATGTTGGCGAACGGGAAAACCAAACGATGTCCACTGACATAGCCAGAATTATCACTGGGCAATGGTTTTACATCATTACCACTGTTCGGAAACATACGGAGATAGATTCAAACTGCAGAAAACAAAAGTCTGATGTGATTTTGAAACGGAATCACCAAACAGTATGTATCCGTTGTAAATCAAAAAACATGTTTCCTCGATCTGTTGACGCCGAAAATCTATTTGATCGCCAAAACGTGACAATAGATTGTTGTTCATATATCCGTGAGTACCCGCTCTTACGCAAATACAGAGCATTTTCCCTGACAGTTTTGGGAAATTTAGAGCAGGAATCAAATATGGATGTGTAATTTAAGGTTCTATTGAAACGCGTTGCATTGATGATATAATTACATTTCCAAACCTCATTTTATTCGATAACCTAGATTGGGCATATAACCTTGGTTGGGATAACCTTGACTTTTGGAAATTTTTATGTTTTTGAACTTTGTATGCTTATAGAAAATGTTACGTTTCGCAAAATGCAAACTTGTATATATCATTTTAAAGAGCATTTATTACTGAATTCAATACAAAAACACAAAATTCAATTATTTGCAATACAAAAAAGTTATATGTACTTTAATATAAATAAAAAAACACAGTTATGAAGTGGTTTGTAATGTCTAGCTTTCCTGGCTAATCACTGTTCTTGTTCTGAGAACCAATCAAATGTTAGTAACTGTCAGTAGAGGCTGACATCATGTTTACACTTGAAACAATTCAGTATTTTGCTTTGTTCTGTAGAAGGAGGACCTGTTTCTTATACACTGCAATTACAAGTAGGAATTTTTGTAAAAATTTTTAATATTTAGTCAAGAAGCAATGACATCAATAAAAGAGTAGATTGGACACCTAGAAAGAGATGTAATATTATTGTGTTACGAGAAAGTGGTCTTTCCTATGCTGAAATTACAAGACAGGTGTGTGGTTCAGTGACTACATCTGGAGTCCGAAAGCTTTGTTTACGATATCAGGAGACAATTTCAATAAAAATCAAAGAAGGAAAAGGCCGAAAAAGGTGCACCACATCTATTGATGACAGAAGAATAAAAAGACTGTCACCAAGATAGAAAAATGTCATAAGCGGCCATCAGAAGTGATCTGAATGATGCTGGTGTTTCTGTCAGTTCAAGAACAATCAGGAGAAGATTAACAGATGTTGGACTGAGAATTAGAATTCCACGAAAAAAGCCTTATCTTAATTTTCAGCAACGAAACCAAAGACTACAGTGGGCAAAGGAACACATTAATTGGACAGATGATCAGTGGTCGCAAGTTATATGGAGTGATGAAACTAAGATATCGTTATTCGGTAGTGATGGGCGAAAATATGTAAGACGTAGAATAAGAGAAGAGCTACATCCTGACTGCATTCAAGCAACTGTGAAGAACCCAGTTAGTGTTATGATTTGGTCATGCATGTCAGCAGATGGTATCGGTCGCCTTCATGTCATCGATGGGACACTGAATGCGAGAAAATACATTGACACTATTCTAGAACCAAAACTTCTACCTTTCATCAGAGATCTCTTTTCCAACAATGCTTCGTTTAGTTTTCAGCAGTATTTTGCTCCTTGCCACACGCCCAAAATATCAAAAGAGTGGTTTCGTACAAAGAGCATTAAATTGTTGTCATAGGCAGGAAACAGTCCTAACATCAATCCTATCGAAAATTTGTGGCACCTTTTGAAAACTCTTGTCCGAATGAGGCGTTCATCAAATAAAAGGGAACTAATTGAGGCTATAATTGTTTCCTGGCATCATGTAATAACGAAAGAAAAGCTTAAAACTCTAGTCAGCTGAATGAAACTTCGATGTGAAGCTGTAATCAAAAATAAAGGGTACCTTACTAAGTACTGATAATTCACTGCAATCATCACTATCTAATGTATATCTATAACTATTATCGTTTAACTTTTTTTATATTGCAAATAATTGAGTTTTGTGTTTTGTATTGTATTCAGTAATAAATTCTCTTTAAAATGATATATACAAATTTGCATTTTGTGAAACGTAACGTTTTCTATAAGCATACAAAGTTCAAAAACATTAAAAATTTCCAAAAGTGTCCACAATTTTGGCCACCACTGTAAGTATCCATTCACTGAAAAGAAGTAATGCTCACCTGTCATAATGTGATTATTACTACACATATTCGCACGGATTTTAGAGCATTTCAGGAAACAGAAGCTAAGGCGCAAGAGGACATACATCTTAACTTACAACAGTGGCTGAATATTTAATTATAGATACATTACAAAAACATTTGATACGTGATAGAATATAATAAGAGTATTAGATATTTTCTTCCTCCTTTCCTCGTGCCTTCATGGTGTAATTGGAAGCATACTCGACGCGTATTCGAGAGGTCCAATGTTCGAATCTCGGTGAGGGCATTTCACATTTTTCATGTCTCCTGCGTCAAAATAACCTCATGACTCTACTGTGGCGCCCGAACTAAAAGGTGGTAGAAAATAATTCGTTATTTAAGGGATTTGGCAACTGGGTCCCCTAACCCCCCATTTGCCCTTTAAAAGAGGGATTATATAAGGTATATTCTTCCTCTTCTCCGCATGCCTTCGTGGTGTAATTGGAAGCATACTCAAAGTATACTCGAGAGTTCGCGTCCCGGGGAGGCATTGCAAATTTTTCACGTTTCCTGCTTCAAAATAACCTAATGACTCCACATGACAATTAAAGCACAAATGCGATGCCAGTATTACGTAATCACTATTTTGTACTATAAGATCATACCAATTATAACTGAAAAACAAATTACTGTGAGAAACTAACATGAATACAACAAAAATGAATGCAGATGAACTGTTACAAAAGCTGTAACAGTTTATACAATTGACAATAATTATAAAATGAAATACTTAAGAAAATAAAGATACGCAGCTCAAAAAGTTAGGAAAGGCAAGGAAAATTCACAATGAATTATCTACATAAAAATCTGATGTGTACACCACATGACTTCCTTGTATTGGAATATTAAATTATACGCATTTTTTCTTGCATTTCATTTAAACTTATTCGATTGAATTAAATCTACTTCGCCGAAAGCGCATAAACCACAATAGAATAAATGCATTCATTAAAATTCACTCTAGCATTTGTTTACCATAGCGACACTCTGGCGCTAGATTCACTTAACAGTATTAATAATTATATAACAGTTAACTTATATAATAATTATATAACGGAAACTAAATTAACTGTTATATAATCCAATAATTATATAACAGTCAACGTATATATTTCTTTCATATTATAACTCATAATGCACAAAATTTATATCATTTAAAGAATAGAATTATCTAATCGTTGCCACATGTTCTATTCAAATACTATAATAAAGCTAGAATAATGTATAAAAGAAATTTAGCAAACAAAACAAAAAAGAAACAGTTTTTCACAGACGATTGAGTATTCTCATTTAATTAATTCAGTTCTCACTTCGCGAGAAGGCAAAAATAGATAAAAACTCAAAATATCTATATTAAAAATTACGAAGTAAATTTTAAACACTTATTTCCTCGGAAAAACTCCTAAAAGAATTAAGCATGATTTAATTGGCAATAATAAATGAATGCGTTATCTTTGTTGTTGCGAAGCTAAGTTTCTCTAGATTGGCAACAAATCCACTAGTCTCCTGTTTCAAATATAAACATCAATGGCCGCCATTAAAAAAAGGCTTAACGGCACTTAGACAACTTTAAAATTGTTGATAATTCTAAAACTATTGCATACAGATTTACTAAAGGCATAAAAACCTTAACCGGAAGATAAAAACAACATAATACAATCATTTTTAAAGCAAAAAATGTACAATTTACAAACATATAAGACTAAAGAAACTGAGATCACTGAACCGGGTAACAGAGTGGATATATATATAAATATATTTATATACGTTTGGTGCGGCCGATTGCAACCAAAATACGAGGTGCACTTCTACATGTTATAGCAGTCCTATATACAAAATTTCAACGTTCTTGAGGCTACTCGTTTTTGAGTTATGCGAGATATGTACGTACGCAAGTACGTACATACGTTCGTACAGACGCCTACGAAAAATTCTCTTCAGAATTCATTTTAAAGCAGTTTTATAATTTTTTTGAAGGAAAAGAGTATTTTATTCTGTCCTTACGTACAGATATCACGCAAAAATATCGTTAAATTGCATTCGATTGCGGTCAAAATGGATATTTTCGTTGAAATATGCTGCCTGAATCTTATCGCGATTACAATACTTCCTTTTTACTTCGTACAAGGAAGTTAAAAAATTATTTAAACTCAAATACATATTTAAGTTGCGATTAAAATATACAGAAACGTTAATATAAAATCTTGAGTATTTTAGACAATAATAAATCAATATTATAATTTAGTTAATGATAAGCATCATACTATGCATTAAAAATAAACAATGTATCAATTATTGTATGTTCATACAATCAAACCGCATTTGCGAAAGATAAAAATCTCATTACGATTACAAAAGAGTTGTTTTTAGTGCTTGTACTAAAAACAAGCCCTAAAGTAGCAACTGTGCTGTTTTTAATGCTTGTTTTTAGTACCTGTTTTTACTACGTGTACTGTCATGCAGCAAAATACCAGCCTAAAACTTCTACGCCATAAAAATGAGCACCCAAAAAAATGAGTTTCATTTCTAATTATCAACTACTCGTAAGTTCTTTTTCTATCAACGTCTTCCGATGCGTAAACCCTCATTATCTCTAAAGAAGCGCAGCGTATCTAATGAGATTTTGACCTTGGAAAAAAGGGGACCATAACATCTCTTAGAAATGCATAAATTTGTTTGCTACATTCAGCATCAATCTCTATTGAATTTTTCGAATTTTAGGTTAGCATAGTTTGCTCCCATATCTACACTTTTATGGCAAGTCTTGTACATTTTTGTTGCTACAAGAACTATTACTCCAGTAATTAATGTGGCATACGTAATATTCGTAACTATTTTAATCGCGAATATAATTTTTTGTACAAATAATATTTGTAATTAGTGAAAGAATAAATCGTCACAAATTTGTAGAAGATCAAGAAATAGATAAAATGGAAATTTATTGATGAGCTGTTGATGTAATGATTACAAAATGATCTTTCTACTTGTAGAATTATTCGGTTTATTTCCACTTGGGAAACTTGAAAACCAGCAATGCCCCCTCCGCGTTTCGAGCTCCCAACCTTCCGATTTCTTGCTGGGCGATGCTTCTACTTAACACCATAAATGCAACCGATAAAGCAGGAGAAAATTCCTTACATTCTTTCCTTCACCACTTTAATGCTGGTTGTAGAGGCGGAGACTCAGTCGCCAAATTCGGGTGGTAACAAATTAACCCACTCCATTTTAATTCGAGCGCTAGTTGAAGAGGTAATCAGGCTTATTTCGGGGCAGGTTGGTTTGGTCTGGTGTATATAAGCACGACAAAGCACTAGAGAGCTGTCTGCCTAAAGAGAAAGGTGCCTTCGTGGAGGACCTTTCTAAGGGAAACTGGCTCGTATAAACGTTACACATCGGGAAAACTCCGAAAACGCCCATGCAGCCAGCCCGTTCGTCGAGATTCGAGCCTCGGACCGAACTACCAGCGCTCAGCGACTTACCGCTTGGCCGCTGTTGGGCTAATATTTCGGGGAGGAAATGTGAAAAATGAGAAATGCTCTTCCCGTAACCCAAACTCCGAACCTGTTGAATGCTAACCGAGTGTCCTTCCAATTACACAACGAAAATACACGGCAAGAAGGAAAAAATTCCTTATATTCTCTTCGACTCCCTCCTCCCAGTTAAAAGGAGATTGGTGAGGTCGTTATCCAGTCCCCAAATCCAGCTGGAGACGAATTATCATCCACTCTATTTTAGTTCAGACGCCAGTTATGGAATCATTAGGTTTAGATTGAAAGAGAAAATGTTAAAAATGAACGATGCCGTTGTCGAGATTCGAACTTCAGACCTTCTATCTGCTAGCCGAGAGTGTTTCCAATCACACTACAAAGACACGCAATAAGGAAAGAGAAAATTCCATAAGTACTGACTATGTCAGCCATAAATAGGTGTAAGAAGCATCTTAAAAAACATTTGTGAATAAACAGTACGGTTCATCTTCGGATTATGGTAACTTGGCGATTTTTTGGCGAAACTTTGGCGACCAACCCTGCTACAGCAACTTGCTAGTGTTTTTTTGGACGCCATTTTGTTTTCACGAAGTAAAGGCTTTTTTTTTTTTTTTAACTCAACCTTTTTTTCCAACAATCTGCTAGCCGAATTACGCTTATGCTAGAACTTTTATGGAACAAAAGTGCTTAATCATGACGAAGATTAGGTGCGAAATTGGGAGAAAGTGCAGAATCGCCCACTGCTTGCCGCGTTTTTAAGAATTGCACATACACGGTATCATCCATGTAGACGTCGACCTATTTTCACTTAAAAAAAATCCCAGAATTGCACAAAAATGGCATTGCGCACACTCTTGACTTTATCCATGTACGCTGCTAAAGTCCTAGCTAGTAACCTTTATCCCCTTACCAAAATGTCGCCAAACTACCTGTTACCATATTCTAAAGATTAGCCAACAGTTCTTCTCCCGCCTTCTTGCCATTCCTTCGTAGTGTAGTGATCAGCACGCTGGGCGCGTATTCCAGAGGTTCATGGTTCGATTCCCGGCGAAGGCTTTGCTCAGTTTACACTTCTGCTTCCAAAAAATACATAGTGTCTCTACAAGTTATGTAAAAATGTAAGATTTTACAGTTTAAATAAACTCACTTCTAAACGCGTAAAGATGTGTAAATCCCGATGGCCCCTCCTCCGCACATGCAAAGGAAAAAATTGATGGTTTTCTAAGGTTCTCGATTTTTCAATAGTTCCGGTTCCCAAATAAAATTTTAATAACATAACAGGGCTACCAGAAATGCAACTTTCCCATTTATTAGTTTCGACAAAGACGTAAATGATTAGAGATGTTTCTAAGATGGCCTTGAAGCCGATCAGATAAATTAAACATCAGTCCTCCACATCATTAAAGGTAATATTTGTTCACTAGGCGCAAACATTGCCTCTACGTGAGCTACCGTTAGATTCGAATTTATGAAACCAACTGCAAACAAATGCAGTTTGCTACAGACATTCGAAGTTGAGCTGGTATTAGTTTGAGAAGGCCTAGTATTCGGTATATTTGAATCCATAAGGTATTTAGGGATTTAGATTATGCAATGGTAATAACTGAAGCAAAAATCCCCTAAAAGAAACCAGAAACATGTATGTTGTTTTGCACAGAGTAAAGCCTTTTTGCTTTCATTTAGTTTATTTATAATGTTTAGTTAATCAACACCTAATAATGTTATTAATGTAATAATAATGCTATTAATGTAATAATAATGCTATTAATGTAATAATTAATGTCTCTTATAAATGGTGCTATGAAATTTTTATGTGATTTGCTTTATGTTTTTCCTAAAAATACCTGTAGCTGTTCCGTTGTTTCGGTTATAACTGGAACTATAAATTCATGTTGTGTTTTTGCTGGTTACAGCCGAAAACATCGCGGCAGAAACATCGCAGACGAAAACGTCGCGGAGAAAACAACGCAAGGCGAAAACGTCGTGCTACAAAACATCGTAGGAGAAAAAATCGCAAAGAGAAAACATCGCAGTTCTAAAACATCGCGGTACAAAACATCGTCGTCGAAAATAAAGCGGTTCAAAAACTTCGCCGTTTAAAAACATCGTCGTCGAAAATATCGTGGTAAAAAATAAAGTATCTACAAATCATCGCATGACGATAACATCGCAGACATGCTTTTTTCAGGTTTTAATGTAAATGGATATTCCCATAATGATTTGTGAGCGCAGGATGTAAAGAAGGGCAATTTTTATTTTAACATTTTTTTATTAACTAATAAATTTTTGCTGAAAAAGTATGAAGGAATTTTAAGCACAGGAAATTAAGGCAACTTATAACACTTAATAGAATTTTAAACGGACATAGTTAACTAACAAAGGCCATTAATAAATCATTTTTTATAAAGTTTTTACTGGTAATTTTTCATGAAAAGTACAATCTATAAGTTGCATTTAATTTTCTATGCTTAAGTTTCCTTCATACTTTTTCAGCAAAAATTTATTAGTTAATAAAAAAGTGTGAAAGTAAAAATTATCCTTGTTTACATCTTGCGCTCACAAATCATTACGGGAATATCCATTTACAATTATTAAAACCGGCGAAGTATGTCTGCGATGTTATCGTCATGCGATGATTTGTAGATACTTTATTTTTTACCACGATATTTTCGACGACGATGATTTTAAACTGCGAAAACAGTTTTTGAACCGCTTTATTTTCGACGACGATATTTTGTACCGCGATGTTTTAGAACTGCGATGTTGTCTCTTTGCGATGTTTTCACCCACGATGTTTTGTAGCACGACGTTTTCGCCTTGCGTTGTTTTCTCCGCGACGTTTTCGTCCGCGATGTTACCGTTTTTTCTTAGACTGCTAATAATTCTATTGTTATTTCCATTATAAATCATGCTGTTAATTTACGATATATTTTTTACTTATTTTTTTCCTCAATACCGCTAGTTCCTTCCCTGTTTCCTTTATGAATGGCTCTTTAAATTCTTGATGTGTTTTTGTCTTTGCCTAGGCTGCCACTAGTTCTATCGTTATTTCCATTATAAATCGTTGCTTTTGATTTACGACGTGTTTTTAGTTAACTTTTTTATCAATACCGCTAGTTGCTTCACTATTTTCTTTATAAATGCCTCTGTAAATTTGTGATGTTTTTTTAGTATTATTTTTGCCTTAAACTGCAGCTAGTTCATGATTTTCGTTACATATAACACTTTCCCGAAATTTTCTGAATTTTCTTCAGTCTAAAAGCATATATTCTTTTGCGAATTTTCTAGACAAACAGAAATTAGTATGCAATATTTTTTCTTAATTTTAGATTTTACTTTGTTTGATTAGATTATTTTTAGACTAATAACCAATTATTTTAATTGTCAGCTTTCAGTTTTCCTTATTCAGCTTTTCATATGTAATCCTATGGCCAAATTAGTACATAATGTTTTGAATTTCTTGATTTTATATCCCGCTATTTAGCTTTTTATTTCTAACAACATACCGAACTGGTAGAGAGTTTTTCTGAATTCTTTAGCTTTTATTTGCTTTATTTAGCTTCACATTTCCAATTTTCCGGACAGGCCTTTTTTAAATCTACTAAAATTTTTCTTACTCTGAACCACAATGTAACATTTTACGACAAAAAAACCTTTAATTTGTTTGATTGTCGTACGTGAATGTACAACATTCTCAATAAATAAGTATTTATATAAATCGTAAAATGCTGCCATTTTAGCGTTGCTATATTAAGCATTTTGATAATCTCGAGAAAATTTACCTTTACATACAGCACAATGTAGAGTTTTAATTTCCAAAAATTCTCGGTTAGGTTATTAGTGTTTTATTATTTATATTGCTTTACTTCAGTCTGTAAAGTTCAGTTAATTCGTTTAACCAGTTATTTTATCGAAACTGTTTAAATGAATTAACTGAAGCTTAGAACGGTAATCGGAAAACGGATCTGGCAGAAAACGGAAATCGAGAAGCTTTACTGTCAGTTCTCGATTTCCGTTTTTCCGCCAGATCACAAATCAGTTCGTGTATACATAAGTGAAGGTTTGTGATTGTTTTAAGGCACGGCCTCTTGAAGGCCATGTTACTAGGTTTGCTGTTCTAGGGTTAATTTCTGTCTCCGGCCTTGCATTACACTTGCCGATAATTAAATTCAAACCGGTGAAGTCTGAGCCAACTTCGCGATAAATTACTATGCGATAACTTACTGATGCCTTTGGCTATTAGTAATTGAATTTAGACTTACTTTTGAAGTTCTGCGTTGAGTTCTGGCCAAAAATGCTAGAAATTTGTAAGCACCAGCTGTGCCTTCTGTTCAGTACTACCCCATCGTGCGAGTTTTCGCAAATTTGCGACGTTTGACAAACTTATGCTACTAAAATTTTTATATTTGCGATTTTGCGAAAGTTTTGCAACATCCACCGTTTATGTTACTTTTGCGACTTCAAAACTTCTTTTAATATACCGCAAAATGCTTTTATTTTAAAATAATGTATCAAATAGAAATAATTTTTATTAAAAAGAAAGTTTATTTAGGCTTATTTCCTTTACATGGCTGCACAATCTGACGACGGTATAACAAGAAAGGGGGAAAGGGAAGTGAAAAAATGGAAAGAAAAAAAATGCTTCGGGACCTCTCATCATCCTACCTCGCCCCCCGTGAGATTTGTTTATAAGTCAGTTCTCCCCCCCCAGTTCTATGGTGATAATGAATCGAACCAAAGAACTTGCTTTCACGCCGTATATTGAACACCCAAACAGACAAAGAAATGAAATTCATACTCCTGATTATAACATTGCTAAGAACTAAGCAATGTAAATGACTTAAATATCAAAGCAAATTTTCTAAATAGCAACGCAAATAAATTTAACAGTAAAAGAACAAGGCTTTCTTAAGTAATCAAAATCTGGAACAGATCCACCACACAGAATGAAAAACTTACTGAAAAGCATAGGTTCAATTAAAAGGTTCACAATTAAGGGGAAAAAAAGCAATGAATTGAAAAGCTTAACTTACAACTCAAAACAATTAGTACAAAAGTGCTAACAGTCTAAACATGAGGAATCTTTTAAGAATGAATATCCGCAAATTAATTAAAATGGAGAAACCTAAATTAAATGAGAATTAATTTAAAAAGAAATGAATATTTAAACAATTCAAAAGGAGCAATATAGTTTTTAAAATTTCCGTTAAAGCTAAGATAAATTAAAAAGACTAACAATCGTAACTTACCAATAGAAGGTAAATATGTGATGACATCAGAGGTTATATGAGCATGCGTAACTATGACGTCACAAAAATCACGTGATCTCTGAAGTCATTTGTGATTTTTTTAGTTTGCTTTTGCTACTTTAGTTGAAAATTTTCTAGCAACACTGTTTCTCTTCATCCATTTCAGTTTGAAATAAAGGGGGTTTCTGTTGTAATTTTCAGACAAAGCGACAAGTCGGCTTACGTCTGTCAAAGGTTTAATCCCAATTTACAGTAGTGAAAGACTGCAGCTTTTTATTTCTAACAAACTTCTAAACCTTGCAAATTCTTTCGAAAGATTAAAATGTTTTTGCAGGGTATTTAAATTTTCATACTTGCGCGATCTAATATAGGCAGTTCCTGAGCGTTGTTTCGTATTACCTACAATCAGGTTTTTAGCTTGAGCTTAATCCAGAAGTTCTGGCCAATGCTGAGAACCTTAAATAACAATGGTAAATTTGTGGATAGTATTGTGTTAACATTGCATATTTGGGATTCTGAGAGATACGACAAATAGTTTTTTTTACTTCCTTGTACGAAGTAAAAAGGAAGTATTGTAATCGCGAAAAGTTTCAGGCAGCATATTTCAACGAAAATATCCATTTTGACCGCTATCGAATGCAATTTAACGATGTTTTTGCGTGATATCTGTACGTAAGGACAGAATAAAATACACTTTTCCTTCAAAAAAATTATAAAACTGCTTTAAAATTAATTCTGAAGAGAATTTTTCGTGGCGTCTGTACGAACGTACGTACGTACCGTACGTTCGTGCGTAGGTGCGTATCTCGCATAACTCAAAAACGAGTAGCCTCAGAACGTTGAAATTTTGTATATAGGACTGCTATAACATGTCGATGTGCACCTCGTATTTTGGTTGCAATCGGCCGTACCAAACGTATATAAATATATTTATATATATATCCACTCTATTACCCGGCTTAGTGATCTCAATTTCTTTACTCTTACATGTTTGTAAACTGTACACTTTTTTCTTTAAAAATGATTGAATTATATTGTTTTTATCTTCCGGTTAAGGATTTTATGCCTTTAGTAAATCTGTGTGCAATTTTTAGAATTATCAGCAATTTTAAAGTTGTTTAATTGCCGCTAAGCCTGTTTTTAATGGCGGCCATTGATGTTTACATTTGAAACAGGAGACTAGTGGATTTGTTGCCAATCTAGAGAAACTAAGCTTCGCAACAACCAAGATAACGCATTCATTTATTATTGTCAATTAAATCATGCTTAATTCTTTCTGGAATTTTTTCGAGGAAATAAGCGTTTGAGATTTACTTCGTAATTTTTAATATAGATATTTTGAGATTTATGTATTTTTGCCTTCTCGCGAAGTGAGAACTGAATTAATTAAATGTGAAATACTCAATCGTCTGTGAAAAACTGTTTCTTTTTTGTTTTGTTTGCTTAATTTCTTTTATACATAGTTCTAGCATTATTATAGTATTTGAATAGAACATGCGGCAACGATTAGATAATTCTTTAAATGATATACATTTTGTGCATTCTGAGTTATAATATGAATGAAATATAATACTGTTAAGTGAACCTAGCGCCAGAGTATCGCTATGGTAAACAAAGTGAATTTTAAAGAATGCATTTATTCTATTGCGGTTTATGCGCTGTCGGCGAAGTAGGTTTAATTCAATCTAATAAGTTTAAATAAAATGCAAGAAAAAATGCGTATAATTTAATATTCCGTACAAGGAAGTCATGTGGTGTACACATCAGATTTTTTTTCCTATCATAAGCCCTTAAACATTGTTGCTTTTTTAGTCAGCATTAAAATTTAATATTTGAAGTGAAATATAGAAAGCAAGTGTACGACTTACGAATGATGTTCGAAATCCGTCGCAAGAAGGCTTAGTCCAGCGTTCGATCTAAATTACTGCGTAGGTTCATACAAAAATTTGATCTCATGCGTAATACATAATTGAAACTATTTCTGAAGTATTTTGAATTAAATTCAAAAATTAACGAAATTAATCATGACCGTAATTATTAAAAACTGAAATAAATATTATAAATTCTAATAACTTTTTGTAAATGTCAAGTAAAGATTAAACGCAATATTGAAGCTAGAACTGACTGCTACTTCGAATGTTAATCGTGAGAGAGCATTTGTGTAGCGGTGGTTAATATCTGTATTTTGTTTTTCTTACATACAAGATCTAACGTTAGGGTAACATTTTAATCCTCCGTTAAATTGAAAATGCATGCAATAGAGGATTTATACTGAGTAGAATTAACAGCCTATGTACTAATAAAAAAACAAAAGGAAAAACACTGTCGACACTGTAGCTTAACCCTTTCGCCGTCCTCTCCTGTCCGCGAAAATCCCCCCCCCCTCAGCGGGGCCGTCTATTTTTCACAGCGTGTAATGTTGTTTTCCCTGTACATCATAACTTCCAATACATAACTTTCGTAGTGGATGAATGTCAATAAATGTTAAGTAAAATTATAAGGAAATAAATCATAATGGAAAAATAATAATATCTCTGCTTATTTCTAACAGCAGGATAATTTGATAGCATCTGATCCAGGCGGTCCACTCCTCCCATTTTGTTGTTGTAATCTTTTACAATTGTTGTTTTTTATTAAAGTTCTTTTCGTGTTCCATCATGAATCATCGAGTTGTTATGGACTGTACTCATCAAACGTATATCCTTCGTGTCTTTCCAATTCACAACCTCATTTTTTTCTGCTGAGTAGACATTGAAGCCATCTCTCACTGTCTTGTATCTTATGTAAAATGGCGCAAATATTCATAAAACCCGGGGCAAATTCAATTAAAAATAGAATGCCTGATTGGTGCTACCCTGTAGGAGGTATAATGTAGAACGAAGAACGCTTGAGGCGCGTTGCTGCCGCCCTGCGGAAGTTTCACTTGAACGCGCTAGACGCGTTACGGACGACGAAGAGGTTAAAACAGGTTGAGATCTTACACCAGTAAAATAGTAACACCTTAATTAAATCCTTACCTTCTTCGCTATGTCACATAACTGTAGACTTTTATCTATGCTACGTCGTCTCGATCCTATGCAGTTGTCAATTCTGTGCAATGTTTGTCCTATGCATGTCGATGAAATGCGGTGTCAATCGTACATATACTATATACCGGTAATATATGGTGCTCATACGTAATTTTAATCCTTTGCCGAAGTCGAACTAATGCAATGTCAGTCCCATGTCGGTGTGCACTGCTGATCCTACGATGCTGATTCTATGTAGTGTCCGTGGTATGCCAGTGTTGAATCTACGCATTGCTTGTCCTATAGTGTTGAATCTACGCATTTCTGGTGTCTTACAGTGTTGAATCTACGTATTCCTGGTCCTACAGTGTTGAATCTATGCATTGCTGGTCCTACAGTGTTGAATCTACGCATTACTGGTCCTACAGTGTTGATTCTATGTAGTGTACGTGGTATGCCAGTTGTTGCATCAGGTTCTTCTATTTACAATAAAATTAATGTAAAATTCCTTACCTGCTGCATCTTCAGTGTTCGCGACGCCAGGCTTCTAATAATCACGTTTTCCAGTAAGAGCTTCTATAAGAAGTAACAGGCCATCTTGTCTTTTACTTATTTATTCAAATAAAACACTAATATACACTATTTACAAGGTAGATGATAATTATTTTAAGACAGTACATTTTAATTGTTTTTCTGAGTCCGAAGTTTCGTCTTTACGCTCCTTAGAGCCGTTCCAATCTAGCCTCGTTCTCAGAACTCAATTAGAGAAAAAGAAAAGGAAGAGATGCCCGCCATCTAGTGGCAAGAATGGGACACCAGTGTTGAATCTACGGATTGCTGGTCCTACGGTGTTGATTCTATGCAGTGTCCATGGTATGCCAGTGTTGAATCTACGCATTGCTTGTCCTATAGTGTTGAATCTACGCATTTCTGGTGTCCTACAGTGTTGAATCTACGTATTGCTGGTCCTACAGTGTTGAATCTATGCATTGCTGGTCCTACAGCGTTGAATCTACGCATTACTGGTCCTACAGTGTTGATTCTATGTAGTGTCCGTGGTATGCCAGTGTTGAATCTAGTCATTGCTGGTTCTACAGTGCTGATTCTATGCTGCTTCGTGGTGTGCTAATGTTGAATCTTCGCAATGACTAACGTATGCCTATAAAAATTTTGTGCAACTGGCCAATGGGCATTGATATTTTTATTTATTATAGCATTATTAAAGTTTCTTTTCTAATCGTATCAATCTTGTACTTCCACGAGGTATTTATTCTATGCAAATCTTGACTCCATGCAGTGTCAATCTTGACAATATAAGCCGTTAAACATGGAGCTGCTGATTGCCACCTAATTAGCATAATCTGAAGGAAGTGTAAATTAGCGTTGATATAGCGAAACTAGAGAATCTATAGTTGATAAGCAACGATTATCTAGTAAATTTGAACTGGTAGTTAGTGTTAGGTAATAATGTTGAATGTGTCAGATAGAATCTTTACACTTTATTATTCAAAATAATAGAAATAAATTAATTTCAAATTTTAAAAACAGTTTATGCTACAACGAAAGCTCTTTGTTAAATTAATGATTACCTTTCCCCCTATAAGATGAAAATCAAAATGACGGAATTTTAAATATGCTTCGATCTGTGCGCCTTTTATGCGTTTTCTTTTTATATCTATATATATAAAAAGAGCCATATAAAAGTTTGACGTATTATAAAAGGAAAATCGAGGCTCACGTGCTTAGCTTTCTTACAGTTCCGCTACACATAAAGAAGGTAGTTAAGTTTGAGCACTGAAAAAACCGCTTTCTTTGTGAAGGTTACAAGAAAATAAAATGCTGGCATGCCTCCGGGCTCAGACCTTCTCATCTTCTTAAGAATCTCGTTAAGCGGCTCAAACATAATTTTTCCTGACAATTTTTACGCAGATTTTCGAAGTAGTTCGGAACAGGAATAAAAAAATTGACTAAAAA
This sequence comes from Stegodyphus dumicola, assembly GCF_044657685.1. Lineage (NCBI taxonomy): Eukaryota > Metazoa > Arthropoda > Arachnida > Araneae > Eresidae > Stegodyphus > Stegodyphus dumicola. The sequence goes on along the minus strand of NC_140772.1, from coordinate 14,845,964 downwards.
TCCTCTCGAATTAATAATTAAATGGAAAAGAACCCAATGGAGAGAATAAATCGATAGCATTTTTTCAATACCGAAATTAAAGAGGGACCCGTTTTCTCTTCATTAGGTTTCCTATGAATTTTTTTTTCTTTATTGAGAATCTCTTAAGTAATATTTTCTTTAATGTATCCTCGATTGTCTTCAGCTTTATATTTATATTAAAAATAGCTCTAATTTTCATACAAAAGTGAAAAATTAATTCCTTTCCACCAGAATTTCATATGAATTTACGGTTTAATCTCCCTCGTAATTTAGTGGACGGGTGGACCGCAAAAAAACTACTGTATCTACAGAGGCTGTTCACACATTTTTAGACGATGTATATTGTATTCACAAAACTAAATTACATAAAATTCTTGTGTTTTAAATGTTCTATTTGACATCCCTTACTCTTATCTATCTTTCGACACCGCAATTTCCAGGATAATAATGCCTTTTGAGGTGGCAGAAGAGATGTTCTATCCCATTCCTCCCGAACAGCTTTCCAGAGTCCTGTTACGTTTTGGGACAACGTTTGGATAATGCAGTTTTTAAATGTCCGAAAGCACAAAAATCCATAGGTGACACATCGGGAGATTTAGTACGGATATCAGTGAAGGGTATGGCCTTGATACCAGGTTTTTGTTCCCTTTCTTTTGGGAAATTTACAGTGGATTTTGATATGTGACTGCTAGATTTGTCCTGGTGGAGTCTCACAGGTTGATGGCACTGTGGGTAAAGCGATGGTATTTCATTCAGAAAAATTGGCAATAAAATATGTTCCTGATAGTATTTCGAGTTAATCTTGACATTTTTTGCAGTCTCTTTATTTTTAACTTGCTATTATAAGAAAAACCAGCAACAATCATGAATCCCTTAGAAAAACTTTCTTTCCATTCTTTGAACCATGTACTTAAATTTTTTTCTTCCCTTTTATGATAACAAATGGCTTTTTTTTTTTTTTTTTTTTTTTGTTATTTAAATAAAACCATGCTTCATCTATTGTGACAATTGTTTTCCATTTTTCTTTGGATAAGTGTTTCTCATATAGAATTCTGCAGCGTGTCCTGCGTTGAGCGATATGCTTTGGAAGAAGACGATGCACATTGCGTTTTTTCGCGTTTTTAAAATTTAAAACAACGTTTATCATTTTGTTTACAGTGGACACCGAGCATTTTAATAATTTTGCAACTGTCCTTTGACTAGGGGGATTTTCTTTTAACATTAAACAACGTACCTTTGCAATAGTCGATACTTCTTTGGAATTTTTGTCCCACTTGAGGCTCCAATTTGACGTTTGTTTTCCTTTCTTGTTGATGATATTACCTATCTATGCTTTAGATATCACAAATCCATGACTCTCACATCGTTTTTGGATAACGGAGTATGCATATTTCTCTTCGGAAAGAGCGTAAGTGTAGCCTTCGAACCACTTCTTTGTTAAATTCGGCATTTTGAATAAAAACAAAACTTTCAAGCTACAGACAATAATTTTGACTTTTAAAAACATTGTACAATTGCAATTACTTCTTTTGCAGCAAACGATTTTTAATACCGCTTACCAAAATCGTCTAAAACATGTGCGAACAGCTGCTGTATACTTGTAAGTATGAATAACACTCCCATTTTTATTACTCCCAACTATTTAACATTATTAAATATCAGTTTAATGTTGTTCTAATAGGAATATTTAATAGGTCGTTCAAGGAAGTCATGAACATTAAAAGTAGTCTCTATGCTTTCATGTACTTCTTTTTTTATGCTTTTATTTGCAAGAGAAAGTTTTCCCTATTCCTCTTTAAAGTGACTTATTCGGTTTTCAAATTCTGTAGAAGCTTCGTTTTCTCCAATCTCAAACCGCATAAGCTTTTATTTGTTTCCCTTCTCCCTTGGCTAAGAATGAACCAGCCCTCGCAATTTTCATTTGAGTTTTCTGAAGCATATTTTAATTATATTATTTGTGTTTCACATCTACATTACAAATGTGAAAACCAGTTTTTCGATAGCTGCAAAGTCAAGGACGAAGTACAACATTCTCTCAAAAGTTACGGTAATTATTTAGGAAGGCTAACATTTATTATATGCAAATGAGTTTTGTTTGGTTGAACCAGCAGAGGGCGCTGCGATAACACAAAATCTCATAGCGTGTTCTCAACTCCCGGTTTCATTAAGCTCTGTTCTTCTTATTCCCATTTTTTTTTTTTTAAATTTCCACACTCCGATGTTTTCTGGGTGTCCGTACTCCCTCATAAACGGGCTTTCTTTTCCGACAAGTCGCCTAATGAAGTAGAACCCATTCAGCAACTAATTTACGTTTAATGAAAATTGGATGCCTGTGTAAACAATACAACCCTTGCAAATGAGATGAGATAAAAGAAGGTGGTCGCGATAATCGACAGCGTGAGACTGTTAATGTTAAACTGAAGGATTTTTACATCGCTGCAAAAGTTCCCAGGAAAAAGAAAATGGAATTCTAAAATATAAATGCCAAAATTCTGTGACCTTGTGAACAGCAGTTTAATCTCCGTAACTCCACTGCAAACAGCCATTTTAATATTATTTAGGTACTGCATTGCAACAAAAATGCATTAAAACTTGAAAATTGGTGAACAATTTAAAATGATTATTCAACTTTCTTGCGGTGGCAGTGGTTTTTAGCTTCAATGTTGTTATCAGTGCGAAGAACATGATATTTAATAAATAAAGGTAACATACAAAATGTTAAAAAAAAGCCCGTTTGGACGTAATTTAAAATCTGAAACCTGTCAGATTTTTAGTCCAAAGAGGCAATTTGCCCAGAAGGACTATTAACTTCGTTTCGGCATTTTGCGTTGATTCACTTTCTGCGCTGTTTTTAATTTAATTTATATTTTGTATAAATACAACGAATTTTTGGGTAACAAAATCAGCGATTTGAACTGGAGAAATAGAAACATTGTTTGGGGGGGGGGAAGTTATTTCGAGAGCTACAGATTGTTGCCATTTGCCAATATTTAAGCTATTTATCTCCCAGTTTTAATCCACTAATTCGGTTATTTTAAAGCAATGTGTTGCCACTGCCTGAAATAAAGTATTTCTATCTTCGGCATGCTAGCGGGCTACCATTCAGCATAGCGTAAACTATTTAACTTTCCAATTCGTTAAGTTCATTTTGTTTATTGGCAGGAGTTGTAATTTTCAGAAGCATTTTAGTTGTTTTAATTCTGTCATTTCTTTATTCTGGATGTTTTCATTTTCTAATTCTGAATGTTTTCATTTTTAGTTGTTTTAATTCTGGATGTTATTTCTCTATTCTGGATGTTTTCATTTTTAGTTGTTTTAATTCTGGATGTTATTTCTCTATTCTGGATGTTTTCATTTTTAGTTGTTTTAATTCTGGATGTTAATTCTCTATTCTGGATGTTTATATTTTCTAATTCTGGATGTTTTCATTTTTAGTTGTTTTAATTCTGGATGTTATTTCTCTGTTCTGGATGTTTTCATTTTCTAATTCTCGATGTTTACATTTTTAGTTGTTTTAATTCTAAAGTTAATTTTTACATTGGCGACAAATCGCCAGTGATAGCAAGGTCTAGCTAGCTAATTATATACCTAAGCTATACTTGAATGTAACCAAAAGCTAAATTTTACACAAGCTATGACAATCAACTAAACTTTTAGCGTGAGCTTTATTAATTTTAACTTCCAAAATCTCATTTTGCTGAAAGACCTCATCCCAATTGCTGACATTTTCACTCTGTCGTTTGAGTTTAATTTCTTCCATTCATGCACGCAACTTAACTGTGCAAAAATTTCCGTCTGTTTCTAGACCAGTTTAAGAAAAAGGAAAAAATCAGTTCGGTGTCACAATTGTCATTATATAGGTTGCACGAAATAGCCAAACTTTCTAATTAAAATAATGTTTAGGCAGAGTATTGTTCCTGTTATAATTAAGGAAATTTCCTTTTACTGGTGGAACAGAAATTCAGAATTTTGATAGATCCAGTTATTCAGAGAATAGCTTCTTCTGTATTTAAATTAATCACACATAACATGTTTCTAAAAGACAAACAAACAGTAATTAAAAAATTAATAGGCCTATACATAGCTTATCCTTAAACGTATATATCATAGCAGACGTTCTTAGTGCATCGTACCTATACATACTGCTCGTATATCGTTTTGGAATTTGAAAAAAGAACGGGATCCAGAATTATCTGTTGTCATTTCTCAGTAGCTATTCTGTCTAATATTAATAAATAATTTACCATCATGCTTACACTCGACCATCCTAACTTTCAGTTGGCCATGCATTACAATAACAAAAAAAAAAGCAAATTATGAGTAAGATAAAGTAAAATGAATTAAATTTTAAAAAATGCAAATTATAAGTAAGATAAAGTAAAATGAATTAAATTTTTAAAAAAATCTCAAAGCTTTCAGATTTTATATTACGCATAAATGGGCGTTTATTCATTTATACATACAGAGGCATTTCAAGATAATTTGGGCTAAATATATTTAAACACAGAATATCTTTACAATTTCCGATAGACCGTCTCGCGCGCTGGAGATGAAAATATTTTAATCCGTACAGTGTGTTGCCACTGCTTGCTTTGTAATCGTTGAGTTTCTTAATCATAAATTCGTTAAAGTATAAAGCATATGAAAAAGATAATAAAACAAATTCGAGCTTCCAGGTGTCCATATTCGGGTGGAGGACTACGCTCTTCAAAATGTAATGGCTTTAGGTATCGTCGTTTTTTTCACAATGATAGAAACATGCATACATTCCTGCAGATTCTTTATTATTTAATTTATTTAACTATAATGCAGGGCGCTAATATTTGGTGGCAACAATTTGAAATGCGATACAGCATTTATAGCAATTCGACGCGAAATGCTGTTTCGAGACTAAGAGCCCTTCATTTTTAAAAAAGTTTTATAAGTTCTACACAAAGTCTTTATAACGAAATGTTGTACGCCCTTTGGGTGTAGTGCTTTTTAATTCGTCATCGTCATCGTCATTATCATCGTCAACATTTACTTCTGCATTACTCCCGACTAAGAATTTCAAATTACATTTCTTTACTTTTGGAAACACAGACGTTTTGAATTTTTAACTGAATTTTCTTTACAGCAGCTAAATATTGGGGTTTAAGATTAATTATTTTTATAGCAATATATAAGGCAAACAATTTTCCGAATATCACTAATCTCATGTTCAAATATAGCAGCACTTCAAAATATATCTTCGTACATATTTCATCAATAATTAAATGTCATTTTCATACAAATGAAGATCATTTTCAAACATTTCTACGCACCTGAAACTTGTGAAAATTGATTTAATCAGACTTCGAATAGAAACAAGAATATCCGTTACTGTGTCTTAAGGGGGCTCATACACCTTAAACCCCTTATGAGCTTCGAATTATGTGACTGTTGCAAGAAGTGAGATATTTTATTTATTTTAAAAGTAATTACCTCCAACGTTTTACAGCTGACTACATAATATAGCTGCTTTGGAAACTAGTAACCAGAAATTTTGTGTTGCCACAAATATTTTTGTAATTTAATCAGCTTTGTGACAAAATGTTTCGTCATTTTTCCACCTTGCGCGCATGATATTTTAAAAATGGCTAATGGTACATACTTGAAATTTGATGGAATTCTTTATATGGGCACTATTTTCTAACTGAACCGAAAATCTGATGAATATTTTAATATTAAAAAATGTTATGCACGGAAACATTACAGATTTTTTTTAATAATATACATTTTATAAACTTAACTCCAAATAAAATAAAAATTTAACATGAAATTCACAGTTTTTTGCTTTACAGTAGTTTCCAAATGTTATAAAAGCTATATATAAACTATGGAATTAAATAATGAAACAGATAATTTTAAACTGTGCGCGCAAGGTGGAAACATGACGAAAATGTTTGTCACAAAACGGATTAAATTATAAAAATGTTTGTGGCAACACAAACTTTCTGATTACGATTTCAGAAAGCAGCTATATTATATAGTCAGCCATAAAAGTTAGGAAATAATTGCCTTTAAATTAAATAAGTTATCCCAATTCTTGCAACAGTCACATATTCGAAGATCATAAGGGGTTTAAGGTGTAGGAGCCCCCTTAATACACATCCATTGTAATCCAACAACTAATTTCTGGTGACTTCCCATGTATTTAAATTAATCACTCATAAGGCGGCTATAAAAGTCAAAAACATATAGTGAAAGTTAAAACGTACTCTTAAAAAAAAGTTTATTGAAAGATAAACGTACATATCATGACAGATGTTCATGCTGCATTTTAACTTGATCGTACATCTTTCTTGAACGCAAAAGCAGAACTACATCCAGAATTAGCTGTTGCCATTTCTCAGTAAATATTCTGTCTAATATTAATAAATAATTTACAGTCATACTTATACGTTAGATCCCAGGATTATGTCTGTACGTTCATATTGATTTAGTTTCATATTGCTATGATATCAGATACGTTGAGAAAGCGTGGAATTCAATCGTATCTCTGGTATTCCTAGTTTAAATTTTGAAGCCATTATGTGTAGATATAAGGAATTACTGCAATCCTTATCGGTTGTCCTATATTACAAGTTACTGGCATGAGCACCTGCAATTGGAAAATTCAGAGTTCATATCCCGGTAAGAATACGGTGGACATTTCATGTTTTTCAGTCCAAAGTCTTTAATAATCTCTACAGTAGTTGCAGAATTAAAATGTAGTGTGTGAAGTTGAACATCTACTTGATTATTATCTTTATTTTGATGTAATTTAGTAAATGATGTGTACACCACATGACTTCCTTGTACGGAATATTATATTATGCGCATTTTTTCTTGCATTTCATTTAAACTTATTGGATTGAATTCAATCTACTTCGACAGCGCATAAACCAGAACAGAATAAATGCATTCTGTAAAATTCACTCTAGTATTTGTTACCATAGCGAAACTCTGGCGTTAGATTCACTTAACAGTATTAATAATTATATAACAGTTAACTTATATATTTCGTTCATATTATAACTCATAATGCACAAAATTTATATCATTTAAAGAATAGAATTATCTAATCGTTGCCACATGTTCTATTCAAGTGCTATAATAAAGCTAGAATGATGTATAAGAGAAATTAAGCAAACAAAACAAAAAAGAAACTTTTCACATTGAGTATTTCTCATTTAATTAATTCAGTTCTCACTTCGCGAGAAGGCAAAAATACATAAAAACTCAAAATATCTATATTAAAAATTACGAAGTAAATCTCAAACACTTATTTCCTCGAAAAAATTCCGGAAAGAATTAAGCAAGATTTAATTGGCAATAATAAATGAATGCTTTATCTTTGTTGTTGCGAAGCTAAGTTTCTCTAGATTGGCAACAAATCCACTAATCTGCTGTTTCAAATGTAAACATCAATGGCCGCCATTAAAAACAGGCTTAGCGGCAATTAAACAACTTTAAAATTGCTGATAATTCTAAAAATATTGCACACAAATTTACTAAAGGCATAAAAACCTTAACCGGAAGATAAAAACAACATAATACAATCATTTTTAAAGCAAAAAATGTACAATTTACAAACATATACGAGTAAAGAAACTGAGATCACTGAGCCGGGTAACAGAGTGGATATATATATAAATGTATTTATATACGTTTGGTGCGGCCGATTGCAACCAAAATACGTGGTGCACATCTACATGTTATAGCAGTCCTATTTACAAAATTTCAACGTTCTGAGGCTACTCGTTTTTGAGTTATGCGAGATACGTACGTACGCACGTACGTACATACGTTCGTACAGACGCCACGAAAAATTCTTTTCAGAATTAATTTTAAAGCAGTTTTATAATTTTTTTGAAGGAAAAGAGTCTTTTATTCTTTCCTTACGTACAGATATCACGCAAAAACATTGTTAAATTGCATTCGATAGCAGTCAAAATGGATATTTTCGTTGAAATATGCTGCCTGAAACTTTTCGCGATTACAATACTTCCTTTTTACTTCGTACAAGGAAGTAAAAAAGAAAAAGAAAAAGCGTGGACTCATTTCTGATCTAGTGATATTAAATGAAAGTTCAGATACCGTGCATTGAAGGGCAAATGAACAATAAACAAGAATCTCGTTTTTAAAACTATACAACGGTATACAGGGTTTGAATTTGGAGAATTTAGATCATTGCCTAAATTATTTAAATAGTTCAAAATCGCATTCAAGAAATCCAGTGCACCAGCTGAAGAACGGGTTTTGAAAACTTTTAGCCGTGGAAAACTGAAAAGTTATAAGGTATTTATCCCGCCTTCTTAACGTGCCTTCTTGGTGTAGTGGTCAGCACGCTCGACGCCTATTCGAGAGGTCCGTGGTTCGAATCTCGGCGAGGGCATTGCTCATTTTTCATCTCTCCTGCTTCGATATAACCTAATGTCTTTACAACGTATTCAATTGTGAATCTTTACGTAATTTTTCGGCGGTATAAGTAGTACCTTTGATTCAATACTTGTCGCAAAAATAGACATAATTTTTGCAGATTCTCTAAGTTTTGCACAATATACATTGAAAACGAGTACAGAATGGACAGAAAATTGAGACTTTACCATCTGTGATAGGGCTATATTCCTGTGGCATTATTATACTGCATAAAAATACGCATGGCGGGGCAGGAAATAGCGGTAGAACACTTTCACCTTAGTATCGTGTCCTACTACAGTGCTGAATTACAGGCTAGAATAAAAATATAAATGTAAATGCATTTCGGGGTGCTTATAAGAATGCGTTTGAGTTCATGAAAATAAACGAGATATTCGATAATATTTGAGAGGTCCATGGTTCGAGTCCCGGGTAGGGTATTGCTCTTTTGAGGGCATTCCTCTTTTTTCATCTCTCCTTCTTCGAAAAATCCTAATGTCTCTACAGTGGCGCCCGAACTAAAAGGTGGTGAATGATGATTCATCACTACCAGGATTTTGCGATTGGTTTGCGCAAAACCCCAATCGTCCTTTAAAAAGGGAGTATATAAGGTATAAAAGTGGAGTATATCCCGCCTTCTTAGCATGTCTTCGTGGTGTAGTGGTCAGCACGCTCAACGCGTATTCGAGAGATCCGTGGTTCGATTCCCGGCGAAAGCAATGCTCATTTTTCATCTCTCCTGCTTCGAAATAACAAACAAATTATGATTTTCTGATCAGTCATGATGCGATCGAAAGTTTAGAAGCCCCCCTCTAAAACAAAATTATTTCGTAATTGGCGAAAGTATTCGAACTTAGACTTTGTTTCGCTAATGCATGTTAAATCATATTCACGAGTAATTCCGAGGAGTTTATATTGTTACGTGCGTACGGGTTTGTAATAGATTGCATGCACAAGTCTGATACTGGGTTAATAAAATTAACATTTTATCAAAAGAAATACTTCAGAACTCTGGAATTTTCCACATAAATATTCGTACAAGTGTTCACAGTATTATACTGTATAATACTTCAAACTACCAAGGAAGTTAAACACAATGCAATGCAAAGCACATCTAAAGAGAAACTAACTCGGATATCTCAGTTCACGAGGAGCAAAACAACTCACAACGACAATAACTAAGCAACTGAGACCAGATGCTCTCTCCCCGGGCTTTTATAGTTTTCAACCGGTCGCCGAGATAGTTCTGGTACTTTCTGCTTCTCGAAATTACTGGAAAGGAATACGAGGATGGAGTAACGGTTGCAGCTAACATAGTGGTCAATTTCATTTATTCAGTTACAATATTTATTACAGTGATACAGTGACCGGACCGAAATGTCACCAAACGGTTGCCAAATTTCGTGACAAAATAAGTCGCCAAAACCGTTATCACCTTGGCGATATCTCGCCAAATTACCGAGATACCCATTACTCAGTGTTAAATGCATTTGCCCCTGTATTCTACTTTTTCGGCATAGCTTCTCATTAGAATTTTCATGCTACAAAAAAGAAAAAAAAAAAAAAAAAAAAACTTTAACAGTTTTACTTATTAGTCCAAAGGAATTTGAATCCCGAAGGACTATTAGTTTCGTTTTGGCATTTTGCGTCGGACTCATAAATGTCGGTTCACTTTTCAAACTGTTGCCACAAAATGTTAGAGTCCTGCATTATATTTGAAGAAATTAAATAATGAAAAATCTGCATAAATGTATGTATATTTCTCGTATTGTGATAAAACAACGATACATAGAGTCATCGAATTTTGAATAACGTAATCCTCCGACGAATATGAGCATGTGGAAGACCAAATTTGAAATTTGAAATTTGTTTTATGATCGATTTCCTATTTTTTAAAACTTTGACGAATTTTTGATTAACAAACTCAAGGATTTCAAAGCGAGCAATGGCAACGTTATGCAGAAAAAACATTTTTATCTCCAGCGCGTGAGTCTCTGTATCGGAAACTTAAACAGTAGTGGGGGAATTTTATTTAATGTATTATTTAAAAAGAAAACTTGTCTTTCTGCTACAGATCTATTCTTACATACTTTATGATAATTTTCTCACCGTTGTTTCTTTATTGTTGTCAAATATCGCCGTGACTGTTTAAAGTTTAACTTGCTTGGATATTATCCAATATTAAACTCTGTGTAGACCTTACAAGATTCATCGCTAAGTACCACAGCAACTTGAGAAGGATGTAAAAAAGCTTTTACTTAAAGCTAAATAAGTTGAACAGAAGGCAGTTTTAGTGCTTACAACTCCATCACTATTTATGGCGAGAAACTTAAAAAGCTGTAAGTCAAATTTAAATAAACTAGTAACCAAAGGCTACACAGGCAACTTAACGCGAAGTTGGCTCAGAACCCCACCGGCGTTAATTTCAACTATCGGCAATTATAACGTAAGGCCGAAGACACGAACTCTTATACGTTACTAATGTAAACCTTACTAATGTAATCTGAATGTACTAAAGTAAACCTCAAGGTCTCAAGAGGCAGAACGCAACCCTTACTATAAATACACGCGAATTAATTTGCATTCTGGTGGAGAAACGGGAAGAGAGAAATGACAGAATAGGTTCAAACATAAAATATCTGGTTATTCAAATTAAAGGAACCTCACAACTAAAACAACTTGCACACAAAAGCAAATTAAATATTCAGCATAGCATTATTTTATTCGCTTTTAATGTGTTTACGCTGAAACAGGAAAATAATTGGTTAATGTTTTGACAGTAGAGTTAGCAAACTAGACGACCTGCCTCGTAATATTACAATTATGAAAAAAAAATTATCAAGCAATGTATAAAGTCTATTTTAAAACACGTTATTTGCTGAGGTTAAATTTTTTCTATATCTTCTACTTTCTCAACTCTACCTTAAATGCAACTTTCCGAATAATGCCGAGCGAGAATCTTAGAGAGAGAAAGTATTGACGGCTAAGACCAGAAGCTTGTAACTCTGATTGTAGTCCTGTATTAGTTATTGGTGAGCTTTTGCTGTTACTGTAATAGTTACGTAAGATGGCGCACTAGCATAAAAGCCTATATTTGATATATTTCCTTAATTTCTTTAACATATTTTAATATGCACGTATATATACGTTCTTACAGATATCACAAAAATATTCTACACCGTATATATACGGCCTTGCCGCTTAGAGGGTTTTAAACGATTTGTTGTTAAAACTTAAATGTCCCTAAATAAAGTAATACGTTTCATTAGCCAAGTTTAGTCTTCAGTTTAATATTTGCTTCCAAAGCAACTGAATTACTATCTTTTGAAGTGGCAACGTTATAATTTTGGCATAGTTTCAGTTTTTTTTTCAAATCAAAGCCTAAATTACAGGTACATATTTGAGGTTTTTTACTCTTGTAATTATTCTGTGCTGTTGAAATTTTAGTTGAAAACAAATAAGAATTTATCTAGCATTCAAGGAAAGTTACGCTGTGTTTCGATTAAATGTACTTATTTAGTAATCTCCTAAATATACCTGTGTTTCCTCTCAGCTAATTATTTAAAATAATTTAACAAGCTCAATAACCACTAAGGAACACTAAGGCTTCCTAAAAATGTAGAAGTTTACAAGCAGCCGAGCGGTGAAATAGCTGAACACTGGTAGTTTCGCCCTGTTTACGATTCCAGGCAAACGGTATGACTGCGTGGCCATTTTCATGGTTTTTTTTTCTATGTGTAACGTGTATAGGAGCCAGTTTCCCTTAGAAAATACTCCAAGAAGGTGAATATTTTATTAACAAATAACAAATCCTACAATTTTCAAAACGAACAGTGCACGGAATAATTTTTTTTTTCTCCAGCGCACAAGAATGTCTATCGGAGATTCTACAGATGTGCTGTTTTTAAATATTTTGTGATTTTGCTGTTAAATCAAATTTTATTTGGCGTAAGCGCCAAGAACGGGATATTTAATAAATAAAGTAAACACATAATGTTAATAATAAAAAGACATCTTGGTTAGAGAACTGAATATTGATATGATAAACGTAGTAGATAGATTGATATGATAAATCTAGTATTCTAGACTGAAAAAGAAAAAAAAAAAAAAACAGAAAAATGTATGCCAAACTTAGCGCTGCTTCGGGGATTCTAAACGTGGCGGAAAAAAAGTGCTTAGTAAAAAATCTAAAAAGACAAGAAAACATGTGTTGGTAGAAGTGAGTGCTAAGAGCTCAGCGAGAGCTTAAAAACCTTAACAAACCCTTTTGGCCGACCGTTACAATCTGAAAACTTTCAGATTAGTTATTTATTTATTTTGGTAAGGTTTATTTTAACCCTCTGAACGTCGGGATTTTCGTTAAGAAAACACAAATTTTCCAAAACTACTATGAGAACAAATTATTTTTTTGATTTTAATGTAAAAACGCTTCTGGTATTTCATATCTGTATTTGTTTTCTTTTGATATATTTTCTTAATTTCTTTGACATATTTTAATATGCACGTATATATACGTTCTTACAGATATCACAAAAAATATTCTAGGCCGTATATATACGGTCTTGCCGCTTTGAGGGTTTTAAACAACTTGTTGTTAAAACTTAAAAGTCCCTAAATAAAGTAATACGTTTCTTCATTTTATTCTGGTAGTTTTCTAACCATTCAATAGTTTATGTAAATTAAAAGAAAAAAAAGATAAAGATTAAAGAAAAAAGTCTTGTAAGCTGTTCCAAAAATCTTAGATCCAAAATCGAGAATTATTGACACAGAACAAGAATAAAAAGTAGGTTGTTAATCCTGCAATATTCCAGCTGAAATCCTAGAACGAAAACGGAAAGGATTTTTCTATTGCTTGAATTCCTGGTATGTCAGCCCGTTATATCTTTTCAAAGATAAGCAAGGAAAATATAGAGTCCATTCGCGGAGACGAAATATCCAATACATTTCCACTGCGAACTATTTCATTGGCGAGGAAATGTCAGGAGCAAGATATGAAGGATTTCGGAAAAACTGTCAGCTTTGTCTGTAATGACATCCACGCTCTCTGCGATACCCTACCGGAAGTTGGCTGGACGATTTAAAAATAATTTCCTGTTTGTAGAAGCATCGAGAACGAGAAACGATTTGTCAGACTGAAGGTAATATCATGAAGGAAAAGAATCAACAGATTATTTCCCTAGGAATTTTCCATAATATGTAATCTATCTCCGCTTTCTTTCAATGAAAGAATTTTAAAATATATAAAATGTAAAATAATTTGCACTCGAAGTTCTAGTTGTATGTAAGTTTTTTTAAAACAATATTTCTTCTGGAAAACTTACAAAAGAATTTAAAAATATATAATATGTAAAATAGTAATTCCCACTCGAAGTTCTTGTAGTTGTATCTTTGTAAGTTTTTCAAACGATATTTCTTCTGGGAAACTTACCTTAAAATAGACATTTCAATTAACTTACGATTTGTGGCACATTTTGTTTAGAATATTTTAATTTCTGCCATTTGAACTGATGATAAATAAAAACGTAAAGTTATTACTGTGTATGTACAATTTTTAGGCTATAATTCGGGCCCACCAGCGGCCGAGCGGTAAAAACGCTGAACACTGGTAGTTCGGTCTGAGGTTCGAATCCCGCGAACGGGCTGGCTGCATGGGTGTTTTCGTGGTTTTCCCCATGTGTAACGTGTATACGAGCCAGTTTCCCTTAGAAAGTCCTCCACGAAAGGCATCCCTCCCTTTAGGCAGATAGCCCTCGTGTGCTTTGCCATAATTAAATACACACACACACACTAGGCTATAATTCTTTGCTGTACTTCCGTTACCGTAGCTTAAAAATCTCTTGGTGAGTCATTGCTCTTTTGTAGAGACATTGCGTTATTTTTGAAGTAGGTGGTTTTCCCCATGTGTAACGTGTATACGAGCCAGTTCCCCTTAGAAAGTCCTCCACGAAGGCATCCCTCCTCTTAGACAGATAGCCCTCGAGGCTTTGCCATAATCACACACACATACACACATTTTTGAAGTAGGAAACAAGAAAAATGAGCAACGCCCTCGCCAGAACTCAAACTGGACCTCTCGAGTACGATCAAAAGTGCTACCGTTACACCACAAAAGCATGCAGAAAGGAAGGATAAAATACCTTATATACTCCCCCTTTTAAAGAGCGACTGAGGATTAGGGGATGCAATCGCCTAATCCTGGCGGTGAAGAATCATCATCCACCACCTTTTAGTTCGGGCGCCACTGTAGAGTAGGACTTTTTTAAGTAGAAAAAGAGAAACATGTGCAGTGCCCTTGCTTGGTCTCGAACCTGGATCTCGCGCCGAGTGTGCTATCGTTACACCACGAAGGCATGCAGAAAGGAGCGAGCATATACCTTATATACTTACGACAACTTTGCCGAGATCTGGGCTTAAAAAACAATGGCGCAGAGGTGTAAAATCAATAAATAAAATTTTTAAATCCTCACGTTTGGCAACAAAAGTAATAAATTTTCATGAATTGTTATGGAATGTTGTTAAATATAAGCATAATAAGTAGATTTAACTAGAGCACCATTGGTCGAGTAGTATACCACACGAGTGGTAATAATTCGATCAAATCCCAGCAGTGAACGAACTAGCTGCATGGGCGTTTGCTAGAACGGGAAAGCTATCTGCCTAAGGAAAGAGATGCCTTGTTGGAGGGTTTTATAAAGGAAACCGGTTCGTGTACATCACAGCTGTACCAAGATATTTTTTCACCTGAGAAAAAAGGTAAATGCTTGCCCCCATATATATATGTGTGATGTACCAGTTTTCGTCCGGAATAAATAGATTGGTGAAGAATCATAGATGTAGTCGTACCTTAAATTATCAGACGATAAGTTTAAAAAGCAGGATCCGTTTATTATATTTCAGGAGAAAATAGCAATTACAAAAATCTGATCTCCGGAGTAAATAAAAAAGAATTACTAATAACTTTTTGTATGAAGTTTACTGCATCATTACATTAAAGAAAAGCCGCGATATTCTTTTGCGAGTCCTTTTATAGCCTCTGGAAAGGCGGAGCTTCCAAGAAATGACGTCAGCCAATCCAGTTCGCTTTAAATATTTCCAGAACACTCTATAACTGTACGTGTAGAAAAGGCGGGAAAAACAACTTGACTACGGGGCTGTGGATTTAATTCCACGTACTTTCAAATAAGAGACCGTCGCCATTAAATAATGAAAAGAACATACAGTTAGAATTTTAAGTGTATTCTTGACTATGGAATTTTATCATTACATATATATGTATATAAAATAACTATATTTGTATTAAACAAAAGTAACTGTATTAAATCAAAATATCATAATTCTTATAGCAAAAATTATACCATAATTCTTAACGTATTTGTTAATCGTAGCTTTATAAATTCAGCAAAATATTATAGCCAATTACTTACAACTTTCAAATGAAAACTGGCTTGTATTCACGATATACACGAAGGAAATTACAAAACCTTATATCCAAACCTGCTCGTCATGATTTGCACCCGGGCAAAACTATCAGTGTTCCACGGTTTTACCGTTGCTAGCAACTAACTTTTAGTCCATCCGCTTTCACGGTCTTTAATTTTCAAGCACATTGAAAACTTCGTTCCACCTCAGAAGATCAAGTAAGTATTAGTTAAATAAGCGGAGAGGGTTAAATTGTTCTAATAGGTTAATTAGGCTTCTTAACTCTTCAAATAATCTCGCATTTATACTTAGAAAGGAACCCACCAAGCGTACGAGCGGCAACGTCGCTGAACACTGGTAATTCGTTCGGGATTCGAAAGCCGGGAAACGAGCTGGCTACTGGGCGTTTTCGTAGTTTTCTCCATACGTAGTGTGTATACGAGCCAGTTGCCTTAGAAATTCCTGCACGAAGGCATGCATCTCCATTGGCAAGTAGCCGTCAAGTACCTTACCATAATTAAATAAATCAGACTGTTCACGTAGAAATATTCTGGAAAATTATGAAACTTTTGATATGTTACTGCTGTTTTTTGTTATATTATTTTGAGAAAAGAAACTTAAGAGATTTAAGAGTTTTAGCTATGTATACCTCGCTCATTAAAACTCATCTGCATTTTCTTAATAAATATAGATATATTTTTAACAAATGTATTTTAAACTTGTTTTTTATCGGAAAAGGACTTCAAATTTTACTTTAAATAATGACTTTTAATAAGAAGAATTTTTATCTTTTCTTTTCTTGCATCAGTCACCAAGTGGTTTAAGACCGACGAATACCAGTAGTTTGTCCTGAGCTCAAATCCATGCAAACGGGGGGCTGTATAGTGTTTTTGTGGTTCGTGTCATGTGTAACGGGAATACGTGCCAGTTTACCTTAAAACGTCCTCCACGAAAGCACCGGTTCCCTTAGGCAGATAACGTAACGTAACCTATTTATTCTTATATAAAGAGTGAGAGAGTTCAAAAAATTTTTTGAGAATCTAAAAAGTTTAAAATGTGTTTGAAATCGAGTAAAATACATTTCTAAATCAATTATTGAATATTTGTTTGTCTTTGCTACTTAGCATAGTGATCCGTCAAAATGTCAAAATTTGGTTTGTTTCTTTCTTACAAATATTCGTTTACATAGATATCAGACGAATAAATAAACGGTATTTTTACGTGATTCATCATAAAGCCTGGGTTTCAAAAGCCATTTACGGAAATACAGAAAGAAAAGAAATTTACTTCCCCCGTTCCAATTGTGAAAACCTGCAAGCAGGCATTGAGAGATGGTGGCTGAAAAAAAAAACCTAGAATAATGAAAGACATAATTTTTTACCATCCCACTACGACAAAAGAAACTTTATCGACTTTTCTGGAAAGGAGCGAATCTGCTTTTCTTTACATTCGAACGGGAAGGAAAACGCAGTGGAATTTTTATATTGTTCCTTGTTACTTCACAGTTATGCACATCCGGGGTTCCATGTTTTGAATTCACAACATTTCCCAAAGATCTTTTGCTCGCTTGTAACGTAGAACTTGTAATTGAATTGACACTGACTGTTCTACAACACTCGAGGCTTTTATTCACGCATTCTATAAGTCTTTTGGAAGCCAATGACAACAACAGAAAAAAAAAGAAGATGGAATTTGAAATATTTTTATATCCCTTTAGTCAAATCTAAAAAGAAAGAATAGGCTGGAAAACGTGTGTCAATTTTAATATGAAATTTAAACATCTTTGTCCCTCGTCTAGGCTTTGCAGGATATGCAACGTGAATAATTTTCTGCGTTTCAAAAACGTGTAACATGTTATATATTGAAGCATCATTTCGCTTGGTACAAAATCATTTCGTAGAGAGATTTTTGTCCCTTTCGCATTCAAATATCCTTTCCAGAGTTAATTAATTGAATCTGTTTTTAAACACAAGAAAACGGAGAAATACTCTTGGTTCATAAAGAATCGGGATCACAAGTTGGGTAATTCTCTTAAAATGGATAGAATTCTAATAAACCAATACCAAAACCAGGTTGAATTTTGCATCATTTTTTTTAAGTTATAAACTCCTCTATTTTGATTATTTAAATACTAGTTTAATCTTCTTCTGTTACCAACCGAGACTAACAGCGGCCGAGCGGTTAAAAAGCTCAACACTGGTAGTTCGATCCGAGGTTCGAATCCCGCAAACGGCCTGGCAGCATAAACGTTTTTGTGGTTTTCCCCAAGTGTAATGTGTATGTGAGCCAGTTTCCGTTAGACATTCCTCCACGAAGGCATCCCTTTCCCTAGGCAGATAGCCCTCGGGTGCTTTGCCGTAATGAAATAAACCAAACCAATCTATTACCAGACGGATTATCATCCCGTTTTTATCTTCATCCCCCTAGAATACAAAAGTAACAAGCATAGAGTAACAATCAATGAGAAAAACCCTCTTATTTTTCCTATTACTAGCACATCGCTAAAGACGACCAACAGCAGTAGATGTGACAAATCTGCAATTTGGTTTGGTTTGGTTTATTTAATTATGGCAAAGTATTCGAAGACTATCGAAGGGAAGGGAGGCTTCGTGAAGGACTTTGTAAAGAAAACTGGCTTGTATACACGTTACACACGTGGAAAACTACGAAAATGACTCATGCAGGCAGTCTGTTAGCCGAGATTACTTACCCCGGACCGAATTACCAGTATTCAGCGACTCTACAAATCCACCGCTGGTGGGTAAATCTGCAGAATCATTGTATCAAATCTCTTTATTTAATTTAGATTCTTCTTTCTTATTTAAACTCCTCTTATTCATCTGTCCTTGTGGAACGGTAGAAGGGAAGCAAATTTCAACATAAAAAATAACTTATTAGTCGAAATAAGTATAGAAAAATATTGAAAATGAAGTATAGAAAAGTGCACAAATCATAGAAAAAACAATATGAGAATTATAGAAATATGATTGGGAAATAGTTTAATAAATTTTACAAATAGTTTAAAATTAATTTAATTTACTATTAAAAAGCATATGATAACGTGAGTGAAATCTAAAACAGCCGCCACGGTATCAGAAGATTGGACGTACTTTTATGTAATTTTGTTCTCAAAAGAGACGATCGATTTTTCACGTAATGATCTGTAGAAGACAGTCATCATGAAAAGTGTGTGGTGTTGGTGTGGTGTATTTAATTATCGCAAAGCACACTAGGGCTATCTGCCTAAGGTGAGGAATGCCTTCGTGGAGGACTTTCTAAGGGAAACTGGCTCGTATACACGTTACACATGGGGAAAACCACGAAAACACCCATGCAGCCAGCCCGTTCGCGGGATTCGGACCTCGGACCGAACTACCAGTGTTCAGCGGCTTTACCGCTCGGCCGCTGGTGGGCCATCATGAAAGGAATCACCATATTGTTGAACATGTAAGCAAAGGCATCAAGATATCGTTGATGAAAGATCATAGCTTGTATAATTTACCTTTTTGTAAATCTGAACACTGATTTTTATGCTTTTACTTCTCATATTAACTGAATTGCTGTTCTAGTCTTCCCTTTTCAACCTGCCCAGTTGTCAGAAACGATTAAATTAGATACGTCGATCGGTTATAGATTTAATCGATTATACGTCAAGCGATTTATTATTATTTCATCAGGTTACGATCCAGAAAAACCTCTCGTACATAAAGATTTATAAAACGTATGATGTGTGTACCACATGACTTCCTTGTGCTGAATGAATATTTATTATATTGTACGCAATTTTCCTGCATTTCATTTAAACATATTGCATTAACAGGTAACGAATTTTGAATTAAATGTACTTCGTCGATAGCGCATAAACCATCATAGAATAAATGCACTCTTTAAAGTTCACTATATTTATTTACCATAGCGACACTTCGGCGCTAGGTTCACTTAACAGCGTTACATGTCATTCATTTATAACTCAGAGTGCACAAAAATTATATCATCTGAAGAATTGCCACATGCTCTATTCAAATACTATATTAAATCGAAAACGATGTATCAAAGAAATTAAACACGAAAGAAACAATTTTCGCCTACCTAATGCGCATGCGCTACTAATTAATTCAAATCTCACTTCGCGGCAAGGCAAAAACACGTAAAAATTGAAAATATTTTCATAAAAATTGAAAGATATAGAAAACATAAAACACCAAGTACATGTTAAAAGAATTTAAAAAAAAAAAAAAAAAAAACTATTTTTACAATTAAAATTACAGTTTGTATGCAAAAAAAAAGCTAATAACTTAAATGATAATTCCAGAAGGAATTAACTATAATGTAATTTCGAATAATAAAAGAAGGCATTACTTAGTTATTGCGAAGCTTCGTTTTTCTAGATTGGCAACAAATCCGCTATTCTTCTAAGTTTCAAACGTAAACAAATATGGCTGTCATACTAAACAAAAAAATGAGGCTTAGCCGCACTTAAAAAACTCTTAAATTGTGGATAACTTCACAATTATTGCATGCAGGTTAACTAAAGGCATAAAACCCTTAACCGAAAAATGAGAACAACATAATTAAATCATTTTTAAAGCAAAAAAATGCACAATTTACAAATATATAAGAATAACTGAGATCACTGAGACGACTAACAGAGTGGATATATATGTAATAATAAAATTCCATAGTCAAGAATACACTTAAAATTCTAACTGTATGTTCTTTTCATTTTTAATGGCGACGTTCTCTTATTTGAAAGTACGTGGAATTAAATTCACAGCCCCGTAGTCAAGTTGATTTTTTCTCCTTTTCTACACGTACAGTTTTAGAATGTTCTGGAAGTATTTAAAGCGAACTGGATTGGCTGACGAAGCTGACGTCATTTCTTGGAAGCTCCGCCTTTCCAGAGGCTATAAAAGGACTCGCAAAAGAATATCGGAGGCTTTTTTTTAAATGTCACGCAGTAAACTTCATACAAAAAGTTATTAGTAATTCTTTTTGTATTTACTCCGGAAGTATGATTTTGTAACTGCTATTTCTCCTGACCAATAATAAATGGATCCTGTTTTTTAAACTTATCGTCTGATTATTTAAACTACGACTAAAGCTGGTACATCACAAATATATATATACATATATTTATATAGTTTTGGTGCGGCCGGTTGCAACCAAAATAGGAGGTTATAGCATACATGTTATAGCATGTTATAGCAGTCCTATATACAAAAACTCAACGTTCTGAAGATACTCGTCTTTGAGTTATGCGAGATACATACATACATATGTACGTAGGCACACGTACGTGCGTACGTAAAAAATGCATTTTAAATCAGTTTGATAATTTTTTGGGGGAAAAGAGTCCTTTAATTTGTCCTTACGTACAGATGTCACGCAAAAACATCGTTAAATTGCATTTGATAGCGGTGAAAATGGATATTTTCGTTGCAATATGATACCCGAAATTTTTCGCGATTACAATACTTCTTTTTTACTTCGTACAAGGAAGTAGAAACGCCAAAAATTTGAAAACTATTCCTAAAGCTTACGCGTCTAATGCTATGCGTTCAGAAAAGTGCATCCCCTGACACTCCAATAGAAATCTCCTATTTACAAATGTTTAAGCAGATTACGAATGCGACGTCTCATATGCACTAATTCCTTTAGGAGACTAGTCTCGTTTGTGAGGTTTCATAGCACAAAATGCATGTTTGGGAAAAGTGATATATATATATATATTTGCTAATTGCATCTCTTTCGACAGATAAGCTTTCAGACAGTGGTGAAATTGTCGCTTCCTGTGGATTGAATAACAATACATCTCTCTAATTAAATTTCGATTAATGCGTTTTTTAAACGCAAATAATCGACATAAAGAACATCATCGCTATCAGGTACCTAATTCGAATTTTCAGTCGTGAAATGGATGTGCTGATCACTGAAGCATAACTGAAAATAGAAGAAATGTTTTTAAATCCTAATAAATGGAAAAATAAAACGTACACATTATGTCTGTAAGCACACAACCGTTCGGTAGCCAATACAGCTAATATATCGAATTCGAAAATTTTTCGTCAATTATAAAGATATTATAAAAATAAAAATACCAGATTGTATGCATATATATGTAAGATATAACAAAATATGATAGCTGTTTCAAAAAAATAATTGCGACCTCAAAATTAACATTCTAAATTTGGTAATCTGCCCCTAAATACATCTCTTCTTACAGGTTCCAGACTTTTCTATCTTACGTAACGTTTTAATGCAGATGCCTCTTGTCCAATCAAATTAATTGTAAACCAGAACTCTGAACTGAAACTTTCTCACTCCCAGCGTTCTTCCTCTGAAGTTCTATGATACTCTGCCCTTTTCCGCGTTAGCTCTCCTGCTGGTAAGATGCTTTTCATCCATGCTGCTGCCGCTTACTTACTTAAGATGACGTAGTACTTCAAAATGGGAGTTATTCTATTCAAATATTATTAAGAAATATCTTGTCTGGAAAAGGATTATTTTATATGCATGGAAGAAATAAAGATTGTGATTTTTCAAGATATGTTGTGCTAAATTGCGTCATCATGCTTTCCACTCTGTCACCTTCAAGCCACTACAGTCTTCTCGGTCATGTACGCAGTATCGTAATCTGTTGGGAGTTCCACTGCTTTCATCTGCGCATTTGAAATCATTACATATATATATAGAAAGAGAGAGAGAAATTTAGTACAACCAATTCCACAAAGAACCAAAAAAAGTGAAATTCAAAAGCAGTAAATTTCAAAATTCCCTGTAAATATGTAAAATTAACCATAAAAAATTGTGATTCTCTTTATATATAAACTGATGTTTTATTAATATTGTAGAGTCATTAGGATTTTTTTAGAGGCAGAAAAGATGAAAAATATGCAACCGCCTTTGCCGGGATTCCAACCACGGACCTCTGGAATACCGGCCCAGCGTGCTACCGTTACACCACGAAGGCACGCTAGGGAAGTGGGAGAAATACCTTATATATTTCCCTTTTTAAAGGGCGACTAGGGTTTTAGGGAAACTAGTCGCCAAATCCTGGGTGCGGAGAATCATCATCCACAACCCTTTTAGTTCGAGCGCCACTTGTAGAGTCATTAGGTTAATTGGAAGCAGGAAAGATGCCGCCTTCGCCGGGAACCGAACCACTGACCTCTTGAATACCGACCCAGCGTGCTACCGTTACACCACGAAGGCACGCTAGAAAAGTGGGAGAAATACCTTATAATATCAGTATCTTTATAATTGACAATAAGTTATATTGGCATTATTATGGGCAAATTAAAAGAAATTGCACGTTATGTAGAATTTCTGAAACACTAACGGACAGGTTTTAATGAAATTTGTCATGAATATACATTTATAACAGAGAAACAGATGTACCATTCAAAGTTCATTTTACGTACGCATGATTATCAGTAAAGCTCATAGTGCAGGGATGTACAAAATCTACGTTGTGATATCAAATTGAAAATGAGTTTAATATGGTGTATGGTCTCCTCTCACAGCCCGACGCAGCATGACGGCATGCTAGACAGGAAGCAGCTGAGGTAACGCAGCATGTCGCCATGCTAGACAGGAAGCAGCTGAGGAGACTCTATGGTAGTCGATCCGACTCCTACATTTAGGCAGTTTTCAACTCTGGAGTGGTGCTCGGAGAGAGATGGCGGCATGAAGCGGCTGTCCCAAGGTCAGGAGGAGATATGGCTAACCAATCTATGCGGTGAGAATCCTCACTTTCCAGGTAATCGATCGACCAGCATACGACCAGATCCCTCAGCGGATGAGCATTGTTGTCTATTAACAGGGATCCAGGACTCACTGCGCCCCCTGAAAAGGCGAAAGTTTGGCTGTAAGATCTCTTCTCTATACCTCATAGCAGTCAACGAGGTTTTGACCAAACATGTGCATTGGTATACCGCCTTTCAACATAATGTCACCAAAACCGTTACAACTGCACCACCGTAATGATCCTTTCCCTTACTGAGGGAGGGATGGTACCATGTTCCAGGCTCTCTCCAAATACAGTAGCGCCAAGAATCAGTGTCCATGTTTAATCTCCAGTGATCTGTAAAACGCACAGCACTTCACTGAAGTTTGGTCCAAGTGGCATGTTGTCTGCATCATACAAAACGCGCTAGCTAGTACGCTTCAGTGAGCGGAACGCAAACAGCAAGTCTTTATGCGTACAGACGTTTCTCATGAAGCCATCCGACAAGTATACACCGGGAAACTGGGTTTCCAGTGGCAGCACATAGCTCACATAACAGCTTTGATGCTGCATCAATCCTGTATCGTCGCGATTAAAGTGCCAAATAACGATCTTCATTCCTCGTTGTGGTTCAGGGTTGACCTCACACAGGTCTTTTCGGTATGGATTCAATGTTTTAAACCTGTTTTCACAAATGGCAGATGACATTGCGCGTTACATTGAGCTCTGCAGCCACCTGGCCACCTGCGCTTGTGACTGGTCTGTCTCTTAATCTACCGACAATTCTCGATTTCATTTCGTCATTCGTATGTACGTGGTTACCTGATATCTTATAAAATTTCCCTAACTCTTTCCAGAAGCATAATGAATATCATGAAGGAGAAGAAGAACACAAATCGACGAAAACCCCTTGTCCGATTATGTCCCCTCCACAATCGCAGCTCTGCAAGTATGCGCTTACGTTATAAGGTATTTCTCTCGCTTTCTTAGTATGCTTTCGTGGTGTAGTGGTCAGCACGCTCGACGCGTGTTCGAGAAGTCCGTGGTTCGAGTCCTGGCGAGAGCATTGCTCAGATTTACTTACAACATCTTCCCAATACCTTTTCTCAAGAGGCTCAAATGCAACCGACTCTTCCTCCCAGCCTGTACCAACCACGGGAAATTCCCAGCGTATTACAGACGATTCCTCAGACGGGACGTCAACTGTTCTTGTGGTTTTCGCGGAGAAGACTCGGAGGCACTTCATTACCTGCTCTCCTGCCCTCTGACAGAGCACCTTCGACAGCAGTTCTTTCCTTCCGACTACATCACATATCTTGTGAATAGACTGTTCAAGGACTATGACTGCAACAAGGGCATCTTAGAGATAATAAAGCAAGTGAATGAAAATAATTATATCCAAGAAACTACATAGGCGGCCTAACCGTCAGATTGCTAGCAATGACTAGGATGACTTCCTAACCCTGTAGTGCCATTAACTTAGTTTGGCGGAACAGGTTAAGTAAAGTGACCATATCTCTCTTGTTTCGAACCTAATGTCTTTACAAAGTATACAATTCTGAATATTTATGTAATTTTTCGGCGGGATAGGTAGTATCTTTGATTCAATACTTGCCGCAAAAATAGACATAATTCTTGCAGATTCTGTAAATTTTGCACAATATACATTGAAAACGAGTACAGAACAGAAGTCAATGGACAGAAAATTGAGACTTTACCATCCGCGATAGGGCTATATTCCTGTGGCATTATTATACTTCATAAAAATACACAAAGCATGATGGCGGGGCAGGAAATAGCAGTAGAACACTTATACTTTCGTATCGTGTCCTACCATACCATAGTGCTGCATTACAGGCTAGACTAAAAATATAAATGTAAATGCATATCGGGGTGCATTATAAGAATGCGTTTGAGTTCATGATAATAAACGTATATGCTTAATACTACAAGGATATAAAACATTTTGCTCTATTTCTCTCTCTCTCTTTTTTAACCCTGATAAGCAAGTTTGGGTGGATAATTAATCCGGAGATAATATGTAATGTTAAAAGAGGAAAAATTCCGCTATAGGTGTTTCCAATTATAAGATCTGGTCTCTTTAGGAAAAGACCCTTTTATTAATCCAAATAAAGTTTAACAAACGACACCAATTCGTGCTTACAGAAGCCAACACTTTTGGCTTAAATCAAAGATAATGGACAAACTAAAATTAATGTAGTTTAAGTATAACCTAACGTCGTCACAGTGTAACTAGCGCGCAAACTGAATCTGACCGAAGTCTTCCTAAACAAACAAGTCTAATGGCAAAAATAATGTTACAGAATTTTAATCGATAGAATGAGAGTTAACAGCGTGGCCTTCAAGCAAACAGAACACGCTTTGATTTCACCTTCTAAAATCTTTCTTTAAATATTTTCTTCATCCTACTTAATTTGAATATCGCGGGCGCTGGAAATTTACATCATGGCACGGGAATGAAACATGGGCTGATAGGAAAGTAATTTAGCTTAAAATAACTGGTCAAATTAAAATGAGACTTTATAACAGTGTCAAGAATAAATCCATTACAATAATCCATCGCATTATATTTTCGTACTCATGAAGAATAAAACCGTCACAAAACTGAAGGCCGCGTGCAGACGAGCTGTATATGAAGTGTCTCTTCTACTATTTTCACAGTTATTGATATCATTGGTGAAAATTATATTCCGTGTAAATTATATTTCGTATAAAATTCAATATTTTTCATTCAAACAAGAACTTACGTAATTAAGACACAATAAATTCAGACAACAAAAATCAAACAACAAAAATCAGCGTTATATTTTTAAAATTTTCGCAGGACTAGTTTCGATGGTTTTACCGAACCACCATCCTCAGCTGCAAAACCGCAAATGAACAAGATAGGAAATAGTCATTAGATAAGATAAGAAAGCCTGGGCAAGAATAAGTAAGTGGCGCCATCTGTTGGTGAAACCAGAACTAAAACATAATTTCTTTAAAGGACAAAGGCAAAGATGGATTGGAATTAGGATTGTTAACTAGAACCGAAAGATTTTTTTAATGTGAAATGCCTCTAGAAAATCCATTTCCCCAATGGAAGAAACCTTTTTTGAATAATTTTGGCAGCAGAAAAATTGAAAGTATGATTTTCGGACCAACAATGTTGAGCAACAGAAGACTTCAGTGTTTCCTTTTTTCTAACATATGCCTCATGTTCTTTGACGCGAAATTTTAAGGCTCTCTTAGTTAAGAACTTACGTTTCGCCATCGTGAACGCTTCACGTCATTTCAGTTTAGCATGTGTTTTGTAAAAAAAAAAAAAAAAAAAATTCACATTTTTAACAATGATTTTCTTTTTTTCTAAAAGAAGTTATCTGGAGGCATTAAGTTATTTTGAAGCAGAAGACATGAAAAATGAGCAATGCTGTCAACGGGACTCGAACCTGGATCTCTCGAATACGCTCCGAGTGTGCTAACCCTCACACCACGAAGGCAGGCTGAAAGGAGGGAGAAAATGAGAAAAAGAAGAACTTAAGCAATTCTTATTGATTTTACAATAAATTTAATTCAATTGTTGAAATATGACCAAGTAATGCAATTAAATTATTTATAATTCCGTGCTGAAGTATGTGATTAAAATGGCGAGTTAAATAGTTCCGTTACCTTAAGAATTAGACGAAATTTATGTTTCTGATAGGGTATTTGTGTAGGACCATCCTAAAATTAATTTTCGAATTGTTTAAAAAATCATTTCGTCTCCCTTGTTATAAAACATCATTTAGTGAAGCTGCCTTGTTGGTATAATTGTAGCGGAGCAGACTGCAGCCTTAGGTTAGGCATCCCTGCTTTCGCCGAGATTCATCCGTGTTTAAATCTCGGAGAAAACATGAATGTTTGTAAGTCTTGTGTACAGTGTCTTTGCAGCTTCGGGTCACTTAAAATACTGCACCGCCAAAAGTTTGATAATTGTACGGGAAGATGGGTGGAAGTTTGTTGGATTCGATATATAATAACACATGTCATTAAACTTATAATACACATTGATTTATTTATACTTTCTTCTTGGTTCAGTGTCTTTAGTCTTTTGAATAATGAATGCAGTTTCTTTAAATCAGGCGCCAAAAATAATAAATATATAAGTATTTTGAATTAATATTTTAAATAATTCATATTTTCATAAATATTAATCATAAGGTTATCAATATTTATTATTCATATTTTCAATATTCATTCTTCGGATGTTTAATTAAAATATGAAGTTTAAACATTTTATTCCTGCTTCTATTTTATATATCTAAAGCCTAGAATCGAAAGAATGCGTAACATTTTATATATTTTTATGTATACTGCAGGAGAATCTGGAGTTCTCCTTTTTAAATGGAAGTTCTGGGTATGTGGTCCTTTGGCCTTAGCAGAAATCAAGCCCTGAACAAAATGTAGTTTCTACCTGAGAACAAATACACGTTCAACTATCTATCAAAGCAAATAGTTTTCCTTTCTTTGGGGATTCAATATGAGATCCTAAGGATTTTTTTTTATGCAGCTGTGATGCTAAAGCGAAGAATTTCTACAGCAGGGGCTAGACTACCTCTCCAGCTCTTTCACCACGCTCAAGTGGTTTGCGTAGATCTGTAAGCTGTCCATTATCCTTCGCTAGACCTCGTTGGTCTCAAGGCCACCTGTATTTTCCATAAATCTTTTCTGTAGGACTCATATGGGGAGCTACCGTTGTTGAACAACAAATCAAATCTGTCATAGCACAACAATATTTCAGATATCGAATGTCAGTTTTTCGACATAATGAGATCCAAACGAAAAATATCTTTCGCCGAAAGAAAAAGTATATATTGGTCTGTTTCTCTGACTTTTAGAACTACAACTGCTCTTAACCATCAAGACCATATTTTTCTATCTCTCTATACAAACATACTCTATATTGTTGTGATCGCTGTTTTTATGCAATCCAGATTATATAAGTTTTTTTAACTGTTTGCACAAAAGTACAACATGCTTAGAAGCTTCGCTCCTACACGGTCTCGTTAACTAAAATTTTGCCCCTGAAAATAACTTGATTTTCTTTTGAGCTCTAGTAGATATATAAACACAATACAACCGAGTTAATATTGCGTAGAAATCTCTTCCTTCGGTAAAAAAAAAAAAAAAGAAAAAAAAAAGAAAAAAAAAAAAACATATATTATTATGAGCGTCGTCTTATGCTTACGTAGCACAAGAGATAGTTTTAGGAAAACTCTACAACTTATTTTAAAACCAAACTTTGAACTTACACAGCCCGATTTTGACTTCGAAATTTCTGGAAACTTAGTAAACTCAGACTGTTTTTCCTCTGTGGAATTGAGTTGGAGGAAAGCTATAGATCACAAAAAAAAAAGAAAAAAAGAGTATTTATTCCCTTAGGTAACGTTATGCAAGCTCACTTTCCTTCTATTTGCTGGCCTTTCGATCGAATTCCCAAAAGGAGGAATTCAGCTCTGTGCATTTCCTGGAGCATGGTTCTTGATCTCTGTAAAGGTCATAGGAGTAGTATTTTACGCTTTGAATCTGCAGTATGGCCATTTCGTTTCGGATAGATGTCATAAGGATTCATCTTATACTACTTCCCAGATATGTAGACCATTTTAAAATCTCGCCCTTTATTCAGGTTCATGAAAATGTGCAACGGGCCCATAGAAGTTCTTATATGGCCTTTATTTTGGAAATCGTTGGACGTAGAGTTTTATACCCAGTCCATATACTTACATTTAGTAAACGTTTAAACTTTTCCTAAAAATAAATAAATAAAATAACACATTAGTCTCCTGTACGACAATCACAGATCGAGATATTAAATTTTATTAATTTTCAGTTCACGTTTCCTGAACATTCAGACAAACTTCAGCATATCTTCCAACGGGAATGAGGGTTCTATAACTGACAGTTTCTGTTTTCATCGTTAGAAAATAAGCCGTTTTAAAAATAACAAGCAGCAACCCGAAACAGAGGTAGAAATATCCTCCCAACTCCACTGATTCGAGTGATAAAAAAATAATAAGGTTCCAGGATTATGACCCGACGGCAAAAGTCTGATTAACAGAATAAACCCAGCAATGAAATCCCTGAATTTTGCGTGCACGCGATGCTTCACTTTAGCCAATGAAATAAATGAAACTTACCTACAGTCCTCAGCTTTCAAAGAATATACTGCCGAGGTCTCATTTAGAAATACTGCATTAACTTGCATGTCTTAGATTCATTCTACTAGCATCTTCACTTGGCCAGATACTCGGCAAGATAACAGTGCTACTTAAAGTTTTTTAGTAACTCCCTAAGTTACTTCAGTACCATCAATATGCGCCTATGTATTCAGATCTTTGAAGTGTAAACTGTTTCTTTCCTTTCAAATGCTTGTATCCTTTATCCTCGAGACAGCTCAAGGTCTCTGACAGGTTGTGTTTAATATTATTTCTAACACTGACCGGGCACTCTTGCTTTACACCAGTCTAAGTAATAATAAAATTCCATAGTCAAGAATACACTTGAAATTCTAACTGTATGTTCTTTTTATTTTAATGGCGACGTTCTCTTATTTGAAAGTACGTGGAATTAAATCCACAGCCCCGTAGTCAAGTTGTTTTTCCCGCCTTTTCTACACGTACAGTTATAGAGTGTTCTGGAAATATTTAAAGCGAACTGGATTGGCTGACGTCATTTCTTGGAAGCTCCGCCTTTCCAGAGGCTATAAAAGGACTCGCAAAAGAATATCCCGGCTTTTCTTTAATGTAATGATGCAGTAAACTTCATACAAAAAGTTATTAGTAATTCTTTTTTATTTACTCCGGAGATCAGATTTTTGTAATTGCTATTTTCTCCTGAAATATAATAAACGGATCCTGTTTTTTAAAACTATCGTCTGTTAATTTAAGGTACGACTACATTAATGATTCTTCAACAATCTATTTATTCCTGACAAAAGCTGGTACTTCATATATATATACATATATGTAATAATAAAATTCCATAGTCAAGAATATACTTAAAATTCTAACTGTATGTTCTTTTCATTTTTAATGGCGACGTTCTCGTATTTGAAAGTACGTGACATTAAATTCACAGCCCCGTAGTCAAGTTGTTTTTCCCGCCTTTTCTACACGTACAGTTATAGAATGTTCTGGAGATATTTAAAGCGAACTGGATTGGCTGACGAGGCTGACGTCATTTCTTAGAAGCTCCGCCTTTCCAGAGGCTATAAAAGGACTCGCAAAAGAATATCGGGGCTTTTCTTTAATGTAATGATGCAGTAAACTTCATACAAAAAGTTATTAGTAATTCTTTTTTATTTACTCCGGAGATCAGATTTTTGTAATTGCTATTTTCTCCTGAAATATAATAAATGGATCCTGTTTTTTAAAACTATCGTCTGATAATTTAAGCTACGACTACATTAATGATTCTTCAACAATCTATTTATTCCTGACAAAAGCTAGTACATCATATATATATATATATATATACATATATGTAATAATAAAATTCCATAGTCAAGAATATACTTAAAATTCTAACTGTGTGTTCTTTTCATTTTTAATGGCGACGTTCTCGTATTTGAAAGTACGTGGCATTAAATCCACAGCCCCGTAGTCAAGTTGTTTTTCCCGCCTTTTCTACACGTACAGTTATAGAATGTTCTGGAGATATTTAAAGCGAGCTGGATTGGCTGACGAGGCTGACGTCATTTCTTAGAAGCTCCGCCTTTCCAGAGGCTGTAAAAGGACTCGCAAAAGAATATCGGCGGCTTTTTCTTTAATGTAATGATGCAGTAAACTTCATACAAAAAGTTATTAGTAAATCTTTTTTATTTACTCCAAACATCTTAATTTTTGTAAGTGCTATTTTCTCCTGAAATATAATAAATGGATCCTGTTTTTTAAACTTATCGTCTGATAATTTAAGGTACGACTGCATCTATGATTCTTCACCAATCTATTTATTCCGGACAAAAGCTGGTACATCACATATATATATGTAAAGAGATACTCTTAATTGTAATAAATACGTTTTTGAGTTCAAAAATGCAGTAAGTGTTACGCAATGTCACAAATGTATTAATCATTATATAGAGTCGAAAGACCTACCTGCCGCCGGGAACCCACAAAGTACCTTACGCCTTGAAACCTTAAGTGGTCAATTAAATATAAAACATCTTTCCGCATAGAAGTTAATATATGGCACCTGCTATAAAAATAATCCATTTCCATTAATCTCCTGTTGTATAACACTACGATAGAAAAACCGAAATATTCTTTTTGATTTCGTTACATTCCTGTGTCTGCTTCGTTGTGTAATTTCAATCCAACTGAGAAATTTAGAATTATTTCGCCAAGAACGCTTGTATTTTTCTGCATAGCTACGAAAAGCAGTTACTTTCTGTAAAACCTGCAATATCCATAAAACGGCAACTACTAGTAACCGTTATACGGGGCAAAACTCTAATTAGGATAGGTCTTCGTAATAAAAGTAAAATCGATTCTTACTTTGCCAGAGGTCTAGCCTCGGCTCGCTCAAATTTCTGTTTGTTAATGGATCAACGACATTTTTTTCGATTGAACAAAAGGAGCAAATGACTATTTATGTGTTTGGCGGCAAGTTTTATTATGTATTTCAGTTTTTGTGTGTTTGGCTGTAGAGCTTTATGGCCCTAAAAAACCCTTTACTGGTCATTATTTTTTAACACATCGGAACAAGAAATCCCTAAAGAAGGAATAGCATCTTGCATTTGCGCTTGTAAGCAGTGAAGACTGTAGAATAGCTGTCAGATATTTCTCAAAATAATTTAAATTATAAAACCAAGATACCATAAATCTAAGCTTTGTCAACTTGTTAAATATTTTATTCTAATCCTTTAAAACTAACATTACACTGAAGGTATGTGTGTCGGTATTATAATAGAAAATTTTATTGCTTTAATGCATGCACATTTTATTATTTAATATATTAAAAAAGAAGAATTACAAGTCGTGTAAAAGCCAAACAATCAGAAAACAAAATATCCACAGAACTCCTGTCCTCTCGTTGACGCTTATCTTTCAGTGTCTGTCCAATTCAACATCCTTAAAACGTTGTTTATCTTTCTATATATCTTGTCAGTTAGTGCTATTCTAAAAATCGTTTTCTTTTAAAACTTATTCTTACTGTTGCCATACGAGGAGATATAATAATCTGTTAATATAGAGGGAAACATTTCGGTTGAAATGGACTCGGGCGTGTAAAAAATCTAACAATTTTATTACAGTCAATGACATTTTAAAACCCTTACAGGTATATGAAGTTTTTCGAAGCAGGAAACGTAGACAATGCTCTCGCCGGTATTCAAACCACAGATTTTCCAGTCCTAATTTAGACATTCCAGCGTTTAGGTCATGAGAATATGCATGATTCCTTATAAACTCAATTAATTAAATGTTTAATTAATCACAAATTATATTATTGTCTCTTCGAGGGGGCAGAAAATATTTTTTCGAAAACAAAAATTACTGCTAACAAAACTGCTCTAATAAACAAAGATTTCAGTCATTTGAATTACCATGGATTTAACCATGTTCATATACTCTACGGATAAAGAAAGACCAAATTCGAGAAAAATACCATCTAATCATTGAAGGGGGTGAAAGGTATCTAACATTAAAGTCTTTTTACTATTTATAATCGCTGATAGAAAAGTAGTTAAAGAAGATATAGATTAGTGCAAGGGGATCAATTTTAATCGCTGAAGGATTTTTTTCTGGGGGGAGGTAGTTGTTCCGATGGCGGCCTTTCATAGGCGTTGGCCAAAACTAAGGCCGGAAGTGGCGGTCTCTTTATTATGAAGCCATCTAATAAGGTGACCATCGTTGCTTCCTGTGAAGGGACAGATAAATTATATCTATGCCTTCTCTGGGATTCGAACTCGGAGCCCGAACTCGGGAACGGCAGTCAAAGTCACCAGCAACTCTTCTGTCTGGGCGGACAATCGCTGGAAGTGCATCTGCTAAATTAAAATCTACATCACTAAACTTTGTTAGTCCGAAGGGCAATTAGCTCAGAAGGGCTATTAATTTCGTTTCGGCATTTTGCGTTGATTCACGATAAGCGTTGTTTCACTTTTCAAATTGTTGCCACAAAATATTATCGCCCTGTATTATATTTAAAGAAATTAAATAATGAAGAATCTGCATGAATGTATGTATATTTCTCGCATTGTGATAAAACAACGGTACCTATAGCCATCAAAATTTGAATAACGTAATCTTCCATAGAATATGGGCATGTGGAAGCCCTAAATATAATTTGAAATTTGTTTTATTATAGACTAGTAGTTACGCTGCCAGCCTTCGTCTGGCTTTTAAATATATCGGAAAAATGTCTGAAGGGAATACTTTTAGAAACTGTGCAGGATTTTACTCTGCAGAACACCTTCATAAAAAAATGTTTTTAATGTATTACATATAACAAAATTACAATGAAGTAAGCAATATCCCTTAATACATGTATTAATTATCCTAATAAATAAATTAATCAACTTCCCGTCGCCTTCTCTCAACAAACGTCCAGTATTCAAGAGAAACATTAAATTTAAAAACTGCACAGAATTATCGCTCTCATTTTTCCGAGTGGCAACAGTGCTGATTTTCAACAGTCAGCAGTCCAGCATACTGAAGTATACTGAATTTTATACTGAAAATACCGAATGAAAAACTGTTGCCAAAACCACATTTCTAAAAGATTGAAACTATTCAAAATGATGCGATAAAATCGAAATGATAAAATTACAAA
The DNA here is from genome assembly GCF_044657685.1 of Stegodyphus dumicola. NCBI lineage: Eukaryota > Metazoa > Arthropoda > Arachnida > Araneae > Eresidae > Stegodyphus > Stegodyphus dumicola. Next base: position 14,811,565 of record NC_140772.1, on the reverse strand, counting down.
CAAATCTGATTCGAATTTTGAAAAAATCGCTTCGAGGTGCACTGGCTCTTGTCTAGATGCACCTAACCACACAAACTCTTTCTTTTATTACATGTAGATGTTTCAGATTTTTTAACACTTCAATTATTTTTTTATTAGCAAACTATTTCAAAGCAAGCAATGGCAACACTGCACGAAAAAAAAACATTTTTATCTCCAGCGTGCGATACTGTGTATCGGAAATTCTAAAAACATACTCATTTTAAAATTATTTTGAGATATTGCTGTTGAATTGTATTTTATGGCTTGAAGGCAAAGAACATGCATGATATTTAATAAATAAAAATAACACATAAAATGTCAAAAAAGGCCGCTTTGGACGTAATTTAAAATCAGAAAACCTTTTACATTTTTTTTCTTGTTTTTCTTTAGTTCAGTTTTACTTTACATGTAATTATTGACCATGTCCTAATTGTATTACCGTATAATGATGAGCGGGTATTTTTAATTTAAGAATCTGTTTTTTAACTAACAAGAAATAGTACATCTATATTATTCTTTATAATACCCAACATTTGCTATTGCTTTATACTCATTCAAATCCAAAGAAGCAAGTGCATTTAATATTCTTTCCGGATTAAAACATTTAGTTTTCGATATGCGTTTCGAATTGATTTCAAATCCAACAGTCAAGTCACTGCGGTTCCTAAGTAAAGTGTTAAATCCATTAATGCCTGGAAATCCTGAAACTTGGCGTAGCTCGATAATCCTCATCGATGCCTGCCATCACTAACTTGCGGTGGAAGTTGAAATAGCTGAAGCGTGGCAAAGATAGATGGGATTAACTCTGTAATGAATGACCTCTGATAAATTGTTGCAGGAATACCCTCAGGGTCATCCTCGCTAAGATACTCTTCTCGGAAAGTGTATTTTCAGCTGAGGAATACAGAAAAGGAAACTTAATCGACTACAATCGAACGAAGATAAATGTTTCGAAAAAGCCACAGAACTTTCTGTAAATTAAGTCTCCAGTGGGGAATTTATAATTGTACCGCATTTTATTCTATATCGTTTCCCTTCTATCTCGCTGTCAGTACAAAGGATTAACAACGTAATTGAATTTTTAAAAAAAAAATTGTTATTTTCATTGGTGATATCCTATAAACGCCTACACTAAAATTGGCATAAACTACATGAAACTTGGCACAAAGGTCAACAGAAGAAATAAAAAGAAAAACAGTGTAAGGACACAGGTTTGATTAATAATAATCACATTACACATTTCATTTATTTCAAAATGTTAGAAACCAATGTTTCAAGGTAGACGTGTTTCACATATGACTCCTTTTCACAAAAGTAATTATAGCTTAGTCAGTCTATTAGCCAACAGACCAGCATTGAAAAACAAAAAGAAAGGTTTCAGATTTTAAACCATAAAACTCACACACATACATAAAATTCGCACTTCAACCATAAAATTCAGTTCAAGAGCAATATCGCAAAATGATTTTAAAAGGAGCATATCTTTAGAATTTCCGATACACAATCTCTCTCGCTGGAGATGAGAATATTTTTTCTGTACAACGTTGCCATTGCTTGCTTTGAAATCCTTGAGTTCTTTAATCAAAAATTCGTCAAAGTGTTACAAAATATGAAATCGATTCCAGATGCCCATATTCGCAGGAGGATTGCGTTATTCAAAATTGAATAGCTCTAAGTACCGTTGTTTTATCACAGTGCGAGAAAAATAATATACACTTATGCAGATTCTTCATTATTTAATGTCTTTAAATATAATACAGGGCAATAATATTTAGTGGCAACAATTTGAAAAGTGAAACAACGCTTGTAGTGAATCAACGCAAAATGCCAAATCGAAATTAATAGTCCTTTAAGGCGAACTGCCCCTTTGGAAAAAAAAAATATAGATTAAACCTAATTTTTTAACATCCTTAGTTGTTTAACTTTCCTAGGCTGTAGTCGATTTATCACCCTCGCTTTTTACTTCCTTGTACGAAGTAAAAAGGAAGTATTGTAATCGCGAAAAGTTTCGGGCAGCATATTTCAACGAAAATATCCCATTTTGACCTCTTTCAAATGCAATTTAACGATGTATTTCCGTGATATCTGTATGTAAGAACAGAATAAAACACACTTTTCCTCCAAAAAAATTATAAAATTGCTTTAAAATGAATTCTGAAGAGAATTTTTCGTGACGTCTGTACGAACGTATGTACGTACGTATCTCGCATAACTCAAAAACGAGTAGCCTCAGAACGTTGAAATTTTGTATATAGGACTGCTATAACATGTAAATGTGGACCTCGTATTTTGGTTGCAATTGGCCGCACCAAACGTATATAAATATATTTATATATATATCCACTTTGTTACCCGGCTCAGTGATCTCAGTTTCTTTAATCTTATATGTTTGTAAATTGTACATTTTTTGCTTTAAAAATGATTGAATTATGTTGTTTTTATCTTCCAGTTAAGGTTTTTATGCCTTTAGTAAATCTGTATGCAATATTTTTAGAATTATCAACAATTTTAAAATTGTTTAAGTGCCGCTAAGCCGAATTTAATGGTGGCCATTGCTTTTGTTTATTGCTCTTGTTTGAAATTACTCTTGTTTGAAATAGCTGAGTAGCGGATTTGTTGCCAATCTAGAGAAACTTAGCTTCGTAACAACAAAGATAACGCCTTCATTTACTGTTTAAATCATGCTTAATCCTTTCTGGAATGTTTTCGAGGAAATAAGCGTTTAAGATTTACTTCGTAATTTTTAATACAGATATTTTGAGTTTTTATATATTTTTGCCTTGTCGCGAAGTGAAAACTGAATTAATTGAATGAGAAATATTCAAACGTCTGTGAAAAACTGTTTCTTTTTTTTTTTTTTTTTTTTTTTTTTTTTTTTTTTTTTGATTTGTTTGCTTAATTTCTTTTATACATCATTCTAGCTTTATTATAGTATTTGAATAGAACATGTGGCAACGATTATATAATTCTTTAAATTATATAAATTTTGTGCATTCTGAGTTATAATATGAACGAAATATAATACTGTTAAGTAAACCTAGCGCCAGAGTGTCGCTATGGTAAACAAAGTGAATTTTAAAGAATGCATTTATTCTATTGTGGTTTATGCGCTGTCGGCGAATTTAAAATTTTTGATAATTCTAAAATTATTGCATACAGATTTACTAAAGGCATAAAACCCTTAACCGGAAGATAAAAACAACATAATACAATCATTTTTAAAGCAAAAAATGTACAATTTACAAACATATAAGAGTAAAGAAACTGAGATCACTGAGCCGGGTAACAGAGTGGATATATTTATAAATATATTTATATACGTTTGGCGCGGCCGATTGAAACCAAAATACGAGGTGCACATCTACATGGTATAGTAGTCTTATATACAAAATTGCAACATTCTGAGGCTACTCGTTTTTGAGTTATGCGAGATATGTACGTACGTACATACGTTCGTACAGACGCCACGAAAAATTCTCTTCAGAATTCATTTTAAAGCAGTTTTTTAGTTTTTTTGGAGGAAAAGAGTCTTTTATTCTGTCCTTACGTACAGATATCACGCAAAAACATCGTTAAATTGCATTCTTTAGCGGTTAAAGTCGATATTTTCGTTGAAATATGCTGCTTGAAGCTTTTCGCGATTACAATACTTCCTTTTTACTTCGTACAAGGAAGTAAAAAGAGTATTATAGATTCTTTGGGAAAAGAAATAAATCAAAAAGAATATTCCTGTAAGCTGTACAAAAGCACCTTCTGGTTATCAAAAGTAGTCAAAAACTTCGAGCCATTAAATGGATTGTTCATTTTGAATCACTGAAAGATTGTAGATTGAAACCTTATAGAAAACTGAGAAAAAAATGCCACTAAAGAAGAAACGAACTTTTCATCCATACAGAAAATTAAACAACAATTAATGAGATGAAGTTTTGTAAGCATGTAAATTCTAAATTATCATGATTATCTTCATTAACATCATTCAAGTTCTTCACTGGGGAGATCTGAGATTGAGTTTCCTACGAACCCAAAATCGTATTAATGCTCCAGTGGTAGAATTGTTCAATATCTAACTTACGGCCCGATTCCCCGTTGTAGCCATTTGTTTTAATTCCACTTGTCATGAAGAACTTTCTTTTATACACCCAGATCTTCCCAACCACAGGGTTATTTCAGATCGGATTTGACCCCTTGACCGTGACTGGGATACCAAACGAATTGAGAGAAACTAATCACGTTCATTCTCGGTTCTTGTCATTGGTCATCAGAAGCTGAAAATGATAAACAAAGATTGAAGAAAGACGATAATGGATTTCGTTGTCTTTGGTGAAGAAGTCCATTCAATCCCATCTGAGATTTGTTCCTAGCCTCTAATCTTGAATAAGAAATCAAATCTGATGCAAAAGCTAATAATTTATAAGACTTTCTTTCTTGATCCGGAAAAAGATTGATTGGGAATTAAAGAAATGTTCTTCTGTCAAGAATTAATCAGTTTGATGGAATTTGAGTTTTCGTTTAATTAGGTTATTGTTATATTTAAAGTTTCTGTAACAAATCATACGAATAAATGCGAAAAATCACAAGATTTTTAATTTTAAGTTGGAAATATTATTAATCAGACTAATTTAATTTTCACACAGCTAAAAATCTATTAAACAGTTCTACTTCCTTGTACGAATTAATAGAAGTATTGTACTCGTAAAAAATTTTGGGTATCATATTTCAACGAAAATATCCTTTTTGACAGCTATAGAATGCAATTTAACGGTGTTTTACGTGACATCTCTATGTAAGGACAGATTAAAGGATTCTTTTTCCCAAAACGGATTGTAAAATGGATATAATAGGGATTCTTTTCGCAAAAAAACTATATAAATATAATATATATAAATATACTCATATAAATATATGTATATATTATTTTTATTCGTGATTTTTTGTGTGTGTGTGTGTTCCTTGGAGATGGTATAGAGAAAGTTTTCTTATTATAAATTATTATGAAATATATATATATATATATACCCAGTAACAAATCATAAAAAGGCAATAGCTCGGTGAGCTCATTGCCTTTTTATTCTTTATATTAGTAAATTGTGCATTGTGTGCTTTAAAAATGTTTGAATTATGTTGTTCTTATGTTCTGGTTAAGGTTCTTACGCATGCAATAGTTGTAGAGTTATCAAAAATTTAAAAGCTCTTTAAGTGCATGCAATAGCTGTAGAATTATCGACCATTTAAAATTTGTTTACGTGCGGCTAAGTTTAACGGAGCAGCTATATTTATTCACATTTGAAATTTAAAAGAATAGTGGATTAAGTCAGTTCTTGCACCTTCAGTGTCTTTTTGCCGAGTGAGACCAAAAGTAAACTTTCAGTTTTGTGCGCTCAAAAATCTATCTTCTTACACGCTGGCCGAATTTCTTGTTTTTGCGTAGAAACTCTAATTTTATTTGCAAAATTTGTTTTAACTGTATTTGGTGTTTTATTTTTTTTCTAGTTTTCAATGATTAAATATTTGCCTTGCCGCGAAATGAGTACTGAATTGATCGAATGAGAAATATATCTCTACTGAAATTCGAGGAAATAAGTTTAAATGAAATGCAGCAAAAAGCGCGTATAAATTAGTAGGCCATGCATGCAAACATGTAAAAGTCACGTGGTGTCCGCATCAGAATTTTTCTTGCATTTGATATGCGACAAGATAGGTTGATGAATAGCAAAGGAAAGATTTGATGACTAGAAGTCAATAGGATTTTAGTGCGATTTCTAAGTTAAATTAGAACCCGAATTAAAAAAAATGGTTCTAATTTAACTTAGAAATCTGAATTAAAAAAGTTGGTGGAATCGACTTTGAAAAGGGGGAGAATGTAGTGTATTTTCTCCTCCTTTCCGCGTGCTTTTGCGGTGAAAGCACGCTTGACGCGTATTCGAATCCCGGCAGGAGTATAGTGGATGCCTTCAATTTCCTGACATTGATACAACCTAATGATTCTACATCGTGAGAAGCTATCTTCACATAAACGAACTCTTTACAAATCGAATATTTTAAAAATCATTTCATGCTTTCTTTTGATTCATTAAAAGGAACGTTACAATCTCTAAACTCAATTTTGCGTTTCTTCGTCCCTGTGTCTAGCTCAGTTAGGAAAAAATTCTACAAGTGCATGAATATGTGCAAAATATGCACTTTTCCGCTTGATTGGGCCATTTTTAACCGATACTGTTATAAGTAATATTTTTCTTCTAAGATGTCTCTAAGATTCAAATCAGAACAAAAAGAGATCAAAAAAAGCAAAAGTGACTTTGTTATGGACTTTTTTAGTATTATTATTATTATTATCCTCTTTTGTCAGCTGTTTTTTTCTTTTTAATTCTTCGCTGTAACGCGAGTTTCCTTTAATTGAATGCTTAGTTCTTCTTTTATCCGCAAGAGCGCACGTATCTGTCAAAAGATTGATAGAATAAGAAAAACAACTGCTCCATGCTTGCCATTCGAAAAGAGTCTTTAATATAAGAAAGAATTGTTTGAATAGAATTTAATCCTTTGTGGTACAAAAAATTGATACAAGTTTTAAATGCTGCAGTATTTTTTTAAACTGTTTCTTCGGGAATTCTTTTGAAGTCGAGAGCACTCGGTTGAAACAAATAAGGTGTCAGACATTCAGAGGGAAAGAATGTTTTGCCTTTTGATTTTCAAAAGATACAGTACATGAGTAGAGATTTTTTATGTAGGTATATAGTTAAAGAAAGGAAGTACAATGTATTCTCTACAAAACATGGCAGATTCCTGTATGCTTTCTTTCTTCACGTTTTTTTTTTTTTTTTTTTTTTTTTTTTTTTTTTTTTTAGCACAGAACTTTCCCAAGCTTGGTAATTTTAATACTATTTTATTTAAGACTGACAATTATGATGTTAAATAAATTCTAAAAAGTTTTATTTTAGATACCTTTTTTTTTTTTTTTTTTTTTTTTTTTTTTGTGTGTGTGTGTGTGTGTGTAGCCGTTTTCTTGTCATTATAAATGATAGAACATACTTACCACAATATAGATATATCATTTTTTCAGTCACTACACTTTCGCCATTTCCCCACACACACACACACTGAACTTTTATAAATAACATCGAATACCCGCGAAAGGCCTGGCAGCATGGGTGTTTTCGTGATTCTCCGCATGTGTATCGTGTATGCGGTAACTTATAGTGCATAGGTGAAAAAAGCGGGGAAAGCCCGCGGCATGCCGCTAAAAAATGGTAGGTCGGTTCAACTTTTCAATACCGGCCAAATTTAACATAGGATATCTTTAAAAAAACAATAATAAGCGGGCTTCACCCCGCTCAGCTGGCGGGCTTGCCCGCTAGTCATAATATATTGTTCGTTCTAAGGGTTCGTGGGTGATGACAACACTTGAAAGAATCAAAACACAATTTATTCGTTAGTATTACACAAGAGAGTTGCAAAGACACGTTTATAGCCGTCGAAAACTACGATAAACATACTGAAACAACCAGCAAATAACCTTCAGGCTATCAGGTTAGAACGGGGAAGACAGCTTCACGACAAAGCACTAAAGTACAGCTCCCGACGCGGTTCGATCGCTCTCAAGCTATCCTCTGTACTCAAGAAACTAGTACCGAACTCGGTTAATCTTCAAATTATGGTAAATTGGCGACTTTTTGGCGAACATTTGGCGATCAACCCTGCTACAGCAACCTGCTAGTTCTTTTTGGGACGCCATTTTGTTTTCACGAAGTAAAGGCATGTTGATTTTTTTTTTTACTCAACATTTTTTCCCAACAATCTGCTAGCCGAATTACGCTTATGCTAGAACTTTTATGGAATAAAAGTGCTTAATCATGACGAAGATTAGGTGCAAAATTGGGAGAAAGTGCAGAATCGCCCACTGCTTGCCGCGTTTTTAAGAATTGCACATACACGATATCATCCATGTACACGTCGACCTATTTTCACTTAAAAAAACATCCCAGAATTGCACAAAAATGGCATTGCGCACACTCTTGACTTTATCCATGTACACTGCTAAAGTCCTAGCTAGTAACCTTTATCGCCTTACCAAAATGCCGCCAAACTACTTGTTACCATATTCCAAAGATTAGCCCCGAACTCAACATACCCTGGATACTCTCTTACAAGCAGGCTTTATTAGCTTTTGGTCTGCCTTCGAGAACATTCTGGTGAAAACCGGTAAGAATTCTTTCTAGAATGATCTCGCTCCGTCTATGGAATATCGCATATTTTGTTACGAAACATCACCAAATGTGCGATTTTGGGCCAAATCTGACAACCCTGCCTTTGCTTCCTACTTTCTGGCAACCCTAAACCCGCTTTGCGGGAAAGCTATCTTACCGCAGCTGATCATTTCGTAACAATCTATTGACTTTAATATATAAATAATATTCGTCATATATATTATCATTAACATATAAATAACATTCGGCATTTATAATTAATTTATTTCTTCATCCATCGTTACCCGAATCATCGTTTTTTTTTATGCATAATATTTTGAACCACATTTCCAACGCATCATTTTGTTTATGGGCTTGGTTTAATTGATTGGCAAAGTACTCGAGGGCCATTTGCTTAAAAGGAGAGATGCCTTCGTGGAGGACTTTCTGAGGGAGATTAGCTCGTAAACATGTTATACAAGGGAAAAACTACAGCCCGGCCGTTCGCCGAGATTAGAATCCCGGACCGAACTGCCAGTGTTTAACGACTTGACTGCTCTACCGCTGGTAAGCCTTTTTATCATGGGTCTCTCGAGAAAGGAAAAATAATTTAAAAGAAATTAATTGTTTACTATTCCCGTTTCTTTTTTACTGTCATTCTGCCAATGTAGCTATGGTCCACGGAGGCATTGGCATCAATAGCAGCCATGGAATTCAACCATGGGGTCGAATACAGCGTTCATAAAGCTATTTTCATTAATAGTTTACGTTGCTATATTATAGTCTGCTGTTGATGTAAACCACAAAGTCCAGCAGAGTGTTCACTGAGCTAGTTGTGGCATTAATTTACGATGGGTACTGCATTCTCTCACGGATGGAAAGCCATGGAATTCAGCGGAATGCTCATTGAGCCAATTGTGTCATTCGCATGAGACGGAATATTGCATTCTTCCATTGATGTTATAGCATGGAGTCCCAGCATAGAATCAATCCATAGAGTCCAGCTGAGCGGTCATTGACCCAGTTGTGGTATTTGTTTACGACAGGGTAATTGATTGTATCCTTTTGATGATGTAAAGCAGGGGTTTCGAACCAGAGATGCGAGGTAGCAGCGAGTATATTTATGCTATGTTACTCACCTATAGTTATTTTCTTTTAGTCAATGATCTATATTTTAGGTTATATTTCATAAATTGTTATTAATGTTCATGGTGTCAAAGAAAGGAAAACGGAATCATACTTTCGTGAAATTTGGTTTCACTTGCACCGGAATTACTCATGATTTGCAAAAACCCTAGTGCATGCTTAGTGGCGCTGCTTTTTCACACCCAAACATTCACGTCTGACTGCTGGAATTTACCATCAACCGTATGATGGTACACATTTTTCAGCGTATAATGCTGAATAATTAAAAGCTAAAAAGAGTCCGATTTGATTCTGGAGCAATCACTTCAGAATTAAATTTTAGGGTTCATGCATATTGCATATTATATATACATATTCAAAATTACATATTAAGCACATTAAAAACTTATTAAAAACATATTACATATTAAAAAGTTTTTAGGGCTACATATTAAAAATTTTTTAGGGCTGCGGTACATAAACAATATTCGGCAACCATGATATAAGGCCATGGAGTCCTAGCAGACAGAATCCAGCTTATGCATCTTTTACGTTTATGTATATTCCTCTTTCTAATTTTCTGTACTATATTTTTTTCACAAAAATCTACTAATATGTCTTTCTAAAAGAGGCTTATTAAGTTATGAATTTAATATTTAGCAACATAAGTTTAAAATTAGGTTAGCAGCTATGCTTTTCTATTAATGTTTACTAGTTTCCAAATTTTTAATGCTTAAATTTCCTTTTTGCTTTCAGTAAAACTTTATCAGTTAATACCAAAATATGCAATAGTTTGGCAAAATCGTACTTCTTCTTATGCTCACAAATAACTACGCTAATCAGGCCCACCAGCGGCAGAGCGGTAAAGTCGCTTTCGGTCTGAGGTTTGAATCTTGTGAATGGCTCGTGGGCTATGTCCCCCTTAGGCAGATAGTTCTCGAGGCTTTGCCGCAGTCTCATAAACAAAGTATCGATGATGATAATATCGCATATCTGTGATATTATCATCATCGATGATTGGCAGATGTTTTACTTTTTTACCCCGATATTTTGACGACTATGTTTCAAAACTGCTAAATGTTTACACCATTTCTTTCTGCCACGATATTTTAAACCACAATTTTTTAAAACAGCTGTGTTTTTTCTCGTTCTTTTTCTCCCGCGTTGTTTTCTCCGTCACGTTTTCATCTACGACGACATCTTGTCATGTCACCGAAGTCAAACAATATCGGGCGAGGATACTCACAGCGGACATTATATCACAGCGGACACTGACATATGGGAACACAATATGTTGCTGATATTTTTTTTTCTACAATGTTGTCATTCTTTCAGATCTGACCTTCATGTTCTTATCAACAACAGAAGTTGACATTCGAAACGTATGTATGAACGCACAATCCTGCTAAATTCTCTTTTCGAATCTATAATATTACAGCAAGTGCTGGCTCACTATGATGGAGTACAGAGACATGGAAAGGAAGATTTTCTGGCAAAGAAAGCTACAACTGTCCTCCAGAAATTCAAAAACTAAACGATATTACATTTTGTTGCAGAATGATAAACATGAAGTTTAGCAAGATTCATGACTCAAATTTGTGCTTGGGAGAAGGCTTGGCAATGCCCCATAGGTAAGGGACATAAATATCGCCTCTCTTCTTTCCACAGTTATGGCACCATTCGTTATTTTAGCTAGGTGTGATTGCCTAATTTATTTTACATTAGACTTAAGTGTTTCGTTCTGTTCGTTTCGCTTAGTGGAATTCTTTTAGTGTTTTCAATTTGTGATTTTGAATAAGTAATGAACAGAGAATATTTAAATATCGTCTCTGCATGTAGCGGTTTTAATTCTGCAATCTGAAAGTTTTAGATAAAAAATGGTTTATTATATTTATGTTTTATTATCACTCAATCTTAGATTTATGTTTTGTTATTACTTTCCTACTAGCAAAGGAATTATTGTAATCAAGAAAAATTCCGGGTTTCATATTTCAACGAAATTATCCGTTCTGACCGCTATCAAATTCAAATTTAATGTGTTTTTGGGTGATATGTCTACGTAAGGACAGAATAAAGGACTCTTTTTCCCCAAAAGAATTATAAAACTGAATTAAAATGGATTCAGAAGAGATTTTTTTTCATGGCGTCTATACGTACGTGTGTACGTATATATGTACGTTTATATATACGTACCTATATATATATATATATAGTTATATATACGTTTATACACTCATGTCCAAAATTATGTTTACATGCATAAATTCACGGATTTCTCAGAGACTGTGACTTATAATTTAATGAATTTTCGTGGAATCATACATAACATGATGACACATAAATGCAAAAGAAAAAATTGAAGATCACCTCATATGATATAAAATTGTAGCATGAAACAATAAAAATGGTAATAAAGTGTGACAAAGAGAGTTAAGAAAAAAAGGAATGATTCAGAAAAAGAATTAAGTCTTACGAATTTAATAAGGAATACGATCTTCCCTGACTTGTATACACATATCACAACGTGTTTTAAGGCTGGAAATAACGTTGTTAACCACAATATGGGGAATTAATCTCCACTCTTCCAGCAATGCCGTCTTCAGAGCATTTACATCTCTAGGAGGAGGATGTATACGTGCAATTGCTCTTCCAAAGTAGTCCCATAAGTTCTCTATCGGGTTAAGGTTAGGAGAGTTTGGTGGCCAAGGTATTCGCTTAATGTCTTCACTTTCAAGGAATTCATCAACGAGGTTTGCTCGATGTGGACGGGCATTATCATCCATAAATAAAAAGTCAGGTCCATATGCCCCCCTGAAAAGTCTTACATAAGGATCTAAGACCTCATCTCGATATATCTGGCCTGTCACAGATCCGCTGCTGAACATGTGTAGGGGCGTACGTTCATCGATCATTATTCCACCCCGTACCATCACACCTCCACTACCGAAACGGTCATGTTCCACAATGTTTGAGGGATCATTTCGTGTTCCTGACTCCCTCCAGATGTAAACACGTTTAGAATCACCAGTTAAACTAAACCGCGACTCATCAGTAAGGAGAACATGGGACCATTGATGTTCAGTCCAGTTTTGATGTTCTTTACACCAATTAAAGCGATCCCTCTTTTTCTGTGAAGACAGTAAAACACATACCCTTGGCTTTCTGGCATAAAGGCCTTTTTCATTAAGCCTTCTGTATATTATTTGCCATGATGCAACAGTTCCAGTGGCAGCTGCAAGCTCTGAACTTAACTGGCGAGCAGTAGCCTTTCTGTTACGACGGGCAGTTAATGCCAGATACCGATCTTCAGAAGCAGTTGTCATTCGTTTCCGACCTTGTCCAGGCCTCCTTACAACACTTCCATCATTTTGAAACTGTTTCCATAGCTTAGAGACTGTCTGTCTTGAAATATTCAGACATGTGGCTGTTTCCATGATTGACTGCCCTGCTTCTAAACGGCCGATAATTCGCCACTTTACAGATTCTTCCAAATGATACTTCGAAGCCATAACAAACCGCTTTGAGTCCCTACACACTGAAATCAAACGCTATGTTGCAGAAATTCACTCAAATATTCAGTTTGCGCAAAACGCTTGATTCACCCTTGGATGACGTAACGCCTAGATTTGCATATCACAAACCGTTTGATTACTTTTGATTGGATAATGCTAATTAGGCTTGGTTTTCACACATTCCCTGCAAATGCGGATCACATTGATTCGATATTTCATTGAATATCATCATTTTTGGGTATGTAAAGATAATTTTGGACATGAGTGTATATACGTACCTATATATATATATATACGTACCTATATATAGGTATATACGTACGTATATATACGTACGTATGTATATATATACGTATATAGGTACGTATATATGTACGTATAAATATACGTACGTATGTATGTATATCAAAGTATAACTTACTAGTATGGATTCACTCTTTTAAGATAATCCTACTATTATTAAACTTAGGAGATAATATAATCAATTAATCAATATTATTTAGTAAATAAATTATGCAAATATATATATATTTGTAATAATAAAATTCCATAGTCAAAAATACACTTAAAATTCTAACTGTATGTTCTTTTCATTTTTTAATGGCCACGGTCTCTTATTCTTGAAAGTACGTGGAATTAAATCCACAGCCCCGTAGTCAAGTTGTTTTTCCCGCCTTTTCTACACGTACAGTTATAGAATGTTCTGGAAATATTTAAAGCGAACTGGAATGGTTGACGAGGCTGACATCATTTCTTGGAAGCTCCGCCTTTCCGGAGGCTATAAAAGGACTCGCAAAGGAATATCGGGGGCTTTTCTTTAATGTAACGATGCAGTAAACTTCATACAAAAAGTTATTAGTAATTCTTTTTTATTTACTCCGGAGATCAGATTTTTGTAATTGCTATTTCTCCTGAATAATAATTAAACGGATCCTGTTTTTTAAACTTATCGTCTGATATTTTTGAGCTACAACTACATCTATGATTCTTCATTAATCTATTTATTCCGGACAAAAGCTGGTACATCACATACATACACACAGAGTGACAGAGTGGTAAGAAGAAGAAACGTTATTAATGTTCGATACATACTTTTTTCGGGGATATTTGTCTCATATGACTTTAAAATTCAGAATCGTAACGTACATATGTATTTTGAATATGACTAGTACGGGAACATCTTTCTTCAATGCTATAAAGTCTTCTTGCATCAAGATGAAATACATCCGAGATCAAATTTATCGCCGTGTAACAACAGTTCTATGCGGTTCTATGACTGGCGCGTTCAAATCTTCAATGGCTCGAGCATTAAAATCTTAAATTTTGCGTTCTATACAACAATAGACTTCCCTAGAGAGATTTGCGTTCTACATATTTTTTGGTTTTATTTTGCTGTATTTCTGTGTTTCACGTTTTTATATCGAACTTTTTGCATTATCAACCAGTATCATTTGCATTATCGCATTATGTATAAAGATGACAAATGATTCACTATAAATGTCGGTTCACTTTTCAAATTGTTGCCACCAAATATTAGAGAAATTAAATAATTAATAAGAAATTAAATAATGAAGAATTTGCATGAACGTATGCATGCTTTTCGCATTGTAAAAAAGGCAAAGGTACCTAGAACCATCAAATTTTGAGTAGCGTAGTTTTCCACCCGAATAGGGGCACCTGGAAGCCCAGATTTTGAATTTCGAATGTGTTTCATTACCTATTCCATTGTAAAAATGCGCGCTTCCAACCTGCACGCAACAAAGTGGTGACTGCTGAGAGCTGGAAATAGACCAAAGTCTTGAGAAGGGTTTAAATCCCTTTTATTCAACTTTCGAAGTTACAAAGGCGTGCTCTTGACGCTCACAAACTACGCCGACCCGGCGGTAAAATAAAAATAAGAAACTAAAAAGAGATAATAACAAGTGATTAACTACGAGGCTCTCTAAACGTAACTAACCTCACCGCGTTCTAAAATACCGCTGATAATTCAGCAAACTCTGAATATTACGTTGAAAGATTAACAATTTGCCGAGGCAACCACACAGGCTGAAACGCGTGGTTCTTCAATTTCTAACTAGCCACCTCCACACTCGTGAAGCAAGAAAGCACCCTTTCGAACTCGTTTCCTATCTATTTAACTCAGAATACTTCCGCTGATAATTTGAATCCTTGCGCGTTCTACTAAAACTTACATACTCTGGCATTGGCAATTCCAGGGCAAAGTAAGGCTTGACAAGAAAGATAGTTTAAACTTAAAATAAATGTTAGTTAAGATAAATATAAACCCTACACCATATTTCGTAAAGTTTTAACGGTTTTTTTATTAACAAACTCAACGATTTTGAAGCCAGCAGGGGAACGCTTTGCCAAAAAGAGCATTGTGTTTTCAGCAAGGTAGACTGTCTATCGGAAATTCTAAAGATATGTGTTTTTTTATATATTTTGTGGTTTAGCTCTTAAATTGATTTTTATCTGGCGTTAGCGCCAAAACTTGATGATTTATAGATAAAGTAAACACGCAAAGCGTTAATTATATAAAGATAAAAAAAAGTTTTGTAAAGCTCTGTTGGCAAGAAAACTGGACATTGATATGACAAACTGAGGGAAAAAAAAAAAAAAAAAACAGAAAAATGTTACATCAACACTTAACGCTGCATCGGGAATTCTAAACATATACAGAGGCTCTTCACACACTTTTTAGACGATGTATATTAAATTCACAAAGCTAAATTACAAAACATTCTTGTGTTTTAAATGTTCTATTTGACATGCTTTATTCTGAATTATATTTCGACACCGCAATTTCCAGGATAATAATGCCTTTTGAAGTGGCAGAAGAGGTATTCTATTCCATTCCTCCCAAACAGCTTTCCAGAGTCCTGTTACGTTTTGGGACAACGTTTGGATAATGCAGTTTTTAAATGTCCGAAAGCACAAAAATCCATAGGTGACACATCGGGAGATTTAGTAGGGATATCAGTGAAGGGTATGGCCTTGATACCAGGTTTTTGTTCCCTTTCTTTTGGGAAATTTACAGTGGATTTTGATGTGTGACTGCTAGCTTTGTCCTGATGGAGTCCCACAGATGGATGGCACTGTGGGTAAAGCGATGTTATTTCATTCAGAAAAATTGGCGATAAAATATGTTCCTGATAGTATTTGGAGTTAATCTTGACATTTTTTTGCACTCTCTTTATTTTTAACTTGCCATTATAAGTAAAACCAGCAACAATCATGAATCACTTAGAAAAACTTTCTTTCGATTCTTTAAACCTTTCTCCCCTTTAATGATAACAAATGGCTCTTTTTTTGTTACAGTCATTTAAATACACCCATGCTTCATCTGTTCTGACAATTGTTTTCCATTTTTCTTTGGATAAGTGTTTCTCATATAGAATTCTGCAGCGTGTCCTGCGTTGAGCGATATGCTTTGGAAGAAGACGATGCCCATTGCGTTTTTTCGCTTTCTTAAGATTTAAATCAACGTTTATCATTTTGTTTACAGTGGACACCGAGCATTTTAATGATTTTGCAACTGTCCTTTGACTAGGGGGATTTTCTTTTAACATTAAACAACGTACCTTTGCAATAGTCGAAGATGTCCGTTGTTTCCTTGGATACTTGTTTGGAATTTTTGTCCCACTTGAGGCTCCAATTTGACGTTTTTTTCCTTTCTTGTTGATGATATTGCCTATCGACGAATTCGATATCACAAAACCATGACTTTCACATCGTTTTTGGATAACGGAGTATGCATATTTCTCTTCGGAAAGAGCGTCAATGTAGCCTTCGAACCACTGCTTTGTTAAATTCGCCATTTTGAATAAAAAGAAAACTTTCCATCCACTAACGATAATTTTGACTTTTAAAAACATAGTGCAATTGCATTTACTTCTTTTGTAAGAAACGATGTTTTATTACCGCTTACCAAAATCGTCTAAAAAATGTGCGAACAGCCTCTGTATTGCTACTCTGCTTTTAAAATTTTTTTAATTTTGCTGCTGAATTGCATATGCCGTTATGTGCGAAGAAAATGATGCTAAATAATAAAGCTAAAAAGACAAAAAAAAATCGGTTAGTAAGAGTGAGTGTAACAGCACACTGGTAGACTGTGAGCTCAGTGTAGGCTTAACTAACCCTTATGAGGACCGTTAAAATCTGGAACTTTAATTTAATCTAAAACCTTAACTAATATTTTTTAAAGTATAATTAACTTTTATAATATATTAAATAATTTTTTTGCATTGTGGGAATATTTGTTCCTATATTTATTTTCTGTGATTTCTTCTTTGCTATATGATATAGCTTTATCAATAAACAATTAATTATCTCGTTTAGATTAAGAATGTCAAAGGGATCAATCAAATGTCGATAAACTGCTTGTGTATATATGCGGCTATCGACATTTCGACCATCTCTGAGCCGCTTTAAAATTTCGTCGACACTCATGGCGCCCGTACCGACCCTGTTGGGAAATCGCTGATCTAGATTCTGTAAATATCTTACGCTAAAGAAATCTTCCTTCAATCATAACTAACCAGCTTTAAAGCAATCTTATTCATAGATTTAGAAATGCATCTGCTTATAAATCTGCTGTACTATTTATAGTCTCTTCGCTGGTCATGAGAAGCTCTTAGAAAATTATTTTGGAAAAATCAGAAAACAGGATTGCAATATACTCTCCTCGTTCCGAAAATGGTTTTCCTTGTCTAAAGAATCTTGGGACATTTTTTTTTCAAAGAGCAGTGACGAAGTGCGGTCCTCAAGCTGCTTTATGGGGACTTTCACCCTCGCAATTTTGTTTACCCCCTCGTCAAATCTCGTTTCATATCCCATAAAACACCAAAGCACTCTCCGCGCATAAATCTATCTCGCTTGACGGGTCGGAGACGCGTCAGAGCGCGAGAAATCTCAAAATCGGGAATGCCAGATGCAGATCCGCCCGTCGCCCACCATATTTGTCCATGTACCACTGGGTATTTTTAGTAACACTGTGGATGAGACACGATTAAAACGAGATTTTTGAAAATCAAAAAGACAAAAACAGATATAAAATATTGCAATTTTCTGGCGTCATATAATAAAAATATCTCATTTTTACTGATGAGTGACCATGCATTATTTTGATTTTAACTGCCTATTATTTGTTTACGGTTAAATTTAATTTCTTTCGTTTTTTTGGAAAAATACGGATTAAAATTTCGCATGTAAAGAGTATCTGTTTTAAATAATGACACTTTAATTCCTCCTTTAAAAAAATAATATCTAATATCTATACGAGCCAGTTTCCCTTAGAAAGTTCTCCACGAAGACATCCCTCCCCTTAGTCAAATAGTCCTAGTGTGCTTTGCCATAATCAACTACACCAAATCAAACTTAAATCAAAATTTTAACAAGAAAATATAAACTCACAACACACTTATTTTTCTCAAGAAAGCTTTAGAAACGTTGCTTTAAAGACGTTGGGTTTTTCGACGCAAAAGGCGTGAAAAATCAACCATGCTTTCTCCATGAATCGAATTAATAAAAATGCTTTCTGAGCAAGCTAACTAGTACTTACTACATCACGAGAGCTCGCACGAAGGAATCCAAAATCCCTTTACATACTTACATTATTAAAATATTTGAGATGACTTCCCTGCACGGTCTACTAATTGCACACATTTTTTGCTGCACTTCATTTAAATTTATTTCCTTTATTTTATCATACATATATTTCTCATTCAATCAGTTCACATTTCGAAGCAAGACATAAATAAAAACTCAAATATATCTTCTTAAAAAATTGTAAAATAGAGAAAAACCTCAAACACCAAACACAGTTAAACAAACAATTTTGTAGTTACAATTAGAGTTTGCGCTAAAAAACAAGATATTCCGCCATCGGGCAGGAAGACAGATTTTTTGATGGACAAAATGAATTGTTTACTTTTGGTCCTACTCGGCAAAAAGACACGGAAGTTGGTGCACCAATTTACTTAATTTACTGTTCTACTAATTGTTTCAAATGTAAACCAACGCGGGCCTCGTTATGCCTAGCGTAACTTTTAAACTATTGATAATTCTAAAACTATTATATGCAGATTAACTAAAGCCATAAAAACCTAAATTGAAGCTTAAGAACAACATATACAATCACTTCTAAAGCAACAAAGGCACAATTTACCACTATACAAGAGTAAAGATGCTGAACTCACTATTCGTGTAACAGGTTGGAAATATATATATATGTAATAATAAAATTCCATAGTCAAGAATATACTTAAAATTCTAACTGTATGTTCTTTTCATTTTTAATGGCGACGTTCTCTTATTTGAATGTACGTGGAATTAAATCCTCAGTCCCGTAGTCAAGTTGTTTTTCCCGCCTTTTCTACACGTACAGTTATAGAATGTTCTGGAAATATTTAAAGCGAACTGGATTGGCCGACGAGGCTGACGTCATTTCTTTGAAGCTCCGCCTTTCCAGAGGCTATATAAGGACTCGCAAAGGAATATCGGGGGCTTTTTCTTAAATGTCACGATGCAGTAAACTTCATACAAAAAGTTATTAGTAATTCTTTTTATTTACTCCGGATATCTGATTTTGTAAGTGCTATTTCTCCTGAATAATAATAAATGGATCCTGATTTTTAAACTTATCGTCTGATAATTTAAGCTACGATTAAAGCTAATACATCATATATATATATATGTTTGGTGAGGCCGATGGTATCGAATAAGGGAAGGTGCAAAATTAGCACCATATAGGAGTCCCATATACTACAAAGTTGTAACATTCTAAGGCTATTCATTTTTGAGTTATGCAAGGTATATGCATACATACATACGTACGTAGTATGACGTCACGAAAAAAATCTCATCATCTATTTAAAAACCATTTTACCATCTGTTTTGAAAAAAAAGAAAAAGTCCTGTATTCTGTTAGTATGCGCAGATATCACACAAAAGCCTCGTTCAGGTGTATTCAAGAGCTGTCAAAATGGATATTTTCGTTGAAATATGATAACCGAAAATTTCGCGATTACAATACTTCCTTTGCTACTCACAAGAAAGTAAAAATGCTGGCTAAATCCCAATCGTTTCCGTTCAAAAATGCTGTGAATTGATAACATACATTTATTTGAAATTTCCTTAAAATATTCAAGTTTTCAGAGATACTGTGAATTGATACTGTTACTTGGAACATTTTTTAAATACTTAAAAACTTTTCATTTTATTCAAAGAAGGATCAAAAAGTTTATTTCTAAAGTTTGATTAATTAGGGTTTTCAATAAAGAACGTGCATGGAAATTCCTGAAATATTTCTAACGTGTATCAGGACTTGTATTCCTCTTTACTTGCTTTGGAAACATGAACTGTCCTGACTCGGAACAGGGAGCTTACTCAAGCTATGTTCAATAAATTGTGAAGTAGACAATACACACAGGAAGGGTATACGAAACCCTTTATTTTTCTATCTTTACAGAGCTTTCCGGAACTTCGGAATACAGAGACCACCACTTGTGGTCTGAACGTAAGAATATAAAACTACTAACTAAAACTCTAACTAAAACTAACTTTGGATTAATATACAAGTGCCTAACTTTAAGATTGGCCGTTATTTAACAAAATTTATATGTAGTACAAATAGCTGCTAACACTACGATACGTTTAAAATTATCAATAGGATTAAACCTTTGGCCTTGAAGGCAACCAGCAACCGAGTAAAACTGCTAAGGCAAGCGGCCTGCTTCTAATAACTCCTCCCTCTCTCTTGCTTGGCAAAAAGCCACAACTTAAGCACTTGGCGTTAGCAAGACAAATTTGCATAAATAAGTTAAAGCTTTTAATTCTGGCCGGAAGTAGAAAATAAGAAGTGATAGTAAAGATTTAAAATAAAATAAACGTTAGTAAAACTTAGGATCCTTACACGTGTAAATAGTTTACTTCTCGAAAAATGTCATATTAGTTCAGGTGTGGTTAAAAAAATTCTGATTGATATATTTCTTACTTAAATCTAAATTATAGAGTAACTAATTTATAAACTTTTTAAAGTATTAAACTGTAACACTTTTCATATTAAAGATGATCTGTTGTCTAAGATATTGACAAAGTGTCTATAAGAAGTTTAGGATTAAATTTGCACAAAAGTGAAACTTGAAGAAAACATAATTTGCAATTCTTTACCTTCAGTATAGGATATTTGTAAGTCTAAACAATGACTGGTTCGTTCTTACATTTACTTGTTTGATTCTTCTCCAGAAATCATCTTTTGAAATACTTTTCAGGACCTGAAATACGCTTTCAGGTCCGTTTTCTGAATATTAATTTAATGTTGTTAATAAAATAACGTCTGAGGTGATACTTGACTTTAGGGAAAAGAAAGTAGTTTGCAGGTGCCAAATCTGGCAAATAAGTGGGCTATTGAGAATTGTGACACTTTCCTTTGTTAGAAACTACTTGAAGAGATTGCAGTTTGTAATTATGTAGAGACAGTAGGAGATTTTGGAGGCCGAAGAGATGAAAAATTAGCAACCGCCTTCGCCGGGAATCGAACCACGGACCTCTGGAATACCGGCCCAGCGTGCAGAACCACTACACCCCGAAGGACGCTAGGAAAGTGGGAGAAATACCTTATATACTCCCCTTTTTAAGGGGTGACTAGGGTTTTAGGGGACCTAGCCGCCAAATCCTCGGTGCGGAGAATCATCATCCACAACCCTTTTAGTTCGGGCGGCACTTGTAGAGACATTAGGATTTTTTGGAGGCCGAAGAGATGAAAAATTTGCAACCGCCTTCGCCGGGAATCGAACCACAGACCTCTGGAATACCGTCCCAGCGAGCAGAACCACTACACCCCGAAGGACGCTAGGAAAGTGGGAGAAATACCTTATATACTCCTCTTTTTAAAGGGTGACTAGGGTTTTAGGGGACCTAGCCGCCAAATCCTCGGTGCGGAGAATCATCATCCACAACCCTTTTAGTTCGGGCGGCACTTGTAGAGACATTAGGATTTTTTGGAGGCCGAAGAGATGAAAAATTTGCAACCGCCTTCGCCGGGAATCGAACCACAGACCTCTGGAATACCGTCCCAGCGAGCAGAACCACTACACCCCGAAGGACGCTAGGAAAGCGGGAGAAATACCTTATAATTATCCATGAAAAATTCGTTACGATCGCTTGAAGAATAGGTTTAAAGCAATTGTTCCTTTTAGTGATTTTGCGGCAATATACTGTATTCCTGCAGAAATTTTTTACATCAATTTTTTTCCACTGTAGCTGAAACCCACAAATCCATATTTTAAATTTGCGTTTAAGATTAGATCTATGCCGATTTGTTTAGAAAAACTGTTGAAACTTAAAATATACTAGGAAAAACACATTCATTTCTTAAATTGAAGAACTGTTGAATGTCAGAGGTTAACGCATTCTTTAAATTTAATGACACTAAAGGTGTTTGCGCTAATACGTAAGCGTTAAATAACTAACGCATAACTAAGTTAGCATTATACTGTGCATTTTAATTGAAATTTACGTTTTTAGATCAATCAAACTCTAAAAATATACTCAAGATACTTAATTTAATGTTATCATTTAAATGAACAGGGTTTTTACCCGTTATTATTATATTATTACAGATGTTCCTTGCTAAGTAGCATATTTTTCCAGACCGTGAAATTCGTTTACGTTATTTGACAGCAACGGAGAGCGATTTTATGTAACTTCGAAAAATGAATTTTCTCGTATTTCAGAAGTCTAGAAAAACTTAGATAATAGAATTATTTTTGCAGCGCAGTTTTACGGAGATTCTCTTATATGTACCACAAAAATTATTTAATTGTAAATATAAGGTTATATTATTAACGGTTATAACATAAAATTTAAAAATGATGGTAAAATTCCGAAATTCAGGATATATTCGATATTCGTCGCAAAATCTCTAATTTGGCGAAATCTTAAAAAAATCTCATAAAACTCGCCAAAATCATCGCCGCGATAAATTTATTGCAATAATTAAGGTTCTGGCAATAAAAAAAAAGTTTGTAGACGTCTAGACAACAGAAGCCTCTCTAGTTTTCAATAAAGTTTTAGCTTAGCTCTAGTTTGTGTAATCAATTTTTAATAATTTCGAAATAATTTTTAAGATATGTGGAGCAACCATACTTTTTTTAATTTATTTCACTTCTTTAATCTCGCTTAGAGATTTTGTTTGAATGCCTTTCAAAATAATTCCCGGCGGTCAGAAAAATGTGTTTCTGAAAATAACGCATAGCAGCTTTTAACGTCAACATTGACTGCTTATTATAGTATTTCTCTTTCTCGGCAAATGCATGGCTTGAAAAGTTAAAAGCCTTTCGTCATTACTCAGAGGCAACGAGAAGTAATCCATCCGTTTATACAAATGCTATTGATGACAGGAAGATGACATACAAATACAGTTTCGACCGCACAGAAACAGGGGGTAATTGCTACAAAGTGACGGAATTTCTCAATGTAATGTAACGCTTTACAATACATCTTTCAAATTTCTTAACAATGCTTCTCCCCTTTTCTTTTTATTCACTTATAAAGAAGCACTTAATGCTTTAACTGTGTTTTGCTCCATTTGTATTTCGTCGGCTTTGAAATGGTTTCATGTTTTAAGGAAGCTCTTTGGCTGATCGCTCGAGAGGTGACTCTCAGTCACCACTTGATTTGGTGTGGTAACCCGAGAGGTGACTCTCAGTCACCTCTTGATTTGGTGTGGTAACTCGAGAGGTCACTCTCGCTCACCACTCGGTAAGACGCTATAATTCAAGTGTTAATGATGTTTATTTAGGTTTGGTTTGGCTAAAATCTCTTCTTGAATACATTCAGCAATACATGCGTATAAAAGAACTGCGAATCTTTAAACTTCAATACGTTTTTTAGATTTATTGCTATACATGCGTCTTAGACGTTAGTTCGAACTCGACAGTCGTGGCAATATGAGTATTATTTGCAAAGTTACGAAGCGCAGTAAGCATGGAATATGATTGTAAGGATTATGTTAATTTTATTAACAGTTAAATTTTAAGTTCCTTTCCTGTCAGATTCTTAACTTAACTTACTACTTCCAGCCAGAACGTCGTTTTGGAATCTTGCTGAATATTGAATGAAGAGGAGCGGTATTTAAACCACGAAGTTACTTACTCAGTCAGAGAGAATCAGAGTTTCTGATTTACGCGCGCCTGCCTTTTTGGCCACTCTCTCTCTCAAAGCTGTTATTACGCTCGGCCGTACTCAGACTCTTGCTAAACTTGGTAGTCAAATAAGTTAAGGGGGTCAACTCGTTTTGAACCTTGATAGCTTCGGCTATACTTCTTTAGTTAATCTTAGTTTTAGTTTAATTCTTAGTCTTTTATGTTCACGTCCAAGTGCGGGCTTTGCTTGTACACTCCCAGGCGGAGTTTTGACGAAATTACGTCTATCATAGACAACTTGACCACAGATAGAAGGAAAGCAGTGATGAAGGTAGCGATGCGGTAAGAGGTGTAAGAAGGGAAGAATTCAGAATAAGAGATAATGAATATGAAAGCGACAGTGGTTCCGCAGAAAAGACAGAAAACTCAGAATGGACAACGTGCACAGAATCCGAAGAAATACCGCAAAGAATACCCTTTGTATCTGGATAAAGAGCCGCAAGTACCTTCAGACATAAATGAACAATTACTTTTCTTTAAACTACATGTGAAATCGTTTTAAGTTAGCAGGAAGAAATTAACTAAATATGCGGAAAATCGTCTCGAGTTGCTGGTTCGTCTGAGCAGAAACGGTCTCGAACGTAAACTGCTAATCATGGTAGTTTGTTCAATAATACATTAGAATTTGATTATGGACAGAAAGTTTGAAGAAGAAAACAATTATGATCTGTAAAACTATCACGTGCTTGCAAGAAGAAGCAGTGCGGTTTTGTATTAATACATATTGTATTAAATTATTCCATGTTAAGGAGGTTATTAAAAAAAATCTGATGTGTACACAACATGGCTTCCTTGTTCGGAATATAAAATTATATGCATTTTTTCTTGCATTTCGTTTAAACTTATTGGATTGAATTAAATCTACTTCGCCGACAGAGCATAAACCACAATAGAATAAATGCATTCTTTAAAATTCACTCTAGTATTTGTTTACCATAGGGACACTCTGGCGCTAGATTCACTTAACAGTATTATATTTCGTTCATATTATAACTCATAATGCACAAAATTTATATCATTTAAAGAATAGAATTATCTAATCATTGCCACATGTTCTACTGAAATACTATAATAAAGCTAGAATGATGTATAAAAGAAATTAAGCAAAAAAAAAAAAAAAAAAAAAAAAAAAACAGTTTTTCACAGACGATTGAGTATTTCTCATTTAATTAATTCAGTTCTCACTTCGCGAGAAGGCAAAAATACATAAAAACTCAGAATATCTATATTAAAAATTACGAAGTAAATCTTAACGCATATTTCCTCGAAAAAATTCCAGAAAGCATTAAGCATGATTTAATTGGCAATAATAAATGAATGCGTTATCTTTGTTGTTGCGAAGCTAAGTTTCTCTTAGATTGACAACTAATCGACTAGCCTCCTGTTTCAAATGTAAACATGAATGGCCGCCATTAAAAACAGGCTTAGCGGCAATTAAACAACTTTAAAATTGCTGATAATTCTAAATATATTGCACACAGATTTACTAAAGGCATAAAATCCTTAACCGGAGATAAAAACAACATCATTCAATCATTTTTAAAGCCAAAAATGTACAATTTACAAACATATAAGTGTAAAGAAACTGAGATCACTGAGCCGGGTAACAGAGTGGATATATACATCAATATATTTATATACGTTTGGTGCGCCCGATTGCAACCAAAATACGAGGTGCACATCTACATGTTATAGCAGTCCTATATACAAAATTTCAACGTTCTGAGGCTACTCGTTTTTGAGTTAGGCGAGATACGTACTTACGCACGTACGTACATACGTTCGTACAGTCGCCACGAAAAATTCTCTTCAGAAATCATTTTAAAGCAATTTTATAATTTTTTTGGAGGAAAAGTGTGTTTTATTCTGTCCGTACATACAGATATCACGCAAAAACATCGTTAAATTGCATTCGATAGCTGTCAAAATAGATATTTTCGTTGAAATATGCTGCCTGAAACTTTTCGCGATTACAATACTTCCTTTTTACTTCGCACAAGGAAGTAAAAAGGCCTATGAATGTATAAGGTATTTTCTCTCCTTTCTGCGTGCCTTCGTGGTGTAACGGTAGCACATTCTGCGCGTATTCGAGAGCTTTAGTTCGAGTCCCAACGATGGCATTGTTCCTTTTTCACGTCTTCCACTTCAAAATAACCTAATGATCCTCTAAGATTTTAACGTTTTGTATGTTACCTTCATTTATTAAATATGAAGTTCTTCGCACTTAAGCCAAAAAATTCAATTCAACAGCAATATCACAAAATAATCTTAAAAGAGCATATATCTAGAAATTCCGATTTCACAGTCTTGCACCACAGGGATAAAAATATTTTTTTTCGTACAGTGTTGCCACTGCTGGCTTTGAATTGTTGAGTTTGTTAATCAAATATTCGTTGAAGTTTTAAAAAATATGAACTAGATAATAAAACAAATTCCAAATTTGGGCTTTCAGATGCCCAAATTCTAGTGGAGTATCAAGTTATTCAAAATTTGATGTCTCTAGGTATCGCTGTTTCTTCACAGTACGAGAAAAATACATACATCCATGCAGATTCTTCATTATTTAATTTCTTTTAATATAATGCAGGACTCTAACATTTGGTGGCAACAATTTAAAGAGTGAAACGCCGTTTTATAGTGAACGACTCAAAATGCCAAAACGAAATTAATAGGGCTTCTGGACAAATTGCCTCTTTGAGTTAAAAATCTTCAACATAAGAAATAACGTGTTAATTAAAAAAAATTCTTACAAATGTAGCATAACATTTCAAAAAAAGACCAAAATTGTCTGGAACTGTCAAGTGTCATCTTCAAATGATGCACTGTATATATTTAGTATTGTTAAAAGAAGCAAATGAACAAATCTACAAAGATGATTTAAACGACCTTTATTATTCTCTTTGAAAGAAAATACCTTAAGTAGACGAAAAGGGTAATCAAGAATTACATCAAAGTTTTAAAACTATCCTACTGCTGTAGACCATATAAGCAAGAGAAAGTTAATTATCAAATTAAACACATAATATTTATCTTATTATTATACCGAAGTATTATTGTATCAGTTCATGTTGATTCCATGTTATAAATTTTAATCTTTTACTTTAGCCAACCGTTCTTATCATTTCCTTTGTCAGTATTATTCGCTTTAATTCTGTCCAAAAATACTGTATGCGTATATATACATATGCTAGAACGAAATAAATGAAATAATATTTAAAAAATTCATGAATTGAACAACGCGCTAGAGGCTACAATCAGTTTAGTAATAATTATATGAAATAGCAAAAAAAAAAAAATATTTCACAGTCATTATGTTTTGGAAAACTTCTTCTGTTTCTAAGAGAAATGATGGCTTAATTCTGTAGAGATATTTAAATAATTTGTTGAAAAATTCTCCTTCTTTATATTAATTTTAAAATTCACTCAACACCATGAATGTTCAGTTTTGTTTTAAAATTTGTTAGAGCGAAATCGAAATAAATTTGGGTTATGAATTTGTAAAAAAAATCAATTGAAGTTAGCTTGCGAATTTCATTTTCAACAAAATGAAAAATAATAGTCGAAAACTGAGACCTCGAAATAAAAGCAATAAAATGACGGTATGAACGTAATAAATAAGAAAAATATTCTGAAAATTCTCCTAACTAATGTAAAATTGGTAACATTGAAAAAATGTAATATTTGTAAACATTGAAAGTAACATTGAAACAGTAAAGTAAACATTGAAAGTGTAGTGGTAAACATTGAAAAAATGTAATATTCTCCTAACTAAAACAAAAGACTGACAGCAACGTTTGTTTTCTTAAAGAATGTATATACAAAAAGTGTCAAGTTTAAGCACTGACAACTACCTGTGATCGAATTATATTGAATATGCAGCAACCATAGACACTTGTGTTGCCATATGCATTAAAACCATGCAAACTAATAACCCATTCTCTTCTTTCTTTGCTACTGTTATTTGATGTTGCCAGATTTAAGTGGCCCTTCTGGCTTCCCGATTCCGGAAACACATTTTCATTTCTGCGCAGATGGTATGCAGTTAAGTTATGAAGCCTAGTAATTGGCCACCAATGGCCGAGCGATGATTTAAGAAGTTAAGACTGTGTTCGAGTTCTAACCCTAATGTCCCTCAGAAAGGCATTTCT
Source organism: Stegodyphus dumicola (assembly GCF_044657685.1). NCBI lineage: Eukaryota > Metazoa > Arthropoda > Arachnida > Araneae > Eresidae > Stegodyphus > Stegodyphus dumicola. The sequence goes on along the minus strand of NC_140772.1, from coordinate 14,783,375 downwards.
CCCATTTGACAAACAGCCGTCGAATACCTTTTTAATAATTCTGAAGATGATTGCGAATTTCTTTTATTATTGAATGCTGTATTAGTTATGTAAATAAAGTCTACACATTTGTGATTGAAGATAGCTAAATTCATAATTCGTCTTATATCGCCTTATGACTTTCACGAAAACTTCCTTCGCTGCGATGTAAAAATAAATTCAAAGCAAATATCATTGCTAGCAGATAGATATATGAACTTTTTAATTTCATTCTAGCAATGATCTACGTTGGTGAACGTTTTAGGAACATCTGGTTGAAGTCTGGTATTTTCGATTTTATCCCATCCCATCTCTTCAGTTGAGAGCGAACAGGATTCCTTCTTCGGTGACCTTTTTTTCTATATTATTCGGTAGATGAGATGACAAATTTCGAATTCTGGGTGACAGCTAGATTTATTTATCCCTTCCCTTAACAGCACGTTATCACGTGGTTGAGATTTCAATCATGCAAAGTCTTCCTTCACGATGACGAATCGTAGGGACTTGTGGAGAAAGACCTGTCTTAGATCTCGCATTCAGTTGAATTTGCTCTTCATGTACGGAGCAGATGCCAACTGCATATTCTGAAGCACCTCAAACCACAATCAAACTGATCGCTTCTTTGACTAAACCGTAAACAACATCTTTTGACAAGTCTACTTCATTGGTAATCTGAATTGTAATGTACATAGTTGTCTTGAAAAATCGTCTAAGTGTTTTCAAAATTTTAAAGTAGAAGACATATATCTCCTGGTATTCATAAAATACTTGCTTTATGTTTGATATCATGAAGTCATAATCACAACACATATTTACGAAATGTCAAAGCATCTAACTGATGTTCACAAAAAAAGGGTTCCTCGTTAAGTGTATAATAATTTCATAAGCTACGTATGTATTTGTATGACAATTGTATAATATGTGTTGTTTTAATAATAATATACAAATAATATAATGATATAATATTTAGTATCATAATTTTGAATATATTGTTGTTGTTATCTTGCCCATATTACATGGAACAATGGTTGCCAGAGCCTACTCCGAAGAGAGGTTCTACTTCGATTTTCCACCCCCAATTTTGAGGAAGAGTACCTCGGGGGTTATCCGGGAGTCTGCCACCCCTCTCCACTTCCATCAATCCACACGAGAAGAATTTCCGCTCACTGCATATTTACGAAGATGATAATGGCCGCCATGCCGCACCGACACTATACATTTACAAACATCCATGTCTTCTCCGGGATTCGAACCCGGACCCTTCGGTACCGTAGTGTTAGGACTTTGTTTTTTGCATTTTATATATGTCGTCTGCTCAGCCGGGGCTGCGGCCTGGTAACTAGTGGTTGATTCCCGCCGAGTTGGTAACCAATTCTGCATCGATATATCTATGCCAGGGTCGGAAGCCAACTCAGCGGTTTACCTCCCCTAACCACTGTACCGTCTGGTATAACGTATATATTTTTAATATAATGATATAATCTATAAATAATGTAATAATATATTTGTATGATCTTTATATATATAAGCGGCTTAAGTGTGTGTCGCCGATAGTTTATTGTTGCCACTCGGAAAAATGAGCACGGAAATTAACGTTTCCGCAGTTTTTAATTAATGTCTCGGCCGATTAAAGTCGTACGAAGATGATAATGGTATCGATGGATTCGGAGAATTTTTTGGAATCCGACGATATGCGTCTCGAATTTCAATTCGGCGCCGTTCCGTAGGTATTCTAGAAAAAAGACTTTGGCACGTAGCCAAATCCCTCTAATAGGGAAAACCCAAGAAAGAAAGTGAAAATGTAGGAAAAACGTAGGGAAAAATTAGTTTTTAATTAATATATCGGCTAATTAAAGTCCCACGAAGACTCAAATGGTCAAAATGGTGCGCCATGAACCTGCGGAATCCAACGGTGTGCTTCGCTAAGCCCAGGAGCCAGCCGTTTCGGAGGAGAGGATGTTACTTCACCCCATAAATATATGCGGCTTAAGTGTCTGTTTGTCGACTATAGTTTATTGGTTGCTTGCGTAACTGTACTAGCCGATGGGGTGAAGTTGCCACGGCACAGGGTTGCCGTTTCAATTGAAATGTAGACGATTTCTTGTAAAACTTGCCTTTGTTATGACCATCCATAAGTCTCAGGGCCAAACGCTTAAGCGTGTCGGCATTTTTTTACCTCAGCCTGCATTTAGACACAGTCGACTTTATGTTGCCTATTCAACAGTTTGTGAAAGAATGGACGTAAAATTAAAAATAATAATGGATGGTCCTCTGCAAGGCGAGCTTAAAAATGATGGAAAGATCTACACAAGAAATGTTGTGTACAAAGAGATTTTGGACATGTGAATTAAAATTTTATTATTTAACTCACCTTTATTTATTGGGCTAGCGGTGGCTCTTAAGAAATGTACCGCCAATGGTTTCCTTCATTGCACTCTATTTTAAGCAATTAAGCAAGTAGAAGGGGGAAACCCCGTGGGCAATAAGCAAAAGGGCATCCTCGCTGCCTGCCCTGGGTAATTCAGTTTGAATTAGCAGACACCTCTCCACAAATCCTTGTAATTCCAGTTTATAATATCTAGAACAGCTGTCATATCGTATGACCGCCGGACTTTCCAGTAATATATAAATAATCTGTGTTATTCGTGTAATAATTGTATAATCTATGTTATGTGTATGTTAATTTCTGTGAAATATAATTCTACAAAAAATTAATTTTTTTCAAAATCAACATTATAAACTTCCGATTTTGTTAGGAATAGACTGGTGTTGCTTTATACGTAATAATCTACTACAAAATATTCCTCAACTAAAGCTTCTTGTGAAATTAGCAATGAAAGTATTATTTCTTGTGTAAAACTGGGTGTATTTCTTGGGGTGTTCAATGCTTTTTAGTGTCAATAATTTAATATAATGCTTTCAGGCAACAGACAGTAGCTGTTTTCCATTTTTCTTGTCGTCCTAATTTTGTGACCCATATTCTTACGCAACATGGAAGAGACATTAATTTTTCGCCTGGACGCTGGCTCAGCAAATTATCTAAAAAGATCACACATAAGTCTTTCCAAACTGACATGCCATTTAAAACCGTGTAAGACTTTAAATAAGAAAATTAATTTCTAATTCAGTATTTTTTAAGAAAAACAAAAGTGCACTCAGTTGTCACTTTTAAGTAGACTCAATAACTAAATACAAGTAAATGATTAGAATAAAGTATTTCTTAATGTTATATTTACTAAATTTAATGTCATATTACTATGCATCAATTTTAAATTATATTCTACGTGTGCCATACTATTGGTTTTATCCTTAACTTTGCTCTCTACGTGGTTCGAACGCATGTGCATGATGGTGATATTACTGAACTGCGTGACTCTGGGCATGTACAGGCCATGCGCTGACGAAGTCTGTGACTCCAACCGCTGCAAGATTTTACAGCACTTCGATGACGTCATCTTTGGTTTCTTCGCCATCGAGATGTTCATCAAGATCACGGCCATGGGGGCCTTCGGGAAGAATGCTTACCTAGCTGAGACGTGGAACAGACTTGATTTCTTCATCGTCTTCGCAGGGTAAAAGACTTTATTTCTATATTTTCTTCGAAATTTTATATAAATACATAATAGCAATTGTTTTGAACCAAACTAACCAAATGATCGATTATAACATATTGCCAGGATGGCAATTTGGACTCCATCTAATGTTGTGTAATTGAATCAACTGTCCTTCCTGATGGTTTTGGAAATCGTGAACACACCTCTTTTATATTAGTACAAAGCATTACAAATTATCCAAAAAAAAAAGTTTGATTAATACAAAGATTTTAATATTAGCTAAACGAAAGGTAGATTCTTGGAAGCCGCCGGTAAATCTTCTTCTTCTTCTTCCAATTATTATTTTTTCCTTTCTTTCAACCTAGGTTTCTGCCTGACTGGTCTTCTTTTCAATATCCAATGAATACAAACCTAAAAACAAAATCAGTCTCACAGCCTTTAATTGGATATTTTTTATTGATAACATTTAACCCTTTGTGGATAACTACCGAATAAATGCGAGGAAAAATCCAGTATATACAGGGTGGCCCAGAAGTCACTTTACATTTTGAAAATTAAATAACTTTTTCTTAAATGACTGTATTTAATTAATTCTTTTTTATTTTTTGCTTATTCACATGTCCATTCAAATGGAAATGAGCTTCATCTCCCATGATCAACTTGTGAATAAACTCATTGTCATTTCTTGCAGTTCTCTGAAACCTAACAGCATAATTTACTCCTTTCTGAAAGTCTGCTGGTTTTAAAGATTGCACTAATTGAACCTTGAAAACGCGTCACTAAGTTCCTTATTGCAGGCCTACTAGGGGGATGTCGAACATTAAAATGGCGCATATATGCGTTGCAACAATTGACCGTCCATTTTCAAAGTAAAATTCAATTATCTTCACTCGTTGTTCTGTTATAAACTTATCCATGCCAAAAATTTCCAGGGATTATATTTTTTAATTCTGAAAAGAGAAAAAGAAATATATTAATAGAAAAAAAGTTATTTAATTTTCAAAATGTAAAGTGACTTCTGGGCCACCCTATAGCAGACGCATTTCACTGCAGATCACTTGCGTGAAAATAATTAGATAACGTTTCACTATATTTGTTGTAATTTGTTGTAACACTATATTTGTTGTAATTCGTTTTCTCACTTTTTGATTTTTAGAACATTAAATATTTTCTTAATTTTACTAATATTTAATAATTATACCTTTTTTCCTTCGTTTCTTTTAAATGTGAAATAAAAAAAAAATTGTTATTCAAGCATAAGCTCAACACAGCGCTCCAAAGTAAACCTATCGTTTGGAGCAGATACTTTTTCTCTGGGGGTATTTTATTACTTTTTTTTAGTTTTATATTTCTTTGCTTTCTTATGTTTCAAGGAAATATTTTATCGACTGTTGAAATACAATCTTAATATTTGAAAAGACATGTCCTAATTAAAAAAGAGGTTAAGAAATCTGCATTCTTTATTGCGAGAAATCTACTTTTTGTTGTCACAATAAGACAAATAAAGAAAGAATAAACGATACTAAAAATTGATGAAGTCAATTTTACAACGTAAACACAGCTTCAATACATGAAACATACTTCGAAACCCGGGTCACCAATTATAAAAACTTCTTTGAGAGCTTTAGTATTAAATTCTGACGTTAACATACATATATATATAGGTATAGATATAGATATGTACATATATCTATATATACCGAGATTTCCATAAATTTAATAAATTTTCAATTTTTGGCTCTGCTTTTAGCATCCTCCTCTTCACCTCTTTCGCAGCTTCTTTAGAAATCTATCTGCCATGTAATAACCGAAATATGATTATATTATTAGATTTTAAAAAGATTTATTTCTTTAGAAGGTTAGAATTGCTATGGATTCGAAACACTATACATATTGATATTGCTCATGTAGAATAAAAGAATTATAAGTGCCATATTTGTATATACACTGAAGTGACAAAAGTCATGGGATAGCAATATGCAAATATACAGATGACAGTAGTATCGCGTAGAAAATGTATAAATGCGAAGTACTTTGGCAGGGCTTTCATTTGTGTTCAAGTTATTCATGTGAAGAGGCTTTGACGTGATTATGGCCGCCCGACGAGAATTAAGAGACTTTGAACGCAGAATGGTAGTTGGAACTAGACGGTCATTCCATTTCGGATATCGTTAGGGAATTCAACATTCCAAGATCCACAGTGTCAACAGTGTGTCGAGAGTATCTAATTTCAGGCATAATATCCCACCATGGACAGCGCAGTGTCCGACCACCTGCACTTAACGACCGAGACGAGCGACGTCTGCGTAAAGTTGTCAATGTTCACAGACAAGCAACACTGCGTCAAATAACCGCAGAAATCAATGTGGGACGTACGAGGTACGTGTCCGATAGGACAGTGCGGCGAAATTTGTCTTCCTTGGGCTATGACAGCAGAAGACCGACTCGAGTGCCTTTACTGACAGCACGACATCGCCTGCAGCGACTCTCGTGGGCTCGTGAGCATATCGGTTGGTCCCTAAACGAATGGAAAACTGTGGCTTGGTCAGGTGAGTCACAATTTCAGTTGGTAAGAGCTGATGGTAGGGTTCGAGTGTGGCGCAGACCCCACGAAGCCATGGACCCAAGTTGTCAATAAGGCACTGTTCAAGCTGGTGGTGGTTCCATGATGGTCTGGGCTGTTTTTACATGGCATGGACTCGGTCCTCTGGTGCAACTGAACCGATCATTGACTGGAAATGGATACCTTCAGCTACTTATGGACTTCATGTACTCACTTACAGCCATTTATGGACTTCACGTACTCAAACAACGATGGGATTTTTATGGATGACAATGCGCCATGTCACCGGGCCACAATTGGTCGCGATGGGTTAGAAGAACATTCTGGACAATTCCAGCAAATGATCTGGCCACCTAGATCGCCCGACATGAATCCCATCGAACATTTATGGGACATCATCGAGAGGTCAGTTCATGCCCAAAACCCTGCACCGTCAACACTTTCACAATTATTGACGTCTATAGAGGCAGCACGGCTCAATATTCCTGCAGGGGACTTCCAACGACTTGTTGAGTCCATGCCACGTCGAGTTGCTGCACTTCGCCGGGCAAAAGGAAGACCAACAAAATATTAAGAGGTATCCCATGACTTTTGTCACTTCAGTGTATGTATTATTTTATTATTTTATAAAATAATAAATAAACATGTTTTGCTGAATTTCGAAAAAAAATATTGAACTAAAATTGGAAACATATAGCCATATAATAGTGTAAATGCGCTTCTGTGCAATATGTAATTGTACTTGTATATAGTATAGAAGAAGCTGTATGTGTAGGTACAAAAAGCCAATCGTCTGTACCTCGATCTTACTTCTTTCGTATGCATATTAGTTAATAAGCGCTAATATTTGCGCGGAAATGCAATTTTGTGTTCAGTTGAGTTTAATTATCATAAATAATTACAACATTGGACATTGGTTGCAACATTAACTTAGTAAGTTTTTCTCATTATCCTTTAATTTTGACGGCCAGTATATTTTACCGAAGATAGTGTGATAAAAGCGAATTTGCTCCCAATGAAACAGAAATTCTTTAGAACATTAAGAATTGTCAAATGCTACAGAAATGATTATTTTTATGAACAATAAATGATTATTTTTGAAAGCGACAGGTGTTGAGGTGCAGGCTTATTTGGAAGAAAAAAGTAAAAAAGAAAAAAGAAAAAAGTATAAACAGCATTCCAAGACTTGGAATAAGTTTTTCCACGCCTCCGATGTAAAGTTATACCAGCATCTGATAAAGTATGCTATACAGAAAGAAGTGAAAATATCTTCAATAGCTTCCCCATTATTGGTTAATAAATCTCAAATTTCAGTTTGTTTTCAGAGTCCAAAATAATTGTTGGCATTACTCTGAATCTCAGTTTGGATTTCTTAGAAACTTCCGACATTTTTTTGCAAAACAAAGTCATTAATGATGTAAGATTCACTCCGTTCCTGTCAGAAGCGTATTAAAATCTGTATCGAGTTAAACTGTGCATCAAGTCCTGCACATCTGCCGGATTCACATCTGTAATAACACCGTTTTATTGATATTGGATTAAACTCCAATTAAACTAAAATTTGCTTATTTGTATTATTTCTTCATTTTCTATTTCCTTTATGTGTTAAGTTAAATAATAATAAGCTTATAGTAGATTGTGTATTATGTATAAGAATAAAGCATTTGTTTATAACATTGTGTTTAATATAGTGAAGTATTCTTTCAAATTTAGATCGCAGTATCTCGTTCAAAATAGAATATTTGACCCCTTTCCAAAGTGGTAAGAATTGCCTAATCTATTTCGTATTCGAAACTAAAAGTTTTTCCTCAAAATTAATCATGCATCTGCATTTAAAACTCATCTGCATGTATATTTTGATTACAACTAGCTTTAAATATAAGTGAAGAATTATTATAATTAAATAAATGTCAATTTTGAATTTTTGAATTTGTTAATGAGTTCAACATTTGCATTCCAAAAGCATTCAAGTAAAAAATACAAACACGTCTATCAAGACTTTTCCATTTATTTTTATACTAGATTAACAAATATAAATAGCATATTTTTACTTTTAGAACAGCTTTCTTTACGTTTCGAGGTAAAACATGGCCAAATTGCAAAGCTCTATCTGTCAATTTTGATTTTCTGTACAGCTAAATAACTTAAAATAGCTTCATTTGTGAATGAATCCAACATATGCACTTCTAAAAGACTTATTTTTCTGCTAAATGTAAACAACTTCCTTCTTGACTTTTAGAGAGAAAAACCGGCCAAGCTGCATAGTTCCTTCTGTCAGTTTTGAATTTTTCTACAGCTAAATAACTGAAGTAGCTTCATCTGCTAATGCATTCAACATTTGCATTTCTAAACGCGTTCGAGATACAATTGTAAACACTTTTTTTCGAGATTTTTCTATTTATTTTCTAACTAGATTAATAAATATAAATAACTTATTTTTAGATTTAGAACTTCCTTATTGACTTTTAGCGATAAAAAATGGCCTAGCTGAAAAGTTCCTTCTGAAAATACTGTGATATATTTCATTTTTCTTTGTTAAGCCTCTTTTCTAATAAGGCATCGTTCCAAACATCTGGAACCCTATTTTATATTTGATTTTGGAGCAAGACGTTAGCCTCTTTCACTACTTCACTGAAATTTTTCACTTATAAAGAATGATGAGCATTCAACGGCTGCGGACGTTTAATGAGCCTATAAATTCCAGAATGTTTTTTTTTTTTTCGACAAAAACTCAAAACGCGAGATGATATTTTTTTTTCTCTCTTCTGCAGCTCCCTGGAGTATTGCCTAGATGTGGGCAACATCAATCTCTCCGCCATCAGGACAGTCCGGGTTCTACGGCCCTTGAGGGCCATCAACAGGATTCCAAGTAGGTGCCTCAAACACTATATATTTTGAATTATGGGTCATAAAATGCAATTAACTATGCTGTTAAAGAAAGAAATGTTCTCCTTAAAGAAAGGAAGTTTTCATTTAGATTCTCCTCCTTCGATAACACAGATTTATTTTAGTTAAATTTTATTATTTCTCCACATCTCTCTTAAGTGAATTAGGTTTTGTTTAACTCTATATATATATGTATGGCAGACATTTAATACAAGTTTTGACATTAGCATATTTTTTACTATTAACCCCTTAACTGCCGCGGGCGTATATATACGCCTTGCTCAGCCGATGCGTTAACTGCCCCAGATGCGCCCAGATGCGCAGCCGATGCGTTAACTTTGCGAATAATTTTAGGTGTAGCAGCGCAAAGCAAATGATAGCAGTTTGGAATAACGTATATATACGCCTGGGGCAGTTAACGCATCAGCTGAGCAAGGCGTATATATACGCCCGCGGCAGTTAAGGGGTTAAAGACTCAACGGGTTCGACCTCTCAAAACGAATAAAGCTCCATTTTTGCTCTAAGTATAAGATCTCTGAGAATGAATAATATGTTTTCATAAGATCTTTTGTGAAGTATACATTATGTTAAATTTATATTAAATAAATAAAGCAAAAGGCTTCTTTTTTAATTAAACTACTCAGATGGATTATGTGAATGCGTTCTTATGTACACAAGACGCCAGTACCGGATAAACGCTTACGAAATCAAACCGCTCGCAATCCTCAAAACGTCACATCACATTTTTCATCCACAGTTCAGCTTGATTCGCAAAGTGGGACATTCTATTCGTTTGGAACCTGTATAAATGAAGCCTGAAGGAGAATAACATAATACATGTCGAATGTATAAAAGCTAATGGAACTCAAGTGTGTTAAAGATGCTGTTGAGGGTTAAGGGACTTGTCCAATGAAGCATTAATCAATGAAAAGTTAAAACAAATGTGTAATATTTCGTAATTTTTCCTGCTTGTTGGGTTAAAAAATTTAAAGCTAAAGTCCAAATAAAATGCTTAATATTTGATTTGTTTTCCAATGGTGGGCCCTCAGCCGACTTCGGCTTCGACAATACTAAGGCCAGAATTGATGGTCACTTTATTACGGAGGCACCTAATAAGTGGGCTACATTTCCCTCCTGTGAAGGGACGGACACATCGAGGCACGCGGCAAAAGCTTAAAAGCATAATGGACAAGCTAGAAAAAATGGGCATAGATCTCTGCAGGCCGGAATAGGGCACACGCAATAAACATAATTGGCATAACGATTCTCAAAGCTTACTAAAGTAGCTAGGACAGCAACGGTATGTGTATTCGTAGTATGGAAATGTAACTGTTTTTAGTTATCCCACGAGCCGACGTGTCGTTAAAGGCTATTAGCGCAGTAATGGACAGTGCACATATAATACTGTAGATGTAACGTGGCATGTATTGAGCACACATCTGTTAAGCGTCTTACAACTGTGAAGTCTCTAGATGGTTGCAGGGCCAGTGTAATACCCGAGTAGTCATAGAAAGCCGTCCGGGTGCCCTGTCCTGCTGTCACCTGTCACCTGTGAAGGGACGGACAGTCCATAAAGGCCATAAAGGCCATAAAGGTCCATAAAGGCCATAAAGTCCATAAAGGTCCATAAAGGCCAGAAAGTCCAGAAAGGTCCATAAAGGCCGAAAATTTGAAAATAGGTTTGTATATAACCGTTGCTGGTGTTATAGCTCATCTCACATGTCTGATCTACTCAGGACAATCTAACAAATTGTATCGTCTCAAGAACTGGAAGATTGCGTCTATCGTTGGCATAGGCGTCAAGCATCACATAGGGGATAGTACGACTTTCTAGTTGTACTATCCCCAGTCTAGTAGTTCCGTCCATATTTTGAAGGAGAGCGCCCCGTGGAACGGGTCCAAAGATCTCGCTTCCCTCTTCTCTTAAATCCAAACCACTCGAGAGGACTTTCTACTCATTGTATATTTTGAGTGTCGTCATACCGCATAGATATTACACATTTACAAACATCAGCGTCTTCCCCGGCATACGAAACCGTGCTTCATTAACCATTATCCCATTTGGGGGGGGCTTGTGTGTAAATAAAATTAGTAATGCAATGCTTCTGAACAAACTGTTTCTTTTAATAGTCTTTATTTAACATGAAAATGAATTATCATAACTCTTCTTGGTCAGATTCAGTTCACACAATCGAAATTCTGCTTTTGGAAAATTACGCTGGCGTCTCTAACGACGTAGTTTATTCTAGCTAAAAATGCGTAAATTAAATTAAATTAAATTTAGAAAAATCTGATGTGTACACCACATAACTTTCTTGTACGGAATATTAAATTATACACAATTGTCCTGCATTTTTTTTCGAACATATTGAATTAACGAATTTTGAATAAAATCTACTTCATCGATAGCGCATAAACCACAATACAATAAATGCACTCTTTAAAGTTCACTATACTTATTTACCATAGCGATACTTCGGCGCTAGGCTCACTTAACAGTGTTACATCTCATTCATTTTATAACTCAGAGTGCACAAAAATTATATCATCTGAAGAATTACCACATGTTCTATTCAAATACTATAATAAATCGGAAACGATGTATAAAAGAAATTAAACAAATAAAAAAGACACAGTTTTTCACAGACGATTCAATGCCTCTTACCTGATGCGCATGCGCTACTGATTAATTCAGTTCTCACTTCGCGGCAAGACAAAAATACATTATAATTCAAAATGTTTTCATTAAAAATTGAAAGATATACAAAACTATAAAACACCAAGTACAATTGAAACAATAAATTTTAAAAAAAAAACAATTTTTACAATTAAAATTACAGTTCCTGCGCAAAAACAAGCTAATAACTTAAATGATAAATTCAGAATGGATTAAGCATAATTTAATTCGCAATAATAAAATAAGATATTACTTTGTTGTTGCGAAGCTTAGTTTCTCTATATTGGCAACAAATCCACTACTCTGCTGTTTCAAATGTAAACAATCAATGGCCGCCATAAAAAAAAGGCTTAGCGGCACTTAAACAGCTTTTAAATTGTTGATAATTCTAAAAATATTGCATACAGATTTACTAAAGGCATAAAAACCTTAACCGGAAGATAAAAACAACATAATTCAATCATTTTTAAAGCAAAAAATGCACAATTTACAAACATATAAGAGTAAAGAAACTGAGATCACTGAGCCGGGTAACAGAGTGGATATATATATAAATATATTTATACACGTTTGGTGCGGCCGATTGCAACCAAAATACGAGGTGCATATCTGCATGTAATAGTAGTCCTATAAACAAAATTTCAACGTTCTTGAGGCGACTCATTTTTGAGTTATGCGATATACATACATAATACGTACGTACGTACGTACGGTACTTACAGACGCCACGAAAAGTATCTTCTTAGAATTCAATTTAAATCAGTTTTTTAACCTTTTTTGGGGGGAAGAGTCCTTTTTTTTGTCCATACATAGAGATGTCACGCAAAAACATCGTTGAAGTGCATTCGATAGGGGTAAAAATGAATAGTTTCGTTGAAATATGATAGCCGAAAGTTTTCGCGATTACAATACTGCCTTTTTACTTCCTTCAATGAAATAAAAATTCTAGTACTTGAACAAAACTGTTTGCTTGAATACTCATTTTTTAATGAAAATTAATTATCCGAATTCCTGTTGATCAGATTCAGTTCGGATAATCCCCGTTTTCGTCTTTGAAACATTCGCAACAGCGGTATCTCCAAACAGGCAATGAACATATTCTGATGCAGTTTGTTCTAAAATTACTTAATTTCTAATTGCAATTTAAAAGCCGGGGCCACAAAGAACTGATTTCTCGTAAAGATTAAACTTCGAATCTAATCGTTAATCGTGGTTTTGCTTTTATCTGATGGCGTAATTTTACTCGGAATAATATGGCCTTTTTCTAATGGAAGATTGAGGAAAATAAAAAATAAAACAAATAGAAGAAACATTGGTTCTTCTTACGACTAAAGAAATTCCTTTAAAAAAACTTCTCAAACCAAAACTAAAAAAAAAGGAGGCAGTCACATTTCATTTGAGGTAAAAGCTTCGTTCTGTGGAAAGATGGAAGAAAAGTTAGCTCGAATTTGTGCGGGAAGGGGAGGTTACATCTTTGATGGCTGCTGAAGCCTTTTTCGAAATTGACTCAACTTACATTTCAGGGGTCTTTTTTCGAACATTTTCACCAGCATTTCCCTCGCAAGAAATTATATGGATTTTGAGCTTTCTGTTACATGTTATTATATTTCTGTTATATATAAGTTTCTGATGTTTCCCTACACATTTTCATGGACAGTGTTTTATTTATTTTCTGTCCAATGCACTGTTTGCTGTTATTTCCTTTCTGGTATTTCTTTAAGGGGGTTCATACACCTTAAACTCCTTATGCTCTTCGAATATGTGACTGTTGCAAAAATTGGGATATTTTATTTATTTTGAAAGCAATTACTCCTAACGTTTTACAGCTGACTACATAATATAGCTGCTTTGGAAACTAGTAATCAGACAGTTTGTGTTGCCACAAATATTTTTGTAATTTAATTCCCTTTATGACAAAATTTTTCGTCATGTTTCCACTTTGCGCGAGTAATATTTTAAAAATGGCTAATGGTACATACTTGAAATTGGATGGAATTCTTTATATGGGCACTATTTTCTAACTGAACCAAAAATCTGATGATTATTAAGATACTTTTCGTGGCGTCTGTAAGTACCGTACGTACGTATTATATATGTATCTCGCATAACTCAAAAATGAGTAGCCTCAGAACGTTGAAATTTTGTTTATAGGACTGCTATTACATGCAGATATGCACCTCCCATTTTTGTTACAATCGCCTGCACCAAAAGTATATAAATATATGTATACATATATCCACTCTGTTACATAGTTCTGTGAGAACAGTTTCTTTATTCTGATATGCTTGTAAATTGGGCATTTTTTGCTTCAAAAATGATTGAATTATGTGGTTCTTATCTTCTGGTTAAGATTTTTATGCCTTTAGTTAACCTGCATGCAATAATTATGGAATTATCAACGACTTAAAGTTTTTTAAGTGCGGCTAAGCCTAATTTTTGTTTGGCATATCAGCCATATTTGTTTACATTTGAAACTTAGCAGAATTTAATATTAAAAAATTTTAGGCACGAAAATATTACAGATTTTTTTAATAAATTACATTTTATAAACTTAAATTTCTTAGAATTTTTGGTTCACAGTAGTTTGCAAATGTTATTAAAACTATATATTAAATATAGAATTAAATTATGCAACATAATGTTTTAAACTGTGCGCGCAAGTTGGAAACATGACGAAAACTTTTATCACAAAGCGGATTAAATTATAAAAATGTTTGTGGCAACACAAACTTTCTGATTACTATTTCAGAAAGCAGCCATATTATGTAGTCAGCTGTAAAAATTTGGAAGTAATTGCCTTTAAAATAAAAAAAGTTGTCCCAATTCTTGCAACTGTCACATATTCAAAGATCTTATGGGTTTTAAGCTCTATGAGTCTCCTTAAACCAAACTGCTACTGGGTATAACGCTTATCACTAGAAGGTGGCAAGATACTGCAATTAAAGTAAGAATATAGGTATACTGAATTAAATCTCAAAGGGTAAAATAATGTAAAACGTTTGCACAGTTGGAAGTTATGAATCTTGTTAATTAGTTACATCAAAAACCTTTACAAGAATACACTGGTGTGCAAAAATTAAGGACGAGACGGTTTTTCAATATAACTTTGTACAAAAGCTTTCCAAATCAACACATTTAATACCGTAAGATCCCCAATACGTAAGGACATGAGTAATGTAAGCAACACTTACTAAAAGAGAAATCAGAGGGATAAAAAGAAGCTTTATTGAAAAAGTAGCATGGAGCGCAATGCGACTGAAGGCCGAAACATCCCTGTGATGGGTGTCCAGCAAGAAACATCCGGTCTTTAATAGGGAATATGATCTCTCCTGACTGCTAGGCAGGTTTCACAGCGTCTGCCCATGCTGAGAATGAGGGTGTCAATGAGTTGTTGAGGCATTGCTGCCCATTCGTCTTGCAGCGCCAATCGAAGCTCCGGAATCGTTACTGGTTACAAAGCGGATTAAATTATAAAAATCGTTACAAAAATCGTTACAAAGCGGATTAAATTATAAAAATGTTTGTGGCAACACAAACTTTCTGATTACTATTTCAGAAAGCAGCCATATTATGTAGTCAGCTGTAAAAATTTGGAAGTAATTGCCTTTAAAATAAAAAAAGTTGTCCCAATTCTTGCAACTGTCACATATTCAAAGATCTTATGGGTTTTAAGCTCTATGAGTCTCCTTAAACCAAACTGCTACTGGGTATAACGCTTATCACTAGAAGGTGGGAAGATACTGCAATTAAAGTAAGAATATAGGTATACTGAATTAAATCTCAAAGGGTAAAATAATGTAAAACGTTTGCACAGTTGGAAGTTATGAATCTTGTTAATTAGTTACATCAAAAACCTTTACAAGAATACACTGGTGTGCAAAAATTAAGGACGAGACGGTTTTTCAATATAACTTTGTACAAAAGCTTTCCAAATCAACACATTTAATACCGTAAGATCCCCAATACGTAAGGACATGAGTAATGTAAGCAACACTTACTAAAAGAGAAATCAGAGGGATAAAAAGAAGCTTTATTGAAAAAGTAGCATGGAGCGCAATGCGACTGAAGGCCGAAACATCCCTGTGATGGGTGTCCAGCAAGAAACATCCGGTCTTTAATAGGGAATATGATCTCTCCTGACTGCTAGGCAGGTTTCACAGCGTCTGCCCATGCTGAGAATGAGGGTGTCAATGAGTTGTTGAGGCATTGCTGCCCATTCGTCTTGCAGCGCCAATCGAAGCTCCGGAATCGTTACTGGTGGTAAGGTACGAGCTGCCAAGCGTCTGCCAAGAAACTCCCATACATGCTCGATGGGATTGAGATCCGGAGATCGTGCCTGCCAATCCATACGTTCAATATCCTCACTCTCTAAGAGCTGTTCGGCAGCTACTGTGCGATGACATGGTGCATTGTCGTCCATGAAAAGGAACTGCGGACCCATAGCGCCTCTAAAAAGTCGCACATATGGAAGAAGAATCTCGTTATAATGACGGGTCCCGTTGACTGAACCTGCGTTGAAGATGTGAAGTTCTGTACGACTACCAAGCATGATGCCTCCCCAAACGAGAACACCGCCACCTCTATACCTGTCCCTTTCAATGATGTTCGAGGGATGATTGAAGCTTCCCCGCTCTCTCCAGATGAGTATGCTATGAGAATCGCTACTCAGACTGAATCTGCTCTCATCTGTAAAGAATACTCGTCCCCATTCATTGTCTCTCCAATTCCGGTGTTCCCGGCACCACAGAGAACGCCTTCTCCGATGGGCAGGCGTTAGAGGTACACACCGTACAGGGCGTCGTGCAAACAGACCACCACCGTGCAGTCTTCTGGCCACGGTAAAACGCGATATAGATCGTCCAGTCGCCTGTGTCGTGTGTCTAGCGATTTCTCCCGCTGTCTGCCGCCTGTTTCTTCTGGCCTGTAAGGCAATATACTGGTCATCTGCGGGTGTGGTTCCTCGTGGACGGCCACTACTAAACCCCCGGATAGCTGTTCCAGTAGTTTGAAATTGTCTCCAAAGTCGTGAAACGATGCTGTGAGCAATTCCGAACTCTGCAGCCACACTTGTCACACTGCGGCCTTCCTCCAACTTCCCAATGATTCGACCTCGGGTAAAAGCATCCAGATATCGTCTAACAGATTGATTATTTGCCATTTCTCGCTGAGGCAGCAACTCGGTGTGATTTTAACTGCTATACGGCGTGCAATCTCTTTGCCAGAAATACTGATCTTACACCGACGACATGCTTTATACTACTCAGACACTCCCCCGTTACGTCTACCTGCATATCTGCGCATGTGCTACCGTACATCACCTTACTTAATCTCCTGATTTTTTTCTGTCCGCTGTGCCTCTTCGTTCAGGTGATATGCTAATTTTTCGACTTCGCCCTTAATTTTTGCACACCAGTGTATATTTTACATTAGTAAACTTACTTTTCTCTTTAATTACATATTTACATAATAATACATTTAATTAAATAGATTACTATTACTCTTTTCATCATTTGTTTGTGAAATAGTAACCTATTCTGTATTGATAATTTCTAAAATGTGAGTCCAACAGCAAAATTACAAATAGATTTATTTCTGTCATCAAACAGTTGCTTCTCGAGTATGCGCATCGTCTATTTGGCTGAATCGACTAATACATAATGAAGGCAATCAATGACAGAAGTAGCACAAGTGAACATGGATCAGCTTGAATCCTAGACAGACACAACACACAGCCTGTTCAAGCTGGCGTTCGTCATTTACATAAATGCATGTTGCTTTGTTTTTCAGGAACTAAACTTTTCCCCTTTTAACTCTAAAATTCGTAATTATTTCCCTTTTAGTAGCTCTATTTTATAGAGTCATTAAGGGTTTTTTTATGCTGGAGACGTGGAAAATGTGCAATGCCTTCTCCGAGACTGGAAGCTGGACCTCTCGAATTCGCGTCGAGTGTGCTAACCGTTACAAAACGAAGGTATGCAGAAAGGAGAGAGAAAATACCTTACATACTCCTTTCTAAAGGGGGTCGTCTAATAAGAAAAACGAGTTAATGAAAAATATAAAGTTAAACAAGAAGATGAATATTATAAATAATGTTGATATAAATCAGGTACTGACTAATCATGGGCGTTTCCCGGCTTATTTTAACCGGTTCCATCTACAGAATAATGATGAATACTTAGCATGGGATAAGTTTGAGAACGCCAAGATCTTCGTCGATGAAAGTACGTTTACTCGGAGTGCAAGAGAGAAATATAGAAAGAATTAGCGGCTAGGGTTTTCGCTAAGAAAGCATAAATTTCCCAAAACTACTATGAGAACAAATTATTTTTTCCATTTTAATGTAAAATCTCTTCTGGTATTTCATACCTGGATTTGTGTACTTTTGATATATTGCCTTAATTTCTTTGACATATTTTAATATGCACGTATATATACGTTCTTACAGATATCACAACAAATATTCTAGGCCGTATATATACGGCCTTGCCGCTTAGAGGGTTAAGGAAGATTTTAAAATGAACTACTCAAATTTTAAAGATTTTGCAGAGACAATGATGAAGATTATAAATACAAACAAAGATAGAATTAGAATTCGGCACTGAGACTCAGATTTTGGACTTTCTTATATTTGTTTTTTTCTGGTTAGTGCCATTTTTTTTAATCATACGGCCGGCTTGTACCGGCTAGGAGGATCGAGGCTGTGCCCTTACAATAATAATACCTTATATACTCTTCCTTTTAAAGGGCGACTGGGGATCCGGGGTCCAATTCGCCAAATCCTGGTGGTGAAGAATCATCATCCACCACCTTTTAGTTCAGACGCCACTGTAGAGTTATCATGTATTTTCGAAGCGTGAGAAGTGAAAATTGTGCAATGCCCTCACTGGGACTCGTACCTGGACTTTTCGAGCACCTACTCGTCTCCTGGACCTACGCGCCGAGTGTGCTACCGTTACACCACGAAGGCATGCAGAAAGGATATAAGTTCATTATCATAAAGTTTCATGCCAGGAAACGTTCATCGAAAACCTATGTCTTTTGAGGTATGATGCAACTTACCTTGCTTATCTGCTTATGAATTTCTCAAGCCGACCCCTGGTCGAGTAACTAATGCCACTAAAGACTGGAAGTTTCTTTCGTGAATACAGTTATAGAAATATTTCTTGCAAAGCATCTATGAACGCTTCCCTATAAAATCTAACAGCTCTTGAATGCTTTAGGATAAGCTGTGTATTTTTCTTAAAAGAAGCACATCACTAGTAAGATTTCTGTGGATTATTACACCAATTTACATACCGGCAATGAATACATGGCTTAAAGATGTTGTATATGCGGCCAATTTCCGATTTAACTAGACAGTTTATAGGATGACATTCACATTGAATCACTGTTAATACGAGAGCAGTTAAAAATACAGGTAAAAGGAATAAATAAATTATCATTAACAGAAGGATACCATTAACAATCTATTTAAACTGAAGAAAATTTTTTATTGGTTACACAAACTGAATCATTATTGAAAACAAAATGGATGCACTAAAACTGACAGAAAAATAAACTTCATTAGAAATGAAGAAATTTAAGTTACACATGGCATTCATTAACGAATAGCATTTGCGAGAAAAGTTCATCAGCGTCATTAAATTCAAAGCTTTTGAAGAAAAAGATTATAACCTATTAAGGTGCTTAACTACTTAATTAAACTGCTTGTATTTAAAGGCTTATCTTTAGATGTAGTACAACTGGGTGCCGAATTATTGCTTCTCTTATTGCGGCCTACGAATACAAGTTGCAACTCAAAAGGTTAAAAGTTAACATAAAATTTTATTCCTCACAACTTGTAGGATTTACACTTAAAAATGCAAAAGAAGTGATCCAATATTTTACAGAGGCTGTTCACTCATTTTTTAGACGATGTATATTGTATTAACAAAACTAAATTACCTAAAATTCTTGTGTTTTAAATGTTCTATTTGACATCCCTTATTCTGAACTATCTTTCGACACCGCAATTTCCAGGATAATAATACCTTTTGAAGTGGCAGAAGAGGTATTCTATTCCATTCCTCCCGAACAGCTTTCCAGAGTCCTGTTACGGTTTTGGGACAGCGTTTTAATAATGCAGTTTTTAAATGTCCGAAAGCACAAAACTTCATAGGTGACACATCGGGCGATTTATTAGGGATATCAGTGAAGGGTATGGCCTTGATACCAGTTTTTTGTTCCATTTCTTTTAGGAAATTTACAGTGGATTTTGATGTGTGACTGCTAGCTTTGTCCTTATGGAGTCTCACAGATTGATGGCACTGTGGGTAAAGCCATGGTATTTCATTCAGAAAACTTGGGGATAACATATGTTCCTGATAGTATTTGGAGTTAATCTTGACATTTTTGTGCACTCTCTTTATTTTTAACTTGCCATTATAAGAAAAACCAGCAACAATCATGAATCCCTTAGAAAAACTTTCTTTCGATTCTCTGAACCTTTCTCCCCTTTTATGATAATAAATGGCTCTTTTTTTTTTTTTGTTACAATCATTTAAATACACCCATGCTTCATCTGTTGTGACAATTGTTTTCCATTTTTCTTTGGATGAGTGTTTCTCATATAGAATTCTGCAGCGTGTCCTGCGTTGAGCGATGTGCTTTGGAAGAAGACGATGCACATTGTGTTTTTTCGCTTTCTTAAGATTTAAATCAACGTTTATCATTCTTTTTACAGTGAACACCGAGCATTTTAATGATTTTCCAACTTTCCTTTGACTAGGGGGATTTTCTTTTAACATTAAACAACGTACCTTTGCAATAGTCGAAGATGTCCGTTGTTTCCTTGGATACTTGTTTGGAATTTTTGTCCCACTTGAGGCTCCAATTTGACGTTGGTTTTCCTTTCTTGTTGATGATATTACCTATCGACGCTTTAGATATCACAAAACCATGACTCTCACATCGTTTTCGGATAACGAAGTATGCATATTTCTCTTCGGAAAGAGCGTAAATGTAGCCTTCGAACCCCTGTTTGTTAAATTCGCCACTTTGAATAAAATCAAAACTTTCAAGCCACAGACAATAATTTTTTTGACTTTTAAAAACATCGCACAGTTAACTTTAAACATTTAATAAACATGACGATGCCAAGCCTTCATTTCAATACGGATGGCTTCGTCTCTAGGCAAGCATTAACACCGTATGTTTTCCTTCTCATTTTATATTTCTTCTCATTTTCCGTAATATTTGAAGCGCAGAAGATAAACATCTCTTTACTGTACTGCATTGCTGCTCTTAATATGGAAATGATGTCTTCAGCCAATGAAGCCGTGCTTTTAGGAAACACGTAATCTGGCACTTGTGCGTCAGTTGAAGTGTTCTGCCTTTTTCGTTCTATTTTTCTTGTAGTTTATATGGCGGGTGTCTGAACTGCACACTTCTCAGCAGTATGAGCTTGTTCACAGGTGGCACATGCTGGCGATGATTTCCAAGCGCAACTTAAATGTCCTAATCTTTCGCAAATGAAATACTTGAGTATTCTAAGAAAAGGACGGAAGACGCAGGAACTGAATCAACTAAGCACTCTTCGATGCTTTTAACTAGTTCGTAAGCTCTTTGTTGGATATCGATAATCCAGTTGCACATGTCTGTATCCGTGGGTTGTGACTTGCGATGGGAAAGGTGCTCACTAGATAGCTTACGATCCAGATCTTGAAAACTTAAAATGAGGTCATTTGCAGTGGCTTCTGCTAACACTCCGAAAAATATGATTGAAGTTTTCTGGTGCTGGGAGAACGTACGCCTCGATGTTTTCTTTACGTTTACAACGCACAAGGAGTTTAAGAGTGCGTTGGCCTTATTTCCTCAACTATAATGCCAATCTCTTTGGCACTGATTTCAGAAGTTTGTCGCTGCCTAACAGTTTCAGGAGCACAGTTCTTCTTTAGCCTTAGTAAATGAAACGTGTTCAGAGGGCTTATTCTCTGAGCAGAGCCATCTCTTCCTTCTACATACTTCAATGATTGATGTTTCTTTAGATTCTGCTGGTGCTAGACGTTTGTTTGATGCTACTGAACGAACAATACTACGGTAATGAGCTGCTACAGTAAAAGAAGGAAGTTGCTTTTGTAAAGGTGTAAACTGTCGTTGCAGAGTTGCAAACTGCGACTGCGAACAGAATAGCTCCTGATCTGTCGACATGGAGCTAAAAAAGAGGCAACAGGAAATACCTTGCGGACAGTCACCACAAATTCTTCATTTTCTTCGGATAACAGAGACAATTCTGGGAGCACAAGAAGATGAAGTATACGAGGAATTAATACAGTTGTCTTTGGAAGGTGTGGCTTGTGTAGGAGATGTGGAGTTTAGGGGCTGGAGAAAGAGGGTTCATTGTTTGAATTGCTCATGAAATGACATTGGATACAGTAACAAACAATGAGGGATAAAGCATAAATGACAAATACCTTCTAGAGAAAAACAGTGTAAGGTAGCTGTGTTGCAAGAACATCTAAAGTTATTAAATAGTAAACCTATAATTTGAAACATAAGGCAAGAAGGTGGAGCTGGCTTGGAGAACGACCAGTCATATAAATACTGCAAATAGTTCAAAAACCTACAAATCACCACTAAATAAGTTCGCGGAACGGAAATGAAGAAACAAATTTTTATTTGTAAAATTCAAATATTTTTCAACGTAGTTTCCCTCAACTTCAATACACTTATTCCAACGGTCTTCTAATTTATGGATCCCTTGACTGTAGTGGTTTTTCGGCAGCTCTGCAAAATATCCCTCCACTGCAGCTATTACCTCTTCGTTGGAAGAAAATCGTTTTCTACGGAGATATTGTCTGAGGTGTGGGAAGAGCCAGAAGTCGGAGTCAGCTAAATCTGACGAATAGGCTGGATGTTCCAACAATTCGTACTTCAATTCAGTTATTTTAGCAATGGTTTTTTGGGCTGTGTGCGCAGGTGCGTTATCTTGGTGGAAAATGATTTTCTTCTTCGGTAATCCGGGTCTTCTTTCACGAATTTTTCGTCTAATTGATTCAAAAGGTTACAATAATAATCCGAATTAGTTGTTTTGCCAGTTTGAAGGTAATCTATAAACAAAATTCCTTTCGCATCACAAAGAACTGATGCTAACACCTTCTTGGCTGATTTTTGCACACGAATTCGCTTCGGCGCCGAAGAGCCGGGTTCACACCACTCCTTAGCCTCCTGTTTTGATTCAGGATCATAATGGTAGACCCAAGTCTCATTGTGATAAATTGACGGATAAAGTCGCTTTTATTCTTCTTAAAACGCTCCAAATGTTGCTGGCAAAGTCGCATCCGAATGTGTTTTTGCTCCATCGTTAGAGAATGCGGCACCCATTTTGCACAGAGTTTTTTGAAACCCAAATTAACTTTCAAAATATTGCTCACTGTGCCCAATGAAATGCCTGTTAAATCTCTTTCAGTCAATAGACGGTCTTCCAATACCATATCTTGCATTTTTCCGATGATTTCCGGTGTTGATACAGTTTTTGGACGTCCCTCTCGCGGATCGTCTTCAAGGCTGGTACGACCACTTTTTAATAAACTAGCCCATTTGCAAACCATTGTTTTTGAAGGAACAGATTCACCCAACACATTCACCATTTCGGTATGAATTTCCATTGCCTTTAAACCTTTCTTTACAAAGAATTTGGTAACTGCACGTTGCTCAATTTTATCCATACCTGAAAAAAGGCACAACACGTTAGATATAAAGTTTGGTTAAACAATGAATAAATTAACAGCTCGAAATGAAACTTTTGACGTGTTCCTAAGAAAGAACAAATATTAAAATGGCGTCGAAATTTTAGGTCTAATATTGACGAATAGATGGCGCTCCGCGAACTTATTGAACAACCTTGTATGTCCGAGATAAATTTATCATATTCACAAACACACACGTGTTCTACCAGTAAACGCAAGTAAATACTTAAACTCCCCTAGTGATGGCGCTATTCAAACTTGTCTTTCAATTCGCAAGGTCTAAACGTCTGCTGCCTTCCCCTTCCAAAGGAGAAAAAGAACGAAATGGGCCGGTTCTTCCTGTTGTTTTCCCCCTAAATTTCGATAACCAGACATACTGCATGAGGTAATAAGTTATTAAACTATTATAAAAACCTTATCATAATCAGCGCAATACACCGAACTATAAGAACTCCGATTCCGCATGCGATGATATAAAATAATACACCTAGACCTTGAAAGATCTGGGTTCTTCTTTAGTTAGAACGGGGGAATCACAAAAAAGCCGACTACATAGCATTTCATTTCCTCTAGCATCTTGCTTTGCTACTGTAAAATCGAATCTTGAAATCATTGGAGCCGTAAATGATAACTTCTTGTTAGCAAGTTAAAAATATGCTATCTATATTTTTTATAGCAAAAGAAGCTTCTTCATACGTTTCCAAAAAATTAATTCTACTTTTTATTTCAACTGAATGAAAAGTGTTTTTAGATAGTCATAAATTTATTGTATAAGATGTGACCTTCTTAGGTAGCGTACGACTAGAACTCTTAAAGACAACCTTTGAATTTTCAGTGTCTTATTTAATGTATTTTACTATGTCAGAGACTGGGAAAGTGTTTAAAGAACCCTGTCAATAATCCAAATGAATCCAGTCCTTCCTAATGCCTTTAAAATTCTAGTATCTTAATTCAGTTACTATTTTTGCCGATAGATGGCGCCACCTCCTCGCGTTTGGTACTACCAGAGGGTACAAAAATCCGTTCAGTGGTTGCTTTCCATTATTCGAAGTTCAGATTTTGAGCGTGAAGGTGCAGTTGCCCCTCGCTCCCTATTTTTAACTTCGCTAATTTTCTTGTCCTTCATGTTACATAGCCTGGCTCAGTAAAAGTAGGCGGCCAGTGTAACTCTGATTAAAAATCCGGTTTAACCACGTGCAGTGCTCATAAAGACCACGTGTTTCTGAGACTCCTTCCTTTTATTTCTCTTCTTCCTAGGTATTTCTTTCTCCTGATGAGGAGGGACATTTAGCTGCCCTCGAAATCGATTGAGTGTTTTAATATACTTACGCTAAATACAAGGTTGTTTTTACGATTTTGATAATCCAAATGAAGTTTAAGAGACGTAACCAACTCGTGGTTTGAGAAGTCAGTAGCTTTGGCTTTAATTCAAAGCTAATGGGAGAACTAAATTTATTGTATGAAATAGTATAGCCAATGTATGTATGGCTTCACAGTATAACTAACTAGCGCACAAGCTGGCTCTGACCGAAATCGGCGTAATGGCAAGAATAACTCAAGCAGCAGAATACTGATTACTAGGGAATAAAAGTTAGCAGCGTGGCCTTCAAGCAGGTACAGCAAGCTCTGATTTTGCACTCCAAAATCTTCCTTTAAATACTTCCTTCTTTCTACCTAATCTAAGATATAAATATAAATTAACATTAAATAACTATATAATTAGCATACATTTATTAGTTAAAAATTTAAATGCTACTCTAAAATTGCATAATTTTATAACTACATACTCTGCGTTGAAATAAAATGCGGAAAATAAAAAAACAAAATTCTGTCACTTTCGTAAAAGCTAATACACAGTTGGCGTGTAAGACAAAAAGTACAACCAAAAACATGGTTTTTTGAATGATAGTCTACAATTATTAATACCGATGTTATTATTAGTAAAGTAAGGCCGAATTTCAGTGAATTTTTAAATCTGAAACTGAGGTACACATTTATGGCTATTAGTCATCTGTTAATGCCTAAAGGAAATTTAAAAAACTGTTTGTTTGGAAGATTATTAATTGTAATCGGACGAAACAGACTAGCATACCCAAACGTATAAGATATATTAACAATAGTTTAAATTGCCAAAGCCTAAGATTAGCTGTTATGTCATCAGCCAACGTGCTGTGCAAAAGATGTACAGATGTTTCCCTGGCCACCGTTTACTCCTGATTTCTCACCAATCGGCACACATACAATTTCAAACTTATTATTTTATTTAGAGAATTAAGAATACTTTCTAAGTACTCTCATTTATTAATTGCGTAGAAGAGAAAGGGATATTGAGTAAAAACATTACCCCAGACATGTTCGAATTGTGAGACTTCGAGTTTTCGATTAATACAATTTCAGCAAATTCTCCATTTTTGTAATAATTGCTACACTGTGCAAGAACGTTCTTGCCACTTTTTATTTTGTCTTCCTTTCTGAATTAAGTAAAAAGATATTTTTCTCATTAAAGAAACGATCGATTAGTTTATGGAATGCCCTGAGATTAATTAGAGATTTATTTTTTATTTATTTAATTTTATATCTTAATTGAAAAAGATGTGTTATTCCTTTTTATTTCAGTAAATAATGAAAATAAAAATATCTCCCCATTATACTTAAACCAGTTCTGCTATTTAAGTGGAATCAGTTTCTTTTAAATGAGGAGGAACATTACAACCGCATTTTTTAACGCATTACGCCAAATCTTTTTAAAGCGTTGTTTAAGGAACACTAACTTAATTATTTAAATTACTTTCAGCATAAAAATAACTTCAATATATATTCAGGTCATGAATTCATTTTAAGTATCGACATTTGCTGATCTCTCACGTGTGTTTCACTTTTCTAAACTGAGGCGAAGAAAGATAAAATATGTCATATATGTATTAAAGCAGCTATTACGTAATAACAGTTTTAAAAATGCAAGAACAACTTTCATAATAATTATTAATAGATAGGTTTCTCATTATGATTTTTTTGTAAATTATTACTTACTAGTGATTCAAAAACTTTACGTACCAAATTTTTAAAAATTCATATTCAAAATTATAACATTCATGCAGAAAAGTGACATATAACGGGAAAATTGTAGTCTACTCCCTGATGAAGAATTCCAATTTTACAGAGTAGCTTCATTTCTTTCTTTCATTCTTCATCTTCCATTGATTTCAGTAAAATTATCCTTTAACTCTTATAGAATGTTGAAGATTGAGATAAATCTAACAGCAGATTCAACACGTTTTGTTTTCTAGCTAAAACAATTATTAGTCCAAAGAGGCAATTTGAACAGAAGGACTATTAATTTCGTTTTGGCATTTTGCATTGATTCACTATAAGCGTTGTTTTACTTTTCAAATTGTTGCTACCAAATACACTTGTTATGATAAATTAATGAAAAATCACAAAAATAGCGATAGCTCCCTCAAAAATAAGCCAAACCGTGTAAAATTTGAATATGTTGCCAAGTAAGAGTATCTAAGTAAAACAGTAATATGCAAATTAGTGGCGCTGCACTCGGAATACGTCATCTGCGAGGAGAATAAAAGTCCATGTTTGAGAGCAAGCCCACATATTTAACTTGTGATAGTGACATCAGAAATCTGAGATAGCCAATTCGTAACAAACACCTCCAGGCATCATTTGCCTGAAGAACTACGATGAAGAGCCATTGGGAGACTAGAGGCAAGATAAAGTCAGACAGATGGCTAAATGTGTGTCCTTCTGTGGTTCATAGACTTTGGAGGCAATTTAAACCACAGATTCGGCAGCTAGGAGGTTCAGCCAAGGACGGCCAATTGCTACGACGAGCGCCGATGAGCGATATTTGACATTATGTGCCCGCAGGAATAAAACCGCTGCTCCGACTCTTCTTAGATCCACCCTTGCTGCAGCCACCGGAAAATAGGTGTCAACGTCAACTGCGCGTAGACGGCTTCACGAAGGTAGTCTGTATGCGAGACGACTAGTAATTTGCGTGCCGCTCACGTCACGCCATAGGAGGGACCATTTCCAGTAGGCACGACAGATGTCAACTGGACGCCTGATCAGTGAAAGGCTGTTCGCTTTACGGATGAGTCCAGGTTTAGTCTAGAAAGCGATAGTAGGCGTTATTTGACATGGAGAGAACCTGGGACCCGTTATCATCATTCAAACATCCGTTAAAAAGATGCATACGGAAGAGGCAGTGTCTGTGTTTGGGGTGGCATCTCTTTGGGTGGACACACAGACCTCCATCTCTTTCCAAGGGGAACCGTGAATGCTCCGATTTATAGAGATGACATCCTTGATGCTTATGTGCCGGGGCAATAGGTGATGCTTTCCTGTTACAGGACGACAATGCAAGACCACACAGGGCTCGCATCGAAGATGATTATCTTCAACAGTAAACAATTATGCGCATGGAGCGGCCAGCTCGATCCCCGTATTCGAATCCTATCGAGCACGTTTGGGATGCTTCAGGGAGACGTCTAGCTGCTCTGAATCCGCCCCTTTAGACCCTTGCCGCCCTTGCAACTGCTTTGCAAGAGCAATGGCTCTCGCTTCCTATGGAACTGATAAACCGCAGAATTGAAAGCCTTACGTATCGCTGAATGTGCTGTATTGTTTCTAGAGGCGATTAAATTCCATATTGAAGGTATTTTTCCTATAGCAAACTGACACCTTCGATTTGTACATTTTATACATATGCTAATTTCTTTACTACCATAATTGTCTGGTAATTTATTTTTATGTTATTTGATACTTTACTGTATGTTGTATATTGTGGGTATGTTTCATAAAATTATACATTGTATTATATAAAAAGAAATTAAATAATGAAAAATATGCATAAATGTATGTCTGTTTCTCTCATTGTGATAAAACAACGGTACCTAGAGCCATCCAATTTTGAATAACGTAATCCTCCTAAGAATATGGGCATCTGGAAACCCAAATTTGAAATTTGTTTTATTATCAATTTCATATTCTGTAAACCTTTAACGAATTTTTGATTAACAAACTCAAGGATTTCAAAGCGAGCAATGGCAGTGTTGCACAGAAAAAAAAAATTATCGTCAGCGCGCGAGACTGTCTATAGGAAGTTCTAAAGATACGCTCAATTTAAAATTATTTTGCTATATTGCTCTTGAACTGAATTTTATGGTTTAAGTACGAATAACATGATATTTAATAAATAAAGGTAACACCCAAAAAGTTAAACAAAGCCCCTTTGGACGTAATTTAAAATCTGAAACCTTTCAAATTTTTTATGATCATCTTAAGACAATGGATGACAGACAGAGGTGAGATGCTACGTCTTATTTGGAGGCAAGTAAGAGAAAAATGCGACACATTCAGAAGAACACCTGGGAAAGAGTGAAAAGGTTTTGGTTCCGAAAAAGTTTTTAATTCGATCAAATCTTATTCGCTGACTGATTAAAATGTACCTAAACTGCAGCGTCATTTAGGATAGCACGATAAGGATTAATTTAAAATAACTCAGTTCAAATTGATATATTATAAATAGTTAGTGTTATTAGGACAGAAAGAGGAAATACTCAAAATAAACTGAGAGTACTGCCAATTAAAATCAAAAGCTTGTTTAACATATTTTTATTATATCTTAAATATCCCCTCTTTAAACAGAAAAAAGCTGATGTGTACACCACATGACTTCCTTGTACGGAATATTAAATTATATGCATTTTTTCATGCGTATCATTTAAACTTATTTCTTTGAATTTCATTAGAGATATATTTTTCATTCAATTAATTCACTTCTCTCTTCGCGGCAAGGCAAAAATACATAAAAGCTCAAAATATTTTCATTAAAAATTGAAAACTGTAGAAAAACACAAAACACCAAATATAGTTAAAACAATTTTTAAAAATGCACAATTAAAATTACAGTTTCTATGCAAAAAAAAAAAAGCAATTTGGCCAGCAGGCAACAAGGCAGATTTTTCGTTGCATAAAAATGAAAGTTTAATTTTGGTGCCTCTACGCAAAAAGATATTGAAAATGCAAGAAACTGAATTCACTATTCTGCTTAGTTTCAAATGTAAACAAATATGGCTGCTATGGTAAAAAATTAGGCTTAGCCGCACTTAATGTTGATAATTCTATAAATATTGCATTCAGATTAACTAAAGGAATAAAAACCTTAACCCTTTGCGACACAGTGTATCAGGTCTGGACACACCTCAAATTTTCCTTCTGTACGCACAGAGAAATTGAATGAAAAAGGATTTATAGGTTACTATAAGTTATTATGAACCTTCTTTATTTATAGTAGATGCTAACAAAAAACTAAACCAGTCCATTTTAGCCATGTTTAGTTTTTTAAGACCCTCATTTTTCAAAGAAATCTTCCAGAATTTTTTAGGGTATAAAAGGAATTGCTTGAAAAGAAATTTCTATGTTATTTTTTTGGCTGTATACTAATCTCCTTATTCTATATTAGTTTTAAATTTTTACCTTGAAATCTTGCCTAAAATCAAACGGCGAACCCTAGGAGTGTCCAGACCGGGCTCACCGATCATCTAGGACAACTGAGAGTCTGTATTCTTTGTTTCTCCGCATCTCATCGGTCAGTTCATTGACAACAATGCTCGTTTCAGCACTCTTTTCGAAGCTGTATTCAATCAGTGTGCCCACTTTGGACACATCCACAGAATTAAAACGATAAGTGCTATCTTCTCAAAATTTTACTTGTGTACTCTTCTAGGCCCGATTACACTGCCTACCTTTATTTTTTTATCAAAATTCCAACTTTAAAAGGTTGCGTGCCGGAGAGGGTTAACCAGAAGTTAAGAACAACATAATTTAATCATTTTTAATGCAAAATATGCATAGTTTACAAACATATTAAGAGCAAAAAACTGAGCTCACGGAGCCGAATGACAGAGTGGATATATATATATTTGGTGCGCCGGATTGCAACCAAAAAGAGAGGTGCACAAGTACGTGTTATAGCAGTCCTATGTACAAAATTTCAACCTCCTGAGGCTACTCGTTTTTGAGTTATGCGAGATACGTAAGTACAGAAGTCACGAAAAAAATCTCTTCAAAATTCATTTTAAATCAGTTTTATAATTTTTTGTGGGGAATAGAGTTCTTTATTCTGTCCTTACGTACAGATGTTACGCGAAACCGTCGTTAAATTGCATTCGATAGCGATCAAAATGGATATTTTTGTTGAAGTATGTTACTCGGAATTTTTTATGATTACAATACTTTCTTTACTTCGTACAAGGAAGTGAAAAGCTTAGCGACCGATGCTGTAAACCATTTTCTTAGAAAGCTTTACAGCATAAACAATTAAGTAAAACATAATTTTGGAAACTGAAAATTATGTAATTTTGACCAATTTTTTTATCTGATTTAGAAATATAGAATTGGGAAACCAAAATGGCGTTACAAATAATAGTAACTCTTAGCTTTCTTATTGAAACCGTGGGAGGCTGCAATTGAATGAGTTTGTGACCTATGCCTTAATTCACTGCACCAAAGTGTACAAAGAACCAAAAGGTTAAGATTGCCGTCCTTAATATTATACTTCTTACGAATAAGTTTATTTTAATGAGTTGGCGATAGAATATATAAATATAGAGAGAGGATAGAGATAATTATAGAACGAAATTTAGAACAAATTTTTTGGAAAGACCAAAAAATGAAATTCAAATAAATAACTACGTTTATGAAAATTATGATATTTAACTTATTGCAGAGTCCCTGAATTTTATTTGCTGTATGTTCGTTGTGAAAAAATAAAACACTTAAGATTTGACTCACGTACGACTTCAGATATACACTGAAGTGACAAAAGTAATGGGATACCTCCTAATATTTTGTCAGTCCTCCTTTTCCCCAGCGAAGTGCAGCAACTCGACGTAGGATGGACTCAACAAGTCGTTAGAAGTCCCCTGCAGGAATATTGAGCCATGCTGCCTCTATAGACGTCCATAATTGTGAAAGTGTTGACGGTGCAGGGTTTTGGGCACGAACTGACTTCTCGATGATGTCCCATAAGTATTCGATGGGATTCATGTCGGGCGATCTAGGTGGCCAGATCATTCGCTGGAATTGTCCAGAATGTTCTTCGAACCAATAGCGAACAATTCTGGCCGGTGACATGGCGCATTGTCATCCATAAAAATCCGTTGTTTGAGTACGTGAAGTCCATGAATGGCTGTAAGCGATCTCCAAGTAGCTGAAAGTACCCATTTCAAGTCAATGATCGGTTCAGTTGCACCAGAGGATCGAGTCCATGCCATGTAAAAACAGCCCAGACCATTATGGAACCACCACCAGCTTTAAAGTGCCTTGTTGACAACTTCGGTCCATGGCTTCGTGGGGTCTGCGCCACACTCGAACCCTACCATCAGCTCCTACCAACTGAAATCGTGACTCATCTGACCAAGCCACGGTTTTCCATTCGTTTAGGGACCAACCGATATGCTCACGAGCCCACGAGAGTCGCTGCAGGCGATGTCGTGCTGTCAGTTAAGGCACTCGAGTCGGTCTTCTGCTGGCATAGCCCAAGGTAGACAAATTTCGCCGCACTGTCCTATCAGACACGTCCCTCGTACGTCCCACATTGATTTCTGCGGTTATTTGACGCAGTGTTGCTTGTCTGTGAACATTGACAACTCTACGCAGACGTCGCTGGTCTCGGTCGTTAAGTGCAGGTGGTCGGACACTGCGCTGTCCATGGTGAGATGTTATGCATGAAATTAGATACTCTCGGCACGCTCTTAACACTGTGGATCTCGGAATGTTGAATTCCCTAACGATATCCGAAATGGAATGACCCATGCGTCTAGCTCCAATTACCATTCCGCGTTCAAAGTCTGTTAATTCTCGTCGTGCGGCCATAATCACGTCAAAGCCTCTTCACATGAATAACTTGAACACAAATGAAAGCCCTGCCAAAGCACTTCGCATTTATACATTTTCTACGCGATACTACTGCCATCTGTATATTTGCATATTGCTATCCCATGACTTTTGTCACTTCAATGTATAATATTCGAACCTCAGATAAACGAGCGTCGAATACTCCCGCCTCATTTGTTATCTCTAATCGTTAGTTATAATCAAAGAAATAGCTAATTTTTTTTGAAATTTTTACGAAGCATACTTCAACACTGTCCGCACTGTGGCAAAATCACCTCTCATTTCCTAAAATAAGATAGGGTAAAAGACTGAGGTGATTCTAAAAATAAGCAAGAGATAAGACGGAGAAGAATCCGTGTAGTTGAAGCTAGCATATGCCAAAAGAAAATATGATGTTTTAAAACCCTCTAAGCGGCAAAGCCGTATGTATAAGGCCTAGAATATTTTTGTGATATCTGTAAGAACGTATATATACGTGCATATTAAAATATGTCAAAGAAATTAAAACAATATATCAAAATAAAACAAATCCAGATATGAAATACCATCAGAGTTTTTTACATTAAAATAAAAAAATAACTTGTTCTCATAGTAGTTTTGGGAAATTTGCACTTTCTTAGGGAAAAGCCTGTCCGCTCAGAGGGTTAAGGCCGTGTTAGCACCTCTCAAACACTTGATTGACAATTAAATCTGTTGTTTTTAAGAGCGGCATAAATTTCCTTCTGTTTGACAGACTAGAACCTGAAACTTCGCAGCTGTTTGCTACATTATGATATTGTCACCATCAGCCTTTGTCACATGTATTTTACTGTCATGAAAACCCTTTTTTATCTATATTTATGCACGAAAACATCATAAATGTAGCACCATTATAAGCATATAGGATCCGGCAGCGTTCATAGCGTAATTAGACTTGCGTAGTACAATGATGTACTATGAATGCTCGCCAGCTCGTGCTCGTACTAATGAGCTGCCATTTCGAGTATGACAGTGATATGGATCGGTGGAGTGTACAGCATGGTGCCCTTGCTGTTGAAAGTTATTTCAAGAATAACTAAGCTGTTATTGCTACCCAGCGTCTATTTCGGCAAAATTTCGACTTGGTACGTCATGGGAAAGTTCCAAATGGGCGGACCATTGCGAGAGACCTTTCCAGGTAGTGATGAGTCGGTACTACCGAAACGGGTATTTTGTAACGGGTACTTAGTTGTAACGGGTACTGAAAATCGGTACATCCAAGTACCCGTTACTTCAGTACCGAAATCGGTACTTTTCGGTATTCGTTACTTCTGTACCGAAACGGGTACTTTTCGGTATTCGTTACTTCTGTACCGAAACGGGCACTTTTCAATATTCGTTACTTCTGTACCGAAACGGGCACTTTTCGGTATTCGTTACTTCTGTACCGAAACGGGCACTTTTCGATATTCGTTACTTCTGTACCGAAACGGGCACTTTTTGGTATTCGTTACTTCTGTACCGAAACGGGTACTTTTCGGTATTCGTTACTTCTGTACCGAAACGGGTGCTTTTCGGTATTCGCTACTGTGTAACGAAAATATGCGTCTCTTCTCGGTATTTCGGTATTCGTTACTGGAGGATCGATGAGGGTTCAGCTCACTTCGGTTTTTGTACGAGGACAGTAGTATCTGGTTGTATTTGCGAAATGGTGATATGCGCTCCTTGTGTCCATGAATGGTGTGCTCCTCAGACACTTCCGTAGTTGACATGTTTTCTGATATTCAAAATCTTACTCCGTACAGATAAAATCAAACACGTGGTGACGTGGCAGAGTTCCTTCAGTGCGCAAAATCGTTAGCTGCGTATTTCGGCACTAGGGTACTTGGTACTCCAAATCGTTACTAGGGTACTTCGGTACTCCAAACCATTACTAGGGTACTCCGGTACAGCAAACCGTTACTATTGTACTCCGGTACAGCAAACCGTTACTCCGGTATTTCGTTACTTCGGTACTCCAAATCGTTACTTGGGTACTCGGTACTTGAAATCGGTTTTCGGTACTTTTCAATGTAACGGTTACTTGAGTAACGGGTATTTTGTACCGGGTACTTGTCTGTACCCGTTACTCTCGTACCGGGTACAAGAAAGTACCGAAGTTGCCCATCACTATTTCCAGGTAAAGTAATTTCCCGTTTTGGTGTCATTTCCTAGCCGCCTCGCTCACCTGATCTTTCATCTGCAGACGTTTTCCTTTGGGACCACCTGAAGCAAGAAGTTTTCCGAACACGTTGTGCCACCATTCCCGAGTTGAAGGATCGCATCAGAACTGCCGTCTGCATTGGGTCGAATTTGCTGGATAACCTCTTTTACAGCCGGACAGGAGTTTCCACTTCATGGTCATATATCTACTTCTGCGGCCAGGTCGTTTCGGCTGTCCTCTATGTTTCCACAGCTTATGAGCCTCCTTCTTTGTTCTATCTTGTAACCTCAATTTAGAGCCCAAGCCTACCCATTAGCACGATTTTGTTCACACGATCTTGAATGCGTACTGGGACTGCTGGAGCTATACATTTTTGTATTAAATGAACTTGTGTCCATACCAAGTTTCATTAAACTCTGCATTTAAATTCTTGAGGCAATCGAACGAATAGGAAAATTCTGTTAATTTTGTACAGAGTAGTAAACTTTCTCTGCTAAATAAATATTTCGTTTAGATCAGAGGTTCTCAACAGGTGGCACGCAGGAGAAAAATAGGTAGTACGCAAAGAAGCAAAGTGTTCTTAACTATAAAATTCAAAAATTAAAACCCCAACGTCTTGATTGAGTTTTTTTAACACTCGTAAATTCATGCGATCTGAGCTTTGTTTACGAGTGGTGGTGCTAGTTGTGGTTTATTTAAATGGTACGCATTAATCAAAAGGTTGAGAACGGCTGGTTTAGATGATTAAAAATATCATAAAAGAAATTAGTATACGAGTAAACTCAGTGATATGCACCCCGGTACAGGCTCCCATACAGGCTCGTACGGGTCTTTGTGCAGGTCAAATCCCCGTAAAACCGGTGGACGAAACTAATATTGCTGAACGGGTAACTAAGGCAAATCAGAATTAGAACTTGTATATAATAGAATTGTATGGTATCAATAATCTGAAGTCTTATAAAAAAGCAACAGAATCATGTAAACTAGTGCAGATGAAACTAACAGAAATATACTGGTATAAATGGAAGTATAGAAAAATTTTCAAAAAGAATCAATTTAAATAAAAAAAGGTAAAATTTTAAGTATCTAAAATCTTAAAGGCCTCTATGGCCTTCTCTGCGGAAGTGTGTATATATGATTTATGAATATTTACATAAATCAACAAAATAAATTATGAAACAGAAATTTCCGGACATATTACGCATACACTACATGCCTACAAAGTTTCAGGACTAAGTTTGCACAAAATCGAAAGCTCACGAATGTAACATTCCTAATTTTAACTTCAATATACAGTCTTTTAAATCTATACAACGATAGGCAAGATTCTCCGTAGAACTCATATTTCAGAATATTATCGAAGTCTCTGGCACATTGTCGCGAAGCAGAAGTCAGCTACTCCATTAAGCTTTATCAAGCCTAGCATGCTAAATTCTGTTCGGAAATTTGCCGTTTCCTTCTTTGTAAAATATGGTATTCATAGCTTATCTCTGAAATACAGCGAACATTTACCAATCAAAAGAAAACAATGTAACCTTTTCTCTAGATTTCTAAACCTCACGTTTCTGTGGCCATGATAAACCTTCATCCAAGTAAAAGATTTCCTTTTTGTCTCAGATCTCAGATGATAAGAAAAGTACACGTTTCATTTCCAGTCACAATTTGGAAAAAAAAATATATCATTAGTCTCCCATGTAGATAAAATCATGACATTCAGAAAGCTCAGATTTTGAATCCATAACATCAAATGTTCATTGGATCAAAGTAAATAACTAACTGCATAGAAACTTTTGATCGTATTCCACGAAATGAAAAACTGAGATGTCATAGTAGTAAATGCTGTCAAATATCGTTTGGCAGTTTTGCTGGAACTTGTTAGAAAACAATTAGTCCTAAGACTTTGCAGTTGCTCTTTGGGTATTTTAATTCTTATCATAACACAAAATACAAACCAAATATTCATTTACTCGTTATAGACAGCTTGTGTTCCCTATTTTTAAAACCGTTGCTCTGAGCTGCAAAACATTTTATTTTTCTTTCAGCCTGGAAACGACAACAAAATTCTCTACCTTGACGGCGAGAATTATTTCGAAACCACTGAAGTTTCTTTCTTGAAAAGCTATTTCGCCGTGATCAATGCAGGGTCATTAACGCTCTTTAAAAAAGGGAAAAAGAGAAAAAAGGTGTAGTAGCTGGTGAATTGATAACGGAATTCTTTTTTTAAAAACACCTATCCGAAGCAGGCGCCACTGTGAACAACAGCAAAGTCATTTGATCTGATTCCTTCAGCGTTTCGGACGAGTGAAACATCTGATCTCTTTCTCACCCCCCACCATCCGTTTTTGCTTTCAGAACGGATTGCTTACCCCTTCCTAGTTAATGCATTTTCTATTACCGTCTCTTTGTTTCAAATAGTTCTTTACTTTTCAAAAGTTTTTCTTTTATTAATTTAGGTCTCTCCGGTGGCTTGATTTCTCCCCTAGGTTGATTTTTTAAGGAAAAATGTGTGACGTATCTAGTTTCATCCATTCATCGAAGTTTTCTGTGGTTTTTATGTCGATTTTAAAAATGATGTCATGGCTCGGTGTTTTAGTTACTGTCTGGTTCATTAGTTCGGCTTATGGAAATATGGAAAGTTTCTTAAGATGTTTGAAGAATATTTTACCTTCTGAAATTTATCATTCCACTCTAGTTAGTCTGTCTACTTTACTAATTATTGCTGTTGTTGTTGTCTTGTCCATATTATATGGAAGAATGGTTTCCAGAGCCTACTGCAAAGAGAGGTTGGACTTCTATTTTCCAGCCCCAATTTTGAGAGAGAGCACCCCCGGGGGGGATCCGTTGGTCTCCCCTTCCACCAATCCTCACGAGAGGACTTTCGGCTCGCCGCATATTTAGAGTGCCGCCGTTCCGCACCGACACTTTACATTTGCAAACATCCATGTCTTCTCCAGGATTCAAGACCGGGCCCTTGGGTACTGTGGTAGGCTGTCCTAGACACTATACCGTCTGGGCAACTACTAATTATTAAATATACTTATTCTGTTATATTACTAGATGTAGATATTGCTATTAGAATTTTCCTTATCTTAACATAATCCAGATTAGGTTTATGCATTTGTCGCGGCTAAGCGGAACTAGACTGGATTGAGCCGCCCAACCGGGACAGGAATCAGCGACGCTGACTGCCTAAGTTCGAAAGGCCTAAGTTCGAATCCCGCGGAAGTCGCATGGACTCTAACTATTCGATGAGCCGAAAGTCCTCTCGAGAGGTCAGTGGTAGGGTAACATTGGTGGAAGATCCTCGAACACGTCCCTTCCCCGGGGGCTTAATGGCAAACCGCACATTGATTTGATCAATGTTAACGAATTTCGCTTACTGCGCATGCTCAATGGTGTACTGCTGGCGTGGGAGAAAATACGGCGACTAAGCATAAGTAACCCTACGCAAGCCTGTTCGTCATGTAGGTCTTATCGACTGTTTACAATTGCAACAGTCTATTTCATATACTTACAATAATTTATTTGACCTTTAGTTCAGTAATTTAAACTAGATTTAATCCTTAATTTGTTAAAGTATTATATATGAATGGAACGTATGGTAAATACTCAATTGTTTTGATTCCTCAGAAGTATAATCAGCTAATATATCGTGTAATGTTTCCTGTTCTGTAGTCCTTTTTAAAAGAAAATTTGGGTAGCTTACAATCGACATTTACTCTTCAAGTAATGAAGCAGCTTACAACCTGACACGTTTTGAAACCTCGAACTGCTTACGGCCAAAATAACACAATATCGACCATATACCGTACTTATCTTCTTTTAAAATTGCGCCAAAAGTAGTAACTGCGCCAAATTCTCTTTTGGGCATGCGCAGTAAGCGAAATTCGTTTAACATTGATCAACTCAATGTGCGGTTTGCCAGTACGCTCCCCGGGGTGCTCTCCCTCGAAATTGGGGGGAAGGGGGTTAGAACTGAGCTAAAATAGGCTGCCAACCCATATAGTGTTCAAGGCTCTTGCCAATGACAGGTGCATTTGACTCCTTGCAACCACCGTGGGCTGGTTCTCACCTTTGTCAGACAAGTGAGATTGGTAACAACTACAAATTCGATTGGATTGATTGAATTTTGCCGAAGCACATGGAAGATTTTTACCAAATGAAAGGGATGATGTTATCGAGGAATTTTTTGGAGGGAGGGTGGAAGCGTTAACTGGGATTCAGAACCTGACTGAACTAGCAGCATTTAACTGTAGTAATCATTTGGGCATTAGTGGACAGGTTTTATAGAAAAACATTTGACACTTGGATGAAGGCTCTCTAAATCCCTCTCCTTGAAGAAACAGAATTACATATCTCATCTTTAAGGGAAAAAATTATTGATATAATTACATATCATACTTGGGCTTTACTGATATTAGTTGTGTAGGAAACTTCCTCGAAATTCATAACTAAAATCTATTAACTAAAATCTATTAACTAAAATCAATCCAAAGTAAAAATTTACCAAACTTTAAAATCATGCAGTGTATTAAGCTTAGTTTGAAACCTCTGGTATACTCTAATAAGAAACAAGTTTGGCAAATAATTCCGCAAATTAATTCGGAAAATATTAATAACCTCACTCGTGTATTTATTTTTAAAAAAAACGTATGAAACTAGACTGACTAATGTAAACACTGAAGTGAATATAGTGAATGGTATGATATTTTGAATGTTTAAATTCAGTTTCTCTTTTCAGGTATGAGGATACTAGTGATGTTGCTTCTTGATACCCTGCCCATGTTGGGTAATGTGCTTCTCCTGTGTTTCTTCGTCTTCTTCATTTTTGGAATTGTCGGTGTTCAGCTCTGGGCCGGACTGCTTCGGCAGCGTTGTTACATTGAATTACCGCCAAATGTATCGCTTCCCGGGTATGACTTTATTGCCTTAGAAATGAGATTTATTGTACTACATTCTTAGTAAAGCGGCCTTGCATGTACCTTTGGCGCATTTTGACGACAAATAAGTAGTTAACTAGCAGTTTGGCGATTACATTTGTCACTTTTGAGGGTTAACCGCGGTGGCCGTTTTAATAAGGAAATACCTTTTTCTGTACAACCTGTAACAAATGAAGGATGTTTTCGTAAAAGTAGGCTAATAATTATTTCTTAATATGCACTTGCGATTTAATTACAAACTGTAATATCTATGCAAAAAGTTTATTAGCGAATAAAAAAAATATTTTAGAAGCAATGCATTTGAATTCAAGTGTCTAAAATTTAACTTTTAAGAATTTAAGAAAGTTTTCTGAATAGAAAATTTGCTTCAAATATCCTTTTATAAAGACATGTCTGTAAAATATGACAATATTTGATTTAACTTCTTGATTTTGTTTCTATTTTTAAATTATTTACTACTTTAGTGAAATTGTTTGAAATTTTACCTTGTTGGAATACTTTAAAAAACTCAAACAAATGAATTAATATATTATAAAAATTAAATACAGTATTTTTATGATGAATTCATTACAGTCTATGAAATAAACTTATTATTATAATAATATTCCAGATATGCATCCTTCTATATTTTGAATATAGATTTTTATGATTTTCGTAATAATCCCATTACTTTAGTATAAAAGGTTAAAATATAAATTCTTATAAAATGCCAGTAATCTTCAGTGGACTCGAATTTTACATCTGTATATATATATATATACAGCATTTTATCTGTTTATGAATTAAACTTATTACAATTTTCGGCATTTGCAAAGCATTATTTAATTTCTGATCACATGTTTGAACTTTTAAAATATATTTAAATGTTGTCTTCTTTTTTTACTGAATATCTGTATGAAACAGTACATATTTTATAAAATTTTGAAATGATACGAAAATGGAAAAAGTCTAGAACTCCCGTCAATATGGCTAGAAGGCATAACTATGAAAGCAATATATATTTATTATTATATTCTCTTTTATGTATCTACATAAATGTAAAACTCATTTCGAATATCTCAAATGTAAATATGAGAATGCAGAACTCCGTTTATGTTTTATTTAACTTGTGAGTGTAAATTTATTGAAATTAATTCAAGAATGTTCTCACAAATCAGGTTATGAGCCCCGAAGTTACTGGTGGTGAATGTGGTGTAGTAAATACAAGTTATTCTTATTTGTGATTTCACAAATAAAAGATTATTGCACACCATAGCCAGAAAGCTGACTTTTTTCCAACTAGGAGAATAAACTTTCAATCTAAAGTCATTTAACACTAAATAAATAGGAACTCTATGCTTGAAGTTCATTTATATAACTACAATATACATCTCATCATTTTAAAATGTGATACTTTTTAGCATTTTAAGTTGATTCTCTTTTCGAATTTCATTTTAAAGCCGTATAATTTGTTTTGCAAATAAGTGAACGTTACTCTTTGTGATTGCAGAAGTGGTTTTATTTGGCAAATGCTACCTGGTTATTGAGTTAACCATCTTGTAGATCAAAGAGACCTTCAGTTCGTTTTCTGTAAAATTCTTTTGGCTCGCTGTAAACCATGAAGAAAATGCACTTTAGCTCAATGTCCGAAGCAAAGAGCTTTCTCCTTTTGGGCCATTTTAATTGGGCCAAAAATGTGGAAAATCACAGGGCGAAGAGTTAAGATTTTTGGCTAGGCGCCTACTGTTGTGGTTGCCGTTTTCCTGCAAAATAATAATGTCTTAACCCTCTAAGCGGCAAGGCCGTATATATACGGCCTAGAATATTTATTGTGATACCTGTAAGAACATATATATACGTGCATATTAAAATATGTCAACGAAATTAAGGCAATATATCAAAAGAAAACAAATCCAGGTATGAAATACCAGTACAGTTTTTACATTAAAATCAAAAAAATAATTTGTTCTCATAGTAGTTTTGGGAAATTTGTGCTTTCTTAGAGAAAACCCTGGCCGCCCAGAGGGAAACAGCATTCAGGGTAAATTGCCTTCAGTCTTCTTCCTCAAATATTCAAAGATTTCTCAGGAGCGATCTACTGTTGTGGTTGCCGTTTTCCTGCAAAATAATAATGTCTTAAGACAGCATTCAGGGTTAATTGCCTTCAGTCTTCTTCCTCAAATATTCAAAGATTTCTCAGTAGCGATCAGCATTAACTGCGATCTTCTGATATCCTGTCGACGAGGATAGGTCCATACCAATCAAAGAAAAGGGTCAACAAAATCTCTCCAACTAAACTTTAAACAATGAAAGGAACACTCAAAAATGAATAAATTGTTGATTTTTTTATCATTTATAATACAAAATACTTCATTCTTCTAACAGATACTTTAGATAATTCTTTCAGTAACTATTCTACATTAGCAAATCTAATATATTATATTTCAAATATGCAGAATGTGAGCATAGTTGTATATTAATTTCATTTTCATGTTTTATTTCATTGTCCCCGAGAGTGTGTATGAAAGAGAACGAAAGAAAGGGAGTGCTGTGTGATGTTTAACCGCCATTTTCTTTCCAGGTATTTATCGCCGATTTACTACGAGAGGGTGAAAGTGCTTAAGTAAGCCATTACGTCCATTTTTGTGTTGATCAGCGCATGTAAGCAAAACCTTTAACGTGGGTCGCCAGTTCCTAGCACCTCAGTTTGCTTGACTCCACTCTCAGTTCTATTCTTAAAAGCATTATACCTGATACAAAAGCAATACATATGATCTGTTATGTTTAATCGTAAGTCCAGATTAATAAAACAGCATTCTTAAAATTCGCTTGATATTTTCTGAACACCAATGGAAAGTACAGAAATACTACTAGAATTTTTCTCACGTCCATAGACCTCCATTACGACCATTAAAAATAATTTCCACGGAATTATCAGTACTATGGTCTATGGCCTTCAGTATGATCCCATTTTCAATTGCTCTGTAACATAAAATAACATGTTTAAAATTGAAAGTTGTCAAATTCTTTGATTGTCGATGCCCACTTGCAGGTGGGCATGGTCATCGAACATTTCATCGAACATCGTCATCGAACATCGAACATTGAACATCGTCATCGTCATCGAACATGGTCATCGAACATCGAACGACCATGCCCACTTCCAGATGGGCATAGTCATCGAACATTTCTTTTCCCCAAAATCGATTATTAAAATTAATCCAGTCCAGTCTAAAAGACTTCAACAACAAAATAAACTAGACGTATGCATCTTCTCGTTATTTTATCTATATATGCAGTAAATGCAAGCCAGTTTTTCTTAGAAACCGTCTTCCGTTAAGGGGACTCATACACCTTAAACCCCTCATGATCTTCGAATATGTGACTGTTGCAAGAATTGGGATATTTTATTTATTTTAAAAGCAATTACTTCCAACTTCTTACAGCTGACTACATAGTATAGCTGCTTTGGAAACTAGTAACCAGAAAGTTTGTGTTGCCACAAATATTTTTGTAATTTAATCTGCTTTGTGACAAAATATTTCGCCCTGTTTCCACCTTGCGCGCACGATGTTTTAAAAATGGCTAATGGTACATACTTGAAATTGGGTGGAATTATTTATATGGGCACTATTTTCTAACTGAACCAACAATCTGATGAATATTTTAATATTGAAAAATTTTATGGACGAAAACATTACAAATTTCGTTAATAAAATACATTTTATAAACTCAACTCAAAATAAAATAAAAATTTAACATGAAATTTTAAGAATTTTAGGTTCACAGTAGTTTCCAAATGTTATAAAAGCTGTATGTTAAATATGGAATTAAATTCTGAAACAGAATGTTTTAAACTGTACGCGCAAGTTGGAAACAGGACGAAAAATGTTGTCACAAAGCTGATTAAATTATAAAAATATTTGTAGCAACACAAACTTTCTGATTACTATTTCAGAAAGTAGCTATATTATATAGTCAACTGTAAAAAGTTGGTAGTAATTGCTTATAAAATAAATAAGTTATCCCAATTCTTGCAACAGTAACCTATTCGAACATCTTAAAGGTTTTAAGGTGTATGAGTCCCCTTAAGAAACTATCTTCCAGGCATTTCGGTACGAGTAATCTTTATTTCGGAGTAATAAATTCCTAATCTAAATGCCTGTTTAAAAAATATCCATGCGATTGCTTCCGATGCCTTTCCAAGTTTCTCACATTATAGCTGCTAACTCCAATAGTTTTCGCCAAGAGTAAATTTCAATTAAGTAAGAGTTGAGATGAAAAAGCCAGCAAGAGTGGAGGAAAACAAACTGAGA
This sequence comes from Stegodyphus dumicola, assembly GCF_044657685.1. Lineage (NCBI taxonomy): Eukaryota > Metazoa > Arthropoda > Arachnida > Araneae > Eresidae > Stegodyphus > Stegodyphus dumicola. The sequence continues at coordinate 14,739,642 of NC_140772.1, read as the reverse complement.
ATTTTCTTTGGAACTCGACCCCTTGCGGAGACCTCCGAAAGCTTGACGCTTGGCTCTGCATCCGACTAATCTCCATTAATCATTAGTTGTTGGAAGCAACCCTCGAAGCATGTCGTGTTTGAGGGTTGTGTCCTTTTGTGCTTTAAAGCATGGCATATTTATAATAGCATAACACAAAGTATGGGGCTTTCAAGTGAAAAGTCTGAATGACTGAAAAAACCTACACAAAGGAGAATAAATATCATTGAAAACAAAAATCTTGCATGCTAACAGAAATCTCTAAAATAAAATCTTTGCGAATCTTCGAATGAATGAAGCAGAATTCAGAGTAGAAAAAAAAATTTTTTTTTTGTTGCTCAGGTATTCGAAATGTTAATGCTGAAAAAAAATGTTTTGTAACTCGTGGACATATTACTGATAGTGATTTATTTGAGGGGCTATGTTTTAACGTACAGACAGATAAAAATTGCAACAACTTTTCTTCTATCCAAGTTTCTAGTTTTCTGACTCATAATGGAATTTTAGGGAATTATGAAAATTACCTTGCTTTCGAAAGCTGACAGACTTTATCATGAGCTCATTATTACTATTTTTCGAAAGTTTATAGGCTTGTAGAGTCTCAATCTTTTGAGTAGGCTACGCTAAGTTCAGACTCTAAATAAAGCTAAGCGAATTATCGTTATGTCTATAATGCAAACAGAAACGTAAGGAAGGTGTAAAAGAACACCTTTTATTAGGAACTGAAGTAACTGAATGGAAGACACTCCTGCTGCTTACAAAACTAGCTAGCATTTATAGTGTAAAATCTAAAATAAGGAATTCAAATGCAAGCTAAATCCAAATCTTACGTAAGCCAAAGGCTATACAAAAATATTTAATGTGAACGTTGGCTCAAGCCTACATCGACGTGACAGCAGTAAAGCAACTCTAGACAGAATGCTATCGTAGAAATTCAACTAGTACTGTCTGTCTACGAGAAGATCAGCGCCCGCCACAGAGTCTGGAAGGTGGCGGTCGCTACGGCAACAAGGCTAGTATATTTTAAATAGGAGCGACCCAAGGGGTGCTTTATTGTTATTTTGTTTTTGGCGACTGTTGGTTGAGAGGAAAAGAGTTATTATCATTCGGCTTCAAGACACCCCTACGGAAAATGAGTCAAGGCTCGTTTCTACGGCAACAGACAGTTGCAGACTAATTGGCGAGAGCATTTCTTATGATAGACAAACATGGCCGTCAGCAGGCGGAACAGGCTATGACTAAAGCAGTTTAAAACCTTCTTTTAGATACTGTTTCTTCCTCATTTAAATGCGCGCGAGGTAAAATTTGCATTCTAGCAGGAAAGCAGGAAGGGAGAAATGACATTACGGTATCTGAGCGTAAAATAACTGGTTAATTGAAATAAATACCCTACAGGATTAATTACGTTTTTCTTATCATTATTAAGAAGTAAACTAAAATAAACATCCAGAGTTAATGTAGAGTAAAATAAGCATCCAGACCATTCGCTTCGAATGCCCCATCTGGAAGGATTCGTAAGTTCATTGCCTCTTTGTGACATTTCCTGTACTCTTCGTAACGTGCAGTGATCTTTTGCTATGTGAATGTGTGAGGGTGTTTCGGTGGTGCCACTTGAATGTCATGTCCTAATGTCGTGGTGATGTATTTACAGTGTAACTAACTGTGTATCAGTTATTAGTATTTAGTACCCATGTAATAATTTATAATTAAATAATAGCATATTGTCAAATTAAATTTAGTATTACATTCTTGATTTCGAAGAAACTTTTAGCGTATTAAATTTATTTTTGTCTTAAGCTAGAATAACATGTCATGGTTGTATTTTGAATTTAAGTGATGATGTATTATCTTAAAAAAGTCTGAAATGTAAGATATTATTTTCGTGTGTAACCAAATCTGCGAACAAAAGTGGCACAACTAAGCATAGCCTAACTCATAAATAATTGGCGTATTTTAGTCAATTAAAAATATTAAGATGACTTAAATCCGTAAACTTTTTATTCAACATCACGATGTTATGGTAGGAAGGAAAAATACATGTGTCTTATTACATTACATCTTAGAGCAAAACGTCGTCTTAAATTAGAAAAAAAGCTAAAAATCTTTGAAAAACTTGAGGATTCGATTTTTAAACTGAGGATTTCGTTCTGTTTTGACTCACTAGGAGAAACGATGCGATTCAGCTGTTTAAAAATACACAGAGTGTATACAAAGTCTTAGTCTTAGTTAAAATCGGAAGTAGAAAATAATATTCTTAGTATATATGGTTTTTCTAAGTTTATGCAAGTCTTAGCACGTTCAAAGGTCTTTGAAACGAAGAATGGTTGCCATTTCCTGAATATGTTCAATGTTCTTAAAATAGGCATTTAAAGTGAGACTTCATTTCAAGCGAAAGGAAGTAGTCTACCAAATCTACTGCAAAGAGGGGGGAAGCTAAGGGTTATATATTTTTCATTGCTAGGAGCTGCTGAGCGGAGTGAAATTTTGTGATGGTGCATTGTCCTGCTTTAGAAACCACGTCTTCGAGTGAACTTTGTTAGACAATGCCCCGAATTTTCTTCAGGTATCTGGGTCTTCCTAAAATATGAAATCCATAATTTGTGTCTTAGACACAAAGACCCTTTTGAAGTACTCCTTTTCTATCAAAGGAATAGCATTGCCATTACTAAACATTCCTGAAATCGAATGTCTGTGAGCTTAGTGAACCTTTTCCAGTCCATGAGGATGACTGCCATTTTTTTCTCAAAACATAAACATAGCCTTTAGATTTAATCTCCATCTCTAGTTTGTCTAAAACAAATTAATTAATATCTGCCATTTTCATTTGATCATAACATGCAGAATTCTCTCAGTCAGTACAAGAGTAACAAAACGACAACAGTATTTTTCTGCCTTCAATATTTCTCGCAAGAGCTTTGTGAACAATGTTATGTTATGACGTTAAGCTCATAAGCTGTTATTCGAAGAGATAGATGATGATTTTTGAACAACCGTTGAATGTTTTCGACGTTCTTATTTGTTCGGGGCTGCGAACACCAATGTGTTTATTATCAATATCTTGATGTTTATTTCGAAACCATCCTATATACTGACGAATGATGATCCAATTATACTGACGAAAAATATTACTTCGTTAGTTTACTTTAATCTTACTTCGTTAGTTTTAATGCTTGATTCCCGTACACTTTACAACCAACATTTCAAATATGTTGTAGCTGTCTTCCGTGGTTGTTTACCTCGCCTCAGAGCAAAACATTATTTCTTATGCTTGCTCACCTTTCGAATCCCTGACAGCAGATGTTCACTGCATCAAAGCAAACGATTATCTGTTGAATGTTTAGAATGAATAATGATGAGTGTTTAGTTGAATGTTTAGAATGAATAATGATGAGTGTTTAGTTCAATGTTTAGAATGAATAATGATGAGTGTTTAGTTCAATGTTTAGAATGAATAATGATGAGTGTTTACTTGAATGTTTAGAATGAATAATGATGAGTGTTTACTTGAATGTTTAGAATGAATAATGATGAGTGTTTAGTTGAAGGTTTAGAATGAATAATGATGAGTGTTTAGTTGAATGTTTATAATGAATAATGATGAGTGTTTAGTTGAATATTTAGAATGAAGGATAATGAGCGTTTAGTTGAATGCTTAGAATGAATAATGATGAGTGCTTAGTTGAATGTTTAGATGAATAATGATGAGTGTTTAGTTGAATGTTTAGAATGAATAATGATGAGTGTTTAGTTGAATGTTTAGAATGAATAATGATGAGTGTTTAGTTGAATGTTTAGAATGAATAATGATGAGTGTTTAGTTGAATGTTTAGAATGAATAATGATGAGTGTTTAGTTGAATGTTTAGAATGAATAATAATGAGTGTTTAGTTGAATGTTTAGAATGAATAATGATGAGTGTTTAGTTGAATGTTCAGAATGAATTAAAGCAAACGACTAAGTGTACAGAAAATTCTCTCGTTAAGTAAATGATATTTCAGAAAACTAAATTGGGGATGTCATAGTAACGTATACTGTCGATCATCATGGAATTTATTGAAAAAATTAGTTCTAAAACTTTGTAGACGCACTGTGTATTTTATCTGAAGTTCATAAGTTAACGACTTATATTTAACTATACTATCAAACCAGAAATTTAAAAAAAAAATCTGTTATAACTCTGTACTTGTTCTACTATTTATTGTACTACTATGAATAAAAAATACGATTTGCTTAAATTTGTGATCAAACTTGTCGAAATCCATAATTAAAAATTTATCCTTTTGTAGATAATTTATTAAAGCTTATGCAGCTTGTACGGCTTATTTAACATCTAAATTTCTTTTATTGATTATTAATGTTTTTTACGAAAACGTAAATACATTTGCTTAGCTTAAAACTGCGCCAGTCCATTGCAGATACTTTTGCTTATTCATAAACTGCTGTTTAAGGAACACGGTATTCGCTTAGCCTTAGAATTATCTGCACATTTTTGTCTCCTTTAAAAGTAGATAGCTGCACATTTTAATTAATTTCGTGTAATTTACTCAGCTTTAGAAGGCCTTCCTATATCTTATTAAAAATGTAATCTCAGGCTTTGCTACTTTTGCGAAATCTTATAGAATGCTCCATGTGTTTGCCATTTTATTAATAATTTAAATTTAGGTTTATTATAATCATTACTATGTTCATTAACTTAGAATTAACGTTTAAAATTTCATAAAAGTATTATTTCAGGTTTTATTTTTATTTCAGAAATATAAAAAATTTATTCCTTTTAAAAAGAGGAAGACGTTTATGGGTGAAACTATGAAGAACTTGAGTGTTCTTGAAAATGCATAAATTTTCAGCAAAATTAATTATTTTCCTTAAATAAATAAATTTTTTGGACTTAAATATAAGGTTTTATTTCGATTTTGTATTATTTTTATACTTATTATTCTAAAAAAATTTCCTCTTAATAAAAAAATTCGTAATATTTTTACTTCTGCTTTAATTACAATTTTTTTCTGTTTTCTTTATTTTTTTCTTACTAATGCTTCCGGCATTGTTTCATTAGAATTATATTTGTATTATTTTTCCCACAAAATTAATTTTTTTTTGTTTTCTTATTCATTTACTATTCTTTATATTGTAAAAAGAGCTTTTTTGATTCAGTAAATTATTGATATTGCTTAATAGAAAAAAATGCATAATTTGCATTGGTATAAATTAAATAAGTTGGCATTTCTTTTTTCTTTTTATTTATTCAAATCTTTTTATTTTTAGTATTGTGACTGAATATTATAAAGTTAGATTGAGCTGTTATTTTATTTCTTTCATTAATTAAGAGAGGTTTTTACTGTTTTAATTTTTGTTATTTCTTTGTTGTGTTTGTTGTACAAAGTCAAATTTTATTACCTGTTTGAAATTTTCGTTGTAGCTTTATGCTATATCAGAGAGATGTTACTTAGTTGCTGTACACCTAGTATACGTTTCCTTAAATTACTTCTTTAGTTATTTTAAAGAGCAAAATTGTATTTCTCAGTCCTGTGTAATGTTTACTGCATTTTAGAAATCGTTAATACCTAATGTTTTATTTATAAATAATTTACCTTTTGATCTTTTAATTCAGTGATATATATTGTACTACATTTGTAGTATGTAGCATACAATTTAACAGAGCATCTTAATTTCACAGTTCAGGAAAATTCTTGGGTAAAAGTATAGTTTAGGGTAGCCCTTGGCGAAACTTGGCGAATTTTGGCGGTACATGCATACTGATTTTGTGCAATTCTTTGACTCGTTATTTTGGCTTGCGAAGCGGGGATTTTTGCGCCAAAAATCGCCGCTACACAAAGCCAAAATAACAAGACAAACAATTGCACAAACTCGGTATCCATGTACACATCGACTTATTTTCACTTAAAAAAAATCCCCGAATTGCACAAAAATGGCATTGCGCACTTCTTTGACTTTATCCATGTACACTTCGACCTATTTTCACTTAAAACAAATCCCAGAATTGCACAAACTTGCATTGCGCACTCCTTTACTTTATCCATGTACACTTCGATATATTTTCACTTAAAAAGTCAAAGGAGCACCAAATTCTACAATATAGGCAAACAAAAAATACATAATTTCAGTAAAATACATTTTAAACCAAACAATAAAATGACATAAAAAAGAAAAAAACATTTAAGCACTACCAAAAGCAAATATTCACTTACCATTATTTTCGAGTTCGCTTCGTACACCCAGAGCCACGTAAAAATCAAAATACCAATCATACTCTCAAATGACTTTTTTCAAACCAGGTACTCTTTCTGATCGAACGCTTCACATAGTGACCATCTGAACCTTTCTTCCTACAAACCCATTCAAATCCATCTAAACGGATTTACGTTCGACTAGACGCATATCCTTCCTACATGTAGGACACTTATAATGGCTACTAAGTAAATCTTCATTTACACACCAGTCAATTAAAGCTCTTTTCACCTTTCGCTCCAAATCGTACAGAAACTTCAAATTAATCTTACTACAGTCGGCCATTCTACCGTCTAAAGAATCAAACCAACACACACCACAAAAACGCTTACAAAACATTCCATGATTCAAAATTTCCCAGAATCGTGCACCCGATTACGCCACAATAGGATTTCCATAACATTCAGCTACTCAGGCTACCATAAATGAAACAACAACTTGGCGATAAATCAAACAACTTCGCCATAATACAAGGGGTACCTTAAAGTCTACTCTACCCAAATTCTTGTTTTATTTCGTAGATTTTATTTGACGTCAGTTCTGTCCATTTAAATTTTCTATTACATGTTAAAATCATCTGAAAAAAAGAACTTTCACTCTTTGCATGAAAACTCCTTTTCGTGCAATACACTACAATTACCATTGCATCAGTCTAAATCCTTCCTTCCCCCCAAAAAAACAAAGAAAGAAAATGAACCATATAAAAGCAGGTAAAATACTGTATCTGTTTATTGGCTTCCCTCCTCTCGCAGCCCAGTGTCCACTTATTACCAGAGTCTGGAGGCTGAGAAGGACTACATCTGCAGCCTGGAGAAAGACAACGGGGTACATCGTTGCTCAGATCTGCCCCAGACAAGGTACGCAGGACGTCAGTGCAATGGCTCCGCTGTCCCTTTCAGTGACAATGCACCCAGTAACGTATCCTGCGTCAACTGGAACCAGTATTACAAACACTGCCGGGCAGGAGATCGCAATCCTTTCCAAGGGGCAATCTCTTTCGATAACATCGGACTCGCATGGGTAGCTATATTCCTGGTAAGTCCATCAATTGTTTTCTGTAGCTCTGATAGCAGTAATTTGAATTTTTCTACAATTTCATGTTAACATCATTTCAAACAGGTGCAAAAGATAAATCTAAACGCCGCTAAGTGCTGTGTTGTCCTGTATCGTCGTTACAAAACCAGAATGCAGGTGAACTCTGATATCAAAATTAACAATGTAATTATTCCCACTGCAGACTCTTACAAATATCTCGGAGTGTATATAGACAAACAGTTAAATTTTATAAACCATTATCTCCTATGTTCTTAATAAAGGAAACGCGCGGCATTTATGGCCATTTAACCGTTAATTGGCAGGAAATCAAAACTTAACATGAAAATTTAAAACATGCTGTACATCTCATTAATACGGTCCATTTTACTTTACGTGTCCCGGCGCCTGGGCGACCGCAAATAAGACTGAAAGATTAAAAATTGATGTTCTTCAAAACAAAATACTTCGATGAATAATGAACGCTCCCTGGTTTCTCCGTAATGCACAAATTCCTTACGATCTTGATATAGAACCCACCACAATCAAATTTTAATTACGGCTCACAATTTCTTTGACTCAATGAAGAATTCTCTATATGATACAATTAAGATTACTTATTATGATCCAATGGTGGAGAATGTAGTTAAAAGACCGAGAACTATTATATACACACTACCACCACAATTCATTGTGGTGGTAGTGTGTATATAATGCATAAATGTTTTATATATTTTTTAATATTTTTATCCTCAATATTAACGCGCCTGACAAAAGCACGTATTCTTTGGACTCTTTTCCCATATAAAATGGGATATGGACTGCTGCGTTAATATTCCAATATATTTTTACTTTCTCATATTTAACCGCATTTAACCAAGATTTAATTAATGTTCCTCAAGCATTGTGTTTTCAAGTTGTATTTACTATTTACAAGCACTGTGTTATTCTAAAATTGTATCTGCAAAGTGTTTAACTCGGCGTCTAGCTACGTTCCCAAGTGACCAACTCATCCAACCCTGATATTTCTGCAGAAAAGAACACGACTGGCTCACAGCCATCACTTGCCTCACAACTCTAGGTGCCTTCGAAACGCCCTAATACTCATTCTGAGCTTCGACTCCAAAGGAGTAGGATTGCGACAGCCTGGCTGTCACACTAAGATTATCCTTCGCCATTTTCTACATTGACCGCATGTTATTCATTACCACCAAGATTGAACATCTTCCTGAACTATTGCTTATCCTTGATTCGCCTTTTAGATTGCTCCTTACAAGACTGCATGGACTATTACCAGATATACCGACTGCCAAATCCTTGATTCGCCTTTTAGATTGCTCCTTACAAGACTGCATGGACTATTACCAGATATACCGACTGCCAAATCCTTGATTCGCCTTTTAGATTGCTCCTTACAAGACTCCATGGACTATTACCAGATATACCGACTGCCAAATCCTTGATTCGCCTTTTAGATTGCTCCTTACAAGACTCCATGGACTATTACCAGATATACCGACTGCCAAATCCTTGATTCGCCTTTTAGATTGCTCCTTACAAGACTGCATGGACTTTTACCAGATATACCGACTGCCAAATCCTTGATTCGCCTTTTAGATTGCTCCTTACAAGACTCCATGGACTATTACCAGATATACCGATTGCCAAATCGCTATTCTAAAATTGCACTTCATGATATGCCTATTTCTATTTACTCGTAACCGCTACAAAAGAGTTTCCTATGCCTACCTATGCACTATAAACTCACCTTAGGTCAGAATCCACTCCTCATCAACAGAACTGCCTACCTATACCACCAGTAAAATGCCTGCTTATGCCATGTTTAGAATTCATGATCAAATATTTTATAATTTGATGCTTATTTTCTAGTATCGCCTGATGGTGTTGGCACCAAGGGGTGTCATTTCTTGATCACAACCGCTATTGGCCTAGTGCATAGTTTGATCTTCTAAGCAAGACTCTACGTAATCGATATTAGTATTCAGAGATTTCTAATGTCAGAATTTTATTAGAGATGGGAGGAATTTTTATTTTCTCGAAACCGAATCTTTGACGAATCTTGAAATAAATCTTAACTGTATAAGTTTTAATTATTACATTATTTCTCATACTGAATCTTTTCTACACTTCTGCTGTATCGACTATTCCACCAGAAATGCAAATTAAGTGAGTTTAAATAAAGCAAGAGAATTTTAATTTGAATTAAAGTTGGCAACTCTGCCGTTTTTGAACCTTTTGATGGTTATCAACCATCAGTAATAATAATAGACCGCTCATTGTGAAATAAAACCTCCAGCCAGAAAGTTGGCAGCAGTCATGAGAGTGGCAAAAAAGCACACTGGAAATTATAGTAATTGTTATTTTTGTATTAAAAATATATATATTGGCGTTTGAATTCTGAACAGCAATAACACCATAACTGTTTTTCAAAAACAATTCTCATGTTACATCGTCAAAATTACCGAAACACGGAAAAGATATTCAATAATAATAATTTAATAAATTCTGTGTAAGAAAACTTAAACTGTCCTTAATATATTGTTACGAAATGTACAGGCGCGGTGATATACCTTCCCGCAAAGCAGTTTTAGGGTTGCCATAAAATGACAAAGGAGGGCAGGGTTGCCACATTTGGCGATAAATCGCCCATTTGGCGACAAAATTTCCGATATACCATGGACTGTTGGAGAACCTTCTGGAACGAATTCTTACCGGTTTAGCCCAGAATGTTCCCGAACACAAGCCGAAAGCTATATAAACTCTGCTGGTCCGCAGTCAGTTAGTGTGTGCGCCTCGTCTAGCGAGCTGATAGTCAGTCATTGAGCGAGTGTCTCGAAGTCTAGCGCCGAGGTGGTCGTCGAGTGCATCGAGAGAGTCTTTTAGTGCATCGCGAATTAGTGCATCTTCGAGTTTTTCTTAGACTGTACTGAGTCGAGAGCTATACTCTTGTGTATCGTCGAGTGCATCGTGTGGAGAGTCTCGAGAGTACGTGGAGTTCCGAGAACTACCAAGCAGAATCGGGAGCTGTACTCCGAAAGCAGAGTCGGGTGCTTTGCAGGAAGCTGTCTCCTCCGTGATAGCTGATAACCTGAAGGCTGTGTCGCTGATCGCGTCAGCGTGTTTATAGTAGTTCATCGACGACTGTAAAACGTGTTTTGGAGCTGTCCTGACAATTACTGGCAAATAAAGTGTGTTTCGATACTTCATCAAGTGTCGTCGTTTTTCACTCCAAATCCAGAAAAACCCCGTACGAACGTGAAGGAAGAAAATAACTGGTGTCAGAAAAAAACTGCAGCAACTGGTGTCAGAAAAAAAGGAAAAACATAACAATATGATTCATCTTATTCCAGTATATAGTTAAAATTTGTGTTAAAACATAAAATAGGTTCAAGCAAAATTTCAGTCTCGAAGTCTAGCGCCGAGGTGGTCGTCGAGTGCATCGAGAGAGTCTTTTAGTGCATCGCGAATTAGTGCATCGTCGAGTTTTTCTTAGACTGTACTGAGTCGAGAGCTATACTCTTGTGTATCGTCGAGTGCATCGTGTGGAGAGTCTCGAGAATGATATTAAAATATTAAATGAAAATCAGAAAAAAAAAGAAAAACATAACAATATGATTCATCTTATTCCAGTATATAGTTAAAATTTGTGTTAAAACATAAAATAGGTTCAAGCAAAATTTCAGCTTTAGAAAAGTTCAGATGATTGTGATATTTTTATTGGCACTTTCTGGTTTTTCCAGAAACTTTCCAGCTTATTAGTGATTTCATGAATTGGCGAAAAAATTTTGTTTGGCTAACTTTATGTGTTATAAGTTCTATTCCACTCATAGATAGTGAAAAAGAAGAAAGTTATAAGAGAAAAGAAATTTTAAAAATATTATAATCTATATGTCCAATATTTATTTTTTTACAGTCGGTAGATAGTGTTTAGTTAACTGTAAAACGTATGAATCCACGTGTGAGAATCATATACGAGTACTAAAACACATGTGTAGTACACGCATGCGGGGTTGACCGTTGGCGTGTTTTTTTTCTTGGAGATTAAAGAGAAACTAACTCTACTACTTCTTAACTCCATGGTTTATACTCGAAAATATATCAAAACAGAGCAGTTCTATCTACAGAATGTTGAAATCAATCAGCAGATAATAGTAGCTATTTATTTCAATTTACTAATTTTGCATGTGTACATATTTTTCAAAGTTCAATATATCGAGCATGTTTTTTACAATATTTAATACTGGACTCGGAATGGTAGGAAAATTTTAAACTGTAATTACACGTTGACTACCGTGTTACTCAAATACAGGTGATGCTTATTTGAGTACTTAAGAGGTAAGTTACTACATATTTGAAAAGGTATTTCACAACATATAATAAGACTACTAAATTTTTATAAAAGTAATTCAGAAGCATGGCTTATGACAAAATTTATTTACTGTTTAGTGATTTGAAACATTCTACGCAAAGTTCTGGCTGGACAGGGCAATCTGGGCTAAACGTTGTTGTCTTTTTTACATGTTTTGATGCATTTGGTCGGTCATTACGAACTCTTTGAGTAGCTCAAAATACATATCCAAAGGGAAAAAAACGGAATGTTTCGAATGTTGCAAAATTAAGAACTTTTGATAGGGTTCTATATCTTTTATTTATTTTAATTTATTTATTTTAATTTTTGTGAATGGCAACACGAAACTTGTTAAAAGAAAATCTTCAAAGGGCAGTTGCATAATCATTGAAATCCTCATGTCAACTGTAAATAAATTAGTTAATGTTGATTTGAATCTTAAAAAGGCTAAAAAAACGTAAGGTATGTCTTTCTGCATGATATATATCGCTGAAAGCAGAACGCGTTGCAGAATTCTCTGTGAGAAACATTTATTCATATAAAAATGGAAAACTGTTGTCACAATAGATGAATCTTGGGCATATTTAAATCACCTCTCCCTAATAAAAAGAGATACATTTATTATCCTCAAAGAGAAGAAAAATATCTTAGAACAGGGTCAAAAAGAATCTAAGTTTCTCAAAGGGATTTATGATTCTCAAAGGGATTTTTTTTATTTTTGACAGAACAGCAAATAAAAATTAAAGAGACAGCAGAAAACTGCTAAGATCGATACCCAATTTTCAAATATGAAATACCTTCTCTTTACCCACAATGCCATCAATTAATAGAACTGCATCAAGACAGATCAAGCAGCCGCACGTCAAAATCTACTGTTAATTTCCTGGAAACGAATAGAACAAGGAATGGGTATCAAGGGCATGCCTTTCACTCATATCCCTATTTGATAATCGATTTTAAATCAGTTTAATTATTTGTTTGGGGGGGGAAGACTCCTTTATTCGTTCCTTACGTACAGATGGCATGCAAAAACATCTTTAAATAGCATTCGATAGCTGTCAAAATGGATATTTTCTTTGAAATATGATACTCGAAATTTTTCGCTATTACAATACCTCCATTTTACTTCGTATGAGGAAGTAAAACGGAATAAATAAAAAGGATGAATAGTTTGAGTAAAAAACACTTTTTTCGATACCATAATTTATTATTTAACACAAAATGAAACGCTTTTAGTAAAATAATAGCCGATAATTTAATAAAGAATTTTTAAAAAAATATATTATATTAATCAACATGGCTTACTTGGATTTAAATGTGTGAAAGATACTAAATTTGAAACAATTAATATATATTTTACTAACATTTAAGGTTAAACATTATTCTGTTTTCGCTTTTGGCTCACTTCATGTATGTATATAGGGTATCCATAATTTAATCACTAGATGACAAAACTACAGAGGCTGTTCACACATTTTTAGACGATGTATATTGTATTCACAAAACTAAATTACATAAAATTCTTGTGTTTTAAATGTTCTATTTGACATCCCTTACTCTTATCTATCTTTCGACACCGCAATTTCCAGGATAATAATGCCTTTTGAGGTGGCAGAAGAGATGTTCTATCCCATTCCTCCCGAACAGCTTTTCAGAGTCATGTTATGGTTTTGGGACAACGTTTGGATAATGCAGGTTTTAAAGTCCGAAAGCACAAAAATCCATAGGTAACACATCGGGAGATTTAGTACAGATATCAGTGAAGAGTATGGCCTTGATACCAGTTTTTTGTTCCATTTCTTTTAGGAAAGTTGCAGTGGATTTTGATGTGTGACTGCTAGCTTTGTCCTGATGGAGTCTCACAGATGGATCGCACTGTGGGTAAAGCGATGGTATTTCATTCAGAACAATTGGCGATAAAATATGTTCCTGATAGTATTTGGAGTTAATCTCGACAATTTTTTGCACTCTCTTTATTTTTAACTTGCCATTATAAGAAAAAACAGCAACAATCATGAATCCCTTAGAAAAACTTTCTTTCGATTCTTTGAACCATGTACTTAAATTTTTTTCTCCCCTTCAATGATAACAAATGGCTCTTTTTTGTTACAGCCATTTAAATACACCCATGCTTCATCTATCGTGACAATTGTTTTCCATTTTTCTTTGGATAAGTGTTTCTCATATAGAATTCTGCAGCGTATCCTGCGTTGAGCGATATGCTTTGGAAGAAGACGATGCCCATTGCGTTTTTTCGCTTTCTTAAGATTTAAATCAACGTTTATCATTTTGTTTACAGTGGACACCGAGCATTTTAATGATTTTGCAACTGTCCTTTGACTAGGGGGGTTTTCTTTTAATATTAAACTACCTTTGCAATAGTCGAAGATGTCCGTTTTCTTCTTGAATACTTGTTTGGAATTTTTGTCCCACTTGAGGCTCCAATTTGACGTTTTTTTCCTTTCTTGTTGATGATATTACCTATCGACGCTTTAGATATCACAAAACCATGACTCTCACATCGTTTTTGGATAATGGTGTATGCATATTTCTCTTCGGAAAGAGCGTCAATGTAGCCTTCGAACCACTGCTTTGTTAAATTTGCCATTTTGAATAAAAACAAAACTTTCAAGCCACAGACGATAATTTTGACTTTTAAAAACATAGTACAATTGCAATTGCTTCTTTTGCAGCAAACTATTTTTTATTACCGCTTACCAAAATCGTCTAAAAAATGTGAGAACAGCCTCTGTAAATCGAAACGTAATTTTATAAACTAACCAGGAATAATTTATATCGATATAATTTTTAGTCATAGTAATTTCATTTATTTTAATTTTTGTGAATGGCAACACGAAACTTGTTTGTTTACAGGCGAAATGGCATCATTGAAACGAAGTCTCCGAGAACAATTTAGAGGCTATTCGAAAAAGAATTTAATAAACATCCTCCAAAGGAACAATCAATTAAAACATGATTCAAACGGTTGTTGTTCATGAACGGTTGAAATTGACTGCTTATAAATTGCAGAATGTTAACAAATCAAAATGTGTCATTCGTAAGGAATTTTCTGTAGACATTCCTTACCGTATCAACAATGATGATCAGTTTTTTCAGAAAATCGTACCCTGTCATTGGGATACAGGTTTACGTGGTTTCCTTGATGAAACATTCCCAACCCGTTGGATTATTAGAGAGTGACCAATTTTATGGCTACGCCGTTCTCTTGACGTCACACCAGTCGATTTCTTTTTCTGAAGATACTTGAATAAAAAAGTTTTATGTTGCAGAGATTCGCATTATCAAAGAATTAAAAAATAGAATCACCACAGAAACAGCTACTGTCCCCCCCCAAACACTTAATAATCTGTTTAGGAAAATCGAGAACAGACTTGATATTCTACGAGTAACTAACGGTGCTTATTTTTAAGTCCATTAATATAAAATTCTTTTAAGTGCTGAATAAAATTCAGTCAGTTTTTCCCTATCTATTATTCCCTGTTATTCAAAACATATCTTCAGCCGGTAAGTAAATTATGGACACCCTATATTTTTCATTCACTACACATAAATTTATACTTATTTCTATAAATAAGATGTAATAATGGTGATGATTTATTTATAAATAAATAAAGGCTAACAGTCAGTAAATCTTCTTTACATTTTTAAAGTTCTTTAGATCCCGAGTTACCAGCATTATTATACTCTATGCAAATACATGTAAATACTTGGCAGCCGTAAAGATGTGAGAGTATGTTGATGACATTTTGAAAAAGAACTAACTATTTTCAGCTACTTAATCGATGACACGACATCTTCTTCATCGTATCGAATTATAGTTTTATTCTTAGAGAAATGCATTCGCTCATCAGGTAAAAGAAAAATTCTTCGCCTAAGTAAAGAGGTTTTATGGGGAAATTTTAGTATTATAAAACACCTTAAAGCGGTGGAGAGAAAGTATCGGAAATCAATTCTTCAATTCAGTGATTCGAGAAGATGCTTTGAGAGAGGGAAAAGAGGAGGGATAAAGGGTCACAATCGCCCTCCAGAGATTTTAAGACTCAAAGCTTCCTTCATGGCTGCGAGGGAAAGAAGCTTTGTCTGTGAGAATTATCCAAAAGGCTTCATGCTGGCTGCTGAAGATTCATCCAGCAAAGCAATTTATGTGATGAGGAATGGGAAGCTCTGGAATTAACTCGCTACATTTGAAAATTCTTTATCGAGTTATTGACCATTTCCAAGTACAGGAAAGTACTGTTACCGCGATGACGATATGTTTATGGGTTTTATTCTGAAAGCCGTAAGCAAAATGTCATTTTGATAGGAGAAGCTTGGGAAAGTTTTATTATAACGTCCTATTTCTTCCTTTTTCCTGAGAAAAAAATAACGTAATAAAAGAATCTTTTAAATTAGAGGTGTTTTTTTTTTTTGTTTTTTGTTTTTTTTTTTTTTTTTTTTTTTTTTTTTTGTTTTCGGAATACGAATTTTCAAATAGTTCTTAGTATTTTTAAGACGTTCTTCCATTTGCAAGGATAGGAAATGAATTTATTCTTAAAGCACTAGCCATCCGTAATTAGTTAATCTAACTTATGCGAATCGAATGTAACATAATAACATAAGGGAATCGAATATGTGATTTATCGTGTTTAAATCGCATCGTAAATATTTAAAATAACGTTAATCAAAATCATATGACCATATACCGGACTAGAAACTAAGTACTTCATGCCGAACTAGAGATCATATAGGCTGCTAGCTATTAAAATAGCTAGACCAGGAAATAAAGCAAATAGCTGAAATTTTTTATCGCACATATACAGAATTATGGCAGGAAAACATGATTGCATTTTTAGCTATTTTGGGGCACACAGCATGAAGTCACCGCTCTGAATTCTACAGAACCTGTTCGCACATTTTTAAACGATGTATATTGTACTCAAAAAACTAAATTACATAACCTTCTTGTGTTTTAAATGTTCTATTTGACATCCCTTATTCTGAACTATTTTTCGACACTGCAATTTCCGGGATAATAATGACTTTTGAAGTGACAGAAGAGGTATTCTATCCCATTCCTCCAGAACAGCTTTCCAGAGTCCTGTTAGGGTTTTGGGACAACGTTTGGATAATGCAGTTTTTAAAAGTCCGAAAGCACAAAATTCCATGGGTGACACATCGGGAGATTTATTAGGGATATCATTGAAGGATATGGCCTTGATACCAGTTTTTTTGTTCCATTTCTTTTAGGAAATTTACAGTGGATTTTGATGTGTGACTGCTAGCTTTGTCCTGATGGAGTCTCACAGATGGATGGCACTGTGCGTAAAGCGATGGTATTTCATTCAGACAAATTGGCAATAAAATATGTTCCCGATAGTATTTGGAGTTAATCTGGAGATTTTTTTGCACTCTCTTTATTTTTAACTTGCCATTATAAGAAAAACCAGCAACAATGATGAATCCCTTAGAAAAACTTTCGATTCTTTGAACCATGTACTTAAATTTTTGTCTCCCCTTTTATGATAATAAATGGCTCGTTTTTTGTTACAATCATTTAAATACACCCATGCTTCATCTATTATGACAATTGTTTTCCATTTTTCTTTGGATAAGTGTTTCTCATATAGAATTCTGCAGCGTGTCCTGCGTTGAGCGATATGCTTTGGAAGAAGACGATGCACATTGTCTTTTTTCGCTTTCTTAAGATTTAAATCAACGTTTATCGTTTTGTTTACAGTGGACACCGAGCATTTTAATGATTTTGCAACTGTCCTTTGACTAGGGGGATTTTCTTTTAACATTAAACAGCGTACCTTTGCAATAGTCGAAGATGTCCGTTTTTTCCTTGGCTACTTGTTTGGAACTTTTGTCCCACTTGAGGCTCCAATTTGACGTTCGTTTTTTTTTTTTTTTTTTCTTTTTTTTTTTTTTTTCTTTTTCCTTTATTGTTGATGATATTACCTATCGACGCTTTAGATATCACAAAATCATGACTCTCACATCGTTTTTGGATGACGGAGTATGCATATTTCTCTTCGGAAAGAGCGTAAATGTAGCCTTCAAACCACTGCTTTGTTAAATTTGCCATTTTGAATAAAAACAAAACTTTCAAGCCACAGACGATAATTTTGACTTTTGAAAACATAGTACAATTGCAATTACTTCTTTTGCAGCAAACGAATTTTTATTACCGCTTACCAAAATCGTCTAAAAAATGTGCGAACAGCCTGTACAGCATGTAGAATTCAGTCACCGCTAACAGCTACCCTGAATCTAACTTAACTGCATCGTGTACTTCCGCTAGTTTTAAATAAATAAGAGAGTCTAATGCTTGCTCAAGCTACGTTAAACACTCAATTTAAATGATTTCATCGAAAAAAACATTTCATTTGATTTAGCGTGTATTAGAAGTTATTAACATCACAGTCGATGTTAGCCATTTTTCATTAAATGGCATTCATCTTCATCCATTGAAATTATTTTCCTTTTATCAGGTCATCAGCCTCGAGGGATGGACAGACATCATGTATTATGTTCAAGATGCGCATTCCTTCTGGGACTTCACTTATTTCGTTCTCTTAATCGTCGTAAGTATACTCCTCGTAAATTGTACTTATACATACACTTATACATACTTTAGAAACTTATACATACTTTAGTACTTATACATACTTTAGAAACATAAAGTAACGAAATTCTCTTTGTTTTCTACAATGATACAGAAATATTTGGTAAACATCAAGAATGATTTTAGTATACCTCCCTACCATAATCTGTGAAAAATAATTGTAAAATTAAAAAACATCTTCTTGGATTATTTTCCAAAAATGCATTTTTTTGAAGCTGACAGATTTGCTCGTAGCTGGACATTTTGCAAAACGGATTAGTTACGTTCGCCTTCGTTGAAATTTTTACATTCCAGTTATAAAGGTATTTCTGTGTATATTGATCCACTGTTACACCGAGAAGATCTATTGGCTACTTTTCCCGATGAAGTATATTTTAAATCTTAACGGATTAATTAACAGGTTTCCTGATTTCTGGCAGATATTTCCCAGCAGTCACATTCAAAATCGCATCAGATTGTTATTCTTCGATTTCTCTGCCCATGTGAATTCTGCCAAATAAGCTTGCAAGTAACTTCCATCGAATCAATTGCCAAATTCTTTATTCTAACATTGAGAAAGCCATATATTACAGTGTACTAAAATGTGTACATATTATAAAATATTCAATAGATATCTTACTTGTCTATTCCATAGTGCTCATGTTTATTTTAGAACAATACTTTCTGCTTGTTTCGAAAGCTCTAGAATATTTACGTAGACGAAGATGATGGTTTCTGTGTTAACATGCGAGGCAAGTTAATATTGTTGTAGTTGAAATTCATATATTTAGTTTAGTAGAGGATGTTGGTACTTTAGACATTAAACTAGATTTCTAATTTTCATACGTTGCAAACATTAAGATAGTCTGCCCACTTTCGAGGCATTCTTTGCCTGTATTATTTGTAAATGGATACTATTCTTGTAGAGTAATTAGGATTTTTATAGGAGCCAGGAAAGGCGATACAATCTGCTGTGCCCTTGCCAGGATTCGAACACTGGCATTTCCGAATGTTAGTCAGACATAACTGGAAAATGACAATCCGAAAGTACTAAATAAGGAAGGAGTAAGTACCTTATATTCTTCCATCTTAAAGAGCAACTCGAGAGAAGAGGACCCAATCGCCAAGTGCTGGGGGTTACCAATTATCGTCCACTACCTTTTAGTTTGGGCACCACTGCAGAGTCACTTAGAGTTTTGGAGCAGGAATGGTGAAAAATTAGTAGTGCTTTCCCCAAGATTCAAACTTCGAAATTTTCGAATACTAACCGACGTGCTTTCCAGTCACACGGAGAAGGTGTGCGATAAGGTGTAAGAAAGCTTACATTCTCCTCCATTTAATAGGTGATCAAGGACCCCCAAACCCAACCCCCAAATTCTAGCTGTGACAAATTATTATCTTACACGTTTTAGTTCAAACGTTACTGTAGAGTAATTAAGAATATTTGGAACAGTTGGAGCAGAAAATGTGAGAAATTAGCGATGCACTCGCCGGCATTCGAATACCGAAACTTTCGACTGCTAGCTGGACATGATTTTCATTTGCATTATGCAGGCATTATGAAGGAGGGAGAAAATATCTTACATATCATCTGGCAGAAAATCGTCCTAGTAGAAAATGAAAAAATAGCAAAAGGCATCAAAGATACAATTTGTCCCCTTATTTCACAAGGAATACAGCTTTTCATTTCTTAGAATCAATACAGAAATATTTGTTATCTCTGTGTGCCAGTCATTAAGTTTTCGGGATAAAATGTTATCAGCTAATAATCATACTGTGACCAAATGGTATCATAACGTAACATGTCGTCCCCATCCCATTTTGTCTAACACTGTGGGACTTAAAAGACTTTTGGATTTCTTATAAGACACTATGGAGAATCCCCTAATTAGGCATGGGATATGTAATGCCCCAGAGGCATGCTATCTCAAAAGGGGCAGCTTTTGTTCTGCCCGAAGCCTGGCTGACTCAACCCCTTCCAGAGAAGGGCAAATGACCTGATGAGACAAGTAATATTAAGAGTACGGAAAGCAATATTAGTTGATATTGTTACGAAATGCCCAGCCGCGGTAAGATAGCTTCCTCGCAAGGAGGGTTTAGGCTTGCCAAAAAATTTCAAAGATAGGCAGGGTTGCCGTATTTGCCCCAATATCGCCCATTTGGCGACAAAATTGGATGGAGAATGGACGGAGAACATTCTGGAACGAATTCTTACTGATTTGACCCATAATGTTCTCGAAGGCATGCAAAAAGCTATATAAACCCTGCCTGTATCTAGTGTTGAAGCGTCTCGTCAGTGCATCGTCGAGTGTCGAGTTGGGCGTCGACTATACCGCGAGTTGGTACATCGAGGGCCTACATCCTTGAGTCTATCGAGTTGATCTTCAGTCTAGTGTCGAGTTGGTCGTCGAGTGTGCCACGAGTTATTGCATCGCAAGAGTGTCTCGTAAGTATGTTGAGCTCCGAGAGCGTTCGACAGAGTCGGGTATTGCACTTAAGTGTTTTGCAGTGAAGCTGTCTTCACCGTTATAGCCTGATGGTTGTGTGCTGATTGTTACAGCGTGTTTGTCGTAGTTGTTCTACGACTGCAAACGTGTGTTTAGGGCTGCCCTGAGTAATACTGGCTAATAAATTGTGTTTTCATTATTCATCAAGTGTTGTCGTTAATCACTCCAAATTAACGAACCCGTACAGAAACGCAACAGTATGGAATGTATGACTTATTTTAGCAGGAATGTTTATAGTAGTTGAACAGCATTGCTTTCTTCAGATGCCATTAAATGAGTTCATTTGGCTGTAATTGAAGAAAGTGGTACTGTTCGATCACCTTTTTCAGTGAAATATATTATTTCACTTATTCATATTCAGATTTTTCATTCAATTGCAGCTGTAGAAGGTATAGCATTCAGTCTGTGAAACAGCGTCTGCTTAAACCAGTTCTAAGTCAATTCACACTGTTTTACTTGTACTCATATTTTCTTATATTAGCTTTAACGTGGCATTCTCCAAATCCTTCCTTTAAGCCCTAAAACATTTCTTAAGTCTAATCCTGAAGTTTTGGATAGTTTTCGTTGTCTTAGGAGATAGTCTGTTATTTTTCTTAAAGGTCCTTATGTTCTTCTGTGACATGTGATTTTATTTTGAAAGATTCCGGTTTCAGTTGTTCACAAAGAAGAACTCATAAACAATGATATCTGGAAAGTGCTGGCCATGTCGTTTTAACGTGCAACAAAATCAGGTTAATAAGAGGAATGGGTAATATAGTAACGTATTTATGCAGTATGTTGCTACGAAAACAAACAGGAAAATATGCCATGTGTCACACAAAAGCACACTTTCATCTTCTATATCTTCATATCATACAATTTAATATTGTAATATATACGTATATCCTACTAATAAAAGCATATAGTTTGTGTGTCTCTTTTCTTTGCTAATTCCATTGTATATTATGAAAGTTTTTCAAATGATTCGTAAAAATTATAAATTTTATTAAGATTAAACCCAGACGTGTGTTAATTGGGCATGCATTAACCATTGTAACAGCTTTAAATAATATTAAAGTCTTGTAGTTTAAATAATTTAAATAGATGAACATTAAGGTATTTGTGAATGGCAATATTTGAAACCAGACTCGAGTGCCTCGTGCGACTCTCGCACGAAGAATGTAATTTATTTTTAAATGTTAAAATATGTTTTCTCTTCTTGTTTGTATGTCGCCATTTTTTTAGTGTTAAATAAAAGTTATTGCTGTGTTCCATCATTGGAGTTGCTTCATATCGCCAAAGAAGTATTACACCATGTGCTTGCTGCATTCTTTTAACTCGATCCCTTACCAAATCTCTTATGATACTTTCAGGTGGGTTCCTTCTTCATGATTAATCTTTGCCTTGTTGTGATCGCGACACAGTTTTCGGAAACAAAGAAACGTGAAATGGAACGCATGCGCATCGAGCGTGCTCGGTACCAGTCTTCTAGCACCCTCGCCAGCACAAACGCATCAGAGCCTTCTGGCTGCTACTCTCAGCTGTTCAAATATATCGCCCACCTGGGACGTAGAGCAAGGAGGAAATTCCTGCGCTTCTGCCGGAAGAGGAAAAGGGCTTCCAAAACTCTTGAGGAGCTTCCTTGCTCCATCTCATTGAGAAGACGCCCAAGAAGCGATCGCCCCAAATGGCAACCAGGCCAGAGTTCTATGAAAAACAATGGCTCAAAATACACCTCAGATTCGACTACAGGTGGATTTAGTTCCTTGGAAGGAAAGCCAAACAGTCCCGTGGCCCCCTTTGCGAGCCCTGAGATATCTGATATCGACTTGGTGGCATCACCCAGAGAAACGCAAAATGACGGGCATCAAATTGTGTGTCCATCCGTAGAAGTCACGCCTAGCGGTGTAACAGGTAAACTGTTTAATTTCAATAAAATTCTATAAACTTACTAATAAGTTTCAAGCAGCTGTATAAACATGTCATACGCTGCATAGTCTTAGAAAGATTGAAGGCTAAAAAGTAAGAATGTTTCTTCCTTAATTCTTTATTCTGTTCAAACGTAGTCTTAAAACTTTGTATGCGTATGGTATATCTCTAGTAGTATAGAGAATAATATTTCAATACTTTTGAGAGTGAAAAATATGGGTTTGTTGCATCATGAAGCATAAAATGTTCCTTAATTGCAGATCCTGCCGTAAAAGAAGTGGTTCGATCTCAGCCAAGCAAGCAATCGACAACCGGCAGCAAGACATCTCAATATACATGTGCCGAATTGCTTGCTATTGGTGCCACCCAAGGAGCCGTCTTAGCTGGGTTCGGAAACAACTTTGCCGTGCAAAATTTCTACTCCGGTCTCAATAGAGGTGAGTGAGAATGTCGTGTATTCCAGTTGCTTTGTGAAAAACCAAACTGCATGACACCGTAGCTTTTTTTCATTATACGAGGTCATTGATGAAGTTCTGGTTTTAAATCAATATATTGTGTTTAATTTTAAATTAATATTCTTATTTTTTTGCACCAAAATAATTGCAAAGTTTGCAAGTGTTGACAGTTAGGACGGGTGTACTAACTTTAATTATGTGCAGGAGCTTTGCTAAATTTAATTGTTGCATCCAAATTTATCCAAAACGTCCGTAGGGAAGCATAAACTGTAACACAAAAAGCACCACTGTTTCGTGTTTTACAGTATGGAAATTTTTAATTCGTTATAAATACTTCGAACAGTTTTGGGCTAACCTATGAGACATAACCACCTTTTGCCAATTGCATCATTTGCTGGCTTCCCTGCAGTCACATCATATATGAAAAAAAGTACAATTCTACTTGACAACTGCGGGATAATCAAGGAATTCATAGTGAATTTTACTGAATATGTGGTACAAATGGTTGAACTTTCATGTTTACTTCGCAGTACAAACTGTAAAGCTGATTCGAATACTTTTCCTAATAAAACTGTTAAAATCATGTCCATTTTTTATGACTCTGTAATATGTGGCAAAATTTAATAAAGAATTTATTTGTTTTATTTAAACGTAATATTAAATTGTTATCCATTCTAATTTAATGTTAGCTCAAAACGACTGATTTCATAGATGTAATATTAATTAATTGGGTTGGAAAGACAATTGTTCTCCAACTGAGTACGTTTTTCGTACAGTACTTAAAGCAAGTGATAATAACTTCATTTACAGTAAGTGATAATAATATGAAATATAAGGGAGACAATTATATGTATAGTAAAGCAGCATTTGCATGTCTTTTTAAGGAAATGCTAAAAAAAAAGCACAGATAACAAAGAACGTCATGTATAATGGAAATTTAAGAATGTGATACCTATTTTTGTACCTGAATTCTAATGCTGTTATATTAACCTATTTTTGTACCTGAATTCTAATGCTGTTATATTAATTAATGTACCTGAATTCTAATGCTGTTATAATACTAATATTATCCCACTGCTATTGCACAAATATGGCGCTGTTAATCTGCTCTCCGGGGAATTTTGTACATTTACTAGACGGACTTCTACAATTGTCTTGGCTACTCACTCCGGTTCCATACCCATTTATTGCTGAACGCTGTGCTTCTTTCCTTCTAGTCTATGGGCCTTTACTGTTTTCCTGACTATGTTCTCTGTGACGTCATTATCGCTTTAAAAGGTAGCCTGAGTCTTCTTTACTGTTTGGTCCATAGTAGGAAGAATGGTAAAATCGCTAAACCATAGTCCGAACCTCGTGAACGGGCTGACTTCTTGGGCGTTTCGTGGTTATCCTCGTGTGTAACGTGTATACAAGCCAGTTTCCCTTTAGAACGTTCTCTATGAAGTCACCTCTCCCTTTACACAAATAACCGTCGAGTTCTTTGCCATAAACAAAATACAGTAAGACCCCGCTTAACGCTGTTTCGTTTAGCGCTGTTTCGGTTTAGCGCTCTTTTATTTCAACCCGGAGATTCTCCGAAATTGTGCGCAGCGCTAGGTTTCCAGATAACATATCCGAAACAGTGTAGTTGTGTTTCTTGCTTGGTGGACGCATTTTTATCATTTGAAACATTTGTTGACATTATTGTAAGTTTAAATTTGTATTAATACTATAACGATTAATACAGTGACAAATATTATGATCTTTAGTTTTTATCATGGGTGATAATAAAAAACAAGAAAAGAAAGCAACCAGAAAAAGCATTTCACTGGAAACTCAAATGCAAGTGATTAGAAGATTAGATTCTGGTGAACGTCAATCTCAAATTAGCGCTGCATTGATTTTGGAAACTTCAACAATAAGGACAATTCTTAAGAATAAATAAAAAATACTGTCATCGGCAACTGCAACTACGTCAAGCTCTGCAACTAGAATTACCCGTTCTAGAAATAACATTATAGAGGAAATGGAAAAACGACTGTCTATATGGATTGACGACGAAATTGAACGCAATATGCCATTAAGCCAATCTATCATAATGCCTTCTTGACAAAAAGGCAGAAAATTGGAAACCCAGAATAGACTGAATAATCTGACTGAGAATTTTATTTGTTTTTAAAAGTATGTGCGTTTATATTGTTTTTATTTTTGTAAGAAATAAATGTTGGATTTTATTTTTATTTAAAAAAATTATTAAATTTAATGCCTAACCATTTTTTATCCGTCTTCCCCTAACCCCATTATTTACATGTTAAGATAGCCTCGCTTAGCACTGTTTCGCATTACGCTCTACTTCAATGGAACGTATCCCCCGCGTTAAGCGGGGTCTTACTGTATCTGATGTTGATACCACATGACTTCCTTGTGCGAACTATTAAATTATACACTTTTTTTGCTAAATTTTATTTAAACTTACTTCATTTAAATTTTAATTCTCACTTTGAGGCAAGGTAAAAATGCATAAAAACTGAAAGCATCATCATTAAGGGGGCTCATACATTTTAAACCCCTTATGATCTTCGAATATGTGACTGTTGCAAGAATTAGGATATTTTATTTATTTTAAAAGCAATTATTTCTAACTTTTTACAGCTGACTACATGGTATACCTGCTTTGGAAACTAGTAACCAGAAAGTTTGTGTTGCCACAAATATTTTTGTAATTTAATCCGATTTGTGACAAAATGTTTCGTCACGTTTGCATCTTGCGTGCATGATATTTTAAAAATGACTAATGGTACATACTTGGAATTTGATGAAATTCTTTATATGGACACTATTTTCTAACTAAACCAAAAATCTGATGAATATTTTAAAATTAAAAAATTTTATGCTAGAAAACATTACAGATTTTTTTAATAAAATACGAGTACATTTTATAAACTCAACTCCAAATAAAATAAAAATTTAACATAAAATTCTTAGAAATTTTGGTTCACAGCAGTTTCCAAATGTTATAAAAGCTCTATATTAAATATGGAATTTAATTATGCAATAGACTGTTTTAAACTGTGCGCGCAAGGTGGAAACATGACGCAAAATTTTGTCACAAATCGAATTAAATTATAAAATTATTTGTGGCAACACAAACTTTCTGATTATTGTTTCAGAAAGCAGCTATATTATGTACTCAGCTTAAAACGTTGGAAGTAAATGCTTTTAAAATAAATAAGTTCTCCCAATTCTTGCAACAGTCACATATTCGAAAATCTTACGGGTTTTAAGGTGTACGAGTCCCCTTAAATTTGAAAAATACAGAAAAATTTAAAACAGCAGTTACACTTAAAAGCAATATAAAAAATAATTTTTACAATTAAAATTAGAGACTTTACGCAAAAATAAACATTTCAGCCAGGAGGCAGGAAGACAGATTTTTTCGATGCTCAAAACTGTGTAGAGGACATTAAGTATTTTATTTTTGGAAGCAGGCAAGATGAAAAATGAGCAATCGCCTTCGCCGGGAATCGAACCACGGACCTCTGGATAATGGCCCAGCGTGCAGAATCACTGCACCACGAAGGCACGCTAGGATGGCAGGAGAAATACCGTATAACTGGAAGTTCACTTTTTGTCTCATTCGGCAAACCGATACTGAAGTTTGATGCACAAACTGACGTAATTCACTATTTTACTGACAGTTTCAAGTGTAAACAAACGGTGGCCTCGTTAGGCTTAGCACCACTTTTAAATAGTTAATTCTACAACTGTCGCTTGCAGATTAACTAAAGGTATAAAAACCTTAACTGGAACATAAGAACAATGTAATCAATCACTTTTAAAGTAAAATATGCATAATTTATTAACATATAAGAATAAAAAATTGAGCTCACCGAAACGGGTAGCAGTTGCGCAACCTCCTGTTATAGCAGCCTCATATTATTATACAATTTCAACGTTCTTGAGGCTACTCGTTTTTGAGTTGTGCAAGATATACACATGCGTATTCATGCACGTACAGACGTCATGAAGATGTCTCTTCTGAATCCATTTTAAATCCAATTTACAATCCGTTTCATAAAAAAGAATCTTTTATTCTATCTGTGCGTAGAGATGTTACGCAAAACCATCGTTCAAATGAATTGGAGAGGGGTCAGTCGTTGAAATATGATACACGAAATTGTTCGCAATTACGATACTTCCTCTGCTTCGTACAAGGAAGTAATACACCAAACCAAGCCAATCTACCCTAGGCCGTTTTTACCACATGTTTCCTGCCTAATGACCTCTCGCCGTCAGCAAGAATTGGTGTACTCGCTGTTTGATCTTTCGTCTCCCTGCGTTAATTAATGTGTTGCCACTGCTCGCTTTGAAATCTTTGAATTTCTTAATCAAAAATTTATTAAAATTCTGAAAAATACGAAATGATACAAATATGATAATAAAACAAATTCAAAACGCTCGGGCTTCCCGATGCCCATTACTCGGGTGGAGAATTATGTTATTTAAAATTTGTTGGCTCTTGTGTTTTTCACACTGCAGGACACATATACACTGAAGTGACAAAAGTCATGGGATGCCTCCTAATATTTTGTCGGTCCTCCTTTTGCCCGGCGAAAAGCAGCAACTCGACGTGGCATGGACTCAACAAGTCGTTGGAAGTCCCCTGCAGGAATATTGAGCCATGCTGCCTCTATAGACGTCCATAATTGTGAAAGTGTTGACGATGCAGGGTTTTGGGCACGAACTGACCTCTCGATGATGTCCCATAAATTTTCGATGGGATTCATGTCGGGCGATCTAGGTGGCCAGTTCATTTCCTGGAATTGTCCAGAATGCTCTTCTAACCAATCGCGAACAATTGTGGCTCGGTGACATGGCACATTGTCATCCATAAAAATTCCATCGTTGTTTGAGTACGTGAAGGTCATGAATGGCTGTAGTGATCTCCAAGTAGCTGAAAGTATCCATTTCCAGTCAATGATCGGTTCAGTTGCACCAGAGGACTGACTCCATGCCATGTGAAAACAGCCCAGACCATTATGGAACCACCACCAACTTGAACAGTGCCTTGTTGACAACTTGGGTCCATGGCTTCGTGAGATCTGCGCCACACTCGAAACCTACCATCAGATCTTACCAACAGAAATCGTGACTCATATGACCAAGCCACGGTTTTCCATTCGTTTAGGGACCAACCCATATGCTCACGAGCCCAGGAGAGTCGCTGCAGGCGATGTCGTGCTGTCAGTAAAGGCACTCGAGTCGGTCTTCTGCTGGCATAGCCCAAGGAAAACAAATTTCGCCGCACTTTCCTATCGGACTCGTCCCTCGTACGTCCCACATTGATTTCTGCGGTTATTTGACGCAGTGTTGCTTGTCTGTGAATACTGAAAACTTTACGCAGACGTCGCTCGTCTCGGTCGTTAAGTGCAGGTGGTCGGCCACTGCGCTGTCCATGGTGGGACGTTATGCCTGAAATTAGATACTCTCGGCACACTCTTGACACTGTGGATCTCGGAATGTTGAATTCCCTAACGATGTCCGAAATGGAATGACCCATGCGTCTAGCTCCAACTACCATTCCGCGTTCAAAGTCTGTTAATTCTCGTCGTGCAGCCATAATCACGTCAAAGCCTCTTCACATGAATAACTTGAACACAAATGAAAGCCCTGCCAAAGTACTTCGCATTTATACATTCTCTACGCAATACTACTGTCATCTGTATATTTGCATATTGCTATCCCATGACTTTTGTCACTTCAGTGTATGTGCGTACATTCATGCAGATTCTTTCTTATTCTTTTGTAGTTAATTTGAGTGTCCTTGCCATCTACGATATTGAAGAAGTGTGTAGCAACTATTCTCTATCTTCTTAAAACTTCAAGGAAAGTCGAAAGAAGGGCTTAAATACCTTTTTTTTTAACTCAAGAATATTCACAATCGCCTCCTCTCGGGCTTACAAGAAGTCTGCACTTGGGCTTGAACTTAAGATAGAAAATAAGGATCTAAACTAATTTTAACTAATTAAAACTTAGCCGAAGCTGTACAGAAATAACTAACCGAATTGCCCCGTATTTGAATCTCGACGGCGAGTACTAACCGGTGCGTAACAATAGGCAGAACGCAGTAAGATTTGCTTAAGGCAACGACGTGGCAAGAAGACAGAACACGCTCTATTGAGAACTTCTGAGCTTTTCCATAGAAGTGACCGAAACTTTCCATTAAATACTGGTTCTACTTCATTTACATAAAATGCAATTCTGAAAACTTATTCTGGCATGGAACTGTAGGTGGCAAACAAGAAAATAATTTGTTTCAAAATGAAAAATATCTATTAGACAATTAAAATAAATTCCTACATCTTCATTATTTGATTTTTTTCAATGTAATACAAGGAGATAATATTTGGTGGCAAAACTTTGAGAAGTCGTTCAACGCTTTTAGTGATTCGACGCAAAATGCTGTTTCGAGATTAACAGCTCTTCTGCGCTAATGCCCCTTTGGTCTAAAAAAAAAGCCATAAGAAATTTTAGATTTTAAATTACGTCCAAAGGGACTTTTTTTAACATTTTGTGTGTTACCTTTATCTATTAAATATCATGTTCTCCGCACTTAAACCATAAAACTCAGTTCAACAGCAATGTTGCAAAATAGTTTTTAAATGAGCATATCTTTAGAATTTCCAATACACAGTTTCGCGCGCTGGAGGTAAAAACGTTTTTAAGTACATCGTCGCAATTGCTAGCTTTGAAGTGCTTCAGTTTGTTAATCGAAAATTCGTTAAAGCTTTACAAAATATGAAATCGATTATAGAAGAAATTCCAAATATCAAATTTGGGCTTCCAGATGCCCGTTTTTGCAATAGAATTACGTCATTTAAAATTGGATGGCTCCAGGTACCGTTGTTTTATTAAATGCGAGAAACATACATACATTTATGCAGATTCTTCATTATTTAATTTCTTCAAATGTAACAGGGCGATATTATTTGGTGGCAACAGTTTGAAAAGTGAAACGGACATTCAGAATGAGGCGACGCAAAATCGCAAAACGAAAACTGTAGTCCATCAGGGACAAAGCCCCTTTGGACTAAAAAAGGAAAAAAAAGAAAAAAAGAAGAAGTGCACTTCTTTTGGGGGGAAGCAATTTCGCGCCAAAATAGTTTCTTAGCCTGGTGCACGTGCAAGATTTGTCTCTTTGGCGAACTTTACTTTGGTTCTCAGTTGTGATATTCGTTCTGAAGCACTTCCAAAGTCTCCCCCCTCACAGCTGCGATTTCTCCTTTACTAGTTAAATAAGATTCTCCTTTTCTTCTAAGTAGTGAAACATGCCCGAACGAAAAAGGATTGCATACCCTGTCCAATTTTAAATTAAAAGTTAATACTCTTGCTGAGCAATGCAATAAACTGAACTGAAAATAACGTTTTATAGAAGGGGGGATCACAATATTAATAATGAAATGGGAGACGATGACATAAATCCGGACCTCCCTCAAGGCTTAGGAGAAATGCTAGAAATTTCAAATCAGATATCAATATTAAGAAATTTTATTAATGTATATTTCTGCTTAAATAAAATAAAAATAATGTTACGTGAATTATTGAATTTTTAATATCATCTTTGGAATCAAACTATTTGTGAATCATTTTGAATGATATATAAGCCTGTTCTCAAACTTCTGTATTAATAATTTGTTAAAACTTTCTGTTTACAGAATTATACGGTAAATCTTTCAAATTTAAAATGTTTTTCTTTGTAATAATTACGTTTTTTAATTAGTTTGGTTTACGCAGATAACAGACATCTGTCTTAATTGGTTAACTGAGGAAAGAGCTTTATTCTTTTCACATTTGTCTGGTATTGGCAGCAGGTACAGATAATTTGCACAAAGCTAGCCTGCGATATAGTTCCTTCTAAATAAAACGAAGCGTGACAAGAAATGAAACACGTAAACCCAACAAAATGAAGAAAACTTTGATGGCAATAACTCTGCTTAGATTCTTGACATTCTATCCTCACCAACGTACAGGCGACACACCGTCACGAACTTCGTCACCGCAGCTATGATTTAACCTTTTTTTTTCTGTCTTTAGAATCACACCCCTTCACATATCTGTCGCTCAAAATCTGTCAACAGTCTCAATTTAGAATCACCTTGCGCGACTTCAGCTGGAGACATCGACCCAAACAAAAACGTTTAAATTGATTCGAACGGAGCCAAGACGATGATTTGCCAGTTGCGGAACATTATTTTGCTACAGCAGCGCTTAGCTTTCGTGCTAAGTGACAATTCGTTCTATACAGGACAATCCTTGAACTACACTTTAATATTTGTAATATAAGGAGTTATTTTAGTGCTTACAAAATACGCTTGAACGGTTGGCAACCCTTAACGCGAGACTGATTAAATAAATATCCCTTGAGTATACAGCTTAAATTTTAGTCACCTTAATTTAAATCTTAACACTGAAACCAGGCATAACATAACCCCAACTAACCTGTTTCCATATATCGATATAACGAATCTCTCACATTTAGACTTTCATCTTCGGTGCTACTTTGGTAGACGGTTGCACGGATTTTTGGCGATTTACGTTGGCGCGATTGTTGGCGCGGTTTTTACAGTCGTCAGCCATCTTGAAAAATGCTATTTTTACCTATTTCACGCATAGTAAAGTATTCGAAACTTAAAAAAATAATAAATATCTTTAAAAATAATGGATTAATTTTTTGTTGAAAACGTAGTTTTTTAATATGGCTGGCAAATGTAAATAAATACATTTACTAAGAGTATAAAATGCTAAAGTAAGGTTAAATTATTACTTTCATATAATAGAATAAAAATACCGCTATAAAAACATTGCGCCAACATTTAACTGGAATAAAATAATTTTTAAATTGAATATTGAATTAAAAACATCATACCAACGTTTAAAAGAATTAAAATTTAAAGAATTATAATTATTTAACATTAAAACATATGCGGCAATAAATATCTGAGGAATTTTTGAAAACATTGTATTAATTTTTAATAAAAATTGAAGTATACAATTATAAAGTAAAATAAATATATGTACTCACATGTTTTTGAGTATTTTACCTGTTGTATATTGAAAGGTACCAGAAAAAAAAAAAAGAAAGATCTTCATCTGTGATCCACATTTCTCGCCCTTCATTGAAGAAGCAATTAGTGAGGTTTCCTCCAAAAATTTTAAATAAATTTCCTCTGACCCTTGTAACAATAAATAAATCTTTGATTAGGAAAGCCAGGTTGGCCAAAATAAGGTCTCAAACGACAATTTTTTTATTCCGATACCAATAATTCTTGGTAATTACCAATAACAACACTCATCTTCGAAAGGGACACATCCATTCGCTTTGAAATCTGAGGAATTCGAAGAGATGAATAATAAAATTTTAAAATGGCGCGGTAATGCACAAATATTCAGGAACCAATCAGGGAGCTGATTACATCACGCATAGAATTAAAATTATTTAAATAATCATTCATAGTAAAATCATATTTAAAAAAATGCAAAATTAAATTATGTTTTAATATTTAACAGCCATAAATAATGTTTAAAACATTAGATTAATATATATTAAAACCAATTACTTTTAAAATAATGTGACGTCATTCATTACATCATTCACAACATAAAATTCCATAAAATATCATAAACAATAAAATTTTTATTTCAAATAAAAATGCAAAATTAAATTCATTTTTATTATTGAAAAGTCATAAATAATATTTAAAACACGGAATTTATGCATAATAAAACTCATTATTTTTTAATAAAATGGCAACAAAATATCGGTTACCATAAATAAATTGTCCAGCAATGGGTTTACCATAAGTCGTATCGCTCGCCAAAATCCTAGCAACCGTCTACCAAATTACAACCTAATCTTCAGGCAATTCCTCATTAGCACAGCATAGAAATAATGGCTCTCTCCATATCCAATAATAAGTTTAAATCTAATAAGATTGGCCGCATCTAATTCTGTATCAGACTACAAATTAATTCAATATACAATAGATTTTAAGGAATTATTTATTAGAAATCTCACAAGCAAATCTAATCTAAAAGCTAACATCTAATATTGTATTCAAAAAACACAAACAAACAAAAAAATGTTCTTTCACTGTTGCCGCTTGCCATTATTGAAATCGAATATATTTTATCATTTCCTGTATTGCCAATCAGCGGAATGAAAAACAAAATCTACTCGTATAGAAACAACATTTCTTAAAATATTTCTTCAATAATGCTTTGCTATTTTACAGGTCTTTTTCACATATGTCACTGTTTTCGCAAAAGAAATTTTTTGTCTCGTTCACCTCTATTTCTAACTCAGTTGATAACTGCTACGAAATTATTCATTATATAGGTTTGATGCTAAGTTTAAACTACCGATTAAGCCCCTGTCAATTCACCCAGCATTATTAATCAAGCAGTTAAAAAATTATCATCTCAACACACTAAAAGGCACACTCTTGTTTTAGGAGATTATAAAAATTATGTTGTCATTCCCTTCTTTCCATCAATTAGCTATAAAGTTGCACCTATTTTGCAGAAATTTAACTTTTGGGTTGTTTATTCTCCCATCAATAAAATTCCGAGGTCCATACTCAAGGAGCCCATTCCGGATATGAATTCCTGGGGTATTTATAGGATTCCTTGCCAGTGTGGTTTAATTTACATTGGTCAAACTAAGAGAGCCTTAAAATTTCGGGTCAAGGAACATCAGGCATATGTTAGAAAAAAGGAAACACAGAAGTCTTCTGTTGCTCAACATTGTTGGTCCGAAAATCACACTTTCAATTTTTCAGCTGCCAAAATTATTCAAAAAACATCTTCCATTGGAGAAGTGGATTTTCTAGAGGCATTTCACATTCAAAAAAAATCTTTCTATTCTAGTTAACGATCCTAATTCCAATCCATCTTTGCCTTCGGCCTTTAAAGAAATTATGTTTTAGTTCTGGTTTCATCAACAGATGGCGCCACTTGCTTATTCTTGTCCAAGCTTTCTTATCTTATCTAATAATTATTTCCTATCTTGTTCATTTGAGGGTTTACAGCTGAGGATGGTGGTTCGGTAAAACCATCGAAACTAGTCCTGTGAAAATTTTGAAAATATAACGCTGATTTTTGTTGTTGGACTTCTGAATTAGTATTTGTTCGGCGTGTTATTGTGTCTTAATTAAAAGCCTCTTCCTTAATTGATTTCTTTAAATTCTTCCATCCAGTCTTGAAGAATAGAGCTTGTAAAAACGTATTTTAAATTTATCCAAGCAAGATAATATAGGTCAGTGTATAATAGGTCAGCTTAGAGTTTTATTCAAGTTTTATTATAAAGCTAAACTCTGCAAATTTGCATATATGTTTATAGGGCAAGCTATAGGTTTAAATTTTATTACAAAACTTTAAAAGTTGAAACTTAATGGCCCCATTTATTATTTATAATATTCTAATTTAATTGCATAATTTAGATCAAAAATCTAAACAAAGAAAAACTGAACTCCGTCATCATTTTACTTTAAGGTACAGACAAAAAGCCATTGCGTAACGCCATTCCTCAGAATGAAGGAAGTACATATCTCTCTGGTGACATTATGTAGTTGGCCGTCAAGCTGCATTTCTAACCATTTGCATATCTGTCTGACGCATACATTCATGCCGAGATATTTTTGACTTTGTAAATTTAAGTTATAAGATATTTCTCCCACTTCCCTAGCGTGCCTTCGTGGTGTAACGGTAGCACGCTGGGCCGGTATTCCAGAGTTCCGTGGTTCGATTCCCGGAGAAGGCAGTTGCTATTTTTCATCTTTTCTGCTTCCAATTAACCTAATGACTCTACAAGTGGCGCCCGAACTAAAAAGGGTTGTGGATGATGATACTCCGCACCCAGGATTTGGCGACTAGGTCCCCTAAAACCCTAGTCGCTCTTTAAAAAGGGGAGTATATAAGGTAATTCTCCCACGTCCCTAGCGTGCCTTCGTGGTGTAACGCTGGGCCGGTACGCTGGGCACGCTGGGCCGGTATTCCAGAGGTCCGTGGTTCGATTCCCGGCGAAGGCGGTTGCTATTTTGCATCTTTTCTGCTTCCAATTAACCTAATGACTCTACAAGTGGCGCCCGAACTAAAAAGGGTTGTGGATGATGATACTCCGCACCCATGATTTGGCGACTAAGTCCCCTAAAACCCTAGTCGCTCTTTAAAAAGGAAAGTATATAAGGTAATTCTCCCACCTCCCTAGCGTGCCTTCGTGGTGTAACGGTAGCACGCTGGGCCGGTATTCCAGAGGTCCGTGGTTCGATTCCCGGCGAAGGCGGTTGCTATTTTTCATCTTTTCTGCTTCCAATTAACCTAATGACTCTACAAGTGGCGCCCGAACTAAAAAGGGTTGTGGATGATGAGGATAATCACAGACAAGTGGAGCCAAAAGGGGCGCGTGTTAAAACATCTATACCTTAATGCAATTGAACGCATGATCCTCTACGGCTGCCCAGTCTGGATGAATGGCACAGCAAGAATATGTCAAAAACTACATCAAATACAGCGAGTAATCCTGTTAAAAATCACCAGTGCGTATAGCACCACATCAACCGCAGCACTTCAGGTCTTAGCTGGCACGCTCCCACTCGACCTAAAAGCAGAATTAGAAAGATCAATCTATCGACTTCTACATTACAAAGAGGACCTTCACACTAAAAAAGATTTACATCTATCATATGCCAGCATAGAAAGCTTCCAACATTCCCCTAACTTACACCCAGGAGATCTACCCATCCTTTCCTGGTGCAAATCGCCACCCTCAGGACAACAAAGAGAGATTTTTTCTGACGGTTCAAAACTTTCAGGACGAGTAGGGACAGCGTTCACGGTCTTTTCGAACAATGAAGAAATTTATCAAGCACAATTCCGTCTAAGCGATCATGCTTCAGTCTTCCAAGCCGAGTCCCTAGCACTCAAAGAAGCAGCACTATGGTTAGGTACACAACCAGCAGCTCACACTTCATTCTTCACAGATAGCATGAGCGTTCTGAATGCGCTGAATTCCTTTCCTCCAAAACATCCGCACACGGCAGCACTTAGAGAGATCTTCTTGACGTTAGGCTCTTCCATACCTTTAAAGATCAACTGGATAAAAGGACATACCGGGCAGAAAGGCAACGAACGAGCGGATGAACTAGCTAAGACTGCAGCTTTCAAACCAGAAATTGACAAGGAAGTTCCGCTTTCCGCAGAAGTTGCAAAAAGGCTCCTCAAGACAGCATTTCAAGAGACATGGGCATCACGATGGCAGGAAGAAGAGACAGGAAGATTTACTTACAACATCTTCCCAATACCTTCTCTCAAGAGGCTGAAATGCAACCGACTCTTCCTCCAAGCCTGTACCAACCACGGGAAATTCCCAGCGTATTACAGACGTTTCCTCAGACGGGACGTCAACTGTTCTTGCGGTTTTCGCGGGGAAGACGCGGACGCACTTCATTACCTGCTCTCCTGCCCTCTGACAGAGCATCTTCGACAGCAGTTCTTTCCTTCCGACTACATCACATATCCTGTGAATAGACTGTTCACGGACTATTACTACAACGAGGGCATCTTAGAGATAATGAAGCAAGTGAATGAAAATAATTATATCCAAGAAACTACAGATTAAAGTAAAATGTAGAAAGGCGGCCTAACCGTCAGATTGCTAGCAATGAATAGGATAACTTCCTAACCCTGTAGTGCCATTAACTCAGTTTGGCGGAACAGGTTAAGTAAAGTGACCATATATACTCCGCACCCAGGATTTGGCGACTAGGTCCCCTAAAACCCTAGTCGCTCTTTAAAAAGGGGAGTATATAAGGTAATTCTCCCACCTCCCTAGCGTGCCTTCGTGGTGTAACGGTAGCACGCTGGGCCGGTATTCCAGAGGTCCATGGTTCGATTCCCGGCGAAGGCGGTTGCTATTTTTCATCTTTTCTGCTTCCAATTAAACTAATGTCTCTTCAAGTGGCGCCCGAACTAAAAAAGGTTGTGGATGATGGTCCTCCGCACCCAGGATTTGGCAACTAGGTCCCCTAAAACCCTAGTCGCTCTTTAGAAAGGGGAGTATATAAGGTAGTTCTCCCACTTCCCTAGCAAGCCTTGGTGGTGTAATGGTTCTGCACACTGGGCCGGTATCTCAGAGGTCCGTGTTTCGATTCCCGGCGAAGGCGGTTGCTATTTTTCATCTGTCTGGCTTCCAAAAATTCCTAATAACTCTACAAGTGGCGCCCGAATTAAAAGCGTTGTGGATGATGATTTTCCGTTCCCAGGATTTGGCGACTAGGTGCCCTAAAACCCTAGTCGCCCTTTATGACTCTACAAGTGGCGCCCGAATTAAAAGCGTTGTGAATGATGATTTTCCGTACCCAGGATTTGGCCACTAGGTGCCCTAAAACCCTAGGTTGCTATTTTTCATTTTTTCTCCTTCCAATTAATTTAATGACTCTATAATGTTACGCTGTGCGCTCTCAAGCTGCATTTCTAATCATTTGCATATCTGTCTGGATCATACCTTCATGTCAAATTTCGTTACAATCTGATAACTACATTTTGATTCTCAAATTTTAGTAGCAATGGGTGTATACAGCACACACTTCTGTTTTCAGTTCCTTTCCTGTTGTTCATCTTTGGACTTTGTAAATTTCTGTTCCTTCTGGGCTTGATTTTATTAATTAGTGTATGTGTATATTTATGTTTTATTGCATACAAATTCTTCGTGTTGCTTAATATACCGCATTCCCATTATTTCTAAACTGCGATAATTACTTTTATTAATTTAGCGTAATACCAGCCGCACAAATTATTACAGCATGTTTTTATATTCCTACTTCTTCCGCCCCGCCCCCAGGCAGGGTAATGTTAAGTTCAAAAGAGCCTTGAGATTTCTTTTAAGGTGTAGCAGCAACCCCTACACCGGCAATGCTAAATTGGCTATTTTCGATGTACCTTTTCTCAAAATCTGCTGTAGATACACACTTGAAATTTTTTGTGTAATTAAAGTATACCTATCTGATTATACTGAAATAAGCTTTTGAAACATTTTGAATTTTAGAGTAATGAACAGAATATTTGAATATTTTGTTAGGCATAGTAAAATTTATCACTTTTCTCACACAAGAAACTTTTTATTTTTTTTCTTAGTTTATCACAAAACGCTTATTTTAGTAAATATTAGGAAACCTAATACGTGAGGAGAAAAACTCGTTTTTATGTAAAGCTCCTCATTGATCAAAGCAGTCGATGAGAAATTATAACTAGATTTTTTACAGTTCTGATTTTCATACAGATTAAAGAATTGTATTTTTAGAGAGATAAAAGCGTAGAGAATTTGAAAATGCAAAAATCCGAAATCACAATTTTTTGAAGATTTTGGTGTTCCAACACCCCTTAAAATCTGAATTATTTCAAATTTTCCTCCTAGGTAGATCCACTTCTCTAAATATTACTTTCGTATTCTATTTCTTTTTGATCACTTCGGTTGCCTACTTGCTAATCTCTTGCTCTTTTAAATCTCTTAAATTTAACCTGATTCTTTCTCATTATCATTTACCTCCATTCCTGTAATAGCGGCCGAGCGGTAAAGTCGCTAAACACTGGTAGTTCGGTCTTGAGGTTTGAATCCCGCGAACGCGCTGGCTGCATGGGCGTTTTCGTGGTTTTCCCCATGTGTAACGTGTATACGAGCCAGTTTCCCTTAGAAAGTCCTCCACGAAGGCATCCCTCCCCTTAGGCAGATAGCCCTAGAGAGCTTTGCCATAATTAAATACATCACACCACACCATTCCTGTAACATGTTTTACCCGGCACGTATTGTGCGGGTTTCTTTCGAATAAATAGTATTGAATAGTTCTTTTTCCACCATCTATATTTAGAATCAATAGCGAGTTTTTGAACATAGCTCCCCGCACTTGCGCCTAACTTACTTGCAAGTGTACCATGCACCCCTACGCTGTGCTACGGCGCTTATAATTCTGTATTCATTATTGCCTCATAAATATGGATAAGGATACACCAACCTCTCTAGCAGTCTCAGTTAGCTCGGTTCATGATAACTAAAACTTACCTTCTATATAAATTAGTGCGTTGGTCTTTACTACTTCTGCTTCCCGAATAGATGCTATTAACCATATACAGTAAGACCCCGCTTAACGCTGTTTCGTTTAGCGCTGTTTCGGTTTAGCGCTCTTTTATTTCAACCCGGGGATTCCACGAAATCTCTCGCAGCATACGGGGATTCCCCGAAATATTATGCAGCGATAGGTTTCAAATACATATCCGAAAGAGTGTACTTGTATTTCTTGTTTGGTGCGGTATTGTACAGACATATTTTGAAGGGGTAAATGTGGAAGATGTCGAAGAAATAATTCAAGACGCAGCGGCTAGTCTTTCTAATGATGATCTCAAGGAATTAACTGAACAAGAAGAAAACAAAAATGTTGACAGCAGTGATTCAGAAGAAGAGCAAAAAGAACTTTCCATGGCGTTTGTAAAAAGGAGTTTGTCTACCATAACTGAAATAATGGATCAATTCATTAAAAATGATCCGAATTTTGACATGAGCTCAAAAGTAAGGCGTGGTGTTAGAGATGCTCTATCCGTTTATGAAGAACTTTTAAGAGAACAACGCAAAAGAAAAAGGCAAACAACATTAGATGCTTTTGTCACAAAAAGGCAGAACACCGAAAACGCGGAAGGCTAACTAAATATGACTGAGAATTTTATTTGTTTTTTTTAAGAATATTCGTTTTGTTATTTATATTTTGTTTTTATTTTTGCAGGAAATAATAATGTGGTATTAATTTGGGCTGTAAGAAATAAATGTTTAGTTTTATTTTTATTAAAAAACATACTTTTTAAATTTAATACCTAACCAATTTCCTAGCCATCTTCCCCTAACCCCAATATTTACATGTAAAGATAGCCTCGTTTAGCGCTGTTTCGCATTACGCTCTACTTTGATGGAACGTATCCCCCACGTTAAGCGGGGTCTTACTGTATGTGATAAGCTCAAAATGCATATTGTACAATCTAAAGTAACTAAGAAATTAAATTCGTCTGACATATTTAATTTTCTCCTTTATTACTACAATCCGAAACAGTAATGCTGAAGAAGAAATGTTTTGCGCCCAGGTAGAGGCGCAAATTCCCGTATTACAGCAGTAATGTGAAAATTTGCATAAATCTGCTTCAACACCATCTCCTGTTAAAACATCATCATAATCAGGGATAGAAATTGACCCCCACTTACGTAAATGTGTATAAAAAATCGCAAACAAAGGTAACTTAAAAAATTCAACAATTCCCTTATTTAAATCCAAATTAGGTTAGGGAATACTTAAGTCAAGGCTTTTGGATTTTAAGATAGAACGTGGTTCAGCCTCTCGAGACCACATTACTAGGTTTTTGCTTGCTCATATATGATTGTATTATTCATATGTGCGTTACTGCTACCCTCATTTAAATTGTTACGCCGGTGAGAATTTTGAGCCAGCTTTGCGTTAAATCCGTTGTGTAGCCTTTGATTACTAAGTTTTAAACTTGAATTTTTTATTACTTTAAGCTAATCTCCACAAGGAAATTGACTGATCTCGTCAGGCACGCGACGTGCATTTGTGTTCCAATTCCGATTTAATAAAAAAAAAGTTTGTTTAAACATTTCAAAGATTCTGTTTTTATTCTAGATGCAGTCATAGTTCGCTCTAGTCTGTTAGCAGTTTGATATTAGTTTATGCTACCAAAGAATGCCCAACTCTAAGAATTACATACGAGATAAAGTTTTGTTACTAAGGCACACTTTACAGACCGTTCTCTTCAGCAGGATAAAGCTGGTTTGCCACTGAAAAGCTACTGTTTGCGAATTTACCATACAAGAAGTTCGTCCCACTAAAAACAAGGAACTGGTGATTCGCT
Organism: Stegodyphus dumicola; assembly: GCF_044657685.1. Taxonomy (NCBI): domain Eukaryota; kingdom Metazoa; phylum Arthropoda; class Arachnida; order Araneae; family Eresidae; genus Stegodyphus; species Stegodyphus dumicola. Next base: position 14,698,560 of record NC_140772.1, on the reverse strand, counting down.
GAACATATAGACATGATTAGAAAAGCGACTGGGGAAGACGATTGACTTTAATTATTTCAACAACATGCAAGAGTTGGATGAAGAAAAATACACATAGGTACTTTGTAACTGCCTAAGATCAAAAGTTAAAGCGAAGACTGCACAGCATGTATTCTAAAGACGACCAAAACTAGCCACTGTCCACAGTTTACCCGATACTTTACAGGCACGGTCCATACATCTTTTATCTGTATCGTTTAAGTCTCAAAGAAACTATCTTTGCATATGTTATAGTGTCAATGATAGCTATCACTATTTATTTTGACTACCAGCATATTAACCTTCATGACTTGAAAAGATCCTCCATAAGCCATATACAGCCGTGGTTCAGGGACACAAGCGAAATGTGTTCAGCCGCGTAAGAGATTGTACTACCAACTAATAAGCCTATACCGTCAGCCGCACATAATTCTCTGCTACAGACTGTACAAAAAGTGCCCGCCAGCTATGCGAATTTGCATATTCTTACATGTTCTTTTGATACTGATATTTCCTTACCTTTTATATCCATCTGCTACTGCTTGTATATAAGATGTAAGGTTTATCCGAAGTTTTCAACAGTTACCTTCAGTTAAAGCTACTTTCCTAGCCCTCCTAATTTCAGCTTACAATTTCTTACCGGAATATGTTTTCAGAATCGCGGTTAATGCAAATGAGTAAGAGCGGTATTTAAGTCGAAGTTTCATTGACTTTATTAGGTAAAGGTATGGGGGACACCAGCGATGTACCATAGGTCAACTGGTAATGCCTTCCTATACTAACTCTTAAAAAAAGGGGGGAATTGCAAGTTTTATAGGAATTTACATAGACTGAAACTTTCCAAAAGGTCTAGAGTTTACCTATTATGGTACATCGTGCAATCCCACAGTACACCCCGCATCCAGTATTTATTAAAAATAATGATGTAGGACATAAATAGATTACAAAATAGTCGGAATGCAATTTGAGATTCCCAAGATAAATTGAACATCTGATTTGGTGCAACAAAAATGGGAGATAAACATAATTAATAAACAGATAAACATAACGAGATAATTATAATTAGTACTGGCAACACAATGTTAAAATGAATTGTAATAATAATGCTGAAGAGGTGGGTGCCCGTGGGTTATTTCAGATATATTGGTTTATTTCAGTTTATAAAGTTCACGAGCGGAGCCATTTTGTCCATGTAATCACAGCATGTAAAAGTTCACTAAGTTTAAGCAATATGTGGACTTACGCTTATGTGGACTTAGCAGTATGTGGACTTTAGTATGTGGACTACAATGTTAAAATGAATTGTAATAATAATGCTAAAGAGGTAGGTGTCCATGGGTTATTTCAGATATATTGGTTTATTGCAGTTTATAAAGTTCACGAGCGGAGCCATTTTGTCCATGTAATCACAGCATGTAAAAGTTCACTAAGTTTAAGCAGTATGTGGACTTACGCTTATGTGGACTTAGCAGTATGTGGACTTTAGTATGTGGACTACAATGTTAAAATGAATTGTAATAATAATGCTAAAGAGGTAGGTGTCCATGGGTTATTTCAGATATATTGGTTTATTGCAGTTTATAAAGTTCACGAGCGGAGCCATTTTGTCCATGTAATCACAGCATGTAAAAGTTCAAGCAGTATGTGGACTTACGCTTGACAGAGATCTAGGCCGTAGGAAGAGAGCATTGACTTTGTTAGAGAGCCAGAGATTCTGACTACCGCGCGTTTGCCTTTTCGCTACACTCTCTCTAAGCTATTACTACGCTCGACCCAAGGTCCGTACAGTGAACTGTACGGACCTTGCGCTCGACCGTATCTCAGGCCCTTGATAGCTTCGCCAGCTTAATTGATATTTAGTGGTCAACTACTTAGAAATCTCGATAGCTTCGGCTATATCATTTAGTTAAGCTTTAGTTAAGTTTCATTTCTTATTACTCTGAGTTCAAGGCCCAAGTGGAGGTTTTTGTTCAAGCCCAAGTGGAGAAAGGGACCTATTGCGAACTTATTTTTCAGAAATAAAGGGTAATTAACCCTTCTTGAGTTTTACGTATGTGTTTCTGAACTAAAGCGAATATTCGATAGAAGGTTGGAACCCCACAAGTGTTTGGATATTTTGAAGTTACTCATTAATCTATTGTTTTGATACATAGTCTTACCAGCATAAATATACTACTCTTGTCTACGTTCCATCGATACATTAGTCTGATGCAAAAATATAGTAAATTGTAGATAACTATACACCTTGTTTTTAAATTTATCCGGAAATGATAATGTAAATTAATCTGGAAATTCTAATGTTAATATTAATGTCAATATATATATATATATGTAATAATAAAATTCCATGGTCAAGAATGCACTTAAAATTTTAACTGTATGTTCTTTTCATTTTTAATGGCGACGTTCTCTTATTAGAAAGTACGTGGAATTAAATCCACAGCCCCGTAGTCAAGTTGTTTTTCCCGCCTTATCTACACGTACAGTTTTAGAATGTTCTGGAGATATTTAAAGCGAACTGGATTGGCTGACGAGGCTGACGTCATTTCTTTGAAGCTCCGCCTTTCCAAAGGCTATAAAAGGACTCGCAAAAGAATATCGGGGGCTTTTTATAAATACTTAGGTGTCTATATTAACAAAACCCTAAATTTCAAAGATCATATTCAATATGTTACAAATAAGGCTAACGCTGCTTTCATTGCTCTCTACTCATTAATTGGAAGAAACTCTAAGCTAAACCTCCGTACCAAGAAAAATATCTACATCTCACTTATTCGCCCAATAATCCTCTTTGCAGTTCCAGCCTGGGCTACTGCCCGAAAAATAGACAGACAAAAATTAAATGTTCTTCAAAACAAAATCTTACGTAGCATAGTGAACGCACCCTGGTTCGTGCGAAATTTTCAAATTCGCAAAGACCTGGATATCAACCCAATTCACGACCAAATCCTAATTTCTGCACACAACTTCTTTGAAGATATGAGAAATTCTCCCTGTGAAGCTATTAAATCGCTCACAGACTATGACCTTACTATAGAGCACGTAGTGAAAAGACCTCGAACGATCCACCACAATTCTAAGAGGTGGTAGTGTATATAATGTTAAAAAAAAATTACTATTCCTCTGTAGTTATTATTCAAGAAAGATGAACTTTGCAAAGTTAGGACTTTATTTTTCATCGATGAATTCTTAGTTTTACTGCTTATTTAACCAAGATTTTTACTTTTACTTTTTATTTTTACTATTTCGTATCGTGTGTTTTACAATCAAAGTTCGTGGTAACACCAAGTGCTTACTCTCATTATCCCTAGTGAGCTACTTGAACTCATTTTACAGTTTCCTATTCATTTAATGATTATATCGCAAGTTTAGAAGATTTTCAAGTGTTTCAAAAGACATAGGATTCTAAAATTCACTGATAGATGTTACTTTTACTATGTTCGAACTTTATTTATTTCCAAAAACTACAAAAAGCTTCATTTTTCGAACTCTGACTCCTCGACCAATCTAAATGCCGGACGCTCATCACGTGTTTCTGCTCTTCTAGACTCACCCAGAAGCTTAGACTTTCATTTCGCCTCTCGCCGCCATTTATATATAATCACCCATGCTATGCCATGATATGCAATTTAGCAAAACTTATTTTATGAGTTCTCTCATTTATTGATCTCGCCTGCGGGCGCGGTGTATTTTTAAATACATCTCTTAAATTTTTATCTTATGACCTATGGTATAATGATAATATACTGGTAAGAGCTCCTAGTAGCTAAAGCCAGCAGCAAAGATATGATCCAAGATCCAAGATCGGGGGCTTTTTCTTAAATGTCACGTTGCAGTAAACTTCATACAAAAAGTTATTAGTAATTCTTTTTATTTACTCCGGATATCTGATTTTGTAACTGCTATTTTTCCTGAATAATAATAAATGGATCCTTTTTTTTTAAACTTATCGTCTGATAATTTAAGCTACGACTAAAGCTGGTACATCATATATATATTTCATTATTACCTGTTCTACAATAGTTTTGTGTGTCTTTAATAGTTTTACTTAATAATATTTATAATCTTCTGGCCGTTTAATCTGTTCCCTTAATAGCGCTATATAATGGTATTGTGTTGTTATAGCTTTCTAGTGCTGATTTCCGCTGTATCATATAGTTCTTGTCTCTATAATATTAATAATTAATAGCTTTTTCATTTTAAAATTATATTAACAGAATTGTATTTATTCAATCCTGTTACAGGGGAGTATTGTTCTTACCATTTCGTTGTTATAATTGTCAATGTATAAAGCACTGGCTGTTTTGTTTCCTTTCGAGCAGGCGAATAATGTAGTGCACTACATCGAATTGTCCAACACATTGTACTGTGTCTAGCCTGTATAGTGCATTAAGTCAGCTGTTAACGCTTTCATAATTGTCCTTCCCTTTTTCTTATACAACTAGTACTGTAATTTCTTCCTTTCTTCTACTACTGCTAGGCGAGTTTAATCATATTTGTCTCTTCCTCTGCTAATCTCAGATAGATGAGACTTATGCATGTCCTATTTCCCTGTTATACCTTTCACCACTGACATACACATAAGCTTTTTAATCTTTTGATATGCATATTCGTTTTGTCTCCCAAGGACAAATCCAGGGGGCATGCCATGAGCGCATATTTGTAAAAAAACAGTTCCCATAAACGAAGCTTTTAGTTGAAATGCTAACTGAGTACATGGCTGTCTAATTATTGGTGGAAAAGAACAAAGCAAATCGAGATTTTGTTGTAATTGTCATTTCATGTATCTTATTAGATATATTTCTGTATTTTCTTTAGGCGAAAAGCATCTTTCAGCACCCCAGCTGTTACTTTATGCCCCCGAACAAGAGACAGAGGATTCTAGACACAACACCATAGACTGGTCAGAAACAGAATCAGATCTAGATTACGATGGAGTGGTTAGTAGCCAAAGTAGCTTCTGCAGGTGGTGGAGAGCGCAACAGGCGAAAGTCAAGTACCTCACGGACCACCGGTATTTCCAGAGGGGCATCCTCACGGCCATTCTCGTTAATACACTCAGTATGGGAATCGAATACCACAACCAGGTGATTGACCAGAAATAATTTATTATTGCCTATATAGAGTGGTGAGTTATATAGAGTGTATATTTAAAACGTCAGACAGCAGCAACATTACTCGCAGTGAAAGATAAGAATACCTCAGTTCTTAAACTCAATTTAAACTTTTAATTTATTCTTTATCATGTTACGGCCGTAAATACGCAAGATTAGGTTTAATCACTTACAAAGCAGTGCTGAACGTCAGATACCGATGGTTCCATCTATCAACAAACACTGCAAAACAGATTTCATCAACAATAGTTTGTTTTATTACTCGAATACGTATGTGGCCGATAGACCAATCAGCTCCCAAGGCAACAATCCCTGTACAGGAGTTATAATTTTCGTAATGAACAAAACTTCTGCTTTCCATATTATTTATTTTTGTTGTTCTTAATTTCAAATATAATATATGGATGTGTGCTTGTATTGTACACTGCTGGCCACCATAAATGCAATACCCTGAAGGAAGTATGCAAATAACATGAAATTTACAACATGTATTAGCGGAGGTGAGATATGCAAATGATTAGAATTTCAGAGCAGACGCACATCACGCGCACCTGTAGCGCTATTTAAGGCTTGAAGTTTTCGACGATTTCAAGTTCGGCAATTGTGTTTTTCTTCTGGTTTTTTCAAAAAAACTATCAATTATGCCTCGTAGTAAACAGCGATCATCGTTTGATCAAGTATCCGAGTTCGACAGAGGAAGGATAGTGGCCTACCGAGAGTGTGGATTATCTTTCAGGGAAATTGGTAGTCGTGTTGGACGAAACCAAACAACTGTAATGCAGATATGTAACCGTTGGATGCAGGAGGGTACGACGGACCGACGTGTTCGAAAGCATCCACCTCAGTGCACCACTTCACGTGATGACAGGAAAATTGTGCGCATGGCAGTGATGGATCGCTCATTCACATCACGAACCATACCACAGCACATTCCGTCTGTAACGCATCATCCAGTGTCTGCGCGTACCATTCGACGCCGTTTACAGCAGAGTGGTCTGTCCGCAAGATATCCATTGCTTCGTCTACCCTTGACGCAGAACCACAGACGTCTCCGCCGCCAATGGTGCGATGAAAGAAGGATGTGGACGGTAGAATGGAATGAAATTGAATTTACTGACGAGTCACGCTTCTGTCCGCAACACCATGATGGTCGTAATCGAGTCTGGAGACACCGCGGGGAGAGGCTGAACAGCTGCGTTATGCTACGCCACGCTGTTCCTGCACCGGATATTATGGTATGGGGCGGTATTGGATATCCCCCTGGCACTACTCTAATACGGTACTTTAAGCAACCAGCGCTACATCTCCGAGGTGTTGGAGCCAGTTGTCCTTCCTTACTTTCAGGGCTTGCCCACAGCCATATTTCAACAGGATAATGCGCGACCACACGTGGCGCGCATTGTCCAAGGGTTCTTCGTCAATCGCCAGATTGAATTGCTTCCCTGGCCGGCTCTCTATCTCCGGATCTTTCGCCGATAGAAAACGTGGGTTCCATGGTTGCTGAACGATTGATCCAGATTACATCCCAAACTGCCTCACCAGATCAACTTTGGCAACGCGTGGAACCTGCTTGGTCTGCTGTACCCCAAGAGCACAAAGTCTCTTTGAATCAGCAGCTTTGGTGATCTCCAACAATGGCGGCTACTCTGGCTACTGATTCTGGAAGGAACCACACTTCACAGAAGTCTATAAATTTAATCATTTGATACTAGGACAACACGTTACCTACTAAATAAATTTTGTTGTGATATCTCTTGTCTTTCTTGGTGTTGGAATTTGGATGGCAAGCAGTGTATTTTAAAACTAATATTTGGCAAATGGCATCCGTTCTTCACCTCGATTTGAAGCGCTCTTTCCGTAACTGTCGCTGGAATTTCTTGAATTACTCGTCAAATATTGGCTTTGAGCTATTGTGTGGTTCGTCATACATATTTTCTTCTCAATAACCCGGTAAAAAATATTTTGGCCGTAAAATTTGGCAATCGCTATTGCTAATTAAAATTTTAAAATCGGGAAATTATGAGCTTTGCCAAAATGTTTCCTCAAAAAAGCCATTGTTGGTCGCTGAAAATATTCAGCCAATCAGCAGATTGGTGAAGCTCTGATTTATGCAAATAAAAGATACTGCGATATGCTGATTGAGTCAAAATAACAAAGTGTTAACTTTCAAAGAAAAAGAAAAAAGTAAAAGTAAAAGGTTAAAAAGTAAAAGGTTCTAAAGTTTCGTTCTTTACTTAGTAGTGAATATTTCCATCAAAAAACGTCTAAGTCTTTATCTTCCTGTGAAATGTCTTCTTCGGTTACGTATTTTTAATGCAAATTTTAACATTTTCCTTTGTCTAATTTGGTCAATAATTTTCCCATTCATGGCAACAAAAAAGCATCGATTAATGCCTAATTTGGTAAAATAGAATAAGCAGAAATAAATTTCCTTTTATCACTGATATGTGCAAACTTTAATCAACCTCAAATGGATATTAGTTAACATTTATTCAAAAGAATTATTTTATATTTATTTCTTAAAGAAAGGAATAGTACCTAACATCAAAAAAAGTTTAGCTTCACATTCCAAATTAAAATTTTTTTCTTCGAGCTGGAATAGAATTCTCGACTTCTTAATTCTTTGGAGCCACTGAATACTTTCATGGATAATAATAAAAATGTGCTTAATTTTTTAAAAATACATAAAATTCACGCCTGTATTTATAATTGTTGCTTTGTATCTTCCTACATTATAAATTCTATGAAAGCTGATTTTTTATCATTTTAGCCAGAAGAATTAACTCTAGCCGTGGAAATCAGTAATGTCATCTTCACAGCCATATTTTTCTTGGAAATGATACTCAAGATGTTCGCTGAAGGATTTTGTTCCTACATCAGTAGCGGTTTCAACGTTTTCGACAGCGTTATCGTAGTTCTCAGGTATGTCACTATGTGCTATGTGCAGAGCTTGCTTCATTGCACTTTGAGTATACTATTATACACTGAAGTGACAAAAGTCATGGTATACCTCCTAACATTTTGTCGGTCCTCCTTTTGCCCGGCGAAGTGCAGCAACTCGGCGTGGCATGGACTCAACAAGTCGTTGGAAGTCCCCTGCAGGAATATTGAGCCATGCTGCCTCTATAGACGTCCATAATTGTGAAAGTGTTGACGGTGCAGGGTTTTGGGCACGAACTGACCTCTCCATGATGTCCCATAAATGTTTGATGGGATGCATGTCGGGCGATCTAGGTGGCCAGATCATTCGCTGGAATTGTGTAGAATGTTCTTCTAACCAATCGCGAACAATTGTAGCCCGGTGACATTGCGCATTGTCATCCATAAAAATCCCATCGTTGTTTGAGTACGTGAAGTCCATGAATGGCTGTAAGTGATCTCCAAGTAGCTGAAGGTATCCATTTCCCGTCAATGATCGGTCCGTTGCACCAGAGGACCGAGTCCATACCATGTAAACCAGACCCAGACCATTATGGAACCACCACCAGCTTGAACAGTGCCTTGTTGACAACTTGGGTTCATGGCTTTGTGGGGTCTGCGCCACACTCGAACCCTACCATTTTCTACGCGATACTACTGCTATCTGTATATTTGCATATTGCTATCCAATGACTTTTGTCACTTTAGTGTACATTCATTCATAAAAATTTTATTCCTGCTCGACATGCACTGCTTTAATAGAAGAATAATCCTTGCAGCTTGGTGGAGCTTTGCCAAAGCAGCGGCAGCGGTTTGTCTGTTCTCCGAACATTCAGACTCCTTAGGATCCTGAAATTGGTGCGCTTCATGCCGGCACTCAGGAGACAGCTCATCATCATGCTCAGGACCGTCGACAACGTGGCCGTTTTCTTTGCACTTCTCATTCTCTTCATCTTCATCTTTAGGTAAGACTTTGGGATTTCTTCTGATAGAACTTTGTTTCCAGAGATAAGAAAAAGGACAGTTCAATACCTCCCATTCTACTGGACCGATTGACGAAATTCAAATTGCGTTTTCGATGTCTCGAAAGCTCGATTTAGGATATATATTAGATTCATATAAAGCATTATTCTAACATAGGTATTTTCACAAAAAGCGGACTTTTTTAAAATAACATATCAATTTTGATCCATTTTTCAATTCTACGACTCAAATTATGCCTAGATATTAAATTTTGTAATTGTTGGTGAGACATTTATGGAGAAATTTAAAAATTTATTTTGACGTACTTTTTACTTCCTTGTACGAAGTAAAAAGGAAGTATTGTAATAGCGAAAAGTTTCAGGAAGCATATTTCAACGAAAATATCCATTTTGACCGCTTTCGAATGCAATTTAACGAGGTTTCTGCGTGATATCTGCGTGACAGAATAAAAGACTCTTTTCCTCCAAAAAAACTAAAAAACTCCTTTAAAATGAATTCTGAAGAGAATTTTTTTGTGGCGTCTGTACGAACGTATGTACGTACGTACGTATCTCGCATAACTCAAAAACGAGTAGCCTCAGAACGTTGAAATTTTGTATATAGGACTGCTATAACATGTAGGTGTGCACCTCGTATTTTGGTTTCAATCGGCCGCACCAAACGTATATAAATATATTTATATATATATCCCCTCTGTTATCCGGCTCAGTGATCTCAGTTTCTTTACTCTAGTATGTTTGTAAATTGTACATTTTTTGCTTTAAAAATGATTAAATTATGTTGTTCTTATCTTCCGGTTAAGGTTTTTATGCCTTTAGTAAATCTGCATGCAATATTTTTAGAATTCGCAACAATTTAAATGTTGTTTAAGTGCCGCTAAGCCTATTTTGATGGCAGCCATTGCTTGTTTACATTTGAAACAGCTGAGTAGTGAATTTGTTGCCAATCTAGAAAAACATAGCTTCGCAACAACAAAGATAAACGCCTTCATTTATTATTGCGATTTAAATCATGCTTAATCCTTTCTGGAATTTTTTCGAGGAAATAAGTGTTTAAGATTTACTTAATTTTTATTAATTTAATTTTTAATAATTAGTAATTTTTAGCAGAGATATTTTGAGTTTTTATGTATTTTTGCCTTGTCGCGAAGGGAGAACTGAATTAATTGAATGAGAAATACTCAATCGTCTGTGAAAAACTGTTTCTTTTTTGTTTTGTTTGCTTAATTTCTTTTATACATCGTTCTAGCTTTATTATAGTACTTGAATAGAACATGTGGCAACGATTAGATAATTCTTTAAATGATAACAAATTTTGTGCATTCTGAGTTATAATATGAACGAAATATAATACTGTTAAGTGAACCTAGCGCCAGGGTGTCGCTATGGTAAACAAATAGAGTGAATTTTAAAGAATGCACTTATTCTATTGTGGTTTATGCGCTGTCGGCGAAGTAGATATAATTCAATCCAATAATTTTAAACAAAATGCAAGAAAAAATGCGTGTAATTTAATATTCCGTACAAGGAAGTCATGTGGTGTATACATCAGATTTTTTATATTTCGTGCAATTTGAAAAAGAAATGCATTACTGAGAAAGGTAGATTTTTCAGATTTTGATTCTATTGCTTAAACGATTGAGAAATACAGTCATCCTTATCGTTTTAACTTGCAATCTCCCAAAAGGCATTAGGTTGTACTTATTTATACTTTTCTGCTCACTACCGTGAGTAAATTTTCTGAAAATATTATTTTGACGCTATCGAATGTAATTTAACGATGTTTTTGCGAGACATTTGTACGTAAGAACAAGAAAAAGGACACTTTTTCCCCAAACGAATTATAAAACTGTTTCTAAATTTTTCAGAATAGATTTTTTTCATGGAGTCTGTAAGTACATACGTATGTACCTATGTACATATGTCGGATAACTCAAAACCGAGTAACTTCAGAACGTTGAAATCTTGTATGTAGGATTGCTATAACATGTAGTTGTACACCGTTCTTTTTCGTTGCAATCGTTTGCACCGAAAGTATATACATATGTTACGATGAAACACCGAACTCTGGAGAATGTCGACTTTCACCAGTGAATGTCAACATTTACATAGTCTCTTGGTGTATGTCCGAAATATTTTCCAAATAATCTTATTTCTGATTTACACCGGTCAATGTCGACATTCACCGTGTAGTAATGGTGAATGTTGAACATATAACAATATTATATTTTCTTCTCCGTAATTCAGTCGCGAATAAACGCACTTGAGACTTGAAATAAGAACTTAAGAACATGAGAACCTAAAACACACAATACATTCAAAATGAGAAAGGAAAATAATAGAAGTTAAAAACTTACTTAATTATACAGTACGGTCTAAATGAGAAAATAAAATAACAGTCATAAAAAACTTACTAAATTATGCGATTCAAATCTTATTTATTGCAACAACTTAAACTATTATGGCACTTTATGACCTCTCTTTTCGACTTTCACCAGAGCATATCTGTGATTGTCGACATACACCGGTGAGGGTCCGAATATACAAGAATGTAGTGAAATATTCGGTCTTTCACCGACATATTTGGTGAATGTTGATATTCTCCGGTGAAAGTCGACATTCTCCAATTTCGGTCTTTAACGGTAACATATATATATATCCACTCTGTTACTGAGCTCGAGCTCAGCGAACTCAGTTTTTTTTTTTTATTCTTACATATTGGTAAATTATGCATTTTTCTTTAAAATTGACTTGATTGTGGGGTTCTTTTCTTCCGGTTAAGGTTTTTATGCATGGCATGTTAATCTGCATGCAATAGTTGTAGAATTATCAACAATTTAAAAGTTCTGTACAAACGGTTATTTCGAAGCAGGAGAGATGAAAAATGAGCAATACCCTCGCCGGGACTCGAACCACGGACCTCTCGAATACGCGTCCAACGTGCTGACCACTACACCACGTAGGCGTGCTAAGAAGGCGGGAGAAATACCTTATATACTCCCCCTTTTAAAGGGCGACTGGGGCTTAGGGGACCCAGTCGCCAAATCCTGGTGGGGAAGAATCCTCATTCACCACCTTTAAGTTTTGGGCACCACTGTAGAGTCATTAGGTTATTTCGAAGCTAGAAAGATGAAAAATGAGCAGTCCTCGCCGGAACTCAAACTGCGGACCTCTCAAACACGTGTCGAGCGTGCTGACCGCTACACCATGAAAGCATGCTAAGATGGCGGGAGAAATACCTTATATTTATTGTGCAGCTAAGCCTATTTTTTTACCATAGCAGCAATATTTCTTTACGTTTGAAACTTAGCAGAATAGTGAATTAAGTAAGTTTCTGCACCTTCAGTGTCCTTTTGCCGAGTGGAACCAAAAGGAAACTTTTAGTTTTGTGCCCCGAAAAATGTGCCTTCTTGCCCGCTGGCCGAATCGCTTGTTTTTGCGCAGAAACTCTTTAATTGGAAAAATTATTTTTTTTAATGTTTTAACGGTATTTGGTGTTTTATGTTTATATCTTTCAATTTTTAATGAAAATATTTTGAATTTTTACGAAATGCTGGAAAAAAATGCGTATAATTTAATGTTCCGTACAAGGAAGTCATGTGTTGTAAATGTCAGATTTTTTCCTTTGGTTTGTCCATTTCAGACTAGTTATCACCAAAGAATCCAGCAACATTAAGTCTTAGACAGCTTTGTAACTAGCATTCCGCCGTGTTACGCAACTCTTGGTTTGCGAAATACATACATATGCAGAGATTTCCTTCCGAGTCCTCTCAGAATTTAATGGCTTTTGGATCGATTAGAAATTTCAATTTAAGCGAAGTTAATAATGCATCGCAGGCATTCTCTTCTCTTACACTATCGGAGCAGATGTGGATTGGCAGTAGATATTGGCCTCTGGGGACATAGAGGACTGATTCTTAGCTGTCAATACAATGCGCACTTCCCCATACCGAAGTGCAGTCACAATTCAAACAGAATGAGATGCTTGACGTCAAAGATATTTATTTATCTAAGAAAGCGATATACTTTCAAATATACATATAAGTAATGGGAGGAAAATTTATTGTATATATTGCTTTAGCTGTTAGTTAGTTTCAAATAGTCACAGCTGAAATTAAGTGAATCTTTTTCACAACTAAGGTAGACAATACAAACTTTATGCTTGTCATAACATACTTCAAACTTAACAAATTTGTTATTGCAAATTTTGCGTCCCGGAATTCAGTTTCTTCTTTAACTAGAAGTTAAAGAAGAGGTATAAAGATATTTCTTAGAGGATATTAATATCTTTTATATATACTCCTATTAGTAAAAATTCCAGTACCATAAAATATAATCAGAACTGAAGGAAATTTATTGCAGATACGATTTGTAATGATAAAACGGTACAATTAAATTTGCTTGTAAAGTAATTCAAGAACGTTAAATACCCAAAATTTGTGTTTCATGAAGCCACCATGCTCTGCAGTAGGAAGTTCTACTTGTATTGAATCGAACAAATTTTGAATGTGTACCAAGGGTAGCATTCCGCATTCCATATTAATCCTATCCGAGCCCTTATCTGATTCGTGTTGGTTGCAGCACAAGTATCACGAGTGCATTGCTTGTAAATAAAACCCCCTGTACATGTTCAATATAGGATAAATGGGCAGACGAAGAAAGAAACGATATCTCACAGGCTGAGAAGTCTTAAATATTTCTGGCAATATGTAGACGACATTGTTCTGTTGAAACATACCCTCCACGAATGCGCTGAATTAACAGTGCGACTTCTAGCTCTACAACATCCCTGATATAGCGGTTGTTGATGACAGTAGCATCAGGTTGTTGATGACAGTTCTTAGCAAACGATATCCTCCATCATATTCAAAGTCGCCACAGACCATCACGTTCAGCGTTTGTCCAATATGATGCTAGATAGTACACTCCGTAAGATGATATTCACACCTATAGCATCTAAGGTTATAGAGCATCTAAGGTTCACACCTATAGCATCTAAGATAATATTCGACTATATTTTCTAAGGTTATAGTCGACCTATAGCATCTAAGGTTATAGCAGACCAATAGCAACTAAGGTTCACACCTATAGCCTCTAAGGTAAAATTCGACTATATTATCTAAGGTTATAGTCGACCTATAGCATCTAAGGTTATAGCAGACCAATAGCAACTAATGTTCACACCTATAGCCTCTAAGGTAATATTCGACTATATTATCTAAGTTTATAGTCGACCTATAGCATCTAAGGTAATATTCGACTTTATTATCTAAGGTTAGAGTCGACCTATAACATATAAGGTAATAGTGGACCAATAGCAACAAAGGTTCAGACCTATAGCATCTAAGATAATATTCGACTATATTATATAAGATTATAGTCGACTTTTAGCATCTAAAGTTATAGTGAACCAATAGCAACTAAGGTTCACACCTATAGCATCTAAGGTAATATTTGACTATATTATCTAAGGTTATAGTCGACCTATAGCATCTAATGTTATAGCGGACCAATAGCAACTAAGGTTCACACCTATAGCATCTAAGGTAATATTCGACTATATTATCTAAGGTTATAGTCGACCTATAACATCTAAGGTTACAGTGGACCAATAGCATCTAAGGTTCACACCTATAGCATCTAAGGTTATAGTGGACCAATAGCATCTAAGGTTCACACTATGGCATCTAAGGTTATAGTGGACCAATAGCATCTAAGGTTCACACCTATAACATTTAATGTTATAGCGGACCAATCGCAACTAAGGTTCACACCTATAGCATCTAAGGTAATATTCGACTATATTATCTATAGTCGACCTATAGCATCTAAGATTATAGTGGACCAATAGCATCTAAGGTTCACACCTATAGCATCTAAGGTTATAGTGGACCAATAGCATCTAAGGTTCACACTATGGCATCTAAGGTTATAGTGGACCAATAGCATCTAAGGTTCACACCTATAACATTTAATGTTATAGCGGACCAATCGCAACTAAGGTTCACACCTATAGCATCTAAGGTAATATTCGACTATATTATCTATAGTCGACCTATAGCATCTAAGATTATAGTGGACCAATAGCATCTAAGGTTCACACCTATAGCATCTAAGGTTATAGTGTACCAATAGCATCTAAGGTTCACACCTATAGCATCTAAGGTTATAGTGGACCAATAGCATCTAAGGTTCACACCTATAGCATTTAATGTTATAGCGGACCAATCGCAACTAAGGTTCACACCTATAGCATCTAAGGTAATATTCGACTATATTATCTAAGGTTATAGTCGACCTATAGCATCTAATGTTATAGCGGACCAATAGCAACTAAGGTTCACACCTATAGCATCTAAGGTAATATTCGACTATATTATCTAAGGTTATAGTCGACCTATAACATCTAAGATTATAGTGGACCAATAGCATCTAAGGTTCACACCTATAGCATCTAAGGTTATAGTGGACCAATAGCATCTAAGGTTCACACTATAGCATCTAAGGTTATAGTGGACCAATAGCATCTAAGGTT
Source organism: Stegodyphus dumicola (assembly GCF_044657685.1). Taxonomy (NCBI): domain Eukaryota; kingdom Metazoa; phylum Arthropoda; class Arachnida; order Araneae; family Eresidae; genus Stegodyphus; species Stegodyphus dumicola. Next base: position 14,682,991 of record NC_140772.1, on the reverse strand, counting down.
CACACCTATAGCATTTAATGTTATAGCGGACCAATCGCAACTAAGGTTCACACCTATAGCATCTAAGGTAATATTCGACTATATTATCTAAGGTTATAGTCGACCTATAGCATCTAAGGTTATAGTGGACCAATAGCATCTAAGGTTCACACCTATAGTATCTAAGGTAATATTCGACTATGACCATCCTTGTACGCGATATTAGAAAAAGGTTTGATAGGAAAAGACGATCTATTCCCAATCGGCCCGCCAGTAGCTGGATTCATGATGTGATTGTAGCCGCAGGTATCTATGGGTTTGAGGCAGAAGAATCATGCGCAATGCACCACACAGGAAACGTCAGAGAATTGTTGAAACTGACAATGGCATACATGTAGCAGTGCTCCAAAGCTGGGCCAGATGTAGCCAAAAACTGCACGCTTCGTCACTGTCATTTTGCTGGTGTCATTCATGCCATGCTGACATAACATTTCGTGATCCAGCATCAAATTTGTGACTTTACCGTCTCTGAGTTCAGTGCTATCACTAATGAGGCATTATTCTTACTTGGACAGCGATTTCACGACAGAAAAATTCTTCTCCTCGCACGGGAGACATCGCCTCGGGCCCTTTGTAGCCGACGAGATATAGTGACTTCTCATGAACGGTTAGCTGACAACAAAATACTATTTTTGGCATTTGTGACCCTCTGTTATACGGCCAACATGATATTTCAGTACTCACACGTGCTGTTATTCTGAAATCCTAATTATTTGTATATCATAACCATCTTGGCATTTTTTGTAAGTTTCAGTTTATTCGCATGACATTACTGCTTACCAGGTTGATGTAATATGCAAACTCTTTATACTGTGGGTTTCCAACCTTTTATCTAACAGCTAAGTGTGTATGAACCTCTTGAACAGATAAGCGAATATTCGCTTTAGCTCAGACACAGATACGTAAAACTCAAGAAGGGTTAATTACACTTTTTTTTTTTTTTTTTTTTTCCAAAATAAGAACTTAACAGTCGGCGCCTTTCTCTGGGCTTGAACTCAAAATAAAATCTCTGGCTCTCTATCGAAGTCGGTGGAACTTCGACTTAAATACCGCTCTTACTCATTTGCATTAACTGCGATTCTAAAACGACATTCTGGTAGGAAATTGTAAGCTGAATTTAGGAAGGATAGGAAAGTAGCTTTAACTAAAATATAACTGTTAAAAACTTATGATAGACCTTACATTATTATTTCGAAATGTTTCAAAAAACCATCTATTTTCGTTGCCTTTCTGCATCAAATATTGTTGTAATCAGTCAGTAAATTTATTGATGGACTTTATTGATTTGTTATTTGATTGATTTATTGATTTAGTGAGTGAGTAACTCATTCATATTCACCTGCATCTTCATCGCAGGTTGAAATGATAAACACTTTAGAGAAATACATTTGTTAAGAATATATTTTACATTTTCATAATTATGTTTTTATCTAAACCTGTAATTAATATTAGTTATCTATTTTTAAGTATTATTATAATTTTTACTCGCTGCTATTACCAAATAATAGACCAAATCACTACTTTGATCTAGTATAAATTCCAGTTGAAAAGCAAACAATTAAAAAATATATAAATGAATAAAATGTATTCATTTCATACATTTTGGATATTTATTACTTCATGATTTGTTTAAAAAATTATTTACGATATCTATGTAATATGTATTGAGTGTACGCGCAAAAGAATGTAATGTACATGACATAATTGATCGCGTATGCTCGATACGTAAGAATAAATTCTTTGTTACGAATTAATTAATTTTAACAAATTAATAACAAACAAATTATTTTTTTGATAGATATCCTTATCGATCTTTCTTTTGAAAACTTATTGCCTGACAGAACAAAGTAAAGGGCAACGTTTGAGATATGTAAAAACTTAATGAAATTCATAAGAACTGAAATGCATCAAACGTAAAAGCAAAAAAAACCTTTAAAAAACAGGATATGCGATAAAAAGTAAAATGATAATTTGGTTATATGAGACTTAACTATGAGGCTTCTATTAATATCAGCATTTAAATTAAAATTGTTCAAGAGAAATTTAATTAAACTGAATGTTATCGTTCTCGCGTGTAGTCAAATCTACAGTTACCCTATATTCCCAAGATAAGGCTTTTATCCGTTATCAAGGATTGTTCGCTAAATGGGAGTGCACTGGCCTCACACTTCGAAAATTTGAATTTCCGGTGGGTATGGTGGTGTATTGAGAATACGGAAAAGCACACTAGGGCTATCTGCCTAGGGGAGGGATGCCTTCGTGGAAGACTTTCTAAGGGAAACTGACTCGTATACACGTTACACATGGGGAAAAACACTGAATTTCAGTCCGTTATATAAGCTGTCTGTGTGCTATCAGTTTTGTTACATGTTCAGCACATTTCTTTTATACATGTTGCACTATTTCTTTTTAGCTACATATCGTCAAAAATCATATCGTTTCAGATATGAATCTCCTTCAGATATCGTCAAGAATTATATCTTTAATATCGTCATATCGTTTCTTTTTGCTGTGATATAGCAAAAAAAAAATTTATTTTTTACTTTTAATGCATTTACACTCATGTCCATAAGTTAAGGATAATGCAAAATCAGGCAAAGGAACAGTTAGAAGCAAAACAAATTTGACTTATTTGTAAAGCTTATTTATTAAACAAAAGGTAAAGAGCAAAAAAAGATGCCATATGTTTGATATTATTTAAAAAATTAGCGATTTTTTCTCCATAAAGGAAATTTTTCAAAAAAAAACCTATTTACAAAAAACCAATATTACATGGTTGGTATGATTGTTAATACATTGTGTGTCTCCCAGATGATGCAACACAGTCCGTACAAAGCCTAGGCATGCTTGTAAGGATCTTAAGTTTTACTAACGTTTATTTTATTTTAAATCTTTACTATCACTTCTTATTTTCTACTTCCGGCCAGAATTATAAGCGTTTAGGTTTTTATGCAAAGTTTGTCTGGCGAAAGCCAAGTATTTAAGTTGTGGCTTTTTGCCAAGCGAGAGAGAGGAAGCAGTGAGTTCGAAGCAGGCCGCTTACCTTAGAAGTTACGCAGTTGCTTGTTGTCTTCCAGGCCAGAGGTTTTAATCCTCTTGATAAATTTTAAACGTATTGTAGTGTTCACAGTTCTCTGTACTACATACGCTTCCTGTTAATATAAGGCCAATCTTCCACGTTTATTATTCTAAAGTTAAATTAGAGTTTAGTTTTATTTTTATACTTTTACGTTTTGACCCCGAGTAGCGGGTCGGTGTATTCCGAAGTACGGAAGTCATTGTAAATAGAGAAAAATAAAGGGTTTTGTATACCCTTCTTGTGTATCGTGTTTACTTCCCACAGTTTTGAACATAGCTTTAGTAAGCTCTCTGTTCCGAGTCAGGCCCTTGCATGTTCCCGAAGAAGGTTAGAAGGAACATAGACCCTGATATGCTGAGTATCAAATTATCGATCTGATCTTGGGGGATATTACACCACTCAAAAAGCAATTCTCTCCGAAGTTCCGGTAAACATGTAGGAGGAGGTTGACGGGCTGCAACTCGTCGGCCAAGCATGTCCCACACGTACTGTACTGGAGTCAAGTCCGGTGAAAATGCTGGCCAGTCCATACGGGTGATAGCCTCCGATTGAAGGCATTCTCTTACGATGTTTGCACGGTGAGGACGGACGTTGTCATCCATAAACACAAATTGTGCGCCCATGGCGCCCCGAAACAAACGTACACGTTGTTCCAGAATGACGTCCCGATAGATTTGGCTTGTCATGGTTCTAATTTCAACATGCAGGTCAGTTCTGGAACCCAGAATAATTCAACCCCAAACGAGCACTCCTGCACCACCGTAACGGTGTCGTTCAATGATGTTTTCTTAGGGGTAACGGGTACTTGGAGCTCTCCATATGAACGTTCGGCGAGAATCAGACTGCAAGCTAAACCTGGACTCGTCGGAAAACATCACACAAGCCCACTGTTGCGGTGTCCACAATGCATGCTCTCTACTCCACGTTAACCGCAGGCGACAGTGAGTTGCAGTAAGTGGAACGCATCTGACAGGTGTACGAGCATATAAACCAATCTGCCCTAAGCATCTATACACGGTCTGCCTTGAAATTGTCGTACCAGTGGCTGAAGAGAGCTGACGAGACAGGTCTGAGGCTGTGCTCCGCCTGTTTCTTTTGGCAGTAACTGCCAAATACCGGTCCTCATTCGGCGTTGTAACTCTGGAGCGACCTGTGCTGTAACGTCTACTCACATTACCATCATCTTGGAATCGTTGCCAAAGCCTGGAGATGACACTCTGGGCAATTCCAAGTTCGTCTGATACTTCCAGTTGGGTACGCGCACATTCCAGACGGCCGATAATTCTACAACGTAAAAAATCATCCAAATGCGTCCTTTGGGTCATAAATATTCAGTTATTGCATTGAAATGCTTATAAAGCGCCTGCGAACAATTTTACTTCTTTGCCTGTATTCCTTATAGTATATGACTTTCTTACACTCTCGTCATTGTAACGTACCATCGGTGTCATCTGGTTACTTCCTGAAATTTGCATATGATTCTTGAAGATGCTTGTAGTGATTTTACAGGTGATATATTTATTTTAGTGTTCGATTTCCGCGTGACTCCGAATTATCCTTAATTTATGGACATGAGTGTATTAAAAACAATGCAACTTTTTGTATACATATTATTTCACATTTTTATAATCCAAAACATAGAAAGAACGAATAAAAAAGAAATCATTGTTCCTAATCATAAACTAATTATTCCTTCTAATTAATATCGAAATGAATTCATTTTTTTCCAGGTCTTCCGATCTATCCGATGGTATAAGACTCCATTTAATTCACTTATATTTCTCATGGGATTTTTACTTAAAGCACCATCATTATTAACAGAGCTATGGTTATTACTAGAGCCCATCCCTACGACAAAATCCCTATAAATATTGCATTGTCATTGCAAATATCATCTGTAAATTTTAAAAAAGAATTGTTCAGTAGAATTGGGTTTATCAAGCGATTTTAAGATTTTACCCAAACAGGTCAGCAGATAAAGAAAGATCAATCAGAATTAAACCGCTTTAAAAAAATGAATGATTTTCTACTGAAAGTTTGCGGAAGAGTATTTGCATGTATATTATTCTGATATATTAGCAAAGTTTTTTAATAAAATCAAACTGTATTTTTGCAAAGTATTTTTTTACATTGCTGAAATTATTTGTAAAGCTTCCATCGTCGCATTTCCCATAAACTATTGGTACGAAAGAAAGAATATAACAATTTTCTGGTATATCTACTAAGCGTTATTAAAGAAGAAAAAGTATCTCAAAAATTCCTAAAACTTTCTGAGAACCCAAACACAGCTTAACGTTCCGTTACGTGATCAATAGACGCCAATAACTTTTTTCTTTTCTTCTGTTGAAATGCGGGATTAAGCTGCGTGTTTTGGAGGTAATAATAGCAGAAGGTTGATAAAATATATCCTGTTTTGATGCTGATATAAGAACCGGGTCTCATTTTGCACTGTACTCTAGCTGAAAAATAGATACTGCGCTAAAACATTGACCCAGTTTGAGCAAAAGAATTGTCCATTCAGCAAATATTCTCTGTGAATAAAAACGTGCCATAGACGGTGACTTTCTTTTCCTATTCCTTTAGTTTTTGAAAAACCTCTGCAGAAGAAATCGATTGTTTCAGAAATTCTAAAAAATCTGATGTGTACACCACATGACTTCCTTGTAGGAATATTAAATTATACGCATTTTTTCTTGCATTTCGTTTAAACTTATTGGATTGAAAGCGCATAAACCACAATAGAATAAATGCATTCTTTAAAATTCACTCTAGTATTTGTTTACCACAGCGACACTCTGGCGCTAGATTCACTTAACAATATTATATTTCGTTCATATTATAACTCGTAATGCACAAAATTTATATCATTTAAAGAATAGAATTATCTAATCGTTGTCACATGTTTTATTCAAATACTATAATAAAGCTAGAATGATGTATAAAAGAAATTAAGCAAACAAAACAAAAAATAAACAGTTTTTCACAGATGATTGAGTATTTCTCATTCAATTAATTCAGTTCTCAATTCGCAAAAAGGCAAAAATAGATAAAAACTCAAAATATCTACATTAAAAATTACGAAGTAAATCTTAAACATTTATTTCCTCGAAAAACTTCCAGAAAGGATTAAGCATGATTTAATTGGCAATAATAAATGAAGGCGTTATCTTTGTTGTTGCGAAGCTAGGTTCCTTTAGATTGGCAGCAAATCCACTAGTCTCCTGTTTCAAATGTAAATATCAATGGCCGCCATTAAAAACAGGCTTAGTAGCAATTAAACAACTTTAAAATTGGTGATAATTCTAAAAATATTGCATACAGATTTACTAAAGGCATAAAAACCTTAACCGGAAGATAAGAACAACATAATTTAATCATTTTTAAAGCAAAAAATGTACAATTTACAAACATATAAGAGTAAAGAAACTGAGATCGCTAAGCCGGGTAACAGAGTGGATATATATATAAATATATTTATATACGTTTGGTGTGGCCGATTGCAACCAAAATACGTGGTGCACATCTACATGTTATAGCAGTCCTATATACAAAATTTCAACGTTCTGAGGCTACTCTTTTTTGAGTTATGCGAGATACGTACGTGCGTACATACGTTCGTACAGACGCCACGAAAAATTCTCTTCAGAATTCATTTTAAAGCAGTTTTGTAATTTTCTTCGGAGGAAACGAGTCTTTTATTCTCTCCTTACGTACAGTATCACGCAAAACATCGTTAAATTGCATTCGATAGCGGTCAAAATGGATATTTTCGTTGAAATTTGCTGCCTGAAACTTTTCGCGATTACAATACTTCCTTTTTACTTCGTAGAAGGAAGTAAAAATATCTAAATTCCGGTTGAAAAGAACTTTTATTGTCTACACTGTAAGTGTTTCCGACGACAAACAATTTTTGCTTATGAAACTACGGGGACGCAGGTTGCCACAAACGATTTTACTCTTAAAAGAAGATGGATTTTCTGACTAAGCCCAATTTCTGAATTTCGCTTTTTCATTTACTTCATCATTAAGAGATTATGCTCATGAATCTTCTATATCGACATTGCTTTCATTTTTTCTTGATTAGTAACAGTAAATGTAAAATTTCTTCTTGCTGAGTTATGTAGAATATTAAACACTTGCTTTTATTCTGATGTATCTACAGATAATCTTCGACTTACAACGAGTACCATTCCAGCGGTTTAGTTAGAAGTCTATTAAGACGGAATTCGGGGACTTGTTTTATTCTTTATATCTTTCATAGCATTTTTATAAATTAGGCTGTTATTTAACATACGTTTTGTTAAAATCTACATAAACTTACATAACTTTTGTAAACAATACATACGTAGACATGTGCATTGCATATACATCTATTTTGCGAAATTAATGTGTCTCTTTCTTTAACGTGTAATGAGCGAAATTGCAAAAATATATAAATTGTTTTTTAATTTAAAAAAAACTCTGATGTGGAGACCACTGGCTTCCTTGTACGGCCTATTAAATTATACACACTTTTGCTGCATTTTATTAAATTTATTTCCACGAATTTGATTAAAGATATATTTCTCATTCAATTCATTCAGCTCTCACCTCGCAGCAAAGCAAAAAAACATAAAACTAAAAACATCTTCATAAAAAATTGTAAAATACAGAAAATACAGAAATACAGAAAAAAATAAAACACAAAATACAGTTAAAGCAGTTAAAACAAATTTTTTACAAATAAATTACCGTTTCTAGGCAAAACCAAGCAATTCGGCGAGCGGATAAGAAGATAGATTTTTCGGTGCCCAAAAATTGAATGTTTAGTTTGGTCCCACTCGGCAAAAACACACTGAAGGTGCAGAAACTGACTTAATTGACTATTCCATTAAGAGTTTCAAATGGCGGCCTCTTTACGCTTAGTGCCACTTAAACTTTTAAAGTGTTGATAATTCTACAACTATTGCATGCAGATTAACTAAAGGCATAAAAACTTTAACCGGAACATAAGAACAACAAGACAAAAAACGCACAATTACCGACTGAGCTCACCGAGACGGGTGGGAAACAAGGTGGGAATATATGTATATGTTACGGTGAAACACCGAAATCTGGAGAATGTCGACTTTCACCGGTGAATGTCAGCATTCACATAGTCTCTTGGTGTATGTCCGAAATATTTTCCAAATACTTTTATTTCTGACTTACACCGGTCAATGTCGACATTCACCATGTACTAATGGTGAATGTTGAACATATAACAATATTATATTTTCTTCTCCGTAATTCAGTCGCGAATAAACGCACTTGAAACTCGAAATAAGAACTTAAGAACATGAGAACCTAAAACACTCAATAAATTCAAAATGAGAAAGGAAAATAATAGAAGTTAAAAACTTACTTAATTATACAGCACGTTATAAATGAGAAAATAAAATAACAGTAATAAAAAACTTACTAAATTATGCGATTCAAATCTTATTTATTGCAACAACTTAAACTATTATGGCACTTTATGACCTCTCTTTTCGACTTTCACCAGAGCATATCTGTGATTGTCGACATACACCGGTGAGGGTCCGAATATACAAGAATGTAGTGAAATATTCGGTCTTTCACCGACGTATTTGGTGAATGTTGATATTCTTCGGTGAAAGTCGACATTCTCCAATGTCGGACTTTCACGGTAACATGTACGTTTGGTGCCGCCGATTGCATCGATAAGGTGAGGTGCACAACTACATTTCGTAACAGTCCCATATGCAAAATTTCAACTTTGTACGGCTGCTCGTTTTTTGAGCTATGCGAGATACATATGTAAGTACATACGTACAGATGTCACGAAAACAAAAATCTTCTGAATCCATTTTAAATACATTTTACAATCAATATCCAGGAAAAGGAGTCCTTTATTCTGTCCGTACGTAGGTAAGTACGGTTGTTACACGAAAATATCATGCAAGTGGATCCGATAGTAGTCAAACTTTTGGACTTTCACCAGAGCATATCTGTGATTGTCGACATGCGCCGGTGAGGGTCCGAATATGCAAGACTGTAGTGAAATATTCGGTCTTTCACCGACGTATTTGGTGAATGTTGACATTCTTCAGTGAAAGTCGACATTCTCCAATTTCGGTCTTTTACAGTAACATACACGTTTGGTGCCGCCGATTGCAACGATTAGGTGAGGCGCACAACTACATTTCGTAGCAGTCCCATATGCAAAATTTCAACTTTGTACGGCTGCTCGTTTTTTGAGCTATGCGAGATACATATGTACGTACATACGTACAGATGTCACGAAACAAAAATCTTTTGAATCCATTTTAAATCCATTTTACAATCAATATCCAGGAAAAGGAGTCCTTTATTCTGTCCGTACGTACGTAAGTACAGATGTTACACGAAAATATCATGCAAGTGGATCCGATAGTGGTCAAAATAGATATTTTCGTTGTAATATGATGCCCGAAATTTTTCGCGATTACAGTTATCCCTTTACTTCGCAGAAGGAAGTTAAATAAACAAAATTTTAAAAAAAAATCTCTTCTTTCAATTTAATAAAACAACAGGTAAAAGTAAAATTATATGTTTGATATAAGAACCGGCGTAAATAATATGAAAAAAAAATTTTAAAGTTTTTAATTGACATGCAAATGTTTTGAGTGTTTAGGGAAATAAAAAATAATTTTCTTTTCTTTAAATTTACTACAGAGACTATAAAGGTAAAATTATGTTTTGAATTTAAAGGCAAGAATTAAATTTTAAAAAATTGATTTCATTGTTATTTTACTTGATATGAGTTGTAATTTTAGGCAAAAACAAATTACCCCTTTTTTAATTTTATAAATAAACAGAATATGCTTTAAATATTTTTACGGAATTAAAATCTACAATCTTCATTAAAATAAAATATGATAAATTAAGAAATAAATTTCTAGTATTTGAATAATAAACAGTAATATTTGACTTACGGATTGTTTGACTGACTAGTCACAAACCTGACTAGTCAAAAACTAACTGGAATATTGAAAAATAAGTATAACTATAACTTTTTTTATAATTATACTTATTTTCCAATAGTCCAGTTACTTAGATGTTTGTCAGATTCGAAATGTAAGGATAATCGGAACAACTGTAATTATCTATATTAATATCTTCATTCAAATTTGCAATAGCACCTGTAAGATTTAACAATGAGCAAAATTTTTAAATCAGGAACAACAAGAATATTTCTTTGTAATCTTTGCCAGTTGATAGCAGTAATAAAATAGTCTCTTTAGAACTGAAAATACGTTTTTTCAGTTCTTATCTGATAACATCTGCCTCATAGGTTAGGTTATTTAATTACGGCAAAGCCTCGAAGGCTATCTGCCTAACGGGAGGGATGCCTTCGTGGAGGACTTTCTAAGGGAAACTGGCTCGTATACACGTTACGCATGGGGAAAACCACGGAAACACCCATGCAGCCAGCCCGTTCGCGGCATTCTTATCTGATAACATCTGCCTCATAGGTTAGGTTATTTAATTACGGCAAAGCCTCGAAGGCTATCTGCCTAACGGGAGGGATGCCTTCGTGGAGGACTTTCTAAGGGAAACTGGCTCGTATACACGTTACGCATGGGGAAAACCACGGAAACACCCATGCAGCCAGCCCGTTCGCGGCATTCGAACCTCGAACCGAACTACCAGTGTTCAGCGACTTTACCGCTCGTCCGCTGGTGGGCCCCATCTGCCTCACAAAGAGCTTCAATTTATTTTGCAACATTCTTTTAAATTATTGATATCATTCATAAAGCATTCGTTTTCCTTTTGAAAATATATAAATTTTAATTTTACTGCCTTGTTTGATAATATGCAGTTTTACCGATTTTGTTTTCCAGCATTCTAGGTATGAATCTGTTCGGATGCAAATTTTGTAAGAAAATGCCGGACGGTGGAACCCAGTGCGATCGTAAGAATTTCGATTCACTTTTATGGGCAATTGTCACCGTTTTTCAGGTAAGCTTTTATAAATCGATTTTTATTTTTGAGATATATTCAAAGTTTTATTTATTCTTTGCTAAAGAGGCAAATAAGCTCCTCTCTCATGAGAGGGGAGGATTAATATTGTACTATTATGAACATTTCATAAGAACCAAGAATAGGCTGTAGAAATAGCAAATTTAAATAAAACTTTTTATTTGTTAACACTAGAAATACCTCTTTGAATTCTGTATTATAGCGTTTTAATCATCGTCTGCTTTTCGCTTTATCAGAATACATGAGCTGATGAAACAATTTTTAAATAACTTATAAGGTCAAATTGAATTTTATTTAATCGAAACAATAGTTAAACCTACTAAAATTGCCGGACGATTTATCTTCCCATCTTTACATTTCAGTACTAGAACACTAAATTCAGTACATCAATGTGGAAACAACTAAATTTACACTCATGTCCATAAATTAAGGATAATGCAAAATAACGCAAAGGAAGAGTTAGAAGCAAAACAAATTTGACTTATTTGTAAAGCTTATTTATTAAACAAAAGGTAAAGAGCAAAAAAAGATGCTATATGTTTGATATTATTAAAAAAATTACTATTTTTTCTCCCTGGAGCAAATTACAAAAGATCAATATTACATGGTTGGTATGATTGTTAATACATTGTATGTCTCCCAGACGATGCAATACAGTCCGTACAATGCCTAGGCATGCTGAGTATCAAATTATCCATATGATCTTAGGGGATACTACACCACTCATAAAGCAATTCTCTCCGAAGTTCCGGTAGACATGTAGGAGGAGGTTGACGCGTTGCAACTCGTCGGCCAAGCATATCCCACACGTGCTCTACTGGATTCAAGTCCGGTGAGAATGCTGGCCAGTCCATACGGGTGATATCCTCCGATTGAAGGCATTCGCTTACAAAGTTTTGACGGTGAGGACGGGCGTTATCATCCATAAACACAAATTGTGCGCCCATGGCGCCCCGAAACAAACGTACATTTTGTTCCAGAATAACGTCCCGATAGATCTGGCTTGTCATGGTTCTAATTTCAACATGCAAGTCAGTTCTGAACCCAGAATAATTCCACCCCAAACGAGCACTACTGCACCACTGTAACGGTGTCGTTCAATGATGTTTTCTTGGTGGTAACGGGTACTTGGAGCTCTCCATATGAAAGTCCGGCGAGAACCAGACTGCAAGCTAAACCTGGACTCGTCGGAAAACATCACACAAACCCACTGTTGCGGTGTCCACAATGCATTCTCTCTACTCCAGGTTAACCGCAGGCGAAAGTGAGTTGCAGTAAGTGGAACGCATTTGACAGGTCTACGAGCATATAGACCAATCTGCCCTAAGCGTCTGTACACGGTCTGCCTTGAAATTGTCGTACCAGTGGCTGAAGAGAGCTGACGAGACAGGTCTGAGGCTGTGCTCCGCCTGTTTCTTTTGGCAATAACTGCCAAATACCGGTCCACATTCGGCGTTGTAACTCTGGGGAGAGCTGCGCTCTAACGTCTACTCACATTACCATCATCTTGGAATCGTTGCCAAAGCATGGAGATGACACTCCGTGGCAATTCCAAGTTCGTCTGACACTTCCAGTCGGGTACGCCCACATTCGAGACGGCCGATAATTCTACCACGTAAAACATCATCCAAATGCGTCCTTTGTGTCATAACTATTCGGTTATTGCACTGAAAAATGCTTAGAAAGCGCCTGCGAACAATTTTACTTCTTTGCCTGTATTCCTTATATATCACTCTCTTACACTCTCGTCATTGTGACGTACCATCTGTGTCATCTGGTTACTTCCGAAAATTTGCATATGATTCTTGAAGATGTGTGTAGTGATTTTACAGGTGATATATTTATTTTAGGGTTCGATTTCTGCGTGACTCCGAATTATCCTTAATTTATGGACATGAGTGTATTTAAATGTCAGTTGGAAATTTAAGAACTAAAATAATTAACAAAATTAACCTCGACTAATTCCGGGATGAAAAGGCAATAATGACTTAAGGCATTGTAGAGGCATTAGGTTATTTTAAAGCAGGAGATAGGAAGAATGAGCAATGCTCTCACCGAGTCTCGAACCCTGGACCTCTCGAATACGCGCCGAGTATGCTAACCATTACACCAGGAAGTCATGCAGAAAGGAGGAAGAAAAATCGCCGTAACATTTAAAAATCTAGATGTTAAATTAAAATTAAACTTAATTTTAATTTAGTGATTAATTTAAATTTTAATTTGTAGCTTAATACCTGGGCTTTGCTATTTTACTATTACTTACTTAATTTTCAATCAAAAGACAAACTCACCAGTTGGTAGTAAAAGCACTCAGCACAATTAATAATAGAGGAATTCCGCTACATGAGGCTGAAGTTGCTACTCTTCCTTTCTCTTAAACTTAGATTCCAGCTGCTATTCGAAACTTCCTTCATTTAGATATTCTGGTGGAACAGAGGAAACAATAGAAATGTCTGAAAGATTTTAATATGATAAATGACGTGTTAATTACGAGTTAATTAATTACGAGTGTTAATTACGTGTTAATTAATTACGTAAAATTAACTTTATACAGTTCCTCACTTTTATCCTGTTATATGTAATGTCGAGGAACCTAATGAACGGGTAAGCGAATAATCGCTTAAGTTCAAGAACAGAAATGTGAACTCAAGAAGGGTTAATTACCCTTTATTTGCTCAAAATAAGATTAACAATTGGCCCCTTTCTTAAGGCGTACAGCAAAGCCTCCACTTATGCTTAAACTCAAAATGTAAGAAATAAGAACTAACTTATGACTAACTAAAGAGATTTAGACGAACCTAACACTCCTAAACTACACTGTTTATCATAAATTAAGAAAAAATCACAAAAATCACAATTACTGAAAGAGTTACATATAGAATTTTATGAAACTTACCCGCAATATACAACATATAGTAAGGTATCAAATAACATAAAAATAAATTACCAGACAATTATCGTAGTATAGTATTAGCACATGTATAAAATGAACAAATCGAAGGTGTTAGTTTGCTAACAGGGAATATGGTCCCCTCTAGAAGCAATACAGCACATACAGTGATGCGTGATACTTTCAATTATGCGGTCTAATTATGCCCTAGGAAGCGAGATCAATTGCTCTTGCAAAGCTGTTGCAAGCGCGGCAAGGGTCTGAGGGGGCAGACTGAGAACAGCTAGAAGTATCTCTATATCATCCCAAACGTGCTCGATAGGATTCAAGTCCGGGGATCGAGTTGACCACTCCCTGCGCATAAATGTTTCCTGTTGAAGATAATCATCTATGATGCGAGCCCTGTATGGTCTTGAGTTGTCGTCCTGTAACAGGAAAGCATCACCTATTGCCCCGGCACATGGGCGCACATAAGCATCAAGGATGTCATCTCTATAAACCGAGCATTCACGGTTTCCGTTGGAAAGACATGGAGGTCTGTGCGTCCACCCAAAGAGATGCCACCCCAAACACAGACACTGCCTCTTCCCTATGCATCTCTTAAACGGATGTTTGACAGATGATAACGGGTCCCAGGTTCTCTCCATATCAAATAACGCCTACTATCGCTTTCTAGTCTAAACTTGGACTCATCCGTAAAGAGAACAGCCATCCACTGATCAAGCGGACATGTTGTCGTGCCTACTGCAAACGGTCCCTCCATGGCGTGACGTGAGCGGCACGCAAATGGCTGGTCGTCTCGCATACAGACCACCTTCTTCAAGCCTTCTACGCACAGTTGACGTTGACACCAACCTTCCGGTGGCTGCAGCAGGGGATGATCTAGGAAGAGTCGGAGAAGCGGTTCTATTTCTGCGTGCACATAATGTCAAATATCGGTCATCGGCGCTCGTCGTAGCAGTTGGCCGTCCTTGGTTGAACCTCCTAGAGGCCGAATCTGTGGTTTTAAATCGCCTCCAAAATCTATGGACCACAGAAGGACTCACATTTAGCTATCTGGCCACTTCTGTTTGACTTTATCCTGCCTCTAGTCTCCCAATGGCTCTCAATTGTAGTTCTGCAGGCAAATGATGCCTGGAGGTCATTGTAACGAATTGGTTATCTCAGGTTTCTGATGTCACTATCACAGTGAAATATGTGGGCTTGCTCTCAAACATGGACTTTTATTCTCCTCGCAGATGACGTATTCCGAGTGCAGCGCCACTAACTTGCATATTGCAGTTTTACTCAGCTACTCTTACTTGGCAACATATTCAAGTTTTACACGGTTTGGCTTATTTTTGAGGGAGTTATCACTATTTTTGTGATTTTTCCTTAATTTAAGATATCCAGTGTAGTTGACCCGTGATATGAAATTAGCCAGCAAACTATTAAAAGGCACATAATATGGTCGAGCGTAATAACAGAGTAGAGAAACGTAACGCAGCCCAAAGGGAAACGCGCGCTACTCAGAAATGCTCTCACTCTCTCTGGAAGTCAGTTAAACTCGACTTAAATACTATTCTCCTTCTCATTTGCATTTAACGCGATTCTAAATACTCGTTCTGTTAGTGAGTTGTAAGTTGAAGCTAGATGAGACAGGAAAGATGCATTAAATTAAAATAACTGTTATAAAATTAAAATATACCTTACAACCTCACAAACGTGTTTGTGAAAGCGTTTTATATTTTAAGTATCTAAAAGGATACCTGTTTAAATGTACCTGATACGCATCATTAAATACAAAATCCTATTGTTATTTAATACCTGTGGAAATATAATTTAGTTCAGCTACTGCTTTTATTTTAGCAACTATTCACCTGTCTGAATTTAGAATACCGTAAACTAAATACATGGGACTAATAGGTGAAAATAATTTGCAAAAATGAACATCAAATATACACCTCGCACAAAAAAGTGGACAGTCCCGTTCTACTGGGGCGATTAACGAAATTTAATTTCCGTTTTCTTTGTCTCAAATGCGGGACTTAAGATATATATTAGATTTATATACAGCATTGTTCTAACATAGGCATTTTGACATAAAATCGGATTTTTTTTCTGAAATGACATACCGATTTTGTTTCTTCACTTTTTGATTCTACGACTCAAATATGCTAAAGTGACGAGCTTCGTAAAAATCGCACGAGGGAGATTTTAAAAAAATTAGCTCTCAAAATTTTAGCTTCTTAGTGTTAATTGAATTTGTCGTATATTCATTTATATTCCTTTTCTCACTAAACTTACATGATTCCTTCTTTCACAGTTCGAAATTTAAGTTCAATCCAAATAAAATTCGCAGCTATTTTGTGGTTTGTTTTTAAAATTTGTAACTTTCATAAATTTTCCAAAATGTTTTGAATTATAACATATAAAATTTTTGCCGTCTTCTTAAAAGATATGAAATTTTAAGAATACTTGCAAAAATTTGACCTTTTCATTCAAAACTTTTAAACATGTACGTCAAGTTTTAAATTCACGCCTTTTGAAATTTAGTATATTTGTTATAAGTTATAATAACGCCAAATGTGCTTCACGCGCTTTGATAAAATTATTTGAAAGTATGATGGACCTTTTTTTCCTCTCGTGCGCAATGAAAGAATAGAAAGGAAATTAGGTTGCAGTAAATTAAGAATTTCGCCAAGTGAAGTATTCTTGGCGCAATCTATAAAAAGTGTGCCAAGATACGTTTTTAAATTTCTCGGTATAAGTTTCTCACCAAATTTTACAAAATTTAATATTTGGGCATAATTTCAGTCGCAGAATCGAAATATGCAAAAAAGGTCGGTATGTCATTAAAAAAAAAAAGTCCGATTTTGTTTCAAGATACTTATGTTTGAACAAAGGCTGTATATAAATCTAATATTTATCCTATGTCAAGCTTTCGAGACGTGAAAATGCAAGATAAATTTCGTCAACAGGCCCAGTAAAAAGGGAGATATAGAACTACCCCACCTATTGTTTTATGTTTGATTTTTTGTGCACAGTGTAAGCATATCTCAAGCAAATAGGCAAAGATAATAGTATCCTTTTATGTAAATTAAATTAATTCCTGCATCATATTATCTTCCCATTGCTGCAAGTGAGCGAATTTAATAATTAGATTAATCATCGAACCTTTAACAGTACACAATTGCTTTCCAGATTAAATGATTTTCGAAGTTAAATAACTATCCACAGTACAGAACAGCAGAGGAGTAAATTGATACTTTTCTGCATTTAATTTGACATGATAACAATAAAAGTTCAGAATAAAAAATTTAAATTTCTCCAATGTTTTCCTTGATCTCTTATTTATATTTAAAATAGCTTTCCTGGGCAGCCTGGAAATGGGACAGACAAGATGGAAAATCTTTCTTTACGGGGATGAACTGAATTAGACTTCAAACAAAAGAAAAAAAAGAGAGACGGTCTATTTAAATGCAAATCCATACATAGCTTTTCCTTACAGTGCTTTCATCATTTTGAATACTACGTGTTGCCTAGTTGAAGTTATTGCTTGTGAAAATTTCTGATCATCATTCTTATTTCTTACCTTCTAAGTACTGTAATTTTTCGTATGAGAACTTGAAATATGTTTAAAAATTTCAAAGTCATTATATTTATAATAAATCTGTAAACACTAACAAAAGATTTCTCTTACTTTCTTTGCCTTTAATAGTTCATTTAACTCTCTAGTACCTAAGTAAAATTATCTTCGGCTTTTGTTTGAATAGTTTACGAACAATTTAACGAACACAGGAGAATCTCTAATTATCCCCAGATCTTGTAGATTTTTGGGCCCAATTTATCGCAAAATAAATAGATAGATTAGTACTTTGATCTGTTTTGCAATCTAAGTACTCTTCTGCATAGAATGATGCCATTAATTGTGCTTTTACTTGAATAGGTTATAAGAAATGTAACAAAACCTTTAGAATTTCTAGTTTCTCAGACATTGGAGAACGCTTTAAAAAACATTTTACAGCTCATTTATCCACAGTTAAGGCAGCTATATAGCATCTTTGATCTGTAATCTAGAGCCCATTATGGCGTCGAATCATCCGTTATTCGTGCACCCATTATTCTTCAGCAGTATTCCAACTTAAGATAGTTTCTGTAAAATATTTAACAGAAACACAGAACTCCTTAGTTACTCCCAGATAATTCTCGCTTCCATTTTGCCGCAAGAAGTAGTTAAACATCTTATAAAAGGAATATTTCACACAAAAATATAGTGAGATACAAGTACATTTACAAGTTTCCAATCGGCGTAAGATAAATCATCTTGACCTGCATACGTATATATGCGCATGTATATGTAGGTATACATGCGTATATATACGTATACGTAATAATACGGATAATTATACATTAATATGTGCGTATATACATGCGTATATATACGTATACGTAATAATACGGATAATTATACATTAATATGTGCGTATATACGTATATATACGGGGGCATGTTCGCACAGAAGATAGGTAAGACCGCTAGAATACACTACCGTTATATCATATGAATCTCCTCGACTCTCGGCATCTCATACGATTTGGAGTCTGAGCTAAAGCGGATTTACTATTCTACCATACTATTCATTCATGAAAGAAAAAGTGAATAATTCTCAAACCTCGAGCTCTGTCCGTCTTTGACCGAGAACATTTGTATCATAATACCTTTTCCTCTAAGTATTTAAATTTCGAAATGTAACTACTGCATGGCGCCAGACACGAGTACAACTGTTACATCAAAATAGCGAAATAGAAAAAATAAGTTGGTGTCAGATATTACATGCAGGAGACATGAACCACAATTCCGAAATCAATTATATGATTTTTTGCATTACATGGCTTTGCGTGGCAAGCCTGCATAAGAGTCTTAAAAGAAAACAGAACGTTATTTACATAAATGAAAATTCATTTTCTCAGCAATAGACTTTAGTAAATGGTGCTGTATTCCAGTTATGTCGGATACAAAAACAAATCGGATGCCATGCATTTTTTATAAACTTTATTCTTGATACTTTTTTAATCTCCTTGTAAGATTTTTTTAATTAATTGATAAACGCGTGCAAGTTAAATTATCACAGGAAATATCAAAAAACTATATAAAGTTTCAAGACAATAAAACGGAAAATAAATGCAGCATCTTAAAAGAATATACACATAAGATACCCCAAAATTACCTATTCGGCTGTTTTGAAATTGCTTCAAATTTTTGAAAGAAAGAAATAAGATAAAATTGTATACCAACCTTCAAATATCCAATGAAATGAAGCAGCAGTTCAGACCCTTACAAAAATCTAAACTTCGTAAAAACTTTGAATACCTTAATCCCCCCCCATGAGAAACTTTTACAAGCATTATTCGGTAACACGAATCAGTACTTGGGGAATTTATAATAATATTGTTACGAATTTGGTATTTAAAAAGCTAATGTTAGTTCAATTATAAATTAAATGGTTTTATTTCCCGCGCAGTGCAGCGCGTGACTAATATTAGAAGACGAAAGCTAAGCCGGAAAATTAAAAATACAAAAGCACGTGCATTTAACATTAAATAAATAAATATGTCTTTTTGATTTCGAGAAAGTACCAGAAAATTCTCGCACGCGATTAAAAAACCTTATAAAAGGAGGAAACCCTCTCAGTTTGTAGTAACTGTTATAGGTAGGAAATCGAAATTGAGCTTAAAAGCTAAACGCATGATCTATCTCACTATGATTAGGCCAGTTATGCTCTACGCCGCCCCAGCGTGGGCAATTGCCAATAAGACGGATAGGAGAAAACTAGAAGTCCTTCAAAACAAAATTTTGAGAGCCGTCACTAATGCGCCCTGGTTTGTACGAAATAGCATCATTCATGCAGACTTGAAAATAAAGCCCATTCCTGAACAAATCCTCATGGAGGCGCACAACTTCTTCGAAAAAATGGATAATTCTCCAGTTCACACGGTAAGAGAATTAAGTAATTATGACCCTATGGTGGACAGCGTGGTGAAGAGACCTCGGTCAATTCACCATTATGCGCGGTGGTGATGTAAATATGTAAATAGTGTACATATGATGTAAATATGTAAATAGTGTACATATGAAGTGTACATATGTGTTTTGTGCTCTATCTAACCTTATTTAACCAAGTACTGTGTTACTGCCACAATTGGCTATTTGCCTGGAAGCAGGCTAGAGACTCTGAATTAATTAATATGTGTTAAGAACTGTGTATTGCGCGATCTCACCACGCCCACTGACGTAGTTCTACTGCTGATTCGCTGCTGGACTGTTACTATCCTGACCGAATGCATCATGCATGGACTTGAATGCTGGATGATTTTGTTTTCCAAGTACTAATTTCCCAATTTTCGTATATTCAGCTTGACTTCGCAACGGAATGATTGCACCTTGTTCTAATGTCACGCCCCCGGGCGAGGTGCAGTAGCACCTTAATGTACTAAAAACCGTGAATGGCCTTCATAGGCTGCACAGGTTGAACAGGTCAATACTCAAAGTAGTTGTATACCTGATGTGAATCAGACATAAATAAAAATAAATAAGTTTGTAGTAATTGCTTAGTTTGTTGTTGTTTAGAAAACTGCTCTTGTTGATTGTAGCGAATTCGCGGATTAGCTTTCTTTAGCTGTTTTGAATTAAGTTCTATTGGACATTTGAGTAGTTAAAAGATAACTACTGTGAGATATTGTAATACTGCATGAGAATTTGAGAAGATTTAAGCATTTTTGTTGTGATAATAATAAATTTTTGTTCATTTTTCATCGGACTTGTGCATTCATTTCATAACGAACCCGTACGCACGCAAGAATATACAATCTGCAGAAATATGTTTAATACTTGAGTCTACTATATACGCTCTGCAAATTTTACTAATATTCTTTACTGGTTTACTTTGTCAACAACTTCCTTCTTTAAAGCCACTATCCTCTCGGATTCTAGATCCATACTTTTGGTTCTAAGCAGCAAGTAGACTTGAAACTCAAAACTATTCAAGAATGCCGACATCTTCGAAGTACTCTTGCGGACTTTTATACCGTTTACAGTGCTACAGCATTACATAATGCTATAGCGTGAATATCAGCTCAACCTGGAATAGAGAGATATAAAAGTGCAGATTTCCTGGCAAAGAAAGGATCAACTACGCTCCAAAAGCACGAAATTTAATTACCTTCTGTTTAGAGATAATTAAATATGGAATTTAACTATAACCGTGATTCAACTTGCTACATAAAGGCTTGGTGATATCCCCAGCGCAAGGAATGTACCGATCCTGATTCTTCTCGTGCTGTAGCTGTGGCATCTTTTCTTTCTTATTCTGAGAACCTTCTATTAGAATATGATTGCCTAAGGACTAATCTGTTGCATATCCAGACGCAGGACTTTTCTAGTGTGCTTTGTTTGTGATTCTGAGTAACTTTCAAAACGGAATGTTTAAATACGTGCTCTGCTTTTAATGTTTTTAGTTCTGTAATCCAGAAGTATTTAGGAACAAGACAATTACTAACTTTGAGTTTCAAGAGTCAGCCATTTGAAAATAAATCAATACATTATGCGAGGATGTGTATGCTTTGCGTTATACCGGTCCTATGAACCACAGTCTAAACTGAATAAAAATAGATTTGTGAACAACCCCCAATAGCATACTGAAATCTCTAATTCCCAATAGCATGCGGAAATCCTCAATAACATACGGAATAAACACTGTATTTTGCATAGCAACAGCTAACGAATCTCTTTAACATAAATAATCCATCATTATATTTTAATTACCTTCTAAACTTCCTAATCAAGGTTTTATTTATTCTTTAATACCTTTCGCTTCTTACCAGAACGTCTATGATTCGTTTACATTAAGCAAATAGCTATAATTAATAACGCTAAGGGTTTCTAGTTTTTCTTTATTAATATCATTTTACTCTTATATTTTTTGGAGGGGAAGAAAATAGAAGGAGCAGAATTTTCAACCTCGTTATTATTGCTGTTATTATAATATTGTTTTTGACATAGAAGCTGCATTATTATTCAGTATTAATGAAAATAATTTGTACTTTGAGACTTAAAATACCAATCATTCTCCTTTTTGCATATTTCTTTCTGCAATTCGAGTTTGTGACATTAATTACTATAAATAAATCATCGGATTTCAAAACACTCTTATTTTTTAAAGTATTGTGCATGCAATAATAATTAATATAAGACAAGATCTAAAAGCATATCAAACTTCCTCATATGCAACAAATGTTGAATGTCTGCTCTACTGGTCACACGACACACATCCAAGCTGTAATCGAGTGTGGTCCTTTTGTACCATTCCCTTGTCAACAGCCATTACAGCAGCATTGAATGCGTTTCCTGAGATTTACCAGTGTTGCCAGCAAGATGTGTCTAAAAATACAATCCATAACGCAACTACAAACGAAGAACTCACGTGACTTTGAATGACTTCACGTGGCTTTTAATCTAGACTAAACTCGACTACCCCGCTAGCTTGTGTGCCGTGCAAATTCTTTTTTTTTTTTTTTTTTTTTTTTTTAATCCTACTTCCGACATCGGCTGTACAGCTATTGATTCTCTGTCGGGCAGTCAATGAAATCTTGAAATAAGTAAGAAGTGTAATCAAAATCGTAAAAGCAACTTTGTATTTAGCGTAAGTATAATGAAACAATCGATTTCGAGGGCAGTTAAAGGTCCCTCCTCATCAGGGGAAAGAAATACCTAGAAAGAAGAAAATAAAAGAGAAGGAGTCTCAGAAACACGTGGTCCTTATCAGCATTGCACTTGGTTAAAACTGGATCTTTAATCAGAGTTGCACTAGCTGCCTACTTTTACTGAGCCAGGCTATCTGATCAAGCATAAAGGACAAGAAAAATTAGCGAAGTTAAAATAGGGAGCGAGGACCAAATGCACCTGCACGTTCAAAATCTGAACTTCAAATAATGGAAAGCAACCACTGAACGAATTTTTATACCCTCTGGTAGTACCAAACGCGAGGAGGTATCGCCATCTATCGGCAAAAATAACTGAATTAAGATAGTAGAATTTTAAAGACATTAGGAAGGACTGGATTGGACTTCAAATCTTTAACTAAACCTGCTAACTCTTTGTGAATGTGAAAAGCCTCAAGAAAATCCAATTCACCTATGGAAGAAGCCTTCTGGATAATTTTTGCAGACCCAAAGTCAAAATTATGGTTAAATGTATAACTATGATACGCTATTGAAGACTTGTTAATTTCCCGCCTTTTCTGACATAAGATTCATGTTCCTTGATACGAAACTTCAACGCTCTTTTTGTTTGGCCAATATATCTTAAACCACATTGACACGATATACTAAACATTCCCCAAGAATTCAAGACAGAAACGCAATCTTTTAGAATCGAAGGGTGAATTTTATTAATAGGGAAGAAACCGACTTGAAAATTGAATTTCTGGAGAATCCGTGCAATTTTATAGCTAACAGAAGGATAAAATGGAAGCACGACAAGGTCATTAATATTATTTCTAACACTGGAATGTCGATTGAGTGTTTCATTATACTTACGCTAAATACAAGGTTGCTTTTACGATTTTGATTGTCACATTAGCGTATTTCTCTTCTAGTTCTAGTCAAGTAAGAAGTGTATCTTCTCTTGCAGAATCACTATTTGCAACGTCATTAAGATCAATTATATTAACTAAGTCATACAACTAGTGGTTATCAATTATATTAACTAAGTCATACAACGGGCACATTGGCGAGTCCGCCAGACCCACACAATGGCGATGTCTTTTGCAAACAGTCATGGCCAGTTCTGAGACGAAATGTGCGCATACCAAGAGCTCTAGGTACGTTATGTGGAATCGGTGTCTTCAGTAAAGAACCCCAGGATTCGTATGACTAAATAGAGTATAGTTACAGTATTTGTAGAGTTATAAAAGAACATTTCGTTGCGTTTCCATTTTTGTCATGTATCAGTCATTATTGTGATTGCAGTTATTTTGCGAATACAGTATTCTGAAGTTTGATGAATGATTTATAGCAGCCTGTATTACGGAAAATTATTAGTTAATTGTACATAAATCTATATCTCTAACTGCATTTAACTCTTTCGCATCGAGAGACGACCAAATCTGTTTTCATCAAACATCGAAAACGCCCGTGTTTACGAATTTGTCTTGGAATAGTTTTCCTTTCGCCCTGCCTGGTAGATAGCTACAGCATTAACAATAACCTACTTAAGTGAAATGACTGTTTCTCTCTTGGGGGTTTTTCAGCGGTTTTATCCATTGTGCGCAGTTTCACCTTAGAGCCGGATTGCACCTGCGAACGTTAATAGCTTTCCGTGTGTCTCCTTTAGTTGCTTCCAAAGAATGATTGACATGTCTCTTAACAACTCGCGAAACCAATGAGCCATACACTAACGTGGAGGGGGAAAGCACTAGGTAGAAAATAAACGAGGCGTTGGGGCAGTTTGCCGTTGCCTGAAGGAACGGGCGTTATGGGCGACTTCGATGCGAAAGAGTTAAACATTCAAGGTTTATTTTTTCATTAAAAGAATGCTTTTTATTTTCAGCCTCCTGGTATGTCATTAATAAACTTGAATAGTGTTTGATGTTTATTGTTAAGACTTGTTTTCTGATGCTTTCAGATATTGACTCAAGAAGATTGGAATGTCGTTCTCTTCAACGGAATGGAGAAGACATCCCACTGGGCTGCGTTGTACTTCGTAGCACTCATGACCTTCGGAAACTACGTCCTATTCAATCTCCTTGTCGCCATACTGGTGGAAGGCTTCTCAGCCGAGGTAGTCGAACTTTGCTCCTGGCTGTGACTAAATTTCCTTGCTCACTAACTCAGAACTTCTTTAATTACGTTGTAGGGATTTATATTTATTTTAGCTAACAATTTAAAGTTTGAGTTTAGACCTTTCCTGGAAGACTTCATTACCCTAATTGTCAGTGCCAGAATAGTTAAATGTTGTAGCGCGAGGAAGGAAATGCTAATTTTGTACTAGTTAAAAGCCGAGTTTCGGTAGTTAGAAGGAAGTAGTTAAAAGCCGAGTTTCGGTAGTTAGAAGGAAGTAGTTAAAAGACGAGTTTTGGTAGTTAGAAGGAAGTAGCTAAAAGCCGAGTTTCGGTAGGAAGAAGGAAGAGTTAGGCTCTAGCTGCCGTCTCTGCAGTAGGTACGTTTGCTTATTGCTGGTTCAAGTGGCTTAATTGCATTTGTCTGCTGCCACTAGCTTCAAAGGGGGTTTAAGTTACAGGATCTCGCTGAACACTGTAGGCTAGTTTTATCACTTGTTAATATTTCAACTTTTAGTTTCAATTGTCTGACTCTCAGTTACCTCCCAAGCAGAGGCGAAGTTTATTAGCGTCAAGATGACGCATTGTAAAGTTTTCAAAGATTTAATAAAGGGTACTTTAACCCTTCTCCTGTGTAGTTTCCTGCTACTCAAGTATACAGCCAGAAGTTCATTCACTAGACTCTACAACGTATCAAACATTACGAAATTATCAAAAAGGAAACTCGTGTGTAACTGCTGTGCAGATCCTTGCTGAACTAGTAAATAAAAACTGTGTACTTTCTAACACTATTCAAACTTTTAAGGTGACCCGTAATATTTTCTTCAGTTTTAACTACTTATATCAGTAATTTCCAACATGGGCTATAATATCACCCACCGGTAGAAATTGAAGTGAGAACGTTATTGTTCCAAGGGGAACAAGTGAATATTGAGAAATAAGGAACAATTAGAATATGTTTGGAAAGTCTGATTGATTGAATACTTTTGAAATAAATATTTAAACATTCACTTCATAAATAAATATTACAGTAGCACATCTTTAGAAGACTCATAGCACATTATGTCTGTCGACTTTTCATTTGTTGATTCAAACTGTGTGAAGGTTTAATTTTCTATTGCAAGGGCATAAAGTTATGAAATATGAGTTTAATGTTCTAAATCCATGACCACTACTCCGAACTTGTGACTATATTCAGGATGTGCAAACTCTTTCAAACTATGCAACTGGGAGTGTTCATGATGAAATCTGTGCATGTTTTATCAGGTTTATAAGTACAAATTCTTTGAGAAGACGTTGTTTGATACGATTTCTATCTCACATTGCTTGATAGTTTTAATAAATAATTTAATGGACTGCAAATTCAGGGGATGTCTAGAGGTGTTCAAGCATTGCATAAAAATATACAGTATTTACAAATCATATACAAACGCCATCTAATAATCGTTGTGACAAGGGTATGGAGAGCAGAACCAAATCAAAACTGTAAAAGGAACCACTTTTCTTGATCCAAGAAAGCGGTTGAAACACTACTATTAATATTGTCGCAACTCTCCTTTTTTTTTTTTTTTAATAATTTAACACTTTTCTATGTGTTACTCTAAGGTATTCACTTCATTCTTTCTTAAAGTATTATATAACTATGTGAAACTGAGAATTTCAAACTAAATTATATTACATAGTGATCACTACCAATAAAACAATAATTTGTAAAATAAGAAAGACAACGTAATGGAAATATGTGTGTTATACTCGTGCTCTAATATTCTAATAGTAAAAATATGTATGTAATTCTGAAACGAGAATTAAGCATTATTTTCATGAAGTTTCTAATAAATACAAAACTGTCAATTGTAAGATATTTTTTGCCATTGTAGGTGGTTAAGTATGTAAAGTATGTTTCAGATAACACGTTAGTTTTACGTTAATTCTTTCCTGTAATTTATATTTCTTCTACATCTTTTTTCCTCGTTCGATGTTTTATACGATGGCGTACTCTCCTTGCGTTGTTTTCTCCTCTACGTTTTCTTCCACGATGTTTTCATCTGTCTGTAACCACCTTGATTTGGCCATTTGGCAAAATCCTGCTGTTCCACGTGCTTATTCTTTTCCTTTTGCCTTTTTCTTTGTAGCCACGCCTAGTAAAATAACTGTATATATGTTACGGTGAAACACCGAAATCTGGAGAATGTCGACTTTCACCGGTGAATGTCAACATTCACATAGTCGCTTGGTGTATGTCCGAAATATTTTCCAAATACTCTTATTTCTGACTTACATCGGTGAATGTCGACATTCACCATGTACTAATGGTGAATGTTGAACATATAAGAATATTATTATATTTCCTTCTCCGTAATTCATTCGCGAAAAAAAGCCCTTGAAACTCAGAATAAGAACTTAAGAATATAAGAACTTAAAACACACAGTACATTCAAAATGAGAAAGGAAAATAATAGAAGTTATAAACTTACCAAATTATGTGATTCAACTCTTATTTATCGCAACAACTTAAACTATAGTGACACTTTGAATTGCACAAGAGGCTCTTGCTTTTAAAACTGCATTTATTTGTGGAACACTCTTTTTGGAATGGCAGCGTGTACATATACTCCTCTCGTTTCGACCTACACCAGAGCATATCTGTGATTGTCGACATACACCGGTGAGGGTCCGAATATACAAGAATGTAGTGAAATATTCGGTCTTTCACCGACGTATTTGGTAAATGTTGATATTCTACGGTGAAAGTCGACATTCTCCAATTTCGGTCTTTTACGGTAACATATATATGAAATAAGGCTGCGAAAATACTTCACCACGAAGAAAAGGAAGATAGTATTACTAATTTAAAATGCATGAAGCTATTATTTAGTTTTAATTTTAATTTCTTTTCTTTTGGTTAAACGCAGGATGAGAAGCGGGACTCGGACAACATTTCTAGTGTCTACGCCTGTGAGAAGCAGGATTGTGAGACAAGTACGGACAAGGAGGTCATTGAAAACGTAAAGTGGATTGCCACTGAAGATGACCCGAAGGACAACATCGAGAAAGGTAAACTCGCGCAGATCTCCGCCATCCAGAATATGCATTTCTTTTTTTAATCTTGCACTTGTCTTTCCTGTCAATATCGACTGTAGATTGTGGTACTGGACAGTTACTGGCTTGCTTAATTGAAAACGCAGCAATCTTTTTACAAGCCTTGGAATTCCTTGCAACCTTAAAGAAAATCTGTAGCATTTTTTGTATGTATTTTTAAATACTTTTTATCGTATAGTATAAGTAACACTTGTACGATAAAAATGCAAATACAATGGGCATCGAAGATCACAAGACTTTCAAAGTTTCTTAAAACGTTAATAAATTATCTTATGAAGATGCGAACTGCATTAAAATTTATGCTAAGAATTCAGACTGTTTTTTTTCTCTTATTACAAAAAATATTTTAGTTCAAATTAAACTGCACACCTTTACGTTGGAAAGCATCATTTAATTGTACTAGAAATGATGGACTCCCAGTGCTCAGCGATATTTCACATAGCCCTACAAGAAAAATATGCACGTGCGTCAATTCCAGAAAAACTGAGGAAACTCAATAGGATATGAAAGACTAATTAATCGCTGAAAACTGACGAGCTCAAGAATTGACGATTTGTCGTTCGGGATGAAATGATTTTATGAGGAAATGCTTCAGAGAGGCTGTTATAAGAAAACCGAAATAATGACATAAATTTTGCTGCAAAGCGCATCATTCTATAAAATTCATTTAATTTTATGAAATTTTTAAAAATCTAGTGAGTTTTGGTGAATTTTGTATTTGAGTTCTAAGAGCTCCGATAAAGAAAAATTTTACAGAGATGCTTATTAATTAATTCTCTCGTGTTTTACAGTAACACTGGTCATAATTCTTTTAGGCAGAGGTTTTCGGATTTGATAGTAAAAGCTTTAATTCGTTTACCATTAATTTATCAGTTTGCTTTAGTTTTCCCAGTAAGAAATAAAATTATTCTTAGTTATGATAAACAAAGGCTAGTTGTTATTCCTCGTAGTTTTCAGCTGAAAAGTCATTGGAATTAAATACAGTCGTCAGATTCAATTTACTGAGGTGAATTACAGTTTCTGTTAACTGCAGATGAAATCTCAGTTATTAGAAATGAACTTAACAAAGAGGAGCGCCCAATATTATAAAAAATTGTCTGTGTTTTCAGACAACGTAATCTAGACCATGAGCTCATTTGCTTAAGTTTCTTAAGTTAAGTATTCAAAACAAAAAGAATTCATTGTAAATAACGGAAGAATAAAAATAAATAGAAATACAGAAATAAATTATAAATGACATTAAAGAATATTATTTACAAGAGAGTTTGAATTATTTCATTGATTTCAAACTAACGTAAAATAGTCGGCTACAACTTTTTGTTTTGTATTGTATGATTTACACAAGGTCGACTAATATGAATGTGACCACCTGTTATGTTTGACTTCAGCTTCACGGACTAAATAGTCACTCCTATATGGACTAAATAGCCACTCCTATATGGACTAAATAGCCACTCCTATATGGACTAAATAGCCACTCCTATATGGTCACGGACTAAATAGCCAGTCCTATATGGTATGTGTTAGCAGAAAATTTTGATGGCATATAATGCGTTTTAGGCATTCGGAAAGCTTTTTAATTGTCGTGAAAATTGGGGACTACCATGAGCCATAGGCGAAAGAGCTAAACTGTTGCTGCAGTAGTTTCAAATTGATTGGCATAAAAGCATTCATTTGGGTATTACAGCAAGTTAATTGCCCACATATACCTGTGGCCTACTTAAATTGTGCCCCAGAATGGTAGTTCAGGAAATCACGCTGCATACGGACTCCACAGCAGATGAATGTTGTCAGCACCACCGTTAACGAGTACTCATCCGCAGAAGAGAATAGAATTTGACAGTAGTACCAGCAGTGGCCATCACTGCTTGGAAAGGCTGCCTTCTTCGATTAATCGAGTTTTTTGCTTTATCGGCAAATGGGCATTGGAGCATACGTCGAGAAACATCAAAGGATAACTACGCTTCGGCTATTTTTGGACAAATACAAACTGGCGGAAACAATGTTATGGTCTGGCAAATATTTTCGTATCATTTCCTGAGCCGTTCATCGTTGTAGATGAACTATAGATCGTATTAAGTATGCATCAATTCTTACAGACTGCGTACAGACATACATATATAGATATTTTCCTTGGGAATGGTGGCATCTTCTAGTACAACAATGCGAGGTGTCATCTACTTAAGAAAGCATGCGAGTGGTTGGAAACTCACGTGAAAGAGTTACTGTACTCAAATTTCTCGGACTTAAAACTATCCAGAATCTATGGGTCTACCACGATCAGATTGTTCGCTGCATCAATCCTTCCAACACCTGTCATCTGCATTGCAATCAATGTGGTTCTTTATTCCTGCGAACTATTTCCACCATCCCTCCCAGCCTTTTGACCACTGTCTGCATTGCATATGGTAGTTTCGTTGCATAATAGCAAGCGGACACCTTAATGTGACTCAAATGTGTACATACCGAATTACATATAATTAAATTATGTGCAGGTGTGGATAAAAACAGCTCTCAAGTACTAAACCATGAACTTCTATCACTGATATTATTTCACACATTTTTCCCGTAGATTATTTGCATTAAGCTGATGCTTTGTAATAATATTTTTTTCATCTTGAGGTAATTTACGGATTTACTTTTTTAATACATTTTATTACTTTTTTTACTTTTTAATTTTAAATTACTTTTTTAATAGTCCTGATTAATCGAAAGTTGACTGTATTAAATTAAACAGTTAGTTATTCCAGTATTAAGACTGCTTGGAATATTAACAGGTTTAAAATACAGTAAACAAGGAGCTTGTTTAGAATAAAACCTCTGAAGAATAGAAAATTAAATCATGTACCTCTTTATGATCATAGTCTTGTTATTTTTTTCAGGGATACGAAAGCATTAAAATCTAAAATGGTGAATCAAGCATAAATTGAAAGGGTTTTGCGAAATTAATATACGAGTTATGAAAAATAAATATTTAAAAATTGCCAAAACTAAAACAATTAAGGTATTAAAATAGGAAATTAATGAATACATGCTAAAAATTGTGACTATAAAACAAACATTTATTTCTTAAACATGATATACGGCATGATTTGTAACGATAATACAGAAATCAGTAATAGTGAATGTGAAAACAAATTTTGCTAACCCAGCTTTTAAACTTACATTAGGATTCAAAGCAACAATATAATTTGCGGTTTTGCAGCTGAGGATGGTGGTTCGGTAAAACCATCGAAACTAGTCCTGTGAAAATTTTGTAAATATAACGCTGATTTCTGTTGTTTGACTTCTGAATTAGTATTTATTCGGCGTGTTATTGTGTTTTAATCAACAATATATTATTTATATACTTTTAGCACGTTCGCTCTGAAATATTACATATCAGAAGTGTGAAGAAATATGATTCCAGATTAAGAGATTTTATGGAGAAGATAATCTCTCTAAAGTGCCAAATATTAAACTCTTATCTTCAGGTGTCTCTTCCAAAAGAAAGAAATATTCTTATGCGAAAAACAATTTTTTTTAAATTATATAAACAGCGTTTAGAGCAAACCACCATGTACTCAATTGTATGCATTTTTCCATTTATCGCATATTTCCGAATGCCAAAAGGTAAGATTTTTCTGGAAGAGTTAAACTAAATCTGCAAACCCATATATAAGCCGAATTTCGTAATAAACCTGTAAATTCAGCTATGTATATCGCCAAATATACGAATAATTGATCATCTAATTTAGCTAGACATAATCAAACGAGCTGAAAATGAGTGTCAAGTACTCATTCTTGCTAAAAATAGACCGTATATGGCTATCCGATCTTTCAAAATATATCGCATTCTCAATGCTATGAAATTACATTAAAGTGATGTTACCTGCAAGGTGTACAATAACGATGTTAAAGACGAAATAAAAGAGTATTGCCTTTCATTCGGACTTGTCTCTAGCAATGGGATGAGACTTCCGAGAACAGCAAAAAAACATCTGATATTGATATTATAAATTTGATTAATGTATATTAGGATTAAACAAAAAATATTATTTTTCAGTTCATTTCAATAATACAATTTATTAGTCCAAAGGGATTTGAGTCCCGAAGGACTGTTACTTTCGTTTTGGCATTTTGCGTCGGATTCCTATAAATGTCGGTTCACTTTTCAAACTGTTGCCACCAAATGTTAGAGTCCTGCATTATATTTGAAGAAATTAAATAATGAAAAATCTGCATAAATGTATGTCTATTGCTCGCATTGTGGTAAAACAACGGTATCTAGAGCCATTCAATTTTGAATGACGTAATCCTACTGCGAATATGGGCATCTGAAATCCCAAATTTCAAATTTGGAATTTGTTTTATTATCGATTTCATATTTTGTAAAGCTTTAACGAATTTCTGAGTAACAAACTCGACGATTTAAAAGCAAGCAATGGCAACACTCTATGGGAGGAAAAAAAAAACCTTTTTATCTCCAGCGCGTCGAACTGTGTATCGGAAATTCTAAAGATATGCTCATTTAAAAATTATTTTGCGACATTGCTATTGAACTAACTTTTATGATTTAAGCGCAAAGAACATGATATTTAATAAATAAAGGTAACACACAAAACGTTAAAAAAAACGCCCCTTTGGACTTCATTTAAAATCTGAAACATTTCAGATTTTTTTATTAACTTTTTTTTTTTTTTTTCAGTTACTCATTTTTGTTATCGAATTATTATTATTATAAAGTCATTTTTAACTCCTATGTAAGCCGACTCCAACACATCAGCTGCAAAAAAGCTAGACACGTAACTTATAAACAAACGGCTTATACACGTAAATATGCGGTAGTGAAGAAATAAGAATAATATGTTTTAAAAAAATCATTTTAACAAGCGTATCTCTTTTTAGAAATCAAAATGAGAGCTCAACCTTATGTGTTGACCGTCATAAAGCACCAGAACGGAGGAGGAGGGAATGGTAACGGGTTGGATAACCTTCCCCCCGTCATCACTCACACCGCTGCTACACCCCAGGGCTCTCCCAATGCTACTCTGACCTTACAGAGGGACATCAACAACCGACTATGTCCCGAGAAGGCCCTCAACGTCAGCAATCCGTCCATAGTTACGATAGACAAAAGTTCTGTAAGTCTCATTTTGTTCTTTATCTTAAAGGCTTAATGAAATTTTAAAGGTTAAAAATTTACCTTTAAAAAACCTTTAAGCAATTGATGCCATCTGATGAAACAAATACTTAACAGTTTTAAGTTTCAAATATTAGAAACTATAGACAATTTTAAACCATCTGTTGTTACCGAATTATATTGTTATCTTAATGTTCTGTTTTCGATATAGACGATTATGCACAAGTACGAGAGTTAAAGAATCATTTTGTAGCCCAAATGCGTAGCATGGCAATAATAAATATTTCTAACTTGCGTTATGTTAAAATTCCACCTTACGATATGATTTCTATGTTATGCTGATGACGCAGCTACTCACATGTCGCTTCAGCCAATTATAATATTAAAATTAACGACCTACCAGTGTAAAATAGAACCAAAATTGATTCATACTTAACATTATAGTATAGCTTGGTATAGCTGTGCATATTCTGCCCGACTTTTCTGGCTTTCAAACTTGCTGTCTTTCTTCCTTTAATTACATTACAAAATACAAACAAAATGTACAAAACAAATACAAATGTCCAGCGAAAAAAAAAAAAAAGTTCTATATCTCTCATTCTACTGGACCGTTTGACGAAATTCAAATTGCGTTTTTTATGTCTCGAAAGCACGATTTAAGGTATATATTAGGTTTATATATAGCATTAATCTAACATAGCTATGTTAATACAAAATCGGACTTTTTTTCCCATATTTCGATTCTACGACTCAAATTATGCCTATTTATTAAACTTTGTAATTTTGGTGAGAAATTTAAAAATTTATCTTGGTGCATTTTTACATTTTGCGCCAAGAATAATTCACTTGGCGAATCGAATGCAATTTAACCATGTTTTGCGTGAAATCTGTACGTAATGACAGAATAAAGGATTCTTTTTCCCAAAACGGGTTTTAAAATGGATTCAGAAGATATTTCTTTCTTGACGTTATACGTACGTACGCATGTATGTACCTTGCATAACTTAAAGTAAAAAACATAACTTAAAAAGTAGCCCCAGAACGTTGACATTTTATGTATGAGACTGCTATAACATGTAGTTGTGCATCTCCCTTTTGGGTTGCAGTGGGTATATATATAATTCTACTTTTATTAAACTTAGTTTTATTAAACTACCCACTCTGTTACTCGGCTGCATGAGCTCAGTTTTTTATTCTTATATGTTGGTAAATTATGTATTTTTTGCTTTAAAAATGATTAAATTATGTTGTTCTTATGCTCCTGCTAAGGCGTTTATGCCTTTAATTAATCTAAATGCAGTAGTTCTAGAATTATTAACGATTTAAGGGGACTCATACATCTTAAAACCCATAAGATCTTCGAATATGTGACTGTTGCAAGAATTGGGATAACTAATTTATTTTAAAAGCAATTACTTCCAACTTTTTACAGCTGACTACATAATATAGCTGCTTTCTGAAATAATAATCAGAAAGTTTGTGTTGCCACAAATATTTTTATAGTTTAATCCGCTTTGTGACAAAATATTTCGTCATGTTTCCACCTTGCGCGCGCAGTTTAAAACATTCTGTTGCATAATTTAATTCCATATTTAATATGTAGCTTTTATAACATTTGAAAACTACTGTGAACCAAAAATTCTAAGAATTTCATGTTAAAATTTTATTTTATTTGGAGTTGAGTTTATAGAATGTATTTTATTTTAAAAAAATCTGTAATGTTTTCATGAATAAAATTTTTTAATATTAAAATATTCATCATATTTTGGGTTCAGTTAGAAAATAGTGCCCATATAAAGAATTCCATCAAATTTCAAGTACGTACCATTAGCCATTTTTAAAATATGCGCGCAAGTTGGAAATATGACGAAACATTTTGTCACAAAGCGGATTAAATTACAAAAATATTTGTGGCAACACAAACTTTCTGGTTACTAGTTCCCAAAGCCGCTATATTATGTAGTCAGCTGTAAAACGTTGAAAGTAATTGGTTTTAAAATAAATAAAATATCCCAATTCTTGCAACAGTCACATATTCGAAGATCATAAGGGGTTTAAGGTGTATGAGTATCACGTTGTTTAAGTCGAACTAAGCCTAACGGAGCAGCCATTTGTTTGCATTTGAAACTTAGTAAAATAGTGAATTAAGACAGTTTCTGCACTTTCAGTGTCTTTTTGCCGAGTGGAACCAAAAGTAAACTTTCAGTTTTGTGCACCAAAAATATCTCCCTGGCCCGCTGGCCTGATTGCTTGTTTTTGCGTAGAAACTCTAATTTTATTTGTAAAATTTTTTAAACTGTTTTTAATTGTATTTGATGTTTTATGTTTTTCTATATTTTTCAATTTTTAACGAAGATGTTTTGAATTTTTATGTATTTTTGCTTTGCCGCGAAGTGAGAACTGAATTAATCGAGTGAAAAATATATCTCTAATGAAATTCGATGAAATAAGCTTAAGTGAAATACAGCAAAAATTATGCGTAATTTAGTAAGCCATACAAGGAAGTCATGTAATCTCCACATTAGATTTTGATTTAAATAATTATACGTATCATTGCTTCTTAATTCATATTTTTGAAGATGAAAAACAGACTTCTCAAAAAACTACGTAAGAATCCGTATAATCTTTCACTTGCTGTAATCCCTCATTTTCAAAGCCAACTAAAACACGAACACAGATACAATTCTAGTAATTTAAAAAGCCTCAATTTCCAAGGCGCTGCTAGAAAATGCGAGATACTTTTTCTTACGTAAGCGGATTTTTTTTAGACTGCAGACGATAAATGGAAATAATCTTCAGTATGGAAAACACTAAACAACTACAGTTAAATGCAAATTATCGTTATGATAGCCATATGAGTAATTAAAAAAAACCTTTTCCACCTTAATTATAATCTTTAAGCTGAAATTACTTGCTAATTAAACTTATTCTACTGACCTGTTATTGAGAAAGTTATAAGGTTATTTTCTCCTTCTTTACCGCGTGCCTTCCTAGGGTAATTGAAAGCACATTTGGCTAGCAACGGTCTGTGGTTCGAGTCCCGAAGAGGACACAGTTCTTTTTTCACATCTTTTGCTTCGAAAAACCTTATAACACTCCTATGGCACCCAAACTAAAAGGTATGGATGATAAATCGTTATCATCCAGATTCGATGATTTAGTCTCCTCCTCTCCAGTAACTAAGTGGGGAGTAACGTGAGGTATTTTCCCCCCTTTATCCTGTGCTTTCGTGGTGTGACAGGAAAGAACATTTGGCTACTCATCGGAAGGTCCGAGCTCTAATGATACTACAGTGTGATCAAACCAGAGTTGTCATCTAGTAGCTATGTAAAACGTATAAAATCGGATATCAAACAGACTCACATTTATTTACTCTGACATACACTGAAGTGACAAAAGTCATGGGATAGCAATATGCAAATATATAGATGGCAGTAGTATCGCGTAGACAATGTATAAATGCGAAGTGCTTTGGCAGGGTTTTCATTTGTGTTCAAGTTATTCATGTGAAGAGGCTTTGACGTGATTATGGCCGCCCCACGAGAATTAACAGACTTTGAACGCGGAATGGTAGTTGGAGGTAGACGCATGGGTCATTCATTTCGGATATCATTAGGGAATTCAACATTCCGAGAGCCACAGTGTCAAGAGTGTGCCGAGAGTATCTAATTTCAGGCATAACATCCCACCATGGACAGCGCAATGGCCGACCACCTGCACTTAACGACCGAGACGAGCGACGTCTGCGTAAAGTTGTCAATGTTCACAGACAAGCAACACTGCGTCAAATAACCGCAGAAATCAATGTGGGACGTACGAGGTACGTGTCCGATAGGACAGTGCGGCGAAATTTGTCTTCCTTGGGCTATGACAGCAGAAGACCGACTCGAGTGCCTTTACTGACAGCACGACATCGCCTGCAGCGACTCTCGTGGGCTCGTGAGCATATCGGTTGGTCCCTAAACGAATGGAAAACCGTGGCTTGGTCAGATGAGTCACGATTTCAGTTGGTAAGAGCTAATGGTAGGGTTCGAGTGTGGCGCAGAACCCACGAAGCCATGGACCCAAGTTGTTAACAAGGCACTGTTCAAGCTGGTGGTGGTTCCATAATGGTCTGGGATGTTTTTACATGGCATGGACTCGGTCCTCTGGTGCAACTGAACCGATCATTGACTGGAAATGGATACCTTCAGTTACTTGGAGATCACTTACAGCCATTCATGGACTTCACGTACTGAACAACGATGGGATTTTTATGGATGACAATGTGCCATGTCACCGGGCCACAATTGTTCGCGATTGGTTAGAAGAACATTCTGGACAATTCCAACGAACGATCTGGCCACCTAGATCGCCCGACATGTATCCCATCGAACATTTATGGGACATCATCGAGAGGTCAGTTCAAGTGCCCAAAACCCTGCACCGTCAACACTTTCACAATTATGGACGTGTATAGAGGCAGCATGGCTCAATATTCCTGCAGAGAACTTCCAACGACTTGTTGAGTCCATGCCACGTCGAGTTGCTGCACTTCGCCGGGCAAAAGGAGGACAGACAAAATATTAGGAGGTATCACATGACTTTTGTCACTTCAGTGTATAGGTTACAAAGTGAACAGAATTTGTAATGTATTTATTTAATGATCTTAAAATATCGTATATTTTCTATTTCTATGTTTTGTATTTATGATCTGCACGCTAAGCCAAAAAAAAACTTTTCATTTGCGAAATTAAAACACTTCTCGTTATCTACAAGGGCAGAATTTTAGTTGCTTCTAAACTGCTAGAATTCTAATTGTGTCGTTCTTTCTGTTGATTTTAACTATTCCTGTATAATTTAACGACGTAGCTGTTCATCCTCTTGTTAGACGGATCTTGTTAGATGAAGTGCATAATCTAGTCAGAATTAACGAACAGTCATAAATATTATTATTTCCGTATGTCGTAAACACAAAATTAGTTTTAATTAATATAGTAGCTTCTTAAAAATATACACTGTACTGTATTATCCTTATGTATCATTTAAAAAACTAAAATATTTTAACTGTGTGAGTACATGGAACACAAGCTCAGTATTCTTGGACTAGACGAGGAGCAAAAATAGTTCGAATAACTTCTATTTCATTTAGTTGAAAACTAGTTTCTTGAGATAATTGTTAACAGCTACTTGGAAATTAATGCTTAGGCATTTGTTTGTTGTTAAAGTTATGCTAATTATTGGGTTGAAACTTTAGTAATGGCCGTTTTTTTAATTTAAAAATTTTTATTTTAACAAAACAAAAAACAATAAATTAGCCAATATTATCCGAGTTTTTGGACCTCCCCCATAGGCCCAAGATGTCGAACTATAGCCATTTGACTACAACCCCTTCCTTCGGCTAATTCTCGAGTGGTTTGACGTTCGTCTTTGTGCAGAAGTTGACTCAAACGCTCTGCATCAAACTCATTGGGTCGTCCGGAACGAGTAGCGTCTTCGAAATCGAAATTTCCGTTATTAAATTTGGCAAGCCAGTTTCTTGCAGTTCGTTCAGGCATTGCACCTTCTCCATACACTTCACAAATCTCTCGGGCAGCTTTTGCAGCACTGGCACTTCGATTAAATGCAAAAAGAAGGTGTAGAAAATTCTTATTTTTGTCGACTTGACGCTCCATTTTAATGATCTGAAAACTAGCAAAAATTATCTCAGACAAAAACATTATATACGCCATCTTGTATAGGGAAATATTCTCTTTCGAATAACACAAAACATTATGCCAATAGATTTTGTTTTTACTGCGTAATTTAAAACACAACATAAACGGCCATTACTTATGCTTCAACCCAACGGTTTTGTGAATTCCAAAGGTGGATTTTATGAAAAAAGGCATTTGGATTATTTATTTTCCATGCAATAATCGCCTTTTCCTTTGGCTAAGACAAATTTAATTAACTTCGAAAAGTAATAATCTCTTTAAAAGAAGGGTACACGAAATTATTGGACTTGTTTTGACCTCTGAGATATTTCCTTTGAGTGTCTGACCAAAGTCAAATCAAAACCTCATTTCCTTTAGGTAATTTTCTGACTCATTTTTCACTGATGAAAAGTGTACTCTGCATCAGCAAGCAATAAAAAAGTCCAACCGCACATCAGAATTTTCAGATATATTACACAAGTACAATAAGTTCTCGAATACTTAAGATTTAATACTCATCTGTGTTTTCTTTTCACTTATCTGTCTTCTCTCATCAGAGCCCGTTGTCCTTGTCTCCGGATGTGCTTCAAGTGAATGGGATGCCTGTGTTCCAAGTGGCCTCCTTAAACATTCCAACGATCCACCTGACGGGAAGCCCCCAGAACAGCCGCAGGAATAGCGTCATCGTCGCTCTTTCCAGGCAGTCTAGTATCATGTCCAACATTAGCAGGAAGGTAGGTACTAAATACAAACCTGATTCCTTCAAGATACAAACACGAACAAGATTACTTCAAGTGGGCAAACAGGAACATGCTTACTTTAGGTAATTCCCCGAATCAGTAGGACTGATTAGGGAAATTACAGTAACTG
Organism: Stegodyphus dumicola; assembly: GCF_044657685.1. Taxonomy (NCBI): domain Eukaryota; kingdom Metazoa; phylum Arthropoda; class Arachnida; order Araneae; family Eresidae; genus Stegodyphus; species Stegodyphus dumicola. The sequence continues at coordinate 14,643,397 of NC_140772.1, read as the reverse complement.
CTGATTTTCTAGTAAATCCGATAAATTAGGAAGAAGGTGGGCTGTGGTAATGTTGTTGTTACCAATCTTCACTTGTCTCACAAAGGTTAGCACAACATTTATCATGGCTAAGAGTCGAATGCGCCTATCATTAGCAAGATCCTTCAGCACCATATAAGGTGACAACTCAACTTTAGTACAGTTCCGTACCCAATTTTGTGTTGAGGACGAGTCCGAGGGTCTTTCACTCTTCTTTCTATACTACCAACGTCTCGAGAGGCCATTCGGCTAGCCGCATGTTTACAGTGCTCTCGTGCTGCACAGGCACTATACATCTATGCCTTCTCCGGGATTCAAACCCGCCTCTTCGGTACGGCAATTGGCGTCGCTAAATAATATCTTGGCTGGGGGGTAGGCGAATTAATTAAACGCATATATAAGAGCAAACAGATTTTATTGAATTGCAAAAAAAGAATATGTTTCACTGATACTGAAAATTTTGTACATTCAATTCCAGCGACATCTACTACGATAATATCTATAAAACAATATCTTCATTTGAAGATTAAAACTGCTGTGTCTCATGATGAATCAGTTATGCTTTATCCTAAGATAAACAAACAAATATAGTACGCTTTCGCTTTATCCTAAGATAAACAAACAAATATAGTACGCTTTCGCTTTATCCTAAGATAAACAAACAAATATAGTACGCTTTCGCTTTATCCTAAGATAAACAAACAAATATAGTACGCTTTCGCTTTATCCTAAGATAAACAAACAAATATAGTACCTTTCGCTTTACCCTAAGATAAACAAACAAATATAGTACGCTGTCATTTGACCTAAGTATTACCTAATACGATTAATGCACAATCGTGCTAAGTCCCACCGCAGTTGAAAACCTACACAGGAAAAACGAAGGATCTACAGTGGATGGACAAAAATATGGAAACACCTTGTGAAATGCATGTTTGAAAAGAAAGATTGATTTTAATGAAATATGTAGGTGGCGCTGGCGTTTTTGACTACTGACGCCACCTATACAACTTCGTAAATGTGCTAAACAGTTCAGTTGTTGTCGGAGTACTGTTATGTGAAATTGTCATTGCATTATGTCAGAGTTAACAGACTTCGAACGTGGGCAAATTGTTGGAGCACGTATGGTAGGTGCTTCCGTAAGCAAGGTAGCCGAGGTGTTTAGTGTTTCAAGAGGTACTGTATCGAAGATTTATTCCGCATATTTGAAAAGCGAAAAAACATCATCTGCTAAATCACAGTGCGGACGAAAGTGTGTCCCGAGTGATCGTGACAGACGATCATTAAGGGCAATTGTGACGAAAAATAAGAAGACCACAGCTGTAAAAGTTACTGCTGAAATGAATGTTGTGTTACCGAACCCTGCGAGTACCAAAACAATTAGAAGGGAGCTTCATAAACAGGGAATTGCTGGCCGTGCTGCAATTGAGAAGCCACTTATCAGTGATGCTAATGCCCATAACAGGAAAAGGGGGTGTTTAAGTCATAAAGCCTGGACTATAGAGCAGTGGAAGCGAGTAATATGGTTTGACGAGTCTTCTTTCACATTGTTTCCCACTTCTGGCCGAGTTTACGTCTGGAAAACGCCATCTCAAGCCTATAATACAGACTGCTTGTTGCCAAGAGTGAAACATGGCGGGGATTCTGTTATGGTTTGGGCAGCCATATCGTGGTTCTCTGCTAGCCCCACGATAACTGTGTCAGGGCACATGACTGCCAAGACTTATGTGAACATTTTGGCCGATCAATTTCATCCCATAGTACAAACTTTGTTCCCCGATGGTGATGGTGTCTTCCAAGACGACAAAGCCCCTGTTCACACAGCTCACATTGTCCAGGACTGGTTTCCTGAGCACGAGGATGAGTCGTCCCATCTCCCCTGGCCACCACAGTCACCAGACTTGAATATTATCGAACCTTTGTGGTCTACATTGGAACGGAAAGTGCGTTCTCGTTATCCTCCGCCAACATCTTTATCTGAACTTGCCACCGTTTTGCAGGAAGAATGCTATAATATTCCCTTGGCAAACATACAGGAACTGTATTTATCTATTCCGAGAAGACTGCAAGCTGTTTTGGATGCCAACGGGTTTCTTTCACCATATTAAGCAAAGAAACATGTTTTTTTAAAGGTGTTTCCATATTTTTGTCCAACCCCTGTATATCTATAATTAACAGAAAAATATTGTAAACAATTTTCTGTATTTTAAGCAGTTTACTTTGGAGAATAAATTCGCGTGGTTATGTAAATTAAATTCGCTTCAAAACCAGAAAAACACACTTTAAAACAGAAATAATAATGTTTATGCGGCTTAGTACTTAGATAGGGGTTATTGGGGATTAGAAGTTTGATGGCTATAAACTTAATTTATCTTTATGATTTAGCAATCAATTTTAACGGAGGATTTAACAATGTTTATGTAGTCCAAATTAGATGCAATTAAATTACTTATTGTGGTGGATTAAAATAGTTCTTAAATACTATGATATCGTTTTGTTATCACTACTGTAGTTATCCTGCCTATTTTCTTATAATTTTTAAATTGCCCTAACAAATTTTCTTTTATTTTGATGGTTTGTAATTGTAACTTTTCCATTGATCCTCAGTAAACAAGCTTAACTTTTTCCTAGACAAGATATAGTTAATCGCCAACTCAATTTATCCGTCATCGGTTAATTATGTAAAATGCACTGACTGCAATCAAATAACGACACCCATCCGCTATCGTGTGGTTAGTGATGCTGATTGCTGCACCAATAGGCCCGGGTTATAATCTCGGAGAAGAAGGGTTATTCGTAAGCGTATACTGTCTGTGCGGCAGCGGGGCACTCAAAATATGCAGCGAGCCGAAAGTCCTCTCATGAGGTTGTTGGTAGGAGAAGAGAGGTGGGAGACCCTCAGATCCCCCATCGGAGTGTTTTCTTCCAAAATTGGGGCGGAAGCTTAATACTAGTTAGCATCCTTGATACACCTTCGGGTATACACACGTGCCGGCCATACTTCAACCTCTACCTTTAAATAAAAATCTATTCAAGTTTTTTTTTAAATAAGTGAAGTATTTGAGTAAATGTGTTAAAATGGCATTTGATTTATTAATGACTACAAGACCAACAAGCGTAGTACTTGAGATACCTTGCCAAGCAACTGCCATTTTTTGTCCTTTTTGTGTGTGTGTGTGTGTGTCACTGTTTTTTTAGGAGATTACAATTATAGTAAATTGTTTTACTTGTCCCTGTTTAGACAGTTTATAAAAAATATTTCATTGTAATTTAAATATTACATGTATGTGAGGAATATTTGGAATGTTTTTGTGGTAAAGACCTAGGTACATATATATATAAATAATTTATAACGCATTGCAAACTATTTTGATTATGTTTATCTTATATCATTTTGTATTCGCAAATTTAGACTATAATTCCCGTTCATGTATTTTCGTTGTACTTGATAAGTTTTAAATAAAACTTATTTTCGTATTATTTACGCTTGTATTTTTGGAGAGTTTTGGAAATTAAATATGGTTAAATTACTGAAAATACCATTTTAATTGATAGTTTTACCAAATTATAGAAAGATGTGTGTATGTGTATTTAATTATGGCAAAGCTTACTAGGGCTATCTGCCTAAGGGGAGGGATGCCTTCGTGGAGGACTTTCTAAGGGAAACTGGCTCGTATACACGTTACACATGGGGAAAACCACGAAAACACCCATGCAGCCAGCCCGTTCGCGGGATTCGAACCTGGGACCGAACTACCAGTGTTCAGCGACTTTACCGCTCGGCCGCTGGTGGGCTATTGAAAGATGAAAAAGTCAGTAAATGTTTTAATCTCTACCGGAAATGCGTTCTTTTCCATGAGGTAAACTCCCACTGAAGAGACGTCCACCAACTTACCAAGCGGTAGAAGTTCCTAAAGACTGGTAGTACCGCCTGGGTTCGATTCCAGGCTGACTGTGTGGGTGTTTTCGTGTGTAACGTTGATACGAGCCAGTTCCCTTAAAACGTTCCCCACGAAAGCACACCTCCTCTTAATCACATAGCCGTCGTAGGTTTTACCCTAATCAAATAAACCAAACCAAAACCAAACTTACTGAAAAGCTTAGCCAAGACGGATTGGATTAGATTGGATTATTCAGTTATGGCAAAGCACACGAGGGCTATCTGCCTAAAGGCAGGGATGCCTTCGTGGAGGACTTTCTAAGGGAAACTGGCTCGTATACACGTTACACATGGGGAAAATCACGAAAACGCCCATGCAGCCAGCCCGTTCGCGGGATTCGAACCTCAGACCGAACTACCAGTGTTCAGCGTCTTTACCGCTCGGCCGCTGGTGGGCTTTAGCCAAGACGAGTCTTGTCAATAACGAACGACAAATTTTCTCATAACTGAACTCCATTATATAAAATGATTCTTCTGTCATGTTTTCTTAGCCTGTGGATCGCTTGCTAAGATTACATAAAATTAATGACTTGCAATAGCGAATTAGAAATGCAGTATAATACTTAATTTTAAACTTTTTATATCAAATAATGCAAAGAGCGTAAAAATAAGGAAACTACGGCAACTGAAACTTTCTGCTATTTCTTTATTTGCCTTTTTTTTTTTTTTTTTTTTTTTTTTTTTTTTTTGAAACATTTAGGAAGCAGAATTATAAGACCCAGTTTAGGAATTTTAGAATTCCACTACCAATATAATGCTCTTGTTATAAATTTATTGCTGCCTCATCTCTATCTAACTTTCTTTCTCTTCTAATTAATAATCATAAATACATTTTATTATTGCCCTGTTTGCAGAATTCCTTGGGCCCGTGCTTCAGCCTACAACGGAAAGGTAGCACTGGCAGTGGGTGTAAAGGTAGCTTCAACGGGTGGAAAGCACATCGTCGGAAAAAGAGCGAGAATGAGAGCTCTGAAAATGGCTCTGGACCTGAAGATATCGTGCTCAACAACATGACGCCGCATTCACCAAGGTAAAGTAACCTTTGATGAAAAAAAAAAAACAATCTTTAATTTTCGGGAATGAATGATAGTGTTTCTTGACATTTCTGTGAAATATGCATTATGCCAAATAGATTCAAATGCCTTCATTTCATTCGGTAATTAAAATGTATTATTCAATTACTCATAAACATTATGTTCTTGTGTATTATGTGCATATGAACGGGTCCATCGTAGATAAGACCACGTTATGTTTGCGTAAATTACTAGAATTGCTGTATTTTAGGCTATGAAAATCCGAGTATAACATATTGTTATGAAATGTACAGACGCGGTGAGATAGCTTCCCCGTAAAGCAGTTTTAGGAGTGCCATGAAATGGCAGGGGAAGGGCGGTTTGCCACATTTGGCGAGAAATCTCCCATTTGGCGACAAAATTGGCGATATGCCATGGACGGATGGAGAACCTTCTGGAACGAATTCTTACCGGTTTAGCCCAGAATGTTCTCGAACACCAGTCAGAAGCTATATAAACCCTGCTGGTAGGCGGAAAGTTAGTTAGTATCAAGTTGGTGTCTCGTCTAGCGAGTTAATAGTCAGTCATTGTGCGAGTGCCGAGTGGCTCGTCGAGTACACCGAAAGAGTCTCTTAGTGTATCGCGAATAGTGCATCGTCGAGAGAGCATGTTGAGCTCCGGAAACGACTGAACCGAAGAGTCGGGAGCTGTGCTCTGTGTGTCGTCGAGTGCATCGCGAGTTGTAGCGTGGAGAATCTCAGGGTACCTGGAGTTGTGGGTACGGAGAGAGATGTGTCTAGTCAGCAATCTAAAAGTGGCCACCGCAGACCAAAAGATTTTTAGTGACACAAAACATTTCTAGAATAATTCATTTGCCAGTGTAGACGTTTTGGAATAACTTTGACTTCAGAAGAAAGGAAAACGTGAATTTTTGACCAACGGTGATGGATAATAAAGAGTTCGCGAATTTCCTTTTATCTTTTTTTTTTTTTTTTTTTTTTTTTTTTTTTTTCATTTTTACTTTCGCAACTAAAGAAGAATATTGTATATAACCTTCGGAAATGTAGTCCTGAAAATTTGTTTAAATTATGCCGACTTTTGTTGCTTATTCAGTATTTCTCTAATATTTAGTTCTTCGGTATCTTCTTTTTGTTATTCTTTTAAATTACATTAAAGTAGCAGTGTCTAACAAAATATCGATGATAATAACAGAAGAATTTTACTTCAAAGAAAAGTTTTATGTGTCATAATACTCAATCGCTTTTCCTCTTCCGTTCATATTTTTAATGAGTTTATTTAAAAATACAGAAATTAGTTTATTTTGTAAACGAACATCGTAGCAACTCTTTTTTCTTAATATAGAATTAATGAACAATAAAGTTTCTTGATCTTCCAACAAATTAGTCTCACAATTAGTAATCAAAAATGAATTATTCTTAATTGAAATCTCTCATGATGTATATAGTTTTGTTTAATACTATTTTTGTTGGTGTTATATAATGTGCATTTTTCCAGCAATCAAAGCTCAGAGCACACGCACTGTAATGGCAGTATCCCAACTCTTCAAAATACACCGAACAACAAGAGACCAGTTTTGATACAGAATAGCATCAACAGCCCAAAAGTACTTAGCCCTCAAAACTCGATTAAGAGTGTATCTCTTTCTCAATATCGGGACAACGGGACTTCGACTCCAGTTCCGAATGAGCCTATTCCATGCAGCCGCCAGATGTCCCTTAACAGCAGCATTCAAAGTCAGAATACTTTGAGCCCATCCAACACCTACTACCTGCCCAGTCGACAAACTTCCATATCAGGGACTTCTCTCAAGGAAGAGTTCAAGCCGAACAATTTAGAAGGTACGCAGACCAAAGTGGAGAACAGAAGGACGTCTGCAGAATGTGAACTCTCACAAAAGGTAATTGAATCCTTCTTGTTCCTCGTTACGACAGCTTTCTAATAGCTTAAGTAAGTGGAAGGTTAGGGCGAAAACTTCGAAGCGAGGATATAAATCGATGTCAAAAAAAAAAACTTCTACAGAGGCTGTTCGCACATTTTTAGACGATTTTGGTAAGCGTTAATAAAAAAACGTTTGCTGCAAAAGAAGTAATTGCAATTGTACTATGTTTTCAAAAGTCAAAATTATTGTCTGTGGCTTCAAAGTTTTGTTTTTATTCAAAATGGCGAATTTAACAAAGCAGTGGTTCGAAGGCTACATTTACCCTCTTTCCGAAGAGAAATATGCATACTCCGTTATCCAAAAACGATGTGAGAGTCATGATTTTGTGTTATCTAAAGCGTCGATAGGTAATATCATCAACAAGAAAGGAAAACAAACGTCAAATTGGAGTCTCAAGTGGGACAAAAATTCCAAACAAGTATCCAAGGAAAAAACGGACATCTTCGACTATTGCAAAGGTATGTTGTTTAATGTTAAAAGAAAATCCCCCTAGTCAAAGGAGAGTTGCAAAATCATTAAAATGCTCGGTGTCTACTGTAAAAAAATGATAAACGTTTATTTAAATCTTAAGAAAGCGAATAAACGCAATGTGCATCGTCTTCCTCCAAAGCATATCGCTCAACGCAAGACACGCTGCAGAATTCTATATGACAAACGCTTATCCAAAGAAAAATGGAAAACAGTTGTCACAATAGATGAAGCACGGGTGTATTTAAATGATTGTAACAAAAAAGAGCCATTTATTATCATAAAAAGGGAGAAAAAAATTTAAGTACATGGTTCAAAGAATCGAAAGAAAGTTTTTCTAAGGGATTCATGATTGTTGCTGGTTTTTCTTATAATGGCAAGTTAAAAATAAAGAGAGTGCAAAAACAATGTCAAGATTAACTCCAAATACTATCAGGAACATATTTTATCGCCAATTTTTCTGAATGAAATACCATCGCTGTACTCACAGAGCTATCAATCTGTGAGACTCCATCAGGACAAAGCTAGCAGTCACACATCAAAATCCTTTGTAAATTTCCTGAACGAAATGGAACAAAAAACTGGTATCAAGGCAATACCCTTCACTGATATCCCTACTAAATCTCCCGATGTGTCACCTATGGATTTTTGTGCTTTCGGACTTTTAAAAACTGCATTATCCAAACGTTGTCCCAAAACCCTAACAGGACTCTGGAAAGCTGTTCGGGAGGAATGGGATATAATATCTCTTCTGCCACTTCAAAAGGCATTATTACCCTGGAAATTTCGGTGTCGAAAGATAGTTCAGAATAAGGGATGTCAAATAGAACATTTAAAACACAAGAATTTTATGTAGTTTAGTTTTGTGAACACAATATACATTGTCTAAAAAATGTGTGAACAGCCTCTGTATTTGCTTTACTTTCTCAGTGTTCTACAGCAGAATTATTCTCTATCAGAATAAATGTTTACGGCTACTTCTAGACTTAATTGTTATAAACAGAGAGGAAATTAACTTTCTGAAACATCTCTGCTTATGTATGCATTACTTAAACCTTCCCTGTAAATTTTTACGTAATCTATTCTTGTATACAATTACTACTGAATAGTACCGCAGCTAACACATAAGAAACTTGCCAACGATATAGGATGTAGGCTCATAGGCTTGCGCAGGATGTAAGTTCAACAAGGCTTTTGCGGTATGTTGACTTATTCTTCGAAAATGTTCATGAGTAGAACTTTGGGTCCGAGTTTGTCTCTTCGTTCTTTTCTTCTTGACGGCAGTCTTCAACTGTTCGAATGAGTTAAGACTTAAGGTATCAGAGAAGCAATTCAAAACTTAGTAAATTACGATAAAGTCAAACAGACATGCTGGCAATATGCGACTTGAAGCAATTTTTCCCTGCTACTTTGTGCACTAAATGTCTTATCCTATTATACCATATCACTGAAACACTTAGCGGCATCACATTCTTATTGATTTGTCACTGATTATTTCATTTCTCCGTGAATACTGTGATTAACAAGTTCAATTGGAAAGTCTATGATTCGAAGCCCGGCCACGATATCGTTAATTGTTTAGGATTTTGGCTATAAAAACCTATTCGCTTGACTTCTTACATCTCATGTTTTGACGAAATGAAAGAGTTTTGCCTTTAACGAACGAAAATTTCTCCCTCTGCTATTTCTGTTTAAGATTGGGAAGGTCCGATTATCAGACCAAATCGTCTTCCTCAGTCCATGACTGATGGTCCAGAAGCCACGCAAATTTCATCAGTTTGAGACTTGGCTTGCCTTTGCTTGTGCGGTAGTGCATGTCATGTAGTCTAATGATAATTGCTTGGCAATATGGCTCTCTGTATAAAGGCTTCCCAAGAGCTTTATTGTGTACATCAATAGCTCTGTCTCGTAAAATAAGGTGTCACAGTCTTTGATCTACGATAAGTTGTTAATGGATAATCAATCATTGGATCAAATCATAAAGGAAACAGTTTCTGTGGAGCCAAAGAAAGGATCTGCAAATTCACCAAATAACGAGTAATCTACAGCATAGTTGATCCATTCTGTCCCTTTTGAAGAATCATCTTGCGCATTGACAGTCAATCTTTGACTTCTGTTTTTATGAGTTTTTAATAATGCAGAGACTACGATTGGTGTCCCACGCCTAGAACAAAGCAACGAAACTTGGCATCTTCAGCTAGCAATATCCCCTAAAAGTGGAATTAATGCTAATTTCAAGCACATAATCGAGATCTTAGAGCCGTGTGGGAATGGAATTTTGTTGTAAACCTGAATTTTGCTCTATTGCTTGTTTGTTTGTTCAGGTAAAATATGCAGGGTTTCCAAAACGAAACTACGCTCAGGCTGAATTTCTACAGAACACTGTTTTTATAAATATATGTACAACATGAGCACACATACTAGCACTGCATTGTGGCATGTGCAACTTCAATCTCATCAAGGAAGTGTTGTAATTTATCTATTGCCTTGTCAGCAAAAATCAATTCTTTTTAGCATAGTACGTCACTTTTCACAAGAGATTATGTAACGGCTTTGGTTGGTGGTTAATATTAAATTGAATTTAAAATTCATCTTGACGAATTTTAAAAGGATGTAAGCTTTGAATACGATACTAAGACAATTTTTTTCGTTTCGTTAGCACTATCTTTTTTTTAATACTATCTTCAGTTATTCGAAGTCTTTTTTAGTAGTTTATTGTCACGTGGGAAAAAATAACAGCATATTTATTAACGATTTCTTATGATACTAGCAGCATATAATTTACAAAACACAACCACAAACTTCGGTGTTTCTAGCAATATCAACACAAAAAAAATTAACCTACCTTTTGTTTCGATTTGTACGTAGTTTTGTTTAAGATGTCTTTGTTTATGAGCTGTATTTTCTTACAGACGCAAAAAAATTCCGATTTTTTAGCACTTATCACGAACATGTCTGGGATGGAAATGAATCTATTGCAGCAATTATTGTCAAATTGTTGTCATTAACTATTTGATTTAGTATCTGTTATGTTCTGTCTGTTCAGGAGCTTCTGAAAATTTTAATTTACGTGTTTTTCTCCAAGAAATTGCATCCAAATATTTTACCTGAAATGAGTTTAATTCGCACATTTTTTACACTTTAATTTAAAGCATTTATAAAGAAGTTTCAAGAAAGGCTTCTTGTGAAAATATGAATAAATATTAGTTGGCGCAGAGTAACCTTCTATGTGCCAAAAAATGCACCTATCTTCTCTATCCTTCATTTTTAGACGTGCATTAGATAATAACAGATGCAGCGTGGTGCAGCCAGGAATAGAAATGGATGACAGCTATCTTCACAGCCAATCTGTCCTGGTTCCTGACACTTTCGTCCTTTCTTTTTTTAAGCTATCAATCAGAGTAACTATTTTTTAAAATGAAATAAATCGTGGATTTAGTGAGCAAGAGCTCCGAAGATGCATGCATTTATCTTCATTTAGATCGTAACTGGCTTCATTTCAGAACGTATGTCATTCTTGTTTTTCTGGTTTCTAACAAACCTTTATACGACTACGTGGGTACTGAGTTCTCTTTTTCAGATCTAGTGGATTCCGTTTCTTAGCGCAAGGTGAATTAAACATTAACATGTAACTCGGCAGTTGAATTATTTTTAAAAATCTACCTATCTAACGGTCTTTCACGATGAGCTAAGTTATTGACAAGTAATCACTCTGAATTACTTACTTGAACCTTTTGGGTTATAACGAAGATGAAAATACACGTATACTTGTACGTATAAATACAAGTATGGTTGTACGTATAAATACGACTACAGTCGTACGTAACTACGTGTATAGTCGATAACCTATCGACGATGAGTTAATAAAATTTGAGGCAACTTGCTTTGTTAAATATTACTATACACAAAAATAAATCCTTACTTCAAAGCCTCCATACCTAAGATTTTAGAATAAGTTACCAACACATGCACCAAGGGGGAATACCATGACTTCCAAAAAATATATCCGGCGCTAAGCTTCTCTAAGACATCATGTAATCTTCAATATCATACACAAATATTGCAGTTACTTTCATTAATTTTTAAACTCTTTCCCGAGCTCTTAATTTGGGTCATAATGTGATGTGAATGATTATATGTGACGTGAACCACGGGACAACAAGGCAATGTTTAACAAGAACTTTACCATTAGGGAAACATAAATAATAATTGTTAAAAACATTTGTTACGTATAAACTTTTAAAAATTCCTATTTCAGTTGTCAAGTCTGCAAGTAAATCATATTTCAAATGTACCTGTGTCAACAGAACGTATAGTTCTATCATGTAATCGCCAGTTCTCATTTCTGTAATCAGAATGTTGCAGTTAAATTTATCAAAATACACGTTTTTTTTTTATCCTTTATCTATTGTACATATTGTTACGAAATGCCCATCATTTAACATCACTCCCAAGTCTTCACCTTACTAATTCTGGGGATATCTATCATTTCATTCATCTTCCTCAAGTACATTTCTCTCCCTCGCAAATAATAAATCAGTGGTGGTTATTCGGTTCCTTTTCGAATAACGTGTCGTTTTTCCTCATTTCGCCTTGAGCGTAAAGCACACATCCCACCACCTTCAAAATGCTAATTCGTGTGGGAAAGAAAAAGTATACTTCGATAAGGGTCGGATTTTTCTATTTGTTGCTGGGTGTTATTTAAGAATTTTCTTTTAGCTTACCATTGCAAAATAGTTTTGAAACGAGTTTAACTATGAGAAACGAGTATATTGCTGAGATAGCTTTATCCAAAGCACCAGATGGCGTTTTATTTCATATTTGTCAATATTTGAAAGAGAACAAACGACATAAAACGTGAGGTATTTTTACTTTTTCGAATACCTAAATGAAAAACAGGGTTTGGATAAAACAAGTAATAGCTTAAAAACTCGAATTTAGCTGCGTTTATCGTTTTGTTAGATGGAAGAAGGTATGTCTATATTACAAGTTATATTAATTAACGAATTTTTGATTAACAAATTCAACGATTTAAAAGCCAGCAATGGCAACACTCTGCGGAATGAAAAAAGCGTGTTTATCTCCAGGGCACGGAACTGTGTATCGGAATTCTAAAGATAAGCTCATTGTAAAATAATTTTGCGACATTTCTGTTGAACTGAATTTTATGGTTTAAGTGGAAAGAACGTGATATTTAGTAAATAAAGGTAACACACAAAACGTTAAAAAACGCCCCTTTAGACGTAATTTTAAATCTGAAACCTCTCAGATTTTTTATTCCTTTTTTGATTCATTTAAGCGTTCCCCCCCCCCGCAGTGTACATTATTCCAGTCCGTTTTGGAACTCAAGTGATATATTCGCTAGTATTTGGGGTATTGTCATTCTAATGACAACTATAATCTGTTATTTCATTTCAGAGTCTTGTAATTCAATTGTGAAAACATGATCTTTTATCAATCTATTGCATAGATATTATATCGAGAGATCGAACTCAGCCCAAATAATATTTCTGAACTCCTTCAAGTGAGATACTTGTAAACTTAAGTGTTTAAGCAACAAATTGTGTAGCAATGTTGAACTTTAAATTTAAGAAATATATCGCAAAAATCGTTAAAATAATAAGCCGAAAATACTAGGGAACTATCGACAGTGACCTAATGTCGATAGGAATATTAAAGTACCACTAAACACGCCTGTCTTCATTTAGTGTTAGTACATGTAGATTTAATTTAGATTACATTAATACATGTAGATTACATTAAGATTTAGTACATGTCTCAAAAATTGTTAAAGCTGCTAATTATTTGGTAGAGTATAAATAAGCATTCACGGATCGTCGCTGAAATGCTTTCAGTACTTTTTTTAATATAGTATGTGTAATGAAAGTAGTTTTCTGAAAGAAACAGACGACCTTTCTAAATGCATGCGGTTGAAATAGAATTTGTGTTTTCAGCTAAGCAACATTCGTGAAGAGCATAGAAATCCCAAGGTTGTGAGTTATTTCCCGTCCAGAAGAAGCAGAGAAGATACTACTACTACTACTACTACCAGCGTCTGCATTCAGAACTTCTGGTCAGATACAGAGAGTTGGCAAACTATAAAAAGTTGTTTCGAACAGGTTTGGTGATGCGCACATGTTCATGTCTTAAGCTTCGATAATCGCTTGCCAGTTTCTAAGCACATATATGAAGTATTCGATTTTCGTTTTCATAGAAACTAAAATTAAATTTCGCATCATATTTTCAGATGAAACTTCGCTTTGTTTTCGTAAAATGATACTCAGCGAATTTCTTTTGTAAATCTTCTTTCGTGACAATATTTAATTCAAATACGAAATCCTTTAATTCGATTGAATTCATCGCAAGAAATATTAACACATTTTCTTTAGAAAAGAAATTTTCGCAAAGCTACTGTTTGCATAGGAGAAATCAAATTCTTCCTTCCACAAAAGTGAAATCTTAGACTAAATAAATATTTTTGAAAGGAGGTGGGAGTTTCAGCGAAAAGGCAAAAAGAAATGCAGTTTCTTAGTTTTTAATTAATTTTATGCCTAGCTGCTGTCATTTAGCAAAATAATAGTATTTTGGCACTGTAATAAAGCACCTAATTAAGAACTTAATAAACGTATAAATGAAACCAAAAGACACTTTTTTCCTTCCAACTTCTTTTACAACAATATTTAACGAGACTTAATTTTTGGATTATACAATAAAAATAGTATTTTATACTAGGTCATAAATCGAGAATACTTCACATGTTTCACAACCTGTTTCACAATGCAACAGGCTAATATATATGCAGTAGGATTTTTTTAAATAATGAAATTCATATTAATACTATATGTTAGATTTTAACCTTATTTTATTTCCTGAAAGTAACTTTCTGTCACACGAACACCTTCTAGTGGCAGCGTTCTACTCAAAATGGTAATCGATGATTTTTCGAAACCACAGTAGTAAGATGCACTATAACGCAGCTGTTATCATAATGTACACTGTACCTTAGAAAACATATCGCCAGTATGGAATAGTACTGTTCATTTTTGGAGCATATTCTGCGATAAGTGCTGCAAAAGGAACGATGTTATTTTCTGAAGAACCATCCCATCATTTTGCAGGAAGGATGGCAAACTTCGCCGTCCCATCTAAACTCTATTTGTCCGACAAATAGGACGCCCTATCAAAACCGCCCAAACTCTGCACAGCCAGATACCTTCCTTGGAATACATAAAAAATGTCCAAAGAACTGTACCTCTACGACCTATAGGTTGCGAGATAATTGCAAAAAAAAAAAGTATGATGTCACATGTGAAGCAAGGAAAAGAAAAATTTCGTTTGAAATATGATCATCCGTATTTGCCTAAGTTTACTTAGGAAGATTTGAAACATTTTACCGCGTATATCGGAGTTTGCATGCCTCGTGGAATGGCTGAGTGCACACGTTGCAACAGCGTGGTGTCTGCTATACACACAGCATATAAAAACGAGCAACTAAGTTACTTTCTATGGTAACTAGCTTTGGACCAATTCCTTCAGATGTCCCAACCAGGAAAAACTGCAAATATATTAGATATGGCAATCGTGGCAGGTATAAAACCGAATCGCCACGTCCAGTCTAGCAATATGGGCATTCCATATCCAGCCAACCACGTCCAGGCGATGTGATGGATATGACGTCATATTTTTCTTTCGCATTTATCTCAAAATTGTGTATCTACAAGTACAGTTCTTTGAGTATTTTTTAAGTATCCGAAGCGAGGAATATCGCTGTACAGAGTTTTGACAATCTTAATGGGACACCCTGCAGATTAGGTATATGGTACGTCAAACAACAATCACATAGTCGGAGTCAGAACGTTGTTGCTGTTCACCACTCGCTGGACGGAAATGGCAGGAATGGAAGTTAGATAATCATAACAGCAACATCAGTCCACCATAAACTAATGTTCCCACCGTGTGCAGAGAACGAAAGAGCAATTTCGGTGTGCTTCATCTACTAACCGTATCAGGTTCAGTGTTCCACCTTACTTGCTTTGGGAACATGCAAAGACCTGACTCGGAACAGGGAGCTTACTAAAGCTATGTTCAATAAATGTGGGAAGTAGACAAGATACACAGGAAGGGTATACGAAACCCTTTATTTTTCACTCTTTACAATAATTTCCGGACTTCGGAATACAGAGACCAACCACTTGTGGCCTGAACGTAAGAATATAAAAAATATTAACTAAACTCTAACTTAACTTTGGAATAACAAACGAGGGCCTACGTGGAAGATTGGCCGTATATTAACAGGAAGCCGTATGTAGTACAGAGAACTGTTAACACTACAATACGTTTAAAATTATCAAGAGGATTAAACCTCTGGCCTGGAAGGCAACCAGCAACCGAGTAAAACTGCTAAGGCAAGCGGCCTGCTTCTACTAACTCCTTCCTCTCTCTTGCTTGGCAAAAAGCCACAACTTAAGTACTTGGCGTTCGCCAGACAAATTTGCATAAATAAGTTAAAGCTTTTAATTCTGGCCGGAAGTAGAAAATAAGAAGTGATAGTAAAGATTTAAAATAAAATAAACGTTAGTAAAATTTAAGATCCTTACAACCGGTCGAAGCCTTTGCCCCCTGATCATCTCCATCATTTCAAGGTGGATCGATGAGGGATATGAGTTTGTAAGACAATGTTTGAATGCACACCTGTAGCTGATTTATTTTCTCGATAGAGCTGAGAGATTCCTTATTATTCACTATATTTCCCAGATTTAAGTTCCTGTGACTATGATTTGATTCCTGAATATAAGAAATTACTTCTCAACTCTTCCGGGGATTATTAAGGCAATCAACAGAACAAGCATTGCTACAACTGTATTTCAACTTCCACGTCATTGCCAACAGGATGTATGTAATCATCCTGTTGGCAATGACGTGGGTAATGCGAGGTCTGCATCAAAGGAAGAATAGTTTCGCAGTGGTAGGATTTTTGTTTCAATCATAAATGATTAATTGCTACTGTAAAAGTTCCAACCATCGTACATAACAAATTTAATTTATTTGTGAGCGAGTTTATTATTATTTTATCAGCAGCATTGGTTACCTTTTTATATAATCACTTTTAAACTATACCTATCTTAACAGAAAGTTTCCTCTTTCTTCGTAGTATCTCTTAATATCCTTCAACTACATTTTGACATCTATGCTAAAGGCGATTTTCAAAGCGAAGTTTCATCTGATTTTTAATCTTAATGAACTTGCTTTATACGCGCCATTCAATAAACAAATAAAGCACCGCACTCAGCACTGCGGCATATTGCAGTCAAAATACACATGGCAAGATGCCAGTGCTTTAAACTATTTATTGCACTTCATTTGTTTCCTTGCACGTACATAATTTGCATGAAGAGATCTAAATGTATACAGTGGTGGCCAAATTTGTGGACACTTTTGGAAGTTTTTATGTTTTTGAACTTTGTATGCTTATAGAAAACGTTACGTTTCACAAAATGCAAACTTGTATATATCATTCTAAATAGAATTTATTACTGAAATCAATACAAAACACAAAATTCAATTATTTGCAATACAAAAAATGTTACACGATAATAGTTATCGATATACATTAGATAGTGATAATTGCAGTGAGTTATCAGTACTTAGTAGGGTACCCTTTATTTTTTATTACAGCTTCACATCGACGTTTCATTCAGCTGACAAGAGCTTTAAGCTCTTCTTTCGTTATTACATGATGCCAGGAAACAATTATAGCCTCAATTAGTTCCCTTTTATTTGATAGGCGCCTCATTCGGACAAGAGTTTTCAAACGGTGTCACAAATTTTCGATAGGATTGAGATGAGGACTGTTTCCTGGCCATAACAACAATTTAATGCTCATTGTACGAAACCACTCTTTCGATATTTCGGCCGCGTGGCAAGGAGCAGAATCCTGCTGAAAAATAAACGAAGCATTGTTGGGAAAGAGATCTCTGATGGAAGGAAGAAGTTTTGGTTATCGAAAAGTGTCAATTTATTTTCAGGCATTCAGTGTCCCATCGATGACATGAAGGTTGTAGGGTTTATATTTATTTTAACTAACATTTATTTTAAGTTTAAACTATCTTTCCTGTTAAGCCTTACTTTCCACTGGAACTGCCAATGCCAGAGTATGTAAATTTTAGTAGAACGCGCAAGGATTCAAATTTATCAGCGGAAGTATTCTGAGTTAAATAGAAAGGAAACGAGGTCGAAGGTGTGCTTTCTTGCTTCACGAGTGTGGAGGTGGCTAGTTAGAAATTGAAGAACCACGCGTTTCGGCCTGTGTGCTTGCCTCGGCAAATTGTTAATCTTTCAACATAATATTCAGAGTTTGCTGAATTATCAGCGGTATTTTAGAACGCGGTGAGGTTAGTTACGTTTAGAGAGCCTCGTAGTTAGTCGCTTGTTATTATCTCTTTTTAGTTTCTTATTTTTATTTTACCGCCGGGTCGGCGTAGTTTGTGAGCGTCAAAAGCACGCATTTGTAATTTCTAAAGTTGAATAAAAAGGGACTTAAACCCTTCTCAAGACTCTGTCTAATTTCCAGTTTTCAGCAGTCACCACTTTGTTGCGTGCAGGTTGGAAGCGCGCAACTTTACAAGGTGACCAATACAATCTGCTGACATGCATGACCAAATCATAACACTAACTGGGTTTTTCACAGTTGCTTGAATGCAGTCAGGATGTAGCTCTTCTCCTATTCTACGTCTTACATATTTTCGCCCATCACTACCGAATAACGAGATCTTAGTTTTATCATTCAATATAACTTGTGACCACTGATCATCTGTCCAATTAATGTGTTCCTTTGCCCACTGTAGTCTTTTTTTTTTTTTTTTTCGTTGCTGAAAATTAAGATAAGGCTTTTTTCGTGGAATTCTACCTCTCAGTCCAACATCTGTTAATCTTCTCCTGATTGTTCTTGAACTGACAGAAACAGCAGCATCATTCAGATCACTTCTGATGGCCGCTGATGACATTTTTCTATCTTGGAGACATAGTCTTTTTATTCTTCTGTCATCAATAGATGTGGTGCACCTTTTTCGGCCTTTTCCTTCTTTTTTTTTATTGAATTTGTCTCCTGATATCGTAAACAAAACTTTCGGACTCCAGATGTAGTCACTGAACCACCCACCTGTCTTTCAACTTCAGCATAGGAAAGACCACTTTCTCGTAACACAATAATATTACATCTCTTTCTAGGTGTCCAATCTACTCTTTTATTTGATGTCATTGCTTCTTGACTATGTATTAAAAATTTTTACAAATATTCCTACTTGTAATTGCAGTGTATAAGAAACAGGTCCTCCTTTTACAGAACAAAGCAAAATAATGAATTGTTTCAAGTGTAAACATGATGTCAGTTTCTACTGGCAGTTACTAACATTTGATTGGTTCTCAGAACAAGAACAGTGATTGGCCAGGAAAGCTAGACATTGCAAACCACTTCATAACTGTGTTTTTTATTTATATTAAAGTACATATAACTTTTTTTGTATTGCAAATAATTGAATTTTGTATTTTGTGTTTTGTAATAAATTCTCTTTAAAATGATATATACAAATTTGCATTTTGCGAAACGTAACATTTTCTATAAGCATACAAAGTTCGAAAACATAAAAATTTCCAAAAGTGTCCACAATTTTGGCCACCTACTTTGTCATATAATTTTTCAAGAATATTTCATAAAATTTTAAGCTCTCCTTAAAACATCAGCAAATACAGTTGTCTCATCTTCAAAAGAAAGCTAATTTTCATTGAAATTCCATTTTATGATAATAAGGAACATATACTTGCTTTCTGTTGATTAACCACATTAGAACAAATTGCAACCAGCCTCTGAATCTGTGCCTCGCCCTAAGATTTTGCAAAACTTGCAAAATATGATACATCATTGCCATTAAAAAGCAAAATTTATTGTTCCTTGATGATATAACATATTACAATTTACAAAAAATCTGTTATAGTTCAACAGTGAACAGTTTTAAAAATATATTTGTAAACTTGTATCAACTATTTACGTCATGAATAACGTGATAAAAATCCTGGACAAAATTCCTGTCTTCTGTTCAAGACAGAAGCGTGACAATATGATCGAAAATGATACTTTAGAGGCTTTTTGTATAGGTTTCACATCTGTCTGATAAAATTTCTATATTTCCTCTGTTATCCTAAGCCTTCATGTACAGCTTGATTGTAAATATTTATTTAAACACGCTCAATAAATTTTATTCGCAGCTAAATTAATACTGTTAATCCGAATGCACGAATCGGTCTTTCTCCGAGGGCAATTTATCATTTGTTTAAGTATTCTGATCTTAAAACATATTTTCTTTTCATTTTTAAATCTAGCTTTGCTGGTTTATTGAACCAAAAGGATGGATCAAGGAAAGAGAGGACTACTCCCTTTTCATCTTTTCCAAATCCCACTGGTAAGTGAAGTGTTTAATACTGCTGTAAGAATGTATAAATATTTCTGTTTATTAATTTGTATTTTGATTTTGAAAATTAATATATTTATTTAAGAGGACTCATACACCTTAAACCCCACATGATTTTCGACTATGTGACTGTTGCAAGAATTGGAATATTTTATTTATTTTAAAAGCAATTTCTTCCAACCGTTTACAGCTGAGTACATAATATAGCTGCTTTGGAAACTAGTAACCAGAAAGTTTGTGTTGCCACAAATATTTTTGTAATTTAATCCTCTTTGTGACAAAGTATTTCGCCATGTTTCCACCTTGCGCGCATGATATTTTAAAAATGGGTAATGGTACATACTTGAAATTGGATGGAATTCTTTATATGGGCACTATTTTCTAACGGAACCAACAATCTGATGAATATTTTAATATTGAAAAATTTTATGGACGAAAACATTACAAATTTTTTTTAAAAACACATTTTATAAACTCAACTCAAAATAAAATAAAAATTTAACTTGAAATTTTTAGAATTTTAGGTTCACAGTAGTTTCCCAATGTTATAAAAGCTATATATTAAATATGGAATTAAATTATGAAACAGAATGTTTTAAACTGTGCGCGCAAGTTGGAAACATGACGAAAAATGTTGTCACAAAGCGGATTAAATTATAAAATTATCTGTGGCAACACAAACTTTCTGATTACTATTTCAGAAAGCAGCTATATTATGTAGTCAGCTGTAAAACGTTGGTAGTAATTGCTTTTAAAATAAGTAAGTTATCCCAATTCTTGCAACAGTCACCTATTCGAACATCTTATGGGTTTTAAGGTGTATGAGTCCCCTTAATGAACTTTATTATGTATTTTTGTTTAGCGGAATTGTTGGCCTCTTTTGGTACTATTAAGTATTTATTTCGTACAGTGCATTGTGCATCTTCTAATTCTGAGTCGAAATATTTAAAATTATTAAAATGGTTCAATGAGAAGCTAAAATTTAGCGAAAACCCTCTTGATGGTCCTTTATTATGTATTTTTGTTTAGCGGAATTGTTGGCCTCTTTTGGTACTATTAAGTATTTATTTCGTACAGTGCATTGTGCATCTTCTAATTCTGAGTCGAAATATTTAAAATTATTAAAATGGTTCAATGAGAAGCTAAAATTTAGCGAAAACCCTCTTGATGGTCCTTAACCCTTTGTTGCATCATGTCCGCTCTAGTAGACAAAAGTTTAAATTTGTTTATTCTTCTGTAAATGCCTTAACAGATTCCATTCCTGCGTTTATTCATTCTATGTTATCAGAGCTTCCAACTGTCGATCATAGATGGTTCTATGGCATCACTAAATAAAGCATTGCTATTTGGAAAATGGCTGCTACTTCTGTTTCCAAGTTAGTACCATTTCTCATAGTAAACATTATATAATAGTACTTACATTTTCTTATACTGCCATTTTTTATTCATAATTAGTCATTTTAGACATTTTATTTTAAATGTCAGTTTGAGAAAATTGTGGAGTGGGTAGATAAAGATCTACCCAAAAGAGTGAATTGAAACCCAAATGTACTGCTTATCAAGTCAAAACACCACTGGAAATGTTTATGTTTGGCAAGGAATTTCTAGAACATTTGACATTTGAATCCAACAGGTACAGGTTACAAAATCGTAGCAAAATGAATTCAATCACAATCGACGAAATGAAGGTATTTTGTTGGATCTGTATGTGCATGTCAGTTGTAGATTTGTAAGGATCTTAAGTTTTACTAACGTTTATTTTATTTTAAATCTTTACTATCACTTCTTATTTTCTACTTCCGGCCAGAATTATAAGCGTTAAGGTTTTTATGCAAAGTTTGTCTGGCGAACGCCAAGTATTTAAGTGTGGCCTTTTGCCAAGCGAGAGATAGGAAGCAGTGAGTCAAAGCAGGCCGCTTACCTTAGAAGTTACGCAGTTGCTGCTTGCCTTCCAGGCCAGAGGTTTTAATCCTCTTGATAAAATTCAAACGTATTGTAGTGTTCACAGTCTCTGTGCTACATACGCTTCCTGTTATTATAAGGCCAATCTTCCACGTTTATTATTCTAAAGGTAAATTAGAGTTTAGTTTTATTTTTATACTTTTACGTTAGACCCCAAGTGGCGGGTCAGTGTATTCCGAAGTACGGAAGTTATTGTATATAGGGAAAAATAAAGGGTTTTGTATACCCTTCGTCTGTATCCTGTCTACTTACCACAATTAGTGAACATAGCTTTAGTAAGCTCTCTGTTCCGAGTCAGGTCCTTGTATGTTCCCGAAGAAGGTAAGAAGGAACATAGAACCTGATAGATTTACCATTTAGAAGATGGTAATGATCACTGCAAACAAGGCAGGAAATGATTTCAAATGCAATAGCCGTAAATCATTGGGAAGAGATTTGTATGCAAGTACGTTTCAAGCATGCTGTCCACTGTAGTGAACAAACTGTAGCAATTATTTAAAACGAAATTTGAATAAAATTAATTTCTCTTATTATTACTAAGGTTATTTTAAGTAGAAAAAATACAAACATTTTCGTTTAACTTCTCTAGATTATTTGTATGCAACAATGGGTTAACGGCAAAGTTTTGATCTCCAAGTTGGTGACATTTGGCGATATTTGGCAATGTTTGGAAAATTGGCGGAATTCTGAGAAATTCCGGGAAATGCATTTTCGGATCCCTGGAAAGCTTCCAGAAGTGATATGCAGCTCTATATACAGGATGTCTCAAAAATGTAACGACAAACTTTTAGGAACGGTAAGGCATATCATAAGAATTGAGAACTGCATGACAACCCATGAGCGGAAACGTCATCGTATGCTGCTAGGTGGTGCTCTGTTCGAGAGCGCTGAAGATCAATATCACAAAATATTTAAAAACAGCATATCTTTAAAATTCCAGATAGAATGTTAAGGATTGCAGTATATAGTTTTATTTTTCCTATATTACAGTAACTCACGTTTGTTTTCGGACACTTGTACTATAAGGTACTTTCTCCGTCCTATCTGTATGCCTTCGTGGTGTAACGATAGCACACTCGGCGAGTATTCGAGAGGTCCAGGTTCGAGTCCCGGCGAAGGCATTGCTCATTTTTCGCGTTTCCTACTTTAACTAATGCCTTTACAATAATTTCAAATGTATTTTCGGAGATCTCCTACTGAATATTGAAACACAGATTTCAATTCTTTTTTTAAATGTGTATTTTTTTATTATTTTGAGCCTTGCTTCTTTTAAAATAAATATCATCAAAATATTCCTTGCAATAAATAATTAACTCAAAACATGCTGCAAAATGATTCCCATAATAATTTGGATACTCGAAAGGTTTTTTTGAAATATTTCAGCAGATGATGTTTCTTATTGTAATTTTTTGTTTTAAAATTAAAAATGCATCACAAGAATTGCCGTCTACATTTGTAAATTATCACTCAGCAAAATATAGTGACAGTTTAATACCTGAAATCAGCATGGCAATACATTACAAATTAACAACAAGTTCTGTTATCTCTACATATAATAAAAGAAAGAGTCTGTCTGTGTGTGTGTGTGTCTTTCGTTCACGCTGCGCGTATGCTAATAGACCCACAGCTACGAAATTTGGTACATAGGTGCATCTAGACAAGAGTCAGTGCACCTCGAAGCGATTTTTTCCAAATTAGAATTATAAATTTTTTTTATTATTATTTTACGTTTTGTGACGAAATCGCGTCATTTTGAGACAAAATGGGCTATAGAAAAGCGAGATTTTACTCTACACACTCCATTTTCACATCGTCATGAGGGATTTTTTTCTAAAAATGTTTATTTTAAAAAATGTACAGTTTATTTTTCTTTGATTTTTGGACACGTTAAACTTTCATCCTTGCGAATGCTTTTACAAAAAGAATTTTGGAAAAATGATAATATTTTGTATTTTAGAAAAAAAATTTAAATGAAGCTTCCGAGTACACTTCTCACATCTCTCATCTTTAAAAATGTGATTTTGGCAACAATTTTCCTGTCTTATTGTTGTTGATAGATTTTTGATGAAATCGTATCATTTTGAATGGTTTCATTCTTTTAGAAATATGGGTTTGGCAACAATTTTTCATCGCATTTCTTATGTCACTGTTTTTAAGAGATTGGCATATTTCATTGTCATTTATATATATATATATAATACCTTTTTATTGATTTTTTTTTATAAAGTTGTTCTGTAAAATAAAATTCTGCGCGGAATTTTATGGTTTTTGAGTTGCTTTCATGTTATTTTTTGCATATTTCACTGTTTGTAAGATATTGGAAAGTTTTGCATGATTTTTTTTCTTCAACGGAAAGTTGGTTAATTTTTTATTAGGATAATTAATATTTGTATTAAGGGATATAGTTTATTGCATTGTAATTTTTTTCTCTTGAAAAATTAAGATAAAATATCATTAATTGTACTTTACTTTTCAGAATTTTTTGTATTCTTTTATGTTATTTATTGCTCATTTCACTGTTTTTAAGATACTGAAAAGTTTTGAGTGATTTTTTTAGGAAACAAAATTCTTAACCTTCATTATACCATTTGAGTTCTTAAGATTTTGCAAAGGGAAGTTGGTTAATTTATTTATTAGGATAATTAATATTTGTATTAAGAGATACTGCTTATTTCATTGTAATTTAGTTATACGTAATAACTTTTTTTATGAAGTTGTTCTGCAGGTGACAGGTGACGGAGGACGAGGGCGCCTGATGTTTAATAACATAGGTAAACAGGCATATGCCCCGCGTCCTCCACTATCTAGTGGCAACAACTCCCTGGAGCCTCATCAGGCTGCCTCGGGAGTATATTTGAATCTTAATGAGAAAGTTACATGGCCATACAAGGGCGGTTGACATAGTCTACATTACAAGTGATGTGTATGACATTTGAAAGTTTTAGGATTACAGTGGTTGTTACAGGAAATCTTAAAAAAAAAAAAAAAAGGGGGGGGTGGAGGTGGCATAAAAATGTAAGACATAATACACATAACAACACACTTAAAATACACAGAACATACTCACAGACTGCTAAGTAGAGTACTAATAATGCATTCATGTGATGCTGTTAGAACATATAATGCTTAGCAGATGTAATACTATGTGACATATAAAAACGTATAATAAAACTGGTAAGATCACAGGATGCAGAGCAGAGATAAAGCTGCGATACTAGTGAAAACACATGGTTCATGCCAGATATAAAGCACGCGTGTAACATTGCCAGATATAAAGCACGCGCGTATACTAATTAAAACACATGATGCAGGGCAGTTTTAAGACAGATAATAACATAAGTTGCAAATAATTATTAGCAATGAACTTTTGCTTTACATATGAAACAGATGGTGGTATATGAGTAATAATACTTATGGGGAGACAATTCATAGTGCATGAACCTAGGCTAACACATGATAGGAGTACATGATGCAGAGCAAATATGTTAATAGTATATACACATTATGCAGAGCAAATATAGAGCTAAATAAAAGACATGATTCAGGACAACTATAATACTGATAAAAACACATGACTTTGGGCAGAGATGATGCTATTTAAAAGCACATGATGCAGGACAGAGATAATACTAATGAGAAACACATGATGCAAGCATGAATATGATACACATGGTACAGGGCATATGTTATACTAATAGAAACTCATGATGCAAAGCAGATATAATACAAATAGG
Organism: Stegodyphus dumicola; assembly: GCF_044657685.1. Taxonomy (NCBI): domain Eukaryota; kingdom Metazoa; phylum Arthropoda; class Arachnida; order Araneae; family Eresidae; genus Stegodyphus; species Stegodyphus dumicola. The sequence goes on along the minus strand of NC_140772.1, from coordinate 14,617,838 downwards.
AGCATATGATACAAATAAATATTAGGGTACTTTATGCAGAGCAGGTGATGCTGGTATATACACATGATGCAGAGCAAATCTAGAGCTAATTAAAAACGTGACATAGGGCAGATATGATACTAATAGAAATACATGAAAATACATTATGCAGTGCAGTTTAAGTTCTAATGAACACGTATGATGCAAATCAGATATGAGAAAAGAAAAGAAAGGGCCACATGCCGCTGAGCAGGTATAGTACGATTAAAATCATTTGATGCAGGATAGATATGATACTAATGAATATACATGATGCAGAACAGATAAATAGCTTATAGGCTCATATGGTACAGAGCATATGTTGTACTAATAGGAACGCATGATGTAAAGTAGATGTAATACAAATGAAAATATTTAATGCAGATAAATATTTGGGGTAAACAGTTGGTGTTTGGTGTTTCATATAATGCATATGATAGTATATGTGTTAAAAAAAAAAAAAAAAAAAAAAAAAAAAAACTTATGATTAGACAACTCATAGTGCACGAACTTAGGCTGTCATACGATTGAAACACATAATGCAGTGCAAATATGATATTAATGTATATACATGATGCAGAACAAATATAGAGCTAATTAAATGACATGGTGCTGAGTAGATGCAGTACAGGTGAAGAACGAGTAAATACACTTGGTACAAAGTAAATATGATGCCAATAAATATACATGGTGCAGAGCTGATATGATACTAATAGAAAAGCAGATATAATACGAATAAAACACATTGTGCAAATAAATATTAAGGTAGACAAAGATACATATGATAATATATGAGTAATAAGTGCTAATAGAAACATATGATACAGAGAGCTGATATGATGCTTATAGGAAGGCATGCTACGGAGTCGTTATAATACTGACAAAAGCACATAATACTGTGCTTGTATAGAACTAATAAGGACACATGACAGCGTTAAAGTTCATTAAATATTTGCTATTGTGCAAGAGTTCTCAAACCAGTTTAAGTTCTGTTTAGGTATAAGATATAAGGTATGCGTGTGCAAATTGTAGTTTCCTGGATAAATGCAGTGGAAAACCTTATGTTGATTAAATGGGCTGGCAGATATCCTGACCTAGTGCCGCGATAAATTTTATAATTTTACATATTGCATTAATGCTTCCCTTGTGCTTTATTATCAGTCGGTGGTAGGCAGTTATGTTGCTCGTGGGCATGAAAAGATGCATGGTATTTGTCAGAGGGCACCTGAATAGGTAGTGGTCTGACGTTCCGTCTTCTCCACAGGCACAGATGTCTGTATTTGATATCCCATGTCGATGAAAATAAGACGGTAACGGCCCGTGACCTGTTATGTAGTTTACCAAAGGAGCAATGGCGATAAGGCGGTCAGTTGATACCTTTGAAATACGCTCATAGGTGCGCCTCCCTGTTTCCGCATTAGTCCATTCTTCTTGCCATTGTCGTATTGCTTGTCCCTGCAAATGACGCTTTAGATAGGATGGTAGGGCAGGAATATTTATTTCTTGTGCTTCGAGATTGCTTGCAGCATCCTTAGCCAAACGGTCAGCTGCTTCATTTCCCTGGTTGCCATCGTGGGCTTTGACCCAGACCATGGTAATTTTAGTGTGACGATTATGCTGCAGGATGTCTTGCAAGTTAATGATGCTCGGCGATACATGGTGTTGATTTTCTATTGCATTTATTGCTGAAAAGCTGTCCGTGTATATGGTAGCTGCCTGTATATTGTTGTTGAGTATAGGCTGTACCGCTGCTGTGAGAGCAGTAACTTCCGCCTGAAAGACGCTGTTTTCCGGTTTCAGATGTCCTTTCCATGTGTATTCGGTGTTGGAACCATCATAGTGTATAAAGGCACTACCTACTCCATGTTCATGCTTCGAGCCATCCGTGTATATCTTCGTGAGGGTGTCTCGATGAAGGCAGTTGGATTTAGCTGTGCGTATGCCTGTCCCTTTTATTGAGGGATGTGTACACAATACGTCGCCCCGATGCTCATATTGGACTGGGCTATAGGTAGTGTTTCCAAATGTCGCATCTCGGCGCAAGTGGATCAGTTGGGCATATGCAGATTCCATTAAGGCTTTGATATGCAGTGGTATGATACCAGCTAGTACCTGTGCTGCATTTGTGGCTGTAGTTCGATATGCTTTGCATAGGTTTATCGCAAAAGGTCTTTGCAAGGCTGATAGTTGACGGATTTTCCTGGCTCCCATTGGGTTTGCCCAGATTGGGGCTGCATATAATGCGATTTTCTCTGCAACTGTGAGATATAACAGTTTCTGAAAATGGGGGCTCTGACCCCAATTCTTGCCCTGAAATTGGCGCGCTGTTCTCGCTATTCGAGATGTTTTAACACGAAGGTCTTGTATATGAGGAATAAAGGTTAGACCGGAGTCCCATGTTACTCCTAGATATTTAAGATTTTTAACGAACTTAATATTTCTCCCGTTTAATTTAATACAGGGCCGTCGTGTTGGATTTGTTCCTGGCCTTGGAATGATCAACGCTGTTGACTTTTCTGTTGATATTTGAAGCTTAAGTCGAGTGCAGTAGTCAGCAAAAAGTGTGCAGACTTCTGTGCCGTTTTTCTCCAGTTCGTTGCGTGTGCGTCCTCGCACCAGGAGTGCAGCATCATCTGCGTACAGACGGAAGCTGGCAGCGAAGCTGCTAGTAAATTTAATAATTCTTTATTTTAAAGATGGCAAAAGTATTTGAAATATCCTGAAACAATCCCTGATGTAAAGCAGTCTATCTTGGATACATTAAAACGCTGGAAATTGCGTGGAAGTGTTGAAAATGCTCTGAAGTCGAGACCGTATTTCAAATTAACTCGAATGATTCAACAGATTTATTCTATAAAAATTCAAACAACACCCAACGTTAGTGCTCTAAAACTTGTAGCGGATTTCGAAGAACAGTGTGCAATAAAATTTAATCCTGTAACTGTTAGAAGAGTCCTTAGGACGTTTGGATACAGAGGATGATAAGCAAGATTTTGGGAGGGGGTGTAGTTCGGTATATTTAATTACGGCAGGACACTGGAGGGCTGTCTGCCAAAGGGGAGGGATGTCTTTGTGGAGATAGCGTTCTAAGGGAAACTGGCTCAAACAAACGTTATACATGGTGAAAACCATGAAAACGCCCATGCAGCCAGCCCGTGCGCCAAGATTCGAATCCCAAAGAGACTTTACCGCTCAGCTGCTAGTGAGACCGATCGGAAAGATGGAAATTTATAGCAGAATTCATAGTAAGCAAAGATTTATCATACTGGAATATTTGCACACAAGTCAAAAATTAGCATACTAGGGTCCGATGGACGAATCACCTTAAAGGAAAAGCCGAATGAAAATTGAATCCGAAAAACCTAATTGCTGCTACGCACGACATAAGTGTTTGGAAATGTTTCGATGCCTCTGGGATAGAAATTTTAACTTTCATAGACAATAATATGGATCAATATAAATACACAAGTATTTTTAACGGAAACTTTAATTTTTTGAAAGCATCTGCAAGAAAACTTGGTAAGTAAAATACATTCAAGTTCTATCAGAATAACAATCTAAAATGTACAACCTTAAATATTCGCTTGTAGTTATTATACAACTGTCCTGAATTTTTTATCAAAACTCTACCGTATTCTCCGGACTTAAATTCTACCGAACATATATGGAGAGAAGGATAAGAAAACGTGACAATGTTTTCGATAGCTTTTCTAAAAGCCGTTCTTACAGAAGAATGGAACAAAATGGAGCATTCTTACTCTAAAAAATTAGTTGAGTCCATGCCAAAGCGTAGGAAAAATGTAATTCTAACTAAAAATATCCAACGAAATATCCCTTTATTTTGATGTTTTTATTAAATATAAACTGTTATTAAAAAGAGTTTGTCCAAAGTGCCCTATTACTTATGTGAGTTCATTTTCACGACGTTTCGTTTTGAATATTATCTTTTATGAAAAACGTTTTGAGTGACGTTTTTCAAAACAAGCACCTTAAAAAAAGGTGCTGAGTAGTGTATGTGAAAGAAAAATAAAGTCATTTCACTGGTATTTAGTAACTGATATTTGCTAATAAGCATATATATATGTAAAGGATAACACAAACACACATATATATTGTGATAAGGTCGCATAAATCTACTACGAATGATTTCAAATTGCAAATTCAGAGTACAATATACGTGATGAAATCACGGGGCTAAATATAATTATTTAATTGTTATCAAAATAATATTAAGTTATAAAAATATAGTTGTTATTAAAATAATATAATTGCTGGCAATGTTAAAAACGCAGGCTCGAGAGCCACATATGGCTCTCGCACGATTGATGTATAAAATTTGATTTTTGAAAAAGATATAAGTTTCTCTCTTGTCGAATTGTATGTAGCCATTTTTAGCATTCAATAATTTTTTTTTACGCTGTGTTTTGTTTTCAACCTGATGTAACAACCCAGGGTTTGCATAGCGGTTTCAGCCACTACACCACAACATGAAGGAAGATAAAATAAATTTTCAAATTTCCTACAAAACTCTTTAATTTGCACATTTTCAGCAAAATTAAGTACAAAATATATTAAAGATTCTTTCTTAAATCATTTTAAACATCCTCATATTAAATAAAACGCAAACTAAAATGAAAACGTAAATAAAATTAACTTGCACATAACTCTTTTGATAAAGTTTTAAAGTGAATAAAAATGAACAAAATGTAGAAATTAAGTAATTTAGTTCATTCTAAATTTTAAAAAAATAAACTGGAGGATAAATTAAGCATAAGAATTTTTTAAACAAAAAGAATTTTTTAATAACAAATAAGATAGATTCAACTATACTCTTCTTCAAAAGCTAAAACTAGTTAAATAAATCTTTGACATCTCTCTGACTTTGTGCTATCAAACAGGGAAACGTTATCATCCTTTCTTACTTTACTTAATTATTTAACGAATATATTTTAATTTTTAAGCAATGCCCGTAGATCGTTTTCCATTTTAATTAAGAAATAATTCAACATTGGCCAATTTTTGATTTTAATGCTTGATTTTATTTTTGTTTTTAATGCTTGCACCACCAAGATTATTTTCCCCTCATTGTTTATTCATTCATCTTTTAAGAATAAATCTGTTTTGAGGACAGCTTTATGACAAGCAAGGTTAAATTACTAAACCACTGTATTAATTAATTGGTAATTGAATTAGTCTTTTCTCCTTGAAATCTAAAAATGGAAAGAGAGGAAAATAAAGCGCGGTCATACATAAATACATAAATACACACATATATGTATATATATATATATACATATATGTGTGTGTATGTATTTATGTATATATATATATGTATATATGTAATAAAAACAAAATTTAGAAGTACTGGAACACTGAGACGTAGACACGTAGCAATGTTGTTAGGCGTAGAACGTAGATCCATCCATATTAAAGAGGAAGAATACTGATTGCGTAGAATACTGAAAACGTCGTACCGCAATGAATAAGAAATTTGGCAGTAGAGGCAGATTTAATTCCATTTTATTTAAATTCACATTTATACTACATTTCATTTGGCTCTCTAATCGTGACTATTTTCAGAATATTTACATTTTTAATACTATTGCGATAGAAAGAGAACACGGCGAAATGAAATGGCGTCCAAGCAGCAACAGGGATACAAACGAAGTAAGTATTTATCTAATATGGCAGCCCACCAATGAGGAAGGTTTCATTTAGCAAATTCTGAGCTTCCAATTAGCTACGCCATCAGCATTACGCAAGTCATGTGGCATAAGATTTATCTAACAATGACGAAGTCCAGAAACTTTATTAATTTTTTTTTCAAAACAAAGAGGAAATGACCAAATTAAAAATGAGGAATTAAAAGGCTATTACTAAATTAAATTATAAAGCTGATTTACATATTTTTTATCTTACATATATATATATATTTCAAGATTTTGGTAACAAAAATAGATTAAACACAAGCATTTGTTATGTTACGTAATAATACTTCTTACTATAATAATACTTCTTACTGTGTAAGATTTGTAGAAACATTAGGTTAATTGGAAAAGCCGGAGAGATGAAAAACCAGCAACCGCCCTCGCCGGGAATCAAACCGCGGACTTCTGGAGTACCGGCCCAGCGTACAGAACCACTACACCACGAAGGCACGCTAAGAAAGGGGGAGAAGTAACTTATATACTCCCCCTTTTAAAAGGTGCCTGGGGTTTTTAGGGAACGCAATCGCCAAATCCTGGGTAAGGAAACTCATCATCCAACACTCTTTTAGATCGGGCGCCACTATAGAGATATTAGGAAGATGTAAATTTAGCAATCGCCTTCACCGGGAATCGAACCACGGACCTCTGGAGTACCGGCTCAGCGTGCAGAACCACTACACCACGAAGACACGCTAGGAAAGGGGGAGAGATACCTTATAGATTATATATCAATAAATATAAATTTCATAGCTCAGTATTTTACTGTACAATTAATACTCTATGTTAATATTTTATTATGCAAAATGTTTTCTTTGTGTAAATATAATCTAAAGTAATTTGAGAAGGAAAGTCGGTTAATTTTAATCCCTTGCCTGTGGAACATATTTGAGAAAAAAAGCAAAAAATGGGAAAAAAAAACTTTCCCTTTAATTTTGTTGGTTATTATCATTAAAATGTTAGAAATAGATTATTTTTTAAAAAGCAAAGTTTAAAAAAAAATAATTACTGTATTCAATATTTTCACATGTATGGGAAAATGTTAATGGGTTACATTAATTTTTCCTCCAATTACAGCAAAATAAATCTAATTACATAATGTTCAAGATAAATATAATAAACTAATACAACAATATTGTTATTTATATCAACTGTCATGAATTCCATGTCCCTCAGATTCTCTTTCTTTTTCACAATACGAAAACGTAGCACAACACACAAGCCTACATCATAATAAATTTACAATAAAATCTAGGCTGGTGTCGTATCCTTTCTCCCGTTTCATTAGTTTTACGACAACAAAGGAAACATTGTTTGATTGGAGTAGTCTTTTTCTTCGTTGGTGGAATGTGTTCAGGAAAGTGTCGACCCGTAAGTCGCAACAAATTCACATTAGGACACCCTGGTCCTGTCGGCTGAATATATGGCTTATTATCTTCAATGATTTGTTTCACGACTGAGATTCTGCAGTCCATATTACATTTTCCACCGCCTGAGGACTGATAAATAAAGGAATTGCAAAGTGCTTGATCCAGAAGATGGAGAAAATATCTTCGCGTAGTATTTCTTTGAACGTTTTCCGACAATGGGATAATCTGTAAGATGTTGATCAAGTTTATTAACAGCTTCCATAGTGCAGTTATAGTCAGGTTTCAGTTCCTTTTGCTTCTCCCAATCTTGCATCTCAATCATTTCTGCAGTATGGTGCGAAGAAAGCAGGTAAATTTCTTTCCTGTTGCCCCATTTCAGGACTTTTTATACTTTTCCCCGCTGGAAAGCCAGAACGTCGCCTTTCTTTCTTTCCTTTTCTTTTTTCTTTTTTTTTTTTTTTTTTTTTTTTTTATTTGAAATCGAGTGGTAAGTCCTTCCTGATTGTTCGTATATTTTTAAATTTCAGGCCCGTATATTGGGAAAATGCTAAATTACATATTATGCATTGGACGAACTGCGTTTGGGCTTCACGGAATTGAAATGTTACGGTGAAACACCGAAATCTGGAGAATGTCGACTTTCACCGGTGAATGTCAACATTCACATAGTCTCTTGGTGTATGTCCGAAATATTTTCCAAATACTCTTACAGTGGATGGACAAAAATATGGAAACACCTTGTGAAATGCATATTTGAAAAGAAAGATTGATTTTAATGAAATATGTAGGTGGCGCTGGCGTTTTTGACTACTGACGCCACCTATACAACTTCGTAAATGTACTAAACAGTTCAGTTGTTGTTGTAGTACTGTTATGTGAGGTTGTCATTGCATTATGTCAGAGTTAACAGACTTCGAACGTGGGCAAATTGTTGGAGCACGTATGGTAGGTGCTTCCGTAAGCAAGGTAGCCGAGGTGTTTAGTGTTTCAAGAGGTACTGTATCGAAGATTTATTGCGCATATTTGAAAAGCTGAAAAACATCATCTGCTAAATCACAGCGCGGACGAACGTGTGTCCTAAGTGATCGTGACAGACGATCATTAAGGGCAATTGTGACGAAAAATAAGAAGACCACAGCTGCAAAAGTCACTGCTGAAATGAATGTTGTGTTACCGAACCCTGTGAGTACCAAAACAATTAGAAAGGAGCCTTATAAACAGGAAATTGCTGGCCGTGCTGCAATTGAGAAGCCACTCATCAGTGATGCTAATGCCCGTAACAGGAAAAGGTGGTGTTTAAGTCATAAAGCCTGGACTATAGAGCAGTGGAAGGGAGTAATATGGTCTGACGAGTCTTCTTTCACATTGTTTCTCACTTCTGGCTGAGTTTACGTCTGGAGAACGCCATCTCAAGCCTATAATACAGACTGCTTGTTGCCAAGAGTGAAACATGGCGGGGGTTCTGTTATGGTTTGGACAGCCATATCGTGGTTCTCTGCTAGCCCCATGATAACTGTGTCAGGGCACATGACTGCCAAGACTTATGTGAACATTTTGGCCGATCAAGTTCATTCCATGGTACAAACTTTGTTCCTCGATGGTGGTGGTGTCTTCCAAGACGACAAAGCCCCTGTTCACACAGCTCACATTGTTCAGTACTGGTTTTCTGAGCACGAGGATGAGTTGTCCCATCTCCCCTGGCCACCACAGTCACCAGACCTGAATATTATCGAACCTTTGTGGTCTACATTGGAACGGAAAGTGCGTTCTCGTTATCCACCGCCAACATCGTTATCTGAACTTGCCACCGTTTTGCAGGAAGAATGGTATAATATTCCCTTGGCAAACATACAGGAACTGTATTTATTCATTCCGAGAAGGTTGCAAGCTGTTTTCGATGCCAACGGGTTTCCTACACCATATTAAGCAAAGAAACATGTTTTCTTAAAGGTGTTTCCATATTTTTGTCCAACCCCTGTATTTCTGACTTACACCGGTCAATGTCTACTTTCACCACGTACTAATGATGAATGTTAAACATATAACAATATTATATTTTCTTCTCCGTCATTCAGTCGCGAAAAAACGCACTTGAAACTTGAAATAAGAACTTAAGAACATGAGAACGTAAAACACACAATACATTCAAAATGAGAAAGGAAAATAATAGAAGTTAAAAACTTACTTAATTATATAGTACGTTCTAAATGAGAAAATAAAATAACAGTAATAAAAATAACTTACTAAATTATGTTATTCAAATCTTATTTATTGCAACAACTTAAACTATTATGGCACTTTATGACCTCTCTTTTCGACTTTCACCAGAGCACATATGTGCTTGTCGACATACACCGGTGAGGGTCCGAATATACAAGAATGTAGTGAAATATTCGGTCTTTCACCGACGTATTTGTTGAATGTTGATATTCTCCGGTGAAAGTCGACATTCTCCAATTTCGGTCTTTCACGGTAACAGAAACACCGAACTCAGATTAGGCATTCCAAATTTGGAGCATTTGCGTTGCCCGGAGTTCGGGCATCACAGGCAAGGAGTTAATATTCCGCAAAAGTAATTTTAGTGAAAAAGAACATCTTCTGTTAATAACTCCAAAATGATTATCCTGAGCATTTAAAGCTGTGATTCTATTTCGTTGCAGAATTTTGTAAAACCAGAAAACTCTATAATAGACTTGTCCAAAGCAAGGCATGTAGACCTCAATCCAGCTTGACTAAAGATTCAATCCTATTCGGCTGCTTAAAAATTTAAGAAAGTGTCTTTAAAAAGGAATCATTTGACAATCTGTAGTAAGGGATTTAAAAAAAAAAAAAATAAAAGTTGTAGAAAAAGAAAATTCTTTCAAAATAAAATAAGTAAAGACTACGAGAACAGTATGGACGAACCTTTCTCGCATCGCAAGAACAATTGCCAACAAAAACCGTGTCAGGATTCTGCCAAATAGTCGTAGACTTTTTTTTCAAAACTTCACGAGATATTTATTTTTCAACTTAGAAAACTTTATAAAGGCAGCCATTTCACTTTTACAAAGCATGATTTTTTAAATCCCTGCACATTCCAATAGATTAAGAATAATAGCAAACACTGAAGGCAGACTATCTTTGTAAAATTAGTAGCAGACATCATCTTGGTATTGTACCTGTTACTGAAAAATAAAATAGTGTGGAAAATTACTTTACATTAAGACGGACGCTATCAGGTGATTTTGTGGTTTATTTTTAATGTGTGTATGTGATTGTGGCAAAGCCTCGAGGGCTATCTGCCTAAGGGGAGGGATGCCTTCGTGGAGGACTTTCTAAGGGAAACTGGCTCGTATACACGTTACACATGGGGAAAACCACGAAAACGCCCATGCAGCCAGCCCGTTCGCGGGATTCGAACCTCGGACCGAACTACCAGTGTTCAGCGACTTTACCGCTCGGCCGCTGGTGGGCTTATTTTTAATGCTTCTGCTTTTATTATATTTACTGTGAAAAATTATATTAAATAGTTGCATTAATTCATAATACCTAGTTTTGTAACGTTTATCTCTCATTCTGATTTTAACAGAATATTCTAAAACGATGTAAGGTTTATCTATTTATTTTTAACTAATAGTTCCTTTTAAGTTAGACCCACGCTTTTCATAAATATATAAAAAATATTTTTAAAAAAAAACTGAAATGTTTCAGATTTTAAATTACGTCCAAAGGGGCGTTTTTTTAACGTTTTGAATGTTACCTTTATTTATTAAATATCATGTTCTTTGCACTTAAACCATAAAATTCAGTTCAAGAGCAATATCGCAAAATAATGTTAAATTAAGCATATCTTTAGAATTTCCGATATACACAGTCTCGCGAGCTGGAGATAAAAGTATTTTTTTTTTTTTTTCTATATAACGTTGCCATTTCTCGCTTTTAAAGCATTGAGTTTGTAAATGAAAAATTCGTTAAAGTTTTACAAAATATAAAATCTATAATAAAACAAATTCCAAATTTGGGATTTCAGATGCCCATATTCGCAGTAGGATTTCGTCATTCAAAATTCGATGGCTCTATGTACCATTGTTTTATCACAATGCGAGAAATAGACAATCATTTATGCAGATTTTTCATTATTTAATTTCTTCAAATATAATGCAGGACTCTAACATTTTGTGGCAACATTTTGAAAAGTGAACCGACGTTTATGAGTCCGACGCAAAATGCCAAAACGAAAGCAATAGTCCTTCGGGACTGAAATCCCTTTGGACTAATAAATATCAGAATATAATAATTTCATAAATATATAAATATCAGAATATAAGTGAGACAACAAGAGTTTATTCAGATTAAAAGGTAGGCAAAAGTGCTACTTAAGCAAGAGTTTCGGAAGTTAGTTTTAGAGCGTGTCTGCCTATTCCAGGCCACGTTGTGCCGTGATGATTAGTGACTTGATTTAGTGGCACTGAGTGCTTCTAGCCATTCGGCTTTATCTCGCCGCTTTTCTACAAACCAGAGCCTTTCCTGTGCGTTGAATTTTCCTATGAATCGTTAGGCGGATCTACCGAATTTTGAATTTGTTCATCCTTACATATTTCTGTTAAGCCAGAAGTGCTTGGCGGGTAATTGTTAAGTTTGTGTTCCAATCAAAGAGTCTTATACACCCTTTCTTTTTAATTTTGTTTTGTTTCAAAAGAATAGAAGATAATTCTTCAATAGTCTTTTTAAAGTCTAGAGTGTACGCTCCCTAAGAGCATATTAGACTTTATAACATAGACTTTATAACTTTTAGTTCACGAGCTCATTAGAAACGTTTTTAAGGTGCTTCACATTTTGAATGGTATTTCCAGAATGCTAGGATAGCCCTAGCCATTGCTATTCAGCAACATTTTCTATATATTTTACGAGCAAAATTTTAGTAGTAGAAGTAGGAAAAATTTTTAAATACATCAGAAAAATCAATTTTAATCAGGAATTTAAAATTTTATTTGCCCTGAATTAAACTAATATCCCTTTGAAATTTTTCTTCTCATTTTTCAGTTTCATGCCTGAAGGTAAAGTGAATTCAGATGTTTCACTAAATAATCAAAATACAGTCAAAAGCCGTTAATTCGGACACCCATAATCCGGAATGATCTATAATCCGGAACTCAAAGCTAAAATCTTTCCGCGCATGCGCCACGTTGACACATGCGCATAGGCGTTTACGCGTGCGCGTAAGATATTTACGACTGCGCATATGCGTATGCGCAAGTGCAGAATACGTTTCCGCGTGCGCGTTTTATGTATAACGGACGGTATAGCTAATTATCTATTTCAGTCAATGTTGATGATTGCGTTGTTCCTTAATCTTCGAATTGGATCCGTATTATTATTTTTTGCAGACTGTAAGAGCAATTTTATAAAAGTAAACTTGAACTTTCGATTATGTCAAATAGAATTTCCGATGCTGGAGCTCCCAAAGGATCTACAAAACGAAAGTATGTTTCGATGTCCATCAAACAAAAAGTGGAATTGCTGCAAAAAATGGATAAAGACATGAAGAAGGTGACAGAGAGGTTAGTGAAAACGAAAAAATTTCGGTTGACAAGTTAGTCGGTATTCTCGGCACAGCAATTACGGGACTTGAACAGCGGAACTTTGTAACTGAACAAGAAATTGTGTCTGTTTATAGAATTAAAGAGAAAGTATTATCACATAAAACGAAGCAACTTAAACAACTTACATTGAAAGAAATGTTTAATAAAGTAAACAAATAAATATTAAGCTTTTTTTTGTAAATGTTGATACCCTTTAGATCATAATTGTTCTTTATTTCATAAATTACGGTTTTCTTATTTTTAATTTTAGAATTTCTGCATGCCATCTTACCAGATTTAAACTGATGATCTATAATCCGGAAAAATCGATAATCCGGAATCGCCGAAGTCCCGACGAGTCCAGATTAACGACTTTTGACTGTACCAAAGATTTGATCGAAAATTGTCATTGATATCAAATTTAATGCTAGAACCCCTAATTATTAGCATCTCTGTCGAAAAGAAAAGTCCATTATTTTGGCAATGTGGTAACTTCAGTGTTCATATAACTTTGAAATATCATAATCTAGATCTTTATATTTTTCGCAAGTAACTGTGGTAACGAGATTTCTAATATCAAATTTCATTAATAATGCTGTTAAGTAATAGATCAATTATATGAAGTTTATTGCCTTTTAACTTCTTTTTATTCTTCCACAGCCTGAGACGAATTTGTAATCGAATCGCGGAGAATAAATGGTTCGATTATATAATCTTGGTATTCATCGCCTCCAACTGTATTACATTGGCAATGGAAAGGCCTACAATACCTCCAGACAGCAAAGAAAGGATTTTTTTAATATCTGCTAATTACATCTTCACCGTAGTCTTCGCCTTTGAAATGGCAGTTAAGGTAAGTAGCTATTTGTGATTTTACATCCAACTAAGAAAGCTTTCGTATGCAAAAAAGCTTTCCGAAATTATTTCACCATGTGTTTTGCTACATGAATTTTGCAACTCAGTGTAATAAGTACACATTCTAACCATGAATGTGATATCGTTTTAGGTCCTTGCCAAAGGATTATGGTATGGTCCTAACGCTTACTTTAAGAGCGGCTGGAATATCATGGATGGTTTCGTAGTCGGTATATCGTTGGTGGACGTCATCCTATCCTTCGTTGCAGAAAGCAGTCCACGAATTTTTGGTATTTTGAGGGTCTTCAGGTTACTTCGCTCGCTCCGACCTCTCAGGTAAGATGGAATCAATTTTATAAATCAAAATTTTCCATAAGTACCTCGTTTGTAAATCACAGCTTACAGAAGAGAACTGAGTGGATTCCGAATTTCTATATTTCTAGATAATTTTTTTCAGTTTAATAATAAGCAGCTATAAATTTTATTTCTAAGACTTTGTAAAACATCAAAACTCCGGTATATTATTCTTCATATCTAGTGTTTTGGCATCCTCGGTGATTGCGGTGATTTGTAGCCAGAGGGCGCACCGCACAAAGAGTTAGTTGCGTTACAGAACGTAAGGAGAGTGGACGCGCCAAAATGTTGGGCGTATTACCGCTAATTGAGGTAATTGCATCGTATCTGTCAGGTGGCATAAAACTAGTATGATGTATTAGTTCACATGCCAGGTGGCAGAATATGTCTATCATGTACATGCCAGGAGGCATAACGCTTGTAAACATGCTAGGTGGCATACGATTTGTAAATAAATTGTAAATAAATGTACAGTAAAATATCTTGGCGCAATAGATCAAGGAACACACATCAACAACCTTCTGATCATTTGGATACGTACATCTAGCTTGGTGGCTCTTCTACCCTATTTTCAGATCCATACATTTTTGGCTTTCGTAAGCATATTTCACAAGTGTACATCTGTGTAGCCACCGAGAGAGTGGCTTCTAGAATGGACCAATGGGCATCCAGTGATATTTCTGTCATGTCACATGACCTTTCGTGTGCCTTTAAGATTTAAGCAAAATGGTTGAAAATATTTTGTTACGCAATTTTCTGTACAAAATAATCAAAGCATCGTCGATTTCTTCCGCAAATTTTCATTGCGAAGTTAGATCAGATATAAGCAATTGCGAAAATTTCGCTACCTGGTTGAAAGTATTTGAAATAAATACAAACACATGTTGGACACTGCGCAAAAATATCCATGTGAAATATTATTTAATAAACGGCAAATAAGGTGAAGAAAAAAGTATGTGATAAACGTCTGATCCCAAATGCTGTCTTTACGTAAAACTATCCATTTGAGAAAAATATTTACACCAGTTATATATGTAGTAAGTAGAAGTCAATACTTTTTATTGCAGTCTATATGAAAATAATGTTCTATAATAATAGCCAGTGCAGAATTTTATTCAAAGTGAGCTTTATTAATTTGCATTCGTATGACTTGTGTTAAATTTCACATTTAATAACTGCTCACCCTTAAATGTACTGTCTACACAAGAAATACTGTACTATGATTCTAAACTAATAAGTGGACTGTATATCAAAAGAACTAACTAATTTATTTACAGTAATTAACTATTCAGATCTAATACATACTCTGGCATGTTGCTTAGCCGAATCCAGACGGCCAAGTGAGAGTTTCTCTACTTATCCAACAGGTGGCGCTGTATTCTAACTTAACGTGCCGCCGAACGTTGAAATTACAAATTTCAACATGTAAATTACGAACAAGCATACAATTTAACATTCCAAAAAACTAATTCTACAATAAAATATGAAAACTAATAGATAATCTTTCATCATGAATATAATATAAAATAATATAATCATTTTGAGAACATTAACATTCACTATGCTACAATCGAACTTATTCTTAAACAGTTCCATTTTAATATAAAGCACAATTTTCAATAAGAACATAATGTAAACAAAGCATTATTATCCTGGATAGGTAACAAACAAATTTTACTAATACATCGAATATACACACCATTTGATGTTTCACTTTAACAACTCTGGCCTTATTATCTTCACCAGGTCTAGAATTCTAGCTAAAGACCATTTAAATGGGGGAAGATTATCTTCCTTTAACACAACTAACATACCTGCCTTTAAATTTTCTTTATTAATAGCTGTGACATCTTTTTCATCAACGCTTTCGAAATATCTAATCCTCAAGTTTCTAATATCCATTTGAATGCTTTGAAGGGGTCTATATTTGAATTTCATTCTTATTCGAACTATCATCATATTCCTTCACTACATTTTCTAACCTAGTCAGTTTCGCTTTTAACGAAGTTTTGTTTCTATCTAATGCCAGCATTTTGTTCATTACTCCGGTTCTGCTGACCAATGTACTATGATTCTAAACTAATAAGTGGACCGTATAGCAAAAGAACTAACTAATTTATTTACAGTAATTAACTATTCAGATCTAATATAGGGTGGCCCAGAAGTCACTTTACATTTTGATAACCTTTTCTTAAATGACTGTATTTAATTAATTCTTTTTTATTTTTTGCTTATTCACATGTCCATTCAAATGGAAATGAGCTTCA
The DNA here is from genome assembly GCF_044657685.1 of Stegodyphus dumicola. Taxonomy (NCBI): domain Eukaryota; kingdom Metazoa; phylum Arthropoda; class Arachnida; order Araneae; family Eresidae; genus Stegodyphus; species Stegodyphus dumicola. The sequence continues at coordinate 14,601,708 of NC_140772.1, read as the reverse complement.
TCTCCCATGATCAACTTGTGAATAAACTCATTGTCATTTCTTGCAGTTCTCTGAAACCTGACAGCATAATTTACTCGTTTCTGAAAGTCTGCTGGTTTTAAAGATTGCACTAATTGAACCTTGAACACGCGTCACTAAGTTCCTTATTGCAGGCCTACTAGGGGGATGTCGAACATTAAAATGGCGCATATATTGCGTTGCAACAATTGACCGTCCATTTTCAAAGTAAAATTCAATTATCTTCACTCGTTGTTCTGTTGTAAACTTATCCCTGCCAAAAATTTCCAGGGATTATATTTTTTAATTCTGAAAAGAGAAAAAGAAATATATTAATAGAAAAAAAGTTATTTAATTTTCAAAATGTAAAGTGACTTCTGGGCCACCCTATACATGCCCTGGCATGTTGCTTAGCCGAATCCAGATGGCCAAGTGAAAGTTTCTCTACTTATCCAACAGGTGGCGCTGTATTCTAACTTAACAAATACTCAACAAACAGAATGAATTTATGTTATTAACATCGAATATATTCAATTTATTCACATATAACATTTAATGTTAACAAGGGATATAATCATATCCTGCACAATATGTATTCTGAATCTTACACGTTAAAAATCAGAAAAATGCAAGCACCGAAATAAAAAAACGCTAGATTCATTGTAACACTTCTTCCAGTCTTCTCAGCTCAATTAAAAAATATATATATACATTTGAATTATCTTAATCCACGGGTGTTAGTAAATGCATAATATTTGAGGTAATTGTAGCTTGAGTCCTTTTCTCGATGTAAAGAGTGATACTATGCCGTGAACATCAATCCAAATATTATTGCGCGATAAAAATCGCGAAAGTGAAATGTTAGCGATTAATTAAACTCAGAAAACGAAAGCACTACGTGATTTTCTACTACAACTCCATACATTTATAACTGCGAAACAAAAGCAAATTAAAACGTAAACAACATACGCTTGCATCCACGAAGATTTAGCGTCTCAAGAGCAATAGAAGCTGATTGGGCCATTTTCGAAACCCCTCCCTCAGTGGCTACGCTGATGTGCACTTGTGAAATATGTCTCCCGTAAATTATCCTGGCATTTTTGTTACTTAGACAGTGAATGTCAAGGTAAAGTTTTATTTTGTAGCCATTAGATATTTTAGAAGCATGAAATCTTAACCCGCGGGAAGGCGCGTGGGGTGTATCATACCCCAACCCTACATAAAAGTGGAATATTCCTAACTTGTGAAACTGAAATTCTGTGCTGCTTTCAGTAGCTGAGTTTCTAGTTGTGGTTGACTTTCAGAACCGCTTTTTCTTTGCCTGTGTGTTTCAGAAAAAGATTTATCGGTATTTTGTTGGAACTGGGGTATGACACACCCCACGCGCCTGTCCGTGTAAGTGTTTTTCTGACTGAATATTTAGTTCAGAAATTCATTTATAGAGTGTAACAGTAAATATTTCTACTCGCAAGTGATTTTAAAGTACTTGACATTAAATTCTTAAAAATTTCTAACTGCCTTATGGTAAAAAGAATGAGTCCCTATGAACTGGAGATGCAACGCATGCGAGATTTATTAGAAATATTTGAAAGCGATAAAGATTGCATTTCGGAAACTGAAGATGAAACTAAGAATATTTTCTACAATGTTTTGGTTTCGAAAAAGATAAAACATTAATTCCTGATGTTCCTAAAAAAGGAAAAGCTGTTCTTATGCTTTATATAACGATTATTATAACATTATAACATTATATAACGATCATACTATAGAAGATACTATTGGAGAAAATAAAGCGTTAGGAATTATATGTTTTAATAATATGATTAAAGGAGCAGTGGATATGGGGGATAAAATGTCAGCCAATTATTATTAATTGCCAGAATAACGAGAAGGTGGCCAGTGGTAATTTTCTTTCCTGCACTGAATGTTGCTGTAATAAATGCTTGAATTATATTACATTCAACTGCTAATCCACCAACAAGAAACAGAAGTCTGTTTTTGAAGGACTTAGCATTACAATTAATGAAAAAAAAGTATTGAACAAAGATCAGAGATTAATACTTTTCCAAGAAATTGACGTACTGCATGCAAAACAAAAGCAGAAGTTTCGATGAAGAATTAAAACGAATACATGAAATTAGAAACAACTAAGTATGAAAGATGTGTTAAATTTTTTGCCCTCGCGCCAAGGACAGAAGAACGTAAATGCAATGTTTAAAATGTGAAAACATTCTGTGCCAAGAACACATGAATCTATTTCGTTCAAAGTGTGAAGAAATAAAAAAAGCATGATGTATTAGAGATGCAATGAAACTTAGAGGCATGATGTTTATTATTTTCATTTATCTTAATTTTAACTCTAAGATTATTTCGGAAATTAATTTTTTGAAACCCAATTATTATTCACTTATTTATAATACACGAGAACAAAAAAAAAAAAAAAAAAAAAAAAAAAGGTCTTAAAACTAAATAATACTATTTTTATTGTATTTTAAATATTGGGGTATGTGATACCCCACGCGTCCGTTCTAGTAACTTTTCTTGGTGCGCCTTCCGCCGGGTTAAAAAAGTAATATATAAGTAAGTAAAATATTGCTACTATAATTGAACCTTCTAGTGGTTAGCTGATTAAGTTAACTACTACAAGTATATGAGATTGGAAATCATTTAATTACTTATATGCTTCACGGGTTAAGGGATGACTGTGGAAGGAGGAAAGACCCAACCGTCCAGACAAAAGTGGTAGGAAATTAAAGTCCCCATCATATTTTAGCTCGATCACCACTAGTATAAGGTGGCCTAGATGTTTATAAAAGATGATTCGAGAACTAACTTTCTGAATAAGGGGTGAAATTGAATAATATTTGAATTCATGAATTAACTGAATTAATCCAAGAAACACAAGGTTATCTAAGGATGAATTCTGGCCTTTAGATCAATACTTATTAATCAATGCATGATCAACGCACCACAAAGAGTCCATCTAGGAAATTTCTGCAAATTTTCAATATGGTAAAAAGAAGAAAAATAATTTCATGGAATGAAAAATTGTTTTGTAGCGGCAATTTTTTTTTCTACATTTCGTATAGTCTCAGCAAAAGAACTGAACGATTGAATAATTTGGAACAACTGATTAGTCTGTCAAAGTGCTTGAAAACAGAAATTATTAATGTTAAATTAGGCGTAAAAGTACTTCACTTCGAAATAGATTTCAATATTTATTTACGAGACCTACATTTCCTAGAATTACTCTTAATATTCTTATCTAGAAAACTCTGAGAATTATTATTTACTCCGTAAACTTCAATTTTTCCAGGTTTCATACATGTACAATAAATTGGTATTTCCAAAATAATCATTATTTTTAAATATGTTCCTGTCAATATTAATAATTTTATTGGATATTTTATTCAAAATCATGTAGTCCAAGAGAGAAAAAAAATGGGACTAACATTTTAATAAAAAGTACCATTAATAACTAAATACTATCAAATTTCAAAACCTTCTATATTTCGTAATTACAATTTTCATGCGTAAAAATTTAAAATCGAAATTAAAATGAGTCGTGAAACATTTGAAAAATCTTTAAAATTAATATTGAAAGAGATAAAATTCTTTTAAGTTTATTTTAAAATGGGCTTCCGTAGGAAAGCGAAGTTTTCAAGATACGAGTAAGATTCTGAACAGTAAAGGAATTCTAGGCTTAAATAAATGCTGGTGCTGCCATCTGTTGAAGAAATGTAAAAGCTTATTAAGCTAGGCAAAATTTTATTCTGAACATTGGCATTACTGCATATTAATGTCAATACTCTTGAGATTACTTTGATTTCAATGCCCTATTCTCATATTAGAACAAGACTATTGTTTTTTTACTATACCGCAATTTTTGCGAAATTTCTGACTGAATCCGACATTCCTTTGTCTACTATTCTCCTTCAAAATCTAGTAACAAAGTTGAAAATCATATTATTAGAACGATAAAAAATTTAATAAATAAACAAGAAAACCCGTTTTTGCCATAATTTTTTATGTAATAGTTTATGTTAATGAATCTAAAAATAAATTTACTTCAGTTAGATTGCAAAATTTCGAAAAATCTGATCAAACCTTAATCTTTTACGAAAAAAGCTTATGATACTTCCTTAAAAATACAAAATATTTATTTTTAAATATCTATGAAGAGAAAGAACTTAAACTTAGAAGTTAGATGTTTGATATTTAGATGTTCTAAAATCAAGCATTCGAGAAACTTCAATTCAAATCAAAGAAATTATTCATGCTATTCGTTGGTTTCGATGGCTAAGCGGCGAAAAATCATAATAAAATTACTTTTTTTCGAATCATACAGAAGCTTTCATTTCAGTCTCAAAGAAAGCTTAAGATTCTTATTATAATTAACATACTTAATTCTTCAATAAAAATTACCTCAACCTAGAAGCAGCGTTTTGAAAAACCTTTAACCACTTCATAGGTTTTCTCCACTGTGCAGGATAGAAAAATCTGTAACTTGTCACTTCCAGACTTAGAAAATTCTATCTCTTATCCTAATCGAGCAATTCCCCAGTCCACTAAAGTATAATTTATTAATGTTTGTCAAAGCTCAGTTGACATCAGCTTGACCATAAATTTCTAACATCATATTTGTATTGCAAGTATAAAAAATCTGATGTGTACACCACATGACTTCCTTGAACGGAATATTAAATTATACGCATTTTTTCTTGCATTTCATTTAAACCTATTAGATTGAATTAAACCTACTTCGCCGACAGCGCATAAACCACAGTAGAATAAATGCATTCTTTAAAGTTCACTTTGTTTACCATAGCGACACTCTGGCGCTAGGTTTACTTAACAGTATTATATTTCGTTCATATTATAACTCAGAATTCACAAAATTTATATCATTTAAAGAATTATCTAATCGTTGCCACATGTTCTATTTAAATACTATAATAAAGCTAGAACTATGTATAAAAGAAAATAATCAAACAAAACAAAAAGGAAACAGTTTTCACAGACGATTGAGTATTTCTCATTCAATTAATTCAGTTTTTACTTCGCGACCAGGCAAAAATACATAAAAACTCAAAATATCTATATTAAAAATTACGAAGTAAATCTTAAACGCTTATTTCTTCGAAAAAATTCCAGAAAGGATTAAGCATCATTTAAATAATAAATGAAGGCGTTATCTTTGTTGTTGCGAAGCTAAGTTTCTTTAGATTGGCAACAAATTCGCTATCCTGCTGTTTCAGATGTAAACAAGAGCATCAAAAACATTATTAGGCTTAGCGCACTTAAACAATTTTAAAATTGTTGATAATTCTAAAAATATTGCATACAGATTTACGAAAGGCATAAAAACCTTAACCGGAAGATAAGAACAACATAATTCAATCATTCTTAAAGCAAAAAATGTACAATTTACAAACATATAAGCGTAAAGAAACTGAGATCACTGAGCCGGGTAACAAAGTGGATATATATATAAATATATTTAGATACGTTTGGTGCGGCCGATTGCAACCAAAATACGAGGTGCACATCTACATGTTATAGCAGTCCTATATACAAAATTTCAACGTTCTGAGGCTACTCGTTTTTGAGTTATGCGAGATACGTACGTACAGACGCCAAGAAAAATTCTCTTCAGAATTAACTTTGAAGCAGTTTCATAATTTTTTTGGAGGAAAAGAGTGATTTATTCTGTCCTTACATACAGATATCACGGAAATACATCGTTAAATTGCATTTGAAAGAGGTCAAAATGGGATATTTTAGTTGAAATATGCTGCCTGAAACTTTTCGCGATTACAATACTTCCTTTTTACTTCGTACAAGGAAGTAAAAAGTAAGGTTAAAGCTATCTAACTAAGCATTACTTTCATGAAAAATTAGAGAAATTAGATTTAAATTGTGATTTTAAAAATGTTAAATAATAAACATCTTTCAAAAAAACGATAATAATAAAGCTAGAAACTTGAAAAAAGATTTTAAAAAGTTCATGTCAGTCTAAAATTTACCTCTAAATTTCATCTATTTTTATTTGAAAGGTAAAACCTTTCATAAACATACTTATAACGGTAATAATGTATTGTAACTGAGCGCAAATACGTTATCGTAATAAAAGGAACTTTGTATTAAATTCATTCCGAGTAAATACAAAAAAATACATATTTTACAGGATAGAATCTTTTAAATTTAAACTTCCGTATTCTCCGAAGCCGCAATAAGATTTTAAATTGGGAAATTTTTTTTAAAAATATATATATGGTTACCCTTGAATTTAAACCGAGTAAGATTTTTAAATTAGAAAATTGGGAAAATAATTTTAAAAAATTGTGTTGTTTTGAAAAATCACAAATAATAAATTATTTGCTTTTTAAACAGGGCTTACGGCGTAAAACAAAACCTGTTTGCTTTGAGCGGGAGATCAGCAGTAATAAGACATGCTAAAAATTGTTTAGCTCTGGATTTAAGCTAATTTTACGTCTTAAAATCTTAATGAAAGCTGCAATTCAAATCCAGAGTAGAATGGTATTTCGTCAGTCTTTATTTTGCAACTGAGTCTGATCTATTAGAAGAGAAGCACATCCGATGTACACTATAACTTACACCAAAAGAAAATTTAGACATAAAAAGAATTTCGTACCTGAAGAAGTCTGATCATCCTCAAAACAATATATTACTTTTTTTTTTCATTTAGACCAGGAATTTCCAGCCTTTTTCTTGCATCGAGCCTTTTTAAAGGAATGGTTTTTATTCTTCTCTAAAATATACAGTGTGCAACGTAACCATAATACAAATAATTGCACATAAATAACTTAAAGATTACAATTAAATTAAAAATATGAACAAAAGTTTTGAAAAAAATGGTCTATTACACTTATGCTTAAATATTTTTTTTTTATTTTTCAAATTTGTTTCTAGAAACAAAACCACAGATTCTAATTGAACGAAATTTTTTGTTGGTGTATTTAATTATGGCAAAGCACACTAGGGCTATCTTCCTAAGAGGAGGGATGCCTTTCGTGGAGGACTTTCTAAGGGAAACTGGCTCGTATACACGTTACACATGGAGAAAACCACGAAAACACACATGCAGCCAGCCCGTTCGCGGGATTCGAACCTCAACCGAACTACCAGTGTTCAGCGACTTTACCGCTCGGCCGCTGGTGGGCTAAACAAGACTCCTTTTAATTAACGTGATGGTTGCTCTTGATGTATTCGGGCAATTTTTTTTTTTTAAATGTTTGATGTAACTTTGGTTAATCTAATGTTTAAATCATCTCTTTCAAAAGTATTCAATCTGTTTCTTGTTTTCAAATGTAGATTTGCGTTCTTCATATTTTGCTTTATTTTGTTTTCTTGTGTTCTAGCGTTTTACTTTTTCATATTCCATATAAAAAATTATATATTTTAAAAAAGTATTATCGATTTTTAGTCCAAAGGAGAATTTGCCTAAAAGGACTATTAATTTCGTTTTGACATTTTGCGTTGATTCACTAAAAGCGTTGTTTCACTTTTCAAATTGTTGCCACCAAATATTATCGCTCTATATTATATTTAAAGAAATTAAATAATAAAGAATCTGCATAAATGTATGTATGTTTCTTGCACTGTGATAAAACAACTGTACTTAGAGCCGAAACTTTGAATAACGTAATCTTCCATAGAATATGGGCATGTGGAAGCCCTAATTTGAAATTTGGTATTTGTTTTATTATCGATCTCATTTTTATAATGCTTAAACAAATTTTTGATTAACAAACTTAACAGTTTCAAAGCGAGGAATGGCAACACTGTACGGAGGGGGGGAAAGCATTTTTATCTCCAGAGCGCGAGACTGTGTATCGAAAATTCTATTATGCAACACTGCACGAGGGGGGGAAGCATTTTTATCTCCAGAGCGCGAGACTGTGTATCGAAAATTCTAAAGATATGCTCATTTAAAAATTATTTTCCGATATTGCTCTTGAACTGAATTTTATGTTTTAAATGCGAAGAACATGATATTTAATAATTAAAGGTAACACACAAAACGTTAAAAAAACGCCCCTTTGGACTTGAATTAAAATCTGAAACCTTTCAGATGTTTCTTTTTTAAACATAATGTGCGATTTTTCTATATTTTTCTCTTTATATTTATTTTATATGATTTTCTTCTTACTACATGATACAACTTTAGCTTATTATCAATTTTATTAATAAAATGTTTTTGGAATCAATAAGATCTTGAGTATGTCGATCAACAGGCGGTGCATATTCCACTATCGATCCCTAATTGAGTCCTTGATCATCATTCGTTCTTTTTAAAATTTCATCAACCCCCCCCCGCCCTTCTCCAGGGGATCAATACCGGCGCCGTTGGGAATCCGGGATTTAGGCAGTTTAAGACTTCCCCCCCCTCCTAATTTTGAATCTGATCTACTAATGAAAAATTAAATATAAGAGGTTATCAAAAACATTGTATTGCAGTTATAGATAAATATAAAGAGCTTTATCTAGAAATCTAAAAACTAAAAAAAAAAAAAAAAAAAAAAAAAAATCAGGTTTATCGAAACATGATAATGGCCAGATATTTCACTAAATCAAATAACTTAACTAGACCTGACCTCGATGTCACAATCTCTACATTGTCAACAATGAAAAATGCTGCTTTCGAAACTAAATTAAAATTGGGAACTTCCACAAAAATACTATACCAACAGAAACATGGTAATATTGAAAAGTTTAAAATTTTCGGCTATAACTAACTTTTACTAAATATTCAAGAAAATTTAGATTTTCGTGCCGGCAAGTGGAATAAACCGTAAGAAAAATTTCAATTCTAACTCCGTGTAATTGATAAAACTGCTAGAACTTTCCATAAATTAAAATAGTAAAACTGATTAATTAAAACAATAGAATTTTGTAAAATCAGTAAATTCTGCTACAACAGAAATTATCATTTACACTGGACCTTTTCCATTACAGGACAGATCTGGGCAAACAGATCTGATCTGGAAAGATGTATTCACCAATTTAATATTCCAACGAGAAAACATAATAATCTTCAGCTCATTTTGACGGTGTTAAAATTTTCCAATCGAAAGACATATATTTCTTAGGCTAGTTATTTCAATAAATGAAGAATGAAAAAAATGGCAATTTTATTGGCAACACTTTGAAATCAAGAACATTATTATAAGTAATTAAGAATTAAACATACTTAATGGCTAATAGTCATTAACAGGTTACATCGATGTCAGAAAACTGAAGAAATCCGTAACGCCCACGCCGGGATTCGAACTCCGGACCTCACGATTGATTCCAGTTACACCACGAAGGAACCACTGAAAAGAGAAAGAAAATATCTTACATACCCCCTTTCAAAGGGCGATGGAGAGGACCCAATCGCCAAATACGAATTATCGTTTGCCTGCTGTCTGTCGCTCGCTACTGCAGAGTCATTGGATTTTAATAACGTCAGGAAACTGAAGAAATTCGCAATACCCTAACCGGGATTCGAACTCCGGACCTCTCGAATACGCGTTGAATGTACTTCCAGTCACTCCACGAAGACATCTAGAAAGGAGAGATAAAATACTTTCTAATGCTATCCTCCTCGAGGGTGGACCGGGAGCAATCCTGGCGTTCTGGCTAGGTCTGTACCTAGACAATCTCAACTTCTGGGGCAAAATATAACGTCTTCACAGGACTAGAGCCATTGATTATTCGGTGGTAGATTTAGGCTCGGTAGGGACCTCACTAATACTGTATTGTCTGCTCCTTGGTTTGGGATCGTTACATTGTCAGATATCGAAGGTTGTCCTCGAGGTTTGGGCTCCTCTTGGTCAAGGCTGGGGAATAGTTAATGTTTGACATGTGCCGTTCACCATTGGTTTTGTGTTTTTAATTCCCAGACATGTGAGACAAAAATTGCCCCCGAGGTTGAGCAGAAGAGTTATGCCCGCTTGGAAGACTTCTAGCTGTTGGGGCAATTAACCGTGTTAAGGCTGCCTTGAGCAATGCCAGGTCTGGGTGCCCTTTCTGTACTACCTTACAAGGTGTGACACAGAAAAAACGAGACTGGTACAATAAATCATTGTACTTACAGAATCAGTTCTCCGTGACATTATCATCTTCAAGTAGTTCCCTTCAGCACTCACACACTTCTGCATTCGGTGCTGCCATTGCTGGTAACAGTTCTGGAACGAGGTTTATGGAAGACCCTTTCAGGAGATTCTCCGTTTTTGCTTGAAGCTCTTCACCTGAGGTAAAATGGATTACTTTTAAATAAGATTTAGCTTTAGTAAAAAAAAAAGTCGCATAGAGTCATATCAGGTGAATAAAGGAGGATGCCCCGTCATAGTAAAATTTTTGCTGGTCAGAAACTGCTTGACAGATAGGACCGGATGCCATCTATTACTCCACAACTGTGGCCTTTTTTTTTTCCTATTTTTTTCACGAAGTCTTTCTAGTACTTCAATGTAGTAATATTGATCAACAGTCTGACCACTGGGAACCCATTCAATCATGATGAACGTGCTGGGTAACCCCTTGTGCGCCCAGCACGTTCATCATCTTCCACACTATACCTTCCCCCTGAAACCCGCTTATGCCATTCAAACACACGTGCATGAGACAAATTTTCATCTCCATAAACCTCGGTTAACATTTGAAATTGTTCCTCTGTGGCTGATTTCTTAAGTTTCACAAGAAACTTGATGTTGATTTGCAGTTCTGTTTTTACATTAGACTTTTTTCCGGCAGAATGCAGTTCCAAATCACTCAATGACGCAGTACTCCCCACTGGCGTTGTTTGGTCAAGTCGAAACTGGCCATATGGATAGGGGAGGTATGTGGCATGACGTCGCCAAAACAGTTGTTGCCAACTCTGTTTTCAAGCTACACACTTAGTCTTGTTTTCTTGTTTCACACCTCATATAAGGCTCTTCAAGAATTATTATGATTATTATCGCTGAAGTTTTATTAGAGCAATGGTTTTGGATGAAATTAATTTAATTCGAATGTAAAACATAAATGCTATATATTAGACATCGAAAATTAAATAAAGATGTCTTTTGTAGGGAAAAGATATCCTATTTTGCACATCAACAGGCAATGCGTCGAATAACTTCGAATATTTACGATTCAATAGCACCATTTTAACACAGGAATTAAACCATATTTTCGTTTTCAAAATACATTTATATCTGATTTCGATTTCAAAATGCATTTTAGATGTGTAACACATCACATCAAATTCTTACACTCGAGTTAAACTAATTTCAGCCAAACCCTTTGCTGTAACAAAGCCTTATCGACATAGTTAACACTGAATGGCCTTTCTATGCAAAAGGTACCCCTTACCCCTCTGGGACGAAAAGCTTAATATTTCACTAATTTGTTCACACGAACTCTCTCTTGAAAGCCGTTACTAAGCGTAACTAACATATCTTTTACAAAAGGATTCTTCAGATAAGGTGGTCCGTTTATAAAGAAGGCGTTCGGGCGAAACGAGTTACCTTAAAGACGATCTGGAAATGAACGGTCTCTAACGAACCATCCCGCTTTGTATTTTCGTTTTCCAACGGAAAGCGCTGCCCACTCTCTCTCTCGACGAAAGAGCTTCCCTGCTTCACCTCCTCCCCTGTGGAGCAGTCGCCTCTTCCCTCTCTCCCCAGTTTCTCGTTTAACGTGAAATTTACCCGGAAAAGTTTCCCCATTCTTCTGTTAAAGAGAGTGAAAATTAAGTTCTAGACGACGTGGTAATTGATGTGGATATAATTGCCCCGATTTAATGGCTTCGATATTAATTCTCTTAAGCTGTGATTCAAACTGATCTGGAGATATATAACGGCGTAGAAACCGAAATATGCTGTAACGTCCCAATGTCGTACGTGTCAATGTTAAAAATTACAGAATATTTGCGGCAGTATATGATCTTCATTAAGACATCATATTTAGTAGGGGTTGTTGTAAATTTACCGTCTGTTTTCGGTTACAGATAATTAGCTAAACTGTCAGTCAAAATCAATTTACCGGTAATTTCCAGGTATATTTTCTTTCGAAACATTTACTAAACATATACAGTAAGACCCCGCTTAACGCTGTTTCGTTTAGCGCTGTTTCGGTTTAGCGCTCTTTTATTTCAACCCGGGGATTCTCCGAAATTGTGCGCAGCGCTAGGTTTCCAAATAACATATCCGAAACAGTGTAGTTGTGTTTCTTGCTTTGTGGACGCAATTTTATCATTTGAAACATTTGTTGACATTATTGTAAGTTTAAATTTGTATAATACTATAACGATTAATACAGTGACAAATATTATGATCTTTAGTTTTTATCATGGGTGATAATAAAAAACAAGAAAAGAAAGCAACCAGAAAAAGCATTTCACTGGAAACTCAAATGCAAGTGATTAGAAGATTAGATTCTGGTGAACGTCAATCTCAAATTAGTGCTGCATTGATTTTGGCAACTTCAACAATAAGAACAATTCTTAAGAATAAAGAAAAAATACTGTCATCGGCAACTGCAACTACGTCAAGCTCTGCAACTAGAATTACCCGTTCTAGAAATAACATTATAGAGGAAATGGAAAAACGACTGTCTATATGGAATGACGACGAAATTGAACGCAACATGCCATTAAGCCAATCTATCATAATGCCTTCTTGACAAAAAGGCAGAAAATTGGAAACCCAGAATAGACTGAATGAGACTTTTATTTGTTTTTAAAAGTATATGCGTTTATATTGTTTTTATTTTTGTAAAAAATAAATGTTTGATTTTATTTTTATTAAAAAAAAACATTATTAAATTTAATGCCTAACCATTTTTTATTCGTCTTCCCTTAATCCCATTATTTACATGTTAAGATAGCCTCGCTTAGCGCTGTTTCGCATTACGCTCTACTTCGATGGAACGTATCTCCCGCGTTAAGCGGGGTCTTACTTTAAAAACATATCGTTTTAATTCCGCTTAGTGTAACAAAAGACATTAAGGGGCATTCTCTTATAAGACAGGGGATGTTTATTAACCCAGAAGGAGGGTTGTTTACCCAAAATTAAATCTGTTCAATCTATTGATAAGCCTGACTGCCTCAACCCAAACCTCGTGGGGAGGACCCTTGGTCATTTCAGCGCACCATGAAGAATATTAAGATACTTCTACCGAAGTCAAAAGAAATTGAGCCCTCAGATCACCTAACTCAATAAATGAAATCAGTAATTCGGTTTGTATGTAGTAAAGCAGTATGACAGTGCAAATCTCAGCATGTTCAACAAACTACCCCGGAAGTTAAGGGGACTCATACACCTTAAAACCCATAAGATGTTCGAATAGGTAACTGTTGCAAGAATTGGAATAACTTATTTATTTTAAAAGCAATTACTACCAACTTTTTACAGCTGACTACAGAATATAGCTGCTTTCTGAAATAGTCATCAGAACGTTTGTGTTGCCACAAATATTTTTATAATTAAATCCGCTTTGTGAGAATATTTTTCGTCAATTTTCCAACTTTAAAATATTCTGTTTCATAATTTAATTCCATATTTAATATATAGCTTTTATAACATTGGGAAACTACTGTGAACCTAAAATTCTAAAAATTTCATGTTAAAGTTTTATTTTATTTTGCGTTGAGTTTATGAAATATATTTTATTAAAAAAATTTGTAATGTTTTCGTCCATAAAATTTTTCAATATTAAAATATTCATCAGATTTTTGGTTCAGTTAGAAAATAGTGCCCATATAAAGAATTCCATCCAATTTCAAGTATGTACCGTTAGCTATTTTTAGAATATCATGCGCGCAAGGTGGAAACATGGCGAAATATTTTGTCACAAAGAGGATTAAATTACAAAAATATTTGTGGCAACACAAACTTTCTGGTTAGTATTTTCCAAAGCAGCTATATTCTGTAGTCAGCTGTAAAAAGTTGGAAGTAATTGCTTTTAAAATAAATAAGTTATTCCAATTCTTGCAACAGTCACCTATTCGAAGATCATAAGGGGTTTAAGGTGTATGAGTCCCCTTAACCTGATAAGATTAATTAATACAAAAATCGACGTTTTATTTAAAACTTATCGAGCACTACAAAACTTTGAGAGAATAAATTATATTCTAAACATGCAACAGAAAATGATGTATCATCTGTAATATAACGCGCAGAATACAGTATGTATTCTGCGCCAGTATGTATTCTGCGCGTTATATCAGAGATGTAAAGTATATTACAGATGTACGTCATCAGAAAAGACGTGTGCAGCCGCACTGCAAAGCGTAACGTATTCACGTTTCAAATTCAATCAGAAAACTCGCCGATATGAAATAACTGTATTACCCCTCGCAATGTATTTATCTTTCAAATTTGATAAACACGTCAGCGATTTAAAATAAATGCTTTGCTACAGCCGGAATTAAAATATTTTTATTTTCCACGGGGCAGAATTTTTCCGTTCACCAAAGCGTAAGATATTTAATTTTTCTTTCAAGTTTCTTTTGATATTAATTAACAAACTAAGTGACTTAAAAAACAATAAACGTAGATTCATTTCAATTATTATTAATTATTACTAGGACCCGTGAATTTACACTAGCTAGAATCTTCAAAATCATTTACATATATAAAGAGCAGAGTCCGTTTGTTTTATGTGCGTGTAGTTCATACAAATCTACAGTTTTATTTCGTTCTTGATGAAATTTTATATACTTAGCTTTGAAAGTAAGAGGAAGGCCAATGTCTAATGAGATTCTGGAAAATCACTCCGCTGAATCTACACTCGGGGCGTTTATATTGGAAGGTTGGGATCACGTCACCCATTTTAGTTTCCCGTTGCCTTTGTTGCGTTCCCACTATTTGTGGCGGCCGAGCGGTAAAGTCGCTGAACACTGGTAGTTCGGTACGAGGTTCGAATCCCGCGAACGGGCTGGCTGCATGGGCGTTTTCGTGGTTTTCCCCATGTGTAACGTGTATACGAGCCAGTTTCCCTTAGAAAGTCCTCCACGAAGGCATCCCTTCCCTTAGGCATAATTAAATAAACCAAAACCTCTTGATGAAACCAGACTTTCCTTTCATCTCATACCTTCAAAATGTTTAGTCTCTAAAGACTGATAAAGGCTCTGACCAAATACTTCGTGATGAACTTTCTAAGAGAAACCAGATAGCATACACGATACACATGAGAAAATCCACGAAAAAGCCCATGTAACCAGCCCGTTTACCGGGATTCGAACCCCGCGTGAACTACCAGTGTTCAACGATTCTCTACCGCTCGGCCGTTTGTGGGCCTTTATGAAATAGAAGGCGATAACTTTATTTAAATGATTGTCAGAATTTCCCTTAGAAAGTCCTCCACGAAGGCATCCCTCCTCTTAGGCAGATAGCCCTCGAGGCTTTGCCATACTCACAAAACACACAAACACCACTATTTGTGAAAATTGTACTTGTTAAGCAAGGAATTTGTACTTGTTTTCTTTTACAATAAATATCAATATATTTACTTAGTTTTAATTTTGAAATTATGTCATCCAACTTACTGGTGCGTATCCGTTGTTGCGTTTCCGTTAGCAGTTCTTGGTAAAACCGTTAGATGGCGCTAGTTCATTTACTCCTTAGAACAGTGTAGAACTTTCAAGAACGTGCCGCCCAACCGGTTTAGTGGTTACCTTGAACTATTCGAGGGAGACCCAATCCGCCTTGTCCCAGCGGGGCCATATGATTAAAGATAGGTCAACCCTCCTCCAAACCAAAACGATGGCAACCAGAGACTCGCGGTTCTTCCTCTCATTAGCTGAGCAAAACAAAAAATTAATTTAAAATCCAATTAACCCACACATTAAAACCGAGTCCCCCAAAGCCCGAGCCCCGAGTACACAAAAATTAGTACAGAGAAACCAAAAAGAACTTAAGACTATACAATCAGCATTTCAACTCTCACTTACTCTAAAAATCAGGCTGATAAAACATCACAGAAAACATAAAATAACTACCGTAATTTCCGGAAGAAACGCCGCGGCGTTTACGTGTTTAAAACTTAAATTTTCAGCGGGTGCGGCGTTTCTACCCATGCGGCGTTTAGGTGCACTAAAAATAAAATATTTCCTACGATGGTCATTGTACCTAGTTTGGATGGCCTTGTCATTGTGCATAGACTGGTGCTGTTCCCACACAAAAGACCACTCAGTTGCTTTTTGCGAACGTTATTTTGTTTACATTCTTTCCCTTGAACGGACCTACATGCCTTATTCACCCTAAGCGAGATCTCAGAACAATAACATTCTTCCCCCTTTCAAATCAACATTCTCATCAGTTTGAATAGTCTATCTCCTCTGCCATTCCATGAATCTTCCAGGACCCATCCTCTCACCACCCCTGCCTTTTCTGCAATTTTTTTCAAAGGCGGACACGACTCCACCTGCCTCGCAATAACGAACTCTGACGTATTTACCCTTCAGCATGAATGGATTTTTCTTGGCATTCCTTCAGCATGAATGGATTATTTGGCATTCTGCCAAATACAGATCCCATCAGTTTGGGTACAAGTACTTGTTGGATAGTTTTTAAGTAAGAAGGGAGCGGAAAATTTTTGAAAATGTCTCTAAACGGCACAGAAGCTATACATTTCTTACCTTTAATTTATTTTTGAGTTATGGTTTCATTTCATGCATTTTTTCTTAACTGGTATGTCATATATCAGGACTTAGGTTGAGTTTTTGCATCTATACGGCCCACGACGATGTCACTCGCAATTTAATCTATTGCGGCGTTTACGCTGATGCGGCGTTTCTGTGTAATTTTAAATTTTTTCCCGCCATTTTTCTCGAGTGCGGCGTTTACGCTGATTCGGCCTTTCTTCCGGAAATTACGGTAACCAAAAAACAAAGAAAGGTTAGTAGGAAAACAAAGGATAAGAAAATGACACAAAACACAAACAAACACTTACGCAATCAAACAATCACAGACAAAAACACTCACAGAGAGTGGTTACCGTTCCTGATAGCCGTGCCGAAGGGCCCGGGTTCGAATCCCGGAGAAAATGGGGATGTTTGTAAATCTATAGTGTCGGTGCGGCATGGCGGCACTCTAAACATGCGGCGAGACGAGAGTCCTCCCGTGTGGTTTGGTGGAAGGAAAGAGGGTGTCCCCTGTGACCCGTCCCCTCGCGGGGTGTTCTCCATCAAAATTGCGGGCGGAACTGAGCTAAATTGCACTGTCGCCTGAGTGATGCTCAAGGCTGTTGCCAACGGCAGGCGTAATCTAGCGCTCCTTACCACGAGGAATTTCCTGGGCTTGGACTGACTACGTCAGACAAGTGAACATAAGCAACAGCAACACTTTCAAGAACGATGTACAACTTTTAAAGCCTAATTTAAGTGCGCTCTCTATCAGTTTTTCGCGTATCGAAATCGGTGAAGAAATCAACCAAAGTCTCCGAAAGATCGATTTCAAAAAACGAAATTTATTGATAACAATGCAAGTACATTCCTTACTAAAACCATTACATTGCGCCGTATTAGTGCTGTAAAATTTTATACAGCTAACATTAAACAGGAACATAACATAACATCAAAATAATGCTCGAGATCTCAAAAAAAAAAAAAAAAAAAACTACATCAATCCCGCTAAATGAAGCATGGGAAAGCGTAACGGCCGGGTATTTCAGTTAGGGTGATGTGCTGTAATATAACGTGGTTAGTATATAACATGGTAATGCATCGTCGTTAGGCTTAAAGATAAAACCGACAGTGCACAAGGAGAGGAAGATGGGAGTTAGTCGTGGTTTACAATAAGTTAAAAAATACATTTATTCTCACATCGGCCTTAGTTCTTACATAAACTGAAATCTAACAGAAACAGAACTCTGCTAATTTGCAGGTATAAATAAAAGTTTTCAACTCATAATCAAGTTAAATTCAATGTAATACATAATGTTCACTATTCTAGGCTTAACCTTGGCTTCGTCTAAATGTTCACGAGGAATCAAAGCAAGAAAATCCTTGCTCACAAACTAAGTGCGAAACAAAGATCTAGAGTAGGACAATCTATGTTGTCAAACGCTCCTCGCTAAACTTGAAGCATTTTTATACTATGAACTAATTTGCATTCTGGTGGATCTAGAATAAAAAAAAAACCAAAACAATGGTTTCCCCGTAATTAACGCTGCAAATATATCGCGGACGGAAACGCCGAGGAGAAAATAACGCAACGCGAAAACGTCGTCGTGCAAAACATCGTAGGAGAACACATTCTAGGGCTAATCTTTGGAATATGGTAACAGGTAGTTTGGCGACATTTTGGTAAGGCGATAAAGGTTACTAGCTAGGACTTTAGCAGTAGCCGTGTACATGGATAAAGTCAAGAGTGTGCGCAATGCCATTTTTGTGCAATTCTGGGATGTTTTTAAGTGAAAATAGGTCGACGTGCACATGGATGATACCGTGTATGTGCAATTCTTAAAAACGCGGCAAGCAGTTTGCGATTCTGCACTTTCTCCCAATTTCGCACCTAATCTTCGTCATGATTAAGCATTTTTGTTCCATAAAAGTTCTAGTATAAGCGTAATTCGGCTAGCAGATTGTTGGAAAAAATGTTGAGTAAAAAAAAAAAAAAAAACATGCCTTTACTTCGTGAAAACAAAATGGCGTCCAAAACAAAACTAGCAGGTTGCTGTAGCAGGGTTGGTCGCCAAATTTTCACCAAAAAATCGCCAAGTTACCATAATCCAAAGATTAAACCATTCTAGTTCTAAAATATCGTCTATAAAATATAATTATCGAAAATAAAACGGTTTAAAACTTCGCAGTTTAGAAACATCTTCTTCGAAAACTCGTAGTAAAAAATAAAGCACCTACAAATCATCGCATGACGATAATATCGCAGACATGCGTTTTTCGGGCTTTAAAAGTTGTAAATGCATATACATATAATGATTTATGAACGTAAGAAAGAATGAAGAATAATTTTACTTTCATATTTCATATTTTTGAATAAATTTTTGCTGAAAAAATAAGAGGGAGATTCAGGAAGTGAAAATGAGTAGAAATTTAATACTATGTATTATTAATTTTTCGATTCGAAAAAAGAAGATGAGTAACTGAGTGTGGTTATTTCTATTAGAGTTGCTTAATTAATTTTTAAATTATAAAATTCTGAATTGTTATAAGTAGAATAAGTTTTCTACTCATTTTCAGTTACAGGCTTAAGTTTCCTTCTTAACGTTTTCAGAAAAATTTATTAGCTAATTCAAATATATGAAGAAAAATTATTCCTCATTCCTTCTTGCGCCCACAAATCATTAAGAAAATATGCATTTACAAGTTTTAAAACCTGAAAAACGCATGTGTGCGATGTTATCATCATGCGATAATTTGTAGGTACTTTACTTTTTACTACGATATTTTCGACGACGATGTTTTTAAACTGCGAAGTTTTCAAATAGCTTTATTTTCGAAGACGATATTTTTTACTGCGATGTTTTCTCCTTGCTTTGTTTTCTCCCACAGTGTTTTGTACGGCGACATTTTCTCCTTGCGTTGTTTTCTTCGCGACGTTTCCGTTCGCGATGTTTTCGCCTGTAACCAAACGGATAACTGGCTAATTGAAATAAAACCTTACGGAATTATTCGATAATACGATATATACGTCCAAAATGTTTTGACAAAATTACACTCTAGTATTACCATAATCCTACAAATGATTTAAACATCAGCATTCTCTTTCTAATATTGCTTTGTATTGCTTTGTGAAACAGTTATTTTGTAACTTCAGAAGTGTTTATCTAACCAAGAACTGGTTGTTCTCAAACCTAGCGGTTGATTATTAAGCAGTTATATCTAATGATTGACAAGTTATATTCTCTGATAGTGCTTATTATGAATACACAAGATTAAAAACTCAAAGTTAAATCTAACAGAATGGTAATGTAACTAAAAGTAGTATCAAAATAAATGATGCGACTTTTCGTTGATTAACGACTACAGCTTCTTGTTGCTAAGCCACAGTTACGACAAGATTACAATCCCAAACACCTATTTAGAGTTACAACACCCTAACACTTACCGATCCCGCTAGCCTTCAGTCATCTAAAGTCTCTATCACATATGCTTCCACTACGCGGGAGTGGACGTCGAAGGGGATATTTCTCAGAATCCGCACGTTTCCACGAAACCTACGTAACTAGGTTACCATTTTCACTTAGTACAAAGAATTGAATCCCAAACAATAATGGATTATCGCTTCAGATTGTGATCGCTTGATCCTTCAGATACAGAACTTTCATCTGATTCGTTGATCTCTACGCGGGACAGAGCTGCGGACGGTACATTTTCGGCGAAGTTTCAAAATATCCTGCGTATCCGGGACACCGTTTCCGTAAAACCAATGTTACCAGAATCTCGTTTCTGAAAAAAGTCCCGTCTAGAGGGGACCATCGCCAGATGGTCCCCTTAACCAGATCCTCCCTATCGCCAGATCGCCATCCCTTACTATCGCCAAATTGTCCCCAGAAGATAAGCCCTTAACCTTCTGCTCTGAAAGTTACTTCCGCACAACAAGCGGCAGCGCTCTGGAGCGAAATTCACGAGCGTCTGATTAGGATTACACACTAGTTGTAACTTGCGCTGCTTGCTGTAAAGTTTGCATAACATCTGCTCTGAACAAGTAACAATGTGAGGTAAGCATATTGGAAAGATACAGGGGTTGGACAAAAATATGGAAACACCTTTAAAAAAACATGTTTCTTTGCTTAATATGGTGTAGGAAACCCTTTGGCATCCAAAACAGCTTGCAGTCTTCTCGGAATGGATAAATACAGTTCCTGTATGTTTGCCAAGAGAATATATTACCATTCTTCCTGCAAAACGGTGGCAAGTTCAGATAACGATGTGGACGGTGGATAACGAGAACGCACTTTTCGTTCCAATGTAGACCACAAAGGTTCGATAATATTCAGGTCTGGTGACTGTGGTGGCCAGGGGAGATGGGACAACTCATCCTCGTGCTCAGAAAACCAGTACTGGACAATGTGAGCTGTGTGAACAGGGGCTTTGTCGTCTTGGAAGACACCACCACCATCGAGGAACAAAGTTTGTACCATGGAATGAACTTGATCGGCCAAAATGTTCACATAAGTCTTGGCAGTCATGTGCCCTGACACAGTTATCATGGGGCTAGCAGAGAACCACGATATGGCTGTCCAAACCATAACAGAACCCCCGCCATGTTTCACTCTTGGCGACAAGCAGTTTGTATTATAGGCTTGAGATGGCGTTCTCCAGACGTAAACTCGGCCAGAAGTGAGAAACAATGTGAAAGAAGACTCGTCAGACCATATTACTCGCTTCCACTGCTCTACAGGCCTTTATGACTTAAACACCACCTCTTCCTGTTACGGGCATTAGCATGACTGATGAGTGGCTTCTCAATTGCAGCACGGCCAGCAATTTCCTGTTTATAAGGCTCCCTTCTAATTGTTTTGGTACTCACAGGGTTCGGTAACACAACATTCATTTCAGCAGTAACTTTTGCAGCTGTGGTCTTCTTATTTTTCGTCACAATTGACCTTAATCATCATCTGTCACGATCACTCAGGACACACTTTCGTCCGCGCTGTGATTTAGCAGATGATGTTTTTCCGCTTTTCAAATGTGCGGAATAAATCTTCGATACAGTACCTCTTGAAACACTAAACACCTCGGCTACCTTGCTTACGGAAGCACCTAACATACGTGCTCCAACAATTTGCCCACGTTCGAAGTCTGTTAACTCTGACATAATGCAATGACAACCTCACATAACAGTACTCCGACAACAACTGAACTGTTTAGCACATTTACGAAGTTGTATAGGTGGCGTCAGTAGTCAAAAACGCCAGCGCCACCTACATATTTCATTAAAATCAATCTCCCTTTTCAAAGATGCATTTCACAAGGTGTTTCTATATTTTTGTCCATCCACTGTATTAAAGCCAACCTCAAGTTACCTACGGTCCTACAGAAGAGCTGGCTTGTCCTCTACCTGTAGCTGGAAAAAACTCTCATAATTTGATTACAGCAAATGCCGGAAGTAAATTATTCTTCGGTGATACAACAAAAATGGCGCATAGCATGAAGGACATACATATGATTAACGTCAAAGGAAGTTTCATTGCCTTAAAACGTCAAGAAAATGCGAGTTACTCAGCAAGAAGAAAAAGTTTAGTTACTTTTCAAAAGTTCTGTCACAGTGCCAGATATTAATAATGAAGAGAACATATAAAGAGCAGTTTGTAATGAGTACTTGGCAAGAATACTTTCTCCAAATGGAGGAAAAGGAATGTGATAAAGAAAGGAAATTAATGACAATGCAAATCTGGCTAAGTTTTGCTGGGAGAAAGCCAAAAGAAATTTCTGAAATTCAAGATATATCACGTGTGAATCCATTTTACATTCTAATAAATTTTTCCCTCTATGAAAAATGCATGAATTTTGGATTTGGCAGAATGAAGCAAATTCGAACGCATTATGATCTGTAAAAGAAGTTTAAAGGTAACAGAAAGGAAAATTTTAAAATATTATTTGTTTTTTCTCGCCTCCCCCCCCCGTCGTTCCTGTTATAATTTATATGAAATCTAACATCCGGTACTAGTTAACTCCGAAAGAAATATCTTTTCTTAAAAATGTGGTACTATATAGATTGTGCTTAATGTGGTCACGTTTGTCCACAGTTAGTTTGATAACATTAACCAAATGGTAACTTTAAATGCTAAGAAAATGTATCCCTCAAAATAGTAATGGAATTTAATTAATTTAATATAATATAATCAAGAACACATATAATATAATCAAGAATAAGTATTTTTGTAGTTTTTAAATTCGGTAAATGTAAAAGTTTGTTTGCGAACTGTTTTTAATATACAGTAGAAGACCATCAGTCCGGCATCCAACAGTCCGGAATGCCCGATAGTCCGGCATCGCTCCGGAAAATTGTAAAAATTTTGGTTTTTTCCAAAAGTGTGTCTTTAAAGCAAATAAAACCGCTCGAGAGCTATTCGGAAGTTTTCGGGGTAGTTCGAGATCATCCGGAAGCGCTCGGTATTGTTCGGAAATGCTGGAGAAAACTTTGGCCAGCTGCAAACCCTGCATCTGACCTAACTCTACAGACTGATGAGGAAGAAAACCATCAAGACGCTCTGACCAAAGTTTTGGATGTCGTTGGAAGTACTGACAATCCCTTGAAAAACCTGCCTGAAGATGAGGTAGAGGAGTGGCTTTTAATCGACGAGAATGAGCCTGTTGAACAAAAACTAACCGATGAGGACATTATTAACTTTGTAGTAAACCCTCAGCTTACTCAAAATCTTGAAGAAAATGACTCAGATGCCGAAACGGAAGAAAAGGAAAAAATCAGCTGGGCAGAAGCTGCAGAATCACTAAATAAGTTTATCTCTTTTGTCGAGGCTAGTACTAGCTACAGTTTCAGAAATTATTGATTTCCATATCATTAGAAATAAATTTTATACTAAACGCCAAAAGTCAAGAAAACAAAAAGACATTCGTGACTTTTTTAAATCTAAGTGAAATATGTTTTACAGTACGTGTACATACATTATATGAAATGTAAAATAAACTTTGTTGTATGTATTTGCATACTGTATTTTTAGTTTAATTATTAACCTAATTGTTCTTATAATTACCACCCGATAGACCGGAATTTTCGGTAGTCCGGCACCGAGCCGGTCCCGAACGTGCCGGATTATCGGACTTCTACTGTATCTTGAAATTATTTGACCGGTGTTGTCCCCTTAATCTTAGCATTCGGAAGACATCCCTCATTTGATGAGAAAATGCTAACGTAAAATTTTAAAATAAGCAGAAAAAGCAACCATAGTTTGTCGAAGGTGTTTTCAAGCAATTTTTCTTTCCGAGGAAAAAGAAAAAATTCTGTGGATTTTTTTTTTTTTTTTTTTCCTTCGGAAGTAAAAAGGCGTGTCACATCGCCCCCAAAATCGATAGAGTTTCGATATTGTATTATCACTGATTCTCGGCTCTAATGCAAGCGATATTTAGAATGGTTGCCAAAGCATTTCCAGAATATTCCAGTAAAACCTCTCCTTGGGCTTCGAAAATACGTGTTCTAGAGATATAAGCTATTCCTCCCGCCTTCTTAGCGTGCCTTCGTGGTGTGGTGGTCTGCATGCTGAGCGCGTATTCCAGAGGTCCGTGGTTCGATTTCCGGCGAAGGCGTTGCATATTTTCCTTTCCTCCTGCTTCCAAAAAAAACCCTCATGTGTCTACAAGTGACGCCCGAAGTGAAAGGGTGGTGGAAGATAATTCTCCACACCCAGGATTTGGCGATTGTGTCTCCTAAAACCCCAGTCGCCCTTTAAAAGGGGGCGTATATAAGATATTTCTGCAGCCATCTTAGCGAGCCTTCGTGGTGTGGTGGTCTGCATGCTTGGCGCGTATTCCAGAGGTCCGTGGTTCGATTCCCGGCGAAGGCGTTGCTAATTTTTCATCTTTCTTGTTTCAAAAAGAAACCTAATAACAGAGACTCAAATTGCCTCAAAATGTTTGAGAAATTGAGAAATTCTTTCCCATATCTGAAGTTCTAAAACTGAGCTATCTTCATCATTCAAACTTGATCGATTCAGAATTACTGGATCTATCCATGAAATAAGAACTTAAGAACATTATAACTGGCCACAAATGCAATTAAACAAAAGTGCTCAACATTTCTGCATAAAATACACGAAATAAATAGATTAATACATAAAAACAATGTACAAAAACCAAACTACAATCAAATATACATGAATATTTAAAAACATTTACAACGGTCACAGTGTAATTTCAAACTTTTACTATTCTAAGATAGTGGTGAGAATATTTCTCACTTGTTTGATAAAGAAGATAGTATCATGTTGGCATTTACTTTATGATGATAAATACCTCTACATAAATTCCTACAAATAAGAGTCAAGATACTGCTCAACATTGCCAATATAAACTAATGCTATTATAATGGAATTCAAAGCTTTCCCGCTGAAAGTAACATTTAAATAACAAAATCTAATCAAACTATAAAGCTTTTAGATACTTGTACTAACAGGCGCCTGTCGATACTTCGCTAGCAATTTATTCCAGTCTTTTAGAGTTGAAATATATTTGCAACATGAGCAAATTGACTAAATAGGATTTGTGATTTCTGTTGGGTATTCTTTGGCAATTATATTCAAAATCGTTTGTCTCAGCAGCTTCACTTCGATTACATATGAACTCTGCTAAACAAGAAAGCAACTGACTTCCCTCTACTTATACCGAGTTCTTATTAGCCCAAAGGTCGTCAGCCCAGAAGGGCTATTAATTTCGTCTTGGCATTTTGTGATGGCTCATTTTTCAAACTGTTGCCACCAAAGATGACAGCCCTGTATTACATTTCAAGAAATTAAATAATAAAGAATCTTCACAAATGTATGTATGTCTCTCGCACTGTGATAAAACAATGGTGTCTAAAGCCATCCAATGTTGAATAACGTAATCCTCCACCGAATATAGGCATCTGGAAGCCCTAATTTGGAATTTGTTTTACTATCGATTTCATATTTTGTCAGGCATTAAAGAATTTTTGATTAACAAACTCAACTATTTCAAAGCGGGGAATGGCAACACTGTACGGAAAAAAATTTTATCTCCAGCGCACGAGATTGTGCATCGGAAATTCTGAAAATATGCTCATTTTAAAATTATTTTGGGATATTGCTGTTGAATTGAATTTTATAGTTTAAGTGCGAAGAACGTGATATTTAATCAATAAAGTTAACACACAAAACGTTAAAAAAAAACTCTTTGGACGTATTGTAAAATCTGAAAGTTTTCAGATTTTTTTATTATTTTATCAAGAGTTATGAGCATCATATTTCCATTTTACGTCTTCAGTCGTGTATTGTTTGCGTGAGAATTGGAGCAATCGCGATTTGTTGGGGAAATGTCACGTCTCTGTTAATAATGAGATGTTTCTGCTTCCTCTCTTGGCAAATCTATTAAACCGAGGATTCAAAATTAAGACCATGTGAATAAATTTTGTTCCGGGCTTTCTCTGCGGGAAAGAAAAGAGTTACTGAGAAAATGATGTAATGCCTAAATTCGCTCACTGTAATTACAGATCAATTGGTCTGAGTTTGAGATTGAAAAAAAAAAAAAATTGCCACCCTCTTAAAACAAGACATTAATGTTTTTTAACTATTTCATTTTCCTAGAAAATCCCGGAACAACCTCTAGAGGGTTCCCACAGCACTTTCAGGAAAGCATACTCATGGGTTAACGCTGTATCGGAAAGCGCTGGCTAATATACAAGAACCAATTTTTAAAGCAAGCGTTAATAAATTATTACATAAGGAAGAAAAATATTCTTTCTGTTAAATATTTTTTCTGTTAAATATTTTTTCTTTGTGCAATGATATCTAAATTTATAGATAAGAGAGATAAAAATCACAAAAAAAATGAAGAACGAAATATTGTATTAACTTTTTTTTTTTTTTATGATCACTGTGCCCTCTCTCTCCTGCTCTTACAAGATCATCAGTATTGTCTGAAGTTTGAGCTAGGAAATGAAAATATGTGTTTCCTGTCACATTTCTAAATTTCTAAATCTAACAGGAAATTAAACTGCCATTTTATTTTCGAGTCTTAGAAAACTTTATGACTCTCTTTATCTATTTCATTAGATCTGCAGCTTTTATGACATATAAATCCAAACAATTCAAAAAATGCTCAACCCTGATGAAATATTTGAAAGAATGTTTCAACAATATCGCTCGTTTATTCCTTTCTAACTGTTTATTCCTTATTCTTTCTGTTTTCCCTTTTTCTGATCAAAACTGAAAAACATTCGTCTCGTCATAAGACTGAAAGTTTATAAATGAAATTTTTGCGAACATTTTCAGTAAACAAAATATCATTTTATATTTTATTTTCCTCTAGTTTTATTTTGACACGTTTCCAGAAATGAAAATGGTTCTTCAAAGTTACTAAGAATTTCATTTTTGAAGAATTTAAATTTGTGTGCTTCTAAGGCTGCTATCACACGGCGGTTTGTTTCGGAAGAACAACTGTTTGGAACAATTTTTCTGCTCTGTCACAACAGCCAATCACCATAGATCGCTTTGGGGTTAACATATGGGAACGGGTTCCCCATTACAAACAAGCTGATAGCTGATTGGTTGAAAACGAACAACTTGCAATTTTTTTGGAAAGGAAGGAAAAAGTCGCACTTTCTTTCAATAGTAAACCAGTGAAAAATATTGTCCGAAACAGTTGTTCGAGTGAAACAAACGCCGTGTGATATGGGCCTAAACGTAGTTACAAATATCCAGCTTAATTTGACGTAGTCTAAACATTGGTCTAACCCTTTTAGACTGCCGGATGAATCAGTGTTATAAATCTGTTTTTAACTTTTAACCCTCCAAACAATGTAAAATATCTTCAAGATTTATTTGCTTTTCAGCCTGAAGTTATAGAAATTAAAACAATTAACAAAATTAATTACTTTTTCTTGTGGACTGTATAAACGGCAGTGATTGAAGTTTTTACAAATTCGCGGCTGTGATTGAAATTCTGAAATCCTGGCTTTTCTGTACCGCAACTTCTGACATAATTTAAATCAAAACTAAATTCGCCAACTCCTAGTACAACACTAAAAGTCGTTAGCGTAGCTGACTGCCGTGCCGAAATGCCCGGGTTCGAATCCCGGAGAAGCCATGGATGTTTGTAAATGTATAGTGTTTGTGCGGCCGTGCGGCATGGGGGGCACTCTAAATATGTTAAAGCCGAAATCTCTCGAGAGGATGTTGGTAGAGAAAGAGGGGGAGACCTTCAGGCCCGTCCCCTTCCCGGCGTGCACACAATCAAAATTGAGGTATGGACTAAGATAAATGGCATCGTCACCTGTAAAGTGCTCAAGGCTGTTGCCAAAGACAGGCACAAACTTGCGCTCCTTGCCGCGAGGAATTTCGTGGACTTATGCTGACTGTAGGTCAGACAAGTGTGCATTAGCAACAACAACAGTACTAAAAGCAAGCAACAACAAGAAGTTTCACTATAACAAGTTGAGATTGCCAACTATTTCCTCTAAATTTTAATTCTCTCTCCTAAATCTCATGCATTTACATTTTTTGATTTTTGACGAAACAGCATGCGACGGAGGCCGTAGGCACCATCACTCTACCAATACGGTTAATCGGTATAGCGCCACGTCCACCTCTATCTATTGCCTAGATACATGATACATAAGAACATACGGTGGCTACAGATAGACTGTGCAGACGATACATATATATTCAGATGCCTAAATACATCTTACATAGGAACATGGGGTGCATGAGATGTATAAAGGGACATTCATAAGAACATATCTAAGGTGACACACATTGGGTGACGTACACATACTTATGAATACAGTACAAAGTCCGTAATCCGGACGTCTATTATCCGAAATGATCTATAATCCGGACCTCAAAGGCTACAAACTTTTTTGTACGCTTTACGCATGCGCGTAAAGAATGCGCGTGCATACATTACGTGCATTACGCATGCGCACGTTGAAAGAAATGTTTAATAAAGTAAACAAATAAATATTAAGCTTTTTTTTTTGTAAAAGTTGATACCCTTTGATCATAATTGCTCTTTATTTCATAAATTACGGTTTCATATTTTTAATTGTATAATATCTGCATGCCATCTTACCAGATTTAAATTGATGATCTATAATCCGGAATCGCCGAAGTCCCGACGAGTTCGGAATACGGACTTTGTACTATATATATATAGGTGCAGAATCAGTTACATGTTACAGGATGTTGCGAGATATATGATACAAGACGCTGTGGATACAGATATATGCAGATGCCAAGATACATAATACAAGGTGCAGAGTGATATAAGTGCCAGGATACATGGTAGAAGGTGCGAAATAAGATGCATGATACAGGATTATGCGAGATATATATTACAATATGCAGAAGATACAAATATTGGCAGATGCCAGGATGCATGATACGTAGAACATAAGGTGCGATAGATACATAAGGTGACAAATATAAGGACATGCATAAGGTGACATACACATACTTAAGAAAAGAAGGTTCAAAATAGGTTACATATTAAAGGATGAAACGAGACTACGAAACAGCAGAAAGAAAAATCCTTAAAAAGTTGGGTAAGATGAGAAATAATGTGTTACTAAAAAACATTTTTATAATTGACTATCATTCAAAAAAGGCCTGACGTAAATTTTCTCTGGATGTCTTTTATTGTTAAGAAATAACTAGTTATTAGTCACGTACGCACTAGTTAAACATGCAGCATAAAATTAAAACCTTAAGACTTCTTTAAACTCCATCTTGATTAGAAGATTATCTCACTTATAAACTAATTTATCCTAAACGAAAGAATGTTTAACCTTTGATTAAAACCTAATATCTCCCTTTTGTGCAGAACTTAGTTACATGATGCTTAACTGCATGGTGTGTTCATTTAAGTTTCGCAAGTAAGCTTATTTTGAATAACACATTATTACGTATGTGAAATTTTTCCTTCACTTCTCTTCTTTCGTCTATTTTATGAAAATATAAAACGAAATCACATTTAAATAACAAGCGAGAAGCAAAGCTTAGGAAGTTCACAAACTCCGTCTTGTCTTTTGAGTTTCTGCTTCGTCCTGCCTTTAGCGCTGTACTACGAACTGGTGAAGCTGTTTTTAAATTATATTAGTACTCAAAGAGTAGTAGAGCCACGTTATTAGGCTTTAAATTTGAACTATTACTGAAAAATAAAGAAACTGCACATAAGCAAACTAACAAAGATTTGTATTTACATTCCACCCACTAGCTTCTCGAATAGTTTCTAAAAAGAAAAGAAATTATAAAAATTAATTAAATTAGAAATTCTAAAAAATTCTAAAAAGATTTTGTTGATTGTTAAAGCCCTGCACCATGAAATAAAAAAAAGTGAGCAGAACCATATTTATTTTACAAATACATTATAATCGAAAGAAGAAATGATTAAAATTTTAGAAAATTTTCAAATGCAGGACATGCAGAAATCAGCACCCGAGTATACACCTCTGGCAACAGTAGGACGATTTAGCATCAAGTCGAATAAACTTTGAAATCCAGTTATAGGTACCTCAATTCATGCGATTATGCCAGACTTCTGTCATACTGACCTGCGAATGTTATCATCACAGTTTCTCTATAGCCACTGAGCAACAGGAGGTTTCCGATTGGTGATAAATATGGAAAGCTCCCCGGCCAAAGCAAGAGTCGAACATTATGTGCATAGAAGAAATGTAAAACAGCATGGGGAATATGCGGTCTTCCATTGACTTCTTGAAAGATAGGGCAACGAAGGCCCCAAAATAATGGCAGAGCCACGGCCATTAATATCTCAGTTAGGTAACTTTTTTTAAAATGGCCGAGCACTTTATTTAATAGCCATTAGCCTTGCGCCACAACAAGAAGTGTTGGCCAGTTCCTTATGGAAGCACCTAATAGGTGGGCACCTTTGCCTCCTACGAAGGGAAAGACAGTTACAACCATGGCTTCTCCGGGATTTGAGTCCGAGCCAATCGCCTCGGCAGTCAGCTGGAATTATAACAGCCTTGTACAGAATAACTTCTGTATATCATGTCCATCACAATTGGGCATAAGGTCCTGTTTTCTAGTAGATGTTCTTATTTTAAGCATTGTGAACTACAGAGGCTGTTCGCACATTTTTTAGACGATTTTGGTAAGCGGTAATAAAAAATAGTTTGCTGTAAAAGAAGTAATTGCAATTGTACTATGTTTTTAAAAGTCAAAATTATCGTCTGTGGCTTGAAAGTTTTGTTTTTATTCAAAATGGCGAATTTAACAAAGCAGTGGTTCGAAGGCTACATTTACGCTCTTTCCCAAGAGAAATATGCATACTCCGTTATCCAAAAACAATGTCAGAGTCATAGTTTTGTGATATCTAAAGCGTCGATAGGTAATATCATCATTAAGAAAGGAAAAAAACGTCAAATTGGTGCCTCCAGAGGGACAAAAATTCCAAACAAGTATCCAAGGAAAAAACGGACATCTTTCGACTATTGCAAAGGTACGTTGTTTAATGTTAAAAGAAAATCCCCCTAGTCAAAGGACAGTTGTAAAATCATTAAAATGCTCCGTGTCCACTGTAAACAAAATGATAAACGTTGATTTAAATCTTAAGAAAGCGAAAAAACGCAATGTGCATCGTCTTTCTCCAAAGCATATCGCTCAACGCAGGACACGTTGCAGAATTCTATATGAGGAACACTTATCCAAAGAAAAATGGAAAGCAATTGTCATAATAGATGAAGCATGGGTGTATTTAAATTATTGTAACAAAAAAAGATCCATTTATTATCATAAAAGGGGAGAAAAAAATTTAAGTATATGGTTCAAAATCTAAAGAAAGTTTTTCTAAGGGATTCATGACTGTTGCTGGTTTTTCTTATAATGGCAAGTTAAAAATAAAGAGAGTGCAAAAAAATGTCAAGATTAACTCCAAACACTATCAGGAACATATTTTATCGCCAATGTTTCTGAATGAAATACCATCGCTTTACATACAGTGCCATCAATCTGTGAGACTCCATCATTACAAAGCTAGCAGTCACACATCAAAATCCACTGTAAATTTCCTAAAAGAAATGGAACAAAAAACTGGTATCAAGTATTCACTGATATCCCTACTAAATCTCCCGATGGGTCACCTATGGATTTTTGTGCTTTCGGACTTTTAAAAACTGCATTATCCAAACGTTATCGGAAAACCCTAACAGGACTCTGGAAAGCTGTTCGGGAGGAATGGGATAGAATATCTCTTCTGCCACTTCAAAAGGGCATTACTATCCTGGAAATTGCGGTGTCGAAAGATAGTTCAGAATAAGGGATGTGAAATAGAACATTTAAAACACAAGAATTTTATGTAATTTAGTTTTGTGAATACAATATACATCGTCTAAAAATGTGGGAACAGCCTCTGTATTACAGCCAATTCAACTTAGAGCTAATTCATTTTATTAGCTGGCAAATTGGAATATACTAACTGCAATGAAAAACTGGTTGCAGTATTTGAAACAGGTGCATTTATATAGTATGATGGATTGGTAACTATACTAACTATAATGAAAAATTAGTTGCAGCATTTGAAACATGTGCATTTATATGGTATAATTGATTGGTATATAATATGTACTGAATAACTTTTTGTATTTCATGTTTGTTACAACTGGGAATTGGTTCCTGTTTTTATGTAGATGTTTTTAATTATTTGAAGAAATTGGGCACTATTATAGCCATTTTACACGAATGATTAGCTATATTTGAATATGTGCTCTTATACTGTAAGAATACCTGTCAATTTGTATAGATTGAAATTGTTTAATTGTGCTATTTATAATTTTATAGTAAAAAAGTTATTATTTTAACTGTAATGAAAAATTAGTTGCAGTTTTTATAAACATGTACATCTGTAGTATGATTGATTGGTAAATATTCTAACTGTAATGAAAAATTAGTTGCAGCATTTAAAGCATATGTATTTTTATGGTATGATGATATGGTAAATAATATGTACTGAATAATTATGTATTTTATGTCTATTATTATTGAGAATTAGTTCCTGTTTTTCAGTAGACGTTTTAATTACTTGAAGAAACTGTGTATTATTGTAGCCTTTTTATAAACACAATTAGATACATGCAATGGAATAAATAATACCATTTTTTAGAATATGTGCTTTATATTGTTGGAATACCAGTCAATTTGTATAGACTGGAATTGTATAACAAATCTGTAGTTTTACACAATTTAGAATTGTATTGAAAAAATTTTAGAATTAGTTTTCTTTACTTCTTTTTTTTAATCATCTGGGAGCCAAGTTATTATTTACAAAACATTTGCTTCTGTGGATAATGGTAAAATAGTGTACATATTACAATGAACTTCCCAACTGCAATTCCGTGATTGCTTTGTGGTTAACTGCGACACAGTGTGCAAATTGCTATGGACACCCATAATGAGGTGTGCAAACTAGGTGTTAAGGACAGGAAGTTATGATGTAGAGAAGTGGACAAGTAGTATTTACGTGAACAATGAACTTAACAAAAGTGTACTTCGAATTTATCAAAAGCTAACTTAGAATCCAGTTTATATGAACATAGAATAGTCTACACAACATCATATACTTTGGGCTATGTAACTATCAACTGCCTGAACTGATGTGACTGACCTACTCTGTGGATAACTGCAACAATAATACGGACACACAATCATTAGGTGTGTAACTCATAAGAACATGATGTTATGACGTATTGAAGAAGACATAGGTTTAGAAACTGGTTAATATATAAGTTCCACTCTCCAAAACATAGAGCCTATCCATGGCAATGTAATGATTAATTGATTGTATATTTATTTTTCATACGGATTATTATGTAACAATTGTTGTATAGATGACATTTTCAATTTAGCATTGTACATAATATTACTAGCAATGATTCAGTGAATGCCGCCGCCAGTGGATGGTAGATTCTTTTCCGTCGCATGGGCATAACTCTGATTGGTGTAGAACCTTAGGTCAGAGGTCCATGCGACGACGTTTCGGTCCTTAATCAGTATGCCGACTGGGCGGCCCAGTTAGGTAATTATACCTGTTTAATACCAGATGTGCAGACTGTAAATGAATGAGGTATATGTATCCAGGGTCACCTCATACCGTCATTACAAGTGCTAGGCCAGTATCACAATGAAAAATGCAAGTTTGCAACGTTTGTTTCTTCGGTTTCTTCACACGTGGATGTGATTATCATGATGATGTACGTAAAAATAGGATTCAACACATAAAGCAGCGTCATATCACTGATGTATCCATATATGCATAGCTGAAAGAACCACTGGAGACACTGATTCCTGTGATGTAACTTCAAAAGAAGCCGAAGCAATGGCCTTCTTTAATCCCTTAGTAAATCAAAAATTCTTAAAATATTTTGCAAAAAGACAGAAAGCTGATGATTGTATAATGATGATCTTGGTTCTATTTAAATGGCGAGATTCGCAATAATTAGAAAGTATCCCAAATTTTCTGCCTAAATTTCTGCTTATGAATATAGTTTTTTAGTTCTTGAAATGGAAAAATACAGACGGATGTGAACTGATTGCAATGCGATTACTTTTTCAGGGTCATCAATAGAGCTCCGGGGTTGAAGTTGGTGGTGCAAACTCTTCTATCTTCTCTCCGACCTATCGGAAACATCGTCCTCATCTGCTGCACATTTTTCATTATTTTTGGAATTCTTGGCGTACAAGTACGTTTATGTATATAAATTTTGTGTCTCTCAATCTTTTATGTATGTGCCTGACATACTTACTGTATTATAATTCATACAGTATTATAATCAGTTTCCTATTATAGATAAAAGTATAGTTCAAACATAAAATTCTACTTATCATTTTGAGTTCAGCCTAATGACATGTCTTGGTTTGCACAGATGGGAAGAAGAGCTATCGCCAGCTCAAGAATAAAGAATTACAATCAGTTTAATAAGTAATTATTAAAAGTACATCTCAATTTATAGTACAATTTAAAATTATTTACAATATAAAGACTAACAAATCGCTAGCTTGAGAATAAATTGGTATTAATCAGCACCCCTCCAATAATATACTGTTTTGTTTTGCTTTTTCAACGAAATATGCTGTTAAGTTAATGGCTCAATTAAACAGTTTTTCTTTATTTCCGGCAATTATTATTTGAGAAATGCATTTGAAATAATATCAAAAAAATTAATATTTAAATATTTTCCGTATATTTAAATATTTTCCGTATATATTAATATTTAAATATTTGCTTGTATATGAACTCCGATAAGTTAGAAGACAAACTTCTTCTGAACCAATTCCCCTTTCTTATTCTAACATTTTGTTGGTAGTCAGCCTTAGATTTCCATCATACAGTGTCATTGAGAAAGAATTAAAAAACTTCCCGATTTTTATATAAAAAATTATGTACTCCACTCTGTTTGTTTTTTGTTACAAAACAACCAGAAGAGAAATCTAAAACCATTTATTGTAGTAACATCTGTTACAATGCCTGATGGAGAATGTTCTGACGATGACAGTTTTGTGGCATACAGAAATTGAGATTTTGGATTCTGTTCATGGCGTATTTCATGGAAGGGGTGTTTAATGTAGAACTATCACTTAACCAAGTCAACGTATACATTCTATTAGTTACATTTTACATAAAAAATAGAAAGTATGCGTAAGAATTCAAACAGATAAGAAGTTTCTCATTTTTATGCTTGTATAGTGAACATGGATTTCTTATTTGCAGATAAATTCAAATCATCCACTTCTTGCTTATGAAAAGAACCTCCAAAACCAAATTGAGACATTGAACACTTCAATGTAGACAAGACGCTGATTATGGCTAAACACTTCTAAGCTAATAAGGCTGACCATAGTAAATGACTACTTCCTGTTGATAACTATTCCACTTCGTACGTTTTTAGCGCATCTTAAGCTTTTGGGTTTCATTCAGCGAGCAAAGGTCTTTTTTCAGCTGTTTTAGAATCAAATGCCTACTCGCAATGCAACTGTTTGCATCCATTCTATGTTCTCCTTCCCCTTCAACTCTGAAATCCGGTTGATGTCGCTTTTCTAAATGCCAGATGAATGATGGTCTGCATCGTTTTTTGGCAACTGTTGTCTGCCTTCCCATGTACAATCCCAGGTTATCAGATTTTATCAACAAACGAGGCAACACAATCATCCTTTCTACTGTACTGGGAAATCGTAAACTTTCAATACGTAAGGTTATCTTCAGGAACGACCACTGCATCGTCTCCTACCACCACTACCAAATAATAATAGTTCACATTTTCAAGTAATTGTATCCCGGCAAAGATGATGATGCATTCAACTCGTAATACTACTGAATTAAAATCCCCTAGTTACAGAGCAGTTGAATGCATATTTTGTAATGTGATTATTTTTGCTCTTCTCTACATACACGCAAAAAATACAGAGATCTCAAATGTAATAAAATAATAATTTGAATATTATGATTTTAATTAATTTTTCGATTTCTTCGTTTAAAATTCGGCTTCTTATTATTTTTATAGCTATTTAAAGGCAGCATGTATTACTGTGAAGGTCCAAGTGCTTCACGCGTTCGCAACAAATTCGAATGCCTGCAGGATCCTAGAAACGTCTGGCAAAACAGGAAATATAATTTTGACAACTTGGGGCAAGTGAGTACAATTTAACTTACTTTTATTTCATTGGTTAATATATTTTATGCATTGATTTTTATGAAACTGTTACTTAAAAGATACATAAAATGTTAAAATTTTAAGTAATTTATCATTTAGAAATATAAAGTGTAGGAAATACTATAGCTAAAACAATTTAATCTGCTTTTTAAATCTTCAGGTACATAGCATGTACACCTACAAATCTTTTCGAAACTTCAAGTACATAGCAGGTTCACCTAGCGCATACACTTCAGATATATTGCATAGACTAATTAGGTTTCTTAATATACCTTCATGTAGTCCATTCTAATGTAAACTGTTCATCTTTGTCGTCGAAATAAAATTGTTATTTTTCAGTGGCTTCAATGTTTAGAATCGTTGAAAAACGATTTTTGATTTCATCATTTAGGTACTAGTTGTAAATAACTATACGTATTACATTAAGTTTAAAATTTCAAAATACAGAGGTGCCTTGCTAAACAACAGCAAATAGACATATTTTTTAACATTATAAAATGGCCGAAATATTGTAAGTCATTCTTCATCAGGAATTAGAGAAAGCAAGAGAGAATTTTTTTCTGTTAGAAGAAGAAGGGTGAGAGAAGGATACATGGCAACTGCAGTTATCTCTTGCTTTCTCTATTTATCATGAAACTTATCAATAAGTGCAAATTTGAATTATTCCATGTTTCTTAAAATTGATTAATTTGAAAAAAGGAACTGTTTAAGATTGTAGGAAAGTAGTGGGATCTCAGTAATTAAGATGAAAGAAGTGGTTTATCTGTTCAATAAAAACTCCACATATTATGTCAGCACTTTTCTGAAGAAGAGGAAGATAAATTTAGATAACTTCTAAACCACTTTGAATAACTTTTTAAGACAAGACCTTCCATAAAAACCAGGCAGATATATCTGCAAAATGGCTTGTGAATTCGTGCAGATTAGGGTGTACGTATACATATTCTATAACTTAGTAGATTCGAGATATTTCTAATATAGGTTGTGTTTTTGATATTCTGTAAAATTTTTTGTGATATTAGCATTGCTCAGGAGCAGATCAAAATTATTACTATAGTAATCCATAGAAAACAGTGCCCCACCTAACGAATGCTTGCCATAATAAAAGGCATTAAGTCATATCTTTAAATATCTCCTATTTTATATCATAAGATCATATGTCGTGTATTTTATTGAGCAGTTCATTACTCTTACCTAATACTCTATCTTATCAAATGGTCTTGATTTAATGGTTGCTACTGTCTACATTTCATTTAGGGCATTTATTGCCTGCACACAACAAAAATAGCAGCCAAATAATAAGAAATAAAATTTTAATCATACCAATAGATGGTTAGGCTTAACTTCAAACATAAAAGTTGGCGGATTCTCTCTCTTGCGGCAAAAACACAATTTGTTTCCATCCTCTAACTATTCATAATTAAGCTGCTCATATAATTAGACCCTAAAAGTTTATATCAGTGTATACTAAACGTCACTTACTTGAACTCAAGATCAAAAAATCAAATCAAAAGAAGGTTCCTTGATTGAAGCAAGTTATCGTTTAATTGAAGTTGAATATGCTATTATTATTTTTGTATTGTCACTCAGAGAAGAGAAAAATGTCTATTCAGATGGAAACATTGATTTTCCGTGAATATAACATGAAGCTGCTGCTTATTTTCGGACGCTCTATATATCGTGCTGATCAGAAAAATGGCGACTACAGAATTTCTAAAGAATTAAAATTTCACAAATAGTGTAAATTAAACAGTAAATGCTGATAAATTCCGAACTAGGAACACCTTAAATAATTTTGTAACTCAAGCGTAATCATACGCTATTGTATATAACAGCTATTTTTTAGAAAATATATAAATATTTTAGTTTGGCGAAAAATAATCGCTTGTTAGCTTATAGTAGCGTTTTTTGAAAAACCAGAGTAAACCCTTTGTTATATCTGTTGTATAATTTTCTTTCCTTCCTCCTTTTAGGCCCTGATGTCACTTTTCGTCCTTTCGTCGAAAGATGGCTGGGTAAACATCATGTACACAGGTTTGGATGCTGTCGGTGTGGATCAACAAGTAAATAATGCATCATGTCTTTTCATTAAATAGCAATTATTTCGAAAATTATGTATTAACCGACACTCGCCGATATAGCACCAACGTCATACTGGCGCCTTTCTGACAAAAGCAGACGAAACAAGTTTCTTGACTTCCGATAGGTACTGTTTGTCAGTCGCATTCCGAGTCACATTAGACAGATTTGTTGTAGTTCACAGATTGTCTCTGCTTCGATGTGAACTCTTGCTAAACAAGAAGAAAAGTGACTTCTCTCGATTCGATTGACAATTCTTATTCTACCCAAGGGGTGGTAGTTGTTAATATTTCATTACTATCGTAAACCTTATGTCATATACAGTTTCGTTGCTTAAAAATCGAAACACGCGATTTGAGGGCAAAATACCACACACCTGAAAATGGATTTATTTCTGGCAAATCCAGTTAACTCATGATGTAAAATAAAACAAAAATTAATACGAGAGGAACAATAATTATGTGTCGAAATCCCTGCGGGAAAAGAATTAGCAAAAGAAAATGACGTAATAATGATTTCTGTTTACCGTAATTGGTCTAAAGCTGACTTTGATATAAAACAAGAGAATTTATCCCCACCTTCTATTATCCAATAAAAAAAAATTTACAATACAAAAATAAAGATAAATTTTTAAAAAAAATCACATTTTTCTTTAAAATTCCACAACAGTTTCCAAAGTTGCGCAATGCTTACAGAAAATCGAAGTCATGGGTGGTATGTTGGCGGTGTATCAGGGTGGTTGCCATGCAACCATAAAGACCATTGCGGTTGCCATAAGAAAGATCTTACTTTAAAATATAAATGAAAACTGTTATTTTATCAGTTCTTTTTTTTATCAATATTTTAGCCTAAAGGATCATCGAGCAGATAGTTGCTTTGCCAACTCTAATTTTGAAAAAAATCTACACCTACTCGAACTGGGAAACAAAAGGCATTTCTCTATCTTCTACACTAACTCGGCCGACTTAGGAAATTTAACTTGCGTTTTTCATATCACGAAAGTGCGTTTAGGATATATATATATAACGTTGTTTTAACACACGTATTTTGACACAAACTGTATCGGAAATGACATGCCGATTTTTCCTTATTTTCATTCTATGCCTTAAATTATGCCAAAGAGTACTTTCAGCTCACCGTATATTTAAAGTGCCTCCATGTGGTAAAGACACAATACATTTACAAACATCCACGCCTCCCCTTGGATTCGAAACATGTCCCTTCGGCACCGTAGTAGGCTTCCCTAACCACTGTATCGTCTGGGAGGCATATCAAACTGTAATCAGAGAAAAAAAAACATAAGTCTTTGACGCTAGCTCATACGTAGTTGGACAGTTGTCTTTAAATGGTTGTCTTTTCCCTTGTGTTGATTAAAATCTAAAATTTTTCATTCATTAATACACTTCCGATTCTATAAAATTGTCTTTCCAGCCGGCATTGAGAAGGCATTTATATATATGTCACTAGCGGAAAGAGATGGAGATGCAGCAAGATTTCTTTTCCAGAATTATAACGCAGATGTTAATGAAGATAAGAAGAATATACCATTAAAGAAGATAAGAAGAATATACCATTAAAGAATATAAGAAGAATATACTATTAAAGAAGATAAGAAGAATACATGGGGTTCATTGGCTGCGCCTTTCGCAATCATATCCGCTGCTTCATTTCCTTTAATCCCCGTATGGGCTGGAACCCATTGTAGCTGGGGCTTCAAACTTGCAAGAATCGAAATTAATAGTTTTTGTATGTCTTTGACAATGGGATGTCTACTGCGCCCGCTCTGGATGGCCTGCAAGCTTGACATTGAGTCTGTGTAAATTACTTTATACCTGCCATTGTTAGCAGTAAAGTCCAGAGCTGCCTTTAGGGTGTTCTGCCTGAAACACTGAGTTACTGGGATG
Organism: Stegodyphus dumicola; assembly: GCF_044657685.1. Classification (NCBI taxonomy): domain Eukaryota; kingdom Metazoa; phylum Arthropoda; class Arachnida; order Araneae; family Eresidae; genus Stegodyphus; species Stegodyphus dumicola. The sequence goes on along the minus strand of NC_140772.1, from coordinate 14,561,417 downwards.
AAGCTTCTTAGCCCAGGAATGGATTATGTGGTCACCCTCCATTGCACACCAGGCACTGCCAGTCCCGAGTTCTCCTTTGGAGCCATTAGTATACACGGCTAAGGATTGTAGTGCACTTGGAGGATTACGGTTTGCTTCTATATCGAAGTCTGCAGGGTGGCATGGAGAGTGGACAATGTGATTATCGTAGTCCGAGGATACATAAGTCTTACTCCAAATAGTAACGTCTTGTTTTTAGTCTAATCACTCTCACCACAACACTCTCGCTCTGTACTATCAACTGCAGGGGCGGAAGTATTTAAATTCAATCGCGCAACTGTTCGGTATGAACATAAGTCCGTTTTTACTAATTGCTACTACCAAAAAGCCCACTGAAAATATTCGTAATAACTACCCGATAACTATAAGACTATGTGACGCATATTTATAATGTCAATGATCTCATAGCGGGTCAGAACTCCCCCGAAGAAGCCATCGCTTTTTCTTCCAAGGCAAAATTTATTATGCAAAAGACTAGCCCGAATCTTCGAAAGTGGATATGCAACGATCCACAGTTGATACACAAGTATCGAGAAGAAGGGTTTAACGTGCACTTTTTACGCATTCAGATACATACTTAGTCATAGTCTTAGGATTGTCCTGGAACTCTACGAAAGATTGTTTTAATCTTGATGATAACAGAGTGCTCAAGACGTTATCCTTCCCCAGGAATAGACATTCCCTTTTGCGAAACTGCTGGAAAAATATTCGATTCATTAGGAATCATAATTTCATTCACTATCAGTGTCAGGTGTCTTTTCCAAGAATTACTGAAAAGAAAGATTCCCTGGGGTTTCAGACATCCGTCTGATATTCAATCAGAATGGCAACGTTGGTGCAAGGAACTTCCTGGAATCTCGAATTTGAGGATCCCATGAATCGTTCTTAACTAAACGAAGGAAGAGGCTAATGACATAAACGAAATTCATAGTTTCTGTGACGTTAGTAAAAGGGCTTACGGTGTTTCTGTTTATATGAGAATGCTTAAGGAAAATACGATTAACGTTAGCCTAGTTGCATCTAAAAAACGAGTTGCACTTTTGTATATATTTTTTTTATTTGAAAACATACAGACTCCCCGTGCACACAGATGTACAGCACGGGGCTTACAGAAGTAAGTTAACTAAAACATTAAAAGTTACATGCATAAATAAAACGAACGAAAGCAAAGAACAGCAGTCTGGATTCACGAAAACAGATAAGTTCACCGGTCAAGTCACTCCGAACATTTTCAAATCATTCTGCGAAACATGATCCAGGACCATCAAATGCAGGGCATGAGAAAATCAAATGTTCCATATCCTGAGATACTCTTTTTGAACATTCACATAAATTGTTTGATCCTAGATTAAAACGAAACAGGTAACTTTCAAATTTACCGTGACCAGATAAAAACTGCGAAACTTTAATAGAGAGAAAAAGACTCGGAATGCAGTCTATGGTAAACAGAAGGCAAGAACTATCTGTACAAGGTCTTTTTTAAAAAAATAATAAGCTGAATCTGTGTTCCACTTTTGCTGTTTGGTGTACTCTACCAGAAAACTGAAATGAAGTTAGATTAAAGAAAGGGAATTTATGTTTAGGGCAGAGAATTGTCAACTTCACCTTGCCATGTTGAAACTCGTCTGTTGTTACCAATCTTTAAGGCTCTGTTGCAAGTTTGGCAAACTTCTCTTTGTCTGAAATTACGTCCATAATTCCAAAGTAGGGATGTCAGGTTGTTAGCCTTTCAAATTTGATTTATAATTGCTTTGAATCATTATTGTCTATCCAACTTACAAAATGTTTCACGTAATTTTGTTAACATTTTAGTTTATGTAACTTCAAACTGAAACGCAAATAACATTTTAGTTACTTCATCGACATTGTTGTAATTATTTAATGTTCTAGGATTGAAAAGAAAAGACGGAACGGTAGATCTTTCTACAGTCTAAGAAAGTTGGATTAGTGTTTAGATCTCGTAAAAGCCCTTTAAATTGTGAGATAATAGTTTTAGTTTTAACGTACAGTGTTTTAATACTCCAGCATAGGAAGAAGTTGCTATTTAATCTCCGAAACTATAGTCCAGCTCGAGTTATGCCGATTCTTTTTGATTTACTCGAGTTATGCCGATTCTTTTTGATTTACTATTTGCTTTTTTAACATTCAAGTCGTGTTATTTTTACCATCTCAAAGTACCTTAAAGAAGTTGCAGTTTGGTTATGAACCTTGGTTTCGATAGAAATAAATGTATTAACTCATCCTAGTCTAGGATGTTCCATCGTGCAACAAAAAAATAGGAATTGTGGCTTTTTTTTTTTTTTTTTTTTTTTTTTTTTTTTTTTTGTGTGTGTGTGTGTGTGTGTATGTGTGTGTGTGTGTTTATAGCAGACAAAAAAATAATTCTTTTATTTTTCGCTTTTTCAAACTTTCGTGTTTCTTCTTTCAGCCCATTGAGAATTACAATGAATGGCGACTACTTTACTTCATCTCCTTTCTCCTCCTGGTGGCATTTTTCGTCCTCAATATGTTCGTGGGTGTAGTCGTCGAGAATTTCCATCGGTGCCGGGAACAGCAGGAACGAGAGGAAAAGGCAAGACGGGCAGCTAAACGAGCGAAAAAAATGGACAAGAAACGGAGAAGTAAGCATACCCCTGAAACTTTTTTCTTGATTACCTATTTATATCCTTATTTTTAGAAGAGTTAACTAAAATTATAACAATCAGCATGTTGGCTGCATGAATTTTAAAAAAAAAAAAAAAATCTGATGTGTACACCACATGACTTCCTTGTTCGGAATATTAAATTATACACATTTTTTCTTGCATTTTATTTAAACTTATTAGATTGAATTAAACCTACTTCGCCGACAGCGCATAAACCACAATAGAATAAATGCATTCTTTAAAATTCACTTTGTTTACCATAGCGACACTCTGGCGCTAGGTTTACTTAACAGTATTATATTTCGTTCATATTATAACTCAGAATGCACAGAATTTATATCATTTAAAGAATTATCTAATCGTTGCCACATGTTCTATTCAAATACTATAATAAAGCTAGAACGATGTATAAAAGAAATTAAGCAAACAAAACAAAAAAGAAACAGATTTTCACAGACGATTGAGTATTGCTCATTCAATTAATTCAGTTTTCACTTCGCGACAAGGCAAAAATACATAAAAACTCAAAATATCTGTACTAAAAATTACGAAGTAAATCTTAAACGCTTATTTCCTCGAAAAAATTCCAGAAAGTATTAAGCATTATTTAAATAATAAATGAAGGCGTTATCTTTGTTGTTGCGAAGCTAAGTTTCTCTAGATTGGCAACAAATCCGCTACTCAGCTGTTTCAACTCAGCTACAGCACTCCTGACAGCTACTCAGCTGACAGCAATCCTCGTCGTTTCGTTTTGATGGCAAGCCGGAGAGGATTTTTTAGGAGGTCCGAGTACGTAGTACTCGTCACAGAGGTTCCTCGTGGCGTGTAGTGTTCCAAGGTGATGCCCTTTTCGTCCCAAAAGAGGGTCAGCATAACCTTCCCTGCAGACGGCTGTGTCCGAAACTTTTTGGGTTTCGGTGATGAGGAGTGGCGTCACTCCTTGCTCGCTCGCTTTGTTTCAGGCTGATGGTAATGCACGCATGTTTCGTCACCAGTGACGATTCGTGACAGGAAGGCATTACCGTCACGTTCAGCACGCCACAAAAGGTCTTCGCACGCATCAACACGTCGCTGTTTCAGTTCAGGCGTCAGTTGTCGGGGCATCTTGCAGACACCTTATGAAACTGGAGAACATCATGCACAATATGATGTGCCGATCCATGACTCATGCTGCAATTTCGTCTATTGTCACACGGCGGTTTTCCAACGGCTGAAATTGTCTCTGGAGTCACTACGCGCCGAGCCTGGCCGGGGCGTGGAGCATCGGCCACGGACGTAACACCATTTGCAAATTTCCGGCACCATTCATAGATTTGTGGCTGTGACAAACACGCATCTCCATACTGAACCTTCATTCGCCTAAAAATGCCAATCGGTTTCCCACCTTCACTTCGCAAAAACCGAATCACAGAATGCTGCTCTTCGCTGGTGCATGTGGCTAGTGGGGCTGCCATTGTGGAACTGTTATTGCGCCGGTGTTTGTGCATCTGCCGGCTGCTGCCACCTAGGAGACATCCGGCATACTATCGCAAACAGGCATGCCAACTTACAGCTCACTGGCGCGATATGCGGATTTTTATTTCTACTTTTATGGTTTTCAGTTGACTCCCCTACGTATATATATATATATAGAAATGTAATAGAAAAAGCACAAGGAAAAGCCGAAGTAGTGTCGATGCGTGCTTAGATCCATATTGAAGAAGAATTTTGATTGTGTAGTATCTAAAGAACTTGGTTTTTATTCCATTTTTATTTCCAATTGATATTTGTGGCCACAATCACTTGGCACTGTAGGCGTACCTTTCCACAGAATATTAACATTTTTGATATTGTTGAGATAGAAAGCAAGCCAGCGAAATTACATCTTAACAGAGCAGAGAGCAAAGCTGAAGTGCGTAGTTATGCAAGATGGAAGCACGCGAAGAGAAAAGCTTTGGTTAGTAATTTGGTGATTGGTCAAGAGGCATCTGCATTAGGGGTTACGTAAGATCGCATGATTAATTTGAATCACGCAGTTTAGTCTAAAGCTCTACATTTAGGACAGATAGATGAAGTTCCCAAATGAAATAAAAAAATAAAAGTGGTTATAGTGAATTAAATTTAGAAGTTTGCTTTCATATTTTTTATCTTACATATATATATGTAATGATATTTTTAAATCAATTGATTAAATTAAATTCTAATAATATTGCTTAATAATGTGTTGGCGATTCTCTACCTAAATTGCATCCCTGTTCCTAAATTTTGGCGAAATCCTTTCTTTAGTATAAAATATATTAACCTGTTGGCGCCCGCCAAATCGCCAAACTCATAAATCTGTCATATTACATAAAGTCCTTAAGAATACTCCTGATGAGAAGATAGCGTCACCTCGTGATTTCAATTAATATCGCTGATTGGATGAACCTCGTGACGCACACATATGTATAAATAGGGCTTCTGCTCAAGAAACGCTTGTGAGATGGATGCTAAAATAAACCTACCACTTTATATTCCAAAATTTGTCTCATTCCTGTTGCCCCGGCTGCACAAAACAAATAATGTATGAGAAATTACATTTCATATATATATACATATTTATATATGTATGTGTATGTGTGTGTGTGTGTAAGATATAAAAAATACGATAGCTGCTTTAAAAATATAATTGCTGACCTCAAAATTAACAATTCTAGATTTTATGCTCCCCCCTTAAATTCACCTGTTTTCCCGGATTTGAGATTTTTCTATGTTACGTATTGTTTTAATGCAGATACCTCTTGTCCAATCAAATTAATTGCAAACCAAAACTTTCTCTAACCCCAACTGAAACTACTGACTCCCTTCCTTCTTCCTCTGTGGTTGCAGCGTTCTTTTTCGCTTACGCTTCCCTGCTGGCAAGACATTGCTGTTCCACGCTGCTGCTTATTTCCCTAAGATGACGTCGTACTTTAAAATGTAACTCATTGTATTCAATTATAATTAAGAAATATTTTGTCTGCAAAAGAATGATTTGATATGCATAACAAATAAAGATTGTGATTCTTCAAGCTCAGTTGTGCTAAATGCATCATCGTGGTTTTCCACTCAGCCCTATTTTCAGCCACTACGGTCTTCTCAACCATGATGCAATATCGAAAGCGGTTAAATGTTTTCTTCTACGCATTTTAAAATCATTACATATATATCAAAGATTTAAGGGATTTAATCGTATTTAATTGCCTAATACTTGCGCAAAAGCTGCAAAGGAAAAAATGTGTGTGTGGAATTATGGCAAAGCCTCCAGGGCTATCTGCCTAAGAAGAGGGATGCCTTCGTGGAGGACTTTCTAAGGGAAACTGGCTCGTATACACGTTACACATGGGGAAAACCACGAAAACGCCCATGCAGCCAGCCCGTTCGCGGGATTCGAACCTCGGACCGAACTACCAGTGTTCAGCGACTTTACCGCTCGGCCGCGCAAAGGAAAAAAATAAAAATTTATTTACTATTGAATTATTTAGTATATTATCTCCTTTTGAAAGGTAGTTATAATTCTATTGAAATGAAGCAACTTGTAAGCATATTTAAAAATTGAATCATGAAAAAACTTTAAAATAGAAACATAAAAAATGAATCTTGAATAAATTGAAAATGCAAATTTTTAAAAGGTATAATTAAAAGTGAAAATGTAATCAATAAACCGAGTAATTATCGTCATTGACCGGAAATTAGTTGACTTTCTAAGAATAAACCAACTTCCGATCAATTAACAATAATTAATAAATACCAAGGTGTTTCATCTTTTTCTCAAATAAGAATTATTATGTCAAACACATTTTTCAGTAAGATGAGTTTAATCTAAGTAAGTAGAGTTTAAGTGAGAAATAAAAGCGCTGTATAGAATTCAGGAAGAAAGTGACAGTTCCGTCATGTTTAAAAATAAATTTCAAAATCGTGATATATTATTGTAAGAGTGAGCTGTATTTTCCTTACTTGAGAAAAATGCCCCCGACACCTTCGCCTTTAAACATATAAACTTAATGAAAACTTTCTAAAAATAATGAACATGATGCAATCTTAGTAAAAACAATTAAACACTTAAGAAAGGGTGAATAAAATTATATTCACATAAGACAAAAAGGTAAAATTAAAATTGTATGAAAAGAAAATCTACATATTACGCATAAATGGCCAGAAGATGAATTAATAAACTGACGTATTTGCCAGTTTTTAAAGCGAGACACGTCCGTTAGTACTCAGAATGGAATTAGGAATTCGAACCAGGCTGGAGAAGGGAGAGGCAGAGAGAATAAGTTAGGGTGTAGGCGGGTCCTTTCGGAATCTATTTTTAGAAATGCGGGAAAGAAAGGGATGTGGAACTCTTTTCGAGTGTAAGCGGCGTCTGTTGAAATTTTGACATTAAACTGAACAAACAAAAGAAATTAATCAATTTTTGGTTAATTGTCATAGCAGAAAGAGGGAAAAGTAAAGTAATCTTCATTGCTCAAGAGCTGTTAAGCAGACTTAGAAAGTTTTGAAATAGGCCCATTTTTCTTTTAGTAACAGGAATAAAGAAAATGCCAGAAATAATGATTTTTACATTATATGCAATAACTTCAGTAATTACACTATTTAAAAATTATATTTTTTCTTTCAGACTCTAACAACTAAGAGTAAGAAATAAAATCATCAAATGAATTACTCCTTAAATGTCGAATACTCCATAAATTTCCCACCAACATTTACAAAATTTGATATTTAAGCATAATTTGAGTAATAGAAACGAAATATGGAAACAAATTATCATGTCATTTCAGAAAGTCCTATTTTTTGTTAAAATAGGCATGTTATATCAATATTATTTATAAATCTAATATATATATTCTAGGTCACGATTTCGAGTTATTAAAAACGCAAGTTTAATTTTGGCAATCGCCCAATAGAACAGGGGACGGAGAAGTAACCCATTTTTCTCGATTCTGTGTACATAGGACTTCCGTTATCTTCTTGAATATATACCAATAATGATTAAATGTGTTCCATGTCTAAATGTGACTGGGAAACCCTGTTTTAGAGCAATGATATTCAAACTTCTTCGTATCGGGGAAGTCTTAAAAACTATAATTTTTGTGGAACGCCTAAAATTAAAAATGCTTTGAATTACCCCTACCATTCTCAGAAAAATAAGCAAAAAAAAATCTGCTAAAAAACCTCAGTCTTGCGTGCATTTTAAGTGGAAAAAAATGGATAATGATTATTTCATTACAATATTTTTACACATAAAAACAGATCTATTATTTATATTTTAGAAAATAATAATAACAAAAATGAAATGTATTATTTAATTAGTAATTTTAGATTTTTAGTTTTACAGTCCATGAAGTATTTAAAATTTCGAATTTTGTTTTTGATTCGCGGAACTCCTAGAGGAATTACTTAGAACACAGTTTAAAGTTATATTCCTGTAGAGTTACGTTACTGATTATTTGTAAGCAGTCAGTCATATATGTACGTTTATGCTTGTTTTGTAAGCTACTTTTATCACGGCCAAATGATTACCACTGAGTGTATAAATGAAAAAAAAGTGTAAATACACATTGTCGTAAGTACTTATAAAGAGTTTGAATGAGTTCTTCGATTAAGTTTTATCTTAGGAGACTGATAATTACTTCCCAACTTATCCAGGAATGAGGGAGCCTCCATATTACATCAACTACTCGAAGCCCCGGCTATTCACTCACAACATCATAACAAGTAAATACTTCGACTTGGCCATCGCAGCGGTCATTGGACTAAACGTTGTCACCATGGCGATGGAATTCTACATGATGCCTAAGGTGAGTATTAAAGAGAGCACTTGGTTTCTGATTTCTTATCAACTTAAATGAAGGCATAAAACCTCTACTTTAAGACACGCTTTTAAATATTTCGAGGTTTAAATGCAGCAGATGTTTTTGTAAACAGTAAGGACTCCAGTTTTATACTGAACAAATTTCAGCAAAAAATGAAACTAATGTAATTCAAAACGTCTGGTTGAAGAGCGAATGTGTTTAATTAAAAATTATGAATTTAAAGGTCTATTGCCAGTTCTTTCTAATTAAGTTTTAATTTGTGAATTAATATCCGTCATATTTTTATATCTTACATGTTTGTAACAAAAATTTACATTTTTACTCGAGACAAAATATGTTGAAAATACAATAATAATGTATACATTCTCATTTCTCCTCGTACATTATAGTTACAGATAATATGCTATCATGAAATACAAAATAGTGAGTTCAAAAATACATAACTTGCGACACAACTTTATGTTATCTTTATACGAGAGGAAAAAAAGAACAAATATTTCAGTATCGTATTTTCTTGTTATTTATTTTCGATCGAAGAAAATAGAATCATACGTTTGGCAGCAACGATTTGAAAAGAGAGTCTTTTATGCACTTTCCCAAAGCTCGCTTTGTTGAAGTTATGTAAATGCATAAGCATACTGGCAGAGGAAACTGTAGTTTTGTTTCGATGGAACGTGTGTACTTGTTTCAGGTTATAATGAACTCTTATACAGTAGGATCTGGTTATAACGCGGTTTGGTATACCATGGTCTGTTTAATTGCCTGAGAGTTGCCTAAAGCCCATGTTAAAAAGTAAAACTTCAATTCAAATCCTTCTGCATATAACAACTCAACTTATAGTCAACAAGTTTTGGTTTACTAAAATCAAAAATAAGGACAAATGAGGGTAAAAATATATTTACGGGTGCCCCTTCGCGATAATTGGCGATTTTTGGCGGTACATGGACACCAAGTTTGTGCAATTCTTTGACTTGTTATTTTGGCTTTGTGTAGCAGCGATTTTTGCACCAAAAATCACCGCTACACAAATCCAAAATAACAAGTCAAAGAATTGCACAAACTCGATATCCATGTACACATCGACCTATTTTCACTTAAACTAGCATCAGAAAATTGCACAAATTAAACATTGGGCACTCCCTTTGTTCATTAACACAGCGATCTATATTCTCTTAAAACGTCAAGGGAGCAACCAACAAAAAATATATAATCTCGATACACTTCATTTTAAATCAAACAATAAAATAGCATAAAAGAAGAAATTCAACTTAGCACTACACAAAGGAAATATTCACTTACCTTATTTACAAATTTCTCTGTCTTCTGTTAAACAAAATTCTTTAACAGCATCCAAAAACTCCCTAAAATTATCTGAACTAGAATTTGTATACTAGTGCCGATACATAAATTCACAAAAATATGACGGATATATATGACAAGTCAAAATTATCCTCCGTACTGCAGGTATCCTCCGACGTTCGACTATACGCGTTTTCTTCCTACAAACAGGACACTTATAATGGCAACTAAGTATACCTTTACACGCTAGTCAACACGCCTTTCGTTCCAAATTGTACAGAATCTTCAAACCAATCTTACAACATTCAGCCATTTTACCGTGTAAACACAAAATAACGACGTACTTCTTTTCAAAATCCGTCTCGTCATTCAAATTCACCGCAATCACGCAACCAATTACATGATAATAGGGTTTCCACAGCATTCAACTGCTCAGGTTACCATAAATGATACAATCTCAGATTACTATAAACAAACCATAAATGAAACAATAACTTGGCGATAAATGAAAAACAACTTAATCGATAATCCAAGGGGCACCCTTCAATCTACTCTAACCCAAAAGGGTAGATTTCTTTAAGCTAACAAACACTTTCCAAAGCAAATATATATTACTTCAAGCTAGCATATATTGTTGGATGAAAACAGAGACCTATATCAGGTATTTAAAGCGCTTAGAGCGTATTCTAGGCATTACTGTTGATCCAAAGTTAATTTTTATCTTAGTTCAATAATAATTAAGAACCATTTCGATACATTAGCATCTATCATTTAAAACTCTGTTTCTCTAATCTCATTTTCAAAATCAAATTAAAAGTGTTATGCTATTATTTGCGTCTCAAAGGTAAACTTATATTTTATTTTCAAAATGCATGATGTTTCAAGAAATCAAAATTATAATTAAAAAGAGAGAATTAGTGAATTTCAAAGCAGTTTGCTTTAAATATACAAAATTTTAAGAAAACTAATTGTTACTACACCTTTCAAAGAAAGAGAGAAAGCACTTTAAATGATATTGAAGAAGAAACTAAGCTCGCAGCAAACTTTAAACTAAACTAGTATTTCTTTACCGGTTTCAACAGGACATTTCTCTTTTGGAATAATCATTATTTTTAAGAAAGAAGAGAAACATGCGAAAGTAAAAAGCATACAATTAAGCAAAGCAACAACCTTGTGTTTGGCTTAGATTTTAACCATCAGTTTCGAGGGCGAATATGTACAAGTCCCTCTTCATCAGGACCAAAGATATACTGCAGAATTTTTCGAAATCGTTAGAGTCTTGGCTAAACTCTACGGCAAACATAAGATTGTTGCTTAACCATTATTTCTTTATACCATGTATTAAATATTTTACCATGTTTTTTTTTTTCTTCTTAGAAACTGGAATATGCTTTGAAGGTTTTCAATTATTTTTTCACTGCTGTATTCATAGTTGAAGCTTTCATGAAGGTAGTTGCCCTCGGAATACTGAAGTATTTAAAAAACAGGTAAATTTCCACTGCTTTCGCTTATTTTCATAACACAACAGTGCATTCTCTCCCTCTTCCTCATTCCATGGTGTAATGCGCATTAGATTACAAAGAGGGCGCATAATTTATATATCTAAGACACCTGTTTTCCGAAATGTCAAAAGAAGTATGTGCCTCGGCTTCACCTTCAAAAATTTTTAAGAATATTTGGCATTTTTAAACATTGAATAGAAGTTTTAAGATACGATAACCTATTAAAAGAGTTCTAAATACATTTAGTATGTAAACTAATCTATAATATAACGCAGTAGAAGAGTGTCATCGATAAAGCTTTGTGTTGCCATTCTGTAAAGCGTAAAATATTTATGCTTCAGATTTAATCTGAAAACTAGGTTTAAAAGAAATATGCTGCCACTGCCCTAATTAGAATATTTTTCTCTTCCACGAGACAGTGTTTTGTCTTTCAGCGAAGCGTAAAATATTTAATATTTTTTTTTCAAATTTATTCTGTTATTAATTAACAAAATAAGAGATTTTAAAACAATAAACGCAGCTTTATTTCAATCATCATTAATTACTATCTGGACCTGAGAAATGACACCCTCAAAACCATCTACATATACTGTAAAGAAAAGTGTCCATTTATTTCTTTATGTGTGTGTGTAACTGATACATATCTATAGTGTTATTCCGATCTTGATGAAATGTATACACTAACCTACAAAACAAGAGGAAGTTAACTGTCTGTAAAAGATTTCGAAGAATCACCCCACGGGGTCCACATTCACTGAAAGTTGTGCTCACGTGACTCGTCTTAGATTCATGTCGCCGTTGTTGCGTTCCCGTTGTTAATAGAACTCAATGTGCTAAGCAAGAAATTTATAATTTTTTTCACAAAAAATAAATATTAGTATTTCTATACAGTTTCAATTTGGGAAACACGTCACCCATTTTAAGTTCACGTAACTTTTGTCGCTTTCATGTTACTAGTTATTACTAAACACGACGTTTTAGATAAAACGCTACAGCACCGTTTTCGTTTATTCTTTAAGAATGCCGAACTTTTAAGAACGGTGTAGAACCTTTAAGGGGACTCATACACCTTGAAACCCATAAGATGTTCGAATAGGTGACTGTTGCAAGAATTGGGATAACTTACTTATTTTAAAAGCAATTACTACCAACGTTTTACAGCTGACTACATAATATAGCTGCTTTCTGAAATAGTCATCAGAAAGTTTGTGTTGCCACAGATATTTATATAATTTAATTCGCTTTGTGACAACATTTTTCGTCATGTTTCCACCTTGCGCGCACAGTTTAAAACATTCTGTTTCATAATTTAATTCCATATTTAATATATAGCTTTTATAACATTTGGAAACGACTGTGAATCTAAAATTCTAAAAATTTCATGTTAAATTTTTATTTTATTTTGAGTTGAGTTTATAAAATGTGTTTTTTTAAAAAAATTTGTAATGTTTTCGTCCATAAAATTTTTCAATATTAAAATATTCATCAGATTGTTGGTTCCATTAGAAAATAGTGCCCATATTAAGAATTCCATCCAATTTCAAGTATATACCATTACCCATTTTTAAAATATCATGCGCGCAAGGTGGAAACATGGCGAAATACTTTGTCACAAAGAGGATTAAATTACAAAAATATTTGTGGCAACACAAACTTTCTTGTTGCTAGTTTCCAAAGCAGCTATATTATGTAGTCAGCTGTAAACGGTTGGAAGAAATTACTTTTAAAATAAATAAAATATCCCAATTCTTGCAACAGTCACATAGTCGAAGATCATGAGGGGTTTAAGGTGTATGAGTCCCCTTAAAGCAGAATTTAAGTCCTCTGTTTCCGTACTCTGTGTTTATATTAAAACGTTGCGCTCACGTCACTCATCACGTGTTTATGTCGCCGTTGGTATGCTCCAGCTGTCAGTAGAAGTCATAAATGCTAAGCGAGGAATTTATAATTAATTACCACCTAAAGGCCAATATGCCGCGTAACATTCTGGGTTTAAATTTCAACTGAAGTTTTTCTGCTAGAAAATGCAACTTACTAAAGCATTTTTTATTTAAATTAATCACTATTTAATTACTAATAAGGAAAGTACAAAAATGAATTGCATTCTTCTTCAAATAAAATCATTAGTTATTTAAATCTCATTTATAATTGACGAGGTTATAATATTTTTTAAACAAACAAGATTAAATTTTTAAATGGACAGGAAATAAATAACATGGAACGACCATTGAGAAGAATTTGTTCTGTATTTGAAAGAAGTTTAATTTTATATTTTATTCGTATACGTGATTTTTTAATTGATAAACAATTTAATTACATTAATATGGCATATCTGTACGATTTAGTTAAGGTTTTATTCTTCAAGTTCTCCCTTACTTTCATCTTTTTCTGGGGGTTACACCATAAAAGATGCCGGTATCTTTATGCAATTGGCCATCGTTCAAAAAGGCAAAAAGCGTACAAGAGTGCAAGGGCATAAGAGTTGCTTCCGCCTTTATGTTGATCATTTACTAACTTCATAAATTAAAATAGTTGTAGAGTCATTAGGTTTTATGAAGCAGGGGAAATGAAATATGAGCAATGCCCTCACCGTGACTCGAACTTGGACCTTTCGTATACGCGCCGAGTGTGCTACCATTACACCCCGAAGGCATACTGGAAGGAGGAATAAAATACCTTTTATAGCAACGTGGCCTGTTATGATCATAAAACCAACTTGTTTGGCTAGGTGAGTCGTAATTATATAGTAATCTTCATAAAGGTGCAAATTGAGATACTTTTATGAAGTGTTTTAGTTTGCTATTCTGATTAGAAAAGTATAAATAAAAATTCCATTCCGAATGCAGTGCCACGGCGTAAAGCTCACAAACCCTTTTTACAAAGTTAATTTTATGAAGGTCGCCTTTTTTACTTTATGAAGTTAGATAATGACTTTAATTTGGGTTTGAATACCATTATATCAGAGATGCTTACAGTTTCCACCTTTCCAAAAAATAACCCACTTGATTAAAAGTACTGGCACCTTCGGAGACGGGGCAAAGTTATAACGGCATGCATTTAAAAATGCAAAGGCATTTTCCTAAGTAATATAATTCTGAACGGGAAGCGAAACATACGGATGTTAAATTTTAACTTAAACAGAAAACCGACCTTAATTGGCCCACAAGTTGGGTAACAACTGTATTCCTCTTTTACTGCTCTTCTAGTTCCAACTTCTTCATAACTCCTTCTTCTTTAGCAACAAAGCAGAAAAATTTTGCTTCTGTAAAAAAGGGAAACTTGTGTCTGATTGCCCGCATAACTGATAAAGTTTTTTTCAAAATCTATTCCAATGCAAGGTCACTTTTTTGCCTAATTTTGAAAAATATACGGATAAACTAAATATCAATATACATGACAACAAAAAGTATTCGATTTCTTTCCTGAAATTATTTGGGATAAGACAAACTCGTTTTAAGGTAAATCTTTTTGCAAGGTATACTTAGAAGTTGCTTTCTAGAATATAGATTTTTAAACAATTTTGTTTTTCAGGTGGAATCAATTGGACGTAGTGATCGTTGGCCTCTCTATCGCTGGTATTGTCTTGGAGAAGATGGAATCTGATCTGATACCCATCAATCCAACAATCATCAGAGTTTTCCGTGTTTTGCGCATAGCAAGAGGCAAGTAGTAATTACAGAGTATCCCACTTCTTTATGATTATTTATCAGCACAAAAAATTGTGATGAAGATATTTAATTGCATAAAATATGTGTTTGTCATGACATTTAAGAACTTTCTTGCCAAATATATATAAAACTTAACACGAGGAAGAAAGTTATTTTCAACTCAGAAATTGTGAAAAATTTTGATTGAAGCACATATATATGATGAATGCTGTTTTAACTCTGACAGATGATTTTTCCAGGCCTCTAAAGCTGGTTTTGAAAATGCTATATTTAGTTTTAAATTTTACTAACATCCCCGCTTATGTAAATTTAAACATTCTCTTTTGTTTCTTTCAGTTCGGATAGCTATGAAAATTAAGAGCATGAGGAAAAGAATTTAGCTAGCAGTAACTCATTTATAAATGAAGCAAACGCCTACCGTGCATCCTCGTAGAATTTAGCGCTAATCTGTACTTTTCGTAGACTGCAATGTTTTTAATTTTCCATTAGAGTTTGGAAAATATAGATAAAAAGTATGACCAGGTGTACCGCTTTGAGAGAACATTTTTCCTTGGTATCTGTAACACTGAACGGCAGATCACACAATTGGTTAATGTTATTTTCAAGAAATTAACCAATCTTCTTCATTTATAGGTTCTAGCTATGCTTCTTATCCTCAGAAAAGGACAAATAAAATTTAGTTGAATTTTTATTCTATCTTATAAGCAAAGTTATCAGACTTTCCAACAACAATCATTTTATGGCTAATCAAGCTTAGGAACATGGGTGCAAATTGAAGCATTCTGCAATCGCTTGTAAGCCTTAAAAGAGTATATAAAATGGCACACACGTCTGTAGCACTTGTAACAGTGGTTTTGCAAACATAATGTAGCTGTAAGATAAGATAAGTTTGGGCTTCCCCGCTCCGAGAACTCGATCTCACTGCGGGTCCACTCCCCCTTGGGCACATCGTGGAAGTTCAACCTCCACTATTACCCTCCAAGAGAGCAGCGCACCACCTGGATAAGACACCAGGCAGCACCGGTCGTCTAATGCTCCTACCAGTCGCTTGGGCGAGCCCGTCGCAATGGGACATTACCCAGCGACCCCGGGGGAGACCCCCGGGTTACTAGAACCACGCCGCGCTAGGACGTGCCAGACTCCGAGGCCGGCCAATAAGTGACCTTTCCCAGAGCCTTCAGAACTACAAAGTTCATAAATTTTATACCCCCGTGGCCGAGACTGCCTAGGTACAGATCCTAGCCAGTAGCTTCGCAGAGTTCTCTACGTCGAGCCCCGGGGGGATGTAGCTGTAAGTTGGAAGGTTGCTTATGTTAAGGCGCTTTCCTGGAAGATAACATGTATGTCCCACGTTAATAAACTTGGTTTGAACCATACGATGCAGAGCACGGCCATGTCCGTGCTGTGGAGGTATAAGTATGTTATGCGATTAGACAGTGGTTGTAATTCTGCTGTCATCTTGCAAATATTAATGAGAGGTAACGCAGAATTATCCAAAAGCCAAAACTATTCCGACATTCATTCACAAAATGCTTCGCAATAGAGCCGTTTACCCTTCCGGAGTAACAAAAGCCTTTCACAAGAATTGTCCAAACATGCAAGACAGTATCTAGAAAACTGGTAAATTGTTACGTTTGTTAATGCCACGTACTCTCTAACATATGCACATTAAACTTCAGAAACAGTATAAACCTATGATCCGCAGTTAACCACTGGCATTTAAAAAAGTAGACCAATAAAGCAGTTATCCCAATTTTTAATCGCACATGTATTACCTTCATGACCGCAAACGCTTTTTTCTTGCAGAGCATAAACTTTACTGTTTGTGATATATCTAAAGTTCCTGCCTGGAAGTCTAGTGTTACCGTTATCTTCTCTGTGGTGCACGCATCAGTTTTGTTCTTGGCTATGGCTTCTCCCATCACATTACCATTCCGTAGACTAAGTACGTATATGACATTTTATGATAGAAAAGTATGTGAATTCTGTCACCGACAGAATACCTCAACTCACAGACACATCGCATTTGCGAGTCTATGACTCAAATATAGCGAGCGTTGTCGCCTATAGGCTTTGTTCTGGGGTTTTGCGGGTAGACTGTGAAATAGCACATAAGTAGTATTGGCCCCACTGCGGCGGCGGAAGTGACGTCAGAGGTCACGTGACCGAAAGTGTCGCCATTTTGTTGAGTGGAGTTGAGTTGTTTCGAAGTGAAAGTAGAAGTGTTTGTTTTGAAAGTGGAAGTAGAAGTGCATGGATATTTTTAGGATTTAGGTATTTTGGATGGCAACGAGGATTTGGGGGGAAAGTTTCGTTTTGATTTTGTGGCAGCGACGATTGTTCCACGTGTTCATTTTTGAATCCGCCATCTTGAAATCGAGTGGAGTTGTTGGAAAAGTGAAATTAGAAGTGTTTGTTTCTAAAATATGTGAGAAATATTGTCAGAGATAATTTTTTTTAATTTTGTGGCAACGATGTTTTTATCAAAATTTTATTTTTTCTTGCGGCAACGATGAAAGTATCTCGTGTTTGTTCATGTTGTCTGACGTATAATGGAATACGTCACGAAGGAGGTGTGTTATAAGATAACAAGCTTTTCCTATTGGTTCTAAGCCAGCCATTTTGTTTTGACGTCACATCGAAAGCAACAGAGCCATTTTTCTTGGGAAAGAATTCAGTTGCCTCTTGTTTGTTGCGAAGAAAGTAGTTTGTAAGAAATATTGTCTTGCGATTTTTTGAAAATGAAGCGTGCTGTTGCAACAGAGAAACCTACAACTTCGAACAAGAGAGTTAGATTTTCGAGTCAAAGTAATATGACTAACGATGCAAGTATAACGACGTTTAAGTTGGATTCTTTACCTGCTCATCATTTTTATCTTGGTGGTGAAAATTTTGTTGTGATAACAGATTTCGCTCGTGTAATACGTGTACACTTAAGAAAATATGTGCGCTTCGAAAACAACGAGTTTATACCAACGAAAAGCGGAATCACTCTCTCTCCTTACCTGTGGCAAGCCTTTTCGGACAAAGTGGAATATAAGGATATACTAAGTCCCTCTTTGCGAGAAGGTCAGTGTGCAGTTATACAAGACTCTTTGTTCCTTTCAACAGTGACAGTTGAAAATTCCCCGTGTGTTTCGTTTCAGAGATATTTTGTGCGCAAAGATTTGACTCGTGAATTTTTGCCAAGTGTATGTGTTCTTACAAAATGTGAATGGGAGCAACTCATACGAATAAGAAAACAAATAACAACGGAGGTGGTTACATTAATGTTTGGGCCTACTTTCCAGTTCTACGTTTTGAACGAAGTTTTCAAGCAAATGCCATCGCATCAGGACAACCAAATTGCTCCTGTTGATGCAGAAATGTGTCTTTCGACATCTCTTATCGAACTCTTAAAAGAGACTATAAGTTCAAACATAGCGGACATTTTCGAGTGTAGTGGGTGCATTATGGAATACGGCAATCAGCTTGGCCATGAGTGTGTCACAATGACCAATTCGGATAAACTTTGGAAATATGGAGATCTTGCTGTGTGTAAAATAAATATTGTGAACATTGCTGCTGAATTTGTGAGTAAAAATTCGAATATTGCAAATTATATTACAGTGTCATTTCTAAAAAATATTTATTATGAAATTTTGTTAAATAATGCTAAAGATTTATATGTTTCAGGTTAGTTGGTTCATTTCTTAAATTTATTGTAAATGTATATGTATATATATATATATATATATATATATATATATATATATGCGTGTGAATAATCGCCTATCAAGTTATTTTGTGAATGTTTGTAAATAAATTTTTGTGCATATAAAAGAGTTTACAATTGAAATATTTAGTCTCTTATTTTTTTATATTTTAAGAAATGAAATGATAATAATAATTTTCTAACTTAGATGAAACTATAAAACTAATGTTTGAACAGGTTGTTATGAGGATTAGGTAAGGGGCTTATAAAAAGTATAAATAAATTTAAATTTGATTTATCATTTATTTGGATAGCGGTTGTATGAGGATGAACATCACATTTTCCGTTGATAAAAATTCATGTTGTAATGTCAGAAATTCTGGATCTGACTTATCGGAATCCAGCGCAACCGGCAAGCTTCGGTGGTATCAATGCTTTACGTCGTGTTTCTGGAGTAAAGAGCAAAGAGATCAAAAGATGGTTAGAGAAGAGGGATTCTTATACGCTTCACAAGCCTCTGCGACACAAGTTCCAACGCAACCGAGTCATTGTAGGGGGGATCGACGAACAATTTCAATCTGATTTAGTAGATTTACAAAATTTAGCCAGATTTAATAGAGGGTATAAATATTTGTTAACATGCATAGATATTTTTTCGAAATATGCTTGGGCTATACCTTTGAACCAAGAAGGGCTCTAGTGTGAAAAGGGCATTTGAAAACATTTTTAAAGAGCGTAAACCAGATTCATTACAAACAGATAAAGGCTCGGAATTTAAAAATAAATTAGTGCAAAATTTATTTAAAGAAAAGGGTATTCATTATTTTACAACAAATAACGAAACAAAAGCGAGCATTATTGAAAGATTTAATAGGACTCTAAAGACAAAAATGTGGAAATATTTTACAGAGTTTAACACACATTGCTATATAGATGTGTTGAATAAATTAATCTATAGTTACAATCACACTTGGCATCACAGTATTCAAATGGAACCTTCATCAGTGAATATAAATAATCAGTCTGTGGTATGGAAGAATTTATATGGTAATATGATAAAATCTGTTACGAAGCCCCAGTTTAAAACAGGCGATACGGTGCGTATTAGTAAGCTGAAAAGACCTTTTGAGAAGGGTTACGAAAATAATTGGACTCGAGAAATATTGACAATTCATCGAATGATCCCCCGAAAACCTGTAGTTTATAAATTAAGAGATTTAGCTGGAGAAGTGATTGAAGGTAGTTTTTATGAAAATGAACTACAAAAAGTATCTGATTCGGGATTTTATCCGGTAGAAAAAATATTAAAACAAAAAAAAGTGGCTGGAAAAATGCAGTATTTTGTCAAATTTCAGGGATACCCGGATAAATTTAATGCTTGGGTATCCGATGTAAAAATGTTATAAAAAGAGAACATTCTGTTCTGAATTTCATCAGTTAGAGATGTCGTTCTACGTGACGCTGCCCTCTGATAGTAGTCAAGAACATTTCTCAGAAAATACACTTTCGCATTTTGTGACACAGCTACCTATACCAATTACATTAAACGGTCTATGGGAAGTTGGATTAACCGAAATAATTTATCCGCACGAATGGTATAATATAAATAAAGAAAATAATCTGTTCGGGTTTGCTTTAAAAGATGGAGAACTCCAGGGAAGAAGGTTACCACCTGGATATTATGAAAGTGTACAAGATATTTTGAACGAAATGAATATTCCACCTTTAAGAAACAAAATTACATTTAAATACAGTCCTGTGACAAAGCGTGTGAATATTAAAACCGAGAAAGAAGCAAAACTAATTTTTGAGAAAGGTCTTTGCAATCTGTTAGGATTTGAACCGCAAGTAATAGAAGATATAGCTGAAAGTTCCTTCGTCGCTGATCCACGTGCTTCCTTCCCATTTTTTTATATCTATACAGATATCGTAGAACCACAAATAGTGGGAAACATTCAAGCTCCCTTATTGCGTATTGTAAAAATAAATGGAAAAGATGGAGAAGTCATCAGTACTCATTATGACAGACCACACTATGTTCCTGTTATTCGAAATCATTTTCAAACGATTGAAATGGAAATAAGATTAAACTCTGGGGAATTTGTTCCATTCGAAAGAGGAAAAATGATCATTATTCTGCATTTTCGATTGCGGCATATCCTATAAAAGGGATAATACATTTCATGAAACACATCATTTGAAAATTTGACACGTTACATACAGTATGAGCCGTGTTCCTTATATGTGTTGTACAAAAAAGTTTGAAGATCATTATGTCGGCCAGTTAGGATCTGGCCTTCCATTTTATCGCGGACAGATAGCTTATCAAAGAGGCTATGGTATCGGTGGATTTTTTAAGAAAATATTTCGAATGGCATTACCTGTTCTCTGGAAAGGGGCAAAAACCGTAGGAAAAGAAGCCTTGCTGACAGGGACACGTATAGCTTCTGATGTCATGGAGGGAAAAAATTTAAAGATGGCCGCGCAACAAAGATCAAGAGAAGCTGGAAAATTATTGGCTGGAAAAGCTGTTAAGAAAGCAGAATCGATGTTAGGTAGAGGGAAGTATAAAAGAAAGCGTAAAACTCGACAACGTATTAGTTCTTCGAAAGCCAAAAAGCTACGTCGACGAGATATTTTTGACTAACCTAAACAACATATTAAAAAAAAAAAAAAAAAAAAAAAACGGAAATGGCTTTTATGTTAAAAGATTCTCCCGAATGTACTAAATCAGAATTAGAACTTTTTCACATACCTGGAACTCAGACTGTCATTCAAAATGGGCAATGGATTCAGTTTCATCCACTTTCGAATGTATTTGATGGAGGACCTGTTGAATTCCTTGTTTCCGGTAGTGGAGAGGAGTATATGGACTTGTCCCAAACACTTCTTTATGTAAAAGCTAAAATAATAAAAACGGATGGAAAACCTACAGTAGCAGATTCAAAGATTGGTCCCGTCAATCTTTTCCTTCATTCGCTGTTTTCTCAAGTGGACGTCACTCTAAACGATCGATTAATCTCTTCTTCGAGCAATACGTATCCATATAGAGCTTATATAGAAACTCTATTAAATCATGGGTTTGACAGTAAAACTTCGCAACTTACATGCGAAATGTTCTACAAAGATACATTTAGTAAAATATTTACAGATAACGAAGGTTGGATTAAGCGTTCCGAATTTTTTAAATTAAGTAATACAATAGATATGATAGGGGGCATTCACTGCGATTTGTTTCATCAAGATAGACTAATGTTGAACCTTGTGGATTTGAAACTAAAACTTATACGGAGTAAACCCGAATTTTGTTTACATGGTAACGAAGGACACAAAGTGGTATTGGATCATGTTTCCCTTTTCGTTCGAAAAGTTCGCGTCAGTCCAGGTATTACTCTCGGACATGCCAAAGCTTTAGAAAAAGCGACAGCAAAATACCCCATTAACAGAGTGTTGTGCAAAGTATATTCTGTACCGCAAGGCAGCATGTCTATCGTACAAGATAACGTCTTCGTCGGGCAGATGCCAAAACGGGTGATTGTTGGATGCGTAGATAATGATGCTTTTCACGGAACTTATAAGAAATCACCTTTCGAGTTTAATCATTATCACTTAAATTTTATCGGAGCCTATGTGGACGGTCAGCCTGTGCCTTACAATCCTCTCGAGCCAAATTTTGATGAAAATAATTATATTCGAGCTTACCAAAGCTTATTTCTCGGAAGAGAGAAAGTGAGTCAAGATCATGGTATTTTTATATCGAGAGACGATTATCCCTTAGGTTATACATTATATGCCTTTGATTTGTCGCCTGACTTATGTGATGGAGAGCACATGAATCTAATAAAACACAGCAATTTACGTCTAGAAATGAAATTTAGAGCACCACTATCACAAACAATATCTGTTATAGTGTACAGCGAGTTTGAAAATATAATCGAGATTAATAAATCCAGAACTGTTATTTACGACTTTGCAAATTAAGATGTACGCCCTTCAGCTTCATCACATATTGTCTCAAGACATGGACACTGCTCCGTACTTCCAAGGAGTATTTCCTTCTGACATGATACCTATGCCTGGAAAACGATCTGCTATGGTAATAAATGTATCACCCTCTACAGAAAATGGAACGCATTGGCTTGCCCTGTTTATAGAAGATAAAGCCTTGGAATTTTTCGATTCTTACGGAGAGCCTCCGGAGTTTTATGGAAAAAACATCGAGAATTTTGTGTCACATTTTCGTGTAACTCATTATAATAAAATTCGATTTCAAAGTTTAACATCTAATGTATGTGGACAATACTGCATTTATTTTTTATTAAAAAGATGCCAGGGCAAATCTATGTATGATATTTTATATAATCTTTCTTTGTGTAAAAGCAATGATTTTAGAATATACCAATTTGTTAAAAAGAAATATGGTCTTAGAATGACATTTAAAAAATAAAGGTTAGATTTTGATTTGGAAATACTGTGTGTGCATTTTTTTCCACTCATTTTGTTATTAACAAATAATAATAATTTATTATGCTTCTTTTTTAATCTAGGTCATTTTTTTAAACTATGTAATTTTTGAGGGAGGGAGGGGGTACGGAAGAACTATAAATATTTAACTTAAATACAGAAAAGTTCACTTACGATGGAGTTTCCTAAGTTAAAACATCCTTTTACAATGATAGTGGCAGGTCCTACATCTTCAGGAAAAACAATATTTGTTAAAAAAATGATTGAACATAAAAGCATAGATCCTGTTCCTACTAAAACAGTGTGGTGCTACGGAGCATATCAGCCATTGTATACCCAAATGCGCGACGTACAGTTTCACGAAGGATTTCCTTCTCATATGAATAACATTACAAATGCTTTAATCGTGATCGATGATTTAATGTCCGAACTGGGCAATGAATCAAAATTAACAAAACTATTTACCAAAGGAAGCCACCATAAAAATTTAAGCATCATTTTCATCGTTCAAAACTTATTTCACAAAGGTAAAGAAATGAGAGAAATTTCTCTTAATTGCCATTATATGGTCTTATTTAAAAATCCGCGAGATAAGTCTCAGATCATGCACTTGGGTAGACAACTTTACCCAACAAGAAATAAATTTTTTCAAGAAGTGTTTCAGGATGCAACTTTTAAACCTTACAGCTATCTGTTGATTGATTTGAAACCTGACACAGAAGAGAGTTTACGTTTACGAACAGGAATATTTCCGGAAGACAAACATTACGTGTATTTACCGCGATAAGAAAACGCTTAGCGGAAATCTGATACAAAACTCAAATTTTAGAATGCATTATCTTTTTTCTTACTTTATTATAAAATGAAAAATCCGCTTATTATTCCACGTTTATATGAAAAGAAATAAAGGATAAAATATTGGATTTGGAATCCTATAAATACTACAGAATTCATTTCGTAGCTTCATTGAATACTAAAAATGTCAGAATGCGAGCAGTATTTAATAAAGCAACTGAAAACATTAGCAAAGAGTAAATCAAAAAGATTTCTACTTCAAAAAGTTCCAAATAGTATCATCAAATCTTTGTGTGAGTGTGCACTCAATTTAATTCGGGGTAATATACCAGTATCTAAAACTCTGAAAAATAAACTCACTCCTTTTAAGAGAAGTATACGTAAGTTAGCGAACCGTAAAATACCTTTGTACAAAAAACGAGAATTGCTCGTTCAACGAGGTGATGGTTTTCTGAGTTTTCTCTTACCTGCAGCTATATCTGTGATCAGTTCTATTATTAATGGAGTACAGTAAAAAATATCGCCTTATACCGGAAGATCGGTTAGAAAACATGACAGAAGAGTATTTATCAGAAATAGATAAACAAATGTACTCTATATTAAGAAATAAGAATTTGAACGAAAGTGATAAAGCAATGTTATATTCACAAGCACTTCAAAAATTTGTTCATGTTCCTCACCCGGAGAAAGATGTTTCTGTGAAGGCAATGCCGGAGTCAGAAAACATGATTGAAGCAGATAATTCTGTTAAGCCTGAAACCGAAGCAGAGAAAGAAAAAGAAGAAGACGTCATCGAAAAGAATATCCTAGCTGTTGTTCCAGTGAAAAAGAAGCATATAGCCAAGGACATTTACTCCTTTTTAAAAAATAAACAAAATATTTTGTCGTGGACTTCTAAAGGTGAAATTCTGTATAAAGGGGAAACAATTCCTAGATCCAATATTGTTCATTTAATTAACGATTTATTGCGGAATAGGAAAAAAGGGCCTATAGGGCGAAATTTATTTCGATCTGTTTTGAAGGAAATGCCTGATGCATTTGGGCATAACGAAAAATTGTTAAGAGAAAAGAAATCCTTAATTGTTTCTAGAATCAAACAAAGCATGTACGCAAGAAAACAGCCATGGTTTAAGTACTAAATAAAAATGTTCATTTAACTATAAGTTGTCGAATTTTCCTTACCTGTAAAATACTTTATATATATTTATATTTTATCTCAGAATACTACATTACCCAAAGTAAATGTAAAATATCATCATCGATAAAATTTAACTTTTGAATGCTTCACTGGATAGAATCATCAGTAGCCGAACGGTAGCGTCGTAAAATCTGGTAATATCACCCTTTTATCGTATACTAAACGATATTTTTTTTCTTCTTTCTTGTTATAGACCTTCCTTGTCTTAGCATTTCGGCATATTTTATTTGTCGTTTCAACTTTGATGGATGTATCGAAGTCTTTGTTCAAAATTAAAGCCTTCATCGCTTCGTAATTCAATTTGCTTGAAGCTTTGTAGTTTAAAGTAAATCCTCTAATTTTACAAGCTGTTAAACCATCTGAAGATGTATATGCATAATTTTTTGCACCACCTGAAAAACCGTAAGAGCCGTGAATAAAATAATGTTGCATGCATTACAATTTTCTCGAATGTATACATTGATAATTTAGCTTTAACCAGAGTGAACTTATACTAACCAGAAATGAAAGACGTTATATATTTGCCGTCTAATTCATCAGTAAAATCTCCCAAATAAGGACCTAAAGGTGGGTCATTCTTGCCATTGGATTCATAAATAATACTGAAAGGAATATAAAAAAAAGTATAAGCGTTTTTTTATCCTATATAAACAAATATTTGCATAACAATAATAATAATAATAATACAGGAAATAGGGATTTTAACTCTAATATTATACCTGTCTGTATCGAAGTACAAGACATTTTTGTCTAATTTTTCTAATTCTGAGTAAAGCTTCAAACGTGCATGGGCTGTAGTCAATGTAGCTATAAATATATTTGTTTTATCCGTCTGAGGAGCAAATTCAGATTTGTAAGCATAATGAACTGCTGCCACTTTTTCCGTCGGTAAATATACATCCTTAACCTAAAACAAAGATTGAATAGTGTATTTTATCCTTTTAATATCATGCATTTTCAAAAACTAAAGTATAATATAATTCAATAAAAAATTTACCTCTATAGTACTATCCGTTAAGAGTTTGTTAAAATCTGCCAGATCTGTCACGTAACGTATTTGAGTTTTATTTTCCATCATACCCCATCTTCCCCAGAAGCTTAAAATAAATTGTTAAAATTTTAAAAAACATTTTATAAACATCTAGTTTATGTAGCAACAGGAACAACAACAAAAATTCTTTGTACTTTTTTTTGCTTTACCTGTTTAAACAAAGTTTTGCTACTTGTCGTCGCCCTGGATTATAGCTTATAGAATTTTCATCCAGCAAAATACCTTCATGTTCCAAGTATTGAGAAATATATCTCTTTTTAGCATCAGAAGTTATACAGTCTTTTGGCCAACCACTTGACTCTTGTTTTAATTTCATAAAACTGTCAATATACGGAGCAAATAATCCAGTCATACTCTCTTTAAAATGATAAACCTGTTAGTAAAAAAAAAAAAAAAAAAAAAAAAAAAAATGTAAACAACCCAGTCAAAAATCATTCTCTCAACAAATCAGCAAAACAAAACCCCCATATACACACCTCATGTATTTTAATAATTTTATATCCCTTTTCCACGGCTTTCTGAACTTCAAGGGAAACCCATGTTCCTGTCAGCATTCTTTCTTCATCTGTATGCATGCACTTTTCTTGCTGCAAAGATTCTGCACAAGACTTACAAAGCGGAAACATCAGTTTATTTCGGGCACTATAAAAGAGGTAAATTAAATTTAAAAAAACGTAAATTTGTTATAACACACGTACAAGGACACAGTTTTGAAATTCTGATTAAAGGCAGGATAATGATCAATACATACCGATAAGGTAAAACAGGAAAATATAATTTTTTGGGAGGCTGTACTGTGCATTTTACTATACCAAAATATTCTGATACATCTTGAAAATTTTCCGTTATGATATCAGGATTTTTAATTGGATACCTGAGGATTAATAAATACACTATGTACATATATATATATACATGCATTCATAATCACATCTTTTATAATAAATGAATGTTTTAATTACATGAATCGCTCTAACAATTAAAGGAAAAAAAAACAGATACCTGCAACACTTGTTAACCCACGGATATAAACTTGTGAAGTCTATGTACTTAATTTTTCCTTCGTGCATTAGCTTTACAGCATTCGTTCTCCCTCCGAAAAATGAGTCTCTTGGATTTAACCTCTCTACTAAACTATGATCTTTCAAAAAATTCCTCAGCTCCTCATCATTTTTCTTCATGGTATTAAATTCATGCTCCCAAATGGTTACCAAGTTATATCCCATGCGTTGAATGATTTTCGATGTTCTCTTTGTGCTGACAGAAAGTTCCCACATGAAACACCCCTTTACAGCATTTCTGACATCTTGCTGAGGATAACAGCTTTTACATCCATGCCAATAACATCCTTAAAATAAAATCAGTTTTTTACAGTCTAAATCGAGGTATCTTAAAAATTAGAAAATAACTGAAAAAATGAAAAGCATTTTAAAGATATTTACCGTAAAACTGATAGACAGTATTATTGGTTTCACAGAAGCCGTCCACAGAAATGTTTGCAATCTTTTGCTCGCCAAAACCATTTCGAGCATGTCTGATCTGAATTTTTTCCTTTAAAGCAATAAAATCTATCCACTGAATTCCTGATATGCTGTGATTTGTACGATTTACATAACCATGAACTGGCACCAGTCCAATTGTCTGTGGAGGTATATATTGTGATCTGTAAGTAGCCATACAAGCTGAAGCTATTGTAGTGTACTGAAAGGGATCGATCTTTGTTGCAGAAATAAATTCCTCTCTAAAACTGAGACAACACCGTCTCAAAATGTCTACATCAGATCTATAAAAAAAAGAATATTCTAAAAATGTAGAAATAGATAAAGAAGTCTAAAAATAAGTAAATAAATAAAAATAAAATAAAAATATTATACACTGTAAAGTTTACTTACTTGCAATACTTGCAAATTTCTTCCCGAAAGTCGAAAAAGTATTCTTTCCTGCTTTTGTACCACGACAGAAATTCCCGCCGGCCTTCAACAGTCATTGTATCCGGGCTATAATACTTGGCATCAGGTAATGGACCTCTATAAAATTCGTTTTCAGGAATATTGAATAGATGTGGAAAGTAACCTTTGGTGAGTTCCTCAAAACCAAATGTTTTCGGAAATTTGCTTAAGGGTAGAGGTAAAAAGTTGAAACTATCTATTAAACGTATATCTAATGATGGCAGGCAGATTTTCATTAATTTGGACCCGTTTGGTACAATTTTTGGTTGATGACCATTTTTCAGCAAGTATCCTAATATAAACTGTCCATCGAAACCTTTCAAATTATGGGCTATCGCTGTGAATGATTTATGTTCTTTCTTAAACAAAAATGTACAAAATTTTTCGAGGGCGTTGTTGCCTGTGAAAATGAATTCCTGTCCATCTGTGTACTGGGCAACTGCAAAATTTACTTGGTGTTCCCCTGTATTTTGCTGCGTCTCAAAATCGAAAAAAATATAATTATTGCTATGCTTTCCTTCAGGAATATTACGAAGAAAACATTGATGTTCATCTGAAAAGTAATTTTTGCAAATGGTACAATATTGTTCGAAGCATTTATGTAGATTGATAGGTCTCTCTTTTGTAACTAGAAACTTATAGCAAGATTTGCATTCATAAAATTTACTACAGAAACTTTCTCCGTTATCATTACTGTTTTTATGCCTGATAAAACATTCCTCAGAGCGACAAATCCGATTGCACTCATTACAAAGTCTTTCTTGAATAGTACTCTCACATTCTCTACTGAAACAAACGTTACAATACCATACGCACTTATGCCTTTGAACGTGATCGTATGCTTTATCGCATATCTCACAGCAGAATTTTCTACCATGGAAAGCCTTCATTGAGGTTATCAAATCGAAATGTCCGTCATGCAAATACAAAAATATTTTTGCAGAACGCAATGGCCCTCGATAGATAACCTAAAAAAAATAAAAAAAAATAAAAAAAAAATTCGTGTAGGTAAGATTCATTAGAGTTCATTAGAATATCGAAATTTAATTAATGAAAATGAATGGCAGATTAATTAACATAAACGAACACTTACCTTGTTAAACTCATCTGCAGAAACCACATGTACTTGTATGTCAAGATAATCTTCAAATTTCCTAATTTCTTCGAAACCACATGGTCCTAAATTTACTCCACACTCAGCATGTAGTTTCAGTGCCATATTTCGTTGTAAGGCTCTTCGGCCATCCCGAATCGATTTAAACTGGGGATGATTTTCTAATTTTGCTTTACCAACAATTATTGCTCTCGCGCAACACAAGTTCTCATCTGTTGAAGGTATAGATATTATACTGATTTTCTTTAATCCATCAGTATTAACATTAACCAGCTTATGATGGGCACCACCTCTAGGATTTCTTATCGTAATTACATCAAATTTTAAAGATGGATCATCTATAGGTATATGGTCTTTACTCTGAAAAGTTAGCATGCAAATAATAAAATAAATCTTAATTTAAAAATAATAATTTCTTAGATCCTTCAGTGCAAAAATAAAGCAATATTAGTATTTACTAAAGTAACTAATTTAATAAAGAATATAATTATTTAGTTAAGGTAAATTTTTACCTGTAACACTTTCATTATGGAGGATAAAATTAATTCAACTGTCAAGTCTCTGACGGGAACCAAGCATGTTGAAATGGGTCGGTCCAAATAATCGCTGTGCATGCAAATTCTACCAAATAATAATAATAATAATAATAATAATAATAATAAACATACTAAAAAGAAGATCAAATTTATTTCTCATTGCGATATAAGTAATGGATTTACCTAATTAAATCATCATTATTTAAGTTTTGTGCCGCTTCTTGTATTACTGCGCTTAGTAAAGCTTCCAAAAAAATCATTTCTTCTCTCAACAACCCGTGGTTTAAGGGTTCTGGAAGTTGTGAATGATTTATCCTAGCTTGGTAAGTGACCTCTGTAGCATTAAAGCTCGTTTTTCTTCTTGCTTCCGTCAAAATATACGGCAGGTTTAACTAAGGATAAAATTTACATTCAGTATGCATTTTCTGCAGCATTTCATTGGTTTTTTTATTTGCGATGGAAATTAAACATACTAGAAGAAAAGTTAGTGAGAACAGACTTACTGAAGCGTTCCTTGAAGAATCTTCAGCCATATTATTTCCTGCATTTAGTGTATCTTCTACAGCAAAATCATTTGAAATATCCTAATTTGAATAAAGTAAGTTTGAAAAAAAAGTATCATGTGTCGAAAATCTCTATAATATATTTTAGGAAAAAAAATAACTACTTGAGAAAAGGTGATAATTACCTCCAAACCCAATCCACTTTGATTAGGATAGGGAGCTAATGTATTTTCTAGAAAGAACTGGGTCGATTCACCTAACTAAAAAAAAAAAAAAAAAATATCAGCAAGTAGATTCTTAGAACTCATTACGAAATCTTTAACAAAATTATTTGAACTAATTTAAGGATATTAACGAAATCCTTTCTTGCTTTAAAGAGTAAACTTACTATTTCGTCATCGGAAAAACGTGAATCAATCATTTCATCTTCTTTTCCATGAAAAACATTAACGCCTGATGGGCCTGCTACATCCACATCAGTCCGGCATTTCTTATAACATAACTAAAAAATAAGCACGCAAATGATGAAAAAAAAATTTGTTAACCATATTGTTAAACAGGCATCCCAGATTATCAAACGAAAAAATTATCTCCTTTTCATTAACCACAACACATCATACGGTATAAATAAGGTTTAAGAAAAAAACCTTGACTAGATTTAGCTCTAAATTCAAATTATATATTAATTAAACAAATTTTAATTCGTGCTGAATACATAATATCGTAAATTAATAACTTAAACATATTTTCTAATGACTCCCACGTGCTGAACACGCAGTATCGTAAATGAATTAAACAGATTTTTGTATGGACACCACGTGTTAAACGCATGGTATCTTACAAAAAAAAAAAAAAAAAAAAAAAAGTATACTCATGATTGTAAAATATCTTTATCCAAACAATGTACATTATCTACCATTTTAATGATCATAAAACTAACCTCATTTTCTAAATCAGACAAACAGTTTTCCATGCCATCAAGAGGATTTTCAATAAATTCCTGAGACGTTTCACTCAACAACTAAATGCAGAAATATCATTGTATTCACTTAAAACATCATAAATGCATTTCTAACTTAATACTTTTTTAAATAAAATATTATTTTAAATTTACCTCGCTATCGCTCAAGTAATCTTCATAATCAATAGAATCTTGATTTATTTTAAACTGCGCAAAAAAAAGGAATTACTCTGTTTATTAATTAGGAATTAAATTGATTAATAAATTAAAAATACAAGTGCATAAAAAATTCCACTTACTTCATCAAACGATCGTTTAGCCATTATTGGTACAAAATTTCCTACTCACGCAAAAAAAGTACTCTCAAAATCTATGAACACGCTGTTGCAGTCGCTGCTGCATTTATTAAGGTTCCTCTATTAAGGTTTATAGGAGCCTTAGCATTTATACATGCAAAATATCATGTTGCCATTATTCGATCCTAAATAATGAACTGCAACTGTTGCCAATCACCAGCAGTTAGTTTAAAACGATATTTTTCAACAAGGACAAAACTATCTCTCCAAGCCTCAACTTGGTCGCTTACGGCCTTGACGAAACTATGTCAAAGCAAAATGTCCAAGGTCAGCATGTATTGTTAGCCCTAAGAAAGAATTCTGTCACAAAGAACTTAAAAATTGCATTCTTCAGTGTGATGTCGTGTTCCTTTTCCACTGCTTTTTTCAAAATGGCGGATTCAGAAAATCATCATGGCGATACACGTAAAAACCTTATGGACATAATTAACAGAATTTTCAACCAAGAGATTGTGGGGTATCGCTTAAGGAATTTTCATACGGTTCCCCTCAGTCTCTTTTTTTTTTTTTTTTTTTATTTTTTTTTTTTTATGAATCCTTAAGATAGCGAGTTCGAATCTGAGAAAAATTTATTACCTCTTCATTTTTTTTAAGATCATGTTATCTTTTATTAAACATTTTGTACACTAGATGGAGCCAGTAGTAACATATATTTAAGAAATAAATAGATTTTAAAAATTATCCCCCTTTAAACGTAAATGAAAAATAATTCTTCCATTAAAAATAAAATCAAGCATGAGTTACTGTACAATACGGAATACGAGGAGAAAACAAAATGGCAGATGAAGTGAATCATTCGAAATGGCGGACAAAGACCGTGTGATTAAAAAATGGCGGCAGATAGAAGAATGATAAAACATATTTTTATAATTAAGCAATTACGGTAATTAAACTATTATCAAACCATTAAAAATAAATTAATATTCAATCGTTAGATATTCAATCGTTAGAGTAAAAATAAATTAATATTCAATCGTTAGATTAAAAATAAATTAATATTCAATTGTTAGATTAAAAATAAATAGATATTAAATCGTTAGATATTCAATCGTTAGATTAAAAATAAATTAATATTCAATTGTTAGATTTAAATAATTAAAAAGGGATATTTCCCCAAACACGTGGTTCAAGGTAAAATCGTCGTTGCCACAAAATCAAAACGAAACTTTCCCCCCAAATCCTCGTTGCCATCCAAAATACCTAAATCCTAAAAATCTCCATGCACTTCTACTTCCACTTTAAAAAAACACTTCTACTTTCACTTCGAAACAACTCAAATCTACTCAACAAAATGGCGGCACTTCCGGTCACGTGACCTCTGACGTCACTTCCGCCGCCGCAGTGGGGCCAATACTACTCACATATTGCTCTTATTTCCTTTGCATGATTAATTAACCCTGTACATTCGTGGCTATTCTCGTCAAGAGTTTGATTGCTCTCCATGTTAATGTCATGTTACATTTAGATAGGGCAGTTACTTGTTAAGGGGGCCTGTGGCGCAGTGGCTAGCGCATCGCGCAGCAGCACCACAGGTCCGGGGGTCGATCACAGGCTGGGAGAGGTCGACTTAGCCTTTCATTCCTTGATTTCCCTCCTTTGGGTCGGTAAAATGAGTACCAAGTTTGCTTGGGGACTAAACACTGGGGGTCCATTGACAAGCTGATCAATTGTTCAGGGCATATGCTTACGCACCCCGGGGCCCACGGTCAAGAAAGCAGATTTAAAGGCACTGCAAGCATTGGCCCGTTAGGGCTGTTACGCCACTGTATTTTAGTTTTTTATTAGTTATTTGTTAAGAGCAAAGAAATTGCTTTGAGTAAAATAACGTTAGGTAGGCATGCCTGTAAAAATATTTCAGTGACAGAATTATAATAGAAGTACCAAACTTATGGTTCTGAAAACACTTATAAGAAGCTACAAAACCAGTAAACCTGTAACCTGTAAATACTGTTCAATACCTATTGCACCTTCTGATAATAGCAACTTGATCAGGTGGACCAGGAGGTATTGGGTTCAAACTCAGCTAGACTGTAGGATTTTAAAAATCATTGCCATGTGCCAATATTGGAATTGCTGCTATCTCTATTTTGTAGAAATGTTGCTGTAATTTTGATACTAATAATAATGATTCAAGTCATTGATATTTGTACGTTTAGCATTTTGACCAGAATATTAGATAGCATTCTATAAACTATAATATAAATATTTTTCGTGTACGGTATTTAATTCAATAAACAAAAATAAATTATAAGCATAGACTAACAAAATTATAAGCATAGGCAATTTTTATTCATAATATGTATAGATTTCTAAAACTGTT
Source organism: Stegodyphus dumicola (assembly GCF_044657685.1). NCBI lineage: Eukaryota > Metazoa > Arthropoda > Arachnida > Araneae > Eresidae > Stegodyphus > Stegodyphus dumicola. The sequence continues at coordinate 14,527,510 of NC_140772.1, read as the reverse complement.
CCATTGATTTTAATAGCAAATGGATCCTTCTATTCTCAACAGCACGTGGCCGTTGTCCAAAATAAAGCAGTATAGATTTATGTTCAAACTTTTTAAGGAAAAAGTTTTAAAGATTTGTTTATGTGAAAAAAAAAATATTTAATAGATTAATACATAATTCAACTAATAGGTCGTATATTCAAAATTAATTTCACATTCTTCATCTTACATTTAAATGTTATATTTACACCCACATCCCAAATGTGCCCTTTTCCGTTATAGGGCAGTATGCGTCAAAATGTTTCTTTCAGAAATATACATATGACAGTTTTGCCAATTAGACATCTCTAAATAAAATACATTGTTATCTCTTACAACACTCTTCTTGTTTTCAAAATAGTCAATAAAAAGTTTTAAAAGAATGTTATTCTATTTCGTTCTTTATTTACTGAAATAAGTAAGTAATCTCTAAGAGATATTTTCCTTGCGATTAGAAAAATTTTATGGCAATCGAAATGATGACAAAGCATGTTTTCTTCGCTGGAAGTATCAAGTTGTAACATATATCTTTCCTTAAAAATTTGTTTAGCTCATGTTGTATTAATTTCTCTTTTATTTTCAGTTCTGAAATTACTCAAGATGGCTAAAGGTATTCGGGCATTGTTAGACACTGTAATGCAAGCTCTGCCTCAAGTTGGAAACTTGGGACTTCTATTTTTCTTACTGTTTTTCATCTTTGCTGCACTCGGAGTTGAGCTGTTTGGAAGACTAGGTAAGGATTTATAACAACACTGTATCCGCATTCATAAATAGGGGCTTTTTATGTTATTTTAGCTTTTAACAATCATCTCACGTCAAATATAAAATCGGAGTTGGGTGTTTAAAATCCTCTAAGCGGCAAGGCCGTATAAATACGGCTTAGAATATTTGTTGTGATATCTGTAAGAACGTCTATATACGTGCATATTAAAATATGTCAAAGAATTAAGGCAATATATCAAAAGAAAACAAATCTAGGTAGGAAATACCAGGACAATTTTTACATTAAAATCAAAAAAATAATTTGTTCTCATAGTAGTTTTGGGAAATTTGCGCTTTCTTAGCGAAAACCCTGGCCGCTCAGAGGGTTAAAAGCCAAACTCCACATGCACCTAGAAATATAAAATCTAAACTCTAAAAGCAAATGGCAACATAAAATTTAAACTTTTTAGCCCTTAAAGCTATGATACTAAAGCTATGATTTATGTTTATATCAAGAAAATATAGCATCATTTAAATGTCCAAATACGAATATATGATTGTAGTTGATTACAATATATACTTACAAACAGGGTTCCCCTATGAAGTTCAAATGCTAATTTCTCTAATTTTCCATCACCAAATGAAATAATTCCCCCGACTAAACATAGTAAAGGAGTTATCAAATTAACTATAAGAAGATGCATAATTTTACACATTTCACTGCAAAATACAATGCGCATAGCAATTAGTGAGTATTTCTTATATGTATATAACGTTTCTTTTGAAACGCATAAATGTTATCTGCCTCAGATTGTTTAATGCTCAATTTCTTCGTTTATTTCAGAATGCACAGAGGACTTACCTTGCGAAGGTTTAGGAGAACATGCCCATTTCAAAGACTTTGGAATGGCATTTTTAACCCTTTTCAGAGTGGCAACTGGAGACAACTGGAATGGAATAATGAAGGTAAATTCCCGAAGTTCTTTTACGAATATTGTGCTCATGTGACTCATCTTATGTCCATGTCGCTGTTCGTGCTTTATCATTGTCAATAGAACTCATACATGCTAAACAAGGAGTTTATAATTGACACCCAGACGGGAAAATGGTTAGTGTATCTGACTGCCGTACCGAAAGGCCCGAATTCGAATGCCGGAGAAGGCCTGAATGTCACTTATTCGCCCCTTAATAGAAAGCGACGGTAGCCGCCTATAAGGTGCCTCCATAATAAAGTGGCTACCATTTCGGTCTTAGCAGTGGCCAACGCTTATAATGGCTAGTGTCCGCCATTGGGGAAGAAAAGGAATTTATAATTTTTTCCTTGTTTTAGAAAAACTAAATATTATTGTTTCTACACAGTTTCAATTTGTAAATCACATCACCCATCTTAAGTTCTCGTAGCTATTCGTCATCCGAATAAATACTCTCGGACGTTTTCTGGATAGTCACATTCTGCGACTTCCGTTTCTTAAATTTCTATTTTAATATGAAATTGAAAACAAGCGAGAACCGGCGTATTCTTCAAAACACTCAGGATCTCGTTCTACGGATGTCCCAGGCATACAAAAACATGTCGCTGCATTTGTAATAAATAGGTAAACGAGAAAAATTATGATAAAAAAAGTCAACGAAATCCTTGAGAGCCTTCATAAACTATGCGAACAACAAAAAAATTGACTTTATCGACGGAGAAATCATATGCTGTATTATTTAATAAATCAAGATAGTCAATAACGAAAACACCATAATATGCAATAAATGAAGAAAGCATTAACATTTTGAAACAGGTTAAATTCTTGGGAATTAGCATAGACCAGAAGTTGAGTTGGATCTTGTATTTACAATATTGAATGAGACCGCACATGCAAAAACGCATATGTTCAAAACAATAATTTAAAAATATTGCTTTGTACGGAAACGCAATCTGGGCTCATCCACTCAATGCAAGAAAAGCGACATAGTTGCCGATTATCCAACGGCCATTCCTTTTAGCAATATCCAGGTGTTACAGAGCAACATCAAACGCAACTCTGCATGTCCTCACAGTATTCATTACAGTAGACACCATTATTCTTTACAGTAGAAAAGAAAGCAACGAAATACAGTGTAATACCTTAGGAAAGATTCCGCGATTGAAAGGACACAAATATATTTTGAATATAAAGAACCGAAACATCTACACTCTTAGACAAAAAAACGACGCACCAAGAAGGAGTTATCCGAATGGGATGAAAGTGGGTAGAAGTGATGCACATTTACAGAAAAACAAATGATTACCATTTGAGAAAAATTGGATGATTTATTGAAGTGGTAGAGATTCACAAAGTGAAAAAGGTCAGTAACTCGTTTGTCCACCTCTGGCCCTTATGCAAGCAGTTATTCAGCTTGGCATCGATTGATAGTGGTTGTGGATGTCCTCCTGAGGGATATCGTTCAAAGCTCTGTTAGATCGTCAGCATTCCGACCTCGGAGTGCCCTGCCCATAATGCTCCAAACAGAGATCCGGCAAGGTAATGTTCGGCAAGCACTAAGGCAAGCAGTAGAAACATGTGCAGTGTCGGGGCGGGCTTTATCTTGCTGAAATGTAAGCCCAGGGTGGCGTGCTATGAAGGGCAACACAACAGGCCTTAGAACTTCGTCGACGTACCGCTGTGCTGTAAGGTTGCGACGGATGACAACGAAAGGGGTCCTACAATGAAATGAAATGGCACCCCAGACCATTACTACTGGTTGTCGGCCTGTCTGCCGGAAGACAGTCAGGTTGGTATCACACCGCTGTCCGGGGCGTCTCCAGAATCTCCTTCGCTGGTCATCGGGACTCATTTCAAAGCGGGACTCATCACTGAAGACTATTCCACTCCATTCAGTGGCACTCTAGTGCGAATGAACCCGACATCACTGCAAACGGGCTTGACGCTGTACAGAGCTCAATGGTAGTTCCGTCTATGAATGGTTCTTGCGGTCACTGAAGCACTAGTTGCACGTATAATCGATGATAATGATGCATCTGGGGCTGTGAGTGCCACTCTCTGACGATTGCTCGGTCTTCACGTTCTGTCGTTTCTCTAGGCCTACCGCTTCCTTCTTAACGCAGTGTGCGGCCATGGTTCACACAACATTCCTGCCAACATTGTCTAATAGTGGCATCGCTCCTGCTCAAATGTCGAGCTATTCGCCGATAAGACCAACCGGCTTCTTTTAACTCAACTACTCGACCTCTCTCAAATTCTGACATCTGCGCATATCGTTCGCGCACCTGTATGCGAGGCATAGTTACTGTCTACCAGAGTACACGGAATGAAATTCGTGAAGAATTTATGACCTGGAATTGTAATTTCTCCTCTTAAATATCCTGCAGTTGTGCAGATCAGATGCGTTGTAGCGACAACCGTTCGTTCATTGGCAGCCAAAATGTAAAATTTTGCATTTTCCCTCGAAACTTGTATGCTTATCAATTTGTGTCCAATTTGCTTTATATCTTCTTGGTGCATGGTGGCGCGTCTTTTTTTTTTTTTTTTTTTTTTTTTTCTTTTGTTTAAGAGTGTATATGAAATCCATCGATCCAAAAACTAAACATCTGCTTAAGATTTCGTCTATAGGAAAATACCGAAAAAAGGTTCTTACCAGAAATTTTCACAAATGTCTCCAAACACGAAAGAAGAGTCGAATGCGCAATAATTATCTATCAAAGGAATCAAAATCCTACAATACAGAAATATCATCGAAAAGATGAAAATACAGTATTCCAAGCAGAAACACTAGTTATTAAAGAAGCCAATATACACTGAAGTATATAAAAGTCAATATACTCTGAATATTGCATTAACAACAACCCGCCAGCAGTAAAAATTAGAAAAGATTTTCTATCTGGTATAAATGCAATAGCAGATAAAACGCATAAATCTCCAATATTCAGAGATTTGATCAACATCTCCACAGAACACCCTAACGCTAAAATAATAATTGAATGGCTTAAAGCGCATGCCGCAACACTTGAAAATGAAGAAGCAGATAAATCCTCACAAAAAGTAGCTAGTAATCAATATGCGATAACAACTGACATTCTGCAATATAAAGCAGGTCAAAGCTTTAGAAACCTTAGCATCCTCTTTATACCATTTATAAAATTATGCTATCATTTCTAAAGTCCAACTCAGATCTTAGTATCTGCCAAAGACGGTCGGATGAATTTTCCTCCCGTCTGACTCCTCAACTAGAAGTAACACGAATAAAGTAAAATTGAAGTAAAAGTATTTATTAATGCGTCTACCTGACGGTTACGCAAATCACATAATTAACAGGAACAAAATTTCTCTAACTTGGGGGTAGAATAATATAATACGAAGTAATGCCACCATGGTATACAGTATAAGCGTAGCATAATCCTAACCTTGGCCCCACCTGGCTAAGCTCTTGCGAAAAAAATTGCAGGAAACAAAAGGTTTCCTTCAAGCTAATTGCAACAGCATGAATCTAGAGTAGATTAACGACTTGCCTACGTCGGTAAGCGTCGTTAGATAAATTTTGAAATTAGAAGCATATTTGTATTTCAAACTAATTTGTATTCTGGTGGAAGTTGACGAAAATAGAAATTCTAAGAAGGGCAAACACTAAGGTAACTGATAATTAAGACACAATAACACGCCGAACATATACTAATTCAGAAGTCAAGCAACAAAAATCAGCATTATATTTTCAAATTTTCACAGGACTAGTTTCGATGGTTTTACCGAACCACCATCGTCAGCTGCAAAAGCGCAAATGAACCATATAGGATATAATGATCAGATAAGATAAGAAAGTCTGGACAGAAAAACAGCTAGTGGCGCCATCTGTTGATGAAACCAGAACTTTGCCTTCGGCCTTTAAAGAAATTATGTTTTAGTTCTGGTTTCATCAACAGATGGCGCCACTAGCTTATTTTCTGTCCAGGCTTTCTCAAGAGTCTCAGCTAGGGTTTTCAGCGCCCAGGGACAACTGAAGATTTCGCGCCCCCTACTGCTTGCCAAGGATGGAAAACATTTAATTCTAAAATGCCGTAACATCAGTTTGGCGCCTCTTGGATTCTGCGCCCGGGGACAGATGCCCCCCTTCGCCCCCTCTAGCTACGCCCCTGGGCTTTCTTATCTTATCTGATCATTATATCCTATCTCGTTCATTTTCGCTTTTGCAGCTGACGATGGTGGTTCGGTAAAACCATCGAAACTAGTCCTGTGAAAATTTGAAAATATAACGCTGATTTTTGTTGTTTGACTTCTGAATTAATTGTTGTTTGACTTCTGAATTACTAAGGTAACTGGTTAATTAAAATTAATCTTTATGTACACTATTAATATTCACGAACTGTTCCCGAGGTGTGATATTTGATTTTCATCGACCTCAAATTTTAAGAACTCATATTTGACTCCTTGTATTTCTTTCTACTCCTTGCAGGATACACTCCGAGACAATTGCGATTATTCCAGCGACTGCATTAAAAACTGTTGCATTTCCCCCATCATCGCTCCTCTATATTTCGTAATCTTTGTGTTAATGGCCCAGTTTGTGCTCGTCAATGTTGTCGTCGCCGTACTCATGAAACATCTGGAAGAAAGCCACAAACAAATGGATGACGACCTGGAGATGGAGGCAGAGCTAAAGCGTGAACTATTGGCAGAGCAGCAGCAAATCAAGGAAGCCGAAATGGAGCAGCAAACCAAGCCTGCTGTTGTAAATACAAAGAACTTTTTTATTTATAATATTGTTACGTTTTTCCTTTAATTCTTCTGATTATTCTGACACCAATTGTTAGGATTTTCCTTTTTCTATTCTTCTGACACCAGTTGTTGCTTTATTTTCTTCCTTTACGTTCGTACGGGGTTCGTATGGATTTGGAGTGAATAATCACGACGCTACTTGATGAAGTATCGAAACACACTTTCTTAGCCAATATTAATCAGGACAGCTCCAAAGTCACTTTTACAGTCGTCGAACATCTACAATAAACACTCTGGAACAATCAGCGACACAGCCTTCACGCTGTCAGGCAATAACGGTGGAGACAGCTTCACTGCAAAGCACCACAGTACAGCTTCCGACTCTGTGTGGTCGCTCTCGGAACTCCACGTACTCCCGAGACTCTCCACCCTACAACAGAGCCCACCAGTGGCCGAGCGGTAAAGTCGCTGAACACTGGTAGTTCGGTCCGAGGTTCGAATCCCGCGAACGGGCTGGCTGCATGGGCGTTTTCGTGGTTTTCCCCATGTGTAACGTGTATACGAGCCAGTTTCCCTTAGAAAGTCCTCCACGAAAGGCATCCCTCCCCTTAGGCAGATAGCCCTAGTGTGCTTTGCCATAACTGAATACACCACACCACGCTACAACTCGCGATACACTCGACGACACACAGAGCACGCTCCCGAATCTCGGTTCAGTCGTTTCCGGAGCTCAACACGCTCTCTCGACGATGCACTAACCGCAATACTCTACAAGACTCTTTCGGTGCACTCGACGACCCACTCGGCACTCGCTGCCCGGCTGTCAACTCGATCGCCTCCGCAGGTAAAGACTCGCTAGACGAGACACACTCACTCGATAAGAGACGCACACTTCCTCTCGATGAAGCACACTTTCTGAGACGCACTCTCGATGAGCGACACACTTGCTGACTGCAGACCAGCACGGTTTATATACCTTTCGGCTTGTGTTCGGGAACATTCTGGTCTAAACTGGTAAGAATTCGTTCCAGAAGGTTCTCCAACCGTCCATGGTATATCGCGAAGTTTGTCGCCAAATGAGCGATTTCTCGCCAAATGTGGCAACCCTGCCTTCCCTTGCCATTTTATGGCAACCCTAAAACTGCTTTGCGGGGAAACCATCTCACCTCGCCTTTACACTTCGTAACAATATTATTTCTTTTCCATTCTCTAACTTTCTCGGTTTTATTAATGACAGCGACAAAACATTTATAAATATTACATATCATAAGCTAGTATATACGTGTAGTACATATGTAAGGCTAATAGTAATAACCCCTTAAGACTTTTTTTTAAATGATCATTTCGCTTTCTATCTAAAAATAGAAATATGCTTAAAATAAATCCTTCAAACAGCGGCATTTCAAAATTTATACTTATCATATAAATTTTATATAACTTTCATAAAGCATGGATTTAATATTAAGGCAAAAGTCTTTTACGCAGTTACATAGAATAGTATTCACAACAAAGCATTTAATTAACCAAAACAATACAATAATTTCCGTAGTCTTAATCTAATACCAATAGTATAATCTTTACTCTTATAACTATTTCTTTTTCTTCGTGAATAATGTTGTTTGCAGCTTCTCTTTTTTACTTCCTTGTACGAAGTAAAAAAGGAAGTATTGCAATCGCGAAAAGTTTCAGGCAGCATATTTCAACGAAAATATCCATTTTGACCGCTATCGAATGCATTTTAACGATGTTTTTGCGTCATATCTCTACGTAAGGACAGAATAAAAGACTCTTTTCCTCCATAAAAAATTATAAAACTGATTTAAAATGAATTCTGAAGAGAATTTTTCGTGGCTTCTGTACGAACGTATGTACGTACGTACGTACGTATCTCGCATAACTCAAAAACGAGTAACCTCCGAACGTTGAAATTTTGTATATAGGACTGCTATAACATGTAGATGTGCACCTCGTATTTTGGTTGCAATCGGCCGCACCAAACGTATATAAATATATTTATATATATATATATATATATCCACTCTATTACCCGGCTCAGTGATCTCAGTTGCTTTACTCTTATATGTTTGTAAATTGTACATTTTTTGCTTTAAAAATGATTGAATTATGTTGTTTTTATCTTCCGGTTAAGGGTTTTATGCCTTTAGTAAATCTTTATGCAATATTTTTAGAATTATCAACAATTTTAAAATTGTTTAAGTGCCGCTAAGCCTAATAATGTTTTTGATGGCGGCCATTGCTCTTGTTTACATTTGAAACAGCAGGATAGCGGATTTGTTGCCAATCTAGAGAAACTTAGCTTCGCAACAACAAAGATAACGTCTTCATTTATTATTGCGAATTAAATCATGCTTAATTCTTTCTGGAATTTTTTCGAGGACATAAGTGTTTAAGATTTACTTCGTAATTTTTAATATAGATATTTTGAGTTTTTATATATTTTTGCCTTTTCGCGAAGTGAGAACTAAATTAAATGAATGAGAAATACTCAATCGTCTGTGAAAAACTGTTTCTTTTTTGTTTTGTTTGCTTAATTTCTTTTATACATCATTTTAGCTTTATTATAGTATTTGAATAGAACATGTGGCAACGATTAGATAATTCTATTCTTTAAATGATATAAATTTTGTGCATTATGAGTTATAATATGAACGAAATATAATACTGTTAAGTGAATCTAGCGCCAGAGTGTCGCTATGGTAAACAAATACTAGAGTGAATTTTTAAGAATGCATTTATTCTATTGTGGTTTATGCGCTGTCGGCGAAGTAGATTTAATAGAGTTGGATGAAGTGGATGTAATGTCCCATTATGTAGCGAAAATTCTCCCCATATTTCCGCGTTAACGTGATAATAATATATGTTTAAAATATAACCTTTTAAAATGTCCCTTACTTCACAAACGGAGAATGCGAAAAGAAACTACAACACAACGCAAGCAACGATTAGAGAAAGAAAAACAGCAGGTCAAGCATATGTCGCCTTGTGTCGTGTGAAATAATTAAATGGAATATTAATTGAAGAACTGGACTGCTCGAAACTCACTGGAAAGGTTCCTTGAAAATAATGAAGCATTACAAAAGATGGATAAAATTGGAAATTATAAACCACTATCAGCTTTATAAATTAGAAACGATAAAATGTTAATAATGTTAATAAAAAGTAACTAAAATAAAAATTTTCTTTTTTCACCTAGGTAGGAATTTATTTCTTTTTATATTACTTGTTGTTTCGCCAGGTTTATATGTGGGAAAAGTAAACTTCTAATTGGAAACAATGGCAGCATTCATCCCTGCGGTTGTGTATTGCTTAAATATGCTCTATTCAGCGAACCGTGCAAAAAATAATGACGATTTGATAATTAATAAACGAAACAGTCGTAAGGAAAAAAGCACCTGACAGTCATTTACGTTCATCTCATGCGTCAATAAAATACTAAAATTTTATTACTGCATATACATATGTGTAAGATTAAAAAAAAAATTAATTAAACTAAGGACTTGAAGTAATAAAATTACGTTCTTAAGCAGCTTATGATTGAAAAATTTAATATTACATAACAGATTATTTTTACTAGAAAACTGTGGCAACGGAAAATACAGATTAGAAAACAATCAGGAAAATTAAGCAATTTAAACATAGCCAAAAAGTCTTTAAAATAAGGAATAAAAAATGTAAAAAGCATTTATGATAATCTGCAAATTAATTATTTTATTTAATGCTTCAAATAGATTCATCAGGGAGTAATTACTTAAAACATTAAACAGGAACAATTAAACAGATCTGAACACACGTTTCATTCTTCTTGACTATCTGAGTGAATAAAAACTAAACTTAAAATTTTAATTTAAATAAATATATGCACAAAACTGTTTTACAAAATTTATTGATTCCCTTTCTCAAAGAGTCAAAATAAATAAATAAATAAATAAAAATTCACGTAAATATACACACAAAACGTTTTTACAAAATTAATTAATCCTCATTCTTAAAGAGTCAAGAATAAATAGTATTGTTGCGTGCGTACGGGTTCGTTATGAAATGAATGCACAAGTCCGATGAAAAATGAACAAAAATTTATTATTATCACAACAAAAATGCTTAAATTTTCTCAAATTATCAAGCAGTATTACAATATCTCACAGTAGTTATCTTTTAACTACTCAAATGTCCAATAGAACGTAATTCAAAACAGCTAAGGAACGCTAATCCGCGAATTCGCTACAATCAACAACAGTAGTTTTCTAAAAAACAACAAACTAAGCAACTACTACAAACTGAGATGTTTTCCTCCTTTTATAAGATTTTAAAATCACGCGCTAGAATTTTCCAGTACTTTCTCGAAATCAAAAAGAGATATTTATTTATTTAACGCACGCGCTCTTGTATTTTTAATTTTTCCGGCTTAGCTTTCTTTTAATATTCGTCACGCGCTGCACTGCGCGAGAAATAAAACCATTTAATTTATAATTGAACTAACATTAGCTTTTTAAATACCAAATTCGTAACACTGCCCCCTTCCCAAGGACTGCACGTCCCGGGCAGTACAATCCCTGGACAGGAAGCTAAACTTATAACTGTGGCATAAATGCATTAATAAGCATTACATTACAATAATAAACAACATGAACAACAAATGCAATACATAAAACAAATCAAATGCTATCAAATACAAATCAAATACACATTTAAAAACGAAATGGACCATGGTCTTATACTATTTACAATTATTTACATTATGTACTATGGCCATTGTAGTGAGCTAACATGTCGTAATGAACGACTTTAGGTTTAGAGTTCGAACACTTACGGATCATGACGTCATTCAGTCTCTCCAGGACTGTATATGGACCATCCGAAGGTGACTGTAATTTCGGACAAAGTCCTTTCCGTCGAGTCGGATTCCACAACCACACTTTGTCTCCTTCGTGGAATTGATGTTCAGTAGCTCTTGTGTCGTATCGGGTCTTCACTTTCTCCGTCGCCAAGTTCACTCGCTTTCGTGCGAAACGGGGCATCACTTCAAAACGGGCCTGGACATCTTGGATGTGTTCCTCAGGCGATGAAGGAGCATCCGTACGGCGATCAAACAGGCGGTCACAAGGCAGACGAAGGTCTCGACCGAAGAGCATCTGGGATGGAGAATAGCTGGTAGTCTTGCGTTTCTTTTTGGCTTTAGTACGATTTCGGCAGCCTCCTGAGCTGGGTCTTTCGGACAAGGCGTCGGCATTTCTAGGTGAGGATCCCTTTTGAGGATGGATAGTCATGCCATCAGATGCTGAAAGCAGTTTGTTGGTTTTTCAAGTCTAGGGAAAAATTGTATTTCCTTAAAAAGTCCAATCCGAGTATGCATGGATCTGTGATATCCGCCACATAAGCCGTGTGATGGTAGGCGGCACTTCCAAACGTGATGTTCACGTTTAACTTCCCAGCTATCTCGATCTTGTCACCAGACGCAGTCTGAAGGGTAACACAGGATGGCGTCCAAATAAGTTTATCTTTAAAATGTTCAGCTAAATCTTTCCTAATGATGGTAACATTAGCTCCTGTGTCAATGATCATATTGCAAGGAACTCCATCGATATTCCCATTGATGGACAGTCCGTTATTGTTGTCACTCACTATAGAGATCTTGAGCGCTTTAAAACAGGGTTTTTCATTATCTGGCAACCTTCGTTCCTTGATATGGTCATTAATTTGTTTGTTTAAATCGTATGTCTTATTTTCCGTGCTCTGGGGAGTTCTGCAGTTCCTTCGTAGGTGGCCTTCAACACCGCAATTCCAGCACTTTAGGGTCGGTTTCGTTTCACCACTATTCCGTCTTAAAGCATTCACTGGTCTTGTCAACTCATCCGTTTTATTATCCGTGCCCTGGGGTGTTCTGCAATGCCGTCGTAGGTGACCTTCAGAACCACATCTCCAACATCTTACAGCCACTTTGTTCTCACTGCTACTCCGTATCAAAGCATCGACTTGTCTGGATAAATCATCTAAACGAGCCATCAATTGGTCCCCTGGGTCGTGGACTCGCACAGCTCTGACTGGGTAGCGATCTCTAAGAATTGCTTTGCTGGGCTGCCTCCAATTTCACGGCGTACAACAGAGCGCTTTTTACATCCTTTACATCTGCCATTCGAAGAGCTTTCTGTATTTCAGGATCCCGGATGCCATCGATAAAGTATTGCAAGGACAGGATTTCCCTTGTTTCTGTCGGGCATTCTGAAAAGGCGAGATGGGACAGCCTTTCAACATCCGCGGCGAGCTCCTGAAGTGTTTCGGTAGGCTTCTGTTGACGAGATTTTAATTGGAGCCTGCTGTAGTCTTTTAAACACTTCTCCCCAAAGCGCAACTCCAAGGCGCCGGACAGAGCTTCGAAATCTAACCTTTGATTTTCGGGAAGCGTCTGCAGGATATCCGCTGCGTCTGCTCTCAGAGAAGCGGCGAGATGACAGGCCTTAGCTTGGGAATCCCATCCATTCGCATCCGCAACGATAGAAAATTGTGTCCTATACACCTGCCAGGAGGTCTTCCCATCATATGTAGATAGTTTCAGAACGGAACGAGCAGGCATCGATAAAAATTTGAAACCTTCAGAATTGTTTCCTACCGTCGCTATGCACTTCTTTAGGCTGTCAACTTCTTTGGCGAAGGCAGCATAAACCCTATCATCAATTTGTTGTTCGACGGCAGAAACTCTTTCTTCAATTTGTTGTTGGAAGGCCGAAACTCTTCCTTCGACTCGTTGCTCCACAGCCGACACTCTATCTTCTATTTCATCTTTGACAGAAGAAACCTTTTCTTCAATTTGCCCGACTTTATTTTCGACAGCTCCTATTCTGTCTTCCATAGCCTCAAATTTACTTTCTATTACGCAGGTTATTTCTCTTTTCATTTCGACTTGACCTGCTTCAATCTTTTCTTGTACAGCTTTTATATCTTCTTTAAAAGTTACTTGACCAGCTTCCAACTTTTCGTGAACGGCTTCCATTTCCTTTTTAACGGATCTCATCTCTCCTTTAACGGAATCTTGGCCCAATTTCATATCTTCCTTAACGGATTCCTGGCCCAATTTCATTTCTTCCTTAACGGATTCCTGGCCCAATTTCATTTCTTCCTTAACGGAGTTGACGGCCCCTTCCATCTTTTCTTGGAAAGCAGCAAATGCAGTCATCATTTGCCTGAATTGTTCTTCCATCGCTCTTTTTATTGGCATTCAAACCCCACTCCTGACACCAAAAATTGTTGCGTGCGTACGGGTTCGTTATGAAATGAATGCACAAGTCCGATGAAAAATGAACAAAAATTTATTATTATCACAACAAAAATGCTTAAATTTTCTCAAATTATCATGCAGTATTACAATATCTCACAGTAGTTATCTTTTAACTACTCAAATGTCCAATAGAACGTAATTCAAAACAGCTAAGGAACGCTAATCCGCGAATTCGCTACAATCAACAACAGTAGTTTTCTAAAAAACAACAAACTAAGCAACTACTACAAACTGAGATGTTTTCCTCCTTTTATAAGATTTTAAAATCACGCGCTAGAATTTTCCAGTACTTTCTCGAAATCAAAAAGAGATATTTATTTATTTAACGCACGCGCTCTTGTATTTTTAATTTTTCCGGCTTAGCATTCTTTTAATATTCGTCACGCGCTGCACTGCGCGAGAAATAAAACCATTTAATTTATAATTGAACTAACATTAGCTTTTTAAATATCAAATTCGTAACAGTATCAATGCAAACTACAAAAACAAGCGGATGGATTAACTCCTTTCCTGCCGCAAAGCAAATAATTCCTGATTGCCAATTTATGTCGTTTATATTATTCGTGATATTATTAGCCCAAAGGGCGTTGGCCCAAAAATGCTATTAATTTGGTTTTGGCATTTTGTATTGAAAACTTTAAAAGGCTGTATCACTTTTCAAATTGTTGCCACCAAATCAATTTCTTTAACTTCCAAGGTGTAATTTTTAGAGTAATCGCCATTTTTGTAGTTTTTCTTTAATTAATGATAACCAGTGTACATTATTATTATATTTTTTTTCTATGATTGTACTCTGTATATTCATTAAGAAAGCATTTAATACTGATCATATTTAAATGTTCGCTTTAGCATAAATAAACCTTCAGATATTTGATTTAATAAAATTTATTAATTTAGTGTTTAGATATTCACGTTTGGGATGTTTTTCCTTAGGAACTGACAGAGAAAGTGAAGGAACGGAAATCCCCCCATTCTAAGCACGTGCCACATAAACCGCTTGTAAAAATGGCATCACTTCCCCCGAATTTTGTTTTCCCATTCAACAGTGCTGAGGAAAAAGGTACGAAGTTTTCCTTGCTTTGTATAGAAATGTTTTTTTAAGAAACTTTTAAGGAATTTTTTAAGAAACCGCGCAAAATAATGTCGCAAAATGGCACATTTGTGCCATCTCACGACATGTGAACTTCAAAATAAGTTTTCCGTTGCAATAAAGACAGTCCCAGATAAAAATGAGTCTACTGCATTCTTATCTGCGACTGAGCCAATAAAGATGAAAAATGCAAATTTTTCATGTTATCATGTTTAATGGCAATTCATTTTTTTCAAACGAATAATACTTAATAAAACAGTTAAATGGCAGAAACATTTATAAAACAGCATTTCAGTAGGCTCTTAAGAAAGAAATACTATACTTTATGATGTCAAAAGGAACAAAATTGCTCATTGACCAATTGATGACTAAAAACTGTTGACTGAAACATTTGGATAACTTTGTACCCACACAAAAAATAAATCAAATCTGGCAGAAAAAATGGAACTCTCTTTAGCAAAGCAGATACCACATGATCTAATCAACATAATAAACGGGAAAATGTGTCTCAGTAACCCTCGTTTAAATCAATTCATATATGGACATGGACCCTTCCCCATTTACTACTTCGAAAGAAATAGCTGTTCCTCAGACAAGTTTGTTTGCGGCGAGATCTCCAGAGCACTTACTATCTGTTCTCATGCTGATTAACACGAACACATCATCGCATTAGACCAACTGCAAATGAACTCGAGTTTCGAAGATATATCACAAATAATCCAAACTTTCATCACAAAATCTATAGTACTATCAATTGCCTTTTGGATCAAATTCAAGATATTTGTAAGCAATAATTGTTACGAATTCCGGAAGTCTCTATATTAGTATGCACATCCTTCTAAATAACAACTGCATGAAAATGTTCCGGAAAGTTTGCACGGAGCTTCTGTAGGATGCCTCGCTACATCGGTAGCATTACGAGACAATACCTGTATCTGATATGTTATGTATTTAACACAGTTAAGACGTTTGAGTACATTATCCTCTATTCAGCACAGTTTTATTAAATAATCATAAGTTAGAATAACTACGTAATCTTTATTTAACAAGTTAGAGAATTTGCTTAGCTCAGAACACAAACAGAATACAAATTAATAGTCTTTACAAACATTTAAATCGAGTTGTTGAAATATAGAACTTACAAGAGATTTATTTATAATCTTTAAATAGCTATGACTTACCTATTAGGTAATATTATCAGGAGTATATTCCATAAAACACAAACAAAACAGTTAACAAAAAAACAAACAAACAAAGTTAACAAAAAAAAAAGAATGAAGAAAAGAATTGCTGAAAAGAATGAAGCACAAACACAACGTTAGCAGAAAATCTTTTTCTTCTGTATTTGAACGTAAATAAACTCCTGCCAATAAACATCGTTTGGCGCTCGTTTGTTTTTTTACGTTGCCAAGTTTTATTATGCAAAAGTGACACCAATTTATTCTAACAGTATCATCATATGGCCAAGTTCTGGTGTCTCGTATGCTTATTCTTGTCCTGTCCTGTAATATATGCTAGAAGTGGTAAGATGTATTACTGATCTTGCGATCTTTATTTTGCTACTAGCAGCTTCGCTGACAGCCTTCGACTGGCTTTTAACCGGAAATGTACCGGAAAATGGCTGAAGGGGACGCCAAACGTTAAATTTAAAAACTGCGTAGAATTTTACTCTGCAAAACAACTTCATAAAAAAAAGTTATTACGTATAACAAAATTACAATGAAATAAGCAATATCCCTTGATACAAATATTAATTATCTTAATAAATAAATTAACCAACTTCCCTTTGCAAAATCTTAAGAACTCAAATGGTATAAAGGAGATTAAGAACTTCGTTTCCTAGAAAAATCACTCAAAACTTTTCAATATCTTAAAAACAGTGGAATAAGCAATAAATGACATAAAAGAATACAAAAAACAAAAAATTCTGAAAAGCAAAGTATAATTAATGATATTTTATCTTATAGTTTCAAGAGAAAAAAATTACGATGAAATAAGCTATATCCCTTAATACAAATATTAATTATCCTAATAAAAAAATTAACCAACTTTCCGTTGAAGAAAACAAATCATGCAAAACTTTTCAATATCTTACAAACAGTGAAATAAGCAAAAAATAGCATGAAAGCAACTCAAAAAACATAAAATTCCGCGCAGAATTTTACTCTGCAGAACAACTTTATCAAAAAAAAAATCAACAAAATGTATTATATAAATATAAAAATGACAATGAAATATGCCACTCTCTTAAAAACAGTGACATAAGAAATACGATGAAAAATTGTTGCCAAACCCCTATTTATATAAGAATGAAACTATTCAAAATGATGCGATTTCATCAAAAATCTATCAACAACAATAAGACAGGATTATTGTTGCCAAAATCACATTTTTAAAGATGTGAGATGTGAGAAGTGTACTCGGAAGCTTCATTTAATTTTTTTTTTTTTTTAAATTACAAAATATTATCATTTTTCCAAAGTTCTTTTTGTAAAAGCAGTCGCAAGGATGGAAAGTTTAAGGTGTCCAAAAATCAAAGAAAAATAAACTGTACATTTTTAAAAATAAACTTTTTTAGAAAAAATCCCGTTGAAAAGGTGTTAAGCTCCCTTTGTTAAATAAATTCGTATTGAATCGATTTATTGAAACACGAATTTTTTTTTTTTAAGTTCGTAAAATAGCTAAGTGCCTACGTTTCATGACGATGTGAAAATGGAGTGTGTAGGGTAAAATCTCGCTTTCCTATAGCCTATTATGTTTCAAAATGACGCGATTTCGTCACAAAACATAAAATTAAAAAAATTCGAATTCGAATTTCGAAAAAATCGCTTCGAGGTGCACTGGCTTTTGTATAGATGCACCTATGTACGAAATTTCGTAGCCGTGGGTCTATTAGCTTCCTCGCACTGCGAACGAAAGACACACACACACAGACAGACTCTTTCTTTTATTATATGTAGAGAAGAGATGTTACTTCAATAAATTTTGCTTAATCCATCATTATTTTTAATTCATATATTTGAAGACCGGACTGATGTTTATAATTATGCCGAGACACCGCTATATATATACGTTTCAATTTAACACTCAGATTAGTGAAGTAAAAGAAAATTCTGCTTTTATAGCAATCCATCTGCATAAAGCATCTTTGAAGAAGATTTTTTTTAAGTTAGAAAATGATCCGCATAAGTCCGTAGGCACTTTTTTCCTGGCACCTTTGTGAAGGTTTTAAATTTTCGAACAGTGGCTGGTTTTCGTGAAAGTGCCAGCACTTTTATGAATTGCCTTTATAAAGACGTCCCTTCTGTACAATCGAGGGTGAAATTAACATGTATATTAGTACCACAGGTCATATACAGGGGTTGGACAAAAATATGGAAACACCTTTAAAAAAACATGTTTCTTTGCTTAATATGGTGTAGGAAACCCGTTGGCATCCAAAACTGCTTGCAGTCTTCTCGGAATGCATAAATACAGTTCCTGTATGTTTGCCAAGGGAATATTATACCATTCTTCCTGCAAAACGGTGGCAAGTTCAGATAACGATGTTGGCGGTGGATAACGAGAACGCACTTTCCGTTCCAATGTAGACCACAAAGGTTCGATAATATTCAGATCTGGTGACTGTGGTGGCCAGGGGGAGATGGGAAAACTCATCCTCGTGCTCAGAAAACCAGTCCTGAACAATGTGAGCTGTGTGAGCAGGGGCTTTGTCGTCTTGGAAGACACCATCACCATCGGGGAACAAAGTTTGTACCATGGGATGAACTTGATCGGCCAAAATGTTCACATAAGTCTTGGCAGTCATGTGCCCTGACACAGTTATCATGGGGCTAGCAGAGAACCACGATATGGCTGCCCAAACCATAACAGAACCCCCGCCATGTTTCACTCTTGGAAACAAGCAGTCTGTATTATAGGCTTGAGATGGCGTTTTCCAGACGTAAACTCGGCCAGAAGTGGGAAACAATGTGAAAGAAGACTCGTCAGACCATATTACTCGCTTCCACTGCTCTACAGGCCTTTATGACTTAAACACCACCTTTTCCTGTTACGGGCATTAGCATGACTGATGAGTGGCTTCTCAATTGCAGCACGGCCAGCAATTCCCTGTTTATGAAGCTCCCTTCTAATTGTTTTGCTACTCACAGGGTTCGGTAACACAATATTCATTTCAACAGTAACTTTTGCAGCTGTGGTCTTCTAATTTTTCGTCACAATTCCCCTTAATGATCGTCTGTCACGATCACTCAGGACACACTTTTGTCCGCGCTGTGATTTAGCAGATGATGTTTTTCCGCTTTTCAAATATGTGGAATAAATCTTCGATACAGTACCTCTTGAAACACAACACCTCGGCTACCTTGCTTACGGAAGCACCTACCATACGTGCTCCAACAATTTGCCCACGTTCGAAGTCTGTTAACTCTGACATAATGCAATGACAACCCCACATAACAGTACTCCGACAACAACTGAACTGTTTAGCACATTTACGAAGTTGTATAGGTGTCGTCAGTAGTCAAAAACGCCAGCGCCACCTACATATTTCATTAAAATCAATCTTTCTTTTCAAACATGCATTTCACAAGGTGTTTCCATATTTTTGTCCATCCACTGTATATGTTGCTTTTAGCCAGTATTTAGAAGTATGTCCTGAGAACAATAACATGGATTTCCAAGATAGTGTTTCGAATTATTGCTTCTAACGATTTACACGTAACACAGCATCGAGACCAGATGCAAGATAACAAGCGTAAGAAATTCAAAATACTCATTTTGAAATCATTTTTCAGTAACCTATTTATAGCCTTTAATTTTAAAATTTACTAGATTTCTTTTACAAAATAATAGAAACATTATAAACATTCACGTAAAGCAACATTTTAGGAAAATGATATTGAACAGTGATATATTCCCAATGATATTATTGGTATTTTCATGTTCTAATGGCGCCTACCAGCTGCCGAGCGGTTAAACTGCTGAACACGAGTAATCCTAATGGAGGTTGGAATCCCGCCCGCTTATACCTGTTCCTGATAAGCTATGGAGCTCAAATTTTGTATACAAACTTGTGGATGACAATACAATGTGATGCAGTGTGATATGTTTTTCAAAATTTGATTTATTTTTTTTAATTAAAGTCTGATTTAAGAGTTTATAATTATTTGCAATGAAATTTACAGTGACTGTTTTAATTTTTCCATTTCATATGTCTATATGCATTTTAACCGGCATTTTCTTTCAAAAGTTCATTTTTAAATTTTATTATACTTCAAAATACTATATTCTTTTATACCATTTTAAAATGCCAACGCCCAAAAATGTATCTGTTAAAACGATATGAAATATTAAAAGGTTACAAAACAAACTTCTCACCCTCTTTTAAAACAAGAATGGTAAAATAATATTAATTATAAGATTTTCTAAATTTTTTTAACTAGCGGCATTTTTTAAGCCTTTATTTAACTCTACCATTGTGTTTATAAATACGGTTAAAATTTTGCCGTCGATTTTTAAAGTATTTCCTGACAAGATATGGGGGTCAAAATCTACACATGCACTCACTGTGGACAATACTGCAATATAGTTTCCAAATCTTTTTATTCGGATGTTTTAAAATTTAATGTTGAAACGATTTTTCGTGTGTATCTCCGTTTCATAAGTAAACTAACAGTTTGATAATCTCAATGTTTACACCGAAGGATAGAGTGAAAAAATAAATCTTTTAAGTGAAGTTCATCTGGGATTTTTAACGTAACTTCAGGTATTTTTGGCAAAATCGCTCACATAATATTTCACATAACAGAATTGTTGGAGGAAAAAGGATAATTACTCATTGTTTGAAAACGACTTTTAGTTGAATAACTTGATTGATAAAGTGTTATTCAAGCTAAAAGGTTAAAAAAGATATTAAAGGAAAAGTTAAAAAAAAAAATAATAATAAAAAATAAAAATAAATAAAAAATAAGCTTTTATTTAAAACTCTTTCAATAATGAATGAATTAAAAAGAGAAAAGTAATTTATCACATTGTTTAACGGGGACAAAAGATTAAATAATTCTCTTTGCAGAATTCATCTATAAATTTATATCGCGAATAATTAAAGCGTCGGCGCCTAGATAACGCAATGCATTCATTTAATTGCGTTTTCAAAAGAATAAGTAATTATCTTTATAAACTTATCAAGGGCATCCCGCGCTTTCAATAATCGTGATATAAAATTGTAGATGAACTCTGCAAAGGAAGTTATTTAATCTATTGTTCCTATCAAATTGTATAAACAATTATTTTTCTTCTTTTTAGTTCATTATTTATAAGTTTTAAATAATATTATAAAAGCTAATTTTTTTAAAAATCTATTCTTAATATTTATTATTATTTTATCACCTCTATTATCATTTTTACAAAACAGAAATTTATAATTCTGATTATCAACACGTACTTTGCGAATTCAACGTTGTGCATGGGTTTCAAAATTCCCTGATTGTTTTCTCATAAAGCCTTCGCGCGTTAAAAAAACAGTTCGGACGGATAAAAGGGCAAACTTATTCATCAAGAGCCTCGAATAAAAAAGCAGAATCAGATAAAATCTTTAGCACATTTGTATAGACATAAATTAAACTTGAAAGATGGTAATTTAAAAAATACATTATTAACTGAAAATTACCTTTATATTATGTTTTGCTTAAATAAACAATTATCGATTTTATTTCTTCAGGATATCGAAGAGCTTCCCTGAACTTACAGAGCTGCAGAAATACTACAGATTGCATATTTACTAATTCTCAAGATCTAGCAACGGCACCACCAAGTTTTAAGTTAATTCCGCCTCTAGTGAATACTTCATCAGTCGCTGCAACAAACGTAAACATCCGACAAGCATCTCCGGATGAAACCGACAGCAAAGTATCTGTGGCAAACCTTAGTCCGATCCCTTTGCGATCCACATTTGGATCTACTTTAAGTGTACCCAATGCGACTTCAAGCTGCCAAAAGATGACCTTGCCTCAGGCAAAATGTGAAGTTGATCCGAAGAAACCGGAACAGCCTAAAGATCAGCAAAGAGATGAAGCTGTGCGTCTTCAAACGCAGCCACTAGATGACTGGAAATGTGTCTTTGCATCTATGAATACAGATCCTTACAAAGTTCACGTCTTACCCGTACTACACAATGATGTCACCAGTAGCACAAACTTGTATGACAATAAAGTGTGTGATCCATTGGGTGCAGACAGAAACAGAAGTGCATCAAACGTCTTTCTCCCCGACAAAAGCAACAAATCTGACGATTGCGATTCTGGGTGTGCGTCTATCGATCGTAACTTGAGCAACGATCGGAACAATTCTCTGCGAACACCTTATTTGTATAAAAGCAATAGTGGTGAAGCCTCATTATCCTCGCCTTCGATTGTGAGGGCCGATATCTTTCAAGGAGATGAAGCTCCGTTGATTATAAGGCGGATTCGTAAAAAACTGATCAACCTCGGCGGGGGGGAGTCGTCACTCAGTTCTCAGTCAGATGCTCCCGATGACAACAAAGACAAAAGTTTCACAACAGATTCGACATCATTAGAATGTTAGCACTCATATTCTTAAAGGGAACTACTTTTCTGCACATCTAGGGTTGCCCACTTTATTAAGAGAAAAGATGATTTTGAGGATAAAACTGCCCAGGAATGCAAATGTGATTCGAATAGAAAAAGTATTAATTGTTACAGAAGAAAGAAAGAGAACAGATTACTTACTGCTATACTATTTTAAATATTAATCTGCTTAAAACGTATGGATTATTTTTTAATATAGGTTTTTAAATAGTGCACATATAAAACTATTTGCTGTTAATATTTTTGAATTCTAAAAATGATCAATGTTCATGTTTTAGCAAAGTTTATTTCGAGTGAAATAACTCTCCCAAACCAAATGAAGGATGAACCTTCAAAGTGAGTTCAGCTACACGCAAGCAGTCCGGAGTGCCTGCATATATTCAGTAGGAGCTTGAAATCTGATTAATTACGATGACGAGTTTTCTGTGATTAGAAATTAAAAATTTAAAAATCTAAACCCGGATGCAGGATGTATTGCATTTTAAAAATGATACACACTGGCATAAATAAAGCAATATACATGCATGAAAAAACATGCCTTGACCGCTTGCTTCTTCAAATTTTATAGGGCTCTGAGCATGCCAAAATTTTTTCTTAAAAAAATTATTTTCCCACTATTAGACACAAGGAAGTGAATGTCTGTATACTGAGATATATTTAGAGTCCCACACTGCCTTTATTAAATACTGTGAATAAATTGTAATATGCGGAAATCTATGCAGAAAAACAGGACTGCAAAGGGGTCGTTTTACATAGGGTCATAGAAGAGTCCGGTATAGTGTAACAAATATTTATTAACAGGTTTAAGTTACACACGGACATTACATTTAACTTTAAGAAAACTTACAGAGCAACAGTCTGGCACAACCTATGAAGTGGGAGCCTTGGCTTTTACTGAAGTACTTCTCTGGCTACTCACCAGAGGGCAGCCTTGTTGTCATAGTTAGTCCAACAGTTTATGTTAAGGGATTGGTTACAAAACGTTGGGCGTCACTTTCTAAAGGGGTCGTTTTACACAGGGTCATAGAAGAGTCCGGTATAGTATAACAAATATTTATTAACAGGTTTAAGTTACACACGGACATTACATTTAACTTTAAGAAAACTTACAGAGCAACAGTCTGGTACAACCTATGAAGTGGGAGTCTTGGCTTTTACTGAAGTACTTCTCTGGCTACTCACCAGAGGGCAGCCTTGTTGTCATAGTTAGTCCAACAGTTTATGTTAAGGGATTGGTTACAAAACGTTGGGCGTCACTTTCTAAAGGGGTCGTTTTACATAGGGTCATAGAAGAGTCCGGTATAGTGTAACAAATATTTATTAACAGGTTTAAGTTACACACGGACATTACATTTAACTTTAAGAAAACTTACAGAGCAACAGTCTGGTACAACCTATGGAAGTGGGAGCCTTGGCTTTTACTGAAGTACTTCTCTGGCACTCACCAGAGGGCAGCCATGTTGTCACAGTTAGTCCAACAGTTTATGTTAAGGGATTGGTTACAGGACCAGATTTGCAAACGTGGAGGCCCGACTCGAAACCTATTGCGCTGATCTCCGTCTGTGATTGTTTTCAATGTAGGAAATGTCACTGGTGCAAATTAAGTTTCACGTAAGGCATATTTCGTATAGAATGTTTCGTGAAACAATCTCATAATTCCATATTTTTGGTTCAAAACTATCACACAAACTAATATATTTCACCATTTTTTGTGAATACTGTTTTCTGGATCTCTTACGTACTGTATAAAATATAAACTTATATGAATCCTCGTCACTGTACAAAATCTTGGTCATTTTAGACCAGGATTTTGTTTCTTTTGAAAGAAACAGATACTTTTAATAATATCAAATGAAAAAAAAAGAACTGGAATTTATTTTTATACTGTATTTTTGAAATTTCAAAGGCCCAGCACTTGAAATTTAATAAGATTAAAGGTTAACGTGGTTGAACTGTAGAAAGAATTCTAAACTACTCCTTTAAGTGTTGGTCTAAACTACTCCTTTAAGTGTCTAAACTACTCCTTTAAGTGGAAGCAAATTGTAATCAGCTTTTTCTTCGTCTAAGTGAATCATCAGCTTCTGAGCCTAATTAGTACGTACGTTTTATGAACTAAAAATTTATTTCTGCTTCTAATTTATATTTTTAAAACCTCGAATTGAAAAAATTATATAAAACTTTACATATTTTAAATACTGAAAGGCATCTGGAAGTTAGTTAAAAGTAAAAGACCAAGGCATATGTTCCATTTGCCATGCAGAAATCAAACTCTTTCGAAAGCATTTGTGTAAACTTTGATATCCAGAACGTTACATTTCATCAGATACAAATTAAATCTGTAAGAAATAGTTAGGTAAAAATATACATATACAAGCATAATGTTTAAATTAATAACCGAATTCTGTTTATCCTATAATTTGTTTAATTATCGAAAACATAGTAATAATAATAACAAAGTAGTAACCAGAGTATCAATTTTTTATCTGATATGGCTAGGTTTTCTGATATCAGCAAATAAATTAGAAATGGGACGAATCTTAAATTTTCTGGAATATCTTAAATTATCCATGTAAGAAGAAGAAAAATTAATATTAATAGTTATTACTTAAAAGAATATTTGAAATCTGCGTTTCATGAAAAATAAATTTAAGAATATTTTTTAAATACACTGATATTTATTAATACAAATGAATTTGAAAAATAAAATGCATAATTGAAACTCTTGAATCTTGAGATTCATTTTCTCAAGATAATCTGACAAAAAATATTTTTAAAAACTTCATTTTTTACATTTTTCACAATCTTTTTATATCTAAGCAAATGCAAAGAGGAGATAATTATTTCATGAGTTATCAACGATGAACCATGAAGAAAGATCCCTTAATTCCATCTAGAAAATTAAGACTGTATATTCAGGTAAAACTGAATGCCATAATGAAATGCTGATCATACAAAGTGGCAGAAACTGCAATAATCGCGATAGTTTACAGAGTCTCACCTCCTTTGGAAGCATAAACTGACTTGAGACTCTGGAAGACGTAAGCGAATATTCGCTATGTCTTGGAAATTATAACATAGACTTATTAAGGATGTAAAATATCCTTTTATTAAACTCAGCAGATTAACGTGTATTGTGCTTTCAAAACAAGCTAGCATTTATGGCGTAACTGAAAAGAAATTAATTTAAATTAAACTAAGTTAAGTCGTAAATTACCTACACAGACAGAATAGCTCAAGTTGGCTTAAACCTAATACTGACGTGACAAACTTGATCGGAAAAATAACACAACGCCACAGACAAAATGCTATCAAAAGATTCAAATAGTGACGTGGCCTTCATCAGGAGGAACATGCTGTGATTCAACAATTCTAAAAACCTTTTTTTAAAGACTACCACTTTCTACCTCATTTGAATTTGTGCGAATTAAAATTTGCATTCTCGCAGGAAAACGGAAAGTGTGAAAGACAGAAAAGCTAATTAATATAAAATAACCGATTAATAAAAATAAATAAATCTTTACAAGTTGTTTAATGAATGAATGTTATAATGAATGAATTCCGCTTGACATCAAGAAAACTAATCTTTCAAAAGTTTTGAGTTAAAAAGTTGAATTTTTTTTTTTTTTTTTTTTTTTTTTTTTTTTTCTGGTTGTTATGTTTGTTAGGATTCGAAACATTAGAAATGTGTGAAGATTTGAATTATCGAATTTCAAACTTTGTTCAAGATCCGTACGATTCCAACACTGAAAGATTCGAATATCACATACATAAAACGCACGTACTAATTGGTTTTGACGGGCCTAGAAACAGACGTTTTTCACATAGGCGAAGAAAAGGGTGATTTCAGTTTGCTTCCTATTCACTTAACAAGTAGTTTAGCATTCGTTTTACAGATCAACCACATTAATAAAGCTGGTTTAGGAAACAGATCGCAGCATGATTATTGGATAAATTAGCAAATAATGGATTATATAACGGAAAAAATGATTATATAACGGAGTTTAAATGATTATATAATGGATTATATAACGGAGTTATGAGGAAACATATGGAATAAATCAAATGCAACTTTAAAGCAAAAAACTGGCGCCAAAAGTAACGAAAATAAATGAATGGGC
The DNA here is from genome assembly GCF_044657685.1 of Stegodyphus dumicola. Classification (NCBI taxonomy): domain Eukaryota; kingdom Metazoa; phylum Arthropoda; class Arachnida; order Araneae; family Eresidae; genus Stegodyphus; species Stegodyphus dumicola. Next base: position 14,500,988 of record NC_140772.1, on the reverse strand, counting down.
AATCTTTAGAATTAAAATGTTTATGCCATTTGTCACATAAAAGTGAAGGACATAATGAAATCTAAAAATTGAGGCTGTAGTTTTTCACATTTATTCATAATGACAAGATTCGGTATACTTTTTCATAAATTAGACAGAAAAAAATGGCAACAAATTTTTAAAAATACGTTATTTATTTTGATACAAATACATTCAGCTGTAATATTAAAAGTTCTAAATTTAAAAAATGCGATATTTTTTTTCCAGGCGTTAGAAACGCTTCTTCTTAATTTCAATAATATACGATGGGATAAAATCTAACCCAAATTTGTGGGAACGTTCTAAAAGTAGAGAGAATATCAAATAATGATGTAAGTGCAAAAAGAAAGCAAAATCCAGAAAACTTAGGGAAAGTTTATATTTATTACTTACAGTACAATTCTGTTAGAAATGGAAAACTACATTTTGCACTGTATAAAGCTTTTCCCATATAGAACCGACTCTTTTTGAATTTCAAAAATTTATGAGCTGCTGAGAATTTGAGGAATTTTTGGCTAACGCTAACAGTTCTTTTTTAGTAGTGCCAGTGTTTGTCATTTTTCAGATGCCTATCTATTGTTCGTCAGTTTTAGATCCATTAAGAATACCCATTGCGGAGAAATCTCTGCTTTACTGTCTGCATATTAAATTTAAGCGAATGTAGTTCAAAATAAATTAGTTTAAATTCAATTTTAACAAAATTTTTTGGTAAATTAAAAAAAGTTCCATTGATTTTGTCCTTGCAGCTTTTTAAAATATGCAAGTGCATGAGCTATAGCACCATGAAATAAAATAATTTGTAAATCGTTTGCAAGGTACAGATTCTTCCATTTGAGATTGATAGTGGGCAACCCATTTTTAATAAATGTAATTTCATTAATTCATATGATTGCATAATCTCAAAATGTACAAACTACTGTTGCCAAAAAAAAATTTTTTTAAAGGCTTAACAGCATGGGATACAGCTGATTCGCAGCCTTCGAGCTTTAATTCTTTTGTACGATGTGAAAGGAAATGAAGAGGATTTGGGGAGTTCCTGCACTTTGCATCATTCTGCCTTGTGGTGAAAGACAGTATTTTGAAAAAGAAAAAAAGATAAAAAATGCATGCTTTTTATTTTGTTATTTACATTTATAAAGACGATCTTTTTCTATACGAAAATTCATGTCTGTGTACAGTTTATAACATTTGTGGAATTGTATCATAAAGACAAAGACACTTTGAGGAATGTAGCAATTTTACAACTTGCAGTGAAAATGTTACTGCATAACAGTAAGCATTTTACACAAAAATTAAAACGTACTGAATGTCAAACGTACTGTTAAACCAAAACTAATAGACTCTGCTAATAATTAAAGGGTGCTGACTCAAATAAATTTTAAAAAAAGGAATTTTATGTTATTAGCCATGTCTTTTTCTTTAATTAATAAAATAGTTTATTGATATTTTCCTTAGTGTAAATTTTTATGAACTTTGATTTATAATTTCTTTAGTTATCTGTATTCGAATTTTCATTAATAAGGCAATCTAGAAAATGGCAAACAGAAAACAAAACTCTCCAACTGTAAATATTTTCCAGTATGTTACACACATTTTTCTAGTAATATTCCTTTTATTCAGTTTATGCATAATTTAAAGCATTTTAAAATATTCAGATTTGATACTAGTTTCAATTCACAGATATTTTTTCATAGTTTTCTTTTACCTTTTGCAAAGAAACCAACTTTCATATTGAAACTCTTTGATATGGAAATTTGTTTTAAACTCATTGAATCTCCAAGTTTCAGCAACTGAAATGAATAATATATTAGAAAATATTTTCTGGCTGATGTCTGCAAGATATTCATTTCAAAACAATCGTCAAAAGCCAAAAGATATTTTGTAATTACCAGGCATTCCCAAAACAAAACAAAAAAAAAAAAAAAAATCCTCCAGATAAAAAAATTCATCAGAAAGTTCTCGGAATGTATTTATTTTAAAATTGTTTACAGTAAAATCACTTACACTATACTTCGTTTACAATACCTACTTTCAACAGCTGTACATTTTTTCAACTTTCTTAAACAATTGTAAAAGTTCTGGAAAAGATTTCGTGATACTTTTTTAAGAAGATTCGCATAAATTTATCAGTCTTAATATTTACGTTTGATATCAAGAACAGAATTAGTAAAAATCGGGTGAAGATAAGTCAGGAGAATATTTCTAATACTCCAATATTGCCACGTTCTTAGATACTGCTTAATCATATTACTCTCTTAGTGCCGTTTCGAATTCCGAAAACTCATCTTGCACATTAGAGGAAAGAAGCGCTCTTGATTCTCTTAGAAAAAGAATGATATTTTCACGTTCCTTGTGGTGTGACATCATTGCCACATTACCCATACGTTGCTAGGCACTGCTTAACCACATTGCTATGTGAGTGCCATTTCAAATTCCGAAAATTAGACATGCACATTATAGAAAACAGATGCTTTTGATGCTGTTGGAAAGTAATGATTTGGTTACATCTCCTTTCTGTGTGGCGTCACTGCCAGATTGCTAGCACGTTGCTAGGTGATGCTCAACCACATTGTTCCGCGTGTGCCATCTCAAATTCTGAAAATTCAACATACACATTATAGAAAACAGCTGCTTTTGATGCTGTTGGAAAGTAATGATTTCGTTACATCTCCCTTTCTGTGTGGCGTCACCGCCAGATTGCTCGCACGTTGCTAGGTGATGCTTTGTAAGGATCTTAAGTTTTACTAACGTTTATTTTTATTTTAAATCTTTACTATCACTTCTTATTTTCTACTTCCGGCCAGAATTAAAAGCTTTAACTTATTTATGCAAATTTGTCTGGCGAACGCCAAGTACTTAAGTTGTGGCTTTTTGCCAAGCAAGAGAGAGGAAGGAGTTAGTCGAAGCAGGCCGCTTACCTTAGCAGTTTTACTCGGTTGCTGGTTGCCTTCCAGGCCAGAGGTTTAATCCTCGTGATAATTTTAAACGTATTGTAGTGTTAACAGTTCTCTGTACTACATACGGCTTCCTGTTAATATACGGCCAATCTTCCACGTAGGCCCTTGTTTATTATTCCAAAGTTAAGTTAGAGTTTAGTTAAATATTTTTATATTCTTACGTTCAGACCACAAGTAGTTGGTCTCTGTATTCCGAAGTACGGAAATTATTGTAAAGAGTGAACAATAAAGGGTTTCGTATACCCTTCCTGTGTATCTTGTCTACTTCCCACATTTATTGAACATAGCTTTAGTAAGCTCCCTGTTCCGAGTCAGAGTCTTTGCATGTTCCCAAAGAAAGTAAGGCGGAACACTGAACCTGATAGCTTAACCACATTGTTCTGCGTGTGCCATCTCAAATTCTGAAAATTCAACATACACGTTATAGAAAACAGCTGCTTCTGATGCTGTTGGAAAAAATGTGATGTGGATACATCTCTTGTTGTGTGGCGTCATTGCCAGATTGCTAAGTAATGCTCTGCGAGTGCTCATTGCTCTGTGAGTTGCTCATTGCTCTCCATTACTCTGTGAGTGCCAGCTCAAATTCCAAAAATTCAACATGCATATTATAGAAAACAACTGCTTCTCAATGCTGTTGGAAAAGGAGTGTTGTGATTGCATCTCTTCTTATGTGACGTCATTGCCAGATTTCTAGCACGTTGCTAGATAGTGTTTGAATGCTGTTCTATGAGTATTATTTCGAATTCTGGAAGCTCAATATACACTTCACAAGAAACATTTGCTTTTGATGCTGTTGGAAACGGAATGAAGAGATCACGTTTTTCGTGATGTCGTGGTGCTTCCGATATTCTGATAATGCAGCGTTTGGCTTGTAAAAAAACGTAATAATGTCCCTTGTTACCTAACGATTCAAACTAAAAACTGTACCTCTCGTTCTGACAGTGACAGGCAATAAAACGAGAATATTTTTTGTCTACGTCTTTCAAAATAATCCCATTACAATCCAGTTCATTTTCTTACTGATCTCATGTTTCCCTTAGTTAATTGCAATAACTAGTAAATTTAAGTATTAAGAATCATTAAATACTCGTTACATTTACCTGCTGTTATATAAATCATTACCTCTTCACAAAATTATTATTACACGTTCGAATTCTTCATTTTCTGAGAAGAAATTCAGATTAAATTAAACAGACGAGCGAATATTCAAAAACCATTATTTAATTGATCACAACAATAGAGAAATGATTGCCATATTGATGGAAACTTGCCTTCAGATATGTATATAGCTAGGTTTCAAATATTTTAATCCTAATTATATACCGATTGTTATTTTAAAAATTTGTTTTCTTTTCAGTATTTCAAATTTTGAGACAGATAGGCTACCCAGTGTTTAACTTGACATGTAATAAATATTATTTGCTGCATCCTTACCTCAAAGTTTCTCTGCATCTTGAAATTATACAGTAATAAAATATTCGAGTTCACTTATATAGTGTGTTATATTTCATCTTCGTAATACAATAAAGAGTTAATATTGAACGTTTACATTCAAATCATTTCACCCCAAAAATAATCATTATTAAAATATGTCACATCAACATGTAAATATATTGGGTCTTTTAAATGTCATTTAAAGCGGCCAGTTTAAGCTAAAATTACAGAAACCCTATTCTTTTTGCAACAAAAGTTCAAAAGCATCATTTTAGTAGACCTAGCCGTCTAATGAAAAATATGAAGTTCATTTATACTGATCTAAGTTACAAAAATGTAAAAAAAAAAAATTATTATTTGAAAAAGAAATATTTACTCTGTTAGAGAAAAAAATATAAAAAATTATGATAAATTTTATGACAATTTAAGGCAGTGGTTTTCAAATTTTTTTGTTTCAGGAACCGATACAGCTATAAATTTTGTCTGGACCTTTCAGTCCGTAGAAAATTAAGTACTGAAAGTTTTATTGTTTCAGGGAACCTATAAAAATAAAAATTTTCTGCCGAACCCTTAAAATTTGCAAAATATTAAGTGTTTTAAAGCACTGAAAATAAATCAATGTTGCATACATTTTTCATGGAAAATGTATAAAAAAGGCATTATTATATTCAATAGTACTTTTATTGTTATTTCGTAATGTAGTAAGAGAATAAAGAAAAACATTATTTTAATTACTTACCTTATAAGGTATTTCTCCCGCCTTCTTAGCATGCCTTCGCGGTGTAGCGGTCAGCACACTCGGCACGTATTCGAGAGGTCCGTGGTTCGAGACCCAGAGAGGGCACAGCTCGTTTTTTATTTCTTCCTGCTTCAAATTAGCTTAATGTTTTTACAGTCGCGCCCGAACCAAAAGATGGTGAATGATGATTCTTCACCACCTGGATTTGGCGATTGGGTCCCTTAATGCCCAGTCGCCCTTTAAAAGGGGGGAGTATATAAGGTATTTCTCCCACCTTCTTAGCATGCCTTCGTGGTGTAGTGGTCAGCACACTCGGCGCGTATTCGAGAAGTCCGTGGTTCGAGTCCCGGTGAGGGCGCTGCTCATTTTTCACTTCTTCCTAATGCCTCTACAAGATTATTTATCTTTTTTTTTTTTTTCTTTTTTTTTCACATAGCATTAAAAGATACTTTAAAATTCCGATTTTGTTGTTTGGAATCCCTATGGAATTGTCCCATGGAACCTATTCTGTCGAACAAAGTTTGAACTCTATCTTAGATTTTTTTCAAATCTGAGTGCTCGCTCTTAAATGGAGGAAACGATTTGGCTGTTATGAATGCTACATGAGCCGTTATTAATACTCTATCGGCCGATCAAGTGAAACTCAGTCAGAGTGTGACAGAAAAAAGAAAGACCGTTGTCTCCTTAGCTCGCATATTATCAAGTATGAAAAGCAGTTGGAGAACTGTCAGTCAAATTTGCTAGTATCCATTTCTTTCAGCTCAACAACTTCGCGACCAAATTTAATTTTTGTCAGAGACTTGTCCTTGCTACTCAAGCTAACGAGATTCATGAGTTTCATAAGAAAATACTTTGTGTTCCTAAGGAAATATTTTTTTATTAAGATTAAGCTTTGTGTTCACATGCAAAAACTTAACTGGTTTTACTTTCTTGCAAATTTTCTTCATCATCATTTTTTCTTCTTCAAATTTATCATCTTTCTAATTAGTCAGTTGGATTTGGTCGATGCCCAGGGAAGAATGGTGGATTATCTCTCATCTTTTCTTCAGACGTTTCCCTTCAGAAATTAACTTTTTGGAGCTTAATTTGTAAAAGATGATCGACGTTATTAAGGTCTTAACGGGTTATTTCAGAAAATTCATACTAATTATTCATTAATTCCAAATTTAATGATTTATTGAAGAAAGATTCTAAATTCAAATTCGAAAATAATGAACTTCACGCTTTTAATGCATCGAAACGCATCTTGTCATCTGAACCTGTTTTGTATATTTATAATTCAAAAGTAGAAACGGAAATACAAACTGATGCTAGTGCTGACGGTTACGATGAAGTTCTGCTACAGATATCTTTTACTGGTAACCAGATTCATTCAGTTTATTATATGAGTAGGAAGACAACAGATACTGAACCTAAATATTCGAGCTACGAATTAGAAGTTAAAGTCGTAAAAGCACTAAAAAAATTCAGGGTGTACATAAGTAGACATTCCGTTTAAAATCGCGGCGGATTGTAATGCATTCAAACAAACTATGAGCAAAAAAGACATTTGTACTAAAATATCTAGATGGACATTAATGCTACAAGATTAGATTACAATCGAACACAGATCTGGTACCCGTCTGCAACATGCTGACGCTTTGATTAGAAACCCTGTATGTATGTGTGTGTATGGCAGTTCAAGATGGTATACCATTCAAGATAATTCAAGCTAAACTGATGAAAATATAAAAGCTAAATAAAAGAGGTCTTGAAGTCTAAGTCATATGAAGATTATTGCTTACAAAATGACGTGCTTAATGGTGAACGGAATTGATGCTGTTAACGATGAATTATTGCAAAATGAAACTCAAGAAGACACAATACACTTAGAGTCAAAGCCTCGCGGAGAAATGTTACTAGAGAAAGAAATGCTGATGAGAAGCACTCTTCCCTTTGGAAGAGTCAGTTGCTAATCATAATGAGTCGAATACTAATTCCATCATAATATCTTCAGTAACATCGCCTGCAACAGACAAGCAAATGAAATTATTGAAAATGCAGAAATCGCCGAAGAGAAGGAGAAGGTTGAAAAGCAGAAGTATGTCAGAAAATCTGATGACAAAGACGATAATGCAGAAAGCAAAGATGGAATAAAAGAAACTACAGATGGTGAGAAAAAATCAGATTCAGAAGATGCAGGAAGAAAGCCGAAAGACTTTGATAGTGCTACTCCGATTTTGATTACTGTTTTCTCGGCCATATTTAGCTAACCATATCGTGTCCATGAATATCCACTTTTTTCATAGTAGGATCACATAACTTTAAAAACAATCCACTGTCTGCTATTCTGTAGAAGGCAGGTCCCAAAAATTTAATTATTTCTTCCAAAATGCAAGAAAAATATATAGCAGAAACAGTTAATTTATATCTTTGTACATAGAAATAAAAGTTGGTTTATCGAGAAGCGATCCGAGTTTACATCAAATGAAACAGCAGGTGTTATGTGATATAATTTGATGTCATGCTCACCCATGATTGGCAATAAATCTTGCTGTTTGGCCACAGTTTCCGGTACGCACACTACACCATGATCACGTGTGATCAAAAATATTTTTTTATAATTAGTTCGTATCCACCAATAAAAGTTAGATTCATTAGAAAGATGACACTCGAAGGATAATCTATTCTTCGAGTGTCATCTTTCTAACTATGCAGTAAAGTCTCCCCAGAATGTAACGCAGAGTCCCATTGTCAATCTGTTGCAGCTTATTCCAAGTCATTTTATTACATATCTATATCTCTCTATATACAGTCAAAAGTCTTTAATCCGGACGTCCATAATCCGGAATGATCTATAATCCGGACCTCAAAGCTACAAACTTTCTGTGCATAATACCTTTACGCATGCACGTTTAATGTACAACGGACGGTATAAGCTAAGCTAAATTTATCTAATTATCTATTTCAGGTAATGTTGCAGTTGTGTTGTTCCTTAATCTTCGAATTGGATCCGGCTTATTATTTTTTGCAGACTGTTAGAGCAATTTTATAAAAGTAAGTTGGAACTTTCGATTATGTCAAATAGAATTTCCAATGATGGATCTACAAAGGGAAAGCATGTTTCGATGTCCATCAAACAAAAAGTGGAATTGCTGCAAAAAATGGATAAAGGCATATCCTTTGTTTATCTAACCATTCCGAAATCTGTTTATCAATTTCACGCTGCTCTGCGGGGGGGGGGAACGTCGCGGCGCGCAATGAACTGGAAGATGATCTGTCAACACTATCTTCATCTTCAGGGCAGATGTTTTTATTTTATTCGGCTTATAATTCCTTACTAAATGTAGTACAGTCAAAAGTCTTTAACCCGGAGTCGTCGGAACTTCGGCGATTCCGGATTATCGATTTTTCCGGATTATGGATCATCAGTTTAAATCTGGTAAGATGGCATGCAGAAACTATAAAATTAAAAATATGAAACCGTAATTTATGAAATAAAGAACAATTATCATCTAAAGGGTATCAAAATTTACAAAAAAAAAAAAAGCTTAATATTTATTTGTTTACTTTATTAAACATTTCTTTCAATGTAAGTTGTTTAAGTTACTTCGTTTTATCTGACAATAGTTTCTCTTTAATTCTATAAACAGACATAATTTCTTGTTCAGTTGCAAAGTTCCGCTATTCAAGTTCTATAATTGCTATGTCAGAATACCGACTAATTTGTCAATCGAAATGTTTTCGTTTTCAATAACCTCTGTGTCACTTTCTTCACTATCGGAAGCTAATTATAATGACGAGGAATTTAAATCATATCAAAGACGGAGTACATCGAGAGGAAATACTACATTTAGTAAGGAATAAGCCAAATAAAAACATCTGCCCTGAAGATAAGGAAAGTGCTGACAGATCAACTTCCAATTCATTGTGCGCCGCGACGTCCCCCCCCCCCGCAGAGCAGCGTGAAATTGATAAACAAATTTCGGAATGGTTAGAGAAATAAAGGATATGCCTTTATCCATTTTTTGCAGCAATTCGACTTTTTGTTTGATGGACATCGAAACTTTCACTTTGTAGATCCTTTAGCACCTCAAGCATCGGAAGTTCTATTTGACATAATCGAAAGTTCAAGCTTTCTTTTATAAAATTGAACAGTCTCAAAAAATAATAAGCCATATCCAATTCGAAGATTAAGGAACAACGCAATCTGCAACATTAACTGAAATAGATAATTAGATAATTTTAGCTTAGCTTATACCATCTGCTATACATTAAATGTGCATTCGTAAAAGTATTATGCGCATGCGTGAACACATTATGCGTTGAAGCATGCACAGAAAGTTTGTAGCTTTGAAGTCCGGATTATGGGTGTCCGAATTAACGACTTTTGACTGTATTTCATCTCACTGTACTCCGTCTTTGACATGATTTACATCAAATTCCTCGTCATTATAAATATCACGAATACACATCAAATAGTTTCTGGTTGCAATTTTCTAATTTCAACTATGCGTAATGTATGCTTTACGCATGCGCGCGTTGAAAGAAATGTTTAATAAAGTAAACAAATAAATATTAAGCTTTTTTTTTTTTTTTTTTTTTTGTAAATTTTGATACGCCTTTAGATCATAATTGCTCTTTATTTCATAAATTAGGGTTTCATATTGTTAATTTTATAATTTCTGCATGCCATCTTAAAAGATTTAAATTGATGATATATAATCCGGAAAAACCGATAATCCGGAATCGCTGAAGTCCCGAGGAGTATATATTTTTTTATATATTCTGAACTTTTATATATTCCGTTGACTTTTGACTGTATATATTCTGAACAGTATTTACAACAGACATCGTTTAACAAATTAGAATTAAAACTAAATGATTCTGATTCTATATAATTAGAATGAATACATGGGGAAAAAAACATTTTAATAAATTTTCTAAATTCTCAGAAAGGTTGCAAGTAGGTACTTTGTTTTGGGAAAAATTATAGTCAACAGCATATGAAATTAAATCAACTGCAATATACTACCACGTTATTCATTTGTCATTTGAATTGTGAACAAAATATTAGTAATAATGCTGTTTTTTACACACCTTCATAGAAATGTCCACTTGAAGTGTCTGTATCTTGAGACACATGCATTACAATCATTTCTTCATTCTCGAAAAAAATTCATTTGCTGTATCCCTATCATAACACATTTTATGAGAATCTTTCTCAGAGGTGATATTCTGATTATCTCGTGCCTACTTAAACTTGTATCTAATTTTTTTTTTGTGTAAAGTTCTCCTAGGTAATGTTACATATTTATTCCACAGAAAGTCTTTTGAGAAAACATTTTCTTAGTAGAAATAATTTATCACTGACCAAATTATAAAAATAAGTGCAACAATATTTTACGTTAACTTAACAGACTAAAAGAAAATTACTTAAATTATTTTAAAGTACAGCGTGTTTCAAAAAGAATATACGTATTTCGAATGCATATATTTATTAAACTGTATCACATATGAATATGAAACTTTACACACATATGTACAAACCTCTCAAGTTCAAATTACATATGTTCAATATGTCCTCCATCAGCGACACGAACAATATCACATCGATACTCAAATTCCTTCCATATTCAGGAAAGCATGTCCATGGTCACTGATGTTATGACAGTACAGATCCGGTTCTTCACCTCTTCCAGGTTCTGTGGGAGTGGCGGTACATAAATGTTGTCTTTAATGAAACCCCACAGGAAGAAGTCACAGGGTGTCAAATCTAGTGACCGTGGAGGCCAGCTGATACATGCTAAGTCGCTAGCTCCTTGACAACCAATGCAACAGTTCGGTAGAGTTTCATTCAGATAATGACGCACTTGAAGACAGCAGTGAGGGGCTGCCCCGTCTTGTTGAAAAATGAAGTTGTCTTCGTGCAGTCTCAGAAACAACCAGCTTTGTAACATAGTGAGATACTGTTGACCGTTAACCGTGTTTCCATCAAAGAAGAATGGGCCGTAAACAGACGATCGGGATATCGTACAAAACACATTGATTTGGGGCAAATTTCGTACATATTCAATGGCTGAATATGGGTTCTGTAGGCCCCAAATTCGAACATTGTGTTTGTTTACATGACCACTAACATGAAAAGTTGCAACACGATACGTTGTGCGAAAGTATTATCATTGTCAATAGCTTCAATAATCTGGTTTAAAAATGCCACACGTTTGCATTTGTCATCAGGATGCAGAGCCTGTAACAAATGTAACTTGTACAGCTTCATAACCAACAGACGTCTCAAAACACACCAAATTGTTATTGTAGGCAGTTGTAACTCCCAATTGGCACAACGAGTTAATTTTGAAGGACTACGTTGGAAAGCACTTTGAATTCGTGCAACATTTTCGTCGGGAAGACGAGAGCATCCAGGACTCTTTCCTTTACATACACATCCTGTACTTAACCATCGATACCATCTGTGAAAGTTCCACCCATTCGGAGGATCACTTTGATACCTCAACTTGAAATGTCTTTGCATTGTAATCATGGAATTGCACTTTGCAAGCTCGAGAACACAAAATGATTCTGCTGCCGAGTAGCCATTTTAAACATGTGACGGTTACCATGCAAAACACAAAGACAACTGACATCTAGCAGTTATCAATATAAACTAGACTATGTATTTATTTCGCCAATAGCTGAACCGAGGTACAGTAATTGATAGTTTGGACAAAATAACACTTTGTAATATGTATATTCTTTTTTAAACATATTGTATAAATACTGTATATTATTTACATTAATTGTACAAACAAAAACTTATGCAATAACATAAAAAGGAACATCAAAACAAAATTACTTAAAACTTAAAAGATAAAAACAAAAATATTTACTGCATAAACTAAATAATCACATAAAAATTAATACATTGAAAAATAAACATAAAAATCACACTTTTTATTTAAATTGCAGTATAGATCTAAAGCAATATTATTTAAAAAGACAAAAAAAAAAAAAAAAGTTCGCTTTTTACATTTATCAGATTTTTCTTTTTCTTTTCTTTTTTTTTTTTTTTATCATAGCAAGTATAGAGAGGATAGGATTATTGAAAGAGATAACACAGACAAACACTGAACATGTCACATTAAATTCTCTCCACAATAAAGACTGCCATGAGGTGATACAGTCAAAAGTCGTTAATTCGGACACCCATAATCCGGACCTCAAAGCTTCAAACTTTCTGCGCATGCGTCACGTTGACGTAGGCCTTTACGGCTGAGAATATGCTTGTCCGCATGCGCAAAATACGTTTACGAGTGCGCGTTTAATGTATAACGGACGGTATAAGCTAAGCTAAAATTATTTAATTATCTATTTCAGTTAACGTTGCAGATTGCGTTGTTCCTTAATCTTCGAATTGGATCCGGCTTACTATTTTTTGCAGACTGTTAGAGCAATTTTATAAAAGTAAGCTTGAGCTTTCGATTATGTCAAATAGAATTTCTGATATATATTTATTAATATGTAAATGATCTACAAAGCGAAAGTATGCTTCGAAGTTCATTAAACAAAAAATGGAATTGCTACAAAAAATGGATAAAGGCATATCCTTTGTTTATCTAAACTTTAACGTTTATTTATCTAAACTTTGTTTATCTTTAACGCCGCGGCACCGCGCAATGAATTCGAAGTTGATCTGTCAGCACTTTCCTTATCTTCAGGGCAGATGTTTTTATTTTATTTGGCTTATAATTCCTTATTCAATGTAGTATTTCATCTCGATGTACTCCATCTTTGATATGATTTAAATCAAATTCCTTGTCATTATAATTCGCTTCCGATGGCGAAGAAAGTGACAGAGGTTATTGAAAACGAAAAAATTTCAATTGACAAATTAGTCGGTATTCTCGACACAGCAATTATAGGACTTGAACAGCGGCACTTTGTAACTCAACAAGAAATTATGTCTGTTTAAAGAATTAAAGAGAATGTATTATCACATAAAAAACGAAGCAACTTAAACAACTTACATTGAAAGAAATGTTTAATAAAGTAAACAAATAAATATTAAGCTTTTTTTTTTTGTAAATTTTGATACCCTTTAGATCATAATTGTTCTTTATTTCATAAATTACGGTTTCATATTTTTAATTTTATAATTTCTGCATGCCATCTTACCAGATTTAAACTGATGATCTATAATCCGGAATTGCCGAAGTCCCAACGAGTCCGGATTAACGACTTTTGACTGTATTAGTAAACCAGACACTAATGAAATTATAATTATCATACTTTCTTTTTAATAAATATTTCTACGGAACAACAATAAAACAAATATTTGCACAGTGTTTAGTTAAAACATTTATGCCACCCAGATTGTATGGTGGTTAGGGAAGTTTAAAGTGATACCAAAGGGCCTGGGCTAGAATCCCGAAGAAGGCATGGTTGTAACTGTCCATTCCTTCATAGGAGGCAACGGTGGCTGCCTTAGGTGCCTTCACAATAAAATAACCACTACTTCTGGAGAGACTAATGCTGAACAGGCAAGTGCCCACCATTGGATTAAAAAAAAAAAAAAAAAAATTAAACATTTATTGGTTTAACATACAATTTGAACAACTGAATAACCCTAAATGGTTAATCTTTGGATTATGGTAACTTGGCGATTTTTTGGCGAAAATTTGGCGACCAACCCTGCTACAGCAACTTGCTAGTTTTAGGCATATTTTTGTTTTTTTCCCCCCTCCACATTTTTTTCCAACAATCTGCTAGTCGAATTACGCTTATGCTAGAACGTTTATGGAACAAAAGTGCTTAATCATGACAAAGCTTAGGTGCGAAATTGGGAGAAAGGGCAGAATCGCAAACTGCTTGCCGCGTTTTTAAGAACTGCACATACACGGTATCCATGTACACGTCGACGTATTTTCACTTAAAAAAACATCCCAGAATTGCACAAAAATGGCATTGCACACACTTTTGACTTTATCCATGTACACTGCTAAAGTCCGAGCTAGTAACCTTTATCGCCTTACCAAAATGTCGCCAAACTACCTGTTACCATATTCCAAAGATTAGCCCAAAAAATGTGCAAAGATTCAGATTTTTTAATCTTAAAACATTTTCATGATTTTTAAAATCTGGAGATTGAAATGGCCAATACCCCATTATATTTAATAAATAAATTCTACCCATTACATTTACAAAGATTTAGGACTTTTAATTTAATTTTATTTTATTTTTACAAGTTTTAGCAAGCAAACCTGTCAAATGATAATTGATAGCATTTTTTACCAAGACATCTTAATTTATTTTTCCTAGAATCTTGTTGACTTGCAGATAGGATTTTTCTCAGAAGTTAATATTTGCTTTGACCCAGGGAACATCTGATATCATACATTTGAATGCGGAATACAGAATAGCAATATTGTCTTCCTGTAGACTGGCAAAAATAACAATGCATCCATTTGCAATGTTACTTAAAGCATATGAGACCAATCATTAAGGGAATCCAAAATTTTCCATTCACACAGACAATCCGTTAATGGACGCAAAGGTTGATGATGAACCCAAGAATGGTCATTCTTCAGTCTTTAACAGATGACAAACTGAAAAAGGTCCAAAAAGCATTGTTGAAAAACTCCACCCATCTGATGAACTTAATATCATTAATCACAACAGCTGATGAACTTAATATCATCAATGACACAGTTAAAAAATGCCAAAAGTATTAAGAAAATAAAAAAGTTGTTTCTGTTTTATCTCTCAAAATATAGATCAAATTTCTGAACATCATGATTTGACCTACATGTCAGACATTCATGCTGACTTTTTGACACAAATTATTACAGGAGATAAAACTTGTCTTCGCTTATATGGGATAAAACAGCAGTTATCTGCTTGGGAAAATTCAAAAGGAACTTGTACCCAAAGAATAAACAATTAACTCTACATTTTGTATGACATAATAGACATACTTCTAAAGGTGGTGTGTTGGTGTATTTAATTATGGCAAAGCACACTAGGGCTATCTGCCTAAGGGAAGGGATGCTTTCGTGGAGGACTTTCTAAGGGAAACTGGCTCATATACACGTTACACATGGGGAAAACCACGAAAACACCCATGCATTCATCAGGCCATTTGCGGGATTCGAACCTCGGACCGAACTACCAGTGTTCAGCGACTTTACCGCTCGGCCGCTGGTGAGCCTCATATTTCTAAAGAGAAATCAAACTATTAGACCTGAAAGTGCTCCAATAATTGTTTCTGCATGACAAAGTATCACCTCACAATTATATTTTAATCACATAGTTTTAAGTAAAGAAATGTAGTACAGTTCTCAATCTTCCCCTTATTCACTAGATTTGGTACCTGCAAATTAGTTTCTCTTCTCAAAAATCCTTTCTCATTTTAAAGATTTTTATTAAAATAGCAATGAAGAAATTTTAAAAAAACCATAACCAGAGACTTAAACAGTATTTTAGAAGATAAGTTCTATGAAGAAACTACATGAACATTCCAAACATTGATTATACTTCCAAAAATTGTATATTGAAGGAGAAAAACAATATTCTTACTAAGAAGGAAGAATATTGTTTAATATTTCCTTAAGATTCAGTTTTCTGTGAAAAACTTTGTCAAAAACTTTGCAAATAAACTGTCTAGATCAATGTTTTGAAAATAAACTATCTAATCTAGATCAATGTTAAAAATGAAAGAAAAAAAACCACCATATATGAATGCTACTTTGAATGAAATTTCATCTAGAAACCCTTAAAAGCACATCTAAAACAAAGAAGAATTTAAAACACCAGTGAAAAGGAATTCATGTCATTTAAGAATTTAAAGTGTGTTATAATCTTAGGTGTTACTTGCACTTAATAATAGTGAATGCAAATGAAGATGAAAAATCACTCATAGGAGTGGAATATAATGCATACAAACACATTTTATGATTTACTTAAAATAAAAATAAACATGAAGTTGACTTTTTAAATTTAGAATCAAATTACATAATTATACAGAATACTAAATAAAAAAAAAAAAAAAAAAAAAAAAACTGTTAAGAGCATCCATTAATTAAATCTGACAATTTTATGTTTTTCAGTTTACTATCTATGAAATCTTCTTTTTGCATAGGCAAGATACTAGCATTTAAATTAAAATCCTTCTTATTAAAACAAACATTTTTACCGTTTATTTCAATATTATACCTTTTACAAATATTTAGAACAGCCTCGTGTTTGCTTATGGAAAGCCAGTGACATATGACACCCAAAGGAATTTGACATGTTTTAGAACTATAAGCTACACTCATTGCTTTTAAAGAATGCCATCGAACTGATCCAAAATTATGGAAGAAACACATTACTAAGAGGACTGGTAATTCTTTTACATACTTAAAAAAACGCATATAGTTCCCGCTGTGGAAGGCAAGGCATATTCGTATACACAAATAAACAATCTTGTTTGATAAAATGTTTGAGAATACTGTCAGAGAACGATTAAATGTTTCCGACTCATCAATACTCTGAGCATAAAATACTGCAACAAATTCAAAGAAATACTCGCTATCAAACCTTTTATACAAACATAATAATTTTTCTAAACAAATCTGGAGCTGTTGGCGATTCAAATGCTGACTAAAAGTTTCACTGGCTTCTTCACAGAGAATATAAGCCGACGTGATGTAAAATCTGATACATTTTTCAAATATTTGAACAGTATTTAGATCTTCAATCCTTTGAATTGTAATATCTTGCCTAATGCCTTGAACACGGTCATTTACAAAATCGTAAACAACGTTCCATGGAACATCAGTAATGGGGATGATTTTGTTTATTAAATAATTCATTGTTTTTAGTAGCACATGTGAAGGCCTTAAATCTGATGGCATGTCCTCCCTTTTACCAGCAGCAGATCGAGAGAACTGTTTAACAGCTTTTTCGGGATCGACTTTGGGGTATTTTTCATTTTTATGTTTTACCTCAAAAACATGTAATAATTTATTAGCTTCTCTCCATTTCATTTCTTGAACCGGACACATATGATAACAAGTACCTATACCGGAACTTGCACCAGACATTATTTGCAACTGCACAAATCATACAATTATTCGGAACTGTTATAAAAATATTTAATTAAAGTCAAGGCAATCAGAAGGCTGAGTGAAAATTATTTCTTTTAAATAATTCCATCGGTCTGCATCACGTGTACACCTTCAACGTAATTGTAAACACAAGACAATTGTCAACAAATTTATATTGCTGCCATTATTCATTGCAATATTGCATGCGCTGAAGGTTGCATTTTATTATTCCCAAATTTTATAGATGATCAAAAAATAAAAATGTTAAGCGTTATTTAATATTCAAAAGATAATTAAAACTTTCGTATACAGTATACACTTTTCCTTCTAATGAAAACTGATTTCTAGCATGAGTAAGAAGATAAAAAAGAGCCTATGATCGACTATCAAATAGAAGGATATGGAGCAAATTAAAAAATTTTCAGCAGATTTATGTACAATTAATTTTTTTTTGAATCAGTATATTTTACATCGAATAGCTTGGTTCTTTTTAATTAGTTTTGGTTTCCTTTTCTTCCAGTTATTTTATTTTGAACATGATAATTTAGATCAAAGGATTCGAAACTCTTTTCAGCTAGGTCCAGCTACCATTGTCAATGAATACTGAATATTTCAAGCAATTAAATGACAGAAAATGTTGGCAAAGTAATTCTGCATTGGTTGGTTACTACAACGGCTAAATTCTACAAAAGAAAATTTGGAAAGCATGAACACATAAATGTGTTATTATTAGAAACTGTATAAAATTTAAAACAAGACCTATTTATTGTTGAAGATGACACAGATGCATTAATTTTGCAACTGCATGATGTAGACTAGGATAATTGATGTGCTAAATCCTCAAGAAAATAAAATTTATGCTTTAGTAAATTAAGAATAGTGTTAGCAGATATATATACTCTGAAAAGAATTCCTGCATCAACCACTAAAAGCATTGTTAAGCACTAAAAGCATCAACCACTAAAAGCATTATGAAACCACTAAAAGCATTGTTTTTAATTATTACATATATTTAAAATTTCTATTAATATGCAAGTTTTAAAAGAATTATTTTTTTTAAACGGATATGAGATAAACAGGAAGTTGCTTTAATCGACTATTCTTCCCATGATGCAACTTCACAACTGCCCATCGCCATTTTAGTGGCTGTCTCTTATCGTTGTGAAGTTTGTTGTTACGTGCGATGTTGTGTTATTTTGTAGACTGCAAAGATATATGCCTTCAACATGCCTGCTTAACTTTATTTCATTTTGAATTCTTCAGTAATTACTGCATAAACTAATTTGCATACTTTTTGTTGCATAAGAGTGTTGAAGGTCAAATTTTCTCCAGTTAGGTGTATTACAGCTTCGCGTATAGGATACCAAGTAGGAGGTTTAAATGACTGTACATTATAAGGCATTGTGTTGCTTTATATGATTTCCTATAGGAATTTGTTTTTCATTTACATAGATATATATCGTTTTAGCTCAAGATGATTTTATTCTAATTTTTTGTAAGTTCGGGCCATTCAACCCTCTTACTTGGCTCTTTAATTGTCAAATTGTTCGCAGAATAGTGTTCTTCAAAGTGCTGCTGTTGGATTTTAATAAAAGTTTACTATGGGTTCCAGAACTCCAGCAGACAAAGTAAGTGAATAGATGTGCATAAATCATTCTTTTAATAATCAATATGTAATGCGTTTATAATAAGTCCAAATATGAAATTTGCATTTCTGAAGTTTAAAGTAAGATCTACACGAATTATTTCTGTCGTGTAAATGTCTATTATATGTGGCTTTTCTTAATTATTTTTGTGTCTTAGCTATTGCTTAGAAAACTGCATTTTGTCAACGATCACTTGTAATAAGGACTATTTAAACTTGCATATCGCTGCTCATATTGAACGATTGTACGTGTGAAAACTTAGAATTATTTTATTTTATGATTTATCTAGCGTGTACTTTTTATTTCATTTATCCTGTTCAATATGTCATTGCATTGTAAGAAAACAAAAGGTGTTTATGATTGGAAGAATATTAGTATAAATTGAAAACTAACTAGTTCTGAATGAAACAGTCTCCGTTAAATATCTAGATATATTTAAATATCAGTATGAAATTTTTAGAACTGTTTCTAATGTCAGGTGCCAACCTTGCAATTCATATGAAATGCAGATATTGTGGGGCTGTTTCAAAAAGGCTTCTAAATATCCAAGTAATATTAGAAATGTGATGTTATAGAATGTTATTCTTTTGTCAAAAAACCGGGTAAGAAATAATTTTTGAAATTAAATACAAGTTTAAAAAAGAAAATGCCTGCATTTGCATTTAAGAAAGTGAATTTATTTTCTCGCTATTTTTGAAAGTTGGCCATTTTTAATGAAAATATTCTAATTTGTACTGCTATTTAAATATACAAACTAGTTAGTTCACTGCCTGAGGTGATGTATTGAAATGTGTAATAGGGGCAGATGTTCCCGATATGTGTATCGTAACTCGGTGAACTAAGTATTTTTTCCTAACTTAAATGATGATCCTTTTTATGTAAGTTTGTGATAAATAAATTCCACTTCTCTATTCATTTCTGTAATTAAAGTTTTAAATAACCCAAAGTGCTTTAGGGTATTTGGGTAAAATCCTATCAAAGTCGCACACCTATGGCGACACACTGGGAAAGTGCAGAATCACAGACTGCTCCATGCATTTCTCAAAATTGCCAACTTGAAAATAACAAGTCGAAGAATTCCACAAACTTGGTACCCATGTACACATCGACCTGTTTTTCCTTAAAAAAAATATCGGAGAATTGCACAAACGTGTCATTGAACACTCCTTTGACTTTGTCCATGTACACATCGGTATGCATCACCTACCAAAATCATTCCCTCCAAGGGTGTGGGCTGTGTTAGAATCTAACCGTTATTTGGTCTAAATAAATATTTATTGCTCTGTTGATTCATAGGATGAACCATGAAAATCTGTTTGATTATAATGAGCTAACAGTAAATTTGTGTTTGAAATGTTCTAAAAGATTCAGTGGAAATCTTGTTTGTGTGTGGCAGTGGTCTCAAACTGATGGTCTACTGGCTGCACGTGGCCTCTGAAGCAGTTTTACATGGCTCACAAATATATTACCCATAAATTATCATTATTATGACAAGAATTAGAAGAAAATTACAGTGTGAAGTCTTAATTTTATAAATATTTTAAACATAAAAAATGAATGTTCCCCCCCTTCCCAATGGTAGGCCTAAATCATATGTATAATTGTATGGATATAAATGTGTTTTTTCTGTATGCATCAAAGAAAAGTTCAATAGATTAAAAAAAAAGTATTTTTCATTATTTATTGTCAGGTTTTCTTGCACATGGGAGTTATTCATAATTTGTTTGCTTTTACTTTAAATAATTTAGTGGTTAATTCGATATATTAGAATTATGTGAAATAAATGTTTGAATATGCAAATTTCTTTGTCGGTGTGTTTGAATTACATAGTGAAACTAACAAGAAATTTGCAGATGCCATCTTTAAATTTCAAACAGAAAATAAGTATAAATTTTAAGAATTTGTATTACTTTTCTGTTACCTGGTTACCAGAATATTTGATCCTAGTGGACTTTTATTTTTATTACATTTATTTCTCACTAATAAGTTCAAACATATAGGAAAAGATAACAATGAAATAATAAAGATCAATTTACACAGCAGGCATGAAATTGTGAATTTAGTGGTAAAAATATATTTACAGGTGCCCTTGGCAGTTTTTGGCAGTATATGGACACCGAGTTTGTGCAAAAATTCACTGCTACGCAAATCCAAAATAACAAGTCGAAGAATTGCACAAACTCTCCATGAATACATTGACGTATTTTCACTTAAAAAAAATATCAAAGAATTGCACAAACTAGGCATTGCACACTCTCTTGACTTTGTCCATGTACACATTGATCTATATTTGCTTAAAAAGTCAAAGGAGCAGCCAACAAAAAATATATAATCTCAATAAATTACATTTTAAATCAAACAATGAAATAACATAATAAAGGAAATTCATCTTAGCACTACGCAAAGGAAATATCCACTTTTACAAATTTCCCCCGTCTTCAGTCAAACAAAATTCTGTAACAGCATCCAAAGATGTCCTAAAATTATCTCTATATACTGGTGTCACCACATAAATTCACAAAAAGAAATTTTAAAGAAATCTCGCCATTTTTGAACGAACAACCAACTTTATTAGTCAAAACGGTACAACTCTAATATACGCCCTAATTTCACCAAATGTGGCGATATGTGTTCTGCGCTGGTTTTTGGCGTGATTGCGTGTTCTATGGCAACCCTGTTGAGGTTGAAAAGTCTTTTGCTGGAGCTCATTGGTTCGCCTCTGTGTCTGAGAAGATGGGAGGGAAAGATAAAATGGTAGTTGTTGAATTGAAGTTCGGCAAAAGGAAATATGATTGTGGCTATCCTGTTGAGGGGTAGTGGGTATTTGGAACTGTGGAAAGAGGGTCCTGGGAGATTATTTTTAATGGCAGTGCATGATAGAAGTAGGGATTTGTGATTTTATTTATTTATGAACCATAGTATAAATTTTCTGGATAGTGTGTCTAGCTCTCATGTAAATACGATAGTGATTACATGGCGGCATGTTAAAGGCGGTATGAAATTTATATTTCTGCTATTCGAAAACGCATTAATTCATGGTAAGTGCATTTTATTTTATCCTTGTTCATATTTTGTAGAATGTTATGTTCATTGCTTCTTTAGTAAGAGTTTCTGTCGTTACTGTTGTTTTTTTAAATTGTTTGAAATTTATTTTACTTTATTTTGTTGTTTAGTGTCTAGACTATACAATTCGTAGATGTTTTTTAAAGTTGAAACAGAATGCTGTGTACATGGTATTATTTGAAATTTATTGTTATGTTATTTTATTAAAGCGAGGAGTGCGTAGATCGTAGATTCCTTCCTCGCCTAAATTGTGCAATTCGTAGAATTTTTTGGCTGATCTTTAGAATATGGTAACTGGTAGTTTGGCGACATTTTGGAGGCGATACAGGTTACTACCTAGGACTTTGGTAATAATGTGAGAAGCACGCAGTTCCAATTACGCATTATTTTGTGTGAGGGAAATGAAAGATCATGAGATATGTCATGTGACATTAATGGACGAATTACAGTTGTTTAATCGGAAAAGGGGGGAAATCTGGAAATTTCGTATTTAGCTATATTCTGTGTTGTGTGAAACGTGACATTAATGGACGAATTACAGTTCTTTAATCGGAAAAGAGGGTTAATTTGGAAAAGCTTCATTGTGTGTTGTGTGAAATAGTGTTGATTAATTTTCGGATTGCATGGCACTTTGTCAAGTGAATTCTAAATTTTTAATGCGTTTATCTGATAATAATAATAAGTTGAGATTGTGTGAAAGGAAGGATATTACAAGTTTAAATGGCGGTGCAAGAAATATGGTGAAAATGGACATTTTGTGAAAAGGAGTGTAAGGAAGGGTATTTAGTTTGCTGAAAGTAGTTTGAGTATAGGTGAAATTTTATTAATTTCTTATTACTTGGTGAATAGACTTCTAGTTGACTACTGGATTTAGGATTTAGAAATTAGCAGTAGTATTGCAGCGACGTAATGAAGATTCTGAAGAAGATTAGGTAAGTTAGTATTTTTAATCATTTGAGGATATTTTTTTTAATCATTGTTCTAAATGTAAGTAGTAAATAAATTAAAATGGTATTATTTGAAAATTGTTATTAGCAATGATTTAGTTTAAAGTAATTAGGATTGTAATCTAATTTTTATTAATTTAATGTATGTGCTTATTTATATTTTAAGTAATGTTTTTTAATTTAATTATATTCTAATTTAATGATCGTGATTTTGGGAGTTATATGTTTGTCGTATTTTGGAATATATTTGAGTAGTATACGTTGAGTATTTTCATGCATTTTCGTGAAATTTTCCTAATTTATGAGAAAAAAGCAGTGTACATGGATATAGTGATGAGTGTGCACAATGCCATTTTTGTGCAATTCTGGGATGTTTTTTTAAGTAAAAATAAGTCGACGTGTACATGGTTTAGTGATATTTTAATTAAATGATAGTTATTTGTGAATTTTATGTTTGTAGGAATTTGGTATATGTTTTAGTGAAGTAAACGTGCATGGAAATAATTTAAATATTTGACACTAAGTATTTGTAATGTTTGCGGTATGAATTCTTTGGTGACGTTTAAAATATAATAGATAATTTAGAGGTAAAAGTTTTTAGATATTTTATTTATTTTATATGTGGAAATGTTTATATTTGGAAAGGGTATATACTTTTTCTCGATAAGGTAATTTCATATATGTTCTTTTTACCGGGTTTAAAGATTCAGAAAATTGTTATGCATTTTCGTGAAATTTTTCTAATTTATGAGAAAAAAGCAGTGTACATGGATATAGTGAAGAGTGTGCGCAATGCCATTTTTGTGTAATTCTGGGATGTTTTTTAAGTAAAAATAAGTCGACGTGTACATGGTTTATGTGTATGTGTTATTTTGAAAAACGCGTAAGGAGTATGGTATTGTGCACTTTTTCCCAATTTTGCAGTGAATATTTGTCATGATTAAGCAGTTTTTTTCGATAAAATTTTTAGCATAAGTGTAATTCGGCTAGTAGATTGTTGGAAGAAGTGTTCAGTAGATAAAAAGAAAAGAAACATGTCTTTACTTCGTGAAGACAAAATGGCGGCGGGGAAAAAATAGAGAGTTGCTGTAGGAGAGTTGGTCGCCAAATTTTCGCCAAAAAATCGCCAAGTTACCATAATGTAAAGATCAACCAATTTTTTTTAAGTTTAAACAGGATGCTGTGTACATGGTATTCTTTGAAATTTATTGTTGTTATGTTAATTTATTAAAGTGAGGTCTGCGTAGTTTGTAGATTCGTTCGTTACCTACATTGTGCAATTCGTAGATTTTTTTTTTAAGTTAAAACATGTCGCTGTGTACATGGATTCTTGTCAAATATTTTTGGTTAGAAACTTTACGTTTTTGCTATCTAAATTTTTTGTTTTTGTTTCGGATTTTTAGCTAAATTGTGTGTTCAAAACGTAGTTTTTGTATGTGCGAAAACAGCGTTTTTGGAGACATTTTAAGCTAAAAGTTCAAAATGTAGACAAATTTAGATAGTAATATGGCAGCGTGAAGTTGGCGACTTGAGGGCGCATATCAGAGTAGTTCCGTCACAACTTACAGAATAACTGAACATTTTTAAGCGTGCGCATCGTCTGCGCAAATTTACATTTGTTAGTGGAATTATGTAGGTAGCAATGCAAATACCGTATTTGATGGCATATAAGACGCACTTTTTTTTTCCTAAATTTGGTGTCAAAAAAGTTACCTGCGTTTTATGCGTGAAGGACACAGGTTAACTTTCAATACTTAATTATATTTTTAGCCCGGATAAAGATCTAGACGCACATAACGTTTTCTACATCAGCCATAATTATTTTGCTCATGCGTGAAATATCTGTCGCCAAAAAAAAAAAGCGCCAAAGCTCGAAGCTGATGTTGAAGTTCAAACAGGTTCGACGGGCACCAAGGTTCTTTAATATACTAAGGTTAGGCCAGGAACGGAAAAAGCGTGCCATTGGTTGCTGGTAGTGACAACACCCGGGAGACAAGATGCATCGGCCGACGCGTCTGCTACATGATTTTGGTAATGGAAAAAATGTAAACTAAAGCAAAATGATCATTTTATATGTGGTAGATACACCGGAAATACGGGGTATATACTTTCCGATTAAGTATTTTGTTAAAGAAAATGTTTATTTTATGCACAGAATTCGTACGAATGCTGAAAATAATTGTAAACATTAAATTCTTTTCATAAAGGAAAGCATTAGAAAATTAAAAACGATATTTAAGTTAATTAAGGGAAATAAATATTGTAAAACAAGGTATTTTTCAATATTTTTTCGTAATATTGTTTGCACTAAATAAATCTTGTTGAAAAGAACACATGATGGCATAACTGCTAAGACCATAGTAAAAACATAATCAAAAAGTATTATTCTATTTATTTTCACTGCTCATGCACTTTTTTTAATACAAATGAACTTTGACATTCCATGAGAAATATATGATCGTGTTTTTCAGTTTAAATTACATATCTCAACCAAAAATCTATATAAAAAGATTTGACTTAACAAATTCATATTTAAATACCATAAAATTCTACAAATTTCTTAATATCCGTCATTATACTTTTAAATAGTATACTTATCGCATTCTTTTTAAAGTCACTTCATACTGATTCACTTCAGATTTTAGCAGAAGTGCATATATTTTCAGTATAATCTAAAAGTACTCTTATAATCCCTTACACTCCCAAGATTTCTATATAACATTTATCCTGACGTGATTATTTGCTATAGTAAATAATCTTCGATATTGGCATCCTATTCTTCCTTCCATACATTAAAAATGGAACAATTAAAATACATTTTCTTACACATATATGCACAATAATGATAATAATAAACTTGCCCTACATCTTAGTTTCGGCCCACCAGCGGCCGAGCGGTAAAGTCGCTGAACACTGGTAGTTCGGTCCGAATCCCACGAACGGGCTGGCTGCATGGGCATTTTCGTGGTTTTCCTCATGTGTAACGTGTATACGAGCCAGTTTCCCTGAGAAAGTCCTCCACGAAGGCATCACACCTATTACGCATATAGCCCTAGTGTGCTTTGCCATAGTTAAATACACCACCACATCTTAATTTCAATTCAGTCTGTACACAAATTAAATATTTTTAATTACTAATGTATTTTTATCAGGTTGTTTCTTAAAATACTTTTGTTATACTCGAAATATGTGTTCAATATTGAATTATTTTTCTTTCTCTTATAATTAAAAACAAGTTATATGGAATCAAAATTAAAACATATGCAGCAGTTAAATAACACTGAACAGAATATTTTACTTACTCTTTCGCTATTTGTATTCTAGCATTATACACAGATTTGTTTTCCTTCAGGTTCAAGCATGTGTAAGTTATATCAATTAAATTACACCACACATACCTGTATGCATCAGTTAAATAACACTGAAGGAAATATGTCACTCACTCATTCGATGTTTGCATCACAGTCTGGTCGAGAAATTGTTCTTTCCTCACGGTGAGGCATGTATCAGTTTACTTAGTTCGCAAAGCTTAACCCAGACGCTGCTTCAATACATAGAATTACGTTTGGGATGTAAAGAAAGTAACCAAAACATGTGAATGAAGTTGGATACGCGAATTTATTAACTAATCATTCAGGTACTCAGTTTTGTTAAACATGACACTGAATTTAAATATCTCACTACGATGTAAGTCTCGTACACAAAATGAAGATTATGATAAAAAATGATTTAAAATGAGAAATTTTTTCAATTTAAATGTAAAATAGCAGTAAAATGTAAAATTACATCACAGTTATGTATGAAAACTACATAAATTCATTAAAAAATAGTTATTTTATCTGGTTGTAAAGAGTGTTTTCCGCCAAAAAACGTATTAACGTGTATAATTCTGACACAACGCTATAGCACAATTTGCCACTTCCGTCTAGGTATAATAGCAAATTAAAAACACAAATCAAATCAAACTGTTGATGCAACGAAAGTAAACAAACGCCAAGAACTAACGCTGTCACCCACATGACGTCATGCGTATGTGGCATAACTTTCTCCCTGCACTGCGCGTTGTTCTTGGGGCCCCCCCTGGACGGGCACATTACGTCTATGGAGCCTTTCCTTCTTTACATAGACTTTCTTTGACTCGGCCGACACACATGTCGGTATCGGTGCTACTCTGTATAAACGTGTCAGTATCGGTGCTTAAAACTATTTTAAAAAAATGCCCTGAAAATACGACTACAGGAAACAAGAGATTAAGCTATACAATTCAGTATATAAACTAAGAGTGTTAAACTACGCCAAAGTGCATGGAAACAGCAGCAGCAAGGCATTTCGGTCCACCACCTACCGAGAGAATGATACGTACTTGGTAACTGCAGGAAGATCAACTGAAAACTGCTAAAAAAAACAAAAACATAATATTTGATGCCCAGCTCCATCTTGGCCTGAACTTGGAAATGCCGTAAAAATGTGGGTGATAGATAAGAGGAAATCTGGGATAAGTGTTTCAACCAAAATGATAATCAATGAGGCCAAAGGATTTAGCAGAAAAACATGGGAATCGGAACTTTTCAGGGTCTGAGGGCTGGTACTACAGGTTTTTGAAAAGGCAAGGCTCATCAATGCAAAATCAGTAATGCTCTTGACGAAACAGAAGACGACGCATTATTCGAAGAAGGTGATACTAGCGTTGAGGGAAACAGTAGTGATGACGATATTCTCGTTTTCGATGATGATGATAGTGAAAAGGATTTTTATGGTTATGGTTCTGAAAGTGATTAAAGTCTAATTTCATGATAGGCAATGTTTTCCTTGAATCTGTGTTTTTTGTTGTTTCTGCTTTATTTTGTATTATGTTTGATTGTTTGCCGTTCATTAATTTATTCATTATTGAAATTTACTTATAATGTTCAAAAAAGCTTGCCGTTTGTTAATTTTTCTTAATAAAAATATGTTTGGTAATTGCATTCAATGATTGTTTATTTGGCTTTTATGAAACGTGAGAACTAAAAGAAACCACGTTTTAAGTTATTGTGGTAACGCGCTCTCGCGCGGACTATTGAAACTTTCTTTTTTTCCTTGTGTGTGGCCTTCTAAATAAGAGTGTGTCTTATATGCCATCAAATACAGTACTTTAGTCTTAAATTCCCTCTCTCACGGGGAGCTTTTCAAAGAAAAGTTTTTCCTTAATACCTTTTTTTTTTAAACAAGAGAAAGATGTTCAAGCATATCTGTAACAAATACAATTGGATATCTGACTAAATGAGTAAAAGTGCTTTCAAAGAAGTATTTAAATAAACATATAAAATGTAATACAGTCAAAAGTCGTTAATCCGGACTCGTCGGGACTCCGGCGATTCCGGATTATCGATTTTTCCGGATTATAGATCATCAGTTTAAATCTGGTAAAATGGCATGCACAAATTATAAAATTAAAAATATGAAACCGTAATTTACGAAATAAAGAACAATTATGATCTAAAGGGTATCAAAATTTACAAAAAAAAAAAAAAAAAAAAAAAAAAGCTTAATATTTATTTGTTTACTTTATTAAACACTTCTTTCAGTGTAAATTGTTTAAGTTGCTTCGTTTTTTATGTGATAATACATTCTCTTTTATTCTATAAACAGACATAATTTCTTGTTCAGTTACAAAGTTCCGCTGTTCAAGTCCTATAATTGCTGTGTCGTAAACGTATTTTGCGCATACGCAAATTCGCAGCCGTAAAGCCGTAAAGGACGCATGCGCGTAAGACCTTTACTTTCTGCGCATGCGTCGCATTGACGCAGAAAGTTTGTAGCTTTGAGGTCCGGATTATGGGTGTCCGAATTAACGACTTTTGACTGTATTCTGATATTACAAAAATTTAAACAATAAAAGTTTTAAACTTCCTAGAATGTATATTTTTAGTTGTGAGATTTTGGATGCAACGACTTAAAACTGTCAGCATTTAATCATGCATCCCCTTTCTATGCAAAACTTCATAGTTAAAAGGTTGTAAGATCAAAGCCCATCATGATAGTCTAGGATTAGTCCCAGTGTTTTTATCCAACCATACTAGAGGATTATGATTTGTCGGAATGATGAACTTATGAGGTCCATCTAGGTAGCATTTTAACTTTTGTACTGCAAAGAAAATGGCAGCACACTCCCTTTCAATTGGTCTGTACTTCTGTTCAGTAGGTGAAAGCGTTTTCCTAAGAAATATTATTGAATGTTCTTCGCCTTTAGCATTTATCTTTGATAATACAATGCCAATATTCAAAGCATCGGACTGTACAAGACTGGATTTTGTGTTAATCGTTTCTTGAGTTCGTCAAAAGCATTTTGGCAGTCATCAGTCCAATTTATGGTTGATTTTAAACATTTTCCTTTTAACAAATCTGTCAGTGGTGCAGAAACACAGAAAATTCAGAAATATACCTTCAATAATATCCCGCATGTCCTAAAAATGACCACACCTGTGTTTTCATGGTAGTTTTAGGAAAGTTCTTTATAGCTTTGATTTTTATTTCTGCTGGTCTTCTTTGACCTTTTTTTACTGCATGACCTAGATATTTGGTGATCGTTTGAGCAAACTGACATTTCGAAGGCTTAATATGCAGTTTAGCAATTTTCATCTTCTCGAAAATAATTTCGAAGTGCTTCAAATGTTCTTCCCAGGTTTGCGAAAATACTGCAACAGACGACAACACAACCTTTATCAGATCTAATTCTGAATGTTTATATTTCACAGTAGGCAAACTTTCATTTTCAGTCAATGCGCAATTTCAGAATTTAACTCATTTGTTGAGACCAGATTTTCCGTTTTGTTTAGTCGTCGCTGTTGAGCACGAGTTTGTGTGGCATTTATCATATGAATTTGAACTTCTTCATCTGGTTTTTCTTCAAATAATGCAGCGGTTTTGTTACCTAAAAGATACCTTCTTTGATCTAATGAATCTCTTAAGACTGCAGCCTTTGTTATTTTATAACCAAGATCATATTCAAGCTCTACCTCAGCCAAAAGTAAGCACACTGGATGTCCTTCCAGAGGTGTTCGTATCCACACGGTCTTACCCGTATACATGGAAGGTTGTACATATTTTTGGCAAATTAAATACAAAGTTGCACCGGTATTTCTAAGTATGGGCATTTTAGAGCCATTTACTTTACCTACGCTGGTATATGGAGCCATTATATCCTTAAAATTATTTTTGGAAAATTCATTTGAGGGTACAGTTTTATTGGATGCTACAGTTTCTAAATTCTTCTTGAGTTTATCATACTGAGGTCAAAGATGCGAGTAGGATCCGCATTCATAACAACGAGGTTGTCTCCATTTCTCAAATTCCCTTTCATGAGTTTGATTAATACATTCTGCCTTAATTATAGGTTTAGGATTAAAATCTTTTGAGATTTTTTTAGGATTATGTCTATTAGGATTTGCATTTTAGGATTATGTCTATTTGCATTTTGTTCACGTTTTGATGACTTTTTTGAAGTTTCAAGCCTTGTTTTTTAGAATTTTCCTTCTTAAAGCTCTGTTTAATACTCTCATACTCGTCTAATTTTTCTGCTAGCTCATATGGAGTTTTTAATTTCATCCATTGGTCGAGAAAATGATCCTTTACTTCCATGGGAACCCTATATTTGATTTTCTCGGTAACTATTAAATCTTTCAGATTTTCAAATGTCTTAAATTCTAAATCCACCATCCACTCCAAAAAATAACTATAAAGTTCATGAGCATAATTTCTCCAAGATTTTTCAGGAGTTTTTTTTATGTCAATAAAAGCATTGTTTCAGCTTTTCACTGTTAAGTTTATATCTTCTTAAAATTAGATTTTTCACATATTCGTACTTAGTCACATCTTCAGATACAGTAAGACCCCGCTTAACACTATTTCGTTTAGCGCTGTTTCGGTTTAGCGCTCTTTTATTTCAACCCGGGGATTCTCCGAAATTGTGCGCAGCGCTAGGTTTCCAAATAACATATCCGAAACAGTGTAGTTGTGTTTCTTGCTTGGTGGATGCATTTTTATCATTTGAAATGTTTGTTGACATTATTGTAAGTTTAAATTTGGATAATACTATAACGATTAATACAGTGACAAATATTATGATCTTTAGTTTTTATCATGGGTGATAATAAAAAACAAGAAAAGAAAGCAACCAGAAAAAGCATTTCACTGGAAACTCAAATGCAAGTGATTAGAAGATTAGATTCTGGTGAACGTCAATCTCAAATTAGTGCTGCATTGATTTTGGCAACTTCAACAATAAGGACAATTCTTAAGAATAAAGAAAAAATACTGTCATCGGCAACTGCGACTACGTTAAGCTCTGCAACTAGAATTACCCGTTCTAGAAATAACATTATAGAGGAAATGAAAAAACGATTGTCTATATGGATTGACGACGAAATTGAACGCAATATGCCATTAAGCCAATCTATCATAATGCCTTCTTGACAAAAAGGCAGAAAATTGGAAACCCAGAATAGACTGAATGATCTGACTGAGAATTTTATTTGTTTTTAAAAGTATATGCGTTTATATTGTTTTTATTTTTGTAAAAAATAAATGTTTGATTTTATTTTTATTAAAAAAAAACATTATTAAATTTAATGCCTAACCATTTTTTATCCGTCTTCCCCTAACCCCATTATTTACATGTTAAGATAGCCTCGCTTAGCGCTGTTTCGCATTACGCTCTACTTCGATGGAACGTATCCGGCGTTCAGCAATTATTCGGTTTAGAATTAATTTAATTTCTTCCTCATGGTAAAACTGTCTTTCAGTGATTATCTTTTTAATTTCTGGGACCTTACTAGTTAGTGGCCCTTCCTCGCCTAATTCTTCGGCTACTTCTATTAAATCTTGTTTTCTACCCTTGGCAAGAAATGACATGTTTAGAAATAAAAAAAATCTTTCGACACCATTTCAAAATTAATTTTGAAAGGCTTTTATTCAGTATTCAAAAAAATCAAATCAATTTGCTCAATCTAGCCTTTTTTTTTTTTTTTTTTTTTTTTTTTTAGAAATTAAAGTATGACATAACATATTTTTTTTCTAAAACACTTAATGCGATAAAATGTATGTGCTTTCCGATAAACAAAAATCTGAAAAGCTTGCTCTTAATATTATACTATACTAAAGTAAATAAAAAAAGAATTCAAGCCTCTAACTTAATTCACACATCAAAATTCTTGATTTGGGTCTGTAATAAAAAAGCTCAAATTTTATAATAAAAATATTCTAATATTAAAGTAATAAATTTGCGACTCTAATACAAAAGCCTAAATTTCACAGTAGAAATATTCTAATATTAACGTAGTAAATTTGCCACTTTAATGCAGAAGCTCAAATTTCATAATAGAAATACTCTAATATTAATGTAATAAATTTACGACTCTAATACAAAAGCTTAAATTTCACAGTAGAAATATTCTATTATTAACGTAAGAAATTTACCACTCTAATACAAGAGCTCAAATTTTATAATAAAAATATTCTAATATTAACGTAATAAATTTGCCGCTCTTAATACAAGAGCTCAAGTTTTAAAAGAACACTAAATATTTTGACGCTTTAATCCAAAAGCTAAGAATATCATTCTATTAGTTGAATTTAATAAGATCCAACATTTTCATACAAAATGGCACAGTATTCATTAAAACTTATACTCACAAGTACTGCATTTTTTTTCTTTTAAATATACACTGGTTTCACCTTTCTATCCCAGGACGTTGGCGATTCCGGATTATAGATCATCAGTTTAAATCTGGCAAGATGGCATGCAGAAATTATATACTTAATGTGCTAATACTTTCTCTTTAATTCTCTCTTCTATAAACAGTATCTCTTTACACGCATGCGGGAGTTTGTGGCTATGAGGTCCGGATTACGGACTTTTACTATATACGTCTGTAATGAAGTTTTAAAGAAATCTCACCATTTTTGAACAAACAACCAACTTTATTAGTCAGTACTTGCAGAATAACTGAAAAACATTTTTAAGCCCTCTCATCGTCTGCGGTAATTTATATTTCTTAGTGGAATTATATTGGTAGCAACACAAATACGTTACAATGGCAACTTAGTAAACCTTCATTTACACACCAGTCAATTAATGCTTTTTTCCTTCCGTTCCAAATCGTACAGAAACTTCAAATTAATCTTGCAATGTTCAGCCATTTTATTGTGTGAACTACAAAATAACAACGTACTTCTTATCTAAAATGTGTCCTATCATTCATATTTACCCCAGTCACGTAACCAGTTACGTCGTAATAGGCTTTCCATAGCATTTAACTACTCAGGTTACCATAATGAACAACTTGGCGATAAATGAAAGAACAACTTAGCAATAATCCAAGGGGCACTCTTCAATCTACTCTAACCAATTTAATTGTAGTCTACCAGGGTCAAATATTCCCGTACCCAGCTGGGAAAACATGGAATTTTTTTCTTTGGATCATTATTATTACTATTCTTGTTAAATGTTTAGTAAATAAAATTTAGTCAACTCGGTTTTTGTTAAAACAAATTTCGGCCTGTCAGCTGCATTTAGATTGTGCATTCAGCTCGCATATAATTTGGGGTGGGACTACTGGTTTATAAGATCACTGCTGAATTGTTATAGCAAGCAACATTCAGCAAAGAAAACTCAGTAAGTTCTGATGATTACTACTGCTGAACATCTTGTGATTTCATGAAGTTCTTCATTCAAGGAAAAAAAATTATTTAGTTTTAAAATATGTAGAATAGGGCTGTGAAGATTATTCACAAAATTATGTGACTTTATATGGTATCTGCAAGAATATTGTGGAATTATGTAATAAAATTTTTAAATCTTATAAATATATTTTAGATTGTGCATCATTCTTCTTCTTCCACCGATCACGGGTTTTTTT
This sequence comes from Stegodyphus dumicola, assembly GCF_044657685.1. Classification (NCBI taxonomy): domain Eukaryota; kingdom Metazoa; phylum Arthropoda; class Arachnida; order Araneae; family Eresidae; genus Stegodyphus; species Stegodyphus dumicola. The sequence goes on along the minus strand of NC_140772.1, from coordinate 14,467,224 downwards.
TTTTTTTTTTTTTTTGTTTTTTCAAAATGTCCCTTTGGTAAATTCACTAGTTTTGTATTAGATATAATTTTAAAAAATGAATGAAATTAGAAAAAGCAGTCCCCCCCCCCTGTGTGAAGTCTCGCATAAATGTTAGAATGTGAAGGATGATGGAGTAAATTTTCGTCTTTCAGAATATATTAAAAAATTTCAAAGTTTTATGCAAGGTGTTCTAAAGTTATCCTCAAGTCTTTCTAAATAGTGGTACTAATTATATTAACTTTAAAACTAAAAATATCCTTTATCCTTTTATTTTCTTAAAACTATCACCATTTTAACTTGTGCAGATTTTTATGTAAATTTTATCTTACGAGACTTGGCAGACTTAATTGCTTATAACATTCCATAAAATGTTATACATAAAGTTCAGTCATATGATGGATTATCAGACTTATGAAGATAACTTGATAAAGTCAGTTTTATAAATGCAATTTTTAACTTGGTAAAGCAAAATATAATCAAAATTGTATGTGGAATATTTTTGCAAATATATTTAACATATTAGAGATAAACTTCCAAATGTCAAATGTGCATAATTTAATTATTCTTAGTCAAGTTATATTTTAGAATCTCTTTTGCAGTTGCACAGAGATTTTAGTGAGTAGCTTTTTTTTTTTTTTTTTTAATTGAAGTATTCAGGAGAATATGAAAATTCACTACTTCTCTACTGCTTTGTAGGTATTATACTCTGTAAATTGTGCGCATGTGTATTGCTTTGTCAGACTTGCACATCATACTAAACCTTTTTTGTCACTGTGTACTTCTTTTGATACTATTGAAGTTATCCACAATTGATTTGCCTTTAGCTTTTTTAACCAGTCATCCTGTTTTATCTTCAGAACATGACAAAATTACTGAAAGGAGTGCTTTGGATAGAGTTCGGTGTTTCAGTTTTCTTACTATTGAGCTTAAAATGTTTTGCAGCTAGTTAGAGTTTTGAGATAAATCATAATTTTAGCTGGAGCACATTTGAATAAGAAATCAGAGGGCCTCTAAAACTGAACCACAGTTTCAGCAGACAATTATGTTTATTTCATAAAATGTGTTTGAGAATCGCAAATTTTTCTTTCCCAGAAGTTATTAGAAATGATCACCCACATTTTGTGTTGTTATATCTGCCAATTCGTTTTAAATGCTAGCTTTTAATAACTTCATTTCTGTTACTCACATTAAATGTAAACAAGTTATGTTGTATATTAAATTAATGGCAGCAAAGTCATGCAAAACCTCTTACTAGTATTTTCTGTTAATATGAGGCTCGCTAGTAGCCATGTATTTGGGGCTGCTAAACAGTGGCAGATCAATCTAGATTTAAATATTGGCAGAGGGGATGTTGAAATAAAAAGGAAGCTATTCCGTAGCTTCTTTTGCTGAAGGGGGGGGGAGTAAAAGTTGCAACTCTTTGGATGAGCCCAAAAGCATTATCAGTCACTGAAGCAATCAGAAGTGGCATTTTTTGTAATGCAGTGGCTACTAGTAATATGATTGCCAGTGGCATAGCTAGGGTGGGACAAGGGGAGACATCTGTCCCTGGGTGCAGCATCCAGCAGTGCCAAATTGATGCTACAAAATGTTTTAATAAAATGTTTTCCATTCTTGGCACACAGAAAAGGGCGCAAATTCTTCTGTTGACCTCGGGCGCTAGAATCCTAGCTATGCCACTGATGATTGGCTAAACATTAGCCATTGAAAGTCGGGAATTTTTTCCAATGCAATGCAGCAGGAGACAAATTTTGAAAGCTATGTCGGAAAAGTAAGAATACAAGGGCATGTGCATTTAATAACTGGGCATTTCTTTAATTGTTATTTACACTGAGTAAATGTAATCGACTACTATGTTAGTTATAACCGTAATCCATCTTATTGTTTTCCAGAAATCTTGAGAAGCAGAAATTAGAAGTTTCAAACGACCTGTTGAAATCTAAAAAATGCTAGAGAGAGCATCTCAGATCAGTTGTTTAGTTAGCTGCTGTTGTTATTGTTGCGAGTTCAGCGGGAGATTGGATTTACTTTCTCTTTGCATTGTGTTGTATTTTAATGTGTTTATTTGTTTGAAGTATAACTACTGGTTATATTGCATGGTATTGTGAACTCTTGTACGAATATCTCTGAGGCAAATTCCACTGTTCTGTTACATTTCTTTTGATAAGAATAAATTGTATTAACCTTTTATCTAACTTGTGCCTTCAATCTATTACAAACCTGTATGCATGCATCACTTTGGTGTCAGAAGTGGAAATGAATGCCAGCAAACGAGAGGGATGGAAGAGCAGTTAAGAAGTTGGTTGCAGCTTTTGCTGCATTTAAAGCAAACATGAAAGCTGTCCAAGATTCTGTTAAAAAAGAGATGAAAGCTGGCCCAGACTCTGTTTTAAAGAAGGGATAAAGGGGGTTGATAAAGATTGAAGATGGTTAAATATCTGTTAAAGAAGAAAACAAAGCTGTTCAAGAAAAGATAGAAGCAGATCAAGAGGAAATGAAAAGAAATTACCTGCATAATAGAAAACAAATTTGAGGCTATGAAAGGCAAGAATTGACCCTGTTGAAAATAAAGTCAGACACATTGAAGAAAGAGTTTGTTCTGTAAAAGAACAAATAGAAGGGAGAATTTCTGCTGGAGTAAAGCAACAAATCTTAAGAGTTTCTGCCGTCCAGCAACAGATTGATGGTAGGGTTTCTGCTGCCATAGCCAAAGAAGTTGACATGTTAAAGAAGTACATAGCTACATCAGGAAACACTTTGAGGGTTTTAAATTTTTACCCATGACTGCTCGTCTCTCTCTTAAGCTATCCACATATGATGGAAAGACCTCCTGGCAAGTGTAAAAAACACAATTTTCTATAGTGGCAGATGCAAATGGATGGGATTCCCAAGCCAAGGCTTGTTATTTCATCACTTCTGTCAGAGGAGATGCAGCAGATACCCTTCAGATTCTTCCTGAAACCTAATGGTTAGACTTTGAAGCTTTATCCAGCACATTGGAGCTGTGCTTTGGGAAGAAATGTTTGAAAGACTACAGCAGGCTTCAATTAAAATCTCATCAACAGAAACCCTCTGAAAACACTTCAGAAACTTGCCATGGATGTTAAAAGGCTGTCTCGTCTTGCCTTTAGTTTTTTTTTTTTTTTTTTTTTTTTTTTTTTTTTTTAAATCCAGTAACGACCATTTTTGTTTTTACTATTCTTGTATTTACCATGAATTTGAAAATTTGGAACTCAAATAATGATGAAACATCTTCCATACAATTTCTTCAAGCATTCACTCTGGAAGAAAGTGTATGAAAAACCATAAAATGAAGTTCTACATTTCGAAAGAGGCACCAGAATAAAGATGTGAAGATCTGTATTTGAACATTTCTGCATTAACCATAAGTATAGTTTTATCGATCCCGATACTACTTATCATGCTCAAACCTTCCAAGTTGTGGGAGAGGGCGAAACAGACTTCAGCGCAGCACTGAATGTAATCAATTATAGTTAGACTGCCTTATCGCCGACCATGAGCATAAATACGAGTGCACCATTCGGACTGAATTATTCTCAAAGTAGGGTAGAAGGATGGGGACTTTCTTTCCCTGCAGCATATAAATTTTCTCTTTCCGCTGAAGGGAAGACTTTCATGTGATCTTCACTTTGCAGCAAGTAATATCGCCCCTTTTGGACGAGTCTCTGTGTTTTGGCAGAATGCCAGCCAAGGTTGCATTTGAGATGGCCAGACTATAGATTCTTATTTGAATTAATGTGGCGGCAGCAGAGGCCTAAAATACAAATCTTTTCAGACATTTTAAATTATATCAACAGTTTCACGTTTCTGTATTAATCTTAATTCACTAAATTTTCTAACCGATCCTTTTTTTTTTTTAATTTCTTAGGTAAGTTGCTTAACTGACATTAAAAATTTCTAATTGTACAAATATCTGTTGTGGTACTTTTTGCCTTAGATTTTTCTTCAGCTTAACCATATCGTAAATATTTTATCGATTATTTTTATGTTTCGAATTTTTCACCAGATCGTCAGCTTTTGGTGATATATGAATCCAGTGCCAATAATAGAACAGTACCATTAAATTTTAAAAACATTCATACATTTACCAGTGCGTAAATAAATAAGCAAATGTACGAAATTAAACACAGTGTAATCGAACAGTTTATTACAAATGATGATCGTATCTTGGATTATTTGCAGTGAAAATAAATTAGGAAAAAAATAAGAATGGAAAAAATCCCTACTGTATTATTCATCTCCGTCTCTAGTGAATAAATCGGTCAAAATGGCATATTTGTGCTCTTTGTTGTGGTCAGCTATTTAAAAGATGCTCTCAAATGATCCTAGTTTGTGCATCATTCAGTGATCATTAGATTAGAGTCTTTAAAATTAATAGTAGCAGTGCTGTATACTTCATTAAATATGGCAGTTGTTTTGTTTTTATTATCATGGAGATGCCAGTAGCTACTGGAAACTGATCTTAGAAAAAATGGTGGTAGTTATAAAGGAAACATAGATGTTTATAAGATTAGAGTGTCTAAATTCTTTAGCAATTATTGGTTGCTCCTTAGAACGCATTACTAACTTAAAAATAACAATGGAAAGTAAAATCCAACAGGTTAACAACCTTGTTGCAAAAGCAGTTGCAGCATATTACTCAACTTATCATTAATGCAAATAATTCTTAAGAATTAAATGAAAATACTGAGATAATCTCTAACAAGAAAACCATTCGTATCTCTAGTGCAAAAACTCGAAGAAAGAAATCGTCACAGACCTCCGAAGGATTTATGACACCTCAGGTTACCCACAGAAGATTGCTTTTTAAATTCAGAAAGTTAGGAACCAGCCCAGGGAAATAAATTCTCAAATGTGAACTCCAAGAATCATATGGAAGACGAAGAAATGAGGGTGACTTCAAGCAAGGAAACAGCAGCTGAGAAAAAAGTACAAACAGAACAATTAAGAGTTCAAACTACAACATGAATGACTGCAAAAATGTAACAAGGATTTTTAAGGAGCAAGGAATGCCCTTTCACACCTTTCTAATTTCATAAAGCTCATCAAAGCAGTAATAAAGAAACTACTATGTAACAGCAGTAAAGAATTAATAATAAAAAGAATTGAAAATGGTATCCCTGATATTAAAATGTGACAGCTCACCATCTTTACAGGTAACGTCATCCCATTGTCACTTTTCTTAACAGAAATAATAATTAGAAAGAAAAAATATGTTGAAATGTTGAGAGGCCATAACAGTCTTGTAGAGCCGTATAAATCTAGACCTGGGTCCATACTGTGCCAAAAGTGTTAACACTATGAGCAACACTCTTGAATTATGCCACTACAGGAAAAGGTGCTTAACTGTGCCTACCAGGTGAAATATATTTCTTCTATGTAATGGAAATTACATTTTATCATACAAAGGATGTAGCAGATATCCGAAAATTTCAATACAAAGTAAGAACCCCACAAAAAATGAAAAAGAAAATACTACTAAATTCAATTTGAATAAAGATTTCCTCTCATTACCAGGATCTAAATCAGAGAAAAATTCAAAAATTAATCCAGCATGGAAAAAACTGAAGAATATCCTGAAAAATTTGTAATTTTTGATTAGCTAAAAATGCAAGAAGAAAAAATAAAAGAATACTTCAGAAAATTTAAAACTTTTAAATCAATCATGGAGCCGTAGACATGACTGCTACTGAATTCTATACAAGCATTGACAAGCTGCTAGGTGTTGGAACTCATTCAGAGTTCCAACACTCTCCTCAGTGTGAATTTAGAGATACCACACAGTTTACTGTATACATTATTATTAGGTACAATAACGGAAAAACATCAAAGCTATTGACCCCCCCCCCCAAAAAAACTGGTTCTTCACATTTTACTCAGTATCCAGTCATGGTCCATTTATGAGCCACTTGCAGTAGTTGTCTATTACAGTAAGCTGATGATACGTGAATCCATTTTTGCGTAACACTCATGTCCATAAACAGAGGCATTGAAGTCTCATATTTTGAGGCAATGTTTCATTTCTAAAATGACCTCCTCCACAAAATCATCTAGTGTGGAGAGTCAACTTAGAAAAGTATTAATTAATAATTCTGAACTAATTAATTAATAGTGACTGAAGTAAATGTCCCATTAGTGTGCGATTCTAACGTTTGTTTTCTGTCAAAAAGTTGCAGATCATTTTTATAATTTTCAATTGCCACCAGCGGCCGAGCGGTAAAGTCGCCAAACACTGGTAGTTCGAATCCCGCGAACGGGCTGGCTGCATGGGTGTTTTCGAGGTTTTCCCCATGTGTAACGTGTATACGAGCCAGTTTCCCTAAGAAAGTCCTCCACGAAGGCATTCCTCTTCTTAGGCAGATAGCCCTCGAGGGTTTGCCGTAATTAAATAACCTAACCTATAATTTTCAAGTGTGCATAAATATTAATATTTTAATTTTCTTTATTAACATTTGTATGCAGCAGCAGTACTTGTTTAAGAGTTTTCTATCTTTATAGTACTTTCTTAATCATCACATACTTATTTCTAAGCATTTTAAAGGTGGTTCTTTGCAGAAACTACCTTAAAAACGTTGAAATCTTGTCCGAACTTTTATTAAAGTTTTGAAACAATAAAATCATTTTTCTGAGTTTGAATCTAGCATCAGAGAAATTGAATTGCACTGAAGCACTACATGCATTTCCAGTAGATTGCTATTTTTATATTCTGTTATTATTTTGTGCATGAAATTCATGGAAGGATGGCTGCCAGAGCCTTAAGGAGGTTGGACTTCTATTTCCACCCCAGTTTTGAGATAAAGCACCAAGGGTCCCCTGCTAAAAATGCCCCGTAGAAACCCATAAAATTTTTTACGGGGAATTGGCCTACGGGTATCCGTACAGCTCTGCGGGTACCAGTAGGCCAAATCCCCGTAAAAACCCATAGACAAAAACCCGTACAACTGTACGGGTACCCGTAGGCCAAATCCCCGTAAAAACCCATAGAAAGAAACCCGTACTGTTGTACGGGTACCCGTAGGCCAAATCCCCGTAAAAACCCATAGAAAGAAACCCGTACAATTGTACGGGTACCCGTAGGCCAAATACCCGTAAAAACCCATACGTTTGTACGGATACCCGTAGGCCAAATTCCCGTAAAAACCCATAGAAAGAAACCTGCACGGCTGTATAGGTACCTGTAGGCCAAATACCCGTAAAAAAACCTGTAAACAGAAACCCGTACGACTGTACGGATACGAGTAGGCCAAATCTCTGTAGAAACCTGTAGAACTGTAGGCACTATAAACAAAATCCCAGTAAAAACCCATAGCCAAAAATCAAAACTTTATATGCATATCCATTGGCCAAATTTCCATAAAAAAAAAATGGATATTCCGTAGGTCTATGCCTTGTAAAAACCAGTAAACAAAAGCATGTACACCTATACAGGCACCCATATGCCAAATCCTGTAAAAACCACTACACAAAAATCCACAGACCAATAAAGGTACCTCTTGGAAAAATCGCTGCACAAAACCCATAAACAGAACCAATAGCATTATACTATAGTGGAGTATCCATACACAAAAATAGAACTGTAAATCAAATTTCCATAAAAACATAAACCAGCAGAAGTACATAATTAGCATTGAACAGAACTAAATTGCGGAGAAAGCATGTAAAGTAATTTTAAATAAAACTCAATGCGAATAAATAAAAATTTTAAAATATCTAGAAGCCTACGAGCCTGTCCTTAATGCACGTCAATATCTATAAACATATTACAAAATTTTAAACTACCTTTATATAATTCTGAAAATAAAATGAATAGAAAGATAATAACCAAAGTCATGATTCACAACCATCGAATGATATATGTACATGTATATATGTAAGAAAAATAAGGAATATGCAAAAGATTAAATTAGCAGCGTAAAATTAATTTTCCTTCTCTATTCTAAAAAAAGTTTCTTTCTGCACTGCATCATTTCGAGATTAATTCATGTCATATGACTCTTACATAATTTGATGTTGTAAAAGAAACTAAAACTCAAACAGCCAATTGTAATTTTAGAGCAGTATTAACTATCAAATACGAGTAAAAATGCATCGAAAACCAAAATTAACTCGGTCTTAATTAAGATTTCACCCTTAACATAACGCATCTGCTTTTTACGCTTTGTATTTGCTGGATTGCAGTCATTGTTTCTTACTACACATTTATCAAAAATGTTAATTTTTGGAATAGGCATAAATAATGTGCCAACTTGTTTGTGGCTGCAACATATTTGCTGAAAGAAAAGTTGAATTAAATCTACCTCAACTGCCAAATTTCTTATTCATTGTGGATTAGAGTTTCAACATCTCTAAGCCATCAAAATTCTTGCTGTTCATTACGGATTCAGCTGCTTGTATTCGACTACAGAATCCATTACATATATATATAATATCATTTCATTTGATGGTTGCGAATCATTACTTTGACTATATATATATTATTCATTTCATTATAAATATATACATATAGTACTGTACCTCACTGCATATATTTGTATTTCAGTTCTTTAATTGGGAAATTAAACAATTGTATTTAATCACATCAGCTTGTTTAACAATTTGATACCTAATGAGAAATGTATTGCCAAAGGATGGTACTTTCTAGCATCTGCTTAAAGTTTAAGTTACCTACAATGCACTAAACCAAATTAAAAAACAAAACTAGAAGAAACCCAAATTTTCAGGAAGAGAAACATTATTAACAAGCAAGCAAAAAGAATACGGGACTTGCAAATTAGAAACTTAACATAGAGTTCAAATTTAGCATACTTGCTATCCCCTTAAAGCTCGCTTACCAATGATAGTAACACCCTGCAGCTTATTATGACATGCATACACATAGATGTTTTGCGTGGAAGAAAGGATGAATCCAAGAATATAATGTAGTGAAGAACTAATAATATACAAACACTGTGTCGACCCCTTATTACAATACTTTGAATGTTACCTGTATCTCTCAAAAAATAAATGAAACATGAAGATAACATATAATAAACTTAATCGTACCCAAAATACAATAAATTATATTGTAACAAAATGAATTTTTAAAAATTTACAAGTTTCAACAAATACCAATTCTTAACACACAGTTCGGGAATTAAGAAAATATCTCATAGCGTATAATGTTTTATTCCGTATCTCACTTTTAGTGCTATATAATCTTCCACAAATTTTATATAAATAAAATCTATAACATAATGGGTATTTATAGTATATATAGTTCTTGATGTAAAAAAGATTAACTTTCGTACTGTAAAAATTCCATCTATGCGAATAAGTGTGAATATACTCATATACACATAATTATACTAAATAACTAATTTAATGAAACTAAATTCCTATAGAAAAATGGGGAAAGTGTAGAATCGCCCACTGCTTGGAGTGTTTTTAAGAATTGCACATACTCGGTATCCATGTACACATCGACATATTTTCACTTAAAAAAACATCCCAGAATTGCACAAAAATGCCATTGTGCACTCCTTTGACTTTATTCATGTACACATCGACCTATTTTCACTTAAAAAGTCAAAAGAAAATTGACAAAAATCCAATTCCTTTTACTTTTGTACAAAGTGCCAAATAAATAAGTGGGCGATTCTGCACTTTACCCGATAAAATATATAAAAATACCATTTACCTATATATATTAATAATTTATTATTACACAAGGTTTTTCATATATCATCTCAAAGGAACATAAATTTAATTAAAGCGATGCATTATTGGAATAAATTTGAGTCAGTGTTTTAGGTGCAAGTTATTTAGATTTCTATTGTAGAAAGAATACTTGAAATAATGTATAGAAATATTATTTTGAACCATAAAAATTCTCAATAGTAAAATTTAAAGTACTGAAAAGGTAGCTATTGTTTTTGACAGTAGATTATATAATATAAAAATACCTCATGCTGAGCATTTTCTGAAATTACAATGCCAAATGAAATTGATATAGTGCAGTATTTAGCAATAACTTTTTGTAAACAAATGTAGCTATATTCGCTTAATTGTAATGACAGTAATTTTAACTGCATTTGTATAAGGCTGTACAGAAGATTTATTTATATGGGTTTTTCATACGCAGAGAGCAACCGGATTTCCTGTGGAAGTGCTTCCGAAAAAAATGTTTAAATATTACTCTAACTATATTTGAAAGCAATGCTATAACAGCGCCCTTATAAGACTCATGATCCGAAAAGCTTTGGTTTTAAATGTCTCGTAAAAACGTTCAATTACTTCTGCAAAATTCATACCCACGTAAACATTACTACACCGAAGTCAATTGATTATACAGCAAAAGTTCCTAAAACAATCAACTCCACAATTCGAGATAATGCCAGTTTCCTGTAGCCTGACAAAACTATGAATGATTTTTTAAGTTCTGTTATTTAATTATTGTCCTGACAAATGTGCCATTATCAGAGGTGGTCATTTAAGAAAATAACCACTATATGAGGTTTCAACTTAATGTAATTTTTTTCAAATAAATAATTCACTTTTTATACTCCCAAGACTAGTACATTTAATATTACATAAATCTTATTCACAAATCTATTTCTATTTCAAAAGCAATTTATGAAAAACACATTTGAAATTTTCTTCATCAAACTAATAATAATGAAAATTAAAGTATGCATAAAAATGATTATATGTGTTTTAACAAAATAGCACAAAATATTTAATGTAAAAATGTGGTTCTAGTCTCATACTTGTAATGAAAAATAGACCAAAAAGAAAAAACAATGTAAGCTACTATGATCATCTAAATTTTCACATAATTTTAGTAGTGGAAAAAAGATTTCTTAAGCTTGTATGTCTTGTCTACCCCATTTAGTAAGTAATAAACACATTAAATATTTCAATGTTTATTTCATTAATAAAACTTACCTTTTTTGCTCGCGAAATATAATTAGTACATTTTTTAAAACATAAAAAACATTCTTTTTGCTCGGCCACATCACATTAGTTGAAAAATTGAATCATGCAAGATCATTTTTAAGTAAGGTATGCTCAAATTTATTAGTACATAATATTCAAATGATAAAGCATCTACATGAACAAGCTTTAAAAAAGTATTTCTAAACTGTAATCAAAAAAAATAAATTTTCCAAAATACAGTTTCAGTAGGATGCAAAAACTATATTTCTGCATCTGCACACTGAACCAAATTATCAAGTCTGAAATTATCACTTTTCAGTCTTTAAGCACATTGTTTTTCAGGTTAAAAGTAAAGATGGAAAATCAATTTCACGCACAGAATATCCATTTCACAACTAGTCAGTTATCAGCAACGTTCTCTCAAACATTACACACGATTACACGTGCATGGCTTTAGTTGTATATTCATAGTCAGTGCTGGTATTTTATTATTTAATACTAATTTCTAAACAGTAAAACATAGTAAAATTTGTAATACAGTAAATCCTAGTAAATAATATATTGCATTACTACAACCACGAAGAAAATAACACCACCATCGCACAACAATAACTAGAGCGGCGCCATATTGCTTGTTTGGGAAACTTCTGAGACTGGGGGAGGGAGGGCGAATTTTTTTTTTCACGTCAGCGTTAACAGGGAGAAAAGTTTTGCGATTCTGAATGAACTTGTTCGCGTTAAACAGATGTTGGTTGATACCGGTGTTTATTTGTAATATCAGAAATGTAAGTGCTTATGTGTGTGTATTCAGAACCAACTCGTAGCAAAAACCACCTCCCTAAGACGACCGCCTCTGAAAGAGACCAGTATTTCTGAAAACATAAGTATACTTTGGTATTGAATATTCCCTCTGTAAGGCGACCATTCACAAAGAAAATTCTGCAAGAGTGTCTGGTCGCCTTAGAGAGATTCCTTCCGTGGATGCAATCTCCCTAAGACGACCACCTCTAAAAGATAAACGTATCTATTGGTATTGAGCATCACCTCTCTAAGGCGACCACTTGCAAAGATGAATTTTTATTTGCGGCTGGTCGCCTTGGAGAGACCTTGTTGTGTGTGGTGTATATGATTACTGTTATTGTTTCCGAAAAAAAATTTTTTAATCAAATAAATAAGCATATTTAGTAAAAACCCTCTCTAAAACGACCACCTGCGTTTCCAGATTACTCTGGTGGTCTTAAAGAGATCATATTTTCATTCTGTTAATTTTATTGTTTACAAGTATATTAACGTCAGATAAAAAAATAGCATAAAATCCATATAAACCAACAGAAGATTTATTATTATATTGATACCAGTAAGAAAACCAGTAAAAGTCAATATAAACCTATACAAACCAGTACAAAGTTCTGCCATTGAATGTTGGTTGTATGGGTGTCAATTGATACCAGTAAGAAAAACCCACAGAGATCAATAGAAACCAGTAAAAGTCAATAGAGACCATCAAAAATTCTATAGGTACCAGTAGAAAGTTTTACTGGTTTCTATGGGTCATTTTGAAACCAGTAAAAAAAACCCACAAAGACCAACAGAAACCAGTAAAAGTCAATAAAAACCCATAAAATCTTATGGGTACCCATAAAAAGTTTTACTGGTTTCTATGGGGCATTTTTAGTAGGGTCTCCCACCCATCTCCTCTTCCACCAATCCACACGAGAGGACTTTCGGCTCGCCATATGTTGAGAGTACTCCCATGGCGTAAAGACACTATACATTTACAAACATCCATGCTCTCTCCAAGACTCGAACCTGGAGCCTTCAATACAGCAGTACGCTCCCCTAACCACTATATTTTTATATATAGCACCATTTTATATTCCAAGAATTATCAAAAGAAATATTTTTGCAGCTTGGGGCATAGTGAGAATTTCCTTATGAGGATTGTGTAATTCGTCACCATGAGAAGAGAACCATGTCAGAGAGTTACGGATGTTATAAAATTACCCCTACTTAGTGCTCTAAAATGGTTCAAGGATTGTTCAGTATTTTTGAAATACAAATTTGTTAATTATTATTATTTGGGAGAGCAGAAACAAATTATCTTTTAGATCTCGTGACCTTAAACATCAACGAATTCTGGTTATGAGTATGTGTAAATAAGCAATCGAATGATAGCCTTACTTCAGTTTATTTGTTTATGATATCGGAGTGACAGATGGGATATGTTGCTTACGTCAGTAAGAAACTTGAAATGAGCTCGTTTTAGAATTGCGTGCGGTTGGAATTATGAAAGTTGGAAGTGCTCGTTTTATTTTAACTGGATACACTTAAGTTAGGTAAAATCTGGTTCGTATATTTTGTGGCAGTGTTTCAATTTAATCAGTAAATGTGTTAGTGTTGATTTTCAATGGCGTGGTATAGTAAAATGCTCGAAAGTAGTGGTCTAAAACTCGGATTGAATGCATGATAAAGACTGGTCAGAATTTTTTTTTTTTTTAACAAAATGAGATTTTGTTAGCAAAGTAAAAAATATTTTAAATTTCGCTTACGGAATATTTATCAGAACATGCATAAACAATAATAATATCGCAAAGGAAAAAATTATAATTTTTATTTATTACCTATATGAAACCCAAAGTTTGATATCTGCAAAACGTTTTTGTTGGTTATTCAAATCTATTGATAGGTGAATGTTAAATTTAGAGACTGTCATTCCCTTTTGTTTATTTTTCAAATTAATTTTGCTAACTATAAATTAATTATCTGCTTTTAAGATTGTGTATGCAAACTCAAACTTTTAAAAAAAATAAAATCTTGAATTTGCAATACTGTCTTCGCAACAAATACATAAATGAAATATATTCTTGGGCTGCATAAACCTCTGGAGCCGTATGCGGTTCACAGATTACCAGTTTGAGACCACTGCACTAAATGAAAAATTTAAAAAACAATATTTTAACTTTTATGGCATTTTTTGTCATGCTAAACAAAATTATTACAACGAAATCTGCTTAGGAAAAAAATTTTATGTGCTTGTGTTTTCCTTTGTTGGGGATACTAGAAGAAAAAATTATTTTTTTAAAGAGCTAACATTTTGCTTGAGGGAAATCCTCTGCATCCTTAATTGTGCATTTTTTCATCGAATTAAGTGAAAAAAATGATTATCACCCGAGAGTTGTGTGGTGCCATGCATTGCATATCCCGTGTATTTATCAAGCAATCAAATCTAGTTAGGTAGATGGCCTTAACGTTGAATTTAGCAACTGCCTGTCTCTCTCATTAAGATCAAGATCTGGATATTTTGGGACTGGAATGTGTACAGGCTAAAATAACTGGAAAGAATTTCTTTATAGTCTCATACGCGACGCTTAATCACATGTATCTTCTTTCACTCTAAACTGGTATCATGCAAACGAAAGACTATTCTTCAGAAGTAACACTGAACAACAACCCAAATTAAAAATAAGTTGCAAAGACTGGATATCCCTTTTTCACACGGGCGAAGTTAATTTACAAGTGCATGCAGTTGATTTTCAATCAGGTGGGTCGTCCGGTTCCAAAATTCTCGAGCGAAACTGTGAAATTAGCTGAAGAGCTTTTCTTACGGTGGTTTAATCAGCGTGGAACGTCAGATATATATCAATTAACGGACTTAAGTGCATTAATTTATTAATAAACTGAATGAATAGCAACTGGAGGGGAAAAGGCAAGTTGATATCTTAAAACTTAAAATTCCGTAGCTTTGATTTGAATAGTCTAAAATTGTCAATTGTTTCGTACGTGCAGAATCCCCTGCCCGTGAATTGAACAAGTTAATATTTGAATTAATATTCTTAATTCTGATTTTGTTTTTGTTCATGAAAGATTTGAAGAGTTTGTACGACGATTTTGTTATATACTCATGTAGGTTGCGACCTGTATCACCCAATATTATTATCGCTTTACATACATATCGCAATATTATTATCACACTTTAGTGTGAAGAAGCAGGTATAAAGAGGTCAGCATTTTAGCTCTGCATCTAGATTTAGGCCACATTTGCGAGTTTTTAACGTTTTTAAGTCTAATTTAATGAAAGATGATTTGAATAAAATCAGAAAAAAAGTTGGTAGTGATGAGAGTCAAAAACGAAAATTTTACTATATGCGTTTGAGAAAATCCCGCAACTAGCTAAGCATTTATAGACTTGTTCATTACGTTACGTGTTTCAAAAATGTACAGTAGTCTTCAATTAAATATTAAAGATATTAACGTTAATATTTTTGCTATATCTAATCATTAGGATGTAAGGATTATGTTAATTTTATTAACAGTTAAATTTTAAGTTCCTTTCCTGCAAATTCTTAACTTCAACTTACTACTTCCGGCCAGCAGAACGTAGTTTTGGAATCTTCTGAATATTTAATGAGGAGCAGTATTTAAATCACGAAGTTACTTACTGAGTCAGAGAGAATCAGAGTTTCTGATTTACCCGCGTCTGCTTTTTTGGCCACTCTCTCTCTCAAAGCTGTTATTACGCTCGGCCGTACTCAGGCCCTTGCTAAGCTTCGTAGTCAAATAAGTTAAGGGGCCATCTCGATTTGAACCCTGATAGCTTCGGCTATACTTCTTTAGTTAATCTTAGTTTTAGTTTAATTTTTAGTCTTTTACGTTCAAATCCAAGTGCGGGCTTTGCTTGTACACTCCCAGACGGAGTTTTGTTAAATCTTATTGAAATAATAAAGGGTTAGTTACCCTTCTATTTTGTTTTTTCTTATCACCAAACTCAAGCGATTATTCGCTTATCAGTTCTTAGATTCTTCACTTCCATCATTAACTTAGAATTCCAAAGTGAGGAACTCTACAAGGAAATAAATATCCTTTGAGTTGAAAAAAGGGTGGGCGGTTTAGTTTTCCTGCAATTTTTTTTAGAAGATATTTGCACTAAATAAGTGCGTTCATGTATGATTTGCAGTATCTAAATAGATTTGTCCCCAAAGCAATTTTTTCTTACGATCCATTTTCCCTTCCTAAAAACAAAACAAAAAAAAAAAAAAAAAAAAAAGAGAGAGAGATTTAATATGGAAAGGAACTGAATCTTGAACCGCATCTCCGAGTGGTCAAAACCATAAAACAGTAGTGCGTCTGGGATGAAATTCGAAATCTGGATAATTTCATGTCGGTTATCATAATTCTCATAATCATCGGTTTCGATTCTTAGCTGTAAAGTGCTGCGTTTGTTTCTTGGAAATTGTGTGTGTGTGCAGCGTAAATATGAATTAAGTTTTCTGAGGTAAAAAGCCGCGAGAACACTGTTAAATTTATTGTTATTAAATTGGAAATTTAGACAGTTACAAGGGCGGGTCCATCCATGTTGGAGCATACGGCTGTTACTTGTCGCTCTTATAATTTGCGCCAAAAGATCGATCGGCTTTGTATAATAGATTATGCGATTTGTATTTTTATACTTATCTTGCATGTAATTAAATTCGGTACTATTCTGTTTTGAGGGCCGTAAAAAAATTGCAGCGAAAATGTATGCGAAAAAGCGCCAAATCTAGCGTACGCGCTGATTTCAGATTGCTTAAGTTTATATAGTTCTATATTTCATAAGACGTCATTGAAATACTAGTTTAATTTTTAAATCCTTTTTTGATTTTATATATATCCTATGGATTTAACAATTTGGGAATTGCCCATGACGAAAAGTCGGCAATAGAATTTTGGGTAAAGTGCAGAATCATCCACTGCTTGACGCGTTTTTAAAAACTGCACATACTTGGTATCCATGTGCACATCGACCTATTTTCACTTAAAAAAAATCCTAGAATTGCACAAAAATGGCACTGCGCACACCCTTGACTTTACACATCGAGCACACCCTTGACATGTACACATCGAGCTATTTTCACTTAAAAAGTTAAAGAAAATTGACAAAAATCCAATTGTTTTTACCCTTGTAAAAAGCGGCGAACAAATAAGTGAGCGATTCTGCACTTTACCGAGAATATTTTCAAAGAAAAGGCATCATTCATTATAGAAAATTACGTTTGAACAACCAACGAGATGAAATTACGCTTTAGCGATAAGTCAGTAGCGAAATAGCGATGCAGGCATCCATTCAGTTATGTTTACCAATTTTTATATAAATTATAATAATGGTCGGAAATAGTTATTTACTCTTTTGCTTCCATTCAGTCATGTTTAGCCTTTTTCATATAAATTATAATAATAAAAAAGTATTATATGAAATTAACCTATCATCTAAATTAAAACATCAATCTTAGATAGTTATTTACTATTATACTTCCTTTCTTGCCGCAATTGTTTTTGGCAGCATTGGCATCAACAATAGTTTGGCGATTTTTTACGGCCCTCGAAACCGAACAGTACCTTAAATTCTTGTTAATATAATTCTATATTTTAAATTAGGCGAAAATTGGAATCTTAGGTTCGCTTCAGTTTTATAGAAAATCTCTGTATATTTCAAAAGACGGATCCCTGAAATGTTATTAAAATCTTTGTCAGTTTAATCTAAGGTTGAAGTAAGCTTAATTTTGAAGTTCGAATTGACGTGTGGCGCGTTCATGTGTGAAAGTAATGTGGTAATGACAAGTAAATAATTCCTGCATTAAATATATAAGTACTGTTTTTATAAGAGGCTGCCCAAAGGAAAAATTTTTGGACCTTTTCAGATTCATCTTTGATTCTTATTGGAATGCTGTGTATAGTCGTGACTACATTTGGTATTCGTGGGTAAACGAATACTGCGTCTTTGTTCCTTTCCTGGAGTTTTGGCAAACCAGTCATGCCTTTGAGAATGAAGACTGAATGACGTTTGTGCCGCTAGCTGCGTACCTGCGCTGAAGGCCATGACCCAATGTTCTGTAATAAGCTGACCCTTCTTATTGAGCGCTTTCAAACCGGTAGGAGCAGGAAGCTATGCCCATCATAACTACTTTCTTTTCTTCTTTGTCGTATATTTTGTGATCAGGCAGATCTATACAGACAAGGCTGAATGCCGACTTTCACTGACTTTATCTCTTTTGTTTTGGTCTTCTTATATTGAATATGTCTGTAGAGCTAGCAAACTAGCCATAGCATTTGCATAAAACTCATTGCAAATTTTCTCTTCTACAAAATGCTTAATTTTTATGTCATTCGATCCATTTAGTTACCCTAAATAAGTGTTGCAAACTACTTATGCATTCAACTCCTTATTAAAATTGTAGTGATTAAAAATAAATTTATTCATAACGAAAGGACGGGAAAATTATCGCAAACATTCAGCATAAAATAAAATTTTCTTCGCAAAATATAAAAAGGAAAACAAAAGGGCATGGGATATTAACAATGATAAAAGATGTCGGCTAATCTTTGGAATATGGTAACAGGTAGTTTGGCGACATTTTGGTAAGGCGATAAAGATTACTTACTAGCTAGGACTTTAGCAGTGTGGTGGTGGTGGTGTGGTGTATTTAATTATGGCAAAGCACACTAGGGCTATCTGCCTAAGGGAAGGGATGCCTTTCGTGGAGGACTTTCTAAGGGAAACTGGCTCGTATACACGTTACACATGGGGAAAACCACGAAAACGCCCATGCAGCCAGCCCGTTCGCGGGATTCGAACCTCGGTCCGAACTACCAGTGTTCAGCGACTTTACCGCTCGGCCGCTGGTGGACCCTTTAGCAGTGTACATGGATAAAGTCAAGAGTGTGCGCAATGCCATTTTTGTGCAATTCTAGGATGTTTTTTTAAGTGAAAATAGGTCGACGTGTACATGGATGATACCGTGTATATGCAGTTTTTAAAAACGCGGAAAGCAGTGGGCGATTCTACACTTTCTCCCAATTTCGCACCTAATCTTCGTCATGGTTAAGCACTTTTGTTCCATAGAAGTTCTAGCATAAGCGTAATTCGGCTAGCAGATTGTTGGAAAAAAATGTTGAGTAAAAAAAATAAATAAATAAATAAATAAATAATGCTTTTACTTCGTGAAAACAAAATGGCGTCCAAAAAAAAAAAAAACTAGGAGGTTGCTGTAGCAGGGTTGGTCGCCGAATTTTCGCCAAAAAAATCTCCAAGTTACCATAATCCGAAGATTAACCAAGATGTCTACTATGATTTTGTATTAAACCATGGACGTCGTCCCCAACATTACGATAGTTAATCGAGAGTTGGCTTTGTATCAGATTGCATAAGGTAAACATATTTTGGGGGGACGGAGTTAGTTATGCTGTGCTTATCTGTGGGAATGGTATTTTTCGTAAATGAAATGAGTCGATTATTTCTGGTTCAAATGTTAATTGGATAGTTCTTGCCTCTCTTTCGTTTTGGAAGGACGGAGGCACAAAATATTCACCACTTAAAAATACTTTAGAAAATTACATACTTTAGTAATAATATACTAAGATAAACATTTTCTTTTAGGAGAATTAAGAAGGGTTATTTTAATAAAACGTATACAGCGAGTTGTTTGATATTTCTTAAAAAGTATATACATATATATTTAATAACTCTTATATTATAGGGGAGGTAACACATTTTAGAAAGATTTCGCGGCTGTTTAATGAGTGCTTAAGATGTAAAGAGTATTTTTTTAAATGTTTGATCCGATGGCCTTTCTTTTCTACTATAAGTTTGCATCGTGAGATCCATGATAGAAAAGCATTCCGTAAAATTTGCAGAGGTTTTAATTTCCATCCCTCTTCTACTTTCCAGAATCCATCAATTATAATGGTTCTGCCCCGAGAAAGAGCTCTTTTCTAGGCACACTAGGTCATAGTTGAATTTACCTAATGCTAAACAGAGTTTTAATTTCAGAGTTTTTACAAATTGTTCTGCATTGAGTTTACATGCCTCGACGAAAGCTGGTGAATACTGTGTTTTTTAGGTCGGAAATCTTGGTTTATGTATTGTTGTTATAGATGTATATGTTACCGTGAAAGACCGAAATTGGAGAATGTCGACTTTCACCGGAGAATATCCAACATTCGCCAAATACGTCGGTGAAAGATCGAATATTGCACTACATTCTTGTATATTCGGACTCTCACCGGTGTATGTCGAGAATCACAGATATGCTCTGGTGAAAGTCGAAAAGAGAGGCCATAATAGTTTAAGTTGTTGCAATAAATTCAAATCTTTACTTTCAAGTTTTTTATTACTGTTATTTTATTTTCTCATTTAGAACGTACTGTATAATAATATGAAAGTAAGTTTTTAACTTCTATTATTTTCCTTTCTCATTTTGAATGTATTGTGTGTTTTAGGTTCTCATGTTCTTAAGTTCTTATTTCGAGTTTCAAGTGCGTTTATTCGCGACTGAATGACGGAGAAGAAAATATAATATTGTTATATGTTTAACATTCACCATTAGTAGTACATGGTGAATGTCAACATTGACGGTGTAAGTCAGAAATAAGAGTATTTGGAAAATATTTCAGACATACACCAAGAGACTATGTGAATGTTGACATTCACCGGTGAAAGTCGACATTCTCCAGATTTCGGTGTTTCACCGTAACATATATAAAGACTGTGCAATTAATTTCTGCGTCAGCGGATTTTACCGTGTTGGCAAAGATTTAACTTAGGAAACGTAAGAAATAATGCGTATCTTTTTTTGGGGTGGGGGCATTCGTTTGTCGTAATCTTTCAGTGCAAAAGTACTGATTCATGGACCTTTTCCTTTCCGATTAAAACTGTTGCGTATACTTAACATTTTTTTCACGACTTTTATACTTTAAAATACTTTAGAATTGGAATATTTCTCTTCTGAAAACGCAAAAACATACCCTTCTGTCCACAGCTTGTTTACATACATTTCTCATTGCAAATAAGCTGTTGCGAGAAATTTTTATTAAAAAATATTTGCTTATTTTAATTCTTTATCGGAATTGTTCTAAAAGTGTGTAAACACTGTATGTTCTATGAGTGTGATATAGATGTTACAGCAGTTAACAAAATCGGTATTGTTTTAATACTGATTGATTAATCTGCTTAAACTACAAAATAAGCGAAGTGTTAAAAAAGAATGAATATAAAACCGGTTTCTGATTATTATATCGTAAAATGCTGATACGTCCGCGAAAGATAAACGTAATAAAATTATTTTGTGATATCCTTGGAACTGAACAAATGAATCCGTTATCCTTGGAAACGAGTTTTAATGGATACATTTTCTCACATTTCGGCTTTTTTAAACTTACCCTTGGGGCAAATTCTAGTATCGTAACTAATTTGTTAAATTGTGTCATACACATAAGATCTGACGGATGCTTGACATTCATCGGGGATGGATTCCTAAGGTCATATTCATAATGCAGGAATGTGAGAAAAATGGTGTGATTTATTTGATTACGGCAAAGCATACAAGAACTATCAGCCAAAAGGGAGGAAAACCTTCTGTGAGGACTTTGTATGTGAAACTGGCTGGTATATACGTTACGCATGGGGAAAACCACGAAAACGCCCGTGCAGCCAGCCTCATTCTTGGGAATCGAACCCCGGACCGAACTACCAGTGTTAAGCGATTAAACCCGTTCAAGCGTTGATGGGCTTATGAGGAACATAGGAAAATCTTGGTTGCGTGTGATAAAGTTGTTCTCATTGTCCATTTTCATTATTTTTTTATTGTAGCCAAGCCATTCATTTTTACTGCATGATTTCTGTGGAAAGTAATAGACAACCGAATAGCATTTTCCTACGCAAATGATCCTGTGTTTCGATTCTTCTGTACATATTACTTAGATGCAACTGTCTCAATTTTTCATGGCGGGACATTGGTAAAGTCTGGAACACTGATAGCCAACCTGAATTCAAATCCCGGCGCATGGACTGGCTGTGTGGGCAGTTTCGTGGTGTTCCCCGTGTATAACGTGGATACGAGCCGGTTCCCCATAAAAAGCTCTACATGAAGGTATCCCCTCCTCACAAGTAGATAGTTCTTGTTTGTTGTGCCGTAATCGGGAAAAACCAGTGGCCGAGCGGCAGTTATGCCACGAAGGCATCCCTTCCATTATCCCACGAAGGCATCCCTTCCATTAGGCAGATAGCCCTTGACGCTTTGCCATAATCACATAAAACCAAACCAAACAAAACCAAGTTTTTTTCATTACATCCTCCAGTAATCATCGAATCTCCGAGTTTTTAATTTATAACCGAAGGAAAATGTTTTCTAGTAATAAATGAAATAAATTGTGTTAATTAAACTTAAATTGTGCAAATTCCATTTCTCTCATCCCAAACGATTTTCAACATAAATTTTCTTTTTAAATTGTCTTGATCTACTGTAGACATTTGGATGAATTTTTATGAAGATTCTATCAATATTTGAGCAGTTAATATTTGTATTTAATTTTGTGTTGCCTCGGTAAATGGTATGTAACTAAAATTATCTACAGATAGTACGTATGTGAATTATTAATTTTATTTTCGTCATATTTAAAAGTACTTTGATAAATAAAAGCTCATATTCCCTACTCAGGATTTTCTCAGTATAAAAGTATAAGAAAATAACGAAATGAAATAAGTACATAAAATTTTGACTACGTAATCAAATATTGGTATTTGACTACAGGTGGCTTATCACCCTTGAACCATGACTAAGAACAAATAAATTGATAACAGTACTTTACTAAACCTCTTGAATATAAAGAAATAAATCATACATTTAATCACATTACTAGATTATAATATTGTTACGAAATGTACAGGAGTGGTAAGATGGCTTCCCCGCAAAGCAGTTTTAGGGTTGCTATAAAATAGCAATGGAAGGTTGCCACATCTGGCGAGAACTCGACCATTTGGCGACAAAATTGGCGTTATGCCATGGACGGAATGAGAACTTTCTGGAACGAATTCTTACCGGTTTGGCGACAAAATTGGCGATATACCATGGACAGATGGAGAACCTTCTGGAACGAATTCTTACCGGTTTAGCCCAGTATGTTCTCGAACACAAGCCGAAAGCTATATAAACCCTGCTGGCCCGCAGTCAGTGTGTGTGCCTCGTCGATAGGGCGAGTCAGAGTGTGCCTCGTAGAGTGCGAGATAGTTAGTGTGTCTCATCTAATTAGTCCGCGCGGAGACGAACGAGTTGACAGCCGGCCAGCGAGTGGGTCGTCGAGTGCATCGAAGAGTCTCTTAGTGTATCGCGGTTAGTGCATCATCGAGTTTTGTCTTAGACTGTGCTGAGTCGAGAGCTATACTCTTGTGTATCGTCGAGTGCATCGCGAGTTGTAGAGTCTGGAGAGTACGTGGAGTTTCGAGAACGACCGAGCAGAGTCTGGAGCTGTACTCTGGTGCTTTGCAGTGAAGCTGTTTCCACCGTTATTGCATGATAGTGTGAAGGTTGTGTTTCTGATTGTTCCAGCTTGTTTATAGTAGATCTTCGACGACTGTAAAAATGTTTTGGAGCTGTCCTGATTAGTATTGATAAATAAAGTGTGTTTCGATACTTTATCGTCGTTATTCACTCCAAATTCACATGAACCCCGTACGAACGTGAAGGAAGAAAATAACGTAACAACTGGTGTCAAAAGAAAAACGCAACAATATTAAATTACGCAGCGTTACCGGAAGAACGAACTGGTGTGGTTTTCAGGAGAGCCTATAATATCCGTTGATAGTCGTCAACGTACTTGAAACGCATTATGGCGATCCCCCCTTTGTTTGGGGGGGGGTCTGTCAGTTAAACAGCCGTTTCCCATTTCTTAAAGTAGCCATCATTTTACTGTTGTAATCCAGATGTAAGGCAACACTGATATCCATTTGTGTTTTTCATTCATTCACATAAACACTGCCCTGGTACACATAGCATAGCCAAAGATTTGTCCCCATTGCTGACAGATTGTCATCAGAATTCAGTAAAGTGACGAGGTAATATCACTTGTTGTTCCTTTTAAATTTAAATTTTAACAAACATGTATAAAAGTAAAAAAAGCAAATTTAAAACCTAAAAAAAGAAAAAAAGCCAAAATAATTTTTAAAAAAATTTTTAATTTTTTTTTTTTTTTTTTTTTTTTTTTTTTTTCCACGTTTCTAAAATACATTGGTTTCTAGATTATTTTTTATAAAAAAGGAATTTTTTTTAAAAAAGTATAATTTAATACTTGACTTTACTTGCTTGTTTCTCAAAAGACTTCATTAGTGTTTTCCTTTTAGAACATTATTCTTAAATTTAATTCTTAAATGTTAATTTCTAAGGGTACCACTTTATTGGTATTTCTTTTTACTTTTGGTGTTGACTTTTACCTTTGCCTGCATGAATGACGAAACACGAATTGAACGATTGGAGAGAGTTAGGTTTGGAGGCAACTTCCCCTTGATAAGTCTGTCTCCTACCTACTCAGCAGTCATTCACTTATGCATTTTTAAAAAAATTGTTTGGATTAATTTTAATTTGCTAAATTAGTGAATTTATTTTCATGGATTGGTTTTGCACTTGATTTGCTTATGCTTCTGAATTTAATTGATATTGTTGATTAGTTCGAGAATTAAATCTTTTATATGTTTGCACATTTTTTTAAAATTTTTTAAAAATAATTTGGCTTTTTTTTTTTTTTAGGCTTTAAATTTGCTGTTTTACTTTTGTTAAAATTTAAATTTAAATTTCATTCCTTGCAGCAATGGCGCAAAGAATATTTAATTAAATTTGTATTTAAATTTAATTTTTTAATTAAATTCAATTTAGTCTTATGAAACATTGTTGTTCCTTTCATATTCCGTGCAATTATTTGTTCAAGATGACCCTATAGAGATTCTCTCCTCGGAGTGTTGCCATCAGAGCAGAATTAACAGATTTCGTCACATGATTTACTTTCATGTGCGTGTATTATGTGATTTATTTTAACCAAAGATAAATACAGGCTAGGTCACCTGTTGCGAGTATACCCAAGTACTAATAAATTTTTCCTTAGAATCACATTATGAAGAATTTCAGGGAATTTAATTCATTTGGAGTTATTTTGAAATGGAGTCGGCGCGCAGCTCGCAAACCTTTCAGAAATTCCCGGATTTTCGTATTTCGAAGTTGGTTAATTTCATAAATTAAGAATATTGGGCTCGATGCACTGAATTGCCAACTCAAATTTTCCAGGTTCATTTTGTGACAGAATATCATTTAACTTCCTTGTACGAAGTAAAAGAAGTAGTGTAATCGCGAAAAATATCACGCATCATGTTTCAACGGAAATGTCTATTTTTACCGCTATCGAATGCAATTTAACGATGTTTTTGCGTAACATCTGTACATACAAACAGAATAACACTCTTTTTCGCAAACTAGATTCAAAATGTATTCAGAAGAGGTTTTTTTCCGTGACGTCTGTAGCCCCCGAACGTTGAAATTTTGTATATAGGAGCGCTATAACATGTAGTTGTGCACCTGCTTTTCTGTTTGCGATCAGCCACACCAAAAGTATATAAATATATATATAAATTTAAACAAATTTAAATTTAATTTTTAACAAATACGTATAAAAGTAAAAAAGCAAATTTTAAAAAAAGGAAAAAAGCCAAAATAATTTTTAAAAAAATGTGCAAACATATAAAAGATTTAATACTCGAACTAATCTACAATATCATTTAAATTCAGAAGCATAAGCAAATCAAGTCCCACTCTGTTGCTCGGCTCGGTGAGCTTAGTTTTTTTTTTATTCTTATATATTGGTAAACTGTGCATATTTTGCTTTAAAAATAATTGAATTATGTTCCGGTTAAGGTTTTGATGCCTTTAATTAAACTGCATGCAATAGCTGTAAAATTATTAATAATTTAAAATAGAAAATGCTGTTAATAATATACTAATAATTAAGTGCGGCAAAGCCTGTCTTAACAGCCATATTTTTTTATATTTGAAACTTAGTACAACATTGAATTAAGTCAGTTTCTGCACCTTCAGTGTCTTTTTGCCGAGTGGGACCAAAGTAAACTTTGAATTTTGTGCACTGAAAAATCTATCGTCTTATCCGCTGGCTGAATTGCTTGTTTTTGCATAGAAGCTAATTTTAATTGTAAATTTTTTGTTTGTTTGTTTGTTTGTTTTAACTGTGTTTGGTGTTTTATATTTTTCAATTTTTAATGAAGATATTTTGAGGTTTCATGTTATTTTTGCTTTGCCGCGAAATGAGAACTGAATTAATTGAATGAGAAATATCTCTCTAATGAAATTAGAGGAAATAAATTTATATGAAATATAGCCAAAAATGCGTATAATTTAATAGGCCGTACAAGGAAATCTCGTGATGTTCACATCAGATTTTTTTCTTTTACTTGTCATAAACAGTCTGCTGAAACCGTTGTGAATTGCCATCCCGACTTTCCTCCGAAACCTTATTAGTTCGTTTCGAAAAATATAATCTAAACTGATTTTTAAATGACTCTTAGTATTTTCTGCCATTCATTGCGGTAGATGGTGTGAAAATAAAGGACTCTTAGATCGGGTACGAGCCTTACTGTTAAAGAACTTTTTTTTTTTTTTTTTTTTTTTCTCTAGATTCACATCCTTCTTTCCTTTCAAAAAACAGCAAAAAACTTATACAGTCAGCCCTAAAGATGTTTACCTTCGGTTGAGGGTGGTGAGCATTAATAGTTTCATTGATTTGGTGGTGCTTGTCTCTGTTTCACAACCAAATGAGTAATACTCAAATTATAATTCGACATCTTATTTATGTTGAGAGAAAAAAGTTTTATTACAAGAGTGCCTTAATTGCTTAAGTCGAAACAACGATCGAAGTGACTTTTTAATTTATTCAGCTGAGTGTTTCTTTAAACCAAGTCTAAAGAGAAACAGTATTTGCTTTCTTCTTATGCCTCTAATCAGTAACGATAGCTGTTGTATTTTTAATTTTATGCTGCTTATCACAAATAGTTGCTTACACGAGTAGTTGAAATTCGAAATGCCGTGTATTTTATCTTGCCTTACTTGTCCTTATAGGATATTTCTGTATGGTCTCTTTACAACCTAGTTTAGAATATACCGTATATACCCGCGTATAAGTCGAGATATTTTGGACAAAAAAAAAAAGACTTCAAAGTGGGGGGGTCGACTTATACGCGAGGCCATAAAAAATTAGAAGAATCGGAAGTTCAAAAATTTCTTTGTATAATGCAGTTGTTTTCTTCCCGCACTCAAATTGGACGACTTATCAAATAAGTCACTTACTTGAAGTCATTTCATGACTTAAATTATGTGACGAACTAATCACAGAGTTTCATACTTTAACTAGAGTAAGTTTCGATTAAACCAAAGAATTTTCGGTCCCCGAACAATAAAAAGCCCGATAACATTAATTGCTCAGTGGGTTAAAGATGCTTGGAACGAAATACCCTCTGAAATGATTATAAAATCATTTAAAAAATGTTGTATTTGCAACGAACTAGACGGCACGGAAGATGATGCTGTTTTTGAAAATGAAAATAACGACGAAGGCTCTAGTAGTGATTGTAACAATATAGAGTTCGAGACTGAAAATATATATGATGACGAGCCAATGACGACAGAAGAGTTCTATGAAATATTAGGCGAATCTGACCATGAATCGGACGTTGAAGGATTTTGATTTTCTTTATTTACCAAGGTATTTTTTATCGTATATTTACTTTTTTTTCTCAGATGATTTTGAATAAATGTAGTACTTAAAAAAAATTTTCGAAGTTTCTCGCCTCGATTTCGGAAGTGGGGGGGTTGACCCTTATACGCGGGTTTCTTATTTTCTACGAATTTTTTA
This sequence comes from Stegodyphus dumicola, assembly GCF_044657685.1. Taxonomy (NCBI): domain Eukaryota; kingdom Metazoa; phylum Arthropoda; class Arachnida; order Araneae; family Eresidae; genus Stegodyphus; species Stegodyphus dumicola. The sequence goes on along the minus strand of NC_140772.1, from coordinate 14,439,555 downwards.
TGTCGAAGTGGGGGGGGGGTGGACTTATACGCGGGTATGTACGGTAGTCAGTTCCCAACATATGCAATTCAAAATAATGGTTAATCCGAGAGCAGTTTAAAAACACTGGGAAGAGTAATCATCCATATAATAATTAACAGAAAAATGCTACAAAAAATTTGGAAGCATTTTCAAACAATACCAGTTGAAGAATAAATTTATTTGGTAACATGAAAGACTATTTAGATATTCGGGGGGGACCGTACATGGTGGAAGGTTAAACACCGTTAGAAATGAAGAACTAATTTATTAATGGTATTTAAGAAAAATATTTGCAAGACAAGGTGCTACTTTGGTAGACGGTTGCACGGATTTTTGGCGATTTACTTTGGCGCAATTGTTGGCGCGATTTTTACAAACGTCAGCCATCTTGAAAAACGCTATTTTTACGCATAGTAAAGTATTCGAAATCGATTTTTTGTTGAAAATGTCGTTTTTTAAGATGGCAGGCAAGTGTAAATAAATACATTTACTATGAGTATAAAATACTAAAGTAAGGTTATTATTACTTTCATATAGCAAAGAAGAGAATAAAAATACCGCTATAAAAACATTTGGCCAACGTTTAATTAGATTAAAATATTACTGAAATTGAATATCGAATTAAAACCCATCATACCAGCATTTAAAAGAATTAGAATATTATTAAATTCAAATACTTTAAAATACGTTATATAGAATATAATTAACATTAAAACATATGGACAATAATTATCTCAGCAATTACTGAAAATAGTGTATTATTTTTTTAACAAAAATTGAAGTATACAATTATAAAATAAAGGAAAAATATGTACTTACATTTTTTTGAGTATTTAACCTGTTGTTTATTGATAAGTACCACAAAAAAAATCAGAATCATAATTTAGATAACATCTTTGAAGGAATTCGAAGATATGAATTAAATTTTAAAACGGCGCGGAAATGCACAAATTGTCAGTAACCAATCAGGGAGCTGATTACAGCTCGTTAATGCACAAATATTCTATAACCAATCAGAAAGCTTATTACGTCACGGCTAGAATTAAAATTATTTAAAAATTCATACATAATAAAATCATTTTTTAAATGCAAAATTAAATTGTATTTTAATATTTAACAGCCATAAATAATGTTTAAAACATTAGATTAAATTTATACATATTAAAAACGAATTACTTTTAAAGTAAGGTGACGTCATTGATTACAACATCCACAACATAAAATTTCATAAAATATGATAAACAATAAAATTTTTATTTCAAATAAAAATGCAAAATTAAATTGATTTTTAATATTTAAAAGCCATAAATAATATTTTAAACACGGAATTTATGCAAAATAAAACGCATTATTTTTTAAATAAAATGACAACAAAGTATCGGTTACCATAAATAACTTATCTAGCAATGGGTTTACCATAAGTTGTATTACTCGCCAAAGGAAAATCACCAAGAAATCGCGAAAATCCGTGCAACCGTCTACCAAAGTAGCACCCAAGAGAACTTGAACAATAATCACTTGATTTATTTTCACGATTAATTTACGTTAATGCATGATTCAACAGTGTTAATATATCCCGTATTAATGTAATTAAATTACGCGCTGTTGTAGATAAAAACAACTTCCGAATACGGATATTATTTACTCTCACTGCTGTTATGCTATCTCCATTTTCGTTCCCCCCCTGGTTTAGTAAATTTTTCGCGATCCAGCAATAAACAGGCTTAATTTTAAGACAGTGCCCATTCATTAAAAGTTGACTATAAATGCAATAAATGTGAAATTAAATATTATTATTTTCATGTTCTTCAGTCGTTAGAAAGACCTAACTTCAGTCCGAATTAGGAAAATCGTCAAAATCGAAGAAAAAAATCTTAAAAAAATGAAAAGTTAATGCTTCTTTCGTAATTCAACTTTTTCTTTCGTACATTGGGACATAATCGAGTGCCCTTTGCGCCATTGATGTGCTTATTTCTTGCTTGTCTGGTCGTGAAGTTGGCATCATCGCTTCATTGAGCCCCATTCACATTTTGCACAGCTTGCGTCACCCGATTTGACCCCATCACGAATCAAGGCTGCGGAGCGCAGGGATTGATCGCCTACTTGCATGTATGGCGTTTTTATTGCATTTTTTTTAACCGGCCTGTTTTCCTCTGTTTGGTCTTCGGCTACGTTCTTCTGGTTGCATAAACACAATGGCTCAAATATCAAAATTCGCCATTTTAACAATGTATGAAATTGCTGTTGGTTTTGAAAGCCTTATGTGAGTGGCTGCGGCATTAGCATTATGCAGAAATCATTATAAATTAATTTTGAAATGGCGCAGTTTAAAGCGAGTAGTTAGCAGTTACTATTTTTAAGGTAGAAAGGAGAATTAACCAAATTAAAACATCTGATGTGTACACCACATGACTTTTTTGTACGGAATATTAAATTATAAGCATTTTTTCTTGCATTTCGTTTAAACTTATTGGATTTAATTAAATCTACTTCTCCGACAGCGCATAAACCACAATAGAATAAATGCACTCTATTTGTTTACCATACCGACACTCTGGCGCTAGGTTCACTTAACAGTATTACATTTCGTTCATATTATAACTCAGAATGCACAAAATTGATATCATTTAAAGAATTATCTAATCGTTGTCACATGTTCTATTCAAATACTATAATAAAGCTAGACCGATGTATAAAAGAAATTAAGGAAAAAGAACAAAAAAGAAACAGTTTTCCACAAACGATTGAGTATTTTTCATTCAATTAATTCAGTTCTCACTTCACGACAAGGCAAAAATACATAAAACCTCAAAATATCTGTATTAAAAATATCGAAGTAAATCCTAAACACTTATTTCCTCGAAAAAATTCCAGAAAGGATTAAACATGATTTAATTCGCAATAATAAATGAAGGCGTTATCTTTGTTGTTGCGAAGCTAAGTTTCTCTACATTGGCAACAAATCCACTTTCCTGCTGTTTCAAATGTAAACAAGCAATGGCCGCCATCAAAAAAATTATTAGGTTTAGCGGCACTTAAACAACTTTAAAATTGTTGATAATTCTAAAAATATTGTATACAGATTTACTAAAGGCATAAAAACCTTAACCGGAAGATAAGAACAACATAATTCAATCATTTTTAAATGAAAAAATGTCCAATTTACAAACATATAAGAGTAAAGAAACTGAGATCACTGAGCCGGGTAACAGAGTGGATATATATATAAATATATTTATTTAGGTTTGGCGCGGCCGATTGCAACCAAAATACGAGGTACGCATCTACATCATATAGCAGTACTATATACAAAATTTCAACATTCTGAGGCTACTCGTTTTTGAGTTATGCGAGATATGTACGTACATACGTTCGTACAGACGCCGCGAAAAATTCTCTCCTGAATTCATTTTAAAGCAGTTTTATAATTTTTTTGGAGGAAAAGAGTTATTCTGTGCTTACGTACAGATATCACGCAAAAACATCGTTAAATTGCATTCGATAGCTGTCAAAATGGATATTTTTGTTGAAATATGCTGCCTGAAACTTTTCGCGATTACAATACTTTCTTTTTACTTCGTACAAGGAAGTTAAAAAAGAGAGAGAGAGGTAAGGCACTGTTGCAAATTAAAATTAGAATTTTTGATTTAACGTATTTTTAAAGCTTATATCCAGAACTGCTTACCCTCCCAGCATAAGGGTGCCCACCAGCGGCCGAGCGGTAATGTCGCTGAACACTGGTAGTTCGGTCCGAGGTTCGAATCTCGCGAACGGGCTGGCTGCATGGGTGTTTTCGTGGTTTCCCCATGTGTAACGTGTATACGAGCCAGTTTCCCTTAGAAAGTCCTCCACGAAAGGCATCCCTCCCCTTAGGCAGATAGCCCTAGTGTTCTTTGCCATAATTAAATACACCACACCACACCCAGTATAAGGAGCTCCCATTTTTTTATCTCCCGGTCTTTCGATAGTTTTTCAGATTTCGCTGTTTTTAATTTATCTAATTATCTCTTCCGGACGTAGTTTTAAAAGGAATTATTCATTACTAAATACGAAAGGTGTTTTTAATGAAATTTAAGATTGTACACATTCTGTCCCCTCCCCTGAGTATTTTTAGCTTAAATTTCTAATCGATTTGATCCCTTTTAATCCATTGTAAAGATCTGTAAAATATTTTGTAAATATTAATGGTTGGTTAAAAATTTTTTGTATTTAATTTTGCTTTAAATAGTACTACATTTCCTCTGAATTATATACATATCATTTATTAATTTTATTTTTAACGTGTCTAAAAGCATTTTTAGAAAGAAAAGCTTTTCTTTCCTGCTAAAATTTAAGCAAATTATAAAACCGAATGAATTAACTAAAAAAACGTAAAATATAATAAAAATTTACAACAATGAATAAAAAACGAATGCACCCTAGAATCATCGTTTGTCTTGCATTTTGATGTATTGTATTGTAATGCTTAACTTGTCGATTTGAAGTCCTTCTGATGATTTCTAGTTCTGAACTGGTCAGAAAAACCCAATCTCTCTCATATTTCAAAGTGTTCAGCAGTGTATGTCCAGTAATGAAAATCCACCAATCCCACAAGAATAGTTTGTGATCGGGGAAAAAATTAAGAGATCAAAGTATGGTGTCGAGTAGATTAAGACATTACAATTTAAACACCCCCACATGTGTCGAAAAGCTGTTAATTGTTTTAATAGATTTGCATGAACCAATCTATGTGAAACTAATCAAGTGAAAAAAATGGATTAAATCTGTAACCATATCAGAAAACCGCAAGAAGTGAGTCTGCAGTGTCAGAAATTACTGCTAAAAATGTTTTGTTATACTAATTTACATTAAAGTTGATGTTTTTTATGGGGAAGTTAATCGTTTCTTCGGTTAATAAGAGCTTATTTTTAAATTGGATTTCTTTATTCGGTTCAAAAAACAGATTAAAAAGGCCAGTCTCCTAAAACGGAAGGGGGAACCGAATATTTCTAAAAATTAAGTGGAAATTATAAAACGTACACATTTACTAACTGTGCCATTTTTATACAATAAAAGAATTCAAAGACAAACAGAAAATTCTGTCAGTTAAAAACATGTTACATTAATGTATAATTGCGCAAAAAACATATCAAGAAATTGGAAGTAATAACATTCGAGTAGCAAGAGGCTAAAAATGTTATACAAATTAAATGATATAGCAAACGATCGAACATGAGTTTTTTTTTTAACCGTTTATTACAAATTGGGTCACAAAGTCATTAATGGGACTTGGTCTGCGCAGAATTGTAACACCTTTGTGTTTAATTATAATAAAACATTCACTTATGTGAACTGAAACCAGGTTTTTATAAGTTCTCAGACCTTTCTGATAAATAGATACTTCACTGCCTTTTAATACAGTTACTGAACCGTCCACAGAACTTTCTTTCATATCTATACAATAAAGTGATGAGAAGCAAATGAAGCGTCATCCCTGAACTTAACAATATGCTTCATGGGTTGGTTCTGCCGTTTGTTTCCATTAGCTAAACATTTGAACGTTTTATTTTCACACCTCTCATTAGCACTAGTCTATGACTAATCATAATTATCTTGGTGAAACTTTCCCTCCCAGCAATTCATGTTGCTGAAAAATCCATCGGCTAAAATCATCACTTTCAATCACTTCATGATTAGTTACTAAAATTCATGTTTAACTTAATTAAAAATAATGAATAGGTAAAAATAAAAAGCTATTTATAGAAATTTTTTACTAAATAAATTTAAAGTACTGTCAATGAAATGCAATTCTTGAGAATACATGTTGTAGAACATTAAGCATACCGATGACAAATCCGTATTATTCTTGTCCCTATCGAATAGTAACTTCAAACCAGCAACAAAAAAAGAGTCCTAACCAGTATAATACTTTCATTAAAGTTAAATTTATAAACAAGCACATCGTGGAATCGATCAGTTATTGTTAAAAGGCATTGCCAAATTAACTTGGTCTATGTAAAATCATGACATTAATTAGACCTGAAGGTCAAAAAACAAATGGAAATGCTAAACGACTGACTAAATGCTACTCGATGAGTCATCTGATTCTGTAGCAGCTTTTCTGTTTTGGACGAATGAGCGGACATTGAACAGCGGAAAGACTAACATATTGAAGCTTTAGCAATTCGTTTCGGTTCTCGTGGAACGCTACCTGTATGACCTTTTCAAAATTTTTCCCGGATGCAAGATAAACACGAGCTTACAAGTCTTTCACGACAGTATTAGTCCCAAATGATAAAAACCCACAGCTGCTTAGGAAAAAAAAAAATATATATAGTCCACTAAATCAGTCTGGGTGTAACCTTGAAGAAATACAATTTGCTTCAAAAATCTGTTATGGTCACATATCACATAACATTTTAGGGTTATGAAATGCGTCAATATTGAGCAGTCCCCCTAAGGCGACCACCATTACAGAAGATCAAAATCATCAGATCATTTTCCTGTAATTTTCAAACCTGATGGAACATCTTACTTGCAGTTCATAATGTAATAGCTGATAATAATTTACAAGGAAGAGGAATGCGATAATTAGAGATTCTTGGGTAGTTTTTATATTTTGATGAATTTCTTTCGGAAGAAAAAGTATTTAAAATTGCAAACTCTAGTGTCAAATTTTTATCATATAATCGTTTTTTAATTAGAAATCCTCCAAATGATATTGTAAAGTAGTTCATAAAAAAGAAATGAAATAAAAGTCAGTGTGTAAATTTGTGTTAGTCAGGGACAAGAAAAAATAAAGTAACTGAGCGTGTGATGATTAAATGGTGACTGTGAAAGTCTCTTTGGTGAGGATCTACAACGACTTAAATGCAGCCATTGTGATGCCAACTACCATTTTAACCATGTAAGTGTAATTAAAATTCAACGAGATACTGCGTGGAATTGAAATTATGGATATCTGTATACCATCCATGCGCAAAATATTGTGGCCTCACCATTGGCTTCAGCAGCAAGACGGCCGAACGCTAAACGTTTGACCTGGATTTAAATCCCAGCGAATGAGCTGTTGCATACCACTTTTATTGTTTTTCTTAAATTTAACATGAATACGAACCAATTCATCGTGGACATCTCTCCAGTTATACAGATAGCGTTCTTGTGCTTTGCTAAATAAGCAAATGTGTATCTGCAAAGTTTTAGGACTGAATTCATTGAAAATCTAAAACTGAAGAAAACAGTTCTTACTTTCTTGGCCTTCAATATACATTCCTTTTAAGTCTGTGCAAGACTTAACAGTTACTTGGTACCTCCGTAGAACACATTTTTTAGAATACTGTTTGAATCTGAAGCTGTGATTTTCTAAATCATTTTAATTATGTTAGAATAATGAGATTTGAGGTAAGATTTCACTGTAGCGAATAGAAAGTAGTCGCTTATGCCAAATCTGATAAACTGTGAGAATTGTGACACTTAGTAAAAACTGAATGAAGAGAATGTAGTCATTTCGTAGCGCATTTTCGTGTAGCAGGTATCGGTTACTGTGGTAATTCAGACCTAATGGGCAGATTTGTGTGCAAAAATTTGTCCATATGAAATATAGAGCTCAACCATCTGCCCTTCATGAACAAATTCCTTCTGAATTATCCGTTTCCAATTGAACAAAAAAATTCGCCAGCGTAATCTTTACTCGAGATTTCTGAAATCGGATTTACTATGGCCGTGATGAACTTTGTCCAGCTAAGCGGATGATTGCTCTTTATGTCTCAGGATCATAAGCAAACGCCAAGTTTAATTTCCAGTTGAAAGTTATTTGGAAAAATGAGGATTGATGTCTGCCATATGGATCAAATCATTGCTGTTCTTTACTCAGCTTTTGAATCCATGACAACAGATTTTTCACTGTGTCAAATCATGCTATCCATAAGGCTGGCGATATTTTAGGAGCAGCAAACAGAGATTTAGTTATGAATGGTGTCAATTGTCATTTGGCAGATTGCTAGAATTTATTTATTAAAAAAACGTCTGAAACCTTTGTAGACGCATTATGAAGTTGAACGACTGAAAATGAAATTCTACAAAAACTGCCGTATGTTACGTCGAACTTTTTCAGGATTGTTGCAGGTTTTTATTTTTAAGAATGAATAATGTATTGGATTTTCAATTTAAACGGGGGCAGTTGTAATTTCAATAAAACAGCATGGTTAATAAATTTTGAAAATAAAAAGAATCCAATAATTTAAAAACATCTTTGATCGCCTTTTTTTTTTTTTTTTTTTTTTTTTTTTTTTTTTGTTTTTTTTGTTTTTAAAGCTGACTTCTGGTCACCCACTTACCTGCAGCTGGGAGTTGCGTTGAATTATCTTCCTTCGGTTTGGGAATTTGTATCCTGTTATTGCAGCCCACATGTTGATTATCATAAGTAGAGTTCACTTAACGAGGTTGTTACCCTCGCCTAGTGTAACTAAACACCTCACATTTATCATTGTATTCTCTTCGCAACCGGTTGAATGGGCACATACTATTAAGAAAAGCGGGTACCTAAAAAATAGTTTTATATTAATACTGAAATTATTCATTGTTAGCATTACTGCAATTTTCATTCATTTCGCTGTAAATTTTTCACTTTTCTCAGTGTGAAGATCGAAATATCAATAAAGCTAATTTTTTGTTTCATTTTTTAGACCTAAAATATTTTTCGCAAAATAACGTTTTATTTGCTGTAAACATGTATTTGTGTTGATTACTGATTTCTTTTTAACTACTTGATACAGAATAGGAACAACGTTTAAAAAGTTAAATTTCGTCATTTTTTCAAAAGCCAATTTTTTAAGCGTAATAATATCATAACATGAACATTTTTGTGTTTGAAAGTGTATTTTGCAACTTAGGATTGTGAAAATATAGGCCGCCTAAGTACTGTTATGGATATGATGTAGCCTGTTGGAATATTCTCAGTTTCTTTTATATAATATGACTCATATTTGAAACTGACCAGTAACCAAGAAATTAAAGCTACTTAACCCTGACAATGTCTTTTTTTGGTTGAGACGATTCCCAACCGCTGAGTAATGCCGTATGTTCTCATGGCGGAGCCAGCGAAGTGCAAAGGATTGTGGAAGCTTATCTTTATTTCAAATGAAAGGCTTTATGCATTACTGAGATAAATGATGCTGTTTATTTTTGTGCTGAAGTTAATGAGTGGTTTAACTTTTAAAAATCTAAAATGGCCGAATTACCCGAAGCTGAACTGTTTGCGATAAATTCTTAATCATTCTGTCCTAGAAATATCGCCGGGAGGGAGAATATCCTTTTTTGAGTAATGAAATGTGAGTGAAATTATAATAGTCATTTCTTCTTCTACAATTGTTTCTACTTCGATTAACTAGTGGCGAATTAACCAGGCCTGCGAAATAATAGAAAAATTAACTATGAGAAATCATTAGCGCAAAACAAAGTGAAGGCCTCGCAAGGTAAGTTCATGTATTGTTAAAGAGAAGGAAAAAAAAACTTTTACTGACTTGTCCTTACAGCCATATATAACTTGGATTCTTTATTTTTGATAATGGTTATTTTTCCTGTGTGGCTTTTTAATTTTGAATGCTAATTTACTTAACCAAATAATTTGCCCTACAGATAAAACCGTTTGAAAGTGCTGGTAAATTGTTGATAGCACTGTATTACCTCGAATTTAAACCGCAGTACAATTTTAAAGCTAGAAAATTGGGCCTACTGGGCTCAGTAGGATTGGAAAATTAGAAACAGTCACAAAGCATAAAAATGATTTTAAAATAAATATTGAGAAATAAAATTTACTTACATAAATAGGTATTAACATAAATATAATAAGCTGCTCGATTGATTGAGAATGTTCTTCACTTTCAGAATTTGAGTTCACGTCTTCAGTGCCGTTAAAATCATTTGTTAATGCAATATTTAAAAAAAATGTTAGAATTTCTTCGTGGGTATCTTTCCAAGATTATGTAAGATCGGCAGAAATAAAATATTCGCTTTGAATTAAAACCGCGTTCTAATATTATGTCCTAAAAGTTTTAATCAAGAGTGCGGCTTAAATTCGAAATAATACTGTATTTTTCTGTCAATTATAATATGGGTTAACCCCGTTCGTTGCATTATTTTAATTGCCGTTGGATTAACCGTGGTTTTGAGCTGACTATGGACGTCGTCTTTGTTGTTATATCGGTAAATCGAGAGTTGACTGCGTACTTAGAATTTTTGTAGGCATATTTCGAATTTCTTCTCGTATCGCTCTTCAAGCACATAGCCATGCAGAGCTTTGATCTGATAAATGATGTGAACTAAAAATTAGCTTTTTTCGACTGATCTTGGAGCGGAATTTTTTAGTTTTTCTTCCCAAGAATTTTAGTTCTGTTTGTCCTATACCCACTAATAAAAGTACATAATTGAGTAACGATCATTGAGTAAATGCTATTAAGCGTGATATATTGAATTTTCCTTAGTTTCTCTGTGTTGTTATTCTGGGTGAAATAATTCGGGCTGTTTCACTTTTCATCACCGATTATTGACTTTCATCTGTTCCAGAAAGTTTTCAGTGTGTGAAAAGAACCGTTCCGAAACGAGAACAGATTTTAAGCTTTGGATTCAATGGCAAGTTTGGTGTCATCATCGTGCTATTTTATGCAATCTTCTTTGCAATATTTGCTTCAGTAACATATGTTAGTATTTCATGCAATGATAAGCCGAACTGGCAACCCATATGCCCCGTCATACGGGAAAACTTCCGATCCCCCCAATCACATCTCCTTGTAAATCTCCGGTTTTCAATAATATATATATTTAGATTATCTCTTTCAAATCTAAATCGAAAAGAAACGTTGGCAACTAGGTGTCAAGTTCGCAAAGCTAATGTGCAATTATATCAAATTTCATTATCGATTAGTCATGCGGTAATGAAATTTGATATAATTGCGGATTTCGTTTAAATCATTTTCAAAGTAATTTTTCTTATTAGTTTTAAATTCGATCTGGACTATTTTAATAAATTACTGAGATTAGTAGAGTATTCTTTGAAGTTTTAACTAGCATTTAAATTTGTGAATAATGCATTCTAAATTTATTCACATAATTCTCACATTATTACTTTTATATTCAAAGTATTGAAAAATATTTTAGTAATTAATATTTTGTCTTCCTTTTCCGCGGAGGGGGGTCCACTAGCGACTGAGCAGTAAGATTGCTGAACTTTCGATTTGGGTTCAAATCCGATGCATCGTGGTTCAGAATTTCAGTGACTGGACTAGTTGCATGGGCTATTTTTAGCTCTCTGTATGTGTAATGTAAATAATAACGAGTTTCCTTTAAAAGTCCTCCACAAAGGTATCCGTAGAAAGTAGTCTCGCGCGCTTTGCCATAATTCCAAATAATTCTAATCCTTCTTCGGGTTTTCGTCAGAATAAAATGTATAAAAAATAAATAGGTGAATTGCAAAGTGAAATGAATTAATCCAAAAGCGTACCTTTGAATTAAATTGTTTTTTCTGAATATTAATATATTTTACATTTAAAATCGTATTATAATTAGTTTCGAAAGTCGAAACCGACTTCAAAACAATTTTGAAGATAGTGTGAAAACGTCCTGGTTTTTCGCGAAATTGGCATCTATGGTAATCTTAATCGAATGGGTTATTTTGGATGGCTGCGAATCGAACTGGATATGAAGTTTGAAACGCCATTTTTAACATTCTTATAAAAATATTAAAAAATGGCATAAATATAAGATTAACTGAACAACTATATAGCACGCAAAGATTATTAGATGTACTATAGAATTTTTATGTGATTGTTTCTAACAAACGGAAATTGACTTAGCAACTTTTCCCCGCCATCCTCATAAAAAAATCAAAAACATTATGTGTACATCACATGACTTCCTTGTACGGAATATTAAATTATACGCATTTTTTCTTGCATTTTGTTTAAGCTTATTGGATTTAATTATATCTACTTCGCCGACAGCGCATAAACCACAATAGAATAAGTGCATTCTTTAAAATTCTCTTTATTTGTTTATCATAGCGACACTCTGGCGCTAGGTTCACTTAACAGCGTTACATTTCATTCATTTATAACTCAGAATGCACAAAATTTGTATCATTTAAAGAATTACCTAATCGTTGCCACATGTTCTATTCAAATGCTATAATAAAGCTAGAATGATGTATAAAAGAAATTAAGCAAACAAAACAAAAAAAGAAACAGTTTTTCACAGACGATTCAGTACTTCTTACTCATTCAATTAATTCAGTTCTCACTTCGAAAAGGCAAAAATGCATAAAAACTCAAAATATCTATATTAAAAATTACGAAGTAAATCTTAAACACTTATTTCCTCGAAAAAATTCCGGAAAGGATTAAGCATGATTTAATTGACAATAATAAATGAAGGCGTTACCTTTGTTGTTGCGAAGCTAAGTTTCTCTAGATTGGCAACAAATCCACTAGTCTGCTGTTTCAAATGTACAACAATCAATGGCCGCCATAAAAAAAAAGGCTTAGCGGCACTTAAACAACTTTAAAATTGTTGATAATTCTAAAAATATTGCATACAGATTTACTAAAAGCATAAAAGCCATAACCGGAAGATAAAAACTTTACAGAATTCAATCATTTTTAAAGCAAAAGATGTACAATTTACAAACATATAGTAAGAGCAAAGAAACTGAGATTACGAAGCCGGGTAACAAAGTGGATATATATATAAATATATTTATATACGTTTGATGCGGCCGATTGCAACCAAAATACGAGGTGCACATCTACATGTTATAGCAGTCCTATATACAAAATTTCAACGTTCTGAGGCTACTACTCGTTTTTGAGTTATGCGAGATACGTACGTACGTTCGTACAGACGCCACGAAAAATTCTCTTCAGAATTAATTTTAAAGCAGTTTTTTTTTTTTTTTTAGGAAACGAGTTTTTATTCTGATCAGACATCTGATATCTGACAGATATCACGCAAAAACATCGTTAAATTGCATTCGATAGCGATCAAAATGGATATTTTCGTTGAAATATGCTGCCTGAAACTTTTCGCGATTACAATACTTCCTTTTTACTTCGTACAAGGAAGTAAAAAAGAGAAAATGGAATAACTGACAACACATTTTCGATTTTTTAGTCCAAAGGGGCAGTTTGCCCAGAAGGACTATTAATTTCGTTTTGGCATTTTGCGTGAATTCATTATTAGCGTTGTTTCACTTTTCAAATTGTTGCTTCCAAATATTATCTCCCTGTATTATATTGAAAGAAATTAAATAATGAAGAATCTGCATAAATGTATGTATGTTTCTCGCATTGTGATAAAACAACGGTACCTAGAGCCATCAAATTTTGAATATTGAACGTTTCCACTCGAATATGGGCACCTGGGAGTCCAAATTTGAAATTTCGAAAATCTTTTATTATCGATTTCATATTTTGCAAAACTTTAACGAATTTTTAACTAACAAACTCAAGGATTTCAAAGCGAGCTATGGCAACGTTGTACAGAAAAAACATTATCTGCAGCGCGGGAGACTGTGTATCAGAAATTCTAAAGATATGCTTATTTTAAAATTATTTTGCCTTATTGCTCTTGAACTGAATTTTATGGCTTAAGTCGAAGAACGTTATATTTAATAAATAAAGTTAACACACAAAATGTTAAAATTCCCCTGTAAACATAATTTAAAATCTGAAACATATCAGAATTTTTTTTTTTTTTTCCAGATTTTAGTCTGATTTTAGAAATGTTTGAATGTTTTATTACCTCCTGTATAATTTAGTAATTCTGAAAGAGGATTTAATTCTGTAAAGTATTAAGTTTTGTAATGAGGAGTTTATCGTGGGTACTGTAAATAATCATCAGAAGTAGGAATCAACCCGTCGATAATAGCAAACTCCTGTTAAGGGGACTCATACACCTTAAACCCCTTATGATCTTCGAATAGGTGACTGTTGCAAGAATTGGAATAACTTATTTATTTTAAAAGCAATTACTTCCAACTTTTTACAGCTGACTACATAATATAGCTGCTTTGGAAAATAGTAACCAGAAAGTTTGTGTTGCCACAAATATTTTTGTAATTTAATCCTCTTTGTGACAAAATATTTCGCCATGTTTCCACCTTGCGCGCATGATATTCTAAAAATGGCTAACGGTACATACTTGAAATTGGATGGAATTCTTTATATGGGCACTATTTTCTAACTGAACCAAAAATCTGATGAATATTTTAATATTGAAAAATTTTATGGACGAAAACATTACAAATTTTTTTAATAAAATACATTTCATAAACTGAACTCAAAATAAAATAAAACTTTAACATGAAATTTTTAGAATTTTAGGTTCACAGTAGTTTCCAAATGTTATAAAAGCTATATATTAAATATGGAATTAAATTATGAAACAGAATCTTTTAAACTGTGCGCGCAAGTTGGAAACTTGACAAAAAATGTTCTCACAAAGCGGATTTAATTATAAAAATATTTGTGGCAACACAAACTTTCTGATGACTATTTCAGAAAGCAGCTATATTCTGTAGTCAGCTGTAAAAAGTTGGTAGTAATTGCTTTTAAAATAAATAAGTCATCCCAATTCTTGCAACAGTCACCTATTCGAACATCTTATGGGTTTTAAGGTGTATGAGTCCCCTTAAGGTAAAGCCGTGATTTATGAATATTCTTTCGTCGTGGTAAAATTATTAAACAATGATAATCACCTTAATTTTCCTTCTGTGCAGTTAAGCGGACTGTTTCCCTAAAGTTTCGTCCAAAAAAAAAAAAAAAAAATGCAGCACCACTTTCGAACTTAAATTTGGAATTTAAGATTTTTGCGACAAAAAAAAAAAAAAAAAATAAGTTATTCATAAGTAAAAATCATTCGTCATTTATCTATCAGCATGAGAACACCGGAGGGCTCCGAAAATATTAATAAAACATTTCAAGCTTAAGAACTGTAAGATGTCTTCCATTAATATTTTTCCATATGCAACAAGTAAATAAATAGCTGTAAGTAGCTTGCCATGTTAAACTCATCTCACATTCAGTGATGATGAGACGAAGTTGGAGAAAAATATTCTAAATTATTTGTTAAATACTCTGCGTATAGCCCTTAGGTCAGTCTGCTAGTTCTACACAGTTTGTTAGCTAATGAGGTCGCTGGTGCATGGTAATGGACTTGACCCTTTTCGAGTCAACGGGCATTGCTGAAACTTAATGGCTCATGGAAATATAAAAACGGATCTTGTTTTTTGAAACTGCTTAAGTCGTCATTAGTTGTAAATATTTCGACATGTTTCCAAACTGAATTAGCTATTTACTAAGAATGTACAACGTACTAGGAATAATACATCATCTAACTGTCATTCGGTATTAAACAGTGATTGAACTGAAATTTACATTATTTATTTCATAAAACTGAAGCCTAAGCCGAATGCATAGTAACGTTTCCTTTCTTTTTGTATTCGAACAAAATCTTCACTGTGTTGTGTAAGATAAGATCAATCTTGTTGAGCCGCTCCGGCTATGCCATAACTGGGATAATCGTAATCGTGTCTGGGAATTATGAGGTTTGACTGAAGCGGTGCCTCAGAAGGTTCAGGGACATGTTGCTTTAAACATTGGTTTAATGAAAAACGCTATTGTCTTTGCTTTCTTATCCTTTTAAAGAACGCTATTTGAAGTACTTTGGGGTGGGGGAACGCAAATTATTGTTTTATGTAAAGATATTGCAGAGAAGAAAAAGCTTGTAATGCCTCGGTAAGAACGCACATGTGTCGCAAGATGCAAGTACGTTTTTGTTTTAGCTTTCAGAGTGACAGAACATATGCAAAAGCAAGCATCACTTAAGCAAGCACTTAAGTATATGTATTATGTTACTAAAGTAAACACTGTAGTTGCAAATTTGCATCTACAATAATTTATTGGCTTTCGTATTTTATCCATTTGCTATTTAAAATTCTTAGATATTTTAAGCATACCATTATTATATATTTACGATTTTGTCATTAAATTAGTAATATTATGAAAACAGAAAAAAGGGAGGGGTATTGTAATGCCCTCATAGAAATCGCATTTGTTTGCAGTATGAGAACACGTACACCGGAGGATACTCCTGTGCTTAGGAGGGTAGGTCATATGCATTACATTACTAAAGCATCATAGTCATATGCATTTCGTCACAAACTTTACTTATGTATTTGCATCTAGAGTAATTTATTGGTCTTTTTTATGATTTTAAGAGCTGCCGAGCTCTAAAGTTGCTAAACACTCACAGTTTGGTCCGAGATTCGAATCCTGGCGAACAGCTGGCTGCATAGACGTTTTCACCATGGGTAACACCATTAGCCTTGATTTTGCTTCCCAATACCTGAAACAATAGAATTGAAAGGTAATAATGCAATGCATTCGTCAGTATGCTACTTATCCATGGAGTCTTAGAGTTACAAAGAGTACAGAAGAAGTGTCCTTGAGTCGAATTTTAAAAAGATGGGCATTCAGAAAATCGTGCGCGGTCAAAAGACGAAATAACGCGACGGCTACAAGCCGAGGAAAATGTGGAATAACCTGCTGTGAACTAGTGAGACATTCCCTTAGCTTCATTTGATACGTAGGAGGCAAACCTCCTCTTAAATTCTAATTTAATTAGTTTTGCAGAATTAAGTCGTATGGTTATTAGTGGTTTGTAGAATAGTCATTCCTTTCTTTGCCAAGAAATCGGCTCTTTCATTTCCCTCGATGCCACAATGAACAGGAATCCACTGCAAGATATTTGAGTCAGCCAGGGTGTTGAGAATCATCCAGCATTCGTAAATTCGTTCGGAAGTGCAGAATTTATTGTTGGAGATAGCCTGCAAAGCGACTTTGCTATCGGGCAAAATTACAGCCTGGGGGAAATTTCTTTTCCAAGCGCTTAAATGATTCAAAGCAATAAATATAGCCTCAAATTCATCATCAAAACTGGTAGTATCGCTTCCCATTGGCTTATAGAATGCAAAATGGTTACAATAGATTCCTGCATTAGCTCCAGTACCTCGCTCAACCATGGATCCATCGGTGTATCCATGAGTCCAGAGGTTACTAGGACATCTTCTCTCAATAGTTTAAATAAGCAATGGCTCTCATCTGGAAAGTAGGCATCTCACTTTTATCAGGTTTCTCAAGTTCAAGATATACACTGAAGTCGCCGTAATGAAGATGTTACGAAGGTACAATCGAACAAGGAACGGAGGAACTTTATGGTTTAGTTGTTCTGCTAATTGATGACCAGTTATTGATAACCCACTTGTGTCTTTAAATTTCTATCCTTGTTAAAATTGTAATTCTTCCAATATTTATTATTTGGGAGCCTGCAAATGTTTTTAAACAAAATTGCAGAATTTTTACGAATATCATGCGTGACCGAAGAAATATTGGTTGACCACTTGTGCTACGATTTAACTTCACGGTTGCGGTGCCGTGCACTACAATATAACAAGCGGTAAAGTATATATAACAAGCGGCATTTACGCTGCTCCGATCTGCGAGTGCAATCCAGAGCTGTAACTCGAGAAATTAACAATCTCGTTGTTAGGCCACGTGTGCACCACGTTATTTTCATTTTTGCGATAAATGCCTGTCGACGTGGTGTTCACGTCGCTCGCGGTTTGAGACAAAAGCATCTCGACGTGCGTGGCACGTCTTTTTAGCGCAAGTGGTTAACGTTTCCATACCTGCTATGGGGAATTGTACTTCCTATTAGGCGAGACTGGTTTTGTAATTTTGCCAAAACGTCGACTGTACCAATGGAAGCGTCATCAAAGTTTTATTATAGTAATAAAATAATGGTTGAATGTACATTTTATACGCATTTATTAAAGTTGCTCTGTTACACCTCCGTCTTCAGCCCACCAGCCGTTTCAAAATTGGAAGTCTCCTTTCAGTTTTTTCCTTTATATAAGAAATAAGTTCATTACAATTCAGACGTGAATCAAGTTTGCATCGCAAATAGGTAACGTTATTAGAGATTACATCATCACGATAAAGATAATTATTTCAAATTTAACAGTATTATTTATAATAATGTATCATATTATAACTGAGCATTCGCAGTGCACTACAGACCATATCGCATCATAGTGTATGTTCAGGCGAGCTTTTTAATATGAGGGAAATTTTTATCATATACACTGACTACCAATAAGTATTTGGACACCTGTGATAGAAAAGAAAAACTAACTTTATTCAAAATCAATAGTTGGTAAAGCCTCCACGAGAGGTAATTACTGCGTGGACCCTCCGGGGCATACTTTCTACAAGTCTTTGTATGACAGCTAGTGGTATTTTCTTCCACTCGGCGTGGAGAAGACATAGAAGTTCCTTCACCGATTTTGCACGGGTAGTGCACCCCTGAGTTCGGCGATGCAACTCGATAGGGTTCAGGTCTGGATTATGAGCAGGCCAGTCCATTCGATGAACTCCATTGGCACCATACCAAGCCTTGGTTAACGTCGAAACATGACAACTGGCATTGTCGTCCTGAAAGTAACAGGAGTCCAACCCGTAAAACTGCCACAATGTAGGAAGCACATTGTCATCCAAAATAGTGCAGTAGGCATCGGAGTTGAGCTTACCATGAATGGGGACCAAGGGTCCCAGCCCATACCAGGAGAAACACCCCCAGACCATAATTCCAACTTCGCCGAACTTGACTGTTGGCACAATGCATTCTGGCAGGAGACGTTCTCCAGGTAGACGCCAAAACCCAGACCCTGCCATCCGAACGGTAAAGGGTGAACCTTGATTCGTGACTCCAAAGAACCCGTTTCCACTGATCTACGATCCAATTTCGATGTGCTTTGCACCACATTAACCGAGCAGCGCGGTTGGACTTTGTGATCAAAGGCTTATGGGCAGCAGCACGACCATGAAAACCAAGCAGATGTGCTTCCTTACGGATGGTACTCATTGAAACAATACTCCCGGATGCCTGTTGAAACTCCTCGCGGATGAGGGCTATCGGTTGGGTGCAGTTCTTTCGAATTTCTCTGAACAGCACTCGTCGGTCTCTATCCCCCAGTTTCGTTGGTCTGCCGACTCGGGGCACATTCCGACTGTCACCCCTCACCTTCCACTTCTTAATCACATAAGAACATACACTGTCGATATTGGGTACTTCAGATCGCTAGATATGTCCTTTAAGGATCGGTCACATTTGCGATACCCGATAATTATACCTTTCTCGAAATCAGAGAGCTCCGAACTGCGAGGCATCTTGCATGCGAATAAAGCCGATGCTGTTTCCTACACGATATATACCGGCGGAGTCCGTGTCGTACCTTGGGACCGCAGATATCGTCATTTGCATAGGTGTCCAAATACTTATTGCTAGTCAGTGTATATGTTACTGTGAAAGATCGAAATTGGTGAATGTCGACTTTCTCCGGAGAATGTCAACATTCACCAAATACGTCGGTGAAAGATCGAATATTGCATTACATTCTTGTACATTCGGACCCTCACCGGTGTATGTCGACACAGATATGCTCTGGTGTAGGTCGAAAAGAGAGGCCATAAAGTGTCGTAATAGTTTAAGTTGTTGCTATAAATAAGATTTGAATCACATAATTTAGTAAGTTTCTTATTACTATTATTCTATTTTCTTATTTAGAACGTAGTGTATAATTAAGTAAGTTTTTAACTTCTATTATTTTCCTTTCTCATTTTGAATTTACTGTGTGTTTTAAGTTCTTAAGTCTCAAGTGCGTTTTTTTTTTCGAGACTGAATGACGGAGAAGAAAATATAATTACCTATTCGGCTCTAGTGTAGAATTGGGTACCCTTCGATGAGCCACAATTTTTTGTAAAATTTTGGCGATGAAATCTCATTTCTGGTTACCACGATAGTTTAACTTTGTTTTATCCTCCTGACTTTTTTATAATAAAAATAGATCGATGTGTACATGGACAAATTTAAAGCAGTGCGCAATGCCTTGTTTATGCAATTCTGAGCAGTTTTTAAGTGAAAACAGATCGATGTGTACAGGGACACAGAGTTTTGCTTTGCAATTCTTTGACTTCTTATTTTGGTTTTGTGTAGCGGCCATCTTGAAATTGTCTTCCTGGCGCCGATCTTGGCGTCAAAAAAGAATCGCCAAGAAACAAGGGGCACCCAGTTGTAAACTCTTACCTAATATTCTTATATGTTCAACATTCACCATTAGTACATGGTGAATGTCGACATTGGCCTGTATGTCAAAAATAAGAGTATTTGGAAAATATTTCGGACATTCACCAAGCGACTAGGTGAATGTTGACATTCACTTGTGAAAGTCGACATTCTCCAGATTTGGGTGTTTCACCGTAACATATACACCTAAAGAGTTAATAGAAGAATAACAGAGGGACACGTCATAGGTTAGATATCCTTTCTGCCGCCATGCGATAGACATAGCAGCTCAAAAACTTATTATTTGTCGATATCGGTTCTGTGTGGGTGTTGATGCTGTGTAGCTATCGATTCTGTGCAAGTATATTAAAAATCAGAGCGGGAACAAGGATGTGGTACGTCAGGCACTTGCCTCAAGTGAATGGCTTACAGAGGCACCAAATTAACTATGAAAAATTATTAACGCCATTTAAAAAAGAAAGCATGATTTGACTTGAAAGTTTTAAAATACTATTCTTAAAAGTAATAAAAAGTTCGCTGAGCCTTGACAGTGCGTTTTATTCTCAGTGCTTTATGATCAATCTCAAGCACTCTATTATCTTTTCAGATACGTTCGAATTACCGTAATATCAAAGCAATAAACAGCAAAATAATTTAAGTAGGATTTAATTGATTTGCGTTATTTATTACCTTCCTTTATACGAGCAACAAAGAAGTCTGTGACAAAATGTATTATACAGTCAAAAGTCGTTAATCCGCACTTGTCGGGACTTCGGCGATTCCAGATGATCGATTTTTCAGGGTTATAGATCATCAGTTTAAATCTCGTAAGATGGCATGCAGAAATTCTAAAATTAAAAATATGAAACCGTAATTTGTGAAATAAAGAACAATTATGATCTAAAGGGTATCAAAATTTATGAAAACAAACAAAAATAAAGCTTAACATTTATTTGTTTATTTTATTAAACATTTCTTTCAATGTAAGTTGTTTAAGTTGCTTCGTTTTATGTGATAATACTTTCTCTTTAATTCTCTAAACAGACATAATTTCTTGTTCAGTTACAAAGTTCCGCTGTTCAAGTCCCGTAATTGCTGTGCCGAGAATATCGACTAACTTGTCAATCGAAATTTTTTCGTTTTCACTAACCTCTCTGTCACCTTCTTCATGTCTTTATCCATTTTTTGTTTGACGGACATCGAAACATTCTTTCGTTTTGTAAATCCTTTGGGAGCTCCAGCATCGGAAATTCTATTTGACATAATCGAAAGTTCAAGTTTACTTTTATAAAATTGCTCTTACAGTCTGCAAAAAATAATAAGCCGCATCCAATTCGAAGATTAAGGAACAACGCAATCATCAACATTAACTGAAATAGATAATTAGATAATTTAGCTTATACCGTCCGTTATACATTAAACGCACACGCGAAAACATTTATTCTGCGCTTGCGCTCACGCATATGCGCAGTCGTAAAGGTATCATTCCGGATTATGGGTGTCCGAATTAATGACTTTTGACTGTATATCACTATATATTCTTACTCCACTCCTGTACCATATGTTCTTACTGCACTTTTAGGGGAAAAGTGTGCTGTAGAACGATATTCGAGATTTGAGTCTGTATTCCATGTATTCATATTTGTTTTGTCTCCAAACTGCATAGTTGATTATTTAATTATCATTAAAACTTAAAACCGTTGTTGGATATTAAACAAACCGCAGCCTAGATACATTTTCTGTGAGACAAAGTAAAACTTTATTTTGCTTTTCCTGCTGTTTATATGAAGTAATAAAATGCTTAATTTCAAGGAAATAATAATAATAATAAAGTTTGAAATTTGTCATGGCAGAATCAAAATAAATTCATTTCACTCATTTAATTGTAAGGTCATTAGGATTTATGATAGCAGGAGACATGAAAAATGAGCTGTGCCCTCGCCGGGAACGCGCCGAGTGTGCTAACCATTACACCACGACGACATACTGGAAGGAGAGAGAAAATACCTTTAAGATAACTAATAATAAAAGAGCTTATTTCAATTCCTCTAATTATAGCTAATGTAAAGGAATATAATTTAAAAAAATTTCCACCGATTTTTATTCTTTAAAAATATCTCTCTGGTTTTGCTAAAGCAATTTTAAGAACTATATGTCAGTTACGTGAAGAAAAAGAAGCAGAATGAAAATTTTCGTTGTTGAAACTAACTTTCTGAATTAAAAATTAGCCATGACGTACTTATCAAATTCACAAAATTCAATACATTTAAGTCACACACGGAAATCTGTAATAGGTATTAGATTGACAGTTGATATATGAAACAGCATAAAATTCTATCAATGATCTAACCGTTTTTAAAAAATATTATTTTTCATTTTTTTAATAACCAAAAATTGCTTGATTTAAATAATTAGAATTTAAAACATTTATTGAGTACAAAAGCGGACAAGTTTAACTTGCCTTGTACATAGGAATGCTCATTTATCCTGTTGCTTCAGGTGAAAAAATACCTAATCACAGCATTGCTAAAAATTATGAGCTTAATTATTTTCTTTCTTTCATTATATGCCGCTGTTAACTGTCTTTTTATGCAGTTGGCAGTGTCAACTAAATGCCAATGTCGATTCTGCGCCTATGACGACCTTGTACAGGCAACAAATATCCGTTAATCTCTTTTTTTTTTTTTTTTTTTTTTTTTTTTTAATCATTATTCTATCTTTATCAGAATTTCTTTTTTTAATCATTTGGATTCTGTATCGTATCTTATAAATGTAGGCCAATGGCAATTTTGTTGACGTGTAGGTTTTCCCATTTCTGAAACCCATTTTGCGAAAGCCATTTGTTTTTAGTACGTTATCTGTTATCATGTAAAATTAGATGAACCGACTGCAGCCGGTTATTTTATGCGATGTACGTAACTAGTGTTCTGAATCGGTAGTTCAGTACATATTAATGCTAAATGACTCTCGTGTTTTAATCAACTATATGTGATTGTGAATTGCTGTCTTGCATTCTCACGAAAAGCCAGATGGCCGTCCTCAAAAAATTTTCCGAGTTCTGGGAACAAAATCGGAAACCGAATATTTACATCAGTAAATTTCTATTTAATTCAGGGTTTCATTAGTAGATTATAGAGTATTGCATTAATTTTGGCGTGAGGAACATGTGTTCTGCACATACCAATACAAAAACAGATTTTATACTTCATTTCGGGAGAGAGAAATGTTCTATTTGATTTGCTCTGACTTGCAAACGCCCATGGAAATGCGGATACTTCCTTACGCACAGAAAATTTCAATTTTAGCGCAAGGTGGAATTGCTTTAGGTGAGTCGATAAAAGTACTTTTTCCCCTTGGAAAAGTGTTTAATTCTAAAAGGTTCTAGTGTTGAAACTTCAAAGATGTTGGCAGATTAATCGACTTCCGAGTTAACTGGTACTTGTGTAAAATAATGAAGTTTGTTTATTGCCGAATTGTGGAAAAATTAAGAACACAAACTCGCAACGTAAAGCGGAACATTCTCCTAAAAATGCCCAAAAAAATATGTATGTATGTGATGATATGAGTGATTTAGGATCACTTAGGTTATGGTAGAATACTCGAAAGTCATCTAGGTAAGGAGGAAAATGGCATTGCAACCTGCCCGCTGGAAAAGTAGTAGAACCGAGGTTAAAATACCAGCGTCTAGCATTTTTATCACGCGACCCCTGTTGGACACAGACACACCAGGCGAGGGACCTCCGCCCCAGGTCCTCATTATACGGAACCCATTCACAATTTGACATAACCAACGCCCGTGGGACCTCGTTCTCGCGGGCGCAACCCCCGCAGTCCCCGCCCGGCTTTTACTAAGCAATGGGCAGAACGAAAACGGTGCAAGTTTGATCAGTAGTAATGTTTTATTTCGAGCAGTGGCAACATAATCCTTTTAAATTGCTGTATTTGTTGATTAAATTTAAAAGACCAGTAACTTACGCTTTGCCTGGTGGCAACATATTGCTCTTAAAGCGCTGATTTTATTTATCATAATTTAAGTTCGCGCGAAAGATAAAAAAAATTCGAAATTCGGCCTTTGATATGTGCATATTGTGCAGGGGATTATGTGTGTTAAAAATGCGGTGGCTTTATGTACTACCGTTTTTACATAGTGTGATGAGTTATATACATACATACAATTTCTTCATTATTTAGTACAGTAGAAGTCCATTAGTCCGGCATCCAACAGTCCGGAATGCCCGATAGTCCGGCATCGCTCCGGAAAATTGTAAAAATTTTGGTTTTTTCCAAAAGTGTGTCTTTAAAGCAAATAAAACCGCTCGAGAGCTATTCGGAAGTTTTCAGGGTAGTTCGAGATCATCCGGAAGCGCTCGGTATTTTTCGGAAATGCTGGAGAAAACTTTGGCCAGCTGCAAACCCTGCATCTGACCTAACTCTACAGACTGATGAGGAAGAAAACCATCAAGACGCTCTGACCAAAGTTTTGGATGTCGTTAGAAGTACTGACAATCCCTTGAAAAACCTGCCTGAAGATGAGGTAGAGGAGTGGCTCTTAATCGACGAGAATGAGCCTGTTGAACAAAAACTAACCGATGAGGACATTATCAACTTTGTAGTAAACCCTCAGCGTACTCAAAATCTTGAAGAAAATGACTCAGATGCCGAAACGGAAGAAAAGGAAAAAATCAGCTGGGCAGAAGCTGCAGAATCACTAAATAAGTTTATCTCTTTTGCCGAGGCTAGTACTAGCTACAGTGCTTCAGAAATTATTGATTTCCATATCATTAGAAATAAATTTTATACTAAACGCCAAAAGTCAAGAAAACAAAAAGACATTCGTGACTTTTTTAAATCTAAGTGAAATATGTTTTACAGTACGTGTACATACATTATATGAAATGTAAAATAAACTTTGTTGTATGTACTTGCATACTGTATTTTTAGTTTAATTATTAACCTAATTGTTCTTATAATTACCGCCCGATAGACCGGAATTTTCGGTAGTCCGGCACCGAGCCGGTCCCGAACGTGCCGGATTATCGGACTTCTACTGTAATAGATAATTAAAATCCATATATTGTTTCATGTTTTCTACATTGTGAACCGGCAGTTGCTTTGTTATTTTCATCATTTTTTCCCTGTGTAATGGGATACGAGGCAGTTTCTCTCAAAAGGTCTTCCACGAAGGCATCCTCGCCATAGGCAAACCTCCCTCTTTGGCTTTGTCGTAGTCTAAATTATCTGACTCCAATTTGCCGATGAAATATCGAACATTACGCAAAACCGTGATTAATCCGAGGACCTAAAAAAAATGGGGAAGAATAACTCATTTTATAACTAGCCTGTGTGTTTAAGCAGTTTAATCCGAAGATTAAATTCATTTCTTTACATTTACTAAATCAGAATTCCAAACAAAATTAGCATCATGGCAGGAAGAAGTGTGTGGGGTACCAGAATTTCACCATTGTTTGTATGGGTATAGGCTCACCGTCATAACTGTACAACTTCGCCCTAGTTTTGATTGAGAATTCTTACGGTCTCCTATCCCTCTTTCCCTACCACTAAACCTCTGGATAGGATTTCGGCCCGTCAGTATTTTAAGTGCCCTCGTGTCGTGCAGATATTATACACTGAGACTCATGCCTTTTCTAGGATTCGAACTCGGATCCAACGGTGCTACAGAGAAGTGCTAATCACTGCACTCTTTAGGGCAGGGGGGGAGAAAGCATCAGTAGAAATGAAGAGATTGTGATATAAATGGCATGAAAGACTAATTACAAGAGAACTTGAACAATGTCGTTGATTTCAAACTCCCATGAAAAAAGAGCTGAAAATTTTCTGTTTTACTGTGATGGTTTGTAACGGTAATTTTCACATAATTCTGCAATAGACGAACAACGTTTTCAGACGGAGTCCGGTTAATCGGTCCCCGTTTAATCGCATTTGACTGCTTTGATACCCAAAGCCATTTAGAACGTTTTTAGGCTTTGAATAGTGCGCTTCTGTCCCCACCCAAAAAAAAAAAACCTGACATCAGTTTTATACGAAAGGTGGTCGTGCAGACGGATCTCCGGATGATTCTTCTCCGAAAATGGCTTTTTTCCACTTTTCACCAAATGGTGAATGAAAAGTGGGTCATGACCCATTCTGAAGTGTCTAGACATTATAAGAACTGGAGCTTTGATATCGGAACTATTTTCGTGAAGTGCTTTGCTGTTTATTCCAATTTAGGTCGAGATATTTTAAATTAACGGCTCTTTCAACACTTCCGATTGAACGAGGTGCGAGAAAAGACGCATCAACAAAAGTTACGTCAGAGTTGTCTTCAAACATACAATGATAATAATATTGTCGTTTTTTATTAAGAAGTTGCTTAAGTACTACCATTTAGTTTTCTGCCGGTTAAAAAGTTTCCTTGCATTGGAGAGAAGGAAACTATTTCCATATAAAGCATAAAATATTGGAAAAATTCAATCATAAATTCCTAGTGTGCTTTGCCATAATCATATAAAGATACTTCTGTTTTCCCTTGGGATTCTGTTAGTAACCCGTTCAGTTCTGGTATTTGCGCCCCTTGATTTTGTTATAAGATGTTATAAGAAGATTTTGTCTTAAGATGAACAAATGAAAGATGTCGTAACATTGTGTTTAACCCAGCGGTTCTCAAACTTTTGTTTAACGCCTAACAAAAATTGAAAAACTGTAGTACCATCGCTACATTTTACCATGATTATTTTTCAATTTCTCAGATATGAAAAGTATAGTTTGCTGTTTGCACAGCCTATTGGCTATTTGTATTAAATAGGCGTACATAAAAGTATTCGATTAAAAATTGGTTACCATTTTAATTATCCAAATTTAAGTTGTGATACTTTAAATCTAAAATTTAGTGTGAAATTTAGACCTGTTTAAGAGAAATCAGTTTATTTCTGGTCTTATTTCACTTAGTTTTAACTGTTAATTAGGATCCACTTTTAATATTGTTCTGTGTTTTTCAAATACAACATGGAAGAAAAATCTTTGTTCACACAAATAAGTTTTGTAAAAAGGCAATAAAAATTTAATTTCTTTATATGAAATGCTTTTAAATTGTTTTTTTCGGTTCATCCAAAAGTTAACAAGTCTGCTATTTTTGAAATCTTCAGTCAGAGTTCGATTACAGGAAATTCTATCAATTGTTCTTCTCTTCGCGAGATTTTTGAATTTAATAGTTAAAAATACTTTGTTTCTTTGATTACCACCTATTTTTCTCCTATGTACTGCCGGTTGAAAATCTCTGGTCTGACCTCGCAGGCGACCACATTCTATGATGCTGGCATACAAAACCTTGTTTATCGATACGATAAATGCCTTAATGTGCTGCGTAACTACGTCAAAAAGTAGTGTAATATTCGCAACTCCTTATTAAATATGTATCTTTGCCCTTTATTTGTCTGCGTTTTCTTTTACGGTGTATCCGATGTACTTTTCAAACAGCTATCGTACCTTCTCGGTAAAATAGAGAGTTCAGGTCTTATAGGTTGCATATATTATGCCACTCAACGGAAATTTGGTTAATTTCTAAAAATTCCCTCAGAACTTTTGAGAAATTCCGCTGCTTGCGGCTGTGAGTACCTCAAAATGGAATTTGTTTTGCCTGTCTTGACAAAAAATAAATAAATACATAAAAAGATAAAAGAACATATAAATAAAATACTCAACAGTGAAGGGGATTTAACGCGTGGAAAAGTGAGACTATATAAACTTCATGGGTTTAGATTAGGGAAGTCCACAGATCTCGAGAAGATTTTTCTTCGAAAAGTCGATTTTTTACCTCTTCTGCTGAATTATTTTAAAAAAAGTTTTAATAAAATTTAAAAAAAAAAGGGGGGGAGAAAGATTGTGGAAACCTTTTAATGAAGGAATAAAATGCTAATTTGGCGCTTTTTTTTTTTTTTTTTCCCCTAGGCACTTTTAAAAGTTTCATCCGCGTTTAGGAAATTTTTTAAACGCAGCCATTCATAATCTAAATTCTTTGTCTGGTATGTTGTCTATTCAGAGTATCTTCTTTTTAACATCATCTTTTAACAAACCGAGTTCCCTGCCTGATACGTTGTCTGCTCGAAGTTTTTTTCTGTGTGAATTCTCGAAATTTTAACATCGTTTAAGTTCATGCCTGCTATATTTGATCAGTGCCTTCT
The DNA here is from genome assembly GCF_044657685.1 of Stegodyphus dumicola. Classification (NCBI taxonomy): domain Eukaryota; kingdom Metazoa; phylum Arthropoda; class Arachnida; order Araneae; family Eresidae; genus Stegodyphus; species Stegodyphus dumicola. Next base: position 14,411,206 of record NC_140772.1, on the reverse strand, counting down.
CAGACTGCAGTTTATCCTAAAAAGTCTGGATACGTATGTGTTTGTATCAAGTAAACAGTCTGTATTTTTTTTTAACCCTTAGAGGCGGAAAAATGGTTTCAAATGTTGATCGCTTTGACCTCTCTGACGTGTTGAAAATGGATAAAATGCAGCTGTTTTTACTCTGCTGTTTATTATCTAGCCTTTTTTTTTTTTTTTTTCCTTCATCCCTGTCCTGGGAGTGATGGGCTGGGCAGATAATGTGAAGCACTTTTTTTGAGAACGGAATACCATTTCAACGCATTTTGGGAACTCCCTTGATTCATTGACTCATTGTGCTGCACTTGCCGAATGGTACGCTTTTGTTCTATCAGAGAAACGCGTTCAAGATTATCTAAAGGTTATTTTGTCTTTCCCACTGCATTTTTCTGCGGACACGCCCTTAGGTCGTATCATATTAAAATTCTCTCTTCGTGCATCTCCATTTTTACACTACTTCAGCCGTTCTATTAGTGGTGAGATTTCAAACAGCTGTTTTACTTGCTGCTGTGTATTCTCGGTTTTTTGGATTCATAATCAGGTTGAATGAGCTTTAAAAAATTTGTTTGGGACGAAATATTTGTGAATTCTGTAGATAAACGAAGCAAAATAGAGAAAAGTAGAAAGATTCAAACAGAAGAATGATTAAAGAACACATTTTCGAAATAAGCCACATACCGTTTATTACTCAAGATGTAATTGTTCTTTTTGCCAAGCCGAACTATTTGGTACTAATTTTAACATACTATTGGTATGTTTAAAAGGTCAGTGATATTTATCGGAATGGCCAAACTTCATGAAAGTAGGAGCTACATGCTAAAAATCGCAACTCGATTTTCCAAAAGCCGCCATACCCGCGTTTGTATCATTAATGAAAGTAGAGATACAGGTTTGAAATTTAATTAAAAAGAATGCCTCATTTTTTATTAAATAATATGATTAGATATATATATGTTTTCTTTTTCCTGTTTTAAATTCGGGAATGCAAGTTCCCGATATGCACTGCTGGCCACCCAAATTGCAACACCAATAAAGACAAGAGATATCACAACAAAATCTATTTAGTAGATAACATGTTGACCAAATATCAAATGATTAAATTTATGGACTTCTGTGAAGTGTGATTTCACAGAAGATTCAGTAGCCGCCTGTTTGCATATAATAATTTTGTGCATCTCCAAATCAGATGATGGTGGTTCAGTGGGTTTACTAATTTTAACACTTTTACATTTTAAACAATATTTTAATTACTATATACAGAGCGTATTCTTAGGCCGCCGCCTTCAACATGAACAAACTTTATTCTCTTACAACTAAGCGAGCAACAGCGCCCTCTAGCCTTTTTCTTCAAATTATACAACACTCCCCACCTGAACTCGGTGGAGAGTTCGTCTTTCAATAATAAATCCTAGAATATTCAATTAATATTTCAACAATAAATCCTGGAGAAATGGTTAAATATAACAAACATGCATACATAATTATAAGCACATAAAATTTTACAAAACATTAAATGATACTTATCAGCAAGGTCAGGAGAATCAAACCTAAAAATACAAAATACAAACATTAGTTAAGTTCCATATTATATAACAATTGTATAGGCCTTTTTAAGGTACCAGTAGGTGTTTTAATTATGCAAGATCTTATTTTACCATCTCTGCCTGGCATTAATTCCAAAATTTTACCTATTGTCCAAAGATTTCTGGGATGTTTGTCGTCATGAATCAAGACAATATCGTTGATTTTAAACTGAGATGCGTTAGCGTGTGGAGGACAAATATTGGCAGATCTCAGATTAAAAAGATACTCTGATCTCCAACGCTTCCAAAAATGATTTAAAATATCTTGATGGTATTTATATCGTTTAATAATTGAATTTCTTGACCCAATCAAATTATTTGATGTTATTTTATTAGCAGGCAGAGATAGCAATCGTCTACCAACCAGAAAATGAGAGGGTGTTAGTGGAGAAGGTTCATTGGGATCGGTAAACGCGTAGGTAATTGGTCTACAATTAATCATTGCCTCGATTTCAATGAGCACTGTTTCAAGCTCTTTCACAGTAAGGGATGATCGACCAATAATTTTTCGCAAGCTGGATTTTATGGTTCGTACCATACGCTCCCAAAACCCTCCCCACCATGGACCCCTCTCAATAATAAATTTCCAATTTATGCCTGTAGCAGAAAATAATTCTTTCACAGATGAGTCACTCAAAGTTTTAAAAATATGTTTTAGTTCTTTATCAGCTCTTTTAAAAGTCTTGGCATTATCGGAGTACACGGTGGTACACAGTCCTCGGCGAGCTAAAAATCTTCGGAAAGCTAGCAAAAAACTTTCAGTGCTGAGATCAGTTACTATCTCTATATGTAAGGCACGAGTGACCGCACACGTTAACAACAGCATGTAAACTTTACCTTGCCTGTCTTTCGTAAAAAATGGACCGGCGAAGTCCAACCCGGTCACAGCAAATGGAGGCGCCTCTTGGATTCTGTCTGGAGGAAGTGGAGCGATATCCTGTACCCCAGGACGTGCACTATATCGTTTGCATATCACACATTTTCTGATGATAGTCTTAACACGCTGTCTTCCCTTAATGATCCAATATTTGTCTCTGATCTGAGTTAGTGTCGAATTAACTCCAGCATGGAATACCCTTTCATGCGAGTCCATGATGATCAACTCGGTAAACTTGCATTTTGAAGGTAATAGAATAGGATGTTTTAAATTCTCGTGACAGTCTGCAAATTGAATGCGACCTTTCAACCGAAGAATTCCCTCCTCATCAAGCCTTGGATTAAGGGAGTAGATGGAAGAATCGAGAATTGATTTTTTATTTGATAACTTAATTATTTCCGCTTGATACGATTCTCGTTGCGTAATTTTTACCCAATAATGTTCAGCTGCTTTAATCTCAAAAGCACTTAAAGGTCCATTCCCTGTAGACCTTTTCCGAAGCCTCCCAATAAATCTAAATACATAGGCAGTAATTCGAAGTAATTTTCCTAAAGAACTGAATTTTTCTATATGCAAAATTGGGGATTCATTGTTAATCACAGGTACAGTCAGAATAATACTTTTCCTTAACTCCAACGATTCTGAATTTTGTTGTAATTTCTTTTGTTTCGGAAAACTTTCAGTAGGAAAACGTAACCAGTGTGGCCCATGCCACCACAGATCATTCTTAACTAGTGACTGAGCACTAATTCCTCGAGTTAGTAAATCGGAAGGATTTTGTTTCCCTTCGCAATGGTTCCACAATTTTTTGTTGCATATACTCTGTATTTCTGTAACACGATTGGCGATAAATGGTTTCCAATTATTTGGCGAACCTTTAATCCAAGTAATGGCGATTTCGGAATCACTCCAAAAATAAACATCCTCAATTAAATCACCAAACAATTTTTTCAAATATTTATACATTCGAGAAGCCATGAGTGCTCCCATTAACTCTAAACGAGGAAGCGTGATTGCTCTTAAAGGTGCAACTCTGCATTTCGACATGATAAAGTAAGTTTTAATTTTAGAATCACTCGTACAATATCTGAAATATGAGATGGCCCCATATGCTTTAGGACTAGCGTCCGAAAATAGGTGAAGGCTTATATTCATTGGATCGTCATCAAAGAAATTTCTCTGTATCGATATTTCAGTTAAATCATTAAGTTCCTCCCGCCAAATGTTGAATTTGTCCTTAATCTCTGCAGGAAGGACCTCATCCCAGTCAGAACCGGAACACCAGATTTCTTGCATAATAATTTTTGCCCGAATAACAAAGGGTGCAATAAATCCAAATGGATCGTATATTTGGGCGATGCTTTGCAAAAGTTTCCTTTTTGTAGCAAAATCGTTTCCAGTAGAAAAGTCAATTAAATTTTTTAAATTTAACTTTATATCGTCTTCAATGGAATTCCAAATCATGCCTAAGAAATTCGATTCACTAGTTAATTTGTTGTCTGATTCCTTAATCCCATCTGAGACCCATAAATCGTTTAATGCTTTAGAATTAGTTCTTAATTTTCTGAAATTCATCCCAGCATCCTTAAATATGTTAACCGCATCTACGGATAACCGATATGCATCTTCAACCGTTCCTGCTCCAAAATATAGGTCATCGACATAGACAGAAGAATTTAACATTTGGAAACTGTCCGGCATTTTATCTTTATATTTTCGAATGTGATATTTTATAGTGGCGGCCAAAATGAAAGGAGATATAGTCAAACCGAAAGCTACGCGACACATTTGCATAATCTTAAAGGAGTCATTATTTTCATTAAACCAAAGAAATTTTAGAAATTTTCTATCACCTTCAGCAATTCCTATCATCAAAAAGGCTTTTTCAACGTCTCCACAAAACGCTATCTTAAACTTACGAAAATTTAACATAATGTCTAGTATATTTGGATTTAGATTAGGTCCCGATTCAAGGCAGTCATTTAACGAATTCCTGTCCTCTGTCCTTGAGCTAGCATCGTACACAATTCTTACCTTAGTAGTTTCACTAGGTCGTATCACTGCTCGGTGAGGCATAAAATATCTCAAATTTGTATCATTATTTGGACATTCCTCCACAATTCCTTCTAATATCTGGTTCTCAATTATATTTTTATATTCCTGAAAAATCTCCGGAGTTTTACTTAGTTTATTGTGAAGGTTTGCGAATCGTTTCTTAGCTACCTCAAAATTATTTCCTAAATTATTCGGACTGTATTTCCAGATTAAATTTGCTTCATATCTTCCGTTTTTAAACTGCAAATTTCTTTCAAACTGGTCTACTATTTCGCAGTCAATATCGGAATAATCATCAGAATTATTAATTCCCATATGTTCTAATTCCCAAAAACCTCTTAAATCTTTCAACACAACAGTGTTTGTCATTACCGCTAAATTTTCAGAACAATTTTTGCTTGTTTTATTTTTCTCGATTCCTGCGGCAACCCAACCAAAGACAGAACTGACTGCATACAACCCTTCAGATATTTTAATTCTTTCAGAATAAACTACATTCCAGAATTCATCCCCTCCAATTAATATCTCAACATCTATGTTATTTTTTCTTGCGCAATCGGCGATCTGCAACCCCATATGCTCCATGAAGTCTGCAATTTGTTTACTAGGCACACTGATGGACGCCGAGGAAATAACATCCGAGATCAAACATTCAATTTTTATTTTATTATTTTGTTTCCAATTCTGAATTTCGATTTCAACGACCGGATAGGAATGATTCATTGCCTTCGTCGCACCAAATGAATAAACAGAAAGTCTTTCATAACGGATTGGAGTAAGTTTTAAATGGTCGGCCAATTTTTTCGTTATAAAGGATCTGTGACTGCCTTGATCAAGAATTAATCTAGTTAATTTTGATTTATACTTAGAACAAGCATAAACTGTACAAGTTTGTAATAATATTTCCCTGGCATTACAGTCATTATTATTATCACATTGAGGAACAGAAGCAATCAATTTTAAGTTTTGAACTTTATTTCTTTCCTCAGAATTCAAAGTCAGAGATTCAGTTTCGTTTTTGGAATAACCTTGTTCCAACTTTTTGTTTACAAGGGATTTATTAGTACAAATCGATTCATTGTGATACATACCGCCACATTTATTACATTTAGTTTTATTTCTGCACCTTTTTGAAGTATGGAATTTTTTAAAACAAGAATAGCAGCGGTTTTCGGATCTTAGTTTCTTTAATTTATCAGAAACATTCACTTCGCATTTAAATGACTCGTGCAAATTATCACAAAAGATGCATTTTCGGTTAACTGCAGTATGAAATGCAGCCGTGGGTGTATTTTTTACATATTTTCTAGTTTCATATTTTGATTGATCGACTCGCGGAGGCACAGGATTTTTCCTTTCGCTTAATACTAGATTTGAAACTTCCCTGCATTCTATTTCCGTTTTAATAAATTGTGTTAATTCCGAAACTTCAACTTTATCTTTCGATCCTCTTTGCCGATTAAATTCCAAAACTAAATCGTCCGGAATTAATTTTAATAATATTGGAATTAATAAATGTCCATATGAGCCAGAAGTTACTTCTAAAGTTTCCAAATTACGAATCGAAACTTCTAATTCGTCATATAATTTACGTAAAGCCTTTACGTTAGCAGAATTTTTAACGGCTTCTAAATTGAGAATTTTATTCATGAATGAATTAATGATCAGTTCTTTTCGACCATATCTGTCCTTTAGTAATGCTACACAACTATCATAATTACTTTCTGTTAACTCAAAGCCTGACACAACATTCGAAGCTTGTCCCGTTAAGAATGTTTTTAAGTATACAAATTTTTGTATTTTTGAAAGAGTTTCGTTTTTATGTATCGAATTTTCGAAACTATTCCAAAATTCATTCCATTGTTTGGGGTCTCCCCAAAATTTATCAATCATTAATTTTGGTAATTTCAGCGTACTACTCCCACTAGAACTGGAACTTACATGCAAAATTCCATTACCACTAGACTGGTTTAAATCAGAACTTTGGGGATTCCTCGCTGGCGGTACTGCGGTAACCGCACCTAGAAGCTGCTTAATTTGACTACAAGCAATTATACATTTGTCATTGTATTCTTCGCTTATACTACAATCTTCTTCAATTAAGTTAACATCAATTAACTCTTGTATTTCATCATCAAGCGTTCTCAAATTATTTTTCTTTTCGGTTAATAATTCAAACAATTCTCGTAATTCTTTAATCGAATTTTCCTCCCCTTCAATTTTTAATTTATCTTCAATCACTTTAATTAACCTAGTAACAGACGATCTCAATGTGGAACGTTTACGTTTCAATCTATCTAACTTCTCTTCCATTTTATTTAATTTAAATACACCCACGACAGCAATAATAAATACTTACTAATGTACTACAAATAATCACTAAATAATTTAAGATTTCCCTACCTTTATTTGGAATTCCATTGTCACTTGAATATGAAATATCCATTGAAATCGAAACACTTGGATCGAACACCTAAAATCTTCACAAAGCCTTAATTCCTTACGCCGATGCACCATCTAATAATTTTGTGCATCTCCAAATCAGATGATGGTGGTTCAGTGGGTTTACTAATTTTAACACTTTTACATTTTAAACAATATTTTAATTACTATATACAGAGCGTATTCTTAGGCCGCCGCCTTCAACATGAACAAACTTTATTCTCTTACAACTAAGCGAGCAACAGCGCCCTCTAGCCTTTTTCTTCAAATTATACAACAGTTTCGTCCAACATGACTACCGATTTCCCTGAAAGATAATCCACACTCTTGTTAGGCCACTATCCTTCCTATGTCGAACTCGGATACTTGATCAAACGATGATCGCAGTTTACTAAGAGGCATAATTGATCCCTTTTTTTTTACCACAAGAAAAACACAATTGCCGAACTTGAAATCGTCGAAAACTCCAAGTCTTAAATAGCGCGCGTGATATGCGTATGCGCTGAAATTCTAATCATTTGCATATCTCACCTCCGCTAATGCATGTTGTAAATTTCATGTTATTTGCATGCTTCCTTTGGGGGGGTTGCATTTACGGTGGCCAACAGTGTATATGTATATTATACCAAATAGGAAGAAAAAATTTATTACCATATTAAACTTAATTAGAACGGTCCTTTAAATTCTTAATTTTGATTGCATTGCTATTCAAGGCCTCACACTGCAATATGTTACGTCGCACTTTCCGTTCAGTAACAGCACCGCGAAATCTTTTGCCCCATCGCTGCTCAGAATTAAAACAAAGACTTCCCAAGCTTATAAATAGTACCGCAACTAACTACGCATCCTGTTTCACCACTTCGCCGTCCTCTTGCCAACGTGTCGCTTAACCCCTTGCTGGCTATTCTTCCTTATGTAAGATGTATTAGCGTATTTAAAACTGTGGGGCGCGTTTAGCATTTCTGATGTTCTACCAATTAAGAAGATACTTGCTAAGAAATTTGTCATCCAGAAATAAATGATGTTTTTCAAGCTGGTCGTGCTTCTATTACAACTCTATTTCCAGTTACCAACTCAGCAGTTTTCTCAGCTATAACTAAAAAGTGAATGGGGCGCCTTCCTAATCAAGTTGTCATATAATATCAAGTTATTTACAACAAAATAAATCATATCTTCACGTCAGTCAAGCTTGTTTCTGTGCTGCAAACCTCAATGGAAATTTATTCCTCAATTGGATTTCGATAAAATATCTGCGATATTCAAATAAATGTGCCTGTTTATCTGCAAGTCCAAACATTCTAACGTCTAGGTAATGGAGTGGAATTACTACTGTTGTCAATTTCGAATCTATTACTGCCACCTCTTCAATATGTAGGAGGAAAAAAGAAGAAAAGAAAAATTCTGAAAATTTTCAGATTTTATATTACGTTTAAAGGGGCCTTCTTTTTTTAATTTATATGTTACCTTTATTTATTAAATATCATGTTCTTCGCACTTTAACCATAAAATTCAGTTCTACAGCAATATCACAAAATATTTAAAAGAACATATCTTTAGAATTTCTGATATACAGTCTCGGGCACTGGAGATATGTTTTTTTTTCGTACCGTGTTGCCATTGCTCGTTTTCGTTAAAGTTTTACGAAATATGAAATAGATAAATAAAACAAATTCGGCTTCCAGATACCCATATTCGGGTGGACGACTACGTTATTCAAATTTGATGTCTCTACCGTTGTTTTTCCACAGTGCGAGAAACATGCATGCATTCATGCAAATCCTTCATTATTTAATTTCTTTAAAAATAATGCAGAGCTCTGATATTTGCCTACAACAACTTGAAAAGTGAAAATCTGGTTTATATTAGAGGACACAAAATGCCAAAACAAAATTAATAGCCCTTTTGGGCAAACTGCCTCTTTGGTATTTAAATAAAAGTTCTTCATTAGTTCAGCTGCAGTATTCCCGGTAGTTTTGAAAATCGTTAATTCTGTTTATAGAACGTTTGAAGAACGTTTGAAGTGTGGGCACGCAGGATAGATTAATTTTTGCTTCCTCACTTCCTTGTTAATGTTATGCTTACTAATCTAAAAATCAAAATTACCAACTCCAGCAGATTCATAATTATTTTCTTTTAATCAAATTGTGTTAAATTATAGTCATTTAGGTGAAATAAAACTCAGATAGTGCTACGAATTTTAAAATTTTACATCACGTGTTTTGTGAATGAAAAAGAAAATTATTTTAATTAGTACAAATAGAAATATTATATAGAAATTGATAATCATGGCTATTGTATTGAAAATCTGAATACATAATGCTGTTTCTTCCTATACTGGATTAAAAGTACTGCATTTTTTATTAATAATTTATATATTAGAAAATTGAATTTTGCTAATTTGGTTTGAAAGATTAAATAATTTTAATATTTTATTTAAGGAAGGTTATTAACATAATTAATATAGTTTTGCATTATTTGTTTAAATACTTTTCAGTTAATATTTGGAATGTTTTAGCACAGTTTAAAAAAAAAAGCTTATTGTTGTAGGGTAATGTAAAATTATGCTTACTAAGTTTATAATACATAATACAAGTTATTCATCTTAAGTTGAATTTTAATTTCTGTACATTTATATTTTATTACAAGTACATATAAGAAAGAATTTTATGGGCGTGAATAGTAAATAAAAAGTTTGACTTTTATATATTACAGTCAAAAGTCGTTAATCCGGACTCGTCGGGACTTCGGCGATTCCGGATTATAGATCATCAGTTTAAATCTGGTAAGATGGCATGCAGAAATTATAAAATTAAAAGTATGAAACCGTAATTTATGAAATAAAGAACAATTATGATCTAAAGGGTATCAAAATTTACAAAAAAAAAAAAAAAAAAAAAAAAAAAGCTTAATATTTATTTTTTTACTTTATTAAACATTTCTTTCGATGTAAATTGTTTAAGTTGCTTCGTTTTATGTGATAATAGTTTCTCTTTAATTCTACAAACAGACATAATTTCTTGTTCAGTTACAAAGTTCCGCTGTTCAAGTCCTATAATTGCTGTGTCGAGAATACCCACTAATTTGTCAGTTGAAATTTTTTCATTTTCAATAACATCTGTGTCACTTTCTTCACTATCGGAAACGAATTATAATGACAAGGAATTTGATTTAAATCATATCAAAGATGGAGTACATCGAGATGAAATACTATATTTAGTAAGGAATTATAAGCCAAATAAAATAAAAACATCTGCCCTGAAGATAAGGATAGTGCTGACAGATCAACTTCCAATTCATTGCAGGCCGCTGTGTTCCCCCCCCCCCGCCGCAGAGCAGCGTGAAATTGATAAACAGATTTCGGAATGGTTAGAGAAAAGAAGGATATGCCTTTATCCATTCTTTACAGCAATTCCACTTTTTGTTTGATGGTCATTGAAACATACTTTCGCTTTGTAGATCCTTTGGGAGCTCCAGCATCGGAAATTCTATTTGACATAATCGAAAGTTCAAGCTTACTTTTATAAAATTGCTCTAACATTCTGCAAAAAATAATAGGCCGGATCCAATTCGAAGATTAAGGAACAACGCAATCTGCAACATTAACTGAAATAGATAATTAAATAATTTTAGCTTATACCGCCCGTTATACATTAAACTTGCATGCGTAAACGTATTGTGCGCATGCGCACACGTAAAGGTCAACGCGACGCATGCGCAGAAAGTTTGTAGAAAGTTTTTTATCATTACGGATTGTGGGTGTCCGAATTAATGACTTTTGACTGTATTTACATATCCAATGCTAAAAGCCAGTTAGTTACCTTATATAAAGAACAAAGGTTTTTATGTCAGTTGCATTTAAGTATCCCACAGCCATCGGCAAGTATTTATGCTGATTTGCTTGTAGAGGACATTACATTGCTCTACAATAAGAAAAATCTGGTTTTCTAGTAAAATAAGTATTAGTAGAATTTCATAACTAGGTACTAGAAACATTTTGATTTTATATTGATAACAAACACCATTTACTAATTCAGAAGTCAAACAACAAAAATCAGCGTTAATTTGCAAAATTTTCACAGGACTAGTTTCGATGGTTTTACCGAACCATCATCTTCAGCTGCAAAACCGCAAATGAACAAGATAGGAAATAATGTTTAGATAAGATAAGAAAGCCTGGACAAGAATAAGCAAGTGGCGCCATCTGTTGGCGAAACCAGAACTAAAACATGATTTCTCTAAAAGCCGAAGGCAAATTTGGATTGGAATTAGGATCGTTAACTAGAACAGAAAGATTTTTATGAATGTGAAATGCCTCTAGAAAATCCAGTTCTCCAATGGAAGATGTTTTTTGAATAATTTTGGCAGCAGAAAAATTGAAAGTGTGATTTTCGGACCAACAATGTTGAGCAACAGAAGACTTCTGTGTTTCCTTTTTTCTAACATATGCTTCATGTTCTTTGACACGAAATTTTAAGGCTCTCTTAGTTTGGCCAATGTAAATTAAACCGCACTGGCAAGGAATCCTATAAATACCCCAGGAATTCATATCCGGAATGGGGTCCTTGAGTATAGAAGTTGGAATTTTATTGATGGGAGAGTAAACAACCCGAAAGTTAAATTTCTGCAAAATATGTGCAACTTTATAGCTAATTGATGGAAAGAAGGGAATGACAACAGAATTTTTATAATCTCCTAAAATAAGAGTGTGGCTTTTGGTGTGTTGAGATGAGAATTTTTTAACTGCTTGATTAATAATGTTGGGTGAAAAGCCCCTGTCAATAGCTATTGCTTTTAAATAATTTAGTTCTTCATCAAGGGCCAGTTTGGAGGAGCAAACTTGAAGAGCACGGAAAACATAGGAATAAAATGAAGCTAACTTTTGTTTAGTCGGATGACATGATTTAAAGTGTGGTGGAAGGCAAACCGATGAAGGTTTACGGTAAACTGTAGTACTGAAGTTGGATGTGTTACGTGTGACCAGAATGTCGAGAAACGGAAGAGAATTGCAAGTCTCAAGTTCAAAAGTGAACTGAATAGCAGGATCAATAGAATTCATTGTTGAAAGAACTCTATTTAAATCATCTTTATTACCTTCAAACAGGGTAAAAGTATCGTCTACGTAGCGGAACCATGCCGGGAAGTTTAAAGTTTCAAACAATTTTGATTCATAATAATGCATGTAGATATCAGCCAGGATGGGACTGAGGGGGCTTCCCATGGCTAATCCCTCAGTTTGCTTGTAATATTTATTTTGGAAAACAAAATGTGTTTGTTTCAAACAGAGTTGAGTGAGAGAAATTAGCTCATCAATTTCGATGCAAGAGAAATGAAATTCGCGAAGTCTGGTTTCTAGACATCTTAATGCACCCTCCACTGGGACATTGGTGAATAATGATTTTACATCAAAAGAAACCATGAGTAAATTACGAGGAGAAATGTTTTTAACCTTTTTTACAAACTCTATTGAATTTTTTATGGTGTAAATGTTATTGTCTAATAGAGTGGAAAATCTAGAAACTAAATATTTAGCTAATGGATACGAGGCAGTACCTAAATTTGATACAATAGGGCGGAAAGGAATACCACTTTTATGAATTTTGGGAAGAGCATATAATCTGGCACAATTCGCAACAGATGGGATAAGCGAATGTTTTAAGTTGCTTGAAATGATTTGCGAAGATTTGATCGCAGTTTTTATTTTGGATAAGTCCGAAGGTGAAGGATCTTTAGGGATCGGATTATATGGTCCTTCGTTTAAGAGTTTAGTGACACCATCGATGTAAGTGTTCTTATCCCTGACGACTATCTGGCCACCTTTGTCGGCCTTTGAAATGACAATATCCAGGTTAGAATGAATCTCGCGCATTGTAGCTCTTTCTCTCGCAGTTAGATTTGGTTTCAAAGGTTTATTATTGAATTTCACATTATGAGCGATAAGATGCCTAATCATTTCTTTCTGTGAATCTGAAACTTTACTGAACTTGAAAGCTTTTTCGATAGGAGCCAAAATCTTTGGAATCGAGGGTTTACAGGTTTGTGAGAAGTTAAAATTATATTTTAGAATTCTCTCTTGTTCTTCTGAAAGACTAACATTAGAAATATTAACTATTGGCTTGATGTTTACAATGGGAAGATTTTTTGAACTACTTGAACTGGAAGACTGTAAAAGAAGTTTTTCGAATTTAACTGCAAGGGTGTTTTTATGACGGTTAACTGCATTCTCCGTTCTAGACCAAGACTTTTGTTCAAGGGCAGTGAATTTTGGATATGTTTTAGCGAGTTCCAGATGAAGCTTATAGAGTTCATGTTCAATTTTGGACAATTGTTGACGTGTATCCCTTATCACAGACCGAAGTAAGGCAAGTTTGCAATTTAACAGAATTCTTGAAACGCGACTCGAAGGTTTTTGATTAGATTTGATTTGAATAAAATTGGGGATCAATTTTTTACATTTACATTTAAGTAAAAAGTCAAGATGATTCAGGAATTTTTGCCGTTTCAGGCGTAATTTAGTGAAACGATTAACGGATGAAGGCATGATAAACAATGCAGAAAATCAAACTAAATTAACTGAGCAATAATAAAGTACACACAAAATAGCAGAAAAATCCCTCACTGAAATGAATAGAAAACAAAATGTTTGTAAGCAAAATGCATGAAATCAGACAAGCAAAGCACAATATCCAAATGTACAAAACATAAACATAACTTGAAAATTGCAAAAATGTACTCACCGAAACTCCTACAATCACAAAATGGCGGCCACACCACTAATTCTAAAATATAATTTTAACTTCTCACAAACCTGTAAACCCTCGATTCCAAAGATTTTGGCTCCTATCGAAAAAGCTTTCAAGTTCAGTAAAGTTTCAGATTCACAGAAAGAAATGATTAGGCATCTTATCGCTCATAATGTGAAATTCAATAATAAACCTTTGAAACCAAATCTAACTGCGAAAGAAAGAGCTACAATGCGCGAGATTCATTCTAACCCGGATATTGTCATTTCAAAGGCCGACAAAGGTGGCCAGATAGTCGTCAGGGATAAGAACACTTACATCGATGGTGTCACTAAACTCTTAAACGAAGGACCATATAATCCGATCCCTAAAGATCCTTCACCTTCGGACTTATCCAAAATAAAAACTGCGATCAAATCTTCGCAAATCATTTCAAGCAACTTAAAACATTCGCTTATCCCATCTGTTGCGAATTGTGCCAGATTATATGCTCTTCCCAAAATTCATAAAAGTGGTATTCCTTTCTGCCCTATTGTATCAAATTTAGGTACTGCCTCGTATCCATTAGCTAAATATTTAGTTTCTAGATTTTCCACTCTATTAGACAATAACATTTACACCATAAAAAATTCAATAGAGTTTGTAAAAAAGGTTAAAAACATTTCTCCTCGTAATTTACTCATGGTTTCTTTTGATGTAAAATCATTATTCACCAATGTCCCAGTGGAGGGTGCATTAAGATGTCTAGAAACCAGACTTCGCGAATTTCATTTCTCTTGCATCGAAATTGATGAGCTAATTTCTCTCACTCAACTCTGTTTGAAACAAACACATTTTGTTTTCCAAAATAAATATTACAAGCAAACTGAGGGATTAGCCATGGGAAGCCCCCTCAGTCCCATCCTGGCTGATATCTACATGCATTATTATGAATCAAAATTGTTTGAAACTTTAAACTTCCCGGCATGGTTCCGCTACGTAGATGATACTTTTACCCTGTTTGAAGGTAATAAAGATGATTTAAATAGAGTTCTTTCAACAATGAATTCTATTGATCCTGCTATTCAGTTCACTTTTGAACTTGAGACTTGCAATTCTCTTCCGTTTCTCGACATTCTGGTCACACGTAACACATCCAACTTCAGTACTACAGTTTACCGTAAACCTTCATCGGTTTGCCTTCCACCACACTTTAAATCATGTCATCCGACTAAACAAAAGTTAGCTTCATTTTATTCCTATGTTTTCCGTGCTCTTCAAGTTTGCTCCTCCAAACTGGCCCTTGATGAAGAACTAAATTATTTAAAAGCAATAGCTATTGACAGGGGCTTTTCACCCAACATTATTAATCAAGCAGTTAAAAAATTCTCATCTCAACACACCAAAAGCCACACTCTTATTTTAGGAGATTATAAAAATTCTGTTGTCATTCCCTTCTTTCCATCAATTAGCTATAAAGTTGCACATATTTTGCAGAAATTTAACTTTCGGGTTGTTTACTCTCCCATCAATAAAATTCCAACTTCTATACTCAAGGACCCCATTCCGGATATGAATTCCTGGGGTATTTATAGGATTCCTTGCCAGTGCGGTTTAATTTACATTGGCCAAACTAAGAGAGCCTTAAAATTTCGTGTCAAAGAACATGAAGCATATGTTAGAAAAAAGGAAACACAGAAGTCTTCTGTTGCTCAACATTGTTGGTCCGAAAATCACACTTTCAATTTTTCTGCTGCCAAAATTATTCAAAAAACATCTTCCATTGGAGAACTGGATTTTCTAGAGGCATTTCACATTCATAAAAATCTTTCTGTTCTAGTTAACGATCCTAATTCCAATCCAAATTTGCCTTCGGCTTTTAGAGAAATTATGTTTTAGTTCTGGTTTCGCCAACAGATGGCGCCACTTGCTTATTCTTGTCCAGGCTTTCTTATCTTATCTAAACATTATTTCCTATCTTGTTCATTTGCGGTTTTGCAGCTGAAGATGATGGTTCGGTAAAACCATCGAAACTAGTCCTGTGAAAATTTTGCAAATTAACACTGATTTTTGTTGTTTGACTTCTGAATTAGTATTTATTCGGCGTGTTATTGTGTCTTAAACACCATTTACTTTTTATGAAAGATTTTCATAAGACTGCAAGAATTTCGTATCTGATCTTCCAGCCACCTCAGGATCTTCACAAATTTATATTTTAGAGACTTTCAGATTGGACTCTAAATTTAATTTACAGAAAGATATTTTGTTCTAGTATATTAATATTATTTTACTATATTAATATTTATTTTATTTATTTTTGTTCCTCTTTCCTGACGGTCTTTCTATAGGGCTTCGATACTTTTAGAAATTAAGCCCTGGAGTATTAAGTTAGACAGTTTGAGGTTTTTCTCCCACCTTCTTAGCATGCTTTCGTGGTGTAATGGTCAGCACGGTCGGCGCATATTCAAGAGATGAGGCTTGAATCCCGACTAGGGTATTGTTCATTTTTCACATCTGCTTTAAAAAAATGCCTAATGTCTCAACAGTGGTGCCCAAACTAAAAAAAGGGAGGAGGATGATTCTCCACCACCATGATTTGGTGATTAGGTCCAATAATCCCCAGTTGCCCTTTAAAAGGGGAAGTATATAAGGTATTTCTCCTTCCTCCTTACCATGTCTTCATGGTGTAGTGGTCAGCAGGATCAGTGCGCATTTGAGAAATCCGTGTTTCGAGTCCCGGCAAGGGAATTGCTCATTAATAATAAATGCGCATGGAAAGAACCACATCTTTTAAGAAAACGAAACTATAGGTTATTTTATTTATTACTTTAAAATTAATACTTAACTTTTTAAACGTTATAAATGCATGTGATATTATTATCTTATAAATTTTAGCTTTTTTTCATGAACAGTTGCTTTAAGGCTTTTTTTCTTTTTTCCAAATTATTTAAAATGGTAGTTTTTTTGCTGCAAATTGCATTTTTTCAGTCAAGTGTCAACGCAAATATGTCATCGCTCCTCAATTCCTGTTTTAAGGGGAAATGCCTGAAAAATGAGGGGAAATGTGAACTAACCCTTCCGTTCTAAGTCCCTTTTTAAAAAAAAAAAAAAAAATGTATGTATTTTAAGGAGACTGACTGAAAGGTTGTTCTTCAACAACAAGATTTATTTTCTAGTTTATTGTTAAATATAAAAATTCATATATTCATATTCTCTTTTTATAAAATCTGTATCGAAAGATTTTCGAGTCAACTGAATTTAGTCGGTCTAGGTTAATTTTTAATTAATTTTACATGTAAATGTTGTCAACTTTTTTTTCCCCCTTTAACATATTTGATTGTTTGCATGCTCTTATTTTTATTTTTATTATATGTGTAAATTAATATATTTATATTTGATTTCTAGATAAATCTTCGATTAATTCTTGTCAGTGGAAAAACTAAAGAATTCTTATTCAGTCCTAGTGACTCTGCTGCTGACATTGCACAACATGTTTTTGACAATTGGCCTGTTGGTGAGTCGACCATAATTTTTCTGTTAAATTTCAAATTTTTTAAAATATTGGTATGTCTACTATTGTGCAAACATCATTTCATGCTTAATACCATTAGATATTTTACAAAAGTAGCGGCTTCCAGGGAAAATAGTTATCACAAAAAAGGAAAATATATATAAAGATTTTAATGAGCTCAGCTAGTGTAATTTTATAAAATTATTAAATATTTCTAATTAGATGTATCATGATTTAAATGCACTTTTATGTGAATCTGTCAGATTAAAAATTAGAAGAAAATATTCATAAAAACTGCATATTTGTTGCTTTTAAATCACATGGTTTGTTACTGAATATCAGACAGATTAAAAGTTAGATTAAGATTTAAGGCAACACTCTAATGCATAGAAATATATTAAAGTATTTTATTTCTGCCAATGGCAACACTGTGCTTTTGTATCTTGGAGTTTATTGAATAAAATTCAAAGACTTCTTACATTTATCTTACATTTTGTGAACTAGCAACAGTCTTTCATGCTGGAGATAAAAAAGTTTTATTTCAAACACTGTTACCACTGTTTGCTTTCAAATCACTGAGTTTCTTAATTAAAAATTCATTAAATTTTTAAATCAAAAACAAATTTGAAATCCTGGCTTCAAAGTGCACATGTTTGAGTGGAAGACTGTGTTCAAAATTTGGGGATTCTAGGTGCTGCCGTTTTTTGCAGTGCGAGGAACATACAAACATACCTACATGCAAATTCTTCATTATTTAATAGCACAGGTATGTGCTGAGCTATTTTTTTATTTCAATCAAATTTTATTATGTTTATATTGAGAAACTATAATAATTTTAAAGAGCATAATGCTTATTATTTTCAACATTCTATCTGTCTGCTTCATTTCCATTTGCTATAGTCATGAAAAGTTTAACTAACAAAGGTATGTCACTGCAGACGGAAACTAGGATACAGCAATCAAATAAAGATCAAATCTCTGTGCCCCAAACATTTGAATTAATTTCTTCTAAATCTAAATTATTCTATGAAGCGCATGATTCATTCTTCATTTTCTAACCTACAGAAAACTTAATCTTATCCTGTATTTAAACAAGCTGATGTTTTAACTGCATCATTCTAACCAATTATTTTTCTCTTGAAGTCACTAAATAATTAATTGCCTGAATGTGTCTTTTACATAATAGCTTGAAAAGTTATGTTAGAGCTCACTCAATTATTTCAATCAAATTTTTTTCATGTTTATATTAAGAAACTATAATAATTTTACAAAACTATGATAACAGAACTTAATTTCATTTGCTAGATCAAAAACATATGAACTTAATTTCATTTCTTTTTAACAGCATTCTTAAGGCCAGCTCCTGTTAATACACCTTGCACAGAATTTCTTTCATCCATGGAGAGGATTTTCTTTTTAAACCCAAATTTGAAATCTAGATTTTTGTCCCTGACATGGCTACTTTTCCATTCAAAAATATTTTACAGAAGATTTATTTAATTCTACGTAACATTTTTTATCATACAGAAGTTTTACTAGTTAAAAGAAACGTTTTCTAAGAATATTTAAAGCTTTTGGTTTCCAAAAAACAGTTTTAAAAATATAAATTCTACTTAAAATGCAAGCATTAATAAACTGCAGGCAGGATGTTATTGCAGTAGATTTACAAAGTTGAATTGAAAATAAGCTAACTTCTACAATCTTTACATTCTGTACAGCTTGATGTCAGTAAACATATTGCAATTCTTTATTAGGATAATTCTCTCTGGTGGTGAACTGCAGTTATTCTCTTGCCCTCCAAGTGCAGTGTCTGACATTTTGAAAATGTGTGATTGTAAATAACCCTTTCGCCATCCTCTCCTGTCCGCGAAAATTTCTTCCCAGTGGCCCTTTGTTTTTCGCAGCGTGTAATGTGGTTTTCTCTGTACATCATAACTTTCGTAGTGGATGAATGTAAATGAATATTAAATAAAATTATAAGGAAATAAAGCATAATGGAAAAGTAATAATATCTCTGCTTATTTCTAAGAGCAGAATTAATTCGATAACATCTGATCCAGGCAGTCAGTCCACTCCTACTATTTTGTTGTTGTAATCTTTTACAATTATTGGTTTTTTACAGTTCTTTTCCGTGTTTCAACATCAGTCATAGAGTTATTATGGACTGTACTTATTAAACATATGTCCTTCTTGTCTTTCCAATTCACAACCTCATTTTTTCTCTTTCTGCAGAGTAGACGTTGAAGATCACTCACTGTCTTCTATCTTATGTAAAATGGTGCAAATGTTCATAAAACTGAGGGGGAATTCAATTAGAAATAGAATGCCTGATTAGTATTGCCCTCTAGGAGGTATTAGAACAAACAAAAATAAAAACTCAAACAAGTAAACATTTAGAAAGCATTTTAAACGTTTAAAAGTTTTAAAATGTAGAAGAATGCTTCAAGTGCATTACGGCCGCCCTGCAGAAATTTCATTTGAACGTGCTAGACGCATTATGGATGACGAATAGGTTAAAGTTTTCTCAATTGTGAGTAGTAATTATGTGTAACTGTAAGATTTAATTTGAGAAATGACTGTACTGTGTCCTACTTCATTTGTTTAAAATACTTCCTGTCATGTACCCTCCCCCCTCCAAAATTTTTTTTTTTTTTTTTTTTTTTTTTTTTTTTTTGTATTTATCCATATATTGAGGAGATTATTGTAGACGAATGTTTCTTAGGATCCTTCATTGGACTTTTTAATAAAATAACCATTGAGTTCTTTTTTTCTTTCATTAATGACAATAGATACGAATCCATGGTGAATATAAAACTATATTTTAGCATAGAAATCTAGTTCTGTGTTTCCATTGCTGTTATGTTACATTTATTTTTAATTTTTCATTCTTACAATCCTCTCGTTCATTTCTCAAACTTTTTGTGTTGATAGTTACGTAGTGATAAAAGCAAAAGAATTTAAATAAAAAAAAATTCTCCAGTTTGGCATCAGGGATATAAATTATTCAGTAGGTGTAAAATCAATGGTATTTCAATGTAGAATGTTTCATTTTGAGACGTATGCCAAGCAAAAAGGCAGTTATGGAGCCAAATTATTGATCAATACAGATTTATCTAATGAATAATTGTTCATTCAAAATGGAGGTATGTTATTTAGTGCTGAAGTGAAATTAAGAATCAGGACTCTCAACTTGTTTTATTATGAAAAATTGTCAAATGGGGCGAAAGTTGTGAATTTTAGACTATTTTGGACTTTGTACTACATTTATATACATGTTGGAAACTATACAAACTTGTTGAATATTTAAATTAAATCTATTAAAATCCAACATTATTTGTTATTTTAATGATATTGAAACATATAAAGTTAAACTAATTAAAATGAAAAATGGTTTCTTATTTTTAATTTTAATTAGCTTTTAATGTAATATAGACATTCTAATTCTGTTAGAGTTTTTTTTTTTTTTTTTTTTTTTTTAATTCAGACTCTCACAATAAAAAATTGACTTTTCTCTTTTAAAGAATGGGCTGCTGAAGCTGTTTCAAAAGCAGAAATTTTAAGACTAATATATCAAGGGAGATTTCTCCATGGAAATGTGACTCTTGGTGGTAAGTTTAATTTTTATCTTCTTTTCTTAAATTAAGCATGAAACAGCATTTATACTGTCATAAATTTCTTTGAGTATTTTAGTCCATTTGATTGTATTGTTTTATTTATTAGTTGCATTTTATGTAATAGTGTAAGGTATATTTTTGTGTGATTAAACCTTTAGCTGCATATTATATTTGTATGTGCTTAAGTTGGCAAGTTTTCACCAACAAAGTGGTTTTCAGTAAGTTCTGAGGAAATGCATTTTTGAAGCTGTAGGAGTGATTTTTATTTATTTATTTTCCCTAAAGCTTCCAGAACACTAGCAAACATATATATGGTTGCATCAGCCAGTGATTCAATTTAGTTTCGAGTTGCCTCAGAGTAACTTCAGAAAGTAGTGCGATCCATATAGTTAGCTGAGTGAATTCTGTGTAATATATGAGTAATAATGGTAGTTTGAGATATATCTCATGTATTAAAGGAGAATTTGCCTAATCTTTGCATTCTCTATAAGGTATCCAACCTTGTGCAAAAAATAATTTTCAGTCAAGATTCCAATTTTTTTTTAACTACATTAGCTTATAGAGTACATCTTTAGCTATCATATATAACTTTTTGCTTATTGTTGGATTAACTAGAACTGAAGTTATAAGCATTTATGTGTAACTGCATAAACAGAAGCATTCTGGACCTGAAGTAGGTGTTTAAATGGACATATCTATTTAGTAACTTTATTTTTCATCAGGGATTTCTTAAATTAGAAACCTTTATATTAATTTTAGATATTTTGTAATACATTTTTAGAATCAAATTGGCAACAGTTTTATCCCCTTAATTTCGTATTAGTTCGGCAACAAGCTAATGTTTAAGTTCTGATGTTTACAAAGTTGATTGCATTCTTGCTTGAGGATTTTGTAAATTGTTGACCTATTTCTTTATAATTTGTGTAAAACTAAGTTTTATTTTATCTGCTTAACATTCGTAATGGCCAAATAGATATTTAAATGTTCTAAAAAGAGGAAGTTTTGTCGTAATAAGTACATAAAAAATGTTAGTTAACAAATGTGAAGCAAACACACTCTCTAATAATACTAAGCTCTCAGATTAGATGCAAGTAATGAAATGACTGACAGTCATTTTATTGATATTTTAATTTTAATGACTATTTTTTCCTTACTTTGCTGCCAGGTTTCAGTTGTGAAAAAAGTCTTGATTTAGTTTAATTTCATACTTTTCATTGACTTGCAAAGAATGCAGTTTTAAGAAACATTTTCATCTTCTAAAAAAAAGTGAGGGTAATGTATATTAAAACCAGATTTCTGTTTGGTATGAGGATAATTAGAAAAGGTATACTGCAGTGAAAAGATTTTGCCCAGTGTTAAATTTACGAGTGCTCTCACAAAATACATTGTACAGTACAAAGTATGTAATCCAGACTCATCGGGACTTTGGCGATTCTGGATTAGGGTTTTTTCCGAATTATAGATCATCAATTTAAATCTAGTAAGATGGCATGCAGAAATTATACAATTAAAAATATGAAACCATAATTTATGAAATAAAGAGCAATTATGATCTAAAGGTTATCAAAATTTACAACAAAAAAAAGCGTAATACTTATTTTTTTACTTTATCAAACATTTCTTTTAATGTAACTTTCTTCACAATCAAAAGCGTGCATGGGTAAACGCTTTACTGGCTTTACGCGCATGCATAGCGGACACGCGTCCGGATTCCAGACTTTGTACTGTATAAACGACTTCATGAAAACCTTTTTAGTGATGTTGCTTCTGTGTCAAATGATTCTATGCTGAAAACTACTGATGATATCGAAAAGATGTGTGAAGTTAAGTGTTCTTCTAAAAATCTGATTGAGTGGGATGTATCTGTAAACGGAACGTAGCAACGGGAAGGATATTAATTGTTGCTTTTTCAATTAACATAGACGAAGTGCTTGATTTGCAGATCCTATCATAATTTTGTACCATTCACAAAGTGGAGCATAATTGTTCTGCAATGAAAACTTGTAAATAAACAAAATGTAAAGCTGAGTACAAGTGTTCTGCAAATTATAAATAATGAACTTTGGATACCCACGTAGTTAGTGCTTACCACTTGAATGATCTACTAAATTAAGGAAGCTGAAGTATACTGAGTGTTTTGGAAATGGGGATTCTAAGAGGTTTTTAACTGTGAAAGATATATACAATAAGTATTCTGTCAAGAAATGGGAATGCATTGGGCATGCACAGAAAGGAGTTGGTAATAAACTGTAAAAAGTAAAAAGTTCCACTCCTGGATTGATAGGAAAAGTTAAATTGACTGATTCTTTTATTGATAAACTACAGAATTATCACAGCATTGCAATTAGGAGTAATGTTGGAACTTGGTTGAGATGTAGCAGGCTGTAATAGTTGCATTGTTCCATTGTAGCTCTTCTTCTTCAAAGCCGATATATTGTCAGTGTCCTGTATCAACAAGTTGATGCAAGTAATCAGCATGCAAATGCTGAAAAAAAAAAATTCAACCATAACACTTTTCATATACCAGCATATATTTTAAATTCAATTAAACCTATATATATGGAGTTATGTTAACAAGAGTTGTTAAAAAAAGTGCATAAATGCAAAACTCAAAATGCTAATGAATGTTTTAAGGCCATTTTATGGCTAGTTGTTCCAAAAGAAACATTTATAAACTTACAAACATTAATATTTGGAGTGAATTGGTTGTTATTTTTGTGACTAATCTTGTTTGTTTGAATTGGAACAAGCCCACAAAATTCATCTTGGCAAGGAGTAGAAGATTATGCCTGTCACTGGCAAGAGCCTTAAACATCATATAGGTAACAGTACAGTTTTGCCTAGTTTCACCCTAATTTTGAGGGAGAGCATCTCGAGGGTAGATACGAAGATCTCCCGCCTCTCTTTCCATACCACCAGACCACATGAGAAAACTTTTGGCTCACCATATATTTAGAGTGACCCCATGCTGCAAAGAGTACATTTACAAACATCCATGCCTTCTGAATTCGAACCTGTGCCCTTCGGTATGACTATCAGAGTCAATAACCACTATACTGTTTGGGCAGCAAATGTATTATTTAATGATGGAGATATGGATTTGCTTCCGGTATTTTCAAAATTAGATATGTGTCCTGGGTTTTACACTGAGCAGGGGTTTTGAAAATTTGATAAAGTATGAAATTACGACTCTTGGCGGCATTCCACGAGTTGTGCAAAAACAAAAAACAAAAAAAAAAAAAAAAAAATATGTGCATGAAAAAAGTGTGATGTATGTGAGAAAAAGCTAGATGTCACTTAAAAAGCAGGGGAATTTTAATTTTTATAATTTTTTTTTCACTAAAATTGTTTTATGAAGACTTGTTTTCTGAAAAATGCAATTTTTTAAATATTGCCAATGGTTAGCAGTGATAACTCAACATTTTATGAATAAAATAAAATGATACTTTGTATATATATTTCACGTAGTCTGATGCTTGCTCTGAAGTGGAAGATTTTTAGAAATATTAATTGCAAGTTTGGTTATTACTTTATAAATTTTGAATGTGATAATAAAATATCCAATAAATACAATATATTTTGACGTATCTGAAGAATATATGGATATTTTTCAGTTATTTGACTTGCATACAAATCAAGTGTATTTTAATATAATGGAAAACTTTTACTTAAGTAATTTAATCCAAAAGCAAAATTTAATTATTTAAATTTCCATGTTATTTAGCATACGCAATCACGCATAGCTTGTACATGCTATGTTATAGCAATGCTGATGTTGTTTTTGAGCCATAACTTGCCAGCAAATTTAAGAAAATTGAGCAGTAGAAATTTCACACACTTAAACGTCGTTCACAAAAATTGGAAAGTTTAAATGAAATCAGCTGTGATTGTTGATGACAGTGCAAGCGCATTCACTAAACTCTGTGTAACAGTAATATTCCCACACTCCACGACGAAGCAAGAAAAAAATCGCATAACTCCGAATAGAGGAAATAAGACGCATCCCATTTTTTAGACCTATTTTCAAAGGGGAAAAGTAGTCTTATATTCCAGCAAATACAGTAATTAGTGGTTGAAGGATTATGTACAAAAGCTTCCTCTTTGATAATCTTTAGAAACTATATAGGTCCGGTGAGCATATTAGCCATATGTCTCTATGTAGCAACATTAAGATACAGTAGAAAGGCTTCCATAATGACTTGTCTGCTAGATTAGTTTACTCTTGTATTGCAGCAAATTACCATAAGAGGCCTGAATTGATGGCAGTAAGAGGCACATTGTATTCCTTTTATTTTTATTTGTGGAATCAGAGTATATTATTTCAGTTTGTTTTATCCATTTCATAGAAACGCTGTAAACTCTGTATTTTTCCATGATATTTAACAATTAATTATTCTTCCATTAAGTGAATATGGAAATCCAGAATTCCATATACTTAAATACAGATGATATCCAAAAAGCATATCAAAAGACATTATTTTTTAAAATTTTATCTCAAATTATAATTATTTTTAAATATGTTTTATTAAAGTATGTTATATTTGTCACAAAGGGGCATAAATATTTCTTATACAGTTTTGCTTGCATATTCATTGGTAAATATGCTTCAGAAGTTGCAGTGGGTAAGGGAAATTATGTATGGATGATAGCTAAGGCTCTCTGTTATGCAGTATTACTATAACATACGTAAATGTAATGTAAGTAGCTAATGCTAGTATGTTATGTAGTTTCAATAACATACATAATATGTAAACATAGCTAATGCATTATGCTAGTATGGCGTACATAAATAAAACTTAATAGGTAAAGTATGGGCAGTGCAACCAACATTGCAGCATTAAATAAAATAATAAAGGTATTGAAAACATTATTATGTATATCTCTTTTGTGCATTTAAAAGTAAGAACTAATAAATTTGATCCTTCAGAGGCAACAGAGTAGTGAAAATTGTTGTATCACTTAAGTCATATGGATTTTCATGGAATAGTCGAATAATACTTTCTATTGAATCATTGCTCAAACAGGGAAATTTTTATCTGAATTTCAAATTTGTCGTGATGCTCATAACCAAGATTGTCATTTGATCATAGTACTAGATGTCTTTTGGGCTCTGTGTTTCAGCATGTTACGCCCATTTGCACTTTGTACGTGTTTTGAAACTTAGGGATTACTGAGGTACTGATTTTCAAAATTTTCCTGGCCAGACCTAAACTACAGTTACCAAATCAGTAACTGTGGGAGCAAAACTGTTCACTGTCATTTTGTGTCAAAGAAGATTTTGCAAAAACATATTGTTATTTAAAACAAACATTTTGTTTCCTATAAATGCTTTCTTAGAATAATGATTATTTTTTAATAAAATTCAAATTTGACATGTCATCTATAGAAGATTTAAAATTGGTGATGTTTTTACTTTACTGTTGTTCAAAATCTTCTGTTTTGAATTAGATAATTTGTGGCATGTGTAGTGTAAAAGAGAAAATTTGAGCAGCAATGTTGAGTAACATAAAATTATATTAGTTATCCAGGAGCTTAGAATTCGGACTACCGATTTTAACAGTACATCCTGAACTCACTTGCCAGTGATTAAATAGCTGTTTGCATGGTTATTAGCATATTTCTCCATAAATAATCTTCCGTATAAATCGGACAACCCTCAACTATGCTGCTGTGGTGCATTGCCTACACCTAACTTGAAAACTATTTTTAAATTATTTTTGGTTTTTAATTTCAGATTATTTTAAATTTAAGAAATTGTTATGCATAATATTTAAGTTATTCTTCAATACAAATTATATATCTAACTTACGTTTGTGTATTTTTCTGTAGCACTACAATTGCCTCTAGGAAGAACTACTGTGATGCACTTAATTCCCCGTGAAAATTTGCCAGAACCTAATTCGCAAGGTATAGATTTAGCTCGCATTTGCAGTTGTTTTTTGAGTATTATGATATGATCAGAAATGTCTCTAAAAATTATATTGCCATATTTTTCGGCTTTACATAATAATGTAATAAGCATAATTGTATGTAATTTGGAGTTTATTTACTGTAGTCTCATTGCAAAGTATTTCTAGTTTTACTAATGTTGTATGTAATGTCTATAAAGTGATTCCCAGCCTGTGGATCATATACTCCTAGATGTGAAAATTAGGGCATTTTAAAGATATGCAAAATTATTTAATGAAAGAAGAGAACATGGTTCAGTAGTGTGAGACAAATTTATAAGTCTAAAATTGTAAAGTCAATTGAACTTAATGACGAGTCTCGGAACTAAACTCTATTATTTGGCTAAATAAATAAAATAATAAACTCTATTATTTGGCTAAATAAATAAAATAATAAACTCTATTATTTGGCTTCTTGAATTCACATCTTTTAAGTTTTGAATGTATATAAATTGAATTACCAAAAATTTTAGCATCCCTTACTATGGCTTCTCAGTATATCCAAACAGTGCAGCTATGTGACTGTCACTGAGTCAGCTAGGCTGTAATCTTTTGTGACGATATCTAAACAGATATGCTTAAATATATGCTGATGTTATTGAAGTGCATTTAGTGAGGTCTGAAAAGGGTGTCAGAAACCTTAAAAGGATTTAAATCCTTCATAGTATTATTTTATTATATACCTAATTATTCTAGGTTCTTCTTAATCTCATTAATTATGTTAAATCATTTAAATGAAATAAATTTTAAACATTAATTAATTATAAAGCAATTTTCTTAATGAAAATTTTAATGATGAAAAGCAGATTATTAAAGATGCTGAAGTAAAAAAAGGGCTGGGAAAGACTAATTTATAAATTCATCTGGTGTTAAATTTATGGTACTGTGAGACTATTAAATTACTTTAAATACTTTTAAATAATATTTTATTTCTTCTGTAAACGGCACGCTTATTGAAAAAGTTTACTCTTGCCTATCTTATATTGTGTATGTTAAGCTGCTTCTAAATTTATTTCTTTGCAAGACATACATAGTGCTATTTACTTGAAATGCATATAAATTACTTGTAAGAACTGCTACATCAAAGTTATACTGATTTTATCTATGTTTCTGTTAAATTTAAATTAATAGAAAAATACTACTTTTCCCAAATTAAAAATAAGGACATTACACAGTATATCTTGCTCATAACAAAGAGGGAAAAAGTGCACATCATTATATAATGAACCTCGTCCAGTTTTGTATTTTAAAGCCATATCATATTTATCCACTGTAAACACAATTGTCAACTTTTCTCAGAAACTTTTTTTTTCCCAGAATTAGCATGAAATTTGGTTTTCAGCTGCAACACTGTATAATAATAGTGAAAAAATTCCATTTAATTCTATATTAAACATAGATCAGCCAACTGGAAAGAAGAATCGCAAGACCTAAAGCCCGTACCCAGGGTGTGAAATGCAACGGAAAGCTTTTCCAAGAAATGTATTCCACTTGGAATGTTTTGAATAGCAAGTTTGCAGCTGCAGTATTTTACAATAATTGTAAATCGTAAAATGTTGCAAATATGAAAATCCATTAAACACTTTTACATAATTGAGTTATTCACAAAAAAAAAGTAAAGAACATGATCTAATTGCATATGCTGACTTTATATTGGCATGATATTAGTCCTTAACCCCTTAACTGCCGCGGGCGTATATATACGCCTTGCTCAGCCGATGCGTTAACTGCCCCAGATGCGCAGCCGATGCGTTAACTTTGCGAATAATTTTAGGTGTAGCAGCGCAAAGCAAATGATAGCAGTTTGGAAGGACGTATATATACGCCTGGGGCAGTTAACGCATTGGCTGAGCAAGGCGTATATATACGCCCGCGGCAGTTAAGGGGTTAATTCAGGTTCCTTCCACATGCATCCAAACATATTACAATCAGTATTTGAAATTTCACGTGTGATCCTTTTTTTTAAAATCAGATTCTCAGTTTTACTGTAATTGAGCCATACTTACTGCTGTAGCATGTAAAATAACAGTGTATTCATAACAGTTAATTCCTCAAAGAAAAATGGCTAGTTGTGACTAAATCTAAATTACGTGTAAGGATCTATTACTGGTACAAATTTGGAGAGAAACCTTTTGTACTAACAAAAGGGCTTATGTTGAGGGAATTGTAAATCACTCGCTTTTACTATATAACCGTTTATGTGTTTCAGAACTTTTTTTAATGGTTAATTAGCCTCTTTTTAATGCACGTACATCTTCAATAGATAAACTTATTAGACTGTTTTCTTTAACATGTAGATTGCTTCTTTTTTCATCATATTGGTACTGTAACCTTTAAATTCTGAGTAAAAACTTGTCAACATATACTCAGTATATTTTTATTCCAATGTTCTCAAGAAGAACGAAATTTCTATTATGAAAATTATTTCATGTACACTTTTAACCAAATAATAATGAACTCAGCATTAGTAATATATTCAAAAATAGAAATACTACATACTTTTACTCTGTGCATTAACTATTTGAGTCCGGCGCGCGCTTCATTTGTCGTATGCCAAAAATACGACTCAGCGCGGTAGCACTTCACTTGTTTTGTATCGAGAATGCGAAGACGCTGCTGTTGGTTAGTATACTTGAAAAAAGAATTATTGAAATATTCAATTGGTTTCATATCAGGAGGAGGGGCATGCTTTAGTCCAGGTACTTCAGAAAAAGTATTCGATTTGTACGAAAAAATTGTATCCACAGGTAAAAACTCATCAATAATATTGTCATCGGAGGTACTTGCGTTATTTCATCATCATCACTGCTATCACTAATAACTCGTAATCTCTTAGAACGAATGATGATGTCACTTCCACTATCTCTTTCAAGGTCATTACTATACTCATTATCACTTCTCATAACATAGTCACTTTCAAATGAATCAGAACTTGACATGGGTTATTTCGTAATTATCAGTATAACACGTGATAAAAAAGAATGAAAACTGCTATTGATATCACTACAACTGCTTTCAATAATTGCGTAAAGTATACTAACTAACAGCAGCGTCTTCGCATTCTCAATACAAAACAAGAGAAGCGCTATCTCTCTGTGCCGTATTTTTGGCATACGACAAGTGAAGCGTGATAGCACTTCACCGGACTCAAACGGTTAAATGAATACATCCTTAAATTTTGTGTTGTTATAATATTACACACTTGTTTTAAATTATTACATTATACTGTTAAAATTTAATTTAATTAAGTTTATTATAATTCTTTATATTTAAATGTAGTACATGTTTGATTACATTAAGTAAAAAAAAAAAAACTTTTTTATAGAATTATGTAGTAATCAAATTAAATTGTAATTATAAAGATTTTAAGACAGAAAATAAGTATATTATTGTGTTGAAGGACAAAGTGAACAAAAAATGGTGTAAAGGTAAAGTTAGTTTTATTTAATAATATTTGCATACTTCGAGGCATTAAATGACTGAATTTGGTTTCAATTAACATACAAGAGCTGTTCTGAAGTTTCAGGGACTGAACTACACTGCATGCCATCACAAAGGTATTCTGTATTATATTTTTCTGTTCTCAAGAAAGTCAATATACAGTTTTCATCTGTTTACTGGCTATACAAGTAAGATGAGCTGTTGTCTGTTCATGAATTATCTACTGGTGTAGCAAAATGCCACAGGATTGTTAAGAAGCTAAAAATGCTCTGTTTTTCTACAAGATTGTTGTCATAGCCACAAAATAAAGAATGCAGGATGTGTCATATTCTGTGGACCAGGCATTTCTTTAAAGAGCAGCAAATTCTTGAAAGGAAATAATCACCAATATGCACTATAATAATATATTTAGAATAAGACTGAGAGAAGACCTTATGATCTAGAAACAAAGCAGTAGTTTAGCCTATAGAAACATTGACTAACACCTTCCAAAATATTTTCAATGGGTTCCTCAAAGTCCCCCCCCCCCCGCTCCCTTGATATTTGTGGAATTGCACATACTGATTTTTAGAGAAAGAGTAAAGTGGAACTTATTATGCTGATATTTTATAAGTTCTTTTGAAAGGTGCCATTTGGAAATTTGATGAGGAGGGGACTTATTTGCTTCAAGGAAAATTGTGTCTTCTACTGGGTAGTCCTAGGCTACATCTAGCACAAAGGCAATGAAAACTGAAGAAGAAAAAATTAGTGGACAGCTTCTAGACCAATGATTCTCAACCATGTTTTGCCCCCCTTTCACCCTCTCATTGTTGTTAAGTCATTCTTCCTCCTTCCAAAACAAAAAAATACCTGTGTACATATATATATTTATATACTTGCCAACCTATGACACTCAAAAATCAGGAGATTATTTTAAGAAATCGGGAGATTTTTCACAATGTTAAAAAGTTTAAATGATGAAAATATAGTTTTTAATAATGAATTAACTTTAAATAGTAACTAATTCTTAAATGAAATCAACACAAAAATACCTTACACATAAAAAACATTTTTATTACTTGCATCGTTTAAGAAAACGAAAAAAAAAAAAAATTTTAATCAGTTTTCGTACAAATGTTATAAACAATAGCAGATTTTGCTTTCTTTAAGAAAGAAACTTCATAATTTTGTTCATAGCAATTGCCACGTAGGCCTGCTTTCGCTAATAAAAGTTTTTCTAATGTGTCATCACTAATTTTCGATCTAAATTTAGTCCTCGTTTCCGCAACAACACTGAAAATCCTCTCACACTCTGCATTAATATGGGGAAGTTCAAGATGGCCAACATAATTCTAGACAGTTTACTATATTTTAAAATTCCATCAGCATCTTTCAGTTTTCCAATTAAACTCCACTGGGTGTCAGTCCTAGCTGATTTTATAACTTCATCCAAATTTTCTAATTGTAAACTGCTGTTATGCAGCTGTTGGAAATGTTTCAATTTTTCCTTCCTTTTAGAACTCCTTTCAAGATAATAGTAAATAACAATATGTTCATCCACATTTATTGGTATAGAAGGTGCCCCTTTTTCAGCTGCTAAATTTAAGACGTGACAGGTGCACCTCATAATCTGCAAATCTGAATTTTTTTTTCCCCAAGATGCCTGCAACACCAGTCTTCAAGCCTACCAATACTGGTGCATTATCGGCACCAAGTGCTGAGCAATTATCCAGAGGGACTACATTTTCTTTTAAAGTTGTAATAATTAGCTGTGCTATAGTAAAGCCTGTCAAATGTCCTTCTAAAGTGGGGACAGAAAGTAAACTGCACTCATTTTCTGAAAACTCTGGATTAAAAAAAGAAACACTAATTGGATACAGTTTTGAATCAGTTTATTGCTTCCATCCGTAGAGAGGCAGAACGGAGCTGTTTTAATGCAATTAATAACTGAAGATTTATTTTTCAAATCCATTTCTTTAACAATTGCACCTGTTTTGGTTCTTGCACTGAGTATTTCTTAGCGATTTCACTATCGGGAAACATTTTTCTAAATAAAGCTATAGCGTGATCCGATGCATTCAGTGGCAGGTTGTGCTCCAGTAAAAAGGCAGAGAACAGATATTCTGCATCAATAACTTTTTGGTTTATTGCTTCCCAATAAAAATTAAATTTTTCGTTTTTTTCAAAACAAATCATTTTGTCCTTGTGTTTTTGTATACGTACATGTTTGAGAATATCCGCCCTTCCATCATGCAAAATCGAAAAATCGCAATAACAGGCGGTACACATCGCAAATTTATTACATTTCCTTGAGGAAATAATGGAAGGAAAGTCAACTGCATACGATTTTTGAAACGTACATGAGTATTTCACCTTTTTCGCAGGACATAAGAAAAGATGATAATTTCTAAAACTATTTTCCGAAGGCATGTGTACTCAAGACAAAATGACCGAAGTAACTAAAGAACATCCAAATAACAGCTTGCTTTGTCCTCATTGGTTAATATATGCCAGGTGACAAGCAATGGAGCACGATGCCCATTGGAGAACTGGAGAACGAAGTTTCTGGATACGTATATGCTCTCACTCACAAAGCAGAAGTTATCTAATTCACAAGGTTTTGTTTTAGATATAATCTAGAGAAAATTCAATTGCTTTCAGACGTCCAAAATCACATTTTTTTGTTCATATAAAAAAGTATTAAGCCAAATTCCATAACAATCGTGAGAAATTTTAAGAATAAGAAAAAGTCGGGAGAAATATATTGTAAATCGGGTTGGCGGGAGAGCGGTCGAAAATCGGGAGTCTCCTGCCTAAATCGCGAGAGTTGGCAACTCTGTATTTACATAAAAATTATTTGTAATGTGTTTTATAAATTAAACGGCAAAACGTATAGAAAATGTTGTCATAAACTAAAGCTGAATACTTAACAATTCAATAAAAGCTGACCTCGTTCCACTTCCTTAAACTATGAAATTCCTCCCTGGCTGAGAACCCCTTTAGTTTTTTGCTATACAGCCCATATCTGAGTTAAGAGGATCGAAGTTTGGTGTAGACCAAAAAATAAAAAGCTGCTGCATTTGCTGTTTTAACAACAGTTGTCAACATATAATCTGCAACCTGGGTCTGACAGGCTATGGCATCTTTAGAAATAGTATATAGAAATGGTGGAAGCTGCTGTTTTGAAAAGGAATCTCGCATTAAATTGCCTCATACTCCAAATGATAATTTCAATCCACCAATTTTCAGAACAATTCTTGTAGTAGTTATTTTAAGTGTGTAATATTTGTAAACTGTTCATGTAAGAAATAGTTGAAAAATATTGTAAGGTTTTCTTTAGGTGTTTAATCATTTAAAATTCAAATAACATTCAAAAGTTAGTGAATAGTCTTTAAAAATGAGATATATAACTTATATATATATATATATTTTCTATGTCAGTTTAAGTAATGCATTCTGTTCTTTTAAATTTTGTTTTGTGATTTCACAATGAGTAATGGTGTTTCCTTTTACAGATCAGCGGCATAAAAGCAAGGAAAGAAGCAGTGGTTGCTGTAGTTCAGCATGCACAATATTATAGGCTGTGCTGATGGAAAAAATAGTAATTTCACAAAATGTGTCTCAGCAACAATAATTATGGGGACGGAATTAAAACGGTATCTGTTCCTGTTCAGATTTTTCCGTAGCCTCTTTCCAAAAACAGAAGGCTGTGGTTTAGAGAACTATGGTCACGGGTTTAAACTAGTCTGTAATTAATCCAGCACTCTGTTGTCTGCTATGTGCTGCATTTATTATGTTCAGTTTCATTTTTGTAGATCAGCCTGTGCAGGTTTAATCTTTACTGGGTTTACTGCTCCTTAGTGTATGCTGATCCACATCGTTATAGTATTGGTGATCACCTTAAATTTAGAACGAAGTCCCTCCAGACAAATCAGATTAATCATAAGTGATGCATGCAATCCTGCTTTTGCTGCATTTTTAAACTCTTCAAAAGTTTTAGTCATTGGTTTTTTACTTATTATTCTTGTTTAGAGAATTATCAAAATGTGTATTTGGACGTGGTTGTACTTTTAATCCCTAGACCTTTCAGCTGTTGCAGATCATGACATGTTTGAACATTTTATTGATCTTAATCTTAAGAAAATCATTCCAGAATTATCTTAGCCTAGAACAGTTGTGGACTGGCAGTATTTGTGCAACTGATGTGTGTGTGATTATTGGACATAGGACAAAGTGCTTGTTAGTTATTTGTACATATTTTTGCTTATATGTTCCTTTAAAGACTAGCTCTGATGTTATGGAGCTGTGTATGTAGAATATATTTAAGTAAAAAAAAAAAGATACTGAAGTACTGTGGCATATGCAGTTTGAAAACAAAATGCATATACTAAAAATAATGTTATTAAAATTTTGTATTTTGGCTTTCAAAGTTGTTTTGCAAATTCTTCTTTCATCCTTTACCATTTGTTATGGTTATCAAAATATTATATATGTGTCCTATCAGACACTGAATGTAGCAGTAAATTTTGGTTAATTGAATATAAATAATCTACATTAAAAAGCTTGGTTTTATTATTGCTTAATTATATATTTTTCGTAATTGCATATGTCACCTTTCAGTATTGTTGACATATAGTGATCTGTTCATGATATATATTGTACAAATAAATACTGGAGAGTTTACTGTTGTTACATTGCCCTGAACTGCCAGATAGATTTTATGCTTATTGTGAAATCCCATGCTTCACTTGTTAGATCTGACTGGATATTAAATATTATTTTTAATTAATTTTTATTAAGGTTTGTAGGATCAAACATTTTATATGGAGCTTGTGCAAGAAACTTTTGAGTTGTAAACAATTTTATTCACAGAAGCACTGACACAGATTTGGCAAGAGCAAATAATTTCATTTTTCACAAAATGCTTTGCATTTTTTCTGCAGATTCTATGATTGCTGTGCAGTGCATGGCATAGTTCCCATAAAAAATATAATATCTTAATGATGCAATGGACTCAATGTAAAGAATTATGTAAACCATCTTGTGTCCCCAGCAGTGTAATTAGTCTGTACATATATTGTATGTTTGGATTGTAAAGTTTTGAGCCTTTGTACATAGTCTAATCTTATGCATGTGTAACTTTACTGAGCACTTTGTTAGACTTTCCTTTCCTTCCATTGTAGCCAAGAAACAGAGTTTCTGTTTGCAATACTGTTAAATAATGGAATCTAATTCTGTGTGCCATTTTAACACCTTTTATCTTAATAAAGTAAAAATTATTCACGTATTTGTGTCTGACTAACTTTATAGAAATTAGCTGTAAACTAAAAATGGAAGATTTTTAAATTTTAAGTCTTCTTTTTTTTTAACTGGGTTTTTCAAATTTAATAATGAAAATAGTTGTATACAAATTTTGAGAAAATTATAAATATTATTACATTTTACAAGTTTTTCTGAGTTGCACAGTTCAGTTTATTATGCATTAAAGGTGTTTTTAATCTAATAGTTCAAATTTAGAGAAGAGATAGACAACATCAATCTGAGCCATATTCACAAAGCATGACTGGATATGCCACTCACAAGTGACAAAAGTGAAAATGCAGCAAGAACAAAATACATAAAAGCAATGTGTAACACTTTGTTAAACAAAATTTAATAATAAGCAACTGATAGACACTGAATATGGTTTTGCAGAAGCTATTCAAAATTCCTTTCAGTGGCAAAGCCATGTGCCAAATATTACTGAGAATTTTCAAAGTTACCTGGAATTTTGTGATTATTAGTAGCAGTGTTGGCAGTTCTTACTGTTCTTGCTGTTGTGTCCAGTGCCCATTTCTTGCTGTGAGGTCAGAAATCATTCATTGGGCTTGAAGTCTGAAGTATCCCGCTCAATATTCATACAACGATGCAGTTCTCCTTACAAAGCCCCCAAGATGCAAAGCTGTAGCACTGGCATTATAGTACCACCTATTCATTTTCATTCCTGCTTTTCAATGTGAATATAATTCATACCAATGTTCTCCATCTCCCCCTCAAAGTTTGTGCACAGAGTTTCGACACACCCTGTATAAGTTCATCAAATATCAGTTGATAGAGTTGTATGTTCTAATAATTTTAATATATTGATCAAATATATAGGAAAATAACGAAAAAACTGCATGTTTTCGGAAAATGTAAGTAAATATTGACAACCACAGATATCATGTAAAGGATTTATTAGTTTAAATATGCAAGAATATATACTAATTACTTATAGAAGAATTGTTTTAAAGTGTAATTGCACATATTCGTATAGAAAAGTGGAAGACATTGACTCCATTATTCTTCCTATATCTGCCACCGACTGGCTGTTAACTTCTATGGATTAAATTTATCATTTAACGCACATTTTTAATACGCAAATGCCCATAACAGACTTTTAGGTTGGTCAGAGTTTAATAGTGATTTACTATATTTATTTATCCATAGTGTATTTTTTATTTAGACATATATAAAATGTGTTAGCTTTTTGTGACAAGATGCCAGACAAGTTAGTAAATAGCTTCTGTATAAACAATTCTAGGTATCACATTAATATTTAAAATTCATTTGCATATATTATCATGAAATGTGTAATGAAAATGTTAATAAAAGTCATCTGTTTTATTCTGTTGTTTTATCTTTTTTTTTTAATTCCACCTATACATAAAAATATTTTTGTTGAGAATATTTGTTTGCTATTCGTCATTAAAATTGCTGCACCTGGTAAAAAAGCAAATAGTAGAATTTTATTTATTTTACATATACAGTATAATGGGCAGAAGACGTAATTAAATTTGCAGGCAGTTTGGGATGTACAGTATGCATAATTCAGTACACAGAACTGTCACCGTTGCCATCAACAGTGGCTGAAATCCAACTGAGCATCGAGTTGAACTGAGCTTGGATGACAGATAATGGAATTGCATACGACTTCAACTCTATGCCAGAGTTCATTAATCTTAGTGGCTGGCAGCTGGTGGCATCCCAATCTTCCAGCAAGTCACAATCTGATATTCTGAATGGGTGAGAGATCTGGATAACTTGCTGGCCAAGGGAACAGTCAAACCCCATTACATTTATAGAAGGGTGTGGACAGCATGCAATCATGCATTACTTTGTTAAAAGGTAGGGTCTCGGAGGCCTCGAAGATAGGGCACAGCCACAGGCCTTAACACATCAAAAATGTAACAGTGACTGTCTACATTACTTGCTATGCAAATAAGGGGTGACTGGAATGTATACCCAATAGCATTTCATACCAGCCTGCCAAATGCTGGGCCCATATGATGATGAATTTAGGCTGTGATGGTCAATATTCTTTGGTGTCTCCAGACATGTGTATGCCCATCATGATGCTGAAGGCAGAATTGGGATACATTTGAAAAAAGTGTCATTGTTGTGTCCAGTGTCTTTATTTATCACACCACTGCAGATGCATCTGTCTCTGCTGCACCACCATGAGAAGCCACAACAGTGGTTATTGTGCTAAAGGTCTGTGATGCTGCAGACATCATTGCATTATCCATGCAGTACCTGGCATCCTGTGCACAACCAAGTGGCTCACTCAGGATACATACTGGTGTCTGTACGGTCCCACAAGACCGAGAGGACAATGTGTCCATTCTGTCAGGTGTTAATGGTCAAGAGCTTCTAAAATCTTGCTGCATGGCACTCAGTATGGCCCTTCTGGACCCATACATTCACCTGGTAGTCAGAGGATCCCAACACAAGCAGCAGTACTGAGGAACGATACATTACAGTCTCCATAGGCTATAAACCCTTCTGCTATGAAATTCAGACATGTTATGTAGGAGTTCCTCCTTCTTACATGAGGTAATAACAACCAATATTCAAATGCAATTTCTAAATGAGAAACCTGCTGTGCAATCTTCTCAATTACACATAATATAGGTGACATTACTCGTATCTGTTTTGTGTGCATATGCTGGAATGCTAATCATTTGCATATCCTAGCAGTATCTTTCATGCCAGTTTGACTTTTTTAGTATAACAACCTCATGGTATAGCAATTTTAATGGCTAGTAGTGTATTTTATTTTTTCTGGTAAATATTTGTTAAGGTACTAAGAAATTTCAAAATATTTTATCGTTGTATAAACTGAAGTTATTTGGTTTTTTTCCAATACCAAATTAGTTTTCTTCTGATTTAAGTAAAGAAGTATAGTTATATGTCTGATTAGGTATAGAGTTACGTGTTTGATAAATGACTTAAATTTACCTGTATGGAAATATGAAATATGATTACATCATAAAAGCACCAATGAAGAAGAAAATAAAATAGTGATTGTAATATAAATGGATGCATTTGTTGTTAATACCATACAGGAGAAAACTTTTACTAAAATCATAAATGAGGTATATATATAAATCACATTAATTATATGATAATATGCATCTAATAATTTCATTGCAGCCTGAAACTATATTGAAAAACTCGCATTTTTACATTTGTACACTGCACAAGGGGCTGGAGTAACCAATACTATAAACACATGCTTAGAGCATCAAGGAGAGGGTTTATGGGTTTATTTAATTATGGTAAAGCACACTAGGGCTATCTGCCTAAGGGGAGAGATGCCTTTGTGGAGGACTTTCTAAGGGAAACTGGCTCGTATATACGTTACACATGGGGAAAACCACGAAAACGCCCATGCAGCCAGCCCGTCCGTGGGATTCGAACCTCGGAACGAACGACCAGTGTTCAACGACTTTACTGCTCAGCCACTGCATCAAGGCGAGGGAACACCAGTGGCGGCTCGTGGCTAAACTTACTGGGGGTGCTATTCCAAAAAAAAAATAAACCTTTGTTTTAAAATTGTCTAAAAGGAAACAAACATGTATAAAAAGAAAATTTATTTTGAAACTTCATGAAATTTTACAAGAAAAAAATTAAAAATTACTTTAACCAAAATTGTTACAATTCAATCTTTGTCTATTGATTTAAAAATGAAATCCATTCTTGTTTTAATTTGCGCGAGAAAAGATCAATAATTTTCTCCTGGATCTCTGGATGACAACTGAGGAAATTTTTCTTTATTGAAAGCAATGCAAGCGCATTTAGTCTTTCCGAATTCCTAGTGCTTCTTAGAAAAATTTTCATTTTTTTCAATGCTGAAAAGCAGCCTTCTGCCTCTGATGTAGTTATGGGAACTCTCAGAATTTATATCAGTATCGTAATTTCACTAAGAACATCATCTAGATTATTTTCGAGGATAAATTTCAGTAGCTCAATTAATTTGCAAGTATACGTTTAGTTCAGTTTCAATCTTTTCTTTGTCAATCATTGGATATGCTTCAGTGGTCGGTACTGTTTCTTCTTTCTTCTGTAGAATGTTCATTCCTAAAACTAGCGAAGCATTTCTTGTTTAACAATTTAGCAGCTGCTAAGTGTTTAATGGAAGAATATCGGTGCATTATATCAATACATAGTATAAAGTCACATATTTCTTTAGCTTCTGCCATCAGTGTTTTTAAAAAGTTCTCACAGTACTTTGAGTTTCTTAATTCTAAAATAACAGTTTTGAAATTTGTTATATATTTGTTAACTTTAAATTTTCTGGATTGCATTTAGTTGTATATTATTTCAACATGAGGCATCTGATAAAAAAGCTCTAACCAAAACTTGAAATTATCATCATTTAGATATTTTAAAATTCCTGTTGTTTTTGCAATAGTTTGATCTGCATTTGATGTTGATTGAATTTCAGTAAGGCAATTCTTTAAAAGGTTGCGAATTTTCATGAACTCTGTTTATGGCCCGTATGCTGAAGTTAAACCTTGTGGAGGAATACCTCATGCGCTGAGTAAAAAGAAATCACGTTTCCAACGACATGCCAGAATTTCGGCACTGCAAGAGCGACAGTGCTCTTCTCTCTACCCGTCTCGCATGCTGTTTTCTGTGTGCGCATGCGCACAACAGCCAAACACCACTCCGCTGGAACTGTGAAGCGCGCAGTTCCCAAACATAGACTTTCGTACCTTTTCCATAAAGTGGGAGATGGCTACTGAAATTAGGCTTGGATTATGTATTGCAAAAGTATAAAGAAAATTAAAGACTAAAGGGCACACTATATTGAATATTAAAAATAATAATAAGTGGAAATAGGGGGTGCCACTGGGGAACACCACCAAAATGGTCCCTAAGGTAGTGATGAAAGGGATGCCAAAAAAATTTTATATTGCCTGTTTCACAATGGAATGTATGGTGCAGCTAAACCAAAACTGAGGCAAAAGAAATGAGTAACATTTATAGAATGTACTGCACTGATTAGGTGTTACACGGAAGATGGAATTTAAAAAAAAAAAAAAACTGGCATAAACATAGTGAGGGCACCAAAGTCTCTTAAGAGATTTGGGCATCTGGGAAGGTCTTAATCTCTCCCTGGCTGCGAACTAAAAATTATTCTGTGTCAAGCTGTGTAACATAAAATGTAAGAAACAAAACTAGATATTTGGTAATTGTAAAATATAATAAGTTAAAGAAATATCAAAACTGCTAAAATTTTTGGTGAACCACTGCTGAAGGTCCAGAGAGTTTTAAGAAACTCTAATTTAAAACATTAGACTGAATATAACCATGTTTTGAATTCAACCTTTATTTACTTACTTTCATTTCCTGTAACAAGTGATTGATGAATTATTTTTTACGTTCTGTTAACTGAAAACGAGCAACTTTTTCTGTTTTTCTGTCCTGAACTTTGAGCTTAATTGAAGGCACATAATGTGGATGATTAGGATCATTAGATGGTTTACCTGACAAAAGTATGTATAGTATTGGAAACAATAAAAAATAGCATAAACTTCTATTTTGATACTTCATATACTAATACTTTTCTATGTACTCTCTTAAAATATTGCAATTTTCGTAAACAATACTATGTGCAAACTAAGAATAAAAATTACAGTTAAAATATATTAAACAAATGCTCAGTAAATTTCAATTTGTGTGCTGAAAATCACTTGAATTCCAAAAATAAACCAATATAACACGAAAAAAAAAAAGCATCAGCAAATAATATTTTCTCTGAAAAGTGATCACATGAATGTAAAGATTTTAATATATTTAAAAAATTCCTATATGCTTAAAAACTAAAAAAAAATTGTATCTAAAGATCATAAAACAGTACGTGAATTCTTAAAACATAATGAATCATTAGTGTCTGTGATGGCGAAAACCGTCGCCAAAGCATCTTCAAACACCGCTGATTAGTTTTGGTTTGGTTTGGTTTATTAGATTACGGCAAAGCACTCGAGGGCTATCTCCCTTAAGGGAGGGATGCCTTCGTGGAGGACTTTTTAAGGGAAACTGGCTCGTATACACGTTACACACGGGAAAACCACGAAAACACCCATGCAGCCAGCCCCATTCCAGGGAATCGAACCGAACTACCAGTGTTCAGCGACGTTACCGCTCGGCCGCTGGTGAGCCCAAACACCGCTGATACATTCTTTATAAGTTTTGTCAAAAATCTTTATGATGTATGCTTACACATCCATTAGTATGATATGAAATGTTTACTATGTTACTATAAATCTAAGTATTAACTATCCGTAATAAAATGAGTACTGCAGAGAGTAGATGAATTATTCGCAGTCCACGTTTCTCTCTAAGAACGGCAGCTTCCCACAGGCGCCTAACTAAGAACATATAGTGAATTTGAGTTTCAGAAACCATCGCCTCCTTTTACTCCGCAAGTCAGGTGGCGGCCATCAGTCGACGAAAAAGGTAATTTTCTGGTCGAAGATCCAAATCAGTATACTGAAGAATCTAGTATAAGTAAAAAATGTTAAGAATGTAAAATGCCAGATGGATATTTGTGCTTTTCTCTGGGAAATAGAGACCATCTAAGAGAGTTGATGCAGTTGTTAGGATGAATGAGAACTGAATGGAAGACATTTCTGGCAAGTTTTTGAATATAATCTTGAATTGTATCTTCTTTGAGATCATGGTGGATATACGAATTTGGAATGAAACATGGCGCGTTGATAATCTCTCTGAATGCTTTGTTTTGAAGAACTCGGATGTGTTGAAGGTGAGTTTCGGCTGCATGGCCCCAGACAGGACTAACATAGAATAATTCTGGTCGAAGTATAGGTTTATATAAGAGGAGTTTATTAGAAGCGGACATATGACTTCTTCTGCCAAGAAGTGACTGCATAGTTGCAAGCGTGATATTAATTTTTTTCACAGTTTCCCTGAGATGTTTTTGAAAAGTCAATTTTTTTATCAAGAATGACTCCTAGATATTTAACTTCATCAACCCAGTCAATTTCTTCATCAAACAGAAGAGATCAAGGTGGAGTGAAATTAGTCTGGCCTTTGCGAAAAATTATTGCTTTTGATTTTTCGGTATTGACTGTAATCCTGTGAGGTAATGTTGAAGAAGGAGCTGGACAACAGTAACAGTAGAAGCTTGGGTCATAATTGCAGTATCGTCTTGTGGGCCTTAGGAATATCGTAAATGTAAATGTTATATAAATATGGAGAAAGTACAGATCCTTTGGGCACCCCAGCGAAAATTTTTCTCGTTGAAGAAACAGAACTGCCAATTTTTACTGCAAAGATTCTGTCTTGGAGATAGGAAGCAATAAGTCTAATACAATGATCGGAAGAGTTGATAAGTTTGTATATAAATCCCCGGTGCCATACCCCATCAAAAGCTTTCGAAATATCAAGGAAAATTTACAATTGAAAGGGAAGGTACGGTAGGGAATTTACAATTGAAACCGTCAGTAACATAATTGATGACACGAAGCAGCTGGTGATTAGTAGTGTGAAGATGACGGAAGCCAAACTGTTCTTCTGGAATGTAGGAGCTCTGTGGAATAATTTGATTAAGATGATATAGAATAACTTTTTC
The DNA here is from genome assembly GCF_044657685.1 of Stegodyphus dumicola. NCBI lineage: Eukaryota > Metazoa > Arthropoda > Arachnida > Araneae > Eresidae > Stegodyphus > Stegodyphus dumicola. Next base: position 14,368,118 of record NC_140772.1, on the reverse strand, counting down.
AGCTATTTTAGAAAGTTGACTGAGAAGGCTGATTGGGCGGTAGCTCTGGGGAAACGTTGAATTTTGATGCGGTTTTGGGAAGACGACGATGATGGCATGTTTACATATATTAGGAAAGTAAGAGAATTTGATGATAGAGTTGATTATCTTAGTAAGACAAGTGATGGCATTGATAGGAAAATGTTTCAACGCTTTGGTAGAAATACCATCAGCACTTGGAGCTTTCGGGGGTTTCAATGAGCTTATATAATCGGCAACCAGCTTAGGCGTGGCAAGGAATGTAAAGTTCAAAGGACCTGACGTTTTTAGGAAGGTATTAACAGTATCATTAACTTTGGAGAAATGATTGCTGTCGTAGGGGGTACTATTGGGAGTAAACGTTTCTTCTAGTATATCTGCAAATGTGTTAGCTTTATCTTCGTCTGAATAAATCATTCCGTTGGTACCATGAAGTGGCAAAATTTGCTTGATGGGTTTCTTAAATTTCTTTGCAATGTCAGAAAGAGAATTATTTTCAGTTGCGAGAGAATTGAGGAAGTTTCGCCAGAGTTACGTCTTGAAGTTACTAATGTTCTTTTTGATGTCACGTAGAAGAGCGTTCGGTTGCGTTTTGACCCTTGGGTCTCTTGTATTTTGCCAGTTTTTCCTAATATGATTTCTGCATTTGAATTTTTGTCTTATGCTGGTTGGAAGAGGAAGAAAAGGATGGAACTTTATGAATTTATTGTTTGAAAATTGATAGCATGTTGAATATAGGTGGTAAAATTCTTTATTTCAGACTCAATATCGTCTTCATTAGTAATTTTGGCATTTCCAGGAATAGTATCTGAAATGATTCTTGAGAATTTTTTCCAGTCTGTAACGCCAATACTCTTGCCCAGTGAAGGTAAGTAACTATTTATGCTGATTTCAAGAAGAATGGGATTATGGTCAGATGAAAGAACTGCAATAACAGAAATTTGGCAATTACAGTCGAGGTTTTGCGATAGAAAAAAGTCAATAATAGAAGAATTATTAGAGCCGTAATGCATAGGTTCAGCAGGGGCATGAATGGTATAATTTTTATTTCTCGTCCTTTTTATTGCTAGCACCGTGATTCCAGCATTGATGCTTAACGTTAAAATCTCCTTCAATTAAGGCAGGAGAGTTAAGACCCAGTAGCTGTTCAATTTCAGAAATGATTGGACTATTATTAGAAGGTATACAGATATTAGAGATAATGAATTTTTTGTGCTCAATTTGAATTTCGATAGTATTGCTTTCAAAAGAGGTAGAAAAATTTTGTTTTTGTTGATGTTGGATGCTCCTTTTAACAAAAGTTATAATTCCACTTCCGCGACCGGTTTCTCGATCCGTATGGTAAATAGAATAATTTGTGTAAAGCACTTTTAGCGCAGGTTTCAAATGCGTTTCCTGTATAAGAATTACATCAGGTTCCAGTTCCAGAAGAAGAACACCAAATTCATCTTTTTTGTTAAAAAGGCCATTAGCATTTCATGAAAGAATTTTGATGTTTCTCTGATTAATACTGCGTGGCATGTTAAAGGCAATTACTAATTTTTTCAAGAATGTCCACAATTGCACTTATTTTGACTATAGGCGAAGTTTGCTTCTTCATAGTTTTGAGGCCTTCTGTAATAACAGTTTATATTGTTTTTAATAAACCCAAATTACTGATGGATTTCTAGGAAAATATAACATTTTTATTTTAGGTAATAAATTAGTTCTAATATTTATCAGAATAAAACAAAAAATTAAACACTTCTAAAATAAATTTACAACAGCAACTAAACAAACACAGTAATACCGGAAATGGAATTTTCTTGAGTGTTCGGGATGTGAGCGCCCTCTTCGTTGTGCTTTATAGAAAACTTCATCAATTCTGTCCGTCCGGCGTATTTCCAAACCCTACGTCTACCCCACTTTTCGAATATTTGACGTCACGGAAATATCGACTAGTTTCACCTGGCAAGACGGCGTACTCCAGGGGGGACCCAAAAGCGATGCGCAGTGCAGGGAGAAAGTTATGCCACATACGCATGACGTCATGTGGGTGACAGCGTTAGTTCTTGGCATTTGTTTACTTTCGTTGCATCAACAGTTTGATTTGATTTGTGTTGTTAATTTGCTATTATACCTAAGCGGAAGTGGCAAATTGTGCTATAGCGTTGTGTCAGAATTATACACGTTAATACGTTTTTTGCCGGAAAACGCTTTTTACAATCAGATAAAATAACTATTTTTTTAATGAATTTATGTAGTTTTCATACATAACTGTGATGTAATTTTACATTTATTTTTCATTTTACTGCTATTTTACATTTAAATTGAAAAATTTCTCATTTTAAATCATTTTTTATCATAATCTTCATTTTGTGTATGAGACTTACATCGTAGTGAGATATTTAAACTCAGTGTCATGTTTACCAATACTGAGTACCTAAATGATTAGTTAATAAATTTGCGTATCCAACTTCATTCACATGTTTTGGTTACTTTCTTTACATCCCAAACGTAACTCTATGTATTGAAGCAGCGTCTGGGTTAAGCTTTGCGAACTAAGTAAACTGATACATGCCTCACCGTGAGGAAAGGACAATTTCTCGACCACACTATGCTGCAAACATCGAATGAGTGAGTGACATATTTCCTTCAGTGTTATTTAACTGATGCATACAGGTATGTGTGATGTAATTTAATTGATATAACTTACACATGCTTGAACCTGAAGGAAAACAAATCTGTGTATAATGCTAGAATACAAATAGCGAAAGAGAAAGTAAGATATTCTGTTCAGTGTTATTTAACTGCTGCATATGTTTTAATTTTGATTCCATATAACTTGTTTTTAATTATAAGAGAAAGAAAAATAATTCAATATTGAACACATATTTCGAGTATAACAAAAGTATTTTAAGAAACAAGCTAATAAAAATACATTAGTGATTAAAAATATTTAATTTGTGTACAGACTGAATTGAAATTAAGATGTGGTGGTGTATTTAATTATAGCAAAGCACACTAGGGCTATCTGCGTAATAGGTGTGATGCCTTCGTGGAGGACTTTCTCAGGGAAACTGGCTCGTATACATGTTACGCATGAGGAAAACCACGAAAACACCCATGCAGCCAGCCCGTTCGCGGGATTCGAACCGAACTACCCAGTGTTCAGCGACTTTACCGCTCGGCCGCTGGTGGACCGAAACTAAGATGTAAGGCAAGTTTATTATTATTATTATTGTGCGTATATGTGTAAGAAAATGTATTTTAATTGTTCCATTTTTAATGTATGAAAGGAAGAATAGGATGCCAATATCGAAGATTATTTACTATAGCAAATAATCACGTCAGGATAAATGTTATATAGAAATCTTGGGAGTGTAAGGGATTATAAGAGTACTTTTAGATTATACTGAAAATATACGCACTTCTGCAATAATCTGAAGTGAATCAGTATGAAGTGACTTTTCACTTTAAAAAGAATGTGATAAGTATACTATTTAAAAGTATAATGACGGATATTAAGAAATTTGTAGAATTTTATGGTATTTAAATATGAATTTGTTAAGTCAAATCTTTTTATATATATTTTTGCTTGAGATATGTAATTTAAACTGAAAATCACGATCATATATTTCTCATGGAAAGTGCATGAGCAATGAAAATAAATAGAATAATACTTTTTGATTATGTTTTTACCACGGTCTTAGCAGTTATGCCATCATGTGTTCTGTTCAACAAGATTTATTTAGTGCAAACAATACTACGAAAAAATATTGAAAAATACCTTGTTTTACAATATTTATTTCCCTTAATTAACTTAAATATCGTTTTTCATTTTCTAATGCTTTCCTTTACGAAAAGAATTTAATGTTTACAATTATTTTCAGCATTCGTACGAATTCTGTGCATAAAATAAACATTTTCTTTAACAAAATACTTAATCGGAAAGTATATACCCCGTATTTCCGGTATATCTACCACATATAAAATGATTATTTTGCTTTAGTTTACATTTTTTCCATTACCAAAATCATGTAGCAGACGCGTCGGCCGATGCGTCTTGTCTCCCGGGTGACGTCACTACCAGCAACCAATGGCACGCTTTTTCCGTTCCTGGCCTAACCTTAGTATATTAAAGAACCTTGGGCGTACTCCACTTTTGAATACTACGGCGCGCTTTCGAAAGAATTGTGGTTCTGAATAGTGTGTTTATGTGCTAATTGTGAGATTTTCGCAATTTAAATTATTATGAGTGGAAATTTACGCAATATTTTTAGTGAATGGTTATTGTTTATCGCCGTAGGGTATTTGAGGAAAGAGGAGAATAATTCACTGCTGATGTATACATTAACAGTATGAAAAATTTGGAAGGTGATACTCGGCAATAAATGTGATGCATTCATCACAAAATTCAGCGACGCCAGTAAAACAAACAATAGTGTTCGAGAAAATTATCCACATCTGAAGTCACTATACATAAATTGTATGTGTGCCAACACAGATATTTTAATTAAAAAAAAAAAAAAAAAAACACTTGCAGAAAACTTCAGATCAAGGAATAAGAAACAATTGCAGTGCCTCTGTGTGCTTAAAAACTACGAAGCATTCTTCAGACTTTTATGCCAAAATCAAGGTTGACAAATAGATTAATAAATGTTTCTTACAGTGTATATATTTCAAAAGTATTAAAATAACTTGGACAGTTGTTTAATTGCTTAAAACAGCAATAAAGTTCATTTATAAAGATATATAAGGAACTTCATAATTATCACAATGTTTCATCGCTTTGGTGAAAAACTGAAATTTACTAAATTACCTAACTTTTATAACATTAAATATCTTTGTAACTGTAGTATTATGCTCTGTTTTATAAAATCTTAACTACTTTATTCATTTGTTATACATTATTTTCTGATTTATTTACTAAATGTGTAATCAATTATCAGGATTACTAAATGTGTTAAGAATTTCCATACATGCTTGTGCAGTGTGATTGCATGTTTGTGTAATGAACTTTGATTTTCATGAACGAAAAAGAAGTACAATCTCTGAATAAGTACTTTTTCGTTTTCCAGTTCCTGTGATTAGCTGTAAAAGTGAATTCACTTCAAGTATGTGTCTGTGCAATTTTGACGATGTAAATACTGAAATGATTGTACAGTAAAAACTCAACTAAAAAAATATCTGGAAAGCTCTTGAAATTTTGGATAGTCGAGCATATAAAAAATGAAATACTGTAATAAGTGAATGGAAGAATAAACTACTAGTCTAAAATCATAAAAACAGTTCATCTTATTTGCATCAACTTGACAATCAAAAGCCAATATTTAATATTATACACGATTTTGAAAAAAAATGTATGCTGCTGATCTTTGGATTATGATAACGGGTGATTTTTACAATGGTTGTTATGTGGATTAAGACTGCAAGTTAAGACTTTAAACATGAACAACAGTAATCTGAAAATTTTAAGTAATTTATATTCAACAATCTCTGCCAAATAACTTCCATGTTTTAAGTAATTAAAATATATATTTTAACCACTTTTTATTAATTTTATAAAGTACATTCTATAATTTAAATTTTACTTTCATCTATTTTAATGTTTGCCATTATAAATTTTATACTACTTTTTTAAGATTTCATAATTGCTAATTAAACTTCTTTTACAATTTATTTAGTTATTTTATGTAAGAAAGGGATTTATGTGCAATAGATATACAGTGAGAATCATTTAACACAAAACTGAGGGGACTGAAATATTTTTTTGTGTTAAAGAATATTAATATATATATTTAGCAAAATTAAGCTTACAAGAGTATATTTTATTTAGATATGTATATATGCATGCATTTAATAAAAATCAATGAAACAAAAACATCCATAAGAACTTAATGAAATTTAATACAAAATTTTCAAGTTTTTTTAAAAACATTTATTGAGTTTTGGGAAAATAATCCGATATTTTTCTTTGCATTGTCTTTTTTAGCATCAAATTGTTCAATGTCGAACATTTGGTTATTCATTTCACCATTGGAATGTGCGTCTAAATAACTGTCCATACTTTTTATGATGTTCCTCATTTCGGATGATGTGGGAACAGGAACTGCATTATTCATTTTATTTTCGTCATCAGAATCTGCACCAATGATATTTTTTTAGCTTTGAACAAATTCCAAAATAACTTGTCCGCCATAATTAGGGCTGTACACACATTATCATAAACTACTGCAACGAATTCTTCCGATAGTACAGTAGGACAGTTCATTAATACAGAAACTTTCTCAAACATTTTATTAAGTGTCAGCTCAGTTTCAATATCCTACTTCTCTATTTCTTTTGGCGCCAAAGAATCTGATACTTTTGAGAATTGTGTGTAATGAAAATAATTTTCATTCATCCTTTGAGTCGCTGAATTCCATGCAGTGCAACATATGAGCCAAACTCACTAATTTTTACTCGCACTGCCATGAACTCGTCCCCGAATTCCAAAGCTAACTGATGAGAGATGAAATGTTTGTAGAGGTGAAAAGCGAAAGTAGCGTAGATAAACAAAACTGGCTCGTGTCACAATGTATTTCAAAGCCACATTAGCCTCTTTTCTACGAAATATGTGAAACCACCTCTCTTTCATTTCGCATCCCACTTAAATTTCGTCTGCGATGCCAGTGTTTTCTATATTTTGTTCATTTCCAGAAAAGATATCTTTTCATGTTAAGTGATTTATATTTCGTGTTAAAAGAAACAAAATGCATGAAAATACATAGTAGTTTGTGCAGACTGCTGCTTTATTTCGTGTTAACCGATATTTCGTCTTAAGCGTTTTCGCGTTAAACATATTCCACTGTATACATATGCGTTTGAACTATGTATATACAAATAATTTTTTTAAAGGAAAATTTATAAACCTTCCAAAAATTTTTGTGCATTATGCTGCTAAAAATTGATCAGTAAATATATAAAGAAAGAAATTTAGAGCCAATTTTTCAGAAAGAATAAGAATTCAAATTCAAATTAACTTGATAAGATTCTGTAAATGTAGAATATCAAATATTCTTTTTAGACTAGTAAAATCTTTTTAAATTGGAAGATATTTTTAATGATTTTACTCCCCCCCCCCCATTTTCCTTTGCTACTGCTGTTTGATAAGAGGTTCTAGTAAAGATAAGACAATACAGACAAAGATGTATTGTCTTATCTTTACTAGAATTTTTTTTACTTTAGAACTACTAGAACTTTTTTTTTTTTTTACTAGAACTTTTTTTACTTTACTTTTTTGTGTTAAGATTATTTTGAACTTTCAAAGATTTTCCACTGCAGGATTTTAATTTTTTCTACATTTTTAAGGGCGTTTTCATTTTTTTTTTTTTTTTTTTTTTTTAAGATTCTTTTTAGATTAGAAAAATATTTTTAAATCAGAAGATATTTTTAATGATTTTCCTTCGCTTTGAGGAGGACTAGAATTTTCGGGTGAACAAATAGATAAAAAATATATTGAAATGGTTCATCAACTGATTCTGGATACAGAAAAGCAAGGATTTTGTTTTAGAAGGGGAAATGTAATTAAATTTGACATACCTCCTCTTGACGATATTATGTTGAAGTTGGTTGAATTCCTCGCCTTTCTTGTTCTTTTATACTATTTTTTGGTTTTTCTTGTGGTGGTTTATTTTAATATGTTGACTGCCGTGGGGGCCACCGGTGACCGACACGACTTGGCTACAGCACTGTGGGTGCCACCGGCAATGCGATCAATAGTAAAATACATAATTAGAATAAATATTGATACTGATAAATTTTTAAATAGTACCATTGTTACTATAACGATTTGAAGAATAATAAATCGTAAAAATTTAAATTATAAATTGCAAAAATGGTATACATATGTTTGGGGGTCGCCGGTGACCCCAAGCATGAAAAATGCATTAAGCACGATTATATATAACATTATGTTCTGCAGATAATATTTCAACATAATATATATCGCATAATAAAAATTTCAAGTTGACGTCATGGGCAAATCACATAAAATGCACGCGGCAGGCAATGTGTTAGTTTTTACATTTCAAAGTATTCGTATTCTACATTTATAGGATTTAATGAAGATCATTTGAACTTCAATTTTTTAGTCTTTGTGAAAAGTTGGTTCTAAATTTCTTTATATATATATAAGAACTCCTACACTCCTAGAGAAAAGTAATTTATATATTTATTTATCCCACATTTTCATTTTGAAATATTTTAGTACATGCTTTTCAATATTTTAAAAGTTGATTTTTTGTTGAACTGAAATATGTAATGTGGAAAAATTCTATCAAAAAACATAATTCAACTCAGAATTGAAACAGGAGATGAATAGAGATAATAATAATGTGGGGTATTTGATCCTCTTCCCCTAATAGGCATTTGAAACATTTTAGCATGTTTTTACATTCAGCTGAAATGGGGCCCACCAGCGGCCGAGCGGTAAAGTCGTTGAACACTGGTAGTTCAGTCGGAGGTTCGAATCCCGTGAACGGGCTGGCTGCATGGGTGTTTTCCCCATGTGTAATGTGTATATGAGCCAGTTCTCTTAGAAAGTCCTCCATGAAGGCATCCCTCCCCCTAGGCAGATCGCCCTCGTGTGCTTTGCCATAATTAAATACACGCCATTCAGCTGAAACAGTAAAAATATAGAAAAATTCCCACAGAAACATAATTCGGCTGAGAAACAAAACAGGCAAAAAAATGGGTCGGCGTCAGGAAACTGATTGGTCTAAAACAGGGCTTCTTAAACTTTTTTTCAGTTGTGACCCTTTTTTATCATAGATTTTTCCCCGACCCCAAAATATTTATGAAAATTTTGTGGGTCCCCATAAGCATTCACGTGTGAGTGAAACTATCAATTTTTTCACTTGTACTGTAAGATAATATTGCAGTTTTAGGTCATTATATTTAATTTCTCATTTTAAGACATAGAACAATGTGAAAATTTTAATTAAGTAACAGATGAAATGACAGCATCACATGCAAAGCAAGTAAAATGAACATGTATATTATAAAAAGAATGCATTGAAACATTTTTGTTTTTCTCTTTGTCTGTATGGTCTTATCTTTATCTATTTTCAGATACATTGTGTAAAAATATTAGGTAATTGTAAAATTATTATATTAAGTTTAAGAAATACCAAAACTACTGAAATTTTTTGCGACCCCCTGCTGTAGATGGGGGTTGCGATCTACAGTTTAAGAAAGTCTGGTCTAAAATAACGTTACAATATTTGATTTTGTTGGAACATTGGATAACTGAGGCCACACCCAGTGCAGTTATGGCAGGTGTGCAAATTTTGGAATTTACAGAAATATCAAGTAGCAAAATTTTTGGAATTTAGGAGTGAAAACGTTTTTAGAATTTAGGACCCACAGAGATTGCATAGCACAGCAAAATGTACCTGCTATAGATAGGACTCCAGTGCATGGTTATATTCTTGTAAGGAGTGTATGCCTGAATGCAGAGATGCATTTTGAGTCATCATCGCTAGGTCACCAGCCTACACAGCATTGTGGTATACGTCATTCATGTAAATAAGGAATAAAATTGATTGCACTTTAGTTAAATAACCTAACTTATTTTTTGTAAGTATTGTGCGAGAGTACTGTAATTGTTGAATAAGAATTAAACACTTGCTTTCTGTTCATCTGAAATGGCATAGATTTTCTAGCAATTATTCCAGCAGAAGTTTGAAGGAATGGATCATTCTGTATTTAGTTAGATAATCAAAATACACAAGCTATGAACATAACATATTAAACCATAATTCACTTTTCACATTGGACAGCCAATGTTTATCAATTTTCACATAAGTCGTACTTTCCCGTAATTTTGAAAATACTCCATTGCATGCTGTTCTGTTGAAGACAAGCCCGAATATTTTTTTTTTTTTCAAAATGTAATTGATAACTTGTATTGTTTTTTTACAAAATTTAAACCTGGGTGTCATGAACAAATTTGTGTGGGTCACCAAATTCAAAGAAATTTATTTGACAATAAAAGGTACATGTAATTTGAAGAGAATTTTGGATGTTTTTTAACATTTCCATATTTTAATTTTGATTTGATTGCTTTCCACTTGATTTGTGTGTTATGCTTGATGATTTCCAAACAGCTCGTATCGAATTTCAATTTCAAAGCAATTGCATACGCGCAGCTAAGATGTAGTTTTTTCGACTATCTTAGTAGTGTCTTGCATGTAATTGTAATACACATCATTTATAAATTATTTCTAATCAAATTTGTTGTCAATTAAGCACATAACATTTAATAAGTATTTTAAAATTCAGTAGTGTTTCGAAGGATAATAAAAACAATTTTGTTTTAGTTGCAGTTTTGTTCATGATGGTTAAATGGCCCAAAATAGATACCCAATGTTCACAAGAGAAACGGGATGGATGGATCAATATCAAATAAACTTGGAGAAAAACTAATGAAAATGCAAACAATAATGAATCCATTGGCTCTCTTTCTACTTCTAAAAAAAATTGAGTATATATCAAGAAGAGTTTATTTTATACTGTTTTACATGTTGTATTATTAATGGAAAATAAATATCCATTGTGTGTTAAATGCAGTGAAAACTTGGCACATGGAAAGCATGAAAACTGAAATTAAAAACATTTAGAAATGGTACTTTTCCGTTTTACCGGCGCAAACGATAAAGTCGCCAACAATGGTACAACTGATGCCAAACGGAATATCTTTGCTGGCAACCTTTTACGCCTCATTTACAAAACAAGTCGCAGCCATTTCTTATCAGATTTATTGTAATTACATAGAATAATAATTAAATTACATAGAATTTTACAAGATAGTTAAATTTTATGCTCTAAGACCATTCACGGTAATTCAGTCAATTAGAATGCAATCACCCCACTCACCCGAAGGCGAAAATATAGAAAAGGCAAAAATCATGGGTTAAATTCATCAATTCTAATGAGAATGCAATAGTGTAGTAAAGCACTGCGGTTTTACATAATTTCTGAGTAAACTATTCATACAAATTGAAATAATTCTTGCATTTAAACTTGTATTCCAAATTAAGATTTAAGTTGTCATTAATGTAGATAATTATCGAGAGAATTAGATTTTTGTAACGTTGTTTACATGAGATGGGATCAGGTGGGGTCACGTGATACGAACCAACAAATCAGGATGTTGAACCATGAAAACAGTAAATTCTTAATGTCTTTTTACAAATTTACTGCCTTTATTTATTGGCTTTTTACAAAATTTTAAAAGATATTAAAATGTTTATGCCTTCAAAATAAAAAATTCTTAGAAATAATGTTTGTTAACATTTTTTATGTTTATATTGTATGTTGTTGGCAACAAAGTCTGCTTGGCGAGATTTGCGCCAGTGAAACGGAAAAGTACCTCAGAAACTAAACATAAAGATTAAGTAAATAAATCTGAAGAATTTTTTTAAGGAATGAGCTAAAAGCATGAAAAATTAAAATGTATTTTTGAAAAAATATACAACAGTTCCTGAGAAGGATTTACAGGCATCTTAAAAGCTTCATATTTAATAGCAAAAAATTTAAGAACCTCATACAATTGGAGAAATATTGAAGCTTTTAAAACTAAGATACTTTGGCAAGGAGAATTGAACAAAAACAACAGAAACATGTTTTTCAGAATTTACTACAGAAAATAATACAGATTTCTTGTTTAAAACAACATATGATAAAACTGACTGAAAATTTTTTGAAAAATTTCCAAATAAGGAATTAGGTTGGATCTGTGACCCATTTTGCCTTTGGTATTTTCAATTCTAATGTATCTAAATGAAAAAGCACAATTAATTGATATTTTAAGTGACAGAATACTGTGTGTTCAAGTTAAGTCTCTAACTTGCCAGAAATTTTAGTTATTTATTGGAAAGGAATATGCCAATTTAAAATGAATTAAAGTAAATTATTACGTTTCTTACATAAAATTGTACAGTAAACTTTTAGCTTATATTTAAAACTTCTAAAATGCTTATGTTACATTTTTCTGTTATATAAGCATTGAAAGTGTATTTCTCACTGAAATAGAAATAATTTTGCTATTGAATTAACACGGAGAACTTTTTTATTGAAATATTTTTCTCTGTGACATTAGTTTCATCTACCAGAAACTAAAGATCAAAGAAATGTTTTTAAAACATTTTGAATTCGTTGTTATATTGATCTATGAAGCAGTAGATTAGTGAGTTTTTATTACATTACTGACAAATATAGTTTTTTAACAATCAAAAAATTTTCAGCGGAGATAATTATTTGTCAAATATGAATGTGTTTTCAAAGCGGAAATAAATAATAAGTGATAAAAAAGAAAAATCAGTTAGAACATTCACATTTCTAACAAAGTAATTTGCTTTGCTTTAATCTTTATAATACAATACATTTTACAATGATAAAGCAAAAATACAATGTGGAATGGATATGCGAAGATTACGATAGTATCTAGAGTGTTCAGCATTTCGTATAATCCTATAACCAGATAATAATAATATTAAAATAAATTTTATCTGAATGAAGTTTTCTTATTACAGAAACAGTAAAATTATGCAATTGCATAAACGAATGCACTTTAAGACAATATACTTAATATTGTTTAGAAGTTGAAGCCAAAGTTCTGTTTATGTTACTTCTCGCCCTTAAGCGCATGCTCAAGAAATACCATCCAGGCGAAACTAAAGCTACTATAAAGGGTAGCCTGAGTGATCGTGACAGACGATCATTAAGGGCAATTGTGACGAAAAATAAGAAGACCACAGCTGCAAAAGTTACTGCTGAAATGAATGTTGTGTTACCGAACCCTGTGAGTACCAAAACAATTAGAAGGGAGCTTCATAAACAGGGAATTGCTGGCCGTGCTGCAATTGAGAAGCCACTCATCAGTGACACTAATGCCCGTAACAGGAAAAGGTGGTGTTTAAGTCATAAAGCCTGGACTATAGAGCAGTGGAAACGAGTAATATGGTCTGACGAGTCTTCTTTCACATTGTTTCCCACTTCTAGCCGAGTTTATGCCTGGAGAATGCCATCTCAAGCCTATAATACAGACTGTTTGTTGCCAAGAGTGAAACATGGCGGGGGTTCTGTTCTGGTTTGGGCAGCCATATCGTGGTTCTCTGCTAGCCCCAAATGAACTGTGTCAGGGCACATGACTGCCAAGACTTATGTGAATATTTTGGCCGATCAAGTTCATCCCATGGTACAAACTTTGTTCCCCGATGGTGATGGTGTCTTCCAAGACGACAAAGCCCCTGTTCACACAGCTCACATTGTCCAGGACTGGTTTTCTGAGCACGAGGATGAGTTGTCCCATCTCCCCTGGCCACCACAGTCACCAGACCTGAATATTATCGAACCTTTGTGGTCTTAGGTTAGCTCCTTTAATGGAAAAAGAACAAAATAAAAATGATATACCTTGAAAACAAGAATACTATCTGAATAGTGTTGGCTAAAATTTATTTAGATGGTTTTTTGCATTTATTCAAACATCTCCGCATATAAATGAGAATTAATTATATTATATTAGTTTTAAAAGTAAAACTAATATAATATCATTCTATATAAAGCTGTTTCATGTATAATGGAAAAAATTCAATTACTGCAGTATGTTTTAATAAAATTTGAATATAATAGACTGAATTGCACTACATTAGACCAACAAGCAAAACATTTTTATTTATTTATCTTTATTTTCACTATATGTGTTTGTCATATGTTTGTTACTAGAGGACTTATTTTATAGATTTGAAGCTAAAGAATATTTTTATGTTTTTACTTATGCAAATTAATTAATAAAAAGAACTGTGATTCAAGTATTGTCTTTGCTGTGATATAGATTGAATCTTATTATGTTATGGAATTATCATTTAAATATTCAGATACGTGTAATATTAAGAGCATATGTATGTAAGTATAATTTTTCCAAGTATAATAAAAAGTAACCATCAACAACAAATAAACTTTTAAGTAAATAGTATCTGTAAATTCTGTATGTAAAGGTATTATTTTTATTTTTATTTATTTGTGTGTGTATTATTTTAATATTGTTTATAGCTAAATAAAGAAGAAAAAAAAAATTAATGGAATTTTTTACTCTATTAAATCTATGAATCCCACAGTCATCTGAGCATTGAAGTAATTTTTATAGCATTCTGCACTTCATTCTAAAAGCATTATAATTTAAAGGTGTATATCTTGAATCAGTATTTAAAATCATAAAGTGTTTAGCAGCTTTTTCTGGAAACACACACAAAATAACATTTTTAACAAATTTGCTACAGTAATAGACGTTTGATTCCATGTGAGCAAAATTCAAATAACATATTAAAAATAAAAAACAAAAATTAAAGATTAAACCTTATCCTAAATTAATGGAGGTTGAGGGATTTCCCTCAACCATATTAAGAATGTGGTTGAGGGAAAGCTCTTGTCAAAAAATACATTTTGAGATAAATAACATTATGCGTGTATTTAAAAGAAAAAATTGAAAATTCAATAAAGGAATTCAAAAAGAAAGCATTTTTAACTAAAAATACAAATTTGAAATATGATATGTGAAAATGTTTTAGAAACTTTTAAAATAACTTGAATCATACGAGAAATTTGGCAATTTAAAAAAAAATACGAGAAAGAATCTGAACTGCAGACAAAAGAAGGGGAAAAAGCCACACATCTTTATAGGAGTGCAGAAAAAAGCTGAAATTCGGATTCTCTAGAATGTTAAATTTTAGCGGACAGCGCTGAAGAGCCAAAGTTGCCGCTCCACACCTAAATTGCAACCCGAAAGCTTAGATTCAAAATGGCTGACGAGTCAGCCTGTATCTCTAGCAGCTCTAGGCGAAACTAGTCGATTTGTCCATGACGTCAAAAATTGGAAAAGTGGGGTAGGATTTGGAAATACGCGTCCGTCCGTACGGAGAAAAAAATAGAAAAAAGTAGTACGCTACTATAAAGTATCTCTAGTAGCTCTAGTCATGGATGTTCTTGTTGATATAACATTCGAAATTGCGAATACAAGTAAAAATCCTCTGTAGCCAACGGGTTCTTTGCGGAAGTAGGCTCTAAATCTTTTTTAAACAAATTATAATTAAGTGCAGACATTTAGAATCGAAATTATAAATTACTATCATATTGCGTAAAATTGAAAACATTTATTAAAATAGGAATGGCAGCAGTTATAAACCTATGGTCTGTAGTTTGTTTTGCGAATACGGTTTGCATGAGGTGGAAGTACACGTGCTTAAAATTGTTGAACCAAGGACTTGATAAATAGTATTATAATGTCTGTGTATCACGACGAAGTAGAAATAGAGGATTTTGAATATGATGAAGAAACAGGGACCTATTATTATCCTTGTCCGTGTGGCGACAGGTTTGAAATAACAAAAGTAAGTTGGCAAATTATTTCCAAATTTTTTTTAACCAAGGCCACTTTAATCTGTTAAGCTCCCATAATTAAAAATAAATAAATCGTGACTGTAAAACAATTTAAGATACCTTTAAAAGGCATAAAAATTGTGTTATTTTAGATACAAAAGACTTGCATATATCTGGACAGGCTGTTAAATAATGCATGCGTGTAAGCCATGTATTTTTGGTTTTATTTTTATTGTGCTTCTGATTGAAAAACATAGTAATAGAAGAACAAGCATTAATTTACGCAAGGCAAATGTTCCCTGGCCTCCTGATATCTGTTGCTGATCTGAATGATGATTTGCAGATGAGTTCACTTACATTTTCCCTCTCAAAAAGAACTGTTATAATAAAAGCTAAAAAAAACTCAACAGGTGTATCAAGTTTAAATTACTGTGTATTTTTGTAATTTTTAAAATAGGAGGATAAGTTTCTTATCCATAACTGAAAAATGATTTAAGAGTATTTTGTAATGTGGAAAGAATCTGGATCACCACCTCTAAAAAAAAAGGAGTTTATATTTTATTCAATCCAAAATAAGTTTAAATGTGATATGTATGTATATACTGTATATTCCTGCATATAATGTGCACTTTTAATAGAAAAAACAAGATTGAAATTTATGGGCGCACGTTATACGCCACATATAAAAATGACACATTTAAAAATAAGGAAAAGTAGAGTATACAAATACTAGATTTATGCATATACCTAAATACTCTTTGTTGAAAAGAAATGACACAACTTGTGAATTTAAAAATTTCGGTTAATCTTCGGATTATGGTAACTTGGCGATTTTTTGGCGACCAATCCTGCTACGGCAACCTGCAAGTTTTTTTTTTTTTTTTGGATGCCATTTTGTTTTCATGAAGTAAAGGCATGTTTTTTTTTTTTTTTTAACTTAGCATTTTTTTCCAGCAATCTGTTAGCCGAATTACGCTTATGCTAGAACTTTTATGGAACAAAAGTGCTTAATCATGACGAAGATTAGGTGCGAAATTGAGAGAAAGTACAGAATCGCCCACTGTTTGCTGCAATAATTAAATTTTTGAAGGACACAGTTGTAGTAAGAATAAAACAAATGAAAAATATTCATGAATAAATTACTGGTAACCGTCACAGCATTATTTATTTAGAAGTCTGTATTGCAATAATATAATAATAATACATTTACCATATTGTAGCAATATTAAGAGTAATATAACACTGTCTGGTAAGGTATTATCATTTCTGCTACTCTTTGTATTGAATCTCACCCATTCTGATAGTTGTCTACTGTTATTCCATTAGTTTCAAATTATTTAATGCTGCTAAAAGTATTGTATTTAATGCTGCTAAAAGTATTGTTTGTGTAATTTGCTACAGCTTGCAAGTCACTGCCATTATTACTATTGTCACCCTGTTCATATCACCATTTAGTCTGTTTTTCCATTTCCAGTGATCCCCAGGATCATCAAGAACATAGATATCTCAGTTTTCTTGGAGATCTTCATTATTATTGCTTTATCGTTCAGGGCCCATGCTACATCTAAATTCCATAAGCAAATCAGTTAAATAAAAATAATTGCTATAGGCATGAAACCATTTTTCTGCATTAAGAGGCTATTGCTAGTTTAGTTATAAACTATAATTTCAATTTACATATTTTTTAACACACACACACATATATATCTTCCGGTGGCAATAATGTAACGATAAACTATAATTTCAATTTATATATTTTTTTACCATACACACACACATATCATTCGGTGGCAAGCTGGCTAGCATGTCGTGCAGCTACACGACAGGTCCCGGGGGGGGAGGTGATCTCTCGGCTGGGCAAGGTTGATCCCTTGAATGGGTCGATGAGATGAGTACCAAGTTCGTTTGGGGCCTGAACATATGGGATCCTGCGACAAGCCGACCACTTGCCCAAGGCATATGCTAATGCACCTTGGGGCCAAAGGTCGAGAAAGCAGATTTCAGGGCACTGCAGGCCGGGGCCTGCTAGGGCTGTTGCACTACTGAGTTTAGTTTTATATATACAGTCAAAAGTCGTTAATTCGGACACCCATAATCCGGACCTCAAAGCTACACACTTTCTGCGCATGCGTCGCGTTGACGCATGTGCGCAAGACCTTTACGGCTGCGAATATGACTGTGCGCAAAACATGTTTACGAATGCGTGTTTAATGTATAACGAACGATATAAGCTAAGCTAAAATTGGTTGATCTTTGGATTATGGTAACTTGGCGAAAATTTGGCGACCAACTCTGCTACAGCAACCCTCTTTTTTTTTTTCCCCGCCGCAATTTTGTCTTCACGAAGTAAAGACATGT
Organism: Stegodyphus dumicola; assembly: GCF_044657685.1. Lineage (NCBI taxonomy): Eukaryota > Metazoa > Arthropoda > Arachnida > Araneae > Eresidae > Stegodyphus > Stegodyphus dumicola. The sequence goes on along the minus strand of NC_140772.1, from coordinate 14,350,343 downwards.
TTCTTTTCTTTTTATTTACTGAACACTTTTTCCAACAATCTACTAGCCAAATTACACTTATACTAGAAATTTTATCTAACAAAACTGCTTAATCGTGAGAAACATTCACTGCAAAATTGGAAAAAAGTGCACAATCGCAAACTCCCTGCGCGTTTTTCACAATAACACATACACATAAACCATGTACACGTTGACTTATTTTTACTTAAAAAAACATCCCAGAATTGCACAAAATCGGCATTGCACACACTCTTCACTATATCCATGTACACTGCTTTTTTCTCATAAATTAGAAAAATTTCACGAAAATGCATGAAAATACTCAACGTATACTACTCAAACTTATTCCAAAATACTACAAACATATAACTCACAAAATCACGATCATTAAATTAAAATATAATTAAATTAAAAAACACTACTTAAAATATAAATAAGCACATACATTAAATTAATAAAAATTGGGTTACAATCCTAATTACTTTAAACTAAATCATTGCTAATAACAATTTTCAAATAATACCATTTTAATTTATTTACTCCTTACATTTAGAACAATGCATAAAAATAATATCCTCAAATGATTAAAAATACTAACTTACCTAATCTTCTTCAGAATCTTCATTACGTCGCTGCAGTACTACTGCTAATTTCTAAATCCTAAATCCAGTAGTCAACTGGAAGTCTATTCACCAAGTAATAAGAAATTAATAAAATTTCACCTATACTCAAAATACTTTCAGCAAACCACGTACCCTTCCTTACACTCCTTTTCACAAAATGTCCATTTTCACCATATTTCTTGCACCGCCATTTAAACTTGTAATATCCTTCCTTTCACACAATCTCAACTTATTATTATTATCAGATAAACACATTAAAAATTTAGAATTCACTTTACATAGCGCCATTCAATCCGAAAATTAATCAACACTATTTCACACAATGAAGCTTTTCCAAATTAACACCCTTTTCCGATTAAAGAACTGTAATTTGTCCATTAATGTCACGTTTCACACAACACAGAATATAGCTAAATACGAAATTTCCAGATTCCTCCCCCCCTTTTCCGATTAAACAACTGTAATTCGTCCATTAATGTCACATGACATATCTCATGATCTCTCATTTTCCTCGCACAAAATAATGCGTAATCGGAACTCAGTGCTTCTCACATTATTACCAAAGTCCTAGGTAAAAACCTTTATCGCCTCCAAAATGTCGCCAAACTACCAGTTACTATATTTCAAAGATCAGCCCTAAAATTATCTAATTCAGTTAATGTTGCAGATAGCGTTGTTCCTTAATCTTCGAATTGGATCCGGCTTATTATTTTTTGCAGACTGTTAGAGCAATTTTATAAAAGTAAGCTTGAACTTTCGATTATGTCAAATAGAATTTCTGATATATACAGTCAAAAGTCTTTAATCCGGACTCATCGGGACTTCGGCAATTCCGGATTGTCGATTTTTCCGGATTATAGATCATCAGTTTAAATCTGGTAAGATGGCATGCAGAAATTATAAAATTAAAAATATGAAACCGTAATTTATAAAATAATGAGCAATTATGATCTAAAGGGTATCAAAATTTACAAAAAAAAAAGAAGCTTAATATTTATTTGTTTACTTTATTAAACATTTCTTTCAGCGTGCGCATGCGTACCTTACGCATAGCCGAAATTAGAAAATTGCAACCAGAAAACTATTTGATTTGTATTCGCGATATTTATAATGACGAGGAAGTTGATTTAAATCATATCAAAGACGGAGTACATCGAGATTAAATACTACATTTAGTAAAGAATTATAAGCCGAATAAAATAAAAACATCTGCCCTGAAGATAACGATAGTGGTGACAGATCAACTTCCAGTTCATGGTGCGCCGCGACGTCCCCCCCGCCCCCGCGCAGAGCAGCGTGAAATTAATAAACAGATTTCGGAACGGTTAGATAAACAAAGGATATACCTTTATCCTTTTTTTGTAGCAATTCGTTTTTTTGTTTGATGGACATCGAATCATACTTTCGTTTTATAGATCCTTTTTGAGCTCCAGCATCGGAAATTCTATTTGACATAATCGAAAGTTCAAGTTTACTTCTATAAAATTTCTCTTACAGTCTGCAAAAAATAATAAGCCGGATCCAATTCTAAGATTAAGGAACAACGCAATCATCAAAATTAACTGAAATAGATAATTTAAGCTTATACCATCCGTTATACATTAAACACGCACGCGAAAACGTATTCTGCGCTTGCGCAGACGCATATGCGTAGTCGTAAATGTCTTGCGCGCACGCGTAAAACGCCTATGAGCATGCGTCAACGCGGCGCATGCACAGAAAGATTTTAGCTTTGAGGTCCGAATTAACGACTTTTGACTGTATTTACAAATATGTAAAGGATCTACAAAGCGAAAGTATGTTTTGAAGTCCATTAAACAAAAAGTGGAATTGCTGCAAAAAATGGATAAAGGATAATGGATTTGTTTATCTAACCATTACGAAATCTGTTTATCAATTCCACGCTGCTCTGCGTGTGGGGGGGGAGGGGTTGTACATCGCGGCGCGCAATGAACTGGAAGTTGATCTGTCAGCACTATCCTTATCTTCAGGGCAGATGTTTTATTTTATTTGGCATATAATTCCTTACTAAATGTAGTATTTCATCTCGATGTACTCCGTCTTTGATATGATTTAAATCAAATTCCTCATCATTATAATTCACTTCCTTTGTAACTGAACAAGAAATTATGTCTGTTTATAGAATCAAAGAGAAAGTATTATCACATAAAAAATGAAGCAACGTAAACAACTTAGGTTGATCTTTACATTATGGTAACTTGGCGATTTTTTGGCAAAAATTTGGCGACCAACTCTCCTACAGCAACCCTCTATTTTTTTTTTCCCGCCGTCATTTTGTCTTCACGAAGTAAAGACATGTTTCTTTTCTTTTTATCTACTGAACACTTCTTCCAACAATCTACTAGCCGAATTACACTTATGCTAGAAATTTTATCTAACAAAACTGCTTAATCATGACAAATATTCACTGCAAAATTGGGAAAAAGTGCACAATACCATACTCCTTACGCGTTTTTCAAAATAACACATACACATAAACCATGTACACGCCGACTTATTTTTACTTAAAAAAACATCCCAGAATTGCACAAAAATGGCATTGTGCACACTCTTCACTATATCCATGTACACTGCTTTTTTCTCATTAATTAGAAAAATTTTTACGAAAATACATGACAATTTTCTCAATCTTTAAACCCGGTAAAAAGAACATATATGAAATTACCTGATCGCGAAAAAGTATTTACCCTTTCCAAATATGAACATTTCCACATATAAAATAAATAAAATATCCAAAAACTTTTACCTCTAAATCATCTATTACATTATAAACGTCACCAACGAATTCATACCGCAAACTTTACAAATACTTAGTGTCAAATATTTAAATTATTTCCATGCACGTTTACTTCTACTTAAACGTATACCAAATTCCTACAAACATAAAATTCACAAAATAACTATCATTTAATTAAAATATCACTAAACCATGTACACGCTGATTTATTTTTACTTAAAAAAACATCCCAGAATTGCACAAAAATGGCATTGCGCACACTCTTCACTATATCCATGTACACTGCTTTTTTCTCATAAATTAGAAAAATTTCACGAAAATACATGACAATTTTCTCAATCTTTAAACCCGGTAAAAAGAACATATATGAAATTACCTGATCGCGAAAAAGTATTTACCCTTTCCAAATATGAACATTTCCACATATAAAATAAATAAAATATCCAAAAACTTTTACCTCTAAATCATCTATTACATTATAAACGTCACCAAGGAATTCATACCGCAAACTTTACAAATACTTAGTGTCAAATATTTAAATTATTTCCATGCACGTTTACTTCAACTTAAACGTATACCAAATTCCTACAAACATAAAATTCACAAAATAACTATCATTTAATTAAAATATCACTAAACCATGTACACGCCGACTTATTTTTACTTAAAAAAACATCCCAGAATTGCACAAAAATGGCATTGCGCACACTCTTCACTATATCCATGTACACTGCTTTTTTCTCATAAATTAGAAAAATTTCACAAAAATACATGACAATTTTCTCAATCTTTAAACCCGGTAAAAAGAACATATATGAAATTACCTGATCGCGAAAAAGTAATGAACATTTCCACATATAAAATAAATAAAATATCCAAAAACTTTTACCTCTAAATCATCTATTACATTATACACGTCACCAACCAATTCATACCGGAACCATTACAAATACTTATTGTCAGATATTTAAATTTCGTGCATATTTTTCATGCACGTTTACTTCAACTAAAACGTATACCAAATTCCTACAAACATAAAATTCACAAAATAGCTATCATTTAATTAAAATATAATTAAATTCAAAAACACTACTTAAAATATAAATGAGCACATACATTAAATTAATACATACATAAATACCCATTCCGAATTCACTTTAGTTACGGCCATGGGATCCAAAAATTCACGAACACTGTTTCACACAACACAGAATAAAGCCACATACAAAATTTCCAGATTTTTTCTTGATTTCCCCCCTTTTCCGATTAAAGAACCGTAATTCGTCCATTAATATCACATGACATATCCCATGATCTCTCATTTCCCTCACACAAAATAATGCGTAATCGGAACTGAGTACTGCTCACATTATTATCAAAGTGCCAGGTAGTAACCTTTATCGCCTCCAAAATGTCGCCAAACTACCAGTTACCATATTGTAAAGATCAACCACAACTTATATTGAAAGAAATGTTTAATGAAGTAAACAAATAAATATTAAGCATTTTTTTTTTTTTTTGTAAATTTTGATACCCTTTAGATCATAATTGTTTTTTATTTCATAAATTACGGTTTCATATTTTTAATTTTATAATTTCTGCATGCCATCTTACCAGATTTAAACTGATGATCTATAATCCAGAATCGCCCAAGTCCCTACGAGTCCGGATTAACGACTTTTGACTGTATATACCAATGGCATAGCTAGGGTTTTCAGCGCCCGGGGACAACTGAAGATTTTGCGTCCCTTTCTCTGTGCCAAGAACGGTAAAATTTCGTAACATCAATTTGTCGCGCCCTGAATGCTGCGCCCGGGGACAGATGTACCCCCTTGCCCCACCCTAGCTATGCCTCTGGTATATTCTTTTTGCTTTTGATTATGAAATTGAAAATATGTTTGTAGATATGTGTATCAGAATAATTTAAAATTATATTAGATTTTTACTTTATGGTAATTTTCAGGATTTTTGAAATAGGGTCCCAATCAATACTAAACCTTTCATTTTAAAATAAATTCACAAATTCTAAATGCTAAGTTACATTTAGAATTTAAGAAGGAAAAATAATATTTTATATGCTGTGCATTATTAGCATTTAGAATGCATTATTACTTTCCATGCGTGAGTAATACCGTAAATTTTTAATCAGTAAATAGGATATTTTTTATATTTTATTATATTGCTTTGATTGAAATAATATTATTTTAATTCTAGGAAGATCTTGCAAATGGTGAAGATGTTGCAACATGTCCAAGTTGTTCTTTGGTTGTGAAAGTGATATATAATCCTGTAAGTATTGCAGTACATTTTTATTCTTAGTTGCAGTGTTCTCAGGTTGGATTTTTTGTTTAAGCAATAAAAAATGATTGTAAGAAGTAAAATTGTTTAAAATATTTTGTGAAAATAGTATGTGCTTAATCTAAGACTATGTTATAAAAACAATCTTCTCAAAAATCTAAACTAGATCATCCAAGTAAGTAAAATTTTTAAAGCTACGAATGCACCATTGTCTAGTGTAGGAAACACTGGTTAATGGAAATCCTGCTTCCTGGATATAAGCCACGATCTAAAAGTGACTTAAATATTAAATTATTAAATGATATACATGAAGAACAGGGAAATGTATGTTTTAGTTGATCAGACAGCGTATTGCTGGGATTTTTCCTTCTGACACCAGTTGTTACGTTATTTTCCTTGCTTCGTGTTCGTCCGGGGTTCGTGTGGATTTGGAGTGAATAATAATGACACTTGATGAAGCATCGAAACACACTTTATTTAGCCAATATTAATCAGGACAGCTCCAAAGTCGCTTTTTACGGTCGTTGGTGAACTATTATAAACACGCTGACACAATCAGCGACACATCCTCCAGGTTATCAGGCTGTCACGGTAAAGACAGCTTCATGGCAAAGCACTAGAGTACAGCTCCCAACTCTGCTTGGTTGTTCTTGGAACTACACGTACTCTCAAGACTCTCCACGCTACAACTCGCAATGCACTCGACGACACACAAAGCACAGCTCCCGATTCTTCGGTTCAGTCGTTCCCGGAGTTCAACACGCTCTCTCGATGATGCACTCTCTGCCCAGTTGTCAACTCGATTTTCTCACTAGATGAGACACCAACTCAGTACCAACTAACTCGCACTCTATGTGAGGCACACACTGACTCGCCCTCTCGACAAGGCACTCACTCACACTTACTGACTGCAGGTCAGCAGGGTTTATATAGCTTTTGGCTTGTGTTTGAGAACATTCTGGGCTAGACCGGTAAGAATTCGTTCCAGAAGGTTCTCCAACCGTCCATGGTATATCGCCAATTTTGTTGCTCGCCAAATGTGGCAACCCTAAAACTGCTTTGCGGGAAAGCCATCTTAACGCACCTGTACATTTCGTAGCAATATATATGGTAGATTGGTTGGACATTTGCATGTAGTTTGCTAGCGTTTGTCCCATTAGTTTGATGAGAAGGATGACTATGGGGAGGAATCAGTTTTAAAATTTAGGGAAGCTCATTCTGTAAACATATTGAAGAAGGGGAAATTATGCAAATATTTAAAAAATTTTTAGAACCTGGCTCTGAAAAGCTAGGGGAGAATTTGCAATTAAATATGGTAAACAAGTGCCTTCATCAGCACATTTTTTAGCATGTTTTTTATCACCAAAATATAAAGCTTAAACCTTATTATCAGCAAATGAAAATAAGAGCAATTGGATTAATAAAAGAAGAGTAAACAATGTTCAACATTGCATTGAAATTTGAATTTTGTGCTCCACCCTTCTCTGGAAGCCCTTTTGAAAATGAGGTATTCAAATCAATGGCCACACTTGAGTGATGGTAGTCAAGAGTTCTTGAGTAAAAATGCATAGTGTAGAAAAGAATGGGATATCATTGAAATGTAAAGCATAGTAAGAGTTTCATCAGCTAGGATTGAAAAAATGTTTTCTTTTTTTATAGCTGTACACAACAAATTGAGAAGTCGGTTATGGGTTGAAAAGGTTGCGAAACTACTTTTTAGTGCACTAAATGCAAATGGCAATAATGCAAATGTAATATAATCAGCTGTTTTAAAAACATTATTTAGATTACTGATGTAAGTGCCATTCCTATTATTTTGTTTATTATGATAGTTTGTTTGTATATATATCATATAAAACATGCAACTAAAGAAGTAAATGTATATACACTGGTCATCAAAAGTAAAGAATAATGAGAAAAAATATCCTCACTAAGTTAATGTTGCAACCAGTGCCCGGTGCTGTAATTATTTATGTTAATTAAATGCAATTGAACACAAAATTACACTTCCATGCATACATTAGCGCTGGAAAAAGGCATCGTTTAAGTGAAGGTCAAAAGTGGCAAATAATTGGTAGAATTGAGGGAGGTCAAACACAAATGGAGGTCCTAGGATTTGAATATCCCTCAAAGTATCATATCAAGAACTTGAACTGCTTTTTAAGCACTTGATCAGTAGATATATAGCCTGATTAAGGGTGAGCAATAGCAACAACTGCATCAGAAAACCATTTTTTGTCATCGTTGGCTTGAAGGAGCCATGAAGTGGCCACAAGAGATTTGGTTTTAAACCTTAAGGCTGCCACAGGAACTCAAATTTTCCAATCTACTGTTGCACAAAGGCTTAACAAGATTGTACTATATGTGAGGAAAAAAAAAAAACAATGGTATGTGTCTCGCTCACTCCCAACCCCAGAGGGGCCCTTTTGAACTGGAGCCATCAGAATGTTCAATGGAGCCAAGACGACTGGGCCCAAGTATAGTTTACTGACGAGTCCAGATATAGTCTAAAGAGGGATTCTCTCTCTCTCTCTCTATATATATACTAAAGAAATATTAATTATATTATCTCCTAATGTAAATTTAGTAAAAGTTTCAAAAAAGATGTAACGCATATGTAGGAAATTCCAATTTCAGCACACAAAATTTTTTGATTTTTTTTTTTTTTTTTTTTCTTTTTAATTTGACACACTAAAGTAATGCAGTTTGCCAGTCTTTTGTGTTTGTTATAGCATTATACTCTGTATAAAAAGAAATTTTTTTAAAAATTTCTTCAGAAGCCTGTTAATTGAAAGTGTATGTGGAATATCATTATTTAAGATACTTTGATGTACGTAAAAGAAGTAAAGATGCCTTGTGATTTTTTAAAAGTATATATACAAACAAAATAAAAGAATTCATTTGCTTCTATTTCATCACTGCCATACATATAAGTAAGTTTTTGTATGGCCTAACATCTGTTTGTTCTGCGACATACCATGTCACATCACTATGGATGTAAATAAGCTACAGCCATGCATCTTAATAGGAAGGATGCATTAGTTCCTCAAGGATCAAAGGGTTGAGGAAATAAAGCTTTTATTTTACAACATCTTGTATATTCATTATATTACTACACATTTTACCACCTTTATATCTCTCTTACTTGAAGATTAAATTGTGAGACATGATCATTCTGTGAAAACTCACTTGGCTGTGTTTTTGAAATGAATATAATTGTTTCCCCTTTCTTTTCTGATAATACTTAAACAATATAGTATAATGCATTTCTGTCTTTTCCATAACTGAAATATGTTTTAACCATTTTTGAATCGTGGTTTTTATTTAATTTTTAGGAGGATTTTCAGAGAAATGAAGAAGAGCAGTCTATGAAATCTGACAAAGTACAGCTGGAAGTTGCTAGATAAAATGTCATCAGTTTGCTATTTGATGATTCACCCATTTGAGAGCCCTCTTGTACATATCATTTGCTAGCATCTGTATAGAATTTTTCATCACTTACTAAAACATTATATAAATGCTTGCTTGTACATTTCAATTTTAACTTGTTTTTGCTTGTTAAGATTTTCATTTGTTAATTATTAAATTTAAAACAAAATATAAAGTAATTAAGCAATTTGTATTTGACTGCTTATATTTCAAATGGTAATATTTGAAAATAAATGCTTATGTATTTTCATTAACTTGTATGAATTCAAATTTGTAATATCTTCGTATTCATTAAATTAATAGCTTGGGCAAAAATTAACTTTTTGCCCTTATGCAGACTTTTCAGCTTTCCCAATTTTTGACTACATGTCTGCCAACCCAATTTGTAACATATTTCTTAAGATTTGAATTTATTTTTTTGATTTAATGTTTTGTTACTTTTGCCCAAAACTGATTTTCGGCATCTAAAATCATTTCTTTTTTCTTTCAATAACCTGGTTTTTAAAATGTAATGTACCAACCTAGAATTTACAGCAGTGTGTGTGTGGAACGTTAAGCGAATAATCGCTTAGTTCAGAAAGATAGAAACGCAAATTCACGAAGGGTTAATTACCCTTTATTGCTCAAAAATAAAGTTAACAGTCGGTCTTAACTCAGGACGACAGAAGAGTCTACTTGGGGCTTGAACTCAAGAATACTAAGAAATAAAACTTAACTGAAAAGATATAGCCAAAGCTATCAAAATTCTACGGGTGTTGGCCTCTTAATGCTAACTAAACGGCGAAGCTATCGAGGGCCTGAAATATGGCCGAGTTAATAGCTTACAGAGAATATAGCCAAAAGGCGAGTGCACGCTGGTCAGAATCTTACTCTCCAACGAAGTCAGTGGAACTTCAGCTTTAAATACTTACTCTTCCTTCATTTGCATTTAACCGCGATTCTGAAAACACATTCTGGTCGGAAATTGTGAGCTGAAATTAAGAATGATAGGAAAGCGGCTTTAACTAAAAATAACTGTTTGCAACTTAGGATAAACCTTACAAAAATAAAGGTGTTGTCTAACACTGTTGCTATATGTGAAAGAGTAAATATGCCGTGCATGAAGACATAGTTATTTGAGTTCCTCAGTGGGCATCAGATGCAGCTGTAGTTACCTCTCCCCAATTAGCTAATAACACAAAACGTGATCATAATAGTCCCTTCCATTTTTAGTATCCTCAAATGCCTACTTAAGAATTTGTATGCAAAAAAGTAAAATACTTTAAAAAATATATATACAGATGACATTCTTTGTATTATTCATCAAGAAAATGTAATACATTTTTAGTGTAATATTTTTTATTTCACATGGTGGGAGAATTAATGCATTAAAATATGTTATAAAACACAAGTCTGTTTATCAAAACATAAGCTAATACTAGCTCAGAAGCTAAACTAATAAGAAGTTATCTATGGTCCTTAATGATTAAAAGCAGACTAGCAATTCTTCCTAGAATGATAGCAGTAGGATAATGAGTAGTAAATTAAGATTATTTGATTAAGAAATTTAGAAAAAAAAGTATATTTAAAAAAAATTCTGAAAGGTTTCAGATATTAAATTATGTCCAAAGGGGCTTTTTTTTAACATTTTGTGTGTTACCTTTATTTAATAAATATTGTGTTCTTTGCACTTAAACCATGAAATTCAGTTCAATAGCAATGTCGCAAAATAATATTAAAATAAGCATATTTTTAGTATTTCTGATACACAGTTCCGCATGCTGGAAATAAAAAGGTCTTTCTCCTCCAAAGAGTGCTGCCATTGCTCGCTTTTAAATCATTGAGTTTGTTATTCAAAAATTCGTTTAAAGTTTTACAAAATATGAAATCGATAATGAAACAAATATCAAATTTGGTCTTCCACATGCCCATATTCGTAGGAGGATTACATCATTCAAAATTCAATGGCTCTAAGTACCATTGTTTTATCACAATGCGAAAAATATTTCTACATTTATGCAGATTTTTCATTATTCAATTTCTTTAAATATAATGCAGGACTCTAACATTTGGTGGCAACAGTTTGAAAAGTGAAACAGACACCATAGTGATTCAACGCAAAATCGCAAAACGAAAACAATAGTCCCACAAGGACAAAGTCCCTTTGGACTAAAAAAAAATTAGGCGGTTTTTAACGTTATCGGGAAACGTTCATTTATTTATCTAAACATATCCTCTTGTGAGACTGCCTTTCAACCCATCTTAGTGAAACAATAACAATCTCAAAAGAGCATTTAAACAATCTTTTAATTCCGAACTTAGCGCAAAGGAAAGCTTATGTCCGTGTTACTTGCGACAGGAAACTATTAAGTAAAGTTCAAGGTAAATTAACGTTGAATTTACTAATGCAAACATTGGAAAAGAACTTTTTCTAATTTCCTCACACAAGGAGGCAATGGAGGGAAGAAGACTACAACTGTTATGTAACTTCAGTATCTGAATGTATTTTATCATCATAGTATTAGTTATTCAGAATCATATCACAGTGCAATTAATGATCTAGATTCATTGTACATTGCTAAAAGAAATGAAATATTTCCCCGGCACTGTTTATTGTCTCGATTTCAAGAAACGGGTGAGCTTTTAAATGAATGAATATTTATAAGTATTAAAACAATTGAGCAATAATTGTGAATTTCAATCTGTTACATCTGAAAAATATAAAAATGAGTGCATCAGAGATGCATTCATCCGAGGTTTAAAGAATCCACGCATTGAAGAAAGGTTATTAAAAAATGCCAGTATTTCATTAGAAAAAGCGTACGATCAAGCCAGAGCATTAGAGCTTGCTGAATATCATTCTGTCTTTCTCAGCACCGGTAGCTGCTGTTGAACAATTTGAGAGAAAATGACGATAATGAACAATTGGCAGTAGTTGCTCCTATTTGTTGCAGAAAATGCTTCTTTTGTGGAAGTGGCCGTCATTTATGGAGTGTTTGCCCAGCTAGGTATGCAATGTCAAGGACGTGGTAAAAAGAGCCATTACCAAAAAGGTGTGCAAATCCCAAACTTGTATGCAGTATTACTAATTCCCACAGTGGCAGTTTATACACTAGCATCAGCTTTGATGCTTCCTCACTGTCTTAAAAGGCCAATAATTAATGTCCTAGTAAATCGGTTTAAGCTGAATGCCCTAATGTATACGGACAGGTCAGTCAGTTTTGTAAAAGGATGTCGAATTCAACTAAAACCATATTTTGGTACTATAACCATGGCTAACTCTTCTCTAAGCTCAGATATTATTGTTGTTCTTTAGTTATTATTAAATTACAAGCCCATCTATATACTTCTAAAGACATTAGGTTATTTTTAAGAAGCAGGAAAGGTGAAAAATTAACAACACCTTCGCCGGGAATCGAACCGCGGACCTCTGGAATACCGGCCCAGCGTGCAGAACCACTACACCACGAAGGCTAGGATTTCGGGAGAAATACCTTATATACTCCCCCTTTTAAAGGGCGACTGGGGTTTTTAGGGGACCCACTCGGAACATCCTGGGTGAAGAGAATCATCATCCAACACCCTTTTAGTTCGGGCGCCACTGTAGAGACATTAGGTTATTTTTAGGAAGCAGGAAAGTGGAAAAATTAACAAAGCCTTCGCTGCGGATCTCTGGACCTTCGTGGTTCTGCACACTGGGTGCAGAACCACGAAGGCACGCTAGGATTTCGGGAGAAATACTTTATATACTAATACAGATGTATTAATTATGAAAAATTTCTATGCAGACTTTCTTATCGGGCATGATTTAATAACTAAAAGATCATTCTGTTCAAAGTTCAGATAGAATTTAAAGGTGACAGTCCACCTTATAGAATTTGTTCATTAGCCACTGCTGTTGTATCCCCTGTGTCATTGTTCTCTTATTTAACGCCTGATTGTAGAGCTCTTGTTACAAAGTCAAGATGCCAAATTGGAGAAGATCAAATATTCATAGCTCCAGAAAAATGTAAATTAATTAAAGAAGGTGTAACTGAGGCAAATAATTCTCCTTTGCGTGCACAAGCATTTGTTGTGAAAGGAGAACATCACAGACCGAGAATGGTTATAGATTATTCTCGGACTATAAACAAATTTCCTGCGTTTGTTGCTTACTCTCTTTCCAAAATTGAAGAGTTGATTTCACAGGTATCAAAATATAAAATATTTAAACAATTGACCTCTGAAATTCTTATCGTCAGGTTCCTATCAAAGAATCAGAGAGACGCTATGCAGCATTTGAAGCTGTTGATAAACTATATCAATTTCTACGTGTTCCCTTTAATATAAAAAGTGGAGTTTCTTCTTTCCAAAGAACAATTGATGAAATAATTTCAAATGAAAAATTTCCCTACCTTTTCCTATCTTCATGATGTAACTGTATATGGCAAGAATGAATTTGAGCATAATAATAACTTAGAGATTTATGGCTGCTGCTAAGAAACATAATCTAATCCTGAATAAGGAAGAATGCACAGTAAAACTGTTGGATTACTCTATAACCATTATTATAATATAACCTGATTCTGATGGATTGAAAACACTAATGGATTTACCAATTCCTAAAGATATAGCTTCTCTACAATGAGCACTGGAAATATTTGCTCATTACTGCCTCTGGAATCCCAGTTTTTTCTGAAAAGATTAGCCCTCTTTATACTAAAGAACCTTTTCCCATTAATAAAGATGCCGAGAAAGCATTCAGTTCCCAAGAGAGATGTAGCCAAAGCTTCTTTAGCTGCAAGTGGCCATAATGTACCATTCAGAGTTGAAACTGACGCTTATGAATTTGATGAATTTGCAATAGGAGCAACCTTGAGTCAAGCTGGTCGCTCTACAGCTTTCTTCTCTAAAACTCTAAACTGTTCAGAACGAAAACACTCCTCTACTGGAAAAGAGGCTTATGATGTTGTTGAATCTTTAAGAAACTGGGGACATTATTTAATTGGCAGGCACTTCGAAGTTTTTACAGATCAGAGATCCTTGGCATTTATGTTTGATCAACAGCATTACAGCAAAATTAAAAAAAGAACATTTTGCGTTGGTATTAGAACTTGTTTCAAATTTGATATTAAATATCGCCGTGGAAATGAAAATGATACTGCAGACACTTTCAAGAATAAATGAAGCTAAACTAGATCTTCAAACTAGATAAAACCTTCAAACTAGATCTAAAGGCACTAGAATGATGAGTGTTTTCATCCGAACGTTTTCAACTCGAATGTATCACTGGATAAGATCTAAAAATTTGCCTTTTCACTAGAAGAAATTAGAAGAACTGTTAATTCATGTTTAGGCTGCAGTGAAGTAAAATCTCGCATCCGTAGATCTAAAAGACTCTTAATTAAAGCTGCTGCACATTTTGAACGATTAAATCTGGATTTCTAAGGTCCTTTTCGTACAGCTTCCAGGAATCGGTTCCACGGTGCTATTATGGACGAGTTTTCAAGATTCCCTTTTGCAATACCTTGGTCTAATATGTCATATGCTACTGTTATTGCTCATCTGCAAAGTATTTTCTCAATTTTGTGGATGCCAATCTACATACATTCTGATAGAGGATCTTCATTTATGTCTCATGAATTAAAATCCTTCTTAAGTTCATTTGGTGTAGCAAAAAATCGCATATGCATGTAATCCTCAAACCATTTGTCACGAAAATGAAAAACAAATGGCTATCGAACGTTGGGAAGGAGTTCTACAATCGGTTTTGCATTCGATCCGGTCACTCTTGTTTCTTTTATATATAGCAACAAATGCCACACCACATGAACGTATGTTATCCATGCTAGAAGATCATAGACGCGCTTCACTTGCATGATCAACACAACCCGGAAAAGTCAGACCTTTTGAAGAACCATACTCGAGCTAATAAGTATGAGCCTATTGTGCAGGAAATAGAATTCGTTGAAGCTAACCCAGATTATGCTTTTGTTAAACTTCTAGATGCACGTGAAACTGATGTCTCAATACGCTATTTAGCATCTAGAAGAGATACGCATATACATGCCCAAGATACCGGGTTAGATGAAACCAGCAATTTTCAGATTCTTTTGCTCAATAGAATGAAGGTTTGGCTACTGAAGTTCCTGAACCCGTATCAAAACACTGAACCACTACACCACTAAGGAATCAACAGAAGAGGATTCTCAAGGCAGTGATTTACTGTGCCTGAGCAGACATGAGGCTTTTGAAAAGACTTTAAATGATTACTTGCATGAGAGTTAATCTTTGCTTCTGAAAAGACACAAACATGAGTCTTCTTCTCTGACAGACCATATAACTTCCTAATAATTTTCAGGATGAGTGAATCTATAGTTGTTATTTATTATTATTGTTACAATAACGTCACTACAATTATATTACATGGAATAACAACAGTTATTTTTTGTTTAAATGATGTTCTCATCATTTGGTGTTCTGTTCTATGCGCAGTTTTAAGCTGTATTTGAGCCTCTTAAAGAAAATTAAATTGTGTAGAATCTATGTAATAAAGTAAAATTTCAAGCAGACTGTACTAATGCAAACATATTTGAACAGGAAAAAAAAAAAAAAAAAAAAAAAATCACCATGGCAACGCATGATCTTTCTTTCACTCTCGCCGTTGCATTTGCCTATGATTGCCATCAACTTTTGAAAAATGTGGGCCTAAACAAATATGATTTACTATATGTGCAGCAGTAGGTAAAGGAAATTCAATATGGAGAAAGGATAATTTTGAGTAAATCTCAAATAAATCAGAATAAAGGGGGAAGGATTTCGTTCTTATCTGATTCTTGCTTTAACAGCAGCTGCAAAGCAGCCGCTATAAGCGCAACTACTAGTATTATGAAAAAAAAATTCCTGGAAGAGGAATGTATCTAAACTGAGAATTTCTAACAAAACGACTTAAGATAATTTAGAAAATGAGAAAGGTTTTAAAGATGTTTTTACATCAGATTTAATTCAGACAAAATTAACAAATGATGGGAATTTTTAAATGCAAAATAACATTTTAACAAATTGCAGAAATCCAGTAAATGATCAAGATGTCGCAACGAAGCATTTCGTTTATAAAATTGATATTCCATTTTACGGAACTTGTTCCCTTGAATTTAATTGAACTTCAGCAACAATTGGCATTCCTATAGATTTACGAAATGTTCAAATAACATAATTAGAATAACGACTAATAATACTTTTTAGCCCAAAAGACGTTAGCCCAGAACTAATGGCTCGAAATGGCATTTTGCGGGAAATCACTTTAAAGGGCTATATCACTTTTCAAACTGTTCCCATTAAATATTATCGACCTGTATTATTTAAAAAGCATAAAAAATTAAACATAAGACCATAAACGTAAGAACTCATTGAGTTTCATTGAGTCATTTCATTCAACTCATTGAGTCAAAAATTCGTTAAAGTTTACAAAATTTGAAATGCACAATATAATATTTATAAAAAGCATATCTTTATAATTTCCGATAGACATCCTTGCGCGCTGGAGATAAAAATGTTTTCCCGTGCAGTATTGCCGTTGCTCGCTTGGAAATCATTGATTTGGTCAATCAAAAATTCGTTAAATTTTTACAAAATGTGAAATACACAATAAAAAAAAATTCGAAATTAAAAATTCGGGTTTCCAAGTATCCATATTCGGGTGGAGGATTACATTATTCAAAATTTGATGGCTGTATTAGTTCCCGATGTTTCAGCAAAATCACAAAACTTTTTAAAAGCATTGTAGCAGCATATTGTTTCTAATATTGATTTAATTCACTTAATATTAATAAAATTAATAAAATATTTTACATAATTTAATTAAATGAATTTATTCTCCAGATTAAACTGCTTGAAAATGCGGGTAAATTGTTAAAGGTATTTTTCTGTAAATTTTCTGTAAAAATCAGAAGTTGATTATAAATTCGCATACACTTATGCATTTCCGCATATTGTTTCATCAGATGTTGAATTCTTACTCGATTCAAAACTTATTGAAACTGTTTTGGTTGCAGAATGAGATATAATTTTTACATTTCCGTCTAGTGCAGATGAAATAAAGAAAAGAGCTTCTGGGTGTATCACAAATAAGGAAAACTAAATTCTTACCACAATAGGCTATGAAATTTTGTATCTTATATTGTGTAACAGCTGCTGAATTAAATGATCACGCACGAGCTGCTGTATTACTTCCTCGTTCCAAAGACCCTACAATAAAACCTCAGTTTGAAACCCAGTTTGAGCTCTGTTAGAAATTAGCTAGGAGTCAATAAAAGTACTGTGGCATTTCCTCTGCGTGGCTGTTTTTAGAAGCGTCACTTGAAGAACACGTATGTAAAAGATTTTATTAATTTGTTTACTTGAATATCGCGTTAAAAGTAACAAACTAGTGTGAATTTAGCGACGGTATCTCTCAAATTAGAATAGAAGATTTAGTAAAATTTCAATGATCCAAATTGTAGCAACCGGAACTCAAGAAATACGAAACTCGCCTATGGCCGAACGGAGAAGATTACTAAAAGCTGCTAGTTCGATCCAGGTTTCAATCAAAGTGAATGAGATGACTCTATGGTTATGTCCCGACTTTTCTCATAAGTAACATGACTACGACCCTTCGCAAAGGCATTCTTTCCCCCTCCCCTGGTGGGCTTTGCCTTAATGGATTGACTTGATTTTACCTAACCCAAATGACCGAAAATCCTTCTCTTCTTTCTGTGACAAATAAGATTGTTGTTGATTTATTTGCATCTTTTTTATTTTTCATTGGTTTAAATCAGTGTTTCTTAAATTTTTTTCAAATGAGGACCACTTTAATAAATGAGAATGTTCTGCGGTTTTCTTATTCTTGCCCTCTTCGACAGCAATTTTTTTAAGCATATGTTAGTGGTAAAATGTTTTGAAATGCAATAAATTAAAATTCTTTTAGTTTTTTTATTGGTATTAAGCATTTATTAATTTAATCAAAAAAAAAAACTTAGATTTGTTTTTAACAATTCAGGTCTATTAGAGTCTGGATAATCTTTATCTTAGGCATTAAAATTTGAATAAACGTTGATACTGATTTTCATGAGACGAACTTGCCGATTCTTTCAAAGCTGTTCTGTGTTTGGATGTATGCTGGTAAAAAACACATCATTTATAGTGCTTTAAATCCCTCTTTTGTTGCTAAAGCTAGAATGAAAAGTTCCTAGGTAAGATAACTGATCATACTGTAGAGACACTAAATATTTTTTTGGAAGCAGGAGAGATGAAAGATTAGCAAACGCTTTCGCCGAGAATCGAACCGCAGACCTCTGAAATACGCGCCGAGCGTGCAGACCACCACATCACGAAGGCATGTCAAGAAGGAGGGAGAAATACCTTATATACTCCTCCTTTTACAGGGCGACTGGGGATTTTAGGGGACGCAGTCGCTACTCCCTGGGTAAGGAGAATCATCATCCACAACCCTTTTAGATCGGGCGCCACTGCAGAGACATCAGGTATTTTTTGGAAGCAGGCAAGATGAAAAATTAGCAACGCCTTCGCCGGGAATCGAACCACGGACCTCTGGAATACGCGCCTAGCGTGCAGACTATCACACCAGGAAGGCAAGCCAAGAAGGCAGGAGAAATATCTTATAATACATTTAGTAAAATATTAGTCTTGAGGGAAAAAGTCCTAGAGAATTTCTAGGGTAATTTCCAGACTGTGTTACTTTTAGCTAACGTGGTACATGCAGTTAATATTGTTACGAAATGTGCAGATGGCTTCCACGCAAAGCAGTTTTAAGATTGCCATAAAATGGCAAGGGAAGGTAAGGTTGCCATAGTTGGTGAAAAATCGCCCATTTGGCGACAAAATTGGCGATATGCCATGGACGGATGGAGAACCTTCTGGAACGAATTCTTACCGGTTTAGGCCAGAATGTTCTCGAACACCAGCCAAAAACTATATAAACCCTGCTGGTACGCGAAGAATTAGTATCGGGAGAGTGAGCCTCGGCGAGAGGGCGAGTGTGTGTGTCTCGTCTAGAGTGCGAGTTAGTTTTAGTATCGAGTTGGTGTCTCGTCTAGCGAGTCAATCCCTGCTAGTCGATAGAGTTGACAGCCGGGCAGCGAGTGCCGAGTGGGTCGTCGAGTGCACCGAAAGAGTCTCGTAGTGTATCGCGGTTAGTGCATCGCAAGTTCTAGCGTGGAGAGTCTCGAGATCACGTGGAGTTCCGAGAATTACCAAGCAGAGTCGGGAGCTGTACTCCGGAAAGCAGAGTCGGGTGCTTTGCAAGAAGCTGCCTCTACCGTTATTGCCTGACAATATGAAGGCTGTGTCGCTGATTCTTCCAGCGTGTTTATAGTAGATCTTCGACGACTGTAAAACGTGATTTTGGAGCTGTCCTGATTAATATTGGTCAAATAAAGTGTGTTTCGATACTTCATCAAGTGTCGTCGTTATTCACTCCAAATCTACGAACCCCGTACGAACGTGAAGGAAGAATATAACGTAACAACTGGTGTCAGAACAAAGAAAAACGTAACAATATGAATTTTAATTTTTGTCTTTTTTAGAAATCTAGGAGGTCTATAAGGTTTCGAGAACCACTTGTTGCCCCCGAAGCATAAATTGATAAACTCTGGTTTAACAAACATGAAAAAATGATATAATATTGTACATATTTTATAAAAAAGCCATTGCATTAATTTATATCCATATGTGTATATATATATATAGAGAGAGAGATTCTTTTGAAAAGTTCGGTTAATCTGTACACTTCGACAATTAATGAAGAAGCAGTTAGATGCTGTATATTTAGGCCTATTATTGTTTTTAATTCTTAACCCTGTAATAAAGTTTTTTTCTGGTTTGGTTTGGTTTGGTTTATTCGATGACGGCAAAGCATGCGAGGATTATCTGCCTAATGGCAGAGATGCCTTCGTGAAGAACTTTTTAAGGGATATTGGCTCGTATCTAGTACATTGCACATAATGAAAACCACAAAATCGCCCAGGCAGCCATCTCCGTTCTCCTGTAATTGAACCTAGGTCGAGCTACCAGAGTTCAGCGACATTAGGCCGCTGGTGTTTATTTTTATTTTTATTTTTTGCTTGAGCATTCTTATAACTTAAGTAAATGTTTGTATTTGTTTGCTTATAGTATAGTTTTACGTATTTCTTTTCTGTTATACATTTGTTTTTATTTGCTTATTTATTTAATTTGTGCACGTCATATACTAATTTCTTGTTCATTTATTTTGTACAGTTTATTTAATCTCAAATTTGTGACCTCTTATTGCATTTCAACTATTTATTTCATGTGTTATGCTGTAGATCTATTGAGTCGAATGTCGTTTGAATTGTGAGGATTGCTGAAATAAAACTTGAGAATTGCACAAGTCTTGCCTACAGTTTTTGTCGCTAAGTTGGTTATACTTGGCGATTTTTTTTTCCAACTTGACAACATTCTGCAAGTTTATAGAAAGCGTACTTTGCGAAAGCTTTGAAGAAATTTTTCTGGAAGTTTCAAGAAGCGCTTACTTTCCCTTTTAAAGAACACTATAAGTCGGAAGCTATGAGCAGTCATGAGTCATATTTCAATACTTTGTTGCTGTTGACTGAGCAATCATTTCAGATTGGCTGCTCAGAGTCACCTGATCTTATACTTGCCATTTGCTTGACTCTTCCCCCCCCTCCAGCCAAATCCCCTGTTTTACCCAATACAGGTTCATCCGAGCTGTCAAGGGCCTGTTGTCATGTGCCTTCGAGGCCTGTTGGTAGTAGTCGGCTATGCTATTGCAGTTGAAAAAGTAGCAATCAGGACCTTCTATCTCTCCCCACTGGCAAAGTTCCGAAGTAACCAGCTAAAAAACGCTTCAGATATTTTGGGGAAAGCCCATGGTCTGTGAAGTACCACGTGAAAAACTGTTGGGCACTTTCAGTTCATGGTTAACTTTTGAAAAGAACTCGTGAGTTCTTCTTCCTGATGATGATTTGTCCCAGCGAGCTTTCCATGATTCCATGATTTTCTCCATTGCTATCTTTTTCAGGTAGGAAAGTGGCGTCTTTTCCGAATGTACTAAAAGGTTGGAGCTAACAGCTGTACTGTTGGTCCGAAGAATCCCGATGAAGACATGGATGTTTGTAAGTGTATAGTGTCTGTACACTAAGGGAGCACTCAAAATACATGGAGAGCCGAAAGTCCTGTAGAAGTGGTTGGTGGTAGAAGAAGAAAGGTGTCAGATACTCGGACAATCCCCAGGGGTGTTATCCCTCAAACCTGGGGAGGAGTTATATAGTTTGTGCGCGTTGGGACTATACCTGCACAACCTAAGGTGAAATTCTGGTGTCCCACTCAATTATACCTGTACTTATCCCAAGCGGAACGCCAGAGGAAAAACACAAGTTGTAGAATAATTAGGTTAATTGGAAGCAGAAAAGATGAAAAATATGCAACCGACTTCGCCAGGAATCGAACCACAGACCTCTGGAATACCGGCCCAGCGTGCTACCGTTACACCACAAAGGCACGCTAGGGAAGTGGGAGAAATACCTTATATACTCCTCTTTTTAAAGGGCGACTAGGGTTTTAGGGGTCCTAATCGCCAAATCCTGGATGCGGAGAATCATCATCCACAACCCTTTTAGTTCGGGGGCCACTTGTAGTCAATAGGGAATATTGGAAGCAGAAAAGATGAAAAATATGCAACTGCCTTCGCCGGGAATCGAACCACGGACCTCTGGAATACCGGCCCAGCGTGCTACCGTTACACCACGAAGGCACGCTAGGAAAGTGGGAGAAATACCTTATAAAGTATCCGTGAGTTAGTTGGATCGAACGTCTTAATATGTTTATTTTGTTGAACTTTTGTTAGGTGACTGCTGATTTGGGGTTTGGTCAACAAATGATTTGGTTGATTTGCTGCATTCCTCGCATATTAAGAAGAATTTCATTCTATTTTATTCTCCGTGGGCTATTTACTATCGTTTATTTTGCTGTAAGAGTTATTCTTTCTTTCAATAAAATCTCAAATCTTCCTATTCATCTGGCCTATTTAAGCAGATCGGTACGAAACCATAATACACAATAATATGAAATTATTTAATTATGTACTTTTTTATCAAACAAGATATAATACATAAAATTCCACCGTTTTCATTACTGAAAATATGTGCATAATCTGTAGCATATAACCAACTTTTTAAGACATCTGAACAAGCTTCCGGTCAGTCCGCATATTTAGAGTGCTGTGTTAAATATAAATTTAGTTGTTCATTGAATTAGAGCTTAAATTCTTCTCGTGCATTATGATATTTTGAATAAGTACTTACACATTCCAGTAAATGCTGAAAATATGGTTTATCCTTGTGCTTGTCTTCGGTACTGCATTTCTTCAGGATTCCTGGGAGTCTTACGAAACATCATCCATGTCAGAAGAGGATTTCGATGATTTCGATATCGATGAAGCTAAAGAATATTTCTGTAAGTAATTAGGTAATCACTGTTATTTAAAAGAACATTTTTTTCACTTTTGTTGGATTTGAAACTATATGGCTAAACTAGCGCTTTAATCACATGATTATGAACTACTTACAGTCAACTCCCGAATAACTAAAGGCAGATTAACCGATCCAGTCTTTACAAAGTTAAATTTGTTTATCCCAAGATGGTGGAAAATTGCTGTTACAAAGCATCATATTAGGCTTAGCGGCTGACCGTAACTGAACAATAGTATTTCGGCCCTGGGTTCGAATCCCGGCGAACAGGCTGGCTGCATGGGGATTTTCGCGGTTTCTCCCCAATGTCTAAAATGGATACGAGGCAGTTTCCTTTAAAAAGTCCTTCACGGGGCATTCCTCCCTTTCCATGTAGTGCCCAATGGAGGAGCACATACTAAATAAATAAAGAAAGAAAGCATCATAGTCAAGCAAAACTGTCTGCGAAAAGTACGAGAAGGACAAGAAAAATGAATACAATAACAGCAGTTACAGCAGCTGAGGTCTGTCATGTTGACTCCATAAGAAAAAAAGTTATAATGGGTTTTTTTTAAGAGTTTGAATCCAATGACATTAAGTTTTTTACAAATAATATTTATAGATCAGTTTTTTTTTTTTTTACTTCCTTGTATGAAGTAAAAAGGAAGTATTGTAATCACGAAAAGTTTCAGGCAGCATATTTCAACGAAAATATCCATTTTGACCGATTTCAAATGCAATTTAACGATGTTTCTGCGTGATATCTGTACGTGAGGACAGAATAAAAGACTCTTTTCATCCAAAAAAAAAATTATAAAACTGCTTTAATATAAATTCTGAAGAGTATTTTTCGTGGCGTCTGTACGAACGTATGTACGTACGTATCTCCCATAACTCATAAACGAGTAGCCTCAGAACGTTGAAATTTAGTATATAGGACTACTATAACATGTAGATGTGCACTTCGTATTTTGGTTGCAATCGGCCGCGCCAAACGTATATAAATATATTTATATATATATCCACTCTGTTACCCGGCTCAGTTATCTCAGTTTCTTTACTCTTATATGTTTGTAAATTGTACATTTTTTGCTTTGAAAAGGATTGAATTATGTTGTTCTTATCTTCCGGTTAAGGTTTTTATGCCTTTAGTAAATCTATATACAATATTTTTAGAATTATCAACAATTTTAAAGTTGTTTAAGTGCCGCTAAGCCTAATAATGTTTTTGATGGTGGTCATTGCTTGTTTACATTTGAAACAGCAGAATAGTGGATTTGTTGCCAATCCATAGAAACTTAGCTTCGCAACAACACAGATAACGCCTTCATTTATTATTGCGAATTAAATCATGTTTAATCCTTTCTGGAATTTTTTCGAGGAAATAAGTGTTTAGGATTTACTTCGATATTTTTCATATAGATATTTTGAGGTTTTATGTATTTTTGCCTTGTCGAGATGTGAGAACTGAATTAATTGAATGAAAAATACTCAATCGTCTGTGGAAAACTGTTTCTTTTTTGTTCTTTTTCCTTAATTTCTTTTATACATCGGTCTAGCTTTATTATAGTATTTGAATAGAACATGTGACAACGATTAGATAATTCTTTAAATGATATAAATTTTGTGCATTCTGAGTTATAATATGAACGAAATATAATACTGTTAAGTGAACCTAGCGCCAGAGTGTCGCTATGGTAAACAGAGTGAATTTTTAAAGAATGCATTTATTCTATTATGGTTTATGTGCTGTCGGCGAAGTAGACTTTATTCAATCCAATAAGTTTAAACGAAATGCAAGAAAAAATGCGTATAATTTAATATTCCGTACAAGGAAGTCATGTGGTGTACACATCACATTTTTTTCTTTGCGAATGATGTTTGTTTTCCTGTATGCAAATTATTCCTGATGCCCTTGAACAAACTGAGCGCTTAACCACTCCGCGTGGCCATTGCTATGGCGACTTTTTATTTCTCCCGTACCAGGTATAGTAGAAAATGAATTTTCAATCAAAAGTCAAAATGATTTTCTACCATCAGAGCTGATGGCTTCATAGACGCTTCCATGGTGTCCAATATGCAAGAAGATTCTTCCGCAGGACTTGGTGATGTTTCACCAACCTGAAGGTGGGCAGACTAAATGTCACACCTCCTGGAATTTTTCTTGAACGCCAGGATAGGGTAACTCTTTGTACTTAACTAAAATTCTTTAGGCTTACCAAGAGAAGCAAATAATTTAGAGCTCCTGTAAATAACCACGAAGTCTTGAAGAGGTTTCAACAAACCTTCTTATTGAAAGCTTAACCTTGAACAAATGTATTAGTTATGATTATAAATTTCCGCTAATTGCGGGATATCAGTTAACATAACATTAAACTTTGTTTTTAAATTAGCTCCATGCAGGACACTGCAAATGAAAAGATCCTAACTAAGCGTTGGCTCAAATTGTGTGATTTATTTCGGCTAGCAAAATAGCTAATTATAGGTAACTACTGTTCCAGAGCTGGGTGAAAGAAAAGTACTCCTTCGAGCGTAGTTGCCATAAGCTGACTGTTTAAAAATTTTAAAAGCTTGCATTTAAATAGTCTTAACTCATTTACATCCTGGTGAAAGCTAACGAAAAGGAAATGGGATAATAAAGTTCCAGGTCATAAATTGGTTATTTAGCGTAAATTATCCTCTGCAGGGTCAGGATCGAAATGAGTTCTTTGAGAGCTATCCCTAATTATGATTGGCGTGCATGCAAACAGCTTGATGCCATCCTATTTGGGACGAGCAGATGAGAGGACGAAACTGCACCGCTATTCCGTAGAGGCCCCGGCCCCGGTCACAAGGTTCATTCTCAATGTCGCGAGTGCAGCTCTTCGCAGGCCACATCTTCGCAAATATTTTTGTGCATCAGCTGCCTTAAGAAGCGCTCACACGAGGACTTTGCGGTCACATTGGGTACTAAACGGATTTCGTTGCTAAGTCAAAATACCTTGTTACGTCACATGAATTGGTATAAGGATTTTGTCTAAATGTTATTGTTCAGCTTTATGTCAATGTGGTACAAGAACCGACCAATCACAGGGAAGCAAATATGAACTCATATTCTGCCAACGGTATAGCTGAGTCAGCTGCTTATTCATGCATTTGCAACTTTTATCTTTCCTGATTGCTAGGGCTTAAACCCGTTAATGGTTAATGGCTTTTATGTCTTAGGCCTTCGTAACAAAATAGACTTTTAAAACTTTTATATCCAGATTAGAAGAAACTTTATTATAAGCAATATCTGGATTTTAGTTCTATCGAATTTGACATCTGCAACGAAAGAGTGTTTGCCGTTTGGGGGAAAACGTCATTCCGTATGTGACTGTTGCAAGAATTGGGATAACTTATTTATTTTAAAAGCAATTACTTCCAACATTTTACAGCTGACTGCATTATATAGCTGCGTTCTGAAATAGTATCAGAAAGTTTGTGTTGCCACAAATATTTTTATAATTTAATCCGCTTTGTGACAAAATCTTTCGTCATGTTTCCACCTTGCGCGCACAGTTTATAACATTCTGTTGCATAATTTAATTCCATATTTAATATGTAGCTTCTATACCATTTGGAAGCTACTGTGAACCAAAAGTTCTAAGAATTTCATGTTAAATTTTTATTTTATTTGGAGTCGAGTTTATAAAGTGTATTTCATTAAAAAAATCTGTAATGTTTTCGTCCATAAAATTTTTTAATATTAAAATATTTATCAGATTTTGGGTTCAGTTAGAAGATAGTGTCCGTATAAAGAATTCCAACAAATTTCAAGTATGTCCAATTAGCCATTTTTAAAATGTCATGCGAGTATGGTTGAAACATGACGAAAAATTTTGTCACAAAGCGGATTAAATTACAAAAATATTTGTGGCAACACAAACTTTCTGGTTACTAGTTCCGAAAGCAGCTATATTATGTAGTCAGCTGTAAAAAGTTGGAAATAATTGCTTTTAAAATAAATAAAATACCCCAATTCTTGCAACAGTCACATATTCGAAGATCACAAGGGGTTTAAGGTGTTTGAGCCCCCTTAAGTGGAAACTCATGGTGTTGCCACGTACGCCACGAGAGCATGCACGGGCGAATGTAATAATTCCATATAAATGTTACAAAGTTAAACTCACTTTTACTTAGATTAGTCTAACTTTGTAAACTGAAATAGGAGTTTTCGTCCCTGCCTTTACTGAAGTACCATAACATTAAATATACATTGTAGTAAATGTATATTTAATGAGTAAATGTATATTTAATAATAAATCAACTAAAATTTATTGTTGTTTTCAATACAGTACTAAATGAATTAAACACAAGCTGAGTTCCACTTTTCTCAAAATAAGAGACAACATAGAATTCAAACGATGAATATTTCACCAAGTTTAAAATAATATTCTAGACCAGGCTCGGTAAATTTAACGAACTAAGTATACAACAGCAAAATTGTAACTCACCATCTCGGGAAAATACTGCCCAAAATTGATTCAAACAGAGGAATCTGTTGTAGACCAGCTGGAGTTTCCATTTCTCATTCTCTTAATTTACATTCTAAATTCTGTTTAAAACCATCTCATTTACACAATCTGGTGGAGTAGTTGGAACAAAAGACATGTAGGATATACTTTACATAAGCAAAAACGTGTTAATTAAAACAAACTTTACAGTGTAAGCGACGTTTAATCAATTTGATCTTTACTTAAAAGTGAAGTTTAAAACCGATAATTTCTTTGCCGCAATCATTCGATAATATCTTTATCACGCTTATATAAATCCAAACGAATGTTAATTGTATTATTATGATGACTATTATAGAAACTACAACTGGTTACTATTAAAATAATTTGTTTGTACTCATACACATATGTTGTTTTAACTTTAGGCAGCTATCTGAGTGGCATGTTTTATGACTGCACTACAAAATGGAGCTATCTTGTGAGTATATATTCTCTGCTTGTTTTAATTACTGTAATTTTCCTTTAATATTTTGTCTAAAACCTAGAAGTTAATAGGATAAACAGAGTGTCGAACTGCCACATTTAGTATAAATCATGTACAGTTTGTGTATTTAGTGCTATGAAACCTCTGTTTATAAATCCCGAACTGTACAACAATATTAATTACACAGTTCCTTAACCCCCTGTCGCCCCCCCAAACCTTTTTGCTGTTTGCAACGAGCTACGTTCAACTGAGCAATCTTATTATATAACATAGACATTGCTTTTCGTGTTCGACTACTGAAAGGGAGCCCATGAAAACAATTGATTTTGAAGAAGTAGTTTTGAATTTTTTAGCTGCTAAACCTAAAACAGAAAATTCTAAAATTTAAGATTTTAAAGTAATGTATGTATCTAAACATCTTAACATGTAGAGAATATCAACATAATATATAATTAAAGTTATTAAATAACGTCAGTTTTCACTTCGCGACAAGGCAAAAATACATAAAAACTCAAAATATCTGTATTAAAAATTACGAAGTAAATCTTAAACGCTTATTTCCTCAAAAAAATTCCAGAAAGGATTAAGCATGATTTAAATAATAAATGAAGGCGTTATCTTTGTTGTTGCGAAGCTAAGTTTCTCTAGATTGGCAACAAATCCGCTACTCAGGTGTTTCAAATGTAAACAAGAGCAATGGCCGCCATCAAATTAGGCTTAGTGGCACTTAAACAATTTTAAAATTCTTGATAATTCTAAAATTATTGCATACAGATCTACTAAAGGCATAAAACGCTTAACCGGAAGATAAGAACAACATAATTCAATCATTTTTAAAGCAAAAAATGTACAATTTACAAACATATAAGAGTAAAGAAACTGAGCCGGGTAACAGAGTGGATATATTTATAAATATATTTATATACGTTTGGCTCGGCCGTTTGAAACCGAAATACGAGGTGCACATCTGCATGTTATAGTAGTCTTATATACAAAATTTCAACGTTCTGAGGCTACTCGTTTTTGAGTTATGCGAGATACGTACGTACATACGTTCGTACAGACGCCACGAAAAATTCTCTTCAGAATTCATTTTAAAGCAGTTTTTTAGTTTTTTTTTTTTTTTTTTTTTTTTTTTTTTTTTTTTTTTTGTGGGGTGGGGAAGAAAAGAGTCTTTTATTCTGTCCTTACGTACAGATATCACGCAAAAACATCGATAAATAGCATTCGAAAGCGGTCAAAGTGGATATTTTCTTTGAAATCTGCTGCCTGAAGCTTTTCGCGATTACAATACTTCCTTTTTACTTCGTACAAGGAAGTTAAAATGCAAGATATATTGGTAATTTGTCTGCAACTCGAAAACAAATACTCTGAGAATCATGATAACTTTTGATGGGTTGTTTACCATGGGTTGAAAACCTCTGTTGTTAATTTAAATACATAATTATTAATTTATCTCGTAGTATTACAACAGTAGCCGCTCTGGGTGCCATCCATTTAGAAACGCAACTATTATTAACTCGATATCACGTACCTCAATTATTAGTAAATTGTAGAACGTTCCAAAAAGCTTCAAGAAAAACGTTTGCAGTTTACTTTGAACGTAAGCTGGCAGCGTTTAAATGTCATCTATTACCTAAGGAATAGGGGAAAGCCTAAGGAAAGTTATGTCTAGCACGAAAACTTTGCTTACCCTAGTTTTCCCTATGTGATCGAAAGGTGTCTGTTTAAAATGATTTTCATTATAATTCAGAAAAAAAAAAAAATTTTGTTAGAAATGAAATCTCTCAAAGCATATACCAGCAGAAGACGATCTTACTTCATACATAAACAGATGTTTTAAAGTTGTTATGCCTTTTCACATGATGTTTGTTCGTCGTCGTTATAATATTTTGTTACATAGTAGACAGCTCCTCATGCGATATCTCTGCGAGCAACTCTCGTTTGGAATTATAGGACATGCCATTGACTAGAATCTTATGTGATTGTACATCCAAACATTAAGGAAAAATCACAAAAATAGCGATAACTTCTTCAAAAATAAGCCAATCCTTTTAAAATTTGAAAATATTATCAAAGAACTACTGAATAAAATTGCTGTATGCAAATTAGTGGTGCTGCAATCGAAATACGTCATGGCAAGAGTATAAAAGCTTGTTGCAGAGCAAGCCTGCAAATTTCGCTGTGATACTGAGATAAGAAATCTGGGATAGCCAGTTTGTAACAACAATCTTCAGGCATCATTTGCCCGAATAACTGAGATGGAAAGCAGTGGGAGATTAGGGGCAGGACAAAATCAGTCAAAGTGGCCAGTATGAATCCCTATGTAGTTCACAGACTTTGGAGACAATTTCTAATCACAGATTCAGCATCCAGGAGTTTCAACCAAGAACCGCCAGCCGCTACGACGAGCACTGATCGCCAATATTTGTTGTTATGTGCACGAAAGAATAGAACCTCAACTCCAATTCAACTCAGCTCCTCCCTTGTTGCAGCCACTGGAAGGTTGGTGTCAACGTCAACCGAGCACAGAAGGCTTCACAAAGAAGGTCTGTACGCGAGGCGACCAGCCATCTGCGTACCACTCATGTCACGTCATAGAAGGGAATGTTTAAAGTGGGCACGTCAACATGTCCACTGCACAGATGATCAATGGGGAGCTGTTGTCTTTACGGATGAGTCCAAGCTAAGCCTTCAAAGCGATAGTAGGCGTTATTTGATTTGGAGACAACCTGGAACTCGTTATCATCCATCAAACATCCGTGAAAGAGATGCATTCGGATGAGGCAGTGTTTCTGCTTGTGGTTGTATCTCTTTGGATGGACGCACAGACTTCCATGTCTTTCCAAATGAAACCAAGAATTCTCAGGCCTACAGAGAACGCATCCTTGATGCTTATGTGCGTCCTTATGCTGGGGGCAATAGGTGATAATACCCTGCTACAGGACGACAACGCTAGACGCCAAAGGCTCGCATCGTGGATGATTATCTTCATCAGCAAACAGGCGTATAGCTGCTCTCAGTTCTCCTCTTCAGACCCTTACCACGCTTGCAATGGCTGTCACTTCCTACGGAACTGATAGATTGCATAATTGACAGCATCGCACATTCGCTGTATGCGTAGTATTGCTTCTAGGAGAGATCATACTCCATAACTGAAGGTAATTTTCTTATACCAAACTGACACATCGTATTTGTTCATTTTACACATATGCTAATTTCTGTAACACCATAATTGTCTGGTAATTTCTTTTCGTGTTATTTTATAACTTACTATGTATTGTATACTAGCTATTTCATTTTAATCGAGCACAATTTTTTATTTTCTGGTGGTCAGAACATGAGCTACTTCCTTCCTTGCGCTGCAGAAGCTGGCCTGAGATCAACTAGTGTCAAAGAAGCCTTGGAAGATGCATGCAATCCTAACACGAGCACTTCCGTGGGTAGAAAGGTAAAGTATTGTTATTCCCTTATTCTTAATTACACACGTTTACTACCTTTGCCAACGCCAGAGCATGTGCGGTAGGTGCAGACGTGCCGGGCGGCAGAATTTAGGGGCGGCAAAATTTATAAAATTTTAGGAAGTTACTGGGCGGCAGATTCTAGGAATCGAAGTGTTTACACCGAGCGGCGAAAAGCTCAGCGCTGGCACTGACTACCCTTATGCATAAACGTTTACTATACATTTACTAGATTCTTTAAACGATGACCTGGGTAATACTATCATTCCAACTATGTCTCTTTCCCCAAATTCCTAAAATATCTTATTTACTCTTTCATATAACTTAATCTTTTCCTCCTTGTCATATAACGTAATCTATTATGTACCACGATTCGTAGAAATCTCTTTAATTACTAAACCGGATGAGCTAGAAGAAATTGATACATTATTAAAAGACAAACAATTTAGTAAAGTCTAAAAGAGTAACCATTGAGCAGATCATTGCTGTTCAAACCAACGAGGTATATACTGTTATATGAAGTCTTTGGTTGAAACTCTTGTCAAACGATTCACATAACGTGATTCGCGCATGCGCGTCGCCTTGAAACCAGAATTTTAATAGAACTAGTAAAAGGCAATGTAATGAGGAAAATATAACTTATAAACGTCTCTTCTGTGCGTTATGTATATAATTAGTTAGTAATGTGTAGTAAATTAAAGTATGCTAATATTTTAGAAGTGCCCTTTATGAGTAGATTGTCATCTATAATAATAAAAGCAAGTGTAATGTGTCTGTCTGTCTGTCTGACCGAGCTCTCCAGCCAAATCTATCGCACGCAGGGACCTGGAATTTTTTATACGGAAGCACAAAGGGGCTGGCCACCAGACCTCGAAGCCCGATTTTCGATTTTTGAATTAGAAAAATTTTAAAAAAATTATTTATAATTAATTAATCACGGTTTTTTTGACTCACTGATATTAATATTTGTTTTCAAATAACGTTCGATTGTAACAATTGATTTCTTTATTCTAGCGTTAGTTTGCTGTTTTGACGATACATTAAATCGATTAATTACAATTCATTTCTTTTTTGTAGCTTGTGGGGGGGGAAGAGAGAGAGACAGTCTACATGTCCTACACTACTATTCCTGCGCTATTCACTTATCTGCATTTTCTAAATGCACGGGCAACGCCGGGCGGGTACACCTAGTCAGTTAATAAAAATAATCCCGGTTTCTTTTTGGACTAGAAGAAGAAGAAGGTCTTCTGACAAGGTAAGATTTGTACCTTTAATTCTTGGTATCATGATAGGGTATTGATCTCGATAATCTTTATTCTTTATACCTTGAACAATTACAGTTGCATGACTCTGAACCGAAAAACTAAATAGATCCTCTATTCCATCGCAGCTGATATATACATAGCTGCCCACACACTTCTAGAAGCTTCTAGAATGAATCTTTTTTTTTTTTCTGAGAAATTGTATGGAGTCAAGTCACGGTTTAATATATTTGAGTATTCCTCATTCCTCGTTGGTTTTAAGAAAGCTTTGAAATTCTTTGTAACGTTTTTCATCCTTAGTTCGTAATATCTTTTTAAAAATTATGGTAAAGCACGAAAAGTTTATTAACACAGAGCAAAATAGCATAAAAGACGCAGAACATTCAAAAGGTAATATTTATTGTAAATTTGTATAGAAGTAGTGTAAGGAAGAAAAAAGAACAATTTTCTTACCTTGTCTTCTTGGTTAGTACGGTGTGTCACCATAGTATTCTTCAGCAATCAAAAGAGATCAAATGGAAAATGTCAAACGAAAAACATTGATTTAATACATATTTAACGAGGAACGTGAATAGTTAGATCTTTTGCAATATATGGATATGATTTTGAAGAGAGTTTAAGTTCTCATTGTGCAAGATATTTTCTACACTGTTCTTACCAGCATGAAGGACTGAGGTGTAGTGAATCCAATTTTCTTTTATAGTAGAATAAAAGAAAATTGTATTCACTACATCTAAACAGAAATCTTTCATCTAAACAGAAATGTTTATCTCCCTTTTGGTGACTGATGATGCCCATCACTGTATACCAACAATATCTTCCCAATATCTAACTCGAGTTTTTCACAACATAAATCATTACATAAATCCATTTCAAACAACTCATTAAATTTTCTGCATATTCCTTACTGATCACACAATTTTAAACGCTATTTTGTAATCTTTTTGTGCGATTTTACCCCTATTATGATTTAATTTTGAATTATACAAATTTTAATATTTTTCTGTTATAGCTGGCTAATTGCAGGGTGCGAGTATCAGCAGAATTTCTGAAGAAGAATAGCACTGTTCTGCACAGAACTGTACTGGTAAGAAAATTCCATCTGTTGAAATAGTTTTCAAGTGTCGGGAAACTTATTTGGAAACTGATCTTGCTATAAGTGGGAAATATCGGTCTTGGCACAGTTTATTCTAAGATCCCTTGAGTTGCCTACCTCATGTCTGTCATTAGATGTCGCTATTGGTGAAAATGGGTATATTCTGCGGTGGTAGACACTGAGTGGCGAAGAGAAGTGCGTTTGGTAGAAAAATTGAACCACAATTTTAATAGGGCTTTTTGCCGTAGAGTTAATGGAACGCTATTGCCATGGGCGTAGCCGGTTGGCTGCTGGGAGGTGCACTTGCCCCGCCTAAAAATGGAATTTGTTTTAAAATACAGTAGAAGTCCAGAATCCGCAAAGCTTGGGACCAGAGGTTGTGCGGATTTTAGGATTTTGCGGATTTCAGGACAGAAAAGATAAATCATAATATTCAGACTAAAAGTGCAAAATAAATAAGGCATATTAGATACATTTAATTAAATTATTATATACATTATTGCAATAACTTATTATATGCATTAAATTATTATTACATATATAAATTGATTATATTATTCATTGTATTTTATGTACACAGCATCGAGGTTTGCCGATTTCGCCTCGTACAAAGATTTCCGGTTTTGGATTCCGGTGTTAGAATGAATGTTACTGTATAATTTCAACAGCTTTTCTTTATTTTTCCGTATATCATACACAATCGTATCGCAATTCCATACGATTCTGCTATAAACCGAGGAGAAGCAACTGTCTCCATCTTTTCCAGAATTTGCACTTTTTGCATTACCGTCAATGCGACGTGTTTACGTTTTTCAACGTTGCAAGCAGTAAAATCATGAGTGCGTTTCTTATCTTTCATTGTATTAAAAGGGCTGAAATTTAAAATATTCTTAATTTATCCACAAAATATCCGCATAAAAAAAGGCAGCACTAAATAATCTCGTCACACAACAAAGCTAAGAAAATACAACAACGTGAATCGTGAACTTGAAGGAAGAGTTGAGTGAATCGTCTGCTTTCCTACCTCGATGCAGATTAGAGGGGAAAAGACTTTTGTCATGATCTCAATAATTTGGTATTTCCGTTATGACTCATTATTATTCGGTAATTATGACGTCATTATTTGGTAAGTATTTTTCTTCGATATTTCGTACTCAATGTTGCGGTTTCCGGGACCTATAAACTGAATGTTTATACTATTTTGAGAGGCAACGCGGATTTCAGGTCGGTGGATTTTCGGTATTTGACTGTAGTAGCAACCAAAATCTGGTGGAAATCTTGCTTTCCCTCTTTATTGTTCTGCTAAGTTGTTTTTCCATGCAAAAATCAAATACTCCTGGAGCGACAGTTTCAATCTTTTCCAGACCTCATAGCTGCCATGCAAATAACTGACAACCGGATCTAGTTAACCGTTTGTCTAAAGGTCATCATATTGTATTAAAACCAGTAGCGGGCAACTGAACGTAGTTTTAAGAGTTTCCATGTGGACATCGTTGCTTCTGCGTCCTATCAGTTTACAGTCCTATCATTTTAAGATGGTATTAAAATGATCTTACTTGGACAATGCCAAGTTCTTCACGAATGACATTATAACGAAAGTGCCAGGTTGCTTTGGAGAACACAGTTCTGTGCAGTTTAAGCTTTCTTCTGTCAAGAATATGCCCAAACTGGACAGACATAATATAACATGGGTCGCAACATGGATTTACAAATGAGTAACATATTGTCAATAGATAGAACACTAGTTAAGGGGTATAGTTTAGCTTTTGTGTAGGCTAGCTGCCATTAGATTTCTTTGTGAAAACTAGCGACAGTGCGCCGCCCAGACGGAAAAGTGGTTAATGACTCTGACTGCCTTACGGAAGTTTGAATCCCGGAGAAGGCATGGATGTAAATTGTCTGTTCCTTTGATAGGAGGCAGCGGTGGCCCACTTATTAGGCGCCGCCATAATAAAGTCACCACCTCTTCCGGCCTAAGTAGTGGGCAACGCCTATATTGGCTAGTGCCTACTATTGGGGGCGGGAATTAGCGAGAATGCTATTTAAAAGTCCCATTCTCTTTCTTGAGTTAATCGGAAAGAAGAAGGAAATAGTTACATTTCACCATTAATTTCAACCATTATGGTATTTATTTCAATATAAGTTAAATGACTAAATTAAAAAATTAAATTGCTTTTCCTGTATCTCAGCTTCAACAATCTGCTTAATCATGTATTTAAATCCATTTTCATTTATTCGATTATGACATAACAAGCGAGAACTATCCGCTTAAGGGAAAATATGTCTTCATGGGGGATTTTATAATGGAAACTGGATCTTATTCACGTTACGTATGGGAAAATTTGCGAAAATGCTCATCGAAAGAAATTCCTGAGAGTACGGTTTGTCAATATAGCCAAAGCTTTCAATCGTGTTTCGGTGGACGCACTTATTTACAAAAAACACAATCTGGAGTTCCCAGATTACATTACACACGTAAGTAAATCCTAGCGAACAGGTAGACATTTTGTCGTTCCGATTTCTGATATGCAGTTAACTCGCCATGCTATTTTAGCAGGCGTACCGCAGGGGTCTTTACTTGGCCCTACTTTATTCAATACTTATGTGAACGACATTCCTATCACACCAAGCTTGCAATGTATGCTGATGATACAGTGATCTTTGCACAAAACGCATTTCTTAGTTCAGTTATTTAACAAAGCCACATACTTGCACTAGAGGCCTGGTTTATTAAATGGAAAATGGAAGTCAACATGGACAACACCACTGCAGACATGTTCACCAGAAAAAAGAACATTCAGCAGCATCTTCAGTTATATGAAACAATTCTGTCCTGGGCTAATCAAGTCCCTTATCTCGGAGTGATCCTCACTAATTCTCTCACTTGGAGCCCGCATGGAGTGTATTCTCCAGAAGTTTTGAGATCGTAAAGATAAACTGTACCCCTTAACTAGTGTTCTATCTATTGACAACATGTTACTCATTTGTAAATCCATGTTGCGACCCATGTTATATTATGTCTATCCAGTTTGGGCATATTCTTGTCAGAAGGAAGCTCAAACTGCGCAGAACTGTGTTCTCCAAAGCAACCTGGCACTTTCGTTATAATGTCATTCGTGAAGAACTTGGCATTGTCCAAGTAAGATCATTTCAATACCATCTTGCACGAAAATTTCATGCAAAAATAAGAACACTTAGTTATCCTGATCTCTGGATCTATAACTTTCTGGATGAACAGCATAAAAGCGCTCCATTGTCGTATTTAACCCCAGAGTGATAATTGATTAATTAGTATTTAATGTCATTTTATTTATAATTTTACCTTCCTTGATTTGCATTATTTTACTGTATTATTATTGCATGCATTCTTTTTAAATTGTGTATTATATGTATAAACTTTACCACTAAGACCTCTTGCATTTTTCTCTTAAGTACTTTTCGTTCTCGGCTTAATCAGCTTTCTGAACAATCTCCTACAACTAATTAATTAACATTTATAATATATTTTCAAAAAATTTCAATAATGCGAATTTGTTATTTTATTTCTTAACGTATTATTAAGTACATTATTTTGAAATTTTTAATCGTTCGTGGTAAGGCACTGGATCTAGGCACCCGGGTGTCTTAAACACCGTTCCACGTCAGTTGCTTTCCAGTCTTGCAGATTTCTTTGCTCCTGATGAAAAGGAACCTGTACCTATTTGCCCTTGAAATCGATTAGTTCTTGCCTATATCTACGCCAAATACAAAGTTGCTGCTTAGTTAATTTTATGAACTTTAACTATGTCTACTTATCATACATTAAAAGAAACTAGAAGAAAAAGGAAGAGATATAGGATTAATGCTAAAAGGAAATTGAAAAATAATGTTCAGGTGTGTGATTGAGTTATGCAGCAGCAAAACATTGAGTTTATTACTATTATTAATAAGTAACAATATAATTTAAAGTAAAATTGAGAATTACATGTGTTTACATACGATTTAAAGCAAACGTGAGATTTTGTCACAATTATATAAGAAGGCCAACAAAAGAGTTTAGGAATAGTCATTTAGCTCTTTAATTGCATTTTAAAAGGGATTAAATTGTTTATTTTTTATTTTTACGTAAAATTAGCTTCTCTAAATATTATTTAACAGATATTCATTCGCATCAGATGTGCTACCTGGTTTCGGTGGAATGAATAAGCTAAAAGCGAATTTTTCAAAAAGCACATTCTTTCTTATGCTTGTAGTCCTGTGCTTTAATCTACATAACAGTAGAATTCAAGTAAAAGATTTTAATAGAACTTTGATTTCTTTTTCTCATTTCAGACACCAAATGAAATAGAAGAATTTGACAAGTATTGTTTTGCTTTTGTGGTAAGATGCTTGTTAGAATAATTTAATATATTTTTTTGCATTATGAAACTTCGAAGTGTCAGTCGAACGTGCGCCAAGGTAGAAATTGGCAAGACAGGACTGACCCTGTACCCGAACATTCTGAAGAAAAAAAAAAAAAAAAAAAAAAGATTTCTATAGCTTTTGTTATACTGGGTAGATTGACGAAATTTAACTTGCCTTTTTGTATTTCGAAAGCGCCACTTAGTACATATGTTACGGTGAAACACCGAAATCTGGAGAATGTCGACTTTCACCGGTAATGTCAACATTCACATAGTCTCTTGGTGTATGTCCGAAATATTTTCCAAATACTCTTATTTCTGATTTACACCGGTCAATGTCGACATTCACCATCTACTAATGGTGAATGTTGAACATATAACAATATTATATTTTCTTCTCCGTAATTCAGTCGCGAATAACGCACTTGAGACTTGAAATAAGAACTTAAGAACATGAGAACCTAAAACACACAATACATTCAAAATGAGAAAAGAAAATAATGGAAGTTAAAAACTTACTAAATTATACAGTACGTTCTAAATGAGAAAATAAAATAACAGTCATAAAAAACTTACTAAATTATGTGATTCAAATCTTATTTATTGCAACAACTTAAACTATTATGGCACTTTATGACCTCTCTTTTCGACTTTCACCAGAGCATATCTGTGATTGTCGACATACACCGGTGAGAGTCCGAATATACAAGAATGTAGTGAAATATTCGGTCTTTCACCGACGTATTTGATGAATGTTGATATTCTCCGGTGAAAGTCGACATTCTCCAATTTCGGTCTTTCACGTTAACATATGTTTAGCATTGTTCTAACGTAAATACTTGACACAAAATCAGACTTTTTTTTTAAATGACGTATCTGTCTTTTTCCATATTTCGATTCTACAACTCAAATTATGCCTAAGTATTAAATTTTGAAAAATCTGGTGAGAAACTTATCCAGAAATTTAAAAAATTATCTTAGCGCACTTTTTTCAGTTTGCGCCAAGAATAATCGACTTGGTGAAATTTTTATTTTATGTTAACCTATTTTGCTTTCCCGTTTTTCATTGTGCAAGACAGGAAAAAAAGATGCATCTTTCACTCTTTGAAATAATTTTTAACAAAGTGTGTAAGGCATATTCGGCATTATTATCGCTTGTAACAAATACGCCAAATTTCAAAACGCACCGATATATAAATTCATGTGTATCTTTGAAAAGTTTGAATTAAAAACTCTTAATTTTTTGCTGGTATGCCTAAAAATAAATCTACTTTAAGTTGATGGCAAAGCCTTTATAGGTCATTATTCAAATTTTTTTTCTGAAAATTTATAAAAATTACTAAAAAATATAAATTTTAAAATAAATCAGAAAATATCTAGGCATTTTATATGGTTTAAATCTAAAGTTGGAGCTGTGAAAGAAGGAATCAAGTAAGTTTAATAATAATAATAATAATAAAAGAGAGAGATATCAGTAAATATACACCAAACTCAATTAACATTGAGAAGCTGAAATTTTGAGAGCTAATTTTTTAAAATTACTCGTGGGATTTTTACGAATCTTTGGCATAATCTGTGTCGTAGAATCGAAATAAAGGAAAAAAAAAAAAAAATCGGCGTGTTATTTCAGAAAAAGGTCAGATTTTGTGTCAAAATACCTGCGTTAGAACAATGCTATATATAAATATAATATATATCCCAAGTCGTTCTTTCGAGACATGAAAAACGCAAGTTAAATTTTCCCAATTGGCCCAGTAGGACGGGAGATATGCAGGGTGATTCCAAATTTATGATACAGATTTGGGAAGGGAGGTACTGGTCAAAGATACGAACAATATTCACATAGGAAACCCAGGTTGCAATCCATTTATTTAGTCATAAATACAGGGTGTCTGTACTTCAACTGAAACAGGATGTTTACAAGAACCGTTGAAAATTCCATCCACCAACAGCGATACATGCTTTACAGGGTCGATGGAGAGACTGGCGTACACTGGCAAAGATGCTAGGTATTTCACGCATACATGCAGCAGCTACTGATATTCGAGCAATGAGATCCTCAGCTGAGGCAACTGGAGTCGCATAAACAAGACTCTTCAGAAAACTCTAGAAAAAGTAAACGAGGTTCGATAAATCGGGAATTTGGGTGGCCAAGGGACTGGTTCACCACGCACAATCCATCTCACCCGAAAAGTGGCATTCAGGTAATTGCGGACATCTGTGCGGAATTGGACTGGCACTTCATCATGCTGGAACCACATTCGGTTACGAATGGAAATCTCAAGATCTTGCAACAGCTCTGGTAACATCTGTTCCAGAAAATTAAGATAACGTTGGCCATTGAGTCTCTGCGGCAGTAGGTATGTACCAATTAAAATTTAGTGGATGATACCCTCCCATACATTCACACTGATTGTTGAGATTCATGTGGGGGCGTGTTCGGATTCTCAGCTGCCCACTCATGAGAATTGTGCGCACTTTTACACCATCACGGGTAAATTTCGTCTCATCTGTAAATAACACATGAGCTGTGAAGTCCGGCTGCATTGCAAATTGCTGAAAAAGCCACAGGCAGAAGCTCAGGCGCAAAGGAAAGTCTTTGGGATTCAAATACTCGCTGTACTTCTTGTACAGCGAGTATTTGAACTTCTTGTACAGCGCTGTAAATCTTGTACTCGCTGAAAATGGAAAGAGTATAACAGATTTTCGTTTAACACACTCCAGATGATATGCTGACTGATACCTACATTTTGTGCAATAGCTCTTGTACTTGATTCAGGTCTGTCAGCCACAGTGTTCAAGATGGCTTTTTCATATCTTGGACTGCGTTCAGTTCGTCGACCAGTATCCTGTCTAGTGCTATGGAAAAAATCGGTTTTATTAAGTTGACGACCTAACCGCTCAAACATTCGAGATTCGGCATTCGTCTCTCCAGAAACTGCGCTTGATACATTCGTAGCGCAGCTCCAGCGTTACCGTTTGCACGACCATACACGCAACGAATGTCTGCTGTTTCGGCATACGTGAAGTCTCCCATCACTGAGTGACAGCACAATCGCGAATGGCGTCTTATCTTCTGAGATGCGCACCTATTGCTCTCTACCGGCAACGGTGTTGTTATATGCGAATTAATAATATGCAAATGTGTTTCTTAATGTTATTTGAAGAAATATTTTTTTAAATGAGGTATAAAAGGTTCTGCGGGTGCTGTTACTAGTAAAGTATATGAAGCAATTCATACGAGATGTTATCTGACTTCAATCTCATTTAAAAATTTCCTTGTTATAAATGCATTTTAAGTTGTATTTATGACTAAATAAGTGGATTGCGAACAATCACCCTGTAGAACTGTCTCGCGTCTTGTTTTTTTAGTCCAAAGGGATTTGAATCCCGAAGGACTATTAGTTTCGTTTTGGCATTTTGTGTCGGACTCATAAATGTCGGTTCACTTTTCAAACTGTTGCCATAAAATGTCCTGCATTATATTTGAAGAAATTAAATAATGAAAATCTGCGTAAATGTATGTATATTTCTCACATTGTCATAAGATAACGGTACATAGAGTCATCGAATTTTGAATAACGTAATCCTCCAACGAATATGAGCATGTGGAAGACCAAATTTGAAATTTGAAATTTGTTTTATGATCGATTTCCTATTTTTTAAAACTTTGACGAATTTTTGATTAACAAACTCAAGGATTTCAAAGCGAGCAATGGCAACGTTGTGCAGAAAAAACATTTTTATCTCCAGCGCGTGAGTCTCTGTATCGGAAATTCTAAAGATAGGCTCGTTTTAAAACTATTTTGCGATATTGCTGTTGCACTGGATCTTATGGTTTAAGTGCGAGGAACATGATATTTAATAAAGAAAGGTAACACACAAAATGTTTAAAAACGCTCCTTTGGACGTAATTTAAAATCTGAAACATTTCAGATTTTTTTTTTTTTTTTTTTTTTTTTTTTTTGTGTGTGTGTGTGTGTGTGTGTTTGTGTGTAAGGTGTACATTTGCAACTTACTTTCTCGGACTCAATGCATTACTATTATTAATTTATGCATTACTATTATTATTTTTTTATATTTTACAATTTTTATTATTTACAATTTTATTATAATTTATGCATTACTATTACTATTATTATTTAATTACTCAATGCATTACTATTATTATTTTTTTTTCACCTAGGAAAGGCTCAAAGACGAAGGCTGGCTCAAATATTTCTTAGGACCTTCTCTGGACTGAATTAAAAGGGCAATTTTGTATTTCCGCCTGAAAACTGAACAGAAATTTGAGACAAATTTACTAAATAGGAAAGGGAGGATTTTCTTTCTCCTTATCTTTTCAATGTAAGCACAAGAATGTCCAAAACTATGTCATTTACAAAGCTTCATTAAAGTTATTCAGCGTTATTAAAGTTCCATTAATACTGCCTCCTCAAAACGTTTATTAATACAAGTAAATGAAGTAATAAAGTATTAGACATTAATCTAGCTAGAAAGCTTTCAGATTTTACATTACGCCCAAAGGGGCGTTTTCTTAACGCTTTCTCTGTTATCTTTATGTATTAAATATCATGTTCTTCGCACTTAAACCATAACATTCAATTCCATAGAAATGTCGCAAAATAATTTCAAAATGAGCATATCTTTAGAATTTCCGATACACACTTTCGCGCGCTGGGGATATTCCACCCCCCCGTACAGTGTTGCCGTTGCTAGATATGAAATCGGTGAATTTCTTAATCAAAAATTCGTTAAAGTGTTACAAAATATGAAATTGATAATATAACAAATTCCAAATTTAGGCTTCCAGATGCCCATATTCGAAGGAGGATTACGTTATTCAAAATTGGATGGCTTTAGGTACCGTTGTTTTATCACAATGCGAGAAACAAACATACATTTATGCAGATTCTTCGTTATTTAATTTCTTTAAATATAACACAGGGCGATAATATTTGGTGGCAACAGTTTGAAAAGTTGTACGGATATTTACAGTGAATAGACGCAAAATGCCAAAACGAAATTAACAATCCTTCTGAGCTAACGCTTCTTTGGGCTAATAAAACTGTATTTGCTACTTCACATGGAAGCATAAGATATCAAGTTGGCAAATATATAGATTGACTGCAAAGATAAAATAACTTTCTTTTATAAAATTCTGGTACAAAAATGCAACGTTTTTTCATTATTCTCTGAAGATGTTAATATTACAAATCATAATTTTTACTTGAATTGACAATGAGTTTAAAACTCTTTCAGACGTAAAGCAAATTATCACTAAATCTGAAAGTAAGTAAAAAGTCAGGGAGTTATAAATAAAACTTTTTATTTAAACAGAACGTAGAACAGAATTGCACCTTCTTGTGGCAACAAAATCAATCACTGCTGGTGAAGCAAATAAATAGGAACTCTCAAATTCAAGTTAAGTTTGGAATAGTAGAAAAAGACTTTACAATCTAAATCTTACTTTAAGCTGGCTCAGTAATTCTAACCGGAGCTTGGTTAGGTTATTTGAGTATGGCAAAGCATATGAGGTCGCCCAGACGGTATAGTGGTTAGGGAAGGTAAACCGCTGAGTTGGCTTCCGACCCAGGTATAGATATATCCGTGCAGAATTGGTTACCAACTCGGGAGTCAACCACTAGCTACCAGGCCACAGCCCTGGGCAGCCCCGGCTGAGCAGATGACATTTATAAAATGCAAAAAAGAGATATACATATGCATACAAGGCACTTGAAGAAGAGCACAACAATGTACAAAGAAATATATACATGTGCATACAAGGCACTTGAAGAAGAGTACAACAATGTACAAAGAAATATATACATGTGCATACAAGGCACTTGAAGAAGAGTACAACAATGTACAAAGAAATATATACATGTGCATACAAGGCACTTGAAGAAGAGTACAATCAAAATATATGTATATACATATAAATACAAACTCATATGCAGATATATAGTACACACTTACATACATAGATATTCCGAAACAAATTAAAGTATACATACTCTCACTCATATTGATATATACACCCATACATATACGTTATCATGACAGTTAAAGTTTACAAGAAGCATACCGTTGAGGTACGCGTGATCCTTAGTGTAAATTAGGTACCATAAATAAAAGATATAAACATGTACAGATACATTACACCATTCAGATATAGTACAAACTTTATGTATGAAAACATGGCACAGCATAAATATAAAATTACATATTGTACATACATATCACATACTCTGTTGCTGACATATTGAACTAGCTTATATAGACTTTTATGACTACTATCTTCCAGTGTCAGAAGAGTAATTGCTAGTACAGTAGTCAATTATTGTTTTCAGTTTCCGCTGGGCAACTCCGTTACTTTGTAGATTCTGGAACCAATTTGGCCAGAATCTGGCTCCTGGTTGCTTGAGGCTGTTAAGTGCTGTGTGTGGGCAGGAGAACACAAAATGATCTGGATGACCCTCCTCCCCACATTCACAGTGGTTAGGGAAGCCCTACTACGGTACCGAAGGGCCCGGGTTCGAATTCCGGAGAAGACATGGACGTTTGTAAATGTATAATGTCGGTGCGGGGTAGCGGCACTCTAAATATGCGGCGAGCCGAAAATCTTCTCATGTGGATTGGTGGAAGGGGACATGGCTGGCA
The DNA here is from genome assembly GCF_044657685.1 of Stegodyphus dumicola. Taxonomy (NCBI): domain Eukaryota; kingdom Metazoa; phylum Arthropoda; class Arachnida; order Araneae; family Eresidae; genus Stegodyphus; species Stegodyphus dumicola. The sequence continues at coordinate 14,305,970 of NC_140772.1, read as the reverse complement.
GACCCGCGGATCCCCCCTCGGTGGCTCTCCCTCAAAATTGGGGGTGGAAAATAGAAGTCCAACCTCTCTTCGGAGTAGGCTCTGGCAACCATTGTTCCATGTTATATGGACAAGACAACAACAACAACAAAGCATGTGAGGGCTACCTGCCTAGGGTCAGAGGTGGTTTCGTGGAGGATTTTCTAAGGGAAACGACTCGTATTCACGTTACATATGAGGAAAGTTATGGAAACTAGCCGGTTCACCTGAGATTAAACGCTAGTCACTCTCAGAATTCAGCGATCCTAGCCACTCGGCCACTGGCGGGGCGTGTAGGTTTATATCTCATTAGCGTTAGCCAATACAACTCCATCCTAACTATCGCTACCGAAAAACTTCAGATTTATTATTTCATATTGCTCACAGTTAAACAGTGTGTAGAGACATTAGGTATATTTTTGGTAGCAGGAAAGATGAAAAATTAGCAACGCCTTCGCCGGGAATTGAAACACGGACCTCTGGAATACCAGCCCAGTGTGCAGAACCACTACACCCACCACGAAGGCACGCTAGGAAAGTGGGAGAAATACCTTATAAGTGTTTATTTCAGCAAACAAACGTAATATTAAAATTTTCTTACTTTTTAATGATGTATTTTCTCTCTCCTTTCCGCATGCCTTCGTGGTGTAGCTGGAAGCATACACGACAGGTATTCGAGAGATTCAAGGTTCGAGTTTCGAAGACGGCATTGCGCATTTTTCACGCCTCCTGCTTCAAAATAACCTAATGACTCTATAAAAAACTCGTTATTGTTTTAAAAGGGTGATTATAATAGAGACGCCGTTGTCACTTGAAATAAATAAATCAAGGAACTGATTTATTACTTTAAAATTATAATAGGGAATCTGATGTCTCGCATAAAGATTAGAATTTAGAAGTTTACGCGTAGAGGACTAGAACCTGGAAGCATAGACTAGAACCTGGAAGCATATGCGTAATTTTCTACCAGCACGATTACTCCAGATTCTCTTGTTAATGATCCGAACTTTACGATTTCAGGGTTCGATGTCTCGCATAAAGATTAGAATTTAGAAGTTTGCGCATAGAGGACTAGAACCTGGAAGCATATGCGTAATTTTCTACCAGCACGATTACTCCAGATTCTCTTGTTAATGATCCGAACTTTACGATTTCAGGGTTCGATGTCTCACATAAAGCTTAGAATTTAGAAGTTTGTGCATAGAGGACTAGAACCTGCTGGAAGCATAGACTAGAACCTGGAAGCATATCCGTAATTTTCTACCAGCACGATTCCTCCAGATTCTCTTGATAATGATTCGAACTTTACAATTTCAGGGTTTGATGTCTCGCATAAAGCTTAGAATTTAGAATTTGCGCATAGAGGACTAGAACCTGCTGGAAGCATATGTGTAATTTTCTACCAGTACGATTCCTCCAGATTCTCTTGATAATGTTCCAAACTTTACAATTTCAGGGTTCGATGTCTCGCATAAAAATTAGAATTTAGAAGTTTGCGCATAGAGGACTAGAACCTGGAAGCATTTGCGTAATTTTCTACCAGCACGATTCCTCCAGATTCTCTTGATAATGATCCAAACTTTACGATTTCAGGGTTCGATGTCTCGCATAAAGATTAGAATTTAGAAGTTTGCGCATAGAGGACTAGAACCTGGAAGCATATCCGTAATTTTCTACCAGCACGATTACTCCAGATTCTCTTGATAATGATTCGAACTTTACAATTTCAGGGTTTGATGTCTCGCATAAAGCTTAGAATTTAGAATTTGCGCATAGAGGACTAGAACCTGCTGGAAGCATATGTGTAATTTTCTACCAGTACGATTCCTCCAGATTCTCTTGATAATGTTCCAAACTTTACAATTTCAGGGTTCGATGTCTCGCATAAAGATTAGAATTTAGAAGTTTGCGCATAGAGGACTAGAACCTGGAAGCATAGACTAGAACCTGGAAGCATATGCGTAATTTTCTACCAGCACGATTCCTCCAGATTCTCTTGATAATGATCCAAACTTTACAATTTCAAGATTCGAGTAGCTTCAGGAAAGAAAGAGTTAATATCAAGTGCAAAGGTTTGTTTCGATCTTAACAGAAGTCGGAATAACTCGAGAGTATTCTGAACTATCCCAACTGAGAACAATATCTCTAATTAATTAGAACGTTTAGGTTTACTTGGGACTTCATACATGACGCAAATGCCCGTTACATTTAAAATGAGGCAAAAGAGCAACCACACATAGTTATGTAAATTGTTTGCAATGTCTGATACTCCCCTCACTCTTGTGTTCGAGGGGAAAACTACACAGTTCCCTCTGGCAACTGATTGCTGAAGAGAATGATTCAGTGAGGGTTTGGACAGCGACTGGATGACTGCACGATTACCGCAGGCGTGTACTAATCGAAATTATGCTCCAGAGCTGCACGGTATCCTACAGACGTGCACCTTTGTCACTTATAACAGGCATTTTAAGTTTCATTATGGATATATGTAGATATTAAATTAGATATTTCTAATTTCTAAATAAACAATTTGTGAACAAGAAATGGCTCCTCAGATTATTGCCGTTATCACACCGACAGAAAGAACAGAAACAGTATTACATCCGGAGTCAGGAGCGGAATTTGTTGTGGTTGCCATCAAGAAGACAGAAATGGCATTAATTTTATCAGACTATTTATTTATTCTTCTATTGTTGCATGAAAATAAGATAAAATGTTTACGGTAAAAGGAACAAGGAAAGAAGATTTAATATTTGTCGCTAAAGACTTAGGGCAGGCTGTTATTCCTAATTTGACAATAGCAGATCTAATTAAACTTATTTTGCAAAGTTCGGAATGTGAGAATGATCCGGATTTTGTTACAGAAATTTTAAAAAGCACAGTTTCAGATAGGCTTAAGTGCGAATATAGACTTCTGGAATTAGAGAAATTAAGATTGCAGCAAGAGAATCAATTAGAATTTGCTCTTGGCTCTTATTCAAAGTACAAGTAGTGCATGTAAGGATTCCGATTCATAAAGAACATTATCGTTTGAATATGTGATAAAATGTGTTCTCATATTGACATTTCCCGCACCGCAACGCCCAGAGGCTTGGAACTTTTCTTTATCTCGTTAGAAAAAGCTTTTGAAATTAAAAACACTCCAACAGAAATGAAAGTAGAATTATTACTTAATATATTGGTAAAAAAAAAAAAAACTACGAATCTGTTGACGTACATTAAAAGTGAGGAAATGTGCAAGTACGAACGTGTAAAGCTAATCGTTCTAAGAGAATCTGAACCGACAGGAGATACATGTTTAGAAAATTTCAGGAAAGCTAAACAATTTGGAAATGAAACACATATTCAATTTGCCTCAAGGTTAAAAGCAGCATGGAATTATTATTACAAATTTAAAAAATTGAAGATTTTGAAACTTTAAATGAATTAATTGTGGCGGACAAGTTGATGGAAACATTAGCTAAGGAAACATCAGTCCATATAAAAATACGTCAAGAAAATAACTTTTTCACTTCCGTCTATTATGATGAAAACTTAGTAATGGCGGTGACATCAATGTTTGTAAATGAAGCTGAAGTTTCAAGTCTATGGAGATTGGATTTAATAGAAATCAATGATCATGTAGAAAAGAAATCTAAACATGAGATTGATCTTCAGACCAAAGAACATTTTTTAGAAACCGTTACAGTAAATAATGATGATGGTGGTGGATAAGAAATTTGCTTGCCTTGGGCTGATGATTTTAGTTTAGCTAAAAAGAGGTTCGAATATACTATTTTGAAACTTTTAGCAATGAATTTGTATCAAAAATATGAAAATGTATTTTTAAGTTAGATTGATGAAGGTATCATAGAAAATGCACCCACTTCTGAAATGAACTCATATGTTTAAAACCTACCTTATCGCCCTTTTCTAAAGGCTAGCAGCAGTACCACACCTATTCGTCCAGTGTTTGACGCTTCAGCGAGATTGACAAACCATCCTTCTCTGAACCAATGCTTGCAGTACGGTCCTAATTTAATCGAATGTTTTTCAGACGTCCTACTGCGATTCAGAGAACGGCGATATGGAGTCATAGCGGATATTAGTAAAGCCTTTCTAGAAATAAGTATTCGAAAAGAGGATAGAGGTTTCCTACGATTTTTATGGTGGGAAAACATGGAAGAGAAAATGCACAGAGCTTTTCGACATGTCAGACTTGTTTTTCGTGCAAAATGTAGTCTTTTTCTTCTGCCCTCAGTTATTGAGCACCATATTGAAAACAGTATAGATTCAGTATATTGAAAACAGTATAGAAATTGCTTTTAAACAACGACTGTTATAAAGTTTCTGTGTCGACAATGTCGTTACTAGTGGTGACACTAAACGGCAGATGGAAAAGTTTATTTCCGATTCTAAGATACTTATGTCCAAAAGCGGTTTTTACGCAATGGGACGGAAGCATTCTGGTGAGTTTGACGAAATCAGGAAAAACGCATATGTAGCGTTGTGACCACGGCTAGCTGTAAAGTTGTTAAACAAAACTGGTAAAATTTAAACCAGACAAACTTTAACATTCAACAAAAGGAATTTAATTAAACACAAGCACTACATAAAGAAAGTTACATGACAAAAGTAACAAGAAGTAATACAAAGAAATATTACTCAAATTGAAAATAAACAGTTCATGTTCATAGTCCTCTATCGAAACTCAAACTGACTAGTTCGGGCGTAAGTGTTATGAATAGCATCCGATAAGGTGGCGCTGCAGTACATGAGGCTGTTTGCTAGCGTTCGTTACACATATATATTAGGTCTGCTTTGGAATAAAGAACTGGATACTCTGAAAATCAACATGGGATGGTTGAATAACTTTAGTTTGGTAAACACAATAAAACGAAGTATATTATGTGCAGTTCATAAGGTATTCGATCCTTTTAGTTTTTACGCCCCCGTTGTGCTCTCTCCAAAAATAATGTTACAAAAGTCATGAAAGAAAAGTGTCAGCTGGGACGAGTCGTTGACTGGCGAACTTCGTAAAGATTTCTTACAATGGCGTGAAGAATTAAAATGTTTAAGTAACATTGAAACTCCCAGATTTATTCAAGTCACTTCAGAAATTTAAATTAATTGTGCTCTTCGCATTTTTGTAGATGGCAGCAAAGACGGTTATGCATCTGTTACATTTCTAAGGATTGAGAATAATGATCGTGTTAAACTGCATCTTCTTGCTGAGAAATCTCGAGTTGCTCCTTTAAGCGGACCAACTATCCCGAGAATGGAATTTTTGGCAGCCGTAAATGGGGTCAGATTGGCAGATTCAGTAACCAAAGCCCTCGGATGGGAAAGAGTTAACAAATATTACTGAAGTGATTCCACAACAGTTCTCTCATGGATTAAAAGATACAAAATCTGGTCTGTTTTCGTGCGGAACCGTGTTAAAGAGATCAGAGAACTCAGTAAACCTTCCACGTTGAAACACGTCCCTGGAGAAAAAAATCCTGCCGATCTACCAGTCAGAGGTTGCAGAGTGAAATATCTAATTAGATTAAGATGGTGGGAGGATTTAGAATTACATGTACTGATAAACAGTTTCAATTTATACTCGAAAATTATATTTAACTATTTGTTTCTCGCATAAATCTGCAATCCGCATTCATTTTGTTACACACATTGTGCAACAGCTTCCACTGATATGGTCATTAGGTGATATTCAGTTGACCGAAGGTATGACCTGACTGTCATCAATACGGGTGCCATTTTTTATAAGAAAGAGGTTGAAGAAAAAGGACACATATGTATCTATATCTGAATTATTAATATTCATTTTAATTATCCCCTAGGAAACGAAAGTAAATGCTAATTTAAAGAGAGATTTTTTAAAAGTTAATCTTAGTAAATGCTGCAAAATTTTTGAAAGCAAAATATGGAAAATGCATTAAATTTATTTAATACATTTTCCACATTTTGTTTCCTTGCCACCTCAAATATTAAAAATAAATGAAAATAGAAAGCAGATACATGAGAGTAATTATTGCTGATCTCATAGAAGGTCCTGACTTTAAACACTTCCCAGTTTTGTCCGAACGCCGTTCGGTAATTGGAAATGGCACTTTTTTGATTTTCCCGAGCGCCGCTCGGGCAACATTTTTTTCTAGTCTAATACACTGATTTGCCCGAATTTTTGCTTATTTAATGTGTAATGTTTCTAACAGCCATCGCTCATTGTCTTGTATCTTATGTAAAATGGCGCGAATATTCATAAAACCAGGGGCAAATTCAATTAGAAACAGAATGCCTGATTAGTGCTACACTCTAGGAGGTATTATAACAAACAAAAATAAAAACTCAAACAAGTAAACATTTAGAAAGCGTTTTAAACGTTTAAAAGTTTTAAAATGTAGAAGAACGCTTGAGACGCGTTACGGCCGCCCTGCGGAAGTTTCACTTGAACGCGCTAGACGCGTTACAGACGACGAAGAGGTTAATAAGGGGAATACATCTTTTTCCATAAAATCATCAATAATTGGAATATTATCGTGTTTCATCTCTTTCTCATTTTTGAATAAAACTTCTATGCCGAATGCGAAAAAATATAAATTAATATTGTTACGAATTTTGTATTTAGATAGCTAATTTTAGTAGAATATAATTAAAATTGGGGTATTTTTCCGTGCAATGCAGCGCGAGAGAAATTTCAAGAGAAAGCTATGCCGGAAAAGTAAGAATACATGGACAAGTGGATCCTTTGAATTAATGGAGATCTCGGTAATTTGTATTGACATCTAATTGACCACTATGTTAGCTGTAACCGTAATTCCACACTCTTTTTTTGCCTTCCAAATCTCGAGAAGGAGAAAGTACCATAAAGATCTCACGCGGCCGGTTGAAAACTATAAAAGGCCGGAGAGAGTCAGAATTTCAGTGGTAAAACTTACAATGACGCTCAGACTGGTTTAACCACGATAATTTTCTTACGTCCCTGTCCCCTCAGGGAAAGTTATTGGCTATTATTGCGATTGAAATTGATTATTAAAGCGAATATTAGAATATTAGAATAGTTTTTTTATAGATTTAAGCCAATAATAAAACTTCCCAGGAGTCTGGTACCTTGACGTGGTCTGAGGGCTCCTCCTCCCAAGGGGGGAGGTCAAAATCCAGGCTCGAAGTTCAATTGGGGAAACCCCAGCGTCCCAATTGAATTAGAATGACAATGGATCAAATCATTCAAACTGAGATAATGCCTCAAAATGAACTGATTGAGGAGGCAAGACTTTTGATTAATGATATAGAGACGAGTTTGGAGGAAGCTTCAAGAGTTACTATTCCTTTAAGGAAGAAAATATTTAAAGCGCAAGAAGCGTTGCTTAATTTTATAGTCTTACAAGTTCTGGAAATAGAAAATATAAAAGGTAAATTGGAAAGTACTCAAAAAACATCTACCGAAAAAACTTTTTCAGAAATAGTAAAAGAACAGAAAATAGAAAAACGTTCAATTCCAAAGAAGGATAAAATAACATGTAGCATTGATTTTTCCAAAAGTTAAAGGAATTTCCTCAGAAGAGGTTAAAATGAAAATTGTGGAAACAATTGATCCTGTAAAATTAAAAATTGGAATCAGGAATGTAAGAAAAATTAATAATGGAGGCATAGTGGTATTGTTAAATTAGAAGAAGAGATCAAAACAAACATATTATTAAAGGAAGATGTTGAAATGAGAGTTCCTATAAAGAAAAATCCAAAGATTATCTTGTATAATATTGATTCTGAAGTTAAGAAAGATGAATTGCAGGAGGCAATTTTAAAACAAAATTTAATTTTTGAAGAAGGTCTTCGTATTTTAGTGATGCCAACCACAGCTTTGAATATTTCTGACACCGGACTTCCGGAGCTTGTGGACTTGACTGTTAAAGTTCAGTGAGTTGTAATGCTATGGCGCGATGGCCGAATTGTTAAAGAGGAATATTTTAAATGATGTAATGCAATGTAACATTTTTCATTGACGAAGTCGAAATATATTTATATGTTTGTTTCCTTTTTTTCGTAGACATGATTGAAGATTCCCTGCTGAGAACAATTGTTACAAATACTTGTGCACTTGGATGTGGAGTGTTCTTAGGTTTTATAATTAAAAGTTGGTTGAAAAATGAAAATAATTCGAATTTTTCCCAGACGTATTCAAAAGGAGCTCTAGAAGAAGAAGTAATTTTCTATTTACATTCTATTTACATAGATTTACTATTTGATTAATTAAATTTCAGATATAAGGATATTGTAATTATTTCTGGTTCTGGAATGGTTTGCTAATGAAGTTATAATCTAAATGTGGCTGTGTTGCCAAAAGAAAGCTGAATCACTGTATCAGTTTCTATAATATTATGATTCTTGTAACTGTTATAAAAGTAGAAGGAAGTAGGTTCATCAGGTATGTTAGTTTATGATGTAATTCTTGAAAAATATGATTCAGACACAGCAATTAAGATGGTATGATTTTTGCTGTAAATTGCAGATTAAAAACTAAATATCAGAACCATGCTGATAGATTTAAGTTTGGGACTGTTATCAAATTTCTGCTTTCTAAATATTTTGATCTCTTTTACATTAATATGTATTTTATTTTAATTTTAAAATTCCTCTCATTATTTACTGAACCAAACGAGTGACCTGCATTCTTGATACTCTCCTGATAAATACTGTCCTGATAATGTGCTAGACAGTAAATGAGTAGACTGAAAACAAACCTGAATGTTTCATTATGGCTTCAGTTCTTGATTGTATATGTATTTTTGTTTTGTGTTTCATATGTAGTAAATTCACTGAAGCTTTCTTAGAACAACCAGTCACATGTTTATTTCCTCAGCAGATATTCTTCAGTTACTTGGATCTAATTAAATAATGTGTTAAAATAAAACAGTTTGCATCCTATTGTCAGTTTAGATGTAGCCTGTTAAGAGTTAACAACTATGCTTGCTTTAGAAAATTTTCAATTCCCTCCCCCAACAAATTGGAAAATAGCAACAAGAAATTTACAGCTGAATATTTCTTTATGGACTAGTTCTTATTGGAGATTGTTAACTTGACTTAATAGCTGGTTGTTCTGAAAATACATCACTCATTTAATACATCTATTTCAGATTTCTCTAAGCAGCTCTCATGAGTACTATTTCAATGATTTTCTTGATTGAAACCAGACTGCTTTATATGTATAAAGGAGTCTGGTTTCAATCAAGTAAACACACATATGCAGTAATTAACAACTTTTATTGAATTGTGTGTTTGGTATAAACTGATCAGTCTGGTTTCAATCAAGTAAACACACATATGCAGTAATTGACAACTTTTATTGAATTGTGTGTTTGGTATAAACTGATCAGTCTGGTTTCAATCAAGTAAACGCACATATGCAGTAATTGACAACTTTTATTGAAGGTATAAACTGATCAGTAACTTCATGATGTGTTTCTGCTATTCAGTTTTCTGGTCATTTTTATAAACACTGAAATGTCTCTCCTGTCATGCAGTTATTTGCAATCAGTTCTTTCCATAATGTTTTGCTGTTTAGTAGTAATTATACTTTCTCATTATCTGTACTTCCACTGAAAAGTATTGATGAGGCAACATACCATGTTATAAAAATGTGACAGCTTATGATATTGCCAAAAAGTCTATGTAGTAACCCAGGCACGCACATAGCATTTCCCCAGATGGCTTTCTAATTAAATGAACATTTTTGCATGTGTCATGGGAGGTCCCTCCTATGGGAGTTTCGGTATTTTAGCGTAACTGGACCTTATACTGCAGTTTTCATAATCTTTGACAAAATTTTAGACTTAGCTTTTTGCATACAAGTGGTTTGCTTAAACATTTGATGCTAAGATGCTTATATGCATCTTTTTACCATGTCATTCAGCCTCCTCTCTGCTCAGTTCCAGCTTGGATGTCTTCAGTGAAGGACGCTACATCTCTCATCGCCGAATGGTGCCTAGTACTTTCGATGCTACGATCTGATCCTCCGGCCACTGCCTTTCAATTTCTTATATCATCCCATCAGTCGAATTATTGCACAAATCTTCAACTTAATTGCTTATCATGGACTATTTATTGCCTAGAAAAAAGATTACTATAATTGTCTTATAATAAGATATGTCTTTAGGCACCATAAAAAATCAAAGTTCGAAAAGTGACATAAAATCGATGGGGATAGGACACTCCAGTCCAGGCACCCTTTGCAACGAACGTCTCGTTCAAGGATGATATTAGAATTTTGGTGCCGAAGTTCTGCACGATGCTTAGTTTGGGCTTAGTTAGTGATTTTTTGCTAACAAGAAACAGGTTGTTATGCACATGGGGAGAACTGTAAAGTGTAAAAAAAAGGGAATTATTTATACATATTGTGGAAAACGAAGGATGTAAAAGAATAGATGGCACTTAGATATAAGGGTACTCAAGCAAATATTTCTGTCCGAAGTCTGCAATGATTCGTGCCTTTTAGTGGAGATGTGGATAATTAGAAAGGACTGTTTTATAAATTATATTAAGTTATTTCCACTAACTTTTGTTAGAGGAAATATTTCCATATCTGTTTCATCTTATCTTATTATAATAAGATCTTATAAACAAAATTGGAACATTCATATAACAGAGCTTAAGTTCAAAATTTAAAAGTATTAAAGCTCTATGGAAAGTCATCAGAAAAGTTGAATAAAAATAAATAATGAATAATAAAAATTAAATAAAATTTAATGAGGTAAAAAATGATACATTAATAGCAGATAACGAAATAAATAAAAAACCCAAGTGCATCTGGTTAGTAACTATGTATCATCTATGCAACACTGTATATTTTCATAGAAACTTCAAGATACTTTCTTGTTGAAGAGGCTGTTGTACACTGCAGATTGTGTGATTAATTTTTCTAGTTTGAGCAACAGAGGCTTTTTGTCATGTAATTAAAATTTAAAAAAATTTAAATGTTTATCTGAAATATTTTTTTAAATGTTCATCTGAAATATTTTTTTAAATGTTTATTTGAAATATTTTTTTAAATGTTTGTCTGAATTTTCTAAGTGATTGCATAAATCTAAAAATCATTTATTTGTAAAATCTAGCAACCATATTCAGAATTATTCAAAAGCGTCACCTAGATTTTACAAGACCTACAGCTAAACATTTATGTTGTTTAAAAATCCAATTAAAAAGAAATATTTGAAGCAAAAATTTCAGATATTTTAAAATATTGTAGTTATTATAAGCATTAATTATCTGCTCTTATCTTGTTTTGCAGTATTCAGGAAAGAGAGCACAAATTTTAAACTTTTATGTGATGTATTCATCAATCTTTTTTCATACTGTAAACCAATTGTTTTCTTCTGGTTTTCATTTTTTTATCCTATTGTAATTACTGATGGATTTTTAAGAGTAAATTTAAAACATGAAAACATGTAATAGTTCTGGCAAGAAAAATAATGCAATAGTTTGTAAAATGGAGAACTAATAATTTTCAGTCTTAATCCATGCACTGTTATCTGGAAAGAAACTGGAGAATGAAGCAGAGCTGGTGCAGTGTATGCAATTTCATCGAGTGGCAAAACTTAGAATTAGGAAGAACCCAAGCAGCTGAATTTAGAAGTTGCTGAGTTTTCAATGGGCAGCAAAACGCTTAGCACCAGCCCTGGATAAATCTTGATATTTTTTGCTGTAAATTCAGATTTAAAACATATCCATCTTTACTGCAAAATTGTTAAAAAAGAACAAAGATGAGATGCTTTTGTAGAAAACCAGCAACACCGTGTTTGTGCAGTTCTCCAATTTTTTTTTTAAGTGAAAACAGATCACTGTGTATACGGAAAGATAGCGGAAAACATTTATTGAAGAATTTCATGAAAAATGTCAGAATTTAATTTTATAATGAATCATATAATCCTTATTTAATATTTTTAATTTAAATTAATGAGGTCTGTTTCCTTTTGGTATATTGATTATGTTTGCTGATTTACTATAAATGTTGAATAAAAAAATTTACTCTAGTTTTCCCACGTAATTAACATGGAAGTCTAGATAATTTAATTAGTTCATGAGATGCAAAATGGATCCAAAGACATTTTTTCCGCCATTGTAGGTTACACTGTACATACCTATGCTTTTAAGTGGGATTTGAAGTTCGTCATGGATGTAATATGTTGTCAATGTCTTTTTTATTCCTGCATCCTGATAGTAGCTGCTTAATCTAAAAATAGTATTGATACAGTAGAAAGTGGCAGAAATAGAGTTATAAGATGTTTATTCTATAATTTAATGATAGTCATGCAACAGGTAAATTAAACACACTATGCACTTTTAAGAATTAAATTGCTGATTGATATTGCATTAAATTGCTGTTTTATACTCTAACAATTTCTCTTTGAAGTTATGATCCTACAATTAACCTGTATTTAACAGTCGCATAATCCTGCAAAATTTTCCCTAAAGAGGAATTCACGATATGGAAGTTATGAAACACGATTTAAGAAGAGAAATTTAAGTTTTAAATGCAAAATAATAATAAAATGAAATATAAATGCAAATTTAAAGCATCCATTCACTCCAAATACATAAATGAAATATGTGCATATGTATTAATATGAAAAGTACATACATTTATGCAAAATAATAATAATAATCAGTTACTTTAGTTTGTTTTGATTATCATCATATCATAAAAAGTCACATCTTTGTAATGCATTGAAAATATCTTCTGGTACACTTTCTTCAAACTGAAAATTATGTTGTAAAATATCAGACACATGTAGCATATCTTCTGGCAAAGATTTTATATACGTTCACTTTCATCTTCTTCAATATCATCAATTGGTTTCTGCTGCTATTTTTTATGCTCTCCAATATATCTTCTTCAGAAAGAATTGCTGAGATCTCATCACGGTTATCTATAAATAAATAATCTTTTAATCATTCATGATAAGTGTCCTTTAATTTTCAACTGTAGTCATGTACTTTTATCCATTTCCTCATCTTGCCCATTATCTTCATTGACATTACTACTAATGTATGTGATGTAAGTACAAGCTCTTTTTCCTTTGGAAGTCCTTCACGAAGATGGCTTTTCTCTGAAGCTTATAATCCTAATGTTCTTCAACAAAGCAACCATATTTAATGCAATATCATGGCTGAATGCAATAACAGTAAATAAACTTCTATTCATAGCATAATTCTTTTTAAAATAAGAGCCGTGCTAGATCTGAATTCCAACTAGTCTTTGAATGTTATAACACATTTATAGATAATTTGTCTTACAGTATGATTAGGTTGTTTTTTCCCTCAGTGATTTTCAAAACTACCAATATGATTCTCTGATATTTCCAATTTAAGATAAAATTCAAAATTTGTGCTGCTGACAAGATAGATCCATTGCTGTAGGTATTTTATAATCTATGCATGCTTTTCAATTTATAATTTGTTTACATACAGGATTATCTGTTATACAATAAAGAATGCAATCAGTGAACATACAGCACTTTGTTATTGGAAGAAATTAATTTTTTTTCACTTTGTTCAATAATAAACAAGATTTTTTTATGCTCATTCTGGTTTTGAAGATTCCATTTTATTCAAATTGATAGTTTTCAATCCTGATTTTTTTTAACATACTGATTATTTACTTTTCTTTTATGATCCATTACTGTTATTATCATCTCTAATGTATATTCCCCCCTTTATCCTATAAACTCAAAAACAATTATACCCATTTCTTATATTTAAAGTACATTGTTTCTTCTTTTATAGATATTTTCTGATTTAGTTCAAGGAGATCACAAGTTAGTTCTTGTTGTTCAAAATGGATTGAAGATGGGTAAAGGAAAGATTGCTGCTCAGGTTTTCATTTTCTTTCATCTTATTTTCATTATCTTATTATACACTATATAGAATATCTATTATATTACCAAAAAGATTTTGTGATAAAATGCTCAAGTTAGATTAAGATGGTTTGATCAACATATACTTTTATGTTAGGATTTATTTTTATAAATATGTGATAAAATGTTGTATGCCCTATTCACATCTTTGTGCAATGTTATACTTAAAGAAGAAAAATTTTTTAGAACAAAAAAATTAATTCTAAAAATACTGATCATAATTAAATACCATAGCTATGATATTTTCCTGAAATTATCAAATAGAAATAATTAATTTTTTGTCTAATTAAGTGCTCGAAGTTGTATTACATTGAAATTTTACTGGTAGATCTGGTCTCACCGGGAATTTAGGTATTTTAAATTTGGGATTTTCCCACATATTAAGAGCATGAGCTTATATATAGAAATTATAAAATTAAAGATATTGTGATTTTTTTGAAGTACTGAAGCATTTATGACACTAAAGGAATCATAATTCCCTCCCAAAAAACTTCAGTTTTATTTGTTTGCTTTATTAAGCACTAGCAGCTTCGCTGCCAGCCTTCATCTGGCTTTTAAATGTACCGGAAAAATGGTTGAAGGGTTAACCAAACGTTAAATTTAAAAACTGCATAGAATTTTACTCTGCAGAACAACTTCATAAGTTATTATGTATATCAAAATTACAATGAAATAAGCAGTATCCCTTAATACAAATATTAATTATCCTAATAAATAAATTAACCAACTTCCCTTTGCAAAATCTTAAGAACTCAAATGGTATAAAGGAGGTTAAGAACTTTGTTTCCTAGAAAAATCACAATCAAAACTTTTCAATATCTTAAAAACAGTGAAATGAGCAATAAATAACATAAAAGAATACAAAAAACAAAAAATTCTGAAAAGCAAAGTATAATTAATGATATTTTATCTTACATTTTCAAGAGAAAAAAATTGCAATGAAATAAGGTATATATCCCTTAATACAAATATTAATTATCCTAATAAAAAAATTAGGCAACTTTCCGTTGAAGAAAAAAAAATCATGCAAAACTTTTCAATATCTTGCAAACAGTGAAATAAGCAAAATATAACATGAAAGCAACTCAAAACATAAAATTCCGTGCAGAATTTTACTCTGCAGAACAACTTTATCAGAAAAAAAAAAAAAAAAAAAAACAGTAAAAATGTATTCTATATATATATATATATAAATGACAATGAAATATGCCAATCTCTTAAAAACAGTGACATAAGAAACATGATGAAAAATTGTTGCCAAACCCATATTTCTAAAAGAATGAAACTATTCAAAATGATACGATTTCATCAAAAATCTATCAACAACAATAAGACAGGAAAATTGTTGCCAAAATCACATTTGTAAAGATGTGAGAAGTGTGTTCGGAAGCTTCATTTAAAATTTTTTTAAAAAATACAAAATATTATAATTTTTCCAAAATTCTTTTTGTAAAAGCAGTTGCAAGGATGAAAGTTTAATGTGTCCAAAAATCAAAGAAAAATAAACTGTACATTTAAAAAAAAAAAAAAAATTCCGCTGAAATGGTGTTAACCTTTGTTAAATAAATTCGTATTTAATCGATTTATTGAAACACGAAATTTATTTTAAGTTCGTAAAATAGCTAAGTGCCTACGTTTCATGACGATGTGAAAATGGAGTGTGTAGAGTAAAATCTCGCTTTCCTATAGCCCATTATGTCTCAAAGTGACGTGATTTCGTCACAAAACATAAAATAAAAAAAATTCTAATTTGAATTTCGAAAAAATCGCTTCAAGGTGCACTGGCTCTTGTCTAGATGCACCTATATACCAAATTTCGTAGTCGTGGGTCTATTAGCTTACGCGCAGCACGAACAAAAGACACACACAGACAGACTCTTTCTTTTATTATATGTAGAGATATCTTTCAATGTGAATTGTTTTGAGTTCTTTGTTTTTATGCCTTCTATATATAGACACAAATTTCTTGTTCAGTTACAAGGCTCAAATGCTGTAATTAATTATCAAGATTTTCCACTAAATTGTCAATCAAAATTTTTTTATTCTCAATAACCTCTTTGTTTCTGTATTTACTATCGGTAGCAATGTTTTCTGGATTTAGAACCATACTATAGATTTTGCCATTCATTATTTGATTGATGATTGCAGCATTGGCATTGCAATTAAATACTTCTGTTGTATCATCTTCATTTATTCCCACTTTTCAGCATTTTTTTCACAAATTCTATTAATTGAAAAACTTTACTTTTTGTTTGCAATATCGAAAAATCTTCGACTATCACCATAAAGCTTTGCTAACGTGTCCTATAGACTACTGCCGTTTGATCATGGGATTGTTGACTGTAAACATGTTGTTCCTCCAAATTTTGTATTGCCTCTATCACTTGCTGATGAAGTTAAGCTTAAATTGTATTAGCTTAGTTATTTATTATAATTATGCCTATTTCCCACATATACTTAAGGCCTATCTGAATCCCGAACAAATAAATTCCCACAGGTACTTAAGGCTGTTGTTAGGCATTTTGCAACCAGTTGTAGTCTCTGCGTGTCCGAAATTCTGGTGCTAAGTACCTCCCTAAATTCTAGAAATTATACATCCCATTGCCTTTTCTAAATTCTAAAGATTTTGCTATCCCTTGTTTTGTTGCTGAGTGCTTCTTTAAATTCTGAAACTTTTGCTACCCTGTGTAGCTGCACTAGCTCTGGTGTCGAGGCTTATCTGAACAACAGATCAGTTATTTTCAATTATAATAGCACTAAATGTAATATTTTGATTTGCAATTATAACAGCACTGAATGTAATATTTTGGCCTATGAATATTATTTGAAAAAATTTATTTTTTACGTATGGAAAGAAATTTCTGTTAAATTTCTCTTCATCAACACAGATGTACTTTGCAGTGCAGTCAGCTGAAGTCTGTGATCATCTGCAAGGGTCATTAAACACCAAGGTCAACATTAAAGGTTACCATGTTCTTTGGTATTCAGTTACTAATATTTAAAAGAAGTATGTTTAGAACTGCTGCCTGAGTCTTTTCTTAAGCTGCTGTGTATTAATAGTTATTGTGATGAATAATGAAAATAATAAACAATGATTTGGCAGGTTGGCTCTAGGGATATAAATTATTCAATGAAGTCGACAATACTTCAATGTATAATGTTTCTGTTTGAGATGCATGTTAAGCAAAAAAGTGGCAAAAGAGCCAAATTATTGATCATACTGAATTTTGCTAATTATTATTTCTTCAGTATGGAGGTATTTTATTTATTTCCTAAACCAAATTAAGAATTAGGAACCACATGTTTTATTATGAAAAAATATCAAATTCACATGGGTAAAGCATGTAAAAAGAAAGTTCCAAAAAAAAAAAGAGAATATGCTGGTAGTCTGGTGGTACGTATTTTAGATCACTCTGGATATTGGACATTCGGACCTTGTACTGCATCTAAAAGCGCATTCCATGAGTTTTAAATGCAGTTTGTACAAAAATATTTGACATATTACAGTTAACAATGCAGTAAAGGAGCTTCTAGATAAAAATAAGAAGAAATTTTATTTACAAGTTAGAAGTTATTTGTGCAGAGTATGTGATTACTTAGTAAAAATTTCCAACGTGACCAAACATAATCTCTGTTTTAATTGGGAGGGGGGAAATGTGAGAGCTATCTGATTTGGTACTTTTCCGTTTCGCCGGCGCAAATCCTGCCAAGCAGACTTTGTTGGCGACAACATACAGTATACCTATAAAAAATGTTAATGAATGTTACCTCTATGAATTTTTTATTCTGAAGGCATAAACATTTTAATATGGTTTAAAATTTTGTAAAATGCCAATAAATAAAGACAGTAAATTTGTAAAAAGACATTAATTTAAGAATTTACTATGCTTTCATTGTTCAACATCCTGATTCGCCAGTTTGTATCACATGACCCCAAGAGATCTCATCTCACGTAAACTACGTTACAAAAACCTAAGGGTTTTCATCCGCAGAGAACCCGTTGGCGCTTCGGGAAAGAACCCGTTGGCGTCATTGCATTCTTACTTGCCAAGCTCGCGGTTCATCGACGATGAGCCGAGCCGTAAACGTGATTTTTAGTGCATGTAAATTCAAGTTAGCAGATAAAACAATATATTAAGCATATGGTAGTAAAAATTCGCAGATAATATGCATGTAGATGTAAAACTAAAGGGTTAAACGTGATATACGAAAATAAATTTGTATTAAATTCAAGTTAGCACAGAAAAGAATATATTATTAAGCATAAGACAATATATAGGCATTTATAACGGAAATAAAAATTCATTTAAAAAATATAAATTAGTATTAATATACTGAAATTAACCGGTTAAACGTGATATACGAAAAAAATTTGCCTTACATTCCAGTTAACACAGAAAACAATATATTCCTTACACGAGCAGTTGTTTGCTAATTTTAATGACATGGTGATGCATTAAACTATTCTGTCATCTTAGATAATCAATATTTTTTTATTTCAATTTAATCATCTATTTATGCCACACCTTCCATCCTCTGAAAGGTTATTGTTAGAAAAGCATTAACAATATATTATCTTGTTAAAATTTTATGCCATAAAAATTGCTTTATTCTCATAATTTTAGATGACAATAACCAATAATAAAAATAAAAGCATTACTTAATTATTTAAAATGCACATGCACATTTTTGCGGTCTACGAAAACAAATTATTTTAGACTTTGGAAGCCTCATGGTTCTTAGAGCTGTTAATAATTAAGAACATAATGTGAACAGCCGTGTTACAAATTAGCATTCACCCCTCCTATCATCCCGAACCGAGAACCGACATCTATCTACGAAAATATTTCTATCTATTCGTTGTTAAAAAATTCATAAAAAATAATAATAAATAAGAGAAGAATAATATAAATATGCAAATGCGAACAACGACAGTCTTAATTCAACAAAATAAAACGCAAGAGGAATGGTTTCAAACTTCGAACAAGCAAATGGGATAAATCCGAAGGGTTACCAAGTTAGAATTATTATCGCCAAAGTTGGCGATGTTTACATTTACCGGGTTCTCTGCGGAAGTGCTTCCAAATCTAATTCTCTCAGTAATTATCTAAATTCATTTCAAGTAAAATTTTAATTTGGAATACAAGTTCAAATGCAAGAATTATTTCAATTTGTACGAATAGCTTACTCAGAAATTATGTAAAACCGTAGTGCTTTACTTCGCTAGTGCATTCTCATTGGAATTGATGAATTTAACTCTTGATTTTGCCTTTTCTATATTTTCGCTTTCGGGTGAGCAGTATGATTGCATTCTAATTGACTTAATTACCGCGAATCGTCTTAGGGCATAAAATTTAACTATCTTGTAAAAATTCTATGTAGTTGTATGCCAGTATTGAAAGAAACAATCAATCTGATAAGAATGGTTGAGATTTGTTTTGAAAATGAGGCGTAAATGGTTACCAGCGAAGATATTCCTTTTGGCATCAATTGTACCATTATTGGCGACTTTATCAATTGCGTCAGCAAAACGGAAAAGTACCTCCGATTTTACATTGCGTCAAAGGGGCATTTTTTAAAAATATTTTGTGAGTTACTTTTATTTATTAAATATCATGTTCTTCGCACTTAAACCATGAAATTCAGTTCAACAGCAATATTGCAAAATAACTTTAAAAGGAACATATCTTTACAATTTCTAATACACATTCTCGCGCATTGGAGATAAAAATGTCCCCCCCCCAGTACAGTGTTGCCATTCTCGCTTTGAAATCATTGAGTTTTTTTTAATCAAAAATTCGTAAAATTTTTCAAAATATGAAATCTATAATAAAACAAATTGCAAATCTGAGCTTCCACATGCCCATGTTCGCTTTAAAATGTACATTATTCAAAATTTGATGGCTCCGTCGTTTTATCACAGTGCGAGAAACATACATACATTTATGCAGATTGTTCATTATTTAATTTCTTTAAATATAATACACGACTGTAATATTTGGTGGCAGCAGTTTGGAAAGTGAACTGACATTTAAAGTTTTCAATGCAAATGCCAAAATGAAATTAATAGCCCTTCTGGGGTAATTCTCTTTGGGCCAAAAAGAGATTGCTGAAGATCCAGATGCCTGGATTTTAGATCATTACTGATATCAGTAACAATCGGAGAATGTAAATATCAGTAGTTTTTAAATGGCCTCAAAATTCTGCAAGTGGCACTTAAATTTCTGTTATAAAAAAAAGTGGTTTGTAATGGGATATGGATGTCATATTGTAAGGATCTTAAGTTTTACTAACGTTTATTTTATTTTAAATCTTTACTATCACTTCTTATTTTCTACTTCCGGCCAGAATTATAACCGTTAAAGTATTTATGCAAAATTTGTCTGGCGAACGCCAAGTACTTAAGTTGTGGCTTTTTGCCAAGCGAGAGAGAGGAAGCAGTTAGTCGAAGCAGGCCGCTTACCTTAGAAGTTTACTCTGTTGCTGGTTGCCTTCCAGGCTAGAGGTTTTAATCCTCTTGATAATTTTTAAACGTATTGTAGTGTTCACAGTTCTCTGTACTACATATGGCTTCCTGTTAATATAAGGCCAATCTTCCACGTTTATTATTTTAAAGTTAAATTAGAGTTTAGTTTTATTTTTATACTTTTACGTTTTGACCCCAAGTAGCGGGTCTGTGTATTTCCGAAGTACGGAAGTTATTGTAAATAGAGAAAAATAAAGGGTTTTGTATACCCTTCTTGTGTATCCTGTCGACTTCCCACAATTGTTGAACATAGCTTTAGTAAGCTCTCTGTTCCGAGTCAGGTCCTTGCATGTTCCCGAAGAAGGTTAGACGGAACATTGAACCTGATAGTAGCGCCCAACGAAGAAGAATAACCATGGCTGAGTTTCAAGAAGAACCTGTGCTGCCTGCAGAAGCGGCTCAGAATCCAGAAATGCCAGCTGCCGCCCTGGAAGGATTTGGTTACATCGTCCAGACCATGTGCGCTTCGATGAAACCAGAAGCAACATTTAATGGGAATTCACCGGTAACCAGTTTTTTGGAAAAATTGGATGACCACTTCATGCTCTACCCCGTGCACGAATTTCAAAAAGTTACCTTAGCTACCAGCGCTTTGAGGGGCCAAGCGCTTAACTGGTTCAAATGTATAGGCAGAAGTCTCTTGGGTCAAGCAGGAAGTCCCACCTATACTTACGAGAATTTCAAGACTGCCCTAGTAAAAGCCTTCCCTGTTGTAAGGGATCGTGCGAAATTAGAAATGGAACTTTTTAGTATATATCAACAAAGAATCGAAAACCTCTCAAGCTTTATTTTAAGAAAAATTCACGTCTTCAAACTCTTGTATGGAAACCGTCCGGATCCTGAGATAATTCAAGTGATTTTGCCGAGGTTACTGCCCCAAGTGCAAGACTTTATTGAATTAAGAAATCCAACTACACTGGAAAAGTTATGTGAGCTAGCAATCCAGTTTGAAAGTAGAAGAACAGCGGACGTCGAAAGAAGACGCCAATATCAACAGCGAAACCAATTTGGTGCGCCAAGACTACAGCAAACTCCAGCATACGGCTACGGAAGCAAAGCGAATCAGTGGGCAAGGAAACCCGAGCATTCAAAAACAGCCGGCGAACGTCGACAGTTCAATAGCAATCCAGGAAAAAAGTCTCAAGGCCAGGGGAAAAAGAAGGAAAGCACTGAAATGAAAAATAAGTTAAACTAAAACGGATTTCTGCTGACGGGAGGGTGCGGAAATCCGAAGGCCAAGAAAACCCCTCTTCCTTCAAGTTAAATACAGTAATGGTGAAAAATTTGACTCTTCCGAAGATTGAAGTGTTGGTGAATAATATCCCAGCCACCGCACTCCTGGATACAGGCACGCAGTGTTCCTGTGTGGCAGAAGATTTTTTTAGGAAGTATTTTCGGAAATACCGCATATATAATTCGGATAATACGACAGTGTTAGCGGCGCAAGGAGAAAAATGTAAGTGTATAGGTAAAGTACCGCTGTATGTCCGTATCAAGGACGAACAAGTAAAGGTGATGTTTTTTATAGTAAAGAATCTGCAAGCACATATAATTTTAGGAATAGATTTTCTTGCAGAGGCACAAGCAACACTGGATTTTAATGAAGCATCCCTTAAGCTGACTATGAAACCAGTTCGTGCAGAAAAGGCTGAACCGCCGATGTTAAATCTTGACCACCTGCCTAATGACGAGCAAGGAAGAATCCGACAAGTGGTAAGTGAATTTGCTTCGTTATTTAGTGATATTCCAGGATTTACTCAGGTTACTAACCATAGTATTGACACCGGAGATTCAATGCCAGTTCGCCACAAAGCATACCGGTATGATAAGAATAAGGAAAAAATTATAGAATGGCATATCACCGATACGCTACGTAAAAAGATCATAACGCCCATCTCAAGTAGTTATGCTAGCCCGGTGTTTTTATGTAAGAAAAATAATGACTATCCTTTGACACATCCAAAAAGGTGGAGATTCGCAATTGATTACCGTAAATTAAACTCCATAACTAAATATCCGGTATATCCGTTACCTATAATTGAAGAAATTCTAAGGAACATAACATCTACCAAATATATCACGACTTTAGACTTGACGACTGGTTATTTTCAAATAGGGGTTAGGCCTGAGGACGTGCCTAAGACTGCTTTTATAACCAAGTCTGGCACTTATGCATTTTTGCGTATGCCGTTTGGTCTTTCAGGGGCGCCGGCAACATTTCAGCGATGTATGGACATTGTGTTAAGACCTGTTCTTGGAAAGTCCACATTTATCTATTTAGACGATATCATTATTAATAGTGATAATCTCGACCAACATGTACAGGATTTAAGACAGGTGTTTTCTTTATTAAATGAGGCCGGTCTAAAAGTTAATGTCGAAAAGTGCAAATTTGCAGCCCCTGAATTAAAATATTTAGGTTACAAAATATCTCAGAAAGGAATAGAGACAGACGAATAAAAAATAATTGCTGTACAAAAGTATCCGACTCCAAACACGGCGAAGAAGCTCTCTTCTTTTCTAGGACTTTGTTCATATTATAGGTCCTTTATAAAATATTTTGCAGCTATTGCTGAACCATTGTTAAAATTAAAAAGGAAAAAGGCAAGATTCTCGTGGACGGCCGAAGCCAATAGTGCTTTCGAAAAATTAAAACAAGCATTAACGCAAGCCCCTGTGTTGAAATTTCCTGAAAAGGATGAGAATTTAGAAATTTCAGTGGATGCTTCGGATTATGCGGTAGGAGCGGTACTTTCGCAAAATCAACAGCCCGTGGCATTTTTTTGCCGAACTTTAAATCAAACACAAAGAAACTATTCTGCGACCGAGAGAGAGGCACTTGCAGTTCTGTTAGCAGTGCAAAAGTTCCAGTCTATTTTGGAAAGGCGCCAATAACAGTGTACTCTGATCATGCGGCGGTAACTAGATTGTACTCAGGGAAAAACTTATCCCCAAGGTTAATAAGATGGGCACTCAAGCTACAAGAATATAATCTGGTAATCAAGCATACCCCCGGAAAGGAAAATATCGTAGCAGATGCCCTATCAAGAATTAAAATAGATGAACAATGTAATACTGTAAAGGTGGCAATGCTCACAGCATGTACAATAAATTCCCGAGAAACTTTAATAACCGAACTGGGTAAAGATCCTGAGTTTGGAAGCATTTATGAGTATTTAAAGGATCCTGAAAATTTTAGCCACCAAGATATTGTGGCAATAAGAAATAGGGCGGCCCATTACGAACTAATAGATGGTCTATTATTTTATACAAAAACTACGAATTCCAACAACGAATTTCGACCTGTTATCCCAGCTAGTCTTAGATTAAATATCCTGCAGGAGCTCCATGACAGCCCTTTAGCTTCTCATGCTGGTATTCGAAAAACTATCCAACGCGTACGCGAGGCACTCTATTTTCCTGAACTGCAAAAGTTAACAAGGGCGTATGTCCAGTCCTGCCCAACATGTCAAGCAGTTAATTATATTAATTTCCGCCTGGCCGGGTTTCTAAATAGTATTAAATCCGAATTTCCAAATGAAATAATTGGCATCGATTTATTGGGCCCTTTCCCAAAAAGTCAGTTAAATAAAAGTCGCTATCTCCTTGTTATGGTTGATCATTTTAGTAAATGGACCGAAATTGTTCCCTTAAAACGAGCCTCCGCGAAATTAGTTACTTATTCTATTTTAAATAAATATATTTTAAAATACGGGGCGCCCCTAAAAGTTATATCGGATAATGGTCCTCAATTTGTAAGTAATATATTTGAAGACATGTGCCAAAAATTGGGCATACGTCATTTAAAAATGGTCCCGTATCGGCCGCAATCAAATATAGCGGAACGGGTCAATAGAAACATAGTGAAAATTATCCGTAGTTATGTTAAAAATTTTCATAAAAGCTGGGATAACTATGTCAATGAATTTGCTTTCGCCCTTAGGACTGCAAAACATGATACAACGGGCAAAACTCCTGCTGAGTTATTTTTAGGCAGAAAGATTATAACGCCGTTAGATAAATT
Source organism: Stegodyphus dumicola (assembly GCF_044657685.1). NCBI lineage: Eukaryota > Metazoa > Arthropoda > Arachnida > Araneae > Eresidae > Stegodyphus > Stegodyphus dumicola. Next base: position 14,281,513 of record NC_140772.1, on the reverse strand, counting down.
ATTTTATGTGCAACAAAGAGCCCCAGAATTTAAAATGGGTGATATAGAAAAACTAATTAAGGAAGCAAAGAAGAATACTGAAGTAGCACAGAGAAAACAGAAACTCTATTATGACTTGAAACGACGGGGAGTAACTTATAAAGTAGGGGATGAAGTTTTAAAAATTAAGCATTCACTTTCTTCAGCACCAGAAGATAAAACTGCCAAATTGTTTCCACAATTTGAAGGACCATATGTCATAGAAAAAATAACTCACGCTGTAGTAGTGTTAAAAGCTAGAAATGGTGAAATCTGCTCCGCAAACATTGATCAAATCAAACCCTACTATGATCGTAATAAAATGCAAATATTTTCAGATCTTTTGCAGGATCCGGCACGGCAGACACCGCAGGCACAAGCTCCAGAGGTGGAAAAACGACAAGTACAAGGGCAAGCCATTAAGAGGCAGGAGCAAGTGAAAAGAAAGTTTCCCCGCGGAAAAATTGAAGGTGGCAAGAAAAAGAAGCCGTTCCACCGTCCAGAAAAGAGAGCTAACGAACACCCCCAGAATGAAGAAGGGAGAAGGACGACGTATGCAAAGAGAGCCAGGAGAAATGACGGCAACTATAACCCGGCTCTAAAACGGAAGATCTACTCATCCGACAGGACTCTCCGCAGAAATGTCGCCGAACTGCGGAAGGGCCATCAGCGGCGGAGGAAAAGTTACAAGGAAAATTTGAACGGCCAGCAACGAGGTCCAAGCAAGAACACGAAAGAAGTTTCCCGGTTCCGCCAAGACCAGCTGCCATCAAACGACCAAGACCACAGGCAGAAGCGAAAAAGAAGGTATTCAAGGGTGACCGAACTGGAGAAAAAAGAAAGCATCTAGAGGAAGGCACTGAAGGGCGAGCCCGTACAAGAAGGAGGATAAATCAAACAGCAATCTGCACTACCTTTCAAGACTGGGCCCAGAAAAGAATGTCCGAATATCAAAAAGATAAGTAAAATTTTATGTTACTTTGCAAACTTAAGTTAATCTTTCATTCTTACTGCAAGTGGCAGATTTCAAGTAGTTTTACCTCATGCGAGGTCTACCTTTATCGCCAAAAGGGCGAGAAATGAGTTGTTACCGATTTTGGTATTATGTTTTTCAATTACTCGCGCGTAAAACTAAAGTTGATGTATAATAGTGTTATGTAAAGACTTAAATATTGTAAAAAGTTATTGTATAAATATTATTTAAAACATTCTGGCAAGAAAGAAGTTTTAGTCTGAAAGACTTTTTGAAATGTATTATTTCAATGTAGAAAGAATTGGCACTTGCTTTGAAAAGAATAGAAGTTAACAATGTACTACTAATGTATGTTTTCAAATGCGTAAAATTAACGGCATGTTAATATGTTCTTATATACAATGTGAACTGTTATTTTAAATGTTAAGAAATACTGTGATATGGTAAAAGTGAAAGTAATGTTAAAAATTTGTTATTCGTGTGACTGTAAAAAGACTAAATCATGGTGAATATGTGTTAAAGGTTGAATGATGTAGTTAGGCTCTCTGACGCTACACTTCAGAGTTAGCCACTTTCAGAATAGTACCTCAGGGTTTAGAGTTGAAATTAGGGTGTGTTACGAGGTCTTGGTATGTTGAATTTTAACACGTTAGTGTTTTGATTGTAGGAGGAAGTATTGAACACATAGACATAAACACATTCGTGTTTGGTGTTCTTTTACAACACATGTCAGAGAGCACGGGGAGAGATAACTAAAATAGTTATGAATGAAATAAGAATGTTAAGAGAAATATAATTATACGTGTTACTTGCCATTTCATTGTATATATTGTATAACATTGCTCTCTGGAAGGAACCAGATTTGAATAAAAGCTCCTGTTTAGATGCAAAAATCTAAACAGGAAACAGATGAAAAAATTGTGTCCTGGGAGCTGCTATTGTAAAAACAAATTTCTTTCTTTTAAATTTCTAGTTTCTAGCGAAAAATGTTTGTAAAAGATTGGCCTCGTGTTAGATTCTAGAGCTAAAAGTTTTCAACAAGGTCGTTTTAGACCTCAGTTTCAAACTAATTAACTCTGGCGGGAAGTATGTAAGGATCTTAAGTTTTACTAACGTTTATTTTATTTTAAATCTCTACTATCACTTCTTATTTTCTACTTCCGGCCAGATTTATAAGCGTTAAAGTATTTATGCAAAATTTGTCTGGCGAACGCCAAGTATTTAAGTTGTGGCTTTTTGCCAAGCGAGAGAGAGGAAGCAGTTAGTCGAAGCAGGCCGCTTACCTTAGAAGTTTACTCAGTTGCTGGTTGCCTTCCAGGCTAGAGGTTTTAATCCTCTTGATAATTTTTAAACGTATTGTAGTGTTCACAGTTCTCTGTACTACATACGGCTTCCTGTTAATATAATGCCAATCTTCCACGTTTATTATTTTAAAGTTAAATTAGAGTTTAGTTTTATTTTTATACTTTTACGTTTTGACCCCAAGTAGCGGGTCTGTGTATTTCCGAAGTACGGAAGTTATTGTAAATAGAGAAAAATAAAGGGTTTTGTATACCCTTCTTGTGTATCCTGTCGACTTCCCACAATTGTTGAACATAGCTTTAGTAAGCTCTCTGTTCCGAGTCAGGTCCTTGCATGTTCCCGAAGAAGGTTAGACGGAACATTGAACCTGATAATATTAGCAGTTGGAACATATTAGCTATGAAAACATATATAATTTCACAATTATATATTTATGGTAAAACTATTGGGAGATTGTAATTATACAATAATAGAAAACATTTTGTGAGACACCAAAAATTATGTCATGACCTTCTGGTATATTATTATTACTCACATTTTGAGAACCATTGATGTTGAGCTATATCTCATCTAATATATAGGATGATTCAAAACTTTTGGACAGAAATGGTACTTGGGTATCATCCATAAAATTGGAGGAGATCCACTGAAAGCTGTGCTGATCATTCCTGCAGAATTTGGAGGAAATTGACGCCTCTTTATTTAATAAACAGTAACTTCAATTTTTTATTTCCCCCCCCCCCTGCTTTGTAAGAAAGCTTTTGTCAATTTCGATTATTATTTATGCCCTCTATTTTTATCAGAAGTTTTATTTAGAGCATTATGAGTGTAAATTTTCCACCAATGTTTTCAATAATTGTTTAAAAAATTGATAAAATAAATCTATCTAAAAAGTTCACATTATTGTCTAAAAATTTATATTGAACATAAGGAATTTCAAAATGTTTTAAAATTTTTAATTTACAAAATTTTCCTATTATGTATGTAATGTTATATATATTCACTTTTGTTCTTGTCTATTTTTAGTGTTCTCATGCATCTGTTATGGCATATAGAAGCTGTTCAAAAACTAGTCCTGAAACCCTAAGGAAATGGTTAAAAAGTGGACAGAGGAAAGTTGTTGTTAAGGTTGATGATGAAGAAGCACTGTAAGTTACATTTTTATACTTTGTAACATCTTTAAAATATCATAGAATTTTCCTGGTTTTACAGAATGCGTCAAGGATATTTGTACTTCAAAGATAAATATATACATATATTATTTGTAGTTAAATTAATAAACCTAATTGAAACATATTGCTAAAACGTGGCATGTTTTAGATAGAAAATTCATTTGCTAACATTTTATGATATAATTACATGGTTCAAAACGATTAGGAGATATTTTTAATGAAGAGCTAGAAGAGGTTAAATAGGGGAAATCATAAGATTTTCAAAGTTCAGAATATACAAATTTTGTGTGTGACATTGAAAACTATGTGTTTTAAATAAGAAGTGACTTACAGCTTTCCTTCTGGAGGAGGAGATTAAAAACAATTAGCATGCATTGAATGTTTTGTAGCAGTTAATACAATGTCTCAGCAAGATGACTTAGCTAAATCAATAGCCTGGAGGGCCATTGGTTGTTTAGAGGCAGGTCAAACACAATCTGTTGTAGTGGAAGTGTTAGGAATTTCTTGGAGTGTCATTTCCAGAATCTGGGATTAGTTTTTGGAAAGTGGAAATCTTGACCAAAGATTGGGATAAGGTCATATGTCTTCAACAGCACAAAATGAGGATTGGTATTACTGAAGAAACTGCATTATGAATGTCACTTTCTTGCAACAGCACTTTGAGACGGCTACTGGTACCAGAGTTTCGACTCGCACTGTTCGAAACTGACTCCACCATGTAAGTTTGTATGTTCGCAAACCTACGGTTTGTGTTTTATTGACATAGAACAACTGTGCTGCCCCCAGAAGGTGGACACAGGAGCATCTCGGATGGGAACAAGATGAGTGAGCAAGTGCTTGTTACAAACAACCTGCTTTTATGTGCAACCTGACAATAGGCAAATTCTCATCTAGAACCATCTCAACCATTCAGAACTTGGTACATGGAATACCCTGCATTTGTGCATGAAATTTTCTGATTTGACGTGGACAGAGTGATGGTCTGGGATAGTATTTCTATCAATGGCCGCACCGACTCGCACATTATCGGGAATGGAGCACTAACAGGGATACAGGGATGAGATCTTTAGACCTTTTGTGGTCTTTTATGCTGCAGCAACTGGATTCCTTCTCATGGATGCTAACACCAGGTGACTGGTACTCAGCTAGTGAACAATTTTTTTGGGGGGGGACGCAGGAATCCTTTAGATAGATTGTCCAGCATGTTTCCCGATAGGAACTGAATAGAACATGTTTGGGCCATTCTATGGAGAAGAGTTGCTAGTTACTTATCACCCCCAGAAACATTCTAGTAGTTTGCAAAATTCTCTTCTACAGCAGTGGGAGATAATACTTCAGTTCTTCATCGATAACCTCATTGATTTCATGACTCCTAGGCATGTGACATTGATTTTGGTCAGGGGGAAAAATACAATAAAATTCCAGAAATCTGCAAAGCTTGGGACCAGAGGTTGTGCGGATTTTAGGATTTTGTGGATTTCAGGACAGAAAAGGTAAAGCATAATATTCGGACTAAAAGTTCAAAATGAATAAGGCATATTAGATACATTTAATTAAATTATTATATACATTATTGCAATAATTACATGCATTAAATTATTATTACATATATAAATTGCTTATATTATTCATTGTATTATATGTACACATATTTTTCATAATTATTGGTTGAAACATAAGTAATGCCAGTTTTTTAATTTAAAAATTTTCATTTTAACAAAACAAGCAATAAATTAGTCGATAATATCGCAGATTTTGGACTTTCCACATAGACCCAAGATGTTGAGCTATAATTCATCATATGCACAAAACAAACATTTGCCAATTTTGTTGATTTTATCACAATAAGTATTTTATGAAAAAAGTTCATCTTTAACAGTTTGCTCCTGACTTGGGTCAAATTGTTACAAATCTGGGGGCAAATAGTAATAGTAAAAACAATATTTAAAAAATATTTTGTGGTTATTATTACTTGGTGTAGTAACTATGAATAATATCAAATAGTTTATAGTAAAAGAAAATAAAAGTTTTTAACCAATCATCATAACTGCATGAGAATTGCAGTTAAATGCAAATAAAAGATAGATTATTTCCTCTCTCACATTTAATGTGTTCTCACTGCAGCCATTCATCTTCATCAGAGTTGCTATAGGCATCTCCGTAAGTTAAGCAGAACCACTTTTCTGTTTCAGAATTTGTATCTAAGTTCAAAATCCTGTTCTTCACACATTTTATCTCCATTTTCTTTGGGGATTTTTTTTCTTTAAACTTCCCATATTTTTTTTTTTTTCTCTAAATTTCTTATTATTTCATTGTATTCTTTTTCAGTGCTTTTCTTTTGGGTGTGTCCTTAAGATGGCAGATTTCCTTTGTATTAGCTTCTGTTAGATTGTTTTTGAGTGAAGCCGTGGAGAGAGGTTTAATCTGTGAGGATGAAAAATAGGTTTTTCTGTTTTGAGAACGAAAACTACATATTATATACATGAGAAATTTTCATAGTACCCTTTTGTGGGCCTTGGAAAGATTACTTCCCACCTGCATAATCCTGGAAAATACAACTGTCGGAAGCGCAAAACCGACTATGATATATTGGCTTTGCTATTATAACATCGGGAATACAGAATTTAGCACATTTTTTTTTTTTTTTTTTTTTAAGTTTGAACGCATTGTGTGAGATCTGTTCCACTGAGATACCTGTTTTGATTTGACATTTGCATTGCTTTGCTATACAATTCTACTACAAATGTAAGTAAAATACTGTTTTTATTATAATAATATTTTCTTATTTTGTATATTTCTGCAGTAACTATCTAATACTGAATAATAAATAATGGGTGAAAAGTGAAAATACTATTGCATCATATTAAAAGCCACAAAAATTAGAATATTTACTTCAAAAATAGTATGTTTGTAAGAGATATAAAGAAAATATCGTTTTTATTGTAACTATTTACTTATGTCTTATTTACTTATTCTGCTATTTTGGTGCTAGTAATTATCTAATTTGAATAGTAATTTATAGGTCTAACAGTGAAATGTGAAAATGCTGTTGTGCTATATAATGACAAATTAAAATATTTAGTTTCAAAAATAATATGTTTGTTATATAAATATAATATTTTTGAAAGAAAAGATTGCTTTTATTGTAACAGTACTAACTTATTTTAATGAATGATAAATAATACGACTAGCTGCAAGCCCTGATTTATGCATAGGCAAAGTAGGCAGCTGCTATTGCAGCACTTTTTTGGGATGGTCCAAATTTTCGAAAATGAAATAATTTCAATTATAGTAGTGCCAAAAAATGTATTCTAAGGAAGCAGCTTTTTTGGGGGGGAGGGGGTGGTAAATTCAACACTTCTAAATTTCTCATAACTTTCAGATGAGCAAGAAGTATTTGTCCACATCAGCTGCTTTAGATATGTTGTTTAGCCTTCCTAGTGACCCAGATGATTCTGAAGTAGAAGCTGATGATGACGCATTTTCAGAATTACAATCGCTAGAAAATTTAGATAACCATAGCACAAGTTCTGGAAATAATTTTTTGATGACTGAAGAACCCTTGTCTGGTGATGAGCAATGCTGGTTGAATCTGACGACGACAATTCTTCTGAAAGCGATGATGAAATGAAGAATGAATGGAGTAATAAAGTAGATTTCTTCAACAGTGTTTCTCTTCTTTCAACAATGAGCCACATATGAAAATATCATTCAGTTCTGCTGAGAAGTAAAAGAATTATTTTGGCATGATTTTCACTGAGGAAATTTTACAGAATATTGTTGATGAAACAAACTCATATGCAAAGCAGCCTGAGAAAGGATGAGATAGGTCATACCACAAAAGACATTATCTGGAACTGGAAAAAGATCACATCAGAAAAATTGAAAACATGGATAGGTATGCATATACTCATGGGTATATATCAATTGCCTGAACTAAAAACTTACTGGATAATAATCAACATAAAAGTCAGAGCAACATAAAAGTGGAGCACAGACCCTGTTCTCAATATTCAATCAGTAGCAAGAGTAATGATCGCAAAGAGGTTCAAAAAATAATTAAGACTTTACATGTAAATGATAACAGCACAATACCATATGGGCAACAGGGCTTGATAAACTCCATAAAGTCAGACCAATCCTCTCGCAGCTGAACGATTCCATATCTAAAGTCTACGAACCTTCGTCAACCTTATCAATAGACGAATGTATGAATGATAGCTTTCAAACTTCATTGAAACAGTATATGCCAATGAAGCCTATAAAAAGAGGTTACAAGGTGTGGTGTTTAGCAGACTAAGACTGGATATATTCAAAAATTTTGAATTTATTGTGGAAAAGAAACTTCTGATAATAAGGATAAAATATTGAGCTTAGGGGAAGCAGTAGTAATTAAACTAACGGAAGACGTGAAACACACAGGTCGCCTTATAGCCTATGATAACTATTTCACATCTTTTAGGCTTGCAAAAATCTACTTGTAAGTGGTCCATTTTCTGTGGGGACTGTGAGGCTGCAAAGGAAGGATCTTCCACTAATGCTGAAGGCTAATGAAAAACTACAAAGACGTGAATCAGTGTTCCTAACTAAGGAATGTGTTGCTGCAATAAAGTGGATGGACAAAAAAAGCTGTTACTTAGTTGACTACCGCACATAATCCAGCGATTATTACATCTATAAATTGGACAAAAAGGATGGTACTAAAACAGAAGTACCTTGCCCTAAAGCTGTTGCTGTATATATAATCCAGCGATTATTACATCTATAAATTAGACAAAAAGGATGGTATTAAAACAGAAGTACCTTGCCCTGAAGCTGTTGCTGTATATATAATCCAGCGATTATTACATCTATAAATTGGACAAAAAGATTGGTATTAAAACAGAAGTACCTTCTCCTAAAGCTGTTGCTGTATATAACGATATTATGGGAGGGGTTGATTGCTTCGATTAAAGAAAAGAAAGATACCAAATAGGAAGAAGATCTGTAAAATGGTGGCATTGTATTTTTTATTTTCTTATTGATCTTGGTATCGTAAATAGTTTTATACTGTGGCCAAGTAAACAAGAGAAACAGAAGTTTAAACCAGCTAACGTTCCGTATAGCATTAGCTCGTCAACTAATAGACTGATATTCCTCATAAAAAAGGAAAGGTCATCCTGCTGGCTTTCAAGCAAAAAAGTGTGCAGTTCCATATGATGTAAACTTAGCCAGTATGGGAAATCATATGCCAAAGATGTTTTCCAACTATAGATGATGTAGGAAATGTAGCACAAAGGAATAAGAAAACAGGACCCACTCACTATATGTATGCAGAATGTGATGTACCCTTATCTTTTCATGGCAAATAATCGGCATTAAATTGAATTTTTTCTATGACCATTAAAGGTCTCATGGGAAGTATACTTCACAACCTTCGAATTTAAATGCAAAAGAAAAATTTAGCAAAATAAAATGTATTTCCTTAAATGCTATTGTTTAATTGATAATAAAATGGGAGAAATTCAATAGGGAAATAAATGGTCCATGAAAGGGTTAACATTTAAAGAAGAAAGTAAGTACATGAATCAAAATCTGAGCATATTATCACTTGCTACATATATATCAACAAACTAATATATATCATACCAACAAACTCATACTGGAGATTAAGACACAATAACACACCGAATAAATACTAATTCAGAAGTCAAACAACAAAAATCAGCGTTATATTTTCAAAATTTTCACAGGACTAGTTTCGATGGTTTTACCGAACCACCATCCTCAGCTGCAAAACCGCAAATGAACAAGATAGAAAATAATGATTAGATAAGATAAGAAAGCCTGGACAAGAATAAGCAAGTGGGGCCATCTGTTGGTGAAACTAGAACTAAAACATAATTTCTTTAAAGACCAAAGGCAAAGATGGATTGGAATTAGGATCATTAACTAGAACAGTTTATCCCTTCATATGGTTTCAGACATTTTTATTCATTTAAAAAAAAACAAGTATTGTGATTAGTAAAAAAATTAAAACAGCATTTTAAAATTTTATACATAGACAAAATAAATAGGTAAAACCATTTTTAGAAAAGATCGATTAACTTAAATAAAAATTTAGTGCATTTTTTTCATATAAAGTAGTCAAGATGGAAAACTTGCATGCAATCTGTCACTACCCATTTTGGCTCCAAGTTCTGCTGGTTACACTGCAATGATTTGCAAGTTAATCATCAAATTATTGTTATACTATTAGTTGCTATAGAGTCTGTCTGAGTTAATTGCTATAGAGCGCTGAAAGTAGGAGAATGCATGAGTGAGCCCGTGTCTGAGTCTGGCTGTCTGAGTTAGTTGCTATAGAGCGCTGAAAGTAGGAGAATGCATGAGTGAGACCGTCAGTCAGGATTGCAGATGTTGGGAGGGTGTGACTACAGGGCACTGACTGTGCTTGTAAGGCTTCTCAGAAACTGAATAAGACTTCTCATAAAAACCATATTTATGGAAAATTCTGACAAAAAATTTCACCCCTGTTACAACTAGTCCTTAGCTCCCCTACTTTAAAATAATAAAGGAAGCTGAGTAATACTGAAGTATATTTTATTGCAATACTTAAATGATAGAGTAACTTATACAATACTGGAATATATTTTATTATAATACTCAAGATTTTTACGTAGTAAAATTTCATACTGTAACAAACAAAATTTCACACTTGCTGCAGTAAATAATTATGCAAAAAGTCTTAAGTTCTGTCCTGTGTATCAGCAGTTGGACATTTTCTATTTTAAAATATTGAATAAAACATTTTATATATTCTCATTTAGAAATAGTTTAGCTGCTGTCCTGCAATTATAAGGATATATTTCATGTACAAATTAACTTTAACAACCTCTTTGTTAAACAAATACAGTGTAAATGGTCAGCTAGGTGATCAGCAATTAAAAGTTGTGTGACGTCAGTTGTGAAGTGTTGCAGTTGGCAGTAAAAAGAACAGACTAGTGTATGGCTGGACAAAGACAGACAGAGAAGAGAAAAATGTTTTCTTCAACCACTCAAACATTACTTTTAATTTCCCTGTTGTGGATCTTTTCCTGACATCTCCAGTATGACTAATTCAGAAGTCAAACAACAAAAATCAGCGTTATATTTTCAAAATTTTCACAGGACTAGTTTCGATGGTTTTACTGAACCACCATCCTCAGCTGCAAAACCGCAATTGAACAAGATAGGAAATAATGATTAGATAAGATAAGAAAGCCTGGACAAGAATAAGCAAGTGGCGCCATCTGTTGGTGAAACCAGAACTAAAACATAATTTCTTTAAAGGCCGAAGGCAAAGATGGATTGGAATTAGGATCATTAACTAGGACAGAAAGATTGTTTTGAATGTGAAATGCCTCTAGAAAATCCAGTTCTCCAATGGAAGATGTTTTTTTGAATAATTTTGGCAGCAGAAAAATTGAAAGTGTGATTTTCGGACCAACAATGTTGAGCAACAGAAGACTTCTGTGTTTCCTTTTTTCTAACATATGTCTCATGTTCCTTGACGCGAAATTTTAAGGCTCTTTTAGTTTGGCCAATGTAAATTAAACTACACTGGCAAGGAATCCTATAAATACTCCAGGAATTCATATCCGGAATGGGGTCCTTGAGTATGGAACTCGGAATTTTATTGATGGGAGAATAAACAACCCAAAAGTTAAATTTCTGAAAAATATGTGCAACTTTGATGGAAAGAAGGGAATGACAACAGAATTTTTATAATCTCCTAAAACAAGAGTGTGCCTTTTAATGTGTTGAGATGAGAATTAGTGTGATGGTCCGAAAATCACACTTTCAATTTTCTGTTGCCAAAATTATTCAAAAAACATCTTCCATTGGAGAACTGGATATTCTAGAGGCATTTCACATTCAAAAAAAATCTTTCTGTTCTAGTTAACGATCCTAATTCCAATCTATCTTTGCCTTTGGCCTTTAAAAAAATCATGTTTTAGTTCTAGTTTCACCAACAGATGGCGCCACTTGCTTATTCTTGTCCAGGCTTTCTTATCTTATCTAATCATTATTTCCTATCTTGTTCATTTGCAGTTTTGCAGCTGAGGTAGGTGGTTCGGTAAAACCATCGAAACTAGTCCTGTGAAAATTTTGAAAATATAATGCTGATTTTTGGTGTTTGACTTCTGAATTAGTATTTATTCGGCGTGTTATTGTGTCTTAATCTCCAGTATGAGTTTCATTCAGATGAGTTTGTATATATATATTACATAAAATAGAAAATATTTCTTTAGTTTTGCTTCCACCTAATTTTCTTATAATTTTGTCATAAATATTACCTTCTTGAGATTTAAAAAAAGAATATATTATACCTAGTTTTAATGATTAACTTTCTTTACATTGCTTATCATTTTAATATAGATTTTTCATATAATATTTTAAAAAATACGAAAATATAGAATCTCAAAGCGCTGATAATCATGCATTTTTGCAATGCGATACTAGATTGGCTTTCAGTTTTAAGGAATCTCCTTCTTTTTTGTAAGACAGTTATGTTTCTCCTATTTTTATTTAGCTGTTTTTGGGAATGGGGTGTAATGTAATTCAACATGTTAAAGTGTGTTATATTCTGTATAAAATTATATTTTTAATGTTATGTAACTTCATAAGATTTTCTTTTAAAATAACGAAGCTGTATACGTTCAAACATAAAAAGAGTCCATATTTTTCTATAGCTTTCCACAATTTTGATCTACAATAGGTATCTGTGAATGATATGGTCTTCAATCCCTGATTCATTAAAGTTACAAAATGAGGCAACATCGAGTGTACAGCCGTTTGGTGAAATGCAATCCATATGTACTTCTTTTCATCATAATTTTGAACATGAGTATAAATATGCATGATGATTTGGACCTATATTTCACTACTCCTGTACCGAAGGGCTTGCTTTCAGCTCCTAGAGATGGCGTAATGTTTATGAGCATTTAGTGTCTGTGCAGCTAGTGAGCACTCAAAATACATACCGAGCTGAAATCATGTCAAGAGGTTGACGGTAAGAGAAGAGGGCTGGGAGACCCTTCGACCTCCCAGGTGTTCTCTATCAGAAGCCCACACTGGGACAGAAGCTTAACAGTTAGTTAGGTATACCAATATCTCAGTTACGTATGGTACTACAGAGGTGCTGACCTAGTTTCCTTCTGAATTTCTGTATTTCACTGCTTTTGTGATGTCTAATGTGAAAACATGATTTTTTGCTATTGTGACTGCTTGAAAATATGTATGATTTATTATGAATTTTGTACACAGATAGCTGATTTTAGTGCAGTTATATGTGAAATTGTATTTTTCTGTATAATATAACATGAAAATCTAGAGAGATGATGCTGTGCTGGAAAAGTACGAATACAGGAGAAAGTCTATTTAACATTGAGTAAAATTGATGAGGTACTGCCAAGCTGGCAACAGTTTTCGGCGACATTTTGGTCAGGTCCCTCTTTAACTGTAATGGATATTGTAATTGATGCTTTATGTGGCTGAAACCGTAATTCAGCCCTTGTATGCCTTCCAGTAATTTTGAGAGGCAGAAAGTACTATAAATCTCTCAACCGCCAGAAGGAAACAATTTCATCGAAATACTGACGAAAACATCAGTTCTTCAGTTGTAGTAGCTATTAGCTTAGCATGAGCTCAGAGTACTGAGATATCTAGGAGTTAGCTTAACTTTTTAGATGTACTTTGCATTGCGTTGTGTTTAATGTTCATAGTAGTTTGAAGTGTAACTACTGATTGTACTCTCCGATACTGTGAAGAGTTGAACAACTATTTTAGTGGAAATTTCCAAAACTGTGAAGTGTTCTTTTGGTAAAATAAATTTCATCCAGCTATCATTAATTTTGTGTGCATTCAATCTGTTAAGGTCCATTCACACTGGGGTTTGTCTAAGCTAATGGAGACATCTAACATAGTTGACCCATCTCCAAAAGCAGTTTTTCCCAGTAAATAGCACAGCGAGCTGAAAAATCTGAACTGCACATGTGTCGACTAGCTCCACTAGTTGACACATAGAACTGATTCTGTTAGCTCAGACAAACTCCAGTGTGAATGGCTCTTTACTAACCTGTAGGCACGCAATAATATTATACAAATGCCTTCAAATGAGGCTAAAAAGGTCAGAATAATTTAGTTTCATGTAACTGAAGAATAGATAATGTGTGATAATATGTGTAAATAATATGTGCACAACGTGGAACACTCGGCATTAGATCACTTTTGTGGCCACTGTCTCGTGGTTCCATTTCCTGGCACGAAGTCATGATTGTGCCATTGTTGTCTCGATGTCCATGATTTTAGTAAATGGCTTTGATTGGCAAATCATAGTCTGTGGCATAAAAACCAAACATCATAGCACTAACACAAAAGTGCATTTTCGTCTGTCCTGTCAGCACCTGAATCTGTGTCGATGCTAATTAGTCGCTGAGCTGCACTAGTAGTATAGGATGAACTTTATTATTACTTTGTTTTATGTTAGTAATATGCTACTATATATTGTTTATAAATTTGATTGTATTTATAATTTGCGACATATTACATGAAGTACTTTATGCCAATTGGTGGTCAAAATATTAAAGCTGCAAAACAGTGGCTTAAGTTGTAATTAGTCATTAGATGAATCCTTTAGAAAATCCTCTAATAAAGGCTTACACCCTCATAGGCAGGAGTGGCAACAAAGTTGGTGCAACCAGTGTGTTTACATTTGGCAGCAAAATTTTTAGTATTTTGGAGGGCAGAAGTAGCAAAATTTGAGTCACTGATATTGCACAAGGCAGAAAAAAAGCTCAGTATCAATACCCCTAGCATATTTTATCATAATCAGATAATCCAATGTACAATACTAATACTTGCTGTTTCTTAAAGTACATCGCCCGCAGATGCAAAGGCCAATATGTAAAAAATGCATTTATGAGTATTCACAAAGTACTACCCTAAAGATGCACAAATAAGTAAAGAATTTTTTTATATTTAATATTATGTATATTATTTTTTATCACATGTAAATTTATTATTTTACATTTTGCTTTTGCTTTGATTATTTGTTTTAAGCCATATTGTATGAAATTTGTAGATATGACATATTTGAGGAAAAAAAGTATTTTGCTCTGGAGTTGTTAGTTATTAAACTTAATTGAACAAAATTTTGTTCTTTCGTATTTTCTAATTAATGAAAGCCCAGAACTTTACATATTTTATTGTTTTTAGATTGGCTATAGCAGATGCAGCTAGACAGTATTTTAATGTTAATATAGTCTGTGATGCTGGCCGTACCCAAATTCCTTCAGGAAGTAAAACAGTTTTAGCCATTGGTCCAGGTATGCAAATTGTATATTTTAAGTATCATAACTATTTGTAAATTAATGAAAATATATTTTGATTCAAAATTACTGATTTATACCTGCTTGTAATATAAACTACTTATTTTTTGTTTCTTTTAACTGTGAAATACTTTTTTCAAATTAAAATATGTAATCTTTGTCATAAATGTTTACATATAAAACTAATTCAAGCAAAGTAGAATTATTTCTTGTGTGCTAACTAAATATTTAGAATGTGGTTAAAATGTGTGTATTGAATGTTGATATATTCTTAATTATGTTGTATAATTTTATTCTAGGCCCTGAAGACCTGATTGATTCAATTACTGGTCATTTAAAACTATTATGATAATTTTACTTAAATTTGAATTGTTTTGTAAGTAATAAGCAAACATTAAATAAACATAATTTTTATTTAAAATATACATGGCTTCTGTCTTTCAGCCAAATAACATAAGTTTTCATATTTAGACATACACACTAATGATTTGAAAAACACTATCATATTCCAGCAAAAATGGTTTACAGTTCATGGGCTGATGAAATAACTTTTTATACGATGTGAAATATGGCATAATAATATAAATATCACTCTTCTCAATAAATGTAATTGCTTGAGAGTGGAAGTGGTGGGTATTTTGGGTATTGGGGTGGTAATTGTCCATAACGATATCCAAATAAGTATCCACAACAATCATACCATCCATATAAACAACAGCGGCTGATAACAGGTGGACCACCTGCTGGTAAAACTGCAGGCTGGTTTCCTTCTTGTGCTAATGAAATAATCATTAGACTTGATATTATTGCCACAAAAACTAGGACCTTCATTCTGAAACATATGAAATTATTATTAAATTATATATAAAAGTATTCTTAGTTATTAAATTAGAACTCATAAACTAATTATTTTGAATATTCATATTTTTTATTATGGAGTTGATACATAGATATTTAAGCAATATTCTGTACTTTAAAGTGGCCGTTTCATAAACATTTTATAAAATTTGAAATTTGCATATTACAAATTGGGCAATTAAATTGGTTAGTTTGGGCAGCTAAGGGCAGTAGCTGCTTTAGCAAGTGAGTACCTTAAGATATTGCTAAAAATAAAAGAAATGTATTATCCATTCAAATTTATCAATAAAAAGGAATGGAAAACTTTTTTTTTACCTTCAAAATTACAAATTCAGTTCTTTTTATAATTTTCTAGCAAATTTTTATAAGAAAAAAAAATCTTAGGTTCCCCTTTTCTCTTTTTAAAATGTATTTGTGTGTTCCTGTTTTTAGTCTTTGTTATACATATATTATAAAACCAAAACAAAACTTCCAAAAATTATAAAACTACACTTTAATATTTTCATCTTGAGTAATATTTTGAAATACACGGTTTTTTTTTTTTTGGTGGGGGAGGAGGATTATTTGTAAAGTATCATATGTATTTGAATAAATATATAACAAATGATACGAAATTGCTAAATGTTGTATTTGATATGAGAAACTGAATATTAATCTTGTATTTCTTCCGAACAAAGTACTTAACAGAGGAGTCACAGAATGGACACAGAATTAGGAACATTAAAAGAGTTTTGGAGAGTCGCAGAATTAGGAACATTAAAAGAGAGTAATCACATAGCCTACAAAAATAAAAAATTTAAAGAAAGGGTTGGGGTGTACCACCAGAAATTTAAAGAAAGTGCCATGTATGCATAAAATGTGTGTATGCACTAGTTTCTTAGCATTTACTACTATAAAATAAACATAATTGTGTAAAAATTTAAATTTGCTAATACGTTAATAACCAAACATTTGCAGACTTGACAAGGCATGGGAGAAAAATGAAATAATGTCCCTTTTCTGCTGCCAGTTCTTGTTACTAATATTGCAGTGAAATCTTGCCACATTACTTAGAAAACTGGGAAAAGTCGGGGAATTCAAAAATTGACCAAAAATAGTCAGGGAATTTAAATATTTTAGTCAAAATCTGGAAAAAACAGGAAATATCATACTAGGATCCTCCAAAAAGCAATTTTCGTGCCAACGTTGGAAGCAATCACTTTCTTGGCAAATCACGTATCATGTGAGCCTCATTTGGACAACCGGCATATAGCCAATTTTCGCAGGACCAATCAGATTGTCTTTTAGAAAGGCAGTAAGTAAGTTTAAGAAAGGCAGTAAAGCAAGTAAGTAACTTTTAGAAAGGCAGTAAAGCAAGTAAGTTTCCAGCATCTTTAGTTTCCAGTAACCTCGAGAATGTAGAGATTTGCATGCGCATGCGCATGTGCAGTGCATGTCGAAGGAAAGTAAATTTCTTCCATTCTCATATTAAAAAAAAACTTTTAAACCTGTTTTTCATTCTTTAAATGCCTTATTTGTCATTTTGCAGTAAAATTTAAAAAAAAAAAAAAAAGAAAAGAAAAATTACCATCAGTCATCTAGACTAACAATTTAATATATCTATATTTGCCAAAATACTTTCGATTTTTGTAATTCAATTTTTTATCCTTAAGTTTTAATGTTAATACTTTGTGTTAATGTTATTCATATCATGTAATGTGTCATCTTCCTTCTAAATTTATTTATTATTTGTTAATAATACTTTCAAATTTCAGGCAGTTTTCTCTGGCATACTTGCGAAACTAATTCTAGCAGTAATATGACATACTATCACGAGATTTAGTGCACATGTTTTTTTACTTATGTATGCTGCTAAGTAAATATAAAATACTTAAATTTATTTTAAAATATTATTAAATAGATTTCTTTCTTCCTTTAGCTGCAAAATGTCTGTAGAAAAGACATTTTTAAATCCTGATTGGACAGATTCTGATCTCAATCCTCGGTTCAGAAAACAACTCCTATTTTAGTTATAAAAGTAATGCTTTGGGGATTATATATATATAAAGTCATATATAATTGGCAGATTTTTGTATTTTCAAGTGGTACCATAATTAATTTACCCTCAGCACAGCCAAT
Organism: Stegodyphus dumicola; assembly: GCF_044657685.1. NCBI lineage: Eukaryota > Metazoa > Arthropoda > Arachnida > Araneae > Eresidae > Stegodyphus > Stegodyphus dumicola. The sequence goes on along the minus strand of NC_140772.1, from coordinate 14,263,724 downwards.
GCACACTACACAGATAGCCCGGAATTTTCTCAAAACACTCCTGGAAAACCTAAAAAAGTCAGGGAATTTCATTCTCCTGTTTGAGTGGCAACCCTGTTTTAATATAATACTGTAAACTTTAAACAGCTCGGTTGTATATTAAATATCTTATTTATATTGAAATAATTCCTAAAAAGATAAATAAATAATAAAAAAGTATGATTATAAATATGTGCCACAAAAACATTATTACAGTTATAATAATTCATTAGTGTGATGAACTATTGTGAAATAATTGTAAGAATTCCTCTAGTTTTTATAACATAATCATACAGATATTCATGCATGAAGCTTTATTCTGTTGTGTTACGTCAGAATTATACAGTAACATCAAAATTACACTGAAAAGCATGTAAGACGGATATGTATAAGTTGAGTTCTAAATCTGCATATAAATGCATAAAATTTTAGTTATCAAGACCAAGTGCTGATGGGTACACCACATAACTTCTTTGTACGGAATATTAAATTATATTTTCTTGCATTTCATTTAAACTTATTGGATTGAATTAAATCTACATTGTCTATAGCACATAAACCACAATAAAATAAATGCACTCTTTAAAATTCACTATATTTCTTTACCATAGCGACACTCTGGTGCTAGGTTCACTTAACAGCGTTACATTTCGTTCATATTATAACCCAGAATGCATGTAAATCTATATCATTTGAAGAATTATCTAATCATTACCACACGTTCTATTCAAATACTATAATAAATCTGAAAGATGTATAAAAGAAATTAAGCAAACAAAACAAAAAGGAACAGTTTTTCACAGACGATTTAGTATTTCTCATTCAATTAATTCAGTTCTCACTTCCCGACAAGGCAAAAATGCGTAAATCTCAAAATATCTATATTAAAAATTGCAAAGTAAATCTTAAACACTTATTTCCTCGAATAAATTCCAGAATGGATAAAACATGATTTAATTTGCAATAATAAAAGAAGGCATTATCTTTAAGCTTAGTTTCTCTTGATTGGCAACAAATCCACTATTTTGCCAAGTTTGAAATGTAAACAAACGTCCACAATCACATAATTCATTAGGCTTAGCTGCACTTAAACAACTTTTATAAATTGTTGATAACTCCACAAATATTGCATGCAGATTTACTAAAGGCATAAAAACCTTAACCGGAAGATAAGAACAACATAATGCAATCATTTTTGAAGCAAAAAATGCACAACTTACAAACATAAGAGTAAACTAAGATCACTGAGCCAGGTAACAGAGTGGATATATATATATATATATATATTTATACATATATGTTTGGTGTGGTTGATTGCAACAAAATACGAGGTGCACATCTACATGTTATAGCAGTCCTATATACAAAATATCAACGTTCTGAGGCTACTCGTTTTCGAGTTATGTGAGATATGTACGTACGTACATACAGACACCATGAAAAATACTCTTCAGAATTCATTTTAAATCAGTTTTATAATTTTCTTGGGGGAAAAAGAGCCTTTTCTCATGTTCTTATGTACAGATGTCGCGCAAGAACATCGTTAAATTGCATTCAATAGAGGTCAAAATGGATATTTTCGTTGAAATATGAGGGCTGAAACTTTTCCTGATTACAATACTTCCTTTTTACTTCAACAAGGAAGTAAAAAACTAATTGTTTAGGAGAAAAATATGCATTAAATAATATAGTTTTTATACATATCAGTACAAAATATTTGCTACATTAAGGAGATATTGATGCACATTGCTTCATAAAAGTGTAACAAACTTGTCTGATGCTTCAATAACTTTTTTTTTAATCACATAAAATTCCTTCATAGCAAACTAATTTACTTTTCGTAGATGTTAGAGATTATTGTCCAGATATCATTAAGCAGCGGATTTGTTTAGCATGAGAAGTCATGCATATTAGTTCATTATGAGGAAATGTAATTTAAAATTTGATAGAATTTAGAGCAGTTTTTACCTTATAAGTTATTAAGAGACAAAAGATCTGTTTCCATAAAAGATGAACTTTAGTTATTTTTTACTGAATTTAGTGTGCTGAATTTTTTACTGAATTTAGTGTGCTGAATTTTGTACTGAATTCAGTGTTCTAAACGTTATTTGAGATACTCTGAGCATCTTTGATCATAAAGTATAATTGGACAGTGTCTATTGTCTGCTACTGTGAAAAAAATACCCTTAATTTATTGTAGCAATATTTAAATTAGAATATTAAATAACCAGCCAGCTATGGATATTTTTTGTGATATAGTTTTTCCTATCAATAGACTTTAGCAAGAATGCATTTTTTATTATTGTCTGTGTTCTAACTGACCCAAGATCTCCTGCCAAATTTGCAGTTATCGTATTCTTTTTTAGTGAATCTGGAACTGTATAAGTTCACATAAATCAAGGTATTATGTACTTCTAGGGGGGGGGAACTATTTTTAAAAAAAATTCTTAATGCTACTGATATGTATAACACCTCTAGTGACTTTGTATAAAACAATACTGATGTAGATATTTCTAGTACAAATAATTTGGCTTGTTATTAGAAGAGTCACATTTATGATATCCATGAAAGTAAAATTTTGCATACTCTATTGAAAGAATGGAGCTTATAGTGTGCAAATTATGTGATATTGGTAAAGTATCAGGTGAGTAGAGACTATGCATATTTACATTTTTTTGAAGGGCAATTGTTTACAGTTGTGTATTTATTCTAATGCCTCTGAAGTGCTCAAAATTAGAGGAAGAAATATAAAATTTTAGTAATACTATATTAAATAGAAATTTGATATTAGATAAAAGAATAGTGTATCTCAAAGTATGTGGTATAATCTGTTTGCTTGGCAACAAAAAAGATTGCCAAGATCCATTAATTCTGAAATTTGTTCTTTGAAATGCGAAAAACTGCATGCAAATTCATTGAGTAGGTCAGATTATCAGATTAACAAAGTTTGCAAAATATGAAATTACCATTTTTCTTTGAATTTATGCTGCAATAGGATTTTGAAATTGGAAAAAATAAATATTTTAAAATGAAGACTTTGCTTCAAATTTAAGCTACATTCTAATTTCTATCATAAAATTTTAAATAGAAAGTGTAGTTTAAATTTGAAGTAATATGGTAAATAAAAAAATCAGTCTTATAGGAATTTTGATACACAAATAGGGCATAAAACAATTTCTTGATTAAATATGAAAATTAATTTGATTAGAAATAATAGTGGTTATTTGTACACTGTATAAATTTTGACCAAGTGCTCAACCTACTAGTTATTTTTCTTGTTTTCAAATCCCTTTTATTTTATTTCAAAAATAAAAATACCACTAAAATTAGTCCTAGCCCTAGTTAGCCAAAAAATTCTTCCTTTAACAGAAATTTTGGATTCCTCCCACTTAATAACCCTAACAATCTTTAAAAAATAAATAAATAAATTTAAAAAAAAATCTGAAAGGTTTCAGATTTTTAATTACGTCCAAAGGGGCATTTTTTTTAACGTTTTGTGTGTTACCTTTATTTATTAAATATCATGTTCTTTGCACTTAAACCATAAAATTCAGTTTAATAGCAATGTCACAAAATAATTTTAAAATGAACATATCTTTAGAATTTTGGATACACATTTCCGCGCACTGGAGATAAAATGGTGTTTTTTACCCGTAGAGTATTACCGTTGCTCGCTTTTAAATCGTCGAGTTTGTTACTAAAAAATTCATTAAAATTTTACAAAATATGAAATCGATAATAAAACAAATTCCAAATTTGGTCTTCCACATGCCCATATTCGTAGGAGAATTACGCCATTCAAAGTTCAATGCCTCTATGTAGCATTGTTTTATTACAATGCGAGAGATATACATACAGTGTCTCACAAAAGTGATGGGACACTTGTGCTTTACAAAAGGAAACTGTAGTAAAATAAATTAAAAAAAACATGTAAAAATTTTTTGTGGGTGTGTTTCATACTTAAATTTAGTAAAATTTATTACATAACATACATTTTCTCAAAATATTAAAATAATAATTTTATAAAAATACAATTGTTTAGAACGGAGCAAAAAATGGCTCACATAAGTAATGGGACACTATTAGATACTACTACGTACTACAATAAAAATATTTTTTTGGGTTTTTATTTTTACTCTAAAGCAATTAGCAATATTTTATAAAATTGTCTGCAGTCTTTCTCTCCAGTTTGTTTTGGAATTTTTGTGTTTTTTAGCTCTGTGCAGCCATGAATGCTAAACGAAAAGAAACTTTGCCTGAAATTCGAAAATTAGTTATTAATTTGCATATTGAACGTGAAAAATCTATTAGAGAAACTGCTGAAACAGTTAACATGAGTCACTCAACAGTTTTCAATATCATTAAACGATATAAAAAATATCATATGATTCAGGATAAAAGAAGACCTGGCCGACCATCAAAGCTATCCAATGGAATAAAGTGAATTATTGTTCAAAATATTAAAAAAAAATCGAAGAATGAGTGCTCCTAAAGTTGCTGCTGATTTACAAGCATTATATGGAGTAATTGTTAATCCTGAGACTATTAGAAGAGTAATTCAATCTGCTGGATATCACAGTAGAGCAGCCGGGAAAAAATTCTTCGTAAGTGAAAAGAATAGAAAACTCAGACTGGCTTTCGCAAAATCCAGCGTAAATAAAAACTCTGATTACTGGAATGAAGTTATATTTGCTGATGAGAGTAAATTTAATATATTTGGTTCTGACGGTAGAATCTTGATGTACAGAAAACCCAGGAAAGAATTTCGCAAACAGAACTTGGTGCCAACAGTAAAACATGGTGGAGGAGGAGTTATGGTATGGGGGTGTATGTCGTCCGCTAGAGTTGGTAATCTTCTTTTTATTGACAGTATAATGGATCAGTACAAGTATATTGACATTTTAAATCAAAATTTGAAATCTTCAGCACGAAAATTGACCCTTTATAACGATTTTAAATTCTACCAGGACAATGACCCCAAGCACACTGCTTTGAACGTTAGACTCGGGCTGCTGTATAACTGTCCTGAAATAATAAAAACATCACCACAATCTCCAGACTTAAATCCCATAGAGAATATTTGGCAAGAATTGGAATCAAGAATTCGCAAACACACCATTTCTTGAAAACAACAATTAAAATCATTGCTTCAAGAAGAATGGGGTAAAATCACTCCAGAAATCACAAAAAAATTAGTCGAATCCATCAAAAGAAGATTAAATCACGCTTTAAAAGTAAAAGGAAATCCAATAAAATATTAAAACATTTTAAGAAGTAAAATTTTTGGATAAATATTTGATGGAAAAGTAAGTGTCCCATTACTTATGTGAGCCATTCTTTGCTCCGTTCTAAACAATTGTATTTTTATTAAATTACTATTTTATTATTTTGAGAAAATGTATGTTATGTAATAATTGTTACTAAATTTAAGTATCAAACACACCCACGAAAAATTTTTACATGTTTTTTTAATTTATTTTACTACAGTTTCCTTTCGTAAAGCACGTGTCCCATCACTTTTGTGAGACACTGTACATTTATGCAGATTTTTTATTATTTAATTTCTTCAAATATAATGCAGGACATTTGGTGGCAACAGTTTGAAAAGTGATTCGCCGTTTGTAGTGAATCAACGCGAAATCGCAAAACGAAAACAATAGTCCTTCAGGGACAAAGCTCCTTTGGACTAAAAATTAAACACAACATATTTTTTCTTTTAGTGTGATTTCTCAAAATCATCTTAAAAAAAAGAGATTATGAAGTGTTTATATGTAAATATCCATACATTCAACTCTTCTTCGTTCAGCGGCAGATTAATTTGGCTCTGCATAAAAAAAGAATTTGCTATGGAACAAAAGAATATTGCTATCAAAAGAATATCTATTGAATATTGCTATGATGATCTATCAGCATGAAATACAAAAAGAAAATGTGTAGGCAGCAGCAGACGATGTCATAGTATTTGGGAATGTATCACCAATAAATCATAATATAATAAGAGCCTAATAAGATAGTTTGATATTTGTTGAATTTTTGCTGCATTAATTTATTTATTGGATTTACATTTTAAGGTAGAATAGTGCATTAGTCAGTCATTAAACAGATAGGCGAAGTGAAATATATATAAATGTGCAGTCGGTAATTGATCAAAATATTTTGTGAAAATAGCAAGATCATGTGTAAGGTTATCGCTTATGTTCTAGTGCAGTGGTTCTCAATCTGTTTTGCCGTTTGTACCTCTTTCATCCTTGCTAGAAGGTCATCCTGCCCTGCTCCTTCCTTTCCAAAACTCGAAAAATTCGTATGCATTTATTTAGATTTAATTTTTTAAAATTCCAAAACACGAATATTTTTTTTTTTAAATATTCATAAGCTAAATAAAAGGCTGACTGAATTTACCCCCGGTTGAGAACACCTCTAATGGATTGTAATTAGAGCAGAATTTAATCAAGGGGGAAAAAAGCTAAAATTCTTGCGTAAATATTGAAAATTCGAAAAACATTCGTGGCCTGAGATAAAACTAAATAATACTAAACAGTTGAGCATTTTGATAATAATGTTTTGGGTGAGACAACATGTTAACATTTTGGGCGCACGAAACTAAGCAATAATGCGAATAACTGTTACGTAACTAAGTAGAAACTGTTATGTGTTTTTTAAGGAAATTTGCATTTATTTTCGAAATCCTGAAAATATATTCAACATCATTATTTTAGATAAATTAGTATTGAATTGGATTGTGTGTTTATAATTAAAATGCATATGCGCAGAATTTTCAGTTTTAAATAACACTTATTTGTCGACAGTGAATGGCAACAGAGGGTGAATTTATGTAACTTCTGAAATATTTTCTCGTATTCCAGAAGTTCAGATTTCGAAAGAATTTTAGAATAGAATTACTTTGCACTGTATTTTTGCGGAAATTCTAACGGAAGGTAGCATAAAAATGATTAAAATATAACAATAATCATTAAAAATTATAAGAGAAATTAAAAAAAGTAAAGGAGGAGCAAAATTCGCGGATATATTCGATGAACTAAATCTGATATTCATAGAATTTCTTAAAATTCGCTCCGCGGTAAAATTACTTCCTGAAATTGCTGCTTAAAATATAACGCAATTTTTTACGCTATGACACTTTTTAATAAAGAATTTTGATATTCCTGAAAGCATAAAACGTATAAAAATTAAGTTTATGCTTATAAAATAACGGAGAAAATTAGCAATCGTAATTTTTTTATTTTGCGAACGCGTGATTCAGTATATTATCTAGTGCATAAAGATTATATTATAATGCTGCTCTACAATACGTGAAAAACTTGTCAGATTTTTAAATCTTGATTGATTAAAAAAAATTCTTTAGTATATAATTTTTATTTATTATTGCTATAATATTAATGTATACTATTTTATAATTAAAATCATTAAACACGGTATTTTATCTTTTCAAGCTTCTTTTTTCACATGAAATGAATTTTTTTTTTTTTTTTTTTTTTTTCATATTTCATTTTCATTCATTAATGATCGCCAGGTATTACAAATTGCATTAGAAATTGAAAAAAAGAAAAAAAAAAAAAATTATTTATTTGAAATTGTAGTCTAATGAAGTGTTTGATACTGAATAAATTTTACCTATTGTTCTAGCTTGGATAATTTATTATCAGAAAAAAATATAAGTATTTTTACTGTTTACTGTATTCTGTTAACGCGTATTAATTGACGGAATAATTAATCATGTTGCAAGAGATTTTCTTAACATTACTATCTGCGAAAGCATATTATCGTTATTGCATAACTGATGTAAACAAAATCAGATTTTAGGATTTGTTTATCTATTTATAAACACAGCAGGAAAGATGCAGATATCACTAATATCGATTTCAAATCCCGCCTATTATTTAAAGTCTTTAGAAAAATTTCAAAACCGTAAAAAATCGAATTTATTTGCAAAACGAGCTCTTATACAAATACCATTTCATCCGAGTCTGATTTAGGAAAAAGATTCGTTATTAATTTTTTACAATTCGAATAATTTATAGAGATACGCAAGTTGCATACATGCATACTTTTTTTAGTTGTAAGTTTTTTTGTTTTCTTCTCTTAAATATTGAAAGATTTTAGAAGTTTTAATGAAGTTTAAAGATTTATTAGAAAACAGAGAGGAAAGTGTACTTACATGTTGGCTCCGAAGTTAATGTATCTAGCAAATTTGTAGGACGTTTCGCAGAAACCCTTCTTATATATAAGCCTGGAAGGGGGAATCGTGTGAATGCGAGGCATTGACCTTTGTCGGAAAAGCAAAACTCGTCGTTCCGGCGCAGCCCTCCTCGAGGTCTTCACCTTTCCTTGACCTTCAGTAATATACTTTGCGTCATTCGCTTAGGTTACCTATAATATCGGGCGTTAAATTGTTCAGCACGTCTTATAGCAGCAGTGAAAGGTGTGAGTAAACGAAAGGACGAGCATAGAATATTTATCGGCGTTATTACCTTCATAGTATTTTATTTACAAACAAAATATTCTAAAGTTATTTATGCATTCACCAAATGTTCGTTTCAAACTGCTTGAGATTTTGTTTTACATGAAATTGTAGGAACATGCATGAAAAAGTGTTTAGCTTCAAACAGTATTTCAAATGGCATTTGGGTGGGTGAGAATAATTAACGGTTAGGGTATCTGAATTATGGCTAAGCACACAAGGAGAGATGGCTTCGTGGAGGACATTTTTAGCGGGAATTAGTTCGTAGGCATGTTACGGTTGGGAAAATCCATTGAAAACTTCCTTGCTGCCAGCCCGTGCCGGAATTTGATCTGTACCGAACTGCAAGTATTCACTAATTTTACCACTTAGCCGCTAATGAGCTGAGTTATTTCCATTTTTTTATTTTTTTTTATTTTGGCAGCGTCATTTTTATGCGACCTGATATCTTCCTAATCTGTTCTTAATATGTACAGTCAAACTCTGATAAAATTTACCTGATTGATAATTTCGCATATAACGTACAAACGTTTCGGTCCCGCCCAATTTCCTACACACTTAATATTATTCTAACGGCTACAGAGAACATCCAACTGTTTAAAAAATCAGACATTTTCGATTGAAACTTTTTAGTATTTCCCCCCCCCCGGGAATTTTAGCAAGTTTTAACTAAAAGGCTTTTAACATCATCAATGTGAGGATAGCGGAGAAACTTTGGCATTACTGTTCTTTTATCTTCTCTTCTATTTTCCTTTGTACGCTAAAGAAACGCCATGTGAGAGAGGTGTAACTTGAATTCTTGGAGAATCAGGTTACTATAAGTATACCTTAGGACAGGGGTTCCCAAACTTTTCCAGTATGCGGCGTACATACTGTTTTTTTTTCCCACGCCTCTATTGCAATATTTAATCAGGCACACGAATAAAAACCACATTTTAGTGAAAAAGTGTAACAATTTTAATCGATAAGGAAACATATAAATAACAGAAACCTTTAGTAAAGAATTTGTTTGAGTTTGTTGATGCTCGTACAGTTTTTCAAATCGCCGAAGATGGCTTGATACAGCTATTTTCATTTCTTGCTCCAGATTGATTTCCGAACGATATTTGGTCATTATTAAAGGCAGATATAGCAATCATATGAGAGGAAGGTAATAGGTGCAAAAACAATATGAGAATAATCGAGTACAATCTGACGCAACAACATAGAATTATTGCAACCTGAAAGAACTAAGTGACAGAATAAAATAGCGCTTTAAAAAAAGAAATTGAGAGCAATAATTACTTTAGATTAAAAGGAGAAATAAAAATGTTAAAAATATGATTTAAATGGAATTAGATGACCACCTGAAATATAAATACTGAGAAAATGTTAAGGAACTATTATTTTAAGAAACAGAATGAAAGTATCATTAATAAAAAGCCGAGTTTTCAACGCAAGTCGTGTTTCTTCGTGAAGCAAGAAAGATGCGCTTCGCGGCGCCCGTGGCCTTATATCACGGTCCCACAGGGTGCCGCGGCGCACACTTTGAGAACCTCTGCCTTAGGGTACTGTATGATGTTCTTAATCATTGAAGTAAGGAATTTAAATGAGTTTTCTAATTTTATTCATGCTCTTTGGAGCTGTGTTCAAGGATGATGTTTATGATGGAAATTGTGAAATTTTTGCCATTCAGAAAAAGAGGAAGCAGTAGGTACATCCTTATGAGTTTCGGACTCTACACAAAAAATGTTTGATATTTACTGGTTTGTTTTGAATAGCTGAAACTTTTTCAAGTTCCCTCTTCTGAATGGAGGGTTTTACGTTCTTTAGGTATTTTGCAAGATTTAAGATATTCTTTATAAAGGCTATTGCTCTTTGCTTTACAACTCATTGAACATTGGATAGGAGAGATTAGAGACGACATTGCCTTATTTTTTTATTTTTCCCTAAGAGACGAATTCCCTAAAATTGCCTTCCTTTTTTATTTTTTCCTAAGAGACGAATTCCCTAAGATTTCGTCTTCCCTAAGAGACGAATAGCGTGTAGAGTTACCGTGTAGAGTCTCTTAGGGTAGACGAATAGCGTGTAGAGTTTTCCTTACCAAGAATGTTTGATGTTTACTGGTTTGTTTTGAATAGCTGAAACTTTTTCAAGTTCCCTCTTCTGAATGGAGGGTTTTACGTTCTTTAGGTATTTTGCAAGATTTAAGATATTCTTTATAAAGGCTAATGCACTTTGCTTTACAACTCATTGGACATTGGATAGGAGAGATTAGACGACATTGCCTTCCTTTTTTATTTTTCTAGAAATGCAGAACTTCATATGTTCTTTGACCTAACTCTTTGCTCTCTATTGGTGTAAATTCTTTGAGTCAAAAGTTTATCCGTCTAGAGAATTATAAACGTAAAGCGTTCTGCGTGAAGATAAGGTGAATATTGTTCGGAAATACAGAATGGATACAGCCAAACCAATATCTGCGGGGAATACAGTTTAACCAAATCTGCGACTGGTTCCATGTAAAAAATCGAGCTTCGATAATTTATGCGCATAGGAAAATTCGTATATAAGGAAAAACTTGAGAAAAGCCAAGACTAACGGTGCTGAACATTCCCGAAACTGTTCAGTATTAAAAATACTCGCAATCTGCCGATATCTGAACAACTGTTTCAGATAGAGACCGAAGAATTTGGCAAACACTTTGGAAAGATTGCTTATTAATGCTGAAATGGGTGGTTGGATAGGCTGAAAAAGCAGAACAACATTTCTTTAGAAAAAATTGTCGAAGAATCATTCAACGATTTGAAATTAAATGTCGAGAAATGAAGTGGAGGAGTGTTTAGGAAATTGTGTTCAGAAAATTGTCAGATGTGCGAATCACATTTCTTGCGTGCCGCCAATGTAAATGGAACTTAGCCGTCCTGGTGATTTTGCCGTGTTTTTGGTGACTGAAAAATCTCAAAAACAAATGCTTGAAAAGTATCTTTCTGTTTCCCATAAAGCTACTCGTAAAGCACTGGAAACTGTTTGAAGATGAGCTGCAAAAATAGAATGAAGAATTTTCGATGAAAAAGCCAAGTAAAAAAGATTCTAACCTTGACTGACAACTGTACAGCGTACTTAGACGTTCAAATTTAGAATGTAATTAAAATTTCTTTCTTGCCCCCCCCCCAATGTTTCTATGCTCTAACCTATAAACCAAGTTTTGATCAGGAGCTAGTGCAATTTGTGCAACTGCACCGGGCGGTAGATATTAGAGGCGAAGCACTTTTTTTTTAATTTAGGAAGACACTGAGGGCATAATTTAGGAGCCACAAAAATTGCACAGGGCAACAAAAAGGCCTAGCGCCAGCCCTGCAGGTGCCTGCATTATGATTACCAAAAGCAACGTGTTTTAAATGCACACCTTAAGCAACAAATTCATTTTTTAACGTACAGACATGAAATTTTGGAAAAAAGCTTTATTCGACCAATGCAATGAAAAACCTAAAGGGTGATGAAAGCGCTGAAAAGGTGATTGCATATGCAAATATTAGCAGCATGACGTCAGAGAGTACGTCGGGGCATGCAGAACAACTCGCGCAATGCAGGGCAACTTAAAAAGAAGAAAGAAGCGCGCATTTCCAGTCCTTCTGCAGCTGAAAGTGAAATACTTGCAGTTTGGCTACAAGAAAACACCAGGATGATTTTGAACATGGTAAAATGATTGGCAAGCTTGAGGAGTTTAGCGTCTGTCTCTTAAGAATTTGAAACTGATAAAAGTGTTGTTTCATGAGCGTGGAAAGGTTTCCAAACGACAGGTTACAGCTGTAAGAAAGGTTGGTAGTGTTGTTCAGCCAAGGAAAGAAACTGTGACTGATATATCTTCTTGCAAGAGAAAAGAGCGCGAAACCAGGCAGCGGACAACATTGCTTAGGTGTTTCTCATCACTTTTTTCGATTCGGTTTTTGATGAAATCCTTCCTCCTAATTTACATTTGTAATTAATTCCAGATATGTTTAATTTGATCTAAATCATGAGATTGATTGTTTTTATCACTTCTGGACAGTTGTACAAGCGAGCTGTATGCTTAGGGCTACTGCTTCGATATACTACAAATTTTTTTGGCACGCAGATTTTGTACTTATATTTTAAAGTTCTCATTTAAAACGTTCTAATACTTTGCATAGTGCATCACAGCATAAATAGAATGACAGATTTCCCGGTTTACTGTGGCCAGACGACTTTATCAAAGGTGCATATTCGCCCAACGTCCTGAGCGCTGCATACCATTCACAGCAACTCATCGGTGGCACCATTTACAGTGGTGTAGAGAACATTTTATTAGATTGGACACCTTAAAAATGGAGTCACGTCCTCTTTACGGATGAGATTAGTTTCAGTGTGAAAAACGATTATAGGCGCCTGTTGATATGGTAAGACGTAGGAGCACGCTTTCATCCTTCTAACATCAGGGAAAGATACCACTAGGGTGGTCCTGGCGTCCTCTTATGGGGAGATATGATGAACGGATGGACGGAGCTCGATATTTTCGACAGAAATTCAGTTACCGGAGATCGTTACTGTAATGACGTTTTCCTCCCTCACATGCGTCTTTTTCGGAGTGCCATTCATTCCGACTTTGTTTTTATGGATCATAATGCACGAGCATATTGGACTCAGACTGTTGAGGAGCTCCTGGAAAGTGAAAATATGGCTACAGAATGGATGGCCAGCATGTTTCCCTGATTTAAATCTCATTAAACAAGTGTGGGACAATCAAAATCGTAATAACAACCTTGTATTTAGCGTACATATATTAGAGCACTCAATCGCTTTCGAAGGCAGCTAAAGGGGCCTCCTCATCAGAAGAACAAAATTACTAGAAAGGGAGGGGGGAAGAAGAAAAATAAAGCATTGGCAAAGGAGTCTCAAAAACACGTGGTCGTTATCAGTACTGCACGTGGTCGTAACCGGATTTTGAATCAGAGTTACACTGGCCGCCTACTTTTACTTTTACTATCTGATCAAACATATAATACATAGACTAAAACGAAAAGAAAAAAAAAATCATTCGAGGTTCAGACTTAGTGCGTGAAGGTGCAGTTGCCCTTCGCTGATTTTTTTTTTTTTTTTTTTTCCTTTCCCGTTTTAGTCTATGGTTCAGTAAAAGCAGGCGGCCAGTGTAACTCTGATTCAAAATCCGGTTACGACCACGTGCAGTACTGATAACGACCACGTGTTTCTGAGACTCCTTTGCCAATGCTTTAGTTTTCTTCTTTTCTCCCCTTTCTAGTAATTTCGTTCTCCTGATTAGGAGGGGACCTTTAGCTGCCCTCGAAATCAATTGTTCTAATATATGTACGCTAAATACAAGGCTGTTATAGCGATTTTTATTGTCACATTGGCGTGTTTCTCTTCTATTCTCAAGTGTGGGGTACTTTAAAGAGATGCCTGGCAGCACGATCTTACTCTTCGGAGAAGACCAGACAACTGAAACAGATGCAGCTTGAAGAATGGGATTCTTGCTCCAAAAACTGTTAGATAATCTGATGTTGGGTATAGATAGACTATGTAACAAATGTGATCTGGTGTTGGGTATAGATAGACTATGCAACAAATGTGCTACGCAACCATTGCGATTAGGGAAGGTCATATCCCTTACTAAGGTTCTTTGGTCTTTTATTCTCCATCTTGGCCAAATAGCTTTTGTACCAATGTCATTCTGTCAAGTCGCGTCGCTTCCAAATTTTTCATTTCAAGGTTGGCTTTTAAATAAATTTTTATTTCATAAAATTGTGAAATCTCCCCCCCCCTCGATTCATTATTTTCTAATTTTGAATCTATTTGTTTTCCATTACATTCTCCTCATAATCATTTATGATTTGCAATGTACTTAAAAAAGTGTTTAGTATTTTATTCATTCTGTAATGCAGCGAGCCCTCTGTAAGATAATTATCGACGATTTCTGCAGGTATTCGGCGTTGTAGGAATATTGTAGTAGAAATAAGGTGAATCGGTGTATTAATATATACCGTTACGGTAGCTGTCAAGATGCTTTTACTGTAAAAAATAGGAATACACACATGCTAAATTAAAATATTTTAAATTGTATATTTTAAACAATACTTTTGCCCTATTCTGTACAAAATTATGTATGAAATTCTGTGCAATGTTAAATTTTCAACCATGAAGGTAGATGATATTCAGACTATTGCAATAATTTCGAATTAAAAGCATAAATTTACTACTTTTTAAAATTAGTAATTTACGCAAATAATAATTTAATAGTTTGAGAAAAAAATAATGTAACAACTGGGGGAAAATGTTCCCAAAATTCTCATGGTGCAAGAAAGAACTGCCAGGAAAGGTTTAGTAGTCATCTGTTCCTTTTAGTACCCACTGTAAAAGTTCTGCCATTGAGTGAATTCTTTTATTTATTTATTTATTTTTGTAACTTTTGCATTAATATTTCCATTCATGTCATTTTTTTTCTCATCACATTTTTCAGTTCGGTTTTTGATGAAATCCCTCTTCCTAATTCACATCTGTAATTAATTCCAGATATGTTCAATTCGATCTAAGTCATGAGATTGATTGTTTTTATCACTTCTGGACAGTTGTACAAGCGAGCTATATGCTTAGGGATACTGCTTCATTATACTGCAATTTTTTTTTTTTGGCACGTAGGTTTTGTACTTATACTTTAAAGTTCTCATTAAAAACTTTCTAATACTTTGCACAAGCCATCACAGTACAGTGGAAGTCCATTAGTCCGGCATCCAACAGTCCGGAATGCCCGATAGTCCGACATCGCTCCGGAAAATTGTAAAAATTTTGGTTTTCTCCAAAAGTGTGTCTTTAAAGCAAATAAAACCGCTCGAGAGGTATTCGGAAGTTTTCGGGGTAGTTCGAGATCATCCGGAAGCGCTCGGTATTGTTCGGAAACAATTAGCGGCCGGCTAGTCTCAGCTGTCACAACAACTTCAGGTGCAGTGCAGCTCCGTTAATCAATCACGAAGCGTCTTCGCCATTTTTTTGTGCGTTGTTGTTTTGTGTCCTTTCACATCGCAGTAAACGTAACTTTTGAAACTGTTTATAAAAAAAGTGATTTTCGTTCTAACTGTACAGTGACCATGTTTTCAAAACCTAAGCCTTCGAGTTCAAAAGGAGAGAAACGAAAACACGTAACACTGACTCTTAATCAGAAACTAGAAATCATCAAACGGCTAGAAAAAGGCGAGAATAGAAATGTTTTAATGAATGAGTTTAATATTGGCTCATCAACTATTTATGACATTAAAAAACAAAGATGAGGTAGAGGAGTGGCTTTTAATCGACGAGAATGAGCCTGTTGAACAAGAACTAACCGATGAGGACATTATCAACATTGTAGTAAACCCTCAGCCTACTCAAAATCTTGAAGAAAATGACTCAGATGCCGAAACGGAAGAAAAGGAAAAAATCAGCTGGGCAGAAGCTGCAGAATCACTAAATAAGTTTATCTCTTTTGCCGAGGCTAGTACTAGCTACAGTGCTTCAGAAATTATTGATTTCCATATCATTAGAAATAAATTTTATACTAAACGCCAAAAGTCAAGAAAACAAAAAGACATTCGTGACTTTTTTAAATCTAAATGAAATATGTTTTACAGTACGTGTACATACATTATATGAAATGTAAAATAAACTTTGTTGTATGTATTTGCATACTGTATTTTTAGTTTAATTATTAACCTAATTGTTCTTATAATTACCGCTCGATAGACCGGAATTTTCGGTAGTCCGGCACCGAGCCGGTGCCGGATTATCGGACTTCTACTGTATAAGTATAATGTAAATTACTTCATCTTACTGTAGATATGCAGCCCATACTAGAACAATGCCTACGTTATGCTTTACTTTAAAAAGCAAATTCATTGTATTTTGAATTTTGAAATAAATGTCCCATCATTGGGCTTCATTTTTCTCCATTAAACAATAATGCATTCACCTGAATTAAATCATCCACAAAGATAATGTTTCCTATTAAGTTAGAGTGAGCTGTTTCTTTTTATACCCGATCCATCACGAACACGAACCTTTGTATTTGCGAAGCACAAGGAAGCCCTGACCACTACATCGCGGTATGTCAACTAATCGAAAAGTTTCATATCAAAATGCCTAATCAATCCATTCAGATGGTTTATATTGAGAATTCCAGCCCTACGACAGAGAATCTACAGCATCATTAACCTGCTAATGTCATCAGAACTGGATATTATGGTAACGAACTGAGTCTTCTCTGTTAATTTTCTTCCTGAAACGCTTCCGCAGTGTCTGCAAGGGCAAATGTATGATATTCTCCACCTCCAGCGACAGTGCTAACGAGTGCCAGAATTTCAGCAATAATAAAATAGGTAATTCATTAAGTATTCAAGCAATAACATATATAAGTATTCAAACTTATATAATTTTATGTATTCAAGCTTATATGAATTTATGTATTCAATGTAAACTATGAAACTTAGGTACTTTATATATCCAAGAATTATTATATATATATATGATGTACCAGCTTTTGTCAGTAATAAATAGATTGTTGAAGAATCATCAATGTAGTCGTAGCTTAAATTATCAGACGATAAGTTTAAAAAACAGGATCCATTTATTATTGGTCAGGAGAAATAGCAGTTACAAAATCAGATATCCGGAGTAAATAAAAAGAATTACTAATAACTTTTTGTATGAAGTTTACTGCATCGGGACATTTAAGAAAAAGCCCCCGATATTCCTTAGCGAGTCTTTTTATAGCCTCTGGAAAGGCGGAGCTTCCAAGAAATGACGTCAGCCTCGTCAACCAATCCAGTTCGCCTTAAATATTTCCAGAACATTCTAAAACTGTACGTGTAGAAAAGGCGGGAAAAACAACTTGACTATGGGGCTGTGGATTTAATTCCACGTACTTTCAAATAAGAGAACGTCGCCATTAAAAATAAGAAGAACATACAGTTAGAATTTTAAGTGTATTCTTGACTATGGAATTTTATTATGATATATATGTTTCAGCAACCGTACCCAAGTACTCGTGTAATGAATGTAGTATAAAGGATAATGTAATCAACTAATCAAGTGTCTCTATTGCGATCAAGTATTCAAGTACATTGTAAGGTATTTCTCCGGGCTTTCCCAGCATGCCTTCGTGGCGTAGTGGTTCTTCACGCTGGACCGGTATTCCAGAGGTCCGTGGTTCGATTCCCAGCGAAGGCGTTTGCTCATTTTTCATCTCTCTTGCTCCAAAAAAAATCCTAATGTCTCTACAATATAACTAGTATTCAAGTATATAAACAGTACTCATATAACATAATCATGTATCTATTATATAAACGCATGTACTTACTCCAATAAACAAGTTTAATGTATTCAAGTGTCGTACTGTAATCAAGCTCTCAAGTACATAACTAGTGTATCCATGTAACTTAATCATGTATTAATGTAGTTAATTGACGGATCATATTTAATGCAGTATTACAAGCATTTGATGTATTTAAGAATTATTATTATTATTAGTAGTATTTGATGTATTTAAGGATTATGCCCAAGAGCTACACCAGTGCATTCTAACAGCTAATGCTTATAGCTAACGCATTCATGTAACATCGTCCAGGCCTCTGTTGGTTCATGCGCTTAAATTTTGTCAGAATCATTAAAATTTGTTCAGTTACAGAAAGTGCTCAATGTGTGCTCCATTGACATCAGTTACGTGTTTAAAGCGCATCATAGAGTGTTCAATGGTAGCACCAAGTAATTCTCGAGGGATTTCAGCAAGATGGCGTATAATGCTGGATTTCAACTCGGGTAAAGTCCTAATTCCTCCTCCATAAACACGGTTTTTTAGGAATCCTCACAACCAGAAATCACAGGTATTTAAGTCGGGTAAAACGAGGAGGCCAGGCTTCCGGAAAAGATCTGGATATTACACGATGGTTGATCTTTACAATATGGCCATCTTTACAATATGGTAACTGGTAGTTTGGCGACATTTTGGAGGCGATAAAGGTTACTACCTGGGACTTTGGTAATAATGTGAGCAGTACTCAGTTCCGATTACGCATTATTTTGTGTGAGGGAAATGAGAGATCATGGGATATGTCATGTGATATTAATGGACGAATTACGGTTCTTTAATCGGAAAAGGGCGGAAATCGGGAAAAAATCTGGAAATTTTGTACTTGGCTTTATTCTGTGTTTTCTGAAACAGTGTTGGTTAATTTTTGGATCCCATGGCCGTAACTAAAGTGAATTCGAAATGGGTATTTAGTGGTATTGAAAAGGGTAGTAATAAATGTTTGTTTAAGGTTGTGCGAGATAGAAATAAAGATGTTTTATTAAGTTATTTATTTTACCTGGTACCTTGCTGTGAAATATAAGTGTGATTTTAAAGATCCTGAAACAGAAAGAAGAAAAGTTTATCGGACACGTAATCAAGATTCTGAAGAAGATTAGGTAAGTTAGTATTTTTAATTATTTGAGGATATTATTTTTATGCATTCTTCTAAATGTAAGGTGGAAAGGAATTTGGTATTATTGGGAAAATTGTTATTAGCAATGATTTAGTTTAAAGTAATTAGGATTGTAAGGTAATTTTTATTAATTTAATGTATGTGCTCATTTATATTTTAAGTAGTGTTTTTGAATTTAATTATATTTTAATGAAATGATAGTTATTTTGTGAATTTTATGTTTGTAGGAATTTGGTATAAGTTTAAGTTGAAATAAACGTGCATGGAAATAAATTAAATATTTGATATTAAGTATTTGTAATGCTTGAGGTATGAATTCGTTGGTGACGTGTATAATGTAATAGATGATTTAGAGGTAAAAGTTTTTGGGTATTTTATTTATTTTATATGTGGAAATGTTCATATTTGGAAAGGGTAAATACTTTTTCGCGATCAGGTAATTTCATGTATGTTCTTTTTACCGGGTTTAAAGATTGAGAAAATTGTCATGTATTTTCGTGAAATTTTTCTAATTTATGAGAAAAGAGCAGTGTAGATGGATATAGTGAAGAGTGTGCGCAATGCCATTTTTGTGCAATTCTGGGATGTTTTTTTAAGTAAAAATAAGTCCGCGTGTACATGGTTTATGTGTATGTGTTATTTTGAAAAACTCATAAGGAGTATGGTATTGTGCACTTTTTCCCAATTTTGCAGTGAATATTTGTCATGATTAAGCAGTTTTGTTTGATAAAATTTCTAGCATAAGTGTAATTCGGCTAGTAGATTGTTGGAAGAAGTGTTCAGTAGATAAAAAGAAAAGAAACATGTCTTTACTTCGTGAAGACAAAATGGCGGCGGGGAAAAAAAAATAGAGGTTACTGTAGGAGAGTTGGTCGCCAAATTTTCGCCAAAAAAACGCCAAGTTACCATAATGTAAAGATCAACCTACACGATTCTCGCCGAAGTTAGCACGAAGCCGTTCTTCGACACGGGTCCCTTTCGCATTCCTTTTAAACGACGATATTCACGCAATGCAGCTAAGCTATTACTGCCGTTCTGATAAAAGCGTTTTACCAGTAAAAGCTCGATCTTTCTTCTGTAAGGGCATGATTAACGATGGCAAAGGCACGCAGAATGCTTTTCTGGCTGGCTCTGACTGGAAGTCTCTTTATAGGTTTGACTAATTTTCAGAAGGAATATTTGAAAATTGCCATCTGGTGGTCAAAACTTGAACTATTTTTTAATTGCAGAAATCTTTTCTCCATATTTCACATAAAGTATATACTAAGTTTCATCAAAATCCGATAGGCAGAACGGGTTCTACAGTGGTCTGAATAGGGTCACTTTTAATTATAACCACCCTGTATTTTTGAGACAAATTATTAAGAATGCCATACTAGTGTGAACGTCGAATTAATGTAAATTTTGAACCAGATGGAGTCCCAATCAGATCTGACGACTCAAGGTATGAGTAAGTAGAATTATATTGATTATGTGTATCATAAATGACGGATTTGTCTTCTGGCAGTGACGTCATATAAAATGATGAAAATCATATAAAATAAATATAATAGCATGAAATTATAATGATATAAATAATATAATATAATAATGATATAAATGGCCTGAAAATCATATAAACCTGTATTATTTACAAAGAAAAATGGATTAACTTCTGTGAAATTTAAAGAAATTTTTTATCTCTGTATGTGTTATTTCTTCTAATCCAAAAGACGTATGCCAACTAGTTGCAAAGAATCGAATTTTTTTTTTATTTTATAACTGAAGAAATTTAATTAAATCCAAAATACATAATGGCGGTAAAGGCCTGAGTTTTTCTTCTAAAATAATACTTTTGAAAATCTTTACAAAGCCGACGTTTATCTGTAAAAATAACACATTTGTAAATCTTTACAATTATTATTTTTGTAAAATTATTTAAAACAGCAGTTTTAAATTAGCACAGACTGTAAATGAAACTCTATCGATTTCGAGGGGCTTTGGCACAAGTCCCTCTTCTTCAAAAACATTTTTTCCAAAAACATGAAATGGAAAGGCAAACTACGAAACAGCGGAGGAAAAAAAGGAAAGTCTTGAAAATGCTGGTTGCTTTTGAGGAAGGTTTTTTACGCTTAATTTTACATTTCACATTTGACTTGCTTATCCTCCTGTATCTATCAGTTTCACTTTTCATCAGAAGACATTAATAAGTCCTTCGTGTACCATCCATGTTTCCTCGATTCCTCGCTTTCATCACCAGATACCAGGTCCAGAGCCAAGGATGGTGGAAGAAAGGAATCCCAGTCCACGGAATAGGAACCAGAAGGGTTATTCAAATTCTGTCCTGTCGAAAGCACATGTCCCAGTTCCGTAAAATGTTTCTCCGTTTCATCTTTCTGAAAATCTTCTAATTTTATAACACGGGTTCTTACGGGTATATTTAATGGGTTAAAAGTGGTGGCTAAATTAGTTTGCGGGATCTGGGTAGAACAACAGAGGCGAGATAACCGATGATTATCTTTGCAAGTGCTCAAACAAGGCTGGCCATTTCTTTGTTGGGATGGAATGGGAACTGCATTTGGTCGTACATTCGGGGAACTGGACCTTCTTGCTTCTGCACAACATTTAAATAAGTAGAAGCAGCAGCGATAATTTTGGTCCTGGTTATTGGCGAAGCAAGTCGAACAGAAGAATCGTCCTCTGAAGTCGTATGCCATGTTCTTCTGTAAATATACGAACATAAAAAGAATGAATATAGTAAAATTCGTAGCAGTCTTCATATTTATGGCTGGATCTGGGATAAATGCAATTTTTCCCCTTATTTTCGCTTCCAGATAAATGTCCCCGAAAAACCTATTAGAAGAAAGTATTGTTTTATTATACAAATAAACACACACATACATTTACAAGAAAAAAAAAGGGGGGAGAAGAAAAAAGAGGAATAAAATAAAATCAAATCTGAAAGGTTTCGGATTTTAGCGGTCGCCCAAAATAGTTAAGGTGTTTCAGGCTCTCGCTAAGCTCGCAGTCTGCCAGTTCTACAACAAAATCATAAAATAGTGTTTAAAAGCTGCATGGCAGCATATATTTAAAGTTCTCGATGCAGTGTTAAATGCTGGCAGGGGGCATTTTTATATGTTTTTCGGTCTTTTCTCACTTTATCGTATCACTATTCAGTTTTCGTAGTAAGATGGCTAACACATTTTTTGTCTTTTTATTATTAACTTTTTGTGTGTTCACTTTATTTATTAATAAAATTCAGTTCAACAGGAAAATCACAGAATACTTGAAAATAGCATATCTTTAGAATTCCCTGTAGAGGGAGCCATAAATATTTTTATATCCTTTATATTATTTCTTTAAAAGCTAGCCGCCTGGAACAGTTATCTTGAAAGTAAAAAAGTATACAATGATTTTAATGAATCCAACTAGTGGAATTTCTTTAAAATATTGACTATTTTTAATTAGATATCTCGTGATTTTTATACATGCTTATTTAAATCAATCACATTAAAAATAGACAAAAGTGTTCTTAAGAACTGTGTTTATTGCTTTTAAAATGCTTAGTTTATTACTCAGTAACATTCCAGATTAAATCTGGAAGTATTTTATGCTTTGCTGAATGGCAACACTCTGACGTATGGAGCATAAATTTATTTTATTTCCTGCCGCGGCGAAACATTGCTATTATAGAGCCGAATTTGTTAATTAACACCGAAAGATAAATATTTTACATTTCTACGAATGGGAATAGTATCGCGCGGCAGAAATAAAAAAATATTTTATTTCGAACGGCGTTGCCAGAGCTGGCTTTAAAATCGTTGAGTTTAATAACAAAAATTATTTAAAGTGTTACAAAATATGAAATAAATAATGAAACAAATTCGAAATTCAAAATTCGCGCTTGCGCGGGTGGAAAGCTATGTTATTCAAAATTAGATGTCTCTAGGTATCGTCGTTTTTTCACAGTGCGAGGAACATACATACATACAAGCAAATTCTTCATTATTAAATTTCTTTAGAAAAATGCAATGCGATAATATTTGGTGGCGACAATTTGAAAAGTTATACGCCGTTTTTAGTGAACCAACGCAATATCCCATTTCGAGAGTAGCCTCTTTTGTGCTGCAAACTACGGTGGAACTTTTATTAACCGAATTCTGTATGAATCAGAGATGTAGAAATGTTGTTAGAAAAAAGTATCTAACGACAAATCCTAGTCACATTTGCAAATTATATTATCAGTGATAGATCGTTTGACCTTTTTGTAATCATTATATGGATTTAGTGATGATCATTTTAGTGATGGACTATTTAATAGCCCTTCGTTTCTGCGCTACGATATGAAAGCATATGAAAGCAACTGACATATCGAAAAAAAAAATTTGCAGAATTTAAAATTTAGTCTTTCATAGGAGAGTTTTCCAATATCTGAATTAGCTATAATTTAAGTTAGCCCAAATAACCGAGATTCTACTGTAAATATTACAATTTAGAATAGAGAGCGAAGTTTTGTCTAAAAGTTGCTTACTTTCCCCTCAAAAATTAAAAAATTAAACACAACAATAAAAGATATTTGTGTTAGAAGTATTACTTGGTAACAATGCGTTTACGTCACGCTGACAATTAACTTAGCTAAGCAAAATCTGTAAGTTTTGCGAAATTTCTCAGTAGTTACTCTGCTTTGAAATATAGCCATCTAAGTTGAAAAAATTCACCACCATTGTGTTGCCGATTTCTAAAACCTAGTTGCGACTAGATTAAATCCATGGAGACTTTCATTCTTATTAAATCTCGAACAAGTAAGGGGGGAGATCCTAAGCATCGCAGAATATGCTCGGGGAAATCTTGATTGATCTTGCAATTTCAGCAGGTTGAAGATATTGTTACGTTTTTCTTTTCTGACACCAGTTATTTCTTATATTAGACGTTATTTTCTTCCTTCACGTTCGTACGGGGTTCGCAGATTTGGAGTGAATAACGACGATACTTGATGAAGTATCGAAACACACTTTATTCAGCCAATATTAATCAGGACAGCTCTAAAACACTTTTACAGTCGTCGAAGATCTACAATAAACACACTGGAACAATCATCGACACAGCCTTCACACTGTCAGGCAATAACGGTGGAGACAGCTTCACTGGGAAGCACCAGAGTACAGCTCCCGACTCTGCTCGGACGTTCTCGGAACTCCACGTACTCTCGATACTCTCCACGCTACAACTCGCGATACACTCGACGACACGCAGAGCACAGCTCCCGACTCTTCGGTTCAGTCGCTCCCGGAGCTCAACACGCTCTCTCGACGATGCACTAACCGCGATACACTACGAGACTCTTTTGGTGCACTCGCTGCCCGACTGTCAACGCGATCGACTCCGCAGGTATTGACTCGCTAGACGAGACATCAACTCGATACTAACTGACTCTCCGCGTACCAGCAGGGTTTCTATAGCTTTTGGCTGGTGTTCGAAAATATTCTGGACTAAACCGGTAAGAATTCGTTCCAGAAGGTTCTCCAACCATCCACGGTATTTCACCAATTTTGTCACCAAATAAGCGATTTCTCGCCAAATGTGGCAACCCTGCCTTACCTTGCTATTTTATGGCAACCTTAAAACTGCTTTGCTGGTAAGCTATCTCACCGCGCTTTGACATTTCGTAACAATATTTTAGATTTCCGCCGGTGAATTCAGATATAATTTCTTGAGTCTTGTTTGCCAAAGTTAAGTAAGTGTCAGTTTGTTGTTAAAGCTAAGGGTCCTTTTGATACCGATGGTGACCATTAAGAATTATTTAGGTATTCTTGTCAAGAATTTTCCTTATGGAATGCAACTAAGAGAAGTTTTCCTAACTGAGCTACGGCTATCAATTGCTCAGAGTTTCTAAAAATTTACTCCCATTTTGGAACAGACTCGCATACTTTGAGCAGTTGCACTATCGACATTCAGTAAATTTGTAAATCATTTTGTGGGTTTGTGACGGCAGGAAGAAACATATTCGGAATTTTTCAGATGCGAGGGGACCTTCCCTACAGCTACTGCAGGGACAATTGCGGTGTAATGCACAATACTTCATTGGCCTTGGAGAAATCGTATGCAATAGATGTCTGTGAAATAATACAATTTATCATCATGATGTACACTGCGCAAAAAAAAGGGGGGATTCTATATCTTCCGTTCTACTGGGGCCATTGACGAAATTCAAATTACGTTTTTCATGTCTCGAGAGCGCGATTTAGGATATAAATTAGATTTGTGTATAACATTGCTCTTACATAGATATCTTGACACAAAAATGGGACTTTTTCTGAAATAAAATACCAATTTTTTCCACATTTCGATTCTACGATTCAAATTATGCCTAAATATTAAATTTTGTCAAATTTGGTGCGAAATTTACGGAGAAATTCACAAATTTATCTTGGCGTATTTTTTCAGTTTGTGCCAAGAATAATTCACTTGGCGAATTTCTTAGTATATGGCAACCCATTTCTCATTCCCTTCCATTGTGCAGGAATGGAAAAAAAAAGTGACTTCATTCCTACCTTTTTACACTGCTCATGACCGGAGAAAAAATCACCTCTTTCCTCGTTTCAAATTCAAGTGACTAAACTACATTTTATGTTGGTATCGCTTTCAACAAATATGCCAAATTTCAAAACGCGCCAGTATACAAATTCACATGTATTTCCGGAAATTTTGAATAAAAAATTATAATTTTTCGCCGGTATGCTTAGATATACATCTACTTTAAGATGATGGTAAAAATTTTATAGATTATAATTCAATTTTTTTTTCGAAAAAATTAAAAAATTAATTAAAAAATACAAATTTTAAAAGTAGGCGAATAAAAAATAGGCGAATGTTATTTGGAATGAACCTAAATTTCGAAATGTGAAAGGAAGAGTCAAATAAATTTAATAAAAAAAAAAAAGAGATATTAATAAACATCTAACAAACTCAATTAATGTTGAGGACCTAAAATTTTTGAGAGCTGAATTTTAAAAACGGCTCGTGCCATTTTTACAAAACTTGGCAGTTTGGCGTCATTTCAGTGGTAGAATCGAAATATGGAAAAAATACTGGCATGTCATTTCAGAAAAAATTCGATTTTATGTCAAAGTACCTATATTCGGACAATGCTATATATAAATGTAATACATATCCTAAGTCGCGCTTTCGAGACATGAAAAATGCAAGTTGAATTTCGTCAACTAGCTCAGTAGAGCGGGAGATATAGAACTGTCCCATTTTTAGTCCAAAGGGGCTTTGTCCCTGAAGGATTATTGTTTTCGTTTTGTGATTTTGCGTTTTTTCACTATAAAATGCCAAATGTTCACAAAATGTTCACTTTTCAAACTGTTGCCACCAAATGTTAGAGTCCTGCATTATATTTGAAGAAATTAAATAATGAAAAATCTGCATAAATGTATATATATTTCTCGCATTGTGATAAAACAACGGTACATAAAGGCCATCGAATTTTGAATGACGTAATTCTACTGCAAATATGGGCATGTGGAAACCCAAATTTGAAATTTGTTCTATCGATTTCATAGTTTGAAAAACTTTAAGGAAATTTTGACTAACAAATTCAAGGATTTCAAAGCGAACCATGGCAACGTTGTACAGAAAAACTATTTTGCGATATTGCTCTTGAACTGAATTTTATGGTTTAAGTGCGAAGAACGTGATATTTAATAAATAAAGGTAACAGACAATCTATTAAAAAAAACGCCCCTTGGGACATAATTTAAAATCTGAAACCTTTCAGATTTTTTTTTTAATGTTTTGTTCGCACTGCGTTACCAAATAACAAATGTAGTGAAATAATTAAATTTCTCCAAAATTCTATCCCAGAGTGGTATTCATTCTACAGAAATTTTCTACGCGTTTCGAGATTCCGGTAATGGTCTTTCCTTTTTTGGTCATTATAAATTAACCTTTTTTAATCCAAAAAGGGGTATTTATCGAAAAGGGGCTATTACTCGAAAGGGGTATTAATCTCGGACCTCAATTATTCCTCGAATCTCTTCTTGTGTCGTATATCTTTTAATGTCCGCTTCACTTTTCAAATAAAGAAATTTGACCGTGTCGGTTAAACAAACAAGTAAAGTTCTGAACCATTTCAGAATTTTATTTTTAGTATTCATTTATTTATTTTGAAAACTGTATATTAAACCTAAGTTTATCCAAAAAATTCAGTCAATTAAAACCACAAATTAGCAGTAATCATGAAGAAATGACGTGTGCAGACTGGATTCGGGTCTCTTTTTCTTGAGGCGGCCCAGTAGCTGAAGCCATGAAACAGCGGTAGTTTAGCTCCGATTCCATTCTACGGCACTAAAATGTCTGGCTGTGTTAGGGTTTCAAGATTTTCTCTAAGAGCAATATATTGTTAAGAATTATTTATACATGCACATGATTTTAAAGAAATTATATGTAAATTGTACCTATTGTGTGAAGTAAGATGAAAGACCTTAGAAAAGTGAAGGAGTTTCGTAAAAATAATATTACAGAGATAACTAACTACATTTAACATTGAGGTAAATGCCTATCTCTTGCCAAATTGGCGATGCATTGGCGATTAATTTTTATTGCCAAATTTAACCCAAATTCGCCAAGCTAGACGATTATTCGGGTCCGATCCCTGTGTAACTGTGTATGTTTTATAGCAGTTTCGAGAAATTTCTCGGTGGACATGGGGAGAACTATACAAGACCGAAGGGAGCATCAATTTTCAGTTTATCAATCACTTCAGTGCCTTTTCCTTCATCACTGATTTTTTTTTCTCGTCTGTATTGATGCCTGTAGGATCATTAGATTATTTTGAAATAGGAGACGTGAAAAATGTGCAGTGCCCTACCCGGGACTCGAACCCTGGATCTCTGGAATACGAATCTAGTATGCTTCCAGTTACACCGCGAAGGGCATGCGGTAAGAAGGGAGAAAATACCTTATATATTTACTCAAGATTTCAAACATTGAAATAATATTTTAAAAGATCATAAGTACACTTTCTTAGGTATTTAATTTTCGATTAAGAAATATTTCTTCCAGCTGTTCATAGATGGCGTTAGGAATCACGTCATCTCTTTACATAAACTAGTAAAGAACCCTATTGCTTCTGCCGCTTCACTCTCATCTTGCTCAAGATAAATTTTCCGGGCTACAAGAACGTCCAGCTCCTTTTTATCTTTTTACTACTTCGAGACCATTCACTGCGGGTACTTTTCTATGAAACTCCATCATCATGCTCACTGTATACCTACCTCAGGGTAAAAAAAGTACTACTTAGGCAGTAGAACTCCTGTCTAAACACCGTAGTATCAAAGTACGGTAGTATCATCGGTTCTGTGGGTATTCAATCCATTACGGTGTTGGTGTATTTAATTATGGCAAAGCACACTAGGGCTGTCTGCCTAAAGGGAGGGATGCCTTCGTGGAGGACTTTCTAAGGGAAACTGGCTCGTATACACTCAATCCATTACGAATCCGTACATATGTAATAAGTAAATATACTCGTATGTATATATGGATTGTATTTTTTGCTTGGTGATAAGTTTTCCTCCTTCCTTGAATGTCTGGATCATTATTCATGAGAATTTGCCTGAATCGTGCTCATAGAAAATTATGTTTACGCTTTTAAGTTCTAGTCTTCAATGCGCAAATTTCTAAGATCTTGTCGTCATGCGAGACGTCAGCTTTCTTATTACAATTTTAAAGTAATGTTGTAAGGATCTTAAGTTTTACTAACGTTTATTTTACTTTAAATCTTTACTATCACTTCTTATTTTCTACTTCCGGCCAGAATTAAAAGCTTTAACTTATTTATGCAAATTTGTCTGGCGAACGTCAAGTGCTTAAGTTGTGGCTTTTTGCCAAGCAAGAGAGAGGAAGGAGTTAGTAGAAGCAGGCCGCTTGCCTTAGCAGTTTTACTCGGTTGCTGGTTGCCTTCCAGGTCGGAGGTTTAATCCTCTTAATAATTTTAAACGTATTGTAGTGTTAACAGTTCTCTGTACTACATACGGCTTCCTGTTAATATACGACCAATCTTCCACGTAGGCCCTTGTTTATTATTCCAAAGTTAAGTTAGAGTTTAGTTAATATTTTTATATTCTTACGTTCAGACCACAAGTGGTTGGTCTCTGTATTCCGAAGTACGGAAATCATTGTAAAGAGTGAAAAATAAAGGGTTTCGTATACCCTTCCTGTGTATCTTGTCTACTTCCCACAGTTATTGAACATAGCTTTAGTAAGCTCCCTGTTCCGAGTCAGGTTCTTGAATGTTCCCGAAGCAAGTAAGGCGGAACACAGAAACTGATAATGTTACGAATTTTATACATAGATAGATGATTTTTGTGCAACTATATGTGAAATTGTTGTATTTTTCTGTGTAATGTAACGTGAAAATCTAGAGAGACGAGCTAAGCCGGAAAAGTAAGAATACAGGACAAGTTTCTTTAACATTGAGTTAATGGGTATCTAGGTAATTTGGCAAGATATCGCCAAGCTGGTGAACGGTTCGGGTGACTATTGTCGCCAAATTTGGCGAGGAATCTCCAAAAGTCACTAAACTTGTAGACCATTTATCGACATTTTGGTCCGGTCCCGGTATCACCGCAATAAGTATTAATGCTGAATAAATGTAATTGATCACTCAAAAATATTAGCTGTAACCGTAATTCCGCCCTCATATTGCCTTCCAGTAATTTCGAGCAGCAGAAAGTACTAGAAATATCTCGGTGGGCGGGTGAAAGTTATATAAGGTCGTAGAGTGCATCTGTTCTGAATTGTTGTTGTTGCCGTTAGCTGTTAGCTGAGCGAGAGTTCCGATTATTGTCTCCGATTTAGCTTCGCTGTTTAGCTGCGCCTTCCACTGTGTTGTATTCAACGTTCTTGGTAGTCTGAAGTGTCACTACTGATTGCACTGTGTGATACTGTGAAGACTTATTGGAGAAATTTTGTGAAAAGTT
This sequence comes from Stegodyphus dumicola, assembly GCF_044657685.1. Lineage (NCBI taxonomy): Eukaryota > Metazoa > Arthropoda > Arachnida > Araneae > Eresidae > Stegodyphus > Stegodyphus dumicola. The sequence goes on along the minus strand of NC_140772.1, from coordinate 14,233,806 downwards.
CCAGAACTCTGAAGTGTTTCTTTTGATAAAATAAATTTTATCAACCTATCATTCGACCTGTGTATTCCATCTGTTAAGAACCCGTACGCACGTAACAGTATATAACGCATTACTTATTTATTTCGCATGACAACAGGGGCTCCATTGTAATTAGTATTCATTTTGTAATATTGGAGTAATAAAATGCTAACATTACGCTTGTCTTCCGAATTAAGCAATGTTTCATGGTAAGCAATAATGCAGAAATTATGAAATTATAAATCCGAAGTTATTCTGTATGTAAAGACAAGATATTTTTGAAGCTGGAGAACATGAAAAATGAGCAATGCCTTCGCCGGGACTCGAACCTCGGACCTCTCGAATACGCGCCGAGTGTGGTGGCCATTAAACCACAAAGACATGCTAAGAAGGTGGGAGAAATACCTTATATACCCCACCTTTTAAAGGGCGACTGGGGATTAGGGGACACAGTCGCCAAATCATGGTGATGGAGAATCATCATCCACCACCTTTGTCAGTTCGGGCGCCACTGTAGAGACATTGGGTTATTTCGAAGCAGGAGACGTGAAAAATGAGCAGTGCCCTCGCCGTGACTCGAATCTCGGACCTCTAGAATACGTGCCGAGCTTGCTGACCTTTACACCAAGAAGGCATGCTAAGAAGGCGGAAGAAATGCCTTATAATTCGGTAGTGATAGTTAGAGTGGAACTGTACTGAGTGACGTTAATGATGTACTAACCAACGTCTTCTTTGCATATATGCCCCACTAATGGGCAGATTTGTAAGACCGTTGCATTCTGAAAGTTCGACTCGGGTTCAAAACCAGGCGAATGTCATGGCTGCGTAGTTGGTTTTCGTACTTTTCCCCCATGTGTAACATGAATATAAATCAGTTTCCCTTAGAAGTCCATTCACGAATACATCCCTTGACCTAGGCAGATAACCCTGGTGTATTTTACCATATTCAAATAACTTAACCTTTGCATATATTCTTTCTATTTGAAATATAACATTTTATTTTTTTTATCTAAATAGTATTTCTGTCAGTAATGTTTTCGCTTACGATGTTAGAATCTATAAAATGCACTTGGGAAGAGACTGTCATTTGTTTTGCTTCCTTTTAGAAATTATCACCTATATGATTTCGTATAAATATATGATTTTACATGACATACTTTTTATTAATTCGAGTAACATTTTCTGTGTTAGGAAATTGATCTAATAGAACTATAAAGCTTTAATGATTCTACGAATCACTTCCACTGTAAAGTGCATAGCAAGCAATAAAAGCAATTAGCTTTTAGCGCTTTTTTTTTGGAAATACAGTACACTATGCTGATTATTATCTAACACAGCTTATTGAGTAGTAAGTCAAGAAACTGGAATTTACTTGATAGCTGTCTTTTTATTGAATATGATCAATTTAGATATAATAGAGATTGTAGTGATCAATTTTAATACCCTTTGCATTAAGTTGCATTTAATATTGCATAACATAGTGAATGTGCGGTAATTTATAATTTTCAAACTAATGAAAATAAAACAGAGATTTTAATAATTTCTAATATCATATTTGAAATTTTACTTTCTCACCAGAAAACTTTCATAATCTGTAATAAATTTTCGAATACCGTAACTTCATATCAGGAAGAAGAAGGTCCTAATTTTATATTATTATTATATTATTATCGAATCCAATTAAAACAAAATACTACTACTTCTCGTTTTTACGTGCGTCACATTACCAAGTACTATTTCTCAGATTTGTGTTGAACATTATAAGATTCATTAATAGTATTTGAAAAGCAGAAACCGCAAATAATAGGAACCAATTCATATTTTCACAGGAGGAACATTTTTATAAAAACAGTATAATAGTAAAAATCAAATATAAAAGGAAAGTAATATGTAAATAATAATGTGCTCATCATTTCTTCATTTGAAAAACAATAATCAAAACTCAACGTTGTGTGATGCTTCTTTGGCAATATGAAGCAACTCCAATGATGGAACACAGCAATAACTTTTATTTAACACTAAAAAAAATGGCGACATACAAACAAGAAGAAAAACATATTCTAACATTTAAAAATAAATTACATTCTTCGTGCGAGAGTCGCACGAGGCACTCGAGTCTGGTTTCAAATATTGCCATTCACAAATACCTTAATGTTCATCTATTTAAATTATTTAAACTACAAGATTTTAATATTATTTAAATCTGTTACAGTTGTAATCCATAATAGCAATTCTATGACAGGTTTCTAAAGAGAAATTCAAGATTTTATATGCACTGAAATAACAGAAATGAGTAATATGTTGTCGGCTAAAATAGTAAGTATAAAATTTCTGAGAATTATGACTTTTCCTTTTATTTATTTTGAATGACTTGCGGTTTGTTGGTGTCATTTTTGGCTGGATTCGACCAAACTGGGGACGCATAGGTGAGGATCGGACCTATGATAGCAGTGTAGATTATTTTCTTCCGAGGAAGCCCGAGTCATGAGGAATCACAGAGAAAGAAATAAAATTTCTACAAATGATCTTTATGTGGGTGTACCAGATGCAGGATCTATTCAACGTTAATCCAAGATACTTGGAATGCTGACAATCGGTATCTGCTTGCCAAAGAGAATTACCGAGTTTGTAATAGACTCCTTGAGTTTATATTTTCTGACCAGAAGAATGTGGGCTAATACTTACTTGCTATTTTGCACACTATCTTTCGATATCAGGAATTTTGTTTTACAGTCTTTGGAGGGTATGTTTCGATTTCCGAGATTTTCCAATAAGAGCTGTGACGTCAGTATAATACGCTAACATGAAATTGTGATCTTGAACTAAATTTGGGAAGTCGTGTACAAATACTAAGTATAGGAAGGGGCCCAAGATAGACCCCTGCAGAACTCCGGCTCGGATGGAAAATGGTTGAGTGTAGTGTTCTCGCTGCATCACAGAGAAAGTCAATTATTTAGGGAGGACTGCAAGAGGAGAACGAACTCTCGAAAAAGTTCAGCTGAATGAGCTTGAAAAGCAAATCCGTATACCGGGGTGCATATAAGCATTCTGTACCGCGCCATGCACATAGAGAAAACTCCCTCCTCGTGATCGGATATAGCTTTCGATGACATCATTTCCTCTGCGCTTAGGAACGTCTTGACTTTTCCTAGGCTCGAGGATACAACTCCATAGCCTTTGTTTACATTTTAATAGCAGTACAGAAAAGATTATTACGTGCGTTGTATTTTTGTTGCTATGAAATGACACTTAAGGCACTGTAGTGTGGTGAATTTAATATAAAAAATGTTGTGCTTTTCTCCCTAGAGGGAAAAAAGTATGATTTCTTCTTGAGCTAACTCCGTAAATGTGTATTCGGTGCAGAGATGTTTAGTGATTGTATTAGTTTAAAACCCTTCATCTTAAAAGCGTTGCGATTATTAATTCATTATTTCATGTTTATTATATATCCATTCTCTGCAGATGCAATCTTCGAAAGTATGAGACAAGTCACTTTTCGGAAACAGGAAAAACGACGCTGGGAGCTAATACAGTACAGGGTAAATTCACAAAATTTATTTTTGAAATTAGACTTATATAGATTTGGAACAGAGAAACAGAGATACGTATTTTAAATTGAATAATATTATATTATGAATATTGCCCATTTTTTAAGGTGTAACATCTGTTGTACCTTTGAAAAAAAAAAAAAAAATTTGTTTGCCAGAAAAGGAAGTTTCTTTTCTTCTTATGCACGTGTATTAAATTCAGCGAAGATACTGAATGCACTTTTTTTCTTTCATTTAAGGCAATAGAATATTAGAAATGACATGGACATTAACATAGAATAACATAACATTTGCAAAGGAAATATTTCTGCAATGTGAAAGTAAGAAAATGTAACAAAATTGCAATAATAATAATGTACTTGTACTAATAATAGTAATATAATATACTTGCGCGTTAAATGAACGCTTAAGATTGCTTCTGATATTGACAGCATCTTTGAAACATTTTAACAGCATCTTTGAAAGATTTTATAATTTTATAATTCTTCAAGAACGCTGCAGCTAATTTTTTTCGTTTCAAAGAAAACAAACGATAATTTTCACTCTTCAGTGTCATTCATTGAAAACAAAACCGCAAGAATCCCGTAACATCATTACGCGAGAGAAAATGATGTCATCGGAAAGAATGTCCAATCACAAGTACGGATTTTTCCCTATGCGCGTGGCGCGGTACAGAATGCTTATATGCTACCGGGGTCAAAGGCTTTGGCCGCATCCAGCATGACTATTGTGATGTTCATTTTGTTACAGAGTGCAGCTCCAAAGAATTCAGTAATTCGAATGAGCTGATGTATAGTTGAGAGTCCTTTCCTGAAGCCATACTTTTCCTTTGGAATGAGACTGAAATGAGGATGTAGTCTGGTATAAATGATTCTTTCAAAGATTTGTTTTCAGTGAAGAGTGGTGACTGACGAGACGATAGATTGAGGTTCTTAAGGAGGTTGTCCAGATTTTTAGATTAAGAAGATATTTGCATTTCCAAATCTCTGAAAAGGAGCTTTCGCTGGGTAGTCTTTGAAAATATTTGTAAGATTAGAGATTACATTGTGGGGCAAGTTCTTTAGCAGCTTGCTCGAAATGCTAAGAAATGCAAGGGCTTCGCTCCAGAAACTTTCACCGTCGCCTGCGACCACCTAAGAAGACGCATATAAATCCGACGGTCTCCCAAAGTTGTTTCCGCTTTTACAAAATTTCTCAAGAGAACTTTTGCCGCGCCACCACCATGCCGTGCAGACACTATACACTTTAAAACATTCATGCTTTCTACAGGGTTAGAACGAGGGCTCACAGATACAGAAACCAGCATCGTTAGACCTCTGCCAGTCAGGGCGGAGGGAACATTTAGCATAAGAAATAATGTGTTAATTGATATAATCCATACGATATGACGCCTTAATCCATCTGGACCAATGGCTTCCCGTGAGCGGCGTAGAAATATAGGCTAGTTACTTGACATTTTATGCATTAATGCATTTAAGTATATTTTATCATCTAATATTCAAAAGCATTAAAAGGAACATCATTTTAGCTCTTTTGAAAGTGTAGCCGGTTTTTTTGCGGAAATAGGAAGAGCTTGGGTCCTGCCGATTCTATGTGGGAAAATACTATCTGGTTCACTTAATTACGTTAGACATGCTGTTAATTACGGGAGATCGTAAGAAGTTTTAATTTTCTCATCATGTTTATAAGCGAAATTAATTTAAGTTTTCGCTCTAGATTTTACTTCGTCTTTATAAAAGCGTTCTCTTGGTACTTGAAATAGTGTGAAGTAAACTGTACTGATGCACTAATGCCAAGTTTAAACTACTAAAAAAAAAAAAAATCTGATGACACCACATGACTTCCTTGTATTGGAATATTAAATTGGAATATTAAATTATACGCATTTTTTCTTCCATTTTATTTAAACTTATTGGATTGAATTAAATCTACTTCGTCGACAGCGCATAAACCACAATAGAATAAATGCATTCTTTAAAATTCACTCTAGTATTTGTTTACCATAGCGACACTCTGGCGCTAGATTCACTTAACAGTATTAATAATTATATAACAGTTAACTTATATAATAATTTTATAACGGAAACTAAGTTAACTGTTATATAATCCAATAATTATATAACAGTTAACTTATATATTTCGTTCATATTATAACTCATAATGCACAAAATTTATATCATTTAAAGAATAGAATTATCTAATCGTTGCCACATGTTCTATTCAAATACTATATTAAGGCTAGAATGATGTATAAAAGAAATTAAGAAAACAAAACAGAAAAGAAACAGTTTTTCACAGACGATTGAGTATTTCTCATTTAATTAATTCAGTTCTCACTTCGCGAGAGGCAAAAATACAAAAAAACTCAAAATATATATATTAAAAATTACGAAGTAAATCTCAAACGCTTATTTCCTCGAAAAAATTCTAGAAACAATTAAGCATGATTTAATTGGCAATAATAAATGAATGCCTTATCTTTGTTGTTGCGAAGCTAAGTTTCTCTAGATTGGCAACAAATCCACTAGTCTCCTGTTTCAAATGTAAACATAAATGGCCGCCATTAAAAACAGGCTTAGATACAATTAAACAACTTTAAAATTGCTGATAATTCTAAAAATATTGCACATAGATTTACTAAAGGCATAAAATCCTTAACCGGAAGATAAAAACAACATAATTCAATCATTTTTAAAGCAAAAGATGTACAATTTGCAAATATATAAGAGTAAAGAAACTGAGATCACTGAGCTGGGTAATAGAGTACATATGTATATAAATATATTTATATACGTTTGGTGCTGCCGATTGCAACCAAAATACGAGGTGCACATTTGCATATTATAGCAGTCCTATATACAAAATTTCAACGTTCTGAGGCTACTCGTTTTTGAGTTATGCGAGATACGTACGTACGCACGTACGTGCATACGTTCGTACAGACGCCACGAAAAATTCTCTTCGGAATTAATTTTAAAGCAGTTTTATAATTTTTTTGAAGGAAAAGAGTATTTTATTCTGTCCTTACGTACAGATATCACGCAAAAACATCGTTAAATTGCATTCGAAAGCGGTTAAAGTGGATATTTTCGTTGAAATATGCTGCCTGAAGCTTTTCGCGATTACAATACTTCCTTTTTACTTCGTACAAGGAAGTAAAAAGGAAAAGCTAAACCTATAAGGTATGAAAAGCTAAACTTATAAGGTATTTCTCCCACTTTCTTAGCATGCCTTCGTAGTGTAGTGGTCAGCACGCTCGACGTACGTGTAATCGAGAGGTCGTGATTCGAGTCCCGGCGAGGGAATTGCTCATTTTTCACGTCTTCTGCTTCCAAAATACCTAATGTCTCTACAAACCTCCTACAAGAAATCATTATGGAGCATGCGCAAGCAACGTTTATGAGAATGCGCTCCTTATTTGTCAGTGTTATAGCTTTATAGTCTCCATAGCTTATTTATCTTGTGTTTTGAATAATATAAATATATTTTCAAAAGACTCCAAAATAATGGCAAGTGGTAGATCTGCTCTACTTGTTCTAATTTGTACAAGCATGAAACATTATATCTGTCATTCAAAGTGGAATATTCTGTAATTTTAAAATGATTAATAATACGCAAAATAAAAAGTAGTCCGTTTTTCTGAATTTTTTCTGGATGTCTAGAAAAATCACTTTTTGAGATAAAACGTTTTTAACTAACATTTTATTTTTTATGACATCCGTCAGATTTAAAAATTACTTATTTATCATGTTAAAAATCCTTTTGACTTCCCTTCTTTGTCTGATCTTCGTAAACTCATCAGAGCATTTTAACCATTATTGAACTCTTTGTCTTCAAATTATGGTATTAGTCTTTATATTTTCAAAATATAATAAACCCTGGCGGGACAATCGCTTTTTTAAGATGACTGTTTCTGAAAGAGACCAGTGTTTCTATGAACATAAATAAAGAAACATACTGAATATCACCTCTCCAAGACGACCACCACCGCTTTCCTACTGATTTTTAAAATCTTAGCACTTTTAAATAATTTTTAATTCACTCATTTCTATTTGATGTTTGAAATTTTTACTTGTGAAAATTTAAAAACAGATGAAAAATACGAAAACTTTCACGTTTGTTTTTCCAGACGCACCTTTTTCCTACCGCCAACTTATATACATAGGTAAGAGAGTTAATATTTTCGGTTCAAAATTCGATAGTGATCTTCCAGCGAGCACGAATTAGGTGTTCCCCTATAATAGGTTTTTACTATTTTTATAAGCAATGTCTGTGTGTATGTGTGTGGCGATTTTTTCGTTCGACGATAACTCTTATATAAAGTTTCTGAAAATTTCAATTATCCGTATTTAAGTTTTCTACATTCACATAAAGAGTTGATTAGATTTTGAGTAATATTGCACAACCGGAAGTGGTACTTTACTTGAGGCCCATAATAACTTTTAACGAAAAACTACATTAAAATATAATCCAAAACTTTACAATTTCAGATTAAAGACTTCTGTATCAATGATAACAGAATATTAATTTTGGCTAAAATTTATAAACCGGTAGAGATACTTTACTCGAAACTCTAAACAGACTTTCGTAAAAAAATATGTTATGATATAATCAAAACTTCTCAAAACTGGTATTTAAAATGGATATGTAATTGAAAACAATAATCCTCGAATTACGCTAAATGCAACAAGAATAATCTTATTATGAAAACGAGCTCTCGTTATGAAAGAATTAAATATACATTAACCTCAAACCTCAATTTTTTATTCATTTCACTTTGGTGTCGAATCAGTTTTCAGATAACAGAATGCTCCCACCAAATATTGTTTATCACCGCGTATTATTTTTAATAAAATAATATAGCCAATGTAAAAAGAAATGTATAGCAACAGTACTTAACACTCTATCCGAAATTTTGAAGACATTATAAAATAAATAAATATATAAATATATTAGTATATTAGGTATATAATAATATATAAATATATTAGGTAATGGTAATCGAATAAGCATATGTCTAAAAGTCATTACGGTATACATTGCTTTTGCTTACAAATGAGTATGGGAGAATCAAAAAAGAGAGAATAAATCTAATTTTAAAGTTGAATATACATTTCGAGACTCGACGATAATATAAATGAAATTAAGTAATAAATAAATAGCATCATATAAAGATTAAACGTAGTTGGATCAATTACATAACCAAAAGGGACGTTAGTTCCAAATGGGATATTACTCTCGAAACGGCATCTTGCGTTGAATCACTATAAAAAGCATATCATTTTCAAAATTGCTGCCACCAAATATTATCGATTATATTTCAAATGATTAAATAATGATGAATCTGCATGAATGTATGCATATTTCTCGCATTTTGGAAAAACAACTTTAGCTAGAGCCATCGAATTCTGATAAACGTAATCCTCCCTCCAAATCACGGGCAGCTGGAAGCCTGAATTTTGAAATTCAAATTTGTTCTACAATCAGTTTGATATTTAGTAAAACTTGAACGAATTTTTGATTAACAAAGTCAACGATTTCAAAGCGAGCAGTGGCAACGCTGCACGGTATAAAACATTTTTATCTCCAGCGCGTGAGACTGTCTATAGATATGCTATTATATATGCTATAAATTCTAAAGATATGCTGTTTTTAAATATTTTGTGGTTTTGCTGTTGAATCGTGGTGTGGTGTGGTGTATTTAATTATGGCAAAGCACACTAGGGCTATCTGCCTAAGAGGAGGGATGCCTTTCGTGGAGGACTTTCTAAGGGAAACTGGCTCGTATACACGTTACACATGGGGAAAACCACGAAAACACCCATGCAGCCAGCCCGTTCGCGGGATTCGAACCTCGGACCGAACTACCAGTGTTCAGCGACTTTACCGCTCGGCCGCTGGTGGGCCTGCTGTTGAATCGAATTTTATGTAACCTAAGCACCTAGAATGTGATATTTAATAACTAAAGTAGTAAAAACACACAAAAAAAGTTTTTTAAAGCCATCTTAGTAAGGAAACTGAATATTGATATGTTGAACTCAGAAAAGACTGAAAACACACATGCCAATACTTGACGCTGTATCTATAGTTCTAAATGTATTCTGCTATGCTGATGTAATTTGTTTTTGTAATTTTGCTGTTGAATTGTGTATGGTGTAAATGCGAAAAAAATTCTGCTTAATATTAAAGATAAGAAGACAGGGAAAAAAAAAAAAAAAGGTAGTTGGTATGACTTTAACAGCAGACTGATAGACTACGAGCCCAGCGAGAGCGTAAATAACCTTAACAAACCCTTTTTTAGCGACCGTTAACAATCTGAAACCTTTCAGATTTTTTAATTTTATAACATAACTCAAATTTTGAGTAACAATTTGCAATAAAGTTAACAAAATCACTCTACTCATGTATTAATTAAAAGCTTCAGTGTACACAATGTTTCTGGCAAGAACATTGTTAAAACATTAATAAAGACTGATCAACTGAGGGCGCCCACGCTCCACCCAATTTTTCACTCATCATTATTTTATCAAATCTTGCTGCTTTTAAAACTTAAATCATTTCATAAAGCTTTTTTTTAAAACTTAAATCATTGATGTATGAATCCGAAACACAAGCCACGATGGATGCGATATTTTCAACATTTAAATATATATATGTGTGTGTGTGTCGGAACGGATGTGTACATCAGTACGTATAGTAATCATTGCCCATTATGTGGGAGAACAGAATAATAAAAAAATCTGATGGGGACATTACATAACTTCTTTGTGCGGCCTATTAAATTATACACATTTTTTGCTGCACTTCATTTAAACTTACAGCCTCCAATTATTATAACGTATTTTAATCAGTATCTCAAGGCAGGTTGAAAAGGGGAAAAAAATGAAAATTTTGAAATTAAATATCCCAGTCAATTTTTGTCGTACTGGAGTCAAACTTCTTCTCATTTTACTTTTTTATAACGTGTATAAAATTTTCTCAAATATAACTAGAGGAACTTGGAGTATATTTTCTTTCTCTGTATTTCTACTGGTTTGAAGACCATTGGTTGATTTTTACATGTCTAGGAGGAATCTTAGATTTATTGGTTTTTAATTCCGTACTTAAAAAAAAAAAAAAAAAAAAAAAAAAAAAAAAAAAAAAAGAATGCTGAATTAGATGCTTTAGCGGTCCCATGTACAAAATCTCAATGCTCTAAGACTTCTCGCTTTTGAGTTATGCGAGATGCATACATACATACATACGTACAGACGTCCCAAAAAATAGCTTTTGAATCCACCTTTACATAAATTCATTTTACAATTCGTTTTGGTAAAAAAAATCCTTTATTTTGTCCATGAGAACAGATGTCACGTAATAAAAATTCGGTGCTACTTTGGTAGACGGTTGCACGGATTTTGGCGATTTTTCTTTTGACGAGTAATACGACTTATGGTAAACCCATTGCTGGATAAGTTATTTATGGTAACCGATACTTTGTTGTCATTTTATATGAAAAATAATGCGTTTTATTATGCATAAATTCCGTGTTTTAAATATTATTTATGGCTTCTAAATATTAAAAATCAATTTAATTTTGCATTTTTATTTGAAACAAAAATTTTGTTGTTTATAATATTTTATATAATTTTATGTTGTGGATGATGTAATCAATGACGTCAACTTACTTAAAAAGTTGGTTTTATTAATATCTATAAATTTAATCTAATGTTTTAAACATTATTTATGGCTGTTAAATATTAAAATACAATTTAATTTTGCATTTGCTTTAAAAATGATTTTATTATGAATGATTATTTAAACAATTTTAATTCTAGGCGTGATGTAATCAGCTCCCTGATAGGTTGCTGAAAATTTGTGCATTACCGCGCCATTTTAAAATTTAATTCATATCTTCGAATTCCTTCAAAAATGTCTGCTTCAAAGATGAATGTGTTTTTTGATAAGTACCAAGAATTATTGTTATCGAAATCAAAAAATTGTCCTTTGAGACCTTATTTTGGCCAGCCTGGCTTTCTAATCAAAGATTTATTTATAAATTCTTACAAGGGTCAGAGGACATTTATTTTAAATTTTTGGAGGAAACATCGCTAATTGCTTCTTCAATGAAGTGCGAAAATGTAGATCACAGATGGAAACATCGCTAATTGCTTCTTCAATGAAGTGCGAAAATGTAGATCACAGATGAAGATCGTTAGAAGAGCCAATTCTGAGGACGACCGTATATGGTATTGTGGTCATGTTGGAAGAAATAATCGCTGTAACGGTAAGAAAAGTATTAGGCATTCCTCCTTTTTTACCGACAAGAAACTAATTGCTGTCATTTTAGCTCTAGTGTACGAAGCATTCTTATTTACTTATTTTAAAGTATTTAATTTAAGTAATATTTTAATTCTTTTAAACGTTGGTATGATGGTTTTTAATTCGATATTCAATTTACGTAATATTTTAATCCAATTAAACGTTGGCGCAATGTTTTTATAGCGGTATTTTTATTCTATTTCTGTGCTATATGAAAGTAATAATTTAATTCTTTAGTATTTTATATTCGTAGTAAATGTATTTATTTACATTTGCTTGCCATCTTAAAAGCAACGTTTTCAACAAAAAAATTAATCCATTATTTTTTTAAAGTTTCGAATACTTTACTTTGCGTAAAATACGCAAAAACAGCATTTTTCAAGATGGCTGACGACTATAAAAACCGCGCCAACAATTGCGCCAATGTAAATCGCGAAAAATCCGTGCAACCGTCTACCAAAGTAGTACCTAAAATTCTGCAAAATGAGAAGCGTTTTATTTAACATTTGGTTTAATAAGTAAATTAGATTTTATTCCTAAACGATCAACTGGAAATGATATCATATGCCACTTCAAATTTTGTTTTAATTTTATTTTATTTCAGTTTGAAAAAGAATATCAACTATAATACATATAAATTTATCGTAATAATCGACTTTTCAAAGTTCTTTGATAAATTAAATTGTAATTTTCGGATGAAATTTTTTTATTGTGGATATGACACTGATTTAAATGTTCAGTAAAGGTGTTAAACTATGAGCAAACTAAAAGCTATCTTAAATATCCCTTTTAATATAGGTTAACTTTCTACCTACACTTCGTAATTAACTGTATGTTTTCTTTACCTGATAATCTCTTGCAAGTTTCTGTAAATAATAATAATACATCCACTCGCGATGTATTTATTATTATGTAATAATGTAATAATTAGTTACAATGTAATTACTGTGTAATAGTAATAATACATAAACTCGCAAGAGTTTACGAATTATTATTATTAGTTAAGCCCTTTATTTGTAACAGCTCTTCGTTCATTTAAAGAAAATTGTTATTATCGTCTTCAAAATATATAAATAAAGTTAAATTCGAATCTGGCAAATTGGCCACGTACAGCTACAAAATTCTCTAAATCGAGATTGCGTTATGGAAGAAATGCAATTGAATTCAGCGTTATTGTTAAATTTATAATAGATAAAAGTGTATAATTAAAAAAAAAAATATTTTCAGAATATGAAATAAAAATCTAGCGTTTTAAAATTCCGGTGGATTATACCTGATTTTTATCGGTGTTAGAAGAAAAACGTTGATAAATTTCCCTGCGCAGTTAAGCACAATCGAAATGTAATTTGTATTTTGCTTGCTTACTTTTTTGTTTATTACTGCAATTCATTTCATAAAAGCGATAGTTTTTCAATCGAACTTAGTGTTGGTAAACCAAGGGTTTTCATTTTACAAGATGTATGAGTATTTAGGTTCGTCAGTGAGGCTTTTCATTTCATCTCGAACTAAGATACGAATAAATAAGATGGTTAGTCGTTTCTTTGAGTTTCAAAATTTTTTATGCGTATCATTAGCCATTTGACTCCTGGTGCGAAATATCGAATAGTCTCTATGGTGACGATCGAACTAAAATGTGGTAAATGATAGTTCATCTCTGTTTGGATTTAATCATCTGGGTCTCGTGCCTTTCCCCAGTCTCCCCTTTAAGTGAAGGAGAGTATAAGCGATGTACAATGGGTCAACTGGTAATGCCTTCCCATACTAACTAACTCTAAAATACGTATGATCTTAAATTCACTTAGTTCGAAATCAAGTTAATCTACTACTTGCGCAATAGCTGCAAAGTAAGATAATAATAATTTATTTATTAAAGAACTATTGATTATATTATCTCCTAAGATTAATTTTAGTAGAATTATCTAAAAAGAGTGAACCCATAGTTAGTAAGTTTAATTCCGAAAATTGTTTTAAAGTAACTTGAATGTAAATTGTTAAAAATGTTTAACGGGGCGTTGAATTAAATCGTGAATAACAAAATTTCAATTGGAAAAAGAAATTAAATTAAAAGCAAGTAATCATTGCCATTGATCGGACATTAGTTGACTTTTGAAGGGGAACAAACCAACTCCCGTTCAATGAACAATAATTAATAAATAAATACGAAGGTATTTCGTCCTTTACTCAAGTAATAAGGCGATGACAAACTGGCAATTTGTGCCCACCAGCGGCCGAGCGGTAAAGTTGCTGAACACTGGTAGTTCGATCGATGTTCGAATCCCGCGAATGGGCTGGTTGATTGGGTGTTTTCGTGGTTTTCCCCATGTGTAACGTGTATGCGAGTCAGTTTCCCTTAGAAAATCCTCCACGAAGGCATCACTTCCCTTAGGCAGATAGCCCTAGTGTGTTTTGCCATAATTAAATACACCACACACCACCAAACTGGCAATTTAAGTTAGGCCAAATATTTCCGTGAATTGAAGGGATCCAGAACCAATGCAGAGCATTAAAGAACTCATTCTGATTGAACATTTTCGCTAATACAATTTTAAGTAAAAACAATTTATGCAGTAAAATTGATAAATTACTTGAGCAATTGTCCCCCGACACCCTCGTGTTTATGCATTTTAATTCAAAACTATTAGTAAAAAATTAGCCATTGGAAATTGGAATTATGAAATAGAACTCAAAGTAATTGAAATAAACATTAGAAAATTAAGAAATATAAGAAATATAATGCAATCTTTGCAAAAACAAATAAAAAAATTTTAGATAATTCTACTAAAATTAATCTTAGAAGATAATATAATCAATATTTCTTTTCAATACAATTTGAAATTCACAAGCTAAATTGAGAACATCTGTTTTGATGTAAGAAAAATAACAGATAACCATAATGGAATAAATATAAGGAGATAAATATAGCAAGTACAACACAATGATATATTGAAGTGTACTATTAATACTAAAGAGGTGCCCACGGTATCAAATCGTTTGAGAACAAAGAGGTGTCCGTGGGGTCAAATCGTTTGAGAATAAATTTCATTCTCCCGTACGGTGCAAGTGGTTGTCACATCGAACCAGCAATTGTAGAATCTGTGATTCGGCGCAGGCATGTTCATTTGACATGTTTCCTATTCGAAAAAATCCTAGTAGTCTGTATAAGCACACTTTATATTAGAACAGCATAAACACAAGTGCATTATTAATATGAAATTAGGATGTTTTATGTTTCATTTTTCCATAAACATCGATTATCCCAGAGGGCTTGAATACATTAAACTTTGCGAAATTAATAGATCACTTGCATTTATTTTTTTAAGTAAAAGTCGATAAAATAACAAAAAAGTTAGTAGTGCCGGTTTAAATCTCTAGCCGACCCTAGATATAATTTAAATTGGTGTGCTCCATTTGTATTAATTGCTTCTAATGGAATTTTAAATTATGTCATTTAAAATTTTTATTAGTTATACAGATACAAAAATTAATATAATTAAAAATAATAAAAAAAAATTTAATATCTCTCAGATTTTACTTTACGCCCAAAGGGACCTTTTTTAACGTTTTGTGCGTTACCTTTATTTATTAAATATCATGTTCTTCGCATTTAAATCATAAAATTCAATTCAACAGCAATATCGCATGAGCATGTCTCTAGAATTTCCGTTGCATGATCTCGCGCGCTAGAGATTTTTTTTTTTTTTTTTCCATACAGTATTACCACTGCTTGCTTTGAAATCGTTGAGTTTGTTAATCAAAAATTCGCTAAAGTGTTACAAAATATGAAATTGATAGTAAAACAAATTTCAAATTCCCAATTCGGGCTTCCGGATGCCCATATGCAGTGGAAGATTACATTATTCAAAATGCGATGGCTTTAAGTACCGTTATTCTATCCCAAAACATACATACATTTATGCAGATTCTTCATTATTTAATTTCTTTAAATATAACACAAGGGAATAATATTTGGTGGCAACAAGTTGGAAAATAAAACTGTGAATTACCGTGAATCGACGCAAAATGCCAAAACGAAATTAATAGTCCTTCTGTTCAAATTGTCTCTTTGGACTAATAATTATTTTAACTAGGAAACAAAACGTGTTGAATCTACTGTTAGGTTTATTTCAAGCTTCAACATTCTATAAGAGTTAAAGGATAATCTTACTGAAATGAATGGAAGATTCAACACAAAATTAATAGCCCTCCTGGGCTAACGCCCTTTGGGTAAAAAATACATTATGGGCACTCATACACCTTAAACCTCTTATGATCTTCGAATATGTGACTGTTGCAAGAATTGGGATATTTTATTTATTTTAAAAGCAATTACTTCCAACTTTTTACATCTGACTACATAATATAGCTGCTTTAGAAACTAGTAACCAGAAAGTTTGTGTTGCCACAAATATGTTTGTAATTTAATCCTCTTTGTGGTAAAATATTTCGCCATGTTTCCACCTTGCGCGCATGATATTTTAAAAATGGCTAATGGTACATACTTGAAATTGGATGGAATTCTTTACATGGGCACTAATTTCTAACTTAACCAACAATCTGATGAATATTTTAATACTGAAAAATTTTATGGACGAAAGCATTACAATTTTTTTTTTAAAAAATAAATTTTATAAACTCAACTCAAAATAAAATAAAAATTTAACATGAAATTTTTAGAATTTTAGGTTCACAGTAGTTTTCAAATGTTATAAAAGCTATATATTAAATATGGAATTAAATTATGAAACAGAATGTTTTAAACTGTGCGCGCAAGTTGGAAACATGACGAAAAATGTTGTCACAAAGGCGATTAAATTATAAAAATATTTGTGGCAACACAAACTTTCTGATTACTCTTTCAGAAAGAAGCTATATTATGTAGTCAGCTGTAAAAAGTTGGTAGTAATTGCTTTTAAAATAAATAAGTTATCCGAATTCTTGCAACAGTCACCTATTCGAACATCTTATGGGTTTTAAGGTGTATGGGTCCCCTTAATGTCATCAAAAATCAAAAACCAAAATACACCACACACACACACAAACACCAAAAAAAAAAAAAAAAAGTCTGAAGGTCTTTAGATTTTATATTACACACAAAGGGATTTCTTTAACGTCTTTCTGTGTTACCTTTATTTGTTAAACATCATGTTCTTTGCACTTAAACCATACAATCCAATTCAAAAGCAATATCATAAAATAATTAAAAAGGAGGATATCTTTAGAATTTCCGATACACAGTCTCGCGCGCTGGAGGAAAAAAAAAAATTTTTTTTTCGTACAGTGTTGCCATTGCTCGCTTTGAAATCGTTGAGTTTGTTAATAAAAAATTCTTTAATGTTTTACAAAATATGAAATGGATAAGAAAACAAATTCCAAATTCAGAATTTGGGCTTCCAGATGCTCATATTCGGGTGGAGACGTACTTTATTCAGAATTTGATGACTTTAGGTACCATTATTTTATCACAATGCGGGAAACATACATACATTTATGCGGATTCTTCATTGTTTAATTTCTTTCAATATAATACAGGGCGATGATATTTGGTGGCAACAATTTGAAAGTGAACGTTTTTTATAATAAAACGCCACAAAATGCCAAAACGGAATTAATAGCCCTTCTGGGCTAACGCTCTTCGGGCTAAATAAAAAACCCGCAAATAATAATCGTATTACATCAAAATCTCAGATGCTTGAAAAAAGTGCTGAAGAAAATTAAAATGGCTACAAATATGTAAATAATTAAATAAAATAAATGTCAGTTTATAATTAACATGGAGCAGAATTTAACAGTAAAATAATAATTCCGCCAGGCCTTAAACGGCATAGAAAAGATAAAATATTCTCATCATTTTATCTTTGATGAATGACAAAATGAGGAAACTGGTAGTTAATTCAACCACTTTCTTAAAGGAGAGAGTCTCTCCGACTATCATATGATCAAGAAACTAATTGGATGAGTTCAGTAACCTCATCACACTCCTCATCAGCAAGCAGATTACAAGTATAGGCACGTATCGGATCTTACTTTCTGTAAATTGCCTAAACGATGTTCTCTGAAGAGAAATTCTTTCTTAATTTCTTCCCGATGCTCGGAAATTTTCCATTTCCCATCACCCCTTCATCTCTCCCCTTCTTTAGTATACCGTTCGTTGACCCTTGAGAAAAGAATGCTTCTATAAATATTATTCTCTTGAAATAAAACTTCATTCCTGTCTTTATCCCTCTGGCTGATGAAAAGAAAGTGGTTATCATAAAAAATAAAGAATCCTTACCTGCTCTATATCGTCTGAAAGGAATTCCAACTGCGTACTCTGGAAGCGTCCCTCTTGGCAACTAAAGGCCCTAAACCGGATCTGAACTCGGTCCGCGTCCGATAGGGGCAGTTTTAGGTACCCTCCGGCTATGTTGTTTACTGCATCTTTCGGTGATCATTAAAATCAAAGAACTCCGAAGTTCTTTGTTAAAATTGGTCCTCTCAGAAGGAAACTCCTCTTCAATGGCATGAAGTCAGGGACCCCATTTATAAAACGGGAGGCCTGGGGCAAAACTTCTAACAAAATTGCCCACCTCTCTTTTTAAGCCCTACCCACCTCATAACTTTTCCCCGTGTAGTATAAGGGGTCTCCAAATTGATTGGTCGATATGACACTGAGATGGGTCGGTTTGACTCGGAGGTCGATGGTATTGTGGAAAATTTTAACGATTTATTTTTTAAATTAATTTGATGCTATTATGTTCTCTTATCTATATACTAGCAGCTTCGCTGGCAGCCTTCGTCTGGCTTTTAAATGTACCGGGAAAATGGCTGAAGGGAACACCAAACGTTAAATTTAAAAACTGCATAGAATTTTACTCTGCAGAAAAACTTCATAAAAAAAAAAGGTATTACGTATAACAAAATTACAATGAAATAAGCAATATCCCTTAATACAAATATTAATTAGCCTAATAAATAAATTAACCAACTTCCCTTTGCGAAATCTTAAGAACTCAAATGGTATAAAGGAGGTTAAGAACTTTGTTTCCTAAAAAAATCACTCAAAACTTTTCAATATCCTAAAAGCAGTGAAATGAGCAATAAATAACATAAAAGAATACAAAAAACAATACAAAAAAACTCTGAAAGTGCTAATTTAAAAATTCTGAAAAGCAAATCATAATTAATGATATTTTATCTTGTGTTTTCAAGAGAAAAAAAGGACAATGAAATAAGCTATATTCCTTAATACAAATATTAATTATCCTAATAAAAAAATTAACCAACTTTCCGTTGAAGAAAAAGAATTGCGCAAAACTTCAATATCGTACAAACAGTGAAATAAGCAAAAAATAACATGAAAGCAACTCAAGAAACGTAAAATTCCGCGCAGAAGCTTCATTTAAAATTTTTTTTTTTAAATACAAAATATTATCATTTTCCCCAAATTCTTTTTGTATAAGCATTCGCAAGGATGAAAGTTTAACGTGTCCAAAAATCAAAGAAAAATAAACTGTACATTTTTAAACATAAGCATTTTTAGAAAAAATCCCTTTGAAAAGGTGTTAACTCCACTTTGTTAAATAAATTCGTATTTTATCGATTTATTGAAACACGAAATTTATTTTAAGTTCGTAAAATAGCTAAGTGCCTACATTTCATGACGATGTGAAAATGGAGTGCGTAGAGTAAAATCTCGCTTTTCTAGAGCCCATTATGTCTCAAAATGACGCGATTTCGTCACAAAACATAAAATAAAAAAACTTCGAATTTCGAAAAAATCGCTTCGAGGTGCACTGGCTTTTGTCTAGATGCATCTGTGTACCAAATTTCGTAGCCATGGGTCTATTAGCTTACGCGCAGCACGAACGAAACACACACACACACACACAAACTCTTTGTTTTATTATATGTAGAGACTATATAAAGAAGAAAGTCTGTGTGCTTGTCCTGTAATAACTCAACTGTGTCACTACTATAGCAATCGTCGCCAAACTTTCTATGATTCTTTTCTGGGTTCTGGAAAAGGTCCACGTCCACTTTTATCAAAAAAAAAAAAAAAAAAAGTAGCTAAAATCAGTATTAATTAAAAAAACTCGGTAAAACAATAATTTTCGCCCTCAATTTTCCAGTGGCAACAGTCTCGCAAGCTGGAGATGAAAATATGCTTTGTTTCGAAATTTGTTGCCATTGCTCGCTTTCAAATAGTAGACTTTATTAATAAAAAATTTAGAAGTTTTACGATGAAATGAAAATACCATTGCCGAACATTAAATACATTATTCCCGATCCCAAAAAATTCGTGGAAAGCCATTTCGACTATTCTCATCGTCGTACGACTTTAATCAGCCGAAATATTAATTAAAAACTCTGAAAGTGCTAATTTTCGCACTCATTTTTCCGAGTGGCAACAGTCTCGCGTGTTGGAGATAAAAATGCTTTACTTCCAAAAGTGTTGCTTGATTTCAAATCGTAGAGTTCGTTAAACAGAAATCTGTAAGTTTTACAAAATCTATACATATAAAAAAAAAAAAAAAAAAAATGACTGTTGTGTTTGCTTGTTTGTTCGCGTTATCAATTTCTGATCAATTGTGATAAATTTTTTGTTTTTGTTGTTTTCTAATATGTTTTGAGATAGCTTACACTTTATTCTACATACATATTAACTTTTAAATTTGAATCAAGTTAAGCTTTCATCTTTTGCTATTTTTCTTGATTAGTATTTCATACATATTATGTTTTTACATTTTGCATTACAATTGGATCTTTACTTTGTGTTTATACTATTTGCAAAGGAACCGAAGTATCACTTTATCTCATAGGCTATAGCCTGAAGAATTTACTTTTTAATTATATAGATTACATGCATTTAATTTAATTCTTGCCTTTAATTTATTTCTTTTACAATTGAAATTTTGTTATTTATGGTTTAATTCCAGGCCCCGTTAAAATATTTTTAACAATTTACATTCAAGTTACTTCAAAACATCTTTCCAAATAGAACTTACTAAGTATGGATTCACTAAGATAATTCTACTATAATGAAACTTAGGAGATAATATAATCAATACTATTTAATAAATAAATTATATATATATATATATATAGTATATATAGCGAGGCGAGTAAGACATTTGCAGGAACTGCACAAAAGTGGGAAAAAAAAAAAAATGAAAGTTTTTAGATTTTACATTACTCCCGAAGTGACGTTTTCTTAATGTTCTGTATGTTACCTTTATTTATTAAATATCATGTTCTTCGCACTTAAACCGTAAAATTCAATTCAAAGGCAATATTATAAAAAAAATCTGATGTGTACACCACATGACTTCCTTGTACGGAATATTAAATTATACGCATTTTTTCTTGCATTTCATTTAAACTTATTGGATTGAATTAAATCTATTTCGCCGGCAGCGCATAAACCACAATAGAATAAATGCATTCTTTAAAATTCACTTTGTTTACCATAGCGACACTCTGGCGCTGGATTCAATTAACAGTATTATATTTCGTTCATATTATAACTCAGAATGCACAAAATTTATATCATTTAAACAAAAGAATTATCTAATCGTTGCCACATGTTCTATTCAAATGCTATAATAAAGCTAGAATGATGTATAAAAGAAATTAAGCAAACAAAACAGAAAAGCAACAGTTTTTCACAGACGATTGAGTATTTCTCATTCAATTAATTTAGTTGTCACTTCGCGACAAGGCAAAAATACATAAAAACTCAAAATATCTATATTAAAAATTACGAAGTAAATCACAAACACTTATTTCCTCGAAAAAATTCCAGAAAGGATTAAGCATGATTTCATTGGCAATAATTAATGAAGATGTTATCTTTGTTGTTGCGTTCAAGAAAGATAAAAAAAAAAATAATTTTTTTTGGAGGAAACGAGTCTTTTATTCTGTCCTTACGTACAGATATCACGCAAAACCATCGTTAAATTGCATTCGAAAGCGGTCAAAATGGATATTTTCGTTGAAATAAGCTGCCTGAAACTTTTCGCGATTACAATACTTCCTTTTTACTTCGTACAAGGAAGTAAAATAAACCTCGCGCATAAAATATCCGTGCTTGGGAAGATGCACGCAATGTTAATGTTAATGGAACGCTTTCAAATCGTTGAGTTTGTTAATCAAAAGTTCGTTAAAGTTTTACAAAATATGAAATAGATAATAAAACAAATTCCAAGTTCCAGATTTGTGCTTCCAGATTCCCATATTCGGGTGGAGGACTACGTTATTCAAAATTTGATGTCTCTAGGTACCGTTGTTTTTTCACATTGCGAGAAACATATATATACATTCATGTAGATTTCTTTAAATGTAATGCGGGCTCTAATATTTGGTGGAAACAGTTTGAAAAGGGATTCAGACTTTAATATTGAACCAAGCCACAATGACAAAACGAAATTAATTTTTTTCAGCCCAAAGGAGCTAAAACTGGTACCTAAAAAACTATTTTTAATTCCAAAGCTTAATCAATCTCATTGCGGAAAAGAGATCAAATTGATCCAAGTAAATTATTTATCAATTAAATAATCATGTTTCGCGCAGAAATTTGATGACTAAACTGATAAGTAATTAACCTTTTTTTTTTTGGTTATATATTTATATATATATATATATATATATATTTTGTTTTTTTTTTTTACTTTCCGCCAACTATAACATATAATACCATGTATTGGAAGATAGACTTTCCATGTCTGCTTAAAGATTATAAAATTCCATAGTAACTTTGCATCATTTCTGATTTTAAGTTTTCTTAACAGTTAGCTATATGTTAATTCATTTGCTTATATGCTTTGGTTTCTCATATAACTCGCTGAGACTAGAGGATTTTGGAAACTGTACGGCAAGCGGCATATATCAAAACTAGGATATAATTTTAAGCGGCGATGTGCAGAAATTTATTTCATTGCACTGCCACCCTTGCTGAAAGGAAGCCATTCGCAAAGCAGAAGGTTAGCCAAATTTGGTACGTTAGTGTCAGAAAGTTAGCTAGCTTTCCATCCGCATCAAAAGATGTTCAAACTCTAAATAGTGTCCCCCCCCCCAATTTTCATTTATTTTTACTTGTAAAAGTAAAAAGGAAGTATTGTAATCGCGAAAAGCTTCAGGCAGCATATTTCAACGAAAATTGACTGCTCTCGAATGCAATTTAACGATGTTTTTGCGTGATATCTGTACTTAAGGACAGAATAAAAACTCGTTTCCTCAAAAAAAAAAAAAAAAAAAAAAAAAAAATCATAAAACTGCTTTAAAATTAATTCTGAAGAGAATTTTTCATGGCGTCTGTACGAACGTACGTACGTATCTCGCATAACTCAAAAACGAGTAGCCTCACAAAGTTCAAATTTTGTATATAGGAGTGCTATAACATGTAGATGTGCACCTCGTATTTTCGTTGCAATCGGCCGCACCAAACGTATATAAATATATTTATAAATATATCCAGTCTGTTACCCGGCTCAGTAATCTCAGTTTCTTTACTCTTATATGTTTGTAAATTGTAAATTTTTTGCTTTAAAAATGATTGAATAATATTGTTTTTATCTTCCGGTTAAGGGTTTTATGCCTTTAGTAAACCTGCATGCAATATTTTTAGAATTATCAACAATTTTAAAATTGTTTAAGTGCCACTAAGTCTAATTTGATGGCGGCCATTGCTCTTGTTTACATTTGAAACAGCTGAGTAGCGGATTTGTTGCCAATCTAGAGAAACTTAGCTTCGCAACAACAAAGATAACATCTTCATTTATTATTTAAATCATGCTTAATTTTTTTCTGGAATTTTTTCGAGGAAATAAGCGTTTAAGATTTACTTCGTAATTTTTAATATAGATATTTTGAGTTTTTATGTATTTTTGCCTTGTCGTGAAGTGAAAACTGAATTAATTGAATGAGAAATACTCAGTCGTCTGTGAAACACTGTTTCTTTTTTGTTTTGTTTGCTTAATTTCTTTTATACATCTTTCTAGCTTTGTTATAGTATTTGAATAGAACATGTGGCAACGATTAGATAATTCTTTAAATGATATTAATTTTGTGCATTCTGAGTTATAATATGAACGAAATATAATACTGTTAAGGAAACCTAGCGCCAGAGTTTCGCTATGGTAAACAAAGTGAATTTTAAAGAATACATTTATTCTATTGTGGTTTATGCGCTGTCGGCGAAGTAGGTTTAATTCAATCTAATAAGTTTAAATGAAATGCAAGAAAAAATGCGTATAATTTAATATTCCGTACAAGGAAGTCATGTGGTGTACACATCAGATTTTTTTTATTTATGTGAGTGTGTGTATATTATCACATCGTAACTGAGATTAGCGCAACTGAGTTGTCTTACAGTAACTGATTCGTTGTAGCTCATGGCCAGAATTCGCATAATTTATTTCGTTACCACTTTTAGTTTTATTACCGCAAATAAATAACTTTCTGCGTTACATTTTACTCGCACTTTGAATTTTAATTGCCTTCAAATCAGTGAGCATTATCAGTGTGTTAAGAAGCATCATCGTAACTCCCGATACATTAAAGATAACTTTTTAAGTCGGCCTTTTCGTTCGACAACAAAGTTAGTTCTTAAACTCCTCAGTTGGTTAGGTTATTTTAACATAGGAAAGCACATAAGATTTATCTACTTAAAGGAAGGAATACCTTTATGGAGGATTTTCTAAAGGACACAGGCTGGTATTCATGTAGGCTGGTATTCATATTATTAAACATGGGATAAGTAGCGAAAATCAACCATACAGCCAACCTGTTCACCTACGTTTTTCTGGGCCGAACTATCAGTATTTAGCGGTCTTAACCACTCGGGCACCATAGAAGTTACAATTTGACGGTATCACTTGCCAATGAGAATGCGAGATAAGGTCCCAGTTTTGTAAAAACTCCTGAAAGGCTAAGATTCGAAGTTAAAAATTTTACTCGTGCTCCTAATTTTATTTTCTAACACTTCTAATTAAAAATAAAATAGGCAAGATTTTACGAAATTTGGCGTCTCCCTTAAATTTGGGAGGGTAGATATACGTGCCCTATTTTCTCTAAAATTTTGTTTGGGCAATTTTTATTTCTCCTTTCATTAATTTATTTGCTTTACGGCGAATGATAAATTATAGAAAGTACATTTGAAATTTTTCGTTGTTTAAATATCATTCTTAGACTGTAACTCTCTTTAAATGATACGAAGCATCCATTTTACATGAATGAGAATACAAGCAGTTCTTACAATCAAAGTTCAAATAAAAAATACAATAAGTTTATATATACTAGAAGTTAAACTTTATAATGCAACACTTTTCCATTGAGTAACTTAAAAGGCAAAGCACTTGAAGATTATCCATGTGAATCAAATATTTTTCTTGGTAATTTAACACACTTTAATTAAAATTAGAATATGCAAAAGTAAAATCCGAGATTTCGCGTTTATTCTAAGATCCATATCGTAGCAATCCATTTCAAATCTTCGTAGAATCTTTGTTAATAACACTGTTGCGAATTTTGTACTTAAATCGGTAATTTTAGTGGAATTGTAAGTAAAATTTTGTATTTCTTTTGCAACATGACAATTTCCCCCCCCTAAAGAGAAGCTATGCAGGAAAAATAAGAATATAGGGGCAAGTACATTTAACATTGAGTAAATGTGTATCTCGGTGATTTGGCGAGATATCGCCAAGCAGACAACTGTTTTGGCGACTTCGCGTGTCGCCAAATTTAGCAGGGAATTGTCAAAAGTCGCCAAATCGGCGACATTTTGGTCGTTTCCTTTATTACCGTAATATGTAGTGAAATTTAATAAATGTAATTGACCACTATGTTAGCTGTAACCGTAATTCCACCCTCGTTATGCCTTACGGTAATTTTGAGAAGCAGAAAGTACTAGAAATATCTGTGCGGCCGGTTGAAAACTATTTAAGGCCTAAGTGAGAGCACCTGCTCTCAGTTACTTAGTTAGTGTTGTTGCGAGTTGTTAGTTCAGCGTGAACTGAGATTATCTCCCGGTTAGCTTTCTCTTTACGTACGCTTTACATTGCATTGTGTTTAACGTTCTTAGCAGTTTGAAGCGTAATTGCTGATTGTACTCTGCGATACTGCGAACACCTGTATAAGAATTTCTGTGGAAAATTCCAGAACTTTGAAGTGTTTCTTTTGATTAAATAAATTTTATTAACCTATCATCGGACCTGCGTGCGTTCAATCTACTAGGAACCCGTACGCAACCAAAACAAACCACTCCTGTATTAAATGAAAGACTGAAAGAGTACGTTCGGTTAAATTTTAGTAGCATAAAAATATAAATGTAATAATTTTTATTTTGTTCCACCTGAACTTGGGTGGGATGAATCTGTATTAGTTTAAGATGAGTATAATTGTACGAGTCTCAGGGGATTATGTATTTAATTCAAGTGCAGTGAACTGACATTCAAACACGTATATGTGTTTGATGACTCATATTCGTGATCATATACGCATACAATAGAGAGAACTGACATCATGTACGTGTCAACATAAATTTTTCAAGTACGTAAGGGGATCAATATCAACTAAAAATGAAAAAAGGAAATTTATAGTGAGTAATATAGTGAGTAAGATGTTATGTATTGTTTAACCTTGATTGCCTAACTCCGACTTATTTTTCATGCACATACATGCGTTTACACGGAAAGCCTTTTAGTTCAGATATAATATGAAATGATTCGGGAAAATTAGAAGACACATTTTAAAAACAAAAGTTTACAACAAAGTTTAAAATTTTATTTTAAAAATAAAAGGCAGCAAAGTGTGTACTAAGGTACGTATTAAGTAAATATTGGTGTACTATGAATTAAATTAATAGAGCTAAGATTTTTCTGAGACGAAATAAGAAAATTAATGAAAATAAGGACATCGTAAACAAAGTATCAGATAATTTAATTTCTGGTAAATACTTCCTAAAGTGTAGCACGAAAAATGATAGAAATTCTGAAAATTAAATTAATTTGGAAATCAAGAAAGTGAATAACAAATGTTAATGATTATATTAATGCCAGATAAAAAATAGTTAATAATTACCAAATAAAATTAATTAAATTGTCAAAAATTTAATTATTAAACAATTAATGATCAAAGTGTGTGAATATCAAAATAATAGGCAGAAGATAACACTTAAAAGATTATGAAAATCAATGTAAATGAGTAAAAAAGATTGTGAGTTGATGGAAAACAACCAACTAAGCATCATATTGTTGCGTTTTTCTTTTCTGATACCAGTTGTTACGTTATTTTCTTCCTTCACCTTCCTACGGGGTTTGTAGATTTGGAGTGAATAACGACGGCACTAGATGAAGTATCGAAACACACTTTATTTACCAATATTAATCAGGACAGCTCCAAAACACTTTTACAGTCGTCGAAGATCTACTATAAACGCGCTGACACGATCAGCGACACAGCCTCTAGGTTATCGGGCTATCACGGTGGACACAGCTTCACGGCAAAGCACTACAGTACAGCTCTCAACTCTGCTTGGTCGTTCTCGGAACTCCACGTATCTCGAGACTCTCCACGCTACAGCTCGCGATGCACTCGACGATACACAAGAGTATAGCTCTCGACTCAGCACAGTCCAAGACAAAACTCGACGATGCACTAATTCGCGATACATTAAAAGACTCTCTCGATGCACTCGACGATCAACTCGGCGCTAGACTTCGAGACACTCGCTCAATGACTGGCTATCAGCTCACTAGACAAAGCATACACACACACAAACTGACTGCGGACCAGCAGGCTTTCGGCCTGTGTTCGAAAAAATTCTGGGCTAAACCGGTAAGAATTCGTTCCAGAAGGTTCTCCATCCGTTAATGGTATATCGCCAAATAGGCGATTTCTCGCCAAACGTGGCAACCCTACTTTCCCTTGCCATTTTATGGCAACCTTAAAACTGCTTTAAGGGAAAGGCATCTAACCGCGCCGGTACATTTCGTAACACTCGGAGTTTCTTTGGTTAAGAAATTGAAGGAAAGATACTAAGATACTTAAATTGTTCTTAAGCGATTAAATTTAGCACAACTGTAATCGCTTTCAAATAAGTTAAAATATGGGAAACCTCACGTACACAAACTTAGTGATATGTTCCAATGAGGAAATACAGAAGATATATTAAGATATATTTTCACCGTTGCCTCGTTGATCAAATGTGCAACAATATGTGGGAAATGAGCATGAGTAATATAAGTTCAGATAAATCAATAATTCCAGGCAAAAAATTACTAAATAAAATAATGTACCAAAAAATGGTCCAGTGTATCTAAGTCTTGGTTAACATCTATATTAACCAATCAGAAAGCGCCGTGGGTGAGACTGCGGGCAATTGTTGAAATAGGAAGGCAGTTCTAAAAAATTCTAGCGTTTGATAACCAAGTATTGCAATAACGTTGCAGATTTGGCATGATGTCATGACAGCAAGCATTCTGCGCCCGTAGAGCAAGATAAGCAAGGATATGGAGGATATGGAATCCGGATCATGTCACAAACAGGATGTGTGTGTGTGTGATTATGGCAAAGCCTCGAGGGCTATCTGCCTAAGGGGAGGGATGCCTTCGTGGAGGACTTTCTAAGGGAAACTGGCTCGTATACACGTTACACATGGGGAAAACAACGAAAACGCCCATGCAGCCAGCCCGTTCGCGGGATTCGAACCTCAGACCGAACTACCAGTGTTCAGCGACTTTACCGCTCGGCCGCTGGTGGGCCACAAACAGGATGAAATGTGTGATTAGAGTCCGAGAGGACTTAAGTAACCTTTCCATATAACTTGTAACTCGTCCGTGATAACACGGCAGACGTCCCTTGTACTGAGCCCCTCAGTAACTGCGCTCACAGTGCTTCAGACTTTTCAGCCCTTCAAGGCGCAAAACTGGCCTGTTCTCTCTAGTGCTGCCTTTTCGCCGTGATTTGAACCGCGGGGCTTCTTCTTGCCTGATGATGTGCTACCCACTTATATACCAAAACGCTAATACCACTTATGCTACGTATACCCCCTGGGGTGCGACTGGCTAGATCCCATATCTTGACAGAGTACTCTGGAGGAAAAGCATTACGAGCTTGGCGGTTCCAGAACCCCGAGAGAAGACCGTTTGTACGGTTGGACCGAGGGAGGAAAGGCTATAGGACACCGGGTAGGTGGTATCGGTAGGGGACGTGGTTTTGCCTCTTGATCCGAATTCCGAGTAAAACCGCGGTATTGGTAGCGGATAAGCAGCGGCCAGTCCGCTGCGACCTCTGGTATTCCACGTCAAACCTTCTCCCTGGTGGACTGCCCGTGTAGTACTGGCGGGGGCGCTCCAACGACCAGAGTTTCTTCCAGGCTTATAGAACCACACCTCATGGTGGTCTCGGTTCGCGGGGAGTGGTGACCCCCGTCGACTCTTCAACCGTGAGGATTGAGAGGACTAATCCGTCGCCCGTAAGTGTGGGACTAGGCGGCGGTGTAGCTGAGATTCCTTTAGTTCTTTGTGGGCACTTTTGTCTGATGACCACCTCCCGCCTAATACTGAGGCATCAAGGGGTTCAGACCCGGTAATACGGACTTAATCGGACTGTGGAGCCGGTAATATTAATTTATCGTTATACCACGTATGACCGCATATACGCAGTGGAGAATGCTCTTATTTAGGTCGTACAGAAATGAGTGACACAAAGCGGAATACAGTATATTAACAAAAAACTGATAGTACATCAGTTAGAAATAATCCCCGCCAATGTCAATACACTTCTGCCATCTGGCTGGGAGGTCCCGCAGGTAAACCAGTCTGTGAGGAGGTATTGGTGCACCACCTATGGACAATTGCATGCAATTCGGCAGAAGATTCAACATGTTGGCCACTGACTGAGTCCTTCATCTTGTCAAGCAAGACGTAGTCCGAGGTCTTGGTTCGAGGTCTGAGCTCCAAGCACTTTGCACACACATTTGTCATCTCCACATCACCATGCACAATCGCCTGCAATGTTCCTTGCGCAAGCCCTTCTCTTCCTCCATCTTGTTGAACGTTATGTTCTTGTTCGCCATGGTCAAATCCTACACGGCTGACACATTTGCTGCTATATGGGATGTTGCTGGTCGTTCTATGCTGATACCTTTGGCTACAGTCTCCATTCCACTGCTGAACCTGGCCAACCAACGGGATACGGTACGCCTTGAGGGTGCTTTGTTCCCGCGCACCGACGCCATGCAACGATGGATATCACTATCCTGTATCCCTTCCTTCCATGGGAATCCCGCTATTCAACGCTGACCGTGATAATCACCTTCCGTCATTGCTGTCCACGCTCTGATGACAGCGATCACGGATCACGGATCATCAGTTGTATAAGTAAGTAGCCTTCAGCCTCACGGCTTTTGCTATTATAAATCACTTCTAAGGTCTTTCATGGAATTAGTAATTTCCTGAAGTTTCTTCGGAAAATCGGAAGAACACTCAATGGCATAATCTTTGATAAGCAAGGCAATTTCTTATATAGGGGTCCTCTGATTTGGAGGAGCCAATAGGAAAGTAGCAGCACTAAAGTTCGTACAAAAGTTCAATAATTTCAAAAGTCTCTAGAATAAAAATGAATATACATAAAAATAAACTGTAACTTGAAAAATAAGTAGAAAAATCCGAATAATACTAGAAAAATAATAAATATGTCCGCAAAGTCCCATTTTTGAAATTATCACGTTCGGCTGGGATGACGGCGAAAGGGATGGGCGCTGATTTATACCGTGCGCTTGCGGCCAGCTCCAACTATGCATTCTGAGTAGCTCACGCCCTCTTGTGT
This sequence comes from Stegodyphus dumicola, assembly GCF_044657685.1. Lineage (NCBI taxonomy): Eukaryota > Metazoa > Arthropoda > Arachnida > Araneae > Eresidae > Stegodyphus > Stegodyphus dumicola. The sequence continues at coordinate 14,203,135 of NC_140772.1, read as the reverse complement.
CTATTTAACTGGTTTTCCCTTCGCATAGTGTAATAATTTCGTTCTGAAAGCCGTTGTGTCAATACTTTCTGTACGACCCATATATTTCTTGCACAGTTATAGAGGTTGACTCTTGCACAGTTATAGAGTAGACTACTACGGACACACAAGCATCGGGGGGGGGCTCCTCCCCAGACATCAAACTCCTACAGACGAATTATCACTTGTATGTGAAATGAACTATAGATATAAGGTATTTTCCCCACTTTCCTAGCGTGCCATTGTGATGTAGTAATTCTGCACGCTGGCCCGGTATTCCAGAGGTCCGTGGTTCGATTCCCGGCGAAGGCGGTTGCATATTTTTCATCTTGCCTGCTTCCAAAAATATCTAATATCTCTACACAGAGACTTGAAAAGGTTTAAAACAAACTTCTTTTTTTTATTTTAATCAGAACTAACTAAAGCAAAAACGCACTTCTCGTGCTTGAGAAGATCAACCACCACTTATGGCGATGCAACTTAAAAGTAACAGTAAATTTCAGAATTTAAACTAAGCCTAGTAATCAAAGACTACACAAATAATTTAAAACTAAGTTGGCTCAGATTTTCTCAGCGGAGTAACAATTTAAATGACGACAGCCATAAAGAAAGCCGAATAATTTCAATCTTATCAGAAATGGCAAAACTTAGTAACATGGTCTCGAGAAGCAGAAACACTCCGCATCTTACCATCTATTAAACTCAGCTTAAATACTGTCTAATTAATTTACATTTCTGATGAGAAAACGGAAAAGAAAAGTTAAGGTAAAGGATAAAATTATAAATAACTGGTTAGTGCAAAATATTAGTAACCGTACGCATATTTCACAAGTGCACATCTGTGTAGCCACCGAGGGAGTGGCTTCTAGGATGTACCAATCGATATGCAGTAATATTTCTGTCATGACATATGACCTTTCGCGTGCTTTAATATTTAGGCAAGATGTTTGAAAATATTTTGCAACGCAATTTTCTGTACAAAATAATTAAAGGCATCGTCCATTTCTTCTGAAAATGTTCATTCCGAAGTTGGATCAAATATAAACAAATGTGAAGATTTCACTACCTGGTTGAAAGGATTTGAAACAAATAAAAACACACGTTGGGTACTCCGCAAAAATTATCGATGTGAAATATTACTTAACATGTGGTAAATAAGATGAAGAAAGAAATATGTGATAAATATCTGAGCCCAAAATGCTATCTTTACATAAAACTATGCATATGAGAAAAATATTTACACCAATTATATATGTAATAGAAGTCAGCACTTTTTATTGCAGTCTATATGAAAAAGATGTTCTATAATAATAGACAATGCAGAATTTTATTCAAAGTAAACTTTACTAATTTGCATTCGTATACATTTAGTGTGTTAAATTTCACATTTAATAACTGCTCACTCTTAAATGTAGTAGTGTCTTCTCCAGAAATACTCATCAAATAGAATGAATTTATTTTATTCACAACGAATATATTCAACTTATTAACATATAACTTTTAATGTTAATAATGGATATAATCAGATCACACACAATACATATTCTGAATCTTACACTTTAAAAATCAAAAGAATGCCAGCACTGAAATAAGAAAACACTAGATTCATTGGAACACTTTCCGTCCTTCTCAGCTCAATTGAAAAAAAAAAAAAAAAAAAAAAAAACTATACACTTGAATTCTGTTAATCCACAGGTGTTAGTAAATGCGTAATATTTGAAGCTAATTATAGCTTGAGTCATTTTATCGATGTAAAGAGCGATAAATATGCCGTGAACATTAATCTAAATATTAATGCGAGATAAAAAATCGCGAAAGTGAAATGTCAGCGATTAATTAAACTCATGAAACGAAAGCACCGTGAGATTTTTTACTATTACTCCATATATTTTTAACTGCGAAACAAATGCAAGTTAAAACGTAAACAACATGTGCGAAGATTTAGCGTCACAAAAATAATAAAAGCTCATTGGTCCATTTTCGAAACCCCTCCCTCAGTGGCTACGATGATGTGCACTTGTGAAATATGCTAACCGTACAGAGTATTAAATAAATTCTGAGGTATAAATTTTTTTATCAAATTTATTTTATGCTAAATAATTATTATCCCAATTTTATAAACCCAATTTCGCTTAATCTGAATACTAGTTTAACCTTCTAACATTCCGGGCAAATTTTCATACTCGTTTTAACTAACAACACAATAGAAAAATGAATTCATTCATTCATCTTGAGGTACAGAACTAAGCTAATTAACACAAATTTACTGCAGCTTCTCGCGGGAAAACAAACAGAACTGTGTTAAATTATTCTCAATTTACATATTTAAATTACATCTTAGTACTTCGTTCATTTAATTTGTAGGGTTTATATTTATTTTAACTAACATTTATTTTAAGTTTAAACTATCTTTCCTGTCAAGCCTTACTTTCCCCTGGAACTGCCAATGCCAGAGTATGTAAATTTTAGTAGAACGCGCAAGGATTCAAATTATCAGCGGAAGTATTCTGAGTTAAATAGAATGGAAACCAGTTCGAGGTGTGCTGTTCTTACTTCACGAGCGCGGAGGTAGTTAGCCAGAAATTGAAGAACCCCGCGTTTCGGCCTGTGTGCTTGCCTCGGAGAATGGTTAATCGTTCAACGTGATATTCAAAGTTTGCTGAATTAGCAGCGGTATTGTAAAACGCGGTGAGGTCAGTTTCTTTTAGAGAGCCTCGTAGTTAGAGTCTTGTTATTATTTTCTTTTCAGGTTCTTATTTTTATTTTACCGCCGGGTCGGCGTAGTTTGTGAGCATCAAGAGCACACAATTGTAATTTCTTAAGTTGAATAAAAAGGGACTTAAACCCTTAGCAAGACTCTGTCTATTTTCCAGTTTCAACAGTCACCTCTTGGTTGCGTGCAGGTTGAAGGCGCGCAACTCTACAAATTTCACAAATTACTACTAAATATTTAAAGCAATGAAAGAACTCACTAGCTGGTAGAAATATCGCTATCGAAGAATACAAACGGAGGAATTCATGAGAAGCTGAGTTTGCCAGTCTCATCTCTCTCTTTGATTCTTACTCCCATTTAAAAATGTCTCTCGTTTACATATTCTGATGAAGAAGGGAAAAGTGTAGAAGTATGCGACAGATTTTTACATAAGAATTAACGTGTTAATTGAAATAAAGCTATAAAATGAAGACTAAATGTATGTCTTCTAAGATGTTACATATTCTGTAGGTCAACTGTATGCATTTTCGACTTGGATTATTTTCACCATACATTGAATTTCAGACGTAACATCATCGTAAGTGGTGAAGCATCTATGTGTCGTTTCTATACAGTATATAGTCATATTAGCAGAATCTTAACTCAGTAAACGAAATGAAAAAATAATTTATTTAAAACTTCTTTTTACAGGAATGGTGTAATGGTTTGAGATGGGTGATAAGTTAATTCTGTTTGATGCAGATGATCGAGTAACAAAAGACATTTGCAATTAATTATAGCTGCTGCTGTAGTTATTGTTATAGTTGTTATTATTGTTATTGTTGTTATTTCCTCCTCCTCTCGTGCAGCAGTTATTGTAGAGCTGGCAACAGCCTTCCCTGTGGGCCTTCGTGAAAATTAGGCAACTAGTCCTGCAGAAGGATTGATCAATGCGGTCTGCCAAACTCTGAGCATCCAGAAGTTTAAGGTGGTGTCCTACTAGGCACATCATGAACGTCGCGAAGATAACCAAAGGTTTCATGACCCTGCAATCATAAAAAGGAGATTTTAATAACAAGGGAAAAAACTGATATAGGCAGTCAAAGATCTTTTATTATTTGCATATTTTGTCACAACTTTCTGGACTTAAATGTCATTTTGCAAGAGTGGTTCATGTTTCATTTGGTGCATAGTAAAATAAATTTCTAATCTGAATTATGGAAAGTAAGTAACAGTGTAAGGGGTGACTGGACATTTACAAATATAGCGCAGTGCGACTTTGATTCCTTTATTTTCAGGGAAGTTACGAAGATTTCGTTAGCAAACCAGGTCGAGTTACAGGCATACGTTTCTCTTCGGCATCCAGAAAGAATATTTTCCAAGAAAATTGAGGCGCTCTTCGCTTTCTTAGACGGCCATTTATCTTGCTAAATTGATTGGGAGAGGATAAATATATTTCATAGACGCTCATATTACCAGACTTAAAACACAAAATATCCTTAGAATATCCTATTTCAGTTTCAAAATCCTGGGATATACGTAGGTATTCTGAAGATGGTGTTTTTTAGATGCCTTGAGAAGTTCGTCATTTGACACCGCGAGATATTAATAGGGCATTTTCCTCAGGATTTCAACTTTAATGTCCAAGTCTTTTACACAAATGTCCAAGTCTTCTATACAACGCAGCAAATATCGCTTTTACCCTGGTGTACCCGTTCTTCATATATGTTGCCAATAAGATATGCGTAGAATATGATGACTTGGCATCCGGTCTAACACTTTTCTGTGGCAATCAGTTACAGTGAACTGTGGACTTCCATGGGGGAGAGCCTGGAAGGGCATGGCAAACATATTCAAAGCCTCTTCGATTCAATGCGACTAACGTTTTAAGTCTTTTATTACCATTAGTAGTGGCTTCAAAAAACACTGATTTTTTGCTAATAATATGGTTGATATCGGTTTTGTACAACCTTTAACGTATTTCTGCACCACAAATTTCTTCTTCATCTGATTATGCCTTCACGATGTTGCGATTTTCAAATATATGAGTGCTTTATAATTTTATTTTAACTTGCACAGAACCTAACACTTTTAAATGTATCCCTGGTTTCGCGTGCACATTCGGGTAATTTATCTTCCTGTCTCAGTTTTTCGGTAAAACAGCACTAGACATATCAGAAAATTTAAAATAAGCCTTTTTGTTAGTTCTTCAGTCCAAAAAAAAAAAAAAAAAAAAAAAAAAAAAAATTACACAACTCGTTTAATAACAGAAGATCCACTGCTTGGCAGAAAGGAGATATTATTTAAAGGAAGGTTTAGAGAGTAGCATCAGAGCATGTTCCGCCTGTTGAAGGCCACGTTGCTAATTTGATTCTCTTGAGAGCTGTATTCACCAGTTTTGCGTTATTCTCGCCGTTAGGCTTGTCACGCCGACTTTAGCTGAGAGCCAACTTTTACGTTTCTCAGTCTGTGTAGCCGTTGGGCTAGCAGACCGTCGTTAAGCCGTTGGGATAACGCTGTTGGACATTACACTTACTTAGTTAAGTCAAATTCCTTACCTTTGATTTAAGCCTTAAATGCTGGCTATTCTGTAAGCACGAGGGGTGCCGTCACTTGACTTTTATTTCAATTTTAAATAAAAGGGTTTTATACACCCTTTCTCAGTCTCTGTGATACTTTACAAGACATAGTGATAATTCACTTAAGGTCATAGAAGTTTCGTACATTTGATGCTACCAAAGAAAACAAAACTTCATAACATTAATTAATCTGCATCCTGGTGGGAGCGGCGAAAGCAGAAGTGATACTACAGACAAAATACTAAAATACAGTGGGGGGTAAACATAAAACCCTAGAAATTGTAATGTTTATTTTTTACCAGTGTTGTTATTTTAAATACGTCAACGAGCATTATGCTCCAGCCCTAGATTAGAGTTAAAACATTTCAGTTTTAGTTTGGTAAATTTATTAAAGTAATGATAATTTTCGTTTTGAAATTTAACTTAGTAACATTACAGTCAATCCTGAAGCTCGCCACTAGTAAAAATTTTTAAGAGTCTGCTTATAATACCTCTTTTTTGAAAGAAAAAAAAAAAAAAAAAAAAAAAAATCGTGATAATTAATACTTTTCATGACAGTTTGCATAAGAATATTTGTTAGTTAATATATTAACGTCAGAAACCTTTCTCTAAATAAATATTTCATTTTCAGCAATGTGCAGACGCGAGTATTTCGCCCATAAATTTCTACAACCTTTGAACATGATCTCAAATTTTAAAATTAAATATCTTGGACAATTTTTGTTGTAAGAGTGTCAAACGTTTTACATTTTACTTTTTATTATGAGCGTAAACTTTCCCTAAAATAACTATAATGATCAAGGAGCTATCTAAAAAAAACTTAGATCTCGCAACATTTACAAAATTAATTTATTAACGCTAGGATTATGGATACCGTCATCTTGACCACAAAGGAAATTAAATTCTTCGTACTTTTTAAACTTCCTTTTTAAATATTTTGATTTTTTTAAAAAACTTTTCCTTATAAGATCTGGTCTTTTTAGGTAGCTTACAATTAGACCAGAACTCTAAAAGACAGGTGACTTTTTATGGTGTCTTTATAAGTGCCACATAGACAGGGAGATGGTATAAAGGACCCTTTTATTAATCCAAGTAAAGATTTTTATTCCGATCGCGATGAAATTTTACCCACTTGACCTTGAGAATAAGTGGAAGGTCACTATTTAATATGATTTCGAAAAAACTCTCCAGAGAGTCAAGACTTAGGGCGTTTACATTAGAATGTCGCTTTTGCATCACCCATCTTAAGTTCACGTCGCCGTTGTTACGTTTTCACTGTTAGTTCCTACTAAAACCGCTAGATGGCGCAGTGTTTATTTTACTCTTTAGAACTGTGCAGAGCTTTCCAGGACACTGCAGAAATCTTAAAGCATAATTTAGGTGTGCTGTGTATTAGTTTTTCGAAAACATTTCGATAACAGTGAAAAAATTCGGTAAACGTGGATAGTGATTTTCTGTAAGCTTATTTTCGAGAAAAGACATAACCGATAATAAAGTATGTACTGGTTCTTACTGAAACTGCGACATGGCGTCTTATCAGTTTTACTGTACTGTAAAGTTTTATTAGAGCTTGGTAAATTTTTGCAAAATTTAACTTGAATCCAAATAAGAGGAAAATGGCTGTCTACCTGAGATTTCGAAAACAATTTTCCCCATCCGTCTAAACGAAGCCCCTTTACTCTTTGTAAAGTTTGGGCAACGCCGGGTACTTTAGCTAGCGTGGCGTAGGTAAAATAACGCGGTAGGTAGTGTTATCAGTATAGGCCGTTGCAGGGATGGGGGAGTGAGAGGGAAGAGGTGGTAGTAAGGAACACTCAAAGAGGAGCCAATAAATCCACATTCTTACTCCCAGGTCGTGACCCGGGACTGAGGATGTGATAGGGTGAGCTCGACGGGGGGAGGGAACCAGAAACGCCAAATATGCTCCATCACTTTCTTGTTTAGGCTGTGACTTTTGCATTAAGAATTAGCCTTTGGGTGTTTTGAAAAAAATGCTCGCCTCCCCGAGCGCAGAACAAGTACTCCAGCTAGTACTAATATAACAGCAGCAGAAATAATAGTAATGTGAAAATAAATATAACAGGAATAATCATTTATTATGTTACTAATCATCAAAATTCAGGTCTTGACAAATATTACTTTCCAAACTATAATTTTAACTCGTAATGAAAATAAGCTAAACAGAAAAAGGCATTTTAGAATAAAAATCAGTTTAAATATTATTTTTCAAAAATTATCTTCTTTGTATTTAATACAGATTGTTACCTCATTGGCTATCGAATCCAGAAGAGCTATGGATGATTTATACATAATCTTTGAACTTCAATAATTTGAGTTATTAATTCGATCGCTATAGGATTGAATGTTTGCGTGACAATTCAACTTTATCGATATGGTTATTCTAAATCTCATGATTACATAAAGAGGTATTGTGCTTTGAAAAAAAATATAAAGGCTTTTGATGATAATATCGGGGACCTTTTCAACAGTTTGTTAAAAAATACTGTGCAGTTAATGCCACAGAATATCTCTGGGCATAAAATACTTTTAGAAACATTTTTAGTTTTGGCATTTGTTACAAACTTAAAAGAAGAGCAAAATCTTACAATTCTAGTAAATTTTGCCGCTGTTAAACATTTTTTAGTGGAAGACAGCATTTTGTATTCATAATATTTTTGGCGTATTTTTTAGATGTATTCAGAAGTATTAAATATAAATAAGTTGACCGTATAAAAATAACGCTTAAACTTCTGATAACTTTTTAAACTTTCTTTATAAATATAAATTTAGATTTTTATAAATATTTATTAGACATTAATAAAAAATGAGAATAAAGAAATTTCATATGAATAATAGTCTTCAGTAAAAGTTTCTTTGAAAATTCTAAGCTTAAAAAAAATATAATAAGCAGGGGTATGCAGTTGTCCAACATAATGGCTTCCCAAAACCATTACACCTCCACCACCGTAATGATCCTTTTCTCCGATGAGAGTTCGTTGAACTGTTGCAATTCGTTGAAGATTATAACAAAGCATGGAAACCACATGCTTTGTTGCCTTGCTAATTTGGAGTTGTTATCGCTTATAATAAAAATGCTAAATTTCAGAACGCGCCAGTATATCAGTTCACTTATATCTTTGATACTTTTGTATAAAAAAACTATAATTTTTTGCAAGGATGCCTAACAAATATCTACAAAATTTATTAAAAAATTATTTTAAAATATAAATTTTAAAAATAAATCAGGAAAAATATCTGAATTTTATTTGGATTAAACCTAAATTTCGAATTATTAAAAAAAGATATGACTTAAGCTTAATTTAAAAAGCGAATTATTAAATGTATGAAAAATTCAATTAAAAATGCGAGGTTAAAATTTTGAGGGCTAATTAAAAAAAAAAAAAAGAAAAGAAAAGAAAAAGAAAAACAAGCAAACCAAAAATTCTGCTGTGTTTATACAAAATTTGGCACTTTGGCATAATTTGAAATATGTAATCGAGATAAAAAAAAATCGAGGTGAAAAAAAAAATTGGCATACCCTTTCAGAAAAAAAACCATTTTTGTGTCAAAATATGTATGTTAGAATAATGCTATATGTAATTTTAACATACGCTCATGTGCAAAATTAAGAGAATTTGGAAATTATGTCTACTTTTACGAAAAGTATTGAACCAAAAGTACTAACTATGCTGCGAGAAAGTAGTTGGGTAAATTTTATAAGGTAAAATGAATAGCCACGAACGTATGGATGACGGCATAAGATGGAAAATTGTCGTTAGAATGCTTGGCAGATCTATCACAAGTGCAGGTGGCTACAAATTCTGGAAGCCGAGTTTCACGTTCTACAGTTGCCCAAAGGCTTCATAAGATAGTGTTTATGCCCAGAAGACTCACTGTTTGCGTCCCGCTTCACGCAGCACACAAGAGAATGCGTCTAGCATGGTGCAGACAACCTGCTCCTTGGACCAGACTTCAGTGGAGCACTGTGTGCTTTCTACAAACGACTCGACATTCAGTCTGGACGCTGATTCTCAGGGCTTTCTAAGCGAAATGGGTGGTATACATGTTACACATGGGGAAAACCATGAAAACGCTCGTGCAACCAGCCCGTTCGAATTACCAGTCTTCAGCGACTTTACCATTGTAAGGATTATGTTAATTTTATTAACAGTTAAATTTTAAGTTCCTTTCCTGTCGATTCTTAACTTCAACTTAGTACTTCCGGCCAGAACGTAGTTTTAGAATCACGTCTGAATACAAAATGAGGAAGAGCGGTATTTAACCGCGAAGTTCTTCGGTCTTAGCGAAAGAGTTACCAGGTATTCTGTCTGCACGCGTCCGCCCTTTTAGGCTACTCTCTCGTAAGCTATTATTACGCTCGGTCGTACTTTAGGCCCTTGATAGCTTCGAAGTGAATTAGCGTTAAGTGGCCAATTCGGTTAGAATCTTGATAGCTTCGGCTATATCTCTTTAGTTTAAATTAGTTTTAGTTTACTTCTTAGCCTCTTAAGTTCAAACCAAAGTGTTGGCTTTTATTGTACACTCCAAGAAGGAGTTCTGTTAAATCTTATTTGAATAATAAAGGGATATTTACCCTTCCATCTTGTTGTTTTTTGTCGCACGAACTCAAGCGATTATTCGCTTATCAGTTAAGATTCTTCACCTTCAACTGTAACTTAGCATTTACAAAGTGAGGAACTCTACACCATTCGGTCCCAAACTCTCATCGGAGAAAAGGATCATTACGGTGGTGGAGGTGTAATGGTTTTGGGAAGCCATTATGTTGGACGACTGCATACCCCTGCTTGTGTTAAGGTGGGTGGGGCCCCATGGCCATTGTGACTGCCCTCTAGACAGTTAGGCGGGCGGGAATTCGCCTACGTTTTAGTATCCCTGCTTGTGTTAAATAAAGTGACTGCTGTGAGGTATAAAGCGGAGATCTTTGAGTCCTATATATTTCATCTTTTCTGGAAGGCAGATGGTCCTGGGTTCTTGTGGCTTAACAAAATACACTCATGGACGACAACACGCATTGACATAGGACTTAATTGGTCTACAATTACCTGGAAAGTGAGGATATTTGCCGCATGGGTTCGAAAACAAGATCTCCTGACCATAACCCTATAGAGATGTCTGGGACCTGCTTGGAGAGGCAGTTTCATATCGCCATTATCCTCCGAGAACTAACCCGGGGTTGCAAACTGCCTTGCTGCGCGACTGCCACAACTATGTCCTGTCCAGCATGCTGTCACGCCGCGCGACCTGTCTGGCTGTGAGAGGGAACCCTATGCCATATTAGGCTCATTTTCAGTTCGATATAACAGCGAGGATTCTGGAAATCCCTGCACTATCTTGTGATCACATCCCTGTGAGTATTAATGATAATCATGCGTACATAAAATGACTTTCCAATGTTACAAATTTCATTAAAATCTGTTCATTAGTTTTTCGTACATTCGATATAATGGGCAAATTCTCTTAATTTCGCTCACGAGTGTAAGTTCTGAGTTGCTCTTTTGAGACATGAAAAAATGCAAGTTGAATTTCGCCAGATGGCCGACTTTAACTTTATTAACTTATGCTTTAACTTTTATTAATTTATTATTACATTAAAATTCAAATTTTAATTCTCTCGTTATCTTGTATCATACTGAATTTTAAGAATACAAGCATTTTACAAAAAGAAGCATTCTAAATTTTCTAATTCGGGGAATTTTGTAATAAGTGTCATTGTTGGTCTGTTTTCAGTGCTGTTTACATAGGCAATTTGAAATGAATTCAATAGTATAAAAATAAAACCAGTGTTTATTATTTGACGATGCGTTCCAAAAAATGGCTTAACAAAATACACTCATGTCCATAAATTAAGGATAATTCGGAGTCACGCGGAAATCTAACTCTAAAGTAAATATATCACCTGTAAAATCACTACAAACATCTTCAAGAATCATATGCAAATTTCAGGAAGTAACCAGATGACACTGGTACATCACAATGACGAGAGTGTAAGACAGTGATATATAAGGAATACAGGCAAAGAAGTAAAATTGTTTGCAGGCACTTTATAAGCATTTCAGTGCAATAACCAAATAGTTATGACGCAAAGGACGCATTTGGATGATTTTTTACGTAGTAGAATTATCGGCCGTCTGGAATGTGGGCGTACCCAACTGGAAGTATCAGACGAAGTTGGAATTGCCCAGAATGTCATCTCCAGGCTTTGGCAACGATTCCAAGATGATAGTAATGTGAGTAGACGTTACAGCACCGGTCGTCCCAGAGTTACAATGCCGAATGAGGACCGGTATTTGGCAGTTACTGCCAAAAGAAACAGGCGGAGCACAGCCTCAGACCTGTCTCGTCAGCTCTCTTCAGCCACTGGTACAATTTCAAGGCAGACCATGTACAGACGCTTAGGGCAGATTGGTCTATATACTTATCTTCAGATGATATGATATACTTATCTTCAGATAAGACAGATACCTGTCAGATGCGTTCCACTTACTGCAACTCCCTGTCGCCTGCGGATAGCCTGGAGTAGAGAGCATGCATTGTGGACACCGCAACAGTGGGCTTGTGTGATGTTTTCGTCGAGTCCAGATTTAGCTTGCAGTCTGATTCTCGCCGGACTTTCATATGGAGAGCTCCAAGTACGCGTTACCATCAAGAAAACATCATTGAACGACACCGTTACGGTGGTGCAGGAGTGCTCGTTTGGGGTGGAATTATTCTGGGTTCCAGAACTGACCTGCATGTTCAAATTGGAACCATGACAAGCGAAATCTATCGGGACGTCATTCTGGAACAACATGTACGTTTGTTTCGGGGCGCGATGGGCGCACAATTTGTGTTTATGGATGACAACACCCGTCCTCACCGTGCAAACATCGTAAGCGAATGCCTTCAATCGGAGGATATCACCCGTATGGAGTGGCCAGCATCCTCACCGGACTTGAATCCAGTAGACCACGTGTGGGACATGCTTGGCCGGCGAGTTGCAGTCCGTCAACCTCCTCTTGCATGTCTACTGGAACTTCGGAGAGAATTGCTTTTTGAGTGGTGTAATATCCCCCAAGATCAGATCGATAATTTGATACTCAGCATGCCTAGGCATTGTACGGACTGTATTGCATCGTCTGGGAGACATACAATGTATTAACAACCATACCAACCATGTAATATTTGTTTTTTTTTTTTGTAAATAGTTTTTTTTTTTTTTTTTTTTTTTGTAATTTGCTCCAAGGAGAAAAAATCGCTATTTTTTTTAATAATATCAAACATATAGCATCTTTTTTTGCTCTTTACCTTTTGTTTAATAAATAGGCTTTACAAATAAGTCAAATTTGTTTTGCTTCTAACTCTTCCTTTGCCTGATTTTGCATTATCCTTAATTTATGGACATGAGTGTACATTGTATGACTAAATATCGTCTTTACATGCACTTAAAAAGTACTATTTTAATGTGATTTTTAAATAAACCGTAGTTTTTTAAGATGCCTAATTAATAAAACGAGCTGCGTATCTAGGAATATTTTTTAAAATTTTTCAAGTGATAATATAACAATTGCTAGCTTTTATCTAGTAGAAAAGTAATTCTGAATTATTGTTGTACAACCATTTTAAGTTATGCTTATATGGTTTAATACAGTGTATTATAACATCAGAGAATTTTCCTGATTGCCAGCATTTTCTGACAAAATATTTAGTTGAATAGCAGTTGAATAATTACCACATAATATAGCAGATGTATATTTCATTCAAATATTCAATATTCCACATAATATAGAAAATGAAATATATTTATTTCCGCACTGTGGCTTATAATGTAGGATATTATAAACATCTTTTATTGATTAGAACCATGAAAACTTTTACGGGGTATGTTCAGAAAAAATATAGATTAAATACATTCTTAATTATAGTAATTAGGTATATAGTTGTATAAATAAAATAAAAATTTCTGCTGGGGTTAGCATTATATGTATTTTTAAATCTTTCTGGTTGTTTATTTTACAAACACCGTATTGTTTTAAATTAAAGATCTTACACCGTAGGAATTGCAACAATTTGGAGATATGCAGTTTGCCAAACCAGTGATTTAGATTAATGCGATGGTAGTGCATAGTGACTCAGAAAGTCCAAGGGTTGGGTTATTAAGCTTGCGACAAAACACATAATTACTGTTTTCATAAAAGGAGACGTGATCATGGAGGATTTTACAAAGAAAAATGCCTTTCATTCATGTTAAGTTCTTCAATTGGGAAATCACGCGGAAGCCAACTGTCAAAGGGAAGGAATGCCTTTGTCTTGGGCCTTCTAAAGGAAACCGTACCGTATTCACTTTGCGCATGAGCAAAATCACAAAACCCAATCATGCAGCGAATCCAATCTCCTGAGTTAGTACTCGTGTTCTGAGTTAGTCGAACTACCAGAATTCAGCGGTTTGAAGTACTCGGCCACTGGTAGGGCTTGCATTAATGTTACACGTAGGTGAAAAATCTCGCACTCCGTTTGCCTAGAATTTGGCCGAAGTGGAATACTCGTGCATAAGCCTATGAAAATTTGATCTGTTTTATCGTAATAACGTTTTATTACTTGAAAAATTTATCATTTATATATTTTCTTTACACAACAGTAGCATTATGAAGCCTAAAGACGTTATTTACCAATTAAAAATCATTACTTATCAAAATGAAATATTCCATTTCTAATGCATCCCCTACTTCAATAATGTATTATTTATTAATTATTTTATAAACATAATCATAGTTGCACTCTTTGAGAATCAGACGCCAGGATTTGATCAGGACTGTCCTGAATTCCTAATTATATCCGGAGATGTGTCTTGTATTGAAACTATCCGGTAATTTTAAATGAATAGCTATAAAAGTTGAAGAAAAAATTTTTCTTTCACACAAGAGAGGAGAAAGCGCGAAGCTTTAATAATGATTTTACTAGGAGGTAGTACTTTAAGATAAAATTTAATTATTTTTGAGATCTTAATGAGTAATTTCCTTAATACACCTTCACATCATCTCCTTTTTGACAAGAGACTTAGTAAAACAGCCTAATTTTCAATATTCTTAACAATTCTGATGACTAGAGTTTATGCATTAACTTGGGATCCTCAACGCTGTGTTCAGACAGCGGCGTAAAGGGCATAGAGGCGTAGTCATAAGGGCATAAAATACGGGAACTCCGTTCACACTTGCGAGAACGAGGTGTAAGCCGTGGCCAATGAGAGAAGCTAAATTTGCGCATGCGTAGATGTGTCTACAACTTTCCTGCGCTGTTCTCCTGTTCGATTGATTTCCCGCGTTCGCTTTGCTTGTTTTGTGACAGCGAAATCTTCTGCAGAACGCCGCTTCGTTTTAGTTTCGCTCTGATTGGTCGACGTTTATCCCAAAGTCGGCGTAAAGTTCAAAACTTTGAACCCTATGCCACGAGCCCTAAACCAGATTTTGTGACGTTGCACAGACTGGTTGCCTTGGCAACGCAGCTCGGATTTAACCACTTATGCCCTTTATGCCACCGTCTGAGCGAAGCTTTAGGCTTCCTCAATATAAAAATATTTTCTTTTAATCAAGGCCTCCGTCACTTTAACTGCACCGAGATTATCGGTAAATTGTTACTTACAGAAGTCCATCAACGGGTCACTTACAATCTGTCCCTCACAAGAACGAAAGAATTTTAAGGAAAATTTTCAAAGTAACTATTCAAATTTGAAAGATTTTGCAGAGACAATAATGAAGAATATAAATACCAACAAAGATACAGTTAGAATTTGGCACTGAGACACAGATTTTGGACTTTATATGTTTTTTTTTTTTTCTTATATTTTCTCTTTTACTGGTCAGTCGCATTTTTTTATCCTACGACCGGCTTGTGCCGGCTAATAGGATCGGGGCTGTGCTCTTATAATAATAATACGTATAAGCGTTATATTTGTATCATATTTTTTTTGTCTTTTTTTCCAAAAAACATTTGAAATATTCTTTAAGTACTTACGTATTATCCCGTCTACCGGCCAAGTAGCGCGATTTAGCGCCCAACTATAGATGATCACTTCCTCTAAAATTCCGCTGTAACGATTGGCAACTGTTACCGAAATTTCCGCCAACGGTCGACGGGAAAATAGGCACCTACTAATTTTTGGTTTGCCAAGGAGTGAGGAAAATGCGTAAATCTTCCCTCTGTTTGGCGATGGTTTGCGACATACATATTCCATATATCAATAATTTTGGCCCCGTTAAAATGATAAGGGAGCCCAGTTATAGCTTACTTTCATTTTTCACAAAATTTTTACCTTCCCTAAAAACGCCATGTTTGGCTGAATTTCAGAATATTAATCAATTTTATTTTTATATAAATTAGAAATCTGTCAAACTTCAACCATTTAGCATTTTCCTGTAAAGACATCTGTGAAGCTTTAACAACTAGTATTTGTGTTGCTGTTCTATATTTTAAATGCTGATATAAACTGATTTAACTAGGGTAAGAATTTCATGCATCTGTAGGAACTGCATAATATTTAGCTGGCCTAAAGTGCGTGACCTTGCATTAAAAAGGAAAACTATTTCAATAATACGTGCTGTCTGAAAGAAATTGCTTCACGGAAATACCATAAAAAAGTTTCAGGTTTTTAAAGCTCGTCGCAATCCTTTGGTGAAAGAAATTAGAATGGTTGTAGATACTTGATAAAACTTTAGAAATTAACCAATAAGGTAGGCTTTCGGATGACGATGACCATGATAACATCTCTTAATAAATACACATGAAACTTTAACCTTTTCACTCGCCTCGTTGTGAAATAATATCAGTACGAAAAGTGTTTTTATACCTGAATTATAGAGGAAAAATCCATTCTCATATTACAAACTTTGCCTAAGATATGCTTAAATAAACAATTTGATAAGATCTCTATAGAAACGCTACAAAATCTTAGAGCTGAATTTTTAAAAAATCGAAAGTTGCAGAAAAAAATATTCGGCTAATCTTTGGAATATGGTAACAGGTAGTTTGGCGACATTTTGGTAAGAGGATAAAGGTTACTAGGTAGGACTTTATCAATAATATGAGAAGTACACAGTTCGAATCACAGATTATTTTGTCTCAGAGAAATGAGAGATATGTGACATTTTCCGGAAATTCCAATCGTGATTTTAGCTAATAAGCACTTGGAAACAAATTCGCTGCTAAAATGCAGAATCACTCTTGTTTGGCGCTTTTTACAAGAGTAAGAAGAATTGGATTTTTGTCAATTTTCTTTCACCTTTTTAAGTGAAAATAGGTCGATGTGTACATGGATAAAGTCAAGAGTGGGCGCAATGCCATTTTTGTGCAATTCTAGGATGTTTTTTTAAATGAAAATAGGTCGACGTGTACATGGATACCGCGTATGTGCAATTCTTATAAACGCGCGAAGCAGTGGGCGATTCTGCACTTTCTCCCAATTTCGCACCTAATCTTCGTCATGATTAAGCACTTTTGTTCCATAAAAGTTCTAGCATAAGCGTAATTCGGCTAGCAGGTTGTTGGAAAAAATGTTGAGTTAAAAAAAAAAAAAATGCCTTTACTTAGTGAAAACAAAATGGCGTCCAAAAAAAAAAAAAAAAAAAAAAACTAGCAGGTTGCTGTAGCAGGGTTGGTCGTCAAATTTTCGCCAAAAAATTGCCAAGTTGTTACCATAATCCGAAGATTCACCTAATATTCTTATCTTTCCACCATCAATATACGATCTTGGTAAGTCTACACAATGCTAAGCATATTCATACGGTTGCATTGCTTAACTAGAATAATCTTGTGGAACACTGTTTAAGTCTGTGGTTACGATTTTAAGAATTTCTTCACTGCTATTGAAATAATAACCTCTGAGGTGAGCTTTCACTTTACAGAAGAGAAAATGGCCATCAGGTTTTTCCTTGATAAGGATGGAATCGTGTGACTGCACATTGTCGGGCAGAAGATATCAGTTATTCGATTGAATTTTCTTAGCCCTAACGCTTATGCTTCAGAAGTCTATCCACTGCGACTCTTTAAAATGAAATTAATTGTCTATCTCTCAGGAAAAAAAAATAACGAATATTTCTTTTCTAATAAAGGAAGATCACCAATATTGTCTTTACCAGAGATATCTGGAAAAGAAACTTTTGTGGGCCACAGTGAACTTTCTCCAGTCCAACCATATGACTGCCATTTTGTCTCAGGATCGTAAACGAAACAGCATCGGCTATCTCCTGTGACAGTTTATTTGATAAAGTAAGAATTAATTAATGCCGACCATTTAGATATTATTTGCTCAAATTTTCTCAACTTTCGAATTCATAACAGCAGGTATTCATTGGATCAGAACAAATGACTAACTGCGTAGATAGTTCTGTCCTTGCAGAGAATAGCTTAGGGAAAGCAAGTTAAGATGACATGACAACAAATACCTTCAGTTATCGTTACCCAGGTTTTCTGGAATTTGTTTGAAATATTGATTTTGAAACTTTGAAATGCACTTTCTGTGTAGAATTTTCTTATTACCATTCGCAGAAATGGTAAAATTCAACACATTTTTCATGTAATGGGATTCAGTTTTATATTCGTCATAAAATGGCGTTTCCATTGCACGTTAAAGTGGCTTAGATCTTAAAATTTTGACATTTCTTTTTAAACTTCAACATTTTTGATAGAATAAGGACGAGCTTACTAAATATGACCTTCTTACAAGGAAAGGTACCGAACTTAACGGCAACAATCACCACATAACTTTCAGGAGTCATGTAAACTTAACCAGTGGTCTCAATTTAGCTACCGAAGCAATTTTATACGACTCACGAATACATTTCCCTTAAATTAATTAGCATTATTATGACATTTATAATTTTGGCAAGAATTTAAGGATCGGAGTAAGATTTGATGATTTGAGTCCAATTTTACGTTATTCTCATTACCATAAAAAACGAAAGTAGAGCTAATTATTGTTTATACTGGGATATAAGTCTTATTCAAAGATATGAAGATACAAATTTTATTAACCTTTTTTCGTACCTGTCAACAGATAAATATCCTTAGTTACGAATTTGTGCAATTACAATAATAACTTTGTTTGGAAATACATTTATATGTGAACAGTTTTTTCCTCGGATAAAAATTAATGAGCTTGTTCCGGTGCGGAACAGAACAACTTAACCTGACTCTTTCACTTCTGGAACTATGCCAAGGAACATAGAATTCAGTTCAACCGTGAGACTCAGACGAACGCATACCCAAGGCAGCTGGAATGCTGTCTATTCTTCACTATTTTTGTTCTGTTCTCGTATTATAAGTTTTATATGTCATTTTCTTGTTTATACTTGTACTGTGCAGTTATTTAATATAAGTTTGTGTTTAAAACGAGGACGGGTACCTAGTTCCTTCACATTACATCGCAACAGAGCTTAAAAAGAGAACCATATTGACTGAAGCAGCTATAATTAGTGATATAGTGTCTAGTAATTGTTTTCTCCAAGGTTCTAGACTTTATCAAAATAGAAGGGCTAAGAGGTATCGTAGCTGAAAGTAGTAGTAAGAAGAATAGAGGTTTATAATTATTTACATAGAAATATACGGTTTGTTTTAATACTTCAAAGAAAAATTTAATTAATAACAGAAATACAATAAGTTCGCTTGTTTATTCTCAGGTTTTGCGTCACATGGAAAGTTCTCGTAATTTGTTTAGTTTTAGTTTAAATTATTTAGTAGTTAATTCAACGTATTAAAGTTATTTGAAATAAATGTCATTCTGAAGACTTCATATACAGCTACCAATGCATTTGAATTAACAAAGTGTAATCAGCAGAAATTTCTTATAGATACCAACCTTCAGATTTTCGACAGATTGAAAATTTCCCCTTTGTTTCATTATTATTACTGTTTATGTAAGGTTTAATAAATATTTAGCAAATAAAGTTTCGAATTTAGTTAAAAAACTTTCAATTTTGGTTAAAAAATTAATTCAGCCTGCCTGCTGCTTTTAAATCGTGAATTTGGCCCACATGCAATTTGAGTTTGAGGCCACTTTTAACCACAGCCACAATACGAACTCCTAGAATAAGCGTATGAAGCGGTTCCTGTGCCAGGTATATTTTTAGTCATAGATTGCCAAATGTTACGGATCTGTGAAGCTTGAGGCATTCTATCCCAAAACGAATAAAGAGTCCCATGTTATGCTTCTTCTAGATTTTTATAAACATATTTTGGATAATTAATGCAACTTTGTGATCCATTGTACGCTGCGAAGAAAAAGGAGGGAACAGTTCCAAATATCTCCCGTTCTACTGGACCGATTGACGAAATTCAAATTGCGTTTTTCATGTCTCGAAACCGCGACTTAGAATATATATTAGATTTATATATAGCATTGTTCTAACATAGGTATTTTGACACAAAATAGGACTTTTTCTGAAGTAACACAACAATTTACTAAATATTAAATTTTGTAAAATTTGGTGCGAAATTTACGGAGAAATTCAAAAATTTATCTTGACGTATTTTTACTTCCTTGTACGAAGTAAAAAGGAAGTATTGTAATCGCGAAAAGTTTCAGGCAGCATATTTCAACGAAAATATCCATTTTGACCGCCATCGAATGCAATTTAACGATGTTTTTGCGTGATATCTGTACGTAAGGGCAGAATAAAATACTCTTTTCCTTCAAAAAAATTATAAAACTGCTTTTAAATTAATTCCGAAGAGAATTTTTCGTGGCGTCTGTACAAACGTATGTACGTACGTGCGTACGTACGTTCGTGCGTACGTACGTATCTCGCATAACTCAAAAACGACTAGCCTCAGAACGTTGAAATTTAGTATATAGGACTGCTATAACATGTAGATGTGCACCTCGTATTTTGATTGCAATCGGCCGCACCAAACGTATATAAATATATTTATATATATATCCACTCTGTTACCCGGCTCAGTAATCTCAGTTTCTTTACTCTTATATGTTTGTAAATTGTACATTTTTTGCTTTAAAAATGATTGAATTATTTTGTTTTTATCTTCCGGTTAAGGTTTTTATGCCTTTAGTAAATCTGTGTGCAATATTTTTAGAATTATCAGAAATTTTAAAGTTTTTTAATTGCCGCTAAGCCTGTTTTTAATGGCGGCCATTGATGTTTACATTTGAAACAGGAGACTAGTGGATTTGTTGCCTATCTAGAGAAACTAAGCTTCGCAACAACAAATATAACGCATTCATTTATTATTGCCAATTAAATGATGCTTAATTCTTTCTGGAATTTTTTCGAGGAAATAAGTGTTTGAAATTTACTTCGTAATTTTTAATATAGATATTTTGAGTTTTTATGTATTTTTGCCTTGTCGCGAAGGGAGAACTGAATTAATTAAATGAGAAATACTCAATCGTCTGTGAAAAACTGTTTCTTTTTTGTTTTGTTTGCTTAATTTCTTTTATACATCGTTCTAGCTTTATTATAGTATTTGAATAGAGCATGTGGCAACGATTAGATAATTCTATTCTTTAAATGATATAAATTTTGTGCATTATGAGTTATAATATGAACGAAATATATACGTTAACTGTTATATAATTATTGGATTATATAACAGTTAACTTAGTTTCCGTTATATAATTATTATATAAGTTAACTGTTATATAATTATTAATACTGTTAAGGGAATCTAGCGCCAGAGTGTCGCTATGGTAAACAAATACCAGAGTGAATTTTAAAGAATGCATTTATTCTATTGTGGTTTATGCGCTGTCGGCGAAGTAGATTTAATTCAATCCAATAAGTTTAAATGAAATGCAAGAAAAAATGCGTATAATTTAATATTCCCATATAATATTCCAATACAAGGAAGTCATGTGGTGTACACATCAGATGTTTTTAGTTTGCGCCAAGAATAATTCTCGAGACGAACTTCTTTATATATGGCAACCTATTTCCCTTTCCCTTCCATCGTGCAGGAACGAAAAAAAAGTCACATGGTTCCTACCCTATTACATTGTTGCATGAGCAGAAGAAAGTCACATCGTTTCAACTTTCAAATAATTTTAACAAAGTGCCTAAACCACAGTTGCTGTTATCGCTTTCGCCAAATATCAAAACGTCCCAATATATAAATTCATATATATCTTCGGAAATTTTGAATAAAAAACTGTAATTTTTTGCAGGTAGGCTTTAGAAACACATCTACTTTAAGATGATGGTAAAAACTTTGTAGATTATAATTCAAAATTGTTTTCGAAAAATTTATAAAAATAATTTTAAAATACAAATTTAAATCATAAAAATGGGCGAATGCTATTTGAAATGAATTTAAATTTTGAAATGTGAAAGAAAAAAATTAAATAAATTTAATGAAAAAGGAGATAATTATAAATATATACACAAAGATATATACATAAATATATATCAAATTCAATTAACATTGAGGAGCTAAAATGTTGAGAGCTAATTTTTTAAAAACTATTTGTGCGATTTTTACAAAACGTGGCAGTTTGGCGTAATTCGAGTCGTAGAATCGAAATATGGGAAAAATATTGGCATGTCATTTCAGAAAAAGGATCGATTTTCTGTAAAAATACCTATATTAGAACAATGCTATATATAAATCTAATACATATCCCAAGTCGCGCTTTCGAGCCATAAAAAAAAAAAAAAAAAAAAAAAAAAAAAAAAAAAACGCAAGTTGAATTTTGTCAATCGACCTAGTAGAACGGGAGAAATAGAACTGACTTTTTTTTAAAAACCATCATTTCTTAAAATGGAAACATGGATCTGCGGTCTCACTGTATTCATTAGATCTCTCTCAGAAAAAGTAGTGCTTTTATTGCAGTTTTTCATTCGTCAATTAATATGAAATCCTTGTTGGAACTTTCTAGATATCTACAAAGGCTGTGAACTTCGAAAACTGCTTTCTAAAGAATCAAAAATACTTTTTCCTTTAACGGCTTAATGTTTTCATTTCTGGCTTTATAACGGATACTTATTCCTTTAGAGATTTGTCTGAGTTTAATATCATGTGTTACACAAATGTATTTCAAAAGAATATACCATGAATTTAAAACTCTGCCTTTCAAAGTTTCCCTATTTTATTACTTAAAATTACCGTTTTGTATGAATGAGTTCTAGAATCTGATAACTTATTTAGGGGAATTATTATTAAATAGTTTCTACGTTCAGATAATTTCCGCTAACTTCAGAAATTTAATCAAAAATTTTCAAAAATAAATATAAAAGCCATTATAAATTATTATACATACACATATTTGGTTAAAACTTCACAGTAATTAGCTTATATTTTCTCATGCCTGTATCGATAACTTGAGATTATGTAGGTACTATATTACTTTACATATAAAAAAGCATAATACAGGAACAATTTTTGGTACTTTTCCGTTTTGCCGGCGCAAACGATAAAGCCGCCAATAATGGTTTAACTGATGCCAGACGAAATATCTTCGCTGGTAACCTTTTACGCCTCAGTTTCAAAACAAGTTGAAGCCATTTCTTATCAGATTGTTTCTTTCAATACTGGCATATAGAATTTTTACACGATATTTAAATTTTATCCCCTAAGACAATTCACGGTGATAAGTCAATTAGTTCTAAGTCAATTAGAACGCAATTACACCGCTCATCCGAAGGCGAAATCAAGTGTTAAATTCATCAATTCTAATGAGAATGCACAAGCGAAGTAAAGCACTGCGGTTTTACATAATTTCTGAGTAAGCTATTCGTACGAATTGAAATAATTCTTGCATTTAAACTTGTATTCCAAATTAAGATTTAACTTGAAATTAATGTAGATAATTACTGAGCGAATTAGATTTTAGTAGCGTAGTTTACGTGAGATGAGATCACTTGGGGTCACGTGATACGAACCGGCGAATCAGGATTTTGAACCATGAAATCATAGTAAATTCTTAAATTAATGTCTTTTTACAAATTTATTGTCTTTATTTATTGGCTTTTTACAAAATTTTAAACCATATTAAAATGTTTATGCCTTCAAAATAAAAAAAAATTCTTAGAATTAACATTTTTTATGTGTATACTGTATGTTGTCGCCAACAAAGTCTGCTTGGCGAGATTTGCGCCGGCGAAACGGAAAAGTACCCAATTTTTTAAATACGAATCACCAATAACGTTTCACACACACTGAATATTTATTTACAAAATATTTGTACAAAATGTTCTTAGGTTTCGAAACATAATCCATATTCGATAGTGAGATGATATGCAAACTTCTTATCCTCCTCTTCCGCAGCAGTTGTTGTAGAGTCTGCAACATCCTTCTCTATGTGCTCTAGAGAACAACCTACAAGATCTGGAGCATAATGTTTGATCAATGCGCTCGGAGAGCCTTTGGGCGGCCATTATGTCGAATGTAGCACTCAAGAGGCAGAGCACTAGGATAGCTGTCAAAACGACTTTCATAGTGCTGGAAGGACAAAAATTTGCTCGATTATAACTCATTTTTCTTAGCTTGTTAGTAGAGCTCTTGGGATGTTAGTGCAAAGCTTGTTAGATCCACTCCTTTGCAAATGGCAAACGTAGCATCTTTTATATGTTTGTTATCACGCCACCACCGATTGTAAATTTAATTTTAGTCATATTCGAAATACTAAATTACGGTTAGCAAACACCCACTTGTACTGTAAAAATCATTAATGCTAAGTGCAAGATATCAAAATGAAAAGAACCCAAAACATTCAAATTAAATCTAGGAAAATATTTAATGCTGTATTCAGGTCAAGGTTTTGCAGTTGCAGTTGAATCTTTCAAAATCTTTTGTATCTTATGCATTTTTATAAATTTTTTGGGATTAAAAAATGTTTGGAATGATATATTTATTCATGGATTTTGATACTTGCACTTGATTTACATATGCTCTCAGAATTTAAATGATGCTGTAGATTAGTTCGCAGCAACAATTAATCATTTATCTGTTTGCATTAAATTTCATTATTTAAAATTTAATTAACTTTTTACGAATAGAGAATGTTCGTTGAATTCAAGAATTTTTTTTTTCAAAATCTCTCGAAAGCGCACACTAGCTAGTGATTATAAAGAAACCTGAACAACGGTGTTGGCATAAAGACAGAAGGTTTCACGAACGTTATAGGCAGTAAAATGAAAGTCTATTTTTGCTAAAATAATCTTTCCATTAAAGTCTGTTTTGGGGGCAATCAACTTCAAACAGTAGCAAACCTTTTCGCGAGTTCTTTGAAAAGCACAGACTCCAAAAGCATCTTACTACTACATTACATTCTCCTAGATTTTTATTTTACCCAAGACAAATCTCTAGGCTTTTTAAAGTAAAAATCCAGGAAATTTGTAGCTTGGAAATTTTAGTCAAAATTGGAATATTAAACTCTAGTTAGCAAATACTCAGATATATTTTCAAGATTACTAGCATTATATGTAGAATACCCAAATAAAAAATTTAAAGACATTGCCTAGTATATCAATGAATGACTTTTAGAACCTAAAAGGCCTCAGATAATATTTTAATATTATGCACACTGAAAAAATACTAAAGCAAAAGTCTTCATGAGCTTTGTGGCCCACAAAATTGAAGTCTGTTACTGGTGCCATTAGATTAAACTCTACTGTAGTCTTACTTTCAGCATCACATCAAAAATATTACATATCAGGCCAATGAATGACTTCTGGGAATTAAAAGGGCACAAAAATTCTTAATACTGTTTGCATTTCTGACATGTGCAATCGCAGTAGAATCTCTGATAATGAATTGTTTTTAAAAAGCGACAGAAATTAGGTTATATTGTATTTCCAGCTATGCAATCGCTGTGAATACTACAAATTGTCTTTGTATCCTCTCAAGAATGTGCAGTCGTAAAAACAAATGTAACAATGGCCTTTACCGGCAGCGCAGCTGGTATATTTGGAAATGGTGCTTACCAGCCTGTTTAAGCTCTGCCAGTGATTCTAATTAAAACAATGGTCTTGACTTCAAAGCAGAAAATTTCATGCGCATTGCAACTATCAAAATTCAATTCCGTTATTATTTTTATCTAACAATATCTGAGGAAGCATTGCCAGGAGAGGAAGATATGTTTCCTGGGCAGCAAAACTGAAAATTGCAAAAACTCTTTTCCCAAAGAAGTTTCCTGAAAAGCATAGACATCTTCAAATGTCCTGTCCCTGAATTAACTCTACTGAATATTTACATGTGAGTTAACATCCAAAAACATTGTCTACAAGATTTTCAGAAACTGAAACGATTTTCTAGAGATAAAATGTTTTACGTGTAATGAAGTTGTGATTTCAGTTACCTCGAACATGCTTGAACTCGAACAACAAAAGGAAATCCACTACTATGTGAATATGTATGTGTCATATTATATATTAATCGTTACATCTATTAAGTATTTCTCCCACTTCCCTAGCGTGCCTTCGCGGTGTAACGGTAGCACGCTGGGCCGGTATTCCAGAGGTCCGTGGTTCGATTCCCTGCGAAGGCGGTTGTTAATTTTTCATCTCTCCGGTTTCCAAAAATTCCTAATGACTCTACAAGCGGCGCCCGAACTAAAAGGGTTGTGGATGATGATTCTCCGCACCCAGGATTTGGCGACTAGGTCCCCTAAAACCCTAGTCGCCCTTTAAAAAGGGGAGTATATAAGGTATTGCTCCCACTTCCCTAGCATGCCTTCGTGGTGTAACGGTAGCACGCTGGGCCGGTATTCCAGAGGTCCGTGGTTTGATTCCCGGCGAAGGCGGTTGTTAATTTTTCATCTCTCCGGTTTCCAAAAATTCCTAATGACTCTACACATCTAGCACCTATAGTGAAGACATGCGCAGCGAAGGGGCGGGGAAGGAAGAAAGGAGGAACTAAGATAGGCAACTGAGAAGAAGTGCGCAATATGAATATGCTTCGAACTTTGCATTGCCTAAATATCTTTCAAACAAACATTTTAACTTTCATTTAATTGCAAATAATACAGCCATGCACATTTACAAAATCCTACTAAATATGTTAGTCCATCTTTTACGTATTGTTAGTCCAAGTTATATGTAACTCCATTTTTCATTCAAAAAGAACAAACTTCTGACTATCTGATGTTCTAGAAACATAACCATGATATGATATCTAGTGATATTTATCAGTACGCTCAAATTGCATATTCTTTCAATACATATACCACTGCATGTGCCGTGATAGGAATCTGTGTATGGTTTATGTCACATCTATTAACGCTTTGAGAAGTCTTTAATTATTACCGTTCTGTTTACATGATAAGTTTAATTATTTGATGCAGTACGAATGTAATTAACACTATAACATTTTTAAGTGTTTTCATATCCTGTACAGCTAAAGAGTACAGTCATTTACGAAACCACTGTCTTCATATGACATTGCGTTCTTTGCATTTTTCGGTTAATTCGGGAATGAGATGATATATGGCTGAGTTATATCTAACTCACAGAATACAGAAGTTGTACATTTTCTTCTGAAAGTGTCAAACTATTAAATAGGTATTGTCGCTAAATTGTGAGGCAAAACTTCTTGTGTAAAGAAGGCAAGCATTTTTCTGTAAAAATTCAATTTGTTTTCCTTTTAAATTTTCTTTTAAATTTAATTTTAAACATACCTTCCACTGCATATTATAAAAAATAATGTTCCTGTGTTCTGTCTCTAACAATGAGTGCTATTATCTGGTTAAATTAAGACACAATAACACGCCGAATAAATACTAATTCATAAGTCAAACAACAAAAATCGGCGTTATAAAGGTTTTGCAGCTGAGGATGGTGGTTCGGTAAAACCATCGAAACTAGTCCTGTGAAAATTTTGTAAATATAACGCAGATTTTTGTTGTTTGACTTCTGAATTAGTACCTGGTTAAATATTAAGGAAAAGTTAAGAATTGTATTTGAATTGTTTTAATTAACAGTTAATGAATTTTTAGTTAACAAGAAAGGGATAGTTTTTAATTTAATGTTTATTTATTTATTAATTCTGAAGTAGGTAAAAGGAAAAAGTTGTTGTTGTTGTTGTTTGTTGTTGTTGTTGTTGTTTGTTCTTGTTTGTTGTTGTTGTTGTTTGTTGTTGTTTGCTGTTGCTGTTGTTGTTTGTTGTTTGTTGTTGTTGTTGTTTGCTGTTGTTTGTTGTTTGCTGTTGTTGTTGTTGCTGCTGCTGTTTGTTGTTGTTGTTGTTGTTGTTTTCTGTTTGTTGTTGTTTGTTGTTGTTGTTGTTGTATGTGTGTGTTTTTGTTTCGTTAGTAATAAGTTTTTTAAAGCAGTATAGCAGTAAAGACAGTAAAGATAGTCACTCATAACTTTTTTTTTTTTGCTACCAGTTGCTTTATTAAAAATGAGTAAATGATTAAACGATTTTTAATTAATGCAATAAAGAAAACATTGTAATATAAATTTTAAACACTAGTTATGGAAAAAATAAAAAGTTTTTCTGAAAAATTGACAAGCCTTGACGTAGTAAAACTGTTTGATATTCCTGTTATTAATTAATTCAGAAAGCTATAAAAATGTACATACTGAAACAGTCTTCATTCACGCAATCATTCATCATCGTCATCATTATTATTTTGAATATAAGGGATTTTAAAACTATCCAAAAAATATAAATTTAATTAAAATGTCTGGGCTCCCTTATCGTCTGATTAGTATTTACAAGCTCACCTTTTTGTCTGAAAAAAATAGTTTTGAGCGCACTTCCGCATATCAGCAAAAACAAATTATAGCTTCTCTAACTGTAACACTGTAGAGACTACTAGGATTTCCGGAGCAAAGAATCAACTGCGCTTTCGTCTAGATTTGAACACCTATATTTCTGACGTTAACTGGACATGCACATGGATACTTACACTACGAAAGCGCGCACGGGGAAGGCGATTATTCCTTATATTCTCTCTCATTTATAATGCAACTGGGAGACGTACGGGACTCAGTAGATCAAATCCAGGTGGTAATCAGTTATCTTTTATTATAATTTAGTTGGACCGACACTAGAGTGATTGTTAGATAAAGCCAGAAAACATTAAAAATAAACTAAGTCCACGTCGAGATCCAGAATTCGGATCTCCGAATAAACAGCTGGATATGTTAACCACTTACATATCTCGATCATCTCTTAAAAGGCAAGCGACAGAAGTAGCAGAGTCAAAATAAGAATGGGCGTAATTATTGCATTTATGTAACACAGAAATAAATTGTCAAACAAATGTTGAAATGTAGTTAAAAATTGATGTCCAAATTGAAATGGAAGGCCAATTTGATGTTTTATGTATTATAATTTGGGAATGGTGAATATTGATGTTATATCAGACTGCTATACGTAAAGCGGGAGGGCGGAACTCAGCTTTCTTCTACAGCTGTGACATGAAAATGACGACGAAGAAGCATGTGCCTAGGTAAAAACTGTGTGCAGAACATAGATAAAGATTCCTCATCTCCTATTGTGAACCAAACACTAAAAAAAAAAAAAAAAAAAAAAAATATTTGCTTCAATACGGGAAAAATCATTTTAGTCGATTATACAAATTTAGTAACTAATTCGTTCTTTCGCTGAATTAATTGCAAAATTGCATGTATTTTTGATAAGTTTAACTTTCATGTATTTTTTTTTTTTTTTCTATTTATATAAATCGCAGTTCGCATTCCAGGTATGTGTGAACTATCTATAGCATTCCTTGACAGCGCGGCTTAATACGCACTCTTCAAACAATGTGGGGCCTTGAAATTTCACACTAAAGAGTATGAACTATATATTCGGTAAAAAATAATCCATAAATCATCTCATGTCCGCATCCTCTTGTCAGAAAATTACATTTTTCATTTCTTCCGAGACTAAATTATTAAGAAAAATCTTTCATAGGCGAGTTCGTGGAGGCGCTTCATATTCATAAAAAATCTTTCTGTTCCAGACAATGATCCCGAATCTAATCTCTTTTTACAGTCAGCTTTTTTTAAGTCGCTTTACATTCCCTCTTCGATCAACAGATGGCGCCAGTAACTTCCTTTTCTATCATTTACCTTTTTTCCTGTTACTCTCACTTTTGCAAGTTTCTTTTTCGTCAATTTCGCTTCCGACGCTGAAAAGAAATATATTATCAAGATTGTTCCCAAAGTAGATGCAACCGGTGCTACAGCACTGCGTGGCAGAATTTAGGGATCGCTGTGGGCTTCCACCCTTTTATCTAATGACTAAATGTGGAGGAACCTAGTGAGCAGTTAAGCGAATAATCGCTGAAGCTCACGAACAGAGACGTAAACTCGAGAAGGGTTCAATTACCCTTTATTGCTCGAATTAAGAGTTAGCAGATGGAACTTTCTCAGGGCGTACAGCAAAGCCTCACTTGGGCTTGAACTCAAAATAATAAGAAATAAGACTTGACTAATGCTTAGCTAAAATATAGCCGGAGCTATCTAAATTCTAAGTAGTTGGCTTCTAAATATCGAATGAGCTGGCGAAGCTATCAAAAGGGCCTGGAATACGGCCAAGCGTAGTAACAGCTTAGAAAGACGTTGCCAAAAGGCAAACGCGCGTGGGGCAGGAACTCTGGGCTGTCTCTCGAAGTCAGTGGAACTTCGAATTAAATATTACTCTTACTCATTTGCATTAAACGCGATTCTAAAAACACATTCTGGTAGGAAATTGTAAGTTGAAATTAGGATGGACAGGAAAGTAGCTTTAACTAAAAGTAATTGCTAAAAAGTTAGGATAAACCCTACACTACACTGGCGACAAAAAAGTCTAACGTCAACTCTCGTTAAGCCTTCGAAACTTTTTTTAATGGCGGGTGTTAGCTATTTTTAGGCTTTCGTCCCTTCTAAGGGCAGAAGTGGTGGTCATTTTATTATGGACACACCTAATAGGTGGCCACTGTTACCTCCTACGACGGAACAGCCAATTTACATCCGTGCCTTCCTGCAAATTTACTACTTCACGCTATGCCTTTTATAGTTGCTTATTGTTGCTTTCGTTAATATTACTATAAACCAGTGGAGTAGCGAGCATAACTGGCCCCCGGGTGGCAAAATACCTTTTTGGCGCCCCCTTCCCCGAAAAAAACACAGTGATTTGATGAAAATCTTGTTTGTAGATAATTTGGCGCCCCTCTGCGAGCGGCGCCCGGGGCATCATAAACCCCCTTGCCCCCCTCGCTACGCCACTGCTATAAACTAAAATTAAACTCAATGGCTTAAACAGCCCTAAAGGGCTAAGGCCTGCAGTTCCCCGAAATCTGCTTTCTTGACCTTAGGCCCCAGGGTGCGTAAGCATATGCCCTCAACAAGTGGTCAGCTTGTCACAGGACCGCCAGTGAACTTGGTACTCATCAACCCAAGGGATGGAAATCAAGGGATGAAAGGCTGAGTCGACCTTGGCCAGCCCGGGGTTTGAGCCCCGGACCTGTGGTGCTGCTGCGCGATGCGCTAGCTACTGCGCCACCGAGCTTCTCAATATTACTACATAAAGATACAATTTCTGGTTGAAGATTGATCATACCGTTTTCCCGCTTCCATGCATTTTGATTATTTCCACCTTCTGAATTTGTCATATTGCTGTTTAGGTTATCAAAATTGGTGTAACCGGGTTCAAATACTAACTCACAGAAGTAATACAATTCGTGATGAATTTTATACCTAAATTTTAAATGATGAACACATTAGATTTTTTGCAATGATCACATCCAGTTCTTCCGACGGTACAATAATTATATTTATACAGAAAGGAGAATTTTTTTATGGGGTGGAGGAGGGGTGATAAAATTGGTCTGCATAATGTAGTTTATTGGCAAGACAGCACAGAAACATTATTTTTATGCTAAAGACCGAGCACTTCGTAATCAAATATTCATTGGAATAGCCAAAAACTTCAGCCGTCTCTTCTCAGAAATTGATGCCCAGGTTAATGGTGCGGATACAAGACCTATAAGATAAGGGGACAGATTGTCATGAACAACTTCTGAACTGGTGTTCAGTGACACGGCAGCCAGTGTCGTTAACCATCGTATCGAACAGGCACATAAACATGGTACTGTAATGAAGGTCAAAATTCTTAGTCCAGGCCCTGGTGACCAGAAACAGTTCAAGACTAAGAAATGAGTTGAAAATAAATTGTGCTCTTGCCTGGAGTCGAACACGGTAACTTTTGCATAGAGAACTTTTATGCTAAATGTTGCAACACGAAAGAATACCTTTAATTCTCTATATTTTTCCCAGCCTGAAGGTCATTGAAGAAAACGGGAAACGCTCAGCTAGTCAGTTCTAGTTCGGGGCAAGGCATTTTGTTACGGAGTACCTTTGCAATTAAATGCAATTGCCTGCACATCTTCGTTAGTAAAAAACTGAATTGAATAAGAGAGAGCATTCGCTAAAGAAACTGAAAAGAAAAGCGGATGAGGCTGAAGAAAGTAGATCGATTGATGGACAAAGAAGATAACTGCCTATGATTTGCCACAATGAAAGCAGTGATTAGCCCCCCCCCCCGTCACTGAGGCAAGCCTGCAATGGGCATTCTAGGTTGGTGACTATTAAGTTTGGGGACAGAGAAAAAGAAAACTGAAACTCAAAAGCGAGAAGTTCTTGTACATATGCTTGACCCTGCTTGAACCTTGATCTTCTGTGTGCCAACTGTTACGTCATAAGAACATTATTAGGAGAAATGTTTTCCATTTTTACAGTTTCCTCTCATAAATAAAAAGTAAATATTGGCACACTTTAAAAAAATGATTACATAGTCTCGATCACATTGATTGATTATATAATCAGTCTGTTAATTACTACAAAGTCTACAAAATTTATCGACTGCATAATGAATAAGTATTGATTGCACAGCCTCTATACCAATCTTTGCATCGCAAGAAAACATAGACAAATGTCTTCCATTCCTTATAGTTTCATATTATAGGTAGGTGATAATTTCAAAAGGGTAACCAAACATGCAATTATCTGCCTCTGCATATGTGTATATCCGATAGA
Source organism: Stegodyphus dumicola (assembly GCF_044657685.1). NCBI lineage: Eukaryota > Metazoa > Arthropoda > Arachnida > Araneae > Eresidae > Stegodyphus > Stegodyphus dumicola. The sequence continues at coordinate 14,170,880 of NC_140772.1, read as the reverse complement.
ACACCTATATGACAAGATTATGAAAGTGTTATTCGTAAATAATCGGAAACATTCGGCATTTGCTTCAGCTCCAGAATCATTGATGTTGTATAATATGTAGCGTAAATATATATAGAAAAAAAGTAAAAATATTGATAAATTTTACAATTAACCAGCCTGAGATGCTAAACTCAATGTTTAAGGTTACATCTGAATAATTCTTAGGCAAAGAAGACGAAATTTGCTGAATGGATTATGAAAGCCAAAAGATGAGCCAATTAAAGGAAAAGACACTGACTGTGAAAAGAAGTAGACACTGATGAGAAAAAAAGTTTACTTAAAATATTTCTTAGTGTGAGACTGCCAAAGCAGTAAGTACATTTGCAAAAACTGCTTTGTGACATTATATTGGCATATCAGATAATTTGAAATAATTGATAATTCGGCATTACTATAATGTATTTTCTCCCTCCTCCCCGAGGGTCTTCGTGACGTAATTGGAAAGTTTGTCCGGCTAGCAATCGGAAGGTCCTAAGTTCGAAACCCAACAAAGGCAATAAACATTTTTCACCTTTCCTTGTGCCTAATTATAATTAAATAAGTGCCTAATTATCTCTACGATGGCTCCTAAATTAACATGTCATGAACGATAATTCCAAAGCACCAGGATATGGCGACTGAGTCACCATCTCTCCAGTCATTCTTTAAGTGAAAGAGAATGAAAGGTATTTTTTCCTCCATCTGGCTTGCCCTCGTGGTGTAATTGACAGCCCACCCGGCTAGAAGTCGGAGGGCCGAGCCTCGAATCCTGGCTGGGGCATTGTTATTTGTCTCACCTTTCCTGCTTCAAAATAATTCTAAAAATGACTCTATAGTACAAAATCTTGAAACATTACTTTTTTTTTTTTTATTGAACATGTATTGTGTTTCTTAAAAGGATATTTTATTTTATTACATAAAAAAAATTCGGTACATTAAGAACGTAGAATAATTTTTTGAGTATAACAATAAATAAGGAAAATATAGTAGCTCATAGTTAGGCGAAATTATTTAATTAATAGCGAATATATTCAGAACTGGTTTCTAGACTAGAACTAGAAAGAAACCCATATATTGTTCAATTTGGCTCTTAGATATTGGTTGTCAGAGTGGCTTTCACACTACTGTAACTTTAATTAAACCATTCAGTAATATTCCATGTAATAATTTACTCGTTTTCAACCACACACACACACGCTGGGAGATTTATTAATAAAAGATTGCAAAACTTAGTTTAAGCTATTTTCGGATACGCCTGAGCAAGCAAAATCTTTTCGATCTTAATTAGTTGCGACAAGCGAGACATTCACAAAACATAAATTATAAATAACATTCTATTTACAAAATAAAAATAAATAAAAACAATTTAACTAAATATAAATTTGAAATATTATAACAATGTAGATTTGGATTTAATTAAATGTTTCTAGTTATTCACAAATTTAATTAATAGCGAATGCATTTAAATTTATTATTATTATGTTTATTTAAATTATTTAAAACATTATTTCAAAACTATGATTGATTCAAGGGCAGTTAAAAGTCATAAAAAGGATGATTAATTAATATTATAACATAACAGTAAATGCTATTAAAGTTTTATTTGTATTTTCAAGCAATTTAATCTAGATAAAATATTCATTCGTTTATATAAAGTTGGTTAGTAAATTATTATATATTCCGAATGATGCATAATTACATTATATGCTATTGTATGTTAAAAAACAAAAAAAACTTTTCAAATACTTTGTCCACGTTTACTATCAGTACTGTTATCCCATGTTATTCTATATTTTCGTAGGTAATTTTGTTTTATACTGATGGTGTTGGATTTCAACTATTTAAGGAAGCATAACTTTGAGATGCATATCAGATATTAAAATTCTTCGCAGCACTCTTAGTAATTAAACATTGCAAGAAAATACACAAAAATATTTTTAAAAAAATTAAATTATGTGCACATGTGTGGATTTCGGAGAGCTGTAAAATTATTTTTCTCTTATTCGCAAAATGTATTCAAGTTAATCAGGATTATTTTCTCTGAATCAGAAAATACGTAATGCATATCCCACTGAAGTTTCAAAAATGCCAAAAGTTCGTTTTAAATGCATTGTTTTAATAAATAGTAGTTTTTAAGTTTGAACTTATGCATATTTTAAGGTCCTCTAAGATCCAGAAATGTGTAATCTTTCTCCTTCATTACGTGAACATAATTAATTTCAAATATAACTGTATCTTTTAATACTGAAAAGACTGAAAAGAATACTTTTAATACTGAACAGAAAGGTCAGACCTATATTGAAGATACTTAAGTGGACTCGTACACCTTAAAACCCGTAAGATCTTCGAATATGTGACTGTTGCAAGAATTGGGATAACTTATTTATTTTTAAAGCAATTACTTCCAACGTTTTACAGCTGACTACATAATATATAATTGCTTTCTGAAATAGTGATCAGAAAGTTTGTGTTGCCACAAATATTTTTATAATTTAATCCGCTTTTTGACAAAAATTTGCGTCATGTTTCCAACTTGCGCGCACAGTTTAAAACATTCTGTTGCATAATTTAATTCCATATTTAATGTATAGCTTTTATAACATTTGGAAACTACTGTTAACCTAAAATTCTAAGAATTTTATGTTAAGTTTTTATTTTATTTGGAGTCAAGTTTATAAAGTGTATTTTATTAAAAAAATCTGTAATGTTTTCGTCCATAAAATTTTTTAATATTAAAATATTCATCAGATTTTTGGTTCCGTTAAAAAATAGGGCTCATATAAAGAATTCCATCAAATTTCAAGTATGTACCATTAGCCATTTTTAAAATATCGTGCGCGCAAGGTGGAAACGTGACGAAACATTTTGTCACAAATCGGATTAAATTACAAAAATATTTGTGGCAACACAAACTTTCTGGTCACTAGTTTCCAAAGCAGCTATATTATGTAGTCAGCTGTAAAAGGTTTGAAATAATTGATTTTAAAATAAATAAAATATCCCAATTCTTGTAACAGTCACATATTCGAAGGGTAAGAGGTTTAAGGTATATGAGCCTCCTTAAGAAATTATTTCCAAGAAAACAAGTAAAAACTTCAGTATTTTAATACATGCAAGATAGACATTGTAACGTGGAACTGAACATCGGTTTTCATATACGTTTATAAAACGTTTGATGTCTTGGGAACTAAAATTAGCGTTTAAAATTTTCTCCAAACTTTTAAGAACTAATAACTGACTTCCAGATCTTCTCGAATAGTAACTATAAAGTTCTTCTCCAGTTTTAATTAAAAACAAAGATAATTCACAAAGATGATTCTAACTTTTTTTTAACAAAAAAGGGTGGGGGGATTTTAAGGGATAGGAATGTTATGTGAACTTATAACAGGTATAATAGCGTTCTACAGATTCATCAATAAAATTATGGGTTTTGAGAATGCTTCCCAATTTTGCATTTACATTGGATTTAATGAAACGGTTGATAATTTTATTTTTAATAATAACAAGACAGTTCGATATTTGGTTATAGATGACGCATACACCGAAATTTACACGATCCTTCTCAGGCAAACATAATAAGTCATCCGCTAAAAGGCCATGCTCGAACACCTTAAATCCATACTATACCAGTTTTAGGTTAAGATTTAAAATACAGTGTGGTATACTATTAACGTTACATTAGTTTAATTGTTAAATCAGGTTTAGTCTTTCGCTAACTAGCAAAAAGAACTGTAATGAATGAATGTAGAAAAATGTGACACATAGCAATCAATTAGTTTTTAAATAAATAATTTCCATTTGCTGAGAAGCTCTAAATTGGTAATTAGTGATGTCCTGCACTAAGGAATTGAATAATTATATTTATTAATATTACGCGTTTGCCTAAAGTTTCTCTAAATTGCCCCTAATGAGTATCCTCAGTTTAGTTTTTGCTAAACTGAGTTACGTATGTAAAAGTTTGGTTACGTTAAAAAAATACCCCTTTCCATCCCTCTTCCTTTTTAGAACCATGAAGAGTAAAAGTAAAATATTCTTACCTTTTGTGGTAGGAGTGCAAATGCAAGCGAGTATCTATTATGCAAGCATGCCGTACTAACCCTCTTATATACATACAAACATATGGTGCAATTCAGCATCCGAGTTTAGTGACCCACACTTTGGAGGAAGTTCTGCATTAGACCCTCTTTTCATAGGAACTTGTTTTGCTGCTGTAAGAGGAAATAATAACAATAAATAAACGTATGGATGCATGTATTAAAGATGCAATTCCCGTAGCTTGAATATTTAAAGAACAAGAGCGTTCTCTCCACCCCCCGACTTTTTATTGGCGCAAATGTCCGAAACGACAATTTAGGTTAAAAGCATGGAACATTTTTTTTCGAGGGATTAAGCTCCTAAATGAAGGGATTACAAGTTCCTCCCCCCCTCTGGATAGTGCGATATTTTGCACTCTGCTATGAAGGGAAAAAAACAGCTTTTTTTTTTTTTCCCTCTTTTGTTTTTTTTCCTCAAAAGGGATGCTCGTAAACATTCGCTCTTCCGGCACGCTGTATCCTGATGGGGAAGACATGGGGAAGCTGGGCAGTTCCGAGAAGTACGAAATACTGAAAATTGCAGTTACGTGGTAAACATCCCATATTGGCAAAACTTTTTACTGCGTTTTCCAAAATGTGGAATAACTGACAATAGGGGGTAGTTATTTATTACTCTCTTTATCTGTTTTTCCCCCTCTCATTTCGATGGGAATTTAATGCAATATTTGTAGCGCTTCAACAACATAGTACTCTGCATTGAGCAGCTTTCGACTTCGGACAACTCTTCTGTCCCGACACTATGTCGTAACCAAGATTGTTCACATCCATGCATTAAGAGGTCCAGAAAAATTCTAAGGTGTGGGTTCCATCCCCGAATACAGAAGAGAAAAATGAAATGAAAAAGCTGATTTCCTTGCAAAAAAAAGGAGCCATAGTATGCAGAAACCTAATAAAAGCATTAGCTGCCATTCTCTAAATATTTTGACAAATTCGCTAACCAGTTATTTTATGTTTTGAAATCTTTACTGTTCCTTCTCTCTTCCGTTCCTGACAGAATGCAAATTAATTCGCGTGTATTAAAGTGAAAATTTGTACTTTTTGAGATTGTTAAGATTCCGCCTCTTGAAGGCTACGTTACTAGGTTTGCTATTCTAAGAGAAGAGTTCTTGTCTTCGGCGTTGCATAATAGCTGCGGACAGTAAATAGCTGCCAACTTCGCAGTAAATTACTCCTTGTAGCCTTTGGCAATTAGAAATTTAAATTTAGCTTTACATTTGAATTTCTACTTCGAATTTCTTGCCAAAAATGCTGGCAGACTTGTTCATCGTATTACATTTTAAAAAGGTTCTTTTACACCCTCCTCAAGCCTTCTGTTGCACTTCGGATCAAGCGACAGTACGTTAGTACGTTGCAGTCAGGTGCCCGCGCGTGAGCGCTACCCTAGTATATCTGACTGAGCGATTTTCGATCAAATGCAGTTCCTAATTTGGCGCCGGTATGATCATACGTGAAGATGGCATAATCTGGTGAAGATCCCGAAGAGACTGGCCACCGCAGAGGCTAACACGCTCCATCGGGCGAGGGCAAGTGCGGAGTAAGAACTGTTGCACTTCAGACATAGCGATAAGTCGCCTTAACGTCTACCAATGGGTTTGGTCACAGTTCTAACAGTGAAAGACATCTTCATGCATAATCATTGAAAACATATAGTGATAAGACTTGGGACATTCTTTGTACAAATCCACCTTCTAATCTATCTAACTACCAATATTTAGATATTTTTACCACTCGGCTGTTGGTTAAATGACACTATAGTGGGCTATCTTTAAACAAGCGCACCGAAAGGCGCATTCATTTTCAAATAGGTACAGAACGTACTTTGCAGAGTTTTATTGTGTCCCTAAAGAGAATGTTTGCCTATTGTCAAGCTGGTCTAAAGCTGAAAGCTAAAAACTAAAGCTGAAAGCAGGCAAAAGCTGAAAGCTGGCCCAAACCCAAGAATACGAGTTGCTTTAAGGCTGGCTCTTTGCTTGTGTTCTACCGCTTGTGGTGCAGCCTGTGATTAGATAAGCCTTTCTATTCAAAGTTTAAATTTCAATAAGTGCGCAACTTCTGTTTATAAATAAAATCTCGGGTAGTTGTGGGATGTCTGTTATTAGGGAGTTGAACTTAAAATTTAAATTATCTCTACGCAGGAGACTAAATATGCAAACAACCTTGTAGTGTTGCGTGGCCCCAACTTGTCAGCAACTATGGTAGTGACTGTTATGAACTGTAAATTACACAAACTCGTAAGAAGGGTTTAAATCCCTTTTAATTCCACTTTAGAAATAGCAGTTGCGTTCACTTGACGCTCACAAACTACGCCGACCCGGCGGTATAACAAAAACAGAAATGTGAAACTAAAAATTAATGGCAGGATGAATAAACAACTAGATCACTACCTACGAGGCTCTAAAATCGTAACTAACTTGACCACGTTCTAAAATACAGCTGAGATTCAGCGAGCTTACTGATTAAGCAGTTGAAAGATTCAACGAACTGCCGAGATAGGCACACAGGCCGAAACGCGCGGTTCTTAATTTCTAGCTAGCAACCTTCACGTTAGCGATTCAAGAAGCACACATACAATCTCGTTTCCCTTATATTTAAACTCAACTTACTTCTGCTAAAATTTGAATATACTGCGTGTTCTACTACAATTTACATACTCTGGCATTGGCAATTCTAGGGGAAAGTAAAGGCTTGACAGGACAGTTAGCTTAAACTTAAAATAAATGTTAGTTAAAATAAATATAAACCCTACAACCTAATTAAACATTGAATCAATTAATTATTCGAGATTTACTTTGGCTATCAAAATGGCAAAAGCCGGATAACTATTGTAGCACTACTTCGAGCTTCGCTGCCAGAAACTTTCGATGTCCGGTTAAAGCGTGCGAAAATCCGGCCTAAATACTCTGGACTCATTTACATTACAAGTGTCATATTCCTTTCATTCTGAATGCTATGGGATCACTAAGCCATACATGAAAAAATCTGATGTGGACCCTACATGACTTCCTTGTGCAGCCTGTTAAATTATGCATATTTTTTGCTGCATTTCATTTTAATTTGTTTCTTGGAATTTTATTAGAGATATATTTCTCATTCAATCAATTCAGTTTTCACTTCGCGGCAGGGCAAAAATACATAAAAACTCAAAACATTTTCATTAAAATTTGTCAAATACAGAAACACCTAAACCTCCAAATACAGTTAAAACAGTTAAAAAAAAATAAAGAAAAAACAATTTTTACAACTGAAATTAGAAATTCTACGCAAAACAAGCATTCTAGACAATGGGCAGGAAGACAGACTTTTCGGTGCAAAAAAATTGAAAGTTACTTTTGGTCCCACTCGGCAAAAAGACGCTGAATTGGTGCACAAACTAACTTAATTCACGCTTCTACTGAGAGTTTCGAATATAAACAAAGGGTGACTTCGTTAGGCTTAGTATTTCGTTAAATTGTTGATAATGCCTCAACTGTTGCATGCATATTAACTCCTAAGTTTAATTAAAGTAGAATTATTTTAAAAGTATGCATCCATACTGGTAAGTTATATTTTGAAAGATGTTTTGAAGTAATTTGAAAGCAAAATGTTAATAATGTTTTAACGGGGACTGGAGTTAAATCATCACGAAGAATAATATTTCAATTGTAAAAGGAAAAATTAAAACATGTAATCATTGTCATTGATCGGAAATTAGTTGACTTTTCAAGGGGAACAAACCAACTCCCGTTCAATGAACAATAATTGATAAAAATACGTAAATACGAAAGTGTTTCGTCTTTACTCGAGTTATAAGTTAAAGCCAAACCGGCAGTTCTAGTCAGGCCAAATATTTCCGCGAATAGTAGGAATTATGAACCAATGCTGATACTCAAAGAACTTATTCTTATGAAGCATTTTAGTCAATTCAATTTGGAGTAAAAATCAATTACTGTAGAGAAATCCAATAAAACTCGAGTAACCGTCCCCGACACTTTCATGTTTATGCATTTGAGTACTATATTATTTGTAGAAATTAAACATTGGAAATTGTCATTATGAAATCGAATTCAAAGTAAAGTTGAAATAAACATAGAAGATTATAAAAAATAATATATATGTTTATAATTGAAACAGAAATTGTAAAGCTAACAAGTAATGAGACGTAAGAGCTATTTGGTCTTAAAAATGTTTTTCGCATAATGCTGCAAAAAGATATGAAATAATAGTAGGTAGAAACATTGCAGCGATCTTGCTAAAAAGTTACCAGGAGCTGTAGCTCAACGAAATAGTTCAACGCAGTATTACTAAAATATTAACAAAGAAGAAATTTGTTTAAAAATTTTAATCTAGAAAAATTGGAAAAAAACTGTAAACACGCGAAAAAAACTGTTAAAATTAATGTTGGAAGACATGCGAATGCACGAAAACATTAATCTGACCGTTGTGATATGTGAAAAGTTAATACAGAAAAAATAGATTGACGGAAAAAATATTAAAACATAAAATGCAAAAATTATAATGAAAACATAAATTTCAAAATTACAAAAATACAATAATTACAAAGCGGAAAATGGTAAATTAACCCACTCGTACCCTCAACCAGGCTTTTCAAGGGAAAAATGATTAAGTGTCGAATAGGCTAAATACAATTACGCGTTTCGATGAAACAGACCATTGAAGCTCTTGTTTGACGTGAAAAAATTTAAAAAAAAACATGAATAGTCACGAATAAATCTTTTTTGGAGCTTCCATGCTCTGTTCCTTTTTCCCGACGCATCCGCTGAAAAACACATTAGGGTGTTAAAAGTAATTGCAACTCCGAGCAATGTAAAATTAAAATCAAAATAAAATAAATAGCGGTTTGCTATTAGTCAGAAATACAATAACGTACGGGCTGGTCCTGCATAGCTTAAAGAAGAAAGAACTTTTATAAAGATAATGTTAATGTAATCAAATGATATGCAATTAAACTTGCTAGAAAACAAACGTCGTTATTAGGACCCCCCCCCAAAAAAAAAACCATAATACAAAACAAACGAAAAAACTGACCTGGGAGGTGCCGTCCTTTGCATCGTGCAAAAGATGATGTTTATGTACTTATGTACTGCCGATTGCAACTAAAAAGTAAGATGCACAATTAAACGCTATAGCAGTCTCATATATAAAATTTCAAAATTCTGAGGCTACTTGGAGTTAAGCGAGATACATACATATGTAGTACGTACGTAATGTACAGATGTCACGAAAAAATGCTCTTTCGAATCCATTTTAAATCCGTTTTACAAGCCGTTTTGGAAAAAAGAGCCCTTTATTCTGTCCGTACGTACAAGCTATCACGCAAAAACATGGTTCAAATGGCTTCGAAAGCGGTTGTAATGAGTAATTTTGCTGAAATATGATACCGAAATTTTTCACGATTACAATACTTCCTTTAACCCTTTCCGGCACGCTACCATTTAAAGTCGGAGTTTTGATTAAAAAAAAAAAAAGGTAGGCGGTCTAATTAGGCCTAGAGGAGTACACAAGTAAAATTTTGTGAAGATAGCACTTATTGTTTTAATTTTGTGGGTGTGCCCAAGGTGGCACACTGATTGAATAGAGCATCGAAAAGAGTGCTGAAACGAGCATTGTTATCAATGAACTGACCGATGAGACGCGGAGAAACAAAGAATACAGACTCACAGTTATCCCAGATTATCTGTGAGCCCGGTCTGGGCACACCTAAGGTTCGCCATTTGATTTTAGGCAAGATTTCAAGGCAAAAATTTAAAACTAATATATAATAAGAAGATTAGCATACAGCCAAGAAAATAGCATAGAAATTACTTTTCAAGCAATTCCTTTTATACCCTAAAAAAATCTGGAAGATTTCTTTGAAAAATGAGGGTCTTAAAAAACTAAACATGGCAAAAATATATGGACTGGTTCATGTTGAGCTGCCATCTAATATTAATAAAGAAGGTTCAGAGTAACCTATAGTAACTTATAAATCCTTTTTCATTCAATTTTTCTGTGCGTACAGAAGGAAATGTCCAGACCGGACACACTGTGCCGCAAAGGTTAACTCCGTACAAGGAAGTAAAAAAGAAATCAGATTTCTTTAACTCATCACACTAAGGAATAAAATTTTAATACCATCAGGTTAACGTATTTATATTCCTTCTAGTGATTAATAAAGTAAAACTATGTTACTCTTAACTGTTCGGGTCATTTATTTCCCTTCTTCCTGGTACGAAGTAAAAGAAGTATTGTCATCGTGAAAAATTTTTGGTATGATATTTTAACGAAAATATCTATTTTGCCTGCTATCGAATGCAGTTTAGCGATGTTTTTGACTAACATCTGTACGTAAGAACAGAATAAAGGACACTCTTTTTCCCAAAACGTATTGTAAAATGGATTTGAAATGAATTCGGAAAAGACTTTTTCTGTGACGCCTGTGTGTACGTACGTATGTATGCACACTGCCCCTCCTCCCCCCAAAAAAGGGGGGCAGTTCTATGTCTCCCGTTCTACTGGGCTGATTGACGAAATTCAACTTGCGTTTTTCATGTCTCAGAAGCGCGACTAAGGATATGTATTAGATATATATATAGCATTGTTCTAATATAGGTATGTTGACACAAAATCAGACTTTTCCTGAAATAACATACCAATTGTTTTCCATATTTCGATTCTACGACTCAAATTAAGCCAAACTACCAAGTTTTGTAAAAATCGCATGATTAGTTTTTTAAAAAAATAGCTCTCAAAATTTTAGCTTCTCAGTGTTAATTGAGTTTCGTATATCTTTATTAATCTCTCTTTTTTTATTAAACTTATTTGATTCTTCCTTTCGCATTTCGAAATTCTGGTTCATTCCAAATAAAATTCCCCCATTTTTTTTGTGAGTTATTTTTTAATTTGTATTTTTAAATAATTTTTATAAACTTTCCGAAAAAAATTTTGAATTATAATCTATAAAAATTTTACCGTCATCTTAAAGTAGACGTATTTCTAAGCATACCTGGGAAAAATTACAGTTTTTTATTTAAAATTTCCGAAGATATATGTGAATTTATATACTGGCGCGTTTTGAAATTTGGCATATTTGTTGAAAGCGATAAAACATCCAATGTTGTTTAGACACTTTGCTAAAATTATTTGAAAGTAAGAACGATGTGACTTTCTTCCTCTCATGCACAATGTAAAAAGGTAGGAACGTGGTACATTTTTTTCCGCTCCGGCATAATGGAAAAGAAAGGAAAATAGGTTGCCATATATTAAAAAGTGAGCCAAGTGAATTGTTATTGGCGCAAACTGAAAAAAAAATTGCGCCAAGATAAATTTTTGAATTTCTTGGTAAATTTCGCCCCAAATTTTATAAAATTTAATACTTAGGCATAATTTGAATCATAGAATCGAAATTTGGGAAAAAATCGGTATGTTATTTCAGAAAAAATTCGATTGTGTGTCAAAATATCTACGTTGGAACAATGCTATATATAAATCTAATACATATCCTAAGTCGTGCTTTCGAAACATGGAAAATGCAATTTGAATTTTGTCAATCGGCCCAGTAGAACGGGAGATATAGAACTGTTTTCCCCGCGCAGTGTACCTCCCATAACTCCAAAAACGAGTAGCAGTTACGTTGAACTTATGTTTTTTTAAGATTTTTATGCCTTTAGTTAATCTGGCTGCAATAACTGTATATCAACAATTTATATTGGCGCGTAAGTTGTTCGGCGGTTAAGCCTAATGGAGCAGCCATATTTGTTTACATTTGAAACTTAGGAAAATATTGCATTCAGTTTCTGCACCTTCAGTGTCTTTCTGCCGAGTGGAACCAAAAGTAAACTTTTAGTTTTTTTCACCGAAAAATTTGCCTTCTCGCCCGCTGGCTTGTTTTTGGGTAGAAACTCTAATTTTAATTGTAAAAATTGTTTTTTAATTGTTTTAACTGTATTCGGTATTTTGTATTTTTCCATATTTTTCAATTTTTAATGAAGGTATTCTGATTTTTTACGTATCTCTTATGTACCTTCTGTGTGTTTATATGTTCTTACTTCGCCTTGCCCCGAAGTGAGAACTGAATTAATTGAATGAGAAATATATCTTCAATTAAATTCGAGGAAATAAGTTTAAATGAAAGGCAACAAAAAATGTGTATAATTTAATTGGTCGTACAAGGTCAAGTGTCCACATCAGATTTTTCCATTTATTTGTAACAAGTAAAATGAGTTTCACTACAATAATATTGGTTCAATAATTGGCTCTGAATTAACCGGGATATTATTGAGGATGACGTCCTCGATTAACGCAGAATCATGGTTTATCCGACAGCAGTTGAAAGAAATGGAGTAGAGAGAAGTAATCGATACTATAATTAACAGAAAAAACTATTAAAAATTTACCTGTATTTTTAAGCAGTTTCATCTTAAGAATAAGAGTACCATTCTTTTATTTATATTTTGATTGGAGTCAATGGAAAACAGAAAATTAATTGTCTGTACACTTAATTTAATTTTTCATGATCTATCAATTTATTTTTAACAAATGAGTTAATTATATCTTCCACATTATATAAAATTAAGTTGTGTACTGTTGAGAATAAAAACAATTCCTGAATATTGTGATATCACCTGCTATCACTGCCGTTATCCCACACATTTCCCTTTTTCTTTTTGTATTTCTTGTAAGAATTTTGTTTTATTCTGTTGATTTGAGATAGTAATTTTTCCCCCTTTCCGTAATAAATAAACACTTTTTCACAAGAACAGGTTAATCAAAAGTTACAGCATATTTCTGAGTTGTTACTGTCAATCTACATTCCTTGAATCTTTATTGTTCTAGTTTAGAAAGCATAATTCAACTTCATTGTCTGATACCATCTTTCTATATCTATTTATAAATTTAATAGAATTACTTTACTATTTTCATAAATAGTAAGAAAGAACCTAATTTAAATTTATGTCTAGAATGGTAAAAGAATAACTATCCAATGATGTCACTTATCGAATAAATGGAAATGGAATCGCTTGTATTTGTATCAGTTGCCAGAAATGCGAAACTGAATAGAACAATAAATTAAATGGGTTTATGCTGCACAATCTAATTTGCCATAGAATAGAAATAGTAATTCTAAAAAAATTCTTTTTTATACATATACTTCTATAATAGAAAGGCAGAGAGTTGCGTGTTCTTGGAACTATAAATTACAAAGACGGATGTTTTGATCCGACTGTTATTCCTTTTTTACTGTTTCTCGCATGACTAAAATAATGATCTCAAGCTACAGATGTAGTTATAAAAGTGAACTGAGAATATAGAGTGAGAAAACGTAATGTTAACACACCAGAAACCACTTTCAATAATATTTCAGGATTAAAAATGAAATTAATATACATATTCATATCATAACAGTTAACTCTCGAATAACCGTAAACGGCTTCGGGCCCTGTTTAAAACAAAAAGTAAAGTTCGTTTATTGCTGAGCGATGGAAAAATTATTATCACAAACCATCAGCATAAAATAAAATACAGTAGCACTAATATAATATAAATACGTTCAGCAAGTTGGGTGGGGAATTATTTGATTTACTTAACAGTTATCTTCTTACGTTTAAGCGGCTTTCCAATCGCTCTTGCTTTCAACTCGCACTTGCCAAAATGCAAATTGAATAATAGGCGTGTATTTAAATGAGGTAGAAATAAGTTAGTATTTAAGGGTAGGTTTTTGAAGGGTGAAATTAGAGCGTGTTTGGCCTGCTTGAAGGCCACGTTGCTCACTTTGATTATCTAACGATTAGATTTATGTGGAGTTGAGCTATTCTTGACATTAGGCTTGCTCATGCCAATTTTCGAGTCAGAGCTAACTTGCACTTTTAACAGTTAAACTGTAAAGTTTCTGGCTATATTTAACTTCATTAACTTTAAGTTATTCTCATTACCTTTTGAATGAAGCCAAAAGCGTTGGCTTTTGTAAGCACGAGTTGGTGCCTTCTGTGAAACCTGATTTGAGTTAATAAAGAGACTTCTCCTTATCCTGACTTTGTAGAACTTTAAACACCTAGTGATATAAGGTTACAAATGAGAGGAATACGACACGATCCAGCTGGTCTAAAAATAGACCTTATGATAGTGATATAAGGTATTTTCTCCCTACTTTCTGCATGTTTTCGTGGTGTAACTGTTAGCTTACTCGGCGCGTATTCGAGAGGTCCAGGTTCGAGTCCCGGCGAGGGTATTGTGGATTTCTTCAATTTCCTTGTTTCGAAAAATTCTAAAATCATTCTACAGTGGCATCCGAACTAAAATGTGGTGGACGATGATTCTTCACCACCAGATCGCGACTAGGTCCATAAATCCCAATCGCCGTTAAAAAGGGGGAGTATATAAGGGTATTTTTTCTCTATTTTCTGCATGCTTTCGTGGTGTAACGATTAGAACACTCGGCGCGTATTTGAGAAGCCCAAGTTCGTGTCCCGACGAGGGCATCGCTCATTTTTCATGTCTTATGCTTTAAGAAGAATCCTAATGACTTTACAGTGATTATCCACTAAACAGTCTTCTGACGTCGAGCTCATTTTATAATATTCATTACCTTTTGAATTAAGCCAATGGCTTTTGTAAACACGTGTTGGTGCCGTCTGTGAAACTTGATTTGAGTTAAATTAAGGGTATTTACACCCTTTTCCTGCTTTTGCAGTACTTTAAAGATCTAGTGATTATTCACTAAATAGTCTTCTAACGTCGAGCTCAGTTTATGAAAGCCAAGCATACAAGACGTTATAAAGTTTTTCCTATTGTACATTGTATTAGCAAAACCTTTGGTTTAATACCGAAGATTTTGGCTCCTTATTAATTTTACGCGCCATTTTTGTAAATGTTCTACATTTTTACTTAATTTACTTTCCAAATTTGTTATTTAATTATACTGAATCTCAATGGCATTATTTCATGGTTTCGTTATGTAAAAATATGGTATCCTTGCACTAATATTTTCTGTTTTATTTCACCTAGTTGGCATTGTTAAGAGACTGTGGAAGTAACTAGAAGCTTTTTGGGTAAACTCCATTGTGACACATGATAGAGATTACAGTTCTTGATACAGCATCTTGCTTACATCTTAAATTTTGTTTGTAAATCTTGTATCCTTTATATCGTATTCTTCTGTAAGGCTCACGCTTGTGTTTTGTATCGCGAGACTCCCCCCCCCCCACCGAAAAAAAAAAGAAATATTTATTTGAATATGTGTGGCAACAGTTGTTTGTCGTACATTTGTTGTCAGAAAAATAAAATAATGTTGTCGGTACATATAGTAAATATCGGTTTTAATAAATGAATTCCAATCAACTTCATATCTAAATTCCATTACTATTTCAGACTTTAAAAATCCCTTATATTTGGGTGATCGAATTTACTAGGGACATTCTCGCGATACATAATCTCAATTACACATCACTATGAGTTCGATTTGCACCCCACCACAATTTTATGTAACTTATCACATCTTTAGACAATGGGCGATACGATACCTGGCAGAGTAAAAGGAAAGTGCTGTAGAGTAAGTGAGTATTTTGCAGCAGCAAGATTTAAGTTGCAGTACAGTAACAGGAAAATTTTTATCGTACCTTAATATGTAACTTAAAATATTGTCATTTTTTAGGTGAAGTTTGATTAAGAAAGCATAGGGGGGAGAAAGATAATTGAATTCTGGACATTTCGACTTATCTCAGTGGTGGTGGATGACCCTTTGTCCATTTAAGGCAAATAAAATCTAGGATAGTCTTGGAGTATTATATATTGGATATTTAAAATATGGACAAGGATTTTGCCAAAGAAGACTAATTTTCGGCGCATAGCTAGTACTTTTTGTTTACTGAGGTGAAGTCGGAAACAACTTTCGTGCTGGGGAAATCGAACTGAAACGAGCTTATGCTATTTTGAATAGACGGTACTAATCTGACAACCTTTGTGTTAGAAAGTCAATAAGAATTTTATGTATCTTAAACGTAATGCGGAATCTAATTTTAACGTTTGACGAAAGGGCTTATCAATATCTTTGAAACTGCTGTTTATGTAATCGAAACAAAATTACCAAACATAATATTTTCTGAACTAGAGAAATAAATTAAATTTTTTCTTTAATACATTCCTGTCCTTAATTTTGACACATTCGCTGATATAAAATGACAAGATCTCACCTTTTACGAAATCGGAAATATAGCTAATTTACCTTTTTATAAATGCTTTTCGTAATACGTAGTTTTAAAAAGAATATAAAATATTTATCTACGTGAATATCTTTGGCTGGTTCAAATAGCGGACAGTAAAATTATCCTTATCTAATGAAATTGGGATTTTTCTTCAAACATTTTCGAGGTTTTTTTATCTTTATTCATTTATAATTTTGTTACAGAATCAACAAATTTCTTATTCATTATCATGATAAAATAATTTAAGCATATAAAAACATTACAAATAAAGTATGAAATAAAGTTAAAAATTACTCATGAAACTTAAAATTCAAAATTATTTAAAACTAAACATGAATTGTTAAGCTTTCGACCTGTGACAATAATGCTTTTGTTAGATTAAATTAGTGTCACTATTGCATAATGAAACACGGCAACGTCAAAAAACAAACGCCAAAAAAATTTGCCTATCGCAGAAAAACAAAAAAATTAGCATGCAACGGATCCTTGAATATTGTAGAAACATTATATATTTGTTTTTGGAAGCAGGCAAGATGAAAAATTAGCAACGCCTTCGCCGGGAATCGAACCGCAGACCTCTGGAATACTGGCCCAGCGTGCAGAACCACTACACCACGAAGGCACGCTTGGAAAGCGGGAAAAATACCTTATATACTCCCCTTTCAAAAGGTCGACTGGGGATTTTAGGGGGCCCAATCGCCTGGGTGTGAGGAATCCTCATCCAACACCCTTTTAGTTCGGGCGCCACTGTAGAGACATTAGGTTAATTGGAAAAGCCGGAGAGATGAAAAATTAGCAACCGCCTTCGCCGGGAATCGAACCACGGACCTCTGGAATACCGGCTAAGTGTGCTAATCACTACGCCACGAAGGCACGCTAGTAAGGCGGGAGAAATACCTTATAACATAGCGGGTTTTATGGTAATGAGCAGGCAGATTTCCTGGCACGAAAAGGTGCGTTACTATTACAATCAACAAACTCAGATATGTCATATCACCCAATAAAGCTAAAAATAGTCTATGAAACAAAGATATCAATTGAAATTGTTGGATAGCATTAACTAAAAACAATGGAAGGCTGAAGATCCCGCTTGCCAGAATATCCACGATATAATGCTGTAGCCGTTTTCGGCTACTTACAGGCCATGATTGCCTGGGCGGAATATTCTTACCGAACTGGTAAATTTTTGCTCGACCATTTTGCCCACTCTGTGGTCTTATAGAACCCATAAGCAGAGAAGACCGTCTTAGACAATGACTTTTGGTCACTTTTGTTATGTTCTTTATTAATAAAATATCTATATATAAATAAGAAATGTAAAAATGTGCTAAAATACATTTGGAATTCGTTGAATTCGATTTCGATAAAAAAAATGGCAAAAATTAGTAAAAATATATGCACTGTATTTCATTAACATTATGCAACTGTATGAAAACCGAAATCTGCTGCACCTATATACCTGAGTAATTAGAAACGAAAAATGTTCTTTCAGTTATTACATCATTATTTTTTTCAAAAATACGAATCTAGTTTCATAAATACAACCGAAGAAAAACTTGCTATGGAATTGCCACCGCAGTTGAAAACGGTCTTCTTCCGGCGTAATAATAACTGTATCTGCAGGCGAGCAGCGATCTCAGCGACACCGAAACCTAATTACGTCACGATTAGATAATAGAAGGAAAAAGTTACATTCACCTGTTGATGCGCTGATCATTATTTCCAGTTTGTGCAGAGTTGCTTTCATTTCTTAAAACAGACGCAAGATATAAAATGGTTGCATTAAAATTACTAGTCACTTAGCTGATTAGTAATTGATTTTGTCTGTGATCTAGATCAATATAGCAAACTGCTCGTTTAAATTTTCTGTCTCCCTCTCGTTCGTGTTTATCTTCGTTTTATTTTTTGGAAAAAATATAAATTTGTAAGACGTTAAAAAATTATTTTTTGGAAAGAATGTAAATTCATAAGACGTTAAAAATTATCCTTATTACCTACGAAAAAAAATTTCGTTTTTAATAAATTTTATGCATTTAAATGCAACTCTGTTACAATTAGATGGCAGAAGAAAAGTCACATTCATCTATAAATCTAGAAATGATCGTGATATTTCAGAAGAGC
This sequence comes from Stegodyphus dumicola, assembly GCF_044657685.1. Taxonomy (NCBI): domain Eukaryota; kingdom Metazoa; phylum Arthropoda; class Arachnida; order Araneae; family Eresidae; genus Stegodyphus; species Stegodyphus dumicola. Next base: position 14,152,471 of record NC_140772.1, on the reverse strand, counting down.
ATAGCATTGTGCAATATATAAAATCCCAAATGCTTTCTTAAGCTAGTTTACAGTGGAAAAGTCTTATAAATCTTAACCCTTAAACTTTTGGGAAAGAAAAAAAAAATAGTTTACACAAAAGTTTAGTGCAAGGACATGAATTAAAATAGAGTAAAATGTTGAGTCTTTCATTAAAAAAAATTATTTAAAGAGCAGCCTTTTTACTGAATAAGCAGCTATCCACAACTATTGTTGTTGTGACCAATCTAAAATGTCTGACCTCATCATCAAAACAACCCCGTGAACAGGGCCGGTGCCATGAGCTGGTGCATCATGTGAGGCAGAATTTTTAAAATTTACAGAAGCACCAAATGACAAAATTTTGAGACTTCAGAAGAAATCTGGCAGCAGACTATAGCGACAGGAATCCAGACAAGAAGCTCTGATCCAGGTGTGAGCCCATATGCCATTATTACTCTAACCCCGAAATTTATTTAAGAGAATAGAATATATAGCAGTTACAATCATCCCGAGACAGACTTGAAAGTATCCTTACAGCAATATAGTAGTCAGTTACATTTTATAGTCTTAGAAACGAAAGTCAAAGGTGTTGGCCGTTAAACTCCGTGCTCCGATTTTAGTGCATTTTAAAGATGGAAATAGCTACAGTTGGTATTTTTCATGTTTTAAAATGGGTGCATAAAGTGTTCCTGATTAAGTAGATACCAATTTTGTGAAATTCGTTGGCATTATTCTTGTACTGTATTTCTATCGCGTTGCCAGCAAACCTGATGTAGAGTTTTTATATTACTTGGAGTGGTTTTGTTTTTAAACCAAATTTATGTTTTGTATTGTAGAAATATCTCAGGTTCAGTGTATTTTATATTAATATTGTTCAGTTATCAAAGTTATTGGTTCTTAATTCTGAATTCACATGAAGAAATTTTATTTGGCAGTTTACTATTGTCTTAGTTTATCTTTATGCATTTTTTCTAAATTGAATGGTTCTTCTTGATATTGTGAATCTAATTGAAATTAATTGTGTATAATACAGTAATGGATGTATAATATTTCGTTTGTTTGTACCATAGTTTTTATTTAAATTAGGTGGACTTAGTTTTGAAAGTTTTTCGTATTTTCAGTACAAATTATGAAAGTATACTCGGTTTATTGATTGAATGCTATAGGTACTACTTGTAACATGCTTTTTTTAGGGTTTATTAATGACTATGTTACTTATGTCCTTGTGTTCTTGAAGGCCTTGTATGCCACTGTAAACTTATTTTGCTTAGTGATAATAAATAGCTTCTGGAGGCAGGGGCTTTAATCCGTGTAAGGCAGACATCATGTCAGCTAGGTAATGGAGCCCCTGTTCTCTGGTTAACAGTATCCTTACAGCCCTGTTGGCTGTAGTCCTGTAAAAGTAACTGATATTCGCCATACTTTAAACGTATGGACGCCACGAATTACTAGCTCGGGAAAAGAATACCGGGAGAGCAAATTTTTTAAAATTTAGGATGGGAAACGGACAACCAAATCTTGTACTCACAGTACACTGGGCATCAAAAAGCTTAGCGCTAGTTCTGTATATAATGGTACCGTTAAGAAGTAGAGATTTTTTTCATACTCGTACTATAATTTTACTTCCTCTACTCTTCAATTTGTTAAGCAGAGAAAGAAAGTCTATTGAAGGCTTCTAGAATGAAGATACTAGAACTACATTGAGGGTTACCAGATTCAAAACTAAATGCATGATGAAAATTCCGTCAGAGGCCCATGATGCGGAATAATTCATACCTGATACCCGGCGTGAAATTGGGAAACAGGGAGGTGGACTGTCTGTGGTTTGGGCGGCAGTATCGTAAAAGCCCCCCGGGAAGAATATTTCACAAGTGCACATCAGTGTAGCCACTGAGGGAAGAGTTTCGAAAATGGACCAACGGGCTTCTATTGCTCTTGTGACGCTAAATCTTTGTGCATGCGAGTGTATGTTGTTTACTTTTTAATTTGTATTTGTTTCGCAATTACAGTGGTGTTCAAAATTGTGGACACTTTTGGAAATTTTTGTGTTTTTGAACTTTGTATGCTTATAGAAAACGTTTCGTTTCACAAAATGCAAACTGGTATATATCGTTTTAAAGAGAATTTATTACTGAATTCCATACAAAACACAAAATTCAATTATTTACAATACAAAAAAGTTAAACGATAATAGTTACCGATATACATTAGATAGTGATGTGATGTTTGCAGTGAGTTATCAGTACTTAGTATAGGGTACCCTTTACTTTTGATTACAGCTTCACATCGACGTTTGATTGAGCTGACAAGAGTTTTAAGCTCTTCTTTCGTTATTACATAATGCCAGGAAACAATTATAGCCTCAATTAGTTCCCTTTTATGTGATGGGCGCCTCATTCTGACAAGAGGTTTCAAATGGTGCCAGAAATTTTCGATAGGATTGAGGTCAGGACTGTTTCCTGGCTATGACAACCATTTAATACTCTTTGTACGAAACCACTCTTTCAATATTTTGGCCGTGTGGCAAGGAGCAGAATACTGCTGAAAAATAAACGAAGCATTGTTGGGAAAGAGATCTCTGATGGAAGGTAGAAGTTTTGGTTCTAGAATAGTGTTAATGTATTTTTTGGCATTCAGTGTCCCATCGATGACATGAAGGCGACCAATACCATCTGCTGACATGCATGACCAAATCATAACATTACTGGGTTCTTCACAGTTGCTTGAATGCAGTCAAGATGTAGCTCTTCTCCTATTCTACGTCTTACGTAATTTCGCCGATCACTACGGAATAACAATATCTTAGTTTTATCACTCAATATAACTTGACCACTGATCATCTGTCCAATTAATGTGTTCCTTTGCCCCCTGTAGTCTTTTTTTTTTTTTTTTTCGTTGCAGAAAATTAAGATAAGGCTTTTTTCGTGGAATTCTACCTCTCAGACCAACATCTGTTATTCTTCTCCTGATTGTTCTTGAACTGACAGAAACACCAGCATCATTCAGATTACTTCTGATGGCCGCTGATGACATTTTTCTAGCTTGGAGACAAAGTCTTTTTATTCTTCTGTCATCAATAGATGTGGTGCACCTTTTTCGGCCTTTTCCTTCTTTGTTTTTTTATTGAATTTGTCTCCTGATATCGTAAACAAAACTTTCGGACTCCAGATGTAGTCACTGAACCACCCACCTGTCTTGCAATTTCAGCATAGGAAAGACCACTTTCTCGTAACACAATAATGTTGCATCTCTTTATAGGTGTCCAATCTACTCTTTTATTTGATGTCATTGCTTCTTGACTAAATATTCAAATTTTTTACAAAAATTCCTACTTGTAATTGCAGTGTATAAGAAACAGGTCCTCCTACAGAACAAAGCAAAATACTAAATTGTTTCAAGTGTAAACCTGATGTCAGTTTCTACTGGCAGTTACTAACATTTGATTGGTTCTCAGAACAAGAACAGTGATTGGCTAGGAAAGCTAGACATTACAAACCACTTCATAACTGTGTTTTTTATTTATATTAAAGTACATATAATTTTTTTTGTATTGCAAATAATTGAATTTTGTGTTTTGTATTGAATTCAGTAATAAATTCTCTTTAAAATTATATATACAAGTTTGCATTTTGCGAAACGTAACATTTTCTATATGCATACAAAGTTCAAAAACATAAAAATTTCCAAAAGTGTCCACAATTTTGGCCACCACTGTATAAATGTATGACGTAATAGTAGAAAATCTCGGAGTGCTTCCGTTTTATGAGTTTAATTAATGGCTGACATTTCACTTTCGCGATTTTTATCACGTATTAATATTTGGATTGATGTTCATAAGCATATTATCGCTCTTTGCACTGAGAAAATGACTCAAGCTACAATTAGCCTCGAATATTATGCATTTACTAACACCTGCGGATTAAGAGAATTCAAGTGTACAATTTTTTTTTAAATTCTCCTGAGCAGGACTGGAAGTGTTACAATGAATCTAGTGTTTCTTATTTCAGTGCTTGCATTCTTTTAATTTTTAAAGAATAAGATTCAGAGTAATATTGCGTATGATATGATTATATCCATTGTTAACATTAAAAGTTAATACGTGAGTAAATTGAATATATTCGTTGTGAATAAGATAAATTTGTTCAAGTATTTCTTGTGTAGATAGTACATGTAAGAGTGAGCAGTTATTAAAAGTGAAATTTAACACAATATACACGAATCCAAATTAGTAAATTTCACTTTGTAATGAAAGATTCAATTTATTAAAAAAATTAAAAAATGCTACGAAGATAACTTCATCAATAACTTAACATTAAAAAATTCTTAAATTTAGATAAAGGATCTTTACCCGTCGAGAGTTGTTGCTTTAAAAAAATTAAAACTTCGCTTATTTCTAAAAGTCTTTTCAAAACATTCCCTCTGGATAACCATCGTATTTCGCCATGTAAAAGAAGATGTGCATTGTCATTGGCCATCTCTTTACATCTCTTTACATAATACACTGAACAACCTGGAATTCAAGCGATGATACTTCATAAAGTTTATAAATTGTATACAGGCTTGCATAACAGTTTGCAAAAGCAATGGCACTTTACCACGGCCAAGGCTTCTCTGTGTATTCTGCAAAGCAACCATAAGCCATACATATGTTATAGTTCAATGCCCTCGCCGGAATTCCAACACCGAACCTCCCGATTGCCAGCCGAATGTGTTATCGAATTACACCACGAATATATACCTTAAGGGGACATAACACCAAGTGTGGAGCATCCATTTCCTAGCTTTTGCTTCTATGAGCTAGCCTTACATGTTAATAGCTCTCTATAACTCGACGACTGTATGGAGGGACGCCACACATCCCCCGATCAGCCCACGGGGACTTCTCATGTTCGTAACCACAATCCATCGCCAGTGGCTGATCGGAACCCCCCCCTCGCATAGCCCTTAATATCTACATGAGAGCGTCCCCACATCCAAGGCAACGGACACGACAGTACCAGTACGGTCCCTGCCAAGCCCGCGCCTACCGATAAACGATGGTTCTAGTCCCTGTGAAGACTGATTATATACCCAAGGAACCGAAGCTGTCAGGACACAAGTCCAGCCAGTGATCTGGAAGAACCCCGGGTCTCCTCTCAAGAAAATTCCTACCAGTCGATCCCAAGGGATGAGTTGTCCAGCATCATTAGCCTATGCCAACCAGAGCCTAAACTCCAGTCGACATAGTCACCAATGGGCCGCACGAGGAGGCTGATGCTGAACTGAGGGAGACGAAAGCAGGTTTCCCCGTCTCCATTCCCTCAACCTCTGCCTTTTGGTCAAACGCCTGATCTCCTGCCTTTCACCACTGCCTACGACGGTCTCCCGCGCGCGGTTCTCGCTGCTCACAATAGGTTCCAACAGGTTCCAGACATTCGTCCTCCGGGTCAGGTGCCGGCAGTTCTTACCTAAGATCAAACACCAGGTCTCCTCCCGCAAGCGGTCGGTTCTGGATATTTGTCCTCGGGTCCGAACGCCACCCGCCAAAGTAAGGGGACAGAAAATACCTTTTAAAGGGCGATTAAGGAGAAGAAGACCCAATAGCCAAATTCTTTTATTTTTATGGCAGGGTCTAGCCAGAAGAAGGGCTACTACTACGGCCAGAAACAGTGCTCATTTTATTATGAAGGCACCGAACAGGCGGCCACCCTTACCTCCAAAGGAATAGACAATTTTACATCCATACCTTCTCCTGGATTCTAATCAGGGCCTTCCGTTATGGCAGTCAGAGTCATTAACCCCCTTTCCCGTCTGAACGGCATAGCCATATTCTTGTGGTGACGAATTATCATCCACCGCCTTTTAGTTCGAACACTACTTGTAGAGTCGCTAAGCCTTTTTTTCTTAATTAAAGCAGGAAACAAGAAAAATGTGCAATATCCTCTCCATAATTCGAACCGCGGACATCCCGATTGTTAGCCGGACGTGCTATCCAATTACATTCCGAAGGCGCGTGATAAGGAGGAAGAAAATACCTAACAAACTCGAAGGCACAGTCTGTAAGCTAGCTATTAATTCCTTCTTATTATTTATTATTTATAGAGACATGTAGTTGCTTTTTATTTTAGTATGCTTTTAATTCTAAGTGCCGTTTTCTCTCTGAAGGTTTCATGGACTCGTTTGATAAAGCTGCATAACAAATAACACCGAACGGTTTTTTCATGAAACCAAGTGTTATGTGAATAATGTGTTAAATCGTCAAACATACTGCAAAATCAAGGATGCTTTTCCCTCCATTTTTGTAAGTGTAACAGACAGTCCTCATGGGGCAGTTTGTTAGTGCCATTCTCGGAGCTTGTGCCTGGCTGAACGTCCCTTAAATGTTAGTTGTTAGTGTCATCAACAAAAACTATTCTTTTCAATTTTGATTGTTTATCGATTATAACCATCGCATATTTTTAGCCATTTACACACTGATAATTTGATGTAATAAAATATCATAATTAATAGTAAATAAGTACAAAATTGTACAGAGTGTTTGAACTAATAACTAACAAATAATCACTGAGAATACAAATAAAGCTGTGTCTTCACCAAAAGTTAACCGGAATATGTAAGTATGAGTAGACCCTAGCAATGTTCTCCCACTCTACCTGGTATTTGGGAAACGTTGGTTTAGAATAAATTACCTTTTTTTCCCTTCATACATTGCTGTAATTCTTGTTGCTATCCCATTGTTCGAGCACATAGTCACTGTAACCGCTGACAAGTAATCAAGTTGAAATGAAATGCATTCTTAAGCTTTTGGTATTTACATACTAATTTTCTGTATGTAGCCATCTACTACTGCGATGCATGTGTTCAGCACTCAGGAGGTTTTTTACTTCCAGAAGAATCTCTGAAGTCTCTTAACTATATGCTGATTCATAGCTTCAGTAACCTGCTCATTAAACTTGAATTTATTTGCCATTGCATGCTTGTTTACTGTGGAATAAAGCAGTGCAGAGCCGGCGGTTTCACTTACCCAGATGGGGGATAACTTGAGACGAAGCGACATTGACACAGTTTGGGTGGGTCGGCGTGAGTCCTGTTCCGTAGGATATAGCAGCCTGCGTAGTATTGGAGGGAGCAATTTGACGACCTGTCAGATCTCCAGACGTGCTTCTTCTCAGCCACTATGATCCTTCGAAACCGAGAGTGGTGACCCCGTGGGCTTGGGGGGGGGGGGTAGCAGTGTTTATAGTGTTATGATATGTTATGAGGGACGTAGCTCGACCCTCCTGGCAGATTTTACGTTGCCCTACGGCCTTTTTGCTGGCTGCGCCAGAGCAAGCTAGAAACAACACCTTCAACAAACAAACGCCATAAAGAACATAACTAAAAAAAACAAAATTCAAATCAAAATCCCTATTGCAAGCTTATCATGATTAATCTTCTCCATCATTTTCCTGGCAAATTTTTTTTCAGTCTTTTAAAATCATTTAAAATACCATATATATTAAAAACATCAGTTTTCTTAAACTCGTTCCTGATATCAGTAAAATATTTACATGTTTCCACATAATGCTGCACAGTGCCCGTTTCCTTACAGATATCACTCTTGTACTTTAAACCTTTTAAAATAGAAAGGAAAACGGCCATGGCCTGTAATGATTTGGTTAACGTCAATGTCTGAATAACATAAACCTTTTTTAAGTTTAACAAATTTCATATAACCTTTATTTCGATCAGACCTTTCCTACTCCTCCCACCATTTATCATAAATATAATTTTTCATAATAGTCACAGCTTTCTTTGTTGATTTCTGTACATCAGTGTCACGAGCATTAACATCGGTAATTGCCTCCTTGGCCAGTGCGTCCGCCCTCTCATTTCCAAATGTCCAACGGGTGCCTTCACCCATTAAACATAATATTTTGATCTTCTCTGAAGTCAGCAGTGTTTATAGTGTAAACGTTAAAGTCTGATATCTCGGAATGGGGCCCGGGGCGGTAGTGTGATTAGTGTGCTTCCTTTCCTTTGGAAACTTTGACTGGCGACTGACCCCAACTTTGACTGGCGACCGACTAATATGGAGACTTTCAATTGGGACTGGTCTGTATAGTGCAGTATTGACAAACATTATTATTATAGGTTAAACAGAGTAAACAAACATTATTATTATAGATTAAACAGAGTAAACAAACATTATTATTATAGTTTAAACAGAGTAAACAAACATTATTATTATAGTTTAAACAGAGTAAATAAAAATTATTATTATAGGTTAAACAGAGTAAACAAACATTATTATTAAACAAACATAATTATTATTGGTTAAACAGAGCAAACAAAAATTATTATTATAGCTTACAACAGAGTCTAAAAACTCGTCTCTATATTTTTCGTTACGTTACGGAAGTTATGTAAGTGCAGAAAATCTCCTCCGTAGTATTCACGCATCAAAAGATGGAAGACTCACCCTGCTAAATTAAGAACGATCTTTAAACGATGCTCCATCAAAAAAAAAAAAAAAAGGGAGTTCTGAAAACTTTATGCAGTGAACCCATTAAGTTCCGAAGAATCTTCATTAGTTAAATAAAATTCCATAATCGGGGTGAACGCCAAGCTTGGCGAGAGTTTTTTTTTTGGCGCGATTCTAATTTGGTTGTGATTTCCGGCTGTATGTTTTCTTGTGGCAAACCTAGAGCTTTATTTCGGTAACTGTAAGAGAGCAAATTTAGTGTAGCCAGATTTTTTTTTAAATTAAATTTTGAAATACTGTGTTTGTTTTTAAAAGTTTTACTGTTTAATATTATTGTTATATATATGTTTAATATTATATTTATATAAATATTTGCAGAAGGTTAAACTGTTGTTGGTGGGAGAATGTTGGATTTCATATGACATGAAGTTTATAATTTAAGAATGTTTTCATTTAATTTTATTCAGTTAATTTTTTGTTAGTTTTGTTTCTTGCATGTGGCAATCGAAAGATGTGGAATATTTAAAGCTTTGAACGAAAGTTGTCTACTGTGTTGAATTCCACGACGATAGTAACTTGAATATTTTAGTTAGTTTATGATGCTGAATACGCATAATTTGCTATTCTGTTTACGTTTAAAACTGACTTCGCAGTGCTCTGATCTGATAAGTGTATACATTTATTTACTCAATAATTATTTACAAGAATTGTTCATTCTACTATTTTATGATGAATTACATATATATAGGACTATGCTTTTACTTGCAAAGCTGTTGCACTTTGTTTTTCATCTAGCATTTTATCATCTCATTTTACTATGCTCTTTACATAAAATAATGGCGTTTCACTACTGCAAAACTTAAAAGTTACTATTCTGTTTACGTTTAAAAATCACATTTTAGTGCGCCTAAAAAATTCGCCAAATTTTGAAGGCCAAAATAGTTTGACGCCAATTTACCCCGCTTATGGAATTTTAGCCGTTAAATGATTTAAATTTCTTAGCAACATGTAGTAGTCCTTTTCAATATGGTTTATTATATATTTGTATAACTCGGGTTGTTGAAACTTCGTATTTAGTCAGATCTTAACAAAGTAAATAGTGTCCGTTTCTAAATTATCAATAAAATTCGTCATTCATTGTTTAAGAAAACACACACTGAACTTTGATTATAAAAGGGTTTACAATATGCCTGTGATTGTGGTTTAACACAGATACAATAAGCAAATCTAGCTTTAAAATTTCCTGTTATTTAATACGAATCTTATACTCTTATTTGGGTGAAAAATACAGATGAATCTTCCATTACTAATTTTTATTTATTTCGGAACCATTCTTTCCCTAAAACTGTTAAAAAAAAGATATCTTCTTCTGGCACAAGATTCTCTCTCACCTGAAAAATCCTGTAAAGTCAATGAAATGAAGAGTGCTCAGGACACAAGTAAAAATTTCCCCTCATAAAAAAAGAAAGTAACTGCAAGATTTGCCTTGTTATTTTATTTATTAGGAATAATTTTATCGCTTTAAGATTTTACTGCCCTTTTATTTTATTTATTTGTAATTATGTGCAATTATTAATTTTGTCAACCCATACCTTTCTTCTTTGCCTGTTAATGAACCGTTCTTCACTACTTTCATCAGAAGTGCAACTGTTTTGTCATTCTTATTTATTTATTTATTTTTTGCAATTGATGTTTCTTCTAAAAAAGATTACTTACCCATTTGAATGGTTAGGTTTCAATACGTGTTTCTTTCATTTGTTTCGAAGCAGTGATAAATTTTTATAATGTACTTAATTATTGAAATGTACTCGTGGTAAGCAAATAAAATTATTCAGTTAATTTTACTTAATTCTAGGATTAGTCATTATGTTTAATCAGGAAAATTCTCCCATCTAGTTATGAAAAATCAGGGTCTGGAAAACTGGAAGTTATGTATCAATGGGAAACTTGTGATAGTCTCAGTAAACAGAAATTTTGAAAAACACTGATTATATCCACTAACCGTAAAAGTATTAAAACTGTGAAGGGGAAAAAAAAACTGACGAAAGGATCTTTTTTTATATATATAAAAAGGTATTTATTTACAGGCGTATTGCACAGTGTAAACCATAGCCCAATATATAACAGCAATACACATCACAAATACTTAGCATGAGCAAAATGAATGCTTTGGATGCAAGACAGATTTCTCAAGATTCCTCGACCAGTCTGTTTGTTCTTCAGCAGCATCGGTTGTAGTGGTATTTCTTGCAGCAACCATCGCGATGGGAGCTCGAGAGGAGTGGACAACTCGTCTGGCAAAGCATCTGGTCGATTCGGTCGGCTAGTCGTTGTCCACCATTCTGAGCTTCGGCTGGGCTCCAGCACTGCAAGGCAACGACGAACACGAGGCAGACGAGGAATAGGAAACGCATCTTGTCTTCTTTAGGAATGAATTCCTCAACAACAAGAGGTGTGTAGCACTAAAGGTTTGGATGCTTCCGCAACCTAGAAAGAAATATAAATTTGACTGAATTCTGGTTTTTGAATAACGATTGAAAAACAAAATAAGTAGCATAATGCATTGAGGTAATTTTATAATATGATTTAACATTTTTTATATAGTCAAGCGTTAAGTTTCAACTCGAGGATTTAATATCCTCCCGAAAAGCATAGCTAGTTTTATCATGTTTTATTAATTTCATTTCGGTCGATTACATTTTATAAAACCTGTTCTTGTTTGTCTCATTTCTGAAAGATTTCTTTCCCTCCAGAAAAAGCGAATTCTTTTAGATCCGTCTCTAATAGACGAGAAAGTCCAAAATGACGTTTATTGACCCAGAGATTATTTAGTAACCAGTTTGATTTTTTTAAAGATCTAAAATTTGTTATTCAGTATGTCTCAAAAATAATCATCTGCACCTCAATATCAACAAAATATGACTTTTCCTTTCGTAAGAACCTTTGTTTTAAAGGAAAAATCTGTTTTTCCTTTCAGCAGGTAAAAGCACAGCTTTCTACTCTTTCTTAGTAGAAAACGGTGGAGCTTCAAGCATCAAACACTTGATTCCACTACGTACAATGGGCAGAGCCTTCTTGGTCATGAGTATTAAGAAGCCTGAAGAAATGAATCCTCACTATCGACAACAGGAAAGAACTGACAAACTACTCTTTCTGAGGAAATATATTGCTTTTCCGTGCAAATAGCAGGTAGTGGCTCACTAGTTGCTTTTCTTTCTACGAACATAATACTCTGTTGGAAAATTTAGGTCCGCTTCAAGGCTACTTTATAGATCGAAGATTTAGGAATAGAAAGATCTTAGTGAAGCTTATTAAATGTTTCAGCAAGTGAGATTTTCTTTCTCGGTTAAGTTTCGTTAAAATATCCCCCCAAAAGAAGTTTTCAGAAGTATTGCTAATATGTGAGTAGTTTCCTGGTAGTAGGTATCGTTCCAGTACCACTTGACGCTTGATACGCGAAAAGTTTTACCCCAATTCAAACGGGGAAAGACATATATGGTCAGGTATAATTAAAACACAAATGTCAGATTATGTCTCGTTGTCAGGGCTACCTCATCCGAAAGGAACTAGACCGCAGAACTGCAGAAGATGGATTCCCCAGCTAAAAAAATATGCCTTAAAAATCTTAAAATGTAATTTAACTTATGAACGGCAACAGCAGGTGTACATAAACAGAAAACACAGGAAGAAAGTTAAATAAAGGTGTTAAAATAAGAAACGAAAGGCTAAAAGGAATTTCTAGTATTTAAGTTTACCCTTGTTGACGTTTATCAATAGAAAATATAGTCGAAAATGGACATAAAACCTAGAATCACTGGACGAAATCTATAAATGATAATGATGGTAAGTACAATAAAATATAATGTACAAACGAATGATTATTGGTGATTAAATTTTAAATCTAAGTCAGGCGTATGTAACCTTTTTTTGGCTGCGGATAAAAATCAATCAAAATGTGTGTATTAAGAAGACGTTTCGGGGTAGTGTTATTTTCATTTTAGAACGCTCTTTCTTGGTGAATAATAAGATAAATTTTATTGAGAAAATACTTAACAATACGCTTTAAACTTCCAGCATAAAAATTCTAATTCTAATTATTATAAAAATTAATATAAATGAATGAACTTTCTTTGTTTTTTCCTTCGATATCAAAGTCTTTCCTGATGCTGAAATATGACGTCAATTTAGTCAAGTCTGGCTTATAGTTAGTCAAGACGAATTAAGTATCTGAATTTTTGTTAGTTAAGGTGTTGCTGTTCTTATTTAAAATAAATTTCATGTGTGAAAATATTTGATCGCATCTGTAAGTTGAATCAGATGTGGACGAAATAGCAAAGTCAATTCTTTGGAATTATGGAGTATAGATATGCATTGCTAAACATCGATTTCTCCTTGAAATTATGTTGCAGCTTTTGTTTTTTAGAAATAAAAGTACATGTTTTTTAATGCAACTAATCAAACTAAAATGTTATTGTTATTAATTATTTTCGGTTATTTTTTATGTATTCTTCAAGCGGTCGTTATTTATTTTTATATATTATATTTTATTTTTGAAACTCAAGTGGGTCACTTTGAAATTACGAAATGTGTTACTCGGTGAATCGCAGGTCATAGGTTAGCATGAACTAAGTTTTACAAATTTTGTTACAAATGCCACAGATTTTTAGATCATTTACAAAGCTCATGTGATTAAACTCTCTTAAAAGGAAGCAAAAATGTGGATAATATACATCACCCTCTGTTTTACAGTATGTTTTAATTTCCAAAATAGTTTTTAACATTCATATAGCTAGAATGTTTTCGAAATTGCTATGCATTTGTATTTTTGAATCACAACGTGCTCCAGATTTCACATTTAAATTTGGTTTTAATTTAAAAATTTGTTTTTAAAGGTTTTATCTTCCTTATAAAGGTTTATGGAGTCTCGTTTTCTTTGGCAACATAGGTAACATTAACTTATGATACCTAGAAGACTGGGCGATGAATTATCCTTGAGTCTTAGGGACGACAAACTCCAGAGAAAGAGGTAAAGAACCCTGTTATTAACTTCTTTAAACATAATTTCACAGTTGACCCCACTCGGGCGTACACAAAAGCCAACACTACTCAAACAGGTAACAATGAACTTAAAATTATAGGTAGTAAGTTTAGTCTAATGACTCAAAGGATAATTTAACGCTCAGAAAGGCTCTGACTCGTAAAAGTAGGCGTAAAGAAGCTTAATGGCTAGAAGTACCCATCGCCTCTGAAATCTAATTACTAGAAATTCAAGGTAGTAACGTTGCCTTCGTGTAAGCATAAACGTTGCCAAATCATCTTCCAAAAACCTTCCCTTAAGTAATTACTTCTTTAAACATCATTTTGAATACAAGCGCGCTAGCTTATTAACATTCTGGCAAGAAAGCATGAGTTGGAACCAAGAACCAAAGGAGAATTACTTTAAAATAAAAGTAAACTGTTAGATAAATTAAATGAATTCCCACATGTTAAATAATGCAAAGGTATAAGACTGCATCAAAAAGATAATTATACAAAATAGGTATTTCGGTATCAGAAAGTTGTTTTTGTTTATAATCCTCCTGATATGGAAGGATCTCTTGAACAGGTCAATAAATTCAACATCGCTAAGAGGTTCTGAACGCCTGTCGTTGGCCAAGGCCTAGATTACAGTTTGACAGTAGACCTCTGTGCAGGTTCTTTCCAATTTTGATGGAAAATCCCACTTCCGAGGAACGGATCCGACGGTCTACTGTCCCCTCTTCTCCTACCATCAAACTCTCGAGAAGGCTTTTGGCTCGCCAATTTGTCAAGTACCTCGATGTTGCAAAGATACAGTTTGCTTGCAAAGATCCATTCCTTCTCCGGAATTCAAATCCGCTCTCAAGGCTGTGGCTGTCATCTTCCCTCCTGAAAATAATCGGGTGAGACACTGCAGACAATCGCATCTTTACCTTTCTAAGTGAATGTATAGGCATCATTATTTTACTATAACAAGTTAAAATTTTAGGATTTTTTAGCCTTCCTTTTTAATTAAGTGAAAGATAAGGGGAAAAGTATAATTAAGAAGAAGAATGAGTATGAATGATCTTAGATACTCAGTTGTCTTGCTTATTTCTACTCGACATACTGAGTTGTTGAAGTACAATGCCTTAGCTGTTGGGAGGCTAAAAATGAAAGTGATTGTGGCAGCTAATCTGCACCATATAGGATTAACAACCTCTCTGCCGGCTGATAATCGATATGGCTGTTGAAAAACTAGTTTCGATCCTATACCAGCGTCGATCCCAAGGAGGTACTAGGCAGGTATGGCGCGGTCCACCCTCCTGGTAAGCTCAAGCTCACCTTATGGCATCCCAAGGAGGTGTCCTGGAACATAATAAACGAATGTTTTCCTTCTTGATAATTCGCCGTTGTTCCTAATTACAGGTCTTGTCTACGCTGCACCATTTCGATTGTATGCAGGTGTCGATTCTTCGCCAGATCGATTCTGCCCGATACCTGTCTTATGTTCTTGGCGCTCCCCTAAAAAGTCATTAAATCAAATCGATTAGGTGGACGGGGGCTGCGCCTTCTTCTGTACCTGTCTTATGTTAAGTCGATTCTATGGCGTGTCAGTTATCGATCCTAATGCCTAAATCTTTTTCGCATGCCTCGATCCTAATGCCTCGATGAATGCCTAAAAATACTAAATGCAGGTGACCAATGTGCATTAGTTCTATAAGGTATTTCCGTCCTCCTTTTCGCATGCCTTCGTGGTATAAGTGGAAGTACACTCGACGCGTATTGGAGAGGTCCGGAGTTCGAATCTCGGCGAGGACATTGTGGTTTCTTCAATTTCCTAGTATCGGGAAATTCTAACAGACTGTACAGTTCTCTTACTCATTATTAAAATTTACTTCTATTGCTAGAATTTTTTCTATTGTGTCAACAATATGCTGGTAAGTAGTATCTATTATCGTATATCACCGTGGATGCTCTGCTGGTTTAAGTTCTACGTCGCATCGACGCCAAGTAGTGTTTATCTTATGTAGTGTAGATCCCATGGAACATTCACTTTGCGCAATATCTTATGAATGTAAACCAAATCAACTAGAATTTGTTTGTGCAAGAATAAGTTCATTTACGTTTATATTTATTTAGATTGTAATTAACTTAACTTAGTCATCATTAAGAACCAAGTAGACGTAAAATTGTTAATTTTCATTTGTTGCTGCAAAAACCTTGGAATGAAAATCTAAAGGATAATTTAAAAAGAGGATAACTCTGCATTATTTTCGAAGCCGAAGCATGAAATAGGTCCACAAGCTTGACATTTCTGTAATTTACGAAATGAAAAAATAAGTGTTCTGAGACTAGCTTTGCTTCTGAGCGCAAGGACTAACACAACCGAAAGCGTGGATAAATATCTGTACTTTAAAATTATGAATCCAGCACAGCGAAAATTTAATAAGGAAAAATCTGGAAGAATTCAGATTTCAACGTCGCATCAGAGGTCTTATTAAGGTTTTCCTTGCTCTCGCTGAACTCGCAGTTTATTAATCTGCACTTGGACTGACTCTTGTCGACACAACTTATTTTGTCCTTTTAAAATATTATTAAAACATCATTTCCTTCGCACTTACACCACATAAACAATAGCAAAATCTCAAAATCTTAATAAACAGCATAGCTTTAGAATTCCGGATGTGGTGTTATGTGTTTCTACGATTATTATTCTCGAACATCATTTTTGCATCGAATTCCTTTTGTTTTCCGTTTCACTTTTCAAATAATGAGCCACTGTCGCTGTCAGCCGTCTAAAATAAGTACTATAAAAAAAGAAAAATATGTATAATGCTTTTATTAAATCCAGCTGGTGTAATTTCACGTGTTCAGGTGGTAATTAATAAAAGAGATAAAAATTTGCGTTTTTTTTTTCTTTTAAATCGGTTAGTTTGTTAATCAATAAGAGGCACATTATAATTAAAAGAATTAAATATCTCAGGCTTCGCCAAATGTCATCAAACTGGAGTGAAGAGTTAAAAATATTTTATATCGGATATTATTGGAATGATCGCTCTTTATGTCTTCATCGCATGAGGGCATGCAAATTACAGTCCTTAGGAAAATATATCTTGGTTTATAAGGAATAGCATGTAAGGATTATGTTAATTTTATTAACAGTTAAATTTTGAGTTAAAGTTCCTTTCCTATCGATTCTTAACTTCAACTTACACTTTCGGCCAGAACGTAGTTTTAGAATCACATCTGAATACATAATGAGGAAGAGCGGTATTTAACCCTGAAGTTCTTCGGTCTTAGATACCAAGTATTCTGGTTGCACGCGTCCGCCTTTTCAGGCTACTCTCTCGTAAGCTATTATCACGCTCGGCCGTACTTTAGACCCTTGATAGTTTGCAGTCTATTAGCGTTAAGGGGCCAACTCTGTTAGAATTTTGATAGCTTCGGCTATACTCCTTTAGGTTAGATTAGTTTAATTTGATTCTTAGTCTCTTAAGTTTAAAGCCCAAGTGTCGGCTTTATTGTACACTCCAAGACGGAATTTTGTTAATCCTTAGTTGGAATAATAAAGGGCTAGTTTACCCTTCTATCTTGTTGTTTCCTGTCACACGAACTCAAGCGATTATTCGCTTATCAGTTCTTAAGATTCTTCACTTCCAACAGTAGCTTAGAATTTACAAAGTGAGGAACTCTACAAGCACATTAGGTACAAATTTAGTCCATTTCGAACAGTGCTCACAAATTTTACTACATTTAACATCATTTGAGCAGCAATTTCATTTCAAAATCACGAACCACGACAATAAGAAAAGCTTATTTCTAAAGCTGTGCTCAGCTACTATTCTTTGTAACAATTAGCATAACTAAAGGCGGAATTTTGCGAACATTCGCACAAAGAAAAATTTAAATGTTTTTGATAGACATCCCACTGTTTATTATTATTAGCTACCTATAACGGAGTATACGAGGCTAAGTCTTGCAACTTCAGAATACTGTATGTTTTTATAGAATTTCCGACAAAGTATGAAAGGTTGCCATGCATTTTTTTATATTCTTTATATTATTTTTTTAAATAATACATGGCGATAACATTTGGTGATAACATCCTTCTATTTGTGTTGCCATACTTTTTTATGTTCGCTACATTATTTTATTAAAAATAATACACGGCGATAACATTTGGTGGCAACATCCTTTTATTTGTGTTGCCATACATTTTTTATATTCGTCGTAGTGTTTTTCTTTTTTAAATAACACACGGCGATAACTATTGGTGGCAACATATGAAAAGTGGTACGGATGAATAAGTGATTCTAGTAGCATCTCTCGTGTTAATAAGGAGTATGATTTTTTCTGTCAAAAACACGAAAACTAAATGATTTTTCGTGCTGTTTATATGAGTTTTGAAAAAATTTTGCGAAAGACTTTTCTAAGACAAACATAATCGTATTTATGATACATAGACAACTAGCTCTTTCAGTGGAAATCGAATTTGGGATCAATTGCCATTGTTCAGTGCTTTTAATCACCAGGCAACTGAGGACCTGATGTAAAATTTAAAATAAGAAAATAAAATTAAAAAAAAAAAAAAATAAATAAAAATAAAAAAAAAAAATAAATAAAATAAAATAATAATAATAATAATAAATAACCAAAGAAATAAAAAAAGTGTGTGTTACCTTTATTTATTAAATATCATGGTCTTCGCACTTAATCATAAAATTCAATTCAACAGCAATATTACAAAATATTTAAAAAAAGCATATCTTTAGAATTTCCGATACACAGTCTCGCGCGCTGGAGATAAAAATTTTTTCCAGTAGTGTTGCGTGTGTGTGTGATTATGGCAAAGCCTCGAGGGCTATCTGCCTAAGGGGAGGGATGCCTTCGTGGAGGACTTTCTAAGGGAAACTGGCTCGTATACACGTTACACATGGGGAAAACCACGAAAACGCCCATGCAGCCAGCCCGTTCACGGGATTCGAACCTCGGACCGAACTACCAGTGTTCAGCGACTTTACCGCTCGGCCGCTGGTGGGCCCAGTAGTGTTGCCATTGCTCGCTTTGATCTCGTTTGCGTTTATTAATCAAAAATTCATTAAAGTTTTACAAAATATGAAATAAATAATTAAAAAATTTCCAAATTCTATATTTGGGCTTCCAGATGCCTATATTCGAGTGGAAGACTACGTTGTTCAAAATTTGATTTCTCTATGGTTGTACCGTTGTTTTTATCTTATTTCTTTAAATATAATGTATGGCTCTAATATTTGGTGTCAACAATTTGAAAAAAAAAAAAAATCGCCGTTTTATAGCGGACGACACAAAATGCCAAAACGAAATTAATAGCCCTTCTGTGTAAATTGCCCCTTTTGGCTAAAAAACAGATTTTAGTATAGTTTGAAAAAAATTACCGAATTCGATGTCTGCCTGACATAAATCCCTCTTGTTCATAAGCAAACATAATTTTTGATAGCGATTCATTTTTTGATAACTGATGTAGATTTACTCAAATTCTATGCTGAAGTTGCTTTTTTGCCTAGCTTTAAATTGCAACTTATTGAGAGGATTTTACATTCTTTGCTTAGAAGTAATCGTTTTACTTCAAAAAAGCTTATGTTGCTGGAATTAGCTAATGATTTCCTTACATTTTTACAGCTTGATTAACTTTGATCTTACGCATCTTTCTCTTCATAAGCTTAAACTAATCTTGCACGAACAAGCTGTTCGAAAACTGTGGGCACAGTCTTTATTTTTTTTTAATTTTGATTTTAACGCATGTGCTTCCGGTTAATATTACAATTCTGCCACTGAACTTTTCTTACACATTTATCTATCTGATGGTACTATTTCTTTGCTAACTATGTTAATATGGTGAATTGCAAACACTTACTTTATGATAATTATAATAATACGAATTATTCATCTTTCCTGTGTTTTTATAACTGCTGATTTTGAATTCTCCTGTATTACTCCGGCAAATCGGAAGTTGAATATCGTGTAAAAAAACTGTAATTTATTATATACAAATATTTCCTATCGTCAATTTTTCCCTGTTTCATGAAGATTTTTACCTATTTTGAGAAATTTTTTAGTTGAAAGTACATGCTGAGGCTCAACAAAAAAGAACGAAAATCGGTGACACTCTGTGGTGGTAATCTATCTTCATGTCATATGATTCCAATAAACACACATAAAACGAACAACATATTTTAGTGGCGGATGTTGCATTATACGCATCGCCCTTTGGGGAGGTCTGATGATATTCAATACAAACACAAGGCCACAAACAAAAGTGAATAATGAAAATGAATCATTTCAAATATTTATGGCGCGCACAGCGCATTCTCAAGCCATGCAAGTTGGCATGGCTGTTTTATATGAGCAAATTCTTCTGCACATCGCATATCACTTCATAACACGTCTTGCGAAACATATGTTTTTACCAAACATTCGAAAAAGTAAAATTGTGATTAGAAAGGAAATATAACTTTTAAATGAGTGTTCGAAGAAAGAGTATGATGCATAGCCCAAAGAAATATTTCAGTTTTCTAGTGTGTTTATTAATTAATTATTACCTGCTTTAAGTTAAATTTCAAATTGAAAAAGGCGAAATAATTACGAGAAGCGAGTTGTTTCTTGAAGGATTAAGTAAACTTAATAAAGAAAGTATCTAAAAGAAATAAATAAATTTTGTGTATCGTTTGTCATGTCTTACTGAAACAGTTCTATACAAATAAGTTGGCAAGAATTTGAAGATTCTCTTACTCATTATAAGCATTTAAGACACTTTTTATTTTGCTTACAAGTTAGTCTATTCTTCCTGTCGATCTTCTTTCGTTTGCTCTCATTCGGTTTCTAGAATTACGTGCATTAAAAATTAAAAATAAATTACGTGAATATGATTTATTGCTTGATTTACTTAATTGAATAACGTTTCTGGCCACATAATTGTACAGAGTATATTTTTGAATTTTTACACGTTCAGGAATATAGTTAAATCATAAAAGCGTTAAGCCTAATAATTCCAAAGGCGTATGCTTAATAATTCTTACTGCTGAAAATGCTGTATTAACTTTGTAGTGCGTGGAAGTTGCTTGCCTCTAATTTAATGGTTTAAAAGAACTTGCTATCATTTTAAAGAAATTTGAAATCGTATTAACTAGCTTTCATTTTTGCTACTGCGTGACAGGCTGAACTGTTCAGACATTGTTATTCTAATATACCTTATAATTTTATATTTAATTTGAACAGAAGTTTAGAGAAATACTGCTCAAGCTTCTCTGTTTAAATGCAAAAGAATATGATTAACTATTTATATTAATGAAATCTTATATTAACAGTGGCTCACAAAAGTGTTCGTACATTTACGAATTTCAGTGAAATATTGCTTCATTCATTAATAAAAATTAATAATTGAGAATAATAATTTTTAGTAGTTTTTATAAATTTCTCTTACCAAAAATACATTAGTTACTTTATGAACAGAGGGAAAGTTCTTTTGGAAATCAATAATCAAAAAGTAACAGATAAATTACCTCACAAAAGTCTTCGTACACTTTAAAGAAATCTACACATATTAGTAAATTTTGTAATATTTCTGTTAGTTAGTATTTTGTAGAATATCTTGCAGTATTTTGACAGCTTTCAAATATCTGAACATAGAATTGTCAGTTTTTTTCGGGGAGGGGGTAATATCTGCATCAATACCCCTGCATTCTTCCACCATTCCTGTTTTTAGTTTAGTTTTATTTTTATGTTGTGTCTTCGTACTCTAACCTCTAATTCTCTCCAAATGCGTTCAATGGGGTTTTAATCTAGTGACTGAGGTGATGTTTTCAGAACTAGGACAATTATAGACACACTAAAGGCGAGCGTTGAGAGCCCTATGCTTAGGATGGTTATCCTGATAAAAAATAAAGTTGTTTCTAATACCAAAACCGTCATGCTTTACTGTTCCAAATAGGTTCTTGGGATTAAGTTCCTCATTTTTTGTTCCTCCGTACAATTATATGCCCATCGGAAACAAAAATGTTAAATTTGCTTTCATCTGAAAATAAGACATGGTTCTAATACGCTTCGGGGTTATTTACCATTGATTTTGCGAAGGAAAGAACAAGCTTTCTAATTTTTTTGCACTTACAAAACATTTTCTTCAAGCACAGCGCTGAATTATGCAATTCAGCTGATCTGAGTACTCATCAAACAGTTTCAGGCGAAATTGAAGTTGAAACATTTTCAGTAAATTCTGGAGAAATCTTTACAGAACTCAAACATTGATTTTTCAGAAATTTTCCAACTATAAATCTCTGATGACGTTGAGTTAACTTTGCCGGACGACCTTTTTTACTTCCTTGTACGAAGTAAAAAGGAAGTATTGTAATCGCGAAAAGTTTCAGGCAGCGTATTTCAACGAAAATATCCATTTTGACCGCTATCGAATGCAAATTAACGATGTTTTTGCGTCATATCTGTACGTAAGGACAGAATAAAATACTCTTTTCCTTCACAAAAATTATAAAACTGCTTTAAAATAAATTCTGAAGAGAATTTTTCGTGGCGTCTGTACGAACGTATGTACGTACGTGCGTACGTACGTATCTCGCATAACTCAAAAACGAGTAGCCTCAGAACGTTGAAATTTTGTATATAGGACTGCTATAACATGTAGATGTGCACCTCGTATTTTGGTTGCAATCGGCCGCACCAAACGTATATAAATATATTTATATATATATATCCACTCTGTTACCCGGCTCAGTGATCTCAGTTTCTTTACTCTTATATGTTTGTAAATTGTACATTTTTTGCTTTAAAAATGATTGAATTATTTTGTTTTTATCTTCCGGTTAAGGTTTTTATGCCTTTAGTAAATCTGTATACAATATTTTTAGAATTATCAACAATTTTAAAGTTGTTTAAGTGCCGCTAAACCTAATAATTTTTTTGATGGCGGCCATTGCTTGTTTACATTTGAAACAGCAGGAAAGTGGATTTGTTGCCAATGTAGAGAAACTTAGCTTCGCAACAACAAAGATAACGCATTCATTTATTATTGCCAATTAAATCATGCTTAATTCTTTCTGGAATTTTTTCGAGGAAATAAGCGTTTGATATTTACTTCGTAATTTTTAATATAGATATTTTGAATTTTTATGTATTTTTGCCTTCTCGCGAAGTAAGAACTGAATTTATTAAATGAGAAATACTGAAACCTCTGTGAAAAATTGTTTCTTTTATGTTTTATTTGCTTAATTTCTTTTATACATAGTTCTAGCTTGATTACAGTATTTGAATAGAACATGTGGCAACGATTAGATAATTCTTTAAATGATATACATTTTGTGCATTCTGAGTTATAATATGAATGAAATACTACAATACTGTTAAGTAAACCTAGCGCCAGAGTGTCGCTATGGTAAACAAAGTGAATTTTAAAGAATGCATTTATTCTGTTGTGGTTTATGTGCTGTCGGCGAAGTAGGTTTAATTCAATCTAATAAGTTTAAATAAAATGCAAGAAAAAATGCGTATAATTTAATATTCCGTACAAGGAAGTCATGTGGTGTACACATCAGATTTTTTTACTTTAATTTCGATTCGATTTTCTTCTTTAAAGCGTTTTATCTCATACTGCACTGTGAAATGGGATAAATTTATTAATTTCGCGATATCCGAGATCGATTTTCCACCCTTATGATGAAAAATGATAAATTTTTGAATGATATATGCTGTTTTCTTACGACTACGACCCATTTTTAAATATTAAATAAAATATAACTAGCTAAGCGAGCAGAGAGTAAAGCCAAGTGGAGTTTTAAACGTCATCAAAATGAAAAAATGAAAAAAGGTGCAAACTGTAGTTTCTGCTTCCTTCAAGCATGGCCTTCAGGCTGTACCGGCACCCCACTCGACGTGTATTTGAGAGGTCCAGGTTCGACTCCCGGCAAGGGCATTACACATTTTCGATGTCTCCTGCGTCGAAATAACCTAACATTTTACAAGTTTATTTATGAAGTTTTACGAAAATGTTGTGTGTACGATCACTTTTGTTGCACGTTTTCTCTATGCCTCCTTATATTTTTCAATTTTAGAAAAAAAAAATAAGTCAGTATTTAAAGAAAAAAGTTTAATTTTATTCAAAATCGCGTGCAGATGATATGCAAAAGTTATTGGGCTTTGTATTCGAATTTAATTTTGAACTAGAGCAATTTTCTACAAATTCGTAAAGTGTACGAACACTTTTGGGAGCCACTGTGTAGTAAAAGTACAATAAACTAAATTAATGATATTACAGAAACCAAAGTTATTGCATTGTGTTTAAAGGATATATTGAAATATGTCAATAGCCCATTATAACTAACAGTGTAATTTAGAATGATCATATATATCAAACGCATAATTTATAATTACTGAAGAGTTAGTTGGTTTATTGATTATGGGAAAGCAAGCAAGGATTATCTGTTTTAGAAGACATGATTTCAGGAAACACTTTCCAAGACATATTGACTGGCATTTATATTACTCGTGAAGGGGGATCATGAAACGCAATTCTGCATAGTTAGATAGATTAATGTCATATATGGCTGCAAATATTTGAAGATGAAATTAATTTTCTTTTTAATATTCGCAACTTATCAAAAGTCATGCTTAGACTCCGAAAATGTCGATAGAAACATTAAAGGAAGTGATAATATACGTTTTTTCGCAACCTAAGTCTGAAA
Source organism: Stegodyphus dumicola (assembly GCF_044657685.1). Taxonomy (NCBI): domain Eukaryota; kingdom Metazoa; phylum Arthropoda; class Arachnida; order Araneae; family Eresidae; genus Stegodyphus; species Stegodyphus dumicola. The sequence continues at coordinate 14,128,303 of NC_140772.1, read as the reverse complement.
TCTGTCATCATTTTAGTTGTAGGAATAGGATAATAGGAATGTAATTCAAATTTTAATATTTCCTTGTTTAGATAAACTGATACTAAATAAATAAATAAATAAAACATAAAACCGTTGCGTTTCTCTTAATTTATGGCTTAAATTGTAGAGACATTAGCGTTTTTGGGAAGCAGAAGACTTGAAAAATGAGCAATGCCCTCGCCGGGAATCGAACCACGGACCTCTGGGATACGCGCCCAGCGTGCAGACCACTACACTACGGAGGCATGCTAAGAAGGTGGGAGAAATACCTTATATACTTCCCCTTTTAAAGGGGGACGTACGTAGTGTAGTGGTCTGCACGCTGGGCGCGTGCAGACCACTACACTACGTAGGCATGCTAGGAAGGCGGGAGAAATACCTTATAAAATTTAGCTCATTGTAAATTTTTATCAAGACTGTTTGCCATTAAATTTAGATTAATTTATTGTTGTTAAATTTTATGTGCAGAAAAAGTATCAAACACACTTAAATTTCAATGTAAGCAGCTTAGGAAACAGTTTTTTTTTTTTTTTTTTTTTTTTTTTTTTAAATTAAAGATAAACGATAGAATACTGTAAGACATAGTAAGTTAGAACAGAAAGTATTCCCCCCTCTGCTACATATTTAAAACTTATCAGTTGAAACTTGTTAAATAGTTGAAACATTTCTTATCATAAAAACAGCATTTCCAGATAATTTTTTGAAATTAAATATCATGGAGCCTCATACATTTCAAGGATACATTAAAAGCACAAGACGTCGTACATTAAATTTTTAATTTAAATTATGTCCATTTGATTTTAGAAACTTGTAGAAAATTGCTTCATTTATTATTGATTAACGTAACAGAAAATAACTCTTTGAAAATTGAGCAAATATTAAAAAATTCTAAAATTTATAAAATTGGCCTTTATTTTAATTGCTCAGAAAACAATTTTAAATAATTGTTCATCTATCTGCAATCAGCTTGCAGTGGACAGCTATGTGACAGTATATTTATTTGCATTTTGAAACATTCTGTAAATAAAGCTGCAGGCCGAAATATCTTGTAAATATTTCTATTTTATAATACTACTCCTCATTATGAAATTTAATTAATATATACGTAGATGAAGAGCAATGGAAAAATGAAAATGATAACTTTATTAGATATTTCCTTATTGAAGTTTGACTGAAGAACGGAATTCGATGTTTTTTATACTTTTTGGTGCTTTTTTGTTATCATTTCTGTTATCGGGACGGGCTTCAGAATTGTATATATGTGTACATGTATAGATAGATATATGTGTTCATATATGCATGTATATATATGTAGGTACGTACCTATGTATGCATATACACACATATATATACACACAAACCTACATCTACATACACACGTGCATACATGCATACATTTCTGAACCCAGTCCGATAACAAAAGAGAAGCGACTTTTTTATCTTTATTAAAGTATTCTCCATGCATTGGTTTTAAAAGTTCTCAAAAACCCGTTAATTTAACGCAACTGTCTTCTAAAGGTCAACAATAAACTTCAAAAAATAAAAGATCTTTTAAGGGAAAAAGCTTTAATTATTATTATTTTAGCAAAATTTTTCACTTTTCCAGTTCTACATATTTCAGTATAAAGAAGAAATTTGAACTGATTATGTATTCAAAGTTTAATATTAAAAATTTCAAAATATTTTGTCTAATTTGGAAAAACAGTTCTGCGATGGTCTTTAAACTGTTACAATTAACTGATAATATATAACACACACATATATTAACATTTCTACCTAACTTGCAAATTTAAAAACACTTCGATATAATTTAGGTTTTCGTAGCAAACATAAAATTAAAATAGCTTTTGTCTATACACGGTAATAAAACTGCATTTTATTCAACTTCTTTTGCAAAACAGGTAGTGTAAAAGTTATCTGATTAGTGTATAATGAATAAGTACGCTTAGAAAGCACAACTAAACAATTATTACATGAAAAACATAATTACATCATTACAGCTTCACAAACGAAAAATTATAAAATATAACAAGCTGTTTGGAAGAATCGGTGAAATCTTGAACCCGGTTTTACTACAAATAAAATATATGTCAATCATCTTTGTATTTTCTGGCATCCCTAACAAGCTGTTGCCAATCTTTAAAACTTATTATTCAATTTTAAATGTTTTTCTTCACGAATTCTATAATATTTTTTAAATGTGCGCGCATCGTATGACACGATACTTCCCTTCACATATGCCCTTCACGTAAAATATTAAATATAAATAAATATATATAATATCACGTAAAATATATATAATATAAATCAAGTTAACTATTTCATTAAATTTTGTTTTCTTTTCTTTAGAAGAGAATCGTCTTAATTCTAAAATTTTTATTACAAAAAGAATTTTTTTTATATAAATGTTCTTTTGAAGTCTCTCGTAAAATTAAAGTATTCGGGCAGAAAAGTTTTAAAAATTATGCATTCATTGAAATAATCTTTAAAAATCTTACAGAAGAATATATTCCGGCTTGGAGCATTACACTTTTATCAAAATATTATTTAAATATCTCTTACAAAATAAATGAGTTCTAAAGTAAAACTAAAAAAAGATTATGCGCATTTTAGATATCTCTCAGGTTGATTATATGTTCCCATGAAGGTTAATAAATGCTTTTTGGTTCATTGGCTTAATGAAGAGCATTACTGAAATGAAAGTATAAAAATTCCATAATAATTCCAATATATAAATAAAACCAAGAACTTCCTAAAAACGCCACAAAAATTATGTATTAATAACGGAAAAACATCAAACAAATCAGTTCCTTTAGAATGGATTATTTTCTAACTATCGGTGTTATCTGCTTTTTAAATGTTCGCTTTTCTAGAGAAATAGTATATTTTGTAGCAATTAAAACAGTATAATTTATAAATAATCTATAACTTGGTAGTGGTCGTAGATCTAGTCTACTAAGCAAGTTAACTTAGTAGTTTAATAATAAATGAATATCTGTATATGTCTTCGATCAGAATAGTAAAAAATTAAGTGTAACACAAGAAGCATTAAAAGAGCTATTTCTACACAACGCAATATCTTTTCGGTAGAAAATGGCAGCACTTACCTGAGCGTGTAGTCAATGATCCCAGTGCAGATAATGTCCATTCCCAACGCGGTCTGTGAATTTTTATACACCACACGAGCCTCCCAACCTAATTCACGTAACAGCTACAAAAAAAGACCACAAGAAAGAAGCAAATAAAAAAAATAAGTCAGTAGGCTCCTGGGAAGCATTGGGAATCCCAATGTTATGAAACAAAATCCACTTCCGTTGCCATTCACTTTTTTTCTATTCCGGAAGCTCCAGAAGAACCTAACCCGGGGCCTCGAGTCCCGATTGGTGTCACGAGGGCTGATCCGCGAGCGCTTTAATTTTAATCCATAAACAAGTCATGGATACTGAGAGGGGAGAGTCGAACCCGATGATTTGAATATCCGTCTTTTTATGCAAAATGGGCCCCGTAAATGGTTTCGGAATGTTTCGCTTGCGTGACTGCAGAAGACGCCCAGGAGAATGTGGAGCCATTTGCATGTTTTATCGAAATAACTTTTACGTGAACAGTTTTTGTCAATGATTCTCCGCCTACCGTGGAGTTTAGAAAACGCAGCGGAATTCCTCCTGATAATTAATACGTCATCGACAACATCGTTTTATCCCAGTTTTAGTTTTGTTTGGTCGAAACGTGAGAAACAAAGATATTAAAATTTAACAAACGCACAAAAAACTCTTCATATAAGATGATCCTGAAATTTCGAGAGGCAATATATTTAGACTTACTTACTTGTAAAGCAGTCTTAACAAGAAAAATTCTCATATAGGACTTTGAATCGCTTATAAAAATTCGAAATTCCAATATTATACTTTTTACATATTAGCAACCTTTAACACTCTATTTGGAATCCTAAAGATATGCTGTTTTTAAATATTTTGGGATTTTGCTTTTGAAGTTGACGAGACATAAGCACGAAGAAAGCAATACTTAATAATAAAACAGAAAGACAAAAAAAAAGAAATTGTATTAGCAGCAGTGTGTCCAAGAGCAAATTGGTAAATGCGATGCTCAACGAGAACATTAAATACATTAACCAATCTTCTGGTGCTACGTTAAAATCTGAATCCTTTCAGATTTTATTTCTTTCTTTTATTTAGAGTATGTTCGATTCTATCTTCAGTTTCCAACCCCCTCTGGCTTTTCACATTTCTTTATATCAATGTTCAAATCAGTTTTCTTACTGACTCGAAACACAATTTTGTTTTTGTATTATTAATTTTAGTGCATTTAACTTTATTAAGTATCATGTTCTTCGTGCTTACACCACATTAAATGCGACAGAAAAATTACATAATATTTAAAAACAGCATATCTTTAAAATTCTCGATTGAGTGCTAGGGATTGCCAGGTACTTTTTTATGTTTGTTATAGTATTTCTTAAAAAAACAGACGATCGCTCGGCATGAAAAAAAAAATAAATAAATAAAAAGTTTATATAATGATTTTGTTGATCCCAGCTAGAGTAATTTCATAAAAATATTGAATATTTCTGATTGGATATCCTATAATTTTAATATATTTTTACATAAACCAATCATATTAAAAAATTGAAAAAATATTTTTAAGAACTGTTTTTATTGCTTTTAAATCGCTTAGTTTTTTACTCGATAACTACCTTCCAGATGAAATATGATATAACCGAAATATGATCTAACTATCATACAAGTTAGTACGATTTTACTAGGAAACCTGGCGCACAGGCGGGAATAATACCAGCACAGAAGAAGGGTCAAACAAACCGTTAATTATTGGTCAAATTCTTAACAAAAATGCACTTTCTTCGTGCTCACAATAACACCGACTATTTGCGGTGGGAGCTTAAGAATAATTTAACAATAAATTTAAATGGTAAACAGTAGTTCTAGACTATTTAAGACTAACAAGCTGACTCAGTTACCTACACCCGCGATCGACTTTTCACTAAACGGCCACAAGGCATAACAGCCGAAAGGACAAAATAGTAACGTGCGCTGACTAGCGAAATCATGATCTGATTTAACTTTCCCTTTTCGCCCGTTTAAATACTCTTTTCATTTTAACTTAATTTGCAACCTGGCGACGAATGCGAGGGGAAGTTTAAAAGTTCGGAAATGCTAACAAAAATTAGAATAATTAGTTATTCAAATTAAGCGAAACCCTACAAGATATCTTAGGCTTTAATGAATAACAACACGCTGGGGGGGGGTAAAAGTATTTTGTTTCCGGAAGTGGCAATTCATTGCTTTCAAATAAACGGGTTTGTTGATTAAAACTACAAGATACGTGTCGTATGGCTTGCTGGAGATAAAAGTGTTCGACAAATTATCCACTTCTCTTTTTCAAATAGCTGAATCTGTTAATAAAAAAATTATATTATTCGATATAAAATTCGAAATTCAAAATTCGAGTTTCCAGCTACTGGACTACACGGTAAAAATTACGTGGTGCCATTTTTAGTCCAAAGGGATTTGAATCCCGAAGGACTATTAGTTTCGTTTTGGCATTTTGCGTCGGACTCATAAATGTCGGTTCACTTTTCAAACTGTTGCCACAAAATGTTATAGTCCTGCATTATATTTGAAGAAATTAAATAATGAAAAATCTGCATAAATGTATGTATATTTCTCGTATTGTGATAAAACAACGGTACATAGAGTCATCGAATTTTGAATAACGTAATTCTCCAACGAATATGAGTATGTGGAAGACCAAATTTGAAATTTGAAATTTGTTTTATGATCGATTTCCTATTTTTTAAAACTTTGACGAATTTTTGATTAACAAACTCAAGGATTTCAAAGCGAGCAATGGCAACGTTGTGCAGAAAAAAACATTTTTATCTCCAGCGCGTGAGTCTCTGTATCGGAAATTCTAAAGATATGCTCGTTTTAAAACAATTTTGCGATATTGCTGTTGCACTGGATCTTATGGTTTGAGTGCGAGGAACATGATATTTAATAAAGAAAGGTAACACACAAAATGTTAAAAAACGCCCCTTTGGACGTAATTTAAAATCTGAAACATTTCAGATTTATTTATTTATTTATTTATTTATTTATTATTATTATTATTATTATTATTATTTTTTGAACAGTACAAGAACCGTACATACATACATAGAGATTCTTCTTCATTATTATTATTATTATTATTTGAAATAGTATATATTGGTGACAATAATTTAAAAAGTGATTCGGACAGACTGTTAATCAGCACTGCTATATTGAAGTTCTAAAAAGACTTACACCACATAAAATGAAGAAGGGCTGTTAGTCTCAAAACGGTATTTTACGTCGAATCACTATAAATGGCTGTAACACTTTTCACATTGTTGCCACCATATTATCGCCTTGTATTGTATTTAAAAGAATTAATTAATGAAGATTTGCATGAGTGTATGTATGTTTCTCGCATTGTGAAAAAATTAGGAAAAAAGACCACAGTTGTGGAGTGGTGGATAGCTGTTGCACCAGGACAATGCAGAAGAGATTCAGCCAAAGCGGAGAATCTCCTAAAGAGCCTTCCGAAAACCTCGTTCCAAAACTGTTACCAGCAATGGCAGCACCGAATACAGAAATGCGTGAATGCTGAAGGTGATAATGTCACGGAGAATTGATTCTGTAAGTACAATGATTTATTGCTGCAAAGTTACCGTATCAATTACATTAAAACATTCCACTAGGTCTGAGTGGAAAACAAATGTTTTGAACTGGTAATGAAGTAAATTTAAATGTTTTAATGAGATAACTCTCAAAAGGGATCAACTAATGAAACCAGTGCATAATAATAATATTCTTAAAATATTAGTAACTTAATTATTATTATAAATATTGTTATGATTTATCGCCAAATGTGGCAACGCTGCCTTCCCTTGCCATTTTATGGCAACCCTAAAACTGCTTTGTGGGGAAGCCATCTTACCGCGTCTGTACATTTCGTAATAACATTTCGTAATAAATTATAATTAAAAATATAAACTTATAATTAATAAATAATAAAATAATGCTCTTAAAATATCAATGGCTCCATTTAATGATGTACAGTCAAAAGTCGTTAAATCGGACACCCATAATCCGGAATGATCTATAATCCGGACCTCAAAGCTAAAAACTTTCTGCGTATGCGCCGCGTTGACACATGTGCATAGGCGTTTACGCGTGCGCGTAAGATCTTTTATCACTTCGCATATGCGTGTGCGCAAGCGCAGAATACGTTTTCGCGTGCGCCTTTTATGTATAACGGACGGTATAATCTAAAATTATCTAATTATCTATTTCAGTTAATGTTGATGATTGCATTGTTCCTTAATCTTCGAATTGGATCCGGCTTATTATTTTTTGCAGACTGTAAGAGCAATTTTATGAATAATAATGAAATAATGAAAGAATAAATATCATTAGAAATGACAAAGCTAAGTTATAAATTGCATGAGAAGACAATTTAATTTTTCTTTTCCCTTTTTCATTCTCATTAGACAGTTTGATTTTAATCTGACAGTTGGTAATAGCAATTTTTTCGCGATAAATAAATTTAACGTTTCTTTTTAGCCAAAAGCGGAGGTAACCCATAAGGGCTGTTAGTCTCAAAACGGCATTTTGCGTCGAATCACTATTAAATGTCTGTATCACTTTTCACGTTGTTGCCACCATGTTATCGCCTTGTATTATATTTAAAAGAATTAATTAATGAAGATTTGCATGAATGTATGTATGTTTCTCGCATTGTGAAAAAACAACGATACCTACAGCTATCAAATTTTGAATAACGTAATACTCCACCCGAATATAGGCACCTGGAAGTCCGAATCTTGAATGTCGTATATTTTTATTATCTATTTCACATTTTTTTTTAAAATTCTAACGAATTTTTGATTAAGAAACTCAACGATTTCAAAGCCAGCAGTGCCAACACACTGTACGGAATACATTATTTTTATCTCCAGCGCACGAGGCTGTCTATCAGAAATTCTAAAGATACGCATTCTTTAAATATTTTTAGCCCTAATGAGCATAAGCCCAGATGCTCTCGATACGTGTATGCCTGAGTAACTGGGGGAAAAAAACCGCTGTGGATGTACTATAAAATGCTAAAAGCTTTCATAATTTTCTTTTTTTCTTTCTTTTTAATAATGTCCACTTGATTCGCAATCAGTTTAATTCTCCTTCAGCACTTGACTATGTCTTAAATCGAACGCTTTACGGATTTTTATTAGTAATAAACTTGGGAGGTTATTATTTGAAACTAACCAGTTATTTATAATATAAACCTTTACTGTAACTTCTTCTTTCTGTTTCCTCACCAAATTGCAAATCAGTTACATAGTATTTAAGATTGGGTTTGGGGATCATTAAGACAGAGTGTGTTTCTGCCTTTCGGAGCACATTACGCTAATTCCCGCCTGATCTGATAAGTTTGTAATTATTCGGCATTCGTTATTACTACCGACATTTTAACTTGATATACGGATTGAAAGTTCTGAGCCGGCTTAGATTTAAATTTAATTGCGCCGTCTTTGAATACTATTCTGCGTTTCAAATTTGACTGTTAGTTTAGTTGCATCGCCAAAGTTGACTTTATTAACACACGAACGTGCATTGAATGACTTTGCTAACACAAGAACGTGCATGTTAGGGCTTTGTTAACACAAGAACGTCCATTGGATGACGTTGTTAACACACTAACATGCATTGGATGACTTTGTCAACACAAGTATGTGTATTGGATGACTTTGTAACTCAAGAACGTGCATTCGATGACTTTGCTAACACAAGAACGTGCATTGTTGGGCTTTGTTAACACAAGACGTGCACTGGATGACTTTGTTAACACACTAACATGCATTGGATGACTCTGTTAACGCAAGAGCGTGCATTGGATGGCTTTGTTAACGCAAGAACGTGCATTGGATGACTTTTTTAACGCAAGAACGTGCAATGGAAGGCTTTGTTAATATAGGAACGTGCATTGGATGACTTTGTTAACAGAAGAACGTGCATTGGATGACTTTGGATGACAATTTAAATGCATCGGATGACAATTTAAATGTTCTTTGTTCTCTTGTTTTTGTTGTTAAATAAAAAAAAACGTGCATTGTAGGTCTTTGTTAACACAAGAACGTGCACTGGATGACTTTGTTATCACACTAACATACATTGGATGACATTTTTAATGCAAGAACGTGCATTAGATGACTTTGTTAACGCAAGAACGTGCATTGGATAACTTTGTTAATACAGGAACGTGCATTGGATAAATATAATAAATTGTTAATTATAAACCATATCAAGCAAAACCCTATAAACCATCAGCAATAATAAATTGTTAATTATAATCCTTATTCAAATTTCTATTCTGAAAACAAATTACTTAATATACCTATCGTGTGGTTTACCAAAGCATGGAATCAGTATATAAAAATAAGAAAAAACAAGTATCTTCTCTTGCGTTAAAGAACGCGCATTCGATGACTTTAACAGAAGAACGTGCATTGGATGACTTTGTTAACGCAAAAACGTGCATTGATGACTTTTTTAACGCAACAACGTGCATTGGATGACTTTGTTAACGCAAGAACGTGCATTGATGACTTTTTAACGCAACAACGTGCATTGGGAGGCTTTGTTAATATAGCAACGAGCATTGTATAAATTTGTTAACAAAAGAACGTGCATTGTAGGGCTTTGTTAACACAAGATCGTGCACTGGATGACATTGTTAACACACTAACATGCATTGGATCACTTGCTTAACGCAAGAACGTGCATTGGATGACTTTTTAACGCAAGAACGTGCATTGGATGACTTTTTAACGCAAGAACGTGCATTGGATGACTTTGTTAACGCAAGAACGTGCATTGGATGACTTTGTTAACGCAAGAACGTGCATTGATGACTTTGTTAACGCAAGAACGTGCATTCGAAGGCTTTATTAATATAGCAACGTGATTGGATGACTTTGTTAACTCAAGAACGTGCATTGGAAAGTTTTGTTAATACAGGAACGTGCATTGGATGACTTTAACGCAAGAACGTGCATTGGATGACTTTGTTAACGCAAGAACGTGAATTAATGACTTTTTTTAACGCAAGAACGTGCATTGGAAGGCTTTGTTAATATAGCAACGAGCATTGTATAAATTTGTTAACAAAAGAACGTGCATTGTAGGGCTTTGTTAACACAAGATCGTGCACTTGATGACATTGTTAACACAAAAACATGCATAGGATCACTTTCTTAACACAAGTACATGCATTAGATGACTTTGTTAACGCAAGAACGTGCATTGGATGACTTTTTAACGCAAGAACGTGCATTGGATGACTTTGTTAACGCAAGATCGTGCATTGATGACTTTGTTAACGCAAGAACGTGCATTGGAAGGCTTTATTAATATAGCAACGTGATTGGATGACTTTGTTAACCCAAGAACGTGCATTGGAAAGCTTTGTTAATACAGGAACGTGCATTGGATTACTTTAACGCAAGAATTTGCATTGGATGACTTTGTTAACGCAAGAACGTGAATTAATGACTTTTTTTAACGCAAGAACGTGCATTGGAAGGCTTTGTTAATATAGCAACGAGCATTGTATAAATTTGTTAACAAAAGAACGTGCATTGCTGGGCTTTGTTAACACAAGATCGTGCACTGGATGACATTGTTAACGCACAAACATGCATAGGATCACTTTCTTAACACAAGTACATGCATTAGATGACTTTGTTAACGCAAGAACGTGCATTGGATGACTTTTTAACGCAAGAACGTGCATTGGATGACTTTGTTAACGCAAGAACGTGCATTGATGACTTTGTTAACGCAAGAACGTGCATTGGATGACTTTTTAACGCAAGAACGTGCATTGGAAGGCTTTATTAATATAGCAACGTGATTGGATGACTTTGTTAACCCAAGAACGTGCATTGGAAAGCTTTGTTAATACAGGAACGTGCATTGGATGACTTTAACGCAAGAACGTGCATTGGATGACTTTGTTAACGCAAGAACGTGCATTAATGACTTTTTTAACGCAAGAATGTGCATTGGAAGGCTTTGTTAATATAGGAACGTGCATTGGATGACTTTGTTAACAGAAGAACTTGCGTTGTATGACTTTAACGCAAGAACGTGCATTGGATGACTTTGTTAACGCAAGAACGTGCACTTATGACTTTTTTAACGCAAGAACGTGCATTGGAATGCTTTACGTGCATTAGATGACTTTGTTAATACAGGAACGTGCAATGAATAAATATAATAAATTGTTAATTCTAAACCATATCAAGCAAAACCCTATAAACCATCAGCAATAATAAATTGTTAATTATAATCCTTATTCAAATTTCTATTCTGAAAATAAATCACTTAATATATCTATCGTGTAGTTTACCAAAGCATGGAATCAGTAAATAAAAATAAGAAAAAACAAGTATCTTCTCTTGCGTTAAAGAACGTGCATTGGATGACTTTAACGCAAGAACGTGCATTGGATGACTTTGTTAACGCAAGAACGTGAATTAATGACTTTTTTAACGCAAGAACGTGCATTGGAAGGCTTTGTTAATATAGCAACGAGCATTGTATAAATTTGTTAACAAAAGAACATGCATTGTAGGGCTTTGTTAACACAACATCGTGCACTGGATGACATTGTTAACACACTAACATGCATTGGATGACTTTGTTAACACAAGTACGTGCATTAGATGACTTTGTTAACGCAAGAACGTGCATTGATGACTTTGTTAACGCAAGAACGTGCATTCGAAGGCTTTATTAATATAGCAACGTGATTGGATGACTTTGTTAACCCAAGAACGTGCATTGGAAAGCTTTGTTAATACAGGAACGTGCATTGGATGACTTTAACGCAAGAACGTGCATTGGATGACATTAACGCAAGAACGTGTATTGGATGACTTTAACGCAAGAACGTGCATTAAAGACTTTTTTAACGCAAAAATGTGCATTGGAAGGCTTTGTTAATATAGGAACGTGAATTGGATGACTTTGTTAACAGAAGAACGTGCGTTGTATGACTTTAACGCAAGAACGTGCATTGGATGACTTTGTTAACGCAAGAACGTGCACTTATGACTTTTTTAACGCAAGAACGTGCATTGGATGACTTTGTTAACAGAAGAACGTGCATTGTATGACTTTGTTAAAGCAAGAACGTGCATTGGATGACTGTTAACGCAAAAATGTGTATTTAATGACTTTTTCAACGCAAGAACGTGCATTGGATAACTTTTTTAATATAGGAACGTGCATTGGATTACTTTGTTAACAGAAGAACGTGCATTGTATGATTTTGTTAACGCAAGTACGTGCATTGGATAACTTTGTTAACACAAGAACGTGCATATATGTTCAAAATTCATGTTTAAGTAAAAGATTTATTTTAAAACTTTCCAAGTCTCTGTGTTTGCTTTCAGACACAGTGATAATTTGCTTTACTTCTGTTAGGATTTTGGATTATTTAGCTACTACCATGTAGAGTCCTGGTGCATGAACCTCTATCTGAAATTGGAGTAGCAGGAAACTACACAAGAGAAGGGTTAAAATCCACTTTATTAAATCTTTTGAAAATTTACAATTCGTCAACTCGACGCTAACAAACTTCGCCCCTGCTTGGGCGGTAACTGAAAATCACATAATTAAACTAAAATTTAAATATATTAACAAACGATAAACCTAGACTACAGGGCTCAGCGAGGTCCCGTAACTTAAACCCTCTTCGAAGCTAGTGGCAGCAGATAAATGCAATTAAGCCACTTGAACCAGCAATCAGCAAACGTACCTACGGCAGAGACGGCGGCTAGAGACTATGTCTCCTTTTCTCCTACCGAAACTCGGCTTTTAACTACTTCCTTCAAAGTAGAAAATTTGCATTCGTTCACGCGCGCTACAACATTTACTTATTCTGGCGCTGACAATTAGAGGAATGAAGGCTTATAGGAAAGTTTCAAATAAAATTTGAAAGTATTAGTTAAAATAAATATAAATCCCTACAACCATATCAAGCAAAACCCTATAAACCATCAGCAATAATAAATTGTTAATTATAATCCTTATTCAGATTTCTATTCTGAAAACAAATCACTTAATGTACCTATCGTGTAGTTTACCAAAGCATGGAATCAGTATATAAAAATAAGAAAAAACAAGTATCTTAGCAGAACACAAACAGAGTTAAATATGCAGTGTGATCTTTTTAACATGAAATCTTTTGCCATACAAACTATTTTACATTAGAGAATGAAATAAAAGAATGTAACTATAAAATCTTGAAATAGTTTGGAATATTTTCCTTTATAGGACAATATACGTCAGACAATGCTTTTGCAGAAAGACGCGCGCAACCAACTTAATTACATGCAGCGAGAAAACGTACTTTCATCGATAGTTCATTTCGACTCTCGTAAAATTTTAGCAGCTGAGTCATTATAATGGTTGTCGACCGACTGCCCTACTGACTGCTATTTTCCCGAATTTAAATGCTGGAGAAATCATGGATGTTTCTAAGCGTAGGGTGTCTGTGCAGCAAGGGGGCGTTCAAAATACACGAACAGCCAAAAGTTCTCTCGAGAGTTTGGTGAGAGGAGAAGAGAGGAAAACTCTCGGACGTCCCTCCGGGGAGTTGTCTCTCAAAATTAAGGCAACAGGCTTAATGACACATTTCAAGAATTATGAAGTGTTTCATTCTATGCAAATCTAATTTAAAAACCTTAAAAGCCTACTTATGCTGACAAGCGAGTTATTCCACCTGTTCACTGCAAAGTCCTAAGAAGGTTTTAAAACAAATGGAAGTTATACATGTGATGTACCAGCTTAAGTCGTAGCTTAAATTATCAGACGATAAGTTTTAAAAAACAGGATCCATTTATTATTATTCAGGAGAAATAGCAGTTACAGAATCAGATATCCGGAGTAATTAATAATTACTAATAACTTTTTGTATATACTGCATCGTGACATTTAAGAAAAAGCCCCGGTATTCTTTTGCGAGTCCTTTTATAGCCTCTGGAAAGGCGGAGCTTCCAAGAAATGACGTCAGCCTCTTCAGCCAATCCAGTTCGCTTTAAATATTTCCAGAACATTCTATAACTGTACGTATAGAAAAGGCGGGAAAAACAACTTGACTACGGGGCTGAGGATTTAATTCCACGTACTTTCAAATAAGAGAACGTCACCATTAAAATGAAAAGAACATACAGTTAGAATTTTAAGTGTATTCTTGACTCTGGAATTTTATTATTACATACATATAATAGATCCAAATTATAATAAAATGGCTTTATTCTCTACGCGTACTTATTTATAAGACTTAAGTATGAAAACATAGTGTTAGAAGAGATGAGAACAATATGTTTAAGGATGGCCAATAGGCAACATTGCGTCTAATTTGTCTTTCTATCGGAAAATGCTTGTGTAATCCTATAACGGAGAAGATCCCAAGATTTTATTTAACGTATTTCATGATGAAGACACACGTTATATTCTAGACACACGGCTAATTATTTCGAAATGAAATGAAAAGTATTGAAGTTAGGTAGAAAAAAAAAAAAAAAAAAAAAAACTTTAAATTGAACAAGATTTTGAATCATTAGTTTTATCCAAATCAAAGTTTTATTCAAATTAAGGTCTCTGTCAAAATCTATTATCTCTAAAGTCGTTTTTCGTTTTGGCTTAATTCTAAATTCTATGGGTTTCTTTTGGGTTTCTCTTCCAGTTAGGCATAGAATAAAACCTCCCTATTACTAGTATTCAGATTCTAGACACGATTTAGTCTTTGTGTGCGAAGTCTCCTCGGAGAACTGATTTTTACTAAAGATGTTTCTATATTCTACGAAAGATCCATCCATCTTTTCCACCTTCTAAAGATATTCATATCTTACATAAACCATTGATTTGATACCGACTAATCATTTTTTAAGTTATGCGAGATGTATTGGAAATTACGTACGTACAGACACTGCGAATAAAAATCCATTTTGAATCAATTTATAATCCAATTTACCATGAACCATTGATCTGATACGACTAATCGTTTTTAAGTTAGGCGAGATGTATTGGAACTTACGTATGTACAGACACTACGAACAAAAGTCCATTTTGAATCGATTTAAAATCCATTATGAATCAATTTAAAATCCATTTTATCATGAACCATTGATCTGATACGACTAATCGTTTTTCAGTTAGGCGAGATGTATTGGAACTTACGTATGTACAAACACTACGAACAAAAATCCATTTTGAATCGATTTAAAATCCATTATGAATCAATTTAAAATCCATTTTACCATGAACTATTGATCTGATACGAGTAATCGTTTCTTAAGTTAGGCGAGATGTATTGGAACTTACGTATATACAGACACTACGAACAAAAATCCATTTTGAATCGATTTAAAATCCATTGTGAATCAATTTAAAATCCATTTTACCAAGAGCCATTGATCTGATACGACTAATCATTTTTAAGTTAGGCGAGATGCATTAGAACTTACGTACGTACAGACAACTACGAATAAAAATCCATTTTGAATCAATTTAAAATCAATTTTACCATGAGCCATTGATCTGATACGACTAATCATTTTTAAGTTAGGCTAGGCGAGATGCAGTGGAGCTTACGTACATACAGACACTACGAATAAAAATCCATTTTGAATCAATTTAAAATCCATTTTACCATGAACCATTGATCTGATACGAGTAATCGTTTTTAAGTTATGCGAGATGTATACGCACTTACATACGTACAGACATCACGAATAAAAATCCAATTTGAATCAATTTAAAATCCATTTTACAATCAGTTTTTTGGAAAAAGGAGTCCTTTATTCTATCCGTACGAACGAAAAGTCAGGTAAAAATAAAATAGTCAAAATGGGTTATGCACCGATCCAAAATGGATATTTCCGTTGAAGTATGATACCCGAAATTTTTCGCGCGATTACGGTACTTCCTTTACTTTGCACAAGGAAGCAAAACGTTTTTAAGTATTGTGTTTGTTGTGAAACGACAGAAAAATTACTATCACAAACCATTAGCGTGAACAAAACTGTCTACAGAAAGTACAAAATGGAAAAGTAAAATGCATAACATAATAGCAATAATAGCAAATAATGCTAGAATATTGGGGAGTTCTTTTTATCCACAACAGTATGTAATTTAATTGTATTGTAGAGACATTAGGTTTTTTTCAAAGCAGGAGAGATGAAAAATGAGCAACACCTTCGCTGGGAATCGAACCACGGACCTCTGGAATACGCGCCCAGTGTGCAGACCACCACACCACGAAGGCACGCTAAGAAGGCGTGAGAAATCGCCAAATCCTGGGTGTGGAGAATCATCATCCATCGCCCTTTTAGTTCGGGCACCACTTTAGAGAAATTAGGTTATTTCGAAGGGGAGAGATGAAAAATGAGCAAAGCTTTCGCCGGGAATCGAACCACGGAACTCTGGAATAAGCGTCTTGCGTGCCGACCACCACACCATGAAGGCACGCTAAGAAGGCGGGAGAAATGCCTTATAGTATACGATCTGGAATATATAAAAATTACAATAAAAATAAAAAGGTTGAAACGCAAATTATTAATTGCCAATAGATAATTTATTTTTACCTGTCTACGGCTTTGCGTTTATTGACTGTCTGCGAGTGATTATAATTTTAAATTAACCATAAATTCTTTCTCGTCTCATCCTGGTGAATGAGGTGTTAACTGTGAATTATCCTCTTTTGCTTATTTTTCGAAAAATATACTCGTTCCTGCTAAACATACTCGCAATCAGTATGTGATTCGATTAATTTTTACTTTCACATTCGTTACAGTACTTACTTCGTTACATTGTTGTTATAATGTTGAAAGGAGGAGGAGCCGACATGGTGCAATAATCCTAACCACAAGCACGTTTTACTATGAATTTTAACCACGTGCCTTCTAATTGTTCCTGTGGGCCACATTAAAATCTACAAAAACCAGGTCTTCATCCTACTAAACGTAACTCGTTATTAAATTAAACTTTTTTTCGCAACAATTAAACTCTTTTTTATAGCCAGGAGGTTGATTAGCTATGCGATTCTTGCTCACAAGTGGAGCAAAAAAGCAATTCTTTGCTTCGTTCCTGAAGGTGTGGGCAAAATTCGACTGAGACTTTAAACTTTCTGCGACTTCCGCGAAGAGATTTTTATTTCGTTCGTGTCTCGTGTGTTTCACATTTACGTTTCCTGCTCCCCCTACTTCAGCCTTCGAATAGTTCCGGTTCAGAAGACTTGGAAAGATGAAATCGTGCCTCGTGAACTCTGCGTTGATGGGCGTGGCTGAAAATTGATGACATTAACTAAAAGAGAAAAGCTTTGCAGAAGTACAGATGATTAAAAATCTATATGCACCTCCGGGGCTGCTGAAGGGAATAGATTTAATAACTGACAACATTTACTAACATTTTGATCTATTTGAAAGCAATGTTTTATTATTTCTGCAATAAAATGCAAGGTAACTAAATAATTTTGTCCAAAATTCCAGTCAGTAAGGTATAGATGTTATTTATGCACTGATGTGATATTTCACTGACTTTTCTCTCAAACATTGAGCGAATAAGGAAATCATAATTAAGAGTTTATTTAATTTTGGTAGAATTAGAAGAAATTTTCCTTTGTTTGGAATTTATACGTTCAGTGATTATTCCAAACACGTTATTTCATGCAATAGTAAAAAATTTTTTGTTACAAACACTATTTTGCGAAGATGTAGATGCCATTTTGTAATTTTTTTTTTCAATTTTTTAGTTTTGCTTTCTTTTCTTTTAAAATAATTATGTAATTTTGTTACTTTTTTCATTGTCGTAAACTGACATTGAGTTTCAGAATCTGTTTATTTACAGATATGAAAGCAGATTTCATAGCAAGTACACAAAAATACATATATGTATATATATATATATATATATATTTAATAAATACAGTATTATAATCTCATTTATATAAAGTAAATTAAAATTTTATATTATGCAAATCCAATTGTTAAAAAAATAAATTGATTAATTTGTAGAATAATTAGAGTTTTTTAAAGCAGGTGAGATGAAAAATGAGCAATGCCTTCATCGGGAATCGAACCACAGATCTCTAAAATAAGCGCCCAGAATGCAGATCACCACACTACGAAAGCATGCTAAGAAGGCGGGAGAAATATCTTATATACTCCCCCTTTTAAAGAGCGACTGGGGTTTTTAGTTGACCCAGTCGCCAAATCCTGGATGTCCAGAATCCTCATCCACCGCCCTTTAGGTTCGGGCGCCACTGTAGAGTCATTAGATTTTTTTTTTTTTTTTTTGAAGCAGGTGAGATGAAAAATGAGCAACACCTTCGCCGGCAATCGAACCACGGACCTCTGGAACACGCCCCCAGCGTGCAGACCACCACACTTCGAAGGGATGCTAAGAAGGCGGGAGATATACCGTATAAATTATTGCTGGTTTTATTTTATTTATTTATATGGTTTGCATGCATAGTTCGTGTCGGGGAAGTATTTATATAAGTTTGGGATTCTAAATTACTTTGGCTATGTACTTTTAATTTATTTAATTTATTTAATTAAATAAATTAAATTAAAATTGTTTAAAAATTTTATTTAAAAATTATTTAAAAATTTATTTTAATTTATTTAATTTCTAATATTTTTTTCCTATAGTGGATTTCTTTTCTAAATTTCTCGAAAATTCTTTAACTTTTAAATTTCTCATTTTATTGCAACTTATGGTTTTGTGTATTTCTTACGCCATATGTATATGGATGACGAAACACGAATTGAGTAATCGAAAAGTTAGGTCTTAGGGCAACCTTCCTTGAAAAGATCTCTCTCCTGCCTGCTCGACAGTTATTCACTTTAGACAAATTAAAATTTATTAAAAAAAATATTAGGATTGCATTATATTTTCTTGTATTTACATGCTTGCACTTTAGTTATTATAAATAGGACCAACGAATTTTCAACAATTTTATATTTTAGTAATTAAAAAAACGTTTTAAATTGTTTTCGCATTTTGAAATGTTCATGTTTTTGTTTTGCGTATTTCCTTTTGGGTAACGGCCCCACCTTTCATTATTTAATATTTATCTTTTGATTATATAATTATTTTATATAGTTATTAGGTTATATAGATACAAGTAAGTAATCGATGATTTTACAATTTTTACAATAATGTCTGAATGTCTATATGTATATGTGTGACGAATGTTTCGTCCACGATAACTCTTATCACTTCCAAAACATTTCTACCTTCCTTATTTAAGCTTTCTACATTCAGATAAAGAGTTGATTAGATTTTGGCTAAAATTGGACAAGTGGAAGTTGCACTTCACTTGAAGCCTATAACAATTTTTATGAAACCAATAATAAAATAGAATCAGTTTTACTGTTTAAAACTTTTCTATCAAATGAAACAACATATTAGGTTTGGAATCCAATTGGTGAACCAGGAGTGACACTTTACAATCTCAACAGATTTTCGAGGAAAAAATATATTATGATATAATTCAAAACTTTAGAAATTTGGTATTTAATATAAGATGCATATAGAATCGTGATGAGAATAGCATTTTATATTTTGACTATATATATCGAAAACCGGCACTGGTCCTTTACTTTGATATCTTAATAGAGTTTCGTTAAAAGATATAGAATCTTTATAATAAAAGTATAATCTAAAACATTTTAGCACATATGAAGGCTATTTCTATTATATCTAGACATATTTATTTATAATAAATCGTAGAATAGAATGATTTTTACAGCAGCATTTCACCATTTTGTCATTTCAAAACTCTTGTAATGCAATCATGCTACCAAAAAGTGACTCGTTATTTCTCTTGCAATGTTGATGATAGCAAGGCACAAGAACAAATAAGTAAGTTCGAAAACACCCGTTGCTTTATTCTTACTGACCCCGGAGCTCAGGTTAGTCACTATTCAGCTGTGATTTCAAAAACTAACGAGCATTGTTTACTGACACCTTGTACAGACATTACGTTTTTTCGAAGCAGAAGATGTGAAAAACGAGGAATGCCCTCGCCGGGACTCGAACCTGGACCTCTCGAATACGCGCCGAGTGTGCTAACCATCAGAGCAACAAGACCTTGAGGGAGAAAATGCCTTATATACTCCCTCTGGGAACTAGCTTCTAAATTACAAGTTCCACGAACTACTGAAAAACGTACTACAGGGCCTGAACCCTTTGATGCCTCCGTACTAGGCGGGAGGTGGTCGTCAGGCAAAATGTGCCCACTTCGGAGCTAAAAAATCTCAGCTACACCGCCGCCTCGTCCCACACTTACGGGCGACGAATCAAAAATTACTCTCATCCTCATGGCTGAACAGGTCGACGGGGGTCACCACTCCCCGCGAACTGAGACCACCATGAGGTGTGAACCTATAAGCCTGGAATTTTACCGGTCGTTGGAGCGCCCCGCCAGTACTACATGGGCAGTACACCGACTGAAGGTTTGACATGGAATACAGTGATGACCACGGACTACCCATGGCACGCACTGCTACCAATACCGTGGTTTTACACGGAATTCGGATCAAGAGACAAAGCCACGCCCGCTACCGATACCACCATGGAGGTAGGAAACTTACTTCCTACCTCCATGGATACCACCAGCTCGGTGGCCTATAGTCTTCCCCCTGGGTCCAACCATGGAGGTAAGAAAGGAACTTCCTACTTCCATGGGTCTAACTTCCTTCCTCCATGGGTCCAACCGTACAAACGGTCTTCCCTAGGGGTTCTGGAACCGCCAAGCTCCAAATGCTTTTCCCCCAGAGTACTCTGTCAGGATATAGGATCCAGCCAGTTGCACCCCAGGGGGTTCCCTCTGGGAACGACGTGTTCTCTGATGGAAAGGCTCCTCATGTTCGCTTTTTCCGCTATGGCCGTTCTCAGTTTCTGGGAACGGTAATTATCGCGGCAGCGTGTCAGAAGCTGCATCGGGAGAACTGTTTCAATTGGATCTTGAACTCCGCCTTTTCATTTCAGTAGCAAGCTGTGACTGAATGTACTCAGGAGTCAGTCTGAATCAGTGGATCTTATAATCACTATGTTGTTGTTCAGGGGCTTCCGCTGCGCTGTGGAACGCTTCTGCGTTTAATATTCAGCTTGAAGGGAGTACCTTCACGCTTTCTTCAGTTTCTGATTCTGAGATTCTCACTTGGGCCCTTGATTCAAAGCCTGTGCCTACAGGGGTCTCTGGAAAAATATTGGTAGAAAGGGCTGCCGCAAATGCAACCTGGAACACTCCTATGTTCAGTAAATCTCGTTCAGTAACAGTGTTTCTGACCGTGCTATAGTGGCCTCCTGTTTTTAAAAAAACTAGCTGAATATGTCCATGATTATATTTAACGACCTTCTCGTCCGTTTGATTAAATTTGTGGTGACCTCTATGTTCTAGGACAGCGATTCTCAAACTTTTGATTAACGCGTACTATATAAACAAAGTTGAAAAACTTTAGTACCACCACTACATATTACAAAGATTATTTTTCAATTTCTCAATAGAAGTATTAAGAAGAAATTTCCATTTCTACAACCTATTGGCTATCTAAAATTTGGTACGAAATTTGGGCCTGTTTTGGAGAGATGAGTTTCTTTGTCTGGTGCTATTTCACTTAGTTTAACCGTAAATTAGGATCGACTTTTAATTTTGCTCTGTATTTATTTTTCATATATAACATGCAAAAAAAAACCCCTTGTTCACATACCCCTTGAGCAAGCGTTTCACACAGCCCTTGTGCAAAAAGGCAATAAAAATTTAGTAGCTTTATTTGAAATTCCTTTAAATTTTTTTTAACTGTTCAGACAAAAGTTAGTGTTACTTTTGAAATCTTCAGTTAGAGTTCCATTACAGGAAATTTATATCAATCTTTTTGTTTCTTCACGAGATAAAATTTCAGGTACATTTGAACAAAATGAATTTCTAATCAAATTTTCTTTTTCATAATCCTTGGGAAAATCCATGTTGAAATGATTTATCAATGAAAAACAATGATTTTTAATGTCGAATGCTAACTCTTATTTTATTTTCAAACTATGTTTGGTTAGAAAACTTTCTAAAAGTCGTAAAATGCTTAAAATATTATTATTCAATTCTTTGATTATTAGTTCGAGATTTTTTACCATTCCATTAATTTTATCTGTAATGGTAAACAAATTAATACTTTGCCCTTTCCTAATAATCCTAAATTTCCTAATAATCCTAATAATCCTAAATTTAGTTCATTTAACTTTCTAAAAATATCAGCTGAATATGCTAAACGCGGTAACCATAATTCACCAAACAAAAATTTTTGCAAATCAGATTTTGAATCACAGAGGATAATTTAAATTTCTGATCGAAGTTCAAAAAGACGCTTTAAAACTTTGGATAACCACCTTACTTCGGAATATAACAAAAGCAAGTCATGTTCGCTGCTATCTCTTGACATAAATTCGTAAATATTCTTGAATTTAAAACTCAGCTTTTAATAAAGTTAAACAATTTTCTCCAGCTTTATTCAAAACCATTTTCAGGTTTCCTTCGGGGATTGTTTTAAGTAAACTTCACTTCGGATGCGACTTTCTTTACTTTAATAGCACCGTAATGTTTTCCTATTAAAGCCTGAGCTCCGTCACTGCATACGGCAATGCACATATTCCAAGGAATATCATTCTCAAACATAAAATTGTTGATTACTTTGAAAATTGCATTTGCAGTTGTTTTATCATGAAGAGATTCACAAAATAAATACTCTTTCGCAATTCGTTTATCCTCTTCGAAACGTACGTAAACTAATAATTGGACAAAGTTCGTTATATCAGTACTTTCATCCAACTGCATTGCAAAATAATCACTCTGTTTTATTTTTTCAATACGTGTCTCTTTTATGGAATTTGCTATTTCATGAATTCGTCGACTTATTGTATCATTCGATAACGGAACTTCATTAAGTTCATGAGCCACTTTTCCGTTGAATAATGTTGAAACGATGCCCCTTAGCTGCTGGTAACATAAGGTTTCCTCCAATAGTGTGAACCTGTCCAGTCTTGGCAATTCTTATTCTTACTAGGTAACTAGATTTCAAAGTTTTTCACTTGAACGAAACCTTTCATTACTTGTTTACTATTTTTGAACTCCTGTAATGTCCTCTTGAAACATTCTTCAGATTTATCCTTTAAATTGGCATGCCTAAATTCAAGATGAATTTTAAGAAACGATGCTTTCATACTTTCATTGGAAAATAGTTCACCGCAAATACACTCATGTCCATAAATTAAGGATAATTCGGAGTCACGCGGAAATCGAACTCTAAAATAAATATATCACCTGTAAAATCACTACACACATCTTCAAGAATCATATACAAATTTCAGGAAGTAACCAGATGACACCGATGGTACGTCACAATGACGAGAGTGTAAGAAAGTGATATATAAGGAATACAGGCAAAGAAGTGAAATTGTTCGCAGGCGCTTTATAAGCATTTCAGTGCAATAACCGAATAGTTATGACACAAAGGACGCATTTGGATGATTTTTTACGTGGTAGAATTATCGGCCGTCTGGAATGTGGGCGTACCCAACTGGAAGTATCAGACGAACTTGGAATTGCCCAGAGTGTCATCTCCAGGCTTTGGCAACGATTCCAAGATGATGGTAATGTGAGTAGACGTTACAGCACAGGTTGCCCCAGAGTTACAACGCCGAATGAGGACCGGTATTTGGCAGTTACTGCCAAAAGAAACAGGCGGAGTACAGCCTTAGACCTGTCTCGTCAGCTCTCTTCAGCCACTGGTACGACAATTTCAAGGCAGACCGTGTACAGACGCTTAGGGCAGATTAGTCTATATGCTCGTAGATCTGTCATGTGCGTTTCACTTACTGCAACTCACTGTCGCCTGCGGTTAGCCTGGAGTAGAGAGCATGCATTGTGGACACCGCAAGAGTGAGGCTTGTGTGATGTTTTCCGACGAGTCCAGGTTTAGCTTGCAGTCTGATTCTCGCCGGACTTTCATATGGAGAGCTCCAGGTACCCGTTACTACCAAGAAAACATCATTGAACGACACCGTTACGGTGGTGCAGGAGTGCTCGTTTGGGGTGGAATAATTCTGGGTTCCAGAAATGACCTGCATGTTCAAATCGGAACCATGACAAGTGAAATCTATCGGGACGTCATTCTGGAACAGTATGTACGTTGGTTTCGGGGCGCGATGGGCGCACAGTTTGTGTTTATGGATGATAACGCCCGTCCTCACCGTGCAAACATCGTAAGCGAATGCCTTCAATGGGAGGATATCACCCGTATGGACTGGCCAGCATCCTCACCGGACTTGAATCCAGTAGACCACGTGTGGAACATGCTTGGCCGACGACCTCCTCTTACATGTCTACCGGAACTTCGGAGAGAATTGCTTTTTGAGTAGTGTAATATCCCCCAAGATCAGATCGATAATTTGATACTCAGCATGCCTAGGCATTATACGGATTGTATTGCATCGTCTTGGAGACATACAATGTATTAACAATCATACCAACCATGTAATATTGGTTTTTTTTTTGTAAATAGTTTTTTTTTTTTTTTTTTTTTTTTTTTTTTTGTAATTTGCTCCAGGAAGAAACAATCGCTAATTTTTTTAATAATATCAAACATATAACATCTTCTTTTGCTCTTTACCTTTTGTTTAATAAATAAGCTTTACAAATAAATCAAATTTGTTTTGCTTCTAACTCTTCCTTTGCCTGATTTTGCATTATCCTTAATTTACGGATATGAGTGTAGAACATTAAGGTGGATGGTTCATTTCATCGCCTTTCCAAGTGATAAATAACTATCATTACATTTTCTATGAATAAGTTTTCTTTTTCTTACCAATATTCTTAGTACTAGTATATTATCCTGGATACATCACCTGTGAATCATCACTTTTCCTCTTAGTCAATCCTAGACATTTTTCCATTTTGAAAATCTAGGTTATTGTTTTTCACTAATATTTGAATGCATAATATATTACGAGTTTTGCGAACGACGATATTCTCAAATCGCATGGAAAATTAAGGAATACAAAGCAACAAGAAGACAAAATACCTGCTGTTAGGACAGCAAATCGACGTAAAAAAAATTATTCTAATTTGAAAATAGAGCGATATGATCCCGTAAATGGTGGCTACGAAGAATTAATGAGATATTATTATCTTTTTATAGAAATTTGCTTTTATTACCTATTAAATACAACCTCCATTTCTATTACTCCTTTTAAAAATATCATTGGTGACAAATTGTATTATGTCTATGGCTAAAAGAGTATTTGTGAAAGTAAAAACCGATTAGTTTGCTAAATTCTATGAACGGCTATTGACCTTGAACAAAGCTCAGATCGCAGAAAAAAACTTAAACACGATGTTGGTGTATTTAATACTTGTAGTTAAAAGTATTTTTTTTTGTTTCTTTGCCTACCACATATTTTTCTGTTGCGTACCACTAGTTGTACCACCGGTTGAGAGTCGCTGCTCTAGGATATATTGCATGATAGTTTCCAATAAGCAATGCACTTTCGCAATTCTGGAAGAGCGACAATCCTGATTCTCTAAACTTAAGAAGGTATTTTTGTGTTCTGTTTGAGCTGCCAGAACTAAACAGGAGGGGCGAGCTGTGTCTCTTTACGCTATGCGGAGACTGTTCCGCAATTAGTTGGTATTGTGTTAATTTAAAGGATAGAAAATGTGCTCCAGGGTGACTAGATGAAGTTTGATAGCACCTGTTGTGCTACTGCAAGGGCCTGGAAAGCAGGCAAGGGAGGAAGAAAAGCCTGTAATGATATTTTCACCTGGAACGTATTGCTCTGCAGTTAAGTAGTCTTACAGGTTTTGTGACATGTACTTAAATATACACTGAAAATTTTCGAAGTACCAATTTCTACAATACTGGCAAAAATTAAAATAATTAAGCGAGCACGATCATGCGACCCCTAGAAAAGCGCAAGAACTGAAATTAAAATAAAAAATAGTATGAACTTGAGCAATGCTGAAAAATTCGCAGAAACTTTGAAGTCACAATTTTGATATTATTTTCCATATCTATATAATGAGGGGACCGGAAAGTAATGTCGATTCTGCGCATGTCGACAAGAACATGCTAAGGGCAGAAGTTGAAGCAAATCCATGTCAAACACACTTAACCAACCTTGGTCGACCATCCAAGAACATTTAAAGCAAAATGGAAAAATAAGCAAAACAGGTGTTTGAGTCTCCCATAATGTATCCGAAGAGAACAAAGCCAACCGATCCATCACATGCAACGTATTGCTTCAACGGCACCATACAGAACCGTTTTTGATCATTTGATTACTGGAGACGAAAAATAGGTCCTATATGATAATCGAAAACGCAAAAGGCAGTTTTAATACGGGTTACAAAGGGTTTACATCCCGAAAAGGCGCTTCTGTGTGTTTAGTGGAGTATTCGCGGAATTGTTCATTTTGAATTGATGAAACCTGGACAAACTGTTAATGCAGATCTTTATTGGGAACAATTGGATCGACTGAACCAATCTTTAATCGAAAAATATCCGGCAAATGTCAATAGAAAAGGCATCATTCTGCAACACGACAATGCAAGACCGCACTGTGCAAGACGGACACTAGAAAAAATGAATGAATTGGGATGGGAGGGGCTGCATCACCCATCATACTCACCCGATATCGTACACTCGGATTTCCATTTATTCCGATCCCTACAACATTTTCTTAGTGCCAAAAAATTTGAAAATTTGGATGATGTCCAAAATGCCATCTTAAGATATTTTACTTAAAAACCAATTGATTTATATCGGTCCGGAGATTGAAAGTATGCTCACTAGATGGCAAAAGGTTGATAACAATGAGGGTGATTACATTGTTGATTAAAAATAAAAAGGTGTTAAAAATTTATTCGTATGAATTTAATGTAAGAAAGCGACATTACTTTCCGGTCCCCCTATTATTAATACGAAATTTGAAGAAAAATCTTTGTACCCCTCTTTAAGCACATTGCGTGCCCGGAGGAGTGTGAGTTTTGGCACAGTTAAAAGCTCATATGGAGAAGGAGTGCTGAAAATAAAATCTGTGTATAATATATGTTACAAATACATTAAATAAAACACTCATTGTTTACATTCGTGTACTGGAAAAATTAGCGGAGTAAATGCAAAGTGGATGATTTGTAATTGATTTAAATTTTAAATGCTCATGAAAAGAATTAATTGGATATATAGTAAATTGCATTTACTTTTGATTATATTACATAGCTACATATTATTAAAAATAAGACAAAGATTAAAATTGTTGAGATATTTGTTTATTGCTTTTTTTAATTCCTTAATTTGTTAAAAGCGTAGATTGATTAATTAAAAAACATAAATTAAAAATCTTTGTTTTGTCAAATTACAACAATCTGAGAATCTAGTTTGCTCAATATACATCTGCTGTATAAAGAAAATTGTGCAGCAACAATATGAATTAACCTTCCCTCGCCTATTATTTATTGGTGGTTTAAAAAAAGTGAGTGCATTTTATTATTTAAACTAAACCCTAATTAAGCTTGGCTTCAATAATTTCATTAATTTATTTTTAACATTTAAGTATTCACACCTACTTACATTATGCCTCAAACATAGAATATTGACGGGTAGGAGTGAGAGACAAAGAAGAAAGGATATATGTATATATTCGCGTATACATAATAATATGCCAAATGCAAATTTTAATAGGGTAAATGGAACACAAAATGATGAAATTATTTTGAGAGATACATTTAAATGGACTCTGAATGTTATTCCAAGAACTTTTAATAGTTTTGATTATGGATTGGTGGATTTACAATGCAGGTTTTGCCATATAAATCATTTCAAATTTGAAGTCACTTAAGGAGAAAGGACTGCATTCAATTCATGTTGTCATAAAGGTAAAGCGATATTACCGGATTAAAGAGATCAGGAGTATCTGAAGATTAGTCCGAAACTCGGGGACTTGTAATAACAGAAACGCACACTAAATCTAAGCAGGAACTAACATGGGGCATTCGTTGAGCACCCGACCGTTAACAGAGCGGCAACTGATGATCCACAAAGCGACAAAAGTAACACTTAAATTAATCCGAAAAACTCATCATATCGCAAAATGACTAGTATTTTTGTAAGAGCGCGCAGTTGATGAACACAGGAAACAGGAATTGCAAGGACATGATCATTTGGTGAGCAATAATGGACGTTTGAACGGGAAAAAAATTTTCCAGGTTGTGTTTCTTTTCATGGGTCAATTAGTAGGAAATTTGGGACCTTGCGTAAGTCGGATGGATGTCCTATCGCTCCAGAGTTACAGCAAGTCAAATTTTACCTGCTAGTTGGCAGTTTAGCTTACGTGTCCTAGATAGCATTTCGTACCTCTAGGATTGAGTGAGAACTCGGAAGAGTGATACCACAACTAACAAGACACTTGTGGCGTTTCAATACCGGTTCTTCGATATGAATTTTTCTGTTTGTTTTGAGAAATACGGCAAGTCTTCCAGTTCATATACCTTTTCTGCTCCATCACTTGGGATGACTAACAGCAGGAATAATAACATCGGTACTTTTGGTCCTTGTTTTCGTCAGCTGGGCACCTTATGAACAGAAAAGCCTCATTTTTTTGTTTTTGCATTGCAAAAATTTGCTTGGAAATGCATTTGCTTACTCAGTGAGGCTTTGAACTGCAGATATTTAGTTTCGCGGAATCAGTGTAATTCTGGGTCACAGATCTTTACTGTTGTACACATTGTTGCGTTTTACGGGTTTGTGGATTTGGAGTAATTGATACTAACACTTGATGAAGAAATCAAAACACAATTTATTTACCAGTATGCCCTATTACACCGAACAGTTCCGAAGACTCGTTACAGTCGTCGTAAAACTACAATAAGCATTCTGAAAAAAAAAATCAGATTTTTTGGAAGCAGGTAAGATGAAAAATTAGCAACCGCCTTCGCCTGGAATCGAGCCACGGACCTCCAGAATACCGGCCCAGCGTGCAGAACCACTACACCACGAAGGCACGCTAGGAAGGCGGGATAGATACCTTTAAATAGAAAAATTGATTTCTTTCCAAATTCTACCATTGCTGCAAACTACTTTCTCTATGCCATTTTGTCTATCATCTGCGAAAATATTAACTTTTTTGTTATACTTATTGATCTGTCTTCGGCTGGTGCTTTATAGACTAAACAATTTTCCAAGTTGTAAGATTTTTTGACACTTTTATAGTTCCTCTCCCATTAGGCCCACCGATCCTTCCGAACAAGGATACGAATAAGTCTTTTGTTGTCATGAAGTAAGTTGTTTTCCTTCGTATTGGAATATAGCGTTGGGTGCAAATGGCACATTTTCTTTGCTATTGGTTTGTAGCAGTCCTTGCATATTTGACTCTAATTTTGAGCAGAGCATTCAAACTTTCAATGTGACAGTGTCCCACCAAACACAAGGATGTGCATGTAGCATGAATTATTATACTATATGCCATCAGAATATGAGAATACGACCATAGGAAACTTCCAAAATCTTCCAGTCATAAACTCAAAACCATACGTGGAATAGATCAATGTTCTCCTTTTTTCTTCATACACCAGCACACCAGCGGTATCATGGTGTATAAAGGTATATTCTGGTATATCCTCGTATCCTATTTTATTCATATAGCAGGATATATCTGAGGAATATTCCCAGGAATATCTTTACATAGTCTAGGAATGTTACAGATGTGATTTCTAGCGTCAGTCCATCGATCTGCATTTAAAAAATGTTTGCATCAGTTGGAGAACATACCAATTCGCGTTACTGTTCTATGCTGGTAAGTAAGCCTTTTCTGTAGTGACTATCTAAGGGTAGAATAGCCAAATGTCTTGTTTCAGAATACACCATTTTGATAGTTATTCAATTCAAAGACAGCTCATCTACCCGTTCTCAGTTGCTGCCGATAAGCAATTGACTCATTATTTTGTAAATTCTCTTAGGTAGGTATACGTGCGGGGGCCAACCAAAATACTAACCATAAGTGAATGAGTATATTCCTCATCACTATATCCTTATACACTGCATATACAGAATGAACAACATCCTTTCAATAACCAGATGACAACATATTCGTATAGCATTCAGTGTGCCTACAGCATTTTAGGAAATTTAGTCATACGAAATGGTTAACAGTCAGAGACGTTCATGATAATTAACTTTCATAATGATAGTGGTAATTAACTTATGTTGCAAAGTTCTCGGCCTTTAAAGGTTAGAAAACTCATAACTTTTACAATTTCATTTCCTGTATATTTGTTGCTTACTGCAAATCTTAGAAAAGGTAAAAGTTCCTGCCCTAAGATAAGTTTTTTTTTAAAAATACAATGATGTTATTAAAGGGAATGAAAAAATACAGTATTTTGGTTAGCCACTTTCTCCAAACACATAAGAATCTATCTGTACATGATATATTCATTGCATAAAAATATGTAGGAAAGGGCCTACGGTGATTTATTTGGTAGTATACGAAAGAGAAGACTATTTTTGGCAATAGAATGAATGCTGTTCTTCCTGTGTCGATAGCATCCCACCTTAGTTGCCAAATATTTTCAGCAGCAATTCGTAATTTTCATTTCAGGTATGAAGCTAGCCGTGGAATATAAATTTTTGTATTAGATATATTTTGGGCTGCTTCTTTGGCTTACTGATCAGCTTCCTCAGCTCCCTCTCAGCCACCTCAGTACAATACGGCTTTTTATCCATAAATATCCATTATGTAAAAATGTTGACCCTGGACACTGGAATATTTATCTAGAATTTGTTGAATAAGTTCTTTTAATTTTATAAATTCTCTTAACTGTAACCCACCAGGAGGGGTCAAGTAAAAGTGTTAAATTTTAATCTGTACTAAAGTATGTTTAAAAATTCTATAACTCGCTGATTATTTTGCGACGTTTAAGTTAGATCGCTTATTAGAGTTACAACTATCCCATGAAGGATAGAAAAAATAATTACTTTCTTGTAGAAAATTCTATATTGGATAATCATTATTTGAATAATCATTATTTATATTATTAATTGGATAATCATTATTTGAATTGGATTATCATTATTATTTGAATTATTGGATAATCATTATTTGAATTCTCAGCGTCAGATATTGGAAACATGATTATTTAGCATCACACTTTAAAAACATTTTTTTTAAAATTTCCATTTTAATTTTTTTTGTTCCATATTACGTATATATATTCTAAAACTAAACTCGCTTAGAATAAGGAATCAGATATCTTAAGTGCTAATGAACTGAGAAAAATCTGATGACTGTGTTTTTAAACTATTCTTCTGATACAGATTAAGTTTCATAATTAATTTTTTCTAGAAAGTAAAATCATTTACACCCGATATTAATAACGTATTAATTATATGATGCTATAACCTTTTTAAGCTTATTTTAATTAACACATTATGGCTTAAGTTAAAAAATTTCTTGTACTTCTACTATTTTGCCTAGTTCACTAGAATATGTAACAGCAGGTTAGACTGAATCAAACTAATTGTAATGTTAGAAGTTAAGTAAACTTCATTAAATAAAGAATAACTAAAGAGACTTAACTAAAGAAATTACTTTCAGTGAGCAAGACCTGCAGAAAAGAACAGTAACTTTTATTTACATGAACTTTTAATCACTATTTACAGAATCAAAAAATAAAAATGATCACATATTTTAGCAGAAATAAGAGATGAGCTTTCAGAAACGTTTATTTATCTCCCGTACGAAGTGGTAGAAGGTCTGGGGAAGTTCCCAACGAACTTGACACGTCCTTCGCAGCACATATTGGCCTTCGCGCAGCAATCTTTGTGATCGGCATCGTTACCAGGGCATGTCCAGCATCGAATCTGGTCTCCGACGCTCTGCGATTCCGTGACCGGAAGGACGAGCAGGATTCCGATGAAAAGAAAGGCAATCAGCAGCAGTCTCATTTTTGACAATTGCGCAAATCTGTGAAGAACTGCAAATAAATATGAGATTAAATCTTTGAGTTGAATCTTTTCAAATTTTAATGTAACATCAAATATACAATACTGCGCATTGCGTAAAATTAGATTTCCTACAATCTACTGACATTTTCCCTGAGAAAGGAGGGGGGAGCGAAGGCACAAGTCTGCATATATTTTTAATATGTTAAATTTGGATCTTTTTCATTATAGGAGCCCACCAAGGGCCGAATTGCTGAACACTGGTCGGTCCGGGTTTCGAATCCAGGCGAATGGGCTGGCTGCATGGGCGTTCTCGTGATTGCCCCCATCTTTAACCTGTATACGAGCCAGTTTCCCTTATAAAGTATTCCACAAAGCCATTTAATTAATGTTTGGTTTAGTTAACCAAACCTTTTCTGTTATAGGACCAGCAGTTTTCTTTAGAAAGATTCACACGCAGTTTTCTTTAGAAAGATTCACACGTTAGTTTGATATTCCCAGTGAGAAAACATAATTTCGTCATCATTTCATTTTGCCTTTCATTTTGCTAAGTCCACTAACAAAATTGCAAAATGAGATTAGGAAGTTTAACTATCGTACTATACAGTATAATTATGCTGTTTAAATACTAAATAAACCACACAGGTAATTATCGCAGAATGAAGTGCGTATACTTTTTTCACCTAGGTAAAATATTGAGTATTTGCGTGTTATCCTAACTTCTTTAGTAGGAGTCTCCAAATGTTGACAATGTGCTAAACTCTGGCAACCATGCACACAACCATTCTTCAGACAACCATGCTGATAGCAACCGTTCAGTCAAGCCAGTCGCCCTTTTCGAATGTGTTCTTTATTCTGTATTCCATGCTCCAATGTTTTTATAAACAAACCGTGATAACTTTTGCCTTAAACGTAATTTTTAAATATGCGCTTATATAATTTGATAGCAATGGAAGAAGCTTTGGTAAAATTTCTGCAAAAATACAGAATTTTGCTGCAAAATGTATAAAGGGAACAATGAGGAGATGCGTTTGGTAGACAGCCCGTGTTTCCGAGGTTTGCGCTATGTCGAGTTTCTGTAATTCTCTGATTTTTTTAAAGCGAAAACACTTTGGGTAATAATAGCGATAAAATATGTTACAGAAACTTCTGAAGACGAATGCAGTGTTTTAATATGTCATGTAGTCCTTCTTTAAAAATTAGAATTTGAATTTTACATTGAATTTTAAAGCATATTGACATTTGAAACGTGGATAATATTTGCCAACTTATAAATACCGATAGTTTGCGAATGTTTTCCAAAAAAGTCGCAAAAGCCACCAACTTTCACCCGATAAGTAGCTTGCCTTTTCATTCAACAAAAATCGCTAATTTGCGCCAGGCTGATTTCGTTAATACGTAAGTACCAAATAATGCATTTAATTAAACAGCTTACCTTTATTTCTAATCATAATAAAAGCAACATACTCTCATCAAACATTCACCTGCATTTTTATTTCTCAAAATTTATACGAAAACATGAGGTCCTGTTTGCGAGCAAATGTGGTATTTTAAAGACATTTTACTACTAATAATTATTTTGGAAATAAAAATGCTATTACAAGACGTAGGAACGTATTTAATCGTAGCCAACAGGCAACAGTAGGGTATATATCTTTCGCTAGAGGATTATTTGGTGTATTTTGTCTGATATATATATTTGGTATATATTGTCTTGGTGTATATCTATATAAGAGCAGAAGAGCCCATACATTTGTTTTAACGGGTTCATTATTTTTGTAATCGAGAAGGCATTTCACAATTTTTAATACAAAATTTTAATTTTTAGTGCTGTACCTTATATGTGGTAACGTTAATTAGTCCAATAAACCTAACAGACGTAAAGCGAATAATCGCTAGGTATGAAGTAACTATAAAGTCGTGAGAAGATTTAAATAACCTTTTCATTTAAAACAGAACTTAGAACATTAACTTACTCTCTTGTGCAACAATATCAGTCAGAGCCTGTGGTGACTGCAACTAAATAGAACAGTCAAATTTAAGTGGAACAGTAGTCAAAGACTAGACAGATAAATACACTGGTTATCATAAATTAAGGAAAAATCACAAAAATCACGATTACTGAAAAAGTTACATGTAGAATTTAATGAAACTTACCCACAATATATAACAGTATAGGATACATAGTAAGGTATCAAATAACATAAAAAGAAATTGCCAGACAGATATGGTAGTATAGAAATTAGTACACGTATAAAATGAACAAATCGAAGCTGTCAGTTTGCTATAGGAAAAGTACCTTCAATATGGAATATGATCGCCTCTAGAAGCAATACAGCACATACAGCGATGTGTGATGCTTTCAATTATGCGGTCTATCAGTTCCATAGGAAGCGAGAGCCATTGCTCTTGCAAAACAGTTGCAGGCACGACAAGGGTCTGAGGGGGCGGACTGAGAGCAGCTAGACGTCTCCCTAAAGCATCTCAAACGTGCTCGATAGGATTCAAGTCCGGGAATCGAGCTGGCCATTTCCATGCGCATAATTCTTTCCTGTTGAAGATAATCATATACGATGCGAGCCCTGTGTGGTCTTGCATTGTCGTCCTGTAAAAGGAAAGCATCACCTATTGCCCCGGCATATAAGCGCACATAAGCATCAAGGATGTCATCTCTATAAATATGAGCATTCACGGTTCCCCTTGGAGAGACATGGAGGTCTGTGCGTCCACCCAAAGAGATGCCACCCCAAACACAGACACTGCCCGTTCCGTATGCATCTCTTTCACGGATGTTTGACGGATGATAACGGGTTCTAGGTTCTCTTCATATCAAATAACGCGTACTATCGCTTTCTAGACTAAACCTGGACTCATCCGTAAAAAGAACCGCCCTCCATTGATCAGGCGTCCAGTGGACATGTTGTCGTGCCCACTGAAAACGGTCCCTCCCATGGCGTGACGTGAGTGGCACACAAATGGCTGGTCGCCTCGCATACAGACCACCTTCGTGAAGCCTTCTACGCACAGTTGACGTTGACTTGAACCTTCCGGTGGCTGCAGCAAGGGAGGATCTAAGAAAAGTCGGAGTAGCGGTTCTATTCCTGCGTGCACATAATGTCACATATTGGTCATCGGGGCTCGTCGTAGCAGTTGGCTGTTCTTGGCTAAACCTCCTAGATGCCAAATCTGTGGTTTGAAATTGCCTCTAAAGTCTATGAACCACAGAAGGACTCACATTTAGCCATCTGGCCACTTCTGTTTGACTACACAGAAGGACTCCCATTTAGCCATTCTGACTTCCTGCCTCTAGTCTCCCAATGGCTCTCCATCGCAGCTCTGCAGGCAAATGATGCCTGGAGGTCATTGTTACGAATTGGCTATCTCAGATTTCTGATGTCACTGTCACAGTGAAATATGTGGGCTTGCTCTCAAACTGGACTTTTATGCTCCTCGGATATGACATATTCCGAAAGAAGCGCCACTAATTTGCATATCGCAGTTTTACTCAGCTACTCTTACTTGGCAACATATTCAAATTTTACACGGTTTGGCTTATTTTTGAGAGAGTTATCGCTATTTTTGTGATTTTTCCTTAATTTATAATAACCAGTGTATTATTAGAAGCCGGTTCGGTAACTCTCCCGAAGCGTCAAAATCAACGTTTTGGCAGCGATAGAACGCAATGCCGAATAATTACAGCTATCAGAGTTGGCAAGAAACTAGCGTGCACGCGAAGTCAGAAACAAGCTTCTTGTTACACTTTGAAAACATCTGTTTGAATACTGGCTACCTTATTTGCATTCCGGTGAGAAATACGGAAAAGAGAAGTTTTAGTAAGGTCTGAAATCATAAAAACTGGAATCGATCAGTCTCTTATCCTTCTTTCCCTATCACCAACCACTCGAGGAGACTTTCGGCTTGACTGTATTTTCAGTGCCCACATTCCGGAAATACACTACACATTTCCAAATAAGCATAACTTCTCAAGACTTTGGACCAGGGTTCAACGATATGGCACAGTCGGCAGCATTAAGCACCATAGCGATCAGGGAGAGGGGTCCTCTTTCTGTATATTTGCTTTACTGTCTATTTCTATATTTTTGTTTGGCAGCTAGCTTTAAAAAGAAGAAACAAATATACTCTGCAGGTGCACTTTTTACTACACAACTTACGCGTTTCTAACATACCCTAACTATACAACTAAAGCTATAACTGACTTATAGCTTTTATTCTATAACGCAGATAAGAAAAGCTAAGAGTATTTTTTACCCTTAGCTTTCCCTATCTTACATTTGATGTGAAGGAATATCAGATGTTACAGCAACTACAGAGGGATCCAAAAATGTATTCGCTGTTTGTAATTAAATTATTTCTAAGCAAAAAGCTGTACACTTGCTAAACTAATGCATAGGGTGCTGCAAGGTGTTAAATTTGTCGTCAGAGACGGAGTTAGCTATTTATGCAGCGCATCCGCGGGTGGTTGGTAGTGGATAGTTGAATTTTCCGCCTTCAGGGGGGAAATATAGTATCTGCTTTTAGAAGTTATTTTTTAGTTCAAAGGAGCTTTGTCCCTGAAAGACTATTGTTTTCGTTTTGTGATTTTGCGTCAAATCACTCTGAATGTCTGCTTCACTTTTCAAACTGTTGCCACCAAATATTATCGCCCTGTATTATATTTGAAGAAATTAAGTACTGAAGAATCTGCATTAATGTATGTATATTTCTCTCATTGTGATAAAACAACGGTACCTACAGCCATCTAATTTTGAATGACGTAATCCTACTGCAAATATGATCCTACTGCATCAGGAAGCCCAAATTTGAAATTTGTTTTATTATCGATTTCATATTTTCCTGAAGCTTTAACGAATTTTTCATTAATAAACTCAAGGATTTCAAAGCGAGCAATGGCAACGTTGTACAGAAAAAACATTTTTATCTCCAGCGCGTGTATCTGTAGACTGTGAGAAATTCTAAAGATATGCTCAAATATATATATTTTATATATATATGATAATTTTTTAGTAGCTTATGGGAAGCAATATAAAAAACAAATTGGGCATACACTTGTAATACAATATTTGGTTAATCTTAGGATTATGGTAACTTGGTGATTTTCTGGCGACCAACCCTGATACAGCAACCTGCTAGGCCTTTTTTTTTTTTTTTTTTTTTTTTTTTTTTACACTCAACATTTTTTTTACAACAATCTGCTAGCCGAATTACGCGTATGCTAGAACTTTTATGGAACAAAAGTGCTTAATCATGACGAAGATTAGGTGCGAAATTGGGAGAAAGTGCAGAATCCCCCACTGCTTGCCGCGTTTTTAAGAATTGCACATACACGGTATCCATGTACACGTCGACCTATTTTCACTTTAAAAAAAAATCCCAGAATTACACAAAAATGGCATTGCGCACACTCTTGACATTATCCATGTACACTGCTAAAGTCCTAGCTAGTAACCTTTATCGCCTTACCAAAATGTCGCCAAATTACCTGTTACCATATTCCAAAGATTAGCCCCACTGAGATTAAGAAAATTTCTCCAAAGCGCGTTTTCCGAGACAAAGCAGATTATAAAATTTTTGAAATGCTTATTCTGATTACATGATATTATTTTACATTACACAATGTCAGGACAGGAAGCTGACAGGAGAAAAAAGATTAGCCCAATATTTTATACATCTTTGAGTACGCAGGAACTAGTAGATATCCACTAGGTTATTCAGCAAAACCTTTCTAACAATACATAAAAATAACGGTGCCTGAGGAACAAAGAAAACCCAGAGAAGAAGAAAATTTGTTAGTAATTAGCAAAACACGCGTCTTATCAAAAGGTTTCTAAACTCTAAACAAATTAAACTGATAAAAAGATAATTTTCAAATGTTAATTATTGATTATGTAAAGGAGCGATAGGCAATCTGCAATTTTTGTAATTTTGTATTAATAGATCTGTCGGCAAAGATTTAAGGAATTCTAGTATTTACGTACCACTCTAATAAAGAGATCACGCACCAGCAAGTGAAACTACTCGTCTAGTTAACAAGTAGAAGCTACATGGTTCGAATCTCGTCGAGGGTACAGTTATTTTTCCGCATTTCGAGTGTCGCAGTTAATACATTTCGATTTAGCTGGTGTGCAACGTTTACATAATATAAGCGCACAGACCAAAAGCATTTTAAATTATTTTCAGAAAATTGTATGGACCTTTCTGTCTATCTACACACATATAGTAAAACGTGGTTAACAATGGCGTCGTAAGCACGTCAGTTTGTATTTTATTCTCCCAAAAAAGACAAAGCTGAAGACAATGAAGAGGATTCAACTGGACTGCATCTCATATAAACAACGATTAGATACATCCTACGGATTCAACGCAGACCCTCTCCAACCATAAACCTCCAACCTCCTTAAATCATTGACCCTTTTTACTTCCTTGTACGAAGCAAAAAGGAAGTATTGTAATCGCGAAAGGTTTCAGGCAGCATATTTCAACGAAAAGATCCATTTTGACCGCTATCGAATGCAATTTAACGATGCGTGATATCTGTACGTAAGGACAGAATAAAAGACTCGTTTCCTCAAAAAAATTATAAAGCTGCTTTAAAATGAATTTTTCGTGGCGTCTGTACGAACGTATGTACACACGTTCGTACGTACGTATCTCGCATAACTCAAAAACGAGTAGCCTCAGAACGTTGAAATTTTGCATATAGGACTGGTATAACATGTAGATATGCACCTCATATTTTGGTTGCAATCGGCCGCACCAAACGTATATAAATATATTTATATATATATCCACTCCGTCACTCGGCTCGGTGATCTCAGTTTCTTTACTCTTATATGTTTGTAAATTGTACATTTTTTGCTTTTAAAATGATTGAATTATGTTGTTCTTATCTTCCGGTTAAGGTTTTTATAGCTTTAGTAAATCTGTGTGCAATAGTTTTAGAATTATCAACAATTTTAAAGTTGTTAAGTGCCGCTAAGCCTTTTTTTTATGGCGGCCATTGATTGCTTACATTTGAAACAGCAGGATAATGGATTTGTTGCCAATCTAGAGGAACTTAGCTTCGCAACAACAAAGATAAGGCCTTCCTTTATTATCGCCGATTAAATCATACTTAATCCTTTCTGGAATTTTTTCGAGGAAATAAGTGTTTAAGATTTACTTCGTAATTTTTAATATAGATATTTTGAGTTTTTATGTATTTTTGTCTTCTCGCGAAGTGAGAACTGAATTAATTGAATGAGAAATACTCAATCGTCTGTGAAAAACTGTTTCTTTTTTGTTTTGTTTGCTTAATTTCTTTTATACATCGTTCTAGCTTTATTATAGTATTTGAACAGAATATGTGGCAACGATTAGATAATTCTATTCTTTAAATGATATACATTTTGTGCATTATGAGTTATAATATGAACGAAATATAATACTGTTAAGTGAATCTAGCACCAGAGTGTCGCTATGGTAAACAAATACTGGAGTGAATTTTAAAGAATGCATTTATTCTACTGTGGTTTATGCGCGCGAAGTAGATTTAATTCAATCCAATAAGTTTAAATGAAATGCAAGAAAAAAAGCGTATAATTTAGTTTTCCGTACAAGGAAGTCATGTGGTGTACATATCAGATTTTTATACAGTTTTTGAGTTAATTATCGTGTTGGAAGCATTTTTTTTATGGGTGGTTTCACCTTTTCGTAGTTACATTTTCAACAGGAAGTATTTTGTTGCCAATTAAGGTTAGTTCCCCTCCCTCGCCCACGACGTTTGAGCTTGCATTCATATGCAAAAGTATCGCCAAGATTTTAATGAGTTTCGTTGTCATTATAACCTCAGAATTAAAGCTATTCTAGCATCAGATGCACCTTACATCTGAGAAAAAGGATACGTATATAGTACAAATAAGTGAATGTAACGTAATACATTAAATCTCTTTTTCCACAGCATCCCAAACATTAACTGCTTCTATGTACAGGAAACGAAAATCACGCGAACTCTTTTAATGATCATTTGATAACCATAGTAATAGACCACTCATTGCTTTTCCGAGAAAAAGAACAATATCTGCTTCCAGTAGAGCAAATTATTCTACGAAGGCGCTCTGGTTCCGTGGCTATAAATATAACAGATGAGACATTTCTCCGCAAACTTTCAGAAAAATAATAGAGCAAGAGGAAAAACTGATGGATGTTAGTGAATGCGAAAAGTACCAGTTCTGATTCATCAGTCAAAATATTTTTGAAATTTTTAGTAACAAAGAAATTAAAGACATACAATCAAGAAACAACTAATAATTGGCAACGACACGTTCATAGGTTTCTGCTTTGTTGGATTAAATTTTCAATTTGCAATTTCAAATTTCATAGCAGTTTTATGTTGTACGTTAAATTATGTTGGCAAGTGGCATTATAAACATCATGACGTCAGAAGAGTTCAATAAATAGCCACAGGAATTCTGTAAGAGATTTTATAAATATGAGAAAAACAGATTTGCGACTTCAATTTCCAAACTGGGCAATTTAGTTATAAACAGTGAAGCGCTATGTATAAGTTCTTCGTTGTTATCATATTTACATTTATACTCTGTTTCACATCTCCCCCCGATTCTTTTCTACTGATAATAATAGTTAACTATTTCATTTACATAATGCCCCCCCCTCCAACAGCCGAGCACTAGTATTTCGATTTAGGTTCAAGTCCCGGTGAACGAGCTGGATGCATAAGAGTTGTCGTTTTTTACTTCCTTGTACGAAGTAAAAAGGAAGTATTGTAATCGCGAAAAGTTTCAGGCAGCATATGTGTATATAGGACTGCTATAACATGTAGATGTGCACCTCCTATTTTGGTTGCAATCGGCAGCACCAAACGTATATAAATATATTTATATATATATCCACTCTGTCACCCGGCTCGGTGATCTCAGTTTCTTTACTCTTATATGTTTGTAAATTGTACATTTTTTGCTTTAAAAATGATTGAATTATGTTGTTTTTATCTTCCGGTTAAGGATTTTATGCCTTTAGTAAATCTGTGTACAATATTTTTAGAATTATCAGCAATTTTAATGTTGTTTAATTGCCGCTAAGCCTGTTTTTAATGGCGGCCATTGATGTTTACATTTGAAACAGGAGACTTGTGGATTTGTTGCCAATCTAGAGAAACTTAGCTTCGCAACAACAAAGATAACGCATTCATTTATGATTGCCAATTAAATCATGCTTAATCCTTTCTGGAATTTTTTCGAGGAAATAGCGTTTGAGATTTACTTCGTAATTTTTAATATAGATATTTTGAGTTTTTATGTATTTTTGCCTTCTCGCGAAGTGAGAACTGAATTAATTCAATGAGAAATACTCAATCGTCTGTGAAAAACTGTTTTGTTTTGTTTGCTTAATTTCTTTTATACAGAGTTCTAGCTTTATTATAGTATTTGAATAGAACATGTGGCAACGATAAGATAATTTTTTAAATGATATACATTTTGTGCCTTCTGAGTTATATTGTGAAGGAAATATAATACTGTTAAGTAAACCTAGCGCCAGAGTATCGCTATGGTAAACAAAGTGAATTTTAAAGAATGCATTTACTCTAGTGTGGTTTATGCGCTGTCGGCGAAGTAGGTTTAATTCAATCTAATAAGTTTAAATAAAATGCAAGAAAAAATGCGTATAATTTAATATTCCGTACAAGGAAGTCATGTGGTGTACACATCAGATTTTTTACGAATGTGTAGAGTGAATATGAGCCAGTCTTGCTTAAAATTCCTTTGCCATAATCTGAATAATTCTAATTAATTAATTAGTAATTGTTTTCTTATCTATTTCATATTTTGTAATACTTCAACGAATTTTTGGTTAAAAAACTAAACGATTTCAAAGCGAGCAATGGCAACACTGTACGAAAACAATAACATTTTTACCTCTAACGCACAAGACTGTATTGGAAATTCTAAAGGTATGCTCATTCTTAAATTATTTTATTGCGATATTGCTATTGACCTGAATTTTATGGTTTGAGTACGTAGAACATATTTGATGAATAATGGTAACACACAAAAAGTTAAAAAAAACCGCTTTGGACGTAATTTAAAATCTGAAAACTTTCCGATTTTTTTTTTTTTTTTTTTGTTAATATTAACTTTATTTTATTATTTTCTCGGTTTTTTATTTTAATGACTTGAGAAAATTTTATTAGTTTTATACGATTTAAGTCTTCGATTTATTTACAAATGCAAGAAAAATTACTCTTGCACATATTTTATAAAGATGACAGTATTAATCGAGGAAAACTATAATTATAAAATTAGGCGCTTTTGATTGTAAGCTTTAATATTCTGTCTCCCCTTCCAGTTCAAAAATAATATGTGATAATGATGTTTAAGAAATTGGAATATTATTTCCTGAAAGGTAAAATTAAATTCAAGGTCATCGTTTAACATGCGCCGACATCAAACCGGCATTCTTTCCTTAAAGTCTAATGGAAATTATTAATAATGGATTGAATTAAATCTACTTCGCCGACAGCGCATAAACCACAATAGAATAAATGCATTCTTTAAAATTCACTCTAGTATTTGTTTACCTTAGCGACATTCTGGCGCTAGATTCACTTAACAGTATTCATATTATAACTCAGAATGCACAAAATTTATATCATTTAAAGAATAGAATTATCAAATCGTTGCCACATGTTCTATTCAAATACTATAATAAAGCTAGAATGATGTATAAAAGAAATTAAAGAAAACAAAAAAGAAACAGTTTTTCACAAACGATTGAGTATTTCTCATTTAATTAATTCAGTTCTCACTTCGCGAGAAGGCAAAAATACATAAATACTCAAAATATCTATATTAAAAAAATTACGAAGTAAATCTTAAACACTTATTTCCTCGAAAAAATTCCAGAAAGGATTAAGCATGATTTAATTGGCAATAATAAATGAAGGCGTTATCTTTGTTGTTGCGAAGCTAAGTTTCTCTAGATTGGCAACAAATCCACTAGTCTGCTGCTTCAAATGTAATCAATCAATGGCCGCCATAAAAAAAAAAAGGCTTAGCGGCAATTAGACAACTTTAAAATTGCTGATAATTCTAAAAATATTGCACACAGATTTACTAAAGCTATAAAAACCTTAACCGGAAGATAAGAACAACATAATTCAATCATTTTAAAAGCAAAAAATGTACAATTTACAAACATATAAGAGTAAAGAAACTGAGATCACTGAGCCGAGTAGCAGAGTGGATATACATATAAATATATTTATATATGTTTGGTGCGGCCGATTGCAACCAAAATACGAGGTGCACATCTACATGTTATAGCAGTCCTATACACAAAATTTCAACGTTTTGAGGCTACTCGTTTTTGAGTTATGCGAGATACGTATGTACGCACGGACGTACATACGTTCGTACAGACGCCACAAAAAATTCTCTTCAGAATTAATTTTAAAGCAGTTTTATAATTTTTTGGAGGAAAAGAGTCTTTTATTCTGTTCTTACGTACAGATATCACGCAAAAACATCGTTAAATTGCATTCGATAGCGGTCAAAATGGATATTTTCGTTGAAATATGCTGCCTGAAACTTTTCGCGATTACAATACTTCCTTTTTACTTCGTACAAGGAAGTAAAAAGCTATAGAATTCCGAAACAATTTGTCGGGATATAAATTTCAAAACCTGTGCTTATTTTTAAAATAAAAATTTAGCTTCAACATTCTAAAACGATTGCATCTTTTCATGTCAAACGATTGTATATCTTTTCATGTCAAATTTAATGATTTTTATTGGCTTTTTTCTTATGAACTTGTATGCAAAGTGCTGTTGTAAATTTTAAATAAGCATTCATCTGCGGTCTAGATACTGATTAATTCCTTTTACATGAATTCCTTGGGCAGAATAGTTTTTCCGGTTTATAAATATTTCGGATGTCAATAAATATTTCGGATGTCTTCAGAAACGAATTACATTCGTGAAAAGAGGTTTCACTGCATTAATTACTTATCGTATATTTATAATTATTAGCCCAAAGGGACAATTTGCCCAGAGGGGTTATTAATTTCGTTCTGGCATTTTGCGCCGCCTTCTATAAAACGGCATTTCACTTTCCAAATTGTTGCCACCAATTATTATCGCCCTGTATTATATTTAAAGATATTAAATAATGAAGTATCTGCATGAATATATGGATGTTTCTGTTACTATGAAAAAACAACGATACCTAGAGACATCAAATTCTGAGTAACTTAGTCCTCCAGCCTAACATGGGCACTTAGAAGCCCGAATTTTGAATTTGTTTTATTATCTATTTCAAATTTTGTAAAACTTTAACGAATTTTTAATTAAAAAACAAAACGATTTCAAAGCGAGCAATGGCAACACGGTATGAAAAAAAAAAAAAAAAAAAAAAAAAAAAAACATTTTTATCTCAGCGAGCAAGACTGTGTATCGGAAATTCTAAAGTAATGCTCATTTTAAAATTATTTTGCGATATTGCTGTCGACCTGAATTTTATGTGGTTTAAGTGCGAATAATCTGCCTTATTAAATCCTCCACAAAGCCATTTTCCCTTTAGGCAGATAGCTCTAGTGTTCTTTGCCTAAATTTATTAGGGTCTGAAGCACATATAAAACGCACGTGTTGTGGGGAGGGGAGTCTAAAAATCGCGTCTTCTTCAGATAAATTTAGTTCAGTAAAGCACA
This sequence comes from Stegodyphus dumicola, assembly GCF_044657685.1. Lineage (NCBI taxonomy): Eukaryota > Metazoa > Arthropoda > Arachnida > Araneae > Eresidae > Stegodyphus > Stegodyphus dumicola. The sequence continues at coordinate 14,083,446 of NC_140772.1, read as the reverse complement.
TGTATTTAGCCTACAGATTGTAAAATATCAATTTGTTACTTAATTCCTTTTGTTATGATTTATTTGTAACTTGATTGTCACTTTTTTTTTTGTTCGTTATCTCTCATCAGGATGTAAATGAGTTACGGGTACTTAAGTTAGAGTTTTTGAAAGTTTAGGCAGCGAGAGGTTTTGGCAAAAACTCTTGCCGTAGTACTACTATCTCGCTCAGCTCTGCCACAGTAATTATCCGGCGTTAGCCATTTTCCTAGCCGAAGCGATTCTCACACTTAATAAATTGAGCCAATGCTTGGTAAAACTGTTTGAATTGATGTCTTCAGCACTGAATTAGTTTAAATTTGAAGTTAAACTTCCTGTAGTTGATATCTTGCATGGAATGGAGTTTGAATTTGTAAACACAAGCCATGCGTTTATTCATGTTGAAGCTTTTAATAAAAAGTTTTGTTTAAACTTTCTCAAAACTTTGTCGTTTTTTCATAGACAGAAGGCTATCTATCTTAGTAGGATTAAATACTCAATTAATTACAAATATACAACATAATTTTCTGGTCTTTTAGATAGTTCAGTTATGCTGCGTTCCCAAATAGTCGCTTATTTGGAATTATATTGTAGTTCTAAAAGGCTTCTTGCATTAATTAACACAAAATCGTTTTCCGCTGTAGCCCAATAAAAGACTGCCTGTTGCTGTGCTACAATGAAGCTCTTTCTTGAAAATTAAAACCAGCTGATGCTCTGTCTCATATAAAAAACACTTCCCTGTGTAAGAGATTTCACAAATTTTCAAATATCGGAAAAAAGACGAGGCCCTGATGTACTTAATTATGCAATAAACAAAGTGGCAAACCATGTTTTAATATGTAATTTTTTTTTTTTTTTTTTTTTTTTTTTTTTTTTTTTGCGCAGCTCCTTCGTGTCATAAGACAGGCGGGCCGGACTACGTCCTAAATAAATAAATAAATAAACAAAAACTCCCTGGTACTTAATTAAAAAAATAATAATATTTAAATTTTACGCATTTGTCTCAAAAAGCTTTAGACATGTTACTACATTATTTTAGGACTATTTAGATCAGTGACCTTCGAAATATGTTCCGCGAAACCTTAGACTTTCAGAAATACAAAATAAAAATTTAAAAGACCTTTTTAATACCACACAGACTGTGATTATTTTGAGTATGCCAAAATACGCGAAGGTTAGTTTCTGAATGGAGGGATGTCTTCGCGGAGGTCTATCTAAGGAACTAGTTCCTGTTCACATTACACGTGGAGGAAAATTATGAAACTTCCATGCATCTAGCCCATTTGCTCGAATTTGAACTGGAGCGTGGACTGCGAAGTTAACCGCTTTAATTTCGTAATTAATTAAGTAATTAATATTGTTATTTCTGTCATTACAGTAACCTTAAATTGTAGGATTTTATGTTAATTAATCAGCTATTATGATTTGAACCTTTGCTTTAACTTCTTTCCGTAGTTCTCACCAGAATGCAAATTAGCTGTTGAGTGTTTAAGCCGAAGGTTTGAATGTTTTAGAGTGAGAGCTTCTGGCAGCTTCGCACTGCATTTACGAATTATCGCCAGCTTTGCCAAAATTTATTCCGGCTTTAGCCATCTTGCTAGCCGACATTTAAATACACGCCGTTAATAATTTTAGCCAGCTTAAGTAAACTATTTCGTGTGCTTCGTTACTAGAATTTAAACTTTTAGTTTTATTTTAAATATACGCAACTAGCGGAGTTATATTTTGTAGCACATGTGGTGTCTTCTGTTAATTTAAGAAGTTCAATAAAAAGGTTATTTTAGCCTTTCTAAGACTTTGTCATTTGAATTCAGGTTGGAGCGATAATTCGCTCGTGAGCTTATTAGGATCCGAAGTAAGAAAGTTTTAAAACCACTGATTTAGTTTAACAAGGAGGAGAAGAACCTTACACTGACCCCTCGATAATTTTTAACCAGTTTCAAAAACAATATTGAGTTACTGGTAAGTGTTACTAATATTTATTATAGTTCAGTGCTAATAATTTAATTATCGAATTCTACACTACGGAGAATGGTAAGAAGAAAGGCGGCTATACGCAAAATATCCTCTAAATATGTTAATCGTGTTTTCTACATTATGTTGAATAATTAAAAAATAATTTCTAAATAATTTCTATGCATGTAATGATTTCTTAATTATTACTGTTTTAGTGAGACATTAGAAGACTTGGGATTACAAACTCTTGGAAATGTGTTTTGCCCAAACGTGGTATTAACCGTATTTGCCGGCATATAAGATTTACATTTTTGAAGGATAAAACTTTATTACTGCTCATTATAATGAATTTACAGTATTTTAAATATAAAGTAATACAAATCCAAAGTAAGAATTTTTGCAAATACCCAATCTATCTGGGAAAGAACACCTTTTAATCTTCTTCGTCAAAACCCAGACACTCATCTTCAGAGCTGAATGAAGAGTCAGTCACCTGAAACCTCCTCTAAATCGGAATCTGAGTCCTCATACAACAAATTATCCTCTGTACCATCCAGTGCATTAATAATGCCATACTACTTATATAATTTCACCACTGTCTCTGCTTTTACAGCATCTCATGAAACTTTGACGTATTCATAAAAGACGTATCGACGTATAAGACGCACCCGTTTTTCAGATCTATTTTTTTCAAAGAAAAAAAGTGCATCTTATACGCCGACAAATACGGTATAATGACTGCTACTTTTGCTGCAGTATAAAATAACTTTCTTCTCTTTATCATTCCAAAATCAATCCGGAAGAGTAGACTAAACATGATGATGAAATTTGCTGCAACTTATACTAAAAATCTGATGTGTACACCACATGACTTCCTTGTACGGAATATTAAATTATACGCATTTTTTCTTGCATTATATTTAAACTTATTAGATTGAATTAAACCTACTTCGCCGACAGCGCATAAACCACAATAGAATAAATGTATTCTTTAAAATTCACTCTATTTGTTTACCATAGCGACACTCTGAGGCTAGGTTCACTTAATAGTATTATATTTCGTTCATATTATAACTCAAAATGCACAAAATTTATATCATTTAAAGAACTATCTAATCGTTGCCACATGTTCTATTCAAATACTATAATAAAGCTAGAACGATGTATAAAAGAAATTAAGCAAATAAAACAAAAAAGAAACAGTTTTTCACAGACGATTGAGTATTTCTCATTGAATTAATTCAGTTCTCACTTCGCGAGAAGGCAAAAATACATAAAAACTCAAAATATCTATATTAAAAATTACGAAGTAAATCTCAAACGCTTATTTCCTCGAAAAAATTCCAGAAAGAATTAAGCATGATTTAATGGCAATAATAAATGAATGCGTTATCTTTGTTGTTGCGAAGCTAAGTTTCTCTAGATTGGCAACAAATCCACTAGTCTCCTGTTTCAAATGTAAACATCAATGGCCGCCATTAAAAACAGACTTAGCGGCAATTAAACAACTTTAAAATTGCTGATAATTCTAAAAATATTGCACACAGATTTACTAAAGGCATAAAATCCTTAACCGGAAGATAAAAACAACATAATTCAATCATTTTTAAAGAAAAAAATGTACAATTTACAAACATATAAGAGTAAAGAAACTGAGATCACTGAGCCGGGTAATAGAGTGGATATATATATAAATATATTTATATACGTTTGTTGCGGCCGATTGCAATATACGAGGTGCACATCTACATGTTATAGCAGTCCTATATACAAAATTTCAACGTTCTGAGGCTACTCGTTTTTGAGTTATGCGAGATGAGATACCTACGTACGTACGCACGTACGTACATACGTTCGTACAGACGCCACGAAAAATTCTCTCCAGAATTAATTTTAAAGCAGTTTTATAATTTTTTTGGAAGGAAAAGAGTATTTTATTCTGTCCTTACGTACAGATATCACGCAAAATCCTCGTTAAATTGCATTCGATAGCGGTCAAAATGGATATTTTCGTTGAAATATGCTGCCTGAAACTTTTCGCGATTACAATACTTCCTTTTTACTTCGTACAAGGAAGTAAAAAAGACTCATTTTATGTATCCAAAGCAGATGTAGAGTAACGTATACATAAAATAGATTGGATCAGCATGTACAGCAGATGTGTACATAGACATTACATGCATAGTCAGTTATTCAGGCCCAGCAGTAGTATTTTTGGTACCTTAGGCGATTTGTATATTAGTGTCCACCTATATTGAACTTATTAATATTTCCAATCAAAATATGCTTTTATTTAGTTCATTAAAATACTATCGGCATTACGTACTACATAACTATACATTAATATTTGTTACGAAATTACAGATGAAAGAGTAAAAGAAATATGTAATTAAAATAATACTTGAATCTTGAAGTTCTTCGTTTTAAATACAATTTCATAAAATTTATTTTAAGTAACAGTCGTAAGGTATTTCCTGCCTCCCTTCCGGTATTTTATCCCTCCTTTCCGCTTCCTTCGTGGTGTAACTGGACGCACGCATGACGTGTATTCGGGAGGTCTGGAGTTCGAATTCTGGAGAGGGAATTGCGAATTTCATCAGTTTCCTAACATCGGAAAATTCTAAATGGCTGTACACAGTTTTTTTATATATTTCCAAAACTTTTTAAAGCGAAAAAAAACGTACAGGATTATTTCTAGAGTTAACATAAATAAACACTAAAAGTGGAATATTAAATTCTTTCCAAAATTTAAAGGAATCACCACCAGAGCCGCCACGTTTGATAATGAGGACTTATGTAACTCAACTCTTAACATTTTCAATATGAAATAAATTAATTTTGAGTGCTTTCCATGAGGCGAAGTTACTTATAATGTCATCATACTGTAATTTCTTAGCAATATCATTTTCTACCGATAGAAATTCAAGTTCGTCAACTCTTCTCGATTTAAACATGACTTCGAATGCACTTTTATCAATTTCCTCTTAGAAAAACTCTCCTTTTCTGCAGCTACTCGTACCAGAATTCTTTTAGGATTTCTCTTAGTTTGCATAACCAATTATTTTAAGGTTAGTACCTTTCCTGAACCTCTCTTTTTCCCATCGTATTCCCTCGCCAGGATGAAAATTTAAAGTAAAGTTAATATAAATACAGACGAATTCAGAAGTTTATACAGAACGTGATTTCGCTAGTCAGCGTATAAGGTATTTCTCCTACTTCCCTAGCGTGCCTTCGTGGTGTAGTGGTTCTGCACACTGGCCCGGTATTCCAGAGGTCCGTGGTTCGCTTCCCGGCGAAGGCGGTAGCATACTTTTCGTCTTTTCTGCTTCCAATTAACCTAATGACTCTACAAGTGGCGCCCGAACTAAAAGGGTTGTGGATGATGATTCTCCGCACCCAGGATTTGGCGACTAGGTCCCCTAAAACCCTAGTCGCCCTTTAAAAAGGGGAGTATATAAGGTATTTCTCCCACTTCCCTAGCGTGCCTTCGTGGTGTAGTGGTTCTGCACGCTGGCCCCGTATTCCAAAGGTCCGTGGTTCGATTCCCGGCGAAGGCGGTTGCATATTTTTCATCTTTTTTGCTTCCAATTAACCTAATGACTCTACAAGCGCACGTTACTAGTTAGTCCTTGCTGTTACGCTGAGTTGCTGCTGCGCCTTTTTAGCCATTTAATAAGTATATCGCAGGATAGGTTGTTGAGTCAGCCTAGTTAACCTTAAATTAAATTGTTACTACAGTTACTTACTTAGCTACCAGCACTACTCTAATCAAATAAGCTTTGAATAATATTCAAATAATCTTTGAATTTATTGTGAAATTATCCTTAAGTTTCACTGAAAGTCATCGGAGTTATTGTACGTGCGAAGTCCGTACATTTTTGTTACATAATTCAGAACCAGTATTAGTTGGATCTGCTATTCTAGCAGCAAGTGCTACTAATTATTATCCATCAGTTGTAACTGCAATGTCATCCATGTGTGGTGATGGTGTTGTCATTGAACCTAGTCTTTATCATAAAGAATATCATGAAAAAAAGTATCAAGTGTTTCTGAAGTTACTGAAATGCCAGGAAAAAGTTAGTATTGTTATGAATAAGCAATCTGGATGAGTGACTTGTCTAGGAAATTTGTACTGAAATTATTATAAAACTTCTAAGACATTTTAGGAAGTTGATAGATGCTCAGTTTTCAATATATGGATTTAATTAATCCTTTTCATATAAACCCAATCTGCAAATTAAAAGATGGTGACAGCTTTTAGGGATTGTTCCTGAGAGTAAATTTAGGAACGGACCTTTTTCGCCTGTGAACAGTCAAGACTTTCTTCTCTTCAAGAACGATCTAATTTTGCGTGCAAGGACAGTTCGCGTGGTGAAGCCTCTTCAGTGACAAGTGACAGTGCGTCAGAAGGGAACGCCGGAGGAAGCGTGATCTAGTGCCGCAAAATAGTGCAATTTCCCGGAAGAATATACAAGTAGTGCCAGGAGAGTCAATCGAAGGCGTCTTCAAAATTGGTGGGTACCATTTTTGTGATTTTGGAGAGGTTATGCCAGTTATTCGAGACTAGGCTTATTTTGGATATAGAGCAGGAAAAGGTTGCCTCATAATTAGCATTTTTTTATATACGCTTTGTTTGTAGGCATAGGTATTATCATTAAGTGTTGTAAGGCAATTTGTGTTCAGAATTGTTAGGGAATTATTCAGTTTTGAAGAGATAGACCTGTTGTTGTTTTTGTGTTATTGTATTTCGAGATAAGTTTTTCTCTGCAGAATTGTATGTAGCCATTTTTTTTAGCATTCAATAAATTTTATTACGCTGTGTTTTGTTTTCAACCTGATGTCACAACCCAGGGTTTGCATAGCGGTTTCGGCGACTACACCACAGCAGTAAATATTAAAAGTTTAAGAGTTTGACGAAAAGTAAAGGGTATTTTACTCTTCTTCTGTTCTGGTATTCTTTACGCCTGTGCGAGAAGTCGCCAGGTTCATTTTAAGTGAGATCTATTGAAGTTTATGATATCAAAGGGAATTACATCCCACATTCTCATGGTAAGTTCCTTGTAAAAAGTAGGTGTGAAAGGAATCTGTTTCTTTTGGTGTTTTTTCCACTTCAGAAATGAGATCTACAAGCTGCGCACTTCTGTAATCATCATCACCCTTCAACATCAGTGTCGGAGTAATCGTTGCTTACTGTATCCTCAGTTGTCGTTTGTTTTAAAACACGCTGCGAATTTTTGAAGTTTTCCGTTAGGGGGTTCCTGTCCAATTTTTTAAGATCATAGAGAAAATACCAGTGTACTTTCACATGCAGCCTCAAATCATTTCTTCAATGAAAAAATTGCTTGATCTATAAATGGACTGAAAAAATATTTTTTAAACTGCTTCTTTGGATATACTAGGACAATGGTTCTCAACCTTTTTCAACACCATGCACCCTCTTTCACCATAGCTAGCAGATCATTCCCCCTTCCTTTCCAAAACTATATATACACATTTAAATTTAGATTACCTTTTAGCTTGTTTTATAAGTTATTAACAAAAATTATTAAAAGTGTTGATGAATACCCAAACTTGAATAAAATTGTTTCATAAGAATAAATTGAATTTAATTAAATAAATTTAATTTAAATACAAATTTAATTAAATATTCTTTGCGCCATTGCTTCAAGGAATGAAATTTAAATTTAAACAAACTTAAATTTAAATGTTAACATACACGTATAAAAGTAAAAAAGCCAAAATTTTAAAAAAAAAGTAAATTTAAAGCCAAAATAATTTCTAAAAAAATTTTAAAAATGTGCAAACATATAAAAGATTTAATTCTCGAACTAATCTACAATATCATTTAAATTCAGAAGCATAAGCAAATCAAGTGTAAAACCAATCCATGAAAATAAATTCACTAATTTAGCAAATTAAAATTAATCCAAACAATTTTTTTAAAAATGCATAAGTGAATGACTGTTGAGTAGGCAGGAGACAGACTTATCAAGGGGAAGTTGCCTCGAAACCTTTTTTTTTTTTTTTTTCAAAAAAACCTTTTTTTGAAAAAAAAAAAGTTTAATTTAATACTTGACTTTACTTGCTTGTTTCTCAAAAGACTTCATTAGTATTTTCCTTTTAGAACTTTAATTCTTAAATGCTAATTTCTAAGGGTACCGCTTTTATTGGTATTTCTTTTTACTTTTTGTTTTGACTTTTACCCTTGCCTGCATGAATGACGAAACACGAATTGAATGATTGGAGAGTTAGGTTTGGAGGCAACTTTCCCTTGATAAGTCTGTCTCTTGCCTGCTCAACAGTCATTCACTTATGCATTTTTAAAAAATTGTTTGGATTAATTTTAATTTGCTAAATTAGTGAATTTATTTTCATGGATTGGTTTTACACTTGATTTTCTTATGCTTCTGAATTTAAATGATATTGTAGATTAGTTCGAGAATTAAATCTTTTATATGTTTGCACATTTTTTAAATTTTTTTAAAAATTATTTTGGCTTTAAATTTGCTTTTTTTTTTTTTTTTGATTTTGGCTTTTTTTACTTTTATACGTGTAAGTTAAAATTTAAATTTAAATTTGTTTAAATTTAAAACTTGAATAAAGTTGTATTTTATATTCATAAACCAAAACTAAACACTTAACAGGTAAATAAAACGCTAATAGAATTCCCTCCCCCCTCTCGAATGTCTGAGTTTCCTCAGGAAGAGGAATTCCTTCCTGGTTCAGAATCCTGTACTAAGAATTTCACTAGAATGTTCATTAATAGTTTTGAATACGGATTGCAATCCCGAAGAAAATAATGAAACACAAAATAAATGTATCAGTATAGATGCAAAATAAAATTAAAAGAGAGTATATAATTTCTAGATTGGGGGGAATCATCTGTTTGAAAATGGAAAAAAAAAAAAAAAAGAGAATCACCCCTTGTAAATAAAGCTAAACTCAGGTGAAATTATAAAATATAAGAAATAACTCCATCTTTTAAAGAAATGAACGGTTTCAGCATTCTTAATCAACATTCGAGTATCATGTTTCGAGCTAACAGCGGATGCTCAGACAATGAATAATTTTGAAAATACGCTTCACTATACAGCACTCCAAGCTTAAAAACACAATATTGTATTTTGATATTTTACTCCTGCTACTCTACCGGGATATTGCCACTTGGCTGGCACCTATCGTAAATCAGCACCCTATGGAGCCGCCTAAGTCATTTATATCATAACCTGGGCCAGTGCATAGTTGACCTTAATCTGGTACAGATAAAGAAAATATATGTAAAGAGTGAATTTGGCTAATTTTTTAAGTTCAGACTTGTGTGATTTTCTTCCTAGAGTAACTTCAAAATAATTAGGAAATACTGCATTCAATATATCGAATTTTCAGTCTTGTATTCAATATTTTTAAATTGCTATGTTAGGTTAAAAAAATCTGAAACGTTAACGTTTTGTGTGTTAACTTTATTTATTAAATATCATGTTTTTCGTACTTAAAACGTAAAATTCAATTCAACAGCGATATCACAAAATAATTTTAAAAGACCATATCTTTAGAATTGCCACCACACAATCTCGCGCGCTGGAGATAAAAATAATTTTTATTCGTACAGTGTTGCCATTGCTCGCTTTGAAATCGTTGACTCTGTTAATCAAAATTTCGTTTATCTGTCAATCAAAAAGTTTTAGAAAATATTAAATAGGTTATTTATGTGAGTATCGTTTGCTTCATTTTACTGTTTCTAACAGCGTAAATTTCTTTTGTTTTTCTTCCTTTAGATTTGAACTTTATGTGTGGCAACAAGGTAATTGATTGATAGAATTGTGTTTATGACAGCCATGTAGAACGGCTCGCTTATTTTGTATCAATTATTTCGCATCGCTGACATCTTATTTATAATTAGTGTAATGAAATAAAAGTGAAGGAATACAGTCCATTTGTTAAGTGATTATTTGTTTTTGTGAAACATATTAAGTAAAGATCATAATAAAACAAATTCCAAATTTGAGCTTCCAGACTCCCATATTCAAGTGGAGAATTACATTATTCAAAATTTGATGTCTCTAGGTACCGTTGGTTTTTCACAGTGCGAGAAACATACCTACATTCATGTAGATTATTTTTTTTAATATAATGCAGGGCGATAATATTTGGTGGCAACAATTTGAAAAGTAAAACGCCGTTTATTTTGCCTAACCAAGGCAAAATGCCAAAACGAAATTAATAGCCCTTCTGGGCAAATTGGCCCTTTAGGTTAAGAAAAAATCTCGAATATTACGCAAGCACTTGCTTATTCAAATAGATAGGGTTAAAGCAAATGCAAAACAGAAATAACACCTTATTAATAATTCGGAATGAAACGAACGCTTGATACTAACTGTTCACTTAACATTAACTTAAAAGATTTTACTTCACTATTACTTTTTCTCCTTTCTCTTCAGCAAACGGCATTTCACGGACTTTGGATACTAAAAACCCATGACCGTCACGGTTGTATATCAAATAAGAGGAAGCAAAAATTAGAATATGTCCAATAAATAAAAAGATATTGCACTTTTCTATCACTTTCGGAATACAGGAATAATGAGAAACAAAAACCTACCTCTGTATATAGCAGTGACCTGATCACGGCGATAGTTTATAACGTATTTAAAAGCGGGAAATGTCGCCTTTTATTATATACCACTTTCCTACTGACCTAGTGAGCAACTCAACTCAGCTTGCATACGAAAGGGTAACGATGAATCGTGCACGTTGGTTGCTTTCCCCTTTACATAATTTCTTCCGATGTTTCATCGCCTACTTGTTTCAATTTTTTACGACTGTTAAAAAACACTTCCGTTCCAATGTTATTCCCTGTGTTTGGAACAAAGAAAAAGAATTCGAGCATCATTTCTGTTCTCCCTTCCTTTTCCAGCTCAAGGGTTGCTTCATCATTGTATTCTAGAATATTCACCGTCTCGATTCTTCTCTTCTACGTTTTTCCGACTCATTAAATTTGCTGTCTCCAACCCCTTAATGAGCTAAGACAAACTATACCAAAAGTGCATAACTCGATTAAGAGTAACGGCATTCATGATCTCATTAAACTTCATTTTCCAGTTTGTGATCCAGAAAAAATGACAAGTGCTCATAAATTGTTGATTACGTTACAAATCAAAACAAAGCATAAGTTATGTGGTTTGATGGGACATATTAATTTGCTTTACTTTAAACAATAAGTGAATTACTTTCAAATAATGTAATTCCATACTCTTAGAAATTACAACATACAACCCATACCTGCTGTTGTATTGTAAGGAGTTAGTGCGTCCAACTAGCAACTAGACGATTCGTAGTTCGACTCCCGGAGATTGCAGAGTTGACTTTCTCACGGTTTTTGCTCGAAAAATTATCATGATTTCTAGAACGGCGCCCAAACTAAAATATTAGGCAAATAAATTCATCCCCATTCTGATTTGATCGACTGGGTGTCTTGCCTCTTACCAGTGCTGTTTAAGTGATGGAGAATGTGATGAATGATAGTATTCTTCCTGAATGCTTTCAAGACATGAGCATGAGTTGTTTGGACGCCTGCCTAGCAATTGGAAGAACCATAATTGGAACTTCGACTAGTGCACAGTTTCATATTTTCACGGTTATCGCTCCGAAATATCTGCTAATCTTATACTCTTTATTGCATCCAGGTTGTCTGGACATCTCTTGACAACTGCTTGGATAACAAATACCTAAACGAAAAACTGTAAGCTTAGGAACTTTCTCACATTTCTACATCACTGAGTCACTGTGGAGTAAAATTCAGACTAATAATAATACCTGAAAAAAAAAAAAGAGCCATTAAATGCGTCTATTATCGATAAAAGAAAGTGTATCAGAAATAGATCATCTTGTAGAATTGATGATTCTAGAAGGCAGTTATCATGTCAATGAGTGTGGGTTCAAACCCCTGATACAGCTCTTTCCCCCTTTTTTCTTTTGTGTGTGTGTTTTTTGTTTCGGCATAGAGGCTTGGATGTTTATGATCCTGATATTTGCGCAGATTACGAGCTCCTTAAAATTATTAGTCCAAAATCATGCGTAGGTAATTTTAGCAGAAGACAGGTAGAAGACACTCGGATTGCCTTTCAGGTTCTCTTTCAGACTCTAGGATATCATCCATCAATAATATTCTTGATCATAATCAGAGTAGTATTCCATGGCCAAACTGCCATGGCCAAACTGATCATGGCCAAACTGCGAGTTTTTGCCTTTTAAACGCGGGTCGCTTTATAATAAGCAATGTTGTACAGGCGAAACGGAAGACTTCTATCGGAAGACTTTTAAATTCCAAAATTAAGGTACTGATGTATTCTGAATAAGACTTGTTCTTGAACATCCTTGTTCAAAGCAATGGACTCTTCTTGCACCATCATGTCAAGATCAGATATATCACAGTTCAGTGGTTCTATGAGCCATGCTGGCACATTGAAACTTTCACTGTCTTCGAAACGAAGATCAAAATCTTTTACATTTTGCAAGTGGCTTGTATGTAACAATACACCTTTTAAAGAAATGCATTCTATTTCCGTTATGTGCAATCGCATTAAATTTACTGGATCAGAGTAATGGAATTCTTTTCGATTCAGTATCGAAGTCAGTTTTAGAACATAAACTGAAGATAATTATTACAGCTTCAATCAAAGCTTAATGTCTTTTCCTTGCACTTTGTTTCGTGCCAAGAATATACTATATATCAATCAAGTAGGATATATACCTTTTTAAAAATTTTTAATACAACAACAATTTTTTGATTCTATGAATTGTGTTGCCTTAGCTTGTCAACTTCAAGTAAAATTCTATTCGGTATTTAAAATATCTGTAAAACGCTGAAAGCGGTTATTATGTCTATAAAACCCTGCAAACAGTGATCTTGATTATCCGATCAATTGCTCGTTCACATTCAGTTATTGATTCCTTAACTATAAGTCATCCTTAAGACACAGTAACACGCCGAACAAATACTAATTCAGAAGTCAAACAACAAAAATCAGGGCTATATTTTCAAATTTTCACAGGACTAATTTCGATGGTTTTACCGAACCACCATTCTCAGCTGCAAAAGCGCAAATGAACGAGATAGGATATAATGATTAGATAAGATAAGAAAAGCTGTACAGAAAATAAGCTAGTGGCGCCCTTTGTTGATGAAACCAGAACTAAAACATAATTTCTTTGCAGGACGAAGGCAAAGATGGATTGGAATTAGGATCGTTAACTAGAACAGAAAGATTTTTTTGAATGTGAAATGCCTCTAGAAAATCCAGTTCTCCAATGGAAGATGTCTTTTGAATAATTTTGGCAGCAGAAAAATTGAAAGTGTGATTTTCGGACCAACAATGTTGGGCTACAGAAGACTTCTGTGTTTCCTTTTTTCTATGAGAGATCTTTTTTCTTTTTTTTTTTTCTATGCATGAGATTTTCGGGGTTTTCCTAATGTATAACGTCGATACAAGCCAGTTCCTGAGAAAGTCCTACACAAAGGCATCCTTCCCTTAAGCACTTAGCGCTAACGTGCTTTGCCGTAATATAATAAATCCAAATCTCCTACTGAACTATTATGCGGTTATATGTTTCGTCGTAACTCAGCATCCAAACGATTAACTGTACACTCTACATGAAAATATTAATTATATCTTAATAAGGCGAATATACTTGAAACAAAACAAGATTTAATTTTCACTGGAATACCTGATTAACAAAGGTGAAAGAAAATACTCTGATAATTTGACAATTAACTAAACAATTTTAATCGTGGTAACATCAAGTATTTACTTATCTTCCTTTCCCTAAGCTTTCTTTTTTAAATTATATTTTCCCTGAAAAAACACCAATAAATTTTTATCAAAGAGTTTAATTAATTAATGACCTTTTTTATAAAATTTTATTTACAAGTATATAGATATAGGAATTATATAGGAATATATATAGTTATAGGATTTATATAGGAATATATAGGTATAAGGATTTATATAGAAATATATAGATATAGGAATTATATAGAAATATTGATAAATATAAGAATGAGATAGGAATGTTAATAAATTTAAGTCATATACGAAAAATAATCCAAACGGGAAACAGGTAAACATGTAAACGAAATTTTATGTTATTTTATATAGTAAAAATATGAGGAAGCTAGAGAACTTTTATGAAAAATAATAAAAGTAGTATAAAAATAAACGAGACTATGTATTTTCAAGTAAACTTTTACAGCAGAATACTGTGAATACTGAAAAGGACTAAGATAAGTATGCTGTAAAATATAATAAAATAGGGTACGTTTATTTTCCAGACGTTTTGAAATTCAACTTAATTATATTGGTAAACGTGTTGTAATTTTTAATTCCGTGAAAACTTATTTTTCAGATTTGTTTTACTGAAAATATTATGCGCTTTCATTAATATTACACAAATGCCGCATTTCAGTTTTCTTTATTACGCTTGTATTATAGTTGGCTAAGAAAAATTGTTAATGTAAAATATATTACATGCCTGCCTGTAATTTTTTTGGGGGAGGGGAATAAAAAGATGAGTTGTAAGAATTACGTAACAGGCTGAAATTGCTATATCGAAAATACATATTTGGAGCTCATATGTTCTAGTTTGCGGGGAGTACCGAAATTCGTTAAATATATACATCTCTATAAACAATGAATTTTCGCAAAACAATTATCAATAGATTGTGGCTTCTTCATTGAATCTAGATCTTTAAATTTCCCACTATTTTAAGGAGAAAGACATCGTCTTTAGATTTCTATATGGAAAATGATTTCTTTTTACTTCCTTGTATGAAGTAAAAAGGAAGTATTGTAATCGCAAAAAGTTTCAGGCAGCATATTTCAACGAAAATATCCATTTTGACCGCTATCGAATGCAATTTAACGATGTTTTTGCATGATATCTTTACGTAAGGACAGAATAAAATAATCTTTTCCTTCAAAAAAATTATAAAACTGCTTTAAAATGAATTCTGAAGAGAATTTTTCTTGGCGTCTGTACGAACGTATGTACGTACGTATCTCGCATAACTCAAAAATGAGTAGCCTCAGAACGTTGAAATTTTGTATATAGGACTGCTATAACATGTAGATGTGCACCTCGTATTTTGGTTACAATCGGCCGCACCAAACGTATATAAATATATTTATATATATATCCACTCTACCCGGCTCAGTGATCTCAGTTTCTTTACTCTTATATGTTTGTAAATTGTACATTTTTTGCTTTAAAAATGATTGTGTTATGTTGTTTTTATCTTCCGGTTAAGGTTTTTATGCCTTTAGTTAATCTGTATGCAATATTTTTAGAATTATCAACAATTTTAAAGGTGTCTAAGTGCCGCTAAGCTTTTTTTTTTTTTATGGCGGCCATTGATGTTTACATTTGAAACAGGAGACTAGTGGATTTGTTGCCAATCTAGAAAAACTTAGCTTCGCAAAACAAAGATAACGTCTTCATTTATTATTGCCAATTAAATCATGCTTAATCCTTTCTGGAATTTTTTCGAGGAAATAAGTGTTTAAGATTTACTTCGTAATTTTTAATATAGATATTTTGAGTTTTTATGTATTTTTGCCTTCTCGCAAAGTGAGAACTGAATTAATTAAATTAGAAATACTCAATCGTCTGTGAGAAACTGTTTCTTTTTTGTTTTGTTTGCTTAATTTCTTTTATACATCATTCTAGCTTTATTATAGTATTTGAATAAAACATGTGGCAACGATTAGATAATTCTATTCTTTAAATGACATAAATTTTGTGCATTATGAGTTATAATATGAACGAAATATATAAGTTAACTCTTATATAACTATTAATACTGCTAAGTGAATCTAGCGCCAGAGTGTTGCTATGATAAACAAATACTAGAGTGAATTTTAAAGAATGCATTTATTCTATTGTTGTTTATGCGCTGTCGGCGAAGTAGATTGAATTCAATCCAATAAGTTTAAATGAAATGCAAGAACAAATGCGTATAATTTAATATTCCGTACAAGGAAGTCATGTGGTGTACACATCAGATTTTTTAACTATTATCTACTTATTTTGGAAATGCATTATATTCTATGCAAAGATAATAAAGTGTGTTCTATCGATGTTAAAAAAACATTCATCTATAATAAGAGAAAAAAGCGAGAAAGTCGTGCGCTCTTCCTTTTCCCTCCGTATGTTCACGTTTCGAAATAATAGATAATACAACGCTTGAGATGTAATACAAAGACAACATTGATGACGTCAAGAAGGGCCCTTTCTACCTAATCACCCTCCTCACGTGCATATCAACGTGGAATGTTTCTGCCAGAAGCCATAAACTGTCTCCGAAGAGGTTCTTTTTCTTAGAAATCGCAGGTAAATGTCCTATTTTTTTGACAATCGTTTATCATTCTTGTCACAAACCGCGACCTTTCCTTGGGCAGGTAAAAGATCCGCACGTTTTCATTACCTCTCCTCCATCCTGCTGTATTTAGTTAACGAGAAATCATCCCTTATTCCGAATTCCTGGGCTCTCCTCGTGTGGACCTCAGCGTCCCCAGTGCTACAAAGTTTTATTACTCCCAGAATGGAAAAAATAGATGTTCGGCAATCTCTTTCGAAATAGCTGAAAATTTAGATCACAAAAAAATCTCGCTTTCCGGATTGTAGAATACCTAGAATAGTTTTATCCAACTAGCCTCGTTTTGGCACATATTCCCAGACATAGGATTGCCATATTTTATGATAGCTAATCATGAATATTTAATGGGAAATTAATATCAGTGCCAAAAAGGTCTAAAGTTTATAGAACCATTACGTTTATTGAAGACGGGAATATGAAAAATGAGATATGCCTTCGCTGAGATTCGAACTCCGGACCTCTCGATCCCCATCCCGACGTTCTTTTAGTTACGCCATGAAAGCACGCTGTAAGAAGGAAGAAAATACCTTTAAATAATTGCGACAAACGTAAAACATATATGAAGAAATAAAAGCGAAAAATTCGATCAACAAAAATACTCAGAGTATTGGAGCACTACTCTCAGTCGATGATGCTGAATATGTGGATAATGCCAAGGTTATTAATGCAATTATCCACTAAAATTTTAAAAAATCTGTTTTTTCTTAAAATAAATACTTGCATCTCAATAAAATCATTGCTAAATCTTCGTACTTTCTTCCCTTTCCCCCTCTCTGTATATGTATATAAAATAATAATTTCTCTTTCCTCTTAAACTTTTATAACTATTCATTTAAAAATCTTGAACATCCCCCTTTAGCGCGAATTGAACTTTCTTTCTTTAGCCCATCAACGGCCGAGCAGTAAAGTTGTTAAACACTGATAGTTCGAATCCAGGGTTGGAATCTCAGCGATTGGGCTGACTGCATGCGTGTTTTCGTGGTTTTCCCTAAACGTGTATACGAGCCAGTTTTCCTTAAAAAGTCCTCCACCAAAGCATCCCTCCCCTTAGGCAGATGGCCCTCGATTCCTTAGCCATAATCAAATAAATGCACTAAGCAGTTAGTTGCTTGCTGAAACACAGGCTCAAACATAATTATGAGTATGGGACTGTTCAATTCCGGACATTTGGTAAGCCTATCTATGTGTAGCTAAAACCATATCTATGTGTGGCTAGAACCGTTACATAGGGCACTTCCCTCTGCCTATGAATAGTTCGAAAATTGTTAAACAAATCTAGCAAGCATTCCCATAACCATTACCTTGTTAACTTATTAGTAGGAGAGACGGCTGCCATAGCTTTAGGCCCAGTTTCGAGTCCCGGAGAAGGCATGGATATTTGTAAGTTTATAGCATTTTTTCGGCGTAGGGGCATTTAAATACCGTCAATCCAGAAGTCCTCTCAAGAGGTTAATGGTGCAGAAAGAAAGCTGGGAGACACTCGAATAACCCCTGGAGCATTCTCTCACACCTCAGAGGACGTAAACAATCTCGAACGCACCTTGTACACAGCAGACCTTCCGGCCGAAATCAAAAGAATAACCAGAAGAAACCCGAGCTGCATTATCCACGATGTTCCAGCCTCCACGTGACCAGAGGACCTCACAGAATTTCGCATTTGCAGCGGCTCTCAAAAGGTAAAAATTCTTCACAGGATGGTCAACACATAAGATCCACGAATACCTGGGTATCAAGCGGTGCTTTAGGTGCTAGCAGCTGGGCTATACACATGAAGCATGCAAGAGCGATACATTGCCCTGCGCATATTGCGCCAGTAAACATAGCGTCAGGGAATGCATCTATTCAGACTGCCCTGATTTCCAACGCTGAATGCCGATCACCCGGAACGTTACCGACTATTAATATGCAATACCCAGATACGCTTTCCAGCATAACGGAGGTGATCCCTGCCCGTGAAACTCAAGAGGAAGATTGGAACATCAGTCCTCTAGTTACGTACGGACTTGACGACATTAAATTCATTCAAATAAACCAGCAGAGGGCACGGGCAGCCGTAACAGAGCTCAGCCGCTTCGCCATGAAGGGGAAACGAACATCCTTCTCATACAAGAACCTTTCAAACGCGGCAGTAGAATCTTAGATTTCCAGCTGTCATGGACAGTCATACGTGCTGAAGACCCCCGCGAGTAGCTTTAATCATCTGCAAGCAGAAATGGACTCCAAATACTATCACCTGCAACAGAGATCATATCACGATAGCGATAGAGACTATGATTCTAATCTCCTCATCACGAACGTTTACATTCCCCCGACAGCAAACTTGCAGGGCCCGCTAGATTTACAACAAAAATCCCGGAGGACCAACCATGGGCATTACATCTCTTGGTGGGAGAGTTTAGTGCCCATTCTGTAACACGGGGCTACTCTACTACGCACCACAGAAAGCATTTAATTGTAGATTTCATGGCCTGTAATGACCTTGCAGTGCATAATGTTCCAAACAGCAATCCTACCTACAAGACAATTTCCTGGAAAAGGCAACCTCATCTCACATTAACAACTACTGCTCTAGCTACAAAACTCCACTCCTGGTCGATAGAAGACACACCTTTCACCTCAAACCACAACTACATTACTTTCAGCATAGGGCAACCCCACGTCAAGTATTCTGTCAGACGCTACAAGCACACAAGGAGCAAACTTTCGGTATAAAAGCGGGCGACGCTCTCATACGCGCTGAACAAGAAATCAAGAACTGATCGCATTCTGCAACTGCTGACAGCATCACAGACACTCTGCGCCTGCACCTGTACCTGCAATGGCACCTTCCAACTAAAACCTCCAAAAGTCTTCCACGCCGCCAGCTAGTGGGTAAAAACAATTTCGTTCACAACGAGCAAAACCAGAGCCCTGCTACGGCAAATGAACCCGAGAGACAGAACGCCAGATAACAACTCTGCATAACTTACAACACAGCACAGGCAGAATAAAAGAAGGCCATCCTTAAAGCGAAACAAAATTCTAAATGGAATTCTGCTGCTACAATAAAGAACCGTATGGAGTCCTCCACAAATTAGCGGCAAACAAGATCTTTGCTCCCACCATTGCATCAAGTTTAACCAAACAAGGAATGCAGTGCAAACACTATAGCTGCACAAAGAAGAACTATGGTAGAAATACTTTCAGAAATACTCAATGGTGTGTTTCCGGATAATCACCACAAGGTTGAACCAGCCATAGACTACACCACTCTCCAACTGAAGACTGAAAAGGAAAATGATAAGCAGTTCGCGCAATCGGAACTCAACATTGTTATGCATGCACTTCCCTTAAGGAAAGCCTAAGGCCTAGATTAACTGGATTATAATATTATAAAAGCAAGACCGGGATTCTTCAAAAAGTACTTTAACAAACTGCTAGCCCTAGAATACTTCCCAATGAATTTCAAAAAAAGATAGGTCATACTTTTCAAGAAAAAACATAAAGACCCCAAGTACTCGGCTTCATTCAGGCCAATATGCCTTCTATCTGCAATGAAGTAAGTGAAAGAGAAACTCCTAATACAGATAATGAGGCTCTTGGAATCAAAAGGATAATATCTAACGAGGAGTTCGGCTTCACAGAAAAACGAGCTACCATCCTATGAGCTTAAGTTGATACAATGAGAAGTCCATGCCTCTAAATTTGCCAAAGATCAAGTGGCTGTTCTAAGCCTGGACCTTAAAAGCACATTTGACTCCCTGGCAGTGGGCAGCAATTCTGGAGTCCTTTCGCCACGCAAAAATTCCGAATAACCTGCTGAATAATCTGAACAAGACAGTGAACAAGTTTTTGAAGAATTCAACGAAATAAACTTGGCTACTGCAACTCACTGCTACCATTTCTCCTTTTTACTTTTATCTCTCTTTTCTCAATTTCAAATTTACAACTCTCAAGAAAAAGTAATTCGGACGTTGCTTAGCAACGTTCACAAGATATAAAAATACAAACGATACCAAATGTAGCGTTGCCACTCCAATATTAAGGACATAAATATGTATCAAAATGAGAAATATAAATAAGAAAATATTACAACCAATATTACAAGACATAAATCTGCATAAAAATGACAAATATAAATAAAGTATTACAACCAATATTACAGCGGTTTACGGTATGAGACAAACGCAAAGAAAACTTCTATTTCATTATAATTTTATTCATGAAAACAGATTATCTTCATATTATTTCAAGTATCAACGAGTACAACAGAAATAAAAAAAATACTTATTTTATATGATTAGTTCTCTGGATGATGTGGCATTTAAAAATTCCTTTCAAATTTCGATTTTGATTTTGCGGAACCCCTACAGGAATTGCACAGAGACCAAGTTCCGAGGAATCAAGTTTGAAGACTGATATTCTAAACTTTGGGATAAAATGGAATAAAAATCCTCATTTCAAGTATGAGAAGTAGCATATATCTCCGAATCTGATATCAAGACACTTCTTAAAATTAAACTACCAGAATTAAAATATGTGCAGAAAGCATTCAGTGGCAGTGTCGATGTATAAATATTATTCGACGGAAAATGTAAACGATTTCTACAGAAAATCGTGTTTCTACTGTCTGTACGTCTAAGTTTCCCTCCCCCGGGGGCTGACGTAAAGAACTCTGCGAAGCTACTGGCTAGGATCTGTACCT
Source organism: Stegodyphus dumicola (assembly GCF_044657685.1). Classification (NCBI taxonomy): domain Eukaryota; kingdom Metazoa; phylum Arthropoda; class Arachnida; order Araneae; family Eresidae; genus Stegodyphus; species Stegodyphus dumicola. Next base: position 14,062,357 of record NC_140772.1, on the reverse strand, counting down.
AGGCAGTCTCGGCCACGGGGGTATAAAATTTATGAACTTAGTGGTTCTGAAGGCTCTGGGAAAGGTCACTCATTGGCCGGCCTCGGAGTCTGGCACGTCCTAGCGCGGCGTGGTACTAGTAGCCCGGGGTTTTTCCCCCGGGGTCGCTGGGTAATGTCTCGCTGCGACGGGCTCGCCAAGCGACTGGTAGGAGCAACTTGACGACCGGTGCTGCCTGGTGTCATATCCAGGTGGTGCGCCGCTTCCTTGGAGGGTAATAGTGGAGGTTGAACCTCCACGAGGTGCCCAAAGGGGGAGTGGACCTGTTATGTGATTAAGTTCCACGAGGCAGGGAAGCCAATATTGTTGTTGTTGTTACGTCTAAGTTACCGCTTACTGATGATGTCTGTTTTACTTAGTATTTACTACGAAGTACAGAGGACCCTTCCTACTATCGGTCCTGGTTCCAGAAAATTTTGATCTTCTGTGGAGTTGGTCGCCTTAGACGGGTGATGTTCAGTACTAGTGGCCATCTAAAAAAATACTGGATATTGTCAGAAGCGATTACTTCAAGAGAATTCCCTGATTATGACTGATTAGTTCCTGCATAATATAAATAACAGAATGACTTTCTGGATTTTGTATTCTAAACACACCTCCTTGGAAAGCAGCTGTGTCTTACGTTTCTCATATTCAAAATAAAATGCTCAATAAAATCACGAAATCAAAGTTTCACTGATCTAAGAAATCAGTTGTTGACTTCAGTCGATAGCACTTGCAGAATTTCAGGAATTCATCTCCTGAAAGAGGCATAATTTCTGTAATGGACACCGTACCTATAGTAATCTAACTATACATTCTTGAATGAAATATGCTGACGCTTAATTTTGTACTCGCATTTTGTAACGCTTACCTAGAAATTCCACTTCGATATAAATAAACTTTGCACATTAAGGCTTGCTGAAATAAATCAAATGCTTCTTAATGGCATAGAAGATTTATGATTTTATTTTGAGTATGATTTATCTTGTAAACAACGGCATACATTTTGGGCGAAAGTATATAATTTCAGTGAGAAACATTAGTAACTTTTAAATTCAGAAACGTTCGTGGAAATAATTTTTTATTGCCGTTGTAAATAATTCCCTTTTTTTTTAACTAGATAGTATGTAGTTTTTATTTATGCAAATTCTTCTGCATTTCACACCCACGGCGCAGTATTTCATATAAATATCACGCAGATGTTAATCGTATTTAGAGAAACGATGCAAGTACCATTTTTTGTTAAGAGCAATTGAGGTAGCTAAGGCAGTTATTCCCTTTTTTATTTCTTTACAAAGGTCTTCCATATTTAATTTAATTTCAGAGAAGGGCCAATTTTCTTCAGACTGTTTAAGCCACGGTGGACCCTCCCACCATCTGGATCTGAGCAAAACTCCAGCGGAACATCCTCTGGATGGGAGATCAGCCGGATTGCCGCTTCCTGGAATATGCTTCCATTGTTCCTTTGTTAAATTTCTTATCTCCTTCACTCGATTATTTACAAATGTTCCCCAGTTATCTTCATGCTTGATCCAGAACATAACGGTAGAGGAGTCAGTCCAACAGGTACTTGATATTCCCTTTTAATCCATCGCTTCTTTCACTGTTGCAGTGAGACGAGTTCTTGATCAAGCATGCTAACAATTCTAATCGAGGCATCGTTATCTTTGTTAAAGGAGCCACTCTACTTATAGCTTCAATCAAATGAACTTTTACCCCTTTCTCACATTCGCTTCGGAGAAATACGATTGCGCTGTAGGCGGACTTGCTCGCATCACAGAAAGTATCAAAGCTCAATTTTTCTTCTGGGACATTGCTTTGGACATATCTTGGAATTTTGATCTCTGTCAAGAGATGTTAAATCTTCAAGCCATTTATTGAACTCCAGGCGAATATCTTCTGAACAGGTTTCATCCCAACCAATCTTCAGGTTCCAGCTATTCTGTATTAACAGTTTCAAACGAATCGTTTTTGGACACGGAATTCCTATAGGATCGAAGATACTGTGAACTGTCGAAAGAATATATCTTCTAGTAATGGGTTTTTGCTTGAAATCAATTAGCGCAATACGATGAACGAGTGAATGAAGTCTGATTTGGAACTGTGAACCATGTGTCCACCATAATCTTTAGAACAGTACTTTTAATACTGACAGGTTTGCTTGTTTATTTGATTATTTAACTGTAACAAAACTGATGTGTATCTCTTCAGTCATGGATAATAAAGAAAATCTGATACGATCATAGATATAGAGTAATAACTTTATACCGGCAAAATTCGCGCAAGAATCACAAGACAAGTATAGTAAAACGTTTCTACAATGGGACTTTCACCAACAATTTCGTGAAAAATGCTGCAGTCCAAGTTTCCCGTTGGAAAAGAGTAGCAGGGGTATATATATCAGAAAAGGAGTAATAACACAAAATCTAATATGTCTCTAAATAAAAATTATATCACATTTTTTAACTGAAATTTTCATTTATAATTCAATCAAATTCTGAAAACGTACTATCAATATTTTAGATTAAGGTTTTCATTTAATTAGATATGCTGTATCTACATAGATTTTCTTCATTAACGTTTTTGAAAAACGTTGAATTACTCGGCATCGAAATTGTTTGACGTCATTGACAGCAACGGAGAGTGATGTCATATAAGCTTCCGAAAACGAATTTTTTTTCCCTCACATTCAAAATGTGCAGCAAAATTGAGGGTAATTTCAAGTTAAATTTTCTAGTGTTGATTTCAATCTTCTAGTAGAGAAATTATGTAATTTTGAAAGCAGGAGATGTGAAAAATTAGCAACGCCTTTGCCGGGACTTCACAGGCCTCTCGAATACGCGTCGAGCGTGCTGACCACTACACTAAGAAGGCATGCTAAGAAGGCGGGAAAAATACCTTATAGTGTGTATTTTGAAAAAGGAATATTTTATAATATATGTTTGAGGAAATTATGATAGAAAGTAGCTTAAATTATTTAAATGCAAAATTAATTTACCAAATGAAGTAAAAATTAAAAAAAAAAGAAAAAAATTCGAAATTCGCAGATTTGTATAACATTTAATAAAGGCCAGGTAAGGTCTTTAGAGTGGGGTAAGGGAGAGGTGTATATACTCCCATTGAAATAAAAAAGGGAGGTGCACAACTAGATGTTATAACAGTCCTTCTTTTATTGCAACATAAGACCCGACATTTTTAGCGATTACAATACTTCTTTTACTTCCTGCAAGGAAGTAAAAAGAGGCGGGGGGAGAACAATTCAATCTGCTGCTAATCTCAATTGAAACATAACAGTGGTCAGCAAACTATGTTTCGTGGAAAGCTGGGGTTCTAAGCAGCTCTTCTAGGGGTTCCATAAGCTGAAATCAAAATTCAGAAGAACTTAATATCATGTTTATTGCAAAACTGACGAACCAAAATATTTTAGTAAATAATAGACAGACTGAAGACCGCTCAAGCGCGTCAATCAAGGGAAAACAAGAATTTTATTGGAAGCATGAAAGCGTTTCTATATAAACATATGCAAATACCGATTTTTTTTCCCTTGCACCGGATATAACGTCATACCATTTTATCGTATTTTTCTCGAAACCTATGGGTCGTACCAGGTACGCTTAATGGCAAACCGCACATCAAGTTGATTAATGTTAACGAATTTCGCTTACTGCGCATGCTCAATGGTGTAGCGCTGTCGTGGGAGAAAATACTGGCGACTAAGCATAAGCAACCCTACACAAGCCTGTTCGTCATGTAGGTCTTATCGACTGTTTACAACTGCAACAGTCTATTTCATTTACTTACAATAATTTATTTGGCCTTTAATTCAGTAATTTAAACTAGATTTAATCCTTAATTTGTTAAAGTATATATGAATGGAACGTATGGTAAATACTCAATTATTTTTATTCCTCCGAAGTATAATCAGCTAATTTATCTTGTAATGTTTCCTGCTCTGTAGTCCTTTTTAAAAGAAAATTTGGGTAGTTTACAATAGACATTTACACTCCAAGTAATGAAGCAGCTTACAACCTGACACGTTTTAAAACCTCGAACTGTTTACGGCCGAGATAACACAATATCGACCATATACCGTATTTATCTTTTATTAAAATTGCGCCAAAGTCGTAACTGCGCCAAATTCTCTTTTGGGCATGCGCAGTAAGCGAAATTCGTTTAACATTGATCAACTCAATGTGCGGTTTGCCATTACGCTACCCCTACGCACAATTTACAAATGCACATTAGTACCGCCACTGAGAGAGGGGGGTGAAAAATGGACCAATGAACTTTTATTGCTCCTTGTTGCGAAGAATCTTTTAAATTATGCCTATGAGTGCATGTTATTGTTTACGTTTTATTTTCCATTTGTTTCCCAGTTATAAATGTGTGGCGTATAAATGCTATTAGCATTTTAGTGGGAAATCTCGTAGTGTTTTATTTTACAAGTTTGTGTAATTTATTTAATCATCAACAGTTCACTTTCGCGAAATTTAACAACGCATTAATATTCGAATTAATGTTCGTGGTATATTATCTCTCTTTATAACGAGAAAAATGACTCAAGCTACAATTAGCCTCGAATATTATGCATTTACTAACACATGTGGATTAAGAGAATTCAAGTGCATAATTTTTTTTTTTTTTTTTTTTTAATTGAGAATAACTGGTAGTGCTATAATGAATCGAGTATTCTCTTATCTCAATGCTTGCATTCCTTTGATTTTGAAAATTCCTTTGATTTTGAATGATCTGATTATACCTATTATTATCCCAAAGGGGATTAGCCCAAAAGGGCTATTAATTTCGTTTCGGCATTTTGCATCGATTCTCTTGCTGCTTTGATTAACTTTTCAAACTGTTGCCACCAACTATTACAACCATGTAATAGTTGGTAATTAAATCATGAAGAATTTACATAAATGTATATACGTTTCTGGCACTAGAGACATCAAATTTTGAATAACGTAATTCTCCAGCGAATATGGGCATCTCGAAGCCCATAAAGCTAATTTGGAATTTGGCTAATAAAATAATGTGAAATAAGTATCTTTTTATGAGTAACATTGCGATGCAATAATGACTTTCTTTTTACTTTCCACATAAAATTCATTTTTAGTTCTTTTGTAACATTTATTTATGCGAAAATGTTAAGAATTCCATATACGGAAAAAAAAAGAAAAAAAAAAAAAAAAAAAAAAAAGGTAGGGTTCCAACGAAAAATTTATAGTTTTAGGAGTTCCATTATTTGGTAATATTAAGAAGATAAGTCAATGTCAATTCATTTTACTTAAACTCCTGGTCAAAAGTGGCTCTTAGGTTGCCACTTCTGATAAAGATTAAAGTTTTAAAATTTAATCTTTGAAATAACATATAAGGTAAAAGTATGCAGCTTATTACTCAAACGCAAAGCATCGCCGTAGAACGAGATCAATAAAAAAATCGAACTAAATTCATTTTTTTAGCACTTAAGTTAATTAAACTTTGATTTTCATATCCAGTAATAACTATTATAGCCACCTGAGGATATTTATTGCAACAATACCAGGTACGTTTTTTACTGATCACTATTACTAAAATGTGAAATAAATATTCTAAATCTTTGTAAGTGTGAAGTGAAGATCTAACATATTATTGAAGTTAGAATTAGCTGTTGCTACAAATTCGAGCTGTGACGACGTCTTGGTCGACTAAGGATCACAGTTTGAGAATTTTCGTATTTCTTCAAAGCTAGAATTATCTATATGCTTGAAAAATTTGCGTAATGTAGAATGTAATTACGGATAAAATCTACGTTTAAATCCACAAGAATATGAGAATTTTTCAGAAACCAGGGTAATGAATAATATTTCGGACTCTTGGTTGACGTATGCTTTTATACTATTTCTACGAAGAATGGTTGGGGGACGCGCATAAATCGGAAATCATTTACTAATGTTTGTAAACGATTCAATAACCAACTCACGTCTTTCAGGATGAACAACACGTGCGCACAAAACCGCAACCCGGAGCAGCTTTTGAACTTCCGGATTTTTTGACCCCGTCTTATTCAACACAAAACGAAATGGAACTTATTTCCGTCTTCATTAAACGACTTTCTTGCCCTGGGCAGTTCCTCAGTCTAAGAGAAAGGAAGGATGGGAGCGAGAATGAAGCGAAGCCAACGCAACCAGCATCCCTATAAGATGGACTGGTGAGAGAGGTGAATTCACTTAGCTAACGCCCGAGAAAAGACTTTCAAGTCATTTATCCGCTGAGAAGGAAGTGAAGTCAAATCAAGGGCGTGTTCAGGATTCTGTTTACACGCATTCTAAACTAAGTAATAATGCATGCGCATTTTTATTGTTACGTAACAGCAAATTATAATATACAATGATGGCACGGTAATAAGGAAATGGAAAGGGAAGACATGAAACTAGGCAGTTTTTATCAGAGATAACAAGAGTTTTAAAATGTTTATTTTTCAAGAAGCGTGAATTTCTGCATCTCAGTGATGTAGATTCGTTGAAATTACTCGCGTAACCTATGCAGCAGCACTCATTTCCAGTAGCACTTTCATGAATCGTATTTCTTTCATCAACAAGTTTCAACTGCAGATTGTAGAAGTTATCAGGAAATGAAAATTACAGCGTTAGAACTGTCGAGTTGACAATTGCAACTAGTAGAGGTAATGAGGAAATGGAAGGCATAAAATGTACAGCAGCAGGTTCTCAATCTTTTGATAACGCGTATCACAACTAAGCAAAAAATGAAAAACTTTAGTACCACCCTTACATTTCACAATTATTATTTTTCAATAGAAATATTTTTAAAAAATATATTTTGCCATTTGCACAACCTATTTGTATTAAATACGCACACATAAAAGATAGATTAAAAATTGATTACCATTTGAATTTACAAAATTTAAGTTATAATACTTTAATTCTAAAATTTAGTGCAAAATTTGATCCTGTTTAAGAGAAAAAATATTGTCTAGTATTATTTCACTTAGTTTTAACTGTAAATAAGGATACACTTTTAATTTTGTGCTGTATTTATTTTATAAATATAACATGGAAGAAAATCCTTGTTTGCACAAATAGGTTGTGAAAAATGGCATTAAAAAATTAATAGCTTTATTTGAAATTCCTTTAAATTCTTTTTTTTTTTTTTTTTTTTTTTTTTGTGTGTGTTCAGCCAAAAGTTACCAAGTGTGTTATTTTTTAAATCCTCAGTTAAGAGTTCAATCACTGGTAATTTCTATCAATAGTTTTTTTTCTTCACGAGATAAAATTTCAGGTACATTTGAACAAAATGGATTTCTAATCCAATTTTCTTCTTCATTACCTTCGGGAAAATACATGTTGATATTATTTGTATCGATGAAAAACAATGATTTTTAATTTCAGATGCCAATTCTTTTATTTCCAAATTATTTTCTAAAAGCGGTGAAAAGCTTAAAATATTATTATCGAATTATTTCATGATTAGCTAGTTTTTTTATCATTGCACTTATTTTATGTCTAATGGTAAACAAATTAATACTTTTTCTTTGTTATCCTAAATTTAATTCATCTAACTTTCCCAAAATATCAGCTATATAGGCTAAATGCCTCAACCATAATTAACTAAATAAACATTTTTGAAATCCAAATTTTGAATTTCTGAAAATCTTAAAAAAATCGAAGTTCATAAGATGATTTAAAACTTTGCTTCTGGATAACCACCTTTCTTCAGAATATAACAAAAGTATTTAATATTCACTGCCAATCTCTTGACATAAAATTGTAAATATTCTTGAATTTAAACTTCGGCTTTTAATAAAATTAACAATTTTCACAGCTTGATTCAAAACGATTTTCAAGTTTTCGAGGATTGTTTTGGCTACTGAAGCTTCACGATGAATGAAGCAGTGAGTAAATGTAGTTTCAGGTCCTACTTTTTTTGACAAAAACACCGAGATGTTTTCCTGTTAAAGCTCGAGCTCCATTACTGCACTTATTCCAAGGACAATCATTCTCGAATTACTTTGAAAATGTTATTTGCAGTTGATCTATCATGAAGGGATTCACAAAATAAACACTTCTCGAGATTTCTTCATCTTCTTTGACACGTAGGTAAACTAATAATTGAACAATGTTCGTTATGTCAGTACTTTCATCCAATTGCAGTGTGAAATACTCACTGCGTTTTATTTTTTTTGATTGTCTCTTTTATAAAATTTGCCATTTCATGAATTCATCAATTTACTGTACTTTTCAAAATGGAGTATTATTAAGTTCATTAGCCACTTTTTCTTTGAAAAGTATTAAAATATTTTTAGCTGCTGGTAATGTGCAGTTCCCTCCAATAGTGTGAGCCTGCCCACTAGTGGCAATTCTTAGCCTTACGAGGTAACTAGCTTCCAAAGCATTTTCACCTGAAGTAACAAAACTTTTCATGATTTGTTTACTATTTTTGAACACCGATTAATTTCCTCTTAAAATATTCTTCAGATTTATCCTTTAAATTCACATGTTTAGATGCAAGATGTAATTTAAGAAATTATGGTTCATACTTTGATTGGATAATAGTTCACCGCAAACAACACATTGAGGTTGAGGGTCCATTTCAAGTAAATCCAAATAACTTTCTTTATATTTTCTATATATTTTTTTTCTTTTCTTTTCGATATTCTAAGTGCTAGTAGATTGTCCTGGATCCATCACCTGTTAATCTTCACTTTTCCATTTTGCCAATTCTAGCCATTTTTCCATTTTGAAAATCTATGTTTATTTTATTATTTTTCCCCAAATATTTAAATGTACAATATATCAGGAATTCATCAAAAACAAAAGACAATAATCTCAAATCGCATAGAAAAGTAAGAAATACAAAGCAACAAGACAAAATACCTGTTATTAGAGACAGCAAATCGACGTAAATAAAACATTCTAATTGAAAATAGAGCAATACGAGCCTGGAAATAGGGGCCACATAAAGCGTAGATATGCTAATAAATCGATCAACTATACGAGAATTAACTTTGACCCCACAACATCGGCGGAGTGGTATCGCATCCGATTATCGTGACTGCCATCGTATAGTGTTCAGCGATAAATCCCGCTTCACTCTTAAAGCAGATGACCACTGTGTTTATGTCTGGAGAAGAAGGGGCCAGTGGTCCCAATCAGCCTTTGTTTTACAGCTATAACCACTGGTGTGATGGTGTGGGATGCTATTTCTTATGACAGCAGGTTATCTTTAACAGCTCAAAGATATGTTGATACCATCCTGCGGACAGTTGCATTACCCTTCATGGCATGTCATCCTGGGGCCATTTTCCAACAAGGCAATGCCAAGCCACATACCACTCATATATCTCTTCCTTGGCCAGCAAGGTCACGAGACCTTTCACCAATCGAGCATGTCTGGGGCATGGTGGGTTGCCAGATTCAGGCACCACAAAATACTGCAGATCTGAAGCGACAGACGATGAATACCTGGCAGAATGTGTTGCAGGATGACATAAGGAACCTCTACGACTTGTTGCCTCAACAAATTCAAGCATGCATTGCCACCAGGGGCGGTTCGACCAACTACTAATTTGAACACTCAATGGGTGATTGCGAGCCATGAACAGGTACTATGACAATGATTTTTTAATCATTTTATTACCTGTATATGAGCTATACACATATTTAATTTCATCAACAACAACCACTTCATTCATGGTGCTTCGACTTTTTTGCAAAAGAGTACATTTCCAAGAAAGAAGAAACCAAGACATTTTTCCTACACATTCAGAATGAAAGGGAAAGGGTAAACAAAAATTGAGACAAATTATATTTTGAACCATAAAATCAATATATGGAAAAAAAAATTGCCAACTGCCATGTTATTTAAAAAAAAAGTTCAATTTAGTGACAAAATTTCTAATATTAGAATGCTATATATAAAGCTAATACATTAAAAAATGAAAGTTGAAGTCCTTAAAAGCTGTAGTCCATTAAGCCAGGATAACTGAGGTTTAAATTAGATTATTTTTTGTTAGACTAAGTAGATAATACTTTTGCCAGAAAGTCCCTTTACATGTGCAATTATTTCACTGTAACTTTACTAAGATTTACAGTTATTTGTCCAAAACATCTGTATCTGCACCACCATTATCCCTGCACAGACTAACACAACTGAATGGTCTCCTGCTCAACCACTTTAGCAGCTGTGGCGTTACATGCTGGAAGGCATCAAGCACATTTGCCTGCTGAGCATCACAGTCCACGCACTGCTTCTTTTTTGGCGTATGATTTGATGATCCCTCAAAGGCATTCTCTGGTGCCGTAAGGCTCGGACTCTGAGGAAACCAAGGATAAAGGGCTAGTTCGAATGTAAATAAGACTTTCTGGCCACACTGTACTTGGCTTGTTTCATTGTTGGCACTATCTTGTTAGAAAGTTAGCTAATTCTAGAGGTTGTTCTTTAAATTTAGTTATTTGAATAATAAACAGTTGATGTTTCTGCATGTTTATGGCATCTTGCCACCACGCACATTTATCTTAAATGATGGGAATACTTGACCGATTATTTGCTAATTTTACAACAATAATTATCATCAGCCTAACATGGCAGGAAGTAATTTTAACTTTTAAACTTCTGGAAAGTCTGCTATGTAAAACGTAGAGAACTGGCCCGAGGTTTACCAGCAAGTATGTTACGAGATGTGACAGTACTGTATAACGTAGCACTGTGGCCCCTGAAGAAACTGTGGAGTCACATTTGCTGAATAATTTCCTCTTTTAACTCTTTTTATATATATCAAATTTTTACACTAAATTATAAAAAATAAAAATATTATTAAATTATTAATTATAAAAATTTTTTACACTAGTTTAAAAAAATCAAAATATTTAATATTTTTTTAATTTCTTCATCACAGACTTGTTTACTATGTCTTTTGACAACTTTATCTACTGCAATTCCTATAACCATATTATAAGGAGTTAAAAATATCACATATAATTATTACTGAATCAGATATTTTTTGGGGGGAATAGTTAAATATTGCTGAATTATTGTTATAAACCTTAGTATGGATGGCTTACCGGGATATCCCCTACTTGTATAGCTCATTCTTCCATCTAGAAGCAACATATAAATTTAAAATGAATGCAGTGACACATTTTACCCCAGAGTTCAATAAATAAGAACTAATTTTGAAATCTTCATTTTATTTTTATAATATGCGCAACCTCCAAATTTGCAATTCAATACAACTAAATTAAGAACTTTTATAAAAAGAAAGCTTTCAAATAATGCACAAATATACAAAAAATGACTACAGAAAACAGCTTTTATTTTATTAAGACAGATACACAGCACATACTTATATTTATACTACAGTGCATCAATGTTAGAAATTGATGGAACGCATCGAAACCCCAAAAGGACCCACAGGTCCAAACGGAGAACAGGTTACAGCGAAAGAAGATTTAAAACTAGAACTTTAAGGATAACTTGAATTAAAAAAAAAAAAACTGAATGATTAAAAATAAATACATTTTTTACAGACTGAAACTATGACCATAAAGCACAGTACAAGAACAAGTTGCAATGATGACAGTGAATTTTAATTTATGATGTTTTTGGCCACAAATATACAGCCTCCATACATTTTAAGAAAAAGAAAAGAAAAATAGTTACAAATTTGATGTGTGGCACATAAACATATCAGCAAACTCTTACAAAAGAAATTTCACAATTAATATTGAGAAATATTTCATCATAAATGTATAACACCATCACTGCATTTTCTTTTACATCCAAACTTACAAAGAATCACTAACAACTCAAAAAAAAAAAAAAAAAAAAAAAAAAAAAAAAAAAACAGTAGGAAAAATGGAATGCAGCTATTCGCAGAGCAATGACATTTCATACAAATTTATAACTGATTATATTTCCCACATGATATGAGGAAAGATGGGATATTCTTTGGAATGGAGGGAAAATGCCTCAAGCTTATAATATTCGTGCTTGGTCCATCAGCCGCATGAAATAAATGTTTTCAAAACTAAAATTATTAACTTGATGCATGCAGCATTCTACAGTTATTCACACTTTAGGCATATATTTAAATAATCTATTAAAAAAATTAATATCCTAAGGAGATTCATATACAAACTACACTTATTTCAATGCAGAATTGAACTTGCACGACTTCAATTTTTAAAAAAATTACATGTTAGGAGCAATGTACAGAATCCAACAGGCAACTTTTTATGTATTTGGCTTGAGTGATATTTAGACATAAAAAACTGTGACCGTAATAGCTGATAATTCTTTTACATGCTCCAAATTAGAGAGCTATAATAGATTTAAGTTGAAAGGCAATCAAAAAATTGATAACAGCTAGGTTTCTATTAAGGATGCAATAATAAGAAAAATGAAATAGGATATTCACAAGATGAGCAAAGAAAAACTCTACAGGGCAACCAATACAAATACAAACAGTCTTTTTCACATTTTTTTATCGTGAATTATTGGAGACTTTAATAAATCAGTTATTCTTAAGAAACATCTTGATCTTCAACATCTTGAACAGCTTCTTTTTGTTCACCACCTTCGCCTAAAAGCAAAATTTATCATCAATTAAACGAAAATCTAAAATTATTATAAATAAATTTTAATGACAAGTTTTTTAAAGACCAATATTAAAACATCTACATAAAGTAGAAAATTATAATAATATTTTAAAAAAAGCATCCCCAATAAGCATAACAGAAATACAATAATAAAGTATATGACAAATAAAAATGAAGAAAAAAATGCTACTTTTACAAGTCACAACAGTATCAGGGATTCATTTCTTTCAAAATAACAGTAGTTCCAAATAATTGTTGGAAATTTTATAAAATGGCCCTCAATAAAAACTATTGATGAAATGTTCCATGAACCAGGAATTATTATCATTCCCTTAAATCACAAGTAGGGATTTTACTTCTTTCAGTTTCAGGACTGGTGCACTTGTCACAAATGTCTTGGCAAACACTGCCAAAAATCCAATCTCGTCATTTTACTAACAGCACAGAGAAATTCAACAACAAATTCCTCTGTAAAATCTTTATCTGCTGAAATTAATATGTTTTTATTTTATCTCCAATAAATCCAGGTAAAACAACAAAATGGAAACATTAAACAATCTCATGAAATACGAGTTGTGAACTTGAAAGAGATGTTGAGTAAAGTCATATGCTTCGTTACCTGGAAGCAGTTGGGGGAGGGCCCTTTCACCATAACATCAACACTGTATTTCCATTATGATATCATTATTTGGTAAGTATTTCTCTTTTCTCTGCTATTTCATTATCCACATTGCAGTTTTGAGCCTTTAAACTGACTGCTTACGTTTTGAGAGGTTATGTGGATTTCATGTTGGCGGATTTACAGTAATTAGACTGTATTAATTCAAATTTTTATCACACATTAAAAATAAATCTTTAATCAAACTAGTTTATTTAAAATTAGATCACAGTATCACACTGAAATTTCACATTTAGCTAAGTAATGTAAAATTTAGATTATCTCAAGCTGTTAGTTTTACCTATACTTCACATTACAAATTAAACTGGATTGTTCATGGATATTTTAGAAATTTTATTCTAGACATATGTTCAAATCTATTTTCCTTAAAACATTCTCTATAAAAGTATCTTACTTCCTTAGGCTGACAGACCAACATCTTTGTTAAGATTAAGTATTCAAATACAAGCATTTCTCCTAATTTTTCTATTATAGTATAAATAAGCATATCAAATTTTTAAAACTTATAGTTTCAGTTCAGAGTAATTAAATTACCGACAAAAATAATTATCAAAAATTGTATTCAAACACGGAGACCTACAAACTAACCTTACATATTACATTTTGTAAAGCACTGCTCCATTTCGTAACTTATACCATTATGCACTAAAGCCAAATGCAAAAATAAAAATTCATATGTATTTACAAATTATTACACAGGCTGATTAGAAATAGTTATTTTAATTATGTATTATGTATGTTATTTATTATGTAAAAGACTTATCAGCTTTTAAATAAAGATCTATAAGTATTTTGTTCACAAACAAATCACAATATGTAAAGTACATAATATGCATATATATGTAAGAGCATCAATTAACATTCTAAATTTGGTACTCTTCCCCTAAACACATTTGCTCTCCCAAATTTGAGATCTTTCGACATTACATGTTGCTCGAAAAGGGTAACTAAAATTAATAACTAACCAATCATAGCTTAGCTCTAGAATCACACCTACTCTGGTATTAAAACCCCTGGCAGATCTCCTCGCTTTGCTTTCTTGTTTAAAGTGCCTGCGTCTAGATTAATTTAAAGAATTAATGTAAATAGCAGTTTATCATATTTCATTATGATTGAATTATAGAAATGTATTGGATAAACATCTATGGAGATGATTTTATATATGCGAAAATAAAGACTGGAAATTCTTCAAGTTCATTCCAAGTTTATTTGGGGTTCTTAACATATTTTAAAAAGTGTTACAAGAATTTAATTGGTTGTGTCCTTCTAAAGAGACTGTGCATGACAAAATAATATTGTCAATAAATTATACATTTCATTATTTTTATATGTATTTTTCATTATTTTTTCTATTTGTTTTGTCAGGATTGGTTCAGCTGTCTTTTAATGCATGTCTTACAAGACATGGATTAAAAGGTGTCTTTCACTTGCCTTTTCATGCAGGTAAGTAAGTGTCTTTCATACACTTACCTGCATTACTCTTTACATATGTATGCATACACACATATATAGTAAGATACTCTTACTTTTTAAGAAATAAAAATATAGGTGACTATTTGATAAGAGTTTGGTTTTCACTGGAACTCATTTGTTTCTAATTAGAAAGAAGGGTAGACTGCCAAACTGAATACAGCATTTTACTAGTCATACTTGCCAATCTACAACACTCAAAAATAAGAATTTTTGCGATGACAAAAGTACTTTTAAATGATAAAAATATACAGAAAGAACATGTATTTTTTTAATAATGAATTAACTTTAAATAGAAACTAATTAATGTCTGAAAGTTCAGTTACCAATTCTTAAATGCAAATAGTACAAAAATAATTACATGTAAAAACATTTTTATTATTTGTACCTTTTAATAAAAAAATACTTTATATCAGTTTTCATACAAACACTAAAAACAGCAGCAGATTTTGCTTTCATGAAGGGGGGGGGACTTCATAATTTTGTTCACAGCAATTACCATGTACATCTGCTTTCACTAATCAAAGTTTTTGTAATGTGTCATTACTAAGATTTAGTCCTTGTAGTAACAAAACTGAAAATTCTCTCATGCTCTGCATTACTATGGGAAGTGTCAGGATGGCCAACATTATTCTAGACAGTTCAATTTCTTTAAAATTCCATTAGCACCTTTCAGGTTTCCAATTAAATTCCACTGGGTGTCGATCCTTGCTGGTTTTCTACCTTTATACCTTTATTCAAATTTTTCTCATTTTAAACTGCAAAATTGCAAACGGAATTTATTATTTACAACATCATTATCTTTCTCATCTAAATAAAATAAAACTGGAAAGATCAGAAAAATCATGATCTGGATATCAGAAAAAGATGCATTTTCTAGAGGAGAAACATCAAGAACTTTAGCATGTAAAATCGCTTACTCGACTGTACCTTCTAAACATGGAAACAAAACTCATTTTTGTCTATATCTGAAAGTTCATCCACTATTTTGATAGTTGCAACCCTTATTACCAAATCTTAATCTTTCTCCTTGATTTTCTATCTTGCCATAAATCACAATATATATAGAATGAGAAGAGAAAATAAAGGCTGATTCTACAATCTTTGATAAAATGCCTTTTAATACATCAATAATCCCAACACATGAAATAATGGAATTCTGTACTGTAGAGTTGTCTTAAGAATATCGAATGATGGCAGAATGCAATGCATAAAAAAGCAAAAGCTTTTTTCACGAGATAAACTTGAAGTAATCGGAAAAGTTTCCCTTGTCAAGCAATATTTTTTAATTATTATTTTGGGAGAGCTCTGTATCAGCTTTATGCTTATATTTTGTAGTACAGTCAAAAGTCGTTAATCCGGACTCGTCGGGACTTCGGCGATTCCGGATTATCGATTTTTCCGGATTATAGATCATCAGTTTAAATCGCATAAGATGGCATGCAGAAATTCTAAAATTAAAAATATGAAACCGTAATTTATGAAATAAAGAACAATTATGATGTAAAGGGTATCAAAATTTACAAAAAAAAGCTTAATATTTATTTGTTTACTTTATTAAACATTTCTTTCAATGTAAGTTGTTTAAGTTGCTTCGTTTTATGTGATAATACTTTCTTTTTAATTCTATAAACAGACATAATTTTTTGTTCACTTACAAAGTTCCGCTGTTCAAGTCCCGTTAATTGCTGTGCCGAGAATACCGACTAACTTGTCAATCGAAATTTTTTCGTTTTCACTAACCTCTCTGTCAAATTCTTCATGTCTTTATCCATTTTTTTGCAGCAATTCAACTTTTTGTTTGATGGACATCGAAACATACTTTCGTTTTGTACGATCCTTTGGGAGCTCCAGAATCAAAAATTCTATTTGACATAATCGAAAGTTCAAGTTTACTTTTATAGTATTGCTCTTACAGTCTGCAAAAAATAATAAGCCGGATCCAATTCGAAAATTAAGGAGCAACGCAATCATCAACATTAAATGAAATAGATAATTAGATAATTTTAGCTTACACCGTCCGTTATACATAAAACGCGCACGCGAAAACGTATTCTGCGCTTGCGCACACGCAAATGCGCAGTCGTAAGAGGTCTTATGCGCACGCGTAAACACCTATGCGCATGTGTCAACGCAGCGCATGCGCAGAAAGTTTTTAGCTTTGAGGTCCGGATTATAGATCATTCCGAATTATGGGTGTCCGAATTAACGACTTTTGACTGTATTACAGTACAAAGTCTATAATCTGGACGTCCAATATCCTAAATAATCTATAATCCAGACCTCAAAGCCACAAACCTTTTTTTTGTATGCTATACGCATGCACGTTGGGAGGATGTGTCTCCAGATATGTTAAAAAATGCGTGGCATAATTTATGACCAGCTACCATATTTCATGGTAAGGACAATGAAGATGATAGCAGCGAAATTTTCCAGCTATTGGATTTTGTAAAGAAATCTGGAGAAGCGGTAATAAATGAAGATGATATAACAGAAGTTTTTCATTGCAATGACGATGCCCCAATCATCAATCAATCAACGGATGGCGAAATCTGTAGTATGGTTCTAGATCCAGAAAATACCGCTTCCGACAGTGACAGAGAGGTTATTGAAAACGAAAAAATTTCGATTGACAAGTTAGCCGGTATTCTCGACACAGCAATTACAGGACTTGAACAGTAGAACATCGTAACTGAACAAGAAATTATGTCTGTTTATAGAATTAAAGAGAAAGTATTAGCACAAAAAACGAAGCAACTTAAACAACTTACATTGAAAGAAATCTTTAATAAAGTAAACAAATAAATATTAAGCTTTTTTTTGTAAATTTTGATACTCTTCAGAACATAATTACTGTTTCAAATATGAAATTTATATTTTATATTTAATTGTATAATTTCTGCAAGCCATCTTACCAGATTTAAATAGATGATCTATAATCCGTAATCACCAAAGTCCCAATGAGCCCGGATTACGGACTTTGTACTGTATTTTGAGAGCTACCAATTGTATTGCTCACAGGTGCAGAAATTATTTTTCCTCACACCTATTTTTAATAATGGAAATAGTAACTGCATCTCCATTTACTTTAGATATTGTATAACTTTCAATACAGCCTTTTATTTTTACTCTAGAACAATTACCTTTCTTAAAAATTGTAAGAAGTGGGTTCCATTGATTGAGAATTTTAGATAATCATTTCTCTTAAGATAACCGGCATGTACATACATGTTTAAGTTTTTTTCCCCCTTATTTTTGTTATTACACAGTAGAATTTTTTTTTTTTTTTTTTTTCTTTAAAGGCTGGAATACCAGTCGAAGACCCCTAGTGCTAAGCAACTAATAAATTTTTTTAGAGTTTTAATAATTAGCTGTGCTAATATTAAAACCTGTTGAGTCACCTTTTACATGGAGGATAGAAAGTAAAGTACTACCTTATATTTCTAAAGACTCTGGATTAAAATAAAGACAACAGTTGGACATAGTTTCGCATTGGTATTACTACTTCCATCTGCACACAGGCAGAATGAAGTTGTTTTAATGTAATCCATAGCTAAGAATTATTTTTCATAGCCATTTCTTTAACAACTGCAAACGTTTTTGTCCTCGCATTTGAGAATTTCTTAGCCATTTTGCTAAGGAGAAACATTTTTTGAAATAAAGCTGCAACATGATCTGATGCATTCAACGGCAAATGCTCCAATAAAAATGCAAAGAACAGGCATTCCGCATTAATAACTTGTCGCCCTTTGTTTCCACAGAAAAATTTAATTTTCCATTTTTTTCAATACAACTTACATTGTCCTCGCGTTTTTTACGTGCATATATATTTATGCACATAGGAACACTGTGCAATATAAAAAAAAATTAAAAGATAAATGATACACATTGCACTTTCTTGATGAAATAATAGAAGGGAAGTCATCTGTGTACAATTTTTGAAAAGTACATTTGAAAGTTTTCGCAGACAATGATTACAATTTCTTAAAACTACTTCTCGAAAGCATATGAAACTCACAGCGCCCATCCAAAGAATTGTATGTTCTTTAGTTCACCGGCAAGACAAACGAAATAACAACCTCAATCTTGCTTAATGCTCCTTGGATAATATATGGCAGATGACCCCAAGCGGCGACTGATATTCATTGGAGAACTGGAACATGACGTTTTTGGACACACATGCTCTCACACCCAAAGCAGAAGCGAGCCATAATGTCTTGCTGATGATCACTTTAGTTTTCATTTATATGTTATACAAAGAAAAAACAAGTGCTTTCAGATGCCCCAGATCACTTTTTTTTGGGAGGGTGCAAATAACGAAGCCAAGCTACATGAAATTCGTGATAAATTTTAAGAATAAGAGAAAGTCGAGGAAATATGTTGTAAATCAGGTTGGCAGGGTAGTGTTGGAAATAGGGAGTCTATCACCTAAATTGGGAGACAGTTGCCAATTCTGTAAAGTATAATAAGAGGAATTGGGAAAAATCAATACAGATCAAATATGCATAAAGTGAAAGTCTTGCATTAATCAAATCCCCATGCTCTTACATGGATATACCAGAACCTTGAATTTCTTCCAATATTTTGAAAAGAAATTTAATTTATACTCTTTTATATTAGCTATATATATGTGAAATATAAAATATGAAAGAAAATTATTAACAAGTTACTAACTTAATCGACAACAGCCCTTTTAATTCCTGATTTTGTCTCCAATCCTCTTCATACTGTGGTATTATTTCACCTGCAGTAATTCGCATTGCAAAAGCTCTTGTCCAATCACTATTTAAAACTGAAACACAGCAGCCAAGCTAATATACAATGCATTTACTTTTTTCCTCTGCTGTCACTTCACAAGCAGGTAATTTTTATCTATGGTATAAATGCGTAATTTTTTAAATATAATATTGTGGCGTGCAGATTTCACCAATTGTGTTGTGCCAATCAAAAAACAGTCTTAATAGATTACTATCCAGTGAGTAATTCTTTCCAAAGTTTGAGTCATCATCCCATCTAGACAAGTTTCAAGTTATCTTCTATCACCACTCCGGCTGTGATTGGGGTTAATCACAAGCAATTATCAAATTTCTACATTTTAAAGCTTCAAAGACTGAATATAACAGCCCATCTCATTTGCTCTGTAACACTTGGTACTCAATATTGGTAATTTACCAAGCAAACGTTAACTTATGCTATGGATCTCATGATAGGATAAAATTTTAGTTAGAAGATGCATACGACAGAATGTATATGTGGTTTTGATTCCTCCCCAGAGACAGTTTTTTTTTTTTTTTTTTTTTTTTTTTTTTACTTTTAGTGATGGAAACATATGTTCTATGCAATGTTATAAGAACCAATAAAGTTTATCCATAAGAAAAAACTTATAATAAAATATAAATTCATTGAAAGTTTTAAAGACACTTCAACATGTTAATTAAAATAACAAATGATGCTAATAAATACACTGGTCATCAAAATTAAAGGATAATGACAGAGAAATAAAACATGATTGATATTTAAGGAAAACTTATTAACAGAAATTTGTACAAAAGCATTAGTTAACATAAAATACAATGTTTGACAGTTGATTATTCACAAAACGTTGAAATTTATACCAAATTTATGAAAATTTGAAAATAATGAAAAAATGAAGTCACTTCTTAACATTTTTTTCTTTAATATGGTGTATGACCACCTCAGACATATATACATACCTCACATCTTGATTTCATAGACTTTACCAAAGTGTTGATTAAATCTTGTAGAACTGTATGCCACTCTTTTAAAAGTGCACTTTTCAACTTCCAGGAGGGTCTGGGAAAGAATTTGGTCCCCTAAGACAGCCACACATGCTCAATCGGGTTCACGTTGGGTTAGTAAGGTGGTCAACCCATTTGAGTGATACCTTCTGTTTGAAAGTATTCTGACACCACATGTGCTCGATGAGCCAAGCATTGTCATCTATTAGCAAAAACTCTGGGACAACAGCCACCTTAAACCATCTAACTTGGGATTCCAATATCTCATCCTCCCCCATCTCTGAGCCGTTACAGAACCTACCTGAAAGATATGCAGCTTGGTGTGGCCATCTGTCATGATTCCTCCCCAAATCATTAGACCACAGTCATGGAACTGGGCTATTTCACAGACAGGGCAAGTTGCATGTTCCGTCCTCTCTCAAGCTTGTCAGTAAACAAAGTCGTGTCCAGTCATCTTGTCTTCTTTGAACATGACGATGGCACCAGTTTAAACATATCCCTGTAGATACAAACCACTGGTTTTCTTGCATACAGCCCAACCTTTGCATTCGGGCAGCAGTAGAACGGCTGATTTGTGTTCCTGTGGCAGCCTGAACGTTTAAAACAAAATCTCTTTTAGTTGCTTCATGGTTTCTTTGAGACAACAGCAACAGAAAAAGGTTTTCTGATGCGGTTGTTGCTCTTGGTATTCCTTTACCAGGATGCCTATCATCGATCCAGTGCTTTAAAAGAAGACGCTAAATATGACGCTTTGAGGCATACTCAAATCTTGGGTAACCTTGATTTGTGTTTGACCTCCCTCAATTCTACTAAATATTCACCACATTTGACTTCACTTAAATGATGACTTTAAGCCAACTACTGAATGCCGATCACACTCAGAAACCACATTACTCACACATTAACTCGCAAACTGAATTCCAACATGCATGCATTGCATAAACACTGCCAATCAGTGAGCTCTAACGTATGCACGGAAGTGCGATTTTGTATTCAATTGTATTTAATTAGCATAAATAATTACAGCATTAGACATTGGTTACAACATAAACTTAGTAAACATATTTTTTCTCATTTAATTTTGATGGCAAGTGTATTATAAAAAAACAATGCTGATAAATATTAAAAACAATGTATATATAGTTTCAATTATTTTTCCATTAAAGTAGACGAAAACATAAAATTAGTAACACAACAAGATACCAATTGATTTCGAGGACACATAGGTACAAGTCCCTCGTGTCAGGAGAAAGAGATCTGCAAGACTGAAAATCAGTTGGCATAATAATAATAGTCATATTTATTCTCCACAATAAAGGTAGTGGCTCCACAACAAAGGTATCAGCAAAATTATTAACGAAATTGAAAGTTAACAGAATTTTAAAGCGTTCAAAAGGAACTGCATCGGGCTTCAAGTCATTAACTAAACACGATTAAGTTTTTGTGAATATGAAAAGCTTCAAAAAAATCCAATTCACCAATTGAAGAAGCTTTTTGAAGACCCAATGTCAAAACTATTTTCCAATGATTAGTTATCAAAGACTTGCTAATTTGGAGATTTATGTTTTTTGATACAAAACTTTAACGCTCTTTTAGTTTAGCTGATATATCTGAAACCACTCTGACACAGTATGCTATAAATTCTTGCTGAATTTATAGCATACTGTGTCAAAAATGGGTCAGAAATGGAATCTAAGATTCAAACATAAGATTTGATAAATGAGAAAATGACTTGAAAACTGAACTTCTGGAGAATTTGCCCACTTATATAACTGAAAGATGAAATGAAAGCACAACAAGGTTATTAATATTATTTCTAACAGTAGAATGTCTTCTTTGACAGCAAGCTAAAATTTTTTTAAAGGCTTTATCAACAACTATGGAAGAAAATCCTCATCAATGGCAACTGATCTCAAATAATTCAGTTCATTAGCAAGCAAAGATTCTGCGACTTCTGCAATTCCGAGAAATTTTCAGCTTACTTACTATCAAAGAAGTCATTCTGCCATTATAAATAACATTAATAACTTTGCCCTGCTTCCATTTCATCATTCGTTCAGTTATAAAATTGCATGGATTCTCCAGAAGTTCTATTTTCAAGTCATTTTCTTGCCTATCAATAAAATCCATGGTTCAATTCTTAAAGATTCAATTTCTGACATTAATTCTTGGGAAATTTATAGCATATAATGTCAGTGTGGTTTGAGATATATCAGCGCCGTACTAAAACAAGGAAAGTGAATCTTATGCCTGAAAAGGCGAAATTAACTATCTTTGATAGCTAATCATTGTTGAAAATTTAATCATAATTTTGTCTGCAAAAATCCCTCAGAAAACTTTTTCAATTGGTTAATTGGATTTCCTTGAAGCTTTTCACATTCTCAAAGACTTATCTTGTTTAGTTAATGACTTTATATCCGATCCAGTCTTTCCTAACGCTTTTAAAATTATGTTAACTTAATCTTACAATTTTGTTAATATTTTTGCCTTCTCATTCACTTTACTGTGAACTATAAATATGACCATTCTGCTTTGCAGTCTTGCAGATTTCTTTGCTCCTAACATAGATGGACCTATGCCTGCCTGCGCTCGAAATCAATTGAGATCTTGGATGTTTCTCTTCTGTTTTCATATGAAAACACTTTCTTTTAATGCCTTTAAAAAGAATAAAAGCAACTTTAATTAAAACTAAATATTTTTACCATCATGCTGCATATCTGATGTCCAGAGAGTCAAATTATCTCGAAGTAATTGCATGATAAGCGTAGAGTCTTTATAACTCTCCTCACTAAGAGTGTCGAGTTCGGCAATGGCATCATCAAAAGCAGCCTTTGCCAAGCGGCACGCACGGTCGGGAGCATTCAGAATCTCAAAATAGAAAACTGAAAAATTCAAAGCGAGACCCAGCCTGGAATGAAAACACAAGTTTTTTAATACTTTAAAAACAATACTGAGAACTTTTTAAAATTTATATATTCATCTTTACATTAACTATTCAAATAGCAAAATTCAAAATTATGTAAATATAAATGCTTACATATGTAAACTACTATGGGATTACAATGTAGATGAGAACATAGAAGCAAAATATTTTAAAAAATTTCACTTTGAGACAAAATTTTTCATTTTACAGAAATGAAATTTCATTGTTTTTATAATTTAAATAAGACTAACTTCTAGGTTTAACTATTTTATTACACTAAATATTTGATAACTCATGCATACTTGTTAACAGAATTGTTCAAAACTAACTTTAGTGTTATTTCATACTTTTTTTAATTAAAAGTTATTAATCCTTTTATTGAATTTCATTCTGACATTAGGGAAGCAGTGTTTAATAATATTCAAATTCCTAGTTGACAACCATACCCTAATACTTTTTATAACATTGCTTTGAATCTCAATACATTTCAGAACTTTTACTACATAATGATCACCATAAGCTTTCATTTAGTTGCACTCATGGCATTTGTGCTATGTGCAAAACTTTATAATGTAACCATTTTAAAAATATTTCCTGATAAGCTACTAAGCTTAGTTGTGCAAATATTGTTTATGGATGATAACAGAATGCTGTGAAGTGACTTTTTCAAAATTTAGATTTTTTTTTTTTTTTTTTTTTTTTTTTCAAATTTAATGTTGAATTGCCTTCTTGCACATCTTTGTTCAAAAAATCTGAAAATTTATTTCCAATTATTTGATGCCTAATAGTTTAAAATTTCAACATCTAAAAAATGTATAAAGTTTACAACTCTTGCAGATTATAAAACAAACTCTTCATCTTTTAAAACAAGAATGATAAAAAATATTAAATGTGTGATTTTCTACATTAAAAATAAATATGCTGCATATGACCTAAATAAAGGAAATTTTTGGGTGTCATGTGATTTACTTAAATTATGACATCACACTATTTTTTTTGCTTCCGTATAAATTTCTCTAATATTGATTTTATTTACCTTCCTCCTCTTGCTAAGAAAGACTAACAAAGAAACTTATTATAAAAGTCTTCAACAACTTCATAAATAATATTTCCTTTTCCTCTTTATTACAGATAGATTTTGAGTTTACTAATGATTAACATTTAAAATGAAATCTATAATTTAACATCAATTTTTAATCAGCATTTCATTTTAGAAGCTGATTTTCTTCAATATTATATTCAGTGCTTTCTGATTACCTGCAAGATAGTTTTTATAAAGATCAAATATGTGAATTTTTTACTGCAAATAATACAAATTTGAACATAAAATTAGAAAAACTAAACTTTATCCTACGGGTTTAAATAACAAAAAATATTTTACATTAAAGAGTGATTATTGATAGTTGAAAAAAATTTGTGCAATTTAGTAATTTTGTAGATATTGCATAAGTCAGATTTAAAAAAAAAAGAAGTTTTAAAAAATAAGTTTTAACTTAGAATTCATAACATAGTTAACGAACCAAAAGGAGAAAAATAATTCATCACAGACGACAGATTCCCGAAGTGCGTTTCATGGTACTCTGGAGAGCTGTGCAATATTGCAAAGGCTTCATAATTTCTTCAATAATGAAATTACACCTGTTTTATTTATTTTTATCACTTGGTAATGATTAGTGATACTTTTACTTAAAATCTTAAAATAAATAAATAAAAAAGACACGACTCAAAAAAAAGTTTGGGAGCCACTGTCATGGATTTTTTAATTCTCCTTAAAAAATTCATCTACAGTTTTACATCATGAATAATAAAATCACAGATGCTTAAATAATTATTATATTGTACAGTCAAAAGTCCTTAATTCGGACACCCATAATCCGGATCTCAAAGCTACAAACTTTCTGCGCATGCGTCGCGTTCACACATGCGCACAGGCGTTTACGAGTGCGCGTAAGACCTTTACGGCTGCGAATATGTTTTTGCGCATGCGCGTTTAATGTGTAACAGGCGGTATAATCTAAGCAAAAATTATTTAATTCAGTTAATGTTGCAGATTGCGTTGTTCCTTAATCTTCGAATTGGATCCGGCTTATTATTTTTTGCGGACTGTTAGAGCAATTTCATAAAAGTAAGCTTGAACTTTCGATTATGCCAAATAGAATTTCCGATATATATTTACTAATATGTAATTTGTATCTACAAAGTGAAAGTATGTTTTGAAATCCGAAATCTGTTTATCAATTTCACGCACCGATTGGAAGTTGATCTGTCAGCACTATCCTTATCTTCAGGGCAGAAGTTTTTATTTTATTTGGCTTATAATTCCTTACCAAGTGTAGTATTTCATCTCTTCCTTACCAAGTGTAGTATTTCATCTCGATGTACTCTGTCTTTGATATGATTTAAATCAAGTTTCTGGTCATTATAATTCGCTTCCGATAGTGAAGAAAGTGACCCACAGGTTATTGAAAACAAAAACATTTCGATTGACAGAAGAAAGTGACCCACAGGTTATTGAAAACGAAAACATTTCGATTGACAAATTAGTCGGTATTTTCAACACAGCAATTATAGGACTTGAACAGCGGAACTTTGTAACTAAACAAGAAATTATGTCTGTTTAATAGAATTAAAGAGAAAGTATTATCACATGAAACGAAGCAACTTACATTGAAAGAAATGTTTAATAAAGTAAACAAATAAATATTAAGCTTTTTCTTTTTGTAAATTTTGATACCCTTTAGATCATAATTGTTCTTTATTTCATAAATTACAGTTTCATATTTTTAATTTTGTAATTTCTGCATGCCATCTTACCAGATTTAAACTGATGATCTATAATCCGGAAAAATCGATGATCCGGAATCGCCGAAGTCCCAACGAGTCCGAATTAACGACTTTTGACTGTATTGTCAAAAGTATAAGAAACTAGAATCTTTGCAAATTTATCAAAGACAGTTCTGTTTACATTTGATTAATATATAGCCTCAATATCAGAAGACTCTTTAACTTCAATTGAAACACGTATCACTGGAGCTATTATGCAAAAGCATAATGTTGCTGACACAATGAAGAAATGAGCTTGAAGGTATGCGACTTCAAAAGGTTCAGGACTTGGCAGTCTCACTAGGGAGAAAACTAAGAAAAAGTGAAAAAGGGGTCGTAACTAAACTGGGCAGGGAGTAAAATGCATCATAAAAAATGAAGAGAAGACTCTTAAGTGGTCCATCTACTGAGATCAAAAAGAACTAAATCAGTAATTTTACTAAGGGTGAGGGAAAATTAATTTTCCATCCAATTAAGAAGTTCAATCAAGCAAAGTACCAGTTGGAGTTTTCTACAGGTGACTTTTTTTTTTTGAACTGTTCAACAAATTTTAATAATCTGCTGACAATGTTTTTAATTTTGTCAGTGTTATCTTCTAACAAAAAGTTCAGGAGAGGCAACTGTTTTATCACTCAGAGAAGGAGTTTCCTTCTGTATGGAAACACCTTTAGATGACTTTTAAAGCAGCTCTGAATCTTTCTTATCTTCTATATGGTTTTTTTCAAATTTTAGGGTAAAATTCACATCCCATGAGGCCACGTGATTTTTTCCAAAATGGATACAGGTGAGTTTATCTTCTTTAGAAAGAGTACATGTGTATGTTAGATTATGTTAGATTATCTTTACTGCAGATTATACATCTTGCTAAATTATTACAGAACATCTGTGATTGCTGCAATATTTTCTTATAGAGACCCTAAAATTTAGGATCGTGCACTTCTCGTAAATACTACATCCAGTATTATCTCTCTTTAATGAAGCGAAGAGCCCTGATAGTTTCATCACAGAATCGTCATATTTTCTAGTGAATTGGGTAACCTTTAAAACAGGATATCCTGCTTCATAAAATTTCGCTTTAATTTCATCGGCACTAGAATTTTCAGTTAAACCTTTGATCGGAGTATCTTCCTTTGATCTAGAAGTGCTGAACTTTTTATAAAGATATCAAGAGGACAATCATCATTTAATGAACAGCCACAAGTAATGATATTTTTATCTCTGGAGTACCAATGAAATTATTAATACTATTTTTTTTTAGAATAAAGAGCAAATAATTGAACCCAGCCTCTGTCAGCTAGAGTCATTTGAAACTTCCATGCTATGGTCAGCTTTATGTGATGAATCTTCTAGACGGGGTTCTCAACCGGTGGTACGCAAAGTATTTTTAACTAGTAAATTCAAAAATTAAAACCCCAACATCCTGATTGAGTTTTTTCTTTAATACTCGTAAATTTATGTGATCTGAGCTTTGCTCAAGCGTAGTAGTACTAAAGGGTTTTCAGTTTTTGTTCAGATGGTACGTGTTAGTCAAAAGGTTGAAAACCGCTATGTGCAGGAACAGAATTCAGAGTTTCGAATTTATTCACCATAGACGTAGAAGTTCTCCTTCCTAAGGAGAATGCCATTTTTACTGTCTATTTTCTGGACTCGCAACAAGTTGGAGAAGGAGTCAATAGTTTTGCCAAATGAAGATGACAAGAACATTATGCTTTTTTTTTAACTTTTATGTTATTAAATTTTAACCAACTATATGGACCAAACTTTGCTATGTTATTAACCCCTTAACTGCCGCAGGCGTATATATATACGCCTTGCTCAGCCGATACGTTAACTGCCCCGGGCGTATATATACGTCCTTCCAAAATACTATCACCTTTGCGCTGCTACCCATAAAATTATTCGCAAAGCTTTGGAATGCAACACCACAATGTATGTATATATGACAAAGTATGCGAAGGAGGATACGATTTCTGAGAAATTGGTGAGAGGGATGTGTCTAAAGCTGTGAAAGTAATGACTGCGCAGTATTGGCTGGTGTTGTTTAAGTAAAACATATTTTTTTTTATTCTCTGTCCTCTGTGTTGTCTACATTTAAAAAATACATAATAAAATCATTAACTGATAAAATGTTACACATATAATTAAATTTTTAAAAGAACAAAAAATGTAACCATTCTTTCCATGGAGAGAAGGGAACTATTTCCAGAACACACATAAAATACTAGCTCACGTAATCAATAAAATTCATTTGTGAACACTTGAGACCTTACAAAAATAGTTATAAAATTGCACAACAATACTTTTATCATTCTTGGTTTAAAAAAGGCTGAAGAACTGTTGTATACTTGTTATAAAATGAAAATCTAAGTCTTTTGCACAGCTACAGATGTTCCAATATCAAAACTTTATAATACTAGAAGTATGACAGGTGCAAATTTAATTGACTTTGAAAAATCACTGAAGTCAGTTAATTAAGTTATAAACCTACATACTTTATTGGGATGATTATTTTCTGTTATACACCACAGTGCAAAAACAAATTCTGCAATGGACTGATCATCTAGCACTAAAGCATACACAAACATTTTTTAAAAAGCACATTAAAATGCCTACATTATATTATGGAAAAATTCAGTTGCACACAATTCTACGCACTGAATTATACAGCATTTGAGCCCTTTATGCCTGTAGTATGCAATAACACAAACAATCACTTTTGTTATTACACACTGCATGTAAAAAAACAGTAGATAATGTAAGAAAGGCACTTGACATGTTGAAAAATAATATACCTAATTGGATGTGTGGGTGGAAGTTCTGTCATGGCAATATCGCTTGCAGCCTTGTAAGCAACTAAACTATTTTCAGCAGCCTCTTTTCGGTCATTACCCGTAGCAAATTCAGCCAAATATCGGTGATAGTCCCCTTTCCTAAAAAGAAAAAATATTTCATTTTTACATTCAACATTTTTACCTCATCAAAATATAAATGCTAATAACAAAGAAAACTAATGACCGATTTTTATTCAAAATGTTTTCATCTTAACAAACAAAAGAAAGCATAATTTATCTGTAAATTTTGAGACTTAGTTTAAATTACGGAATTAAAGAAACTCATGCTACGTTTAAAAATTTTAATATACTTAAACATGCTTTTTGTCAATATAGAACATCAAACAATATAATACTGTAACTCAATTAAGGTCAGCACTAAAGGTGAATAATGAAAATAATAATTATTAACGAGTCCCAAAATATGGTTAGAGAAAAATAATAAAATTGATGATTTCATAAAATAAATGCATTTTAAATGTACATTTAACTACATCTGGGACGATTTTTAAATGTTTTACCCATTCTGCAATCACCTCACTTAGGTTCACCTCTATTTTTATTTTCCTCATTGTTATACTGGTCATTTTACAAGACTCTTAAGTTTCAAATAATGGTGTAAAATAATATTAATTATTTAATGCATTTATGAGCTTTATACATGTGCATCTTAAATGTTATATTTTTGAAAAATCTGATTAATCTATACGTTTATTTATAAAAATTTATTCTTACCAGATTAAAAATCTTAATCCACCCTATGGATTTCACAAAATTTAAAATCTATTCCAGTATATTATACACACATTTTACTTTAAGTTTCAAACGTAAATTCGCTGAATATTTTTTTTTAGTTTTTTCTAAAATACACTTACACAATACAACAAAATTGTGTAAATGCTCTTGCAAACAATCTAATTTGATAAACCTGAAATTAAGGAAATGAAATGGCCCAGTAATCCTTGGAATCGGAACTGATGCTGACTGTTTTCCCATAGCGTAATGTTATTCAATGACTGATTCGTTAAGTACTGTTAATCACAGAAGTCTGAGATAAAAGAAAATTATTAATTGACCTTACAGTTTTTCTTAGCAGGGGAATAACTCTAGAGAAATTAGTGTCATAAAACTCAAATGTAAAATCATTTTTAAATATAACCTAGTTAAAAAATGAATATTCCATAAATTCAAGTAACAGAATTCACTATGGTGTAGACAAAGCAATTGCTTTTCTAAATTCCAGGCATTATTTCTTCAATTTCAGCATACTATTGATATTTAATCTCAAAACATATAAAGGCTTCAGAACAAGGCTAATATTTACATTATTCATGTGAAGCCATAAAAATTTCATATATTGAGCCTATTCAGTCAACCTGTATGCAAAGAATGACTCAGCATTAAACAACCCAACCAATTGGGGGTCTGCACTGAAAATATCATTTATTGTTAGTTGAAAAGAATTTACAAAACATTAAATTTGTTCCAAAACCAAGCTTCTGAGGATAACAAAATTTCCAAATTATTTTGATGGAAAAGGAAATGAATGGATACATGAATAGGTCTCAATTTAAAAGGTTCTCAAAGAATGACCTCTACACAATCAGAGTTAACAAATTATGCTGAGACTCCTACAATTAATACTCATTACATTGTCATATGTAAGAATAATCACTTTAGTTTGAGTGAAAGAGGTAAAACAACCTTTGAAAAAAAGAAAAAGCACCAATAATAATTTTTAAAAAAATCAAACGGTAGGTTTTTTACTTATCTAAATTAAGATGAATAATGTCACACAAGCTAAATATCAGAATAAAAAATATTTTAAAAGATATCTAAAACATAATCACCTATACATGCAATGAAATTATATTCACAAATTCTAAGGCATGAAAATGAAAACCCAGGTTTTATATATATATGTTATAATATCCAAAGAGAATAATGAAGTATAAAACTTTGAATCATCACCATATAAGATATATACACAAAAATTGATGGATGGAGAGGATAATGCTAAAAAAATTCTGATATTGTGTATCAACAAATTTCAGAACTTTCTGCCTTTCATTTTAATGAGAGCAAAAATTTAAAAATTATCTGCAGTTTTAAAAATCAAGGCATCAAATGACCTAAAAACTGCAAGTAAAAAATTGTTCAAATCACACCCAAAAACAAGACTGATATTGCTATGTTTTAAAAAAAATTAGGATTACCTAAAAATATTTAAACTAGATGACATTTTATGCAGAATCAACCAGAGAGTTTTTTAAACACAGTATAAATTATAAATTATTTTTAGAATATTATTGCAAAACATATATTTTCCCTTCCTAGATATTTTTAAGATTGATTTGTGACATCAAGATATATTCCTGATTAAATTTTATGATCTTATACTACATTACAGATTTATAACTTATTAACTATAATATCTAGAAGTATTAATTTAAGCTCCTTTAAATGGTACTTTTTCATTTTGCCAGCGCAAATGATAAAAGTCGCCAAAAATGGTACAACCGATGCCAAATGGAATATCCTCGCTGGTAACCTTTTACGCCTCATTTTCAAAACAAGTCAAAGCCATTTCTTATCAGATTGTTTCTTTTAATACTGGCGTACAATTACGTAGAATTTCTACCAGATAGTTCAACTTTATGCCCTAAGGCCATTCGTGGTAATTAGGATTAAGTCAACTAGGATGAAATCATACCGCTCACCCTTTACATATACTTCTATATTTTCACAGCTGAAAATATAGAAAAGGCAAAGTCAAGGGTTAAATTCATCAATTCTAATGAGAATGTACTAGTGAAATAAAGCACCGCGATTTTACATAATTTCTGAGTAAGCTATTCGTACAAACTGAAATAATTCTTGCATTTAAACTTCTATTCCAAATAAATAGAATTATATTTTTGTAGCGTAGTTTATGTGAGATGAGAT
The DNA here is from genome assembly GCF_044657685.1 of Stegodyphus dumicola. Lineage (NCBI taxonomy): Eukaryota > Metazoa > Arthropoda > Arachnida > Araneae > Eresidae > Stegodyphus > Stegodyphus dumicola. Next base: position 14,030,309 of record NC_140772.1, on the reverse strand, counting down.
CACTTGGGGTCATGTGATATGAAACGGCAAATCAGGAGGTTGTACCATGAAAGAATAGCAAATTTTTAAATTAATGTCTTTTTTACAAATTTACGAAATTTAAACAATATTAAAATGTTTATGCCTTCAAAATAAAAATTTCTTAGAACTAACATTTGTTAAAATTTTTTATGGGTATACTGTGTGTTGTCACCAATAAAGTCTGCTTGGCGAGAATTGCACTGGCGAAACAGAAAAGTACCCTTTAAATATATTTTGCAATTAGGTGTTAAAACCACCTTGAAAGAAATTTCTAGCATAATTTTACTACTCATTCTCTAAAAACACACACACACAAAAAGAGAGAGATAAAGAAAGAGATCACAAAATGTCATATTTCCTAAACTTACATTTTATAATAAAATACTTTAGATTCTCCAGAAGAAGCAGTTGGTATAAGATGCTTATCAAGAACATCCAGGATATCTTGACAAATTTCCCGTAATTCTGTTTCCACCTAAAATTAAAAATATCTAGTTTAGTAACAGGTTAGAATGCTTAACAAAAATTAGCCAAATTATCAAGATTCGATTATTTTAAAGATTGTCCAGAAATAATTCATTATTTTATATATGAATAATTAAAAAATTACCAACAGAGTATAAAAACTTTTATACTCTTCTGTTATCAGGTCCTGATTCAGAAATGTATGTGCTGATATGTGTGCGTATATACATATGTACATGTACACATGCATTTCTAAATCCAATCCCTATAACAGAAGAGTACTGAAATTTTCTTAAGTTAATTGAATATAGTAAACTCTGTACAAGACAATCATACACAGTCACAGATTATTTTGGTCTTCCATGGAAATGTCGCCTTACAAAGGTATGTTTACCACATCACAAAAATGCTGTGACAATACAGATTCTACCTCCTTACAAAGGTATGTTTACCACATCACAAAAATGCCGTAACAATACAGATTCTACCTAACAGAATTCCGTAAGGAATTTTACAATGCACAAAACATTTTCTTTCAAATGTATTTATTACAAACTGTCAAAATATTTTTCTTCAACTCTCAAATATCTAATGAAATGCCTTTCTAGATCTGTTTAGATGTGAAATGGAAGTTTGCATTTTTTAGCAGAAAAATAATTAGAATATTAGAATTATAACGTGAAAGCATCAGAGAAAACTTTGAAGAAAAACTATCTCAGCCTCATAATCCACAACTTAAATAACATAATGGATAATCTAAAAAGTTCTGTGGTTTTGGGATAGTAAATACAAATGAAGTAGTTCAAAAGAAAATTTCATTGAATTACATAAGCACATTTGCCTTCTATGACTTTTTGTCATCTCTCCAGCAGCTAGAAAATTCCTTTCTTGAAAGGGAGGAACATTAGATTTATTTAGAAAGAAGTTATTTAGGTGCTGTTAAACAATCTACAAAGGGAATGAATGAGTTCCAGGTCATTCAGAGAATTTTGAAGTATCCTAAAAATACGAAAATCCAAAGAGGCAAAGTTTGTGAATATGGCAGATGACACAAAACACCCAAGCCATAGTCAAAAAGTCTGTCCGACATTCATGAAATGTGAAGTCTTGATGGAAATTATTCAGTTCTGGGTGCTTTGGTTTGATTTCTGCTTCTGAAACTGCCATCTGGGAATAATATTTTTTGTAATTTGTCTGATTTATTGACAACAATTCATAGTATGCTGTTCTTTTTAGTCCCACCATACATAAAGCATTACTTTTTTGGGATGCAGCTCCTCTCTCGATGTTACTAAAGGAGGTTCTGGCTTAGCTCACGATCTTTGCCTTCAAACATTATTGTATAGTATGCATGTCTCACATCTACCAATAAGCCATTTCAATATTTCTTTACATGTTATATGCAGAAATTACAAAGCATATTCTGCTTTAACCCGGCAGAAGGCGCGCACCCAACACTGATGTTGGAGATCGCATGGGGTGACAGCGTCACCCCAATCAGTTTCATTAGGAAAATGTGTTATATATTTTATAGAAATCGTTTGATTATAAACAATAATTGCAATATTTCATTTAGAAACTATACTTCTTTACTTAAAAAACTTATTTTAATATTTAAGAAAAAAATCCATTCAAAATAAGTATATACCTAATCAGGAGTCAGAAGCTAACATACATTTCTGGCAAACATAGGAAGAATGAATTTTACATAAAAATTTATCACATATTTTGCAAGAAATTGTAGTTTTATTCTCTTTGGATCTTGGACACATAGCACGTCGGCCTTTGTCGAGTTTTGGTTTCTTTGATGGGCGTTCTTCTGATACACTAGAAGTCGCATTATCGATGCTTTCACGAACCACTTTAGGAAACGTTGACATATTTTTTGCAATCTCTATGTAAGACGCTGTATAAGAGATATAGCCAATTTTTTTAGGAATTTTCTACTATTTCCATATTGTAAGGGAGGGGTCTTTGTTGGGAATAAAGCAACTCGGGTATTTATTGCAGTGACGTTCAACACAGTAAAAGACGACCATTGGTTTTTCGAGATGTCGAATATAACAATAACATTTCATCAACTTTATCTACACCACTTTTTGTTGCATTATGAAAGTAAATTATTTCTGGTTTCTTCGTATCATCACTTTTATCAATGGCATCATCGCAATGCATTGTAGATAACAAAACTACACATTTTGATTTTTTAGGCACATACGATACTATTGTCGCGTTCTTTTAGAACCCAAATATAGATAAATAATCGTTCCTAGTTTTTGTTTGGACGAACTTGGTGGGAATTTCAGCCTTGTTTCTGTTCAGGGTTCCTACAATAGTTAACTTCTTTGACAAAAGTTCTTTTGCTAGAGAATAACTCGTATACCAATTATCCATTGTTATATTTCTGCCCAAACAAAGGGATGCACAGGCGTTTTGTAATTTCAAATGAAGAATTTTCAAATCTAAAGGGACCTTCCGACTGTTGTCTTGCGTATATCTCCATGTTATAGCTGCAGAAAGTTCTTGAATCTACTAAGGCAAATATTTTGATTCCATACTTCGATGGGTTGCTGGGTATATATTGACGAAAGGAACACCGCCCTCGAAATTTCTCTAATTTTTCTTTGATAGTAATTTACCAATAAGGCATATCTTTTGGCAATTTTCATTGAAATCGGTAAAAAATTCTCTCGCAGCCGCCAGTTTGTCCAATTTTTCCTGAGCTTCACGATTGGTCACATTGTCTAACCGTAGACACCTGAGAAGAGATTTAAATCTTTTATATGGCATTGTGTTCCGTAAAATTGCAATGCCTATTTCAATTTTCAGTAGCCCACAAATCTTGCGTATTTTTGTGACGATTTATGCAAGCCGTACAGATGTCAAAGCCCAAAAAGTGCTCTAATTTCCACATCATTTGTCGTAATATTTTTTCAATATAAATATTTTTACACTCTAAAATGGATTGTATCATTTTAGCATTGAAAAACAATTCTCAACTTTCTAGAAGCTCTGTTATATTGCGTGCAGTTTGTTTTAATCCTGCTAAATGAGTTATTATAATTTGAGAAGACCTTTTTCACTTTTTGATTTGGTTTTCCATTCCGCCAAACTCTTATTTTTGCTAATAAAAATACTTTTTACTAAATCAGGATTTCCGTCGTCATCATCATTCTGCTCAAATTCTCTTACGCTGTTGTGAGAAATGTATATTTCTTTATCAGATTCATTTTTACTATCTTGATCAATTTCTCCTTCGGAAGACTAAACTTCATCTAATACAGTTCTCAAACGTTCCATCTCTTTTTCATGTTCGGTAAATTTACGTTTGTAAGCCATTATCTATCAAATAATCCAACAGAACCACAACGGCAACACTCGAGATCACGAAGCTAAACTTCTACTAATGAAAAATTTCGAAGCAGTAATGGTCGCACGGGGTGACTCAGTCATCCCATTCCCTCATGGATTCCAAGAAACGATTGCTTCTCTCACAGAAAAGAAAAACAAGCAAAAATAACAATACACATTACATTCCAAGGGGAGTGTCAAACAGGAGGATACTAAAAGGATGATTCATTAAAATGAAATATTTCCGGTTAGGATTATTGATTTTTGACGCATGGTGTGACTCTGTGCCCCGCGCGGCTTCTCCCGGGTTAATTGAATACTCATGTATTATAGCAGTTAACATACTCAGTCTTCATGATAATTCCTGAACTACATAACATGGATTTTCAGAGGTAGTTTCTTTTAATAGTTTACAGAGGATGGTCATTCAGAGTGAGTATCAACATTTACAATGAAATTTCTATGCTTAATCTTCTCAAAACAATCCAGCTGTGCCATCAGAAATGGCACTCTGCCCATACAGCCGACTAGCACTTCATTAAACCGCAACACATGCAAAAACTATGCAATGCAAACAAAAAGGATCGGATATAAACATCCGCTTCAATCGATATTATTCCTTATCAGTAGTATAAAAACACACTTTTTGATTTGAAAATCTGCTAAATTTCTGGATGTCCGAATACAAATCTTTCATATTAAAAAATTATTATAATCAACATTACTCTTGATTGTAATTCTGAAATCAGAAGAGTATTTATCTTAAATGGTTAACTTTTTTTTTTTTTTTAAAAAGATATATAAATGCATTTGCCTTTTTTTGTTTGTTGTTGTCTAAAGCAATAATGAGGAGCTTCAAAAACTTCAATGCACGCTTTAAACTCTTTAAAAATATGTTCTCTGCTATTTGAAAATAAACCACCTTTGACATTAGAAATTTATTCACTTTTTATGTCATGGATATCTAATATTTTATCCAGAATTTTTTTTTTTTTTTGGGGGGGGAGGAGCTGGAAAAAGGCTAATTTGACTTTTTTCTTAGTTGCTTTTCCAAAAGGGACTTTTTTAATTTTAGAGCAAAATGAATACATAAAACTAAAATGATGTGACAATTATTCACTAAGAATGCTTTAATCTGTTTTGTTTTTAGTAAGCAATTCTCAAATTAAAAAGTTAAATATCAATATATATGTTTATTCACCAAAAGATATTTCATAAAGACAAAAGTAACTTGTTTTATAAACATTTTAATGACAGTACAGATGAAAATGAAAAGCTTAAATAGATTATTAATGAAGCTTGAAAACAAAGCTTTATAAAGATAAGAACCCTGATTGCTTATTATGCAATCATACCTTGAACAGTGCCGGATTTTACGTATAAGATACACAAACTATAGCTTAGGGACCCCAAAAATTAAAATATATTATAACAGTCTAATAACAGGCCCCATGTCTCAAATAGATTAGGGCCTTATCATGTTTAAATCTGGCTCTGTACTTGAACCATGTTTAAAATCTGCATCAACTGGTTAAACTTGTTAAGGAAATACTTTTCGTATCAAAACTTATATTCTATTACTCTGCCAGATAATGCATTAAGACAAATTTTCAGAACAGATAGCTAAATCTTTTACTGAATATCTAACACTTATTACAACAGTTCATCAGCTATGACATACTTCAAAATCTGAAATCACAATTTAAGAGATCTGTTGGAATAGGTCTCATTTCTCATAGATTACAATAGAAATTAAAACTAGTATATTACCAATGATTTTGCACATTGTATAAAAAACACTGTGAAACTTAGAACAAAAACAAATTACTTTTACTACACTAAACCCATTCACTCCTCTTTTTATTATTGTTACTATTACTGTATGGACACATATGTGAAAAACTCGATGAGACGACTAAATTCTCTTTTTGTGAAAAATCCAAATATAAATCTAAAATTGTATGTCATACCTCAATTATTAATTTAGAATCTCAGAGTTATGATGCTTTCTCTAAAATGAAAAACAAAAGAAAATCTCAAAGTTATCTTCAAAATTAAAAACAAAAGAAAATCTAATGAACTAGTCAATGCGCATTCAGTGTCATTAGTTGTATAACTGAATGCTTGTATAGATTTATTTTTATACAACCTATTATCGGGCAATGAAATAGAGAACCAGCTGCAAACTAAAAAATTAAAATGTCTAAAACTGATAAGGACAGACAGTTAACTGACCAGTTATATTCATAATGTTTTAATATATATGGTTATTTGTAAATATGATGCAAAAAATATTTTATATCTTTTTCTTGCTTTTTAAAGCTATTTTTCCAGAATACTTTCAATAACTCAAGTTTTGCTGCCTATGGGTTGGAATTAACAAGAGTCTACTGCATGTTATTTTTAAGAATGCTATATTTTACCTGTAACCGATACTGCCGTATCATCTCAAGCTTGCTTTCAGCACCTTTATTTTCTTCTTTCTGTTCAATGCTGCTTATGATTCTCCAAGATGCCCTTCTTGCTCCAATAACATTTTTATAAGCCACAGATAATAAATTCCTTTCTTCTACTGTTAATTCCACATCTAATGAGGCTACCTTCTTCATAGCTTCCACCATTTCTAAATAAATTTAAAATATTCAGCATTTTATTCATTAGCAATTTTTTTTTACTAAAAAGAGTTCTTTTTTACTTAAAACAAAGTACAGTACAAAGTCTGTAATCCGGACTCGTTGGGACTTCGTCGATTCCGGATTATAGATCATCAATTTAAATCTGGTAAGATGGGCATGCAGAAATTATACAATTAAAAATATGAAATCATAATTTATGAAATAAAGAACAATTATAATCTAAAGGGTATCAAAATTTACAAAAAAGCTTAATATTCATTTGTTTACTTTATTAAACATTTCTTTCAATGTAAGTTGTTTAAGATGCTTCCACAAAAAGTTCCTTTTTCTTATGTCATATACAGTGGACTTTCCAATGCCGTACTTCTCGCATAATTTTGAGATGGATAGGTCTTTATCCATTTTTTGCAGCAATTCCACTTTTTGTTTAATAGACATTGAAACATGCTTTCGCTTTGTAGATCTTTTAGCAGCTCCAGAATTGGAAACTCTTTTTGACATAATCGAAAGTTCAAACTTAATTTTTATAAAATTGTTCTAACAGTCTGCAAAAAATAATAAGCCAGATCCAATTAGAAGATTAAGGAACAGTGCAATCTACAACATTAACTGATAGATTTATAATAATAGATAATTTTAGCCTAGCTTATACCATCTGTTACACATTAAACGCGCATGCGTAAATGCATTATGCGCTTACGCATGCACATAATTTGTAGCTTTGAGGTCTGGATTATAGATCATTCTGGATTACAGACTTTGTACTGTAATTAAATAGAAGGTCAATTAATTACATAGATCACAATTTTTAATCATTTCAAAAGCAGATTTTTTTCCATCACCAATTTTCTCCCACATTAAAAGGAAAAAAATCAAAACAGAAACTTTGGTTTAACTAAATACTTGCAGTCCTTAATAATATTGTGTACAATATATAAATTTTCCAAGACACATCCAAACTACAGAAAAATAATACAAGTAAATCCCTGCAGAGCTATGCTACATCTGGCAAATATTTAATGACATTGATATAGCACCATAGATGGTAATCTCAGAGTCAATATATTATTAATTTAGTGAGTGTATAAATCAGGGGTAGCCACCCACCACTCTTGGAGACAACTGGCATGGCTCTTATGCAAATAAAATATGTATGAAATATGATAAACTACTACTCAAAAGATAATTTCATGTTTTTTTTTTTTTTTTACAGTGTTATTAGCACATTTAAACAGATCAACATACAAATGAAATTATTTTATTTCACTTCTTACTATTTAAGAAACAAAATAGAAATACTGAACTGATTCTATCAAACATATTTGTAATAAAAATCCTTATTTAAAGTTATATTTGCTTCTGGATGCTTTACAGCACTGGTTATCAACGGAGTCGGTACCTCTTCAGGGGGCAGTGGAAGAATGCTAAGGGTTGATGAACTTGTTTTGGCTCTGGAACTTAATTTAAAACCTGCCCAAAAAACATTTTAAATCGATTATCTGATTTACACCATTTGTACCAGCAATAAAATGAACTTGCACGATGGCTCTTCTCGTGCAATTTTAAGAATGGTGAGACGAAACTGCAGAAAATTCATCCTGACAAATAAAATAAAGATTTATCCCGAACATCAGAGAGTAGTTTCTGAAGGCACTGTCTGCTTCAGAGTTATTAACAACCTCATAAAAAATGCAACGGTTTGATAGCCTCTAATAATATATCAAAATTAATTGCTAAATAGGAAAAAGTTCATACCAAGGGCGAAGAGTTGATACTGCGGCTGTCAAGGAAATTTTAGAAATACTTTTTACCCCATTTAGCCATATCCAATATTATAAAAATATCCTATTGAGCAATGACACAGTGTGACGACAAATTGATGGCATGGCGGAAGATGTTGAAGCTTCGTTGTGCAAACTTTCAATACTTACCGAATCAGGTTGATGAATCAACCTTGCAAGATGCTAATAAGGCTTTACTGTTAGCGTACGTATGGTTTGTGAAGGGAAAAAAAATTATTCAAGAGATGCTTTTTGCAAAAAAATTTGACTGCAAATACTAAAGGTGAATCTATTTTTAATACTGTCAAAGATTATTTTCATGAGAAAAATATTCCTGTTGAGAACATTACATCTGTTGCCACCGATGGAGATCCTGCAACATTGGGTCATAATCATGGGATCATCACCCTTTTGAAGAAAGAAGTACCAAGTATTTTAACTGTTCACTGCGCAATTCATAGGTGGGAATAATAAAAACTCAATGACTGTTTGCCTCAGTCATTACAATATGCGATCTCTACTGTGAATAAAATTTGCATTAATGCTCTCAACGATCAATTATTCAGGCAGCCATGTAAAGGCAATGATGCTACACACCTAGGTTTCCATTCCAAAGGTGCCTGCCTCAACAGGTTCTGGAATCATTTCAACTCTGCACTTGAGTTCATCGAAGAGAAAAATGTAGCTCTGAAATACAAATTGCTACAATTTAAGATTAATGTTGCTTACATGATCAATTTATTCGCAAAATTCATTGAAATTAAATTGCAGCTACAAGACGAAGAGCTTAATTTGATCACAACAAAATCTGTTATTTCTGTCTTCATAAAAAAACTCACTTTTTGGAAGCAGAATTTTGGTCGCAATGAATTCATCCAGTTTCCAATCATCTGATCTACATAAGAGCAAAGAATCCCGTTCGATGAAATACATTTTACGGTGAACACCTTTAGTATTTGCACAAAGCCTTTTCCGAGTGGTTTGAGGATATTATTTTGTCCCGACCCCAAGTGGGTCTTGAACCCTTTTATGAATACTGAGATAGCAGGATGTTCAGCTTCAAGAGGAAATGGTTGAATTGTCAACTAATGAAACTTTGAAAGCAGCTTACAGAATAAGATAATCTTGCAGAATTTTGACTTCAAAGTAACATCAGTCACCTCTATCCAGGTTCGTGGACTAACGTCAAAAAATTTTTAATTGCTTTCCCTTCCTCCTACCTTGTCAAGCGAGGAATCAGGGCTGTGCCTGATCCAATTACAAAAAAGAGAAGTCGACTCCAAATCATGGGAGGGGACTTTCGCGTTCACTTTTCTAAAAATATTTAACCGAACTTTCAGAAACTGGCTCTGAACCATTAAGCACACATATCTCACTAATCATACTTTATTGTTTCATTAATATTACTCTTTTGATGCTTTTTTAAATTATGAATAAAGAATTTCTAAACATAAAACATCGCTTAAGAATTTTTTTTTATATTAGTCATTTCAATTTTAACAAAAGGAATGCAATAGCTTTCCAAGCAAAACTATGAAGTTAAATCAAAAAAATTTGGTGTGCAAGTTTACCAAAAAAAATAACTTAATTTTTGCTTTTTATAATTCAGGAATTCCTCCTTTCCCATACCTAAATTACAGGATTTTCACAAAGGGGGGGGGGTGTTTCACAAAGGGGTGAAAAATTTTTCACTTTTTATGGGAGCTGCAGCTTTGAAAAGGTTCAGAATCACTGCTTTCCAGGAAGGGCCTCTGAATGTCTGAATTATCAGCAGTTGTAGAAATTAAACTGAAGCAGTTAAAAGAACAGAAAATGTACAGAACGCAGCAGAAACATTTAGTATCGTACAGAATTTATCTACAAAATTTGAGGATAACAGATATACAACTTGCTTGTCGAGAAACAAGCATGCAGGGTGTTATGGGATAATTCTGAGGTAGCAGAACACGATTTGAGTTGCAGAGGCACAGATTTTATTCAGTTTTACAAGCAAGCTGAGATAGCAGGATGTTCAGCTTCAAGAGGAAATGGTTGAATTGTCAACTAATGAAACTTTGAAAGCAGCTTACAGAATAAGATCATCTTGCAGAATTTTGGCTCCAAAGTAACATCAGTCACCTCTAGCCAGGTTCGTGGACTAACGTCAAAAAATTTTTAATTGCTTTCCCTTCCTTCTACCTTTGTGATAGATAAACATTTACAAAATAGTATCACGGAAGAATTGGATTATTCGAAAACTGAAAACGAGCATTTTTCATTGCAATCAAGCTGTAATTACAGGGGAAAAAAAAAAAAAAAAAACCACCACAAAACTCTATGTTGTCTTTAATAGACCATGACATGCTGAAGGCAAACTTTTATTGAATGATTGTTTAGAATCAATTTTTTTTTTTTTTTCATTTGAAAGTTTCACTACTTAGAAAATGATATAAATATGGACTTGTGGTTTTCAGAAAATCTAGGTACAGCTTTCAAATTTTCTTCAATTACATTACATTATTCTTACTGACATGAAGTCTGATCAACTCTAATACATACGATCAAATTCTATATTCCATTTAAAAAACTGAAAACCAGCTAAGGTATGAAACAATACATGAAAATCAACCTTAACAGCAAATTAAGATTGAATGCTTTCTTGGAAAAAGAAAGGATAAATTTCAGTTTTGAATTAAGTTAGTACAAGCCAGAAAAAATTCAACAAATTGCAATAACCTTACACATTCTTTTTGAAAATGTCATATATTATCCATAAACTATATTAAATTGATGATGATATCTGCATTTATTCTTTAGTCCAGAATTGTAAGGCATGATGCCTTTAATATATATTACAGCCAATGCTCTTGAGTCGTATAAAAATTAGTGGATTCAGTTTTTTAGTGATATGTTCTTACGAGATTACCCTCCCCCCCATTTGAACTGGGCTGCTTTCACAGACGCACAAAAACTACAGCTAAAAATTTTTTTAATGGTGACAAAGGATAACAGGCCTAACATATAATAAAGCAATATCAGTTTTAAAGGCTTACCTTAACCTTCAATCTTCATAATTATCACTTTTTTTTAAACTTTTTCTTTTTATCTCCTGCATTTTTCCATCAATTTGCACACAGACATATTGCATTACTTGTTATACCCACCTTTTCATACACAGCTTTTTTCAAATGAAACTGTTAATAAGTTAAGTGACTATCAACTTCTGATGGCAATAAAACATTTAATTAAAAACAAAAACACTTTATAAGCAGTAAAGCATTAATGCTTTACAATTCATGGAATGATTTGTCGAGAATATTTCTTATGAAAATGCATACATGATATTGAAATAAAGTAGCTTTCATAATGCTTCAAGTTGAAAATAACAAAAGATGTTGCATCAGAAGTGGTCAATGAAAAGTACGATTTAACTTATAGCATTCGATTTCTCTCGTTGCCCATAACTATGCATTTGCTTTACATCTTTTATTCCCCAAATTATGCATTACATTTAGCACTTGAAAGCTGGCAATTTAAACTACATTCAGTATTCTATCCAGTTTATATTATCAGAATCGCCCATTGCTTGGTGCGTTTTTAAGAATTGCATACTCTGTATCCATGTACACATCGACCTATTTTCACTTAGAAAAAATCCCAGAATTGCACAAAAATGGCATTGTGCACACCCTTGACTTTATCCATGTACACATTGACCTATTTTCACTTAAGAAGTCAAAGAAAATTGACAAAAATCAAATTCTTCTTACTCTTGTAAAAAGTGCCAAACAAATAAGTGGATGATTCTGCACTTTAGCCATTATTTATTACAATTAATCTTGCAGTACTCAGATGTCATATCTTTTATAACTTATTTACTATTAAAACTAAGACCACATTTGAATAATTTAGAAACTTTTGAATAGAACATATTTTAAATAAAATTTAATCTTTTACACAATAAATTTCCCTCCCCCTCCAACGGCGAGCACTACGCAAATTGATGTTGGTCAATACTGAGGCCAGAAGTGGTGGTTTCTTTATTATGGAGACACCCAATAGGTAGGGCACCACCATTATGCAATAAGTTGAAGGTAACAGAAGATGTTACATCAGAAGTGACTGTCAGTACGGACAAATTACATCTATGCCTTCTCCAGTGCAGCAATCCGAGTCACTAACCACTTTCCCATCTGGATGGCACACAATAAAAAATATGATCTTGCACTTCATATGACAACTCAAAACTAGAGTTAACTAAATTGATTGCCTTTTCTAAGCCAAATATACTTGAGTTTGCTGCTGGTTTTAGAATCTTTCAGACTCGTGTAATATACAAAAAAGTAACTTTTTATGAAGCTACCGAATTTATACGAATACAGATGACATTATGATTAGCTCACAATGCTGGCAATTATGTCAATATACTATCTATAAATATAAAGCAAATCTGTATATGACAGAACAACATCTGCCCATGAAATAAAAACACTTGCATGATGAAGAAATGTCATTTTAGAAATTAGTGAAAAACTTAATATGTTTAATAAAAATATATTATTTGGTTAACTTTACATGTTTGCCCACAACATCCACAATTCTCATTTGGCAGATAACAGTGGGTGTGCTCTGCTAATATCCAATAAATCCAATCCAAACCTCTCAGAAAGTGTTAACATTTGATTTTGTTTCAAAAACGTTTTATAAAAGAAGTTTAGTGAAAGATTCAATACTGAATATACTAAACATTTTTATAATGTTACCACAGTTTCGAGGTGAGGGAGGGAGGGTTGGATTGTTAAAAATTAAAAATCAGATCACACTTGTGTACTCAAGTGGAAATGCCGAGAAACATTTCAAAATTACACGAGATTCAAATCTGAATGTTTTAAATTATAGCAATATATTTCTACACTCATTAAATGATTCTTTCAATATCAAAAATACATCCATCCAATTTTGATTTCCTTAAAAATTTCGAATAAATTGACCCCATCGGAATTTGTATGATTAGCACGCGATATGGAACCTAATCGGCCAATGCACTTGAAATTAAGTAGACCTCCTGCACCTTTTTTTTTGGGGGGGGGGCATATTATTACAGTATGTTTGAATTATCGGAAAAAACATAAGCCCTAGATGTAATATTTAATACTATCGATTTATTTAACAAAAAAAGAAACGCAGCGGAATGTGAATGACAGCGTTACACACACGTGTCAACTGCCTTAATTTTACGTAATTTAATTTAATTTAATTAAATGCCTATGAATCATCCCGCATAACTTAATGGCTGTAGAAGTGTTTATTAATAAGATATATTTCACGTTGCTCATATTACATCAAACATTAACGCACATAATAGCTTATCAATTACACTATTCCGAAAGCAAATAAATCGAGTCTAAAAAAAGTCACTATGACTCATGCACTGCATTTAGATGAAGATGTGAAAAAAATTACACATAGCTCAGTATTTTATAAAATTTTAAACACACTGCGCCCTAATAATTACTATTATTATAGCTCTTTTGATCTTCAGAGAAATACATTATTAGAAGGAAGGAAATAACTATAAAACACATCTAGAGCTCAGGAATACTCATTTTACATAAGCTAACATAAGTTTCGTAAAGTAAAATAGTTTCGATTATTTTTAACGATAAGGAAATCGCGTGATAACTCATCGCAAGGGTTAAAAAATGTGAATGGCGCTCACCATCATATCGTTCGGCCTGTTCTGCCAGTTTAGCTTTATACACGTTATCTTCTCTGTCAGCCATTTGAAATCCTTTAGCAAACTATAATTCAGTACTAAAATTTCAAGAACACGAATGCGACAGGAAGAAACAATCCAATTTAAAGCAAGAGCCACCAGTCAATACAATTACAAGACTCCGCCCTACCCACGCTACAATACTTTAACGCTAGTTCCCGCCGCAAAGATGGCCGAATCTGTAAAACTAGAACCGGCTTACTCCGGGAATGAAAGTAGTGCGCACAGAATACATTTATTGTAATAATGCGCATAACGGTAGAAAAGGAAATAATGGTGAGATTGCCATTTATTACGAAATCAAAAACAGAAAAAATTCTCAATCTAAACATTTTTTTTAAGTTAACGAATTAAGTTAACTTTTTGGATAATTTTAACTGTATATTGAATATTGAATTCAGAAATAAAATACACATTTAAGTTATATCAGTTGTTTAGAAAATAAACCTATGTCAACTGTTAAGTAAGTGACAATGCGCTGCTGATGTGGACAATTTACAAACAAAAAAATAAATAAATATTTGTGTAACTAAAAATTTTTAATTTGCTATAATGTTGTTTGAATAATAATAAAGAGAAATTCATTAAATTTCATATTTGTAAAACGAAAGCATGAATATCTAATCATGAAATTTCTTGAACAGTTTTACATTCACACAGCGTAAAGCTATCATACGTTTTCTTAAACCTGCTCTTATTGGTACAAAATTGTGAGATTGAAAACATCGAAGCCACAGAAATGTGCACTTTGGAGTCAAGTAAGCAATAAATAGTAATCAAAGTAACCCATACATTGGGCTTACCATTTTTCGCTTTTGTAGGCAGGTTAAGGATTTTGGTTGATGAATTTAATGTAGGGGTTCCCAACCTCTTTGTTATTCTAGAATATCTGTTGTACGGCGGCACCATTTACTTTTTCAAACTTGGATAGAGTTAATACATGCACATAAAAAAAAGAAAAGAAAAAAGAAATCGGTCGCGTTTCGCTTTGTGCTGATATCTGTTTTGGACGCAATAAAAATAAGACTTCATTAAAAATAAGAAAACTTTCACATAGGTTTTTATTGAAAGCTAAAACATTTTTATTGTGATCACACAGCGGCAGGCACACGTTAAACGATCGGCGGGCGGCATAGTGCCCGCGGGCATAAGGTTTGGAACCCCCAAGGAGGTTAGATTAGCCTCCTTTATTCTAACCTCCTTGAGAACCCCTGATCTAGCGTCTTTCTACGGACCTTGCTGATCTAGGGCATTGAGTGAAGTGAAGTGATGAACAGTTTGCCAGATTTTATTCTTTGCGCCAAACATCGCCAAAAGTTTGGGTGATAGAAATTTCATTTAGTAGAGCTTTTTGTGTGTGTCTTTACATTATTATATTATTCACAATATTATACTTTTTAGACGTAATGTAATGAAAATAATTAATGTAAAATATTTGTATATTTCATTCGGTCCATTTTAATGATTTTTGTTTTCTTTTCGAAACTGCAGCCAATATAGCGATAAAGGGCTTTCATAGTATCCAGCTACATGTTTACAATTCGAAATTAATTTTTGTTTGAGTGATGAGCGGTATGTAGTAAAACGTGCGAAAGAAGAATTGTGTAGCGTATTTCATTTCAATAACATATAGATTGGAATTCCAGTAGTTGACGATATGAATAAAAAAGAGAAGTCAGATTCGGTGTCGCGCGAAAAGAAAGTAAAGCGTGTTAAAACACATCATTCAAGACCGAATGTTCTATCCTTAGCCCCTGTAAGTAGACATTTATGAATATATATATATATTTGTTTATTTTCTTCTGTTATATTTTACAAAGTATACCATTTGCATTAAATTAATGTATCTAATGTGATATAATATTTCATTGCCAATTAGCCTTTGTATTTTTTGCAAATGTTTCATCCAACTCTTCATATTGAAAATTTCGGCTAAAGTGCAGAATCGCCCACTTATTTGTTCCGCGCTTTTTACACGAGTAAGAGGAATTGGATTTTTGTCAATTTTCTTTGACTTGAAAATTGAATGAAAATAGGTCGATGTGTACATGGATAAAGTCATGGGAGTGCTCAATGCCATTTTTGTGCAATTCTGGGTTGTTTTCTTGGGGGGAAAGTGCAGAATCGCCCACTGCTTGGCGCGTTTTTAAGAATTGCACATACTCGGTATCCATGTACACATTGACCTATTTTCGCTTTAAAAGTAAAAGAAAATTGACAAAAATCCAATTCTTCTTACTCTTGTAAAAAGCACCAAACAAATAATTGGGCGATTCTGCACTTTAGCTGAAATATAAATTCTTAACATTTACATTAAAAAAGTGCAGCATTTAGTGGTATGAAATCATATATAAACAAACTGCAACCAAATTCTTGAAAGTTCTGATAACTTCTTCAGGAAAATTATGAACTCTAATTATGCTGCTATTGCTCCGTTAGTTTTGACTATGATCTACTATTGAAAATTCACAATTCGCACAATTCATCACAATGCTGCATATTAATCTGTATTGTGATTGCACCTGTATATATTGTGTATATTTATTATATAAATTGTATTACACTTCATGTGTATTTTTATTCCATTGCCCCTTTGCTGTGTGCATCAAAGACTTCAAGAAATTTTGCATCTCTCCATTTCATGTTTCCTACAACTACTAGCTGATTCATTTTAATTAAATTTCCTATCTGCCTGTCAGAAAACTTTTATTACTAAAAATTATATTCATGAAATTTTTACTGGTAAAAAGACTGCTTTGTTGAACTTTATGTCTGCATAAAAACAGACCTAAGTGATATTTACCATTCAAATCCGTATCAATAGTTTTGTGATGATATTTGAAATTTGAGTGCTTTGGTACTGCTACCGAAGCATCTTTTCCCAATGTTTGTCCACGTCGACCTATTTTCACTTAAAAAAAACATCCCAGAATTGCATAAATCTACCACTACCCAATGAATAGCAGCTCTTATTCATTGCATAGTGGTAGATTTTCTTTCTCACTGATGTGACACGTCCCTCATGTTAACACACAAACCAGAAAATCTAAGAAATAATTACAAATTTGCAAAAATCAATAGAAGTTACTGCAAAATTACAAATAATAATAGAATAAGCTAATAGAATAGAAGAATAGAATAGAAGCTACTGCAAAGGTTTTTCAATTGAACTGATGACTGACAACAGCCGACTGTATGACTGGATGGATGATTCATTGTTTATGCAGATGGGAAGTGGTGCCAGCAGGAAACGGGGCTTTTATTAAAGCAGGCATCTAATCCTAATCTGTCTCGCAGAAACGGCTCAGAGCAAAGGCTATAACGCACGAGTGGGTAGACACAAATGCAGTACCCCTGAAGGGGCATGTAATTGCACCTTTTCATGGTTGCTTTTTACGTCAGGATTAGAGTAAATTTTTGTCTCGTGTTGATGTTGTGACTGGTGTCTGCTTAAAGAAGGATAGTAGGTGACCATGAGCCATTGTTTGGACATTACTAGTGTGGTGATGCAGCCTAACATAGTAGGCTTTGAATGTTTTTATGATTTCTTGATCCTTGAAAGTGGTGTTTAGTGGAAGGAATAAAACCTCAGCATCTGTATGGTGATGTTTTCATCACTATTTGGTCTCCGTCAGAAAGGCCTAAGAATCACAAAAACTTCAGGTAACAGTTAAAACCAACATTATTTAACATTTGAAAAGAAAATCAAATCTTGCAAGAGGTTAACTATTTAATCCTCCACCTACGGAACCCTCAATTTCCATCGGATACGAAATCCATCTCGTAATACGGGTCATGTGAAACTAGCATGCATAAGTATGTTTTTTAAAATTAATAAAAAAACTATTAAAATTTCAGTATTATACTAATTTTGTTTATAAAGATGCAAATAGTAATGTTTGAAGATAGAGAATATAAAAATAAGCCCCATATTTCAGAACCAGAACATGTCCAAATTGTGGCATATGCGGCACGATTTGGACGCGTTCATTAGCATACGTGAGCCAATGCCATATCATAATGTGAGCACAAGTCCAGGCAACGCAATCCTTCAACACAGAAGGCCAAACAAAATGTGAAAGAATCAGGCTTTTGGTTGGTTATATTTATTCTTGGATGAGAAAGTCCATGTAGTGAATCAAATGCTGCTCTCCAGAGCTGGCTGGGAACAAAGTAAAGTATCCTGTCACCACTTATGTGACAGTGTATGTTTAGCCCAGGAGATAATTCCATCTTTTGTTGTTTTAATGCTACTTTCAGTGGATAACAGATGATTCAGTTCACAATCATTATGTTGAAATTGAGCAATCTGTGCAAAACTTGTTATCCAGCTTACTGATAACAATAATTCATGTTGATATAACTGTTGCAATATTTTCTGGTCTAGAAGCATATTGTATGTCAGTACTGAATTGGGCAATTTAGTTCATATGCCTAAGCTGCCTGGGTGATGCAGAATCTAATCTTTTCTTGAAAAAATATTTGATGGCGATGATCTGTATATATTGTCAAAACTTGTCCTCAAGATTATGTTGAAAATGTCGCTATCTTCTGTGCTCAGTAATTCTCTATCTTATATGCTATACTTAGTTTTGGAGTCAATTTTCAGGAGAAAAAAGCCAGTGATTGAAGGCCATTATCACATCATTAAGTGCTAAACAGCTCCCGCAGTTACATCTGAGGCATCAATCATCAATGACAACTATTCATGTAGGACATGATAGCTAACTGTCACTGAATTTGTTAAATCAGTTTTACATTTTTTTTAAGGCCGCAATCATTTCTGCTGTCCAAGGAACAGGACATTTATCATCCTTCTTAGAATCTTTTTAAAGAGAATGAAGCAGAGCTTGGGTAATAGCTGCCTTAGGCAAAAGTCATGACAAAAATTCAACATTGCTGAAAATCTTTTTGAATTCAGACATTATTGCAGGTTTTGGGAAGTTAGAAGTTAGCAATTTTGTCAAGAAGAGACTAAACACCTGAAGGGGTGATTAAACAGCCAAGAAATGATACTGATGTCTTTCCCAGAATAAGTTTAGAAGGATTCAGTTTGAACACGTATTTTAAGAATCTGTCAAAAATTAAACAGAGTTGGCTGTTGTGTTCGTCTTCTTTTGTTGAAACCACAAGCAAATCATCAGTGTAAGTAAGAAAAAAGTCTAAGCCAGAAAATATCTGATGAATAAATTTCTGGAACATTTAGCCTGCATTTTGCAAACCAAACTAAGTATTAAGGAACTCGACATAATCTAAATAGGGTAGTCACAGCTGTTTTAGACAGTCCTGTGAGTTAACCCCTTCGCGATGGCATGTTCCTGAACTAAAAATTCTGCCAGATGGGTGTGTCATACATGCATCAGTCCCTTATGTCGCTAGCAGCCATGATCACTGCTTGCATTGATCTTCCAGATGGATATGGCATATATGCACTCTCAAGCATACACGTTCTTTTAGAAATTTTTTAAATCGCTAGATGGCACTCCGTGTCAACTACAGTTACCTTATTTGAACATGTACATTGTTGACCTTGTGTCTGTAAAGTACTTTCGGATTGTGGTGATTCGTTTAGATGTAGGAGCAGAAGATGTAAAGCAGGGCTTTGGAGTTGGAGTCGGGCAGAATTTGGGGTAATAGGAGTCGGAGCTGGAGTCGCTAAAAACAGTCTGACTCCATAGACAGTTTGAATTTGAAATGAAATTAAAATGAATTGAATAAAATTAATGACAAGCTGAGTTATTATTTTTATTTACAGACTGTATACATTAATAAATAGTTATTTTCTATTTTATTAACCTATTTATAAATAATATAAGGGAGGAGGATGGATGTGATATTTGCTATTAGTGATTAAACTGATTCATTTAGTTACAAATCTCACTGGTAAATTCAGGTAAGCAGCAATAGCATCAAGAACTCCCAAAATTGATGCCATTCTTAGGAAGCGAGCAGGAAAAGGAACAATTATTGATCAAGCAGTGCGATAAGGAAGTACATATTTGATGATAAAGAGGTTTTCTTTAGAATTAAGAACTTTTTCAGAAGATGTAGATAACGCTAATGTTTGACTAACAGAAAGACCGTGGAATGATCTTGCAGAATTGGAAACTCTTCTTTCTGTACCGTATATAGCCACAAAAAAGCTGCAGTCAAAAGAATTGACAGGAGGCGAGAATGGGATGTTTGTTCTTTCTGAAATGGAGGGTTTATTGCAGAAGAAATCATTTCTTAAATGAAGAAAAGAGAAACTAGTTTGCTAGACAATGAGATCTAGCTGGGTTCAACATATGGAGATCCGAAACACCGAATTTTCTTGGATGACGAACAAATTAAAAAGGCAAAGAAAGTCATCTATGAACTTTCATTAACCCTTTAACTGTCAAGTTATTTTGATGATTTGGGTACACAAATTGTCAAATTTTTTTATTGCAAAACTCAAATGTTTAGTACAAAATAAAATATACAGTCAAAAGTCGTTAATTCGGACACCCATAATTCGGAATGATCTATAATCCGGACATCAAAACTAAAAACTTTCTGCGCATGCGCAACGTTGACACATGCGCAGAGGCGTTCACGCGTGCGCGTAAGACCTTTTACGACTGCGCATATGAGTGTGCGCAAGTGCAGAATACGTTTTCGCGTGCGCATTTTATGTATAATGGACGTATAAGCTAAAATTATCTAATTATCTATTTCAGTTAATGTTGATGATTGCGTTGTTCCTTAATTTTCGAATTGCATCCGGCTTATTATTTTTTGCAGACTGTAAGAGCAATTTTATAAAAGTAAGCTTAAACTTTCGATTATATCAAATAGAATTTCCGATATATATTTGTTAATATGTAAAGGATCTAAAGCGAAAGTATGTTTTGAAATCCGAAATCTGTTTATCAATTTCACGCTGCTCCGCGGCGGGCGCCTAATGAATTGGAAGTTGATTTGTCAGCACTATCGTTATCTTCAGAGCAGATGTTTTTATTTTATTTGGCTTATAATTCCTTACCAAATGTAGTATTTCATCTCGATATGCTCCGTCTTTGATATGATTTAAAATAAGTTCCTCGTCATTATAATTCGCTTCCGATAGCGAAGAAAAGTGACAGAGGTTATTGAAAACAAAAAAATTTCGATTGACAAATTAGTCGGTGTTCTTAACACAGCAATTATAGGACTTGAACGGCGGAACTTTGTAACTGAACAAGAAATTATGTCTGTTTAATAGAATTAAATAGAAAGTATTATCGCATGAAACGAAGCAAAACTTAAACAACTTACATTGAAAGAAATGTTTAATAAAGTAAACAAATAAATATTAAGCTTTTTCTTTTTGCAAATTTTGATACCCTTTAGATCATAATTGTTCTTTATTTCATAAATTACGGTTTCACATTTTTAATTTTAGAATTTCTGCATGCCATCTTACGAGATTTAAACTGATGATCTATAATCCGGAAAAATCGATAATCCGTAATCGCCGAAGTCCCGACGAGTCCGGATTAACGACTTTTGACTGTACTTAGTAGTTAAAAAATTGATATTTTGAAGTACATGGATAACATTTTTAAAGTTTTGTAAAAGTTCGCTTCTAGTGGAGCATTATTTTCTAAAAATGGGAAAAAATTAATTTTCTAAAGAATAAATAAATGGAGAAAAAATAAATAAAAGTGAATACCTATTAGTAGTTCAGTAATTCAGTCTTGTGTAATACAACTGGAAGCACTTTTCCAAGCACAAACCAACTCCACAATCACTACACAAGAATCATGTTTCCTTCCTTATCTTTTTCCCATTTTTATCCTTTTTCGAACAACACACTTTGCACTGTCTTGTAGGCTCATGTTTCGCAGGAGTAGGAGGAATATGGGATATAAAATTTCGTTCAGTAAGACGGGCAGGGTTATCTATTGTAGTTGGTCTATCAACATTCTTTTGTCCAGAAGCTGCATCATCATATTTATGTAAAAGCTCTTTTACAACTTGGATTCGAAATTCTAAAAATGTAATATGTTTCCCAACTACATTTTTAGAGCAAATATGAGTTCCAGAGTACCTTGTCTAGTAAATGTAAAAATATCTGTTGAATCTTTACATTATGGTAACTTGGCAATTTTTTGCCAAAAATTTGGCGACCCAACCCTGCTACAGCAACCTGCTAGTTTTTTTTTTGGACGTCATTTTGTTTTCACGAAGTAAAGGCATGGATTTTTTTTTTTTTACTCAACATTTTTTCCAACAATCTGCTAGTCGAATTACGCTTATACTAGAACTTTTATGGAACAAAAATGCTTAATCATGACGAAGATTAAGTGCAAACTTGGGAGAAAGTGCAGAATCACAAACTGCGTGCCGCATTTTTAAGAATTGCACATGCGCAGCATCCATGTACACGTCGACCTATTTTCACGTAAAAAAAACATCCCAGAATTGCACAAAAATGGCATTGTGCACACTCTTGACTTTATCTATGTACACATAGACCTATTTTCACTTAAAAAGTGCCAAACAAATAAGTGGGCGATTCTGCACTTAAGCTGCAAAATTGTTTCTAAGTGCTTAGTAGCTAAAATCACGATCGGAATTTTCTGGAAAATGTCACATTACATGTCTCATGATCTCTCATTTCTCTGAGACAAAATAATCTGTGATTCAAACTGTGTACTTCTCAGATTATTGCTAAAGTCCTAGCTAGTAACCTTTATCGCCATACCAAAATGTCGCCAAACTACCTATTACCATATTCTAAAGATTAGCCAAATATCTTTTTATAATATTTTTTCTGATGTTTTCGGATTGTTGGATGAAAGGATATTTCCTGATCATAGCGATCTACACCACCCATAGTTAGATTGTAGTCAGAAACAATAATCGGCTTGAGTATATCTTAATTTTTTTTTTTTTATTTTTGAAGCTGACCATGGAAGTATCATGAATACTGCTCATCAAACACACATCCTTCTTATCTTTCCACCTTATAACCAAAATCTTACCTCTTTGAAAAGCTATGATTTGACATTTGGAACTACTCTGATATGCGCCCTCAAGTCGCCAAATATTTTTGGTGAGAAACTTCACGCTGCCATATTACTATCTAAATTTTTTGTCTACATTTTGAACTTTTAGCCTAAAATGTCTCCAAAAACGCGGTTTTCGCGCATGAAAAACTACATTTTGAACACACAATTTAGCTAAAAATCCGAAACAAAAACAAAAAATTTAGATAGCAGAAACGTAAAGTTTCTAACCAAAAATATTTGACAAGAATCACACAGCGACATGTTTTAACTTAAAAAAACATCTACGAATTGCACAATGTAGGCAACGAACGAATCTACAAACTACGCAGACCTCGCTTTAATAAATTAACATAACAACAACAAATTTCAAATACCATGTACACAGCATCCTGCTTAAACTTAAAAAAATTTCTACGAATTGCAGAATTTAGGCAAGGAAGGAATCTACGATCTACGCACTCCTCGCTTTAATAAAATAACATAACAACAATAAATTTCAAATAATACCATGTACACAGCGTTCTGTTTCAACTTTAAAAAACATCTATGAATTGTACAGTCTAGACACTAAACAACAAAATAAACTAAAATAAATTTCAAAAAATTTAAAAAACAATAATAACGACAGAAATCCATACTAAAGAACCAATGGACATAACATTCTACAAAATAAGAACAAGGATAAAATAAAATGCACTTACCATGAATTAATGCGTTTTCGAATAGCAGAAATATAAATTTCATAGCGCCTTTAATGTGCCGCCACGTAATCAATATCGTATTTACATGACAGCCAGACACACTATCCAGAAAATTTATACTATGGTTCACAAATAAATAAAATTACAAATCCCTACTTCTATCATGCACTGCCATTAAAAATAATCTCCCAGACCCTCTTTCCACAGTTCCAAATACCCACTACCCCTCAACAGAATAGCCACAATCATATTTCCTTTTGCCGAACTTCAATTCAACAACTACCATTTTATCTTTCCCTCCCATCTTCTCAGACACAGAGGCGAACCAACAAGCTCCAGCGAAAGATTCTTCAACGTCAACAGGGTTGCCATAGAACACGCAATCGCGCCAAAAACCAGTGCAGACCACATATCGCCACATTTGGTGAAATTAGGGCGTATATTAGAGTTGTACCTGACATTTTTGTAATTTTCTTTTAGTGAATTCTGTAGATAAATCTCGTCTGTTTATCCTTACTGTGCCATAAATATCTTATTTTTTGTGCTATAAGTAAATCTGCAAGCTTGGGTGACATGTAATAGTTATCTACAGTCACATAATAACCATTTCCAAGAAAGCGATGCAATAGGTGCATGACGACTTTTGTAGAAAGTCCATAATTTGTATACAATTGATTGAAGACAGTACTATTTCCTGTATAGATAATGAAGTCACAAATATACCCTGTTTCCACCTCACAAAGCATAAAAAAATTTGATTCCAAATCGTGCACGTTTGATATATTGTTTCCAAGATAACCTTCCTTTATAAGGCATCAAGCTTTCATCAACCAATAAATCACTTTCCGGTATGTAAAAATTACAAAATTTTTCCCGTAAATTTTCTATCACATTATACAGCTTCCAAAGTTTTGGATTTGGAAAAAAATCTGTTTTTTTTTTTTTTTTCCAGCTTCATTATTACTAAAATGTAAATATCGAAAAAGCAAAATAAAACGATTTACGGGCATTACTTTTGAGTAAACTGGAGTATGCAAAATCCTTCGATGAGACCAGTACATAGCCTGATTTGGTTTTCCGACAATACCTTGAAGAATTATTAGCCCAAAGAAAGCTTCATTTCTCTGTCATTTGTAGGGATCCATTTTTTACTGTGGGAGCACCTTGATATCTTTCCCCGGTTTGCTTTTTTTTCTTGTTCTGCATAGTTGTTTGTTTCATTGACAATTATATCCATTAGATTTGAATCCAGAAACATTTCTAAAATATCTAAAGGAGTGGAGTTTATGTTTACTGGAAAAGCTACACCTGGAGTACCTGTAAAAGGGAACCATGTGGGCCCTGATCGGCCAGAAGCAGTTATTTCACACCTGTCTCTCGCATTTCCTATATCATCATCACCGCCATCCGTTGATTCACTGCTACTTTCAATGTCGCTCTTCTCAGTTTCATCTGCGTCACTAGTATCCATGCCTTCAAAATCTTCATCTTCGGTTGAAGAATCTAAATCATCCATATAACGTTTCAAAGAACTGGACACCATTTTACAACAAAAAGATCCTGCGCACTTTGAACCAAAGTACTTCTAACCTCTAACCTTTGAAATCTTCAGTAAAGTGCTGCCATCTATTGAATTGAGTGCACATTAACTTTTCCCGAGATACAGTCGGGTTTGACAAAGAGATGATGCCAAAATAAACGTCTCCCGATATACAGTCAAAAGTCTTAATTCGGACACCCATAATCCAGACCTCAAAGCTACAAACTTTCTGCGCATGCGTAGTGTTGACGCATGCGCATAGGCGTTTACGTGTGAGCGTAAGACTTTTACGGCTGCGAATATGCATGTGCGCATGCGCCTAATACGTTTACGCATGCATTCATAACTAACTATTCTGTAATCAGTCACACTGAAATTTAACCTACTATTCAAAATATACCACAAAATAAGTTAATAAGGTTATTTTGATACTTATTATTTCACAACTGTTATAAATATTAAAAATGCCATTTCTGGTAAATTGATTACATGCTTGAATTTCAGTTTAATACAAGATAATTAAAATAATTTAATGTAAAATACATTTAAATGTTTAGACATAAATAAAAGTAAAGGTGTTTTTGCAGATGGCCTGTCTGCTTTAGCTAGAAATGGATGATTTGATCCAGTTTGTCACTTTTTATTGGTTTCCACAAAATTATTATAATTTAAACTGATGTCCAGATATATAGAAGGTTGGAAAAAAAGTTCGTTATTAATCAAGCGCTTCTCTAATTTTAGGCTGCTTTTATGCCGGCAGATTGAAAGCCAAAAGGCTTTGACCTGATCAAATATTGTGTGGATGCTCACAAAAATATTTAACGAAAAATATGCTGCTTTCATTGGTGAACTGATTGGAAGAAAGTTACATATATATCTTAACTTTCTTAACAAATTTCAGTAAGAATTGCAGAATACAAAAAAGATATCTATAAATTATGTGGCAACCAGTTCATCAATGAAAATAGCACATCTTTGGAAAAATACTTCTCAAATGAACAAAGACAAAATCACTACCAAACCCTAACATAAAATAGAACCTTCCCTTCAAACCAATAAAAAATGACAGACTTGATCAAACTATCTATTCCAGATCCAGCTAACAAAGCAGAAGTCTTTGAAAGCTACACTATATGTAAGACTGCTGAATACAGTCAAAAGTCGTTAATTCGGACATCCATAATCCGGAATGATCTATAATCCGGACCTCAAAGCTACAAACTTTCTGCACATGCGTCACGTTCACGCATGTGCACAGGTGTTTACAAGTGCGCGTAAGACCTTTACGGCTGCGAATATGTTTGTGCGCATGCGCGTTTAATGTATAACGGACGGTATAAGCTAAGCTAAAATTATCTAATTCAGTTAATGTTGCAGATTGCGTTCTTAATCTTCGAATTGGATCCGGCTTATTATTTTTTGCAGACTGTTAGAGCAATTTTATAAAAGTAAGCTTGAACTTTCAATTATGTCAAATAGAATTTCCGATATATATTTACTAATATGTAAAGGTATAATATGTATAACAAAAAACAAAACGAAAGTATATTTCGAAGTCCATTAAACAAAAAGTGGAATTGATGCAAAAAATGGATAAGGGCATATCATTTGTTTCTCTAACCATTCCGAAATCGGTTTATCAATTTCACGCTGCTCTGCGGCGGAGAGGGTGGGGGGGACGCTGCGCGACGTGCAATGAATTAGAAGTTGATCTGTCGGCACTATCCTTATCTTCAGGGCAGATGATTTTATTTGGCTTATAATTCCTTACTAAATGTAGTATTTCATCTCGATGTACTCTGTCTTTGGTATGATTTAAATCAAATTCCTCATCATTATAATTCGCTTCCAATAGTGAAGAAAGTGACACAGAGGTTATTGAAAACGAAAAAATTTCAGTTGACAAATTAGTCGGTATTCTCGACACAGCAATTATAGGACTTGAGCAGTGGAACTTTGTAACTGAACAAGAAATTATGTCTGTTTATAGAATTAAAGAGAAAGTATTATCACATAAAATGAAGCAACTTAAACAACTTACATTGAAAGAAATGTTTAATAAAGTAAACAAACAAATATTAAGTTTTTTTTGTAAATTTTGATACCCTTTAGATCATAATTGTTTTTTATTTCATAAATTACGGTTTCATATTTTTAATTTTATAATTTCTGCATGCCATCTTACCTGATTTAAACTGATGATCTATAATCCGGAAAAATCGATAATTTGGAATCACCGAAGTCCCAATGAGTCGGGATTAACGGCTTTTGACTGTACTATATTCAGGTATAACAATATGATGCACTCAAAAAAAATTACCCCGACTAATACTCGGGCATGACATTTTCGAGCACCAGTGATCTTGGGCATGACAGTTAAAAGGTTAAGAATTAAATTATTCTCAGAACAATTTGACAATTCAAATTGGGACAGTCAAACTGCAGACGTTGCAATTGAATCTCTATCATTCTTATCCGTTGATGAATTAGATTTTGAGAAATATTTTTGGATAATATTGAAAAATCTAAGACAAAGCGAATGAAAATAAAAAAATAAAGCAAAATAAGAGCCTTTAGATATAAAAAAGAAAAAATACAAACAAGATTTCTACACGGCCTATGAAGGAACAGAGAAATATGATTGCGCTTGCAAGGCACATCTTTTAGAACTTATAAACATTTCATCAACACGAGTCAAATATTTTGTATTTAGATTTTAATTAAAATTTTTTTCAGAATGTCTTGGTATTCTATATTTATGATTATATAGCTATAAGATACCATTACAGAAAAAAAAATCAAAACAATTGGTTAAAAAATATCTTTAAAACCCACCGTTTCCAAAGAGAGTTGCTCTAAGCAGCATGCTGTCATGTAAGAGGATTAACTGCTTGTGCATACATGAAACACCCATTCTGAAGGACGTAAAAGGGATGTGATAGTGTGCCGCAGCCAAATAAAAAATATTTTTTTCCAAAAAAAATTTTTTTTTTTTTTTTTCCAGTCCTGAACATGTGATACGAGATACCAGTCAGGAATAGTCACAGCTTTTTAAGCAGCAATAGCCATTGCAAGGATTCCAGTCACCACCAGCCTTATGGAGAGGCAGGGTGAAGCACTTTGGGGGGGACTTAAGTCTCTATATAATAGAAAATTATTGATGTTTGATTATTGTTTGTTACATAAGAAGGAATAGTGAATTCTGGATGCTCAGCTAATAATTTGTCAAATTTAGAGTCACCAAATGTACAGATATGCCTAAAGGAAACAAACTAAAAAAATTTGCCGCGCGCCTGTCTTGGAAGTGATAAGGCGACTATTAGGAACGTCAACGAGTAATTCATATTTCTTAAGGAAATCAGTACCCAAAATTGGCTGATTCATATCTGCAGCAACAAATAACCATCTAAAAGTACATCACAAATGGATCTCTTTGGACTTAAGTCCAAAGTAAGACGTTTATTGCCAAACCTGGTGATCTTAGTTCCATTCACAATGAACAAAACCAAATCCTGAGAAGACCTAGAATACTGGGCGTACTTTTGTGGTAATACTGACACATCCATCCTGGTATCGATTAAATATTTTAATTCTGACAAGGGATTGCCCAAAAGTATATGATTCACCCAGCGACTGCTCTCCTTGGCCAGCAAGTGATTTGACATTTCCCATTTTATGAAAGGAACATGGAGATTGACATTTCCTTGCGTGCTTGCGAAAATTTACATGATAGAAACAAAGGTTGTCTGTTTGCCCTTTGTAGAGATTAGTGCATTTGTATGACATATAGTTCCAGTATGAATGCCAGAAATTGCACTATGAGAATTACATCCGAAGGCAGAGATTAACTTACCAACTTGCTTTGTCAGTTGTGCTACCTGAAGTTCCAAACGTGTTGTAGCAGATTTACTTGGTTCAGGGGGTCACGATAGCCATATTCTCATAAGAGTGAAATGCGAGTGCGGTAATCTTATCAGTGACCATAGCTAATTTGCTCAAATCATCATCACTAAGATCAGCAAAAATAAATTCTGTATTATTAGGGGGAGTCTTGCAAGTCACAAAGATCTTAACAAGGTTTTGTCTACGGTATCACCTGCCGGGATGCGAGTCAACAACTCGGAGGGGCGCTGTTCGCCAAGTTCAAGACCTTGCAAAAGAGTACGAATTTTTGACGCTTCACTTTCAGAATGTATTGCAATTAGTCTTTGTTTAAGAGTATATTTTGCAGTAGCAGGAGGTTTTAAAATGATTATAGCTAACAGAATTAATTATATCAAAATCTGCAGCAGCAACAAGATGGTTACATTTTTTTTAAATCCAAAGTCTATTGGAAAGGGAAAACTGCGATTTCTATCTAATGCAGGATTCCAAAAATTTAATTCCAATAATTTCCAAAAAGGTGGTAATTTAACTGAAACATGCTATACCTGTGTAGCTGCTATATTTTCAATTGGAAAATCATCAGTTGAAGTTTTGTTATGTGACGTAACTATTAAATTTACAAAAGATGTATGAATCTAATTGCAAGCACAAAAATATCATCACTAACCCATGGTAAAAAAAGAATAGGAGACATTATGCATCTATAACCATTAAGAATACACAAATATATGAAAAAATATATGAATATTAACAGAATATAAACGATCTATCTTTTAAAAGTGTACTGTAAACATTATCCATAAGGAAAAAAAAACAACTCCAGTGAATACCAAGAACCTGCGATAAAAAATATTTTCTATAAAAAATACACTTCAAAGATATTCTTAGAAATCCAATAACATTTGAAAACGCTTACTTGGATCCTAAAAAACAATCATACGAAAAAATAATTTAATCCTACCTGCATTCAAAAATCCAATAATTAAAAAAGATCATCCAGTTTCAACACCAACATACAAACTGATGAAAATCTTCAAAATATTCTTGAGAATAATTCGTATGAACGTAATACTGCAGTGAAATTACAATATCCATTCAGGTTGCTTAAAAACTTCCTTTAGGAAAACTGCAGCATACTTAATTCAGGTAAGTTCTGGACCAGAAGATTTTATAACTAGAGAGGTGTCTTCCCTACGAAATCATGGGTGAAATCACAACCAGGTTTCAAGGCAGGTATAGCTGCAATGCACAGTGCAATATTGTTGTTTGTGCTTTATGTGATATGGTGATGTTTTATCGCCATTAGACTCTATCAGAAAGGCCTAAGAATCACAAATGTGAAGTTAACAGTTAAAACCAAATTTATTTAACATTTAAAAGAGAAATCACATCTTGCAAGAGGTTAAATATTTAAACCTTAACACATACAAGCTGAGGCCAGACAACTAATAGGCAAAATAAGGTGATAAGTAAGCAGTAAATGTCTTCGAGAAAGTTCAAGTCTTTATCCTCATTCTGTGGTGAGCATATATGAATATTGCAAAACCAAGATGATTTTTGCAACTTACTGCAATGAAGATTTCTGCCATGTTTTCGTGCAGTGTTGTGAGGGCTTCAGTACTGAGTCCTGGAGCATTATCAAGAAGGCGGAGAACATGAAAGCTAATGTTTTGCTGTTCTAAGTAATGTTTTACTTTTTTAACATATGAAATTTTCAAGCCAGTCATTAAAGAGGACATTTGCAGTGTGGTCAATGCTGTTCAGTACACCACGTTATAATTCGAATTTTTGCATTGGACAAATAAAAAGCAAAAATAAGCAATATATTTATCTAACAGTCATAGCAGGGGGGGACTGTTACAAATTTAAAGAATAATACACATCCAATAAGTAAATTTGTCACTGCAACACAATTAAGGTAACTGTGTAACAAGTCTAAACATACGGGTTAAGCCAGGGGTTCTTAGCCTTTTTCCCTGTCTGGGCACTTCTGACAAACACGAAATGCTGGCAGGTGAAAAAGTATAACCATTTTTAATATTTCTTTATTTTATTGCAATCATAAGCAATACCCTACATTAAAAAGGTAACAAAAAATTCAAAATAGTTGCATTTAATGCGATGTTTGGCATTGCATATAGTGTATAGCGGACAGTCGTGGGCGCACAAAAATAGCTTCGCGGGCACGGGGTTAAGCTACCAAGAGAAAGATATATTTTCGTTTAAGCATACTCGTAAGCATAAGGTCCAGAAAATCGCAGCATCACTTGTTGAGGGTTAAATATTATGGTACTACTTGTTAGGGTATGGTTTGGTGAATCTATCATTTCAGACAACATAACTTGAAAATATCCGTTAATTAAAAAAATTCTGCATTGTGTAAATTTCAAATTTAATATCCAAATCAGAATACGGGCAACAACCCTGGTTAGGAGAGTAGGTAGGAAATGAAATCATATTCTAAAATAATCAAATAACACTATTTATTCATTATAAAGCATAGAAATAAGGAAAATTATCTATCTCTCAGAAGGAGGAAATATTTAACATATTTTTGATGTGTAATAGAATGTACAGAAAATGAATCATTTTCACTTATAATCCTTATGAACTATAATTAAATAGCAGTGGTGAATACCAGTGGGTCGGCACGGGAGACAAATTGACACCATCTCCAGGAAAGAAAAGGAATGTGTAGTAAGAGTTTTTTAAAAGATGGTACTTATTGAATTGAGGTTGCCTGCTCCTCGGCTGTTAACAGCAAAACAGGGAGACTTCTCTGTTGAATCCATTAGACTTGTTGACGTTTGCTCCACTAGAAGAGATTCCAAAAGCAGTCTCTCCCTGCAACGAATTCTCTGCACGACTACATCACAGGAACTGGGAACCATCTACAAATCAGTGCTCCTCTTCCAGAGAGGAGTGGACCCTTTGATGAAGCAGGCAGTTGACCCTTCAAGATGGTTGTGCCTGCTGATTCTCACTCCGTAAACCCCGTTGATGCAGGGTATGGAAACTTTTACATAGTAGCATAAGAAATGGGTGGTGCTACATCTTCTTGAAAAAAATAAGTATGTGAAAGGCCCTAAATCCAGCCTTTCAAAATGTCAGGTCAAAAAAACTCGGCAAGGAAAATAACCCTTTCCGGAAATGGTGGCATACATCACCTGTCGGAAATGTACTCCGGAGGCTTAAAAAAACTGCACTTCTAAGTTTAAATTTCAAAGCCAAAAAATCTGTGCCACTTCTACTAAAAATATATGCTTAGTTGTAAATAATTTCTCAACCAATTAATCTAGGCTAAAAAAATATAATTCTGCCAGAAAGGCACACAATTTCTGTACAAAAGTATACAAATTTCAATTAGTTAAATTAATAATTTTAGTTTTTAAATTGAGATAACACTCCAGAAATACTTGAAACACTAGTCTCTTTAGCACGGATCTGAACCCACAAAACATATTTTGAGTTTTCCAAAAATTAACTGCATTAAATTTAAACAAATTAACTTATAAAAATAAATACTAGCAAACGCATAAACTAATTAAACCCTTAATTAATATTATATTACTAATAAGGTATGTAGCTGATAAATAGAATGAATACACATTAAGTAATTAAATTAATTAAGCTATGCAACATTCAAATTATACATAGGGGAAAACATTAACATCAACCATATGGAGCCTGTCTACAAGATTGAACCCAAACTAAGTCGAACTACTAGTACAGTCAAAAGTCGTTAATACGGACTCGTCGGGACTTCGGCGATTCCGGATTATCGATTTTTCCGGATTATAGATCATCAGTTTAAATCTGGTAAGATGGCATGCAGAAATTACAAAATTAAAAATATGAAACCGTAATTTATGAAATAAAGAACAATTATGATCTAAAGGGTATCAAAATTTACAAAAAGAAAAAGCTTAATATTTATTTGTTTACTTTATTAAACATTTCTTTCAATGTAAGTTGCTTTGTTTCATGTGATAATACTTTCTCTTTAATTCTATTAAACAGACATAATTTCTTGTTTAGTTACAAAGTTCCGCTGTTCAAGTCCTATAATTGCTGTGTTGAGAATACCGACTAATTTGTCAATCGAAATTTTTTCGTTTTCAATAACCTCTGGGTCACTTTCTTCACTATCGGAAGCGAATTATAATGACGAGGAACTTGATTTAAATCATATCAAAGACGGAGTACATCGAGATGAAATACTACACTTACTAAGGAATTATAAGCCAAATAAAATAAAAACATCTGCCCTGAAGATAATGATAGTGCTGACAGATCAACTTCCAATCCGTGGCGTGAAATTGATAAACAGATTTCGGATTTCGAAACATACTTTCGCTTTGTAGATATAAATTACATATTACTAAATACATATCAGAAATTCTATTTGACATAATCGAAAGTTCAAGCTTACTTTTATGAAATTGCTCTAACAGTCTGCAAAAAATAATAAGCCCGATCCAATTCGAAGATTAAGGAACAATGCAATCTGCAACATTAACTGAATTAGATAATTTTAGCTTAGCTTATACCGTCCGTTACACATTAAACGCGCATGCGCACAAACATATTCGCAGCCGTAAAGGTCTTACGCGCACTTGTAAACACCTGTGCGCATGCGTGAACGTGACGCATGTGCAGAAAGTTTGTAGCTTTGAGGTCCGGATTATAGATCATTCCGGATTATGGATGTCCGAATTAATGACTTTTGACTGTATTCAGCAGTCTTACATATAGTGTAGCTTTCAAAGACTTCTGCTTTGTTAGCTGGATCTGGAATAGATAGTTTGATCAAGTCTGTCATTTTTTATTGGTTTGAAGGGAAGGTTCTATTTTATGTTAGGGTTTGGTAGTGATTTTGTCTTTGTTCATTTGAGAAGTATTTTTCCAAAGATGTGCTATTTTCATTGATGAACTGGTTGCCACATAATTTATAGATATCTTTTTTGTATTCTGGAATTCTTACTGAAATTTGTTAAGAAAGTTAAGATATATATGTAACTTTCTTCCAATCAGTTCACCAATGAAAGCAGCATATTTTTCGTTAAATATTTTTGTGAGCATCCACACAATATTTGATCAGGTCAAAGCCTTTTGGCTTTCAATCTGCCGGCATAAAAGCAGCCTAAAATTAGAGAAGCGCTTGATTAATAACGAACTTTTTTTCCAACCTTCTATATATCTGGACATCAGTTTAAATTATAATAATTTTGTGGAAACCAATAAAAAGTGACAAACTGGATCAAATCATCCATTTCTAGCTAAAGCAGACAGGCCATCTGCAAAAACACCTTTACTTTTATTTATGTCTAAACATTTAAATGTATTTTACATTAAATTATTTTAATTATCTTGTATTAAACTGAAATTCAAGCATGTAATCAATTTACCAGAAATGGCATTTTTAATATTTATAACAGTTGTGAAATAATAAGTATCAAAATAACCTTATTAACTTATTTTGTGGTATATTTTGAATAGTAGGTTAAATTTCAGTGTGACTGATTACAGAATAGTTAGTTATGAATTGTTTAATGTGAGTAGTACCAAAACAAAGAAATAAGAGTTGGTGAATTTAATGAGAATATAACATATTAGTTTTTTACTACCAAAATGTAAAAAACTGAAAGTTCTTAGTTCACTATTATTCATGTGGCATATTATGGTAGTGCAATGTACAAAATGAACTGATTTATTTTTGCAAATAAATTGGCCTTTTATTTCAGAATTTGGAAATTTAGTTTTTAAATGCCATATTATAATCTTATTTAACAGTGTTATGTAATATACTTTGTATAATTTTCATTTTCTGATTCCAGGTTAATATTGATTGCTTTCACTTAGAAGAGCAAGAAGCTGCTGATGACTGCTATTTAAAATTTCGAGATACTTGTGATAAGATTCGAGGGCATTTTCATTCTATACTTCTTGCCAAAAAAGGAAAAGGGAATGAGGTGGTTATCTAATATTTTATTATAATCTATAATCAGAGTTGGTTTTAAATGATATTTGTTTATTGGGTTTATCAACAGAAATTTGGGCATATAAATTATCCTGTTGATTGGAGATTTTGCAGCAGTCATTGTGTACTTAAATCATGTAGCTGCAAAGCATTTCCAGTAATTATATATGTTGTGTTTTTCTCATAAGTAAAACTGAAATACTTTTGGATGAAATTAGATCATACTAGCTTACTCTTCTTCATACTAATGTGTTTGGGTGTGTCTTTTCATAATTTGTTTATAGGTCATTATCTAATGTAACTTGTACTTTCATGGATTTTTAAGTTTATTATTTCCAATGTTATTGAGGGTAACTTCTTTCTTGTTTTCGTTATTGCCCAACAAAGCTTAAATTTTTATGCATAGAATCATATCATGTAAGAAGATCCATGCCTTTTTGATTTTATGAGTGATTGCCCCTTTTACTGAATTCTTGGTGGACTACCAAAATGAAATGAAATGGTTCTAGCTTTTTGCGCATTAGCTTGGCAAAAATTTAGTTAGCAACGAGTTCACAAATGCTATCCAGAGCCAGGAACAAGTTTGGGACTTTTTTGGGGAGGGTCATGGATAGTCGGATCAAAATAGAGTACAAAAATCAAGGAAAGCCTTTTTACAAAGCACAAAAACAAAATGCATTGAATATTTCCTCAGCAGTGCCTATTTGGTGGATTGTGCTGAAAGACTGATGAATGTCTTATTGTAAGAGTTGCAGATAGAAGTGTGACCCAGAATTAAGCAGGAACGAATGGCATAGTTTGGCGGGGTTCCGGCCACTTTCATTATTTGATGGTAGCCAACTTTCATGGTCGATGGGGTTTTATAGAAGTAATGAAAATACTTTTAAGTTTATTTCAGAACTGAAATTAACCATGATTTAAATGCTTGTTTTATCTGGCAGGTAACCTAAGCTTAAACATCGCCATTACAATCTTGCATTTTACCTTATCTGTCTGTCATTGTTTCTTATTCTCCAAATTCTGACCTGTTTTGCTGTGGAACCAGTAGATCTCTATTCTGAGAGATTCTTCATCAGGATGTTCCATAATGTCAGCAATGTTGACTATTTTAAATACCATCACTTACTGTGATGTGTTTGCAGATTTGGTATGTTGTCAAAAGAGAACGTACAGCATCAAATCCCAAATCCATATATTTAGTATCTGGAATAATCTAATATCTGGCCTTCCAGACCCCCCCCCCCCACACACACCAAAAAAAAATTTTTTTTTTAACAAAGTCTACGAATGGAGAATATAATACTCAACAAAACAAAGGAAATAGGCAGTAAATGTGATTTTTCTTGCATGTCACATTCAAATACCTGCTGACTAGTGAGTGACATCGTTGCCAGTGACAATACATTCACATTGTACTGGCTAGGATCACAATTTCGGCTCTTGAGTTGTGAGGTGTTTAGCATTTTCTTATATAACCTATCTAAGCAATATATGAAGCTATAATACTGCCATCTGTACATTTCATCTTATTAAATTTAAACAGAGAAATTGTGCGATTTGACTAACAAAAAGATCATGCTTTGTATCTGGTGGGATTGTTGTATTATCCACAGAAAAAAGGTAAAACCCTCTACAGTAAGGTGTACAGTGAGATGCCAATTCCTATTGATGCTGCTATCAAGATAAAATGTTGAACTGAGTTCTGGCACAAAAAGGTGATGTTCCATCAAGATAATGCAGAACCATATGTGTCTGCATTTACCGGGTGGACTCTATATGGTCTCGAAAGGGATCTTTTGCTACACCCACCATATAGCCCTGACATCACTCCTTTGGACTTCTACCTTTTTTCATACCTGCAACTACATCTTGCTGGTGCTATCTTCCATTCTGCACAGGACATGCAAATGAAGTTGATCTGTTTTCGGACTCTTGGCCACCAAGTTTATGGGCCGAAGGCTTTGAAAAACTACCAAAACGTTGGCAGAAAATCATAGATTTGGGTTGGGAGGTGATTACTACCTCCTCTAAATGTGCTGCTTTCATGTTTTCCCCTAACTTTATTAAGAATGTTTTTTTTTTTGGCAGAAAACTTTTGTTACAACCAAATGCATAGTATGCTTAACAACAGCAAATGTTGTTGCTCTCGTAAAAAAGAGATCTATGTTAGATCCCTTTGGAAATCAATAATACTCTACTTAAAACCTGCACAGCTGCCTTTTTTTTTCCTCTTTAATTTAAAATTTGATAGTGTCTTGTTTTTCTTTCAATTAGATTTATTTATTGGTCACCTTTTTCAGATGCTAGGTGGTACTTACATGTTAGCACCTTATCAGAAGTTGCCAATAATAAGCAATCTTGTCATTTTCTTGTGCATTCTTTTTGTTGTTTCAACTCTTTTTATAGACAAATCAGGATTTTTTGGTCTTAAACTCAATTTTAAAATGTGTGTTTATGGGATTTTCCTGGAAACAAAAAAAAATCTAGGAAAAAATTTAAATTATCACCCTGAAATTTCTTCAGAAATGAAAAGTAAAAATATGTTTATAACGTTGCGCGCCTCTAACTAGCACGCAACCAAGAGGTGACTGTGAAAGCTTGTATAAACCACAGAGTCTTATAAAGGGTTTAAGTCCCTTTTTATTCAACGTAATAAATTATAATGGCGTCCTCTTGACGCTTACAGACTGTGCCCACTAGGCAGTCAAATAAAAATAAGAACCTGAAAAGAAAGTAAAGACAATATTCTAACTACGAGGCTCTCTAAAATAACTAACTCACCGCGTTTTACAAAAGCCGCAGCTAATTCAGCAGACTTGAAGCTCACTGGAACAATTGCAACTACTTCCCGCCAAGCACATAGGCCGCAACGCGGGGTTCTTCAATTCTCGATAACTACCTCCGCGCTCGCTAAGTAAGAATAACTCTCTCACCGAACTCGTTTCCTTCTATTTAAATCATACTACTTCCGCTGATAATTTGAATGCTTGCGCGTTCTACTCAAATTTACATATTCTGGCATTGGCAGTTCCAGGGGAAAGTAAGGCTTGACAGGAAAGATAGTTTAAACTTAAAATAAATGTTAGTTAAAATAAATATAAACCCTACATTTGCCGCTGCCAGAATTTGGAAAAACTTGGAAGCAGGTCCTACAAACGACCTGTTGTAAGTTTATCTAATTCTGAACTAACTGGCGAGAACCTCGTTTACACACACACAAAAAAAAAAAAAAAAAAAAAAAAACTTATGTAACAATTATACTAAAATTCTGTTGCTCGTTACAAAGCTTTCTTCTTACAGCAACTTTTCCTGGACTTCATCAATCAATCTTGGTCTTTCCTTCCAGCATCTGGAAGGAATAAGTATCAGTATCTTTCTACATACATTATAATTTACACTTTCTTGACACAATAAATTTTTGTTTTTAACGTTTCGTTTTTCTTAGTTATTGCTTACTTCACATTCATTCAATTTTTCAAGCATTAATTTAACTTTACCCTGGCTCTCCACCATGTGTGGTGTCAAACGGGAATATTCGTGTTTTAGTCTTACAACACTTCCCCTAACCACCATGATTTGTTAGAATTCAACAACCAACTAGACACACCTTACTCGACATTCTACAACTCAATGAGCTACTTTAATATTCTTAAAAATTCAAATGTAGGTGGAGAACCCTACAAAACACATTCATTCTAACTTCCCCCTCATTCATCTTTAAACATGCAGGCTTTCGCTCTAAAGCATGACTTTACAGTTTAATACTTAAATTTTGACTTCATTGCTTTTAAGCATTCACTTTTAGCATCTACAATTTTATGCTTCTAGATTAAATTCTACTTTTACATAACATGCAAGTATTTACATACATTTACAAAAGTTTAATACATATGCTTTTTACAATTTACCATAAAATGAATAAGAGAAAATAAATTTTTACTTTACTCATTCTTCGCCAAGCTGGCGGCACTGAAACTAAAATTCTTATTAGTACAAGAATACGAAGTTATTTTTATCTCCGGCCAAATTTTGGCTTTAACATAACAGAATTAGTCTTTCGACCAACAGAAAATGCTTGTTTTTAGCTTTTACACTTAAAGAAAATAATACTTTTGCCTTAGCTAAATAAAGTAAAACAAAACTAAGTCTCAACCGAGACATATTGACTTTCGTCAAAACATAGAACTTCGTACTTATGCATAACATTTCGGAACAAAAGAGAAAAAAAAAATTATAGAAGATTTTAACTTATCTTTGAGTTTTCGATGCTTGAAACTCCGTCATCCGTTTTTGACAAAATTGATCCCAAGTTAGAGGTGTCATGGATGTCAATCTTCTCCTTATTGATCTCCGAGTGTCGTCCCCGTTGCTCTTTCTTTTGCGTCCTCTACATGCTGGCCTCTTGACGGAGTAATCGTCTGGTTGTTGGCCTTTGCATTTCTGCCTGCATTTCGGCTGGTCTTGACGTCCTCCGGTCTGGAGTCCTTCTTGAATTTCTTCTGTTCGTCGTATTTTTGTGCCTCCTGTTGGCGTTTCAGTTTCCGGAACGGCGGCCTTGCTGGCACCTGACTCTGTGGCCGTGTGCGCGTTCTCCTTGATGTGTAATTTCTCCTGCCATCTTTTGTAGGTGGTGTTTTCGTCTTTACCACGGTTTCTTTACCCGGTTCATCTGTATTTTTGTTTTTCTTAAACGCCGGAGTTTGAAAATCCTTTTTTCTTTTTGATACCGACGTCCGGGTTGTAGAAGTGCTAGGTCTCTCTTCAGTTCTCCGTTTCTTGGGTGGTGGAATAGTTGTTGCAGTCTCTGGCCCTTCTATTTCATTTAGACTTGAGTCCTGCAAGAAACTTTTAAGGATTTCAAAATCATTTGGATTATAGTATTTTTTCACCTGGTCGGGACTTGCTTTACAGATTTCCCCTCTCTCGTTTTTAAGATATAAGACTACTCCTTTGATTTCCTGAATTACATAGGGGCCTTCAAACTTTGGAGCTAGCTTTGCCATAAAATTGTCTGGGGCACTTGATAAAGAAAATTTCCGTTTCAATACTTTATCACCAACTTTAAAATCTGCTTCACGGCGTTTTCTATCATAATAAAGTTTCTGCCTATTTCTTGCCGTATCCGAGGTTTTAAGCGCCTGATCAATTAGCTTTTGCACGTCCTTTTGTCTAAATTCCTGCTCTCTTTGTTGCACAAAGAATAATTTATCTAAAGGCGTAATTAACTTTCTGCCTAAAAATAATTCTGCTGGAGTTTTTCCCATAGTATCATGATGTGCCGTTCTTAAAGCATAAGCTAATTCATTTATGTAGCCATCCCAGCGCTTGTGATGTGTGCTAACGTAACTACGAATTATTTTTACTATGTTTTTATTAACTCTTTCTGCTATGTTAGCCTGTGGTCTATACGGAACCATTTTGATATGGCGTATATCAAGTCCATTGCATATGTTTTCAAATATTTGACTAATGAATTGTTTTCCGTTATCGCTAATGACTTTTATCGGTGCACCGTATTTTAAAATGTATCTGTGTAAGAATGCATCTGCGACTGTTTTGGCTGACGCGCGTTTAAGTGGAACAATTTCTATCCATTTTGAAAAATGATCTACTATTACTAAAAGAAAACGATTTTTATTTAACTCGCTCTGGGGGAAGGGACCAAGGAGATCTATGCCTAAAATTTCATTCGGAAATGTAGCGCGAATGCTATTTAAGTACCCGGCCGGGCTGTAATTAATATCATTTATTAACTGACATTGATTGCAGGACCTGACATACGCCGTTACTATTTTGTATAATTGCGGGAAATATACCGCCTCGCGTACCTTTTTTAAAGTCTTTCTGACCCCGAAGTGGCCCGCTGTTTTTTTTCGTGCAACTCCTTCAAAATGCTTAATCGAAGCGAGGCTGGGATGACTGGCTTATACTCAAGATTTTCGTTTGTTGTTTTCGTATAGAATAATAAATTATCTATTATTTCATAGTTTTTTGCTCTATTTCTTATCGCATCGATATCTGTATGCTCAAAGCTTTCGGGGTCTTTCAAATAAGCATAGATATTTCCAAATTCAGGATCAGCTTTCAGTTCAGTAATAACCGTATCTCTAGAATCTAAAATTTTTGAAGTCAACACAGCGCATTTAAGTTCATTCCCTTCATCGTCCAGCTTTATACGAGAAAGTGCGTCAGCTACATTGTTTTCCTTACCCGGTTTATATTTTATTGTGATATTATATTCTTGGAGTTTTAAAGCCCATCTTATTAACCTGGGCGTTAGGTTTTTTCCCGAGTAAAGTCTACCAACAGCCGCATGATCCGAAAAGACTGTTACTGGCGATTTGCCGAAATAAACTCAAAATTTGTGTACAGCCATTAATACGGCTAATGTTTCTCTTTCTGTAGCTGTATAATTCCTTTGTGTTTGATTCAATGTTTTACTAAAAAATGCCAGCGGATGGTTATTTTGCATAAGAACCGCACCCACCGCATAGTCTGATGCATCTGCCGCAATTTCCAGGTTTTCATCCCCCTCAGGGAATTTT
Source organism: Stegodyphus dumicola (assembly GCF_044657685.1). Classification (NCBI taxonomy): domain Eukaryota; kingdom Metazoa; phylum Arthropoda; class Arachnida; order Araneae; family Eresidae; genus Stegodyphus; species Stegodyphus dumicola. Next base: position 13,988,632 of record NC_140772.1, on the reverse strand, counting down.
AAAACAGGGGCATTAATAAGCGCTTCTTTTAATCTTTCAAAAGCTGTGTTAGCTTCAGCTGTCCACGTAAATTTACTCTTTTTTCTTTTGATTACTAAGAGTGGTTCAACAATATTAGCGAAATCTTTTATGAAAGATCGATAGTAAGAACATAGTCCAAGGAAAGACGAAAGTTTCTTGGCGGTGTTGGGCGGTGGGAAATTCTTAATAGCTTTTATTTTTGAATCTTGCGTTTCTATACCCTTTTGCGAAATTTTATAACCGAGATATTTAAGTTCTTTAGTTGCGAACTTGCATTTTGAGGCGTTAATTGTAAGACCGGCCTCTTTTAATAATTTAAAAACTTGTTCGAGGTCATTAATGTGTTGTTCCAACGTACTACTCGTTATAATTATATCATCTAGATAAATTAAGGTTGATTTTCCTAGGACAGGCTTTAGAACAATGTCCATAGCTCTCTGGAATGTTGATGGGGCCCCACACAACCCAAAAGGCATGCGTAAAAATGCATAAGTGCCCGATTTTGTTATAAACGCGGTTTTATGTATATCTTCGGGTCTCATAGCTATTTGATAGTAGCCAGACGTTAAGTCCAAAGTAGACACATATCTCATCGATTTGATCTGTCTAATGATCTCGTCTATAACCGGCAAAGGGTAAACTGGAAATTTAGTTATGCTATTTAGTTTTCTATAATCGATAGCAAACCTCCAAGCCCTTTTATCCGAAGGAGGAAACTCGTTCTTTTTCCTACATAGTACGACTGGATTCGCGTATTCACTATTTATGGGCGTTATTATTTTATTCTTTAACATCTCCTGAATATGTTCTTCGATGATTAAGTCTTTTTGTTTATCATAGCGATACGGTTTAGTCCTACAAGGTTTTTCGACATTTAATTGAATCTTGTGAGTCACGATCTGACAGTTTCCCGGTTTTTCTGAAAACAAATGAGAAAAATTACTCACCACTTGCTGTATTGCTTTACTTTCCTGGTCATTCAGATGGCTAAGGTCCAATTCAGGTGTCTCCGCAGGTTCCACCACCCTCTGGTTCATCTCCAGCACCACGGAACTATCTTGAAAATTTAATTTGGCCCTCGCGGCCCTTAAAAAGTCCATACCTAAAATAAGAGAGTGTTGGAGGTCTTTCACCACAAAAATTAATACTTTGAGATTTTCCTCTTTTATCTGTAAGTTTAATGATACTTTCCCGATGCAGTGACATGTTTTTCCTTGCGCCGCTATAATTTCCGTATTTCTGGTTTTAAAGAGTCGTATCCTAAAAAAATTCTTTTTGAAGAACTTTTCACTCATGAAATTTCCTTCTGCCCCTGTATCGATGAGGGCTTCTACTGGTACATCGCCAACCAGGACTTGTATAATTGGTAGCTGTGAGTTTTTTACGATGACTGTATTTAGATGTCTATTTGAGGGTTTTTCTAAAACTTCCGGGGTCTGGACCCTCCCTTTCACAGGCCCCTCTAGTCGTTTAAAGCTTTCCTTTCAATCTGTGTCTTCTGGGTACGTGGATGCTTATTTTCAAATTTTCTTTTTTGGGCCTTGACCTTCGAGTTTCGATGCGTTAGCTTGATAGTTCTTTCCCCCATATGAGCGATTTCCATTTCTGTTTCCTCCTTCCTTCTGGTACTTTGAGAATATGTTTCCCCTCTCGCTCTTTCCGCTATTCTGCGATTTTGAAATTTCACCGCGAATTCGAAAAGTTCCTGCAATGTGGTTGGGTTTCTAATTTCAAAGTAGTCTTGGACAGCGGGTAACAATCTTGGTAATATTATTTCAATTATCTCCGCATCGGGTTTTTTCCCATACAACATATCCGTTAGTTTGATTTTTCGTAAAATAAAGTCCGTCAATTGTGCTGTATCCCGTTGATAGAAACTATATAGCTCGGCTTCCAGCCGTGCGCGATCTTTCACCATGGGGAAGGCCTTTACTAACGATTTTTTGAAATTTTCAAATGTATACGTCGGGCTTCCAAATTCACCTAGAAGAAATTTGCCTATATTTTTCCACCATAGCGCGGCCTGTCCTCTTAGAGCTGATGTGGCGATGGCAACTTTTTGTCTTTCAGGCACAGGGTAGAGCTGAAAGTGGTTTTCTATACCTTCTAAAAATACAGACACCGAATTTTTTCCGTCGAAATAGACATTTGGCTTGATTGATGCTCTCAAAGTCTGGACCAGGTATCCAAATCCTTTTAACTGCGTTGTCATTTCTTGGTGTTGTCCAGCGGCTTCCATCCAGTTTTCGGCCATTTCAGTTCGATAAGTGTTCGGGCGCCAATATAACGTTGCGCGCCTCTAACTAGCACACAACCAAGAGGTGACTGTGAAAGCTTGTATAAACCACAGAGTCTTATAAAGGGTTTAAGTCCCTTTTTATTCAACGTAATAAATTACAATGGCGTCCTCTTGACGCTTACAGACTGTGCCCACTAGGCAGTCAAATAAAAATAAGAACCTGAAAAGAAAGTAAAGACAATATTCTAACTACGAGGCTCTCTAAAATAACTAACTCACCGCATTTTACAAAAGCCGCAGCTAATTCAGCAGACTTGAAGCTCACTGGAACAATTGCAACTACTTCCCGCCAAGCACATAGGCCGCAACGCGGGGTTCTTCAATTCTCGATAACTACCTCCGCGCTCGCTAAGTAAGAATAACTCTCTCACCGAACTCGTTTCCTTCTATTTAAATCATACTACTTCTGCTGATAATTTGAATGCTTGCGCGTTCTACTCAAATTTACATATTCTGGCATTGGCAGTTCCAGGGGAAAGTAAGGCTTGACAGGAAAGATAGTTTAAACTTAAAATAAATGTTAGTTAAAATAAATATAAACCCTACATGCTTTTAAATAGTTTTAAAGATTGATTTTCACATTAACTACCTAATTAAAATATAAAGTATGTAATAAATATTTTTTGCAATCATGAGTCATTAGTTTTTATTTTTTATTTATTTATTTTATTTATTTATTTATTTATTTATTTTTATTGTCTAGTTGTGCTGAAGTGTTTGTGATAATATTTAAAGTACCAAAAACTTAAATTTAAACTGCGCAAAATCTAACTTTAAACTGGTGTTAGTTTTATTAAAAAAGGCTATTCATTTTGAAAGTGACTGATGTGTGAGTACAGTGAAAAGTCGTTAATCCGGACTCGTCGGGACTTCGGCGATTCCGGATTATAGATCATCAGTTTAAATCTCGTAAGATGGCATGCAGAAATTATAAAATTAAAAATATGAAACCGTAATTTATGAAATAAAAAACAATTATGATCTAAAGGGTATCAAAATTTACAAAAAAAAGCTTAATATTTATTTGTTTACTTTATTAAACATTTCTTTCAATGTAAGTTGTTTAAGTTGCTTCGTTTTATGTGATAATATTTTCTCTTTAATTCTATAAACAGACATAATTTCTTGTTCAGTTACAAAGTTCCGCTGTTCAAGTCCCGTTAATTGCTGTGCCGAGAATACCGACTAACTTGTCAATCGAAATTTTTTCGTTTTCACTAACCTCTCTGTCACATTCTTCATGTCTTTATCCATTTTTTGCAGCAATTCCACTTTTTGTTTGTTGGACATCGAAACATACTTTTGTTTTGTAGATCCTTTGGAAGTTCCAGCATCGGAAATTCTATTTGACATAATCGAAAGTTCAAGTTTACTTTTATAAAATTGCTCTTACAGTCTGCAAAAAAATAATAAGCGGGATCCAATTCGAAAATTAAGGAACAATGCAATCATTAACATTAACTGAAATAGATAATTAGATAATTTTAGCTTACACCGTCCGTTAGACATTAAACGCGCAGGCGAAAACGTATTCTGCACTTGCGCACACGCATATGCGCAGTAGTCAAGGTCTTACGCGCACGCGTAAAACGCCTGTGCACATGTGCCAACGTGGCGCATGCGCAGAAAGTTTTTAGCTTTGAGGTCCGGATTATGGGTGTCCGAATTAATGACTTTTGACTGTATCTATTCTTCAGACAGTAAAAGTTTTTGCCCTAGAATTATTTCTAGAAAATACTTTTGCATCTTAAAAAGAAGAAATCTCCCCAAAAATGTATGGGTTTTTCTATATAAATGGAAATTTGCTTAATTATTAATTTCAAATTATGTTGATTCTCTACCATGCATATAAAATTTAGCTTCTACATGCATTTGAATTCTTCTTTCTTTGATTTAATATACAAACTAAAACTGTAATATTCTAATTGTAAATTATTTACTACTTCAAAGTTCATTTCTCTTAAAATATTTTCATATACTGATATTTAAAATTTAGTACAGTGTTGTTTGTGTTATTTATTTATAATTTTTTTTTATTTATTTTAGCATAGCATTGCAAAACATAGAGCAGATATTTGCATGTTAATAATGCGATTGAAAAAGTTGAATCGTTTAGACAAACACCAGTGGAAGAAATCTCGAGATGCAGTAAATGAGGTATTTTGATATAGTTTTATGTAGTTAAATCACATTATATCTTAAAGTTTAAAATTGTTTTACAAAGTAATATAAAGCAAAGTTGAGTAATTTGGTTTGCCTGGCTTTGTATTATGTGTTACAATTACAGATTCTAAGTTTGGAATAAAATTTCATGTTGACATCAATATTAAACTTTCTGTGCTTGTATTTTTAATTAACCATTGCAATGTCATTTTTTTTATCAGTTTATATTTAAAGTAAGTGACTATGTATTGTATATATTAGAAAGTAATATTTTTTAACTAATTTCAACTGTTGACTTTAATGTATTATTATTTTTAGTTATGAGATACCTGTTTCTGTAATGCTAAGAAATATAACACCTTTTTTATTTTATTTATTGCATTTTAGCGAAAGCAAAAAGTAGATGCTCTAAACTTACAGTTTCAGAATCTTCTGTATGAAGTTACTCATCTCCAAAAGGAAGTAACAAAATGCTTAGAATTCAGGTAAATTTCTCAATTTTGGTGTGGAATCGTCATATTTTTAGCTGATGATCTGTTAGGACTTTGATGTGTTATTAGCAGATGTTATAAATTTTGAAAATTTACATTGTTATTCTTTATCAGATTCTTAAATACTTGTCTCCCGAAGATAAATTTAATTATTTAAAACTAAATAATAAAAACTTAGTTATACCTTGTAATTCTAGTTAGTAAGTCCATAAGTATTATGTAGATAATGTTGTGCTTACAAATGCTTTTTTGTAAAGTTAAAGAAGTATTCTTTATTAGTAGGATATTTTTTCACATCTGTGATTTATTTTTTATGCTAAAGTCGGGTTTCTTACTATAGCGTTTGGAATTTTTTTTAGAATTAATGTGTTTAATAGGTCCCCTCTCCAATGCTATACATATACATAATGTTTAGGTAAAAGTTGTTAAAATGTATTGTTACGTTTTTTTCTCTTCCTATTCTTCTGACACCAGTTGTTGCTTTATTTCCTTCCTTCACGTTCGTACAGGGTTCGTGTGGATTTGGAGTAACACTTGATGAAGTATCGAAACACACTTTATTGGCCGATATTAATCAGGACAGCCTCTAATAACATTTTTTACATGCATCGTAGATCTACTATAAACACGCTGGAACAATCAGCGACGCAGCCTTCACACTGTCAGGCAATAACTGTGGAAACAGCCTCACTGCAAAGCACCAGAGTACAGCTCCCGACTCTGCTCAGTCGTTCTCGGAACTCCATGTACTCTTGAGACTCTCCACGTTACAACTTGCGATGCTCTCGACGGTACACTAGAGTACAGCTCCCGACTCCTCGGTTCACTCGTTCCCGGAGCTCAACACTCTCTAAGCTCAAATTCGCCAATGCACTAACTCGTGATACATTAAGAAACTTTTGGTGCACTCGACAACCAACTCGGCACTAGACTTCAAGACACTCGCTCACTGACTGACTATTAACTCGATGGACTCTCACTAACTCCGCATACCAGCAGGGTTTATATAGGTTTTGGCTTGTGTTCGAGAACATTGTGGGCCAAACCAGTAAGAATTCATTCCAGAAGGTTCTCCATCCGTCTACTGCACATCGCCGATTTTGTTGCCAAATGGACGATTTCTCGCCAAATATGGCAACCTTTCCTTCTCTTGCCATTTTCTGGCAACCCTAAAACTGCTTTGCGGGGAAGCCATCTTACCGCGCCTTTACATTTCGTAACACTATGAATGAAAATAATATGCATGGACGTATTAGCATATTCATGTTTTTTTGTCATTGTCTCGCAGAAAAGCACCATTTTTGTCTTTCTAACTGCTAAAAAACTAACCTCGTAAAAAAGTAAGTATAAATGTGAAAGATATATAATCAAAACTCCAGCAGTACTTATGTATTGACACAACCACCTTGGTGTAGTTTGGTGATTTTTTGTACAAGAAAATGTAAAAGTTACTTATTAGGAGCTTTTGTGACTTTTTTAAAAGATTCCCAATTTATCAATATTTATCATAAGTTTTCAAACATTATCAATATACTTTAGCAATTTAAAGTACAAATTTTAATTATTAGATTAGATATATTTAAAAAATAAAACATTTACATTCTTTTTTGCAAGTCCATGGTGTTTCATTTTTGCTTAAAAGGAATGTTAGAGTATTGCAGACTTGGCATCGCACAAACCTCAGAAACTTCAGCTGTCTACCAAACACATCTCATTAACATTCCCGTTAGAGATTTTGTAGCAAAATTCTGTATTCCTATAGAAATTTTACCGAAATTTCTTCCATTGTTGGCAACTTCCACAACTGCTTAATTTAAAATTATGTTTAAGGCCAAAAATATCACAATTTGCTTATAAAAAGCACTGGAACATAGAATACACCATAAAGAATGCATCCAAAAATCGTTATGTTACTTGACATGCTCATAACAATTCTTAGAGGATGAGCATGGTTGCCTGAAGAATGGCTATGTGCATGGTTGTCAGAGTTTGACATATTCTGAAAAGTTGTCTTCAACTAAGATGCATGTAATAACTCATAAGTACCATTCCAGTTTAGGAATCAGGGTTTGTATTGTTCTTAAAAGTTATTAAGAGTGATTTCTGTGGTGATTCGTTTTTTAATTCAAAAATGATAATAAAAAAAGTGCAAGGATGCCTTTTGTCAAGTTCTAAATTTACTTGCTCTAAAACGAGGCTGTATTATTATTTAAGATGTGATGGAAATTTTTTTAAGTTATTTTCATGGGAGATTAGTAATCTGCCAGCTTTCATGTAATTTCTACATATTTGCAATCCAACAAACTATAGCAGTATTTAACCATTTAACTGTTTCATTTTCCTACCATATTGTGATCAAAAATAAGGATATTCTTTTTAAACAATTTTGTATTCTAATTGATTATATGAATTCAAATCAGTTGTCAAAACTGTTACAAGTGTTGCATTTATTAATTTAAGATAATTTTTAATTACTGCAAAATTAAGGCATTTTTACTTAAAGTTGGCTTTTTCTCACAAAACTGCAGAACTGGAAAGAACACTTTACAGGTGATAAATGTGAAAGAAGTGAATTCTCTGAAAAATAATTGCGGCAGTGGTGGAGGAGGATTACTAGTATCCATTTCTTAAAAGCTCCAGACCTGAACGAGATAATCTGAATTTTCCATTTCCTCATCATCACAAGAGAATTCTGATAAAGAACTTTCAGGACTACCAGAATCATTTGTAGAAAATTCAGATTCGCTATCTTATCCAATATCAGAATTATATTTGTTATGAACCATTCACTGTCACCCATCCTTCTTTATTTCAGGATAAAATTGGGAAGTAATACTATTCACAAAGCTTAATACACTGAACACATGCAAACAAACTTGCTGAATTTCTTCCCCTAATGAAAAGTGGTGAACCTATCCTTGAACTGATTTTACAATCCATTCTCTCCTGGACACTGACATCTATTAGAAACACTGCTAAGTAAAAAGTGGGGAAAAAGCCAGGAAAACTCAGTGGATTGGTGTAGGAAAATACACTGCACGAGTTGTCTACGCGCAAATAAAAAAGTCCCTTTTCGCGGCACCCAAACGTCGTTCGAGCAAAACAGTTTAGTGGTTAATGAATAGAAATGGCACATATAAAATGCAATTTAGCGTTCAAAATTAAAATGCCAGCAAACCATTAGAAAGTTTGAGAAATGTCATTGAGAATGATACATTACATTGTCAAAATTTCAAAAGGTTGGGATACAGCTGAGAAAAGATGATCATATTCATGTCCAACTATAATTTTTATCTTGATGTCACTTTTCCAGTCTTTATACACTACCTGACATTGAAAATGCAACACCAAGGAGAAATGGTCAGAAAGTGATGAAACTCGGCAAACAAAGAGAGACACAAATGAACAATAAATTATCTTTATTTCGAAATGGTGTGCATAATACAGAGCAAGAACCACATCAGCTCATAGGTTGTAGGGCCACCTTGGATGATGATACACAAAGCAACATGTCTAGGTACAGAGTCACTGAGACTATGGATGGTGTCCTGAGGAATAACTTTCTATTCCTTCTCAGTCATTTGCCATATTTCATCTTCTGAATGCAGCAATGGCAAGGTCAGCAAATGGCATCCAATCACATCCCAAATGTGTTTAATTGGTGAGAGATCAGGAGAGAATGGTGGCGAGGGAAGCATTTGTACACCTCGCAGAGCACATTGGCTGATGCGAGTAGTGTGATGTCAGCATTATCCTGCTGTTGAAAGGCAACTGGGCACTCCCTGAAGGTAGAGAGGTGTCACTGGCTGCACCACATCATCCACGTATCGTTAGGCTGTCATAGTGCCCTGAATAGGAACTAAAAGTGACTTTGAATTGTATGCAATTACACCCCAAACCATGATGCCCTGTTGTTGCACAGCTTGTGTTTCACGGTTGCTGCCGAATCGGACCTGTTTCCACATTGATGCCACACTTGTACACGGAGACTATCATTGGAGAAACAGAAGTAATACTCATCTGAGAATACGACCTGATGACATTCCCTCGTCCACATTGCTTGAGCCCGACGGCCCTGAATATGAAATAGAAGTGACCTTGAATCGTATGCAATTGTGCCCCAAATCACCATGCCGTGTTGTTGCACAGTGGGCATTCCACAGTTTCTGCCGGAGTGGGCCTCTTTTCACATCAACACCACATTCGTTCATGGAGACTATCATTGGGGAAATAGAAGTATGACTCATCTGAGAACGTGACCCGGTGCCATTCCGTCGTCCACACCACTTGAGCTCGGCACTATTGGAAACATTTGCATTAATGATGTGGGGTCAATGGCAGTCTTCTTTCTTTACAGATGCCGCAAGTGCAGGCCACTAGCCGCCAATCGATGGGAAATTGTTCTGGCTGATATGGGAACATCCAGGGTGTCTTGAATATGCTGCAGAATGTAGGTAGAAGTGGCTTGCGTGTGCGCCACCTCTTGTCAGCAGATGCATCGATCCATGCATGCTTATGTCACTCTGGTTGCACCGGCAACCCTCAAACTTAAGACATTTCATTGTTCCAAACTTCATCACCACAGCCACAGGTCCAGGTGTGTGTCAGCTGATATTTGGTATATGGGCCAACCTACTCTTCTCAGTCTGATCACTATGCCCCTTGTAAAATTGTCTGTTTACTAGAGCTGCCGACATTGACAATGACCTGGGATTCTGACACATGTCCTCTGAGACAAGAATAAATTTTCTACGATGATTTCCGTAGCAGAAATAATGACACAAAATTTTAATATTCTGCAGGTTCCTTCCATTATATCTGCGTCAACGTGCACTGGAGAGCTGCACGTTTCACATCATTCGCATAGCTCAATGACGTGCACCTACCCTGAAATTTGCATAATTTTCTGCCCTCCCTGGTGTTGCATTTTGAATGTGGAGTAGTGTATCTGAGTGTCCCTGTTTTGAAAGTCGATCTTATTGTCTGCTTGGCTGATACTGAAAGACTTGAAATGTGGACTTGACTGCTTAGACTGATGCACTCTACATTGTAAACAACGAAAAGAACCTGCAGACCTGCACCAAACCTGTCTACTATTTCACAATAAAAATTATTTGTTGTGTCCATTAACCAGAAGTTCAATTACGTTTTATATTGAGTTTTGTGTTTATAAATAATACTGTTTTATGTATAGCTTATTAGTGCTGTATTTACACTATTTTTAACCTGAAATAATTAAAGTAGTTAAGCTTGTTTATATATGGTATGGTATGTATATATATATATATATATATAAATATATATATATAGGTCAAAAGATGAAGAAATTGAGCTTGTAACTGTTGAAGAATTTTACCGAGATGCTCCAGAAAGTATTTCCAGGCCTGTAAGTTACATTTTTTTAAAGTTTCTACTGAATAATATTTTAAATACTAGATTTATTTCCTGTTTAAAAATTTTTCTTTTATCATATAAAGTTTTAGTTTTTAAAGCGTATGTAAAGGAAATACTGAATTAGAATTGCAAAACAGTAAAAATTAAAAATGTTATGAATATCTCTTAATTTAGCTTTTGTTAGTCTTCACATTTTTTAAAAGTTTTGAAAGATACTTGAATTTTATATCTGTTTGTATTTGGAAAAAAAAATTCAATTTAATGTCCTTCCTTATGAAAAAAAGGTGAATAAAAATAAAATTGGAAAAAATAAAATAAAATTTTATTTGTTTCCATCTGAATTCAACTTAATAACCACTTTTCAGATATAAAAGGAAAGAATAATTTTTATATACAATTATGCACCTGAAGAATAGCTGAAAAATCGTGAACCAAATTTTTCAGCTTTCTTTGTAATATATTTATAATAGATATTCATCAGTGAGAGCTGTTTGTTGAGTTTTTGTGCTTGCAATATTTAAATGAATTTTTATAATCTGAGTTATTTGTCTGTAAAGAAATTCTTCTTTCAAATAAAGCATGTTAGGTGTTCTGCATTTAGAAAATATTTTTAAACAAAAACTAACTCATTTCTGCTGTTTTAATAATTTTGAATTTTTATATGTTATTTTATTCATTTAAAATTTGATCGAGTTAATGCTTAACAATTCTTCACTTGTTTAAATTGTATAACTTCTTTTACTGGTTACTAAAGTAAGTGATGCCTTAACTTCTGAGACATTTTTATGTAGTATTTATATTGACCAATATAAGGGGACATATAGCTAAAACCATAAAGATGCTGATGGTTCTTTCTTTGGATACTGTTCCTGGCAGTTGGATACAGGGTGCTTTTGTTGTTTTCCCCATGTGTAACATACAGCTGGAAAGTTACCGAATCCTTTGCAAAACTAGAAAGTTTTCTACAAAAGTGTTCCTTTTGGAACAGATCAGCTTTAAATAATTTATGTTTATTAGCAAACAAAAATCATTTAACAACTTTCATTTGATGTAACTTCACATTTTCTTAATAGGAAATTCATATTTTTGTTTTAAGTTTGGAAGCTTTAAATCTGAATAACTTTGAAAACTGTCTTTTTAAAAATCATAGATTTTTGTAATAACATGATTAGAATGCAGAATCGTAATTTAAATATATATATATATATATAGTCCTTGCTTTACATTAATGCCGTCACAGACGTCCTGTTGTAAGTTAATGACCAATCTTATTCTTGATATGTTTGATAATTAGTTTTTTTTTTTTAACATGAAATGAGTTTAAAAGGGCATGAGCATACATAACATTTATATGCAATTGATTTGTATAAAATACATTTGTTCTACTGAAAAATTCTGTCCGTTTAGGAATTAATAGAAACTAATACATTTCTCTTATCTTTAATAATATTTACTGTATAATATAACTTATGTTGTTATTTGACCTCTTGCCAGCATGTTGGTAATTTGTAAATGCTTTTTTTGGAAAATGTCATAGGAGAAAAACTCAAGTACTCCTTGGCCAATGCCTGCTTTGGTTTTGAATATTTTTCCTTTCAAAAAATTGTGCTAAAAGAGAAGCAAAAGAAAATCAGAGGTTGCTAGGTCTGGGGAGTATGGTGCAGCAGAATTTTTTACCCTAGCTGTGTGCTTTTTCTGACAAGTTACCAGAATAGCACATGGTCTGGCATTATTATGATGCAGTCTTATGTGCTTCATAGTGAACATTGCCGGCCTCTTTTCTTTGACTGCTTTGTTTAGATCATCCATTTGCAGATAGTATCTTTCTGAATTGACCTTTTCGTTAGGTTTCAAAAGCTTGTAAAGTGTTGGTCCTTGAACATCTCACCATATATACAGCATTTATCTTATTTGGGCTGAAGCTCAGTTGAGAGGTGGAAGGGCAGGTTTTCCAGATTCATTGTATGCTCTTTTCCTAATGATGTTTTTGTAAGCAATCCACTTTTATTTAGCTTTTTATCACCAGTTATCATTTGGTCCAAGAACGTTTCGTTTTTATTCTGAACAAGCAGATTTGTGCATGTGGTGACTCAGTCATGCAAAGTTTTCTCATTTAACTCATCTATTGGAATATTTATAGAGCAATATTAGTTTCTAGATATGGTCTGAAATAGTTTTGTGAGTCGAGTTAACCCTTAAAGCCTAGAGCACGGCTTATAATTAAGATCAAAATCACTTGCTTCAAATATTTCAAACCATCTCCTGCACATTTTATCCAAAACTGCTACTCCACCAAAAACTTTTGCAAATTTTGACATGCTTCTGTAACATTTATTAGTTAGATACACACACATGTGAAGAAATAGCAGTGCAGCCTGTGACTTTGCTTTCATGTGAGCAACCCTAGAAACTGTTCTGGATTTTTCTTTTTTCCCCCGTTTTATTGTTAAGGAAGAATAAGGATGAATTTTAAGATACATTACACACGAACATACACACACACTTATATATAGAGAGAGAAGAGACACACACACACATACAGTCAAAAGTCGTTAATCCGGACTCGTCGGGACTTCGGCGATTCCGGATTATCGATTTTTCCGGATTATAGATCATCAGTTTAAATCTCGTAAGATGGCATGCAGAAATTCTAAAATTAAAAATATGAAACCATAATTTATGAAATAAAGAACAATTATGATCTAAAGGGTATCAAAATTTACAAGAAAAAAAAAAAAAAGCTTAATATTTATTTGTTTACTTTATTAAACATTTCTTTCAGTGTAAGTTGTTTAAGTTGCTTCATTTTATGTGATAATACTTTCTCTTTAATTCTATAAACAGACATAATTTCATGTTCAGTTACAAAGTCCCGTTAATTGCTGTGCCGAGAATACCGACTTGTCAATCGAAATTTTTTCGTTTTCACTAACCTCTCTGTCACATTCTTCATGCCTTTATCCATTTTTTGCAGCAATTTTACTTTTTGTTTGTTGGACATCGAAACATACTTTCGTTTTGTAGATCCTTTGGAAGTTCCAGCATCGGAAATTCTATTTGACATAATCGAAAGTTCAAGTTTACTTTTATAAAATTGCTCTTACAGTCTGCAAAAAATAATAAGCGGGATCCAATTCGAAGATTAAGGAACAACGCAATCATTAACGTTAACTGAAATAGATAATTTTAGCTTACACCGTCCGTTATACATTAAACGCGCAGGCGAAAATGTATTCTGCACTTGCGCACACGCATATGCGCAGTAGTCAAGGTCTTACGCGCATGCGTAAAACGGCTGGGCGCATGCGCAGAAAGCTTTTAGCTTTGAGGTCCAGATTATAGATCATTCTGGATTATGGGTGTCCGAATTAACGACTTTTGACTGTATATATATGCAGTGTTATTAATAGAGTTAAAACTGTAAATTCATTCGTTCCGTTCCTATGATAGCACTAATGTGAGAGTAGAAACCGAAAACAGTAACACTCTAATACAATTTTGAACGAACTCCCAAAGAAAACCCATGGAAATTACAAGGTCGTACGGTTCTTAAAAGTACTTAAATTTTTTTAAATCGATTTTTGGTCCTTAAAAGTCCTTAATTTTGGCCAAAATCAGCAGAAGGTCCTTAATTTTAATCATCTGAAATTTCTGTCTGTTTTTACAATTGCCATTTTGAGAGTGAATTAGCATTTTGGAGGAGTATTCTTGGCGATTCACTGGCGTATATGGTTATCTTTTGAATGGGTTCATGGATTACAATTTGTTTCTATTTCTAATATAAATGATGGGATACTCGAGTTTCTTAACAAGAAGTGAAACATAAGCATTTCGAAACTCATTTTTTTCTAAAAGAGCTCTTAAACAAGTTTTCGCTTTTGGGGATGTGAATTCTTTTATTAAACAGTTCTAAATTTGGCGACTTGTCAACATTTTGGCGATTTTAAGATCAGTTTCTATAGAACAATTTTAATTCCGAGATCTGAAAATTTTTCAGCGATTTATTAAAACATCATAACATTGATAAATTTCATTAAAATAATTGTAACATATTAAAATTATAAAGCGTAATTTACGAAACAGCTCTTAGCAAAAGCAAAATTAGCTGTGTAATTAATTAAAAATGTCTTCTTTTTAATTTTTTCATAGTAAGCATTTAATTGTCTCAAAATTTTCAAAATTCTCTGAAAATGCATCACGTTTCTCTAAAAAATTAATTTTACACTGCCCCCTTTTTTTTTCCAAAATATTTCTGGTGTTGTATTGAGTATTTAAAACATTAAAGGATTTCTTGTTTTGAAGGTAAATGCATGTGTTTTATGTGCGCTTTGATTTAGCTGTTTGATGAAACTTCATGTGAAATTTAAACAGATCTACTGTTAAACTAGTATAACAGGAACATACATTTCCTTAAAAAAAATCTGATGTGTACACCACATGACTTCCTTGTACGGAATATTAAATTATACACATTTTTTCTTGCATTCCATTTAAACTTATTGGATTGAATTAAATCTACTTCGCCGATAGTGCATAAACCACAATATCATAAATGCATTCTTTAAAATTCACTCTATTTGTTTACCATAGCGACACTCTGGTGCTAGGTTCACTTAACAGTATTATATTTTGTTCATATTAAAACACACAATGCAAAAAATTTATATCATTTAAAGAATTATTGTTAGAACTATGTATAAAAGAAATTAAGCAAAAAAAAAAAAAAAAAAGAAAAAAAAGAAAAAGGACAGTTTTTCACAGACGATTGAGTATTTCTCATTCAATTAATTCAGTTCTCACTTCGCGACAAGACAAAAATACATAAAAACTCAAAATATCTGTATTAAAAATTACGAAGTAAATCTTAAACACTTATTTCCTCGAAAAAATTCCAGAAAGGATTAAGCTTGATTTAATTCGCAATAATAAATGAAGGCGTTATCTTTATTGCTGCGGAGCTGTTTCTCTAGATTTTCAACAAATCCACTATTCTGCTGTTTCAAATTTAAACAAGCAATGGCTGCCATCAAAAAAAGTATTGAGCTTAGCGGCACTTAAAAAACATTAAAATTGTTGATAATTCTAAAAATATTGCATACAGATTTACTAAACCAGAAGGTAAGAACAACATAATTCAATCATTTTTAATTTTCAAACATATAAGAGTAAAGAAACTGAGATCACTGAGGCGGGTAACAGAGTGGATATATATATATATATATAAATACATTTATATATGTTTGGTGCGGCAGATTGCAACCAAAGTATGAGGTGCACATCTACATGTTATAGCAGTCTTATATACAAAATTTCAACTTTCTGAGGCTACTTGTTTTTGAGTTATGAGAGATACATACATACATTCGTACAGATGCCATAAAAAATTCTCTTCAGAATTCATTTTAAAGCAGTTTTATAATTTTTTTGGAGGAAACGAGTTTTTTATTCTGTCCTTACATACAGATATCACGCGAAAACATCGTTAAATTGCATTCGATAGCGGTCAAAATGGATATTTTCGTTGAAATATGCTACCTCAAACTTTTGGCGATTACAATACTTCCTTTTTACTTCGTACAAGGAAGTAAAAATAAACACTCAATAAAAGAATGTTTAAAATATATTCATTTAAACATAAAAAGAATTGCAAATATAATATTTACAGCTCAGTTAAGATTGCATAACATTATACTATAGCGCCTCCGAAGATAACTGCATGATCATGTTCTCTGCTGTCTGCCATTAGCGGCATAATCCAAATTCGAATCTTAGATGGGGGGAGAAGGAAGGAAGAAAAGTTAATACAGTTTTTTATTTTAAAAAAAGGATTAATTTTACAATTGAAAAACTTTAATTTGATTTTTCTCGCAAATTCATTTTTTGTCAACGTGTTTTAAAAATGGTAATTTTTTTTTTTTTTTTTTTAAATTTTTTATTCTAATTAAGGTAGAGATTGCAAATATGCATTTGGTGTTATATTTTTTCCCTTGTATTTATTACTATCTAATGCACTTTCTACCGTAAATTTGGAAATGTTAAAGAAAATTGAAAGGGTGTTATTTCCCTTTTAAAAAACCTGTTTAATCGATATACTGACATCAGAACAATATTTTGTCAAAAGGTGACGATAAATTGTTGATGGTGTATTGATGAATGTCAGCTGACACCCAAGTATCAGTAATTTTTACTAGGATATAAAATGCTTTTGAATATTACAATAATGTAATTATTTTCAATGCAGTTATGTGTTCATAAAAAATAAGTCTGATAAATTTTGTAGGAAATCACGAAACATGATGCTCATGAATTAACGATGGCAAGGCTAACTTGGGAGTTAGAGCAAAGGAAAAGGTATCTGCTTTCCCCCTTCTTCTTTAATATTCTTAGATTGTTTAAAATTTAGAATTCTTGTGATATAACTTCATGCTCTTGTCTGTGTTATAGTTAATTGTCAAATGAATAATTGCTCTATCATTAATAAAAATAGTACTTTTTTATAATCTGCATCCCCCCTGAAATGTTGCCAACTAATTTTTCTCCTAATATATATGCAGAAAGCAACAACCATTTTGAAAGTGGTGGTACACTAAGAATTCCATAAGGCTGTATTCAGACAGTGGTATGTCATAAATGGTTTCAGCCGAGCTTCGTTGCTAGATAACCAGACCTTGCTACATTACAAAAGCCAATTCAGGGATTTGGGCATAAAGTTTGAAGCTTTCAACCATTAAGAGTGGACCAGTCAGATCAAGCATGCAAGACCTATTGAGCGGGAAAGCTGTAGACACATTCACACATACACAAATTTAGCTTCTCTAATTGCCCACGGCTTAGACCCTGTCTTGCAGGGTGAATGGAACTCCCTCATTTTATGACATATGACTATGCCTCGGTGGCATTTATACCACCATCTGAACAGACCCTAAAAAAGACCTAAAGAACAGATCCTAATGAATTAATAAATTTTAAAAAGGAAGAAACATCTGTAATAAAGCATGCCCCCCCCTCAAGGAAATCCTTATGTAATTTTTTTCGCTTTTCTCGTGTATACAGCAATCTGTTTTGCCGCAAAAAACACAGAAGAATTACAGAAATTTGGCACCTTCCACAAATTTTGGATCATTAAAGAAGTATAACTTCATTAAATGCAAATTTTTTCATTTTTTACTGTTGGACCAAATGCAATATTTCTAAAGAAATTCAACACTTTCTTTTTCATCAGCTGCCAAACTCTACAATCCCATTATGATTTCTTACAAGGGAAAAATATGTACTGAATGCAAAAACAAATGCTAATTAGAAAAATTAGTATTTGTCATTGCATATATATATAAAATTTCATTTTTTAAAAATTCGAAGGTGAAAATTTGTGCTTGTGTGCTTTGTGTGTGTGCATACCTGAGTTACAATGTAAATACATTTTGTGGACATAGTATGTTGCCTGTTGAATACTTTTCAGGAAGTTGTGAACCATCAGAAAGCACTATAAAAATAATTTATTCTTTAATGCCTCATAATTTTCCATTACTTATTAAATTTCGGAATCTGTTTTATCAAATATGGCATGAAGTGTAAGTCTTTATGTAAAAATTTTCTAATATCATAAATATAATAAAAGCTGACCTGTCCAGATAGTTGAACATATTAAAAAACGATCACAGTAGAGAAGCCAAATGAATAGAAGGAATTTTCAGTCTAAAATTAGGAAAAGTCATCTTATTTTTAAATCAGCCTGACTATCAAAAGCCGACATTTAAAAGATTGTGTAAGATTTTGGAAAAGAGTGCATTTTCTTCATAAAAGCCAATGTATGTTTGTAGACCTTTAATATATAACCTTTATTTAGTTAGATAAGCAACAGAGACTAGTTATGAATCTAGCATATAAAAGACTTAAAACACTTGTCATATGTTTTTATATTGTATTGCCATTGTGTATCCATTTTCAAATGAAGCCATGTATACACATTTTTCTTGCTAGCATATTTTTGAAAATACCTCACTGCATGTTGTTCCATAGAAAGAAGGTCCCAAATTTTAATAATATTTTTAAAACTCTAGGACAAGAAGAGATAAATATTTAAATTTATATTCTTTACAAAACTAAACCAGCTCATTGAAAACAAAACAGGTTTACAAAAAAATCATATTGGCACTACATCATTCTGTATGGTGCTTGCTTTTTCGGGATGAGGGAAGTTATTAAAAATAGTTCGGTTAATCGAATACTGGATAGTTAGGCTTTTATTGTACTTAGATATCTGATTGCATTTCATATTTAGCATTTTTATTGGGGGCAAGGCTTGAATATTACAAAAAATACCAACACTGACTGATTCTTAAGTCCTATCTACAAGAAGAGATAGATATTTCCAAACAAGTCTCCCTCAGATACATCTGTCTTGACAGCATTTCATCTACAGAGGGAGATTTTGTATCCAAATTCCAAGCTACTAAGCCAAACAGAGCGGTCAAAGCAGTTAACATGAATAGAATTAATAGAATACCTCCACTGATCTCACAACAAACATAATAATGCTCAAAGCTTTTTAACTCCTGTACAAAAGCCTCAGATATGTATCTGATGTGCGAGAGATATGTTTCCCTGCGTAGACAGAGTGGCGCAGTAAACGCACTTGCAGAGATACTACTTGTTTGGAGATATGTCTCATCATGTAGATGGAGCTTTACAAGCATTTGACAAACCTAAAAGTTCTTCTGAGGATTTCTCTACAAAGGTAAAATTTTTATTTCTTTTCAAGTCTACTTTGATCTCAAGAAGGTATTCCATGTAAAATAATGGGAAAGAGGGGATAAGCAGAATTGAGGAATAAGCAGCAATGTAGTTCAGCTTGTCGTTCTTTATTGTTTATTCGAATTTATATGGAGGCAGGGAATAACAATCCATTTGATGCCGTTTTGAATGTAATTAAGAAATGCTCACCAGAAGATTAAAAAGAAAGAAAAAGAGATTTCATTGCCAAATGTCATCAATTAATTGTTCTTACAACTACTTATTCCTTTCCGTTCATTAACTAGTCAAAAATTGTGAAAGTTTCAAATGATAATTTTTCTACTTCCTAACAAAGGAGCTTCTATTAGCCACCTAAAGGTAAGGAGCCATAGAACTCTCATAAAAAGACTGTCAGATGAACTGTTACAGTACATTTGGGGAAACTGTACCTTAGGCTAATTTCAAAATTTAACGGAGGGTAGAAACAGAGCATGCAATTGCAGCCGTTTGTTGTTTAAATGAAAAACCATCTTTAACATTTTGGTTGTGAAAGAGTTAAGAAGAGTTTTTCTTCTGATGATCATGCACTTAATTTATTGTGTGTAGTAATGTTATTACCAATTTCTGACTTTTAAATTTATGTCATAAAAATTCAATTAGTTCTGTGTGTTTAAGCATTTTTTTAAATTAAATTAATCTGCTTTTGTGAAATATGCTATGTATATTAATATTTATAATTAATTGATCTCTTTAACTAATATTTAGCTCTCTATTTAAATAGATTTGCTGTGAAGTTGAAAGAAGCTGAAGTTACCAAAGAGGAATATATTCAGAAAATTGAAAAACTCCGTGAACAGCTCTCTAATATCTTACCAACTTTGCAGTCAATAATTGAAGTAATTATTTATTTTTCTGTTTGCCCCTTTGCTTTTGATTGTTTTAATTTATATTAACCTCATAGTTTTACTGAATTTCTTACTGTACTGTGAATAATGAGAATTGTGTTGTTAAATATAGGATGCACCAAAAGTCACCAGACCTTTTTTTAAAAAATTAATAAATTGTTGTTTGAAAGTATGGATGATCTAAAATTCATGTCATGAATTCTGAGGGGAAATAAGATTATTTATGGGGTGTTTTGGCTTATTACACAAAACATGGGGTTGATGGGGTACCTTGGCAAGAAGCGAGAATTGAAATGTTTTAACTTGAACAACTTGATGAGAAACAGAATCTCCCTAATCTGCACACGTGCATACAATTTAATTTTACATGACATGCATGCCAACCCTCCAGTTTTTCGTCACATCTCTCGGTAGTTCATTGAATTTCCCGGGTTTTAATTTTTAACCTTAACTAAGGAAAGTGTTTTTCAAGCTATGAATTAAATTTATTGAATTAATGAAATTTAAATTGTCAAATTTTATTTTATCATCCTTGTAATTTTCAAAAGTTTTTCTTTCTTATTCAAAGGTTTCTTGTTTGCCATTTTAAATCAGAAGAGAAACATGCCAAAGTGAAACATAAAATTAGTAAAGCAACAACCTTGTGTTTGGCATAGGTTTAATCAAAAACTCAATTAATTTTGAGGACAAACAACTACAGGTTCCTCTTCATCAGGAGCAAAGAAATCTGTAAGACTAGAAAGCAGTGGTTGTATTCATGCATTATAGGATTGAAGCAAACAAGAAAGTCTCACCATCTCTCAGCAGAAATAGTAACAAAAACTAAAAAATTAAGTTAATGGAATTTTAAAAAAGTATTAGGAAGGACTGGATTGGACTTAAAATAATTAATAAAACAAGCTAAATCTTTGTGAACATGAAAAGCTTCAAGAAAATCTAATTCACCAATGGAAGAAGCTTTTTAAAATTTTAAAAGATTTTTAAAATTAAATTCTATTTAATTAATAGAATTTTAAAAGCTTTAGGAAGGACTAGATTGGACTTAAAGTCATTAACGAAACAAGATAAATCTTTGTGAATGTGAAAAGCTTCCAAGAAAATCCAATGCAAGAAGTTTTTTGCATAATGTTTTCAGACCCAAAGTCAAAATTATAATTGAATTTCCAAGTATGATTTGCTGTCGAAGACTTGCTAATTTCAAGATTTATGTTCTTTGATACAAAACTTTAATGCTGTTTTAGTTTGGCTGGTATATCTGAAGCCACCTTGCCACAGTATGCTGTAAATTCCCCAAGAATTAAAGTCAAAAATGGCATCTAAGATTAAAACTATGGATTTGATAGGTGAGAAAATGTCTTTGAAATTTCAACTTCTGGAGCTGTCCAATTTTATAACTGACAGAATGATGAAATGAAAGCACAGCAAGGTTATTAATGTTATTTCTAACAGCGGAATATCTTATTTGATGGGAAGCTGAAAAATTTTCAAATGCCTTTATCAATAATCTTGGGAGAAAATCCTTATCAACAGCAATTGATCTCAAATAATTGAGTTTGTTAGCAATCAAAGATTCTGTGAGTTCGTTAGCAAGCAAAAAAATCTGAGAAACAAACTTTGAGAGCACAAAAGTACATAATAATAAGGGGGGAAAGCCATTTTTTGCTTAGCCAGGTTCCATGGCTTAGCATGAGTGGCAGAGAAAAGGGTTTACGGTTAATATTAGTGCTGAAATCAGATTCATTGTGAACTATAAGTATATAAAGGAAGGCAACGATATTGTCCAAAGAGACTTTAGTAATAGGAATGATCTCTTCAATTTCAGTATGTGCAAAATGGAATTTTCAAAGCCTAGTTTCATTTCTCAAATAATAATGCATATAAATGTCAGTAAGTAGAGGACTGAGAGGAATACTCATAGCTAATCCTTCGATTTGGCGATAATATGCATTCTGGAAAAAAAAGCAGGTCTCACTCAAAGAGGCTTTAGTAACAGGAATAAACTGTTCAATTTCAGTATGTGTGAAATGAAATTCTCAAAGCCTAGTTGAAAGATATTTTGGTGCTTCTTCGACTGGAACAATACTAAACTGTGATTTAACCACCTCAAAAGAAATCATAATGGAATGCAGGGGAGAAAAATCTTTGAGTTTATCGATGATTTCAAAAGAATTTTTAGAGTGTGAATATTGCGAGAAACTAAAGGATCAAATCTGAAAACTAAATATTTTGCCAAAGGATATGATGACATTCCTAAGTTGGAAAGTATAGGTCAAAAACGAATTCCAATTTTATGGACTTTGTGATGCTTACAGAATATAAATTAGTGTGAGAGAGTATACATTGAGTAGTCGATTCTGTGAAATGTCATATAATGAAGCAACTGCATGGCATTTATGCAAGCTTTCTTTTATTAAATGTCATTTAAGGGATAAGATGACAATCCAGCTTTGTCTTGGAAGTTTTCCCTCCCCAAACACCCAAATTTGGGCTTAAATGCACAGGCAAACTGTGTTCTTTTGTAACAACTTATTAATTTTTTATGCATTTTTAAAATGTCTTGTGACTTTTGAGGTACTTTGTATGTTATTGTAATCTGGACACTTACAGTATTACTTAGAGATAACTTCTAATTACCAAATTATCATGTATAATTATATGGTTTTGTGTGACAAAAATGTTTATGTAAATGACCAAGTTACTGGCTTGTAGTGCTTTTAATGTAGCTGGCAAAAGCATATTAAAAGAGGATTGATTGATTAATTTTATTGTTTTCTAGACTGCAGAACCACTCGAGAGCAAGCTTGGAATGCAATTTCAAGCTTCACATTTAAAACATCAGATAGCAAAGTTTCTTCCTACACCATTGTATATATTGTATGTTGAAGCATGTGCATATAAAGAAGTCTGTGGTATGTATATTGCTTAATAGTTCTTATCAC
Source organism: Stegodyphus dumicola (assembly GCF_044657685.1). Taxonomy (NCBI): domain Eukaryota; kingdom Metazoa; phylum Arthropoda; class Arachnida; order Araneae; family Eresidae; genus Stegodyphus; species Stegodyphus dumicola. Next base: position 13,965,687 of record NC_140772.1, on the reverse strand, counting down.
AGGCAAGAAAAACTTAAACATTTTGAAAATAATTTAAGGTAGTAAATCTCTTTGTATTAGATAAGAAAATAGAGATTGCAGTTGAAGGCAATACTGATGAAGCTAAAGTTCTTCAAATGAAAACTGAGGATCTGTGTAAGTATGGTTTAATTGTAGATCATGATAATAAAATGTTAAAAATAAATAAGTAAAATTTGTTTTAGCTTAAAGTTTTGTTAATTGATTTATAAATAGATTACATGTAGGAAAAATGCTTGATTTGCTACAAATTACAGCATTTATATATTAAATTATTTTACATTCCTTCCTATATATATATATATATAAATAACCCATTCCATAAAAATTTATTATAATGTTCTTTGTACTGATTTTCAAGTTATTGTATCACTTCCATTACATTTTCTGTTAGATTTGGGCAAGCTGTGTGCCTGCAGGACATTAAATTGATGAATGCACAGTTTAATATTGTTGAATATGAAACATGTTGTATTGCTTAATTATATGTTTGTGCAGTAGCCAGTTCAGAAACAGGCTTTATCTTTTACTTCTCTCACCACACAAAAACCATGTAGAAGATATAACTGGAAATGTAAAGCTTTAAAAAAATATGTATATTTAAAAGGGTAATTTTGTACAATTTTTTTTTTTACACATTGATTTTTCTGAGGATTTCGAAACAGGTTGTGTTTATTTTTTTTTACAATAGTTTCTTGCATTTTCAAAATAAATTTCTTAATTCCGATATGATTATGATTTGAACTTACTTTGTTTTAATATATTTATTTATATATAGTTATATAATGTAGTTATTGTTTTTTTTTGCCTGTAATATAAACCTAAATGTGTATTTTTCAGCGGAAGAAAGTGGGGAATCTGATCAAGAAGATACATCTGAAATGGTTGGTTGTAATTTTTTTATTTTATTTTATAGTCCCTTGGTATTTAAATGCTAATAATTAGCTTCCCCTTTTGGATGTGCATGAATGTGTGTTTTTCCTAGTTTTTTTTTTTTTTTTTTTTTTTTTTAATACTTTTGCCTTTATGTTTGCAACATAGTTATTTTGTTTATTGGTTTTGAATGCCTGGAAGGTGATCTGGGCCAGGTACATAAATGATGTGGAGCCATATATAAAATTCAGCCACTATGTAGATTGATTCTTTTCCCCCTTATGAAGTCCATGATGGGGCATATTTTACATGAATATACCATGTGCATATATTGTGTTATCACATACAACTACACCTAATCCACATTATATAACATATAAGTATTGAGTGATGACTTGATTATACTCCAGGTGTTTCAAAGCTATCCTGAAAACAAGCAACATTTTTCTTATGAGTCTTTGGCAGTAGAGACTGTTCCTCATGAATTTTTTATATCCCCAATACATAATTTAACAACACTAAATTGTATTTTCTGACCTTTCATTACCTCTTACAGTACAAAATGCAATTCTAACTCATCCAAAAATTGCAATACTGTTTCCGTGCTACCAAAAATTACATTTGGCTTGACTGTATCCCTAAACCATGGATTCCCAAACTTTTTTTTTTTTTTCCGTACTGCCCTCTTTTTAAGCAGAAAGAAACAGCAACTCCTGTTCCTGAAATCTGTAAGGTAACCCACAGTTTTTTAACTGTGGGGGGGGGGGGTTATAGCCCATTTTTTCAAGCAGTGATTCAGTAACATCCCTCTTAACCCTCTGACTACTCAATTTGTGGAATAGATTAAAATCGATTTTAAAAAAATTTAATTAATATATATTGGAGAATTGAAATATGCATTTTTTTCTTTCTAGAAAAGATTTTTATATATATTTTTATCATGAGAAACTAAGCTGTCAGAAAAACCCATTTCAGATGTTATCACAAAAAAATTAATAAATTTCAATTGAATTACAGTTAATTTCTATTTATTACAAAATATAAAAAAGTAAAATCTATGAAACTTTAAATATAATGCACTGAGCGAAAAATACCTTAGAAATGTAGTTTAACATGATGGAGTTCGAAACAGGGTTGAAGGCAAAGTCCGACTTTACACCAGATAAACATAAAGTCTTTACACCAGATTCGTGTTTCTTTGAAATAATCCCCCCCCCATTTGCATCTTTCATAACTATATAACAATTCATCTGTTTACAAATTTATTCACACGACTGTATATTAAATCACTTGCCAATCAAAATAATTCTCTGGACTGCGCAGAGGTATAAGCCAATGCTACAAATCAAAAATTAAATTGGTTAGTTTATCCCGACTAAAAGTTCTCTGTGTACTCAAAGTATACTCTCTATACTTTATATATTTTTGGAAAAAACACACTGTATATTGTATTCAATGATATAATTCTTATTCATCCAAATTATTATCATAATGAGCGAGGAATTTGTCTCTGTGTAGGCAAAATTTTTAATACCCATCTCATAATATGTGGAGTCCATGTTCAGGCTCTGTATCACAACACTTTATCTCTTAAACATCTACAACCACCAGTATTGTTGAGAATTTGGTTGAGATAAAAATAGTGTCTTATTTGGCAGAAGCTCAATAGTCTCCTATAACTTTATCATAGTTCTCAATAGTCCTGTGTAAATGAATGTCATTGTGTGGGAATGATCCACATTTTTTGTAAATAACCTATAATGGTTGTTTCTAATGATAGAGTTTCTAAAGTTGCTCCATACATTGTTGCACTGATTGTTGCTTTCTTTTATATCTAAAGTATAACCAGCAACAAGCCTTGTTCTCAAAAGATGATAGCCATAACTTGGCAAAAAAATAGCAAGAATTTCAGTCTCAGGGTCTGGAGAAGCTTGGTTGCTTCTTTGCCAGTATTTTATAATAAAAGTCATGTTTCATTATTGTTGACAATATGTTCTAGAAAAGTCGTGGCTGTGAAACAGGACATTATTGCAAACGCTGCATTTCTTTATACTTTGTGAAGTATATTATATATGTACCTCATTAAACCGTAGTCCAGGGTTTCTGTGGTTCGCAACCCCCCAGGGGGTCGAGGGACCTGCAGCAAGGGGTCGCCAAAAAATTTAACAGTTTTGATATTTCTTTAACTTATAATTTTACAATTACCAAATATTTTTAGACAATGTATCTGAAAATAGATAACGATAAGACAGTACAGACAAAGAAGAAAACAAAAACATTTCGACGCATTCTTTTTATAATCTAAACGTTCATTTTCCTTGCTTTGCAAATGATGCTGTCATTTCATCTGTTACTTATTTAAAATTTTTACATTGTTCTATGTCTTAAAATTAGAAATTAAAGTTAATGACCTAAAACTGCAATAGTATATTACAGTTTAAGTGAAAAAACTGACGGCTTCACTCAGGCATGTATCAGATTTGCACAATACTTATGGGGTCCCACAAAATTTTTTTAAATATTATGGGGTCCTGGGGGGAGTCGCGAAAAAAATCTCGGTAATAAAAAGGAGTTGTGAGTAAAAAAAAAAGTTGAAGAAACACTGCTATAGTCATTTTTAATGTTCTTCATTACGGATGGAATTCATGCTTTAATTATTTAAAGACTAGTTCATCTGTTCTCCAACACTACAAGAGACTGAAATGTGTTTAATTTGCTTTCATTTGTTCGCCTTTGTGTAGCTATTACAGGTTATTGATTGTCCAATTTGAGATTCTGCATACTGTTTCACACATGTTGCTTTGCTTTTCACATTATTTTCCATTCTATCAGTTGGCAATGAATATCTATTACCAGAGAAGATCTCAAATAGCTGTGACAAAATAATTTTCTTGTTTTAGATAACATCGCACTGTGTAAGACAGTCACTGAAGATCCTATTCCTCACTGAATGCCTCACTTGTTCAAGGAAATAAAAAAAAACATAAGTAAGGTGCTCACCCCAAAACACAGAAAACAACAGGGTTGCCACGCTACCTGGAAAACCGGAAAAAGTCGGGGAATTCGGAAATTGACCAAAAAATTTGGGGAAAAGTCAGGGAATTTAAGTGTTTTAGTCAAAATCTGGAAAAGTTGAGGAATTTCATACAACGATCCCGCCAAAAAAGGCGAGTTTTGCGCCGACGTCGGAAGAGATCACTTTTTTGGCGAATTGTGTATCACGTGAGTGTCATTCGGGCAGCTGGCATAGAGCCATTTTTCGCAGCTCCAATTTGATTGTCTTTTAGAAAGGCAAATCAAGTTTCCCGCAACTTTTGGTTTCCAGTAACCTCGAGAATCGCATATGCAGTGCATGAACTAAAGAAAGTACCTGTTTTCGTATAAAACAAAATGGGTTTAATCCTAGTATACGGTACCATGAAGGTTAGAATAAAAAAATATGTATTGTAAAGAAAGAAAACCTCTCTGCAACAGACGTGGCTCCGTTCCATCATGGAGGGAAACAGCTGTGCATGCGCGGCATATCTGTCGCCAAAGCTCGAAACCGGTGTCGAAGTTCGAAGGTCACGTTATCAAGAATTCATAAAATGAATATCGTTTAAAATTTCATTAAACTCGAAAGGAAAAGAAAATATTTTTTTGGCGCAAGTAAATTAATTCATGGATTAGTTATTTTCAGGGAAGAAAAAAAAACTACAAAAATCCGTTTTTAAAATTATTGCGAAAAATCCAAGAAAAAACGTTCTTTGATAAAACGTTTCTCCTTGGATTTTTTGCAATAATTTAAAAACGGATTTTCGTAGTTTTCTTTTTTGTCAAAGAACGTTTCTTCTTAGCACGTGTTTCTCAATTTCCTGTACACATCGCGGAGAGGGAAATTCTGGCCGCCAGGTTCCGTCGCCAAATCCCTTGGCAAATTTTCCCTCCGCTTTCTAGCCGCATAATAGAATTTACGTGTATGGAACCTTTTCTTCTTTACATAGACGTTCTTTGTTTAAAATAATCTCCATGTATGGTAAAGCGGGATTTGGCGACATGATAATGAGCAGTAAACGAGTCATTTTGTTCTTGGCGACAATTTTCAAAATCGTGTAAAAGCCGTACCGTATACTAGGATTTTACTGCAAAAATTTTTTTTTCTTTTCTTTTTAATAAATACCTTGTCATTTTGCAGTAAAATAAAAAAAATAGTAATCAGTCATCTAGGCTAACCATGTAATATAACTATATTCGCTAAAATATCGTTGATTATTCTAATTCAATTTTTAAGTAATTATCTCTATTTTTATGTTATTCATATCATTTAATGTTGCTTCTTCCCTCTAAATTTATTTATCATTAGTAAATAATATTTCCAAATTTCAGGAAATTTTCTCTGGCGTAATCCTGAAATTAATTCTAGCAGTATGATGACATCACGAAATTTAATGCACATATTTTTTCCTTATGTATGCTGCGAAATAAATATAAAATACCTCAATTTAGTAAAAAAATGTCATTAAATAGATTTCTTTCTTTCATTTAGCTGCAGAATGTCTGCAAAAAAAGCCTTATTTTATTCCAGATTGGGAAGATTCTAATCTTAATCTTCAGTGGAGAAAACAACTCCTATTATAATTATATTTGTGTTTTCAAGTGTTAAGGTGCCTTTTAAGAAGACACCTCACACAAATTAAATTTACCTAAAATCTAACCTAACTTTTAGCACTGCGTTGTGATTTATAAGAACCGGATTAGCCTCATGTTGAACTGGTGATGATCATGAGTAATAATTAAATAAAATGTACAATTGTTATCCAACGTATATATCTTAAATTTTATTAAGTTTCTTAAGTGGAAAAGTAAACAAAATTATCAAACAAAGTGCACCAAGAATAATTAAGAATAAATGTCCTCTGGGATTTATTGAATAATTAAGTGAATTTGCTACACAATACAAGTAATACCATAATTAATTTACCTCTTAGCACAGCCAACGTACATTACGCGAATAGACTGGAATTTTCTCGAAACATACCTGGAAAAGTCAGGGAATTTACTTCTCCTGTTTGAGTGGCAGCCCTGAAACAATGTTGTTCAAATAAATCTTATTGTTGAAGTAACTGTCATAAACTTACTTTTAACATTCTTAAGAATAACTGGATTTCTGTGTTCAGCACACTCAAGTTATTTCAGTTGCTTCTGCTATTTGAAAGCTTTTTATAGAGAGGTTACTTGTGTTTTAGTTTTATCCTTTTCTATTTATTAATGTGGATTTTTATTGGTATTTGACTCAAAAATAAAATCTTTAGTTTCTGAATCTTATGTGTGTCCATTTATGTAGTCATGTTCTGTTAATTTATCTACCAGAGACTGATCTTAGTGTACTTGCCACATGTGTTACTTGCCTTAGTGTTATTTTCTGTTGTAGTTTATCAGATAGAGATACAAAGTGTTTTTAATGAATCTGCTATCAGCACCTTTGTCTCTCTTGAACAGCAAAAGAATTATTGCTGTTTATTGTATTTCTTGAATATTAATGTGATTTGCATATTATATGTTTCTACTTGGTTTATACATGAAAATTTCTCATTTTATTTAGATGGATTTGTCTGCATTCAAATAGTCATATCTTCCAGCTGTTATGAATTTCTCATAATTACTTAAATTTACAAAACCATACTAAAATTGTGTGATATTATGTATGAAATTCATTTTTTATAAACTTTTTTTAAGTGTTAAGAATTTTAATGATGTGCAGGCGAATTTGTATTTAAAATGTGTATTATTGGCTGACTTCTGTATTTATTATTATATATTTTTTATTTTTTATTTATTTATTTCTAAATTCACTTTCTGTAGTTCATCCAAAGGTCTATCCATTTTGGAATATAGTGTTCCCCCACCCAATACGTTGCTTAACAACTTATCAACATTTTGGCCATTTAAACACAAATTTGTTTAAAAAAAAATTAATGTAGAAGTTTATAAATTTCATCACAGTTTTCCCAGCTTTTTAATATTTCATTTCTTAAACTTAAACAATATTATAAAACACAATTTTCAAATTAAAAGTTTAGTAATTATTTAAAAATTAATTCCATTTATCTGATTTTCCATTTCTTAAGGTAAATGTTTTCTATGTATGATGGTTTCAAAATATTCAAATGTGTGTAAAATTTACTTTATGCTCATTTCCGTCTCCCCCTAAAAAGTTCTGATTTTTATTGTAACAAAATTGTCAAATATGAGTAATGGTGACAAAGAAAAGGATTAGCATATTCACATGCAAGACGCTACTCTTCATTTTCTACAGAATATGTCAAAAGTTTCATTTGTATGTACATGTAAGTGTGAAAAAAATATGAAACTTTAATAAACAATAACTGAAGTTATTTTTATTTTTATTTTTATTTTACAGAATATGCATAGGCATTCAGTTTCTTCTAGAAAAGAAGATACCCGGAAAGACATATTAAAAAAACATCCTATGTCTGTCTACCTTACAGTTGAAAGTGAAGGTATGATAAATTAACTATTTGTAAAACTAATTTTGGGATATATCTTGTTCCAGCTGTGAAAATTCGTTTTAAATATTAATTATAATGAGTGTGAATGTTCTGTTTTATCTTTGTTTACAATATCTAATCTAGAATTATTCTTTTCATCCAGTGATTAGTTTGAAAAGAAATTGTACTTTGTTTTATTATTTTACATGATCAAAAGTTAACCAGAAAATAATTTCTTTTCCAGAAGCAAAGATTTCTTTAGAATTTTTTTATCTTTTTCATCTGCACATTGTAACTGTGTGTGTCAAATCAATTACTCCTCAAGTAACGTCATCAGAATTAGTTGGGTAAGTATTTTAAAATTATATGTTTGTATATGACAATGATATATTTGTTATACTTGTAATTTTTATTTCTTTTTTTTAGTGACTTGATGAAATTGGATTCATTTTTAAATTCTCTGTTTCCGGGTGACACCGGGAGGAAGACACCCAATGTTTCAAATTGGTACCAGTTACGAAAATTTGGGTATGGATTATTTCATTGCTCCATATGTGTCAAAATATATTTATAATGTCTCTTAAAACATTGTTTTAATTAGTTTTTACTTTTATTTATTCATTTATTTAGTCTGTTTTTTAAAGAATTTTTAGGTTATTCTTTTTATATCACAAATCAGTTACAGTAAATATCTCAAAGGTTCAATCAACAGACTTGAAAATTATATGAAAGCAAATGCTATAAAATAAATTAAGAAAAAATATTTCTTAGGATTGATTGATGGAGCAGCTAGTAGAGGTTCCTCCTTCTGTTTAAATGACAGATAAGGACATATAGTATGGAACTGTCTTGTTAAGAATTATTAAGAATATAACTGACAGAAGAGGCAGAGGAAATTTTCAAACTTCTTTGATTGTTCATTTTGCTGGGTATCTGTATAGACTCTTAATACACTGCTGTCCATTAAAATTGTCGTATTAGCAAGGACAGTATGTAACACAATTAAGTTCATGATTCTGGATTTCTCCTGAAGATAAGCAATAACCACAGGCCTTGACACTTCTGTAATGAAATATTAACTGATAAGAAAGCATGATTTTCCTACCCTATGCGAGTAGGACTTGTATCCAATCACACTGAATAACATATAACATCAGAACTAATCTGGTATGAAGATGCATAAGGCAAGGTTATAAGATTCCAAGAACCACAGTAGTACTGTATGTACCTTGAGAATTACATGTACACTGCTAAAAAAAAAAAAAAAAATGGGACAGTTCTATATCTCCCCTTCTACTGGACCGATGACAAAATTCAAATTGCGTTCTTCATGTCTCGAAAGCGCAACTTAGGATATATATAAGATTTATATATAGCTCTACTCTAACATAGTTATTTTGAAACGAAATCGGACTTTTTCTGAAATAACATACCAATTTTTTTTCCATATTTCAATTCTACGACTCAAATTATGCCTAAATATTAAATTTTGTAAAATTTGCTGCAAAATTTACGGAGAAATTCAACAATTTATGTTGCCGCTTTTTATTCAGTTTGCGCCATAATTTTAAGCAATTTTTTTCTTTTCCAAAATTCATTTTAATTGTTTACGTTGCATAATTTCTTTCGAATAACTGTTTTAAAAATTTATATTTACTCATTCGAACTGCGTAGTTTAAATCAAAGGTGCATTGTTTATTTATTTATTTATTTATTTTTCAAATAGTTTTCTTTATACTATATTTTTAGTCATAGTTACTATTTTAGGTAATTTTTAAATTTTTAGACTTTTATTTTAATTGTTAGTGTTGCGTTATCTCTTCAGATAATTATTTTAAAATTTTCTATTTATTCATTCGAACCGAGCATTTTAAATATATTTATTAATATAAATTTTCCAGAATTTGATTTTATTTATTTGAATTGCATTTCTTTTGGGAGAATATTTTGTAACCCAGACTACGATGCATTTGAAAACTGCATATATTAAAAGAGAAAATACAGTAAAGCACAGTTAACACGCCTTTCAATGTTCCGTTCACAAAAGATATATATAAATAAGAGAGATGTATAACCAACATTTTAACTTAGGATGACTTGCATACACTGTTTTAAACAGTTTTATCATTGTGCCCATTGCTTTACACAATTTTATCTTACATTTGGTTTCATAAAATGTTATTCAGATTTTAGTCAAATATTTTATTTTTGAAATTGCAACAACCAAATATCATAAGATTAAAAAGTTTTAAATTTAAAAAAAAATACAAATACTAAATTTTATGCAAAATTTTATTTTTTCTTCAGGCATTCTGCTTCATTCTTGCTCATTTTCTTTAGGCATTCTGCAAGTATATAAAAAAGCATCCAACTTTTTTAAACATCTTGGTATTTCTGACAATCATTTTAAATAAAGTTATCGCCTTCCATTTCATAAAGGCCCACAAACGGCCGAGCGGGAAAGTCGCTGAACACTGGTAGTTCACTCCGGGGTTCAAATCCTGGTAAACGGGCTGGTTGTATGGGCGTTTTCATGGATTTTCTCATGTATAATGTGTATGCCAGCTGGTTTCCCTTAGAAAGTTCTTCACATAAGCCCTGCTTTGCCATAACTTAATAAACCAGTTCAATCCATTTCATCAGTATTTGGTCAGAGCCTTTATCAGTCTTCAGAGGCTAAGCATTTTGAAGGTATGTGATGAAAGGAAAGACTGGTTTCGTCAAGAGGTTTTGGTTTATTTAATTATGACAAAACACATAGGGCTATCTGCCTAAGGGGAGAAATGCCTTCGTGGATGACTTTCTAGGGAAACTGGCTCGTATACACATTACACATGGGGAATACCACGAAAACGCCCATGCAGCCAGCCAGTTCGCGGAATTCGAACCTCAGACCGAACTACCAGTGTTGAGCGACTTTACTGGCCACTGTTTCATCAGGGGGGGGGGAATGCGTTTTAGGTGACATCCACGTACATCACTGGATAAACTCTTGAATATTCAAATAATTCAACTGAGAAATCACGGGATTCTCTGTTTATGATATGATATGATGTTCTATAATGTAATTTAAATTTATACAACTATATAGTCTAAAACCAGTTGCTCTTCACTTTAATCTGCAATGGTATTGTTTTTGTCTTTTCTTTTAACACAAGCTCAATTGATAGTATTTGCTGGTGTATACGTCCAAGTGTTTTCTCTTTGAACACCTAAGTTCTTTGAAGTATCCTGAAAGTATATTCAAAAGCGTCCAACTTTTTTAAACATCTTGGTATGTCTGACAGCCAACTTTTACTGCAAATTTTTTAGTACTTTTCTCCCTAATTTTCTTCTTTCCTTCTATAGTTATTTTCACTGCTCACACAAGAAAATTAAGATTTTTCGATTGCTAGACTTCCATAAAATTTGCATTATTGTCAATTTTTTTTAAATATCAATTACATGACTTGCGTTTCAGCTGAAGACAGCTTTTCATTTTCTAGTCATTTTAACTATAAATAAAGTTTAAAGCGAAGTCTAAAGGATATATATTTTAATTAAAAGATTTTTGCTAAATGACAAAGAAATAAAACAGTCCAGCAGGGTTTATTCTGTACCACCGAGTGACCCGATTCTTATATCGGCTGAAACAATCTAAATCATACTAAAGATCATGTTTTTTCATACAATCTATAACGCGAGAGAAAAATTGGCTTCTTGAAACATTCTTTCTAAGAGGATTAATATAAAAGATTATATTTATATATATATTTTTAAAGCTGGGACTTGAACCAAACTGTCAAACGTTTAAAGTTTAATTTACGTGGTGGTTATAATTAAAGTTCCACTTTGAAATGGTCATAAAAGGAAAACTACCGGACCAAATGTTATCAACTTGGGAATTGTGTAAAGGAGGCTATAGGAATTTATTTTCCGCGGGGAAAAAAAGTTAAAAAACTCACCACCAGGGGAAAAATGGCACTGTATGCAATACTGTTAGATAAAATAAGACAAGAAAACATCTGTTTAAAATGTGTTTATCGTTTCCGAAACATGTTACAGATTATGTTCAATGCAGCGTCCAGCATTTTCCGAAAGCAAGTTAAATCCTGTTACTGCATTCTCAACAGCAGCTCTTAACATATCAAGAGGAATGTTATGGACATGTCGGTGTATCACATTTTTCATTTCTGCCAAATTGTTTAGATTATCACCATAAACAGTGCTTTTGAGGTAACCTCATAGCCTAAAGTCACAGAGGTAGGTCAAGTGTGGAAGGGAAGTGTCTGCCTATAAGACATTCATTCATGAAATGTTGCCTAAGTAATTGTGCGACACAAATGAGGTGGGGCCCAGCCCTGCATAAAAATCGTAGTATCTAAAATGCCAAGTTACTGCAGTTCATGTATCACAAACATTTTAACATTGACTCTAAGCGAACTGCAATCACAGTGGTCCAGCTGTCGACTGGACAGCTAGTTTCATAACTGAATCAAACGGTGTCAGTTATGAAATGCAAAAAACGGTGTGTTTCATAACTGACACCACACCACACACCAAACAGTGTGGAATGACTGCTATGCAATCGAATGCAGTAGGAGAATGCAATGGAACTAGGTAGATAACATGAGGGATTTCTTTGGCCCAAATCGATTAAAAGCATTTTGAATCAGTATCTTCATGTTTTAGTGCCGAATTCAGGCTTCAAAAATTACAAATTAGCGATCTGTCAGAAAACGATTTCCAGATTGTACGCACTTGTGCGAGTGATTTGCGATCTCACATTTCTAATCGCTAATTCATGGTTTTCACGGACGAATTTCTCCCTTACACTGATCGCGCACTCAACTTTTATCAAATTTAATGCCTTTAAATGGTAATTTGCTTACTTCAAAGTTTCTTAAGGGTATACAACATATTAAACCTGTGTAACAAAAGGTTAAGTTAGATTCCGACCCATATTTCATTTAACAATATTGCATACAGCACCTTCCCCCCCCTGGTGGTGAGGTTTCGAACTTACTTTTTTTCGCAGAAAATAAATTCCTATGACCTCCTTCGGTTACCAAGTTTGATAACATTTGATCCAGTAGTTTTCCTTTTATCACCGTTTCAAAGTGGAACTTTAATTATAATTACCCTGTATTTTATTAAATTTTAATTTGAAGCTATGCGTTATATGTATACCATGCGTAAGATTTTCGCTTTTATTGAAAACATAAAGAATCGAAGCAAATATACAGGGTTCGTAGCGGTGCTTATAAGTCCTTATATTTGAAACTAAAATATAAAGACCCTTATAGGTGCTTACTTTTTCTTTAAAGCCCTAATTTTTTTGTTTTTAGTGCTTATTTTTTGCTTTTAGTGCTTTTTTTTTTTTTTTTTTTAATGAACGCGCTATTTTTTCCCATACCAAAGCCGAAACTAAATAAACAACTCTTCTTCCTAATATGGAATGTCAGATGGTGAATCATACTTCCGGAAATAGCTTTTCCCCCTTTCTCTGCATTAACATAACCTTTGGTGTGCACGAAGAGTACAGACAGGTGCTCATCGTTCTATTGGTTAAAGAATTGCGAAAGCAGTAGAAAATTCCAGTACATTCGGCATTCTTTTCCTCCCACCCAAATTCTACACACGTTTGAATTTCTATCAAGATCTTAAAAATTTGCATTCTCATTCCGCTTGGTCAGTTCATATTCATGTTTATTATGATCGTTATGCTTATATTATGAGTATGTGTATGAATGTTTATAACATAGTTGCAGTAACTGCTGAAGTATAGTAAACTTCCAAAAATGGTTGTGTTTTAACACAGATTAGCTTTCTAAGGAATAATATTTGTAATGGCTTAAATAAAGGGAAAGTAATCAAATAGTCAAAAAAATTTCATTTTTTTGGCCAATACATTATACAGTACGACGGTTGGGAGGTTCTCCCCTTTCTCCGCAAAATCTTGAATATTCGCTTTTTGTCACTTTCCTATCTGGATTGAATAGAACTAAAGGTTCTGCGGTCTACCAACCCAAGCGAAGAATGATTCTATTCCGGAAATTTAATGCCATCTGTTGAAAATTAGAAAGAAAAACACCCTAGTTATTTAGTTCTTTATTCTCCCAATACCGGCAGCTGTTGATTCCGATTGCGTAATTTCACAGCTCACGTATTATGCAATAACGTTTGCGATATTTTGCAGAGATAATTAATTTTGATGTTCAGTCCGAGATTTGTTTATGAACACTTAAAAGAGTTTACTGTGCTTGCTAAGCAGAATATTTTTTAGTTCCGTTAGTTTATTTTTATATGATGCACTTATCGAAATGTCAAAAGCATTTATTTAGAGGAAAAATCTAAAAAGCGGCTACAGTTACCCCCCTCCGCTCCTCTTTTTCAAGTTACGCTCGACTGTCCGAATATTCGCCAATTTCCAAGTATGCGGGTTAGTTAAGCTTTTACTGTTAAAGGATGACTGCATGAAGCAAATTTCTGTCTTCTGATTTCAGAAATATTCCTCTTTTTTACTTAAATTACTTTGCTTGCAATATCTGTTAAGGGAAAACTGATATACAATGAAAATTTAGAAAATGTTCAGAATTTAGATTTAAATTATTTAAATATCAATATGAGTGGAAAAATAAATTGTATATATTATTAGGTTCCAAGCGAATACAATAAATATGCCTTCTTATTATTTATTTTCTTTATTTTGAACTGAAATTTCATCATTACATTTTGTAATATAGTTTACTTCTGCATAGTTTTTTTTCTCTCTTTGTAAACTAGTTCTGTAATTTGAACTGTTATTTAAAACTTAAAAAAAAAAAAAAAAAAAAAAAAAAAAAGTAATTATTTTCCATGGTTGAGGTAATGCTTATTCTCTCTTAATAAATACTGCATTTCTCATATTTTAAATTACAAGTCTAATTTTTAAGGTTATGCAGTTGTGTATGATGTAATTAGACAGGTGCTTATTTTTTTTCTTAAAATGTGCTTGAAAAGTGCTTATAGGTGCTTATTTTTTTAACTAAAATGTGGCTATGAACCCTGATATACTTAGGATAATGGACCAAAACTGAAAAAATTTCCCCTCCCTCCGAAAATAAAATATTGAAACTTTGATCTTGAATTTATTGGATTATGGGAAATATTCAATTTGACTTATCTTCTAAGTCCTAGTTCCGACAACAATTCCGTCAAAAATTCCGAATTACTGAAGCTGAAATAAAAGGTTTAGTATATATTCACTGTATGTTAATAAAGTAATCAGAGTATAATAAAAATAGGTTATAGAATTTACACCGATACAACTTTTGGTCTGAGTACACATCATGTAATGGAAGAGAAGGCTTGTAGAGATCTATTTTTGACATGCCTCTAAAAGTAGATGTCATACTCCTTTTGTCTCTTCAATGTCGAAAAACTTTTGTTTGAGAGGCAACTTTAGTTCTTGGGAAAGAAAAAAAATCACAAGAAGGCAAATTTGAAGAACATGAAGGACGATTGAGTACACATACTTATTTATGGAATACAAGCGGTTCACCGATTGGTTATTGAACAATGAAAAGATGCATTGTCATGCAATACAAAACATTTGCAATACGTTTTCTGACTGAATAATGTAAGATTAAAAGTCATCTTCTTAATTCACAGCCATTTACAAGTCAACTACTCGGGCAATTGCAGAATCGTTTTGATTCTCAACTTGTAAGACAAACCTAATATCAGTGGATTTAAACACTTCTTTAATCTTCCGAGAACATTCCTTCTTTAGTTCATATTGCAAGAATATTAAGTGAATACAATTATTTCAAAACAAATTGCACTACAGCTTGGTAGTTTACTAACGAGTTAGCAAAACTTAAATTCGTCTTTTTATGTCTAAGAATAAAACAATTTTTTAAATATTTACAAATGAAATATTAAATTGGAGATTTAATTGGAGCCTCACCAGTTGCCTAAGCGTGATTTCCAAGTGAAGTTAATAGCAAAACCCGAATACTCATTAAAAATCATGTAGCTTGCCAATCGGGAGTAACATGAAAGATACGGCGCCAATAATTGAATTGCTGTTATGGTATGCTGTTTGTAAACTTAGATGGTCATTCCTTAATTAAATGTAATTGATTTGTAACTTCTACTAGAGCTGATGGTAAGAATTGAAGTGCAAATAAATAATATCGTGTGCAATCTTGATTAATATAAAATTAGAAATATTTGCATTCAAACAGAAATACATTTTAGGATAAAAAATGAGTTGATTTTTTATGTTTAAAAACTTCTTAAATTCATTTAATAAACATCGTACCCTCGTTGGTAATTGAATCCAGAATATTGGGTGTCGTTTATATAATTATTCTTACTTGTCCACAGAACCTACTGACTTATCGAGCCATTAACTAGGTGCAGATCATTTCTACATAACCATTGGACTTCCATTAATTTGGTCTCTAGAGGGTTGTATGTTTATACGAGGCGTATTCGGAAACTAAGTACCGTTTTGAAAAAAAAAAATAGTAAAACAATTTTTTCGAATCCAATTTTATTTTTACATGAAAATACATGTCTTAAACTATTTTTCAACATAGTTTCTGCCAATGATCAAACACTTATCATAGCGGGTGACCCTTTTTTGTATACCATCATCAAAGAAACTTCCCGCCAGTTTCTATAACCACGACTCCACAGCATTTTTCGTGTCATCATCAGATCCAAAGCACTTGCCACCAAGCTCGCGCTTCATGTGCAGGAACAAGTGATAGTCGGACAGTACCAAGTCCAGGCTGTACGGCGGGTGATCGAACTGCTCCCAATGAAACTGTCGAATTAATGATTGAGTGACACCAGCAGTATGGGGCCGAGCATTGTCATGGAGCAACACAGTTCCTTTACTGAGCATTCCTCTTCGTTTGTTTTGAATGGCATGCCTTAGTTTTGTTAAAGTCTCACAATATCGTACCGCATTCATGGTTTCACCTCTGGGAAGAAATTCAGTAAGCAAAACGCCTTTCCTATCCGAGAAGACAGTGCACATGATTTTTTGTGATGACATTGTCACTTTAAACTTTTGTTTTTTCGGAGAATGAGTGTGTCTCCACTCCATCGATTGTTGTTTCGATTCTGGTGTGAAATGACACACCCAAATTTCATTGCCTGTCACAATTTGGTTTAAAAAGTTTTCTCCCTCATCACTGTACCGCGTGAGAATGTCGGGGCACTACCAAGTCGCTTTGTTTTGTGAACATCAGTGAGCATTTTTTTAACCCATCGGGAACACAGTTTGCGATAATTCAAGCGGTCAGACACAATTTCGAACAAAACAGTACCTGAAATTTGTGGAAATGCCTCTGAAAGAGTTGTCATTGTGAAGCGTCTGTTCTCATGAATTGCTTCATCAACTTTCCTTACCAAATCATCGGTGACAACAGAAGGCCGACCACTCCGAGCCTCGGCATGGACATTTGTTCGACCTGCATTAAACATTCTTAGCCACTTTCTCACCATTGCATCACTTATCGCGTATTCACCATAAACTTCTGTCACTTGACGATAAATTTCGGCCGGTTTAACATTCCTCGCGTTCAAAAATTTAATCACGGCACGAATCTCACAGTCAGCGGGAGAACTAATCGTCTTAAACATTTTGAATGTGCACAGCAAACTGAAAACACAACATAGAGCAACCAAAATGGCGACAATTGAAAGTCAGTGAACAAGAAAGACTAGTGTGCATGCGCGGGACGCCTACCACAGCGCTGCGATGGCACTAGAATGAAACGGTACTTAGTTTCCGAATACGCTACATACCATAATTTGACTTTTATAAGAATGATTATTCTAAATCTCATGTTTCTATAAAATATACTGTGCTTTAAAAATATGGATGATAGTATCAGCCACTTCATAAGCAACAGCTTGTTTAGAAATAAATTATGCAGTTAATGTCATAAAATATTTTCATAAAATTCAAATAACCATCAAACGAAGTTAAAGTAAAATAGCAGACGATAAAACACAAAAGATAGAAATTTTAAAAAATAGTTAAAAATTTGAATAATATCATCTATGATTTTAAAAAATAGCTTTTCAGATAGTATTAATAAATATTTATAACGCGTCATTGAGGGAAAAAATGTCATATAATTAATTCTCCGTAAAATTTTATTTGAAATTTAAGGTTAAAAACAGCTGTGGCAATTCACTGTAACAAAAATCCATAAACCACATTTGGCGTTATTATCGCTCAAAAAAAAGGATGCCAAATTTCAAAATGTGAAAATATGCAAATTTGTCTATAGCTTGGAAAATTTTGAATAAAAAAGTCTAATTTTTTGCAGGTATGCTTAGAAATACAGCTTTTTTAAGATGATGGTAAAAATTTTATAGGTTATAATTCCAAATTTTTTTCAAAAACTTTTTTAAAATTATTTAAAAATACAAATTTTAAAAATAAAACACAAAAAATGGGTATCGTAGAATCGAAATATGGAAAAAATTTGGTATATTATTTCACAAAAAGTCTAATTTTGTGTCAAAATACTTATGTTAGAACAGTGCTATAGATAAATCTAATATATATCCTAAGTCGTGCTTTCGAGACATGAAAAACGCAGTTTGAATTTTGTCAATCGGCCCAGTAGAACGGGAGATATAGCACTGTCTCCCCCTTTTTTACTTTGAGCAGTGTACAATTATACTTTATCTAAAAGACATATCTCATGCCATTCAGATATTTGTGTACATTGATCAGTGCAGCATTGTCACTGCAGATGCCTGTGTTTTACCCTTAACTGAAGGTAAGCAATGGTCACTGTGGCATTAACTTTCAAAATGGCATTTGATTTTGCATGCAGGTACTTTTTATTATGCCACATGCCATTATTTCTTATGCTATAGTTTGTTACTTTAGAATTGGGCACTTCAATGTCATATTTCCCTCTCCTGCATGCCTTGCGGCCATAGTAATCAGAGCTATGGCCGATGGTTGAATCCTGACTGTTTTTCAACCTCTTCATTTCTATCTGCCGTATTTTGCCTTTTGTAAAGCGCACAAATGAAGCTGATTTGAAATATAGTGTCAAATGAGTTGGTAGAAGTAAGTGCTGTGCTATAATGATAACATGTTATGATCATAATTGAGTATTAAGGGGGATGAGAAGATGTTGAAGTGCTTGTTTTAAAGAAATAAACAGACTACAGTAATGTATCATACTGTTACAAATGTTCATTAGCTTCCCCACAAAGCAGTTTTAGGGTTGCCAGAAAATGGCAAGAAAAGGAAGTGTTGCCATATTTGGCGAGAAATCGTCCATTTGGCAACAAAATCAACAATGTGCCATAGACGGATGGAGAACCTTCTGGAATTAATTCTTACTGGTTTGTCCCAGAATGTTTTCGAACACAAGCCAGAAGCTATATAAACCCTGCTGGTATGCGGAGTTAGTTAGTTTAGTGTGGAGTTAGTGAGAGTCCATTAAGTTAATAGTCAGTCAGTGAGCGAGTGTCTTGAAGTCTAGTGCCGAGTTGGTTGTCAAGTGCACTGAAAGTCTCTTAGTATATCATGAGTTAGTGCATCGCCGAGTTTGATCTTAGAGTGTGTTGAGCTCCGGGAATGACTGAACCGAAGAGTCGGGAGTTGTACTCTAGTGTACTAGAGTGCATCACGAGTTGTAGCATGGAGAGTCTTGAGAGTATGTGGAGTTCCAAGAATGACCGAGGAGAGTCAGGAGCTGTACTCTGGTGCTTTGCCATGAAGCTGTCTGCACTGTTATAGCCTGATTGCCTGAAGGTTGTGTCGCTGATGGTTACAGCGTGTCTATAGTAGTTCTTCAACGACTGTAAAAACGTGATTTTGGAGCTTTCCTGAAAATACTGGCCAATAAAGTGTGTTTGGATACTTCATCAAGTGCTGTTGTCGTTATTCACTCCAAATCCACGAACCCTTAAACGTAACGTAAAGGAAGAGAAAATAATGCGACAGTATGGCCATGTTGTCCATAAGAGTAGTTACTTTTTTATGTGTGGTACATTGTATAGCCTAGTCTCCACCCTGTTTGTTTGCTTAGGTGTGCCACTTTATGCTATTCACAGTCTTTATTTACATGTAAAAAATAAGGCCTAGCAAACTGTAAATTTTGAGAATTGTTAAAATTTGGTATGCGAGAAAATTTGTAATTTGTTTTTCAAATGCATTGCATATGAAGAAGTTAAACAATATTTATATATGTAAACTCACACACACATATGTATTTCTTAATAATTTGAAGTGCTTAAAAAATAATGACAATAATTTAAAATTTTATACCAGCAACATGCCCAATTCAGTGTATAACTGTTCAACGATATAATAGTGGTTATTTGAAACAAACTTTGTTTTTATGTGTAATTCATGATCCTAAAAGAATTTAAAAGTTAGACATAGGTTTAGCAACTTATTTCAAAATATTTATGGTTATTTATAAAAACAGTTATCAAAAAAACATAGGAACTTACTTCAATACCAAGGAACTGTCACCTAAAATCATCTGCCATCTGCATTTCATTGCACACATCTGAGAGGTTGTATGGATTTCAAATGTTTGGTGTCCTACTTTGTAAATTAATCTGCTCGATTTTGCATTACTTCCCACTCAAAATGTATTGAGCCTTTTCATTTGAAATAAGCTGAATATGGACTGAATCATGTCTGTAATAGTTTAAGTGATTGATTTCTTATTTGTAATATTTAAACTTATGTTTTATAGTTAACTGAAAATTTTATTTTCCTTTCTGATTTTTAGTTATGAAGATACACCCTTCACAAATCAAACAACAGGTTGGCCTTATCTTTGGACACAGCAGATTGCTGGTATAGACTTTTTAAGCATATCCACGGAAGGATCTGTCTGCACTCAAAATAACCCAAAGGTGACATCACTTTTTATGGAAGGAGCAATAAATGCCATTCGTTCTCGCCTAATAGCTCGTTGTCAATTAAGTCATCAAATTGCTTCTATAGGTCTGTATCTTGAAAAATGTTTGCCTTTATTGCTATCTGAGTTTTATTAGGATATTTTTTTAATCAATTTATGTATTATACCTTTATTTATAACTTCTAACCTTTACTTATAACCCTTTTTTTAGATATTTTTTATTATATTGTTGATCTACAAATTTAGTATATTTTTATTTTTTCAAGTACATCCTTTTTTCCCCTTCTTTAGAAGGCAGACACATCATTTTAATTGCATGAATGCTTACATTTCATGATCTTACTTAGAAGGAAGAAGGCACATTGTTTTAATTTCCTGAATGCTTAAATTTCATGTTAACAAGCTGAAATATAAATTTTAAAAAATTCAACTCTTGAAGACAGTTAAAATATTTTCCCTAATTTATTTACCTTACATGATTGGATTAGTTAACACTGTGTATGTACATGTTGTCATACAGCATGATGTCTAAAATGGAACAAGTTCTGTTGAGCTTAATTTTCCCACTGAATGGGGTAATCACAAATTAAGTCTTATTACTAGTAGGTTAAAGCCTTTCATGTAAAATACACTGTTTCTATTAAACGGTTTTAAAAACCTACACAAACATATCATATACGTTTTAAAAAATTAATGTAAGTTTTTAAAATGTTTTACGTTATTATGAGGATTCGGATTTTGACGAACTCCAAACCCATGAACAATACTAATAGAATTATTATATTTACAGTGGTTTAGCTAAAAGGGGAGTGTTTTGGCCTGGGTAGCATATTTTTGAGGCCATCATTTTTCATATAAAAGATATTAAATAGGACACATGGACTTTCAGAGCAGAAAAATGATTTTGATTTATTGGATTATAGCAAAGCTCACTTCAGTACCTAATAAAAGAGAGAGATGTCTGTGATGAAAGCTTAAAACAGATGACTGGCTCATATTCATTTTGTGATATGGGCACTTTCTTGTATCCACTTTATGAGTTATGTTATGCGTACAATTAACTACAAAAACACTCTTGTTATTTGGGATTTGACCCCAGTTGAAACTACCAGTATTTGGCCCTCTTATCAACTCAGATATTGGTGAAGAGAAGAAATAAGATGCAAATTATCCTACAAAATTGAATTGAAGACAAAATTGGCTTTACACTTGACAAAGTATTAAAAGAAGTAACTAAAAGATTTCAACAACTTCATGTTTTTTTTATGTCTTCCTTATTTCACAGAAATGTTATGAATAAATAATACTAATTAAATTATTGATGATGAAATGATGATTCCCCCCTCTAGCATATTAATGTATGTACAGTGTTTCTTTTACCTTTTTTAATTTGTTTTTAAATTCTGTTTTATGTAGATCAAAGAACAAACATACCACCAAAGTTTGCCGCACTTTATCCACTGAATATTTCTTCACAATTAAAAAAGTGGAGTCCAGTTGATTGGAAAGAAATTATGGTAAATTTTCATTGTAATAATTTAAAAAAAATGTGAAATATCAATCTGCGTCTTGACAAGAAGGGGGCTCAATATTAAAAAAATCAATTATATTTGAAATTTTTATATCGTTATTTATAATTCATGAATATTATCATAGGGAAATGGCTCAGTATTATTTCACTATTCTATTCAAAGTCAGACTCATTTTAAGAGACCAATGTTAATATGAATATCCAAATAAAAAATATTTATAGGTTATTTAAAATATACAAGAAGGAATTAATCCTCGGGAAAATGTTCTCATGAATAATAATGCTATGATTCTCAAACTTGTTAAAATCAAGTACCTGCTTAAAAACAAAAAACGCCCTAGAAGTCAAGCCACCTTCTTTTTTTTAATTGTTTTTTATTTATTTAAGTACAGAAATATTGCTGTGTACTACTTAGTATCATTTTCAAATAAATTATCAACTTTTTGTTAACAGTTTTAATTATTATTCATGTAGCAAATTAGAAATGTTGAGTGTTTATTAATTGGCATTATTTTCTTTTTTAGAACTATGTAAACTTTAAAGAGTTGCAGGAACTTAATGTTGTAAATGAAGATGCAATGGTTTTCAATGCAGAAATACAGCGCGGCTCTGGTATTTTTTTGCTTTTATTTATTTAAGCATTTCTTAAAAGATGCATCAAGCATAAAAATGGCATTTTTGCATAGAAATGAACTGAATATTCTGTATTTATCACTAATATTTTTTAATATTTCGTTTAGTAATTTCATTAGTATTCATTCCTTTTAATATTTAAATAAGGCAGCAAATTGTACTAAATTCTCATTTCTAATTAGTCCTCATTTTCTTTCTTTCTATGCTTTTTTTTAATGAGGTGGGGTGTTTCAGAGCTCTAGAAATATGTGCATGTGGAAGCACTTGCATACATTCTCGTCCGTTTTCGTTAAAAAATAATTTATGATATACCTTGTATATACATGTATTTTTTTACAAACAGGATTATTTAGTGAGAAATTACAATGGTATTATTTAAGAGTTTGATTAGATTTGGAGGAACATATTGAAGCTTGGCTGTAAATTTGGCATCATTTGGCAAAAAGCTGTCAAACTAATGTCTGTTGAACAGTTTTCAGTGATATTTGAAAATTCTCAAAAAGAATGTTTTCATTAAAAATATTTTTAAGGTATGATTTTTTTAGATTGAATGAGTCATTTAAAAAATTATCATATCAATGCTTCTTAATAATATTTTGCAACAAGTAAGATGCTTTAAAGTAGATGTGGCAGAATGCAGCCTTTTCAGTTGCTTAATTCAGCCCAATATAAAATTCTGTGCAAAAACATTTTCATTTCTTTCCAATCCGTTTGTGTACACAAACTATCAAAATCAACAGCATATGTGCACATATGTTGCAGTGTATATGTACATATATATGCATGACTATACTAGCAGTCAATCCAAGTTGAGAACAACTAGGTATGTTAGAAAGTATGTATATTCGTCAAAGAATATAGATCTATCATTTCTTGCCGCTTTAATTTGGAAGTTAAACAATGAACTATGGAAATTGTTGAAATAAAAAGGCTGATAAGAAATAGGATTTTAGGAAAAGAACATTTCACCTCTAAACTTTTATTTAAAATGAAACAATATACATGTCAATTGTTTGATGACTATTAGGAACTGATCCCCCTCTTTTTTTGTGTGTGTGTATTTGGCAGAATTGCAAATAGCCAGTACTTCTTTTCCTTCCTTTACTTCCAACCATACTTCTTTTCCTTCTAAGAATAGCACTAATATAACCATTTACCCTAGACCTAAAGAACTGAAAGCAATGCAGTATTAATGTTCATTAAAATATTGTAGTAATCACCTACAAGTGAGTTAGAATGTTATTTTAATGAAATAATCACAAATGAATATTTTAGATTTCAAGTCTCACATTAACATACAAGGTGGTCATAAAAGAAGCTTCCACTATATGAACCCCTAGCGGCTAATGCTCATCCAATCAAAATGAAATTTCAGATATTGTTATTTGAAGGTATGCCCTCAAGATGTAATGATTTAAAACAATAGCGCTTGTAAGAAATTTTATCTGGAAATATATTTTAATCACCAGTAGACTACATAAATGCTTCATGATGTATATTTCTTGTTCTTGGATCTGGCAGCACCAGTAGAATGTGAGTTGGAATTGAATAAACTTGAAGCTTGATTCATATGTTCTTCGCCTTTTGATTTTGCTGTGATTTGAATTGAATAATGCTTTTTGAACCATGAAAAAATGAAATCTTTTAGGTTGTATCAATTACATTATATTTTTGGTGCCCAACAGTTGCGCATGAACAGTCTTTTGGGGATTTCAGAATGCATGATAGAAACAGTTGCCATTGCACATGGTGTTCCATCATTCGTTATTCTATCCCTGTGAATTACAGAAAGTGCGTCAATGTACACTGCACAGTTTATAGCACGATAAAAAGAGGGGATATCTCCCCTTCTACTGGGTCGATTGACGAAATTCAAATTGCATTTTCCATGTCTCCAAAGCACGATTTAGGATATATATTAGATTTTTATATAGCTGTGTTCTAACATAGGTATTTTGACACAAAATTAGACTTCTTCTGAAATAACATAACAATTTTTTTCCATATTTCAATTCTTCGACTCAAATTGTGCCTAGATATTAAATTTTGTATTTTTTGGTGAGAAATTTAAAAATTTATGTTGGTGATCTTCCCCACAACATTACTGTGGAAATAGTACTGTGATTCTGAATGTCTAGGCCATGTAGAAACTATCCCAGTAACCCATAGCCTCTTTTACTTGTGAAACCCAAGATAAGCTACCTGTGTTTTATGAATTTAGTTATTTGACAACAGATCAGCCACATTCAGATTTAGTAGTTAGATTAGTAGGTTTTCTTTTTAGGGGCTGAAAATTAATCTTATCACCATCAACTATTATCCTGTTCTAGCTTTTTTCCCCTTCTAAAATTATTTCATGTCATTAAAAAAAATGTATCTTACTTCACCTGACAAGGAAAAGTGGAAGCTTATTGTATTAGTTATGCTATATGTGCAACTTCCAAGGAATCAGCACACACCAGAGTGCTGATTAATTTTGTACCATGTGCACACTTGCCATTTTATAGCTATGGAAGATATTGCTGTAACTTTAACATAAGGTCCTCTTTAAAAAATTACCAATACGTATGTGTAGGGTTTCTTTTATAAATCTCTAGAAAAGGGTTATCCAAAACTATAGAAGCATTAAAAAATAATAATAAATAAGCATTATATGCCTAATTTGATTCCCTCCCACTTGATATATCGTGATAGTCCCACTTGATATATCGTCGTTATAGGTAAGTGAATCAAATTCACTTACCTATAACGACATTAGCCATTTCTAAGGCCAGAAGTGGCGGTCATTTTATTGTGGGGTCATCTAATAAGCAGTCATCGTTATCCCCTATGAAGGGAGATAGACAATTTTACATCCATGCCTTCTTTGGGATTCAAACCCAGGCCCTTCGGTATTGCCGTCAGGCTCTCCTAAGCACTATACCGTCTGGGTGGCCCTTAATTTGATATAGGAAAGCACCTTTGGTATACAAAATTACTTGAATTCTTAAAGTAGAGGTATACTAGTTCTGAATGGTTGTAACGGGTATTTTAAACCCTTCTTTCATCAAAAATTGCTCTCATTTTTTTAAGAGATGTGGTGCAGACAAACTGGATTTCTTTCTATTTCCGACCACAGGCCACAGTGATGATACTTAAATCCAGTATTTGTGCAGGCTTCATCTTTATGTCTCCCAAATATTTTTGAACAACTTTGGTGAATGCGGGCTTTATCATTTTGAAAGATGCAGTTATAAGTAAAACCGTAGAAACAGTGTCTGTGTCATTAACTGGATGTGGTCGCTTAAAATGGTTACTACTATTATAGTCACTACTATTTATTCTTCTTTCTAAGGTGAAAATTGGACCTTCTGCAAACCACTGTAAGACTGTCTAAAGTATAGCTAAACTACAACCATATGTTATTGCATGAAGCAGACAGTCGGGATCATAAGTTTCTGTTTGTGTTCTCTGCACAATAAGCCTGTCCTAAGATGGGAAATATTGTCCAGGTTGACTGATCAGAAAACACTACTTATTTACATTAATCAACATTTTATACTTTATGTCCTGGCACTAGTTTGTATAATTTATTCATTTATAAAAAATAAGGTTTAAAGTAGCAACTTTGCTGTAAATATTATATGGTTCCTGTGTGTCAAAGCTAATTTTGTAAATACAAATTAAGTGCAGTAGTTTTTCACACAACAGTTCCCTCTGATGTCCTTCTTTCTGTATCAATAAATTTCATTTTGCTTCCATTGTGCATCTTACAGATGATATTTTGCCATGATTTCGGGCACCGAATCTCTTAGTGCCACCAGTTATTTTGAAACTTAGGTTGCAGAGGCACATGGTTATTTTTTATGGCCATTTTTAATGCACAAACTAATAATCTAACCTTTAGAACTCAATAAAGTCATTCATTTCTTCCCTACAAATTTTTACAAATTACAATCGAAGTTTGCAGTTTTACTCAATCTTGAAAATACTATGTAAAATAACTATGCCAAAAAATAATGTGATGTCTAATTTTACAGTTTTATTATGTAATTGGTAGAAATAAAAGTAATACTCTTTAAGCATGGTGTTTCCATTATTTTGCACAACCCTGAAGGGCTGTTCTCACTGGGGTTTATTTGAGCTTAACGGAGTCAGTTCCATGTGCCGACTAGATCTGCTATGCCTGCAGTTCAGATTTTTCAACTTGCTGCCATGTGGGAAAAAAGTGATTTTGGAGATGCATCGGCTGCATCAATCGTCTCCGTTAATTCCGATAAACCCCAGTGGGAATGATTCTTGCGTGTCATAGGAGACCAGATCTGGAAACCTGAGAAAGAGCACAACACATGGTCAGCTTGTGCAGTTCAACAGATCTAGCATTGAAAAATAGTTATGATCTGATATCGTATTGAATGTAACTTCAAGATTAACAATTCACTTCTTTCTATTATTGACAAAAATAAATAAATAAATAAATAATTGAATAACAAAATTATTTATTTGTTGCAAAATATTTGACATGTAACATTCTTCTTATTGTCTCATGGCAAAATTTCTTCACGTACAGAACAGCAGCTTCTAACAGTGCTACAAAATTAGCTTTAGAGATTTCTTAACACTATCCATTTGATAATTTTATAAAAATGGCCATGGTTTCATCACACAAAATGAATTTAAATTTAAGAAAGTAACATACGTCAATATGAAGTACATTTATCCAACATAAACATAAAGCAATAAAGGGAAATTTTATAGTAATAACAAACAGATAATATCCTAAAATTCAAAAGCTATTCAATAAGTAAATATTAAATCAAGTTACAAATAGCAAAATATAAATAATAACATAGCAACTAATTAAATGTTACATAAAATATGCGTGAAATATATGAATGTTAAATAAAATTTGCTGATTCAGTGCCTAATTAAGTTTGAGAGTTCAAAGGGATATGTCAGTTTCCTAGGTCTTTTAAACCCCCCTTTTTTAGTTTTTACCACTCATGACCATACCAACCTTTCAAAACTTGAATTATGCACCTGAAATCCCACAGGAACTTAAATTTTTTTGTTTCTTCAAATAAAGTTATGTCACCAATTTCAAGATTCCCTTTAATTTCAGGAATACTGAAGTAATGTGCATTTCATAATTTGAGAAAATACTGCTTTCTCTGTTCTCCTAAATCTGACTTAAGTGATATTGTTTTGGTTTGATTAAACTTTCTCCTTTTGAAGAATTCGGGATCTGTGCAAAGCTAAGTGGATATTCTGTTTCATATCAGAGAAAATTAGTTACTGTAAGTAGTTCGGGTTCATATCGGTTGTTATAAATGCATGTCAAATGTTGTCTGTTCATAATATTTTTACATTCCATGAGGGCAGTCAAATTCTTAAAAATTCAATTGAAGTCTTTATCTCTTTTTTCTTTTTAAAGGCTCTTTAATTCTGTTCATAAGGTGTTCATTTCCTACCCAGCATGGCTCAAGCTCCACAATAAATGTGTCTAGGTCAAGCCTTGTAAGAAAGCTTTGGAAGTCTTCTTCTCCTAATTATGCTGTAAAAATACTATAAATATTTTGCAAAATATGTAAATGTTTTTTTCGTAGCGTGAATAAAAGGTACGACAGTTAACTGTTTTTGAGATAAAATATCTGACAGCCAAAATGAATTTATTTGCAGACATATTGAAAATAAGTTTGAGATTTAACATATGTGTAATTGCACATGCAAACAATACAATATATGATTTCTGGTTGTCATTTCCAAAATTCATGTAACCAAGACCTATAAAGTAAATAAAAGTAACATAGAAAAGTGAAAGTTCTACAATTCTGTTTGTAGATAACTGAACTGACATTTGTTTCTATGGTTTTACTGCATATTTTCAATAAATTAGGTAGCTTCCTGTGAGAGTCTGCCTTTGGGAATGTAAAATTTCTGTTGTAGTTTTGCCAAGGTTGCAGCAACTCCTGTGTATAGAACATTTTTATATTCTTAGTTTACAATCAATTAAATAAATCTGGAATCTGTTTTAAGAAAGACTCCCCCCCCTTGTATATTTATTTTACTCCCATTTTCCCTTAATTCAAAGAATTTTATTTTTATTAAGAAAGTTTAGAGAAATAAATTTGTAAGTTTGACGTGCCCTGGTTTCATGTGAGAAGAAATCCACCTGTACTTTGCAAACACCAGATATTTCAACATTGTGATTTTCAGAAACTCTTAATGGGCCACTATTGCGAATTGTTTTTTAATTTGTGTGCAATAAAATGTTAGATCCATTTTACAGTTCTGAGAAATTTCATCACATTACTGAATTTCTTTTATGACTAATAGTTGTTCATCTCTTTTTACGGTAGCATCATAAACAGAATATCTAATTGTAGTGCACTAGTTCATCATTCTTTTTGTCAAAATTCTGTTGAATTGGGCAGTTAATGCATTGGTTTTGCAACCTTTTCTGGACTAACCACTGAAGTGAGCTGGTTTTCTGGGAGTTTATGTCTAAACTTCTGTTTAATAAATCTGCAAAGTTTTCCTTACTATTGCAGTATTTCCAACCATTGTAATTTATCATGGCTTAAATTTCTGCAACCCTTAGAGGTAAAGGGTTTCCAATTTCTTGACAATAATTTGATCTATTGTAATATGGTTTACAAATTTGCCCAAAAGTTTACAAATATGATTGAATATATTAGTTGTATCTATATACTACAGTAGAATTCCAGAAATACGCAAAGCTTGGGACCAGAGGTTGTGCGGATTTTAGGATTTTGTGGATTTCAAGACAGAAAAGATAAAGCATAATATTCGGACTAAAAGTGCGAAATGAATAAGGCGTATTAGATACATTTAATTAAATTATTATATACATTATTGCGATAATTTATTATATGCATTAAATTATTGTTACGTATATAAATTGATTATATTATTCATTGTATTATATGTACACAGCATCGAGGTTTGCCGATTTTGCCTCATGCAAAGATTTCCAGTGTTAGAATCACTGTTGCTGTAAACTTTCAACAGCTTTTCTTTATTTTTCCATATATCGTACACAATCATATCGCAATTCCATACCATTCTGCTAAAAAAAAGATGCAAATCTTTTGCACTTTTTGCATTACCGTCAATGCAACGTGTTTACGTTTTTCAATGTTGCAAGCAGTAAAATCACGAGTGCGTTTCTTATCTGTTATTGTATTAAAAAGGACTGAAATTAAAAATATTCTTAATTTATCCACAAAATATCCGGATAAAAAAAAAGGCAGCACTAAACAATCTCGTGAAATAAAATAACAAAGCCCAGAAAATACAACAATATGAATCGTGAATTTGAACAAAGAGTTGAGTGAATCGTCTGCTTTTTTACCTCGATGCAGATGAGAGGGGGAAAAAACTTGTTTATTTTATCTTATTTTTTTACTTTTTTATATCAATAATTTGGTATTTCCATTTTGACTCATTATTATTGGGTAATTATGACGTCATTTATTCGGTAAGTATTTTTTCTTCGATATTTCGTACTCAATGTTGCGGTTTCTGGAACCCATAAACTGAATGTTTATATTCTGAGAGGCAACGTGGATTTCAGGAGTTGGCGAATTTTCGGTATTTGACTGTATAATTATATTAGCACAACAACAACAATTTTCAAATTCTAGCTGCTGTGATTGCTTCAGTGTATTCTGAATGGGGAAATGTTATACTTTTAAGAGGAGCTATTCTATGTTTCAATAAAATTAAACTTGTTTTAATTTTTCCAGCCTTGTAATATATCTAAAATATGTTGCACTTTCATATGCATTATTGCTTGCATCTCAAAATGTCACTATTTAACTTACCAGTGTTTTGAAAACATTTTCTTTGAGTCGATAATGTTTGTAATGAACTTGTTTCTTAAATTTGGTCTTGAAATTGTTTGGGACCTGTTCAGACAATCAAGATCTTTTATCCCTATTTATTTGTGGTTTCAATTATGATCATAAATGTGACTACGAATCCAACTGAATTATAAATTTTAAATGTGATTTGCAACACTGTTCTTTAGTGTATTTAAAATTATCACAGTTAACCAAAGGGGTCGGTAATGTGGTGTCTCTACAAAGCAGACTGAAAATGTCAGTTGGTCAAATGTCTGAATTATAAATTTTAGATATTTAAACAATAAACATTCATAATTGCAACAAATAATTTTAGTAAAATTTCTAATTTTTACAATTGTATGAATTTGATTCCACATACAGTGAACTATTTTATGCTCACATTGTCCGCGTATACTCTGCCGAACAACAGTATGTTATGCTTTATATCCCTAATCTTTGTTCATACGTGAATTTCTCTTTTCATTCCATAAATTTTATATTTCAAATAATAAGCAAAGTATGCATTTTTCTCTTAAGATCAAAAGGTAATGAAAAGATACAGACAACAGTGCTTTTTAATCGTACTAAGGAAGTAATGTCCCTTCAGTTGATTGTGCATTCACAACTTATTTCAGTTGCGATAACTCCTATCTTCAAATTCTAATTTGAATTAAATTCACAGCAATTCATACTCACATGCTTTAATACAGTAACTATATCAATTGAACAGCTTGTATGCATTTTCTACTGTGTAGGCACAAAAATATAAATCATCAACATTTAAAGATGAATTTGGCACTCATAACTTTCACATATAACATTCTTTACATTTTCTCGTGGTATAAAATTTCTTCATATACAGAAGAGGTTAAGGGCGATATGTTTCCAAGAAATACAAGACATTAATTAGAATGTATTGAAAATAATATTTATTTTTGCTTGAAGGTCTTCTGAATGTCTGTTCTGTAAATTTATATTATGGTATTATTCTATTTATATGTCACAGTAATTTAATTTTATGTGATGTTAGAAAAATTTAATGTTTTTCAGTTTACTTTGGTTTATAAATATAATTAATTTTTACCCAAATAATGCTTATCAAAATACTTCTGTGTGGTGATGTTTTGAAGGTTAATTTGTTTTAAATTTATTTTACAGCTATATTATTAGTTACAGTGACCATACCACCTGATTATCCTGTAAAAACACCTGTTTTTCTACTTCAATTGAATTGGAAAGGTTGTTATACTGCAGTTTCTAGTTTGGCTTTAAGGGTAAGTGCTTTTTATTCACTGTCGTGTCTTTTATTATATTTTAAATCTTTCTTCAACATATTGGCAGTCTGAAGTTGATAAAACCTAGTCATTATATTATTTTTTATTTAATAATGTTAAAATAATTCTGGAGAGGGGGGGGCATTTTTAGCAAAGATGGTAATGGTGATATAAACCTTGCATTTCTGCTTTTTGATAGTTGTATCTTTCAAAACATAAATTTCTTTCTTATATTTTGATACATTTTTACCTTTCAAAAAAAGATTTCTTTCAAAATGTAATCACTCATACAGTCAACTCCCAGTTTACCAGGAGTGATATTCATGCTTAACTCCAAAATTACAGTTAAAACAAATAAATTACTCGTGTGATAATTAATAGGAAAATACTATTAACCATTATCTGTATTTTGAAGAAATTTAATCTGGAGAATTAGTTTAGTTAGTTAGACAAATTAAAAACAAAAAGAACATGTTTGTGTACATGAACATGAACAGAAGAATAATGAATAGAAATGAAGACTTCTGGTTATAAATAACATTACAGAAAAATACTTGCTAAAGAATTTATTAAAAGATGATCAGAATTTTAATGGGAATATATGTGAAACAAAATGTTAATGGTTGTACACTTGATTTGTTTTTATGATCGAGTAATTTACTTTTCATGGATGATTTTACAATGTTTATGTATTTAGAATTATGTACAATTAAATTACATAAAAATAACTCCCAAATACTAAGACATCTTCTCTACACTGCTATTAACTTGCAAATGAATTATTATTATTTTCTTTTTGTATATTCCATAAACAGTTTTGGTTTAACTGATGGTTTGTACAATAATTTTTCCATCATTGCACAATAATAACTTTTTTTTATAAATTTAATAACTTTTTTAGACAAGATTAATTCACCTGTTCTAAATTGAGAACCAACTGTGTGTATAACTAAATTTTGCCGTTAATAAGATTGTGATGCATAAAATGATATTATGTAGGACAGGGATGTCAAACTCATAGGTACACTTGGGCCAAACAAACAAGATTTAACTTTAGGCGGGCCACACACACACACACACACACACACACAAAAAAAAAAAAAAAAAAAAAAAAAAAAAAATCAATATTCATAGAAACGTAGATTTATTTTGAATAATACAATAATAAACATGTATATATATTTATATAGAAAAGAAAAAGAAAATTTTAATGTTTACGTCCTGATACTTGACATCTCTTCTCTGCTATTATCTTTCCTATTTTGGGAGAAATTTTGTTTGCAGTGATAACTTTCAACGCTGATCCAAGGTGAGCATCGTTAATACGGTTTCTAATAGGAGACTTATTACCTTTCATGACTGAAAATAACTGCTCGCACCGATAAGTGCTACCAAACATGGAAATAATTTCATATGCAAATTTTCGAGTATTTTCAAACCTGGCTGGTAAATATTTGTAAAATTCAGGCACGCCCACTTCAATGAATTTTGCTTTCAAATTTGAGTTGCATTGAATCTCGATCACCTCCATTTGCATATGGCTGGGTACTGAGTCAATACTTATTGAGAAAATCGAAGAAAACAAAAAACAAAAAAAATGTCTTCGAGGGAACTAAAATCATTAAACCTCGTTTCAAATTCAGTTGTTAAATTTGCAATTTTTTCTGTGTATTTTTGGTACGAACAAGTATCATCTAAACTTGATTTGTTCATGCTGCACGTCGGGAAGTGCGTCAAATCTTCATTTTTAAGTTGTTTTTCCCAAAGAACTAGTTGACATTTGAATACTTTAATTATGTCGTACATGTTCGTAATGATATGATCTTTTCCTTGTAACAATAAATTTAAATCAGTTAAGTGTTTGGTTATATCAACCAAGAAAGATAAATCTTGCATCCATATTGGATCGTAAAACAAAACTTACGTCTTGATTTTTCGTTTTTAAAAACTGACATATTTCTTCTTTCAAATCCTAGAATCATTTGAGAATCTTGGAGCAAGATAACCAATGTACCTCGGTATAGTAGGACAAACCCGAATATTCACTATCTAACTCACTTAAGAAAGCAGTGAATTGACGCTGATTTAAACCTCGAGATCTTATAAAATTTATAACTTTTTTTATATATGACAAAACATTCTTCATATTTATTACTTTCGTGCATAAAACTTCTTGATGTATAATACAATGAATATGATGAATGTTTGAACCGTGAATTTCACTAAGTTTTTTTCTTAGTAATGCTATGAAGCCCTTGTTTTTCCCGGTCATTGATGGAGCGCCATCTGTAGCTACAGAATTTAATTTTTCCAAAGGTAAATTGTATTTCTGGAGAAGTCCAAAAACACAAGTAAATATATCTTCTCTTGTGGTAGTACCAGGCATCGGTATTAGTTCCAGTAATTCCTCAAAAATGTTAAAATTCTTGTCACGAGAATGAAGAAACACTGCTAATATTTGCCACTAATGTCCGTGCTCTCGTCACAGGCAATGGAGAAACTTTCGAAACTAGATGATTTTGCTTTGATCTGATCATTTAAATTCGCGGCTAAATCAGTAACTCTTTCCGCAACTGTATTTCGAGACAATGAAATTGATTGAAAAGCCTTCACATTTCCAGGACAAACAATTTCTCCAGCTTTCATTAGGCATTCCTTGATGAAATCACCGTCAGTAAAAGGCTTCGAATGTTTAGCTATCAACTCGGACAAGACGTAGCTTGCATGTAACCGCCGCTTCACTTTCTTGCAATACTTTACTAAACATGGACTGTTGCTTTTTCACTCCTAACTTGAGCTCTTTCAACTTTTCTTCTGTCATTAATCCTATGTAATTGTTCTATTTCGATTTGTGTTGTTCGTGATGACGTTTAATATTATATAACTTTGATACATTAATAATATTATTACATATCAAGCAGATTATTTAATGTTTTATTTCACAGCAAAAATATTCTAATTCCCATTTTACTTGGAATATTCTATGTTCATCAGCGATTTTTCGTTTAATTTTACTACCACTTGGTTTTGATATAGACATACTGAATACAAAGGGCTGGAAAAAACACGGTTAACGTTAAAAAGTTAACAAAAATTTATTCTTTTCACAAGAGATAAATGAAAATGCTGAAATATTTCTTCAAAAATATTCTAACAATATCACAAAATGTCAAACGTTTAGCAAAAATCAATTCAAAACAGAGAAACTAATTCTATCTCACAGCGAAATCGCTACAAATCAATCACAGCATTTAGTAAACAAACAGTTCGCTAGAGCTACAGCTACTACTGAGATGAGTTGTTTGTTCTCGGCTTTTATAAGCTTTATAATTCATTTCTCGAATATACTGGAAACATCTATAAATATCTGGATTTTTGTGGATGGCAAAAGCAATTACGAGATATTTATTTATTAGGTATTAAATGCACGCACTGTTCTATTTTTAACCTTCCAACGCAGCTGTCTTTTCAAAAATCGTCTGCATTGCTAAGGCAACATGAAGCAAATCTAATTACAATTCTAAATAAAAAAAACTAAATAAATAAATAACTATGAAATCCGTAACATTATGATTTAAGTAATAATTAATGCACCAATATATCGTACAAAACTATGATTGGAAAACTGAAGCCATGAGTTCGGCCACATTCGGCAATCGGGGGATGCGTACAAGTTCTGAGTGCACATGTGCCCCAAAAGCCGAAGGTAGCTGAACGCAAGCTACTCACACGCATTTGTAATTTAAGTAGTGTGTGTGTCAGCTCGCTGTGAGTAATCTAACAACACTGAATAAATTATCGTTAATTACTTAGCAGTAAACATTTCATTTTTTTCTTCGTCGATATGTTATTTTATTATTATATATTATTATTTGCCGGGCCGCAAAAATATTTGTTGTGGGCCGCGAGTTTGACATCCTTGATGTAGGAGGTTGTTCCCTGTGCCATTAAGACCTTGCCATTGATTGTTACTACAGTACAAAGTCCGAGATCCGGATGTCTATTATCAGCAATGATCTAAAATCTGGACCCTACAGCCAAAACTTTTTTTTAAATGCTTTAGGCATGCACATTTTCCCCCCCCTTCCCCGGTAAGAAAACATCTGGATAATCCCAATTCTTAATTTCACTAAATAAAGGCAGTAATAAAATACCCTTGTTAATGAAGAAATGATAACTTTAGCATAAATTTGTGTGATCAATAATTTAGCTCCGTAGCTGTGTATCTGCTTGGTATACGTCTCAAACCAAACATTCTACATAGAAATACTAATATTTTATATCCCTGACACCATCCTGGCGAATCATAATTTATTATATTTTGCTTTCATCACCGTATGCTTATCAACACATGACAACTTATGCAGTGATGGCTAAACAATTTTTTTTTTTTTTTATATTAGTAATTGAATAACAAAGAATTTGGAAACCTTTTATGTTGACATTACGCTTGGCGATGATTACAGATTTAAGTTAAAATGTGCTAAATGTTGACAAGGAAAAGTATAACAAAAATTGCTTTCAATATGCTAAGAATTAATTTTGTTAATGAGATTCATAGGCCAAAAGATTACATTTAGTGCTATTAGAATTAATAAGAAATTTTTTTATTCACGTAAACCCAGAACCGGCGCCAGAGCTCATATGGCCACATTGGGCAGCAGATTTTAGGGAAGACAAAATTTTTAGAATTTAGGGAAGACACTGGGACTCAAAATTAAGGGGCAACAAAAATTTAGATTTTAGGGGGAGCTTGGTAGCAAAATTTAGGTTCCGCAGCGACTGCATCAGGCAGCAAAATATTGTAGCACCGGCCCTCAGTAAGCTTAAGTATTTGTGGGAATTTACTTATTTAGGACTCTACTTATTTAGGACTTTACTTATTAGAATTAGACGTAAGTCTAATAAATAACTATATTAATACAATTTGGGCTTAGCTGTGTAATAGAAGCAAATAGAAGGTGCATAATAGAAGCAAGGCAAAATTTAACGGAACATTTCATCGCCATGCTACATAGCCAATCACGTATAGCTTACGCTGTTAAGCTAGGCTAAAATTACACTTTCCCGATTCCAAAGAATTTCAGTTAATATAGCAGATTTTGCTGCTCCTTAACTTTCTGATTTGATCCACCTTATAATTTTTTGCAGGCTGTTATAATTACAGCAATTTTATGAAAACTAAAGTTTGAACTTTCGATTATGTCGCGAGGAGTTTCTAATTCTGGAGCTGCAGCAGGATCTAGAAAGCAAAAGCATGTTTTGATGTCTATTAAACAAAAAGTGGAATTGCTGCAAGCAAAAGTAGATATGAGTATATCTGTCTCAAAATTATGTGAAGAGTATGGCATTGGAAAGTCAACTGCATATAACATAACAGAAAAAGGACTTTATGAATTTTTTTGTGGATTCCGACACTTCACTCGCAATGAATAACAGAAAAATTATTCGCTGTGCTAAAAGTGGTGATTGAATGCTCAGACAGAGATGCCATTCACGGGTCCAATGCTAATAGCTCAAGCCAAAATATTTCATGAAGAAATGAACTTAGAGACTGAGTGCACATATTCGATAGACTGGTTAACCAAACTGTAAAATAGCCATGGTATAATACAATTAAAAATTTCAGATAAAAAAGCTTCAGCTGATACTGAAGCTGTTGAACTATTTCCAAATGAATTCATTGAACTCATTAATAGTGAAACGTTATCTCTAGGACAAATTTACAACTCTGATGAAACTGGTCTTTTTTGGCAATATGAAATACCTTGGCAACCTCTACAGAAAAGGCTCCAACTAGTATCAAAGATTGCAAAGCTAGACTAATAATTTTAGCAGGCGCAAATGCTGCAGGACCACACAAGTGTAAGCTTTTCGTAATCCACGACCTCGAGCAATTAAAGGTGGTAATGTATCGTGCAAATGGTAATATAATGGAAATATATCGTGCAAATAAAAGAGCACGAAGGACACAAGCATTAATGTATGTTTGAAAATCATTTCATACCCGAGGCTTGTCAAAATTTGAATTCGGTTGGTTTACTTGATGATGCAAAAATTGTCCTGATTGTAGATAACTGTTCGGCTCATATTTCGTTTAAAGTTTTAATGAAGGATAATGTATCTGTGTTATTCTTTCCTCCAAACTGTATGTCCATCATTCAGCCTATGGATATTAGAACAGTGTGCACGCTGAAGTTCAAATATAAAGTTGCATTTTTAAAATCCATGTTGAATTTCTTGAATAATTCTATTCAAAAATTTTTGAAGTATTTTAACATAAAACCTGCTGAGTGGAGTATTGCAAGATTGTGGGAGGATGTGCCTCCAGATACTTTAAAAAATGCTTGGCATAGTTTATGGCCAGCTACCATATTTCGTGGTGAGGATAATGAAGATGATAGTCGCGAATTTGAAGGCTTTCGGATATCGCAAACCACAGGTTAAGTTTTCCAGTTAATGGATTTTGCAGAGAAATGTGGAGAAGCGGAAATAAATGAAAATAATATAACAAAGTTTTTAATTGCGATGACAATGTTCCAACCATCAGTCAGTTAATGGATGGCGAAATCTGCAGTATGGTTTTAGTTCCAGAAAATACCGATAGTGAAGAAAGTGACAGGGAGGTTATTGAAAATGAAAAAATTTTGATTGACAAGTTAGTCGGAATTCTCGAAACAGCAACTTCAGGACTTGAACAGGGGAATTTTGTAACTAAACAAGAGATTCTGTCTATCTATAGAATTGAAGAGAAAGTAGCACAAAAAAACGAAGCAACTTAAATCATTTACATTCAAAGAAATGTTTAATAAAGTAAACAAATAAATATTAAGCTTTTTTTGATAAATTTTGATACCCTTTAGATCATAAATGCTTCATTATTTCATAAATCACAATTTCATATTTTTAATTTTATAATTTCCAGCATCGCCGAAGTCCCGACAAGTCCGGATCTCAGACTTTGTACTGTATAATGTATTACTATTATTTAGATTATTTCAGTGGAAAACATAGTTCATTTCATATCGTACTCATATTAGAAAAATAATATAAAGAAGTTCTAAAGTAAAGAGAAAACAGTTTTTGTTTCATTCAAGAAATTACTTTACAAAAGCTAGTACAGTCAAAAGTCATTAATTCGGACACCCATAATCCGGAATGATCTATAATCCGGACCTCAAAGCTAAAAACTTTCTGCGCATGCGCCGCGTTGGCACATGCGCACAGGCGTTTTACGCGTGCGCATAAGACCTTGACTACTGCGCATATGTGTGTGCGCAAGCGCAGAATACGTTTTCGCCTGCGCGTTTAGTGTATAACGGACGGTGTAAGCTAAAATTATCTAATTATCTATTTCAGTTAATGTTAATGATTGCATTGTTCCTTAATCTTCGAATTGGATCGCGCTTATTATTTTTTGCAGACTGTAAGAGCAATTTTATAAAAGTAAACTTGAACTTTCGATTATGTCAAATAGAATTTCCGATGCTGGAACTTCCAAAGGATCTACAAAACGAAAATATGTTTCGATGTCCAACAAACAGAAAGTGGAATTGCTGCAAAAAATGGATAAAGACATGAAGAATGTGACAGAGAGGTTAGTGAAAACGAAAAAATTTCGATTGACAAGTTAGTCGGTATTCTCGGCACAGCAACTAACGGGACTTGAACAGCGGAACTTTGTAACTGAACAAGAAATTATGTCAGTTTATAGAATTAAAGAGAAAGTATTATCACATAAAACGAAACAACTTACATTGAAAGAAATGTTTAATAAAGTAAACAAATAAATATTAAGCTTTTTTTTTTTTGTAAATTTTGATACCCTTTACATCATAATTGTTCTTTATTTCATAAATTACGGTTTCATATTTTTAATTTTAGAATTTCTGCATGCCATCTTACGAAATTTAAACTGATGATCTATAATCCGGAATCGCCGAAGTCCCGACGAGTCCGGATTAACGACTTTTGACTGTATTAAATGTTTAATATTTAGCAATTTATGAAAATAACAGCTTTTAATTTTTTAGGGGAGGGACATTCTTTAACATTGGCCATTAAACAATAAGAAATGGAGTAAAATTCTATTAAGTTGTTGTTAAATGTTAATAAGATCGAAATGAAATGTAGATTAAGTTGAAGGAATTTTTAACCTGTGATTTATGATGACTTTTGGTAAAGTTTGACTCAGCAATAGTGTGTTGATCCAATTATTTCAATATTTGATGATAAAGTTCTCAGTATGAGTCCTGAGAAGGTATGGATTTTAATACTGGTCTGAGAAGCATTAAAGGGTCATTGAAAAGTAAAAGTGAGCAGTAAGAACACAGTTAGAAATTCTGCTTTTCTAATTTTTTTTTAAAGAAACATTTAAATATTCACCTAATTTCACAAATATTATAATCATGCATCTGTACAAGAATTATACCAAATTATATCAGTTTATCCTTCATAGAGTTTGGTTTAATTTAGATGTAGTTTTCATTTTTCTTTTCTAAAGGATCAGAACTCGCAAACTGTCAGTTTAATTCCCTGCTCCAAGGAACTATAATTAATAATTTAATGCAGTGCAAGTGCAATAAATACCTAAATTTTTTTAATGCATTTTCAGTGTTTTTTTACATGTTACATTCAAAGTACATCCACATCTTTTCTGCAAAGATAGGAGGAGCTGAGCAAATAAACTTGAGAAAAAAGGACAAAGGAAATTATGATGCAAAGCATTAAATTGCAACTTTTTAAAAAATTCTGCTGTGGGTGTAGAGTCTAAATAATGAAGATCAACGTAGAACTACTGCGGTGTCAAAATGCATGATGTTGTGCAGCAAATGACCACTTCAGATTCTCACATCATGTATGAAGAAATTGAGGCATTTTTTAGCATTTATAAAGCTTAAGGGTATTCAGTTTTGCATGATTATTTTAAATCCACACAATTCAACTGAAAATTGATAAAGATACTCATGTTAACTATTGCATGGAAAATTTCAAATGTTGTCTTTGGCATTAAAGCAAGTGATAAAATATAGATATATCCTACAAACCTGAAATGTCTTCGGTCTGGGTCTATTAAAAATGAACCAAATACTATGAAAATTGTTTTCGCATAAAGTGCTTAAAAAATAAAATGGGATCTCCCCCCCCCTCTTTTTTTTTTTTAATCTGACTGTGCTTGAATTGTTTCTTTAAGCAATCGCAAAACAGAAAAGGCAGATTGGTATACAACAGTTTGTTTTTTCAATAAAGTAACTAAACTCCACAAAAAAAGTGCAAAGCATTGCATTAGTCAAATAAACTGTATTTCAATCTATCAGTTATTTGAAGCACTAAAAAATTGATCTGATGAATTATTGTTCTTTTTCCCTGATTAAACATTTCGCAGTGTTTTATTGTTCCCAACAACAAAGTATAAATCACATGATCACTGATTTTACAGCCCAGAAAAGTAATGGAATTTCATAAATAATGGATTTCTGCTATACTATTTCTAAATAGATTAAATGTTTTGAAAATGGTGTATTCAAATAAAAAATAATACTAATGCAGAAAATGAATAGTTAGAAAGCAACAAAATAACTTAATTTCATACAAAAATGTTTTTATATTATTTTCTTAAAACTTTTGCACTGGCTAATATATGCAAATAATAAATTTATATCAGAAATACTAGCTGTTAATGGATCGTAGTATCGAAACATAATAGAAATTGAATAGAATATATATTATATTGTACAGTAAGACCCCTCTTAACGCGGGGGATACGTTCCATCGAAGTAGAGCGTAATGCGAGACAGCGCTAAGCGAGGCTATCTTAACATGTAAATAATGGGGTTAGGGGAAGATGGATAAAAAATGGTTAGGCATTAAATTTAATGTTGTTTTTTTAATAAAAATAAAATCAAACATTTATTTCTTACAAAAATAAAAACAATATAAACGCATATACTTTTAATTCTCAGTCAGATCATTCAGTCTATTCTGGGTTTCCAATTTTCTGCCTTTTTGTCAAGAAGGCATTATGATAGATTGGTTTAATGGCATATTGCGTTCAATTTCGTCGTCAATCCATATAGACAGTCGTTTTTCCATTTCCTCTATAATGTTATTTCTAGGACGGGTAATTCTAGTTGCAGAGCTTGACGTAGTTGCAGTTGCCGATGACAGTATTTTTTCTTTATTCTTAAGAATTGTCCTTATTGTTGAAGTTGCCAAAATCAATGCAGCACTAATTTGAGATTGACGTTCACCAGAATCTAATCTTCTAATCACTTGCATTTGAGTTTCCAGTGAAATGCTTTTTCTGGTTGCTTTCTTTTCTTGTTTTTTTATTATCACCCATGATAAAAACTAAAGATCATAATATTTGTCACTGTATTAATCGTTATAGTATTATACAAATTTAAACTTACAATAATGTCAACAAATGTTTCAAATGATAAAAATACGTCCACAAAGCAAGAAACACAACTACACTGTTTCGGATATGTTATTTGGAAACCTAGCGCTGCACACAATTTCGGAGAATCCCCGGGTTGAAATAAAAGAGCGCTAAACCGAAACAGCGTTAAGCGGGGTCTTACTGTATTCAATTTCTAACTTAAAATGTTTGCAACTAAGGTAATGGAACTGTGATTTCATACCAATATTATCTTAAGCATCACTGTCAGATATTGTCTGGTTATTGTGTTTGTGATCATAAATAATTAAAAGGTATGAGTTATCAATAAAACATTAATCATCTGATGATAACTTAGAACTAAATCTTTTGGACCACTGAACTCTGTTTATCACAAGTGATTTTTTGCTTTGCTTTTATGTAATATTTTTGTAGGCAATTTTGTTTTGCATTTAAAGAAACAGTAGTGGTTTATATTGATGATTTTAAAAATAGATAA
The DNA here is from genome assembly GCF_044657685.1 of Stegodyphus dumicola. Classification (NCBI taxonomy): domain Eukaryota; kingdom Metazoa; phylum Arthropoda; class Arachnida; order Araneae; family Eresidae; genus Stegodyphus; species Stegodyphus dumicola. Next base: position 13,923,235 of record NC_140772.1, on the reverse strand, counting down.
TTTCTTAGTTATTTAAGTTCAAATCTAGAATTTGTTAATTGTATATTAATGTTAATTTTCATTTTATTCTCATGTTTATGCTATACTGTGCCAGTCAGTATATAATGTGTTCCTTTTATTCAGTATGAATTTTTCTTTTTTCAAATTTTATTCTAAAGTATTTAAATTTTCTCTCAAAGTGATTATTAATCATTTATAGAAATTAGCATGGCTAATTAGAAATATAAAATATTTTTATGAAATTCCACTAGCTGGACTTATTAAAACCGTTATATATTTTTTCTTTTTATGATAACTATTTTAGGTGACTGAGCATGCAAATAACTAATCTTAAAAACATTTACCATTTAATTGCAGCTTGAATTCATTTTTATAAATACAGCTAAGATTGGAATATTTATTTTTATATAGGAGCTAGAGGAGGAAATTAATGTTCATTTTATAGAGACTTTGCCTGAGGAATATCAGGAAAATCTGTTGATTTGTCAAATGTATCATTTAATAGTTTGCTTTGATGTCTTCCTTGAGACAGAATATTCTGGTGATTCATTTGAGGGACCACCTGAATTTATGCGAGAAAAAGTTGTAGCTAGGTCTGCCAGGTAAGCATTATATGTTAATCCACACTTTAAAAAATATTCATAGAATTATTATAAACTATTCCTTTTTTTTTTTTTTTTTTTTTTTTTCATTTTGACATTTATGTATTTTGTAATTGTATATAACTCAGTGTCATATTTTTTTAACCTCGGGTGAATATATTGATCATTAAATGCATAAATTGACTTCTATTATTTCTGTCTTTAGTTTACTAGTTAATAAGAATTTGCCACTGTAGGCTTCTGCATTTTCTCCCCCTATTATAAGGTCCAGCAATGGCACAGTGGTGAAGTCCCTGGACACTGGTTGTTTGACCTGGGTTCAGTTCGAGATGATTTTGCTGGCTACATAAGCGTTTTCATGATTTTCATTGTGTGTGTTACAGGAATATGAGCCAGCTTCCTTTAGAAAATCCTTTACAAAGGCATCGTCTCTCATTTGGCAACTAGCCCTTGCATGCTTTGCTATAATCAAACAAAATCCCATAACACAAGAAATATGATTTTTTAAAGTCTAGTAAACACTGTAAATTAATGTTTAATTACATCAGTTTAGTTATTAGAATGTGGGGCTATTTGAATTGTAAGTGAATATAGCCAAATTTAACTTTAAATGGGTAATCTGGGTTAATAATAAGTATTAAATCAAGTATGTAGTTTTCTGAAAATATAACTGTCAGATATAAATTTAAAGCTAACTATATGCACATACTGCATGAACAATTTATATAAATTATATAACCTGTAGTTTAAATACAGTTGATGGCATAAAAATTCTGATAATATATTCTGTAATGAAAGTTCCCCCCCCCTCAAATTTCTTATTCATATGCTGCTGACTTTCTGGATAATCTTGCCTAACAACATTTTTCATGTTTTCTGGTTGATTTTGTGTTAAGTAATTGTTTTATTGTTGATGTCTTTTATTATAATTGTAGAAGTTTTGTGCAATACACCATATTATTAAAAATTACTATAATTATTGACGACAGATTCTGAAAGTTAGTGAAGATTAAATTCAATGAAAAGGATTACCTGTAATTTAAAAAAAGAAAAGAAAAATAAATAAATTGTATCTGTTAACGTGTTCTTGAAAATCTTCTGCAGCTTTAATTACATTTGATTTTTATTTATTTTTAATGCACAATTGTAATTTTATAAAGCTTATTTTGAGTTGCACACAAACAAAAAATTTTTAATTACTGACGTTCTTTTCAGGGGACGAAGTCACAGCAGACCGTACAAATGTGTGTCAAGCCAAGGAATATTTACTTTTAGATAATAAGCATAATACTCATTTATTCTTAGTCAATTTATTGATTATTCATTATTATTTATGTTGGGGGAAAAACTTTTATAACTTCATTTATGTGTATTTTGTAATTATTTTGAAAATAAATTGTTATTCTGATATAGATAAAAATGTTGCAGATGTTATTTTACTTTACTTATTTTTTCATTTAAAATTTTTAAATAAAAAGTGTTATACTGTGTTGTATTTTTATAAACAACATGGTAATTTCATTATAGAAAAATGTGTTGAATTACATCTGCAGAACTTTCAAGCTTTTTTTTTTTTTATGCTTTACATACTGCTTGAAATCCAATGTTCATGGTTTTGCATCTCTTATTTTGAGGGGGGGGAGGTTATAGAAAAGATGCTGCAAAACTTTTTGTAGAATCAATTAAACTATCTCTTCCTAATATCAACTTATATTCTTTCATTTAAAAAAAAAAAATGAAATGCAAATATAATAGGATAAGCAAATGTGATAGTACTCTTCAAAGTCATATTGTTTTGGCATTTTTAAATACTCTAACATAATTTAAATGGAGGTTTTTTTTAAATCTTATTGCAGTTACAGAGGATATGTTTTGTGCTATCAAAATATGCTTTGTTCTTATGGCATACAAAGTATAGTTTTTATTTTAATATGCAAAATCACATTAATTTGAATTCTCTGTTCAAGATTTGTGTACCTATATTATGTAATTTCGAGGGATGTGATTCATATTCTCTTGAAATGCAAAGAACGTTTCTATGAAACAATATCAATTAAAGGCAGAATTTTGTTTATTTTAAGAATCTTTTACAAACTGTAAAACGTTAATTTTAGCGTTTGTGTTCTTCGGCTCAGCGTCGAAAGTATCTCGTCTTTTAGTCTGGTCATTAGACATGCTTTGTTCTTCTAGACCAAACAGCCAGCATTTTTCTTCATATATGTGACATTTAAAATATTACTTTAAAAATAAAATTTGTAGTTAATCTATTTGACTGCTGAAATTTGTGATTAAGAAAAATTTATCAGATTTTAATGCACAAACAAAAAATGTTAAGCAAGTGAATTTCCAGCTTCATTATTTCTTAAATTTTGATGGTCTTTATTTAACACAGGTTAAAAATTATTCCAGAGAACCCGTCAATCTTTTGTCAGTGCCATGTGACAATGAGTTTACTTTTACTTTGGAGAGCCTATATCATATGTTAGTAAAACTAGTTATAATAAAAGTATACTTTTAAAACATCCTAACCATTAGTTAAATGTGCCATTTAATGTAAAACGCTTTACCAAAATAACTGGAAACAATTTATGGAAATGTACTAAAAAATTAATAATAAATGCATTTAATAGGTTAAAAATAATATAAAATGTCTGTCTTAATGCAAAATCTGAGCCTGAAGCATGGAAATTGTATTTTTATGTAATAATTCTCTATTTTATATTTAAGATTGCCACTGCAAGGTTATTATCTAGTTCCAGTTTAAATTGATCTTTGATCTATTAAGATGAGAGTGAATAAGAATATTCTTCACAAATAAATTGTCATAAAGATTTTATTGAATCTGTTGACGAGTTAGTTGAAACACAGAATTAACATTTTAGTTCGTGATTGCCAAACAAAATATTGCATAAAATTTGAAACAAAATTAAATATGTTTTAAAATATATATGATTTGTAATATTTTTTGTATTTTTAAAAGGATGTAACCAAGTAGTGAATGTTTGATAACTTACAGTGGCTATAATTTCTCTCATGTTATATATACACACACACACGGTTATTTGGAAGTCCAAATTACTGTAGCTAATCGAATATCGTGCATATGTACCGACTCCATACCTTGCTCATCAATTGACACCATTTGTATTTATATTGTTGCAGTGTGCTGTGTACAGTGTCAGTTCAAAATGTTTAAAATAATTTATCACTCATCGACTGAAATCTGGTTAGTGATTTAGCTTTTGACAGCAAGGAACATTTCAGCAGTGGGAATTCAACAAATAAGGGATGTGTTTGGCCTCAAATCAATGAGTGACATCAAAGTGCATAAGAGCTTTAAAAATGGACATGATAAAGTGCAATCAGGCCGACACAGACGAAGTTATAAGTGATCACAGACGAAAAGATTAGATTAGTGATCACAGACAAAAAGATTCGAAAAACCGCTGATTTACAATTTTAACTTTAGTACTGGAATTTCCAAGTGTGGGTAGGACAACTTTACACAAAAGTGTCACAAATTGTGTGCATGTTGGATTTCCAGGCTGCTTACTGAGGAATGCCAAATGAAAAGAATAGCTTTTGCTCTTTATTTTTTGGATCAATTTTTAGGATTGTCACAGGGGACGAGACGCGAGTTTCTCACATGACCCCAGAGTCTAAACATGAGTCAGTGGAATGGCATCACACAGCTTCACCAGTCAAGGCTAAGGAGACAATCTGTTAACACGTAAGGTTATGGCAACCATGTTTTAAAATAGACATGGAGTCTTGTTAGTCGAGTTAAATGCAGCTACTTACTGCACTACCTAGACTAAACTTGGATGTGCAATACAGAATAAGTGATGTGGACTTCTGACATCTAGAGCTTTGTTGCTGCATAACAATGCCAGACCCCCATTCTGCCATTTACATCCAAAATCTAATCAGATCTTTTGGATGGGAACAAATTGACCACCCATGGTACAGTCCAGAATTTGCGCTGAGTAATTATCTCATTCTGTTACCCAAAGGAAGTTTCTCAGCGGCAAGCACTTTGCCACAGATAATGAGGTGAAAGAAGCAGTTCAAGACTAGTTATCCTCACAGACAGCAGACATCTATGACTTGGGCATACAAAAGCTTATAGAACATTATGACAAATGTTTAAACAAATATGAAAACTCTGTAGAAAATAGAGAAACATATAAGCAATTAAATAAAAAAGCTGTTTGAAAAAAAAATCTTTGATGGTTTACGATTTTATAAGAAATTGGACATTACCTACCAAATAACCTACATTTTTTCCCTTTTACAATAAGCATTACAAAATTAGTTTTATAAAATGTTATCTTTCTGATCAGCATAAGTAGTGAAATGTCTAATTACAATGAAAAATTAAAATTGATTATATATCATTTTTAATGAAAAGAACTTAAATTAAATTTTGAAATGCACTTAAAAGCAGTGGGGACTTCTACGAAAAAATATACCTAAAGGAAATTACAAAATATAGATTTACATTTCATATGCTACCAATGATGAAGATTCAATTATTGCTGACAAAAACTAAATTAGTAACTGAAAAACACAAATAGCATCAAGAAGTAACTAGAACTGTTTTTATTCTTTTAACTGCCTCTAATAAAGAAGTCTGAATTTCTTTTTTGTCAGCCTTTCCTATTAGCAACAATCATAAGATGATATAGATTTAAATATATGTATGAAGATGTTGAAATCCATGTATATTTATGTTAGTTTGTTGATACTTAAAAGCAGGACTTATTAATCTGCAATAAGGCTGCATTGGAGCAGCAACACCTACAATTAGATTCCTGCTTAGAATGAATTTTGTCAAAAATCCTCAACAATAAGGCAGATATCCTTGAATCATTTACCATAATCCTATTACTTTTACTAAAAATTATTACTTTTACTATTTACTAAAATTTTCTTTGAACTTGCGTATTCTAATTCAGAAGTCAAACAACAAAAATCAGCGTTATATTTACAAAATTTTCACAGGACTAGTTTCGATGGTTTTACCGAACCATCATCTTCAGCTGCAAAACCGCAAATGAACAAGATAGGAAATAATGTTTAGGTAAGATAAGAAAGCCTGGACAAGAATATGCAAGTGGCGCCATCTGTTGGTGAAACCAGAACTAAAATATAATTTCCCTAAAAGCCGAAGGCAAATTTGGATTGGAATTAGGATCGTTAACTAGAACAGAAAGATTTTTATGAATGTGAAATGCCTCTAGAAAATCTAGTTCTCCAATGGAAGATGTTTTTTGAATAATTTTGGCAGCAGAAAAATTGAAAGTGTGATTTTCAGACCAACAATGTTGAGCAACAGAAGACTTCTGTGTTTCCTTTTTTCTAACATATGCCTCATGTTCTTTGACGCGAAATTTTAAGGCTCTCTTAGTTTGGCCAATGTAAATTAAACCACACTGGCAAGGAATCCTATAAATACCCCAGGAATTCATATCCGGAATGGGGTCCTTGAGTATAGAAGTTGGAATTTTATTGATGGGAGAGTAAACAACCCGAAAGTTAAATTTCTGAAAAATATGTGCAAATTTATAGCTAATTCATGGAAAGAAGGGAATGACAACAGAATTTTTATAATCTCCTAAAATAAGAGTGTGGCTTTTAGTGTGTTGAGATGAGAATTTTTTAACTGCTTGATTAATAATGTTGGGTGAAAAGCCCCTGTCAATAGCTATTGCTTTTAAATAATTTAGTTCTTCATCAAGGGCTAGTTTGGAGGAGCAAACTTGAAGAGCACGGAAAACATAGGAATAAAATGAAGCTAACTTTTGTTTAGTCGGATGACATGATTTAAAGTGTGGTGGAAGGCAAACCGATGAAGGTTTACGGTAAACTGTAGTACTGAAGTTGGATGTGTTACGTGTGACCAGAATGTCGAGAAACGGAAGAGAATTGCAAGTCTCAAGTTCAAAAGTGAACTGAATAGCAGGATCAATAGAATTCATTGTTGAAAGAACTTTATTTAAATCATCTTTATTACCTTGAAACAGGGTAAAAGTATCGTCTACGTAGCGGAACCATGCCGGGAAGTTTAAAGTTTCAAACAATTTTGATTCATAATAATGCATGTAGATAGATATCAGCCAGGATGGGACTGAGGGGGCTTCCCATGGCTAATCCCTCAGTTTGCTTGTAATATTTATTTTGGAAAACAAAATGTGTTTGTTTCAAACAGAGTTGAGTGAGAGAAATTAGCTCATCAATTTCGATGCAAGAGAAATGAAATTCGCGAAGTCTGGTTTCTAGACATCTTAATGCACCCTCCACTGGGACATTGGTGAATAATGATTTTACATCAAAAGAAACCATGAGTAAATTACTAGGAGAAATGTTTTTAACCTTTTTTACAAACTCTATTGAATTTTTTATGGTGTAAATGTTATTGTCTAATAGAATGGAAAATCTAGAAACTAAATATTTAGCTAATGGATACGAGGCAGTACCTAAATTTGATACAATAGGGCGGAAAGGAATACCAATTTTATGAATTTTGGGAAGAGCATATAATCTGGCACAATTCGCAACAGATGGGATAAGCGAATGTTTTAAGTCGCTTGAAATGATTTGCGAAGATTTGATCTCAGTTTTTATTTTGGATAAGTCCGACGGTGAAGGATCTTTAGGGATCGGATTATAAGGGATCTTTAGGGATCCAAAATAAAAACTGCGATCAAATCTTCGCAAATCATTTCAAGCAACTTAAACCATTCGCTTATCCCATCTGTTGTGCATTGTGCCAGATTATATGCTCTTCCCAAAATTCATAAAATTGGTATTCCTTTCTGCCCTATTGTATCAAATTTAGGTACTGCCTCGTATCCATTAGCTAAATATTTAGTTTCTAGATTTTCCACTCTATTAGACAATAACATTTACACCATAAAAAATTCAATAGAGTTTGTAAAAAAGGTTAAAAACATTTCTCCTAGTAATTTACTCATGGTTTCTTTTGATGTAAAATCATTATTCACCAATGTCCCAGTGGAGGGTGCATTAAGATGTCTAGAAACCAGACTTCGCGAATTTCATTTCTCTTGCATCGAAATTGATGAGCTAATTTCTCTCACTCAACTCTGTTTGAAACAAACACATTTTGTTTTCCAAAATAAATATTACAAGCAAACTGAGGGATTAGCCATGGGAAGCCCCCTCAGTCCCATCCTGGCTGATATCTATCTACATGCATTATTATGAATCAAAATTGTTTGAAACTTTAAACTTCCCGGCATGGTTCCGCTACGTAGACGATACTTTTACCCTGTTTCAAGGTAATAAAGATGATTTAAATAAAGTTCTTTCAACAATGAATTCTATTGATCCTGCTATTCAGTTCACTTTTGAACTTGAGACTTGCAATTCTCTTCCGTTTCTCGACATTCTGGTCACACGTAACACACCCAACTTCAGTACTACGGTTTACCGTAAACCTTCATCGGTTTGCCTTCCACCACACTTTAAATCATGTCATCCGACTAAACAAAAGTTAGCTTCATTTTATTCCTATGTTTTCCGTGCTCTTCAAGTTTGCTCCTTCAAACTAGCCCTTGATGAAGAACTAAATTATTTAAAAGCAATAGCTATTGACAGGGGCTTTTCACCCAACATTATTAATCAAGCAGTTAAAAAATTCTCATCTCAACACACTAAAAGCCACACTCTTATTTTAGGAGATTATAAAAATTCTGTTGTCATTCCCTTCTTTCCATCAATTAGCTATAAAGTTGCACATATTTTTCAGAAATTTAACTTTCGGGTTGTTTACTCTCCCATCAATAAAATTCCAACTTCTATACTCAAGGACCCCATTCCGGATATGAATTCCTGGGGTATTTATAGGATTCCTTGCCAGTGTGGTTTAATTTACATTGGCCAAACTAAGAGAGCCTTAAAATTTCGCGTCAAAGAACATGAGGCATATGTTAGAAAAAAGGAAACACAGAAGTCTTCTGTTGCTCAACATTGTTGGTCTGAAAATCACACTTTCAATTTTTCTGCTGCCAAAATTATTCAAAAAACATCTTCCATTGGAGAACTGGATTTTCTAGAGGCATTTCACATTCATAAAAATCTTTCTGTTCTAGTTAACGATCCTAATTCCAATCCAAATTTGCCTTCGGCTTTTAGGGAAATTATGTTTTAGTTCTGGTTTCGCCAACAGATGGCGCCACTTGCTTATTCTTGTCCAGGCTTTCTTATCTTATCTAAACATTATTTCCTATCTTGTTCATTTGCGGTTTTGCAGCTGAAGATGATGGTTCGGTAAAACCATCGAAACTAGTCCTGTGAAAATTTTGTAAATATAACTCTGATTTTTGTTGTTTGACTTCTGAATTAGTATTTATTCGGCGTGTTATTGTGTCTTAATTGCGTATTTTAATTTCACATAGTAGTTTTAATGTCAACTAATAAGAATCACCCAATGCTTTATAGAACAAAAAAGGGGAGGTCTTTGTGTCCTCCCAAAGAAATCCTGTGCGGTTGTTGAAGATGTTAGTGCATGACTAGCAAGAGATTCATGCTATAAGCAGAATAAAATATGTAATGCTTTTGTGGGTTTCTTGATGAATACCATTTTTTCCTTTCAGAATTTCTTTCTCTTATTATAAGAATGGACACGACAATCTGTAAGAGATATCTCAAGATCTGTTAAATTTTATGAAACAGTGATTTTGAATAAGTGGTATCACAAATTTCATAAAAGTATTCTTCTGTGGTTACAGGTCTAGAAAATGCATCGGCGATTCTTAAAAATCAGATTAGATCAGCGAACTAGAAGTATTGATTAGCATGTGCTTCTAATTATATTATTTTCATAGCAGAGCAGTTCCACAGAAAGTATTATAATTGTTTAATTCTGACTGCCACTGCTGCATAACTACTGTCTGTCTACGAGAAGAACAGCTTGGGTGGCAGTCGCTATAGCAATAGGGCTAGTACATTTCAAATAAGGGCGTACCAAGAGTTGCTTTATTGTTATTTTGTTTTGGGTGACTGTTGGCTGAGCAGAAAATGGGTCAAGACTCGTTTCTACGGCAACAGATACCTGCAGACTAACTGGCGAGAGCTTTTCTTATGATAGACAGACTGTAGGGTCTTTCAGATTTTTCTGCTTGTTCAACTCATCATCATATTAGCATTTAATTCTAACTGCTCTAAAATGTTCTAATTACATGAAATTCTCAACTTCTCTGTGTCCCTTAAACGAAGATTCCTTTTTGCCAGTAATATAATGATAAAACATCATTATATTTCTGGCAAACATCATTATATTTCATTAAAGGTATTTATAAAAGTAGCCCCCTATCATATTTTTTTACATTTCAATTTGATCTCGTGTCAAAGTCTACTAAAGCGATAAAAAAAATTTAAACAAAGCTTTCTTTCTGAATAAGAAATGTGATGTTATCATGACAAATATATATCTGATCTTATTTAACTAAATTCTAAAATTACTGTTTATAACATCTGGCATCTTTCCTGTATCTTTCAAGTCGATTACATATTGTGTAAAATCCAGTTTTCCACGCTGTAATGATGTTTCATCTTCTGCATCCAGAAGATATGTTTTGTTGTACACTGGACAAGTTCTGTGTATTCACATTCATACTTAACAGGGTAAACTATGGAAAGTTCATGCAGCCAAGCTTATTCTTTTGAATTTGATTCCAGATCGAACTACAAATATTCAGTCATCTTGTAAACTCTGCCATTGCAGAAGTGAAAAATCGCGAGATGCTGAATTGTCATGCGAAACTGAATGGGGAAGGAATGGTTTATTCACTGAAAAAGATTATTCAGAGAAATTCACAAGATTTCAACAGTTTAATGTTCTTACTATACCTTCCTTATACCATTGAAACTTTGTAATGAAAATGTTAAATAAATCATGATCACAATGATAAAGGATGAATTCCTCATGAGAAAGATCCAAATTTTATTTCTATTGTTGCTTGGGGTGACAAAACAGAAAAATGGAAGGACTGTTGCTTTAAATTATTGTAATTTATTCTAAAATACAATCTTCATGCAAGGACTGTCGCTTTGAATTATTGTAGCTTATTCTAAAATACAGACAAGACTTTCCTAAATACAAATTAAGAAACACTTGATATCTAAAAATGAATACCTTGCATTTACAAAATCTTAATATACTGTTTACAGAAAAGCAATTGATATATTGAAATAAACTTCTATGATGTCATCAAAAATTTTTCTAACAGAAAAACATGTAAAATGTTTGAAATAGGTTTATTTCAAAAATAAACAAAGCTTTCATTTTTCTATATGTAATTTTGAATTTTAAGAGATTTTCTAGGTGTGTACTGAGAGGAGTGGCAAAAGTCTAGTCAAAGGCAGTTACAGGCAAAATTTTTTGACAGGTTTGCAGATTTCGCTGAATTTTTGCAATGAAATCTTATCCTTCAGTATAATCAGAAGTATGTTGTAATAAGGTAAAATCCCAACTAACTAGCATATTTTAGAATTTCAAAAAAAAAAAAAAATCCCATTTAATTTAAGTAAATGAGAGATTTATAACACTAGAGCTTGTTATATTGTTACGAATTTGGTATTTAGAAAGCTAATGTTAGTTCAATTATAAATTAAATGCTTTTATTTCTCGCGCAGTGCAGCGCGTGACGAATATTAAAAGAAAGCTAAGCTGGAAAATTGAAAATACAAGAGCGCGTGCATTAAATAAATAAATATCTCTTTTTGACTTCGAGAAAGTACTGGAAAATTCTAGCGCGTGATTTTAAAATCTTATAAAAGGAGGAAAACATCTCAGTTTGTAGGAGTTGCTTAGTTTGTTGTTGTTTAGAAAACTGCTTTTGTTGATTGTAGCGAATTCGCGGATTAGCATTCTTTAGCTGTTTTGAATTAAGTTCTATTGGACATTTGAGTAGTTAAAAGATAACTACTGTGAGATATTGTAATACTGCATGATAATTTGAGAAAATTTAAGCATTTTTGTTGTGATAATAATAAATTTTTGTGCATTCATTTCATAACGAACCCGTACGCACACAACAATATTATTAGCACATATACATTGTTAGCCAAATAGTGTGATTGAGTACCAAAAAATGGATAAGCAGGATATCACAACACAATCACATAAATTTTGCCTTGGTTTTATGTATGTAAGAAGGATATAAGTTCTGTTTTTACATTGCATTTTGAAATAATAACTAATATTCGGGGCCTAGCTTTCATGAGTAGCTTTTTAAAGATGAAACTATAAACAGAGCAAGCAAACTTAAGTGATGAATACTTAGACCAAGATATGAGATAAAGGCCAAAAATTTCTTACTTTTAAAACATGCCTTACACTAATAATTGAGATAGAATGTATTAACCAGAAAAATACCACAGCTTTAGCTCAAGTAGAAATTTCTGAAACAAAAAATATATTTTTGATGACTTCAAGGTTAAAATATATTTAAAAAATGTAGGAACCCTGTTATTATTCATACCTGGGGATTAAATAACTCAAAATTCATGTATCATCTTGCCAACCATGAAACTGTCACCAAATAATGTGATTTAATGCCAATTATAGGTAAGTATGAAATAACAACACACTCATAACATCTTTTATTTGATGTAATGGGATTCTATAATCAAAACAAAGGGTGTATTAATGGACATAATATAATCTGCTGAATATCATTGACAAAACAGTAATAGATTGGAACAGTTACCTGCAGATAGTCTGTACTTATAGTTTCTAAACAATGATTTTCCTTAGGAAAAACTAAGGACCTAATAAAATAGCCCTCTTTATGATCAAATCGATGAAAGCCCTCTTTATGAAGCAAAAAAAAAAAAAAAAAAAAAAAAATAAAGTGGGTTGAATACTAATTGTTTATTAATTTAAAAAACATCACCTTCAGAATTCCACAGGAATGATTCGAAAGATCTCTGCCAACTTTCATGTTCAACAGGACAATACGTAAGTATCAACATGTAAATAGTAAAATATACTTGAGAGCTTATTAAAATCCTCATTGATATATATGAAATACTTTTTGGTATTTTTTGATTATCTGCACACCTACTGAAAAGTTGTGAAAAAGTATTCACATGGCAAAGCAGTATGCCATCCAAATAGTTGTGTCACAACCCATATGCACTTAGCACATGCCTGTTTTGACCAGCCAGATCACTATGCCTATGGGGTGAACAATGCAGAAAAGAAGGATTTCTCAAAAAGGTGAGTATTTTATTAGTAATGTTTTTTCCTTTTTTAATTTTATTAATTCATTGCTCTTGTATGGAATTCTTAAGAGCCACCATTTTGGAAATGGCTACTGCTTTTTGTGTGTTAACTTGGTGAAAAATTAGCCCCCCCCCCTCAATAAGTTTTAAACTTTTCAGTACGGTGAAAATAACCAGAAAGCATTTCAGTTTTCACCTAGCTAACCTTCATTAAATGAACCAAAGAACATGTGTAAATTACATCTACTGAAGTAATATTAAGTCTCATTCACAAAGCCATTTCAAAGTATGCAAGAAAATTTTAATACAGAAGAGAGTTAATTGTACAAACTATAAGAAAACTAACTGCTTTAACAGAAGGCTTTTATGAGATACAGAAAATGCTTCATCATTGAAAACACAGAATTAAACTTGATGGTTAAAGAAAAATATGTTTAAAATGAGAGTTATAAGAAACTATCTATCAGCAAGAAGAAATTATTCAATTCTATTGAACTTGTAGGATATGGGCACACTTCTGCATGCGTTTGATATATTTCTTTGAAAGAGGTCATTATGTCATCTGATTGAATACATGCTTTAATCAACATTTTTAAAGAATCTAATCGTTTCTCGCGATACAAAAAGCAGCAAATACTAGGGCCTTCAACATAAAAAATCATTTTATGTTTTTCTTCAGGTGTTGCATCACACAAAATTAATTTGATCATAGGATCTGTATTTTTTATCATAAAAAGGCGACTGAGATATGTTCCATTATAACACTTAGTTATAATATAATTTTTATAATTCTGAGCAGTATTATTCCATAACTCTTGAAAAGTCTGAATATATATATGACTTCTATTGAATACAGAAATTTTATGAGCAACATTCTCAAGTAAATTGTAATATTCTATTTCAGACAATGAATTCCACACAGTATTGATAATATCCAGGAAAAATTCTTGCCAAGGCCACAGTAAGAAACATTCTAAAACACCATATGCTGAGAGATTAAAAAATTCTTCCTGTTGGTTTCCATTCATGTATGATAGAAATAAAATCAATGTATCTGTTTTGCGATTCCAGTGATTTGTAACTATATGCTTAGCACAGTTAAAAATAATCTTTGTCTTTCTTTCTTCATTTATTTTTTCAACAAAATATTTAACTGCCCATTTGTTAGTACAACTCTTATGAAGTCCATATTCAAAAGCATTTTTATTTCCAACATATTCAGTTAAAAGCATTAATTTATTCATTTCTCCTTCTAAATAAAATGTCCAAAATATTACTTCAGCAGATTCATCTAAAATAAATTTCTCAATTAACTTTTCTGTAAAATATCTTTGCACTTGAGGCCATAAGCTATATATGTAACTGTCAATGCAATAAACACAAGCAAGTCTGAAATGAACAACAAAACTCAAATTTTCATCTTTTAGCAACTTCTCAGCTGTCTTTTTAGCATCAATTGTTCCATATGGTGTCCAACAAAATGAATCTGGCAAATTTATATTAAGAAACAAGTGAAATTCTTTCCACTGAAAAATATGAGATCCTATTAATTGAACTAAATCAAGTAAACTCTGTTTAGCGAATTGAGTTATTGGAAGAATTAAAATATTTTCGATTACTTTATCTTCTATAAATCTCCACTGTGCTTTTTTGTTAATATCTGATGACCATTCATAATTTAAAATATGACATCTGATATCTTTTTGATTCCACAGAGCCACTATAGCAGAAATGGCAGATCTACGGCATAAGGATGGTCTCAAAATAAATTCCATTTTGAAAACAAAATAAATACCTGGGAAATACAAGTATATTTTAATTACCTTTAAAATGATACTTGATGATAATTCCTTATATATTTAAAACACACCAGAAGAGTTATAACACTACACAGCAGTTACGGATTAGAGAATCAAAACCCAGATTATGTGCAGTACTTACAGCATCTCAGAAAAAATTACATACATGTAGAAAAGTTATTAATTTCATGCAGCATGTCAGAAAAGTTATTAATTTTTATACAAAGCATCAGTTATTCTAGATATCAATGATTACATGTCTGAACATGATTTCTGAACAGACTCAATAATAAAAAGATCAAAAATCAAATATTTTCTAGTAGTACTTGACCGCCTAGTTAATGACAGAAAAGTAATTAAGAATCTAAAAGTAGGGGTATACTTCCATGGTGAAGAAACATGCCTCATATTTATGATCCACATGCAGAAAAACTATTGCAGCCTAGTTTCCATTAGAAAGGCATGAATTTCAGCACTCCTGACTTTAATAACTCGGATGATAATGGTCAACATATTAAACAAAATATACCTATCTCAGTAATATAGTATATTGAAATGCACAACAAGTAAGGTACAGTAAATCTGCATTTGATAACTAGTATTTTTGTTTTAAATAAAACTTTTTTCTCATAAATTAATATACATATTTATGCTTTATTATAAGCAAAATGAAATTATCATTATCAGAGAAAAAATATCCAGAAAGATGTAGGGAAAATAGGAATAAATATGTACCTTACAAAATTTTAGTTGATTCTGAAATAAATCAAATTCTGTTCTTAGATAACAGAGTAAAAGGTTAAAGTAGAGAGAAGAGTACTCCCTTGTATTATTGCTAAGTTGTCCTTTCATTTATCGCCAAGTGGTGGTTTATTTATGGTAGCCCAAGTAGTTGAATGTTATGGGAACCCTATTATGATGTAATCAGTTGCCTGATTGCGGTGAATTTGTAAAGGCTTGTGCTGTGTGTTGGTTAGGAAGTATATTGCTTGTTTTCTAGTTTAAGATGGTAAAATGGCTGAATGTGGTAAGATTAAGTTTTTGTATGATTTGGAAAGAAGGAAGAAAAGAGCATTACTTGACTGATGTGTAAATAAAGGTTTACTTAGTAGCCATCATACAGTGTCCTCTTTGTAAGAAGGAGATGTGTACGGTCGGGCCATAATGACGCTACAAAGAATATTTTCGACTCTTATTTTGTGAATTTATGAGGCAACGCCAATATACAGATTCTAGTTCAGATAATTTTAGAAGTTTTTGAATGCTGTTAAGAAATTTTGTTTGACTGAAGACATGTTAATTCGTAAATAAGGTTACATGGATATTTCCTTTTTGTAGAGCAAAGATCAATTTCCTTTTTTATGTTATTTCATTGTTTGATTTAAAATGTAATTTATTGAGATTATACATATTTTTTTGTTGGCTGCTCCTTTGACTTTTGAAGTGAATATAGTTTGATCTGTACATGGACAAAGTCAAGGGAGTGCACAATGCCTAGTTTGTGCAATTCTCTGATGTTTTTTTCAAGTGAAAATAGGTCGATGTGTACATGGATAAAGTCAAGGGAGTGTGCAATGCCAAGTTTGTGCAATTCTGGCATATTTCTTTTTAAGAGAAAATAGGTGAATGTGTACATGGACACTGAGTTTAACCTTTTAACTGTCATGCCCGAAATAATCTCGGGCACAGCACTGGTATTCCAAAATGTCATGCCCGAATATTACTCGGGCTAATTTTTTTTTTTTTTTTTTGAGTGCATCGTATTGTTATACCCAAATATATATCGTGAGAAATTTATTTTGGCTTCAGTTCAACAGATGGCAGCATTTTACTGAAGGTTTCAAAGGTTAGAGTTCAGAGTGCATGGCATTTTTTTTTTTTTAATTTTTTGACTGCGAGGCAAACATTCATTTTTGAAATTAAAAAAAAAAAAAAAAAAAAAACTGACAATTTATGCACTCAAACCATCAAAATAACTTAATAGTTAAAAGGTTAAACAATTCTTTTTCTTGTTATTTTGGCTTTGTGTAGCCAAAATAACAAGTCAAAGAATTGCACAAACTCGGTATCCATGTACCACCAAAAAACCCATAAAAATACTTTTATTGAGTAAAAGCCCTCTCAATCAGTCTCTGAAGTGAAGTGAAAATCAATTTACAAATATAATTCAGAAAACGCAGTAACATCTCAAAAGGCATCACAAAAATCAGTAAACATTTGCAGATTTCATCATGGATTGATCTTCTGGCTTTTTTTTAATTAGCAATAGGTCATGTAATAGCCCTTCTCATTAATTTTTTATGAATTGGTTATTTAATGTATTACTTAAAAAATATGGTTTGTATGACATTTCACAATAGATAAATGTAGAAAACACTGAACTAAATTTTCAAGTTTTGAATGATGAAGAAATTCGTGACAGGAGAACAGAAACTGTAGTGATGGTGAGGATGACGATGAAATGAAAAATATGAAGATTATCCACACTGAAGACTTAAATTTGGTTTGTTTTAATTATGGCAGAACATAAGAGGACTCTACCAAAAGTGAGCAATGTCT
Organism: Stegodyphus dumicola; assembly: GCF_044657685.1. Lineage (NCBI taxonomy): Eukaryota > Metazoa > Arthropoda > Arachnida > Araneae > Eresidae > Stegodyphus > Stegodyphus dumicola. The sequence goes on along the minus strand of NC_140772.1, from coordinate 13,906,020 downwards.
TCGTAGAAGACATTTTCAGGGAAACTGGATCTTGAGTTAATTACATATGGAAAAAACAATGAAAACTTCCATTCAGCCAACTTATTTGCTGGGATTCAAACTTGAGCTGAATTACCACTACTGAGTAGTTTTACTACTTAACCAATTATAGGATTAAAAACTTGAGCAAAGCTCTTGAATATTTAAAGCAACTTCTTGATGCTTCTCTTCTTATCATAAACTAATCATAAACTGGCATGACCTTGTGGTAGCTGATAATGCAGGTTTTCAACCAGAAGGAAAGGGTAAGATTTCATAGTTTCAGGAGGGAATGCAGTCAGCCTTTTACTTACCTGTTAAACATTCACTTTTAGTTTATGAATACAAAAAAAAAAAACTACTTTTATTCAAGTTTTGGTATTTATCAACATTTTAAACACATTCCCTGTTAATTCATAAAACATACTAAATGATAATCTGTATTTAAATAAACGTATATGCATTTTTTTACTTTTGGAAAACGGGAGGCAGAATGATTGTCTAGCAATGACGAGAGAGGTTCATGAGGCAAAAAAAGGGTGAGAACCAATTAATAACAGAATGAAGTCAAAACATTGATAAATTGAATTGTCTATCGAAAATTGAAAAATTGAAATTGAAAACCTTCAAACAACAGAAACTTAAATAATTCTTGAAATTGTTGATGATTATATGCAACTGGCGATCACACTGAAATTTTCAAACTGTTATTTAGCAGTCTTTCCTTCTGAATGGCAGTAATAATTGTTAATAAGTCACAGTCTGGTAATCAAATCTTTCTGAAGTGTGGTTACTAATGGAAAAATACAAAATTTTCTAAGGAAACATACAGCTGAATAAATGTAACAGTAATACTATTCCTTAAAGACATGCAATGTTAATAAATTTGAAAAGACACGCAACGTTAGAAAATTTTAAAGGGATAAATCAAAAATTTTTAAAAAATTAAACAGCAGAAGATTTTTAACATTAGCTAATTAAGGTGTAGAAAAGTTTAAATAATTAAGGTCATCAATTGGTGGAAAAGTTAGATGGGGTAAAGTAGACTTTAAGGTACCTCTTGTATTATGGCGATGATGTTGTTTGATTTATCGCCAAATTGTTGTTTCATTTATGGTAGCCTGAGTAGTTGAATGTTATGGAAACCCTATTGTGACATAATCGGGTGCATGATTCTGGGAAATTTTGAATCATGGGATGTTTTGTAAGCGTTTTTGTGACGTGTGTTAAAACTGTTTAGATGGATTTGAATGGGTTTGTACGAAGAAAGGTTTAGATGGTCACTACATGAAGCGTTTGATCAGAAAGAATACCTGGTTTGAAAAACGTGATATGAGTAGGATTGATATTTTGATTTTTACATGGCACTGGGTGTACGAAGCGAACTCTAAAATCATGGTAAGTGAATATTTGCTTTTGGTAGTGCTTAAATTTATAACGTTTTTCTTTTTTTATGTTATTTTATTGTTTGGTTTAAAATGTATTTTATTGAGATTATGCATTTTTTATTTGCCTATATTGTAGACTTTGGTGCTCCTTTGACTTTTTAAGTGAAAATATATCGATGTGTACATAGACAAAGTAAAGGGAGTGCGCAAAGCAAGTTTGTGCAATTCTGGGATTTTTTTTTAAGCGAAAATAGGTCGACGTGTACATGAATAAAGTTAAAAGAGTGCGCAATGCCATTTTTGTGCAATTCGGGGATTTTTTTTAAGTGAAAATAGGCCGACGTATACATGGATACCGAGTTTGTGCAATTGTTTGTCTTGTTATTTTGGCTTTGTGTAGCGGCAATTTTTGGCGCAAAAATCGCCGCTTCGCAAGCCAAAATAACAACTCAAAGAACTACACAAAATCGGTATCCCTGTACTGCCAAAAATCGCCATGGGGTACCCTAAACTATACTTTTACCGTTAGATGCGATCAATATGTGATGTACTGGCAAAGAATAGGGCCACATGCATCTCCAGAATACATCTTCTTACAACCACTGTGAGCATGCATTCTTTTTTTGGATAATGAAGTATATGCAGGTATATCAACACAGGCATCAAACACATACTAAGATAAAAATATGCAAACTTCTGGTTTTAATTGGCAATAGCCCCTTTTTTAAAATTAAAACTTTTACGAGATCCAACACCTTTTGACACCTCTCAGGCTTCTGAATACATCGCACTTTCCTGCTTCCTTTCTTCCAACTAATATGCAGGGGTTCTCTTCTGTCCTATCATCATCCAGAGTCTTACCATATATCCTTTCAAAAAAATAGAGTGCAAATTGTCTAAAATCCGCCGGAAAATGAAGAAATTCAACCAATCAGAATAAGCCACCGCCGCCGCCGAAGATTTCTTTTACCAAAGCCAACTTTTATACTCAAGGCCTGCCAGACTGAACGAAATTCCGGTTCCCAGTTTTCAGTGGCTTTCGCGAAATTCGTCACTACGTGGCGCTCGCATTCTGCTACAATTTTGTTATACGCTCACTATTTGTAACGTGGCTCGTTTATTAACAAAAAGTATTTTATTGAAAAATTTCGCTGTTTACTAATAGTAATTCAGGATGGTATATTGTAGCGTGCCATTTTGCAGTTCCGACCACAGGAAAACCAAAAATGTGTCTTTCCATGAATTTCCCTGCGAGGAATCTCTGAAAGAAAGATAGATCAAGAACATATCTCGAAAAGGTAAAGTTAGTGCTATTTAACGCTTAGCAAATGCAATTAATTAAAAATTGAATGTTGTTCAAAATATGTTATATGTATTTAAGTTATATTTATGTTATATGTAGAAAGCAATAAAATCATGAAAATGGCGGGCTTTTCGAATTATAACTGCTGCATACGTTAAAATTATCTGTAGTTTAAAATGTTATATTTCCATCAATTTAGTAGTTTCTTTCAGTGTTCTTGTTTATTTCCTTGTATCCTGCCTTTACATAATGGCATATATTTAGGCTTACTTTTAAGAATAATAATTAAAGTAATTGGATAAAAATCTCAAGTAAAACAGTTTTATTGATATATATATATATATATATATATATAAAAGTACCGATAAATCAGTTTTAATCAGTTCAGAATATATATATTCTTTTTCTGAAAAATTTATTGAAAGAATAAAATTAAGTTATAATTAAATATACATATTTCATGTTTTATTCAAATGTACTTGTTTTATTCACACATTATAAAATTATGATTGAAAGTAAATGTTCTGAACATCAAATATGAAATGATATTTTGAGTAAATTACACTTATTTCTTTTCTAATATATATATAGAGAGAGCACTAATTTGTTGCTCTTGTTCTTTATTTTAGATTCATTTGGTAAATTGTGGAGACCTTCTGACAGATCTGTTGTCTGCAGTAGACATTTTGATAAGTCTTCATACAAAGAAGGATGCAAAAAAAAATACTTGAAGAAAGGCTCTCTACCAACAATATTTGAAGATTATCCTAAGTATATGCAGCCAAACTTACAGACAGTTAGAAGGCAAGTTAAAAAGCTCAAAGTTTCAGATGAGACAGCGATGGAGGAAAGTAACACAGATGACATTTTACATTCTATAGATGCTACCTTCAGTCCTCTGCAAATGTTAGCCGAGGTTTGTAGTACGAGGTATGAAACTCGTTCTGAAAGAGCTTTATTATCTGAACAAGGTGTGCAAAGAAATTTTCGTAAATGCAAAAATTCAAAATCATCACAAACAAAACTATATTCACGGAAGCTTTGCATTATGCCTCACCGAGTGAGGGTATTGCAGAAATCATTACGTGATTATAAATTAAGAGTTAAGTCTCTTAAGCAAGAAAATAAAATAATTAGTTCAGAACTATGAAAATAATTTTAAAACATACAATATACATAAAATAAAACATGATGCCGAGAACCATAACTTAAAAGCAATTTTTTTATTGGGGCAGATTTTCGTTGAGATTTCTAATAATTTTTTAACCTTTGTTTTTATAAAAGGCAACAGAGTGAATATGGAAAATTCGGAGGATTCTCATGTGAAAATGTGTAATCAAATTTAACCCCCCGCCGCAAAAAAAGTGGACTAGTGAATTATCAGAGTCTTTTTTACGGTATTGTATCTCAAAAATCAAAAATTATTTGCTGTCTAGAACATTCCACTTTATTTTGTAGCACTGAAAATTATAGAGAACATTTAGTTTCTGATTATCAAATAACAAATGTACATGAAAAAGTATTTCTCAAATTTTTCCTGTGCAGAAAATGTGTTTACTTTATTTCTTTTCTTTTTTAATATTAGGCTCTCAAATTCAGTGCAGAAACCCACAGGCTTGCATTTGTTTTAGAAAGTTCCTAAATACTACCAAGTTATTTTTTGGTTATTTTTTGGTAGTATTAGGCTACCGAAAAATTTGATTTTTTTAACTTTTTCTAAAATGTTTTGTATTTTCGTGTGATGTTTGGTTTTGAAGATTGAAACATTAATCCGTTGCTTTTAATGCTGTAAGTGAGCTAATAATTTTGTACAATAATCTTGGGTATTCTTTTTTGCTGTGAGCTGCTAAAACTTAATTTGATATGTCGGCAAAACTCTCACCAAGTACTTTGTTCTCAGCTGTGTATGTGGTTACCAAAATGCCACAAAAGCATCACTGTTTAGCTCCTAAAGACGAAAACTTCGTCGAGAATGGTCGAAAACAATCTAGAGAAGATACAGAACTATTGATCCACCGCAGTGTGTGTGAACTGTATTTTGAAGAGCATTTTATTGATAAATTTTACCATCATATTAACGGTGAGGAAATAAAAATTCCGAGGTAAACCACTACTTAAACCTGAAGCAATACCTAGCATATTTCCGAATGCTCCAAAGTATCTCAATAAATCACTACCACAGAAAAGAAAAGTCAGAAATAATATAACATCTGTGACAAAAAAAAATATGTATGAATAAAGAAAATATTGGTATTTCAAACATCCCTGTTACAAGAACTGTAACAATAAGTGATGTAGAAACTGTCCAGTTACCTTCTCCATTTTGGTCAAAATTACAAATTAAAAGCTGTCCTCAATCCATAGTATTTATAAAATTATAAAAATTTGCCATATCCTTTGGTCAGAAAATCAGTATTATTGAAAAAAATAATGAATTAACTGCAGATGTTTTCAAAAAACTCAATCTGTTACTTTTAATGCTGTGAGCGAGCTGATAATTTTATTTAATAATGTTGATGCAATACCCGTCTGCAGTGGAACTGGAACCATTTTGGAATATAATCAGCACTATCGTAAATATATAAATATTATACATGATCAGATATGCAGTAAAAAGTGTACAATTAAAATTAACGAGTCTGCAACATGTGTGCATTGTCAATATTTAAACAGATTATCAAAAAGAAAAATTTGTAAAAATAATTATTTGAAATCAAAATTAAGTAATAGAAAAAAATTGATTTGCTGTTTAAGAAAAAAAATTACAAAGTTATCCATAAAACTGAAAAAATAAATGAAATGTGCACAGCTGTTAACCTCAAATCCGAAGCAATTACTTGCTATAAATGCTTATAACAATGCCTCCAAACGTAAAAGTACTCAAGGTATGATTTATCACCCAAAATGGATAATTGAATGCATAATAATGAGAATGAAAGGGCCGAAACTTTATGAACATATCCGTGAAAATAAAATTCTGATTGTGCCTTGAAAGAACTGCCTTCAAAGATATGTTAAAATTTCCACAGTGGATTTGGTATCTGTGATTCTGTTTTTCAGGCAATCAAAGTGAAAACTCAAAGTATGGAACCCTATTTTCTCCATGGTGGTATATTGATAAATGAAATGAAGTTGTCTGAAAATTTGCATGCGAGTTCAGTTGGTCAAATTGACAGTTTTGAGGACTTGGGAAATTTTCAAAATGAAAAAAAACAATCATGGATTAGTATTCTTATTTCAACCATTTGTGGGTTACTGGAAGCAAATTGTTACTGTTTTTGCCACATGCAATAATATTAAAGGAACCTAGCTCGCTGACTTGATAATAGAAGCAACAATTTTATTAGAAAACGCAGGTCTGTATGTAGATTTTAGAACTTGTGATGCTGCTATGTGGAATAAAGTAATGTGGTACACTATACCAGCACCATCTATAGCCATAGGCCATGATTAAAACTATTTGTGTCTTCTCTATGACATTCTAAATTATTGCATATGTATACATTCCTGATAACAAACAGGTCAGAATTCGAATTTGTTCCACATCAGCAAATAAAGCATTTTAACCAACATATATTGTATTTTATAACTTACAATTCATTCACATAATCATTTCACTGAAATAGCTTTTTCTGGTGTTTATATGAAAATACTTTTAAGCATACAATTTGAAATTAATACAGTTACTACAGTCAAAAGTCGTTAATCTGGACTCGTCGGGACTTCAGCGATTCCGGATTATAGATCATCAGTTTAAATCTGGTAAGATGGCACGCAGAAATTATAAAATTAAAAATATGAAACCGTAATTTATGAAATAAAGAACAAGTATGATCTAAAGGGTATCAAAATTTACAAAAAAAAAAGAGCTTAATATTTATTTGTTTACTTTATTAAACATTTCTTTCAATGCACGTTGTTTAAGTTGCTTCGTTTTATATGATAAAACTTTCTCTTTAATTCTATAAACAGACATAATTTCTTCTTCAGTTACAAAGTTCCGCTGTTCAAGTCCTATAATTGCTGTGTCGAGAATAGCAACTAATTTGTCAATCGAAATTTTTTCGTTTTCAATAACCTCTGTGTCACTTTCTTCGGTATCGGAAGCGAATTATAATGATGAGGAATTTGATTTAAATCATATCAAAGACGGAGTACATCGAAATGAAATACTACATTTAGTAAGGAATTATAAGCCAAATAAAATAAAAACATCTGCCCTGAAAATAAGGATAGTGCTGACAGATCAACTACAGTTTCATAGATAAAATGCATGGAGTTCTGCATTGGCATAACAATGAATACCACTCAAAATCCACATTGTAAATGGCAAATTACACTAGAAGATGCTTTTGATCTATCAATCCCAACAGTGCCCTGTGTGTCACCTCCACATGCATATACATTTGTTACAACATTTGCTTACTTCGGTCTCCTCTACCTGCCTTTACACATCTGCTGGATATTTTTTAACCACCCTGCGTACTGAAATTAATCTTATAACATATTAAATTTTCAATAAAAGCGTGTTTTCACGATTTTGACTAATATATTTCACTTACCACATATTTAATGTATTTTGGCAATTTTTTCCAGATGTAATGAAATTTATTTTGTGACTGGCTAAAACAGAAATACCCTTATTACATATACGTATTATACACTGAAATCAACTGACATGAGTCTCTTATAGCATATTTCATTTTTAATAAAGTTAAATTTTTACAATTCAGCCCAATGTATTTGTGCTAGCACTTGTTTATGTTACTTGTAAATAAATAAACTGAAAACAAATATCATATTCATATAGTTTCTCACCTGTGCTCATTTTTATAGCAGTATTCCTGAAAGTTACGTTTAGATGCAATTGACTTGTTGCATACAGAAAGTTACAAGATTTTTCCAAAGCCAACTGAGATAAAATTTTAGCATTTATTTTGTTCATAGCATAATTTTATTATTTCTAACAATTAACTGTCTCAGCTATTTTCAGTTTCTCACACCTTATACACAAACCATCCAAAATCTCGCAGTTCCAGATGATTTCTCATTCTGATATCAATTATATTATCAATAACATAATTCATGTCAACTATATTTACAGAATGCTGGGCATTTTCTGTTCAGAATTCTGAAATTAGCTGAGAGCTGGAAATTTTCTGTCCAGCTTTAAAACAAATGATTTCCTGAAACAAACAATTCTTGCACAATCCAAGATATCTGATAGAACTGTGACAGTTGTTCCTAAGTTTTACTAACAATTTTAAGTTAAATTCTATTCTCCTTTACTCTGGTCACAAATACTCACTCAGAACTGGAAGTTACCAAATTAGCATAATGTCCTGACTAGCTGGAAAACAGCATAATTTAGAAGCAGGATGCTAATTTTAACCTTATGCCTACTGAAGCTTGCATCAAATCACTGCTGTCTGGCTCAAACACGTTTCCCTGTAATGATCATGAAGCAGAAACTGATACAGTTAAAAGTCGTTAATCCGAACTCGTCGGGACTTCGGCGATTCCGGATTATAGATCATCAGTTTAAATCTCGTAATATGGCATGCAGAAATTCTAAAATTAAAAATATGAAACCGTAATTTATGAAATAAAGAACAATTATGATCTAAAGGGTATCAAAATTTACAAAAAAAAGCTTAATATTTATTTGTTGAATTTATTAAACATTTCTTTCAATGTAAGTTGTTTAAGTTGCTTAGTTTTATGTGATCATACTTTCGCTTTAATTCTATAACAAGACATAATTTCTTGTTCAGTTACAAAGTTCCGCTGTTCAAGTCCCGTTAATTGCTGTGCCGAGAATACCGACTAACTTGTCAATCGAAATTTTTTCGTTTTCACTAACCTCTCTGTCACATTCTTCATATCTTTATCCATTTTTGAAGCAATTCCACTTTTTGCTTGTTGGACATCGAAACATACTTTCGTTTTGTAGATCCTTTGGAAGTTCCAGCATCGGAAATTCTATTTGACATAATCGAAAGTTCAAGTTTACTTTTATAAAATTGCTCTTACAGTCTGCAAAAAATAATAAGCGGGATCCAATTCGAAGATTAAGGAACAATGCAATCAGTAACATTAACTGATAATATACATATGACATATATGAAATAGATAATTAGATAATTTTAGCTTACACCGTCCGTTATACATTAAACACGCAGGCGAAAACGTATTCTGCACTTGCACACACGCATATGTGCAGTAGTCAAGGTCTTACGCGCACACGTAAAACGTCTGTGCGCATGTGCCAACGCGGCGCATGCGCAGAAAGTTCTTAGCTTTGAGGTCCGAATTAACGACTTTTGACTGTAGTTATTGACCGTGTTTACAAAACTCTTTTAAGAAGATAATTAAAGCACTTCCAACCTAAGTGACTGTAGTTTTGAAGTAGGATATAGCAGTGTAAACTAAAACTTATTCAAGTTATCTGAATTTATAAATTTTATACAGGAAACAATCTTTATAGTTTACATTACTATTTTAAGTTTCAAAACCCAAATGGAGTGGTTAAAACAGTACCAAGTGCAATAGTTCACTTACAGCATATTCACATTAGGTGATTGTAGTTTTGAAATAGGATATAGCTATGTAAACTAACTGAAACTTATTCACTGTACCAAGTTATCTGAATTTGTAAATTTTGTACAAGAAATAATCATTTTAGTGTACAATGCTATTTTAAGTTTCCAAACCCACCATGAGTTGTTAATAAAGATCTGTTTGATTTTTTACATTTGAATTTGTGTATTGTAATAACTGCTAAACAGTATCACATGCAATAATTCACATAGTCTCTATGATAGCCATCAGATTGTAAGGTCCAAGCTTTATGGTATTCCACATATGCAGAAGTAGCAATGCTATGAACATAATGCATTCATCACTTTTCATTTCTCTGGATGCATACATGTTTCTTTAAGTTACATTTATATGTAAATGCCTTTCCACATATACTACACCCATGTGGTTTTTTCCCACTGTGGATACGTTGATGCTTGTTCAAAGCACCTCTTACTAAGAATGATTTCTTGCATACATCACATTCGTGTACTTTTCCAACTGTATGGATCAGCATATGTCTCCTTATGCCTGATATGCATTTAAATGATTGATCACAAAGTGTACATCTGTGTGGTTTCCCACTCGCGTGGGTACGCACATGTACGTTTAAATTTTCTTTAGATGTAAATGACTTGTTGCAAATATCGCATCCATACGGTTTCTCACCAGTATGGACACGCAGATGCCTGTTTAGATCATTTCTTTCTGCAAATGATTTATTACATATGTCACATTTATGTGCTTTTATGCTGTGTGAGTATGCATATGCTTATTTATTTGATGTCTGTGAGGGAAGGTCTTACGACATATATCACATTCATGAGATTTCTCCCTGGTATGGGAGAGCATGTGCTTATTCAAGCGATTTTTCCATGGAAATTTCTTGTGACATATACTGCATTTGTGTGGTTTTTCACCTGTGTGAAAACTCAAATGCTGCTTTAGGCCTTGTTTGCTAGTAAATGATGTACCACATATCTCACATTTATGTGGTTTCTCACCTGTGTGGCTAAGTACATGTCTGATTAAGGTACTTTTCTGTGTAAATGTTTTGTTACATATAGCACACCCATGTGGTTTTTCTCCTGAGTGAATACGTTTATGTGTGTTTAAACGTGGCCTTCGAGAAACAAGGCCCTACAGCTCAGTGACGTTGAGCGTGTGACGTCATGCCAGAGAGTGCATCCCTTCTTCGGGTGAAGAGTGCATCCCTTCTTGGGGTGAAGAGTGCACCCCTTCTTGCGGTGAGGGCAACGCTGGGTCAAAGGTTGTCAGTCGCCATTGCTTCAAAAGAAGAGGTTGAACTGAAATTCTTGACTTAAAATCTTGAGATATTAACTGCATTCCAGATTTTCCTGCAGCTGGATATATTAAATTTGAGGTTTTTGGCAATTTGTGAGTAGTTCCAGAAACAATATAATGCCTTACATGTGCTCAGTGCCGCGATGTAACGGCAATTACAAATCTGGACCTAAAGTGCACATTTTCGCTTTTCGTAATGATGCCGATTTGAAAGAAAAGTGGATGCGTGCAATAAAGCGGAAGGACTTCATTCCAACTAAAAATAGCAGGGTGAGCTTTTAATCTTATGATTTCATTGATATTCAAAGAAAAATTATATAAATTAAATATTCAATATGTTTAATATGTCTGTTTTTAAAGCCAAAATCATTTCCAATGAAAAACTATTGTTAAATATAATAGTAAACAATAACTAGTGTAAAATATAAAAGTATACAATAAATCATTGCTAATGTAAATAAGCAGTATAATAAGCTTTTGTTTCCTGCAATTTGTCTTAAAGTGAATTCTATAATTTTTTTAATAAATGCATGTTGCTTCATAAATTGCATGTGAATATTTTAATGGGTAATTAAGTTCATAATACTATAGTATTATTTAATGTATAATAAATTTTACTTCATATACTGCAGATTAAATATTCAGTAGAAAATTTAGTACTTAATATAAAGCGATAATCGGGAAAATATACAAAATCTGGAACTTAAAATAGCATTTGTAATATCTAATTTATCTCGACTTTTATTTTAAAACCACTTGTCATTGTAAGTTTTAGAGATATGAAAGTAATAATGTTTTTCATTTAAAAATTCAAATTTGTGTCCTTATAATATTTTAAGGGAACACATTACCCTTTCAATTCTTTTTTTGTCACATTTTCAAATTTATTCTGAAAATTGTAATTAACATTATATCTAAAAAAAATTATAAAAAAAACTTGGAAAAATATATTGTTAAACCAGTTGTTTATAAAACATAGAACTATTTTTTAAAAAATTTCATTTTTATAAATTTGTTATTACGTTTTTTATATTAATAATAATTTAAAATAGATTTTTGGTTTTGATTCTATTCTATAAGAATATTGCTCACTGTAAGTTTAATAATTATTTTTATGAACAGGATTTTTTCAGTAACACCATTTTAAAATAATGCTGGCATTAAAAATTATCATAAAAAATTACATTTTAAATTATTTATACCAATAAATAAATGATGAACTATGTCTTTTTTAATATTTAGTTTATTGTAAAAGACCTTTTTTACACTAGATTTTGTTTTAAAAAAATAAATGTAATAACCGAAAATCTTTTATCTTATCGCCATACTGAACAAAATTATGTACTACTTAGAAAAGGCTGTAAAGAAAAATCGGGTTCTTGTAAAATGCTCTCTTTATTCATAGTTTTCATTTTTATCTATAAATGAAAAATAATGTGCAGTATTTTCAGTTCGAAAGCATAACATTTTTGCGTTATAGCGTTTAAGTGTTGAAAAGTTTATCCAAACTATAGAAGGTAAAATGGGATTGAAATAAATAATTATTGATCACCCAGGTGAAAATTTTTATCAAGCATTAAGAAAAATAAGTTCAGATACCTGAAGTCTTAAAGCATGATATTTAATAAATGCTAAGATAGTATCACTTATTTAATAATTTCCTGTTTACTTTACATCGGAATAACATAAAATTAGCTTTTACTAATAAATAAGCGCGCTTTGAGTTCGCTCGCTTTCAGTGTAGGAGAAAGGTTTCTTCGCACTCCATACGGTGACGTCACGAGAGAGCTGGACGGCCTTGTTTCTCGAAGGCCACGGTTAAAATTACCAGTGCGTGCAAATGGTATGCCACATACATCACATTTATATGGTTTTTCACCAGTGTGAGTACGTCGATGTTCAATTAAATGACTTTTAAATGTAAATGATTTCATGCATATGTCACATACATGTGATTTCTCATTCACCAGGATTTGCAGATCTTCATTTATATTTGCTTCATACATACAACTAACATAACATTCGTCTTGCTCTCCACTAATCTCGCTATCCATATGTCCTGTTAAATGTTCTATTAGAATAAATGACTAGCAAATTTTTGTTGTTAATTAAATAACCAAATACCAACGTTTTCTGTTTTATGCACTTTCAGTAATGGGCAATACATGTTGAAATGTTCGTAAGTAGTCTTTCACACTAGAAAACGGTTTTCCGTCTTTAGAAGTGTTTCCAATCAAGGAAAAAACTACAAAACTTTCAGGAAACTATCTGTACTATATATCATCCACCAGTTATCTATACACGTATATTACATAGATCGCGATGTTCTACTTGTCTTAATGCAACTCAATTTTAGTAACATACGATTTTGATTTTACATACCTAGTTCTGAAACACGTGATTCATATCAAACTATAGTATATTGATGTACCCGTAATTTATATTCCCTCCATCTTTTTGTATGCTTTCATACTTAAAGTGTTCCATTTTATATGACTCGCAACACTTATTAAAAATTTATAGCTAATGTAAAAAGCAGACAAATTATACGTGACAGTTATCAACAGATTTCTAAAACATATTAAAAAGAATTGTGATTCACATTCATTAGGTGCAACGTATTTTGTTAATTAATGCTCTTAAATGTATACAGCATTTTAGTTGTAATCCTATTGTAATAAACCATCGTAAAACGTATTTTTCTTTTTTATGTACGGCGAAATGCGAAACAATCCGGAGAGTTAAAAAAGTAAACAAAAGCATGCCGCCATTCGCGAGAAAATAAAATCCTTACATTAGTACAGTAGTTCTCAACCTTGGTACGAAACATATAAGTGTACAACATTGTGCAACCAGATGTTAAAGCAGTTTCAAAAAAAAAAATAAATAAAAATCGATGCTCTGCCGCTAATTGTTTTTGAGTTATGAGAGATTCGCAGTTCCAATGGCTGAAATACGCCATATGATACGCCAAGCAGATATTCTTTGGAGAACAGCTTTAACGCCAACAAGGGAGAAACAGCTGTGGTTTGTGGTAGATCACGTAAATCCTCTAAACAGACAGGCATTATTCTTGTCCCCTGTAATCGGCCATCCGTTGGAGTTGCTCTTACAGCTTTACTTGTCCGGGTTCTACAGCTGCTAACAAGTCCATCAAAGCCTTCATTTCCTCCATTTTTTTTTTCTGTAGGCGGGTCACTGGCATTCACTCACCAAACTCCACTTCTGACACCAGGTGTTGCATTTTATGGGTTCGTGGATTTGAAGTGCTCGATGAAGAATTAAAACACAATTTATTCGTCAGTATTTCACACGACAGTTCCAAAGACGCGTTACAGTCGCCAAAATCTACGACAAACACGCTGAAACAGTCAGCAACACAGCCTTCAGGTTACAACAATGAAGACAGCTTCACGGAGAAGCACTAAAGTACAGCTCCCAACTCGGCTGATTGCTCTGGAGCGTATCTCTGAACTCTACTACTCTGCTACTGTAATCAAGCTACTCTCGATACTCCCCTACTCCGCGTACAGGCAGGGTATGTATAGCTTTTGACCTGCCTTCAAGAACATTTTCGGGAAAACTGATAAAAATTCGTTCTAGAATGTTCTCACTCCGTCTATGGCATATCGCCGATTTTGTCGCCAAATGTGCGAGTTCGCGCAAATTTGGCAACTATGCCTTTCTATGTTTCTTTCTGGCAACTCTAAACCCGCCTTGCTTGGGAGCTATCTTACCGCAGCTGGGCATTTTGTAATAATATATATACGTGTATATATATATACTAAAGAAATATATATTACTAAAGAAATAAGAAAAACTTGTTTTCGAACTAAGTGAATTTAAGATCATTCACAATATATATATTACCACACGCTATAATGTAATTATATATATATATATATATATATATATATAATTACATTGTAGCGTTTGGTAGTACCAATAGTAATAAAAAACGAGGTGCACAGCCAGGTGTACTACCAGACCCATGTACAAAGTTTCAACGCTCTACGGCTTTTTAGTTATGAGATATACGTACATACATACGTTCGTACAGAAGTTACGAAAAAATCCGTTTTATAATCCCTTTTAGAAAGCAGGGTCGTTTATTCTGTGCTTATGTACAGATGTCACGCAAAATCATTGTTAAACTGCATTCGATAGTGATTAAAATGGATATTTTCGTTGAAATACGATATCTGAATTTTTTTGAGGTTACAGTACTTTTTTTTTTTTTACTTCGTACAAGGAAGTAAAAGGCTATCCCCTCAAAAAAGACGAATTGTTTACCAACTATGATATTTTCAGAAGGTTAATTACGGTATTTTCAAAAAGCAGTTTTTGCTTTTTGTATAATCGTTCGACGTCAAAATGGGTAGTGAGAAAGTTGGTTCACTCTTTTTCTCTAGGAAAAAGGCATGAAGATTCGATCGAAAATGGGGCGCTTGATATTACCCGTTTTGATCTTGTGCTAGCGGCAGTCGAACGAGCACGAATCGCTTACTTCTTCAATCTCATTTCGAGATCATTTCACAGGGTAGAAGAACACGTTCCATAAAGGGTGACGGACATCACACCTTCGAGACAAGAGGAGAGAACATAGAAGCATCTAGGTCAGTGGTTCTCAACTTTCTTTTAACCCATGCACCTCTTTCACCGCTTTTTACCACTTCCTTTCACAAACTCGAGAAATACGTATACATTTGCTTAAACTTAGATTATTTTTAATGTGCTTTATAAATTACACAAGAAAAAGTAGAGGAATTATTGATTAACACAGAAACTGAACTTTATATATATATATATATATATATGTGTGTGTGTGTGTGTGTGTGATGTATCCCAATTCACAATTCTTCAATTGAAAAAAAAAAAAAAAAAAAAAAAAAAAAAAAAAAAAAGCATAAATGGTTGAAATTCTTCACATTCTTTCCAGCAGACGACATCCAAATCATGCGATCTAACTATGAGACGCGTTCAAAATTCGAAGACAAAGCTGTATCACAATTCACAATTCTTCAGTTGTAAAAAACAGACACAACTTGCACTTAAAAAGTTCTTTCTCTTCCATTGGAATTATTTTCCTTTTGGGTACACCCATCCTGCCGACTCCTTGTGATGTATCAGCTTTAGTCGTAGCTTAAATAATCAGATGATAAGTTTAAAAAACAGGATCCATTTATTATTATTCAATAGAAATAGAAGTTACAAAAATCAGATATCCGGAGTAAATAAAAAGAATTACTAATTACTTTTTGTATGAAGTTTACTGCATTGTGACATTTAAGAAAAAAGCCCCGTTATTCCTTTTGCGAGTCCTTTTATAGCCTCTGGAAAGGCGGAGCTTCCAAGAAAGGACGTCAGCCTCGTCAGCCAATCCAGTTCGCTTTAAATAATTCCAGAACATTCTAAAACTGTACGTGTAGAAAAGGCAACTTGACTACGGGGCTGCGGATTTAATTCCACGTACTTTCAAATAAGAGAACGTCGACATTAAAAACGAAAAGAACATACAGTTAGAATTTTAAGTGTATTCTTGACTATGGAATTTTATTATTACATATATATATATATATATGTAATAATAAAATTCCATAGTATATATATATATATATATATATATATATATTTGTAAACTAAAACTAAATACTTAACAAGTAAACAAAAGGCTAAACTTATTCCCAATTGAAATTATGAAATTTCTCTCAGAAGGGGGAAATTTCTTAAAAAGTTTTCATCAAATTAAAAAAATTTTTATTTATAAATCTGAAAACTTGAATCTCAGCGTACTCAAATCTCATGGAAAATTCTGGTACATTTGAGATTCGAGTTTTCTGTTTTGTATGAAAAGTCTTTAACAAAAATTTGATGAAATCTTTTTATGGTTTTCGATCTCAAATGGACCAGGAGAACGAAACATATTAATGGACATTTGTGTAGCTTTAATTCATTTTTCCTTGAAGAGTTCTGAATTAGAGTTTCAATAAAAGGAGATTAATTTTATTTTTATTTCTATAATTTTGTATCTTGTATTTTCCCTTTCACATTTCCATTTTTCGAGTTCGATCTACTATGAATTCTTTCTTTAATTGGATTTGTTTTGATATTGTGTTAAACCTCTTATACAAGGTTGCAATTATTATATTATAGAGGAATTGCTTTGCTTTTACTCCAATTTAATAATAAATTTAATGCTATATATATATATAACTTCCGTTGGCATAATGAAATGTCGCCCATATCCTTAAAGAAGCCAAGTTGGCGTAACCAAGGCTGTTCTCCGAACCTTATCCCTTTGCCTAATAGATAAATGCCTAATAGAGTTCATCATACTAGTAAAAATCCTTTCCTTATTTCAATATAACTTGTAGAAATAACAAGGCTAAATTTTTAGAATAAAAAAAATACTTTTATTTGAATTTTAGAACAGAACCAAAAAAAATAAAATGCTGCAGCTCTTAACTATTAAAATTTTAAACTGTTAACTACTACAGTTAAAACTCTTACAACTATAAAAAAAATCTTCCGAATTCTCTTCTTGTTGCCACACCGTAAAATGCAAGTTCTTGTCCTATTATTTATATTTCACGTTCTCTTTAAGTAAGTCACGATCTTTACAAGTCACGATCTTTACAAGTCATGATCTTTACAAGTCACGATCTTTACAAGTCACGATCTTTACAAGTCACGATCTTTACAAGTCCCCCCACAAGAAGCACATTCGTCACCGTAGAGACTATGCTCAGAGTTCATTGGGAGAGAAAGAGTTAACTGCTAACCTTGACAAAGCATCAGCATTCCCATGTGAACTTCCTTTGCGGTATGCCACAGTCATGTTATAACGTTGTTACGCTAAGGCCCAACGAGACAGTTTAGCACCATGAGGGGCGCTTTGGGTCAAGTAGGTGAGGGGATTGTGATCAGACACAATTTGCACTTAGGCACCGAAAATCCATGCGTCAAATTTTTTCAAGGCTTCGATGACACAAAATGATTCTCGTTCGATGGTTGACCATCGTTGTTGACAGGGCGTTCGTTTCTTGCTGAAAAATGCTATGGGCATTTCTTTGCCATGTTCGTCGTTTTGAGCTAAATACGCTCCAATTGCGAAAGCAGATGTATCAGTGTAGAGTTGAAAGGGCTTGCTGATGTCCGGAGTATGTAGAGATGGCATTTTAATCAACTCTTCTTTAAGTTTGTTGAAAGCTGCTTCTTTTTCAGAGTCCCATGGAATATTGTTTGGAACACTCTTCTTTGTAAGGTTTGTTAGAAGTAAAACAATCTCAGAAAAATTTTGGATATAATCCCTATAGTAGCTTGCTAGCCCTAAAAGACTTCTGACTTATATTTTAGTGGTAGGCTTAGACAGATTTCTGATGACTTCTACCTTCTCAGGATCTGGAGAGTGAGTGCCAGAACCTATTACATGTCCTAGAAACTTCACGTGACTCTTTCCGAAATCACACTTTCCTAGATTTGCGGTTAGACCTGCGTTTCTCAGTGTCTGAAACACTTGGTCGATGTGATAGAGGTGGCCATCCCAAGTTTCAGAAAATATTGCCACATCATCAATATATGAAGGGCAGTAGTTCTTATGGTTTGCAAGCACCTTATCCATCGATTTTTGGAAGGTACTTCCAGCATTTTTCAAACCGAAAGGGAGAACATTCCAATGGTAATGGCCGGAATGAGTGATAAATGCTGTGTAGGGTTTAGCTTTGTGATAAGGTCACATAAAAGAAGAAGAGACTGAAGATTAATATGGACAAGGATGTCTCGTGAGAATAAGCTGAAAATTATTATTTTTTTTAACTTACAAACACGTTTTCAATAGTTGTTAAAATAGTCTTTATTAAAATAATTAAATCGTTGGCAATGTTAAAAACGCAAGCTCGAGAGCCATGAATTGCTCTAGCACGTAAAATGTATAGAATTTGATTTTTGAAAAGATAGGTTTTTCTCTGCAGAATTGTATGTAGCCATTTTTTTGCGTTCAAAAAAATTTTTATTATGCTGTGTTTTGTTTTCAACCTGATGTCGCAACCCAGGTTTTGCATAGCGGTCTCGGCCACTACACCGCAGCAGTAAGTATTAAAAGTTGGTGGCAGCTTTTAGGGATTGTTCCTGAGAGTAAATTTAGGAACGGACTTTTTCGCCTGTGAACTTGAGTTTTATGTGAACAGTAAAGACTTTCTTCTCTTCAAGAACGATCTAATTTTGCGTGCAAGGACAGTTCGCGTGGTGAAGCCTCTTCAGTGACAAGTGACAGTGTGTCAGAAGGAAACGCCGGAGGAAGCGTGATCTAGTGCCGCAAAATAGTGAAATTTCCCGGAAGAATATCCAAGTAGTGCCAGGAGAGTCAATCGAAGGCGTCTTCAAAATAGGTGAGTACCATTTTTGTGATTTTGGAGAAGTTACGCCAGTTATTCGAGACTAGGCTTATTTTGGATATAGAGCAGGAAAAGGTTGCCTCTTAATTAGTATTTTTTTATATACGCTTTGTTTGTAGGCATAGGTATTATCATTAAGTGTTGTAAAGCAATTTGTGTTCAGAATTGTTAGGGAATTTTTCAGTTTTGGAGAGATAGACCTGTTGTTGTTTTTGTGTTATTGTATTTCGGGGTAGGTTATTTTTCTTTAATTTGCCATAATGGGTGAGTTTATGAGGAAATTTACTAAAACTCTGCTATTGGAGTTAGCGGAAGAGTTTGAAACAAATGTGTCTCAGGCAAATAGAGTAAAAGAAATTAGGCAGGCTATTGTAAATGCTGAGGACTATGAAGAAGAAGCTGCGAAAGAATACGCGGCAAGAATTTGGGCTGCGGCTGAGCAGAGAAAAGCAGAAGAAATAGCCGAACAGGAGAGAGCAGAACGGGAACAAGAGAGAGCAGAGCGAGAACGTAAACAATAGAGAGCGGAACGGGAACGTGAGCGAGTTTTTGAATTGGAAAGGTTAAAACTGATGAATGTGGTTCAGACCGATAGCCTAGCTTCCATGGTTTCGAAAGTTGAACAATCTAGAGAAAAAAAGGTTAATTTGAAAGATCTAGTACCGCGTTTTGAACCGAGTAATATAGATATTTCATTATTCTTTATGCTATTTGAGAAACAAGCTCAAAAAGAGAACGTTAATGAGATTGATTGGGTCTCGCAATTAATTCCTTTATTACCTTACCATGTAGCCCAGTTAATAGTGAAAGAACCAGCGGATAAAGGGGATGATTATCAGCATGTTAAGAAATTACTCATGCAGAGATTCAAGCTTAGTTCTTGGGCACTAAAAACAAAATTTGAAGAACATTCTAGAAAAAACGGAATGTTATGGGTGGACTTAGTGTATGAATTGAGAGTGTATTTAGAGAATTGGTTGGATTCAGTAGAAGTTCAAGATTTTGAAAGTCTTAAGGAACTTATGCTCACTGAGCAAATTAAGCGGCGAGTCCCTCTAGAGATAAGAGAGCACTACTTAGATAATTGGGAAGAATTTAAAACAGCTTCCATTTTAACAGAGAAATGCGACAAGTATGAGGCTTTGCGAAGAGATACGAGGAAGTTAGAACAGAGAGCGGGGTTAAAGAAACCATTTGAGAAAGATAGAGAGCGGTATGTAAATTCTAACTGTAGTTATAATCAGAAAAGTAGTGGTCATCAAAGAATTAAATCAGAGGAGCATAGAAAAGTGGAGGCTCCTAAAAAAAGCAAGTTTTCAATGAAGCTCCTAAAAAAAAGCAAGTTTTCAATGAAGCAGGTTTCGAGAAACAGCGGAAAATAAGGTGTTACCAATGTGGAAAGGACGGACATATCCAACCTAACTGTCCATCGCTGGAAAAGAATAAGGCTAATCTGGGGAATAATCTAGGAACGGAGAGTTTAGGAAAATGTTTTGAGCCGTATTTCAAGAAAGCAGTAATTAATGGGATAGAGAATATCAGAGATACTGGAGCTGGTATAGATCTGTGTAATAGTACTTGGATTAATACTAGTGACTTATTAGGGGAAACTGTATGGGTGAAACAGCCTTTGGACACAGAGTGTAAATGTTTACCTTTGGCGAAAGTCACCATTGAAGGTGATTTTGGTGTGGTCACCACAAAGGCAGCGGTTACTCCGGTAGAGTTAGATAAAGAGTACTATTTGTTAGGGAATAAAACTGCACAGTTGATTGAGGAAATTAGGGAACGACCGGTTCTCTTGAATGCTGTGGAGACTCGTAGTCAGGCGCATGCGCGCAGGAGTGAGCGAGTGCTAAAGACTTAGATTCCAGATCGGAAGAAAAGAAAGAGATAGAAAATGAAAGGGCTGTCAATAATGAGCATTCGGAAGAAAGGAATTTAACCAGTAATACGGAGGAGGCAATTAAAATTGCAGACATCAGTTTAGAAGAAAGGTCTATCCTTGCGGATGTTTCGCCAGCAGAATTCTTGGAAGCACAAAAAACTTGCGCTAGTTTAGCGGCCCTGTGGAAGAAAGGGGAAAGTGAAAATGAAAGAGTTTATAATAGTCAAGGAAAGACTATTCAGAGTGGCAGGTTCTAAAAAAGGGGAAGATAAGCGTCAGCTGTGTGTGCCTCTCGTTTTTAGGAAAGGGATCTTGAAGTTATGTCACGAGGAAATCTCTGGTCCTTTAGGGGTAACAAAAACCAAGGATAGAGTTTTGACACATTATTTCTGGCCTAATTGCTACCAGGAATTTGAAGAATTTGTGAGGACGTGCGATATTTGTCAGCGTGTAGGTCCCAATAAGGATAAAAAGAAAGTCCCTATGAAGATTGTGCCTGTTATATCAGAAGTGTTTAGCAGATTAAATATTGATGCAGTAGGACCTCTGATCAACTAGTTCGCGTTAAAATAAATACTTAATTACGTCTATTTGTGTTGCTTCCAAATATCCAGATGCCATTCCTGTACAGAATTTAAACTCTAAATGTGTGATTCAAGCCTTGATACAAATCTTTTCTAGATCAGGTTACCCTAAGGAAATTCAGCGTGATTTGGGTAAATCTTTTACCAATGAACTTACATCTGAGTTTTTTAGCAAGTTCGGAATTAAGGTGTATCATTCTTCTGTGTGTCACCCTCAAAGCAATTCTGTTGAAAGGTTGCATTCCACCTTGAAAAGGGTATTGAAGGCTTTGTGTTTGGAAAGCGGGAAGGACTCTATGAAAGAAGCCACGAGAGCACAGGTTTTAGTCCCTGCGAGTTAGTACATGGAAAAAATTTGAGAATGCCTCAAACGATTGTGTATGAAAACTGGCTAGAGGAAGAAAGTTCAGACCCCACTGTGGTCGAGTATGTTATAGACTTAATAAACAGATTAAAGAAGTGTCAGGAGCTGGCTGTAGAGAGGATGAAGGAGTGTCAGAGTAAAAGGAAACTCTGGTATGATCGCAACGTTGTTACGAGAAGGTTTAAGGTCGGAGATCTCGTGCTTGTTTTAGCCACGTCTAAACCACACAAAATGGCTCTGAACTGGATAGAGCCAGGTAAAGTAACTAGTATGATTTCCGAAACCAATTATACGGTAGATTCCGGGTAAGCGTAGCAGTGACACCATTTATCACGTAAATTTGATGAAACCTTATTATCAGCGCCCCGAGTTTGTGAATCTTGTGATGGAGGAGGTCATGGAAGATATTGAGGGAGAAGTGGATATTCCTTATCCCTTGGCTGATCCAACTCAGGTAGATTTTTGGAAAATAGTTGGAGATAGTAAGCTAGAAGAAAGAGCTTCGGCAGAGAAAATAGGAAAATTCCAAGAAGTTATAAGGAAGTATGGAGCGGTGTTTTCATCCGACCCCGGCTGTACGTTTTTGGTCGAAATGGATATTAAATTGTTGGAAGAGACTCCGGTTAGAGACAGGCCTTACCGAATGTCGGCGAGACAAACAGACATCCTAAAAGAGGAAATTAGGCGGTTGCTTGAGTTAGGAGTTATAGAAGTCGGGCAATCTGATTATGCTTCGCCTATGATCTTAGTAGAGGTCCCAGGTAAAGATCCTCGTCCTTGTATAGACTACAGAAAATTAAATTCAAAAACTATGACCGAATTTTTCCCTCTTCCCAATATTAAAGAAGTGGTAGAAAAAGTCAGCGCAGCTCCATTTATCACAATCATGGATCTAACCAAAGGATACTTCCAGATACCACTCACAGAGCGTGCACGGAGGTATGCCGCATTTGTGACACCTTTTGGATCTTTCATCCCGAAGAAAATGATGTTTGGGCTTTTAAATGCGCCTTTCTATTTTTGTAAATTGATCGCTCAAGTTTTAGGAGGGCTGGACAATTTTGTTCTACCGTATATTGACGACATCGCAGTCTTTTCGCCGACTTGGGACAGGCATATCAAGGATTTGGATGTGGTTTTAGGTCGCCTTCAGGAGGCTAAATTGACTGTTAAACCCTCGAAATGCAAATTCGTACAAGACCATGTGAAATTTCTGGGTCATGAGGTAGGGTCTGGGAAAAGGTCGCCTAGTGAGGCCAAGATTCAAGCAATCAGAGATTTTCCGATCCCCACTACTAAAACACAGATACGTAGCTACCTTGGTACTGTGGTCTACTATGCAAGGTACATAAAAGACTACGCCAGTATTGCGGCACCTTTGACAGACGCTTTGAAGGGAAAAAACAAAAAAGAAAAAGTGATTTGGACAAAAGATTGCGACGAGGCTTTCAATAAACTGAAGACCAAACTAGTAAAAAGTCCGGTTTTATTTGCACCAGATTATTCTAAAGAATTTATTGTGCAGACAGATGCCAGCTTATATGGTGCGGGTATTGTGTTGTCTCAAATTCAGGATGGGGAGAAACACCCTAAACTGTATCTTAGCAAAACGTTTACTAAAGCGGAGCGAAATTGTAGCACCATTGAAAGAGAACTAGCGGCCATTATTTATGGACTGAAGAAATGAAGTCATTACTTAGACGGACAGAAATTCAAGATCCAGACAGATCATAATCCGCTGACTTTTTTAAACAAAATGATGGAATCAAATTCTCGTTTGACTCGCTGGGCATTGTGTCTCCAACAGTACAACTTTGAAATTGTTCATAGGCCAGGAAAATTACACTGTAATGCAGATGGCTTGAGTCGTGCCCTAGTCTAGTGACTGAATATCACTAGTGGATACAAAGTAAGGTAAAAAGTAATGAAAATGGGTGAAAATGATTTTTGTAGAGTTTTGGAATTATATTTGTGTAGATTCAAAATTGTTTGCATTGTGTGTTTCATTTTTAAAAAAAATTGTTAGAATTAAATGTTTTATCTTAAGTATTAGCACTGTGTAAAATTTGAGGAATATGCTTTGTATAAGGCACACATTAGGAGTAGTTTAAATTATTTTTGTTGTATTTGTGCGATTATGTTATCTAAAAATAAGTGCAGGGTAATGTAACTGGCTTCTCTATTATCACTTAAATGGTTAACACTTGTGTTTTGAAAGCAGTGAAATGTATTTAGAATTTTTCCTTCCATAGTCAAGAAAAATTTCTTTATGAGAGGAGGAGTTGTGATAAGGTCACATAAAAGAAGAAGAGACTGAAGATTAATATGGACAAGGATGTCTTGTGAGAATAAGCTGAAAATTATTATTTTTTTAACTTACAAACACGTTTTAAATATTTGTTAAAATGTCTTTATTAAAATAATTAAATCGTTGGCAATGTTAAAAACGCAAGCTCGAGAGCCACGAATTGCTCTCGCACGTAAAATGTATAGAATTTGATTTTTGAAAATATAGGTTTTTCTCTGCAGAATTGTATATAGCCATTTTTTTAGCATTCAATAATTTTTATTATGCTGTGTTTTGTTTTCAACCTGATGTCACAACCCAGGGTTAGCATAGCGGTTTCGGCCACTACACCACGGCTTCTTCTTTCATAGGAATTTGCCAATATTCCTTGGTTAAATCGACAACTGTTATGAATTTGGCTTTCCCTATTTCGAATAGTAAATCTTTAGCAATCTTCATCGGATAGGCGTCCGGAACTGTGAAGCTATTTAAAAGCCTGAAGTCTATGCACAGTCTAACGCCGCCATTCGTTTTTGCAACACATACTATAGGATGTGCTCAGTCACTATCACTGGGTTCTATAAGATCCCATTTTAACAGTTCTTTAACTTGACGATCGACTTCCTCTTGAAGTGAAACAGGAACACGGTAGGGTCTCAATCTTTTTGGATTACATTCTTCTGTAACCTTGATGTCATGACCATCAACATTGGCTTGACCAGGTTTGCTACTGAAAACATCTACATAAGATTTTAGTACTTTAAATAGTCCTTCCCGTTGGTAATATTTTAAGTCGCCTTTCAAATTTTGTAAATGGGTCCAGATATCATCAGCAGATTTATTCATAAGATCTGCTGGTGCATAGTGGATATCTCCAAACTCTTCATCTTGGTCAAAAATGATACCAACGTGATCTACACGAGCAATATAAGGCCTTAACTTATTTATATGGAGTTCTCTAATACTTCCGTTTTCCATTTCGATTTCGGCAGAGTGTGGCCTGGTAAGTTAGATCACGGTAGCTGGTCCTTGCCATGTGTTGAGCAATTTATGTGATGATGATGGCATTAACACGAGGACTTTGTCCCCAACATCGAAAGTCTTTTCTTGAGAACGTAAATTGTATCTTGAAGTGTACTCTTCTTGAGATATTTTGGAATTTGCTGATGCAATGTCATGAGCTTTTCTTAATTTTTCTAAAATGTCTTGTAGATAATTTTCAATTGAACGGGAAGCTGTAACTGGAATGCTACGTTCACCTGTCCATATCTCTTTCAGCAAAGATAATGGTCCTGGTGGTACCATTTGGAAAAGAGACAAACCAGTGGTGCTATGTGGAACTTCTCTGTAGGCAAACAGGAGATAGGGAAGATTCAAATCCCAGTTTCTGATATGTTCTTGGATATTTTTGTTCATCATCTCTTTAAGATTCTATTCCAACGCTCGAAAGCACCCATACTCTGGGGGTGTCCTGGAGTGGAGAATCGTGAAGACACACCAAGTAAGTTCTCAAAGGCTCGGGTGAGTTTGGCTGTGAAATTAGTTTCCTGGTCGGAACAAATCACTTTTGGAAATCCAGTTTGAGTAAAAAGCCTCATCAAAACGTTGCATGTTGTTTTCGCTCTTTTGTCTTTGACGGGGGTGGCTTCTGCCCATCTGGTGCATAGATCAACTGAACATATCACAAACCGATGACCTCTCCTGGATGGAGGTTCTAATGGCCCGATACAATCCATGCTCCATACTTCAAAGGTTGTTTCCGGTCTAACAATAGGTTGAATTGGGATTCGATCTTTGTACGTAACTGTTCTCCTCAATTGGCATTCTTTACAACTTTCACATAATTTTTTAACATCTTGCTTAATAGTAGGCCAAAAGAATGAGTACTTTATTCGTTGAATTGTCTTTTTCTCACCGAGGTGGAGTGATTTCATGTGCCATTCATAGGACTTCCCTTCTTTTTTCTAAAGGTAACACAACTTGCTTAATGTTTTCACCACAGATATATTCAAAATGAAGTAATATGCCATCATCGAAAGTATATGAATTTTGATTTTTATTTGCCCACTCAAAGCATTTTTTCAGAGTTTCGTCTTGTTCTTGATGTGTCTTGAATTCTAGTCTTAGTCTGTTCGTTGTTTTCAGAGACTATGTTTTCTTGGGAAATCTGATTAACAACAGCCAAATTTGTAGTATTGTCTTCAACTGGTGAGGGTTCACCATCTGTCTCTTTGTACTCTAAGGGGGATGCATCCCAATGACGATCACTGTTCCACAGTTCGATATTTCTACAGAGCATTTCATAAGCCGAAGAACTCAATAGCAAGTCGGTAACTAGCTTTTTTGAAACAGCACACGTAATGGACACTCTACCGTGAAAATCATCGTCAATTTTCATCTGGAAAATCTTTAGTGGAGTAATTTCGTTTTCACCAAAAGCAGAAGATCTCTATTTTACTTTCTCCTTCGCAAGGTATGTTGTCAACCAATTTCTCACGGACTACTGAAATTTGTACTCCCGTGTCTACGATTCCATTTAGAATAATATCTCCACATTTAACTTTAACAAGTTTTAATTCATCTATGTTTCTAGACACGTCCACTGATTTTGAGACAGGAATAGAGATCTTGGCAGTTAGCACTTCTGGTGTTTCTTTTTCTGCAAGGGGTGCTTGTGTTTGTACTAAGTTGTTTTGTGCTGTTGCAGAAGCACTTCTTGGTATCCGATTTTTGGTACATAACTTAGACGTATGACCTTTTCCACAATTATAGCACATTAGTTTGAAACTAGGCTTTTGTGGTTCGTCATTCTTATGGGATGGGTACACTCTTGGCATGTTTCCAGCGGACAGCGTTTTATTTCTGAAAGCTTTTTCTGGAAGTGGAGAACGGAGTTGCCATTTTTCATTAGTTCTGTCTGTTGATGGATTACCACCAGTCTGTTTTGAGATATTACGAACACTGTCATATTCGTCAAGTTTATCAGCTAATTTGGTTGGAGACACGAACTTCGCCCTGTCGTCAAGAAAATGATCTCTTACTTCATAGGGTACTCTTTTCTTAATTTGGTCAGTAACAATCAAGTCTTTTAACGCGGCAAAATTTGTGATTTCAAGACCATTGATCCATTCTTCAAAATAACTTGTAATTTCGTAGCGAAAATCTCTCCATGATTTTTCAGCGCTCTTTTGGTGCAACACAAATTTTTTTCTAAAGCTTTCAGGATTTAATTTAAATCTCTTCAATAAAATGGCCTTAATGTACTCATAATCTTCAAAATTTTCTTCAGATTCCCTACCAATTAATTGAATGATTTCAGATGGCATTAAAGTCAACAAGCATGAAACCCAATCTTTAGGATCAATCTTTGTCCTTTTAGCTAGTCTTTCAAATAAGGATAACTAAATCACAATATCATCGTGTCTTAAATTAAATTTGGGAATAAGCTTAACTAAATCAAAATTATTATGTCCATTTTCATTTGTTGGTGCAGTTTGTGTTAGTCGAACACGAGATTCAATTTCGAGTTTCCTCAATTCAAACTCCATTTGCTCTCTTTTCTGCTGTGCTTCTAATTCTTCTTTCCTTCGTTGTTCCTCAATCTCTTCTTTCTCCTTCCTTCGCTGTTCCTCTTCTTTTCTTTTCCTCTCTTCAACAATCGTTAAAAACACTTCTTTAGCAAATGCTTCATCATATGTATCACTTTGAATTATTTCATTTTTTATCGCCACGATTTTCATACTTGGATCTACTTGAATTTCTAATTCAGCAGCTAAAACTAGCAAACCCTCTTTTTCCCACGTCTCATAAAAGCCATATCTCGATTTTAAATAAACCTTATTCTTTGCAAATTTAATAATAAAAAAAAACTAATTTCTTGTTAATGAGTCCTTCAATTTATCCTTAACATTAGTTAAAGTATGAACTCCCTGATTGCAGTTTTTTCTTTCGTTTGGGAAAAAAAAAATAAATCTTTTCTATGTGTAACACTGTAGCAGCTGGCTAACGCCAAGTACTGATTTCTGATTTTATTCAGTCAATAGACTCTTAGTTTTATAAAAAGCAATTTTTTTTTCTATTTAAATATAATTCACAATGAATTTAATTTTATTCGGCACGAAAATCAATCAGTGGAATCAATACTTAATGTGTTGTAATGTTACCTACTCTGGCGAGTCAAACGAAATTACATTTGAACACTGGCGTATTCATTACTTTGACAAGTAAATAAACTAAGATTCCATAACGGAAACAATAATTAACTTTTCATAATCTTAATTTTTTTACGTTTACAAGGTAAATTGAGCTCTCACCAGAGTTATTTTGGTTCGTAATTATATGCGGGGAAACCCCGATCCTACCGACTGCGCCAGTAAAAATCCTTTCCTTATTTCAATATAACGGATATTGAACCTTCTAGGAAGAACAAAGCTAAATTTTCAGAATTAACAAAATACTTTTATTTGAATTTTAGAACAGAAACAAAAAAAAAAAAAAAAAAAAAAAAAAAAAAAAAAAAAAAATAAATAAATAAATAAATAAATAAATAAATAAGTAAAATAAAATAAAATAAAATGCTGCAGCTCTTAACTATTAAAATTTTAAACTCTTAACTACTACAGTTAAAACTCTTACAACTTTAAAAAAAAAAAAAAAAAAATCTTCCGAATTCTCTTCTTGTTGCCACACCGTAAAATGAAAGTTCTTGTCTTATTATTTATATTTCACGTTCTCTTTAAGTCACGATCTTTACAAGTCACGATCTTTACGAGTCACGATCTTTACAAGTCACGATCTTTACAATACTCATTAAAAATGAAAGATCACATCCTTTTTACTTCCTTGTACGAAGTAAAAAGGAAGTATTGTAATCGCGAAAAGTTTCAGGCAGCATATTTCAACGAAAACATCCATTTTGACCGCTATCGAATGCAATTTAACGATGTTTTTGCGTCATATCTGTACGTAAGGACAGAATAAAATACTCTTTTCCTTCAAAAAAATTATAAAACTGCTTTAAAATAAATTCTGAAGAGAATTTTTCGTGGCGTCTGTACGAACGTATGTACGTACGTATCTCGCATAACTCAAAAACGAGTAGCCTCAGAACGTTGAAATTTTGTATATAGGACTGCTATAACATGTAGATGTGCATCTCGTATTTTGGTTGCAATCGGCCGCACCAAACGTATATAAATATATTTATATATATATCCACTCTGTTACCCGGCTTAGTGATCTCAGTTTCTTTACTCTTATATGTTTGTAAATTGTACATTTTTTGCTTTAAAAAATGATTGAATTATGTTGTTTTTATCTTCCGTTTAAGGATTTTATGCCTTTAGTAAATCTGTGTGCAATATTTTTAGAATTATCAGCAACTTTAAAGTTGCTTAATTGCCGCTAAGCCTTTTTTTAATGGCGGCCATTGATGTTTACATTTGAAACAGGAGACTAGTGGATTTGTTGCCAATCTAGAGAAACTTAGCTTCGCAACAACAAAGATAACGCATTCATTTATTATTGCCAATTAAATCATGCTTAATTCTTTCTGGAATTTTTCCGAGGAAATAAGTGTTTGAGATTTACTTCGTAATTTTTAATATAGATATTTTGAGTTTTTATATATTTTTGGCCTTCTTGCGAAGTGAGAACTGAATTAATTAAATGAGAAATACTCAATGGTCTGTGAAAAACTGTTTCTTTTTTGTTTTGTTTGCTTAATTTCTTTTATACATCATTCTAGCTTTATTATAGTATTTGAATAGAACATGTGGCAACGATTAGATAACTCTATTCTTTAAATGATATAAATTTTGTGCATTATGAGTTATAATATGAACGAAATATATAAGTTATATAATTATTGGATTATATAACAGTTAACTTAGTTTCCGTTATATAATTATTAATACTGTTAAGTGAATCTAGCGCCAGAGTGTCGCTATGGTAAACAAATACTAGAGTGAATTTTAAAGAATGCATTTATTCTATTGTGGTTTATGCTCTGTCGGCGAAGTAGATTTAATTCAATCCAATAAGTTTAAATGAAATGCAAGGAAAAATGCGTATAATTTAATATTCCAATTTAATATTCCAATACAAGGAAGTCATGTGGTGTACACATCAGATTTTTTTATTAAAGAACAACACAGCAATTTTGTACAAAAACAGATATGCGCCAGTATTGCTTGTTGGCTATTGATAAATTAAATGTGTTGTTAATATTTCTTATAACATTGTTCTCGTTTTCAAAGTAAGCACTTTCAATAAATTAAAAAAAAAAAAAAAAAAAAAAAAAAAAAAAAAAAAAAAAAACTAAAAGATTTCAGATTTTAAATTATGTCCGAAGATGCTTTTTTTTTTTTTTTTTTTTTAACATTTTGTGTGTTACCTTTACTTGTTAAATCATGTTCTTCGCACTTAAACCATAAAATTCAGTTCAAGAGCAATATCGCAAAATAATTTTAAATTGAGCATATCTTTGGAATTTCCGATGCATAGTCTCACGTGCTGGAGATAAAAATGTTTTTTCTGTACAACAATGCCATGGCTCGCTTTGAAATTCTTGAGTTTGTTAATCAAAAATTAATTAAATTTTTAAAAATATGAAATCGATAATAAAACAAATTTCGGCTCTAGTGTAGAATTGGGTGCCCCTTCGATTAGCTACAATTTTTTTAAAATTTTGGCGATGAAACCTCACTTCTGGTTACCATGATAGGCTTAACTTTGTTTTAGCTTCCTAAATGAAAATAGATTGATGTGTACATGGACAAATTTAAGGCAGTGTGCAATGCCTACTTTGTGCAATTCTAGGATGTTTTTTTAAGTGAAAACAGATCGATGTGTACATGGACACAAAGTTTGTGTGATTCTTCTTATTTCGGTTTTGTGTAGCGGCCATCTTGAAATTGTGCCTTCCTGGGGCCGATATTGGCGTCAAAAAAAAAAAAAAAAAAAAAAAAAAAAAAAAAAAAAAAAAAAGGGGGGGCACCCAATTGTAAACTTTTACGCAAATTTCAAATTTGGGCTTCCAGATGCCCATATTCGCAGCAGAATTACGCCATTCAAAATTGGATAGCTCTACGTACCGCTGTTTATTCACAGTGCGAGAAACATACATACATTTATGCAGATTCTTCATTATTTAATTTCCTCAATGATAATACAGGGCGATAATATTTGGTGGCAACAGTTTATAAAATGAAGCGGACATTCGGAGTGATTTGACGCAAAATCGCAAAACGAAAACTTTAGTTCCTCACGGACAAAGTCCCTTTGGACTAAAAATTAAACGTATTTCTGACGTCTATTTCTGAATATTTTTTATTTTCTGCATATTTTTCGTTTATTAAAATAACTCAACTAAGAAATATATTTCTTATATTTAGAAAACTGCTTGCGCAGTCGAAATGAGTTGCTAACGAAAGTATATTATCTCGTTGGAAGTATCAAGTTGACTCATCTTCTTAGATATTGGTTGGAGCGTGTTGTCCTATAGTGAGAAAGATCTAGTGAAGAAATTTAAATGTCTAAATCAAATGTTCGTGCTTTTTGTCGTTTACTTATTGCTCATGTTTTGTTGTTTACTACACTTTTTGTTCTTTATTTGATTACTGCAAAGTAGACGGAAGTGGATTTCTTCTTTAAGGAGGAATGGTTTCAAGAACAATTTTCTGCAAAACTCACAAGAAACAAACATAGTCAAAGAGAAATTAGCTCGTGCAGGGCTTAATTTCTAAAATCAGAAGAGCCGAAGCCCTACCGTAGACCCTCAGGAAAGAGGAACAAGAAGAAATAAGTAAATAAAATAATCAATAAAATCATTAATCATTATAAAGTGATTAATAATTAAAGAAATATATTAAAATTTATTTCTTTAGTGATTTTAAATAGTACATTTTTCGTTTTGAAATTTTGCGTTGAATCACTCTGAATGTCCGTTTCACTTTTCAAACTCTTGCCACTAAATATTATCGCCCTGTATATTATATTTGAATAAATTAAATAATGAAGAATCTGCATAAATGTATGTATGTATGTGTTTTCGCATTGTGATAAAACAAAGGTACCTAGAACCATACAGTTTTGAATGGCGTAATCCTACTGCGAATATGGGCATCTGGAAAAAAAAATCTGAAATTCGGAATTTGTTTTAGTATCGATTTCGTATTTCGTAAAACTTTAACGAATTTTTTATTAACAAACTCAAGGATTTCAAAGCGAGCAATGGCAATGTTGTACAGAA
Source organism: Stegodyphus dumicola (assembly GCF_044657685.1). NCBI lineage: Eukaryota > Metazoa > Arthropoda > Arachnida > Araneae > Eresidae > Stegodyphus > Stegodyphus dumicola. The sequence continues at coordinate 13,873,660 of NC_140772.1, read as the reverse complement.
ACACATTTTCTCCAGCGCGTGAGACTGTATCGGAAGTACTAAAGGTATGCTCAATTTAAAATTAACTATTTTGCAATACTGATCTTGAACTGAATTTTATGATTTAAGTGCAAAGAATATGACATTTAATAAATAAAGGTAACACACAAAATGTATAAAAAACGCTCCTTTGGACGTAATTTATAATCTGAAAACTTTCAGATTTTCTTTTTTGCCTTTTTCTAAAATGTATTTTAATAAATCTAATAAGTAATTTTTAATATAATTTTATTGCTAAAAATAAAATTTTCGAGATCAAATTTCTACTGAATCTGTTATTCAATTCCATAAAAGAAGTACCGAAGCCTTCTTATTTACGGCTCTGGTGCGCTCCCGCTAGAATTATAATTTATCCTAAAATCTAAGAAGTACCGGAGTCCGGCTCCGGCGCAATTTAAGCTCTGGGCTCGTGTAATGTTGTGTACAAGAAAACCTTATGCAGTCAGTCCATTCACTGGGTATTGAAATTTGATCGAACTACCGGCATTTTGAAATCTTATCTATTTGGCCACTTCTGAACTGTGGGAAAAAAAGCGCAAAAATTACTAAATGCAAGCGAATATTATGTTTTGAATTTAAAAAAAATGCTTGATTGACTAATATAATAAAGACAATATGTTTATTCCAATATTATGTTGTGGCTTTTATAACGATTACACCTTTTTCTGAAGCCCTGAATTTCGAAGCAGCTGACCTATTTCTCTTGACACTAATTAGCTGTTACTTAGTTTGCCCTCATAAAAACGAGATAAAGTATTATAAAGCAGATGGTACTGAAATTTCAATAACCTAAATCAAAGCTTCTTAAGTTTTTTTTCAGTCGCGACCCCTTTTTATAACAGACTTTTTTTCGCGACCCGACCCCTGGACCCCATAATATTTACGAAAATTTCATGGTAACCCCATACATTGCTCAAATCCGACACACGCGTGAGTGAAACTGTCAGTTTAACTTGTACTGTAATATACTATTGCAGTTTTAGGTCATTAACTTTAATTTCTAATTTTAAGACATAGAACAATGTGAAAATTTTAAATAAGTAACAGACAAAATGACAGCGTCACGTGCAAAGCAAAGAAAATGAACGTTTATATTATAAAAAGAATGAGAATTTTCGTTTTTTCTTTGTTTGCATGGTCTCTGTCTATTTTCAGATACATTGCGTAAAATTATACGTAGCGTATTCGGAAACTAAGTACCGTTTCATTCTAGCGCCGTCGCAGCGCTGTGGTAGGCGTCCCGCGCATGCGCACTAGTCTTTCTTGTTCACTGACTTTCAATTGTCGCCATTTTGGTTGCTCTATGTTGTGTTTTCAGTTTGCTGTGCACATTCAAAATGTTTAAGACGATTAGTTCTCCCGCTGACTGTGAGATTCGTGCCGTGATTAAATTTTTGAACGCGAGGAATGTTAAACCGGCCGAAATTTATCGTCAAGTGACAGAAGTTTACGGTGAATACGCGATAAGTGATGGAATGTTGAGAAAGTGGGTAAGAATGTTTAATGCAGGTCGAACAAATGTCCACGCCGAGGCTCGGAGTGGTCGGCCTTCTGTTGTCACCGATGATTTGGTAAGGAAAGTTGATGAAGCAATTCATGAGAACAGACGCTTCACAATGACAACTCTTTCAGAGGCATTTCCAGAAATTTCACGTACTGTTTTGTTCGAAATTGTGTCTGACCGCTTGAATTATCGCAAACTGTGTTCACGATGGGTTCCAAAAATGCTCACTGATGTTCACAAAACAAAGCGACTTGGTAGTGCCCTGACATTTCTCACGCGGTACAGTGATGAGGGAGAAAACGTTTTAAACCAAATTGTGACAGGTGATGAAACTTGGGTGTGTCATTTCACACCAGAATCGAAACAACAATCGATGGAGTGGAGACACACTCATTCTCCGAAAAAACAAAAGTTCAAAGTGACAATGTCATCACAAAAAATCATGTGCACTGTCTTCTGCGATAGGAAAGACGTTTTGCTTACTGAATTTCTTCCCAGAGGTGAAACCATTAATGCGGCACGATATTGTGAGACTTTAACAAAATTAAGGCGTGCCATTCAAAACAAACGAAGAGGAATGCTCAGTAAAGGAATTGTGTTGCTCCATGACAATGCTCGGCCCCATACTGCTGGTGTCACTCAATCGTTAATTCGACACTTTCATTAGGAGCAGATCGATCACCCGCCGTACAGCCCGGACTTGGCGCTGTCCGACTATCACTTGTTCCTGCACATGAAGCGCGAGCTTGGTGGCAAGCGCTTTGGATCTGACGATGACACGAAAAATGCTGTGGTGTCGTGGTTATCGAAACTGGCGGGAAGTTTCTTTGACGATGGTATACAAAAACTGGTCACCCGCTATGACAAGTATTTGATCATTGGCGGAAACTATGTTGAAAAATAGTTTAAGACATGTATTTTCATGTAAAAATAAAATTGGATTCGAAAAAATTGTTTTACTATTTTTTTTTTTTTTTTTCAAAACGGTACTTAGTTTCCTAATACGCCTCGCAATAAGTGAAAGAAATAACAAAACTGCTAAAATTTTTGGCGACCCCCCTGCTACAGGTCCCTCGACCCCTAGTTTAAGAAACTCTGAACTAAATGGAACTAACTATGTGGAATAATACAAAATTTTAAGATGTGGTAACAGTACATACCAGGATTTTAATCAACGACTTCATATAACAGTATATATCTCGCTGGATTTAATACGCCACTGTTGGCACTTCCGTCTAATCAAAAGTTGACACAGATGATCAACATCAAATGATTTGGATTGGATTTGATTATTCAATTATGGCAAAGCACACGAAGGCTATCTGCCTAAAGGGAGGGATGCCTTCGTGAAGGACTTTCTAAGGGAAACTGGCTCGTATACACGTTACACATGGGGAAAACCACGAAAACGCCCATGCAGCCAGCCCGTTCGCGGGATTCGAACCTCGGACCGAACTACCAGTGTTCAGCGTCTTTACCGCTCGGCCGCTGGTGGGCCCATCAAATGATTTATTTATAAAAGATGTTTAATATTTGCATTCGTCGGTGGTTCATTTTAAATTTAACCAAACAGAATCAAAATATGGTGATAATCAAACAATCGAATCATTTACAAGGAAATTTCTCCTATGCAACTAGTATCTGAAATGAAAAAGAGAAAGAGGTGCTGTGGGCAACGGGGCGAAAAAGGGCGGAAAACTGAGGGAAACGAAAAAGGGCACGTCAATGTTTACCCAATGCACCATTTACCTGATAATCAAAACTATTTCCACCAAAGTGGTGACACGATAACCGTTAGATTTGTTTGCTAGTTTAACCCTAGTATGCATAGAAGGGTTGCGTACAGTTCCAACTTTTTAAGTCTCTTTTGTGATTCGAAGGTTGGACAAAATATTTTTATATCGTTTGAATAGTTTTCTTTTGATATTTGAATTATGATCTTATTGCTTTTATAATAATATAGCCGACTGCCATGTATTCGTTCTAGGGTTAATTTTATGCAATAAAACACAGCAAGCTATCTGCCAAAGGAATGGATACTTCTTAAAGGTTTACAGAGACGAAATAGATATAATGCTAAAATAATAAAAGTTCTATTATGCTATCGGAAGCGTGAATGGTTCTTCATTAATTATAGGAAAGCACTTTGTACAACCATCTCTCCTAAAAAAGGGATGCCTTTGAGAAGAATGTTGTCAAAGAATATACTCTTACATAAAATTCGCACTTGAGGGAAAATCCTAAAATCTCTATGCGCATCAGCGGTCGACCGAATAAAACCGCTGTGAGTTCGATCGTTTCCAATGAAAGGATTGGCTCTCTGGGGTTTTCCGTGGCTTTTTCAAAGAGAAAATATCTCTTATTCATTTTTCAGATTTTTTTCCCACCTGGAATAGGAGACATTTGCCCTCAAAAACCCCATTATAAGTATTCATCCTCGGTTATAGTGAATTTTGCCATAATTTAATAAAACCATTACTCATAATCAACCAAACTATTCACCGAGAACCAAGCCCGGGAAGATGGTGTATTTAATTATGGCAAAGCACACGAGGGCTATCTGCCTAAGGGGAGGGATGCCTTTCGTGGAGGACTTTCTAAGGGAAACTGGCTCGTATACACGTTACACATGGGGAAAACCACGAAAACACCCATGCAGCCAGCCCGTTCGCGGGATTCGAACCTCGGACCGAACTACCAGTGTTCAGCGACTTTACCGCTCGGCCGCTGGTGGGCCCCAAGCCCGGGAAGAGCTGACAATGTTAGATGCCCTTATTGCTTCACTGCGAATTTTGAGGAAGACGAAGACTAATTAGCGAACCAGAAATAATTATTATCAATAATTGGCGCGTTTTGAAATTTGGCATATGTATAAAAGCGATAATAACATCAAATGGAGTTTAGGCACTTTGTTAAAATTATTTGAAAGTAGGAATGATGTGACTCTCCCCCCCTCAAGCACAATTTAAAAAGCGAAAGGAAAATATGTTGCCATATATTAAGAAGTTCGCCAAGTAAATTATTCCTGGCGCAAGTAGACAAAAATTCGCCAAGATAAATTTTTGAATTTCTCCGTAAATTTCGCACTAAATTTTACAAAATTTAATATTTACACATAATTTGAGTCGTAGAATCGAAATATGGAAAAAAACATTGGCATGTCATTTCAGAAAATGTCCGATTATGTGTCAAAATACCTAAATTAGATATAAATCTAATACATATTCTAAGTCGCGCTTTCGAGACATGGAAAATTTAAGTTGAATTTCGTCAATCGGTAGTTGAATTTTGTCAATTCGGTTTTTGTTTTCGCAGTGTAGGGTTCTGCAACAGGAAAATTCCTCTAATCAGGCCTCATATGTTGTAGGATGATGGATAAAGTCAAGATATGCCATTATTTATAACTGGCCGGCATGAGATCTGAATATAAGCTCAAGAGGAAAATATTTAGACTTACAATATTTCTGAACTTTACGAAAGTGGGAAGTTAGTTTCAGAAATAACAGAAATTTAAAATATGTTTATATTCGGTTTGTATTGTAACAATAAAGTTGGTATTGTAATAATACATTCGGATGCTAAATTTGCAAGGACTGGAGCTGCTTACAGGCTGTCCAATACCAAATTTCATAAGTTTTTTGCAGCTATAATGTATGTTACCTCATAATTGTTAATAAGGATCAAGTCCTGTGTACAATTTTTGACACATCTTTGTTGGAAATACAGTCAAAAGTCGTTAATTCGGACACCCATCATCCGGAATGATCTATAATCCGGACCTCAAAGCTAAAATCTTTCTGCGCATGCGCCGCGTTGACGCATGCGCATAGACGTTTACACGTGCGCGCAAGACCTTTACGACTTGCATATGCGTCTGCGCAAGCGTAGAATGCGTTTTCGCGTGCGCGTTTAATAACGGACGGTATAAACTAAAATTATCTAATTAACTATTACAGTTAATGTTGATGATTGCGTTGTTCCTTAATCTTCGAATAAGATCCGGCTTATTATTTTTTGCAGACTGTAAGAGCAATTTTATAAAAGTAAGCTTGAACTGTCGATTATGTCAAATAGAATTTCCGTTGCTGGAGCTCCCAAAGGATCTACAAAACGAAAGTATGTTTCGATGTCCATCAAACAAAAAGTGGAATTGCTACAAAAGATGGATAAAGGCATATCCTTTGTTTATCTAATCGTTCCGAAATCTGTTTATCAATTTCACGCTGCTCTGCGCGGGGGGGGGGGACGTCGCGGCGAGCAATGAACTGGAAGTTGATCTGTCAGCACTATCGTTATCTTCAGGGCAGATGTTTTTATTTTAGTCGGCTTATAATTCCTTACTAAATGTTGTATTTCATCTCGATCTACTCCGTCTTTGATATGATTTAAATCAAATTCCTCGTCATTATAAATATCACGAATACAAATCAAATAGTTTTCTGGTTGCAATTTTCTAATTTCGACTATGCGTAATGTATGCTTTACGCATGCGCGCGTTGAAAGAAATGTTTAAGTAAACAAATAAATATTAAGCTTCTTTTTTTGTAAATTTTGATACCCTTTAGATCATAATTGCTCATTATTTTATAAATTACGGTTTCATATTTTTAATTTTATAATTTCTGCATGCGATCTTACCAGATTTAAACTGATGATCTATAATCCGAAAAATCGATAATCCGGAATCGCCGAAGTCCCGACGAGTCCGGATTAAAGACTTTTGACTGTATTCGGTTTTGTTGCTTTGGAATGTTGGTGATTCATCATAATAACTAAAACACGTAAGTGTGTTTTCTATTCGAAATTCGTGGAACGTCAAATTCTGAAAAGTGCTAAATTTTAGAAGTATTACTTCCATCACATAAAGCAATTTATTTGCAGTTTGAGAAACAAAACTGCTTTAAAAATGGAAGAAAGGCCTGTCCTGAAATATACTAAACTAGCTTCCTGTTTTAACTCAGATTGTTGAAAAGAAGTCTTGTGATGTTGATCTAACTGGGTAAATTTAATTTTGTCTCATTAAAAAATATCGGGGCTGGGACTAACTTTTTTCTAGCATTCCTTTATCTGATAAAAATACGGCTTTTCGCTGATGCTTCACAAAATCCTTCTTTAGTGGCAAAGGTTAGCACACAATCTCATAAATACAATAAATGTAGAAATAAAATGTGTGTGTGTGTGTGTGTGTATTTAATTATGTTAAAGCACACGAGGGCTATCTGCCTAAGGGGAGGGATGCCTTTCGTGGAGGACTTTCTAAGGGAAACCGGCTCGTATACACGTTACACATGGGGAAAACCACGAAAACGCCCATGCAGCCAACCCGTTCGCGGGATTCGAACCTCGGACCGAAATACCAGTGTTCAGCGACTTTACCGCTCGGCCGCTGGTGGGCCAGAAATAAAATGAGAAGTTTATCAATAGTTTCTTTAAAAATCTACTTACATTATTACGATCTTATCGCTAATTTTGTGTTAATAAAATTTTATATAATATCAGTATCATTCATAGATTTTTTAGAATATTTGGGTTGGATTGTAATTACAGTAGTTTGTGAAGTCCACAGAATAAAAAAACTCTTTTGCAGAAATGTACGGTTCGTCTCGTTGCCATGTGTCCCAAAATCAATTTAATTACATCTTAACAGGGGTATCTCTACCAAAGCAGATAGTGCTCAAATGATTTACCGTAATAAATTATTTGCTTGTCAAATTTGCTAAAGAATTTAGTTAATACTAACATAATACAGTCAATCATATGCAAATAATGTACGCCATAAATGGCGTACGTTGTTTGCATATGATTGACTGCAGACCGTGGCCGTTGCGCCACTTAGTTTATATTACATTTTATGGCATATTTCTAATCTATTTCTGTTTACGATACATACTACATCGTATACATTTATTTAAGCAGTTAAGTGTAATTTATTTTAAAATTTAACTTCTATCACTTCTTACATAATTTGTCTTTTAACTTGTCTTTTGATAATTCGTCTTTTAACTTGTCTTTTCATAATTCGTCTTTTAACTTGTCTTTTGATAATTCGTCTTTTAACTTGTCTTTTGATAATTCGTCTTTTAACTTGTCTTTTGATAATTCGTCTTTTAACTTGTCTTTTGATAATTCGTCTTTTAACTTGTCTTTTGATAATTCGTCTTTTAACTTGTCTTTTGATAATTCGTCTTTTAACTTGTCTTTTGATAATTCGTCTTTTAACTTGTCTTTTGATAATTCGTCTTTTAACTTGTCTTTTGATAATTCGTCTTTTAACTTGTCTTTTGATAATTCGTCTTTTAACTTGTCTTTTAATAATTCGTCTTTTAACTTGTCTTTTAATAATTCGTCTTTTAACTTGTCTTTTGATAATTCGTGTTTTAACTTGTCTTTTGATAATTCGTGTTTTAACTTGTCTTTTGATAATTCGTCTTTTAACTTGTCTTTTGATAATTCGTGTTTTAACTTGTCTTTTGATAATTCGTCTTTTAACTTGTCTTTTGACAATTCGTCTTTTAACTTGTCTTTTGACAATTCGTCTTTTAACTTGTCTTTTGATAATTCGTCTTTTAACTTGTCTTTTGATAATTCGTCTTTTAACTTGTCTTTTGACAATTCGTCTTTAACTTGTCTTTTGATAATTCGTCTTTTAACTTGTCTTTTGATAATTCGTCTTTTAACTTGTCTTTTGACAATTCGTCTTTTAACTTGTCTTTTGACAATTCGTCTTTTAACTTGTCTTTTGATAATTCGTCTTTTAACTTGTCTTTTGACAATTCGTCTTTTAACTTGTCTTTTGACAATTCGTCTTTTAACTTGTCTTTTGACTTTTAACTTGTCTTTTGACAATTCGTCTTTTAATTTGTCTTTTGACAATTCGTCTTTTAACTTGTCTTTTGATAATTCGTCTTTTAACTTGTCTTTTGACAATTCGTCTTTTAACTTGTCTTTTGACAATTCGTCTTTTAACTTGTCTTTTGATAATTCGTCTTTTAACTTGTCTTTTGATAATTCGTCTTTTAACTTGTCTTTTGACAATTCGTCTTTTAACTTGTCTTTTGATAATTCGTCTTTTAACTTGTCTTTTGATAATTCGTCTTTTAACTTGTCTTTTGATAATTCGTCTTTTAACTTGTCTTTTGATAATTCGTCTTTTAACTTGTCTTTTGATAATTCGTCTTTTAACTTGTCTTTTGATAATTCGTCTTTTAACTTGTCTTTTGATAATTCGTCTTTTAACTTGTCTTTTGATAATTCGTCTTTTAACTTGTCTTTTGATAATTCGTCTTTTAACTTGTCTTTTGATAATTCGTCTTTTATCTTGTCTTTTGATAATTCGTCTTTTAACTTGTCTTTTGATAATTCGTCTTTTAACTTGTCTTTTGATAATTCGTCTTTTAACTTGTCTTTTGATAATTCGTCTTTTAACTTGTCTTTTAATAATTCGTTTTTTAACTTGTCTTTTAATAATTCGTCTTTTAACTTGTCTTTTAATAATTCGTCTTTTAACTTGTCTTTTAATAATTCGTCTTTTAACTTTCAATAAAATGGCGAAATACACTGGAAACCTGATTACCCAAGATTTGAGTAAGCGAGGTTCCGTGTTATGGCAATAAATTAAAAAAAGTCCCAAAAATAGCCTCGCTCAAAAGGTAAACAATATATAGACTGAGTTTTAGCAATAATTCAAACTGTAAAGATCAGAGCCCCGTCGTTGTCATGTTTGAGCTCGGCAGCCTTGATTCTGTTCACTTTGAAAGGAAAATCGGTTGAATTTTAGTTCTGGCATCGCAGCCGGACTACGTAGCTAGTTGTGCAAAAACAGAAATTTTATATTTGGTTGATTATGGCAAAGCACACTAAGGCTACCTGCCTAAGGGGAGAGGGATACCTTCGTGAAAGACTTTCCAAGGAAAAAAAACACATCATTGCATTTACAAATTTTACTGTAGTGTTTAACAGTGTATCTTTTTGCTGAATTGCTTTGTTGACATGGAAAAGAAAATTATTTTACATCAAAGCTTGATTATGGCACGTAAAACATGCATTTTTCTTAGTAACAAAGAACAAGGGCTTTCAAATTAAAGACAATTTTCGCAAATGGATCGCACGAACCCAGGAGAAGTCCCTGAAGCTCATCACCGCTTCCGAGTACACTTTTCAAGCGTTTAGCATGTGTATAGCTCATGGAAGTAATCATTTCGATTTTACTGCATATTTTCAGCCCCCCTATCTCAAAGCGACCATTAGCAACCAGACTTGCAGAACATTCTTGAAAATTACTTTGTGACACATTAGTATCATTTTCTTTTGTTCGAATCACTAATAATTATCTTCTGAACGCACATGCTGTTTTGAAAAACAAAAGAGCATAAAATCCAGCAGTCGCATGACAGAATTCAGGAATACTGAAAAGCCAGAATAACTGTTACATAAATCGCAACTATTCTTTTATAACATCTTTTCTGTAGTCGCAAAAGAAGTTTTGAATAGAACGAAACAGAAACTAAATATTACAAATAAGAAGTTAAATATTCCCAATGGATATGCTGTTCTAGATTTCAGACAGATTCTAACAAGGAATTTATTTTATAAATTGCTTCACAGTCGCAACGCGTTATTTAGTTATTAAAATAAGTAAAACGAATTACGCATGCACGCAACATTTTTCTTAATTCTTTTTAAATAAATAAAATTAAGAAAATATTTATGTCAAAAAGTAGAGAAAAAAAAAAAAAAAAAAAAAAAGTAGACTGAAGAAATCATACAATTGCGCAGTGCACATTTAAGACATGGCTGTCGGACCGTTCTGTCTGAAACGTGGAATTCGAATGAGAGTTTCGAATTCTTTGGTCTGAAGGCAATGGCGCAGGGTAAAATTTTAAACGTTCTGACCAGATTTACACCTGCTGGAATTTCAGAACATGAAAGACTTCAAAAATTTAAAGTACAAAAGTATTTTTTAATGAGAATTTTAGCCTCATTTTATTAAAATTTACGCACGACGGAGGGGCTCTGTCGAGTTCGGAGCCTCCAGCAACTACGAGTGTTGTGGGGGCCCCTAATTCGGCGCTGCATGAGAAGTAAGTTTTCTGTATTTTCCAGGGTACGTAGCCATGTCTTTGACAATTCCGTTACTAATTTAACCTACAAAAGTAAGGACGGACTTCTGAATTGTACACAATATTAGCAGACAATTAGAAAATTTCAGTATATATATATATGTGGGATGGCATCGTTCATTATAATCAGATGACGCGACAAGCTGTGAAAATAAATCTTTTACTTTTCCGATGATAGAAGGCAGACGAATCCGCCATTAAGACGATGACGCGATTCAAAGATGTTTGCTTATAAAATACGATTCCTTCTCTTCATTTGTAAATAATCTCATCTATTTCCTTCTACTTATGTAATTACTTTGTAGTTTGTTGCAACTATTCATGTTTCATTAAATATTCAAGTTATTTGTAAATCGAACTAGTTTATTAGCCCCTAGACAGCCACACATAAGAAGTAAGTTTACAAACATCATATTCCTAGACAGTAAATACCGATTCTACATATATATATATTTTTACATTTAGTGTTAAATCGTTTAACCTTGCGAATCTTACGAGATGGTGGAATATTTTTTTGTGATAAGATAATTTTATCGTTACTGTGATACGTTTAAAAATTTTCGAGATTGCTTAGCTATAACACTTTGTGATCGTAAGATAAATTTATCGTTCCTATGATAAGTTTAAAATTTTCGAGATTACATTAGCTATAATTTTTTACCTGATTATAGATTACTTAATGATTAATAAAACGGCTAACCTTTGGAATATGGTAACAGGTAGTCCGGCGACATTTTGGTAAGGCGATGAAAGTTACTAGCTAGGACTTTAGTAGTGTACATGGATGAAGTCAAGAGTGTGCGCAATGCCATTGTGCAATTCTGGGATTTTTTTTAAGTGAAAATAGGTCGACGTGTACATGGATGATACCGTGTATGTGCAATTCTTAAAAACGCGGCAAGCAGTTTGCGATTCTGCACTTTCTCCCAATTTCGCACCTAATCTTCGTCATGATTACTCATTTTTGTTCCATAAAAGTTCTAGTATAAGCGTAATTCGGTTAGCAGATTTTTTTTTACTCAACATTTTTTCCAACAAACATGCCTTTACTTCGTGAACAAAAAATGGCGTCCAAAACAAAACTAGCAAGTTGCTGTAGCAGGGTTGGTTGCCAAATTTCGCCAAAAAATCGCCAAGTTACCATAATCCAAAGATTAACCAATAAAACTTTAATATGTAGGTTAATGTGATCATCAGTTATTGAAATAGTTTGGTTAATTAAAACGGCAAAACTCACCAGGATTAACCGAAAGCAGGCATGCCTCCATGGACAGCTTTTTAAAACAACCGCATAAAAATTTATGCAACTAGCTTCTTCGAAGCAACTTGAGCACAGATCGAACTATCAGTGTTCAGCAATTTTAAGTATTGAAATATTCTATCTGTGGGAAACTCATCTGCTGCGCAGATAACAGTGCGGTTTATGGTACAAGGGTATTGAAAAGCCAATGGTGGCTTTATTATGAAAGGTTATTCTTTTCCCCTCCATCATTATAGCACAGATAAAACACAGTTTCTTTTTTTTTTAAAGTCCTTCACGAAGCACCCCTCACTTACGTAGGGCTTTCTGTTACACAATTTTAATCACACTAATATACAAGAAAAATTTAAAGAAACTTACATGTGCTTTGGGAGCGAGTATCGAATTACAAATATTAAGACACATGTTGCTAAATTTTTATTTTTAACTCTAAAAAAATAAAGTATAACGCATCACAGTATGCTACATACTACATCTGATGAATTTCGTAAATCTGAATTTTCCGGCAGAGCAAACTGAGAGTTGTAGCATGTGTTTAGATAAAAAATGGTACTATTCGGTTTCGAAAGCCGTAAAAAATCGCCAAACTATTGTTGATGCCAATGCTGTCAAAAATAATTGCGGCAAGAAAGGAAATATAATAGTAAATAAATATTTAAGATTGATGTTTTAATTTAGATGAAAGGTTAATTTCATATACTTCTTTATTATTATAATTTATATGAAAAAGGCTAAACATGACTGAATGGAAGCATAAGAGTAAATAACTATTTCAGATCATTATTATAATTTATATAAAAATTGTTAAACATAATTGAATGGATGCCTGCATCGCCATTTCGCTGCCGACTTATCTCTAAAGCATAATTTTATCTCGTTGGTTGTTCAAACGTAATTTTCTATAATGAATGACGCCTTTTCTTTGAAAATATTCTCGGTAAAGTGCAGAATCGCTCACTTATTTGTTTGCCGCTTTTTAAAAGGGTAAAAACAATTGAAATTTTGTCAATTTTCTTTTACTTCTTAAGTGAAAATAGGTCGATATGCACATGGATACAGAATATGTGCAATTCTTAAAAACGCGTCAAGCAGTGGGTGATTCTGCACTGTACGCAAAATTCTATTGCGGACTTTTCGTCATGGGCAGTTCCCAAATTGTTAAATCCATAGGATATCAAAAAATGATTTAAAATCGAAAAAGGATTTAAAAATTAAACTAGTATTTCAATGGCGTCTTAAGAAATATAGAACTATATAAACTTACGCAATCTGAAATCAGCGCGTACGCTAGATATGGCGCGCCGTTAAATGGGCGCGTTTGCTAGATTTGGCGCTTTTGCGCGTACATTTTTGCTGCAATTTTTTTACGGCCTTCGAAACCGAATAGTACCTAAAAAATTACAAGTTTCGGAGAAATAAGCAAATATTATAAAATTTATACTATGTGTGTGGGTTACGGTTTGGCTACGTTATCTGAATACATAGCATTCAAGGCTATCTGTTAAAAGAAGGGTTACCTTCGTGGATGAATTTCTAAAGAAAACTAGCTCGTATTCATCTTAACACGGGAGAAAAATCACAGAAACTAATTATGCAGCCAACCCTTTCGCCCCAAATCGAACCCAGATCAAATTCTCAACATTCATCGATCTTAACACCTCAGCGAGTGAGCGTTAAAGGCGCATATACATGAAAAATTGTTAAACATGGTTCCGAAATTCTTAAATGATGCTGTTGGCCCTGATCGCATCAATATGCAAGTCTAAAAATTCGAAATTTTATCATAAACCTCAGAAATACATTTCTTGGAGATCTCATGTAGCTCACAAAAGTCGAGGAAGTATTCAAATGGTGGGGATACGAAATTAAACTACTGGAGAAATCAGTCTTCGAAATCAGGGTCTGTAAATTAAAAGAATGCTGAACAGTATGCATATTGCTATGCTTCTTGAAACTCTGCAAGGTGAGTCTACAAATCGATAATTGGCACGACAGCTCGCAGTGAAGTGGTCTTTCTTCCCAGTGGCTTTTAGTTTACAGTTTTGAATGAGTAGAAGTTTAAGTCTGTTTCTGCGTTCTCTAGCCATTTCACAACTTAGATCTTCCACTCATCCTGGATTTTGTTCACTCACATTAAAAAAAAAAAATTTGATTTTCCTATATTCATTCATGTTAGGTATCCACAGCAAATCTTATTCTGTTCACCTGATCGTAAAGTTCTTATAAATTCCGTAGAGTTCATATCTAGAACTTCCTCCATATCTTGCCTTAATTAGTCTCGAAAAATGCACAAGTTGGAAAAGATTTTTAATCCCGAAACCATAAAGAAATCTTAAGCTCTGCTAGCTATCACCTTAAAATACGAAAGCTAAAATCATGAGATCAACTTACGCTAAAGAATATACCAAGGAAGATTTAAAATTTTCGATGACTGGTTAAAGACCAGAAACTAGAAATTAAACTAAAACTAATTACTTACAGTAAAACGCAGAAACCCAATAAAATTAAGATCATTGGCAGCTTTCGTGCCATAAAAATGATTTTTTGATGGTAATGAAATTCCATTATAATATTTTTGTACCATACGGGATAATTTGCATCAGCTAGCTGTGGACATTTTAAAACGTGAAGGCAACTGGATCTTTTGGTCAAGTAATTATACTTAACCAACTGTTAGCATTAAAAGGTTGCTTTTACACCACGTTTTATATAAAATACTTTCATCTGGACATGAACCTGATATCTTACTGAATATACAAATGCTGAAATGGAGAATTGTATCAAGAAATTCAACGTAACAAAACATTGAAGATCGTTTGAAAAATTCACCGGAAAATATTGAAAATCCTGTTTTTTCCGTGTCTAAAAGATAGTAACCGATTATAGAATCAATATTATTCAAAAGTTTGCGCAATTTGCGTTTAGACTTTATATAATATGCCCCTTAAATATCTTGGTGGTTTTTCGAAGGCGGCTAAGTAACTTTTGTTGAATAATTTTTCTTAAGGAAAGCATTTATTTGACCTATAAATTAAAATCTTACATTATTTCTTCACTACTGATTTTCTTAGATGACGCAAGCGAATTTCATTTAGTATACTCAAATAACTGATGCACAAGATTTACCAAATAAAGTACTTTATTGATGTTATTAAAAATATCATCTTAGAAAGATATTTTAAAGAGGGAGAAACTTAAACGCAAACAAATTTTTAGAATTAAAGTCTTAATTCATACAGAGCTCTATTATGACACATATCATTATTACGATCCAAGTCATTAAGTGTACCACAATTTTTTGAAATGTCACTCGAAAAGCAGTTACATGAAGCTCTGGATACAGAAACAAGTAGAAAAGAAAATGAGATACTGCGAAAAGAAATAAGATCGTTGAGAAACTGTGTTTATCCAACAAATAATCACGTAATGCCTTAAAGGAAGATTGTTTTGAAGACAGGCTGTTACATTTAGTTTTAGCGAGAGGTATAGGGGCTCTGGTCTCAGCAGATGTCTTAGCGCTGTTGACCGAATCTATCCACAGAACATCTTTGATCGACCTTTGCAAGTTATCCATCTTTTGGAGCTTCTGCGTTAATTCTTCTTTGATTAATTTTTCATGGGCATCCACAACATGATTCATTAACACTTCTGTAAGCTCTGCTCCACTAAGCAAGGCACTTTCAATTTTTTCGCATTCATCTTCTCCTATACCAGCCAAAAGAGAGCCAAAAATAGGTGCCCAACGTTTTAACTTTTCAGCTGCCATTATAGAACACTTTTCCATCTCTGTTATAGTATTAAGATGTGAAGAAGTAATGCCATCTTTATATTCACAAAATTTAGCCAGTAAAATACAGTTGCTACAGTTCAGAGCTTCGGAAGGCTTCATTTCAGAAACGCCGAGTTCAGGCGGAACGGTACCATCATTAAGACTCGAAATTTTGCGATTGCAAACCTGGCAACTCTCTTCCATTTCTTGGCTGGACGAACTATCTTTACTGTTCTCAGGCTACTTCCCGTGATTAACCTGCCAAAAGCATATGAAATGAGTTAAATTTTAGATTTTCCTACGAGTAAACATACTAAAATTTTCAAGTGAAAGGTATTCGTGGTTGATTACGATCTTGGAAGTCTAATAAAATTTAATAATCTGATGTAAAATCATGGTGCGAATCCATGAATTTATTCAGGAAAGAAAACAAAGTAAATGCTTTTTATAAAATTCTGAGAATGTGTCACTAAATACCGTTCTTGCATTAAATTATTTAAACACGGCAAAGCACACTAGGTTTATTTGCCTAGCAGTGGAAGTAGGCCCTTAAGGGAACTGGCTGCATTCGTGAAACACGCGGAGAAAACTATTAAACAATCCCCCTATTTGTCAGAATTTGAAACATGGCGAATTACCAGACCATGGGATATTGATCGAAGTTCCCAGTTAATCTGATGCGAAGCTGTTGAACAGCTATTACATGAGCAACACAACAATCATGTCCACAGCTTCTCGACCAACAAGAGATTTGGGGGATCATCCTAGCCGAAAAATCGCATAGAAGCTTCGCAAAGAATACTTACTCAAGTTGTGAGCGGCTATATATTATTAGTACAGTCAAAAGTCTTTAATCCGGACGTCCATAATCCGGAATGATCTATAATTCGGACCTCAAAGCTACAAACTTTCTGCACATGCGTAAACGCATGCCCATACGTTTACGCATGCGCGTTTAATGTATAACGGACGGTATAAGCTAAGCTAAAATTATCTAATTATCTATTTCAGTTAATGTTGCAGATTGCGCTGTTCCTTAATCTTCAATTGGATCCGGCTTATTTTTTGCAGACTGTTAGAGCAATTTTATAAAAGTAAGCTTGAACTTTCGATTATGTCAAAAAGAATTTCCGATTCTGGAGCTGCCAAAGGATCTACAAAACAAAAGCATGTTTCGATGGCGATCAAACAAAAAATGGAATTTCTGCAAAAATGGATAAAGGCATATCCTTTGTTTCTCTAACCATTCCGAAATCTGTTTATTAATTTCACGCTGCTCTGCCGGGGGGGACATCGCGGCGTGCAATGAACTGGAAGTTGATCTGTCAGCACTATCCTTATCTTTAGGGCACATGTTTTTATTTTATTCGGCTTATAATTCCTTACTAAATGTAGTATTTCATCTCGATGTACTCCGTCTTTGATACGATTTAAATCAAATTCCTCGTCATTATAAATATCAAGAATACACATCAAATAGTCTTCTGGTTGCAATTTTCTAATTTCGACTATGCGTAATGTATGCTTTACGCATGCGTGCGTTGAAAGAAATGTTTAATAAAGTAAACAAATAAATATTAAGTTTTTTTTTGTAAATTTTGATACCCTTTAGATCATAATTGCTCTTTATTTCATAAATTACCGTTTCATATTTTTAATTTTATAATTTCTGCATGTCATCTTACCAGATTTAAACTGATGATCTATAATCCCAAAAAACCGATAATCCGGAATCGCCGAAGTCCCGATGAGTCCGGATTAAAGACTTGACTGTATTTACGCATACTAGAATTGATCAACTCTTGCTAGTAGTAGCGCTGCAAAACTGAACCCATATTGACATATGACAAGCTGTTATGATCCTTAATAAGGGCCAGTAGGACCAAAGCATTGCCAGGCGCTACCAAGTTTATTCGGCGACAGTCATTTCCACAGACAAAACACGAATACTGAAATAAGGTTCTTTGGCTCGGGCAAATCAAGCAAGTACTACCACATTAAACATTCACAAAGGTGGCTTGTTAGCGATAATCACGGCTCAACAAGGCCAAAATCAAAATTCAGAAACATTTTTATTACTATGGGGATTGCGTAGCTAAATATAATATTTAAAATAATTAAAATTTTATTTCTATTTCGACTACTACTTACAATAAGAAAGATATGTTTTTATAACCTGCTCAGTCAAAATGTAAAATAAAGCAGCTTAGAGAACAAAGAATCATTTGTCAGTCTGTTTGCGTGATAGTCCAAGCATTTCTAGCGTCACTTAATTGTAAAATTTAAAGCTGACTGATCCTTTTGCGCGCCATCTACTCCACACTTTCAACAACTTGACTTACAAACTTGCAAATCGGAGCTCAAGTTATAACTCGGTAGTATCGGTATTAAAAATGAGATATCAGCAAGAGCGCATTGGGTTACCAGCTAACAATGTACTATGTCAACTGATAACCAATGCGTACCAATTTCAAATGAAGCGTTGAAGCTCCTGATGGCTTTTCCTCCAATTAAAGTGAAAAATCAGTTTCAACCTATACGACAGCAAAAGCCAAATTCAGAAGTACTGAACATTGAAAGTTAAATGCTTTTGTGTAAAACGCCAGTTTTACACAAGAAATACAGACAAGCACAGCAGTCGAAAGCGAATAAATAGTATTCGACAGGATTCATATCCTAACAAAAGGAGCTGTTACATAGGGGTTTTCCAAGGTCCGTAGAAAGAACAGGTTAGCTCACTTGGGGTAAACAAACAAAAATGCATTCTCGCTGTCTATTGAATCATAGCGGGTGCGACAGCTGTCAAAACCGCCCTACGCCCCCTTTTAGCTAGTCATAGCGACCTGTCAACTGATAACAAAATCTTGCTCTACAAATCAATGATTAGGCCGGTTCTTACATATGCGTGTCCCGTATGGGGCCCATGTGCACTGACTAACAGAAAACATGTCCAAATTTTTCAATCTAAAATGCTTCAGCAAATTCTAAAAGCTCCGTGGTTTGCACGGAACGAAGAGATTCATAACGACCGCAAAATTATGCCCATTAATCGCTATATACAGTGACTTTCGGAAAATTTCTTCAAAAATATTCAACGTGTTGCAAATCCTGTGCTTCATATGCTACCCGTATACGATCCTGCTGTTGCTTCTTCCCGGAAAAGACCCAGAGCGGTTCTTAACAGGGAATATTCAGCTCTGCCATTTAAACGGGCTAGATATGAGCACACTGATAGCCACGTGAATAACTACCTCTCGTTCCTTAACCCCCCCCCCCGCCTCTAAAGTTCTTTAAAAGAGCTTCAACGTTTTCATATGAACGTGTATTTCTGTTGAAATTCAACTAGTTGCATAAGCACAAATCTTCATAATTTATTTTGAGATGGTGGAAAAACAGTGCTGATGTGTTATCAAGCTAAAAAAAAAAAGGGAGGACTGTGCTATATCTCCCGTTCTACTGGGCCGATTGACAAAATTCAAACTGCATTTTTCATGTCTCGAAAGCGCGACTTAGGAATATATTACATTTATACATAGCACTATTCTAACATAGGCATCTAACATAGGCATGTGTTGAAATCTTACTCCAGCTTTGGATTAGCGTGAAACGTGATTGTTTACAAGCTCTTTTGCGAATTCTAAATTTCTTTTGACTTTTTTGAAGGTGTTTTTATTATAACATTGCAGTTTTTGTTTAGTATTTTTATCACCTGATAATTATGGAAAATTGTGAGGAAGATGTAAAAAATAAAAGATCTTATATTCATCGACCAAAGAAAAGAAAGTTCCAGGGAAATCAGCATAATGATACAATGAATAAGAAGTGTGGTGTCAGTTCTTCGTTTAAAAAATTAAATAGTGACACTGTTTTGCCACCAAGAGATAAAGATAACTTTAGAGCCTAATTTTAGTGGTTATAGACTATTTGATTTGGATATCCTATTTCAATTTATTGAAAATAATTTATGTTGTAAAATTTGTAATGTTCATTTAAATGAACTATTTCATCATGGTTTAAGCTCAAAATTTGAGTTACTATGCTCAAAGTGTTCATGTAAAAGAACTTTCAGAAACTCTAATATGATAGGTGTCCGAAAAAATATATCAGAGCTAAACAGAAGATTTACGTATGCAATGCGAACTCTTGGTCAAGGGAAAGCTGCTATGCAGAAATTCTGCTGCGTTATGGATCTCCCTCCTGTGATTGCACATCGTTCTTTCAAATTTGTCGTTAAATGTGACTGTAAGTAGAGACGGTACATGGAAGACTCGAGGACATACGTCTTTGGTTGGAGTCTGTTCCGTAATAGGGTCAGAAAGCAACACAGTAATCGATACAGAAATACTGTCTTATATTGCAAAGGTTGCGAGTCATTTCTAGGAAATGGCGTAAGTGAACACAAGGCCTGTTTGGAGAATAATGCTGGTTCTTCAGGAAAAATGGAAATGAATGGAAAGATAAACAATTTTTCATGTTCCATGGAAAAAAGAGGTGTAAAATATACTTCATATATTGGTTACGGTATCAGGTTCAATGTTCTGTCTTACTTTTTTCGGGAACATGCAAGGACCTGACTCGGAACAGAGAGCTTACTAAAGCTATGTTCAATAACTGTGGGAAGTAGACAGGATACACAAGAAGGGTATACAAAACCCTTTGTTTTTCTCTCTTTACAATAATTTCCGTACTTCGGAATACAAAGACCCACTACTTGTGGTCTAAACGTAAGAATATAAAAATATTTAACTAAACTCTAACTTAACTTTGGAATAATAAACGTGGAAGATTGGCCTTATATTAACAGGAAGCCGTATGTAGTACAGAGAACTGTTAACACTACAATACGTTTAAAAATTATCACGAGGATTAAACCTCTGGCCTGGAAGGCAACCAGCAACTGAGTAAAACTTCTAAGGTAAGCGGCCTGCTTCAACTAACTCCATCCTCTCTCTCGCTTGGCAAAAAGCCACAACTTAAGTACTTGGCGTTCGCCAGACAAATTTTGCATAAATAAGTTAACGCTTTTAATTCTGGACGGAAGTAGAAAATAAGAAGTGATAGTAAAGATTTAAAATAAAATAAACGTTAGTAAAACTTAAGATCCTTACATACTTCCCGCCAGAGTTAATTAGTTTTAAACTGAGGTCTAAAACGACCTTGTTGAAAACATTTAGCTCTAGAATCTAACGCGAGGCTAATCTTTTACAAACATTTCTCACTAGAAACTAGAAATTAAAAAAAATAAAGAAATTTGTTTTTACAATAGCAGCTCCAAGGACACGCAATTTTTCATCTGTACTGCATCTAAACAGGAGCTTTTATTCAAATCTGGTTCCTTCCAGAGATCTGGAAGGAAAACTAGTTTAATGAAATGTTACACAATGAAATGGCAAGTAACATGCATATTTATATTTCTCTTAACATTCTTATTTCATTCATGACTATTTTAATTATCTCTCCCCGTGCTCTCTGACATGTGTTGTAAAAGAACACCAAACACGAATGTGTTTATGTATACGTGTTCAACACTTCCTCCTACAATCAAAACACTAACGTGTTAAAAATTCAACATACGAAGACCTCATAACACACCCTAACTTCAACTCTAAACCCTGAGGTACTATTCTGAAAGTGGCTAAATCTGAAGTGTAGCATCAGAGAGCCTAACTACATTCATTCAACCTTTAACACATATTCACCATGATTTGGTCTTTTTACAGTCACACGAATAAAAAAACATTTTAACATTACTTTCACTTTTACCATATCACGGTATTTCTTAACATTTAAAATAACAGTTCATATTGTATATAAGAACATATTAACATGCCGTTAATTTTACGCATTTGAAAACATACATTAGTAGTACATTGTTAACTTCTATTCTTTTCAAATCAAGTGCTAATTCTTCTACATTGAAATACTACATTTCAAAAAGTCTTTCAGACTAAAACTTCTTTCTTGCCAGAATGTTTTAAATAAAATTTATACAATAACTTTTACAATATTTAAGACTTTACATATTCCTATTATACATCAACTTTTGTTTTACGCGCGAGTAATTGAAAAACATAATACCAAAATCGGTAACAACTCATTTCTCGCCTTTTTGGCGATAAAGGTAGACCTCGCATGACGTAAAACTTCTTGAAATCTGCCACTTGCAGTAAGAATGAAAGATTAACTTACGTTTGCAAAGTAACATAAAATTTTACTTATCTTTGTTATATTCGGACATTCTTTTCTGAGCCCAGTCCTGGAAGGTAGCGCAGATTCTCGTTTGATTTATCCTCCTTCTTGTGCGGGCTCGCCCTTCAGGGCCTTCCTCTAGAAGCTTTCTTTTTTCTCCAGTTCGGTCACCCTTGAATACCTTCCTTTTCGCCGCTGCCTGTGGTCTTGGCCGTTTGATGGCAGCTGGTCTTGGCGGAACCGGGAGAATCCTTTCGCGTTCCTGCTTGGACCTCGTTGCTGGCCGTTCAAATTTTCCTTGTAACTTTTCCTCCGCCGCTGGTGGCCCTTCCGCAGTTCGGCGACATTTGCTGCGGAGAGTCCTGTCGGATGAGTAGATCTTCCGTTTTAGAGCCGGATTATAGTTGCCGTCATTTCTCCTGGCTCTCTTTGCATACGTCGTCCTTCTCCCTTCTTCATTCTGGGGGTGTTCGTGAGCTCTCTTTTCTGGACGGTGGAACGGCTTCTTTTTCTTGTTACCTTTAATTTTCCCACGGGGAAACTTTCTTTTCACTTGCTCCTGCCTCTTAATGGCTTGCTCTTGTACTTGTCGTTGTTCCACCTCTGGAGCTTGTGCCCGCCGTGTCTGCCCTGCCGGATCCTGCAAAAGATCTGTAATTATTTGCATTTTATTACGATCATAGTAGGGTTTGATTTGATCAATGTTTGCGGAGCAGGTTTCACCATTCCTGGCTTTTAACACTACTACAGCGTGAGTTATTTTTTCTATGACATATGGTCCTTCAAATCGTGGAAAAAATTTGGCAGTTTTATCTTCTGGTGCTGAAGATAGTGAATGCTTAATTTTTAACACTTCATCCCCTACTTTATAAGTTACTCCCCGTCGTTTCAAGTCATAATGCAGCTTTTGTTTTCTCTGTGCTACTTCAGTATTCTTTTTTGCTTCTTTAATTAGTTTTTCTATATCATCCATTTTAAATTCTGGGGCTCTTTGTTGCACATAAAATAATTTATCTAACGGCGTTATAATCTTTCTGCCTAAAAATAACTCAGCAGGAGTTTTGCCCGTTGTATCATGTTTTGCGGTCCTAAGGGCGAAAGCAAATTCATTGACATAGTTATCCCAGCTTTTATGAAAATTTTTAACAAAACTACGGATAATTTTCACTATATTTCTATTCACCCGTTCCGCTATATTTGATTGCGGCCGATACGGGACCATTTTTAAATGACGTATGCCCAGTTTTGGGCACATGTCTTCAAATACATTACTTACAAATTGAGGACCATTATCCGATATAACTTTTAGGGGCGCTCCGTATTTTAAAATATATTTATTTAAAATAGAATCAGTAACTAATTTCGAGGAGGCTCGTTTTAAGGGAACAATTTCGATCCACTTACTAAAATGATCAACCATAACAAGGAGATAGCCACTTTTATTTAACTGACTTTTTGGGAAAGGGCCCAATAAATCGATGTCAATTATTTCATTTGGAAATTCCGATTTAATACTATTTAGAAACGCGGCCGGGCGGAAATTAATATAATTAACTGCTTGACATGTTGGGCAGGACTGGACATACGCCCTTGTTAACTTTTGCAGTTCAGGAAAATAGACTGCCTCGCGTACGCTTTGGATAGGTTTTCGAATACAAGCATGAGAAGCTAAAGGGCTGTCATGGAGCTCCTGCAGGATATTTAATCTAAGACTAGCTGGGATAACAGGTCGAAATTCGTTGTTGGAATTCGTAGTTTTTGTATAAAATAATAGACCATCTATTAGTTCGTAATGGGCCGCCCTATTTCTTATCGCCACAATATATTGGTGGCTAAAATTTTCAGGATCCTTTAAATAATCATAAATATTTTTAAATTCAGGATCCTTACTCAGTTCGGTTATCACAGTTTCTCGGGAATGTAACTTACATGCTGTGAGCATTGCCACCTTTACAGTATTACCTTCTTCATCTATTTTTATTCTGGATAGGGCATCTGCTACGATATTTTCCTTTCCGGGGGTATGCTTGATTACCAGATTATATTCTTGTAGCTTGAGTGCCCATCTTATTAACCTTGGGGATAAGTTTTTCCCTGAGTACAATCTAGTTACCGCCGCATGATCAGAGTACACTGTTATTGGCGCCTTTCCAAAATAGACTCGGAAATTTTGCACTACTAACAGAACTGCAAGTGCCTCTCTCTCGGTCGCGGAATAGTTTCTTTGTGTTTGATTTAAAGTTCGGCTAAAAATGCCACGGGCTGCTGATTTTGCGAAAATAGCGCTCCTACCGCATAATCCGAAGCATCCGCTGAAATTTCTAAATTCTCATCCTTTTCAGGAAATTTCAACACAGGGGCTTGCGTTAATGCTTGTTTTAATTTTTCGAAAGCACTATTGGCTTCGGCCGTCCATTAGAATCTCGCCTTTTTCCTTTTTAATTTTAACAATGGTTCAGCAATAGCTTCAAAATCTTTTATAAAGGACCTATAATATGAACAATGTCCTAGAAAAGAAGAGAGCTTCTTCGCCGTGTTTGGAGTCGGATACTTTTGTACAGCGATTATTTTTGATTCGTCTGTCTCTATTCCTTTCTGAGATATTTTGTAACCTAAATATTTTAATTCAGGGGCTGCAAATTTGCACTTTTCGACATTAACTTTTAGACCGGCTTCATGTAATGAAGAAAACACCTGTCTTAAATCCTGTACATGTTGGTCGAGATTATCACTAGTAATAATGATATCCTCTAAATAGATAAATGTGGACTTTCCATGAACAGGCCTTAACACAATACATCGCTGAAATGTTGCCGGTGCCCCTGAAAGGCCAAACGGCATACGCAGAAATGCATAAGTGCCAGACTTGGTTATAAAAGCAGTCTTAGGCACGTCCTCAGGCCTGACCCCTATTTGAAAATAACCAGTCGTTAAGTCTAAAGTCGTCATATATTTGGTGGATGTTATGTTCCTTAGAATTTCTTCAATAATAGGTAACGGATATACCGGATATTTAGTTATGGAGTTTAATTTACGGTAGTCAATTGCGAATCTCCAGCTTTTTGGATGTGTCAATGGATAGTCATTATTTTTCTTACATAAAACCACCGGGCTAGCAAAACTACTTGAGATGGGCGTTATGATCTTTTTACGTAGCATATCCGTGATATGCCATTCTATAATTTTTTCCTTATTCTTATCATACCGGTATGCGTTGTGGCGAACTGGCATTGAATCTCCGGTGTCAACACTATGGTTAGTAACCTGAGTAAATCCTGGAATATCACTAAATAACGAAGCAAATTCACTTACCACTTGTCGGATTCTTCGTTGCTCTTCATTAGGCAGGTGGTCAAGGTTTAACATCGGCGGTTCAGCCTTTTCTTCACGAACTGGTTTCATTGTCAGCTTAAGGGACGCTTCATTAAAAGGTAGCGTTGCTTGTGCCTCTGAAAGAAAATCTATTCCTAAGATAATATGTGCTTGCAGATTCTTTACTATGAAAAACATAACCTTTACTTGTTCGTCCTTGATACGGACATACAGCGGTAATTTACCTATACACTTACATCTTTCTCCTTGCGCTGTTGTATTATCGGAATTATATATACGATATTTACGAAAATATTCCTAAAAAAATCTTCTGCCACACAGGAGCACTGCGCGCCTGTATCCAGGAGTGCGGTGGCTGGGATATTATTCACCAACACTTCAATCTTCGGAAGAGTCAAATTTTTCACCATTACTGTATTTAACTTGAAGGAAGAGGGGTTTTCGTGGCCTTCGGATTTCCGCACCCTCCCGTCAGCAGAAATCCGTTTTAGTTTAAATTATTTTCCATTTCCGTGCTTTCCTTCTTTTTCCACTGGCCTTGAGACTTTTTTCCTGGATTGCTATTGAACTGTCGACGTTCGCCGGCTGTTTTTGAATGCTCGGGTTTCCTTGCCCATTGATTCGCTTTGCTTCCGTAGCCGTGTGCTTGAGTTTGCTGTAGTCTTGTCGCACCAAATTGGTTTCGCTGTTGATAATGGCGTCTTCTTTCAATGTCCGCCGTTCTTCTACTTTCAAACTGGATTGCTAGCTCAAATAACTTTTCCAGTGTAGTCGGATTTCTTAATTCAATAAAGTCTTGCACTTGGGGCAGTAACCTCGGCAAAATCACTTGAATTATCTCAGGATACGGACGGTTTCCATACAAGATTTTGAAGACGTGAATTTTTCTTAAAATACAGCTTGAGAGATTTTCGATTCTTTGCTGATATATGCTGAAAAGTTCCGTTTCTAATTTCGCACGATCCCTTACGACAGGGAAGGCTTTTACTAGGGCAGTCTTGAAATTCTCGTAAGTACAGGTGGGACTTCCTGCTTGACCCAAGAGACTTCTGCTTATACATTTGAACCAATTAAGTGCTTGGCCCCTCAAAACGCTGGTAGCTAAGGTATCTTTTTGAAATTCGTGCACGGGGTAGAGCATGAAGTGGTCATCCAAATTTCCAAAAAACTGGTTACCGGTGAGTTTCCATTAAATGTTGCTTCTGGTTTCATCGAAGCGCGCATGGTCTGGACGATGTAACCAAATCTTTCCAGGGCGGCAGCTGGCATTTCTGGATTCTGAGCCGCTTCTGCAGGCAGCACAGGTTCTTCTTGAAACTCGGCCATGGTTATTCTTCTTCGTTGGGCGCCACTCTCAGGTTCAATGTTCCGTCTTACTTTCTTCGGGAATATGCAAGGACCTGACTCGGAACAGAGAGCTTACTAAAGCTATGTTCAATAACTGTGGGAAGTAGACAGGATACACAAGAAAGGTATACAAAACCCTTTATTTTTCTCTCTTTACAATAATTTCCGTACTTCGGAATACAAAGACCCACTACTTGTGGTCTAAACGTAAGAATATAAAAATATTTAACTAAACTCTAACTTAACTTTGGAATAATAAACGTGGAAGATTGGCCTTATATTAACAGGAAGCCGTATGTAGTACAGAGAACTGTTAACACTACAATACGTTTAAAAATTATCACGAGGATTAAACCTCTGGCCTGGAAGGCAACCAGCAACTGAGTAAAACTTCTAAGGTAAGCGGCCTGCTTCGACTAACTCCATCCTCTCTCTCGCTTGGCAAAAAGCCACATCTTAAGTACTTGGCGTTCGCCAGACAAATTTTGCATAAATAAGTTAACGCTTTTAATTCTGGACGGAAGTAGAAAATAAGAAGTGATAGTAAAGATTTAAAATAAAATAAACCATTAGTAAAACTTAAGATCCTTACATAGGTGATGCAAAACCATTTGCAGGTATAACTGACGCCAAACCATATGGTTCATTAAATATAGAAAAAATTGAGTGTGTTGGACATATTCAAAAACGAATGGGAATATGGCTACGCAAATTAAAACTTGAAAGAAAAAAAGTAAAATTAAATGACGGTAAAATCTGTCTGGGAAAGGGAGACTAACAGATAAGTTAATAAATGAAATAACTTCGTATTATGGTAATGCGATTAGAGAATATAATGAGTCTGTTAGTGATATCAGAAATGCCATTTGGGCAATTTACTACCACAAAATATCGAGTGATGAAAAGCCGATTCATGACGTTTGTCCTACAAATGAAACCACATGGTGCAAATACAATATAGCTAAGCAAAATAAAGCTGATTATAAGCATATAAATTCTGAACCAGTCGCTGTAATGGAGGCAATAAAGCCAGTTTTTATAGATTTGTCACAACCTTCGTTATTGAGACGTTGCCTTGGCGGCAAAACACAAAATACTAATGAATCATTTAATTCCTTAATTTGGAAATTTTGTACAAAAACATGTCGTGCTGGTAGTAGGATAGTTCAAATTGCTGGAAATGAAGCAGTAATTGCTTTTAACGAAAGGTCTGTTGGTAGACATTCTGTAATGAATGAGCTACAGCTTTTTAGAAGTAAGTTTTCTATTGAAGGATTTTTACAAATTGATAACAAGAGAATAGATAACGCAGAAAAGAAAGGCTTCTCAGAAACAAAACAACAGCGTAAACTTGAAAGGCAGCAAAAAATGTCAGAAGTTCAGGCCTCCATAAAAATGATGGGGATGTTTATTGTGCTGGTGCGTTTTAATTTGTAAATAAAATTTTAGCAGTTTAGCATACAATTTGAAGTAAGTCGTAAAAGATTTTTTCACCCATGTTAAATAATATGTATATTATACAATATAATACATATCATATGCTTAAATGCTTGAGTTTATTTAACTAAAGTGGTTATGTAAAAATAAATTTTTGTGCAAATATGCTACATGTATTTTAATATACGGCTATCATTCTGTCATGGTAATGTATATAGCAAGGTAAATTTAACGTGTTTCATACTAACAAAAGCTTCTGCAATTTATTAGGATTTATACTTTTTAAATGTATTTTCAAAATAAATATACTATGCACTTTATTATTAGAAAGTTATATACTGAAGTATTGGCATTAAAACTCAAATTTCTTAAAATACGGTTTTTCGCAGTTGTATACATAGCATTTAAAGTATGCTAAAGTTACATTGTGGAAGAACTATTAAATGTTTTATAAGTTTGATATACAGTAATATATTACAGAGAACTTGAGCTAAGACATTTGGCTATAAGTAAATTCTTATTTGTAAGGAAGTTTTAGTTTTATCATTCTTAGTCGATATGTTATACTTCGATGAATGTAGCAGTTTAGCATACAATTTCAAATAAGTCGTAAAGGATTTTTTCCCACCTATGTTTAAATAATATTGCATAATATGATACATATCATATGCTTAAATGCTTGAAAGTACTTAACTGATGTGGTTATGTAAAAATAAATTATTTGTTCAAATATGCTACACGTATTTTAATACACGGCTATCATTCTGTCATGGTATTTTATATAGTATGGTAATTTTAATGTGTTTCATATTGACAAAAGCTTATGCAATTTATTAGGATTTATACATTTTAAATATATCATTTCGAAAATAAATATACTATGCACTTTATTATTAGAAAGTTGTATACTGAAATAGTTGCATCAAAACTCGATTTTCTTAAAATGCATTTTTTCCCAGTTGTATACATATCATTTAGAGTATGCTAAAGTTACTCTGTGGAAGAACTATTAAATGATTTATATGTTTGATATACAATAATACATTACAGAGAACTTTACCTGAAACATTTGCCTATAAGTAAGTTCCAATTTGTAAGAAAAATTTTAGTTGTATCATTGATAGCGTAGAAGTTTCAAATAATTTTTAGTTGATATGTTATACTTTGATGATGGCAGCTTATTTTACATTAATTATGCTTATACCAACTATTCGAAATTGTATAATATTACAATATCTCTCAGAAAATAAGCATTTTATATATTTTATAACAAGAGAAGTATTTAAAAAAATATTTACATTAAAACTTGATTATCTCAAAACATAAATTTTCACTGCTGCGCGCATGATATTTTAAAAACGGTTCTTGGTACACACTTTAAATTTAATGGACTTCTTTATATGAGTATTATCATCTAACTGAACCAAAAAATATATTGAATATTTTAATAGTCAAAAATTTTACGCATGGAAATATTAAAAATTCTTTATTAAAATGCATTGTATAAATTTAGTTCTAAATAAAATGAGAATTTAACATGAAATTCTTAAGATTTTTGGTTCACAGTAGTCTTTAGATGCTATACAAGCTGTATATTAACTATGAAGTTAAAATATATAACAGAATGTTTTAAATTGTGCACGCAAAGTGGGAGTATTGCGTGAACATATAAAAAATTACCTCACAAAGAAGATTAAATTATAAAAACATTTGTGGCAACACAAACTATTTGCTTACTAATTCAGCTGTGCTATGTAGTCAGCTGTAAAAAACTGGAAGTAATAGCTTTAAAAATAAATATGCTATCCCAATTCTTACAACAGGATCATATTCAGAGATTTTGAGGGTTTTAAGGTGTACGAGACCCCTTAACGTAGTTCAATGGAGAACGTGATGCAACCACTTCTCATTCCCCAATGACTTTAGCTTTGGCACTTACGTTTCAACCGTCACCGGAATGACGGCCTTGATAATTCAACGAAAGAACATATTATTAGTACTCATTTCGTGCTCTTACCGTTCTTAGCATATTTCATAATGCCTTACCGGAAATTTCTGTTTTCAGCTATAATCCTGGAAGGAAAAGTTCTGTTCATGCTGGTTCTATCATCTCGACTTGAGGTTTTGGATGATGGTAAATTACTCATGTATCGATTGTTATACAAAGGGAACTCTATTTGTATGCCCCATGATTGAAAAGTCCATTATTGCCCCCAACCATAACCGAAATCTGAAAGGATTTTATGTGGGACTTCTCAATATCTGGCAATCTCTGGCAAATTCCGCTCAACATCCACGATTTGTTTTCGTGACTTCTTGCTGATTAGCAGCATTATCTTCTGTGTCCTAATGTGTTCTGCAGTTCTTTCGTAAGTGTTCATCACCACTGCAGTTCTAGCATACTAAGGTCGCTTTCGTCTGACGTCTGTTCCGCCTTAAGGCACTTACTTAAGTGGGTAGACTGCCTGGACGAGCTGTCACTTGTCCACTAGCTTCTGGGTTGAAGTAGTTCCGATTGGGCAATGGTGTGTGCAAGTTTCTGAAAGGACTGCCACGTTTTTCATGGCGTACACTCTAGGCATTTTTTAAATCCTTGAGATCCACTATTCGCAGTTGTTTCTATACCTCAGGTTCCCGTATGCCACCGAGGAAGTATTTCATGGATTGTACTTCACGTATTTCTGTTGAGCAGTCAAAAAAGGAGAGATGGGAGAGCATTTCGATATCAGTGGCGAGCTTCTGGATTATTTTGGTGAGCTTCTGCTATCGAGATATTAACTGCAGCCTTCTGTAGCCTTTTAAACACTTCTTAGTAGAGCTTTCGCGTACCGGGTACAGCATCAAAATCTAGCCTCTGGGTTTCTAGAAGAGTGGGACCGATATCGTCTTCTTCTATTCTCAGAGAAGCTGCGAAATTACAGGTTTGTCTTCGGAATCCTACCCATTTCCATTTGGAGCTATACAGAACTGAGCCTTGTACATATGCCAAATGTTTTTTCCATCACACGTGGAAAGCATGAGAAATGGGTCGGAAAACATAGGTACCAATTTAAAGGTATCAGAATCGTCTCCAGTTGTCATTATGAATGTGTTAAAGCTGTCAGATTCTTTGGCGACAACAGCAGAAACTCTGTCATCGATTTGTTGTTCGACATCAGAAACTCTTCCTTTGATTTGTAGTTTGACAGCATTAACTCTTTCTTTGATTTGCTGTTTGACAGCAGAAACACGTTCTCCAGTTTCTCTAACTCTCCTTTCGACCATGTTATTTCTGCTTTCAAAATCCTCGAAAATCTTCTACTGTTGTCTTTTATTTCTTCATGACAGGCTTAAGTATCAATTTTGGATAGATTCCATCTTTCCTTGAACTGGTATTATTTCCCTTTCCCTCTTTTGTTGGACGCATTTATCTCTTCTGTAAAGGAATCAACCTCTCCTTTTATATCTTCTTGGAACGCAGCAAAGACTGTCACAAGCTGCCTCAGATGCTCCTCAATTGTTCTTGTCACTAGCATCTGTCCTACTTCTAACACCCAAAATTGTTCCTGGCATAAAGGTTCGTAAAGCATGCGGAAGAGCTGGTAGCTTGTTAGAATTTATTTGTCTCGAAAAAACACTGAACAATTCTGGAGTTTTTCGAAAAGTACGAGTAAAAAAATATAATTCCAAAAATATACGAAATATAAAGGAACACTGCTAGTAGTTATCACTTTAAAGTGCTGAGAATGATGAAGAAAATACGATGAAAAGCGCACGTAAAGAGCGAACATAAATCTGTCAATACTCCTTACTCTATGCTGAACTGCAAAGTTCAGAACTGAAGTTCATTCTGGTCTTATCTCATTTTCTAACTCTCCATACCAAAAGCCCGAAACTGACAAAACTGTTGGACGTTCGAAATTTTGGAAGAGAAAACAAATGAAGCCACAAGGAAAAATCTACATGGCTTATAATGATTGTCACATTAAAAAAACTATAAACTGTATTTACAGTGGTACCTCGATATACGAGTGCCCCAACATACGAGTGTTTTGAGACAGGAGCTACTGAGCGAGCGATGTTTTTGCTTTGAGACGAGAGCAAGATTTGAGATACGAGGAATCGCACACTACACCGCTGTACACGACCGCAACATGCGCGCGCATGTAGGTGTCGTGTGCAGCGTCTAACAGTTTCTCCCACCTCAGACTAGTCCTCAGTCTGAGTGCTTGTTTCCCTCGTTTTGGAAGCATTTTTGATAAGTTGGGTTCGCGTTTTTTGCTTTTTGTACATTTAGAAAACATTATCATATTTATTTTTATAACCCTGGGTCCAAAGAAGATGATGATGTCTATTGAATTACAGCGTGAAATCATAGAAAACCATGAGCAAGGTGTGCGAGTAATTGACTTGGCGATGATGTACGGTCGTAGCACATCAATGATATTTACTGTGCTTAAACAAAAGGAGTTGATAAAGTATAACGCCAACTAAGGGCGTTACAATAATTTTTAAGCTCCGACCTCTCTCCGTCAAGATATGGAGAAACTACTGATGGTGTGAGTGAGAGAGAAGCAGCTTCAAGGAGGAACCTTAACACAAAGCATCATATGTGAGAAGGCACTATTACGAGTTATTTACGAGCGATTTACGGTTATTTTCTACAGAAGATCCCACACACTTCTACAAACGTGGAATCGGAAGACCCGTTTAAAGCCAGTCGGGGCTGGTTTGACAACTTTAGGGAAAGGACCGACCTTCACTCCGTCGTCAGGCATGGTGAGGCAGCAAATCCGGATGTAAAGGCAGCTGATGTTTACATCAAAATGATTTCCGAACCGATAGTAGCCAAAGGATACATCCCCCCCCCAGCAAGTCCTCAACTGTGACGAGACAGGGCTTTCTGGAAAAGGATGCCGAATAGAACTTACATAACGGCAGAGGAGAAGATGCCAGGTCACAAACCCATTAAAAATAGATTAAATCTAGCAATTTGCGTCAATGCGAGTGGCGACTGTAAAATCAAGCCTCCGCTAGTATACCATTCGGAAAACCCCAGAGGCTTTAAGTCATATAATATTTTAAAAGAAAACCTGCCAGTTATAATTTTAAGAAGATATGTGGAGGGCAAATCCGAAGTCGTGGGACAGAATGAACTTCTTTGCGGAGTGGATAATTCTGGTGTTCTGTTCTGGTGTTGGCCTCGACAATGCCCCTACTCACCCATCAAATCTCGAAGATGATTTACTCGAAGAGTTCAAGTATATAAAATTTCCCTACCTACCACCCAACACCACTCCTATCCTGCAGCCCATGGATCAGCAGGAGATTTCTAATTTTAAGAATTTGTACACCAAGCACATTTTTCGCCGCTGCTTTGAGGTGACAGAGAACACAAACCTTACCATTCGAGAGTTCTGGAAAAACCACTTTAACATCGTGATGTGCCTAAGAATTATTGTTCAGGCCTGGCTGGGTGTTACAACGTCTGCATGGAAGAAGCTGTGGCCTGAGGCTGTAGCTGAAAGAGAATTCGAAGGATTGGAACCCAAAGTGTCAGTGGTAGAGGAGCTTGTTTCTCTCGGAAAATCCATGAGTCTGGAGGTGGAGGAGAGAGATGTGAACGAACTCGTAGAGGAAAAGTCTCAGGAGCTGACAACCGAGAGTTACACGATCTGCATTTGCAGCAGCATACGGTGGTTCAACGAAAAATTAGTTTTGAAGAGGAGCCAGAGATGGAGGAGGTTATCCCTACAAGAGATATAAAAGAGATCTTGAGAATGTGGGATAAAGTTGTAGAGTTCGTGGATAAAAATCACCGCGAAAAAGTTGCAACTAGTCCTAAATCGGAGTTGTTCAACGAAACTTGCCTAACTCGATTCCGCAATACCTTGACAGGTAGGAAGAAACAAACCTCCTTGGACAGTTTTTTTAAACGATCTGCGGGTGAAAATGAGCAGATCATGACAAAAAGAGCGAAGACCAGTGACAAAAATTAAGCGCTTCCGTAGGCACTTTTTCTTTTAATTATGTTTTTATAGAATATGTATTTGTTATTTATAAATAAATGTTTCTTCTTGTTTTTGAATAAGAAACTACATTTTTCTTATTCAAAAACACTTAAAAAAACAGCTGGGGTCGTGTTTTGGGAGCTGGAACGGATTAATGGCATTTCGATTACTTTCAATGCGGAAAATTGCTTTGAGATACGAGCAAGGTTACGAAACATATTAAACTCGTTTGTCGAGGTACCACTGTACTTAATTATATAATCGTTAGCAAGCAGATAGTAATAAATAATTTTAAAACTGTGCTGCTATCAATATACAAATTATGTTGACTAGTATAATTAATTTAGAATTATGCGAATACATATAATATAAGATGATGTATGTTACTATAGATACGTGTTAATATAATACATATATAAGTCTGTGCATATATATGAAATCCTAATTCTTTTTATACCAGTTAACAGTTAGAATTACTGAACAACCATGAAAGGTTCCCCAAGAATGAAATATGGTGTAACAATGAACACTTAGTTTAGAAATTCGATTCTATTATATATTGTTGTGAAAGTCATTGTAAGAGTGAAAATTCTTCATTCTGCCTTAATGCGATTTTTTGCGTTTAATGCGTTGTTTGGTGATTTTATGATCCCGAATTATATTGATGTGATATATTAATACTGCATTTGTAGATATACGTTTTTTGAGAAACGAGTCAAGGCGATTGATTTTTTGTAAAAATTTGGATTTATCCTTATTTTATTGACGTGCACCAGCACTGAATTGAGAATGGCTTGTGCTATGCTTCGATGGATGAAGAAGCGTTTGTAAGTAATGAATATTATGAACGTTTGAACATATTTAAATGAATAGTATTAAAAGTATATATTTACTTATATCATATACTAATAGTTTATGGTAAATGTTTCATTATAAATCTCATGACAGTTTCATTTCTCATTCTATTGCATTTCTATAGCAGTACATAAATTTTGTGGTTTACATATTGTAGATTGCATCAGTTTTACAGCGCAATTTATTCCTGCGTATGTTACTTGTAGTGTTATTAGAAATTCCATTATTTTTGTATTTTTTCTGCAATTGGTAGTATCTGATTAGGAAATTTATGTTTTATTTCAAGATATATATGAAGTTGGTAATATCAAGTGTTAAATAAACGTTGTTATTCGGGCAATAGCGTTAGCTTTATCGAGATAGATAAATGCAATTCCTATTTCTTAAATACTCAAGATATAAACACACACGAGAATAGTAGATTCACTCACTTTACGTTTTTTAAGGGTTATATATATACATTAAGGGCGTGTTCAAAACAACCATTGACGAGTAGTCTTGGCGTAATTCGTATTCATACCAAGATTATCTATTTCTCAAGGCAATAATTTTTGTTATTATTGCTAAACCGTTTACGAAAATATAATTTTCCGAATCCTGAACTCTTATGCATGGAAAGGCAGATTTTAAGATATTTGTTTTGCAAAATTCAAAATTCGTATTTTTAAAAATTTATTTTATGCAAAATTCGTATTTTTAAAACACTGATGTATATGTTCTTTTTTTAAAATTCTGCCAGTATATAACATTATATAAAATTCTTGTGTTATCACCATTTATAGTTGTCGCTTGCTGTACAGCCTGCTGAATACATTTTACTTTCTAGGTATCTACAATTACATCGTGTTGTTTCGGTACGAACAGGGGCGAAGTATTCATCACTTAGATACATTTAAAGATAATTAATTAATTTTTTTCTGATTTTGATATCTATAATATATAGACAGGATTACTGATAAGAAATTTAAGAAAATAGTAAATGAAGAAGTAAATAGAAAAATTTCTTTCAGGTATTGTGAGATGTCAATATAAACTTCATACATTTTACTAGGGGGCTGTTGACAAAGCAAAATCTTTACTATATAAGTCTACGAGCTCTACGTATACAGTGTGTTGCTCAAAGTAAACTTCCTGCATTGTGAAGAGTACTACGTGTATGTCGTGATGCGTTCATGCGAAGCTTGTTTCCTCGTATAAGCTCTGCCTCTTCGAACCGAAATTGTCCGTAATCTGCAGCGTCTTGAGTTGTTTATGCAGCTTCTTGAGCTGTTCTGGTATTTCCTGTCGAATCTGACGATGACGCGGACAGTCTTGCATCCTTCGTTTACTTGCGACTTCTTCCCGTCATCGCGCATATTCTTTTGACGTTCCGCTTGCCTAATGGGCCTCCGTTTCGCTTCTGCTTACCTTTCCGGAGCACGCAGTGATTCTTGGTTTTCTGAATGTCTTTTGCGTGTGCTACTAGTTTCTGATACAGTTTGAGCAAGCGAAGTTTCTTGAGTTGTTGCTTGTCTGCTGGAACTCCTATTCGTTTCTTCTTCAGTTTCTTGAATGCGTAACCTTTCTTGTCACTATGCTTGCCTGCTGAGTTTCTAGTTGTATCTTCATTCATTATTGAAGCATGCAAGTTTTCTTCTACTTGCCTGCTGAGTCTCCTAGTGCTTTTTACTTCATTTTTTCTGTAGCTCGCTGTAACATTTGTGCTGTCTTCTTGCGTTCAGACATTTTAGTAAATTGAAAAAAAAATTATGTAACTGTAGTAAAGTAACATTGCATCTAAAATATGTTAAATACCTACAGAAGTTTAAACTTCTACTCAGAAAGGAAGTATACGATAAAAGAAATTAAATTTTTATAAATAAAATTAGAATAGCATAAAATGCATAGAAACATTTCATTATGAAGAAAATGTATTCATTCTTTCCAAGCAACCAGCTATTCGTAAATAAATTTTTCTTGCCAAGTCAGGAAACAAAGAACTTTGACACTTGGGGTAATACATTTGAAATTATGATTTAAATTTATTTTAATATAACAAATTTGCAAAATCTCAATAAAAGAATTAACGTAGCGATAGCATATCGTGTCACGTATCTAAAGGTGAAACATAAAAGTTGCCAAAAGCAGCTATTCATTTAAAATACTGAAATTAACGAAATATTTTTCGACATACAGTGACGTTATATGGAATCACGTGCTTTCTTCAACTCAGAATATAACCGTAAATAATAACAATAAGTTTCGAGTTTGGCAATACTATTTATTTCATATTTTTTTAACTTAAAAATTTCTCTTAAACAATACGATTTGAGAGTGAGAAGAGCCATCATTTTTCTAAATAAAGCAATTTGATCTCCAGCGCTTTCCGAAATTTTATATGACATCTCGAGTGATAGTCGTAGGAAGATAACAATAGTCGAAAAGTTTTACCAAGAATTTTTGAAATCCGAGGGTACCTCCTTCTAAACTCAAATCTCCCCCCCCCCCGTTCCGGAGGATATGATGTTACGAAGAAAAAAAAACAAAGAGGCAAAATCCCACATATATTTAAACTGCTGATTCCTGTTTACAATATTCAATTTCCTTTAAAAACATTAAGCTTCATTTAAATAAAAGGAAAATAAATTCACATATTTTCCCTAGCTTTCAAGCTTTTATTGTATTTTTAAATATTCTTTTTGTCACTGTTGCGCAAGTTTTCCGCGACGTCTTTAGGAGCCGTAGGTCGAAAACATATAAGAATCATTGCTGTAAATAATGATCATATGATAAATTGCATACATATGCGATTCTTTTGATTAGAATTTGAGTACAATTCTTTATACATCAGCTACTATGCCCCTTTATGTAACGACAAGAATTATTTTCAATGATTATCCGATGAGAATGATTCTTTACAATGATTATTTGATGACAATGATCATTTGCAAAGAATATTAAAAGCCGATGACTACGATTACTTAAATAGAATATGCATGTCATTCGATGACAACGATTATTTCCAAAGAATCTTCGATCACGTCACTATTGTATATCGCTATACTTCTGGGGTTGGGGGGGTTGTGTATTGTACTACGGCCCTGTAATTAAGCGTTCTAAATGACATCAAAAACGTTAGTAAAACTTAGGATCCTTACATACTACCCGCCAGAGTTAATTAGTTTGAAACTGAGGTCTAAAACGACCTTGTTGAAAACTTTTAGCTCTAGAATCTAACGCGAGGCCAATCTTTTACAAACATTTCTCTCTAGAAACTAGATATTAAAAAGTCGTTTTTACATTATCATCTCTAAGGACAAGTATTTTCATCTGTATTGCATCTATAAACAGGAGTTTCTTAGTTGAAATATGGTTCCTTATGGAAGGAAAACTAGTTTAATGAAATGTTACACAATCAAATGGCAAGTAACATGAATATTTATATTTCTCCTTTAAAATTCTTATTTCATTCATGACGTTATTTAATTATCTCCCCGTGCTCTCTGACTTGTGTTGTAAAGAAAAACACCAAACACGAGCGTGTCTATGTACAAGTGTTCAACACTACCGCCTGCAATCAAAACACTAACGTCTTAAAATTCAACATAACAAAACCTCAGAACACACCTTATATTCATCTCTAAACCCTGAGGTACTATTCTGAAAAGTGGCTAACTCTGAAGTGTAGCGTCAGAGAGCTTAACTACATTCATTCAACCTTTATCACATATTCACAATAATTTGCTCTTTTTACAGTCACACGAATAAGTTAAAATTTTTGGCATTACTCTAATATTTTTACTTTTAACATATCACAATATTTCTTAACTTTTAAGATAACAGTTCACATTGTATATAAGGACATATTAACATGCCGTTAATTTTACGCATTTTAAAACATACATTAGTAGTACATTGTTAACTTCTATTCTTTTCCAAGCAAGTGCCAATTCTTCTGCATTGAAATTCTACATTTCAAAAGTCTTTCAGATTAAAACTTCTTTCTTGACAGAATCTTTTAAATAAAATTTTATACAATAATTTTTACAATTTTCTTAAGGTACCTTTCTCAAAGATTATCAATGCTTTTTCAATATTCAAGTATTTACACATTCCTATTATACATTAATTTTAGTTTTACTCGCGAGTAATTGAAAAACAATACTAAAATAGGTAACAACTCCTTTCTCGCCTTTTTGGCGATAAAGGTAGGACTCACATGAGGTAAAAATTCTTGAATTCTGCCACTTGCAGTAAGATTGAAAAATTAACTTATGGTTTCAAAGTAACATAAAGTTTTACTTATCTTTGTGATATTCAGACATCCTTTTTTCTGCCCAGTCCTGGAAGGTGGCGAAGACTACGGTCTGGTTGATCTTCCTTCTTGTGCAGGTTCGCCCTTCGGTTCCTTCCTCCATGAGCTTTCTTTTTCTTCCAGTTCGGTCACCCTTGAAGACCTTTTTTTTAGCATCTGCCTGTGGTCTCGGCCGTTTGATGGCAGCTGGTCTTGGCGGAACCGGGACAACTGTCTCTCGTTGTTGCCTGGATCTCGTTGCTGGCTGTTCAAATTTTTCTTGCGTCTTTGCATCTGCAGCCGGTCTTCCTTCATCAATTCTTCGACATTTGCTGCGTAGACTCCTATCCGATGGGTATATCTTCTGTTTTGGAGGCGTGTTATAGTTGCTGTCATTTCTCCTGGCTTTCTTTGCATTAGTCGTACTTCTCCATTCTTCATTCTGGGGGTGGTCGTGCCCTCTC
The DNA here is from genome assembly GCF_044657685.1 of Stegodyphus dumicola. Classification (NCBI taxonomy): domain Eukaryota; kingdom Metazoa; phylum Arthropoda; class Arachnida; order Araneae; family Eresidae; genus Stegodyphus; species Stegodyphus dumicola. The sequence continues at coordinate 13,834,080 of NC_140772.1, read as the reverse complement.
TTCTCTGGTCGGTGGAACGACTTCTCTTTCTTGTTACCTTCAGTTTTCCAACGGGGGAACTTTCTTTTCAATTGCTCCTGTCTACTAATGGCTTGCCCTTGGGATTGTCGTTGTTCCACCTCTGGAGCTTGTGCCTGCCGTGTCGGATCCTGCAAAAGATCTTGAAATATTGGCATTTTATTACGATTATAAAATGGTTTTATCTGGTCTACGTTTGCGGTGCAGGTTTCACCATTCCTGGCTTTTAACACCACTAAGCCTGAGTTACTTTTTCTATGACATATGGTCCTTCAAATCGTGGAAAAAATTTGGCAGTTTTATCTTCTGGTGCTGAAGAAAGTTAATGCTTAATTTTTAACACTTCATCTCCTACTTTATAAGTTACTCCCCGTCGTTTCATATCATAATAAAGCTTCTGTTTTCTCTGTGCTACTTCAGTGTTCTTTTTTGCTTCTTTAATTTATTTTTCTATATTGCCCATTTTAAATTCTGGGGCTCTTTGTTGAACATAAAATAATTTATCTAACGGCGTTATAATCTTTCTGCCTAAAAATAACTCAGCAGGAGTTTTGCCCGTCGTATCATGTTTTGCGGTCCTAAGGGCGAAACCTAATTCATTGACATAGTTAACCCAGCTTTTATGAAAATTTTTAACAAAACTACGGACAATTTTCATTATATTTCTATTGACCCGTTCCGCTATATTTGATTGCGGCCGATACGGGACCATTTTTAAATGACGTATGCCCAGTTTTTGGCACATGACTTCAAATATATTACTTACAAATTGAGGACCATTATCCGATATTACTTTTAGGGGCGCCCCGTATTTTAAAATATATTTATTTAAAATAGAATCAGTAACTAATTTCGAGGAGGCTCGTTTTAAGGGAACAATTTCGATCCACTTACTAAAATGATCAACCATAACAAGGAGATAGCCACTTTTATTTAACTGACTTTTTGGGAAAGGGCCCAATAAATCGATGTCAATTATTTCATTTGGAAATTCCAATTTAATACTATTTAGAAACGCGGCCGGGCGGAAATTAATATAATTAACTGCTTGACATGTTGGGCAGGACTGGACATACGCCCTTGTTAACTTTTGCAGCTCAGGAAAATAAACTGCTTCGCGTACGCGTTGGATGGCTTTTTGAATACCAGCATGAGAAGCTAAAGGGGAGTCGTGTAACTCCTGCAGTATATTTAATCTATTACTAGCTGGGATAACAGGTCGAAATTCGTTGTTGGAATTCGTAGTTTTTGTATAAAATAATAGACCATCTATTAGTTCGTAATGGGCCGCCCTATTTCTTATCGCCACAATATATTGGTGGCTAAAATTTTCAGGATCCTTTAAATAATCATAAATATTTTTAAATTCAGGATCCTTACTCAGTTCGGTTATCACAGTTTCTCGGGAATGTAACTTACATGCTGTGAGCATTGCCACCTTTACAGTATTACCTTCTTCATCTATTTTTATTCTGGATAGGGCATCTGCTACGATATTTTCCTTTCCGGGGCGTGTGCTTAATTACCAGATTATACACTTGTAACTTTAGTGCCCATTTTATTAACCTTGGGGATAAGTTTTTCCCTGAGTACAATCTAGTTCCCGCCGCATGATCAGAGTACACTGTTATTGGCGCCTTTCCAAAATAGACTCGGAACTTTTGCACTGTTAACAGAACTGCAAGTGCCTCTCTCTCAGTCGCGGAATAATTTCTTTGTGTTTGATTTAAAGTTCTACTAAAAAATGCCACGGGCGGCTGGCTCCTAGCGCATAATCCGAAGCATCCACTGAAATTTCTAAATTCTCATCGTTTTCAGGAAATTTTAAAACAGGGGCTTGCGTTAATGCTTGCTTTAATTTTTCGAAAGCACTATTGGCTTCGGCCGTCCAGGAGAATCTTACCTTTTTCCTTTTTAATTTTAACAATGGTTCAACAATAGCTGCAAAATCTTTTATAAAACTCTAACTTCAATCTTTGGAAGAGTCAAATTTTTCACAATAACTGTATTTAACTTGAAGAAAGAGGGCTTTTCTTGGCCTTCGGATTTCCGCACCTTCCCGTCATCAGAAATCCGTTTTAGTTTAAATTTTCTTTCTTCCTTTCCATGCCTTCCTTGTTTTTCCGCTGGCCTTCAGACTTTTTTTCTGGCTTACTATTGAACTGTCGACGTTCGCCGGTTGTTTTTGGATACTCAGGTTTCCTTGCCCTCTGATTCGATTTGCTTCCGTAGCCGTCTTCTTGCCTTTGCTGTGGTCATGGCGCACCAAACTGGCTTCGTTGCTCATACTGGCGTCTTCATTCGATGTCCGCCGTTCTTCTATATTCAAACTGGATTGTTAGCTCAAATAAATTTTCCAGTGTAGTCGGATTCCTTAATTAAATAAAGTCTTGTACTTGGGGAACTAAACTCGGCAAAATCACTTGGATTATCTCAGGATCCGGACGGTTTCCATACAAGAGTTTAAAAACGTGAATTTTTCTTAAAATAAAGGTGGAAAGATTTTCGATTCTTTGCTGGAATATGCTGAAGAGTTCCGTTTCTAAACTTGCACGATCTCTTACGACAGGGAAGGCTTTTACTAAGGCAGTCTTAAAATTTTCGTAAGTATAGGTGGGACTTCCCGCTTGACCCAAGAGGCTTCTGCCTATACATTTGAACCAATTAAGCGCTTGGCCCCTCAAAGCGCTGGTAGCTAAGGTGACTTTACGGAACTCATGGACTGGATACAGCATGAAGTAATCATCCAATTTTCCCAAAAAACTGGTTACCGGTGAGTTTCCATTAAATGTTGCTTCTGGTTTCATCGATGCGCGCATGGTCTGTACGATGTACCCAAATCCTTCCAGGGCGGCAGCTGGCATTTCTGGATTCTGAGCCGCTTCTGCAGGCACCACAGGTTCTTCTTGAAACTCGGCCATGTTTATTCTTCTTCGTCGGGCGTCACTATCAGGACTTGTATTCCTCTTTACTTGCTTTGGAAACATGAACTATCCTGACTCGGAACAGGGAGCTTACTCAAGCTATGTTTACTAAATTACGTGATTCAAAACTTATTTATTGCAACAACTTAAACTGTTATGACACTTTCAATTGCACAAGAGGCCCTTGCTTTTACAACTGCATTTATTTGCGGAACAGTTCCTTTTGCAATAACAGTGTGTACATATACTCCTCTCTTTTCAATCTACACCAGAGCATATCTGTGATTGTCGACATACACCGGTGAGGGTCCGAATGTAGAAGAATGTAATGCAATATTCGATCTTTCACCGACGTATTTGGTGAATGTTAACATTCTCCGGTGAAAGTCGACATTCTTTAATTTCGGTCTTTCAAGGTAACATATTTTTATACCGTTATATATATATATATATATATATATATATATATAATATATATAACACTTTCAATTGCGCAATAGGCCCTTGCATTTACAATTGCATTTATTTGTGGAACACTTCCTTTTGCAATAACAGTGTGTACATATACTCTTCTGTTTTCAATCTACCGAAAGTTGACATTCTCCAATTTTGGTCTTTCACAGTAACATATGTTTATACGATTATATATATATATATATATATATATATATAATATCTAACACTTTCAATTGCACAAGAGGCCCTTGCTTTTACAACTGCATTTATTTGTGGAACACTTCCTTTTGCAATAACAGTGTGTACATATACTCCGCTCTTTTCAATCTACACCAGAGCATATCTGTGATTATCGACATACACCGGTGAGGGTCCGAATGTAGAAGAATGTAATGCAATATTTGATCTTTCACCGACGTATTTGGTGAATGTTGACATTCTCCGGTGAATGTCGATATTCTCCAATTTCGGTCTATCACGGTAACATATGTTTATAAGATTATATATATATATATATTGTTTATATATATATATATATATTGTTTATATATATATATATATATTGTTTATATATATATATATATATAATCGTTTATTGCAATGCATTGTCGGAAACGCTTTCCTGGCCCATAGTGACGAGAGACAACACAAGAAAAATAGGGTACGAACATTGTAAAGATATTTGTTTATTTTCCTTAGCGCAGCAGAAACCAAGGAATAAGAACAAAAGCAGGGGATCGCCATCAAAGAAAGTATTCGAAAGTTCCTTCGGAACGTATCCTAAAGATGGGTTTGGTAGGGATAGTCCAGTGCATTGTTCAGCAAGATCACGAGACCTAACTTGCATTATCAGTTCGTCTCGGGGTACTTCAACACATAAGTGCACGAAACCCCAGTTAGAAGTTTAACAGGAACTTGTGGCACATATTGTGGCAGGTGCTGGGAAAGTCCTGGGGATGCACGGTATTTTCCAGAACATCTCATGTTCGATGTGCGAGAGATGGAATACCTGTAACAGGGTGCAGGTCGTAATTTCGAACACCTTTTTTGAGGTCCATAAGTATCTAATTTTGTTCCTACTTTTTAATTTATCTTGTGCTAAGCATAACTGGTGTCCGATCTTTCGTGTGTTTTGTGTTGTTTGCACCGGCCAGGAAAGTGTTTTCGGCCATGTTTTGCCATTTAATTTTTCGTCATCGTAGTCTCTCTCATATATGTGTATAATTACTTATGACTCAAGTGTTGCTACTATATGATGACATTTACAAACACGGTGTTTAAAATGCTACATATTCCCATCCGAAAATATCTTTTTCTTTTCCTCTTGCCCTTCAAATAAGATATATGTGTCCTTCATTGCAAAATTACCTGGAACTTTAATTTTTCTTTTTTCGAGGACAATGGAGAACATATTTCATTATAGGCAGCTGTCAATATTCAAACATCAAATTGTAAAAGCCATTAAAGTGTGGCCGAGATGATCAGAAGGGCTAAATTCGCATAAGGATTTAGGAAATAAATTTTGAAAGATTTTGTAAATTTTCCTTCAATAAATTTAATGCAACAGGCAAAAGAAATTACAGGGAACAATAAATATAGGAGAAAACAGGTATATCTTTTCCTAATTTACTTTGATTTGATTGATTTCTTTCTTTCTTCCTGTATAAATAAATAAACTTTAAGAATGCAACTGAAGAATGAGAATAAAAGTTTCAATTGAAAACAAATGGTGGCAAAAATCCTAGTGCGGCTCTGCTGGACTACGAAAAAGACCAGTAATATGATCCGAATTTGGAATAACGAGAGAAAATTTGAAATCTGTGCAGCCAGCGATGCAAAGAGACTCGTTAAAATACAGGTTTTGCTGATTCAGAAAGAACGTTACGTGTATATCTTCTAAAATGCTTTTTCCATCCTTTGTTTGTAGTTGTTTCCCTTTTCATTTCAGTTTCCTTTTTTCCTCCTATTTTGCAATTTTCGTCATTGTTTCCCTCTGTTTTTAAGCCACCTGTTTATTATTTCTGTTATTATTATTGCAACTTATGTAAAAATTAAGTAAGGAAAAGTAAGGCACTGAAACTTTGCAAATTATTACGCTCTACGTGAGATTCATGGAGGCCGCTTATTGCATACAAATAACGCAAAGTACTTTAACTTATCTGCTTGGCTTTAGGTCAGAACAACGAAAACAACAAATTCACCCTTTGTAGAAAACAATTCTGCCAGGCAATAATCTACGGGGAGTTTTTTCCCTATGAAACTGAGCCAAAAGTGTTATATAGTATCTAAACATGGAAGTGTTGTACATGTTAAACGTGATCGTCATTGCATTACCTTCACTATTTTACTACTGAAATAAAGATATACCGATTTTTTTGTAGATTGGAAAATTCTCCTTGTGATCATGAAAAGGAGCAAAAACTGGAAAACGAGAAAGAACTGGAAAACGAGAAGGAACTGGAAAAGAAGCGAGAAGCGGAAAAGATGCAAAAACTGGAAAAGAATCAAAAACTGAATAAAAAGGAAGAACAGGAAAAGAAGGAGAAACTGGAAAAGAAGCAAGAACTCAAAAACAAGAGAAAACTGGAATTGACACAAAAACTAGAAAAGAAGCAAGAACTGAAAAAGACACAAAAGCTGGAAAAGATACAAAAACTAGAAAAGAAGCAACAACAGGAAAAGATACAAGAATTAGAACAGAAGCAAGAACTGAAAAAGAAGCAAAAATTGGAAAAGAAGCAAGAACTGAAAATGAAACAAGAGCAGAAAAAGAAGCAAAAACTGGAAAAGAAGGAAGAACTGAAAAACAAACAAAAACTGGAAAAGCAACAGAAACTAGAAAAGAAGAAAGAACTGGAAAAGAAGCAATTACTGGAATGGATTCAAAAACTAGAAAAGAAAGAAGAACTGAAAAAGAAGAAAATACGGGAAAGAATACAAAAACTAGAAAAGAAAGAAGAACTGAAAATGGAGAAACATATTGAAGAGATGCTAAAACAAGCACACAAAAATGAACTGGAAAGGCAAAAGTTGAGGGAAAAATTGCAAAAACCAAAAAAGAGAGACCTGAAAATGAAGAAGGAACTGGAGAAAATGCAAAAACTGGAAAAGAAGCAAGAGCCGGAAAAGATGCCAGAAATGGAAAATATAGAAGAGTCTGAAAAGACGCAATACCTGGAAAAGAAGCAAAAAACGGAAAAGATTCCAAATCTGAAAGACAAGCTGGAACCGGAAAAGAACTGTCAAACCCGAAAAGAAAACCGGTTGAACTGCGAAAAGAGCCAGAACTGGATACCGACTGTAGAACGATTGATTTAATGACCAAACGAAGCAAGACCCGGAAAAGAAAAATAGAACAAATAAATCATATACCTGCTTCATTTTACCAAAATTTATTATCAACAAAATTTTTATTATGAAGAACTTTATGGTATTCTTAGTATATGGACGGCATTTGATAATATTTTGCTCGGTAAGTGTAACTACTGATATATTATTAGCTAGCAATTAGTCATGCTAACTTAAAGATACCAATATTATTTTAGTAGCAACTAAGTACACTCTTTCGTACTTCAGATCTATGTTTTCAGTGCCTTTCATAGCTGCGAGGTCTTCCGGTTTTACCTGGAAAGTCACAGTTTATTGACTTTTTTAACACATAGCTTTACACATGACAATATTTTTCAACAATAAATTTAAGTTGTGCTACTGGCTTTAAATTGTGCAAATAAATATTGCACAGTATATCTTTCATAATTGAACTCATGAAATTAATTTATACAAATTTCATTTTAAAATTTGTTTGACCCTGAGCTGTCTTATCGAACTGCAGATATTCATAGAACTTTATATCAAGGTTCAAAGAAACGTTCAAAAAGGAATGTTTATCCACTTTTAATTATGTGTTAATCAGCATGATTTGCATTACTAAGATTGTAATTCTAAACAAATTAAAAGCTGTTGTAGTATGTACATTAGCTTTTCATTTGCTTTCACCTTGTTTAAATTCAGTTTGACATACCACAGTTTCCGTCTCTACTCAGGATTTTTTCAGTGTAAAAATTCAAGATTACAAATTGAAATGAGCGAAAGAAATAACTTTTAAAATGTGTGTATACATTACATCAGAATCATAATATAATTAGATAAATAAACTGAATAATATGTTATAAAGCGAATTTATATCAATTTCGATTTCTTTCAAAATAGAGATTCCTTCGCACCTCACAAATCTCACAGAAACTCTCGGTTTGTGATTCGTGAGCTTTAGTTTTTTATATTTGAAATTTGGCAGCAATATGATTCACTGTTACGATGCAAATTCTTGCTCACAAATTGATTATCTAACTAGAAAATGGTATAATTAAAATAAAATGAATATTATTAGATGGAAATGTTGGTTTCCTTTGCGTTTATCTGAATGGTATCGTATATATAAACCTGTTGGAGACGTTTTTTCCCCACACATCGAATAGAGACACATAGTCACATAATACAAATAATATGAATACAAGAATATAGTATAAGATGAAGCTCTACCACATTTCTCTATTACTTAAGACTGCGAAAGATTTGTTAAAGCATTACAGGATCATACTCTGATGGATCTCGCCGTTCTGTTTCATTTTCTGCCCTCGAAAACACATTATCTTAGTACAATAGATTACTTTTGAAGGAATGGATTATTTGAAAACATTGTAACTGTAAGAATTATTCTCTGACGTTATTACTGAAAAAGCGGTTGAGAGCATAACTTTGGCTATGCGCTTTAAGCTGTATTAAAACCATTTTGAAATGTAAGGCCTACAAACTGAAATTCAACTTTATCTTATTTCTGTACTATTCATTAGAGTTATATACATTCTCATCAATAGATACTGAATGGCTAAATATTCTGCTTACCCAAATCAGTTATTTTTTTCCTCTCTTCTTTTTCTTAATTTTAATTAGTCCGGAAAGTAAAGCTATAGAGAATTTCACTTCTTCATTAGAAATCTGATTTAGAATTTTGTTTTCGGAGATAAAAGTTTGAATTCTTTATCCCTTTTCTAAACACAAAGATTGAAAAACGTAACATCGAAATTTTGAAAACATTTATACACTAATAGAAGGAAAAAAAACAGAATATAATGCTTCAGCAAGCATGTAAATATCTCTATCACTTAAGTTTCAGCTATGTTTGTTATAGTATATTCAGGCGTATAAGGCGCACTTTTAAAAGAAAATGCAAGATGGAAATTTATGGGTACGCGCTGTACGCCAGCTATAAAAATGTTATGTTTAGAAATATGGAAAAAGTTATTAGAATTAGATAAAATTAGATTTCTGCGTGTAATTAAATGCTTTACATTTAAGAGAAATAACATAGTTTATGTATTTAAAAATTTTCGTTATCGGATTCTGTTTCATTTTCACCTTCACCTCTGATCCATACTTGCATAGACAGATCCAAGTTCCTCATATACGTCTCAAGCTATAACTTCAAGCACATCATCGAATTCTGTTTCAGTTTTGCCGTTACTTTTACTCTGATCCACACATAAATAATCATCTTTCGTTGCATCTAGACCGTCAGATATACCACATAAATTAAACGGGTTTAATTTTATTCCGTGATTTTATTATCTACTGACACACTATTTATGGACTGGCATGACGTATTTGGTCTCCATTTGTATATGTTTTTTTCACCTTAACTTTTGTTCGAGTATTCCACTAACGTTTAAAATATTCTATCGATGATTTATTGACATATATGTCTAATATCTGAACTAATGGCAATAATCCGCATGGATAAACTGTCATATCTGTATAACACTCTTTCAACAACATATTTGTGTTATCCGTCAGATGGAGGCTGAGCATGTTCCCAAAGTATTAGACCTTCTTGATTATCTGAGGCAAAAGGAAGCTTTTGCCAAATATTTCTTATCCACAGTTTCACAACATTTTTCTCCGCCGATCATTTCTCGTGAATACGGATGAAAACACTTTCGGGAAACTGCACTTCAGCAAAGTCTTTCTTTTCAAGATATCGATGAGCTTTTAATTTCGCACGGTCGGCTAAGCAGGAGATCAGTACGGTGAGGTAAGATTTCTCATTGGCCTATTGATTTTATGTTAACCGTTATTTTTCTTTCATATCATTGTTTCTTTATCTCCTACTATATCAAAACTACAGGAATGACATCCATATTTGCAACACGTGATAGTAAATAAATTTTTACATATTTTTAAAAGCTCATCAAAGTTTTTTCTCTATATTTTCGAAGCCTTTGAAAAAATTTTATCTCTTTTTCTCGGAGAACTGAATTATTCCGTGAAGTAAATCGAATACACAACCTCAGTTTGCTTTAGAGTTTTCACTTCCATTTGCACTCCATTTTTCTATTTTTAAGGCAAAGAAACGTACGCTGTTTCTTGTTACAATTAATCCATTCTAGTGATGATGGGGATTTTCTACAATGCAGTTTCCAACACTTTCGCCGACGGTAAGCTATTTCATTACTTCTTTATGCAATACACATTTATTCTTTGGCGCAATAATCATTGTAAAATTTCATGCCTTTTCCACTCGTGTACGAAGCATTCACGAAAACCAACCTGCATGATTTCCATTTTCCTTCGCAAACTGAATGACTTAACATTTGAAACTTGCATTGTGTTTGTTTCGTTCGGCGAAAGCCATAACTACTGCTGAAGAAAGCACTGGATGAACTACACTTCACTAAAATCAAATGTGATATCGTTAAGTCTTTGATGTTGACATCTGAACCACAACTTCCAATGACTACAGAAAGAAGAAACATGACTCCTAATTCCGCAAATTCACTTTGGTCGAAAGTGCACTCTTATCCAAATTATGTTCCTTATTTCTCGAAGTCCTAGAATAACATTCTCTTCCACATCCAGAATGAATACAAATCACCTCCTACCTTGCAGAAATATTTTCCCCGATAATCAATTCTCCTGCGCACCACCTTATCGCTTGCCAAACTGCAATGTTTCCGCAATTGACATATTTGCTCGTGTTTCCTAAGGTATGAAATAATCAAGAAGAGCTGTTGCGGGATATGATGTTTTGGTATTGCCAAACCGCCATGTGTATTTTATTGCTTTCTTTATTTACTAAAGATCTGATGCATTGTAATTAAGCGATATAAGAACTTGATTTATATGCGATTACGTTTTCTTATACAAAATGTTCCAACAATGTGCTTATGCGTTGTAATTTCATTTATTCAAAACTCAGTCTAGTTATATTTATAAAATTTTCAATAGCAAACGAATGTTTTAAGAAAACAGTTTAAACGTTTTGGGTCAAGATACTTTTCAAAAAAAGTCTAATCCAAGAATTATTTATATGAGAAATTTTATGTAAAAACAAATGGCGCACATTTTTACGTTTGAAATTTACTGGCATATTCCATGACAAATTTACTAAGAGCTTTCAGGTTTTTACCAGCTATAGGAAGTCAAGGATTTCTAGAATAATTTACAAAGTCAAGGACGAGTTCTGTCTATTGTTAATTGGTATTTTCATTTCCAAAATAGAACGTTCAAAATTAAATTTTGAGTGAAGTCTTTTTAATTTTTTTGGCACGCTGCATAATGAGTTCATTTCAAAAAAGCTGAAAATAAAAGTATCAGTTTTCTACATTTTACTAATTATTCTTTCCTCCAATACCTAGACTTCATTTCGGAAACTTTCCTTTTGGTTATAAGAAATAAATCACAAAACAATTGACTGATGTCAATCGAAATCAGACGGAGATACTTATGTTCAAAATTATTTCATAACGAGTGCAAACTTTTTCCTCATAAAATTATGAGTGTCGGAGAAACATATGAAGAGCTAGGCTTCGTAATTTTTACAAAACAAATGACTTTAAATTTAAAAGTACCAAAGCGCAAACATTTACGTTTTTCAAAACACATTTGTACTTGCAAGTCAATGCCTACCACAAACGACCAAGATCCGGTCTGAACTTTTGCAGATAGTGCACAGACATGCGTTTCGAGTACCTTTCATTTTGGTTATTTGCGTATGCCATATAACCTTCTCAAATATTCTCATGCTTGTGACTAAGAATTGAATTATCATTTTAACTGATATTTTTATGTGATGTGTAACAATAATTTTGTTTATTTTTCAGGATGAAGATTCAGGCCCCCTTTGCGCATACCGACTGTAATTTGAATAGCCAGTTTACAATAACAAGCTTAATAGTAACCGACCGTCGTAGGGAGACGCCCGAGGCTTAAAGGAACGCGAATCTCTATCAAAGTTGCAACTTGTGTAAATGCAATTTTGACTTTTAAATTCTTTTATTTTCCCTTTCTCGTGTCAAAAATGTTTTTCTCTTCAATATTTAGTTTAATAACGTGAAACTTTAATTTAAATTTTTCTTTTCGCAATTTTTACTTTAAAAAGATTTTAAGTTCTTTCATTTTACAAAAGTAATGCTGATTTTAAAAACTATAAATATTTCCTTTTGGTTTTTTATTTTAAAAAATTGCTTTTAAATGCTCACTTTATTTATTTTACAGAAATATTATATACTCTTAAAGCTAAACATATTTCTATTTCGTATTTCCATAAATGCCATTTTTTAAAAATATTTTACTCCTTTTTATTAAGGGGTGTTGGAAACCCTATAGCAACAATGTTGAATTGGCCATTTTTGGATTACCTTTTCTGAAAATCTGCTGTTCTTACAGGTTTGAAGGTTTTTACGTAATTAAAGTACATCTATCACCTCGCGCTCTTTCAAGCACGAGGCAGCTTCGTCTATGCACTCGCCATAGTAGGAAAATAATCTCTATCTTTGAAATTTTATCCTCTAATTTATTACACATAACGGTACACAATATACAATAAAACAAATATCACTAGTATAGTATACATTTAATTATATACATAATATAATATTGTTATTTCAATCCATTTCATCGAGAGTCGCGATCAAACTTTTAACTTTTGTTTTTAAACTCTGCAAAATAATTTTCCCTTCTTCAGATATTTTATAGAGATTAAGAATCACTTCAGCATGATGTAAAAAGAACAGCCATTTCTCAGCTTTCGATGGTGGGTCAAACATAACTCTTTTATTATTTTCAAATGTTTCAATAATCGTTTCCCTTGCTCTAAGAATCTCTAAGATTCTCCTATATCTTGATAAAAATAAGAACCTTAATTTCTCATTTCCATATAAAATATACTTCCTCGGTGTCTACTGGCTTTAACGCCTGACATTCGAATCATGTTATTAACAGACATAAAAACAATTATAATTTTCTAAGTTCATATGGTTAATATATAAATTAAGAAGGACTTACTTTTGATCCCGATAGTGAAAATATCGAACGAAGAGCACAACTTGACGCTGTTAACTTTAATCATGAGCACACTGCAGTGGCACGTAACTTGACATGATTACAACACGGTAATTCACATTACCCCTGATTTAACTTTTCACGATTTCACTAGGATGATGAACACTGATGATCCCATTTTACCACTCACTGGCTGTTAACTTTTTAGCACATCACGCTTTCACAAATCGGATGAATTTATTCGAACACATGGCCCTAAACGCGCCATTTTCTTTCGTCATAAAAATCTTCTCTCATCGTAGATCCATTCGTGAACTATCACCGGATTTCATTTTATAACTTTCAGTAACTTTTTACAACCATATTTATTTATTATTTTCACTATTTAGTGATTTTGTTTTTCACAATCTTATCCTATCGACTGCGCCGATTTGCACCTCGCGCCGTTTCAACTCCGAGGCGGGTTCGGTCATTTCTCATGCACTCGCTATAATAGGAAAATAATCTCCATCAGCTTTGAAATTTTATCCACTAATTTATTAAACAATACACAATAAAACAAATACCACTACTATACATTTAGCTTAAGTTATCTCTTTGCACACGGCATGACTGCCGGTCCAACCGCAAAAGTCACAAGTCTCGTATTCTTCCCACCAGCTTGCCCCCACTCTGTTTTCCGGCGTAACTACGTCCCTTCCTTTAACCGTCTTTCGCCCCTCGCGGATAAAATGTTTTGGAAACGTCTTTCGCTAAGGGAAGGAACATCACAATACCTAGCTGAATATCCTGAAAAAGCTTTTTTATCATTTTAAATTTTAGAGTATTTTACAGTATATTTTGTTACGCATAGTAAAATTTAGCACTGATTATAATGAAAAGCTCATTTCGGCAAATATTTGGAAGCGTAGTAAATAAGGTATAAAAATTTCAGATACCTGTGAGCAGTAGTTCTTGAGAACAGGTACTACATCGAGTATAAAAAATAACGTTCGGGGGAAAAACGCGATTTTATGTAAAAATTCTCAATTATCAAAGTATTCAATGACAAATTAAAGCTAGATTTTGTACAGTCCTAATTTTCATAGAGATTAAAGAACGGTGTTTTAAGAAAGCTAAAATTGTAGAGAATTTGAAAAAGCAAATATCAGAAATCCTCATTTTATGAAATGTTTTGGCTTACAACACCCCTTCAACTATTCTATTCTTTAAAGTCCTTTCTTTTTTTTTCTATTCTGGTAAAACTTGATATATAAATTTAATTCTTTGTCTTTTAATTTTTAATTTTATATCTCTGGTCGCATTTCTCTTTAACGATTAACATTTTGCATTTGGCTTATTATTATTATATTAAAATTATGCGAAATGAACAAACAGTAAATAATGAGATGCTCAATTAAAAACAAATACAGATTTAATGATAAAAGGGAAATTTTTAATGTCATTACAAACAAGATTTCAAGGGATTCAAGAGGCCGTTGCCTAAAAAAAAAAAAAGAAAACAATTCGTCGTTTCCGGAAGAAATGAAACTTTAAAAAATATTTTCGTTGTCACAAAAATCAAACTTTTTGAAACATTACGTTATTCAAACTCTTACGTCACTTCCGAGTGTCACGTTATCTAAGATGGCATAGGTTTCGGCTACGTAACCAAGCCTCTGGCATCTCCTGAGGGCGGTTGGTTACTACACCTGTACCAACGATAGTGAACTTATGGTGATATCCTTCTGTCTGTACCTGAATGAAACTGGCTCTATTTGACGGCACACTAGCGAAACACTAAAAAGTCATGATTAAAACGACGATGATTTGAATAATTTAACTGGAATTTTGAGGACGACAATTTAGATTAACTGCTGATGATTTTTTATTTAGGTGATCGTGAGTATATGGTTTAGTGATGAAGAGTATGAATAATTGAGTAGGATGATAATAAAACTTTAGGTGATCGAGCTTTGTATCTGTGTGAAGTTCTTTTATTCTGACGACGACTTCAATGATGATGATGAAGATGATACATAGGATGGTTTAGAATGACTGATGTTATTTGGGTGATGATGGTTTATCTTATTCTGACGATGATCATGGTGACGCGATATACATGATGGTTAAAATGACGATGTGTATTAAGTGATAATAAATATTTAGATGAATTTGATGGTGACATAGTTTTGACTGATGACGATTTTATACATGATGTGAGAGTGATTTTTATAATAATTTAGAGGAGTTAGACGATGATTAAATGAGGATGAAGAAGATGATGATTTGGTTGATATTGCTTTCTATTTAGATGACCTGGAAGATTATGATTTATCTATCTCGACGATGATAATGGTGATGATGACATATACGACGGTTTAAACTGAAGGTATGATTTCGATGATGATGATTATTTAAATGATGGTTTTGAATTATCTGGTGATAATTTTATAATTTCTTTCTTGGTTATTCAGATAACAATTTTGATTGTGAATTAGAAGGTTGACTTGATGAAGACGATGATCAAATGTGAATCATATTGTTGATGGTGGTGATTTAGATGATACTGCTTTTTATTTAGTTGATTTGAGCTATGATGATTTATCTTAATTTGGCGATATTTTCAATGACGATGATGATGATAATATATATATGATGGTTTAACATGAAGATGTGTTTTGGGTAGTTATGCTTAGTTAGATGTCTTAGATTAGCAGATGAAGTTGATTGGATTTAGAAGGAAATTTATATAGATGATGATTTTAATCAGTTAGATATTGATTTAGATGAAGGTATATTCATTTGATAATGATTATTTAAACAATAAGAGGGTCGTCCGAAAAATTACTTTGCCGTAAACCATAAAAAACAAAGTCTTATTACCTGGAAAAACTTATTGCAAAAGATACAGCTATATTTCTGCTACTTCTCAGCATAAGAAACATCGGAACTATACCAATTGTCATAGCGTCGGTTACCTATTTCCATTAGAGTGTCATAGAAGTCTGTCGCCTGGGAAGAAAGGCATCCCGTCACATTTGTCTGCAACATTTCACCTGTAGGAAAGTGTGCCCAGACAAGAACGTCTTCAGGTGCAATAACACGTGGAAGTATTTAACAGCAAGATCGGAGCCACAGAATGGATGGTCAGACATCTCCCAGCGAAACGTCTGCAACATATATTTTGTGGAATTCCCCGTATGCGTCCGATGTTGTCGTAGGACACCACAACACCAGCACTGAGCATCCCAAACCATTTGTTCTGAATGGCTCTTCAGATGTTCTCTAGTAAAGCGCAATAAAGATCAGCTTTCACCAGAGCACCACTCGCCAATACGTCAATGAGCAGAATGCCTTTACTATCCCAGAATACCGTGGACTTCAATTTCCGTGCATAGACTGAGGATCGTCCGGCGCGTGGATCCCTGTGACGCCAATCAATCGTGAGTTGCTGTTTTCTGTGGTGAAGTGAGCTACCCACATCTCATCACCTGTAACGATTCTGTTAAATTGCGTTCAATAAACTGATTTGTGTATCTGCTGCCTCTAGTTCTTTGTGTTTAAGTTTTGAGTATTCGAAATGGAACTCAAATACAATCAATCATATATATAGATTACATATCAATTCATATACTTGAATTAAATACATATTTACTTACCGGCCCGAAACTTTCTTAACACGTTGAGCGCGGCGCCGGTCTCTGGGGACCGACAGTGAACTTTCCGTGTGGCCGGCGTCGGTCCCTGGGAACCGACACTGGAATTTTCGTTTGCCTGGCGTCGTTCCACGGAACCGACAGTATAAGTTAAAAAATGAATATAGTCTCAATGAAATGTGATCAAATTTAGCATTAATGAAATGTATTGAAACATTCTAAACAAAAATACGGCTTAGCTTTAAGGCTTAGCTCGCTGCCGGCTGAACGGAAAGGACAACAAATTCGGCGCCGAACTCAGCTTGTTAATTACAAAGCTACCGCTCGGCCTTAAAAACGCACAGCAGTTTGGTTTAAATAACCATTGATAACACTATTCTATAACGTTCTTTCTATAACGTTCTATAACGTATTATTCTATAACGTTCTTTGTACGTTAAAGTACATATAGGACAAGAGTGTGCAAGGAAACTGATATATAACAAATTTATTTAATATTTTTCATATAATAAGGATAATTTCAAACTGTAAACATAATTCTAAAAATCCATGACATTATCGAATTGAGACCTGTTTCGATGTCAGATATATCTCGTAATGAAATCTGAAATTTTTTGAAATTTAACAACTAATTTTTCGAGGTATTTGACAGTCCAATCTGTTTAAGTTTCATTTATTTGTTTAAATGTTTGTAAAGTGTTATCACAGATTTTCATAAAAAAAGGGTGTGAGAGATAAATGATAAAATTGATAGATAGAAATGGCGGGAATATTATGCATTTGTTCAGAAACATAAACGTAGTATTTGTGAGATTTCTCGCACAGCCAAGTTATAATTGTTTAGTTAAATTCTTTTTTTTTTTCATATTTAATTCTTTTAAATTAATTTCTCAAAGTTTGTCATAATTTATGTGACTCAACTAGGAACGAAAAATTGATTCGGAATGTAAAAGAAATATATGTATTCTGTAACATTATTTTTTGTAAAGTTTAATTTTTTTTAATTAACAAGGTCTGTAACCAATGTTTTCACTTATTTAATGCACGGAGTTCCAAGCAATTTCACTCATCATCCTACAAGCTACAATAAACACAAAAACACTACTCTGAAAATGAAATATTCGATCAAGGATTGTAAAGCCAAAGGCATATAATTAGTCTCCTCTGTATGCTCAGATCATTCAATATGATTTCTCTCACAGCTTATAGATTTTCAGATGAGTTACTCACGTTCGTTTTTAATGGTAATCAAAATAATGTAAAACTGCAATTAAAAAGATTAAAATTTCTACTAAATTGACTAAATGAAAAATATATTCGCTGGTCGCTTAAAATTGCTTCAACGGTACCTAGCTCCAAATTGCAAGACGGGTATTCCACACACGGATAATCGAGAATTAGTATAACATTCTACAGCCAAATAATGCAAATTCCGTGCTTTTTTCATATAATGCATTCATGCTGTCAGATTTATTATGTCTAATCTTATAACATTATTGTAAAATTACTGCCGGTAGAAATCATTCCTTGAAAATGAAGGCCCCTTGCCACCTTCTTGATGCCTAATTTCAAATGGATAATTCAAACGTGGCCAAAGGAGAAATATTAAATTTTCAAAAATTCGTGTTTACGGTTTTTTAATACCTAGATTTACCACTGCTAACTAATATTATGATATAATAATATATTAATAATTAGTCAAATGAAATTTATGTGGCTTCGTGTCAACCACTTGGTATTTTTAACGCTGTGTTTGAGCAAAAACAGAATATTGTTTATTAAGCTATAATAAACATCCTACAGTAACATTTAGTTATTGTACATTGTTTTTTATCAGCACTTACGAGCTGAAGTTTCGTCTTATTAAACTATCCATATTGGTGTTTTTCATGCTCCTATATTGTTTTTGTATATAAATAATGGAAATTACAATTGGGATGATCAGTTCCATAAAACTCTCAGTATTCTGCAATCCTAACCACATGACCAATGGTGCCCCAAACATACAAGAAACAAACAGGTATTTACAAGTAGGAATGATTTTCGAAACGTTTGCTTGAACAAAACTCAAAACAAAATAAAACAAAAGGGTCGAATCAAAATGTTAATGTTTCATAAAAATGTGCAGGATAATGTTAGATGTAAAGCCTGTTTTCGTTTCCCTGGCAGACGTACTAGGAAGTTTCATAAATGAAAGTTTTCTCTTTTGGTGGGATAGTGGCTGTGACCTATATATCGAGCATTCATTGCTGGACAGTACGTGTATAATTACAGATAGATAGAGATAAGTAATTAATAGAGTATTTGACGTATATAAACTCATCATTCAGATCTTCGAAAGTGTTCAAATAGTAAAAACACGATACCGTATGCTTTCACCACTTCCGTTATGATGTATACTATGCCCATATGAGGTACTTCTCCCTGTTAGAGTTAACTAAATCTTAGCTATTGAAATATAGCATTTTCAAATTCTTTCCATTTGAATTTAACAAGAATAATTTTACTCTGATCTCTCTCTTTCTTTTCTGTTTGTTTCTTACTTCTAGCCATCTATATCCAGTTCTATATCTTCTACTTGTGCCTCTGATATTTAATGTAACGGCATTTTGCTTTAGAGTAAATAGATTTAAAATAATTAAAAATTACATTCCTATTTTCAAAATACTTTTATTAGTATTTCAAGGTAAACATTTTGATATTCGTCAAATGGAACTCGAACCTAAAATTTAATTTTTATTAAATCTTTAATCTATTTCCAGCACTATGCATAAAAACGCCCTTTCTTGTTAAAATAACGAAACTGATTTCAGATTTACTAGTAATGAATCAAATTGCAAATTGCTTAGATGACATTTTTCAGCTCTCAGAATACATTCCATTTAACTATGCAGTAAATCGAATGATTGTTTGCAGTTAACAATATGTAAAAAGCTGTTTGGGCCAGGTCGAGAAACAGGTGGTTTACATCTGGAGGAAACGAATGTTTGAAAATGTCTATATACTATATATAAACTAATAATTAGAAACTTCCGCGTAATGCCCTTATGAAATAATTCACTGTATATTAGAAAAGTACGAGAAACAGACGCATATTTTTTCGAATGAAAAAAATCGAAAAATTATGTGCTCACTAAAATCAAAAATCTCAGGCGAACAACAAATAAGGTCTTGTAAGGCCTTATGTGTTGTTCCTTATAAGTTATGTGAATTTCCTTATAAGGCCTACTAAAATATACATACTTTTTGCTGCTGATCATTTAAATTCATTTCTTCGAATTGCTTTTTCAAACTTGAATACCCGATTCCTAAAAGAAAGTTGCTGATTTTGAAATTACGTATACTGCACAATTTTGGTCGTGCGTTTATGAATTTTTTCTAATTTTATTTCTTTATTATCGGAAGTACCCGATGTCAATTAAGTTAGATTGAAAGCAATGTATCTAACAACAGAGAGAACGATACCGTTGTAATCATTCTCTAACGATGTAAAAAATACGATTCATAGTTATACATTTTTCAGTCTGGTGCGATATGCAACCCCACATAAAAAATTTCGATAGCAAAATATAATTCTCTCTCATTGTATCAGAAGCAATGTCACTCAGCTTTTAGTGATTTTCGTCTTTCTAATCAAATGGCCATAACAGCTCAAGTTCCATCCAATATTTCACCTATATTCAACTTTAGTCGATTCAATGTCGAAAAATATTTATCATAATTGATCAGAAATCAATAACGCAAACAAACAAACAAACACACAAACAGACATTCTTCTTTATATACATAGGTTATGTAAAATTTACAAATTTTTTTATTAACAAAATGTACGAGTTGCAAGCGAGCAGTAGCAACACATTTCGAAATAAAACAATTCTATCTCCAACGCCCGAGACTGTTACCACTAGGAAAAATGAGTGCGAAAATTAGAACTTTCAGAATTTTTAATTAGTATTTTGGCTTATGAAAGTGGTTAAGATGAGAATAGTCGAAATGGCTTCCCTCGAATTTTCGGAATCGGGAATAACGTATTTAATATTTGGGAAAGCTATTTTTATTTCATCTTTTATCTATTTTCGTATTTTAACAAACTCTAGGATTTGAAACAGAGCAATGGTAACAACTTTCGAAATAAAGCAGATTTTCGTCTCCAGCTTGCGAGACTGTTGCCACTCGGAAAATGAGAAAGAAAATTATCGTTTTTCCGAGTTTTTAATTTATAGCTCTGATTTTAGCTACTTTTTTTTTTTTTTTTTTTTTTTTTGAGAAAAGTGACGTCGACCTATTCCGGGACCGATAAAAGAATTGTAGAAAGTTTGGTGGTGATAGCTATAGTAGTGACCGAGTTATGAGAGGACAAACACACAAACTTTCTTCTTTATATACTATATAGATAACAAGTATGAAACTTTCCCAAATGTAAGTATACGAACCGCGAGACTGTATTAAAATTTGGATTTACTTATTTGTCAAAAAAGAATTTTTTTAAAAATTTGACATCGCCAAAACATGAATATTTTCGTGATTTAAAAACATTTCGATAACTGGAAGTATATTACTACAAGCAACGATTGCAAAAATAAAGGTCGTGTAGGGACTTTTAAGCCGGATAAAGGATGTTGGTGTACATATACGTGAGCATATACATATACAGTTGGTACAGCTAACCTGCAATATAAAGAGAGAAGCAAGCCTACTCTTTAGAAAAATTTCAATATTTTTCGGCTAATCGTTTTTGAGTTATGCGAGATACATACACACATATATTATATCTACATACATACAGAGAACACGAAAAAATCCCTTTTGAATGCATTATAAAATATACTATGAAAAGGAAGAAGTCTTTATTCTGTCCGTATGAGATGTCGCACAATAATAATCCAAATGGATTCAGATATGGACAAAATGGATATTTCCACTGAAATGTGATACTTGAAAATTTTCTTGATTATAATACTTCCTTTATATTGTTGCGTGCGTACGGGTTCGTTATGAAATGAATGCACAAGTCCGATGAAAAATGAGCAAAAATTTATTATTATCACAACAAAAATGCTTAAATTTTCTCAAATTATCATGCAGTATTACAATATCTCGCAGTAGTTATCTTTTAACTACTCAAATGTCCAATAGAACGTAATTCAAAACAGCTAAAGAACGCTAATCCGCGAATTCGCTACAATCAACAACAGTAGTTTTCTAAACAACAACAAACTAAACAACTACTACAAACTGAGATGTTTTCCTCCTTTTATAAGATTTTAAAATCACGCGCTAGAATTTTCCAGCACTTTCTCGAAATCAAAAAGAGATATTTATTTATTTAACGCACGCGCTCTTGTATTTTTAATTTTTTTTTGGCTTAGCTTTCTTTTAATATTCGTCACGCGCTGCACTGCGCGAGAAATAAAACCATTTAATTTATAACTGAATTAACATTAGCTTTTTAAATACCAAATTCGTAACACTGCCCCCTTCCCAAGAACTGCACGTCCCGGGCAGTACAATCCCTGGACAGGAAGCTAAACTTACAACTGTGGCATAAATGCAACTGAAGCATAAACATTACATTACAATATCAAACAATATAAACAATAAATGCAATAACTAGCTTAAACAAATCAAATGCTATCAAATACTAAATACAAAACAAATACTAAATACAAATCAAATACTAAATACAAATCAAATACTAAATACAAATCAAATACTAAATACAAATCAAATACTAAATACAAATCAAATACTAAATACAAATCAAATCAAATACACATTTATAAACAAAAAGGACCATGGTCTGTAACTATTTACAATTATTTACATTACGTACTATGGCCATAGTAATGAGCTAACCTGTCGTAAGAGTTCGAAGACTCACGGATCCGAACCACGACGTCATTCGTGTTCAGCACTGTATATGGACCATCCGAAGGTGACTGTAATTTAGGGCTCAGTCTTTTTCGTTGAATTGGGTTCCAAAACCACACCTTGTCTCCTTTGTTGGATCTCTGTCTAGTAGCTCTTGTGTCGCATCTGGTCTTCACTTTCTCCGTCGCCAAGTTCACTCGCTTTCGTGCGGAACGGTGCATCACTTCAAAACGGGCCTTGACATCTTGGATGTGTTCCTCAGGCGATGAAGGCGCATCCGTACGGCGATGAAACAGGCGGTCACAAGGCAGACGAAGGTCTCGACCGAAGAGCATCTGAGATGGAGAATAGCTGGTAGTCTGGTGTTTCTTTTCGACCCTAGCATGATTTCGGCTGTTTCTCGAGCTGGTTCTTTCGGACAAAGCGTCGGCATTTCCAGGTGAGGATCCCTTCTTAGGATGGATAGTCATGTCTTCAGATCCTGAAAGCAGTTTGTTGTTTTTCAAGTCTAAGGAAAAATTGTATTTCCTTAAAAAGTCCAATCCGAGTATGCATGGATCTGTAATATCCGCCACATATGCTGTGTGATGGTAGGCGGCACTTCCAAACGTGATGTTTACGTTTAACTTCCCAGTTATGTCGATCTTGTCACCAGACGCAGTCTGAAGGGTAACACAGGATGGCGTCCAAATAAGTTTATCTTTAAACTGTTCAGCTAAATCTTTCCTAATGATGGTAACATTAGCTCCTGTGTCAATGATCATACTGCAAGGAACTCCATCGATATTCCCATTAATGGACAGTCCGTTATTGTTGCCACTCACTGTATAAATTTTAAGAGCTTTAAAACAAGGTTTTTCACTATCTGGCAACCTCCGTTCCTCGATATGGTCACTAATTTGTTTACTGCGTTGTTGCTGGGAAATGCTCTTATTTTCCGTACCTCGGGGTGTTCGGCAGTTTCTTCGTATGTGGCCTTCAACTCCGCAGTTCCAGCACTTAAGAATTAGTTTCTTTTCACTTCTGTTCTGTCTCAAGCCACTGACTTGTCTGGTAAAATCATCTGCTTTATATTCCGTACCCTGGGGTGTTCTGCAATTCCGTCTTAGGTGACCTTCACTACCACATCTCCAACACCTTAGAGCCACTTTCTTCTCGCTCCTACTCCGTATCAAATCTTCGACTTGTCTGGCTAAATCATCTAAACGAGCCATCAGTTGATCCACTGGCTCATGGACTCGCACAGCTCTAACTGGGTAGCGATCTCTACTAGTTGCTTGCTGGGCTGCCTCGAACTTCATGGCGTACAACAGAGCGCTTTTTATGTCCTTTACATCTGCCATTCGAAGAGCTTTCTGTATTTCAGCATCTCGGATGCCGTCGATAAAGTATTGTAAGGACAGGATTTCCCTTGTTTCTGTCGGGCATTCCGAAAAGGCGAGATGGGACAGCCTTTCAACATCCGCGGCGAGCTCCTGAAGTGTTTCGGTAGGCTTCTGTTGACGAGATTTTAATTGGAGCCTGGTGTAGTCTTTTAAACATTTCTCGCCGAAGCGCAGCTCCAAAGCGCCGGATAGAGCTTCGAAATCTAGCCTTTGATTTTCGGGAAGCGTCTGCAGGATATCCGCTGCGTCTGCTCTCAGAGAAGCGGCGAGATGACAGGCCTTAGCTTGGGAATCCCATCCATTCGCATCCGCAACGATAGAAAATTGTGTCCTATACACCTGCCAGGAGGTCTTCCCATCATATGTAGATAGTTTCAGAACGGAACGAGCAGGCATCGATAAAAATTTAAAACCTTCAGAATTGTTTCCTACCGTCGCTATGCACTTCTTTAGGCTGTCAACTTCTTTGGCGACGGCAGCAGAAACCCTATCATCAATTTGTTGTTCGACGGCAGAAACTCTCTCTTCTATATGTTCTTTTACAGAAGAAATTCTTTCTTCTACTTGTTCTTTTACCGAAGAAACTCTTTCTTCTATTTGTCCAACTTTAGTTTCAACCGCGTCTATTCTGCCTTCCATAGCCTCAAATTTATTTTCTATTACGCAGGTAATTTCTCTTTTCATTTCGTCCTGACCTGCTTTCATCTCGTCTTTAAGGGATTTCATCTCTTCCTTAACCCTCTGAGCGTTATGACCGGGTTTAGGCGGTCAAGACGGCCTACCTCGAAAGCGTTACGGACGCTTCTAGGCGGTCACTGGAAAAGTGTTCGAAAGCGTTACTGACGGTTCTAGGCGGTCAGTGATGAAGACCTCGAAAGCGTTATGACCGCTTTAAAGCGGCCGTGCAGATGTCTCCTGCCCCCCTTATTTCTGGAACCCTGGAGATGTCTAAATGACAGTTCTCAGTAGGAGGCAAAGAGGGTTGTCATTTTCGTTTTAGACCGCTATGTTTAATCGCCAAGAAAACGCTTGAACATGTAATGGTTTATAAACAACAAACAAACGTGGACATTCTTCGCGAAATGAAAAAGTAGCATGTAAGCATGTTTTTTCAATAGTCTCTTTAAACAGATAACATTTTCATAAAATATCCTTTAGTTTTTAAATTGATTGTTCAGAAATACGCGAAATGCTCGTGAATTCAATTAAAAAATAGCATTAGGAAATATTTAAACAAATTTACTTATGGATATATAGATACATAATTAAAACCGACAAGTTATAAGTTTTAATTATTCGAGCGAACGAATAGCGCATTTAATTACTGCATTTAATTTAATACTGCATTTAATATGAGTTATATATAATTACATGTAAAGAATAACATAATTAAGCAATAATTCAAATAAAAATTAGCCATCAACAGTAATTTATAATAAGCGTATTTTGAACGGGTTTATGAAGCATAATCTAATTTTATAGTAAAAATAATAATGGCGAATTATTTATTCATTTTGGAACAATATTCGTCGCTTATACTGGTTTGATGAAGTTCTGTTCAAATTCATTTCAAATATTCCAAATCTTTATATGTACATTGATTTCAATGCGATTTTTATTAGAAAAAAATTCAATTAGTTTGATTTTCTTACATAATTGTAATTACATTGTTCAACGCAAAATAACTACAAGCAGAAAGGCAAAGGTGTGTTAAAATTTCTGTATTTTGCTATATAAATTATTAAAATAACCAACCTACAGCCTAACAACTGAATGTCCGAAATATAACCCGCAACTTTTCTAAAAGTAACAAATTTCAGTTAAAAAAAACCGCAGTTAATAAATAAAACGAAATACTATTAAGAAAAGAAGCACGAAAATTTACTTTTTAGTCCAAAGAGATTTCAGTCCCGAAAAACTATTGCTTTCGTTTTGGCATTTTGCGTCGGACTCATAAACGTCGGTTCACTTTTCAAACTGTTGCCACAAAATGTTAGAGTCCTGCATTATATTTGAAGAAATTAAATAATGAAAAATCTGCATAAATGATTGTCTATTTCTCGCATTGTGATAAAACAATGGTACATAGAGCCATCGAATTTTGAATGACGAAATCCTACTGCGAATATGGGCATCTGAAATCCCAAATTTGGAATTTGTTTTATTATAGATTTTATATTTTGTAAAACTTTAACGAATTTTTGATTTACAAACTCAATGCTTTAAAAGCGAGAAATGGCAACGTTATATATAAAAAAAAAAATACTTTTATCTCCAGCTCGCGAGACTGTGTATATCGGAAATTCTAAAGATATGCTTAATTTAACATTATTTTGCGATATTGCTCTTGAACTGAATTTTATGGTTTAAGTGCAAAGAACATGATATTTAATAAATAAAGGTAACACTCAAAACGTTAAAAAAACGCCCCTTTGGACATAATTTAAAATCTGAAAAATTTCAGATTTTTTTTTTTTTTTATTTATGTTTGCTTACTTTATTTTTAGTTCAAAGGGGCAATTTTCCCTGAAGAACTTTTAATTTCGCTTTGGCATTTTTCATTGAAAACTATAAACGGCGGATCACTTTTCAAATTGTTGCCACTAAATTTTATCGCTCTGTATTATACTTAAAGAAATTAAATAATGAAGAATCTGCATGAATGTACGTATGTTTCTCGCATTGTAATAAAACAACGGTACCTAGAGCTATCAAAATTTCAAAAATGGTAGCCCTAATTTGAATTTGAAATTTGTTTTATTATCGATTTCATATTTTATAACACTTCAACGAATTTTTGATTAAAAAACTAAACGATTTCAAAGCAAGTTCCAAAGCGATTTTATCTCCAGCGCGAGAGACTCTAAGATACGCTCATTTTAAAATAATTTTGAGATATTGCTGTTGAACTGAACTTTGTGGTTTGAGTACGTAGAACATGATATTTAATGAGGTAACACACAAAACGTTAAAAACACTCCTTTGGACGCAGTTTAAAATCTGAAACCTTTCATATTTTTATTTATTAGTTCAAAGGGGCTTATTAGTATTTAAAACAATAGTCCTTGAGAGACTATTGTTTTAAATACTAATACTGTTTTCGTTTTTGCGATTTTGCGTTGAATCACTATAAACGGCGAATCACTTTTCAGAGTGTTGCCACCAAACGTTAGAGTCCCGCATTACATTTGAAGTAAGTAAATAATGAAAATCTGCGTAAATGTGTGTATATTTCTGGCATTGTGATAAAAAAAAGGTTTGCAAAAACGCCATCCAAGTTTGAACGCCGTAATCCTCCTACGAATATGGGCATGTGGAAGATCAAATTTGATATTATCTATTTCATATTTTGTGAAACTTTAATGAATTTTTGAGTAACAAACTCAACGATTTCAAAGCAAGCAATAGCAACACTCTACGGGGGTGGAAACCTTTTTATCTCCAGCGCGCGGAATTGTGTACCGGAAATTCTAAATATATGCTCATTTTAAAATTAATTATCGACATTGCTATTGAACTGAATTTTATGGCGTAAGTGCAAAGAACATGATATTTAATAAATAAAGGTACCACACAAAACGTTAAAGAAATGTCTTTTTGGACGTAATTTAAAATCTGAGACCTGTAAGATTTTTTTTTTAAAAATTTTTATTGTTTTTTGAATGCATGTTGTTTGCGAATGACGCAGTAGTCGTGTATAATTTGAATATATAATAATTATTTGTGCTATTTTTTATTTGAAATGCATAGAATTCTCTAAAATAGTAGCATTCTTAGATTGAATATTGTCTAAGCAGGTTCAATGATATTTTAACTTCATTACCATATCAAATACAGTTTCTTTTTAATTTAAAAACTTCGCCAGCGGTCTGAAGCAACTTTTTGAATCATAGGATGAGTTTTACTAAAATTTGTAGTAGTCCGAATTTTTATAAGTATTCAGAGTTACTGAAATAAAAAAAGCTAAACTTTTTAGAATTTTTTTTATCAAAGTATTACATCTTAGGCTAGCAAGACCTGATTAGTAAATCTGGGAAAGGATCTATGATTGTTTAGTAAGAAGTAAAAAAAAAGTACTCTAGGTCTAAGCAGTAAAAGAAAGCCTGTCCCTCTATCGAAAATTGTCACGTATGTTAGAAAGATTTTGCAAGACATTAATATTTTAGCTCAAACATGATTTTTTCAAAATTTAGTCTCTTGTTTTGGAGATGGTGTTCAAGCATCATAATTTTATTTTCACATGTGCAGAATTTTTATATTTTTTATTGATCGCTGTATTTTTAACTTCCATAGCATAAATTAAAGAAATACACATAGCAACTTCAGCCATAAACAGATGACTTAAGAGAAATTTGTTTTGACATATTATGTGAAAGATTAATAAGTACTATAACACAACAATATTACATGACAGTAATATTAAATGCTTTTGCATTTATGTTACATGACAGTAATTAGAAAACAATAACTGTAGATGCGAAAAAAACCTGTACTTATAAACTTCTGCATTTTTAAAGAAGGTACAAAATAGTTCAGAATAGCAGATGGTTTTCAGATCATTCAGTAAGGTCATCGTAAGTATATTCTCTTCACGTTTCGGAAGAACTGTAGTAGTTCAGATTTGTTGTAAAAGACTAATTACACCCCTGGGGATTGGCGTACTTACGGAACGGAAAAACAAGCTTTGAAACATACTCATACAAAAGTCCTACCTTTTGTTCGACAGATAAATGACAGATGTGATAATTTGAACACATGCTTTCAATCAGTTGTTTCCTTCTAACAAAGCGTCTTGGGCGGCTAGCAGGATCCTAGCAAAGTCTTGTAATAGTCTCTTGTTTTAAATATGCTGTATTCGAACTCAAATTCAAAGACGGGCATTTAAAGATTTTATTAATGCTTTTTTTTTTTTTTTTTTTTTTTTACATTCGACGATTCAATATTTGTTTAAAAAATAAACACATAAATAAACTTGCATAGCAGATCAAAATTATGTTGCTGTGGAAATGTTTCATCAACAGTTATTAGTAGTTATAACAGCATAACTAAATAAGCCCATTTTGAAATATGGATGATATTGCATTCATTATTTTTAATCTGAAACAATATCAAGTTGTTATTACTAGGTAAAATGGCTTAAAATAAGCTCACACATTATAAGAAAATTTTTTGAAATGAAAATTGGATTCACTTTCTTTCACATAATTTCTGACCAGTTCTTCCAAAATATTTTAAAGCTTACTTTACTACATAATAGAAATGTCTCCACGTTCGTTGTTTTTAGTTAGTAATTTTAATTGGGGCTGTTATATAAGAAGGCTATTTATCGTTGTTGTGTTATAGTACTTATTTTATTGTATAATGCAAATTTTTATCAATTGGTTAATTTTATAATGTATAGAGGAATTTAAAACAGAACAAAAGTAATTTCCACCGTTATAATATGTCCTTAAATGGTTCCCAATAAAAACATAGTTAACTGAGTAGTATACTACATTATATTAATTAATTTACTAACCAAATAGCAAAAACATTTCAAATTCGAAATCCATCTTTTAACTAAGTACTTTTTGCAAAGTAACAAAAATTCTAATCCCTTTGTTGTTTAAATTAAAGATAAACAAAAAATGTTGTTTTTTCCCCATGAAATGTTAATTTTATATTATTTGATAAAAACTGGGAAGTGCAAAATCAAAATCCTGGCGAAATACATATACTTATGAATGAACACAGCACACAAACATTTCTTCACCCTAAGCACGAACACAAATCATATTTTAAACAGCTTAAAATGAATCTACTTTCAAAGTATTTAATTTTTGATAGATAATGACAGCTGAAAATATTTTCCAATATTACAAGATAAAATGAGGTTATTTCTCAAATAGTTTCACAAATAAACTCACAAAATAAAGAACGCTTTTATAAATTTTTAATTTGCAATACGTTAGATGCTTTATTGAAGAATTTGCAATAATATCGTTCTGATTTTCATTTTATACAAGATTGTCATCATGTTTCACTGATGAGCAACTTGCTAATTATTAGTCCAATGTAGAGTCCTCCTTCTGTTTTCTCATAAAATCGCCTTTGTAAATTTAGAGTTTAATTTAGCAAAACGTTTTCCACCTAAGTGGTAAAATGTCTTCATAAAGAATTCCCTAAAGAAATCTGCCGTGTATTTATGTTGCATTTAGGGATATTTTCAAAAACACACGCTGCTGATTTTTATTTTTAATAGGTGAACAAAAGAAATATTTTTTTAAGAAAGAATATAACTTAACTGCAAGCTATGTCTTATTCCTAGATAGCGAAGCTTGATTACAAACTCAATTTTTAAAATACATTTAATTATCTTTATGCTTTAAAAAATGTCTTGTCTGGTATTTGGCCACCCACTTAACTTACGCGTTGACCATTTAAATAGAACACTACCAAATGGCACATTGAAAATGATCATATTCATCTCAGTGAGATGGATATGATTCGCATATCTTTTCTGTTTCGCATCTCTTTCTCGGAAACAAATCTACCTATGTAGTATATTAATGTATAGGTAGCAGACATTCTGTCACTGTCAGCCGAACGGTAAAGTCGCTGAATAGTCGCAGAATACCGAGTTCTGACTTAAGTTCGATTCTAAGAGACCGGGCTGGCTGCATGGGAGTTTTCATAGTTTTCCGTATATATAACATATATACGAGCAGTTTCTTTAAAAAGTCCTGGGGCCCACCAGCGGCCGAGCGATTAAGTCGCTGAACACTGGTAGTTCGGTCCGAGGTTCGAATCCCGCGAACGGGCTGGCTGCATGGGTGTTTTCGTGGTTTTCATCATGTGTAACGTGTATACGAGCCAGTTTCCCTTAGAAAGTCCTCCACGACGCCATCCCTCCCCTTAGGCAGATAGCCCTCGAGGCTTTGCCGTAATTAAATAACCTAAACTTTAAAAAGTCCTCCACGAAGAGACCCTCCTCTTAGGCAGACAGCTCTAGTATGCTTTGATGTAGTCAAATAAGCCAAAACATTCTGTTGGCAAAAAAGCAAGATTGCATTTATCATGAATAATTTCTAATGCAAAAGTTATACTTGTCACTAAGGAAAGAATTTATTTTTGTGTAAAATTCAGATTGCTTGAATTTTAATAATTCTCAGAAACGAAACACAAATAACAAAAAACTAAAAAAAATATTCATAATTAATTAGGATATATAAACGATGTAATCATTAAGCATATTTTTAGTAAGAAAGAATATTTTGTAATAAATAATTGAAAAATATATTTAATACTAAAGAATCCTCTATATATCTCTACAAAGTATAAAAATTACAAATATTTTTCAAGGTGCATGTGTATGTATATGTACCTGATAAAAATATTTACATTGTTTATTATTCTAGCGATATTTTTAACCAGGTGCATATTTTCCGTGAGTCATTTTCCGGAGAATTTTTTTCCCGATATACATTTTCAGGATATTTTCTTGGCATTCGTTTTACTCAAGTGGTTATATTAAAGTGTTATTTTGTATGCTGTGAAACCTAACTAGAATTTATTTTCATTCCATAGTTGCTTCACATAAATTTTCGATTTCATGTAATATTCAGTTTCATAATTGCACTATCATTTTGAGATTTACTATACTTTTCAGTTTTTTTTATTAAATGTTGTCTACAACTACTTTCAATAAAATACTGATATGATATATAATAGGGAAATATAACATACACGCGCACACATGCTCACAAACTTACATCACCATATGTATACACAGTGTTTTGTATTGTGTGTTTACATATATATATATATATATAGTTTACATA
Organism: Stegodyphus dumicola; assembly: GCF_044657685.1. Lineage (NCBI taxonomy): Eukaryota > Metazoa > Arthropoda > Arachnida > Araneae > Eresidae > Stegodyphus > Stegodyphus dumicola. The sequence goes on along the minus strand of NC_140772.1, from coordinate 13,802,632 downwards.
TAACAGTTTTAATAATTTTAACAGCAAAACAGTTTTAATAATTCCTACGAAAAGTGTGATAAATTTTCACGAAATAAACTGCTTAAATTTATATATATATATATATATATATATATATATATATATATATATCAAGCAAGGTAGTAATTACAATTTTGAAAAACTAATTTTGGTCTAGAAAACATCTTGTGCAATTTTTGGAGCAACAGCTCTTGGTAACTTTTATGCGAGCTTACTACATTTATATATATATATATATATGTAATGATATTTTTAAATCAATTGATTAAATTAAATTCTATTAATATCGCTTAATAATGTGTTGGCGATTCTCTATCTAAATTGCATCCCTGTTCCTAAATTTTGGCGAAATCCTTTCTTTAGTATAAAATATATTAACCTGTTGGCGCCCGCCAAATCGCCAAACTCATAAATCTGTCATATTACATAAAGTACTTAAGAACACTCCTGATGAGAAGATAGCGTCACCTCGTGATTTCAATTAATATCGCTGATTGGAGGAGCCTCGTGACGTACACATATGTATAAGTAGGGCTTCTGCTCAAGGTACGAGGAGAACGCTTGGGAGATGGATGCTAAAATAAACCTACCACTTTATATTCCAAAATTTGTCTCATTCCCGTTGCCCCGGCTGCACAAAACAAATAATGTATGAGAAATTACATTTCAGAAAGCCGGTAGGATACCACCTTCAAAGGGATTATCTAAAAAAGAAGATACCCCAAGGATTATACGGATAAAATGTTACGCACTTAAGATGAATTTGCCGCTGTGCGACTTCTATGTTTCTACATTTTTCTGTAGGCGTTCTTGCTTCAAGAGAATCATCCTTCTGTTACTTGTATTCTGGTATACTGCAGATTATTTTACGTCCAGAGAAGCATCTTTCTGCTCCCTGTGATGTGTGATTTGTGTTTCCATCGGAAGTTCGTCGTTCATCAAATGTGCTCTTACCGTTGACCTACTTTTGAGGATGGAAATCTTTCCCTACGTCTGCGCCGTTCTGTGTTGCTCTCGAGAGCTTTGTGCTTGTGTGGTGATTGATCGTGTTTTGTGAAAATCTAATCAAGAGTGCACAAAAATGTGTATTTTCGTGTCGATTTCATCACTCGTATTCTCGTCACAATAAGTCAAACAGAAGCAATTAGTAAAAAGATTGGCGATGCAAATGATATTATTACTATTGAGTTATAATTACTGATTTAATAATAGTGTTTTTATTTTGAAAATTTTAAAAAGTATTATTTTGGTATAAATGTATTTTAAATTTGGTATTTAAAGGATGTATTTTGGTTTTAATATCGTTTTGGGAAAATTTAAAGAGTATTATTTTTGAGTTAGTTTTATTTATGAAAGTATTATTAATTTTATTTATGAATGTATTATTAGTTTTATTTATGAAAGTATTATTAAAAGAATAATGGCTAATGAAAACCTCTCTGATCCTGATTATTCATTAAGGGCAGCTAGCGCTGAACCTGACACAAGTATAATTCCCTTTGACGCGCAGAATGATATGGATATAAATTCATGGCTTGAGTACTTTAACAAAACTCATTTAGATAAAGATGAAACGTGGAAGCTTAATAATGTAGCTCGATATCTAAAAGGTAATGCACTTAGCGTATTCGTTTTCTGTTTCTGTTGATTTTTTTTGGGGAGGGAATGAATTCAAACAAAGCAGCATTGAGGGACGAGGTGGTTTTTGTGTTATGAAAGCATTAATATTGGCATTTCGAAATTTTTTGGGGGTAGTTTTTAGGCGGGAATTTCATTAGTAGATTGACTCATCTTTACTTAGACCTACGCGAATTTTTTGCTGTCTTTTTAGTCTCATTCCCGTTTATTTTCAATAATTGTGTAGATATTTTTCGTGTATCTATATATTATAAGCTTATTTTTCTTTTTTGTTAATATTAATCGTAGTTAATTATTTTAATCTTAGTTGGTTTGTGCTTCCATCAAAAAGGTGTGACTTGCTTTGAACAATTTCACGAAGCTAAGAAATAGGAAAATTTATAAACATTTTTGTATATAGGACTTGTGTATATAGATATGTATCTCATTTATCCGTATATATTCAAGAATATTGTGTATATCCAGGAAACCATGTATACAGCCATAATACAGAGTTTTTTCATTCTTATGCAAACGCTTCTACTCATTTTCGTGCTTCACTGCAATGCTCGCTTAGTCGCACTTTTAAAAGCTCTGGCGGCGCAGTGTTCCACCTCATGGAACACCCACAGAATTAAAACGGTAAGTGCAATTTTTACAACATTTTACCTGTATACTTATTTAGGACTAAATAGACTGAATACAACGTTTCTTGCTGAAATTCCGACTTTAACGTACAGTGCGCCGCATAGGATTAAATATTTTAGTTCTATGTTACGCAAATTGTATTTCTCTCTTTGTACCGAGGAGAGGCACAGACACAAATTTGTTAGGATCGTAAAGATCGGGTTTAGAGCTTTTAAGTTGCGGTGAGTTTCAACTAAGCAGAGGTTCTCCTGAGTTTGTTGAGCCGCTACTGAAGTCGGAGATTTCAAAGAGTTCTTCGCCGTTCCTCAGCCAACTTAATGTTTGAAAGCCAATAAAGTAGTTTCGGTCAACATTATGACTCTGAGGTTTCTTGGGTTCTACACTGAGGGAACATCAAGTGAATTTACAGTCCACTACTTTTGAACGACGGGACATACAGTTTTCACACACAATTTATTCGAAAATGTTTTAGTTATTGCTTGAACTTTTAGAACGAAGTTCTCAGCGAACCACTTTTTTTTACGACCAATTCTTAAAAGTATAGTTGTGGAATTCTGGTACTAATTCTCATCTTTTTAAGATTTCAAATTTAGGTAATATTTTATTACTGCATTTTACAATATAAAGGAAGTATTATAATCACGAAAATTTTCAAGTATCACATTTCAGTGGAAATATCCATTTTGTCCATATCTGAATCCATTTGGATGATTTTTGTGCGACATCTCATACGGACAGAATAAAGACTTCTTCCTTTTCATAGTATATTTTATAATGCATTCAAAAGGGATTTTTTCGTGTTCTCTGTATGTATGTAGATATAATATATGTGTGTATGTATCTCGCATAACTCAAAAACGATTAGCCGAAGAATATTGAAATTTTCTAAAGAGTAGGCTTGCTTCTCTCTTTATATTGCAGGTTAGCTGTACCAACCGTATATGTATATGCTCACGTATATGTACACCAACATCCTTTATCCGGCTTAAAAGTCCCAACACGACCTTTATTTTTGCAATCGTTGCTTGTAGTAATATACTTCCAGTTATCGAAATTAATATTAAATCACGAAAATATTCATGTTTTGGCGATGTCAAATATTTAAAAAAATTCTTTTTTGACAAATAAGTAAATCCAAATTTTAATACAGTCTCGCGGTTCGTATACTTACATTTGGGAAAGTTTCATACTTGTTATCTATATAGTATATAAAGAAGAAAGTTTGTGTGTTTGTCCTCTCATAACTCGGTCACTACTATAGCTATCACCACCAAACTTTCTACAATTCTTTTATCGGTCCCGGAATAGGTCGACGTCACTTTTCTCCAAAAAAAAAAAAAAAAAAAAAAAAAAAAAAAAAAAAGTAGCTAAAATCAGAGCTATAAATTAAAAACTCGGAAAAACGATAATTTTCTTTCTCATTTTCCCAGTGGCAACAGTCTCGCAAGCTGGAGACGAAAATCTGCTTTATTTCGAAAGTTGTTAGCATTGCTCTGTTTCAAATCCTAGAGTTTGTTAAAATACGAAAATAGATAAAAGATGAAATAAAAATAGCTTTCCCAAATATTAAATACGTTATTCCCGATTCCGAAAATTCGAGGGAAGCCATTTCGACTATTCTCATCTTAACCACTTTCATAAGCCAAAATACTAATTAAAAATTCTGAAAGTTCTAATTTTCGCACTCATTTTTCCTAGTGGTAACAGTCTCGGGCGTTGGAGATAGAATTGTTTTATTTCGAAATGTGTTGCTACTGCTCGCTTGCAACTCGTACATTTTGTTAATAAAAAAATTTGTAAATTTTACATAACCTATATATATAAAGAAGAATGTCTGTTTGTGTGTTTGTTTGTTTGTTTGCGTTATTGATTTCTGATCAATTATGATAAATATTTTACGACATTGAATCGACTAAAGTTGAATATAGGTGAAATATTGGATGGAACTTGAGCTGTTATGGCCATTTGATTAGAAAGACGAAAATCACTAAAAGCTGAGTGACATTGCTTCTGATACAATGAGAGAGAATTATATTTTGCTATCGAAATTTTTTATGTGGGGTTGCATATCGCACCAGACTGAAAAATGTATAACTATGAATCGTATTTTTTACATCGTTAGAGAATGATTACAACGGTATCGTTCTCTCTGTTGTTAGATACATTGCTTTCAATCTAACTTAATTGACATCGGGTACTTCCGATAATAAAGAAATAAAATTAGAAAAAATTCATAAACGCACGACCAAAATTGTGCAGTATACGTAATTTCAAAATCAGCAACTTTCTTTTAGGAATCGGGTATTCAAGTTTGAAAAAGCAATTCGAAGAAATAAATTTAAATGATCAGCAGCAAAAAGTATGTATATTTTAGTAGGCCTTATAAGGAAATTCACATAACTTATAAGGAACAACACATAAGGCCTTACAAGACCTTATTTGTTGTTCGCCTGAGATTTTTGATTTTAGTGAGCACATAATTTTTCGATTTTTTTCATTCGAAAAAATATGCGTCTGTTTCTCGTACTTTTCTAATATACAGTGAATTATTTCATAAGGGCATTACGCGGAAGTTTCTAATTATTAGTTTATATATAGTATATAGACATTTTCAAACATTCGTTTCCTCCAGATGTAAACCACCTGTTTCTCGACCTGGCCCAAACAGCTTTTTACATATTGTTAACTGCAAACAATCATTCGATTTACTGCATAGTTAAATGGAATGTATTCTGAGAGCTGAAAAATGTCATCTAAGCAATTTGCAATTTGATTCATTACTAGTAAATCTGAAATCAGTTTCGTTATTTTAACAAGAAAGGGCGTTTTTATGCATAGTGCTGGAAATAGATTAAAGATTTAATAAAAATTAAATTTTAGGTTCGAGTTCCATTTGACGAATATCAAAATGTTTACCTTGAAATACTAATAAAAGTATTTTGAAAATAGGAATGTAATTTTTAATTATTTTAAATCTATTTACTCTAAAGCAAAATGCCGTTACATTAAATATCAGAGGCACAAGTAGAAGATATAGAACTGGATATAGATGGCTAGAAGTAAGAAACAAACAGAAAAGAAAGAGAGAGATCAGAGTAAAATTATTCTTGTTAAATTCAAATGGAAAGAATTTGAAAATGCTATATTTCAATAGCTAAGATTTAGTTAACTCTAACAGGGAGAAGTACCTCATATGGGCATAGTATACATCATAACGGAAGTGGTGAAAGCATACGGTATCGTGTTTTTACTATTTGAACACTTTCGAAGATCTGAATGATGAGTTTATATATGTCAAATACTCTATTAATTACTTATCTCTATCTATCTGTAATTATACACGTACTGTCCAGCAATGAATGCTCGATATATAGGTCACAGCCACTATCCCACCAAAAGAGAAAACTTTCATTTATGAAACTTCCTAGTACGTCTGCCAGGGAAACGAAAACAGGCTTTACATCTAACATTATCCTGCACATTTTTATGAAACATTAACATTTTGATTCGACCCTTTTGTTTTATTTTGTTTTGAGTTTTGTTCAAGCAAACGTTTCGAAAATCATTCCTACTTGTAAATACCTGTTTGTTTCTTGTATGTTTGGGGCACCATTGGTCATGTGGTTAGGATTGCAGAATACTGAGAGTTTTATGGAACTGATCATCCCAATTGTAATTTCCATTATTTATATACAAAAACAATATAGGAGCATGAAAAACACCAATATGGATAGTTTAATAAGACGAAACTTCAGCTCGTAAGTGCTGATAAAAAACAATGTACAATAACTAAATGTTACTGTAGGATGTTTATTATAGCTTAATAAACAATATTCTGTTTTTTCTCAAACACAGCGTTAAAAATACCAAGTGGTTGACACGAAGCCACATAAATTTCATTTGACTAATTATTAATATATTATTATATCATAATATTAGTTAGCAGTGGTAAATCTAGGTATTAAAAAACCGTAAACACGAATTTTTGAAAATTTTAATATTTCTCCTTTGGCCACGTTTGAATTATCCATTTGAAATTAGGCATCAAGAAGGTGGCAAGGGGCCTTCATTTTCAAGGAATGATTTCTACCGGCAGTAATTTTACAATAATGTTATAAGATTAGACATAATAAATCTGACAGCATGAATGCATTATATGAAAAAAGCACGGAATTTGCATTATTTGGCTGTAGAATGTTATACTAATTCTCGATTATCCGTGTGTGGAATACCCGTCTTGCAATTTGGAGCTAGGTACCGTTGAAGCAATTTTAAGCGACCAGCGAATATATTTTTCATTTAGTCAATTTAATAGAAATTTTAATCTTTTTAATTGCAGTTTTACATTATTTTGATTACCATTAAAAACGAACGTGAGTAACTCATCTGAAAATCTATAAGCTGTGAGAGAAATCATATTGAATGATCTGAGCATACAGAGGAGACTAATTATATGCCTTTGGCTTTACAATCCTTGATCGAATATTTCATTTTCAGAGTAGTGTTTTTGTGTTTATTGCAGCTTGTAGGATGATGAGTGAAATTGCTTGGAACTCCGTGCATTAAATAAGTGCAAACATTGGTTACAGACCTTGTTAATTAAAAAAAATTAAACTTTACAAAAAATAATGTTACAGAATACATATATTTCTTTTACATTCCGAATCAATTTTTCGTACCTAGTTGAGTAACATAAATTATGACAAACTTTGAGAAATTAATTTAAAAGAATTAAATATGAAAAAAAAGAATTTAACAAAACAATTATAACTTGGCTGTGCGAGAAATCTCACAAATACTACGTTTATGTTTCTGAACAAATGCATAATATTCCCGCCATTTCTATCTATCAATTTTATCATTTATCTCTCACACCCTTTTTTATGAAAATCTGTGATAACACTTTTTGAACATTTAGACAAATAAATGAAACTTATACAGATTGGACTGTCAAATACCTCGAAAAATTAGTTGTTAAATTTCAAAAAATTTCAGATTTCATTACGAGATATATCTGACATCGAAACAGGTCTCAATTCGATTAAGTCATGGATTTTTAGAATTATGTTTACAGTTTGAAATTATCCTTATTATATGAAAAATATTAAATAAATTTGTTATATATCAGTTTCCTTGCACACTCTTATGCTATATGTACTTTAACGTACAAAGAACGTTATAGAATAAAACGCTATAGAACATTATAGAAAGAACGTTAATGAATAGTGTTATCAATGGTTATTTAAACCGAACTGCTGTGCGTTTTTAAGGCCGAGCGGTAGCTTTCTAATTAACACGCTGAGTTCGGCGCCGAATTTGCTGTCCTTTCCGTTCAGCCGGCAGCGAGCTAAGCCTTAAAGCTAAGCCGTATTTTTGTTTAGAATGTTTCAATACATTTCATTAATGCTAAATTTGATCACATTTCATTGAGACTATATTTATTTTTTAACTTATACTGTCGGTTCCGTGGAACGACGCCAGGCAAACGAAAATTCCAGTGTCGGTTCCCAGGGACCGACGCCGGCCACAAGGAAAGTTCACTGTCGCTCCCCAGAGACCGGCGCCGCGCTCAACGTGTTAAGAAAGTTTCGGGCCGGTAAGTAAATACGTATTTAATTCAAATATATGAATTGATATGTAGTCTATATATATGATTGATTGTATTTGAGTTCCATTTCGAATACTCAAAACTTAAACACAAAGAACTAGAGGCAGCAGATACATAAATCAGTTTATTGAACGCAATTTAACAGAATCGTTACAGGTGATGAGATGTGGGTAGCTCACTTCACCACAGAAAACAGCAACTCACGATTGATTGGCGTCACAGGGATCCACGCGCCGGACGATCCTCAGTCTATGCACGGAAATTGAAGTCCACGGTATTCTGGGATAGTAAAGGCATTCTGCTCATTGACGTATTGGCGAGTGGTGCTCCGGTGAAAGCTGATCTTTATTGCGCTTTACTAGAGAACATCTGAAGAGCCATTCAGAACAAATGGTTTGGGATGCTCAGTGCTGGTGTTGTGGTGTCCTACGACAACATCGGACGCATACGGGGAATTCCACAAAATATATGTTGCAGACGTTTCGCTGGGAGATGTCTGACCATCCATTCTGTGGCTCCGATCTTGCTGTTAAATACTTCCACGTGTTATTGCACCTGAAGACGTTCTTGTCTGGGCACACTTTCCTACAGGTGAAATGTTGCAGACAAATGTGACGGGATGCCTTTCTTCCCAGGCGACAGACTTCTATGACACTCTAATGGAAATAGGTAACCGACGCTATGACAATTGGTATAGTTCCGATGTTTCTTATGCTGAGAAGTAGCAGAAATGTAGCTGTATCTTTTGCAATAAGTTTTTCCAGGTAATAAGACTTTGTTTTTTATGGTTTACGGCAAAGTAATTTTTCGGACGACCCTCTTATTGTTTAAATAATCATTATCAAATGAATATACCTTCATCTAAATCAATATCTAACTCATTGAAATCATCATCTATATAAATTTCCTTCTAAATCCAATCAACTTCATCTGCTAATCTAAGACATCTAACTAAGCATAACTACCCAAAACACATCTTCATGTTAAACCATCATATATATATTATCATCATCATCGTCATTGAAAATATCGCCAAATTAAGATAAATCATCATAGCTCAAATCAACTAAATAAAAAGCAGTATCATCTAAATCACCACCATCAACAATATGATTCACATTTGATCATCGTCTTCATCAAGTCAACCTTCTAATTCACAATCAAAATTGTTATCTGAATAACCAAGAAAGAAATTATAAAATGATCACCAGATAATTCAAAACCATCATTTAAATAATCATCATCATCGAAATCATACCTTCAGTTTAAACCGTCGTATATGTCATCATCACCATTATCATCGTCGAGATAGATAAATCATAATCTTCCAGATCATCTAAATAGAAAGCAATATCAACCAAATCATCATCTTCTTCATCCTCATTTAATCATCGTCTAACTCCTCTAAATTATTATATAAATCACTCTCACATCATGTATAAAATCGTCATCAGTCAAAACTATGTCACCATCAAATTCATCTAAATATTTATTATCACTTAATACACATCGTCATATTAACCATCATGTATATCGCGTCACCATGATCATCGTCAGAATAAGATAAACCATCATCACCCAAATCACATCAGTCATTCTAAACCATCCTATGTATCATCTTCATCATCATCATTGGAGTCGTCGTCAGAATAAAAGAACTTCACCTAGATACAAAGCCCGATCACCTAAAGTTTTATTATAATCCTACTCAATTATTCATACTCTTCATCACTAAACCATATACTCACGATCACCTAAATAAAAAATCATCAGCAGTTAATCTAAATTGTCGTCCTCAAAATTCCAGTTAAATTATTCAAATCATCGTCGTTTAAATCACGACTTTTTAGTGCTTCGCTAGTGTGCCGTCAAATAGAGCCAGTTTCATTCAGGTACAGACAGAAGGATATCACCGGAAGTTCACTATCGTTGGTACAGGTGTAGTAACCAACCGCCCTCAGGAGATGCCAGAGGCTTGGGGACGTAGCCGAAACCTATGCCATCTTAGATAACGTGACACTCGGAAGTGACGTATGAGTTTGAATAACGTAATGTTTCAAAAAGTTTGGTTTTTGTGACAACGAAAATATTTTTTAAAGTTTCATTTCTTCCAGAAACGACGAATTGTTTTCTTTTTTTTTTTAGGCAACGGCCTCTTGAACCCCTTGAAATCTTGTTTGAAACATGTTTTGCGCGCTTTATATTATGTATATAGTTGAGATTACTTAAAACATGTTTTGCACGCCTTATATTATGTATATATTTAAAAGTATACTATACTAGTGATATTTGTTTTATTGTATATTGTGTACCGTTATGTTTAATAAATTAGAGGATAAAATTTCAAAGATAGAGATTATTTTCCTACTATGGCGAGTGCATAGACGAAGCTGCCTCGTGCTTGAAAGAGCGTGAGGTGATAGATGTACTTTAATTACGTAAAAATCTTCAAACCTTAAGAACAGCAGATTTTCAGAAAAGGTAATCCAAAAATGGCCAATTCAACATTGTCGCTATAGGGTTTCCAACACCCCTTAATAAAAAGGAGTAAAATATTTTTAAAAAATGACATTTATGGAAATACGAAATAGAAATATGTTTAGCTTATAAGAGTATATAATATTTCTGTAAAATAAATAAAGTGAGCATTTAAAAGCAATTTTTTAAAATAAAAAACCAAAAGGAAATATTTATAGTTTTTAAAATCAGCATTACTTTTGTAAAATGAAAGAACTTAAAATCTTTTTAAAGTAAAAATTGCGAAAAGAAAAATTTAAATTAAAGTTTCACGTTATTAAACTAAATATTGAAGAGAAAAACATTTTTGACACGAGAAAGGGAAAATAAAAGAATTTAAAAGTCAAAATTGCATTTACACAAGTTGCAACTTTGATAGAGATTCGCGTTCCTTTAAGCCTCGGGCGTCTTCCTATGACGGTCGGTTACTATTAAGCTTGTTATTGTAAACTGGCTATTGAAATTACAGTCGGTATGCGCAAAGGGGGCCTGAATCTTCATCCTGAAAAATAAACAAAATTATTGTTACACATCACATAAAAATATCAGTTAAAATGATAATTCAATTCTGAGTCACAAGCATGAGAATATTTGAGAAGGTTATATGGCTTACGCAAATAACCAAAATGAAAGGTACTCGAAACGCATGTCTGTGCACTGTCTGCAAAAGATCAGACCGGATCTTGGTCGTTTGTGGTAGGCATTGACTTGCAAGTACAAATGTGTTTTGAAAAACGTAAATGTTTGCGCTTTGGTACTTTTAAATTTAAAGTCATTTGTTTTGTAAAAATTACGAAGCCTAGCTCTTCATATGTTTCTCCGACACTCATAATTTTATGAGGAAAAAGTTTGCCTTGTTATGAAATAATTTTGGACATAAGTATCTCCGTCTGATTTCGATTGACATCAGTCAATTGTTTTGTGATTTATTTATTATAACCAAAAGGAAAGTTTTTGAAATGAAGTCTAGGTATTGGAGGAAAGAATAATTAGTAAAATGTAGAAAACTGATACTTTTATTTTCAGCTTTTTTGAAATGAACCCATTATGCAGCATGCCAAAAAAATTAAAAAGACTTCTCTCGAAATTTAATTTTCAACGTTCTGTTTTGCAAATGAAAATACCAATTAACAATAGACAGAACTCGTCCTTGACTTTCTAAATTATTCTAGAAATCCTTGACTTCCTATAGCTGGTAAAAACCTGAAATCTCTTACTAAATTTGTCATGGAATATGCCAGTAAATTTCAAACGTAAAAATGTGCGCCATTTGTTTTTACATAAAATTTCTCATATAAATAATTCTTGGATTAGACTTTTTTTGAAAAGTATCTTGACCCAAAACGTTTAAGCTGTTTTCTTAAAACATTCGTTTGCTATTGAAAATTTTATAAATATAACTAGACTGAGTTTTGAATAAATGAAATTACAACGCATAAGCACATTGTTGGAACATTTTGTATAAGAAAACGTAATCGCATATAAATCAAGTTCTTATATCGCTTAATTACAATGCATCAGATCTTTAGTAAATAAAGAAAGCAATAAAATACACATGGTGGTTTGGCAATACCCAAAACATCATTTTCCGCAACAGCTCTTCTTGATTATTTCATACCTTAGGAAACACGAGCAAATATGTCAATTGCGGAAACATTGCAGTTTGGCAAGCGATAAGGTGGTGCGCAGGAGAATTGATTATCGGGAAAAATATTTCTGCAAGGTAGGAGGTGATTTGTATTCATTCTGGATGTGGAAGAGAATGTTATTCTAGGACTTCGAGAAATAAGGAACATAATTTGGATAAGAGTGCACTTTCGACCAAAGTGAATTTGCGGAAATAGGAGTCATGTTTCTTCTTTCTGTAGTCATTTGAAGCCGTGGTTCTGATGTCAACATCAAAGACTTAACGATATCACATTTGATTTTTAGTGAAGTGTAGTTCATCCAGTGCTTTCTTCAGGAGTAGTAATGGCTTTCGCCGAACGAAACAAACACAATGCAAGTTTCAAATGTTAAGTCATTCAGTTTGCGAAAGAAAATGGAAATCATGCAGTTTGGTTTTCGTGAATGCTTCGTACACGAGTGGAAGAGGCATGAAATTTTACAATGATTATTGCGCCAAAGAATAAATGTGTATTGCATAAAGAAGTAATGAAATAGCTTACCGTCGGCGAAAGTGTTGGAAACTGCATTGTAGAAAATCCCCATCATCACTAGAATGGATTAATTGTAACAAGAAACAGCGTACGTTTCTTTGCCTTAAAAATAGAAAAATGGAGTGCAAATGGAAGTGAAAACTCTAAAGCAAACTGAGGTCGTGTATTCGATTTACTTCACGGAATAATTCAGTTCTCCGAGAAAAAGATATAACATTTTTTCAAAGGCTTCGAAAATATAGAGATAAAACTTTGATGAGCTTTTAAAAATATGTAAAAATTTATTTACTATCACGTGTTGCAAATATGGATGTCATTCCTGTAGTTTTGATATAGTAGGAGATAAAGAAACAATGATATGAAAGAAAAATAACGGTTAACATAAAATCAATAGGCCAACGAGAAATCTCACCTCACCGTACTGATCTCCTGCTTAGCCGACCGTACGAAATTAAAAGCTCATCGATATCTTGAAAAGAAAGACTGTGCTGAAGTGCAGTTTCCCGAAAGTGTTTTCATCCGTATTCACGAGAAATGATCGGCGGAGAAAAATGTTGTGAAACTGTGGATAAGAAATATTTGGCAAAGCTTCCTTTTGCCTCAGATAATCAAGAAAGTCTAATACTTTGGGACATGCTCAGCCTCCATCTAACGGATAACACAAATATGTTGTTGAAAGAGTGTTATACAGATATGACAGTTTATCCAGGCGGATTATTGCCATTATTTCAGATATTAGACATATATGTCAATAAATCATCGATAGAATATTTTAAACGTTAGTGGAATACTCGAACAAAAGTGAAGGTGATAAAAACAATTACAAATGGAGACCAAATACGTCATGCCAGTCCATAACTAGTGTGTCAGTAGATAATAAAATCACGGAATAAAATTAAACCCGTTTAATTCATGTGGTATATCTGACGGTCTAGATGCAACGAAAGATGATTATTTATGTGTGGATCAGAGTAAAAGTAACGGCAAAACTGAAACAGAATTCGATGATGTGCTTGAAGTTATAGCTTGAGACGTATATGAGGAACTTGGATCTGTCTATGCAAGTATGGATCAGAGGTGAAGGTGAAAATGAAACAGAATCCGATAACGAAAATTTTTAAGTACATAAACTATTTTATTTCTCTTAAATAAAAAGCATTTAATTACACGCAGAAATCTAATTTTCGTATGCTCTTTTTTTCCATATATCTAAACATAACATTTTTATAGCTGGCGTACAGCGCGTACCCATAAATTTCCATCTTGTATTTTCTTTTAAAAGTGCGCCTTATACGATTGAATATACTATAACAAACATAGCTGAAACTTAAGTGATAGAGATATTTACATGCTTGCTGAAGCATTATATTCTGTTTTTTTCCCTTCTATTAGTGTATAAATGTTTTCAAAATTTCGATGTTACGTTTTTCAATCTTTGTGTTTAGAAAAGGGATAAAGAATTCAAACTTTTATCTCCGAAAACAAAATTCTAAATCAGATTTCTAATGAAGAAGTGAAATTCTCTATAGCTTTACTTTCCGGACTAATTAAAATTAAGAAAAAGAAGAGAGGAAAAAAATAACTGATTTGGGTAAGCAGAATATTTAGCCATTCAGTATCTATTGATGGGAATGTATATAACTCTAATGAATAGTACAGAAATAAGATAAAGTTACGTTTCAGTTTGTAGGCCTTACATTTCAAAATGGTTTTAATACAGCTTAAAGCGCATAGCCAAAGATTATGCTCTCAACCGCTTTTTCAGTAATAACGTCAGAGAATAATTCTTAAAGTTACAATGTTTTCAAATAATCCATTCCTTCAAAAGTAATCTATTGTACTAAGATAATGTGTTTTCGAGGGCAGAAAATGAAACAGAACGGCGAGATCCATCAGAGTATGTTATTTCTTTCTTTTTAAAAGTTATTTCTTTCGCTCATCCTGTAATGCTTTAACAAATCTTTCGCAGTCTTAAGTAATAGAGAAATGTGGTAGAGCTTCATCTTACACTATATTCTTGTATTCATATTATTTGTATTATGTGACTATGTGTCTCTATTCGATGTGTGGGAAAAAAACGTCTCCAACAGGTTTATATATACGATACCATTCAGATAAACGCAAAGGAAACCAACATTTCCATCTAATAATATTCATTTTATTTTAATTATACCATTTTCTAGTTAGATAACCAATTTGTGAGCAAGAATTTGCATCGTAACAGTGAATCATATTGCTGCCAAATTCCAAATATAAAAAAATAAAGCTCACGAATCACAAACCGAGAGTATCTGTGAGATTTGTGAGGTGCGAAGGAATCTCTATTTTGAAAGAAATCGAAATTGATATAAATTCGCTTTATAACATATTATTCAGTTTATTTATCTAATTATATTATGATTCTGATGTAATGTATACACACATTTTAAAAGTTATTTCTTTCGCTCATTTCAATTTGTAATCTTGAATTTTTACACTGAAAAAATCCTGAGTAGAGACGGAAACTGTGGTATGTCAAACAGGCTTTGTTTGACTGCCACCTGGATGGCCTGGTCGCTGGGTTTCGGTGTATGGTGCGAGGCGCCTGTGTGGCCCATCTGGCTCAAGATAGAGGTGGACGTGTTGCATATGCCAATTAACCATTACGGTAAAGGGATGGTGCACACGTCCCCCGTCAACTATCAACTATCAACTATCAACTATCCGAGTGTGTCTTTATATCTTGAGTATTTAAGAAATGCATTTATCTATCTGGATAAAGCTAACGCTATTGCCTGAATAACAACGTTTATTTAACATTTGATATAACCAACTTCATATACATCTTGAAATAAAACATAAATTTCTTAATAAGATACTAAAAATTGCAGAAAAATTACAAAAATAATGGAATTTCTAATAACACTACAAGTAACATACCGAGGAATAAATTGCGCAGCAAAACTGATGCAATATACAATATGTATACCAAAAAATTTATGTACCGCAATAGAAATGCAATAGAATGAGAAATGAAACTATCATGAGATTTATAATGAAAAATTTACCATAAACTATTGATATATGTTAATAAATATATGCTTTTAATACTATTCATTTAAATATGCTGAAACTTTCATAATATTCATTACTTACGAACGCTTTTTCATCCATCGAAACATAGCACAAGCCATTCTCAATTCAGTGCTGGTGCACGTCAATAAAATAAGGATAAATCCAAATTTTTACAAAAAATCAATCGCCTTGACTCGTTTCTCAGAAAACGTATGTCTACAAATGCAGTATTAATATATCACATCAATATAATTCGGGATCATAAAATCTCCAAACAACGCATTAAACGCAAAAAATCGCATTAAGGCAGAATGAAGAATTTTCACTCTTACAATGGCTTTTACAACAATATACATTAGAATCTAATTTCTAAACTAAGTGTTCATTGTTACACCATATTTCATTTTTGGGGAATCTTTCATGCTTGTTCAGTAATTCTAACTGTTAACTTGTTTAAATGGAATTATGATTTCATATATATGCACAGACTTATATATGTATATATTAATACGTATCTGTAGTAACATACATCATATTATTATATGTAGGCGTATAATTCTAAATTAATTATACTAGTCAACATAATTTATATATTGATAGCATCAGACTTTTAAAATTATTTATTACTATCTGCTTGCTAACGATTATATAATTACGTACAGTGGTACCTCGACATACGTGTTTAATTCGTTTCGTAACCTTGCTCGTATGTCAAATTGCTCGTATCTCAAAGCAATTTTCCACATTGAAATTAATCGAAATGCCATTAATCCGTTCCAGATCCCAAAACACGACCTCAGTTGTTTTTTAAGTGTTTCTAAATAAGAATCAAAAACAAGAAGAAACATTTATTTATAAATAACAAATACATATTCTATAAAAACATAATTAAAAGAAAAAGTGAAGTGCCTACGGAAGAGCTTAATTTTTGTCACTGGTCTTCGCTTTTTTCGTCATGATCTGCTTATTTCCACCCGCAGATCATTAAAAAAAACTTTCCAAGGAGGTTTGTTTCTTCCTCCGTGTCAAGGATGCACGACTAGTTGCAACGTTTTCGCGGTGATTTTTATCCACGAACTCTACAACTTTCTCCCACATTCCCAAGACCTGTTTTATATCTCTTGTAGCGATAACCTCCTCCACCTCTGGCTCCTCTTCAAAACTAATTTTTCGTTAACCCAACGTATGCTGCTGCAAATACAGGTCGTGTAACTCCTCGGTTGTCAGCTCCTGAGACTGTTGTTCGACGAGTTCGTTCACATCTCTCCCATCCACCTCCAGACTCATGGATTTTCAAAGAGAAACAAGCTCCTCCACCTATGCCACTTTGGGTTCCAATCCTTCGAAGGCCCTTTCAGCAACAGCCTCAGGCCACAGCTTCTTCCATGCAGAGGTTAAGGTCCTCGTTGTAACACCCAGCCAGGCCTGATCAATAATTCCTAGGCATATGACGATCTTAAAGTGGCCTTTCCAGAACTCTCGAAGGGTAAGGTTTGTGTTCTCCGTCACCTCAAAGCGATGAACAGACCCGCCTAGAGGGACGAGTGTAGGTTGTTTCTATGAGCTCCGGCATTTTCCTCATTAGAAGCGGAAATATTCAGCGGATTGTCTTAATTTTAATTGCTATGTATAGCCAAGACGTTCAGCTTTAATTAGACACCAAGTTCGTCAAGATCGGATCATCCAGTAATTACTAAGAGACTAATTACTGCCTCAACGCGTCGTGCACGTGGTAATTCATATCGAACTGTGCTTCCAGATTCGCATAGCAGCCGCCGTTGCCCGATGTCACTGGTGTTTAGTATCGTCGGATGCGGTATTTTACGCTGAGCAATTTGACAGTAATTATGTATGTGTGCGGTCAGTGGATGCCGAGTAATTGATTTTGAATTGCTTTTACAAGTTTTTCACCGTGAACTTTGGCTTTTTCCCCGTCCCTACGGTCAGTTACTGTCTGTCTATGGTAAGAACAGCTCTCGCCAGTTTGTCTGCAGCTGTCTGTTGCCGTAGAAACGAGCCCTAACCCATTTTTCGTAGGGGTGCCTTGAAGACTTTCTTCTGAGTTTGCCACCTTGGCGCATTTAAAGATGATTTGGCGATATTCACATTTTGTTTTAGTTTCAAGTAAAATGCTTGTTGACCTTTTGCGTCGACCCCGACATCCAATTTCCGAAAATGAAATTCGATGGCGTAGATAAAGCTTTTGCAGTCAAGAAACGGTCTTTGATTTTGCCGTGTGAGGTACAAGTGGCTGAATTTGCCATCCCTCTAGATGTACAATGAGTAAAAATAAACTTGTAGGGAAATAAATTTAAAAATCCGTGTTTATTTTTGAAGAAAAATTTTAATTTCGACATTTAAAAAATTCATGCTATTATTTTGCTTTTTTTTGTTTATTTCTTTGCTTGCAAAATCATAGATGACATCTTAGAAATCTACTTGATTGCCCCATTCTCTTTATATAGTATAGACGCACTTCATAAATATAAAATAAATTTAATTTTTATAGTTTTTCCCTCTAGCTGATCTACCGTGAACATTCAAAGCAATTTCTTCAGTCTTTAAATGACATTCTGCTATGTTTTTATTTCAAAATTTTCTGATAATTTATTGTTTGTGCTTTAATAATGACTAAAAATTTCATCATTAAATGTATATAGAATCATCTTGAAAGTAAAAGCGTTTTTTTACATACCCATGCTCTCAATAAATACTTTTTGCGAACATTTCTTCTTTTCTCATACCTTTAAACTAAACCAAAAGCTGGTTAATTTAATGGCGGAAGGAAGCGAAGGTGAATTAAAATCAAAACTGCTTTTTCCTTAATTACCAGTGGTTTGGGTGTGTTTATATGATTACGGAAAGCCTCCAAGGTTAAATGCTTAAGAGGAGGGATGCCTTCATGGAGGGCTTGCTAAGGGAAACTGGCTGTGCGCCCAAAACCGTATCATGTTGCCAACATTTCTTAAAAGTTAAATTGCTGTCAATCCATGTTTCATCGATGTAAACGATGTGGCGTTCACTTGCTCTGAGTTTTCTCATTTCGCGTAAATAATTTTCCTCCAAAATACAATGTGAGGTCTTTCAATAAGAATTTTTTTTTTTTTCTACGCATTCCAACGAAAATTCATTGAACACAAAACTTTGCACAAAGAGTCTTTTTGCCACCAGAAGTCTATTTTTTGCCTCAAGGCAGGCAGTAATTTCCGCACAGATGGCACTTTCTTTGATGTAAAAGTCTTGTATTGTCTGCCGTAGAACGCATTTGTCAAAATCGTCAATTTCACACTTATGATTAGCAGGGCTTTTACATTTCTTTCCAAGTGTATTCAGAAGTTTATTTTCACCCATTGTTGATACTTTGCTCTTCGAAACTTAAGGAAGAGGAACTACTAAAGAGTTCGCCGAAGCTTCAGAAGCACTATACACGATTTGACGTGACTGAGACTTTAAAGGTTGACCTTTCTTAAATTGGAAGGGCATTTTAAAAAATTGGCGATTAACAAAGCACTACGAAAATGAAGCTAAATAGAAGCGAATTTGAGCAAATGCTAGCACAAAAGATATAACAACGAGAATAAAAAGAGCTAATAGTAATAATATAAGGCATAAGAAAAGATGCGTGCAGCTGGAATGAAGCCGAGAAGACGAATGATAAACTTCCCTTAAGCCAACAGTCGCCAAAAACAAAATAACAATAAAGCAACCCTTGGTTTGTCCCTGTTTGAAATATACTAGCCCTGTTGCTATAGCGACCGCCACTCGCCGGACACCGTGGCGGGCACTGTTCTTACCGTAGACAGACAGTAGGAGCATTCGACCCCCCGTCGCCTGTTAACCCGAGTGATTTCCTGTTGTCAACAAAGGATGAAAGAGGTACTGGAGGCAATTAAACGAATCGCTAATTAAGCCCCTAATTGGCCTAGCGATTTTGTTCAAACGGATTCTTCTGATTCAAGCCATGGGCTGTATGAGATTGTAAATTTGAAGAAGATCGGTCTGCTACTTCAAAAGTTACTGTTTTTCCGGCATTACCAGGACTTAGGATTATCGTCTTCTACAATAGTGATTAATGCAGTGTGTGTGTGCTTTTTAATTAATTCTGTGCCTGTGTTTATCAATTGGATTACTCCGCAGAACTACCTATAGTGTACAGCTGATGCACAGAAGAAGTATCGCAGCCAAGCGCATTTCTCTGCAATTTGCTTGCTAGTCACTATTGATTATAGCACTCAACATTTATGTAATAAAATGTACCTGTTACATTCAACCCAGCAATAATACCAGTATTTCCTAATAATATACAAGGCATTTTTGCGGTGTTCTTAAAGTGGAAGTGTGTTTTTGTGTCAAATTAACGTGAAAGTTATGTACGTGGTACAGGTGAAAAGTGATTTAAAGTGTTAACGTGAAAGTGTTATCAAATGTTGATATTGCATGGTGAAAGTGTTTTCAAGTGTTAGGTGATTTACGCGAAAAGTGATTTAAGGTGTTTACGTTCCGTCAACGGTGATTTAGTGTGATTTAAAGTGATTTAACGTGATTAAAAGTGATCCAAAGTGTTAACGTGTCTGCAATTTGCGTGCTCGTCACTATAGATTATAGCACTGAAATTTATGTATTAAAATGTACCTGTTACATTCAACCCAGCAATATTACCAGTATCTCCTAATAATATACATGACATTTATGTGGTGTTCTTAAAGTGGAAGTATATTTTTGTGTCAAATTAAAGTGAAAGTTATGTACGTGGCACAGGTGAAAAGTAATTAAAAGTGTTAACGTGAAAGTGTTATTAAGTTTCGATATTGCACGGTGTACGTATTTTCAAGTGTTAAGTGATTTATGCAAAAAGTGATTTAAAGTGTTAACGTGAAAGTGTTATTAAGTTTCGATATTGCATGGTGTACGTATTTTCAAGTGTTAAGTGATTTACGCAAAAAGTGATTTAAAGTGTTTACATTCCGTCAACGGTGATTTATAGTGTTATTTAACGTGATTAAAAGTGATCCAAAGTGTTAACGTGTCTTCAATTTACTTGCTGGTCACTATTGATTATAGCACTCAATATTTATGTATTAAAATGTACCTGTTACATCCAACCCAGCAATAATTCCAGAACGTTCTAATAATATACAAGGCATTTATGTGGTGTTCTTAAAGTGGAAAAGTGTGTTATTGTGTCAAATTAACGTGAAAGTTATGTACGTGGCACAGGTGAAAGGTGATTTAAAGTGTTATTAAGTGTTCATATTGTATGGTGAAAGTGTTTTCAAATGTTAAGTGATTTACGCGAAAAGTGATTTAAAATTTTACATTCTGTCAACGGTGATTTATAGTGTGATTTAAAGTGTTTTAACGTATTTAAAAGCGATCCAAAGTGTTTACGTGAAAGTGATATTACGTGGTGAATTCCATCAACACTGATTTAAAGTGATTAAGGTGATACAAGTGTTAACGTGAAAGTGATATAAATGTGTTATTAAGTGAAAAGTGCTCAACGTGTATCGGTGATTCAAGAATGACACGTAACTCATCTGCACAATCGGAAGGAGAGCCTCAGATGCAAAGGTCGGATTTCGATCCGCAAGAGATACTCGACAGTGACCAAGAC
Organism: Stegodyphus dumicola; assembly: GCF_044657685.1. Lineage (NCBI taxonomy): Eukaryota > Metazoa > Arthropoda > Arachnida > Araneae > Eresidae > Stegodyphus > Stegodyphus dumicola. The sequence goes on along the minus strand of NC_140772.1, from coordinate 13,781,394 downwards.
CATCAAGGCAAAGTTCACCTGCTCTACGAATTTATAAGAAAGACAGCCAGCACTCATAGAAGGGGCAAATTCCTCCTACCTCAAGATCTTCGTGAGCGACTGCTATGTGCTCTGGACGCTCTGGAAACGCTAGCCTTGAGAGGCCCACACCTTGCAGAGAGTCCAACCCTAGCAGACATAGGAGTAAACACGTCGACGGTTCTTTGTTGTGAACTTGCTCACTCGATTCAGCAAAATGCAAAAAGACAGGTGAAGCAGCTCCATGCAAGCAAAGATACTATACAGCAGGATGAGCTCCCGGTTATAGAGGGCAAAGATGGCCAACCTACGTACGCGCAAGCAGGTAAAGCGGAGATGGAAAAGGAAAGTCACGAACATGCCGACACTGCTGATCCTCCCTAAACGTGATGAACAGAGTGCGGATATACGCGGGGTACTAGAAAAGCATGTCCAAATTGAAGATCTGTGTGTCAACCTTCGGGGCATTACGAACTTAAGTAGTGGAGGTGTGGCGGTGCGATGCAACAACAAGGATGAAGTACAGAAGATAAGTCAGTTCCTAGCTCAGCATAATAACCTAAAGGATACAGTACGCACGCGTATACCACGGAAGAGAACACCGAAATGCACAATCGACAATGTACCGTACGGCACCTCGGAGGTGGAAGTACAAGAAATGCTACAAAAGTCTTGCAATCTTTGGAATAAAGAGTGTAGAGTCCTCTTCAAGCGCCCGGACAGAAGGAATAGAGCCACAAAGTGGGTGATTGAATGTACCCCTGGTGCCTTTCATGTCCTCATGTCCAAACGAAGATTGTTCCAAGGATGGAGGGAACATAGTATCTACGAGTTTACAGGAGCCAAGCGCTGTTTCCGCTGTCAGGACCTGGAACATACGTCGAAAGACTGCTGCCACAGGCCTTACTGCGCTTACTGCGGAGGCTGTCCTGACATTAACGAATGTAAGGCGGACTGCCCTGAATGCATTAACTGCATCATAGCAAACAGAGATTCAAAAGTTAAAGTGGATACACACCATGCAGCGTACGCAGCAAACTGCCCAACATTCCATGCGCACATCCAGAAGATTAAAGCACGTACTGACTACGGTGAGGACAACTAATTTAATAGCCCAGCAAGCAAGGCATCGTCTACTTACTACAACAGCCAGTTCACTTAATAACAAGCGCAACTCTCTAGGAAGCAAGTCAAGTATTTTCACAGTTAGTAATTTTACCTTAAAAGTCAATTAATTTACAAAAGTAATGGAAGTGAATTCAAAAACAGAGGAAAGCAATGTGCTCAAGTTTGTCCAAATCAACCTCCAAAGAGCGCGCGCGGCTACTGCACAGCTAGTGCAATATGCTATGGAGGAAGAGGCGGACTTCCTTTTAATTCAAGAACCTTTTCTTTATGCAGGGCAAGCAGCAGAATTTCCCCTCCAATGGACGGTCATCCAGGATTCAGGAAGTGAGGGAACAAGAGCGGCAGTAGTTTGTTGCCACAGCAGATGGTTGCCAGTTGTGCTAGCAAAGTCAAGAGACATGGTCACAATTGCAGTCGAGGCTATGGGACTGAGTGTCCTGGTCACGAATGTTTACATTCCACCTACAGTAGACGTTTCTCCCACATTAGATGCCTTGCAGAATATCCTTACGTCCTACCCGCATGCACACCATGTATTGGCAGGAGATTTTAACTCTCATGCGGAGGACTTCGGATATCCGACCACAGACCCAAGAGGTACAGAAGTTGTGGACTTCATTGCATGCAACGGACTCATTCTTCATAACGTGCCGGACAGTCTGCCGACCTTCGAGACCCAAATGGGAAAAGGATGGCCTGAGTGATCTCTGTCAACAGCGCGTCTGGCTCAGAAAATACAGCACTGGACCGTAAGTGACACTCCCTCAAACTCGGACCATCGCTATATAACGTTCCAGATAGGTCAGCCACATGCGCAGTTTATGAACAAGCGTTATAGAACCAATGGCAGAAAATTAAAACAACTTATAAGCAGGCTAGGACCAGTACTAGAGCAGGTGGACGAGGCACTTATGAAATGTCAGAACATAAAGGATGCTGACGACTTAACCACCAGTATGATACGAGATATTCAATCTATCTGTGATGCCACCCTAGGCCTGAAATCACCAAAAGTTTTAAGAGTGGCAAACTGGTAGACGAAAGAGCTCCGTGCACAGCGCAGTCGCACCAGGGCACTTAGGCGTAAGATGAAGAGCGAAAGAGACCCAGACAGGAGGCAAGCCCTTAGTGTTCTTTATAATAAAGAGCAAGCTCAGTACAAAAGGGCAATTGCAGCCGCAAAACTTGCCAGCTGGAGGGAGTTCTGTACTAAGAATGTAGAAGTCTATGGTGCTCTCCACAAGATAGCTTCGAACAAAGTTTACAGACCACCGGAGCTAAGAGCCTTTGCAGGGCAGCAGGCTGGACACATAACAGAAATCACGCTCAGGACAATTCTTGACGCCGTACTTCCGGAAGAGGATATTACAGATCCGTCCGACCAACAGGCTTATACGCTGCACACATCTGTCCCAGATGATATGCCATTTACGGAGAAGGAAGTCTCCGCAACGATCAAAATTCTCCCGAAAAGTAAAGCCCCTGGTCCGGACTCAATAGACTATCCAATCTTGAGAGCAATACATAAAGCAAGATCCGGCTTTCTCACGCGTTATTTTAACAAACTGATAGCACTGCAAAGCTTTCCGGAACCTTACAAAACGGAGCAGGTCGTGCTCTTTAAGAAAGAAGGGAAGGATCGAAACAGCCCATCCTCGTTTAGGCCGATTTGTCTTCTCCCGGTAATAGGGAAACTCTATGAGAAGCTCCTAGTCCAGCGGCTTAAATTTCATATGACGCAGAGTGGGGCAGTCTCTGACGCACAATATGGATTCAGAGAGCTACGCTCAACGATTGCTGCCCTATCAAAGATAAGAGACTATATCAGCCACTTGCATGAAAGGAAACAGCATGCAGCGGTCCTAAGTCTGGACCTGCAAAGCGCATTTGACTCTGTGGTGGCCCTCAATTTTAGAGGCACTGCACCAGGCAAGGATCCCTGATAACCTCTTGCAGGTTTTCAAGCAATACCTGTCCAATAGAAAGTTCATAGTAACACATAGCGGTGTCATAACCAGAAGCCAGACAAAAGGCTGTCCACGGGGATCGAGACTTTCGATTCCATCCTACGATGCAACTTTCGATTCCATCCTACGATGCAACTTTCGATTCCATCCTACGATACGAATGGCCGTCCCGTACCCAGATAGTAGCCTTTGCGGATGACGCGACCTTTGTGGTGGGCGGCAAGAGTAGAGATGAACTGCAGCAAAACTGCAATGATGTAATTGATACCTTCTCTCGGCTATGTCAGGAGAAAAAGCTAATAATTTCTGAGGCAAAATCGAAATATATAATTTATCATAAGCCAGGCCAAACTTTAATAAGAAACCCAACCATCCAGCTTAATGGAAGACCATCAAAAGGGTCAGAGAACTAAAACTCCTGGGTATTATATTGGATGAAAAGTTCACCTGGCTGCCTCACCTTAAAGCCCAAAGAGAAAAGGCTCGCCGAATCGCAAACAATCTGCAAAAAATGCAAGGCCCGCACTTTACTCCACTGTCGCGGAGAGGGTCCTAACCTACGGAGCAGCCATCTGGGCAGCCCCGATGACAGTCAGAAAGGCAAAATTGCTAAGTAGTGCACAGCGACCATTTGTCCTGGCCATAACGAAGACCTACAGGACAACGTCGACTGCGGCCGCTTCGGTATTAGCAGGGCTTATGCCGCTCCCAATCAAAGCGCAGCAAGAAGCCTCAATTGCAAAGGTGACGCAACTCCAACAGCCATGCACATACGGGGATACATGCTATCTGCCAGAAGTCTACGAAACACGCAGGTCCAAACTAAGCACACATCCGTCGGAATATGGACTGGGCATAAGGACTTTCCACTCACCAGCGTTAACCCCGCGCTTAGACGGACCAGGGGCCGTGCTTTATACAGACCGGTCAAAAATTGATAACGCTGTAGGCAGTGCCTATATAGCCTATATAAACGGAAACATAGCAAAGGAATGGAAGGGCCATCTGGGAGCACAGAACTCAGTGTTCCAAGCGGAAGTAGTTGCCCTCACAAAGGCAGTGAAATGGGCAATTGACACACGGCAGAGTCGAGCTACGATATTTACTGACAGCTTGTCAAGCATTTATGCTATCAACAACCCTCTCCAGCGCTCCGCACTAATCTCGCACCTGCAAGAAGTCCTCCGTCTAGAAGAAAAGTCAATGAGAATCCAAATTTCCTGGGTGAAGGCGCACGCCGGAATCCAGGGAAATGAAGCAGCAGACGCTCTTGCCAAGAAGGCTGCCCAAAATGAGGAAACGGAGCAGATTCAGGTGCCCCTGCCCCGGTCATGCCTAAAGAGGCAAATAGAGGAGTCCGCCATTGGAAACTGGCAGAATGAATGGGACCAAATCCCGCAAGGCCGCAGAGCATATGAGTTCCTGCCCAAGGTAGAGGTGGACCGGCTCATCTCATCGCCCTACCTCACGCCATATGTAACAGGCCACGGCCCCTTTCCGACGTACTTTGCAGAAAGGGATCTAGCAACAACTGATATGTGTGTTTGTGGCAACTTGGGCTCACCAGACCATTACGTCACGGAGTGCCCCTTAACAGCAGAATGGCACATAAAATTCCCAACTACCAATGTTCTGCCTTTCAAACGCCTTCTCATAAAACATCGAGGCACGCGGCAAAAGCTTAAATGCATAATGGCCAAAATAGAAAAAATGGGCATAGACCTCTGCAGGCCAGAATAGGGCAACTGCAATAAACATAAAAGCATCTTACAACTGTGAAGACTCAACATGGTTGCAGGGCCAGGGTAATACCCGAGTAGTCATAGAAAGCCGTCCGGGTGCCCTGTCCTGCTGTCACCTGTCACCTCAAAGCAGCCCCAAAAAAAGTGCTTGGTGTACAATTTCTTAAAATTAGAAATCACCAGCTGATCCATCGTCTGCAGGATAGGAGTGGTGTTGGGTGGTAGGTAGGAAACTTTTATAAACTTGAACTATTAGAGTAAATCATCTGCGAGATTTGGTGGGTGAGTAGTGGCATTGTCGAGGAAGAGAAGGGCTTGCATGGGTAGGTTGTTTTTCTGTGGGTATTTTTTAACAGAAGGGCCAAACACCAGGTTTATCCACTTCACAAAGAATTTCCTGGTGACCCAAGCCTTCGGATTTGTCCTCCACATACCTGGCAGATTTTCTTTTGAAATATTATATGACTTAAAGACTCTGGGATTTTCCGAATGGTATACTAGCAGAGGCTTGATTTTACAGTCGCCAATCTCATTGGCGCAAATTATTAGAGTTAATCTATCCTTCATGGGTTTGTGACCTGGCATCGTCTTCTCCTCTGCCGTTATGTAAGTTCTATTCGCCATCCTTTTCCAGAAAAGTACTGTCTCGTCACAGTTGAAGACTTGCTGGGGGGATGTATCCTTTGGCTAGTATCAGTTCGGAAAACATTTTGATGTAAACCTCAGCTGCCTTCACATCGGAACTTGCTGCCTCACCATGTCTGACGACGGAGTGAATGCCGGTCCTTTTCCTAAAGATGTCAAGCCAGCCCTACTGGATTTAAACAAGTCTTCCGATTCCTCATTTTTAGAAGTGTGTGGGATCTTCTTTAGCAAATAACCGTAAATTGCTCGTGCCTTCTCACATATGATGCTTTATGTTAAGGTTCCTCCTTGAAGCTGCTTCTCTCTCACCCACCCCATCAGTAGTTTCTCCATCTATTCACGGAGAGAGGTCCAGAGTTTAGACATTATTTTATCGGCCTTAGATGGCGTTATACCCTTTATCAACTCCTTTTGTTTAAGCACAGTAAATATCATTGATGTGCTACGACCGTACATCATCGCCAAGTCAATTTATCGCACACCTTGCTCATGGTTTTCTATGATTTCACGCTGTAATTCAATAGACATCATCTTCTTCTTTGGACCCATGGTTATAAAAATAAATATGATAATGTTTTCTAAATGAACAAAAAGCAAAAAGCTATAACCCAGCTTATCAAAGATGCTTCCAAAACGAGGGAAACAAGCACACAGACTGAGATCTTGTCTGAGGTGGGAGAAACTGTTAGACGCTGCATCTAAATATAAATAACCATCGTCTTCAGTGCCCAAACCCTCTAAACTATTCTATAAATCACTATCATATCAGCTATAAAATCGTCATTAGCCAAATCTATATCATCATCAAAATCATCTAAATATTCCTCACCACACAAAACACATCATCATTTTAAACCATCGTATCTCTATCACCATCGTCAGAATAAAATAAACCACGATCACACAAATCACATCATCATTCCATACTAATCAATCGAAACTATATATCATATACACCATCATCATTGAAGTCGTCAAATAATAAAATCACCTGAATACAAAGTACTATCACCTAAAGTTTTATTACCATCATACTCATTTAATCACATTCTTCATCACTATAACATATAATCACGATAACTTAAATAAAAAATCATCAGCAGTTAGTATAAATCCTCATCCTTAAAATACCAGCTAAATTATTTAAATCATCATCATTTAAATCAAGATTTTTTTGGTGTTTCGCTAGTATAACATCAAAACGAACCAGTTTCATTTAGGTACAGACATGTACAGGTAAAAGTGTTGGAGCTTCATTAAAGATTGCACAGGTATACATCCCAATAACTAACCGAATACAGCACGGAGGGAAGGCCAGAAGAGGAAGAATCCTACTGGTAGTTCTTTAAAGAGGGATTTAGAAGTTAGTTTTTAAGTGAGGAGGACAAAAAGGGAGAACGGTTATAGAAGAAATGAAGAAATCTAGAAAAAGGTTCATTAGAAAGTAGTAATAATATTGTAGTGGCTAAATCAATTATTAGCCCAATGGATGAGTCCAGATCTCGAAACTTTGTGCTGTTGGGAAAGGAGGAAATCTAATAAAACAAGTTTTATATCAAGCTTGTACAGAATACTAGCAGCTTATCTGCCAGGCTTTGTCTGGCTTTTAAATGTACCGGGAAAATGGCTGAAAGAAACACCAAACTTTAAACTTGAAAACAGCGTAGAATTTTACTCTGCCGAACAACTTCATAAAAAAAAGTTATTACGTATAACAAAATTACCATGAAATAAGCAATATCCCTTAATTCAAATATTAATGATCCTAATAAATAAATTAACCAACTTCCCTTTGCAAAATCTTAAGAACTCAAATGGTATAAAGGAGGTTAAGAACTTTTTTCCCTAAAAAAATCACTCAAAACTTTTCAGTATCTTAAAATCAGTGAAATGAGCAACAAAGAACACAAAAGAATACAAAAAACAAAAAAATTCTGGAAAGCAAAGTATAATTAATGATATCCCTTGTAATGTTGCGCGCTTCCAACCTGCACGCAACAATAGTGGTGACTGCTAAAAACTGGAAAGTAGACAAATTCTTGAGAAGGGTTTAAATCCCTTTTTATTCAACTTTAGAAATTACAAATGCGTGCTCTTGACGCTCACAAACTACGCCGACCCGGCGGTAAAATAAAAATAGAAAACTAAAAAAAGAATAATAACATGTGACTAACTACGAGGCTCTCTATACGTAACTAACATCACCGCGTTCTAAGATACCGCTGGTAATTCAGCAAACTTCTGAATATTACGTTGAAAAATTAACAATCTGCCGAGGCAAGCACACAGGCCTAAACGCGTGGTTCTCCGATTTCTAACTAGCCACCTCCACGCTCGTGAAGCAAGAAACACACTTTCGAACTCGTTTCCCTTCTATTTAACTCAGATTACTTCCGCTGACAATTTGAATCCTTTGCGCGTTCTACAAAAGTTACATACTCTGGCATTGGCAATTCCAGGGGAAAGTAAGGCTTAATAGGAAAGATAGCTTAAACTTAAAATAAATGTTAGTTAAAATAAATATAAACCCTGCATTTGTCGCTGCCAGAATTTGGAAAACTTGGAAGCAGGTCCTAGAAACGACCTATTGGAAAGTTTCCACAATTTTGATCTAAATTTTAAGAGCCTCGTTGACATAAAAAAAATCTGTTATCTCACAAAAGGTAGAACAAATTTCTGTAGATACTTATTTAATTCCCTCTTCTTACAGCAACCTTTCCCGGACTTCAGCAATCAATCTGTTCTCTTCCTTCCAGTATCTGGAAGGAATAAGTATCAGTATCTTTCTAAATACATTATAATTTACACTTTCTTGACACTGAATAAGTTTTTGTTTTTGAACGATTTATTTTCCTTAGTTACTGCTTAATTCACATTCATTCAAGTATTCAAACATGAATTTAACTTTACCCTGGCTCTCCACCATGTGTGGTGTCAAACGGGAATATTCGTGTTTTAGTATTGCAATACTTCTCCTAACCACAATGATTTGTTAGAATTCAACGACCAAATAGACACACCTTACTCGACATTCTACAACTCGATGAGCAACTTTAACATTCTTAAAATTCAAGTGTAGGTGGAGAACCCTACAAAACACATTCATTCTAAATTCCCCCTCATTTATCTTTAGACATGCAGGCTTTCGCTCTAAAGCATGATTTTATCTACAGTTTAATACTTATATTTGAATTCATTGCTTTTGAGCATTTACTATTAGCATCTAAAATTTTATGCTTCTAGACTAAATTCTACTTTTACATAACTTTCAAGCATTTACGTATATTTACAAAATTCTAATACATATGATTTTTACAATTTACCATAAAATGAATAAGAGAAAACTAAATTTTTACTTTACTCATTCTTCGCGAAGCTGGAGGCACTGAAACTAAAGTTGTTATTAATACAAGAATACGAAGTTATTTTTATCTTCGGCCAAATTTTGGCTTTAACATAAAAGAATTAGTCTTTCGACCAACAGAAACTGCTTGTTCCTAGATTTTATACTTAAAGAAAATGATACTTTTGCCTTAGCTAAATAAAGTAAAATAAAACTAAATCTCAACCGAGACACATTGACTTCCGTCAAAACATAGAACTTTGTATTTACGCATAACATTTCGGAACAAAAGAAAAAAAATGTTATAGAAGATTTTAACTTATCTTTAAGTTTTCGATGATTGTAACTCCGACATCCTCTTCTGGCAGAACTGCTCCCATGTTATAGATTTCATCGACGTCAATCGTCTCCTTAGGGTCCTTCGAGTGTCGTCCACGTTGCTTCTTCTTTTTCGCCCTCTGCATGCTGGCCTCTTGGAGTGGTAGTCGTCGGGTTGCTGTCTTTTCCGTTTTGCCCTTGGACGGCTGGTCTTGGCGTCCTCCGGTCTGGAATCGTGCTTGGATTTCTTCTGTTGGTGGTGGTCTTTTCGTTCCTCCTGCTGTCTTTTCGTTCTCGGGAACGGCGGCCTTGTTTGCACCTGACTCTCTGGCCCTGGAAGCGTTCTCCTCGATGTAGAATTTCTACTGCGATAAGTTGTAAGTGGCGTTTTCCTCTTTACCAAAGTGTCTTTACGCGGCGGCTTTGCTTTCTTGTATTTCTTAAATGCTGGAGTCTGACGTTTTCATTTCTTCTTTTCGGTACCGTCGCATGACTTATAGAACGGCTAGGTTTCTCTTCTTGTTCGCTGCTTCTTGAGTTGTGGAACGGGTGACCTTATTTCTGGACCTTCTACTTCTTTTACGCTTGAGTCCTGCAAGAAACTTTCAAGGATTTCAAAATCATTTTGATTATAATATTTTTCACCTGGTCGGGACTTGCGTTACAGATTTCCCCTCTCTCGTTCTTAAGGTACAATACGACTCCCTTGATTTCCTGAATTACATAGAGCCTTAAAATTTTGGAGCTAACTTTGCAGTAAAATTGTCTGGGGCACTTGATAAAGAAAATTTCCGCTTCAACACTTTATCTCCAACTTTAAAATCTGCTTCACGGCGTTTTCTACCATAGTATAACTTTTGCCTATTTCTTGCCGTATCCGATCTTTTAACCGCCTGGTCAATAAGTGTTTGCACATCTTTCTGTTTAAATTCTTGGTCTCTTTGTTGCACAAAGAATAATTTAACTAATGGCGTAATTAACTTTCGTCCTAAAAATAATTCTGCTGGGGTTTTCCCGTAGTATCGTGATTTGCCGTTCTTAAAGCATAAGCTAACATATTTATGTAGCCATCCCAGCGCTTGTGATGTGTGCTAACATAACTTCGAATTATTTTTACAATGTTTTTATTAACTCCTTCTGCTATGTTTGCCTGTGGTCTATACGGAACCATTTTGATATGGCGTATGCCAAGTCCAGTGCATATGTTTTCAAATATTTGGCTAACGAATTGTTTACCGTTATCGCTATGTACTTTTTTCGGTGCACCGTATTTTAAAATGTATCTGTGTAAGAATGCATCTGCGACAGTTTTGGCTGAAGCGCGTTTAAGTGGAAGAATTTCTGGCCATTTTGAAAAATGATCTACAATTACTAAAAGAAAACGATTTTTATTTAACTCACTCTGGGGGAAAGGACCAAGAAGATCTATGCCTAAAATTTCATTCGGAAATGTAGCGCGAATATACCGGCCGGGCTGTAATTAATATCATTTATTAACTGACATTTATTGCAGGACCTGACATACGCAGTTACTATTTTGTATAATTGTGGGAAATATACCGCTTCGCGTACCCTTTTTAAAGCCTTTCTGACCCCTAAATGACCCGCTGTTTTCGCGTCGTGTAATTTCTTCAAAATGCTTATACGAAGCGAGGCTGGGATGACTGGTTTGTATTCCAAGTTTTCGTTTGTTGTTTTCGTATAAAATAATAAATTATCTATTATTTCATAGTTTTCTGCTCTATTTCTTATCTCATCGATATCTGTGTGTTCAAAGCTTTCGGGGTCTTTCAAATACGCATAGATACTTCCAAATTCAGGATCAGCTTTCAATTCAGCAATAATTGTATCTCTAGAATCTAAAATTTTTGAAGTCAACACAGCGCATTTAAGTTCATTGCCTTCATCGTCCAGTTTTATACGAGAAAGTGCGTCAGCTACATTGTTTTCCTTACCCAGTTTATATTTGATTATGAGATTATATTCTTGGAGTTTTAAAGCCGATCTTATTAACCTGGGCGTTAGGTTTTTCCCCGAGTAAAGTCTACCAACAGCCGCATGATTCGAAAAGACTGTTACTGGCGCTTTGCCGAAATAAACTCGAAATTTGTGTACAGCCATTAATACGGCTAATGTTTCTCTCTCTGTAGCTGTATAAATCCTTTGTGTATGATTCAACGTTTTACTAAAAACTGCCAAAGGATGGCCATTTTGCATAAGAACCGCACCCACAGCATAGTCCGACGCATCTACTGCAATTTCCAGGTTTTCGTCCCCCTCCGGGAATTTCAAAACAGGGGCATTGATAAGCGCTTCTTTTAACCTTTCGAATGCGGTATTTTCTTCTGCTGTCCACATGAATTTACTTTTCTTTCTTTTAATTACTAACAAGGGTTCAACAATATTAGCAAAATCTTTTATGAATGGCCGATAATAAGAACATAACCCAAGGAAAGAAGAAATTTTCTTGGCGGTGTTGGGAGGTGGGAAATTCTTGATTGCTTTTATTTTTGAATCTTGAGTTTCTATACTCTTTTGCGAAATTTTATAACCCAGATATTTAAGTCTTTAGTTGCGAACTTGCATTTTAAGGCGTTAATTTTAAGACCGGCCTCTTTTAATAACTTAAAAACTTCTTCTAGTTCTTTAATACGTTGTTCCAAGATACTACTCTTTATAATTATATCATCTAGATAGATTAAAGTCGATTTTCCTAGGACAAGCTTTAGAACAATGTCCATAGCTCTCTGGAATGTTGATGGGGCCCTACACAACCCAAAGGACATGCGTAAAAATGCATAAGTGCCCGATTTTGTTATAAACGCGGTTTTATGTATGTCTTCGGGTCTCATAGCTATTTGATAGTAGCCAGACGTTAAGTCCAATGTAGTCATGTATCTTGAAGATTTAATCTTTCTAATAATTTCCTCTAGAACCGGCAAAGGGTAAACTGGGAATTTAGTAATACTATTAAGTTTTCTGTAATCGATAGCAAACCTCCAAGCCCTTTTATCCGAAGGAGGAAACTCGTTCTTTTTCTTACATAGTACGACTGGACACGCGCACTCACTATTTATGGGCGTTATTATTTTGTTCTTTAACATTTCCTGAATATGTTCTTCTATGATTTGGTCTTTTTGTTTATCATAGCGGTAAGGTTTAGTCCTACAGGGTTTGTCGGCAGTTAACTGTATCTCATGCGTAACTATTTGACAGCTACCAGGCCGTTCTGAAAACAAGTTTGAAAAAGTACTCACCACTTGCTGGATGGCTTGAATTTCATGGTCATTCAAATGGCTAAGGTCAACTTGCGGTTGTTCCACTGATTCCACCACCCTCCGATCCATCTCCAGCACGATAGATCTTTCCTGAAAATTCAGTTTGGCCTTCGCGGCTTTTAAAAACTCCATACCTAAAATAAGTGGATTAATTATTAATTTTTACTACAAAAATTAATACTTTAAGGCTTTCGTTTTGAACTTGAATTTTTAAAGATAGTTTTCCAATACAATGACAAGTTTGTCCTTGCGCTGCTATGATTTCTGTGTTTTTATTTTTAAATAATCGAAACCTATTAAAGTTCTTAAAAAAAATATCACTCATAAAATTACCTTCTGCTCCTGTATCGATGAGGGCTTCTACTGGTACATCGCCAACCAGGACTTGTATAATTGGTAACTGTGAGTTCTTTACGATGACCCTATTTAAGTGTCTTCCCGAGGGTTTTTTCAAAACTTCCGGGGTCTGGACCCTCGCTTTCACAGGCCCCTGTACTCGTTTAAAGCTTTTCTTTCAACTTCTGCCTTTTGGGTACGCGGACGGTTGTTTTCAAATTTCCTTTTTGGGCCTTGACCTTCGAGGTTCGATGACCTTGCTTGATAGCTCTTTCCCCCATAAGAGCGGTTTGCATTTCTGGTCTGCTCATTTGAAGATTGCCTTCGGATACTTTGAGAATACGATGCCCCTCTAGCTTTTTCCGCTATTCTGCGATTTTGGAACTTGACCGCTAATTCGAAGAGCTCCTGCAATGTGCTTGGGTTTCTAATTTCGAAGTAGTCTTGAACAGCAGGTAACAATCTTGGTAAGATAATTTCAATAATCTCCGCGTCGCTTTTCTTCCCATACAGCATATCCGTCAGCTTAATGTTTCGCAGAATAAAGTCCGTCAACTCTTCTATATTCCGTTGATAAAAACTATACAGTTCGGCTTCTAGCCTTGCTCGATCTTTCACTATGGGGAAGGCCTTTAATAACGATTTTTTGAAATTTTCAAATGTATATGTCTGGCCTCCGAATTCCCCTAATAAAAATTTGCCTATATTCTTCCACCATAGCGCGGCCTGTCCTCTTAGTGCAGATGTGGAGATGGCAACTTTTTGTCTTTCAGGCACAGGGTAGAGCTGGAAGTGATTGTCGAGGCATTCTAGAAATATCGCCACCGAATTTTTTCCTTCGAAATTGACGTTTGGCTTGATTGACGCTGTCATCGTCTGGACCAGGTATCCAAATCCTTCCTATTGGCTTGCCATTTCTTGTTGTTCTCCAGCAACTTCCATCCAATTTTCGGCCATTCCAGTTCGACAAGTGTTAAGGCCCTAATGTTATGTTGCGCGCTTCCAACCTGCACGCAACAATAGTGGTGACTGCTAAGAACTGGAAAGTAGACAAAGTCTTGAGAAGGGTTTAAATCCCTTTTTATTCAACTTTAGAAATTACAAATGCGTGCTCTTGACGCTCACAAACTACGCCGACCCGGCGGTAAAATAAAAATAAGAAACTAAAAAAAGAATAATAACAAGTGACTAACTACGAGGCTCTCTAAACGTAACTAACCTCACCGCGTTCTAAGATACCCCTGATAATTCAGCAAATTTCTGAATATTACGTTGAAAAATTAACAATCTGGCGAGGCAAGCACACAGGCCGAAACGCGTGGTTCTTCAATTTCTAACTAGCCACCTCCACGCTCGTGAAGCAAGAAAGCACACCTTCGAACTCGTTTCCCTTCTATTTAACTCAGATTACTTCCGCTGACAATTTGAATCCTTTGCGCGTTCTACTAAAATTTACATACTCTGGCATTGGCAATTCCAGGGGAAAGTAAGGCTTGACAGGAAAGATAGTTTAAACTTAAAATAAATATAAACCCTACACCCTTAATGCAAATAATTATTATCCTAATAAAAAATTAACCACCTTTCCGTTGAAGAAAAAAAAATATGCAAAACTTTTCAGTATTTTACAAACAGAGAAATAAGCAAAAATTAACATGAAAACAACTCAAAAAACATAAAATTCCGCGCAGAATTTTACTCTACAGAACAACTTTATCAAAAAAATCAATAAAAATGTATTATATATATATATATATACATGACAATGAAATATGCCGATTTCTTAAAAACAGTGACATAAGAAATACGATGAAAAATTGTTGCCAAACCCTTATTTCTTAAAGAATGAAACTATTCAAAATGATGCGATTTCATCAAAAATATATCAACAACAATAAGACAGGAAAATTGTTGCCAAAATCACATTTTTAAAGATGTGAGATGTGCGAAGTGTACTCGGAAGCTTCATTTAAACATATTTTTAAAAGTACAAAATATTATCAGTTTTCCAAAATTTTTTTGTAAAAGCAGTCGCAAGGATGAATGTTTAACGTGTCCAAAAATCAAAGAAAAATAAACTGTACATTTTTAAAAATAAACTTTTTTAGAAAATATCCCATTGAAAATGTGTTAAGCTCCATTTGTTAAATAAATTCGTATTTAATCGATTTATTGAAACAAGAAATTTATTTTAAGTTCGTAAAATATCTAAGTGCTTACGTTTCATGACAATTTGAAAATGGAGTGTGTAGAGTAAAATCTCGCTTTCGTATAGCCCATTATGTCTCAAAATGACGCGGTTTCGTCGCAAAACATAAAATAAAAAAAAAATTCGAATTCGAATTTCGAAAAAATCGCTTCGAGGTGCACTGGCCCTTGTCTAGATACACCTCATGTAGCAAATTTTGTAGCCCTGTGTCTATTAGCTTACGCGCAGCGCGAACGAAAGAAACACACACAACACACAGACAGACTCTTTCTTTTATTATATGTAGAGATATCATATGGCAAATTTGGAATAATTCTTAAAATAGAAGAAAAATATATGTAGAATAATACATCAAGTATACAATAACACATAATGTGCCATTATAACAAAATTTTGAATTTTCCAAATTTGGAATAAAATGCTAAAACAGAATATATCATGACAAATACTGAATAATACTTAAAATATGGGAAATAAAATATAGCTTAATACATAAAGTATAGAATAGTACATAATATATCATATAATAAAATTATAATTTTGAATAAAGTGCTAAAGTATAGGATAATATATGATATATAATAAAATTAATAAAATAGAAGTATAACATGTAGAAGAGAATAAAATTGTATTTTAGAGTTCATGATCACAAATAGTTTTCAGTATTCATTAGGCAGAGTTCATAAGTGACTAAAGTGTTCATGATTACAGAGATCATAAAAAGTTTCTCGTTTAAGTTCATATATTTTACATGACTCATACAATATTCATAGCTCATTTTTGTCATGACACAGCAAATCAGTATCATGACTCACCTTTTCAGTTCTAGTTTACTCTGACGACTCAATTTTTATATTTCATTCTGTTTATTATGGATTTTGCAAGGCTTTTTTTATTACGATCAGTACAAATAAGTATTTGTGACAAAGATCGATAATTATCTTAAAATTCTACAAAGGTGAAAATTAAATATTTTGTTATATTTCGTCTGTTGTAGATGGGGTTACTCTGCATAGATTTAATCCAATTGTGTTAAATTTTGGTGAATTTGTTTCATATTAAAATGAAGATGTTGAAGTTTGCTGATCGTTCTTTTGAATTATATATCAATATTTCTGGGTGCGCGAATATGAAACGTTTTCTTGAGAGGAGATGAGAAAAGATAGTGATCACTGTCTCCTTTCTAGCAGCATATACAGAAGTCAGTGTCTATTAAGTTTCTTTGATGAAAATAAACACGATATGGCCCATGGCCAGTAATATTACATGTTAAAAAGGATTATGTACTCTTGGTGTCAGTATTGCAATAGGTGTAGAACTAGTAATTTCATCGACCTGTAGATGCGTTATTCCATTGTTCTTGGCATATTTGGGTAATTTGTTCTTTTATGGGCAGTCGAAGATAAGATTTGGGAAATTTCGTATATAGAAAATTGCTTTCTTGATTAGGAACAGCTTCTTTGCAAGTTTGTCAAATGTTAAGTTACCGGCATTTCTACTATGGCCTCTTATCCATGATATATGAATTTTTAAATTATCTGTTGTTTTAGAGAGGTTATTGATGTCATAAACAATAGAAGTCTGATTTTCTGGGTTAGAGATAGCATAGATGGCAGATTGACGGTCAGTATTAATATTTGATTCTATAATTAAATACTCCAATTGAATTGTTTTTAGTTTTAGTGTTTATTGCTGTTTTTATTTTTGTGTGTGATACAGCAGGAGATGTCTATTGTAAGGAGCAGGGCACATTTCGTAATCCTCTGTGATGTATATGGTTTTGTTATAAGTAATATTATGGCGAAGTTCATATATTGTAGAATCAATTGCTTCCTGAATGTATTCGACATGGAGTGGAATAGTTCCAGCTAAGATATTAAGAGTAGTACTAGAGGTATTTCGAAAGCCTCTGGAAATATTAAGATTAAATTGTCGTTGTGTTGAGGTAAGAATTTTTTTTTTCTTGTGGTTATAGGGAATGCCCAGATGGCAGAGCCGTAGGTAATCATTTTGGTTATTACTGTACGATATAGTAATTTGGTGATATGGCGATTTAAACCCCAGTTTGTGCCATGCACATGTCGAAGATTTTGACTTATAGAATGTGTGCGAATTTTAAGTTCTTTGAGATATTCGATAAGATGTTGTTTTCATGTATTATAATTTCCTAGGTATTTGATTGATTTAGTATGCTTGATTTTTTTCGCCATTTGTTTTAACAGAAAGTTGCTTAGTAAGATTTTATCCAGGTTTATTATTTGTCATGATTCTAGATTTGAAGGATTAAATTTCAAGTTTAATTTTCTTGCATTTTTGCTGGAATATGGCTATTATTTCTTGACAATTTCTTCGAAGGATTAAGTAGGACCTTCCACTGATAACAAATGCGACATCATCGGCGAAAGCAGTAATTTTAGGAAAAGGAAGCCAGGCACTTTTTATAATTTTATTAAATGTAATATTCCATAATTCTGCGCTCATACATGCGCCTTGTGAACATCCACGAACTTGTTTTCTTCTGATTAAAGTATTATTATATAGAATGAGATTATGGCGATTATCAAGGAAATTATTGATTATTTGATAGATATTATAATTACATTCAATATTTCTAAGTGCTTCTTTAATTGAAGGCCGCCATAATGAATCAAAGGCTGATTCAAGATCTAAGCTGATTATTGCGGAGTGTAGGTTATTGATTTTATTAACATCGATTTGATTTAGGACTGCACTGGTTGCATGAATGGTAGATTTTTGCTGCCTAAATCCATACTGATTTTCCTTGATGAAATTTTGATGTTGAAATTGGTATTCAAGTCTTCCTATAATACAACGTTCAAGAATTTCTCCAAGAGCTTTTATGCCTAATTTGAATGCAGATTCTATCTGGTCCAGGAGCATTTTTGTTATTGAGTTTATCAATAATTCGATTGAGTTTCATGGATGTAAATGGGATATCATTTTCGTGGAAGTAGATTAAAACGAATTAATCTTTGTTCAGTTGAATCATCATATATGCTTTCGTTTGGTAGAATAACATCTAGGATGTTTTCTAAAGTGATCTTCGTAACATTTTTATCATAATTTAACGTATTAGTGACTGTAAGTTGCGTTGGGTGTAAGATTTTGTTGGTTTCAATTTTGTACAATGAGCCATACGTATCCTGGTTGTTTGAACAATAGTTGCACCATGCTTAACGTTTTTCAGATATTATTTGCTTTTTATATGAGGCTTTTCGTTTTTTGTATTTTTGAAGTAGGTTGAGTCGTTCTTCATCAGTTTGCGATGATTTGAGTTTTCTTCGTAATGCTCGTGTTTTGTGTGTTTCTTTGCGGAGTTCTTTCGTCACCAGTTGATTTTTATAATGAGAATTGATGACCTTTTGAAAAAGGTACGTTCTTAGGTATCTTGAAACTTTCTGATAAGTTCCTTGGTAATATTATTAAGTTCTGTTTTTGTTGTACACAGAATAATAGAATTTAGAAAGTCATTTGAAATTGAATTGAACTTTTGTTGAAATTTCTTTTCTTTGTTATTATTGATTTTATATCTTGTAAGTGCAGTAAAAGACGTATATTCAGTTATATCAAAAGAGATATATTTGTTGTCAGATTCAGTGTTCATCTAGTATTGATCTGTTGTTAATTTTATTATCAAGATGTGTTGTAGAAATAAGAAGATCAGTCCAATCTTTATTGTAGGTATTATCAAAGGTAGGTCGGTCAAAAAATGATTATGTAGAATGAGATTGTTTGCATTTAAAAATTCTTCAAGTATTTCTCCTCTGTGATCGGTTTGTAAGTATCCCCATTAAGTACTATGGGAGTTAAAGTCTCCACTAATAACATGCGGACTATTATTATTGTTGTAAGATTTCATTTAGTATGGATAAGGTTTGATTTGGATTTTTGACGGAGATATATAGATACTAGTAATAAGAAGCTGAGATGCATTAGTATTGATTGAAATTGTGATTATATCTCGAGTATTAATAATTATTGTAGAATTCCATTTATTGTTTGGAATGAATATGGCTGTACGAGGAGATAAAACACCGGTTGAAGCATGACGTTGAATAATTGTCCAGTTATTTGGAATTCTTCCTACTTTGCCAGTGATGCAATAAGATTCTTGTGTTATAATAAAATCTGCCAGATAATCTACTTGATATTGACTTAGTTGGTCGGTGACGGTCTTCTCTCTTTGAAGATTTATTTTGAGAAAGCGGATGACATTATTATTCTTTTTATTGATGGAAATGGTCTATATATAGTCTGAAGGATCTTGTATTATTGTTGATAATATGTATTGGATTTTACTCGTCTAACTTCTGTTTGATATGTGGACCAGGAAATAGCTAAAGCTGGATGTTTACACTCAAAGTTTGCTTCATACATTTCATTGTTAATCCAGCAGTTTATGCTGTACGGAGTTTGGGAAGAACGCAAGAAACATGATAATTTCCGATGAAGAATGAGCATTTTGGTTTGTTTGTCTTATGGGAGAAATCCTGGCAGATTTGACATCTGCGTACACCGGTAAACTCGGTTATTTTATTGGTGCGCCATCCAATATATATTTGTTTTTTACTCATAAAATTTTGGAAAGTTTTACCGTGACATTTTATGATCCATTTATTATTTTGATCATTCAGTTTAAGTAAAGGTCTTAGCTCAGAAATATTATGTTTCTTGCGCGATAATTTGAATCAGTTCATCAGAGTTGAAATTTTTTGGAATATTATGAATTGTGCATTTTGGTATTCTGGCTTCAGGAAATTTTATGTTAACTATATCTTTTGCAACTGTTTTGGCAATGAGGTTATAACTGATTTTTTTCTATATCTTCTGGATTATGACAGTGTATTGCAAGGCCCCCTTGAAGAAGTGTGTTTACTTTTTTGACGTTGATATTTAATGTTTACAGTGCTATTATTTGCAGTGGTATATGATTTGTTTGTTCTATTTTTCTTTTCCGGTTCTTGCTTCGTTTGGTCATTAAATCAATCGTTCTACAGTCGTTATCCAGTTCTGGCTCTTTTCGCAGTTCATCCGGTTTCCTTTTCGGGTTTGACAGTTCTTTTCCGGTTCCAGCTTGTTTTTCAGATTTGTATTCTTTTCCGTTTTTTGCTTCTTTTCCAGGTATTGCGTCTTTTCTGACTCGTCTATATTTTCCAGTTCTGGCATCTTTTCCGGCTCTTGCTTCGTTTCCTGTATTTGCATTTTTTCCAGTTTCTTCTTCTTTTTAAGTTCTTTGTTTTTTAGTTTTTGCATTTTTTCCAGTTTCTTCTGCCTTTTCAGTTCTTCTTTGTTTACTTGTTTTTGTATCTCTTCCAGTTGTTTCTGAATTTTAAGTTCTTCTTTCTTTTCTAGTTTTTGAATCCATTCCAGAGTTTCCTTCTTTTTCAGTTCTTGCTTCTTTTCTAGTTTCTGTTGCTTTTCCAGTTTTTGTTTGTTTTTCAGTTCTTCCTTCTTTTCCAGTTTTTGCTTCTTTTTCTGCTCTTGTTTCATTTTCAGTTCTTGCTTCTTTTCAAGTTTTTGCTTCTTTTCCTGCTCTTGCTTCTTATTCAGTTCTTGCTTATTTTCCAATTCTTGTATGTTTTCCAATTCTTGTATCTTTTCCGGTTCTTGCTTCTTTTCTCGTTTTTGTATCTTTTCCAGCTTTTGCTTCTTTTTCAGTTCTTGCTTCTTTTCTCGTTTTTGTGTCAATTCCAGTTTTTTCTTGTTTTTCAGTTCTTGCTTCTTTTCTAGTTTCTCCTTCTTTTCCTGTTCTTCCTTTTTATTCAGCTCTTGATTCTTTTTCAGCTCTTGCATCTTTTCCTGTTCTCGCTTCTTTTCTAGTTCTTTCTCGTTTTCCAGTTTTTGCTCCTTTTCATGATCACAAGGAGGGTTTTCCAATCTACAAAAAAATCAGTATCTCTTTATTTCAGTAGTAAAAGAGTGAAAGTAATGCAACGAAGATCACGTTTAACATGTACAACACTTCCATATTTAGATACTATATAACACTTTTGGCTCAGTTTCATAGGGAAAAATCTAACCGTAGATCCATTGCCTGACAGAATGTTTTTCTACAAAAGGTGAATTTTTAGTTTTCATTGTTAGGACCTAAAGCCAAGCAGAGAAATTAACTCTTTCGCATCGAAGTCGCCCAAACGCCCGTCCATTCAGGCAACAGCAAACCGCCGCAACGCCTCGTTTATTTTCTACCTAGTTCTTTCCCCTCCACGTTAGTATGTATGGCTCATTGGTTTCGCGAGTTGTTAAAAGACATGTCAATCATTCTTTTGAAGCAAATAAAGGAGAAAAACGGAAACCTATTGAGGTTCGCAGGTGCAAACCGGCCCTAAGGTGAAACTGCACACAATGGATGAAACCGGAGGGGTAAAGGAAAACTATTCCAAGACAAATTCGTAAACACGGGCGTTTTCGATGTTTATTGAAAACAGATTTGGTCGTCCCTCGATGCGAAAGAGTTGAAGCATTTGGCATGATTTGTATGCAATAAGCGACCACCAGGAATCTCACGTAGAGCGTAATATGTTGCAAAGTTTTAGTGCCTTACTTTTCCTTACTTAATTTTTACATAAGTTGTAATATAAATAATAGTACTAATAAACAGGTGGCTTAAAAGCAGAGGGAAAGAATGGCGAAAATTGCAAAATAGGAGGAAAAAATGAAACTGAAATGAAAAATGAAACATCTACAAACAAAGGATGGAAAAAGCATTTTAGAAGATATACAAGTAACTTACTTTCTGAATCAGCAAAATCTGTATTTAAACGAGTATAAGTTTGAAAGCTTTGGATTCATTTACATTTCTGAATCAATTACTATTTCTTACGCATGCCAGATATATTAAATTTCTTCAATTTTTGTATAATTTACTTACGTATTTTGCATTTTAACCTTTTCTTATTATTATCCCAGTAGAGGTAACCTGACACCTCATTAAATTATCTCCGAGTTTCCTCATTTAAGTCATCTTCCTGTCAGATCAATCTCTTTGCATCGCTGGCTGCAAAGGTTTCAAATTTTTTCTCGTTATTCCAAATTCGGAATATATTGCTGGTCTATTTCGTGGTACAGCGGAGGAGCACTAGGATTTTTGCCACCATTCGTTTTCAATTGAAAATTTTATTCTCATTCTTCAGTTGCATTCTTAAAGTTTTAATTATTTATACAGGAAGAATGAAAGAAATCAAACAAAGCAAAATAAATTACGAAAAGATATATCTGTTTTCTTCTATATTTATTGTTCCCTGTAATTTCTTTTGTCTGTTCCATTAAATTTATTGAAGGAAAATTTGCGAAGTCTTACAAAATGTATTTCCTAAATCCTAAGCGAATTAAGCCTTTCTGAGCATTTCGGCTACACTTTAATGGCTTTTAAAATGTAATTTTAGAATATTGACAGCTGCCTATACTGAAATATTTTCTCCATAGTCCTCGAAAAAAGAAGAATTAAAGTTCCAGGAGGTTAAACAATGAAGGACACACATTTCTTATTTGAAGGGCAAGAGAAAAAAAAAGATATTTTCGGATAGGGATATGTAGCATTTTAAGCACTATGTTTGTAAATTTCATAATATAGTAGTAACACTTGAGTCATAGGTAATTATGCACATATATGAGAGAGACGACGACGACGAAAAATGAAATGGCAAAACATGACCGAAAACACTTTCCTGGTCGGTACAAACAACACGAAACACAAGAAAGAACGGACACCAGTTATGCTTAGAACAAGAGAAATTAAAAAATAGGAACAAAATTAGACACTTATGGACCTCAATGAAATTCTTCGAAATTACGACCTGAACCCTGATGCAGGTATCACATCTCTCGCACATCGAACACAAGATGTTCTGGAAAATACCGTGCACCCCCAGGACTTTCCCAGCAGCTGACACGATATGTGCCACAAGTTCCTGTTGGAGTTCTAACGGGGGTTTCGTGCACTAATCTTTTGACGTACCCTAGAGGAAGTGATAATGCAAGTGAGGGCTCGTGATCTTGCTGAACAATGCACTAGACTACCCCTACCAAACCCATGTCTAGGATATTTCCCGAAGGAACTTTCGAATACTTTTATTGATGACGATCCAATGTTTTTGTTCTTATTTCTTAGTTTCCGCCGCGCTAAGAATAACAAACAAATATCTTTACACTGTTCGTACCCTATTTTTCTTGTGTTGTCTCTCGTCACTATGGCGCCAGGAAAGCGTTTCCGACAATGCATTGCAATAAACGATTATATGTATATATGTATATATATATATATATATATATATACCATTAGTAGTATATATATATATATATATACCATCTCCTAATGGTATATATATACATATATATATACCATTAGTAGATGGTGAATGTCGACATTTACCGGTGTAAGTCAGAAATAACAGTATTTGAAAATATTTCGGACATACAACAAGCGACTATGTGAATGTTGACATTCACCGGTGAAAGTCGACATTCTCCAGATTTCGGTGTTTCACCGTAACATATATACGATAAACGTATATATATATATAGGTATATATATATATGTGTGTGTGTGTGTGAATTAATGTTAGGAATTCTGATCGCACATGTTGATCTATAATACAGAGCAAATTTGGCAGATGAATAAGATAAAATATTCAGATTTATTTCAATTCACATTTGCGGCCCCAGTTCATTTGAAATTCCAAACTTACCTATTTCTAGAATATTTATATTTCTCATATTGTTGGAATAGGAATAAAGTAGTACGACGCCGTGTCAGCGGTGACAGAGATAGAAAAAATGTGCATAGTTCGACAATATTGTGGTTTAGTAAGAGAAATATTTGATTCAGGAAATTTTATATTCCCACTTAGCTAAGTCATCATCTTTATGTAAAAATCATGTGATGGGGATATATATATCTACATAAACATATATTTTAATTAATTAATTTTTATTTTTTAATTTCCTATTAATTCAAAATCATTTAATATTACATATTAAAAACAATAATTGCAATGAAAAGTTAGAATCTCGAAATTTTTATTATGTTTGATGAGTACATTGTCAAAACTCGAGCTAAATAATATCATAAATCTCTGTAAATCTAGAAATATATAGTCTAACAGAAAGAGGTGAGGAGAACAATTTATATTAGATTTGTTCCGAATAGAGTATGGGATGGATTTCAGTGTTTACTTAATTTGTTTTACATATATATATATATATATATATATGCATATTATTTATAAACATAAAGTCTTTTTTGTCTTTGTTACTCTAATTATATCAACTATTTGACATTTACTTCTCATTCACAAATTTTACAAACTGGCCGTATAAACACGTGTATTTTGTATATTAGCTTTCTGTTTAGATATTTCATTAGTTAATGCAATAAAGTTTCCTTATAATCAAAAGGTATTACAATAAATATGAATTCTTCACAATGTAATTTTCCATTTTAAACATTTATAATCTATTTTTGTAATGAAGGAATGAAAAAAACTTTAAGCATTATAAATCTGAAAACGTATTATTTTCCAGAACAGCGTTTTTGTCAAAAAATTATTAAATGTATAATTAAACTGGACCTGAAACATTATGTTTTGTTTTATTATTTTTTCCGAAAAGACTTACGTCTCCGACACGTATTGCAATCTTAAACACTGGGGATCCAATTCTTCTAGTAATTGTTCGCTGTAGTATATTTCTGCTTCTCCTTCTTCTTCTTCAAATACACGTCGATAATTATTTGCGCTGAAATATTTTTATTTCATTACATATATATGTTCATATGTTTGAATTAATTAATTTAATAAATGATTACTTATACGTTTTTTGTCAAAAGTAGTAAGTTACAGTTTGCGAACATTTTTACAGATTGTCAAAGATTTCTAAACGCTCTATGTTGTAAAATATCTTTACTTATTCAAAATCTTTAAAAAACAATAAATATGGAAATGAATATTCGTCTTATTAGCCTAAATTCCATTATGAGGATATACAGGTATAATAGGAAATAAAGTTCCTGGCACCAGCAGCTCAAGATGCCATATTAAAAGGTCTGATTGACATCTATCATCTCAAATCAAACCTTGCAATGAGGGAAATAATTTCCAAACACCTTTTAATAAAATAACAAACAGGATGGGACGAGGCAGATACAAGAAGATTGCTGGACTGTTACCTCCCGCAAGTATCCCTATAAAGAATAAATTTTTTCTCCAATTAGATTGGCAACAAGTCATGGAAAGTTCCCATTTTATTTCCAGAGATTCTTAAGAAGCACGTAAAATGCGAGCGCGAAAAACCTGCAAATCTAGCAAAATTTAAGCTTTATAAATGGCACACTTCCTTACTTTCCCTTCCTAGAAAAAATAACCAGGATTTGCATCAAAAATTCCAGAGAAACGTTTTCTTACAATATGAAGTGTGTGTGTGCACTTCAACAATTTATGAAATATATTATTGAAAGTGAAGGAACCGTGATTATATGTATCTAGTTATATTACAAATGTGAATAAGCATATATTTAAGAACAAGAAAATTTTTTAAACGGTGGCTTCCGTTGACCATGCTGATCAAATTTCCTGTCGAGCGCAATTAATCAGTGTTTGGGATCTCAACCTGATGGCTGCGTATGCTGAGTCGATCACTGATCAATCATTTGGACAATTTCCGCACAGGATTAAAAATTGCCATCCTACAGACTTCTTCACTTAACGGGCCATGCGTTCAAAACACAGATTTACACGTTAACGGAAATGTATAAAAAAATTAGCGAAAACAAAAGAAGTATTTAAACGCAAAATATCTCTTCGGATCTTCCTATGTTCCTGATTATTACATCTGCTGAAAACAATTTAATACGTTTAAATGCAATTACATTTCATTGAAGTGATCTATTAATTGTTTAACAGTTTTCTGCTGTTCACTTCAATAAATTTATGATGTTTGGTATTTCATTTGTTTCCAGCAACACCTAGTCTCCTTTGCAAAGAAAATTAATATTAACTTTTGTAATTAAGAAATGATTTAGATGAAAAATTAAATTGGACTGGAGGTAATGTCTCGGTTGTTTTCGTTAAAAGAAGTTGGTGCTTTCTTAATTCAAAAAATATCTCCATATATATACATAACATACATGTAATGAATTTACACACTTAAAAAAAGTATTCTTCACATGGTATCTTCAAATGGGTAGATACGATAGCTGAAAAACAAGTGTCGGACAAAAGCGGAGCTGCAAGGAGCGATTTGTTGTACTGATACTTCCGTTTATATAATTCTTGTTATTCGATGCATGTAGTTTTGTTGAAATTCGTGTTACAAATTGCTTTATTCTCTGATGTAAAAGGAATTATCCCAAATTTTATTTAGAAGATTTAAATAACGGTTTTGATCACAATACGCGGCAGTTACTAGAAAAATATCTGGATCAGTGACTATTTGACGTCATTTAAAACGCTTAATTACAGGGCCGTAGTACAATTCACAACCGTGATCGAACAATAGTGAACAATAGTTTACAATAGTGACGTGATCGAACATTCTTTGGAAATAATCGCTGTCATCGAATGACATGCATATTCTATTTAAGTAATCATAGTCATCAGCTTTTAATATTCGTTGTAAATAATCATTGTCATCGAATAATCATTGTAAAGAATCATTCTCATCGGATAATCATCGAAAATAATCTTTGTCGTTACATAAAGGGGCATAGTAGCTGATGTATAAAGGATTGTACTCAAATTCTCATCAAAACAATCGAATATGTATTGCAATTTATCATATGATCATTATTTACAGCAATGATTCTTAAATGTCTTCGACCTACGGCTCCTAATGACGCCGAGGAAAACTTGCGCAAATGTGACAAAAAGAATATTTAAAAATACAATAAAAGCTTGAAAGGTAATAAAAATGCCTGAATTTAATTTCCTTTTATTTAAATGAAGCTTAATGTTTTAAAGGAAATCGAATATTGTAAACAGGAATCAACAATATAAATATCTGTGGATTTTTGCCTCTTTGTTTTTTTCTTCGTAACATCATATCTCCGGAACGGGGAGTTTGAGTTTGGAAGGAGGTACCCCCGGATTTCAAAACTTCTTGGTAAAACTTTCCGACTATTGTTATCTTCCTACGACTATCACTCGAGATATTATATAAAATTTCGGAAAACGGTAATTTTTCGTATTTATTTTTCCAAGTGGCCGAAGTCTAGCGCACTGGACATCAAAATGCTTTACTTGGAAAAATGTTGGCCCTTCTCACTTTCAAATCGTAGAGTTTGTTTAAGAGATATTTTTAAGTTAAAAAAAATATGAAATAAATAGTATTGCCAAACGTGAAACCGATTGTTATTATTATTTACGGTTATATTCTGAAGTTGAAGAAAGCACGTGATTCCATATAACGTCATTGTATGTCGAAAATCTTTCGGTAATATCAGTATTTTAAATGAATAGCTGCTTTTGGCAACTTTTATGTTTCACCTTTGGATACGTGACACGATATGCTATCGCTACGTTAATTCCTTTATTGAGATTTTGAAAATTTGTTATATTGAAATAAATTTAAATCATAACTTCCAATGTATTACCTGAAGGGTCAAAGGTCTTTGTTTCCTGAGTTGGCAAGAAAAATGTATTTACGAATCGCTGGTTGCTTGGAAAGAATGAATACATTTTCTTCATAATCAAATGTTTCTATGCATTTTATGCTATTCTAAATTTATTTATAAAAATTTAATTTCTTTTATTGTATACTTACTTTCTGAGTAGAAGTTTAAACATCTGTAGATATTTAACGTATTTTAGATGCAATGTTACTTTACTACAGTTAAATAATTTTTTTTTTCCAATTTACTAAAATGTCTGAACGCAAGAAGAGAGCACAAATGGTACAGCGAGCTACAGAAAAATGAAGTAAAAAACACTAGGAGACTCAACAGGCAAGTACAATAAGATTTGCGAGCTTCAAAAATGAATGAAGACACAACTAGAAACTCAGCAGGCAAGCATAGTGACAAGACAGCTTACTCATTCAAGAAACTGAAGAAGAAACGAATAGGAGTTCCAGCAGACAAGCAGCAACTCAAGAAACTTCGCGTGCTCAAACTGTATCAGAAACTAGTAGAAAACACAAAAGACATTCAGAAAACCAAGAAACACTGCGTGCTCCGGAAAGGGAAGCAGAAGGGAAACGGAGGCCCATTAGGCAAGTGGAACGTCAACAGACCATGCGCGATGAATAGAAGAAGTAGCAAGTAAACGAAGGATACAAGACTCTCCGCGTCAGCGCCAGATTCGACAGGAAATAACAAAACAGCTCAAGAACCTATATAAACAACTCAAGACGCTGCAGTTTACGGACAATTTTTGTTCGAAGTGGCAGAGCGTATACGAGGGAACAAGCTTCTCAGGAACGCATCAAGACATACACGTAGTACTCTTCACAATGCAGGAAGTTTACTTTGAGCAACACATTGTATACATAGAGCTCGTAGACATATATAGTAAAGATTTTGCTTTGGCAACAGCCCTCTAGTAAAATGTATGAAGTTTATATTAGCATCTCACAATACCTGAACGAAATTTTTCTATTTACTTCTTCATTTACAATTTTCTGAAATTTTTTATCAGTAATCCTGTCTATATAATATAGATATCAAAATCAGAAAAATTTAATTAATTATCTTTAAATGTAATTAAGTAATGAATACTTCGCCCCTGTTCATACCGAAACAACATGATGTAATTGTAGATAGCTAGAAAGTAAAATGTATTCAGCAGGCTGTGCAGCAAGCGACATCTATAAATGGTGATAACACAATAATGTTATATAATGTTATATACTGGCAGAGTTTTAAATTAAGAACATATACATCAGTGTTTTAATAATAAGAATTTTGCATCAAATTGCAAAACAAATATCTTAACTTCTGCCTTTTCATGCATAAGAGTTCAGCATTCGGAAAATTATATTTTCGTAAATGGTTTAGCAAAAATAACGAAAATTATCGCCCTGAGAAATCGATATGCTTGGGATGAATCCGAATTACGCCAAGACTACCCGTCAATGGTTGTTTTGAACACGCCCTTAATGAATATATATAACCCTTAAAAAACGTAAAGTCAGTGAATCTACTATCCGAGTGTGTCTTTATATCTTGAGTATTTAAGAAATGCATTTATCTATCTGGATAAAGCTAACGCTATTGCCTGAATAACAACGTTTATTTAACATTTGATATAACCAACTTCATATACATCTTGAAATAAAACATAAATTTCTTAATAAGATACTAAAAATTGCAGAAAAAATACAAAAATAATGGAATTTCTAATAACACTACAAGTAACATACCGAGGAATAAATTGCGCGGCAAAACTGATGCAATCTACAATATGTATACCAAAAAATTTATGTACCGCAATAGAAATGCAAAAGAATGAGAAATGAAACTATCATGAGATTTATAATGAAAAATTTACCATAAACTATTGATATATGTTGATAAATATATGCTTTTAATACTATTCATTTAAATATGCTGAAACTTTCATAATATTCATTACTTACGAACGCTTTTTCATCCATCGAAGCATAGCACAAGCCATTCTTAATTCAGTGCTGGTGCACGTCAATAAAATAAGGATAAATCCAAATTTTTACAAAAAATCAATCGCCTTGACTCGTTTCTCAGAAAACGTATGTCTACAAATGCAGTATTAATATATCACATCAGTATAATTCGGGATCATAAAAACTCCAAACAACGCATTAAACGCAAAAAATCGCATTAAGGCAGAATGAAGAATTTTCACTCTTACAATGGCTTTTCCAACAATATACAATAGAATCTAATTTCTAAACTAAGTGTTCATTGTTACACCATATTTCATTTTTGGGGAATCTTTCATGGTTGTTCAGTAATTCTAACTGTTAACTTGTTTAAATAGAATTATGATTTCATATATATGCACAGACGTATATATGTATATATTAATACGTATCTGTAGTAACATACATCATATTATTATATGTAGGCATATAATTCTAAATTAATTATACTAGTCAACATATTTTATATATTGCTAGCATCAGACTTTTAAAATTATTTATTACTATCTGCTTGCTAACGATTATATAATTACGCACAGTGGTACCTCGGCATACGTGTTTAATTCGTTTCGTAACTTTGCTCGTATGTCAAATTGCTCGTATCTCAAAGCAATTTTCCACATTGAAATTAATCGAAATCCCATTAATCCGTTCCAGATCCCAAAACACGACCTCAGTTGTTTGTTAAGTGTTTCTAAATAAGAATCAAAAACAAGAAGAAACATTTATTTATAAATAACAAATACATATTCTATAAAAACATAATTAAAAGAAAAAGTGAAGTGCCTACGGAAGAGCTTAATTTTTGTCACTGGTCTTCGCTTTTTTCGTCATGATCTGCTTATTTCCACCCGCAGATCATTTAAAAAAACTTTCCAAGGAGGTTTGTTTCTTCGTCCGTGTCAAGGATGCACGACTAGTTGCAACGTTTTCGCGGTGATTTTTATCCACGAACTCTACAACTTTCTCCCACATTCCCAAGACCTGTTTTATATCTCTTGTAGCGATAACCTCCTCCACCTCTGGCTCCTCTTCAAAACTAATTTTTCGTTAACCCAACGTATGCTGCTGCAAATACAGATCGTATAACTCCTCGGTTGTCAGCTCCTGAGACTGTTGTTCAACGAGTTCGTTCACATCTCTCCCATCCACCTCCAGACTCATGGATTTTTCCAGAGAAACAAGCTCCTCTACCTATGCGACTTTGGGTTCTAATCCTTCGAAGGCCCTTTCAGCAACAGCCTCAGGCCACAGCTTCTTCCGTGCAGAGGTTAAGGTCCTCGTTGTAACACCCAGCCAGGCCTGATCAATAATTCCTAGGCATATGACGATCTTAAAGTGGCCTTTCCAGAACTCTCGAAGGGTAAGATTTGTGTTCTCCGTCACCTCAAAGCAGCCCCAAAAAATGTGCTTGGTGTACAATTTCTTAAAATTAGAAATCACCTGCTGATCCATCGTCTGCAGGATAGGAGTGGTGTTGGGTGGTAGGTAGGGAACTTTTATATACTTGAACTATTAGAGTAAATCAACTTCGTGATTTGGTGGGTGAGTAGGGGCATTGTCGAGGAAGAGAAGGGCTTGCATGGGTAGGTTGTTTTTCTGTGGGTATTTTTTAACAGAAGGGCCAAACACCAGGTTTATCCACTTCACAAAGAATTTCCTGGTGACCCAAGCCTTCGGATTTGTCCTCCACATACCTGGCAGATTTTCTTTTGAAATATTATATGACTTAAAGACTTTGGGATTTTCCGAATGGTATACTAGCAGAGGCTTGATTTTACAGTCGCCAATCTCATTGGCGCAAATTACTAGAGTTAATCTATCCTTCATGGGTTTGTGACCTGGCATCGTCTTCTGCTCTGCCGTTATGTAAGTTCTATTCGCCATCCTTTTCTAGAAAAGTACTGTATCGTCACAGTTAAAGACTTGCTGGGGGGATGTATGCTTTGGCTAGTGTCAGTTCGGAAAACATTTTGATGTGAACCACAGCAGCCTTCACATCGGAACTTGCTGCCTCACCATGTCTGAGGACGGAGTGAATGCCGGTCCTTTTCCTAAAGATGTCAAGCCAGCCCTACTGGATTTAGACAAGTCTTCCGATTCCTCATTTTTAGAAGTGTGTGGGATCTTCTTTAGCAAATAACCGTAAATTGCTCGTGCCTTCTCACATATGATGCTTTATGTTAAGGTTCCTCCTTGAAGCTGCTTCTCTCCCACCCACCCCATCAGTAGTTTCTCCATCTATTCACGGAGAGAGGTCCAGAGTTTAGACATTATTTTATCGGCCTTAGATGGCGTTATACCCTTTATCAACTCCATTTGTTTAAGCACAGTACATATCATTGATGTGCTACGACCGTACATCATCGCCAAGTCAATTACTCGCACTCCTTGCTCATGGTTTTCTATGATTTCACGCTGTAATTCAATAGACATCATCTTCTTCTTTGTACCCATGGTTATAAAAATAAATATGATAATGTTTTCTAAATGTACAAAAAGCAAAAAGCGCCAACCCAGCTTATCAAAGATGCTTCCAAAACGAGGGAAACAAGCACACAGACTGAGATCTTGTCTGAGGTGGGAGAAACTGTCAGACGCTGCATCTAAATATAAATAACCATCGTCTTCACTGCCGAAACCCTCTAAACTATTCTATAAATCACTATCATATCAGCTATAAAATCGTCATTAGCCAAATCTATATCATCATCAAAATCATCTAAATATTCCTCACCACACAAAACACATCATCATTTTAAACCATCGTATCTCTATCACCATCGTCAGAATAAAATAAACCACCATCACACAAATCACATCATCATTCCATACTAATCAATCGAAACTATATATCATATACACCATCATCATTGAAGTCGTCAAATAATAAAATCACCTGAATACAAAGTACTATCACCTAAAGTTTTATTGCCATCATACTCATTTAATCACATTCTTCATCACTATAACATATAATCACGATAACTTAAATAAAAAATCATCAGCAGTTAGTATAAATCCTCATCCTTAAAATACCAGCTAAATTATTTAAATCATCATCATTTAAATCAAGATTTTTTTTTTGGTGTTTCGCTAGTATAACATCAAAACGAACCAGTTTCATTTAGGTACAGACATGTACAGGTAAAAGTGTTGGAGCTTCATTAAAGATTGCACAGGTATACATCCCAATAACTAACCGAATACAGCACGGAGGGAAGGCCAGAAGAGGAAGAATCCTACTGGTAGTTCTTTAAAGAGAGATTTAGAAGTTAGTTTTTAAGTGAGGAGGACAAAAAGGGAGAACGGGTTATAGAAGAAATGAAGAAATCTAGAAAAAGGTTCATTAGAAAGTAATAATAATATTGTAGTGGCTAAATCAGTTATTAGCCCAATGGATGAGTCCAGATCTCGAAACTTTGTGCTGTTGGAAAAGGAGGGAAATCTAACAAAACAAGTTTTATATCAAGCTTGTACAGAATACTAGCAGCTTAGCTGCCAGCCTTCGTCTGGCTTTTAAATGTGCCGGGAAAATGGCTGAAAGAAACACCAAACTTGAAACTTGAAAACAGCGTAGAATTTTACTCTGCAGAAACACTTCATAAAAAAAAGTTATTACGTATAACAAAATTACCATGAAATAAGCAATATCCCTTAATACAAATATTAATGATCTTAATAAATAAATTAACCAACTTCCCTTTGCAAAATCTTAAGAACTCAAATGGTATAAAGAGGTTAAGAACTTTGTTTCCTAAAAAAATCACTCAAAACTTTTCAGTATCTTAAAATCAGTGAAATGAGCAACAAAGAACACAAAAGAATACAAAAAACAAAAAAATTCTGGAAAGGAAAGTATAATTAATGATAATGCAAAGTATAATTAATGATATCCCTTGTAATGTTGCGCGTTTCCAACCTGCACGCAACAATAGTGGTGACTGCTAACAACTGGAAAGTAGACAAATTCTTGAGAAGGGTTTAAATCCCTTTTTATTCAACTTTAGAAATTACAAATGCGTGCTCTTGACGCTCGCAAACTACGCCGACCCGGCGGTAAAATAAAAATAAAAAACTAAAAAATGAATAATAACATGTGACTAACTACGAGGCTCTCTATACGTAACTAACCTCACCGCGTTCTAAGATACCGCTGATAATTCAGCAAACTTCTGAATATTACGTTGAAAAATTAACAACAAGAACTTAAAACGCGTGGTTCTTCAATTTCTAACTAGCCACCTCCACGCTCGTGCAGCAAGAAACACACTTACGAACTCGTTTCCCTTCTATTTAACTCAGATTACTTCCGCTGACAATTTGAATCCTTTGCGCGTTCTACTAAAATTTACATACTCTGGCATTGGCAATTCCAGGGGAAAGTAAGGCTTAACAGGAAAGATAGTTTAAACTTAAAATAAATATTAGTTAAAATAAATATAAACCCTACATTTGACGCTGCCAGAATTTGGAAAACTTGGAAGCAGGTCCTAGAAACGACCTATTGGAAAGTTTCCACAATTCTGATCTAAATTTTAAGAGCCTCGTTGACATAAAAAAAATCTGTTATCTCACAAAAGATAGAACAAATTTCTGTAGATACTTATTTAATTCTCTCTTCTTACAGCAACCTTTCCCGGACTTCAGCAATCAATCTGTTCTCTTCCTTCCAGTATCTGGAAGAAATAAGTATCAGTATCTTTCTAAATACATTATAATTTACACTTTCTTGATACTGAATAAGTTTTTGTTTTTGAACGATTTATTTTCCTTAGTTACTGCTTAATTCACATTCATTCAAGTATTCAAACATGAATTTAACTTTACCCTGGCTCTCCACCATGTGTGGTGTCAAACGGGAATATTCGTGTTTTAGTATTGCAACACTTCTCCTAACCACAATGATTTGTTAGAATTCAGCGACCAAATAGACACACCTTACTCGACATTCTACAAGTCGATGAGCTACTTTAAATTTCTTAAAATTCAAGTGTAGGTGGAGAACCCTACAAAACACATTCATTCTAAATTCCCCCTCATTTATCTATAGACATGCAGGCTTTCGCTCTAAAGCATGATTTTATCTACAGTTTAATACTTAGATTTGAATTCATTGCTTTTGAGCATTTACTTTTAGCATCTAAAATTTTATGCTTCTAGACTAAATTCTACTTTTACATAACTTTCAAGCATTTACGTATATTTACAAAATTCTAATACATATGATTTTTACAATTTACCATAAAATGAATAAGAGAAAAATAAATTTTTACTTTACTCATTCTTCGCCAAGCTGGAGGCACTGAAACTAAAGTTGTTATTAATACAAGAATAAAGTTATTTTTATCTTCGGCCAAATTTTGACTTTAACATAAAAGAATTAGTCTTTTGACCAACAGAAACTGCTTGTTCCTAGATTTTGTACTTAAAGAAAATAATACTTTTGCCTTAGCTAAATAAAGTAAAATAAAACTAAATCTCAACCGAGACACATTGACTTCCGTCAAAACATAGAACTTTGTATTTACGCATAACTTTTCGGAACAAAAGAAAAAAAAAATGTTATAGAAGATTTTAACTTATCTTTGAGTTTTCGATGATTGTAACTCCGACATCCTCTTCTGGCAGAACTGCTCCCATGTTATAGATTTCATCGACGTCAGTCGTCTCCTTAGGGTCCTTCGAGTGTCGTCCACGTTGCTTCTTCTTTTTCGCCCTCTGCATGCTGGCCTCTTGGAGTGGTAGTCGTCGGGTTGCTGTCTTTTCCGTTTTGCCCCTGGACGGCTGGTCTTGACGTCCTCCGGCCTGGAATCGTGCTTGGATTTCTTCTGTTGGTGGTGGTCTTTTCGTTCCTCCTGCTGTCTTTTCGAGCTCGGGAACGGCGGCCTTGTTTGTACCTGACTCTCTGGCCCTGGAAGCGTTCTCCTCGATGTAGAATTTCTACTGCGATAAGTTGTAAGTGGCGTTTTCCTCTTTACCAAAGTGTCTTTACGCGGCGGCTTTGTTTTCTTGTATTTCTTAAATGCTGGAGTCTGACGTTTTCATTTCTTCTTTTCGGTACCGTCGCATGACTTATAGAACGGCTAGGTTTCTCTTCTTGTTCTCTGCTTCTTGGGTTGTGGAACGGGTGACGTTATTTCTGGACCTTCTACTTCTTTTACGCTTGAGTCCTGCAAGAAACTTTCAAGGATTTCAAAATCATTTTGATTATAATATTTTTCACCTGGTCGAAACTTGCTTTACAGATTTCCCCTCTCTCGTTGTTAAGGTACAATACGACTCCCTTGATTTCCTGAATTACATAGGGCCTTCAAATTTTGGAGCTAACTTTGCAGTAAAATTGTCTGGGGCACTTGATAAAGAAAATTTCCGCTTCAACACTTTATCTCCAACTTTAAAATCTGCTTCACGGCGTTTTCTATCATAGTATAACTTTTGCCTATTTCTTGCCGTATCCGATCTTTTAACCGCCTGGTCAATAAGTGTTTGCACATCTTTCTGTTTAAATTCTTGGTCTCTTTGTTGCACAAAGAATAATTTAACTAATGGCGTAATTAACTTTCGTCCTAAAAATAATTCTGCTGGGGTTTTCCCGTAGTATCGTGATTTGCCGTTCTTAAAGCATAAGCTAACATATTTATGTAGCCATCCCAGCGCTTGTGATGTGTGCTAACATAACTTCGAATTATTTTTACAATGTTTTTATTAACTCCTTCTGCTATGCTTGCCTGTGGTCTATACGGAACCATTTTGATATGGCGTATGCCAAGTCCAGTGCATATGTTTTCAAATATTTGGCTAACGAATTGTTTACCGTTATCGCTATGTACTTTTTTCGGTGCACCGTATTTTAAAATGTATCTGTGTAAGAATGCATCTGCGACAGTTTTGGCTGAAGCGCGTTTAAGTGGAAGAATTTCTGGCCATTTTGAAAAATGATCTACAATTACTAAAAGAAAACGATTTTTATTTAACTCACTCTGGGGGAAAGGACCAAGAAGATCTATGCCTAAAATTTCATTCGGAAATGTAGCGCGAATATACCGGCCGGGCTGTAATTAATATCATTTATTAACTGACATTTATTGCAGGACCTGACATACGCAGTTACTATTTTGTATAATTGTGGGAAATATACCGCTTCGCGTACCCTTTTTAAAGCCTTTCTGACCCCTAAATGACCCGCTGTTTTCGCGTCGTGTAATTTCTTCAAAATGCTTATACGAAGCGAGGCTGGGATGACTGGTTTGTATTCCAAGTTTTCGTTTGTTGTTTTCGTATAAAATAATAAATTATCTATTATTTCATAGTTTTCTGCTCTATTTCTTATCTCATCGATATCTGTGTGTTCAAAGCTTTCGGGGTCTTTCAAATACGCATAGATACTTCCAAATTCAGGATCAGCTTTCAATTCAGCAATAATTGTATCTCTAGAATCTAAAATTTTTGAAGTCAGCACAGCGCATTTAAGTTCATTGCCTTCATCGTCCAGTTTTATACGAGAAAGTGCGTCAGCTACATTGTTTTCCTTACCCGGTTTATATTTGATTATGAGATTATATTCTTGGAGTTTTAAAGCCCATCTTATTAACCTGGGCGTTAGGTTTTTCCCCGACTAAAGTCTACCAACAGCCGCATGATTCGAAAAGACTGTTACTGGCGCTTTGCCGAAATAAACTCGAAATTTGTGTACAGCCATTAATACGGCTAATGTTTCTCTCTCTGTAGCTGTATAATTCCTTTGTGTATGATTCAACGTTTTACTAAAAATTGCCAAAGGATGGCCATTTTGCATAAGAACCGCACCCACAGCATAGTCCGACGCATCTGCTGCAATTTCCAGGTTTTCGTCCCCCTCCGGGAATTTCAAAACAGGGGCATTGATAAGCGCTTCTTTTAACCTTTCGAATGCGGTATTTGCTTCTGCTGTCCACATGAATTTACTTTTCTTTCTTTTAATTACTAACAAGGGTTCAACAATATTAGCAAAATCTTTTATGAATGGCCGATAATAAGAACATAACCCAAGGAAAGAAGAAATTTTCTTGGCGATGTTGGGAGGTGGGAAATTCTTGATTGCTTTTATTTTTGAATCTTGAGTTTCTATACTCTTTTGCGAAATTTTATAACCCAGATATTTAAGTCTTTAGTTGCGAACTTGCATTTTAAGGCGTTAATTGTAAGACCGGCCTCTTTTAATAATTTAAAAACTTCTTCTAGATCTTTAATATGTTGTTCCAAGATACTACTCTTTATAATTATATCATCTAGATAGATTAAAGTCGATTTTCCTAAGACAAGCTTTAGAACAATATCCACAGCTCTCTGGAATGTTGATGGGGCCCTACACAACCCAAAGGACATGCGTAAAAATGCATAAGTGCCCGATTTTGTTATAAACGCGGTTTTATGTATGTCTTCGGGTCTCATAGCTATTTGATAGTAGCCAGATGTTAAGTCCAATGTAGTCATGTATCTTGCAGATTTAATCTTTCTAATAATTTCCTCTAGAACCGGCAAAGGGTAAACTGGGAATTTAGTAATACTATTAAGTTTTCTGTAATCGATAGCAAACCTCCAAGCCCTTTTATCTGAAGGAGGAAACTCGTCCTTTTTCTTACATAGTGCGACTGGACTCGCGTACTCACTATTTATGGGCGTTATTATTTTTTCTTTAACATTTCCTGAATATGTTCTTCTATGATTTGGTCTTTTTGTTTATCATAGCGGTAAGGTTTAGTCCTACAGGGTTTGTCGGCAGTTAACTGTATCTCATGCGTAACTATTTGACAGCTACCAGGCCGTTCTGAAAACAAGTTTGAAAAAGTACTCACCACTTGCTGGATGGCTTGACTTTCATGGTCATTCAAATGGCTAAGGTCAACTTGCGGTTGTTCCACTGATTCCACCACCCTCCGATCCATCTCCAGCACGATAGAACTTTCCTGAAAATTCAGTTTGGCCTTCGCGGCTTTTAAAAACTCCATACCTAAAATAAGTGGATTAATTATTAATTTTTTACTACAAAAATTAATACTTTAAGGCTTTCGTTTTGAACTTGAATTTTTAAAGATAGTTTTCCAATACAATGACAAGTTTGTCCTTGCGCTGCTATGATTTCTGTGTTTTTATTTTTAAATAATCGAAACCTATTAAAGTTCTTAAAAAAAATATCACTCATAAAATTACCTTCTGCTCCTGTATCGATGAGGGCTTCTACTGGTACATCGCCAACCAGGACTTGTATAATTGTTAACTGTGAGTTCTTTACGATGACCGTATTTAAGTGTCTTCCTGAGGGTTTTTTAAAAACTTCCGGGGTCTGGACCCTCGCTTTCACAGGCCCCTCTACTCGTTTAAAGCTTTTCTTTCAACTTCTGCCTTCTGGGTACGCGGACGGTTGTTTTCAAATTTCTTTTTTGGGCCTTGACCTTCGAGCTTCGATGACCTTGCTTGATAGCTCTTTCCCCCATAAGAGCGGTTTGCATTTCTGGTCTGCTCATTTGAAGATTGCCTTCGGATACTTTGAGAATACGATGCCCCTCTAGCTTTTTCCGCTATTCTGCGATTTTGGAACTTGACCGCTAATTCGAAGAGCTCCTACAATGTGCTTGGGTTTCTAATTTCGAAGTAGTCTTGAACAGCAGGTAACAATCTTGGTAAGATTATTTCAATAATCTCCTCGTCGGGTTTCTTCCCATACAGCATATCCGTCAGCTTAATTTTTCGCAGAATAAAGTCCGTCAACTCTTCTATATTCCGTTGATAAAAACTATAGAGTTCGGCTTCTAGCCTTGCTCGATCTTTCACTATGGGGAAGGCCTTTAATAACGATTTTTTGAAATTTTGAAATGTATATGTCTGGCCTCCGAATTCCCCTAATAAAAATTTGCCTATATTCTTCCACCATAGCGCGGTCTGTCCTCTTAGTGCAGATGTGGAGATGGCAACTTTTTGTCTTTCAGGCACAGGGTAGAGCTGGAAGTGATTGTCGAGGCATTCTAGAAATATCGCCACCGAATTTTTTCCTTCGAAATTGACGTTTGGCTTGATTGACGCTGTCATCGTCTGGACCAGGTATCCGAATCCTTCCAATTGGCTTGCCATTTCTTGTTGTTCTCCAGCAACTTCCATCCAATTTTCGGCCATTTCAGTTCGACAAGTGTTAAGGCGCTAATGTTATGTTTGAACGCAACAATAGTGGTGACTGCTAAGAACTGGAAAAATAGACAAAGTCTTGAGAAGGGTTTAAATTCCTTTTTATTCAACTTTAGAAATTACAAATGCGTGCTCTTGACGCTCACAAACTACGCCGACCCGGCGGTAAAATAAAAATAAGAAACTAAAGAAAGAATAATA
This sequence comes from Stegodyphus dumicola, assembly GCF_044657685.1. Lineage (NCBI taxonomy): Eukaryota > Metazoa > Arthropoda > Arachnida > Araneae > Eresidae > Stegodyphus > Stegodyphus dumicola. The sequence continues at coordinate 13,741,417 of NC_140772.1, read as the reverse complement.
ACAATTGACTAACTACGAGGCTCTCTAAACGTAACTAACCTCACCGCGTTCTAAGATACCGCTGATAATTCAGGAAACTTCTGAATATTACGTTGAAAAATTAACAATCTGGCGATGCAAGCACACAGGCCGAAACGCGTGGTTCTTCAATTTCTAACTAGCCACCTCCACGCTCGTGAAGCAAGAAAGCACACCTTCGAACTCGTTTCCCTTCTATTTAACTCAGATTACTTCCGCTGACAATTTGAATCCTTTGCGCGTTCTACTAAAATTTACATACTCTGGCATTGGCATTTCCAGGGGAAAGTAAGGCTTGACAGGAAAGATAGTTTAAACTTAAAATAAATATAAACCCTACACCCTTAATGCAAATAATTATTATCCTAATAAAAAATTAACCAACTTTCCGTTGAAGAAAAAAATATGCAAAACTTTTCAGTAATTTACAAACAGTGAAATAAGCAAAAATTAACATGAAAACAACTCAAAAAACATAAAATTCCGCGCAGAATTTTACTCTACAGAACAACTTTATCAAAAAAATCAATAAAAATGTATTATATATATATATATACATGACAATGAAATATGCCGATTTCTTAAACACAGTGACATAAGAAATACGATGAAAAATTGTTGCCAAACCCTTATTTCTAAAAGAATGAAACTATTCAAAATGATGCGATTTCATCAAAAATATATCAACAACAATAAGACAGGAAAATTGTTGCCAAAATCACATTTTTAAAGATGTGAGATGTGCGAAGTGTACTCGGAAGCTTCATTTAAACATATTTTTAAAAGTACAAAATATTATCAGTTTTCCAAAATTTTTTTGTAAAAGCAGTCGCAAGGATGAATGTTTAACGTGTCCAAAAATCAAAGAAAATAAACTGTACATTTTTAAAAATAAACTTTTTTAGAAAATATCCCGTTGAAAATGTGTTAAGCTCCATTTGTTAAATAAATTCGTATTTAATCGATTTATTGAAACAAGAAATTTATTTTAAGTTCGTAAAATATCTAAGTGCTTACGTTTCATGACGATTTGAAAATGGAGTGTGTAGAGTAAAATGTCGCTTTCCTATAGCCCATTATGGCTCAAAATGACGCGGTTTCGTCAAAAAACATAAAATAAAAAAAAATTCGAATTCGAATTTCGAAAAAATCGCTTCGAGGTGCACTGGCCCTTGTCTAGATACACCTCATGTAGCAAATTTTGTAGCCCTGTGTCTATTAGCTTACGCGCAGCGCGAACGAAAGAAACACACACAACACACAGACAGACTCTTTCTTTTATTATATGTAGAGATATCATATGGCAAATTTGGAATAATTCTTAAAATAGAAGAAAAATATATGTAGAATAATACATCAAGTATACAATAACACATAATGTGCCATTATAACAAAATTTTGAATTTTCCAAATTTAGAATAAAATGCTAAAACCGAATATATCATGACAAATACTGAATAATACTTAAAATATGGGAAATAAAATATAGCTTAATACATAAAGTATAGAATAGTACATAATATATCATATAATAAAATTATAATTTTGAATAAAGTGCTAAAGTATAGGATAATATATGATATATCATATAATAAAATTAATAAAAATAGAAGTATAACATGTAGAAGAGAATAAAATTGTATTTTAGAGTTCATGATCACAAATAGTTTTCAGTATTCATTGGGCAGAGTTCATAAGTGACTAAAGTGTTCATGATTACAGAGATCATAAAAAGTTTCTCGTTTAAGTTCATATATTTTACATGACTCATACAATATTCATAGCTCATTTTTGTCATGACACAGCAAATTAATATCATGACTCACCTTTTCAGTTCTAGTTTACTCTGACGACTCAATTTTTATATTTCATTCTGTTTATTATGGATTTTGCAAGGCTTTTTCTATTACGATCAGTACAAATAAGTATTTGTGACAAAGATCGATAATTATCTTAAAATTCTACAAAGGTGAAAATTAAATATTTTGTTATATTTCGTCTGTTGTAGATGGGGTTACTCTGCATAGATTTAATCCAATTGTGTTACGTTTTGGTGAATTTGTTTCATATTAGAATGAAGATGTTGAAGTTTGCTGATCGTTCTTTTGAATTATATATCAATATTTCTGGGTGCGCGAATATGAAACGTTTTCTTGAGAGGAGATGAGAAAAGATAGTGATCACTGTCTCCTTTCTAGCAGCATATACAGAAGTCAGTGTCTATTAAGTTTCTTTGATGAAAATAAACACGATATGGCCCATGGCCAGTAATATTACATGTTAAAAAGGATTATGTACTCTTGGCGTCACTATTCCAATAGGGCTAGAACTAGTAATTTCATCGACCTGTAGATGCGTTATTCCATTGTTCTTGGCATATTTGGGTAATTTGTTCTTTTATGGGCAGTCGAAGATAAGATTTGGGGAATTTCGTATATAGAAAATTGCTTTCTTGATTAGGAACAGCTTCTTTGCAAGTTTGTCAAATGTTAAGTTACCGGCATTTCTACTATGGCCTCTTATCCATGATATATGAATTTTTAAATTATCTGTTGTTTTAGAGAGGTTATTGATGTCATAAACAATAGAAGTCTGATATTCTGGGTTAGAGATAGCATAGATGGCAGATTGACGGTCAGTATTAATATTTCATTCTATAATTAAATACTTCAATTGAATTGTTTTTAGTTTTAGTGTTTATTGTTGTTTTTATTTTTGTGTGTGATACAGCAGGAGATGTCTATTGTAAGGAGCAGGGCACATTTCGTAATCCTCTGTGATGTATATGGTTTTGTTATAAGTAATATTATGGCGAAGTTCATATATTGTAGAATCAATTGCTTCCTGAATGGATTCGACATGGAGTGGAATAGTTCCAGCTAAGATAATAAGAGTAGTTGTGGAGGTATTTCGAAAGCCTCTGGAAATATTAAGATTAAATTGTCGTTGTGTTGAGGTAAGAATTTTTTTTTCTTGTGGTTATAGGGAATGCCCAGATGGCAGAGCCGTAGGTAATCATTTTGGTTATTACTGTACGACATAGTAATTTGGTGATATGGCGATTTAAACCTCAGTTTGTGCCATGCACATGTCGAAGATTTTGACTTATAGAATGTGTGCGAATTTTAAGTTCTTTGAGATATTCGATAAGATGTTGTTTTCATGTATTATAATTTCCTAGGTATTTGATTGATTTAGTATGCTTGATTTTTTTCGCCATTTGTTTTAACAGAAAGTTGCTTAGTAAGATTTTATCCAGGTTTATTATTTGTCATGATTCTAGATTTGAAGGATTAAATTTCAAGTTTAATTTTCTTGCATTTTTGCTGGAATATGGCTATTATTTCTTGACAATTTCTTCGAAGGATTAAGTAGGACCTTCCACTGATAACAAATGCGACATCATCGGCGAAAGCAGTAATTTTAGGAAAAGGAAGCCAGGCACTTTTTATAATTTTATTAAATGTAATATTCCATAATTCTGCGCTCATACATGCGCCTTGTGAACATCCACGAACCTGTTTTCTTCTGATTAAAGTATTATTATATAAAATGAGATTATGGCGATTATCGAGGAAATTATTGATTATTTGATAGATATTATAATTACATTGAATATTTCTAAGTGCTTCTTTAATTGAAGGCCGCCATAATGAATCAAAGGCTGATTCATTATGTTCTGGAAAATACCGTGCACCCCCAGGACTTTCCCAGCAGCTGACACGATATGTGCCACAAGTTCCTGTTGGAGTTCTAACGGGGGTTTCGTGCTCTAATGTTTTGACGTACCCTAGAGAAAGTGATAATGCAAGTGAGGGCTCGTGATCTTGCTGAACAATGCACTGGACTACCCCTACCAAACCCATGTCTAGGATACTTCCCGAAGGAACTTTCGAATACTTTTTTTGATGACGATCCAATGTTTTTGTTCTTATTTCTTAGTTTCCGCCGCGCTAAGAATAACAAACAAATATCTTTACACTGTTCGTACCCTATTTTTCTTGTGTTGTCTCTCGTCACTATGGCGCCTGAAAGCGTTTCCGACAATGCATTGCAATAAACGATTATATATATATATATATATATATATATATATATATATATATACCATTAGTAGATGGTGAATGTCGACATTTACCGGTGTAAGTCAGAAATAAGAGTATTTGAAAATATTTCGGACATACAACAAGCGACTATGTGAATTTTGACATTCACCGGTGAAAGTCGACATTCTCCAGATTTCGGTGTTTCACCGTAACATATATACGATAAACGTATATATATATATGTGTGTGTGTGTGTGAATTAATGTTAGGAATTCTGATCGCACATGTTGATCTATAATACAGAGCAAATTTGGCAGATGAATAAGATAAAATATTCAGATTTATTTCAATTCACATTTGCAGCCCCAGTTCATTTGAAATTCCAAACTTACCTATTTCTAGAATATTTATATTTCTCATATTGTTGGAATAGGAATAAAGTAGTACGACGCCGTGTCAGCGGTGACAGAGATAGAAAAAATGTGCATAGTTCGACAATATTGTGGTTTAGTAAGAGAAATATTTGATTCAGGAAATTTTATATTCCCACTTAGCTAAGTCATCATCTTTATGTAAAAATCATGTGATGGGGATATATATATCTACATAAACATATATTTTAATTAATTAATTTTTATTTTTTTAATTTGCTATTAATTCAAAATCATTTAATATTACATATTAAAAACAATAATTGCAATGAAAAGTTAGAATCTCGAAATTTTTATTATGTTTGATGAGTACATTGTCAAAACTCGAGCTAAATAATATCATAAATCTCTGTAAATATAGAAATATATAGTCTAACAGAAAGAGGTGAGGAGAACAATTTATATTAGATTTGTTCCGAATATATATATATATATATATGCATATTATTTATAAACATAAAGTCTTTTTTGTCTTTGTTACTCTAATTATATCAACTATTTGACATTTACTTCTCATTCACAAATTTTACAAACTGGCCGTATAAACACGTGTATTTTGTATATTAGCTTTCTGTTTAGATATTTCATTAGTTAATGCAATAAAGTTTCCTTATAATCAAAAGGTATTACAATAAATATGAATTCTTCACAATGTAATTTTCCATTTTAAACATTTATAATCTATTTTTGTAATGAAGGAATGAAAAAAACTTTATGTATTATAAATCTGAAAACGTATTATTTTCCAGACGAGCGTTTTTGTCAAAAAATTATTAAATGTATAATTAAACTGGACCTGAAACATAATGTTTTGTTTTATTATTTTTTCCGAAAAGACTTACGTCTCCGACACGTATTGCAATCTTTAACACTGGGGATCCAATTCTTCTAGTAATTGTTCGCTGTAGTATATTTCTGCTTCTCCTTCTTCTTCTTCAAATACACGTCGATAATTATTTGCGCTGAAATATTTTTATTTCATTACATATATATGTTCATATGTTTGAATTAATTAATTTAATAAATGATTACTTATACGTTTTTTGTCAAAAGTAGTAAGTTACAGTTTGCGAACATTTTTACAGATTGTCAAAGATTTCTAAACGCTCTATGTTGTAAAATATCTTTACTTATTCAAAATCTTTAAAAAACAATAAATATGGAAATGAATATTCGTCTTATTAGCCTAAATTCCATTATGAGGATATACAGGTATAATAGGAAATAAAGTTCCTGGCACCAGCAGCTCAAGATGCCATATTAAAAGGTCTGATTGACATCTATCATCTCAAATCAAACCTTGCAATGAGGGAAATAATTTCCAAACACGTTTTAATAAAATAACAAACAGGATGGGACGAGGCAGATACAAGAAGATTGCTCGACGGTTACCTCCCGCAAGTATCCCTATAAAGAATAAATTTTTTCACCAATTAGATTGGCAACAAGTCATGGAAAGTTCCCATTTTATTTCCAGAGATTCTTAAGAAGCACGTAAAATGCGAGCGCGAAAAACCTGCAAATCTAGCAAAATTTAAGCTTTATAAATGGCACACTTCCTATTCCTTCATATGTATTGCAATTTATCATATGATCATTATTTACAGCAATGATTCTTAAATGTCTTCGACCTAAGGCTCCTAATGACGCCGAGGAAAACTTGCGCAACTGTGACAAAAAGAATATTTAAAAATACAATAAAAGCTTGAAAGCTAATAAAAATGCCTGAATTTAATTTCCTTTTATTTAAATGAAGCTTAATGTTTTTAAAGGAAATTGAATATTGTAAACAGGAATCAACAATATAAATATCTGTGGATTTTTGCCTCTTTGTTTTTTTCTTCGTAACATCATATCTCCGGAACGGGGAGTTTGAGTTTGGAAGGAGGTACCCCCGGATTTCAAAACTTCTTGGTAAAACTTTCCGACTATTGTTATCTTCCTACGACTATCACTCGAGATATTATATAAAATTTCGGAAAACGGTAATTTTTCGTATTTATTTTTCCAAGTGGCCGAAGTCTAGCGCACTGGACATCAAAATGCTTTACTTGGAAAAATGTTGGCCCTTCTCACTTTCAAATCGTAGAGTTTGTTTAAGAGATATTTTTAAGTTAAAAAAAATATGAAATAAATAGTATTGCCAAACGTGAAACCTATTGTTATTATTATTTACGGTTATATTCTGAAGTTGAAGAAAGCACGTGATTCCATATAACGTCATTGTATGTCGAAAATCTTTCGGTAATATCAGTATTTTAAATGAATAGCTGCTTTTGGCAACTTTTATGTTTCACCTTTGGATACGTAACACGATATGCTATCGCTACGTTAATTCATTTATTGAGATTTTGAAAATTTATTATATTGAAAAAAATTTAAATCATAACCTCCAATGTATTACCTGAAGGGTCAAAGGTCTTTGTTTCCTGAGTTGGCAAGAAAAATGTATTTACGAATCGCTGGTTGCTTGGAAAGAATGAATACATTTTCTTCATAATGAAATGTTTCTATGCATTTTATGCTATTCTAAATTTATTTATAAAAATTTAATTTCTTTTATTGTATACTTACTTTCTGAGTAGAAGTTTAAACATCTGTAGATATTTAACGTATTTTAGATGCAATGTTACTTTACTACAGTTAAATAATTTTTTTTTTCCAATTTACTAAAATGTCTGAACGCAAGAAGAGAGCACAAATGGTACAGCGAGCTACAGAAAAATGAAGTAAAAAACACTAGGAGACTCAACAGGCAAGTACAATAAAATTTGCGAGCTTCAAAAATGAATGAAGACACAACTAGAAACTCAGCAGGCAAGCATAGTGACAAGACAGCTTACGCATTCAAGAAACTGAAGAAGAAACGAATAGGAGTTCCAGCAGACAAGCAGCAACTCAAGAAACTTCGCCTGCTCAAACTGTATCAGAAACTAGTAGAAAACACAAAAGACATTCAGAAAACCAAGAAACATTGCGTGCTCCGGAAAGGGAAGCAGAAGGGAAACGGAGGCCCATTAGGCAAGTGGAACGTCAACAGACCATGCGCGATGAATAGAAGAAGTAGCAAGTAAACGAAGGATACAAGACTCTCCGCGTCATCGTCAGATTCGACAGGAAATAACAGAACAGCTCAAGAACCTATATAAACAACTCAAGACGCTGCAGTTTACGGACAATTTTTGTTCGAAGTAGCAGAGCGTATACGAGGGAACAAGCTTCTCATGAACGCATAAGACATACACGTAGTACTCTTCACAATGCAGGAAGTTTACTTTGAGCAACACACTGTATACATAAAGCTCGTAGACATATATAGTAAAGATTTTGCTTTGGCAACAGCCCTCTAGTAAAATGTATGAAGTTTATATTAGCATCTCACAATACCTGAACGAAATTTTTCTATTTACTTCTTCATTTACAATTTTCTGAAATTTTTTATCAGTAATCCTGTCTATATAATATAGATATCAAAATCAGAAAAATTTAATTAATTATCTTTAAATGTAATTAAGTAATGAATACTTCGCCCCTGTTCATACCGAAACAACATGATGTAATTGTAGATAGCTAGAAAGTAAAATGTATTCAGCAGGCTGTGCAGCAAGCGACATCTATAAATGGTGATAACACAATAATGTTATATAATGTTATATATTGGCAGAGTTTTAAATAAAAAACATATACATCAGTGTTTTAATAATAAGAATTTTGCATCAAATTGCAAAACAAATATCTTAACTTCTGTCTTTTCATGCATAAGAGTTCAGCATTCGGAAAATTATATTTTCGTAAATGGTTTAGCAAAAATAACGAAAATTTTTGCCCTGAGAAATGGATAAGCTTGGTGTGAATCCGAATTACGCCAAGACTACCCGTCAATGGTTGTTTTGAACACGCCCTTAATGAATATATATAACCCTTAACAAACGTAAAGTCAGTGAATCTACTATCCGAGTGTGTCTTTATATCTTGAGTATTTAAGAAATGCATTTATCTATCTGGATAAAGCTAACGCTATTGCCTGAATAACAACGTTTATTTAACATTTGATATAACCAACTTCATATACATCTTGAAATAAAACATAAATTTCTTAATAAGATACTAAAAATTGCAGAAAAAATACAAAAATAATGGAATTTCTAATAACACTACAAGTAACATACCGAGGAATAAATTGCGCAGCAAAACTGATGCAATCTACAATATGTATACCAAAAAATTTATGTACCGCAATAGAAATGCAATAGAATGAGAAATGAAACTATCATGAGATTTATAATGAAATATTCACCATAAACTATTGATATATGTTAATAAATATATACTTTTAATACTATTCATTTAAATATGCTGAAACTTTCATAATATTCATTACTTACGAACGCTTTTTCATCCATCGAAACATAGCACAAGCCATTCTCAATTCAGTGCTGGTGCACGTCAATAAAATACGGATAAATCCAAATTTTTACAAAAAATCAATCGCCTTGACTCGTTTCTCAGAAAACGTATGTCTACAAATGCAGTATTAATATATCACATCAATATAATTCGGGATCATAAAATCTCCAAACAACGCATTAAACGCAAAAAATCGCATTAAGGCAGAATGAAGAATTTTCACTCTTACAATGGCTTTTACAACAATATACAATAGAATCTAATTTCTAAACTAAGTGTTCATTGTTACACCATATTTCATTTTTTGGGGAATCTTTCATGGTTGTTCAGTAATTCTAACTGTTAACTTGTTTAAATAGAATTATGATTTCATATATATGCACAGACTTATATATGTATATATTAATACGTATCTCTAGTAACATACATCCTATTATTATATGTAGGCGTATAATTCTAAATTAATTATACTAGTCAACAGAATTTATATATTGATAGCATCAGACTTTTAAAATTATTTATTACTCTCTGCTTGCTAACGATTATATAATTACGTACAGTGGTACCTCGACATACGTGTTTAATTCGTTTCGTAACCTTGCTCGTATGTCAAATTGCTCGTATCTCAAAGCAATTTTCCACATTGAAATTAATCGAAATGCCATTAATCCGTTCCAGATCCCAAAACACGACCTCAGTTGTTTTTTAAGTGTTTTTAAGTAGGAATCAAAAACAAGAAGAAACATTTATTTATAAATAACAAATACATATTCTATAAAAACATAATTAAAAGAAAAAGTGAAGTGCCTACGGAAGACCTTAATTTTTGTCACTGGTCTTCGCTATTTTCGTCATGATCTGCTTATTTCCACCCGCAGATCGTTTAAAAAAACTTTCCAAGGAGGTTTGTTTCTTCCTCCGTGTCAAGGATGCACGACTAGTTGCAACGTTTTCGCGGTGATGTTTATCCACGAACTCTACAACTTTCTCCCACATTCCCAAGACCTGTTTTATATCTCTTGTAGGGATAACCTTCTCCACCTCTAGCTCCTCTTCAAAACTCATTTTTCGTTAACCCAACGTATGCTGCTGCAAATACAGATCGTGTAACTAATCGGTTGTCAGCTCCTGAGACTGTTGTTCGACGAGTTCGTTCATATCTCTCCCATCCACCTCCAGACTCATGGATTTTCCCAGAGAAACAAGCTCCTCTACCTATGCCACTTTGGGTTCCAATCCTTCGAAGGCCCTTTCAGCAACAGCCTCAGGCCACAGCTTCTTCCATGCAGAGTTTAAGGTCCTCGTTGTAACATCCAGCCAGGCCTGATCAATAATTCCTAGGCATATGACGATCTTAAAGTGGCCTTTCCAGAACTCTCGAAGGGTAAGGTTTGTGTTCTCCGTCACCTCAAAGCAGCCCCAAAAAATGTGCTTGGTGTACAATTTCTTAAAATTAGAAATCACCTGCTGATCCATGGTCTGCAGGATAGGAGTGGTGTTGGGTGGAAGGTAGGGAACTTTTATAAACTTGAACTCTTGGAGTAAATCATCTTCGAGATTTGGTGGGTGAGTAGGGGCATTGTCGAGGAAGAGAAGGGGTTGCATGGGTAGGTTGTTTTTCTGTGGGTATTTTTTAACAGAAGGGCCAAACACCAGGTTTATCCACTCCGCAAAGAATTTCCTGGTGACCCACGCCTTCGGATTTGTCCTCCACATAACTGGCAGATTTTCTTTTGAAATATTATATGACTTAAAGACTCTGGGATTTTCCGAATGGTATACTAGCAGAGGCTTGATTTTACAGTCGCCAATCCCATTGGCGCAAATTGCTAGAGTTAATCTATCCTTCATGGGTTTGAGACCTGGCATCGTCTTCTCCCCTCCCGTTATGTAAGTTCTATTCGCCATCCTTTTCCAGAAAAGCACTGTCTCGTCACAGTTGAAGACTTGCTGGGGGGATGTATCCTTTGGCTAGTATCAGTTCGGAAAACATTTTGATGTAAACGTCAACTGCCTCACCATGTCTGACGACGGAGTGAATGCCGGTCCTTTTCCTAAAGATGTCAAGCCAGCCCTACTGGATTTAAACAAGTCTTCCGATTCCTCATTTTTAGAAGTGTGTGGGATCTTCTTTAGCAAATAACCGTAAATTGCTCGTGCCTTCTCACATATGATGCTTTATGTTAGGGTTCCTCCTTGAAGCTGCTTCTCTCTCACCCACCCCATCAGTAGTTTCTGCATCTATTCACGGAGAGAGGTCCAGAGTTTAGACGTTATTTTATCGGCCTTAGATGGCGTTATACCCTTTATCAACTCCTTTTGTTTAAGCACAGTACATATCATTGATGTGCTACGACCGTACATCTTCGCCAAGTCAATTACTCGCCCTCCTTGCTCCTGGTTTTCTATGATTTCACGCTGTAATTCAATAGACATCATCTTCTTCTTTGTACCCATGGTTATAAAAATAAATATGATAATGTTTTCTAAATGTACAAAAAGCAAAAAGCGCCAACCCAGCTTATCAAAGATGCTTCCAAAACGAGGGAAACAAGCACACAGACTGAGATCTTGTCTGAGGTGGGAGAAACTGTTAGACGCTGCATCTAAATATAAATAACCATCGTCTTCACTGCCGAAACCCTCTAAACTATTCTATAAATCACTATCATATCAGCTATAAAATCGTCATTAGCCAAATCTATATCATCATCAAAATCATCTAAATATTCCTCACCACACAAAACACATCATCATTTTAAACCATCGTATCTCTATCACCATCGTCAGAATAAAATAAACCACCATCACACAAATCACATCATCATTCCATACTAATCAATCGAAACTATATATCATGTACACCATCATCATTGAAGTCGTCAAATAATAAAATCACCTGAATACAAAGTACTATCACATAAGGTTTTATTACCATCATACCCATTTAATCACATTCTTCATCACTATAACATATAATCACGATAACTTAAATAAAAAATCATCAGCAGTTAGTATAAATCCTCATCCTTAAAATACCAGCTAAATTATTTAAATCATCATCATTTAAATCAAGATTTTTTTGGTGTTTCGCTAGTATAACATCAAAACGAACCAGTTTCATTTAGGTACAGACATGTACAGGTAAAAGTGTTGGAGCTTCATTAAAGATTGCACAGGTATACATCCCAATAACTAACCGAATACAGCACGGAGGGAAGGCCAGAAGAGGAAGAATCCTACTGGTAGTTCTTTAAAGAGAGATTTAGAAGTTAGTTTTTAAGTGATGAGGACAAAAAGGGAGAACGGGTTATAGAAGAAATGAAGAAATCTAGAAAAAGGTTCATTAGAAAGTAGTAATAATATTGTAGTGGCTAAATCAGTTATTAGCCCAATGGATGAGTCCAGATCTCGAAACTTTGTGCTGTTGGGAGAGGAGGGAAATCTAATAAAACAAGTTTTATATCAAGCTTGTACAGAATACCAGCAGCTTAGCTGCCAGCCTTCGTCTGGCTTTTAAATGTACCGGGAAAATGGCTGAAAGAAACACCAATTTTTAAACTTGAAAACAGCGTAGAATTTTAATCTGCAGAACAACTTCATAAAAAAAAATTATTACGTATAACAAAATTACCATGAAATAAGCAATATCCCTTAATTCAAATATTAATGATCCTAATAAATAAATTAACCAACTTCCCTTTGCAAAATCTTGAGAACTCAAATGGTTTAAAGGAGGTTAAGAACTTTGTTTCCAAAAAAATCACTCAAAACTTTTCAGTATCTTAAAATCAGTGAAATGAGCAACAAAGAACACAAAAGAATACAAAAAACAAAAAAATTCTGGAAAGCAAAGTATAATTAATGATAATGCAAAGTATAATTAATGATATCCCTTGTAATGTTGCGTAGGTAAAATAAAAATAAGAAACTAAAAAAAGAATAATAACAAGTGACTAGCTACGAGGCTATCTAAACGTAACTAACCTCACCGCGTTCTAAGATACCGCTGATAATTCAGCAAACTTCTGAATATTACGTTGAAAAATTAACAATCTGCCGAGGCAAGCACACAGGCCTAAACGCGTGGTTCTTCAATTTGTAACTAGCCACCTCCACGCTCGTGCAGCAAGAAAGCACACTTTCGAACTCGTTTCCCTTCTATTTAACTCAGATTACTTCCGCTGACAATTTGAATCCTTTGCGCGTTCTACTAAAAGTTACATACTCTGGCATTGGCAATTCCAGGGAAAAGTAAGGTTTAACAGAAAAGATAGTTTAAACTTAAAATAAATATTAGTTAAAATAAATATAAACCCTACATTTGCCGCTGCCAGAATTTGGTAAACTTGGAAGCAGGTCGTAGAAACGACCTGTTGGAAAGTTTCCACAATTCTGATGTAAATTTTAAGAGCCTCGTTGACATAAAAAAAAAATCTGTTATCTCATAATAGGTAGAACAAATTTCTGTAGATACTTATTTAATTCTCTCTTCTTACAGCAACATTTCCTGGACTTCAGCAATCAATCTGTTCTCTTCCTTCCAGTATCTGGAAGGAATAAGTATCAGTATCTTTCTAAATACATTATAATTTATACTTTCTTGACACTGAATAAGTTTTTGTTTTTGAACGATTTATTTTCCTTAGTTACTGCTTAATGCACATACGTTCAAGTATTCAAACATGAATTTAACTTTACCCTGGCTCTCCACCATGTGTGGTGTCAAACGAGAATATTCGTGTTTTAGTATTGCAACACTTCTCCTAACCACAATGATTTGTTAGAATTCAACGACCAAATAGACACACCTTACTCGACATTCTACAACTCGATGAGCTAATTTAACATTCTTAAATTTCAAGTCTAGGTGGAGAACCCTGCAAAGCACATTCATTCTAACTTCCCTCTCATTTATCCTTAGACATGCAGGCTTTCGCTCTAAAGCATGATTTTATCTACAGTTTAATACTTAAATTTGAATTCATTGCTATTGAGCCTTTACTTTTAGCATTTAAAGTTTTATGCTTCTAAACTAAATTCTACTTTTACATAACTTTCAAGCATTTACGTATCTTTACAAAATTCTAATACATATGATTTTTACAATTTACCATAAAATGAATAAGAGAAAAATAAATTTTTACTTTACTCATTCTTCGCCAAGCTGGAGGCACTGAAACTAAAGTAGTTATTAATACAAGAATACGAAGTTATTTTTATCTTCGGCCAAATTTTGGCTTTAAAATAACAGAATTAGTCTTTCGACCAACAGAAACTACTTGTTCCTAGATTTTATACTTAAAGAAAATAATACTTTTGCCTTAGCTAAATAAAGAAAAGAAAACTAAATCTCAACCGAGACACATTGACTTCCGTCAAAACATAGAACTTTGTATTTACGCATAACATTTCGGAACAAAAGAAAAAAATGTTATAGAAGATTTTTAACTTATCTTTGATTTTTCGATGATTGTAACTCCGACATCCTCTTCTGGCAGAACTGCTCCCACGTTATAGATTTCATCGACGTCAGTCGTCTCCTTAGGGTCCTTCGAGTGTCGTCCACGTTGCTTCTTCTTTTTCGCCCTGAGCATGCTGGCCTCTTGGAGTGGTAGTCGTCGGGTTGCTGTCTTTTCCGTTCTGCCCCTGGACGGCTGGTCTTGGCGTCCTCCCGTGTGGAATCGTGCTTGGATTTCTTCTGTTGGTGGTGGTCTTTTCGTTCCTCCTGCTGTCTTTTTGTTCTCGGGAACGGCGGCCTTGTTTGCACCTGACTCTCTGGCCCTGGAAGCGTTCTACTCGATGTAGAATTTCTACTGCGATACGTTGTAAATAGCATTTTCCTCTTTACCAAAGTGTCTTTACGCGGCGGCTTTGCTTTCTTGTATTTCTTAAATGCTGGAGTCTGACGTTTTCATTTCTTCTTTTCGGTACCGCCGCATGACTTATAGAAGGGCTAGGTTTCTCTTCAGTTCTCTGCTTCTTGGGTTGAGGAACGGGTGACGTTACTTCTGGACCTTCTACTTCATTTACGCTTGAGTCCTGCAAGAAACTTCTAAGGATTTCAAAATCATTTTGATTATAATATTTTTCACCTGGTCGGGACTTGCTTTACAGATTTCCCCTCTCTCGTTCTTAAGGTACAATACGACTCCCTTGATTTCCTGAATTACATATGGGCCTTCAAATTTTGGAGCTAACTTTGCAGTAAAATTATCTGGGGCACTTGATAAAGAAAATTTCCGCTTCAACACTTTATCTCCAACTTTAAAATCTGCTTCACGGCGTTTTCTATCATAGTATAACTTTTGCCTATTTCTTGCCGTATCCGATCTTTTAACCGCCTGGTCAATAAGTGTTTGCACATCTTTCTGTTTAAATTCTTGCTCTCTTTGTTGTACAAAGAATAATTTATCTAATGGCGAAATTAACTTTCGTCCTAAAAATAATTCTGCTGGGGTTTTCCCGTAGTATCGTGATTTGCCGTTTAGTTGCCTTGAACTAAAAAGCATCAGCTTTGTATAATAAACTTTATTCTTATTCTAAAACATAAAATTCTTTAAGAGAAATATTGCCTGCAGCGCAGTGCGGCTAAGAACGCTATTCTACTGAAACATAAACATGAACAACTGTTGCCATTCACACAAACTTTATAGTAAAATAAAGCACGTTGCCAGTAACAAGATTATTGCAAAAATCATAACATAAAATTAAGCAGTGAGGAAATAAAATATACAAAAAAAAAAAAAAAAAAGAAAAGCAAATATTAAATATGCATCCAACATTAACTCCCACCCTTGCCATTGCATTAACATAGATCTTTCCCGATGCAATGGCAACGGTAAAAGTTTTACTACGGGTATTTTAAAATAACCATTAACAGTTTGCACTGTAACAACTCTAATATTGCCATTAATTGATTATTAGATGACAATTTATATCTGTGACAAACAATACATTTATGGATAAAGGACTGAATAAGTTTCTTACCATTTACAATCCAATAGCTTTGCTTTAAAATGTTAGCTAGTAAACTGGGCCCTGCATGCATATAAGTTACATGATATTGTTTAACAAGCAACAAAGCAATCCTGTGTTGACCTGGTATAATTATGGGATGCTTAGCATTGAATGACAAGTCAGAATTTTGCAGCCTACCTCCCACCCGTAAAACACCATCATCATCTAGAAAAGGAAAAAGTGAACTTAAAACACTTTTAGGACTTAAAGATGAATTATTTTTGAGATCCTTTATATCTTTATGGAAGTGCACAAACTGGATCCATTTAATGATCAACTTCATAGCTGCTTGCCTTTCATTAGATGAAGGTACTACTGCAGGACTTTTTAACCTATTATCTTCAGAACCAAATACCCGTTCTTTGCACCTAGAAATAAATCTTAAACAAAAAGAAATTACATTAACTATTTTAGATAAAGAAGAACAGTTCTGAAATAAATTGTCCAGAGTGTCATTAGTCAAATAAGCTGTTGTACAAAAAAAAATGATTTTGTCCTTTGTTCAGTTAAGACAGTTGCATCGCTGTTAGTCTCATTACTGACAGAACATTGTAGAGGCCACTTTGAACTGTCGAACGCTAAGAATGATGGCCCATGCCACCATAGGGATATGTTCGGTAGAACTTTAGGATCGATTCCTCTAGAAGGAAGATCGGCAGGATTCTGTTTCGACGAAATATAGCTCCACTGTTGATAGGGAACAGCATCTAATATTTCTGAAGTCCTGTTTGCCACAAAAAGCTTCCATTTTAGAGGATGAGCTGCTAACCAACAGAGAACAACCTTAGAGTCAGTCCAAGCGTGAAAGGAAATTTCAGTGGTGGAGAAGGCTTTACGAACAGCTTTGATTAATCTGGCAAGGAGCAATGCACCTAGGAGTTCCAGTCTAGGTATGGACACTTGTTTAATGGGAGCAACTTTGGTTTTAGCAACCACCAAATTGACTTCATTTCTGTCGTGAGATGTTGGTTGAACACAGTAGATAACAGCAGCGTAAGCAGATTCTGACGCGTCACAAAAACCATGCAGATAGATGTGGTTAGACGTAGTTTGAAGCCACCTCGAAATTTTAACATTTTTGAGAGCCTTAAGATCTTTTTGAAGTCTTGTAACTTCTCTTCCCATTCTTTAGGCAGTGGGGCATCCCAGTCAAGTTTTAAAAACCACAATTGCTGATAAAACATTTTCAACTTGACTGTACATGGTGATAGCAAGCCAAGAGGATCAAAGATTTTAGAAGATTGAGAAATGAACCTTCTTTTAGTAATTTCAGTCCCAAAATCCATAGAAATGTTAAATAAAAATACGTCTTCTGTAGAGTTCCAAAACAGCCCTAAAGCCTTGGCACATTCATCTGAGTGAACTTGCAGGTCATCTTCTTCATGATTATCAATGGATAAATTTTCGAGAAGCTTTGAGCAGTTTGACCTCCATTTCCTTAAATTAAATCCACGTTTCTGTAATAGCTGTGAAAGCTTAGAGCATAGGTCAACTGCTTCCTCTAAACTGTTTGCTCCAGATAAACAATCATCTACATAGAAATCATTTTTAAGAACGGAGGATACATGAGGATGATCCTGTTCTGCATCCAAAGCAATTTGCCACAAACAGCGTGTTGCTAAAAATGGTGCAGATGCAGTGCCATAACTAACTGTACATAATTTATATGTCTGCATTTTTGAATTAACAGATTCTCTCCAAACAATTCTTTGTAAATGTTGATCCTCATTATCTACTAAAATCTGGCGGTACATTTTTCTATGTCAGCAGAAAAAGCTATTTTATGTATACAAAAGTTGAGCAATATTGAAAATATATCTCGTTGTAGTGTTGCACCTACCCCTAAAACAGAGTTCAAAGAAACTGAATTTTTAGGTTTACATGAACCGTCAAATACTACACGAAGTTTAGTGGTAGAGCTACTTGGTTTAACAACAGCATGATGCGGTAGATAATATACTTGCTTATTTTCTTCATTCTCAACAACTGGAACCATATGATTTAAAGTTTCGTATTCTTGCATGAACTCCTATTATTGCCTACCAAGTTCTTTATCTAAATCAAATTTTCTTTCCATGGATAGAAGACGAGAAATAGCCAAAGGTTTGGAGTCGCCTAACTCTTCAGCATTACTGAAAACGGGCAGTCGGACAACAAATCTGCCATTTCCGTTTACTCGATAATTTTCTTTAAAGTGCTTCTCACAAAACTCTTCTTCAATCGTTGATTTCTGATTTTGGAACGTTAATTCTTCCAACTCCCAAAAACGCTTAAGTGTTGCATCGACGTTATCCTCAATATGTAAACTAATGCGATTAACACTAATGGGATGCAGAGTATTGCCTTCTGTTTTAATTCTGCCTGATACAACCCAACCAAAAATAGTATTTTGCGCAATTACATTTTTATAGCCAACAATCTGCCCTGGCTGAACCAGAGAAAAGAAATAGTCAGCTCCAATTATCATGTCTATTTGTTTGGGCGTACTGAAATTCGGATCTGCAAGATTAATTGAATTCAAATAATCAAGGTCCTTGCTATCAATCTTTACTGAAGGCAAATGCGAAGTTAATTTTTTAAGAATATATGCTTGTATTAAAACACCATTTTTTTTCAACTCAGATTTCGGAAACAATTTTACATTTACATAACCACGAGTCAAAGCTGCTTCAGAATCACCAAGTCCCTTTACGCAAATACGGGCATTTTGTCTGCGTATATTTAATTGTCGAATAAATGATTCACTGATGAAAGAAGCTTCACTTCCACTGTCAAAAAGAATGATACATTCGTGACCTTGACCAGCAGAATCGTAAATTATTACTGCCGCCGTTGGTAAAAATGAAGTACTCTGACCCTGAATAGAAAAACTCGAAATATTATTTTGTTCGTCTGAATTAGAAATTTGTTCATCAGATGGAGATGAATTTGACACAACTACGTTAACACTTTTAATATCTTCATGCAGTAAAGTATGGTGTTTTGCTTTGCAAATAGAACACACATTCTGCGATGAACAAAATTTTAATTGATGATTTCCGAAACAATTGAAGCATAATAAATTCTTGCGAATGATATTTTTCCTAGTCGTAATATCTGCACCTTTAAATTTATAACACTTTGATAAAAAATGAGAACCTTTGCAATGCTGACATTTTAGAACAGAATTTTTATTATTATGTGAAACATTCTTCGAAACAGAGCACTGATTTTTATGCGATACTCGCTTTTCATTATTATGAGTGTTTAACATTTCAAGTGAAACACATCTTGAGTTTAAGAATTCCAAAAAACATTCTAAGGTAGGAAATTCTTCTTCACCATTTTTTTGTGACCATAAATGGCGCGTTTCTGGATCGACTTTTTCTAACAAAAAATAAATTAGCCAAACATCTCTAGACGAAGCCTTTTCGCCAAGAGATTTTAATCGACGGATAACTTCATCAGATGTATCAGATAGTTTTCTTAGATTAACAGAATCAGCGCTAGTAATTTTGGGTTGCTCAAGAAATGTTCTGACAAGCGACATTACAATTTGATTTTTTTTATCATAACGATTCATCAATTTGTCCCAAGCCTCATCGTATGTAGTTTCGGAAATCGGAATGTGCTTAATAATAGCAGCTGGTTCGTCTTTTAAAAGTCCTATCAAATATTGGAATTTCTGAATTTTCGCTAATGACTGATTGGTATGAAGTGTCGCCATGTACAGATCTTTAAAATTAAGCCAATCAGTATATTTACCATTGAAACTCGGAATGTTTAACCGCGGAAGTTTAACACCCCGAGCGTTACGGGTTTTTTCAGGAAACGACGTAAAAATAATCGTGTTTTGTTACCATGTCTGTCGCAAAAGCGGCAAGCATTTTTACTCAAACTGCTTCAAAAGCGGGCCCCCTTACCATGTGGATATAATTAAGCTAATTCTCCCCTCCGTTGAATTTAGCGAGTGAAATTATTTTTTCTCCCTATGGTATCTTCGTCACGAGACTGGTTGCTAAAATAGTATTTTATCTCCTATTTGGCTACTTTATAATTTGCACACTAACACATATTACTGTATATTACTCGTACCTTAAAATCAAGATATGTGCCGAATACAGAAAGTTAGTCAATATACATCAGTAAGAGAAACTACGTAAAATGCTTTAAATTTCCAGTTTCTTTAAGGAATTGCTTCGATAATGGTGAAAAATTAATCTTGCATTTTTTTATCCTTATTTTCTGAGGAAATATTTTTTAATATACAAAGGGATTTTGTGAGAATTTTTTTCTCTCGTGTTCCAATTTTTCGAATACAAATTATTCGCAACTTATTTTAGTATTATGTTTGTATTTAATTTTCAAATATTATAAGTTTATTCCAGTTTAAAGTGTTAGATTTAAATAATTCTTTAGATTGCACCATAAATTTATTAGTAGTTAGTTATTTATGACACCGTTTTGACTTGTGAGAAATAAATAAAGTATTGTAATCGCGAAACATTTCGATTTTCATATTTCAAAGGAAATTTCCATTTTGAATAGTTCCATCATGACGTTTACACGTACGTATGTCGCATAACTTAACATAAAATGTTGAAATTTTATATTTGGGACTTATGACTAGTTTTAGCGCGACGTATGTATGCATGTATATCGCATAACTCAACAGCAGAATAGATGAAGTGGCTGATGAATGAGATCAGGCAGTTCAGCTTTCATAGAGTAAAATCACTTTGGGGGTAGAAAACAAGTAAACAGCTTGGACAAAGGAGCTTCTTGAGAAAATAAATGTATTTTCGAGTTACAATGCAATTTCCTTGTAATTAGCTATATATGAGTTACAATGCAAGTATTTATATACTACGTGCATTATCGAGATGTTAATAGAAACCAAAAAAAAAAAAAATTCTTTGTAGCAAAATTGTTAACGATATTATTTCTCCAAGACATTTACGCAGATGTGTATTCTTTTCATGAAGGATGAAAAATAAGTTAACAGTTTTTCGAGCAGATGCTCCAAATTATACAGCTTTGAAGATTAAGTAATGAAAACATAAACTCTTATTTCTGGTTATGTGCTGAAAAAGATATTACCCTTTTCAAAGAAAACACCTAATAGCGGAATCTCCAAGTTGACTTCAACGTAAATATACCTCCAGGGGTATATTTTAGTTTACTGAACTCTTTTAGTTTACTGAACTAAAAGCTTACCACCTTTGTACATTTTCTACTTTATATGGGAGACCATTACCTTTGTGCAAGGACAAAAAAGCATCCGCTATCTATTTTTCTCAGTTCTTTCATTTTGTTAACTATGACGAGAAATGGAGCTGCCGAAAATTCTAAATTTATTGCTTCTTCCAAAGACTCTGATTTCAAGTTGTGTATTTGCCGTCTGTTAGTAATTTAAGGCCTTAAATTCAGAAACATCCTTTCATCAGTAATTACAGTACATATAAACACAATATCATTATTTAAATTCAGACTTTAAAAACTTCATTTATGTTAATCTATGGAAAGCGCAATATATATATATATATATGTATATATATATATATATATATATATATATATAAATGTAGTAAGCTCGCATAAAAGTTACCAAGAGCTGTTGCTCCAAAAATTGCACAAGATGTTTTCTAGACCAAAATTAGTTTTTCAAAATTGTAATTACTACCTTGCTTGATATATATATATATATATATATATATAAATTTAAGCAGTTTATTTCGTGAAAATTTATCACACTTTTCGTAGGAATTATTAAAACTGTTTTTCTGTTAAAATTATTAAAACTGTTATATGTAAACTATATATATATATATATATATGTAAACACACAATACAAAACACTGTGTATACATATGGTGATGTAAGTTTGTGAGCATGTGTGCGCGTGTATGTTATATTTCCCTATTATATATCATATCAGTATTTTATTGAAAGTAGTTGTAGACAACATTTAATAAAAAAAACTGAAAAGTATAGTAAATCTCAAAATGATAGTGCAATTATGAAACTGAATATTACATAAAATCGAAAATTTATGTGAAGCAACTATGGAGTGAAAATAAATTCTAGTTAGGTTTCACAGCATACAAAATAACACTTTAATCTAACCACTTGAGTAAAACGAATGCCAAGAAAATATCCTGAAAATGTATATCGGGAAAAAAAATTCTCCGGAAAATGCCTCACGGAAAATATGCACCTGGTTAAAAATATCGCTAGAATAATAAACAATGTAAATATTTTTATCAGGTACATATACACATGCACCTTGAAAAATATTTGTAATTTTTATACTTTGTAGAGATATATAGAGGATTCTTTAGTATTAAATATATTTTTCAATTATTTATTACAAAATATTCTTTCTTACTAAAAATATGCTTAATGATTACATCGTTTATATATCCTAATTAATTATGAATATTTTTTTTAGTTTTTTGTTATTTGTGTTTCGTTTCTGAGAATTATTAAAATTCAAGCAATCTGAATTTTACACAAAAATAAATTCTTTCCTTAGTGACAAGTATAACTTTTGCATTAGAAATTATTCATGATAAATGCAATCTTGCTTTTTTGCCAACAGAATGTTTTGGCTTATTTGACTACATCAAAGCATACTAGAGCTGTTTGCCTAAGAGGAGGGTCTCTTCGTGGAGGACTTTTTAAAGGTTAGGTTATTTAATTACGGCAAAGCCTCGAGGGCTATCTGCCTAAGGGGAGGGATGGCGTCGTGGAGGACTTTCTAAGGGAAACTGGCTCGTATACACGTTACACATGATGAAAACCACGAAAACACCCATGCAGCCAGCCCGTTCGCGGGATTCGAACCTCGGACCGAACTACCAGTGTTCAGCGACTTTATCGCTCGGCCGCTGGTGGGCCCCAGGACTTTTTAAAGAAACTGCTCGTATATATGTTATATATACGGAAAACTATGAAAACTCCCATGCAGCCAGCCCGGTCTCTTAGAATCGAACTTAAGTCAGAACTCGGTATTCTGCGACTATTTAGCGACTTTACCGTTCGGCTGACAGTGACAGAATGTCTGCTACCTATACATTAATATACTACATAGGTAGATTTGTTTCCGAGAAAGAGATGCGACCAAATACCAGACAAGACATTTTTTAAAGCATAAAGATAATTAAATGTATTTTAAAAATTGAGTTTGTAATCAAGCTTCGCTATCTAGGAATAAGACATAGCTTGCAGTTAAGTTATATTCTTTCTTAAAAAAATATTTCTTTTGTTCACCTATTAAAAATAACAATCAGCAGCGTGTGTTTTTGAAAATATCCCTAAATGCAACATAAATACACGGCAGATTTCTTTAGGGAATTCTTTACGAAGACATTTTACCACTTAGGTGGAAAACGTTTTACTAAATTAAACTCTAAATTTACAAAGGCGATTTTATGAGAAAACAGAAGGAGGACTCTACATTGGACTAATAATTAGCAAGTTGCTCATCAGTGAAACATGATGACAATCTTGTATAAAATGAAAATCAGAACGATATTATTGCAAATTCTTCAATAAAGCATCTAACGTATTGCAAATTAAAAATTTATAAAAGCGTTCTTTATTTTGTGAGTTTATTTGTGAAACTATTTGAGAAATAACCTCATTTTATCTTGTAATATTGGAAAATATTTTCAGCTGTCATTATCTATCAAAAATTAAATACTTTGAAAGTAGATTCATTTTAAGCTGTTTAAAATATGATTTGTGTTCGTGCTTAGGGTGAAGAAATGTTTGTGTGCTGTGTTCATTCATAAGTATATGTATTTCGCCAGGATTTTGATTTTGCACTTCCCAGTTTTTATCAAATAATATAAAATTAACATTTCATGGGGAAAAAACAACATTTTTTGTTTATCTTTAATTTAAACAACAAAGGGATTAGAATTTTTGTTACTTTGCAAAAAGTACTTAGTTAAAAGATGGATTTCGAATTTGAAATGTTTTTGCTATTTGGTTAGTAAATTAATTAATATAATGTAGTATACTACTCAGTTAACTATGTTTTTATTGGGAACCATTTAAGGACATATTATAACGGTGGAAATTACTTTTGTTCTGTTTTAAATTCCTCTATACATTATAAAATTAACCAATTGATAAAAATTTGCATTATACAATAAAATAAGTACTATAACACAACAACGATAAATAGCCTTCTTATATAACAGCCCCAATTAAAATTACTAACTAAAAACAACGAACGTGGAGACATTTCTATTATGTAGTAAAGTAAGCTTTAAAATATTTTGGAAGAACTGGTCAGAAATTATGTGAAAGAAAGTGAATCCAATTTTCATTTCAAAAAATTTTCTTATAATGTGTGAGCTTATTTTAAGCCATTTTACCTAGTAATAACAACTTGATATTGTTTCAGATTAAAAATAATGAATGCAATATCATCCATATTTCAAAATGGGCTTATTTAGTTATGCTGTTATAACTACTAATAACTGTTGATGAAACATTTCCACAGCAACATAATTTTGATCTGCTATGCAAGTTTATTTATGTGTTTATTTTTTAAACAAATATTGAATCGTCGAATGTAAAAAAAAAAAAAAAAAAAAAAAAAGCATTAATAAAATCTTTAAATGCCCGTCTTTGAATTTGAGTTCGAATACAGCATATTTAAAACAAGAGACTATTACAAGACTTTGCTAGGATCCTGCTAGCCGCCCAAGACGCTTTGTTAGAAGGAAACAACTGATTGAAAGCATGTGTTCAAATTATCACATCTGTCATTTATCTGTCGAACAAAAGGTAGGACTTTTGTATGAGTATGTTTCAAAGCTTGTTTTTCCGTTCCGTAAGTACGCCAATCCCCAGGGGTGTAATTAGTCTTTTACAACAAATCTGAACTACTACAGTTCTTCCGAAACGTGAAGAGAATATACTTACGATGACCTTACTGAATGATCTGAAAACCATCTGCTATTCTGAACTATTTTGTAATTTCTTTAAAAATGCAGAAGTTTATAAGTACAGGTTTTTTTCGCATCTACAGTTATTGTTTTCTAATTACTGTCATGTAACATAAATGCAAAAGCATTTAATATTACTGTCATGTAATATTGTTGTGTTATAGTACTTATTAATCTTTCACATAATATGTCAAAACAAATTTCTCTTAAGTCATCTGTTTATGGCTGAAGTTGCTATGTGTATTTCTTTAATTTATGCTATGGAAGTTAAAAGTACAGCGATCAATAAAAAATATAAAAATTCTGCACATGTGAAAATAAAATTATGATGCTTGAACACCATCTCCAAAACAAGAGACTAAATTTTGAAAAAATCATGTTTGAGCTAAAATATTAATGTCTTGCAAAATCCTTCTAACATACGTGACAATTTTCGATAGAGGGACAGGCTTTCTTTTACTGCTTAGACCTAGAGTACTTTTTTTTTAATTCTTACTAAACAATCATAGATCCTTTTCCAGATTTACTAATCAGGTCTTGCTGGCCTAAAATGTAATACTTTGATAAAAAAATTCTAAAAAGTTTAGCTTTTTTTATTTCAGTCACTCTGAATACTTATAAAAATTCGGACTACTACAAATTTTAGTAAAACTCATCCTATGATTCAAAAAGTTGCTTCAGACCGCTGGCGAAGTTTTTAAATTAAAAAGAAACTGTATTTGATATGGTAATGAAGTTAAAATATCATTGAACCTGCTTAGACAATATTCAATCTAAGAATGCTACTATTTTAGAGAATTCTATGCATTTCAAATAAAAAATAGCACAAATAATTATTATATATTCAAATTATACACGACTACTGCGTCATTCGCAAACAACATGCATTCAAAAAACAATAAAAATTTTAAAAAAAAAAATCTTACAGGTCTCAGATTTTAAATTACGTCCAAAAAGGGATTTCTTTAACGTGTTGCGTGGTACCTTTATTTATTAAATATCATGTTCTTTGCACTTACGCCATAAAATTCAGTTCAATAGCAATGTCGATAATTAATTTTAAAATGAGCATATATTTAGAATTTCCGGTACACAATTCCGCGCGCTGGAGATAAAAAGGTTTCCACCCCCGTAGAGTGTTGCTATTGCTTGCTTTGAAATCGTTGAGTTTGTTACTCAAAAATTCGTTAAAGTTTCACAAAATATGAAATAGATAATATCAAATTTGATCTTCCACATGCCCATATTCGTAGGAGGATTTTACGGCATTCAAACTTGGATGGCCTTTTTTCAAACCTTTTTTTTATCACAATGCCAGAAATATACACACATTTACGCAGATTTTCATTATTTACTTACTTCAAATGTAATGCGGGACTCTAACATTTGGTGGCAACAGTCTGAAAAGTGATTCGCCGTTTATAGTGATTCAACGCAAAATCGCAAAAACGAAAACAGTATTAGTATTTAAAACAATAGTCTCTCAAGGACTATTGTTTTAAATACTAATAAGCCCCTTTGAACTAATAAATAAAAATATGAAAGGTTTCAGATTTTAAACTGCGTCCAAAGGAGTGTTTTTAACGTTTTGTGTGTTACCTCATTAAATATCATGTTCTACGTACTCAAACCACAAAGTTCAGTTCAACAGCAATATCTCAAAATTATTTTAAAATGAGCGTATCTTAGAGTCTCTCGCGCTGGAGATAAAATCGCTTTGGAACTTGCTTTGAAATCGTTTAGTTTTTTAATCAAAAATTCGTTGAAGTGTTATAAAATATGAAATCGATAATAAAACAAATTTCAAATTCAAATTAGGGCTTCCATTTTTGAAATTTTGATAGCTCTAGGTACCGTTGTTTTATTACAATGCGAGAAACATACGTACATTCATGCAGATTCTTCATTATTTAATTTCCTTAAGTATAATACAGAGCGATAAAATTTAGTGGCAACAATTTGAAAAGTGATCCGCCGTTTATAGTTTTCAATGAAAAATGCCAAAGCGAAATTAAAAGTTCTTCAGGACAAATTGCCCCTTTGAACTAAAAATAAAGTAAGCAAACATAAATAAAAAAAAAGCACACTGGTCCGGGTGGCCTTAAGAGAAATAAGCTCGCATTTAATCAGATTCATCCAAGTGATGTACATTTGTGTACATTCATGCAGATTCTTCATTATTTAATTTCTTTAAGTATAATACAGAGCGATAAAATTTAGTGGCAACAATTTGAAAAGTGATCCGCCGTTTATAGTTTTCAATGAAAAATGCCAAAGCGAAATTAAAAGTTCTTCAGGGCAAATTGGCCCTTTGAACTAAAAATAAAGTAAGCAAACATAAATAAAAAAAAAAAAATCTGAAATTTTTCAGATTTTAAATTATGTCCAAAGGGGCGTTTTTTTAACGTTTTGAGTGTTACCTTTATTTATTAAATATCATGTTCTTTGCACTTAAACCATAAAATTCAGTTCAAGAGCAATATCGCAAAATAATGTTAAATTAAGCATATCTTTAGAATTTCCGATATACACAGTCTCGCGAGCTGGAGATAAAAGTATTTTTTTTTATATATATAACGTTGCCATTTCTCGCTTTTAAAGCATTGAGTTTGTAAATAAAAATTCGTTAAAGTTTTACAAAATATAAAATCTATAATAAAACAAATTCCAAATTTGGGATTTCAGATGCCCATATTCGCAGTAGGATTTCGTCATTCAAAATTCGATGGCTCTATGTGCCATTGTTTTATCACAATGCGAGAAATAGACAATCATTTATGCAGATTTTTCATTATTTAATTTCTTCAAATATAATGCAGGACTCTAACATTTTGTGGCAACAGTTTGAAAAGTGAACCGACGTTTATGAGTCCGACGCAAAATGCCAAAACGAAAGCAATAGTCCTTCGGGACTGAAATCTCTTTGGACTAAAAAGTAAATTTTCGTGCTTCTTTTCTTAATAGTATTTCGTTTTATTTATTAACTGCGGTTTTTTTTAACTGAAATTTGTTACTTTTAGAAAAGTTGCGGGTTATATTTCGGACATTCAGTTGTTAGGCTGTAGGTTGGTTATTTTAATAATTTATATAGCAAAATACAGAAATTTTAACACACCTTTGCCTTTCTGCTTGTAGTTATTTTGCGTTGAACAATGTAATTACAATTATGTAAGAAAATCAAACTAATTGAATTTTTTTCTAATAAAAATCGCATTGAAATCAATGTACATATAAAGATTTGGAATATTTGAAATGAATTTGAACAGAACTTCATCAAACCAGTATAAGCGACGAATATTGTTCCAAAATGAATAAATAATTCGCCATTATTATTTTTACTATAAAATTAGATTATGCTTCATAAACCCGTTCAAAATACGCTTATTATAAATTACTGTTGATGGCTAATTTTTATTTGAATTATTGCTTAATTATGTTATTCTTTACATGTAATTATATATAACTCATATTAAATGCAGTATTAAATTAAATGCAGTAATTAAATGCGCTATTCGTTCGCTCGAATAATTAAAACTTATAACTTGTCGGTTTTAATTATGTATCTATATATCCATAAGTAAATTTGTTTAAATATTTCCTAATGCTATTTTTTAATTGAATTCACGAGCATTTCGCATATTTCTGAACAATCAATTTAAAAACTAAAGGATATTTTATGAAAATGTTATCTGTTTAAAGAGACTATGAAAAAACATGCTTACATGCTACTTTTTCATTTCGCGAAGAATGTCCACGTTTGTTTCTTGTTTATAAACCATTACATGTTCAAGCGTTTTCTTGGCGATTAAACATAGCGGTCTCAAACGAAAAAGACAACCCTCTTTGCCTCCTACTGAGAACTGTCATTTAGAGATCTCCAGGGTTCCAGAAATAAGGGGGGCAGGAGACATCTGCATGGCCGCTTTAAAGCGGTCAAAACGCTTTCGAGGTCTTCATCACTGACCGCCTAGAACCGTCAGTAACGCTTTCGAACACTTTTCCAGTGACCGCCTAGAAGCGTCCGTAACGCTTTCGAGGTAGGCCGTCTTGACCGCCTAAACCGGTCATAACGCTCAGAGGGTTAAAAGAGCTTCAACGTTTTCATATGAACGTGTATTTCTGTTGAAATTCAACTAGTTGCATAAGCACAAATCTTCATAATTTATTTTGAGATGGTGGAAAAACAGTGCTGATGTGTTATCAAGCTAAAAAAAAAAGGGGAGGACTGTGCTATATCTCCCGTTCTACTGGGCCGATTGACAAAATTCAAACTGCGTTTTTCATGTCTCGAAAGCGCGACTTAGGAATATATTATATTTATACATAGCACTATTCTAACATAGGCATCTAACATAGGCATGTGTTGAAATCTTACTCCAGCTTTGGATTAGCGTGAAACGTGATTGTTTACAAGCTCTTTTGCGAATTCTAAATTTCTTTTGACTTTTTTGAAGGTGTTTTTATTATAACATTGCAGTTTTGTTTAGTATTTTTATCACCTGATAATTATGGAAAATTGTGAGGAAGATGTAAAAAATAAAAGATCTTATATTCATCGACCAAAGAAAAAAAGTTCCAGGGAAATCAGCATAATGATACAATGAATAAGAAGTGTGGTGTCAGTTCTTGGTTTAAAAAATTAAATAGTGACACTGATTTGCTACCAAGAGATAAAGATAACTTTAGAGCCTAATTTTAGTGGTTATAGACTATTTGATTTGGATATCCTATTTCAATTTATTGAAAATAATTTATGTTGTAAAATTTGTAATGTTCATTTAAGTGAACTATTTCATCATGGTTTAAGCTCAAAATTTGAGTTACTATGCTCAAAGTGTTCATGTAAAAGAACTTTCAGAAACTCTAATATGATAGGTGTCCGAAAAAATATATCAGAGCTAAACAGAAGATTTACGTATGCAATGCGAACTCTTGGTCAAGGGAAAGCTGCTATGCAGAAATTCTGCTGCGTTATGGATCTCCCTCCTGTGATTGCACATCGTTCTTTCAAATTCGTCGTTAAATGTGACTGTAAGTGGAGACGGTACATGGAAGACTCGAGGACATACGTCTTTGGTTGGAGTCTGTTCCGTAATAGGGTCAGAAAGCAACACAGTAATCGATACAGAAATACTGTCTTATATTGCAAAGGTTGCGAGTCATTTCTAGGAAATGGCGTAAGTGAACACAAGGCCTGTTTGGAGAATAATGCTGGCTCTTCAGGAAAAATGGAAATGAATGGAAAGATAAACAATTTTTCATGTTCCATGGAAAAAAGAGGTGTAAAATATACTTCTTATATTGGTGACGGTATCAGGTTCAATGTTCTGTCTTACTTTTTTCGGGAACATGCAAGGACCTGACTCGGAACAGAGAGCTTACTAAAGCTATGTTCAATAACTGTGGGAAGTAGACAGGATACACAAGAACGGTATACAAAACCCTTTGTTTTTCTCTCTTTACAATAATTTCCGTACTTCGGAATACAAAGACCCACTACTTGTGGTCTATACGTAAGAATATAAAAATATTTAACTAAACTCTAACTTAACTTTGGAATAATAAACGTGGAAGATTGGCCTTATATTAACAGGAAGCCGTATGTAGTACAGAGAACTGTTAACACTACAATACGTTTAAAAATTATCACGAGGATTAAACCTCTGGCCTGGAAGGCAACCAGCAACTGAGTAAAACTTCTAAGGTAAGCGGCCTCCTTCAACTAACTCCATCCTCTCTCTCGCTTGGCAAAAAGCCACAACTTAAGTACTTGGCGTTCGCCAGACAAATTTTGCATAAATAAGTTAACGCTTTTAATTCTGGCCGGAAGTAGAAAATAAGAAGTGATAGTAAAGATTTAAAATAAAATAAACGTTAGTAAAACTTAAGATCCTTACATACTTCCCGCCAGAGTTAATTAGTTTTAAACTGAGGTCTAAAACGACCTTGTTGAAAACATTTAGCTCTAGAATCTAACGCGAGGCTAATCTTTTACAAACATTTCTCACTAGAAACTAGAAATTAAAAAAAAAAAAGAAATTTGTTTTTACAATAGCAGCTCCAAGGACACGCAATTTTTCATCTGTACTGCATCTAAACAGGAGCTTTTATTCAAATCTGGTTCCTTCCAGAGATCTGGAAGGAAAACTAGTTTAATGAAATGTTACACAATGAAATGGCAAGTAACATGCATATTTATATTTCTCTTAACATTCTTATTTCATTCATGACTATTTTAATTATCTCTCCCCGTGCTCTCTGACATGTGTTGTAAAAGAACACCAAACACGAATGTGTTTATGTATACGTGTTCAACACTTCCTCCTACAATCAAAACACTAACGTGTTAAAAATTCAACATACCAAGACCTCATAACACACCCTAACTTCAACTCTAAACCCTGAGGTACTATTCTGAAAGTGGCTAACTCTGAAGTGTAGCGTCAGAGAGCCTAACTACATTCATTCAACCTTTAACACATATTCACCATGATTTGGTCTTTTTACAGTCACACGAATAAAAAAACATTTTAACATTACTTTCACTTTTACCATATCACGGTATTTCTTAACATTTAAAATAACAGTTCACATTGTATATAAGAACATATTAACATGCCGTTAATTTTACGCATTTGAAAACATACATTAGTAGTACATTGTTAACTTCTATTCTTTTCAAATCAAGTGCTAATTCTTCTACATTGAAATACTACATTTCAAAACGTCTTTCAGACTATAACTTCTTTCTTGCCAGAATGTTTTAAATAAAATTTATACAATAACTTTTACAATATTTAAGTCTTTACATATTCCTATTATACATCAACTTTTGTTTTACGCGCGAGTAATTGAAAAACATAATACCAAAATCGGTAACAACTCATTTCTCGCCTTTTTGGCGATAAAGGTAGACCTCGCATGACGTAAAACTTCTTGATATCTGCCACTTGCAGTAAGAATGAAAGATTAACTTACGTTTGCAAAGTAACATAAAATTTTACTTATCTTTGTTATATTCGGACATTCTTTTCTGAGCCCAGTCCTGGAAGGTAGCGCAGATTCTCGTTTGATTTATCCTCCTTCTTGTGCGGGCTCGCCCTTCAGGGCCTTCCTCTAGAAGCTTTCTTTTTTCTCCAGTTCGGTCACCCTTGAATACCTTCCTTTTCGCCGCTGCCTGTGGTCTTGGCCGTTTGATGGCAGCTGGTCTTGGCGGAACCGGGAGAATCCTTTCGCGTTCCTGCTTGGACCTCGTTGCTGGCCGTTCAAATTTTCCTTGTAACTTTTCCTCCGCCGCTGGTGGCTCTTCCGCAGTTCGGCGACATTTGCTGCGGAGAGTCCTGTCGGATGAGTAGATCTTCCGTTTTAGAGCCGGATTATAGTTGCCGTCATTTCTCCTGGCTCTCTTTGCATACGTCGTCCTTCTCCCTTCTTCATTCTGGGGGTGTTCGTGAGCTCTCTTTTCTGGACGGTGGAACGGCTTCTTTTTCTTGTTACCTTTAATTTTCCCGCGGGGAAACTTTCTTTTCACTTGCTCCTGCCTCTTAATGGCTTGCCCTTGTACTTGTCGTTGTTCCACCTCTGGAGCTTGTGCCCGCCGTGTCTGTCGTGCCGGATCCTGCAAAAGATCTGTAATTATTTGCATTTTATTACGATCATAGTAGGGTTTGATTTGATCAATGTTTGCGGAGCAGGTTTCACCATTCCTGGCTTTTAACACTACTACAGCGTGAGTTATTTTTTCTATGACATATGGTCCTACAAATCGTGGAAAAAATTTGGCAGTTTTATCTTCTGGTGCTGAAGAAAGTGAATGTTTAATTTTTAACGCTTCATCCCCTACTTTATAAGTTACTCCCCGTCGTTTCAAGTCATAATGCAGCTTTTGTTTTCTCTGTGCTACTTCAGTATTCTTTTTTGCTTCTTTAATTAGTTTTTCTATATCACCCATTTTAAATTCTGGGGCTCTTTGTTGCACATAAAATAATTTATCTAACGGCGTTATAATCTTTCTGCCTAAAAATAACTCAGCAGGAGTTTTGCCCGTTGTATCATGTTTTGCGGTCCTAAGGGCGAAAGCAAATTCATTGACATAGTTATCCCAGCTTTTATGAAAATTGTTAACATAACTACGGATAATTTTCACTATATTTCTATTCACCCGTTGAAAATTGATTGCGGCCGATACGGGACCATTTTTAAATGACGTATGACCAGTTTTGGGCACATGTCTTCAAATACATTACTTACAAATTGAGGACCATTATCCGATATAACTTTTAGGGGCGCTCCGTATTTTAAAATATATTTATTTAAAATAGAATCAGTAACTAATTTCGCGGAGGCTCGTTTTAAGGGAACAATTTCGGTCCACTTACTAAAATGATCAACCATAACAAGGAGATAGCGACTTTTATTTAACTGACTTTTTGTGAAAGGGCCCAATAAATCGATGCCAATTATTTCATTTGGAAATTCCGATTTAATACTATTTAGAAACCCGGCCGGGCGGAAATTAATATAATTAACTGCTTGACATGTTGGGCAGGACTGGACATACGCCCTTGTTAACTTTTGCAGTTCAGGAAAATAGACTGCCTCGCGTACGCTTTGGATAGGTTTTCGAATACCAGCATGAGAAGCTAAAGGGCTGTCATGGAGCTCCTGCAGGATATTTAATCTAAGACTAGCTGGGATAACAAGTCGAAATTCGTTGTTGGAATTCGTAGTTTTTGTATAAATTAATAGACCATCTATTAGTTCGTAATGGGCCGCCCTATTTCTTATCGCCACAATATCTTGGTGGCTAAAATTTTCAGGATCCTTTAAATACTCATAAATGCTTCCAAACTCAGGATCCTTACCCAGTTCGGTTATTACAGTTTCTCGGGAATTTATTGTACGTGCTGTGAGCATTGCCACCTTTACAGTATTACCTTCTTCATCTATTTTAATTCTGGATAGGGCATCTGCTACGATATTTTCCTTTCCGGGGGTATGCTTGATTACCAGATTATATTCTTGTAGCTTGAGTGCCCATCTTATTAACCTTGGGGATAAGTTTTTCCCTGAGTACAATCTAGTTACCGCCGCATGATCAGAGTACACTGTTATTGGCGCCTTTCCAAAATAGACTCGGAACTTTTGCACTACTAACAGAACTGCAAGTGCCTCTCTCTCGGTCGCGGAATAGTTTCTTTGTGTTTGATTTAAAGTTCGGCTAAAAATGCCACGGGCTGCTGATTTTGCGAAAGTAGCGCTCCTACCGCATAATCCGAAGCATCCGCTGAAATTTCTAAATTCTCATCCTTTTCTGGAAATTTCAACACAGGGGCTTGCGTTAATGCTTGTTTTAATTTTTCGAAAGCACTATTGGCTTCGGCCGTCCATTAGAATCTCGCCTTTTTCCTTTTTAATTTTAACAATGGCTCAGCGATAGCCGCAAAATCTTTTATAAAGGACCTATAATATGAACAAAGTCCTAGAAAAGAAGAGAACTTCTTCGCCGTGTTTGGAGTCGGATACTTTTGTACAGCGATTATTTTTGATTCGTCTGTCTCTATTCCTTTCTGAAATATTTGGTAACCTAAATATTTTAATTCAGGGGCTGCAAATTTGCACTTTTCGACATTAACTTTTAGACCGGCTTCATTTAATAAAGAAAACACCTGTCTTAAATCCTGTACATGTTGGTCGAGATTATCACTAGTGATAATGATATCCTCTAAATAGATAAATGTGGACTTTCCATGAACAGGCCTTAACACAATACATCGCTGAAATGTTGCCGGTGCCCCTGAAAGGCCAAACGGCATACGCAGAAATGCATAAGTGCCAGACTTGGTTATAAAAGCAGTCTTAGGCACGTCCTCAGGCCTAACCCCTATTTGAAAATAACCAGTCGTTAAGTCTAAAGTCGTCATATATTTGGTGGATGTTATGTTCCTTAGAATTTCTTCAATAATAGGTAACGGATATACCGGATATTTAGTTATGGAGTTTAATGTACGGTAGTCAATTGCGAATCTCCACCTTTTTGGATGTGTCAATGGATAGTCATTATTTTTCTTACATAAAACCACCGGGCTAGCAAAACTACTTGAGATGGGCGTTATGATCTTTTTACGTAGCATATCCGTGATATGCCATTCTATAATTTTTTCCTTATTCTTATCATACCAGTATGCTTTGTGGCGAACTGGCATTGAATCTCCGGTGTCAACACTATAGTTAGTAACCTGAGTAAATCCTGGAATATCACTAAATAACGAAGCAAATTTACTTACCACTTGTCGGATTCTTCGTTGCTCTTCATTAGGCAGGTGGTCAAGGTTTAACATCGGCGGTTCAGCCTTTTCTTCACGAACTGGTTTCATTGTCAGCTTAAGGGACGCTTCATTAAAATGTAGCGTTGCTTGTGCCTCTGAAAGAAAATCTATTCCTAAGATAATATGTGCTTGCAGATTCTTTACTATGAAAAACATAACCTTTACTTGTTCGTCCTTGATACGGACATACAGCGGTAATTTACCTATACACTTACATCTTTCTCCTTGCGCTGTTGTATTATCCGAATTATATATACGATATTTACGAAAATACTTCCTAAAAAAATCTTCTGCCACACAGGAACACTGCGCGCCTGTATCCAGGAGTGCGGTGGCTGGGATATTATTCACCAACACTTCAATCTTCGGAAGAGTCAAATTTTTCACCATTACTGTATTTAACTTAAAGGAAGAGGGGTTTTCGTGGCCTTCGGATTTCCGCACCCTCCCGTCAGCAGAAATCCGTTTTAGTTTAAATTATTTTTCATTCCCGTGCTTTCCTTCTTTTTCCACTGGCCTTGAGACTTTTTTCCTGGATTGCTATTGAACTGTCGACGTTCGCCGGCTGTTTTTGAATGCTCGGGTTTCCTTGCCCACTGATTCGCTTTACTTCCGTAGCAGTGTGCTTGAGTTTGCTGTAGTCTTGGCGCACCAAATTGGTTTCGCTGTTGATAATGGCGTCGTCTTTCAATGTCCGCCGTTCTTCTACTTTCAAACTGGATTGCTAGCTCAAATAACTTTTCCAGTGTAGTCGGATTTCTTAATTCAATAAAGTCTTGCACTTGGGGCAGTAAACTCGGCAAAATCACTTGAATTATCTCAGGATACGGACGGTTTCCATACAAGATTTTGAAGACGTGAATTTTTCTTAAAATACAGCTTGAGAGATTTTCGATTCTTTGCTGATATATGCTGGAAAGTTCCGTTTCTAATTTCGCACGATCCCTTACGACAGGGAAGGCTTTTACTAGCGCAGTCTTGAAATTCTCGTAAGTACAGGTGGGACTTCCTGCTTGACCCAAGAGACTTCTGCCTATACATTTGAACCAATTAAGCGCTTGGCCCCTCAAAGCGCTGGTAGCTAAGGTATCTTTTTGAAATTCGTGCACGGGGTAGAGCATGAAGTGGTCATCCAATTTTTCCAAAAACTGGTTACCGGTGAGTTTCCATTAAATGTTGCTTCTGGTTTCATCGAAGCGCGCATGGTCTGGACGATGTAACCAAATCTTTCCAGGGCGGCAGCTGGCATTTCTGGATTCTGAGCCGCTTCTGCAGGCAGCACAGGTTCTTCTTGAAACTCGGCCATGGTTATTCTTCTTCGTTGGGCGCCACTCTCAGGTTCAATGTTCCGTCTTACTTTCTTCGGGAATATGCAAGGACCTGACTCGGAACAGAGAGCTTACTAAAGCTATGTTCAATAACTGTGGGAAGTAGACAGGATACACAAGAAAGGTATACAAAACCCTTTATTTTTCTCTCTTTACAATAATTTCCGTACTTCGGAATACAAAGACCCACTACTTGTGGTCTAAACGTAAGAATATAAAAATATTTAACTA
Source organism: Stegodyphus dumicola (assembly GCF_044657685.1). NCBI lineage: Eukaryota > Metazoa > Arthropoda > Arachnida > Araneae > Eresidae > Stegodyphus > Stegodyphus dumicola. The sequence continues at coordinate 13,704,666 of NC_140772.1, read as the reverse complement.
AACTCTAACTTAACTGTGGAATAATAAACGTGGAAGATTGGCCTTATATTAACAGGAAGCCATATGTAGTACAGATAACTGTTAACACTACAATATGTTTAAAAATTATCACGAGGATTAAACCTCTGGCCTGGAAGGCAACCAGCAACTGAGTAAAACTTCTAAGGTAAGCGGCCTGCTTCGACTAACTCCATCCTCTCTCTCGCTTGGCAAAAAGCCACATCTTAAGTACTTGGCGTTCGCCACACAAATTTTGCATAAATAAGTTAACGCTTTTAATTCTGGCCGGAAGTAGAAAATAAGAAGTGATAGTAAAGATTTAAAATAAAATAAACGTTAGTAAAACTTAAGATCCTTACATAGGTGATGCAAAACCATTTGCAGGTATAACTGACGCCAAACCATATGGTTCATTAAATATAGAAAAAATTGAGTGTGTTGGACATATTCAAAAACGAATGGGAATATGGCTACGCAAATTAAAACTTGAAAGAAAAAAAGTAAAATTAAATGACGGTAAAATCTGTCTGGGAAAGGGAGACTAACAGATAAGTTAATAAATGAAATAACTTCGTATTATGGTAATGCGATTAGAGAATATAATGAGTCTGTTAGTGATATCAGAAATGCCATTTGGGCAATTTACTACCACAAAATATCGAGTGATGAAAAGCCGATTCATGACGTTTGTCCTACAAATGAAACCACATGGTGCAAATACAATATAGCTAAGCAAAATAAAGCTGATTATAAGCATATAAATTCTGAACCAGTCGCTGTAATGGAGGCAATAAAGCCAGTTTTTATAGATTTGTCACAACCTTCGTTATTGAGACGTTGCCTTGGCGGCAAAACACAAAATACTAATGAATCATTTAATTCCTTAATTTGGAAATTTTGTACAAAGACATGTCGTGCTGGTAGTAGGATAGTTCAAATTGCTGGAAATGAAGCAGTAATTGCTTTTAACGAAAGGTCTGTTGGTAGACATTCTGTAATGAATGAGCTACAGCTTTTTAGAAGTAAGTTTTCTATTGAAGGATTTTTACAAATTGATAACAAGAGAATAGATAACGCAGAAAAGAAAGGCTTCTCAGAAACAAAACAACAGCGTAAACTTGAAAGGCAGCAAAAAATGTCAGAAGTTCAGGCCTCCATAAAAATGATGGGGATGTTTATTGTGCTGGTGCTTTTAATTTGTAAATAAAATTTTAGCAGTTTAGCATACAATTTGAAGTAAGTCGTAAAAGATTTTTTATCATTCTGTCATGGTAATGTATATAGCAAGGTAAATTTAACGTGTTTCATACTAACAAAAGCTTTGCAATTTATTAGGATTTATACTTTTTAAATGTATTTTCAAAATAAATATACTATGCACTTTATTATTAGAAAGCTATATACTGAAGTATTGGCATTAAAACTCAAATTTCTTAAAATACGGTTTTTCGCAGTTGTATACATAGCATTTAAAGTATGCTAAAGTTACATTGTGGAAGAACTATTAAATGTTTTATAAGTTTGATATACAGTAATATATTACAGAGAACTTGAGCTAAGACATTTGGCTATAAGTAAATTCTTATTTGTAAGGAAGTTTTAGTTTTATCATTCTTAGTCGATATGTTATACTTCGATGAATGTAGCAGTTTAGCATACAATTTCAAATAAGTCGTAAAGGATTTTTTCCCACCTATGTTTAAATAATATTGCATAATATGATACATATCATATGCTTAAATGCTTGAAAGCACTTAACTGATGTGGTTATGTAAAAATAAATTATTTGTTCAAATATGCTACACGTATTTTAATACACGGCTATCATTCTGTCATGGTATTTTATATAGTATGGTAATTTTAATGTGTTTCATATTGACAAAAGCTTATGCAATTTATTAGGATTTATACATTTTAAATATATCATTTCGAAAATAAATATACTATGCACTTTATTATTAGAAAGTTGTATACTGAAATATTTGCATCAAAACTCGATTTTCTTAAAATGCATTTTTTTCCAGTTGTATACATATCATTTAGAGTATGCTAAAGTTACTCTGTGGAAGAACTATTAAATGATTTATATGTTTGATATACAATAATACATTACAGAGAACTTTACCTGAAACATTTGCCTATAAGTAAGTTCCAATTTGTAAGAAAAATTTTAGTTGTATCATTGATAGCGTAGAAGTTTCAAATAATTTTTAGTTGATATGTTATACTTTGATGATGGCAGCTTATTTTACATTAATTATGCTTATACCAACTATTCGAAATTGTATAATATTACAATATCTCTCAGAAAATAAGCATTTTATATATTTTATAACAAGAGAAGTATTTAAAAAATATTTACATTAAAACTTGATTATCTCAAAACATAAATTTTCACTGCTGCGCGCATGATATTTTAAAAACGGTTCTTGGTACACACTTTAAATTTAATGGACTTCTTTATATGAGTATTATCATCTAACTGAACCAAAAAATATATTGAATATTTTAATAGTCAAAAATTTTACGCATGGAAATATTAAAAATTCTTTATTAAAATGCATTGTATAAATTTAGTTCTAAATAAAATGAGAATTTAACATGAAATTCTTAAGATTTTTGGTTCACAGTAGTCTTTAGATGCTATACAAGCTGTATATTAACTATGAAGTTAAAATATATAACAGAATGTTTTAAATTGTGCACGCAAAGTGGGAGTATTGCGTGAGCATATAAAAAATTACCTCACACAGAAGATTAAATTATAAAAACATTTGTGGCAACACAAACTATTTGCTTACTAATTCAGCTGTGCTATGTAGTCAGCTGTAAAAAACTGGAAGTAATAGCTTTAAAAATAAATATGCTATCCCAATTCTTACAACAGGATCATATTCAGAGATTTTGAGGGTTTTAAGGTGTACGAGACCCCTTAACGTAGTTCAATGGAGAACGTGATGCAACCACTTCTCATTCCCCAATGACTTTAGCTTTGGCACTTACGTTTCAACCGTCACCGGAATGACGGCCTTGATAATTCAACGAAAGAACATATTATTAGTACTCATTTCGTGCTCTTACCGTTCTTAGCATATTTCATAATGCGTTACCGGAAATTTCTGTTTTCAGCTATAATCCTGGAAGGAAAAGTTCTGTTCATGCTGGTTCTATCATCTCGACTTGAGGTTTTGGATGATGGTAAATTACTCATGTATCGATTGTTATACAAAGGGAACTCTATTTGTATGCCTCATGATTGAAAAGTCCATTATTGCCACCAACCATAACCGAAATCTGAAAGGATTTTATGTGGGACTTCTCAATATCTGGCAATCTCTGGCAAATTCCGCTCAACATCCACGATTTGTTTTCGTGACTTCTTGCTGATTAGCAGCATTATCTTCTGTGTCCTAATGTGTTCTGCAGTTCTTTCGTAAGTGTTCATCACCACTGCAGTTCTAGCATACTAAGGTCGCTTTCGTCTGACGTCTGTTCCGCCTTAAGGCACTTACTTAAGTGGGTAGACTGCCTGGACGAGCTGTCACTTGTCCACTAGCTTCTGGGTTGGAGTAGTTCCGATTGGGCAATGGTGTGTGCAAGTTTCTGAAAGGACTGCCACGATTTTCATGGCGTACACTCTAGGCATTTTTTAAATCCTTGAGATCCACTATTCGCAGTTGTTTCTATACCTCAGGTTCCCGTATGCCACCGAGGAAGTATTTCATGGATTGTACTTCACGTATTTCTGTTGAGCAGTCAAAAAAGGAGAGATGGGAGAGCATTTCGATATCAGTGGCGAGCTTCTGGATTATTTTGGTGAGCTTCTGCTATCGAGATATTAACTGCAGCCTTCTGTAGCCTTTTAAACACTTCTTAGTAGAGCTTTCGCGTACCGGGTACAGCATCAAAATCTAGCCTCTGGGTTTCTAGAAGAGTGGGACCGATATCGTCTTCTTCTATTCTCAGAGAAGCTGCGAAATTACAGGTTTGTCTTCGGAATCCTACCCATTTCCATTTGGAGCTATACAGAACTGAGCCTTGTACATATGCCAAATGTTTTTTCCATCACACGTGGAAAGCATGAGAAATGGGTCGGAAAACATAGGTACCAATTTAAAGGTATCAGAATCGTCTCCAGTTGTCATTATGAATGTGTTAAAGCTGTCAGATTCTTTGGCGACAACAGCAGAAACTCTGTCATCGATTTGTTGTTCGACATCAGAAACTCTTCCTTTGATTTGTAGTTTGACAGCATTAACTCTTTCTTTGATTTGCTGTTTGACAGCAGAAACACGTTCTCCAGTTTCTCTAACTCTCCTTTCGACCATGTTATTTCTGCTTTCAAAATCCTCGAAAATCTTCTACTGTTGTCTTTTATTTCTTCATGACAGGCTTAAGTATCAATTTTGGATAGATTCCATCTTTCCTTGAACTGGTATTATTTCCCTTTCCCTCTTTTGTTGGACGCATTTATCTCTTCTGTAAAGGAATCAACCTCTCCTTTTATATCTTCTTGGAACGCAGCAAAGACTGTCACAAGCTGCCTCAGATGCTCCTCAATTGTTCTTGTCACTAGCATCTGTCCTACTTCTAACACCCAAAATTGTTCCTGGCATAAAGGTTCGTAAAGCATGCGGAAGAGCTGGTAGCTTGTTAGAATTTATTTGTCTCGAAAAAACACTGAACAATTCTGGAGTTTTTCGAAAAGTACGAGTAAAAAAATATAATTCCAAAAATATACGAAATATAAAGGAACACTGCTAGTAGTTATCACTTTAAAGTGCTGAGAATGATGAAGAAAATACGATGAAAAGCGCACGTAAAGAGCGAACATAAATCTGTCAATACTCCTTACTCTATGCTGAACTGCAAAGTTCAGAACTGAAGTTCATTCTGGTCTTATCTCATTTTCTAACTCTCCATACCAAAAGCCCGAAACTGACAAAACTGTTGGACGTTCGAAATTTTGGAAGAGAAAACAAATGAAGCCACAAGGAAAAATCTACATGGCTTATAATGATTGTCACATTAAAAAAACTATAAACTGTATTTACAGTGGTACCTCGATATACGAGTGCCCCAACATACGAGTGTTTTGAGACAGGAGCTACCGAGCGAGCGATGTTTTTGCTTTGAGACGAGGAATCGCACACTACACCGCTGTACACGACCGCAACATGCGCGCGCATGTAGGTGTCGTGTGCAGCGTCTAACAGTTTCTCCCACCTCAGACAAGATCTCAGTCTGTGTGCTTGTTTCCCTCGTTTTGGAAGCATCTCGTTTGATAAGCTGGGTTGGCGCTTTTTGCTTTTTGTACATTTAGAAAACTTTATCATATTTATTTTTATAACCATGGGTCCAAAGAAGAAGATGATGTCTATTGAATTACAGCGTGAAATCATAGAAAACCATGAGCAAGGTGTGCGAGTAATTGACTTGGCGATGATGTACGGTCGTAGCACATCAATGATATTTACTGTGCTTAAACAAAAGGAGTTGATAAAGTATAGCGCCAACAAAGGGCGTTACAATAATTTTTAAGCTCCGACCTCTCTCCGTCAAGACATGGAGAAACTACTGATGGTGTGAGTGAGAGAGAAGCAGCTTCAAGGAGGAACCTTAACACAAAGCATCATATGTGAGAAGGCACTATTACGAGTTATTTACGAGCGATTTACGGTTATTTTCTACAGAAGATCCCACACACTTCTACAAACGTGGAATCGGAAGACCCGTTTAAAGCCAGTCGGGGCTGGTTTGACAACTTTAGGGAAAGGACCGACCTTCACTCCGTCGTCAGGCATGGTGAGGCAGCAAATCCGGATGTAAAGGCAGCTGATGTTTACATCAAAATGATTTCCGAACAGATAGTAGCCAAAGGATACATCCCCCCAGCAAGTCCTCAACTGTGACGAGACAGGGCTTTCTGGAAAAGGATGCCGAATAGAACTTACATAACGGCAGAGGAGAAGATGCCAGGTCACAAACCCATTAAAAATAGATTAAATCTAGCAATTTGCGTCAATGCGAGTGGCGACTGTAAAATCAAGCCTCCGCTAGTATACCATTCGGAAAACCCCAGAGGCTTTAAGTCATATAATATTTTAAAAGAAAACCTGCCAGTTATAATTTTAAGAAGATATGTGGAGGGCAAATCCGAAGTCGTGGGACAGAATGAACTTCTTTGTGGAGTGGATAATTCTGGTGTTCTGTTCTGGTGTTGGCCTCGACAATGCCCCTACTCACCCATCAAATCTCGAAGATGATTTACTCGAAGAGTTCAAGTATATAAAATTTCCCTACCTACCACCCAACACCACTCCTATCCTGCAGCCCATGGATCAGCAGGAGATTTCTAATTTTAAGAATTTGTACACCAAGCACATTTTTCGCCGCTGCTTTGAGGTGACAGAGAACACAAACCTTACCATTCGAGAGTTCTGGAAAAACCACTTTAACATCGTGATGTGCCTAAGAATTATTGTTGAGGCCTGGTTGGTGTTACAACGTCTGCATGGAAGAAGCTGTGGCCTGAGGCTGTAGCTGAAAGAGACCCAAAGTGTCAGTGGTAGTGGAGCTTGTTTCTCTCGGAAAATCCATGAGTATGGAGGTGGAGGAGAGAGATGTGAACGAACTCGTAGAGGAAAAGTCTCAGGAGCTGACAACCGAGGAGTTACACGATCTGCATTTGCAGCAGCATACGGTGGTTCAACGAAAAATTAGTTTTGAAGAGGAGCCAGAGATGGAGGAGGTTATCCCTACAAGAGATATAAAAGAGATCTTGAGAATGTGGGATAAAGTTGTAGAGTTCGTGGATAAAAATCACCGCGAAAAAGTTGCAACTAGTCCTAAATCGGAGTTGTTCAACGAAACTTGCCTAACTCGATTCCGCAATACATTGACAGGTAGGAAGAAACAAACCTCCTTGGACAGTTTTTTTAAACGATCTGCGGGTGAAAATGAGCAGATCATGACAAAAAGAGCGAAGACCAGTGACAAAAATTAAGCGCTTCCGTAGGCACTTTTTTTTTTAATTATGTTTTTATAGAATATGTATTTGTTATTTATAAATAAATGTTTCTTCTTGTTTTTGAATAAGAAACTACATTTTTCTTATTCAAAAACACTTAAAAAAACAGCTGAGGTCGTGTTTTGGGAGCTGGAACGGATTAATGGCATTTCGATTACTTTCAATGCGGAAAATTGCTTTGAGATACGAGCAAGGTTACGAAACATATTAAACTCGTTTGTCGAGGTACCACTGTACTTAATTATATAATCGTTAGCAAGCAGATAGTAATAAATAATTTTAAAACTCTGCTGCTAGCAATATACAAATTATGTTGACTAGTATAATTAATTTAGAATTATACGAATACATATAATATAAGATGATGTATGTTACTATAGATACGTGTTAATATAATACATATATAAGTCTGTGCATATATATGAAATCCTAATTCTCTTTATACCAGTTAACAGTTAGAATTACTGAACAACCATGAAAGGTTCCCCAAGAATGAAATATGGTGTAACAATGAACACTTAGTTTAGAAATTCGATTCTATTATATATTGTTGTAAAAGTCATTGTAAGAGTGAAAATTCTTCATTCTGCCTTAATGCGATTTTTTGCGTTTAATGCGTTGTTTGGAGATTTTATGATCCCGAATTATATTGATGTGATATATTAATACTGCATTTGTAGACATACGTTTTCTGAGAAACGAGTCAAGGCGATTGATTTTTTGTAAAAGCTTGGATTTATCCTTATTTTATTGACGTGCACCAGCACTGAATTGAGAACGGCTTGTGCTATGCTTCGATGGATGAAAAAGCGTTCGTAAGTAATGAATATTATGAACGTTTGAACATATTTAAATGAATAGTATTAAAAGTATATATTTACTTATATCATATACTAATAGTTTATGGTAAATTTTTCATTATAAATGTCATGACAGTTTCATTTCTCATTCTATTGCATTTCTATAGCAGTACATAAATTTTGTGGTTTACATATTGTAGATTGCATCAGTTTTACAGCGCAATTTATTCCTCGGTATGTTACTTGTAGTGTTATTAGAAATTCCATTATTTTTGTATTTTTTCTGCAATTGGTAGTATCTGATTAGGAAATTTATGTTTTATTTCAAGATATATATGAAGTTGGTAATATCAAGTGTTAAATAAACGTTGTTATTCGGGCAATAGCGTTAGCTTTATCGAGATAGATAAATGCAATTCCTATTTTTAAATACTCAAGATATAAACACACACGAGAATAGTAGATTCACTCACTTTACGTTTTTTAAGGGTTATATATATACATTAAGGGCGTGTTCAAAACAACCATTGATGAGTAGTCTTGGCGTAATTCGTATTCATATCAAGATTATCCATTTCTCAAGGCAATAATTTTTGTTATTTTTGCTAAACCGTTTACGAAAATATAATTTTCCGAATCCTGAACTCTTATGCATGGAAAGGCAGATTTTAAGATATTTGTTTTGCAAAATTCAAAATTCGTATTTTTAAAAATTTACTTTATGCAAAATTCGTATTTTTAAAAATTTATTTTATGCAAAATTCGTATTTTTAAAACACTGATGTATATGTTCTTTTTTTAAAATTCTGCCAGTATATAACATTATATAAAATTCTTGTGTTATCACCATTTATAGTTGTCGCTTGCTGTACAGCCTGCTGAATACATTTTACTTTCTAGGTATCTACAATTACATCGTGTTGTTTCGGTACGAACAGGGGCGAAGAATTCATCACTTAGATACATTTAAAGATAATTAATTAATTTTTTTCTGATTTTGATATCTATAATATATAGACAGGATTACTGATAAGAAATTTAAGAAAATAGTAAATGAAGAAGTAAATAGAAAAATTTCTTTCAGGTATTGTGAGATGTCAATATAAACTTCATACATTTTACTAGGGGGCTGTTGACAAAGCAAAATCTTTACTATATAAGCCTACGAGCTCTACGTATACAGTGTGTTGCTCAAAGTAAACTTCCTGCATTGTGAAGAGTACTACGTGTATGTCGTGATGCGTTCATGCGAAGCTTGTTTCCTCGTATGAGCTCTGCCTCTTCGAACCGAAATTGTCCGTAAACTGCAGCGTCTTGAGTTGTTTATATAGGTTCTTGAGCTGTTCTGATATTTCCTGTCGAATCTGACAATGACGCGGAGAGTCTTGTATCCTTCGTTTACTTGCTACTTCTTCTATTCATCGCGCATGGTCTGTTGACGTTCCACTTGCCTAATGGGCCTCCGTTTCCCTTCTGCTTCCCTTTCCGGTGCACGCAGTGTTTCTTGGTTTTCTGAATGTCTTTTGTGTTTTCTACTAGTTTCTGATACAGTTTGAGCACGCGAAGTTTCTTGAGTTGCTGCTTGTCTGCTGGAACTCCTATTCGTTTCTTCTTCAGTTTCTTGAATGCGTAACCTTTCTTGTCACTATGCTTGCCTGCTGAGTTTCTAGTTGTATCTTCATTCATTTTTGAAGCATGCAAGTTTTCTTCTACTTGCCTGCTGAGTCTCCTAGTGCTTTTTACTTCATTTTTCTGTAGCTCGCTGTAACATTTGTGCTGTCTTCTTGCGTTCAGACATTTTAGTAAATTGAAAAAAAAATTATTTAACTGTAGTAATGTAACATTGCATCTAAAATATGTTAAATACCTACAGAAGTTTAAACTTCTACTCAGAAAGGAAGTATACAATAAAAGAAATTAAATTTTTATAAATAAAATTAGAATAGCATAAAATGCATAGAAACATTTCATTATGAAGAAAATGTATTCATTCTTTCCAAGCAACCAGCTATTCGTAAATAAATTTTTCTTGCCAAGTCAGGAAACAAAGAACTTTGACACTTGGGGTAATACATTTGAAATTATGATTTAAATTTATTTTAATATAACAAATTTGCAAAATCTCAATAAAAGAATTAACGTAGCGATAGCATATCGTGTCACGTATCTAAAGGTGAAACATAAAAGTTGCCAAAAGCAGCTATTCATTTAAAATACTGAAATTAACGAAATATTTTTCGACATACAGTGACGTTATATGGAATCACGTGCTTTCTTCAACTCAGAATATAACCGTAAATAATAACAATAAGTTTCGAGTTTGGCAATACTATTTATTTCATATTTTTTAACTTAAAAATTTCTCTTAAACAATACGATTTGAGAGTGAGAAGAGCCATCATTTTTCTAAATAAAGCAATTTGATCTCCAGCGCTTTCCGAAATTTTATATGACATCTCGAGTGATAGTCGTAGGAAGATAACAATAGTCGAAAAGTTTTACCAAGAATTTTTGAAATCCGAGGGTACCTCCTTCTAAACTCAAATCTCCCCCCCCCGTTCCGGAGGATATGATGTTATGAAGAAAAAAAAACAAAGAGGCAAAATCCCACATATATTTAAACTGCTGATTCCTGTTTACAATATTCAATTTCCTTTAAAAACATTAAGCTTCATTTAAATAAAAGGAAAATAAATTCACACATTTTCCCTAGCTTTCAAGCTTTTATTGTATTTTTAAATATTCTTTTTGTCACTGTTGCGCAAGTTTTCCGCGACGTCATTAGGAGCCGTAGGTCGAAAACATATAAGAATCATTGCTGTAAATAATGATCATATGATAAATTGCATACATATGCGATTCTTTTGATTAGAATTTGAGTACAATTCTTTATACATCAGCTACTATGCCCCTTTATGTAACGACAAGAATTATTTTCAATGATTATCCGATCAGAATGATTCTTTACAATGATTATTTGATGACAATGATCATTTGCAAAGAATATTAAAAGCCGATGACTACGATTACTTAAATAGAATATGCATGTCAATCGATGACAACGATTATTTCCAAAGAATCTTCGATCACGTCACTATTGTATATCGCTATACTTCTGGGGTTGGGGGGGGTGTTGTGTATTGTACTACGGCCCTGTAATTAAGCGTTTTAAATAACATCAAAAACGTTAGTAAAACTTAGGATCCTTACATACTACCCGCCAGAGTTAATTAGTTTGAAACTGAGGTCTAAAACGACCTTGTTGAAAACTTTTAGCTCTAGAATCTAACGCGAGGCCAATCTTTTACAAATATTTCTCTCTAGAAACTAGATATTAAAAAGTCGTTTTTACATTATCATCTCTATGGACAAGTATTTTCATCTGTACTGCATCTATAAACAGGAATTTCTTAGTTGAAATATGGTTCTTTATGGAAGGAAAACTAGTTTAATGAAATGTTACACAATCAAATGGCAAGTAACATGAATATTTATATTTCTCCTTTAAATTTCTTATTTCATTCATGGCGTTATTTAATTATCTCCCCGTGCTCTCTGACTTGTGTTGTAAAGAAAAACACCAAACACGAGCGTGTCTATGTACAAGTGTTCAACACTACCGCCTGCAATCAAAACACTAACGTCTTAAAATTCAACATAACAAGACCTCAGAACACACCTTATATTCATCTCTAAACCCTGAGGTACTATTCTGAAAAGTGGCTAACTCTGAAGTGTAGCGTCAGAGAGCCTAACTGCATTCATTCAACCTTTATCACATATTCACAATAATTTGCTCTTTTTACAGTCACACGAATAAGTTAAAATTTTTGGCATTACTCTAATATTTTTACTTTTAACATATCACAATATTTCTTAACTTTTAAGATAACAGTTCACATTGTATATAAGGACATATTAACATGCCGTTAATTTTACGCATTTTAAAACATACATTAGTAGTACATTGTTAACTTCTATTCTTTTCCAAGCAAGTGCCAATTCTTCTGCATTGAAATTCTACATTTCAAAAGTCTTTCAGATTAAAACTTCTTTCTTGACAGAATCTTTTAAATAAAATTTTATACAATAATTTTTACAATTTTTTTAAGGTACCTTTCTCAAAGATTATCAATGCTTTTTCAATATTCAAGTATTTACACATTCCTATTATACATTAATTTTAGTTTTACTCGCGAGTAATTGAAAAACAATACTAAAATAGGTAACAACTCCTTTCTCGCCTTTTTGGCGATAAAGGTAGGACTCACATGAGGTAAAAATTCTTGAATTCTGCCACTTGCAGTAAGATTGAAAAATTAACTTATGGTTTCAAATTAACATAAAGTTTTACTTATCTTTGTGATATTCAGACATCCTTTTTTCTGCCCAGTCCTGGAAGGTGGCGAAGACTACGGTCTGGTTGATCTTCCTTCTTGTGCGGGTTCGCCCTTCGGTTCCTTCCTCCATGAGCTTTCTTTTTCTTCCAGTTCGGTCACCCTTGAAGATCTTTTTTTTAACATCTGCCTGTGGTCTCGGCCGTTTGATGGCAGCTGGTCTTGGCGGAACCGGGACAACTGTCTCTCGTTGTTGCCTGGATCTCGTTGCTGGCTGTTCAAATTTTTCTTGCGTCTTTGCATCTGCAGGTGGTCTTCCTTCATCAATTCTTCGACATTTGCTGCGTACACTCCTATCCGATGGGTAGATCTTCTGTTTTGGAGCCGTGTTATAGTTGCTGTCATTTCTCCTGGCTTTCTTTGCATTAGTCGTACTTCTCCATTCTTCATTCTGGGGGTGGTCGTGCCCTCTCTTCTCTGGTCGGTGGAACGGCTTCTTTTTCTTGTTACCTTCAGTTTTCCAACGGGGGAACTTTCTTTTCAATTGCTCCTGTCTACTAATGGCTTGCCCTTGGGATTGTCGTTGTTCCACCTCTGGAGCTTTTGCCTGCCGTGTCGGATCCTGCAAAAGATCTTGAAATATTGGCATTTTATTACGATTATAAAATGGTTTTATCTGGTCTACGTTTGCGGTGCAGGTTTCACCATTCCTGGCTTTTAACACCACTAAGCCTGAGTTACTTTTTCTATGACATATGGTCCTTCAAATCGTGGATAAAATTTGGCAGTTTTATCTTCTGGTGCTGAAGAAAGTTAATGCTTAATTTTTAACACTTCATCTCCTACTTTATAAGTTACTCCCCGTCGTTTCATATCATAATAAAGCTTCTGTTTTCTCTGTGCTCCTTCAGTGTTCTTTTTTGCTTCTTTAATTTATTTTTCTATATTGCCCATTTTAAATTCTGGGGCTCTTTGTTGAACATAAAATAATTTATCTAACGGCATTATAATCTTTCTGCCTAAAAATAACTCAGCAGGAGTTTTGCCCGTCGTATCATGTTTTGCGGTCCTAAGGGCGAAACCTAATTCATTGACATAGTTAACCCAGCTTTTATGAAAATTTTTAACATAACTACAGACAATTTTCATTATATTTCTATTGACCCGTTCCGCTATATTTGATTGCGGCCGATACGGGACCATTTTTAAATGACGTATGCCCAGTTTTTGGCACATGTCTTCAAATATATTACTTACAAATTGAGGACCATTACCCGATATTACTTTTAGGGGCGCCCCGTATTTTAAAATATATTTATTTAAAATAGAATCAGTAACTAATTTCGAGGAGGCTCGTTTTAAGGGAACAATTTCGATCCACTTACTAAAATGATCAACCATAACAAGGAGATAGCCACTTTTATTTAACTGACTTTTTGGGAAAGGGCCCAATAAATCGATGTCAATTATTTCATTTGGAAATTCCGATTTAATACTATTTAGAAACCCGGCCGGGTGGAAATTAATATAATTAACTGCTTGACATGTTGGGCAGGACTGGACATACGCCCTTGTTAACTTTTGCAGCTCAGGAAAATAAACTGCTTCGCGTACGCGTTGGATGGTTTTTTGAATACCAGCATGAGAAGCTAAAGGGGAGTCGTGTAACTCCTGCAGTATATTTAATCTAAGACTAGCTGGGATAACAGGTCGAAATTCGTTGTTGGAATTCGTAGTTTTTGTATAAAATAATAGACCATCTATTAGTTCGTAATGGGCCGCCCTATTTCTTATCGCCCCAATATATTGGTGGCTAAAATTTTCAGGATCCTTTAAATAATCATAAATATTTTTAAATTCAGGATCCTTACTCAGTTCGGTTATCACAGTTTCTCGGGAATGTAACTTACATGCTGTGAGCATTGCCACCTTTACAGTATTACCTTCTTCATCTATTTTTATTCTGGATAGGGCATCTGCTACGATATTTTCCTTTCCGGGGCGTGTGCTTAATTACCAGATTATACTCTTGTAACTTTAGTGCCCATTTTATTAACCTTGGGGATAAGTTTTTCCCTGAGTACAATCTAGTTCCCGCCGCATGATCAGAATACACTGTTATTGGACCTTTCCAAAATAGACTCGGAACTTTTGCACTGTTAACAGAACTGCAAGTGCCTCTCTCTCAGTCGCGGAATAATTTCTTTGTGTTTGATTTAAAGTTCTACTAAAAAATGCCACGGGCGGCTGATTTTGCGAAAGTACCGCTCCTAGCGCATAATCCGAAGCATCCACTGAAATTTCTAAATTCTCATCGTTTTCAGGAAATTTCAAAACAGGGGCTTGCGTTAATGCTTGCTTTAATTTTTCGAAAGCACTATTGGCTTCGGCCGTCCACGAGAATCTTACCATTTTCCTTTTTAATTTTAACAATGGTTCAACAATAGCTGCAAAATCTTTTATAAAACTCTAACTTCAATCTTTGGAAGAGTCAAATTTTTCCCAATAACTGTATTTAACTTGAAGAAAGAGGGCTTTTTTTGGCCTTCGGATTTCCGCACCCTCCCGTCAGCAGAAATCCGTTTTAGTTTAAATTTTATTTCTTCCTTTCCATGCCTTCCTTGTTTTTCCGCTGGCCTTCAGACTTTTTTTCTGGCTTACTTTTGAACTGTCGACGTTCGCCGGTTGTTTTTGGATACTCAGGTTTCCTTGCCCTCTGATTCGATTTGCTTCCGTAGCCGTCTTCTTGCCTTTGCTGTGGTCTTGGCGCACCAAATTGGCTTCGTTGCTCATACTGGCGTCTTCATTCGATGTCCGCCGTTCTTCTACTTTCAAACTGGATTGTTAGCTCAAATAACGTTTCCAGTGTAGTCGGATTCCTTAATTAAATAAAGTCTTGTACTTGGGGAACTAAACTCGGCAAAATCACTTGGATTATCTCAGGATCCGGACGGTTTCCATACAAGAGTTTAAAGACGTGAATTTTTCTTAAAATACAGCTTGAGAGATTTTCGATTCTTTGCTGATATATGCTGAAAAGTTCCGTTTCTAATTTCGCACGATCCCTTAAGACAGGGAAGGCTTTTACTAGCGCAGTCTTGAAATTCTCGTAAGTACAGGTGGGACTTCCCGCTTGACCCAAGAGGCTTCTGCCTATACATTTGAACCAATTAAGCGCTTGGCCCCTCAAAGCGCTGGTAGCTAAGGTGACTTTACGGAACTCATGGACTGGATACAGCATGAAGTGGTCATCCAATTTTCCCAAAAAACTGGTTACCGGTGAGTTTCCATTAAATGTTGCTTCTGGTTTCATCGATGCGCGCATGGTCTGTACGATGTATCCAAATCCTTCCAGGGCGGCAGCTGGCATTTCTGGATTCTGAGCCGCTTCTGCAGGCACCACAGGTTCTTCTTGAAACTCGGCCATGGTTATTCTTCTTCGTCGGGCGCCACTATCAGGACTTGTATTCCTCTTTACTTGCTTTGGAAACATGAACTATCCTGACTCGGAACAGGGAGCTTACTCAAGCTATGTTTACTAAATTACGTGATTCAAAACTTATTTATTGCAACAACTTAAACTGTTATGACACTTTCAATTGCACAAGAGGCCCTTGCTTTTACAACTGCATTTATTTGCGGAACAGTTCCTTTTGCAATAACAGTGTGTACATATACTCCTCTCTTTTCAATCTACACCAGAGCATATCTGTGATTGTCGACATACACCGGTGAGGGTCCGAATGTAGAAGAATGTAATGCAATATTCGATCTTTCACCGACGTATTTGGTGAATGTTAACATTCTCCGGTGAAAGTCGACATTCTTTAATTTCGGTCTTTCAAGGTAACATATTTTTATACGATTATATACATATATATATATATATATATATATATATATATATAACACTTTCAATTGCGCAATAGGCCCTTGCATTTACAATTGCATTTATTTGTGGAACACTTCCTTTTGCAATAACAGTGTGTACATATACTCTTCTGTTTTCAATCTACCGAAAGTCGACATTCTCCAATTTCGGTCTTTCACAGTAACATATGTTTATACGATTATATATATATATATATATATATAATATCTAACACTTTCAATTGCACAAGAGGCCCTTGCTTTTACAACTGCATTTATTTGTGGAACACTTCCTTTTGCAATAACAGTTTGTACATATACTCCGCTCTTTTCAATCTACACCAGAGCATATCTGTGATTATCGACATACACCGGTGAGGGTCCGAAGTCCGAATGTAGAAGAATGTAATGCAATATTTGATCTTTCACCGACGTATTTGGTGAATGTTGACATTCTCCGGTGAATGTCGATATTCTCCAATTTCGGTCTTTCACGGTAACATATGTTTATAAGATTATATATATATATATATTGTTTATATATATACATATATTGTTTATATATATATATATATATATAATCGTTTATTGCAATGCATGGTCGGAAACGCTTTCCTGGCCCATAGTGACGACAGACAACACAAGAAAAATAGGGTACGAACATTGTAAAGATATTTGTTTATTTTCCTTAGCGCAGCAGAAACCAAGGAATAAGAACAAAAGCAGGGTATCGCCATCAAAGAAAGTATTCGAAAGTTCCTTCGGAACGTATCCTAAACATGGGTTTGGTAGGGATAGTCCAGTGCATTGTTCAGCAAGATCACGAGACCTAACTTGCATTATCAGTTCGTCTCGGGGTACTTCAACACATAAGTGCACGAAACCCCAGTTAGAAGTCCAACAGGAACTTGTGGCACATATTGTGGCAGGTGCTGGGAAAGTCCTGGGGATGCACGGTATTTTCCAGAACATCTCATGTTCGATGTGCGAGAGATGGAATACCTGTAACAGGGTGCAGGTCGTAATTTCGAACACCTTTTTTGATGTCCATAAGTATCTAATTTTGTTCCTACTTTTTAATTTATCTTGTGCTAAGCATAACTGGTGTCCGATCTTTCGTGTGTTTTGTGTTGTTTGCACCGGCCAGGAAAGTGTTTTCGGCCATGTTTTGCCATTTAATTTTTTGTCTTGTTTAAATTCAGTTTGACATACCACAGTTTCCGTCTCTACTCAGGAATTTTTCAGTGTAAAAATTCAAGATTACAAATTGAAATGAGCGAAAGAAATAACTTTTAAAATGTGTGTATATATTACATCAGAATCATAATATATTTAGATAAATAAACTGAATAATATGTTATAAAGCGAATTTATATCAATTTCGATTTCTTTCAAAATAGAGATTCCTTCGCACCTCACAAATCTCACAGAAACTCTCGGTTTGTGATTCGTGAGCTTTATTTTTTTATATTTGGAATTTGGCAGCAATATGATTCACTGTTACGATGCAAATTCTTGCTCACAAATTGGTTATCTAACTAAAAAATGGTATAATTAAAATAAAATGAATATTATTAGATGGAAATGTTGGTTTCCTTTGCGTTTATCTGAATGGTATCGTATATATAAACCTGTTGGAGACGTTTTTTTCCCACACATCGAATAGAGACACATAGTCACATAATACAAATAATATGAATACAAGAATATAGTGTAAGATGAAGCTCTACCACATTTCTCTATTACTTAAGACTGCGAAAGATTTGTTAAAGCATTACAGGATCATACTCTGATGGATCTCGCCGTTCTGTTTCATTTTCTGCCCTCGAAAACACATTATCTTAGTACAATAGATTACTTTTGAAGGAATGGATTATTTGAAAACATTGTAACTGTAAGAATTATTCTCTGACGTTATTACTGAAAAAGCGGTTGAGAGCATAATCTTTGGCTATGCGCTTTAAGCTGTATTAAAACCATTTTGAAATGTAAGGCCTACAAACTGAAACGTAACTTTATCTTATTTCTGTACTATTCATTAGAGTTATATACATTCCCATCAATAGATACTGAATGGCTAAATATTCTGCTTACCCAAATCAGTTATTTTTTTCCTCTCTTCTTTTTCTTAATTTTAATTAGTCCGGAAAGTAAAGCTATAGAGAATTTCACTTCTTCATTAGAAATCTGATTTAGAATTTTGTTTTCGGAGATAAAAGTTTGAATTCTTTATCCCTTTTCTAAACACAAAGATTGAAAAACGTAACATCGAAATTTTGAAAACATTTATACACTAATAGAAGGAAAAAAAAACAGAATATAATGCTTCAGCAAGCATGTAATTATCTCTATCACTTAAGTTTCAGCTATGTTTGTTATAGTATATTCAGGCGTATAAGGCGCACTTTTAAAAGAAAATGCAAGATGGAAATTTATGGGTACGCGCTGTACGCCAGCTATAAAAATGTTATGTTTAGAAATATGGAAAAAGTTATTAGAATTAGATAAAATTAGATTTCTGCGTGTAATTAAATGCTTTTTATTTAAGAGAAATAACATAGTTTATGTATTTAAAAATTTTCGTTATCGGATTCTGTTTCATTTTCACCTTCACCTCTGATCCATACTTGCATAGACAGATCCAAGTTCCTCATATACGTCTCAAGCTATAACTTCAAGCACATCATCGAATTCTGTTTCAGTTTTGCCGTTACTTTTACTCTGATCCACACATAAATAATCATCTTTCGTTGCATCTAGACCGTCAGATATACCACATGAATTAAACGGGTTTAATTTTATTCCGTGATTTTATTATCTACTGACACACTATTTATGGACTGGCATGACGTATTTGGTCTCCATTTGTATATGTTTTTTTCACCTTCACTTTTGTTCGAGTATTCCACTAACGTTTAAAATATTTTACCGATGATTTATTGACATATATGTCTAATATCTGAACTAATGGCAATAATCCGCCTGGATAAACTGTCATATCTGTATAACACTCTTTCAACAACATATTTGTGTTATCCGTTAGATGGAGGCTGAGCATGTTCCCAAAGTATTAGACCTTCTTGATTATCTGAGGCAAAAGGAAGCTTTTGCCAAATATTTCTTATCCACAGTTTCACAACATTTTTCTCCGCCGATCATTTCTCGTGAATACGGATGAAAACACTTTCGGGAAACTGCACTTCAGCAAAGTCTTTCTTTTCAAGATATCGATGAGCTTTTAATTTCGCACGGTCGGCTAAGCAGGAGATCAGTACGGTTAGGTGAGATTTCTCGTTGGCCTATTGATTTTATGTTAACCGTTATTTTTCTTTCATATCATTGTTTCTTTATCTCCTACTATATCAAAACTACAGGAATGACATCCATATTTGCAACACGTGATAGTAAATAAATTTTTACATATTTTTAAAAGCTCATCAAAGTTTTATCTCTATATTTTCGAAGCCTTTGAAAAAATTTTATCTCTTTTTCTCGGAGAACTGAATTATTCCGTGAAGTAAATCGAATACACAACCTCAGTTTGCTTTAGAGTTTTCACTTCCATTTGCACACCATTTTTTCTATTTTTAAGGCAAAGAAACGTACGCTGTTTCTTGTTACAATTAATCCATTCTAGTGATGAAGGGGATTTTCTACAATGCAGTTTCCAACACTTTCGCCGACGGTAAGCTATTTCATTACTTCTTTATGCAATACACATTTATTCTTTGGCGCAATAATCATTGTAAAATTTCATGCCTCTTCCACTCGTGTACGAAGCATTCACGAAAACCAACCTGCATGATTTCCATTTTCTTTCGCAAACTGAATGACTTAACATTTGAAACTTGCATTGTGTTTGTTTCGTTCGGCGAAAGCCATAACTACTGCTGAAGAAAGCACTGGATGAACTACACTTCACTAAAATCAAATGTGATATTGTTAAGTCTTTGATGTTGACATCTGAACCACAACTTCAAATGACTACAGAAAGAAGAAACATGACTCCTAATTCCGCAAATTCACTTTGGTCGAAAGTGCACTCTTATCCAAATTATGTTCCTTATTTCTCGAAGTCCTAGAATAACAATCTCTTCCACATCCAGAATGAATACAAATCACCTCCTACCTTGCAGAAATATTTTCCCCGATAATCAATTCTCCTGCGCAGCACCTTATCGCTTGCCAAACTGCAATGTTTCCGCAATTGACATATTTGCTCGTGTTTCCTAAGGTATGAAATAATCAAGAAGAGCTGTTGCGGGATATGATGTTTTTGGTATTGCCAAACCGCCATGTGTATTTTATTGCTTTCTTTATTTACTAAAGATCTGATGCATTGTAATTAAGCGATATAAGAACTTGATTTATATGCGATTACGTTTCCTTATACAAAATGTTCCAACAATGTGCTTATGCGTTGTAATTTCATTTATTCAAAACTCAGTCTAGTTATATTTATAAAATTTTCAATAGCAAACGAATGTTTTAAGAAAACAGTTTAAATGTTTTGGGTGAAGATACTTTTCAAAAAAAGTCTAAACCAAGAATTATTTATATGAGAAATTTTATGTAAAAACAAATGGCGCACATTTTTACGTTTGAAATTTACTGGCATATTCAATGACAAATTTACTAAGAGATTTCAGGTTTTTACCAGCTATAGGAAGTCAAGGATTGCTAGAATAATTTACAAAGTCAAGGACGAGTTCTGTCTATTGTTAATTGGTATTTTCATTTCCAAAATAGAAAGTTGAAAATTAATTTTGAGAGAAGTCTTTTTAATTTTTTTGGCACGCTGCATAATGAATTCATTTCAAAAAAGCTGAAAATAAAAGTATCAGTTTTCTACATTTTACTAATTATTCTTTCCTCCAATACCTAGACTTCATTTCGGAAACTTTCCTTTTGGTTATAAGAAATAAATCACAAAACAATTGACTGATGTCAATCGAAATCAGACGGAGATACTTATGTTCAAAATTATTTCATAACGAGTGCAAACTTTTTCCTCATAAAATTATGAGTGTCGGAGAAACATATGAAGAGCTAGGCTTCGTAATTTTTACAAAACAAATGACTTTAAATTTAAAAGTACCAAAGCGCAAACATTTACGTTTTTCAAAACACATTTGTACTTGCAAGTCAATGCCTACCACAAACGACCAAGATCCGGTCTGAACTTTTGCAAACAGTGCACAGACATGCGTTTCGAGTACCTTTCATTTTGGTTATTTGCGTATGCCATATAACCTTCTCAAATATTCTCATGCTTGTGACTAAGAATTGAATTATCATTTTAACTGATATTTTTATGTGATGTGTAACAATAATTTTGTTTATTTTTCAGGATGAAGATTCAGGCCCCCTTTGCGCATACCGACTGTAATTTGAATAGCCAGTTTACAATAACAAGCTTAATAGTAACCGACCGTCGTAGGGAGACGCCCGAGGCTTAAAGGAACGCGAATCTCTATCAAAGTTGCAACTTGTGTAAATGCAATTTTGACTTTTAAATTCTTTTATTTTCCCTTTCTCGTGTCAAAAATGTTTTTCTCTTCAATATTTAGTTTAATAACGTGAAACTTTAATTTAAATTTTTCTTTTCGCAATTTTTACTTTAAAAAGATTTTAAGTTCTTTCATTTTACAAAAGTAATACTGATTTTAAAAACTATAAATATTTCCTTTTGGTTTTTTATTTTAAAAAATTGCTTTTAAATGCTCACTTTATTTATTTTACAGAAATATTATATACTCTTAAAGCTAAACATATTTCTATTTCGTATTTCCATAAATGCCATTTTTTAAAAATATTTTACTCCTTTTTATTAAGGGGTGTTGGAAACCCTATAGCAACAATGTTGAATTGGCCATTTTTGGATTACCTTTTCTGAAAATCTGCTGTTCTTACAGGTTTGAAGGTTTTTACGTAATTAAAGTACATCTATCACCTCGCGTTTTTTCAAGCACGAGGCAGCTTCGTCTATGCACTCGCCATAGTAGGAAAATAATCTCTCTTTGAAATTTTATCCTCTAATTTATTACACATAACGGTACACAATATACAATAAAACAAATATCACTAGTATAGTATACATTTAATTATATACATAATATAATATTGTTATTTCAATCCATTTCATCGAGAGTCGCGATCAAACTTTTAACTTTTGTTTTTAAACTCTGCAAAATAATTTTCCCTTCTTCAGATATTTTATAGAGATTAAGAATCACTTCAGCATGATGTAAAAAGAACCGCCATTTCTCAGCTTTCGATGGTGGGTCAAACATATCTCTTTTATTATTTTCAAATGTTTCAATAATCGTTTCCCTTGCTCTAAGAATCTCTAAGAATCTCCTATATCTTGATAGAAATAAGAACCTTAATTTCTCATTTCCATATAAAATATACTTCCTCGGTGTCTACTGGCTTTAACGCCTGACATTCGAATCATGTTATTAACAGACATAAAAACAATTATAATTTTCTAAGTTCATATGGTTAATATATAAATTAAGAAGGACTTACTTTTGATCCCGATAGTGAAAATATCGAACGAAGAGCACAACTTGACGCTGTTAACTTTAATCATGAGCACACTGCAGTGGCACGTAATTTGACATGATTACAACACGGTAATTCACATTACCCCTGATTTAACTTTTCACGATTTCACTAGGATGATGAACACTGATGATCCCATTTTACCACTCACTGGCTGTTAACTTTTTAGCACATCACGCTTTCACAAATCGGATGAATTTATTCGAACACATGGCCCTAAACGCGCCATTTTCTTTCGTCATAAAAATCTTCTCTCATCGTAGATCCATTCGTGAACTATCACCGAATTTCATTTTATAACTTTCAGTAACTTTTTACAACCATATTTATTTATTATTTTCACTATTTAGTGATTTTGTTTTTCACAATCTTATCCTATCGACTGCGCCGATTTGCACCTCGCGCCGTTTCAACTCCGAGGCGGGTTCGGTCATTTCTCATGCACTCGCTATAATAGGAAAATAATTTCCATCAGCTTTGAAATTTTATCCACTAATTTATTAAACAATACACAATAAAACAAATACCACTACTATACATTTAGCTTAAGTTATCTCTTTGCACACTGCATGACTGCCGGTCCAACCGCAAAAGTCACAAGTCTCGTATTCTTCCCACCAGCTTGCCCCCACTCTGTTTTCCGGCGTAACTACGTCCCTTCCTTTAACCGTCTTTCGCCCCTCGCGGATAAAATGTTCTGGAAACGTCTTTCGCTAAGGGAAGGAACATCACAATACCTAGCTGAATATCCTGAAAAAGCTTTTTTATCATTTTAAATTTTAGAGTATTTTACAGTATATTTTGTTACGCATAGTAAAATTTAGCACTGATTATAATGAAAAGCTCATTTCGGCAAATATTTGGAAGCGTAGTAAATAAGGTATAAAAATTTCAGATACCTGTGAGCAAGCAGTAGTTCTTGAGAAAAGGTACTACATCGAGTATAAAAAATAACGTTCGGGGGAAAAACGCGATTTTATGTAAAAATTCTCAATTATCAAAATATTCAATGACAAATTAAAGCTAGATTTTGTACAGTCCTAATTTTCATAGAGATTAAAGAACGGTGTTTTAAGAAAGCTAAAATTGTAGAGAATTTGAAAAAGCAAATATCAGAAATCCTCATTTTATGAAATGTTTTGGCTTTCAACACCCCTTCAACTATTCTATTCTTTAAAGTCCTTTCTCTTTTTTTCTATTCTGGTAAAACTTGATATATAAATTTAATTCTTTGTCTTTTAATTTTTAATTTTATATCTCTGGTCGCATTTCTCTTTAACGATTAACATTTTGCATTTGGCTTATTATTATTATATTAAAATTATGCGAAATGAACAAACAGTAAATAATGAGATGCTCAATTAAAAACAAATACAGATTTAATGAATAAAGGGAAATTTTTAATGTCATTACAAACAAGATTTCAAGGGGTTCAAGAGGCCGTTGCCTAAAAAAAAAAAAAGAAAACAATTCGTCGTTTCTGAAAGAAATGAAACTTTAAAAAATATTTTCGTTGTCACAAAAATCAAACTTTTTGAAACATTACTTTATTCAAACTCTTACGTCACTTCCGAGTGTCACGTTATCTAAGATGGCATAGGTTTCGGCTACGTCACCAAGCCTCTGGCATCTCCTGAGGAAGGTTGGTTACTACACCTGTACCAACGATAGTGAACTTCCGGTGATATCCTTCTGTCTGTACCTGAATGAAACTGGCTCTATTTGACGGCACACTAGCGAAACACTAAAAAGTCATGATTTAAACGACGATGATTTGAAGAATTTAACTGGAATTTTGAGGACGACAATTTAGATTAACTGCTGATGATTTTTTATTTAGGTGATCGTGAGTATATGGTTTAGTGATGAAGAGTATGAATAATTGAGTAGGATGATAATAAAACTTTAGGTGATCGGGCTTTGTATCTAGGTGAAGTTCTTTTATTCTGACGACGACTTCAATGATGATGATGAAGATGATACATAGGATGGTTTAGAATGACTGATGTGATTTGGGTGATGATGGTTTATCTTATTCTGACGATGATCATGGTGACGCGATATACATGATGTTTAAAATGACGATGTGTATTAAGTGATAATAAATATTTAGATGAATTTGATGGTGACATAGTTTTGACTGATGACGATTTTATACATGATGTGAGAGTGATTTATATAATAATTTAGAGGAGTTAGACAATGAAGACGATGATTAAATGAGGATGAAGAAGATGATGATTTGGTTGATATTGCTTTCTATTTAGATGATCTAGAAGATTATGATTTATGTATCTCGACGATGATAATGGTGATGATGACATATACGACGGTTTAAACTGAAGGTATGATTTCGATGATGATGATTATTTAAATGATGGTTTTGAATAATCTGGTGATAATTTTATAATTTCTTTCTTGTTTATTCAGATAACAATTTTGATGGTGAATTAGAAGGTTGAGGTGATGAAGACGATGATCAAATGAGAATCATATTGTTGATGGTGGTGATTTAGATGATACTGCTTTTTATTTAGTTGATTTGAGCTATGATGATTTATCTTAATTTGGCGATATTTTCAATGACGATGTTGATGATAATATATATATGATGGTTTAACATGAAGATGTGTTTTGGGTAGTTATGCTTAGTTAGATGTCTTAGATTAGCAGATGAAGTTGATTGGATTTAGAAGGAAATTTATATAGATGATGATTTTAATGAGTTAGATATTGATTTAGATGAAGGTATATTCATTTGATAATGATTATTTAAACAATAAGAGGGTCGTCCGAAAAATTACTTTGCCGTAAACCATAAAAAACAAAGTCTTATTACCTGGAAAAACTTATTGCAAAAGATACAGCTATATTTCTGCTACTTCTCAGCATAAGAAACATCGGAACTATACCAATTGTCATAGCGTCGGTTACCTATTTCCATTAGAGTGTCATAGAACTCTGTCGCCTGGGAAGAAAGGCATCCCGTCACATTTGTCTGCAACATTTCACCTGTAAGAAAGTGTGCCCAGACAAGAACGTCTTCAGGTGCAATAACACGTGGAAGTTTTTAACAGCAAGATCGGAGCCACAGAATGGATGGTCAGACATCTCCCAGCGAAACGTCTGCAACATATATTTTGTGGAATTCCCCGTATGCGTCCGATGTTGTCGTAAGACACCACAACACCAGCACTGAGCATCCCAAACCATTTGTTCTGAATGGCTCTTCAGATGTTCTCTAGTAAAGCGCAATAAAGATCAGCTTTCACCGGAGCACCACTCGCCAATACGTCAATGAGCAGAATGCCTTTACTATCCCAGAATACCGTGGACTTCAATTTCCGTGCATAGACTGAGGATCGTCCGGCGCGTGGATCCCTGTGACGCCAATCAATCGTGAGTTGCTGTTTTCTGTGGTGAAGTGAGCTACCCACATCTCATCACCTGTAACGATTCTGTTAAATGGCGTTCAATAAACTGATTTATGTATCTGCTGCCTCTAGTTCTTTGTGTTTAAGTTTTGAGTATTCGAAATGGAACTCAAATACAATCAATCATATATATAGATTACATATCAATTCATATACTTGAATTAAATACATATTTACTTACCGGCCCGAAACTTTCTTAACACGTTGAGCGCGGCGCCGGTCTCTGGGGACCGACAGTGAACTTTCCGTGTGGCTGGCGTCGGTCCCTGGGAACCGACACTGGAATTTTCGTTTGCCTGGCGTCGTTCCACGGAACCGACAGTATAAGTTAAAAAATAAATATAGTCTCAATGAAATGTGATCAAATTTAGCATTAATGAAATGTATTGAAACATTCTAAACAAAAATACGGCTTAGCTTTAAGGCTTAGGTCGCTGCCAACTGAACGGAAAGGACAGCAAATTCGGCGCCGAACTCAGCGTGTTAATTAGAAAGCTACCGCTCGGCCTTAAAAACGCACAGCAGTTTGGTTTAAATAACCATTGATAACACTATTCTATAACGTTCTTTCTATAACGTTCTATAACGTATTATTCTATAACGTTCTTTGTACGTTAAAGTACATATAGGACAAGAGTGTGCAAGGAAACTGATATATAACAAATTTATTTAATATTTTTCATATAATAAGGATAATTTCAAACTGTAAACATAATTCTAAAAATCCATGACATTATCGAATTGAGACCTGTTTCGATGTCAGATATATCTCGTAATTAAATCTGAAATTTTTTGAAATTTAACAACTAATTTTTCGAGGTATTTGACAGTCCAACCTGTATAAGTTTCATTTATTTGTTTAAATGTTTGTAAAGTGTTATCACAGATTTTCATAAAAAAAGGGTGTGAGAGATAAATGTTAAAATTGATAGATAGAAATGGCGGGAATATTATGCATTTGTTCAGAAACATAAACGTAGTATTTGTGAGATTTCTCGCACAGCCAAGTTATAATTGTTTTGTTAAATTCTTTTTTTTTCATATTTAATTCTTTTAAATTAATTTCTCAAAGTTTGTCATAATTTATGTGACTCAACTAGGTACGAAAAATTGATTCGGAATGTAAAAGAAATATATGTATTCTGTAACATTATTTTTTGTAAAGTTTAATTTTTTTTAATTAACAAGGTCTGTAACCAATGTTTGCACTTATTTAATGCACGGAGTTCCAAGCAATTTCACTCATCATCCTACAAGCTGCAATAAACACAAAAACACTACTCTGAAAATGAAATATTCTAACAAGGATTGTAAAGCCAAAGGCATATAATTAGTCTCCTCTGTATGCTCAGATCATTCAATATGATTTCTCTCACAGCTTATAGATTTTCAGATGAGTTACTCACGTTCGTTTTTAATGGTAATCAAAATAATGTAAAACTGCAATTAAAAAGATTAAAATTTCGACAAATTGACTAAATGAAAAATATATTCTCTGGTCGCTTAAAATTGCTTCAACGGTACCTAGTTCCAAATTGCAAGACGGCTATTCCACACACGGATAATCGAGAATTAGTATAACATTCTACAGCAAAATAATGCAAATTCCTGGTTTTTTTCATATAATGCATTCATGCTGTCAGATTTCTTATGTCTAATCTTATAATATTATTGTAAAATTACTGCCCGTAGAAATCATTCCTTGAAAATGAAGGCCCCTTGCCACCTCCTTGATGCCTAATTTCAAATGGATAATTCAAACGTGGCCAAAGGAGAAATATTAAAATTTTCAAAAATTCGTGTTTACGGTTTTTTACTACCTAGATTTACCACTGCTAACTAATATTATGATATAATAATATATTAATAATTAGTCAAATGAAATTTATGTGGCTTCGTGTCAACCACTTGGTATTTTTAACGCTGTGTTTGAGCAAAAACAGAATATTGTTTATTAAGCTATAATAAACATCCTACAGTAACATTTAGTTAATGTACATTGTTTTTTATCAGCACTTACGAGCTGAAGTTTCGTCTTATTAAACTATCCATATTGGTGTTTTTCATGCTCCTATATTGTTTTTGTATATAAATAATGGAAATTACAATTGGGATGATCAGTTCCATAAAACTCTAAGTATTCTGCAATCCTAACCACATGACCAATGGTGCCCCAAACATACAAGAAACAAACAGGTATTTACAAGTAGGAATGATTTTCGAAACGTTTGCTTGAACAAAACTCAAAACAAAATAAAACAAAAGGGTCGAATCAAAATGTTAATGTTTCATAAAAATGTGCAGGATAATGTTAGATGTAAAGCCTGTTTTCGTTTCCCTGGCAGACGTACTAGGAAGTTTCATAAATGAAAGTTTTCTCTTTTGGTGGGATAGTGGCTGTGACCTATACATCGAACATTCATTGCTGGACAGTACGTGTATAATTACAGATAGATAGATATAAGTAATTAATAGAGTATTTGACATATATAAACTCATCATTCAGATCTTCGAAAGTGTTCAAATAGTAAAAACACGATACCGTATGCTTTCACCACTTCACTTATGATGTATACTATGCCCATATGAGGTACTTCTCCCTGTTAGAGTTAACTAAATCTTTGCTATAGAAATATAGCATTTTCAAATTCTTTCCATTTGAATTTAACATGAATAATTTTACTCTGATCTCTCTCTTTCTTTTCTGTTTGTTTCTTACTTCTAGCCATTTATATCCAGTTCTATATCTTCTACTTGTGCCTCTGATATTTAATGTAACGGCATTTTGCTTTAGAGTAAATAGATTTAAAATAATTAAAAATTACATTCCTATTTTCAAAATACTTTTATTAATATTTCAAGGTAAACATTTTGATATTCGTCAAATGGAACTCGAACCTGAAATTTAATTTTTATTAAATCTTTAATCTATTTCCAGCACTATGCATAAAAACGCCCTTTCTTGTTAAAATAACGAAACTGATTTCAGGTTTACTAGTAATGAATCAAATTGCAAATTGCTTAGATGACATTTTTCAGCTTTCAGAATACATTCCATTTAACTATGCAGTAAATCGAATGATTGTTTGCAGTTAACAATATGTAAAAAGCTGTTTGGGCCCGGTCGAGAAACAGGTGGTTTACATCTGGAGGAAACGAATGTTTGACAATGTCTATATACTATATATAAACTAATAATTAGAAACTTCCGCGTAATGCCCTTATGAAATAATTCACTGTATATTAGAAAAGTACGAGAAACAGACGCATATTTTTTCGAATGAAAAAAATCGAAAAATTATGTGCTCACTAAAATCAAAAATCTCAGGCGAACAACAAATAAGGTCTTGTAAGGCCTTATGTGTTGTTCCTTATAAGTTATGTGAATTTCCTTATAAGGCCTACTAAAATATACACACTTTTTGCTGCTGATCATTTAAATTTATTTCTTCGAATTGCTTTTTCAAACTTGAATACCCGATTCCTAAAAGAAAGTTGCTGATTTTGAAATTACGTATACTGCACAATTTTGGTCGTGCGTTTATGAATTTTTTATAATTTTATTTCTTTATTATCGGAAGTACCCGATGTCAATTAAGTTAGATTGAAAGCAATGTATCTAACAACAGAGAGAACGATACCGTTGTAATCCTTCTCTAACGATGTAAAAAATACGATTCATAGTTATACATTTTTCAGTCTGGTGCGATATGCAACCCCACATAAAAAATTTCGATAGAAAAATATAATTCTCTCTCATTGTATCAGAAGCAATGTCACTCAGCTTTTAGTGATTTTCGTCTTTCTAATCAAATGGCCATAACAGCTCAAGTTCCATCCAATATTTCACCTATATTCAACTTTAGTCGATTCAATATCGCAAAATATTTATCATAATTGATCAGAAATCAATAACGCAAACAAACAAACAAACACACAAACAGACATTCTTCTTTAGATATATAGGTTATGTAAAATTTACAAATTTTTTTATTAACAAAATGTACGAGTTGCAAGCGAGCAGTAGCAACACATTTCGAAATAAAACAATTCTATCTCCAACGCCCGAGACTGTTACCACTAGGAAAAATGAGTGCGAAAATTAGAACTTTCAGAATTTTTAATTAGTATTTTGGCTCATGAAAGTGGTTAAGATGAGAATAGTCGAAATGGCTTCCCTCGAATTTTCGGAATCGGGAATAACGTATTTAATATTTGGGAAAGCTATTTTTATTTCATCTTTTATCTATTTTCGTATTTTAACAAACTCTAGGATTTGAAACAGAGCAATGGTAACAACTTTCGAAATAAAGCAGATTTTCGTCTCCAGCTTGCGAGACTGTTGCCACTCGGAAAATGAGAAAGAAAATTATCGTTTTTCCGAGTTTTTAATTTATAGCTCTGATTTTAGCTACTTTTTTTTTTTTTTTTTTTGGAGAAAAGTGACGTCGACCTATTCCGGGACCGATAAAAGAATTGTAGAAAGTTTGGTGGTGATAGCTATAGTAGTGACCGAGTTATGAGAGGACAAACACACAAACTTTCTTCTTTATATACTATATAGATAACAAGTATGAAACTTTCCCAAATGTAAGTATACGAACCGCGAGACTGTATTAAAATTTGGATTTACTTATTTGTCAAAAAAGAATTTTTTTAAATATTTGACATCGCCAAAACATGAATATTTTCGTGATTTAATATTAATTTCGATAACTGGAAGTATATTACTACAAGCAACGATTGCAAAAATAAAGGTCGTGTTGGGACTTTTAAGCCGGATAAAGGATGTTGGTGTACATATACGTGAGCATATACATATACGGTTGGTACAGCTAACCTGCAATATAAAGAGAGAAGCAAGCCTACTCTTTAGAAAAATTTCAATATTCTTCGGCTAATCGTTTTTGAGTTATGCGAGATACATACACACATATATTATATCTACATACATACAGAGAACACGAAAAAATCCCTTTTGAATGCATTATAAAATATACTATGAAAAGGAAGAAGTCTTTATTCTGTCCGTATGAGATGTCGCACAATAATAATCCAAATGGATTCAGATATGGACAAAATGGATATTTCCACTGAAATGTGATACTTGAAAATTTTCGTGATTATAATACTTCCTTTATATTGTTGCGTGCGTACGGGTTCGTTATGAAATGAATGCACAAGTCCGATGAAAAATGAACAAAAATTTATTATTATCACAACAAAAATGCTTAAAATTTCTCAAATTATCATGCAGTATTACAATATCTCGCAGTAGTTATCTTTTAACTACTCAAATGTCCAATAGAACGTAATTCAAAACAGCTAAAGAACGCTAATCCGCGAATTCGCTACAATCAACAACAGTAGTTTTCTAAACGACAACAAACTAAACAACTACTACAAACTGAGATGTTTTCCTCCTTTTATAAGATTTTAAAATCACGCGCTAGAATTTTCCAGCACTTTCTCGAAATCAAAAAGAGATATTTATTTATTTAACGCACGCGCTCTTGTATTTTTAATTTTTTTTTGGCTTAGCTTTCTTTTAATATTCGTCACGCGCTGCACTGCGCGAGAAATAAAACCATTTAATTTATAACTGAATTAACATTAGCTTTTTAAATACCAAATTCGTAACACTGCCCCCTTCCCAAGAACTGCACGTCCCGGGCAGTACAATCCCTGGACAGGAAGCTAAACTTACAACTGTGGCATAAATGCAACTGAAGCATAAACATTACATTACAATATCAAACAATATAAACAATAAATGCAATAACTAGCTTAAACAAATCAAATGCTATCAAATACTAAATACAAAACAAATACTAAATACAAATCAAATACTAAATACAAATCAAATACTAAATACAAATCAAATACTAAATACAAATCAAATCAAATACACATTTATAAACAAAAAGGACCATGGTCTGATACTATTTACAATTATTTACATTACGTACTATGGCCATAGTAATGAGCTAACCTGTCGTAAGAGTTCGAAGACTCACGGATCCGAACCACGACGTCATTCGTGTTCAGCACTGTATATGGACCATCCGAAGGTGACTGTAATTTAGGGCTCAGTCTTTTTCGTTGAATTGGGTTCCAAAACCACACCTTGTCTCCTTTGTTGGATCTCTGTCTAGTAGCTCTTGTGTCGCATCTGGTCTTCACTTTCTCCGTCGCCAAGTTCACTCGCTTTCGTGCGGAACGGTGCATCACTTCAAAACGGGCCTTGACATCTTGGATGTGTTCCTCAGGCGATGAAGGCGCATCCGTACGGCGATGAAACAGGCGGTCACAAGGCAGACGAAGGTCTCGACCGAAGAGCATCTGAGATGGAGAATAGCTGGTAGTCTGGTGTTTCTTTTCGACCCTAGCATGATTTCGGCTGTTTCTCGAGCTGGTTCTTTCGGACAAAGCGTCGGCATTTCCAGGTGAGGATCCCTTCTTAGGATGGATAGTCATGTCTTCAGATCCTGAAAGCAGTTTGTTGTTTTTCAAGTCTAAGGAAAAATTGTATTTCCTTAAAAAGTCCAATCCGAGTATGCATGGATCTGTAATATCCGCCACATATGCTGTGTGATGGTAGGCGGCACTTCCAAACGTGATGTTTACGTTTAACTTCCCAGTTATGTCGATCTTGTCACCAGACGCAGTCTGAAGGGTAACACAGGATGGCGTCCAAATAAGTTTATCTTTAAACTGTTCAGCTAAATCTTTCCTAATGATGGTAACATTAGCTCCTGTGTCAATGATCATACTGCAAGGAACTCCATCGATATTCCCATTGATGGACAGTCCGTTATTGTTGCCACTCACTGTATAAATTTTAAGAGCTTTAAAACAAGGTTTTTCACTATCTGGCAACCTCCGTTCCTCGATATGGTCACTAATTTGTTTACTGCGTTGTTGCTGGGAAATGCTCTTATTTTCCGTACCTCGGGGTGTTCGGCAGTTTCTTCGTATGTGGCCTTCAACTCCGCAGTTCCAGCACTTAAGAATTAGTTTCTTTTCACTTCTGTTCTGTCTCAAGCCACTGACTTGTCTGGTAAAATCATCTGCTTTATATTCCGTACCCTGGGGTGTTCTGCAATTCCGTCTTAGGTGACCTTCACTACCACATCTCCAACACCTTAGAGCCACTTTCTTCTCGCTCCTACTCCGTATCAAATCTTCGACTTGTCTGGCTAAATCATCTAAACGAGCCATCAGTTGATCCACTGGCTCATGGACTCGCACAGCTCTAACTGGGTAGCGATCTCTACTAGTTGCTTGCTGGGCTGCCTCGAACTTCATGGCGTACAACAGAGCGCTTTTTATGTCCTTTACATCTGCCATTCGAAGAGCTTTCTGTATTTCAGCATCTCGGATGCCGTCGATAAAGTATTGTAAGGACAGGATTTCCCTTGTTTCTGTCGGGCATTCCGAAAAGGCGAGATGGGACAGCCTTTCAACATCCGCGGCGAGCTCCTGAAGTGTTTCGGTAGGCTTCTGTTGACGAGATTTTAATTGGAGCCTGGTGTAGTCTTTTAAACATTTCTCGCCGAAGCGCAGCTCCAAAGCGCCGGATAGAGCTTCGAAATCTAGCCTTTGATTTTCGGGAAGCGTCTGCAGGATATCCGCTGCGTCTGCTCTCAGAGAAGCGGCGAGATGACAGGCCTTAGCTTGGGAATCCCATCCATTCGCATCCGCAACGATAGAAAATTGTGTCCTATACACCTGCCAGGAGGTCTTCCCATCATATGTAGATAGTTTCAGAACGGAACGAGCAGGCATCGATAAAAATTTAAAACCTTCAGAATTGTTTCCTACCGTCGCTATGCACTTCTTTAGGCTGTCAACTTCTTTGGCGACGGCAGCAGAAACCCTATCATCAATTTGTTGTTCGACGGCAGAAACTCTCTCTTCTATATGTTCTTTTACAGAAGAAATTCTTTGTTCTACTTGTTCTTTTACCGAAGAAACTCTTTCTTCTATTTGTCCAACTTTAGTTTCAACCGCGTCTATTCTGCCTTCCATAGCCTCAAATTTATTTTCTATTACGCAGGTAATTTCTCTTTTCATTTCGTCCTGACCTGCTTTCATCTCGTCTTTAAGGGATTTCATCTCTTCCTTAACGCATTCCTGGCCCAATTTCATTTCTTCCTTAACGGATATTTGACCAGCATCCATTTTCTCTTGTACAGCATTTATATCTTCCTTAACGGAGTTGACGGCTCCTTCCATCTTTTCTTGGAAAGCAGCAAATGCAGTCATCATTTGCCTGAATTGTTCTTCCATCGCTCTTGTTATTGGCATTCAAATCCCACTTCTGACACCAAAAATGAAATGAATGCACAAGTCCGATGAAAAATGAACAAAAATTTATTATTATCACAACAAAATTTGCTTAAATTTTCTCAAATTATCATGCAGTATTACAATATCTCGCAGTAGTTATCTTTTAACTACTCAAATGTCCAATAGAACGTAATTCAAAACAGCTAAAGAACGCTAATCCGCGAATTCGCTACAATCAACAACAGTAGTTTTCTAAACAACAACAAACTAAACAACTACTACAAACTGAGATGTTTTCCTCCTTTTATAAGATTTTAAAATCACGCGCTAGAATTTTCCAGCACTTTCTCGAAATCAAAAAGAGATATTTATTTATTTAACGCACGCGCTCTTGTATTTTTAATTTTTTTTTTTTTTTTTTTTTGGCTTAGCTTTCTTTTAATATTCGTCACGCGCTGCACTGCGCGAGAAATAAAACCATTTAATTTATAATTGAACTAACATTAGCTTTTTAAATACCAAATTCGTAACACTATTGTAAAATGCAGTAATAAAATATTACCTAAATGGAAATCTTAAAAAGATGAGAATTAGTACCAGAATTCCACAGTAAACTCAAGAGAACCTCTGCTTAGTTGAAGCTCACCGCAACTTAAAAGCTCTAAACCCGAGCTTTACGATCCTAACAAATTTGTGTCTGCGCCTCTCCTCGGTACAAAGAGAGAAATACAATTTGCGTAACATAGAACTAAAATATTTAATCCTTTGCAACGCACTGTACGTTAAAGTCGGAATTTCAGCAAGAAACGTTGTATTCAGTATATTTAGTCCTAAATAAGCATACAGGTAAAATGTTGTAAAAACTGCACGTTTTAATTCTGTGGGTGTTCCATGAGGTGGAACACTGCGCCGCCAGAGCTTTTAAAAGTGCGACTAAGCGAGCATTGCAGTGAAGCACGAAAATGAGTAGAAGCGTTTGCATAAGAATGAAAAAACTCTGTATTATGGCTATATACATGGTTTCCTGGATATACACAATATTCTTGAATATATACGGATAAATGAGGTACATATCTATATACACAAGTCCTATATACAAAAATGTTTATAAATTTTCCTATTTCTTAGCTTCGTGAAATTGTTCAAAGCAAGTCACACCTTTTTGATGGAAGCACAAACCAACTAAGATTAAAATAATTAACTACGATTAATATTAACAAAAAAGAAAAATAAGCTTATAATATATAGATACACGAAAACTATCTACACAATTATTGAAAATAAACGGGAATGAGACTAAAATGACAGCAAAAAATTCGCGTAGGTCTAAGTAAAGATGAGTCAAGCTACTAATGAAATTCCCGCCTAAAAACTACCCCCAAAAATTTCGAGATGCCAATATTAATGCTTTCATAACACAAAAACCACCTCGCCCCTCAATGCTGCTTTGTTTGAATTCATTCCCTCCCCCAAAAAAAATCAACGGAAACAGAAAACGAAAACAACGGATGTTCACTCCTAAGAGCACAGATGTTCTGATTAGTAAGAGCATAAGATTGCTAAAGGCGCAGTGTTCCCGCTAATGGAACACCTGGTTTTATTCAATGATTCTGCGTATGATTTTTGTATGAAAGATTAAAAAAATAATTTGGAGTACAGCCAGCAAAATTATGCCTATTTTTTCTCCAAATAAAATTTTTATATCATTAAAAAAATAGAGAAAATTACTTGAAAAAAAATGGATTTTAATAACACATAAAAAATTAAAGTTATGTGTCTCCTTGTGATATGCTGCTATCTACGGTTTAAAAAGAAGAGTTCAAAGTATATTATAAAAGCATTTTTATCTACTTACGGTTGAATTTAGAGGCTTTCGAAGCGATTAAATTTGGGTGTTCCATGTAGTGGCACACTGAGACACAAAAGCTTAACCGTATTTTAGAATCATTTATAAAAATATATAAATGTAAAGTTAAATATAAAATATTCGTTTCAAAGCGATCGTTGGCGATTCCATATCTCTTTAGTCTTCCGTTGCATCTTAGAGAGACATTGTGAAAAACCTATATTTACTTATTTTCTCAGAAACATCGGTCATCTTAGAATGGTAATCGACAAGAGGATTTATTGTACCTATATTTTCTTTTTGTAAAATTCTGCGTTTACATTTTCTAGATCTAAATTTAAATTTGATCTTTCTCAAAAAATAGTGTGAAAATGAATGCATTTCCGTTAATAATCTATTCCGTTAATAACTCTATCTGGTTGCAGTGGTCCAGAGGTAAAGTCGTTGAACGCTGGTAGCTAGACCCAGCACAAAAACACGCTGCTTGAGAATTTTGTGGTTTTTCTAATGTGTAATGTGCGTACGAAACTTTTCCTGAGATAGTCCTCCCCAAACGCTCCCTCCCCTTAGGAAAAGAGCCCTAACGTGCTCTTCCAATAATCCAATAAATATAAATACGGTACTGAAATATTACGTAGTTTATCCTGACTGTTGTCATCACAACTAACGAATCGCAACATGCAAAGGATACTTATATAAAAGGATTACTTTGAAGTCTTAATTTTATTCAAAGAACATAATATTAGAAATTTGAGACATGCATAAAACTTTTAAATACATTTAATCTAAAGTAAATGCTCCTTTTCCCTTTTTTAATTTTTTAAAAATATATTGGTCATGAAGAACTGCCAATACAACTTTATGAAATGACTTAATTAAATAATAACGTTTAATAGTTAAGTAAATAAATTTAAAATTCTCTTAAAATAAAAAATAAAAAACTGCGTAGTACTCCCATACGTATCGTTAATTTTCTACTTCCTTTCAACTTTTCAATGCAAGAGTTCCTTCTTGGATTTTTAGCAAAAAATTATTAATGAAAGGAAATATATGAAATATAGAGGTAAAAATATTCCTCATTCTTACTCGCACCTAGAATTCATTACTCGAATACGCACCAGCACCTTTTAAAAGTAGAAAAGATATATCTGCAGAATAATCGTCATGCGATTATTTTATTTACTCTCTTTTATAGGAATATATTTTCCACGACGATATTTTTAAACTGCGAAGTTTTGGAACCGCTTTCTGTTCTTCGTCGATGTTTTGTACCACGATTGTTTTCTTCGATGATGTTTTAGACTTACGATATGTTTTCCTGCCTTCTTTTCTGCCACATGTTTTCTACAACGAAGTTCCCGTCTTACGTTGTTTTCTCCGCTACGTTTCCGTCCGCGATGTCTTCGTCGGACCTCCTAGAATTCACTCGCAAGCAAGCGAAGTAATCGTTCCATTTAGACTCTTGTACTTCGACAAAATAATACCTGGCCCATTATGGATTTATGCAAATGTACAGAGATGTATAAGATTATGGGGTTCATTTAAAAATGACTTTTCAGTCCACTTTCATATTAGTTTGATTACCATTAAAAACGAACATGAGAAAGGTGTCTAAGAATTTGCGTCTTATCATTAGGAATTTTTGAATAAGATTACAATCAATTTTTTTTTTCTTATGGTCGGCACATGCCTATGTCGGCATCGTCCTGCCCTAAGGCCAGATCGGTAGTCTCTTTATCATGGAGGCGCCTAGTAGGCGGGCCATCATTGCCTCCTATGAAGGGACAGACAATTTTACATCCATGCCTCTCCGGGATTCGAACCCTAGCCCTTCGGTATCGCACTCAGTTTTCCCTAACCACCATAACGCTAAAAAAGGCTTGCAGCTACAGATTTTATTTTATTCTTGACTTATCATTATAGTCGTTAGAATATTTTATTCTCACAATTAAATATTGTTTTTTTTTTAGCTTGTACAACGATGATTCAAATTTTAGTGTTTTTCCAGCATCAAAGCGGTGCGCACATTGATTACAGACATGTTGTTTAAAAAAATAAAATTTACGAAAAAAAAATGCAGATCAATTTTTTAACAGTGGGAATCAATTTTTCGTAACTATTTCAGTAGTGTCAGTTAGGTCAGACTTGTAGAGATTAATATTAAAATATTAAAACTGAGACTCGGTCTTTCAGAAAGCCTCACAAGTACTTTCTCTCTTTCCATAACAATGTATGTTATTGTCGTTATGATTGATCAATACCAGTATTGATCACCGATAATTTTTAAGAAAATCTGTGATAACTCTTTACCGACTTTTAAACAAAGGAATGAAGCTTATACAGGGTGAGCTGTCAAGTACTTCAGAAACTGTGTTCTTAAACGTTTAAAAATATTTCATATCTTTTAATGAAATACATCTGACACTGAAGCATGTCTCCATTCGATGATGCCACCGATGCTTGAAATTATATTCACAGTTTCAGCATGTTTATAATAAAAATTGTAACCAATGTGCTACTCACTAGTTTTCTGATATACTCCTGCGCTTTATGTACTTTAAAATTACAAACGGCTACAACTGTGTCTCTGTTCACCTTGTTTATTTAATCAAACTACTTTGTCTTTAACTGACAGAGTGTTGGCTTTATAGTAATATATACTTCTCACACTTCTGCTGCTTTGTTTTGTGTTTAAAATGTTTCTTCAGTTTTATTTGGACCGTAAACGCTTCAAGAAAGTAATTCAGAAATCTGATTTAGAATGTGCGTGTTGATGATTGACTGATTCAGATGCTTGATTATTTTCTGATTAGATCTCATTTGCGTCTGCAAGAAGTGCCAATAATTAGGTAATAAATCTATGCAGACTTTTCGTCAGAACTCGTTGGTATGCAAGTAAATAAAATGCTTACACAAATGAATAAAATACTCCTCATATTACTATTTCGACGTTTCAAATAGAGATAATTTGACTAAAACCTGACTTTATATTTTCTCTCTCATTGTAATGTTTCTTTATACTTTTATAAACGTTCTTCCAAATAAATGTTTCCACAAAATTATTACAATAGGTTCTCAAGCATTACCCTCTTAACCTTCTAAAACCGAGCGGAAATTCTCATATTATAGCTTTCAAATCAGCGCGATCCGAAACAGTTTTGCCACCTCTTTGACATTTTCCTAATGAGAAAAGTCGTCAGTTCCCCTCCATGGATGAAGTGAAATTTACATGTTTGTCGGACGCCTACGTCCCATAGTAGAGGAGTTGCTAGATTTGCAATTTTTTCGATGATTATTTTGCTTTATTTAAATGAAAGCAAAATTCTAAATAAATAGTGCATAAATAAATGTGCAGTACTGGATGCATATCCAGTGCACACTTTATTTAGAACAAAATGTATGCAATGTTTATATTTCATTCATAATTTCTAATCAATCTCGTAAATAATTTGTGAATTTTTTAACTTTGTTTTCACTCTTCATTTATATTCGCGTATTTTCGTATTAGAAATTAGAAAGCGAGAACAAAATTTAACAAAATATAGTAAATACAGACTAGATCTGTAAGTCTGCAGGCCGGAATGCGATTTTTAATAACATATTTTCATTAATAAAATAATGGTAATGACTAATTTAATGAAATAATAATAATAATATTTATTACCATTAGATGATTAGAATGAGATTCAATCAATTAGATTTTGAGATGAACATACAGCAATAATAAAGCTTTACATAACAATAACAGAGATTTAAATCTGCTTTTTTCGATAATTTTGTTATTATAATATAAGAATCAAAATCCGAGATACATTGGTTGCGTTTAATAATTAATTTTAACAAATATTACATTGGACTATCAGGCAAAGAAGGTATATCTTTAACGAGAATTTTTCTTTGTAAAATTGGCTTTTGTTTATGTTAGCCGAGAAAAAAATTCGTGACTTATACATGCAATCATCAAAAGAATTTTGAGAACAGTTTTAAATGTTCATGAAGAATTAATTATACGTCAATTTCTTTCCATAGGTAGAAATTTCGTCTAAAACTATCGTTATATCCAAAAGTTGAAGTCTATTTCATTTTCAACGAATATTCTATTTGCACATAATATATTTTCTAATTTACTTTAGAAAGAGTAATCTTTCACGTTTTCAAAAGAATAAGGAAATATTGGTTGTTGATACCATGTAGTAAATTTGTTTTTTATATTTCTTCCAGTAATGAAAACGATTACCCTGCAATATTTTCAAAGCAAAATTAAGAAAACCGTTTACGCCAAATTTTGCATAAAGTATCTTCTCGTGTATATTTTTATTTAAAGTGTGGAATTTTCTCTTTGAAAATATCAAAAATCATGAAGAGCAAAATTAATTCATGAGAAATAACTTTGAAATGCAATAATTCCATTGTAATATGACATAGTGGATAAAAGTGCAATACAGTTTATTTATTCACAAATAATCCCCCTCATATGCGTAATTTATGTACTCTCGATTGAGGAATATAGGTTATTAAATTAAATCGGTTAATTCAATACTTTTCCTTTATCAATATTTTTACCTGCTCTTCTGTAAAGCGGTAAAGGTGGCTGAACACTTATAGCTCGCTTGGATTTGAATCCCGGATAAATAGTTGGATTCATGGTTTTTGTGTAACGTAAATGCAAGCCAGCTTCTCTTAGAAAGTCCTCCGCGAAGACATAACTCCCCTTATACAGGTAATCGTTGGGTACTTTGATGTAATTCAGTAAGCGAACAAATTAATCCAATCAATACCGAAGAACGGTTGATTACATGTGGAGTTTTCCACCAGGAATGTAAATGCGAGCAATTTTCTCTTAAAAAGGTTTACACGAAAGCATCCATTCCCTTAAGCAGATAGCGTTCGCGTGCTTTTCCGTAATCCAATCCTAATTTTCATACATTTAGTAGTAAATTGACATACACCTTATTACAGACAAAATAACAACTTTTTTAAGATATTTTTTTATCAACTTGTCTG
This sequence comes from Stegodyphus dumicola, assembly GCF_044657685.1. Lineage (NCBI taxonomy): Eukaryota > Metazoa > Arthropoda > Arachnida > Araneae > Eresidae > Stegodyphus > Stegodyphus dumicola. The sequence continues at coordinate 13,663,486 of NC_140772.1, read as the reverse complement.
AATTCTCTCTATCTCTTGAAGAGTATAAGAATTTCAGCAAATAAAACTAGCCAAAATTTTATAACATTTAACTGATGTTTTGATTCAGTTTACAAGTAACGTCAGCTTTACTGATATTTAAATATTTTTTGGCAGATCTCATCCTAAAAGAGGGTGTAAAGATAAATTGATTTTATTTAATTTACAATCAATGAAAATCATTGAAAGCAATCACTGAATGAATGAAAATCAGAAAAACTATTATGCATACAATTGTCTCTTATTTATCTCCTGATAAATCAGACAAAATTGCCTGCATAATAGAAGCACTTTGAAAGAGTTGACAGTTCTTAAGGGTTTTATGCACTCCACAAAACAATGTCAAAATAAAATCTTATTATTCATAAGTATGAAAAGGAAGTAAACGAGTAAACGATAAAAACGGTTTTACCTATTTTCTAGAAGGGCATTAAATCTAAAATATTAATCTATTCTTATTTGTTATGATTAAAGAACATTAAATATGGTAAGCTTCAAGAGCGTGCAAAATCGCTGACGTTTTAATCATAGCAAAAGTCAGTACTAAAAAAAATAGCATTAAAATTGAGACAGATTGAGAAAGAGATGGCCTCTATTTAATTTTCACGTATATTGGCGAGAGACGAAACCTGCGGTTTTTGCCAAATGTAGCTAAACTGATAAGAAGAGGGAAATAATGCGTAGCCAGCGGCTACTCTGAGCAGCAACAATGGACCACCCAAAGATCTACAGATAGGCGATTCTCTAAAATGGGGAGGGCATGGATGGTATGACAGTTGTACCAATGCCGGCGTTTGAGAAAGTCATTCTCCTTGTACAACTGCTGTACCAGCCGGCTTCGAGAGGTTAATCGCATTTACGTTTACTCGGCTGGAGAACTCAGTAAAGGATTTCTTACCACAATGCCCACAGTTGGATAATCTTCGGTTTCTGGCAAGTACTATCTTAGCTGGTAAAAGGCAGCAGACCAACAATAAAGTGCTATTCACATTCAATGTTCCCATGTTTAGCTATTGTCTATTTTGCCTTTCTCCTCACTTTTCGAATATTTGATTTTGAGTGAAACGATCGTTAAGATAGTACGTGCTTTGAAATTTATAATCATTCATCCTTTGGTATTTAATTAGGAAAATTCTCATCGGAAGACTCAGTGTGAAAGTAATTCAGCTAACAGGGAAGTACTGCTATATGCGGTAGAATTACATTTGCATAAAGGTATAAAACCGGCCCTTTAAAATAGATGAAGAAGGTAATACTGTACAATAAATTCCCGAGAAACTGTAATAACCGAACTGGGTAAGGATCCTGAGTTTGGAAGCATTTATGAGTATTTAAAGGATCCTGAAAATTTTAGCCACCAAGATATTGTGGCGATAAGAAATAGGGCGGCCCATTACGAACTAATAGATGGTCTATTAATTTATACAAAAACTACGAATTCCAACAACGAATTTCGACCTGTTATCCCAGCTAGTCTTAGATTAAATATCCTGCAGGAGCTCCATGACTGCCCTTTAGCTTCTCATGCTGGTATTCGAAAACCTATCCAACGCGTACGCGAGGCAGTCTATTTTCCTGAACTGCAAAAGTTAACAAGGGCGTATGTCTAGTCCTGCACAACATGTCAAGCAGTTAATTATATTAATTTCCGCCCGGCCGGGTTTCTAATAGTATTAAATCCGAAGTTCCAGGAAAATCAGCATAATGATACAATGAATAAGAAGTGTGGTGTCAGTTCTTCGTTTAAAAAATTAAATAGTGACACTGTTTTGCCACCAAGAGATAAAGATAACTTTAGAGCCTAATTTTAGTGGTTATAGACTATTTGATTTGGATATCCTATTTCAATTTATTGAAAATAATTTATGTTGTAAAATTTGTAATGTTCATTTAAGTGAACTATTTCATCATGCTTTAAGCTCAAAATTTGAGTTACTATGCTCAAAGTATTCATGTAAAAGAACTTTCAGAAACTCTAATATGATGGGTGTCCGAAAAAATATATCAGAGCTAAACAGAAGATTTACGTATGCAATGCGAACTCTTGGTCAAGGGAAAGCTGCTATGCAGAAATTCTGCTGCGTTATGAATCTCCCTCCTGTGATTGCACATCGTTCTTTCAAATTCGTCGTTAAATGTGACTGTAAGTGGAGACGGTACGTGGAAGACTCGAGGACATACGTCTTTGGTTGGAGTCTGTTCCGTAATAGGGTCAGAAAGCAACACAGTAATCGATACAGAAATACTGTCTTATATTGCAAAGGTTGCGAGTCATTTCTAGGAAATGGCGTAAGTGAACACAAGGCCTGTTTGGGGAATAATGCTGGTTCTTCAGGAAAAATGGAAATGAATGGAAAGATAAACAATTTTTCATGTTCCATGGAAAAAAGAGGTGTAAAATATATTTCTTATATTGGTGACGGTATCAGGTTCAATGTTCTGTCTTACTTTTTTCGGGAACATGCAAGGACCTGACTCGGAACAGAGAGCTTACTAAAGCTATGTTCAATAACTGTGGGAAGTAGACAGGATACACAAGAAGGGTATACAAAACCCTTTGTTTTCCCCTCTTTACAATAATTTCCGTACTTCGGAATACAAAGACTCACTACTTGTGGTCTAAACGTAAGAATATAAAAATATTTAACTAAACTCTAACTTAACTTTGGAATAATAAACGTGGAAGATTGGCCTTATATTAACAGGAAGCCGTATGTAGTACAGAGAACTGTTAACACTACAATACGTTTAAAAATTATCACGAGGATTAAACCTCTGGCCTGGAAGGCAACCAGCAACTGAGTAAAACTTCTAAGGTAAGCGGCCTGCTTCAACTAACTCCATCCTCTCTCTCGCTTGGCAAAAAGCCACAACTTAAGTACTTGGCGTTCGCCAGACAAATTTTGCATAAATAAGTTAACGCTTTTAATTCTGGCCGGAAGTAGAAAATAAGAAGTGATAGTAAAGATTTAAAATAAAATAAACGTTAGTAAAACTTAAGATCCTTACATACTTCCCGCCAGAGTTAATTAGTTTTAAACTGAGGTCTAAAACGACCTTGTTGAAAACATTTAGCTCTAGAATCTAACGCGAGGCTAATCTTTTACAAACATTTCTCACTAGAAACTAGAAATTAAAAAAAAAAAGAAATTTGTTTTTACAATAGCAGCTCCAAGGACACGCAATTTTTCATCTGTACTGCATCTAAACAGGAGCTTTTATTCAAATCTGGTTCCTTCCAGAGATCTGGAAGGAAAACTAGTTTAATGAAATGTTACACAATGAAATGGCAAGTAACATGCATATTTATATTTCTCTTAACATTCTTATTTCATTCATGACTATTTTAATTATCTCTCCCCGTGCTCTCTGACATGTCTTGTAAAAGAACACCAAACACGAATGTGTTTATGTATACGTGTTCAACACTTCCTCCTACAATCAAAACACTAACGTGTTAAAAATTCAACATACCAAGACCTCGTAACACACCCTAACTTCAACTCTAAACCCTGAGGTACTATTCTGAAAGTGGCTAACTCTGAAGTGTAGCGTCAGAGAGCCTAACAACATTCATTCAACCTTTAACACATATTCACCATGATTTGGTCTTTTTACAGTCACACGAATAAAAAAAATTTTAACATTACTTTCACTTTTACCATATCACGGTATTTCTTAACATTTAAAATAACAGTTCACATTGTATATAAGAACATATTAACATGCCGTTAATTTTACGCATTTGAAAACATACATTAGTAGTACATTGTTAACTTCTATTCTTTTCAAATCAAGTGCTAATTCTTCTACATTGAAATACTACATTTCAAAAAGTCTTTCAGACTAAAACTTCTTTCTTGCCAGAATGTTTTAAATAAAATTTATACAATAACTTTTACAATATTTAAGTCTTTACATATTCCTATTATACATCAACTTTTGTTTTACGCGCGAGTAATTGAAAAACATAATACCAAAATCGGTAACAACTCATTTCTCGCCTTTTTGGCGATAAAGGTAGACCTCGCATGACGTAAAACTTCTTGAAATCTGCCACTTGCAGTAAGAATGAAAGATTAACTTAAGTTTGCAAAGTAACATAAAATTTTACTTATCTTTGTTATATTCGGACATTCTTTTCTGAGCCCAGTCCTGGAAGGTAGCGCAGATTCTCGTTTGATTTATCCTCCTTCTTGTGCGGGCTCGCCCTTCAGTGCCTTCCTCTAGAAGCTTTCTTTTTTCTCCAGTTCGGTCACCTTTGAATACCTTCTTTTTCGCCGCTGCCTGTGGTTTTGGCCGTTTGATGTCAGCTGGTCTTGGCGGAACCGGGAGAATCCTTTCGCGTTCCTGCTTGGACCTCGTTGCTGGCCGTTCAAATTTTCCTTGTAACTTTTCCTCCGCCGCTGGTGGCCCTTCCGCAGTTCGGCGACATTTGCTGCGGAGAGTCCTGTCGGATGAGTAGATCTTCCGTTTTAGAGCCGGATTATAGTTGCCGTCATTTCTCCTGGCTCTCTTTGCATACGTCGTCCTTCTCCCTTCTTCATTCTGGGGGTGTTCGTGAGCTCTCTTTTCTGGACGGTGCAACGGCTTCTTTTTCTTGTTACCTTTAATTTTCCCGCGGGGAAACTTTCTTTTCACTTGCTCCTGCCTCTTAATGGCTTGCCCTTGTACTTGTCGTTGTTCCACCTCTGGAGCTTGTGCCAGCCAGGAATAGTTTCACCATTCCTGGCTTTTAACACTACTACAGCGTGAGTTATTTTTTCTATGACATATGGTCCTTCAAATCGTGGAAAAAATTTGGCAGTTTTATCTTCTGGTGCTGAAGAAAGTGAATGCTTAATTTTTAACGCTTCATCCCCTACTTTATAAGTTACTCCCCGTCGTTTCAAGTCATAATGCAGCTTTTGTTTTCTCTGTGCTACTTCAGTATTCTTTTTTGCTTCTTTAATTAGTTTTTCTATATCACCCATTTTAAATTCTGGGGCTCTTTGTTGCACATAAAATAATATATCTAACGGCGTTATAATCTTTCTGCCTAAAAATAACTCAGCAGGAGTTTTGCCCGTTGTATCATGTTTTGCGGTCCTAAGGGCGAAAGCAAATTCATTGACATATTTATCCCAGCTTTTATGAAAGTTGTTAACATAACTACGGATAATTTTCACTATATTTCTATTCACCCGTTCCGCTATATTTGATTGCAGCCGATACGGGACCATTTTTAAATGACGTATGCCCAGTTTTTGGCACTTGTCTTCAAATACATTACTTACAAATTGAGGACCATTATCCGATACAACTTTTAGGGGCGCTCCGTATTTTAAAATATATTTATTTAAAATAGAATCAGTAACTAATTTCGCGGAGGCTCGTTTTAAGGGAACAATTTCGGTCCACTTACTAAAATGATCAACCATAACAAGGAGATAGCGACTGTTATTTAACTGACTTTTGGGGAAAGGGCCCAATAAATCGATGCCAATTATTTCATTTGGAAATTCGGATTTAATACTATTTAGAAACCCGGCCGGGCGGAAATTAATATAATTAACTGCTTGACATGTTGTGCAGGACTAGACATACGCCCTTGTTAACTTTTGCAGTTCAGGAAAATAGACTGCCTCGCGTACGCGTTGGATAGGTTTTCGAATACCAGCATGAGAAGCTAAAGGGCTGTCATGGAGCTCCTGCAGGATATTTAATCTAAGACTAGCTGGGATAACAGGTCGAAATTCGTTGTTGGAATTCGTAGTTTTTGTATAAATTAATAGACCATCTATTAGTTCGTAATGGGCCGCCCTATTTCTTATCGCCACAATATCTTGGTGGCTAAAATTTTCAGGATCCTTTAAATACTCATAAATGCTTCCAAACTCAGGATCCTTACCCAGTTCGGTTATTACAGTTTCTCGGGAATTTATTGTACATGCTGTGAGCATTGCCACCTTTACAGTATTACCTTCTTCATCTATTTTAAAGGGCCGGTTTTATACCTTTATGCAAATGTAATTCTACCGCATATAGCAGTACTTCCCTGTTAGCTGAATTACTTTCACACTGAGTCTTCCGATGAGAATTTTCCTAATTAAATACCAAAGGATGAATGATTATAAATTTCAAAGCACGTACTATCTTAACGATCGTTTCACTCAAAATCAAATATTCGAAAAGTGAGGAGAAAGGCAAAATAGACAATAGCTAAACATGGGAACATTGAATGTGAATAGCACTTTATTGTTGGTCTGCTGCCTTTTACCAGCTAAGATAGTACTTGCCAGAAACCAAAGATTATCCAACTGTGGGCATTGTGGTAAGAAATCCTTTACTGAGTTCTCCAGCCGAGTAAACGTAAATGCGATTAACCTCTCGAAGCCGGCTGGTACAGCAGTTGTACAAGGAGAATGACTTTCTCAAACGCCGGCATTGGTACAACTGTCATACCATCCATGCCCTCCCCATTTTAGAGAATCGCCTATCTGTAGATCTTTGGGTGGTCCATTGTTGCTGCTCAGAGTAGCCGCTGGCTACGCATTATTTCCCTCTTCTTATCAGTTTAGCTACATTTGGCAAAAACCGCAGGTTTCGTCTCTCGCCAATATACGTGAAAATTAAATAGAGGCCATCTCTTTCTCAATCTGTCTCAATTTTAATGCTATTTTTTTAGTACTGACTTTTGCTATGATTAAAACGTCAGCGATTTTGCACGCTCTTGAAGCTTACCATATTTAATGTTCTTTAATCATAACAAATAAGAATAGATTAATATTTTAGATTTAATGCCCTTCTAGAAATTAGGTAAAACCGTTTTTATCGTTTACTCGTTTACTTCCTTTTCATACTTATGAATAATAAGATTTTATTTTGACATTGTTTTGTGGAGTGCATAAAACCCTTAAGAACTGTCAACTCTTTCAAAGTGCTTCTATTATGCAGGCAATTTTGTCTGATTTATCAGGAGATAAATAAGAGACAATTGTATGCATAATAGTTTTTCTGATTTTCATTCATTCAGTGATTGCTTTCAATGATTTTCATTGATTGTAAATTAAATAAAATCAATTTATCTTTACACCCTCTTTTAGGATGAGATCTGCCAAAAAATATTTAAATATCAGTAAAGCTGACGTTACTTGTAAACTGAATCAAAACATCAGTTAAATGTTATAAAATTTTGGCTAGTTTTATTTGCTGAAATTCTTATACTCTTCAAGAGATAGAGAGAATTCAGACAAGTTGATAAAAAAATATCTTAAAAAAGTTGTTATTTTGTCTGTAATAAGGTGTATGTCAACTTACTACTAAATGTATGAAAATTAGGATTGGATTACGGAAAAGCACGCGAACGCTATCTGCTTAAGGGAATGGATGCTTTCGTGTAAACCTTTTTAAGAGAAAATTGCTCGCATTTACATTCCTGGTGGAAAACTCCACATGTAATCAACCCGTTCTTCGGTATTGATTGGATTAATTTGTTCGCTTACTGAATTACATCAAAGCACCCAACGATTACCTGTATAAGGGGAGTTATGTCTTCGCGGAGGACTTTCTAAGAGAAGCTGGCTTGCATTTACGTTACACAAAAACCATGAATCCAACTATTTATCCGGGATTCAAATCCAAGCGAGCTATAAGTGTTCAGCCACCTTTACCGCTTTACTGAAGAGCAGGTAAAAATATTGATAAAGGAAAAGTATTGAATTAACCGATTTAATTTACTAACCTATATTTCTCAATCGACAGTACATAAATTACGCATATGAGGGGGATTATTTGTGAATAAATAAACTGTATTGCACTTTTATCCACTATGTCATATTACAATGGAATTATTGCATTTCAAAGTTATTTCTCATGAATTAATTTTGCTCTTCATGATTTTTGATATTTTCAAAGAGAAAATTCCACACTTTAAATAAAAATATACACGAGAAGATACTTTATGCAAAATTTGGCGTAAACGGTTTTCTTAATTTTGCTTTGAAAATATTGCAGGGTAATCGTTTTCATTACTGGAAGAAATATAAAAAACAAATTTACTACATGGTATCAACACCCAATATTTCCTTATTCTTTTGAAAACGTGAAAGATTACTCTTTCTAAAGTAAATTAGAAAATATATTATGTGCAAATAGAATATTCGTTGAAAATGAAATAGACTTCAACTTTTGGATATAACGATAGTTTTAGACGAAATTTCTACCTATGGAAAGAAATTGACGTATAATTAATTCTTCATGAACATTTAAAACTGTTCTCAAAATTCTTTTGATGATTGCATGTATAAGTCACGAATTTTTTTCTCGGCTAACATAAACAAAAGCCAATTTTACAAAGAAAAATTCTCGTTAAAGATATACCTTCTTTGCCTGATAGTCCAATGTAATATTTGTTAAAATTAATTATTAAACGCAACCAATGTATCTCGGATTTTGATTCTTATATTATAATAACAAAATTATCGAAAAAAGCAGATTTAAATCTCTGTTATTGTTATGTAAAGCTTTATTATTGCTGTATGTTCATCTCAAAATCTAATTGATTGAATCTCATTCTAATCATCTAATGGTAATATATATTATTATTATTATTTCATTAAATTAGTCATTACCATTATTTTATTAATGAAAATATGTTATTAAAAATCGCATTCCGGCCTGCAGACTTACAGATCTAGTCTGTATTTACTATATTTTGTTAAATTTTGTTCTCGTTTTCTAATTTCTAATACGAAAATACGCGAATATAAATGAAGAGTGAAAGCAAAGTTAAAAAATTCACAAATTATTTACGAGATTGATTAGAAATTATGAATGAAATATAAACATTGCATACATTTTGTTCTAAATAAAGTGTGCACTGGATATGCATCCAGTACTGCACATTTATTTATGCACTATTTATTTAGAATTTTGCTTTCATTTAAATAAAGCAAAATAATCTTCGAAAAAATTGCAAATCTAGCAACTCCTCTACTATTGGACGTAGGCGTCCGACAAACATGCAAATTTTACTTCATCCATGGAGGGGAACTAACGACTTTTCTCATTAGGAAAATGTCAAAGAGGTGGCAAAACTGTTTCGGATCGCGCTGGTCTGAAAGCTATAATATGAGAATTTCGGCCCGGTTTTAGAAGGTTAAGAGGGTAATGCTTGAGAACCTATTGTAATAATTTTGTGGAAACATTTATTTGGAAGAACGTTTATAAAAGTATAAAGAAACATTACAATGAGAGAGAAAATATAAATTCAGGTTTTAGTCAAATTATCTGTATTTGAAACGTCGAAATGATAATATGAGGAGTATTTTATTCATTTGTGTAAGCATTTTATTTACTTGCATACCAACGAGTTCTGACGAAAAGTCTGCATAGATTTATTACCTAATTATTGGCACTTCTTGCAGACGCAAATGAGATCTAATCAGAAAATAATCAAGCATCTGAATCAGTCAATCATCAACACGCACATTCTAAATCAGATTTCTGAATTACTTTCTTGAAGCGTTTACGGTCCAAATAAAACTGAAGAAACATTTTAAACACAAAACAAAGCAGCAGAAGTGTGAGAAGTATATATTACTATAAAGCCAACACTCTGTCAGTTAAAGACAAAGTAGTTTGATTAAATAAACAAGGTGAACAGAGACACAGTTGTAGCCGTTTGTAATTTTAAAGTACATAAAGCGCAGGAGTATATCAGAAAACTAGTGAGTAGCACATTGGTTACAATTTTTATTATAAACATGCTGAAACTGTGAATATAATTTCAAGCATCGGTGGCATCATCGAATGGAGACATGCTTCAGTGTCAGATGTATTTCATTAAAAGATATGAAATATTTTTAAACGTTTAAGAACACAGTTTCTGAAGTACTTGACAGCTCACCCTGTATAAGCTTCATTCCTTTGTTTAAAAGTCGGTAAAGAGTTATCACAGATTTTCTTAAAAATTATCGGTGATCAATACTGGTATTGATCAATCATAACGACAATAACATACATTGTTATGGAAAGAGAGAAAGTACTTGTGAGGCTTTCTGAAAGACCGAGTCTCAGTTTTAATATTTTAATATTAATCTCTACAAGTCTGACCTAACTGACACTACTGAAATAGTTACGAAAAATTGATTCCCACTGTTAAAAAATTGATCTGCATTTTTTTTTCGTAAATTTTATTTTTTTAAACAACATGTCTGTAATCAATGTGCGCACCGCTTTGATGCTGGAAAAACACTAAAATTTGAATCATCGTTGTACAAGCTAAAAAAAAAAAAAAACAGTACTTAATTGTGAGAATAAAATATTCTAACGACTATAATGATAAGTCAAGAATAAAATCAAATCTGTAGCTGCAAGCCTTTTTTAGCGTTATGGTGGTTAGGGAAAACTGAGTGCGATACCGAAAGGCTAGGGTTCGAATCCCGGAGAAGGCATGGATGTAAAATTGTCTGTCCCTTCATAGGAGGCAATGATGGCCCGCCTACTAGGCGCCTCCATGATAAAGAGACTACCGATCTGGCCTTAGGGCAGGACGATGCCGACATAGCCAAGTGCCAACCATAAGAAAAAAAAATTGATTGTAATCTTATTCAAAAATTCCTAATTATAAACGCAAATTCTTAGACACCTTTCTCATGTTCGTTTTTAATGGTAATCAAACTAATATGAAAGTGGACTGAAAAGTCATTTTTAAATGAACCCCATAATCTTATACGTCTCTGTACATTTGCATAAATCCATAATGGGCCAGGTTTTATTTTGTCGAAGGACAAGAGTCTAAATGGAACGATTACTTCGCTTGCTTGCGACTGAATTCTAGGAGGTCCGACGAAGACATCGCGGACGAAAACGTAGCGGAGAAAACAACGTAAGACGGAAACTTCGTTGTAGAAAACATGTGGCAGAAAAGAAGGCAGGAAAACATATCGTAAGTCTAAAACATCATCGAAGAAAACAATCGTGGTACAAAACATCGACGAAGAACAGAAAGTTGTTCCAAAACTTCGCAGTTTAAAAATATCGTCGTGGAAAATATATTCCTATAAAAGAGAGTAAATAAAATAATCGCATGACGATTATTCTGCAGATATATCTTTTCTACTTTTAAAAGGTGCTGGTGCGTATTCGAGTAATGAATTCTAAGTGCGAGTAAGAATGAGGAATATTTTTACCTCTATATTTCATATATTTCCTTTCATTAATAATTTTTTGCTAAAAATCCAAGAAGGAACTCTTGCATTGAAAAGTTGAAAGGAAGTAGAAAATTAATGATACGTATGGGAGTACTACGCAGTTTTTTATTTTTTATTTTAAGAGAATTTTAAATTTATTTACTTAACTATTAAACGTTATTATTTAATTAAGTCATTTCATAAAGTTGTATTGGCAGTTCTTCATGAACAATATATTTTTAAAAAATTAAAAAAGGGAAAAGGAGCATTTACTTTAGATTAAATGTATTTAAAAGTTTTATGAATGTCTCAAATTTCTAATATTATGTTCTTTGAATAAAATTAAGACTTCAAAGTAATCCTTTTATATAAGTATCCTTTGCATGTTGCGATTCGTTAGTTGTGATGACAACAGTCAGGATAAACTACGTAATATTTCAGTACCGTATTTATATTTATTGGATTATTGGAAGAGCACGTTAGGGCTCTTTTCCTAAGGGGAGGGAGCGTTTGGGGAGGACTATCTCAGGAAAAGTTTCGTACGCACATTACACATTAGAAAAACCACAAAATTCTCAAGCAGCGTGTTTTTGTGCTGGGTCTAGCTACCAGCGTTCAACGACTTTACCTCTGGACCACTGCAACCAGATAGAGTTATTAACGGAATAGATTATTAACGGAAATGCATTCATTTTCACACTATTTTTTTTGAGAAAGATCAAATTTAAATTTAGATCTAGAAAATGTAAACGCAGAATTTTACAAAAAGAAAATATAGGTACAATAAATCCTCTTGTCGATTACCATTCTAAGATGACCGATGTTTCTGAGAAAATAAGTAAATATAGGTTTTTCACAATGTCTCTCTAAGATGCAACGGAAGACTAAAGAGATATGGAATCGCCAACGATCGCTTTGAAACGAATATTTTATATTTAACTTTACATTTATATATTTTTATAAATGATTCTAAAATACGGTTAAGCTTTTGTGTCTCAGTGTGCCACTACATGGAACACCCAAATTTAATCGCTTCGAAAGCCTCTAAATTCAACCGTAAGTAGATAAAAATGCTTTTATAATATACTTTGAACTCTTCTTTTTAAACCGTAGATAGCAGCATATCACAATGAGACACATAACTTTAATTTATTATGTGTTATTAAAATCCATTTTTTTCAAGTAATTTTCTCTATTTTTTTAATGATATAAAAATATTATTTGGAGAAAAAATAAGCATAATTTTGCTGGCTGTACTCAAAATTATTTTTTTAATCTTTCATACAAAAATCATACGCGGAATCATTGAATAAAACCAGGTGTTCTATTAGCGGGAACACTGCGCCTTTAGCAATCTCATGCTCTTACTAATCAAAACATCTGTGCTCTTAGGAGAGAACATCCGTTGTTTTCGTTTTCTGTTTCTGTTGATTTTTTTTGGGGAGGGAATGAATTCAAACAAAGCAGCATTGAGGGGCGAGGTGGTTTTTGTGTTATGAAAGCATTAATATTGGCATTTCGAAATTTTTGGGGGTAGTTTTTAGGCGGGAATTTCATTAGTAGCTTGACTCATCTTTACTTAGACCTACGCGAATTTTTTGCTGTCTTTTTAGTCTCATTCCCGTTTATTTTCAATAATTGTGTAGATATTTTTCGTGTATCTATATATTATAAGCTTATTTTTCTTTTTTGTTAATATTAATCGTAGTTAATTATTTTAATCTTAGTTGGTTTGTGCTTCCATCAAAAAGGTGTGACTTGCTTTGAACAATTTCACGAAGCTAAGAAATAGGAAAATTTATAAACATTTTTTGTATATAGGACTTGCGTATATAGATATGTATCTCATTTATCTGTATATATTCAAGAATATTGTGTATATCCAGGAAACCATGTATACAGCCATAATACAGAGTTTTTTCATTCTTATGCAAACGCTTCTACTCATTTTCGTGCTTCACTGCAATGCTCGCTTAGTCGCACTTTTAAAAGCTCTGGCGGCGCAGTGTTCCACCTCATGGAACACCCACAGAATTAAAACGGTAAGTGCAATTTTTACAACATTTTACCTGTATACTTATTTAGGACTAAATAGACTGAATACAACGTTTCTTGCTGAAATTCCGACTTTAACGTACAGTGCGCCGCATAGGATTAAATATTTTAGTTCTATGTTACGCAAATTGTATTTCTCTCTTTGTACCGAGGAGAGGCGCAGACACAAATTTGTTAGGATCGTAAAGATCGGGTTTAGAGCTTTTAAGTTGCGGTGAATTTCAACTAAGCAGAGGTTCTCCTGAGTTTACTTGGTGAGCCGCTACTGAAGTCGGAGATTTCAAAGAGTTCTTCGCCGTTCCTCAGCCAACTTAATGTTTGAAAGCCAATAAAGTAGTTTCGGTCAACATTATGACTCTGAGGTTTCTTGGGTTCTACACTGAGGGAACATCAAGTGAATTTACAGTCCACTACTTTTGAACGACGGGACATACAGTTTTCACACACAATTTATTCGAAAATGTTTTAGTTATTGCTTGAACTTTTAGAACGAAATTCTCAGCGAACCACTTTTTTTTACGACCACTTCTTAAAAGTATAGCTGTGGAATTCTGGTACTAATTCTCATCTTTTTAAGATTTCAAATTTAGGTAATATTTTATTACTGCATTTTACAATATAAAGGAAGTATTATAATCACGAAAATTTTCAAGTATCACATTTCAGTGGAAATATCCATTTTGTCCATATCTGAATCCATTTGGATGATTTTTGTGCGACATCTCATACGGACAGAATAAAGACTTCTTTCTTTTCATAGTATATTTTATAATGCATTCAAAAGGGATTTTTTCGTGTTCTCTGTATGTATGTAGATATAATATATGTGTGTATGTATCTCGCATAACTCAAAAACGATTAGCCGAAGAATATTGAAATTTTCTAAAGAGTAGGCTTGCTTCTCTCTTTATATTGCAGGTTAGCTGTACCAACCGTATATGTATATGCTCACGTATATGTACACCAACATCCTTTATCCGGCTTAAAAGTCCCTACAAGACCTTTATTTTTGCAATCGTTGCTTGTAGTAATATACTTCCAGTTATCGAAATGTTTTTAAATCACGAAAATATTCATGTTTTGGCGATGTCAAATTTTTAAAAAAATTCTTTTTTGACAGTTCGTATACTTACATTTGGGAAAGTTTCATACTTGTTATCTATATAGTATATAAAGAAGAAAGTTTGTGTGTTTGCCCTCTCATAACTCGGTCACTACTATAGCTATCACCACCAAACTTTCTACAATTCTTTTATCGGTCTCGGAATAGGTCGACGTCACTTTTCTCGAAAAAAAAAAAAAAAAAAAAAAAGTAGCTAAAATCAGAGCTATAAATTAAAAACTCGGAAAAACGATAATTTTCTTTCTCATTTTCCGAGTGGCAACAGTCTCGCAAGCTGGAGACGAAAATCTGCTTTATTTCGAAAGTTGTTACCATTGCTCTGTTTCAAATCCTAGAGTTTGTTAAAATACGAAAATAGATAAAAGATGAAATAAAAATAGCTTTCCCAAATATTAAATACGTTATTCCCGATTCCGAAAATTCGAGGGAAGCCATTTCGACTATTCTCATCTTAACCACTTTCATGAGCCAAAATACTAATTAAAAATTCTGAAAGTTCTAATTTTCGCACTCATTTTTCCTAGTGGTAACAGTCTCGGGCGTTGGAGATAGAATTGTTTTATTTCGAAATGTGTTGCTACTGCTCGCTTGCAACTCGTACATTTTGTTAATAAAAAAATTTGTAAATTTTACATAACCTATGTATATAAAGAAGAATGTCTGTTTGTGTGTTTGTTTGTTTGTTTGCGTTATTGATTTCTGATCAATTATGATAAATATTTTGCGACATTGAATCGACTAAAGTTGAATATAGGTGAAATATTGGATGGAACTTGAGCTGTTATGGCCATTTGATTAGAAAGACGAAAATCACTAAAAGCTGAGTGACATTGCTTCTGATACAATGAGAGAGAATTATATTTTTCTATCGAAATTTTTTATGTGGGGTTGCATATCGCACCAGACTGAAAAATGTATAACTATGAATCGTATTTTTTACATCGTTAGAGAAGGATTACAACGGTATCGTTCTCTCTGTTGTTAGATACATTGCTTTCAATCTAACTTAATTGACATCGGGTATTTCCGCTAATAAAGAAATAAAATTAGAAAAAATTCATAAACGCACGACCAAAATTGTGCAGTATACGTAATTTCAAAATCAGCAACTTTCTTTTAGGAATCGGGTATTCAAGTTTGAAAAAGCAGTTCGAAGAAATAAATTTAAATGATCAGCAGCAAAAAGTGTGTATATTTTAGTAGGCCTTATAAGGAAATTCACATAACTTATAAGGAACAACACATAAGGCCTTACAAGACCTTATTTATTGTTCGCCTGAGATTTTTGATTTTAGTGAGCACATAATTTTTCGATTTTTTTCATTCGAAAAAATATGCGTCTGTTTCTCGTACTTTTCTAATATACAGTGAATTATTTCATAAGGGCATTACGCAGAAGTTTCTAATTATGAGTTTATATATAGTATATAGACATTGTCAAACATTCGTTTCCTCCAGATGTAAACCACCTGTTTCTCGACCGGGCCCAAACAGCTTTTTACATATTGTTAACTGCAAACAATCATTCGATTTACTGCATAGTTAAATGGAATGTATTCTGAGAGCTGAAAAATGTCATCTAAGCAATTTGCAATTTGATTCATTACTAGTAAATCTGAAATCAGTTTCGTTATTTTAACAAGAAAGGGCGTTTTTATGCATAGTGCTGGAAATAGATTAAAGATTTAATAAAAATTAAATTTTAGGTTCGAGTTCCATTTGACGAATATCAAAATGTTTACCTTGAAATATTAATAAAAGTATTTTGAAAATAGGAATGTAATTTTTAATTATTTTAAATCTATTTACTCTAAAGCAAAATGCCGTTACATTAAATATCAGAGGCACAAGTAGAAGATATAGAACTGGATATAGATGGCTAGAAGTAAGAAACAAACAGAAAAGAAAGAGAGAGATCAGAGTAAAATTATTCATGTTAAATTCAAATGGAAAGAATTTGAAAATGCTATATTTCAATAGCTAAGATTTAGTTAACTCTAACAGGGAGAAGTACCTCATATGGGCATAGTATACATCATAAGTGAAGTGGTGAAAGCATACGGTATCGTGTTTTTACTATTTGAACACTTTCGAAGATCTGAATGATGAGTTTATATATGTCAAATACTCTATTAATTACTTATATCTATCTATCTGTAATTATACACGTACTGTCCAGCAATGAATGCTCGATGTATAGGTCACAGCCACTATCCCACAAAAAGAGAAAACTTTCATTTATGAAACTTCCTAGTACGTCTGGCAGGGAAACGAAAACAGGCTTTACATCTAACATTATCCTGCACATTTTTATGAAACATTAACATTTTGATTCGACCCTTTTGTTTTATTTTGTTTTGAGTTTTGTTCAAGCAAAAGTTTCGAAAATCATTCCTACTTGTAAATACCTGTTTGTTTCTTGTATGTTTGGGGCACCATTGGTCATGTGGTTAGGATTGCAGAATACTGAGAGTTTTATGGAACTGATCATCCCAATTGAAATTTCCATTATTTATATACAAAAACAATATAGGAGCATGAAAAACACCAATATGGATAGTTTAATAAGACGAAACTTCAGCTCGTAAGTGCTGATAAAAAACAATGTACAATAACTAAATGTTACTGTAGGATGTTTATTATAGCTTAAATAAACAATATTCTGTTTTTGCTCAAACACAGCGTTAAAAATACCAAGTGGTTGACACGAAGCCACATAAATTTCATTTGACTAATTATTAATATATTATTATATCATAATATTAGTTAGCAGTGGTAAATCTAGGTATTAAAAAACCGTAAACACGAATTTTTGAAAATTTTAATATTTCTCCTTTGGCCACGTTTGAATTATCCATTTGAAATTAGGCATCAAGAAGGTGGCAAGGGGCCTTCATTTTCAAGGAATGATTTCTACCGGCAGTAATTTTACAATAATGTTATAAGATTAGACATAATAAATCTGACAGCATGAATGCATTATATGAAAAAAGCACGAATTTGCATTATTTTGCTGTAGAATGTTATACTAATTCTCGATTATCCGTGTGTGGAATAGCCGTCTTTCAATTTGGAACTAGGTACCGTTGAAGCAATTCTAAGCGACCAGCGAATATATTTTTCATTTAGTCAATTTAATAGAAATTTTAATCTTTTTAATTGAAGTTTTACATTATTTTGATTACCATTAAAAACGAACGTGAGTAACTCATCTGAAAATCTATAAGCTGTGAGAGAAATCATATTGAATGATCTGAGCATACAGAGGAGACTATTTATATGCCTTTGGCTTTACAAGCCTTGATAGAATATTTCATTTTCAGAGTTGTGATTTTGTGTTTATTGCAGCTTGTAGGATGATGAGTGAAATTGCTTGGAACTCCGTGCATTAAATAAGTGCAAACATTGGTTACAGACCTTGTTAATTAAAAAAAATTAAACTTTACAAAAAATAATGTTACAGAATACATATATTTCTTTTACATTCCGAATCAATTTTTCGTACCTAGTTGAGTCACATAAATTATGACAAACTTTGAGAAATTAATTTAAAAGAATTAAATATGAAAAAAAAGAATTTAACAAAACAATTATAACTTGACTGTGCGAGAAATCTCACAAATACTACGTTTATGTTTCTGAACAAATGCATAATATTCTCGCCATTTCTATCTATCAATTTTATCATTTATCTCTCACACCCTTTTTTATGAAAATCTGTGATAACACTTTTTGAACATTTAAACAAATAAATGAAACTTATACAGATTGGACTGTCAAATACCTCGAAAAATTAGTTGTTAAATTTCAAAAAATTTCAGATTTCATTACGAGATATATCTGACATCGAAACAGGTCTCAATTCCATAATGTCATGGATTTTTAGAATTATGTTTACAGTTTGAAATTATCCTTATTATATGAAAAATATTAAATAAATTTGTTATATATCAGTTTCCTTGCACACTCTTGTGCTATATGTACTTTAACGTACAAAGAACGTTATAGAATAAAACGTTATAGAACGTTATAGAAAGAACGTTATAGAATAGTGTTATCAATGGTTATTTAAACCAAACTGCTGTGCGTTTTTAAGGCCGAGCGGTAGCTTTCTAATTAACACGCTGAGTTCGGCGCCGAATTTGCTGTCCTTTCCGTTCAGCCGGCAGCGAGCTAAGCCTTAATGCTAAGCCGTATTTTTGTTTAGAATGTTTCAATACATTTCATTAATGCTAAATTTGATCACATTTCATTGAGACTATATTTATTTTTTAACTTATACTGTCGGTTCCGTGGAACGACGCCAGGCAAACGAAAATTCCAGTGTCGATTCCGAGGGACCGACGCCGGCCACAAGGAAAGTTCACTGTCGGTCCCCAGAGACCGGCGCCGCGCTCAACGTGTTAAGAAAGTTTCGGGCCGGTAAGTAAATATGTATTTAATTCAAGTATATGAATTGATATGTAATCTATATATATGATTGATTGTATTTGAGTTCCATTTCGAATACTCAAAACTTAAACACAAAGAACTAGAGGCAGCAGATACATAAATCAGTTTATTGAACGCCATTTAACAGAATCGTTACAGGTGATGAGATGTGGGTAGCTCACTTCACCACAGAAAACAGCAACTCACGATTGATTGGCGTCACAGGGATCCACGCGCCGGACGATCCTCAGTCTATGCACGGAAATTGAAGTCCACGGTATTCTGGGATAGTAAAGGCATTCTGCTCATTGACGTATTGGCGAGTGGTGCTCCGGTGAAAGCTGATCTTTATTGCGCTTTACTAGAGAACATCTGAAGAGCCATTCAGAACAAATGGTTTGGGATGCTCAGTGCTGGTGTTGTGGTGTCCTACGACAACATCGGACGCATACGGGAATTCCACAAAATATATGTTGCAGACGCTTCGCTGGGAGATGTCTGACCATCCATTCTGTGGCTCCGATCTTGCTGTTAAATACTTCCACGTGTTATTGCACCTGAAGACGTTCTTGTCTGGGCACACTTTCCTACAGGTGAAATGTTGCAGACAAATGTGACGGGATGCCTTTCTTGCC
Source organism: Stegodyphus dumicola (assembly GCF_044657685.1). Classification (NCBI taxonomy): domain Eukaryota; kingdom Metazoa; phylum Arthropoda; class Arachnida; order Araneae; family Eresidae; genus Stegodyphus; species Stegodyphus dumicola. The sequence continues at coordinate 13,644,050 of NC_140772.1, read as the reverse complement.
AGGCGACAGACTTCTATGACACTCTAATGGAAATAGGTAACCGACGCTATGACAATTGGTATAGTTCCGATGTTTCTTATGCTGAGAAGTAGCAGAAATATAGCTGTATCTTTTGCAATAAGTTTTTCCAGGTAATAAGACTTTGTTTTTTATGGTTTACGGCAAAGTAATTTTTCGGACGACCCTCTTATTGTTTAAATAATCATTATCAAATGAATATACCTTCATCTAAATCAATATCTAACTCATTGAAATCATCATCTATATAAATTTCCTTCTAAATCCAATCAACTTCATATGCTAATCTAAAACATCTAACTAAGCATAACTACCCAAAGCACATCTTCATGTTAAACCATCATATATATATTATCATCAACATCGTCATTGAAAATATCGCCAAATTAAGATAAATCATCATAGCTCAAATCAACTAAATAAAAAGCAGTATCATCTAAATCACCACCATCAACAATATGATTCTCATTTGATCATCGTCTTCATCACCTCAACCTTCTAATTCACCATCAAAATTGTTATCTGAATAAACAAGAAAGAAATTATAAAATTATCACCAGATTATTCAAAACCATCATTTAAATAATCATCATCATCGAAATCATACCTTCAGTTTAAACCGTCGTATATGTCATCATCACCATTATCATCGTCGAGATACATAAATCATAATCTTCTAGATCATCTAAATAGAAAGCAATATCAACCAAATCATCATCTTCTTCATCCTCATTTAATCATCGTCTTCATTGTCTAACTCCTCTAAATTATTATATAAATCACTCTCACATCATGTATAAAATCGTCATCAGTCAAAAGTATGTCACCATCAAATTCATCTAAATATTTATTATCACTTAATACACATCGTCATATTAACCATCATGTATATCGCGTCACCATGATCATCGTCAGAATAAGATAAACCATCATCACCCAAATCACATCAGTCATTCTAAACCATCCTATGTATCATCTTCATCATCATCATTGAAGTCGTCGTCAGAATAAAAGAACTTCACCTAGATACAAAGCCCGATCACCTAAAGTTTTATTATCATCCTACTCAATTATTCATACTCTTCATCACTAAACCATATACTCACGATCACCTAAATAAAAAATCATCAGCAGTTAATCTAAATTGTCGTCCTCAAAATTCCAGTTAAATTCTTCAAATCATCGTCGTTTAAATCATGACTTTTTAGTGTTTCGCTAGTGTGCAGTCAAATAGAGCCAGTTTCATTCAGGTACAGACAGAAGGATATCACCGGAAGTTCACTATCGTTGGTACAGGTGTAGTAACCAACCGCCCTCAGGAGATGCCAGAGGCTTGGTGACGTAGCCGAAACCTATGCCATCTTAGATAACGTGACACTCGGAAGTGACCTAAGAGTTTGAATAAAGTAATGTTTCAAAAAGTTTGATTTTTGTGACAACGAAAATATTTTTTAAAGTTTCATTTCTTCCAGAAACGACGAATTGTTTTCTTTTTTTTTTTTTAGGCAACGGCCTCTTGAACCCCTTGAAATCTTGTTTGTAATGACATTAAAAATTTCCCTTTATTCATTAAATCTGTATTTGTTTTTAATTGAGCATCTCATTATTTACTGTTTGTTCATTTCGCATAATTTTAATATAATAATAATAAGCCAAATGCAAAATGTTAATCGTTAAAGAGAAATGCGACCAGAGATATAAAATTAAAAATTAAAAGACAAAGAATTAAATTTATATATCAAGTTTTACCAGAATAGAAAAAAAGAGAAAGGACTTTAAAGAATAGAATAGTTGAAGGGGTGTTGAAAGCCAAAACATTTCATAAAATGAGGATTTCTGATATTTGCTTTTTCAAATTCTCTACAATTTTAGCTTTCTTAAAACACCGTTCTTTAATCTCTATGAAAATTAGGACTGTACAAAATCTAGCTTTAATTTGTCATTGAATATTTTGATAATTGAGAATTTTTACATAAAATCGCGTTTTTCCCCCGAACGTTATTTTTTATACTCGATGTAGTACCTTTTCTCAAGAACTACTGCTTGCTCACAGGTATCTGAAATTTTTATACCTTATTTACTACGCTTCCAAATATTTGCCGAAATGAGCTTTTCATTATAATCAGTGCTAAATTTTACTATGCGTAACAAAATATACTGTAAAATACTCTAAAATTTAAAATGATAAAAAAGCTTTTTCAGGATATTCAGCTAGGTATTGTGATGTTCCTTCCCTTAGCGAAAGACGTTTCCAGAACATTTTATCCGCGAGGGGCGAAAGACGGTTAAAGGAAGGGACGTAGTTACGCCGGAAAACAGAGTGGGGGCAAGCTGGTGGGAAGAATACGAGACTTGTGACTTTTGCGGTTGGACCGGCAGTCATGCAGTGTGCAAAGAGATAACTTAAGCTAAATGTATAGTAGTGGTATTTGTTTTATTGTGTATTGTTTAATAAATTAGTGGATAAAATTTCAAAGCTGATGGAAATTATTTTCCTATTATAGCGAGTGCATGAGAAATGACCGAACCCGCCTCGGAGTTGAAACGGCGCGAGGTGCAAATCGGCGCAGTCGATAGGATAAGATTGTGAAAAACAAAATCACTAAATAGTGAAAATAATAAATAAATATGGTTGTAAAAAGTTACTGAAAGTTATAAAATGAAATTCGGTGATAGTTCACGAATGGATCTACGATGAGAGAAGATTTTTATGACGAAAGAAAATGGCGCGTTTAGGGCCATGTGTTCGAATAAATTCATCCGATTTGTGAAAGCGTGATGTGCTAAAAAGTTAACAGCCAGTGAGTGGTAAAATGGGATCATCAGTGTTCATCATCCTAGTGAAATCGTGAAAAGTTAAATCAGGGGTAATGTGAATTACCGTGTTGTAATCATGTCAAATTACGTGCCACTGCAGTGTGCTCATGATTAAAGTTAACAGCGTCAAGTTGTGCTCTTCGTTCGATATTTTCACTATCGGGATCAAAAGTAAGTCCTTCTTAATTTATATATTAACCATATGAACTTAGAAAATTATAATTGTTTTTATGTCTGTTAATAACATGATTCGAATGTCAGGCGTTAAAGCCAGTAGACACCGAGGAAGTATATTTTATATGGAAATGAGAAATTAAGGTTCTTATTTCTATCAAGATATAGGAGATTCTTAGAGATTCTTAGAGCAAGGGAAACGATTATTGAAACATTTGAAAATAATAAAAGAGATATGTTTGACCCACCATCGAAAGCTGAGAAATGGCGGTTCTTTTTACATCATGCTGAAGTGATTCTTAATCTCTATAAAATATCTGAAGAAGGGAAAATTATTTTGCAGAGTTTAAAAACAAAAGTTAAAAGTTTGATCGCGACTCTCGATGAAATGGATTGAAATAACAATATTATATTATGTATATAATTAAATGTATACTATACTAGTGATATTTGTTTTATTGTATATTGTGTACCGTTATGTGTAATAAATTAGAGGATAAAATTTCAAAGAGAGATTATTTTCCTACTATGGCGAGTGCATAGACGAAGCTGCCTCGTGCTTGAAAAAACGCGAGGTGATAGATGTACTTTAATTACGTAAAAACCTTCAAACCTGTAAGAACAGCAGATTTTCAGAAAAGGTAATCCAAAAATGGGCAATTCAACATTGTTGCTATAGGGTTTCCAACACCCCTTAATAAAAAGGAGTAAAATATTTTTAAAAAATGGCATTTATGGAAATACGAAATAGAAATATGTTTAGCTTTAAGAGTATATAATATTTCTGTAAAAAAAATTAAAAAGACTTCTCTCGAAATTTAATTTTCAACGTTCTGTTTTGGAAATGAAATTACCAATTAACAATAGACAGAACTCGTCCTTGACTTTCTAAATTATTCTAGAAATCCTTGACTTCCTATAGCTGGTAAAAACCTGAAATCTCTTACTAAATTTGTCATGGAATATGCCAGTAAATTTCAAACGTAAAAATGTGCGCCATTTGTTTTTACATAAAATTTCTCATATAAATAATTCTTGGATTAGACTTTTTTTGAAAAGTATCTTGACCCAAAACGTTTAAACTTTTTTCTTAAAACATTCGTTTGCTATTGAAAATTTTATAGATATAACTAGACTGAGTTTTGAATAAATGAAATTACAACGCATAAGCACATTGTTGGAACATTTTGTATAAGAAAACGTAATCGCATATAAATCAAGTTCTTATATCGCTTAATTACAATGCATCAGATCTTTAGTAAATAAAGAAAGCAATAAAATACACATGGTGGTTTGGCAATACCCAAAACATCATTTTCCGCAACAGCTCTTCTTGATTATTTCATACCTTAGGAAACACGAGCAAATATGTCAATTGCGGAAACATTGCAGTTTGGCAAGCGATAAGGTGGTGCGCAGGAGAATTGATTATCGGGGAAAATATTTCTGCAAGGTAGGAGGTGATTTGTATTCATTCTGGATGTGGAAGAGAATGTTATTCTAGGACTTCGAGAAATAAGGAACATAATTTGGATAAGAGTGCACTTTCGACCAAAGTGAATTTGCGGAAATAGGAGTCATGTTTCTTCTTTCTGTAGTCATTTGAAGCCGTGATTCTGATGTCAACATCAAAGACTTAACGATATCACATTTGATTTTAGTGAAGTGTAGTTCATCCAGTGCTTTCTTCAGGAGTAGTAATGGCTTTCGCCGAACGAAACAAACACAATGCAAGTTTCAAATGTTAAGTCATTCAGTTTGCGAAAGAAAATGGAAATCATGCAGTTTGGTTTTCGTGAATGCTTCGTACACGAGTGGAAGAGGCATGAAATTTTAAAATGATTATTGCGCCAAAGAATAAATGTGTATTGCATAAAGAAGTAATGAAATAGCTTACCGTCGGCGAAAGTGTTGGAAACTGCATTGTAGAAAATCCCCATCATCACTAGAATGGATTAATTGCAACAAGAAACAGCGTACGTTTCTTTGCCTTAAAAATAGAAAAATGGAGTGCAAATGGAAGTGAAAAATCTAAAGCAAACTGAGGTTGTGTATTCGATTTACTTCACGGAATAATTCAGTTCTCCGAGAAAAAGAGATAACATTTTTTCAAAGGCTTCGAAAATATAGAGATAAAACTTTGATGAGCTTTTAAAAATATGTAAAAATTTATTTACTATCACGTGTTGCAAATATGGATGTCATTCCTGTAGTTTTGATATAGTAGGAGATAAAGAAACAATGATATGAAAGAAAAATAACGGTTAACATAAAATCAATAGGCCAACGAGAAATCTCACCTCATCGTACTGATCTCCTGCTTAGCCGACCGTACGAAATTAAAAGCTCATCGATATCTTGAAAAGAAAGACTGTGCTGAAGTGCAGTTTTCCGAAAGTGTTTTCATCTGTATTCACGAGAAATGATCGGCGGAGAAAAATGTTGTGAAACTGTGGATAAGAAATATTTGGCAAAAGCTTCCTTTTGCCTCAGATAATCAAGAAAGTCTAATACTTTGGGACATGCTCAGCCTCCATCTAACGGATAACACAAATATGTTGTTGAAAGAGTGTTATACAGATATGACAGTTTATCCAGGCGGATTATTGCCATTATTTCAGATATTAGACATATATGTCAATAAATCATCGATAGAATATTTTAAACGTTAGTGGAATACTCGAACAAAAGTGAAGGTGATAAAAACAATTACAAATGGAGACCAAATACGTCATGCCAGTCCATAACTAGTGTGTCAGTAGATAATAAAATCACGGAATAAAATTAAACCCGTTTAATTCATGTGGTATATCTGACGGTCTAGATGCAACGAAAGATGATTATTTATGTGTGGATCAGAGTAAAAGTAACGGCAAAACTGAAACAGAATTCGATGATGTGCTTGAAGTTATAGCTTGAGACGTATATGAGGAACTTGGATCTGTCTATGCAAGTATGGATCAGAGGTGAAGGTGAAAATGAAACAGAATCCGATAACGAAAATTTTTAAGTACATAAACTATTTTATTTCTCTTAAATAAAAAGCATTTAATTACACGCAGAAATCTAATTTTCGTATGCTCTTTTTTTCCATATATCTAAACATAACATTTTTATAGCTGGCGTACAGCGCGTACCCATAAATTTCCATCTTGTATTTTCTTTTAAAAGTGCGCCTTATACGATTGAATATACTATAACAAACATAGCTGAAACTTAAGTGATAGAGATATTTACATGCTTGCTGAAGCATTATATTCTGTTTTTTTTCCCCTTCTATTAGTGTATAAATGTTTTCAAAATTTCGATGTTACGTTTTTCAATCTTTGTGTTTAGAAAAGGGATAAAGAATTCAAACTTTTATCTCCGAAAACAAAATTCTAAATCATATTTCTAATGAAGAAGTGAAATTCTCCATAGCTTTACTTTCCGGACTAATTAAAATTAAGAAAAAGAAGAGAGGAAAAAAATAACTGATTTGGGTAAGCAGAATATTTAGCCATTCAGTATCTATTGATGGGAATGTATATAACTCTAATGAATAGTACAGAAATAAGATAAAGTTACGTTTCAGTTTGTAGGCCTTACATTTCAAAATGGTTTTAATACAGCTTAAAGCGCATAGCCAAAGATTATGCTCTCAACCGCTTTTTCAGTAATAACGTCAGAGAATAATTCTTACAGTTACAATGTTTTCAAATAATCCATTCCTTCAAAAGTAATCTATTGTACTAAGATAATGTGTTTTCGAGGGCAGAAAATGAAACAGAACGGCGAGATCCATCAGAGTATGATCCTGTAATGCTTTAACAAATCTTTCGCAGTCTTAAGTAATAGAGAAATGTGGTAGAGCTTCATCTTACACTATATTCTTGTATTCATATTATTTGTATTATGTGACTATGTGTCTCTATTCGATGTGTGGGAAAAAAACGTCTCCAACAGGTTTATATATACGATACCATTCAGATAAACGCAAAGGAAACCAACATTTCCATCTAATAATATTCATTTTATTTTAATTATACCATTTTCTAGTTAGATAACCAATTTGTGAGCAAGAATTTGCATCGTAACAGTGAATCATATTGCTGCCAAATTCCAAATATAAAAAAATAAAGCTCACGAATCACAAACCGAGAGTTTCTGTGAGATTTGTGAGGTGCGAAGGAATCTCTATTTTGAAAGAAATCGAAATTGATATAAATTCGCTTTATAACATATTATTCAGTTTATTTATCTAATTATATTATGATTCTGATGTAATATATACACACATTTTAAAAGTTATTTCTTTCGCTCATTTCAATTTGTAATCTTGAATTTTTACACTGAAAAATTCCTGAGTAGAGACGGAAACTGTGGTATGTCAAACTGAATTTAAACAAGATGAAAGCAAATGAAAAGCTAATGTACATACTACAATAGCTTTTAATTTGTTTAGAATTACAATCTTAGTAATGCAAATCATGCTGATTAACACATAATTAAAAGTGGATAAACATTCCTTTTTGAACGTTTCTTTGAAACTTGATATAAAGTTCTATGAATATCTGCAGTTGGATAAGACAGCTCAGGGTCAAACAAATTTTAAAATGAAATTTGTATAAATTAATTTCATGAGTTCAATTATGAAAAATATGCCGCGCAATATTTATTTGCACAATTTAAAGCCAGTAGCACAACATAAATTTATTGTTGAAAAATATTGTCATGTGTAAAGCTATGTGTTAAAAAAGTCAATAAACTGTGACTTTCCAGGTAAAACCGGAAGACCTCGCAGCCATGAAAGGGCACTGAAAACATAGATCTGAACTACGAAAGAGTGTACTTAGTTGCTGCTAAAATAATACTGGTATCTTAAAGTTAGCATGACTAATTACTAGCTAATAATATATCAGTAGTTACACTTACCGAACAAAATATTATCAAATGCCGTCCATATACTAAGAATACCATAAAGTTCTTGATAATAAAAATGTTGTTGATAATAAATTTTGGTAAAATGAAGCAGGTATATGATTTATTTGTTCTATTTTTCTTTTCCGGGTCTTGCTTCGTTTGGTCATTAAATCAATCGTTCTACAGTCGGTATCCAGTTCTGGCTCTTTTCGCAGTTCAACCGGTTTCCTTTTCGGGTTTGACAGTTCTTTTCCGGTTCTAGCTTGTCTTTCAGATTTGGAATCTTTTCCGTTTTTTGCTTCTTTTTCAGGTATTGCGTCTTCTCAAACTCCTCTATATTTTCCATTTCTGGCATCTTTTCCGGCTCTTGCTTCTTTTCCAGTTTCTTTTTCTTTTTCAGTTCTTCTTTGTTTTTTAGTTTTTGCATTTTTTCCAGTTTCTTCTGCCTTTTCAGTTCTTCTTTGTTTACTTGTTTTTGTATCTCTTCCAGTTGTTTCTGAATTTTTAGTTCTTTCTTTTCTAGTTTTTGAATCTATTCTAGAGTTTGCTTCTTCTTCAGTTCCTGCTTCTTTTCTAGTTTCTGTTGCTTTTCCAGTTTTTGTTTGTTTTTCAGTTCTTCCTTCTTTTCCAGTTTTTGCTTCTTTTTCTGCTCTTGTTTCATTTTCAGTTCTTGCTTCTTTTCAAGTTTTTCCTTCTTTTCCTGCTCTTGCTTCTTATTCAGTTCTTGCTTATTTTCCAATTCTTGTATGTTTTCCAATTCTTGTATCTTTTCCGGTTCTTGCTTCTTTTCTCGTTTTTGTATCTTTTCCAGGTTTTGCTTCTTTTTCAGTTCTTGCTTCTTTTCTCGTTTTTGTGTCAATTCCATTTTTTTCTTGTTTTTCAGTTCTTGCTTCTTTTCCAGTTTCTCCTTCTTTTCCTGTTCTTCCTTTTTATTCAGCTCTTGATTCTTTTTCAGCTCTTGCATCTTTTCCTGTTCTCGCTTCTTTTCTAGTTCTTTCTCGTTTTCCAGTTTTTGCTCCTTTTCATGATCACAAGGAGGGTTTTCCAATCTACAAAATAATCAGTATCTCTTTATTTCAGTAGTAAAAGAATGAAAGTAACGTAACGAAGATCACGTTTAACATGTACAACACTTCCATATTTAGATACTATATAACACTTTTGGCTCAGTTTCAGAGGGAAAAATCTAACCGTAGATTCATTGCCTGACAAAATGTTTTTCTACAAAGGGCGAATTTTTAGTTTTCGTTGTTAGGACCTAAAGCCAAGCAGAGAAATTAACTCTTTCGCATCGAAGTCGCCCGAAACGCCCGTCCATTCAGGAAACAGCAAACCGCCGCAACGCCTCCTTTATTTTCTACCCAGTTCTTTCCCCTCCACGTTAGTATGTATGGCTCATTGGTTTCGCGAGTTGTTAAAAGACATGTCAATCATTCTTTTGAAGCAAATAAAGGAGAAAAACGGAAGGCTATTGACGTTCGCAGGTGCAAACCGGCCCTAAGGTGAAACTGCACACAATGGATGAAACCGGAGGGGGAAAGGAAAACTATTCCAAGACAAATTCGTAAACACGGGCGTTTTCGATGTTTATTGAAAACAGATTTGGTCGTCCCTCGATGCGAAAGAGTTAAAGCATTTGGCATGATTTGTATGCAATAAGCGACCACCATGAATCTCACGTAGAGCGTAATAAGTTGCAAAGTTTTAGTGCCTTACTTTTCCTTACTTAATTTTTACATAAGTTGTAATATAAATAATAGTACTAATAAACAGGTGGCTTAAAAGCAGAGGGAAAGAATGGCGAAAATTGCAAAATAGGAGGAAAAAATGAGACTGAAATGAAAAATGAAACAACTACAAACAAAGGATGGAAAAAGCATTTTAGAAGATATACAAGTAACGTACTTTCTGAATCAGCAAAATCTGTATTTAAACGAGTATAAGTTTGAAAGCTTTGGATTCATTTACATTTTTGAATCAATTACTATTTCTTACGCATGCCAGATATATTAAATTTCTTCAATTTTTGTATAATTTACTTACGTATTTTGTATTTTAACCTTTTCTTATTATTATCCCAGTAGAGGTAACCTGACACCTCATTAAATTATCTCCGAGTTTCCTCATTTAAGTCATCTTCCTGTCAGATCAATCTCTTTGCATCGCTGGCTGCAAAGGTTTCAAATTTTTTCTCGTTATTCCAAATTCGGAATATATTGCTGGTCTATTTCGTGGTATAGCAGTGGAGCACTAGGAGTTTTGCCACCATTCGTTTTCAATTGAAAATTTTATTCTCATTCTTCAGTTGCATTCTTAAAGTTTTAATTATTTATACAGGAAGAATGAAAGAAATCAAACAAAGCAAAATAAATTACGAAAAGATATATCTGTTTTCTCCTATATTTATTGTTCCCTGTAATTTTGTCTGTTCCATTAAATTTATTGAAGGAAAATTTGCGAAGTCTTACAAAATGTATTTCCTAAATCCTAAGCGAATTAAGCCTTTCTGAGCGTTTCGGCTACACTTTAATGGCTTTTAAAATGTAATGTTAGAATATTGACAGCTGCCTATACTGAAATATTTTCTCCATAGTCCTCGAAAAAAGAAGAATTAAAGTTCCAGGAGGTTATACAATGAAGGACACACATTTCTTATTTGAAGGGCAAGAGAAAAAAAAAAGATATTTTCGGATGGGGATATGTAGCATTTTAAACACAATGTTTGTAAATTTCATGATGTAGTAGTAACACTTGAGTCATAGGTAATTATGCACATATATGAGAGAGACGACGACGACGAAAAATGAAATGGCAAAACATGACCGAAAACACTTTCCTGGTCGGTACAAACAACACGAAACACAAGAAAGAACGAACACCAGTTATGCTTAGCACAAGAGAAATTAAAAAATAGAAACAAAATTAGACACTTATGGACCTCAATGAAATTCTTCGAAATTACGACCTGAACCCTGATGCAGGTATCACATCTCTCGCACATCGAACATAAGATGTTCTGGAAAATATCGTGCACCCCCAGGACTTTCCCAGCAGCTGACACGATATGTGCCACAAGTTCCTGTTGGAGTTCTAACGGGAGTTTCGTGCACTAATGTTTTGACGTACCCTAGAGGAAGTGATAATGCACGTGAGGGCTCGTGATCTTGCTGAACAATGCACTGGACTACCCCTACCAAACCCATGTCTAGGATACTTCCCGAAGGAACTTTCGAATACTTTTTTTGATGACGATCCAATGTTTTTGTTCTTATTTCTTAGTTTCCGCCGCGCTAAGAATAACAAACAAATATCTTTACACTGTTCGTACCCTATTTTTCTTGTGTTGTCTCTCGTCACTATGGCGCCAGGAAAGCGTTTCCGACAATAAACGATTATATGTATATATATATATATAATAATAATAATTGCAATAAACGATTATATGTATATATATATATATATATATATATATACCATTAGTAGATGGTGAATGTCGACATTTACCGGTGTAAGTCACAAATAAGAGTATTTGAAAATTTTTCGGACATACAACAAGCGACTATGTGAATGTTGACATTCACCGGTGAAAGTCGACATTCTCCAGATTTCGGTGTTTCACCGTAACATATATACGATAAACGTATATATATATATATATGTGTGTGTGTGTGTGTGTGTGTGTGTGAATTAATGTTAGGAATTCTGATCGCACATGTTGATCTATAATACAGAGCAAATTTGGCAGATGAATAAGATAAAATATTCAGATTTATTTCAATTCACATTTGCGGCCCCAGTTCATTTGAAATTCCAAACTTACCTATTTCTAGAATATTTATATTTCTCATATTGTTGGAATAGGAATAAAGTAGTACGACGCCGTGTCAGCGGTGACAGAGATAGAAAAAATGTGCATAGTTCGACAATATTGTGGTTTAGTAAGAGAAATATTTGATTCAGGAAATTTTATATTCCCACTTAGCTAAGTCATCATCTTTATGTAAAAATCATGTGATGGGGATATATATATCTACATAAACATATATTTTAATTAATTAATTTTTATTTTTTATTTGCTATTAATTCAAAATCATTTAATATTACATATTAAAAACAATAATTGCAATGAAAAGTTAGAATCTCGAAATTTTTATTATGTTTGATGAGTACATTGTCAAAACTCGAGCTAAATAATATCATAAATCTCTGTAAATCTAGAAATATATAGTCTAACAGAAAGAGGTGAGGAGAACAATTTATATTAGATTTGTTCCGAATAGAGTATGGGATGGATTTCAGTGTTTACTTAATTTGTTTTACATATATATATATATATATATATATATATATATATATATGCATATTATTTATAAACATAAAGTCTTTTTTGTCTTTGTTACTCTAATTATATCAACTATTTGACATTTACTTCTCATTCACAAATTTTACAAACTGGCCGTATAAACACGTGTATTTTGTATATTAGCTTTCTGTTTAGATATTTCATTAGTTAATGCAATAAAGTTTCCTTATAATTAAAAGGTATTACAATAAATATGAATTCTTCACAATGTAATTTTCCATTTTAAACATTTATAATCTATTTTTGTAATGAAGGAATGAAAAAAACTTTAAGCATTATAAATCTGAAAACGTATTATTTTCCAGACCAGCGTTTTTGTCAAAAAATTATTAAATGTATAATTAAACTGGACCTGAAACATAATGTTTTGTTTTATTATTTTTTCCGAAAAGACTTACGTCTCCAACACGTATTGCAATCTTAAACACTGGGGATCCAATTCTTCTAGTAATTGTTCGCTGTAGTATATTTCTGCTTCTCCTTCTTCTTCTTCAAATACACGTCGATAATTATTTGCGCTGAAATATTTTTATTTCATTAAATATATATGTTCATATGTTTGAATTAATTAATTTAATAAATGATTACTTATACGTTTTTTGTCAAAAGTAGTAAGTTACAGTTTGCGAACATTTTTACAGATTGTCAAAGATTTCTAAACGCTCTATGTTGTAAAATATCTTTACTTATTCAAAATCTTTAAAAAACAATAAATATGGAAATGAATATTCGTCTTATTAGCCTAAATTCCATTATGAGGATATACAGGTATAATAGGAAATAAAGTTGCTGGCACCAGCAGCTCAAGATGCCATATTAAAAGGTCTGATTGACATCTATCATCTCAAATCAAACCTTGCAATGAGGGAAATAATTTCCAAACACCTTTTAATAAAATAACAAACAGGATGGGACGAGGCAGATACAAGAAGATTGCTCGACGGTTACCTCCCGCAAGTATCCCTATAAAGAATAAATTTTTTCTCCAATTAGATTGGCAACAAGTCATGGAAAGTTCCCATTTTATTTCTAGAGATTCTTAAGAAGCACGTAAAATGCGAGCGCGAAAAACCTGCAAATCTAGCAAAATTTAAGCTTTATAAATGGCACACTTCCTTACTTTCCCTTCCTAGAAAAAATAACCAGGATTTGCATCAAAAATTCCAGAGAAACGTTTTCTTACAATATGAAGTGTGTGTGTGCACTTCAACAATTTATGAAATATATTATTGAAAGTGAAGGAACCGTGATTATAAGTATCTAGTCATATTACAAAAGTGAATAAGCATATATTTAAGAATAAGAAAATTTTTTAAACGGTGGCTTCCGTTGACCATGCTGATCAAATTTCCAGTCGAGCGCAATTAATCAGTGTTTGGGATCTCAACCTGATGGCTGCGTATGCTGAGTCGATGACTGATCAATCATTTGGACAATTTCCGCACAAGATTAAAAATTGCCTTCAACAGACTTATTCACTTAACGGGCCATGCGCTCAAAACACAGATTTACACGTTAACGGAAATGTATAAAAAAATTAGCGAAAACAAAAGAAGTATTTAAACGCAAAATATCTCTTCGGATCTTCCTATGTTCCTGATTATTACATCTGCTGAAAACAATTTAATACGTTTAAATGCAATTACATTTCATTGAAGTGATCTATTAATTGTTTAACAGTTTCTGCTGTTGACTTCAATAAATTTATGATGTTTGGTATTTCATTTGTTTCCAGCAACACCTAGTCTCCTTTGCAAAGAAAATTAATATTAACTTTTGTAATTAAGAAATGATTTAGATGAAAAATTAAATTGGACTGGAGGTAATGTCTCGGTTGTTTTCGTTAAAAGAAGTTGGTGCTTTCTTAATTCAAAAAATATCTCCATATATATACATAACATACATGTAATTAATTTACACACTTAAAAAAAAGTATTCTTCACATATTATCTTCAAATGGGTAGATACGATAGCTGAAAAACAAGTGTCGGACAAAAGCGGAGCTGCAAGGAGCGATTTGTTGTACTGATACTTCCGTTTATATAATTCTTGTTATTCGATGCATGCAGTTTTGTTGAAATTCGTGTTACAAATTGCTTTATTCTCTGATGTAAAAGGAATTATCCCAAATTTTATTCAGAAGATTTAAATAACGGTTTTGATCACAATACGCGGCAGTTACTAGAAAAATATCTGGATCAGTGACTATTTGACATCATTTAAAACGCTTAATTACAGGGCCGTAGTACAATTCACAACCGGCCCCAACCCCACGGGTATAGCGATATACAATAGTGACGTGATCGAAGATTCTTTGGAAATAATCGCTGTCATCGAATGACATGCATATTCTATTTAAGTAATCATAGTCATCAGCTTTTAATATTCGTTGTAAATAATCATTGTCATCGAATAATCATTGTAAAGAATCATTCTCATCGGATAATCATCGAAAATAATCTTTGTCGTTACATAAAGGGGTATAGTAGCTGATGTATAAAGAATTGTACTCAAATTCTCATCAAAACAATCGAATATGTATTGCAATTTATCATATGATCATTATTTACAGCAATGATTCTTAAATGTCTTCGACCTACGGCTCCTAATGACGCCGAGGAAAACTTGCGCAAATGTGACAAAATGAATATTTAAAAATACAATAAAAGCTTGAAAGCTAATAAAAATGCCTGGATTTAATTTCCTTTTATTTAAATGAAGCTTAATGTTTTGAAGGAAATTGAATATTGTACACAGGAATCAACAATATAAATATCTGTGGAATTTTGCCTCCTTGTTTTTTTCTTCGTAACATCATATCTTCGGAACGGGGAGTTTGAGTTTGGAAGGAGGTACCCCCCGGATTTCAAAACTTCTTGGTAAAACTTTCCGACTATTGTTATCTTCCTACGACTATCACTCGAGATATTATATAAAATTTCGGAAAACGGTAATTTTTCGTATTTATTTTTCCAAGTGGCCGAAGTCTAGCGCACTGGACATCAAAATGCTTTACTTGGAAAAATGTTGGCCCTTCTCACTTCCAAATCGTAGAGTTTGTTTAAGAGATATTTTTAAGTTAAAAAAATATGAAATAAATAGTATTGCCAAACGTGAAACTTATTGTTATTATTATTTACGGTTATATTCTGAAGTTGAAGAAAGCACGTGATTCCATATAACGTTATTGTATGTCGAAAATCTTTCGTTAATATCCGTATTTTTAAATGAATAGCTGCTTTTGGCAACTTTTATGTTTCACCTTTGGATACGTGACACGATATGCTATCGCTACGTTAATTCCTTTATTGAGATTTTGAAAATTTGTTATATTGAAAAAAATTTAAATCATAACTTCCAATGTATTACCTGAAGTGTCAAAGGTCTTTGTTTCCTGAGTTGGCAAGAAAAATGTATTTACGAATCGCTGGTTGCTTGGAAAGAATGAATACATTTTCTTCATAATGAAATGTTTCTATGCATTTTATGCTATTCTAAATTTATTTATAAAAATTTAATTTCTTTTATTGTATACTTACTTTCTGAGTAGAAGTTTAAACATCTGTAGATATTTAACGTATTTTAGATGCAATGTTACTTTACTACAGTTAAATAATTTTTTTTTTCCAATTTACTAAAATGTCTGAACGCAAGAAGAGAGCACAAATGGTACAGCGAGCTACAGAAAAATGAAGTAAAAAACACTAGGAGACTCAACATGCAAGTACAATAAAATTTGCGAGCTTCAAAAATGAATGAAGACACAACTAGAAACTCAGCAGGCAAGCATAGTGACAAGACAGCTTACGCATTCAAGAAACTGAAGAAGAAACGAATAGGAGTTCCAGCAGACAAGCAGCAACTCAAGAAACTTCGCCTGCTCAAACTGTATCAGAAACTAGTAGAAAACACAAAAGACATTCAGAAAACCAAGAAACATTGCGTGCTCCGGAAAGGGAAGCAGAAGGGAAACGGAGGCCCATTAGGCAAGTGGAACGTCAACAGACCATGCGCGATGAATAGAAGAAGTAGCAAGTAAACGAAGGATACAAGACTCTCCGCGTCATCGTCAGATTCGACAGGAAATAACAGAACAGCTCAAGAACCTATATAAACAACTCAAGACGCTGCAGTTTACGGACAATTTTTGTTCGAAGTAGCAGAGCGTATACGAGGGAACAAGCTTCTCATGAACGCATAAGACATACACGTAGTACTCTTCACAATGCAGGAAGTTTACTTTGAGCAACACACTGTATACATAAAGCTCGTAGACATATATAGTAAAGATTTTGCTTTGGCAACAGCCCTCTAGTAAAATGTATGAAGTTTATATTAGCATCTCACAATACCTGAACGAAATTTTTCTATTTACTTCTTCATTTACAATTTTCTGAAATTTTTTATCAGTAATCCTGTCTATATAATATAGATATCAAAATCAGAAAAATTTAATTAATTATCTTTAAATGTAATTAAGTAATGAATACTTCGCCCCTGTTCATACCGAAACAACATGATGTAATTGTAGATAGCTAGAAAGTAAAATGTATTCAGCAGGCTGTGCAGCAAGCGACATCTATAAATGGTGATAACACAATAATGTTATATAATGTTATATACTGGCAGAGTTTTAAATTAAGAACATATACATCAGTGTTTTAATAATAAGAATTTTGCATCAAATTGCAAAACAAATATCTTAACTTCTGTCTTTTCATGCATAAGAGTTCAGCATTCGGAAAATTATATTTTCGTAAATGGTTTAGCAAAAATAACGAAAATTTCTGCCCTGAGAAATGGATAAGCTTGGTATGAATCCGAATTACGCCAAGACTACCCGTCAATGGTTGTTTTGAACACGCCCTTAATGAATATATATAACCCTTAAAAAACGTAAAGTCAGTGAATCTACTATCCGAGTGTGTCTCCATTATCTTACGTATTAGTTGTAAATCATATTGTACTGTATACTGTATTATATAATATATACATTAAATTGTGAGCATAGTATAGATATGTATCATCTTGTATAAAATTGAATTATAAGTTCCCTGCAATACAATACTGTGTAATATATATTAAATTGTGAGCATCGTATAGATATGCGTCGTATAAAATTGCACTAATATAGGAAATATACAGTTGGTATAGTAATATAAATAGTGTTTTATTAACTTTGCATTAACTATTGTATTGAACAATATGGCTTATTGATCTTATATTGAATTATCAATTTTGTCTTGCATCTCGTACAGAATCATTAGTATCGTTTTACCTTGTATTGGTATATATCTGTATATGTGTATGTAGGTATATATGTGTGTATGCGTGTACATATAGTTGTATAATGTATCCTCTTTACCTTGCATTGGTATTTATATAGTTGCATAATGTATTTATGTATTGTATCCTTGCTTTGTACACTAACTATTGTATTGAACTTACATCAGTATTAAGATCATTACATCATCGATATCATACTACCAGCATTATCGATATCATTACCGATATCATACTATCATGAGATTTATAATGAAAAATTTATCATAAACTATTGATATATGTTAATAAATATATGCTTTTAATACTATTCATTTAAATATGCTGAAACTTTCATAATATTCATTACTTACGAACGCTTTTTCATCCATCGAAACATAGCACAAGCCATTCTCAATTCAGTGCTGGTGCACGTCAATAAAATAAGGATAAATCCAAATTTTTACAAAAAATCAATCGCCTTGACTCGTTTCTCAGAAAACGTATGTCTACAAATGCAGTATTAATATATCACATCAATATAATTCGGGATCATAAAATCTCCAAACAACGCATTAAACGCAAAAAATCGCATTAAGGCAGAATGAAGAATTTTCACTCTTACAATGGCTTTTCCAACAATATACAATAGAATCTAATTTCTAAACTAAGTGTTCATTGTTTACACCATATTTCATTCTTGGGAAACCTTTCATGGTTGTTCAGTAATTCTAACTGTTAACTTGTTTAAATGGAATTATGATTTCATATATATGCACAGACTTATATATGTATATATTAATACGTATCTGTAGTAACATACATCATATTATTATATGTAGGCGTATAATTCTAAATTAATTATACTAGTCAACATAATTTATATATTGATAGCATCAGACTTTTAAAATTATTTATTACTATCTGCTTGCTAACGATTATATAATTACGTACAGTGGTACCTCGACATACGTGTTTAATTCGTTTCGTAACCTTGCTCGTATGTCAAATTGCTCGTATCTCAAAGCAATTTTCCACATTGAAATTAATCGAAATGCCATTAATCCGTTCCAGATCCCAAAACACGACCTCAGTTGTTTTTTAAGTGTTTTTAAATAAGAATCAAAAACAAGAAGAAACATTTTTTTATAAATAACAAATACATATTCTATAAAAACATAATTAAAAGAAAAAGTGAAGTGCCTACGGAAGAGCTTAATTTTTGTCACTGGTCTTCGCTTTTTTCGTCATGATCTGCTTATTTCCACCCGCAGATCATTTAAAAAAACTTTCCAAGGAGGTTTGTTTCTTCCTCCGTGTCAAGGATGCACGACTAGTTGCAACGTTTTCGCGGTGATTTTTATCCACGAACTCTACAACTTTCTCCCACATTCCCAAGACCTGTTTTATATCTCTTGTAGCGATAACCTCCTCCACCTCTGGCTCCTCTTCAAAACTAATTTTTCGTTAACCCAACGTATGCTGCTGCAAATACAGGTCGTGTAACTCCTCGGTTGTCAGCTCCTGAGACTGTTGTTCGACGAGTTCGTTCACATCTCTCCCATCCACCTCCAGACTCATGGGTTTTCAAAGAGAAACAAGCTCCTCTACCTATGCCACTTTGGGTTCCAATCCTTCGAAGGCCCTTTCAGCAACAGCCTCAGGCCACAGCTTCTTCCATGCAGAGGTTAAGGTCCTCGTTGTAACACCCAGCCAGGCCTGATCAATAATTCCTAGGCATATGACGATCTTAAAGTGGCCTTTCCAGAACTCTCGAAGGGTAAGGTTTGTGTTCTCCGTCACCTCAAAGCGATGAACAGACCGGCCTAGAGGGACGAGTGTAGGTTGTTTCTATGAGCTCCGGCATTTTCCTCATTAGAAGCGGAAATATTCAGCGGATTGTCTTAATTTTAATTGCTATGTATAGCCAAGACGTTCAGCTTTAATTAGACACCAAGTTCGTCAAGATCGGATCATCCAGTAATTACTAAGAGACTAATTACTGCCTCAACGCATTGTGCACGTGGTAATTTATATCAAACTGTGCTTCCAGATTCGCATAGCAGCCGCCGTTGCCCGATGTCACTGGTGTTTAGTATCGTCGGATGCGGTATTTTACGCTGAGCAATTTGACAGTAATTATGTATGTGTGCGGTCAATGGATGCCGAGTAATTGATTTTGAATTGCTTTTACAAGTTTTTCACCGTGAACTTTGACTTTTTCCCCGTCCCTACGGTCAGTTACTGTCTGTCTATGGTAAGAACAGCTCTCGCCAGTTTGTCTGCAGCTGTCTGTTGCCGTAGAAACGAGCCCTAACCCATTTTTCGTAGGGGTGCCTTGAAGACTTACTTCTGAGTTTGCCACCTTGGCGCATTTAAAGATGATTTGGCGATATTCACATTTTGTTTTAGTTTCAAGTAAAATGCTTGTTGACCTTTTGCGTCGACCCCGACATCCAATTTCCGAAAATGAAATTCGATGGCGTAGATAAAGCTTTTGCAGTCAAGAAACGGTCTTTGATTTTGCCGTGTGAGGTACAAGTGGCTGAATTTGCCATCCCTCTAGATGTACAATGAGTAAAAATAAACTTGTAGGGAAATAAATTTAAAAATCCGTGTTTATTTTTGAAGAAAAATTTTAATTTCGACTTCTAAAATAATCATGCTATTTTTTTGCTTCTTTTTTGTTTATTTGTTTGCTTGCAAAATCATAGATGACATCTTAGAAATCTACTTGATTGCCCCATTCTCTTTATATAGTATAGACGCACTTCATAAATATAAAATAAATTTAATTTTTATAGTTTTTCCCTCTAGCTGATCTACCGTGAACATTCAAAGCAATTTCTTCAGTCTTTAAATGACATTCTGCTATGTTTTTATTTCAAAATTTTCTGATAATTTATTGCTTGTGCTTTAATAATGACTAAAAATTTCATCATTAAATGTATATAGGATCATCTTGAAAGTAAAAGCGTTTTTTTACATACCCATGCTCTCAATAAATACTTTTTGCGAACATTTCTTCTTTTCTCATACCTTTAAACTAAACCAAAAGCTGGTTAATTTAATGGCGGAAGGAAGCGAAGGTGAATTAAAATCAAAACTGCTTTTTCCTTAATTACCAGTGGTTTGGGTTGGTTTATATGATTACGGAAAGCCTCCAAGGTTAAATGCTTAAGAGGAGGGATGTCTTCATGGAGGGCTTGCTAAGGGAAACTGGCTGTGCGCCCAAAACCGTATCATGTTGCCAACATTTCTTAAAAGTTAAATTGCTGTCAATCCATGTTTCATCGATGTAAACGATGTGGCGTTCGCTTGCTCTGAGTTTTCTCATTTCGCGTAAATAATTGTTCCTCCAAAATACAATGTGAGGTCTTTCGATAAGAATTTTTTTTTTTTCCTACGCATTCCAACGAAAATTCATTGAACACAAAACTTTGCACAAAGAGTCTTTTTGCCACGGGAAGTCTATTTTTTGCCTCAAGGCAGGCAGTAATTTCCGCACAGATGGCACTTTCTTTGATGTAAAAGTCTTGTATTGTCTGCCGTAGAACGCATTTGTCAAAATCGTCAATTTCACACTTATGATTAGCAGGGCTTTTACATTTCTTTCCAAGTGTATTCAGAAGTTTATTTTCACCCATTGTTGATACTTTGCTCTTCGAAACTTAAGGAAGAGGAACTACTAAAGAGTTCGCCGAAGCTTCAGAAGCACTATACACGATTTGACGTGACTGAGACTTTAAAGGTTGACCTTTCTTAAATTGGAAGGGCATTTTAAAAAATTGGCGATTAACAAAGCACTACGAAAATGAAGCTAAATAGAAGCGAATTTGAGCAAATGCTAGCACAAAAGATATAACAACGAGAATAAAAAGAGCTAATAGTAATAATATAAGGCATAAGAAAAGATGCGTGCAGCTGGAATGAAGCCGAGAAGACGAATGATAAACTTCCCTTAAGCCAACAGTCGCCAAAAACAAAATAACAATAAAGCAACCCTTCGTTTGTCCCTATTTGAAATATACTAGCCCTGTTGCTATAGCGACCGCCACTCGCCGGACACCGTGGCGGGCACTGTTCTTACCGTAGACAGACAGTAGGAGCATTCGACCCCCCGTCGCCTGTTAACCCGAGTGATTTCCTGTTGTCAACAAAGGGAGAAAGAGGTATTGGAGGCAATTAAACGAATCGCTAATTAAGCCCCTAATTGGCCTAGCGATTTTGTTCAAACGGATTCTTCTGATTCAAGCCATGGGCTGTATGAGATTGTAAATTTGAAGAAGATCGGTCTGCTACTTCAAAAGTTACTGTTTTTCCGGCATTACCAGGACTTAGGATTATCGTCTTCTACAATAGTGATTAATGCAGTGTGTGTGTGCTTTTTAATTAATTCTGTGCCTGTGTTTATCAATTGGATTACTCCGCAGAACTACCTATAGTGTACAGCTGATGCACAGAAGAAGTATCGCAGCCAAGCGCATTTCTCTGCAATTTGCTTGCTAGTCACTATTGATTATAGCACTCAACATTTATGTAATAAAATGTACCTGTTACATTCAACCCAGCAATAATACCAGTATTTCCTAATAATATACAAGGCATTTTTGCGGTGTTCTTAAAGTGGAAGTGTGTTTTTGTGTCAAATTAACGTGAAAGTTATGTACGTGGTACAGGTGAAAAGTGATTTAAAGTGTTAACGTGAAAGTGTTATCAAGTGTTGATATTGCATGGTGAAAGTGTTTTCAAGTGTTAAGTGATTTGCGCGAAAAGTGATTTAAGGTGTTTACGTTCCGTCAACGGTGATTTAGTGTGATTTAAAGTGATTTAACGTGATTAAATGTGATCCAAAGTGTTAACGTGTCTGCAATTTGCGTGCTCGTCACTATAGATTATAGCACTGAAATTTATGTATTAAAATGTACCTGTTACATTCAACCCAGCAATATTACCAGTATCTCCTAATAATATACATGACATTTATGTGGTGTTCTTAAAGTGGAAGTATATTTTTGTGTCAAATTAAAGTGAAAGTTATGTACGTGGCACAGGTGAAAAGTGATTAAAAGTGTTAACGTGAAAGTGTTATTAAGTTTCGATATTGCACGGTGTACGTATTTTCAAGTGTTAAGTGATTTATGCAAAAAGTGATTTAAAGTGTTAACGTGAAAGTGTTATTAAGTTTCGATATTGCATGGTGTACGTATTTTCAAGTGTTAAGTGATTTACGCAAAAAGTGATTTAAAGTGTTTACATTCCGTCAACGGTGATTTATAGTGTTATTTAACGTGATTAAAAGTGATCCAAAGTGTTAACGTGTCTTCAATTTACTTGCTGGTCACTATTGATTATAGCACTCAATATTTATGTATTAAAATGTACCTGTTACATCCAACCCAGCAATAATTCCAGAACTTTCTAATAATATACAAGGCATTTATGTGGTGTTCTTAAAGTGGAAAAGTGTGTTATTGTGTCAAATTAACGTGAAAGTTATGTACGTGGCACAGGTGAAAGGTGATTTAAAGTGTTATTAAGTGTTCATATTGTATGGTGAAAGTGTTTTCAAATGTTAAGTGATTTACGCGAAAAGTGATTTAAAATTTTACGTTCTGTCAACGGTGATTTATAGTGTGATTTAAAGTGTTTTAACGTATTTAAAAGCGATCCAAAGTGTTTACGTGAAAGTGATATTACGTGGTGAATTCCATCAACACTGATTTAAAGTGATTAAGGTGATACAAGTGTTAACGTGAAAGTGATATAAATGTGTTATTAAGTGAAAAGTGCTCAACGTGTATCGGTGATTCAAGAATGACACGTAACTCATCTGCACAGTCGGAAGGAGAGCCTCAGATGCAAAGGTCGGATTTCGATCCGCAAGAGATACTCGACAGTGACCAAGACCATCAAGGCAAAGTTCACCTGCTCTACGAATTTATAAGAAAGACAGCCAGCACTCATAGAAGGGGCAAATTCCTCCTACCTCAAGATCTTCGTCTGCGACTGCTATGTGCTCTGGACGCTCTGGAAACGCTAGCCTTGAGAGGCCCACACCTTGCAGAGAGTCCAACCCTAGCAGACATAGGAGTAAACACGTCGACGGTTCTTTGTTGTGAACTTGCTCACTCGATTCAGCAAAATGCAAAAAGACAGGTGAAGCAGCTCCATGCAAGCAAAGATACTATACAGCAGGATGAGCTCCCGGTTATAGAGGGCAAAGATGGCCAACCTACGTACGCGCAAGCAGTAAAGCGGAGATGGAAAAGGAAAGTCACGAACATGCCGATACTGCTGATCCTCCCTAAACGTGATGAACAGAGTGCGGATATACGCGGGGTACTAGAAAAGCATGTCCAAATTGAAGATCTGTGTGTCAACCTTCGGGGCATTACGAACTTAAGTAGTGGAGGTGTGGCGGTGCGATGCAACAACAAGGATGAAGTACAGAAGATAAGTCAGTTCCTAGCTCAGCATAATAACCTAAAGGATACAGTACGCACGCGTATACCACGGAAGAGAACACCGAAATGCACAATCGACAATGTACCGTACGGCACCTCGGAGGTGGAAGTACAAGAAATGCTACAAAAGTCTTGCAATCTTTGGAATAAAGAGTGTAGAGTCCTCTTCAAGCGCCCGGACAGAAGGAATAGAGCCACAAAGTGGGTGATTGAATGTACCCCTGGTGCCTTTCATGTCCTCATGTCCAAACGAAGATTGTTCCAAGGATGGAGGGAACATAGTATCTACGAGTTTACAGGAGCCAAGCGCTGTTTCCGCTGTCAGGACCTGGAACATACGTCGAAAGACTGCTGCCACAGGCCTTACTGCGCTTACTGCGGAGGCTGTCATGACATTAACGAATGTAAGGCGGACTGCCCTGAATGCATTAACTGCATCATAGCAAACAGAGATTCAAAAGTTAAAGTGGATACACACCATGCAGCGTACGCAGCAAACTGCCCAACATTCCATGCGCACATCCAGAAGATTAAAGCACGTACTGACTACGGCGAGGACAACTAATTTAATAGCCCAGCAAGCAAGGCATCGTCTACTTACTACAACAGCCAGTTCACTTAATAACAAGCGCAACTCTCTAGGAAGCAAGTCAAGTATTTTCACAGTTAGTAATTTTACCTTAAAAGTCAATTAATTTACAAAAGTAATGGAAGTGAATTCAAGAACAGAGGAAAGCAATGTGCTCAAGTTTGTCCAAATCTACCTCCAAAGAGCGCGCGCGGCTACTGCACAGCTAGTGCAATATGCTATGGAGGAAGAGGCGGACTTCCTTTTAATTCAAGAACCTTTTCTTTATGCAGGGCAAGCAGCAGAATTTCCCCTCCAATGGACGGTCATCCAGGATTCAGGAAGTGAGGGAACAAGAGCGGCAGTAGTTTGTTGCCACAGCAGATGGTTGCCAGTTGTGCTAGCAAAGTCAAGAGACATGGTCACAATTGCAGTCGAGGCTATGGGACTGAGTGTCCTGGTCACGAATGTTTACATTCCACCTACAGTAGACGTTTCTCCCACATTAGATGCCTTGCAGAATATCCTTACGTCCTACCCGCATGCACACCATGTATTGGCAGGAGATTTTAACTCTCATGCGGAGGACTTCGGATATCCGACCACAGACCCAAGAGGTAGAGAAGTTGTGGACTTCATTGCATGCAACGGACTGATTCTTCATAACGTGCCGGACAGTCTGCCGACCTTCGAGACCCAAATGGGAAAAGGATGGCCTGACATCACTCTGTCAACAGCGCGTCTGGCTCAGAAAATACAGCACTGGACCGTAAGTGACACTCCCTCAAACTCGGACCATCGCTATATAACGTTCCAGATAGGTCAGCCACATGCGCAGTTTATGAACAAGCGTTATAGAACCAATGGCAGAAAATTAAAACAATTTGTAAGCAGGCTAGGACCAGTACTAGAGCAGGTGGACGAGGCACTTATGAAATGTCAGAACATAAAGGATGCTGACGACTTAACCACCAGTATGATACGAGATATTCAATCTATCTGTGATGCCACCCTAGGCCTGAAATCACCAAAAGTTTTAAGAGTGGCAAACTGGTGGACGAAAGAGCTCCGTGCACAGCGCAGTCGCACCAGGGCACTTAGGCGTAAGATAAAGAGCGAAAGAGACCCAGGCAGGAGGCAAGCCCTTAGTATTCTTTATAATAAAGAGCAAGCTCAGTACAAAAGGGCAATTGCAGCCGCAAAACTTGCCAGCTGGAGGGAGTTCTGTACTAAGAATGTAGAAGTCTATGGTGCTCTCCACAAGATAGCTTCGAACAAAGTTTACAGACCACCGGAGCTAAGAGCCTTTGCAGGGCAGCAGGCTGGACACATAACAGAAATCACGCTCAGGACAATTCTTGACGCCGTACTTCCGGAAGAGGATATTACAGATCCGTCCGACCAACAGGCTTATACGCTGCACACATCTGTCCCAGATGATATGCCATTTACGGAGAAGGAAGTCTCCGCAACGATCAAAATTCTCCCGAAAAGTAAAGCCCCTGGTCCGGACTCAATAGACTATCCAATCTTGAGAGCAATACATAAAGCAAGATCCGGCTTTCTCACGCGTTATTTTAACAAACTGATAGCACTGCAAAGCTTTCCGGAACCTTACAAAACGGGGCAGGTCGTGCTCTTTAAGAAAGAAGGGAAGGATCGAAACAGCCCATCCTCGTTTAGGCCGATTTGTCTTCTCCCGGTAATAGGGAAACTCTATGAGAAGCTCCTAGTCCAGCGGCTTAAATTTCATATGACGCAGAGTGGGGCAGTCTCTGACGCACAATATGGATTCAGAGAGCTACGCTCAACGATTGCTGCCCTATCAAAGATAAGAGACTATATCAGCCACTTGCATGAAAGGAAACAGCATGCAGCGGTCCTAAGTCTGGACCTGCAAAGCGCATTTGACTCTCTGTGGTGGCCCTCAATTTTAGAGGCACTGCACCAGGCAAGGATCCCTGATAACCTCTTGCAGGTTTTCAAGCAATACCTGTCCAATAGAAAGTTCATAGTAACACACACTGGCGGTGTCATAACCAGAAGCCAGACAAAAGGCTGTCCACGGGGATCGTGCGCGGGTCCAGACTTTCGATTCCATCCTACGATGCAACTTTCGATTCCATCCTACGATACGAATGGCCGTCCCATACCCAGATAGTAGCCTTTGCGGATGACGCGACCTTTGTGGTGGGCGGCAAGAGTAGAGATGAACTGCAGCAAAACTGCAATGATGTAATTGATACCTTCTCTCGGCTATGTCAGGAGAAAAAGCTAATAATTTCTGAGGCAAAATCGAAATATATAATTTATCATAAGCCAGGCCAAACTTTAATAAGAAACCCAACCATCCAGCTTAATGGGAAGACCATCAAAAGGGTCAGAGAACTAAAACTCCTGGGTATTATATTGGATGAAAAGTTCACCTGGCTGCCTCACCTTAAAGCCCAAAGAGAAAAGGCTCGCCGAATCGCAAACAATCTGCAAAAAATGCAAGGCCCGCACTTTACTCCACTGTCGCGGAGAGGGTCCTAACCTACGGAGCAGCCATCTGGGCAGCCCCGATGACAGTCAGAAAGGCAAAATTGCTAAGTAGTGCACAGCGACCATTTGTCCTGGCCATAACGAAGACCTACAGGACAACGTCGACTGCGGCCGCTTCGGTATTAGCAGGGCTTATGCCGCTCCCAATCAAAGCGCAGCAAGAAGCCTCAATTGCAAAGGTGACGCAACTCCAACAGCCATGCACATACGGGGATACATGCTATCTGCCAGAAGTCTACGAAACACGCAGGTCCAAACTAAGCACACATCCGTCGGAATATGGACTGGGCATAAGGACTTTCCACTCACCAGCGTTAACCCCGCGCTTAGACGGACCAGGGGCCGTGCTTTATACAGACGGGTCAAAAATTGATAACGCTGTAGGCAGTGCCTATATAGCCTATATAAACGGAAACATAGCAAAGGAATGGAAGGGCCATCTGGGAGCACAGAACTCAGTGTTCCAAGCGGAAGTAGTTGCCCTCACAAAGGCAGTGAAATGGGCAATTGACACACGGCAGAGTCGAGCTACGATATTTACTGACAGCTTGTCAAGCATTTATGCTATCAACAACCCTCTCCAGCGCTCCGCACTAATCTCGCACCTGCAAGAAGTCCTCCGTCTAGAAGAAAAGTCAATGAGAATCCAAATTTCCTGGGTGAAGGCGCACGCCGGAATCCAGGGAAATGAAGCAGCAGACGCTCTTGCCAAGAAGGCTGCCCAAAATGAGGAAACGGAGCAGATTCAGGTGCCCCTGCCCCGGTCATGCCTAAAGAGGCAAATAGAGGAGTCCGCCATTGGAAACTGGCAGAATGAATGGGACCAAATCCCGCAAGGCCGCAGAGCATATGAGTTCCTGCCCAAGGTAGAGGTGGACCGGCTCATCTCATCGCCCTACCTCACGCGATATGTAACAGGCCACGGCCCCTTTCCGACGTACTTTGCAGAAAGGGGTCTAGCAACAACTGATATGTGTGTTTGTGGCAACTTGGGCTCACCAGACCATTACGTCACGGAGTGCCCCTTAACAGCAGAATGGCACATAAAATTCCCAACTACCAATGTTCTGCCTTTCAAACGCCTTCTCATAAAACATCGAGGCACGCGGCAAAAGCTTAAATGCATAATCGCCAAAATAGAAAAAATGGGCATAGACCTCTGCAGGCCAGAATAGGGCAACTGCAATAAACATAAAAGCATCTTACAACTGTGAAGACTCAAGATGGTTGCAGGGCCAGGGTAATACCCGAGTAGTCATAGAAAGCCGTCCGGGTGCCCTGTCCTGCTGTCACCTGTCACCTGTCACCTCAAAGCAGCCCCAAAAAAAGTGCTTGGTGTACAATTTCTTAAAATTAGAAATCACCAGCTGATCCATCGTCTGCAGGATAGGAGTGGTGTTGGGTGGTAGGTAGGAAACTTTTATAAACTTGAACTATTAGAGTAAATCATCTGCGAGATTTGGTGGGTGAGTAGTGGCATTGTCGAGGAAGAGAAGGGCTTGCATGGGTAGGTTGTTTTTCTGTGGGTATTTTTTAACAGAAGGGCCAAACACCAGGTTTATCCACTTCACAAAGAATTTCCTGGTGACCCAAGCCTTCGGATTTGTCCTCCACATACCTGGCAGATTTTCTTTTGAAATATTATATGACTTAAAGACTCTGGGATTTTCCGAATGGTATACTAGCAGAGGCTTGATTTTACAGTCGCCAATCTCATTGGCGCAAATTACTAGAGTTAATCTATCCTTCATGGGTTTGTGACCTGGCATCGTCTTCTCCTCTGCCGTTATGTAAGTTCTATTCGCCATCCTTTTCCAGAAAAGTACTGTCTCGTCACAGTTGAAGACTTGCTGGGGGGATGTATCCTTTGGCTAGTATCAGTTCGGAAAACATTTTGATGTAAACCTCAGCTGCCTTCACATCGGAACTTGCTGCCTCACCATGTCTGACGACGGAGTGAATGCCGGTCCTTTTCCTAAAGATGTCAAGCCAGCCCTACTGGATTTAAACAAGTCTTCCGATTACTCATTTTTAGAAGTGTGTGGGATCTTCTTTAGCAAATAACCGTAAATTGCTCGTGCCTTCTGACATATGATGCTTTATGTTAAGGTTCCTCCTTGAAGCTGCTTCTCTCTCACCCACCCCATCAGTAGTTTCTCCATCTATTCACGGAGAGAGGTCCAGAGTTTAGACATTATTTTATCGGCCTTAGATGGCGTTATACCCTTTATCAACTCCTTTTGTTTAAGCACAATAAATATCATTGATGTGCTACGACCGTACATCATCGCCAAGTCAATTACTCGCACACCTTGCTCATGGTTTTCTATGATTTCACGCTGTAATTCAATAGACATCATCTTCTTCTTTGGACCCATGGTTATAAAAATAAATATGATAAAGTTTTCTAAATGTACAAAAAGCAAAAAGCGCCAACCCAGCTTATCAAAGATGCTTCCAAAACGAGGGAAACAAGCACACAGACTGAGATCTTGTCTGAGGTGGGAGAAACTGTTAGACGCTGCATCTAAATATAAATAACCATCGTCTTCACTGCCGAAACCCTCTAAACTATTCTATAAATCACTATCATATCAGCTATAAAATCGTCATTAGCCAAATCTATATCATCATCAAAATCATCTAAATATTCCTCACCACACAAAACACATCATCATTTTAAACCATCGTATCTCTATCACCATCGTCAGAATAAAATAAACCACCATCACACAAATCACATCATCATTCCATACTAATCAATCGAAACTATATATCATATACACCATCATCATTGAAGTCGTCAAATAATAAAATCACCTGAATACAAAGTACTATCACCTAAAATTTTATTACCATCATACTCATTTAATCACATTCTTCATCACTATAACATATAATCACGATAACTTAAATAAAAAAATCATCAGCAGTTAGTATAAATCCTCATCCTTAAAATACCAGCTAAATTATTTAAATCATCATCATTTAAATCAAGATTTTTTTGGTGTTTCGCTAGTATAACATCAAAACGAACCAGTTTCATTTAGGTACAGACATGTACAGGTAAAAGTGTTGGAGCTTCATTAAAGATTGCACAGGTATACATCCCAATAACTAACCGAATACAGCACGGAGGGAAGGCCAGAAGAGGAAGAATCCTACTGGTAGTTCTTTAAAGAGAGATTTAGAAGTTAGTTTTTAAGTGAGGAGGACAAAAAGGGAGAACGGGTTATAGAAGAAATGAAGAAATCTAGAAAAAGGTTCATTAGAAAGTAGTAATAATATTGTAGTGGCTAAATCAATTATTAGCCCAATGGATGAGTCCTGATCTCGAAACTTTGTGCTGTTGGGAAAGGAGGGAAATCTAATAAAACAAGTTTTATATCAAGCTTGTACAGAATACTAGCAGCTTATCTGCCAGCCTTTGTCTGGCTTTTAAATGTACCGGGAAAATGGCTGAAAGAAACACCAAACTTTAAACTTGAAAACAGCGTAGAATTTTACTCTGCAGAACAACTTCATAAAAAAAAGTTATTACGTATAACAAAATTACCATGAAATAAGCAATATCCCTTAATTCAAATATTAATGATCCTAATAAATAAATTAACCAACTTCCCTTTGCAAAATCTTAAGAACTCAAATGGTATAAAGGAGGTTAAGAACTTTTTTTCCTAAAAAAATCACTCAAAACATTTCAGTATCTTAAAATCAGTGAAATGAGCAACAAAGAACACAAAAGAATACAAAAAACAAAAAATTCTGGAAAGCAAAGTATAATTAATGATAATGCAAAGTATAATTAATGATATCCCTTGTAATGTTGCGCGCTTCCAACCTGCACGCAACAATAGTGGTGACTGCTAAGAACTGGAAAGTAGACAAATTCTTGAGAAGGGTTTAAATCCCTTTTTATTCAACTTTAGAAATTACAAATGCGTGCTCTTGACGCTCACAAACTACGCCGACCCGGCGGTAAAATAAAAATAAAAAACTAAAAAAAGAATAATAACATGTGACTAACTACGAGGCTCTCTATACGTAACTAACCTCACCGCGTTCTAAAATACCGCTGATAATTCAGCAAACTTCGATTTCTAACTAGCCACCTCCACGCTCGTGAAGCAAGAAACACACTTTCGAACTCGTTTCCCTTCTATTTAACTCAGATTACTTCCGCTGACAATTTAAATCCTTTGCGCGTTCTACAAAAGTTACATACTCTGGCATTGGCTATTCCAGGGCAAAGTAAGGCTTAATGGGAAAGATAGTTTTAACTTAAAATAAATGTTAGTTAAAATAAATATAAACCCTATATTTGCCGCTGCCAGAATTTGGAAAACTTGGAAGCAGGTCCTAGAAACGACCTATTGGAAAGTTTCCACAATTCTGATCTAAATTTTAAGAGCCTCGTTGACATAAAAAAAAACTGTTATCTCACAAAAGGTAGAACAAATTTCTGTAGATACTTATTTAATTCTCTCTTCTTACAGCAACCTTTCCCGGAC
Organism: Stegodyphus dumicola; assembly: GCF_044657685.1. Lineage (NCBI taxonomy): Eukaryota > Metazoa > Arthropoda > Arachnida > Araneae > Eresidae > Stegodyphus > Stegodyphus dumicola. Next base: position 13,612,424 of record NC_140772.1, on the reverse strand, counting down.
TTCAGCAATCAATCTGTTCTCTTCCTTCCAGTATCTGGAAGGAATAAGTATCAGTATCTTTCTAAATACATTATAATTTACACTTTCTTGACACTGAATAAGTTTTTGTTTTTGAACGATTTATTTTCCTTAGTTACTGCTTAATTCACATTCATTCAAGTATTCAAACATGAATTTAACTTTACCCTGGCTCTCCACCATGTGTGGTGTCAAACGGGAATATTCGTGTTTTAGTATTGCAATACTTCTCCTAACCACAATGATTTGTTAGAATTCAACGACCAAATAGACACACCTTACTCGACATTCTACAACTCGATGAGCTACTTTAACATTCTTAAAATTCAAGTGTAGGTGGAGAACCCTACAAAACACATTCATTCTAAAGTCCCCCTCATTTATCTTTAGACATGCAGGCTTTCGCTCTAAAGCATGATTTTATCTACAGTTTAATACTTAAATTTGAATTCATTGCTTTTGAGCATTTACTTTTAGCATCTAAAATTTAATGCTTCTAGACTAAATTCTACTTTTACATAACTTTCAAGCATTTACGTATATTTACAAAATTCTAATACATATGATTTTTACAATTTACCATAAAATGAATAAGAGAAAAATAAATTTTTACTTTACTCATTCTTCGCCAAGCTGGAGGCACTGAAACTAAAGTTGTTATTAATACAAGAATACGAAGTTATTTTTATCTTCGGCCAAATTTTGGCTTTAACATAAAAGAATTAGTCTTTCGACCAACAGAAACTGCTTGTTCCTAGATTTTATAGTTAAAGAAAATGATACTTTTGCCTTAGCTAAGTAAAGTAAAATAAAACTAAATCTCAACCGAGACACATTGACTTCCGTCAAAACATAGAACTTTGTATTTACGCATAACATTTCGGAACAAAAGAAAAAAAAATTTATAGAAGATTTTAACTTATCTTTGAGTTTTCGATGATTGTAACTCCGACATCCTCTTCTGGCAGAACTGCTCCCATGTTATAGATTTCATCGACGTCAGTCGTCTCCTTAGGGTCCTTCGAGTGTCGTCCACGTTGCTTCTTCTTTTTCGCCCTCTGCATGCTGGCCTTTTGGAGGGGTAGTCGTCGGGTTGCTGTCTTTTCCGTTTTGCCCCTGGACGGCTGGTCTTGGCGTCCTCCGGTCTGGAATCGTGCTTGGATTTCTTCTGTTGGTGGTGGTCTTTTCGTTCCTCCTGCTGTCTTTTCGTTCTCGGGAACGGCGGCCTTGTTTGCACCTGACTCTCTGGCCCTGGAAGCGTTCTCCTCGATGTAGAATTTCTACTGCGATAAGTTGTAAGTGATGTTTTCCTCTTTACCAAAGTGTCTTTACGCGGCGGCTTTGCTTTCTTGTATTTCTTAAATGCTGGAGTCTGACGTTTTCATTTCTTCTTTTCGGTACCGTCGCATGACTTATAGAACGGCTAGGTTTCTCTTCTTGTTCTCTGCTTCTTGAGTTGTGGAACGGGTGACGTTATTTCTGGACCTTCTACTTCTTTTACGCTTGAGTCCTGCAAGAAACTTTCAAGGATTTCAAAATCATTTTGATTATAATATTTTTCACCTGGTCGGGACTTGCGTTACAGATTTCCCCTCTCTCGTTCTTAAGGTACAATACGACTCCCTTGATTTCCTGAATTACATAGGGCCTTCAAATTTTGGAGCTAACGTGGCAGTAAAATTGTCTGGGGCACTTGATAAAGAAAATTTCCGCTTCAACACTTTATCTCCAACTTTAAAATCTGCTTCACGGCGTTTTCTATCATAGTATAACTTTTCCCTATTTCTTGCCGTATCCGATCTTTTAACCGCCTGGTCAATAAGTGTTTGCACATCTTTCTGTTTAAATTCTTGGTCTCTTTGTTGCACAAAGAATAATTTATCTAATGGCGTAATTAACTTTCGTCCTAAAAATAATTCTGCTGGGGTTTTCCCGTAGTATCGTGATTTGCCGTTCTTAAAGCATAAGCTAACATATTTATGTAGCCATCCCAGCGCTTGTGATGTGTGCTAACATAACTTCGAATTATTTTTACAATGTTTTTATTAACTCCTTCTGCTATGTTTGCCTGTGGTCTATACGGAACCATTTTGATATGGCGTATGCCAAGTCCAGTGCATATGTTTTCAAATATTTGGCTAACGAATTGTTTACCGTTATCGCTATTTACTTTTTTCGGTGCACCGTATTTTAAAATGTATCTGTGTAAGAATGCATCTGCGACAGTTTTGGCTGACGCGCGTTTAAGTGGAAGAATTTCTGGCCATTTTGAAAAATGATCTACAATTACTAAAAGAAAACGATTTTTATTTAACTCACTCTGGGGGAAAGGACCAAGAAGATCTATGCCTAAAATTTCATTCGGAAATGTAGCCCGAATATACCGGCCGGGCTGTAATTAATATCATTTAGTAACTGACATTTATTGCAGGACCTGACATACGCAGTTACTATTTTGTATAATTGTGGGAAATATACCGCTTCGCGTACCCTTTTTAAAGCCTTTCTGACCCCTAAATGACCCGCTGTTTTCGCGTCGTGTAATTCCTTCAAAATGCTTATACGAAGCCAGGCTGGGATGACTGGTTTGTATTCCAGGTTTTCGTTTGTTGTTTTCGTATAAAATAATAAATTATCTATCATTTCATAGTTTTCTGCTCTATTTCTTATCTCATCGATATCTGTGTGTTCAAAGCTTTCGGGGTCTTTCAAATACGCATAGATACTTCCAAATTCAGGATCAGCTTTCAATTCAGCAATAATTGTATCTCTAGAATCTAAAATTTTTGAAGTCAACACAGCGCATTTAAGTTCATTGCCTTCATCGTCCAGTTTTATACGAAAAAGTGCGTCAGCTACATTGTTTTCCTTACCCAGTTTATATTTGATTATGAGATAATATTCTTGGAGTTTTAAAGCCGATCTTATTAACCTGGGCGTTAGGTTTTTCCCCGAGTAAAGTCTACCAACAGCCGCATGATTCGAAAAGACTGTTACTGGCGCTTTGCCGAAATAAACTCGAAATTTGTGTACAGCCATAATTACGGCTAATGTTTCTCTCTCTGTAGCTGTATAATTCCTTTGTGTATGATTCAACGTTTTACTAAAAACTGCCAAAGGATGGCCATTTTGCATAAGAACCGCACCCACAGCATAGTCCCACGCATCTACTGCAATTTCCAGGTTTTCGTCCCCCTCCGGGAATTTCAAAACAGGGGCATTGATAAGCGCTTCTTTTAAGCTTTCGAATGCGGTATTTGCTTCTGCTGTCCACATGAATTTACTTTTCTTTCTTTTAATTACTAACAAGGGTTCAACAATATTAGCAAAATCTTTTATGAATGGCCGATAATAAGAACATAACCCAAGGAAAGAAGAAATTTTCTTGGCAGTGTTGGGAGGTGGGAAATTCTTGATTGCTTTTATTTATGAATCTTGAGTTTCTACACTCTTTTGCGAAATTTTATAACCCAGATATTTAAGTCTTTAGTTGCGAACTTGCATTTTAAGGCGTTAATTGTAAGACCGGCCTCTTTTAATAATTTAAAAACTTCTTCTAGTTCTTTAATATGTTGTTCCAAGATACTACTCTTTATAATTATATCATCTAGATAGATTAAAGTCGATTTTCCTAGGACAAGCTTTAGAACAATGTCCATAGCTCTCTGGAATGTTGATGGGGCCCTACACAACCCAAAGGACATGCGTAAAAATGCATAAGTGCCCGATTTTGTTATAAACGCGGTTTTATGTATGTCTTCGGGTCTCATAGCTATTTGATAGTAGCCAGACGTTAAGTCCAAAGTAGTCATGTATCTTGTAGATTTAATCTTTCTAATAATTTCCTCTAGAACCGGCAAAGGGTAAACTGGGAATTTAGTAATACTATTAAGTTTTCTGTAATCGATAGCAAACCTCCAAGCCCTTTTATCCGAAGGAGGAAACTCGTTCTTTTTCTTACATAGTACGACTGGACTCGCGTACTCACTATTTATGGGCGTTATTATTTTGTTCTTTAACATTTCCTGAATATGTTCTTCTATGATTTGGTCTTTTTGTTTATCATAGCGGTAAGGTTTAGTCCTACAGGGTTTGTCGGCAGTTAACTGTATCTCATGCGTAACTATTTGACAGCTACCAGGCCGTTCTGAAAACAAGTTTGAAAAAGTACTCACCACTTGCTGGATGGCTTGACTTTCATGGTCATTCAAATGGCTAAGGTCAACTTGCGGTTGTTCCACTGGTTCCACCACCCTCCGATCCATCTCCAGCACGATAGAACTTTCCTGAAAATTCAGTTTGGCCTTCGCGGCTTTTAAAAACTCCATACCTAAAATAAGTGGATTAATTATTAATTTTTTACTACAAAAATTAATACTTTAAGGCTTTCGTTTTGAACTTGAATTTTTAAAGATAGTTTTCCAATACAATGACAAGTTTGTCCTTGCGCTGCTATGATTTCTGTGTTTTTATTTTTAAATAATCGAAACCTATTAAAGTTCTTAAAAAAAATATCACTCATAAAATTACCTTCTGCTCCTGTATCGATGAGGGCTTCTACTGGTACATCGCCAACCAGGACTTGTATAATTGGTAACTGTGAGTTCTTTACGATGACCCTATTTAAGTGCCTTCCTGAGGGTTTTTTCAAAACTTCCGGGGTCTGGACCCTCGCTTTCACAGGCCCCTCTACTCGTTTAAAGCTTTTCTTTCAACTTCTGCCTTTTGGGTACGCGGACGGTTGTTTTCAAATTTCCTTTTTGGGCCTTGACCTTCGAGGTTCGATGACCTTGCTTGATAGCTCTGTCCCCCATAAGAGGGGTTTGCATTTCTGGTCTGCTCATTTGAAGATTGCCTTCGGAAACTTTGAGAATACGATGCCCCTCTAGCTTTTTCCGCTATTCTGCGATTTTGGAACTTGACCGCTAATTCGAAGAGCTCCTGCAATGTGCTTGTGTTTCTAATTTCGAAGTAGTCTTAACAGCAGGTAACAATCTTGGTAAGATAATTTCAATAATCTCCGCGTCGGGTTTCTTCCCATACAGCATATCCATCAGCTTAATTTTTCGCAGAATAAAGTCCGTCAACTCTTCTATATTCCGTTGATAAAAACTATACAGTTCGGCTTCTAGCCTTGCTCGATCTTTCACTATGGGGAAGGCCTTTAATAACGACTTTTTGAAATTTTCAAATGTTATGTCTGGCCTCCGAATTCCCCTAATAAAAATTTGCCTATATTCTTCCACCATAGCGCGGCCTGTCCTCTTAGTGCAGATGTGGAGATGGCAAATTTTGTCTTTCAGGCACAGGGTAGAGCTGGAAGTGATTGTCGAGGCATTCTAGAAATATCGCCACCGAATTTTTTCCTTTGAAATTGACGTTTGGCTTGATTGACGCTGTCATCGTCTGGACCAGGTATCCAAATCCTTCCAGTTGGCTTGCCATTTCTTGTTGTTCTCCAGCAACTTCCATCCAATTTTCGGCCATTTCAGTTCGACAAGTGTTAAGGCGCTAATGTTATGTTGCGCGCTTCCAACCTGCACGCAACAATAGTGGTGACTGCTAAGAACTGGAAAGTAGACAAAGTCTTGAGAAGGGTTTAAATCCCTTTTTATTCAACTTTAGAAATTACAAATGCGTGCTCTTGACGCTCACAAACTACGCCAACCCGGCGGTAAAATAAAAATAAGAAACTAAAAAAAGAATAATAACAAGTGACTAACTACGAGGCTCTCTAAACGTAACTAACCTCACCGCGTTCTAAGATACCCCTGATAATTCAGCAAATTTCTGAATATTACGTTGAAAAATTAACAATCTGGCGAGGCAAGCACACAGGCCGAAACGCGTGGTTCTTCAATTTCTAACTAGCCAGCTCCACGCTCGTGAAGCAAGAAAGCACACCTTCGAACTCGTTTCCCTTCTATTTAACTCTGATTACTTCCGCTGACAATTTGAATCCTTTGCGCGTTCTACTAAAATTTACATACTCTGGCATTGGCGATTCCAGGGGAAAGTAAGGCTTGACAGGAAAGATAGTTTAAACTTAATATAAATATAAACCCTACACCCTTAATGCAAATAATTATTATCCTAATAAAAAATTAACCAACTTTCCGTTGAAGAAAAAAAAATATGCAAAACTTTTCAGTATTTTACAAACAGTGAAATAAGCAAAAATTAACATGAAAACAACTCAAAAAACATAAAATTCCGCGCAGAATTTTACTCTACAGATCAACTTTATCAAAAAAATCAATAAAAATGTATTATATATATATATATATATACATGACAATGAAATATGCCGATTTCTTAAAAACAGTGACATAAGAAATACGATGAAAAATTGTTGCCAAACCCTTATTTCTAAAAGAATGAAACTATTCAAAATGATGCGATTTCATCAAAAATATGTCAACAACAAGAAGACAGGAAAATTGTTGCCAAAATCACATTTTTAAAGATGTGAGATGTGCGAAGTGTACTCGGAAGCTTCATTTAAACATATTTTTAAAAGTACACAATATTATCAGTTTTCCAAATTTTTTTTGTAAAAGCAGTCGCAAGGATGAATGTTTAACGTGTCCAAAACTCAAAGAAAAATAAACTGTACATTTTTAAAAATAAACTTTTTTAGAAAATATCCCGTTGAAAATGTGTTAAGCTCCATTTGTTAAATAAATTCGTATTTAATCGATTTATTGAAACAAGAAATTTATTTTAAGTTCGTAAAATATCTAAGTGCTTACGTTTCATGACGATTTGAAATTGGAGGGTGTAGAGTAAAATCTCGCTTTCCTATAGCCCATTATGTCTCAAAATGACGCGGTTTCGTCACAAAACATAAAATAAAAAAAAATTCGAATTCGAATTTCGAAAAAATCGCTTCGAGGTGCACTGGCCCTTGTCTAGATACACCTCATGTAGCAAATTTTGTAGCCCTGTGTCTATTAGCTTACGCGCAGCGCGAACGAAAGAAACACACACAACACACAGACAGACTCTTTCTTTTATTATATGTAGAGATATCATATGGCAAATTTAGAATAATTCTTAAAATAGAAGAAAAATATATGTAGAATAATATATCAAGTATACAATAACACATAATGTGCCATTATAACAAAATTTTGAATTTTCCAAATTTGGAATAAAATGCTAAAACAGAATATATCATGACAAATACTGAATAATACTTAAAATATGGGAAATAAAATATAGCTTAATACATAAAGTATAGAATAGTACATAATATATCATATAATAAAATTATAATTTTGAATAAAGTGCTAAAGTATAGGATAATATATGATATATCATATAATAAAATTAATAAAATAGAAGTATAACATGTAGAAGAGAATAAAATTGTATTTTAGAGTTCATGATCACAAATAGTTTTCAGTATTCATTAGGCAGAGTTCATAAGTGACTAAAGTGTTCATGATTACAGAGATCATAAAAAGTTTCTCGTTTAAGTTCATATATTTTACATGACTCATACAATATTCATAGCTCATTTTTGTCATGACACAGCAAATCAGTATCATGACTCACCTTTTCAGTTCTAGTTTACTCTGACGACTCAATTTTTATATTTCATTCTGTTTATTATGGATTTTGCAAGGCTTTTTTTATTACGATCAGTACAAATAAGTATTTGTGACAAAGATCGATAATTATCTTAAAATTCTACAAAGGTGAAAATTAAATATTTTGTTATATTTCGTCTGTTGTAGATGGGGTTACTCTGCATAGATTTAATCCAATTGTGTTAAATTTTGGTGAATTTGTTTCATATTAGAATGAAGATGTTGAAGTTTGCTGATCGTTCTTTTGAATTATATATCAATATTTCTGGGTGCGCGAATATGAAACGTTTTCTTGAGAGGAGATGAGAAAAGATAGTGATCACTGTCTCCTTTCTAGCAGCATATACAGAAGTCAGTGTCTATTAAGTTTCTTTGATGAAAATAAACACGATATGGCCCATGGCCAGTAATATTACATGTTAAAAAGGATTATGTACTCTTGGTGTCAGTATTGCAATAGGGGTAGAACTAGTAATTTCATCGACCTGTAGATGCGTTATTCCATTGTTCTTGGCATATTTGGGTAATTTGTTCTTTTATGGGCAGTCGAAGATAAGATTTGGGAAATTTCGTATATAGAAAATTGCTTTCTTGATTAGGAACAGCTTCTTTGCAAGTTTGTCAAATGTTAAGTTACCGGCATTTCTACTATGGCCTCTTATCCATGATATATGAATTTTAAAATTATCTGTTGTTTTAGAGAGGTTATTGATGTCATAAACAATAGAAGTCTGATTTTCTGGGTTAGAGATAGCATAGATGGCAGATTGACGGTCAGTATTAATATTTGATTCTATAATTAAATACTTCAATTGAATTGTTTTTAGTTTTAGCGTTTATTGCTGTTTTTATTTTTGTGTGTGATACAGCAGAGATGTCTATTGTAAGGAGCAGGGCACATTTCGTAATCCTCTGTGTTGTATATGGTTTTGTTATAAGTAATATTATGGCGAATTTCATATATTGTAGAATCAATTGCTTCCTGAATGGATTCGACATGGAGTGGAATAGTTCCAGCTAAGATATTAAGAGTAGTACTGGAGGTATTTCGAAAGCCTCTGGAAATATTAAGATTAAATTGTCGTTGTGTTGAGGTAAGAATTTTTTTTTCTTGTGGTTATAGGGAATGCCCAGATGGCAGAGCCGTAGGTAATCATTTTGGTTATTACTGTACGATATAGTAATTTGGTGATATGGCGATTTAAACCCCAGTTTGTGCCATGCACATGTCGAAGATTTTGACTTATAGAATGTGTGCGAATTTTAACCCATTAACGGTTTCACCGGGATTTTCTGGTTCTTTTATGCAGGTCTCTTAACGGTTCGTTACGGATTATTGTTAGTTTAAATGTACCCTCGAAAACGGAGAGTCCCGAGTTTTTGTACTATCGAAAAAACACGCCAAAAAGGTCTAGCCCGTATTTTTGTATGTCTTCCAACCCCCAATGCCTAAGGGGACAAGGGTCCATGCAATGCTCACGACAATGGGTAATGGCTGTCATTAGCGTGGGGAGAAATCTCTTTGATGTTTTGGGATAAAGGCCTTACACTGACTCTAAAGAAACAAATTTATTACCAGTTACAAAGTGGATGCATATATAAAGGGATTTAAAAATTTCCGTTTTAGAGCAGTTATTGAATAAAAAGTAGAATTTTTTACAAAATGAACGTTTACCTATAAGAGCATTAATGAATTAAAACGAGAAAAATAAAAGTAATAAATGCAAACATAAAAACTGAGAATGCAAATCTTTCAGATTTTACATTACGCCCAGAGGGCGTTTTTTAACGGTTTGTGGGTTACCTTTATTTTTAAATATCATGTTCTTCGCACTTAAACCATAAAACTTCAGTTAAACATCAATACCGCAAAATAAATTTTAAATGAGCATATCTTTAGAATTTCCGATACACAGTCTCGCCCGTTGAAGATAATTTTTTATATTATTATTTTCATACAGTGTTGCCTTTGCTCGCTTTAAAATCGTTGAGTTTCTTAATAAAAAATTCATTGAAGTTTTACGAAATAGGAAACATGTAATAAAACAAATTCCAAATCTCGGCTTTGAGATGCCCATATTCGGGTGGAAATGTACGTTATTCAAAATTGGATGGGTCTAGGTGCCGTTGTTTTATCACAATGCGAGAAAAATATATATATATTTATGCAAATTATTCATTATTTAATTTCAAGGCAGATAGCCCTCGAGTGCTCTGCCGTAATCTAATAAACCAAAACCATTATTTAATTTCAATAAATATAATACAGGGCTGTAATATGTGCTAGCAACAGTTTGAAAAGTGAACTGACATAGTTTTCAACGGAAAATGAAAAAATGAAGTTAATAGACCTTCTCGGCTAACGCCCTTTGTTTTAAAAATAATGTATTGTGTAATTTAATGGGAATACGAGATTAAATAATTCTCTTTAAAAAATTCTTCACGAATTTAAAAAATTTATATCACGAATAATAAAAACGTGAGGCTGTCTTGATAAATTTATAAATATTATTCATCTGACAATGCGATTCAATTATTTGATTTCGTAGTTTAAGAGCCTATGATTCTTCTTATAAAACTGTACAGGAATTTAGCAAAGATGGTATTAAGTAATCTCTTATTACCATTAATCTATGCGATAAATTATTATTATTATTATTATTACTTTTGGTTCAGTCTTTATTTACTTCCAAGTATCCTTTTACCTCAAATAATCGAAAAATATATATAAATTTAAAACAAAATTCGCTACCAAATCAGAAATTAGGTTACAAATTTCATGCAAATTTTATTTCAAAAGCTATTTTACGCTCTGTAAAATGATTCAAACTTAAAAATTTAAGATTTTTAGTTTATTCATAAATGGAAATATGCGCAAAAAATTTCTTCGACATTAAATTTTAAAAACTCTAAATCGAATTATTATCATCCGTAAACGTAATTGTACAAAATCTGAATTCAATAGCTTATCGATAAGCAGTTCAAAAATCGACGACGAGCTTTTGATTAAACACCGTGAATGAACCGAATACAATTTTTGGAACAGCTCTATTTTTAAGCACTTTGGAAAGATCGGTAAGTTGTTGATATAGCATAACCGTTACTTTTATAACATTCTTGGCATTATGAAACGTGTAAGTGACATTCATAAGCGATTCCCGACACTTCTGTTCATTTGTCAAAGTGGCTGCTTTTGAAAATATTGTGAAGCTCACTCGATGTGCTCCACTATCTATGATACTCAATAAAGATATTTAATAATGTTTTATTTCTATACAGAAATACTGGTAAAATTAAGAGGTCAAATATTTAATTATTTGAGTTATATAACTACTTATACTGTCTCAAGAAATTTTGAGTCATTTTGTAAAAATAATCTTTTCTTTAAAATTCCTTTTTCCCCCCTACCCCTATGCTTCATGACTTTATTACTATTCTGATGAATGGAAGGTTTTTAGAGACATTTCATTTTTTTTAACAGCAAGAGACATGAAAAATGAGCAATGCCTTACCCGGGACGCGAACCACGGACTTCTCGAATGCGCGCCGAGCGTACTGAGACCACGAATGCATGCTAAAAGGGCGGGAGAAAATACCGTATATACTCCCCCTTTTAAAGGGCGACTGGGGATTAGGGGACCGAATCGCCAAATCCTTGCGGCGGAGAATCATCATCCACCACCTTTTTTGGTTTGGGTGCCACTATAGAAACATTAGGTTATTTCGAAGCAGGACATGTGAAATAGGAGCAATGCCTTCGCCGGCACTCGAACCACCAACCTCTCGAATACACGCCGTGCGTGCTGACCATTACACCACGAAGGTATGCTAAGAAGGCGGGAGAAAATACCTTATAGGTTACGAAAACCAAAAGTTCAGTAGGTAGTCACAAATCTAACTAATAAATGCTCTACAAATACAACTTTTAATATTTTAGCAGAATTTTTTGGAAACGTATTTATATAGATTGTTTTAGAAATCGACACAGTTTGATGCCAGTTTAGAGGAGGGGTTGTTTATGAGCGTATTAAAAATGCTTTTCCCACTCAAAATGTTAACTACTTTAAAATAATAATTCATAATCGCACTGAATCTGATGTTTACAATTATTTCCCGTGAGATTTCTTTAAAAAGAAAGAATTACAATTGTGTTTAATGCAGAAAATTTAATGGAATTGGCATCTGCGCAAGAGGACGGAAACTATCAGGGAGAACTTTCTAAGGAAAACTAGATTTCCTTCACATTGAACGTAGAAAACTTTCACCGAACAAGCGTGTTCAACAGGATTTGAACTTATGTAGGATTACCAGTACTCAGCGGTTTTAGCGCTTGGCCACCGCAGGCCGATTAAAAATCTTGTTTAGAAACCTTTAAACTTGATTTAGTGTGACAGGTGCCGTAATTTGAAGGTAAGGATTACTTGAATACAGCAAAACACACGAGGACTATCTGCTTTTAAGGAAAGAGATGCCTTCGTAGAGGACTTTTTAACGAGAAAAGTCTCATATTCATGTTATATATAGGGAAAAACATGGAAAAATACCTTTCAGCCATCGTATTCGTTCGTCAGGGTGTAAATCGAACTACCAGTATTTACCGGCCACTAATATGACCGTAGTTGAATAGGGGAAATAACTGTTGGATTGTAAGGCATAAATTAAGAAATTAAAAAAAAAACACTTCTGAGGTAATCTCAAACCCAAATTAAGTTTTTATTATAATTATGAAAGAGTTCAACTCATTTGTTAATTTTTAGATCGTTAAAATTAGTGTGGCTTTAATGAATGATTATTTAGACCTGTTACAGGAAACAAATACATCAAAAGTTTCCTTTAAAATATCAGGAATTATTGAAAAATCTTCTGTAATTTATAAACGAGAAAACGTATTTATCCAGATTTTACATGTGTGAAAAAATAATGAATTTGATCTTCCCTAGTAGAGACATTTGTAATTATATTTCTAGTTCCAAATTCAAAGTGAGAAATCTAGGTGCCTGAAGCCAGAGAACACTATCGATTCTTCTTGGCTTCTATTTTCAGCGACGAAATAGATCAACTGCATGTAATTTCTATGATTTTTCTCAACATGTAAACTAAATGCGTGTAAGTGTTTCTTAGAAAGCTCGTCGGATGTAGAATACCTTTATCTTGGTAGATAGATATCGTGTGCTTTAGTAAATTTAGCAAATCTAAACACAGGGCCGACAGTACTATGTTTGAGGCCTTTCTCTAACATAGTCGAATAGTGTATCGAACAGTCGAACAATGAAATCACCCTACATCGCCCTCTTTTACTTACTTTTATACTTTTATCTCAATATTATATATTGCATCCACAAAAATTTCTCTAAATTAATGTTATTTGGAATCGAAAACCATTTTATGCTTAAATACATCTTTCCAGATGTTTGTCTTTTACTCACTGAGAGTCAATGCTTCTTGAAGATGTCAATTCATGAATGAAAAATTATTTCTTGATTTTCCGGTTTCCCCTAACCGTTCCCACAAAGGCCGAACCTTTGGGCAAAAACAGCCCTCCTATGGTGTTAATTCCCCAGTAAAAGAGAGAGCACTGAACGGGGTAAAGTAGTAGAAATCTTGACTTTCCTTTTCACTCAAAATTCAAGCATTCCCAAAATCTACTATAAAAGATATACTCCCTAAGGTATAAAATTTTTGTGTAATGAAATTATAAAATGCAATCTATATATATATGCATTATAATATATACATATGCTAAAATATGAATGCATATATATATATCATTGATTATATATATATATATATATATATATATCATTAATGACATATATATATCAATTAAACCTTTAGACACACTCACACACATACATAATCAGATATATTACATATATAGAATCACATAGTATCAGTAGGCGAAAGAAGAAAATAAATCCTACTGGTGAAAGATTGCTGAAGAAATTCAAAGCATAATGAAAGTTTCTTTTATCTTGGAATCAAAGAACTTTTTTATAGCTTTAGTTTTTGGGAGACTATTAGATTAAAATGTAATAAATAAATAAGTATATGGAAGAAAAATAAATCTTTAAAGGAAGAAAAAGGAAAAATAGAACCAAACAATCAAATCATTTTCAGCATTAAAACCAATTTTAAGTACGACAGTATATTTTCCTGCCGATACGAAAACTTAAGAAAATAGACAGAAATCTGCATTGTCCACCTATCAATATACGACAAATGGAATAACGATACAAGAAAAAGTAAATTTGAAAAATTTGCGAAAGCGGAATAATTTCGAATGCTGCATAAATAGAAAGATACCATGCAGATACATTGGATTTTTTTCGAAGCAAGAAATGCGAAAATTCAGCAGTGCCCTTTTTGTGCTTCTAGTAAGGAGGTCTTCCAAATTCTAGCTGGAAGGACTTCCATTTATAACAAGATAGTGAGAATGGTATAATTCCATATTATTTGTTTTCATTTAAAGGGCGAGAGAGAAGAAGCACGAGGCACTGTCGGAATAATTCATGTGTTTATCTTAAAAGTAACGAGAGAAAAACTATGTTAAAAGAAAAGGCACGCATATCGAAATTGTTTCCTGTACTACTGACAAATTGTTATATGGCATGCATACTATAATGTTCATGAATAATTGATTGCTAGTAGATTAATACAGGCATAGCATATTTCTAGGGACTGATTTGCTGTAATTTCCAATTTGATTTTTGCATACTTTTATATTTAGGACACTAATTACATCACACTGAAGATTACTCAATGCAATAATTCCATTGCAGTTTTATAGAAAATTATAAAATTTTCAGTTTCAATAAACAAATATATAATATTTCGATGACTCAGCAGGTAACATAATTTATTATCTTTCAAGTTTTTTTCGAAAACACCTCGGCAGATATAGAATCAGCCGCAGACTGTACTAACTTTAGCAAGCGGCAGTATCTGAGTGTTCACATTTCTGTTTATAACTGCAATAAGAACAAGTATAAGTTTGAAAAGTTTACCAATGGCTATGTGGATAAAAGAGATGATCATAAGTATTTTGACCTGGTTTTGGTTTCTGGTCAATACGTTGGCGGTAGGGAAGATTTCGTGGTTTTTTCCATGTGAACTAGTTTTCTTTATAAATTCCTCTAAGTCTTTCGTTAAGTACATACAAAGTTGCTACATTAAACATTAGTAAGTGTTTACATAGGTAAACATTTTAAAAGCGACTAGCGTAAAGAAAGATTATTTAAATTATGTTTTTTAAAATGCAAATTCAGAACACTGAAAACCAAACAGTAAACATTATAAGACTAATTTAATAATCTTTGGTTTGGTTTACTTGAAAACTTTACTTAAAAAACTTTGAAATTTACAATGTTTACAACAAACTATTATTCTGCCATATTCATCGATTGCGTTAATCAAAATCTAAAATTATTTAACGTAAAATGTAATTATCCGAAAATTATGTAAAATGAGAATTTTTTCCAACTATATCTGTAGTTTACAATGGCTAGAAAAAAAGATAGCTCTAGATAATGAGTATTTCTAGAATGAAAAAACTCTATTGACTAGAAATAGTCTTTCGATACCTTAGTGTCAGTTAGCCTGCGGAGGTCAGGTTCCCTTCAAAAAAAAAAGTAAAACTGTTTAAAATGCATATAGTTTAACGCTTCCTGTTTTATTTTGAATAACATTTCAAAAATAAAACTCGTGTTGGTTACGAACCAAGCAATTCTTAACGGGATAAAAAGCCGTACTTTGATAATGCTAGGATCGTGCATTCAGTTTTCGTCGTTTTAATAAAATCCATTATGATACTTATGCTGGTAATTATAAACTGCATTTACGGATACAGAAGTATGATTAATACTCTAATATCACAGAATGTAAGCTTTTTATGCTCTGACAAATTTTGTCAAGATACCAATTTTTAGTTCATATACAAGTCGTAAATTCCCTAGCCAGATTCCTTTTTTATATAAATAGATGCATAGAGGAGAAAATGGAACAGTTAATTATATTTTTTATTCTTTTTCAAAATTTAATTCTTTTAGATATAATTTTTAACGATAAACGATATTCTGCTAAGTTATAATACAAAAATTATTACTAATAATAATTTATATCCTAATATTTATATCCTAATTTAATAATATTTATATCACTCAAAACAGAATTGGAAAACTCATTCAAATCATATTACGATTTTAATCAAAACATTTTACGAAGTTATGGGAAAAAGGAATTTTGGGGTTTGTTTGATTTTTAACGGTGAATTCAATCATTAAAACATTTTTACCGTGTTTCCTCATTCATAAAACATTAGCAAAATAATTTACTAAATAATTCTTAGATGTAATAGTATTCTTGTTTATCTTTTGTTATATGACTAAAAATAAATAAAAAAGCAGCTGGTATTCAATATTATTTTATTTAATTACAAATACTTGGCTATTGGTACTCAAGACATAGTCTTTCCATATTATCACTTTTCTATTAGGCCTTGAAATTATGTTAACGACCTAATAGAATTCGGAAAATTCTATGATTGCATAAAACTGCGGGAGGTGCTAATAATGACAAATTTTAAATGAAAATAGAAATTTATTTAAATAAATTTATTTAAATTCTATTTGTGAGTGTCTGCTTTATGCATTTAATGTATCAAATGCAGAAAAGTGAGAAAAATCCATCCAACACAGAGAAATAATTCTTTCTAGTCTGTGGTAAGATTGTATCAAATTCATTTAAACTTCCGTTTAAATTCGAAATGCGATCTCTCAAATCAACGAAGTAATACATTTTTGGCTTTAAATTCTACATTAGTAGCAACTGTATAATAGCTAAACTTGCCAAAATATTTGTAGAAAACCGCCAAAATTCTAGAAATTGCTATAAAATCCCGAAAAATATTAGGAAGATTATGCTTGCCAATTCCACGCTGAAAAGACGAAGATGAGCTCGACAGTAAACGAACAACTTGTGAAAAAAATTCAACGCTAAAATATAAATGCATATGCGAAATTTTCCAAAAATTTCTGATAAATATTGTACTCTCATCGTAAATACGTATGGACTTATAATGTGATGAAAACTGAGTCGGTAAAAGAATGGATTAAAATTTAATTTCCGAAAATAAATTGGTTTACTAAAACTAAATAAAATAGATAAGTAAATAGTAAAAAAATTGTGTAACAAAATAAATAATGATCTTTCTTAAAATACTGCCCAATAAAACATGTCGAATAATTGAATGTTCACAAGCTTGGAAGCTAAAATTCTAAAAAGATTTCGGAAAATTCGGCAGTCACATGTTAAAAGAAACAAGTCTACAGGCTACTAGTACAAAGAAAGAGGAGGGAGACGAAACTAAACGGAACAACTACTTCTTGGCATTCAATAGCGGGGAGGCAATTTTATGGCTTATCCATCACACTCATGGAGGTAGGAAAGGGAGGAGGGGCCATTTCTCGCTAGAAGTGAAGCACTGCTTTGAAGCTTGGGTCACCAGACGGGGTGTTTTTTGTTTACATTCAGAAGCTCGCTTGACAAGATTCTGATAGTATTTCGACACACGACAGTTCCATAGAAATCGAAAAAGGGACACTCTCGCATGAGAGAAACATTCATAGTGTGATGGATAATAGCAATTTGTATAGTTTACTGACATTTACGCAAAAATCACATCTTGGTTATTTTTCGATAACTAACAACAGCGATTTTGATTATGAATTTGTTTTATAAAATTCTAAGCTGTTGCACTACAAAAATATAGATTTTTAAGAAAAATGTTATGCTTAAAGAATGAAAAATACCTTACGGTACATTTAAAATTGTATACGTCTTTCGATACCCTTGATAGAGTATTCGCTACTTTTATTTTATTTTCCAAACGTCAAAATGTTTTAAATAAAACAATTTTTTTCACATCCATATATTATTGTAACATGTACCTTTTAAAATATTTTAGAGAAGAGGCTTTACTGCTGCTCATTTTAAACCCATCGTTTTAATTTTATATATCTGAAAAATAATCACTTTGGGCTTACAAGTTTTACTTATTTGGGTTAATTAAAAATAAAATTACTATCAAATGCTGCAATCCTCGTCAAAATTAATAAAATACACGACAAGTTAGCTTTCCCTTCATTTGGAACCACACATTTGTGTAAAATTATGTACAGTTTTACACAAATGTGTGGAACAGAAGAGGGATACATTTGCGAATTTGGCGGAAGTACCATGTGCGGTCAAGATGATGTGACCATGCGAACGTGCTACATCATCAAGACAGCTTATTCAGAATTTGAAAAAAAGGGTAATCGACGGAGGTGAAAACATTTGTATATCCTGCCAAAGGAGGTCCGATCATGAATGATCCTCTTATTGATTCCAGATTGTTAAATGTTTCCCACGCAAGTCTTTTTTTCTTGGAAATTCGAGTTTATTATTAAGCACAAACACAGCATTTTAAGAGTAGAAATACTAGTATTAAGTAAACTGGAAGGACAAAGCCTATTCACATCTTTAAATGAACATTTGCTTGAAACTAATCCAGTGCATAATCACATTTTACATTTAATGAGAGCAATTATTAAACAATATTTGCAAATAAGGTACTTTTATTTTTGCAAAAATGTTGTAAATAGCTCAGTATCTATGCGTCAGTTGTACACAAAACTTATCTTATTTCATGGTCAGTGATTAATAGAGTTAATTTTAAGTGAAAAAATAAAGTTTTCTCTCTATTTTTTAAAATTTTATTTAACAACATGTTTAGCTGCTTACTAAATGTAATAAAAAATTATGAATGAAAAATCTTTGTTATTCAATACATATACTTGAGTAGTGGTCCTCTATTTTTGAAAGTTTCAAGACATGAAAAAGTGTTATAAATTGGTATATCAACATACTTTGTATATTGTTACCTTCTGCATTACCTCACAGTATGAAAATTTCAGGTAAGTGAATTTAGATCAATTAGTTGATTTAACTGTTTTAAAAAAATGAAGCTATTATGCAGAGTAAGGCAATCAAGATTGCGATCGGATGACAATACGGTTAATTATGTGAATTGGATAGTTATTATTTATTATATTATCAAAGAATTATTAAACTGTGTAAAATTGCTAAAAGAGATCTGCCAAAATTTATTTTCTAGACGATTTGAAAAGTTTGAAACTTGAAGGCTAAATGTAAATATAAAATTATGTATGTTAAAATATTTGTAATTAGGCACATAGGTCAGATTAAGTTTTTATTAAATAGAGTAACGCATGCAAGGGCTATCTGCCTAAAGAGAGAGATGCCATCGTGGAGGAATTTTGAAGAAAAACTGACCTTTGAGTGGGTATTAAAAATAATACTTATAATTTTCATTCAAATTATATTCATATATATTTTTTATGTAAAAATTTCGGGTGTATGCTAAATTAGTGTAAATTACTTTACACGAAAAATATAGTGAATGCACAGAAATTAAAGATTTGCACATGCCGGAAATGAAAAATAGGAAATATGTATGGGTATTTATGCATGTGCTTGCAAAAAGCATGTATCTGCCTTTGAAAAAATACTTAAATATTCATTAAATTATTTATAAATGTATTTGAAATGAAGAATTTATTCACTTATAAACAACTGTGAAAGTACTGTGAAGAAATCTAATGATTAAATGTATCTAATTTATAATGATTATAAATGTTATCTAAATATATAATAACCTTAATATTGAGTTGTAAACATAAATTGAAATCCTGTTGACAAATACGTTATAAAACTATTTAAGCAAGAATTGTTCGTATTAGAAAGCAATCTGTTAAAAGGTATTATAAAGCAAATGCTATGAGATGCGCACTTAAGAACGTAATAAAGAGTTTTGGGATATGTATTGTTGAAATGAAGGGTAAAAAAAAATCTGATAAGTATAATTAAAAGAATTATTTCCCTTACATTTTATAATAACTCAGTTACAAGTTTTAAATAATACTTAAAAAAAAATTATTTTATTCCCCTCCAGAAATGTTCAGAGAAAGTCAAATACTATTTAATACCTATTTAATTATTAGGAATTAGCGAAATACTTATTTAAAGTATTTCGCTAATTCCTAATAATTAAATAGGTATTAAATTTATTAGGAATATTTGTTAGGAATTAGCGAAATACTTATTTAAAGTATTTCGCTAATTCCTAATAATTCTCTAATTTAAAATGAACCGAATAGAGCATTAATTATAAATTGACTTACATTTTTCGATTTAAAAGATGCCTCAGAAGCCAAAAAATCATGTCATATTTAAGAAAGTATTTTAGGAAGAAGCTCTATAAATAGAAAAGAAATAATGCATAATTTTAATATTAATAATGTAATAAACTTTGATCTTAATTTTTGTACCTTAACCGAATAAAATCGAATTAACTTAATTTTTTTTTCTAATGTAATTAACGAAAACTTGTGAAAATATTTCATTCAAATTAAACCATTCTGAGAAAACTGTCCTGTGAAAAGTATAGCATTTAATTCCGTTCAGAATGAAATGTTGTTTAAAAATATGTTGTTTTCATATACTTAGAACTCTGAAGTGTTGTAGAAAAAGAAAATATATACATTTATATGTATATTTACGACGTAATTACAAAATATTTACACCCGAACGCGTCAAATCCCATAGAACTCAATGGTAAATGACCCAATGTTTTGGTCACCACGTAGGGATCGCCGGTGCTTCAGAGCTGGGTACGGAGAAACTTGTTTAGGGCGACTCCTTCTTACTTCCTACCTCCATGATCACACTAAGGGGAAGCAAACATACTGCCTTAGGCTGGGCCATCTTAGAGAGATTTCAGAAAACGAAAGCGATTTTTTTGGAGGGGTTTGTTGTCTGACAACGCCACCGTTTTCGAAGCATTTCGTTCCGAGAGGCGGGCTCGTTGATGGGTTAAGTTCTTTGAGATATTCGATAAGATGTTGTTTTCATGTATTATAATTTCCTAGGTATTTGATTGATTTAGTATGCTTGATTTTTTTCGCCATTTATTTTAACAGAAAGTTGCTTAGTAAGATTTTATCCAGGTTTATTATTTGTCATGATTCTAGATTTGAAGGATTAAATTTCAAATTTAATTTTCTTGCATTTTTGCTGGAATATGGCTATTATTTCTTGACAATTTCTTCGAAGGATTAAGTAGGACCTTCCACTGATAACAAATGCGACATCATCGGCGAAAGCAGTAAAGGCCGCCATAATGAATCAAAGGCTGATTCAAGATCTAAGCTGATTATTGCGGAGTGTAGGTTATTGATTTTATTAACATCGATTTGATTTAGGACTGCACTGGTTGCATCAATGGTAGATTTTTGCTGCCTAAATCCATACTGATTTTCCTTGATGTAATTTTGATGTTGAAATTGGTATTCAAGTCTTCCTATAATACAACGTTCAAGAATTTCTCCAAGAGCTTTTATGTATAATTTGAATGCAGATTCTATCTGGTCCAGGAGCATTTTTGTTATTGGGTTTTTCAATAATTCGATTGAGTTTCATGGATGTAAATGGGATATCATTTTCGTGGAAATAGATTAAAACGAATTAATCTTTGTTCAGTTGAATCATCATATATGCTTTCGTTTGGTTGAATAACATCTAGGATGTTTTCTAAAGTGATCTTCGTAACATTTTTATCATTATTTCCCGTATTAGTGACTGTAAGTTGCGTTGGGTGGAAGATTTGTTGGTTTCAATTTTGTACAATGAGCCATACGTATTCTGGTTGTTTGAACAATAGTTGCACCATGCTTAACGTTTTTCAGATATTATTTGCTTTTTATATGAGGCTTTTCGTTTTTTGTATTTTTGAAGTAGGTTGAGTTGTTCTTCATCAGTTTGCGATGATTTGAGTTTTCTTCGTAATGCTCGTGTTTTGTGTGTTTCTTTGCGGAGTTCTTTCGTCACCAGTTGATTTTTATAATGAGAATTGATGACCTTTTGAAAAAGGTACGTTCTTAGGTATCTTGAAACTTTCTGATAAGTTCCTTGGTAATATTATTAAGTTCTGTTTTTGTTGTACACAGAATAATAGAATTTAGAATGTCATTTGAAATTGAATTGAACATTTGTTGAAATTTCTTTTCTTTGTTATTATTGATTTTATATCTTGTAAGTGCAGTAAAGGACGTATATTCACTTATATCAAAAGAGATATATTTGTGATCAGAATCAGTGTTCATCTAGTATTGATCTGTTGTTAATTTTATTATCAAGATGTGTTGTAGAAATAAGAAGATCAGTCCAATCTTTATTGTAGGTATTATCAAAGGTAGGTCGGTCAGTAAAATGATTATGTAGAATGAGATTGTTTGCATTTAAAAATTCTTCAAGTATTTCTCCTCTGTGATCGGTTTGTAAGTATCCCCATTAAGTACTATGGGAGTTAAAGTCTCCACTAATAATATGCGGACTATTATTATTGTTGTAAGATTTCATTTAATATGGATAAGGTTTGACTTGGATTTTTGACGGAGATATATAGATACTAGTAATAAGAAGCTGAGATGCATTAGTATTGATTGAAATTGTGATTATATCTCGAGTATTAATCCTTATTGTAGAATTCCATTTATTGTTTGGAATGAATATAGCTGTACGAGGAGATAAAACACCGGTTGAAGCATGACGTTGAATAATTGTCCAGTTATTTGGAATTCTTCCTACTTTGCCAGGGATGCAAAAAGATTCTTGTGTTATAATAAAATCTGCCAGATAATCTACTTGATACTGACTTAGTTGGTCGGTGGCGGTCTTCTCTCTTTGAAGATTTATTTTGAGAAAGCGGATGACATTATTATTCTTTTTATTGATGGAAATGGTCTATATATAGTCTGAAGGATCTTGTATTATTGTTGATAATATGTATTGGATTTTACTCGTCTAACTTCTGTTTGATATGTGGACCAGGAAATAGCTAAAGCTGGATGTTTACACTCAAAGTTTGCTTCATACATTTCATTGTTAATCCAGCAGTTTATGCAGTACGGAGTTTGGGAAGAACGCAAGAAACATGATAATTTCCGATGAAGAATGAGCATTTTGGTTTGTTTGTCTTATGGGAGAAATCCTGGCAGATTTGACATCTGCGTACACCGGTAAACTCGGTTATTTTATTGGTGCGCCATCCAATATATATTTGTTTTTTACTCATAAAATTTTGGAAAGTTTTACCGTGACATTTTATGATCCATTTATTATTTTGATCATTCAGTTTAAGTAAAGGTCTTAGCTCGGAAATATTATGTTTCTTGCGCGATAATTTGAATCAGTTCATCAGAGTTGAAATTTTTTGGAATATTATGAATTGTGCATTTTGTTATTCTGGCTTCAGGAAATTTTATGTTAACTATATCTTTTGCAACTGTTTTGGCAATGAGGTTATAACTGATTTTTTTCTATATCTTCTGGATTATGACAGTGTATTGCAAGGCCCCCTTGAAGAAGGGTGTTTACTTTTTTGACGTTGATATTTAATGTTTGCAGTGCTATTATTTGCAGTGGCATATGATTTATTTGTTCTATTTTTCTTTTCCGGTTCTTGCTTCGTTTGGTCATTAAATCAATGGTTCTACAGTCGTTATCCAGTTCTGGCTCTTTTCGCAGTTCATCCGGTTTCCTTTTCGGGTTTGACAGTTCTTTTCCGGTTCCAGCTTGTTTTTCAGATTTGTATTCTTTTCCGTTTTTTGCTTCTTTTCCAAGTATTGCGCCTTTTCTGACTCGTCTATATTTTCCAGTTCTGGCATCATTTCCGGCTCTTGCTTCGTTTCCTGTATTTGCATTTTTTCCAGTTTCTTCTTCTTTTTCAGTTCTTCTTTGTCTTTTATTTTTTGCATTTTTTCCAGTTTCTTCTTCTTTTTCAGTTCTTCTTTGTTTTTTAGTTTTTGCATTTTTTCCAGTTTCTTCTGCCTTTTCAGTTCTTCTTTGTTTACTTGTTTTTGTATCTCTTCCAGTTGTTTCTGAATTTTTAGTTCTTCTTTCTTTTCTAGTTTTTGAATCTATTCTAGAGTTTGCTTCTTCTTCAGTTCCTGCTTCTTTTCTAGTTTCTGTTGCTTTTCCAGTTTTTGTTTGTTTTTCAGTTCTTCCTTCTTTTCCAGTTTTTGCTTCTTTTTCTGCTCTTGTTTCATTTTCAGTTCTTGCTTCTTTTCAAGTTTTTCCTTCTTTTCCTGCTCTTGCTTCTTATTCAGTTCTTGCTTATTTTCCAATTCTTGTATGTTTTCCAATTCTTGTATCTTTTCCGGTTCTTGCTTCTTTTCTCGTTTTTGTATCTTTTCCAGCTTTTGCTTCTTTTTCAGTTCTTGCTTCTTTTCTCGTTTTTGTGTCAATTCCATTTTTTTCTTGTTTTTCAGTTCTTGCTTCTTTTCCAGTTTCTCCTTCTTTTCCTGTTCTTCCTTTTTATTCAGCTCTTGATTCTTTTTCAGCTCTTGCATCTTTTCCTGTTCTCGCTTCTTTTCTAGTTCTTTCTCGTTTTCCAGTTTTTGCTCCTTTTCATGATCACAAGGAGGGTTTTCCAATCTACAAAATAATCAGTATCTCTTTATTTCAGTAGTAAAAGAGTGAAAGTAATGCAACGAAGATCACGTTTAACATGTACAACTCTTCCATATTTAGATACTATATAACACTTTTGTCTCAGTTTCATAGGGAAAAATCTAACCGTAGATTCATTGCCTGACAGAATGTTTTTCTACAAAGGGCGAATTTTTAGTTTTCGTTGTTAGGACCTAAAGCCCATCAGAGAAATTAACTCTTTCGCATCGAAGTCGCCCGAAACGCCCGTCCATTCAGGAAACAGCAAACCGCCGCAACGCCTCGTTTATTTTCTACCTAGTTATTTCCCCTCCACGTTAGTATGTATGGCTCATTGGTTTCGCGAGTTGTTAAAAGACATGTCAATCATTCTTTTGAAGTAAATAAAGAAGAAAAACGGAAAGCTATTGACGTTCGCAGGTGCAAACCGGCCCTAAGGTGAAACTGCACACAATGGATGAAACCGGAGAGGGAAAGCAAAACTATTCCAAGACAAATTCGTAAACACGGGCGTTTTCGATGTTTATTGAAAACAGATTTGGTCGTCCCTCGATGCGAAAGAGTTAAAGCATTTGGCATGATTTGTATGCAATAAGCGACCACCATGAATCTCACGTAGAGCGTAATAAGTTGCAAAGTTTTAGTGCCTTCCTTTTCCTTACTTAATTTTTACATAAATTGTAATATAAATAATAGTACTAATAAACAGGTGGCTTAAAAGCAGAGGGAAAGAATGGCGAAAATTGCAAAATAGGAGGAAAAAATGAAACTGAAATGAAAAATGAAACAACTACAAACAAAGGATGGAAAAAGCATTTTAGAAGATATACAAGTAACGTACTTTCTGAATCAGCAAAATCTGTATTTAAACGAGTATAAGTTTGAAAGCTTTGGATTCATTTACATTTTTGAATCAATTACTATTTCTTACGCATGCCAGATATATTAAATTTCTTCAATTTTTGTATAATTTACTTACGTATTTTGTATTTTAACCTTTTCTTATTATTATCCCAGTAGAGGTAACCTGACACCTCCTTAAATTATCTCCGAGTTTCCTCATTTAAGTCGTCTTCCATTCAGATCAATCTCTTTGCATCGCTGGCTGCAAAGGTTTCAAATTTTTTCTCGTTATTCCAAATTCGGAATATATTGCTGGTCTATTTCGTGGTACAGCAGAGGAGCACTAGGATTTTTGCCACCATTCGTTTTCAATTGAAAATTTTATTCTCATTCTTCAGTTGCATTCTTAAAGTTTTAATTATTAATACAGGAAGAATGAAAGAAATCAAACAAAGCAGAATAAATTACGAAAAGGTATATCTGTTTTCTCCTATATTTATTGTTCCCTGTAATTTCTTTTGTCTGTTCCATTAAATTTATTGAAGGAAAATTTGCGAAGTCTTACAAAATGTATTTCCTAAATCCTAAGCGAGTTAAGCCTTTCTGAGCGTTTCGGCTACACTTTAATGGCTTTTAAAATGTAATGTTAGAATATTGACAGCTGCCTATACTGAAATATTTTCTCCATAGTCCTCGAAAAAAGAAGAATTAAAGTTCCAGGAGGTTATACAATGAAGGACACACATTTCTTATTTGAAGGGCAAGAGAAAAAAAAAAGATATTTTCAGATGGGGATATGTAGCATTTTAAACACTATGTTTGTAAATTTCATGATATAGTAGTAACACTTGAGTCATAGGTAATTATGCACATATATGAGAGAGACGACGACGACGAAAAATGAAATGGCAAAACATGACCGAAAACACTTTCCTGGTCGGTACAAACAACACGAAACACAAGAAAGAACGGACACCAGTCATGCTTAGCACAAGAGAAATTAAAAAATAGGAACAATATTAGACACTTATGGACCTCAATGAAATTCTTCGAAATTACGATCTGAACCCTGATGCAAGTATCACATCTCTCGCACATCGAACATAAGATGTTCTGGAAAATACCGTGCACCCCCAGGACTTTCCCAGCAGCTGACACGATATGTGCCACAAGTTCCTGTTGGAGTTCTAACGGGGGTTTCGTGCACTAATCTTTTGACGTACCCTAGAGGAAGTGATAATGCAAGTGAGGGCTCGTGATCTTGCTGAACAATGCACTAGACTACCCCTACCAAACCCATGTCTAGGATATTTCCCGAAGGAACTTTCGAATACTTTTATTGATGACGATCCAATGTTTTTGTTCTTATTTCTTAGTTTCCGCCGCGCTAAGAATAACAAACAAATATCTTTACACTGTTCGTACCCTATTTTTTTTGTGTTGTCTCTCGTCACTATGGCGCCAGGAAAGCGTTTCCGACAATGCATTGCAATAAACGATTATATGTATATATATATATATATATATATATACCATTAGTAGTATATATATATATATATATACCATCTCCTAATGGTATATATATACATATATATATACCATTAGTAGATGGTGAATGTCGACATTTACCGGTGTAAGTCAGAAATAACAGTATTTGAAAATATTTCGGACATACAACAAGCGACTATGTGAATGTTGACATTCACCGGTGAAAGTCGACATTCTCCAGATTTCGGTGTTTCACCGTAACACATATACGATAAACGTATATATATATATAGGTATATATATATATGTGTGTGTGTGTGTGAATTAATGTTAGGAATTCTGATCGCACATGTTGATCTATAATACAGAGCAAATTTGGCAGATGAATAAGATAAAATATTCAGATTTATTTCAATTCACATTTGCGGCCCCAGTTCATTTGAAATTCCAAACTTACCTATTTCTAGAATATTTATATTTCTCATATTGTTGGAATAGGAATAAAGTAGTACGACGCCGTGTCAGCGGTGACAGAGATAGAAAAAATGTGCATAGTTCGACAATATTGTGGTTTAGTAAGAGAAATATTTGATTCAGGAAATTTTATATTCCCACTTAGCTAAGTCATCATCTTTATGTAAAAATCATGTGATGGGGATATATATATCTACATAAACATATATTTTAATTAATTAATTTTTATTTTTTAATTTCCTATTAATTCAAAATCATTTAATATTACATATTAAAAACAATAATTGCAATGAAAAGTTAGAATCTCGAAATTTTTATTATGTTTGATGAGTACATTGTCAAAACTCGAGCTAAATAATATCATAAATCTCTGTAAATCTAGAAATATATAGTCTAACAGAAAGAGGTGAGGAGAACAATTTATATTAGATTTGTTCCGAATAGAGTATGGGATGGATTTCAGTGTTTACTTAATTTGTTTTACATATATATATATATATATATATATGCATATTATTTATAAACATAAAGTCTTTTTGTCTTTGTTACTCTAATTATATCAACTATTTGACATTTACTTCTCATTCACAAATTTTACAAACTGGCCGTATAAACACGTGTATTTTGTATATTAGCTTTCTGTTTAGATATTTCATTAGTTAATGCAATAAAGTTTCCTTATAATCAAAAGGTATTACAATAAATATGAATTCTTCACAATGTAATTTTCCATTTTAAACATTTATAATCTATTTTTGTAATGAAGGAATGAAAAAAACTTTAAGCATTATAAATCTGAAAACGTATTATTTTCCAGACCAGCGTTTTTGTCAAAAAATTATTAAATGTATAATTAAACTGGACCTGAAACATTATGTTTTGTTTTATTATTTTTTCCGAAAAGACTTACGTCTCCGACACGTATTGCAATCTTAAACACTGGGGATCCAATTCTTCTAGTAATTGTTCGCTGTAGTATATTTCTGCTTCTCCTTCTTCTTCTTCAAATACACGTCGATAATTATTTGCGCTGAAATATTTTTATTTCATTAAATATATATGTTCATATGTTTGAATTAATTAATTTAATAAATGATTACTTATACGTTTTTTGTCAAAAGTAGTAAGTTACAGTTTGCGAACATTTTTACAGATTGTCAAAGATTTCTAAACGCTCTATGTTGTAAAATATCTTTACTTATTCAAAATCTTTAAAAAACAATAAATATGGAAATGAATATTCGTCTTATTAGCCTAAATTCCATTATGAGGATATACAGGTATAATAGGAAATAAAGTTGCTGGTACCAGCAGCTCAAGATGCCATATTAAAAGGTCTGATTGACATCTATCATCTCAAATCAAACCTTGCAATGAGGGAAATAATTTCCAAACACGTTTTAATAAAATAACAAACAGGATGGGACGAGGCAGATACAAGAAGATTGCTCGACGGTTACCTCCCGCAAGTATCCCTATAAAGAATAAATTTTTTCTCCAATTAGATTGGCAACAAGTCATGGAAAGTTCCCATTTTATTTCCAGAGATTCTTAAGAAGCACGTAAAATGCGAGCGCGAAAAACCTGCAAATCTAGCAAAATTTAAGCTTTATAAATGGCACACTTCCTTACTTTCCCTTCTTAGAAAAAATAACCAGGATTTGCATCAAAAATTCCAGAGAAACGTTTTTCTACAATATGAAGTGCGTGTCTGCACTTCAACAATTTATGAAATATATTATTGAAAGTGAAGGAACCGTGATTATAAGTATCTAGTCATATTACAAAAGTGAATAAGCATATATTTAAGAACAAGAAAATTTTTTAAACGGTGGCTTCCGTTGACCATGCTGATCAAATTTCCAGTCGAGCGCAATTAATCAATGTTTGGGATCTCAACCTGATGGCTGCGTATGCTGAGTCGATGACTGATCAATCATTTGGACAATTTCCGCACAGGATTAAAATTGCCTTCCTACAGACTTCTTCACTTAACGGGCCATGAGTTCAAAACATAGATTTACACGTTAACTGAAATGTATAAAAAAATTAGCGAAAACAAAAGAAGTATTTAAACGCAAAATATCTCTTCGGATCTTCCTATGTTCCTGATTATTACATCTGCTGAAAACAATTTAATACGTTTAAATGCAATAACATTTCATTGAAGTGATCTTTTAATTGTTTAACAGTTTTCTGCTGTTAACTTCAATAAATTTATGATGTTTGGTATTTCATTTGTTTCCAGCAACACCTAGTCTCCTTTGCAAAGAAAATTAATATTAACTTTTGTAATTAAGAAATGATTTAGATGAAAAATTAAATTGGACTGGAGGTAATGTCTCGGTTGTTTTCGTTAAAAGAAGTTGGTGCTTTCTTAATTCAAAAAATATCTCCATATATATACATACATGTAATTAATTTACACACTTAAAAAAAGTATTCTTCACATGGTATGTTCAAATGGGTAGATACGATAGCTGAAAAACAAGTGTCGGACATAAGCGGAGCTGCAAGGAGCGATTTGTTGTACTGATACTTCCGTTTATATAATTCTTGTTATTCGATGCATGTAGTTTTGTTGAAATTCGTGTTACAAATTGCTTTATTCTCTGATGTAAAAGGAATTATCCCAAATTTTATTCAGAAGATTTAAATAACGGTTTTGATCACAATACGCGGCAGTTACTAGAAAAATATCTGGATCAGTGACTATTTGACATCATTTAAAACGCTTAATTACAGGGCCGTAGTACAATTCACAACCGGCCCCAACCCCACGGGTATAGCGATATACAATAGTGACGTGATCGAAGATTCTTTGGAAATAATCGCTGTCATCGAATGACATGCATATTCTATTTAAGTAATCATAGTCATCAGCTTTTAATATTCGTTGTAAATAATCATTGTAATCGAATAATCATTGTAAAGAATCATTCTCATCGGATAATCATCGAAAATAATCTTTGTCGTTACATAAAGGGGTATAGTAGCTGATGTATAAAGAATTGTACTCAAATTCTCATCAAAACAATCGAATATGTATTGCAATTTATCATATGATCATTATTTACAGCAATCATTCTTAAATGTCTTCGACCTACGGCTCCTAATGACGCCGAGGAAAACTTGCGCAAATGTGACAAAAAGAATATTTAAAAATACAATAAAAGCTTGAAAGGTAATAAAAATGAGTGAATTTAATTTCCTTTTATTTAAATGAAGCTTAATGTTTTTAAAGGAAATTGAATATTGTACACAGGAATCAACAATATAAATATCTGTGGATTTTTGCCTCCTTGTTTTTTTCTTCGTAACATCATATCTCCGGATCCGGGAGTTTGAGTTTGGAAGGAGGTACCCCCCGGATTTCAAAACTTCTTGGTAAAACTTTCCGACTATTGTTATCTTCCTACGACTATCACTCGAGATATTATATAAAATTTCGGAAAACGGTAATTTTTCGTATTTATTTTTCCAAGTGGCCGAAGTCTAGCGCACTGGACATCAAAATGCTTTACTTGGAAAAATGTTGGCCCTCCTCACTTTCAAATCGTAGAGTTTGTTTAAGAGACATTTTTAAGTTAAAAAAAATATGAAATAAATAGTATTGCCAAACGTGAAACTTATTGTTATTATTATTTACGGTTATATTCTGAAGTTGAAGAAACCACGTGGTTCCATATAACGTCATTGTATGTCGAAACCTTTCGTTAATATCAGTATTTTAAATAAATAGCTGCTTTTGGCAACTTTAATGTTTCACCTTTGGATACGTGACACGATATGCTATCGCTACGTTAATTCCTTTATTGAGATTTTGAAAATTTTTTATATTGAAATAAATTTAAATCATAACTTCCAATGTATTACCTGAAGTGTCAAAGGTCTTTGTTTCCTGAGTTGGCAAGAAAAATGTATTTACGAATCGCTGGTTGCTTGGAAAGAATGAATACATTTTCTTCATAATGAAATGTTTCTATGCATTTTATGCTATTCTAAATTTATTTATAAAAATTTAATTTCTTTTATTGTATACTTACTTTCTGAGTAGAAGTTTAAACATCTGTAAATATTTAACGTATTTTAGATGCAATGTTACTTTACTACAGTTAAATAATTTTTTTCCCAATTTACTAACATGTCTGAACGCAAGAAGAGAGCACAAATGGTACAGCGAGCTACAGAAAAATGAAGTAAAAAACACTAGGAGACTCAACAGGCAAGTACAATAAAATTTGCGAGCTTCAAAAATGAATGAAGACACAACTAGAAACTCAGCAGGCAAGCATAGTGACAAGAAAGCTTACGCATTCAAGAAACTGAAGAAGAAACGAATAGGAGTTCCAGCAGACAAGCAGCAACTCAAGAAACTTCGCGTACTCAAACTGTACCAGAAACTAGTAGAAAACACAAAAGACATTCAGAAAACCAAGAAACACTGCGTGCACCGGAAAGGGAAGCAGAAGGGAAACGGAGGCCCATTAGGCAAGTGGAACGTCAACAGACCATGCGCGATGAATAGAAGAAGTAGCAAGTAAACGAAGGATACAAGACTCTCCGCGTCATTGTCAGATTCGACAGGAAATACCAGAACAGCTCAAGAACCTATATAAACAACTCAAGACGCTGCAGTTTACGGACAATTTTTGTTCGAAGAGGCAGAGCATATACGAGGGAACAAGCTTCTCATGAACGCATCAAGACATACACGTAGTACTCTTCACAATGCAGGAAGTTTACTTTGAGCAACACACTGTATACATAGAGCTCGTAGACATATATAGTAAAGATTTTGCTTTGGCAACAGCCCTCTAGTAAAATGTATGAAGTTTATATTAGCATCTCACAATACCTGAACGAAATTTTTCTATTTACTTCTTCATTTATTATTTTCTGAAATTTTTTATCATTAATCCTGTCCTAATTAATCAAGACATACACGTACTAATTAATCCTATATAATATAGATATCAAAATCAGAAAAAATTAATTAATTATCTTTAAATGTATCTAAGTAATGAATACTTCGCCCCTGTTCATACCGAAACAACATGATGTAATTGTAGATAGCTAGAAAGTAAAATGTATTCAGCAGGCTGTGCAGCAAGCGACATCTATAAAAGGTGATAACACAATAATGTTATATAATGTTATATACTGGCAGAGTTTTAAATTAAGAACATATACATCAGTGTTTTAATAATAAGAATTTTGCATCAAATTGCAAAACAAATATCTTAACTTCTGTCTTTTCATGCATAAGAGTTCAGCATTAGGAAAATTATATTTTCGTAAATGGTTTAGCAAAAATAACGAAAATTATTGCCCTGAGAAATGGATAAGCTTGGTATGAATCCGAATTACGCCAAGACTACCCGTCAATGGTTGTTTTGAACACGCCCTTAATGAATATATATAACCCTTAAAAAACGTAAAGTCAGTGAATCTACTATCCGAGTGTGTCTTTATATCTTGAATATTTAAGAAATGCATTTATCTATCTGGATAAAGCTAACGCTATTGCCTGAATAACAACGTTTATTTAACATTTGATATAACCAACTTCATATACATCTTGAAATAAAACATAAATTTCTTAATAAGATACTAAAAATTGCAGAAAAAATACAAAAATAATAGAATTTCTAATAACACTACAAGTAACATACCGAGGAATAAATTGCGCACCAAAACTGATGAAATCTACAATATGTATACCAAAAAATTTATGTACCGCAATAGAAATGCAATAGAATGAGAAATGAAACTATCATGAGATTTATAATGAAAAATGTACCATAAACTATTGATATATGTTAATAAATATATACTTTTAATACTATTCATTTAAATATGCTGAAACTTTCATAATATTCATTACTTACGAACGCTTTTTCATCCATCGAAGCATAGCACAAGCCATTCTCAATTCAGTGCTGGTGCACGTCAATAAAATAAGGATAAATCCAAATTTTTACAAAAAATCAATCGCCTTGACTCGTTTCTCAGAAAACGTATGTCTACAAATGCAGTATTAATATATCACATCAATATAATTCGGGATCATAAAATCTCCAAACAACGCATTAAACGCAAAAAATCGCATTAAGGCAGAAAGAAGAATTTTCACTCTTACAATGGCTTTTACAACAATATACAATAGAATCTAATTTCTAAACTAAGTGTTCATTGTCACACCATATTTCATTTTTGGGGGAATCTTTCATGGTTGTTCAGTAATTCTAACTGTTAACTTGTTTAAATAGAATTATGATTTCATATATATGCACAGACTTATATATGTATATATTAATACGTATCTGTAGTAACATACATCATATTATTATATGTAGGCGTATAATTCTAAATTAATTATACTAGTCAACATAATTTATATATTGATAGCATCAGACTTTTAAAATTATTTATTACTATCTGCTTGCTAACGATTATATAATTACGTACAGTGGTACCTCGACATGCGTGTTTAATTCGTTTCGTAACCTTGCTCGTATGTCAAATTTCTCGTATCTCAAAGCAATTTTCCACATTGAAATTAATCGAAATGCCATTAATCCGTTCCAGATCCCAAAACACGACCTCAGTTGTTTTTTAAGTGTTTTTAGGTAAGAATCAAAAACAAGAAGAAACATTTTTTATAAATAACAAATACATATTCTATAAAAACAATATTAAAAGAAAAAGTGAAGTGCCTACGGAAGAGCTTAATTTTTGTCACTGGTCTTCGCTTTTTTCGTCCTGATATGCTTATTTCCACCCGCAGATCATTTAAAAAAACTTTCCAAGGAGGTTTGTTTCTTCCTCCGTGTCAAGTATGCACGACTAGTTGCAACGTTTTCGCGGTGATTTTTATCCACGAACTCTACAACTTTCTCCCACATTCCCAAGACCTGTTTTATATCTCTTGTAGCGATGACCTCCTGCACCT
This sequence comes from Stegodyphus dumicola, assembly GCF_044657685.1. Taxonomy (NCBI): domain Eukaryota; kingdom Metazoa; phylum Arthropoda; class Arachnida; order Araneae; family Eresidae; genus Stegodyphus; species Stegodyphus dumicola. The sequence goes on along the minus strand of NC_140772.1, from coordinate 13,578,485 downwards.
CTGGCTCCTCTTCAAAACTAATTTTTCGTTAACCCAACGTATGCTGCTGCAAATTCAGATCGTGTAACTCCTCGGTTGTCAGCTCCTGAGACTGTTGTTCGACGAGTTCGTTCACATCTCTCCCATCCATCTCCAGACTCATGGATGTTCCCAGAGAAACAAGCTCCTCTACCTATGCCACTTTGGGTTCCAATCCTTCGAAGGCCCTTTCAGCAACATCCTCAGGCCACAGCTTCTTCCATGCAGAGGTTAAGGTCCTCGTTGTAACACCCAGCCAGGCCTGATCAATAATTCCTAGGCATATGACGACCTTAAAGTGGCCTTTCTAGAACTCTCGAAGGGTAAGGTTTGTGTTCTCGGTCACCTCAAAGCAGCCCCAAAAAATGTGCTTGGTGTACAATTTCTTAAAATTAGAAATCACCTGCTGATCCATGGTCTGCAGGATAGGAGTGGTGTTGGGTGGTAGGTAGGGAATTTTTATAAACTTAAACTATTAGAGTAAATCATCTTCGAGATTTGGTGGGTGAGTAGGGGCATTGTCGAGGAAGAGAAGGGCTTGCATGGGTAGGTTGTTTTTCTGTGGGTATTTTTTAACAGAAGGGCCAAACACCAGGTTTATCCACTTCACAAAGAATTTCCTGGTGACCCAAGCCTTCGGATTTGTCCTCCACATACCTGGCAGATTTTCTTTTGAAATATTATATGACTTAAAGACTCTGGGATTTTCCGAATGGTATACTAGCAGATTCTTGATTTTACAGTCGCCAATCTCATTGGCGGAAATTACTAGAGTTAATCTATCCTTCATGGGTTCGTGACCTGGCATCGTCTTCTCCTCTGCCGTTATGTAAGTTCTATTCGCCATCCTTTTCCAGAAAAGTACTGTCTCGTCACAGTTAAAGACTTGCTGGGGGGATGTATCCTTCGACTAGTATCAGTTCGGAAAATATTTTGATGTAAACCTCAGCTGCCTTCACATCGGAACTTGCTGCCTCACCATGTCTGACAACGGAGTGAATGCCGGTCCTTTTCCTAAAGATGTCAAGCCAGCCCTACTGGATTTAAACAAGTCTTCCGATTCCTCATTTTTAGAAGTGTGTGGGATCTTCTTTAGCAAATAACCGTAAATTGCTCGTGCTTTCTCACATATGATGCTTTATGTTAAGGTTCCTCCTTGAAGCTGCTTCTCTCTCACCCACCCCATCAGTAGTTTCTCCATCTATTCACGGAGAGAGGTCCAGAGTTTAGACATTAATTTATCGGCCTTAGATGGCGTTATACCCTTTATCAACTCCTTTTGTTTAAGCACAGTACATATCATTGATGTGCTACGACCGTACATCATCGCCAAGTCAATTACTCGCACACCTTGCTCATGGTTTTCTATGATTTCACGCTGTAATTCAATAGACATCATCTTCTTCTTTGGACCCATGGTTATAAAAATAAATATGATAATGTTTTCTAAATGTAGAAAAAGCAAAAAGCGCCAACCCAGCTTATCAAAGATGCTTCCAAAACGAGGGAAACAAGCACACAGACTGAGATCTTGACTGAGGTGGGAGAAACTGTTAGATGCTGCATGTAAATATAAATAACCATCGTCTTCACTGCCGAAACCCTCTAAACTATTCTATAAATCACTATCATATCAGCTATAAAATCGTCATTAGCGAAATCTATATCATCATCAAAATCATCTAAATATTCCTCACCACACAAAACACATCATCATTTTAAACCATCGTATCTCTATCACCATCGTCAGAATAAAATAAACCACCATCACACAAATCACATCATCATTCCATACTAATCAATCGAAACTATATATCATATACACCATCATCATTGAAGTCGTCAAATAATAAAATCACCTGAATACAAAGTACTATCACCTAAAGTTTTATTACCATCATACTCATTTAATCACATTCTTCATCACTATAACATATAATCACGATAACTTAAATAAAAAATCATCAGCAGTTAGTATAAATCCTCATCCTTAAAATACCAGCTAAATTATTTAAATCATCATCATTTGAATCAAGATATTTTTTGGTGTTTCGCTAGTATAACATCAAAACGAACCAGTTTCATTTAGGTACAGACATGTACAGGTAAAAGTGTTGGAGCTTCATTAAAGATTGCACAGGTATACATCCCAATAACTAACCGAATACAGCACGGAGGGAAGGCCAGAAGAGGAAGAATCCTACTGGTAGTTCTTTAAAGAGGGATTTAGAAGTTAGTTTTTAAGTGAGGAGGACAAAAAGGGAGAACGGGTTATAGAAGAAATGAAGAAATCTAGAAAAAGGTTCATTAGAAAGTAGTAATAATATTGTAGTGGCTAAATCAATTATTAGCCCAATGGATGAGTCCAGATCTCGAAACTTTGTGCTGTTGGGAAAGGAGGGAAATCTAATAAAACAAGTTTTATATCAAGCTTGTACAGAATACTAGCAGCTTAGCTGCCAGCCTTCGTCTGGCTTTTAAATGTGCCGGGAAAATGGCTGAAAGAAACACCAAACTTTAAACTTGAAAACAGCGTAGAATTTTACTCTGCAGAACAACTTCATAAAAAAATGTTATTACGTATAACAAAATTACCATGAAATAAGCAATATCCCTTAATTCAAATATTAATGATCTTAATAAATAAATTAACCAACTTCCCTTTGCAAAATCTTAAGAACTCAAATGGTATAAAGGAGATAAAGAACTTTGTTTCCTAAAAAAATCACTCAAAACTTTTCAGTATCTTAAAATCAGTGAAATGAGTAACAAAGAACACAAAAGAATACAAAAAACAAAAAAATTCTGGAAAGCAAAGTATAATTAATGATAATGCAAAGTATAATTAATGATATCCCTTGTAATGTTGCGCGTTTCCAACCTGCACGCAACAATAGTGGTGACTGCTAAGAACTGGAAAGTAGACAAATTCTTGAGAAGGGTTTAAATCCCTTTTTATTCAACTTTAGAAATTACAAATGCGTGCTCTTGACGCTCACAAACTACGCCGACCCGGCGGTAAAATAAAAATAAGAAACTAAAAAAAGAATAATAACAATTGACTAACTACGAGGCTCTCTAAACGTAACTAACCTCACCGCGTTCTAAGATACCGCTGATAATTCAGCAAACTTCTGAATATTACGTTGAAAAATTAACAATCTGCCGAGGCAAGCACACAGGCCTAAACGCGTGGTTCTTCATATTCTAACTAGCCACCTCCACGCTCGTGCAGCAAGAAACACACTTTCGAACTCGTTTCCCTTCTATTTCACTCAGATTACTTCCGCTGACAATTTGAATCCTTTGCGCGTTCTACTAAAAGTTACATACTCTGGCATTGGCAATTCCAGGGGAAAGTAAGGCTTAACAGGAAAGATAGTTTAAACTTAAAATAAATGTTAGTTAAAATAAATATAAACCCTACATTTGCCGCTGCCAGAATTTGGAAAACTTGGAAGCTGGTCCTAGAAACGACCTATTGGAAAGTTTCCACAATTCTGATCTAAATTTATGAGCCTCATTGACATAACAAAAAAATCTGTTATCTCACAAAAGGTAGAACAAATTTCTGTAGATACTTATTTAATTCTCTCTTCTTACAGCAATCTTTCCCGGACTTCAGCAATCAATCTGTTCTCTTCCTTCCAGTATCTGGAAGGAATAAGTATCAGAATCTTTCTAAATACATTATAATTTACACTTTCTTGACACTGAATAAGTTTCTGTTTTTGAACGATTTATTTTCCTTAGTTACTGCTTAATTCACATTCATTCAAGTATTCAAACATGAATTTAACTTTACCCTGGTTCTCCACCATGTGTGGTGTCAAACGGGAATATTCGTGTTTTAGTATTGCAACACTTCTCCTAAAAACAATGATTTGTTAGAATTCAACGACCAAATAGACACACCTTACTCGACATTCTACAACTCGATGAGCTACTTTAACATTCTTAAAATTCAAGTGTAGGTGGAGAACCCTACAAAACACATTCATTCTAAATTCCCCCTCATTTATCTTTAGACATGCAGGCTTTCGCTCTAAAGCATGATTTTATCTACAGTTTAATACTTAAATTTGAATTCATTGCTTTTGAGCATTTACTTTTAGCATCTAAAATTTTATGCTTCTAGACTAAATTCTACTTTTACATAACTTTCAAGCATTTACGTATATTTACAAAATTCTAATACATATGATTTTTACAATTTACCATAAAATGAATAAGAGAAAAATAAATTTTTACTTTACTCATTCTTCGCCAAGCTGGAGGCACTGAAACTAAAGTTGTTATTAATACAAGAATACGAAGTTATTTTTATCTTCGGCCAAATTTTGGCTTTAACATAAAAGAATTAGTCTTTCGACCAACAGAAACTGCTTGTTTCTAGATTTTATACTTAAAGAAAATAATACTTTTGCCTTAGCTAAATAAAGTAAAATAAAACTAAATCTCAACCGAGACACATTGACTTCCGTCAAAACATAGAACTTTGTATTTACGCATAACATTTCGGAACAAAAGAAAAAAAATGTTATAGAAGATTTTAACTTATCTTTGAGTTTTCGATGATTGTAACTCCGACATCCTCTTCTGGCAGAACTTCTTCCATGTTATAGATTTCATCGACGTCAGTCGTCTCCTTAGGGTCCTTCGAGTGTCGTCCACGTTGCTTCTTCTTTTTCGCCCTCTGCATGCTGGCCTCTTGGAGTGGTAGTCGTCGGGTTGCTGTCTTTTCCGTTTTGCCCCTGGACGGCTGGTCTTGGCTTCCTCCGGTCTGGAATCGTGCTTGGATTTCTTCTGTTGATGGTGGTCTTTTCGTTCCTCCTGCTGTCTTTTCGTTCTCGGGAACGGCGGCCTTGTTTGCACCTGACTCTCTGGCCCTGGAAGCGTTCTCCTCGATGTAGAATTTCTACTGCGATAAGTTGTAAGTGATGTTTTCCTCTTTACCAAAGTGTCTTTACGCGGCGGCTTTGCTTTCTTGTATTTCTTAAATGCTGGAGTCTGACGTTTTCATTTCTTCTTTTCGGTACCGTCGCATGACTTATAGAACGGCTAGGTTTCTCTTCTTGTTCTCTGCTTCTTGGGTTGTGGAACGGGTGACGTTATTTCTGGACCTTCTACTTCTTTTACGCTTGAGTCCTGTAAGAAACTTTCAAGGATTTCAAAATCATTTTGATTATAATATTTTTCACCTGGTCGGGACTTGCTTTACAGATTTCCCCTCTCTCGTTCTTAAGGTACAATACGACTCCCTTGATTTCCTGAATTACATAGGGCCTTCAAATTTTGGAGCTAACTTTGCAGTAAAATTGTCTGGGGCACTTGATAAAGAAAATTTCCGCTTCAACACTTTATCTCCAACTTTAAAATCTGCTTCACGGCGTTTTCTATCATGATATAACTTTTGCCTATTTCTTGCCGTATCCGATCTTTTAACCGCCTGGTCAATAAGTGTTTGCACATCTTTCTGTTTAAATTCTTGGTCTCTTTGTTGCACAAAGAATAATTTATCTAATGGCGTAATTAACTTTCGTCCTAAAAATAATTCTGCTGGGGTTTTCCCGTAGTATCGTGAATTGCCGTTCTTAAAGCATAAGCTAACATATTTATGTAGCCGTCCCAGCGATTGTGATGTGTGCTATTATAACTTCGAATTATTTTTACAATGTTTTAATTAACTCCTTCTGCTATGTTTGCCTGTGGTCTATACGGAACCATTTTGATATGGCGTATGCCAAGTCCAGTGCATATGTTTTCAAATATTTGGCTAACGAATTGTTTACCGTTATCGCTATGTACTTTTTTCGGTGCACCGTATTTTAAAATGTATCTGTGTAAGAATGCATCTGCGACTGTTTTGGCTGACGCGCGTTTAAGTGGAAGAATTTCTGGCCACTTTGAAAAATGTTCTACAATTACTAAAAGAAAACGATTTTTATTTAACTCACTCTGGGGGAAAGGACCAAGAAGATCTATGCCTAAAATTTCATTCGGAAATGTAGCGCGAATGTACCGGCCGGGTTGTAATTAATATCATTTATTAACTGACATTTATTGCAGGACCTGACATACGCAGTTACTATTTTGTATAATTGCGGAAAATATACCGCTTCGCGTACCCTTTTTAAAGCCTTTCTGAGCCCTAAATGACCCGTTGTTTTCGCGTCGTGTAATTCCTTCAAAATGCTTATACGAAGCGAGGCTGGGATGACTGGTTTGTATTCCAGGTTTTCGTTTGTTGTTTTCGTATAAAATAATAAATTATCTATTATTTCATAGTTTTCTGCTCTATTTCTTATCTCATCGATATCTGTGTGTTCAAAGCTTTCAGGGTCTTTCAAATACGCATAGATACTTCCAAATTCAGGATCAGCTTTCAATTCAGCAATAATTGTATCTCTAGAATCTAAAATTTTTGAAGTCAACACAGCGCATTTAAGTTCATTGCCTTCATCGTCCAGTTTTATACGAGAAAGTGCGTCAGCTACATGGTTTTCCTTACCCGGTTTATATTTGATTATGAGATTATATTCTTGGAGTTTTAAAGCCCATCTTATTAACCTGGGCGTTAGGTTTTTCCCTGAGTAAAGTCTACCAACAGCCGCATGATTCGAAAAGACTGTTACTGGCGCTTTGCCGAAATAAACTCGAAATTTGTGTACAGCCATTAATACGGCTAATGTTTCTCTCTCTTTAGCTGTATAATTCCTTTGTGTATGATTCAACGTTTTACTAAAAATTGCCAAAGGATGGCCATTTTGCATAAGAACCGCACCCACAGCATAGTCCCACGCATCTACTGCAATTTCCAGGTTTTCGTCCCCCTCCGGGAATTTCAAAACAGGGGCATTGATAAGCGCTTCTTTTAAGCTTTCGAATGCGGTATTTGCTCCTGCTGTCCACATGAATTTACTTTTCTTTCTTTTAATTACTAACAAGGGTTCAACAATATTAGCAAAATCTTTTATGAATGGCCGATAATAAGAACATAACCCAAGGAAAGAAGAAATTTTCTTGGCGGTGTTGGGAGGTGGAAAATTCTTGATTGCTTTTATTTTTGAATCTTGAGTATCTATACTCTTTTGCGAAATTTTATAACCCAGATATTTAAGTCTTTCGTTGCGAACTTGCATTTTAAGGCGTTAATTTTAAGACCGGCCTCTTTCAATAATTTAAAAACTTCTTCTAGATCTTTAATATGTTGTTCCAAGATACTACTCTTTATAATTATATCATCTAGATAGATTAAAGTCGATTTTCCTAGGACAAGCTTTAGAACAATGTCCATAGCTCTGTGGAATGTTGATGGGGCCCTACACAACTCAAAGGACATGCGTAAAAATGCATAAGTGCCCGATTTTGTTATAAACGCGGTTTTATGTATGTCTTCGGGTCTCATAGCTATTTGGTAGTAGCCAGACGTTAAGTCCAAAGTAGTCATGTATCTTGTAGATTTAATCTTTCTAATAATTTCCTCTAGAACCGGCAAAGGGTAAACTGGGAATTTAGTAATACTATTAAGTTTTCTGTAATCGATAGCAAACCTCCAAGCCCTTTTATCCGAAGGAGGAAACTCGTTCTTTTTCTTACATAGTACGATTGGACTCGCGTACTCACTATTTATGGGCGTTATTATTTTGTTCTTTAACATTTCCTGAATATGTTCTTCTATGATTTGGTCTTTTTGTTTATCATAGCGGTAAGGTTTAGTCCTACAGGGTTTGTCGGCAGTCAACTGTATCTCATGCGTAACTATTTGACAGGTACCAGGCCGTTCTGAAAACAAGTTTGAAAAAGTACTCACCACTTGCTGGATGGCTTGACTTTCATGGTCATTCAAATGGCTAAGGACAACTTGCGGTTGTTCCACTGGTTCCACCACCCTCCGATCCGTCTCCAGCACGATAGAACTTTCCTGGAAATTCAGTTTGGCCTTTGCGGCTTTTAAAAACTCCATACCTAAAATCAGTGGATTAATTATTAATTTTTTACTACAAAAATTAATACTTTAAGGCTTTCGTTTTGAACTTGAATTTTTAAAGATAGTTTTCCAATACAATGACAAGTTTGTCCTTGCGCTGCTATGATTTCTGTGTTTTTATTTTTAAATAATCGAAACCTATTAAAGTTCTTATAAAAAATATCACTCATAAAATTACCTTCTGCTCCTGTATCGATGAGGGCATCTACTGGTACATCGCCAACCAGGACTTGTATAATTGGTAACTGTGAGTTCTATACGATGACCGTATTTAAGTGTCTTCCTGAGGGTTTTTTCAAAACTTCCGGGGTCTGGACCCTCGCTTTCACAGGCCCCTCTACTCGTTTAAAGCTTTTATTTCAACTTCTGCCTTCTGGGTACGCGGACTGTTGTTTTCAAATTTCCTTTTTGGACCTTGACCTTCGAGCTTTGATGACCTTGCTTGATAGCTCTTTCCCCCATAAGAGGGGTTTGCATTTCTGGTCTGCTCATTTGAAGATTGCCTTCGGAAACTTTGAGAATACGATGCCCCTCTAGCTTTTTCCGCTATTCTGCGATTTTGGAACTTGACCGCTAATTCGAAGAGCTCCTGCAATGTGCTTGGGTTTCTAATTTCGAAGTAGTCTTGAACAGCAGGTAACAATCTTGGTAAGATTATTTCAATAATCTCCTCGTCGGGTTTCTTCCCATACAGCATATCCGTCAGCTTAATTTTTCACAGAATAAAGTCCTTCAACTCTTCTATATTCCGTTGATGAAAACTATACAGTTTGGCTTCTAGCCTTGCTCGATCTTTCACTATGGGGAAGGCCTTTAATAACGATTTTTTGAAATTTTCAAATGTATATGTCTGGCCTCCGAATTCCCCTAATAAAAATTTGCCTATATTCTTCCACCACAGCGCGGCGTGTCCTCCTAGTGCAGATGTGGAGATGGCAACTTTTTGTCTTTCAGGCACAGGGTAGAGCTGGAAGTGATTGTCGAGGCATTCTAGAAATATCGCCACCGAATATTTTCCTTCGAAATTGATGTTTGCCTTGATTGACGCTGTCATCGTCTGGACCAGGTATCCAAATCCTTCCAATTGGCTTGCCATTTCTTGTTGTTCTCCAGCAATTTCCATCCAATTTTCGGCCATTTCAGTTCGACAAGTGTTAAGGCGCTAATGTTATGTTGCGCGCTTCCAACCTGCACGCAACAATAGTGGTGACTGCTAAGAACTGGAAAGTAGACAAAGTCTTGAGAAGGGTTTAAATCCCTTTTTATTCAACTTTAGAAATTACAAATGCGTGCTCTTGACGCTCACAAATTACGTCGACCCGGCGGTAAAATAAAAACAAGAAACTAAAAAAAGAATAATAACAAGTGACTAACTACGAGGCTCTCTAAACGTAACTAACCTCACCGCGTTCTAAGATACCGCTGATAATTCAGCAAACTTTTGAATACTACGTTGAAAAATTAACAATCTGGCGAGGCAAGCACACAGGCCGAAACGCGTGGTTCTTCAGTTTCTAACTAGCCACCTCCACGCTCGTGAAGCAAGAAAGCACACCTTCGAACTCGTTTCCCTTCTATTTAACTCAGATTACTTCCGCTGACAATTTGAATCCTTTGCGCGTTCTACTAAAATTTACATACTCTGGCATTGGCGATTCCAGGGGAAAGTAAGGCTTGACAGGAAAGATAGCTTAAACTTAAAATAAATATAAACCCTACACCCTTAATGCAAATAATTATTATCCTAATAAAAAATTAACCAACTTTCCGTTGAAGAAAAAAAAATATGCAAAACTTTTCAGTATTTTACAAACAGTGAAATAAGCAAAAATTAACATAAAAACAACTCAAAAAACATAAAATTCCGCGCAGAATTTTACTCTACAGCACAACTTTATCAAAAAAATCAATAAAAATGTATTATATATGTATATATACATGACAATGAAATATGCCGATTTCTTAAAAACAGTGACATAAGAAATACGATGAAAAATTGTTGCCAAACCCTTATTTCTAAAAGAATGAAACTATTCAAAATGATGCGATTTCATCAAAAATATGTCAACAACAAGAAGACAGGAAAATTGTTGCCAAAATCACATTTTTAAAGATGTGAGATGTGCGAAGTGTACTCGGAAGCTTCATTTAAACATATTTTTAAAAGTACAAAATATTATCAGTTTTCCAAATTTTTTTTGTAAAAGCAGTCGCAAGGATGAATGTTTAACGTGTCCAAAAATCAAAGAAAAATAAACTGTACATTTTTAAAAATAAACTTTTTTAGAAAATATCCCGTTGAAAATGTGTTAAGCTCCATTTGTTAAATAAATTCGTATTTAATCGATTTATTGAAACAAGAAATTTTTTTTAAGTTCGTAAAATATCTAAGTGCTTACGTTTCATGACGATTTGAAAATGGAGTGTGTAGAGTAAAATCTCGCTTTCCTATAGCCCATTATGTCTCCAAATGACGCGGTTTCGTCACAAAACATAAAATAAAAAAAAATTCGAATTCGAATTTCAAAAAAATCGCTTCGAGGTGCACTGGCCCTTGTCTAAATACACCTCATGTAGCAAATTTTGTAGCCCTGTGTCTATTAGCTTACGCGCAGCGCGAACGAAAGAAACACACACAACACACAGACAGACTCTTTCTTTTATTATATGTAGAGATATCATATGGCAAATTTAGAATAATTCTTAAAATAGAAGAAAAATATATGTAGAATAATACATCAAGTATACAATAACACATAATGTGCCATTATAACAAAATTTTGAATTTTCCAAATTTGGAATAAAATGCTAAAACAGAATATATCATGACAAATACTGAATAATACTTAAAATATGGGAAATAAAATATAGCTTAATACATAAAGTATAGAATAGTACATAATATATCATATAATAAAATTATAATTTTGAATAAAGTGCTAAAGTATAGGATAATTATGATATATAATAAAATTAATAAAATAGAAGTATAACATGTAGAAGAGAATAAAATTGTATTTTAGAGTTCATGATCACAAATAGTTTTCAGTATTCATTAGGCAGAGTTCATAAGTGACTAAAGTGTTCATGATTACAGAGATCATAAAAAGTTTCTCGTTTAAGTTCATATATTTTACATGACTCATACAATATTCATAGCTCATTTTTGTCATGACACAGCAAATCAATATCATGACTCACCTTTTCAGTTCTAGTTTACTCTGACGACTCAATTTTTATATTTCATTCTGTTTATTATGGATTTTGCAAGGCTTTTTTTATTACGATCAGTACAAATAAGTATTTGTGACAAAGATCGATAATTATCTTAAAATTCTACAAAGGTGAAAATTAAATATTTTGTTATATTTCGTCTGTTGTAGATGGGGTTACTCTGCATAGATTTAATCCAATTGTGTTACGTTTGGGTGAATTTGTTTCATATTAGAATGAAGATGTTGAAGTTTGCTGATCGTTCTTTTGAATTATATATCAATATTTCTGGGTGCGCGAATATGAAACGTTTTCTTGAGAGGAGATGAGAAAAGATAGTGATCACTGTCTCCTTTCTAGCAGCATATACAGAAGTCAGTGTCTATTAAGTTTCTTTGATGAAAATAAACACGATATGGCCCATGGCCAGTAATATTACATGTTAAAAAGGATTATGTACTCTTGGCGTCAGTATTCCAATAGGGGTAGAACTAGTAATTTCATCGACCTGTAGATGCGTTATTCCATTGTTCTTGGCATATTTGGATAATTTGTTCTTTTATGGGCAGTCGAAGATAAGATTTGGGAAATTTCGTATATAGAAAATTGCTTTCTTGATTAGGAACAGCTTCTTTGCAAGTTTGTCAAATGTTAAGTTACCGGCATTTCTACTATGGCCTCTTATCCATGATATATGAATTTTTAAATTATCTGTTGTTTTAGAGAGGTTATTGATGTCATAAACAATAGAAGTCTGATTTTCTGGGTTAGAGATAGCATAGATGGCAGATTGACGGTCAGTATTAATATTTGATTCTATAATTAAATACTTCAATTGAATTGTTTTTAGTTTTAGCGTTTATTGCTGTTTTTATTTTTGTGTGTGATACAGCAGAGATGTCTATTGTAAGGAGCAGGGCACATTTCGTAATCCTCTGTGTTGTATATGGTTTTGTTATAAGTAATATTATGGCGAATTTCATATATTGTAGAATCAATTGCTTCCTGAATGGATTCGACATGGAGTGGAATAGTTCCAGCTAAGATATTAAGAGTAGTACTGGAGGTATTTCGAAAGCCTCTGGAAATATTAAGATTAAATTGTCGTTGTGTTGAGGTAAAAATTTTTTTTTCTTGTGGTTATAGGGAATGCCCAGATGGCAGAGCCGTAGGTAATCATTTTGGTTATTACTGTACGATATAGTAATTTGGTGATATGGCGATTTAAACCCCAGTTTGTGCCATGCACATGTCGAAGATTTTGACTTATAGAATGTGTGCGAATTTTAACCCATTAACGGTTTCACCCAGATTTTCTGGTTCTTTTATGCAGGTCTCTTAACGGTTCGTTACGGATTATTGTTAGTTTAAATGTACCCTCGAAAACGGACAGTCCCGAGTTTTTGTACTATCGAAAAAACACGCCAAAAAGGACTAGCCCGTATTTTTGTATGTCTTCCAACCCCCAATGCCTAAGGGGACAAGGGTCCATGCAATGCTCACGACAATGGGTAATGGCTGTCATTAGCGTGGGGAGAAATCTCTTTGATGTTTTGGGATAAAGGCCTTACACTGACTCTAAAGAAACAAATTTATTACCAGTTACAAAGTGGATGCATATATAAAGGGATTTAAAAATTTCCGTTTTAGAGCAGTTATTGAATAAAAAATAGAACTTTTTACAAAATGAACGTTTACCTATAAGAGCATTAATGAATTAAAACGAGAAAAATAAAAGTAATAAATGCAAACATAAAAAACTGAGAATGCAAATCTTTCAGATTTTACATTACGCCCAGAGGGCGTTTTTTAACGGTTTGTGGGTTACCTTTATTTTTAAATATCATGTTCTTCGCACTTAAACCATAAAACTTCAGTTAAACATCAATACCGCAAAATAAATTTTAAATGAGCATATCTTTAGAATTTCCGATACACAGTCTCGCCCGTTGAAGATAATTTTTTATATTATTATTTTCATACAGTGTTGCCTTTGCTCGCTTTAAAATCGTTGAGTTTCTTAATAAAAAATTCATTGAAGTTTTACGAAATAGGAAACATATAATAAAACAAATTCCAAATCTCGGCTTTGAGATGCCCATATTCGGGTGAATTTCAAGGCAGATAGCCCTCGAGTGCTCTGCCGTAATCTAATAAACCAAAACCATTATTTAATTTCAATAAATATAATACAGGGCTGTAATATGTGGTAGCAACAGTTTGAAAAGTGAACTGACATAGTTTTCAACGGAAAATGAAAAAATGAAGTTAATAGACCTTCTCGGTTAACGCCCTTTGTTTTAAAAATAATGTATTGTGTAATTTAATGGGAATACGAGATTAAATAATTCTCTTTAAAAAATTCTTCACGAATTTAAAAAATTTATATCACGAATAATAAAAACGTGAGGCTGTCTTGATAAATTTATAAATATTATTCATCTGACAATGCGATTCAATTATTTGATTTCGTAGTTTAAGAGCCTATGATTCTTCTTATAAAACTGTACCGGAATTTAGCAAAGATGCTATTAAGTAATCTCTTATTACCATTAATCTATGCGATAAATTATTATTATTGTTATTATTACTTTTGGTTCAGTCTTTATTTACTTCCAAGTATCCTTTTACCTCAAATAATCGAAAAATATATATAAATTTAAAACAAAATTCGCTACCAAATCAGAAATTAGGTTACAAATTTCATGCAAATTTTATTTCAAAAGCTATTTTACGCTCTGTAAAATGATTCAAACTTAAAAATTTAAGATTTTTAGTTTATTCATAAATGGAAATATGCGCAAAAAATTTCTTCGACATTAAATTTTAAAAACTCTAAATCGAATTATTATCATCCGTAAACGTAATTGTACAAAATCTGAATTCAATAGCTTATCGATAAGCAGTTCAAAAATCGACGACGAGCTTTTGATTAAACACCGTGAATGAACAGAATACAATTTTTGGAACAGCTCTATTTTTAAGCACTTTGGAAAGATCGGTAAGTTGTTGATATAGCATAACCGTTACTTTTATAACATTCTTGGCATTATGAAACGTGTAAGTGACATTCATAAGCGATTCCCGACACTTCTGTTCATTTGTCAAAGTGGCTGCTTTTGAAATTATTGTGAAGCTCACTCGATGTGCTCCACTATCTATGATACTCAATAAAGATATTTAATAATGTTTTATTTCTATACAGAAATACTGGTAAAATTAAGAGGTCAAATATTTAATTATTTGAGTTATATAACTACTTATACTGTCTCAAGAAATTTTGAGTCATTTTGTAAAAATAATCTTTTCTTTAAAATTCCTTTTTCCCCCCTACCCCTATGCTTCATGACTTTATTACTATTCTGATGAATGGAAGGTTTTTAGAGACATTTCATTTTTTTTAACAGCAAGAGACATGAAAAATGAGCAATGCCTTACCCGGGACGCGAACCACGGACTTCTCGAATGCGCGCCGAGCGTACTGAGACCACGAATGCATGCTAAAAGGGCGGGAGAAAATACCGTATATACTCCCCCTTTTAAAGGGCGACTGGGGATTAGGGGACCGAATCGCCAAATCCTTGCGGCGGAGAATCATCATCCACCACCTTTTTTGGTTTGGGTGCCACTATAGAAACATTAGGTTATTTCGAAGCAGGACATGTGAAATAGGAGCAATGCCTTCGCCGGCACTCGAACCACCAACCTCTCGAATACACGCCGTGCGTGCTGACCATTACACCACGAAGGTATGCTAAGAAGGCGGGAGAAAATACCTTATAGGTTACGAAAACCAAAAGTTCAGTAGGTAGTCACAAATCTAACTAATAAATGCTCTACAAATACAACTTTTAATATTTTAGCAGAATTTTTTGGAAACGTATTTATATAGATTGTTTTAGAAATCGACACAGTTTGATGCCAGTTTAGAGGAGGGGTTGTTTATGAGCGTATTAAAAATGCTTTTCCCACTCAAAATGTTAACTACTTTAAAATAATAATTCATAATCGCACTGAATCTGATGTTTACAATTATTTCCCCTGAGATTTCTTTAAAAAGAAAGAATTACAATTGTGTTTAATGCAGAAAATTTAATGGAATTGGCATCTGCGCAAGAGGACGGAAACTATCAGGGAGAACTTTCTAAGGAAAACTAGATTTCCTTCACATTGAACGTAGAAAACTTTCACCGAACAAGCGTGTTCAACAGGATTTGAACTTATGTAGGATTACCAGTACTCAGCGGTTTTAGCGCTTGGCCACCGCAGGCCGATTAAAAATCTTGTTTAGAAACCTTTAATCTTGATTTAGTGTGACAGGTGCCGTAATTTGAAGGTAAGGATTACTTGAATACAGCAAAACACACGAGGACTATCTGCTTTTAAGGAAAGAGATGCCTTCGTAGAGGACTTTTTAACGAGAAAAGTCTCATATTCATGTTATATATAGGGAAAAACATGGAAAAATACCTTTCAGCCATCGTATTCGTTCGTCAGGGTGTAAATCGAACTACCAGTATTTACCGGCCACTAATATGACCGTAGTTGAATAGGGGAAATAACTGTTGGATTGTAAGGCATAAATTAAGAAATTAAAAAAAAAACACTTCTGAGGTAATCTTAAACCCAAATTAAGTTTTTATTATAATTATGAAAGAGTTCAACTCATTTGTTAATTTTTAGATCGTTAAAATTAGTGTGGCTTTAATGAATGATTATTTAGACCTGTTACAGGAAACAAATACATCAAAAGTTTCCTTTAAAATATCAGGAATTATTGAAAAATCTTCTGTAATTTATAAACGAGAAAACGTATTTATCCAGATTTTACATGTGTGAAAAAATAATGAATTTGATCTTCCCTAGTAGAGACATTTGTAATTATATTTCTAGTTCCAAATTCAAAGTGAGAAATCTAGGTGCCTGAAGCCAGAGAACACTATCGATTCTTCTTGGCTTCTATTTTCAGCGACGAAATAGATCAACTGCATGTAATTTCTATGATTTTTCTCAACATGTAAACTAAATGCGTGTAAGTGTTTCTTAGAAAGCTCGTCGGATGTAGAATACCTTTATCTTGGTAGATAGATATCGTGTGCTTTAGTAAATTTAGCAAATCTAAACACAGGGCCGACAGTACTATGTTTGAGGCCTTTCTCTAACATAGTCGAATAGTGTATCGAACAGTCGAACAATGAAATCCCCCTACATCCCCTCTTTTACTTACTTTTATACTTTTATCTCAATATTATATATTGCATCCACAAAAATTTCTCTAAATTAATGTTATTTGGAATCGAAAACCATTTTATGCTTAAATACATCTTTCCAGATGTTTGTCTTTTACTCACTGAGAGTCAATGCTTCTTGAAGATGTCAATTCATGAACGAAAAATTATTTCTTGATTTTCCGGTTTCCCCTAACCGTTCCCACAAAGGCCGAACCTTTGGGCAAAAACAGCCCTCCTATGATGTTAATTCCCCAGTAAAAGAGAGAGCACTGAACGGGGTAAAGTAGTAGAAATCTTGACTTTCCTTTTCACTCAAAATTCAAGCATTCCCAAAATCTACTATAAAAGATATACTCCCTAAGGTATAAAATTTTTGTGTAATGAAATTATAAAATGCAATCTATATATATATGCATTATAATATATACATATGCTAAAATATGAATGCATATATATATATCATTGATTATATATATATATATATATATATATATCATTGATTATATATATATATATATATATATATCATTAATGACATATATATATCAATTAAACCTTTAGACACACTCACACACATACATAATCAGATATATTACATATATAGAATCACATAGTATCAGTAGGCGAAAGAAGAAAATAAATCCTACTGGTGAAAGATTGCTGAAGAAATTCAAAGCATAATGAAAGTTTCTTTTATCTTGGAATCAAAGAACTTTTTTATAGCTTTAGTTTTTGGGAGACTATTAGATTAAAATGTAATAAATAAATAAGTATATGGAAGAAAAATAAATCTTTAAAGGAAGAAAAAGGAAAAATAGAACCAAACAATCAAATCATTTTCAGCATTAAAACCAATTTTAAGTACGACAGTATATTTTCCTGCCGATACGAAAACTTAAGAAAATAGACAGAAATCTGCATTGTCCACCTATCAATATACGACAAATGGAATAACGATACAAGAAAAAGTAAATTTGAAAAATTTGCGAAAGCGGAATAATTTCGAATGCTGCACAAATAGAAAGATACCATGCAGATACATTGGATTTTTTTCGAAGCAAGAAATGCGAAAATTCAGCAGTGCCCTTTTTGTGCTTCTAGTAAGGAGGTCTTCCAAATTCTAGCTGGAAGGACTTCCATTTATAACAAGATAGTGAGAATGGTATAATTCCATATTATTTGTTTTCATTTAAAGGGCGAGAGAGAAGAAGCACGAGGCACTGTCGGAATAATTCATGTGTTTATCTTAAAAGTAACGAGAGAAAAACTATGTTAAAAGAAAAGGCACGCATATCGAAATTGTTTCCTGTACTACTGACAAATTGTTATATGGCATGCATACTATAATGTTCATGAATAATTGATTGCTAGTAGATTAATACAGGCATAGCATATTTCTAGGGACTAATTTGCTGTAATTTCCAATTTGATTTTTGCATACTTTTATATTTAGGACACTAATTACATCACACTGAAGATTACTCAATGCAATAATTCCATTGCAGTTTTATAGAAAATTATAAAATTTTCAGTTTCAATAAACAAATATATAATATTTCGATGACTCAGCAGGTAACATAATTTATTATCTTTCAAGTTTTTTTCGAAAACACCTCGGCAGATATAGAATCAGCCGCAGACTGTACTAACTTTAGCAAGCGGCAGTATCTGAGTGTTCACATTTCTGTTTATAACTGCAATAAGAACAAGTATAAGTTTGA
Organism: Stegodyphus dumicola; assembly: GCF_044657685.1. Lineage (NCBI taxonomy): Eukaryota > Metazoa > Arthropoda > Arachnida > Araneae > Eresidae > Stegodyphus > Stegodyphus dumicola. The sequence continues at coordinate 13,560,312 of NC_140772.1, read as the reverse complement.
AAAGTTTACCAATGGCTATGTGGATAAAAGAGATGATCATAAGTATTTTGACCTGGTTTTGGTTTCTGGTCAATACGTTGGCGGTAGGGAAGATTTCGTGGTTTTTTCCATGTGAACTAGTTTTCTTTATAAATTCCTCTAAGTCTTTCGTTAAGTACATACAAAGTTGCTACATTAAACATTAGTAAGTGTTTACATAGGTAAACATTTTAAAAGCGACTAGCGTAAAGAAAGATTATTTAAATTATGTTTTTTAAAATGCAAATTCAGAACACTGAAAACCAAACAGTAAACATTATAAGACTAATTTAATAATCTTTGGTTTGGTTTACTTGAAAACTTTACTTAAAAAACTTTGAAATTTACAATGTTTACAACAAACTATTATTCTGCCATATTCATCGATTGCGTTAATCAAAATCTAAAATTATTTAACGTAAAATGTAATTATCCGAAAATTATGTAAAATGAGAATTTTTTCCAACTATATCTGTAGTTTACAATGGCTAGAAAAAAAGATAGCTCTAGATAATGAGTATTTCTAGAATGAAAAAACTCTATTGACTAGAAATAGTCTTTCGATACCTTAGTGTCAGTTAGCCTGCGGAGGTCAGGTTCCCTTCAAAAAAAAAAGTAAAACTGTTTAAAATGCATATAGTTTAACGCTTCCTATTTTATTTTGAATAACATTTCAAAAATAAAACTCGTGTTGGTTACGAACCAAGCAATTCTTAACGGGATAAAAAGCCGTACTTTGATAATGCTAGGAACGTGCATTCAGTTTTCGTCGTTTTAATAAAATCCATTATGATACTTATGCTGGTAATTATAAACTGCATTTACGGATACAGAAGTATGATTAATACTCTAATATCACAGAATGTAAGCTTTTTATGCTCTGACAAGTTTTGTCAAGATACCAATTTTTAGTTCATATACAAGTCGTAAATTCCCTAGCCAGATTCCTTTTTTATATAAATAGATGCATAGAGGAGAAAATGGAACAGTTAATTATATTTTTTATTCTTTTTCAAAATTTAATTCTTTTAGATATAATTTTTAACGATAAACGATATTCTGCTAAGTTATAATACAAAAATTATTACTAATAATAATTTATATCCTAATATTTATATCCTAATTTAATAATATTTATATCACTCAAAACAGAATTGGAAAACTCATTCAAATCATATTACGATTTTAATCAAAACATTTTACGAAGTTATGGGAAAAAGGAATTTTGGGGTTTGTTTGATTTTTAACGGTGAATTCAATCATTAAAACATTTTTACCGTGTTTCCTCATTCATAAAACATTAGCAAAATAATTTACTAAATAATTCTTAGATGTAATAGTATTCTTGTTTATCTTTTGTTATATGACTAAAAATAAATAAAAAAGCAGCTGGTATTCAATATTATTTTATTTAATTACAAATACTTGGCTATTGGTACTCAAGACATAGTCTTTCCATATTATCACTTTTCTATTAGGCCTTGAAATTATGTTAACGACCTAATAGAATTCGGAAAATTCTATGATTGCATAAAACTGCGGGAGGTGCTAATAATGACAAATTTTAAATGAAAATAGAAATTTATTTAAATAAATTTATTTAAATTCTATTTGTGAGTGTCTGCTTTATGCATTTAATGTATCAAATGCAGAAAAGTGAGAAAAATCCATCCAACACAGAGAAATAATTCTTTCTAGTCTGTGGTAAGATTGTATCAAATTCATTTAAACTTCCGTTTAAATTCGAAATGCGATCTCTCAAATCAACGAAGTAATACATTTTTGGCTTTAAATTCTACATTAGTAGCAACTGTATAATAGCTAAACTTGCCAAAATATTTGTAGAAAACCGCCAAAATTCTAGAAATTGCTATAAAATCCCGAAAAATATTAGGAAGATTATGCTTGCCAATTCCACGCTGAAAAGACGAAGATGAGCTCGACAGTAAACGAACAACTTGTGAAAAAAATTCAACGCTAAAATATAAATGCATATGCGAAATTTTCCAAAAATTTCTGATAAATATTGTACTCTCATCGTAAATACGTATGGACTTATAATGTGATGAAAACTGAGTCGGTAAAAGAATGGATTAAAATTTAATTTCCCAAAATAAATTGGTTTACTAAAACTAAATAAAATAGATAAGTAAATAGTAAAAAAATTGTGTAACAAAATAAATAATGATCTTTCTTAAAATACTGCCCAATAAAACATGTCGAATAATTGAATGTTCACAAGCTTGGAAGCTAAAATTCTAAAAAGATTTCGGAAAATTCGGCAGTCACATGTTAAAAGAAACAAGTCTACAGGCTACTAGTACAAAGAAAGAGGAGGGAGACGAAACTAAACGGAACAACTACTTCTTGGCATTCAATAGCGGGGAGGCAATTTTATGGCTTATCCATCACACTCATGGAGGTAGGAAAGGGAGGAGGGGCCATTTCTCGCTAGAAGTGAAGCACTGCTTTGAAGCTTGGGTCACCAGACGGGGTGTTTTTTGTTTACATTCAGAAGCTCGCTTGACAAGATTCTGATAGTATTTCGACACACGACAGTTCCATAGAAATCGAAAAAGGGACACTCTCGCATGAAAGAAACATTCATAGTGTGATGGATAATAGCAATTTGTATAGTTTACTGACATTTACGCAAAAATCACATCTTGGTTATTTTTCGATAACTAACAACAGCGATTTTGATTATGAATTTGTTTTATAAAATTCTAAGCTGTTGCACTACAAAAATATAGATTTTTAAGAAAAATGTTATGCTTAAAGAATGAAAAATACCTTACGGTACATTTAAAATTGTATACGTCTTTCGATACCCTTGATAGAGTATTCGCTACTTTTATTTTATTTTCCAAACGTCAAAATGTTTTAAATAAAACAATTTTTTTCACATCCATATATTATTGTAACATGTACCTTTTAAAATATTTTAGAGAAGAGGCTTTACTGCTGCTCATTTTAAACCCATCGTTTTAATTTTATATATCTGAAAAATAATCACTTTGGGCTTACAAGTTTTACTTATTTGGGTTAATTAAAAATAAAATTACTATCAAATGCTGCAATCCTCGTCAAAATTAATAAAATACACGACAAGTTAGCTTTCCCTTCATTTGGAACCACACATTTGTGTAAAATTATGTACAGTTTTACACAAATGTGTGGAACAGAAGAGGGATACATTTGCGAATTTGGCGGAAGTACCATGTGCGGTCAAGATGATGTGACCATGCGAACGTGCTACATCATCAAGACAGCTTATTCAGAATTTGAAAAAAAGGGTAATCGACGGAGGTGAAAACATTTGTATATCCTGCCAAAGGAGGTCCGATCATGAATGATCCTCTTATTGATTCCAGATTGTTAAATGTTTCCCACGCAAGTCTTTTTTTCTTGGAAATTCGAGTTTATTATTAAGCACAAACACAGCATTTTAAGAGTAGAAATACTAGTATTAAGTAAACTGGAAGGACAAAGCCTATTCACATCTTTAAATGAACATTTGCTTGAAACTGATCCAGTGCATAATCACATTTTACATTTAATGAGAGCAATTATTAAACAATATTTGCAAATAAGGTACTTTTATTTTTGCAAAAATGTTGTAAATAGCTCAGTATCTATGCGTCAGTTGTACACAAAACTTATCTTATTTCATGGTCAGTGATTAATAGAGTTAATTTTAAGTGAAAAAATAAAGTTTTCTCTCTATTTTTTAAAATTTTATTTAACAACATGTTTAGCTGCTTACTAAATGTAATAAAAAATTATGAATGAAAAATCTTTGTTATTCAATACATATACTTGAGTAGTGGTCCTCTATTTTTGAAAGTTTCAAGACATGAAAAAGTGTTATAAATTGGTATATCAACATACTTTGTATATTGTTACCTTCTGGATTACCTCACAGTATGAAAATTTCAGGTAAGTGAATTTAGATCAATTAGTTGATTTAACTGTTTTAAAAAAATGAAGCTATTATGCAGAGTAAGGCAATCAAGATTGCGATCGGATGACAATACGGTTAATTATGTGAATTGGATAGTTATTATTTATTATATTATCAAAGAATTATTAAACTGTGTAAAATTGCTAAAAGAGATCTGCCAAAATTTATTTTCTAGAAGATTTGAAAAGTTTGAAACTTGATGGCTAAATGTAAATATAAAATTATGTATGTTAAAATATTTGTAATTAGGCACATAGGTCAGATTAAGTTTTTATTAAATAGAGTAACGCATGCAAGGGCTATCTGCCTAAAGAGAGAGATGCCATCGTGGAGGAATTTTGAAGAAAAACTGACCTTTGAGTGGGTATTAAAAATAATACTTATAATTTTCATTCAAATTATATTCATATATATTTTTTATGTAAAAATTTCGGGTGTATGCTAAATTAGTGTAAATTACTTTACACGAAAAATATAGTGAATGCACAGAAATTAAAGATTTGCACATGCCGGAAATGAAAAATAGGAAATATGTATGGGTATTTATGCATGTGCTTGCAAAAAGCATGTATCTGCCTTTGAAAAAATACTTAAATATTCATTAAATTATTTATAAATGTATTTGAAATGAAGAATTTATTCACTTATAAACAACTGTGAAAGTACTGTGAAGAAATCTAATGATTAAATGTATCTAATTTATAATGATTATAAATGTTATCTAAATATATAATAACCTTAATATTGAGTTGTAAACATAAATTGAAATCCTGTTGAGAAATACGTTATAAAACTATTTAAGCAAGAATTGTTCGTATTAGAAAGCAATCTGTTAAAAGGTATTATAAAGCAAATGCTATGAGATGCGCACTTAAGAACGTAATAAAGAGTTTTGGGATATGTATTGTTGAAATGAAGGGTAAAAAAAAATCTGATAAGTATAATTAAAAGAATTATTTCCCTTACATTTTATAATAACTCAGTTACAAGTTTTAAATAATACTTAAAAAAAAATTATTTTATTCCCCTCCAGAAATGTTCAGAGAAAGTCAAATACTATTTAATACCTATTTAATTATTAGGAATTAGCGAAATACTTATTTAAAGTATTTCGCTAATTCCTAATAATTAAATAGGTATTAAATTTATTAGGAATATTTGTTAGGAATTAGCGAAATACTTATTTAAAGTATTTCGCTAATTCCTAATAATTCTCTAATTTAAAATGAACCGAATAGAGCATTAATTATAAATTGACTTACATTTTTCGATTTAAAAGATGCCTCAGAAGCCAAAAAATCATGTCATATTTAAGAAAGTATTTTAGGAAGAAGCTCTATAAATAGAAAAGAAATAATGCATAATTTTAATATTAATAATGTAATAAACTTTGATCTTAATTTTTGTACCTTAACCGAATAAAATCGAATTAACTTAATTTTTTTTTCTAATGTAATTAACGAAAACTTGTGAAAATATTTCATTCAAATTAAACCATTCTGAGAAAACTGTCCTGTGAAAAGTATAGCATTTAATTCCGTTCAGAATGAAATGTTGTTTAAAAATATGTTGTTTTCATATACTTAGAACTCTGAAATGTTGTAGAAAAAGAAAATATATACATTTATATGTATATTTACGACGTAATTACAAAATATTTACACCCGAACGCGTCAAATCCCATAGAACTCAATGGTAAATGACCCAATGTTTTGGTCACCACGTAGGGATCGCCGGTGCTTCAGAGCTGGGTACGGAGAAACTTGTTTAGGGCGACTCCTTCTTACTTCCTACCTCCATGATCACACTAAGGGGAAGCAAACATACTGCCTTAGGCTGGGCCATCTTAGAGAGATTTCAGAAAACGAAAGCGATTTTTTTGGAGGGGTTTGTTGTCTGACAACGCCACCGTTTTCGAAGCATTTCGTTCCGAGAGGCGGGCTCGTTGATGGGTTAAGTTCTTTGAGATATTCGATAAGATGTTGTTTTCATGTATTATAATTTCCTAGGTATTTGATTGATTTAGTATGCTTGATTTTTTTCGCCATTTATTTTAACAGAAAGTTGCTTAGTAAGATTTTATCCAGGTTTATTATTTGTCATGATTCTAGATTTGAAGGATTAAATTTCAAATTTAATTTTCTTGCATTTTTGCTGGAATATGGCTATTATTTCTTGACAATTTCTTCGAAGGATTAAGTAGGACCTTCCACTGATAACAAATGCGACATCATCGGCGAAAGCAGTAAAGGCCGCCATAATGAATCAAAGGCTGATTCAAGATCTAAGCTGATTATTGCGGAGTGTAGGTTATTGATTTTATTAACATCGATTTGATTTAGGCCTGCACTGGTTGCATCAATGGTAGATTTTTGCTGCCTAAATCCATACTGATTTTCCTTGATGTAATTTTGATGTTGAAATTGGTATTCAAGTCTTCCTATAATACAACGTTCAAGAATTTCTCCAAGAGCTTTTATGTATAATTTGAATGCAGATTCTATCTGGTCCAGGAGCATTTTTGTTATTGGGTTTTTCAATAATTCGATTGAGTTTCATGGATGTAAATGGGATATCATTTTCGTGGAAATAGATTAAAACGAATTAATCTTTGTTCAGTTGAATCATCATATATGCTTTCGTTTGGTTGAATAACATCTAGGATGTTTTCTAAAGTGATCTTCGTAACATTTTTATCATTATTTCCCGTATTAGTGACTGTAAGTTGCGTTGGGTGGAAGATTTTGTTGGTTTCAATTTTGTACAATGAGCCATACGTATTCTGGTTGTTTGAACAATAGTTGCACCATGCTTAACGTTTTTCAGATATTATTTGCTTTTTATATGAGGCTTTTCGTTTTTTGTATTTTTGAAGTAGGTTGAGTCGTTCTTCATCAGTTTGCGATGATTTGAGTTTTCTTCGTAATGCTCGTGTTTTGTGTGTTTCTTTGCGGAGTTCTTTCGTCACCAGTTGATTTTTATAATGAGAATTGATGACCTTTTGAAAAAGGTACGTTCTTAGGTATCTTGAAACTTTCTGATAAGTTCCTTGGTAATATTATTAAGTTCTGTTTTTGTTGTACACAGAATAATAGAATTTAGAAAGTCATTTGAAATTGAATTGAACATTTGTTGAAATTTCTTTTCTTTGTTATTATTGATTTTATATCTTGTAAGTGCAGTAAAGGACGTATATTCAGTTATATCAAAAGAGATATATTTGTGATCAGATTCAGTGTTCATCTAGTATTGATCTGTTGTTAATTTTATTATCAAGATGTGTTGTAGAAATAAGAAGATCAGTCCAATCTTTATTGTAGGTATTATCAAAGGTAGGTCGGTCAGTAAAATGATTATGTAGAATGAGATTGTTTGCATTTAAAAATTCTTCAAGTATTTCTCCTCTGTGATCGGTTTGTAAGTATCCCCATTAAGTACTATGGGAGTTAAAGTCTCCACTAATAATATGCGGAGTATTATTATTGTTGTAAGATTTCATTTAGTATGGATAAGGTTTGACTTGGATTTTTGACGGAGATATATAGATACTAGTAATAAGAAGCTGAGATGCATTAGTATTGATTGAAATTGTGATTATATCTCGAGTATTAATCCTTATTGTAGAATTCCATTTATTGTTTGGAATGAATATAGCTGTACGAGGAGATAAAACACCGGTTGAAGCATGACGTTGAATAATTGTCCAGTTATTTGGAATTCTTCCTACTTTGCCAGGGATGCAAAAAGATTCTTGTGTTATAATAAAATCTGCCAGATAATCTACTTGATACTGACTTAGTTGGTCGGTGGCAGTTTCTCTCTTTGAAGATTTATTTTGAGAAAGCGGATGACATTATTATTCTTTTTATTGATGGAAATGTTCTATATATAGTCTGAAGGATCTTGTATTATTGTTGATAATATGTATTGGATTTTACTCGTCTAACTTCTGTTTGATATGTGGACCAGGAAATAGCTAAAGCTGGATGTTTACACTCAAAGTTTGCTTCATACATTTCATTGTTAATCCAGCAGTTTATGCAGTACGGAGTTTGGGAAGAACGCAAGAAACATGATAATTTCCGATGAAGAATGAGCATTTTGGTTTGTTTGTCTTATGGGAGAAATCCTGGCAGATTTGACATCTGCGTACACCGGTAAACTCGGTTATTTTATTGGTGCGCCATCCAATATATATTTGTTTTTTACTCATAAAATTTTGGAAAGTTTTACCGTGACATTTTATGATCCATTTATTATTTTGATCATTCAGTTTAAGTAAAGGTCTTAGCTCGGAAATATTATGTTTCTTGCGCGATAATTTGAATCAGTTCATCAGAGTTGAAATTTTTTGGAATATTATGAATTGTGCATTTTGTTATTCTGGCTTCAGGAAATTTTATGTTAACTATATCTTTTGCAACTGTTTTGGCAATGAGGTTATAACTGATTTTTTTCTATATCTTCTGGATTATGACAGTGTATTGCAAGGCCCCCTTGAAGAAGGGTGTTTACTTTTTTGACGTTGATATTTAATGTTTGCAGTGCTATTATTTGCAGTGGCATATGATTTATTTGTTCTATTTTTCTTTTCCGGTTCTTGCTTCGTTTGGTCATTAAATCAATGGTTCTACAGTCGTTATCCAGTTCTGGCTCTTTTCGCAGTTCATCCGGTTTCCTTTTCGGGTTTGACAGTTCTTTTCCGGTTCCAGCTTGTTTTTCAGATTTGTATTCTTTTCCGTTTTTTGCTTCTTTTCCAAGTATTGCGCCTTTTCTGACTCGTCTATATTTTCCAGTTCTGGCATCATTTCCGGCTCTTGCTTCGTTTCCTGTATTTGCATTTTTTCCAGTTTCTTCTTCTTTTTCAGTTCTTCTTTGTCTTTTATTTTTTGCATTTTTTCCAGTTTCTTCTTCTTTTTCAGTTCTTTGTTTTTTAGTTTTTGCATTTTTTCCAGTTTCTTCTGCCTTTTCAGTTCTTCTTTGTTTACTTGTTTTTGTATCTCTTCCAGTTGTTTCTGAATTTTTAGTTCTTCTTTCTTTTCTAGTTTTTGAATCTATTCTAGAGTTTGCTTCTTCTTCAGTTCCTGCTTCTTTTCTAGTTTCTGTTGCTTTTCCAGTTTTTGTTTGTTTTTCAGTTCTTCCTTCTTTTCCAGTTTTTGCTTCTTTTTCTGCTCTTGTTTCATTTTCAGTTCTTACTTCTTTTCAAGTTTTTGCTTCTTTTCCTGCTCTTGCTTCTTATTCAGTTCTTGCTTATTTTCCAATTCTTGTATGTTTTCCAATTCTTGTATCTTTTCCGGTTCTTGCTTCTTTTCTCGTTTTTGTATCTTTTCCAGCTTTTGCTTCTTTTTCAGTTCTTGCTTCTTTTCTCGTTTTTGTGTCAATTCCATTTTTTTCTTGTTTTTCAGTTCTTGCTTCTTTTCCAGTTTCTCCTTCTTTTCCTGTTCTTCCTTTTTATTCAGCTCTTGATTCTTTTTCAGCTCTTGCATCTTTTCCTGTTCTCGCTTCTTTTCTAGTTCTTTCTCGTTTTCCAGTTTTTGCTCCTTTTCATGATCACAAGGAGGGTTTTCCAATCTACAAAATAATCAGTATCTCTTTATTTCAGTAGTAAAAGAGTGAAAGTAATGCAACGAAGATCACGTTTAACATGTACAACACTTCCATATTTAGATACTATATAACACTTTTGTCTCAGTTTCATAGGGAAAAATCTAACCGTAGATTCATTGCCTGACAGAATGTTTTTCTACAAAGGGCGAATTTTTAGTTTTCGTTGTTAGGACCTAAAGCCCATCAGAGAAATTAACTCTTTCGCATCGAAGTCGCCCGAAACGCCCGTCCATTCAGGAAACAGCAAACCGCCGCAACGCCTCGTTTATTTTCTACCTAGTTCTTTCCCCTCCACGTTAGTATGTATGGCTCATTGGTTTCGCGAGTTGTTAAAAGACATGTCAATCATTCTTTTGAAGTAAATAAAGGAGAAAAACGGAAAGCTATTGACGTTCGCAGGTGCAAACCGGCCCTAAGGTGAAACTGCACACAATGGATGAAACCGGAGGGGGAAAGCAAAACTATTCCAAGACAAATTCGTAAACACGGGCGTTTTCGATGTTTATTGAAAACAGATTTGGTCGTCCCTCGATGCGAAAGAGTTAAAGCATTTGGCATGATTTGTATGCAATAAGCGACCACCATGAATCTCACGTAGAGCGTAATAAGTTGCAAAGTTTTAGTGCCTTCCTTTTCCTTACTTAATTTTTACATAAATTGTAATATAAATAATAGTACTAATAAACAGGTGGCTTAAAAGCAGAGGGAAAGAATGGCGAAAATTGCAAAATAGGAGGAAAAAATGAAACTGAAATGAAAAATGAAACAACTACAAACAAAGGATGGAAAAAGCATTTTAGAAGATATACAAGTAACGTACTTTCTGAATCAGCAAAATCTGTATTTAAACGAGTATAAGTTTGAAAGCTTTGGATTCATTTACATTTTTGAATCAATTACTATTTCTTACGCATGCCAGATATATTAAATTTCTTCAATTTTTGTATAATTTACTTACGTATTTTGTATTTTAACCTTTTCTTATTATTATCCCAGTAGAGGTAACCTGACACCTCCTTAAATTATCTCCGAGTTTCCTCATTTAAGTCGTCTTCCATTCAGATCAATCCCTTTGCATCGCTGGCTGCAAAGGTTTCAAATTTTTTCTCGTTATTCCAAATTCGGAATATATTGCTGGTCTATTTCGTGGTACAGCAGAGGAGCACTAGGATTTTTGCCACCATTCGTTTTCAATTGAAAATTTTATTCTCATTCTTCAGTTGCATTCTTAAAGTTTTAATTATTAATACAGGAAGAATGAAAGAAATCAAACAAAGCAGAATAAATTACGAAAAGGTATATCTGTTTTCTCCTATATTTATTGTTCCCTGTAATTTCTTTTGTCTGTTCCATTAAATTTATTGAAGGAAAATTTGCGAAGTCTTACAAAATGTATTTCCTAAATCCTAAGCGAGTTAAGCCTTTCTGAGCGTTTCGGCTACACTTTAATGGCTTTTAAAATGTAATGTTAGAATATTGACAGCTGCCTATACTGAAATATTTTCTCCATAGTCCTCGAAAAAAGAAGAATTAAAGTTCCAGGAGGTTATACAATGAAGGACACACATTTCTTATTTGAAGGGCAAGAGAAAAAAAAAAGATATTTTCGGATGGGGATATGTAGCATTTTAAACACTATGTTTGTAAATTTCATGATATAGTAGTAACACTTGAGTCATAGGTAATTATGCACATATATGAGAGAGACGACGACGACGAAAAATGAAATGGCAAAACATGACCGAAAACACTTTCCTGGTCGGTACAAACAACACGAAACACAAGAAAGAACGGACACCAGTCATGCTTAGCACAAGAGAAATTAAAAAATAGGAACAAAATTAGACACTTATGGACCTCAATGAAATTCTTCGAAATTACGACCTGAACCCTGATGCAAGTATCACATCTCTCGCACATCGAACATAAGATGTTCTGGAAAATAATGTGCACCCCCAGGACTTTCCCAGCAGCTGACACGATATGTGCCACAAGTTCCTGTTGGAGTTCTAACGGGGGTTTCGTGCACTAATCTTTTGACGTACCCTAGAGGAAGTGATAATGCAAGTGAGGGCTCGTGATCTTGCTGAACAATGCACTAGACTACCCCTACCAAACCCATGTCTAGGATATTTCCCGAAGGAACTTTCGAATACTTTTTTTGATGACGATCCAATGTTTTTGTTCTTATTTCTTAGTTTCCGCCGCGCTAAGAATAACAAACAAATATCTTTACACTGTTCGTACCCTATTTTTCTTGTGTTGTCTCTCGTCACTATGGCGCCAGGAAAGCGTTTCCGACAATGCATTGCAATAAACGATTATATGTATATATATATATATATATATATATATATATACCATTAGTAGTATATATATATATATATATACCATCTCCTAATGGTATATATATACATATATATATACCATTAGTAGATGGTGAATGTCGACATTTACCGGTGTAAGTCAGAAATAACAGTATTTGAAAATATTTCGGACATACAACAAGCGACTATGTGAATGTTGACATTCACCGGTGAAAGTCGACATTCTCCAGATTTCGGTGTTTCACCGTAACACATATACGATAAACGTATATATATATATAGGTATATATATATGTGTGTGTGTGTGTGTGAATTAATGTTAGGAATTCTGATCGCACATGTTGATCTATAATACAGAGCAAATTTGGCAGATGAATAAGATAAAATATTCAGATTTATTTCAATTCACATTTGCGGCCCCAGTTCATTTGAAATTCCAAACTTACCTATTTCTAGAATATTTATATTTCTCATATTGTTGGAATAGGAATAAAGTAGTACGACGCCGTGTCAGCGGTGACAGAGATAGAAAAAATGTGCATAGTTCGACAATATTGTGGTTTAGTAAGAGAAATATTTGATTCAGGAAATTTTATATTCCCACTTAGCTAAGTCATCATCTTTATGTAAAAATCATGTGATGGGGATATATATATCTACATAAACATATATTTTAATTAATTAATTTTTATTTTTTATTTGCTATTAATTCAAAATCATTTAATATTACATATTAAAAACAATAATTGCAATGAAAAGTTAGAATCTCGAAATTTTTATTATGTTTGATGAGTACATTGTCAAAACTCGAGCTAAATAATATCATAAATCTCTGTAAATCTAGAAATATATAGTCTAACAGAAAGAGGTGAGGAGAACAATTTATATTAGATTTGTTCCGAATAGAGTATGGGATGGATTTCAGTGTTTACTTAATTTGTTTTACATATATATATATATATATATATATATGCATATTATTTATAAACATAAAGTCTTTTTGTCTTTGTTACTCTAATTATATCAACTATTTGACATTTACTTCTCATTCACAAATTTTACAAACTGGCCGTATAAACACGTGTATTTTGTATATTAGCTTTCTGTTTAGATATTTCATTAGTTAATGCAATAAAGTTTCCTTATAATCAAAAGGTATTACAATAAATATGAATTCTTCACAATGTAATTTTCCATTTTAAACATTTATAATCTATTTTTGTAATGAAGGAATGAAAAAAACTTTAAGCATTATAAATCTGAAAACGTATTATTTTCCAGACCAGCGTTTTTGTCAAAAAATTATTAAATGTATAATTAAACTGGACCTGAAACATTATGTTTTGTTTTATTATTTTTTCCGAAAAGACTTACGTCTCCGACACGTATTGCAATCTTAAACACTGGGGATCCAATTCTTCTAGTAATTGTTCGCTGTAGTATATTTCTGCTTCTCCTTCTTCTTCTTCAAATACACGTCGATAATTATTTGCGCTGAAATATTTTTATTTCATTAAATATATATGTTCATATGTTTGAATTAATTAATTTAATAAATGATTACTTATACGTTTTTTGTCAAAAGTAGTAAGTTACAGTTTGCGAACATTTTTACAGATTGTCAAAGATTTCTAAACGCTCTATGTTGTAAAATATCTTTACTTATTCAAAATCTTTAAAAAACAATAAATATGGAAATGAATATTCGTCTTATTAGCCTAAATTCCATTATGAGGATATACAGGTATAATAGGAAATAAAGTTGCTGGCACCAGCAGCTCAAGATGCCATATTAAAAGGTCTAATTGACATCTATCATCTCAAATCAAACCTTGCAATGAGGGAAATAATTTCCAAACACGTTTTAATAAAATAACAAACAGGATGGGACGAGGCAGATACAAGAAGATTGCTCGACGGTTACCTCCCGCAAGTATCCCTATAAAGAATAAATTTTTTCTCCAATTAGATTGGCAACAAGTCATGGAAAGTTCCCATTTTATTTCCAGAGATTCTTAAGAAGCACGTAAAATGCGAGCGCGAAAAACCTGCAAATCTAGCAAAATTTAAGCTTTATAAATGGCACACTTCCTTACTTTCCCTTCCTAGAAAAAATAACCAGGATTTGCATCAAAAATTCCAGAGAAACGTTTTCTTACAATATGAAGTGTGTGTGTGCACTTCAACAATTTATGAAATATATTATTGAAAGTGAAGGAACCGTGATTATAAGTATCTAGTCATATTACAAAAGTGAATAAGCATATATTTAAGAACAAGAAAATTTTTTAAACGGTGGCTTCCGTTGACCATGCTGATCAAATTTCCAGTCGAGCGCAATTAATCAATGTTTGGGATCTCAACCTGATGGCTGCGTATGCTGAGTCGATGACTGATCAATCATTTGGACAATTTCCGCACAGGATTAAAATTGCCTTCCTACAGACTTCTTCACTTAACGGTCCATGAGTTCAAAACATAGATTTACACGTTAACTGAAATGTATAAAAAAATTAGCGAAAACAAAAGAAGTATTTAAACGCAAAATATCTCTTCGGATCTTCCTATGTTCCTGATTATTACATCTGCTGAAAACAATTTAATACGTTTAAATGCAATAACATTTCATTGAAGTGATCTTTTAATTGTTTAACAGTTTTCTGCTGTTAACTTCAATAAATTTATGATGTTTGGTATTTCATTTGTTTCCAGCAACACCTAGTCTCCTTTGCAAAGAAAATTAATATTAACTTTTGTAATTAAGAAATGATTTAGATGAAAAATTAAATTGGACTGGAGGTAATGTCTCGGTTGTTTTCGTTAAAAGAAGTTGGTGCTTTCTTAATTCAAAAAATATCTCCATATATATACATACATGTAATTAATTTACACACTTAAAAAAAGTATTCTTCACATGGTATCTTCAAATGGGTAGATACGATAGCTGAAAAACAAGTGTCGGACAAAAGCGGAGCTGCAAGGAGCGATTTGTTGTAGTGATACTTCCGTTTATATAATTCTTGTTATTCGATGTATGTAGTTTTGTTGAAATTCGTGTTACAAATTGCTTTATTCTCTGATGTAAAAGGAATTATCCCAAATTTTATTCAGAAGATTTAAATAACGGTTTTGATCACAATACGCGGCAGTTACTAGAAAAATATCTGGATCAGTGACTATTTGACATCATTTAAAACGCTTAATTACAGGGCCGTAGTACAATTCACAACCGGCCCCAACCCCACGGGTATAGCGATATACAATAGTGACGTGATCGAAGATTCTTTGGAAATAATCGCTGTCATCGAATGACATGCATATTCTATTTAAGTAATCATAGTCATCAGCTTTTAATATTCGTTGTAAATAATCATTGTCATCGAATAATCATTGTAAAGAATCATTCTCATCGGATAATCATCGAAAATAATCTTTGTCGTTACATAAAGGGGTATAGTAGCTGATGTATAAAGAATTGTACTCAAATTCTCATCAAAACAATCGAATATGTATTGCAATTTATCATATGATCATTATTTACAGCAATGATTCTTAAATGTCTTCGACCTACGGCTCCTAATGACGCCGAGGAAAACTTGCGCAAATGTGACAAAAAGAATATTTAAAAATACAATAAAAGCTTGAAAGTAATAAAAATGACTGAATTTAATTTCCTTTTATTTAAATGAAGCTTAATATTTTTAAAGGAAATTGAATATTGTACACAGGAATCAACAATATAAATATCTGTGGATTTTTGCCTCCTTGTTTTTTTCTTCGTAACATCATATCTCCGGATCCGGGAGTTTGAGTTTGAAAGGAGGTACCCCCGGATTTCAAAACTTCTTGGTAAAACTTTCCGACTATTGTTATCTTCCTACGACTATCACTCGAGATATTATATAAAATTTCGGAAAACGGTAATTTTTCGTATTTATTTTTCCAAGTGGCCGAAATCTAGCGCACTGGACATCAAAATGCTTTACTTGGAAAAATGTTCGCCCTTCTCACTTTCAAATCGTAGAGTTTGTTTAAGAGATATTTTTAAGTTAAAAAAAATATGAAATAAATAGTATTGCCAAACGTGAAACGTATTCTTATTATAATTTACGGTTATATTCTGAAGTTGAAGAAACCACGTGGTTCCATATAACGTCATTGTATGTCGAAACCTTTCGTTAATATCAGTATTTTAAATAAATAGCTGCTTTTGGCAACTTTAATGTTTCACCTTTGGATACGTGACACGATATGCTATCGCTACGTTAATTCCTTTATTGAGATTTTGAAAATTTTTTATATTGAAATAAATTTAAATCATAACTTCCAATGTATTACCTGAAGTGTCAAAGGTCTTTGTTTCCTGAGTTGGCAAGAAAAATGTATTTACGAATCGCTGGTTGCTTGGAAAGAATGAATACATTTTCTTCATAATGAAATGTTTCTATGCATTTTATGCTATTCTAAATTTATTTATAAAAATTTAATTTCTTTTATTGTATACTTACTTTCTGAGTAGAAGTTTAAACATCTGTAAATATTTAACGTATTTTAGATGCAATGTTACTTTACTACAGTTAAATAATTTTTTTCCCAATTTACTAACATGTCTGAACGCAAGAAGAGAGCACAAATGGTACAGCGAGCTACAGAAAAATGAAGTAAAAAACACTAGGAGACTCAACAGGCAAGTACAATAAAATTTGCGAGCTTCAAAAATGAATGAAGACACAACTAGAAACTCAGCAGGCAAGCATAGTGACAAGAAAGCTTACGCATTCAAGAAACTGAAGAAGAAACGAATAGGAGTTCCAGCAGACAAGCAGCAACTCAAGAAACTTCGCGTACTCAAACTGTACCAGAAACTAGTAGAAAACACAAAAGACATTCAGAAAACCAAGAAACACTGCGTGCACCGGAAAGGGAAGCAGAAGGGAAACGGAGGCCCATTAGGCAAGTGGAACGTCAACAGACCATGCGCGATGAATAGAAGAAGTAGCAAGTAAACGAAGGATACAAGACTCTCCGCGTCATTGTCAGATTCTACAGGAAATACCAGAACAGCTCAAGAACCTATATAAACAACTCAAGACGCTGCAGTTTACGGACAATTTTTGTTCGAAGAGGCAGAGCGTATACGAGGGAACAAGCTTCTCATGAACGCATCAAGACATACACGTAGTACTCTTCACAATGCAGGAAGTTTACTTTGAGCAACACACTGTATACATAGAGCTCGTAGACATATATAGTAAAGATTTTTCTTTGGCAACAGCCCTCTAGTAAAATGTATGAAGTTTATATTAGCATCTCACAATACCTGAACGAAATTTTTCTATTTACTTCTTCATTTATTATTTTCTGAAATTTTTTATCATTAATCCTGTCCTAATTAATCAAGACATACACGTACTAATTAATCCTATATAATATAGATATCAAAATCAGAAAAAATTAATTAATTATCTTTAAATGTATCTAAGTAATGAATACTTCGCCCCTGTTCATACCGAAACAACATGATGTAATTGTAGATAGCTAGAAAGTAAAATGTATTCAGCAGGCTGTGCAGCAAGCGACATCTATAAAAGGTGATAACACAATAATGTTATATAATGTTATATACTGGCAGAGTTTTAAATTAAGAACATATACATCAGTGTTTTAATAATAAGAATTTTGCATCAAATTGCAAAACAAATATCTTAACTTCTGTCTTTTCATGCATAAGAGTTCAGCATTCGGAAAATTATATTTTCGTAAATGGTTTAGCAAAAATAACGAAAATTATTGCCCTGAGAAATGGATAAGCTTGGTATGAATCCGAATTACGCCAAGACTACCCGTCAATGGTTGTTTTGAACACGCCCTTAATGAATATATATAACCCTTAAAAAACGTAAAGTCAGTGAATCTACTATCCGAGTGTGTCTTTATATCTTGAGTATTTAAGAAATGCATTTATCTATCTGGATAAAGCTAATGCTATTGCCTGAATAACAACGTTTATTTAACATTTGATATAACCAACTTCATATACATCTTGAAATAAAACATAAATTTCTTAATAAGATACTAAAAATTGCAGAAAAAATACAAAAATAATAGAATTTCTAATAACACTACAAGTAACATACCGAGGAATAAATTGCGCACCAAAACTGATGAAATCTACAATATGTATACCAAAAAATTTATGTACCGCAATAGAAATGCAATAGAATGAGAAATGAAACTATCATGAGATTTATAATGAAAAATGTACCATAAACTATTGATAAACTATGTTAATAAATATATACTTTTAATACTATTCATTTAAATATGCTGAAACTTTCATAATATTCATTACTTACGAACGCTTTTTCATCCATCGAAGCATAGCACAAGCCATTCTCAATTCAGTGCTGGTGCACGTCAATAAAATAAGGATAAATCCAAATTTTTACAAAAAATCAATCGCCTTGACTCGTTTCTCAGAAAACGTATGTCTACAAATGCAGTATTAATATATCACATCAATATAATTCGGGATCATAAAATCTCCAAACAACGCATTAAACGCAAAAAATCGCATTAAGGCAGAATGAAGAATTTGCACTCTTACAATGGCTTTTCCAACAATATACAATAGAATCTAATTTATAAACTAAGTGTTCATTGTTACACCATATTTCATTTTTGGGGGAATCTTTCATGGTTGTTCAGTAATTCTAACTGTTAACTTGTTTAAATAGAATTATGATTTCATATATATGCACAGACTTATATATGTATATATTAATACGTATCTGTAGTAACATACATCATATTATTATATGTAGGCGTATAATTCTAAATTAATTATACTAGTCAACATAATTTATATATTGATAGCATCAGACTTTTAAAATTATTTATTACTATCTGCTTGCTAACGATTATATAATTACGTACAGTGGTACCTCGACATACGTGTTTAATTCGTTTCGTAACCTTGCTCGTATGTCAAATTGCTCGTATCTCAAAGCAATTTTCCACATTGAAATTAATCGAAATGCCATTAATCCGTTCCAGATCCCAAAACACGACCTCAGTTGTTTCTTAAGTGTTTTTAAGTAAGAATCAAAAACAAGAAGAATCATTTATTTATAAATAACAAATACATATTCTATAAAAACATAATTAAAAGAAAAAGTAAAGTGCCTACGGAAGAGCTTAATTTTTGTCACTGGTCTTCGCTTTTTTCGTCATGATCTGCTTATTTCCACCCGCAGATCATTTAAAAAAACTTTCCAAGGAGGTTTGTTTCTTCCTCCGTGTCAAGGATGCACGACTAGTTGCAACGTTTTCGCGGTGATTTTTATCCACGAACTCTACAACTTTCTCCCACATTCCCAAGACCTGTTTTATATCTCTTGTAGCGATGACCTCCTGCACCTCTGGCTCCTCTTCAAAACTAATTTTTCGTTAACCCAACGTATGCTGCTGCAAATTCAGATCGTGTAACTCCTCGGTTGTCAGCTCCTGAGACTGTTGTTCGACGAGTTCGTTCACATCTCTCCCATCCATCTCCAGACTCATGGATGTTCCCAGAGAAACAAGCTCCTCTACCTATGCCAATTTGGGTTCCAATCCTTCGAAGGCCCTTTCAGCAACAGCCTCAGGCCACAGCTTCTTCCATGCAGAGGTTAAGGTCCTCGTTGTAACACCCAGCCAGGCCTGATCAATAATTCCTAGGCATATGACGACCTTAAAGTGGCCTTTCTAGAACTCTCGAAGGGTAAGGTTTGTGTTCTCGGTCACCTCAAAGCAGCCCCAAAAAATGTGCTTGGTGTACAATTTCTTAAAATTAGAAATCACCTGCTGATCCATGGTCTGCAGGATAGGAGTGGTGTTGGGTGGTAGGTAGGGAATTTTTATAA
This sequence comes from Stegodyphus dumicola, assembly GCF_044657685.1. NCBI lineage: Eukaryota > Metazoa > Arthropoda > Arachnida > Araneae > Eresidae > Stegodyphus > Stegodyphus dumicola. The sequence continues at coordinate 13,540,492 of NC_140772.1, read as the reverse complement.
ACTTAAACTATTAGAGTAAATCATCTTCGAGATTTGGTGGGTGAGTAGGGGCATTGTCGAGGAAGAGAAGGGCTTGCATGGGTAGGTTGTTTTTCTGTGGGTATTTTTTAACAGAAGGGCCAAACACCAGGTTTATCCACTTCACAAAGAATTTCCTGGTGACCCAAGCCTTCGGATTTGTCCTCCACATACCTGGCAGATTTTCTTTTGAAATATTATATGACTTAAAGACTCTGGGATTTTCCGAATGGTATACTAGCAGATTCTTGATTTTACAGTCGCCAATCTCATTGGCGGAAATTACTAGAGTTAATCTATCCTTCATGGGTTCGTGACCTGGCATCGCCTTCTCCTCTGCCGTTATGTAAGTTCTATTCGCCATCCTTTTCCAGAAAAGTACTGTCTCGTCACAGTTAAAGACTTGCTGGGGGGATGTATCCTTCGACTAGTATCAGTTCGGAAAACATTTTGATGTAAACCTCTGCTGCCATCACATCGGAACTTGCTGCCTCACCATGTCTGACAACGGAGTGAATGCCGGTCCTTTTCCTAAAGATGTCAAGCCAGCCCTACTGGATTTAAACAAGTCTTCCGATTCCTCATTTTTAGAAGTGTGTGGGATCTTCTTTAGCAAATAACCGTAAATTGCTCGTGCCTTCTCACATATGATGCTTTATGTTAAGGTTCCTCCTTGAAGCTGCTTCTCTCTCACCCACCCCATCAGTAGTTTCTCCATCTATTCACGGAGAGAGGTCCAGAGTTTAGACATTATTTTATCCGTCTTAGATTGCGTTATACCCTTTATCAACTCCTTTTGTTTAAGCACAGTACATATCATTGATGTGCTACGACCGTACATCATCGCCAAGTCAATTACTCGCACACCTTGCTCATGGTTTTCTATGATTTCACGCTGTAATTCAATAGACATCATCTTCTTCTTTGGACCCATGGTTATAAAAATAAATATGATAATGTTTTCTAAATGTACAAAAAGCAAAAAGCGCCAACCCAGCTTATCAAAGATGCTTCCAAAACGAGGGAAACAAGCACACAGACTGAGATCTTGACTGAGGTGGGAGAAACTGTTAGACGCTGCATCTAAATATAAATAACCATCGTCTTCACTGCCGAAACCCTCTAAACTATTCTATAAATCACTATCATATCAGCTATAAAATCGTCATTAGCCAAATCTATATCATCATCAAAATCATCTAAATATTCCTCACCACACAAAACACATCATCATTTTAAAACATCGTATCTCTATCACCATCGTCAGAATAAAATAAACCACCATCACACAAATCACATCATCATTCCATACTAATCAATCGAAACTATATATCATATACACCATCATCATTGAAGTCGTCAAATAATAAAATCACCTGAATACAAAGTACTATCACCTAAAGTTTTATTACCATCATACTCATTTAATCACATTCTTCATCACTATAACATATAATCACGATAACTTAAATAAAAAATCATCAGCAGTTAGTATAAATCCTCATCCTTAAAATACCAGCTAAATTATTTAAATCATCATCATTTGAATCAAGATATTTTTTGGTGTTTCGCTAGTATAACATCAAAACGAACCAGTTTCATTTAGGTACAGACATGTACAGGTAAAAGTGTTGGAGCTTCATTAAAGATTGCACAGGTATACATCCCAATAACTAACCGAATACAGCACGGAGGGAAGGCCAGAAGAGGAAGAATCCTACTGGTAGTTCTTTAAAGAGAGATTTAGAAGTTAGTTTTTAAGTGAGGAGGACAAAAAGGGAGAACGGGTTATAGAAGAAATGAAGAAATCTAGAAAAAGGTTCATTAGAAAGTAGTAATAATATTGTAGTGGCTAAATCAATTATTAGCCCAATGGATGAGTCCAGATCTCGAAACTTTGTGCTGTTGGTAAAGGAGGGAAATCTAATAAAACAAGTTTTTTATCAAGCTTGTATAGAATACTAGCAGCTTCGCTGCCAGCCTTCGTCTGGCTTTTAAATGTACCGGGAAAATGGCTGAAAGAAACACCAAACTTTAAACTTGACAACAGCGTAGAATTTTACTCTGCAGAACAACTTCATAAAAAAATGTTATTACGTATAACAAAATTACCATGAAATAAGCAATATCCCTTAATTCAAATATTAATGATCTTAATAAAAAAATTAACCAACTTCCCTTTGCAAAATCTTAAGAACTCAAATGGTATAAAGGAGGTAAAGAACTTTGTTTCCTAAAAAAATCACTCAAAACTTTTCAGTATCTTAAAATCAGTGAAATGAGCAACAAAGAACACAAAAGAATACAAAAAACAAAAAAATTCTGGAAAGCAAAGTATAATTAATGATAATGCAAAGTATAATTAATGATATCCCTTGTAATGTTGCGCGCTTCCAACCTGCACGCAACAATAGTGGTGACTGCTAAGAACTGGAAAGTAGACAAATTCTTGAGAAGGGTTTAAATCCCTTTTTATTCAACTTTAGAAATTACAAATGCGTGCTCTTGACGCTCACAAACTACGCCGACCCGGCGGTAAAATAAAAATAAGAAACTAAAAAAAGAATAATAACAATTGACTAACTACGAGGCTCTCTAAACGTAACTAACCTCACCGCGTTCTAAGATACCGCTGATAATTCAGCAAACTTCTGAATATTACGTTGAAAAATTAACAATCTGCCGAGGCAAGCACACAGGCCTAAACGCGTGGTTCTTCATATTCTAACTAGCCACCTCCACGCTCGTGCAGCAAGAAACACCCTTTCGAACTCGTTTCCCTTCTATTTCACTCAGATTACTTCCGCTGACAATTTGAATCCTTTGCGCGTTCTACTAAAAGTTACATACTCTGGCATTGGCAATTCCAGGGGAAAGTAAGGCTTAACAGGAAAGATAGTTTAAACTTAAAATAAATGTTAGTTAAAATAAATATAAACCCTACATTTGCCGCTGCCAGAATTTGGAAAACTTGGAAGCTGGTCCTAGAAACGACCTATTGGAAAGTTTCCACAATTCTGATCTAAATTTATGAGCCTCATTGACATAACAAAAAAATCTGTTATCTCACAAAAGGTAGAACAAATTTCTGTAGATACTTATTTAATTCTCTCTTCTTACAGCAATCTTTCCCGGACTTCAGCAATCAATCTGTTCTCTTCCTTCCAGTATCTGGAAGGAATAAGTATCAGAATCTTTCTAAATACATTATAATTTACACTTTCTTGACACTGAATAAGTTTCTGTTTTTGAACGATTTATTTTCCTTAGTTACTGCTTAATTCACATTCATTCAAGTATTCAAACATGAATTTAACTTTACCCTGGTTCTCCACCATGTGTGGTGTCAAACGGGAATATTCGTGTTTTAGTATTGCAACACTTCTCCTAAAAACAATGATTTGTTAGAATTCAACGACCAAATAGACACACCTTACTCGACATTCTACAACTCGATGAGCTACTTTAACATTCTTAAAATTCAAGTGTAGGTGGAGAACCCTACAAAACACATTCATTCTAAATTCCCCCTCATTTATCTTTAGACATGCAGGCTTTCGCTCTAAAGCATGATTTTATCTACAGTTTAATACTTAAATTTGAATTCATTGCTTTTGAGCATTTACTTTTAGCATCTAAAATTTTATGCTTCTAGACTAAATTCTACTTTTACATAACTTTCAAGCATTTACGTATATTTACAAAATTCTAATACATATGATTTTTACAATTTACCATAAAAAGAATAAGAGAAAAATAAATTTTTACTTTACTCATTCTTCGCCAAGCTGGAGGCACTGAAACTAAAGTTGTTATTAATACAAGAATACGAAGTTATTTTTATCTTCGGCCAAATTTTGGCTTTAACATAAAAGAATTAGTCTTTCGACCAACAGAAACTGCTTGTTTCTAGATTTTATACTTAAAGAAAATAATACTTTTGCCTTAGCTAAATAAAGTAAAATAAAACTAAATCTCAACCGAGACACATTGACTTCCGTCAAAACATAGAACTTTGTATTTACGCATAACATTTCGGAACAAAAGAAAAAAAATGTTATAGAAGATTTTAACTTATCTTTGAGTTTTCGATGATTGTAACTCCGACATCCTCTTCTGGCAGAACTTCTTCCATGTTATAGATTTCATCGACGTCAGTCGTCTCCTTAGGGTCCTTCGAGTGTCGTCCACGTTGCTTCTTCTTTTTCGCCCTCTGCATGCTGGCCTCTTGGAGTGGTAGTCGTCGGGTTGCTGTCTTTTCCGTTTTGCCCCTGGACGGCTGGTCTTGGCGTCCTCCGGTCTGGAATCGTGCTTGGATTTCTTCTGTTGATGGTGGTCTTTTCGTTCCTCCTGCTGTCTTTTCGTTCTCGGGAACGGCGGCCTTGTTTGCACCTGACTCTCTGGCCCTGGAAGCGTTCTCCTCGATGTAGAATTTCTACTGCGATAAGTTGTAAGTGATGTTTTCCTCTTTACCAAAGTGTCTTTACGCGGCGGCTTTGCTTTCTTGTATTTCTTAAATGCTGGAGTCTGACGTTTTCATTTCTTCTTTTCGGTACCGTCGCATGACTTATAGAACGGCTAGGTTTCTCTTCTTGTTCTCTGCTTCTTGGGTTGTGGAACGGGTGACGTTATTTCTGGACCTTCTACTTCTTTTACGCTTGAGTCCTGCAAGAAACTTTCAAGGATTTCAAAATCATTTTGATTATAATATTTTTCACCTGGTCGGGACTTGCTTTACAGATTTCCCCTCTCTCGTTCTTAAGGTACAATACGACTCCCTTGATTTCCTGAATTACATAGGGCCTTCAAATTTTGGAGCTAACTTTGCAGTAAAATTGTCTGGGGCACTTGATAAAGAACATTTCCGCTTCAACACTCCAACTTTAAAATCTGCTTCAAGGCGTTTTCTATCATAGTATAACTTTTGCCTATTTCTTGCCGTATCCGATCTTTTAACCGCCTGGTCAATAAGTGTTTGCACATCTTTCTGTTTAAATTCTTGGTCTCTTTGTTGCACAAAGAATAATTTATCTAATGGCGTAATTAACTTTCGTCCTAAAAATAATTCTGCTGGGGTTTTCCCGTAGTATCGTGATTTGCCGTTCTTAAAGCATAAGCTAACATATTTATGTAGCCTTCCCAGCGATTGTGATGTGTGCTAACATAACTTCGAATTATTTTTACAATGTTTTTATTAACTCCTTCTGCTATGTTTGCCTGTGGTCTATACGGAACCATTTTGATATGGCGTATGCCAAGTCCAGTGCATATGTTTTCAAATATTTGGCTAACGAATTGTTTACCGTTATCGCTATGTACTTTTTTCGGTGCACCGTATTTTAAAATGTATCTGTGTAAGAATGCATCTGCGACTGTTTCGGCTGACGCGCGTTTAAGTGGAAGAATTTCTGGCCATTTTGAAAATTGTTCTACAATTACTAAAAGAAAACGATTTTTATTTAACTCACTCTGGGGGAAAGGACCAAGAAGATCTATGCCTAAAATTTCATTCGGAAATGTAGCGCGAATGTACCGGCCGGGTTGTAATTAATATCATTTATTAACTGACATTTATTGCAGGACCTGACATACGCAGTTACTATTTTGTATAATTGCGGAAAATATACCGCTTCGCGTACCCTTTTTAAAGCCTTTCTGAGCCCTAAATGACCCGTTGTTTTCGCGTCGTGTAATTCCTTCAAAATGCTTATACGAAGCGAGGCTGGGATGACTGGTTTGTATTCCAGGTTTTCGTTTGTTGTTTTCGTATAAAATAATAAATTATCTATTATTTCATAGTTTTCTGCTCTATTTCTTATCTCATCGATATCTGTGTGTTCAAAGCTTTCAGGGTCTTTCAAATACGCATAGATACTTCCAAATTCAGGATCAGCTTTCAATTCAGCAATAATTGTATCTCTAGAATCTAAAATTTTTGAAGTCAACACAGCGAATTTAAGTTCATTGCCTTCATCGTCCAGTTTTATACGAGAAAGTGCGTCAGCTACATGGTTTTCCTTACCCGGTTTATATTTGATTATGAGATTATATTCTTGGAGTTTTAAAGCCCATCTTATTAACCTGGGCGTTAGGTTTTTCCCCGAGTAAAGTCTACCAACAGCCGCATGATTCGAAAAGACTGTTACTGGCGCTTTGTCGAAATAAACTCGAAATTTGTGTACAGCCATTAATACGGCTAATGTTTCTCTCTCTTTAGCTGTATAATTCCTTTGTGTATGATTCAACGTTTTACTAAAAATTGCCAAAGGATGGTTATTTTGCATAAGAACCGCACCCACAGCATAGTCCCACGCATCTACTGCAATTTCCAGGTTTTCGTCCCCCTCCGGGAATTTCAAAACAGGGGCATTGATAAGCGCTTCTTTTAAGCTTTCGAATGCGGTATTTGCTTCTGCTGTCCACATGAATTTACTTTTCTTTCTTTTAATTACTAACAAGGGTTCAACAATATTAGCAAAATCTTTTATGAATGGCCGATAATAAGAACATAACCCAAGGAAAGAAGAAATTTTCTTGGCGGTGTTGGGAGGTGGAAAATTCTTGATTGCTTTTATTTTTGAATCTTGAGTATCTATACTCTTTTGCGAAATTTTATAACCCAGATATTTAAGTCTTTCGTTGCGAACTTGCATTTAAGGCGCTAATTTTAAGACCGGCCTCTTTCAATAATTTAAAAACTTCTTCTAGATCTTTAATATGTTGTTCCAAGATACTACTCTTTATAATTATATCATCTAGATAGATTAAAGTCGATTTTCCTAGGACAAGCTTTAGAACAATGTCCATAGCTCTGTGGAATGTTGATGGGGCCCTACACAACTCAAAGGACATGCGTAAAAATGCATAAGTGCCCGATTTTGTTATAAACGCGGTTTTATGTATGTCTTCGGGTCTCATAGCTATTTGGTAGTAGCCAGACGTTAAGTCCAAAGTAGTCATGTATCTTGTAGATTTAATCTTTCTAATAATTTCCTCTAGAACCGGCAAAGGGTAAACTGGGAATTTAGTAATACTATTAAGTTTTCTGTAATCGATAGCAAACCTCCAAGCCCTTTTATCCGAAGGAGGAAACTCGTTCTTTTTCTTACATAGGACGACTGGACTCGCGTACTCACTATTTATGGGCGTTATTATTTTGTTCTTTAACATTTCCTGAATATGTTCTTCTATGATTTGGTCTTTTTGTTTATCATAGCGGTAAGGTTTAGTCCTACAGGGTTTGTCGGCAGTCAACTGTATCTCATGCGTAACTATTTGACAGGTACCAGGCCGTTCTGAAAACAAGTTTGAAAAAGTACTCACCACTTGCTGGATGGCTTGACTTTCATGGTCATTCAAATGGCTAAGGACAACTTGCGGTTGTTTCACTGGTTCCACCACCCTCCGATCCGTCTCCAGCACGATAGAACTTTCCTGGAAATTCAGTTTGGCCTTTGCGGCTTTTAAAAACTCCATACCTAAAATCAGTGGATTAATTATTAATTTTTTACTACAAAAATTAATACTTTAAGGCTTTCGTTTTGAACTTGAATTTTTAAAGATAGTTTTCCAATACAATGACAAGTTTGTCCTTGCGCTGCTATGATTTCTGTGTTTTTATTTTTAAATAATCGAAACCTATTAAAGTTCTTATAAAAAATATCACTCATAAAATTACCTTCTGCTCCTGTATCGATGAGGGCATCTACTGGTACATCGCCAACCAGGACTTGTATAATTGGTAACTGTGAGTTCTATACGATGACCGTATTTAAGTGTCTTCCTGAGGGTTTTTTCAAAACTTCCGGGGTCTGGACCCTCGCTTTCACAGGCCCCTCTACTCGTTTAAAGCTTTTCTTTCAACTTCTGCCTTCTGGGTACGCGGACTGTTGTTTTCAAATTTCCTTTTTGGACCTTGACCTTCGAGCTTTGATGACTTTGCTTGATAGCTCTTTCCCCCATAAGAGGGGTTTGCATTTCTGGTCTGCTCATTTGAAGATTGCCTTCGGAAACTTTGAGAATACGATGCCCCTGTAGCTTTTCCGCTATTCTGCGATTTTGGAACTTGACCGCTAATTCGAAGAGCTCCTGCAATGTGCTTGGGTTTCTAATTTCGAAGTAGTCTTGAACAGCAGGTAGCAATCTTGGTAAGATTATTTCAATAATCTCCTCGTCGGGTTTCTTCCCATACAGCATATCCGTCAGCTTAATTTTTCGCAGAATAAAGTCCTTCAACTCTTCTATATTCCGTTGATGAAAACTATACAGTTTGGCTTCTAGCCTTGCTCGATCTTTCACTATGGGGAAGGCCTTTAATAACGATTTTTTGAAATTTTCAAATGTATATGTCTGGCCTCCGAATTCCCCTAATAAAAATTTGCCTATATTCTTCCACCACAGCGCGGCGTGTCCTCCTAGTGCAGATGTGGAGATGGCAACTTTTTGTCTTTCAGGCACAGGGTAGAGCTGGAAGTGATTGTCGAGGCATTCTAGAAATATCGCCACCGAATATTTTCCTTCGAAATTGATGTTTGCCTTGATTGACGCTGTCATCGTCTGGACCAGGTATCCAAATCCTTCCAATTGGCTTGCCATTTCTTGTTGTTCTCCAGCAATTTCCATCCAATTTTCGGCCATTTCAGTTCGACAAGTGTTAAGGCGCTAATGTTATGTTGCGCGCTTCCAACCTGCACGCAACAATAGTGGTGACTGCTAAGAACTGGAAAGTAGACAAAGTCTTGAGAAGGGTTTAAATCCCTTTTTATTCAACTTTAGAAATTACAAATGCGTGCTCTTGACGCTCACAAACTACGTCGACCCTGCGGTAAAATAAAAACAAGAAACTAAAAAAAGAATAATAACAAGTGACTAACTACGAGGCTCTCTAAACGTAACTAACCTCACCGCGTTCTAAGATACCGCTGATAATTCAGCAAACTTCTGAATATTACGTTGAAAAATTAACAATCTGGCGAGGCAAGCACACAGGCCGAAACGCGTGGTTCTTCAATTTCTAACTAGCCACCTCCACGCTCGTGAAGCAAGAAAGCACACCTTCGAACTCGTTTCCCTTCTATTTAACTCAGATTACTTCCGCTGACAATTTGAATCCTTTGCGCGTTCTACTAAAATTTACATACTCTGGCATTGGCGATTCCAGGGGAAAGTAAGGCTTGACAGGAAAGATAGCTTAAACTTAAAATAAATATAAACCCTACACCCTTAATGCAAATAATTATTATCCTAATAAAAAATTAACCAACTTTCCGTTGAAGAAAAAAAAATATGCAAAACTTTTCAGTATTTTACAAACAGTGAAATAAGCAAAAATTAACATAAAAACAACTCAAAAAACATAAAATTCCGCGCAGAATTTTACTCTACAGCACAACTTTATCAAAAAAATCAATAAAAATGTATTATATATGTATATATACATGACAATGAAATATGCCGATTTCTTAAAAACAGTGACATAAGAAATACGATGAAAAATTGTTGCCAAACCCTTATTTCTAAAAGAATGAAACTATTCAAAATGATGCGATTTCATCAAAAATATGTCAACAACAAGAAGACAGGAAAATTGTTGCCAAAATCACATTTTTAAAGATGTGAGATGTGCGAAGTGTACTCGGAAGCTTCATTTAAACATATTTTTAAAAGTACAAAATATTATCAGTTTTCCAAATTTTTTTTGTAAAAGCAGTCGCAAGGATGAATGTTTAACGTGTCCAAAAATCAAAGAAAAATAAACTGTACATTTTTAAAAATAAACTTTTTTAGAAAATATCCCGTTGAAAATGTGTTAAGCTCCATTTGTTAAATAAATTCGTATTTAATCGATTTATTGAAACAAGAAATTTTTTTTAAGTTCGTAAAATATCTAAGTGCTTACGTTTCATGACGATTTGAAAATGGAGTGTGTAGAGTAAAATCTCGCTTTCCTATAGCCCATTATGTCTCCAAATGACGCGGTTTCGTCACAAAACATAAAATAAAAAAAAATTCGAATTCGAATTTCGAAAAAATCGCTTCGAGGTGCACTGGCCCTTGTCTAAATACACCTCATGTAGCAAATTTTGTAGCCCTGTGTCTATTAGCTTACGCGCAGCGCGAACGAAAGAAACACACACAACACACAGACAGACTCTTTCTTTTATTATATGTAGAGATATCATATGGCAAATTTAGAATAATTCTTAAAATAGAAGAAAAATATATGTAGAATAATATATCAAGTATACAATAACACATAATGTGCCATTATAACAAAATTTTGAATTTTCCAAATTTGGAATAAAATGCTAAAACAGAATATATCATGACAAATACTGAATAATACTTAAAATATGGGAAATAAAATATAGCTTAATACATAAAGTATAGAATAGTACATAATATATCATATAATAAAATTATAATTTTGAATAAAGTGCTAAAGTATAGGATAATATATGATATATCATATAATAAAATTAATAAAATAGAAGTATAACATGTAGAAGAGAATAAAATTGTATTTTAGAGTTCATGATCACAAATAGTTTTCAGTATTCATTAGGCAGAGTTCATAAGTGACTAAAGTGTTCATGATTACAGAGATCATAAAAAGTTTCTCGTTTAAGTTCATATATTTTACATGACTCATACAATATTCATAGCTCATTTTTGTCATGACACAGCAAATCAATATCATGACTCACCTTTTCAGTTCTAGTTTACTCTGACGACTCAATTTTTATATTTCATTCTGTTTATTATGGATTTTGCAAGGCTTTTTTTATTACGATCAGTACAAATAAGTATTTGTGACAAAGATCGATAATTATCTTAAAATTCTACAAAGGTGAAAATTAAATATTTTGTTATATTTCGTCTGTTGTAGATGGGGTTACTCTGCATAGATTTAATCCAATTGTGTTACGTTTTCGTGAATTTGTTTCATATTAGAATGAAGATGTTGAAGTTTGCTGATCGTTCTTTTGAATTATATATCAATATTTCTGGGTGCGCGAATATGAAACGTTTTCTTGAGAGGAGATGAGAAAAGATAGTGATCACTGTCTCCTTTCTAGCAGCATATACAGAAGTCAGTGTCTATTAAGTTTCTTTGATGAAAATAAACACGATATGGCCCATGGCCAGTAATATTACATGTTAAAAAGGATTATGTACTCTTGGCGTCAGTATTCCAATAGGGGTAGAACTAGTAATTTCATCGACCTGTAGATGCGTTATTCCATTGTTCTTGGCATATTTGGATAATTTGTTCTTTTATGGGCAGTCGAAGATAAGATTTGGGAAATTTCGTATATAGAAAATTGCTTTCTTGATTAGGAACAGCTTCTTTGCAAGTTTGTCAAATGTTAAGTTACCGGCATTTCTACTATGGCCTCTTATCCATGATATATGAATTTTTAAATTATCTGTTGTTTTAGAGACGTTATTGATGTCATAAACAATAGAAGTCTGATTTTCTGGGTTAGAAATAGCATAGATGGCAGATTGACGGTCAGTATTAATATTTGATTCTATAATTAAATACTTCGATTGAATTGTTTTTAGTTTTAGCGTTTATTGCTGTTTTTATTTTTGTGTGTGATACAGCAGGAGATGTCTATTGTAAGGAGCAGGGCACATTTCGTAATCCTCTGTGATGTATATGGTTTTGTTATAAGTAATATTATGGCGAAGTTCATATATTGTAGAATCAATTGCTTCCTGAATGGATTCGACATGGAGTGGAATAGTTCCAGCTAAGATATTAAGAGTAGTACTGGAGGTATTTCGAAAGCCTCTGGAAATATTAAGATTAAATTGTCGTTGTGTTGAGGTAAGAATTTTTTTTTCTTGTGGTTATAGGGAATGCCCAGATGGCAGAGCCGTAGGTAATCACTTTGGTTATTACTGTACGATATAGTAATTTGGTGATATGGCGATTTAAACCCCAGTTTGTGCCATGCACATGTCGAAGATTTTGACTTATAGAATGTGTGCGAATTTTAAGTTCTTTGAGATATTCGATAAGATGTTGTTTTCATGTATTATAATTTCCTAGGTATTTGATTGATTTAGTATGCTTGATTTTTTTCGCTATTTATTTTAACAGAAAGTTGCTTAGTAAGATTTTATCCAGGTTTATTATTTGTCATGATTCTAGATTTGAAGGATTAAATTTCAAGTTTAATTTTCTTGCATTTTTGCTGGAATATGGCTATTATTTCTTGACAATTTCTTCGAAGGATTAAGTAGGACCTTCCACTGATAACAAATGCGACATCATCGGCGAAAGCAGTAATTTTAGGAAAAGGATGCGCCTTGTGAACATCCACGAACTTGTTTTCTTCTGATTAAAGTATTATTATATAAAATGAGATTATGGCGATTATCAAGGAAATTATTGATTATTTGATAGATATTATAATTACATTAAATATTTCTAAGTGCTTCTTTAATTGAAGGCCGCCATAATGAATCAAAGGCTGATTCAAGATCTAAGCTGATTATTGCGGAGTGTAGGTTATTGATTTTATTAACATCGATTTGATTTAGGACTGCACTGGTTGCATCAATGGTAGATTTTTGCTGCCTAAATCCATACTGATTTTCCTTGATGAAATTTTGATGTTGAAATTGGTATTCAAGTCTTCCTATAATACAACGTTCAAGAATTTCTCCAAGAGCTTTTATGTATAATTTGAATGCAGATTCTATCTGGTCCAGGAGCATTTTTGTTATTGAGTTTTTCAATAATTCGATTGAGTTTCATGGATATAAATGGGATATCATTTTCGTGGAAGTAGATTAAAACGAATTAATCTTTGTTCAGTTGAATCATCATATATGCTTTCGTTTGGTAGAATAACATCTAGGATGTTTTCTGAAGTGATCTTCGTAACATTTTTATCATTATTTCCCGTATTAGTGACTGTAAGTTGCGTTGGGTGGAAGATTTTGTTGGTTTCAATTTTGTACAATGAGCCATACGTATCCTGGTTGTTTGAACAATAGTTGCACCATGCTTAACGTTTTTCAGATATTATTTGCTTTTTATATGAGGCTTTTCGTTTTTTGTATTTTTGAAGTAGGTTGAGTCGTTCTTCATCAGTTTGCGATGATTTGAGTTTTCTTCGTAATGCTCGTGTTTTGTGTGTTTCTTTGCGGAGTTCTTTCGTCACCAGTTGATTTTTATAATGGGAATTGATGATCTTTTGAAGAAGGTACGTTCTTAGGTATCTTGAAACTTTCTGATAAGTTCCTTGGTAATATTATTAAGTTCTGTTTTTGTTGTACACAGAATAATAGAATTTAGAAAGTCATTTGAAATTGAATTGAACTTTTGTTGAAATTTCTTTTCTTTGTTATTATTGATTTTATATCATGTAAGTGCAGTAAAGGACGTATATTCAGTTATATCAAAGAGATATATTTGTTATCAGATTCAGTGTTCATCTAGTATTGATCTGTTGTTAATTTTATTATCAAGATGTGTTGTAGAAATAAGAAGATCAGTCCAATCTTTATTGTAGGTATTATCAAAGGTAGGTCGGTCAGTAAAATGATTATGTAGAATGAGATTGTTAGCATTTAAAAATTCTTCAAGTAATTCTCCTCTGTGATCGGTTTGTAAGTATCCCCATTAAGTACTATGGGAGTTAAAGTCTCCACTAATAACTATTATTATTGTTGTAAGATTTCAATTAGTATGGATAAGGTTTGATTTGGATTTTTGACGGAGATATATAGATACTAGTAATAAGAAGCTGAGATGCATTAGTATTGATTGAAATTGTGATTATATCTCGAGTATTAATCCTTATTGTAGAATTCCATTTATTGTTTGGAATGAATATAGCTGTACGAGGAGATAAAACACCGGTTGAAGCATGACGTTGAATAATTGTCCAGTTATTTGGAATTCTTCCTACTTTGCCAGGGATGCAATAAGATTCTTGTGTTATAATAAAATCTGCCAGATAATCTACTTGATACTGACTTAGTTGGTCGGTGGCGGTCTTCTCTCTTTGAAGATTTATTTTGAGAAAGCGGATGACATTATTATTCTTTTTATTGATGGAAATGGTCTATATATAGTCTGAAGGATCTTGTATTATTGTTGATAATATGTATTGGATTTTACTCGTCTAACTTCTGTTTGATATGTGGACCAGGAAATAGCTAAAGCTGGATGTTTACACTCAAAGTTTGCTTCATACATTTCATTGTTAATCCAGCAGTTTATGCTGTACGGAGTTTGGGAAGAACGCAAGAAACATGATAATTTCCGATGAAGAATGAGCATTTTGGTTTGTTTGTCTTATGGGAGAAATCCTGGCAGATTTGACATCTGCGTACACCGGTAAACTCGGTTATTTTATTGGTGTGCCATCCAATATATATTTGTTTTTTACTCATAAAATTTTGGAAAGTTTTACCGTGACATTTTATGATCCATTTATTATTTTGATCATTCAGTTTAAATAAAGGTCTTAGCTCGGAAATATTATGTTTCTCGGGCGATAATTTGAATCAGTTCATCAGAGTTGAAATTTTTTGGAATATTATGAATTGTGCATTTTGGTATTCTGGCTTCAGGAAATTTTATGTTAACTATATTTTTTGCAACTGTTTTGGCAATGAGGTTATAACTGATTTTTTTTCTATATCTTCTGGATTATGACAGTGTATTGCAAGGCCGCCTTGAAGAAGGGTGTTTACTTTTTTGACGTTGATATTTAATGTTTGCAGTGCTATTATTTGCAGTGGTATATGATTTATTTGTTCTATTTTTCTTTTCCGGTTCTTGCTTCGTTTGGTCATTAAATCAATCGTTCTACAGTCGTTATCCAGTTCTGGCTCTTTTCGCAGTTCATCCGGTTTCCTTTTCGGGTTTGACAGTTCTTTTCCGGTCCCAGCTTGTTTTTCAGATTTGTATTCTTTTCCGTTTTTTGCTTCTTTTCCAGGTATTGCGTCTTTTCTGACTCGTCTATATTTTCCAGTTCTGGCATCTTTTCCGGCTCTTGCTTCGTTTCCTGTATTTGCATTTTTTCCAGTTTCTTCTTCTTTTTCAGTTCTTCTTTGTTTTTTAGTTTTTGCATTTTTTCCAGTTTCTTCTGCCTTTTCAGTTCTTCTTTGTTTACTTGTTTTTGTATCTCTTCCAGTTGTTTCTGAATTTTTTGTTCTTCTTTCTTTTCTAGTTTTTGAATCCATTCCAGAGTTTGCTTCTTTTTCAGTTCTTGCTTCTTTTCTAATTTCTCTTGCTTTTCCAGTTTTTGTTTGTTTTTCAGTTCTTCCTTCTTTTCCAGTTTTTGCTTCATTTTCTGCTCTTGTTTCATTTTCAGTTCTTGCTTCTTTTCAAGTTTTTGCTTCTTTTCCTGCTCTTGCTTCTTATTCAGTTCTTGCTTATTTTCCAATTCTTGTATGTTTTCCAATTCTTGTATCTTTTCCGGTTCTTGCTTCTTTTCTCGTTTTTGTATCTTTTCCAGGTTTTGCTTCTTTTTCAGTTCTTGCTTCTTTTCTCGTTTTTGTGTCAATTCCAGTTTTTTCTTGTTTTTCAGTTCTTGCTCCTTTTCCAGTTTCTCCTTCTTTTCCTGTTCTTCCTTTTTATTCAGCTCTTGATTCTTTTTCAGCTCTTGCATCTTTTCCTGTTCTCGCTTCTTTTCTAGTTCTTTCTCGTTTTCCAGTTTTTGCTCCTTTTCATGATCACAAGGAGGGTTTTCCAATCTACAAAATAATCAGTATCTCTTTATTTCAGTAGTAAAAGAGAGAAAGTAATGCAACGAAGATCACGTTTAACATGTACAACACTTCCATATTTAGATACTATATAACACTTTTGGCTCAGTTTCATAGGGAAAAATCTAACCGTAGATTCATTGCCTGACAGAATGTTTTTCTACAAAGGGTGAATTTTTAGTTTTGGTTGTTAGGACCTAAAGCCAAGCAGAGAATTTAACTCTTTCGCATCGAAGTCGCCGAAACGCCCGTCCATTCAGGCAACAGCAAACCGCCGCAACGCCTCGTTTATTTTCTACCTGGTTCTTTCCCCTCCACGTTAGTATGTATGGCTCATTGGTTTCGCGAGTTGTTAAAAGACATGTCAATCATTCTTTTGAAGCAAATAAAGGAGAAAAACGGAAAGCTCTTGACGTTCGCAGGTGCAGACCGGCCCTAAGGTGAAATTGCACACAATGGATGAAACCGGAGGGGGAAAGGAAAACTATTCCAAGACAAATTCGTAAACACGGGCGTTTTCGATGTTTATTGAAAACAGATTTGGTCGTCCCTCGATGCGAAAGAGTTAAAGCATTTGGCATGATTTGTATGCAATAAGCGACCAACATGAATCTCACGTAGAGCGTAATAAGTTGCAAAGTTTTAGTGCCTTACTTTTCCTTACTTAATTTTTACATAAGTTGTAATATAAATAATAGTACTAATAAACAGGTGGCTTAAAAGCAGAGGGAAAGAATGGCGAAAATTGCAAAATAGGAGGAAAAAATGAGACTGAAATGAAAAATGAAACAACTACAAACAAAGGATGGAAAAAGCATTTTAGAAGATATACAAGTAACGTACTTTCTGAATCAGCAAAATCTGTATTTAAACGAGTATAAGTTTGAAAGCTTTGGATTCATTTACATTTTTGAATCAATTACTATTTCTTACGCATGCCAGATATATTAAATTTCTTCAATTTTTGTATAATTTACTTACGTATTTTGTATTTTAACCTTTTCTTATTATTATCCCAGTAGAGGTAACCTGACACCTCATTAAATTATCTCCGAGTTTCCTCATTTAAGTCATCTTCCTGTCAGATCAATCTCTTTGCATCGCTGGCTGCAAAGGTTTCAAATTTTTTCTCGTTATTCCAAATTCGGAATATATTGCTGCTCTATTTCGTGGTACAGCGGAGGAGCACTAGGATTTTTGCCACCATTCGTTTTCAATTGAAAATTTTATTCTCATTCTTCAGTTGCATTCTTAAAGTTTAATTATTTATACAGGAAGAATGAAAGAAATCAAACAAAGCAAAATAAATTACGAAAAGATATATCTGTTTTCTCCTATATTTATTGTTCCCTGTAATTTTGTCTGTTCCATTAAATTTATTGAAGGAAAATTTGCGAAGTCTTACAAAATGTATTTCCTAAATCCTATGCGAATTAAGCCTTTCTGAGCGTTTCGGCTACACTTTAATGGCTTTTAAAATGTAATGTTAGAATATTGACAGCTGCCTATACTGAAATATTTTCTCCATAGTCCTCGAAAAAAGAAGAATTAAAGTTCCAGGAGGTTATACAATGAAGGACACACATTTCTTATTTGAAGGACAAGAGAAAAAAAAAAGATATTTTCGGATGGGAATATGTAGCATTTTAAACACAATGTTTGTAAATTTCATGATGTAGTAGTAACACTTGAGTCATAGGTAATTATGCACATATATGAGAGAGACGACGACGACGAAAAATGAAATGGCAAAACATGACCGAAAACACTTTCCTGGTCGGTACAAACAACACGAAACACAAGAAAGAACGAACACCAGTTATGCTTAGCACAAGAGAAATTAAAAAATAGAAACAAAATTAGACACTTATGGACCTCAATGAAATTCTTCGAAATTACGACCTGAACCCTGATGCAGGTATCACATCTCTCGCACATCGAACATAAGATGTTCTGGAAAATATCGTGCACCCCCAGGACTTTCCCAGCAGCTGACACGATATGTGCCACAAGTTCCTGTTGGAGTTCTAACGGGAGTTTCGTGCACTAATGTTTTGACGTACCCTAGAGGAAGTGATAATGCAAGTGAGGGCTCGTGATCTTGCTGAACAATGCACTGGACTACCCCTACCAAACCCATGTCTAGGATACTTCCCGAAGGAACTTTCGAATACTTTTTTTGATGACGATCCAATGTTTTTGTTCTTATTTCTTAGTTTCCGCCGCGCTAAGAATAACAAACAAATATCTTTACACTGTTCGTACCCTATTTTTCTTGTGTTGTCTCTCGTCACTATGGCGCCAGGAAAGCGTTTCCGACAATAAACGATTATATGTATATATATATATATAATAATAATAATTGCAATAAACGATTATATGTATATATATATATATATATATATATACCATTAGTAGATGGTGAATGTCGACATTTACCGGTGTAAGTCACAAATAAGAGTATTTGAAAATTTTTCGGACATACAACAAGCGACTATGTGAATGTTGACATTCACCGGTGAAAGTCGACATTCTCCAGATTTCGGTGTTTCACCGTAACATATATACGATAAACGTATATATATATATATATGTGTGTGTGTGTGTGTGTGTGTGTGTGAATTAATGTTAGGAATTCTGATCGCACATGTTGATCTATAATACAGAGCAAATTAGGCAGATGAATAAGATAAAATATTCAGATTTATTTCAATTCACATTTGCGGCCCCAGTTCATTTGAAATTCCAAACTTACCTATTTCTAGAATATTTATATTTCTCATATTGTTGGAATAGGAATAAAGTAGTACGACGCCGTGTCAGCGGTGACAGAGATAGAAAAAATGTGCATAGTTCGACAATATTGTGGTTTAGTAAGAGAAATATTTGATTCAGGAAATTTTATATTCCCACTTAGCTAAGTCATCATCTTTATGTAAAAATCATGTGATGGGGATATATATATCTACATAAACATATATTTTAATTAATTAATTTTTATTTTTTATTTGCTATTAATTCAAAATCATTTAATATTACATATTAAAAACAATAATTGCAATGAAAAGTTAGAATCTCGAAATTTTTATTATGTTTGATGAGTACATTGTCAAAACTCGAGCTAAATAATATCATAAATCTCTGTAAATCTAGAAATATATAGTCTAACAGAAAGAGGTGAGGAGAACAATTTATATTAGATTTGTTCCGAATAGAGTATGGGATGGATTTCAGTGTTTACTTAATTTGTTTTTCATATATATATATATATATATATATATATATATGCATATTATTTATAAACATAAAGTCTTTTTTGTCTTTGTTACTCTAATTATATCAACTATTTGACATTTACTTCTCATTCACAAATTTTACAAACTGGCCGTATAAACACGTGTATTTTGTATATTAGCTTTCTGTTTAGATATTTCATTAGTTAATGCAATAAAGTTTCCTTATAATTAAAAGGTATTACAATAAATATGAATTCTTCACAATGTAATTTTCCATTTTAAACATTTATAATCTATTTTTGTAATGAAGGAATGAAAAAAACTTTATGTATTATAAATCTGAAAACGTATTATTTTCCAGACGAGCGTTTTTGTCAAAAAATTATTAAATGTATAATTAAACTGGACCTGAAACATAATGTTTTGTTTTATTATTTTTTCCGAAAAGACTTACGTCTCCGACACGTATTGCAATCTTAAACACTGGGGATCCAATTCTTCTAGTAATTGTTCGCTGTAGTATATTTCTGCTTCTCCTTCTTCTTCTTCAAATACACGTCGATAATTATTTGCGCTGAAATATTTTTATTTCATTAAATATATATGTTCATATGTTTGAATTAATTAATTTAATAAATGATTACTTATACGTTTTTTGTCAAAAGTAGTAAGTTACAGTTTGCGAACATTTTTACAGATTGTCAAAGATTTCTAAACGCTCTATGTTGTAAAATATCTTTACTTATTCAAAATCTTTAAAAAACAATAAATATGGAAATGAATATTCGTCTTATTAGCCTAAATTCCATTATGAGGATATACAGGTATAATAGGAAATAAAGTTGCTGGCACCAGCAGCTCAAGATGCCATATTAAAAGGTCTGATTGACATGTATCATCTCAAATCAAACCTTGCAATGAGGGAAATAATTTCCAAACACCTTTTAATAAAATAACAAACAGGATGGGACGAGGCAGATACAAGAAGATTGCTCGACGGTTACCTCCCGCAAGTATCCCTATAAAGAATAAATTTTTTCTCCAATTAGATTGGCAACAAGTCATGGAAAGTTCCCATTTTATTTCCAGAGATTCTTAAGAAGCACGTAAAATGCGAGCGCGAAAAACCTGCAAATCTAGCAAAATTTAAGCTTTATAAATGGCACACTTCCTTACTTTCCCTTCCTAGAAAAAATAACCAGGATTTGCATCAAAAATTCCAGAGAAACGTTTTCTTACAATATGAAGTGTGTGTGTGCACTTCAACAATTTATGAAATATATTATTGAAAGTGAAGGAACCGTGATTATAAGTATCTAGTCATATTACAAAAGTGAATAAGCATATATTTAAGAATAAGAAAATTTTTTAAACGGTGGCTTCCGTTGACCATGCTGATCAAATTTCCAGTCGAGCGCAATTAATCAGTGTTTGGTATCTCAACCTGATGGCTGCGTATGCTGAGTCGATGACTGATCAATCATTTGGACAATTTCCGCACAGGATTAAAAATTGCCTTCAACAGACTTATTCACTTAACGGGCCATGCGCTCAAAACACAGATTTACACGTTAACGGAAATGTATAAAAAAATTAGCGAAAACAAAAGAAGTATTTAAACGCAAAATATCTCTTCGGATCTTCCTATGTTCCTGATTATTACATCTGCTGAAAACAATTTAATACGTTTAAATGCAATAACATTTCATTGAAGTGATCTTTTAATTGTTTAACAGTTTTCTGCTGTTAACTTCAATAAATTTATGATGTTTGGTATTTCATTTGTTTCCAGCAACACCTAGTCTCCTTTGCAAAGAAAATTAATATTAACTTTTGTAATTAAGAAATGATTTAGATGAAAAATTAAATTGGACTGGAGGTAATGTCTCGGTTGTTTTCGTTAAAAGAAGTTGGTGCTTTCTTAATTCAAAAAATATCTCCATATATATACATAACATACATGTAATTAATTTACACACTTAAAAAAAAGTATTCTTCACATATTATCTTCAAATGGGTAGATACGATAGCTGAAAAACAAGTGTCGGACAAAAGCGGAGCTGCAAGGAGCGATTTGTTGTAGTGATACTTCCGTTTATATAATTCTTGTTATTCGATGCATGCAGTTTTGTTGAAATTCGTGTTACAAATTGCTTTATTCTCTGATGTAAAAGGAATTATCCCAAATTTTATTCAGAAGATTTAAATAACGGTTTTGATCACAATACGCGGCAGTTACTAGAAAAATATCTGGATCAGTGACTATTTGACATCATTTAAAACGCTTAATTACAGGGCCGTAGTACAATTCACAACCGGCCCCAACCCCACGGGTATAGCGATATACAATAGTGACGTGATCGAAGATTCTTTGGAAATAATCGCTGTCATCGAATGACATGCATATTCTATTTAAGTAATCATAGTCATCAGCTTTTAATATTCGTTGTAAATAATCATTGTCATCGAATAATCGTTGTAAAGAATCATTCTCATCGGATAATCATCGAAAATAATCTTTGTCGTTACATAAAGGGGTATAGTAGCTGATGTATAAAGAATTGTACTCAAATTCTCATCAAAACAATCGAATATGTATTGCAATTTATCATATGATCATTATTTACAGCAATGATTCTTAAATGTCTTCGACCTACGGCTCCTAATGACGCCGAGGAAAACTTGCGCAAATGTGACAAAATGAATATTTAAAAATACAATAAAAGCTTGAAAGCTAATAAAAATGCCTGGATTTAATTTCCTTTTATTTAAATGAAGCTTAATGTTTTGAAGGAAATTGAATATTGTACACAGGAATCAACAATATAAATATCTGTGGAATTTTGCCTCCTTGTTTTTTTCTTCGTAACATCATATCTCCGGAACGGGGAGTTTGAGTTTGGAAGGAGGTACCCCCCGGATTTCAAAACTTCTTGGTAAAACTTTCCGACTATTGTTATCTTCCTACGACTATCACTCGAGATATTATATAAAATTTCGGAAAACGGTAATTTTTCGTATTTATTTTTCCAAGTGGCCGAAGTCTAGCGCACTGGACATCAAAATGCTTTACTTGGAAAAATGTTGGCCCTTCTCACTTTCAAATCGTAGAGTTTGTTTAAGAGACATTTTTAAGTTAAAAAAAATATGAAATAAATAGTATTGCCAAACGTGAAACTTATTGTTATTATTATTTACGGTTATATTCTGAAGTTGAAGAAAGCACGTGATTCCATATAACGTCATTGTATGTCGAAAATCTTTCGTTAATATCAGTATTTTAAATGAATAGCTGCTTTTGGAAACTTTTATGTTTCACCTTTGGATACGTGACACGATATGCTATCGCTGCGTTAATTCCTTTATTGAGATTTTGAAAATTTCTTATATTGAAATAAATTTAAATCATAACTTCCAATGTATTACCTGAAGTGTCAAAGGTCTTTGTTTCCTGAGTTGGCAAGAAAAATGTATTTACGAATCGCTGGTTGCTTGGAAAGAATGAATACATTTTCTTCATAATGAAATGTTTCTATGCATTTTATGCTATTCTAAATTTATTTATAAAAATTTAATTTCTTTTATTGTATACTTACTTTCTGAGTAGAAGTTTAAACATCTGTAGATATTTAACGTATTTTAGATGCAATGTTACTTTACTACAGTTAAATAATTTTTTTTCCCAATTTACTTAAATGTCTGAACGCAAGAAGAGAGCACAAATGGTACAGCGAGCTACAGAAAAATGAAGTAAAAAACACTAGGAGACTCAACAGGCAAGTACAATAAAATTTGCGAGCTTCAAATATGAATGAAGACACAACTAGAAACTCAGCAGGCAAGCATAGTGACAAGAAAGCTTACGCATTCAAGAAACTGAAGAAGAAACGAATAGGAGTTCCAGCAGACAAGCAGCAACACAAGAAACTTCGCGTGCTCAAACTGTATCAGAAACTAGTAGAAAACACAAAAGACATTCTGAAAACCAAGAAACACTGCGTGCTCCGGAAAGGGAAGCAGAAGGGAAACGGAGGCCCATTAGGCAAGTGGAACGTCAACAGACCATGCGCGATGAATAGAAGAAGTAGCAAGTAAACGAAGGATACAAGACTCTCCGCGTCATCGTCAGATTCGACAGAAAATACCGGAATAGCTCAAGAACCTATATAAACAACTCAAGACGCTGCAGTTTACGGACAATTTTTGTTCGAAGAGGCAGAGCGTATACGAGGGATCAAGCTTCTCATGAACGCATCAAGACATACACGTAGTACTCTTCACAATGCAGGAAGTTTACTTTGAGCAACACACTGTATACATAGAGCTCGTAGACATATATAGTAAAGATTTTGCTTTGGCAACAGCCCTCTAGTAAAATGTATGAAGTTTATATTTGCATCTCACAATACCTGAACGAAATTTTTCTATTTACTTCTTCATTTACTATTTTCTGAAATTTTTTATCAGTAATCCTGTCTATATAATATAGATATCAAAAGCAGAAAAATTTAATTAATTATCTTTAAATGTATCTAAGTAATGAATACTTCGCCCCTGTTCATACCGAAACAACATGATGTAATTGTAGATAGCTAGAAAGTAAAATGTATTCAGCAGGCTGTGCAGCAAGCGACATCTATAAATGGTGATAACACAATAATGTTATATAATGTTATATACTGGCAGAGTTTTAAATTAAGAACATATACATCAGTGTTTTAATAATAAGAATTTTGCATCAAATTGCAAAACAAATATCTTAACTTCTGTCTTTTCATGCATAAGAGTTCAGCATTCGGAAAATTATATTTTCGTAAATGGTTTAGCAAAAATAACGAAAATTTCTGCCCTGAGAAATGGATAAGCTTGGTATGAATCCGAATTACGCCAAGACTACCCGTCAATGGTTGTTTTGAACACGCCCTTAATGAATATATATAACCCTTAAAAAACGTAAAGTCAGTGAATCTACTATCCGAGTGTGTCTCCATTATCTTACGTATTAGTTGTAAATCATATTGTACTGTATACTGTATTATATAATATATACATTAAATTGTGAGCATAGTATAGATATGTATCATCTTGTATAAAATTGAATTATAAGTTCCCTGCAATACAATACTGTGTAATATATATTAAATTGTGAGCATCGTATAGATATGCGTCGTATAAAATTGCACTAATATAGGAAATATACAGTTGGTATAGTAATATAAATAGTGTTTTATTAACTTTGCATTAACTATTGTATTGAACAATATGGCTTATTGATCTTATATTGAATTATCAATTTTGTCTTGCATCTCGTACAGAATCATTAGTATCGTTTTACCTTGTATTGGTATATATCTGTATATGTGTATGTAGGTATATATGTGTGTATGCGTGTACATATAGTTGTATAATGTATCCTCTTTACCTTGCATTGGTATTTATATAGTTGCATAATGTATTTATGTATTGTATCCTTGCTTTGTACACTAACTATTGTATTGAACTTACATCAGTATTAAGATCATTACATCATCGATATCATACTACCAGCATTATCGATATCATTACCGATATCATACTATCATGAGATTTATAATGAAAAATTTATCATAAACTATTGATATATGTTAATAAATATATGCTTTTAATACTATTCATTTAAATATGCTGAAACTTTCATAATATTCATTACTTACGAACGCTTTTTCATCCATCGAAACATAGCACAAGCCATTCTCAATTCAGTGCTGGTGCACGTCAATAAAATAAGGATAAATCCAAATTTTTACAAAAAATCAATCGCCTTGACTCGTTTCTCAGAAAACGTATGTCTACAAATGCAGTATTAATATATCACATCAATATAATTCGGGATCATAAAATCTCCAAACAACGCATTAAACGCAAAAAATCGCATTAAGGCAGAATGAAGAATTTTCACTCTTACAATGGCTTTTCCAACAATATACAATAGAATCTAATTTCTAAACTAAGTGTTCATTGTTTACACCATATTTCATTCTTGGGAAACCTTTCATGGTTGTTCAGTAATTCTAACTGTTAACTTGTTTAAATGGAATTATGATTTCATATATATGCACAGACTTATATATGTATATATTAATACGTATCTGTAGTAACATACATCATATTATTATATGTAGGCGTATAATTCTAAATTAATTATACTAGTCAACATAATTTATATATTGATAGCATCAGACTTTTAAAATTATTTATTACTATCTGCTTGCTAACGATTATATAATTACGTACAGTGGTACCTCGACATACGTGTTTAATTCGTTTCGTAACCTTGCTCGTATGTCAAATTGCTCGTATCTCAAAGCAATTTTCCACATTGAAATTAATCGAAATGCCATTAATCCGTTCCAGATCCCAAAACACGACCTCAGTTGTTTTTTAAGTGTTTTTAAATAAGAATCAAAAACAAGAAGAAACATTTTTTATAAATAACAAATACATATTCTATAAAAACATAATTAAAAGAAAAAGTGAAGTGCCTACGGAAGAGCTTAATTTTTGTCACTGGTCTTCGCTTTTTTCGTCATGATCTGCTTATTTCCACCCGCAGATCATTTAAAAAAACTTTCCAAGGAGGTTTGTTTCTTCCTCCGTGTCAAGGATGCACGACTAGTTGCAACGTTTTCGCGGTGATTTTTATCCACGAACTCTACAACTTTCTCCCACATTCCCAAGACCTGTTTTATATCTCTTGTAGCGATAACCTCCTCCACCTCTGGCTCCTCTTCAAAACTAATTTTTCGTTAACCCAACGTATGCTGCTGCAAATACAGGTCGTGTAACTCCTCGGTTGTCAGCTCCTGAGACTGTTGTTCGACGAGTTCGTTCACATCTCTCCCATCCACCTCCAGACTCATGGATTTTCAAAGAGAAACAAGCTCCTCTACCTATGCCACTTTGGGTTCCAATCCTTCGAAGGCCCTTTCAGCAACAGCCTCAGGCCACAGCTTCTTCCATGCAGAGGTTAAGGTCCTCGTTGTAACACCCAGCCAGGCCTGATCAATAATTCCTAGGCATATGACGATCTTAAAGTGGCCTTTCCAGAACTCTCGAAGGGTAAGGTTTGTGTTCTCCGTCACCTCAAAGCGATGAACAGACCGGCCTAGAGGGACGAGTGTAGGTTGTTTCTATGAGCTCCGGCATTTTCCTCATTAGAAGCGGAAATATTCAGCGGATTGTCTTAATTTTAATTGCTATGTATAGCCAAGACGTTCAGCTTTAATTAGACACCAAGTTCGTCAAGATCGGATCATCCAGTAATTACTAAGAGACTAATTACTGCCTCAACGCATCGTGCACGTGGTAATTCATATCAAACTGTGCTTCCAGATTCGCATAGCAGCCGCCGTTGCCCGATGTCACTGGTGTTTAGTATCGTCGGATGCGGTATTTTACGCTGAGCAATTTGACAGTAATTATGTATGTGTGCGGTCAATGGATGCCGAGTAATTGATTTTGAATTGCTTTTACAAGTTTTTCACCGTGAACTTTGACTTTTTCCCCGTCCCTACGGTCAGTTACTGTCTGTCTATGGTAAGAACAGCTCTCGCCAGTTTGTCTGCAGCTGTCTGTTGCCGTAGAAACGAGCCCTAACCCATTTTTCGTAGGGGTGCCTTGAAGACTTACTTCTGAGTTTGCCACCTTGGCGCATTTAAAGATGATTTGGCGATATTCACATTTTGTTTTAGTTTCAAGTAAAATGCTTGTTGACCTTTTGCGTCGACCCCGACATCCAATTTCCGAAAATGAAATTCGATGGCGTAGATAAAGCTTTTGCAGTCAAGAAACGGTCTTTGATTTTGCCGTGTGAGGTACAAGTGGCTGAATTTGCCATCCCTCTAGATGTACAATGAGTAAAAATAAACTTGTAGGGAAATAAATTTAAAAATCCGTGTTTATTTTTGAAGAAAAATTTTAATTTCGACTTCTAAAATAATCATGCTATTTTTTTGCTTCTTTTTTGTTTATTTGTTTGCTTGCAAAATCATAGATGACATCTTAGAAATCTACTTGATTGCCCCATTCTCTTTATATAGTATAGACGCACTTCATAAATATAAAATAAATTTAATTTTTATAGTTTTTCCCTCTAGCTGATCTACCGTGAACATTCAAAGCAATTTCTTCAGTCTTTAAATGACATTCTGCTATGTTTTTATTTCAAAATTTTCTGATAATTTATTGCTTGTGCTTTAATAATGACTAAAAATTTCATCATTAAATGTATATAGGATCATCTTGAAAGTAAAAGCGTTTTTTTACATACCCATGCTCTCAATAAATACTTTTTGCGAACATTTCTTCTTTTCTCATACCTTTAAACTAAACCAAAAGCTGGTTAATTTAATGGCGGAAGGAAGCGAAGGTGAATTAAAATCAAAACTGCTTTTTCCTTAATTACCAGTGGTTTGGGTTGGTTTATATGATTACGGAAAGCCTCCAAGGTTAAATGCTTAAGAGGAGGGATGTCTTCATGGAGGGCTTGCTAAGGGAAACTGGCTGTGCGCCCAAAACCGTATCATGTTGCCAACATTTCTTAAAAGTTAAATTGCTGTCAATCCATGTTTCATCGATGTAAACGATGTGGCGTTCACTTGCTCTGAGTTTTCTCATTTCGCGTAAATAATTGTTCCTCCAAAATACAATGTGAGGTCTTTCGATAAGAATTTTTTTTTTTCCTACGCATTCCAACGAAAATTCATTGAACACAAAACTTTGCACAAAGAGTCTTTTTGCCACGGGAAGTCTATTTTTTGCCTCAAGGCAGGCAGTAATTTCCGCACAGATGGCACTTTCTTTGATGTAAAAGTCTTGTATTGTCTGCCGTAGAACGCATTTGTCAAAATCGTCAATTTCACACTTATGATTAGCAGGGCTTTTACATTTCTTTCCAAGTGTATTCAGAAGTTTATTTTCACCCATTGTTGATACTTTGCTCTTCGAAACTTAAGGAAGAGGAACTACTAAAGAGTTCGCCGAAGCTTCAGAAGCACTATACACGATTTGACGTGACTGAGACTTTAAAGGTTGACCTTTCTTAAATTGGAAGGGCATTTTAAAAAATTGGCGATTAACAAAGCACTACGAAAATGAAGCTAAATAGAAGCGAATTTGAGCAAATGCTAGCACAAAAGATATAACAACGAGAATAAAAAGAGCTAATAGTAATAATATAAGGCATAAGAAAAGATGCGTGCAGCTGGAATGAAGCCGAGAAGACGAATGATAAACTTCCCTTAAGCCAACAGTCGCCAAAAACAAAATAACAATAAAGCAACCCTTGGTTTGTCCCTATTTGAAATATACTAGCCCTGTTGCTATAGCGACCGCCACTCGCCGGACACCGTGGCGGGCACTGTTCTTACCGTAGACAGACAGTAGGAGCATTCGACCCCCCGTCGCCTGTTAACCCGAGTGATTTCCTGTTGTCAACAAAGGGAGAAAGAGGTATTGGAGGCAATTAAACGAATCGCTAATTAAGCCCCTAATTGGCCTAGCGATTTTGTTCAAACGGATTCTTCTGATTCAAGCCATGGGCTGTATGAGATTGTAAATTTGAAGAAGATCGGTCTGCTACTTCAAAAGTTACTGTTTTTCCGGCATTACCAGGACTTAGGATTATCGTCTTCTACAATAGTGATTAATGCAGTGTGTGTGTGCTTTTTAATTAATTCTGTGCCTGTGTTTATCAATTGGATTACTCCGCAGAACTACCTATAGTGTACAGCTGATGCACAGAAGAAGTATCGCAGCCAAGCGCATTTCTCTGCAATTTGCTTGCTAGTCACTATTGATTATAGCACTCAACATTTATGTAATAAAATGTACCTGTTACATTCAACCCAGCAATAATACCAGTATTTCCTAATAATATACAAGGCATTTTTGCGGTGTTCTTAAAGTGGAAGTGTGTTTTTGTGTCAAATTAACGTGAAAGTTATGTACGTGGTACAGGTGAAAAGTGATTTAAAGTGTTAACGTGAAAGTGTTATCAAGTGTTGATATTGCATGGTGAAAGTGTTTTCAAGTGTTAAGTGATTTGCGCGAAAAGTGATTTAAGGTGTTTACGTTCCGTCAACGGTGATTTAGTGTGATTTAAAGTGATTTAACGTGATTAAATGTGATCCAAAGTGTTAACGTGTCTGCAATTTGCGTGCTCGTCACTATAGATTATAGCACTGAAATTTATGTATTAAAATGTACCTGTTACATTCAACCCAGCAATATTACCAGTATCTCCTAATAATATACATGACATTTATGTGGTGTTCTTAAAGTGGAAGTATATTTTTGTGTCAAATTAAAGTGAAAGTTATGTACGTGGCACAGGTGAAAAGTGATTAAAAGTGTTAACGTGAAAGTGTTATTAAGTTTCGATATTGCACGGTGTACGTATTTTCAAGTGTTAAGTGATTTATGCAAAAAGTGATTTAAAGTGTTAACGTGAAAGTGTTATTAAGTTTCGATATTGCATGGTGTACGTATTTTCAAGTGTTAAGTGATTTACGCAAAAAGTGATTTAAAGTGTTTACATTCCGTCAACGGTGATTTATAGTGTTATTTAACGTGATTAAAAGTGATCCAAAGTGTTAACGTGTCTTCAATTTACTTGCTGGTCACTATTGATTATAGCACTCAATATTTATGTATTAAAATGTACCTGTTACATCCAACCCAGCAATAATTCCAGAACTTTCTAATAATATACAAGGCATTTATGTGGTGTTCTTAAAGTGGAAAAGTGTGTTATTGTGTCAAATTAACGTGAAAGTTATGTACGTGGCACAGGTGAAAGGTGATTTAAAGTGTTATTAAGTGTTCATATTGTATGGTGAAAGTGTTTTCAAATGTTAAGTGATTTACGCGAAAAGTGATTTAAAATTTTACGTTCTGTCAACGGTGATTTATAGTGTGATTTAAAGTGTTTTAACGTATTTAAAAGCGATCCAAAGTGTTTACGTGAAAGTGATATTACGTGGTGAATTCCATCAACACTGATTTAAAGTGATTAAGGTGATACAAGTGTTAACGTGAAAGTGATATAAATGTGTTATTAAGTGAAAAGTGCTCAACGTGTATCGGTGATTCAAGAATGACACGTAACTCATCTGCACAGTCGGAAGGAGAGCCTCAGATGCAAAGGTCGGATTTCGATCCGCAAGAGATACTCGACAGTGACCAAGACCATCAAGGCAAAGTTCACCTGCTCTACGAATTTATAAGAAAGACAGCCAGCACTCATAGAAGGGGCAAATTCCTCCTACCTCAAGATCTTCGTCTGCGACTGCTATGTGCTCTGGACGCTCTGGAAACGCTAGCCTTGAGAGGCCCACACCTTGCAGAGAGTCCAACCCTAGCAGACATAGGAGTAAACACGTCGACGGTTCTTTGTTGTGAACTTGCTCACTCGATTCAGCAAAATGCAAAAAGACAGGTGAAGCAGCTCCATGCAAGCAAAGATACTATACAGCAGGATGAGCTCCCGGTTATAGAGGGCAAAGATGGCCAACCTACGTACGCGCAAGCAGTAAAGCGGAGATGGAAAAGGAAAGTCACGAACATGCCGATACTGCTGATCCTCCCTAAACGTGATGAACAGAGTGCGGATATACGCGGGGTACTAGAAAAGCATGTCCAAATTGAAGATCTGTGTGTCAACCTTCGGGGCATTACGAACTTAAGTAGTGGAGGTGTGGCGGTGCGATGCAACAACAAGGATGAAGTACAGAAGATAAGTCAGTTCCTAGCTCAGCATAATAACCTAAAGGATACAGTACGCACGCGTATACCACGGAAGAGAACACCGAAATGCACAATCGACAATGTACCGTACGGCACCTCGGAGGTGGAAGTACAAGAAATGCTACAAAAGTCTTGCAATCTTTGGAATAAAGAGTGTAGAGTCCTCTTCAAGCGCCCGGACAGAAGGAATAGAGCCACAAAGTGGGTGATTGAATGTACCCCTGGTGCCTTTCATGTCCTCATGTCCAAACGAAGATTGTTCCAAGGATGGAGGGAACATAGTATCTACGAGTTTACAGGAGCCAAGCGCTGTTTCCGCTGTCAGGACCTGGAACATACGTCGAAAGACTGCTGCCACAGGCCTTACTGCGCTTACTGCGGAGGCTGTCATGACATTAACGAATGTAAGGCGGACTGCCCTGAATGCATTAACTGCATCATAGCAAACAGAGATTCAAAAGTTAAAGTGGATACACACCATGCAGCGTACGCAGCAAACTGCCCAACATTCCATGCGCACATCCAGAAGATTAAAGCACGTACTGACTACGGCGAGGACAACTAATTTAATAGCCCAGCAAGCAAGGCATCGTCTACTTACTACAACAGCCAGTTCACTTAATAACAAGCGCAACTCTCTAGGAAGCAAGTCAAGTATTTTCACAGTTAGTAATTTTACCTTAAAAGTCAATTAATTTACAAAAGTAATGGAAGTGAATTCAAGAACAGAGGAAAGCAATGTGCTCAAGTTTGTCCAAATCAACCTCCAAAGAGCGCGCGCGGCTACTGCACAGCTAGTGCAATATGCTATGGAGGAAGAGGCGGACTTCCTTTTAATTCAAGAACCTTTTCTTTATGCAGGGCAAGCAGCAGAATTTCCCCTCCAATGGACGGTCATCCAGGATTCAGGAAGTGAGGGAACAAGAGCGGCGAGCGGCAGTAGTTTGTTGCCACAGCAGATGGTTGCCAGTTGTGCTAGCAAAGTCAAGAGACATGGTCACAATTGCAGTCGAGGCTATGGGACTGAGTGTCCTGGTCACGAATGTTTACATTCCACCTACAGTAGACGTTTCTCCCACATTAGATGCCTTGCAGAATATCCTTACGTCCTACCCGCATGCACACCATGTATTGGCAGGAGATTTTAACTCTCATGCGGAGGACTTCGGATATCCGACCACAGACCCAAGAGGTAGAGAAGTTGTGGACTTCATTGCATGCAACGGACTGATTCTTCATAACGTGCCGGACAGTCTGCCGACCTTCGAGACCCAAATGGGAAAAGGATGGCCTGACATCACTCTGTCAACAGCGCGTCTGGCTCAGAAAATACAGCACTGGATCGTAAGTGACACTCCCTCAAACTCGGACCATCGCTATATAACGTTCCAGATAGGTCAGCCACATGCGCAGTTTATGAACAAGCGTTATAGAACCAATGGCAGAAAATTAAAACAACTTGTAAGCAGGCTAGGACCAGTACTAGAGCAGGTGGACGAGGCACTTATGAAATGTCAGAACATAAAGGATGCTGACGACTTAACCACCAGTATGATACGAGATATTCAATCTATCTGTGATGCCACCCTAGGCCTGAAATCACCAAAAGTTTTAAGAGTGGCAAACTGGTGGACGAAAGAGCTCCGTGCACAGCGCAGTCGCACCAGGGCACTTAGGCGTAAGATGAAGAGCGAAAGAGACCCAGGCAGGAGGCAAGCCCTTAGTGTTCTTTATAATAAAGAGCAAGCTCAGTACAAAAGGGCAATTGCAGCCGCAAAACTTGCCAGCTGGAGGGAGTTCTGTACTAAGAATGTAGAAGTCTATGGTGCACTCCACAAGATAGCTTCGAACAAAGTTTACAGACCACCGGAGCTAAGAGCCTTTGCAGGGCAGCAGGCTGGACACATAACAGAAATCACGCTCAGGACAATTCTTGACGCCGTACTTCCGGAAGAGGATATTACAGATCCGTCCGACCAACAGGCTTATACGCTGCACACATCTGTCCCAGATGATATGCCATTTACGGAGAAGGAAGTCTCCGCAACGATCAAAATTCTCCCGAAAAGTAAAGCCCCTGGTCCGGACTCAATAGACTATCCAATCTTGAGAGCAATACATAAAGCAAGATCCGGCTTTCTCACGCGTTATTTTAACAAACTGATAGCACTGCAAAGCTTTCCGGAACCTTACAAAACGGGGCAGGTCGTGCTCTTTAAGAAAGAAGGGAAGGATCGAAACAGCCCATCCTCGTTTAGGCCGATTTGTCTTCTCCCGGTAATAGGGAAACTCTATGAGAAGCTCCTAGTCCAGCGGCTTAAATTTCATATGACGCAGAGTGGGGCAGTCTCTGACGCACAATATGGATTCAGAGAGCTACGCTCAACGATTGCTGCCCTATCAAAGATAAGAGACTATATCAGCCACTTGCATGAAAGGAAACAGCATGCAGCGGTCCTAAGTCTGGACCTGCAAAGCGCATTTGACTCTCTGTGGTGGCCCTCAATTTTAGAGGCACTGCACCAGGCAAGGATCCCTGATAACCTCTTGCAGGTTTTCAAGCAATACCTGTCCAATAGAAAGTTCATAGTAACACACACTGGCGGTGTCATAACCAGAAGCCAGACAAAAGGCTGTCCACGGGGATCGTGCGCGGGTCCAGACTTTCGATTCCATCCTACGATGCAACTTTCGATTCCATCCTACGATACGAATGGCCGTCCCATACCCAGATAGTAGCCTTTGCGGATGACGCGACCTTTGTGGTGGGCGGCAAGAGTAGAGATGAACTGCAGCAAAACTGCAATGATGAAATTGATACCTTCTCTCGGCTATGTCAGGAGAAAAAGCTAATAATTTCTGAGGCAAAATCGAAATATATAATTTATCATAAGCCAGGCCAAACTTTAATAAGAAACCCAACCATCCAGCTTAATGGGAAGACCATCAAAATGGTCAGAGAACTAAAACTCCTGGGTATTATATTGGATGAAAAGTTCACCTGGCTGCCTCACCTTAAAGCCCAAAGAGAAAAGGCTCGCCGAATCGCAAACAATCTGCAAAAAATGCAAGGCCCGCACTTTACTCCACTGTCGCGGAGAGGGTCCTAACCTACGGAGCAGCCATCTGGGCAGCCCCGATGACAGTCAGAAAGGCAAAATTGCTAAGTAGTGCACAGCGACCATTTGTCCTGGCCATAACGAAGACCTACAGGACAACGTCGACTGCGGCCGCTTCGGTATTAGCAGGGCTTATGCCGCTCCCAATCAAAGCGCAGCAAGAAGCCTCAATTGCAAAGGTGACGCAACTCCAACAGCCATGCACATACGGGGATACATGCTATCTGCCAGAAGTCTACGAAACACGCAGGTCCAAACTAAGCACACATCCGTCGGAATATGGACTGGGCATAAGGACTTTCCACTCACCAGCGTTAACCCCGCGCTTAGACGGACCAGGGGCTTATACAGACGGGTCAAAAATTGATAACGCTGTAGGCAGTGCCTATATAGCCTATATAAACGGAAACATAGCAAAGGAATGGAAGGGCCATCTGGGAGCACAGAACTCAGTGTTCCAAGCGGAAGTAGTTGCCCTCACAAAGGCAGTGAAATGGGCAATTGACACACGGCAGAGTCGAGCTACGATATTTACTGACAGCTTGTCAAGCATTTATGCTATCAACAACCCTCTCCAGCGCTCCGCACTAATCTCGCACCTGCAAGAAGTCCTCCGTCTAGAAGAAAAGTCAATGAGAATCCAAATTTCCTGGGTGAAGGCGCACGCCGGAATCCAGGGAAATGAAGCAGCAGACGCTCTTGCCAAGAAGGCTGCCCAAAATGAGGAAACGGAGCAGATTCAGGTGCCCCTGCCCCGGTCATGCCTAAAGAGGCAAATAGAGGAGTCCGCCATTGGAAACTGGCAGAATGAATGGGACCAAATCCCGCAAGGCCGCAGAGCATATGAGTTCCTGCCCAAGGTAGAGGTGGACCGGCTCATCTCATCGCCCTACCTCACGCGATATGTAACAGGCCACGGCCCCTTTCCGACGTACTTTGCAGAAAGGGGTCTAGCAACAACTGATATGTGTGTTTGTGGCAACTTGGGCTCACCAGACCATTACGTCACGGAGTGCCCCTTAACAGCAGAATGGCACATAAAATTCCCAACTACCAATGTTCTGCCTTTCAAACGCCTTCTCATAAAACATCGAGGCACGCGGCAAAAGCTTAAATGCATAATCGCCAAAATAGAAAAAATGGGCATAGACCTCTGCAGGCCAGAATAGGGCAACTGCAATAAACATAAAAGCATCTTACAACTGTGAAGACTCAAGATGGTTGCAGGGCCAGGGTAATACCCGAGTAGTCATAGAAAGCCGTCCGGGTGCCTGTCCTGCTGTCACCTGTCACCTCAAAGCAGCCCCAAAAAAAGTGCTTGGTGTACAATTTCTTAAAATTAGAAATCACCAGCTGATCCATCGTCTGCAGGATAGGAGTGGTGTTGGGTGGTAGGTAGGAAACTTTTATAAACTTGAACTATTAGAGTAAATCATCTGCGAGATTTGGTGGGTGAGTAGTGGCATTGTCGAGGAAGAGAAGGGCTTGCATGGGTAGGTTGTTTTTCTGTGGGTATTTTTTAACAGAAGGGCCAAACACCAGGTTTATCCACTTCACAAAGAATTTCCTGGTGACCCAAGCCTTCGGATTTGTCCTCCACATACCTGGCAGATTTTCTTTTGAAATATTATATGACTTAAAGACTCTGGGATTTTCCGAATGGTATACTAGCAGAGGCTTGATTTTACAGTCGCCAATCTCATTGGCGCAAATTACTAGAGTAAATCTATCCTTCATGGGTTTGTGACCTGGCATCGTCTTCTCCTCTGCCGTTATGTAAGTTCTATTCGCCATCCTTTTCCAGAAAAGTACTGTCTCGTCACAGTTGAAGACTTGCTGGGGGGATGTATCCTTTGGCTAGTATCAGTTCGGAAAACATTTTGATGTAAACCTCAGCTGCCTTCACATCGGAACTTGCTGCCTCACCATGTCTGACGACGGAGTGAATGCCGGTCCTTTTCCTAAAGATGTCAAGCCAGCCCTACTGGATTTAAACAAGTCTTCCGATTCCTCATTTTTAGAAGTGTGTGGGATCTTCTTTAGCAAATAACCGTAAATTGCTCGTGCCTTCTCACATATGATGCTTTATGTTAAGGTTCCTCCTTGAAGCTGCTTCTCTCTCACCCACCCCATCAGTAGTTTCTCCATCTATTCACGGAGAGAGGTCCAGAGTTTAGACATTATTTTATCGGCCTTAGATGGCGTTATACCCTTTATCAACTCCTTTTGTTTAAGCACAATAAATATCATTGATGTGCTACGACCGTACATCATCGCCAAGTCAATTACTCGCACACCTTGCTCATGGTTTTCTATGATTTCACGCTGTAATTCAATAGACATCATCTTCTTCTTTGGACCCATGGTTATAAAAATAAATATGATAAAGTTTTCTAAATGTACAAAAAGCAAAAAGCGCCAACCCAGCTTATCAAAGATGCTTCCAAAACGAGGGAAACAAGCACACAGACTGAGATCTTGTCTGAGGTGGGAGAAACTGTTAGACGCTGCATCTAAATATAAATAACCATCGTCTTCACTGCCGAAACCCTCTAAACTATTCTATAAATCACTATCATATCAGCTATAAAATCGTCATTAGCCAAATCTATATCATCATCAAAATCATCTAAATATTCCTCACCACACAAAACACATCATCATTTTAAACCATCGTATCTCTATCACCATCGTCAGAATAAAATAAACCACCATCACACAAATCACATCATCATTCCATACTAATCAATCGAAACTATATATCATATACACCATCATCATTGAAGTCGTCAAATAATAAAATCACCTGAATACAAAGTACTATCACCTAAAGTTTTATTACCATCATACTCATTTAATCACATTCTTCATCACTATAACATATAATCACGATAACTTAAATAAAAAATCATCAGCAGTTAGTATAAATCCTCATCCTTAAAATACCAGCTATATTATTTAAATCATCATCATTTAAATCAAGATTTTTTTTGGTGTTTCGCTAGTATAACATCAAAACGAACCAGTTTCATTTAGGTACAGACATGTACAGGTAAAAGTGTTGGAGCTTCATTAAAGATTGCACAGGTATACATCCCAATAACTAACCGAATACAGCACGGAGGGAAGGCCAGAAGAGGAAGAATCCTACTGGTAGTTCTTTAAAGAGAGATTTAGAAGTTAGTTTTTAAGTGAGGAGGACAAAAAGGGAGAACGGGTTATAGAAGAAATGAAGAAATCTAGAAAAAGGTTCATTAGAAAGTAGTAATAATATTGTAGTGGCTAAATCAATTATTAGCCCAATGGATGAGTCCTGATCTCGAAACTTTGTGCTGTTGGGAAAGGAGGGAAATCTAATAAAACAAGTTTTATATCAAGCTTGTACAGAATACTAGCAGCTTATCTGCCAGCCTTTGTCTGGCTTTTAAATGTACCGGGAAAATGGCTGAAAGAAACACCAAACTTTAAACTTGAAAACAGCGTAGAATTTTACTCTGCAGAACAACTTCATAAAAAAAAGTTATTACGTATAACAAAATTACCATGAAATAAGCAATATCCCTTAATTCAAATATTAATGATCCTAATAAATAAATTAACCAACTTCCCTTTGCAAAATCTTAAGAACTCAAATGGTATAAAGGAGGTTAAGAACTTTTTTTCCTAAAAAAATCACTCAAAACATTTCAGTATCTTAAAATCAGTGAAATGAGCAACAAAGAACACAAAAGAATACAAAAAACAAAAAATTCTGGAAAGCAAAGTATAATTAATGATAATGCAAAGTATAATTAATGATATCCCTTGTAATGTTCCGCGCTTCCAACCTGCACGCAACAATAGTGGTGACTGCTAAGAACTGGAAAGTAGACAAATTCTTGAGAAGGGTTTAAATCCCTTTTTATTCAACTTTAGAAATTACAAATGCGTGCTCTTGACGCTCACAAACTACGCCGACCCGGCGGTAAAATAAAAATAAAAAACTAAAAAAAGAATAATAACATGTGACTAACTACGAGGCTCTCTATACGTAACTAACCTCACCGCGTTCTAAAATACCGCTGATAATTCAGCAAACTTCGATTTCTAACTACCCACCTCCACGCTCGTGAAGCAAGAAACACACTTTCGAACTCGTTTCCCTTCTATTTAACTCAGATTACTTCCGCTGACAATTTGAATCCTTTGCGCGTTCTACAAAAGTTACATACTCTGGCATTGGCTATTCCAGGGCAAAGTAAGGCTTAATGGGAAAGATAGTTTTAACTTAAAATAAATGTTAGTTAAAATAAATATAAACCCTATATTTGCCGCTGCCAGAATTTGGAAAACTTGGAAGCAGGTCCTAGAAACGACCTATTGGAAAGTTTCCACAATTCTGATCTAAATTTTAAGAGCCTCGTTGACATAAAAAAAAACTGTTATCTCACAAAAGGTAGAACAAATTTCTGTAGATACTTATTTAATTCTCTCTTCTTACAGCAACCTTTCCCGGACTTCAGCAATCAATCTGTTCTCTTCCTTCCAGTATCTGGAAGGAATAAGTATCAGTATCTTTCTAAATACATTATAATTTACACTTTCTTGACACTGAATAAGTTTTTGTTTTTGAACGATTTATTTTCCTTAGTTACTGCTTAATTCACATTCATTCAAGTATTCAAACATGAATTTAACTTTACCCTGGTTCTCCACCATGTGTGGTGTCAAACGGGAATATTCGTGTTTTAGTATTGCAATACTTCTCCTAACCACAATGATTTGTTAGAATTCAACGACCAAATAGACACACCTTACTCGACATTCTACAACTCGATGAGCTACTTTAACATTCTTAAAATTCAAGTGTAGGTGGAGAACCCTACAAAACACATTCATTCTAAATTCCCCCTCATTTATCTTTAGACATGCAGGCTTTCGCTCTAAAGCATGATTTTATCTACAGTTTAATACTTAAATTTGAATTCATTGCTTTTGAGCATTTACTTTTAGCATCTAAAATTTTATGCTTCTAGACTAAATTCTACTTTTACATAACTTTCAAGCATTTACGTATATTTACAAAATTCTAATACATATGATTTTTACAATTTACCATAAAATGAATAAGAGAAAAATAAATTTTTACTTTACTCATTCTTCGCCAAGCTGGAGGCACTGAAACTAAAGTTGTTATTAATACAAGAATACGAAGTTATTTTTATCTTCGGCCAAATTTTGGCTTTAACATAAAAGAATTAGTCTTTCGACCAACAGAAACTGCTTGTTCCTAGATTTTATACTTAAAGAAAATGATACTTTTGCCTTAGCTAAGTAAAGTAAAATAAAACTAAATCTCAACCGAGACACATTGACTTCCGTCAAAACATAGAACTTTGTATTTACGCATAACATTTCGGAACAAAAGAAAAAAAAATTTATAGAAGATTTTAACTTATCTTTGAGTTTTCGATGATTGTAACTCCGACATCCTCTTCTGGCAGAACTGCTCCCATGTTATAGATTTCATCGACGTCAGTCGTCTCCTTAGGGTCCTTCGAGTGTCGTCCACGTTGCTTCTTCTTTTTCGCCCTCTGCATGCTGGCCTTTTGGAGTGGTAGTCGTCGGGTTGCTGTCTTTTCCGTTTTGCCCCTGGACGGCTGGTCTTGGCGTCCTCCGGTCTGGAATCGTGCTTGGATTTCTTCTGTTGGTGGTGGTCTTTTCGTTCCTCCTGCTGTCTTTTCGTTCTCGGGAACGGCGGCCTTGTTTGCACCTGACTCTCTGGCCCTGGAAGCGTTCTCCTCGATGTAGAATTTCTACTGCGATAAGTTGTAAGTGATGTTTTCCTCTTTACCAAAGTGTCTTTACGCGGCGGCTTTGCTTTCTTGTATTTCTTAAATGCTGGAGTCTGACGTTTTCATTTCTTCTTTTCGGTACCGTCGCATGACTTATAGAACGGCTAGGTTTCTCTTCTTGTTCTCTGCTTCTTGAGTTGTGGAACGGGTGACGTTATTTCTGGACCTTCTACTTCTTTTACGCTTGAGTCCTGCAAGAAACTTTCAAGGATTTCAAAATCATTTGGATTATAGTATTTTTTCACCTGGTCGGGACTTGCTTTACAGATTTCCCCTCTCTCGTTCTTAAGGTACAATACGACTCCCTTGATTTCCTGAATTACATAGGGCCTTCAAATTTTGGAGCTAACGTGGCAGTAAAATTGTCTGGGGCACTTGATAAAGAAAATTTCCGCTTCAACACTTTATCTCCAACTTTAAAATCTGCTTCACGGCGTTTTCTATCATAGTATAACTTTTGCCTATTTCTTGCCGTATCCGATCTTTTAACCGCCTGGTCAATAAGTGTTTGCACATCTTTCTGTTTAAATTCTTGGTCTCTTTGTTGCACAAAGAATAATTTATCTAATGGCGTAACTAACTTTCGTCCTAAAAATAATTCTGCTGGGGTTTTCCCGTAGTATCGTGATTTGCCGTTCTTAAAGCATAAGCTAACATATTTATGTAGCCATCCCAGCGCTTGTGATGTGTGCTAACATAACTTCGAATTATTTTTACAATGTTTTTATTAACTCCTTCTGCTATGTTTGCCTGTGGTCTATACGGAACCATTTTGATATGGCGTATGCCAAGTCCAGTGCATATGTTTTCAAATATTTGGCTAACGAATTGTTTACCATTATCGCTATTTACTTTTTTCGGTGCACCGTATTTTAAAATGTATCTGTGTAAGAATGCATCTGCGACAGTTTTGGCTGACGCGCGTTTAAGTGGAAGAATTTCTGGCCATTTTGAAAATTGTTCTACAATTACTAAAAGAAAACGATTTTTATTTAACTCACTCTGGGGGAAAGGACCAAGAAGATCTATGCCTAAAATTTCATTCGGAAATGTAGCGCGAATGTACCGGCCGGGTTGTAATTAATATCATTTATTAACTGACATTTATTGCAGGACCTGACATACGCAGTTACTATTTTGTATAATTGTGGGAAATATACCGCTTCGCGTACCCTTTTTAAAGCCTTTCTGACCCCTAAATGACCCGCTGTTTTCGCGTCGTGTAATTCCTTCAAAATGCTTATACGAAGCCAGGCTGGGATGACTGGTTTGTATTCCAGGTTTTCGTTTGTTGTTTTCGTATAAAATAATAAATTATCTATCATTTCATAGTTTTCTGCTCTATTTCTTATCTCATCGATATCTGTGTGTTCAAAGCTTTCGGGGTCTTTCAAATACGCATAGATACTTCCAAATTCAGGATCAGCTTTCAATTCAGCAATAATTGTATCTCTAGAATCTAAAATTTTTGAAGTCAACACAGCGCATTTAAGTTCATTGCCTTCATCGTCCAGTTTTATACGAGAAAGTGCGTCAGCTACATTGTTTTCCTTACCCAGTTTATATTTGATTATGAGATAATATTCTTGGAGTTTTAAAGCCCATCTTATTAACCTGGGCGTTAGGTTTTTCCCCGAGTAAAGTCTACCAACAGCCGCATGATTCGAAAAGACTGTTACTGGCGCTTTGCCGAAATAAACTCGAAATTTGTGTACAGCCATAATTACGGCTAATGTTTCTCTCTCTGTAGCTGTATAATTCCTTTGTGTATGATTCAACGTTTTACTAAAAACTGCCAAAGGATGGCCATTTTGCATAAGAACCGCACCCACAGCATAGTCCCACGCATCTACTGCAATTTCCAGGTTTTCGTCCCCCTCCGGGAATTTCAAAACAGGGGCATTGATAAGCGCTTCTTTTAAGCTTTCGAATGCGGTATTTGCTTCTGCTGTCCACATGAATTTACTTTTCTTTCTTTTAATTACTAACAAGGGTTCAACAATATTAGATAAATCTTTTATGAATGGCCGATAATAAGAACATAACCCAAGGAAAGAAGAAATTTTCTTGGCAGTGTTGGGAGGTGGGAAATTCTTGATTGCTTTTATTTATGAATCTTGAGTTTCTACACTCTTTTGCGAAATTTTATAACCCAGATATTTAAGTCTTTAGTTGCGAACTTGCATTTTAAGGCGTTAATTTTAAGACCGGCCTCTTTCAATAATTTAAAAACTTCTTCTAGATCTTTAATATGTTGTTCCAAGATACTACTCTTTATAATTATATCATCTAGATAGATTAAAGTCGATTTTCCTAGGACAAGCTTTAGAACAATGTCCATAGCTCTCTGGAATGTTGATGGGGCCCTACACAACCCAAAGGACATGCGTAAAAATGCATAAGTGCCCGATTTTGTTATAAACGCGGTTTTATGTATGTCTTCGGGTCTCATAGCTATTTGATAGT
The DNA here is from genome assembly GCF_044657685.1 of Stegodyphus dumicola. NCBI lineage: Eukaryota > Metazoa > Arthropoda > Arachnida > Araneae > Eresidae > Stegodyphus > Stegodyphus dumicola. The sequence continues at coordinate 13,498,297 of NC_140772.1, read as the reverse complement.
AGCCAGACGTTAAGTCCAAAGTAGTCATGTATCTTGTAGATTTAATCTTTCTAATAATTTCCTCTAGAACCGGCAAAGGGTAAACTGGGAATTTAGTAATACTATTAAGTTTTCTGTAATCGATAGCAAACCTCCAAGCCCTTTTATCCGAAGGAGGAAACTCGTTCTTTTTCTTACATAGTACGACTGGACTCGCGTACTCACTATTTATGGGCGTTATTATTTTGTTCTTTAACATTTCCTGAATATGTTCTTCTATGATTTGGTCTTTTTGTTTATCATAGCGGTAAGGTTTAGTCCTACAGGGTTTGTCGGCAGTTAACTGTATCTCATGCGTAACTATTTGACAGCTACCAGGCCGTTCTGAAAACAAGTTTGAAAAAGTACTCACCACTTGCTGGATGGCTTGACTTTCATGGTCATTCAAATGGCTAAGGTCAACTTGCGGTTGTTCCACTGGTTCCACCACCCTCCGATCCATCTCCAGCACGATAGAACTTTCCTGAAAATTCAGTTTGGCCTTCGCGGCTTTTAAAAACTCCATACCTAAAATAAGTGGATTAATTATTAATTTTTTACTACAAAAATTAATACTTTAAGGCTTTCGTTTTGAACTTGAATTTTTAAAGATAGTTTTCCAATACAATGACAAGTTTGTCCTTGCGCTGCTATGATTTCTGTGTTTTTATTTTTAAATAATCGAAACCTATTAAAGTTCTTAAAAAAAATATCACTCATAAAATTACCTTCTGCTCCTGTATCGATGAGGGCTTCTACTGGTACATCGCCAACCAGGACTTGTATAATTGGTAACTGTGAGTTCTTTACGATGACCCTATTTAAGTGCCTTCCTGAGGGTTTTTTCAAAACTTCCGGGGTCTGGACCCTCGCTTTCACAGGCCCCTCTACTCGTTTAAAGCTTTTCTTTCAACTTCTGCCTTTTGGGTACGCGGACGGTTGTTTACAAATTTCCTTTTTGGGCCTTGACCTTCGAGGTTCGATGACCTTGCTTGATAGCTCTGTCCCCCATAAGAGCGGTTTGCATTTCTGGTCTGCTCATTTGAAAATTGCCTTCGGATACTTTGAGAATACGATGCCCCTCTAGCTTTTTCCGCTATTCTGCGATTTTGGAACTTGACCGCTAATTCGAAGAGCTCCTGCAATGTGCTTGTGTTTCTAATTTCGAAGTAGTCTTAACAGCAGGTAACAATCTTGGTAAGATAATTTCAATAATCTCCGCGTCGGGTTTCTTCCCATACAGCATATCCGTCAGCTTAATTTTTCGCAGAATAAAGTCCGTCAACTCTTCTATATTCCGTTGATAAAAACTATACAGTTCGGCTTCTAGCCTTGCTCGATCTTTCACTATGGGGAAGGCCTTTAATAACGACTTTTTGAAATTTTCAAATGTTATGTCTGGCCTCCGAATTCCCCTAATAAAAATTTGCCTATATTCTTCCACCATAGCGCGGCCTGTCCTCTTAGTGCAGATGTGGAGATGGCAAATTTTGTCTTTCAGGCACAGGGTAGAGCTGGAAGTGATTGTCGAGGCATTCTAGAAATATCGCCACCGAATTTTTTCCTTCGAAATTGACGTTTGGCTTGATTGACGCTGTCATCGTCTGGACCAGGTATCCAAATCCTTCCAATTGGCTTGCCATTTCTTGTTGTTCTCCAGCAACTTCTATCCAATTTTCGGCCATTTCAGTTCGACAAGTGTTAAGGCGCTAATGTTATGTTGCGCGCTTCCAACCTGCACGCAACAATAGTGGTGACTGCTAAGAACTGGAAAGTAGACAAAGTCTTGAGAAGGGTTTAAATCCCTTTTTATTCAACTTTAGAAATTACAAATGCGTGCTCTTGACGCTCACAAACTACGCCAACCCGGCGGTAAAATAAAAATAAGAAACTAAAAAAAGAATAATAACAAGTGACTAACTACGAGGCTCTCTAAACGTAACTAACCTCACCGCGTTCTAAGATACCCCTGATAATTCAGCAAATTTCTGAATATTACGTTGAAAAATTAACAATCTGGCGAGGCAAGCACACAGGCCGAAACGCGTGGTTCTTCAATTTCTAACTAGCCAGCTCCACGCTCGTGAAGCAAGAAAGCACACCTTCGAACTCGTTTCCCTTCTATTTAACTCTGATTACTTCCGCTGACAATTTGAATCCTTTGCGCGTTCTACTAAAATTTACATACTCTGGCATTGGCGATTCCAGGGGAAAGTAAGGCTTGACAGGAAAGATAGTTTAAACTTAATATAAATATAAACCCTACACCCTTAATGCAAATAATTATTATCCTAATAAAAAATTAACCAACTTTCCGTTGAAGAAAAAAAAATATGCAAAACTTTTCAGTATTTTACAAACAGTGAAATAAGCAAAAATTAACATGAAAACAACTCAAAAAACATAAAATTCCGCGCAGAATTTTACTCTACAGATCAACTTTATCAAAAAAATCAATAAAAATGTATTATATATATATATATATATACATGACAATGAAATATGCCGATTTCTTAAAAACAGTGACATAAGAAATACGATGAAAAATTGTTGCCAAACCCTTATTTCTAAAAGAATGAAACTATTCAAAATGATGCGATTTCATCAAAAATATATCAACAACAATAAAACAGGAAAATTGTTGCCAAAATCACATTTTTAAAGATGTGAGATGTGCGAAGTGTACTCGGAAGCTTCATTTAAACATATTTTTAAAAGTACACAATATTATCAGTTTTCCAAATTTTTTTTGTAAAAGCAGTCGCAAGGATGAATGTTTAACGTGTCCAAAACTCAAAGAAAAATAAACTGTACATTTTTAAAAATAAACTTTTTTAGAAAATATCCCGTTGAAAATGTGTTAAGCTCCATTTGTTAAATAAATTCGTATTTAATCGATTTATTGAAACAAGAAATTTATTTTAAGTTCGTAAAATATCTAAGTGCTTACGTTTCATGACGATTTGAAATTGGAGGGTGTAGAGTAAAATCTCGCTTTCCTATAGCCCATTATGTCTCAAAATGACGCGGTTTCGTCACAAAACATAAAATAAAAAAAAATTCGAATTCGAATTTCGAAAAAATCGCTTCGAGGTGCACTGGCCCTTGTCTAGATACACCTCATGTAGCAAATTTTGTAGCCCTGTGTCTATTAGCTTACGCGCAGCGCGAACGAAAGAAACACACACAACACACAGACAGACTCTTTCTTTTATTATATGTAGAGATATCATATGGCAAATTTAGAATAATTCTTAAAATAGAAGAAAAATATATGTAGAATAATATATCAAGTATACAATAACACATAATGTGCCATTATAACAAAATTTTGAATTTTCCAAATTTGGAATAAAATGCTAAAACAGAATATATCATGACAAATACTGAATAATACTTAAAATATGGGAAATAAAATATAGCTTAATACATAAAGTATAGAATAGTACATAATATATCATATAATAAAATTATAATTTTGAATAAAGTGCTAAAGTATAGGATAATATATGATATATCATATAATAAAATTAATAAAATAGAAGTATAACATGTAGAAGAGAATAAAATTGTATTTTAGAGTTCATGATCACAAATAGTTTTCAGTATTCATTAGGCAGAGTTCATAAGTGACTAAAGTGTTCATGATTACAGAGATCATAAAAAGTTTCTCGTTTAAGTTCATATATTTTACATGACTCATACAATATTCATAGCTCATTTTTGTCATGACACAGCAAATCAGTATCATGACTCACCTTTTCAGTTCTAGTTTACTCTGACGACTCAATTTTTATATTTCATTCTGTTTATTATGGATTTTGCAAGGCTTTTTTTATTACGATCAGTACAAATAAGTATTTGTGACAAAGATCGATAATTATCTTAAAATTCTACAAAGGTGAAAATTAAATATTTTGTTATATTTCGTCTGTTGTAGATGGGGTTACTCTGCATAGATTTAATCCAATTGTGTTAAATTTTGGTGAATTTGTTTAATATTAGAATGAAGATGTTGAAGTTTGCTGATCGTTCTTTTGAATTATATATCAATATTTCTGGGTGCGCGAATATGAAACGTTTTCTTGAGAGGAGATGAGAAAAGATAGTGATCACTGTCTCCTTTCTAGCAGCATATACAGAAGTCAGTGTCTATTAAGTTTCTTTGATGAAAATAAACACGATATGGCCCATGGCCAGTAATATTACATGTTAAAAAGGATTATGTACTCTTGGTGTCAGTATTGCAATAGGGGTAGAACTAGTAATTTCATCGACCTGTAGATGCGTTATTCCATTGTTCTTGGCATATTTGGGTAATTTGTTCTTTTATGGGCAGTCGAAGATAAGATTTGGGAAATTTCGTATATAGAAAATTGCTTTCTTGATTAGGAACAGCTTCTTTGCAAGTTTGTCAAATGTTAAGTTACCGGCATTTCTACTATGGCCTCTTATCCATGATATATGAATTTTAAAATTATCTGTTGTTTTAGAGAGGTTATTGATGTCATAAACAATAGAAGTCTGATATTCTGGGTTAGAGATAGCATAGATGGCAGATTGACGGTCAGTATTAATATTTGATTCTATAATTAAATACTTCAATTGAATTGTTTTTAGTTTTAGCGTTTATTGCTGTTTTTATTTTTGTGTGTGATACAGCAGAGATGTCTATTGTAAGGAGCAGGGCACATTTCGTAATCCTCTGTGTTGTATATGGTTTTGTTATAAGTAATATTATGGCGAATTTCATATATTGTAGAATCAATTGCTTCCTGAATGGATTCGACATGGAGTGGAATAGTTCCAGCTAAGATATTAAGAGTAGTACTGGAGGTATTTCGAAAGCCTCTGGAAATATTAAGATTAAATTGTCGTTGTGTTGAGGTAAGAATTTTTTTTTCTTGTGGTTATAGGGAATGCCCAGATGGCAGAGCCGTAGGTAATCATTTTGGTTATTACTGTACGATATAGTAATTTGGTGATATGGCGATTTAAACCCCAGTTTGTGCCATGCACATGTCGAAGATTTTGACTTATAGAATGTGTGCGAATTTTAACCCATTAACGGTTTCACCGGGATTTTCTGGTTCTTTTATGCAGGTCTCTTAACGGTTCGTTACGGATTATTGTTAGTTTAAATGTACCCTCGAAAACGGAGAGTCCCGAGTTTTTGTACTATCGAAAAAACACGCCAAAAAGGTCTAGCCCGTATTTTTGTATGTCTTCCAACCCCCAATGCCTAAGGGGACAAGGGTCCATGCAATGCTCACGACAATGGGTAATGGCTGTCATTAGCGTGGGGAGAAATCTCTTTGATGTTTTGGGATAAAGGCCTTACACTGACTCTAAAGAAACAAATTTATTACCAGTTACAAAGTGGATGCATATATAAAGGGATTTAAAAATTTCCGTTTTAGAGCAGTTATTGAATAAAAAGTAGAATTTTTTACAAAATGAACGTTTACCTATAAGAGCATTAATGAATTAAAACGAGAAAAATAAAAGTAATAAATGCAAACATAAAAAACTGAGAATGCAAATCTTTCAGATTTTACATTACGCCCAGAGGGCGTTTTTTAACGGTTTGTGGGTTACCTTTATTTTTAAATATCATGTTCTTCGCACTTAAACCATAAAACTTCAGTTAAACATCAATACCGCAAAATAAATTTTAAATGAGCATATCTTTAGAATTTCCGATACACAGTCTCGCCCGTTGAAGATAATTTTTTATATTATTATTTTCATACAGTGTTGCCTTTGCTCGCTTTAAAATCGTTGAGTTTCTTAATAAAAAATTCATTGAAGTTTTACGAAATAGGAAACATATAATAAAACAAATTCCAAATCTCGGCTTTGAGATGCCCATATTCGGGTGGAAATGTACGTTATTCAAAATTGGATGGGTCTAGGTGCCGTTGTTTTATCACAATGCGAGAAAAATATATATATATTTATGCAAATTATTCATTATTTAATTTCAAGGCAGATAGCCCTCGAGTGCTCTGCCGTAATCTAATAAACCAAAACCATTATTTAATTTCAATAAATATAATACAGGGCTGTAATATGTGGTAGCAACAGTTTGAAAAGTGAACTGACATAGTTTTCAACGGAAAATGAAAAAATGAAGTTAATAGACCTTCTCGGCTAACGCCCTTTGTTTTAAAAATAATGTATTGTGTAATTTAATGGGAATACGAGATTAAATAATTCTCTTTAAAAAATTCTTCACGAATTTAAAAAATTTATATCACGAATAATAAAAACGTGAGGCTGTCTTGATAAATTTATAAATATTATTCATCTGACAATGCGATTCAATTATTTGATTTCGTAGTTTAAGAGCCTATGATTCTTCTTATAAAACTGTACAGGAATTTAGCAAAGATGGTATTAAGTAATCTCTTATTACCATTAATCTATGCGATAAATTATTATTATTATTATTATTACTTTTGGTTCAGTCTTTATTTACTTCCAAGTATCCTTTTACCTCAAATAATCGAAAAATATATATAAATTTAAAACAAAATTCGCTACCAAATCAGAAATTAGGTTACAAATTTCATGCAAATTTTATTTCAAAAGCTATTTTACGCTCTGTAAAATGATTCAAACTTAAAAATTTAAGATTTTTAGTTTATTCATAAATGGAAATATGCGCAAAAAATTTCTTCGACATTAAATTTTAAAAACTCTAAATCGAATTATTATCATCCGTAAACGTAATTGTACAAAATCTGAATTCAATAGCTTATCGATAAGCAGTTCAAAAATCGACGACGAGCTTTTGATTAAACACCGTGAATGAACCGAATACAATTTTTGGAACAGCTCTATTTTTAAGCACTTTGGAAAGATCGGTAAGTTGTTGATATAGCATAACCGTTACTTTTATAACATTCTTGGCATTATGAAACGTGTAAGTGACATTCATAAGCGATTCCCGACACTTCTGTTCATTTGTCAAAGTGGCTGCTTTTGAAAATATTGTGAAGCTCACTCGATGTGCTCCACTATCTATGATACTCAATAAAGATATTTAATAATGTTTTATTTCTATACAGAAATACTGGTAAAATTAAGAGGTCAAATATTTAATTATTTGAGTTATATAACTACTTATACTGTCTCAAGAAATTTTGAGTCATTTTGTAAAAATAATCTTTTCTTTAAAATTCCTTTTTCCCCCCTACCCCTATGCTTCATGACTTTATTACTATTCTGATGAATGGAAGGTTTTTAGAGACATTTCATTTTTTTTAACAGCAAGAGACATGAAAAATGAGCAATGCCTTACCCGGGACGCGAACCACGGACTTCTCGAATGCGCGCCGAGCGTACTGAGACCACGAATGCATGCTAAAAGGGCGGGAGAAAATACCGTATATACTCCCCCTTTTAAAGGGCGACTGGGGATTAGGGGACCGAATCGCCAAATCCTTGCGGCGGAGAATCATCATCCACCACCTTTTTTGGTTTGGGTGCCACTATAGAAACATTAGGTTATTTCGAAGCAGGACATGTGAAATAGGAGCAATGCCTTCGCCGGCACTCGAACCACCAACCTCTCGAATACACGCCGTGCGTGCTGACCATTACACCACGAAGGTATGCTAAGAAGGCGGGAGAAAATACCTTATAGGTTACGAAAACCAAAAGTTCAGTAGGTAGTCACAAATCTAACTAATAAATGCTCTACAAATACAACTTTTAATATTTTAGCAGAATTTTTTGGAAACGTATTTATATAGATTGTTTTAGAAATCGACACAGTTTGATGCCAGTTTAGAGGAGGGGTTGTTTATGAGCGTATTAAAAATGCTTTTCCCACTCAAAATGTTAACTACTTTAAAATAATAATTCATAATCGCACTGAATCTGATGTTTACAATTATTTCCCCTGAGATTTCTTTAAAAAGAAAGAATTACAATTGTGTTTAATGCAGAAAATTTAATGGAATTGGCATCTGCGCAAGAGGACGGAAACTATCAGGGAGAACTTTCTAAGGAAAACTAGATTTCCTTCACATTGAACGTAGAAAACTTTCACCGAACAAGCGTGTTCAACAGGATTTGAACTTATGTAGGATTACCAGTACTCAGCGGTTTTAGCGCTTGGCCACCGCAGGCCGATTAAAAATCTTGTTTAGAAACCTTTAATCTTGATTTAGTGTGACAGGTGCCGTAATTTGAAGGTAAGGATTACTTGAATACAGCAAAACACACGAGGACTATCTGCTTTTAAGGAAAGAGATGCCTTCGTAGAGGACTTTTTAACGAGAAAAGTCTCATATTCATGTTATATATAGGGAAAAACATGGAAAAATACCTTTCAGCCATCGTATTCGTTCGTCAGGGTGTAAATCGAACTACCAGTATTTACCGGCCACTAATATGACCGTAGTTGAATAGGGGAAATAACTGTTGGATTGTAAGGCATAAATTAAGAAATTAAAAAAAAAACACTTCTGAGGTAATCTCAAACCCAAATTAAGTTTTTATTATAATTATGAAAGAGTTCAACTCATTTGTTAATTTTTAGATCGTTAAAATTAGTGTGGCTTTAATGAATGATTATTTAGACCTGTTACAGGAAACAAATACATCAAAAGTTTCCTTTAAAATATCAGGAATTATTGAAAAATCTTCTGTAATTTATAAACGAGAAAACGTATTTATCCAGATTTTACATGTGTGAAAAAATAATGAATTTGATCTTCCCTAGTAGAGACATTTGTAATTATATTTCTAGTTCCAAATTCAAAGTGAGAAATCTAGGTGCCTGAAGCCAGAGAACACTATCGATTCTTCTTGGCTTCTATTTTCAGCGACGAAATAGATCAACTGCATGTAATTTCTATGATTTTTCTCAACATGTAAACTAAATGCGTGTAAGTGTTTCTTAGAAAGCTCGTCGGATGTAGAATACCTTTATCTTGGTAGATAGATATCGTGTGCTTTAGTAAATTTAGCAAATCTAAACACAGGGCCGACAGTACTATGTTTGAGGCCTTTCTCTAACATAGTCGAATAGTGTATCGAACAGTCGAACAATGAAATCACCCTACATCGCCCTCTTTTACTTACTTTTATACTTTTATCTCAATATTATATATTGCATCCACAAAAATTTCTCTAAATTAATGTTATTTGGAATCGAAAACCATTTTATGCTTAAATACATCTTTCCAGATGTTTGTCTTTTACTCACTGAGAGTCAATGCTTCTTGAAGATGTCAATTCATGAATGAAAAATTATTTCTTGATTTTCCGGTTTCCCCTAACCGTTCCCACAAAGGCCGAACCTTTGGGCAAAAACAGCCCTCCTATGGTGTTAATTCCCCAGTAAAAGAGAGAGCACTGAACGGGGTAAAGTAGTAGAAATCTTGACTTTCCTTTTCACTCAAAATTCAAGCATTCCCAAAATCTACTATAAAAGATATACTCCCTAAGGTATAAAATTTTTGTGTAATGAAATTATAAAATGCAATCTATATATATATGCATTATAATATATACATATGCTAAAATATGAATGCATATATATATATCATTGATTATATATATATATATATATATATATCATTAATGACATATATATATCAATTAAACCTTTAGACACACTCACACACATACATAATCAGATATATTACATATATAGAATCACATAGTATCAGTAGGCGAAAGAAGAAAATAAATCCTACTGGTGAAAGATTGCTGAAGAAATTCAAAGCATAATGAAAGTTTCTTTTATCTTGGAATCAAAGAACTTTTTTATAGCTTTAGTTTTTGGGAGACTATTAGATTAAAATGTAATAAATAAATAAGTATATGGAAGAAAAATAAATCTTTAAAGGAAGAAAAAGGAAAAATAGAACCAAACAATCAAATCATTTTCAGCATTAAAACCAATTTTAAGTACGACAGTATATTTTCCTGCCGATACGAAAACTTAAGAAAATAGACAGAAATCTGCATTGTCCACCTATCAATATACGACAAATGGAATAACGATACAAGAAAAAGTAAATTTGAAAAATTTGCGAAAGCGGAATAATTTCGAATGCTGCATAAATAGAAAGATACCATGCAGATACATTGGATTTTTTTCGAAGCAAGAAATGCGAAAATTCAGCAGTGCCCTTTTTGTGCTTCTAGTAAGGAGGTCTTCCAAATTCTAGCTGGAAGGACTTCCATTTATAACAAGATAGTGAGAATGGTATAATTCCATATTATTTGTTTTCATTTAAAGGGCGAGAGAGAAGAAGCACGAGGCACTGTCGGAATAATTCATGTGTTTATCTTAAAAGTAACGAGAGAAAAACTATGTTAAAAGAAAAGGCACGCATATCGAAATTGTTTCCTGTACTACTGACAAATTGTTATATGGCATGCATACTATAATGTTCATGAATAATTGATTGCTAGTAGATTAATACAGGCATAGCATATTTCTAGGGACTGATTTGCTGTAATTTCCAATTTGATTTTTGCATACTTTTATATTTAGGACACTAATTACATCACACTGAAGATTACTCAATGCAATAATTCCATTGCAGTTTTATAGAAAATTATAAAATTTTCAGTTTCAATAAACAAATATATAATATTTCGATGACTCAGCAGGTAACATAATTTATTATCTTTCAAGTTTTTTTCGAAAACACCTCGGCAGATATAGAATCAGCCGCAGACTGTACTAACTTTAGCAAGCGGCAGTATCTGAGTGTTCACATTTCTGTTTATAACTGCAATAAGAACAAGTATAAGTTTGAAAAGTTTACCAATGGCTATGTGGATAAAAGAGATGATCATAAGTATTTTGACCTGGTTTTGGTTTCTGGTCAATACGTTGGCGGTAGGGAAGATTTCGTGGTTTTTTCCATGTGAACTAGTTTTCTTTATAAATTCCTCTAAGTCTTTCGTTAAGTACATACAAAGTTGCTACATTAAACATTAGTAAGTGTTTACATAGGTAAACATTTTAAAAGCGACTAGCGTAAAGAAAGATTATTTAAATTATGTTTTTTAAAATGCAAATTCAGAACACTGAAAACCAAACAGTAAACATTATAAGACTAATTTAATAATCTTTGGTTTGGTTTACTTGAAAACTTTACTTAAAAAACATTGAAATTTACAATGTTTACAACAAACTATTATTCTGCCATATTCATCGATTGCGTTAATCAAAATCTAAAATTATTTAACGTAAAATGTAATTATCCGAAAATTATGTAAAATGAGAATTTTTTCCAACTATATCTGTAGTTTACAATGGCTAGAAAAAAAGATAGCTCTAGATAATGAGTATTTCTAGAATGAAAAAACTCTATTGACTAGAAATAGTCTTTCGATACCTTAGTGTCAGTTAGCCTGCGGAGGTCAGGTTCCCTTCAAAAAAAAAAGTAAAACTGTTTAAAATGCATATAGTTTAACGCTTCCTATTTTATTTTGAATAACATTTCAAAAATAAAACTCGTGTTGGTTACGAACCAAGCAATTCTTAACGGGATAAAAAGCCGTACTTTGATAATGCTAGGAACGTGCATTCAGTTTTCGTCGTTTTAATAAAATCCATTATGATACTTATGCTGGTAATTATAAACTGCATTTACGGATACAGAAGTATGATTAATACTCTAATATCACAGAATGTAAGCTTTTTATGCTCTGACAAGTTTTGTCAAGATACCAATTTTTAGTTCATATACAAGTCGTAAATTCCCTAGCCAGATTCCTTTTTTATATAAATAGATGCATAGAGGAGAAAATGGAACAGTTAATTATATTTTTTATTCTTTTTCAAAATTTAATTCTTTTAGATATAATTTTTAACGATAAACGATATTCTGCTAAGTTATAATACAAAAATTATTACTAATAATAATTTATATCCTAATATTTATATCCTAATTTAATAATATTTATATCACTCAAAACAGAATTGGAAAACTCATTCAAATCATATTACGATTTTAATCAAAACATTTTACGAAGTTATGGGAAAAAGGAATTTTGGGGTTTGTTTGATTTTTAACGGTGAATTCAATCATTAAAACATTTTTACCGTGTTTCCTCATTCATAAAACATTAGCAAAATAATTTACTAAATAATTCTTAGATGTAATAGTATTCTTGTTTATCTTTTGTTATATGACTAAAAATAAATAAAAAAGCAGCTGGTATTCAATATTATTTTATTTAATTACAAATACTTGGCTATTGGTACTCAAGACATAGTCTTTCCATATTATCACTTTTCTATTAGGCCTTGAAATTATGTTAACGACCTAATAGAATTCGGAAAATTCTATGATTGCATAAAACTGCGGGAGGTGCTAATAATGACAAATTTTAAATGAAAATAGAAATTTATTTAAATAAATTTATTTAAATTCTATTTGTGAGTGTCTGCTTTATGCATTTAATGTATCAAATGCAGAAAAGTGAGAAAAATCCATCCAACACAGAGAAATAATTCTTTCTAGTCTGTGGTAAGATTGTATCAAATTCATTTAAACTTCCGTTTAAATTCGAAATGCGATCTCTCAAATCAACGAAGTAATACATTTTTGGCTTTAAATTCTACATTAGTAGCAACTGTATAATAGCTAAACTTGCCAAAATATTTGTAGAAAACCGCCAAAATTCTAGAAATTGCTATAAAATCCCGAAAAATATTAGGAAGATTATGCTTGCCAATTCCACGCTGAAAAGACGAAGATGAGCTCGACAGTAAACGAACAACTTGTGAAAAAAATTCAACGCTAAAATATAAATGCATATGCGAAATTTTCCAAAAATTTCTGATAAATATTGTACTCTCATCGTAAATACGTATGGACTTATAATGTGATGAAAACTGAGTCGGTAAAAGAATGGATTAAAATTTAATTTCCCAAAATAAATTGGTTTACTAAAACTAAATAAAATAGATAAGTAAATAGTAAAAAAATTGTGTAACAAAATAAATAATGATCTTTCTTAAAATACTGCCCAATAAAACATGTCGAATAATTGAATGTTCACAAGCTTGGAAGCTAAAATTCTAAAAAGATTTCGGAAAATTCGGCAGTCACATGTTAAAAGAAACAAGTCTACAGGCTACTAGTACAAAGAAAGAGGAGGGAGACGAAACTAAACGGAACAACTACTTCTTGGCATTCAATAGCGGGGAGGCAATTTTATGGCTTATCCATCACACTCATGGAGGTAGGAAAGGGAGGAGGGGCCATTTCTCGCTAGAAGTGAAGCACTGCTTTGAAGCTTGGGTCACCAGACGGGGTGTTTTTTGTTTACATTCAGAAGCTCGCTTGACAAGATTCTGATAGTATTTCGACACACGACAGTTCCATAGAAATCGAAAAAGGGACACTCTCGCATGAGAGAAACATTCATAGTGTGATGGATAATAGCAATTTGTATAGTTTACTGACATTTACGCAAAAATCACATCTTGGTTATTTTTCGATAACTAACAACAGCGATTTTGATTATGAATTTGTTTTATAAAATTCTAAGCTGTTGCACTACAAAAATATAGATTTTTAAGAAAAATGTTATGCTTAAAGAATGAAAAATACCTTACGGTACATTTAAAATTGTATACGTCTTTCGATACCCTTGATAGAGTATTCGCTACTTTTATTTTATTTTCCAAACGTCAAAATGTTTTAAATAAAACAATTTTTTTCACATCCATATATTATTGTAACATGTACCTTTTAAAATATTTTAGAGAAGAGGCTTTACTGCTGCTCATTTTAAACCCATCGTTTTAATTTTATATATCTGAAAAATAATCACTTTGGGCTTACAAGTTTTACTTATTTGGGTTAATTAAAAATAAAATTACTATCAAATGCTGCAATCCTCGTCAAAATTAATAAAATACACGACAAGTTAGCTTTCCCTTCATTTGGAACCACACATTTGTGTAAAATTATGTACAGTTTTACACAAATGTGTGGAACAGAAGAGGGATACATTTGCGAATTTGGCGGAAGTACCATGTGCGGTCAAGATGATGTGACCATGCGAACGTGCTACATCATCAAGACAGCTTATTCAGAATTTGAAAAAAAGGGTAATCGACGGAGGTGAAAACATTTGTATATCCTGCCAAAGGAGGTCCGATCATGAATGATCCTCTTATTGATTCCAGATTGTTAAATGTTTCCCACGCAAGTCTTTTTTTCTTGGAAATTCGAGTTTATTATTAAGCACAAACACAGCATTTTAAGAGTAGAAATACTAGTATTAAGTAAACTGGAAGGACAAAGCCTATTCACATCTTTAAATGAACATTTGCTTGAAACTGATCCAGTGCATAATCACATTTTACATTTAATGAGAGCAATTATTAAACAATATTTGCAAATAAGGTACTTTTATTTTTGCAAAAATGTTGTAAATAGCTCAGTATCTATGCGTCAGTTGTACACAAAACTTATCTTATTTCATGGTCAGTGATTAATAGAGTTAATTTTAAGTGAAAAAATAAAGTTTTCTCTCTATTTTTTAAAATTTTATTTAACAACATGTTTAGCTGCTTACTAAATGTAATAAAAAATTATGAATGAAAAATCTTTGTTATTCAATACATATACTTGAGTAGTGGTCCTCTATTTTTGAAAGTTTCAAGACATGAAAAAGTGTTATAAATTGGTATATCAACATCCTTTGTATATTGTTACCTTCTGGATTACCTCACAGTATGAAAATTTCAGGTAAGTGAATTTAGATCAATTAGTTGATTTAACTGTTTTAAAAAAATGAAGCTATTATGCAGAGTAAGGCAATCAAGATTGCGATCGGATGACAATACGGTTAATTATGTGAATTGGATAGTTATTATTTATTATATTATCAAAGAATTATTAAACTGTGTAAAATTGCTAAAAGAGATCTGCCAAAATTTATTTTCTAGAAGATTTGAAAAGTTTGAAACTTGAAGGCTAAATGTAAATATAAAATTATGTATGTTAAAATATTTGTAATTAGGCACATAGGTCAGATTAAGTTTTTATTAAATAGAGTAACGCATGCAAGGGCTATCTGCCTAAAGAGAGAGATGCCATCGTGGAGGAATTTTGAAGAAAAACTGACCTTTGAGTGGGTATTAAAAATAATACTTATAATTTTCATTCAAATTATATTCATATATATTTTTTATGTAAAAATTTCGGGTGTATGCTAAATTAGTGTAAATTACTTTACACGAAAAATATAGTGAATGCACAGAAATTAAAGATTTGCACATGCCGGAAATGAAAAATAGGAAATATGTATGGGTATTTATGCATGTGCTTGCAAAAAGCATGTATCTGCCTTTGAAAAAATACTTAAATATTCATTAAATTATTTATAAATGTATTTGAAATGAAGAATTTATTCACTTATAAACAACTGTGAAAGTACTGTGAAGAAATCTAATGATTAAATGTATCTAATTTATAATGATTATAAATGTTATCTAAATATATAATAACCTTAATATTGAGTTGTAAACATAAATTGAAATCCTGTTGACAAATACGTTATAAAACTATTTAAGCAAGAATTGTTCGTATTAGAAAGCAATCTGTTAAAAGGTATTATAAAGCAAATGCTATGAGATGCGCACTTAAGAACGTAATAAAGAGTTTTGGGATATGTATTGTTGAAATGAAGGGTAAAAAAAAATCTGATAAGTATAATTAAAAGAATTATTTCCCTTACATTTTATAATAACTCAGTTACAAGTTTTAAATAATACTTAAAAAAAAATTATTTTATTCCCCTCCAGAAATGTTCAGAGAAAGTCAAATACTATTTAATACCTATTTAATTATTAGGAATTAGCGAAATACTTATTTAAAGTATTTCGCTAATTCCTAATAATTAAATAGGTATTAAATTTATTAGGAATATTTGTTAGGAATTAGCGAAATACTTATTTAAAGTATTTCGCTAATTCCTAATAATTCTCTAATTTAAAATGAACCGAATAGAGCATTAATTATAAATTGACTTACATTTTTCGATTTAAAAGATGCCTCAGAAGCCAAAAAATCATGTCATATTTAAGAAAGTATTTTAGGAAGAAGCTCTATAAATAGAAAAGAAATAATGCATAATTTTAATATTAATAATGTAATAAACTTTGATCTTAATTTTTGTACCTTAACCGAATAAAATCGAATTAACTTAATTTTTTTTTCTAATGTAATTAACGAAAACTTGTGAAAATATTTCATTCAAATTAAACCATTCTGAGAAAACTGTCCTGTGAAAAGTATAGCATTTAATTCCGTTCAGAATGAAATGTTGTTTAAAAATATGTTGTTTTCATATACTTAGAACTCTGAAGTGTTGTAGAAAAAGAAAATATATACATTTATATGTATATTTACGACGTAATTACAAAATATTTACACCCGAACGCGTCAAATCCCATAGAACTCAATGGTAAATGACCCAATGTTTTGGTCACCACGTAGGGATCGCCGGTGCTTCAGAGCTGGGTACGGAGAAACTTGTTTAGGGCGACTCCTTCTTACTTCCTACCTCCATGATCACACTAAGGGGAAGCAAACATACTGCCTTAGGCTGGGCCATCTTAGAGAGATTTCAGAAAACGAAAGCGATTTTTTTGGAGGGGTTTGTTGTCTGACAACGCCACCGTTTTCGAAGCATTTCGTTCCGAGAGGCGGGCTCGTTGATGGGTTAAGTTCTTTGAGATATTCGATAAGATGTTGTTTTCATGTATTATAATTTCCTAGGTATTTGATTGATTTAGTATGCTTGATTTTTTTCGCCATTTATTTTAACAGAAAGTTGCTTAGTAAGATTTTATCCAGGTTTATTATTTGTCATGATTCTAGATTTGAAGGATTAAATTTCAAATTTAATTTTCTTGCATTTTTGCTGGAATATGGCTATTATTTCTTGACAATTTCTTCGAAGGATTAAGTAGGACCTTCCACTGATAACAAATGCGACATCATCGGCGAAAGCAGTAAAGGCCGCCATAATGAATCAAAGGCTGATTCAAGATCTAAGCTGATTATTGCGGAGTGTAGGTTATTGATTTTATTAACATCGATTTGATTTAGGACTGCACTGGTTGCATCAATGGTAGATTTTTGCTGCCTAAATCCATACTGATTTTCCTTGATGTAATTTTGATGTTGAAATTGGTATTCAAGTCTTCCTATAATACAACGTTCAAGAATTTCTCCAAGAGCTTTTATGTATAATTTGAATGCAGATTCTATCTGGTCCAGGAGCATTTTTGTTATTGGGTTTTTCAATAATTCGATTGAGTTTCATGGATGTAAATGGGATATCATTTTCGTGGAAATAGATTAAAACGAATTAATCTTTGTTCAGTTGAATCATCATATATGCTTTCGTTTGGTTGAATAACATCTAGGATGTTTTCTAAAGTGATCTTCGTAACATTTTTATCATTATTTCCCGTATTAGTGACTGTAAGTTGCGTTGGGTGGAAGATTTGTTGGTTTCAATTTTGTACAATGAGCCATACGTATTCTGGTTGTTTGAACAATAGTTGCACCATGCTTAACGTTTTTCAGATATTATTTGCTTTTTATATGAGGCTTTTCGTTTTTTGTATTTTTGAAGTAGGTTGAGTTGTTCTTCATCAGTTTGCGATGATTTGAGTTTTCTTCGTAATGCTCGTGTTTTGTGTGTTTCTTTGCGGAGTTCTTTCGTCACCAGTTGATTTTTATAATGAGAATTGATGACCTTTTGAAAAAGGTACGTTCTTAGGTATCTTGAAACTTTCTGATAAGTTCCTTGGTAATATTATTAAGTTCTGTTTTTGTTGTACACAGAATAATAGAATTTAGAATGTCATTTGAAATTGAATTGAACATTTGTTGAAATTTCTTTTCTTTGTTATTATTGATTTTATATCTTGTAAGTGCAGTAAAGGACGTATATTCACTTATATCAAAAGAGATATATTTGTGATCAGAATCAGTGTTCATCTAGTATTGATCTGTTGTTAATTTTATTATCAAGATGTGTTGTAGAAATAAGAAGATCAGTCCAATCTTTATTGTAGGTATTATCAAAGGTAGGTCGGTCAGTAAAATGATTATGTAGAATGAGATTGTTTGCATTTAAAAATTCTTCAAGTATTTCTCCTCTGTGATCGGTTTGTAAGTATCCCCATTAAGTACTATGGGAGTTAAAGTCTCCACTAATAATATGCGGACTATTATTATTGTTGTAAGATTTCATTTAATATGGATAAGGTTTGACTTGGATTTTTGACGGAGATATATAGATACTAGTAATAAGAAGCTGAGATGCATTAGTATTGATTGAAATTGTGATTATATCTCGAGTATTAATCCTTATTGTAGAATTCCATTTATTGTTTGGAATGAATATAGCTGTACGAGGAGATAAAACACCGGTTGAAGCATGACGTTGAATAATTGTCCAGTTATTTGGAATTCTTCCTACTTTGCCAGGGATGCAAAAAGATTCTTGTGTTATAATAAAATCTGCCAGATAATCTACTTGATACTGACTTAGTTGGTCGGTGGCGGTCTTCTCTCTTTGAAGATTTATTTTGAGAAAGCGGATGACATTATTATTCTTTTTATTGATGGAAATGGTCTATATATAGTCTGAAGGATCTTGTATTATTGTTGATAATATGTATTGGATTTTACTCGTCTAACTTCTGTTTGATATGTGGACCAGGAAATAGCTAAAGCTGGATGTTTACACTCAAAGTTTGCTTCATACATTTCATTGTTAATCCAGCAGTTTATGCAGTACGGAGTTTGGGAAGAACGCAAGAAACATGATAATTTCCGATGAAGAATGAGCATTTTGGTTTGTTTGTCTTATGGGAGAAATCCTGGCAGATTTGACATCTGCGTACACCGGTAAACTCGGTTATTTTATTGGTGCGCCATCCAATATATATTTGTTTTTTACTCATAAAATTTTGGAAAGTTTTACCGTGACATTTTATGATCCATTTATTATTTTGATCATTCAGTTTAAGTAAAGGTCTTAGCTCGGAAATATTATGTTTCTTGCGCGATAATTTGAATCAGTTCATCAGAGTTGAAATTTTTTGGAATATTATGAATTGTGCATTTTGTTATTCTGGCTTCAGGAAATTTTATGTTAACTATATCTTTTGCAACTGTTTTGGCAATGAGGTTATAACTGATTTTTTTCTATATCTTCTGGATTATGACAGTGTATTGCAAGGCCCCCTTGAAGAAGGGTGTTTACTTTTTTGACGTTGATATTTAATGTTTGCAGTGCTATTATTTGCAGTGGCATATGATTTATTTGTTCTATTTTTCTTTTCCGGTTCTTGCTTCGTTTGGTCATTAAATCAATGGTTCTACAGTCGTTATCCAGTTCTGGCTCTTTTCGCAGTTCATCCGGTTTCCTTTTCGGGTTTGACAGTTCTTTTCCGGTTCCAGCTTGTTTTTCAGATTTGTATTCTTTTCCGTTTTTTGCTTCTTTTCCAAGTATTGCGCCTTTTCTGACTCGTCTATATTTTCCAGTTCTGGCATCATTTCCGGCTCTTGCTTCGTTTCCTGTATTTGCATTTTTTCCAGTTTCTTCTTCTTTTTCAGTTCTTCTTTGTCTTTTATTTTTTGCATTTTTTCCAGTTTCTTCTTCTTTTTCAGTTCTTCTTTGTTTTTTAGTTTTTGCATTTTTTCCAGTTTCTTCTGCCTTTTCAGTTCTTCTTTGTTTACTTGTTTTTGTATCTCTTCCAGTTGTTTCTGAATTTTTAGTTCTTCTTTCTTTTCTAGTTTTTGAATCTATTCTAGAGTTTGCTTCTTCTTCAGTTCCTGCTTCTTTTCTAGTTTCTGTTGCTTTTCCAGTTTTTGTTTGTTTTTCAGTTCTTCCTTCTTTTCCAGTTTTTGCTTCTTTTTCTGCTCTTGTTTCATTTTCAGTTCTTGCTTCTTTTCAAGTTTTTCCTTCTTTTCCTGCTCTTGCTTCTTATTCAGTTCTTGCTTATTTTCCAATTCTTGTATGTTTTCCAATTCTTGTATCTTTTCCGGTTCTTGCTTCTTTTCTCGTTTTTGTATCTTTTCCAGCTTTTGCTTCTTTTTCAGTTCTTGCTTCTTTTCTCGTTTTTGTGTCAATTCCATTTTTTTCTTGTTTTTCAGTTCTTGCTTCTTTTCCAGTTTCTCCTTCTTTTCCTGTTCTTCCTTTTTATTCAGCTCTTGATTCTTTTTCAGCTCTTGCATCTTTTCCTGTTCTCGCTTCTTTTCTAGTTCTTTCTCGTTTTCCAGTTTTTGCTCCTTTTCATGATCACAAGGAGGGTTTTCCAATCTACAAAATAATCAGTATCTCTTTATTTCAGTAGTAAAAGAGTGAAAGTAATGCAACGAAGATCACGTTTAACATGTACAACTCTTCCATATTTAGATACTATATAACACTTTTGTCTCAGTTTCATAGGGAAAAATCTAACCGTAGATTCATTGCCTGACAGAATGTTTTTCTACAAAGGGCGAATTTTTAGTTTTCGTTGTTAGGACCTAAAGCCCATCAGAGAAATTAACTCTTTCGCATCGAAGTCGCCCGAAACGCCCGTCCATTCAGGAAACAGCAAACCGCCGCAACGCCTCGTTTATTTTCTACCTAGTTCTTTCCCCTCCACGTTAGTATGTATGGCTCATTGGTTTCGCGAGTTGTTAAAAGACATGTCAATCATTCTTTTGAAGTAAATAAAGAAGAAAAACGGAAAGCTATTGACGTTCGCAGGTGCAAACCGGCCCTAAGGTGAAACTGCACACAATGGATGAAACCGGAGAGGGAAAGCAAAACTATTCCAAGACAAATTCGTAAACACGGGCGTTTTCGATGTTTATTGAAAACAGATTTGGTCGTCCCTCGATGCGAAAGAGTTAAAGCATTTGGCATGATTTGTATGCAATAAGCGACCACCATGAATCTCACGTAGAGCGTAATAAGTTGCAAAGTTTTAGTGCCTTCCTTTTCCTTACTTAATTTTTACATAAATTGTAATATAAATAATAGTACTAATAAACAGGTGGCTTAAAAGCAGAGGGAAAGAATGGCGAAAATTGCAAAATAGGAGGAAAAAATGAAACTGAAATGAAAAATGAAACAACTACAAACAAAGGATGGAAAAAGCATTTTAGAAGATATACAAGTAACGTACTTTCTGAATCAGCAAAATCTGTATTTAAACGAGTATAAGTTTGAAAGCTTTGGATTCATTTACATTTTTGAATCAATTACTATTTCTTACGCATGCCAGATATATTAAATTTCTTCAATTTTTGTATAATTTACTTACGTATTTTGTATTTTAACCTTTTCTTATTATTATCCCAGTAGAGGTAACCTGACACCTCCTTAAATTATCTCCGAGTTTCCTCATTTAAGTCGTCTTCCATTCAGATCAATCCCTTTGCATCGCTGGCTGCAAAGGTTTCAAATTTTTTCTCGTTATTCCAAATTCGGAATATATTGCTGGTCTATTTCGTGGTACAGCTGAGGAGCACTAGGATTTTTGCCACCATTCGTTTTCAATTGAAAATTTTATTCTCATTCTTCAGTTGCATTCTTAAAGTTTTAATTATTAATACAGGAAGAATGAAAGAAATCAAACAAAGCAGAATAAATTACGAAAAGGTATATCTGTTTTCTCCTATATTTATTGTTCCCTGTAATTTCTTTTGTCTGTTCCATTAAATTTATTGAAGGAAAATTTGCGAAGTCTTACAAAATGTATTTCCTAAATCCTAAGCGAGTTAAGCCTTTCTGAGCGTTTCGGCTACACTTTAATGGCTTTTAAAATGTAATGTTAGAATATTGACAGCTGCCTATACTGAAATATTTTCTCCATAGTCCTCGAAAAAAGAAGAATTAAAGTTCCAGGAGGTTATACAATGAAGGACACACATTTCTTATTTGAAGGGCAAGAGAAAAAAAAAAGATATTTTCAGATGGGGATATGTAGCATTTTAAACACTATGTTTGTAAATTTCATGATATAGTAGTAACACTTGAGTCATAGGTAATTATGCACATATATGAGAGAGACGACGACGACGAAAAATGAAATGGCAAAACATGACCGAAAACACTTTCCTGGTCGGTACAAACAACACGAAACACAAGAAAGAACGGACACCAGTCATGCTTAGCACAAGAGAAATTAAAAAATAGGAACAATATTAGACACTTATGGACCTCAATGAAATTCTTCGAAATTACGACCTGAACCCTGATGCAAGTATCACATCTCTCGCACATCGAACATAAGATGTTCTGGAAAATACCGTGCACCCCCAGGACTTTCCCAGCAGCTGACACGATATGTGCCACAAGTTCCTGTTGGAGTTCTAACGGGGGTTTCGTGCACTAATCTTTTGACGTACCCTAGAGGAAGTGATAATGCAAGTGAGGGCTCGTGATCTTGCTGAACAATGCACTAGACTACCCCTACCAAACCCATGTCTAGGATATTTCCCGAAGGAACTTTCGAATACTTTTTTTGATGACGATCCAATGTTTTTGTTCTTATTTCTTAGTTTCCGCCGCGCTAAGAATAACAAACAAATATCTTTACACTGTTCGTACCCTATTTTTCTTGTGTTGTCTCTCGTCACTATGGTGCCAGGAAAGCGTTTCCGACAATGCATTGCAATAAACGATTATATGTATATATATATATATATATATATATATATATATATACCATTAGTAGTATATATATATATATATATATATATACCATCTCCTAATGGTATATATATACATATATATATACCATTAGTAGATGGTGAATGTCGACATTTACCGGTGTAAGTCAGAAATAACAGTATTTGAAAATATTTCGGACATACAACAAGCGACTATGTGAATGTTGACATTCACCGGTGAAAGTCGACATTCTCCAGATTTCGGTGTTTCACCGTAACACATATACGATAAACGTATATATATATATAGGTATATATATATATATGTGTGTGTGTGTGAATTAATGTTAGGAATTCTGATCGCACATGTTGATCTATAATACAGAGCAAATTTGGCAGATGAATAAGATAAAATATTCAGATTTATTTCAATTCACATTTGCGGCCCCAGTTCATTTGAAATTCCAAACTTACCTATTTCTAGAATATTTATATTTCTCATATTGTTGGAATAGGAATAAAGTAGTACGACGCCGTGTCAGCGGTGACAGAGATAGAAAAAATGTGCATAGTTCGACAATATTGTGGTTTAGTAAGAGAAATATTTGATTCAGGAAATTTTATATTCCCACTTAGCTAAGTCATCATCTTTATGTAAAAATCATGTGATGGGGATATATATATCTACATAAACATATATTTTAATTAATTAATTTTTATTTTTTAATTTCCTATTAATTCAAAATCATTTAATATTACATATTAAAAACAATAATTGCAATGAAAAGTTAGAATCTCGAAATTTTTATTATGTTTGATGAGTACATTGTCAAAACTCGAGCTAAATAATATCATAAATCTCTGTAAATCTAGAAATATATAGTCTAACAGAAAGAGGTGAGGAGAACAATTTATATTAGATTTGTTCCGAATAGAGTATGGGATGGATTTCAGTGTTTACTTAATTTGTTTTACATATATATATATATATATATATATGCATATTATTTATAAACATAAAGTCTTTTTGTCTTTGTTACTCTAATTATATCAACTATTTGACATTTACTTCTCATTCACAAATTTTACAAACTGGCCGTATAAACACGTGTATTTTGTATATTAGCTTTCTGTTTAGATATTTCATTAGTTAATGCAATAAAGTTTCCTTATAATCAAAAGGTATTACAATAAATATGAATTCTTCACAATGTAATTTTCCATTTTAAACATTTATAATCTATTTTTGTAATGAAGGAATGAAAAAAACTTTAAGCATTATAAATCTGAAAACGTATTATTTTCCAGACCAGCGTTTTTGTCAAAAAATTATTAAATGTATAATTAAACTGGACCTGAAACATTATGTTTTGTTTTATTATTTTTTCCGAAAAGACTTACGTCTCCGACACGTATTGCAATCTTAAACACTGGGGATCCAATTCTTCTAGTAATTGTTCGCTGTAGTATATTTCTGCTTCTCCTTCTTCTTCTTCAAATACACGTCGATAATTATTTGCGCTGAAATATTTTTATTTCATTAAATATATATGTTCATATGTTTGAATTAATTAATTTAATAAATGATTACTTATACGTTTTTTGTCAAAAGTAGTAAGTTACAGTTTGCGAACATTTTTACAGATTGTCAAAGATTTCTAAACGCTCTATGTTGTAAAATATCTTTACTTATTCAAAATCTTTAAAAAACAATAAATATGGAAATGAATATTCGTCTTATTAGCCTAAATTCCATTATGAGGATATACAGGTATAATAGGAAATAAAGTTGCTGGCACCAGCAGCTCAAGATGCCATATTAAAAGGTCTGATTGACATCTATCATCTCAAATCAAACCTTGCAATGAGGGAAATAATTTCCAAACACCTTTTAATAAAATAACAAACAGGATGGGACGAGGCAGATACAAGAAGATTGCTCGACGGTTACCTCCCGCAAGTATCCCTATAAAGAATAAATTTTTTCTCCAATTAGATTGGCAACAAGTCATGGAAAGTTCCCATTTTATTTCCAGAGATTCTTAAGAAGCACGTAAAATGCGAGCGCGAAAAACCTGCAAATCTAGCAAAATTTAAGCTTTATAAATGGCACACTTCCTTACTTTCCCTTCTTAGAAAAAATAACCAGGATTTGCATCAAAAATTCCAGAGAAACGTTTTTCTACAATATGAAGTGCGTGTCTGCACTTCAACAATTTATGAAATATATTATTGAAAGTGAAGGAACCGTGATTATAAGTATCTAGTCATATTACAAAAGTGAATAAGCATATATTTAAGAACAAGAAAATTTTTTAAACGGTGGCTTCCGTTGACCATGCTGATCAAATTTCCAGTCGAGCGCAATTAATCAATGTTTGGGATCTCAACCTGATGGCTGCGTATGCTGAGTCGATGACTGATCAATCATTTGGACAATTTCCGCACAGGATTAAAATTGCCTTCCTACAGACTTCTTCACTTAACGGGCCATGAGTTCAAAACATAGATTTACACGTTAACTGAAATGTATAAAAAAATTAGCGAAAACAAAAGAAGTATTTAAACGCAAAATATCTCTTCGGATCTTCCTATGTTCCTGATTATTACATCTGCTGAAAACAATTTAATACGTTTAAATGCAATAACATTTCATTGAAGTGATCTTTTAATTGTTTAACAGTTTTCTGCTGTTAACTTCAATAAATTTATGATGTTTGGTATTTCATTTGTTTCCAGCAACACCTAGTCTCCTTTGCAAAGAAAACTAATATTAACTTTTGTAATTAAGAAATGATTTAGATGAAAAATTAAATTGGACTGGAGGTAATGTCTCGGTTGTTTTCGTTAAAAGAAGTTGGTGCTTTCTTAATTCAAAAAATATCTCCATATATATACATACATGTAATTAATTTACACACTTAAAAAAAGTATTCTTCACATGGTATGTTCAAATGGGTAGATACGATAGCTGAAAAACAAGTGTCGGACATAAGCGGAGCTGCAAGGAGCGATTTGTTGTACTGATACTTCCGTTTATATAATTCTTGTTATTCGATGCATGTAGTTTTGTTGAAATTCTTGTTACAAATTGCTTTATTCTCTGATGTAAAAGGAATTATCCCAAATTTTATTCAGAAGATTTAAATAACGGTTTTGATCACAATACGCGGCAGTTACTAGAAAAATATCTGGATCAGTGACTATTTGACATCATTTAAAACGCTTAATTACAGGGCCGTAGTACAATTCACAACCGGCCCCAACCCCACGGGTATAGCGATATACAATAGTGACGTGATCGAAGATTCTTTGGAAATAATCGCTGTCATCGAATGACATGCATATTCTATTTAAGTAATCATAGTCATCAGCTTTTAATATTCGTTGTAAATAATCATTGTCATCGAATAATCATTGTAAAGAATCATTCTCATCGGATAATCATCGAAAATAATCTTTGTCGTTACATAAAGGGGTATAGTAGCTGATGTATAAAGAATTGTACTCAAATTCTCATCAAAACAATCGAATATGTATTGCAATTTATCATATGATCATTATTTACAGCAATGATTCTTAAATGTCTTCGACCTACGGCTCCTAATGACGCCGAGGAAAACTTGCGCAAATGTGACAAAAAGAATATTTAAAAATACAATAAAAGCTTGAAAGGTAATAAAAATGAGTGAATTTAATTTCCTTTTATTTAAATGAAGCTTAATGTTTTTAAAGGAAATTGAATATTGTACACAGGAATCAACAATATAAATATCTGTGGATTTTTGCCTCCTTGTTTTTTTCTTCGTAACATCATATCTCCGGAACGGGGAGTTTGAGTTTGGAAGGAGGTACCCCCCGGATTTCAAAACTTCTTGGTAAAACTTTCCGACTATTGTTATCTTCCTACGACTATCACTCGAGATATTATATAAAATTTCGGAAAACGGTAATTTTTCGTATTTATTTTTCCAAGTGGCCGAAGTCTAGCGCACTGGACATCAAAATGCTTTACTTGGAAAAATGTTGGCCCTTCTCACTTTCAAATCGTAGAGTTTGTTTAAGAGACATTTTTAAATTAAAAAAAATATGAAATAAATAGTATTGCCAAACGTGAAACTTATTGTTATTATTATTTACGGTTATATTCTGAAGTTGAAGAAAGCACGTGATTCCATATAACGTCATTGTATGTCGAAAATCTTTCGTTAATATCAGTATTTTAAATGAATAGCTGCTTTTGGCAACTTTTATGTTTCACCTTTGGATACGTGACACGATATGCTATCGCTGCGTTAATTCCTTTATTGAGATTTTGAAAATTTGTTATATTGAAATAAATTTAAATCATAACTTCCAATGTATTACCTGAAGTGTCAAAGGTCTTTGTTTCCTGAGTTGGCAAGAAAAATGTATTTACGAATCGCTGGTTGCTTGGAAAGAATGAATACATTTTCTTCATAATGAAATGTTTCTATGCATTTTATGCTATTCTAAATTTATTTATAAAAATTTAATTTCTTTTATTGTATACTTACTTTCTGAGTAGAAGTTTAAACATCTGTAAATATTTAACGTATTTTAGATGCAATGTTACTTTACTACAGTTAAATAATTTTTTTCCCAATTTACTAACATGTCTGAACGCAAGAAGAGAGCACAAATGGTACAGCGAGCTACAGAAAAATGAAGTAAAAAACACTAGGAGACTCAACAGGCAAGTACAATAAAATTTGCGAGCTTCAAAAATGAATGAAGACACAACTAGAAACTCAGCAGGCAAGCATAGTGACAAGAAAGCTTACGCATTCAAGAAACTGAAGAAGAAACGAATAGGAGTTCCAGCAGACAAGCAGCAACTCAAGAAACTTCGCGTACTCAAACTGTATCAGAAACTAGTAGAAAACACAAAAGACATTCAGAAAACCAAGAAACACTGCGTGCACCGGAAAGGGAAGCAGAAGGGAAACGGAGGCCCATTAGGCAAGTGGAACGTCAACAGACCATGCGCGATGAATAGAAGAAGTAGCAAGTAAACGAAGGATACAAGACTCTCCGCGTCATTGTCAGATTCGACAGGAAATACCAGAACAGCTCAAGAACCTATATAAACAACTCAAGACGCTGCAGTTTACGGACAATTTTTGTTCGAAGAGGCAGAGCATATACGAGGGAACAAGCTTCTCATGAACGCATCAAGACATACACGTAGTACTCTTCACAATGCAGGAAGCTTACTTTGACCAACACACTGTATACATAGAGCTCGTAGACAGATATAGTAAAGATTTTGCTTTGGCAACAGCCCTCTAGTAAAATGTATGAAGTTTATATTAGCATCTCACAATACCTGAACGAAATTTTTCTATTTACTTCTTCATTTATTATTTTCTGAAATTTTTTATCATTAATCCTGTCCTAATTAATCAAGACATACACGTACTAATTAATCCTATATAATATAGATATCAAAATCAGAAAAAATTAATTAATTATCTTTAAATGTATCTAAGTAATGAATACTTCGCCCCTGTTCATACCGAAACAACATGATGTAATTGTAGATAGCTAGAAAGTAAAATGTATTCAGCAGGCTGTGCAGCAAGCGACATCTATAAAAGGTGATAACACAATAATGTTATATAATGTTATATACTGGCAGAGTTTTAAATTAAGAACATATACATCAGTGTTTTAATAATAAGAATTTTGCATCAAATTGCAAAACAAATATCTTAACTTCTGTCTTTTCATGCATAAGAGTTCAGCATTAGGAAAATTATATTTTCGTAAATGGTTTAGCAAAAATAACGAAAATTATTGCCCTGAGAAATGGATAAGCTTGGTATGAATCCGAATTACGCCAAGACTACCCGTCAATGGTTGTTTTGAACACGCCCTTAATGAATATATATAACCCTTAAAAAACGTAAAGTCAGTGAATCTACTATCCGAGTGTGTCTTTATATCTTGAATATTTAAGAAATGCATTTATCTATCTGGATAAAGCTAACGCTATTGCCTGAATAACAACGTTTATTTAACATTTGATATAACCAACTTCATATACATCTTGAAATAAAACATAAATTTCTTAATAAGATACTAAAAATTGCAGAAAAAATACAAAAATAATAGAATTTCTAATAACACTACAAGTAACATACCGAGGAATAAATTGCGCACCAAAACTGATGAAATCTACAATATGTATACCAAAAAATTTATGTACCGCAATAGAAATGCAATAGAATGAGAAATGAAACTATCATGAGATTTATAATGAAAAATGTACCATAAACTATTGATATATGTTAATAAATATATACTTTTAATACTATTCATTTAAATATGCTGAAACTTTCATAATATTCATTACTTACGAACGCTTTTTCATCCATCGAAGCATAGCACAAGCCATTCTCAATTCAGTGCTGGTGCACGTCAATAAAATAAGGATAAATCCAAATTTTTACAAAAAATCAATCGCCTTGACTCGTTTCTCAGAAAACGTATGTCTACAAATGCAGTATTAATATATCACATCAATATAATTCGGGATCATAAAATCTCCAAACAACGCATTAAACGCAAAAAATCGCATTAAGGCAGAAAGAAGAATTTTCACTCTTACAATGGCTTTTACAACAATATACAATAGAATCTAATTTCTAAACTAAGTGTTCATTGTCACACCATATTTCATTTTTGGGGGAATCTTTCATGGTTGTTCAGTAATTCTAACTGTTAACTTGTTTAAATAGAATTATGATTTCATATATATGCACAGACTTATATATGTATATATTAATACGTATCTGTAGTAACATACATCATATTATTATATGTAGGCGTATAATTCTAAATTAATTATACTAGTCAACATAATTTATATATTGATAGCATCAGACTTTTAAAATTATTTATTACTATCTGCTTGCTAACGATTATATAATTACGTACAGTGGTACCTCGACATACGTGTTTAATTCGTTTCGTAACCTTGCTCGTATGTCAAATTGCTCGTATCTCAAAGCAATTTTCCACATTGAAATTAATCGAAATGCCATTAATCCGTTCCAGATCCCAAAACACGACCTCAGTTGTTTTTTAAGTGTTTTTAGGTAAGAATCAAAAACAAGAAGAAACATTTTTTATAAATAACAAATACATATTCTATAAAAACAATATTAAAAGAAAAAGTGAAGTGCCTACGGAAGAGCTTAATTTTTGTCACTGGTCTTCGCTTTTTTCGTCCTGATATGCTTATTTCCACCCGCAGATCATTTAAAAAAACTTTCCAAGGAGGTTTGTTTCTTCCTCCGTGTCAAGTATGCACGACTAGTTGCAACGTTTTCGCGGTGATTTTTATCCACGAACTCTACAACTTTCTCCCACATTCCCAAGACCTGTTTTATATCTCTTGTAGCGATGACCTCCTGCACCTCTGGCTCCTCTTCAAAACTAATTTTTCGTTAACCCAACGTATGCTGCTGCAAATTCAGATCGTGTAACTCCTCGGTTGTCAGCTCCTGAGACTGTTGTTCGACGAGTTCGTTCACATCTCTCCCATCCATCTCCAGACTCATGGATGTTCCCAGAGAAACAAGCTCCTCTACCTATGCCACTTTGGGTTCCAATCCTTCGAAGGCCCTTTCAGCAACATCCTCAGGCCACAGCTTCTTCCATGCAGAGGTTAAGGTCCTCGTTGTAACACCCAGCCAGGCCTGATCAATAATTCCTAGGCATATGACGACCTTAAAGTGGCCTTTCTAGAACTCTCGAAGGGTAAGGTTTGTGTTCTCGGTCACCTCAAAGCAGCCCCAAAAAATGTGCTTGGTGTACAATTTCTTAAAATTAGAAATCACCTGCTGATCCATGGTCTGCAGGATAGGAGTGGTGTTGGGTGGTAGGTAGGGAATTTTTATAAACTTAAACTATTAGAGTAAATCATCTTCGAGATTTGGTGGGTGAGTAGGGGCATTGTCGAGGAAGAGAAGGGCTTGCATGGGTAGGTTGTTTTTCTGTGGGTATTTTTTAACAGAAGGGCCAAACACCAGGTTTATCCACTTCACAAAGAATTTCCTGGTGACCCAAGCCTTCGGATTTGTCCTCCACATACCTGGCAGATTTTCTTTTGAAATATTATATGACTTAAAGACTCTGGGATTTTCCGAATGGTATACTAGCAGATTCTTGATTTTACAGTCGCCAATCTCATTGGCGGAAATTACTAGAGTTAATCTATCCTTCATGGGTTCGTGACCTGGCATCGTCTTCTCCTCTGCCGTTATGTAAGTTCTATTCGCCATCCTTTTCCAGAAAAGTACTGTCTCGTCACAGTTAAAGACTTGCTGGGGGGATGTATCCTTCGACTAGTATCAGTTCGGAAAATATTTTGATGTAAACCTCAGCTGCCTTCACATCGGAACTTGCTGCCTCACCATGTCTGACAACGGAGTGAATGCCGGTCCTTTTCCTAAAGATGTCAAGCCAGCCCTACTGGATTTAAACAAGTCTTCCGATTCCTCATTTTTAGAAGTGTGTGGGATCTTCTTTAGCAAATAACCGTAAATTGCTCGTGCTTTCTCACATATGATGCTTTATGTTAAGGTTCCTCCTTGAAGCTGCTTCTCTCTCACCCACCCCATCAGTAGTTTCTCCATCTATTCACGGAGAGAGGTCCAGAGTTTAGACATTAATTTATCGGCCTTAGATGGCGTTATACCCTTTATCAACTCATTTTGTTTAAGCACAGTACATATCATTGATGTGCTACGACCGTACATCATCGCCAAGTCAATTACTCGCACACCTTGCTCATGGTTTTCTATGATTTCACGCTGTAATTCAATAGACATCATCTTCTTCTTTGGACCCATGGTTATAAAAATAAATATGATAATGTTTTCTAAATGTAGAAAAAGCAAAAAGCGCCAACCCAGCTTATCAAAGATGCTTCCAAAACGAGGGAAACAAGCACACAGACTGAGATCTTGACTGAGGTGGGAGAAACTGTTAGATGCTGCATGTAAATATAAATAACCATCGTCTTCACTGCCGAAACCCTCTAAACTATTCTATAAATCACTATCATATCAGCTATAAAATCGTCATTAGCGAAATCTATATCATCATCAAAATCATCTAAATATTCCTCACCACACAAAACACATCATCATTTTAAACCATCGTATCTCTATCACCATCGTCAGAATAAAATAAACCACCATCACACAAATCACATCATCATTCCATACTAATCAATCGAAACTATATATCATATACACCATCATCATTGAAGTCGTCAAATAATAAAATCACCTGAATACAAAGTACTATCACCTAAAGTTTTATTACCATCATACTCATTTAATCACATTCTTCATCACTATAACATATAATCACGATAACTTAAATAAAAAATCATCAGCAGTTAGTATAAATCCTCATCCTTAAAATACCAGCTAAATTATTTAAATCATCATCATTTGAATCAAGATATTTTTTGGTGTTTCGTTAGTATAACATCAAAACGAACCAGTTTCATTTAGGTACAGACATGTACAGGTAAAAGTGTTGGAGCTTCATTAAAGATTGCACAGGTATACATCCCAATAACTAACCGAATACAGCACGGAGGGAAGGCCAGAAGAGGAAGAATCCTACTGGTAGTTCTTTAAAGAGAGATTTAGAAGTTAGTTTTTAAGTGAGGAGGACAAAAAGGGAGAACGGGTTATAGAAGAAATGAAGAAATCTAGAAAAAGGTTCATTAGAAAGTAGTAATAATATTGTAGTGGCTAAATCAATTATTAGCCCAATGGATGAGTCCAGATCTCGAAACTTTGTACTGTTGGGAAAGGAGGGAAATCTAATAAAACAAGTTTTATATCAAGCTTGTACAGAATACTAGCAGCTTAGCTGCCAGCCTTCGTCTGGCTTTTAAATGTACCGGGAAAATGGCTGAAAGAAACACCAAACTTTAAACTTGAAAACAGCGTAGAATTTTACTCTGCAGAACAACTTCATAAAAAAATGTTATTACGTATAACAAAATTACCATGAAATAAGCAATATCCCTTAATTCAAATATTAATGATCTTAATAAATAAATTAACCAACTTCCCTTTGCAAAATCTTAAGAACTCAAATGGTATAAAGGAGGTAAAGAACTTTGTTTCCTAAAAAAATCACTCAAAACTTTTCAGTATCTTAAAATCAGTGAAATGAGCAACAAAGAACACAAAAGAATACAAAAAACAAAAAAATTCTGGAAAGCAAAGTATAATTAATGATAATGCAAAGTATAATTAATGATATCCCTTGTAATGTTGCGCGTTTCCAACCTGCACGCAACAATAGTGGTGACTGCTAAGAACTGGAAAGTAGACAAATTCTTGAGAAGGGTTTAAATCCCTTTTTATTCAACTTTAGAAATTACAAATGCGTGCTCTTGACGCTCACAAACTACGCCGACCCGGCGGTAAAATAAAAATAAGAAACTAAAAAAAGAATAATAACAATTGACTAACTACGAGGCTCTCTAAACGTAACTAACCTCACCGCGTTCTAAGATACCGCTGATAATTCAGCAAACTTCTGAATATTACGTTGAAAAATTAACAATCTGCCGAGGCAAGCACACAGGCCTAAACGCGTGGTTCTTCATATTCTAACTAGCCACCTCCACGCTCGTGCAGCAAGAAACACACTTTCGAACTCGTTTCCCTTCTATTTCACTCAGATTACTTCCGCTGACAATTTGAATCCTTTGCGCGTTCTACTAAAAGTTACATACTCTGGCATTGGCAATTCCAGGGGAAAGTAAGGCTTAACAGGAAAGATAGTTTAAACTTAAAATAAATGTTAGTTAAAATAAATATAAACCCTACATTTGCCGCTGCCAGAATTTGGAAAACTTGGAAGCTGGTCCTAGAAACGACCTATTGGAAAGTTTCCACAATTCTGATCTAAATTTATGAGCCTCATTGACATAACAAAAAAATCTGTTATCTCACGAAAGGTAGAACAAATTTCTGTAGATACTTATTTAATTCTCTCTTCTTACAGCAATCTTTCCCGGACTTCAGCAATCAATCTGTTCTCTTCCTTCCAGTATCTGGAAGGAATAAGTATCAGAATCTTTCTAAATACATTATAATTTACACTTTCTTGACACTGAATAAGTTTCTGTTTTTGAACGATTTATTTTCCTTAGTTACTGCTTAATTCACATTCATTCAAGTATTCAAACATGAATTTAACTTTACCCTGGTTCTCCACCATGTGTGGTGTCAAACGGGAATATTCGTGTTTTAGTATTGCAACACTTCTCCTAAAAACAATGATTTGTTAGAATTCAACGACCAAATAGACACACCTTACTCGACATTCTACAACTCGATGAGCTACTTTAACATTCTTAAAATTCAAGTGTAGGTGGAGAACCCTACAAAACACATTCATTCTAAATTCCCCCTCATTTATCTTTAGACATGCAGGCTTTCGCTCTAAAGCATGATTTTATCTACAGTTTAATACTTAAATTTGAATTCATTGCTTTTGAGCATTTACTTTTAGCATCTAAAATTTTATGCTTCTAGACTAAATTCTACTTTTACATAACTTTCAAGCATTTACGTATATTTACAAAATTCTAATACATATGATTTTTACAATTTACCATAAAATGAATAAGAGAAAAATAAATTTTTACTTTACTCATTCTTCGCCAAGCTGGAGGCACTGAAACTAAAGTTGTTATTAATACAAGAATACGAAGTTATTTTTATCTTCGGCCAAATTTTGGCTTTAACATAAAAGAATTAGTCTTTCGACCAACAGAAACTGCTTGTTTCTAGAGTTTATACTTAAAGAAAATAATACTTTTGCCTTAGCTAAATAAAGTAAAATAAAACTAAATCTCAACCGAGACACATTGACTTCCGTCAAAACATAGAACTTTGTATTTACGCATAGCATTTCGGAACAAAAGAAAAAAAATGTTATAGAAGATTTTAACTTATCTTTGAGTTTTCGATGATTGTAACTCCGACATCCTCTTCTGG
Organism: Stegodyphus dumicola; assembly: GCF_044657685.1. Lineage (NCBI taxonomy): Eukaryota > Metazoa > Arthropoda > Arachnida > Araneae > Eresidae > Stegodyphus > Stegodyphus dumicola. The sequence continues at coordinate 13,463,523 of NC_140772.1, read as the reverse complement.
CAGAACTTCTTCCATGTTATAGATTTCATCGACGTCAGTCGTCTCCTTAGGGTCTTTCGAGTGTCGTCCACGTTGCTTCTTCTTTTTCGCCCTCTGCATGCTGGCCTCTTGGAGTGGTAGTCGTCGGGTTGCTGTCTTTTCCGTTTTGCCCCTGGACGGCTGGTCTTGGCTTCCTCCGGTCTGGAATCGTGCTTGGATTTCTTCTGTTGATGGTGGTCTTTTCGTTCCTCCTGCTTCGTTCGCGTCGTGTAATTCCTTCAAAATGCTTATACGAAGCGAGGCTGGGATGACTGGTTTGTATTCCAGGTTTTCGTTTGTTGTTTTCGTATAAAATAATAAATTATCTATCATTTCATAGTTTTCTGCTCTATTTCTTATCTCATCGATATCTGTGTGTTCAAAGCTTTCAGGGTCTTTCAAATACGCATAGATACTTCCAAATTCAGGATCAGCTTTCAATTCAGCAATAATTGTATCTCTAGAATCTAAAATTTTTGAAGTCAACACAGCGCATTTAAGTTCATTGCCTTCATCGTCCAGTTTTATACGAGAAAGTGCGTCAGCTACATGGTTTTCCTTACCCGGTTTATATTTGATTATGAGATTATATTCTTGGAGTTTTAAAGCCCATCTTATTAACCTGGGCGTTAGGTTTTTCCCTGAGTAAAGTCTACCAACAGCCGCATGATTCGAAAAGACTGTTACTGACGCTTTGCCGAAATAAACTCGAAATTTGTGTACAGCCATTAATACGGCTAATGTTTCTCTCTCTTTAGCTGTATAATTCCTTTGTGTATGATTCAACGTTTTACTAAAAATTGCCAAAGGATGGCCATTTTGCATAAGAACCGCACCCACAGCATAGTCCCACGCATCTACTGCAATTTCCAGGTTTTCGTCCCCCTCCGGGAATTTCAAAACAGGGGCATTGATAAGCGCTTCTTTTAAGCTTTCGAATGCGGTATTTGCTCCTGCTGTCCACATGAATTTACTTTTCTTTCTTTTAATTACTAACAAGGGTTCAACAATATTAGCAAAATCTTTTATGAATGGCCGATAATAAGAACATAACCCAAGGAAAGAAGAAATTTTCTTGGCGGTGTTGGGAGGTGGAAAATTCTTGATTGCTTTTATTTTTGAATCTTGAGTATCTATACTCTTTTGCGAAATTTTATAACCCAGATATTTAAGTCTTTCGTTGCGAACTTGCATTTTAAGGCGTTAATTTTAAGACCGGCCTCTTTCAATAATTTAAAAACTTCTTCTAGATCTTTAATATGTTGTTCCAAGATACTACTCTTTATAATTATATCATCTAGATAGATTAAAGTCGATTTTCCTAGGACAAGCTTTAGAACAATGTCCATAGCTCTCTGGAATGTTGATGGGGCCCTACACAACTCAAAGGACATGCGTAAAAATGCATAAGTGCCCGATTTTGTTATAAACGCGGTTTTATGTATGTCTTCGGGTCTCATAGCTATTTGATAGTAGCCAGACGTTAAGTCCAATGTAGTCATGTATCTTGTAGATTTAATCTTTCTAATAATTTCCTCTAGAACCGGCAAAGGGTAAACTGGGAATTTAGTAATACTATTAAGTTTTCTGTAATCGATAGCAAACCTCCAAGCCCTTTTATCCGAAGGAGGAAACTCGTTCTTTTTCTTACATAGTACGATTGGACTCGCGTACTCACTATTTATGGGCGTTATTATTTTGTTCTTTAACATTTCCTGAATATGTTCTTCTATGATTTGGTCTTTTTGTTTATCATAGCGGTAAGGTTTAGTCCTACAGGGTTTGTCGGCAGTCAACTGTATCTCATGCGTAACTATTTGACAGGTACCAGGCCGTTCTGAAAACAAGTTTGAAAAAGTACTCACCACTTGCTGGATGGCTTGACTTTCATGGTCATTCAAATGGCTAAGGACAACTTGCGGTTGTTCCACTGGTTCCACCACCCTCCGATCCGTCTCCAGCACGATAGAACTTTCCTGGAAATTCAGTTTGGCCTTTGCGGCTTTTAAAAACTCCATACCTAAAATCAGTGGATTAATTATTAATTTTTTACTACAAAAATTAATACTTTAAGGCTTTCGTTTTGAACTTGAATTTTTAAAGATAGTTTTCCAATACAATGACAAGTTTGTCCTTGCGCTGCTATGATTTCTGTGTTTTTATTTTTAAATAATCGAAACCTATTAAAGTTCTTATAAAAAATATCACTCATAAAATTACCTTCTGCTCCTGTATCGATGAGGGCATCTACTGGTACATCGCCAACCAGGACTTGTATAATTGGTAACTGTGAGTTCTATACGATGACCGTATTTAAGTGTCTTCCTGAGGGTTTTTTCAAAACTTCCGGGGTCTGGACCCTCGCTTTCACAGGCCCCTCTACTCGTTTAAAGCTTTTCTTTCAACTTCTGCCTTCTGGGTACGCGGACTGTTGTTTTCAAATTTCCTTTTTGGACCTTGACCTTCGAGCTTTGATGACCTTGCTTGATAGCTCTTTCCCCCATAAGAGGGGTTTGCATTTCTGGTCTGCTCATTTGAAGATTGCCTTCGGAAACTTTGAGAATACGATGCCCCTCTAGCTTTTTCCGCTATTCTGCGATTTTGGAACTTGACCGCTAATTCGAAGAGCTCCTGCAATGTGCTTGGGTTTCTAATTTCGAAGTAGTCTTGAACAGCAGGTAACAATCTTGGTAAGATTATTTCAATAATCTCCTCGTCGGGTTTCTTCCCATACAGCATATCCGTCAGCTTAATTTTTCACAGAATAAAGTCCTTCAACTCTTCTATATTCCGTTGATGAAAACTATACAGTTTGGCTTCTAGCCTTGCTCGATCTTTCACTATGGGGAAGGCCTTTAATAACGATTTTTTGAAATTTTCAAATGTATATGTCTGGCCTCCGAATTCCCCTAATAAAAATTTGCCTATATTCTTCCACCACAGCGCGGCGTGTCCTCCTAGTGCAGATGTGGAGATGGCAACTTTTTGTCTTTCAGGCACAGGGTAGAGCTGGAAGTGATTGTCGAGGCATTCTAGAAATATCGCCACCGAATATTTTCCTTCGAAATTGATGTTTGCCTTGATTGACGCTGTCATCGTCTGGACCAGGTATCCAAATCCTTCCAATTGGCTTGCCATTTCTTGTTGTTCTCCAGCAATTTCCATCCAATTTTCGGCCATTTCAGTTCGACAAGTGTTAAGGCGCTAATGTTATGTTGCGCGCTTCCAACCTGCACGCAACAATAGTGGTGACTGCTAAGAACTGGAAAGTAGACAAAGTCTTGAGAAGGGTTTAAATCCCTTTTTATTCAACTTTAGAAATTACAAATGCGTGCTCTTGACGCTCACAAATTACGTCGACCCGGCGGTAAAATAAAAACAAGAAACTAAAAAAAGAATAATAACAAGTGACTAACTACGAGGCTCTCTAAACGTAACTAACCTCACCGCGTTCTAAGATACCGCTGATAATTCAGCAAACTTTTGAATACTACGTTGAAAAATTAACAATCTGGCGAGGCAAGCACACAGGCCGAAACGCGTGGTTCTTCAGTTTCTAACTAGCCACCTCCACGCTCGTGAAGCAAGAAAGCACACCTTCGAACTCGTTTCCCTTCTATTTAACTCAGATTACTTCCGCTGACAATTTGAATCCTTTGCGAGTTCTACTAAAATTTACATACTCTGGCATTGGCGATTCCAGGGGAAAGTAAGGCTTGACAGGAAAGATAGCTTAAACTTAAAATAAATATAAACCCTACACCCTTAATGCAAATAATTATTATCCTAATAAAAAATTAACCAACTTTCCGTTGAAGAAAAAAAAATATGCAAAACTTTTCAGTATTTTACAAACAGTGAAATAAGCAAAAATTAACATAAAAACAACTCAAAAAACATAAAATTCCGCGCAGAATTTTACTCTACAGCACAACTTTATCAAAAAAATCAATAAAAATGTATTATATATGTATATATACATGACAATGAAATATGCCGATTTCTTAAAAACAGTGACATAAGAAATACGATGAAAAATTGTTGCCAAACCCTTATTTCTAAAAGAATGAAACTATTCAAAATGATGCGATTTCATCAAAAATATGTCAACAACAAGAAGACAGGAAAATTGTTGCCAAAATCACATTTTTAAAGATGTGAGATGTGCGAAGTGTACTCGGAAGCTTCATTTAAACATATTTTTAAAAGTACAAAATATTATCAGTTTTCCAAATTTTTTTTGTAAAAGCAGTCGCAAGGATGAATGTTTAACGTGTCCAAAAATCAAAGAAAAATAAACTGTACATTTTTAAAAATAAACTTTTTTAGAAAATATCCCGTTGAAAATGTGTTAAGCTCCATTTGTTAAATAAATTCGTATTTAATCGATTTATTGAAACAAGAAATTTTTTTTAAGTTCGTAAAATATCTAAGTGCTTACGTTTCATGACGATTTGAAAATGGAGTGTGTAGAGTAAAATCTCGCTTTCCTATAGCCCATTATGTCTCCAAATGACGCGGTTTCGTCACAAAACATAAAATAAAAAAAAATTCGAATTCGAATTTCGAAAAAATCGCTTCGAGGTGCACTGGCCCTTGTCTAAATACACCTCATGTAGCAAATTTTGTAGCCCTGTGTCTATTAGCTTACGCGCAGCGCGAACGAAAGAAACACACACAACACACAGACAGACTCTTTCTTTTATTATATGTAGAGATATCATATGGCAAATTTAGAATAATTCTTAAAATAGAAGAAAAATATATGTAGAATAATACATCAAGTATACAATAACACATAATGTGCCATTATAACAAAATTTTGAATTTTCCAAATTTGGAATAAAATGCTAAAACAGAATATATCATGACAAATACTGAATAATACTTAAAATATGGGAAATAAAATATAGCTTAATACATAAAGTATAGAATAGTACATAATATATCATATAATAAAATTATAATTTTGAATAAAGTGCTAAAGTATAGGATAATATATGATATATAATAAAATTAATAAAATAGAAGTATAACATGTAGAAGAGAATAAAATTGTATTTTAGAGTTCATGATCACAAATAGTTTTCAGTATTCATTAGGCAGAGTTCATAAGTGACTAAAGTGTTCATGATTACAGAGATCATAAAAAGTTTCTCGTTTAAGTTCATATATTTTACATGACTCATACAATATTCATAGCTCATTTTTGTCATGACACAGCAAATCAATATCATGACTCACCTTTTCAGTTCTAGTTTACTCTGACGACTCAATTTTTATATTTCATTCTGTTTATTATGGATTTTGCAAGGCTTTTTTTATTACGATCAGTACAAATAAGTATTTGTGACAAAGATCGATAATTATCTTAAAATTCTACAAAGGTGAAAATTAAATATTTTGTTATATTTCGTCTGTTGTAGATGGGGTTACTCTGCATAGATTTAATCCAATTGTGTTACGTTTTCGTGAATTTGTTTCATATTAGAATGAAGATGTTGAAGTTTGCTGATCGTTCTTTTGAATTATATATCAATATTTCTGGGTGCGCGAATATGAAACGTTTTCTTGAGAGGAGATGAGAAAAGATAGTGATCACTGTCTCCTTTCTAGCAGCATATACAGAAGTCAGTGTCTATTAAGTTTCTTTGATGAAAATAAACACGATATGGCCCATGGCCAGTAATATTACATGTTAAAAAGGATTATGTACTCTTGGCGTCAGTATTCCAATAGGGGTAGAACTAGTAATTTCATCGACCTGTAGATGCGTTATTCCATTGTTCTTGGCATATTTGGATAATTTGTTCTTTTATGGGCAGTCGAAGATAAGATTTGGGAAATTTCGTATATAGAAAATTGCTTTCTTGATTAGGAACAGCTTCTTTGCAAGTTTGTCAAATGTTAAGTTACCGGCATTTCTACTATGGCCTCTTATCCATGATATATGAATTTTTAAATTATCTGTTGTTTTAGAGAGGTTATTGATGTCATAAACAATAGAAGTCTGATTTTCTGGGTTAGAGATAGCATAGATGGCAGATTGACGGTCAGTATTAATATTTGATTCTATAATTAAATACTTCAATTGAATTGTTTTTAGTTTTAGCGTTTATTGCTGTTTTTATTTTTGTGTGTGATACAGCAGAGATGTCTATTGTAAGGAGCAGGGCACATTTCGTAATCCTCTGTGTTGTATATGGTTTTGTTATAAGTAATATTATGGCGAATTTCATATATTGTAGAATCAATTGCTTCCTGAATGGATTCGACATGGAGTGGAATAGTTCCAGCTAAGATATTAAGAGTAGTACTGGAGGTATTTCGAAAGCCTCTGGAAATATTAAGATTAAATTGTCGTTGTGTTGAGGTAAAAAATTTTTTTTCTTGTGGTTATAGGGAATGCCCAGATGGCAGAGCCGTAGGTAATCATTTTGGTTATTACTGTACGATATAGTAATTTGGTGATATGGCGATTTAAACCCCAGTTTGTGCCATGCACATGTCGAAGATTTTGACTTATAGAATGTGTGCGAATTTTAACCCATTAACGGTTTCACCCAGATTTTCTGGTTCTTTTATGCAGGTCTCTTAACGGTTCGTTACGGATTATTGTTAGTTTAAATGTACCTTCGAAAACGGACAGTCCCGAGTTTTTGTACTATCGAAAAAACACGCCAAAAAGGACTAGCCCGTATTTTTGTATGTCTTCCAACCCCCAATGCCTAAGGGGACAAGGGTCCATGCAATGCTCACGACAATGGGTAATGGCTGTCATTAGCGTGGGGAGAAATCTCTTTGATGTTTTGGGATAAAGGCCTTACACTGACTCTAAAGAAACAAATTTATTACCAGTTACAAAGTGGATGCATATATAAAGGGATTTAAAAATTTCCGTTTTAGAGCAGTTATTGAATAAAAAATAGAACTTTTTACAAAATGAACGTTTACCTATAAGAGCATTAATGAATTAAAACGAGAAAAATAAAAGTAATAAATGCAAACATAAAAAACTGAGAATGCAAATCTTTCAGATTTTACATTACGCCCAGAGGGCGTTTTTTAACGGTTTGTGGGTTACCTTTATTTTTAAATATCATGTTCTTCGCACTTAAACCATAAAACTTCAGTTAAACATCAATACCGCAAAATAAATTTTAAATGAGCATATCTTTAGAATTTCCGATACACAGTCTCGCCCGTTGAAGATAATTTTTTATATTATTATTGCTCGCTTTAAAATCGTTGAGTTTCTTAATAAAAAATTCATTGAAGTTTTACGAAATAGGAAACATATAATAAAACAAATTCCAAATCTCGGCTTTGAGATGCCCATATTCGGGTGGAAATGTACGTTATTCAAAATTGGATGGGTCTAGGTGCCGTTGTTTTATCACAATGTGAGAAAAATATATATATATTTATGCAAATTATTCATTATTTAATTTCAAGGCAGATAGCCCTCGAGTGCTCTGCCGTAATCTAATAAACCAAAACCATTATTTAATTTCAATAAATATAATACAGGGCTGTAATATGTGGTAGCAACAGTTTGAAAAGTGAACTGACATAGTTTTCAACGGAAAATGAAAAAATGAAGTTAATAGACCTTCTCGGTTAACGCCCTTTGTTTTAAAAATAATGTATTGTGTAATTTAATGGGAATACGAGATTAAATAATTCTCTTTAAAAAATTCTTCACGAATTTAAAAAATTTATATCACGAATAATAAAAACGTGAGGCTGTCTTGATAAATTTATAAATATTATTCATCTGACAATGCGATTCAATTATTTGATTTCGTAGTTTAAGAGCCTATGATTCTTCTTATAAAACTGTACCGGAATTTAGCAAAGATGCTATTAAGTAATCTCTTATTACCATTAATCTATGCGATAAATTATTATTATTGTTATTATTACTTTTGGTTCAGTCTTTATTTACTTCCAAGTATCCTTTTACCTCAAATAATCGAAAAATATATATAAATTTAAAACAAAATTCGCTACCAAATCAGAAATTAGGTTACAAATTTCATGCAAATTTTATTTCAAAAGCTATTTTACGCTCTGTAAAATGATTCAAACTTAAAAATTTAAGATTTTTAGTTTATTCATAAATGGAAATATGCGCAAAAAATTTCTTCGACATTAAATTTTAAAAACTCTAAATCGAATTATTATCATCCGTAAACGTAATTGTACAAAATCTGAATTCAATAGCTTATCGATAAGCAGTTCAAAAATCGACGACGAGCTTTTGATTAAACACCGTGAATGAACCGAATACAATTTTTGGAACAGCTCTATTTTTAAGCACTTTGGAAAGATCGGTAAGTTGTTGATATAGCATAACCGTTACTTTTATAACATTCTTGGCATTATGAAACGTGTAAGTGACATTCATAAGCGATTCCCGACACTTCTGTTCATTTGTCAAAGTGGCTGCTTTTGAAAATATTGTGAAGCTCACTCGATGTGCTCCACTATCTATGATACTCAATAAAGATATTTAATAATGTTTTATTTCTATACAGAAATACTGGTAAAATTAAGAGGTCAAATATTTAATTATTTGAGTTATATAACTACTTATACTGTCTCAAGAAATTTTGAGTCATTTTGTAAAAATAATCTTTTCTTTAAAATTCCTTTTTCCCCCCTACCCCTATGCTTCATGACTTTATTACTATTCTGATGAATGGAAGGTTTTTAGAGACATTTCATTTTTTTTAACAGCAAGAGACATGAAAAATGAGCAATGCCTTACCCGGGACGCGAACCACGGACTTCTCGAATGCGCGCCGAGCGTACTGAGACCACGAATGCATGCTAAAAGGGCGGGAGAAAATACCGTATATACTCCCCCTTTTAAAGGGCGACTGGGGATTAGGGGACCGAATCGCCAAATCCTTGCGGCGGAGAATCATCATCCACCACCTTTTTTGGTTTGGGTGCCACTATAGAAACATTAGGTTATTTCGAAGCAGGACATGTGAAATAGGAGCAATGCCTTCGCCGGCACTCGAACCACCAACCTCTCGAATACACGCCGTGCGTGCTGACCATTACACCACGAAGGTATGCTAAGAAGGCGGGAGAAAATACCTTATAGGTTACGAAAACCAAAAGTTCAGTAGGTAGTCACAAATCTAACTAATAAATGCTCTACAAATACAACTTTTAATATTTTAGCAGAATTTTTTGGAAACGTATTTATATAGATTGTTTTAGAAATCGACACAGTTTGATGCCAGTTTAGAGGAGGGGTTGTTTATGAGCGTATTAAAAATGCTTTTCCCACTCAAAATGTTAACTACTTTAAAATAATAATTCATAATCGCACTGAATCTGATGTTTACAATTATTTCCCCTGAGATTTCTTTAAAAAGAAAGAATTACAATTGTGTTTAATGCAGAAAATTTAATGGAATTGGCATCTGCGCAAGAGGACGGAAACTATCAGGGAGAACTTTCTAAGGAAAACTAGATTTCCTTCACATTGAACGTAGAAAACTTTCACCGAACAAGCGTGTTCAACAGGATTTGAACTTATGTAGGATTACCAGTACTCAGCGGTTTTAGCGCTTGGCCACCGCAGGCCGATTAAAAATCTTGTTTAGAAACCTTTAATCTTGATTTAGTGTGACAGGTGCCGTAATTTGAAGGTAAGGATTACTTGAATACAGCAAAACACACGAGGACTATCTGCTTTTAAGGAAAGAGATGCCTTCGTAGAGGACTTTTTAACGAGAAAAGTCTCATATTCATGTTATATATAGGGAAAAACATGGAAAAATACCTTTCAGCCATCGTATTCGTTCGTCAGGGTCTAAATCGAACTACCAGTATTTACCGGCCACTAATATGACCGTAGTTGAATAGGGGAAATAACTGTTGGATTGTAAGGCATAAATTAAGAAATTAAAAAAAAACACTTCTGAGGTAATCTTAAACCCAAATTAAGTTTTTATTATAATTATGAAAGAGTTCAACTCATTTGTTAATTTTTAGATCGTTAAAATTAGTGTGGCTTTAATGAATGATTATTTAGACCTGTTACAGGAAACAAATACATCAAAAGTTTCCTTTAAAATATCAGGAATTATTGAAAAATCTTTTGTAATTTATAAACGAGAAAACGTATTTATCCAGATTTTACATGTGTGAAAAAATAATGAATTTGATCTTCCCTAGTAGAGACATTTGTAATTATATTTCTAGTTCCAAATTCAAAGTGAGAAATCTAGGTGCCTGAAGCCAGAGAACACTATCGATTCTTCTTGGCTTCTATTTTCAGCGACGAAATAGATCAACTGCATGTAATTTCTATGATTTTTCTCAACATGTAAACTAAATGCGTGTAAGTGTTTCTTAGAAAGCTCGTCGGATGTAGAATACCTTTATCTTGGTAGATAGATATCGTGTGCTTTAGTAAATTTAGCAAATCTAAACACAGGGCCGACAGTACTATGTTTGAGGCCTTTCTCTAACATAGTCGAATAGTGTATCGAACAGTCGAACAATGAAATCACCCTACATCCCCTCTTTTACTTACTTTTATACTTTTATCTCAATATTATATATTGCATCCACAAAAATTTCTCTAAATTAATGTTATTTGGAATCGAAAACCATTTTATGCTTAAATACATCTTTCCAGATGTTTGTCTTTTACTCACTGAGAGTCAATGCTTCTTGAAGATGTCAATTCATGAATGAAAAATTATTTCTTGATTTTCCGGTTTCCCCTAACCGTTCCCACAAAGGCCGAACCTTTGGGCAAAAACAGCCCTCCTATGATGTTAATTCCCCAGTAAAAGAGAGAGCACTGAACGGGGTAAAGTAGTAGAAATCTTGACTTTCCTTTTCACTCAAAATTCAAGCATTCCCAAAATCTACTATAAAAGATATACTCCCTAAGGTATAAAATTTTTGTGTAATGAAATTATAAAATGCAATCTATATATATATGCATTATAATATATACATATGCTAAAATATGAATGCATATATATATATCATTGATTATATATATATATATATATATATCATTAATGACATATATATATCAATTAAACCTTTAGACACACTCACACACATACATAATCAGATATATTACATATATAGAATCACATAGTATCAGTAGGCGAAAGAAGAAAATAAATCCTACTGGTGAAAGATTGCTGAAGAAATTCAAAGCATAATGAAAGTTTCTTTTATCTTGGAATCAAAGAACTTTTTTATAGCTTTAGTTTTTGGGAGACTATTAGATTAAAATGTAATAAATAAATAAGTATATGGAAGAAAAATAAATCTTTAAAGGAAGAAAAAGGAAAAATAGAACCAAACAATCAAATCATTTTCAGCATTAAAACCAATTTTAAGTACGACAGTATATTTTCCTGCCGATACGAAAACTTAAGAAAATAGACAGAAATCTGCATTGTCCACCTATCAATATACGACAAATGGAATAACGATACAAGAAAAAGTAAATTTGAAAAATTTGCGAAAGCGGAATAATTTCGAATGCTGCACAAATAGAAAGATACCATGCAGATACATTGGATTTTTTTCGAAGCAAGAAATGCGAAAATTCAGCAGTGCTCTTTTTGTGCTTCTAGTAAGGAGGTCTTCCAAATTCTAGCTGGAAGGACTTCCATTTATAACAAGATAGTGAGAATGGTATAATTCCATATTATTTGTTTTCATTTAAAGGGCGAGAGAGAAGAAGCACGAGGCACTGTCGGAATAATTCATGTGTTTATCTTAAAAGTAACGAGAGAAAAACTATGTTAAAAGAAAAGGCACGCATATCGAAATTGTTTCCTGTACTACTGACAAATTGTTATATGGCATGCATACTATAATGTTCATGAATAATTGATTGCTAGTAGATTAATACAGGCATAGCATATTTCTAGGGACTGATTTGCTGTAATTTCCAATTTGATTTTTGCATACTTTTATATTTAGGACACTAATTACATCACACTGAAGATTACTCAATGCAATAATTCCATTGCAGTTTTATAGAAAATTATAAAATTTTCAGTTTCAATAAACAAATATATAATATTTCGATGACTCAGCAGGTAACATAATTTATTATCTTTCAAGTTTTTTTCGAAAACACCTCGGCAGATATAGAATCAGCCGCAGACTGTACTAACTTTAGCAAGCGGCAGTATCTGAGTGTTCACATTTCTGTTTATAACTGCAATAAGAACAAGTATAAGTTTGAAAAGTTTACCAATGGCTATGTGGATAAAAGAGATGATCATAAGTATTTTGACCTGGTTTTGGTTTCTGGTCAATACGTTGGCGGTAGGGAAGATTTCGTGGTTTTTTCCATGTGAACTAGTTTTCTTTATAAATTCCTCTAAGTCTTTCGTTAAGTACATACAAAGTTGCTACATTAAACATTAGTAAGTGTTTACATAGGTAAACATTTTAAAAGCGACTAGCGTAAAGAAAGATTATTTAAATTATGTTTTTTAAAATGCAAATTCAGAACACTGAAAACCAAACAGTAAACATTATAAGACTAATTTAATAATCTTTGGTTTGGTTTACTTGAAAACTTTACTTAAAAAACTTTGAAATTTACAATGTTTACAACAAACTATTATTCTGCCATATTCATCGATTGCGTTAATCAAAATCTAAAATTATTTAACGTAAAATGTAATTATCCGAAAATTATGTAAAATGAGAATTTTTTCCAACTATATCTGTAGTTTACAATGGCTAGAAAAAAAGATAGCTCTAGATAATGAGTATTTCTAGAATGAAAAAACTCTATTGACTAGAAATAGTCTTTCGATACCTTAGTGTCAGTTAGCCTGCGGAGGTCAGGTTCCCTTCAAAAAAAAAAGTAAAACTGTTTAAAATGCATATAGTTTAACGCTTCCTATTTTATTTTGAATAACATTTCAAAAATAAAACTCGTGTTGGTTACGAACCAAGCAATTCTTAACGGGATAAAAAGCCGTACTTTGATAATGCTAGGAACGTGCATTCAGTTTTCGTCGTTTTAATAAAATCCATTATGATACTTATGCTGGTAATTATAAACTGCATTTACGGATACAGAAGTATGATTAATACTCTAATATCACAGAATGTAAGCTTTTTATGCTCTGACAAGTTTTGTCAAGATACCAATTTTTAGTTCATATACAAGTCGTAAATTCCCTAGCCAGATTCCTTTTTTATATAAATAGATGCATAGAGGAGAAAATGGAACAGTTAATTATATTTTTTATTCTTTTTCAAAATTTAATTCTTTTAGATATAATTTTTAACGATAAACGATATTCTGCTAAGTTATAATACAAAAATTATTACTAATAATAATTTATATCCTAATATTTATATCCTAATTTAATAATATTTATATCACTCAAAACAGAATTGGAAAACTCATTCAAATCATATTACGATTTTAATCAAAACATTTTACGAAGTTATGGGAAAAAGGAATTTTGGGGTTTGTTTGATTTTTAACGGTGAATTCAATCATTAAAACATTTTTACCGTGTTTCCTCATTCATAAAACATTAGCAAAATAATTTACTAAATAATTCTTAGATGTAATAGTATTCTTGTTTATCTTTTGTTATATGACTAAAAATAAATAAAAAAGCAGCTGGTATTCAATATTATTTTATTTAATTACAAATACTTGGCTATTGGTACTCAAGACATAGTCTTTCCATATTATCACTTTTCTATTAGGCCTTGAAATTATGTTAACGACCTAATAGAATTCGGAAAATTCTATGATTGCATAAAACTGCGGGAGGTGCTAATAATGACAAATTTTAAATGAAAATAGAAATTTATTTAAATAAATTTATTTAAATTCTATTTGTGAGTGTCTGCTTTATGCATTTAATGTATCAAATGCAGAAAAGTGAGAAAAATCCATCCAACACAGAGAAATAATTCTTTCTAGTCTGTGGTAAGATTGTATCAAATTCATTTAAACTTCCGTTTAAATTCGAAATGCGATCTCTCAAATCAACAAAGTAATACATTTTTGGCTTTAAATTCTACATTAGTAGCAACTGTATAATAGCTAAACTTGCCAAAATATTTGTAGAAAACCGCCAAAATTCTAGAAATTGCTATAAAATCCCGAAAAATATTAGGAAGATTATGCTTGCCAATTCCACGCTGAAAAGACGAAGATGAGCTCGACAGTAAACGAACAACTTGTGAAAAAAATTCAACGCTAAAATATAAATGCATATGCGAAATTTTCCAAAAATTTCTGATAAATATTGTACTCTCATCGTAAATACGTATGGACTTATAATGTGATGAAAACTGAGTCGGTAAAAGAATGGATTAAAATTTAATTTCCCAAAATAAATTGGTTTACTAAAACTAAATAAAATAGATAAGTAAATAGTAAAAAAATTGTGTAACAAAATAAATAATGATCTTTCTTAAAATACTGCCCAATAAAACATGTCGAATAATTGAATGTTCACAAGCTTGGAAGCTAAAATTCTAAAAAGATTTCGGAAAATTCGGCAGTCACATGTTAAAAGAAACAAGTCTACAGGCTACTAGTACAAAGAAAGAGGAGGGAGACGAAACTAAACGGAACAACTACTTCTTGGCATTCAATAGCGGGGAGGCAATTTTATGGCTTATCCATCACACTCATGGAGGTAGGAAAGGGAGGAGGGGCCATTTCTCGCTAGAAGTGAAGCACTGCTTTGAAGCTTGGGTCACCAGACGGGGTGTTTTTTGTTTACATTCAGAAGCTCGCTTGACAAGATTCTGATAGTATTTCGACACACGACAGTTCCATAGAAATCGAAAAAGGGACACTCTCGCATGAAAGAAACATTCATAGTGTGATGGATAATAGCAATTTGTATAGTTTACTGACATTTACGCAAAAATCACATCTTGGTTATTTTTCGATAACTAACAACAGCGATTTTGATTATGAATTTGTTTTATAAAATTCTAAGCTGTTGCACTACAAAAATATAGATTTTTAAGAAAAATGTTATGCTTAAAGAATGAAAAATACCTTACGGTACATTTAAAATTGTATACGTCTTTCGATACCCTTGATAGAGTATTCGCTACTTTTATTTTATTTTCCAAACGTCAAAATGTTTTAAATAAAACAATTTTTTTCACATCCATATATTATTGTAACATGTACCTTTTAAAATATTTTAGAGAAGAGGCTTTACTGCTGCTCATTTTAAACCCATCGTTTTAATTTTATATATCTGAAAAATAATCACTTTGGGCTTACAAGTTTTACTTATTTGGGTTAATTAAAAATAAAATTACTATCAAATGCTGCAATCCTCGTCAAAATTAATAAAATACACGACAAGTTAGCTTTCCCTTCATTTGGAACCACACATTTGTGTAAAATTATGTACAGTTTTACACAAATGTGTGGAACAGAAGAGGGATACATTTGCGAATTTGGCGGAAGTACCATGTGCGGTCAAGATGATGTGACCATGCGAACGTGCTACATCATCAAGACAGCTTATTCAGAATTTGAAAAAAAGGGTAATCGACGGAGGTGAAAACATTTGTATATCCTGCCAAAGGAGGTCCGATCATGAATGATCCTCTTATTGATTCCAGATTGTTAAATGTTTCCCACGCAAGTCTTTTTTTCTTGGAAATTCGAGTTTATTATTAAGCACAAACACAGCATTTTAAGAGTAGAAATACTAGTATTAAGTAAACTGGAAGGACAAAGCCTATTCACATCTTTAAATGAACATTTGCTTGAAACTGATCCAGTGCATAATCACATTTTACATTTAATGAGAGCAATTATTAAACAATATTTGCAAATAAGGTACTTTTATTTTTGCAAAAATGTTGTAAATAGCTCAGTATCTATGCGTCAGTTGTACACAAAACTTATCTTATTTCATGGTCAGTGATTAATAGAGTTAATTTTAAGTGAAAAAATAAAGTTTTCTCTCTATTTTTTAAAATTTTATTTAACAACATGTTTAGCTGCTTACTAAATGTAATAAAAAATTATGAATGAAAAATCTTTGTTATTCAATACATATACTTGAGTAGTGGTCCTCTATTTTTGAAAGTTTCAAGACATGAAAAAGTGTTATAAATTGGTATATCAACATACTTTGTATATTGTTACCTTCTGGATTACCTCACAGTATGAAAATTTCAGGTAAGTGAATTTAGATCAATTAGTTGATTTAACTGTTTTAAAAAAATGAAGCTATTATGCAGAGTAAGGCAATCAAGATTGCGATCGGATGACAATACGGTTAATTATGTGAATTGGATAGTTATTATTTATTATATTATCAAAGAATTATTAAACTGTGTAAAATTGCTAAAAGAGATCTGCCAAAATTTATTTTCTAGAAGATTTGAAAAGTTTGAAACTTGATGGCTAAATGTAAATATAAAATTATGTATGTTAAAATATTTGTAATTAGGCACATAGGTCAGATTAAGTTTTTATTAAATAGAGTAACGCATGCAAGGGCTATCTGCCTAAAGAGAGAGATGCCATCGTGGAGGAATTTTGAAGAAAAACTGACCTTTGAGTGGGTATTAAAAATAATACTTATAATTTTCATTCAAATTATATTCATATATATTTTTTATGTAAAAATTTCGGGTGTATGCTAAATTAGTGTAAATTACTTTACACGAAAAATATAGTGAATGCACAGAAATTAAAGATTTGCACATGCCGGAAATGAAAAATAGGAAATATGTATGGGTATTTATGCATGTGCTTGCAAAAAGCATGTATCTGCCTTTGAAAAAATACTTAAATATTCATTAAATTATTTATAAATGTATTTGAAATGAAGAATTTATTCACTTATAAACAACTGTGAAAGTACTGTGAAGAAATCTAATGATTAAATGTATCTAATTTATAATGATTATAAATGTTATCTAAATATATAATAACCTTAATATTGAGTTGTAAACATAAATTGAAATCCTGTTGACAAATACGTTATAAAACTATTTAAGCAAGAATTGTTCGTATTAGAAAGCAATCTGTTAAAAGGTATTATAAAGCAAATGCTATGAGATGCGCACTTAAGAACATAATAAAGAGTTTTGGGATATGTATTGTTGAAATGAAGGGTAAAAAAAAATCTGATAAGTATAATTAAAAGAATTATTTCCCTTACATTTTATAATAACTCAGTTACAAGTTTTAAATAATACTTAAAAAAAAATTATTTTATTCCCCTCCAGAAATGTTCAGAGAAAGTCAAATACTATTTAATACCTATTTAATTATTAGGAATTAGCGAAATACTTATTTAAAGTATTTCGCTAATTCCTAATAATTAAATAGGTATTAAATTTATTAGGAATATTTGTTAGGAATTAGCGAAATACTTATTTAAAGTATTTCGCTAATTCCTAATAATTCTCTAATTTAAAATGAACCGAATAGAGCATTAATTATAAATTGACTTACATTTTTCGATTTAAAAGATGCCTCAGAAGCCAAAAAATCATGTCATATTTAAGAAAGTATTTTAGGAAGAAGCTCTATAAATAGAAAAGAAATAATGCATAATTTTAATATTAATAATGTAATAAACTTTGATCTTAATTTTTGTACCTTAACCGAATAAAATCGAATTAACTTAATTTTTTTTTCTAATGTAATTAACGAAAACTTGTGAAAATATTTCATTCAAATTAAACCATTCTGAGAAAACTGTCCTGTGAAAAGTATAGCATTTAATTCCGTTCAGAATGAAATGTTGTTTAAAAATATGTTGTTTTCATATACTTAGAACTCTGAAATGTTGTAGAAAAAGAAAATATATACATTTATATGTATATTTACGACGTAATTACAAAATATTTACACCCGAACGCGTCAAATCCCATAGAACTCAATGGTAAATGACCCAATGTTTTGGTCACCACGTAGGGATCGCCGGTGCTTCAGAGCTGGGTACGGAGAAACTTGTTTAGGGCGACTCCTTCTTACTTCCTACCTCCATGATCACACTAAGGGGAAGCAAACATACTGCCTTAGGCTGGGCCATCTTAGAGAGATTTCAGAAAACGAAAGCGATTTTTTTGGAGGGGTTTGTTGTCTGACAACGCCACCGTTTTCGAAGCATTTCGTTCCGAGAGGCGGGCTCGTTGATGGGTTAAGTTCTTTGAGATATTCGATAAGATGTTGTTTTCATGTATTATAATTTCCTAGGTATTTGATTGATTTAGTATGCTTGATTTTTTTCGCCATTTATTTTAACAGAAAGTTGCTTAGTAAGATTTTATCCAGGTTTATTATTTGTCATGATTCTAGATTTGAAGGATTAAATTTCAAATTTAATTTTCTTGCATTTTTGCTGGAATATGGCTATTATTTCTTGACAATTTCTTCGAAGGATTAAGTAGGACCTTCCACTGATAACAAATGCGACATCATCGGCGAAAGCAGTAAAGGCCGCCATAATGAATCAAAGGCTGATTCAAGATCTAAGCTGATTATTGCGGAGTGTAGGTTATTGATTTTATTAACATCGATTTGATTTAGGCCTGCACTGGTTGCATCAATGGTAGATTTTTGCTGCCTAAATCCATACTGATTTTCCTTGATGTAATTTTGATGTTGAAATTGGTATTCAAGTCTTCCTATAATACAACGTTCAAGAATTTCTCCAAGAGCTTTTATGTATAATTTGAATGCAGATTCTATCTGGTCCAGGAGCATTTTTGTTATTGGGTTTTTCAATAATTCGATTGAGTTTCATGGATGTAAATGGGATATCATTTTCGTGGAAATAGATTAAAACGAATTAATCTTTGTTCAGTTGAATCATCATATATGCTTTCGTTTGGTTGAATAACATCTAGGATGTTTTCTAAAGTGATCTTCGTAACATTTTTATCATTATTTCCCGTATTAGTGACTGTAAGTTGCGTTGGGTGGAAGATTTTGTTGGTTTCAATTTTGTACAATGAGCCATACGTATTCTGGTTGTTTGAACAATAGTTGCACCATGCTTAACGTTTTTCAGATATTATTTGCTTTTTATATGAGGCTTTTCGTTTTTTGTATTTTTGAAGTAGGTTGAGTCGTTCTTCATCAGTTTGCGATGATTTGAGTTTTCTTCGTAATGCTCGTGTTTTGTGTGTTTCTTTGCGGAGTTCTTTCGTCACCAGTTGATTTTTATAATGAGAATTGATGACCTTTTGAAAAAGGTACGTTCTTAGGTATCTTGAAACTTTCTGATAAGTTCCTTGGTAATATTATTAAGTTCTGTTTTTGTTGTACACAGAATAATAGAATTTAGAATGTCATTTGAAATTGAATTGAACATTTGTTGAAATTTCTTTTCTTTGTTATTATTGATTTTATATCTTGTAAGTGCAGTAAAGGACGTATATTCAGTTATATCAAAAGAGATATATTTGTGATCAGATTCAGTGTTCATCTAGTATTGATCTGTTGTTAATTTTATTATCAAGATGTGTTGTAGAAATAAGAAGATCAGTCCAATCTTTATTGTAGGTATTATCAAAGGTAGGTCGGTCAGTAAAATGATTATGTAGAATGAGATTGTTTGCATTTAAAAATTCTTCAAGTATTTCTCCTCTGTGATCGGTTTGTAAGTATCCCCATTAAGTACTATGGGAGTTAAAGTCTCCACTAATAATATGCGGACTATTATTATTGTTGTAAGATTTCATTTAGTATGGATAAGGTTTGACTTGGATTTTTGACGGAGATATATAGATACTAGTAATAAGAAGCTGAGATGCATTAGTATTGATTGAAATTGTGATTATATCTCGAGTATTAATCCTTATTGTAGAATTCCATTTATTGTTTGGAATGAATATAGCTGTACGAGGAGATAAAACACCGGTTGAAGCATGACGTTGAATAATTGTCCAGTTATTTGGAATTCTTCCTACTTTGCCAGGGATGCAAAAAGATTCTTGTGTTATAATAAAATCTGCCAGATAATCTACTTGATACTGACTTAGTTGGTCGGTGGCAGTTTCTCTCTTTGAAGATTTATTTTGAGAAAGCGGATGACATTATTATTCTTTTTATTGATGGAAATGGTCTATATATAGTCTGAAGGATCTTGTATTATTGTTGATAATATGTATTGGATTTTACTCGTCTAACTTCTGTTTGATATGTGGACCAGGAAATAGCTAAAGCTGGATGTTTACACTCAAAGTTTGCTTCATACATTTCATTGTTAATCCAGCAGTTTATGCAGTACGGAGTTTGGGAAGAACGCAAGAAACATGATAATTTCCGATGAAGAATGAGCATTTTGGTTTGTTTGTCTTATGGGAGAAATCCTGGCAGATTTGACATCTGCGTACACCGGTAAACTCGGTTATTTTATTGGTGCGCCATCCAATATATATTTGTTTTTTACTCATAAAATTTTGGAAAGTTTTACCGTGACATTTTATGATCCATTTATTATTTTGATCATTCAGTTTAAGTAAAGGTCTTAGCTCGGAAATATTATGTTTCTTCCGCGATAATTTGAATCAGTTCATCAGAGTTGAAATTTTTTGGAATATTATGAATTGTGCATTTTGTTATTCTGGCTTCAGGAAATTTTATGTTAACTATATCTTTTGCAACTGTTTTGGCAATGAGGTTATAACTGATTTTTTTCTATATCTTCTGGATTATGACAGTGTATTGCAAGGCCCCCTTGAAGAAGGGTGTTTACTTTTTTGACGTTGATATTTAATGTTTGCAGTGCTATTATTTGCAGTGGCATATGATTTATTTGTTCTATTTTTCTTTTCCGGTTCTTGCTTCGTTTGGTCATTAAATCAATGGTTCTACAGTCGTTATCCAGTTCTGGCTCTTTTCGCAGCTCATCCGGTTTCCTTTTCGGGTTTGACAGTTCTTTTCCGGTTCCAGCTTGTTTTTCAGATTTGTATTCTTTTCCGTTTTTTGCTTCTTTTCCAAGTATTGCGCCTTTTCTGACTCGTCTATATTTTCCAGTTCTGGCATCATTTCCGGCTCTTGCTTCGTTTCCTGTATTTGCATTTTTTCCAGTTTCTTCTTCTTTTTCAGTTCTTCTTTGTCTTTTATTTTTTGCATTTTTTCCAGTTTCTTCTTCTTTTTCAGTTCTTCTTTGTTTTTTAGTTTTTGCATTTTTTCCAGTTTCTTCTGCCTTTTCAGTTCTTCTTTGTTTACTTGTTTTTGTATCTCTTCCAGTTGTTTCTGAATTTTTAGTTCTTCTTTCTTTTCTAGTTTTTGAATCTATTCTAGAGTTTGCTTCTTCTTCAGTTCCTGCTTCTTTTCTAGTTTCTGTTGCTTTTCCAGTTTTTGTTTGTTTTTCAGTTCTTCCTTCTTTTCCAGTTTTTGCTTCTTTTTCTGCTCTTGTTTCATTTTCAGTTCTTACTTCTTTTCAAGTTTTTGCTTCTTTTCCTGCTCTTGCTTCTTATTCAGTTCTTGCTTATTTTCCAATTCTTGTATGTTTTCCAATTCTTGTATCTTTTCCGGTTCTTGCTTCTTTTCTCGTTTTTGTATCTTTTCCAGCTTTTGCTTCTTTTTCAGTTCTTGCTTCTTTTCTCGTTTTTGTGTCAATTCCATTTTTTTCTTGTTTTTCAGTTCTTGCTTCTTTTCCAGTTTCTCCTTCTTTTCCTGTTCTTCCTTTTTATTCAGCTCTTGATTCTTTTTCAGCTCTTGCATCTTTTCCTGTTCTCGCTTCTTTTCTAGTTCTTTCTCGTTTTCCAGTTTTTGCTCCTTTTCATGATCACAAGGAGGGTTTTCCAATCTACAAAATAATCAGTATCTCTTTATTTCAGTAGTAAAAGAGTGAAAGTAATGCAACGAAGATCACGTTTAACATGTACAACACTTCCATATTTAGGTACTATATAACACTTTTGTCTCAGTTTCATAGGGAAAAATCTAACCGTAGATTCATTGCCTGACAGAATGTTTTTCTACAAAGGGCGAATTTTTAGTTTTCGTTGTTAGGACCTAAAGCCCATCAGAGAAATTAACTCTTTCGCATCGAAGTCGCCCGGAACGCCCGTCCATTCAGGAAACAGCAAACCGCCGCAACGCCTCGTTTATTTTCTACCTAGTTCTTTCCCCTCCACGTTAGTATGTATGGCTCATTGGTTTCGCGAGTTGTTAAAAGACATGTCAATCATTCTTTTGAAGTAAATAAAGGAGAAAAACGGAAAGCTATTGACGTTCGCAGGTGCAAACCGGCCCTAAGGTGAAACTGCACACAATGGATGAAACCGGAGGGGGAAAGGAAAACTATTCCAAGACAAATTCGTAAACACGGGCGTTTTCGATGTTTATTGAAAACAGATTTGGTCGTCCCTCGATGCGAAAGAGTTAAAGCATTTGGCATGATTTGTATGCAATAAGCGACCACCATGAATCTCACGTAGAGCGTAATAAGTTGCAAAGTTTTAGTGCCTTCCTTTTCCTTACTTAATTTTTACATAAATTGTAATATAAATAATAGTACTAATAAACAGGTGGCTTAAAAGCAGAGGGAAAGAATGGCGAAAATTGCAAAATAGGAGGAAAAAATGAAACTGAAATGAAAAATGAAACAACTACAAACAAAGGATGGAAAAAGCATTTTAGAAGATATACAAGTAACGTACTTTCTGAATCAGCAAAATCTGTATTTAAACGAGTATAAGTTTGAAAGCTTTGGATTCATTTACATTTTTGAATCAATTACTATTTCTTACGCATGCCAGATATATTAAATTTCTTCAATTTTTGTATAATTTACTTACGTATTTTGTATTTTAACCTTTTCTTATTATTATCCCAGTAGAGGTAACCTGACACCTCCTTAAATTATCTCCGAGTTTCCTCATTTAAGTCGTCTTCCATTCAGATCAATCCCTTTGCATCGCTGGCTGCAAAGGTTTCAAATTTTTTCTCGTTATTCCAAATTCGGAATATATTGCTGGTCTATTTCGTGGTACAGCAGAGGAGCACTAGGATTTTTGCCACCATTCGTTTTCAATTGAAAATTTTATTCTCATTCTTCAGTTGCATTCTTAAAGTTTTAATTATTAATACAGGAAGAATGAAAGAAATCAAACAAAGCAGAATAAATTACGAAAAGGTATATCTGTTTTCTCCTATATTTATTGTTCCCTGTAATTTCTTTTGTCTGTTCCATTAAATTTATTGAAGGAAAATTTGCGAAGTCTTACAAAATGTATTTCCTAAATCCTAAGCGAGTTAAGCCTTTCTGAGCGTTTCGGCTACACTTTAATGGCTTTTAAAATGTAATGTTAGAATATTGACAGCTGCCTATACTGAAATATTTTCTCCATAGTCCTCGAAAAAAGAAGAATTAAAGTTCCAGGAGGTTATACAATGAAGGACACACATTTCTTATTTGAAGGGCAAGAGAAAAAAAAAAGATATTTTCGGATGGGGATATGTAGCATTTTAAACACTATGTTTGTAAATTTCATGATATAGTAGTAACACTTGAGTCATAGGTAATTATGCACATATATGAGAGAGACGACGACGACGAAAAATGAAATGGCAAAACATGACCGAAAACACTTTCCTGGTCGGTACAAACAACACGAAACACAAGAAAGAACGGACACCAGTCATGCTTAGCACAAGAGAAATTAAAAAATAGGAACAAAATTAGACACTTATGGACCTCAATGAAATTCTTCGAAATTACGACCTGAACCCTGATGCAAGTATCACATCTCTCGCACATCGAACATAAGATGTTCTGGAAAATACCGTGCACCCCCAGGACTTTCCCAGCAGCTGACACGATATGTGCCACAAGTTCCTGTTGGAGTTCTAACGGGGGTTTCGTGCACTAATCTTTTGACGTACCCTAGAGGAAGTGATAATGCAAGTGAGGGCTCGTGATCTTGCTGAACAATGCACTAGACTACCCCTACCAAACCCATGTCTAGGATATTTCCCGAAGGAACTTTCGAATACTTTTTTTGATGACGATCCAATGTTTTTGTTCTTATTTCTTAGTTTCCGCCGCGCTAAGAATAACAAACAAATATCTTTACACTGTTCGTACCCTATTTTTCTTGTGTTGTCTCTCGTCACTATGGCGCCAGGAAAGCGTTTCCGACAATGCATTGCAATAAACGATTATATGTATATATATATATACCATTAGTAGTATATATATATATATATATATACCATCTCCTAATGGTATATATATACATATATATATACCATTAGTAGATGGTGAATGTCGACATTTACCGGTGTAAGTCAGAAATAACAGTATTTGAAAATATTTCGGACATACAACAAGCGACTATGTGAATGTTGACATTCACCGGTGAAAGTCGACATTCTCCAGATTTCGGTGTTTCACCGTAACACATATACGATAAACGTATATATATATATAGGTATATATATATATGTGTGTGTGTGTGTGAATTAATGTTAGGAATTCTGATCGCACATGTTGATCTATAATACAGAGCAAATTTGGCAGATGAATAAGATAAAATATTCAGATTTATTTCAATTCACATTTGCGGCCCCAGTTCATTTGAAATTCCAAACTTACCTATTTCTAGAATATTTATATTTCTCATATTGTTGGAATAGGAATAAAGTAGTACGACGCCGTGTCAGCGGTGACAGAGATAGAAAAAATGTGCATAGTTCGACAATATTGTGGTTTAGTAAGAGAAATATTTGATTCAGGAAATTTTATATTCCCACTTAGCTAAGTCATCATCTTTATGTAAAAATCATGTGATGGGGATATATATATCTACATAAACATATATTTTAATTAATTAATTTTTATTTTTTAATTTCCTATTAATTCAAAATCATTTAATATTACATATTAAAAACAATAATTGCAATGAAAAGTTAGAATCTCGAAATTTTTATTATGTTTGATGAGTACATTGTCAAAACTCGAGCTAAATAATATCATAAATCTCTGTAAATCTAGAAATATATAGTCTAACAGAAAGAGGTGAGGAGAACAATTTATATTAGATTTGTTCCGAATAGAGTATGGGATGGATTTCAGTGTTTACTTAATTTGTTTTATATATATATATATATATATATATGCATATTATTTATAAACATAAAGTCTTTTTGTCTTTGTTACTCTAATTATATCAACTATTTGACATTTACTTCTCATTCACAAATTTTACAAACTGGCCGTATAAACACGTGTATTTTGTATATTAGCTTTCTGTTTAGATATTTCATTAGTTAATGCAATAAAGTTTCCTTATAATCAAAAGGTATTACAATAAATATGAATTCTTCACAATGTAATTTTCCATTTTAAACATTTATAATCTATTTTTGTAATGAAGGAATGAAAAAAACTTTAAGCATTATAAATCTGAAAACGTATTATTTTCCAGACCAGCGTTTTTGTCAAAAAATTATTAAATGTATAATTAAACTGGACCTGAAACATTATGTTTTGTTTTATTATTTTTTCCGAAAAGACTTACGTCTCCGACACGTATTGCAATCTTAAACACTGGGGATCCAATTCTTCTAGTAATTGTTCGCTGTAGTATATTTCTGCTTCTCCTTCTTCTTCTTCAAATACACGTCGATAATTATTTGCGCTGAAATATTTTTATTTCATTAAATATATATGTTCATATGTTTGAATTAATTAATTTAATAAATGATTACTTATACGTTTTTTGTCAAAAGTAGTAAGTTACAGTTTGCGAACATTTTTACAGATTGTCAAAGATTTCTAAACGCTCTATGTTGTAAAATATCTTTACTTATTCAAAATCTTTAAAAAACAATAAATATGGAAATGAATATTCGTCTTATTAGCCTAAATTCCATTATGAGGATATACAGGTATAATAGGAAATAAAGTTGCTGGCACCAGCAGCTCAAGATGCCATATTAAAAGGTCTGATTGACATCTATCATCTCAAATCAAACCTTGCAATGAGGGAAATAATTTCCAAACACCTTTTAATAAAATAACAAACAGGATGGGACGAGGCAGATACAAGAAGATTGCTCGACGGTTACCTCCCGCAAGTATCCCTATAAAGAATAAATTTTTTCTCCAATTAGATTGGCAACAAGTCATGGAAAGTTCCCATTTTATTTCTAGAGATTCTTAAGAAGCACGTAAAATGCGAGCGCGAAAAACCTGCAAATCTAGCAAAATTTAAGCTTTATAAATGGCACACTTCCTTACTTTCCCTTCTTAGAAAAAATAACCAGGATTTGCATTAAAAATTCCAGAGAAACGTTTTTCTACAATATGAAGTGCGTGTCTGCACTTCAACAATTTATGAAATATATTATTGAAAGTGAAGGAATCGTGATTATAAGTATCTAGTCATATTACAAAAGTGAATAAGCATATATTTAAGAACAAGAAAATTTTTTAAACGGTGGCTTCCGTTGACCATACTGATCAAATTTCCAGTCGAGCGCAATTAATCAATGTTTGGGATCTCAACCTGATGGCTGCGTATGCTGAGTCGATGACTGATCAATCATTTGGACAATTTCCGCACAGGATTAAAATTGCCTTCCTACAGACTTCTTCACTTAACGGTCCATGAGTTCAAAACATAGATTTACACGTTAACTGAAATGTATAAAAAAATTAGCGAAAACAAAAGAAGTATTTAAACGCAAAATATCTCTTCGGATCTTCCTATGTTCCTGATTATTACATCTGCTGAAAACAATTTAATACGTTTAAATGCAATAACATTTCATTGAAGTGATCTTTTAATTGTTTAACAGTTTTCTGCTGTTAACTTCAATAAATTTATGATGTTTGGTATTTCATTTGTTTCCAGCAACACCTAGTCTCCTTTGCAAAGAAAATTAATATTAACTTTTGTAATTAAGAAATGATTTAGATGAAAAATTAAATTGGACTGGAGGTAATGTCTCGGTTGTTTTCGTTAAAAGAAGTTGGTGCTTTCTTAATTCAAAAAATATCTCCATATATATACATACATGTAATTAATTTACACACTTAAAAAAAGTATTCTTCACATGGTATGTTCAAATGGGTAGATACGATAGCTGAAAAACAAGTGTCGGACATAAGCTGAGCTGCAAGGAGCGATTTGTTGTACTGATACTTCCGTTTATATAATTCTTGTTATTCGATGCATGTAGTTTTGTTGAAATTCGTGTTACAAATTGCTTTATTCTCTGATGTAAAAGGAATTATCCCAAATTTTATTCAGAAGATTTAAATAACGGTTTTGATCACAATACGCGGCAGTTACTAGAAAAATATCTGGATCAGTGACTATTTGACATCATTTAAAACGCTTAATTACAGGGCCGTAGTACAATTCACAACCGGCCCCAACCCCACGGGTATAGCGATATACAATAGTGACGTGATCGAAGATTCTTTGGAAATAATCGCTGTCATCGAATGACATGCATATTCTATTTAAGTAATCATAGTCATCAGCTTTTAATATTCGTTGTAAATAATCATTATCATCGAATAATCATTGTAAAGAATCATTCTCATCGGATAATCATCGAAAATAATCTTTGTCGTTACATAAAGGGGTATAGTAGCTGATGTATAAAGAATTGTACTCAAATTCTCATCAAAACAATCGAATATGTATTGCAATTTATCATATGATCATTATTTACAGCAATGATTCTTAAATGTCTTCGACCTACGGCTCCTAATGACGCCGAGGAAAACTTGCGCAAATGTGACAAAAAGAATATTTAAAAATACAATAAAAGCTTGAAAGTAATAAAAATGAGTGAATTTAATTTCCTTTTATTTAAATGAAGCTTAATATTTTTAAAGGAAATTGAATATTGTACACAGGAATCAACAATATAAATATCTGTGGATTTTTGCCTCCTTGTTTTTTTCTTCGTAACATCATATCTCCGGAACGGGGAGTTTGAGTTTGAAAGGAGGTACCCCCGGATTTCAAAACTTCTTGGTAAAACTTTCCGACTATTGTTATCTTCCTACGACTATCACTCGAGATATTATATAAAATTTCGGAAAACGGTAATTTTTCGTATTTATTTTTCCAAGTGGCCGAAATCTAGCGCACTGGACATCAAAATGCTTTACTTGGAAAAATGTTCGCCCTTCTCACTTTCAAATCGTAGAGTTTGTTTAAGAGATATTTTTAAGTTAAAAAAAATATGAAATAAATAGTATTGCCAAACGTGAAACGTATTCTTATTATAATTTACGGTTATATTCTGAAGTTGAAGAAACCACGTGGTTCCATATAACGTCATTGTATGTCGAAACCTTTCGTTAATATCAGTATTTTAAATAAATAGCTGCTTTTGGCAACTTTAATGTTTCACCTTTGGATACGTGACACGATATGCTATCGCTACGTTAATTCCTTTATTGAGATTTTGAAAATTTTTTATATTGAAATAAATTTAAATCATAACTTCCAATGTATTACCTGAAGTGTCAAAGGTCTTTGTTTCCTGAGTTGGCAAGAAAAATGTATTTACGAATCGCTGGTTGCTTGGAAAGAATGAATACATTTTCTTCATAATGAAATGTTTCTATGCATTTTATGCTATTCTAAATTTATTTATAAAAATTTAATTTCTTTTATTGTATACTTACTTTCTGAGTAGAAGTTTAAACATCTGTAAATATTTAACGTATTTTAGATGCAATGTTACTTTACTACAGTTAAATAATTTTTTTCCCAATTTACTAACATGTCTGAACGCAAGAAGAGAGCACAAATGGTACAGCGAGCTACAGAAAAATGAAGTAAAAAACACTAGGAGACTCAACAGGCAAGTACAATAAAATTTGCGAGCTTCAAAAATGAATGAAGACACAACTAGAAACTCAGCAGGCAAGCATAGTGACAAGAAAGCTTACGCATTCAAGAAACTGAAGAAGAAACGAATAGGAGTTCCAGCAGACAAGCAGCAACTCAAGAAACTTCGCGTACTCAAACTGTACCAGAAACTAGTAGAAAACACAAAAGACATTCAGAAAACCAAGAAACACTGCGTGCACCGGAAAGGGAAGCAGAAGGGAAACGGAGGCCCATTAGGCAAGTGGAACGTCAACAGACCATGCGCGATGAATAGAAGAAGTAGCAAGTAAATGAAGGATACAAGACTCTCCGCGTCATTGTCAGATTCGACAGGAAATACCAGAACAGCTCAAGAACCTATATAAACAACTCAAGACGCTGCAGTTTACGGACAATTTTTGTTCGAAGAGGCAGAGCGTATACGAGGGAACAAGCTTCTCATGAACGCATCAAGACATACACGTAGTACTCTTCACAATGCAGGAAGTTTACTTTGAGCAACACACTGTATACATAGAGCTCGTAGACATATATAGTAAAGATTTTGCTTTGGCAACAGCCCTCTAGTAAAATGTATGAAGTTTATATTAGCATCTCACAATACCTGAACGAAATTTTTCTATTTACTTCTTCATTTATTATTTTCTGAAATTTTTTATCATTAATCCTGTCCTAATTAATCAAGACATACACGTACTAATTAATCCTATATAATATAGATATCAAAATCAGAAAAAATTAATTAATTATCTTTAAATGTATCTAAGTAATGAATACTTCGCCCCTGTTCATACCGAAACAACATGATGTAATTGTAGATAGCTAGAAAGTAAAATGTATTCAGCAGGCTGTGCAGCAAGCGACATCTATAAAAGGTGATAACACAATAATGTTATATAATGTTATATACTGGCAGAGTTTTAAATTAAGAACATATACATCAGTGTTTTAATAATAAGAATTTTGCATCAAATTGCAAAACAAATATCTTAACTTCTGTCTTTTCATGCATAAGAGTTCAGCATTCGGAAAATTATATTTTCGTAAATGGTTTAGCAAAAATAACGAAAATTATTGCCCTGAGAAATGGATAAGCTTGGTATGAATCCGAATTACGCCAAGACTACCCGTCAATGGTTGTTTTGAACACGCCCTTAATGAATATATATAACCCTTAACAAACGTAAAGTCAGTGAATCTACTATCCGAGTGTGTCTTTATATCTTGAGTATTTAAGAAATGCATTTATCTATCTGGATAAAGCTAACGCTATTGCCTGAATAACAACGTTTATTTAACATTTGATATAACCAACTTCATATACATCTTGAAATAAAACATAAATTTCTTAATAAGATACTAAAAATTGCAGAAAAAATACAAAAATAATAGAATTTCTAATAACACTACAAGTAACATACCGAGGAATAAATTGCGCACCAAAACTGATGAAATCTACAATATGTATACCAAAAAATTTATGTACCGCAATAGAAATGCAATAGAATGAGAAATGAAACTATCATGAGATTTATAATGAAAAATGTACCATAAACTATTGATATATGTTAATAAATATATACTTTTAATACTATTTATTTAAATATGCTGAAACTTTCATAATATTCATTACTTACGAACGCTTTTTCATCCATCGAAGCATAGCACAAGCCATTCTCAATTCAGTGCTGGTGCACGTCAATAAAATAAGGATAAATCCAAATTTTTACAAAAAATCAATCGCCTTGACTCGTTTCTCAGAAAACGTATGTCTACAAATGCAGTATTAATATATCACATCAATATAATTCGGGATCATAAAATCTCCAAACAACGCATTAAACGCAAAAAATCGCATTAAGGCAGAAAGAAGAATTTTCACTCTTACAATGGCTTTTACAACAATATACAATAGAATCTAATTTCTAAACTAAGTGTTCATTGTTACACCATATTTCATTTTTGGGGGAATCTTTCATGGTTGTTCAGTAATTCTAACTGTTAACTTGTTTAAATAGAATTATGATTTCATATATATGCACAGACTTATATATGTATATATTAATACGTATCTGTAGTAACATACATCATATTATTATATGTAGGCGTATAATTCTAAATTAATTATACTAGTCAACATAATTTATATATTGATAGCATCAGACTTTTAAAATTATTTATTACTATCTGCTTGCTAACGATTATATAATTACGTACAGTGGTACCTCGACATACGTGTTTAATTCGTTTCGTAACCTTGCTCGTATGTCAAATTGCTCGTATCTCAAAGCAATTTTCCACATTGAAATTAATCGAAATGCCATTAATCCGTTCCAGATCCCAAAACACGACCTCAGTTGTTTCTTAAGTGTTTTTAAGTAAGAATCAAAAACAAGAAGAATCATTTATTTATAAATAACAAATACATATTCTATAAAAACATAATTAAAAGAAAAAGTAAAGTGCCTACGGAAGAGCTTAATTTTTGTCACTGGTCTTCGCTTTTTTCGTCATGATCTGCTTATTTCCACCCGCAGATCATTTAAAAAAACTTTCCAAGGAGGTTTGTTTCTTCCTCCGTGTCAAGGATGCACGACTAGTTGCAACGTTTTCGCGGTGATTTTTATCCACGAACTCTACAACTTTCTCCCACATTCCCAAGACCTGTTTTATATCTCTTGTAGCGATGACCTCCTGCACCTCTGGCTCCTCTTCAAAACTAATTTTTCGTTAACCCAACGTATGCTGCTGCAAATTCAGATCGTGTAACTCCTCGGTTGTCAGCTCCTGAGACTGTTGTTCGACGAGTTCGTTCACATCTCTCCCATCCATCTCCAGACTCATGGATGTTCCCAGAGAAACAAGCTCCTCTACCTATGCCAATTTGGGTTCCAATCCTTCGAAGGCCCTTTCAGCAACAGCCTCAGGCCACAGCTTCTTCCATGCAGAGGTTAAGGTCCTCGTTGTAACACCCAGCCAGGCCTGATCAATAATTCCTAGGCATATGACGACCTTAAAGTGGCCTTTCTAGAACTCTCGAAGGGTAAGGTTTGTGTTCTCGGTCACCTCAAAGCAGCCCCAAAAAATGTGCTTGGTGTACAATTTCTTAAAATTAGAAATCACCTGCTGATCCATGGTCTGCAGGATAGGAGTGGTGTTGGGTGGTAGGTAGGGAATTTTTATAAACTTAAACTATTAGAGTAAATCATCTTCGAGATTTGGTGGGTGAGTAGGGGCATTGTCGAGGAAGAGAAGGGCTTGCATGGGTAGGTTGTTTTTCTGTGGGTATTTTTTAACAGAAGGGCCAAACACCAGGTTTATCCACTTCACAAAGAATTTCCTGGTGACCCAAGCCTTCGGATTTGTCCTCCACATACCTGGTAGATTTTCTTTTGAAATATTATATGACTTAAAGACTCTGGGATTTTCCGAATGGTATACTAGCAGATTCTTGATTTTACAGTCGCCAATCTCATTGGCGGAAATTACTAGAGTTAATCTATCCTTCATGGGTTCGTGACCTGGCATCGTCTTCTCCTCTGCCGTTATGTAAGTTCTATTCGCCATCCTTTTCCAGAAAAGTACTGTCTCGTCACAGTTAAAGACTTGCTGGGGGGATGTATCCTTCGACTAGTATCAGTTCGGAAAACATTTTGATGTAAACCTCAGCTGCCATCACATCGGAACTTGCTGCCTCACCATGTCTGACAACGGAGTGAATGCCGGTCCTTTTCCTAAAGATGTCAAGCCAGCCCTACTGGATTTAAACAAGTCTTCCGATTCCTCATTTTTAGAAGTGTGTGGGATCTTCTTTAGCAAATAACCGTAAATTGCTCGTGCTTTCTCACATATGATGCTTTATGTTAAGGTTCCTCCTTGAAGCTGCTTCTCTCTCACCCACCCCATCAGTAGTTTCTCCATCTATTCACGGAGAGAGGTCCAGAGTTTAGACATTACTTTATCCGTCTTAGATTGCGTTATACCCTTTATCAACTCCTTTTGTTTAAGCACAGTACATATCATTGATGTGCTACGACCGTACATCATCGCCAAGTCAATTACTCGCACACCTTGCTCATGGTTTTCTATGATTTCACGCTGTAATTCAATAGACATCATCTTCTTCTTTGGACCCATGGTTATAAAAATAAATATGATAATGTTTTCTAAATGTACAAAAAGCAAAAAGCGCCAACCCAGCTTATCAAAGATGCTTCCAAAACGAGGGAAACAAGCACACAGACTGAGATCTTGACTGAGGTGGGAGAAACTGTTAGACGCTGCATGTAAATATAAATAACCATCGTCTTCACTGCCGAAACCCTCTAAACTATTCTATAAATCACTATCATATCAGCTATAAAATCGTCATTAGCCAAATCTATATCATCATCAAAATCATCTAAATATTCCTCACCACACAAAACACATCATCATTTTAAAACATCGTATCTCTATCACCATCGTCAGAATAAAATAAACCACCATCACACAAATCACATCATCATTCCATACTAATCAATCGAAACTATATATCATATACACCATCATCATTGAAGTCGTCAAATAATAAAATCACCTGAATACAAAGTACTATCACCTAAAGTTTTATTACCATCATACTCATTTAATCACATTCTTCATCACTATAACATATAATCACGATAACTTAAATAAAAAATCATCAGCAGTTAGTATAAATCCTCATCCTTAAAATACCAGCTAAATTATTTAAATCATCATCATTTGAATCAAGATATTTTTTGGTGTTTCGCTAGTATAACATCAAAACGAACCAGTTTCATTTAGGTACAGACATGTACAGGTAAAAGTGTTGGAGCTTCATTAAAGATTGCACAGGTATACATCCCAATAACTAACCGAATACAGCACGGAGGGAAGGCCAGAAGAGGAAGAATCCTACTGGTAGTTCTTTAAAGAGAGATTTAGAAGTTAGTTTTTAAGTGAGGAGGACAAAAAGGGAGAACGGGTTATAGAAGAAATGAAGAAATCTAGAAAAAGGTTCATTAGAAAGTAGTAATAATATTGTAGTGGCTAAATCAATTATTAGCCCAATGGATGAGTCCAGATCTCGAAACTTTGTGCTGTTGGGAAAGGAGGGAAATCTAATAAAACAAGTTTTTTATCAAGCTTGTACAGAATACTAGCAGCTTAGCTGCCAGCCTTCGTCTGGCTTTTAAATGTACCGGGAAAATGGCTGAAAGAAACACCAAACTTTAAACTTGAAAACAGCGTAGAATTTTACTCTGCAGAACAACTTCATAAAAAAATGTTATTACGTATAACAAAATTACCATGAAATAAGCAATATCCCTTAATTCAAATATTAATGATCTTAATAAACAAATTAACCAACTTCCCTTTGCAAAATCTTAAGAACTCAAATGGTATAAAGGAGGTAAAGAACTTTGTTTCCTAAAAAAATCACTCAAAACTTTTCAGTATCTTAAAATCAGTGAAATGAGCAACAAAGAACACAAAAGAATACAAAAAACAAAAAAATTCTGGAAAGCAAAGTATAATTAATGGTAATGCAAAGTATAATTAATGATATCCCTTGTAATGTTGCGCGCTTCCAACCTGCACGCAACAATAGTGGTGACTGCTAAAAACTGGAAAGTAGACAAATTCTTGAGAAGGGTTTAAATCCCTTTTTATTCAACTTTAGAAATTACAAATGCGTGCTCTTGACGCTCACAAACTACGCCGACCCGGCGGTAAAATAAAAATAAGAAACTAAAAAAAGAATAATAACAATTGACTAACTACGAGGCTCTCTAAACGTAACTAACCTCACCGCGTTCTAAGATACCGCTGATAATTCAGCAAACTTCTGAATATTACGTTGAAAAATTAACAATCTGCCGAGGCAAGCACACAGGCCTAAACGCGTGGTTCTTCATATTCTAACTAGCCACCTCCACGCTCGTGCAGCAAGAAACACCCTTTCGAACTCGTTTCCCTTCTATTTCACTCAGATTACTTCCGCTGACAATTTGAATCCTTTGCGCGTTCTACTAAAAGTTACATACTCTGGCATTGGCAATTCCAGGGGAAAGTAAGGCTTAACAGGAAAGATAGTTTAAACTTAAAATAAATGTTAGTTAAAATAAATATAAACCCTACATTTGCCGCTGCCAGAATTTGGAAAACTTGGAAGCTGGTCCTAGAAACGACCTATTGGAAAGTTTCCACAATTCGGATCTAAATTTATGAGCCTCGTTGACATAACAAAAAAATCTGTTATCTCACAAAAGGTAGAACAAATTTCTGTAGATACTTATTTAAATCTCTCTTCTTACAGCAATCTTTCCCGGACTTCAGCAATCAATCTGTTCTCTTCCTTCCAGTATCTGGAAGGAATAAGTATCAGAATCTTTCTAAATACATTATAATTTACACTTTCTTGACACTGAATAAGTTTCTGTTTTTGAACGATTTATTTTCCTTAGTTACTGCTTAATTCACATTCATTCAAGTATTCAAACATGAATTTAACTTTACCCTGGCTCTCCACCATGTGTGGTGTCAAACGGGAATATTCGTGTTTTAGTATTGCAACACTTCTCCTAAAAACAATGATTTGTTAGAATTCAACGACCAAATAGACACACCTTACTCGACATTCTACAACTCGATGAGCTACTTTAACATTCTTAAAATTCAAGTGTAGGTGGAGAACCCTACAAAACACATTCATTCTAAATTCCCCCTCATTTATCTTTAGACATGCAGGCTTTCGCTCTAAAGCATGATTTTATCTACAGTTTAATACTTAAATTTGAATTCATTGCTTTTGAGCATTTACTTTTAGCATCTAAAATTTTATGCTTCTAGACTAAATTCTACTTTTACATAACTTTCAAGCATTTACGTATATTTACAAAATTCTAATACATATGATTTTTACAATTTACCATAAAATGAATAAGAGAAAAATAAATTTTTACTTTACTCATTCTTCGCCAAGCTGGAGGCACTGAAACTAAAGTTGTTATTAATACAAGAATACGAAGTTATTTTTATCTTCGGCCAAATTTTGGCTTTAACATAAAAGAATTAGTCTTTCGACCAACAGAAACTGCTTGTTTCTAGATTTTATACTTAAAGAAAATAATACTTTTGCCTTAGCTAAATAAAGTAAAATAAAACTAAATCTCAACCGAGACACATTGACTTCCGTCAAAACATAGAACTTTGTATTTACGCATAACATTTCGGAACAAAAGAAAAAAAATGTTATAGAAGATTTTAACTTATCTTTGAGTTTTCGATGATTGTAACTCCGACATCCTCTTCTGGCAGAACTTCTTCCATGTTATAGATTTCATCGACGTCAGTCGTCTCCTTAGGGTCCTTCGAGTGTCGTCCACGTTGCTTCTTCTTTTTCGCCCTCTGCATGCTGGCCTCTTGGAGTGGTAGTCGTCGGGTTGCTGTCTTTTCCGTTTTGCCCCTGGACGGCTGGTCTTGGCGTCCTCCGGTCTGGAATCGTGCTTGGATTTCTTCTGTTGATGGTGGTCTTTTCGTTCCTCCTGCTGTCTTTTCGTTCTCGGGAACGGCGGCCTTGTTTGCACCTGACTCTCTGGCCCTGGAAGCGTTCTCCTCGATGTAGAATTTCTACTGCGATAAGTTGTAAGTGATGTTTTCCTCTTTACCAAAGTGTCTTTACGCGGCGGCTTTGCTTTCTTGTATTTCTTAAATGCTGGAGTCTGACGTATTCATTTCTTCTTTTCGGTACCGTCGCATGACTTATAGAACGGCTAGGTTTCTCTTCTTGTTCTCTGCTTCTTGGGTTGTGGAACGGGTGACGTTATTTCTGGACCTTCTACTTCTTTTACGCTTGAGTCCTGCAAGAAACTTTCAAGGATTTCAAAATCATTTTGATTATAATATTTTTCACCTGGTCGGGACTTGCTTTACAGATTTCCCCTCTCTCGTTCTTAAGGTACAATACGACTCCCTTGATTTCCTGAATTACATAGGGCCTTCAAATTTTGGAGCTAACTTTGCAGTAAAATTGTCTGGGGCACTTGATAAAGAACATTTCCGCTTCAACACTCCAACTTTAAAATCTGCTTCAAGGCGTTTTCTATCATAGTATAACTTTTGCCTATTTCTTGCCGTATCCGATCTTTTAACCGCCTGGTCAATAAGTGTTTGCACATCTTTCTGTTTAAATTCTTGGTCTCTTTGTTGCACAAAGAATAATTTATCTAATGGCGTAATTAACTTTCGTCCTAAAAATAATTCTGCTGGGGTTTTCCCGTAGTATCGTGATTTGCCGTTCTTAAAGCATAAGCTAACATATTTATGTAGCCTTCCCAGCGATTGTGATGTGTGCTAACATAACTTCGAATTATTTTTACAATGTTTTTATTAACTCCTTCTGCTATGTTTGCCTGTGGTCTATACGGAACCATTTTGATATGGCGTATGCCAAGTCCAGTGCATATGTTTTCAAATATTTGGCTAACGAATTGTTTACCGTTATCGCTATGTACTTTTTTCGGTGCACCGTATTTTAAAATGTATCTGTGTAAGAATGCATCTGCGACTGTTTCGGCTGACGCGCGTTTAAGTGGAAGAATTTCTGGCCATTTTGAAAATTGTTCTACAATTACTAAAAGAAAACGATTTTTATTTAACTCACTCTGGGGGAAAGGACCAAGAAGATCTATGCCTAAAATTTCATTCGGAAATGTAGCGCGAATGTACCGGCCGGGTTGTAATTAATATCATTTATTAACTGACATTTATTGCAGGACCTGACATACGCAGTTACTATTTTGTATAATTGCGGAAAATATACCGCTTCGCGTACCCTTTTTAAAGCCTTTCTGAGCCCTAAATGACCCGTTGTTTTCGCGTCGTGTAATTCCTTCAAAATGCTTATACGAAGCGAGGCTGGGATGACTGGTTTGTATTCCAGGTTTTCGTTTGTTGTTTTCGTATAAAATAATAAATTATCTATTATTTCATAGTTTTCTGCTCTATTTCTTATCTCATCGATATCTGTGTGTTCAAAGCTTTCAGGGTCTTTCAAATACGCATAGATACTTCCAAATTCAGGATCAGCTTTCAATTCAGCAATAATTGTATCTCTAGAATCTAAAATTTTTGAAGTCAACACAGCGAATTTAAGTTCATTGCCTTCATCGTCCAGTTTTATACGAGAAAGTGCGTCAGCTACATGGTTTTCCTTACCCGGTTTATATTTGATTATGAGATTATATTCTTGGAGTTTTAAAGCCCATCTTATTAACCTGGGCGTTAGTTTTTTCCCCGAGTAAAGTCTACCAACAGCCGCATGATTCGAAAAGACTGTTACTGGCGCTTTGTCGAAATAAACTCGAAATTTGTGTACAGCCATTAATACGGCTAATGTTTCTCTCTCTTTAGCTGTATAATTCCTTTGTGTATGATTCAACGTTTTACTAAAAATTGCCAAAGGATGGCCATTTTGCATAAGAACCGCACCCACAGCATAGTCCCACGCATCTACTGCAATTTCCAGGTTTTCGTCCCCCTCCGGGAATTTCAAAACAGGGGCATTGATAAGCGCTTCTTTTAAGCTTTCGAATGCGGTATTTGCTTCTGCTGTCCACATGAATTTACTTTTCTTTCTTTTAATTACTAACAAGGGTTCAACAATATTAGCAAAATCTTTTATGAATGGCCGATAATAAGAACATAACCCAAGGAAAGAAGAAATTTTCTTGGCGGTGTTGGGAGGTGGAAAATTCTTGATTGCTTTTATTTTTGAATCTTGAGTATCTATACTCTTTTGCGAAATTTTATAACCCAGATATTTAAGTCTTTCGTTGCGAACTTGCATTTTAAGGCGCTAATTTTAAGACCGGCCTCTTTCAATAATTTAAAAACTTCTTCTAGATCTTTAATATGTTGTTCCAAGATACTACTCTTTATAATTATATCATCTAGATAGATTAAAGTCGATTTTCCTAGGACAAGCTTTAGAACAATGTCCATAGCTCTGTGGAATGTTGATGGGGCCCTACACAACTCAAAGGACATGCGTAAAAATGCATAAGTGCCCGATTTTGTTATAAACGCGGTTTTATGTATGTCTTCGGGTCTCATAGCTATTTGGTAGTAGCCAGACGTTAAGTCCAAAGTAGTCATGTATCTTGTAGATTTAATCTTTCTAATAATTTCCTCTAGAACCGGCAAAGGGTAAACTGGGAATTTAGTAATACTATTAAGTTTTCTGTAATCGATAGCAAACCTCCAAGCCCTTTTATCCGAAGGAGGAAACTCGTTCTTTTTCTTACATAGGACGACTGGACTCGCGTACTCACTATTTATGGGCGTTATTATTTTGTTCTTTAACATTTCCTGAATATGTTCTTCTATGATTTGGTCTTTTTGTTTATCATAGCGGTAAGGTTTAGTCCTACAGGGTTTGTCGGCAGTCAACTGTATCTCATGCGTAACTATTT
Organism: Stegodyphus dumicola; assembly: GCF_044657685.1. Lineage (NCBI taxonomy): Eukaryota > Metazoa > Arthropoda > Arachnida > Araneae > Eresidae > Stegodyphus > Stegodyphus dumicola. The sequence continues at coordinate 13,424,158 of NC_140772.1, read as the reverse complement.
GACAGGTACCAGGCCGTTCTGAAAACAAGTTTGAAAAAGTACTCACCACTTGCTGGATGGCTTGACTTTCATGGTCATTCAAATGGCTAAGGACAACTTGCGGTTGTTTCACTGGTTCCACCACCCTCCGATCCGTCTCCAGCACGATAGAACTTTCCTGGAAATTCAGTTTGGCCTTTGCGGCTTTTAAAAACTCCATACCTAAAATCAGTGGATTAATTATTAATTTTTTACTACAAAAATTAATACTTTAAGGCTTTCGTTTTGAACTTGAATTTTTAAAGATAGTTTTCCAATACAATGACAAGTTTGTCCTTGCGCTGCTATGATTTCTGTGTTTTTATTTTTAAATAATCGAAACCTATTAAAGTTCTTATAAAAAATGTCACTCATAAAATTACCTTCTGCTCCTGTATCGATGAGGGCATCTACTGGTACATCGCCAACCAGGACTTGTATAATTGGTAACTGTGAGTTCTATACGATGACCGTATTTATGTGTCTTCCTGAGGGTTTTTTCAAAACTTCCGGGGTCTGGACCCTCGCTTTCACAGGCCCCTCTACTCGTTTAAAGCTTTTCTTTCAACTTCTGCCTTCTGGGTACGCGGACTGTTGTTTTCAAATTTCCTTTTTGGACCTTGACCTTCGAGCTTTGATGACTTTGCTTGATAGCTCTTTCCCCCATAAGAGGGGTTTGCATTTCTGGTCTGCTCATTTGAAGATTGCCTTCGGAAACTTTGAGAATACGATGCCCCTCTAGCTTTTTCCGCTATTCTGCGATTTTGGAACTTGACCGCTAATTCGAAGAGCTCCTGCAATGTGCTTGGGTTTCTAATTTCGAAGTAGTCTTGAACAGCAGGTAGCAATCTTGGTAAGATTATTTCAATAATCTCCTCGTCGGGTTTCTTCCCATACAGCATATCCGTCAGCTTAATTTTTCGCAGAATAAAGTCCTTCAACTCTTCTATATTCCGTTGATGAAAACTATACAGTTTGGCTTCTAGCCTTGCTCGATCTTTCACTATGGGGAAGGCCTTTAATAACGATTTTTTGAAATTTTCAAATGTATATGTCTGGCCTCCGAATTCCCCTAATAAAAATTTGCCTATATTCTTCCACCACAGCGCGGCGTGTCCTCCTAGTGCAGATGTGGAGATGGCAACTTTTTGTCTTTCAGGCACAGGGTAGAGCTGGAAGTGATTGTCGAGGCATTCTAGAAATATCGCCACCGAATATTTTCCTTCGAAATTGATGTTTGCCTTGATTGACGCTGTCATCGTCTGGCCAGGTATCCAAATCCTTCCAATTGGCTTGCCATTTCTTGTTGTTCTCCAGCAATTTCCATCCAATTTTCGGCCATTTCAGTTCGACAAGTGTTAAGGCGCTAATGTTATGTTGCGCGCTTCCAACCTGCACGCAACAATAGTGGTGACTGCTAAGAACTGGAAAGTAGACAAAGTCTTGAGAAGGGTTTAAATCCCTTTTTATTCAACTTTAGAAATTACAAATGCGTGCTCTTGACGCTCACAAACTACGTCGACCCTGCGGTAAAATAAAAACAAGAAACTAAAAAAAGAATAATAACAAGTGACTAACTACGAGGCTCTCTAAACGTAACTAACCTCACCGCGTTCTAGGATACCGCTGATAATTCAGCAAACTTCTGAATATTACGTTGAAAAATTAACAATCTGGCGAGGCAAGCACACAGGCCGAAACGCGTAGTTCTTCAATTTCTAACTAGCCACCTCCACGCTCGTGAAGCAAGAAAGCACACCTTCGAACTCGTTTCCCTTCTATTTAACTCAGATTACTTCCGCTGACAATTTGAATCCTTTGCGCGTTCTACTAAAATTTACATACTCTGGCATTGGCGATTCCAGGGGAAAGTAAGGCTTGACAGGAAAGATAGCTTAAACTTAAAATAAATATAAACCCTACACCCTTAATGCAAATAATTATTATCCTAATAAAAAATTAACCAACTTTCCGTTGAAGAAAAAAAAATATGCAAAACTTTTCAGTATTTTACAAACAGTGAAATAAGCAAAAATTAACATAAAAACAACTCAAAAAACATAAAATTCCGCGCAGAATTTTACTCTACAGCACAACTTTATCAAAAAAATCAATAAAAATGTATTATATATGTATATATACATGACAATGAAATATGCCGATTTCTTAAAAACAGTGACATAAGAAATACGATGAAAAATTGTTGCCAAACCCTTATTTCTAAAAGAATGAAACTATTCAAAATGATGCGATTTCATCAAAAATATGTCAACAACAAGAAGACAGGAAAATTGTTGCCAAAATCACATTTTTAAAGATGTGAGATGTGCGAAGTGTACTCGGAAGCTTCATTTAAACATATTTTTAAAAGTACAAAATATTATCAGTTTTCCAAATTTTTTTTGTAAAAGCAGTCGCAAGGATGAATGTTTAACGTGTCCAAAAATCAAAGAAAAATAAACTGTACATTTTTAAAAATAAACTTTTTTAGAAAATATCCCGTTGAAAATGTGTTAAGCTCCATTTGTTAAATAAATTCGTATTTAATCGATTTATTGAAACAAGAAATTTTTTTTAAGTTCGTAAAATATCTAAGTGCTTACGTTTCATGACGATTTGAAAATGGAGTGTGTAGAGTAAAATCTCGCTTTCCTATAGCCCATTATGTCTCCAAATGACGCGGTTTCGTCACAAAACATAAAATAAAAAAAAATTCGAATTCGAATTTCGAAAAAATCGCTTCGAGGTGCACTGGCCCTTGTCTAAATACACCTCATGTAGCAAATTTTGTAGCCCTGTGTCTATTAGCTTACGCGCAGCGCGAACGAAAGAAACACACACAACACACAGACAGACTCTTTCTTTTATTATATGTAGAGATATCATATGGCAAATTTAGAATAATTCTTAAAATAGAAGAAAAATATATGTAGAATAATATATCAAGTATACAATAACACATAATGTGCCATTATAACAAAATTTTGAATTTTCCAAATTTGGAATAAAATGCTAAAACAGAATATATCATGACAAATACTGAATAATACTTAAAATATGGGAAATAAAATATAGCTTAATACATAAAGTATAGAATAGTACATAATATATCATATAATAAAATTATAATTTTGAATAAAGTGCTAAAGTATAGGATAATATATGATATATCATATAATAAAATTAATAAAATAGAAGTATAACATGTAGAAGAGAATAAAATTGTATTTTAGAGTTCATGATCACAAATAGTTTTCAGTATTCATTAGGCAGAGTTCATAAGTGACTAAAGTGTTCATGATTACAGATATCATAAAAAGTTTCTCGTTTAAGTTCATATATTTTACATGACTCATACAATATTCATAGCTCATTTTTGTCATGACACAGCAAATCAATATCATGACTCACCTTTTCAGTTCTAGTTTACTCTGACGACTCAATTTTTATATTTCATTCTGTTTATTATGGATTTTGCAAGGCTTTTTTTATTACGATCAGTACAAATAAGTATTTGTGACAAAGATCGATAATTATCTTAAAATTCTACAAAGGTGAAAATTAAATATTTTGTTATATTTCGTCTGTTGTAGATGGGGTTACTCTGCATAGATTTAATCCAATTGTGTTACGTTTTCGTGAATTTGTTTCATATTAGAATGAAGATGTTGAAGTTTGCTGATCGTTCTTTTGAATTATATATCAATATTTCTGGGTGCGCGAATATGAAACGTTTTCTTGAGAGGAGATGAGAAAAGATAGTGATCACTGTCTCCTTTCTAGCAGCATATACAGAAGTCAGTGTCTATTAAGTTTCTTTGATGAAAATAAACACGATATGGCCCATGGCCAGTAATATTACATGTTAAAAAGGATTATGTACTCTTGGCGTCAGTATTCCAATAGGGGTAGAACTAGTAATTTCATCGACCTGTAGATGCGTTATTCCATTGTTCTTGGTATATTTGGATAATTTGTTCTTTTATGGGCAGTCGAAGATAAGATTTGGGAAATTTCGTATATAGAAAATTGCTTTCTTGATTAGGAACAGCTTCTTTGCAAGTTTGTCAAATGTTAAGTTACCGGCATTTCTACTATGGCCTCTTATCCATGATATATGAATTTTTAAATTATCTGTTGTTTTAGAGACGTTATTGATGTCATAAACAATAGAAGTCTGATTTTCTGGGTTAGAAATAGCATAGATGGCAGATTGACGGTCAGTATTAATATTTGATTCTATAATTAAATACTTCGATTGAATTGTTTTTAGTTTTAGCGTTTATTGCTGTTTTTATTTTTGTGTGTGATACAGCAGGAGATGTCTATTGTAAGGAGCAGGGCACATTTCGTAATCCTCTGTGATGTATATGGTTTTGTTATAAGTAATATTATGGCGAAGTTCATATATTGTAGAATCAATTGCTTCCTGAATGGATTCGACATGGAGTGGAATAGTTCCAGCTAAGATATTAAGAGTAGTACTGGAGGTATTTCGAAAGCCTCTGGAAATATTAAGATTAAATTGTCGTTGTGTTGAGGTAAGAATTTTTTTTTCTTGTGGTTATAGGGAATGCCCAGATGGCAGAGCCGTAGGTAATCACTTTGGTTATTACTGTACGATATAGTAATTTGGTGATATGGCGATTTAAACCCCAGTTTGTGCCATGCACATGTCGAAGATTTTGACTTATAGAATGTGTGCGAATTTTAAGTTCTTTGAGATATTCGATAAGATGTTGTTTTCATGTATTATAATTTCCTAGGTATTTGATTGATTTAGTATGCTTGATTTTTTTCGCTATTTATTTTAACAGAAAGTTGCTTAGTAAGATTTTATCCAGGTTTATTATTTGTCATGATTCTAGATTTGAAGGATTAAATTTCAAGTTTAATTTTCTTGCATTTTTGCTGGAATATGGCTATTATTTCTTGACAATTTCTTCGAAGAATTAAGTAGGACCTTCCACTGATAACAAATGCGACATCATCGGCGAAAGCAGTAATTTTAGGAAAAGGATGCGCCTTGTGAACATCCACGAACTTGTTTTCTTCTGATTAAAGTATTATTATATAAAATGAGATTATGGCGATTATCAAGGAAATTATTGATTATTTGATAGATATTATAATTACATTAAATATTTCTAAGTGCTTCTTTAATTGAAGGCCGCCATAATGAATCAAAGGCTGATTCAAGATCTAAGCTGATTATTGCGGAGTGTAGGTTATTGATTTTATTAACATCGATTTGATTTAGGACTGCACTGGTTGCATCAATGGTAGATTTTTGCTGCCTAAATCCATACTGATTTTCCTTGATGAAATTTTGATGTTGAAATTGGTATTCAAGTCTTCCTATAATACAACGTTCAAGAATTTCTCCAAGAGCTTTTATGTATAATTTGAATGCAGATTCTATCTGGTCCAGGAGCATTTTTGTTATTGAGTTTTTCAATAATTCGATTGAGTTTCATGGATATAAATGGGATATCATTTTCGTGGAAGTAGATTAAAACGAATTAATCTTTGTTCAGTTGAATCATCATATATGCTTTCGTTTGGTAGAATAACATCTAGGATGTTTTCTAAAGTGATCTTCGTAACATTTTTATCATTATTTCCCGTATTAGTGACTGTAAGTTGCGTTGGGTGGAAGATTTTGTTGGTTTCAATTTTGTACAATGAGCCATACGTATCCTGGTTGTTTGAACAATAGTTGCACCATGCTTAACGTTTTTCAGATATTATTTGCTTTTTATATGAGGCTTTTCGTTTTTTGTATTTTTGAAGTAGGTTGAGTCGTTCTTCATCAGTTTGCGATGATTTGAGTTTTCTTCGTAATGCTCGTGTTTTGTGTGTTTCTTTGCGGAGTTCTTTCGTCACCAGTTGATTTTTATAATGGGAATTGATGATCTTTTGAAGAAGGTACGTTCTTAGGTATCTTGAAACTTTCTGATAAGTTCCTTGGTAATATTATTAAGTTCTGTTTTTGTTGTACACAGAATAATAGAATTTAGAAAGTCATTTGAAATTGAATTGAACTTTTGTTGAAATTTCTTTTCTTTGTTATTATTGATTTTATATCATGTAAGTGCAGTAAAGGACGTATATTCAGTTATATCAAAGAGATATATTTGTTATCAGATTCAGTGTTCATCTAGTATTGATCTGTTGTTAATTTTATTATCAAGATGTGTTGTAGAAATAAGAAGATCAGTCCAATCTTTATTGTAGGTATTATCAAAGGTAGGTCGGTCAGTAAAATGATTATGTAGAATGAGATTGTTAGCATTTAAAAATTCTTCAAGTAATTCTCCTCTGTGATCGGTTTGTAAGTATCCCCATTAAGTACTATGGGAGTTAAAGTCTCCACTAATAACTATTATTATTGTTGTAAGATTTCAATTAGTATGGATAAGGTTTGATTTGGATTTTTGACGGAGATATATAGATACTAGTAATAAGAAGCTGAGATGCATTAGTATTGATTGAAATTGTGATTATATCTCGAGTATTAATCCTTATTGTAGAATTCCATTTATTGTTTGGAATGAATATAGCTGTACGAGGAGATAAAACACCGGTTGAAGCATGACGTTGAATAATTGTCCAGTTATTTGGAATTCTTCCTACTTTGCCAGGGATGCAATAAGATTCTTGTGTTATAATAAAATCTGCCAGATAATCTACTTGATACTGACTTAGTTGGTCGGTGGCGGTCTTCTCTCTTTGAAGATTTATTTTGAGAAAGCGGATGACATTATTATTCTTTTTATTGATGGAAATGGTCTATATATAGTCTGAAGGATCTTGTATTATTGTTGATAATATGTATTGGATTTTACTCGTCTAACTTCTGTTTGATATGTGGACCAGGAAATAGCTAAAGCTGGATGTTTACACTCAAAGTTTGCTTCATACATTTCATTGTTAATCCAGCAGTTTATGCTGTACGGAGTTTGGGAAGAACGCAAGAAACATGATAATTTCCGATGAAGAATGAGCATTTTGGTTTGTTTGTCTTATGGGAGAAATCCTGGCAGATTTGACATCTGCGTACACCGGTAAACTCGGTTATTTTATTGGTGTGCCATCCAATATATATTTGTTTTTTACTCATAAAATTTTGGAAAGTTTTACCGTGACATTTTATGATCCATTTATTATTTTGATCATTCAGTTTAAATAAAGGTCTTAGCTCGGAAATATTATGTTTCTCGGGCGATAATTTGAATCAGTTCATCAGAGTTGAAATTTTTTGGAATATTATGAATTGTGCATTTTGGTATTCTGGCTTCAGGAAATTTTATGTTAACTATATTTTTTGCAACTGTTTTGGCAATGAGGTTATAACTGATTTTTTTTCTATATCTTCTGGATTATGACAGTGTATTGCAAGGCCGCCTTGAAGAAGGGTGTTTACTTTTTTGACGTTGATATTTAATGTTTGCAGTGCTATTATTTGCAGTGGTATATGATTTATTTGTTCTATTTTTCTTTTCCGGTTCTTGCTTCGTTTGGTCATTAAATCAATCGTTCTACAGTCGTTATCCAGTTCTGGCTCTTTTCGCAGTTCATCCGGTTTCCTTTTCGGGTTTGACAGTTCTTTTCCGGTCCCAGCTTGTTTTTCAGATTTGTATTCTTTTCCGTTTTTTGCTTCTTTTCCAGGTATTGCGTCTTTTCTGACTCGTCTATATTTTCCAGTTCTGGCATCTTTTCCGGCTCTTGCTTCGTTTCCTGTATTTGCATTTTTTCCAGTTTCTTCTTCTTTTTCAGTTCTTCTTTGTTTTTTAGTTTTTGCATTTTATCCAGTTTCTTCTGCCTTTTCAGTTCTTCTTTGTTTACTTGTTTTTGTATCTCTTCCAGTTGTTTCTGAGTTTTTTGTTCTTCTTTCTTTTCTAGTTTTTGAATCCATTCCAGAGTTTGCTTCTTTTTCAGTTCTTGCTTCTTTTCTAATTTCTCTTGCTTTTCCAGTTTTTGTTTGTTTTTCAGTTCTTCCTTCTTTTCCAGTTTTTGCTTCATTTTCTGCTCTTGTTTCATTTTCAGTTCTTGCTTCTTTTCAAGTTTTTGCTTCTTTTCCTGCTCTTGCTTCTTATTCAGTTCTTGCTTATTTTCCAATTCTTGTATGTTTTCCAATTCTTGTATCTTTTCCGGTTCTTGCTTCTTTTCTCGTTTTTGTATCTTTTCCAGGTTTTGCTTCTTTTTCAGTTCTTGCTTCTTTTCTCGTTTTTGTGTCAATTCCAGTTTTTTCTTGTTTTTCAGTTCTTGCTCCTTTTCCAGTTTCTCCTTCTTTTCCTGTTCTTCCTTTTTATTCAGCTCTTGATTCTTTTTCAGCTCTTGCATCTTTTCCTGTTCTCGCTTCTTTTCTAGTTCTTTCTCGTTTTCCAGTTTTTGCTCCTTTTCATGATCACAAGGAGGGTTTTCCAATCTACAAAATAATCAGTATCTCTTTATTTCAGTAGTAAAAGAGAGAAAGTAATGCAACGAAGATCACGTTTAACATGTACAACACTTCCATATTTAGATACTATATAACACTTTTGGCTCAGTTTCATAGGGAAAAATCTAACCGTAGATTCATTGCCTGACAGAATGTTTTTCTACAAAGGGTGAATTTTTAGTTTTCGTTGTTAGGACCTAAAGCCAAGCAGAGAATTTAACTCTTTCGCATCGAAGTCGCCGAAACGCCCGTCCATTCAGGCAACAGCAAACCGCCGCAACGCCTCGTTTATTTTCTACCTGGTTCTTTCCCCTCCACGTTAGTATGTATGGCTCATTGGTTTCGCGAGTTGTTAAAAGACATGTCAATCATTCTTTTGAAGCAAATAAAGGAGAAAAACGGAAAGCTCTTGACGTTCGCAGGTGCAGACCGGCCCTAAGGTGAAATTGCACACAATGGATGAAACCGGAGGGGGAAAGGAAAACTATTCCAAGACAAATTCGTAAACACGGGCGTTTTCGATGTTTATTGAAAACAGATTTGGTCGTCCCTCGATGCGAAAGAGTTAAAGCATTTGGCATGATTTGTATGCAATAAGCGACCACCATGAATCTCACGTAGAGCGTAATAAGTTGCAAAGTTTTAGTGCCTTACTTTTCCTTACTTAATTTTTACATAAGTTGTAATATAAATAATAGTACTAATAAACAGGTGGCTTAAAAGCAGAGGGAAAGAATGGCGAAAATTGCAAAATAGGAGGAAAAAATGAGACTGAAATGAAAAATGAAACAACTACAAACAAAGGATGGAAAAAGCATTTTAGAAGATATACAAGTAACGTACTTTCTGAATCAGCAAAATCTGTATTTAAACGAGTATAAGTTTGAAAGCTTTGGATTCATTTACATTTTTGAATCAATTACTATTTCTTACGCATGCCAGATATATTAAATTTCTTCAATTTTTGTATAATTTACTTACGTATTTTGTATTTTAACCTTTTCTTATTATTATCCCAGTAGAGGTAACCTGACACCTCATTAAATTATCTCCGAGTTTCCTCATTTAAGTCATCTTCCTGTCAGATCAATCTCTTTGCATCGCTGGCTGCAAAGGTTTCAAATTTTTTCTCGTTATTCCAAATTCGGAATATATTGCTGGTCTATTTCGTGGTATAGCAGTGGAGCACTAGGAGTTTTGCCACCATTCGTTTTCAATTGAAAATTTTATTCTCATTCTTCAGTTGCATTCTTAAAGTTTTAATTATTTATACAGGAAGAATGAAAGAAATCAAACAAAGCAAAATAAATTACGAAAAGATATATCTGTTTTCTCCTATATTTATTGTTCCCTGTAATTTCTTTTGTCTGTTCCATTAAATTTATTGAAGGAAAATTTGCGAAGTCTTACAAAATGTATTTCCTAAATCCTAAGCGAATTAAGCCTTTCTGAGCGTTTCGGCTAGACTTTAAAATGTAATGTTACAATATTGACAGCTGCCTATGCTGAAATATTTTCTCCATAGTCCTCGAAAATAGAAGAATTAAAGTTCCAGGAGGTTATACAATGAAGGACACACATTTCTTATTTGAAGGGCAAGAGAAAAAAAAAAGACATTTTCGGATGGGGATATGTAGCATTTTAAACACTATATTTGTAAATTTCATGATATAGTAGTAACACTTGAGTCATAGGTAATTATGCACATATATGAGAGAGACGACGACGACGAAAAATGAAATGGCAAAACATGACCGAAAACACTTTCCTGGTCGGTACAAACAACACGAAACACAAGAAAGAACGGACACCAGTCATGCTTAGCACAAGAGAAATTAAAAAATAGGAACAAAATTAGACACTTATGGACCTCAATGAAATTCTTCGAAATTACGACCTGAACCCTGATGCAGGTATCACATCTCTCGCACATCGAACATAAGATGTTCTGGAAAATATCGTGCACCCCCAGGACTTTCCCAGCAGCTGACACGATATGTGCCACAAGTTCCTGAACGGGGGTTTCGTGCACTAATGTTTTGACGTACCCTAGAGTAAGTGATAATGCAAGTGAGGGCTCGTGACCTTGCTGAACAATGCACTGGACTACCCCTACCAAACCCATGTCTAGGATACTTCCCGAAGGAACTTTCGAATACTTTTTTTGATGACGATCCAATCTTTTTGTTCTTATTTCTTAGTTTCCGCCGCGCTAAGAATAACAAACAAATATCTTTACACTGTTCGTACCCTATTTTTCTTGTGTTGTCTCTCGTCACTATGGCGCCAGGAAAGCGTTTCCGACAATGCATTGCAATAAACGATTATATGTATATATATATAGCATTAGTAGATGGTGAATGTCGACATTTACCGGTGTAAGTCACAAATAAGAGTATTTGAAAATATTTCGGACATAGAACAAGCGACTATGTGAATGTTGACATTCACCGGTGAAAGTCGACATTCTCCAGATTTCGGTGTTTCACCGTAACACATATACGATAAACGTATATATATATATAGGTATATATATATATGTGTGTGTGTGTGTGAATTAATGTTAGGAATTCTGATCGCACATGTTGATCTATAATACAGAGCAAATTTGGCAGATGAATAAGATAAAATATTCAGATTTATTTCAATTCACATTTGCGGCCCCAGTTCATTTGAAATTCCAAACTTACCTATTTCTAGAATATTTATATTTCTCATATTGTTGGAATAGGAATAAAGTAGTACGACGCCGTGTCAGCGGTGACAGAGATAGAAAAAATGTGCATAGTTCGACAATATTGTGGTTTAGTAAGAGAAATATTTGATTCAGGAAATTTTATATTCCCACTTAGCTAAGTCATCATCTTTATGTAAAAATCATGTGATGGGGATATATATATATCTACATAAACATATATTTTAATTAATTAATTTTTATTTTTTAATTTGCTATTAATTCAAAATCATTTAATATTACATATTAAAAACAATAATTGCAATGAAAAGTTAGAATCTCGAAATTTTTATTATGTTTGATGAGTACATTGTCAAAACTCGAGCTAAATAATATCATAAATCTCTGTAAATCTAGAAATATATAGTCTAACAGAAAGAGGTGAGGAGAACAATTTATATTAGATTTGTTCCGAATAGAGTATGGGATGGATTTCGGTGTTTACTTAATTTGTTTTACATATATATATATATATATATATATATGCATATTATGTATAAACATAAAGTCTTTTTGTCTTTGTTACTCTAATTACATCAACTATTTGACATTTACTTCTCATTCACAAATTTTACAAACTGGCCGTATAAACACGTGTATTTTGTATATTAGCTTTCTGTTTAGATATTTCATTAGTGAATGCAATAAAGTTTCCTTATAATCAAAAGGTATTACAATAAATATGAATTCTTCACAATGTAATTTTCCATTTTAAACATTTATAATCTATTTTTGTAATGAAGGAATGAAAAAAACTTTAAGCATTATAAATCTGAAAACGTATTATTTTCCAGACCAGCGTTTTTGTCAAAAAATTATTAAATGTATAATTAAACTGGACCTGAAACATTATGTTTTGTTTTATTATTTTTTCCGAAAAGACTTACGTCTCCGACACGTATTGCAATCTTAAACACTGGGGATCCAATTCTTCTAGTAATTGTTCGCTGTAGTATATTTCTGCTTCTCCTTCTTCTTCTTCAAATACACGTCGATAATTATTTGCGCTGAAATATTTTTATTTCATTAAATATATATGTTCATATGTTTGAATTAATTAATTTAATAAATGATTACTTATACGTTTTTTGTCAAAAGTAGTAAGTTACAGTTTGCGAACATTTTTACAGATTGTCAAAGATTTCTAAACGCTCTATGTTGTAAAATATCTTTACTTATTCAAAATCTTTAAAAAACAATAAATATGGAAATGAATATTCGTCTTATTAGCCTAAATTCCATTATGAGGATATACAGGTATAATAGGAAATAAAGTTGCTGGCACCAGCAGCTCAAGATGCCATATTAAAAGGTCTGATTGACATCTATCATCTCAAATCAAACCTTGCAATGAGGGAAATAATTTCCAAACACCTTTTAATAAAATAACAAACAGGATGGGACGAGGCAGATACAAGAAGATTGCTCGACGGTTACCTCCCGCAAGTATCCCTATAAAGAATAAATTTTTTCTCCAATTAGATTGGCAACAAGTCATGGAAAGTTCCCATTTTATTTCTAGAGATTCTTAAGAAGCACGTAAAATGCGAGCTCGAAAAACCTGCAAATCTAGCAAAATTTAAGCTTTATAAATGGCACACTTCCTTACTTTCCCTTCTTAGAAAAAATAACCAGGATTTGCATCAAAAATTCCAGAGAAACGTTTTTCTACAATATGAAGTGCGTGTCTGCACTTCAACAATTTATGAAATATATTATTGAAAGTGAAGGAACCGTGATTATAAGTATCTAGTCATATTACAAAAGTGAATAAGCATATATTTAAGAACAAGAAAATTTCTTAAACGGTGGCTTCCGTTGACCATGCTGATCAAATTTCCAGTCGAGCGCAATTAATCACTGTTTGGGATCTCAACCTGATGGCTGCGTATGCTGAGTCGATGACTGATCAATCATTTGGACAATTTCCGCACAGGATTAAAAATTGCCTTCCTACAGACTTCTTCACTTAACGGGCCATGCGTTCAAAACACAGATTTACACGTTAACTGAAATGTATAAAAAAATTAGCGAAAACAAAAGAAGTATTTAAACGCAAAATATCTCTTCGGATCTTCCTATGTTCCTGATTATTACATCTGCTGAAAACAATTTAATACGTTTAAATGCAATTACATTTCATTGAAGTGATCTATTAATTGTTTAACAGTTTTCTGCTGTTGACTTCAATAAATTTATGATGTTTGGTATTTCATTTGTTTCCAGCAACACCTAGTCTCCTTTGGAAAAAAAATTAATATAAACTTTTGTAATTAAGAAATGATTTAGATGAAAAATTAAATTGGACTGTAGGTAATGTCTCGGTTGTTTTCGTTAAAAGAAGTTGGTGCTTTCTTAATTCAAAAAATATCTCCATATATATACATAACATACATGTAATTAATTTACACACTTAAAAAAAGTATTCTTCACATGGTATCTTCAAATGGGTAGATACGATAGCTGAAAAACAAGTGTCGGACAAAAGCGGAGCTGCAAGGAGCGATTTGTTGTAGTGATACTTCCGTTTATATAATTCTTGTTATTCGATGCATGCAATTTTGTTGAAATTCGTGTTACAAATTGCTTTATTCTCTAATGTAAAAGGAATTATCCCAAATTTTATTCAGAAGATTTAAATAACGGTTTCGATCACAATACGCGGCAGTTACTAGAAAAATATCTGGATCAGTGACTATTTGACGTCATTTAAAACGCTTAATTACAGGGCCGTAGTACAATTCACAACCGGCCCCAACCCCACGGGTATAGCGATATACAATAGTGACGTGATCGAAGATTCTTTGGAAATAATCGCTGTCATCGAATGACATGCATATTCTATTTAAGTAATCATAGTCATCAGCTTTTAATATTCGTTGTAAATAATCATTGTCATCGAATAATCATTGTAAAGAATCATTCTCATCGGATAATCATCGAAAATAATCTTTGTCGTTACATAAAGGGGCATAGTAGCTGATGTATAAAGAATTGTACTCAAATTCTCATCAAAACAATCGAATATGTATTGCAATTTATCATATGATCATTATTTACAGCAATGATTCTTAAATGTCTTCGACCTACGGCTCCTAATGACGCCGAGGAAAACTTGCGCAAATGTGACAAAAAGAATATTTAAAAATACAATAAAAGCTTGAAAGGTAATAAAAATGCCTGAATTTAATTTCCTTTTATTTAAATGAAGCTTAATGTTTTGAAGGAAATTGAATATTGTACACAGGAATCAACAATATAAATATCTGTGGATTTTTGCCTCCTTGTTTTTTTCTTCGTAACATCATATCTCCGAAACGGGGAGTTTGAGTTTGGAAGGAGGTACCCCCGGATTTCAAAACTTCTTGGTAAAACTTTCCGACTATTGTTATCTTCCTACGACTATCACTCGACATATTATATAAAATTTCGGAAAACGGTAATTTTTCGTATTTATTTTTCCAAGTGGCCGAAGTCTAGCGCACTGGACATCAAAATGCTTTTCTTGGAAAAATGTTTGCCCTTCTCACTTTCAAATCGTAGAGTTTGTTAAAGAGATATTTTTAAGTTAAAAAAAATATGAAATAAAGAGTATTGCCAAACGTGAAACTTATTGTTATTATTATTTACGGTTATATTCTGAAGTTGAAGAAAGCACGTGATTCCATATAACGTCATTGTATGTCGAAAATCTTTCGTTAATATCAGTATTTTAAATGAATAGCTGCTTTTGGAAACTTTTATGTTTCACCTTTGGATACGTGACACGATATGCTATCGCTACGTTAATTCCTTTATTGAGATTTTGAAAATTTTTTATATTGAAATAAATTTAAATCATAACTTCCAATGTATTACCTGAAGTGTCAAAGGTCTTTGTTTCCTGAGTTGGCAAGAAAAATGTATTTACGAATCGCTGGTTGCTTGGAAAGAATGAATACATTTTCTTCATAATGAAATGTTTCTATGCATTTTATGCTATTCTAAATTTATTTATAAAAATTTAATTTCTTTTATTGTATACTTACTTTCTGAGTAGAAGTTTAAACATCTGTAGATATTTAACGTATTTTAGATGCAATGTTACTTTTCCAATTTACTAAAATGTCTGAACGCAAGAAGAGAGCACAAATGGTACAGCGAGCTACAGAAAAATGAAGTAAAAAACACTAGGAAACTCAACAGGCAAGTACAATAAAATTTGCGAGCTTCAAAAATGAATGAAGACACAACTAGAAACTCAGCAGGCAAGCATAGTGACAAGACAGCTTGCGCATTCAAGAAACTGAAGAAGAAACGAATAGGAGTTTCAGCAGACAAGCAGCAACTCAAGAAACTTCGCGTGCTCAAACTGTATCAGAAACTAGTAGAAAACACAAAAGACATTCAGAAAACCAAGAAACACTGCGTGCTCCGGAAAGGGAAGCAGAAGGGAAACGGAGGCCCATTACGCAAGTGGAACGTCAACAGACCATGCGCGATGAATAGAAGAAGTAGCAAGTAAACGAAGGATACAAGACTCTCCGCGTCATCGTCAGATTCGACAGGAAATACCAGAACAGCTCAAGAACCTATATAAACAACTCAAGACGCTGCAGTTTACGGACAATTTTTGTTCGAAGAGGCAGAGCGTATACGAGGGAACAAGCTTCTCATGAACGCATCAAGACATACACGTAGTACTCTTCACAATGCAGGAAGTTTACTTTGAGCAACACACTGTATACATAGAGCTCGTAGACATATAATAAAGATTTTGCTTTGGCAACAGCTCTCTAGTAAAATGTATGAAGTTTATATTAACATCTCACAATACCTGAAGGAAATTTTTCTATTTACTTCTTCATATTTTCTGAAATTTTTATCAGTAATCCTGTCTATATAATATAGATATCAAAATCAGAAAAATTTAATTAATTATCTTTAAATGTATCTAAGTAATGAATACTTCGCCCCTGTTCATACCGAAACAACATGATGTAATTGTAGATAGCTAGAAAGTAAAATGTATTCAGCAGGCTGTGCAGCAAGCGACATCTATAAATGGTGATAACACAATAATGTTATATAATGTTATATACTGGCAGAGTTTTAAATTAAGAACATATACATCAGTGTTTTAATAATAAGAATTTTGCATCAAACACGCCCTTAATGAATATATATAACCCTTAAAAAACGTAAAGTCAGTGAATCTACTATCCGAGTGTGTCTTTATATCTTGAGTATTTAAGAAATGCATTTATCTATCTGGATAAAGCTAACGCTATTGCCTGAATAACAACGTTTATTTAACATTTGATATAACCAACTTCATATACATCTTGAAATAAAACATAAATTTCTTAATAAGATACTAAAAATTGCAGAAAAAATACAAAAATAATGGAATTTCTAATAACACTACAAGTAACATACCGAGGAATAAATTGCGCGGCAAAACTGATGCAATCTACAATATGTATACCAAAAAATTTATGTACCGCAATAGAAATGCAATAGAATGAGAAATGAAACTATCATGAGATTTATAATGAAAAATGTACCATAAACTATTGATATATGTTAATAAATATATACTTTTAATACTATTCATTTAAATATGCTGAAACTTTCATAATATTCATTACTTACGAACGCTTTTTCATCCATCGAAGCATAGCACAAGCCATTCTCAATTCAGTGCTGGTGCACGTCAATAAAATAAGGATAAATCCAAATTTTTACAAAAAATCAATCGCCTTGACTCGTTTCTCAGAAAACGTATGTCTACAAATGCAGTATTAATATATCACATCAATATAATTCGGGATCATAAAATCTCCAAACAACGCATTAAACGCAAAAAATCGCATTAAGGCAGAAAGAAGAATTTTCACTCTTACAATGGCTTTTACAACAATATACAATAGAATCTAATTTCTAAACTAAGTGTTCATTGTTACACCATATTTCATTTTTGGGGGAATCTTTCATGGTTGTTCAGTAATTCTAACTGTTAACTTGTTTAAATAGAATTATGATTTCATATATATGCACAGACTTATATATGTATATATTAATACGTATCTGTAGTAACATACATCATATTATTATATGTAGGCGTATAATTCTAAATTAATTATACTAGTCAACATAATTTATATATTGATAGCATCAGACTTTTAAAATTATTTATTACTATCTGCTTGCTAACGATTATATAATTACGTACAGTGGTACCTCGACATACGTGTTTAATTCGTTTCGTAACCTTGCTCGTATGTCAAATTGCTCGTATCTCAAAGCAATTTTCCACATTGAAATTAATCGAAATGCCATTAATCCGTTCCAGATCCCAAAACACGACCTCAGTTGTTTCTTAAGTGTTTTTAAGTAAGAATCAAAAACAAGAAGAATCATTTATTTATAAATAACAAATACATATTCTATAAAAACATAATTAAAAGAAAAAGTAAAGTGCCTACGGAAGAGCTTAATTTTTGTCACTGGTCTTCGCTTTTTTCGTCATGATCTGCTTATTTCCACCCGCAGATCATTTAAAAAAACTTTCCAAGGAGGTTTGTTTCTTCCTCCGTGTCAAGGATGCACGACTAGTTGCAACGTTTTCGCGGTGATTTTTATCCACGAACTCTACAACTTTCTCCCACATTCCCAAGACCTGTTTTATATCTCTTGTAGCGATGACCTCCTGCACCTCTGGCTCCTCTTCAAAACTAATTTTTCGTTAACCCAACGTATGCTGCTGCAAATTCAGATCGTGTAACTCCTCGGTTGTCAGCTCCTGAGACTGTTGTTCGACGAGTTCGTTCACATCTCTCCCATCCATCTCCAGACTCATGGATGTTCCCAGAGAAACAAGCTCCTCTACCTATGCCAATTTGGGTTCCAATCCTTCGAAGGCCCTTTCAGCAACAGCCTCAGGCCACAGCTTCTTCCATGCAGAGGTTAAGGTCCTCGTTGTAACACCCAGCCAGGCCTGATCAATAATTCCTAGGCATATGACGACCTTAAAGTGGCCTTTCTAGAACTCTCGAAGGGTAAGGTTTGTGTTCTCGGTCACCTCAAAGCAGCCCCAAAAAATGTGCTTGGTGTACAATTTCTTAAAATTAGAAATCACCTGCTGATCCATGGTCTGCAGGATAGGAGTGGTGTTGGGTGGTAGGTAGGGAATTTTTATAAACTTAAACTATTAGAGTAAATCATCTTCGAGATTTGGTGGGTGAGTAGGGGCATTGTCGAGGAAGAGAAGGGCTTGCATGGGTAGGTTGTTTTTCTGTGGGTATTTTTTAACAGAAGGGCCAAACACCAGGTTTATCCACTTCACAAAGAATTTCCTGGTGACCCAAGCCTTCGGATTTGTCCTCCACATACCTGGTAGATTTTCTTTTGAAATATTATATGACTTAAAGACTCTGGGATTTTCCGAATGGTATACTAGCAGATTCTTGATTTTACAGTCGCCAATCTCATTGGCGGAAATTACTAGAGTTAATCTATCCTTCATGGGTTCGTGACCTGGCATCGTCTTCTCCTCTGCCGTTATGTAAGTTCTATTCGCCATCCTTTTCCAGAAAAGTACTGTCTCGTCACAGTTAAAGACTTGCTGGGGGGATGTATCCTTCGACTAGTATCAGTTCGGAAAACATTTTGATGTAAACCTCAGCTGCCATCACATCGGAACTTGCTGCCTCACCATGTCTGACAACGGAGTGAATGCCGGTCCTTTTCTAAAGATGTCAAGCCAGCCCTACTGGATTTAAACAAGTCTTCCGATTCCTCATTTTTAGAAGTGTGTGGTATCTTCTTTAGCAAATAACCGTAAATTGCTCGTGCCTTCTCACATATGATGCTTTATGTTAAGGTTCCTCCTTGAAGCTGCTTCTCTCTCACCCACCCCATCAGTAGTTTTTCCATCTATTCACGGAGAGAGGTCCAGAGTTTAGACATTATTTTATCGGCCTTAGATGGCGTTTTACCCTTTATAAACTCCTTTTGTTTAAGCACAGTACATATCATTGATGTGCTACGACCGTACATCATCGCCAAGTCAATTACTCGCACACCTTGCTCATGGTTTTCAATGATTTCACGCTGTAATTCAATAGACATCATCTTCTTCTTTGGACCCATGGTTATAAAAATAAATATGATAATGTTTTCTAAATGTACAAAAAGCAAAAAGCGCCAACCCAGCTTATCAAAGATGCTTCCAAAACGAGGGAAACAAGCACACAGACTGAGATCATGTCTGAGGTGGGAGAAACTGTTAGACGCTGCATCTAAATATAAATAACCATCGTCTTCACTGCCGAAACCCTCTAAAGTATTCTATAAATCACTATCATATCAGCTATAAAATCGTCATTAGCCAAATCTATATCATCATCAAAATCATCTAAATATTCCTCACCCCACAAAACACATCATCATTTTAAACCATCGTATCTCTATCACCATCGTCAGAATAAAATAAACCATCATCACACAAATCACATCATCATTCCATACTAATCAATCGAAACTATATATCATATACACCATCATCATTGAAGTCGTCAAATAATAAAATCACCTGAATACAAAGTACTATCACCTAAAGTTTTATTACCATCATACTCATTTAATCACATTCTTCATCACTATAACATATAATCACGATAACTTAAATAAAAAATCATTAGCAGTTTGTATAAATCCTCATCCTTAAAATACCAGCTAAATTATTTAAATCATCATCATTTAAATCAAGATTTTTTTTGGTGTTTCGCTAGTATAACATCAAAACGAACCAGTTTCATTTAGGTACAGACATGTACAGGTAAAAGTGTTGGAGCTTCATTAAAGATTGCACAGGTATACATCCCAATAACTAACCGAATACAGCACGGAGGGAAGGCCAGAAGAGGAAGAATCCTACTGGTAGTTCTTTAAAGAGAGATTTAGAAGTTAGTTTTTAAGTGAGGAGGACAAAAAGGGAGAACGGGTTATAGAAGAAATGAAGAAATCTAGAAAAAGGTTCATTAGAAAGTAGTAATAAAATTGTAGTGGCTAAATCAATTATTAGCCCAATGTATGAGTCCAGATCTCGAAACTTTGTGCTGTTGGGAAAGGAGGGAAATCTAATAAAACAAGTTTTATATCAAGCTTGTACAGAATACTAGCAGCTTAGCTGCCAGCCTTCGTCTGGCTTTTAAATGTACCGGGAAAATGGCTGAAAGAAACACCAAATTTTAAACTTGAAAACAGCGTAGAATTTTACTCTGCAGAACAACTTCATAAAAAAAGTTATTACGTATAACAAAATTACCATGAAATAAGCAATATCCCTTAATTCAAATATTAATGATCCTAATAAATAAATTAACCAACTTCCCTTTGCAAAATCTTAAGAAATCAAATGGTATAAAGGAGGTTAAGAACTTCGTTTCCTAAAAAAATCACTCAAAACTTTTCAATATCTTAAAATCAGTGAAATGAGCAACAAAGAACACAAAAGAATACAAAAAACAAAAAAATTCTGGAAAGCAAAGTATAATTAATGATAATGCAAAGTATAATTAATGATATCCCTTGTAATGTTGCGCGCTTCCAACCTGCACGCAACAATAGTGGTGACTGCTAAGAACTGGAAAGTAGACAAATTCTTGAGAAGGGTTTAAATCCCTTTTTATTCAACTTTAGAAATTACAAATGCGTGCTCTTGACACTCACAAACTACGCCGACCCGGCGGTAAAATAAAAAAAAGAAACTAAAAAAAGAATAATAACAATTGACTAACTACGAGGCTCTCTAAACGTAACTAACCTCACCGCGTTCTAAGATACCGCTGATAATTCAGCAAACTTCTGAATATTACGTTGAAAAATTAACAATCTGCCGAGGCGAGCACACAGGCCTAAACGCGTGTTCTTCAATTTCTAACTAGCCACCTCCACGCTCGTGCAGCAAGAAACACACTTTCGAACTCGTTTCCCTTCTATTTAACTCAGATTACTTCCGCTGACAATTTGAATCCTTTGCGCGTTCTACTAAAAGTTACATACTCTGGCATTGGCAATTCCAGGGGAAAGTAAGGTTTAACAGAAAAGATAGTTTAAACTTAAAATAAATGTTAGTTAAAATAAATATAAACCCTACATTTGCCGCTACCAGAATTTGGAAAACTTGGAAGCAGGTCCTAGAAACGACCTATTGGAAAGTTTCCACAATTCTGATCTAAATTTTAAGCGCCTCGTTGACATAAAAAAAAATCTGTTATCTCACAAAAGGTAGAACAAATTTCTGTAGATACTTATTTAATTCTCTCTTCTTACAGCAACCTTTCCCGGACTTCAGCAATCAATCTGTTCTCTTCCTTCCAGTATCTGGAAGGAATAAGTATCAGTATCTTTCTAAATACATTATAATTTACACTTTCTTGACACTGAATAAGTTTTTGTTTTTGAACGATTTATTTTCCTTAGTTACTGCTTAATTCACATTCATTCAAGTATTCAAATATGAATTTAACTTTACCCTGGCTCTCCACCATGTGTGGTGTCAAACGGGAATATTCGTGTTTTAGTATTGCAACACTTCTCCTAACCACAATGATTTGTTAGAATTCAACGACCAAATAGACACACCTTACTCGACATTCTACAACTCGATGAGATACTTTAACATTCTTAAAATTCAAGTGTAGGTGGAGAACCCTACAAAACACATTCATTCTAAATTCCCCCTCATTTATCTTTAGACATGCAGGCTTTCGCTCTAAAGCATGATTTTATCTACAGTTTAATACTTAAATTTGAATTCATTGCTTTTGCGCTATTACTTTTAGCATCTAAAATTTTATGCTTCTAGACTAAATTCTACTTTTACATAACTTTCAAGCATTTACGTATATTTACAAAATTCTAATACATATGATTTTTACAATTTACCATAAAATGAATAAGAGTAAAATAAATTTTTACTTTACTCATTCTTCGCCAAGCTGGAGGCACTGAAACTAAAGTTGTTATTAATACAAGAATACGAAGTTATTTTTATCTTCGGCCAAATTTTGGCTTTAACATAAAAGAATTAGTCTTTCGACCAACAGAAACTGCTTGTTTCTAGATTTTATACTTAAAGAAAATAATACTTTTGCCTTAGCTAAATAAAGTAAAATAAAACTAAATCTCAACCGAGACACATTGACTTCCGTCAAAACATAGAACTTTGTATTTACGCATAACATTTCGGAACAAAAGAAAAAAAATGTTATAGAAGATTTTAACTTATCTTTGAGTTTTCGATGATTGTATTTCCGACATCCTCTTCTGGCAGAACTGCTCCCATGTTATAGATTTCATCGATGTCAGTCGTCTCCTTAGGGTCCTTCGAGTGTCGTCCACGTTGCTTCTTCTTTTTCGCCCTCTGCATGCTGGCCTCTTGGAGTGGTAGTCGTCGGGTTTCTGTCTTTTCCGTTTTGCACCTGGACGGCTGGTCTTGGCGTCCTCCGGTCTGGAATCGTGCTTGGATTTCTTCTGTTGGTGGTGGTCTTTTCGTTCCTCCTGCTGTCTTTTCGTTCTTGGGAACGGCGGCCTTGTTTGCACCTGACTCTCTGGCCTTGGAAGCGTTCTCCTCGATGTAGACTTTCTACTGCGATAAGTTGTAAGTGGTGTTTTCCTCTTTACCAAAGTGTCTTTACGCGGCGGCTTTGCTTTCTTGTATTTCTTAAATGCTGGAGTCTGACGTTTTCATTTCTTCTTTTCGGTACCGTCGCATGACTTATAGAACGGCTAGGTTTCTCTTCTTGTTCTCTGCTTCTTGGGTTGTGGAACGGGTGACGTTATTTCTGACCTTCTACTTCTTTTACGCTTGAGTCCTGTAAGAAACTTTCAAGGATTTCAAAATCATTTTGATTATAATATTTTTCACCTGGTCGGGACTTGCTTTACAGATTTCCCCTCTCTCGTTCTTAAGGTACAATACGACTCCCTTGATTTCCTGAATTACATAGGGCCTTCAAATTTTGGAGCTAACTTTGCAGTAAAATTGTCTGGGGCACTTGATAAAGAAAATTTCCGCTTCAACCTTTTATCTCCAACTTTAAAATCTACTTCACGGCGTTTTCTATCATAGTATAACTTTTGCCTATTTCTTGCCGTATCCGATCTTTTAACCGCCTGGTCAATAAGTGTTTGCACATCTTTCTGTTTAAATTCTTGGTCTCTTTGTTGCACAAAGAATAATTTATCTAATGGCGTAATTAACTTTCGTCCTAAAAATAATTCTGCTGGGGTTTTCCCGTAGTATCGTGATTTGCCGTTCTTAAAGCATAAGCTAACATATTTATGTAGCCATCCCAGCGCTTCTGATGTGTGCTAACATAACCTCGAATTATTTTTACAATGTTTTTATTAACTCCTTCTGCTATGTTTGCCTGTGGTCTATACGGAACCATTTTGATATGGCGTATGCCAAGTCCAGTGCATATGTTTTCAAATATTTGGCTAACGAATTGTTTACCGTTATCGCTATGTACTTTTTTCGGTGCACCGTATTTTAAAATGTATCTGTGTAAGAATGCATCTGCGACTGTTTTGGCTGACGCGCGTTTAAGTGGAAGAATTTCTGGCCATTTTGAAAAATGATCTACAATTACTAAAAGAAAACGATTTTTATTTAACTCACTCTGGGGGAAAGGACCAAGAAGATCTATGCCTAAAATTTCATTCGGAAATGTAGCGCGAATGTACCGGCCGGGCTGTAATTAATATCATTTATTAACTGACATTTATTGCAGGACCTGACATACGCAGTTACTATTTTGTATAATTGCGGGAAATATACCGCTTCGCGTACCCTTTTTAAAGCCTTTCTGACCTCTAAATGACCCGCTGTTTTCGCGTCGTGTAATTCCTTCAAAATGCTTATACGAAGCGAGGCTGGGATGACTGGTTTGTATTCCAGGTTTTCGTTTGTTGTTTTCGTATAAAATAATAAATTATCTATTATTTCATAGTTTTCTGCTCTATTTCTTATCTCATCGATATCTGTGTGTTCAAAGCTTTCGGGGTCTTTCAAATACGCATAGATACTTCCAAATTCAGGATCAGCTTTCAATTCAGCAATAATTGTATCTCTAGAATCTAAAATTTTTGAAGTCAACACAGCGAATTTAAGTTCATTGCCTTCATCGTCCAGTTTTATACGAGAAAGTGCGTTAAATACATTGTTTTCCTTACCCGGTTTATATTTGATTATGAGATTATATTCTTGGAGTTTTAAAGCCCATCTTATTAACCTGGGCGTTAGGTTTTTCTCCGAGTAAAGTCTACCAACAGCCGCATGATTCGAAAAGACTGTTACTGGCGCTTTGCCGAAATAAACTCGAAATTTTTGTACAGCCATTAATACGGCTAATGTTTCTGCAATTTCCAGGTTTTCGTCCCCCTCCGGGAATTTCAAAACAAAGGCATTGATGAGCGCTTCTTTTAATCTTTCAAATGCGGTATTTGCTTCCGCTGTCCACGTGAATTTACTTTTCTTTCTTTTAATTACTAACAGGGGTTCAACAATATTAGCGAAATCTTTTATGAATGACGGATAATAAGAACATAACCCAAGGAAAGAAGAAAGTTTCTTGGCGGTGTTGGGAGGTGGGAAATTCTTGATTGCTTTTATTTTTGAATCTTGAGTTTCTATATCCTTTTGCGAAATTTTATAACCCAGATATTTAAGTCTTTAGTTGCGAACTTGCACTTTAAGGCGTTAATTGTAAGACCGGCCTCTTTTAATAATTTAAAAACTTCTTCTAGATCTTTAATATGTTGTTCCAAGATACTACTCTTTATAACTATATCATCTAGATAGATTAAAGTCGATTTTCCTAGGACAAGCCTTAGAACAATGTCCATAGCTCTCTGGAATGTTGATGGGGCCCTACACAACCCAAAGGACATGCGTAAAAATGCATAAGTGCCCGATTTTGTTATAAACGCGGTTTTATGTATGTCTTCGGGTCTCATAGCTATTTGATAGTAGCCAGACGTTAAGTCCAAAGTAGTCATGTATCTTGTAGATTTAATCTTTCTAATAATTTCCTCTAGAACCGGCAAAGGGTAAACTGGGAATTTAGTAATACTATTAAGTTTTCTGTAATCGATAGCAAACCTCCAAGCCCTTTTATCCGAAGGAGGAAACTCGTTCTTTTTCTTACATAGTACGACTGGACTCGCGTACTCACTATTTATGGGCGTTATTATTTTGTTCTTTAACATTTCCTGAATATGTTCTTCTATGATTTGGTCTTTTTGTTTATCATAGCGGTAAGGTTTAGTCCTACAGGGTTTGTCGGCAGTTAACTGTATCTCATGCGTAACTATTTGACAGCTACCAGGCCGTTCTGAAAACAAGTTTGAAAAAGTACTCACCACTTGCTGGATGGCTTGACTTTCATGGTCATTCAAATGGCTAAGGTCAACTTGCGGTTGTTCCACTGGTTCCACCACCCTCCGATCCATCTCCAGCACGATAGAACTTTCCTGAAAATTCAGTTTGGCCTTCGCGGCTTTTAAAAACTCCATACCTAAAATAAGTGGATTAATTATTAATTTTTTACTACAAAAATTAATACTTTAAGGCTTTCGTTTTGAACTTGAATTTTTAAAGATAGTTTTCCAATACAATGACAAGTTTGTCCTTGCGCTGCTATGATTTCTGTGTTTTTATTTTTAAATAATCGAAACCTATTAAAGTTCTTAAAAAAAATATCACTCATAAAATTACCTTCTGCTCCTGTATCGATGAGGGCATCTACTGGTACATCGCCAACCAGGACTTGTATAATTGGTAACTGTGAGTTCTATACGATGACCGTATTTAAGTGTCTTCCTGAGGGTTTTTTCAAAACTTCCGGGGTCTGGACCCTCGCTTTCACAGGCCCCTCTACTCGTTAAAACTTTTCTTTCAACTTCTGCCTTCTGGGTACGCGGACGGTTGTTTTCAAATTTCCTATTTCGGCCTTGACCTTCGAGCTTCGATGACCTTGTTTGATAGCTCTTTCCCCCATAAAAGCGGTTTGCATTTCTGGTCTGCTCATTTGAAGATTGCCTTCGGATACTTTGAGAATACGATGCCCCTCTAGCTTTTTCCGCTATTCTGCGAATTTGGAACTTGACCGCTAATTCGAAGAGCTCCTGCAATGTGCTTGGGTTTCTAATTTCGAAGTAGTCTTGAACAGCAGGTAACAATCTTGGTAAGATTATTTCAATAATCTCCTCGTCGGGTTTGTTCCCATACAGCAGATCCGTCAGCTTAATTTTTCGCAGAATAAAGTCCGTCAACTCTTCTATATTCCATTGATAAAAACAATACAGTTCGGCTTCTAGCCTTGCTCGATCTTTCACTATGGGGAAGGCCTTTAATAACGATTTTTTGAAATTTTCAAATGTATATGTCTGACCTCCGAATTCCCCTAATAAAAATTTGCCTATATTCTTCCACCACAGCGCGGCGTGTCCTCCTAGTGCAGATGTGGAGATGGCAACTTTTTGTCTTTCAGGCACAGGGTAGAGCTGGAAGTGATTGTCGAGGCATTCTAGAAATATCGCCACCGAATATTTTCCTTCGAAATTGATGTTTGCCTTGATTGACGCTGTCATCGTCTGGACCAGGTATCCAAATCCTTCCAATTGGCTTGCCATTTCTTGTTGTTCTCCAGCACCTTCCATCCAATTTTCGGCCATTTCAGTTCGACAAGTGTTAAGGCGCTAATGTTATGTTGCGCGCTTCCAACCTGCACGCAACAATAGTGGTGACTGCTAAGAACTGGAAAGTAGACAAAGTCTTGAGAAGGGTTTAAATCCCTTTTTATTCAACTTTAGAAATTACAAATGCGTGCTTTTGACGCTCACAAACTACGCCGACCCGGCGGTAAAATAAAAATAAGAAACTAAAAAAAGAATAATAACAAGTGACTAACTACGAGGCTCTCTAAACGTAACTAACCTCACCGCGTTCTAAGATACCGCTGATAATTCAGCAAACTTCTGAATATTACGTTGAAAAATTAACAATCTGGCGAGGCAAGCACACAGGCCGAAACGCGTGGTTCTTCAATTTCTAACTAGCCACCTCCACGCTCGTGAAGCAAGAAAGCACACCTTCGAACTCGTTTCCCTTCTATTTAACTCAGATTACTTCCGCTGACAAATTGAATCCTTTGCGCGTTCTACTAAAATTTACATACTCTGGCATTGGCAATTCCAGGGGAAAGTAAGGCTTGACAGGAAAGATAGCTTAAACTTAAAATAAATATAAACCCTACACCCTTAATGCAAATAATTATTATCCTAATAAAAAATTAACC
Organism: Stegodyphus dumicola; assembly: GCF_044657685.1. Classification (NCBI taxonomy): domain Eukaryota; kingdom Metazoa; phylum Arthropoda; class Arachnida; order Araneae; family Eresidae; genus Stegodyphus; species Stegodyphus dumicola. Next base: position 13,396,614 of record NC_140772.1, on the reverse strand, counting down.
AACTTTCCGTTGAAGAAAAAAAAATATGCAAAACTTTTCAGTATTTTACAAACAGTGAAATAAGCAAAAATTAACATGAAAACAACTCAAAAAACATAAAATTCCGCGCAGAATTTTACTCTACAGAACAACTTTATCAAAAAAATCAATAAAAATGTATTGTATATATATATATACATGACAATGAAATATGCCGATTTCTTAAAAACTTTGACATAAGAAATACGATGAAAAATTGTTGCCAAACCCTTATTTCTAAAAGAATGAAACTATTCAAAATGTTGCGATTTCATCAAAAATATATCAACAACAATAAGACAGGAAAATTGTTGCCAAAATCACATCTTTAAAGATGTGAGATGTGCGAAGTGTACTCGGAAGCTTCATTTAAACATATTTTTAAAAGTACAAAATATTATCAGTTTTCCAAAATTTTTTTGTAAAAGCAGTCGCAAGGATGAATATTTAACGTGTCCAAAAATCAAAGAAAAATAAACTGTACATTTTTAAAAATAAACTTTTTTAGAAAATATCCCGTTGAAAATGTGTTAAGCTCCATTTGTTAAATAAATTCGTATTTAATCGATTTATTGAAACAAGAAATTTATTTTAATTTCGTAAAATATCTAAGTGCTTACGTTTCATGACGATTTGAAAATGGAGTGTATAGAGTAAAATCTCGCTTTCCTATAGCCCATTATGTCTCAAAATGACGCGGATTCGTCAGAAAACATAAAATAAAAAAAAATTCGAATTCGAATTTCGAAAAATTCGCTTCGAGGTGCGCTGGCCCTTGTCTAGATACACCTCATGTAGCAAATTTTGTAGCCCTGTGTCTATTAGCTTACGCGCAGCGCGAACGAAAGAAGCACACACAACACACAGACAGACTCTTTCTTTTATTATATGTAGAGATATCATATGGCAAATTTGGAATAATTCTTAAAATAGAAGAAAAATATATGTAGAATAATACATCAAGTATACAATAACACATAATGTGCCATTATAACAAAATTTTGAATTTTCCCAATTTGGAATAAAATGCTAAAACAGAATATATCATGACAAATACTGAATAATACTTAAAATATGGGAAATAAAATATAGCTTAATACATAAAGTATAGAATAGTACATAATATATCATATAATAAAATTATAATTTTCAATAAAGTGCTAAAGTATAGGATAATATATGATATATCATATAATAAAATTAATAAAATAGAAGTGTTCTATTAAACTTAATATGTTTCACAAACTATAATCAATCAACAAATGGAGTGTATTCCTACACTTTTATTAAATTACACTTGTCAGCGATGCAAAATAATTGATACAAAATAAGCGAGCCATTCTACATGGCTGTCACAAACACAATTCTATCAATCAATTATCTTGTTGCCACACATAAAGTTCAAAACTAAAAGAAGAAAAACAAAAGGAATTTACGCTGTTTGCAACAATAAAATGAAGCAAACTATACTCACATAAACATCCTGGCCCTCGTTGAAATCCCAGGGGAATTCAACAGTTGGAGCATTTTGAAACTTCTTAGTCTGTAATAAAGATAAACATAAGAAAAAATAATACAAAATATTATATGCGAAGCAGTTCATAGTTTTTTAGTCTGAATAGGAAGAGGACACAATTTCACGACTGGTCGTTTTATGACACCATGACCAGTTTTAATACTAGCAACTCTGACTCTTTGATCTGAGCCCGGATGAACAGCAATTATTCTCCCTAACCTCCATTTAAGAGGCGAAAGGTTGTCTTCTTTGATGAGGACTAAGTCATTGACTTCTAAATTGTTTTGACTTTTTTGCCATTTAGGTCTTTGTTGAAGCTGAGACAGGTATTCTCTACTCCATCTTTTCCAGAAGTGCTGAAAAATAAACTGTCTCACATGCCATCTGTCAATGTGATTGAAGGAACTATAATTTAGGTCTGGTTCAGGTATGGCAGTTAAAGACGTTCCTATTAGGAAATGACCAGGTGTTAATGCAGTTAAATCTTTTGGATCAGCCGATGTTGGACACAATGGCCTAGAGTTGAGACAAGCCTTAACCTGCGCTATCAAGGTCTGAAATTCCGGATAGGTCAGCACAGTATCACCAACAGTCCTTTTCAGATGTAATTTCATTGACTTTACTACCGATTCCCATAGTCCACCAAAATGGAGAGATGATGGCGGGTTGAATATCCATTTTATTTCCTCTAAAGACAAAAATTTGTGAATTTCTTGATTTTGCTTACATTGCAAAAAACATTTTCTGATTTCTTTGTCTGCACCTTTAAAGGTAGTACCGCAGTCACTATAAATCTCAAATGATTTCCCTCTTCTTCCAATAAATCGTTTCAATGCACTTAAAAATGCCTTTGTTGACAAATCTTCTACCACATCAAGATGTACTGCCTTGATTACAAAACACACAGATAAGCATACGTAATATTTAAATGATTTTCGTCCACGTTCTGCACGATGTTTAATAATGAACGGTCCAGAAAAATCTATTCCAGTTCGATGAAATGGTCGCGATTGTGTTACTCTAGATTCCGGTAGATCAGCCATTATTTGACTTGCAGTTTTAGCTCTAAGTTTGCAACACGTGATACAAGATCTTACTACTTTTCGGATAGCAGATCTAGCAGCTATGATCCAAAATTGCTGTCTAATTAAAGATAGAAGAAGTTCCGGTGCTGCATGCAGATATTTGACATGAAAGTGTCTAATTATGATTTCTGTCAGATTGTGTTTTGAAGGTAATAAGATTGGATGTTTTTCATTTTCTGACAGTTGCGCATTTTTCAGTCTTCCTCCTACACGTAACACTTTGTTGTCATCTAAAATTGGACACAAGCTAAGGAGGTTGCTGTTTGTAGGTAAGTCCTTTCCCAACTCCAAACATTGAATTTCTTTAAAAAAGTGAAATCGCTGTATTATTCGGACAATACAGAAAGTTGCAGCTCGAATTTCATTATTAGATAAAAAAGACGTATTTCTTTCTAGACATGCTACTTTAGAATTCGATATGAATCTTAATATCCAAGCAAATATGCGTTGTAACTTTGGAAATGAAGATCTATTTGATATAATAGCAAGTTCCTGTACGGGTTCAGAAACTACAAATGAGACTGTTTTACGTGCATCTGGTAATGCCTCTTCATCTATAAGAATATTTTTAGATAAGGCAATCTCACTGCACTTTAACCAAGAAGGACCATTCCACCACAATTGATGAGATAATAGTTCTGCAGGAAATAATCCACGTGAAGCACAATCAGCTGGATTTTCCTTTCCATCAACATGACTCCAGTTCTCAGGTGGTAAGATGGATTGTATTTCAGAAACTCTATTGGATACGAATACTTGCCATTTTTTAGGATCTGACCTTAGCCATGACAACACAATTTGTGAATCACTCCAAGCTTGCACTAAATCAAAATTTATAACTAATGCAGCTTTTACAGACTGAATTAAGCGTGCCAATAACACTGCTGCACATAATTCCAGTCTTGGAATCGTAATAGATTTTAATGGTGCTACACGAGTTTTAGCTGTTACGAGTTTAACATTAATGTCAGAGTTATTGCAAGTTTTGATATAAATAACTGCTGCATAAAGTCTTTCAGACGCATCACAAAATCCGTGAAGTTCACATCGAAAATAATCAGGTAGCAGAATTTTCCTAGGTATATTTATAGAATTCAAAAGTTTAACTTCTCTACATAGATTTCTCCTATTTCGATCAATCTCTTCTGTTACAGGATCATCCCATGATAACTGTAATTTCCACAATTGCTGAAGGATCATTTTAGCGAGAATTACAAACGGAGCTATCAACCCCAATGGATCGAATAGTTTTGCTACGAATGACAAAATAATTCTTTTAGTCGGAACACTTTGATACTCTATTACACCGACATTACATTTGAATTCATCATTGTCCGGATGCCATTCCAATCCCAGAACTTTCAATGGTTTGTCTTCTATTACACGATGAATATTGTCACTATCTGTGTTTGTTAAGCCAGAGGTTTATAACAATGACGGTTCACTTGTCGACCATTTGTGAAGCTCAAAGCCACCCCTTTTTAGCAGATGTTGCAATTCGTCTATCAATGCAATACCTTCCGAACTATCTTTTACACCAGTTAACATATCATCAACATAAAAATCTCTTAACCCATTAACGGTTTCACCCGGATTTTCTCGTTCTTTTATGCAGGTCTCTTAACGGTTCGTTACGGATTATTATTAGTTTAAATGTACCCTCGAAAACGGACAGTCCCGTGTTTTTGTATTATCGAAAAAACACGCCAAAAAGGACTAGCCCGTATTTTTGTATGTCTTCCAACCCCCAATGCCTAAGGGGACAAGGGTCCATGCAATGCTGACGACAATGGGTAATGGCTGTCATTAGCGTGGGGAGAAATCTCTTTGATGTTTTGGGATAAAGGCCTTACACTGACTCTAAAGAAACAAATTTATTACCAGTTACAAAGTGGATGCATATATAAAGGGATTTAAGAATTTCCGTTTTAGAGCAGTTATTGAATAAAAAATAGAATTTTTTACAAAATGAACGTTTACCTATAAGAGCATTAATGAATTAAAACGAGAAAAATAAAAGTAATAAATGCAAACATAAAAATCTGAGAATGCAAATCTTTCAGATTTTACATTACGCCCAAAGGGCGTTTTTTAACGGTTTGTGGGTTACCTTTATTTTTAAATATCATGTTCTCCGCACTTAAACCATAAAACTTCAGTTAAACATCAATACCACAAAATAAATTTTAAATGAGCATATCTTGAGAATTTCCAATACACAGTCTCGCCCGTTGAAGATAATTTTTTATATTATTATTTTCATACAGTGTTGCCTTTGCTCGCTTTAAAATCGTTGAGTTTCTTAATAAAAAATTCATTGAAGTTTTACGAAAGAGGAAACATATAATAAAACAAATTCCAAATCTCGGCTTCAAGATGCCCATATTCGGGTGGAAATGTACGTTATTCAAAATTGGATGGGTCTAGGTACCGTTGTTTTATCACAATGCGTAAAACATGCATATATTTATGCAGATTACTCATTATTTAATTTCACGGCAGATAGCCCTCGAGTGCTCTGCCGTAATCTAATAAACCAAAACCATTATTTAATTTCTTTAAATATAATACAGGGCTGTAATATATGGTAGCAACAGTTTGAAAAGTGAACTGACATAGTTTTCAACGGGAAAAGAAAAAATGAAGTTAATAGACCTTCTCGGCTAACGCCCTTTGTTTTAAAAATTATGTATCGTGTAATTTAATGGGAATACGAGATTAAATAATTCTCTTTAAAAAATTCTTCTACAGATTTATATCACGAATAATAAAAACGTGAGGCTGTCTTGATAAATTTATAAATATTATACATCTGACAATGCGATTCAATTATTTGATTTCGTAATTTAAGAGCCTATGATTCTTCTTATAAAACTGTACAGGAATTTAGCAAAGAAGCTATTAAGTAATCTCTTATTACCATTAATCTATGCGATAAATTATTATTATTATTATTACTTTTGGTTCAGTCTTTTACTTCCAAGTATCCTTTTACCTCAAATAATCGAAAAAATATATAAATTTAAAACAAAATTCGCCCCCAAATCAGAAATTAGGTTACAAATTTCATGCAAATTTTATTTCAAAAGCTATTTTACGCTCTGTAAAATGATGCAAACTTAAAAATTTAAGATTTTTAGTTTATTCTTAAATGGAAATATGCGCAAAAACGTTCTTCGACATTAAATTTTGAAAGCTCTAAATCGAATTATTATCATCCGTAAACGTAATTGTACAAAATCTGAATTCAATAGCTTATCGATAAGCAGTTCAAAAATCGACGACGAGCTTTTGATTAAACACCGGGAATGAACTGAATACAATTTTTGAACAGCTCTATTTTTAAGCCCTTTGGAAAGATCGGTAATTTGTTGATATAGCATAACCGTAATTTTTATAACATTCTTGGCATTATGAAACGTGTAAGTGACATTCATAGGCGATTCCCAACAGTTCTGTTCATTTGTCAAAGTGGCTGCTTTTGAAAATATTGTGAAGCTCACTCGATGTGCTCCACTATCTATGATACTCATTAAAGATATTTAATAATGTTTTATTTCTATACAGAAATACTGGTAAAATTAAGAGGTCAAATATTTAATTATTTGAGTTATATAACTACTTATACTGTCTCAAGAAATTTTGAGTCATTTTGTAAAAATAATCTTTTCTTTAAAATTCCTTTTTCCCCCCTACCCAATATGCTTCATGACTTTATTACTATTCTGATGAATGGAAAGTTTTTAGAGACATTACATTTTTTTTAACAGCAAGAGACATGAAAAATGAGCAATGCCTTACCCGGGACGCGAACCACGGACTTCTCGAATGCGCGCCGAGCGTACTGAGACCACGAAGGCATGCTAAAAGGGCGGGAGAAAATACCGTATATACTCCCCCTTTTAAAGGGCGACTGGGGATTAGGGAACCGAATCGCCAAATCCTTGCGGTGGAGAATCATCTACCACCACCTTTTTTGGTTTGGGTGCCACTATAGAAACATTAGGTTATTTCGAAGCAGGACATGTGAAATAGGAGCAATGCCTTCGCCGGCACTCGAACCACCAACCTCTCGAATACACGCCGTGCGTGCTGACCATTACACCACGAAGGTATGCTAAGAAGGCGGGAGAAAATACCTTATAGGTTACGAAAACCAAAAGTTCAGTAGGTAGTCACAAATCTAACTAATAAATGCTCTACAAATACAACTTTTAATATTTTAGCAGAATTTTTTGGAAACGTATTTATATAGATTGTTTTAGAAATCGACACAGTTTGATGTCAGTTTAGAGGAGGGGTTGTTTATGAGCGTATTAAAAATGCTTTTCCCACTCAAAATGTTAACTACTTTAAGAAAGAAACTTGGCAAGGACAAGGGATGTTCCGGCAACTTCGTGCCGGTTGCTGCTTTGCTTGGCAAGTTCGTCTGCAAGCTTATTGCCAACTACGCCCGTATGTGCTGGAACCCAGTATAATCGTGGACGAAATTCTGACATTTTCTTGAGAAGTAATTTTTGAATTTCTATGATTAGAGGATTTCTGGAATTTATACCACCAATTGCTTCCAAACTAGATAGAGAATCACTCCATACATGGGCTTGTGTATCGAATCTATAGAAGAGTTGAATAGCTTTCTTTATTACCGACAATTCAGCTTGAAATATTGAATTATGATTACTTAATCTTCTTTTCCAAGTGTATTTTTCGATATTACTTGACATGACACACAGACCACAGCGTGTGCCTGTTTCAGTACGCGAAACATCTGTGTAAATTGCGATATAGAAAAAATATAGGAGGGATGGCAAAGATAATCTGAAATTTTTGCCTCGTAGTCCAAAGCTGAAATGTGACCATTTCATAGAGTGATATGTTTTTCAGTCGTAATACACAGGAATATATTGCTTCTCGCTCCGCAGTTAGGTCGAGAGAAGGAATACCAGTTAGTATTTCAGGGCTGCTGTCGAAGTTGTGCGGTACTCCCTTCTCACGCGATTTCTTATATAAAGCAAACTATAAAAAACTCAGTCAAATGCGGTACATTTCTCTCTTATTAGACTTAAACTCTGTTGAGGATTTGTACACTCATGTCCATAAATTAAGGAAAATGCAAAATCAGGCAAAGAAAGAGTTAGAAGCAAAACAAATTTAACTTATTTGTAAAGCTTATTTATTAAACAAAAGGTAAAGAGCAAAAAAAGATGCTATATGTTTCATATTATTAAAAAAATTAGCGATTTTTTCTCCCTGAAGCAAATTGCAAAAAAAACCCTATTTACAAAAAACCAATATTACATGGTTGGTATGATTGTCAATACATTGTATGTCTCCCAGATGATGCAATAAAGTCCGTACAACGCCTAGGCATGTTCAGTATCAAATTCTCGATCTGATCTTTGGGGATATTACACCACTCAAAAAGCAATGCTCTCCGAAGTTCCGGTAGACATGTAGGAGGAGGTTGACGGGCTGCAACTCGTCGGCCAAGCATGTCCCACACGTGCTCTACTGGATTCAAGTCCGGTGAGAATGCTGGCCAGTCCATACGGGTGATATCCTCCGATTGAAGGCATTCGCTTACGATGTTTGCACGGTGAGGACGGGTGTTCTCATCCATAAACACAAATTGTGCGCACATGGCGCCCCGAAACAAACGTACATGTTGTTTCAGAATGACGTCCCGATAGATTTGGCTTGTCATGGTTCCAATTTGAGCATGCAGGTCAGTTCTTGAACCCAGAATAATTCCACCCCAAACGAGCACTCCTGCACCACCGTAACGGTGTCGTTCAATGATGTTTTCTTGATGGTAACGGGTACCTGGAGCTCTCTTATGAAAGTCCGGCGAGAATCAGACTGCAAGCTGAACCTGGACTCGTCGGAAAAAATCACACAAGCCCACTGTTGCGGTGTCCACAATGCATGCTCTCTACTCCAGGCTAACCGCAGGCGACAGTGAGTTGCAGTAAGTGGAACACATCTGACAGGTCTACGAGCATATAGACGAATCGCCCTAAGCGTCTGTACACGGTCTGCCTTGAAATTCTCGTACCAGTGGCTTAAGAAAGCTGACGAGACAGGTCTGAGGCTGTGCTCCGCCTGTTTCTTTTGGCAGTAACTGCCAAATAGCGGTCCTCATTCGGGGTTGTAACTCTGGGGCGACCTGTGCTGTAACGTCTACTCACACTACCATCATCTTGGAATCGTTACCAAAGCCTGGAGATGACACTCTGGGCAATTTCAAGTTCGTCGGATACTTCCAGTTAGGTACGCCCAAATTCCAGAAGGCCGATAATTCTACCACGTAAAAAATCATCCAAATGCGTCCTTTGTGTCACAACTATTCGATTATTGCACTGAAATGCTTATAAAACGCCTGCAAACAATTTTACTTCTTTGCCTGTATTGTTATATATCACTCTCTTACACTCTCGTCATTGTGACGTACCATCGGTGTCATCTGGTTAATTCCTGAAATTTGCATATGATTCTTGAAGATGTGTGTAGTGATTTTACAGGTTATATACTTATTTTAGAGTTGTTCGATTTCCGCGTGACTCCTAATTATCCTTAATTTATGGACATGAGTGTATATCATAATACGGAAAAAACACTAATCCAGTGATCTGAACTTAGAGGCCGTCGAAGCAATCTTACGGGGCAAGTGAATACGTTTTCCATTCAGTTAATTAGCCTTATTATGAAATCGATGAACTTTATTTCTACTAAAAGAAATAATTTACTAAAGTCATCGATGTTCGCATCAAAATCACAGCTTAATAACCACATAAAGAGAAAACATTTGATTCGCGATTTCGCGAATTCATTCCGGTTGGAAGTGCATTCTTATTCCAAATTATGCCTCCTTTTGTCTGGAAACACTTCGAATAACACTCTTGTACTAACTTGCATTGAATACAACCCATCCTCTTTGCAGAATTATTTTTTCATCGTCAAGTATTCCCCCCTACTCACGTATTGTTCTCCTTATTTATTGTGAATTCAGTTTATCAGTCTTCCAAATGCCTAGGAAAAAATTTCGAATGAATACTTCAAAAGATAAGAGCATCGCGCACGTATCTTTCGTGTTTTTTCGTAAATAAAAAAATGGGTGTCATACGGCGAATATAATTAAAAACTAAAAATATATTTTGAAATTATAGGTACACGTTATACCCTTGAATATACAGCAATGGTTTTTGGGATAAACACGTAAATTCACAAACTTCAGATATTTCTCACTATTTTTTGATTCCCATTATATATGCTACCTTGTATTTTATGTTTAAAGATATATTTAAAACTTATATTTCTCAAATTTACGGAGATAATATATTCCAACATTTTTCTTCTCAACAGTCTGAAAGTTAACTATCAAACTTTACTTAACTTTGGATCACAAATTTATACTGAAATTCTTAAATGAAATCCTTAATCTTATACGCATATGGATATTTGTGTAAGTGCATACTGTGCGAGCCATTACTTTCTCGAAGAACTTGAGTCTAAGATGAACGATAACTTCGAATGCCTGCGAGTGAAGTCTTACGAAAAGTGGATCTGTCCAGTGTTGACGAAGAAATAATAAGATTTCTACAAATGGGCAAATTTGTATAAGAGTATGGAGTCCTTGAGCTTTTCAAATGACGAAAGATATTCATTCATTTCCAGCTGGAAACTTAGGTTTGAAATTAAGGCACATAAATTCTGAGTTTCGGACGAGCATAAAAAAAAAAAATTACACTTAGAATGTTTGCAGATATTTCACTTCGTCTATTTAGTATTTTTCTTCATCAAATAGAATTTGTCTTGGTGGATGTTAAGCTCGAATGTCCTTTTCGAAAAATAATTGCTTTGGATTTTTTTATACGCATTTGGATATTGTGTAAGTGCATAATGTGCGAGCCATTACTTTCTCGAAGAACTGGAGTCTAAGTGGAAAGAGATCTTCGATTACCTGCGAGCGAAGTCTTACGGAAGGAGCATCAGTTCACTTGTTGGCGAAGAAAACTAAGTATTGCTTTCCAAAAAGAATACGTAAGTTTTATTTGTGAGCAAATGAATAAATCCTCCTTCTAACAATCGGAAACAATCCATGTAACCGTTCTACTCAGACTCGAGTTCTTCGAAAAAATAATGACTCGCACACACGTGCACTTATACAAATGCCGAAATACGTATAAAATTACGGAGACCTTCAGCTTTTAAATAAACAAAAACTTTTGTTAATTTCCAGTTGCAAACTTAGGTTTAAAAATCAAGGCAAAGAAGCACTGAGTTTCGGAAGACCATAAAACAATTTTACATTTTACATGTGACAACTATTCACTTATCATATATGTTTACGTATATAATTTAACTATATAATATAAAATTTGTATTATAATTTTATATAATATAATAATTCTTTTATATAAATTTCACTAAACTATACTTTTGAGTTATTCTGTCTACAGTTGCAGAAGGCCTGAAACCAAGCGAGTATCCGAGTATGTGAAGTTTCTGTTTCTTTGATTATTTGCAGGTGTAAATACGCAACTTCGTGTATTATTGGAGCCCATGGATAGTTAAATGTTAGGTCGTTTTGGCTTATTGTGGCGGACGAACCAGCAGCCGAGGGATAAAACTTCTGAACACCGGTAGTTTGATCCTGGTCGGATCGCAATATGAAATAGGACGGATCTTCTTGAAGATAAAAATGCACAAAATGTGCTGAAATATCCGTATTTATATTTAACGCATTAGACTTACCATGCATTTTAACATTTGAAAATTGAGCAGAAACCTTTACTGTTATTGAAATATTTTAACTGATAAAAACCCTCTTCGGTGGCTTTAGAAAAATGATCCAGAATGAAACATAATTCAGCCTTTTAAACCTAAGCCCATTTTCATTTTTTTTTAATTTTAAGATCTTTTAACAGCTAATTTTGTTTCATTGGAGGAAACAGGATACACATATTCTTGGGAATGAATAAATTGATAAGGACTTCTATATAAATATATTCTATATATAATCAATAGATAAGGATAGAATTTCTTTAAAATTCAGTCAATTTTACATTAAGTGTTGAATCATCATCACATATCCTCTAAATCAAATTCCTGAATTACGTTTATGAATGCTTTTGCCATGAATAGCAAACGGGAGAAACAATTTGGTTTATGCATACACCAAAGCCACGAGGGCTATCTACCTAAGAGGAGGGATGGCTCCGTGGAAGACATTCTAAGGAAAACTGACTCGCATACACGTTACAGATAAACCACGGAAACGCCCATTCCACCATCGCGTTCGCGAGATTCGAACCTCAGATGAATTTGCCAGTGTTACGTAAATTTACCGCTGAATAGCTGGTGGGCCTAGTCAAGTAGGAAAACTACAACTTACTCCAAAGCTACCGCTCTGTCTTAAATAGGTGGAGCAGTTTCGTTTAAAAACGTTGAACAAGCAGAATTCGAAAAAGATTTGTAATTTTAAAATGAATGTATCGTAACAGTATACGAAAAAACTAATGAGCAACGAATTGGTTGTAATTTGTTTCATAAAAAAGATAAACTGCAAATGTGATTTAATAAAATCGAAAACTGTTTCGACGTCAAACGAATATTTCAAGAAATCTGAAAAACTAAATTTCAGAAGTACTTGACAGTCTAATTGTAGAAATTGCGTTCATTTGTTTAAAAGTTAGTATATTATCACAGATTTTCTTAAAATTTAGTTGAGATAAATGGTAATATTGATCGAAAGCAATGAACGAGAATATCATGCTTTTGTTCAAAAAGAAGAAATTTCGTATTTGAGAGATTTCCTGCATAGTATTTCCATTTGACTTCGTTTTTTAAACTTTCTCTTACAGTTTTTGCAGCTGAAATGATGTGAAATGAAATGAATGAAATGATGAATAAAATAATTGCTTAAACTCATACTGTAATAAATTGATATTATAGTTATCTTAAGAACTTTTACTGTAACTGTAAGATAATTCAGTGTTTGTAGTATCTTGTTCTCAGTAAGTATTCCATAATCAAATAGAGTTTCTTTCCTGGACTTTACGTTTTTCACGTTTCTGCAAAATTTCCAAAGGAGAATAGCTGGTTGCTGAGCAACCAGGCACTTTGTTACTTCATTCAAGGAGTACGTTGGCACATCTCCTATTTTCACACTCTCTAGAAGACTTTTGGCTCAATAATAGTTCAAGCGCACTAGTGGCCGAGCGGTAAAATCAGAGAATGCAGGTTGTTCCTCCCTGGATTAGATTCCAGGCGAACGGGTTGATTGCATGCGAGTTTGTGTGGTTACTCATAAATATTCAACTACGAAATCCTAATCCCAAACTAGTCTCCTAATCACTGGTCTACTTATCGTGGACTGTTATCCCGGTGAGAATTGCCAAAGTCAGTGATAAAGCGAAAATCATAAGGAGAGGTGAAGTGGCTTGCAGCACGTGCTCCCGTCATGTACTAGTGATACGTACTCGTATTAAACGACCCAATAGTTGGCAGTGTCTGTGTCTTCGTATACCTTAATACCTTGTCATAAAATCTTGTCGATTAGGTGGATGGGGCTGCGCCCTATTTGTACCTTAATACTGGAATTGCTGTAGATTGCTCAACTAAGTGATGAAAAGAGGAGGGTTGCCGAAAGTCTCATTTAAGAATTCAAAGATGCTTTTCCTGCTCATTTTCGGGCTTAGTTTAGCTCAGATTGGATACGAGACATCATGCACCGATCAAGCAACATCCAAATCGTCTACTGATTGCTAAATAAAAAGGAGATGGAAAACGTTCCCTCTTTACCCAACACTATACGGAACTTTTCTGCTTTCGCCATCGCAAATTGTGTTCGGGATCAGAGAACGCTCTGAGACCAGCATGCCATCCAGTTTCTGTAATAACAAAAGCAATAGTTAATTGTAAAAATTATTGAATTGTTAGCGAAATGTGTTTTATGATGTTGGCACATTTTCTTCTTTACAGAAGAACCTCACGCAACAGATCTGATTATAAAAATATGTAAAACTGAAAACAACCGCCATTTCTACAATGGATGACCCTGTGAAACTGATAACAACAAAGTCCTGTTCAAGATTGTCTACCCGAAGATTATACATCATCATCTTCTAAACGGATGTTTTTCTTCACGTAGTTTATTAGAAGTATTGTTGTCCAGGGCCAAGTTATTCTTAGTTCCGTTTTGTATCTCGGTCCAAACCCTAAGAGCCTCGCTCAAGTGACTTGAAACATAGACAACTACTCGCATTATTTGTTATTACGTCCTTCGCTTTCTACGAAATGGGTGAGAAATTTCTTGTTTAAAACTCGTGGACTATAAATAATATTCGTAATCGAATTTTTGTTACATACATCAATGGAACAAAAATACCCGGCTTGACCAAACATGTTATTGACCTAAACGCATCGGTTAAGAGACATCATAATCGTTTTTGAGGTCGCCACAGCCCTTCGAAATACCTCGCAGATTTGTAATAAGGACTTTTGTTTCTATCACAACAGATTCTGAGACAAGGTAAGACAATATAACTCCCTTTCACGCAGGCCCGGATTTAGACTTGATATGGTATTTGAGATATGGGACCCTTTATAAGTTCAGATATTATATGTCAGTGCCAAATATGATTATTGGATACCTAGATCATTTTTTGGGTACCCCCAAGAAAGCGGGGGCTCTAAGCTATAGCTTGTGTAGGTTATATGTAAATCTTGCACTGCTTGCACAATCGCAAATCAGGAATTTCCAAAGGAAAATAAATAAACAATCGGTAATCAGGAAAGACCAGTTGAAAGACTTTAAACCATAGTTGATATAATGGAGTCTTCAGACGGGAAGCCTATCTGGCAAGTTATTCGAATCTATAGCTCTGCAACAAAACAAATATGGACCCTCTAGTACTCACTCCACATTTCGAATGCCATCGTTAACTACTTATGACACTACCTTGTTAATCTGTGGACCGTGGATCATCACGTCTTTCGAAGTCGCATTTGCAAATTATTTAAAACAGAGCTATTGAAATTGTGGACGGAACAATAAATCAACTGAACGACTGTACAACAAAATTAACAACGGAGGTTTAAAGCAGATGTTTCCAAAGCGCGTATCGAAACCAGTATCAGTTAGAGACGAGAGCGAAGCGCCAGATAATTACAACTATTAAGACACCGCTCCCAGGCTTTAGTTAACCGTTGTCATAGGGATTCAAGGCTCGCATTCAGCAAGGAGGACCGGCTTCTAGACCCTTCGAACTGGAGTGACATAAAATGCGTGCTGAATTGGAAAACCATAATCCTAAACATGGAAAAATACACGGAGATTTACTTAATTTACCAACTTTATGGAGTTCTGATTTGAAAAGAATAAGAAAATAAATTTTAATATTTTTTGAAAAAAAATAATTTATTTTTTTTTATTTTTTGACTCATTCGAAACTGCTATCAAATTTCCAAATAGAATACGCGGAGTTATGTCTGACATTCAACTCAATGAAACGTTAATGACATGTCTACTTTTGAATTATATAAATCATGTTTACCGAGACAAATTTGCGTGTCACTGCTCATTCATGCGTTATACATTGTGATCAGTTTTTGGCAGTGCGTATACCTGTGAATAAATATTTTCAATAATGAACCATATTAAGAGTAAAATTAGAACCCGAACATCGGGTGAACATCTTCAGAACTCCTTAGAATTGGAAGAGCTTCAGTCCAACCAGACAGTAATGCATTAGTTTTTCCGCAACCAAAATTTCCAATAAAATGGCAAGAAAGTCTGTGTTGCTGTTCTTACAGTTACAAAATCATAAACTAGTGTAGATTGGTTAAATAAAATTATTCTCTTTAAATCATCCATCCAGAATGTTAAGCAGCGACGTCTCTCCAATTGAATTAAGGGAATCACATATTCATTTAAATGTTCTTCATATCGGCTTTCTAGTATACACTGAGTAAATTTGAAATAAACGTAGCTAAACCCGTATATTTCTCTCACAGCGGTTCTTTCAGATGCAGAGCTTCTTTTTAGTTACGTTTCTGAAGCTAGATGTTTGCCGTGTTCTTCGCCGTTCCTCAGCCAACTTGATGTTTGAAGGCCAATAAAGAGATTCGTGCAACATTATGACTCTGAAGTTATTGGAGTAACTAAGGCAGTCGCGAGTCTCCTCACAGTCTACTACACATGAAGAACGAAATATACAATGATGATTAATTGGAAGAAAGAATTACATGGCATATCCTAATAAACAGATCTTGTATAAATCTGTTCTTCGATCGGCTCCATTTTATGCTAGCGTAGTCTGAGGTCATGCTACCAAAAATCACATTCAACAAATACAAGTTTTGCAAAACAAAGCTCTTAGAGAAATTTTCAAAATTCGCTGGTTCATCTCCAAATGGTATATCCACAGAGGATTTAATAGAGACGCTTTTCAGCTAAGTATGATTAACCCTTACAGCGTTACGAACTGGTTTTTACGTATTGAAAGATGGCTTTCCAAATCGTCTCACATGGAATATTTTGCCAGCTTTTGATGAATCCGAAAGCGTTTCAGACAATTTTTTCTGCCTTACATTTTCTGTTTCGAAATCGCTGACTACGGAATATTCTAAACTGTTGTTCCCTCCGACCTCCTGTCGTGCTGAATTGGTAGTGGGGAAAGAGCGATCGTTAGAGAAAGATGTTACAATGGTAGGGTCATAAATGAAAACATCAAATCCAGCCGTACCATCTGCCGACCTGAGGGCAATTTTCGTGCCGAAACTGGAAAATACTGGGAAGCCTTCAACGCAAACCTTTATGTATGTGAAAAATTTGCGAAGCAAAATTTTTTCTGCAAAAGTAAATGTAATTTGCACGGAACCCATGAATAACTTTTAAAGAAGTCGGCATCACCTAATTTACAAATAATTTCTTTTAGCATAGAATAAATACTTAAACATGTATCTAACAATGACTGTAGAAAAAGAGAAATTTGATATAATTTTTGTTTTAGCTGAGCGCATTGATTAAAAATACTATATTTTTTAAAATTATTATAACAGTTCACAAAAAGTTACTTCAATATATATTTTGAATAATTGTTCTGAAATAAAAATAAGATTTTCGAAAGAGTTCAAATCTTGAAATTCCGTTTCAAACTAATGTGTCATTTATATGTTTGTATCGAAATTCATTTAGTTGTGTGAATGTGAAGTATGGACATTTTATTATTGAAATATGAGGAAAAGGTGCGTTTCCTTAAAGAAAAATTCGTTTTACTCTTCTGATTTCTCGTTTAAAACGAACTACTGAGAAACTTCCTTGGCATGATATGAAAATCATTCGCAAATAATATCGTATTTGATTAGATCGCCTTTTGGCGTTGATAAAACAAAGTAGTGAAAGTACATGAAATCGTGTGATGCATTTTTTACCCTAACCAAATTATTTCCGTTTTACTGAAAGTGTTATCGAATAAAAGGGTCCGGACGATATTTGACTACGAATATTTTACTGTTATGAAGAAGTGTTTATTTCCAAATTTCGGAACGGTTGGGACGTAAAATTCTCAGCAGGTAAGAGTAAATAATTATGAAAAATAGTTGTTAGTAGAAAAGACATGTAAATATCTTTTTATAAAATCTTCGCAGGCATTATACGAAAGTGGGAAAAAATATGATGGTGATCTGGGTGATGCAAAAAATTTCGAAAAAGGAGATAAGATTTTCCGATTATTTGTCTATATCAAGATATGAAATGACACAATTAGATGCTAAAGATAGACAACTTTAACTTTCATGGAGGACTTTGGGGGATGGGAAAACAATTTGTTATTTACGACTACGGTTAATTAAAACAAAGGAGAGCTGTTCCTGTGTTGGAAGGGATGCCTTCTTGGAATACGTTTTTAAGAAACTGGCTCGTATTCACGTTACAAGTGGGAAATCTCAATTCCAGATCAAACTACTAGTGTTCAGTGACGTTACTGCTCGGCCGCTAGTGGACGTTATTTATGACTAAGAACTGATGAGGGTACTATATTAGGTACTGATTACCTTTTATTCTTAAATTCATTAGTTAATACTCATGATTCTTTTACTAATAAGGCCAGTTATATGCATGTATTTCTTGAAATCAGTTTTCATATCTTATTAACAATTTATGTGCAGTTTTTATGGCATCCTTCCTTCACGTCCACTCAAATAATTTCACAGCCTAAGAACAAAATAGAATTATTTAAAATTTAATATCTATGCTTCTTTTGAAATATTTCTCTTTAGTTTGGTTTACTTGAAAAGCGCTCGAAGGCTATCTGCCAAAGGAGGGAGGCCTTCATGGAGAACTGTCTAAGAGAAAATGGCTTGTATACATGTTACACAATGGAAAAATCACGAAAACGTACATGCAGCCAGCCCGTTCGCTGGAATTCGAACCGAACTACCCGTGTTAATCAATTTTACTGCTTGGCCGTTGGTGGGCGTATCACTTTTTGAGATAATTATCATAATATTATATATTTCAATAGGCATCAGTAACAATCAATGCTTTCTATTGTGATTTACATTGCTAGTGATGTTAATCTCGTAATTAATACTCTTGGCTCTGTGCCTAAGAGCAGTAAAGCTTCAACTGAGAACTTTTTAAGCGGAACTGGCTCATATTTCCGTAATTAATACAAATGTGGTAACAATATTCTTGTCACTGTCAATGATACCACTCGTACGATTTGGTATTCACTTTCGGAGCAAAAATACATTGAGAAAGAAATCAATTTGGGG
This sequence comes from Stegodyphus dumicola, assembly GCF_044657685.1. Lineage (NCBI taxonomy): Eukaryota > Metazoa > Arthropoda > Arachnida > Araneae > Eresidae > Stegodyphus > Stegodyphus dumicola. Next base: position 13,378,215 of record NC_140772.1, on the reverse strand, counting down.
ACAAATAAACAAGAATTTATGAAATAAGTATTATAAAAAAGCAAAATTATTTTATATCTGGGTCATCTGTTACCATTTACTTTGTGTTTTAATATCTTTTCATATTTTATTTCAGTATTACTTTATTAATTCTTAAATATTTTGTAAAATACGAAAACTTTGTTATATCAATATCACATAATATAATTACATATGTATTATTTACTACTGAACATCATTTCTGTGTAATTACTATTATCAGTGTTCATACCAGATTATGTGGTAGGTAAATGTATATATATGGGTAACATAACAAAAACATTTCAACCAATATTGTATCAATCACATAACATATGAGTTGAGTAGTTATCATAGTGTAACATAAAAAAATAAACAATTCTAAATTTCAGGAAGTTGCGTTGTGTGACATAATGTCGGGCAAACACCCGTTCAAAGCTATGGTCCAGTGCAAATAATTAAAATAATTACAAGGCTAAGTAGGTGAAATCAATCTAACGTTTATTAAGGAGAAAATATTATGAATATAGTTACATTTTAAAAATAGCGGCGACCGGTAAGCCTTATATCTGAAGAAACAACTGACGTTTACATACCTTCTTCACAAATTTAACAATTCACCTTTCCCGTTTGGAAGGCATCATACAAAATTTTGGGTATTTGATACAGGCGAAAACCTCAGATGGACACTGTCACGAATGCAGGTAGTAAACATTTAACGTTGGGTATATACTTCTGTAAAAGAAAAAAAAAACAATATGAGAATTAATAATGTGCAACCCCTTCGGAGGCCAGGCTTTCGCTTTCCACCCCACAGCCGCTTCCAACCGGTAGGACTCCGGTCTTCCCCGAAACACCGGCCATACTGAAATCAGTTAAACTCAGGAATTCTTCATTCAATATGCCTTCCTTCTGTGTAGGTAGTCGAATCGTTCAGCTCGCCAGGAACTCCCGACTGCTGGTCTCCGCTCTGCATCTTAGAAATCATCTCTCATTCCTTTTCTTCGAGAAAGTCTCCTTGGCTCCGTCAGAAAGAAAGCGTGTAATCGAAAATGTTTTCCTCCTCTCCTCTCTCGAGACACTGCGCATCCACTTTAATAGCTGGCGCGTTTTTTGGAAATTTGGCATAGAAGGTGATCAGCAGGTCCAGCAACCCAAACAGAGAAATCTTCACGGGAAGGGGTTTCCCGACTACCAGAAGAGCCAGTTAGCGCAGTTCAATCATTCGGCCTACAAGGCCACACCAATGTGTCAACAATCTCCGCAGACGAAAACAAGGGGGGATAATCTAGCCTCGCATCGAGGTCCAAGTCGACCATGTAGAGCTTCCTACCCAACGATTATTTTCTACTCCTCGAAATACGCTGTAGAAACTTTCCCTGCTCGCCTGTCCAGCAAAACAGGGTCCTCTTTTCGGAAAATTCCAGATGGTGTGTGAATACATCCAACATGTCACCCGCACATATGGTTTTTCGTTTGGGCGAAAGAATTTTCGGGGTGCAGTAATCTTCTGATAAGGGTTTCCGAGAATTAATTCCAAGCCGACGGTTGGGGTGTGAAAATTTTCAGAACCAAGTCAATACAAATGACTTTGGAAAATTAAAAATTAAACTACTAATTACACAACAATACAATTCATAAAAAATGTCAGCACTATATAAATTGTTTCTTCAGCAGCATTTAAAGTAAAAACAGTCATAACCCAGATTGAATTACAATTACTATTGATTTACCTACCGCCAGTCAGAAAATATGAATTCGATTAACTTTAATAGAAAGAGGGATAAAAATTAAGTTACCATAAGTTAAGAAAAATTTAACACACCAAAAGTACAGCAACAAGGCTTTACAATAATTAAAGTTAAAAGTTAAACAACCTTAAGGGTCAAAACAACAAGATACAAAAATCAAAATTCTTAAGTCCCTAAACTCAAATTAAAATCAATCACCTTCAACTCAAACTTTTAAAGCAACCAAACCTAAATTTAAAGTTTACAAAAGTTACAGTTTAAACTTACAACCAACTTTAAACAACTAAAGCAAAAAAAGTTTAGAACTTTAATTACAGATCAAAACTGAAATAGTAAGCAAAACTTAAGCTTGAAAATAATAGCGATTAATACATAACAAATTTGTGAAATTCATATTTTCTTTCAATTCCAAATATAATTTTCTTTCCCAGTTCTAAAAATGTATTCTTGATATTATAGAGTAACAAAAAGATACAGTATTAACTAAATCAATGTGAAATTATCGTTAATTAAAGTGCATTTTGGTAGTAGATTCCTGATAGTTGTAATGTACACATGCTGCAGAAAGATTCAAAAAGTTTGCACGACTGAACAATTTTTTCATGTTCTGGGCAGAACCATGGTTCTAATTTCAAATAAATAAATAAATAAAATAGGCTTCAGCACAGCGACAGTTTTTTGACTGATTTTATTATAAATGTATGAAGCAAATTTCTTTTCGTTCTGCAAAAGAAATATATATGTCAATGAATAATATGTTTTTCAGTGTGCTATTAAAATAAGAAATCCATACTCGTCTGACGCAAATTAACTGACATATATTTTTAATCAAAATTTTGCAGGAGAGATTTCAAATATTACTTTCAAGCACTAACTACACAAAAGTTGCATTGTTAAGTTTTTAAACGCGGTTGTCGATCGTTTCAGCATCTTTTATAAGTGCTAGGAACCGTCTTATTTTTCTTTAGCAAGGTAAGGAACAACATATTCAATGGCACTTTGTTCACACAATCGCTTTGCAGACACTTAAATTTCACAAGTCTCTCGTGTTTTCGTAGACGAAATAGTCCATAACTGAAAGCCTAATTTTATTCAGAAAATTTCTTACATTAAAATCATAACCGCTTGTCTCTTTTTAAGATGTTCCCGGATAAATAGGCATTATTCTAAAATAGAAATGATAAAATCATTTGAGATATAATTTTTCGTTCTCAAAACGAACTATTTATTTCGCCAAAAAATAATTTTAGAGCTCTGAAATAAATTCAAGAATTGAATAAATATTTTAAAATTCATTCAGTTGTATAAGAAAGTAAATAACGGCAGCACAACATTATAATGCATCATCATAATATCAGGTGAGAGCTGTAAAAAAGTTTCATTCCTACTAAATGGTTTATATAACTCTCCTTTTATAAAAGCTCGAAAAAGAGAATATATATATATATATATATATATATCATGTGCATTTGGGGAATTGTCGTATTAAAGGCATTGTTGTATGTGATTGTAGTAAAATAAACACATAGTGACAGGTTTTACTCCCGCACAGTTATTTTTTGAGCGAGAACTCAATACACCTCTAGATACAAATAATGAACCGGCAACGGTAGATAATCCTTCACAATACTTGTCACGTCAGAGAGAACACATTAAAGCAACTAGAGAATTAGTGAAACAAAACGAAGAAAAATATTTTCAGTCTCAAAATAAAGTTGTTAAAGGCAGAGAACCACCAAAATTTAATGTTGGAGATGAGGTATTTTTAAAGGCTTTACAACCACCTCATGCCTTTCAGCCAAAATTCAATGGACCTTTCAAGATAATAAAAAGTTTTCGAAATAAAAACTACTTAATTCAAAACATCGAAGACCACAAAACTACAAAAATTCATTGTAGCAAATTATTTAAAAGAGTTGATCCAAGGTTCAATTTGATTAATTAAGAACATTTATTTCATCGAGCTTGTTTTTCTTGTTCACTAAGTTAGAAAAAATAAATAAATAGAAAACATACACACGTTTGTAAGTGTTAGGAAATTAGTGGATTTATTTCCAACAATAGAATTTTTTTTTTGAGATTCCTTGATCAGTGTGGGTGTCGGTTGGCCACCTTCACTCACACGTTTGGTTGGCTGCAGGCTGGTCCGGGTTGACTAATGTCATGGAATTAACAAAAAAAAAAAAAAAAAAAAGGTGCAGTACACTTAGTGATCATTACAAGTAACGAGCTAGACATGAAAATTGTGCTACTAAAACAAGCTTGAGTAGTAAAATACATATACATATATAACAATAATAAAAAGAGGAAGAAGAAAATTAATGTGTTCCAAAAAAATGAAATTGTAGAGTAATTGGTCTAGATGAAGTTAGTAATTTCAAGGGCAAATTGATGTCATCCAAAAAAATTTATAGAATCTGTATAATTAGAAACTTGTCAAGAAAATGATCATTAATGCAGAGTTGTGTTTAACAGTGAAAATGTATGAATGTAAAAATAGACATTAGCTTACAATTTCCATTTACAAAGAGAAAATTGTAACTTGACTACAGATTGTAATGAAAGTGTATGCTGTAATTATATGAGTAACTTGTATGATATGTATTAGTTATTAATTTTTGATTGTACTTCATATGTGTATCACTTATCCCAGACAGTGAAATTATGATAAAATAATTTTTGACTATTTTTCATTTGATTTAACTGTTATACCAGATCATACATGTAATGAGTGTTGTGCGTCAGTAAATTTATCGTGCAATGAACTGTGTTTCGGTGAAATTTATCATACAGTGCTCGGCGTCAGTGAAGTGCAGTGTTCATGCGGTGATCTGTGCTTTTTCTTTGGCCGGAGGGAATGTGCTAGCAAGCCGGCATCTACCTTCAGACGATATCGTTTCAAGAATCGTCATCGTATCGTCCAAGCCCTTGGTGGCAGTTGTTGGACCGGTTTTTTTCTTCTTCTGCGGCTGGCGTTCGAGGGTGTAGGTTCCTGCTTCTCTTTGCTGTTCCTTCGATGCTGTCTGCCATAGATGAAAATCCTTTTAGTGAGATTTTACATGAAGATTCAAGAAAATAATTACTCCTGTTTCCTGTACATCATTGCAGAAAATAATTTTTTTTGAGCTTCTTCCTCCTTTCCAGAACTCTTCGCGCGCACGTGTTTGCGAGATCTGAAACTTCCTGATTTAAAGAAGAAAATGCAGAAATACCAGGATTGATCAAGTATGCTTAATGACTGCCATCAAAGTTTGATTGTTCCTTTTACACCAAGACTTTGTTTCGAGCGGATCAAGAAAGATTGACTTTATTCTCAGTGCAGTGTTAACTCTAGTGATGCGCATCACTCGTGCTTGATGTTCAAATTTATTCGTCTGTCTGGTTGATAAAATTATTTATATTAATGCTTATTTCAATATCAAGGATGAAGAATAAAATATAATTGATTTGGTAACATACAGTTGTCATACTTTGGGGTAAGTACTTTATTTTGCTATCCTCTGTGGGTCACATATTTTATCCCTGTCATTCGGGTTATTGCGGAAACAACGTGATGTACTCTTAATCATTGTTATAATTTCATCGCTGATAATTACATAAGAAATTTAAAAATATAAACAGTTTTACTACATACAAATACTTTCACTACTTATAGCTCTTCTTAATTAATATTTTCACCACATATGGTGCCATAATATTTTTTACTGCATATCTATTCTCAATAATATTTTTTACTACAGTGATATAAATATTTCCTTGTTATTTTATGAAATGACAAGCAAGCCCCAAACAAGCAAGTCTGGAGCCCCTTCAAATACCCTGTAGAATCCTAACAAATTATTTTATAGGATACAAATATGCACATGCTTTTTATGAAATATGCAAACCTCATGCAAATAGAATTCTGTTTTATTGAAATTAACGATTATGAAATTAATTTTAATATTACTCTATATAAAGAAATCTGGAGGCATCTTTATTCCCATTATTTTTTATTATTATCATCGAAAAAAAAATAAGTCTTTTTCTTATAATAAGCTAATTAGATTAGTTTAAAAATACGACCTGCGAAACTTTTTATCCTCCTTGCTTCAGTTTTTCTTATGACAGTTACGCACTTTCTTTAACTTGTTGATATAAGATCCATTTATTTTAAATACTTTACTAAAACGTTTTATAAAAAATAAGAAAATAATGCTAGCTCAAAATATTTGGTTGAAAAGTTATATAAAACTGGGTTCAGTACCCAAAACAATAAATAAAAAATGAAAACAGATTTTATATTAGGTCCAAACGGGAATTTTTTTTTTTTTTTCATTTACAGACACATCCATGTTTCGAGAGCATTTGGGTTAACGCCACTTTGAGCTAAAAATATTTATAAACAGCATATCATTAGAATTTCCGATACACAGGCTCGCAGGCTGTAGACAAAAATGTTTCATTCCTTACAGTGTTGCCATTGCTCGCTTTGAAACTGTTGAGTTTTTTAATCAAAAATCCGGTAAGTTTTACAGAATATGAAATAGATAATAAAAACATATTCGAAATTCTAAATTCGGGCTTCCAAGTGTCCTTGTTCGGGTGGAGGACTATGTGATCCAAAATGTGATGACTCTAGGTAACATTGTTTATCCGCAATGCGAAAAACATACATACGTTCATGTAGATCCTCATTATTTAGTTTCTTTAAATAAATACAGGACGATAATATTTGGTGGCAACAGTTTGAAAAGTGATTCTGGCATTTAAAGTGATTCGACGCAAAATGCCGTTTCGAAACTAATAGCCCTTCTGTACTAACACTCATTTGGATTTTAAAAAGGAATTATAAACATTAAAATAAAATCTAGAAGCTTTCAGATTTTATATTATGCCCAAAAGACTTCTTTTGACGCTTTGTGTGTTACCTTTATTTATTAAATACCATGTTCTTCACAATTAAAGCACATAAATTCCAATTCAACAGAAGTATCATAAAATATTTAAAAACAAAATATATTTAGAATTTCCGATAAACAGTCTCCCACGCTGGAGATAAAAACATTTTATTCATTTTCAAATAGGGTGCTTGCTGAAAAGAAGCGGTAATGTAAAACGACTAGAAGAAAGAATAGGACATGCGTTGAAAATTAGGGGAGGGACGATAAGAATGAAAGGCAATGTGCATTGTCATTCTACGTATTATATATGGCACTTTTGATGAAAAAGACTTCTTTTCAGCTATCCAGGAGAGTCAGTACGCCCTAGTCATATATAACTATTATCTGTTCGTATAACTTGGCTCACACTGTAAAATTTAGAACGATGCGAAAGAAAATTCTAAAGATTCAGTTTACATTAAAATGTTTCCAATATCGATATTACCTGCTAATTGCATTAAAATTAGCTAATTACAGAACACAAGAAATATAGTAAGACTAGAATTCTCTTATTGCGGGTGTCAAGTTTAGTACTGTATGCGAATAAAATTTTTGAATTGGTTTTGTCTAGTTGAAGCTTGCTAATAGCGGAATGATAAAACACTTGCCGATAGTTTGATTTAGGTTCGAACATAGGTGAATGGGATGACTGCATTAGAGGTGTTTTGTGAAAAGTCAGTTTGCCTTAGAAAGCTCTTCACTATGGCAGCCTTGGTATGTTTGCAACAAGTAGCTCTCCTATGTTCTGCAATATCCAAATAGAATAAACTATTTTTATTGAAAATGAATAAATTACGCGTTTTGTTTTGTAAAAAAAAAAATATCTTGTTGAATTTTAGTTTTTTCGGGAAAAGAAGGAAAAAAATATTATATATTTATTTCTAACTGAGCCAGCCATGTGAACAAAACTTAATTTTGCTTCTTTTAGTTGAAGTAGAAATATATTGTGCATTTTGGTGAATAAAAAGGGTTTTACACTTCAGTTTCGCCTTAGAATGTCTGTTATGTATTTTGCTTTACGGAAATTAAAATCTTTAATTTTTTGTTGCAAACCCTATATGGGGAAAACATACTCTGTATAAAAAATAGCATCATATATGTACGTAATAATAAATAAATATGAGCCTATAGGAAGCAAACCTGTTGCCAAGACTTTCTTAAATATTCAGATAGATTGTGATCATATTATCCCGGGTATTCGTTGAAATTAGTTGAATTTCTGTGACAAAGACTACTTCTACTTCAGTGCATGTTTTATATAATTTCTGATATTCGCACTTTGAGCATGTATATTCTTGAATACATAAATATTCTTGAGAAAAACCTAACTGAAAGAAGAATCTAATCATGATCATGTCTACACAATTTTATTTTAAAATTCGTTATCATTTGCATTTTTTGAGCGCAAACGTAATTTTTTTCTTTTCATATTTCAAAACTTTCACCATTTATACCCTTTGAAAATAACTGCATATTATTATACTGAAAAATGAAATTTAAGAATGTATAGAATTCTGGGAAATCTTAGTTCATTATATCGAAAACCAAATTATAAATATATATATTTATAAAAGTTTATGTTTCTGCATTAGGTAACTACACTGAAATTGAACTAAGTTCAATAAGGCGCATCAAGAGCGCTGGCCCATCAGCGAACGAACAATAAAGTCTCTGACACTGATAATTCGGCTGAGAATTCGAGTTTCGGGGAACGAGCTCACTGCGTAGGGGTTTTCTTTTTTTTTCCATTTGCAACATGTATATGAGACAGTATCCCTCAGAAATTCCTCCACGAAGACATCCTTACCCTTAGGCAGGTAACCTTCGAGTGCTTTGCCATAGTCAAATTAAATAAAATAAGAAAAAAAGTAAGCATTATGAGCATTAGACTAATATCTGTGTTTAATTCTTTCTATATATATAGAAAGAGAAAGAATTAAAGTTATAGAGATTAATAAAAGCATAAGAATCAATCTGTCAAAATCCGATGCCTTTTTTCATTAATGCTCTTATAATTTTTCAACGCAGGAATTTCCAAGAGTACCTGTTTATTTGCTCTTAGCCCCCCCCCACCTAAAGAAAATAAGTAGCGGAATAGTAATATATACTGATATTTTCTTAGAGTTTAAAGAAAACAATATCATTATGGCACAATTAATAAAGTCGCGGCTTTCCTTATTCATGGCTATACACAAAAGCGGAAAATTGCGTGACAAAAACTTAGACGTCTGTAATTATGGATTAGCAAATAAACAAGTCTTTTATTTCATGTTTAGTTAATTAGTTCTGTTATTATATCAAGTAAATTGTGAAATATTATTTATATCCGTAGCTTCAAATAAACTCTGCATCAAAAATACCCGAAGTTGCAAATAAAGTAAGAAATTTTCCAAGTTAACAAGATATTTTACTTTATTTAAAAAAGTAAACTATCTTGGGAACTATCGAAAATCATATTGTTTTAGTGAGAAAGTATTCCTTTATCCTAGCAAGCAATCGTATATGAGAAATAAATTCAATAACTAAAGTGAAGGGTATTAGAAACACAAAAATATTTCGATATTACTGCCGTATTCCCGTTGATTTCCATAAAATTTAAATATATATATATAAACACGCACACACACATGTATACATACATAAAAATGGAGGTTTATGAACGGAAAAAAAATTAAACATTTATATTTTTTTTCTTTTATAGTCTTGATTTTCAAGTTTCCTCAAAATTTTCATTTCATAACAAAATTCATAGCATAAAGCGACCAGTTACTGTTACAAGGTGAGATCGCTTTCGGAGCATTCTATCTCTTGGAAACTCCTGAAGGGCAAAGTTCTGACAGTGATTGATACTTTGAGAGCCGACACTAATGAGTTCATCTGGATGATTCTCCGCAGGTGTAGGGAGGTAAAGAAAACTGTTTAACGCTTTCGATGGATACAGTGACAGAAAGCTTCCACGCTTTTGAAAAGCTTTGATGACAAAGCTGCTGACGCTTTACAAAACAATACCTTATCTCTTTGAAAACGCTCGGAGGGTTAATAACACATAGTATAAAAAGTATAACTTTCTTAATAACAAATAGTAAATTTTATAAATTATTTTTAACGCGTTTGATAAATTTCTATAGAAAACAAATTACATTCACATTTAACAAAATTATTTTACGCAACTTTTTCAGTCTTTTAAAGCATTTTTCTTTCTAAAACATTTTCCTCATACTAAGATCCATAATCTGTTTTTCCGATTAAGAAGTCTATCTATCGTTTAAAGCAGGCATATGTCTTGTCAAGACTTTAGAGTTTTATGCTAAGATCCAGCTTATATTTAACACCAGCATTTTTACAATTGGTGCATTCAAAATCATTCTTATAATCCCGTTGTTTATGTCCTGGTCTTGCATATTGAGCAAATCGAATTTATTTGGTACATTTCTGATGAAAATGTCCATATTGTTGGCATTAAAACATCTTATCACGTTAAGAAATTCTTTTATCGATATTCTTCAAGATATTCTTTTAACCATTTCAAATTCAATTTTCTAGTTTCAAGAACGTTTTTATATTTTTCTGGCTGCATTTCAGCAAAGCAACGTAATTTACCATTTTTAACGTTTTTAGAAACTTTTATAGAAAAGTTTTAAACCATCGTTACAAAATTCTTCCTTCTGCATTTTGATAGCATCTTCAATGTCATCACGAATCATCTCTGCATCAACACTATAAGAAATAATTTTATATAATTTTTCAGCGGGTAACGTTGATTAAATTTCATATATTAATAAAGGATTTATCCTTATTTCTTCCCCTTTAAGTCTTCGCATGCATTTGATGCATGCATTCAAACAGTATACCCTCTCTGGTTTTTTTCCGCATATTCGTGATTCCAGTTTTGAGTTTAGTAGGGTATATTTCACCCACAACTTTTTTTTTTTTTTTTTTTTTTTTTCCCAGAAAAATATTCTCTTTATTCGGATATAATACCAAAACATGCTCTTTTCTTTTCTTTTTAACCCTTTCAGTGAAAACGTATTTCTTCTGCCTCTTGCACTTTTAAAAACTCCACAAAGGAGGGTTCAGTATTCTATTTTAGCTGAATTAAACAATCAACACTAAATACAGTCTCTTGTGTTAAAATAATCCTTTTTGTTTAGTTCTACTTATTCTAGTTGATCGTTCAACTATTGTCTCATTACAAATTGTGAATAGTTGAGTCTCATCAGCTGGCTCGGTGTCCATCATGTACTCAGGCTGCACGCCCTTATCCATTTTTAAATCTATTTTCTCGAGTTTGGTATTAACCTCCGGTAGGAGCTGTTACACCAGACCAGGACAAGATCCCAAACTCTGGAAGTTTTATCGTTTCAGTTTTCAAAAATAACTATAAACACTTTATCAGTTTTCACCAAGAAAGAAAACACTTTCATTCTCTCAAATGTAACAATGGCCGTGGGTGACTGTATAGTAAATAACGCAATGGGGGACTGTTGTTACCCGGCAGTGATAAGCAATGATAGAAAAAAAAAAAAAAAAAAACTTTGGGAAATGCCATAAGTGAAAAAATACAGAAGCGAGGAGCCTAAACACATTCTTGTTCGACGCGCCAGCTCCGAATGATCCTGGCATTGATTTAATTAATTTATACGGTTTTACCGTGGGTGAAGAATGTGAAATTGAATTTTTCGACAGAAGATTTTATTCGAATAAGAAAAAAATTGTACAATCAAATATAATCCAAGAAATTGCTGGCCACCAGTTTTTTCGTAACCCCTTGTGATATAAATAATTTAAAATTACTTCTGTCGACATCATCTGTAAAATAATTTCTGAATATTTTTAAATGAAACTGCTTTGTATTTTTGAAGCAAAGCGGTGGTTATGGAATGTAGGTTAGCTCATTATTTGCTTTGTAACTAGGTTGTCTTTATAAAGCGTCTGGCTGGAAAATTCGCTTTCTAGCTAGGTGGTCTTTAGACTGCTTTTAGCTTAAAAATGCATTCCTGCTATATTTCGGAATTTTGATTTGGAACATGAGTGATGACAGTTCAGTTAATTTAAAGTTAACGGAAACTGGAACAAAAACCTATAAACCTACACATTTTCCCAAAGGAAGTATGCTTAGAGCAGCACGGTTTTTCAATTGACAAACAATAAGCAATTTGTGAGTTGGAACCTTTAAGGAAAATGAAGTTAGGCCAGATACCGTGTTATGTTTTATTCTGGAATTTATATAACGCTAAACGGAATGATTTATCATTCAACCCAGTAAAATAACAGTATAGATTATTATTTATTTTCTGAAAATATAAAATGAGATTTCTAACAGGATTTGCTGTATTTAACTTGCAGGCGATTTTGCTCGAAGCGTCCGTAAATAATTATACAAAATTTACTTCTCAACATGACTTTCAACACCAGTATTTTTGAAACCTTTATCCAATGAAGGTGATGCACCATATAGCAAAAAATAATAACTTCGCTTTCTGAAACATTGTATTCACTGAAGAAAGAAAAAGCTGTGTTATAATTGGTGCGTTTTGTTTTCAAGTTAAAACTTACGAATTCTTTGCAACATTTCTCTCGTAAATATTAGCAACAGCCGGCACGTGTTACTCCTACATAGTTTTGTTACACTATCGTTTCGGGGAAGGTTGCCTTCGGGAAGGCCTTTCTGAGACTATCTGATTCGGCTTCCTGTTGTGCATGAAACAAAAATATAACTCAAAACAAAAACTAAGATCACACAGAGAGCCCTTTAGCCTGGACTCACTCAAACTCTTGTCCCATTACCAGTATTTGGCGGTCTCTACCACTCGGCGACTGGTGGACACGCCGTCTTTAAAAGTAAAAAAAAAAAAAAAAAAAATTCTTTCTGAACTGATTTTGTGTTGTTAATACAGTAAATGTTTCTCAAGCGCGGCGTTTCTTCAATACTGCACTGTCCGTAGGGAAAATTAGCGTTCAGCACGGTTCCCTTTTTATAGTGTTATGTGGTTCGATAAGTCACGGTACCAAAAGGTTGAGTTAAGTTCAATGTTTTAAAAAAGTATTTAAAATACCAAATTACCACTACATAAGAATACCATTGTTATATATGAAAATTTGTTTTAATATATTTTTTTAAACAGTGAAATTAACTCATGGTGCCGGACCAAAACTAAGTAAAATTCAAATAATTCAAAACATTCATATGAACATCGAAATTCTTATAAACATTCGTATAGTGGTAGTATAATTTAACTTTTAGGTTCGCGTTGTGAGTAACCTATGCAAAGGAAAAATCAGTAATCCCAAATTCAATTAAACTCCATGTTTCTTAAAAGCCTCCCGGCTCAAACAAATGGAGGGACATGACAAACCATAGTAAATTATACACAACATAAATACACAAATGCAATTAAATTTTAAACACACATTTATTAAATTCTTGACTATATTATATAATTAAATATTGGATAACTGATCAGTAATCCTACCACATATTTTTCAAGCAAAATAACACATAATACTACACCAAATTACAGCTTACATTAATTAAGATTAACATTATCAAATTCTACTGTATCATAAGTGTAACACTAGTATTTCTCCCATTTCATCTTCTAACTTTAAGTATTTATCATGGTAATTCACTTTAATAACGCTGATAATTTCCACATCGATTACTTAATTTGAGTAATTGCTCATATTTTTTAATAAACATTAAAATGACGACTCTTGCTTGAGTATTAAGATAATTATTAAAGTAAAACAAATAAAAAAAATCACTCAGGGGGTGAAGTCCATACCGCAAACTTTCAATAATCGGGAATACCTTCGTATACTGATTAATAAGGTGATTTCACAGCTCCACAGATCGTCCAGCGTCCAAAGTTTACCCGAGCACCACATTATTCCTGCTGTCCTTTATTCACAAAATCCTCGTTAATGGAGATAGACATTTCTTGCGAATTTTTAAGATGACTTGGTTGAAACACCACTGAAGCTGTCCTTACAATAAATAAATTCCAGAGCACGGAAGGATGAAAAATCGACGCAGCTGACACAGGCAGTATAAACAGCATCGCACACCTTAGACGGATCCTACACGAGTCTCTTTCATTCTGGAAGCATCGATACCCACTAATAACGCAGAGCAAATTTAGAACAGAATCTAATTAGGAAGTCAAAGTCGGGGAAACAGGAACACGGCATCCGGATCACAACGAGAATCCGCATTTCAATTCTTGGAACAAGAGAATCGGAATTCTATGCTGAGCTCTACGCCTTATGCCAACGCAAATTCTCGCCAGCTAAAACCCGAGAGAAAATCATACCCGCTGCTCACTGGTTCACGCGGCTTGCGAGAGCAAGACCCGAAGGGTCAACCCCCCATTTTTTTTTTCTTTTCTTTCTTCTTCAAAAATCAGAATCCGAATAATTTCTAGCCTGGTGCAAGCACCCAGGAAATCTCGCTTTCTCCGCCTCTGTGAGTTCATAGGCTTTCAAAAATCATAAAATTAAATCTTACCAATCCCGGAATTTTATGTTATCTAAATTGAGAAAATGACACACTCATGACGAATCAAACACCAGAAAAATCTGACAATGCAGTCCGAAAAACATCTGTACTCACAACGCGAGAAAAAAAATGGGCTCCCCAACTAACAAGCGAAACTAAGCTTTACGAGAATCCCATTATCTGCTACACCCCCCACTGTCTTGAAGTAAGTAAAACTGCAACCTTAACAAAGCGACTGGAAGACGATTTCCGCTTCACACACATTAGCTAAAAGGCGACAACACACACCCTACTGCCTCCACTGTCAGTAAAAAGGCTATAACCCAATAAACCAGATGTGTTTCCTTGCAACCGTCTCTCGCCTTTGTTACAATTCCTACTCAAGAATAACGAGTTAAACAAAATCTTAAGAGCTTAAGAATACTTTTTTTCCGGATCAAAATACACATGAATACAAATAAAAAAATATTAGAATAATAACTTAAAACACATATTAATAATTGAAATTCGCGACATAACAATAGAAAAATTATGTTACAATTCCTTCGCATCATTTTCAGTTGATGAAAATCCCGAAAGCTAAAACTAGAATACCCATGAATACTAGAATACTCGGAACACGTAACGCATCCAACATTAGTACTACGGCTTACTGTAGACCATCGGGTTGCCTTCCACCACACTTTAAATCAAGTCATCCGACAAAACAAAAGTTAGCTCCATTTTATTTCTATGTTATGCGTGCTCTTCAAGTTTGCTCCTTCAAACTATCCCTTGATGAAGAACTAAATTATTTAAAAGCAACAGCTATTCACAGGGGCTTTTCACCTAACGTTATTAATCCAGCAGTTAAAAAATTCTCATCTCAACACACCAAAAGGCACACTCTTGTTTTAGGAGATTATAAGAATTCTGTTGTCATTCCAAACTTTCCATCAATTAGCTATAAAGTTGCATATATTTTGCAGAAATTTAACTTTCGCGTCTTATTCTCCCATCAATACAATTTCCGAGTTCCATACTCAAGGACTCCATTCCGGATATGTATTCCTGGGGTATTTATAGGATTCCTTGCCAGTGTGGTTCAATTTACATTGGCCAAACTAAGAGAGCCATAAAATTTCGCGTCAAGGAATATGAAACATATGTTAGAAAAAAAGGAAACACAGAAGTCTTCCGTTGCTCAACATTGTTGGTCCGAAAATCACACTTTCAAATCTTTTGCTGCCAAAATTATTCAAAAAACATCTTCCATTAGAGAACTGGATTTTCTAGAGGCATTTTACATTCAAAAAAATCTTTCTGTTCTAGTTAACTAGTCCTGTGAAAATTTGAAAATATAACGCTGATTTGTGTTGTTTGACTTCTGAATTAGTATTTGTTCAGCGTGTTATTGTGTCTTAATCTAAATTTGATGGTTGAAATGTTATATATATATATATTTATTGTTTTCATTTTGAATTTGGATACTTCAGTTACTTATTATGGATCAAACTGCTGTAATTAAACTGCATGGGAAACCAAAAGCGGCCTTCACAAGGCATCAAAATACTCTTAATTCTGATACTAAAAATTAAATGAGGACTCGGAAAAGATTTATTCAGATTTTGTTAATCTGATGCCAGAGGAGCAGTCAGAAACTGAAGAGTTTGCATCGAAGTATTTTTTTTTTTTTTTTTTTTTTTTGAAACCTCAGTATCCAAACTTGTTAGATTCATTGAATGTTGTTAATGTGCCAAATGTTCCACAAAATTACAATATTAATAACTTTAATTTACCGAAGTAGAATATTCCTATTGTTTACGAGTAAATTTAATGATTGGATGAATTTTATATATTTATTCTGTGCAACAATGCATAATACTTTATCGAATATAGAAATTTCAGTTTTTGATAGGAACACTTGCTGACGATCCTTCTCTGTCGCGGACACTTAGCCGACGGGACACTTAACCGACACCAGTTAGCCGACAAAACATTTAGCCGACAGGGACACTTAGCCAACAGGACACTTCGCCGACATGACATTAAGCCGACAATGAGTCTCGCTCTTCCCAATGGTTTTAAATTTTCTAATACTTTCACATTTCATTACTACTTTGCTCAGCACATCACACTATATTCATTCCCGTACAAAGTCGTTTCGCTCCTCCCACTAATGAAAATACCTTTCACTGTCAGGAAGTAGAGTGATTCGCCCTACTCCTCGCCACACTGGAACTACTTTTTTATCTAAAATGCTATTTACACCCTATACAATTACAGATTAGGCATCGAATATTTCTTACAGATTACTACAATTACAGGTTAGGCATCGCATATTTATTTATATGGGATAGTACTCCGGCACGGGAATTCGTACCTCGTGGCTTGCGACCAGAAGTAGGTTTGGTTTATATAATTACGGCAAAGCCAGAGGGCTATCTCCCTAATGGAAGGGATACCTTCATGGAGGACTCTCTAAGGAAAACTGGCTCGTATACATGTTACACAGGAGAAAAACTCCCATGCAGCCTGTCTGTTCGCAGGATTCGAAATTTGGACCGAACTGCCAGTGTTCAGTGACTTGACCGCTAGGCCGCTACTGGGCCTAACAGAAATAGAGTGACCGTTTTAATTAATATATAACTGGTCTCCTCCAATAAAATTGCCTTTTTAGGCTAGAACTTTATAAATGCATTCAGGAAAATGGACACCAAACATTTCCCTATTACCATGTAGCTACAACAGAAACGAGAAAAAGAAGGAATGAAAGAGGAAAAAAAAAGTTAAAGTTAATAAAAAGTGAAATGAAAATTTATATATTTTTAACAGATATTGAGAAAGTTAAATTTTATGAGAAAAACATGAAAAAATATAACATATTATATTGAAAATTACACATCGCGACTTTCAAAACAGAATACATAATATTATCTAGTTGCACGACTGATCTAGTTAAATCTATCTTTGATAGATGGCACAACATTACGGTGACTTTTCAGGATGTCTCGCTTTGCTCCTCCCTGCTTGGTGCTCCTCCTTCTGCAGATTCCTCCGATTTCTCTTCGGAGATTTTCCAACGTCCGGAATTTCATATCGGCAACGTTTTCAATATAGGAAGAGTGAAAAATGTAGTTTTTGAGAATAGAATTCAGTTATGAATGAAATAAAACCTTAAACAGTATTTGACTTCTAAATTAAACATAATGCACCAGTTTAGTGCTATAAACATTTCAGAGAGATACATATTCATACATATTTTCAGAGAGAGGCGTGATCAATTAAATGTTACAGAATTTTTATCAAAAGTATGGCGGCATGAACAGCTTATTATAGAAGTCAATAATTTATACCTTTGGTTGTCTTCATGAACATTTTTAATTACAACTAATAACAAAATAATACAGTGGTGGCCAAAATTGTGGACACTTTTAGAAATTTTTATGTTTTTGAACTTTGTATGCTTATAGAAAATGTTACGTTTCGCAAAATGCAAACTTGTATATATAATTTTAAAGAGAATGTATTACTGAATTCAATACAAAACACAAAATTCAATTATTTGCAATACAAAAAAGTTATATGTACTTTAATATAAATAAAAAACGCAGTTATGAAGTGGTTTGTAATGTGTAGCTTTCCTGGCCAATCACTGTTCTTGTTCTGAGAACCAATCAAATGTTAGTAACTGCCAGTAGAAGCTGATATCATGTTTACACTTGAAACAATTCATTATTTGGCTTTGTTCTGTAGAAGGAGAACCTGATTCTTATACACTGCAATTACAAGTAGGAATTTTTGTAAAAAATTTTAATATTTAGTCAAGAAGCAATGACATCAAATAAAATAGTAGATTGCCCAATCTAGACCTGTCCTAGAAAGAGATGTAATATTATTGTGTTATCAGAAAGTGGTCTTTCCTATGCTGAAATTGAAAGACAGGTGGGTGGTTCAGTGACTACATCTGGAGTCTGAAAGTTTTGTTTACGATATCAGGAGACAAATTCAATAAAAAACAAAGAAGGAAAAGGCCGAAAAAGGTGCACCACATCTATTGATGACAGAATAATAAAAAGACTATTCCTCCAAGATAGAAAAATGTCATCAGCAGCCATCAGAAGTGATCTGAATGATGCTGGTGTTTCTGTCAGTTCAAGAACAATCAGGAGAAGATTAACAGATGTTGGACTGAGATGTAGAATTCCACGAAAAAAGCCTTATCTTAATTTTCAGCAACGAAAACAAAGACTACAGTGAGCAAAGGAACACATTAATTGGACAAATGATCAGTGGTCACAAGTTATATGGAGTGATGAAACTAAGATATCGTTATTCGGTAGTCATGGGCGAAAATATGTAAGACGTAGAATAAGAGAAGAGCTACATCCTGACTGCATTCAAGCAACTGTGAAGAACCCAGTTAGTGTTATGATTTGGTCATGCATGTCAGCAGATGGTATTGGTCGCCTTCATGTCATCGATGGGACTGAATGCCAGAAATTACATTGACACTATTCAGAACCAAAACTTCTACCTTCCATCAGAGATCTCTTTCCCAACAATGCTTCGTTTATTTTTCAGCAGGATTCTGCTCCTTGCCACACGGCCAAAATATCGAAAGAGTGGCTTCGTACAAAGAGCATTAAATTGTTGCCATGGCCAGAAAATAGTCCTGACCTCAATCCTATCGAAAATTTGTGGCACAGTTTGAAAACTCTTGTCCGAATGAGGCGCCCATCAAATAAAAGGGAACTAATTGAGGCTATAATTGTTTCCTGGTATCATTTAATAACGAAAAAAGAGCTTAAAACTCTATTTAGCTCAATGAAACGTCGATGTGAAGCTGTAATCAAAAATAAAGGGTACCCTACTAAGTACTGATAACTCACTGCAATCATCACTATCTAATGTATATCGATAACTATTATTGTTTAACTTTTTTTGCATTGCAAATAATTGAATTTTGTGTTTAGTATTGAATTAAGGAATAAATTCTCTTAAAAATGATATATACAAGTTTGCATTTTGTGAAACGTAACGTTTTCTATATGCATACAAAGTTCAAAAACATAAAAATTTCCAAAAGTGTTCAGTGAGGGATGAAACTAAGATATCGTTATTCGGTAGTCATGGGCGAAAATATGTAAGACGTAGAATAAGAGAAGAGCTACATCCTGACTGCATTCAAGCAACTGTGAAGAACCCAGTTAGTGTTATGATTTGGTCATGCATGTCAGCAGATGGTATTGGTCGCCTTCATGTCATCGATGGGACTGAATGCCAGAAATTACATTGACACTATTCAGAACCAAAACTTCTACCTTCCATCAGAGATCTCTTTCCCAACAATGCTTCGTTTATTTTTCAGCAGGATTCTGCTCCTTGCCACACGGCCAAAATATCGAAAGAGTGGCTTCGTACAAAGAGCATTAAATTGTTGCCATGGCCAGAAAATAGTCCTGACCTCAATCCTATCGAAAATTTGTGGCACAGTTTGAAAACTCTTGTCCGAATGAGGCGCCCATCAAATAAAAGGGAACTAATTGAGGCTATAATTGTTTCCTGGTATCATGTAATAACGAAAAAAGAGCTTAAAACTCTATTTAGCTCAATGAAACGTCGATGTGAAGCTGTAATCAAAAATAAAGGGTACCCTACTAAGTACTGATAACTCACTGCAATCATCACTATCTAATGTATATCGATAACTATTATTGTTTAACTTTTTTTGCATTGCAAATAATTGAATTTTGTGTTTAGTATTGAATTAAGGAATAAATTCTCTTAAAAATGATATATACAAGTTTGCATTTTGTGAAACGTAACGTTTTCTATATGCGTACAAAGTTCAAAAACATAAAAATTTCCAAAAGTGTCCAGTGAGGGATGAAACTAAGATATCGTTATTCGGTAGTCATGGGCGAAAATATGTAAGACGTAGAATAAGAGAAGAGCTACATCCTGACTGCATTCAAGCAACTGTGAAGAACCCAGTTAGTGTTATGATTTGGTCATGCATGTCAGCAGATGGTATTGGTCGTCTTCATGTCATCGATGGGACAACATGGACCTTATAAGATATAGACTAAACCAGTGGGCGGGGCGCGCGTGACCGGCATGTCGGCAAGAAAGAGTAGGGACGATCTGGTTTACTTTAATACTGAAACCTATGGCATTTGTATCACATAACTCTTTTTAATTATTAAATGTGATACATTGTATAAAGATGAGATTATGAAAGCCACAGTGTTTTCCAAATAGGATTTAATGTATCTCATTAAAGCACTTTTTACTGCATTTCGCGTATTTTTTTTTTCACGCGTAATTCTTGTACAAACATCTTTACTTTGGTAAAACGATAAAAACTCTAAGCGCAAAATTTATGAACTTAATTTTGCGTAGAAATAAAGTACAGTTAAATAAGGTTGATAGTACGCGATGCTTTGAAATAAATAATGTACAATTAAACAAGATCTGATATTTTTTTTTTTTTAAATTTTATTGAACATTTTCAGGCAGTGATTTTCTAAACTATGATGACATTACAAAACTATCATATTTATTTGATTATATGATCATTAAATTATTAACATTAAAGTGGATTAGTTATTTTAATAATTCATAAAATTCGGAGCATAAAATGTTTTGAGCGTAATGAAGGAAAAAAAAATATAAAATAAAATCTAGAAGCACTCTTCTTTTAAAGTTTTGTGTGTTACCTATATTTAATGAATATCATGTTCTTCGCTCGTAAACCACATACATTTGAAAACAGCATACCATTAGAATTTCCGCATTGTAGATAAAACTGTTATTTTCCGTACAGTGCTCGCTCTGAACTGTTTGAGTTTGTTAATCGAAAATTCGTTAAAGTTTTACAAAATATGGAATAGATTAAAATAAATTCGAAATTCGGCCGTCCAGATGCCTACATTCGGATGGAGGATTACATTATTCATAATTTGATGGCTCTAGATACTGTCGTTTTTGTCACAGTGCAAGAAACATACATGTATTCATGCAGATTCTTCATTATTTAATTTCTTTACAGGGCGATAATATTTGGTAACAAAGGAAACATTTATAGTAAAACAGTGCAAAATGCCGCTTCGAAACTAACAGCCTTTCTAGGCTACCTTCCTTTGGGCTAATAAATTAAATTAACAGTAAATAAAAAAAATCTTATACAGAACTCAAAATAAATTTTAAAAATTATCACTATAAAATGCAAGCAAAATTAATTATTACGGTTAAATACAATTTTAATATTAGAATTAAATGCATAAAATTTTTAAGGAGTCAAAAGTCTTTATCACTATGATGTATTATGAAATATAATTGAAATAAAATTCCTTTATAGAAATTGTGCTATAATACTCATCTATAATTTTAAAAAAGCAGCACAATTTAGAATTTTAAACAAAACTTTCAAAAATTCGTTTTTAAATATTTTAGTATTTTTTACTTATTTACACCAATAAAAAGCATAAAAATTGCAAGAGAAAATTCCTTGACTGAAGTTTTCTATTAGTTCAGATTTAAAATATTATTGTCTAAAAAGAAGTAGTTACAAGTTTCCTTACAGCATAGGAAAAGCCTAAAAAAATATCCAGTCCTCAAAGCATGCAATAGCTTTATAATTATTTGGAACGTTAATTATGCTTGATAAATATGCTAAATTTTTAAAAAATCAATCTCAATTTCAAAAATAAAAATATGGAGAAATTCTAATTTGTGAAATGAGGCGCTACAACCAGCTTTTTCTTGGCAATTATACACGCTGCAATAGGCAACCAATGTTAAATTTCTGCAAGTCGTCCCTACTCCTCCGGATGTGATCAAGGTGACAGCCGGCAACGCCTCAGACAAGGAAGAAAACCCGTTTCGGTTAGTCTATTTCTTAGAAGGTCCATGAAGATGATAGCATGACAATATCAACGATATGTGATGTGGGTATCTTATGCTTTAAAAGAGCAGAATAGGCTTGCTAGAATTTCGGCATTTTATACTCTGCTCAACAGTAATCAAAAAGCTCTGTTTTTGAAATAACTTATCACTGGAGATGATATGTGGATAATATTCAGTACCATTATAAGAATAAATAGGTCGTGGAGTAACTTCGAGCAGAAGGTTTTCGTTCCAAAATGTTATGCTATGCTATGCTTTGTATACTGTGGGTAAATACTTGCCACCAAGTCAGACAATAAATTCAAAAAAATATTTTCCCCAGATGTTGGTTTTAAAGCAGTATTACTTAATTTTAATGTAATTAATTTCAACATAAAATTTCCCACCAGGAAATAAGTTTGCGAATCAATTAAATACCATTTCTTGATATTTATGCAGGCAGAAGAAGGATAGAGATAGGCTTACAGCATTTATGGTCTTTGCATGTTAAATGAGGCAATCTAGTCAATCCTCAAGATGTTCGAGAATCTGAAAAGTATAAATCATAGCAATAAGTGTACATTATTAATGTTTATTATTTCGAGAACTGTATTACACATTGAGCCGAAAATGGGTTTGCATCTCTAAGTAAATCCCCGGCTTCCCGTAAGAGTTAAATTTTCCTCTTTGCTTACATATTTCACTTAAATACGGATTAATGAAAGCTGAAATATATCTCCAAAAAGTCTACAAGAACGTTTATCGTACTTATTGCGTTATTCTCGGCAAAGGTTTTTGCCATCAAAAGAATGATAAATGCGTATAAGCTTTGTTTTTATTTCCTTGTAAGAAAGTAAAAAGGAAATACTGCAATCGCGAAAAGTTTCAGGCATTATATTTCAACGCAAATATCCATTTTCACCGCTATCGAATGCAATTTAACGATGTTTTGCGTGATATCTGTAGGTATGGACCGGATAAAAGACTTTTTTTCCCCAAAAAAATTGTAAAACTACTTTAAAACTTGTTTACCTTTTAATTGTAAAACTTGTTTACCTTTTAATTGTAAGACTTGTTTACCTTTTAATTGTAAAACTTGTTTACCTTTGAAACAACAGAATTCTGAAGAGAATTTTTCGTGGTGTCTGTGTGTACGTACGTACGTACCTGGCATAACTCAAAAACCAGTAGCCTCAGAACGTTACAATTTTGTGTATAGGACTGCTATAACATGTAGATGTGCACCTCGTATTTTGGTTGCAATCGGCCGCACCAAAAGTATATATATATATATATATATATATATACAGGGTGATTATAATTAAAGTTTAAGTTTCAAAACGCTATAAAAAAAGAACCACTGATGAAAATGATGTGAAATTTGAAAGGAATGTTATTGAAGAAGGCGGAAAGCGTATGGCAGAAGAAAATATTTAGTTTCAAAAGTTAGCAACAGATGGCGCTGTAAGCGGCAAAATCACGACGAGAAACGAGAAGCGATTCGTAAAACAATGGCTAAGGTGGAAGTTACACATTAAAATGCATTGACAAATTAGAATTGTTGAATAATTTTATTTGCATGACTGTACATATCACATCGAAAGGGACAAATCGGTTTCAAGAGTTTTGCGGCGACCTACCGCATAAGAACCATTCATCAAAGAAGTTCGGAACTGTCGCGAGACTGGCACAAAACATGTTCAATATGGTGTTGTGTGCAACAAGTTGAAAGCGACAAACAGCATGTTCCACAACGGATCGCAGTGTCTCCGGGGTGATGTTCAGAATGTGTTGCGAAATGCGTGCCTTTAATTCCGCTAAATTTGCAATTGGAGCACGGAACACAACATCCTTCAGATATCCCCACAGCCAGAAATCACACGGAGTAAGATCAGGCGATCGGGACGGCCAGGCTGTAGGGAAATGACGGCTGATAATTCGAGCATTTCCGAAATGGCGCCTCAGCAGCTGCTTCACGGGATGTGCAATGTGCGGAGGAGCGCCATCTTGCATAAAAATGATTTCATCCACACATCCACGCTGTTGCAGAGCTGGAATCACGTGGTTGCGCAAAAGAGACGCATACCTCTGACCAGTGACGGTTGTAGTAACAGGACCGGAAGCACCCGTCTGTTCGAAAAAATATGGTTTTAGGATAAATGATGCCGTAAAGCCTCACCATACCGTGACCTTTTCAGGATGAAGTGGTACGGGGTGCGTTGCCAGTGGATTTTCTGTTGCCCATATTCGACAATTCTGGGTATTCACGTATCCTGTCAGATGGAAATGGGCTTCATCTCTCCACAAAATTTTCCACGGCCATTCATTATCCACTTCCATGCGAGCCAGGAATTCTAACGCAAACGTCTCCCTAGCTGTCAGGTCAGGCGGAAGCAACTCCTGCACATGGCCAATTTTGTACGGATAGCATTGCAGGATGTTTCGTACAATTTTCAGCACCGTGCTCGTAGGCCTGTCCAATGTTCGGGCAATTCGTCGTGCACTGCACGGTTGCACACCACCGGCCGACCCCTCCTGTAATGCTGTGGCCACTTCTTCAACTACCTTCGAATGCACTCGTTTTCTCCCTCTACCAGATTGCACATCAAACGAACCTGTCGTTTCGAATTTTTGCATCATTTTCTTTAGACCTACGACACTCATTGGACCAACGCTTTCTTTTATACCCTTCAGTGTCCTGAATTTTTGCAGAGCTACTCTTGCACAATCATCATTCTTGTAATACAGCTTTACCAGCAGAGCGCGGTCCTGCAGTGAAACACCCATGGCGAACGTCTGAGACGCGAAATGAGGAACAGCCTGGTACCTGACGGCTTTATAACACTGAAATTTATCTAACATTTTAATTTGTCTTCTACCGCTTGCAGCGCCATCTGTTGCTAACTTTTGAAACTAAATTTTTTCTTCTGCCATACGCTTTCCGCCTTCTTCAATAACATTCCTTTCAAATTTGGCGTCATTTTCATGAGTGGTTCTTTTTCTATAGCGTTTTGAAACTTAAACTTTAATTATAATCACCCTGTATATATATCAACTCTGTTACTCGGCTCAGTGATCTCAGTTTCTTTATTCTTATATGTTTGTAAATTGTGCATTTTTTTGCTTTAAAAATGATTGAATTATGTTGTTCTTATCTTCCAGTTAAGGTTTTTTTGTATTTAGTAAATCTGTCTGTAATAGTTTTAGAATTATCAACAATTTAAAAGTTGCTTAAGTGCCGCTAAGCCTAATAGTTTTTTCCATGGCGGCCATTGCTTGTTTACCTTTGAAACAACAGAATTTTTTGCCAATCTAGAGAAAGTAAGCTTCGCAATAACAAAGATAACGCCTTGTTTATTTATTGGGAATTATATCATGCTTAATTCATTCTGGAATTTATTCGAGGAAATAAGTTTTTCAGATTTACTTCATAATTTTCAAGACAGACATTTTAAGTTTTAATGTATTTTTGCTTTGTCGCGAAATGAGAACTGAAATAATAGAATGAGAAATACTGAATCGTCTGTGAAAAATTGTTTCTTTTTTGTTTTCTTCGCTTATATTCCTTTGTACATCGTTTTATTTTGTGCATTCTGAGTTATAATATGGACGAAGTAGAAGGCTGTTAAGTGAACCTAGCGCCAGAGTGTCGCTATGGTAAACGAATATAGTGAATTTTAAAGAGCGCATTTATTCTATTTTGGTTTATGCGCTATCGACGAAGTAGGTTTAATTCAATCCAATCAGTTTAAATGAAATGCAAGAAAAAAATGGGTATAATGTAATATTCTGTACAAGGAAGTCATGTGGTACACACATCAGATTTTTTAATTTTTATTCTTTTGCGGGCAAATAGTGATACTATACTAATAATGAATGCCAATAGTACCTACATCTGATGTTTGGGTTGCATTTACATATAGTTATTTCTATATGTATAGAATCTCATGACAAACACTCAAAACTCAGTGAACAAACTCTTAATAAATATACATAACAATATTCCATGTTACTATATTTCTGATCAGTTAGAACACATTTCAGAAATTCAATACATTAGATTTCTGGTTAACGAAACAAGGTCCCCAAGATTAGCCAAAATCAGAATTACCCGGATTCAAGTTTAATAAGACTCAAAAGGACGATTAATCGGTATCATAATTAACAGGAAAAAATAAAAAATTCACCCACATTTTTTAGCAGTACAATTTAGAGCACAAGTTCAATTTTTATAAAAATTTAAGAGAGCACTGAAAAAAAGAATACCTTTTAAATTATAAAGACACTATTTTGTTTATATTACTTTTATATTTCGACCGGAATCAAGGTAAAATAAGAGATTACTTAGCGCATGTTTAATACATTGTTACGAAAACAAGGAGGGAAGATTTTTTTTTTTTCGAACAAGTGTTAATTACCACTGCGGAATGAAGCACTAATGGAATCTTCATTATTTCTATCTAAATTTATTTGATGTCACCACAAGACAGGTGATCCCTCTATCTGAAACTTTTATTTTGTAACTTCTACATCCAATCCATACAAATTATCCATACAAAGTTTGCATACAAAAATTTAACACAGACAAAAAGCGCTTTTCTAGGTACCTTTGAAAGACTCACTTATCAGAACCCTCGCAATCAGTCGCATAATGTGAAAATCCTTGAATTAAATTTAATTTTTGGATCTGCAGAATGTTGTATTTTGTGTTCCAGATAAAGTTCATATCCTGGTAGATTAAAAAATATTTCTTGCTTAGTTTAGGAACGAAGTTATGATTGAAGGAAATGAGCGATATAAAAGCTGTCACCACCTCATCCGAAGTGTGCGACCATTTTGCAACATTTTTACTACACGTAGTTTTACCTGGGATACATCCTTTACAAATAATTCCGAGTTTCTAATTTGCTTAGTTTACCAAAGAGGAAAGAGCGTTTTAAATTCTAAAAATTTCCGGTTAATTGAGGCAGCTAGACTTTTAGCTGATTGCTGGATATTCGCACTTTCAATCTTAAAATGTAAAATGTTTTGAATCCATGTGCATGGTAATTGTACTTTCACATATCTTCGAGATTAACGCTGCATTTATATATTATGTATCTATCTATTTTAGTTATCTATTTCTTCCTCTCTATCTCTTTCTCTCTATATATGTATATAATATTTTTATTATTAGTAGTATTATTATATTATTATTTTTATTAGTGGTATTATATTATTATTATTATTATTATTATTATTATTATATTTTAATTTTAGCATTTATATTAATTTTTGAATTTGTTGGCACTGAAAAAGTCAAGTGGAACGAAACGTATAGTCAAAAAACATATTTGTCGAACTATAATATTTTAAATTATTCCCCCTTAATGAGTCAACCTGAAATAATGTAAACAATTATTTGCATTAAAATATAAATAATTACTTCGCATTTTCGTTAAAAATATTTATAAACATATTTAATGTATTCTAACATTTCAATTTCCATTTTACTTGGTTCTAAAATAGTTCGTTATGTTTTATTTTTTAAATCCATTTAAAAATTTTTTCTAGGATACTACATTTTTTTCTTCTTCTACTCTCTCTCTCTATATATACATATGTACATAATTGGCGGAATATCTATTTTAATTACTAACATTTAACAAAACAGAAGCAAGCTTACAAGGTATGGTAAATGCAAATTTGGGAAAAATTAAGTTTTTAAGTCAAGATATGCATTATCACTATATGCATTATCACTTTTGGATGAAAGTTCTAAAATCGAATTTTTCAAACAAGTTTTGATTCGCAAAGACAAAATGGAATTTAGAATGAAACATAAACATCTCTAACAAATAATACAAAGCATTACCAAATTGCTAACCACCAGTTTTTTCATCTCGTTTTGTGATATAATTATTTGCAAACAAGTGTCAAATATGATTAGGGTAAAATGGAACTTTATTACAAATAAACCCGTTGCTTCTTTAACGCAAAGCGGTGGTTTAGAAAAAAAAAAAAAAATAGTGTTTTGCTCTGTAGCAAGGTTTTATTTAGGGGAGTGTTGTGTTCTGAATGTGCCCGCAATTATTCTTCGAAACTTTAATTTGTAAATATCAGTGACATAATTCACGTTATTTAAAATTGCCGGAAAATCCTAACTTAGCCTTTGTTTTTGGAAAAACGAATTAAGCTGGATATAAAACTGAGTTACGATTCATTCCGAAATTTATTAAAGCTAAATGCTAAATGGAATAATTTATCAAACAACACTTTTAAATACCAGTAGAAAATATGATTATTGGTTTTTTCCCAAATATAAATTCGGATTTCTAATAGAACTTTCTATATTTACTGCGCTGGCAAATTTCGGCATTTTAATTAACAACTGCAAATTGTTTTTGAAATAATGATTGATAATGCCAAGAATCGTCAATAAGATTCAGATTCTCTAGCTTGCTCTTCTTGACTAGTTTCCAAGTTAAGCTAGAAGCAATGCATAAATTATTACTCAAAATGTACGTCTCAGCATCACTTTCAGTATCCAAACCTTTATTCAATAGGTGTAACGTTACATACGGTAAATAAAAATAACTCCCCTTACCGAAAAGATCTCCTTTGCTGAAGAAAGACTTCATTTTTTAAAAATAAAACACAATGTCAGCTAACGGATTTAAGCGACTGCCCTAAAAATGGATGTATATAAAATTATTTTAATTTTTGTATTATTATATATATTTATATTTTATACTATAATATTAGTTTTTTAAATAAATTAAAAGTTCAGTAATAAGATTTAAATACCTATGATAAAAACGGGTATGTATAAAACCTGAGTTAAACAACTTAGTTCAGTTTTTAATAGTGACAAATTAATATTGCTAACTCAACATTTTTACAAACTGAGTTAAAAATCAGCATAACTAACTAAAAGAAATGAAGAAACCAATGGAAATAAAGCTACTATATTTTCCGCATCCCAGTATTTATACACGAATGTCCGAGGGAACACTAACGTAATACATAAAAGTGCTAAATTTGGTCTAATATTATATGAAATAATAATACATGAAAGTGCTAAATGTGATCTGTAATATTATATATGTACTACTTCTTTTTTTGGACGTTTGATTTTTTTTTAACCTAAATGATGTTTTGAACAGAATTACATTAAACCTTTCCTTCGAATATTTAAATAAGTAGTTACAAATTAAAATTATACGTTTAGGATATAATATTTGTTTTTTAAAGTCTCAGGATATGGACACGTACATAATTAAAAGAGGTCTTTCATTTGGAGCACACTAGAAGGTTCATATTTGAATTCGGAGCTTTAGCTCTTGTTCACTCTAAGGAAGTCAGTTTTATATCTCGATGCCAAACAATTTCTATCTACTTAACATTATACGATCAAAACTGGTATAAATTCAGATTATAGTCCAGGTGATATTGTAGGTTAAAGGGATGCACCAAATCAGAGCTGCTCTCTTTATTATTGCACGGTCAAAATATGCACGAATACTTCTAGGCAAAACGACATTTGAGGATTAACGTCCATCTTAACATTCTGAAGACGAATATTGAAGTAAGTACAGAACACATTGTTCGATGTTACTCTTTCTATAATTGGTTAGAATACCTCTTTTTAGCAAAGTTTCTATTACGAAAGTAGCTTGAAGTTTCACAAAAATTAAATCTGCGCCCTTTTTATTTTGAAAATAAATAAGGATATCTAATTATTGTTAAACCTACTTTTATTTCTATGCCCCACCTTCATTGCACTGTGTTTTACGCAATATGTATTGAATATTTAGCGAAATCCGATGAGGCATATTCTGTAACTTTGCAAGAGATATAAAAACCTATCGTAATTTTGATGCTT
The DNA here is from genome assembly GCF_044657685.1 of Stegodyphus dumicola. Lineage (NCBI taxonomy): Eukaryota > Metazoa > Arthropoda > Arachnida > Araneae > Eresidae > Stegodyphus > Stegodyphus dumicola. Next base: position 13,348,314 of record NC_140772.1, on the reverse strand, counting down.
ATGAACTTAAAAATGATGGGAAGAACCGCCTCTTCTCACCTTCGTGGATCTGGTAGTCACTGTGGCATAGCGACTGTCTAACTTAGATATGAATTTACCATGAATTTATTCACGAATTTGAATTTATTCATACACAAACATTAAAAAATTAAAATTGGCTTTCATGTAATATAACAAGATTTCGATAGTAAATACAATATAGACCCTCTCAGTGATTATATTTATTAATCAATATTAAAAACATGTAGCAGTAATGTATAGCTATCACTTTTTCCCCAAGCATAAATATAGAATAATTTTTGTGTTTCTGATCTTCCATTACTACGTTCAAGTACGAGAGATAGAAATATAAATAAATGATTCTGATACTGTCATTTCTCTCATTTACAGTGAGGACCTAATTTTTGGTGTATTTAATAATAGAAATTATTTTAATTTAAATAGAAAAACCAATATTTGTACGATGTCGCGTTGTTTTGTGGAAGAATTGAAGGAACAGGCTGCTGTCTATCTAGTTAGGTAATGAGAGGCAGCTTTAGAGTTTGTTAGATAATAACCAGATTATAATGGGAATATGGACTATAAACATTCTAAAATCTGAACAAACATCTGAACTCGAGATCTGAGATTATTCGACAAGGATATTCATTAAAACGTACGCAAAACATTCGTGTGGCCGAATATTCCTGATGGAGTATATAAAATAATAAATAATGAGTTATCTTCTTTAGGAACTCGATGCCATATAAATTCACTTAAATACGAATCGAAGTGATATGGTGCTGTTCCGTGATGCCTACTGCTGTCCCCTTTTTGGAATTCCCTATTATTTTGATTATTTGTATCAGTATCATCCAGCCCCTAACTTTGAAAATTCTTGCTTTTCTGTAGAAAGAAGAACACATATATTAATTTTCCTCCAAAAACATAAGAGAATACAGAGAAATAGCGTTTACAAATGATGTTAACGCATTTTTTGAATAATTTCGAGACCATTTAGTTAACGCTTAAAATGTAAAGCGTATTTTTAAATGCTTGATCTGATAGCATTTTTGTTTTCGGATTATTAAATCTGCGGACTTTATATTATACTCCCTCCGTCCCAAATTAGTTGCTATATTTAGGTGGCAAATTTTGTCCTAAATTATTTGCTAAATTTAGGTAAAAAATGTTGTCCTAAATTAGTTCCTAAATGTAGGTCGAAAATTCAAATTAGTTGCTACATTTTAAGTATTAGGAGTCATAAAAGACTTTCGATGCAGTTTATTCGACTGATAGCAGAAAAATTATATATGAATTAAAATTGCTCTATTTGCGATTAAAATGATCACAACTTGGTAATTCGTTTTCAGATTTTACTTTGCACAAATGTAACATTCATTTTGAGAAAATTTTTCTAACCAAAATTACAGGGCTCGAACACCCTTAAGGCACGCCCCATTTTGTAAGGACTCTTCCACCAGTATATCAGAAAGATCATGTTTATGTGATTAAGGCAAAGCCTCTTCCTGCGACGCCCAGCTCAAGCATTTCTCTACCTTCAGCACCCTTAGTAGCATCTAACTCGAGACAGCTCTTGCGAAGGAATTTTTAAGGGATCGGTTCTGGATAGTAAATTTCACATCTGGTATCTACTAATTAATTTCCAGTAATTAATTTAACCCTTGGTCACTCACTTTATTTTTATTTAGTTAAAAGGTGCACTATTTGGTACACCGCGTCCTGGGAACGAAAAATTTCTAAGCAGGCGGCAAGTCAGAAGATAAGTCGTTCCAAAGTAAGTTAAACTTGTAATCAAGATGATAAGTTATTCTTTTTAAGCAAATTTTTTCAATCATAATTTTGAGTAGGTGCCTGGCATATCTTACTAACATTAAGCTAACTACGTGAGCGTTTGTTTGCTGACTAAGTATTAACAAGAGAAACGGAGAGTACATCATAAAAGTTACATGACATGATGCCAATTTCTTATTGGACCATACTTTATGCAGGCGGTGTTAACATTGAGACACAAATGTGTTTAATTTCTTATTTACTCGCAAATTCTAACTTTAATTTACTAATTAAGCATTTTCTTTGCTCTTGTAAAGTATTAGTATTTCAAGATTTGTTGCTTTTCGGCTATTTCGGACACTATTTATCTCTTTTTCAGGAGAAACACACTTTGAAGCCACATCTCATGTTTTTTGGAGACCGATGGTGATTTGTTATTTGAGATATTTGTGGGTTTGTGAATTCACAATTGATTAGCTAGAAAATAGTTTTATGCTATTACTGGTGGAAGAGTCCTTACAAAATGGGGCGTGCCTTAAAGCTGTGCGAACTTAAAACGGTGTTTTAATTATATTTTATTAAATTTCAAAGCATTATGATACTTTGAAATATGCACCATTTTATCCCGTATTACTTTACGTTTATTTATTAAAATTTATAATTCAGAAATATATTCTGCGTACCTTGTTTTCTTTTCATAGAAATTATCTCCAATAATTCCTAAAATTACTTCAAATTCACAAGTAACAATACTTACGAATGTGACGCCTCTTATTTCATATTTAGTGTTTATCTAAGCTAATACTTGAAATAACCTTTTCCCTTCTACACTTGTTAAAGTGAATTAACATATATACCATGAGCTCCTAATTTTAAAAAAATTTAATTGAAAATTTTAAATCCTTGTGCACCACATAGAATTACACAAGGCTTACGAGGTAAGTAGAAAAACAGACAAATACAACAACACAACACCAAATAAAATAAACTTACTAATTCACAGATGACACGTAAGAGATAAATTTACAGAAGGAAGAGAAAGCCATTTTATGTTGGACAGATACGTGTATAAGAGGAAGAAATGTAATATTCACGGAGTTTAACCTAGAAATGAGTTCTTTTCGTCCTTCCTAGAGCTTTGAACAATAGAACAACAAATGTTCGACATTTTGCACCCCCCCCCCGAAACTGCATGAATACAAGTCTATACTAGATAATCTAAATCTCTTCAGATATGAATTGAATTTACCATGTCCAGTTAGAAATTGTTTAACTCCAAAATTGCGGAAAAAGTGTGTTTATTATTTAGTCTGTGAGGAATGGAAGGTGTGTGTGTGTGTGTGTGTGATTATGGCAAAGCCTCGAGGGCTATCTGCCTAAGGGAAGAGATGCTTTCGTGGAGGACTTTCTAAGGGAAACTGGTTCGTATACACGTTACACATGGGGAAAACCACGAAAACGCCCATGCAGCCAGCCCGTTCGCGGGATTCGAACCTCGGACCGAACTACCAGTGTTCAGCGACTTTACCGCTCGGCCGCTGGTGGGCGAGGAATGGAAGGAAAAAATATTTTAATCAAAGAGGCAGTAGTAGAATTCCTGTTTAGTTCATTCCACCTCAGTATTGTATCATCCCTATTTTTGTTCTTGTAAAATGACTTGAGAAGTATCATTGGAGTAATTACTTGAAGATGTGTAGTTTGTTTTGCCAATCAATCAGCCCTTTCATTTCCTAGATTGCCAGTGTGGCTGCGTACATGAGAAAAGATAACATCAACACCTTTATTATTAAGGTCTTTAAGAAGGTCATGGGAAGTGACAATAAATTTATTATATGAGTAGATATTCCTAAAAGAATATAAGAATGAAAGAGAATCAGTGCGAATAAGAAATTTAGCACTTAGCAAACAGTTATTAGATATCCACTTTATTGACTCACTAATGCACAGTAATTCGGCTTGGAAAATACTGCATTCATTGGGAGTTTTAAAGAGTTTGTATTCCAGATCAGAACCATGATGGGAAACGGCATAAGCTAATCCAACTCGATTATTGATTTTACTGCCATCTGTATAACACACAACAGGGAAGTTATCATCAACAAAATTGTCATAAATGATAGTTTGAATTGGCCGGATGAGGAAGATCTTCAAGCAACACCTTGGTATCGAACATAAATTTTCTGATGGTATCTTTAAACTTTTTGTTATTTAAAACACGAAGGTCAATCGGAGGAAATCCTGAAATTGCGAAACAGGCTTCATGGCTAATTGTTCTGTAGCCACGCATAACTCTTAGTAAAATTCTTCTTTGAATTCTGCGAAGTATACGGGAATTAATCTTCTTTTCTAAAGCTGTTCCTCACACTCTAGAAGCATAGCAAATAAACGGGACAATATCCTGCTTATTAACCATATCAATAACATTAGACTTTAAACCAAACGTATTGCAAGAGACACGATTAAGTCCTCTAAATATATTTTCACACTTATTGGATAAATACATAATATGATTTTCCAGCTAAACTTATGATCAAGAATAGCGCCTAAATATTTAATTTCATTCACCGTTTCGAGTAAGGTATTATCCAGGTACAGTTGTTGTTTTGTATAGCTGACATGCTTTTTTTTTAATTATCATAATTTTAAATTTAGTAGGATTGAATTCAAATTTCTGTTCTCTGGACCAATTGGAAATAATATTAAGGGTGTTCTGAGCTGCAAAGAGAGTAATGGGACACTTCTCTTGAAAGCAAATTAGTAGATCATCAGCGAAAGCTATTGTTTTACAACTCTGACAATGTCAGAGTCTATTGAGTTGATCATTCTAATTAAATGAAACAATAAAGGTCCGGAAACCGAGCCTTGAGGGCAACCTCTTTCCAAAATGCGGGAGGAAGAAACGTGGCCATGGGAGAGCAATGCAGATTTGTCATGCATAAAATCTTTAATAAGGCGGAAAATATACACGGAATACCAGCTTTCCTTAAAAAAACAAGTATCCCAGGCCACCAGACGTGGTCGAAAGCACCTTTGATATCAAGGAACACTAGAACTGTGTGTAAATTTCTCTTCTTACCTTCCCACATTTCTCTTCTTAAATTTTTCTTAAATTTCTCTTCTTACCTTATGTCTTTAAAGTACAAAAGAATATCTTCACAACTATTATGAGGGGTAAAACCAAACTGTGTTTTGTTTAGCAGTTTTTTATTATGCAAGAACCAGGTAATTCTATTCACAAACAGCATTTTTTCTAGGCATTTTCCTAATCATACATTCGATTTCACTAGTCCGCCAAGGTATCTTATGAACTCTTTACTTTTTTAGAGGCATGGAAGCCTTGGATGCGTTATAGAGAATTAAGACAAAATTTTCTAGTCGAGAGTTTAATGCATGCTTATCCGTACAGCACTTAATAAACTGCGGCAACTCATCAATCGACTGCTTACATATATTGTAAAAAAATATTACAGTTAGCTTTCTTTACACTGAAGACAATCTTGCTGTTTTTTCTGTCATAGAGACTGTTATTAGAAGTTACAGATAGTTCAAACTCAATCGTACAATGATCAGAAAGGGATCCATAATCTGGTTGACACCAACGCAAAATATCTGCAAGAAGATCAGATCCCACAACCGTAATGTCAATATAGCTTGAACCTTGAGTGCTACAGAAAGTAGGACCACAGTCTTCGTTTATAACAAACAAATTTATCATATTTAAAATTTCACAAAGTTTAACACCTCGAGAATCTGAAACTGAACTATGCCAAATTTCAGATTTGCTGTTGGCATCCATAGCCTAAATCAATCTATTACAATTTTTTGAAGCTAATGCTACATTAATTTTATGCAAATCCAAGTCGATATGTCTATTAGGTTCAAAATAATAGAAAAAAAGATAAAGTCATGAGTATTGAGAGTGACATGAAGAAACACCATATTATAATCAAGATTATTAATATCGCAGAGTAGACAGCGTTTTATTCCGTACAATAATAGCAGCTTTAATGGTATCACTATTAGCATCAAAGAAAACCCGGTAAGAGGAAGGCAAGTTGGGAATAGAGCATTAATAAGAGCTCCTGAACAAGAGCGATATCAATGTTAGAATTTTCCATATTTGAAACTAGCTGCTGAGTAGCCATTTTCGAACGATGAAGATTAAGTTGAATAATTTTAAGAACAGAAATGGGAAAGTTAGCCATAATTCATTTGAGAAATAATTCTATTCTTCATAAAAATGTGGGAAGGACAATTTTCGGAGAAAGGCTTATGCTTGACATCAACTTTCTTGCCAACATCCTTGATTTTGCTATTATAACGAATGCAATTTACACAAGCTTGGGTTTCTTGAGTTTGGCAGTGCTCACTTTTATATTCTTTTGCACATTTGAAGCAAGCAACAGAATTTCTGCAGTTAGCTCCTTTGTGATTATAGCCAAGGCATTTAAAGCATCTATTTATTATGATAAACTCTTCTACTTTACAAGCCGACCACTCAAAATGCAAATACGCCAAAGATAGGCATTTTCTGTATAGCTCGGGTTTCATTTCGACAACGATATACTTTGAGTTTGGAATTTTTTAAGAGTAAAACAGAATTTCATGTCATTAATACATTCATTACCATAAAAAAGTCAGGATTTTGATCAAAGAGAAGAGTTAATATATCTTTATCATCAATTTCATTTGCCACATTTTTAATAAGTAGAGCAGGATTTTTTTGTCTTGGAAGAGAAGAAATTACTTCAGGTTTGTTGTTGATTTCATCTTTTATTTTATCACGATCAGTTGGGGAAGAGCATTGCACTAAAATTCTGTTATTCGAAATCATCCTAATATTTTTATACCTAATTTCTTTTCTGTAGGATTAATTTTTTCCTTCAAAAGTTTTTTAACATCAAAGGATGTAAAGTTTTCCAATCCAGCAGCTGCTGGAAACAAGCAAATTACAGTCATTTGACTGTTTGTTTACATTTTCTTCCCTAGATGGCGATACCACCTCAGCATAAGAAGGTCTCATAACAGAGGTTTTCAAACTTGCCACACAAGCTTCGCGATAATTAGCATATTGTAATCTTTCAAAATTTAAAATTATAAGAGATTTTAACTCACCCAAAGCAGTCCTAGCATGTTCGCGCAGCTCACCGTTCATATTACATTTAGATGCAAGTGCTGTGTTGATAGTATCATAATGTTTTTCAAGAGACGTGAAAAACGCGTCAAGCTCTTTATCCGCCATTTTGAAGATGTCAGGATTCTGATCAAAGAGATCAGTTAATACATCTTTATCATCAATTTCATTTGGTACATTTATAATAAGTAGAGCATGTATGCATTTTATGTGCCATCTTGAAAATGTCTGCTTGCTTGATGCAATCACTGAATTCGGGAATGATTTGTGTTCCCAGGTGCCACAATTATTCCCAACTTTTGGGCTGCATATAATAGTCTGGAAGACGAAATATTTCGTACCTGTTTTGCAGGTGCGCATACTAATAGCACGTGGTGTGTATGGTCGAAGACTTTCTTGGAAATTTTACTAATCGAATATCTTCATGTCTATATCTTCATCTGTATGAATTTATGTGGAGGAAAGGACAATACCAATTGATTGAGAACGATTTATTTAAAGTGTTCTTGCTTGACATTGCAAATATTTACTCCCGCCACCTTACGCGATACAACCCCCGAAGAAGGATGTTTTAAGGTTTCTGCTGATGATGATGACTTTGATGTGCCTGGAGCACACTCATAATTAAATAAATGAAGGGATTTTTGGGGACAGCTTTTTTTTAAAATGAATGTGAGTGAATGTATTTTAATTTTTCGCTGTTGTGTAACGATTTTAAGTCTTAAAACTTACTATGATTATGAAACGGTTATGTGATTAAAAAATTTTTTCAATTGCTGTTTTGAATTTATTTTAGGTTTTCACCATACTAAATTTCCCGCTTTTACATAGTGTCTTTTGGAGGGATTGTAACTCTAGGAGACAAGATGCGACAGCTAGCTGAGTTGGCAATTTCGAAAGATTGTGCAAAACAATGGGCGATTTTTCGGTTCTGCCTCCCAACCTTGTATTTGTTTTGTTTTGGAAATTTCATTTGAATGAATTGTTACGTGAAAGGCCTTAACTTCAGTATTTTTACTGGGGGTAACACATTTTAATTTTGCAATATCCGAAGCATAACGTGAGCGAACGAACATTTGCCTAAAGTACTAGTAACAATCAAGCTATAGCTCAGGTTTGGAAGCATATTTCCTGAAGAAGTAGAATGTGATATGACGCTCTGCAATCACACAACTTGTCCACTGAAGATACGTTTTCTTTCAAGGCTACCATTTTGGAATGCGCGTGTGACGAAAAATCATACGTTATTAGTTTTAAGTTACCAGCGTCATAGCTACTAGTTTTGAATTTCTTAAAACAAAAGGTTTTAATTTCTTCAAAACTAGTCAGCAGTGCTATAAAAAATTCTAAATTATATTAAAATTGTAAAGTATGCTTACATTTAACACATTATTTTACATTTTCAGAACTATAACAATAATTTGAATGAATACAAATTGTAAAGTATGCTTACATTTAACACATTATTTTACATTTTCAGAACTGTAACAATAGTTTGAATGAATACATACGCTAAATGAAATACTAAATCAATAAATAACGTCACGAAGTTACAAATTTATATACACTATGACTGCGTCGAATTTCATGGCATATAAAAGAAGAATTTTAGATGCTTCACATCTGCCATTCGCAGGGCATTCTATGTCTGAAGATCGCGGATGCCAACACCAAAGAATTGATTTCCCCTGTTTCTGTTGGGTTGTTCGTAAAGGAGGAGATGAGGCCACCTTTCAATATTTGTGGCGAGCTGTTGGAAGCTTTCATACTGGTGTCTATTTTAACTGAAGCCTGTTACAGTCTTTTACACACTTTTTGTCAAAGCGCTGCTTCATCGCGCATGATGGAATTTGGAAGTGTAGCCTTTTATTTTCTGGGAGACCTTGAAGGATATCCGTTGCGTGTATTCTCCGAGAAGCAATGATATGGCAGGCTTTAGCTGCAGAATCCCATCCACTTGCGTTAGTAACTACAAAGAACTGAGTTACTTAACAGGAGGTTTTTCACATTTCATAGCTTTGGAAAAGCACAAGAAGACATAGCTAGGCATTTAAAAGCCTCAAAATCGTTTCCTGCTTCGGCTATGGATATTTTTAAGCTGTCAACTTCATTGCCGGCGCAAATAGAAACTCTCTAATCGATTCGTTGTTCAGCAGCATAAACTTAATTTTTCCATTTGTTGTTTAACAGCAGAAACTGTTTGTCAGATTTATTTTTTGACAGCGGAAACGCTTTCTCAAGGCTTGTAGTTGAAATGGAGGAACTCTTAGTTTATTGTTTCCAAATCTATTTTCAACCATGTCTGTTCTGTTTTCCATAGCTTCGATTTTATTTTTCATTGCGGCAGTAATTTCTGTTTTACCTTGAACTACAAAAACTGACAATTGTCTTAAGTTGCTTCCCACCACTCTTTCCCTTGCTATTCAATTGCACATCTGACACCAAAAGTTGTTTCGAATGTACGAGTTCGTAACGGATTCAATACACTGAGAACCGATGGTAGCTTGATAAAACTTGCTTTCACGTACCAAAAGAAAAAAAAAAAAAAATTCTCGAACCTTTCACAAAAGCACTCATGAAGCTCTTCTCAGTCCGCAGAGCACATTCAGTATTTTCTACTTCACACTACTAAGAATGTGTGACACACCACACCACAAAGCACGGGTAAAAGCAAAGCTCGCACCGAGAACTATCAATAATCCTAATTCATCTCTGCGCTAAATTGTCTGAACTCAAACTGAGAACTGATGCTGTCTCCGAATTTATGTACTAGTTTTCCCTCAGCCGGCGATAAATTTACAGTTTTTTTCAGTTCTGAAAATTGTCGGGAATCATCTACTGTTACAGTCACGTATATCGGCTAAATACTGTTACAGTTATATAATCATTGTGGCCCGTGTAGCGAGTGAATGTTCTCCAGAGATCGGGAGAAAATGCCGTGCGATTTCTCGCCAGCATCTCTGCAAAATTTAGTCGCGCAAACAATAGGTCATCTTGGCTATATCTCATCAATTTAGCGAGAATGCCATCTACCTCAGAGCAATCTTCGCATTTCTACAGGCCGTTCACCTCACATTGTCCAAAATAAGGAACAGTACATTTTTGTTTAAATGATCGGAAATTAAATTCAGTGCCTGGCTCCTACATTTTGCATTTGTTTTTAGAGGAAACCGGCTATAACATTTGAAAGACATTTTGCGTGATCCACTTTACAGAGGGAGTTTACACACTTTTAAAGCGATTTCGATAGACATTGTCAAAAAGCAAAATATTTATAAATAAAAGATTTTTGTATTTGCTTATTACTTCAGATAAGAAATATCGTCTTCTACTTTTAAATTTATTCCCTTTCAAAATGCGTATGTATACAAATTGTGAATTAAAACATACTTTTTCGAGAGTAACGGAGGAGAAAAATTAATTTTCGATAATTAATAAACGATTCGTAAAACCAACGTCAAATAGCAGTAAGCATTCTAAGAGCAAAATCAGCAATATTATCTGTCAAAAAGGGAAAAAAAACTGTCAATCCCTACTTCTATATAGAAAGAAGACTCCAAACGAATACTGGGAAACGATGAGTATTGTTCATAATGCTTCCAAAGTTAAACCGCTGCTAACAGAAGCAACTCAGTCCGCATAGGCATCAGTTCGAAAACTTTAAACACATGTGTAGCTGCAATAACTAAAATAATATGAAGCATTTGTTGAATAGTATATGGTAAATACTACTTTTATTAGTTTAATAAAAGAGATATATTTGAATGACTTCTGTCATCTTATTTTTTCATACATTTAGAAATATTAGTCTTCAAACTTCTGTTTGAGGTGTGGAAGAAATTTAAGCTCACAAGTATTTGTATGCGATCTGTATAGTTGACGCAAAATATCTGTATATTTGACGCAAAATGATACGATATTAGGCTAGATATAGTTGCAGGATATGATTTTTATAACGATCCATAACACCCTATAAGAAAAGATGTTATAGCTGTGGTCGCTAAAGAGAACGTTTAGTTAATTGTAATAGGTGAATGGAATGCTTCGATCTTGGAAAACATTCATGAATTCGAAAAGTCAAACAGTAGCGTTTTTCTGGCCATTTGAATCGTTCGAAGACTAAATTAAAAACGTTAGTCATTTAATCACTAAGCATTTTAAATAAACGAATGCTATTATCGCAATTTCAACCGGCCAGGATCTTTAATATATGACTTCTACTGTCCTGCGATTTAAACTTTCATCTTTTCTAGTGGTTTTTCCCATGTGTAACGTGTATACGAGCCAGTTTTCCTTAGAAAATCCTCCACGAAGGCATTCCTTCCCTTAGGCAGATAGCCCTAGTGGGCTTTGCCGTAATCTCAATAAACCAAACCATCTTTTCTAGAGGGAATTGAGCTATCCATGATAAGGTCTTATCAGTGCGGACCTTTCTCATTTCATACTCCTGCGAATTCAGATAATAGCGCAAAATGTTAAATTTAAACTGTTTGTGAAATGTATTTGATGTCAAAAAAGAGAAATTTCTAGATTGCCGATTTTTGATTTTGTTCTTCAATTGTGAAATTTCGAGTTTATCCTTATTTCGAGTTACCTACAACTAATTACAATTAATATTAAAATATTTCTCCCTTTTTCCTTTATTTATTAAATTTCATATAAAGCTTTTTAAATTTGGACGATTGAATTCCCACCGGTTTTTATGTGAGCATAAAACATTAATAAGAAATAAAGTAAATGTCCGCAAATATCGTAGGATGTGGATGTAACTTCAAATCTTTCTCGAAAAGCCAATTTTTGGCTAGTAATAAATGAGTGGTAGATAGTTTAACTAGCATATCAAATGTAACAATGTAAGGATTTGGTAAAGACCTTCAATTGTCGAAGACGTTTAATTGTGAATGACGATTTATTATGACAGCTCTTTTTACACACTCGAATATCTTTCTTTATACAATGTGACTCTGAGACATAGCGTTAACTTTTTGGAAATATGAAAGGCTTATCTCAGTTAGATCTACTGGACTACGACTATTAGTCCGAGCAGAATTAGCTTTACTCAACAAAAAAAGGCTACTATATGAAAGGATTTTCATGCCTTATTGGCCGTTAATCAAGTGGCGAGAAAGCTGAACGAGAAGTTTCATTTTTAATACCTTTTTTATTAAGTCCATCTACTCTCAGTTTATACAAATGTAACCGTGAACACAGAATTATTAAATATTGAGACATAAACCTCGAATAATAATCCGATAACACAGTTCAATTAAAAATAAATATTAAATTATTAATTGATTGGCTACGTTTTAACTACGCAATTCTATGAGCGACAACTGGAAAGCGAGCTGTCGGCGAAAGGCACCATATAGTACATGTAAATCAATGAAAAGGCACGTGAAATTAAACACCTGTTAAGAGTTTTTATAATTCTTAAAACGTTTAGGAGTTAATTCCTCTTTGCGAATTTAAACTCTAATTTCAGATTATTATTGATTTTGGGTTCATTCAGGGTGCGATGTTAACTCAAGTTATGGGTTACTATGTCAGACCATAAGTTACAATGTTAATCTGAATATTAGGTTATGAGTCTTTTAAGTTTGAGTAGATCGTAGGCATAATTCACAAAGTATTCCAAAACCTTGCAGAGGCATTTCAACAATGTATAACCTTGGACGGTAACAATTTATTGCACATGAGGCTCGTTATAACCACTTATCTTGTAAAAGAAATAATTAATTAAAAACTACCGGAAAGATTTCAGATTTTAACGGTCCCCCCAAGAGGGTTTGTTAAGGTTTTCTGCTCTGTCACTGAGCTCGAAGTATACCGGTCCTCTGTTATACTCACTCTCACTAACCCATTTACTTTTTATCATTTTAACTTTACAATTAAGCATTATTTTCTTTGCATTTAGGCCTCACGCAGTGCAATAGCAAAATTAGAAAAAAAAAATTAAAAGCGGCATAACAGTTAGAATTTCGGGGCTAACTGTTAACAGTGTTTAATGTTGGTATGCGTTATTTTTTTTTTTTTTTTTTTCAGTTTCAGTTCATCAGATAAATATTCAGTTTTGTTATTAAGATGGATTTTTCCGATGGACACTCTGACGCGTTGGAGATAAAATGCTTTATTAATTACAGTGTTGCCACTACTCGCTTTGTTAGTCCTGAGTTTGCTAATCAACAGTTCGTTAAATTTTACAAAATATGAAAGAGGTAAAAAGAATTCGAAATTCAAAGTTCGGATTTCTGGATGTCCATCTTCGGATGGAAGACTACATCATTAGAAATTTATGGTTCCAGGTACCGTTGTTTTTCCACCATGCGCGAAACATACCTACATTCATGCAGATCTTCGTTATTGAATTTCTTTAAATGTGATACATGGAAACTGCCGTCACAACATTTTCATGTGATGTGCGTAACGGCTTTGTTCTGTCATTGAGATAAACATGTCGAGAGGTCTTCAGGAAGGTCGCGGTCTAGCTCGATATTAACGACTCACTGTTTTCGATTCGTTTCGCTCACCAGTTTACGTGCATACACTTTACAATCCTGCTACTACACCTAAGGACAGAAAACATCACGATGTCCATTTTCCAAACATTCTCTCAAGCAGCGATGGTAAAATATTTTCGGATGTTCGAATTTCTTGTATTATCTAAAATTATACAATTGCATAGTTTCAAAATATGTTAGACTACATTTTGAATATTTAAAATTTTCGATTATTTCTATTTCAGCTCTAAAAGGTATTTGCTTATTTTCATTGTGTTTCAGGTTTATTGATCATTGAGTCGTGTGGCTTCGTGTGGCGTCGTGTGGTTTATTGATTATTGAGTCGTGTGTGATCATTGAGTGAGTTCTATTTTTAATCATAATTTAATTCTTAACATTTGATAGTTACAGGTTTTCATTTAATGCGTTTTTCTTGATATATATGTATTCTGTATTATGCATTTGCAAGTTTATATCTCTTTATTTCTGTTAATAAGCTTATAATTTGCATTTCTTGCTATTTTTAAAACAAAGCTTTATATCGTATTTACAAAAGTTTTTCAGGCAAATTCGTGTAACGTGAAACAGATGGTAGATTAAAAAAATAATCCATGAATTTTAATTGATTCTCCTTATAGTTTTTTTTCTTTAGTCCAAAGGGGCTTTGCCCCTGAAGGACTGTTGTTTTCGTTTTGCGATTTTGCGTTGGTTCACAATAAATTGTCGTTTCACTTTTCAAACTGTTGCCACCAAATGTTATAATCATGCATTATATTTGAAGAAATTAAATAATGAAAAATCTGCATAAATGTATGAATATTTCTCGCATTGCGGTAAAATAACGGTACATAGAGTCATCGAATTTTGAATGACGTAATCCTACAGCGAATATGGGTATGTGAAAACCCAAATTTGAAATTTAGAATTTGGTTTATTATCGATTTCATATTTTGTAAACCTTTAACGAATTTTTGATTAACAAACTCAAGGATTTCAAAGCGAGCCATATCAACCTTGTACAGAAAAAGACATTTTTATCTCCAGCGCGCGAGACTCTGTATCATAAATTCTAAAGATTCTATAACAATTTTAAACTATTTTGCGATATTGCTCTTGAAATGAATTTTATGCTTTAAAGTGTAAGAATGTGGTATTTAGTAGATGAAGGTAACAGACAAAATGCTAAAAAAAACTCCCCTTTGGAGGTAATTTAAAATCCGAAACCTTTCAGATTTTATTATTATTATTTTTATTTTTAAATTTATTGGAAAAGAAGGAAATCTCGAATCAGTTGCACCCAAAATGAAGACGGCACCTTCCTTTATTGTACTTAGTAATCAGACATCGTGTCTTAATAAAATTATAAATCCGAGTTGAGGTTAATTATCATTGCAAGACTTTTCCAAAAATAATCCGGGGAACAACGTATTAAACAATTCGTGATTTCTTTACAAATTACATCCTATCTTTCTCTTTAAATTAGTTAAATATCTTCTTTGATAACTAATTCTTTTCCTTTTCCAATTAATTAAATCTTTTCATCTTGGAAAAATTAAGTCTTTCTTTCTTAGCTGATTTTAAATACAAAATTTACTGCTGTACATCTTTGATTTTGGGTGGAGCAGTTCTTCAACAAATGACTTCCATTAGGAACCCTTTAACTTAAAATTGCTTCAGATGATAAATGAAAATTTGAATGAAAGATCAGGTAATAGTTCGTATTGATTTTTACGATTTTAAACATTTTTGAAGTTAGGCAAAGCAACAACTTTCTACTTTGGCTGATTTTATCTTTTACTTTGGCATGTTTTTCTTTTCTACTTATTTTTGAAATCTTTAAAATCGTTAATAATATTCAAAATCTTCTTTCCATCCCTGCTGTTTTCTGTGAACTTTATCACAAAGAAGAAAAGACCGTGGTTTGGAAAGTTACTTCCACTACTGCTTGTCGCATCTCTTTTGTCAGTGCAACTCGAGCGTTAGAAGGGGAAACACTACCGTTTCTCTAGTTATCAAGCAGTTTTAACAGCAACAATGGTAAAAATTTCACGTGCTCAAATTTGTTTTGTGTATTACTTAATGTTTAAGAGTTTTATATCGTTTTAAATTTTTCTTACTCAAAATTCTTAATATTCATAATTTTTTATTCTATGTATTTCAGTTCATATTTACAAGAAAAATTATTACCATTTTGGGAGTAAATCATTTTTATTGATCATCGAGTTTGAACCGTGCGTCATAATTTTAACTATCATTTAATATTTAAATTTTAATAGTTTGAATTTTTAATTCAATTTAAAACCTAATTCTACTTTCCGCATAAACTTCTAAAATTAACTTATTGCTAATTTCTTAGTTGAAATACCTTATAGATTGATGCATGTTTCCATAAAAGAAATCCCTCAATAGAGATTTTAAATTTTCTTTAAAATTCCATTCATTTTAGAAAATATGGCCTTCACACATATAGTAAGTATAACGTTTGTATTTTTCGATGAAATATTTTGACGATAAACGATATAAAAATTAAATTAAATGAAGTGAAGGTTATGCTGTAAAACATCCTAGCGACGATACCCTGAACGGAACAAAAGATCTGTTACGCGTTACAAATCCATAGCTTTGCCTCAAAAACACAGTTGATCTGTACTGCACACGTGACAATGATTATATCTTTTCCTCACCTGCTATCCTGTCCTCCTGCCTTGCTGTTCTGAATTTCTACACTCTCTGCGCTCGTTGGAACTCAGGAGGAAGATACCGGAATAGAGTGCGCATCCTGCAAAGCTACACGCGGCATAATGCGGAGTATAAAACTAACGCGCATCCCCCTTCATGAAATTCCTCACTTGGAAAAAGCATTTTTGCGATTTCTTCAAATGTCGAGACCCATCTTAGAAATTTCATTCAGCAAATGGTAAGAGCCAGAAAAGGACAACCCTTACTTTATACCAGTATAGAAACAGAGTATCGAGCAATGCGCATGTGGTTCTTAAGAACTGATAATTAAGTAAATTAACGTAACGGAGCTTCAGGTATGAATTAATGTTATCGCGCATACTCTTATTAAGAGGAGTTATCGAAGATGCGTCTTATTAAATGCCAACTATCCGGCAAAGCTCTCGCTTCAATTTAGTTACCAGCAGTCAGATGTGCCATCAGGCTCAGCAGAGGCTGACTACAGTAGAGAGAATTCCTTTAAATCATACAGAAAGTACATAGAACACAAGTACTCTGCTTTTCGGCAGTTTAATCGAGCTGCCTCTATTGCCAGATATCTAACGATTCCAAGTGTGCTCTCAAACTTTTAAAGAAAAATATAACGAAATGTTGCATCTCTTTTTTATATGTTTTTGCGTTGTATGTCTCGAACATAACAAATGACACTATGGTTATCTGCAAGAGGGAGGTTATCTCGCCATGAAGAAACAGTCTTAAGAATATTCTACATCTAAAAACGTGTGTAATGTATTATATTAAAGACTAAAAGCAGCCATGCCAAAGCGGAGGATATTTTCCTAGTACACCATGATTTGGTTAGAGTAATTATATAATCTTGTAGCGTCAACGCCAAAACGTTGATACAAACTGAGAGAAAACCGCCAATTGGCGAAAGACAGTAAATCTGTATAGCAACCTTCCGGGCTCACGGAGAGAGAGCAGTTTTATTCCGCAGTTTGTATTACAGTTCAGTCTTGTGTTCACCGGGATAAGTAAACTTCGGCATCCGTGTCTGTGTTGGGACCGTGCTCTTATAATGTGTCTAACTATATTACTTTTCCTAATTAAAATTCATTATTAAATGTATGTGTCTATTTCAATTACCGTTGCTGTTTTTCTAGGTAATGTTATCAATACTTTTGTAGGCACGTGTTACTCACGTGTACCTCAATCTAATTATGTTTACGAATCTCATTGGCTTAGGCTACGTGGGGCGGTTAACATAAGGACTTTATTGTATTCTAACCTATTATTTTTAGTTTTACTTTCCTTTCTCTCCTGATTTAAGTTTCCTACCAGATGTAAATTTTAAATGACGTAGTATGATAAGCTACACATGTTTCAGGAGCAGTATTAAAGCTGCGTTTCAAGAGTTCGAAAACGAGTAATAGCGGAGTTAGTTCCGAGTTTATGCTGCGTGCTTGAAATTAGCTTGCTAAGCAGTGTTAGGCACCTTATCAGTTTATACTGATATTTCTGGCCTCGGGTTTTTGTGTGTAGCCGATTTAGCGTTTAGTTCAGCTAAGAAGGCAGGCGTTAGTCATTTAAATTTATTTCTGATATGTTACATTTTTATTTTCTGTTAACTTTAAGTTAGCCACAAGTGGTGGTGAATTGTGAGCACCAATTGGGTGCATCTTTTTATTGTAGCTTAAATAAAAAAGGTTATTTAAGCCTTCTTCTGGAATATCTCTTCCTCAAAGACATAGCGAGTATTCGCTTCTTCTGCTGCTACATAGAGTCTACATTGTATGCTACCAAAAAGAACACACGGATTCTACAGTATTACATTCTTTGCTTATGAGAGTTCTATAAATTCAACATGTCAAATTATTTTTCTGAGAAGATGCAAATTCTGTTTTACGATTAGTTATTGCTTGATGTGTAAAACATTTTCTAGACGTAAATTCTCTCTGGCTAAATTCCGAATTTCCTATTCATACTTGGCTTCTGCAAGTACCGTATTTAAAACTTAATCCAGTGGCTTTTATGCCTCTCATGGATCTGAAATTCCTTAGCGTACTGCAGAATTACACGACAATGCTATTTTATTTGTTATTTATTGCAGGTGCTCAGTCACATCAAATGGCGGAATTAATATGATTCTTTAAGTAAGAAGAAATACAACAATCTGACGAATTTCTTTCACTGAAGCTTTCTGAAATAATTAACTGCTGGAATATTCCAGAAGTGTCAATGATACGATCGCTTAACAGTGTACGCATCATTGCTCCTAAAATCACAGTTAAAATCATGTTTTCAAAATGGCAAATTGTATCTGTAATATTGTCGGATTTTAGGTCCAACAATATTAACGGGTGAGACTGAAGAAAAATTAAATATCAAATTAAATTAATCCAGGACGAAATCCAAAGTTAATATAGTGGTTTTTCAGATATATACGGATAATCAGGCATTCAATAAAAACAAAACCCAAAGTAAGCATAAAAATAAGTTGCTAGCCAATTTAACATTTGTGATCGTAATTATGAAGTTTCGTTATGTTTTAATTTCTGAGAACGCGCTCAGGAAAAGATGTGTTGATAAGATGACAATAACAATACCCAAGAAGACATAATACAGATTAACCATTAATAAGCAAATTTATTAAAGCTCGTGGCTATTATTCTTAATTAATAATTTCTTTCACAATTTTCTAATTATTGTTCTACTTATAAATTCAATTTTCTAATTATTAATCAATCATTTTTCTACTTATAATTCAATTTCTATTAACGAAAAATTAAGTTATGGACAGTGAATAAATTCCTAATCGAGAGGAACACATTTACCATATGTTATTAAGATACTGAAAAACAGTTAACAAACTAATTCTTCTGGTCAGTACAGTTCACGTTTTTGTGGATTATATCAAATTACAATCAACTGATCGCTAGTGACATGCTACTAGGATATTTTTTTAATTTTCTAAGCATGCATAAAAGAAAAAAAGAACATAACTTATCTGACTGTAGGCAATTTTGAAAGGGAACTGGAACTAAAACTCCAAACGATTACTCGGAAAAGACGCATATTGTTCCTAATGCAGTGGGCCCACCAGCGGCCGAGCGGTAAAGTCGCTGAACACTGGTAGTTCGGTCCGAGGTTCGAATCCCGCGAACGGGCTGGCTGCATGGGCGTTTTCGTGGTTTTCCCCATGTGTAACGTGTATACGAGCCAGTTTCCCTTAGAAAGTCCTCCACGAAAGGCATCCCTCCCCTTAGGCAGACAGCCCTAGTGTGCTTTGCCATAATTAAATACACCACACACCTAATGCAGTGATATTTGAATGATATTTGTATCATGTAAGTTTTTTTTTGTGTGTTTGCTATTTTTAGTCTTATACTCCTGTTTGAAGTGTGGAGTCAATTTAAGTGCACAAATATTTTGTGTGCAATCTGTCTAAGGATATCGGACGCAACCATGAGCAAAATGATACGATCTTACGCGAAAGCAGCTAGATAGTGTTGCACGGGATGCTCATTATAAAGATCCATAACATTCTATTCTGAGAAAAGATGCTATAGCTGCGATCGAGAAACGGAATGATTATTTAATTGTAAAGGGTTAATTGAATACTCGAATCTTGGGAAAGATTCGAAAAGTCGAACAATTGAGTTTCGTTAGCCATCCGAATGGTTCGAACCTAAACTAAAAGTATTAATCACTTAAACTCCAATCATTTTAAATAAAAGACTACTATTAACGCAATTGCAAGCGACTTGCAACTTAAATACATGACTTCTGCGGTGCTGAGAATTAAACTTTCAACTTTTCTAGACACAGTTGAATTACTTATTATTAGTGGCAACTAGTGTGGATTTTTCTCCTTTCATACGCCTGCGATTTAAAATCATCCGGAAAAATGTTAAACTGTTTATAGTATACTAGCAGCTTCGCTGCCAGCCTTCGTCTGGCTTTTAAATGCACCGGAAAAATGGCTGAAGGGAACATCAAACGTTAAATTTAAAAACTGCGTAGAATTTTACTCTGCAGAACATCTTCATAAAAAAACGTTATTACGTATAAAAAAATTACAATGAAATAAGAAATATCCAAATATTAATTATCCTACAAATATTAATTATCCTAATAAATAAAATAACCAACTTCCCTTTGCAAAATTGTAAAAAGTCAAATGGTATAAAGGAGGTTAAGAACTTTGTTTCCTGAAAGAAATCACTCAAGACTTTTCAATATCTTAAAAACAGTGAAATGAGCAATAAATAACATAAAAGAATGCAAGAAAACAAAATATTCTGAAACCAAAGTATAATTAATGATATTTTATCTTATATTTTCAAGAGAAAAAAATTACGATGAAATAAGCTGTATCCCTTAATACAAATATCAGTTATCCTAATAAAAAAATTAACCAACTTTCCGTTAAAGAAAAAAAATCATGCAAAACTTTTCAATATCTTACAAACAAAACATAACATGAAAGCAACTCAAAAAACACAAAATTCCGCGCAGAATTTTACTCTGCGGAACAACGTTAACAAAAAATAAATCAATAAAAATGTATTATATATATATAAAAAGGACAATGAAATATGCCAATCTCTTAAAATTAAGAAACACGATGAAAAATTGTTGCCAAACCCATATTTCTAAAAGAATGAAACTATTGAAAATGATGCAATTTTATGAAAAATCTATCAACAACAATAAGACGGGAAAACTGTTGCCAAAATCACATTTTTAAAGATGTGAGATGTGAGAAGTATACTCGGAAGCTTCATTTAAAAAATCTTTTAAAAATACAAAATATTATCTTTTTTCCAAAATTCTCTTTGTAAATGCAGTCGCAAGGATAAACGTTTAACGTGTCCAAGAATCAAAGAAAAATAATCTGTACATTTTTAAAAATAAACTTTTTTAGGAAAAATCCCGTAAACTCTCCCTTTGTTAAATAAATTCGTATTTAATCGATTTATTGATACACGAAATTTATTTTAAGTTCGTAAAATAGCTAAGTGCCTACGTTTCATGACGATGGGAAAATGGAGTGTATAGAGTAAAATCTCGCTTTCCTATAGCCCATTATGTCTCAAAATAACGCGATTTCGTCACAAAACATAAAATAAGAAAACATTCTAATTCGAATTTCGAAAAAAACCGCATCGAGGTGCACTGGCTCTTGTCTAGATGCATCTATGTACCAAATTTCTTAGCCGTGGGTCTATTAGCTTACGCGCAGCGCAAACGAAAGACACACACACGCACACAGACAAACTATTTTATTATATGAAGAGAAGATATTGAATGTGAAATTATTTTGAAAATTTGTGAAATTGCGTGTTTGTGAAATTTTGAAATTGCGTGTTTATCCTTTTAAAAAATATCGGTAATTTTATAGGCAGCGCTCTGATATTTGAAAAGATAGCTTTAAATGTTAACTTGAAATAATAACTGTTAATAACGATTAAAATATTTCCCCTATTTTTCCTTTTCTTTTTTAATTTCAAAGTTCTTTGAAGTTGAAAGACTTGCATTCCCACCGGTTTTTACGTTAGCACAAAAGATTAATACAAAATATTTTTACGCGAGCGTTTCGGTTTAGTACTATTTTATGTATAACTATTGTAAAACTTCAGATTTACAGCGCTACGATGCCTGGATACCTCATCGCCAACCAGATGTCTTATCGCTCATCACGTTACATTGGTCACACCCCCTGCATCTGCTATCCTGTCTCCACGAGAACTACGTTCGGCATTTCTTTACCTGCAGCGCTCCTAGAAGCACCAAAGTTCGATAGCCGGAACACAACCTGCGATTTCGCAGGTTAATCGCGGCAAATAAAGCAAGTTGGAGTTGGAGAGCGTTTCGGTTTAATTTGTCATTTAGTAGATTCACTTAACAGTATTAATAATTATATAACAGTTAACTTACTATATAATAATTATATAACGGAAACTAAGTTAACTGTTATATAATCCAATATTTATATAACAGTTAACTTATATATTTCGTTCATATTATAACTCATAATGCACAAAATTTATATCATTTAAAGAATAGAATTATCTAATCGTTGCCACATGTTCTATTCAAATTTTATAATAAAGCTAGAATAATGTATAAAAGAAATTAAGCAAACAAAACAAAAAAGAAACAGTTTTCCTCAGACAATTGAGTATTTCTCATTTAATTAATTCAGTTCTCACTTCGCGAGAAGGCAAAAATACATAAAAACTCAAAATATCTATATTTAAAATTACGAAGTAAATCTTAAACACTTATTTCCTCGAAAAAATTCCAGAAAGAATTAAGCATGATTTAATTGGCAGTAATAACTGAATGCGTTATCTTTGTTGTTGCGAAGCTAAATTTCTCTAGATTGGCAACAAATTGGTCTCTGGGAAAGCAAATTTTTGGCTAATTATAAAACAGTGGTGGATAAAGTGTGGCACACGTTTCAATTTCGAGGCGATTAGGAACAGGAATGCTACGGCAACTCGAAAGTTTGTTGCCGACGAAGAGCTGCAAATGGTACATCTAAATTAATGACAGGAAGCATGAACGTAAACACTTGTTAAAAGAATTTGTATGGTTTTAAAGCAATTAGAAGTTAACTCCCCTTTGATAATTTAAAATCTCATTTCAAATTGTTTTTGATTTGTTATCAGTGAGGTTGTGATGTTATCTCAAGTTATGAGTTATTATGTCAGAATAAAAATCGCAATGTTAATATGAAGTTCGGGTTATGAGTCTTTCTAGTTTGTGCGTATAGCATAGGAATAGTTGACAGAACACTCCGAAACCTTGCAAACTCAGATCAACAATATAAAATCTTGGACGACAAGAATTTATTACACATGGCGCTCGTTATAACGAACTATCTCGTAAAAAAGTAATTATTTAAGAAAAAAAAAATACCTGAAGGGGTTCTAGGTTTCAACGGTCGCTCAAAAGGGTTTGTTAAAGTTTTTTACACTCTTTCTGAGTTCGCAGTTTACCAGTCAACTGTTACTCTCACTCCTGTTAACCCATTTTTTTCGGAGTCCTTTTGGCTGTATTATTAAATTATTATTAAACACTATTGTCTTCGCACTTTCGCAATATGCAATTCAACAGCAAAATTAAAAAAAAAAAAAAAAAAAAAAAAAAAACTTAAAAGCAGAATTGCGGTTTGCGTTTAGAAATCTCGATGCGTCGTTATATGTTGGCACGCATTTTTCTCCTTTTTTGAATCTTTTCTCAGTTCATCACATCAAGGTTCAGTTTTCTTACAAAGATGTCTTTACAAATTTTTATTTGTCTTTCTATTGTTAACATTTTTTGTGTTTACTTTATTTATTAAATATCCCGTTCTGGTACTTACGCCACATAAAATTCGATTCAACAACAAAATCACAAAATATTTAAAAAAGGCATATCTTTAAACATTTTCCCCGGTGTCTATTCTTCTGCGCTGGGGTTAAAAATGCTTTATTCTGTAGAGTATTGCTACTGCTCGCTTTGATATCCTTGATTTTGTTGATTAAAAATTCGTTAAAGTTTTACCAAATATGAAATAGATAATAAAACAAATTCGAGATTCAAACTATTCGGATTTCCAGTTGTCCGTGTTCTGTTGGAGAACTAACTACGTTATTCGAAATTTAATGGCTCTAGGTACCATTATTTTTTCCACAGTGCAAAAACATGCATAAATGAAAATGAAAATAGTACCTTTTATGTTCTAGGTTACAACTACATAAGAGTTTTAGCCTATAGTTCAAGTAAGGCCGGAGGCCGCTGACTTTTTTAAATTTAAATTCAGTTAGTGTGCCGTAGCATTGCGCCCGCAGGCGAAATTGAAGAGGTGGCAAGTCATACGAGGAAGATATTCGTAAGAGCTGAATTAATTCACGGTAAAACATCAGTTAAATGGTTAAAAATTATGCGTAGGTGCTGGAGCAGTTTATCACATCGAGGAACTTCGTCGACTGAAAATGAGCATGGATGCGTGAGATGCTAGCTAAAGTACATGTAACTGAGAGTCGCAATATGAATAGTCGATCATCAGTTAGATGAGTTGGTACATTTGAAACTAATCGAGAGAATTTCCTTGCCGTTTACATTTTTATTTTTAAACATTTCTAAATTTTTTTGGAATTAGTTCTTTTGCGAGGATTTAAACTGAATTCTTAGATTATGATTTATTATCATTCAGATCTTAGGTTATGTGTTGCCCTCTCATATTATGAGTCATAAGATGATACCCTATTTGAGTACTTTTAGTTTGTGCCCACAGTGTGGAATAATTGGATAGTCTCATCCAGTTTGGGTAGAAATATAAAATCTTGGACTGCAACTCGGCTCTCGTTATTGCGACTTCGTCACTTGTAATAAAAAGTGGATTTACTTCAATAATGCAGGCCGAAGAGGAAGTTGATCTGCACCCTTGACCCCGTCGGAAGCGTCGCAGAGCGCAATTTGGCTAACAAATAGATCATGATTTGTATTTGCTGGGACATGCTTTGTTGTCCACAAAGATTTTCTGGGAAATGGTAAAACCCAGGGTAGTAAGGTGCACAGCCAGATGCTAGTCCGTGTTGACGCTGTTGTCAAGGGAAAACGTTCACCTGAGTTCCAGGGCAAAAAGGTAATGTTCCATCAAGATAATGCAAGACCATACGTATCTGCATTCACCGTATGTTCTCGAATGGGATCTTTTGCCGCACCCACCATATGGCAGCGACATTGCTTCTTGGAACTTCTACCTTTTTTACACACCTGCAGCTGCATCTTGCTGGTGCTATCTTCCATTCTGCAGAGGAACTCCGAAATGTAATTGATCTGCTTTTGAACTCGCGTCCATTATTTTATGGACTTTGAAAATCATAGATTTGGATGATGATTTCTACCCGCACTAAAATAATGTGTATATCTTCCTTGTTTTTCCCTAACTTTATTATGTACGTTGTTTGGCGATAAACTTTAATTACAACTAGTTATACCACGAAGGCATTGGCAACGCACAGCATTTTAACAACTACCTAACTTCAATGCAAATAGTAATCTAACATTAGTATCCAACACCACCGCTTCGCCTCAAAAAGGCAACGCAGTATTGTTAAATAAAATATAATAGAAGATTATCATTGAGCATTGGGCAATTTGCAAAGTTATGTACCACAACACGATGCAGAAAAATCGGTGGTTAGGGATGCAATAATAATTCATTGTATTGGATTATATTTCACTTGAAAACCTATTACAATTTAAAATTCACCCTAATAGGCGGGGTTAAGAAATAATAGTGGGGTTCATGTTCTAGCCACTTTCCAAGGCCAAACTTAATTTTTGAAAAAAAAAAATCACGAAATGTTTTGCAAAATAGATGAAGTCAGTTTCTTTCGTAAATTAATATTATGTAAGATTTTATTTCTCTCAGTATTAACTCCCCCCTAGAACATGGGTGTCTAAAGTGCGGCCCAAAAGGCTTTAAAATGCGACCCAAACACAAATTAGGAAAGTATTTTAAACGTGATTCATATATAATCAATTCACTGACATTTATTTTAAAACAAAAATTTAATTAAAAGCTTGTTAATATGTCATGGTGGACTAAAACCCTTCGCATAAAGCTCCCGCTATTTCCACGGGATGCGAAATCCGTCTCGTATTATGGGTCACATGAAAATAGCGTGCGTGAGTTTATTTCTCTTATTTTCCATACGGATCCCAATTTTCTCCGTGGAGGCTAAGAATATAATATTTATTTTCTCGTCTTGTTTTACAGCTAGATGGCGATACAGGTTTATTCTTTCATTCTTCCCGGGAACTGTCTTTCTCACTTGCGAAACCAGAATTTTAGGTTTTTAAGTAATAAGTAAGTAAAAGCAATATTATTAGCTATACAAACTAGTTAGCATGTAGTTCAATTCATACTTTGCAATTCAAAAAGGTTCACAACTTGTGAAATATTTAAGTACATCCTAAAACCCTTCCATGTGGTATATTTTACCACACACTTGAATTTACGTTTTGAATTTTAAGTGCATCTATTCGATTTTATTACTTCCTTGTACGAAGTACAAAGAAGTATTGTAATCGCGAAAAATTTCGGGTATCATATTTCAACGAAAATATCGATTTTGACCGCTATTCAATGCAATTTAATTACGTTTTTGCTTGACATTCGCAAGTAAGGACAGAATAAAGGACTCTTTTCCCCAACAAAATTATAAAACTGATTTTAAATGAATTCTGAAGAGAATATTTCGTGGCGTCTTGTGCGTACGTACGTGCGTATTTCGCATAGCTCAAAAACGAGTAGCCTCAGAACGTTGAAATTTTGTATGTAGGACTGCTATAACATGTAGATGAACACCTCGTATTTTGGTTGCAACCGGCCGCACACAGAGTATGTTAATATATATATATATATACATATATCTACTCCGTAACTCAGCATATTGAGCTCAGTTTCTTTATTCCTATATGTTTGTAAGTTGTGCATTTTTTTGCTTTAAAAATGATTGAATTATGTTATTCTTATCTTCCGGTTAGCATATTTCACAAGTGCACATCAGCGAAGCCATTGAGGGAAAGTTTTCGAAAATGAACCAGTTGCTCTTATGACGCTAAATCTTCAGGCATGTGAGCGTATGTTGTTTACGTTTTGATTTTCATTTGTTTGGCAGTTATGAATATACGGCGTAATAGTAGAAAATCTCGTAGTGCTTTCATTTTCTTAGGATTGATTAATCGCTGACATTTCACTTTCGCGATTTTTATCACGCATTAATATTAGGATTGATGTTCAAGGCATATTATGTGGATTAAGAGAATTCAAGTGTGTATTTTTTTAATTGAGCTGAGAATGACTGAAAGTGTTACAATGAATCTAGTGTTTTCTAATTTAAGTGCTTGTATTCTTTTGATTTTTAAAATGTAAGATTCAGAATACATATGATCTGATTATATCTATTGCTAACATTAAAAATTATATGTGAATAAATTGAATATACTCGTTGTAAATACGATAAATTCACTCTGTTTGATGAGTATTTCCTGTGTAGACAGTACATTTAAGATTGACCAGTTATTAAATGCGAAATTTAACACACTAAATGTATACGAATGCAAATTAGTAAAGTTCACTTTAAATAAAATTCTGCGTTGGTTATTATTATAGAACTTCTTTTTCATATAGACTGCAATAAAAAGTACTGACTTCTATTTATATATATAATTGGTGTAAATGTTTTTCTCATTCGCATAGTTTTATATAAAGATTGCATCTGGGCTCAGATGTTTATCACATATTTCTTTCTTCATCTTATTTACCACTTATTAAGTAGTATTCCACATCGATATTTTTGCAAAGTATCTAGCACGTGTTGTATTTATTTCAACCAAGTAGTGAAATCCTCATAATTTCCTATAATTGACTTCGCAAAGAAAAGTTTCAGAAGCAATCGACGATGCTTTAATTATTTTGTACAGAAAATTGCGTGGCAGAATATTTTCAACCATCTCGCTTAAAGCTCGCGAAAGATCATGTGACATGACAGAAATATTACTGGATGCTCATTGGTTCATCCTAGAAGCCACTCTCTCGGTGGCTACACAGATGTGCACTTGTAAAATATGCTTCCGGTTAAGGTTTTTATGCTTTAACGTAAATCTGCATGCAATATTTGTGGAGTTATCAACAATTTAAATGTTGTTTAAGTGCAGCTAAGCACTGAATTTAAGTGCAGCACTGGGCACTGAATTTGCAGATGCTATTTATTATACAGAAGTGAGATGGCTCAGAAAGGGGAAATGCTCAAAAGATTTTACGATTTAAGAACTGAAATAAAAATATTTATGGAAACAAAAGGAAAACCTGTGAGTGAATTTGAAAATGAAGCTCAAGTTTCAGATTTAGCTTTTTTAGTAGACTTAACATAACATTTGAAAGATTTAAATTTGAGATTTCAAGAAAAAAATCAACTTATTAATAATGTGTTTCAAACAAAAACAGCGTTTGAAAGAAAATTAATGTTTTGGAACAATCAAATAAAAGTAAAAGATTTGTCACTTTTCAGTACTTTGGCTGCACATAAACCTGTGAGTTGCACAATATATGTAAAATATACTGCATTAAATTTTGATTTGATTCAAGAGTTTGACAGTAGATTTCAAAATTTTCTAAAATATAAAGAATATTTCAACATATTTTCTACTCCATTTACTTTGGAATGTAAATTACCTTCAAGTCTTCAAATGGAATGTATAGAACTGCAAATTGACATTCAACTGAAAAAAATGAATAGGTTTCTTTACTGGAGTTTTATAAATATTACCTCTCCCGCAATAAATATCCTAATTTTCACAATCAGGCTTTATTAATGTCTTCAGCTTTTGGCAGTACCTATATTTGTAAACAATGTTTTTCAACAATGAAGCATAGAAAAAACAAAAATAGGACAACGTTCACTGACAAACATCTTGAAAATGCGTTAAGAATTTCCACCTCGTCTATTGAAATCGATATCTATTTACTTGTTCAACAAAAGCAAATTCATCCATATCATTAATTTGAATTTTTTCCATCTTTATGAAATCTAAACTAAGTAAAACGAAGCTTTTAGAAATTAATAAAAAAATAGGTACATCTACATATCTAATTCAAATAAAATATTAATAATAAAAAGAATTAATCTGCAATGCGGTCCCGCCAATTTTTTTTCTTTGCAATGCGGCCCTCAAACGGTGATAGTTTAGACACCCATACCCTAAAACAAGGGTGGGCAAATTACACCCCGCCTGCCAAACCAAATTAATGAAATACAATACAGTATTTATATAATTTATTTACGATATTGCTATAAAATGACAGAAGAGAGTGGGTCCGGACACACGGGTGGCTTACAAGTGCTATTCGTGTAATCCTTTATTTGCTTTGTAGGGTTTATATTTATTTTAACTAACATTTATTTTAAGTTTAAACTATCTTTCCTGTCAAGCCTTACTTTCCCCTGGAACTGCCAATGCCAGAGTATGTAAATTTTAGTAGAACGCGCAAGGATTCAAATTATCAGCGGAAGTATTCTGAGTTAAATAGAAAGGAAATGAGTTCGAAGTGTGCTTTCTTGCTTCACGAGTGTGGAGGTGGCTAGTTAGAAACTGAAGAACCACGCGTTTCGGCCTGTGTGCTTGCCTCGGCAAATTGTTAATCTTTCAACGTAATATTCAGAGTTTGCTGAATTATCAGCAGTACTTTAGAACGCAGTGAGGTTAGTTACGTTTAGAGAGCCTTGTAGTTAGTCTCTTGTTATTATCTCTTTTTAGTTTCTTATTTTTATTTTACCGCCGGGTCGGCGTAGTTTGTGAGCGTCAAGAGCATGCATTTGTAATTTCTAAAGTTGAATAAAAAGGGATTTAAACCCTTCTCAAGACTTTGTCTACTTTCCAGTTCTTAGCAGTCACCACTATTGTTGCGTGCAGGTTGGAAGCGCGCAACATAACATTAGCGCCTTAACACTTGTCCAACTGAAATGGCCGAAAATTGGATGGAAGTTGCTGGAGAACAACAAGAAATGGCAAGCCAATTGGAAGGATTTGGATACCTGGTCCAGACTTTGAGAGCGTCAATCAAGCCAAACGTCAATTTCGACGGAAAAAAATTCGGTGGCGATATTTCTAGAAAGCCCCGACAATCACTTTCAACTCTACTCTGTGCCTGAAAGACAAAAAGTTGTCATCGCCACATCTGCACTAAGAGGACAGGCCGCGCTATGGTGGAAGAATATAGGCAAATTTTTATTAGGGGAATTTGGAGGCCAGACATATACATTTGAAAATTTCAAAAAATCGTTATTAAAGGCCTTCCCCATAGTGAAAGATCGAGCAAGGCTAGAAGCCGAACTATATAGTTTCTATCAACGGGATATAGAAGAGTTGACGGACTTTATTCTGCGAAAAATTAAGCTGACGGTTATGCTGTATGGGAAGAAACCCAAGCACATTGCAGGAGCTCTTCCAATTGGCGGTGAAGTTTCAAAATCGCAGAATAGCGGAAAAAGCTAGAGGGGGCATCGTATGCTCAAAGTACCCGAAGGCAATCTTCAAATGAGCAGACCAGAAATGCAAACCGCTCTTATGGGAGAAAGAGCTATCAAGCTAACTCATCGAACCTCGAAGGTCAAGGCCCAAAAAGGAAATTTGAAAACAAACGTCCGCGTACCCAGAAGGCAGAAGTTGAAAGGAAAGCTTTAAACGAGTAGAGGGGCCCGTGAAAGCGAGGGACCAGACCACGGAAGTTTTAAAAAAAACCCTCAAAAAGACACTTAAATACGGTCATCGTAAATAACTCACATCTACCAATTATACAAGTCCTGGTTGGCGATGTACCAGTAGAAGCCCTCAGCGATACAGGAGCAGAAGGTAATTTTATGAGTGAGACATTTTTCAAAAAGAATTTTTATAGGTTACGATTATTTAAAAACAAAAACACAGAAATTATAGCAGCGCAAGGAAAAACCTGTCACTGCATCGGAAAATTATCATTAAACATACAGGTACAGAAAGAGGCGCAGCCCCCCATCCACCTAATCGATTTGATTTTATGACTTTTCCAGGGGGGCGCCAAGTTAAAAACCACATAATAAAATACGCCCATTAGGATATAACCTTAATGGACCTTAACGGCACAATAATAATTAAAATAAATACAATAGTTAGAAACTAACCAAACAAAAGGACAAAACACAAGACACAGACCATGCTCTATCATAAAATCACTAAACACATGTTAAATCAAAATTCCGACATTAACACGATTATTATTAATAAAATTCATTAATTCCCTAGCAAATTCAAATTCAGTGTTTTTTCCAGTAAATGTATTAATATGTCCAAACTTTTGTCTTATATCATAAGTTAAATCACATTCATTTACAAAATGTTTAACTGAACCCGTAACTCCACAATTATAACATAACTCATTTTCTTGTAGACCGAATCTCTTTAGGTACTCCGGGAAGCGTCCATGTCCTGTGATAATTTGATTAAGATCCAGGCAGCATGAAATACATTTATTATATGTAGGGATCAAACTATAACTGTAATCCTTTTTTCTATCAGACTCATTCCAATCCTTTTTCCACATATCAATATAAAATTGTTTTATTTTATTTACAAGAATTCTTCTAGATGGTTGGACAATGGAACACTCCCCGGATTCGCCCATAACTGCCTCCTTGGCCAACACATCGGCCCTTTCGTTACCCAAAATCCCAACATGGGACTTAACCCATTTAAATTTCACAACATGAATTTTGGTGATTTCTTCATAGAGACATTTAATATCAACAACTAATGAGTTTTTACATTCATAATTTTTTAAGGCCTGGAGACCAGACAGACAATCACTATAAATTGATATTTTATAATGTATAAATAAGTTATCCCTTATCCATCTCAAAGCATAAAAAATAGCTGCCAATTCTGCCTGGAACACTGAATTAAAATTTTCCAATTTAATTTTATCATTGTAAATTTCAGTACCATAGTAATATACAACATAAGAAAAACCTATCTTACCATCGATTCCAGAACCATCTGTAAAAATGTCAATTTCACCAAATTCAACAAAATGAAATTCATAATCAATAATAACTCTTTTAGCAGGGTGTATACAATAAGGATCCAAGTTATAAAAAGCAGTACAACAAGCAAAAAATCCCTCATAATGAATAAAATCAATCTTATTAGTAGATAATAAAAATTTATCGTAATAATACCTATAAAATATAGAAAGAGGCGGTGTGCCGGCCAAGATGCAGAGAATTTCAGATGGAGTAGTTTTGAAACACCTAGTCAGTGACAGAAGCCAGGGCCGCTGAATTGTTATTAACTTATTCCTTATTCTTTGGAGTCCCGCCGCCCTAGAGCCCCAACTACCTATTCCATACATTATTATAGGTATGATAACAGCATTATAAATCATTCTGAGTATATTTCTTTTAGTAATCAATACTTTTTTTGTAAAATTTCTTTTATAAAATAATAAAATTGCATCAGATTTCTTCTGAATTTCTTTAAAATGAAGTTCGAAATTTAATTTATCATCTATAATTACACCCAAATATTTCATGTGATCTACTCTTTTCAACAGGGTACCATAAAATCTTAGCCTGGGTGGTCTAGTATTTTTGTGGCCCTAGGGAAAAACATATATGAAGTCTTTCGCAAATTAAAAATCAACTTCTCATCCTCGGCCCAGTTCTTTAGAATATCACTCACCAGTTGAAAACGCTGTTCTAATTTTTCTAAAGATACATCATATATTACATATAAAATATCGTCTGCATAGCAGATCACATTTACGTATTCAGGAAGAGAAACATTTAATAACTTAAAAATAACGGCGCTCCAGAGCAGCGGAGCACTAGGCGAGCCCTGAGGGCATCCTTTATACACATTTTTAAAAATTTTAAAATCAGCATCATAAGAAAATACAACCTTTCTGTTATTAAAATAATTACACAAAATTGCAAAAATATTTTTAGGTATTTTAAAATTATCAAGGGTGGAGAGCAATGAATTCCATATAACAGAATCAAAAGCCTTTGAAACGTCGAAAGAAACAATTATCACATGAAAATCTTTCTTCTTTTGAACTATAGTGTTTGTTAAATCATAAAGTGCATCATTTGTTGACCTTCCCGAAACAAAACCGAACTGTCTATTTGAAATAAAATTATTCTCCAAGAAAAAATGATATAACCTATTGGTAAGCAATTTGTCCAGAACTTTTCCAAAGAATTTCAATAAACAAATAGGTCTAACTGCCTGGTCACCCTTTGGAATGAATATTACTCTTGAGATCTTCCACACTCCCGGAAAAATCGACAAACTAAAACATTTATTATAAAGTAGAATGAAAAATTTCTCAAAATTTTTAAATAAACATTTAACCATAACAGCATGTATACAGTCAATTCCAGGAGCACTTTTATTTCTCAATTTTCCCACAACATAACGAATCTCATCTATAGAAAATAAAACATCATCAGCACCACAGTTTGGAGATGTTAAAAGTTCATCTTTAACAATACCATCCTCAGGATTTCCACAATCAAAGTTTTCCATAAAATAATCCCTAATAACATCAGAAAATTCATCAGTACTCTGCTCATCTTTCCTTATAATCACGTGGGAAGGTCTAGATTTACGTGTTGCCGATCAAAAGTAGCAATCATAGTAGTCTTTATTATCCAAAAAATGCTTCATCTTATATTCATATTTTGTCTTTTTAATCTTTTTTCGATAGAGAGCCATTTCCTTTTTATATAATATTTTTCTTTCTCTTCGAGTGTCTTCATCAATTTGTCTAACTTGATAATGTTTTCTTAAAGCCCTTATTCTTCGTTTACATCTCTGTAAATCAGCGTTCCACCAATATGTCATCTCTACTTTCCTTTTACGTAAAATTAGATGTTTCTTAGCATTCTTTACTATTAAGTTTTCAAATTCCTCAACAAATTCATCAAGGATAATAGGATCATAAATTCCATTCAATCTTTTTCTCATCTGATCTATATTTGGTTTTAGTTTTCTGCAAAATTTATTCAGTCTATAAATATTCTTTGTGAACACAATATTTTTATAATATATTGGCTGGACATCACAGATTTCAAAAGAGACATACCGGTGATCGCTTAAACTTTCCTCTTTATAAATCTTCAGTTCGGTATTAAATGTCGATAATGAGGAAGAACCTAGGATTAAATCTGTCCAACCCTCCCCGACAGCAGATACAAAAGTTGGTAAAGAGTCCATTTGATTAAATAAAATCAAATCATTCTGTATTATAAAATCCGTAGTTAAAGATCCCCGATTATCAACTATTCTTGCCCCCCAGTCAAAATTTTTGGAATTAAAATCACCAATAATAATAAAATACTTATACATTTCCAAAACCTGTTCCAACCTTGTTAAATGTAAATGTAAATTTTCTGCAGGGGAGAAATAAACGGACACAATTCCTAAAACAAATTGATCCATCCTTAAAGAAATGGCTATAATTTCATTCATTTTACAATCGACAATAAATTCACTTTCATCATTTGTGACAATAATGGCTGATCTGCCTTTTTCATCATATACCGCTCTCCACCCTTTATTTAAATAGGGCATCTTATCATTTATAAAATAAGGCTCTTGCACTGTAATCAAATCAAAATTTTTATCTAAAATATTTTCAACCGCGGCCAACTGGCAAGCTGCCACCGCACAGTGATTCAGATTAATATTTAATATTTTCATATCCAAGGGAATAATAAAAAATAAAACAATTACAAATATAAAATTACATGCCATAAAAACAGATAAAGCAGTTAAAATAATGACAAGCACTGAAAAAAACAGCCCAATCGCAGTTATAATTAATTAAAATCCAAAACAATACTATTCCAATATACGCAAATGTTCAGAAATAAATTTAATCTCACGCTTATAAAGTTCACAATCCTTTGCCAAAACATGATGATTCACATCAAAACGAGTACCATATTTCAAATTCGAATCCTTACAGTTAGCACATATTTCCTTTTCTTTAATACAATTTCTAACTACATGAGATTCTGAACACTTGATACAAGTAACATCATTTTTACAATGTTTAGTGGTGTGTCCAAATTTGAAGCAACGTAAACATCTCTTTGGCCTAAGATAAAGTTTTGCTACATAGGCCTTCCATCCAACACGAACTCTGTTATCCTCTAAAATTGAGGATTGACACTGGGGATCCACACGAAAAACTCTATGAGTAACTTCACTTGATTCTTTACATTTTATCCTAAATAATGGACGCACACAGTCGCCAGAACAACCACACTTACTCCTCATTTTATCAGCAATTTCATCATCTTCTACATAGTTGCACACATTATATACAATAAGTTTTGGCTGTATAAATCTTTTTTTCTGTGTATACAACTTATCTTTTAAATTTTCTTTAGAATCAATAA
Organism: Stegodyphus dumicola; assembly: GCF_044657685.1. Lineage (NCBI taxonomy): Eukaryota > Metazoa > Arthropoda > Arachnida > Araneae > Eresidae > Stegodyphus > Stegodyphus dumicola. The sequence continues at coordinate 13,313,227 of NC_140772.1, read as the reverse complement.
CATTTTGAACCATATCAACTTGTTTACTCTCTTTAAATCTCATAACTAAATCACCGTTTCTTTTAACAAAAGAACTCATAATCTGTGCATCCATATCATCAGGTTTTACATTCACAATTAATTCATCATAGACATCAATTCCAGGCATCGCTGGTCTAACAACTAATTCATTTTCTTTCCAATTCTTATTATCCATAAATCTATTCTTTTTATTCTCTTGTTTATGTCGATTTTCCCGAAGAGTACTTTTAATCTCATCGATGCCCCGTTTAATGTCCAATAAAACATCCGTTTTCGAATGTATAAAATTATCTTCAATACTTCTTAAATTCTGTGCAACAAGTAATTCAACAACTTTGTCGATTCCCCCTGCCAATCCTTCAGTAATCTCACGTGAGACCCTTCTAACTTTTAATTTATCAACAAATTCATAGAGGGCCCTAACAGCAGAAAGGACGCTTCCCAATTTCTCATCATCATTTAATTTTTCATTATCACAATCCATCTTTTCTTTCGTTATATCAGAACCATCCAATATTTCACTATCAACACCTGTAAATTCTTTCTCCACATCATTTTTCAGTCGACTCATTATAACAAAAATAAATATCAAGATTACAATACTGCGACAGGGCTGTGTATAAAATATTCAGAATTAAAACATATTTACAAATCTAAAATACAAAGTAAATATATTTAAAAACAATATAAATCACAAAAATGGTCTGTATCACACAAAATTCAAGTTTGCAATCTTTTAAAATTCACAAAACAGCAGAAAAAACATTAAATTTTAAAATATAAATGTTCTGCTCAAAATAAATAAATCGACCAAGGGGCCAAAATTACATTCAATAATGCACCAAAAGATCGATCAGTTATTCCTGGTAATATTCATAAACTCAGATCAAGTTTTTATCAATTGGCCAAAAGTCTTATGTAGGAAGTGCAAAACAAGAAGCCTTCAAAGGTAAACAAATAGCGGCCACATTAAGCCTAACGTCACTCAAAAAGTTTAAGTGCAAATATTAAATTAAATATTCAATCAATCACTATGCTTTTAACCATGGACTTAAAGTAAGTAATAAAGAGTCTAAAACATAAATCAGAAGTCATTTGCGCAGTAAATCCATGAAATAATAAGCAAAAATCTATTCATCGTATGCTAATGATCCGGCTAGCACTTGCAGAAATTCAAAGTCCGTGAATCTTCAAAAATACGACTTCTAGTTCGAAATAAAGTTATAAAACACAGATCGGAACACAAAACAAGTCAGAAAAATGCACTTTAACTCACTTAATTCAAATATTTACCAAGATATAAGATTGTAACAGAACAAGGCACAGACTACCTAACCAGGAATGGCAGAGTTGCTGGAATACCTCTGAAATGGAATACCTTGCAATTGTGGGAGATCGAACGCATGCTTGCAGCCATGATGCATGGTGTTGTTTGAGTGGAGAAATAAAATGCTTATATCTTAAACATACAGGTAAAAGAGGAAAGCCTCAAAGTATTAATTTTTGTAGTAAAACATTTGCAAAATCCTCTTATTTTAGGTATGCAGATTTTAAGAGCCGCGAGGGCCAAATTGAATTTTCAGGATAGTTCGATTGTGTTGGAGATGGACCAGAAGGGTGGTGGAACCAGTGAAACAACCGCAAGTTGACCTTAGCCATTTGAATGACCATGAAAGTCAAGCCATCCAGCAAGTGGTGAGTACTTTTTCAAACTTGTTTTCAGAAAGGCCTGGTAGCTGTCAAATAGTTACGCATGAGATACAGTTAACTGCCGAAAAACCTTGTAGGACTAAACCGTATCGTTATGATAAACAAAAAGACCTAATCATCGAAGAACATATTCAGGAAATGTTAAAGAACAAAATAATAACACCCATAAATAGTGAGTACGCGTGTCCAGTCGTAATATGTCGGGAAAAGAACGAGTTTCGTCCTTCGGATAAAAGGGCTTGGAGGTTTGCTATCGATTACAGAAAACTTAATAGTATTACTAAATTCCCAGTTTACCCTTTGCCGGTTCTAGAGGAAATTATTAGAAAGATTAAATCTACAAGATACATGACTACTTTGGACTTAACGTCTGGCTACTATCAAATAGCTATGAGACCCGAAGACATACATAAAACCGCGTTTATGACAAAATCGGGCACTTATGCATTTTTACGCATGTCCTTTGGGTTGTGTGGGGCCCCAACAACATTCCAGAGAGCTATGGACATTGTTCTAAAGCCTGTCCTAGGAAAATCAACTTTAATCTATCTAGATGATATAATTATAACGAGTAGTACGTTGGAACAACATATTAAAGATCTAGAAGAAGTTTTTAAATTATTAAAAGAGGCCGGTCTTACAATTAACGCCTCAAAATGCAAGTTCGCAACTAAAGAACTTAAATATCTGGGTTATAAAATTTCGCAAAAGGATATAGAAACTCAAGATTCAAAAATAAAAGCAATCAAGAATTTCCCACCTCCCAACACCGCCAAGAAACTTTCTTCTTTCCTTGGGTTATGTTCTTATTATCCGTCATTCATAAAAGATTTCGCTAATATTGTTGAACCCCTGTTAGTAATTAAAAGAAAGAAAAGTAAATTCACGTGGACAGCGGAAGCAAATACCGCATTTGAAAGATTAAAAGAAGCGCTCATCAATGCCTTTGTTTTGAAATTCCCGGAGGGGGACGAAAACCTGGAAATTGCAGAAACATTAGCAAAGTACAAAAATTTAGTACAAAAATTTCGAGTTTATTTCGGCAAAGCGCCACTAACAGTCTTTTCGGATCATGCGGCTTTTGGTAGACTTTACTCGGGGAAAAACCTAACGCCCAGGTTAATAAGATGGGCTTTAAAACTCCAAGAATATAATCTAATAATAAAATATAAACCGGGTAAGGAAAACAATGTAGCTGACGCACTTTCTTGTATAAAACTGGACGATGAAGGTAATAAACTTAAATGTGCTGTGTTGACTTCAAAAATTTTAGATTCTAGAGATACAATTATCGCTGAACTGAAAGCTGATCCTGAATTTGGAAGTATCTATGCATATTTGAAAGACCCCGAAAGCTTTGAGCACACAGATATCGATGAGATAAGAAACAGAGCAGAAAACTGTGAAATAATAGATAATTTATTATTTTATACGAAAAAAACAAACGAAAATCTCGAGTACAAACCAGTCATCCCAGCCTCGCTTCGATTAAGCATTTTGAAGGAATTACACGACGCGAAAACAGCGGGTCATTTAGGGGTCAGAAAGACTTTAAAAAGGGTACGCGAGGCGGTATATTTCTCGCAAATATACAAAATAGTAACTGCGTATGTCAGGTCCTGCAGTCAATGTCAGTTAATAAATGATATTAATTACAGCCCGGCCGGGTACTTAAATAGCATTCGCGCTACATTTCCGAATGAAATTTTAGGCATAGATCTTCTTGGTCCTTTCCCCCAGAGTGAGTTAAATAAAAATAGTTTTCTTTTAGTAATTGTAGATCACTTTCAAAATGGACAGAAATTGTTCCACTTAAACGCGCGTCAGCCAAAACAGTCGCAGATGCATTCTCACACAGATACAATTTAAAATACGGTGCACCGATAAAAGTCATTAGCGATAACGGTAAACAATTCATTAGTCAAATATTTGAAAACATATGCACTGGACTTGGCATACTTCATATCAAAATGGTTCCGTATAGACCACAGGCAAACATAGCAGAAAGAGTTAATAAAAACATTGTAAAAATAATTCGCAGTTAGTTTAGCACACATCAGAAGTGCTGGGAGGCTACATAAATGAGTTAGCTTATGCTTTAAAAACGGCAAATCACGATAGTACGGGAAAAACCCCAGCAGAATTATTTTTAGGCTGAAAGTTAATTACGCCTTTCGATAAATTATTCTTTGTGCAGTAAAGAGAGCAAGAATTTAAACAGAAAGATGTGAAAAAACTTATTGACCAGGCGCTGAAAAGCTCGGATACGGCAAGAAATAGGCAAAAAGTATATTACGATAGAAAACGGCGTGAAGCAGATTTTAAAGTCGGGGATAAAGTATTGAAGCGGAAATTTTCTTTATCAAGTGCCCCAGACAAACTGCAAAGTTAGCTCCAAAATTTGAAGGCCCCTATGTAATTCAGGAAATCAAAGGAGTCGTATTGTACCTTAAGAACGAGAGAGGGGAAATCTGTAAAGCAAGTCCCGACCAGGTGAAAAAATACTATAATCCAAATGATTTTGAAATCCTTAAAGGTTTCTAGCAGGACTCAAGCGTAAAAGAAGTAGAAGGTCCAGAAATAACGTCACCCGTTCCACCACCCAAGAAGCAGAGAACTGAAGAGAGACCTAGCCTTTCTACAACCCAGGCGACGGTACCGAAAAGAAAAACGAAAACTTTCAGACTCCAGCATTGAAGAAAATCAAGAATGCAAAGCCACCGCGTAAAGAAACCTTGGTAAAGAGGAAAACACCACCTACAACGTATCACAGTAGAAATTATACATCAAGGAGAACGCTCCCGGGGCCAGAGAGTCAGGTGCAAACAAGGCCGCCGTTCCCGAAAATAAAAAGACAGCAGGAGGAACGAAAAGACCAACACCAACAGAAGAAATTCAAGCATGACTCCAGACCGGAGGACGGCAAGACCAGCCGTCCAGGGAAAAAACGAAAAAGACAGCAACCCGACGACTACTACTCCAAGAGGCCAGCATGCAGAGCACGAAAAAGAAAAACTAATGTGGACGACACTCAGAGGTCATTAAGGAGAAGATTGACGTCCATGAAACCTATAACGTGGGAACAGTTCTGCCAGAAAAGAATGACGGAGTTCCAATCATCGAAAACTCAAAGATAAGTTAAAATCTTCTATAAAATTTTTTTCTTTTGTTCCAAAATGTTATGCGTAAATACGAACTTCTATGTTTTGACGAAAGTCAATGTGTGTCGGTTGAGACTTAGTTTTGTTTTACCTTATTTAGCTAAGGAAAAAGTATTATTTTCTTTCAGTATAAAATCTAAGAACAAGCAGATTCTGTTGGTCGAAAGACTAATTCTGTTATGTTAAAGCCAAAATTTGGCCGAAGATAAAAATAACTTCGTATTCTTGTATTAAAAAGAAGTTTAGTTTCAGTGCCGCCAGCTTGGCGAAGAATGAGTAAAGTAAAAATTTATTTTTCTCTTATTAATTTTATGGTAAATTGTAAAAAGTCATATGTATTAGAATTTTGTAAATATACGTAAATACTTGAAAGTTATGTAAAAGTAGAATTTAGTCTAGAAGCATAAAATTTGAGATGCTAAAAGTAAATGCTCAAAAGCAATGAATTCAAATTTAAGTATTAAACTGTAGATAAAATCATGCTTTAGAGCGAAAGCCTGCATGTCTAAAGATGAATGAGGGGGAAGTTAGAATGAATGTGTTTTGTAGGGTTCTCCACCTACACTTGAATTTTAAGAATGTTAAAGTAGCTCATCGAGTTGTAGAATGTCGAGTAAGGTGTGTCTATTTGGTCGTTGAATTCTAACAAATCATTGTAGAAGTGTTGTAATACTAAAACACGAATATTCCCGTTTGACACCACACATGGTGGAGAGCCAGGGTCAAGTTAAATTAATGTTTGAATATTTGAATGAATGTGAATTAAGCAGTAACTAAGGAAAATAAATCGTTTAAAAACAAAAAATTATTCAGTGTCAAGAAAGTGTAAATTATAATGTATTTAGAAAGATACTGAAACTTATTCCTTCCAGATGCTGGAAGGAAAAGAACAAAATTGATTGCTGAAGTCCAGGAAAAGGTGCTGTAAGAAGAGAGATTTAATTAAGTATACTCAGAAATTTTATTACCTTTTGTGAGATAAGATTTTTTTTATGTAAACGAGACTCTCAAAATTTAGTTCAGAATTGTAGAAACCTTTCAACAGGTCGTTTGTAGAACCTGCTTCCAAGTTTTCCAAATTCTGGCAGCGGGAAATGTAGGGTTTATATTTATTTTAACTAACATTTATTTTAAGTTTAAACTATCTTTCCTGTCAAGCCTTACTTTCCCCTGGAACTGCCAATGCCAGAGGTGCCCACCAGCGGCCGAGCGGTAAAGTCGCTGAACACTGGTAGTTTGGTCCGAGGTTCGAATCCCGCGAACGGGCTGGCTGCATGGGCGTTTTCGTGGATTTCCCCATGTGTAACGTGTATACGAGCCAGTTTCCCTTAGAAAGTCCTCCACGAAAGGCATCCCTCCTCTTAGGCAGATAGCCCTAGTGTGCTTTGCCATAATTAAATACACCACACCGCCAATGCCAGAGTATGTAAATTTTAGTAGAACGCGCAAGGATTCAAATTATCAGCGGAAGTATTCTGAGTTATATAGAAAGGAAACGAGTTCGAAGTGTGCTTTCTTGCTTCACGAGTGTGGAGGTGGCTAGTTAGAAATTGAAGAACCACGCGTTTCGGCTTGTGTGCTTGCCTCGGCAAATGGTTAATCGTTCATTGTAATATTCAGAGTTTGCTGAATTATCAGCGGTACTTTAGAACGCGGTGAGGTTAGTTACGTTTAGAGAGCCTCGTAGTTAGTCTCTTGTTATTATCTCTTTTTAGTTTCTTATTTTTATTTTACCGACGGGTCGGCGTAGTTTGTGAGCGTCAAGAGCACGCATTTGTAGTTTCTAAAGTTGGATAAAAAGGGACTTAAACCCTTCTCAAGACTCTGTCTAATTTCCAGTTTCAGCAGTCGCCACTTTGTTGCGTGCAGGTTGGAGGCGCGCAACTTTACAGCTTTTATGAGAAAATTTCTGGATCTAAGATTCAAAGTGCAAACATTTTTAAGGACATACACACACACTGTAAAAAAAAATCTGTAAGGTTACTAAGAAAACTCATGGAAACTGGGATGCCATGGGTTATTTGAGTAACAGAAACAGGTGTTTTCTTTGTAACATTACAAGAGTTTTGCCTGTAATGGTTACAAATCTTTTTCTTGTAATATCACAGCATATAGTTATGTAAGTAGAACATATTTTTCTCATGTAAATTCCCAAACGATATATGTGTAATGGTTACAGATTATTTGCGTGTAATATTACAGCAAATAATTATGTAAAAAGAACATGTTTTTCTCATGTAAAATCTCAACAGATATATCTGTAACCGTTACAGGTTATTTGCTTGTATTATTATAGCAAGTTATTATGTGAGTAGAAGATACTTTTCTTACGTAAAATTCCAATGGTTGTATCTGTAAAGGTTTCAGATTATTTCCTTCTAATATCCCATTAAGTAATTATGTGTGTAGAATATATTTTTCATAGATAATACTAAAGGATATGTCTATAAAAGTAATAGATTTTTTGTCTAAAATGATGCTTATTATAATAAAATATATTGAAATCAAAATGTTTTGAGTAAAACAATATCTGCATGTGTATATCATTATACAGATATATGCAAGTGAAGCATAATAGTTTGGCTTTTTAAATGAGTCAATTTGACCTCAGAATAGCATTAATTTAAAAGATGTGCTTTCAACAGCAATGTTCTTTTTTCAAAAAGTAACATTAGTCTGTTGCAGACTATTTTTGTTTTATGAAGAGAAACTTATGTCTGATATTATTGAAAGGCCTTTCATATTATCATTTTGATTAATTTAAAAGTTCAAATTGATATGCTACTCCTTATATTTGCCCTGTAAAATAGCTGAAAAAAATAGTATGTTTTATATGCATGTTTTAGTGTCAGTTAATAAGATATGTTCTAGAACTTTCTTTTTAGTAATTTTAGTTAAAATAGACACATGTTGCTTTAGATTTAACTTATATGAGTAAACGTGTTGCATGTTGATATGATCATATTATAACAGTAAAAGACATTTCGTGAAATATTTCTATGAAGAACTCAGAACAACTGTTCTTCATATTTCAAAAATATATTCTCTCCTTCTAAAAAATGACATTTTCAGTAAATTAAAGAATTCAACATAGCAATGAACTTCATTTTGTTACTACAAGGAATTCAAATTTTGTTCATACGCTTGAATTACAACGTCTAACTAATTTTTTTATTCTTATTTGCACTCAGTGTTTGTCAACAGTCTGCTATTGTTTGAAATAATGCATAACTTTTTTACTTATCTTCAAATAATTTCCTTTGAATTAACAGATAGAGGTCTTTCATTAAAAACCTAATGTCATGCTTTTTGAATAAGCATAAAACTTTGCCAACTGACCTTAATTTTTAAAGCCTTGTTTCCCTTAAAATTCTTAATACAATTATGCCTTTAAGAAATTTATTTCTAAAATTAATACTTCAGTTTAGCTTAAAATTTAATGCATTTTAATTTTACCTATAATTTTTTACAAACATATTATGTAATAAATCTAAGCTTAATATTTATCATTTCGAAAGTGATACTAAAAAGTATTCCTAGTTATTATAAATTTCGAGATTCGCATACAAAATAGTGAAATAAACATGTGACAACAGAAAACAAACTTTATGCTCTCTCTATATTACAGCATGTTAATTAAGAAGTTTATTGAATTTATAATTTTATTGTGAAACACTATGAAGCAAATAATAAGCTAATTAAAATACAGAAGTAAAAATAATTTATTACTTAATTCATAAACTTTACATAAAACCTGAAAAAAAGAATTAATTAAAAAATAACATAATATAATTTAATAAACATTTCATAAAACTTCGTTTTGACTTCTTGGAAAAAATGAATGGTTTTTCTCCTCTTTGTAAACCATGTCTCCTAAATAAAGAAAAAAACATTTCCTTTAAAATCATAATCATGCTCTTAAAAAGCTTATAAAAATTATTTTAATAGATGTTTTAAACATGTGCTTATATAACACTTTTAATCATATTTCTTTATAATATCATAATTAATTAAGAACAGCTTAAATTCTTTAAAAAATTGGATTACAGTGAACCGTCTCATTACGACAAGCTACCTCAGTCAATCACTTTTTAAATTTAACCAGCATTCCTCATAAAATAACTAATTAGTAAACATAACTTCTCTAGGATGCCCACTATCATTTAAAGATCAAAATTTTCAGGAATCACGTATAGCTAGCTTAGAGAAGGTTCATTGTACAAAAACAGCCAATATTCAAATATTTTCATAAATGAAGCCACCATAGTTATTAAATATAATATACAGTATACTTATATTCAGAATTCAGAACTTGAATAAATTTCTCGAACTGTTTTAGCATTCGAAAAATATTATATTTATTACCTTAAATTTCTAAAACAATATTACATATTCGTCCAAAGGAATCACTGAGACTCGGACAACATTTTTCCCCTAGCTTTCTTTTAGCACAGGATTCTGAATATGTTTTAAAGATTTAGGTAATGTTTGTCTTCCTTAAGGCGCTCACAAAACTAGTTACCCTAAATGTTTTGTCCGCAGAGTGGTCATTTTCATCTTACTAACTGATTTGCTAGTGGATTTTGGGTGCATGGCCTATCATTGATGAAACAATAATAGTGAACAGCTTCAAGAAAATGGGGATATCTAATGCTCTTGATGCCATATTCCCACTTATTTTTACTAATTTTATCTTCCAAAAATTAAGAGGGAAAAATTAAACGAATAATTTAATTTCCAAAGGACATTCACAGTAGGAATATAACAAAGGAAAAGTAATCATGGATAAACTACTACTATCACAATATTATTTATTTAAAAGAAACCTCTATTTCAATAAGAATACACATAATTGCAACATCTAATAAGTTATCTCATTTCTTCTTTATAATTTGAACTTCTGTCATTCTCATTGTTGTTCTTGCAAATCCTTAGGCCTCAGATCATACATAAATAATTAGAGAAGGTTGTGGTCCGATGCTTGCCAGGGTGAACATTCAGCTGATATGACAAAATTGCACAGTGATTGGCAGTTAGTATTTGCTTTCACTATCATAGATCATTGTTTGTATTAGGCTGACATAATATTCAACAGTTAGAAGAGAAAGATTCAACGGGGCCTTAAGTGTGCAAGTTTGCCTTTGTTAGTATGACAAAAACAATCATTATGTTGATAAATCCATTTTAAAATCTTGGGATATTCATTTTCTGAATGCATTAAAAGGGGGAAAATTATGTAAATATTTTTTTAATTTTCAGAATCTGGTTCTAAAGCTGGGTGGGGTGGAATATGCAACGCAATACGGTAATTCTGAAGATCATTGCTCGTGGCAGTACAAACTAAACGGTGATAACTTGCATGCTGTAGAAGAAGACACAAATTGCAGTTCCAGATGCATTAAATGCTTTGAGGTCTAGGGAGTAGCAGTGGGCAATACTAAGAGTGAAATTCAAGGTATAGGGAAGTAGGAATGAAAATTACTTTTATCAGATAACTTAAATGGTTATGTTGCTAAGCGTTCTTATTGGAATGTAGGTTTCTTTTAAATAATAATACTGTGATAGTTACCAGTAGTTCATTCATGAATATTTTTGATTGGTTATGATCTTATTGTAATCACATCCTTCAAAATTAAATTGATTGCTTAATTTCCCCCTTGATTTTCATACTATAATATTCGTAAAAAGGAAGAAAAAAGTCTGCAAGTAAACATAACTCCTCTTTCTCCCTCTCTCTCTCTCTATATATATATATAGGTATGTATCTTCGTGTGCAACTAAGCAAACCAAATGTGACTTTTTCTTCTTTAAAAAAATTGTGGAAATAAATAGAATTAAGTTCATTTCAAAGACTTATGACACATGAAATATACATGATCAAAATAAATTAGAAAATTAAGTTCAAATAAATTTTAAGCTAAATTACGTGTTGCAATGTAAGTTGCAATAATTCAGTTGTAATAATTAATACTAACAAAACCAAACATCATATTCCCATTCTGCAAAGTATAAAAATTCTTCTGCAAAACTAAAAAAATGACTAACACTTTGGCTTATTTGATAACTTTCAAATTCACTCCTTTGTTTGAATTTAGAATTTATAACTTTAATTTTCCACAGAAATTTGTTTTTGATTTTAAAAAATTTCACTGGCATAATTTCATTCACTTCAGCATATATTAATAGATGCAGAAGGTTTTTGTACCTTACATAATTTTAAATATTATGTAAACTAACGTAATTAAAAACAAAAGCAAAACATAGATCAGAAACAGCATAAAATTTAATTAATAATTACTACTAGTGTCACACAAAATGCTATGAAATTAATTAATAAAATAAGAATGAGATAAAATATATAGAATTAATTTTCCACATGTGTGAAGTTTGGAAGTTTTACGTTAAATATTTTTTTTTAATTAAGTATTTTTAAAAATGAGCCCTTAAAGCATGGGACCTTTCGTAATTAGAACTTGCAAATCCACTTCGCTAGTCTTTCATAACATTGCTTTTCTTTTATTAACAAGAAATATTGCATTCAGTTATTTAATTTAAGATATCAAAAATAATGCTACTGAAAGGCATGAATACTTACTTAAATTTGAAATTAATTTGGTTGACTTAAAATAATATTTAAAAAAATAAATCTTCATATATACGTTTAAAAATCAGACTTTATTAATTTTCTTTTATTTGAACGATATCTGAATTCTGCCTTAGTTTGGACTAGTTAATCATTGGGCAATTAAATGCCAAGCTATAAGAGAACTAATGTAGTTTACAAATGCACTGAATTTTATTTCCGGTATTAACTTTCAAAGAAAGTAAAATTTTCTGCATATTTGCATCATTTGGATTGATAGAATATGGCAAAGCATGCAAAGGCTATCAGCCTAAATGGAAGTATATATTCATGGGCGGTTTTGTAAGGAAAAGTAGCTTGCATTTCCATTTATTCATGTGTGTATATATATATTTACATTGTTAATGTTAAAATCAATGCTTCATTAAAAATTCATTATTATTTTATTTTTAATACAACATACAGATACAGAATTGTTTTAAATTCCAATAAACAATAATAATTCATTTTTAAGAAAACTTATTTTATGATTTATATATTATATTACATGAATAAGAGAAACATTTGTCAAGAAATGTATTAAACTTGCATTAGCAGATTCATGCTATCCTAGTAACAAGACTATCATACTTCAAAACTGTATTAAAACTGGGCAAAATAAAATCAACATAAATTCTACATTAAATTTTTAAAAACTTATAAGTATGCAATGGTAGTTATATATACAATATCATATATGTTGTCATTTATAAAATATTAATGAAATGATATTTTTGGAAATAATGCACAAAATTTTAGTTTTGTTTTATAATTAGTTTAACGAATTGTTAGAAAAATATTTTAGGTCATTTCCATTTTTGCCCTGTTGATATTGGTATATTAAAATATATGGAATAATTAAGTTGCATCTAGTTAGTAAAACAAAACATTACGAAAAGTACGATACGGCATATTTTTAATCAATATAATTACTTCATTTTGGAATTATAATATTTTCGTAAGAAATTAATACCACTGAAAAAAATATTATTACACTAAAGGAATAAACGAGATTCTCGACCGCTTTGTTCAAGTTTTTGTAATTTTACTTCATAACACACTCGTACATAAACATATTAGACTGAATTATAAACCAGGTATAACTAATTAGATAACTAATAACTGTATGTAATAATAATCCTAGAAAAAGAATAAACTAAACCTAGTAAGCAAAAAAATATATACATTACATTCAGAATTCTTTTAAAAATATATACATTACATGTTTATATAAACGTTTCTCGCAAGGCCTGCCGGGAAAAAGATGTCAAACGTTCTTTGGTCAGACGATTGGAAAAGAACGCTAAAATGATTAGTTTTGTTTTCAACAACCACATTACCATTTCAATTATATACCACAAACAGTGATTAAATTTTGGAATAATTAGTTTTAAATAATAATACGGGCAATTTAAGGCGTAATTTATCGGATGCACAATGACAAAATACTACTATTAGATCTGCATTTGGAATAAATATTTTGCACTCTTTCAACTCATTAGACATTACGAACACTGATATTAATTAATCGCAAAGCTTAAACGTTTAAATACTTACTCACTACATATAACAGTGCAAAGTGCATGAGAATAATCTGCATAAAATGAACAAAAAATATTTCAAACAGTAATTGTAAACACTTTCTTACTTACCTGCGCTATACAACCAACATGCATTCAGCCGTGTTTTTTTCTGCAACTAGCTTTCAAACACTTTTCTCCTGATTGGCTAATTTCCAGTCAGTCACGTGATTCTTCCGCGCGGCTACTGAAACATTATCTGTAATGTTACAAGCAAATCAGCTGTTACCGCTACAGTTTGCTTTCAACCTGTTACCATTACAGGAAATTCTTCTGTAACTTTTTGATTTCTGTAACTTTACAAAACTTTTGCCTGTAAAGAGCGAACTTTGTTTTTACAGTGCACACAAACACAGAAAAATTATTTTTGCCTTGAGATTTTTTTTGGTGAGTAATTTGAGGAGCTATAATTCTAAGCCTTCGATTTAGTTTGTTTTAATTTGCGCCATTGTAGAAATACGATTCGAAATCCAAATGTTTGTGGGGGCACACATTCACAGAAAATTATATTTTGCCCTTAGATTCATTTAAGGTCACGCATGCAATCCTTTGTCTAAATGATATTTATTTAAGTACAGGAAAACTTATTCTTCAGCTGCAGAAGTGCAAATAACCTTCGAAACCTAGTCCTGCAAATTTATGAATATTATGCCGATTCTTGTTGCTCTTATTCCTCCAATAATCTTTATTCAGAGTGTTAGTTTACGAAAACTATATTATAAGATTATTCTGTATAGAACGCAAAAGTATACTTGTTTCACTTCTGTTATAAACACAATAAGAAAGAACAGCAATAATGTTTATGATCAGCTGCAGTCATTTAGAAATCTATCAAAGAATTAATTTAAAATACGAAAATCATAAAATATAGCAACCGATGCGCAAACAAATAAATAAAAAGGTCAAGCAGTAAATTTGGAACAGCGCATTAGAGATTTTCAAAAGTTGACAGTGAAAAGACTCTCTTTTTACATATTATTTACCAATTAAAAATGCAGTGATTCCTTTAGCAGCGACCAACTTATTTAGACAACAGGGCAAGATTCAAGCTTAATCTTCGATATTTTAAGTTACGCTGGTGTTACTGTCAATGCGAATGCATTCCATAAACATTAATCGTTATCTTGATACCACCTTCAATGTGGTTACATCACATTCCACAACATATAACAATATATTACAGCGGAAAACGGACTATAAGCAAAGAAGCCGCTGAACATCAAGAAGAATAAAAGGCGTAACGCTGAACATCTCGTGCGAAAATACCTGTCAAACGATGGCGTATTCCACCCTCTTGTGCAATGTAAAGAATTGAAAGGAAAATAGGTTGCTATAAATTAAGGAGTTCACCAAGAAAACTAGTCTTGGCTCAACCTGAAAAAAAAAGGGGGGCCAAGATAAATTTTTGAATTTCTCTGCGAATTTCGCACCAGATTTTACAAAATTTAAAATGTAAGCATAATTTGAGTCGTAGAATCGAAATGTGTAAAAAACCTGGTATGTTATTTTAGAAAAAGTCCGATTTTGTGTCAAAATACCTATGTTACAAGAGTGTTATATATAAATCTAATATACATCCTAAGTCGCGTTTTCGAGACATGTAAAACGGAATTTAAATTTCGTCAATCGTCCAAGTAGAACGAAAGAATAGACCTGTCGCCCCCCTTTTTTTTTGCGCAGTGTACTTTCACATTTCCTGGTCTAAGTGGGAGCAGAATCTTTCTTCGCTGGCCGGGGTCTGAAGCACTTAGCGCCATAAATTTAGATAAAATCTGGTATTTAAAATTATTACAGGTTAAATTTTACTTTACGTAACTAATATCAGAACTCGGGAATGATTTTCAGTGTGAGATATTATCTGTACCATCTGAGGACCTATATATAAGGCAGACGTTTAACGGTTAATAAAAAAATATCAAAAAAGAATACATCTGTCTGGTAAACAGTAAATCTTATGAGTAGTACTATGGAAGTAATGCAGCCGAATGTGTACAAACTCTATAATTGTCTCTGATTTCCACAATAATTAATGGAAAGAATTTAGCTCGAGAACTGTACTGTAGTTTAAGATCACTAACAAGTTTCTGTTGTTATTGATATGCCCTTTTCCACCATTTCTGAGAATTTTACTCAAATTAATGATCTTTGCAGAATAAGACTGGCAAGATTCGAGAAAAAATGACGACTTCTTTCCAGTCATCGGCATCGCAAGAAAATGCCGATGTTGTTCTGCCCTGGAATGAATTCTTTTTATATCCTGGTACTCGAGTCCAAAAGAATTCTAAGATTCCAAAAGTGTTAAAATAATTTTAAAATGCAATAGTCAGCATTTGTTGTTACATATTATTGCATTTCTTATGGCCTGAATTTTTTTTTCATTATTTAACGTTTTTCTGTCATATAATATATTAAGAAGTTTCCTTTCATCCCTTGCATTGCTAAACATAACGCGTCATGTTTTAAAACCAGGTTTCGAGAAAATCGTGAAGGCAATGGATTAACAGTTATTAAACTGAATTTTACAAATCCAGTGATATAATTTACGCAGAATATTCTTCAAACAGAACTACGTCCTAAGCGAAATTTAATGCAGACGAAAGTTGTATTTGAAATGACACTTTGCATATCATTTAGTGCATTGGATTTAGATGTTCTCTGGTATTTAAATCTTGTTGTCCATTTCGTCTCGATATCGAAGTATTGCGTGTGATGGAAAACGATTACTTAAATTTTTTGAATGATCATCATCACTCTGTTTCTTGCGATGGACATCATTTTACAACAGATATCATACATTAAACAGGTTTCAATCTTTTGTCGCCCGCATATAATGGCAATTTGCACTATAGTTAGACATTATTATCAGAATATATTATAAATAACTGTACTTGATTGTGTGTTAAAGTCTTCCAAATTTCCCATGAGGCTTTCTTGCACTTTCGCATGTGTTTCTGTTTTCCTGCCTATACAAATATTCTTTGTTTGCAGTTTTTAAAATAAAATGTAAATGACAGAAGAAAATATAAAATTATAAGTAATATTAAATTAATTTAGAAAACTGTAAAGTTTTAGTAGGAAGTGAAAAGGTCACTTTAAATAGATTCAAAATAAGACAGAAACTAAAATATCTCATATAGATTTGAATTATATGTTAAGAATTGGTATATACACGTGTTTAAATCTAGGATTTTAACTGGATGCTTTCGTTCCATTTCAATTTCTCATCTACATTTACCATCCGAGAAAAAAGATGTACGAATTGCTTCAGACGTTGTTTGCCGCTGGCTTAACGCACCTATAAATATTCCTATGGTCTTTGAATTATTTCACATGGGTGGCAGTTCACGCTTTGCGGTTTTCGAAAATAGAAAAAGGCCTGCAAAAATTTTATCGGGTATTGTTTCCATAACTTTGTATGTTAATTTTTTTTTTAGACTTTTGTGTTTTATTTATATACGTATGTCTTCATTTTAAGATACCGTCAAATACAGTCACCTTCGGATGGTCCTTATACATTCCTAAACAGGTTAAATGATGTTGGGTACGAATCTGTAAGGCATCGAATTCTAACCTAAAGTCGTTGATTAAGACTGGCTATCCCCTTACTGTGGTCATAGTACGTAGTGCGCATAGTGTACATAGTGTAAATATTGTAGTAAAACCATTTGGTTCTAAATTTTTAAACTTTTACACTTATTCATTGATTTAGTATTTGACTTATTTTATGGTAATAACAATTGTACTTAAATTATTATTTATTTATAATTTAAGTATTATATAATTATAAATAACTAATAATTTAAGTATTGCTTTCATTTGAGGGTAGTGTTACGAACTTCGTACATAGATAGACGCTTTTCATGCAGTTATATGTGAATTTGTTGTATTTGTGTCATTATTGTACGTAGCCCGAATTTGGAGCCTTTTTTTTCTTTTACAAAAGTATCGTTTCACGAAATTTTATTTAGCAAACTGAAAGATTTCAGAGCGAGCTATGGCAACACTAAAAGGAAAAAATATTCTTATCTCCACTGCGTGATAGTGTTTGTCGGAATTTCCCAAAATATTCTGTTTTTTTTTTTTTTTTTTTTTTTTCACAAAGTTATGTTCTTGTAAATTGTTGGTGTATGTAAATAAAGAAAACGCTTATTTAGCGTAGTATAAAACCTGAAAGCTTTCAGATTTTTTTAATCTTTATTTTATTTTTGTTTGAATGTGTTGGCGTTCAAAATGTTAAGTGGAACGAAACGTTAGATAGTTCTGTTTATTTGTTCGAATTTTATTGTTTAAAATTATTACCAATTGACGAGATGATTTGATGCATTAAAATATGAATAATTAATCGGAATATTCTGAGTTTTAGTTTCAAATATTTTTAAATAAATGCATTTCAGTTTACATTTTATATCTTTTTGAAATTTAGTAGTCGTAATGTTTTACTTTTGTATTCCCTTTAAACACGTTTTCTAGGATACCATATTTTTTATTTTCTGATTTTAAATTTTACCTTATAGGACGCAGGATTTGTTAATATTTAATGGAAGAGAAAGTAGATTGCTCTGTTTGGTGAACGTAAAATTGGGAATATTTATTCTTTCAGTTTTAGGTCGAGATGCGCATTTCCATTTTTTTAGACAAGTTTTGATTCAAACCAGTAATGGATTAAAATCCCGCATTTATTTTAATAAAACTGCATCGTCTCTTTGAGACGAAGTGGTGGTTACGAGGGTGTGTTAAATCAATGTTTGTTGAGTATTTGCGTTTGTCGCTGATGGCTGCTAATTGTGGTCGCGATGTATTTCGGAACATTCAATTTGCAATGCGAGTGAAGGCAATTCAGGTAATTTAAAACTGGCAGAATCTGTAATCAAATTAAAAAGTCCTCACCCACACATTTTTTCTTTCAAAACATATGCTTAAACCAGTATGGTTTTTCAATTTGAAAGTTTTGATAACTTTTGCGAAAAATAAAGTTAGGCTAGACATAAAACCCAGTTATGTTACATGCAGGAATTTCTATAAAGCTAAACGCTAACGGAATGATTTATCAATCGACCCTGTTAAATAAAGGTAGGTAATGCTATTTATTTTTACCAAATGTAAATTTTGATTTCTAATAGAATTTTCTATATTTACTTTGCCTGCAAATTTTAGTATTTTAATTAAGCACTACCAGTTGCTATTTGATTGATGATTAATAATACCATGAATCATTAATATGAAGGGCATATTTCTTCAGATTTCATTTACTGAAGAAATACACTGTTCTGTTTTTTTTAATGATGTGCATAAAAATTTAATTAAACCAATGTGTTTCAGTTTACTTAATAATGAAAATAATGTAATGTCAATAATTTAATACGTTTAGTAACGATTAGAAATAAAGATAACTGTAAAAATACTAGAACCAACACAAAGAAAATTTATGAATTTTTACGATCCCATAAAGAATGGCCGAAGTAACACTAATTTGTTACACCTAAATGCTAAATTAGATTCTCTGATCTACAATTTTACATAAACAATCAATTTGAGTTTTGGAGCCGTTGAAAGTTTTTGACAGAAGTTAACACTTTTCAACGAATATTTTAAGTTATTACTAATTACATACCTTTAGGACATGATATAACTTTGCTAAAAACTCATGGCATGGATATTTGCATAATTGGAATTGGTCTTTCATTTAGCTTTCAACAAGGTTTATTGTTTGAATTCGAAGCTTTAGTTCTTGTTCACTATAGAAATAAATGGTTTTATATCGCCGTTTCAAACACTTCCATAGCTGCTCAACAATCGAAAGTTAATTTAGCTTCCCCGATATTGTATGTTAGAATGATTACGTGACAAATCAGCACCGTTAACTCTATAATCGCATTGACAAAGAGTGGATTAGTATTTCTTGGAAAAACGAAGGTTGAAGATTCTTCTTCTCCATTAAACTATGTGGACGAACATAGAGAAGACATTATTCAGTTTTACTCTTTCTATAACTGGTCAGAATGCTTCACATTAGCAAAATTTATATCACGAACATTACTTGAATTTTTGCAAAGACTAAATTTGTATGTTTTGTGTTGTGAAAAGGAACTAACATATCAAATTATTTCTACATCTACTTTTATTTCTAAGTTCTTCTACAGTCGGAATTGTACTTTCCTGTGAGCAACACAATTTGAATATTTAGAGGAATTCGATGGAGCATATACTGAAACTTGTAAGGAATGTAAAAATTAGCATAATTCTGTGGATTATAAGCTTAAAAATAGCGGAAAGCACCGCTTCTGCTCTAGAAAAACCTTTAGTTCTTATGACTGTGTTCTTCGGATAGGATCCGGTGTCCCAAACCCGTGCCTGGTGGCCTGTGACCACTTAATAAAGTCATGTTAAATTCATGCCTAAGCGAGAGGGTCGCTATGTCATAGTGACTACCAGATCTCCAACGCCGTCTGATTTCCTGATCACAACAACGAAGACAAAATTTTCGGCAAGTATCATATTTCAGCCTTGAAATCATTTCAAGAGCGTAATAAGTCCCAGACTTTGGGTGCAGTGGTCCCTTGAAGAAAAGGGAACACCAAAACGTGAAATACCCACAGAGCTTTGTACGCGTTTCATTAGAACCTCCTGAATCTAGAGCTATTTCTCATAAAACCTGTGGCTATCTTCTGTTCCACCTACTGTAGAAAAAACGCAAAACGTCAGTTTCTGCTTCTTGCTGGGACGTCTACGAAGTCAGATGAAATGTCGCAGAACTATTTGGTTGTAACCGAACAATTTTATCGAATGCCATTTAGTAGCGACGAGAACAACCTGCAGCAGTCGACGTACGGCTGCGATGAGAATGGATTCTCCAATATTAAGTGCCCGTAAGTCGAAAGTTTATTCTAAATTCTAGGTATACTGCTTTTTTGTTTGTACCATTTTTATGATATTTGTTTTTGTTTCTGTACTTTGTTAATACATGTGTTTAGAGCTAACCGGCATTTGCGTTCATAGGAGAATGGTTACACTATGGTTAAGTTTATAAAGCAAAGTTCCCAGAATTCTCACTAACCTAGCAATGGAAGTTTCCAACAATTTCCTTGCCACTTCCTTTACTACCGTTAACGATATTTCCTGCATTTAAAAAAACATGTTAGATTTGCACGATGAATGAGGATTCGTGACGGTTCTAGCAAACCTCTGATATATCAGCATTACTTACTTTCTATCTTTTACATTCCTTTTTAAATTGTATTAACTTGGCTGTATTTGGTAAGGTCGTTAATTTTTTGCCAATAAGAAAAAGTATCCTCAGAACACGCTAATACGTCTTCTAAGGAGGTCACAGGCCACGAGGGACGGGTTCCACGAAGGCTTTTCGCAAGAACGCATTCATAGTCAATCCTCTAGGAGAAAAGAGGCAGTTTTCCCATCATTTTTAAACCTATAAGCCACAGAATTTTGATTATTTTCTATATCCCTTACAAAGTTACATAACATGACCCATCGAATTTCGCTAAATATCCAATACATGGTGAGCACAATACAGTGTAATTCGGTCGAAGGTGGAGGCTTAGAAATAAAAGGAGGTAGAGCAAAAATTTGATATCGTAATCTCTTTTCAAAATCAAAAGAGCGCAAGTTTAGTTTTTGTATAACTTAAGCTACTTTCGTTACAGAAGTGTTGTTCATATGAGGTAATATAAACACTTATAGAAAGCGTAACGCAGAATAATGTCTTCTGTACTTAGAAGGATACCAATCTTGAAATGTCGTTTTGCCTAGACGTATTAGTGCATATTTTGTCCGTGCAATAAAAAAGAGAGCAGTGCTGATTTGGTGCTTCATTTTAACTTACAGTATCACCTGGACTACAGTCTGAATTAGTAGCAGTTTTGATAGTATAATGTTAAGCAGATAGGAATTGTTTGGCACCTCGATATAAAATTAATTACTTCTGTATAGTGAACAAGAGCTAAAGTTTCGATTTCAAATATTGAACAGTCTTGTGTGCTTCAAATGAAAGACCTATTTTAATTATGCAAGTGTCCATATCATGAGCTTTTTAAAAACAAATATTATAACCTAAACGTAGATTTTAATTCCTAATTACTTACTTAAGTAGTCGAAGGAAGCTTCTAATGTATTGCTGTTCAAAACGGGTTGTAGGTAAAAAATAATTAATTGTCTCAAAACCGAAGTTAATATTTCATATAAGATTACAGATCAAAATCGTACATCCTTTTAATTTTATTGGGATCCGTAAAATATAGAAGCTTTCTTTCCGTTGGTTCTGCATTTTTTTGTTACGTTTATTTTTAACTCATTTTGTAAAAAATGTTAAATTAGCAATATTAATTTGTCACTATTAAAAATTAAACTACGTTGGTTAACTCATTTCTTATACACACCCGTTTTTAGCACAGTTATTTAAATCTGGTTACGAAACTTTTGATACATTTAAAAAAACAAAGAATGAAGCTGAATCTTTCTTCAGTAAATGAGATGTTTTCAGTAAGAGGAGTTATTTTTATTTAACATATGAGATGTTACGTCCATTGGATAAAAGTTTGGACAATCTTGATGTTGAAAGTGTTGCTGAGAGGTAAATGTTTGAGTAATAATTTAGGGACTGTTTCTACTTCTAGCTTTATTTGCAAGTCAGTCTAGAAAATCTTAATGTTTTTGAAGATTCTTGGCATTATTAATCAGCATTTCAATAACAACTGGCAGTTGTCAATTAAAATGCCGAAATTAGCTCGCACAGTAAATATAAATAGTTCTATCAGAAATCCGAATTCACGTTTGGAAAAAAATAAATAATAATAATATCTATTGATATTTAATAGGGCTGTTTGATAAATCAACCCATTTATCGTTTAGTTTTAAATAAATTTCTGAATCAATCGTTACTCAGTTTTATATGCAGCTTAATTTATTTTTTGAAAAATAATGTCTAGATTAGTATATTCCGGTAAGATTTAATTAGCTGAATTGTCTATTCTAACATTGCAAATTCAATTTCCGGAATACATCACGGACAAATATAACAGCCAACGCCACCTACAGAACAAGCAAACTATCTTTCTTTACTAAACCACCACTCTGCCTTAAAGAAGCAGCGCAGTTTTACTTAAAAAAGTAAAAGTACTATTTTCTTTACTTTTCGCAGCTGTTTTTAAATATTTATACCACAAAAAAATATGAAAAAACTGGTGGTCAAGCATACAACAATTCTTTATATTATCTATTAGATTAGATAATGTTTCATATTGTTTCATTCTATTTCTCCTTCGGGAATGAAAGCTTGTATTAAAAAAGTCGATTTTAGAATTTTCATCGAAAGTGAAAATGCAATCTTCACTTAAAATTCAAAGAAAAACTTCTTCCACTTTCACATTCACCAAAACGTATAAGCTTGCTTCTCTTTCGTTAAATATTTGCGGTTAAAATATATGTCCTGCAAATTGATCTTCATTTTTTATTTCAGCAAACATATTGCGGACACAATCAAGTTGGCACAGTAATTGTACCTATTCCAAGAATTTTTACATTTGACATATATCTGCAGGAAGAAAGAAGCAGACAGCAATGCAGCTAAGACAAAGCGCAGGAAACAAGCGCGTAATGTTCAGGATGAAATCTTAATTCAGACTGAGTTAGTTTAGGTTCTGAATGCATTTTGATTGGATAGTTAATAGTACTATAAAATTACCATTGGCTGTTAGAGTTTTAATGCCATTTACATAATCTGAATTATGTAAGCGTAATATGACATGGATTAATCTAGAATAACGCAGTGCAGAGAGGGGTTGCTATTTTTAGAACTGAGAAGAGAAAGTTACATTGCTAATTTTTTATATATTCTGTATTTTCCTTACATATTTATGATTATACTGCAAAAGAAGAAGGAAAAAATCTGAAGGCTTTCAGAATTGTTACTACACCCAAACGGGCGTTTTTTAACGCTTTGTGTATTACCTTTATTTATTAAATATCATGTTGTTTGCATTTAAACCATGAAATTTTATTCTTCAAACTACATCACAAAATATTTTAAAAAGCATACCTTTAGAACTTCCGATACACTGTATTGCGCGCTGAAGATAAAAATGTTCCTCCCCCCGCACACTGCCAATGATGCCAATGATTATAAGTTATGGAGTTGTCATTGCTTGCTTTCAAAACGCTGAGTTTCTTAATCAAAAACTACTGAATGCTTTACAAAATAATTACAAATTGTTTTCTATTAAAGGACACTATAGTGAAATTCCATTTCTCAATATCTTGCTAGTTCATAAGGACTTAATATTTTAAAAATATTCTCATGTACAATATATGCAAACATAGCTTTAATAATCAATACTTTAATAATCAATGTACTTTTGATTTTAGCGAAAACTGCCAAGCAAGTCTATTATCTTTATCCTATTTATTTACTTTAACATGAAAAACAACTGCCTCTTGGCGTAAAACAAATTCATTACTCTAATTCATATTTGAATTTAACAAGTGATATTTAAATCGTTTAGCAACTCTTGTTACTATATGGCTTTTGTTAGATTGTCAGACTGAGTTGAATGTTATTGAAAAAAACCATTCTTTGGTATATTTCTTCCATGTTAAATTGAATCATTCCAAATTGTTAATTAGTTTTTAATACATTACTCTAGAATTTAACAACCTAGTAAAGGCAAACGTTTGCTGATTCATAATTTAAACTTAAAGAATGGGTTTCTCAGTTCTTAGTGAAATTTAATGAAATGCCTTAAAATGAATAACGTGTCTGTCTCATATCCATTTTGTATTTCCTATATTACATCATTTTCCAAAATTAATAACTTTAAGTCTACTTTTCATTTGCTTTTATGCGGTATAATTCTCTAAAATTGTTTTTCCACTTTACTATATAATTTCGCATTCATTTCTAAAATATTTAGCTCAGAGATTCCTTAAGTGTCGGTCTCCAGCAGAGAAATATGTGTAGCGGTGAGAGGCTTCGAATCTCCTCCCCATTTTGGAAGTACCACAGCGGCCGACCGGCAAAGTCGCTGAACACTGGTGGTTCAGTTCGTGGTTCGAATCCCGCGAACCAGCTGGCTGCATGGGCGTTTTCGTGGTTTTTCCTGTGTGCAACGAGCCAGTTTTCTTAGAAAGTCTTGCCCGATCGCATCCCTTCCCTTAGGCATATAGCCTAATCACATAACTTCAGGATCTGCCATAATCACATAAACCAAAACAAATGTCCCCGTTTTAGCAAAAATCATACAGTTGGACCAGCCGACCGACAGTAAAATCATTGAATTATCATTATTGGTTAGAGCTGGAAATAAACCTCAGAGAACCTTGTCGCGTTTTTTCCTATTTTTGTCCACCTTTTAACATTAATACGAGCAGTGTTCCTTAGAAAGTCCTTCACGAAGTTATACCTCCTTTTATATTAATGAAACTCGCATACTAATAATATAATCAAACAGTTCGAGGACTTGGAAAATACTGCTTCAGTTTACTGGTAATACCAAAACTCATTCGGGGGGGATCTGGCAAATAAGTTCATTAGGACTCTTCGAAGTCCGTATTATAGAATGTCGATAATTCGGAAAAATCGTAACGTTGCGTCCGAAAACATAATCCTGCGAAAGAAATGATTTGATCCAGTCATCCTAAAAGTGGAAAATAACAAAGTTACTTGAATGGAAGTCGAAAATGTTTTTTACTCGGAATTTTAATTTTCAAATAAAGTGAATACACAGAACTTTAATAAAAAAAAAAGACAAAAAGTTTTGTCAAGCCGAATTGATATGATTAACTTAGAAAAGACCGAAAAGAACGGAAAAATGTATGCAATAGTTAACGCCGCATCATGAATATTCAAACATGTACTGCTATGCTGCTTTTAAATTTTTTGTTTCTGTTGATTTACATATGGCGTAAATGGGAATAAAATTATGTTCAATAATAAAACTAAAAAGACAAAAAAAAAATGGGTTAGTAGGAGGGAGTGTAGCAGGAGACTGGTAAACTGCGAAGTCAAAAAGAGCGTAAGAAACCATAACAAACTCTTTTGGGGGATCGTTAAATTTTTAAACCCTCCATATATTTTTTATAAGTTTTTAATTTGTCCTTGAATTTAGAGACAAGTTTACAATCGCAAAGTAGGAAAGCCATTAACCGATATCCGATAATTGAAATATCGTCAATCATAACTTTGCTATGTCTCGCTGATTCTCTAACGGATATTGTAGCATTGGATATTCTAAGTATTGGAAACGTGCTTCAGAAAAATGCATCTTTGTCTAATTCTTTTCATTTTTTGAAAATGCGAATTTTTGTTTGGAAGGATTATTCGAATTGGTAGCTTCTCTTCTTTCAGTATTCAATACATTTTTAAGATGTTTGAACGATCTTTATTACATTATCTTGCAAACAGTAAACGCGCTGCTACGACACATGCAATTAACACAGAGCATTTCCTAAATACATATTTTCATAACTGTAAAAGCATTGCTATTTCCTACAGGAAATAAAAATCACATACTGTTTAAGCTACTGTTTAATATTTAGATCTCTTATAAAAAGTACAAATGTATAAAATGTACTGTATATTACACATTTGATAAAATTATACGTTTCTTTTATATGACATATTTTTACGTTGATGAGCAATGCAACTTTATAATTTATAATTAAATCAATACCTGGAGGACAAGACAGTAAAATGCCTTGCAATACTATGTCAGTATACTATCTAATTTCTCCGGGTTAATTTCTTTCTCCGATGCACAGTCTCAAGTTACTTATTTACAAGCCCATTCTCAGACCATTATTATGTTATGCAAGTCCAGTCTGGGCTCATACAAGAAAAGCAAATAGGCAGAAGCTCCAAGCATGCTAGAATATGGTGCTAAGGCAGATAACCAGTGCCGGCTGGTACATCAGAAATAATCGAATATAATAGGAGCTTGGTGTAGAGTTACTTAGAGCCCACTACATTATGCAAATAATTAATTACATTGTATAAATTTGTGTTACAAAATAGCAAAACATTTTCATGCAAAACAAATATAATTGATAACTCCAGTATTAAAATTTGTACTTATGACTACAATAATTTAGACAATATGGATGGGCCCTCGCCCCAACTGAACAGCACTACTATGTAACACCACTACTATGTTATCAAGAACCAACTGTTTACACGTGCCATAATATTTTCCGTATACAAGTATCTTCTGCACCATGTGTGTATTTATGTTATTTGTAATTGTGCTTACTGTATATTTTCCACATGTTATATTTTATTTTGGTATCTTATGATCTATAATGGATTCAGGTTACTAAATATTTGCATTCAACCATACCATGTATTTATCCCAGCATCACCAGCTCGACTGCTTCTGCGAAATTAATAGTTCTTGACAAATTGCCCCTTTGGACTAATAAAACGTTTTGTTACTGATTATAGGCATTTGTTACAGGAATTTCTATGGACAGTATTTAAAAAAAATTCATTTTACTTACAATCTAAAAGCTTTCAGGTTTTCTGCATTACGCCCAAAGGGGCGTCCCTTTAACGTTTTGTGTGTTACCTTTATTTATTAAATATCATGTTCTTCGCACTTACACCATAACATTCAATTCAACAGCAATATCGCAAAATAATTTTAAAATGTGCAACGCTTTAAAATTTCCGATACACAGTCTCACGGGCTGGAGATTATTATTATTTTTTTTTCTTTTCGTACAGTGTTGCCATTGCTCGATTCGAAATCTCTGAGTTTGCTAATAAAAATTTCCTTAGTTGAAAAAAATATGAAATAGAAAGTAAAACAAATTTCAAATTCCAAGTTTCGGCTTCCAGATAACCATATTCGGTAGAAGATTACTTTATTCATAATTTGATGGCTCTAGGTACCGTAGTTTTCCCCCAGTGCGAAAAACATACATACATTTATGTAGCATCTTCATTATTTAATTTCTTTAACTATAACTGAGGGCGATAATATTTGGTGGCGACAATTTGAAAAGTAAGCCAACATTTATAGTGAACCAACGCAAATTAGTAGCTCTTCGGGGCAAATTGCCCCTTTCGACTAATGGAATTTTTTGTTGCTGATTATAGACACTTGTTACAAGAATTTCTATAGACTGCATTTAAAAAAGAATTCATTTTACTGAAAATCTGAAAGCTTTCAGGTTTTGCATTACGCCCATAGGGGGCGTTCCTTTAACGCTTTTTGTGTTACCTTTATTTATTAAATATCATGTTCTTCTCACTTAAACCATAAAATTCAATTCAACAGCAGTATCACAAAATAATATTAAAATGGGCAAAACTTTAGAATTCCGGATACACGGTCTCGCACGTTAGAGATAAAAATGTCCCCCCGTAAAGTGCTGCCATTCTTCGTTTTGAAATCGTTGAGTTTGTTAATTAAAAATTCGTTAAAGTGTTACAAAATATGAAATCGATAATAATAGAAAATTTAAATTCCAAGTCTGGGATTCCAGATTACCATATTATGTAGAAGATTACGGTATTCAAAATTTGATGGCTCTAGGTACCGCTGTTTTATCCCAATGCGAGAAGCATACATACATTTATGGAGATTCTTCATTATTTATTTTCTTTAACAGAGGGCAATAATATTTGGTGGCAACAATGTGAAAAGTAAACCAACATTTATAGTGAAAATACCAAAACGAAATTAATAGTCCTTCAGGTAAAATTGCCCTTTTGAACTAAAAATAAAAAGTCGTCTGCGATTTCCATGCGATTTCCAGCTTTGTTTTCTTTATCTTGATCGCGCTGCCACAATAGAAACGTACAACTAAAAGATGTCACAAAACGGTATATTTTCACGAAAATGAGTTTGTCTTGTAGGAATGAAGCTTATACAGGTTGGTCTGTCAAATACTCTGGAAAATGCATTCTTAAAATTTAAAACAAAATTCAAATTCCTTAATGAAATTCGTCTGACATAGAAGCAGGTTCCCATCCGATGATGCCACCGATATTTAAAATTATATTCACACTTTGAAATCGTAATTATTATAATAAAAATTATATAAACAATTTGTTACCCACTAGTTTACTCATACTCTATCACGCTTTATGTGCTTTAAAGTACAACTCATAAATGTCATTAAAGAAAGCTCCAGGAAAGGACAAGATCACGAACCAGATGCTGAAAAACATGCCTTTTAAGACCGTATGCAAATTAACAGGCATTCTCAATGCATGTTTGTATCAAAATTATTTCCCGCTTTTCTGGAAGCAAGCAAGCATCCTGATGATTCCTAAGCCAGGGAAAACACAGGATTACCCGGCAAACTTTAGACCCATCAGCCTGCTGTCCTCCATAAGCAAGATCATGGAACGTATTATTTATCTCAGAATGCAAGAAAACTTGGACTTTCTCGTTGATCACCAGCACGGTTTCCGGAAAGGACTTTCGACCACAACGCAGTTAGTCAGGCTCACGGAGTTCATCGGCGCGGCTATGCACAACAGAATGAGTGTTGCTATCCTGATGCTAGACGTGGCAAAGGCTTTTGACCGCGTCTGGCATCCAGGGCTAATCTATAAGCTAATTCATCTCGGTTTCCCCAGAAATCTGATACTCATTATCAAGTCCTTCCTTGAAAATAGAACTTACACCGTTGGAGTTGGAAATGCAACTTCATGTGTCAAAAATATTTACGCAGGTATTCCTCAAGGGTCTATTTTAGGCCCGCTTTTTTACATCATCTATACCAACGATTTCCCTTGCTTTTCCGAGGATACAAATGTTCTCGCAGCCAGCTACGCTGATGATACAGCGATAGCCACCAAGTCTCTAAACCCAGAGTATGCCTTGTCAAGAATTCAGGCCAAAATCCCTGCTATTGAGGGGTGGTGCAGTCGCTGGAAAACGTGCATTCAGCCAGAAAAGTCCAAGATTCTACTCATTCGAAATCGCAGACAGAGGAAAAGGGTCAGAACTGAGGTTAAACTTTTTGGCAAAATCATCCCTACAGTTGATAAAGCTAATTACCTGGGAGTTACCCTTAACAAGAACTACAATTGGAAGGATCATATGCTTAGAGTAAGCGGAAAAGCACACGGGATCATTTTCAGGCTTTTTCCTCTCCTAAAGAATGAAAACCTCACCCTCAGACTGAAAAAGAGGATTTATGAAACTGTAATCCGACCCATTCTCACGTATGCTTCCCCAGCCTGGGCAAACTACAAAGCAAACGAAATTAGCAAACTCCAAGTGCTTCAAAATAAGGTGCTAAGAATCATCACAAAAGCTCCTTACTATGTTCGGAATAGGACTCTCCACTCCGACTTGAAAATAGATACCATTCAGGACTACCTCAGCAGAATAAACAACAACTTTTTTAATAATATTATCAATGTGAATCCCGCTAATTTCACGGACATTCTTATCTACGAAATCCTGGCTGAAGACAAAAACCTCCGCCCATTCGCCGCCCACCTTTTGAGTTCAGAATTCTAAGTTCCAGTTTTCTGGTTTTCAAGCAGCATCGATCGGGGTCAGTTTCTGGGAGGGTGACCTCCCACGTAACTGGCTCCGACGAATGAACAGTTAGTATTCGGGCTATCTTACACAGGTCATCCGAAGTTTCTTTCTCCGGCCCCTGCTAGGCGGATTCCATCCAAGATGTAGCAGTACAGGAGCAGAGTGCTTCTTTTTCTCTTTTTCTCTCTCCAGCACACTTCTACCTCCACGAGAGGGAATTTCTTTCAGGTTTCTACTCTGTCAGGCCCCACATGGGATCACATCAGGAACTGGCAAGAGAAGGACATTAATTTCCTGCTGAAAGCCAGTATAACCGCAAAGTTCATAAATGTCTTGACAGTAAGATGATACCCTTTTTTTTTAATCAAACTGTTTTGCCTATTTCAGGCAGAGCGGTAGCTTTGGAATAATATATTTTTCTTCTATCTGCTGCTTTATTTTCTGCTTAAATTGTTTCTTCAGTTTACTTTCCACCGAAAAAGCGTTCAGAAAGGTTATTCAGAAATCTTGATTTTGAACGTGTGTGGCGATGATTCAGAGATGATTGATTATTTTTTATTGAAAAGCAAAATATTCTGCAAAAAGTGCCAATAATTAAATATTAAAGCAATGGAGATTTTTTAAGCCGAGTTTGTTGGTATACAAGTAAATAAAATGCTTGCACAAATGAATAAAATAATCCTCATAGTTACCATTTCGATGTTTCATATAGAGAAATTTGAGCTATGACCTAATAATAAATTAGAGTTGCTCTTTCAGTGTAATGTTTGTTTAAACTATTATAAAATTTGTTTCACACAAATGCTTCCACAAATTGTTACAACATTTAAGCATTTCATCGCCTTAGTCATATTCACGTTCACTTGGCTCGAGAACTCACTGAAGGACTTTTCACTACAACGCCCACAGTTGGATAATCTGAGGTTACTGGCAAATAATACCTAAACAGCACAAACTCAGTATAATCACATATGTGACAAAGTATGAGTTATCTTGCACTTCATCTGAGCTGGTAAAGCGTAAGAGACCAACAATAAAATGATTCACATTGAATTTTCCCATTTTTGGCTATTGTCTTTTTTTCCTTTTTGTTAACATTTTGAATATCGGATATGGAATGAAACGATCTTTAAAGATAGTAGGTGCTTCGAAATTTATAATCGTCGGTCTTTTTGCATTTAATTAGGAAAATTCTCAAAGCAAGACCCAATGTGGAAGTACTTCAGGTTACTGAGAAGTACTGCTATGTGCAGTACAATTACTTCTGCATCAAGGTATAAAACCAGCCCTTTAATCGCTCTGTCAAAGTTTTCATATAAACGTGGATTGCAGTTGAAATTAAACTAGTTGCAAAAGAATAAAACTTCCAGATTTATTTTGCAATGACGTGAAAACAATATGTATGTGTTTTCAAGCCACGTGGACATATGAGCAAATTATGTTCCTGAACACTGGTACTTCGACCTAAATTCAATTCTAAAAGGACTGATTGCATGGGTGTTTTCATGACAGGTAAATTATCTGAAAACATGACAGGTAAATTATCTGAAGAAAGGTTATTATCTGTTTAAGGAATATACTAACTAATTTCGTTTGAAACACCCTCCAAGAAGGTCTTTGGCAGACAGCCAATGTTTGCTTTGCTATAATCAAATAATACACTTATTATGTTACATAAATTACCTTGCCAGTGGGTATATAGAATAGATGGATAGATAAAAAATAAAAAAAAATAGGTAAACACTTTATTTGGCTCCCTAATACATAAATGTAACCTAGTAATTAAAATGTTCTTTTCAAAACACTTAAAAAAGGCAACTAAATATAGATTTGTTCCCCGGTGTGGTACACTGCTGATCGAAAGTGCATACTGAATGCAAAGTCTGAACTTAAAAAGTCCTTAAATTTTATTCGTCGAAGCTCAGCTGTCATTGCGGAAACTATTGTGTTTGTGGAAAATGTACAGGGAAAAAATGGAGTTACTATTATTTGGATAGCTGATACCTGCCGAAGAAAGGTTATTTGACAGGAACCGGAATAGACGTAAATTCTGAATAATTTTATAAATTGCTGAATAGATTTCTTGAATTCTTGTGATCGTTCACCCTAGATAGGTTGATTTATTATATATATATACAGATGCGTCAATAGTCTATATGTCTATTCGATATACGATACATTTTGTTCTGAGACTTCCGAACTAATTTTCTTCAGATGTTGAACGAATGTCTCCTGTACCACGTTTCTGGATCACTTACAAATCTCTTAATTGCTTCTTATGGGTAAATCCAAAAATTAAATATTTGTCTGCTTATAATCACTTTTGGATTAATAGATATTAGATTTATGTATTTGTGGTACAAAAATATTTCACGTTTTCTACAATCGGTCTGTTTTTGCCCTGATATCATGCTTAACATTTTACAATACATTCTTAATACCTCATAGGATATTTCCTTAGTAAATCGAATTGCCATATCTACACATGCCCAATACAAGAACTCAGATTATACACAATTTAAGAACTCAGAACAAAATAAAATAAATAATTATATAAATAATTGGTTTCGATTTAAAAATAAAAGTTTTTTACTTGTGTTGCCATATGATAAAACGAAATATAAAATAATCAATAAAATTAAGTAAAGTGAAAAAATAATATTCATTTCTACTGTCTTTCTTTTTTTCATTTAAATATTACAAACGATTAAAACATTTTCTGAAAATGTTTTTCTTCAGAATGATTTGTAAGAAATTCATGAAAGGAAGTATGCAAACGATTGCAAATGCTAAGTGCTGAAAAATTTGAATAAATAAACAAATAATTCTAAAATAATATAGCCAACAAATTTTTAATGTCTAATGCTATTTTATCCCCTAATTCGTTTCTTAAATCATAAGCAATGCTATCATCTTAATATGTTTCTCAATTTTACAACACTAGAACAAATATGTATTATAATAATAATTATTATTATCTTGGTGGGTGTTTTGTGGTTTGACTGTCGTATGGACCGCATAGCGTAGTTAATACGGGTAAATTAATTTCTGTGCTACGACTGGGACTAAGACAACTTTATTATGACCGAACTATTGCAAAGGGCAAATTGAAATAATGTCCATCTCTTTGAAATGAAATCCGGAAGCACATGACACAGTATAATTCCAGACATGGGAATCTCAATAGGAAAAATCGGAGACAAGAAGATAAAAAAAGGGACCACGCGGGCGAAGAAAAGCAAGCCCTCATAGAGAGAATCCTTTGTAATGTCGGACCATCTGTCGAATTGATGTGCTAATATCGCAAAGCGTAATCATTACTATATCACAGATAGATTCAAAGATAGAGAGAAGTAATAGATTCCCGAGATGTGAGACCACTAGCGCCATCCACTCGCTGACTCAATTTCGTGTAAGGTCCATGGAAGACACTATAGTGATTGATGAAACAGATTTCCTTTTTCTTGATATAGCATTTGCGCCAAGAGTACATGTTCTAAATAATCGCTCAGACTGTCCAAGCCATGGCAGAGAACTGTAAAGAGAGAGCTAGTCTTATTGCATACAACCATTTATTTTTTCTATCTGGATTCGTGAGGATATGTCTGCTTAAGGAATCATTTACACCAGAATCGTATATTTCACGGTTGTGCAACCTTTGGTTAAGGAATTGTTTACACCCGAATCTATATCCCATATTCGTGCAACCCGTCTAATATGTTTAAAATAATACATTTACCTAATTATAAAGTATGTTTTATGTAAATAATTAATATTAGTTATGCAAATATCAGAAGCAATGCACCCACGAGAAATGAATTTTTGGCACCCTTTTACACATTTTGTAAAAATGGAAAGGATACCTAAGTCAAAAAATTACAATACCAAAAATATTTTATGTCCTTTTTATTTTATTGGAAACAGTGACGAAAATAATTGCTTAATTTCAGGGTGTAATAAAGTTGCTACTCTAGTAATTATCTTATGGAACTATATTTGGGTGATTGTAGTACATTTATCCTCAGTAGATTTCATACCAAACAGAGATTCTTCTCCGAACATTGTTTTGTTTATTTTCTGAAAAATTTCGAAACATGCTTACCTCAGCTACCAAGCACTTTGCTAGCGAAGTATTCCAGAATTTTTTCCGAATATGTCGGTCATTTAGCGGTCACATCACCGAGCACATGGTAGAAGCAGAACCAGAAGGGGCGAATTGCACTCGCAATAATTCGGCTCCAGTTTTGCTAAAGAACATATCAGAGGACTGATTCAAAAGTTACCCAACACTTCTCCTACAACTATTCTGTCCAGAAAACATTCGGTTAGATAAGCAGTTCGCGCCTACCAGCGACAAAGCGGTAAAGTCGCTCAAAATGGTAGTTCTGGGCTCGGTTGGGTACCATGTGAGTGGGCTGATTGCATGGACGTTTTCGCGTTTTTTTCTCATGTATAATGTGTATACAAATAAATTTTTAAGAAAGTCCTACATGAAGGTACCCTTCCCTTTACCCTACAGAGGCTACAGAGGCTTTGAGGCGAGGCAGGCTAAGAATAAATATTATTATTATTATTATTACCCTACAGAGCTTCGCGATAATCAATTAAATCAAACCAAGCCAAACGATGGAATTTCAGGTGTCTTTCAGGCGCAAACAGACTATATAATTAACGAACGAATCCTCAAGGCGTCTTTAGGATTAGAGCACGAGTCGGAAACTGTGGCA
Source organism: Stegodyphus dumicola (assembly GCF_044657685.1). Classification (NCBI taxonomy): domain Eukaryota; kingdom Metazoa; phylum Arthropoda; class Arachnida; order Araneae; family Eresidae; genus Stegodyphus; species Stegodyphus dumicola. The sequence goes on along the minus strand of NC_140772.1, from coordinate 13,278,895 downwards.
ACCGTCTTCCCTAGGTTCGTGCCAGAAATCCGTTCAACAGAATATATCTTAAAGATTTTGCAGTCAGTAGGCAAAAGGCAAAAGTTTTATAGATTATTTCTGGAGTTACATTAAAACCATGATGATATAATTTTATTACTATCATGTCCAATATTTGAAATTATCCGTTAATATAGTTTAGGCCTGCATTTCGTATATAGGATTCAAAGATGGCATTTTCAGCATTCAAGTATCTTTCATAATCGTTTAATTAGAACATTCTTATAAATATATTGGAAGACTGCATAGCTAATAAGTAATCGTAGTTATCAAGCTTCATGACGCTGACATTTTCTGAAATCAGTAACATGACCAGGGTAAAAAGTGGTATTCAAGGTTCGTTGATTTCTTTTATTCAGCAAGTTCGTGAATATTCTAAACATGATCTGCTAATACTACAAGAAGTCGCATAATAAAATCTCACAACAAAAAGGTTTCAAGTATAAATTTTTACTTAAAACTAGATGATATGTTTACATGGATGAAATTGCATATGTACATGTGTATGAAATCAAAAATAGATAAAATGTAATAAAAAAGGAAAATCAATTTGTCTTTAAAAATAAACGTTTGACTTTCCTAGAATAATTGGGGGCCCACCAGCGGCCGAGCGGTAAAGTCGCTGAACACTGGTAATTTGGTCTGAGGTCCGAATCCCGCGAATGGATTGGCTGCATGGGTGTTTTCATGATTATCCCCATGTGTAACGTATATAAGAGCCAGTTTCTCTTAGAAAGTCCTCCACGAAGGCATCCCTCCCTCTTAGGCAGATAGCTCTGGTGTGCTTTGCCATAATTAAATACACCACACCACCACACCATACCACACCTAGAATAATTGCTACACAATAATAGAGCTTTTTCGACTAAATTGCAATTTGTTGTTCCAAAGAAGCCCTCAGCTCTAAAATCTATAAATATTGCAAAATGTAATAAATTCTATTTGGAAATTATAGCAAAGAAACATTACTAAGAGCTCTCAAAAATCCACTTAAGACGTTTGAAGTACATAATTTTACAGAAAATCCTTTCATGATATATTTGACAGGCTGGAAGTGAAACAGAGGAAAAGTGGTATGCGGAATGCATTCTCAGAAATACACTCATGTCCATAAATTAAGGATAATTCGGAGTCACCGCAAAAATCGAACTCTAAAATAAATATATCACCTGTAAAATCACTACACACATCTTCAGAATCATATGCAAATTTCAGGAAGTAACCAGATGACACCGATTGTACGTCACAATGACGAGAGTGTAAGAGAGTGATATATAAGGAATACAGGCAAAGAAGTAAAATTGTTTGCAGGCGTTTTATAAGCATTTCAGTGCAATAACCAAATAGTTATGACACAAAAGACGCATTTGGATGATTTTTTACCTGGCAAAATTATCGGCCGTCTGGAATGTGGGCGTACCCAACTGGAAGTATCAGACGAACTTGGAATTGCCCAGAGTTTCATCTCCAGGCTTTGGCAACGATTCCAAGATGATGGTAATGTGAGTAGACGTTACAGCACAGGTCGCCCCAGAGTTACAACGCCGAATGAGGACCGGTATTTGGCAGTTACTGCCAAAAGAAACAGGCGGAGCACAGCCTCAGACCTGTCTCGTCAGTTCTCTTACGCTTAGGGCAGATTGGTCCATATGCTCGTAGACCTGTCAGATGCGTTCCACTTACTGCAAATCACTGTAGCCTGCTGTTAGCCTGGAATAGAGAGCATGCATTGTGGGCACCGCAACAGTGGGCTTTTGTGATGTTTTCCGACGAGTCCAAGTTTAGCTTGCAGTCTGATTCTCGCCGGACTTTCATATGGATAGCTCCAGGTAACCGTTACTACCAAGAAAACATCATTGAACGACACCGTTACGGTGGTGCAGGAGTGCTCGTTTGGGGTGGAATAATTCTGGTTCCAGAACAGACCTGCATGTTCAAATTGGAACCATGACAAGCCAAATCTATCGGGACGTCATTCTGAAACAACATGTACGTTTGTTTTGGGGCGCCATGGGCGCACAGTTTGTGTTTATAGATGACAACGCCCGTCCTCACCGTACAAACATCGTAAGCGAATGCCTTCAATCGGAGGATATCACCCGTATATACTGGCCAGCATTCTCACCGGACTTGAATCCAGTAGAGCACGTGTGGGACATGCTTGGCCGATGAGTTGCAGCCCGTCAACCTCTTCCTACATATCAACCGGAACTTCGGAGAGCATTGATTTTTGAGTGGTGTAATATCCCCCAACATTAGATCGATAATTTGATACTCAGCATGCCTAGACGTTGTACGGACTGTATTGCATCGTCTGGGAGACATACAATGTATTACCAATCATACCAACCATGTAATATTGGTTTTTTGTAAATAGGTGTTTTTTGTAACTTGCTCCAGGGAGAAGAAATCGCTAATTTTTTTTAATAATATCAAACATATAGCATCTTTTTTTGCTCTTTACCTTTTGCTTAATAAATAAGCTTTACAAATAAGTGAAATTTGTTTTGCTTCTAAATCTTCCTTTGCCTGATTTTGCATTATCATTAATTTATGGACATGGGTGTAGTTCCTATACTGACAGAGGCAAGCAATGTAATAAGAGAATAAAACTGCGTAGAACATTTTTCGCATATTTACCTTTAGCTGCAAAGAAACAAAACTTTAATGAGTTCATAACTGAAATAATGATTTTGGTGCACGAAATTTAAAGCACTGAATATTCACTAAAACCCTCCAACCATTGCTATTTGGCTCTGAACCCAAAACTTCCAAAAATGCATCCAAAAAGACGGTGATCATAATTCCAAAATGCAGTTTCTATTTCTCTATTTTTCTAGCTCGCCATCTTTCATTTCTAATAATAAATAAACCTTCTTCGTTGCTTGGCCATATTTTAAGATTTTAAGATTCAAGTGCACGATAATATTTAAAACTTTCGTTAAAAAATTGTTTGTTGGATTTATGCATCCGGCCTGACCAGTAGGAGGATTTTAATTTTTTCGAATTCTTCTAAGTTATGTTGGACTACTCTATATTTATAATTGCATTAGATGAAGGTAGGCGGCAAAGCAACGATATAGTTTTGGATTAGCATAAAAGATAATCTATTTTTAAACATTTAATGAAAGTGTTAGAACTTGTTTGATTGCACTGGTTGATGAACATTTTCTATCATTTTTCATAATTTTGAGTAGTTGTTGTAGAGTACGAAATAAAGAAAGTTGAACACACGCCATACCACTATTTGTTGATAAGCATTCGCAGCAAATTTCCATATCCGGGAAGTTATGCTGTAGCGTGAAATAAATCAAGCTGGATATATCTCAGTTAGCAAGATATAATCGCCCTTGATGAAACTTGATTTTGCTGGAATGTGTTATTACAGATGAGGTGGCATGGGCAATGCAATATAATCCTGAATCAAAATGGCTGTTTCTAAATGGAAATTATCAGATTCTCGAGAAAAACTGAACTGAAAACAATCATAAATCAAGGGTCAATGTTTCATAATGAAGGCAAAGGAATCGTTTGACCATACAAATAGAGATATGCATTCAAATATGACGGATAAATATCTAATTACATCTAATAACTTGGTCGAGACAAGATTTGATATCATAAGTGAAAACTATAAACATCTTATTTATTTTAATTAACCACTTATTTTATGTTACACATTTTCCCTGTGCGTTCTCCCTTTCCGTTTTCCGACAGAATATAAATTTCAGCTGACGCGTATTTAATGCGGTATAAAGTATTATTTAAAGGAAAGTTTTAGACTGTTTAGTGACAGCGTGTTCGGCACGCTGAAGGCTACGTTACTAATTAAATTCTGCCTTAGCTGTCTTCTTCAGAGTTGCTTTATTCCTGCTATTAGTGCTTGTCTTTCCCAAATAGGTATCAGCCAACTTTCGCGCTAAGCATTGTAGCCTTCAGGGTAGCTTAAAATTTAGCTTAGGTTTAATTTGTAATATTTTTATTTTGTATTACGCCAATGTTTTGTAAGCAGAAGAAGTGCCTTTTGTTCAATTATATTGAGTTCTTAATTAAAAGTGGCTTTTACATTCTTCTTAAGTTTCTGGTCTTTATCTATAAATAGCGATAATTTGCTTAAAACGTATTGTAATTTCCCATTGCATTACTGAGACGGAGCTGCATACTGAGCATTAGTTTATCATAGCAAGATATACAGGTGTAGTATATACATATATACCTGATTGTCCAGTTGAAAATGTTAAGATTTAACATGTACGTGAAGCAAACCTGCAAAAGCTCAAAGGCAAGCAATTAATGCATACTTTAAGATAGACATAGCTAAACTATTAGCATAATTCTGCCATTTTAAATGTCTAAATTGTTTTATATAATAATATTTTTCTTGTCCTTCAAGTTAATTGTATATCAATTTCATATACCTAACTGTCCTTTAATTCTCAAATGCCTTAATTTAATATTCAGTAACAGAATTTGGTATTCAGTACGATATGTTTCGACTGGATACGTGTTGACGTGCGGTTACCGGGGAGTAGACCTAATATAATACAGATAGTCTTACGATGTTTGTTCAGATGATGACATGAAAAGAATGAATAAGAAGAGGGTGAAAATTCACAGTATTTGGAAGAGTTCATATCATAGGGAGCAGTGGAGTAGCATTTCGTGAAGACGTCAGTAATTAGGACCCGGTGATAACAATGTAAATAGCGTTGAAGTCAGCGGAATAACATGAGCGATATCATCCGCACTTTACCTGAGTCGCTTCTGCCTAGGAGCTTGAGCAATATGATTCCAGAAGCAGTCGATGAAATGTAATTGAAGTAAAGTTCTGACCTGGTGGGGAAACGTCGTATATGGCAGGCGGCTGGAAAGCAAATGAGTGTAATGAGAAGCGCAATGTTGAAGTAATCTCCGCCCGTCGAAGTTAGCGATTGGTTATAGGATATCAAAGCAAAAGCCTTTTTGTCTGCGGAACTCGACTTTTGATGATGATTTGTGGATTGAAGAGTTAGTGGCTCTAAAATCATTTTAACTATATTTGTATATGTTCGCTATATCTACACATTTACCGATTACCTACACATCAGAAGAGCGAGTAGAATTACATTAAAAGTGTAGACACGGAAAATAAAAATTTGCTACAAACCCACTGCTCTTTCTATTATAAGCAGAGTAGTTTGGTTAAAGAATGTTGTATAAATCACGATTTTTTTCTCACAGCTATCCTTAATTTTAAATTACATATAGCGCAAGAGTATACGAAAAAACCAGTAGCTAAGAAATTAGTTAGAAGTGTTTCATAATAAGTATAATCTCAAAAAGTAAACATGATTTTGAAAATCAATGCCGTCATCGAATCGAAAACTGTTTTCATGACAGATGCATTTCATACAGAAATTTGAATTTTGTTTTTAATTTAAAGGTCTTAATATCCGAAATCATTGACAGTTACACGATATATTCATTTTTTAAGAGTTAGTAAAATATTATGGAAGGTTTAACTCTTATAGTTAGCCATCATCTGTGATAAATGCTGATGGCTACTTGACCCATAATCACCCACTTTTTTTTCCCATTTTAGATCCTGTTTGCCACCGGGCTGGACATTATTATGTTATTCACCCTTGTGGCAAATATATCATTGGACCGGATACATCGCATATCCCGGCAGTACATGCATGGAAGAATGAATAGCAATGGACGAGAATACCATACATTTGTTTAGAAACAAAGGCGAAGTATTTGAAAACTGACATGATAATTGACGCCGACTGTTAAAAAAATCATCTGCATCTGCGCTGAACACTGGTAGTTCGGACAGAGGTTCGAATTCCGCGAACGGGCTGGCTGCAGGTGTGTTTTCCTGATTATGTATAAAAGCGTAACGTGTGATGCGAGCCAGTTTTCCTTATAAAGACCTCCACGAAGGCATCCCTCCCTTTCAGCAGATAGCCCTCATGTTCGTTGCCATACTTGGATAATCCAATCCAATCCTCGGAATAATCAAAGTAATCGTTCTACTTAGACTCATGTTCTTCGACAAAATAATGACTCGCACAATATGTACACTGCTCAAAAAAAAAAAAAAAAAAAAAAAAAACGATTCACGAAATTCAAATTGCGTTCTTCAAGTCTCGAAAGCGCGACTTAGGATATATATTAGACTTTATATAGCACTATTCTAACATAGGGAATTTTGGCACAAAATCGGACTTTTTCTGAAATAACATACCAATTTTTTTACATATTTCGATTCTACGACTCAAATTATGCCTAAATATTAAATTTTGTAAAATATGGTACGAAATTTACGGAGAAATTCAACAATTTATGTTGGCGCTTTTTATTCAGTTTGCGCCAAAATCAGTTCACTTAGCGAACTTGTTAATATGTGGCAACTTATTTTCATTTCCATTTTTACATAGTGCGTGAGAATAATAAAAGACCCAATCGTTCCTTCTTTCAAATAATGTTCTTATATTTTTAATTATAATTGTTATAAACTTTAAGCATTTTTTTTTTTTTTTTTTTTTTTTTTTTTTTTTTTTTTTTTTTTAGAATTTTTATTTTAATTTTTTACGTTGCATAGTTTCTTTCGAATAACTGTTTTAAAAATTTCTATTTACTCATTCAAACTGCAGAGTTTAAATCAAAGGTGTATCGTTTATTTATTTATTTTATTTTTTTCTTCAAATAGTCTTCTTTGTGTCACATTTTTAGTCCTAGTTACTATTTTAGGTAATTTTTAAATTTTTAGACTTTTGTTTTAATTGTTAGTGTTGCATTGTTTCTGCAGATAATTATTTTAAAATTTTCTATTTATTCATTCGAAATGAGCATCTTAAATATATTTATTCATATAAATTTTCCAGAATTTAATTTTATTTATTTGAATTGCGTTTCTTACGGAAGAATGCTTTGCAACCCAGACTACGATACATTTGAAAACTGCATGTATTAAAAGAGAAAAAACAGTAAAGCACACTTAACACGCCTTTCAATGTTCCGTTCGGCCCACCAGCGGCCGAGCGGTAAAAACGCTGAACACTGGTAGTTCGCTCCGAGGTTCGTATCCCGCGAACGGGCTGACTGCATGGGCGTTTTCGTGGTTTTTCCCATGTGTAACATATATACGAGCCAGTTTTCCTTAGAAAGTCCACCACGAATGTATCTTTCCCTTTAGGCAGATAGCCCTCGTGTGCTTTGCCATAATTTTGCCCAACCCAACCCAATGTTCCGTTTAGAAAAGATATATATAAATAAGAGAGATGTATAACCGACATTTTAACTTAGGCTGACTTGCATACACTGCTTTAAACAGTTTTATCATGGTGCCCATTGCTTTACACAATTTTATCCTACATTTGGTTTCTTAAAATGTTATTCATATTTTAGTCAAATATTTTTTTTTGAAATGGCAAGAATCAAATATCATAAGATTAAAAAGTTTTAAATTAGAAAAAAGTACAATTACTAAATTTTACCCCAAAATTTATTTTTTCTTCAGACATTCTGCTTCATTCTTGCTCTTTTTCTTTAGGCATTCTGTAAGTATATTAAAAAGCATCCAACTTTTTTAAACATCTTGGTATTTCTGACAATCATTTTAAATAAAGTTATCGCCTTCCACTTCATAAAGGTCCACAAACGGCCGAGCGGTAAAGTCACTGAACCCTGGTAGTTCACTCCGGGGTTCGAATCCCGGTAAACGGGCTGGTTGCATGGGCGTTTTCGTGGATTTTCTCATGTGTAACGTGTATGCCAGCTAGTTTCCCTTAGAAAGTTCTTCACGAAGGCATCCTTCCTTTTAGGCAGATAGCCCTGCTTTGCCGTAACTTAATAATCCAATTCAATCCATTTCATCAGAGACTTTATCAGTCTTTAGAAGCTAAGCATTTTGAAGGTATGAGATAAAAGGAAAGAGTGGTTTCATCAAGAGGGTTTTGGTTTATTTAATTATGACAAAGCACACTAGGGCTATCTGCCTAAGAGGAGGGATGCCTCCGTGGAGGACTTTCTAAGGGAAACTGGCTCGTATACACGTTACACATGTGGAAAATCACGAAAACGCCTATGTAGCCAGCCTGTTGGCGGGATACGAACCTCGGACCGAACTACCAATGTTCAGCGACTTTACCGCTCAGCCGCTGTTTCATCAGGAGAAAAAAAAAAAAAAAAAAAAAAAAAAAAGGTCTGTAGGTGACATCCACATACATCACTGGATAAACTCCTGAATCTTCAAATAATTCGACTCAGAAAATTATGGGATTCTCCGTTTACGATACGATATAATGTTCTATAACGTAATTTAAATTTATATAATCATATATTCTAAAACCAGTCGCTCTTCACTTTAATCTGCAATGATATCGTTTTTCTCTTTTCTGTTAACCAAAAGCTCAATTGTTGGTATTTGCTGGTGTACACATCCAAGTGTTTTCTCTTTGAACACCAAAATTCTTTGAAGTATCCTGAAAGTATATTCAAAAGCGTCCAACTTTTTTAACCATCTTGGTATGTCTGACAGCCAAACTTCCCTGCAAATTTTTGCTTACTTTTCTCCCTAATTTTCTTCTTTCCTTCTACAGTTATTTTCTGTGCTCACACAAGAAAATTAAGATTTTTCGATTGCTAGACTTCCATTAATTTTGCATTCTTGTCAATTTTTTAAAATATCAATTACATGAATTGCGTTTCAGCTGAAAACAGCTTTTCATTTTCTAGTCATTTTAACTATAAATAAAGTTTAAAGCGAAGTCCAAAGTATAAATATTTTAATTAAAAGATTTTTGCTAAATGACAAAGAATTAAAACAGTGCAGCAGTGTTTACTCTGTACCACCGAGTGACCCAATTCTTATACCGGCTGACACAATGTAAATCATATTAAAGATCATGTTTTTTTATACAATCTATAACGCGAGAGAAAAATTAGCTTCTTAAAAATTCTTTCTAAGAGGATTAATATGAAAATTTATATATATATTTAAAGCTGGGACTTGAACCAAACTGTCAAACTTTTAAAGTTTAATTTACAAGGTGGTTATAATTGAAGTTCCACTTTGAAATGGTCATAAAAGGAAAACTACCAGACCAAATATTATCAAACTTGGGAATAGTGTAAAGGAGGTTAGGAAATTTATTTTCCGCGGGAAAAAAAAAAAGAGTTCAAAAACTCACCACCAAGGCCTGGAGCAGTGTACATTGCAAAGTTAATGTAAATTTACATGTATCTGAAATGGTGTGGTGTATTGTGGTGTATTTAATTATGGCAAAGCACACGAGGGCTATCTGCCTAAAGGGAGGGATGCCTTTCGTGGAGGACTTTCTAAGGGAAACTGGCTCGAATACACGTTACACATGGGGAAAACCACGAAAACGCCCCATGCAGCCAGCCCGTTCGCGGGATTCGAACCTCAGACCGAACTACCAGTGTTCAGCGTCTTTACCGCTCGGCCGCTGGTGGGCTGTATCTGAAATGAAAAATAAATAAGATGTAATAATAATAAAGCAAATAAAATTGTCTCCAAAAATAAACTTTTCAGTTTTACCATAATTTCTACACAATCTAAAGCGTTGGTAACTAATCTGCGACTTTCTGTAGCAAAGAAAGTCTTATAGAAAAATCTATAAATTTTTAAAAACAGAATAATTTCTATTTATAAATATTAGCAAAAGGAGATTACAGATAGCTCTCAAAAAGCACTTAATAGGTTTGAAGCACATAATGTGTACAGACACAAATTTTAAAACACGTTTTTCTAATATAGTAAGGGCTGGCTTTTTTACACTTAGTTGTCCATTGCAATGAAATGTCATCATGGTATATTTGAAGGGCTGTAGGTGCGAGAACAAGATCGTGGTATTCAGAAAGTATTTTTAGCAATTGTTCTTCTTCTGTCAATGGCAAGCAATGCAATAAGAGAAAAAGACTGCGTCAGTCTTTTGGCACATATCACTTTGATGGCAAAAAAGCAAACCTTTAATGGGAACGTAACTGCGAAAATGTATTTTATAGTTGTAAGAAAAATTAAAGTAAAATTCCAGGGAGAGGAAAATGCAAAATAAAAGTTCTATGAGAATGTTGATGATCACATTTCCAAAGTGCGTCTGCTGTTTCAGACCTGGATTCTCACTCATCTAATAAGCATCCTTTTGTTTGAATTAATTTTAAGATGCATGATGTTTAAGAACAGATTAATATTTAGAAGTGTCGTTAAAAATATTTTTGGATGTCTGCATACCACTGCATTCTTTTAATATATGTTGCGGGCATTTTAAATTAATACATGGTGAGATGAAGAAATATAGCGTAGCAACGAATCAATTAACAAATAGAAATGAAAGATCATTTCTTGATAAACATTGAGTTAACAGTTAATAACTGGTTTAATTGCACTGACTGATGTTCATCTTCTATTATTTTAACATTTTTTGTAATTAATTTAGAGTATGAAATAAATCAAGCTGAGCACATGCCATAACTGTTTTTTCTGATGAACATTTGCAGTTAATTCATATTTCTCGGTAGTTATATCAGAGTGCGAAATAAAACAGGCTGGATATATATTAAAATTAGTTGGGAAGATATAATCGCCGCTGGAAGAAATTTAATATTGCTTAATTTTTTTATATGGCAGGCGAGGTTGCATGGGTAATCCAACATAATTCTGAACATACATGCCTGTTTCGAAATAGAAATTAACAGATTCTCGGAAAAAAAGAAGCAACTGAACTGAAATAAATCATTGAGTCAAGATCCAAAATTTTTATTAAAGCAAAGGAAATTTGTGATCATACAAATATAGATACACGCTTAAATATGACAGATGTAAATCTGTTTACATCTAATAATTTTGTAGAAATAGGATTCTCTAGGCTGACTGAAATTTTTAAAGTATTTTATTTTAATTAACTATTTATTTTATGTTACATGTCTTTTCTGTGAGTTCTCCCCTTCCCTTTTCTCTTTAGAATGTAAATTTTAGCTCGCGCGTATTTGGATGAGCTGGAAGGATATAGTATTTAAAGGGAGATTTTAAGATTTTTTCAGTCAGAGCGTGCTTTGCTTGCTCTAGGCCACGTTACTAGTCGAAATGTGACGTTACCAATCTGTTTTCAGCTTTGCTTTACTCTTGCCAATCGTGCATGTCATGCTTGTATAGGTTTCAGAGAGCTCATCATTGTTGTGTAGCCTTTGGGTTAGCTTAAGGTTTAGTTTCGTATAAATTTGAAATTCCTTATTGTTGAGTTACGCCATAAATGCTGGATAGTTTTCTAAGCAAATGAAGTGCCTTTTGTTCAACTATTTCGAGTTCTTAGTAAAAGCGTCTCTTACACCCTTCTTACATTTTTTATACTTATCTAGATGTTATGGAGAAAAAATCACGGTACCAATAAGGTTTCCTACTCTGTTGACATAACACTTAAACTTTTTTAACAATAATATACTAATATCAATAAGCCCTGTACATTTGCGTTGTGTTTTCGGATTAACCCTGAAATCAATTTGAGAATGAGACGGGTGAAAATCATTGAGCACACACACAAAAAGAAATAAATAAACATTGACTGATCTAGAAAAGTGAGCCTATTTATTAAAATTTTTAAGAGTTACTTAGTCCAGTAATTTGTAGGCAATTAATATTCAATCCGAACTGTTAACATATTGATTATTACACAGTGCAGAATAACTTAGTAAGCAAATCATATTCAAGCTGAACTGTAAAATATTTCTTTCTACAAAATGCATACCATCTACAGAGTAATATTACTTTTATCTTAGACTCAATAATATCAAACTATTATTGCTATTACATTCAGATAAATATGATCAGATAAAACTTTGGATAAATTAACAATACCCTCCAACTAATTAAGTTATTTCAATCACTATTAACTATTTTAGTTGTTAGAATTACTTATTAGAAATGTCTGGTAAACTTTACTATAAGGATTGCCTATTATAAATTTTTTCCTTTTTTTTTTTTTTTAAATATCAGACCAACAAATAAAAGAAAACAAATAAAAAAAAAGACTTATCTGATGAAATACAAGGTGCAGGTGAACAGGAGGAGGAGAAATGCCCTCATATTTAAAAATTATCAAGATGCCAAGGAGGACGGCTGCTGAGCGTAGTAGAAAATGAGAAGAGTTCGTGGGTGGATAGTTTTCCAAAAAGTCCGGCAATTATTATTGATTTAAGAAGCACTACGGAGGTTTTCTTTGATGTCCAATCCAATATTAAAGTTAGCATTTTTGTCGTGGGACACCGGAGCTAGCGATGCAGAAGACTCTTGATGGCGGCAATTAATTCTTAAAGATTAGGAAGGTCGAAGCAGATGGAAACTCTATTCATGGAGGAGAGACTGAAATTTCTTCTTAACGGCACTAGAACTAGGCATCACCCTTCTTAGCATTTTTCTATTGTAATTATCTTTGAGTAACTTACATATTAAGGCACGGCAATTAGGAGCCTATAATTTAGTCGAGGTCATAATACGTGCAACTAAGTCCCTCGTTCAAAACTCCAGGCAAGAGGCCCGTAGATCCAAAGGCGGAAAAATGCATTTTCCGAGATGAAATTCTGCTGCCAACGAGACAGCGTCAGATGATAAGTAGAAAGTGCAAAAAAGTGTAAAAAGTCAGCTCGTCCCATAAAACAACCCGTTAAAAGGGAGAGCGCCGGACTGCCAAGTTGGCGCAACCCACTTTTCGCCGAAAGTTGAAATAGTTGCAACCACAGCATAACCTCATGTTATCAAACTCGCCAAAACCACTATTTTGAAACCTCAACGGAAAATCTATGTCGCCAAACCCTCGCCAAATAACCACCACCTGCGACCGGGGGAGATTAGGAATTTCAACAACCCTGCAAGGGTCCCAACGAAAGAACGCTGAAAACTCGCAAAAAGGGACTTTTCAACCGGAAAGAAGGCATTTCATCCCCCTTTAACTAAATCACAAGCGAAACGAAGAAAATCTACTAATTAAAGCTCATAACTGAAATGCAATTAAAGTTAGAAAAATGAAAGTTATGCCAAATTAAAGAGCTAATTTTTCTGCAACTAATGATATTAAATACTAAGAAATCAAATTAATTTTTGACATGAAAAACTGAGTTTATTACGTAGAAACAAAAATACTTATCCATTGTTTGCCTGTACGAGATTGAAGACGCAGTTCGCGTAAACTCGGAAAGCCAAAATATATTACACTAGAATTAATAGGCCCAAAAAGAATATAACCAAACTTGTGTAGCTCAAATTTTGAATAATTACAACTTAAAATTTTGATTTTTATGAATCACTTAATTAAATTAAATTCGCTACACAACATCCCTTGCAATACAAAACATCTTCCTTTACAAAAAATATCTGAGAATTAGGTGTAGGAGACTTATTATTCTTAAGATCAGTTACAATCTGTTGGCAAGAAGGATCAGAAGCTTGTTCTTTTTTGAATAAATCCAACAATTCAGGAGTAATGGAAGTTTGAATTAACTGTGTAACATTTACTGCTCTAGATAAATAGTCTGCTGTTAAATTTAATCTACATGGTTTGTGAACAATCTTACAACCAAACTGGGATAAACCCATAATCCAACGTGCAATTCGAGAAGTGGGATCTTTAAGTTTTAAAACATGAGATAATGAAGCTTGATCAGAATATACAGTAAATGGTTTACCAAGAAGATATTGTCTAAAATGTGCTGTGGCCCAAACAACTGCCAAAATTTCCCTCTCTACAGTACTATAACGTGTTTCAGGACCTTTTAATTTTCTACTAGCATAACAAATTGGGTGTTGGAAACCGTTAGAATCTTCTTGACACAAGACAGCACCCAATGCATAATTAGAAGCATCTGTACACACGGAAAAAGGTTTAAGAAAATTAGGTAAAGCCAAAATGGGTTCATTCAGAAGTTCAGCTTTTAGAATATCAAAAGCATGCTGAGCTTCATGTGACCAATAAAATGGAACTTTATCTTTAGTGAGCTGAGTTAAAGGAAGTGCCTTTTGGGCAAAATTTGGAATGAAGCTTCTGTAAAAGCCAATAAGGCCTAAAAATCGCCTAACTTCTTTCCTATTTTTAGGTGCAATAAAACTCTGAATGGTCTTTAAATTTTTATCATCAGGCTGTATATTCCCTTGGTAACTTTATATCCCAAATACGTAATTTGTTCTTTCAGAAAATGACATTTAGAAGGTTTAAGTTTTAAATTATGCTGTTTTAGTCTATCAAAAACTAATTTCAATTTTTCCAAATGTTCATCAAAAGTTTTAGAAGCAATGACAATATCATCAATGTAAATCCCTATTTTTAATGGTGAAAGATTGGCCAAAACTATAGACATCAACCTTTGAAAGGAACTAGGAGCATTTCGCATGCCAAAAGGTGTTCGTAACCACTCATAGTGCCCAGAAGGAGTCGAGAAACCACTTTTGAAGGTGTCATCAGGATGAATTTTCATCTGGAAAAACCCTGAAGTTAAATCAAGTATGGAGAAATAATTTGAATCTCCTAACTGTTCTATCAATTCAATCATGGAAGGCAGAGGAAAACTGTCTTCTATCGTTTTCTCATTCAACTTGCGGAAGTCAGTGACTAAACGGTAGGTGTTATCCGCTTTCTTAACAAATAAAACAGGAGCACTGTAAGGGCTGTCACTTTCTTGAATGATGTTGGCTTCAAGCAGGTCTGCTACCTGTCTATCTAATTCATCCCTGAGATGGTAAGGTACTTTGTAAGGCTTTTGCCTAACCGGAATATTATCACGCAAGTTGATGTTGTGTAAGATGGTGTCACACCCTGTTAACTCAGTGACTGAGGCAGCAAAGATGTTACTATACTGATTGAGAAGGTGTGATAAATGTTGTTGTTGCTGCTCAGGTAAATGTGTAAGATCAAATTCACCACCCCAAGACTCGAAATCCTCCCCTGTTTCTATGGTGGTGTTGTTTACAAGTTCAGAGTTATGTTTGATGACATTCACAGGTTGGGCACTGGCCAATTTCATTCCTTTATTGAGATGTAGTGTATTCGGTGAAAAATTTGCAATTTTGACATAAAATTCGTTAGATGAAGAAGTCTGATTAACTGACCTGGCTATGGAAAATTGACTTTGAGCATGTTCTATTAAAGGTTCAATTGAGACAGTATCAGTAGTGAAATTTACAGAACGAGCAGTGAGCTTAATGATATTTTCAGAAAAAGGTGGTAATTTATGTTTGGTTGCAGAGTAACAAAATGACTGAGAAACTGAAGTTGAGAAAACCTTATTATTCATACCACTAGGCTGACTTAGATTCCATTTAAGAATTACATTTGATCCTAAGAGTTGAGAAGTGGAGAAATCCAAATGCATATTGTGGTCTGCAAGAAATTTAGTTCCTAATAAAGCACCATACTGAGATGAAAGAGGTGTGTCAGTAATTAAAAATTCTGTTTCAAAATATTGTTGTTGAAATTCTATTGTTAAATTCATTTTCTTATTTATTTTTACTTTTTCTGCAGCAATACCCTTTAAATATATGTTACATGAATCCAATGAGATTTTATTTCCAAAACATTGAATGTATTTAGCTTCTATGATGTTTACAGTTGCCCCCGAGTCCAATAAAAATTTTACTTTATTCCCCAAAATAGATCCCTCAACAATAGGCAAAGACGCCTCACTAGTGGATACTGTAAAAACCGATGGCACCTCCAAAAGGGTTTTAGGAGACGAAACGGAGACTGGTTTCTCCCCACCCTGAATTAGTTTAAATTAAAACTTGGTGCTCGGGGATTCAAAGCATTTGTAGCCACACTTGTGGTATTTGGAGCACCCGAAACAGCTGGTGTGGTGTTATTAGAATGTCTCCTGGCTGTTTGGTTATTTCGAAATCTCTGTTGACCCTGTCTAGAATGCTGATTAGGCACAATATTCGCATAGCAGTCCTTGCTAACATGCCCTATTCTGTTGCATCTGTAACAACGAGGCTGTATGGGTCTTGAACGAGTACCTTGTGATATTAAACTCTGCACCTGTGTTTGGAGAGAGCCCATCATTTTTGTAAGCTGAGCTATATTTTCCTGCTGCATCTTAATAGCTGTAGTGAGCTCTGAGTTGGTTACTGATGGTGGTGTAACTGCCTTCTCGACTGCTGGCTTAGCAGCATTCACTGCTCTAACCTCAGCTGTTGCAAAATCACTACTAGCATGGATCTTAGCCCACATGTCTTCCTCAATAATTGCATGCTGTTTAGCAGATGCAAAAGTTTTGTGATTCTGTGGCAGCAACAAGCGTCGCAAATGCAACTGCAATCCTTCGATAAACACTGACAGAAGTAAATCCTGTCTCTGTGCTTCTGCTGCAGGATCACTGCTTCTTTCCACTGGTACAGTTTTGTACGAAAGAGCCTCTATACGTGCTGCAAATTGTCGCACTGACTCGTGTGGTGTCTGAAAAGCCTGAATAAGAGCACGGATGTTAGAGTGCAAATTGTGCACTGAACTGAACCTCTCTTTCAACGCTTTCACAACATAGTCAAGACTGGCTTCTTTCTTTAACCTAGGATTATTCCTAATTAATTCTGCCGCCTCACCTGCCACCTTGACTCTGATCACTGTTAACTTATCTTCATCTGACCAACCCACATGAGTGGCAATGAGATCAATCCTATCTAAGAAGTCATTCAGACTAATTCCCTTGTCTGCATATGAGAACAGAGGAACAGAATCCAGAGGATCAGAACCAAAAACTGATAGAGCCATTACTTCTTGACTCTCCTCCCAGTCTATTCACTATTACTAGCCGCTCTGGCTGCTCGATTTGACACTTTCTTTGGCATTTTAAACTGCGATCAGCAAATTCCAGCACATAAAGTAGGGATGTATCCCAATGTGTGATTAACACGCGTGCCTTTTAACCTTATGTTGCAAACATACAGTTGCAAAAGTGTGAAACAGTAATCCTCAAAATCAATATGTAAACATGCAATACAAAATTTTGCACAAAACAAAATACTTAACTAAACAGGTACTGCGTGAAAATGTTTGTGTTGGATACAATAGTTTTAAAGTCCAAATGTGTATCAGTAGTACATATCTGGTATGCAACCTCAAACAATAAGTATAAAATAAGCACAGTAATACGACCACTGTATAGGCCTGTCACTGTAACTAACTAACGAGTAGGGTTTCAGTAAAAAGCCTAGACATGTGGAAGAAAACGTTCACATAAATATGCAATAGTGCACATGACAATAACCAGTCTCAAGTCAAAATTAAGTTCCACTATAAGCGCAAGCCAAAAGTGATGCAAAAATAAACAACACAACAAAAATTGTTAAGTGCTAAAAATTTGGTTCGAAAGTTCACGGCACCAATATGTTATAGAGAAATCAAATGGCACCAATAAGGTTTCCTACTCTGTTGACATAACACTTAAACTTTTTAATAGTAATATACTAATATCAATAAGCCCTGTACATTTGCGTTGTGTTTTCGGATTAACCCTGAAATCAATTTGAGAATGAGACGGGTGAAAAACATTGAGCACACACACAAAAAGAAATAAATAAACATTGACTGATCTAGAAAAGTGAGCCTATTTATTAAAATTTTTAAGAGTTACTTAGTCCAGTAATTTGTAGGCAATTAATATTCAATCCGAACTGTTAACATATTGATTATTACACAGTGCAGAATAACTTAGTAAGCAAATCATATTCAAGCTGAACTGTAAAATATTTCTTTCTACAAAATGCATACCATCTACAGAGTAATATTACTTTTATCTTAGACTCAATAATATCAAACTATTATTGCTATTACATTCAGATAAATATGATCAGATAAAACTTTGGATAAATTAACAATACCCTCCAACTAATTAAGTTATTTCAATCACTATTAACTATTTTAGTTGTTAGAATTACTTATTAGAAATGTCTGGTAAACTTTACTATAAGGATTGCCTATTATAAATTTTTTCCTTTTTTTTTTTTTTAAATATCAGACCAACAAATAAAAGAAAACAAATAAAAAAAAAGACTTATCTGATGAAATACAAGGTGCAGGTGAACAGGAGGAGGAGAAATGCCCTCATATTTAAAAATTATCAAGATGCCAAGGAGGACGGCTGCTGAGCGTAGTAGAAAATGAGAAGAGTTCGTGGGTGGATAGTTTTCCAAAAAGTCCGGCAATTATTATTGATTTAAGAAGCACTACGGAGGTTTTCTTTGATGTCCAATCCAATATTAAAGTTAGCATTTTTGTCGTGGGACACCGGAGCTAGCGATGCAGAAGACTCTTGATGGCGGCAATTAATTCTTAAAGATTAGGAAGGTCGAAGCAGATGGAAACTCTATTCATGGAGGAGAGACTGAAATTTCTTCTTAACGGCACTAGAACTAGGCATCACCCTTCTTAGCATTTTTCTATTGTAATTATCTTTGAGTAACTTACATATTAAGGCACGGCAATTAGGAGCCTATAATTTAGTCGAGGTCATAATGCGTGGAACTAAGTCCCTCGTTCAAAACTCCAGGCAAGAGGCCCGTAGATCCAAAGGCGGAAAAATGCATTTTCCGAGATGAAATTCTGCTGCCAACGAGACAGCGTCAGATGGTAAGTAGAAAGTGCAAAAAAGTGTAAAAAGTCAGCTCGTCCCATAAAACAACCCGTTAAAAGGGAGAGCGCCGGACTGCCAAGTTGGCGCAACCCACTTTTCGCCGAAAGTTGAAATAGTTGCAACCACAGCATAACCTCATGTTATCAAACTCGCCAAAACCACTATTTTGAAACCTCAACGGAAAATCTATGTCGCCAAACCCTCGCCAAATAACTACCACCTGTGACCGGGGGAGATTAGGAATTTCAACAACCCTGCAAGGGTCCCAACGAAAGAACGCTGAAAACTCGCAAAAAGGGACTTTTCAACCGGAAAGAAGGCATTTCATCCCCCTTTAACTAAATCACAAGCGAAACGAAGAAAATCTACTAATTAAAGCTCATAACTGAAATGCAATTAAAGTTAGAAAAATGAAAGTTATGCCAAATTAAAGAGCTAATTTTTCTGCAACTAATGATATTAAATACTAAGAAATCAAATTAATTTTTGACATGAAAAACTGAGTTTATTACGTAGAAACAAAAATACTTATCCATTGTTTGCGTGTACGAGATTGAAGACGCAGTTCGCGTAAACTAGGAAAGCCAAAATATATTACACTAGAATTAATAGGCCCAAAAAGAATATAACCAAACTTGTGTAGCTCAAATTTTGAATAATTACAACTTAAAATTTTGATTTTTATGAATCACTTAATTAAATTAAATTCGCTACACAACATAGACTTAGAGATAATTCTCTTGAAAAGAACTATAATTTCTCCATTACATTACTGAGAAGGAGCTACGTACAAGATATTAGTTTATCATAACAAGAAACAAAGTTGCAGTATATGCACCTAATTATAAAATTCAGAAAGTTTAGATTTAACATAGAGCTAAAGCAAAATTGCAAAAACTCAAATGCTATCAATTAATGAACAACTTTTAAAATAAACATTGCTAAACTATCATCACATTTCTTTTGTTTAAAAATGATAAATTGTTTTACATAATAGCCTTTTATTCTTCTCCTTTACATTAGTTACATATCAATTTCCTATACATATCTATTATATAAGTTTGAAATGCCTTAGTTTAATATTCAATAAGAAACTAGAAATAAATAAAAAAATGAGACAGCAATCATGAGGAAACGAAACATGGAATAATAATAATAATAAAATAATAATCTGAAAGCTTAGAGATTTTACTTTTCGCCCAAAGGAGCGTTTTGTTTTCATTCACACACAGATAATTGTTTAGAGAGTATTTGAGCTGAAGCTGCTTTGAACTAAAAATATTTAAAAGCAGTAAATCTTTAGACTTTCGGATAGACCATCTCGCGCGCTGGGCATAAAATTGTTTTATTCCATACAGTGTTGGCACTGCTTGCTTTGCAACAGTTGAGTTTTTTAATCAAAAATTCGTTAGCGTTTTACAAAACATGAAATAAATAATAAAATTAAAGAATCGTAATATAAAATTGGCGTAAGCCCAAAGGGGCTTTTAAAAGGGCCGTTCGCACAATTGGGTGTTTCCAGTTTACTTGGATAGGAAAAACCTTGGTATTTTCCCCGTGTAAAGCCTGCATAAAAGCTAAGTTTCATTATATTGTCCTCTCAGAAAATTTTAATTCCTGAATGAAATGAAACTCGATGTTTTGTTAGACTGAATTCAGATTTTGGAAAAAATATTAAAATCAACAAATTACTAGTTTATTTTTAAACTGAAGAAGCAGTTTACCGATATTCTTCTGAAGTTTCACCGATATTCTTGTCAAAACCATAAATTAATATTAAGAAATGTCCTTATAAATTCTGTAAATTTTATATCAAAACCTAAATAGTCGACACACTTTGCAGATGAAAGATCCGAAGTCTGTTGCTGAAACCTTCTGTGATAAAAAGCGTACGCTGAAGGAACAAGTGTAATTACAGCACCAAACTCGCCCATCGGTGGCGAAAATCGCTGAATGCTGTTAATTTGCTCTCGTTTCGAAACCAGGCAAACGAATTTGCTTAATAGAAGCTTTCTTCGCGCATAATCCGGATGTGAGATAATTTCCCTTAAAAGGTTTTCCTTGATAAAACTTTAGGCAGAATTCCCTCTCCCATTTTCCGTTATCAAATAAATTAATTTAGACCAAACGAAAATAATCTAGAGGCCAAACCTAGGTGAGGATTGCAGAATTACTTTAAAATTCCGCCAATTTTACATCAGTCATCACACTCTCTCTGAATAAAATTTTTGAACGTTCTTGAAAGCTTGTGCGGTGAATAGCAAACAGAAGAAACAGTTTAATGGGCACAAAACTAAACAATAAAAGTTATAGACTTTTTTCCATATCCACCGCTACGCCTAAAACCCATTTTTATTTAACAAAAATTTATATCGGATTTCACTCTGCTATTTAATGTATTGTGATTTTAAATTATATAAGGTGTAAGACTATACGAATAGTCTTACACCAAGTAAATTTTATATCAATTAAGTAAAAGCGTGTAAGACTATACCATTTTACTTAAATGCGAAGCAAACTAAATTGTAACAAATTGCTTGGAATTTAGGTATAATATCAATCTCTAAATTTATTTTAAATCTGACACATATTTCAGAAAAACCCACCAGACGTGGAACATTTTTTTGTTTATAAAAGTTTGGTTCTTCGTATCAATATAAATGTCATAAAAGGGTTATTTAGTAAAACAATGAATGCAAATAACTACTATATCTACTACTTTGAAATCCGCACAACAACGTAACTGATTACAGACGCATGTTATTGAATTACAGTAAATAAAACATAATTGTGTGGCTAAACATAATGTAAACTACATTATTATTACAACATTAATTTAAATATTCAAATTTCACAAAATTTCTACAGTGTGTTATATGTCAAACCACGGTACTGCACAGAAGCGCATATTGCGTGATTTGCAATAAATACGAGACTGACGTTGTATCGTCCTTCATCTTTCATCGGTTTTACGATAGCGTAATAAACACTGTCTGAGTGGAGTAGATTTTTTTCCGTTGGTGAAATGTGCTGAAAGAGTTGATCTGTTAACGGAAGAAAACTTTCGTTATGCCGACTTGATAATTGAACCCTTAGGCAAAATAGTTGCAAAATTTGTTCCACAGTTGCTATTCTGTATTTCATATTACAATTTCGCACATCCTTCTGAATTATCCACAAAGAAAGAATTTCTTAATGCTTGGTACAGGAGATGAAAAAATATATTGTGGTAAGACTTTTTACCCCGTTTTCTTGCAACTGGGTTGTCTATAACATGCTGATCAATTTTCTCAACATTTCTCATTATACATTAGTGTTGTAGTCATGAACTAGTTTTGATGTCTTTTATTTATTCTTACCTTCCAACTCAAACATTTCTGCATTATCGAGTGAAGAAATGATGTAAATGTCCATTTCATCGTGCCACTTTACAGCAGTCACTTTTCCACGTTCAAAGCGAGAAAGGTCACCTTTCTTAGCTTTCTTTTTAAATCAGATGGCAACTCCTTCCTAATTGCACGTATTGTGCCGCACTTGCCAGTGGAAATTTATTGTATCAATACATCAGCCAGCTTTACAGAAGTATTATAACTATCGGTAAACAAACAATATCCTTTGCCTAGCAGTGTTTCATCAGTGACATAACCAATTTAACAGACCAATAAAGATGTTCAAAATCGCTATCAAACTTTAACTCCTTTACTTTGTAAATAATAATTGAAAAAATATCCAGCCTTTATCTCGCATAACATAAATGCCTTGATCCCAAAGCAAGATCATTCTATTGGCATATATTGGATCCATTCCAGGCTACCGTTATAGTTGACAGTTGAGAGCAGAATCTGGACACCCTTTCGGCTTACTCAGACTATTCGGGGCTAGTCCAGGTTCCGCAACTATCCGGGGAAACACCTCATGGGCCCTATAAGGGCATACATTGATCCCGTATACATGCTTACATAGCTCATAATATATGCTTATAGTTACATAGTTCATAATATATGCTTACATAGTTACACAGTTCATAGTACATGCTTATATACAAATAGTTCATAATATAGATCTTTCATAATGTGGGGAAAGGCAACGACCATAGTTGATAACACACATTTATTACTATTTACAAATATAGATTACATTAGGATTACAATTAATGAAAATGGTATACGAGCGATCGAGCGACGTCTGCTCCGCTCGCCAGCTAATCCTCGTCTTCTTCCGAAGGCGGGAAACACATGCTGACGTAATGCATACGTCATACAGTAGGGGATTAGGAAATATCATGACATAACGTTTCCCACATTCGGCCATCATGACCGGACAGGCGACCTCGCCTGAAGCAACATAGTATATCATCAAATTTAAAAAAACCATTATTAGAATATAGTAACATAGGTATGGAAAAAATAATCTGTAGATACAAAGCTGAGGATACTTACACAAATGGAGCAAAAAAATAGTTTAAACACACCACAGCAGTTAACTAAAAATAAAAAGAACATTAGTATGACAAAATGAATTAAAAAGTTGATATGAGGAAAAAAATTATTAGAAAGTTCTCAGGTGTCATCTGTCCAAACACAGGAGGACCTATAATACTGACAGTTGTATAAAAATCAAGTGATACGTTCAATATTGTTGGACCAGGGTTTCATGCATTCAGCACAAGTAGATGTTTTGGATGGTCCGTCGAAAAATGCACACTTTTCCACATCATATGTGTCATTTTGTTTGAGCCTGGTGACTTTATAAGGTCCGAGAAATTTCCGTTTGAGTTTTAGACCAGGGCCAAACTGAGTTCGTTTGATAGCCACGAGGTCATGCAGTTGAAAGTTTTGTGCCTGTTTTCGTCGCAAATTATAAGTACGGCGATTTTCGTCTTGCACTTTAGAGATTTGCTGTTTTGCGTCCTTACGGAGATTGTCACGTTGCTGAATGAATGCAGATTTGATCTCCTCGTCGATTAGAGCAGCAATATTGATTTCGTTTTGCGATTTCATTTTAGTCCCAAAGAGAAGTTCAAAGGGAGTAGAATTGATGCTACGTTGAAAAGTTGAATTAATAATTTGTTGCACGGCGGGAACATGGCGGTACCATTGCTCAGGGTTGGTTATGGAGAGTTTAGAAAGGACAGCAATAATAAAGGAGGTCAAACGCTCAACTTGACCGTTCGATCGTGGGAGGCCAGCTGTAATAAGAACGTGCTTTATTCTCTGTGTGTCACAATAGTTTGCAAATGCAGTGGATTTGAAAGCAGGGCCTCGATCAGAGATAATCCGTGAAGGATTTCCGAAGACTGATCTTTGAGATTCCAGCCGACTGATAACTTCATCTGCGTCTGTAGACTTTGTCGGATAAAGCCACACGAATTTAGTAAACGAGTCTATAACTTTGATTTCTTTGATGTGGTGGCAAGGGAACCTAAGTGGTCGATATGGTACGTGTGCAAGGGTGCGTCGTCTTTGTCAATGGGGTGCAGAAGTCCCTCTTGTTTGCCACGCTTTCGATTATTGAGGATGCATGGGATGCAGTTATGGATACACCGCTCAATTTTTTCTTTCAGATTTGGGATAAAATATGCGCTGTTTAAAAGTTCTTGAGTGCGTATTACGACGAAGTGGCCTCGTTCGTGAGCTGTTTTAATGACATTTGCCTGCATATTCTCAGGCACCACAAGTAAGTCAATCCGTTGACGTTTTTGTACAGGAGGTTGTTCTTAACGAGAAAGTTATCATACGAAGGCATCGTTTGAAGGAGTGCTTTAATAGCCGTAATATGCTCGTCGGTTTCTTGTGCTTTGCGAAATTGGAGAAGGACACTGTCTTGGATAGTCATGCAACATGGACTGCGACTAAGGGCATCCACGTGAGCCATCTTTGAGCCAATACGGTGCTCAATTTCGTAGTCAAAATCTTGGAGATATAAAACCCATCGGGCTATTCTCGAATTGAGTTCCTTTTTATTTAAAGTTTGTACAAAAGCGTTGCAGTCAGTGATAATTTTAAAATGTGAACCAAGGACGTAAATACGAACTTTTTTAAAGCTTCAACAATTGCAAGGACTTCGAGTTCATAACTGGTGTATTTACGCTCGTTGTCCGATGTTTTCTTTGACATGTAGTAGACAGGGTGAAAGCTGTTATCGTTCATAGATTTTTGTAGTAGGACTGCCCCCAAGCCATCAATGGATGCGTCGGTATGAATTTCGATAGGACTCTTTTGATTAAAAATACTTAAAACTGGTTGTTGAGAAAGCAAATATTTTAATCTGTGAAATGCGGCTTTCTGATCAGCATGAAATTGAAAGGGGGTGTCCTTATGAAGGAGATCACTAAGGGGTTTTGCAATGCTAGAATATGAGGGGATGAATTTCCTAAAATATCCCGTGAGACCGAGAAAGCGTTGGACGTCTTTCGTACTCTTAGGTTCGGGGTAGTTAATTACAGATTTTGTTTTCGAAGGGGAAGGAAAAAGTTTACCACCTTCAACGATATGTCCAAGAAATTCGATTTTTTTGTGAAGAAATTGACATTTACGAAAATTAACTTCTAGACCATATTCACTAGCAACTTTGAGTACTTGGTTGAGACGATGAATGGCCTCATTTTCATTTTTGGCGGGAATAACTACATCGTCCATGTAGGGTAAAACATAACCTTTGACAATTAAATCACGAAAAACATAATTTATAAAGCGCTGGAATACTGAAGGGCAATTTGAAAGACCAAATGGCATTCGAAGAAACTGGAATTGTCCGTTGTGAGTTACAAAAGCTGTATATGGTTTACTTTCGTCCGCTACTGGCACATGAAAAAAGCCGTTACGTAGGTCAAGAGTACTAAAAATTTGGGCGTCTTGCAGTTTATCCAAAATGTCATGAATAAGAGGAAGAGGAAAATGATCTTTAATTAAAAGTTGATTAAGTTTCCTATAATCGATGCAAACACGGTGTGTACCATCTTTTTTACGCACCACGAGAACTTGACTGGCATATGGAGATGAACAAGGTTCAATAATTTTAAGTTTCAACCATTCATTTATTTGTTTGTCAACAATTTCCCGTTCAACAAAAGGAAGGCGTCTAGGAGGGTGAAAAATCGGTTTATCATCGGATAGAGTGATATTAAGTTTAATATCTGTCGTCTTTGTTTTATTTGGGACATACGAATTCAGCAAACGTTCTGCCGCAGCACGAGTTTCTTTGGAAACATTTGAAATATCAAAAGCTGGAACATCGTCATTTATTGCAAAAATGAAAGATTCAGGAGCAGTTTCAAAGCATTGCTCGGAAGGTTTTGAAAAATATATACCGTCTGGTGTAATAGTTAATTTAGCATTTGTAATTACGTCACATCCTACAATAAGAGAAAATTGCATAGAATGATTTGGAACAACTCTAATATTAGCCGGAAAGTCCTGATTATCAATGTTGATAATGGTTTGAAAATAGCCAATAATAGGAATTTTCGAGAATCCGAAACCAGTTAACACTCCAGAATTATTTGAAAGTGGTGGGGAACCAAGTTGAATCCATGTGTTTTCGTTCAGTAATGTGACCTCACTTCCAGTGTCAATTAATCCAGAAACTGTGCTATTGAATATAACGACAGTTTTACACATATTACCGTGAGAGGTTTGTACTGTATTTACTTCGGCAGGTGGAGTGGAAGTCTCATTTGATGTAGTGGGGCGGCAATCCATAGATTTATGTCCAAAACGGCAACAAGTTAGACACTTTGGGCCAAGAGAACGATTAGGACAGGACCGTGAGAGGTGTCCGACCTCATCGCAGTTAAAACAAGTTTGTGGTTTAGTTTTAGATGGACCAGTATAATTAAATTTCGTGTCGTGTTGTTGGTCTGAATTTTTTCGTCCAGTACCACGTCTGGGGCCATTATTCGTATTTTTAAAATTTGATGGATGAGAGATATTTGTATGTCTAGTCGTAACTACAGATTCATAAGTGCGTAGCTTTTCCTTGAATTCAGAATATGATTTTGCACCGTAGAGAATAATTTTATCGGATGGGGTACCTAGTATTCCTTGAATGGTATACTGAATGACAGAAGCCTCGTCGATAACACCGTCACCACGATTCGCGCATTGCGATAAAATATTGCAAAGAGCTTTCATTCGACCGCATTTTTCTTCTTTCGAGTTGTTTATGAATTTCAATAGACGTAATTTTATCGGAGAACTCATTAAGTAATAATGTTTTAAACATGTCGTATGAATTGAGATTCCGTTGTGAAAACAAAAAAGTTTTAGCAGTACCCACAACAAGTCGTTTCGCAAAAACTAATTTTTGCTGGGCGGTAAGATTTGAGAATAATTAGAAATTATCCTCTATATCGTTGAAAAAAGCACGGACTGAATAGGAATCATTGCCTGAAAAGTTTCTGCAAGTGTTTGAAAGATCTCTCAAAATAAACCATAAGTCATGACTCATCTCGCGAATCTCGGTGTTCGCCGTCATATAAACACCGGAGCGACTCGAATTCAAATTTATTACTTCCGCGTCAGAAGAAACAACGCGATTTGGGCTTGGCGCCATGGAGGGAGGGGAAGGGGGAACAGAAGAACTTAGACCTACAGGCGTCGGTGCACTGTCGGTGTTTGAAATTGAATGATCGTCATCGGATAAAAAATTAACATCTAGGGAACTGTGAAAATCCGTCAGATTAGTGAGGGCATGAAAAATATTTTCACATAAAACATCTTTATTAGTGGAAGCTTCCAAATGCAATAAATTCGCCACTGATATAAAATCTGATAAAGAGAAATCTTTTAATAGAAGTTCTTTATGTTTTGCCAAATCGAAACTGTCCGGGAACGCGGCAAAATTTCGCATTCTCTTTCGCAAAGAATGATCAAAATCGGAATATCCGAGCACGGTATTAAATAATTTAATAACTCGTGTTGTGCCATATTTAAGAGAATTCGCTATCAATGGGATATCACCTAATTTTAGGGCCATAGTTCTTTAAACAGTAAAATGGGACAATGTGAATATGAAATAGGGTATGTATGAATGAGAATTAAACAGTATAAACATAGCTTAAAATCGTAATACTAATAAATTATGAACGAATTAGGGAAAAATGGGCCTACCTAACTTCGGGGCAGTCCTTATAATCCAATGTAATCCAAAATCGAATTTCGATTTAACGTCCAAAATCAGAAGATGGACAAGTAGCATGAAACATCATTCACATATGTCGTGCAGCTTGAAGAATATGAAATCGTCACAAATGCACGTCTTCATTCAGATACGTCGTCTAGCTTGAAGAAGAATATTAAAGCGTCATAAAGGCACGTCTTGCCTTTGTTAGCTTTCTGAACGTCTTTAGTAATTGCTGGTGTCTAGGGTTCGATTATAACGCATGCAAAAAAGGCACGGTCGAGCCCCCAAAATGTGGGGAAAGGCAACGACCATAGTTGATAACACACATTTATTACTATTTACAAATACAGATTACATTAGGATTACAATTAATGAAAATGGTATACGAGCGATCGAGCGACGTCTGCTCCGCTCGCCAGCTAATCCTCGTCTTCTTCCGAATGCGGGAAACGCATGCTGACGCAATGCATACGTCACACAGTAGGAGATTAGGGAATATCATGACATAACGTTTCCCACATATATATATATATATATATATATATATATATATATATTTTAAAAAAATTTATGGGCTGAATAGTGAAGTTAGGATGATTAATAATGATCGAAGAGAGCGTACAGGATGACATGGAGAAAATGCCGTACAGGAAAGCTACTAGCAGGAACAGAAAGAGCAGTACCTAGCAAAAATCATGCAAAAAGTTGGTAAATGCAAGACCCAGGGTGCAATATTAAAAGAAAATATGAATACAGCCATAGAATAATTTACATGTACAGTACAAGTTAGAAGTTACATTAATACACAATACAAAAACATGCCATATAGAAGGTAATCGAGGTAGTTGAAGTTAGTCAACAATGTCACTAAGAATGGCCGTTAAGGTGGTGCAGGAGTGCTCGTTTGGGGTGGAATTATTCTGGGTTCCAGAACTGACCTGCATGTTCAAATTGGAACCATGACAAGCCAAATCTATCGGGATGTCATTCTGGAACAACATGTACGTTTGTTTCGGGGCGCCATGGGCGCACAATTTGTGTTTATTAATGACAACGCTCGTCCTCACCGTGCAAACATCGTAAGCGAATGCCTTCAATCGGAGGATATCACCCGTATGGACTGGCCAGCATTCTCACCGGACTTGAATCCAGTAGAGCACGTGTGGGACATGCTTGGCCGAAGAGTTGCAGCTCGTCAACCTCATGTCTACTACATGACGTACATGTCTACCGAAACTTCGGAGAGCATTGCTTTTTGAGTGGTGTAATATCCCCTAAGATCAGATCGACAATTTGATACTCTGCATGCTTAGGCGTTGTACGGACTATATTGCATCGTCTGGGAGACATACAATGTATTAACAATCATACCAACCATGTAATATTGTTTTTTTTTGTAAATAGGTTTTTTTTGTAATTTGCTCCAGGAAGAAAAAATCGCTAATTTTTTTAATAATATCAAACATATAGCATCTTTTTTTTGCTCTTTAACTTTTGTTTAATAAATAAACTTTACAATTAAGTCAAATTTGTTTTGCTTCTAACTCTTCCTTTGCCTGATTTTGCATAATCCTTAATTTATGGATATAGGTGTATATTGTGCCTTTTGGTGAATAAAAAGGGTTTTACACATGACTTTTACCTTAAAATGTCTGTTTTGTATTTTGTTTCACGGAAATTAAAATCTTTAATTTTTTTTGTTTCAAACTCTGGATGGGAAAAACATTCTCTGTATAAAATATAACAGTCACACATGTACGTAATAATAAATAAATATGAACCTATAGGACGCAAACCTGTTGTCAAAACGTTCTTAAATATTCAGATGGATTGTGATCATATCATTCCGGGTATATGTTGAAATTAGTTGAATTTCTGTTCCAAAGCTTACTTCTACTTCAGTGCATGTTTTATATAATTTCTAATATTCGCACTTTGAGCATGTATATTCTTGAACACATAAATATTCTTGAGAAAAACCTAACTGAAAGAAGATGAATCTAATCATGATCAGTTCTACACAATTTTATTTTTAAATTCGTTATCATTTGCATTTTTTTGAGCGCAAACATATTTTTTTTTTTTCAGATTTCAAAACTTTAACCATTTACACCCATTAAAAATAACTGCGTATTATTATACTGAAAAATAAAAAATGTATAGAATTCTGGGAAATCTTAATTCATTATATCGAAAACCAAATTATAAATATAAATATTTATAAAACTTTATGTTTCGGCATTAGGTAATTACACTGAAAGTAATACTGATAGAAAATGTTTAGTAAAACTATACATTGCATCTATTTAACTATAATATTTTGACAAAAAATATTTTTAATTTTCCGACTGCACATACAAAACTTATATTCAATAAAACGTATCAAGAGCGTTGGCCCATCAGCGAACGAGCAATAAAGTCTCTGAACACTGATAATTCGGCTGAGAATTCGAGTTTCGACAAACAAGCTCACTGCGTAGGCGTTTTCTTTGTTTCCCCACGTGCAGCGTGTATATAAGACAGTTTTCCTCAGAAATTCCTCCATGAAGACATCCCTACCCTTAGGCACGTGGCCTTCGAGTGCTTTGCCATAGTCAAATTAAATAAAATTTTAAAAACAAGTAAGCATCATGAGCATTAGACTAGAACCTCTGTTTAATTCGTTCTATATATAGAGAAAGAATTAAAGCTATAGAGATTAATAAAACCATAAGAATCAATCTGTGAAAAGCCGATGTCTTTTATCATTAATGGTCTTATAATTTTTCAACGCAGGAATTTCTAAGAGCCCCTGTTTATTTGCTCTTAGCCCTCCCCCCCCCAAAAAAAAATAAGTAGTGCAATAGTAAAATATACTGAAATTTTCTTAGATTTCAAAGAAAACAAAATCATTATGGCACAATTAATGCACTCGAGGCTTTCCTTACCCATGGCTATACAGAAAAGCGGAAAATTGCGTGACAAAAACTTATACGTCTGTAATTATGATTAGCAAATAAACAAGTTTTTTACTTCTTGTTTAGTTAATTAGTTCTGTCATTATATCAAGTAAATTGTGAAATATTATTTATATCCGTAGCTTCAAATAAACTCTGGATCAAAAATACCCGAAGTTGCAAATAAAATAAGAAATTTTCTAAGTTAACAAGATATTTTACTTTATTAAAAAAAGTAAACTATTTTGGGATCTATCGAAAATCATATTGTTTTAGTAAGAAAATATTCCTTTTATCCCAGCAACCAATCGTATATAAGAGGTAAATTCAATAACTAAAGTGAAGGGTATTATGAACACAAAAATATTTTAATATTACTGCCGTATGCACATTGATTTCCATAAAATTTAAATATATATATATATAAATACGCACACATACGTGTATACATACATAAAAGTAAAGGCTTATGAACGGAAAAAAAATTGAACAATTAAATTTTTTCTTTTAAAGTCTTGATTTTCAATTTCCCTCAAAATTTTTATTTGATAACAAAATTCATAGCATAAAGCGAACAGTCAGTGTGACAAGGTCAGATCGCTTTCGAAGCATTCTACTTCTTGAAAACTCTCGAAGGGCAAAGCTCTGACAGTGATTGATACTTTTAGAGCCGACACTAATTAGTTCATCTGGATGATTCTCCGCAGGTGCAGGGAGTAAGAAAAATTGCTTAACGCTTTCGGTGGATACAGTGACAGAAAACTTCCACGTTGTTGAAGCAATTTCTTGACAAAGCTGCTGACGCTTTACAAAACAATACCTTATCTCTTTTAAAACCTCCGGAGGTCTAAATCATTAATTAGTTTTTGGGCGATATCTAGCCCTTTTTCGAAGACCTTTCGAATCGTAGAAATCAACATCGGGAACACCTAAGCTACGATTATCGATGAGAAACATGGCTGGGGAAAGTGGGATTAAATCATCCGAATTTTCGTACAGATAGGTAAGAGGTCTAGAATTAATTATTGACTCGCAGTCACATAACATTGTGTACAACTCCTCGGTTGTAAGAAACGCGCTGTGAGAATAGTCGTTTGCCTCAAAAGGTGAGCGTAATGCGGACATCTGTCGAAGAAAGGTGGCAGTGTATGGCGACCACTGTTTAGGTCGTACTGCTGTAAACAAATGATGTAAAAGTTTCCGTGAAGGGCGGCAAATGACATCGGATCTGCCGAGATCGGGCCAAGCAAACAAAGTGATCACCAATGATTCCATTTAATCCGTTAATGAAATGATCCAAGCTAATCAAAGAGTTACTACCCGTGAAATTAGTCACGAACTCAACCTGAGTAAAGGCACGGGTTAACAATCTACAAACATCTGAGGTACAGCAAAGTGTGTGCGGAATGGTTACCAAAACACCTGACCCTTGATCATCAGAAACGACGAATGGGCTTCTGTCTCCAGCACTTGATCCGTTATGAGGAGAATCCCACATTTCTGGATGGTATCGTTGCGGGCGACGAGACCTAGTGCCACCACTACACACCCGAATCCAAGAAAACGACTATGCAATGGAAACACAGCTCATCTCCTCCACCACAGAAATCGAAAGCAACGATAACTGCACGGAAAGTGATGCTTTCATTTTTCTTCGATTGTCGTGGACCACTTTTAATCGAGTTCCTCTCCCAAGGAAGCACTATCAATTCAGCACAATATTGCAGTAATCTGACGAAACTGCGACAAGCAATAAAAAAACAAACGGCCGAACCTTCTCACACAAGGAGTGATCCTTCTGCATGACAATGCCCGCCCACACGTCTCCCAGAAAACCCAGAGGACTTTAAACACATTCCGTTGGGAGGTTTTGGAGCAACCCCTGTACAGTCCGGGCATGTCACCCTGTGACTTTCACATCTTTGGTCCACTTAAATAGAGCCTTACAGGGGAAACTTTTCTATTCGGACAATGGAGTGAAGGAAGCCGTGCAGGACTTCCTCAGGAATCAGCCCCAATCTTTCGAGCTGCTGCCGCAACGCTGGGACCTGTGTTTCAATGCCCATGGCGATTTCTTTTGATTTACAATAACGGTATTATTTTTCTTCAATTTGTCCACTTTTCATTTGGGCAACGCTTACATAATACAAAGCATAACGCAATCAGCAACTTGCGATCGTGTCTATTGCAAAATCCCGAAAACATCCGAAGACTATTAATATCCTGTTGCGCATTGACTGATGTCGAAATCCTGAGAAAATACAAAGAACACTTTATTCTGTTTCCTTTGAAATGTGATTTTTTATTTAATTCCGGATTCAGATTATAGAACCATACGGCAGTCAGCTTCACTAACCACTATCCCGGTTGGGTGACTTATTAATCTATTGTACACATTAATTGACTTGGCTAGTTAATTCATGAAATAACTAGTTATTCTATGAAAAAATTGAATTATATGCTTTGACGCTAACATATATTGCATCATTAATAACTTCAACTGGTAAATTAGGATTCATCATAGGAAACTTAACTGAAAATATCATAGTCATATTTCATACTTTAAAATTTTAGCCATTTATAGCGGAATATTTTCAGTTATAAATTATTATTCGTGTAAGTCCTTAATTTTCGATGAAATAAATCCCCACAATTAGATTTTGAAACACTGACCTCAGTTTTATACAAAATGAATCAAATTCGAATGAGTCGCATTGTAGAGTAATTAGGTTTTTATGAAGATAGCACGTGAAAAACGAGCAATACTCTCGACGGGACTCGAACCTGGACCTCTCGCGTACGCGCCGAGTGTGCAATCGTTACACCAGGAAGGCAAGGATCAATGAGGGAGAAAATACCTTATGGCATTAGGCAAATATTTGAGTAAAGATGCATTTTACAACTCTAGTCTCTAAATATATTTTTCTGTTATGCCATATCTAAATAACATAACCTAACTCACAGAAAATCCTCCGTGAAGGATCACTCTATATAAGCATGTAACCCTCCAGTTCTTTGCAGTAATCTTCCATAACGTGAATCTGCGGAACGCGATATCGCATATTCGTGTTACCTAAATTGTTTCCATTTAATTTGCGAAGCGCGAGAAATATGCAGCTCAATATTCATACGCTGTTCAACGCTGATTCATCAAGACTGGGTGCATTCTATGCAAATGAATTGTAACATAAGTTTTTCATAAAGAGGGAACTGTGCTGAAGGCTATTTTTCCCCACGGACAGTGCAGTATGTATTCAATAAACGCCGCGCTTGGGAAACACTTACTGTATTAAGGACACATAGAATCGGTGCAGAAAGAATTTCAAATCTGTTTTAATAAAAAACAAGAAGTGTTTTAAAGAAATCGTGTCCACCAGTCGCCGAGTGGTAGAGACCGCCAAATACACGTAGTGTGATAAGAGTTTGAGTCCAGGCTAAAGGACTTTCTCTGTGATCTTAATTTTTGTGCTAAATTTTTGTTTCATGTGCAACTTGAAGACGAATCAGATATTCTCAGAAAGGCCTTCCCGATGACATCCTTTCCGGAAAGGATAGTGTTTAGAAAAAACAAACCTATGGAGGAGTAATACGTGCCGACTGTTTCTAAGATTTACGAGAGAAGTATTGCAAAGAATTCGTAAAGTTTAACTTGAAAACAAAATGCACCAATAATAATACAGCTTTTCCTTTCTTCAGTGAACAAAATGTTTCAGAAAGCGAAGTTTTTTTTTTTTTTTTTTTTTTATATGGTACATCGCCTTGATTGGAAAGATTTCAAAAATACTGGTGTTGAAATTGATGTTGAGAGTAAATTTTGTATAATTATTTACGGACGCTTCTAGCTTTATTTGCAGTGCAGGTCTAGAGCGTTTGAATCCAGTTGATGATTCTTAGCATTAGTAAACATCATTTCAATAATAACCGGTATTTGCTAATTAAACGCCTAAAATCGCCTGCACGTTAAACAAAGCAAATCCTGTTAGAAATCTCAATTTATATTTTCAGAAAATAAATAATAATCTCTACTGATATTTGACTGTGTTGAATGATAAATCGTTCCGTTTAGCGTTATATAAATTCCAGAATAAAACATACCGCGGTATCTGGCTTAAGTTCATTTTTCGTTAAAGCTTCCAAAATCTCAAATTGCTTATTGTTTGTCACATGAAAAACCATGCTACTTTAAGCATACGTCTTTGTGAAAATGTTTTAGCTATCTGTTTGTGTAAAAATATCCGACAATATTGCCGTCACTTATGCTGTAAATCAAATAATCTGAAATATAGAAAATACATTGGAAAGCTAAAAGCAGTCAATTATTGACCATATCCAGTAATAATTTTTTATATTTTATATCACAAGAGGTTACGAAAACACTGGTGGTTAGCAATTTCTTGGATACATTCTTCACTCAAAGTAAATCCGCATAACTTCACTTAAAAAATACTTTTGCCCAGTTTTCCTTTCACCAAATAATATAAGCAGGCTTCCCTTTCGTTATATATTAATAAATAAATTATGTTCCTGACATCATTTATATATATGCGGAAGCTTCCATTAATATACTCTACAGACCGTAGAAGCCAGTGTTTTTTAATTCGCAATCCAAACATTTCATCAGTATTGATATTTTGGTTCCGGAGGAAAGCATTCAAGTGTTTAAGCAGTATAAATTAATATACCTTTGATATCGAAGATAGAAGATTGATAGGTCTGTAATTTTGAGGAATCGAATGGCACCGGACAGGTTTAGAATAGGCTTAATTCATTTACGTTTCCGCCTTTCTGGAAAGTAGCAATGTACTTAATAAGCAACTAAAATTTTTATGGAAATAATAATACTAATTTCTAATGTGTGCATAAAGTTAATTAGCAGTTATCATTATTATGGAGGGGAAAAACAACTTTAGAGGGTACGTTTTTGATCATACGACTGGAGGAAGCGTGCAGTCAACGTACAAGAACTTATGGCATCATATTTTTCTGCGAGAGGTGCTACTGGAATTGCTGCAGGATGTTCCGGCTTTTCGTGATCCCATGTGGTTCCAGCATGGTGGTTCCAGCATGGTGGTGCACCAGCTCATACCCACGTGCGGGTCCGCAATTACTTGTATGGGACATTTCCGGGCCGATGGATTGGCCGTGGTGTACCCGTTCGATGGCCACCCCGTTAGCCAGATTTATCCAGCTTGGATTTTTTTATCGAGCCATCTGAAGAGCATCATTTACGAGACTCCCATTGACTCACTGGAGGACCTGGTTGCACGACTATCCATTGCGGTTGGAAACGTGCGCGAAATGCCTGTCGTTTTTCAAAATATTCGTCAATCCCATCTGCGACGTTACCAAACATGTTCAAGTACAAACTTGCGACCACACTGCTGGTGGTCGCAAGTTTGAACATTTATTGTGAATATTTCATTGCTACAAAGAAGCACTTTGCGTTGATTTTGTACATAAACACGTTTTCCTGTCGTGTCGTTTTTTTTTTTTTTTTTTTTTTTCGTTTTTGCCTTAATCCGTCACTTTAGACCATACATTCTTATAAAAAAATGCATGTTTTAGTACGCTCCACCACCCCTCCAAGTTTTCCCCATGATCTATGAAACACCCTGTATACATTTCCGATTTCATTTCCATGTAAAACAATGTTTTGGAACATGCATCAAAAAGTAAAATATTCAAAATGTGTGTTTGGAAGGTCTTCAAGAAAGAGTTTGAATATTTTCTCTGTGTCGCGTGCGCGGAGAAATATATATAGTTCTTAGATTTTCTTTTTCATAATAATAATAAATGTGATACTCGTAATTTATTCAAATGTGAAAGCACAAAATGGTAAGTAAACAAGGGAAGGGAGAGTGGGTAGCACTCGATGGAAAAGAAAACGGTTTCCTTTAAAGTGTGATCATGTTATATTAGAAATCTTACCTCTTATGTATGTAAATTTATTTTATTTTGTACTCAAGTATATATATAATAACAGAGTTTGATTTTTAATCACATTTATTGTGTGAGTTTTAAAAATAACGATGTAGAATTTACACTTTCTTTTTATCATTGTTTATTCAAGTTTATATTTATTCAAAACATAAGCACTATTTATAACATGGAAAGAATTATATATATTTAGAACAACTAAAGTATAATCAAATTATATTTTGAGAACTTAGTTATTATTATATTACTTTTTATTTATTTATTTACTTATTTTATTTTATTTTTTATTTATTTATTTATTTGTTTATTTTTGTTCACAGTACTTTTAATGCTAGCATGCAATTACATAATGTAGAAATTATTGCAATTACATAATATAGAAAATGTAGAAGTAAAATGAAATAGTGCGAAAAGTAAAGGAAAAAAAGACACGAAGAATCTGCGGTCACTAATTTATGACTGCCAGGAAGGAAATTGGGTGTGGCTAGGGCACGTCAGTCTTTCTAAGCTAAGGCTACTAAGGACATGTCTTCCCCCTTTTTTGGATTCACTTGGACTGCGCGGAAGGTATCTCCATGCATTCTAATCTCCTTGGGTTAATACAATACTGGGGTTAGCAAATTTTAGATCCTTGTGAGATGCAGCCATATATTGCTATAGTTCATGCTGCTTACCACAATCCCTAATAACCTATAATTAACGCATGTTTAAGTATTGGTCGATTTTGCAAAATATATTTAATTTAATCAAATCCAACATGCTGGAAAATTATTTAGGAAATTCTAATCTACCCCCCTTTGTAACGATTAGAATTTTTTGATTCAACTAATAAATAGTAATTAAAATATTTCTGTCGGGTTTTTTTCCCTCCTCGTTTCTAAGTAAGTACCCCGTTTCTAACTCAACGGAAACCTGTGTGAATGTTTTTTCCACCACTATTTAAGAAAACGCATCATGTCTAAGAGTTTAAAAAACTCACGACTTTCAGTTGCATCGTCTGCGCATCCGTTTGGATATTTTTGCTTTTCTTTGGAGTACGCCTTCCGGTATTTCACCGAAACTGCTGCTCTGGATTTAGGTAAGATATTTTTGCTCCTTGATTCCCTCGCTATGCTTTACCTCGGTGAAATATGAGTGAGTGTCAGCCATCCGCAAATTTAGATAATGAAATCTCAGCCGCCGAACAAGCCTTCGGTAGAATTAATATACACTTGGAGAGAGCTAATCTCCCACCCAGTGTTAGCTCTTACACAACCCTAAAACAGCAAGCTATTGCTGATCTCCTTAAATTCAACTCAGTTGAAAACAAAACTAGCGATGATCTCAAACGTATAGCGGAACTTGAACGCATCATTAAAGATTACGACGCATTCTTAAATCTGGCCGTCATGCATAAAAATCAAACAAACAATTCCATTATGGAAAATAACAACGAAAGCGATGCTATGTTAAAGGCAAAAGCATCTAATAAAACACAAAAAAGCGATGCAAAAAATATAGAGCGTTCGATTATATCTAAGAATAAGAAAACGAAAATTACTACTGACAGCGACGGGTTTAAAACCCCCCGCATCACGCATAAACGAACGCATTCAAATTCATCGGAAGCTGAACTACCCGTACAGAAAAATAAGTTCAATGACCTACAGGACGATGACCGCATGGAGCAGGAATCGAACTCAGAGTCCGCAGGATTTACTCTCGCCAAAAAAAAGCACTGGACATATTCCCCCAATTGTTCTCTCAGATTTTACAGCCAACTGGGATACGTTAAAAGAGGACATCGAAAATTTAGGAGTAAAAAATGTCAAAGGCAATCTAACAGGAGATACACTCAACATCAAAGTCTGGGATAAAGATGACTATCGCGCAATCACGGAGTTTCTGGCCAAACGAGGTGTGGAATTCCACACATACAAAATTAATACCGAAAAACCAATCAAAGTAGTAATTAAGAAACTGCTTAGAAACTCAAACGTGGAAATAATTCACAATGAACTCACTGAACACGGAATTCCTGCAGAAAAGACACGTCAGCTCGAAAGATTCCGAGAAGGAAAAATTGTTAAACTACCTATATTCTTAGTCGAGGTCAAAAGAAACGAAAAGGGTAAACAAATCTACCAAATAAAGCAACTTCGTGGATTAGACGTCATAGTCCGTGCTTACAAATCCAGACCTGGGTCTGTGCAATGCCACAGGTACCAGAGATACGGACACACTCGAGATCTATGTCATTACAAACCTAGGTGTCTTAAATGCGCCGAACCGCACGAAACTTACACCTGTAAGAAGAACAAGGACAAACTACAAGCGCTCTGCGTTCTGTGCGGCGATTGCCACCCGAGCAACTCGAAGGAATGTAAATACCATCCGGATAACCTACCCAAAAGAGTCTTCAATAAGAGCAATCAAAACGAGAAAAAGCATGAACAGTAACAATTTCAATTAAATAAAGAAGATTTTCCTACTCTCCCTGGAGCTACGGAAAACGAAAATACTAAAAATCAACCAAGCTGGACAACTCAAAAGGAAAACAAAAATAAACAAGAAAGCGAAGCTAAAGAAGTTTCATTTTTTGAGTGGATAAAAACCCAACTCCTAAAAGCGAAAGAATTCTTTACAGAATTTAAAAAAGCAAAAAACATCATGGGTAAACTCGAGGTCGGAATGGCCGCAATTGAATATTTCACTTCTTTAGACTATGACTTTTAGACCTCATAGCAATATAAACGCGATGATTTCAGCTACCAATAGCTTCTTAAAAATTTCCTATTTCAATGCGAACGGTGTCATAAAACAATATCAAGAAATTAAAGATTACTTGGATAAGTACAACATTGATGTCATGATGATAGGTGAAACTCACCTTAAAGCTTGCGATAAATTTAAAATAAACGGCTACAATATTATAAGGAAAGACAGAACCCGAAGTAGATGGGGTGGTACTGCAATTATCATTAAAAATCACTTAAAGCATACTGAATATGATCTTCCTCACAATAGTCTGCTCGAATTTACTTCAGCTATCATTTATACTGCCTTAAATGAAGCCTACCTATTTATTTCTATTTACAATCCTCCTAATAATCTGATGACTAATAATGACCTGGATATCTTAACCTCCACCAACTTCCCGACTATCATCGCAGGGGACTTGAATGCAAAGCAAAATGCTTGGAATTCTAGAGGTCCTAATAGCAATGGAAACATTTTACATAACTATTTAATTAGCAACGACCTCAATTTTGCTGCTCCCACTTCTCCAACAAGATTTGGTGCTAACGGAAACGGCGAAGTTTTGGACATTGTACTTCTTAAAAATATTCCTCATACCGCTCTCTTAGAAGTAATAACGGACTTAAATTCTGACCATCTTCCAGTGAACTTCGACTTTTATGGCTTTTATCCCCCGTTAAAGAAACACAGAACTAAGATAAATTGGACCCAATTCTCTGATACTATGAAAGACTATAATTGCAGAAATAAAATCATTGCAGTGATATCGAAGATGAAATTTATAAATTCAGCACTAAAATGAAAGATGCAATCAATAATGTGACTTATCCCTGCAAAAGCACTAATTTTCTCTCCCTTCCTAAATATATAAAAGATATTATTACAGAGAAGAATAGAAAACATAAGGAATGCCAGCGGTCCGCAGACCCTCGTGCCAAAAGGCACATCAACTTTTTAAACAGGAAAATCAAGCAGGAAATTATGGAATTCAGAAACAAAAAATGGGACTTTCTCCTATCAAACCTGGATCCTCAAGATCAAGTAGTATGGAAAATTGCTAAATCTCTAAGAAAGAGCAGACCAAATCAAACTCATGCAATTCATCACATGAGAATCTCCTATCAATCTGAGGACGAGATTGCTAATATAATGGCTAATGAATTAGAGAAAATATTTCAACCTCACCCGCCTGAGAATAACTCCCAAGAAGAAGAAGTTAATTTTACCATTGACAATATTAACAATTATCCTATAACAAATTTCATTCCCTTTACTTCACCAAGAGAAGTAAGAGAAATTATTCACAAACTCAAGCCAAGGAAAGCCAAAGGCTATGATCAGATTAGCAATGAAGCACTTAAAGCTCTTCCTAGACGTTGTATTACTAACATAGTTAATATTTTTAATGCCTGCATCCGAAATAATTATTTCCCTCAGCAATGGAAACACTCCATAATAGTCAATATCTTAAAACCAAAGAAAGATCCTAAACTCGTCACTTTCTACAGACCTATCAGTCTTTTACCTTCATTAGGAAAAGTATTTGAGAAAATCCTCTGTTTAAGGCTCACTAACCATCTCTAAAGACTCAATTTAATAGATGATCTGCAATTCGGCTACCGCAGTGGACACTGCATGACTCATCAAATTCTCAATTTGGTGGAATTTGTTTCGCAAGCCTTTACTAAGAAAAACGGGGTGGCTGCATGCTATCTCGATTTCGAAAAGGCCTTTGATAGAGTGTGGCATGCAGGCCTCCTGCATAAATTGAATAATTTTATGCTTCCAAACAGTTTCGTAAAACTCATTAGTTCCTATCTGAAAAACAGGACTTTTCAAGTTCGCTGCGGTGACGCCTTATCTGTCAGAAAAGAATTCATAGCGGGGTGCCGCAAGGATCCGTTCTTTCCCCCCGGTTCTATAATGTTTATATCAATGATTTCCCGCACCCATTCAACACGAAAATACTCAAATATGCTGACGACACTGTAGTACTGACTGAATCCAGAAGTCCCGGGCTCGCTCTAAGTAATTTACAAATGCATCTCAATATGATCAATCACTGGTGCAAGACTTCGAAAATTAAGCTCAACGCCTCTAAATGTTGTATTGTGCTCTATCGGAGATACAAAACAAGATTAAGAGTTAATACTGATATCTACTTAGATAGAACTCTATTCCCTGTAGCTAATTCCTATAAATATTTAGGTGTTTACATAGATAAATCTATCAACTTCAAAGATCATATTTCTTATATCTTAAACAAAGCAAATGCAGCCTACATGGCAATTTACCCTATTATCGGCAAAAAATCGAAGCTCAGTCTAAAAATAAAGAAAATGCTTTACATATCACTAATTCGACCGATCATCCTATATGCAGTGCCGGCATGGCAATCGCCAATAAAACTGAGCGCAAAAAATTGGATATACTTCAAAATAAAATTCTACGTAGCATTGTGAATGCACCTTGGTACGTGAGAAACTCTATAATTCATAACGACCTGGATATTCCATCTGTGCATAACTTTATACTCATGACAGCTCACAACTTCTTCGAGAAGATGAAGCATAGTCAGTATAACGCAATTAAACAAATGTTGGATTATGATCCAACCATTGAATATACTGTCAAACGCCCAAGGACAATTCATCAC
Organism: Stegodyphus dumicola; assembly: GCF_044657685.1. Taxonomy (NCBI): domain Eukaryota; kingdom Metazoa; phylum Arthropoda; class Arachnida; order Araneae; family Eresidae; genus Stegodyphus; species Stegodyphus dumicola. The sequence continues at coordinate 13,236,847 of NC_140772.1, read as the reverse complement.
AATTCGTTATGGTGGTAACTTGTAAAATTTAATTTTAAAATTTACTTGAACTCTAATTGGACTCTTTCCTATTATTTGTGTTGCATCTTATACTTATGTTAATCAAGAAAATTTTTTATTCAAGATTTTTATGTTACTATTTCATTTTTTAAAATTATTTTGTATGAATTTTTACTTTATCGTATGATTCTACGAACTTTTGAACTTTTTACTGCCTATCTAACTACTGCTTACTTCTGAAGGACTTTGAACTCTTATGTCATTCACAGCTTCAAACTGTCTTCGCGCCATTTTCATGAGGTCTCACTATTGCTTATCCTACACTCTTACTAGCTATATTGAGCTCACCACCTGCATTTGCCATACAACTCAACCTGCCTACATGCTTCAATTTAATGCCATTGCTTACCACTGCACAATTTTTATGATGAACGCCTACTTTCGTAAGTATTAAGATACGTCTGCTCACGCAGCTGAATTTTCTTCGCCCACGGGTGTTGGTACTTCCCTAGTACCATTTATTTGAAAATATCTTTGCCTAGTGCACTTTAATGCGATCTACTGGCAAAAACTCTTTAGTAGTTAATGACCAGAAAAAAGGAAGTCATAAGTCATAAGACTTTCAGTTTTACTCTTTGCTGGAAAACTTACTCTAAAATGCGATTGTCAGATATTGTGTTTATTTTGTGTGGAAACCTTATCACATGTTATTCGCGACTTGAGTTTCGAAGTAGTTTCATCTACATCTTTGGAAGAAGGCTTAGACTCTGTTTGTTCCAAGTAGTCTACCCTAAAGTGTAATTTTGCGTAATTAGCTTATTCCGAACAAAAGCTTTGATTATGACTTTCGAGGCTACGAATAAGCATAGGTGTATATGCGCGGGGAAGAATAGTGGTGTGGTGTGTGTGATTATGGCAAAGCCTCGAGGGCTATCTGCCTAAGAGCAGGGATGCCTTCGTGGAGGACTTTCTAAGGGAAACTGGCTCGTATACACTTACACATGGGGAAAACCACGAAAATGTCCATGCAGCCAGCCCGTTCGCGGGATTCGAACCTCGGACCGAACTACCAGTGTTCAGCGACTTTACCGCTCGGCCGCGGAGAAGAATAGACCTGTTTCGGACAGTAAGCGGACAAGATATTTAGCCGACAGGACATTAAGCTGACAATGAGATTCGGTTTTCCCACTTCTACTACTTTCGGATGTCATTCCTACTTTGCTCAAAATCGTTTCGCTCCTCCCACTAATGAAATTTTCTTCCCCATTTAGAAAGCAGAGTGATTTGCACAACTCCTCGCCACACTGCAACTACTTTCTTTTTTTCTGAAATTCTATTTCCAACCTCAGAATGCTGTTTACACGTTAGGCATTGTATATTTATCAATTTGAGTAAGGGCTCCGGCGCAGCGAGCTTCGACCATGGACCTTATAAGAAATAGACTAACCCAAACAGGTTTTCTCGCTCGTCTGAGGCGTTCCCGGCTGTCACCTTGATCACATACGGAGGAGTAGAGACGACATGCAGAAATTTAACTTTTGTTGCCTATTGCAGCGTGTATAATCGTCAAGAAAAAGCTGTCTGTAGCGCCTCATTTCACAAATGAGAATTTCAACATATTTTTAATTTTGAAATTGATATTGCTTTTTAAAAATTAGCATATTTATCAAGCATAATTAACGTTCCAAATAATTATAAAGCTATTGCATGCTTTCAGGACTGGTTATTTTTTAAGCTTTTCTTATGCTGTAAGGAAATTTGTAACTACTTCTTTTAGAAAATAGTATTTTAAATCTGAACTAATAGAAAATTTCAAACAAGCAATTTTTTCTTGCAATTTTTATGTTTTTTATTGGTGTAAATAAGTAAAAAATACTAAAATATTTTAAAACGAATTTTTGAAAGGTTTTTTTTTAAAAATTCTCAATTGTGCTACTTTTTTTAAAATTATAGTTGAGTATTATAGCACAATTTCTATAAAGGAATTTTATTTGAATTATATTTCATAATACATCATAGTGATAAACACTTTTGACTCCTTAAAAATTTTATACATTTAATTCTAATATTAAAATTGTATTTAACCGTAATAATTAATTTTGCTTGCATTATTGTGATTATTTTTTTTAATATTATTTTTAGTTCAGCGTAAGAATTTTTTTAATTTACTGTTAATTTAATTTATTAGCTCAAAGGGGCGGTAGTCTAGAAAGGCTGTTAGTTTCGAAGCGGCATTTTGCGCTGTTTTACTATAAATGTCCGTGTCTCCTTGCAAATTGTTGCTACGAAATATTATCGCCCGGTATTATATGTAAAAAAAATTAAATAATGAAGAATCTGCATTAATACATGTATGTTTCTCGCACTGTGAAAAAACGACGGTATCTAGAGCCATCAAATTTTGAATAATGTAATCCTTCACCCGAACATGGGCATCTGGACGGCCGAATTTCGAATTTGTTTTAATCTTTTTCATATTTTGTAAAACTATAAGGAATTTTTGATTAACAAACTCAACGAGTTCAGATCGAGTACTGTACGGAAAATAACAGTTTTATCTCCAGTGCGGAAATTCTAAAGATATGCTGTTTTCAAATGTATCTGGTTTACGGGCGAAGAACATGATATTCAATAAATATAGGTAACACACAAAACTTTAAAAAAAGGTTCCTTTTGCGCGTAATATAAAATCTGAGTGCTTCTGGATTTTATTTTATCTTTTTTTTTCCTTCATTACGCTCAGAAAAGTTTATGCTCCGAATTTTATTATTTATTAAAATAAATAATCCACATTAATGTTAATAATTTAATGGTTATATAATCAAATAAATGTGATCGTTTTGTAATGTTATTATAGCTTGGAAAATCACTGCCTGAAAATGTTCATTTAATTAAAAAAAAATATCAGATCTTGTTTAATTTTACCTTATTTATTTCAAAGCATCGCGTAAGGTCAATCTTATTTAATTTTAATTTATTTGTACACAAAATTAAATTCATAAATTTTGTGCTTAGAGTTTTTACGGTTTTATCAAAGTAAAGACGTATGTACAAGAATTACGCGTAAAATAAATGCGCGAAATGCAGTAAAAAGTGCTTTAATGAGATATATTAAATCCTATTTGGAAAAAACTGTGGCTTTCATAATCTCTTCACTATATAACGTATCACATTTAATAATTATAATGAGTTATGTGATACGAACGCCGTAGGTTTCAGTGTTAAAGTAAACCAGATCGTCCCTACTCTTTCTTGCCGACATGTCAGTGACGCGTGCCCCGCCCAATGGGTTAGTCTATCTCTTATAAGGTCTATGGCTTCGACGCCGAGCCCCTTGAAATGTGCCGTTGTAAAGGAAAGGGATAATAAAAATCTCATTTCCGCTCCGGAGCCTGGGACTGAACCCAAGAACGAAAAGCCTTCCCAAGAATGAGGTGAAGTGAAGCGATCTAAGAGGTCGTTTTGCCAATAGCGGTATAAAGAATAATGTAGGCGTCTTGACTAGCGCTAACATAACCTTAATTTTCTACTCTTCACATCATAGAGATGGAGCCCAGCGTCGAGTGTACGTAACTTAAAAACGTAACGATTGATTTGAATTTTTACATGCCAGTAGATGATGCTAAATGGTAACGATTTTCACATCGGTTAAGTCATGTGGTTTTTGACTTTCATGTATATGATCATCAGTTTCTGTTCTGTGCTTCTGGTTTTGATAGATTTATTGGTATAAACAAACTTAAAATCACAGCTCTTTAAGTTTAAATGGATACCTACGTGTTTTGTTTACTTCGTTAGGATTTTTTTTTTTTTTTTATTATTATTCTTTCCGTTTTTAGTTATTGGAATGTAGGGAAATAATGTGCATAATTTTTATTTAGGGAAGAAAAATGACTGTGTATGCTATGTATGTTTATATACAGAGAGGGAGACAAGAAAGATGATGATTGTGATTGATATATATACACATACACTAGAGTTTGTGTTAAGTTCTGTCTATTAATACATAAACTCTAGTATATGTGCATATATATCAATCAAACGTTTTCACACTATGCAGAACACTTTGTTCTATATTGTTCGGTTTTTCGTAAACTTTGTAATAGGGCGACGCTTCCTTCCGCTATTTTTAAGCTAAGAAAAAGTAATTAGTCTCATGCTTGTGAAATTAAAAATCTTGGAATTAAAGGCGCTGTTCTGTAACATCAGTTTTACTGACAAAATATTTTATGTGACTATGTGCTTCTAATGGCGTTTAGTAAGTAAAACAAAAAATTGTTTTCTAAACCAATGGCGGACACTCAGCTGACTTTCAATTGGTTGTCACTTCATTATGGAGGTACCTAATAGGAGACCCACCTTTGCCTCCTATGAAGGAATGGACAGTTACAACCATGTCTTCTCTGGGATTTGAACCCGAGCCCTTCGTTATCGCAGTCGGCTCCCCTAGCCACTATACCGTCTGGGCGAACAAAAAAACCTACTAAAATTAGTAAAAACTTTCGTAAGTTTGGGGGAAGCTTTAAGTATTCGCGAACGATTTTTTGCAGGCACAAGTGCAGGTCTATAGAATTCTTTACTGACCGAGTGATTCCTTTCCCAGTAGCAGCATATATGCTAACAATCTTTTAACTCTTTCAATATAAATATAGCGAATCCTTCCAAGTATCCCGGGTCCACCGCCGGCCGAGCACTACATTAGCTCAATACTGCCAGTTCGACTTAGGCTCAATTTTTAATATGTTGGATCAGGAGCGTTTCGGTGGTTTTTCCAGTACGTTATACTGGTACGAGCCAGGTTGGCTCAGAAATTTCTCAACGAAGTCATCCTTCTCACTAGGCTGACAGCCCTTGTGTGCTTTACGTAATCAAACAAACCAAACGAAGCCAAACCTTCCAAGCGACCACTTTCTGCAGACGTTATTTTCTAACTAAAATCAATGACAGCTTAAATAAAGGTTTGATGAAATAATTACAATGCTACTGTTTCGAAGGAGCATTTCTTAATCTGATTGTAATCATCAAAAACACTGTTGGATATCTTCAAGAATAGTTTCTCTCAATGCACGATTTCGGTATTAATCTAAACACCCCGAGAGTGAATATCTTTATATTTAAAATAATCGTGCATGCAAAAATGAAAATTCTGGATGAAGGAAGAAATTACATATGAGTTCTTATTCATGTTGAACGAGTGAATATAATTAAGTTTTGATTTACTAAACAATTAGATAACTTATTTTGATGAAAAAGAAGAAAAGGAGTAAATTTAGTGAGCAATAATTTTATTTTATTAATCATAACTATTTCTCGAAAGAGTAGCAAGTTTTATAATGAAAACAATGCGAAGTTTTTCATTTTAAGGGGGGCAAGTTTCCTAAATATGATTTTAATAGAATATTTAAGGGAGTGTTGCTTAAAAAATTAATTATTTCTTTAAAGCTGTTTCTGTTTTGCTTCACGCTTTCGTATGGTACATTTGAATATACACTTCCTTCGGTGATTTAAGCTTATGGTGTAATTGTTTATGCTAATGGAGGAATTGGTTATGCAAATTCTAAAACTGAAGACATATGTGGAATACTGTCTGAAACCTCATGAAGTAATATATCTTTTCGTCTGCTTGAAAACTCACGAAATAATAATACTTTGTAATTTCAAACTTGATGGGGAATAAACTCCTGTTCGAATTAGGTTGTACTGTGTTGTTCGACATTTATGTGGTATAAATACTTATTAGTTACGGCTAAAGTTCTGGGCATATAACGAAGAGCACGACGCACTATCGTACGTATGCAACAAATATAAAGTGATGGAAAATAATGTGTCATGAACAAAAACTGTTTTAAAGACTGAGTGTCCAACAGTGGACGAGTCGTAAAAACCGCCAATTACTGGTAGTGTGGACAAGAGTATAATTCAGGCTAAAAGGCTGTCTGTGTGATGTTGATTTTCGTGTTTTATTTTTGTGTCATGTACAACATAAATATGAGCCAGACAGTCCAAAAAAATCCTTTACGAAGGCATCCTTCCTCGAAAGGTTGGCGTGCTTTAGGGAATTTAGAACCAATAATGGCGTAGTGTAAGTAGGAGTAATGCGTGTCGAATGCTGTTAATACTTATGAGAGAAATGTTACAAAGAATTCGTACGTTTTAACAAAATGCATCTATAACACAGCATTTTCTTTCTCCAGAGAATGAAATGTTTCAGAAGGGAAGTTATTTTCATTGACTGAAGGTTTCTAAAGTATTGGTATTAAAAGTAATATTGAGATGTAAATTTTGTGATATTATTTATGAAAGCTTATATCTTTATTTGGAATGCTGGACCATAACGTTTGAATCATGTTGATGATGCTTGGCATTATAAATTATCACTTCAATAAAAATCGGTATTTGTTAATTAAAATGCCGAAATTTGCCTGCCAATTAACAGAACCACAGCCTTTCTGTAAAGAGACAAAGCAGTTTTATTTTTAAAAAACGCATTTTGAAGAACATTTTTAATGGGTAAAGTAATTTTCAATATTTTATACCCTAGAATTAGACGAAAAGACTAGTTGCCAGCAATTTCTTGTATAATTTTTGATTATAATATTCGTTAAAACTTCGAATCAAAACGTATGTCTAAAAATTAAATTTCTCATTATTCTAAGTAAAAACGCATAACTGGACTTAAATAATTGCCCAGTTTTTTTCATTAATCAAACAGTGTAGGCTTGCTACTCTTTCGTTCTGTATTAATAGATAATCTATATTTCTTAAATCTTTTGTAGATCTATATAGACACAAAAATTAAAGTTTAAAGAATATAATTGAAGAGGCCTTCATGAACGTACTCCATTGTCCGTAGAAGCTGGTGAGTTGCAGAGTATGTTTTTGCGAATCCAAACTTTTTATTAATATTGATATTTTGGTTCTGCAGAAAAACATTCAAGTGTTCAAGCAACGCAAATTCGTATAGCTTTGATAACGAAGATAGGAGGCTGCTAGGCCTGTAATTTTGAGGGTTTGAATGCACTGGCCAGGTTTGGAATAGGGAATATTAATTCAGGTTTCTGGCTTTCAGGAAAATAGCGATGTGTATAATTAGCAACGAACATTATTATGGAACAAATAATGCTGATTGCTAATGTGTAACTAAAGGTGAGGTGCAGTTATCATTATTATGGAAAAAAAAAAACAAATTTAGAGGGAGTGCTTTTGATCATACGATTGGAGATATAGTCCAGTCAGCTGCATTTTTAGGCTTGTGTTTAGGAATAAGTGCTAACCCCCAAAAGTAAAGTTACTATTAAAAATTTCTCTTAAAAGAGTAGTTTAAAAAACTTTCAATATCTTGTGCAGAAGTATCAACGTTGTTCTCAAAGATATCTTCTAGGTTTGGAGACTTTTAGCAGTAAGCTGAGCTTTCTCCGTGGCTGTGTGAGGTTCCGCTGCATCGACAACAAAGAACGGAATCAGTGTTTACTGTTTGCATAGTCCGACAGAGTCACGCCAATGACTGCTCGCATTAGTCGTTTGGGACTTTATATATTCTGGATATTGTGCTTGGAAGAACTGCTCACATGATGTCTTGATCTCATTCTGGAAAAAAACACTGAATATATTAACATTTGAATACCTAGCTCCTTGCCAAATGTTTCGAACTTCAATTTAAGGTACAAGTTAGGTGATAAACTGCAGAATCAGTATCTTTATTAGATATAATTTAATCGTTGGAATACTTTTATCATTAATATTAAAAAAATCGTCTCAATGTGTTGACATATGCCGCAGAATTTTGATTAAAAGCGTTACCTTTAAGGGCGATGTGCACAGGGTTGTGATCTGAAGATAAACGACATTCAAGAGTCCCGTGAAAATGAAATGGAATGTTCAGGAACGGCGCTAGATGGAATGTTTCAGAATAGAGACAGATGGAATGTTTTGGTATAGACCTAGATAAATAAATGAGAGGGATCCTTATGCTTCATATCTGGTGGGGTATTTCGGGGCAATATTTTGAATTTTTGCCCTTTGTACCCATTTTTAGGAGGCCATAACCAATGGAATTGAATTTTGATAACGCCAATACTGATGATGACAAATTAAATCAATAATAATAATAATATTGTTGGAAACTTTTGAGCCGTTTTTTAAAATTTTCTTCCGGGAATTTTAAACTTTTTTCTCTTACGTATAGGATGTTATCCAGAGATCACAATTAATCAGGTTGAATTTGGAATAAAAATTTCGATGATAGTCATTTCGTGTTTGTTCAGACTCTGTTTATCTTTCTGTGAGGGAAATAACATTTAATATAGACAGATGTGCCTCAACCTCATATTTCTAGAGGACTGATAGCTCCTCTGTCATTAAGAAGATTTATAATTGGCATGAATGGGAACTCTCTCTGACTGGAGTTTGGTCTCTCGAATAAGAATAAGGGAAACATTTTTCGAACACAGAGTCTCTGATTTCGGAGCTTAGGCAGGATGTCATTAGCATTCCAGAAACAGAGTTTTATAAAATTCCAGACATCAAAGATATTGAAATTTTTTGTTGATGAGAATCAGGAAATTGGAGAGTCACATAGCTCTTAAAGTTATAGTAGGCTGTTTCAGCTACCAGAAAGAGCCACTCTAAGCTGAGGCAGTGCAGATCTGAAAGTTAAAGCAAACTTAGATGGGTCATGTTGACGCCTTTATCGGCTTTTGAGAAACCACAGGCCTTGATCGCGTATCTTATAACGTCACTGAGTGTAACAGAGAGAAGCCTCCGAACAGCCTGTTTTACGTGTCTGCCTGTTTTTAGAATCTATGGCTTACATTCCACCGATTTTCGACAGGAAAATCTGCTAAAGCACGGTAATATTTTTCGGTGGTGTTGTAGTTAGTTTAAAAAAATTCTCCTTCTTAAAAAGAGTCTATTAGTGGGGCGGATTTTCTAAGCTGAGTTAAGAGGAAACACCTGTCAGTCTTCTGCTTAATAGAAATTGGAATTGAAGTGTTGAATTTTCAGATGGATTCTGACAAGAATGTATTTCCAAACTTCGCGTACAGTTCAGTTTTTTAAACTGGTTATTTAAGGCTATAGAAATATTTTGATTGGGAAGTAAGTTATCGTGTTTTTTATTAGGTGTTTAGAAAGGTCAACGAACCATCGGTATCTGCACTTTTGTGTTTTTAGAGGGAAACAATCTTGAACAATTTGCTGAGCAGTTGGTTATTATTTTTATCGGCTTTCTTTAAAATCAGTCACATTATTCGTGATTTTATTTAGGGTATCATTTTATTGCCAGATGATGTCGCTTAATTTAGCAAAATACTCTTCCTGACTAGCAGTTGAAGAACACAGGAGATTCCTGAAATGTCACTAAGATATTTCGGATTATGAAAAATACAGTCATCCTTCAGGTGGAGCTGCTGGATCTTTTCATAATTTTCGGGTTCCAGGCGTCCTGATCACTTGATTTTGAAAGGCTTCGCTAAAGGCAATAATACCGAGTTATTCTGTTTGACGATGGCAATGTTGAGAAACCGCTAGTATTTTCTGAGTGCCTGAGAGGAGAAGCACTTGCATACTTCTTTCGCAAGTGTTTAGACAAAGACCGGGAAGCAGTAAAAAAAAAATTTCGAACTTACTTTTCCAGTGCAGAGGCTGTGACGTTTAACGATTTTATATCTGTCACGTACGAAAAATTCAATAACATTGATCTATATTTCAGACAAAAATTAAGGTATGGATCTAGTTAAAACTGAATGACTCTACAATTGTTTAAGCCCTCAACCAGGATCTTCCTGAAGCTCAGCTCATGTTACTTAGTATGCAAAAAATAAAAACTCCGAAAGACTGGATTGAGATAGCCAGAAACCTTTTCCCTATTTCAGGGCCACTAGACGGAGTAGAAAGTGCAAGAAGTGATAACAGATTTGTTGCTCCGAGGGAAACTCTACCTAGATATTCTGCTAGGCCATTTCAGCCGAATCAATATAGGCTCCGGCCTTTTCAATATCCGTACAGCCCGCTTAGTTATCAACAAGTACCTTCTTTTCTTCAAGTAACAAGTTTCTCAAGTACCAAGGTGCATTCACAATGCTACGTAGAATTTTATTTTGAAGTATATCCAATTTTTTGCGCTCAGTTTTATTGACGATTGCCCAGGCCGGCACTGCATATAGCTATTATAACACAGTGCCAAAACATGAACAGAAAAAATGAATTTATTTTAAAGTTAATGTCCGAATTGGACAGCAAAATGTACAAGCAGTTATTGATGCTGGTTCCCAGGTGAATGTTCTTCCGTAAAATATTTTTAAGGATATTGATGAAAAATTGAAAATAAATCTAATAGCAAAATATTTTCTCTATCTAAACAGATTCATGTAGAAAACATTATTAAAATGACATGTAAAATAGATAAACTCACTAATGATGTAATATTTTATGCGGTAATTTCTAATTTATTATTATCCTCTTCCTGTGTTTCACTGTTCAAATTGACTTATGACTTACTTTTTTCTGGTCATTAACTACTAAAGAGTTTTCGCCAGTAGATCGCATTAAAATGCCCTAGGCAAAGATATTTTCAAATAAATGGTACTAGGGAAGTACCAACACCCGTGGGCGAAGAAAATTGAGCTGCGTGAGCAGGCATATCTTAATACTTACGAAAGTATGCGTTCATCATAAAAATTGTGCAGTGGTAAGCAATGGCATTAAATTGAAGCATACAAGCAGGTGCAGTGAGTTGTATGGCAAATGCAGGTGGTGAGTGCAATATAGCTAGTAAGAGTGCAGGATAAGCAATAGTGAGACATCATGAAAATGGCGCGAAGGCAGTTTGAAGCTGTGAATGGCATAAGAGTTCACTGTCCTTCAGAAGTATGCAGTAGCTGGATAGGCTGTAAAAAGTTCAAAATTTCGTAGAATCATACGATAAAGTAAAAATTCATACAAAATAATTTTAAAAAAGAAATAGTAACATAAATATTTTGAATAAAAAATTTTCTTGATTAACGTAAGTATAAGATGCAACATAAATAATAGGGTAGAGTCCAATTTCAGAGTTCAAGTAAATTTTAAAATTAAAATTTACAAGTTACCACCATGACGAATTATGATGAATTGTCCTTGGGCGTTTGACAGTGTATTCATTGGTTGGATCATAATCCAACATTTGTTTAATTGCGTTATACTGACTATGCTTCATCTTCTCGAACAAGTTGTCAGCTGTCATGAGTATAAAGTTATGCACAGATGGAATATCCAGGTCGTTATGAATTGTACAGTTTCTCAAGTACCAAGGTGCATTCACAATGCTACGTAGAATTTTATTTTGAAGTATATCCAATTTTTTGCGCTCAGTTTTATTGGCGATTGCCCAGGCCGGAACTGCATATAGCATGATCGGTCGAATTAGATATATGTAAAGCATTTTCATTATTTTTAGACTGAGCTTCGATTTTTTCTCGATAATAGGATAAATTGCCATGAAGGCTGCATTTTCTTTGTTTAAGATATAAGAAATATGATCATTAAAGTTGAGAGACTTATCTATGTAAACACCTAAATATTTATAGGAATTAGCTACAGGGATTCGAGTTCTATCTAAGTAGATATCATTATTGACTCTTAATCTTGTTTTTTGTCTCCGATAGAGCACTATATAACATTTAGAGGCGTTGAGCTTAGTTTTCTAAGTCTTGCACCAGTGATTGATCATATTGAGATGCATTTGTAAATTACTTAGAGCGAACTGGAGACTTGCGGATTCAGTCAGTACTACAGTGTCGTCAGCGTATTTGAGTATTTTCGTGTTGAATGGGTGCGGGAAATCATTAATATAAACATTATAGAGCCGGGGGGAAAAGAATGGATCCTTGCGGGACCCCGCTATGAATTCTTTTTCTAACAGATAAGGCGTCACGCAGCGAACATGGAAAGTCCTGTTTTTTAGATAGGAACTAATGAGTTTTACGAAACTGTTTGGAAGCATAAAATTATTCAATTTATGCAGGAGACCTGCATGCCACACTCTATCAAAGGCCTTTTCGAAGTCGAGATAGCATGCAGCCACCCCGTTTTTCTTAGTAAAGGCTTGCGAAAGAAATTCCACCAAATTGAGAATTTGATGAGTCGTGCAGTGTTCACTGCGGAAGCCGAATTGCAGATAATCTATTAAATTGAGTCTTTCGAGATGGTTAGTGAGCCTTGAGCAGAGGATTTTCTCAAATACTTTTCCTAATGAAGGTAAAAGACTGATAGATCTGTAGGAAGTGACGAGTTTAGGATCTTTCTTTGGTTTTAAGATATTGACTATTATTGAGTGTTTCCATTGCTGAGGGAAATAATTATTTCGGATGCAGGCATGAAAAATATTGACTATGTTAGTAATACAACGCCTAGAAATGGCTTTAAGTGCTTCATTGCTAATTTGATCATAGCCTTTGGCTTTCCTTGGCTTGAGTTTGTGAATAATTTCTCTTACTTCTCTTCGTGGAGTAAACGGAATGAAATTTGTTATAGGATAATTGTTAATACTGTCAATGGTAAGATTAACTTCTTCTTCTTCGTGGGAGTTATTCTCAGGCGGGACTGTTCAAATTACAATTGAATTTTTTTAATAATGAAGTTTATCAATTTAGAAAACAGGTGAGTAAAAATGTTAAATTCGATAAGTTTTTCAAAATAATTTTGTATGTAAAAATGATATCAATGCTAAACAACCCAGTAAATATTTTTAAAATAGGGAAACTTTTGTATGTAAAAGTGATATTAGTACTAAAGAATCTGGTAATTATTTTGAAAATATTGAAAGTTCTGACAGTAAATTACAAAAATTGTAGAACAGTTATAATCATATGTTTGCTAAAAGTAAATATGATATTAGTTGTATAAGGATTGAACCCCCCGAGAGTTGTATTAACTTCTGAATTACCAATAGCCTATAGACCATATCGAACATCTCTTAAAGATAATAGTGAAATTAAGAAGCAAATAGATGAGGTGTTAAATGCTGGTATAATTAAACATTCTTAAAGTCCTTATGCTGCTCCTGTAACTTTAGCTAATAAGCATGATGAACAGGGGAAAACTAGATTGTGTATTGACTACAGAAAGCTTAATCAAATTACAAAAACTGATTCCGAGCCCATTCCTAGAATTGATGAAATTAACACATGCAAAAATTTCTCTACATAGGATTTAGCATCAGGCTATTGGCATATAAAATTACATGAAAAAGATAGTGAAAAATTAACATTTACTACAAATGTTGGACTTTATGAGTTTACTAGACTACCTTTTGGTTGGAAGAATTCTCCAGCTCTTTTTCAAAGAGCCCTTAGACAAATTTTAAACAAATATCAGATTCAATTTGCTTTAAATTATTTTGATGATATTATAGTATTTTCTCCAAATTTTGATGAACATTTAAACCATCTTAAAATAATATTTGATATATGGGAAAAAGGATTGGATTGGATTATTTTAATTATGGCAAAGCACACAAGGACTATCTGCCTAAAGGGAGGGATGCCTTCGTGGAGGACTTTCTAAGGGAAACTGGCTCGTATACACGTTACACATGGGGAAAACCACGAAAACGCCCATGCAGCCAGCCCGTTCGCGGGATTCGAACCTCGAACCGAACTACCAGTGTTCAGCGTCTTTACCGCTCGGCCGCTGGTGAGCCTATATGGGAAAAAGAAAATATAAAATTAAAACCAACTAAATGTAATTTTGCTAAAGAAAAAATAAATTTTCTAGGATATGAAATTGAAGCAGGTAAATACCAGCCCAGTAATGCAAATATAGAGATTATTAAGAAATTGCAACCCCCTAAAATATCAAAGAGTTGCAAAGATTTTTAGGAAGTATTAATGTATATTATAAATTTATTCAAAATTATGCTAAAATTAAAGTTCCTCTAACAAATTTACTTAAGATACCCCCTATAAATGGACTGATGAATGTCAAATAGCTTTACAAAATTTAAAAGATGCGTTAATTTCTTAGCCATTTTAACTTTGTTTAATCCTAAATATCCTTGTCATGTATTTGTTGATGCTTCTAAAGAAGCTGTTAGTGCTGTTTTAAAACAAGAACATCCTGATGGTAATTTACATCCAATTGCTTTTCATTCTAGAAAATCAAGATCTTATGAACAAAAGTATGCAATTACTGAGCTGGACTGTTTATTTATTATCGATGCAAGTGATAAATTTTATTATTATTTACATGGTAATCATTTTACTGTACATACTGACCATACTGACCATGCTAGTCTGGGGAAAAATATAAAACATCCTACAGGTCGCTTAAGGAGTACAACAATAAAAGCTTCCAAACTCTCAAATTGCTTATTGTTTGTCAATTAGGAAACCGTGCTGCTTCAAGCATATTTAGTTCGAGAAATGTTCCAAAGAATATGCATTGTTATAGCTCGACCGCCTCTTCCGCGACCATAAGCGCAAACACGCATGCGCCATTCGGACAGAATTATTCTCAAAATAGGGTGGAAGGATGGGGACTTTCTTTCCTTACAGCATAGCTCTTTCCGGAGAAGAGACATTTCATGTCGCAGCAAGTAATACCGCCCCTTTTGGACGAGTCTATGTGTTTTGACAGAATGCCAAACAGGGTTGCGCTTCAGACGGTCGAACTATAAGAAGAAAAACTTTGCAGCAGGAGGAGTAGCTCCCTTCGAACGAAAAGGGTAAATTTCCTGAACGCGTGGCGGAGGTGGAAAATCTCGGCCAAGTTCCCTACATCACAAAGGGGGGAATTCTCGTTAACAGGTTACGTCGCCAAAACCCTTGGCGAATTTTCCCTCTTATTACTAGCGGCGTAAATGACAAACTGGTTTATACTACATCTATGGAGCCTTTCCTTCTTTACACAGACATTCTTTGGTTACACTTTCCGTCAGTTTTAAACTAATTGAATAGTCGTTACTCATGTTGCAAATCAAGGCTTCGAAACGTGACGCGAAAAGATTTGGCAGCCAAACGTATTATAAGGACAATTCATTAGATACAAAGGAAATAACCAGCTAATCTATGTTCTAAAATCCACCGCTTTGCTTCAAAGAGACAAAGCAGTTTAATTTAAATTGATTCGTCTTCCAGTAGGGAATTCAAATGAAAGTGATTTAACTTTTCTCTTAATACCACAAGAGCTTACGACAAAACTGGTGGTCAACAATTTCTTGGATTGTATTTAATTATAAAATTTGCTTTTCCGAATCGAAACATTTGTCAAATAATTAAACTTAACATTTTTTATCCAAAATAAAAACGCATAACTTAAGAATAATTTTATCCGGTTTTTCAGACGCCAAACAGTGTAAGCTTGCTTCTCTTTCGTTATATATTAACAAATTAATTACATTTCTTACATACTATGTATTTTATATATATATACAAAAATTAAAATTTAAAGCATTTTATTGTTGCAGCCTTCATGAATATGCTCCACTGTTCGTAGAATCGTACAATATTTTTTCCTTCGAATCCAAACTTTTTATCAGTACTGGTATTTTGTTGGTGATGGAAAACATTCAAATGTTCTTGGATACTTATGTGTTTTATACAGGCATTCTACTGCATTAGACAGTACTTTCCTGTTCTATCGTGTTTGTCCACAATGGGTCTTGTGATAAATGTTCCTTAGTGAAGCGCTCGAAACGCGAACGTGTATGTGAAAAATTTGAGACACTTTGTCTCAGTAAGAATTCAATGTCCAGAGATATCATGAAGTAAACCGTGTGGCCCTTCTGCCTGTCAGGGTATCTTGCAGTAGCTGTTGAACTGTATTTCCAGCAAGAAATCACTTCGAGGCGGAGCCAGAAGCGAGAGGAAGCCAAGGAAGTTAGAATACAGCGGAAGCCAATTAGGAGTAGGAGGGTGGAGTTAGAATAAGTTGCTATATTAACCTCTTTATTATTATTATTATTATTATTATTATTATTATTATTATTATTATTATTATTATTATTAATGTAGCTGATTATGAATATTCAATAAGTGGGCCACATACGCCCTTCTAAAATAGGCATCTTCTATTTTCTCGTAATTCAGTAAATCCGCGAAGTCTGCAGTTAAGTTTTGCTCGGCTTTTCTCTAAAAGCTTTCATTTAACTTATTGAAGATGATCTTTAATGTATTCTATTTTCAGGTCGTGGTGGGGGTTCTTATGGACCTTCTAAGAGATAGACTAACCCAGAAGGCGGGGCGCACGTCACCGACATGTCGGCAAGAAAGAGTAGGGACGATCTGGTTTACTTTAACAATGAAAACTATGGCATTTGTATCACATAACTCTTTTTAATTATTAAATGTGATACGTTGTTATGAGCCACAGTTTTTTCCAAACAGGATTAATATGTCTCATTAAAGCACTTTTTACTGCATTTCGCGCATTTTTATCACGCGTAATTCTTGTAAAAACACCTTTACTTTGGTAAAACGGTAAAACTCTAAGCACAAAATTTATGAACTTTATTTTGCGTAAAAATAAACTAAATTAAATAAGATTGATAGTACGTGATGCTTTGATATAAAGAAGGTAAAATTATACAAGATCTGATAATTTTTAAAAATATTTAATGCACATTTCCAGCCAGTGATTTTCCAAACTATAATAACATTACAAAACGATCATATTTATTTCATTATATGATCATTAAATTATTAATATTAAAATGGATTAGTTATTTTAATAATTCATAAATTTAGGAGTATAAAATTTTCTGAGCGTAATGAAGGGAAAGAAAAAAGATAAAATAAAATCTAGAAGCACTCGGATTTAATATTACGCGCAAAAGGAACATTTTGTTAAAGTTTTGTGTGTTAATTTTATTTATTGAATATCATGTTCTTCGCCCATAGACCACATACATTTGAAAACAGCATATCTTTAGAATTTCCGCACTGAGGATAAAACTGTTATTTTCCGTACAGTGCTCGCTCTGAACTCGCCGAGTTTGTTAATCAAACATTCGTTAAAGTTTTACAAAATATTAAATAGATCAAAACAAATTCGAAATTCGGCCGTCCAGATGCCCATGTTCGGGTGGAGGATTACATTATTCAAAATATAATAGCTCTAGATACCATCGTTTTTGTCACAGTGCGAGAAACATACATGGATTCATGCAGATTCTTCATTATTTAATTTTTTTAATATAATACAGGGCGATAATATTTGGTAACAACAATTTGCAAGCAGACACGGACATTTATAGTGAAACAGCGCAAAATGCTACTTCGAGCTAATAAATTAAATTAACAGTAAATAAAAAAATATTATGCAAAACTAAAAATAAATTAAAAAAAATAATCACTATAAAATACAAGCAAAATTAATTATTACGGTTAAAAACAATGTTAATGTTAGAATTAAATGTATAAAAATTATTAAGGAGTCAAAAGTGTTTATCACTATGATGTATTATGAAATATCATTGAAATAAAATTCCCTTATAAAAATTGTGCTATAATATTCATCTATAATTTTAAAAAAGCAGCACAATTTAGAATTTTAAACAAAACTTTCAAAAATTCGTTTTTAAATATTTTAGTATTTTTTACTTATTTACACCAATAAAAAACATAAAAATTGCAAGAAAAAATTGCTTGTTTGAAATTTTCTATTAGTTCAGATTTAAAATATTATTTTCTAAAAGAAGTAGTTACAAATTTCCTTACAGCATAAGAAAAGCTTAAAAAATAACCAGTCCTGAAAGCATGCAATAGCTTTATAATTATTTGGAACGTTAATTATGCTTGATAAATATGCTAAATTTTTAAAAATAAATCCCAATTTCAAAAATAAAAATATGTAGAAATTCTAATTTGTGAAATGAGGCGCTACAACCAGCTTTTTCTTGACAATTATACACGCTGCAATAGGCAACCAATGTTAAATTTCTGCAAGTCGTCCCTACTCCTCCGGATGTGATCAAGGTGACAGCCGGCAACGCCTCAGTCGAGGGAGAAAACCCGTTTGGGTTTGTCTATTTCTTACAAGGTCCATGATATAAAGTGCTTTGTATCAGTGATATTCAACTTTTATGGCAGTGGGACCCCATAGAAATGCAAACAATACCAAAAAATGTAGTTTCACGGCTTAAACAGAGACTGTGCCCTTAATCATATATCATTTGTTAAGATTTTTTTAAGACTTTATTCACCTTGCGATCTTGCTGTAGTTTTCCATACTCTAAATGGGGTTTCAATACCATTGTTTTAGGCAATTTACCTTTACCGCTTCGACAGAAGTGAATCGTCAATACTTCAAAATGTTGGGTTCTCTATAGAAGATACAAACCATATATGAATATAAAAATTAAAATTAATATAGATAATGCAATAATAAATAGGCAGGCCCCTATAAATATCTAGGTTCCGGATTTTTTGCTGGAACCTTTTCATATTTCGGGAGAAATTCTATGTGAATTCAACACACATAGTGTGTTAGCGTGCTCTTTTTTTCACGAAACACATTTTTTTTTTATTTAAAAATATAATTAGTTACTTCAGTTCTCATGAATTTAAAAATCTTCTCTCAATTTATTCTTACGAGTGTTGCAAATGTCATTAATAATTAGCACATTCTGCTGTAAAAACAATATACTTCCTTGGCGTCCGAAGACAGCCTGTAAATTTCAATTATTACATTGTAATTATATTCTTAATTAACATCAATTCCGATAAAAGAACCGTGATATTCTGTGTTAGGTGTATCATAAACCAGAGCAACAACGTTTCCTAGAACGCTGTATAAAAAACCTTGAAATTCGTGAATTGCTTGTGGGAGAAAATACTGTTGCAGACTCAAATCTTTCTTTATCTATTTTGGACGAACACTATCAAAGTATATATGAAAGTCTCCCATATTTTTAATTTTAGAACTGCTTAAATAATAACTAAGTTTCCGAAATTTCATACAGAAAGATTCTCGGCTAATCAAAAAAAGCAACTACAACTCCAATAGAGCAGAGGACAGGAGAATAAGCAATATTTTAATTAACAAAATATAATTAACTATACTCCTGCCCTTTTAATCAGTTATAGTTGAAGCAGAAGTTAATTTGGTTTCGAAATCTAAACCAGCATTGAAAATAATAACACATTTCAAAACAAAAGAACAAATTTTTCTTTATTTATTCGAGGACTTCGACAGGTGCTATTTACCAAGAGGAGATTAATAGGCTTCGAATACTGTTTGGATTTAGTAATTGCTTTAATGAATGACATGTAATGTGAAGCTGAAAGTGTAAATTTTCCAAATGCTGCAGTGTGCAATTTCCCTTCATACATTCGTTAAATGATGGTTAATATTCACCAGAAGCAAAAGTTAGCATAGACGTCGTCCCCCCCCCTGTGTAATGCAGACGACTCGGAAAAAAGCTATGAATAATATTGACAAAGCTATATTGTCAATGAACTTTAAAAGACTTGCTCAAAAGCTTTATGTAAACAATTGTTGTTGTATTTTTGACAGTGATGACGTTTTAAAGAATATTTCATTGTCAACTTTACGTGATAGAATAGAAAATTTGTGAGAAAAAATTGTTTTAGTAAGTACGTATTTTAATAAAAAAAATGTTTTATTTATATTGAAATGTATCTTTATTTAGCTGTCAACTGTTTCATATTATGTTTTAAATGAATATCTCTTTACATTACTCTTACTGCTTAAGTCTTCATAAGAATACTCTTTTTTTACCGTTTACTGCATATAGGAAATGATATGTTACTCAGGTTTTACACTAATGCATTGCAAGATTTTACATTTCATTTAAGTATTAGTAAAGTTTTACTGTTCCTAATGAATGGGATTTTCGTAGTGTGTACTTGGATATTTAATTGCATTTATCTTAGTAATGTTTGGGAATAATTTGATAATATGTCGCATAAATATACTTTTCTTTTTTAAAATCTTAATTGAAAGTTAATTAAAATTAGTTAATTAGTATTAAATTGTTAATTGTACTGCAAAATGATTCTTGAGTTTTTTGTATATACTGACAAGGCTAGATGAAGTTAACTCTATGTTCTTCCCACTGATAGTAAATCTGAAGCCGATAAAAATCTGTTAAGACTCATGTTTAGGTAAATAAGTTGCTTTCTATAGCACATTTTCTAAAATTTGTTGGAATTCTGGGTAAAAGAACTTAATTTTGGTAAAGGTTCTATCTTCATTTTGCATAAAACAGTAAATATTCTACAGTGGACAAAGTTTCTTTCGTATTTAGTTCTTAAGAAAATAGTTCTAAGATAGGTATTCGGTACTGCGGGAAATACAGCAGACGAAGATGAATGATTTGAATAGTCTTTCTAAAAAGATTTCGGAAAATTCGGACGTCACATATTCAAAGAAAAAATCTGATGTGTACAACACATGACTTCCTTGTATTGGAATATTAAATTATACGCATTTTTCCTTGCATTTCATTTAAACTTATTGAATTGAATTAAATCTACTTCGCCGACAGCGCATAAACCACAATAGAATAAATGCATTCTTTAAAATTCACTCTAGTATTTGTTTACCATAGCGACACTCTGGCGCTAGATTCACTTGATAATATATATAGTATTAATAATTATATAACAGTTAACTTATATAATAATTATATAACGCAAACTAAGTTAACTGTTATATAATCCAATAATTATATAACAATTAACGTACATATTTCGTTCATATTATAACTCATAATTCACAAAATTTATATCATTTAAAGAATAGAATTATCAAATCGTTGCCACATGTTCTATTCAAATACTATAATAAAGCTAGAATGATGTATAAAAGAAATTAAGCAAACAAAACAAAAAAGTAACAGTTTTTCACAGACGATTGAGTATTTCTCATTTAATTAATTCAGTTCTCACTTCGCGAGAAGGCAAAAATACATAAAAACTCAAAATATCTATATTAAAAATTACGAAGTAAATCTCAAACACTTATTTCCTAGGAAAAATTCCAGAAAGAATTAAGCATGATTTAATTGGCAATAATAAATGAATGTGTTATCTTTGTTGTTGCGAAGCTAAGTTTCTCTAGATTGGCAGCAAATCCACTAATCTACTGTTTGAAATGTAAACAATCAATGGCGGCCATCAAAAAAAGGCCTAGCGGCACTTAAACAACTTTAAAATTGTTGATAATTCTAAAAAATATGGCATGCAGATTTAATAAAGGCATAAAAACCTTAACCGGAAGATAAAAACAACATAATTCAATCATTTTTAAAGCAAAAAATATACAATTTACAAACATATAAGAGTAAAGAAACTGAGATCACTGAGCCGGGTAACAGAGTGGATATATATATAAATATATTTATATACGTTTGGTGCGGCCGATTGTAACCAAATTACGAGGTGCACATGTACTTGTTATAGCAGTCCTATATACAAAATTTCAACGTTCTAAGGCTACTCGTTTTTGAGTTATGCGAGATACGTACATACGTTCGTACGTACGTACATACGTTCGTACAGACGCCACGAAAAATTCTCTTCAGAATTAATTTTAAAGCAGTTTTATAATTTTTTTTAAGGAAAAGAGTATTTTATTCTGTCCTTACGTACAGATATCACGCAAAAACATCGTTAAATCGCATTCGATAGCGGTCAAAAAGGATATTTTCCTTGAAATATGCTGCCTGAAACTTTTAGCGATTACAATACTTCCTTTTTACTTCGTACAAGGAAGTAAAAGGTCTACAAGCTACAAGTACAAAGAAAGAGGAGAGACGAAACTATGGCAACAAGTACTTCTTTTCATTCAAAAGCGGGTAGGCGATTTTATGGCTTATCCATCACTCTAAGGGGAAGCAAATATACTGCCCTAGGCTGAGCCATCTTAGAGAGATTTCAGAAAACGAAAGCGATTTTTTGGAGGAGTTTGTTAACTGACAGCACGGCAATTTTCAAAGCATTTCGTTCCTAGGGGCGGGCTCGTTAATTGGTTAAAAGTTGTGACTTGCTAGCATTGATTTTTACACGCCAATTTGTGCACCAATCTTCTACAGCATAGAGTAAATTTTGCAGTTTGTCTATTGCATGTTTAGCTTGGATAGAATTAATTGCAATCGCCATATCATCGGCATAACATGCTAACAGAGAGTAACACCTGTCCAAACCAGGGTGTGGAAAATCTGATATGTAGAAAAGATCAGCACTGGTCCGAGAATACTTCCTTGTGTGACGCGGGATCTTATAGGTTTTGAATTGGATTTTTCATTTCCTTGAGCGACGAAAAGTGCGGTTCTGCAAAAAATAGAAGATCAGAAGAATGAGTTCTCTGGGAAGTCCCAAATCGATAAGCTTGAAGACGAGCCCCTCATGCCAGACGCGGTCAATGGCTTTTGCCACGTCCAGCATAAGGAGCGCAGCACTTTGCTTGTTATGGAATGCAGATCCCACAAATTCTACAATTCTAACAAGTTGTCGAGTAGTACTGAGGTTTTTTCTGAATCTGTACTGATCATTAGGTAGCAGGTAACGAAAAGGATCCAATATTGTAAGTATATGTCTTTCATAAATTTTTCCAAGGCTGGATAATAAACTGATTGGATGATAGCTATCAGGTTTGGTCACATCCTTACCCGGTCTGGGAAGAAGAGAGATCTTGGCCTGCTTCCAGGGATCAGGGAAATAGTTGAGAATAAGGCAAGCGTGGAGAATACTGGCGAACTTACTGATAAGATTTCTAGGTAAGAGGTTACGAAGCATTTTATTAGGAATTTGATCACGTCTAGGAGCTTTTTGATGTTGAGATATCTAATAATATTAGTAATTTCCATAGGAGAAGTAAGCGTTGGGGTGTTATGAGTCGAAGAAGATTGAAGGCAGGAATACACATAGCTTTCCAGAACATCTTTAAAGGTCTGATTCATGGGCTCCATATTACGAGTAAACTGCATTTCCAGGTATTCAGCGAAAATATTAACTTTATCTTTAAGTGAGCAAGCAATTTTAGTATCCGTATGAATAGGTCTATGGTTAATACTACTTCTTTTAAGATTTTGAAGATACTTCCACAAAGAACCGTGATTAATATTAAGTTTAGATATAAAATCTTCTCTTGTTTCCTTTTTAAATTCAGTGATAAGCTTCTTGATTCTTCTATTAAAAATATTGATTTCTCTTTTAAGGGAAGGTCCCAGTTACGGTGCCAAAGCTTCAGCAATCGGTTTCTTTCTTTTAATAATGTCTCTGATACTGCGAGGGAGTCGAATATTATTGTTAGTTAATTAAATGGTAACTGTAGCATCTCTGAAAGCTTTGATTATACTGTCAGTGAAGATTTGAATAGCAAGATCATTATCCCGTTTGTTAGAAAGCGAAGTGAAAATAAGAGGATGTTTGATTAAGATATTGTCAAAAGTAATCCAGTCAGTATTATTTCTGGTAATAGGAGGGTCTTCACATGAAGACATGAAGAAACATGAAGAGAAGCAATGACAGGTACATGATCAGATGTTCTGCCTTGACTTTAAAATTTGTAAGAATGATATCCAAGATGTTCGAGAGATTTGGTGAGGCAGGACGATAAAACTTGGATCTTGGATAATGGGCGGAGCGAATATGAAGACCTCGCACCATGCTTAACCGCAGCGGTGTCTATTCAAGGCTGGCCGTCAGCATCAACGGAAGGGATATTTACTCGTCGGAACTAGATTAAAATAAAATGCGTTTTTAATGTCCAGACAAACCGAACCCAGAGAAATACTTACATTAAAATTTATATTTCATCTCGCTAGACAAACATAAATGGGAAAAAATACGCAGCTTTACATTTTCATTTGACAGACGCATATCAAATATCAAGATTTTCGGAAAAGGTGCCAAAATTATTGTATTTTCGCATCTTCTTAATCAGTTCAAACATTATTGTTTATGTTCATAAACTCAACATTATTGTTTTTATCAGAAAAGCATTAACCCACCGGGCGGCTCGCATTCAAATCTATTTACGTCTCGAAAACTGCAGTAAAAATTAACCATGTTTACAATTTTTTTTTCATTTAGAGTGAACCAAAATTGTCCTGAAAACGGCCTTTGTTAGATTTTCTTACCCCCTCCTTGTAGGGCGATCAACAAGTCGTTTCACTTAAGTGATGGTTTCCTACTGTCCTTTGATTACCGCCTAGAGGCGAGTAAGCAGATGGGCTGCTTTTACCCTTACGGAGGATGGAACACGTTTTGTGTCCATGCTTTGGTTAGACGAGAAAAGATATTTTTTTCTGGAAATCCAAAACAGAAAAGGAAGTTTTGTATTGCCTTGTTACTAATTTTGTGCATATTTCTAATCTTAATTGCTTATCAGAGCCGTGCCAAGATATTTTTTCACCTGAGGCAGGAAGGTCAATGCTCGTCCATATAAATATAAAAATAGCTACACTTGTATTAAGCAAAAGTAATTGTATTAAATCAAAATGTCATAACATTTATAGCATAATTATACCATAATTCTTAAAGTATTTTTTAATCGTAGTTTTATAAATTCAGAGAAATAATGTGGCCAATTATTTATAATTTTCAAATGAAAACGTTAAAAAATTCGTTTTTGATAAATAAGAAATAACACTGAAATGCATATTGCATTAATTTCCAGGTTTTCTTGCAATTTTTTTTTTTTTTTTTTTTTTTTTTTTTTTTTTTTTTGTTGTTTTTTTTTCTTGATTTAAGTTTGACGAAGCATATTTCCCCTAATAATTAAAGTAATTTTCGAATTCGTATAGCCAATTTGGCGCCTCATCTTCTAGTGATTCACATGAGCCCGGCTTTGCTGCTTTTTAAGTATAAATGTTATTGATTTTTATTGCGTTTCGGTATTTTAATGCACGTTTATAGAATGTTAATTTGTTTTTATATGCATATTTCAGTAATATAATCTTACGACTAGTGAGACAGTGTAGTTTAACTAATTTTCTGCTTTTGATTCATGTTATCGAGCTTTAACGCTAAGAAAAAATTTATAAGAGGCTTAAAATACCTAATTCCTACTGAAAGCTACATGTAATTGATAATTAAATTACTATTAAAATAACAAACACATGCTCAGTGTCAGTCATTTAGACATAATGTTTGTAATTCATTTTACCACAAATTTATTTCTTTTATCTTGTTTCATATTTATAAAAGGGGAGTTTACCTTTATCGCATTTATTGGTTGATAGAAGTTATGAAATATTGAATATTTTGAAACACATTTCAGTCATAATAACCTTATTAAAAATTTTCTACATATAGACAAGATGTCACAGATACCTCTCAGTTTCCGAACTAAATTACATGGTACTGAAATTCGGTGCATTATCATATGATTATTTTTGATAGAAAGAGTTACCTTACGTAAATCACAAAAGAACATTGTTTTAATTCTTAATTAAATATAGCACTTGTATTAAATTGCTAAAATTCATTGTTAGGAAAATCTCGCTCTAAAAAATTAGACACCTTTACCTTTCAAAGTGGAATTTTTGTGGTTTTCTCTGCGCATAATGTGGGCGCGAGTAAGTTTTTCTTAGAATGTCCTCCACGGAGGCATTCCTCCCTTTAGGCAGATAGCTCTCGCGTGCTTTGAAGGAAAAATAAAGCAAACCAAAACAAAAGCTTCAAAATTGGTGTTTAACATTTTTTGGGGTTCAAATACGCAAATTACTTAGAGATCTCAATTCACATTATCCAATGTTATTATTTAAATAAATAAAAGCAAGCTGAGGATTTCCATTTAAATTGTTTGTTTTAAAATAAAAAATAAGAACAGTAAGTTTTGAATAAATCTTGTCAACATCAAGCAGGGACAGGAACATGCCAATGTAAAATTTAATATTCGGCCAAAAAGAAACGTTTTGACGTAGATTTGGATAAAACTTAATCAAATTCGCAGGTAGTCAGAGACAGGCCTTTCTTCAGTAGAGAGAAAAAAATGTTTCTGAAGTATTTGTGTATTTATTACATAAATGTTTTAATGCTTCCATAGCACTGCTAATCGATAAAATTTATTTGATGAAAAGTAGGAAGTTTCTTTTAAAATTCCGATTTTTCAACCTTTTTCAGTGACATATGTGGCATCGAAAAACACATCTGGCCAGGAGGCAGATTAATGGCTGAAAAATTCTTAGAATTTAAAGAGGCATCGAACAAGAAAATTTAGGGATGGCAAAATTCTAAGAATTTGGCACTTGACAACGGCAAAAGTTTTAGAATGTAGAGAGCTACAGAATTTAGGCAGAGCAAAATATTTTAAATTTATAGAACATCGGTCAGTAGAATTAAGATCCCACAGCGATTGCACTGAGAAACAAATCGAACTGCTTCTCGATTATGCGGATGGACGCAGATTAACTTCCGAAAGCTCAGTGAAGCAAGAGCTATACATAATGCAGCTATTTACGATTTCTGCTATAATAAACTGAAATTTAATATAATAATTTAACACTATATATCAGTTTACGAAAACATGATGATACTTTTGAGAAATTTTCTTTAATTCCTCAGTACACTAAAAAAAAAAAAAAAAAAAAAAAAAAAAAAAAAAAAAAAAAATAGATTATATAATGATATTACTAACAAAATGATGCCGATGACGCATTTAATTTTTATCTTTTTATTAATCTAAATAAATATGTCATTGAGTATTCCATAACTTATAGTTTTGCAAATTAAAAATGTTCAATAATATAATATGTGATTATGGTATTATTGGTATGGTACTATTCAAGGCAAAGCACACGAGGGTTATCTGCCTAAATGGAGGGATGCCTTCGGGGAGGACTTTCTAAGGCAAGCTGGTTCGTATACACGTTACACGTGGGGAAAACCACAAAAAAGACCATGCAGCCAGCCCGTTCAGGGGATTCGAACCTCGGACCGAACTACCAGCGTTCAGCGTCTTTACCGCTCGGCCGCTGGTGGGTAACATGTGATTATGAAAGCTGTGTAAAAGAAGAAATATTCTTGCACATTCGTCAGGCAGCATACGATGGGCACCTGCTTGAGGAAAAGAATGCGTTTGTAGATGACTTTTTCAGGGAAACTGGTTTGGTATATTCAACCTAAAATTCACCAAAATACCAAGCAACGAACGCATTCGCCGGAATTCAAACTTAGGCAAAACTACCAGTGTTTTCTGATATAATTTAATGGAATATCACAGTAAAAGAATGGGAATCTTTTTTTTCTTTTCTTTTTTTTTTTTTTTTTTTTTTTCGTTTTGTAAGGAGATTTTTTTCCACTTTGTTTTCAATTTGGTTGAAATGCAAATTAAATAAATATTTACAAATGCAGAATATTGGATAGCTATTGATGATTTCGAGATTCAGTTTCTGAAATCCATTTCTTGTATCATTTCCTTAAAAAGGTGATACTGAAACCAACTTTCGAGGAGTAAAATGATTACTAGAAAAGAGTTTCCGATTTCTTTCATTTTTTTATTCTCATTATAGATTTATCCCGTAGTTCTTAGAACATTTTTCTATCCGTAAGTGATGATTTGCTTTCCGAGAAAATTTTCTGAAAGGAATAAATTACTTAGTCTTCAAACCATGGGAAAATCTTGCCATCGCCGGTACTTAATTCCCTTCATTTACTGAGATAACCTGCTTTGTTATAGGTATGGTACTTGTTTTCTGGTTTTTACTGAATTTGCATGCTCAAAGCTATCTAAATAAAGAAACGCTATTGTGAATAGCAGGGTATAAGTACATATATGAAAGGGTTATATATTTTTCAGAATTCCCCTATGAGCTGTTTATTCTTAGGGCAGAAAGAGGAAAAAGCTTGCATACATCGCCATTCCCGGAAACTAGACAGTACCGAAAACATTTCTAGACAGTCCGGTTTACCAAACAATAGAGTTTATCTGATTCCTAGTTGTAAAAGCCGACAATTATAAATTGTTATGTTCATGGCGACCTTCAGAAGGCATCAAATTACTTCAAAAGTTCCGTTGCTATAAATTTTCAGACTGCAATTTTGTTCCTTTAAATTTTCGAAAATACCTATTTTTTAAGTATTTTTCGGTACTTATATTAATATTGATGCAAATAATATAGAAAGCACCAAACGTAGCTATAATGTATTTCAATTTGTCCTTAGTATTTTCTCACATATAGTATTAACACTTTGTCTACACGTTTCTAATGTTTCACCATAGTAAGCCTTCTCTTTCCGAATGTATTCAGTTCCTTCTCGCTTTCGTTTTCTGCTTTTTTTTTTTTAATTTTATTTATTTAATGTTACCATATCCTGAGTTTTACTCTAGCTATTAGCTAGAGTAGCTACTAGGTAGCATTCATTATAGTACATTCATTATATTCATATAGCTACTAGCTAGCATTCATTATAGTACAAAAACTAATATAGCTTGTCAATATCAACATATTTTTATCTTCAATAAAATCCACTAATTCGATTGATGCTGTAAAAATTACAATTTAATACTTTAGCCAATTATTCTTATTATAGTGATTTAAATTCGATTTTAGGCAACATATGCATTCTTTCAGAAAACGCGATATATTGAGCACTGCTGTTACAAGTAAATACTGTATATTCAACCATTTCATAATATGTAAATGTAGCATAACTTCTTTTCGAGTGCTTGCACTGAGAGTCTCCTTCAAGTAAAACTTAATGGAACTTTATTTCATGAAAATTTAGAAGTATTATAAAAGCCTCAGAATTATTTTCATTGCAAACATTTATGAATTATGCAGAAAAATATATAAGATAAACATCAATGAGAAACTATTATCGAATATACATTTCATGACAGTAGTAAAACATTTTTTCAGTACCGACAGTATTAAAAAGCTCAATATTGTGATAAGCTAAATAAAATAAAACGGTATTAAAAGTTTAATATTGTGATAAGTAAAAGTATACTAATCTATAACACTCATTTGATATTTTTGCCATTAGAACTATAATGTAATTCTAACCGTTAAAGTAACATTGTATTTGTATTAACTAGAATTATAATTGTAATTTCAATTAAATTTATCAGTACTCGTTGTTTCCTGCACCTTGAGGGAGACGCATTATTTTTTTTTCTATTATATAAAATACTGTCTCAGAAAAAAATGTCTCTAGACATGATTCTGTCTCCAAAATTAATGGATGAGGTGAACAGAAATAATCTTGGAACAGCCTTTGGGCAAGTGCTGCGAGTATGCGAAATGTAAGACTGTAATTAAACTTCGACCATCCTGGAGACTACACTTTCTTAGAATATTGCCATTCGACAAATGATAAGACCTTCCATTTATCTTTAAAGTTTAAGCTATCTGTTATTGACTGAGAAAAGCTGGTAATTCATTGTAGTTACTTTGTAGTTAAAACTACAGCTAATGCAGTTATAATTGTAATTGTGCCGCCCAGATGGTATAGTGGTTAGGGAAGCCTGACTGCGATACCGAAGGGCCTGGGTTCGAATCCCGGAGAAGGCATGGCTTTAACTGTTCGTCCTTTCATAGGAGGCGATAGTGGCCCACATATTAGATGCCTCCATAATAAAGTGACTGCAACTTCTGGCCTTGTATAGACTAATGGACTGTGTTGCACTGTAACTTTTCCCAATCTGCCATTGGGGAAAAAATAAAATAAAAAAAAATAATAATAATTGTAATACAATGATTGTTCGAATTACAATATAACTTCAAAAGCAATTAGATTTTTCGCTCAGCAGAGTAATAAGTCGTCTTTTGAATACTACTAGTTCAAATTGTATGCCCATTTTGGCAAACAATCTAAATGTTTAAGATAGCTCCGTGGATTTCCTTATGTGTAACATGAATGCAGATCATTTTATTTTAGAAAGTTCTCTATGAGTACATCATTCTTCTTAAACGTTTCGTTGCATTCAATTAAATAAAGATCTTTTCCTGCTTTTATTAACGGGTGATGTGAACATGAGCCAGTTTCCCTTAGAAAGTCCTCCACAGTCTTTACCGTAATCCAAATAATATGACAATCACAGGTGCATAAGAAAATTGTACTTCAATTTGTTCTTACGTGAAACAATGATGGAAAATAGTTCATGCAAGTACTTTCACTTGTAACTGAATAATGCATTTTAACTATTTATGGAAAATGTGTGTTATGTTGAATAAAAGACCAATTCGTATTTTTTTTTTTTTTTTCCAAATGCAGGTAGTAGCCTTTTATAGACATTGATCACTACTAAGGCCGGTTATGTTATTAAGGAGGGAACTAATACGTGGACCACCGTTGCCACCTATGAAGAGGACGAACAAATTACATTCATGCCCTATCCGTGATTCGAACCCAGGCTCTTCGGTACGGCAACCAGAGTCACGAACTGCTTTACTGTCTGGGCGGTAATTCATAATAAATGGATTTAGTAAAATGTCTCATACACACAGCAATTAAGCATACTGATTGCTGACCAGAATCCTTTTTTACCAGCTAAAGCAATAGGTTGGATAAAATTATGAGACTTAGTTTAGTCCTTGATGATCTCCTTTCTGAAAAGAAAAGGATAAATGTAATTTTTATGATTTATTTCTTGTGTAATGTAAACAAGACAAGCGTCCCGTAACAAATCCTTTGCGAAAACATCCCTTTGCACTGGCATAAACTCTCTGCTTGCTTTCCCTTAATCTTGTAATTTAAGTTCACATGTATATCGAAGATCATAAACATACATATTTGCTTACTAACGTTATGTGCATTTCGGTCTATATAAAATATTTCCTTTAAATAAACTCCTATTTATGCTGGTACCACAAACTACAATATATGTAAGATGATTCAGAAGACATGACAGAAAATATTAATATTTTTCTTATAGGTGATTATCCCGTTGTATTATTTAAAAACTCATTATCCAAAATGCAGAAACATTTTGAATATAATATTATTGACTGTAATTTTCAAATATTATCACGATTTCCTTAGCCTATGTCACTGAAATTATAAGGGGCAGTTGTTTTTCTGATTAAATAGTTACAATCATCTGCTGCGCAATTTTAATTAAGAGGTCATTACAATTGCATTGTAATTTTTATTAGATTATATAATTACAGTTATACTGTTTATTCAATTAGATTTCACAATTTAAATGCAATTATAATTAAAATGCATTTGAGTAAATTGTATATGTAATTAAAAATTGTTACATTGTAATTACAAGATAATTGCATAATTTATTCCAATTACTATGTGTTTTCAATTGCATTCTGCAATTACATTTGCAATTAAGATCATGATTTTCCTGGGCTACGTAACTTCTTTTATCAGAAACAATTGCTATCCTAATTACATTATTATAATTACTTACTGGAGTTACAATGACAATGTAATTGTAATTAGATTATATGATTGCAGTTGCATTGAATATGAAATTGGATTTCACAAATATAGAGTAATTGTAATTTAAATGAAATTACGTAAATTGTAATTGTAATTAAAAAAACAGCTACTTTTTAACTATAACTACTTAGTAATTGCATAATTTTATTACAATTGCATACTACACTTAGAATTACAATTATGATCATAATTTCACTATGTTAAGTAATTCTAATTATCAGAGACAATTACTTTCCTAATTACGTAGTTATAATTACCTACTGCAATTGCAGTTAAAATTACGTTGTAATTAGCTAATATTATCGTAGTTGTGATTAGATGCAATAAAATTTGTAATTGTAATTAGATTATATAATTATAATGTTTATGATTATCATTGCATTGTAATTGTAAGACTTAAGAATTAAAATGCAATTACATACATTAGTGTTGCATTTAAAAAGTACTTACTTTCTAATTGTAATTGCGAAGCTAATTACAATTGCAATATAATTGAAATCACATATTTCAAAATATTGTTGCAGTTTCTTGCAATTTTAATTTTAATTACATTTTGCCAAACTGCATCTAAAATTTGGAGAATAATTAGGCTGGAAAATGAAAATTCTTTTTACGTACATAAACATTTAAGTTTACTATAGCTGGTATAAGCACAGAACAGCTGGAACAGCTGGAAGTTTTGAACGAGCTATTTATTCCGAGCTGTTATTCAAAACCTAACGATAAAACCCATTTGCCCCTAGCGAATAGATAGTTTCCTCTCCTCAATTACCTCCCGCAGAGAAAAATTATCACCTGTCAGTTTACATTAAGAGCAGAGAGGGGAGGGCACTCTGAGACAGGCCGTATATATGCTGCTTTGCCGTTTCGTACCAAAATTTAAGTTTACGTATATATGCTGCCTTGCCGCTATGAGAGCCATTATTTTCGAACGCATATATACGGCCTTGCCGCCTGGAGGGTTAAAGCAGGGGCATCACCATCATGAAATCAAGAATGAATGAGATACAAGAAGTGAGTGGGAAGTCCCAGAGAAATATTAGGACACGCCCCCATGATATACTTTACGTTGTCATAGGGATTCAAGCACGGCCCATAGAAAAACGGGCACACCGAACTCTCCGAACTGGGTTGAAATGAAATGTTTTCTGAATGCTGAGATAAAACCAGTCAAAATGAATGCATACAACAAATTTACAATTCAATAAGCTAGACAAAGATAACTCTAAAAAAGTAGAAATAATAGGCAGTCAAAATTTTTGATTTCATACACAAATATGAAAATTCAAGGTATAATATATACCTTGAAGGTATAATATATACCGTATAATATATACCGTATAAGGTAAAAATTATTTTTTGAGACACATTACCTTTTGAATAACTGGAGTCTAATTAGAACGATTACTTCGATTGCCTGCGAGTGAAGTCTGATAGAAGGCGATGTTCGGTTGTCGACAAATAAAAGCTAAGCCTTCTCTTAGCAAATTAAAAATGTAACTCTTGTCGTGGAGATAAATATTTGCTCCAAGCTTATATTGACTAATTTAAGTCCTTGAGCATTTTAAATAACAAAAAACATTCGTTTATTTACAGCTGCAACTTTGGAATAAAAAATTAAATTTAATTCCGAGTTTCAGACGATCATAAAAGAATTTCGCATTTAGGAAGTTTGCGACAACTATTCATTAGTTTTACTAACTCTTACATTTTCATGTCTGCCATCTTTCTTTACTTATGCCAGAATGTTTGCTCAAATCAAAAAGTTACATAAATTTAAGGTAACAGTATAGCTTGACAAATCAAAAAGTTACATAAATTTAAGATAACAGTATAGCTTGGCTAGTGGAGTGTTCGTCACTACGCTTTTTTAAATTGAAATTTAACTACAAGAGAAAACAGCCTCATCCTTGTCATACTACTTTTAATACAACAAGTCAGCGTTTTTGATTTGTGTTGTATTTTCGGTAATAAACCTCAAGAATGAAGTAATAATTTTTCTTTGGATTTTCACCACATTTCTTTTGTGATTACAGTTAAATAGTTGTTAACTTAAGTAATGTTTAAAAATGTTAAGATAATTTAGAGTTTTTAGGTTGTGTGTTTTATAATTTAGAGTTTTTAGGTACTCTTTAGGTTGTGTGTTCACAGATTCACAGATTATTTTGCATTGTAATAAAGTTTACTCAACTCAGGCGAATACAGTTTGCAAATTAGGTTACCGTACGGTTTGCGCTATCTGAAGTTAACAAGAAGAAAGTGATTTCCGATCAGATGATACAACGTAGGAAACCGAAACTTTGTTAAGAATTAGCATTTCATAGGACGGAAAAACACGAATCCTGAAATAAGCCTTTGGAGAAATTTTACATGACCACCGGTAACATTTTCCATTCACTTAATTAGAATTATTATGGCTCTGACTGGAACTATCGACTTGATTATTTATATGTCTTATCATTGTAATCTTTGTTAGAATATTTTGTTTTCATAATTATATATTACTTTTTACTACTTTTAGCTTTTAGCTTTTTACATACTCTTAGCCTGTATGACATGTTATTAAGAAAATAAAAAAAATACCTTGTTAGAATATTAAGATAAATTTTTTTTCAGAATGTGAACCAATTTTTCGTACCTATTTCAGTCACGTAAATGATGCCACACTTGTGGAAATTAATAGTATTAAAATATTAAAGCTAAGAATTGGTCGTGCAGAAAATTTCACAAATTCTTCGTTCAAAAAAAATTGTATGATTTTTTTCGTTCATTGAGTAATATCAGCATTTATTTCTGATAACTTTTTAAGAAAATCTGGTAGAACCCTTCGCTAACTTTTAAACAAATGAATGAAACTTATACAGGCTGCGCTGTCAAATTCTTTGGAAATTGCATTCTTAAAATTTTTAAAAAAATTAAAATTTCTTAATGAAATTCGTCTCACATGGAAAGAGGTTTTCATTCGATGATGCCATTGATATTTAAAATAATAATTCATAGTTTGGGATTATAAATATTATGATTAAAATTATAAACCATTTGTTACTCACTAGTTTTCTCATATTCTCTTGCGCTTTATGTATTTTAAATTCATGTTGTACTGCGATATGCCAAAATAGTTTCAGATTATGTTTTAAGAAATTGCCTTGCCTATTTGTGTCAGCGCGGTGTCTTTGGAAAACATATACTACTGTCTATTGTATTGTTTTGTGTTTTAAGTTGTTTTTTCAGTTTGTTTTCATCGTAAGCTTACATGAAGGTAATTTTGAAATCTGATTCAGATTGTGCGTTATTTTCTGATTAGATCTTATTTACGTCTGCAAGAAGTGCCAATAATTAAATATTAAAGCTGTGGAGAGTTTTAGACAGAAATTCTTTGGTGTACAAGTAAATAAATGCTTACAGAAATGAATAAAATACTCCTTCGACGTTTCACATACAGATATTTTGGCTGACACATAATAATTTAGACTTGTTCTCTCAGAGTGATGTGTGTTTTGTCCCACACAAATGTTTCCACAAAATTCTTACAACAGATTATTAAGCGTCCCCCCTTTACTCATACTCACATTCACGCGGCTCGAGAACTCAGTGACGGATTTCTCACCACAATACCCACAGTTTGATAATTTTAGGTTACTGGGAATTACTATTTAAACAGTACAGAAGAATTTTGAAATTCGAAAAACTAAATTTCCGAAGTATTTGACAGTCCAATATGCGTAAGATGTAAATCATTATCACAGATTTCCTCAAAACGTTATCACAAATAAATAAAATACTGATCGAAAGCAATGAAGGAGAATATCGTGCATTTCTTTATAAATAAAAAACAAGGTGAGATTTTTTGCACAACCGAGTCTAAATGTTAATATTTTTATATAAACCTCTACAAATCTGACATCATTTACGTGATTCAACTAAGTACGTACAATTGATTCTGACTGTGAAAAAAATTAATCTGCGTTTTGTTGCAAGATGATTTCTTAATCAACACGGCTGTAATCAATGTGAGCACTGATTTAATGTTCGAAGTTCCCTGAGACTTCAGTTATCAATATACAAGCTGCATTTAAAGTAAAACATTGAATAAGAAAACAAGGTATTCTAACAACGATTGTAATGCCCATTTATATTAATAATCAAATCTGTATCTTCAAGTATTTAATTTGGATTTATGTCAGAGTTTGCAAATTTTCAGAAGCCTTAATCATGTTCGTTTTTAATGGTAATCAAAATAATGTGAAACTGGGCTGAAACAATCAAAATCTTAAAATTTTTTCAATTTCTTGTCTTAAGAATTAATGTTCTAATATTGCTAATTAACGCCGCCCAGTCCGTATAGTGGGCAGGGAAGCTGACTGCGATACCGAAGGGCCTGGGTTCGAATCCCGGAGAGGGCATAGTTGTAACTGTCCGTCCCTTCATAGGAAAGGCGATGGTGGTCCACCTATTAGGTGCCTCCATAGTAAAGAGACCACCACATCCGGCCTTATATAGATTAATGGACTGGGTTACATTTGTAATTGTTCACAATCTACCATTAAAAAAAGCTAATTAACTGAACGGAAAATGCATCTGCGAGTCATGTAAGATTGCTTCGACGGCCTCTAATTCTAGAATGTTTGCTTAAATGATTAGCGTTTTATTCGTATTATATGTTTAGAATGGTAGAAAATGGAGGCTTTCAATTCTGAACTTTTTAAATTCAACCAAAATTTTAAAATCCTCTAACGTAACATTTTCAGGTTTACAATGGGTTTTTAATCTTTTTCTTTTTTAATCTGTTTTAAAAGTAAACCTAATGGTGCAATTAAAATATTCTAAGAATAGATGACTATGAATGTGCATAAATTACTTTTTAAAAAATTCATTAAAGCAAAAATGAATTTTCTTTCACAGCTTTGCAAATTTTCATTCAAGTTCCATTCATTCAAAACTGCCAAACTTCAGAATCGTATTTATTTGAAAATACAAATGCACTCTTCGTATCCTAATTTAATTAAAGTTTATTATCCGAGACTAAAGTTCCTTTATCGCCCAGATTTTTTACTTTTATTAAAAGTCAATCTGAAATTTTAATTTATATTTTACATCAGAATGCGAATACAATAACTGCATAATGAATCTACTTTATGAATCTGTTCACTTTTGTCGAAGTTGAAATTGCAAATGATTTAAAACAGTGGTATTGAAACTGTGGGTCGCGACCACACTCTGAATTAATTTTACTCCCTTTCGAAAATTTCCAGGGGGATCACAAAGTGAATAAAAGTCCTAAAAAGTCTTCATTGAAGGTAAATAACAATAAGTCGAGTCTCTGACCAAAGCGCGTGGCCCAAAGCAAGTATCAGTGCGAACGGAGAAGCGTCAGAGATGTAACAAGAACCCGTCCCCGTTGACATATTTTACGTTTGCGATCGAGATTCAGGATTGGCCTTCAGCACGCACAAAGTTCTGTTTGTCGCTTCGATATGGAATGAAATAAATCGCGTGCTGAATGGGGAGATTAAAGGAAGCCCAAATAAATGCACATATTTATTTGCATTTCAACCGTGTGGGCGCACATAGCCTTAAAAATGGGAAGAAATAGGCAGAATTTCTTTTTTGGTTTGACACAAAAATATGAAAACACATTTCATTACTTTCAGAAAAAAATATTTTATGCAAATTTGCGACTCTATTTACAGTCGATATAGATATTGCCAACAAATTTTCAACAGAATACACAGAATTGCTATGTGACTTTCAGATCAGAGAAAACTGATGATGTCCTTTGACTAGAATTTTATAAATCATGCCTAACGAGAAGTAAATATGCCTCATAGTCATATGTTATTTATCGTCATCATTATTTGGAAACTAGTATATTTGGTAAAAAATATTCTCAATAGTAAAGCATACTAAGAGGGAAATCAGAACCAGAGAACGGAACGAACATCTTGCAACTAACTGTTGCTAACTGCCTCACAAATTTAAATGGAAAATTACATAAGCTTTATTTCTTGCAAGGAAAAACAAATTGTCAATTAAATTTTATTTTTAAATTGTAAAGTAAAATGTCAATTATTCTATTTTCCTATCATTATATTAAAAGAATCATAAATTAATAAAGAATTTTAATTATTTTAATATATTTTTAAGCTACTTTTGTCATCATCCACCCTTATAGTAAGGCAGTGCTGCCTCGCCAGATAAGTCATGTAAATCACTGATTCACTTAAATTTTCTATTTATGCGATTTCTTATATACAGTACATATTGTGCAAATTTGAAATAATGCAGTCAACTTCGTAAATTTATCGCTTATAGGGGAATTTAAAAAATTTCTTTCAGCAGTCAAACCAGAAAAAAATCTGAGAATTTGGTAAACCTATGCTAATAGTATGTGATTTGCTTATTTGAGAGGTCATGAGTAGCTACTGATATTAGGAATTATTTGTGTAGACCAAAATATCTGTTCTTCCGGTGTAGACCAGGGAAGCTAGACTCCTCTGGATTAAAGCGTCAAACAGATAGTGTCTATAATATAGCTGCTGAATGCTTGTATTAAGGCGAGTATCCTATTATGATAATTGCTGCCCCTTTCTCTAAAGCCTAAATTCGTTTTTTTTAATATTTTAAAATCTTGAAACTGCTAATTTCTTAATTTTGTTTTGCTTGAAGATATCAAGAGCAGAACCATTGTCGCGCACGTTCTAAAACAGATATCTAAACTAACTTCCTCAAAGTACTTGCGGTGAATAACAACCGAGGAAACAATTTTAAGCACAAAGCAATGCAATAGATGTAAGATATTTTATTCAAAAACCACCGCTCAGCCGTTTTTTAAGAAAAAAATGTAATATTTGTTGGTCCTCGCACCCACCTATAATTTTAAATTACATAAAGAGCAAGGCTATATGAGAAAACTAGTGAGTAACGAATTGGTTGCATTTTTTTCATAATAATTCTAAACTCAAACTGTAAATACATTATTAATAACTATGGCATCATCGAATGGAAACCTGTTTCCATGTCAGTCGCATTTCATAAAGAAATACGAAATATCTTTAATAATTTTAAGAACACAATTTACGAAGTATTTGAGAGCCCAACTTGTATAAGCTGCATTCATTTGTTAAAAAGCTAGTAAAGGGTTATTACAGACTTCCTTAATATGTTATCAGAGATAAAAGCTCATATTGACCAAAAGTAATGAACAACAATATAATACATTTTATAGAAACAGAGACATTTAGATTTCATATTTTAATATTAATCGCTACAAGTCAGACATTATTTAGGTGATTCAAATAGGAATGAAAAATTGAGTCACACTGTGAAAGAAAAACTGATCTGCATTTTCTTACAAAGCTTTTCTTCTTTAAATTTCATTTTTTTAAACTGCATGTCTGTAATCAATGTGCGCACCGATTTAATACTGGAAATCACTGAAACTTGAATCATCATTATACAAGCTAACGAAAAGCTAGGTCATACAATAATCAAACAGGTGGCTTCATATGTTTAAATAAGATTTATAGCTCTACTTGTGATGTTATTGCCATGATTTGCAATCTTTGAATAAGGTGCATATTTTGAAGAATGTTCATTTTTAATGGTAATCAAACTAATGTGAAAGAGAACGTAAAACCATTTAAAACTTAAAATTTCTACAGATCATTGTGATAATAATTAATGCCATAATAATGCGAATTAACCGAAAGGAAAATGTATTCTTTGGAGGTGAAAATTATACCAACGGCCTCTAGATTAAGACCACTAGCTTTTAGGCTTCGTGTTTTTACATCCTATGAAATGCTAATTTTTAAGAAAAGTTCAGTCTAATATGTTGTATCATCAGCTCGGAATTTATATTCTATTTTTAACTTCAAATAGCAGATAATGTAAGGAAGTCTAATTACAAACAATGTTCACCTGAGTTGGGTAAACCTTTTTACAATGAAAAAAAAAAGAAAAACTGTGAACACACAACATAACGGGTTAAAATTGAAAATTATCCTAACCTTTTGAAGTATTAGTCAATCTAACAACTACTAAATGCAATGGCAAAGTATGGTCGGTGAAAATCCAAATAAAAAATGATTAAGCCATTCCTGTGGTTTATAACCGAAAATACAACACAAATGATGAGGTTACTTTCGCTTACAATTAAATTTGAAGTATTATAGACACCAAGTTTAACTGAAAGTTTAACATATTATAGGTTTACACTACTCTTGCGTAGCTTATCAGTTAACAGTGCAACTATTTTTTTGGCCCTCCAATGGATTTAGCATTACTGAGGTAGTGTCGAACACCCCATTACTGAGTTAAATTCTAACTTTTGCCGCGTGTAGTTTAAATGCATGTAGTTTAGGTGCCGCTTGTTTTTTAAATAGTTAAAACTTTCTGATCTGAGCAAAAATTGTGGCGACAGTAAAGAATTGCTTACATCAAAATGTAAGTGTTGTGTGAAACAAATAGACATAAAAATGTAAATGTAAATGTAAGTGAAACATATAAATAGTTGTC
This sequence comes from Stegodyphus dumicola, assembly GCF_044657685.1. Lineage (NCBI taxonomy): Eukaryota > Metazoa > Arthropoda > Arachnida > Araneae > Eresidae > Stegodyphus > Stegodyphus dumicola. Next base: position 13,196,984 of record NC_140772.1, on the reverse strand, counting down.
GCAAACTTTCTAAATGTGAAATTCTTTTATCCCGCTTTCGAAATTTAAAATTAGTTTTAATGTTTAAACGCAAGCTTTCAACTGGAAATAAAGGAATGTTTATTGTTATTTAAAAAGCTCAAGGACTTCCATCAGTAACGATATGCTTCGAAGAAATTTTTATTTACATCACAAAATTTACATCTTTAATTTGCTAAAAGAATCCTTAGCCTTTTATTCGTCAGCAAATGGACAGATACGTCTTCTAATAGACTTCACTCTCAGGGAGTCGAAGTAAACGTTCTACTTAGACTCGAATTCTTTGAAAAAGCAATGGGTCGCACAAAATGGACGTAGACATATGTCTAAGTATGTATAAAATTATGGAGTTCGTTTAAGTATTCAACACAATTTTTGTTATCCAAAACTAAAGTAAAGATTGATCAGAGTTAAGGTAAGTAGAGTTTAATTTCTGTGATTCAAAATTAAGGTAATGTTTGATCACGTTATGGCTCAGACTGGAGTAGAACGACTGGGAAATATATTATTCCCGTAAATTTAGTTAATATAACTTATAAATATATTAAAACGTGAATCATTAGGCACCATGTGTAACGGGAATAAAAAAATAAGTACAAGTATATCTGAAATTTCTTATTTCACTTGGTAGCCGTTAAAAAAATTCAATTTGCGAAAACTTAGGAATTCTCCTGACATTTCAAATTGCTTCGGAGAGAATTTGGAACATTTCCCCTGTAAAATTGTTCTTTATTTGTTAGATTATCCTTTAGTTCAACTTATTTTAAAGATTACATTAGAATTATAAGCAGCTGGAATTTAAAATGAAGCCATATCACCCTGATATGGACATGGTCCAATAGGAGGTGCATAGGTTCCCACTCAAAAACAGCGTCAATAACGAAGGATCAAAAGAAGGACGTCCAAATTTATGAACAAAAGCAAGTATAAATGAGACGTAAGCGAAGAGGAAGGAAAATATCAAGGCCCATTCCCGATGACGTACTCTACAATTGCGCTCAGCATTCCCAATTAAACGCATATAATTATTTACATATCAACACGTTTGACAAACGTAACTGTTAAAATGGGAAGAAATATGCAGCCTTTCTTTTTCATTTTTTACACGAAAATGAAAATAAATTTCAAGATTTAAGGAAAAGATATAAGGTATTTCTCCCGCCTTCTTAGTATGCCTTCGTAGTGTAGTGGTTAGCACGCTCGGCGCGCATTCGAGAGATCCGTGGTTCGAGTCCTAGTGAGGGCATTGCTAATTTTTCATCTCTCCTGCTTTAAAAATATACCTAACGATCCTACAGTGACGACCGAACTAAAAAGGTGGGGGATGATAATTTTCCACCACCAGGATTTGGTCCCATCATCCCCACTCACCCTTTAAAAGGGGGTATATAAGGTATTTCTTCCACCACCTTAGCATGCCTTCGAGGTGTAGTGGTCAGCATTCTCCGCTTGTGTTCGAGAGTTCCGTGGTTCGAGTCTCGGCGGCATATTCCACAAGTGCATATCTATGTAGTCACCGAGAGAGTGGCTTCTAGGATGGACCAATGGGTATCCAGTACTATTTCTGTCATGTTACATGACTTTTCGTTTGCTTTAAGATTTAAGCAAGATGGCTCAAAATATTTTGCCACACAATCTTCTGCACAAAATAATTAAATCATCGGCGATTTCTTCTGAAATTTTTCATTGCGAAGTTAGATCAAATATTAGGAAATGTGAAGATTTCATTACCTGGTTGAAAGAATTTGAAATAAATATAAATGCATATTGGAAACTCCGCAAAAATATCCATGTGAAATGTTACTTAATAAGTGGTAAATAACATGAAGAAAGAAATATGTAATAAACATCTGAACCAAAACGCTATCTTTACATAAAACTATGCATATGAGAAAAATATTTACACTTATTTTATATATGTAAAAAGAAGTCAGCACTTTTTATTGCAGTTTATATGAAAAAGATGTTTTATAATAATTGCCAATGCAGAATCAATCATTAAAGTGAACTTTACTAATTTGCATTCGTATACATTTAGTGTGTTTAATTTCCCATTTAATAACTGCTCACTCTTAAAATGTACTTGCTGCACAAGAAATACTCATCAAACAGAATGAATTTATCTTATTTATGAAGAATATATTCAATTTATTTACATATAATTTTTAATGTTAACAATGGATATAATCAGGTTTTACACAATATGTATTCTGAACCTTACACTTCAAAAATCAAAAGAATGCAAGCACTGAAATAAGAAAACATTAGATTCATTGTAACACTCCCAGCTCAATAAAAAATTTAAAAAAAACTATAAACTTGAATTCTCTTGATCCACAGGTGTTAGTAAATGCATAATATCCGAGGCTAACTGAAGCTTGAGTTATTTTCTGAATGTAAAGAGCGATAATATGCCGCGAACATCAATCCAAATATTAATGCGTGATAAAAATCTCGAAAGTGAACTGTCAGGGATTAATTAAACTCATGAAACGAAAGCACTTTTGAGATTTTCTGCTGTTACACCCCACATTTATAACTGCGACACAAATGTAAAATAAAACATAAACAACATACGCTCACATGCAAGAAGATTTAGTGTCACAAGAACAACAGAAGCTCATTGGTCCATTTTAGAAACCCTCCCTCAGTGGCTACGCTGATGTGCACTTGTGAAATATACCGGGCATTGCTCATTTTGTCACAACTGCTGCTTCAAAAATGCCTAATGTCTCTACAAACAAATAAAAAAATTTGTATCTTTCTATTCTTCTTACAATCGATATTGGTATTTTCAACAAATCTTCAAATATAATGGACAGATTTGCTATCTGATATTCAATTTAAGGAAAAATTGATATCATGACTTTGTTGGATTTTATAAATTATGCCTAGGAAGATATAAATATACCTCAAAGCATAGTCACGCGTTATTCTTTGTCATGACTATTCGGCAGTATGTATGTGTGTGAGGAAATATTTTCAATAGGGAAGCAAACTAAGAGTAAAGTTAGAACCAGAACAACGGATAAACGTCTTCAGAAGTCCCTGAGAATTTCAACCAATTCGTTCGAACCAGACATTAAAGTATTAGTTTCCCAAATTTAATGTCGAATAGTATCTGAAATTTATGATTTGTTGTAATTACAATCAACATTTACAATGAAATTTTATGCGTAAAATGTCTAAAATGGAAAATTAATTCTCCTTCGCTATCACTATATTCAAAAATCACAAGTTAATAATGTTATATAATCACTTAAGTATGTTTTTAAGTTATTTCTTGTCATCAGCCGTCATTAGTATTAGGCAGTGACGGCTCGCCGAATTAATCAAGTAAATGAGAGATTCATTTACATTTTATACATCTGCGATGCGCTTTCTTATATAAAGTACGCATTAAGCAAATTAGAAATATCGCAGTCAAATGCGTACATTTCTCTCTTAGAAGTTGAGTTCAAAAATTTCTTTCAGAAGACCGGAGAATTGTCAATGAAATGTACGCAAGTAATCTGATTTGCTTATTTCGAAGCTTATAAGCTAGCATTTATATTCAAAATTATATTCCGAAATAAAATATCTTGTTTCAGTGCGGTTCTCGGCGGATAAATGCTTGCATTTGTTGCTTAAATCATCAAACAGATAAGAGTCTGTTTGCTGTGACTGCTGAATGCCTGTATTCAAGGGAGTGTCCGAGTATGCTTTCGGTCCGTTTGATTATTTGCTGGGGTAAATATGCAGTTTCGTGTATTATTAGAGTAGGTGGAAAATTAAATATTTTATCTTTTTTTGTTTATAGAAGCGAACCCACCAGCAGCAGAGTTTTAAAACTGATGAACACTGGTAGTTTGATCCAGGTCGAATCGCAGAAAGATATAGGACCGATTTTCATGAAGATACAATGTACGAACTTTGCTAACAAATCTATATAAATACCTTTCACGTTAGACTTACAATACGTTTTAAGATTTGAAAGTTTAACAGAAAGCCTAAATTGTTATTGAAATATTTTAATTGACAACACCTTTCTGCGGAGCTTCAGAACAGCTATCTTGAGTGAAATATCAACGAATGCATGCTTAGATAGAGATTACAGAAGTTTTTAAAAATTGTTTCAAATGTTGAAACCTCAACACACACGCATTTATTCAAATTTTCTAATTCAATTTCTAAATGGCTTTGCGCTGAACAGTACCATGAAAAAATGAAACAGCAAACCTCATTTTAAACAAATCCACCGCTCTGACTAAAATATGCAAAGCAGTTTGATTCCCCCCCCCCATTTCCAGTTGAGCGTAGGATTTGGTGTGCAATGTTCTGAAAGTTTAAAACTTATATAGCGCGAGAGTATAGGGAAACACTAATGGTTATAAGGTTTTTTCATGATAAATATAATCTTAAACCGTAAATATATTTTTGAAAATCCATGGTATTACCGAAAGTAACTTGTTCCCGACAGTCCGAACGGTATGTGCTGCATTCATTTGCTTAAATGTTAGTAAAGGAGCATCAGAGATTTTCTTGAAAAGTTATCATAGTGAAGAAATAGTGCCCCTCACAACTATTTAAGAGTAATCACAAAGCAGGTTTCGTAAATATCCAACAGCCATTCTTGTTATTTATGATCGAAAATAAAACACAAATCTCAAACGACGACTTGTTTGTAATAAAATAGTTGTAGTTACTAATCTCGCTTGTCAGAATGAGATCAAGCCCACGAAAGCCATCGTGGCAAGAATTCAAGATAGCACCTGTGTTTGGCTAGAATCATTGACACCATACAGGTGACTCTACGACTGTGCTCAGTTCGGTGCTTAATTTTGAGCGGGACTAACCCGGGAAGACCTGTCGGACGGTCTCCCTTCAATCTTCCACTAGATTCAACCTATAGAGAGTACTCTCCCCTCGCGCGAATATTTGCAATGCTCTCGTGCCGCAGGTACAATATTCATTTACAAACATTGATATTTTCTCGGGATTCGAACCCGGGTCCTTCGGTACGGCAGTCAGCGTCGTAACAACTATTCCGGTTGGAATGTATAAAACCAACCCTGGATGATGGTCTTACTGCGAAATTATCGCATGATTGTGTAATTCAATATTAATAATACTGATCGATACTGAAATTCTGTAATATAGGAAATATCTTTTACTTACATGAAATAGTTAATCAGAAAGGTTTGAATGAAATTCATTAAATAGTTATACTACTTTTCCTGTGAAATCTTCAAGTTAAACTGACAATTTTTTGATCAGCTGCCTATTAATAAACAAATTTAAAATTTTATTCTTAAAAAATCAAGCACACTTTAATAACTCGAAATTTAAAAAGATCTTACATCTTATGCATATTACAGAGTTTATATTTATATAATTTAAAATTAAAGATTAGAAGAAAAAATTATATCCTAGATAAAATTTTACAAGAATTTACAAATGAAAGATAGGGAAATATTAAATTTTAGAACAAAGTAAAATGTAAACTGAAATTTTAAAATATACTTAAATTATGGTATTATATATTATTACTATATTGCTATGGTTTATTTGATTACGGAAAAGCATTCGAATGATATCCGCATTCTGCATTAGGAGAGTGTTGCACCCTGGAGAACTTTCTAAGAGGTGCTTGCTCGTATACACACTGCTCGACATTGAAAATGCAACTGTCATGACGTGATGACCACGCATGCACAGTTTTAGCCCAACGACCTGCAGCTCCCCCCTCTCTCTCTCTCATATGACTTACTAGAGAAGAGTAGTTAGTGAGTAGTTAGTAGCGAAGTAACGAAGGTAACCCGCTGTATGTCACGCCCAAGAAGCAGACTATGACAGTGGTGTCAGAAAAGGAGGTTATGTCATTCTTCAAAATTCACGGTAGACGCGTAAGTGAATCTGCAGAAAGGTGAGAAGTACTTTGTTCAATTTATTTTGTGGTAAAGTGAAATTCAAGGTAACAAAAATGGCTGAAGAGAACAAAATGGAAGAAGAAGAAAAAATAACCTCCTTTTCTGACACCACTGTCATAGTCTGCTTCTTGGGCGTGACATACAGCGGGTTACCTTCGTTACTTCGCTACTAACTACTCACTAACTACTCTTCTCTAGTAAGTCATATGAGAGAGAGAGGGGGGAGCTGCAGGTCGTTGGGCTAAAACTGTGCATGCGTGGTCATCACGTCATGACAGTTGCATTTTCAATGTCGAGCAGTGTGTATACGAGCAAGTAAGAAAGAAATGTAAGAAAGAACGAAAAGTTATTCGCTCAACCAAAATTACTAAAGTAAAAAATTCTATTCAATCATTAATTGCAGCCGGTAACCTTGAAGACCTCGAAGAATCACTGGAAATATTAAAAGCTACTTCTTTGAGAGCGTTAGATGAAAAAATTAAATCTTTGACTGATGTTAATGACATTGTAACCGAAATCGAAATTGCACTGGAATACGAAGAAAAGATTGCGAAATGGAGCTTTAGAGGCACAAAATTATTGAAAGAAAAAAAGAAATAGCAATAATTCGCTAGTTTCTGATGGTTCTTCTAATGATAGTAACAATTCATCTATTTCTGGTGTCGATAAAGGTTTTGATTATAATGTTAAATTGCCGAAGATTATAATTGATAAATTTTATGGAAACGCTGAAGTGTGGCGAACATTTTACAATTCTTTTGACACGGCAATAAATCAAAACGAAAAACTATCTAAAGTGGATAAGTTTAATTAGTTGCTTAGCCTGTTAGGCGGTGCAGCTTTAAAAATGATAGAAGGTTTTTCTTTATCGGCAGAAAACTACGACGGAGCTTTTAAAATTCTTAAAGACAGATATGCTCGAAAAGATCTCCTTATTAATTCTTACATGCATAAACTCTTAAATTTATGACCTGTCCGAAGTTCTAATGATATTAATGCTTTGAGAGACTTATATGACACCTGCAACGTACAAGTAAGATCATTAAATTCGATAGGAATCAAAACTGAATCGTATGGAAATTTACCTTTTTTAATGAAATGCATACCTCAGAATATAACGCTTGATTTTGCTCGCCAAAAAGCAGATGAGGAAAATTTTAATGTCGACGACCTCATGAAATTTCTAAAACGGGAAATTGAAAGTCGCGAACGAACTTCATTAAATTAATTTTATTCTAAGAGGTACGCTAATTCTCTTGAAAGGTATTCTCAACACAGTGAAAAGCGAAACAACTTCCACACTCGGAAGTCATTCAAAGCCAACAAATTTGGTGCCAGCTATTCCCCTAATGTAAGCAAAATTGCAGTTGTTCTAACTTTTCCTTCCGTATTTTGTGAAAGCGGAAACTATGTATCGGAGAAAGTGTTATGTCCCCGGAAGAAAGAAAAAAGGGTTTAAAAGCTTCTAATCGGTGCTTTCTTTGTTTCGAAAGAAACTGTAGAACAAAAAAATTGTCCTTCTTAATTAAAATGTTTAAAATGTAATTCTAAGTATCATAATATAATGTTGCATGAAGATAAGGAAAAGGGGTATAAGGAAGAAATTAAGAATAATTCTAACGCCGTAATACCAAAGATTTCTTCTAAATATTTTACTGTGAATCAAGAAGTTAAGGAATTAATAGATGACTTGCGAACTGTTAAACTTACATGTGATGGTAAATTTATTAATGCAATAGCAGATACAGTCACACAATTAACCGTTGTCAAGGCTGACATGGTACCACAAAAATACTGTACGCCACATGGAAGTGTTATCCTCATGTCAGCTTCGGACAATCTTTAAAAGCTCTTCTCATTAACCTACCTTTAGTAATGTATTTTGTTAGATGATAAATTTGTGTCACCTATTTTTATCACATGTGCAATGGTGGATACGTATTTAATGATTTACTCTTGTCGTTAAGTGCTTTTAATGAGTTAAGTGGAGATGATAAACGAAAGTTTAATTTTGAATGCAAAAATATAAACAATACTAATGATAGTTTCGTTGAAATGCCTTTTCATGAAACTGAAAATTTTGACGAAATGCTTAACCATGATAGGGAAAACCTAATTAATAAAAAATGCAATGAAACTGTTAAGAAAATAATAGAATGCTGTGCTTTTTTATATGAAGATGGATGATTCCAAAGGTAGCACGAAGACACGATCAATGTGTTTCAGATACAGAACTGTTTCGAGTTCAACAAATGAATGACCCATCTTTAAAAACATGCTGTCAAAATGCTAAGAACGGAAGTAATAACTTTATTGTTATTGACAACTTTTTGTATTGTATAAAATTTTAGCAGAAAGAGTTCACCAGTTAGTCGTTCCTAAAGAAAGAAGAAAACAAATTTTTGACTTAGCTCATTCTAGCTCACGATGAAGTCACCTGCGGACCAAGAAGACAGCCAAACGTTTGAGCTAGTCCTTCTATTGGCCTGAAATTAAGCAAGATGTAAATAATATTGTAATACTTCTTGTCAACTTCAAGCGAAATACCGTCCCTTTGATGATGTTCCGATTACGCCAGTAACACGTCCTAAAGAACCATTCCAGATAATTAATGTGGATAGCCTCGGACTTGTACAGCCAAGCTGTAGAGGTTACAAATATATTCTGTGTGCTGTTGATCAAAGTACAAGATCGCCCGAAGCGGTACCATTGAAGAATTTGAATGCCAAAGCAACATGCGATGCGTTGTTGCAAATCTTTACACGCACAGGAATCCCCCAGATTGTTGCTTCGGATCAAGGAGCTAATTTTACTGCTTCGTTGATTCAAGAGTTTTTGAAAAGGATCGGATCGTCCCCAAGGTTCTCGATTCCTTACCATCCAAGTTCAAATGGCCTTGTAGAAATAATTAATGATGTTTTAAAGGGAATGATACACCATACCATTAGGGAACATTCCAAAGATTGGGAGAAACATCTACCATACTTACTTTGGGCTTATCGAGAAGTTCTTAATGCTACGAGTAGTGTTAGTCTTTTCCAGATGCTTTATGGAAGACGTCTTAATGGCCCTTTGTCTATCTTGAAAACGTCATGGACTGATGAAACTCCTGTTCCTCATGGACAGTTAAGCTCAGTTACCGATTATCTGAATGATTTGACGATGAAATTGAAAAAAGCTGCTGAATACGCAGGACTTACAGATGTTGGAAAGTAACAAGTTTATGCGTTCTACTGTAACCGAAAGACTCGTCATAAAGAATTCGGGGAAGGTGACAGAGTTATAGTTTTAATCCCTGGTAGTCAAAACAAAAAGATCATCAAGAAGCATACTAAATATCGTTACACAGACATTTGCACTGAAAATTCCTCGAAGCACGTTCACGCAAACAAGAAACGAGAGTTCAATACCGTTGTGAATAATGTCGGTGTGATATATACAGATATTGACTTCGACGAAGTTGAAAACATTCCAAGAATTGTTCCACGGAAAGCAAAAGAACACTATTCTTATGAAGAATGTGATATTACGCACCTTGAACCGCATAAGAAGAAAGAACTTGTAAAAATTTTAAGAAGACATAAGAACCTAAAATCTACTATTCCGAAAATCGCCAATGTTGGAGAACATAATATCAAACTAATGCCTGGAAGTATGCCAAAAAAACAGAAACCGTATCGAATACCTGAAATTCTAAGAAATGAAGTTGATCGTCAAATAGATAAACTATTTCAGCTAAAGCTAATCGTTGAATCAGAAAGTAAATATGTGCATCCAGTAGTTTGTGTGTCAACAAAATGGAACGGTAACATTTGTAGACCAAAAGCCTATGCTGAGTAGTTGCTTCGAACTAAAAAGCATCAGCTTTATATAAAAACTTTATTGCTATTCTAAAAGATTAAATATTTAAGAGAAAAATTGCCTGCAGCGCAGTGCGGCTAAGAACGCTATTCTGCTGGAACATAAACATGAACAACTGTTGCCATTCACGCAAACTTAATAGCAAAAATAAAGCACGTTGCCAGTAACAAAATTATTGTAAAAATCATAACATAAAATTAAACAGTGAGAAAATGAAATATACAAAGAAAAAAAAGGAATGCAAATATTAAATATACATCCAACATTAACTCCCACCCTTGCCATTGCATTAACAAAAGATCATTCCCGATGCAATGGCAATGGTAAAAGTTTTACTATAGGTCTTTTAAAATAACCATTAACAGTTTTTACTGTAACAACTCTAACATTGCCATCCTTTCCTGGATGGATTTGAACAATGCGACCTAAAGGCCAAACACCAGGAGGCATGTTGTCCTCCTTAATTAATACAATATCACCTACAGACAAATTTGGAAGTTGTTGCTTCCATTTGTATCTTTGTTGTAAGGAATTTAAATACTCCTTATAATATCTCTTCCAAAAGCCTTGTTTCATTTGCTGTAATAATTCCCATCGTTTTAATAAAGTAAGTTTGGGAATATTAGAAAAATCCTGTTCTGGGATGCTAGTAATAACATCCCCAGTTAAAAAATGTGATGGAGTCAAAGCATCTAAATTACCTACATCATTGTGATTAGTTTTAGATAAGGGGCGTGAATTTAACACAGCTTCAATTTGAGTTAGTAAAGTAGTTAATTCTTCAAATGTTAACTTTGTCTCTCCTATCATTCTTTTCAAATGAAATTTTATGGACTTGATCGCTGACTCCCACAAAATACCAAAGTGCGGAGAAGCAGGTGGAATCATTTTTCATTCCATAGTATTTTCAGCCAAATAATTTAAAATCAATTCATTGCTGTTAAGTGAAAGTAGCAGAGTTTGCAATTCGGACAATTTTCTTTTTGCGCCAACAAAGTTCGTACCATTATCCGAAAATAAGTATCGAGGTGTACCACGCCTTGATACAAATCGCCTAAGAGAAGCAATGAAAGAATCTGCAATGAAAGAATCTGAAGTCGCTAACTACCTCAATATGGTAAGCTTTGGTAGCTAGACATACAAACAAAGCTATATAATCTTTAGTGGTCTTAAAGCAACGACCTTTGTAACATGTCAAAATTACAGGACCGGCATAATCAATACCTGTACTAAAAATGGTCTCTCAAGTGTTACTCTTTGTTTTGGCAAGTTTCCCATTGATTGATTATTAGATGACAATTTATATCTGTGACAAACAATACATTTATGGATAAAAGACTGAATAAGTTTCTTACCATTTACAATCCAATAGTTTTGCTTTAAAATGTTAGCTAGTAAACAGGGCCATGCATGCATATAAGTTACATGATATTGTTTAACAAGCAACAAAGCACTCCTGTGTTGACCTGGTATAATTATGGGATGTTTAGCATTGAATGATACGTCAGAATTTTGCAGCCGACCTCCCACCCGTAAAACACCATCATCATCTAGAAAAGGAAAAAGTGAGCTTCACTTTTAGGACTTAAGGATGAATTATTTTTGAGACCTTTATATCTTTATGGAAGTGTACAAACTGGATCCATTTAATCATCAACTTCATAGCTTCTTGCCTTTCATTAGATGAAGGTACTACTGCAGGACTTTTTAACCTATTATCTTCAGAACCAAAGACCCGTTCTTTGCACCTAGAAATAAATCTTAAACAAAAAGAAATTACATTAACTATTTTAGATAAAGAAGAACAGTTCTGAAATAAATTGTCCAGAGTGTCATTAGTCAAATAAGCTGTTGTACAAAAAAAAATGATTTTGTCCTTTGTTCAGTTAAGACAGTTGCATCGCTGTTAGTCTCATTACTGACAGAACATTGTAGAGGCCACTTTGAACTGTCGAACGCTAAGAATGATGGCCCATGCCACCATAGGGATATGTTCGGTAGAAGTTTAGGATCAATTCCTCTAGAAGGAAAATCGGCAGGATTCTGTTTCGAAGAAATATATCTCCACTGTTGATAGGGAATAGCATCTAATATTTCTGAAGTCCTGTTTGCCACAAAAGGCTTCCATTTTCGAGGATGAGCTGCTAACCAACAGAGAACAACCTTAGAGTTAGTCCAAGCGTGAAAGGAAATTTCAGTGCTGGAGAAGGCTTTACGGACAGCTTTGATTAATCTGGCAAGGAGCAATGCACCTAGGAGTTCCAGTCTAGGTATGGACACTTGTTTAATGGGAGCAACTTTGGTTTTAGCAACCACCAAATTGACTTCATTTCTGTCGTGAGGTGTTGGTTGAACACAGTAGATAACAGCAGCGTAAGCAGATTCTGACGCGTCACAAAAACCATGCAGATAAAAGTGGTTAGACGTAGTTTGAAGCCACCTCGAAATTTTAACATTTTTTGAGAACCTTAAGATCTTCTTGAAGTCGCTGCAACTTCTCTTCCCATTCTTTAGGCAGTGGGGCATCCCAATCAAGTTTTAAAAACAACAACTTCTGATAAAATAATTTCAACTTGACTGTACATGGTGATAGCAAGCCAAGAGGATCAAAGATTTTAGATGATTGAGAAATGAACCTTCTTTTAGTAATTTCAGTCCCAAAATCCATAGAAATGTTAAATAAAAATACGTCTTCTGTAGAGTTCCAAAACAGCCCTAAAGTCTTCGCACATTCATCTGAGTGAACTTCCAGGTCACCTTCTTCATGATTATCAATGGATAAAATTTCGAGAAGCTTAGAGCAGTTTGATCTCCATTTCCTTAAATTGAATCCACGTTTCACTAATAGCTGTGAAAGCTTAGAACATGGGTCAACTGCTTCCTCCAAACCGTTTGCTCCAGATAAACAATCATCAACATAGAAATCGTTTTTAAGAACGGAAGATACATGAGGATGATCCTGTTCTGCATGCAAAGCAATTTGCCACAAACAGCGTGTTGCTAAAAATGGTGCAGATGCAGTGCCATAAGTAACGGTACATAATTTATATGTCTGCATGTTTGAATAACCAGATTCTCTCCAAACAATTCTTTGTAAAGGTTGATCCTCATTATCTGCTAAAATCTGGCGGTACATTTTTTCTATGTCAGCAGAAAAAGCTATTTTATGTATACGAAAATTGAGCGATATTGAAAATATATCTCGTTGTAGTGTTGCACCTACCCCTAAAACAGAGTTCAAAGAAACTGAATTTTTAGGTTTACATGAACCGTCAAATACTACAAGGAGTTTAGTGGTAGAGCTACTCGGTTTAACAACAGCATGATGCGGTAGATAATCTACTTGCTTATTTTCTTCAGTCTGCACAACTGGAACCATATGGTTTAAAGTTTCGTATTCTTGCATGAACTCCTTGTATTGCTTACCAAGTTCTTTATCTAAATCAAATTTTCTTTCCATGGATAGAAGACGAGAAATAGCCGAATGTTTGGAGTCGCCTAACTCTTCAGTATTACTGAAAATTGGCAGTCGGACAACAAATCTGCCGTTTTCGTTTACTCGATAATTTTCTTTAAAATGCTTCTCACAAAACTCTTCTTCAATCGTTGACTTCTGATTTTGGAACGTTAATTCTTCTAACTCCCCAAAACGCTTAAGTGTTGCATCGACGTTATCCTCAATATGTAAACTAATGCGATTAACACTAATGGGATGCGGAGTATTCCCTTCTGTTTTAATTCTGCCCGATACAACCCAACCAAAAATAGTATTTTGCGCAATTACATTTTTATAGCCAACAATCTGTCCTGGCTGAAGCAGAGAAATGAATCAGTCAGCTCCAATTATCATGTCTACTTGCTTCGGCGTACTGAAATTTGGATCTACAAGATTAATTGAATTCAAATAATCAAGGTCTTTGCTGTCAATCTTTACTGAAGGCAAATGCGAAGTTAACTTTTTAAGAATATATGCTTGTATTAAAACACCATTTTTTCTCAACTCAGATTTCGGAAACAAATTTACATTTACATATCCACGAGTCAAAGCTGCTTCAGAATCACCAAGTCCCTTTACGCAAATACGGGCATTTTGTCTGCGTATATTTAGTTGTCGAATAAATGATTCACTGATGAAAGAAGCTTCACTTCCACTGTCAAAAAGAATGATACATTCGTGACCTTGACCAGCAGAATCGTAAATTTTTACTGCCGCCGTTGGTAAACATGAAGTACTCTGACCCTGAATAGAAAAACTCGAAATATTATTTTGTTCGTCTGAATTAGAAATTTATTCATCAGATGGAGATGAATTTGACACCACTACGTTATTACTTTTAATATCTTCATGCAGTAAAGTATGGTGTTTTGCTTTGCAACTAGAACACATATTCTGCGATGAACAACATTTTAATTGATTTCCAAAACAATTGAAGCATGATAAATTCTTCCGAATGATATTTTTCCTAGTTGTAATATCTGCACCTTTAAATTTATAACACTTTGATAAAATATGAGAACCATTGCAATGCTGACATTTTAGAACAGAATGTTTATTATTATGCGAATCATTCTTCGAAACACAGCACTGATTTTTATGCGATACTCGCTTTTCAGTATTATGAGTGTTTAACATTTCAAGTGAAACACATCTTGAGTTTAAGAATTCCAAAAAACATTCTAAGGTGGGAAATTCTTCTTCATCATTTTTTTGTGACCATAAATGGCGCGTTTCCGGATCGACCTTTTCTAATAAAAAATAAATTAGCCAAACATCTCTAGACGAAGCCTTTTCGCCAAGAGATTTTAATCCACGAATAACTTCATCAGATTTATCAGATAGTTTTCTTAGATTAACAGAATCAGCGCTAGTAATTTTGGATTGCTCAAGAAATGTTCTGACAAGCGACATTACAATTTGATTTTTTCTATCATAACGATTCATCAATTTGTCCCAAGCCTCATCGTATGTAGTTTCGGAAATCGGAATGTGCTTAATAATAGCAGCTGGTTCGTCTGTTAAAAGTCCTATCAGATATTGAAATTTCTGAATTTTCGCTAATGACTGATTGGTATGAACTGTCGCCATGTAAAGATCTTTAAAATTAAGCCAATCAGTATATTTACCATTGAAACTCGGAATGTTTAAACGCGGAAGTTTAGAGCTAGCCTCAACTGCAGTGGGATTGGAAATCAAAACATTTCTGGCCGTTACGGATTCAATGGCGCATTGATACATTACTTTCGTTTCAAAATATTTAGCTTCGAATTCAGCAATTTCAGAAGCTTCTTCGGGTAAAGCAGCATCATATTGATCAAATTCCTTAAATATTTGATCAATTCTTTCTAATTGTGTTTTTAATTCCGTTAAACTTAACTTATTACTGAAACTATTGTGAAGCCGCGTTAGGGTAGATTTCGTTCGTCTCCTTAATCTTTTAAGATCAGCTTCACTTAATTCTGTCATTATTACTATGAATAATGATTAATAAGCACAAATAACTTCAACAAGATACTTAAGCAGCAAAAAATATTTCCGCTTATCTTTCTATCGTAACGCAGACGATTCGCAGTACCAGTATGTAATGACCTCACGGATGAATAAGGCACCATAAGGAAAACGAAACCAACATTTATTAAAAATTAACGATCAAAGAATAATGGTAAAAAAATTAACGTTCAGAGAATAATGGTAAACTCGGAGCACTATCTCGCTCCTACAACATAGTTAATCTACCACCTGCCTCCTCTGAGGCTAACATGCAACTGTCGTCTCTCACACTTGCTGGGCTCTGCCAGGCAGTTGATTGGCTCACTGCAGCCAGATATATGACACCACCCGGTAAGATTGTGCTACGCCAAAGCGAAGCCGAATCTGAAAACTGAACCAACAAATGAGTTCACAAACTTTAATTGTATACTCCACATATCAAATTAATTCAAAATATATGAACATGTATACATGACGTAATAACATACTTTTAAATAAGTGCAATAAACATTCATATCACAACAGATGAACAGACGACTTGATACAATACCGGAGTTCTGTAATAAAACATATATGCAATACTATTTCAAAACACGATATTATAATGCAATATTAAATGGAAACCAGTAATTTGTTTTTTAAAACAGATGGAAAGTAGCTCTCGTACAATTCCGGAACAAAAGAAAGTAACTAATGCAAAGTTTTAAAACATATTAGTTCATACTTAGTTCACACCTATTTCATTCACCAACTAGTTTTGAAATACCATCTGCATTTTTTAATTGTGCACCAGGGCAATGAGAAATATGAATATTTTAACGCTGAAGTGCCATTGCCCATCTCTGTAATTTGGCAGAATGCGGGGCCGACTTATGCAAATATAATAATGGATTATGGTCTGTGATCAGCTCTATATTCGATCCAAACACCCAATACTCGAACTTTTTTAATGACCACATAACGGCATAAGCCTTGCGTTCAATAGTTGAACAGTTCTGCTGAGTCTTCGAAAGTTTTTGACTAGCAAAGCTGATAGGATGCAAACTGCCTTTGCTGTCTCGTTGTGACAAGCAAGCACCAACACCATATGAACTAGCATCACACTGTATGGTGTAAGGTTTTCCTGGTTCTGGAGTGTATAGTCTTGGTGCTTCACACAGTCGACGTTTCAGTTCTTGAAATGCTGATTCCTCAACAGCGGTCCATGGAATTATCTCAGGAATTTTCTTTTTCGTAAGCTCCGTCAATGGGCGAGCTGTTTCTGCATAATTATTTATGTAATCACGATAATAATTGAATCAGCCTAATGAACTCTTTAGAGCAGTCTTCGTTTTAGGACTTTTTATAATTTCGATGGCTTGTAATTTTTCAGGATCAGGTTGATGTCTTCCAGCTCCTATTGTATGTCCTAAATACTTTATCTCCGAACTTGCAAAAAAAAACATTTCTTTACGTTCACCGTAAACCTGAGATCACTTAATGTAGTTAGCACAGCATCTAAATGTTTGAGATGAGAATTCCAGTCTGGTGAAAAGATAGCAATATCATCCATATATGCTTTGCAAAAATCCACTATGTTTTCTTCTTTCAAATATCACTCCCACAGTTTGTGCTCGAACATAAAATTTTCTTATTTTGTTTGCATGAACATGCCGCACACTCCCATCTGATAATTTAACTTTATAAGAATGAGGATTTACTCTTTCAACAACTTCACCTGGACCTGTCCACCTAGCATATAGCTTGTTGCTAGAGTCTGGTATAAGTAGATATACTAGATCACCATTTTTAAATTCTTTCAAACTTTTGCGTCGGTTAAAATAATATACATAAGCATCTTGTTTTTCCGAGGCAGATAAAGAAGCGAGCTCAGATGCTTTCTCTAAATTTATCTTTAATTCTTGTAGATAATCAACTGCTGAATTACTCAGATTAAGAGGTAATTGTATTTCACCGGACCATGATGATTTTAACACAGCTAAGGGACCTCTAGCTTCACGACCGTACATAAGCATAAATAGAGATACACCGGTAGTGCAATTTGGAACTTCACGATACGCAAAAAGTAAATAAGGTATGTGCTTGTCCCAATTAACAGGATCTGAGCGAATTACATGATGTAACATTTGTTTAAATACTCGATTCCATTTTTCCACTGAGCCGTTTGATGCTGGGTAACCAGGTGTCGAAAAACGAGGATGAGTTCCTAACCTTTTCTCGAATTCTTGAGTTAACTGTGAGGTAAAATTAGTGCCTTGATCACTACAAATTATTTCTGGAATACCGGTTCTCATAAAAATATCTAAAAGAGCATCACAAGTAGCTTTAGCGGAAAGACTTTTTAAAGGTATGACTTTTGGCCATTTTGAATGATTATCTATCAAACACAAACAATATTTATGTTTCCTTCCTGAAGGCGGTGAAATTTCACCAATAATATCTATATTTACTGTATGAAAGGGATATGGCGCGCGAACAATAGGAGTAATCGGAATTTTATCCGATTGTCTTTCCGGACTTTTTAATTGACATCTTTCGCATGTTCTACAATAATTTTCTACATCTTTGGATATGTTCGGCCAATAAAATGAAAGCTTAATTCTTTCTTTAGTTTTACTCATACCTAAATGATTTCCGAACATGGAATCATGAGCTAATTGAAGGACTTTATTTCGATAATTCTCGGGCAAAACTAATTGTTTTATGTTTTTCCCACAAAGTTTTTCTTTATGAAATAATAATTCGTCCTGTAAAAAGAAATTATTCTTTCCTAATTTTGCGTCCTTAAAAGAATTTATTAATGTTTGGCAGTTTCTCTGAGCGACCTTAAATTTATTCGATTCCGAATAACTGTTTAGTCTTTCATCATTCTGATTCGCAACTGAGCTATAAAAAAGATTTACATTTGACAGTTCAACGGCGCCAACCTCAAGTTGTTTTTGTTTATGAGTTTCCGGTTTCGTCTCGGGGAAGACTGTTGATTCATTCTCGTCTTCAAATATGCGATCCCATACATCTGGTGTAATTAAACATTGGACATTTAGCTTATCTGTCAACGCGAAAAGAGCTTCTACGCGCGAATATAGACAACTGTTTGGTTTTTTGTAATAAATGGGAATAGTTGCTAACGTTGCCTCTATGACGTCGCCAAATGCGGAACTTAAAATGATTTTACCCTTACTTTCTATTTTTAAATCAGGAATTAATGTAGTGTTCAAAACTGGTATTTCCGTACCTGAGTCTTTTATAGCTTCTACTTGCTTCCCTGCAATGTAAATAGGAATCTTTTCCAAGGAATAAAAATTAAGTTTTCCGTCGGAACACTCGGGTTTTTGTAAATGTTTAGAATTTACATTTGTAACAACTGCATTGTCCTTCGACTTACTTGAAGTGTTAACTTCCGGTTTGACCGGGAAATTATCGTTCTGTTTATTGGACCTCTCAAATTTATTTCGCCTGTTCGGGCAATCCTTAGCCAAATGTAAACTGCTACTACATACATAACATTCTCGCGGTTTAAACGAATGTTTCTGTTCATTTACCACTAAATCTTTTCTTAGCGCTGGTGGAATATATTTAGAGTTTTTGTTGTATGAATCACGAAAATTAGCGCGTTTTTCACCTCTTATGTCATCAAAAGATTTACCTTTTGCGATGAAATAAGTGTCGCATTCCTTCGCTAGTTCTGGACGTAGCCAACTTTCACCTTGTCGAACTGCAACATGGCACGCTAAATCACTATCCAATGTTTGAAAAAGTTTATCAGAAATTATTAAGTTAATTAAAGACTTAAAATCATTGACGTTTCTACTTTTACAATAATGGATCCAACATGATCTTAAACGAGAGGCGAACTGCAAATGAGTTTCCCCCGTCAACCTTTGAGCTTGGCGAAAATTTTCTAAACATATAATTGGCGATGGTTCATATTCCTTAAGAATTAAAGATTTAATTTTTTCATAATCTTTCAAATCATCATCTTTAATATATACTAGAATATTAGAAGATTTATCACCTATCAGTTTAAGTAAAATTTCAGACTTAAACTCAGTTGGTACGTTCTTATGCTTAAAAGCCCTTTCTATGGAATCAAAAAATAAGTTCCATGCTTCACCCTTTTTAGGTACAGAAATCGATAATGCCTGTACAGCTTTCAAAAGCTTATCTAATGAAAGTGCATTTTCTACGTTATTACTAGATTCGTTGCCACTTTCGATTTGCATTAAACGCAATTTCACAATTTCTTCTGACTTTTTCCTTTCTTCAACCGTAATATTAAGAAATTCAATAACAAAATCTTTATCTTTCAAATATTCTTTAGAACTTAAAAGCTTATCTTTTAATTCTACAACTTTTAAACTAGAATCGGCTTCTTCACCTAGTTCCTTCAACACCGAAATCAAATCACTTTTAACTACTCCTTTAAACATATTTAGAAGAAATTTTCCTTAAAGTTACAACAAAAATGTCTCACCTGTTCTCCAAAATCCGGTCGTCTTCGTTAGCTCTGGTTCTCGAAAGAGAGCGTGCTGTAATGACCTTGCGGATTAATAAGGCACCATGAGGAAAACGACACCAATATTTATTAAAAATTAACTTTGAAAGAATAATGAAAAAAAAATTAACATTTAAAGAATAAAGGCAAACTCGGTCCTACAACATAATTAACCTACAACCTCGCTCCTACAACATAATTAACCTACAACCTGCCTCCTCTGAGGCTAACATGCAACTGGCCTCTCTCACTTGCTGGGCTCTGCCAGGCAGCTGATTGGCTGGCTCACCGCTGCCAGATACATGACAACTACCATCGAATTAGGAATTTTTGTCCGAAAGATGACCTTCTTTTATTTTAATGCTTCTCATTAAATACTAAAAATAGCTTGTTGTTTAATAATAATTCTTCGACTACTCGACGTATGCTTTAGCTCTTTTTGCAATTCCTTTTTTACCTTCAGTGAAGCCAAATTGAAATGCCATTCTTTCAAAACAAATTAAGTATCACTTTCTCTTTTAATCTTCTTAAGCAATGTATTGTTATTTTTAAAAGCATTTAAGAATAAGTTTTGGCTTTCTGTTTCAAAATCTGATCTGATACGTATATACACATTCCAAAAAAAATTAATTTTACTCCCAGTTTCACTTTTCAAATTAAATTTATCTGAAAATTTATTATACGAATTGAATACGAAAATATTCATATGAGCATGTGTGTAAAATATATATAAGCATATATGTGTCTATATGCATATAAATGTATGAATATATACACATATGTTTATATGTACAGTGGATGGACAAAAATATGGAAACACCTTGTGAAATGCATGTTTGAAAAGAAAGATTGATTTTAATGAAATATGTAGGTGCCGCTGGCGATTTTGACTACTGACGCCACCTATACAACTTCGTAAATGTGCTAAACAGTTCAGTTGTTGTCTGAGTACTGTTATGTGAGGTTGTCATTCCATTATGTCAGAGTTAACAGACTTCGAACGTGGGCAAATTGTTGGAGCACGTATGGTAGGTTCTTCCGTAAGCAAGGTAGCCGAGGTGTTTAGTGTTTCAAGAGGTACTGTATCGAAGATTTATTCCGCATATTTGAAAAGCGGAAAAACATCATGTGCTAAATCACAGCGCGGACGAAAGTGTGTCCTGAGTGATCGTGACAGACGATCATTAAGGGCAATTGTGACGAAAAATAAGAAGACCACAGCTACAAAAGTTACTGCTGAAATAAATGTTGTGTTACAGAACCCTGTGAGTACCAAAACATTAGAATGGAGCTTCATAAACAGGGAAGTGCTGGCCGTGCTGCAATTGAGAAGCCACTCATCAGTGATGCTAATGCCCGTAACAGGAAAAGGTGGTGTTTAAGTCATAAAGCCTGGACTATAGAGCAGTGGAAGCGAGTAATATGGTCTGACGAGTCTTCTTTCACATTGTTTCCCACTTCTGGCCGAGTTTACGTCTGGAGAACGCCATCTCAAGCCTATAATAAACAAGCAGTCTTGCTTGTTGCCAAGAGTGAAACATGGCGGGGGTTCTGTTATGGTTTGGGCAGCCATATCATGGTTCTCTGCTAGCCCCATGATAACTGTGTCAGGGCACATGACTGACATTTTGGCCGATCAAGTTCATCCCATGGTACAAACTTTGTTCCCCGATGGTGATGGTGTCTTCCAAGATGACAAAGCCCCTGTTCACACAGCTCACATTGTCTAGGACTGGTTTTCTGAGCACGAGGATGAGTTGTCCCATCTCCCCTGGCCACCACAGTCACCAGACCTGAATATTATCGAACCTTTGTGGTCTACATTGGAACGGAAAGTGCGTTCTCGTTATCCACCGCCAACATCGTTATCTGAACTTGCCACCGTTTTGCAGGAAGAATGGTATAATATTCCCTTGGCAAACATACAGGAACTGTATTTATCCATTCCGAGAAGACTGCAAGCTGTTTTGGATGCCAACGGGTTTCCTACAAACGGGTTTTGTTTTGGATGCCAACGGGTTTTCATTAAGCAAAGAAACATGTTTTTTTTAAAGGTGTTTCCATATTTTTGTCCAACCCCTGTATGTGTATGCATATGTATTTGATGTACCAGCTTTTGTCCGAAACAAATAGATTGGTGAAGAAATATAGATGTAGTCGTAGCTTAAATTATCAGACGATAAGTTTAAAAAAACAGGATCTATTTATTATCGGTCAGGAAAAATAGCAGTTACAAAAATCATATTTCCGGAGTAAATAAAAAAGAATTACTAATAACATTTTGTATGAAGTTTACCGCATCGTTACATTAAAGAGAAGACCCCGATATTCCTTTGCGAGTCCTTTTATAGCCTCTGGAAAGGCGGAGCTTCCAAGAAATGACGTCAGCCATTCCAGTTCGCTTTAAATATCTCCAGAACATTCTATAACTGTACATGTAGAAAAGGCGGGAAAAGCAACTTGGCTACGGGGCTGTGGATTTAATTACACGTACTTTCAAAAAAGAGACCGTTGTCATTAAAAGTGAAAAGAACATACAGTTAGAATTTTAAGTGTATTCTTGACTAAGGAATTTTATTATTACATGTATATATGTGTATAGATGCATATTTTTGCTTTCTATGGCTTCGTGGACCCGGAGTGACTTATGACAGCACCCGATGAAAATCAAAGCACAATCATTCGTCGGCACGACACAGGAGAGCCCCAAAGACATGCCTACAGCTTTCGAAAAACCAATGGGAACACGCTGAAACAATCAGCAACGCAGCCTTCAGGTTATAGCGGTGAGCATATTTCACAAGTGCACATCAGCGGAGCCACTGAGGGAGGAGTTTCGAAAATGGACCAATGAGCTTCTATTGCTCCTGTGACGCTAAGTCTTTCTGCATGTGAGCGTATGTCGTTTACGTTTCAATTTACATTTGTTTCGCAGTTATAAATGAATGGCGTAATAGAAGAAAATCTCGTAGTTCTGTCATTTAATAAGCTTAATTAATCGCTTAATAACATTTCATTTTCATGATTTTTATCACGCATTGATATATGAATTGATGTTTATGGCATATTATTGCTTTTGACATCGAAAAAATGACTCAAGCTACAATATTAGCTTTGGATATTATGTATTTACTAACACCTGTGGATAAAGAAAATTCAAGTGTATAGTTATTACTATTATTGAGCTGAAAAGAAATGGAAGTGTTACAATGAATCTAGTGTTTTCTTATTTCAATGCTTGCATTCTTTTGATTTTAAAAGTGTAAGAATCAGAATAAGGGAAGGTAGCCTAATTTGGAACGTAGCCTTATATGGGCCGCTATGATATAGAAAGTCTGATGATATCTGCGAGATTTGAGATAGGCATTTTGTTTATACGTAGATGTAGAAGAGGTTAATGCAATTGTGTTTGTAAAGAAACGCCTCGCGGTTACTTTGAGAGAAGTGTTATTCGTTTGGTTAAGAAGAAAATCTGTTATTTCGACATAAGTGTGAAAGCAGTTAATTCGTCTAAACGTAAGTAATTACATATCTTATTATACCATACAAAACTTGCTTATTTATCTACAATTTGCAATTATAATTTTGTGAGGTTATGTTAGTTTGACGTTTCTGTACAATATCAAGCATTAAATATTCAAGTCCCCCAAGATGGACGAAAACAGTTGCCGAAATTGAACCGGTCCAATTTCGGCAACGACATTTTTTTCATGGATAAATTATAATTAACCCCTTCGAATAACTTACGGGAATGGCAACCATTCGTTTCCGAGGCGAAGTATGCGTAAGCGTGCTTAAAACTTATTTTAAAAGCTAATTGTAGAACCCTTGTTTCACCTTCTAGTAGTGATGATGATAACGAAAATAAACGATTTAGGACAGTTCTTGAAAAAATATCACTGCGAGCAAAGAAAAATCCAAATCGAACTGGCCCTTCGTCATCTCGCTGTGCACTAATAGCCCAGAAAGCAGTAGAAATAACAAGCAGCCCTTACAAATAGCGGTTATGCCAAAACTTTAAAAAAAATCAGTTCACCAAAGTTTAACGAAATGCAGAAACACAAAAAGAAACTGGTGATTCATGGTTTTGTATATTATGCGAAGAAACTAAGGAAGAAGAAATGATACAATGCATGAAATGTCACGCTTGGATACATAACTCCGTGTGCTGGAGTTAGTGCTGCAATTAAAAGGTTCTTTTGCTGTAATTGCCGTTAAGGAAGCTCATGGTCCAATTTAGGAAACTAGCGGACCAAATAAGGAAACCGGTTTCCTAAATTGAACCGATGACAAAATTTTTCTGAATTCATTTTTCACCGTTATAAACAATTTTTAAAATTTAATAAATGGTTCTATTTCGAAGATACACTGAGTTTATTTTCTACTACTTAATTTTTATTGGGACTTCTTCCGTCCTTCTATATAGTGAAAAATACAAAATTGGTTCAAATTAGGTTACTTTTCCCTACATATTGTGTATGATCTGATTATATCCATTGTTAACATTAAAAGTTATATGTGAATAAATTGAATATATATTCGCTGTGAATAAGATAAATTAATTCTGTTTGATGAATATTGCTTGTGTAGACAGTAGATTTAAGAGTGAGCAGTTAGTAAATGTGAAATTTAACGCACTTTCCATACGAATGCAAAGTTCACTTTGAATAACATTCTGCGTTAGCTATTTTTACGCAACATCTCTTTCATATAGACTGCAACAAAAAGAGCTGACTTCTATTTACATATATAATTGGTGTCAATATTTTTCTCATATGCATAATTTTATGTAAAGCTAGAATTTGGGCTCAGATGTTTATCACACATTTCTTTTTTCATCTTACTTACCGCTTATTAAGCAATATTTCACATGGATATTTTTGCGGATTATCCAACATGTGTTTGCATTTATTTCAAATTCTTTCAACCCCATTCTGAAATCTTCACAATTGCTTACATTTGATCTAACTTCGCAATGAAAATTTCGCGAAGAAATCGACGATGCTTTAGTTATCTTGTACAGAAAATTGCGTGGCAAAATATTTTCGACCATTTTCTTAAATCTTAAAGCGCGCATGTCATGTGACATGACAGAAATATTACTGATTGCCCATTGGTCCAACTTAGAAGCCACTCCCTTGGTGGCTACACAGATGTGCACTTGTGAAATATGCTAACTGTAGAAACTGTTTTGCAGCTGAAAGCATAGTATGAAGAGAAAATAAAAGATTTTTCTAACTATATTATATATAACATTTTATCTTAAAAGTGTATGTAGATTTTATTTGTGTAATAGAAAAATCATATTTGTATGTCTTTAATTGAAATTTTAATTTTTGTTTAATTACCTTGTACAGACATTAGGTATTTTTGGAAGCAGGCAAGATGAAAAATTAGCAACGCCTTCGCCCGCCGGGAATCGAACCGCGGACCTCTGGAATATGCGCCCAGCGTGCAGACCATCACACCACGAAGGAATGCCAAGAAGGCGGGAGAAATACCTTATATACTCCCCCTTTTTAAGAGGCGACTGGGGTTTTTAGGGGACCCAATCGCCAAATCCTGGGTGGGGAGAATCAACATCCACCACCCTTTTAGTTCGGGCGCCACTGTAGAGACATTGGGAATTTTTGGAAGTAGGCAAGATTAAAATTAGCAACACCTTCGCCGGGAATCGAGCTGCGGACCTCTGGAATACGCGCCCAGTGTGCAGACCACCCCATCGCGAAGATAGGCCAAGAAGGCGGGAGAAATACCTTATAACTTCATAAATTATGGAAGGATATAGTGAAAAATAGTTAGGTAAATTGGAGTTATGCATTTCTGCATTCAGTGGGCATGATTTCTTTTAACATGGCAATTTACAGGTATTTATTAACTGTGTTAAGATTAACTGTGTAAGAGATTGCTGCACTTTCATTCTTATAACACAAGCATCCCTGCATATATTTAATTTTATCAGGGTATATATATAATATCAGGGTATATATATCATAATATAGTAAAAGCAAAGTCAAGGGTTAAATTCATCCATTCTAATGGAATGCACCAGCGAAGTAAAGCACTGCGGTTTGACATAATTTCCGGGTAAGCTATTCGTACGAATTGAAACAATTCTTGCATTTAAACATGTATTCCAAACTAAGATTTAACTTAAAATTAGTGTAAATAATTACTGAGAGAATTAGATTTTCGTAGCGTAGTTTACGTGAGACGAGATCTCTTGGGGTCACGTGATATGAACCGGCAAATCAGCTTGTTGAACCATGAAAGCATAGTCAATTCTTAAATTGTCTTTTTACATATTTATTGGCTTTTTTACAAAATTTTAAACGACATTACAAATCGAAATACAAAGGATGCTTACACATTTTTTAGAACGATTTCGATAAAGTATTAAAAATAAGAAGATGTTTTGGACTAAAAGTTTCTGGCAACAGCTTATTACATGAAATGAGAAATATCGTCTGCTACTGTTCAGTTTATTTTTCTTTCTAAATGCCGCACGTAAACAAGCTGGAGATTGAAGAATATGTTTCTACGCTTTCCGACGAGAAATATTCGTAGGTACTTATCATGTCTTCGCAATAACTGTAGAGTAGAAATCACCAAATTTTCAGAATGTGTCAAACTTTGGTAACCGTGTGCTTAACCACTTTTCAAGTAACCATTCATATATCAATCCTTCAGTCAAGCAACGTCCACATTTTAGTATGTGTTCTTTTTGTTGTATTCCAAGTTCTAACGGTTTTTATAAACAAACGGTGATTTTTTTTTTTTTTTCTTAAACTTTGTTTTAAAATATGTGCTTGTGTAATTTGCGAGTAATGAAAGGAACTTAGGTAAAATTTCTGCAGTAATACAGGATTTTGCCCCCAAATCTGTAGACGAAATGTGCAGAAAGGAAAAAATGCGTTTGGTAGGTAGTTACGAGTCTGTGCAGTTTTCTGATGTTTCTCAAGCAAAAGCAGATCCTTGTTACTTACGGAAACGAATATCGCAAAAAAAGTGCTGAAAGATTTGGAGACGAATGGTAAGTTCTTTATTTTTAAATCTATCCTGAAATGCTTAGTTAACAATTAAAATTTGCGTTTAAAATTTCTGAAATGTGTTCACTTTTCATATGTTAATCATGTTTGTCAACTTAGATAAATATTGATAATTTGGGAATCGTTTTAAGAAAATGTCACCGAATTTTAGGTGCAAGATGAATACAAAACAATTTCCTGTAGAATTCTTTCCGCGAAGGTTTCTTCTCTCATTACGCAATGAGCTCTAACATCTTTTGTAATGATCTAATTAAACCTAATACAAAAATGTTTGAATTAAGGTTGTTTAAATGTGTCAAAATTTTTTATTACGTACAATTAGCAAAATTAATACGATAATTGCTTATAAAATGTATAAAGCTGATGTAATCTGTTTTTCTTGTTGTTCAAAGAATTAAGCAATTACTATATGAAGTGGCAAACGCGTGTAGATTTACAAAGATTGTATATTGAAGATTAAGTAAGAATGTTTTCTTCAATTTTATATTTTCACGAAACTTGGTATTAAAGTTTTGTAGACGCAATGTAATGTTTTGTAATAAAATGTATGAAATAGCACGCCATGTGCTTCCGAGGAAAGAAATCATCCTCGTTATAAAATATTCAACGCTTGCTTTAGACTCAGTATTTTCCCCAATACTTGAAAGTGCACATTCTAAGATTGTATGTTCAACGGACAAATATAGATGAAAAATAACGAACTCATTTTTAGAAGTGAATAGCCATGAGCTGCTAAATTTGTGGCATTTCATTTGGCTGACAGTTACGCGTTACGCTTGCCAGCGAAAATTCGTTCAAACGATGAGGCGATAACTGTTTTCTTGTCTGGTCAAAAACGCGTCACACTCGCGTTCTTTTTACTGCGAAGTTTTGTTTATAAAGCAATTTAACATAACGGGATAGTAAGACTCGAGGAATGATGCCAGAATGGTGTTAGTGCGTGGGGCTAATACCGGTTAATCTTTGGATTATGGTAACTTGGCGATTTTTTGGCGAAACTTTGGCGACCAACTCTGCTACAGCAACCTGCTAGTTTTGTTTTGGACGCCATTTTGTTTTCACGGAGTAAAGGCAAATTTTTTTTTTTTTTCCAACAATCTGCTAGCCGAATTACGCTTATGCTAGAACTTTTATGGAACAAAAGTGCTTAATCATGACGAAGATTAGGTGCAAAATTGGGAAAAAGTGCAGAATCGCAAACTGCTTGCCGCGTTTTTAAGAATTGCACATACACGGCATCTATGTACACGTCGACCTATTTACACTTAAAAAAAACTTCCCAGAACTGCACAAAAATGGCATTGCGAACACTCTTGACTTTATCCATGTACACTGCTAAAGTCTTAGCTAGTAACCTTTGTCGCCTTACCAAAATGTCGCCAAACTACCTGTTACCATACAAGAATGGGGTAAAATCACTCCAGAAATCACAAAAAAATTAGTCGAATCCATCCCAAGAAGATTAAATCATGTTTTAAAAGTAAAAGGAAATCCAACAAAATATTAAAACCTTTTAAAAAGTAAAATTTTTGGATAAATATTTGATGGAAAAGTAAGTGACCCATCACTTATGTGAGCCATTTTTTGCTCCGTTCTAAATAATTGTATTTTAATTAAATTAGTATTTTAATATTTTGAGAAAATGTATGTTATGTAATAATTGTTACTAAATTTATGTATGAAACACACCCACAAAAAATTTTTAAATGTTTTTTTTTTTTTTTTTAATTTATTTTACTACAGCTTCCTTATGTAAAGCACAAGTGTCCCATCACTTTTGTGAGACACTGTATAAAGCCTAATATTTTTTCATATCATCTCCATGCGATTTTGAATAAAACTAAACAATTTTTTTAATACTGATTTATTTTCTTTTTCTAAAAATGAAAAATATTCGAAGGCACAGATAAAACGCGCTACAAAAGTTATCGTACACCGAAATATTTTTGCAAAATTTCATAAATAAGAATTATCGTCTGCCACTTTTTTTTTACCCCTTCAAAGAGCTATTCATTTCGTTTTGGCATTTTGAGTTAGTTCACTATAAATGTCAGTTAACTTTTCAAATTGTTGCCACCTAATATTATCTCCCTATGTTATATGTAAAGAAATTAGATAGTGAAGAATCTGCATAAATGTATGTATGTTTCTTGCAGTGTGAGAAAACAGCGGTACCTTGAGCCGTCTAATTTTGAATAGCGTTATCCTCCACCGAATATGGGCATCTGGAAGTCCTAACTTGGAATTTGTGTTATTATCGATTTCATATTTTGCAACACTTTAACGAATTTTTAATTACCGTATTTGACGGCATATAAGACGCACCCTTATTTAGAAGGCCACGCACATGTAGATGTAGAAAAGGTTATGTGTGTCTAGACCTTTATCCGGGCTAAAAATAGCATTCAGTATTGAAAGTTAACCTATGTCCTACACGTATAAGACGCAGGTAACTTTTTTTGAGACCAAATTTAGGAAAAAAAGTTCGTCTTATATGCCCTCAAATACGGTAACAGACTCAACGATTTCAAAGCGAGCAATGACAACACTGTACGGGGGGAGGGGGAGTATCTCCATCGCGCAAAGGTTGATTCGAGTATCGGAAAATCTAAAAATATGCTCATTGTAAAATTATTTTGCGATATTGTCGTTGAATTGAATTTTATGACTTAAGTGCGAAGAACATGATATTTAATAAATAATGGTAACACTTAAAACGTTAAAAAAACGCCCTTTTCGACGTAATTTAAAAACTGAGACCTTTCAGATTTTTTAAAATTTATTTATTTATTTTTAATTTTAGCAGTTTAATGATGTTTAAAAACTCGACATTTAAAAATGTATCGTAGTCGTAAGGAAACAACTAATACCATTCAATCGAAAATGGATCATTTTTCATCATAAGTGCAGTCATAAGCAAATCTGTGCACACTTTAAATAATAAACTGCTTGCTAGAACTTCAGTTTCATTTCATTGCATCCATTCAGAATCAAAGTATTCACGATGCATTGCATAAGCTGCCTTTAAATTAATTTCATGTACGACACTAGTTACAATCAATTTAATGAGAGACAATAATTACAGTTTGAAATGTTTTTAAGGTGTGATACGGCTCTAAGAATCTAAGCTAAGGGAAGCAGGACTGTTAGCATAAATTTAGGTATTTTTGCATAATGAAACTCAAAAAACGAATATGCGCCAAGATATATATTGGCGAAGGTGCATAAAAGCGAACGTGCGCCAAGATATATATTGGCGAGAGAAAAGGAAAGTCGAGAGCATTCGATGCTCACCTTAGCTACTTGTACCTGGCCAAAGGTTCAATTCAGTTAGTGCTTTCTATTTCAGGTACGTCGAAGTACGTTCGTGTTTCTCCTTTTTATTGCCCTAAATAGGAAAGCCTGATGATGAGTCTACGTAAGTTGTTCTTTCAATACTTCAATTTTTTTTTAATGTTTGTGAAATTACTTTTAGTTGGTGTTCTACTTAAGTTAAGTAGAATTCTCACACTAGTTAAATAAACATTCCGTAGTTATTTTGACTTCTGATTCTTTGATTAAAACTGCGCTCGATAGAGGAAACGTGCACATGCATAAGACAGCAGTTGTTTATGAGATTGAGTAAGTTAAAAAGCTTGAGAAAATTGCTATGTGAAAATGCTTCTAAAAATTGAAATTTCTAGAATTGAAATACTGTAAGATTCGAAGGGCATAAAGTATTAAAACTTGTTTTTGAAAATACAAGTTACAAAGGTGGGTAGAGTAGACTTTAAGGTACCCCTTGTATTATGGCGAGGTTGTTGTTTGATTTATCGCCAAGTTGTTGTTTCATTTATGGTAGCCTGACTAGTTAATGTTATGGAAACCCTATTGTGACGTAATCGGGTGCATGATTCTGGGAAATTTTGAATGATGGAATGATGTAAGCGTTTTTGTGGTGTGTGTTAAAACCGTTTAGATGGATTTGAATGGGTTTGTAGGAAGAAAGGTTCAGATTGTCACTATGTGAAGCTTTCGATCAGAAAGAGTACCTGGTTTGAAAAAAAGTCATTTGAGTATGATTGATATTTTGATTTTTACGTGGCTCTGGGTATACGAAGCGAAAATCATGGTAAGCGAATATTTGCTTTTGGTAGTGCTGAAATGTATAACATGTTTTTCCTTTTTCATGTTATTTTATTGTTTGGTTTAAAATGTATTTTATTGAGATTATGTATTTTGTTTGGCCTATATTGTAGACTTTGATGCTCCTTTGACCTTTTTAAGTGAAAATATATCGATGTGTACATGGACAAAGTAAAGGGAGTGCGCAATGCAAGTTTGTGCAATTATGGAATTTTTTTTAAGTTAAAATAGGTCGACATGTACATGGATAAAGTTAAGAGTGCGCAATGCCATTTTTGTGCAATTCTGGGATTTTTTTAAATGAAAATAGGTCGACGTGTACATGGCTAAAGTCAAAAGGAGTGCGAATGCCATTTTGTGCAATTCGGGGTTTTTTTTAAGTGAAAATAAGTCGATGTGTACATGGATACTGAGTTTGTGCATTTGTTTGAACTTGTTGTTTGAACTTGTTTGTGCATTTGTTTGAACTTAGCGGCGATTTTTGTCGCAAAAATCGCCGCTTCGCAAGCCAAAATAACGACTCAAAGAATTGCACAAAATCGGTATACATGTACCGCCAAAAATCGCCAAGGGGTACCCTAAACTATACTTTTACCTTGGGTATTTTTGCATAATGAAATTCAAAAAGCCAACGAGCGCCAAGATATGTATTAGCGAACGTGCATAAAAGAGAACGTGCGCCAAGATATATATTGGCGAGAGAAAGGGAAGGTCGGGAACATTCGATTCTTACCTTAGCTACTTGTACCTGGCCAAAGGTTCAATTCAGTTAGTGCTTTCTATTTCAGGTACTGTGTCGAAGTATCTTCGTGTTTCTTCTTTTTATTGCCTAAATTGGTAAGCCTGATGATTGAGGACTGATGATGATTCTATGTAAGTTGTTCTTTCAATACTTCAATTTTTTTAATGTCTGTGAATTTACTTTTAATTGGTGTTCTACTTAAGTTAAGCAGAATTCTCACACTTGTTAAATAAAGATTCTGTAGTTATTTTGACTTCAGATTCTTTGATTAAAAGTGCGCTCAATAGAGGAAACGTGCACATGCATAAGACAGCAGTTGTTTATGAGATTGAGTAAGTTAAAAAGCTTGAGAAAATTGCTATGTGAAAATGCTTCTAAAAATTGAAATTTCTAGAATTGAAATACTGTAAGATTACAGGGGCGTAAAGTATTAAAACTTGTTCTTGAAAATACAAGTTAGAGAGGTTAAAAGAATAACTGTAACGAATATTCATGTAAAAAATGTAAGTTTATATAATAAAATAATATATATATTATAATGTGTATATATGTTACCGTGAAAGACAGAAACTGGAGAATGTCTACTTTCACCGGAGAATATCAACATTCACCAAATACGTCAGTGAAAGATCGAATATTATACTACGAGCCTCAACTCATATGACGAGTAACAAGAGTTTTCTTCTCGCAATTAAATGATTCTGATAAGCAAATTGTAACTGTAGCTAATAGTGCTATATTAAATACTTATGGTATTGGTGAGGGATATTTTAAAGTTCAAAATTTAAAGGATCAGGTTACCCAAAAAAATGTACTGCATGTACCAGGTTTAGATAGTAATTTACTTTTTTTTAAGGTTGTATTGTTACATTTGATAGTAATAAATGTTACATAAACTATAAAAGTGTACTCATAGTGCACAGCAGTGCTCAACAAGACTTATATAAATTCACCGCGAGCTCAATTCACGAGGAAACATACATAGCTAATGGCATTTAATGCTCTAATACAAACTGCATACTGAAATGGCATCAAAGATTAGGCCACAGAAATAAAGATGCGATAAAAACAGTCGAGAAAAATGATTTGGCAGATGGCATTACACTTAATAAATGCACTCATAGGGTTGAATGTTCTATTTGTATAAAAGCTAAAGTAACAGAGAAACTTTATCCAAAAACGGGTTTTAGATCTAAAAATCCACTAGATTTAGTGCACACAGATGTGTGTGGGCTAATAAAAGTTAACAGCTTAGGAGGAAAAAAAAGATTTCGTAACCTTCATTGATGACTATTCGCGGTATACTCAAATTTATTTTATTACTTCAAAGGATGAAGTACTCGACAAACTTAAACAGTATGTTGCATCGACAACAAATAAATTTAGAAAGAAGATAAAATTTATCGCATCTGACAATGGTACAGAGTACTGTAATTAAACTACTGAAAATTACTTAAAGAAACTTGGCATTTTTGATCAAACTTGGGTTCTTTATTGTCCAGCACAGAACGGTGTAGCAGAAAGAAAAAATCGCTCTATAATAGAAATGACTAAAGCTATGCTATTAAATTCCAAATTACTAAAAAGATTCTAAGCTGAAGCAGCAGCCACTGCCACCTATCTCCAAAATAGGTTACCAATTAAAGCCACAGATAAAACACCGTATGAATTGTGGATTGGTAGAAAACCAAACTCAAGTCACTTAAGAGTATTTGGCTGTAAAGCCTATTATTATGTGAACAAACAAAAACGGCGAAAATTCGACAACAAAACGCAAGAAGGAATATTCGTAGGATACGATTTACGAAGCAAAGGATAGCAGGATTTATGTAAATGGAGGAAAATAATAGTAAGTAGAACTGTTAAATTTTCAGAAAACTCGCCTATATATGAGAAACATGTAGAAAGTAATGCTGATGAAGATTTGGAATTAATTCGTCTCGACAACTCTCAAAACGATGAAAAAATGAAGAAATGTCTCTTGGTGATGATTTTATAGAAGATTCAAAACGATCTGAAGAGTTAATGTGAAGACAATGTAGAAAGAAGGGTTTCTAGCAGATCAACCAAAGGGGTTCTACCGGAAAGATTATCCTACAAAGCAGAAGACGAAGAATTGACACTATCTCAAAGATCCAAAAGGCTTTGAAGAAATTCTAAGATTATCAAAACGTGAACAAAAAGCTTGGATCAAGGCAATGGGAAAAGAAATAAACTCTCTAAAAGAAAACGAAACCTATAAAATTACAGATTTACCACCAGGAAAACTTGTAGTAGACAGCAAATGGGTGTTTAAAACAAAATATGTTGAAACTGGTAAAAATATAAAATGCAAAGCACGATTAGTAGCCGAAGGATTTACTCAAAAATACGGCAGTGATTAGGATGAAACTTTTCCACCAGTAGCGAAACACAATTCGAGTTTTCTAAGCATGGGCAGCATATAATGCCAAGGTACATCAACTAGATGTTAAAACAGCTTTTTCGCATGGCAAGTTAAATGAAGAAATATATATGGAACAACCAGAAGGATTCATAGTTCCGGAAGAAAGACATAAAGTTTGTAATTGGCAGAATTCGATTTATGGTCCAGATAATCAGCTAGTTGCTGGAATGCAGAAATTCAAAATACATTGAAGAATCTTGGGTTATGTCAAAGCAAAGCAGATCCGTGTCTTTGCACAAAAGAGGATCGTCATCGAAGAATCAATTTAATTGTATATCTTGATGATATTCTAGTAAGTTCTACAGAAGAAGCACTAATTTTTCAAGTAATTAACGATTTAATGAAACGTTATTAAATAACACATCTCGGTGAAGCTAAATATTTCTTAGGCATGGAAATAAATCGAAAGGAACATGGAAATTATCTCTTATTTCCGAAAAAAAAAATAAATAAATAAATCAACGAGTCAAGCAATTTCAACTTGAAGAAGCGAAACTCACTATAGTACACCAAAGAAACATATTATTATAGTCTAAACCAGGGAGAAAATCTCCTAACTCTCCTAACTAATGATAAATTTCGCCAAGTTTATTGGAAGTCTTTTTGTATATATAGTCTTTCACAAGACCAGATATCAGTTTCAACTCGCATACTCAGCAGAAAGTGTAATAATCCACGTCAAAAAGACTAGAAGGCTGTAAAAAAATCATTAGATATTTAAACACGACAAAGCATTTATCTCTACAAATTTCGTCGAGTGAAGAACCTAATCTTACAATTTATTCAAATGCTGATTGGGTACAAGATACTGAACATAGAAAATCCACATCAGGAAGTGTAATTTTGTTAGGCAAAAATTGTATTTCGTGGTTTTCGCTACTTGCATAACAAAGGAATAGTAAAATTTTATCTTCAAATTTTAATTTTTATCTTTAATATCTTCAATTTTATCAAGCAATTTCAACAGAGCATTTTTCAGTTGTATTTAATAATGATTCATAAATTATTTAATAATGATTAAATACAATAATTTTAATGATTAGTCTTTTAATAATTTGCTGCAGCCATAAGTATATTTTACTAATTTATATCGCAGAGATTAATCTCAAGTTAAATAATTCTCCTGCAAATAAAATTCAGAAAGTATTTATAAAATTTATTTTTTTTAAAAGGAATTCTGCAAACTTACTATTTCTAGGAGAGCAAATGGATCGTAAGTTGCATTGAAATTCTGGGGAAAAAAAATGTTTTAAGGTAAAAATAATTTTCTTTCTTTTATTCTTCAGGAATATTAAAATCATATTTTAAAAAACTAAAAAATCTGAAAGCTTTTTGTTGTACCTCTCACATACAGCGAGGATAAGTCTGGCAACAGCTGCAGGAAGAAAAATTCTGCAGCGCTTGAATGGCAACAGCGGATGATATTCTATACATTTTAATTTTAATTGAGTAAAAATTGTTATTTTAAAGATGTTTTAAATACCAAATACTTGAATATTAATTGGCCGGACTCAAGGAAAATGGAATGTAAAATTAACAAAACCTCACTCGAAGTATCCTCACGAACTACCTTAAATTCAATTTAAAACTTTCAAGCACTCCTTTTTATGCGTAAATTGCAAAGTACGAGATGATTTTGAGCACAGACTGAATGAGTGTAAAAAATACAATCATCTAAGGAACTATATCGCCAAATTCTGCGATAAAGAAAACATTCAATACGTCCTTCCTGCAGAATTAGTTAACAATTCCAATGTAAGAATTCCGAAGTTGGGTCGTTTACTCGCCAACTTCTTCTAACTTACCGAGCCTCACTGACTGGCGGAAACGGCGTTCGCCAAAGTCCCAGGACTTAAAAGAGAAGGGCTAGCTCATGCAGCTTTTTCCCCTGAAACAGGCAGCGGGGAGTGATGACGTAGCCATAATGACACTGAACGCGGAGATGCAATTGACAACATAGAAATTAGTGTTTTAAATTTGAAGAATCAACGTTTAAAATGAGCTGTGTGTGAAAGACAGTTATCATTTAGAGGAGACAATGTTACTGTAGTATGCGTTTTACACTGAACATTAAAAAATGTAATTTAACAAATTTTAAAATAACAAATAAAATACGCTACACTTAACATAAAGTTCCTTTTTTTTAATTTGCAGGGATTGTTTTTTTTCAATGCCTGTTTATTTCTAATCATTTCTTTATCTGAGATTTAATTAAAAGAACTCTACTACTGCTTCTAAGATAACTATAATAACAGCTTTTTTAAAATTAATCAAAAAGCAACCTTAAATTGGCATAGTTTTCAAAATTTCTGCTAATCTGAGTTTCAGCCTAATTGTAAATTTTACATTGGTATATTTCCCGATTCAATATAATAACATATATATTTTTTAATAATTTTGTAACTTAGGCTTACATCAATATTACATTTAAATAAATGCATGTAAGATTGTTATTTTAATTTAGACAAAACAACTTTACTCACAGTACCTAAAAAAAAAATTATTTAATTTTTCAAAAGTGGGGGTTAAGGAGGCAGGTCTTCTTATGTCAATTACTTTAATTTTATATTATTATATTTTATCTAGAATGCTAAGCTAGCACAACATCGAATCAATAATAACACAGGATACAATAAAAATAACTTTAACAATAACTTAACAAAATTAGTTCTCATTTGAAATATGCTTTACGCTATTAACTTCTAAAGTGTCATCTACAAATACTTCAAATCAAAACATATTATATATGCTTTCTTGTAGAGTCACAATGCAACTACCTCTGCAAAATAAACGAATTGCTTCTCTGTTAACTTCAGGATAATGTTTCTCCAGTTTATTAATTAAAGAGCCAATTACATGCTTCCCTTTATAGTAACCTGTACCATGAACTGCACAAAATATATTTTCGAACTCGTAAACTGTATTCATCTATGAATGGGAAGGTGTAGTCAAACCTCCAATCTATTAATAAGTCCAATATTTTAATTAAGAATGAATAATTTAATCCATTCTGAATTAAAATATTGGTTCATCAGCACTATTTTTAGATATTGTTCCCAATGATGGGTCTTTGTTTCGCACACGGTAGGCAATATAACCTGCAACATATGTTAATGCTTCTTTTTCGGCGGTCGAAAATTGTCTGGCGGAATTCAATTCTAATTTCCAAGATATAGGAGGAGGTTCCATAGGAAAAAGTGGAAGCCATAAGAAAAAGCGGTTTCGCAGTAATTTGAAGCAGTGCGCTAAATCTGCAAAAACCCATATTTTTTTTCGTTTGCAATACTGTATTTGGAAACTGAGAACTATTAATCGAAATCTGTAACTCTTTCCACAAAGTACTAGATCATCCTAAATCAGACACTATTGCTTTCCCTTCTACTCCAGATGATTGTGTTTGCGTGTGTGATTATGGCAAAGCCTCGAGGGCTATCTGCCTAAGGGAAGGGATGCCCTCGTGGAGGACTTTCTAAGGGAAACTGGCTTGTATACACGTTAACATGGGGAAAACCACGAAAACGCCCATGCAGCCAGCCCGTTCGCGGGATTTGAACCTCGGACCGAACTACCAGTGTTCAGCGACTTTTCCGCCCGGCCGCTGGTGGGCCCAGATGATTGAATATGTCTTTTTCATTCGAGTGTTAAAATCAAAAAAATATTGGTTGTTTCCACTGCGAAATGAGACCTCTGATTAAACCAAACTGCAGTTTTTGGAAAAGGACCGAGAATTTGGTCCAGTTTAGAGTCATAGCTAAGTTTAGAATCTATATGCATTTCGTCGAAACCGAGAACACATATTTTTTCTACAGAGTTTAAATATTCGCATCGTTCCTTCATTACAGGAAGAACATCACTCTGAATTCTTGAACTAGATGAAAATTTAGCGCACCATCTCCTTAATATGTCAGTGCTAGGTAAAGGAATTCCTATTTTTTCTTACCAAAAACGTTCCTTATAGATGACAGAGCTCTTATGACAATGCAACGTGAAATATCTTCACTAGTCCACCTGATTTTTTCCTTCTTTTCTAGCAATGCGTTAATCTGCGTCTTTGTAAAAATATGCTTTAGACCGTTTTTCCTAATTCTCCGATCCGTGCTATTTTTTCCTGAATTTCGCTGTTTGGGATTTTAATTTCTAAATACAAATTTCTTTATAGATGTCGTCCACCTTCTTTGTCGCTGAGCAAACATTCTAAAATTTTTCTTTTCTCTATTTTTCAATATTTTATTACAATTTTCTAAGGCTATTATTTTGTTCTTCAAATCATCAATGCATTTTTGTTTATCTTTACACTTAGGGCATTCAGGGATATTGTCACTTAGGACATTGTCACTTGTGAATTTTATTTCAAAATCATTGACATTTGATTATTATTGTCAGCTTCAAAATAAATTTTCTTTGGTATTAATTCATGTAGTTTTTCAAAACCACTCTGCATTACTTTTCTTTTCAAATGTCTCCGATTTCTTGGTGTTTGTTTAGTTTATTGCATACGATAAATTTACTTTCGGCACAGTATTGCATTTCAACAGTTTCTTTTGCGGCAATCCAAGCAAGCGATTTCTTATGTCATCTTCATAATCACTGCACAGAAAATGTTCGCCATAAATTCTTGCGTTTTTCACATTAATAGAATCCTGTCTTCGACATTCATGTATCCATTCTTTCGTCAAAAGCAAATTGTCCTTTGGGAAAGCATGAAATACAATATCTCTTCCTTTCGTATTTCTATAAGCGTTACGGCACGTTGCTACAGCACAAGAAGCCATATTACATAAAGGATACTTTAAATATAGAATTTAAAAGGAGATCTGACTAAAACTATATCTATATATATACAAATTATTAAATATTTGCATTATTAGAAAACAAATATGTATGATTAAAATTAATTTGGGATATGCGACCTCCAGAAAATAGTTTGGCAAGTGAATGAAAGTACAGTTTTAAA
This sequence comes from Stegodyphus dumicola, assembly GCF_044657685.1. Lineage (NCBI taxonomy): Eukaryota > Metazoa > Arthropoda > Arachnida > Araneae > Eresidae > Stegodyphus > Stegodyphus dumicola. Next base: position 13,157,897 of record NC_140772.1, on the reverse strand, counting down.
CGCGCGAAATCAGAGCAGGTGCAACAGAGACACGTCGGATTACTTCCAATTCATCCCCTCCATGAGGCTCGCGTCGGCGAGGAGTCGAACAAAGAAATGACCTAGCCCTTCTATTTATCCCTGCAAAGTCCTCACCTCCTTTCTTCTTGCTCAAAAGCAAGATTGCTACAGATTCTGCTACAGAGTTAAAATTTTGCCTTTTTTGGCGAGACTATGGCGTTACAATTTTGAGTTTTGGTGAATGAAATGGAACCAGCTGCCCCGCTGCAAATATTGGTAAAAGATGTTTAGAAAATTAGCTGCGTTGAGAAGAATAAATTCCTTAGGTTTGAGTTTGCGGTATTTCAACCTCCTAAAGTTTCTCGAGTTCAGAAATTGATGCCGGGCTTATTCTCGTTGTGCAGATAAGTTCAAATTTTGTTACTGTGTTTATAGTATATAACTTGCAAACATATGACTAGAATTCTATTAAACACGTTTTCAAATTTTGGAATGGTGTTTTAAATTTTTAGATGTAGAAAATTCACATTGCTGTGTCGGAGCCAGTAGCAGTCAGGTGAAGTAAAACTGTTTTGCTCACGACCTAACACTTTTTCAGATTTCACATTACGCCCAAAGGGGCTTTTTTTGTAATGTTTTGTGTGTTACCTTTATTTATTAGATATCATGTTCTCTTCGCACTTAAACTATAAAATTCAGTTCAATGGTAATATCGCAAAATAATTTTTAAATCAGCCTATCTTTAGAATTTCCGATACAGTCTCGGGCCCTGGAGATATTTTTTTTTCGTACAGTGTTGCCATTACTCGGTTTGAAATCGTCGAGTTTCTTAATCAAAAATTTTTAATGTCTGGAAAAATATGAAAGAGATATAAAACAAATTCCGAATTAGGCCTTCCAGATGCCCATATTCGCTGGGGAATTACGTTATTCAAAATTTTATGGTTCTAGGTACAGTCGTTTTACTACAATGCGAGAAACATACATACATTTATGTAGATGCTTCATTATTTAATTTCTTTAAATATAATACAGGACTGTAATATTTGGTGGCAACAGTTTGAAAAGTGAACGCAGTAAGTGAATCGATGCAAAATGGCAAAACGAAATTAATAGCCCTTCTGGGTTAACGCCTTTCGGGCTAAAAATTACGAAATTTTGGTACTTTTCAGTTTTGCCGGCGCAAGCGATCAAGTCGCCAATAATGGTACAACCGATGCCAAACGGAATATTCTCGCTGGTAACCTTTTAGGCCTCATTTTCAAAACAAGTCGCAGCTTTTTCTTATCAGATTGATTGTTTCTTTCAATACTGGCATATAATTACATAGAATTTTTATCACGTAGTTCAGTTTTATGTCTAAGGTCATTTTCGGTAATTAATTCAATTAGGATGCAATCACAGCGCTTACCCGAAGCCGAAAATATAGAAAAGGTAAAGTCAAGGGTTAAATTCATCTATTCTATTGAGAATGCATTAGCGAAGTAAAGCACAGCAGTTTTGCATAATTTCTGAGTAAGTTATTCGTAGAAATTAAAATATTTCTTGCATTTAAACTTGTGTTCCAAATTAAGATTTAACTTGAAATTAAGGTAAATAATTACTGAGAGCCTTAGATTTTTGTAGAGTAGTTTATGTGAGATGAGATCGCTTGGGGTCACGTGATATGAACCGGCGAATCAGGATGTTGAACCATGAAAGCATAGTAAATTCTGAATGTCTTTTTACAAATTTATTGCCTTTATTTATTGGCTTTTTATAAAATTTTAAGCGATATTAAAATGTTTATGCCTTCAAAAAAAGAATTCTTAGAACTAACATTTTTTTTTTTAGTATATTTTGTGTGTTTACTGTATGTTGTCGCCAATAAAGTCTGCTCGGCGAGATTTGCGCTGGCGAAACGGAAAAGTACCGAAATTTTGTTTTCTCTTGGGTAAATAATTCTTGCTTAAAATTTCAAATATTTTATGTGTCATTGTTCTTACTAATTTCACTTTTTTTGAAATCGGAGAACGCCCACGAAATTCAACGTGTTTAGGAGTCAAGATTTGCGCCTGTTGTTGGCAAGAGCCTTGGTCCCAAGTGGTTATATTCTCTGATGCTTCATTAAAACCTTTTGGAGCGGTTGCATACTTTAGGTACAAGACACCGCATGGCACTTTTAAAACTAACTTTATAGTTTCTAAATCACGAGTTGGGCCAATTAAAAAGGTGATGTTGCCCCTACTAGAATTAATGGGTGCAGAATTTGCAGTAAGAATAGCCAAATATTGTAAAAATCTTTTTTTTTTTTTTTTTTTTTAATTTAGAAAGATTATGGAGTGATTCAACAATTGTGCTACACTGGATAAAAGGCACGGCATCTAAGTGGAAGCAATTTGTTTCAAACAGCGTATTTGAAATTCAAGAAACTACAGATCCCAGTGCATGGAGACATCATATAGGTAAAGATAACCCTGCGGACTTGTTAACAGGAGAATTAACTAGTAAAGATTTGCTAACTTAAAAAAAAATGGCGCCGGGGCTCAAAATGGTTATTGTACCAGGAGAATACTTGGCCCCAGTTGAAGCGATTTGAATGTGGCTCATTTCATATTTCATCCAGGGGATTGAAGCTGAATATAAAACTTCTGCTGTAATTAGTTCCTCAATTGTTTCGAAACAGATGATTGATGTTAATAAGTTAATTGCTTACTCAAACTACTGAAGGTGACTTCTTGTGTATTACGGTTTGTTGATGTTCTTTGAAGGAAAACTAGTACAATGGGTCTTCTTACTACTAAAGAACATAATCGTGCTGAACAGTTTTGAGTAAAAGCTATTCAACGTTTTCCCTCCTAAACGAAAGAATAAAAACAAACAATATATTCTATTGATAACCATTGCTCATTTCGAACTAGTTGGTAATACGACGGCAGATTCATTTTTTGCTTGCCTTTCAACGTTTTGTATCTCGAAGAGGGCTTGCTAGGTACAAACAGTCATCGGTTATCAGACGTCCTGTACAATTTTTGCACAGTTTAGAACTTCAGAACTAAAGTTTTATCTTCAGTGTTAATTTACAAATATGTATTGTGAGTGCATCTCTTAGGCGGGGTCATTGAATAATCTTCTGAAAAAGGTGAATATTGCTTTTTTGAATTTGGATAATGCTATATTTTACCCTTTCCGGTACTATTCGGTTTTGAGGGCCGTAAAATAAATGAAGCAAAAATGTATGCGCAAAAGCGCCAAATCTAGCAAACGCGACCATTTAACAGCGCGCCAAATCTAGCGTACGCGTTGATTTTAGATTGCGTAAGTTTATATAGTTCTATATTTCTTAAGACGCCATTGACATACTAGTTTAATTTTTAAATCCTTTTTTGATATCCTATGGATTTAACAATTTGGGAATTGCACATGACGAAAAGTCGGCAATAGAATTTTGGGTAAAGTCCAGATTCACGCACTGCTTGACGCGTTTCTAAGAATTGCACATACTGGGAATCCATGTGTACATCGACCTATTTTCACTTAAAAAAAATCCTAGAATTGCACAAAAATGGCACTGCGCAATGACTATGTACACAACGACATATTTTCACTTAAAAAGTAAAAGAAAATTGACAAAAATTCAATTGTTTTTACCCTTGTAAAAAGCGGCAAACAAATACCTGAGCGATTCTGCACTTTACCGAGAATGTTTTCAAAGAAAAGGCATCATTCATTATAGAAAATTACGTTTGAACAATCAACGAGATGAAATTATGCTTTAGCGATAAGTTGGTAGCGAAATTATGCTTTAGCGATAGTCGGTAGCGAAATAGCGAATAATTTATCCATTCAGTTATGTTTAGCAATTTTTATATAAATTATAATAATGATTTGAAATAGTTATTTACTCTTATGCTTCCATTCAGTCATGTTTAGTTTTTTTCATATAAATTATAATAATAAAAAAGTATTATATGAAATTAACCTTTCATCTAAATTAAAACATCAATCTTAGATAGTTATTTACTATTATACTTCCTTTCTTGCCGCAATTATTAGAGTTGCCACAATTTTTTTTGGCAGCATTGGCATCAACATTAGTTTGGCGATTTTTTACGGCCCTCGAACCCGAATAGTACCAAATTTCCTAATGTTCCATTTAAATTTTCTTCTTTGTGTCTGGAACTCTAGTGTTTTTGTTGTACGCGTATATACTAATTATATACAAGTTTGATGAACGCCTGTGGTTCATGGGGGGGGGGGGAAGTTATAAAAATAAAGTGATCATGTAATCAGATCGGTCGTCTGAATTCTTTCCCTGCAAGCCGTGAGGTAAATGTTTATGTAAACGAATCTTTAGAATTCTATGTAACGTATTTTTTGGCTTAGTAGGCTAGCTTTTTATTTCTTGTTTCTCGGATTAATTGCACTTGGATTTTTCAGTATGTTTTTGTATGTGATGTGAATAAAAAAATAAGAAAAAAACTGAACAACATGTTCTTCATGCAAGAATCTCGTTTAATTTACTAGTGATATTTTTTTAGCCAGTACACGGATTCTAGTTCAGATAATTTTAAGAAGTTTTTGGATGCTGTTAAGGAATTTTGTTTGGCAGAAGACACGTAAGTAAGGTAAGTGGATATTTCTTTTGTGCAGTGCTAAGATAAATTTCCTTTATATTATTTCATTGTTTGATTTAAAATGTAGTTTATTGAGATTATATATTTTTTGTTGGCTGGTCCTTTGACTTTTTAAGTGCATATAAATCGATGTGTACATAGACAAAGTGAAGGGGGGTGCAATGCTCTGATGTTTTTTCAGTGAAAATAGGTTGATGTGTACATGGATACCGAGTTTGTGCAATTCTTTGACTTGTTATTTTGGATTTGTTTAGCGGCGAATTTGGGTGCAAAAATTGCCGCTATATAAAGCAAAATAACAAGTTAAATAATTGAACAAACTCGGTATCCATGTACCGCCAACTATCGCCAAGGGGCACCCGTAAATATATTTTTACATTTTCTTTTCATATGTTGATAGTTACCGATTTATGATAATTATGGATTATTTGGGAAACTTTCTATAAAAAGGCGCAAAAACTACGAACATTCACCCTATATGTTTTACTTTTTCATGTGTAAAAACTGTCCAAATTGCGCCAAGGCGGTTACGTTAATGTGCTTAAGACTTTAGAGTGAAAAATTTACATCATGTAAAATATAATTTATTTCTAAATAAGTTTGGTTTTATATTTGAAAATTAATAACTAAATCATCTCGATAGATTTTTCTTCCTATCCTCATGCAACGTTCTAAATTTTAAAATTTTTAATGTTTATTCATAGAATATATTGATAAGCCGATCATAGGGTGTGAAAATTTATAAACTTAAATTTTGCAGTCATAATATACAATAGATTGACTTTCTTATTTTAAAAGACTTATTAACAGTTTAGTTATTGTCGCTTTATAGCCATGAATTATTTATACTGCTTTCGTTAAATTGTAAATAGTTTTATACGTATATTAGAAATTGAATGAAATATGAACTATTACTAGAATAATTATATATGTTATTTTGTGGGATTATTGCCTGAATTACATTAAAATTTGGACACGGATGTCTTAACTAACTAATGAAAATATTTCCTAATCCTAACTAACTTGTGAAACTAAAATTCTGTGCTGCATTCAGTAGCTGAGTTTCTAGTTGTGATTGGCTTTCAGAACCGCTTTTTCTTTGCCTGCGTGTTTCAGAAAAAGATTTATCGGTATTTTGTTGGAACTGGGGTATGACACACCCCACGCGCCTGTTCGCGTAAGTGTTTTTCTGACCGAATATTTAGTTCAGAAATTTATTTCTAGAAAGTAACAGTAAATATTTCTACTCGCAAGTGATTTTAAAGTACTTGACATTAAATTCTTAAAAATTTCTAACTGCATTATGGTAAAAAGAATGATTCCCTATGAGTTGGAGATGCAACGCCTGTGAGATTTATTAGAAATATTTGAAAACGATGAAGATTGCATTTCGGAAACTGAAGATGAAACTAGGAATATTTTCTACACTGTTTTTGGTTTCGCAAAAGATAAAACATTAATTCCTAATGTTCCTAAAAAAGGAAAAACTGTTCTTATGCTTTCAACATTATATAAGGATTTCAACTATAGATGATACTATCGGAGAAAATAAAACGTCAGGAATTATGTTTTTATAATATGACTAAAGGAGCAGTGGATATGGGGAATGAAATGTCAACCAATTATTGAATTGCCAGTATAACAAGGAGGTGGCCAAAGATAATTTTCTTTCCTGCACTGAATAGTGCTCTAATAAATGCTTGAAATATATTACATTCAACTGCTAATCCACCAACCAGAAACAGAAGTCTGTTTTTGAAGGACTTAGCATTACAATTAATGAAAAAAAGTATTGAACAAAGATCAGAGATTAATACTTTACCAAGAAACTGACTTACTGCATGCAAAACAAAAGCAAAATTTCGACGAAGAATTAAAACGAATACATGAGAAATTAGAAACAACTAAGTGTGAAAGATGTGATAAATTGCCCTCGCACCAAGGACAGAAGAACGTGAATGCAATGTTTAAAATGTGAAAACATTCTGTGCCAAGAACACATGAATGTATTTCGTTCAAAGTATAAAGAAATAAATTAAGTATGGTGTATTAGAGATGCAACGAAACTTAGAGGCATGATGTTTATTTTTTATTTTCATTTATCTTAATTTTAACTCTAAGATTATTTTGGTAATTTTTTTAAACCCAATTATTATTCACGTATTTATAATACACGAGAACAAGGAAAACAGCTTTAAAACAAAATAAAACTATTTTTATCGTATTTAAATACTGGGGTATGTGATACCCCACGCGCCCACTCTAGTAACTTTTCTTGGTGCGACTTCCGCAGGGTTAATAGAATCCGTATACTTACTATTATTTTATCCCATCTTAAGTTTTTACTATTATTTTATTCATTATTAATCTAACTATTCCATTTATTTTTATTATGTTTTTTTTCCAGTCAACTGCAGCCCTGCATTAAGCCGTTTGTTACACCATTTCATGGACGTCAACTCCTGTGCTCAAGAATACCTAAAATATAATAATAGTGAGGAACGAGTATTCTGGAACTGCTGAATGCAATTTCCAAAGCGGAGGCCTTTCTTCGTTTTGCAATTGTTAATATTGCACCTTCGAATGGTTTCGTCGTTGACATAAAGTTTCATATTGGTAGCTATTTTCGCATACACTATTGTCAGGTAAAAGACCTTTTGGTATCGTTTCTGTTATCGAGACCAGATTAAGGTATCCCCAAAAGCTGATGATTTGGCGAAAGACTTGAAACATAAAAATAATCGCCAAAATATTTACGATACGGTTAAGTTGAAGAAACTTCCGAGGGGGAGGGAACATAAGATATTCGTAAAATTAGAAATATGTAATGTGAATTAAAATTCCTCCAAAAATCAGGAAAAAAATAGGTTAGAGAACTAAGATTAACGTGAAGTCATGAAACTGCGGATATCATTTAAAATACCTGATTATATTTGCGTTTCAGGACGCTTTTAACTTCATTTAAATAACAACTGGTTACGGCCTATGACGCGCTGACGTTTGGCCGTAACCAGTCGCACTGCCCATAACCTTGCGTAATAATAATATTGGACAATCAATATTGGGATCCATAAATTTGTTTAATGTAGAAATGTTGAAATCGTTTCTTTGTTGACACTTCAGTGTTATACCTTCTCGGTGTATTATAGTGCCGTCAACAATATTTTCTTTAATCTAAGCAAAGTTCTGGCAGAGCGTTTAGGCATTAGCAACTTAAAATCATTCTTTTTCCTCCGTATATACCGCCGTACACCCTCTGGGGCGGAAAGATACGTTGTTTGTTACGACGCGAAAATAACTTTTGTCAACTTCGACAATATTACCAGTGCCGCCCATTTTAACTGATGGTCTTAGATATGGCCGGCCGAGCGGTAAAGACTAATAACGGTAAAGGTTCGAATGCCGCGAACGGGCTGGGTGCATGGGCGTTTTCGGGGTTTTCCCATGTGGAACGTGTATACGAGCCAGTTTTCCTTAGAAAGTCCTCCACGAAGGCATCATCACTTTAGGCAGATAACCCTCGTGTGCTTTGCCATAATTAAATAATCTAACCCAATCCTTAGATATGGCTTCAGAATGATATATAATATACCAAGTCTGCATGGCCACAGACTTCCCTTATGTAACTGTTCCAATAATCGACGTGCAGGCCCACCAGCAAACGAGCGGTAAAGTCACTGAACATTGGTAGTTCAACCTGGTTTCCTTTTGGGGCAAACGGGCTGGGCGTTTGCATGGGCGTTTTTGTATTTTCCCGATGTGTAACGAGGCCCACCAGCGGCCGAGCGGTAAAGTCGCTGAACACTGGTAGTTCAGTCCGAGGTTCGAATCCCGCGAACGGGCTGGCTGCATGGGTTTTACCCATGTGTAACGTATATACGAGCCCGTTTCCCTTAGAAAGTCCTCCACGAAGGCATCCCTCCCCCTTAGGCAGATAGCCCTAGTGTGCTTTGCCATAATTAAATACACCACACCACACCCCACCCCACCCCACCCCACCCGATGTGTAACGATACTAGCCAGTTTCCCTTAAAAGGTCCTCCACGAAAGCATAGTCCTGCCCTTAAACAGAGAGCCCTAGTTTGCTTTGCTATCTACCAAACCAACCAATCGACGTGCAGTGATTGATATCAAGTTGACAATAACGAAATTCAAGGGAAGTTAATTCTAAACACCATGCATAAATGAAACGAATTGTCGTTAAGAAATTGATTTTCGATCCTTAAAACCAATTTTTAGAAAGTAATTTTTTCTCTCCTCGGCAGTGATATCTTCACATATGCATTTCGGTGTTTCGTTTAAATTGAAGTAGAGTTTCATTTCATGGCTTTTCGTGCATTTTCTTTCAGCGTGAATAATTCCTTGTTCCTGAAGCAGTTGCACGGAAGATGTTTCATCGTTAGGTAAGTCCCAAATGTTTAAATCCATGTTTTGGTAAATATAATAACATAAGAGTTACAGGTACACTTTTAGAATTTATACTCTCGTTGCCAATTTTGAAAAAGCATTCTTTTCTATCATTTGAATGTAAAAGAAATTAAAATGTTTTAGGAAGAAACGGCATTTATTGGCTAAGTAACGAATTTACATTATAATATAATAAACAAAAGTTTATTTGTAACGTAATAGGTTAAACTGTAGTTTAAGTTAAAATCGTGTAACTTAACGATTACGTAATAGGTTAAAGTTAAAATCGTGTAACTTAAGAGTCGCACGATTTTGACTTGAGATTTGTAACTAAATACTTAAATGCTTGTTAGTGCCCTACATTTAGTATTTATGACAAAGAAAGCCTTCCTGTGATAGAATTTCAATGTTTATGAAAGTACAGTAAGACCCCGCTTAACGCTGTTTCGTTTAGCGCTGTTTCGGTTTAGCGCTCTTTTATTTCAACCCGGGGATTCCACGAAATCGCTTGCAGCATACGGGGATTCCCCGAAATATTATGCAGCGATAGGTTTCAAATACATATCCGAAAGAGTGTACTTATATTTCTTGTTTGGTGCGGTATTGTACAGACATATTTTGAAGGGGTAAATGTGGAAGATGTCGAAGAAATAATTCAAGAAGCAGCGGCTAGTCTTTCTAATGATGAGCTCAAGGAATTAACTGAACAAGAAGAAAACAAAAATGTTGACAGCAGTGATTCAGAAGAAGAGCAAAAAGAACTTTCGATGGCGTTTGTAAAAAGGAGTTTGTCTACCATAACTGAAATAATGGATCAATTCATTGAAAATGATCCGAATTTTGACAGGAGCTCAAAAGTAAGGCGTGGTGTTAGAGATGCTCTATCGGTTTATGAAGAACTTTTAAGAGAACAACGCAAAAGAAAAAGGCAAACAACATTAGATGCTTTTGTCACAAAAAGGCAGAACACTGAAAACGCGGAAGGCTAACTAAATATGACTGACTTAGAATTTTATTTTATTTTATTTTTTTTTTAAGAATATTCGTTTTGTTATTTATATTTTGTTTTTATTTTTGCAAGAAATAATAATGTGGTATTAATTTGGGCTTTAAGAAATAAATGTTTGGTTTTATTTTTATTAAAAAACATACTTTTTAAATTTAATACCTAACCAATTTCCTAGCCATCTTCCCCTAACCCCAATATTTACATGTAAAGATAGCCTCGTTTAGCGCTGTTTCGCATTACGCTCTACTTTGATGGAACGTATCCCCCGCGTTAAGCGGGGTCTTACTGTATCAGGAATTTTCAACCAAGGAAGAATTCGCTCCTGGGGGGGGAGGATTTCATAGATTCATGAGGGGAATGCGATCAGCCTTTTATTTATCCGTTAAGAATTTAGTTTTATTTTATGAATTAAAAAAAAACTTTTATTCAAGTTTTGGTACTTATGAACATTTTCTATAGTTTTCCTTCTTTAATTTATAAAATACATTAAAAGGTAATTTAAATTAAAAATAAATGTATATGTGCTTTTCGAGTATGGGAAAGGGAAGTATGGTCGTCTAAACAATGGTAAAAAAGGTGCATGAAGCAAAAAAAAGTTACTGCTATATATGATTCTACTCATCCAAAACTGTTGAGTAATAAAAACAAGAACTGCTAATTTGGTGTAGGTAATCAAAAAAGAAATTTTTAAAACTGAGTTTTCTATCGCCAATGGTGATTTTTTTGGACGAAATTTTAAAGCTTTGTGAAATATAGTAGATCCTGTGTATATTTAACAATTCTGATTGATGGAACTGATTCTATTTTGATCTATTCTATTCTGTTCTGATCTATTTTATTCTATTCTGTTCTGATCTATTTTATTCTGTTCTGATCTATTCTATTCTGATTTATTCTGTTCTATTCTGATATGGATTCTATTAAAACTTATTTAGATTAACTAATTTTTTATGGTATTATGTACTTCTGAATAAACAAGTATTTTCGGATTTTTGCGTATTGCTGGTTCCCAGTAATATTCACGTTTAACCAGCTTCCAATAGAATCACAATTTGCATTTGATTGAACCTTAAATGGATTTAAGAGAAAATATACTTGATTCTTTAACGGAAAATATACTTCATTCTACACTGCCCAAAAGAAAGTTATAAAATTAATTGCTGAATTTTTAGAACTCTAACAAATATTAAAGAAGAAAACGGAAAGAAGTTATTTTTTGTCAACGACACATTTTTTGTAAGAATTTGCTGTGAAAAATATAAAAATATGCAAAATATACGTTATATATTGTTAAAAATATTTTTTCTATAGAACGCTATATTTCCAAACGTTCCAGAAATAAATTATAAGTAAAATTTTATTACTCAAATGATTAAAAATTCTTTTAGTTTTGTAACCTTTCAGGCCAAGAAAATATTCTCACAACATTCGCTTTGCAAAGCATTTCAACCTATTCTTTGATTCAAATTACAATGAAATTCTTCACATTTTACTTATATTAACTTGTACTTATTCCCTTAAAGTGATGCTTATTTTTTAAATGTTTTTATGTTTACAAGCTGGGAATAACTTTATTTTAATTTGCGGTTAGCTAGGTATTTTTTAACAATTAAAAAATTTTAATTTTAAAAAATTTACATTTTTTAACAATTAAAAAATTTTAATTTTAAAAAATTTACGCTGATTTTTAATGTTGGACTTTGTTTTTGATAGGACATTGTTTTAGACTTAATTCTAAACTTTGTTTATTTGGTGGTATAAAATCCGTACAGCAAAAATGATATGAACAGATTTTAACCAATATACCGTATTTGCCAGCGTATAAGACGCACTTTTTTTTTTCTTCTGAAAGACGGGCTGCGTCTTTTTGTACGCCCATACTCAGTTTTCCATTACATTCATTACTAGAAATTTCCTCTAATCGGAATTATGCGATTTTGAATGGATCACAGCTTTACAGGATGCTCTAAAAACAGAGACAGTTGTTAAATCCTTTAAGAAGTGTGGCATTATTAATGCACTGGATGGTACAGAGGACAATTTGTTGTATGAGGACTCGGATGCTGATCTAGAAGAGATTTTAAGTGACTCTTCATTTAGCTCTAAAGATGAGTGTCTGGATTTTGACGAAGAAGATTAAAAGGTTTTCTTACCCAGATAGATTGGGTATTTGCAGATAGTATTACTTTGTATTTGTATTACTTTATATTTAAAATACTGTAAATTCGTGATAATCCTTGAAAAATGTGTATGAACAAGGGTCTTATACGCCGGCAAATACTGTATGTTAGAAAGAGAAATCTAATTTCTGACATTTTAAAAGAATGACAGTCGAAGGGAAACTGCACTTGACGAAGCTATAGGACCAGTTCTCGCCAAATCAACCGGAGAAGACTGGTTTTGAAAAATTGGGTGACAAATTTAAAATTGAATCAGTAGATTTTGTCAAATAATGAATTTGGAGGAAAAAGTGCCTTTAGATTTTATATTACGTTCGAAAGGGGCTTTTCTTCATTTACATACACCTACACGTTTGGGCTAAAAATATTTAAAAACAGCATATCTTTAGAATTTCCGTTAGACAGTCTCGCGCACTGAACACAAAAATGTTTTATTCCGTAGTGTTGCCACTGCTCGCTATAAAATTGTTGACTTTTTTAATCAAAAATTCTTTACAAAATATAAAATAGATTATAAAACAAATTCGAAATTCAAAAAATAACTTGGGTTTCCAGGGGCTCATGTTCGGGTGGAGGACTACGCTATTCAAAACTGAACGGCTCTAGATAGTTTTTTTCCCAATGAAAGAAACATACGTACATTATGTACATTATACGTACATTATTTTTGCAGATTGTTCATTATTTAATTTCTTTAAATACAATACTGGACAGTAACATTTGGTGGCAACAATTTGAAAAGTGATTTAACGCTTTTGGTGATTCTACGCAAAAAATACCGTTTGGAGATTAAGAGCTCTTTTGGGCTAATAACATGAACTTTAATCCTGTGTCACGCGATTATAAGGGGAAAAGTAGTGAAATTCGGAGACATAATAAAAGAAACTATTTAAAAATTTCAAATTGTAGCTTGCAATGTGTTCAAAATGAAATTAAATAAGTAAAAAATTGTAGTCTTTAAAAAAAATTACTTCTTAAGGGAGGTGGCTAGTATTTACATTACTCACCGGGCAACATATGCACGCCGTCGTACATTAGGATTTGAACCCACATCAAATATCTCTCACTACCAAACATAAAAATGTAACATCAAATGTCTCGACTGCTGGTGGCGTTTGAGTTTTGTAACTTTTGTAATTTCATTCAGTTCCCTAACTGCCAACCGGTGTAAAACGGATTGCTATTTTGATAATTTTTTACTGAATTTTCTTTTGACCTATACATTCAATCCGTCATTAGAATATTTATCATTGCGAATCGTAGTAGTAGTGCTAAAATGACTAAATATGAGTCCTCTTTTCCACGGTAAAATTATTCGATTTTCTAGTATTTTGACTTAATATTTCAAGGATTAAATTTTCATCACTTCTATTAAATCTTTTATTTTGTATGAACTAACCGCCGAAATAAATCTGTTTTTTAGTCCAAAGCGGCAATTTGCCCTGAAGGGCTATTAATTTCGTTCTGGCATTTTGCGCCGAAAACTTTAACCCTTTGTTGCATCATGTCCACTCTAGTAAACAATAGTTTTAATTTGTTTATCCTTCTGTAAATGCCTTAACAGATTCCATTCCTGTGTTTATTCATTCTATATTATTAGAACTTTCAACTGGGCTCACCAGCGGCCGAGCGGTAAAGTCGCTGAACACTGGTAGTTCGGTCCGAGGTTCGAATCCCGCGAACGGGCTGGCTGAATGGGTGTTTTCGTTGTTTTCCCCATGTGTAACGTGTATACGAGCCAGTTTCCCTTAGAAAGTCCTCCACGAAAGGCATCCCTCCCCTTTGGCAGATAGCCCTAGTGTGCTTTGCCGTAATTAAATACACCACACCACACCACACCACACCAGAACTTTCAACTCTCTATCATAGATGGCTATATAGCATCATTAAGTAAAGCATTGCTATTTGGAAAATGGCTGTTACTTCTGTTTCCAAGTTAGTACAATTTCTCGTAGTAAACATTATATAATATTGCTTACATTTTCTTATTCTGCAGTGCCCACCAGCGGCCGAGCGGTAAAGTCGCTGAACACTGGTAGTTCGGTTCGAGGTTCGAATCCCCCGAACGGGCTGGGTGCATGGTCGTTTTCGTGGTTTTCCCCATGTGTAACGTGTATACGAGCCAGTTTCCCTTAGAAAGTCCTCCACGAAGGCATCCCTCCTCTTAGGCAGAGAGCCCTCGTGTGCTTTGCCATAATTAAATACACACACTCACTTATTCTGCCGTTTTTTATTCATAATTACTCATTTTAGACATTTTAAATGTCGGTGTGAGAAAATTATGGAATGGGTAGATAAAGATCTACCGAAAAGAGTGAATTGAAACCAAAATGTACTGCTTATCAAGCCAAAACACCACTGGAAATGTTTATTTGGCAAGGAATTTCTAGAATATTTGACATTTGAGTCCAATAGGTACAGGTTACAAAACCGTAGCAAAATGAATTCAATTACAATCGACGAAATTAAGGTATTTTGGGGGATCTGTACGTACATGTCAGTTGTAGATTTACCATTTAGAAGATGGGAATGATCACTGCAAACAAGGCAGGAAATGATTTCAAATGCAATGACCGTAAATCTTTGGGAAGAGATTTGTATGCATACGCATGCTGTCCACTGTAGTGAGCAAAGTGTAGCAATTATTTAAAACAAAATTTGAATAAAATTAATTTTTTTATTATTACTAACGTTATTTGAAGTAGAAAATATACAAACATTGTCGTTTAACGTCTCTAGATTATTTGTTATGCGACAAAGAGTTAAAACGCTGTATCACTTTTCAAATCGTTGCCACCCTATGTTATCACTGTCTTATATGTAAATAAATTAAATAATGAAGAATCTGCATAAGTGGATGTATGTTTCTCGCACTGGGATAAAACAATACCTAGAGCCATCCAAATTTGAATAACGTAATCTTCCATAGAATATGGGCATGTGGAAGCTTGAATTTGAAATTAGTTTTATTACCGATTTGAGATTTTGTAACATTTCCAACGAATTTTTGATTAGAAAAAACTAAACGATTTCAAAGCGAGCCATAGCAGCACTGTAAGAAAAATAAAATTTATCTTCAGCGCGCGAGATTGTATCGATAATTCTAAAAATATGCTCATTTTAAAATTAAATTGCGATATTGCTCTTGAACTGAATTTTATATTTTAAGTACGTAGATTATGATATTTAATAAATAAAGGTAACGCACAAAACGTTAAAAAAAAGCCCCCCTTTGGACGTAATTTAAAATATGGAATATTTCAGATTTTTGTTTGTACTTTCTCTGCTTGAATCGATCAATTTGGGGATGGTTTTTGAAAATTTTAAAATTTGCTAGAAGAGAACAAAATAAAAGAGCGCTGAGTCATCAAATCTTGTTATTCTTTGTAATTTTTTGTTTATCATTATTAGCAGCTAGCTTTTTTACTGCTACGTAATTTTAAATGAATTGCATTCCTAAATACTTTTTCAGAAAAATTGAAAAATCAAGATTGGAAAACCTTCCTTGTGAGAAATTATTTGATAATATCATTAGAATAATTAAATAAAATGTAAGTTGTATTTAATTTACGACAAAGGGAGAGTCATCTTCTTTAAAATAATATTTAATGGTGTTTTTATAGTTCATGCAATTTCACAGGTAATTTACCAAAATAAGTGGTGTGACATATGTACTTTTAGAATGAAAGTTCATTAAAATTCAATATAATTTAATTCCTAAATTGAAAATTAAGGTAAACAAAAACGGCTGAACCGAATTATTTCACGCATGTGAATTTTGCTCAAGTAAATACAATTATTTCTTTGAGTTTTGCAGGTATGTTTATGTACAGCTGCTACGGCTATCTAAGGTGAGTGAGTGCACCGCTATGATGGCTTCCGACCACGGACATGAACCAAACGGAATTATATACCATCACGGCGGGGAAGACTCCAGAGTAAAAATGTTGAATATTATATACTAATAACAGTTTTTACATATTTGATAACTGCAAGGCACTAAGCGTTATTCTGGTTATCTGCTTTAAGTTCTGAACGTTTAAAACATTATAATATTATCCACGGTTGTTTCTGCTTAGGCAGTGTCTTGAGATTTTCTCTATTTTATCAAGGGCTATTCTGTTTTTGAGTGTGTTAGACGTCCACATTGCCCAGGCACAGTCCGCTGGTTTCTTCAGGTGCCAGGTTCTTGTATGTACACAATGGAAGTAATAATGGTCCGTGTCGCCTTCCTCTCCGCATTCGCAGAAAGGAGTATCCCTAAGTCTGAATCTGTCGAGGTATACTGGGAGTGGTCCATGACCTGTCAAGAACTGTGTTAGGCTAGCACAGTGGGTCTTTATTTCCATGTTAACTTTTGGCAGTAAGCGAAATGTCCTTCGTTCTACCTCTGCCTCTGTCCATCTACTTTGCCAATTTTGTAGCAGACTTGTCAAAGTTGTTCGCTTAATATGAGACCAAGGAAGTTTAGTTGGTCTTTCTAATATATCCGTGCAGTTGGCTGCCTGCTTGGCCAGTAGGTCAGCGGCTTCATTGCCTTCAATCCCTGTGTGAGCGGGAACTCATTTTAAAGTGGATCTTTGCGAAATAGGCATTGTCAGAAGCTGTTTCTGAATTCGATATACCGAAGGAATCCGGCTGTTTGGACTTGCGATAGCCGCCAGACTTGATGCCGAATCACTGAGTATGGAGAATTTCTCCTGTTGACATGTGTTCGCATATCTAATTGCAGCACTGATAGCTAGAAGCTCTGCTTGGTATACCGAGTTGTTCGAGCCTAATTTCCTTTTCCACTCGAATGTTACAACTCCATTTTCTAGTCTACAGAAGGCGCTGCCCGTGCCGTTCTCAGTTTTGGAGCCATCTGTGAAAAAATTATTACTGTACCTCTGAATTGGTTGGCCGTTTATACTGATACCGTCGGAGAGATTAAAAGCTGCTGTATGAAAGTTAAAGCAGTTGTTTTGCTCCTCGTAGTCCGAGTGGTGATAACTATGACCCCGACGCACAACCAAGCCCGACCCCAAATTAAAACCTCAGTATTGGGCGGGAGGTGGATCTGTCAGATAATTAGCTCCCATCGAAAGCTTAAGAAAATTCACCACTGCCGCCATCTCTGGAAACTCATAGCTGAACTGTTCGACCGGGATCACCACTCCCGGCGATCAGAGACCAGAAGTGCGGCTGTATTGGCCTGAAGATTTGACTTGTCGTCAAAGTGTTCCTGCCAGTTCTATGCGGGCAGCTCCGCACTGAAGGAATGACGCAGATTGACGGTCTTAAACAACTGAATGGCCGCTGCACCGCCACTGATACCGTGGGACTACACGGAATTCCGGTCAAATGGCAAGCCATGCCCGCTACCCAGGGCTGTTCTTAGTGGGGGCGTTCAGCGCGTAAACTACGCGGCAGCTGGACTCTCGCGGTACCACGACTAAATATTTTAAATTCATTATACTTGTCATGTGTAAGTACTTTTTATACAATTTTTCACGTGTAAGTACTTAATATGAAATAAAAATTTAATTCATCATTGAGCATTTTTTTAACTTGATGGCGACAATCTTCGGAAAGTACGCGGGCAGCCAATGGCCTAAGGACGACCCTGCCGCTACCGATGCCACCAGACTCCGGAGGTCCCTTTGGTCCAACCGGATTAAACAGGTTTTCTTAAACTGTGGGTCGCCAAAAATTTTAGCAGTTTTGATATTTCTTTAAGGGGACTCGTACACCTTAAACCCCTCATGATCTTCCAATATGTGACTATTGCAAGAATTGGAATATTTTATTTATTTTAAAAGCAATGACTTCCAACTTTTTACAGCTGACTTCATGATATAGCTGCTTTGGAAACTAGTAACCAGAAAGTTTGTGTTGCCACAAATAGTTTTGTAATTTAATCCTCTTTGTGACAAAATATTTCACCTTGTTTCCACCTTGCGCGCATGATATTTTAAAAATGGCTAATGGTACATATTTGAAATTGGATGGAATTCTTTATATGGGCACTATTTTCTAACTGAACCAACAAATCTGATAAATATTTTAATTTTGAAAAATTTTATGGACGAAAACATTACAAAATTTTTTAATAAAATGCACTTTATAAACTCATCTCAAAATAAAATAAAAATTTAACATGAAATTTTTAGAATTTTAGGTTCAAAGTACTTTCCAGATGTTATAAAAGCTATATATTAAATATGGAATAAAATTATGAAACAATGTTTTTAAACTGTGCGCGCAAGTTGGTAACATGACTAAAAATGTTGTCACAAAGCGGATTAAATTATGAAAATATTTATGGCAACACAAACTTTCTGATTACTATTTCAGAGAACAGCTATATTATGTAGTCATCTGTAAAAAGTTGGTAGTAATTGCTTTTGAAATAAATAAGTTATCCCAATTCTTGCAACAGTCACCTATTCGAACATCTTATGGATTTTAAGGTGTATGAGTCCTCTTATCTTATTACGATAATTTTACAATTACCAAATATTTTTACACAATGTATCTGAAAATAGATAAAGATTAGACAATACAGACAAAGGACAAAACCGAAAACCTTTCGACGCATTCTTTTTATAATAGAAACTTGTATTTTACCTGCTTTGCACGTGATGTTGTCATGTGTCATTTTTTCGTCGGTTACTTACTTAAAATGTTCACATTGTTCTATGTCTTAAAATTAGAAATTAAAGTTAATGACGTAAAACTACAATAATATAGTGCAGTACAAGAGAAAAAGTTGACAGTTTTACTCAAGCGTGTGTCGGATTTGCGCAATATGGGGTCCCACAAAATAGGTCGCAAAAAAAATCTCTGTGATAAAAAGGGGTCGCGACTAAGAAAAGTTTAAGAAACCCTGGAAACTATCTTCCCGCAGTGTTCTGGAACCGCCAGGTTCGTAATCATTGTTTCCCGAGAGTGCTACTGTTGTGATAAGATACCCAGTTTGTATTTTATAGGTATCTAGCACCCACAGCAAATAGGCTCTTAGGTTTAAAAAAGAAAAATTTTTTAAAAAATTTTCATGCTTCGGTTACGGAATTTTAGTGTCTTACAGAATGACCCGCATCTTTTCCATCCAGAAATTTTCCGCGATTTTAAACGGCAAAAGTAGTATTTTTATAGTGAAAAATATCGGTTTTATCTGAAAATGAAACGTGTGTCATTTTTTCCTACTAGTTTCAAGTTTAGTTTGCTAAGTTAATGCAAAAATATTATGCAACGTTTTTCGTGGTCATTATTAACACGTTCACGCCGGCGCAGGCCACCGGTGGTCCGCACTAGTCTGTTTCATCGGGCGGCGCGTACCACCGGTGGCCCGCATTAATCTGTCTTATCGGGCGGCGTATGCCACCGATGGTACGCATTCGATTGTGTTATAATACGCTGAAAATTAAAATAATAAAAATTTAACATTTATTTATTATAAAAACTTTTTAATAACAATTATAATTAACAACTATTAGCAAACGTACAACTCGTATACAGGTTTGAACAGCTAACAATCGCGAGCCGCCAGATAAAACGCGGCAAAAATTCGAGCACCGTTTTACGGCGAAGAACATAAAATTTGGCCCCGGCGTTGAACGTGTTAAAGTTAAACGGATTTTGTAACTGGGTTCGCCTGAAACCCAGTTATAAAATCCGAAGTATTTCCTTCACCACGTCTACATTTCATCTCTCCCCCTTACTACAACTTGCAGTCCCATAAAGAAAATAGCTATGCTATAACGCTTAAGCTGTTGATGTGTGTCTTTTGGAGGAGGAAAATGTTATGAACATACGATAATCGTCGGGCTCGAAATAGAATATTGATTCGTCTTTATGAAGCGAACTGATGCCCCTCTACTATGTATAATATATAGAATCTTTACTGGCCCGGATTCCTTCTTTAAAAAATTTAGGTCTACATGTATATAAATGGCGATTTTGTACAGTTTGATTTAGCACTGAATCTTCTTTTGCAGGTTTTCTTGCTTTGCTTCAATGCGCCGAATTAAAATCGATGTCTGGACCCACCAGCGGCCGAGTGGTAAAATTGCTGAACACTAGCAGTTAGGTCCGAGGTTCGAATCCCGTAAACGGGTTGGCTGCATGGGCGTTTTCGTTGCTTTCCCCGTCTGTAACGTGTATACGAACCAGTTTCCCTTAGAAAGTCCTCCCCGAGAGCATCTCTTTCCTTACGCAGGCTCCTCAAGGCTTTGCCGTAATCACATCAGTCAAACTAAGATCGCACATGAGTTGCACAAGATTCCTCAGTTGCACATGAGGGATCTTGACCTGATAAAGGCCCACGAGTGACCGAGCGGTAAAGTCGCTCAACACTGGTAGTTAGGTTCGGTGTTCTAATCCCGCAAACAAGCTGGCTGCATAGGCTTTTCTTGGATTTTACCATGTGTAACGTGTATACGAGCTAATTGCCTTAGAAAATGCACCACGAATGCACATACTTTTAGTCACGCCTAACAAATTCGTTATTTGCTTGTATGATTCATCCGTTTCCAGATAATCATTTGCTCGCCAATCATTGATTCTTGTAAATTAAGAAGCTGAGGTAAATTAGGTTAAGTTAATTTATTAATAAAACGCCATTTCAGGGCTATCACTCTCTGGGGTTGGTACCTTCGTGCAGGTTTGTTTTAAGTGAAACTACCTCTTATCTACATTAATATATGAGAACAACCACGAAACCTTCCATGCAACCAGCCCGATTGCAAGGATTTAAACATAGATCGAACTACCAGTTTCCAGTGACCAGAAAGTTTGTGTTGCCACATATAGTTTTGTAATTTAATCCTCTTTGTGACAAAATATTTCGCATATTTCCACCTTGTGCGCATGATATTTTAAACGCTCTGTCACTCTTAAACTGGGAAGCCAAGAGAGGTTGAGATAGAGTTCCAACTCTTTCTGCAATTGC
The DNA here is from genome assembly GCF_044657685.1 of Stegodyphus dumicola. Lineage (NCBI taxonomy): Eukaryota > Metazoa > Arthropoda > Arachnida > Araneae > Eresidae > Stegodyphus > Stegodyphus dumicola. Next base: position 13,136,753 of record NC_140772.1, on the reverse strand, counting down.
AACGTCGTTAAGAGACGCTGAGAGAAACAAAAGCATACAAAATGAGATTCTCGATCCAGAATCATAATTTTGAACTCCGATATTTAACGTATTATGAGATCACTGATGTTATATCTAGAAAAAAACCTTCTTTTGATTACTTTGAGACACTAGATTCATATTTAGTAGATGTCATTTGTTTGTAAAAACAGGGCGGTACTTAAGCAGTGTACGTAACTGCTCAATGGGACTTAACAACACCTCAAAATGTTTTCATTCACTTGCAGTTTATGTAGTACATTTTTCCATTATAATTTGAGACACAAAGAAAGTATCACCAGAATTAAATAAGTCTGCAGTGTTTCAGAAAACCTCTGTTAAGTTGAAAATTCATATACAAGTATATCTTCGAAACGCAAGGAAATTTTTTTAAATAATTGCTGAAGAAAATACTGCGGCGTTTTGCTGCAGAAAACAGTACAGCGTTTAGTTGGCACAGTAATTCTTGAAACAGAGTATTTGAAGTAATAGTAATGCCGAGTATTTATAGAAAAAAGTGCGTTAACCTTTTGAAGACGGGATGGCCATTATAGTGGCCATAGAGTCCTCTCTTTGAAAAGATGGCCATAGAGTCCTTTCTTTGAAAAGTCCTCTCTTCGTCCACTTTAGTGGCCATGTCTTTTTCCCTCATTTTCCAAGCTGAAAAGTGGGGTGAAATGTCAAATTTGACGTCCCTAGGGTTTTAACCACTTATCTCTTGCAAAGGTCTTCCTTTTGCGACATAGATGCACCCCTCTGAGAATTTGTTAAACTACACACAAGAATCTTTGTTGCAAATAGGAGGTGATTTCTTAAGGGGGGAAAGCATTCGGTTCAAGATTCCCCGTCCTTTGGTAGCTTTTACTGCTACCAAAGCCCCGACCTCAAAAGGTTAAGTAAAAATTTGCTTTCTCTTACGTCTGCTATAGATTTTGCAAGAGTCGGTAATTGAGACTTGAATGGTTTCACAGCCGCTGCCATAGGAGGCGGAAGTGAGTTCATTACATCTTCCATATCTTTCGATGAATCGAATGGACCCTTAGAGCCTAAAGTAAAACATTAGTTTAATAAACTACATAACAGTTAAAATAGAATTGCTATTAAGAAAAGGGAATGAAAATGAACTCTTAGACAATGAAAAGCAAATGGAATTTGAAATAAATTCCGGGAATAACCAGGCCTATTATTAATATCTGGCTCTTCCGGGAGAATATGCTTACTCAATGATTCATGCTGTCGTTTATATCAGGCACGCCCATCATGTATCCCATCGTTTGATTTAAGAGTTAGCACCTCACCAGAACAGTATAATATGACTAATACAAATACACAGCTGGAGAATCTCTTTGAGATGCCACTGTGGGAAGACAGGAAAATTCAGTCTCTAGCTACCTTCCAACACTGAGATAAATCTAGTACAAGTAATGACATTTACAGACCGATCTTTGCGAAACATAGACATAAATACAGAAATTATATCGTTCTCTATAAAGATGGCTCAAAATGCCGAGATCACGTTGATGCAGCCTTTGTAGTAGGAAAAACTATTCTTGGGGTTTCGATTATCTGTATATTCGGAAACTAAGTACCGTTTTGAAAAAAAAAATAGTAAAACAATGTTTCCGAATCCAATTTTATTTTTACATGAAAATACATGTCTTAAACTATTTTTCAACATAGTTTCCGCCAATCATCAAACACTTGTCATAGCGGCTGACCAGTTTTTGTATACCATCGTCAAAGAAACTTCCCGCCACTTTCGATAACCAAGACTCCACAGCATTTTTCGTGTCATCGTCAGATCCAAAGCGCTTGCCACCAAGCTCGCGCTTCATGTGCAGGAACAAGTGACAGTCGGACCGCGCCAAGTCCGAGCTGTACGGCGGGTGATCGAACTGCTCCCAATGAAACTGTCGAATTAACGATTGAGTGACACCAGCAGTATGGGGCCGAGCATTGTCATGGAGCAACACAATTCCTTTACTGAGCATTCCTCTTCGTTTGTTTTGAATGGCACGCCTTAGTTTTGTTAAAGTCTCACAATATCGTGCCGCATTAATGGTTTCACCTCTGGGAAGAAATTCAGTAAGCAAAACGCCTTTCCTATCCCAGAAGACAGTGCACATGATTTTTTGTGATGACATTGTCACTTTCAACTTTTGTTTTTTCGGAGAATGAGTGTGTCTCCACTCCATAGATTGTTGTTTCGATTCTGGTGTGAAATGACACACCCAAGTTTCATCACCTGTCACAATTTGGTTTAAAAAGTTTTCTCCCTCATCACTGTACCGCGTGAGAAATGTCAGGGCACTACCAAGTCGCTTTGTTTTGTGAACATCAGTGAGCATTTTTGGAACCCATCGGGAACAGTTTGCGATAATTCAAGCGGTCAGACACAATTTCGAACAAAATAGTACATGAAATTTTGGAAATGCCTCTGAAAGAGTTGTCATTGTGAAGCGTGTGTTCTCATGAATTGCTTCAACAACTTTCCTTACCAAATCATCGGTGACAACAGAAGGCCGACCACTCCGAGCCTCGGCGTGGACATTTGTTCGACCTGCATTAAACATTCTTACCCACTTTCTCACCATTCCATAACTTATCGCGTATTCACCGTAAACTTCTGTCACTTGACTTCTGTCACTTCGGCCGGTTTAACATTCATCGCGTTCAAAAATTTAATCACGGCACGAATCTCAGTCAGCGGGAGAAATAATTGTCTTAAACATTTTGAATGTGCACAGCAAACTGAAAACACAACATAGAGCAACGAAAATGGCGACAATTGAAAGTCAGTGAACAAGAAAGACTAGTACGCGTACCACAGCGCTGCGACGGCGCTAGAATGAAACGGTACTTAGTTTCCGAATACCTATGTATATCCGGCTTGCTCTGTCTTTAAACTTATACAGTTTATGAGGCTCTAACGTTTCTGTCAGAACATCGTTACAAGAATTTCATTATCTGTACACATTCCTTGAATGTCCTAACTTTATTCAAAGAGCTTAAGTATAACTCACATCCCAACATTATCAGGATTCTGAAGCTTAACCAGACTTTAAAATATTGATGATATCAGATTCTTTATTCCTGGCCACGTTGGCATAAAACGTAATGAACTAGCGGAGATTACAGCTAAAACTGTTACTGCAATATTGAATCCCCAGATTCCACTTAGATATCAGTAAGATGATCAAACGTAAAATTCTTAATAAAGGGCATAGGCATTGGGACGACCAAACGAATAACAAACTCAGAAATGTTAAACCCACAATTGAATGCTGGCCGTCCACGGCAGAGGAAACAAGTTATTTTGACTCGGTTGAGAATAGGTCATTGTCGACTAACTCACGAACATTTGCTGAAAGGCGAGAGGAATCCTCGCTGCACAAACTGTAATGAAGATCTACAGTCCGCTATGCCCTAACAGATTCCATTCCTGCGTTTATTCATTCTATATTATTAGAACTTTCAACTGTAGATCATAAATGGCTGTATAGCATCACTAAGTACAGCACTGCTATTTGGAAAAATGGCTGCTACTTCTGTTTCCAAGTTAGCATAATTTCTCAAAGTAAACACTATATAATATTGCTTACATTTTCTTATACAGCCATTTTTTATTCATAATTAGTCATTTTAGACATTTTAAATGTCAGTTTGAGAAAATTGTGGAGTGGGTGGATAAAGATCTACCGAAAAGAGTGAATTGAAACCCACATGTACTGCTTATCAAGCCAAAACATGACCGAAAATGTTTGTTTGGCAAGGAATTTCTAGAATATTTGACATTTGAGTCCAATAGGTACAGGTTGCAAAACCGTAGCAAAATGAATTCAATCACAATCGACGAAATGAAGGTATTTGGGGAAGATTTGTATGTACATGTCAGTTGTAGATTTACCATTTAAAAGATGGTAATGATCACTTCAAATAAGGCAGGACGTGATTTCAAATGCAATGACCGTAAATCGTTGGGAAGAGATTTGTATGAATGTACGTAAATGCATGCTGTCCACTGTAGTGAACAAACTGTAGCAATTATTTAAAAGGAAATTTAAATAAAATTATTTTTTTATTATCACTAAGGTTTATTTTAAGTAGAAAAAGTACGAACATTTTTAACTTTTCTAGATCATGTGTATGCAACAAAGGGTTAGTTATCTTCGCCAAAAACAATTTTAAATGATTAAATTTGGATTTAAACAACATAAGGAAAAGCCATCATTACAAATTGTTCCAATTTTTAAAGGGCACTGACTTCTGTTATAAACTAATCTGTTCTTACCTCAAATTTCAAATGTATAGTAATTGTTCTTCCAAAACTTGTAACTACTTTGTAATTCATTGTTTTTACCTTTTTTTTTTTTTTTTTTTTTTTTTTTGTGCGCACGTACCTCGTAGGGTTTTGTGCCAGGAACTAAAATCAATTAATCAATCGATCGGGAGAATTTGCGCACTTATGTAGAATTTTCGAGAAATTTCTAACACCTGAGGGTGTATGTTGTTTCTAATCGGCTGTCATTAATTGGAATTATAAAACACTAATTGAATTTACAAAAGGATCTGGTGAAATTCCTGTCAGGAGTTGCGAAAAGCAAATTGAGGACAGAGGATTAAACAGAAAATAATAAATTAAGGGGACTCGTACACCTTAAAACCCCATAAGTTGGTGTTGGTGTTTTTAATTATGGCAAAGCACACTAGGGCTATCTGCCTAAGGGGAGGGATGCCTTCGTGGAGGACTTTCTAATAAAACCCCATAAGATTTTCGAATATGTGACTGTTGCAAGAATTGGGATAACTTATTTATTTTAAAAGCAATTACTTCCAACTTTTTACAGATGACTACATAATATAGCTGCTTTCTGGAAAAGTGATCAGAAAGTTTGTGTTGCCACAAATATTTTTATAATTTACTCCTCTTTGTGACAAAAGTTTTCGTCATGTTTGTGACAAAAGTCGTTTCCACCTTTCGCGCACAGTTTAAAACATTCTGTTGCATAATTTAATATATAGCTTTTATAACATTTGGAAACTACTGTGAACCAAAAAATTCTAAGAATTTCATGTTAAATTTTTATTTTGTTTGGAGTCGAGTTTACAAAATGCATTTTATTAAAAAAAATCTGTAATGTTTTCATCCATAAAATTTTTTAATATTAAAATATTCATCAGATTTTAGGTTCAGTTAAAAGATAGGGCTCTTATAAAGAATTCCCTCCAATTTCAAGTGTGTACCATTAGCCATTTTTAAAATATCGTGCGCGCAAGGTGGAAACGTGACGAAACATTTTGTCACAAAGCGAATTAAATTACAAAAATATTTGTGGCAACACAAACTTTCTGATGACTATTTCAGAAAGCAGCTATATTATGTAGTCAGTTGTTGGAAGTAATTGATTTTAAAATAAATAAAATATCTCAATTTTTGCAAGAGTCACATATTCGAAGGGTGTTAAGGGGTCTAAGGTGTATGAGCCCCCTTAAAATAACTTACGAATTATGAAAACCTAATTTACGAAATACCGAAATGAACGAAGAATTAGCTACAAAATAGATCTGATGCGTCAATAAATGACGTTACATTTACGAGTGCTTAATGAATACAAATAAAGGCACTTGGCGATGATGTGGCTGGCAAAAATTCATACAGGTCGGCGAGGGAAAAAACGCTCCGATTCAGCACTGTGAAGAATGGTTCCATATCTGTTCTGAACATTTGGATTTTTGGACCGACATGAAATAATGTTTGTCCAAAAAGTTGTCAGGTGCCTCCTTCGATTGAAGGTTGCTGAATCAAGCGTTTTACTGGTTCGTGTCAAAAGCTTGATGTAATGGCGATCTCTGTGTGCTTAAGAATTGAAATATTTCATTAAATAAAATTAAATTGAGCTGTGCCCAAATTTTCGCTTAAAGCCTGATATTATTAATTTGTCCAGTTCATAAAACTAAGTACACGTACAGAAAAAGCTTTAAATTACAGCTTTTAGAGCAGTTCCTGCACTATATATTGAAAGCAGTCTAATATAATAAGAGGCTTTTCGCACATTTTTTAGAGGATTGCAATAGCTGCTATACCGACAATAGCTGCGCGGTCGTACGGCACAGTACGGCGCCGAATCAAAAATGCGCTGGGTAATCATTCAAACAAGCAGTCCGTTTCGCTGATTGTATGAACAGGAAAAGTCTTGTCTTATTTGAGCGTGTTTTTGTCTTGTCTTATTTGAGCTTGTTTTTGTCTTGTCTTATTTGAGCGTGTTTTTGTCTTGTCTTATTTGAGCGTGTTTTTGTCTTATCTTATTTGAGCGTGTTTTTGTCTTGTCTTATTGATACTCAAGACATCGAAAAGGAGCCTATGAACTTTTATCCCTTTTAAATAACTCTATAAACTCTTAAGAACTCTAATTCCAATGTACTAATTAAAATTATGTGTTTTTATATCTTTATGAACTCAAATTCTTATGAACTCATAAAAACTCTGAATTCATCTCCGCAGCTATTACAGAACTTTCAAATTAGAATTAATTATCTTTTATTTATTTTATTAATTATCAAGATTTTTCTCAGAACTTTATTTAATGTATATGTTTATGTATAATGATTTAACGTATATATACAAATTTCGTATATTGTGTAGATAATAAAATTTTCATCAGGTACCACTGAGTGAGCAATAATGCTGAAAGTCCTCATGGCGGCACAGCTGCTCACCCAGTGGTCTCCTGCCTCCTGTCGTATTCGAACGCCCTTCAGGGGTCGACTCAGGTAAAACCTAGGTAGCTACTGATTAGGATCTGTGCCTAGGCAGCCTCGAGTATCTAAAATTAGTCTCTATAGGACTGGAGTCATCGCTGGCGATGGCTGTTTCAGGCTCGCTAGGGACCATATGGTACTGTTTTGTCCGTTCCGTTGGCTGCGGTGGAGCTATATAGTCAGATATTGATGGTTGTCCGGGGCGAAAGACCCCCGTCGGTGGAATTGGCGAATTCAGAGGGCCTTTAAACTGCTTGAGGTTTCCAGTGGGCTCTGGAGCCTCAAAACTGCATGTTCATATCCTTCCTCGGTTTCTGCCTGGGGGCGCCTAAAGCCAACGTCTGCATACCATGACGTAATGTTAGCGAGCCGGAATGGCGGCCCGGTCTGTCTGACAAAGTTTAAGTGACTTCGTTCTGCTGTCCGGGGTTGGGACCCCGGACAGCAGAATGGCCATATATTCAATAACAAAACAATTTATTTTCACAATATATTTATATTTGCACAATTCAGCAATATATTTGGTATCCAATGCGTTTAGTATACCATTTCGCTTCGCTTACAGTGTTACTTTTGTATAACATCTTGTTGTTGACTAATGCTGACTTGCCTGACCTACAGTCAGCCCAAGCCCACGAAATTCCTCGTGGCAAGGAACTCAAGATACGCCTGTCGTTCGCAACAGCCTTGAGCACCTTACAGGTGACAGTGCGATTTAGCTCTTTCGCCCCCGATTTTGATAGAGAGCACCCCGGGGAGCGACGGGTTCTAGCCTCTCGTACCCCTCTTTCCCTTACCCCCAACCTCTCGAGAAAACTTTTGGTCTTGCCATATATTTAGAGTGCGCCCGTGTCGCACAGACACTATACATTTACAAACATGCATGCCTTCTCCGGGATTCGAGCCTGGGCCTTTCGGCATGGCAGTCAGCAACGCTAACCTCTATACTGGTTGGGCGTCTTTTTGTAACCTAGTACAATTCTTCAATAAATATGTTTGAGTGTGGGTTTTAATAAAGCACAAAATGATTGCATATTTAGACAAATTAAAAGATAAAATGTAATTTTTTTGTCTTTTCATATTACATTAATAATGCTTACATTTTAAGTCTTAAGCATAAACAATTTCCCTTTAATACCGGGCCCACCAGCGGCCGAGCGGTAAAGTCTCTGAACACTGGTAGTTCGGTCCGAGTTTCGAATTTCGCGAACGGGCTGGCTGCATGGGTGTTTTCGTGGTTTTCCCCATGTGTAACGTGTATACGAGCCAGTTTCCCTTAGAAAGTCCTCCACAAAGGCATCCCTCCCCTTAGGCAGAGAGCCCTCGAGGCTTTGCCGTAATTAAATAACCCCTTTAATATCGTCACTGCAAAAAGGCGTCGCTAGGCATTTCCACGACGGCGCCGATTAGGCTTGGCGCGGGCTTGTACATAATTCGAAAGAAATCTGTCAAACAGGAAATATACGTTTAGGGGCAGATCCTTGTATATATATATACATCATAAATCCTCATTCAAAATAGATCTGCTTGATTTATTCTGTTTCGGAAAATCAAACTTTACACTTTTATCATAGTGGAAAAAAATTATAGATCTTTGAAATAATGGTCCCTTAATAATAACATTTTGGTTGTTTAAATTCTAGCATGTAATTAAAAAAATCTGACGTGTACACCACATGACTTCCTTGTGCGGAATATTAAACTATTTATACGAAATAAGAAAATATACGTATTTTTTCTTGCATTTCATTTAAATTTAATGAATTGAATTAAATCTCCTTCGTCGATACCGCATAAATCACAATAGAATAAATGCACTCTTTAAAATTTACTATATTTGTTTACCATAGCGGCATTCTGGCGTTAGTTTCACTTAACAGCGTTACATTTCATTCATTTGCAAAAAATTTATATCATTTGAAGAATTATCTAATCGTTGCCACATGTTCTATTCAAACACTATGATAAATCTAAAACGATGTATGAAATAAATTAAACAAACAACAAAAGATAGAAAAGAAACCGAGCATTCAGTTATTCTCATTCAATTAATTCAATTCTCACTTCGCGACAAGACAAAAATACACAAAAACTCAAAATATCTATATTACAATTTACGAATTAAATCTTAAACACTTATTTCCTCGAATAAATTCCAGAATGGATTAAACATGATTTAATTTGAAATAATAAAGGAAGGCGTTATCTTTGCTGTTGCGAAGCTTATTTCTCTAGATTGGCAACAAATCCACCATTCTGCTAAGTTTCAAATGTAAACAAATATAGCCGTTATGATATAAATAATTAGGCTTAGACATACTTAAACAACTTTTAAATTGTTGACAACAATTTTAAAAATATTGCATGCAGATTTACTAAAGGCATAAAAACCTTAACCGGAAGATAAAAACAACATAATTCAATCATTTTTAAAGAAAAACGCACAATTTACAAACATATTAGAATAAAGAAACGTCACTGAGCAGAGTAACAGAGTGGATATATAAATATATTTATATACTTTTGGTGCGGCCGATTGCAACCGAAATAGGAGGTTTCAAAGTTCTGAGACTAATCAATTTTGAGTTATGCGAGATACATACGTACGTACGCACAGACGCCACGAAACGTTCTCTTTAGAATTCATTTTAAATCAATTTTATAACCTTTTTTAGAGGAAAAAGAGTCCTTTATTCTGTCCCTATGTACAGATGTCACGCAAAAACATCGCTAAATTGCATTTGATAGCCGTCAAAATGGATATTTTCTTTGAAATATGATACCCAAAATTTTTCGCAATTACGATGCTTCCTTTTTACTTCGTACAAGGAAGTAAAAAGCATTGTATTTACAGCAGAAGACAAAAGAAAAAAAATTGTGTACACCACATGACTTCTTTATACGGAATATTAAATTATACGCAATTTTTCTTGCATTTCATTTAAACTTATTGTATTGAATTAAATCTACTTCGTCGATAGCGCATAAACCATAGTAGAGTAAATGCATTCTTAAGAATTCACTCTGTTTACCATAGCGACACTCTAGCGGTATGTTCACTTAGCAGCGTTATATTTCGTTCATATTATAGCTCAGAATGCACAAAATTTATATCATTTGAAGAATTCTCTAATCGTTCCCACTTGTTCTATTCAAATATAATAAATGTAGAACTATGTATATAAGAAATTAAGCTAACAAAACAAAAAAGAAATAGTTTTTCACAGACGATTCAGTATTTCTCATTCAATTAATTCAGTTCTCACTTCGCGACAAGGCAAAAATACATAAAAACTCCAAATATCGGTCTTAAAAATTTTGAAGTAAATCTTAAATACTTAGTTCCTCGAAAAATTCGAGAAAGGACTAAGCATGATTTTATTCGCAATAATAAAGGAAGTCTTTATCTTTGTTGTTGCGAGCTTAGTCTCTCTAGACTGGCAACAAATCTACTATTCTGCTGTTTCAAATGCAAACAAATATGTCCTCCACGTTATTAAAAAATTAGGCTTAACCGCATTTATTCAAATTTTGATGGCTCTAGGTACCGTTGTTTTATTACAGTGCAAGAAACATACATACATTCATGCAGATTCTTCATTATTTAATGTCTTTAAATATAATAAAGGGCTATAATATTGAGTGGCAACAATCTGAAAAGTGAGGCAACGCAAAATGCCAAAACGAAATTAATAGTCATTCTGGGCAAATATCCACTTTGGACTAAAAATTAATTGATTAATGATCAGATTTATCTTTTACTTCTGTTTAATAATTATAATAAATATTGCTCCTAAATATTGCTTTTTTCACTGTTCCGTTAATTATACGAATATGGGAATATTTAACTATTGAAAGAATTGATTCATTGGCAATAGAATAATACAGAAAGAAAATTTCTGAATAATGAATGACCTCCCCTAAGGTATTATTTACTAGTATTTCATCTAGCTTTTTTTTATTTCTCGATTATATTCACAAGTATGGTAGCTTTTCAAATATTTTCTAAAATAAAGGAAATAAAAAGTTAAATAAATAAAATAAATAATAAAAATAAATAAATTTTAAAAAATTTAGTTTTGAGTGAAAACCTATGACAAAATTGTTTCGGATTTGGACAGAAAAATGCACTTTTTTCATAAATTCAGCGTAAGTATTTAAAGTACGATATTTTGCCTTTACGTAAGATATCAGGATTATCAAAGAACTAAAATAAATCCTATTTATAAGAATTTGTTTTATAATCTGTGAAATTTCCAAAGCTTTATAGCAGGTACTCATTTCCTACTCTGAAATTTTAAATTAAGGAATTTGCACCGAGCAATTTTTAAAAAATCACCAAAATATTTCCTTGGTAATTTTGAAGTTTTCAATGTTGGTTTGGATAACTGAATAGCAAATTTTTGCATTTATTAACATATACTTTAATAATTTGAATATTTGGTTTAATGATTCTGGATTTTCAAAAAATAACCAAACATGTTAATTAAACTGGCGGTTTCAAATAAATTTATTTAGAAGATTTATCTTTGCTATCTTCAATGGCGCGAGCAATGAAGTTCTGAGGTTATTATTGTGTTCGTTAAGATATTTAATATTTCTGTAATCCTTTCTATTATTTACGTGTCCCCCCCTAAGAACATCTCTCCCTGCACGGAAGGAAGAGATGTCTTCGTGGATGACTTTCTAAGGTAAACTGGCTCGTATGAACCAGTTACACATGGCGAAAACTACGAAAATGTGAATGCAGCTAGCACGTTCGCGGGATTCCAACCTCCGATCAAACTACGGCTAATAGGTAGTTTGGCGACATTTTGGTAAGGCAATAAAGGTTACTAGCTAGGGCTTTAGCAGTGTACATGGATGAAGTCAAGAGTGTGCGCAATGCGATATTTGTGCAATTCTGGGGTTTTTTTGATACCGTGTATGTGCAATTCTTAAAAACACGGCAAGCAGCTTGCGATTCTGCACTTTCTCCCAATTTCGCACCTAATCTTCGTCATGATTAAGCACTTTTGTTCCATAAAAGTTCTAGCATAAGCGTAATTCGGCTAGCAAATTGTTGGAAAAGATATTGAGTAAAAAAAAAAAATGCCTTTACTTCGTGAAAACAAAATGGCGTCCAAAAACAAACTAGCAGGGTTGGTCACCAAATTTTTCGCCAAAAAGTTGCCAAGTTATCATAATCCGAAGATTAACCCAAACTACCAGTGTTCAGGGATTTTACCACTCTGCCGCTCGTGACCGGCGAGAGCTTCTGTCATCAGTTATTAGTTCAGCGTGAGTTCAGAGTGTTGAGATATATATATTAGCTTCGCTCCTTAGATGCCTTTGCATTGCGTTCTGTTTAATTTTCTTAGTGGTTTGAAGTGTAACTACTGATTGCACTGTGTGATACTGGGAAGACTTGTACGGCTGTCGGTGTGGAAAGTTTCAGAACTATGAAGTGTTACTTTTGGTCAAATAAATTTCATCAGGCTATCATCGATTCTGCGTACTTTCAATCTATAACGAACTCGAACGCACGCAACAATATTATGTAATTCTGCTTAACATTACCTGTAAACAGAGCTAACGTGCAAATGAAAGTTTAAATACAATTATAAAGTCCTGACTTAATTGATAACTCATGGCTCAAGTATACATCGGCGATATATATATGTAATAAATTCAAACTCAGAAGCAATGACCAGGACAATTGCAATATATTCAGGAGCAGGAATTTGGATGGCTTAGTAGTGTTAATGCATAATGACTAGGATATTGGAGGCGAAGATAGATTAAATCTTCAGTTTTATTTTTTGGGCAACATGTTGCGGCTACACACAAGTCGGCAGATTAAATGTGCCTGTTCCAAAAGGCTTACATTTTTGATAATTTTGTACCAAGAAAGCATAGCAGACAGACAGCCGTGTAGCTAGGCCAAAGCGTGGAAAGAAAGTGCGTCATGTTCAGGATGAAATCTGAAGTCAAACTGGGTTAGTTTTGGTTCTCAATACATTGTGATTGGACAAGTTAATATTGCTCTAAAATTACTATAGGCTGCTTGAGTTTTAGATCCATTTACATCACTATAATTACGTAAGAGTCATATGACACTGAATAGTCTCGAAATGACGCAGTGCAAAGAGGAGTTACTATTTTTAGATCAGAGGAGGGAAATTTACGTTGCGAATTTAATCTTTATACATACATATATATATATATATATATATATATATATATACACAGGGTGCCCACGAAAGTTCAGTACCACCCGTTTAATTGCCGAATGGCTGCATCTATAGTCTTATGACTATCTTCGATGTAGAAGTAAAGTGGCTATACGCTATACTAGATTAGGTAGCTTTCAGCGCCATTTAGTGGAAAACAGCAGAGTTAGCGTCCGTATCTCGAAAACCGAAGACAGCTGGTCACGCAGCGTATCTCCCTTAAACGTTTTACAACCTGTAGGGTGGTTTTGTGTGAAGGACGCGGTCCTGCAATAAAATGTTGCCAACGCAACCGCGCTACCGATAGTGTCTTGCGCTCACATTCGCCGTAAGTAGAACCATCTCACAATAATCATTTTTTGAAAATCGCTGCATGACCATGAGCTTCAACATGGTACAACCACGAGGAGATATCACTTTTATAGCTGTCTCAGGTGAACAAGTGTGACGTTTCATACATCATTTCGCACACCAACGCACCCATTCGCGCACCAAGCTCAAGCTGCATTGAGTTGATGCGTTTTGCGACACGATTGTGCACGATCTGTATGTTGTCTACTCTGTTTGTAAAGACAATCAGTACAAGGATGCACTCCGCGAGATTCTAACCACAGTCTTCTCGAGTGGGAATTACAAGCGACGTCACTGCCGCGATCATAGCCGAATTCTTCGCATTTGAATTATAAAATTCAGTTCAACAGCAATATCGCAAAATAATTTTGAAATGAGCGCATCTTTAGAATTTCCGAAATACAGTCTTGTTTGTTAATCAGAAATTCGTTGAAGTGTTATATATGAAATCCATAATAAAACAAATTTCAGATTCCAAATTAGGGCTTAAAGGTGGCCATATTCTGTGGAAGATTACGTTTGTTTTATCACAATGCGAGAAACATACATGCATTTATGCAGATTCTTTATTATTTAATTTCTTTAAATATAATATAGGGCGATAATTTTGGGTGGGAACAATTTGAAAAGTGAACCGACATTTAAAAGATTTCAACGCAAAATGCCGAAACGAAATTAATAGCCCTTCTGGGCTAACGCCCTTTGGGCTAAAAACTAAGAGATAAACGAAGAGTAAATAAATATTTTGTGTTTTTTCATATGAATGATATACGAGTATTTAATGAAAAGTTCGCCAACGTGTCATTAATCGGCGGCGGTTTATTTATTTTATTTATTTTTTTTTAGGAGTCCACATATAAGTCGAACCCTTTCTTCAAAGTTCGATTTTTATCCTTAAGATTGTCGACTTATACACGGGTAGATACGGTATATGTAATGCCAAATTTATAAACTTTCAAATTCTTTAGCGAAGTTTTTTTCATTAAATGGGAGGTGATCAAAGAACAAGTCTCTTAAATGCATTTCTAGTTCAAAGCGATTTGATCTAGAAACATTCAGAGCAGAAATAATATCTCTGATTCTATTCTCTTCAGCTAATAAAGATACTAGAATTTGTTAACAATACTTTTCTTGAGATTAAAAATCGATGACTCGTAAAGTGGAAAAGATTTTCACATGGCAATACAGTGAAAGTAAATCTTAACATCCACTGAAAATTGTCATATATAATAATTGCTAAAATACATGTACAAAGTTAAGCAAGTTGATATTTGAGTAAGATTAAAATTATAAACTAATTGCATAAATACAAGAAAATTTGTAATTTCAATACGATAACTTGGACAGCAAACTTGTCAATGTTTTATAATTTTCATTAAAAAAAAATTGTTCTGTAAATGTCCTAAAAGCACTTGTTTCCAGAAAGCTATTTAAAAACAGACAATCTCGGAAACAAGGGCCACTTGGACTTAATAACAGGTCCAATTTTTAAATCAAATCAATATATTTGCTCTTATGTGAATAATTTTTAAACATTAAATATCACTATTTATAAATTACTTGCATATGAATGATAAAAGTCCGAATGGATATTGACAGTTTCACAGTCAGAAGACTGGAGATTATTCAATTATCAACTACTTTTCCGCATCAGTAGGTTTTTGTAATGGTACTTACTATACAGGTATTTAGACTCGAAAAGAAACACGCTAATGTGACAATCAAAATCGTAAAAACAACCTTGTATTTAGCGTAGGTATAATGAAACACTCAATCGATTTCGAGGGCAGCTAGAGGTCCCTCCTCATCAGGAGAAAGAAATACCTAGAAAGAAGAAAATAAGAAGTTCAGATGTTGAGCGTAAGGTGCATTTGCCCTTCGCTCCCTATTTCGCTAATTTTTCTTGTCCTTTATGCTTGATCAGATAGCCTGGCTCAGTAAAAGTAGGCGGCCAGTGCAACTCTGATTAAAAATCTAGTTATAACCACGTGCAGTGCTGATAAGGTTTCTATGACTCCTTCTCCTTTATTTTCTTCTTTCTAGGTATTTCTTTCTCCTGATGAGGAGGGACCTTTAGCTGCTCTCGAAATCGATTGAGTGTTTCATTATACCTACGCTAAATACAAGGTTGTTTTTACGATTTTGATTACACAGGTATTTGTTTCTTTACTGAAAAAAAAAAATCTTCTTTGCAATTTAACTTTTTTGTTTGGTGGTTTTTTTTTGTTTTACAAGTTTTGAAACAGATTTAGACACACTTACTTGTAATAGAATTAAAAAATCATCTGATTGCAGAGTAATCAATTCTGTTTGTTACACAAAATGCAGCAGAACATCCAGAATCAAATTCACATTCAAGTACAATATCGTGCATATTCCTAATATGCTTTCTTAATTGTTGATAGGTTAATTAATTTCTGCCGCATGATAGGCCAATTAAACTACCACTTACTGATTCAGGACGTACATCATGCACATTATGTAAATGGCGAAATAAATTAGTACGAAACTGAAAATATCTTCAAGCAAAAAGTGCACATTTCTTTTTCAAGACTAATCCATCCAGAATGAAGTAACTTTGTATCCAATGCTAGAATACTATGCAAGAAACTAAAATAGCGACGAATGGGCATACAATCATGTAAGAAAATTAAAATGGCGGTGATAAAATTTTGCTACACAAATTCGCCAATTCCTACGACAACCCGAGAGGATTTCGGTTAGAATTGAGACGCTCCTATATAAACGGCTAGAGTCCATCATTTAAAAAAAAAAAAAAAAAAAAAAAATGTCTAACGCATCTCATAAAACATTTCGCGGTAAGAAGTGCAAAGATTTTGAATACCTCTCATGAAGTTTAAGATATCTCTCTCTCCTTTCAACATGCTTTAGGGATGTAATGGTAGCGCATTCGGCGCGTAGGTTACAGGTTCGAATCCCGGCGAAGGCATTGCACATTTTTCACATCACAACCTAATGACCTCTAGCCCGAACTAAAAGGTGGTTGACGATAATTCGTCAATATCAGGATTTGGCGACTGCGTCCGCTAATCCCCAGTCGTCCTTTAAAAGTGGATAAGGTAAGTTCTCAGTCCTTCCAAAGCATGCTTCTCATGTAATTTACCCATTAACGTCAAAATAAAAAAAAGGTTACACACGCGTGATATACCCATTATGGGGCAAATAGGGCGCTGAGAAAAAGAGACTAAAAACCTAGTACTTCCAGCATGCCTTCGTGGAATAACGGTAGAACACTGGGCAAGCATTCGAGAAGTCTAGATTCGAGTCCCGACGAAGGCATTGCACATTTTTGATATTTCATGCTTCAAAATAACCTAATGACTGTACAAAGTAATCTCTTTTTTCCTCATTTGGGTCAATCTCTCTTAAAAAAATTTAAAAAAATCAGTCTGTTACTTTTTTTTATATCGTTTAACTTCTTTTAACTTAAAGGCTCTTTATCTTCTTTCACCGAAGGACTATTAGTTTCGTTTTGGCATTTTGCGTCGGACGGATAAATGTCGGTTCACTTTTCAAACTGTTGCCACAAAATGTTAGAGTCCTGCATTATATTTGAAGAAATTAAATAATGAAAATCTGCGTAAATGTATGTATATTTCTCACATTGTCATAAAATAACGGTACATAGAGTCATCAAATTTTGAATAACGTAATCCTCCAACGAATATGAGCATGTGGAAGACCAAATTTGAAATTTGAAATTTGTTTTATGATCGATTTCCTATTTTTTAAAACTTTGACGAATTTTTGATTAACAAACTCAAGGATTTCAAAGCGAGCAATGGCAACGTTGTGCAGAAAAAATTTTTTTATCTCCAGCGCGTGAGTCTCTGTATCGGAAATTCTAAAGATAAGCTCGTTTTAAAACTATTTTGCGATATTGCTGTTGCACTGGATCTTATGGTTTAAGTGCGAGGAACATGATATTTAATAAAGAAAGGTAACACACAAAATGTTAAAAAACGCCCCTTTGGACGTAATTTAAAATCTGAAACATTTCAGATTTTTTTTTTTTTTCCTAGTTCTTAATTTGTTATTTCACGATCTTCCTTCTAGGCTAATTCTTTGGTTTCTCCTTTTTCCATATGTAAAAATTCTTTGCAGTCTATTTCTTTTTCCAGGTTGTACGATTTCTTTGGCTCAGTCGAAGGAAATTCAGTAAAATTGTTGGCAACTTTTAACGAGAAGTGATGCCAGTAATCATTGATTGTTGACGAATTAAAATGTTGCTTTCTGTTGGCGTGAAGGTGAATTGTGGTAGTACTTCACTTGTGGGTATAATTCAATGAAAAAAAAAAAAAAAAAAAAAAAACTTAGACGCAGAATATAAATAAATGAAAATTATATTATAGATATCATGCAAAAATACGTCCAGCGTTGCATGATTAAGACAATATTGTTTATTTTGAAATAAGAATTTTATTACAGTAAGACCCCGCTTAACGCTGTTTCGGTTTAGCGCTCTTTTATTTCAACCCGGGGATTCCACGAAATCGCTCGCAGCATACGGGGATTCCCCGAAATATTATGCAGCGATAGGTTTCAAATACATATCCGAAAGAGTGTACTTGTATTTCTTGTTTGGTGTGGTATTGTACAGACATATTTTGAAGGGGTAAATGTGGAAGATGTCGAAGAAATAATTCAAGAAGCAGCGGCTAGTCTTTCTAATGATGAGCTCAAGGAATTAACTGAACAAGAAGAAAACAAAAATGTTGACAGCAGTGATTCAGAAGAAGAGCAAAAAGAACTTTCGATGGCGTTTGTAAAAAGGAGTTTGTCTACCATAACTGAAATAATGGATCAATTCTTTGAAAATGATCCGAATTTTGACAGGAGCTCAAAAGTAAGGCGTGGTGTTAGAGATGCTCTATCCGTCTATGAAGAACTTTTAAGAGAACAACGCAAAAGAAAAAGGCAAACAACATTACATGCTTTTGTCACAAAAAGGCAGAACACTGAAAACGCGGAAGGCTAACTAAATATGACTGACTTAGAATTTTGTTTTTTTTTTAAGAATATTCGTTTTGTTGTTTATATTTTGTTTTTATTTTTGCAAGAAATAATAATGCGGTATTAATTTGGTCTTTAAGAAATAAATGTTTGGTTTTATTTTTATTAAAAAAACATACTTTTTAAATTTAATACCTAACCAATTTCCTAGCCATCTTCCCCTAACCCCAATATTTACATGTAAAGATAGCGTCGTTTAGCGCTGTTTCGCATTACGCTCTACTTTGATGGAACGTATCCCCCGCGTTAAGCGGGGTCTTACTGTATTACTATTTTTATTATTATTGTTTATTTTTCAAAAGTACGTTTTGTTTTATTATTGTGTGAAGTTTGTAACTATATTTCTTTTTGTGTGTGTGTGTGTGACAACAACACTTCTGTAATTCTTCGATTTGTTCTTTTAGATGTGTGTCAAGTTAGATGGCGTAATGTTTCGAAGAAATGAAACACGTTGTTTCAGAACATTCCTTCTTTAGAAATATGTAAAATAAATTTTTTTGTTTTTTGAATTTGGATTATGCAAACGTTATTTAGTTTGAACATCCAGAATAATAGTTGAAACACAAAGTTTTCGGAATCAAGTGCAGAATTCGTGACCTCCTAGAGAAGTGCTCCTCTTCTACTGTGCTGTTAAGTCCGCATCAAGATCTCACTGACATGATAGTATGAGAAATGCTGAATCAATACGGTTTAGAATAAACTGATTCTAGAGTAGAATGAAAAATATACAGATATATAGAAAATGACTTGTGGACATTATGGTAAGTAGTTGTCATTCTTTTGACGGTATTTTCGATTGTAGAATCATAATTCGTGTAATTGTCCTGTATTTCTTTATTTTGCTGAAGAAGTTGGGCCCTGTAGGGATTCAGAAATATATTAAAAATATATTCAGAGTTTGGACTATTAGTTTCGTGTGTAACTGGTAATTTCTCACGTATCAGGGAGAGTTAAGTATAGTATTTTACTATACAATGATAATTTTCCAATTTCTATGATTATTTACAATGATTATTGTAAATAATCATAGAAATGATTATTATTAATTACAATGATTATTTTCCAATTTCTGAATAGAAATATTTAAAAAAAAATAATTTGCCATTTGCACAACCTACTGGCTACTTATATTAAATTTGAATTTAAAAAATATTAGATTAAAAATTGATTACCATTTTTACTCTCAAAATTCAAGCTATAATAATTTAATTCTAAAATTCACTGTGAAATTTGGGCCTATTTGAGAGAGTTCAGTTTCTTTACGTCTGTTATTTCACTTAGTTTTAACCATAAATTAGAATCCGCTTTTTATTTTGTTCTATATTTATTTTTCAAAAATAACGTGGAAAAAAATCCTCGTTCACATAAATAGGCTGTGCAAAAAGGCAATGCAAATTTAATAGGTTTATTTGAAATGCCTATAAATTATTTTTTTACGTTCAGCCAAAAGTTGAAAAGTTTTGAATGTTTGAAAATGTTAAAAATGAAAGTTTGAAAAATTTTTGAAATCTTCATTTAGAGTTCGATCATAGGAAATGTCTATCAATTGTTCTTTTTCTTCAGGAGATTTTGTAATTTAGTAGTTAAAAATACTTTGCGTACCACCGGTTAAGAATCGCTGCTGTAGATTATTTTTGTAATCTTAGATTATGAGAGTTTTAAAATTCTATTTACATTGTATTGAGTAGTTAACAACAACAAAATTATGAAAGCACTTCATTTTTATTGCAGATCTTAAACACTTTAGCTTTCTCATGAGATATATTTCATGAGACTCAGTTGAAAGACTGAAATTTATTTTAATTTTTTGCATATTTTATGATATTTGTATCTAATAGTTTCTTGTAATTCCCAGATGATAATGCTTTACGCTATTATTAAAAACATATTACCATTTAAGTTAGTATATAATAGTTATGATGTAATAATAGTTAGTATATGATGTTTTACTGAAAATTTGCTTTAGACATTCGCCCAGATTTTGACTATAATTCAAGGAAACACCCTGAAAAAATGCGTGTTCATTTCAAAATATCAACAGTTTTTTGTTATATGGATTGTTCAAGATAGATATGCAGGAATTTAACAAAAAATATATTGGGTCAGTCCATAAATTCGTGCGCGTTTTTTGGTAAATTTTTAAATAATATAAAGAAACACAATGTAACATTTTAATCAATTATAGATTTTCCTCCATTATCTACAATGTCTCGCCATCTTACAGGTAGCTTTTTTATGCCATTGCTGTAGAAAGACTGTGGTTTTGATGAAAAAAAAAAAAAAAAAAAAAACTTGAAAGTTCATTGTGTACATCCCGTTTAGAATTTAAATTTTTTCCCAGTAAAAAATTTTTTAAGGCACGATTGTAAGGAATTTTCACTTATTAGTGAAAATCACTTGGGCCAATATCTGGGGAGTAAGCAGGATGTGGCAAAAGCTTTCAATTAAATTCACTCATTTTTTGCACCGTTGTTCGAGCCGTATGCGGTTTAGCGTTATCACGATGAAATAATACTTTCTCGATATTCACCCATCGTGGGCGTTTTTTGATCCATTCTGAGTTTAGACGGCAAAGTTGTCACTATAAACTTCTGAATGAATCGTTTCATTTGGTTCTAACAATTCAAAACGTCCTGAACGGGGTTCATCATCCATGCTGCTTTTTCCAACTTTAAATTTTTTAAACCATTTCTGGGCAGTCCTTACACTAATAGTTTATTCACCATGTACACTATTAATTTTTATCGCTGCAAACCTGGCAGATTCACCACACGAAAATAAGAAATGTAGCACAGCACGCTTGTACTGATTATCTATATTCATCTTCTATGGGTACTAAAATGCGTTCGATATTTACAAAAGTTGGTGATATGTTAGTCAAACGATGACAAGTTGCAACAGGTTCAAAATTGTATTATTTCAATAAATGCGTCATAGTGAACTCCACGCATACTCTTAATGTGCACGAACTTATGGACTGACCCGATATGTGATATAGAACTATGCAGGGTTAGAAGGCATCCGCTGTTACAACCGCTGTTTGTTGTATTAGTTTTAACTTGACTTCATTCATTTTGTATTCTATTAAAATAACTAGAAAGAATTCGAAAATATATTTTAATGCAATTACAAATGAACTGATAATACGCAAAGAGCTATTTCTTTATAGCTTTCTACATATATTTTGCTGTAAAGAAATAATGGATTCGAGTCAAGAAAAACCTTTCATTCACCACGGTCAATGTGACACTTCCTTAATCTTTGTACATTATATCCATGACAAAGTACGTACGTACTTTTACCCGTCAGTTCGTCTGCTGTGTAATGCAACAGTTCTGACACTCTGGGAAGAAATAATGGAAAATTAGAATAAAACTTTGGCAACAGTAATTACTGAAATTTATTTTCAAGTTCCGTATTATTCTGCGTTCACAGTTTATTTATCTGGGTTCACAGTGTCCACTCGAAATTCGAATGCGAGACGCGTCACGAACATATCGCTCTCCAATCTTACTTCGTTAATAGAAGGTAGAGGTAATGTCATGGCCATGGCCACCATTTCCATCACATTTGCTGATCTCTGTTTCTTGCCGTTAGAGAAGCTGTACTGAGGCCTCAAATGAGACTATTAGTACAACCTACGAAAAATAAAAATTTGTTTCATAATATTTCATGTAAAAAGAAAACTAAGCCAAGATTCATTCAATCATAAACTAACCAAGATTCATTCAATCATATAATTTCAGTTTAAGCATGTCAGAATTTATATGCTGGGTGTTTTGCTTACTTTGACTACAAATTTAAAAAAAAAAAATTGTTTTTGCCTCGTTTTCTATCGAAGTGGACAAATTATGTGATAAACAAGGTAAATTTAGCATTTGGGATTTTTTTTTTGACAAATGGTTTTCAAGGCAAAGGCTGGGACACGTGTATGTCCCAGCCGTAGTTAACGGTAAGAAACGTATGTCCCACACGTAGCGATGGACTTACTGTAAGCCCACCTATTATTGTGGAAAACATTATTATATGAAATAGATTTTCATCGTATGGTACAGGGTAAAAATCATTCTTTGCGTAACCCGACATTTCACATTGGGCAGCTCATATTTGTTCTTTTCGCTACGTTCATTTGTGTATAACGAACACGGCGGCGTCTCGATTTTCCAAATTTTGGAAGGACGATCCCCAACAGTGAGAAAATTGTAAGTACTTTTTAATCCCAGTAGTCATTTCTAAACTTTCAGTGAGACATACATATTCCGTTAGTAGTGAAAGGGTAAACGAATACTTTGTTGCAAATAGGCAGGCAAACAAACAACTATTCCGTACCAAAATATGTAATACATGGTGTAAGAAAAATATTTTATTTATTTCAATAATGCAAATGTTTATGAATATTTTCACTTTGTGAATTACAAATCACGAGAGCTTCATGTAATTTCCATGTATTATAAATTACCCGGTTACAGTGTCAGGACTAAGTGTCCTTGCAACGCATACTCTTGGCAAACATATTGGTGACAGTATCAAGGTCCTGATCTCGAACAGTGAGCTGAAGGCAGCTATGTTCTCGTGAGTACTAGAAGAACTACAACGTAAGAAGGGTGTAAAAGACCCTTTTATTTAAATCACTATTTACAGTAACTCCCAGCTCGGGAGTGATAACAGAAAAATAATAACCGCGCTTGGGTCTAAACTGAACAATCAAACAATTTAAAGTAAAGCTTAAGTAGACATTTAAATAGGCGCCGTTCTCAGAGCTTAAACGCGAGATTTGGCCTATCTATGGTGCGTAGCAAGCCTTAGCTAAGTACTAACGCACTTAAATCACTTCAATAAGTATTTAGAGTAATAGCGCTAAGGCGTAAGAATTTAAATACTAACTAGTCTGGCGAACGTCCAACGAGCCGAAGTGGTCTGAGACTAAAAGCTCTCTCGCACTTGAGAAGTTTCTCACTAACCTTAAATGCAAAAACTTGGCTCCAAAAAGAAATTAGCATAAAGCTGAACCGGGCGCTCATTCTGAAGGGAAGTTGAAATAAGAGTTTACAGGAAAGGGTAACTTAAAATAAAAAGAAATTTGGTTAGTTTAAATTAAAACCTTACATACTTCCCGCCAGAATTGGCAAAAGTTGAACTATAACTATACTGGTCCAAACGGACCTGATTGAAACTTAGCGATTCTAAAAAAAAAAAACTACATCTTAACTTCTCCTAACCTAGGCCAATCTTTTACAAAAATAGAATTTCCTACAATTTGCAGACGAATGAACTGGACTTTACATACATCTTCATCTGTTTTGTGTTTATCTCTTTCGCACACTCCTTCCAGCAACATCTAGAAGGAAAGATACTTCAGTAAAACATAATAACAATAAGTGCTAGGTTACAAAGACTTGTTTTCTTACCGTGTAACTTCACACACACATAATCATTCAAGCAAAAATTAAAATTTTTTCCAATGCTCTGCACCGGTGTTGGATGAAGAGCGAACCGCAATTGCGAGTGTTTTTGTCCGGGGGTGTTCAACTCTACCACATACGTTCGACTTGACCCCTTGGGTACGGATTTATTTGAGAAAATATTTGCATGTGGAACGGATATAATTTTTGGTTGCTTGGAGTAGAATGTAAAAGCAGTACATTTTACGTAAGAATTTATTTATTTCTAAAATATTGTTGACATATGAATATATTTAAGCTGTCTTCACGTAATTAGAATTGCAAAACAAAAATAAATTAATAACAAAATAAAACTAAATGAAATAAATTCAAGCTATAACAAAAAACCAATTACTAATAATTATGCAGAGTGTGATATTTTTCAGAGCAAGTAAGTAAATGCAGTGCTACTTTGCATTGTTTGCACTGCCACATAGTCTCTTTCCTAATATTATGCTTATAACAAACACGGCACCATTTTCCAGGGTACTGCTTGGACTTAGTTGACGGAATGTTCTGAGGAAAGTGTGCCCAATTTTTCGCTGCCAAACGAAATGGTGTATCGCTACTTGACGGGCGTCCAGGACGTTTATAATTTGGCAATGACAATTGCTCCAGCAATTCTTCGGCAGTATCGGCTTGGTTTGGTTGTGCAGTTGATTTTAGAATATAAAGCATGAGCATTATAAAAGGTCATATCTATTAGATAAAAAAACATTTTCTTATAACTGGAAAGCACGCTAGCAATTGGTCTTGTTTATCAACGCCTCCCATATCTTTATTATACTCAAGCACAGATGCCGGTTTTATAATATTTTCGCTATCGCCACCTTCATTTTTTCTCCTTTTGCCTGTGTTTATCAAATCAGCATTTGAATGTTTGGTGCTATAGTAAATGAATTATCCGGTGCTAGGGAAAACAAGCGAATGACGTCTCTGAGACGTCAAATGTACCCAAGAGTTTAATTTTTGGTTTGACGTCTTAGACACGTCATCCGCTCCTGGGGGGGGAAGTGAATGACGTGTCTCAGACGTCAAATGTACCCAAGGGGTTAACTTTAGTTAGACATACGAAGACTTCAGAAGACACCCTATAAACAGCTAAACATGAGGTTCTAACTAGCTTCATGTCTAGCACTTTATGTGTTTGGTGGAGAGCCTATATTAACTTGCATACTATTGCTTTTAGCTCACATTTTTTTTCATGCATACCATTCCTAGTTTACATAAAATTTGGTTCATTCCAAAATTAACTTTGCACTTAACGTGCATTGATACAATAAATCTATTTTGTTACAACATTTCATAAAACTTTTAACAATTTCATAAAAATCACAAGATGCAATAAAAGCGTTAAATTTCTAAGTTTACAGCAAATGCTTCTATATTCTTTTTCAAAGTTCTTTTCTTAACATCGCATTTTACTGGGACAAAAGTCTACACTAAATTGTGTTTTACTTCTACCGACTTTAAAAATTTACAAGTCGTTCGACAAGGCATTATAATACCAAAACATTTAGCTAACATTTTCACAGGAAGATTCCATAACTACGTTCTGACCGGAAGTAGTAAGTTGAAGTTAAGAGTTTACAGGAAAGGGTAACTTAAAATAAAAAGAAATTTGGTTAGTTTAAATTAAAACCTTACAACCATGGACCTTATAAGAGACAGACTAACCCAGTGGGCGGGGAGCGCGTCACCGACATGCCGGCAAGAAAGAGTAGGGACGATCTAGTTTACTTTAACACTGAAATCTATGGCGTTTGTATCACATAAGTCTTTTTAATTATTAAATGTGATACGTTGTTATGAGCCACAGTTTTTTCCAAACAGGATTAATATGTCTCATTAAAGCACTTTTTACTGCATTTCGCGCATTTTTATCACGCGTAATTCTTGTAAAAACACCTTTACTTTGGTAAAACGGTAAAACTCTAAGCACAAAATTTATGAACTTTATTTTGCGTAAAAATAAACTAAATTAAATAAGATTGATAGTACGTGATGCTTTGAGATAAAGAAGGTAAAATTATACAAGATCTGATAATTTTTAAAAATATTTAATGCACATTTCCAGCCAGTGATTTTCCAAACTATAATAACATTACAAAACGATCATATTTATTTCATTATATGATCATTAAATTATTAATATTAAAATGGATTAGTTATTTTAATAATTCATAAATTTAGGAGTATAAAATTTTCTGAGCGTAATGAAGGAAAAAAAAGATAAAATAAAATCTAGAAGCCCTCTTTTTTTAAAGTTTTGTGTGTTACCTATATTTATTGAATATCATGTTCTTCGCCCGTAAACCACATACATTTGAAGACAGCATATCTTTAGAATTCCCGCACTGGAGATAAAAATGTTATTTTCCGTACAGTGCTCGCTCTGAACTCGTTAAGTTTGTTAATCAAAAATTCGTTAAAATATTTCCAAAATATGAAATAGATTAAAACAAATTCGAAATTCGGCCGTCCACATGCCTATGCTCGGGTGGAGGATTACATTATTCAAAAGTCGATGGCTCTAGATACTGTCGTTTTTGTCACAGTGCGAGAAACATACATGTATTCATGCAGATTTCTACATTATTTCATTTCTTTACATATAATACAGGGCGATAATATTTAGTAACAACAATTTGCAAGGAGACACGGACACTTATAGTAAAACAGCGCAAAATGCCTCTTCGAAACTAAGAGCCTTTCTAGGCTAACGCCGCGTTGGGTTAATAAATTAAATTAACAGTAAATCAAAAAATCTTATGCAGAACTAAAAATAAATTAAAAAAATAATCACTATAAAATACAAGCAAAATTAATTATTACGGTTAAATACAATTTTAATGTTAGAATTAAATGTATAAAAATTAAGATGTCAAACGTGATTATCACTATGATGCATTATGAAATATAATTGAAATAAAATTCCTTTATAGAAATTGTGCTATAATACTCATCTATAATTTAAAAAAAGCAGCACAATTTAGAATTTTAAACAAAACTTTCAAAAATTCGTTTTTAAATATTTTAGTATTTTTTACTTATTAACACCAATAAAAAGCATAAAAATTGCAAGACAAAATTGTTTGTTTGAAATTTTTTGTTAGTTCAGATTTAAAATATTATTTTCTAAAAGAAGTAGTCACAAATTTCCTTACAGCATAGGAAAAGCTAAAAAATATCCAGCCCTGAAAGCATGCAATAGCTTTATAATTATTTGGAACGTTAATTATGCTCGATAAATATGCTAAATTCTTAAAAATCAATCTCAATTTCAAAAATAAAAATATGTAGAAATTCTAATTTGTGAAATGAGGCGCTACAACCAGCTTTTTCTTGAGAATTATACACGCTGCAATAGGCAATCAATGTTAAATTTCTGCAAGTCGTCCCTACTCCTGCGGATGTGATCAAGGTGACAGGCGGCAACGCCTGAGAGGAGGGAGAAAAACCGTTTGGGTTAGTCTATTTCTTATATAAGGTCCATGCTTACAACAGATACTGCTAAGGAATAAATTAAAATTATTAATAAGTATATATTGCATTTAAATCAGCAAATTAGGTAAGCAATGCAATGTTTCAATTTAACACACGCATTAAAAAGATCTTATAGAGCGTCGAATGGCAAGCATTTTGAAAACTGGCAGTTTGCCAAGTTACGTCGATGACAAACATATTGCTAGAGCGAGTCTGTCGGTTGACACAGAATTCCTCCTGAAGCGCGAAATTGTGAAACTTCAGAACTTAACTGTTTAACTTATTTAAACTTAATTACTACTTCATCTATGATTTTCAAGTTATAAACTTAATTACTAAATTACTACTTCATCTATGATTTTCAAGTTATAAACTTAATTACTAAATTACTACTTCATCTATGATTTTCAACTTATACTTTCATTATTACTTTTTTGTGGTTGAATGGCAACGATTATTATTACTGTTAAGTTTATTTTGATGATGTTTATGTTAGAAATGCTACTTTCAGGCTGCATTTTAACTGAATAGAATAGCTATTACTCTTTAAAATTATCGTATTCATTCATCTGGAGAACATGTAGTTCATTTGAGTGATTTTAAAGGCGTCCGTAACTTTTCGTTTGCAGTTGTTTTTAACATCTGATAACAACAAAAGGCTTGTGCCTATCAACTGTGGTGCAACCTCAAATCAGGATGATGAGATTCTTATTTATGTTTATGTTTGCATTTGTTTTATTTAATTTTAAATTTTTGGATAAATTAATGGAAAATTGCAATTATTGTTTTCCCACCAAATCTGAGACAGCATAGTAGGTATAGGTTACGTTTAACTTCCAGTCTACTTTGCTGCTTCATTTTCATTTGCAAGCTAGTTATATCTAATTCCGTTTAAAACGTCTGATTCGCAAAGATATATCAACACAGATAGAAGCAGTGCACATACAACTAACCTTATTCTACCACTGTCATCATCTTGAAATGAAGAATAAGCCAAATGTCCTTCGTCTTTTGTAAAAACGTGTGATACCCATTGACCATACCGCTCATCGTTCCTTGGTCTGTATTGTCTAATAATGAAACTGGTGCAAGTTTTATACCATTTCATTCCTCAATTCTTCGGTGCGTATTCGAAAGGTCCATGGTTCGAGCCCCGGCGAGGGCATTGCTCATTTTTCATCTCTCCTACTTTCAAAAATTACCTATTGTCTCTGCGGTGGCGCCCGAACTAAAAAAGGGGTGGTGAATGATGATTCTCCGCCACCAGGATCTGGCGATTGGGTCCCTTAATTTCCAGTCGCCCTTTAAAAGGGGGAAGTATATAAGGTATTTCTCTCGCTTAGTATGCCTTCGTGGCGTAATGGGCAGCGCACTCGGCGCGTATGAGAGGTCCGTGGTTCGAGTCCCGCCCAGGGCACTGCTCATTTTTCACTTCTTCCTACTTCAAATTAACCTACTGTCCCTACGTCTATTCGGCATATATAATCTTTCAGGTTATGCACCAGGAACTCCACCACATCCTCAATCTATCAATTTTCAGGTCGCACGGCTTGATTAAATTTTCCTCAGTTTCTGTATGTTTTTGTCCTTGCTTTGTTATCTCGAGAGTAACGATACAGGAAACTTGCATAGTCTCATGATCTGGTTCATGGAATTATGCGTCATCTCTTTTAAAAGAAATTACATAGCGAGCGAAAAATACTTTTGTCTTTATATTCAGTGGGAACATTGTAAACATAAAACTGTCGGAAAAAAAAAAAAAAAAAAAAAGCAATCGAGGAAAAACAGAGCCAGAACTTCGAAACACAGCATGCAAATATGGTTTGTTAAGTTAAGTAAATGATTAAACTTGCAGCATCATTCAGAATTGTGGAGCGATACAGTGCGCGTGTGAAGTTTACAGCTGGTAGAATGTTAAAGGCCAGGTGTGATGAGGGACGAGCATTTACAACCTATGCTGACGGCTTGGATAGATTGTAATAAATTTGTAATGTGGCATTGCAATGAAAGATGCCTTTAAGACGTACTCGACGACGTTACAAACATTTGTCAAACTTTGAGAAGGGTCGCATCATACGGCTAAAAGATGCCGGTTAGATAAGCAAACAGATCTGAATATTGGTCAAAGTGATGTGGTCGTGGTTATGTTATGCTATCAGCGATTAAATGCCATTTGCAAACTCGCAGGGATTCTGAAATATCCAGGGATACGATTTGCAGGAGACTATGTGACGCTGGGTTTAAGATCTTGACGTCTATTAAGATGCTTACCATTGGCACTCCACCATGTCGCTGAAGCTGGACATTGTCCGATTGCAGAACGTGATATTCAGTGATGAATCCCACTTTTTTGTCAATGCTTGATGACCGCTGTGTACGTGTCTGAAGACGGAGAGGTGAGCGATCTGATGTACCATTTGTAACCGAGCAGAACATAGGGTGTGATAGTCTGAGGAGCGATCAGATGAGACAGCCGTTCACCATTATGCTGCGAGGTATTCTGACTGCTCAAAGGTATGTTAATGAAATTTTACAGTCGATCGTACTGCATGTGCTAGCCGATGGTCCAGCTTCTGTTTTCGGACAGGAGAATGCTTCGCTACATACAGCATGACTTTCCAACAATGTCTTCAACATGTCCTTGACTGGCCTGACAGCTCTCCTTATCAAACATGTTGGGCAACTAAATTCAGCCATGTACAAATACGAAATACTGAATAAAATTATATATTTGTATGAATTACAAACAAAAAGACACTCTTCTTTATATTATTATGTGCGCGCCGATGATAGCTTGCTGAAATTAATTTTTAAAAAAGCACTTCACAGTTCTGGAACTTCAGCTTTTTCTGCTCATTTAGCGGAATGATAAAATAATATTACAATAAATATTAAAATAATAAATAATAAAATAATATTACAAAAGTAAATCCATTATTATCATTAAGATTGCAAGCCACTTTTATGACTGCTAATATTACGAGCTCGCAGAGTGACCTGAGCTAAACTCTAAACTAAAATGAAAAACTAATGCTTTCTCCAGTTTTATATAGTTTTCCCCTGTCCGCCGAAAACTTTCCAGTACCTTCGATTTCTTGAAATTGCTGGAAGGTTTAGACAGTTAAGAGTTACACAAAGATCGAAACAGTTACAGTTACACAAGAATCGGACCAAAATGTCGCTAAGCCCCAGCTTCGCGTTGTTTCTCCAGTTTAGCAAGACAGCCAAACGTTATAATGTTAAATGGACTTAACCCTGTAGCCCTGTTCTCGTGACAATGCTTCGCCCTCTGAGGCCTTTCATGTTACAATTTACAGAAGGTACTAGCATTTACGCATAGGTTCATTAAAATTATTTACCATATGCACAAAATTCATAGCATTGCCGCTTCCCAAAGACTGCATATCCCGGGCAGTGATACTCCCGAACAGGTAGCCATAATTACAACTAAGGAAAATCAATAACTGAACACCAACGCAATATTAAAATAATAATTTCAATAAATAACCTACAACAAATCAAACACCAAGTGAATAAATAAATGCATACATTTACAAATTCATATACCCGAAGGACCATGATCTATTTACATTATATACACTATGGCCATACTAAGGGACTAGCCTCTCGTAATGAACGATTTATACTTAGAAGCTGATGACATATGGATCCGAACAACGTTGCCGTTCAGCTTGGTTCTTTCCAAACATCGGCACAGAAATTAGAAACTCCAAGCCCTTCCTAACTTATTATCTCACCGGTCATGTCCCATATCCAGATTATTTTCTGAAAAGGAACCTCTCCAATACCGACAATGGCGTGTGTGGAGTCAAAGCAGATGCAGACCATTATCTACGCTTCTGCCGTCTCACACATTCGTTAACCCACCAATCTAGATTCTAACTTTAAAAGACTGGAAATTTTCTCTTTCTACATCCCTGCGGGACGAGGTACTGCGTTTGACGGTGAAATTGCTGCGATTGGCACAGCTCTGTACCAGCTACCATGCCACTTGGAAAAATTCACAAGAGCTGTTACACTCAGTTGATTC
This sequence comes from Stegodyphus dumicola, assembly GCF_044657685.1. Classification (NCBI taxonomy): domain Eukaryota; kingdom Metazoa; phylum Arthropoda; class Arachnida; order Araneae; family Eresidae; genus Stegodyphus; species Stegodyphus dumicola. The sequence continues at coordinate 13,105,401 of NC_140772.1, read as the reverse complement.
CCGAGCTGCTGTGTTGGTTATCGTTTCAGATAAAAATCCCACATCACAGGATATATTGGATTGTCTACATTATGTACAAAACCTGCTTCACTTGAGAAAAGTATAGTCCTCCAGTGGGTTCTTAACCATTGTGGGATTCCAGGTAACGAGAAAGCGACTTCTTGGCAAAAAAGGGGGCTTTAATCATGCAAAATATTTCTCATCCTTTGCCTTTACTAGGAACCTTATTAAAAGATCTGTCAAAGTACGTGCTCAGGAAGATCTCTATCATCGTGTTTCTCATTAGTCTTGGAAGAATGCTATCCCGAATTTGTGTAATGGCCCAAGGCGTAGAGCGGTCGTTGAATTCTGCCTTGCCACCGGACATGACTGCCTACAATATCAGCTTTATAGATTCAAAATTGTTCGTTCTCCTATATACACTCCGTGCAGCTTTGGGAAGGTGATGGCCGCACATCAATCTCATTGTCCTACTTTGCGCAAGACTTTTCTTGCCGAGCGTTACTGGGAGCCAAGAGATATGTTACATTAATGGACTCTGTTACAGCTGTTCCTTTTTCATTGTGTTGCTGAATTGTATGTTCTTGTTCTTTTTTTCTGTTACTGTTCATAATCTGCCATTGGAAAAAAAAAGTTTAGAAGACTGGTGTTAGCTCAACACAACCTATATCCAAAAATCATGAAGGTACGCAAAAAAGCTCGGAGCTTTAGGACTGGACCTATGGCGAGTCAGAAGTCCGAAAACGATAAAGCCGAAACGAAAGAGCAATGTCTAAGTCACAGACGAATAATTGACTCCGCGATACATTAATAATTTCCATACTGCTCCAAAATACCTAACTCACTGAGCTGAGACCAGGAGCTTTATTTATAAACTTTGAAAGATTTGAGCTCAGATCTAATTACCTGTAACAAATGTCACATAAAAAGAATCAGACTCCCAATATATTAGCAAAATCAAATCGCGTATGTTTATGTACTTCCATAAAAATGTAAACTTTCCAGTACAACGATCTTCAAAATATCAGCTCTACTATGTTTACGTAATCGAATATTTTAATGAGTATTCTAAACAGTTTGTGTAACTTTGTATGTAATTTTATGTTACTATCTTCTTAAGTTTAAATTAATAACTCCGATGTATAGCTTCAGTATTACTTAGAAATAGCATATACTTAGTTCAAGTATTTCATACTCTAGCTGGTTAGTGTATTGGGGCAATACCTGTTTGATTCGGTAGTGAAGTTTTTGGTGCTCCCATGCACTTTCACTTGTTTACCTGTTCAGGTAACCGAGGTTGACTGTAGTTTAGGAAAAACTCCTTTCCTTCGAATTGGATTCCATAACCACACTTTGTGATTTTTGTTAAATTGATGTCATGTAGCTCTCGTGTGGAACTGGGCCTTCATCTTCTCCGTCACTTGCTGTCGAGCAAAATTGAGCATCATTTGAAACCGTGCCTGGAGAATGGCACCTCAGGCAATCCGAAGGGGAATCAAACTGACAAAGCTGACGAAGGTGACGACCGAAGAGCGTCTGAGATCGGGATAGCACTACGGTGGGCCAGTATAAGCAGAGTTAACGTGTGGTCCCAGTACTGTTGATTTCTGGAAACAATTAGCGAGTGGTTACTAAAGGTAGTTCGGTCAAACCTCTCTACCATGGCTGTGGGTGTAAAGGATTCGTTTGGGTTTTGTCTATGCCGAGTAATTTATAAAGGTCTTTTATTACAGTTGAGATATAATTCCTTCCTTCAGAGTTCGTACATCAAGGAGCAAAAATGGAAATGGTCGCTCGTTTCTTTGTATTCTCGATAATTTATTGATTGGATAAAATTTGTTATGGCGGGCGGCAGAAACGCAACACAAATGTTTTCCATGTTTCTTGTCCCATTTCGTATTTTTTTATCTCACAAGCCTAAATTTCGGATTTAAATTTAGATCTTCAAAAGTACCTTTATTTTGATATTGGCGGTTATGAGGGATTTTATAGTACTTGATTTAAATCGCCATGTTTGCCAATTGATCAATCTGAAAACATTAAATTTTAAGTCGTATTTATAAGAACCGACAGAGAAATCTTTATTTAATATCTGGTATGGTGACTTCGGATAGATATGGGATCTTCACACCTTGATGTCATAAAGTTTAGTGAATTGTTTTGGAATTCCAAGCTAGTCTTCTGAATGTGCACTATTTAGATCCTGACAGACATCGGGTTCGGTGCAGTTCGGTTATCCAATGCTTAATAGGACTGAAGTGTGTTGAATAGACTAGTCAGTCCACTGAAGAGATATCTTCTGTTTCCGAAAATTCTGAGACCAGCGTTATTAATCATTACCAAAACGTCTGGGCCAATAGCATTCCTAAACAGCCTTACATATGATTCCAAGACGTCGTTCATATATTTGATGTATAAAAGAAATATGTTTGATGATTCCACTCCAAACCATGAAACTGCTTCTCTGGATTTGTATGAACAAGGTAAAGCAAGTTGCGTGTTCCTGGTTCTCTCCAGTTGCTAGAGCGGCAATTCAGGTTTTACCTGGAGTCGTAATAAACCGTGCAAGCTCATATTCCTCTTGGCTGCCCTGATTATGACTACGGTACCTGGTTAAAGGTAGCTATAGAAGATGGAGGGAGTGAGACGCATAACATCGAACTTCATGCAGCAATAGAACGGTTGACTGCAATTTTCTGTGTCACCAAATCTTTTTCAGTTGCTTCGACAATGAAAGCAAATGTTCTTCGGATTGAATTGTTAACACCATACATCTTTGATGACGCTGTTTATTAATTGAATGATTGCGGTTTGAAGTTATTGATATGTATATCGAGATCTTGCGCCACCTCTATCTGCGTACGAATGAAGTGCGAATTTTGTCTTTTATTTGACGGGTTAAGACAAATAATAATAATAATCCTCAAAAATGTAAATTAAACATGTTTATACATTCCGATTTCAGGATGTGTGCCTTGGGGGATACGTTGTTAGTTGTGTACCTTCGAGCGTTAAAGTATAGAGGGAAGTAGGTCAAGTTTTAATTTGCTTTTCAGATAATGTAGAAATTCGTTTATAACTTTAATCAGTAATCACGTTTTTCTCTTTTCAGAATGCCGAAGAGTAGAAGAAGAAAAAAAACTTACCTTATATCCTGAATTATTGAAGTGGAAACCTTGGTTGATTAGCATAGATGTAATCTGAACAGAAGAAGAATATGCTTATTCCTTCATAGGTAGGTCTTGCTGGAAACTAGTAAAAAAAAAAAAAAAAGAATGGAGGTGCTACGAAAGGAAAGTATGAAGTATCAAAAGCAGTTTAAGAAGAAGAACCTAAGAAAACCAGTAACCTGCGGGGCGCCAGAGAGAGAATGGCAAGATACTCAGCTTCTACAGAACAGGCTCGAGTTCTATCCCAGGTAAGCAATCTTGAATTATAATAGAAAAATATAAAATAATGTGCAAGAGAAATAAGTTGAAAATGTTTCGTAAATTAATGAGTAGGGGGTAGAATAATAACGGGACATGGTGTAAATTGCAGGTGGAAGAGCCCCCAAGGACAAGGAAGAAATCAAGAGGCAAAGAAAGAAGAGTAGAAAACTTCCGGGTGGCACATGAAATAGCCCCGAAGAAAGGAGATTATTTAGAAGGTGAAAAAAGGTACCACTCGGGGAGGGGCTTTTGCGAAATTTTTCCATCTCCAGAGATGGGGCGCGTAAATTTTAGATTTTGTTTTGAGGTTTATTTCTAGTACAAATGTTGTTGTAGTCATCTGGTGTGTACAAGTGAAAATAAATTTTTTTTACGGTTTTATGAGTCTTTATTGTTTATGTTTAAGTATTCATCAGGATATTTTTTTCGTGTCTAAAAATCAGTTCATCTCAGCGTTTAAAAATCGCTTCATCAAGATATTTTTTTGGTGTTTGAAAATCAGTTCATCAAGATATTTTTTGGCGTTTAAAAGTCAGATCATCAGTTAAGTTTATCGTCGTTTAAAAATTTTAGCCTCTAACCTCTTCATTTTTGTGGAATATATTAATTTGGTTTATTTATGAAAGTAATTATAAATTAATTTTATGAGCTCGAAATATTTACATTTTCCTGTAATTCAATTTATTCTTCACAAAATCCAGCTCTTTTGTATATTGTTAACCCTCTGGCCTATAACGGCCTATCACGAGTCTGGCTCGTGATAAAGAAGTTGTGTCATAAGCAAAAGCTACGAGTCTGAGTCGTGATAAAGAATTTGCCATAAGCAAAAGCTATGAGTCTGACTCGTGAGGAATTTGTGTATAAAATGCCAAGTAGAGAAAGCAATTGGAGTTATTCTACATCGAATATTTTTCATTTGATTGTAACGTATTTTGTTTTTTCAGTTGTTTTTCTGACGAAATTGGATGATGTGTTACTTCCCCGTATAGCTCCATTATGTCACACGTTTCAGATATAATTTCGTATACAGAATTAAAACTCTCTTATCCCCAACATGCCAAACTCTCATACCTATCATGCAATTATTTTTGTCAAACTGATCAATTGATTATGATTACACCCTAGACGTCTTAAAATTACTATTTGTACCTAAACATTGTTTATTAATTTACAATTCCTTTCGTTACACTGAAATATATGTGTCATGAAAAGTATACATTTTGCGCCAGTTCGGATATACGGCTGAACAGTTGAAAAGCACGGCGCGGGACCGACTTTCTTGATTACTATAGCTCGCGCAATTGGCAGATATCGTGCAGGCCAAGGGGTTAAGGAAAGCCCCTTGGCCTACACGATAAATTATTAAGAGAGACATAAGAGTTTTATTAAGAGCATCCGCTGTCTAATGTTATCTAATAATTACTGACGTTCGGGCAAATCATGATAATCAGAAACTAATCACAAAGGAATTTTATTATTTATGCACGTTACGTTATTTTATATTTCTATACCGAACTTCCATTGCATAAAAATAAGATTTAAAGAACTCTGCGGATTTCTATGAATGAAAACTTTTTATGATTTTTTTTCTGAATTTCTACACGTTTTAACTAAAGTAAGGCATTCTTACTCTTTAAAAATCAACTAAATTTTGAATGTCAGAAGGCATATCCCCCCCTCCCAAAATTAAATTACCGGGTTATACATTCTAAACAAAAGCTAAACTGAGCAGAGCTAAACAAACAAACAAAGCTAAACTGCTTTTTGGGGAACCAAAATACACAGCAAACACAGTTTGCGACACCAAAGAACTTGAATGGGATCCCTCATTCCATTCAAGGTGTTTGGATAAGCTATTCATACAAAGCTTCTGTTTAAAGCTGATCAGAGCTTAAATTGTGCCGGAGCCCACTAGAGATCGGCTATGGTTTTTTGGGATAAATTCTAATTCTAGCCGGAGCGCACCGCAGCCCTAAATAAGGCGGCTTCGCCACTTCTTTTATGTAACTAAACAACAATTTCAGTAGAAATGTGATATCGAAAATTTTATTTTTAGCAATAAAGTTATATTAAAAATCTGTCATTAAATTTTAATATACCCCTTTGCATTTTATTTAATTTTAATCATATCTTTAACCATAACTTTAATCATTGATTATTCAATTAATAAACAATAGTAAATTAACTATGAATTAAATAATAATTAACAATTAAATAATTATTAATTAACTATTCAGTTTTTAAATTGTTAATGATTTTAATAGTCATTTTATTCCTTTATTTACTCTTGGTTTCTTTTTCCTGCCAGTCTTCTATAGGGCTCCGGCACTTCTACTTTTAGAAATTAAGTCCTGAAGCTGATGTTATGATGGAAATTTTTGATATTCAAGAAAAGAGGAAGTAGTGAGTAGATAGTATGAGCTTGGGAAGAATAAAATTTTCTACATCCATAAAAAAATATATAAGGCATTTCCAAGCAAATAAATATATAAAATAAAAATACAACCATGAAAGCAAATACATCCTTAATTCTAAAATAAAGATGAAATAAACCTTATCTACATCTCTTATTAGACCAGTAGGATTACCTGAACCAGTTTCATGAATAAATAATAAATGTAAAACAACAAAAACAAAATTACAAACGGCAAAGTTAAATGAAAAGCAAAAAATCGAGTCAAAGTAGAATTCTCCACTGCAAATCCATCTCAAACTCGCTCTACTAATACTACTCCAACATAAGGTACAGCAGACACGGGTGATTCATCTTTTAGGAAATGAACATTTTGTATCGTTAAGTCCTGAAGCTGATGTTATGGATGGAAATTTTTTATATTCAAGAAAAGGGGAAGTAGTGAGTAGATAGTATGAGCTTGGGAAGAATAAAATTTTCTACATCCATAAAAAAAATACATAAGGCATTTCCAAGCAAATAAATATATAAAATAAAAATACAAAATAAAAATACAACCATCAAACCAAATACATCCTTAATTCTAAAATAAGGATGAAATAAATCTTATCTACATCTCTTCTTAGACCAATAGGATTTCCTGAACCAGTTTCATGAAGAAATAATAAATGTAAAACAACAAAAACAAAATTACAAACGGCAAAGTTAAATAAAAAGCAAAAAATCGAGTCAAAGTAGAATTCTCCATCGCAAATCTATCTCAAACTCGCTCTACTAATATTACTCCAACATAAGGTACAGCAGACACAGGTGATTCATCTTTTAGGAAATGAACATTTTGTATCGTTATCAGTTTCTTTTAGTTCGGTATTTAAAATGCTTATTAAGTCCTTTCTTATGACTGAGGGGATTTTGCATTCTCCAGGTCTTTCGTAGGATTTTCGAACGTTATGTAGAATTTAATAAATATTCTAGAAACAGCTAATTTACTGAATATATCTTTTCATGCCTAAATAATTTTTTTAAACGCCAGGAGAAATAGCAGTTAAAATTAATTACGAAATGACAAGACTCATCTGGATATCAATATTTTTTGTTGAATAATATTTAGAAGCAACTCATAGCAAAATACGTATGAAAATTAAAGAATGTACTTTGAAATGCGCAAATTCGAAAAACCCAAACGGGTAGAATTGATAACAAATATTCTCAGAATGCTTGCCAACGAAGTCCTCCGAAAAATGCAGTAGGTATATCCTCAGGATATGAAATTTGCGAAGTCCTTGGAATGTCTGAGAATCAGCCTCTTCGGGACACCCTCACATATCCCAGGGCACAGCGAATTAAACAAGACATCATCGGGATGTTAAACTACAGTGTCCTCAAAATATCTGAGTATGAACATGCTCAGGATATCCTAAGTATGTCCCGGGATATTGCGACTCAAATAGGACATCCTGAGGATATTCTGTGGTATAGAGGTAATATATTTTTTATAAAGACATTTTGCTTTGCAATCGTACATGTTTTTGGAGAAATAAATGCATTCTTATTGGACATTGAATAGGATAGATGAATAATAAAATTGTACTCACTTTTCATATTTTCCAGAAGTTGAAAACTTCATACATTCTTTTACATCTACAGTTAATACTACTCGAAGAAAATCGAGATTCCATAGTTAGTCACGGGAAAAAAATTGGTACGAGTAAAAAAATTGAGAAAGGCCGAGCGTAAGGATATTGGGGAAGCAATGCTGAAATGGTTCACCATTCACAGAAACTACTAACTACCAATAAATGACAATATATATCTACCAATATATATATATATATATATATATATATATATATATTGCTATTAAGCCTAAATCCACGAAATTACCGAAATATCAACGCGTTGTTTACTAATGTTCTGTGGAGTATTTAAACACCATATGCTTTATATTATATTTTTATAGATACTTTATTTACTTAAGTTATTTATTGTTTAAATATATATTTTACACATTTTTATTATTTACAAACCATTTAATGACTTTTAATATCATATACCTGAAAACTAAATATGTTACTTAAAATTCTTTTTTCGTATGAAAAATTTGAAACCAGGGATCTACACACAGTACTACGTTACAGTCCTTGCACTCGTAATAACTGATTTGCCGTTATGAAGGATTTTCTTGTATTTTTCAATTAATTAAAAAGTTTAGTAATGTATTACATCAGTTAAAACTTTGGTATAATTTAAATATCGCTTCCAAAAATTATTTCTAAGTGAGCAATTTTTTAATATATTTTCATGTAAAGGAAAAAGATATTTAAACTAATTTTAACATACATGACCCGTCATAAAGCATGGCATTCGGAAACATTCCTTTGCCCTTATGTTTATATAATCAAAAACCAGGTGTATGTGAGTCATGCTGCTTTCATTTTGAGCAGAAGGTAAAATCTGCATGTATCTGAAACCATATAGACGTACAATGCCAACTTGTGCCAAAAGTTATAGTTTTTAAAATGTTTAAGAGACTGGCACAAATGTGTGACGACCGGGGGTGAACGAGAAAACGCTCTGGCACGCCAGAGCCAGGTTGGTAGAATGGGCGATTTCTGAAACCTTTTTTAGTAAGACAATTTCGCTTTTCTATTTCAAAAATCAGAATATTGTTTTAAAATTTTATAGGGGCCTGAAAAAAGAGCACAGAGTTTTCTGGTGTTAGGATATTGAATTTCCTCAAGTTCCCTTCAGTAAAGCACCAGGTTTAAAATTAAAAGAGGTGTCATATCTTTCTTTATTTACATTATGATAAACATCAGACCTTATCTAAAGAATTTTCCAAGCTTCTTCATTTGGTGGATACAGAGCCTGATTTTTGATAGCATGTAATTTTCCATAAGATGATGGAAATTATGTTACAGAATGCTTCATTCTTCACTAATGTGAAGTAATCATTTTATACAGTATTGATAAGAATTTAAATTACACTTTAATCTAGTTATAACAGTTTGATTAACTTTTTGCACTTTACCATTAATAGTTGTGTAACATTACGGTTTCAAAAAAATGCTTAAACTTTGACGTAAAGGTAGCATTTCAAGCATTTAAATTTTTCTCCTAAGCACATATCCATATATAATGAGTAGAACGATCTGTAATAATGTGAATATACTTTTTAGTAGAATTATAATAATTCTGACTACCAACAGTATCAATAAAAAACAATTCAAAAGGTTCACTTACAGAACCAATAAGAAATATTTAGTCTTTTCCTTTTAATTAAGCTCCTTACCCAGCTTAATGAAAGTTCCCTTAAAATTCTATTTTATAAAACGATTTTCAGTGCTGCCATCTGCAGGACATTCATAAAACTAAAATGATTTCTTAAAAATCAGCCAATTAATTTCCATTTGTTTTCATTTTTTAACATACTACTAGTTTTCAAGCTTAAAAAACAATAAATAAGAAAATTGTTGTTATATTTTTAATTAGTACACTTATTATAACACTTAAAAAATTTAAAATGAATTAAAAAAATTCATTTAAGGATCATACTAAAATGCAAAACGGCTTACCATCCTGGTTATGCACAGCTTCTACCACCATATTGGACGTATCTGTAGAGATCTCCAATTTCTCCTCCAGATTCGGAAATTTCAAGACAGCTTGAATCAAATATTTAATTGCAATTATTTGGCTTCATGTCTCAGTCCTTCAATGTGATATTTTGTATCTCAAGTAACGAAGTTGAATTTATGTTTAGACCCATTTACGTTATAAATCAATTTTGCACTTTCTCAATGAGCTCATCAATCGAGTTATTAGTAACTATTATGTCCTATGTCATCTAGAGAGAGGAATTTTAGTTCAAGTCTTAAGAGTTATGTTCCTGGCCTTCTTGAAACGTAGTTGGAGCTTCGCATAATCTAAATGACCATCTTAGAAAGGCTAGATTTTATGGTAAATGCCATTTTAACATATTTCCTGGCCTTTTGCTTGGCTTAAAGTGCCAAGAAGTTAAATCAAGTGTTATTATATATTTAATACACCTAATGTTCCTAATTATAGCCTCTGTTTTGAGAAGAGCGTAAATTTGTGCTGTGTAGCTTTCTGAAATCGACAGCAAAGCACAACGACTTATGCTGTGTTGGATTTATTCTTTTTTCGAAACCATTGCACTAACTTAGAGACAATTTCAGGTACAATAATTTTGTTTTTAAGCTTCCATTTGGTATGTATTTCTATGATTTTTTGTTTCATTGTTTCAGATGTATAAGGTATAGCTATACACGGGGATTATTTTAAGCATTTATTAAATGTATTTATTACGTATAACCCCGGTCTTATAGAAGGACATGGAAGTAGTACTTACCAACTTCTGCAGTTTTTCCTTTTCTTCCGCCTCGCCGAAGTTTTCCAGATATAGGTGCCTTCTCCTCTTGCATTCTCTTTACCACAAGGTGTGCTTGTAACAATCCTCATCCCTACTGACTGCCTGTACTGAGTATTCAGACTACTATATAACCTCCAGAATCACATCAGCATGACAAAATTCTCACGAGTCAATAAACAACGACATCATCTCCCAGTCGCTTATAACTGTTAATATCAAAAACACAATTCCATCCAGCTGCATGAGGGTCTGCAAACACAAAGCGAGAGATCACAATCATCGAAGATTCTATTCCGAGCTTTCAAGATCTTCATCCAGAAGACATTCAAAAACTACACTCAAACTTTCTCGGACTAACTAACACTAGAATTAACACAAGAAGAAGTCCCTTTATCATCCCCGAGGCACTAACAGACAACCTCGGAGAAGTGAAATAAATATCCGATACTAATGTTTGCGCTTCAGCACTCATCGCAGAGAACATCAGTTTCACAGCATCAGGGAATTCCAAGAAGCACTACATCCCAACAACAAGATGTTATACCTCCCAATACATCAAGCCATCATTGCAATTATTCCACGGATGCACATAAAAAAGAAGAGAGCAGGTTTGCTGCCACAGAAATAACCAGCGCCCACAAACAAACAAACCTGAACTTCTCTTCAGAGGCGCTAAAAAGAAAAGAAATGCACCGACCCTTCTCCTTTCCCCAACGAAATATCTCTAAAGACCGCTGTCAGAAAATTTCTAAAAGGTCCTTCCTATCCATAAAATTACATCAAATAATAAAAAATGTTCCAACAAAGTTTTCCATCCGTGTCGAATTGCTTTTCCAAATTCCATTAACCAAAACAAAATAAACGAAGATGCAACAACGCACAGCATCAAGAAAAATAATGGATGCTGCATTCGTCCATGATTCCTCAAATAACGACTTGTCACTCCAGAGTATGAGCAAAAACAACAGACAACCACCAGGGAACAAGCAACGATATTTAAGTTCTTTTCCTTTGGGTTTCAAAATAATCAAAATCTTACCGAAGCAGCGGATCCGAACGGGATGGACAATCAACTCATCAAGATCTTGCACAAGAGCTTTCCTTGTTCTCAAACTAGACCTCAAACTAATGAATGAACAACGCCTCTTCCCAACAAGTTTTAAAATAGGCCAGATAATAATTTTAAAATACCCATTTAATGAAGAAAAGGCAAGAATGCATCGAACCCAGCTTCCTACAGCCAAGTAAACCGTCTTTCAGCAGATGGAAAAGTACTGTAGATAGCCTAAGCGAACCCGTTCAGTCCACACCAATAGAAAGCCCACACGAATTCGGGTTATTCTCCAATAAAAGCACTGTACCTGCAATCAATGAAGTTCTACAGCAGATGAAAAGATAAAGTGCAGAATCAGAACTCGGCTTTGATGTGCCTACACCTCCAAAAAACCCTCGATTCCCTCTGCTGGCCAGAGGTTCTAGGAACATTGAAAAATATAAACTGTCCAAATAACAATCATGAAAGTTTTCAAGATTACTTCAGTAACAAACGTAGTGTAATTATAACTAACCACGATATTATTGAAAATGTCAGAGTTTGTCCACAGGCCTCATGCCTAACTGCAGATTTTTATTATCTGGAATTTGACAAAATCACTAAGCACAAATGAAGCCCTAACACTCTGAATGCATAGCTTTCATGGACGATGTGGCTTTTGTTATGAGTGATAGTTCCAGAGCCGAGTTACAAAGAACAACACAGTAGAAAATTGCAATTCTCTACGCAAACAGCAAAAGCTAATAATTTCTCAAGAAAAATCCCATGCCCTAATTATTCACAAACCCTCATAAGACGTAGCCAGACTTCCACGATTCGAAATCGAAGGAATCAGAATGAAAATAGTTAACTCTCTAAAATACTTAAGCATCATCATACATAAAAAGTTTCTGAAAAAACGTTCTACTTATATTATTGCAAGCGGAATCAGTACAGCTCCTGGAAGCAATAAAATACAGGACAAACGGAGAACATACTTAAAAGAAAATGTGTACCAACACTTAACATTGCATCGGGAATTCTAACCACATGCTGCTTTTAAAATTTTTGTAATTTTGCTTTTGAATTGCATATAGCATACGTTCGAAAAAATGAAACTTAAACGTATGGGGGACACCAGCGACCATAGGTCAATTGGTAATGCCTTTCCATACTAACTCTGTGAAAAAAAAAGGGGGTGTGAATTGCAAGTTTTATAAGAATTTACATAGACTGAAGCTTTCCAAAAGGTCTAGCGTTTGCCTATTATGGTACATCGCGCAATCCCACAGCACGCTCCGCATCCAGTACTTATTAAAAATAATAATGTAGGGCATAAGTAGATTACAAAATAGTCGGAATACAATTTGAGATTCACAAGATAAATGGAACATCTGATTTGGTGCAACAAGAATAGGAGATGAACATAATTAATAAACAGATAAACATAATGAGATTAAGACACAATAACACGCCGAATAAATACTAATTCAGAAGTCAAACAACAAAAATCAGCGTTATACCTACAAATTATATATACCCCATTCCGGATATGAATTCCTGGGGTATTTATAGGATTCCTTGCCAGTGTGGTTTAATTTACATTGGCCAAACTAAGAGAGCCTTAAAATTTCGCGTCAAAGAACATGAGGCTTATGTTAGAAAAAAGGAAACACAGAAGTCTTCTGTTGCTCAACATTGTTGGTCCGAAAATCACACTTTCAATTTTTCTGCTGCCAAAATTATTCAAAAAACATCTTCCATTGGAGAACTGGATTTTCTATAGGCATTTCACATTCATAAAAATCTTTCTGTTCTAGTTAACGATCCTAATTCCAATCCAAATTTGCCTTCGGCTTTTAGAGAAATTATGTTTTAGTTCTGGTTTCGCCAACAGATGGCGCCACTTGCTTATTCTTGTCCAGGCTTTCTTATCTTATCTAATCATTATTTCCTATCTTGTTCATTTGCGGTTTTGCAGCTGAAGATGATGGTTCGGTAAAACCATCGAAACTAGTCCTGTGAAAATTTTGTAGGTATAACGCTGATTTTTGTTGTTTGACTTCTGAATTAGCATAATGAGATAATTATAATTAGTACTTGCAACACAATGTTAAAATGAATTGTAATAATAATTCTAAAAAGGTGGGTGTCCATGGGTTATTCAGATATATTAGTTTATTGCAGTTATTATAAAGTTCACGAGGGGAGCCATTTTGTCCATAATCACAGCATGTAAAAGTTCAGCTTATAAGACATTTTCTCCCTCCTTTCCGCATACCTTGGTGGTGTAACGGTAAGCACACGGCGCGTATTCGAGAGCTCCAGTTGCGAGCCCCGGCAAAGGCATTGCTCATCTTTCAGGTACTCTTGCTTCAAAAACACCTGATGTCCCTACAAGCTTAATAATAAAGCTAAAAGTACAAAAATAAATGGATTTGCAGGAGTGAGAAGGACAGAGACTGGAAGACTGCAAGCTCATCGATAGCGTAGAAAAACCTTAACAAACCCTTTGAGCAAGATTTTCTTGCCTTTTTTTCTTCCTTTCTTTTAAGTTCAGAAAGAAAAAAAATTCCATTTATTAAAAGAAGTGAATGAATCAGTTAAAAAGGTGAGAAATAGAATTTGAATAGTTCTGCTGCCTGCGGCATAGACGAAATTCCAAAAAATCTTTCTGAGATTATCAGGTTCAATGTGCCGTCTAACCTTCTTCGGGAACATGCAAGGACCTGACTCGGAACAGAGAGCTTACTAAAGCTATGTTCAACAATTGTGGGAAGTAGACAGGAAACACAAGAAGGGTATATAAACCCTTTATTTTCTCTATTTACAATAACTTCCGTACTTCGGAATACACAGACCCGCTACTCGGGGTCTAACGTAAAAATATAAAAAATAGAACTAAACTCTAATTTAACTTTAAAATAATACACGTGGAAGATTGGCCTTATATTAACAGGAAGCCGTATGTAGTACAGAGAACTGTGAACACTACAATACGTTTAAAAATTATCAAGAGGATTAAAACCTCTAGCCTGGAAGGCAACCAGCAACTGAGTAAACTTCTAAGGTAAGCGGCCTGCTTCGACTAACTGCTTCCTCTCTCTCGCTTGGCAAAAAGCCACAACTTAAATACTTGGCGTTCGCCAGACAAACTTTGCATAAATACTTTAACGCTTATAATTCTGGCCGGAAGTAGAAAATAAGAAGTGATAGTAAAGATTTAAAATAAAATAAACGTTAGTAAAACTTAAGATCCTTACAAGATATCAAAACATCCATATCTCATCTAGATCAGGTAAGACCAAGCACTATGATCATCCTCAAACAATATTGTCCAATTTTAAATTTAAAATTTTAAAATTAGAGATCAGAATCGCACATTCTTTAAATAATTTAAAGTTAATTACGAAATTTTTTTAAAATATTTTATATAAAGTACTTACGAAAGGTATTCTTGAAGTTAGTTAGAAATTATTTAATGTGGAAATTTCCAAGTACCGCAAAATTATAGCTCTGGAGATTTTTTGAATACCTCGTAAATTATACGTCACTTTAATAGATGCATAGTGCTTAAAAACGTGATGTATTTTTTAATTATAAACTATTGTCGTGTAAAGAACGTAGAACAGTGAAAATCTGCTAGACCTATGCCAAAACACATTTAAATTTCTTTATCTTATTCTACATCAATGTTAGTAGAACCTAGGAATTTAAATCTTTTGATTCATAGACTTCTTTCGCGTTATAAAGTGGAAAACACAGAAATATATGTATCTTTATTGTTGTGAGAATACTGTAAAGTAGTTTCGTTTGCAACAACGTCAATATTGCAGAAAAACAACTACAAACTTCTAATGTTCTCAATTCATATTTGGTTTTGTATACAACAATAAATTTATCTCGAATTTCTGTGATTATTTTTTGTTATATTTTGTTTATTTGATTACACCTGGTTATAAATAAAATTTATTTTTAAATGTTTTTTAATTGAATAAAATTTATTTTTATTTTGTTTATTTTATTTTTGGTTGCATCTGATTTTGTATACAGCAGTAAATTTATCTCGAATTTCTGCGATTATTTTAACAAAATTGAGTCCATTTTTCCACGTTTACGCGGATATCAAACAATCCAAGTGTTTTTATTTATTTATTTATTTTTCCAATTATTTTTATACCTTTTTTAATTACTATTCTTTTTACCAGTTTGTGCTACATTTCTGTTAAAAATTTTATCAACTTTGTACTGTTAAAATTTTTAGATCATTAAATAGATAAGTGAAAGTTCATTTACCTTCTAAATAGGGCTGCCCTGAACTGCCTTATTTCCTTCTTGTCGGTATCTGTCTCTGTAATGAACTTCGATTCACTGCGAAACACAGCTATAAACTTTTTAAGAAATTTTAATTCATATGAAAGATATCTACAAAATATTTACAAGTTACAATGATTACAAGCATAATTTATACGGAGACGGTCTATCGTTATACATCTGTTAGACGCGTCAGCCGTTCAACTGATTACTTTTAGTCTCTTTCGCCAGAGGGCGTTCGTGGAAGTAAAGTTCTAGTAAGCAAACGCGACAATTTCTTTAGAATTCCCGTAAAAATGCATAGCGAAATACAGTAAAACTCCAGTTATCCAAACTCCAACTATCGGAACCGTTTTCAGAATTTCAGTTTTTTTTTTTTCAGAATCAACTAAAGAAGGGAATGAAAATGAGAAAAAAAGGAAAAAGAAGCTCAAGAAAAGGAAAGGGAAGAGACAGGAGAAGAATGAGGATGACGAGAAATTAAGAAACATTCCTTTGCAAATTCCTCGATATTCAGAAGTAAATGCTGAGGATACAGCAGAATGGATGGTGTGTGATTCGACAGTCCCTAATTCTAATTGATGAACTTAGTGAGAGAAGAAAGTGTCCAGGAAGAAGATAACCTTGATGTCGAAGTTGAAGCAAACACGGGACTATCAGCTAGTGAAGCGTTTTGCTGGCCTTGAAACTGCACTGAAGTGGATGATGCGTCAGCCTGAGTGTCACCACATGCACAAGCGCCTGGCCCCAGCCACCACCCCTGTTCTTATTGGTTGCCGTTTATGACGTCATGCTGAAAAGATTCCATTATCTGTTTCGTTGGAGTTATGTCAAGGGGAACTTATAACTACTTTAGATTTGGTTATGTCCTGTGTTAATGTGAATTTGTGCAATGTAACAGAATATTTGCAATTAAAACGAACCTAACAATATAAGAAAATATGTCGGCACTTTTTATGTAAAATGTTAATGCTATTTCTTGACATTGCTTCGTCACCAATGTCAAGAAATAGCACTTAACTCTTACTGTGTAAATAATGTCTGCCGCAGTTTTCATGAATTAGCTGTTTATTTTGCAGAAAAGTGTTTTTAAAAGTGATATAAATGTAAAAGCTAGTTATTACTTTATAAAAATTAAATGTTTGTTAAATAAATAACCTTCCTTTCATTTATTGTTTGGTATTAAAATTGCTCGTAGCCAGATTAATTTTTTTCTTTCTAATTCTAGGAATTAATTTCTCTTCATTTATGGTTAAAAATAAGATAAAGTGATAAGATATTTTTAAAGCACTAATAATATCGTTTATTTGACTTTGTCAATTGGATTGTCAATTTGTCAATTTGTCATGCTGTTTTTTAATGCATTATTGTTTTATTTCTTAACTTTTATATCTTATAAAAATATTATAAAAAGTGATCACTTTTTATCTTATAAAAAATGTTTATTGTCAAACGATATTCATCTAATGACAAAAATACTGCTAAACGGTTATCGCCTGCACATCGATTTGCACGTTTTTTCTAATACTATGTATATTAACAATATATTTCTGAAGCTGCTTTTTATTTTTGTAATTTTTTCCCAAATATGACAAATTATTCTATCGTCGGCCAGCGCTTCGTCTGTTTCAGCGCTAAAATGACCTTGGGCTCAAGCTTTTGGCGCACAATAATGCCACGGAGAATTCTTTTCGTCACTGTATGACATCAGAAGTAGTGTCCAATAAGAGCCAGGCGCTTGTCCACATGCAACTTCTCATTGTCAAGCGGACGCGCGACTTGGCCGCCAGAAAACGGATGAAGTCAGTGAAACAGTTTACTTAGAACGGGATGTTCAGCAAGCAATGACTTTCAAGCACTTGCACGTACTGTACAGTTCGCTATATAACATGCACGCAAAAGTTAACATGACGCTTTTCATATTAATTAATTAAAACCTCTTTTTCATTAAAAATATTCTTTTTTCTTCCATTTTCAACATACAGCAAGTAAGTATGTACAATAATTAATTAAAGTGTACACAGACCCTTTCTTCCGAAGAAAATCCAATTATCCCAATGGGGTCCGGTCCCAATTAATTCGGGTAGTTGGAGTTCTACTGTAATTTTGTTCTCAAATCCAAATCAGAATCTTGAATTAGCCCAGTTTTGCTGGACTATAATAATAATAATAATAATAATAATAATAAATAATAATAATAATAATAATAATAATAATAATAAAATGTCGTTACCCGTAGTTAAACAAAGTCGTTCTCTGTTGCCTATCAATGCAAGAAAATAATTCCGACGCCCAACGATTCCTTTTACGAAGTAAAGAAAACAATGTAATCCCGAAATTTTCAAAGGAAACATATATTTTGACGGTTTCCGAATAAATTTGGACGCTTTTCTTCTAAAACTGATTATAAAATGGATTTAAAGAAGAGTCAAAAGACACTTTTTTGTGATATCTGACATGCCTAAGTATGAATATATGTATGTACCTCGCACAACTAAAAAAAGATAACCCGTAGAACATTGAAATTTTGCATGTGAGACTGCTAGTATAGTTGTGCACTTTTATTGCAATCGGCAGTACCAAAGTTATATATATATATAATGGCAAAACGATTTTTTAAAAACAAATATACTCATGCCTAGTATTTTCGAGCATTAAGCTGCCGAAAAATTATCAGTAAAGACAAAGTAAGAAATTTAGAACCAATTTTTTACAAAGACCAAATAAAGCACATTTATTACTTATGAATTTTAATTTTTGGTCTTTGTAAAATATTGGTTCTAAATTTTTTACTTTATGTATATATATTAAAAAATTAAAAATAAAAAAATTTTAATACACACACACACACACACCATATCAGAGGGGCATATATATACACACACACATAATGGGTGGGTATACACACCCTTAACCATTTAAAAGTCCTTATCTGGCCTTTAGTTTCGCAAATCTATAAGGTATTTCTCCCGCTTTCTTGGCGTGCCTTCGTGGTGTAGTGCTCTACATGCTGGGCGCGTATTCCAGAGGTCCATGGTTCGATTCCTGGCGAAGGCGTTGCTCATTTTTCACTTCTTCCTGTTTCAAAAATATCCTAATGTCTCTACAAATTCATCATTTGAATCATCTTCAACGATTTGTCGTTGATCGTAGTCCTATACTATAGTCCTAAGAACTGTAAGAATTGGAGGCTCCCTTCAGCCTACCTGAACACGATAGCCCCGACAGCCCGGGGCCCCGTCTTTCGACAAACGAGGGCAGCCAGCGATCCACCCAAGCAATAAATAAAAAGAAACTAAATTGCAAATAACGAAGCACATCTTACACAAAACTATGAAAGAAAACCGCAAAAACAAAATCACAACACAGAACACCACAGACACTTAAAACCCATATAAATTCAGAATTCAGTTTTAATGGAAGATTTCTGCAAGCCCCCTACTTTCATTAATAAACTTCATTTGAGCAATGGTCTATGATTTAAAACTTACATCAACTTCTTTACGTTAAAATCAGTAATGTTAAAAATCTGTCTAATGGGGCTGTTAAACCACAGTCAACCACAAGATGGCTAGCATCACCATCAAACTGATATAGTTTATTTTCCTCCAGATGAAATCGGTTGAAATGAAAAGGAAACTTGCCATGTCCAGTTTAAAACCTGAGTAACGTCAATATTGTTCATACATTTCATCTTTTTCGTGATTTTACAGAAGTGTTTCGAATGACGAAAATTTTCGTGTTTTGGAAATATGAAATTAAAAAAAGATAATTTTCTGCATGTAACCAAATCTAACTTTTAAGACCATCTCCCATTTCTTATATTAGAAAAGTTTTATACTCGTATAAAAAAAAATTTAATTATAAAAAGTTTGACTGCCGCACGACGAAAATTGACTGGGATATTTGATTTAAAAATTTGCAGTTTTTGATGTCTTTTTCAACTTTCCCCGAGATTTCGGTCAATCAAGTTAAAATATTTCAAGGAACTTTAAATGATGTACAGCCAAAGATGTGCATAATTTAATAGCTATACAAGGAAACGATGTGGTGTTGACATGAGTTAACTTGCAGCTGAGCGAAGAAAAATCTGTGTACCTATACTTGAAATGCATAAAATACATTCCAGTAAAACTGTAACCTAGGTCTGAACTAATGATGTTAAATACGTTTCTAGAAGATGGAAAATTCGAATTTCAATTAAATAATATTTAATATCATTTGTTCAGTTTTTACATCTCGCCTCAAAAATGTTAATATAAATCCTCAGCCTCAAAAGCCCACCAGCGGACGAGCAATGTAATCCCGAAAGAAAAGCTGAACACTGGTATGGAACACTGGACCTGCGTTCAAATTAAGGCGAACGGGCTGGCTGCCTGGACGTTTTCGTGATTTTCGACCCAGTTTTTCTTAAAAAGTCCTCCGCGAAGGCATCCCTCCTCTTAGGCAGATAGCCCTAGTAATAAACTAAACCAAACCAGCCTCAAAATAGTTACCAAAATATTTAATGTACCATAAACAGTGTAACTTTTACGAATTTTCGCTCCTAACTCGTCAAAATGGCACTCGAATTTCATTCTTTTTCTTTATAAAATTATTGCCATAGCTATATGTCCAATGAATGGGAGAAAAAACAGTTTTTCAGGTTTTACAACAGAAGCCGTTTAATGTGATCGCGGCCAATTTTATCACTCGGTTATTAGTAGCCACCTAAACCGGCATCGCCGACTGCCGAAAGTTCGAATCCCAGAGAAAGCATAGATGTTTTTGTAATTGTAGAGTGTTCATGCGGTATGGGGACACTCTAAATACGCGGCGATCCGAACGTCGTCTCGAGAGGTTGATGGTACGGAAACAGGAAGTGGGAGACCCTCGGACCCGTCCGCCCGGGATGCTCTCCATCAAAACTGGGGGCGGAACTGAGCTCTGTCGCATTGTCATCTGTAAGGTGCTCAAGGCTGTTCCCAACGACACGCGTAATTTTGAGTTTTTTTGCCACGAGGAATCTCGGTGAGCTTTTTGCTGACTTATACGTCAGACAAGTGAGCATTAGCAACAACAGTTCAGTTATTAGTATCGAATAGCTGAAATCCCGCCGTTTTGCATAGGAAAACATCGCTTACTGTGATCAACAATTCGGTTAATATGATCAAAATATTACGAAATAATTTTTTTCTTCAGAAATTGATGTAAAGTTGCCAAATAAAAGATAAAGTAGCCAGATAATTTTAAAATGCATTATAAAAATTGTCAATCTGTATAGCAAAATCACCCGGTAAAGGATTAAAGTCTCGCCAAAAATCTTGATCCTGATAATTAATCTCGACGTTGGTTTCAATTTTAGTTAAGCATTTAAAATCAGGCCAAAAAAAAGGGTCTTAGTTTGACGGACATTTCTAACAACTATACCGATTTTGAAGGGATCAGACATAGATCCGTCTTCTTCAGGATCATAAAAATATCTGTAGAATGATTTTTCCGGGAAAAATATGTACGCCAAACTATTTTTGCTACTTTGCCTAATATTAAATTTTGCATCTTCTAATGAAAGATGTCTTTCGAGCACTACGATTAGAGGCATAAATAGCATCGGTCAGGTAGTGTCCAGAAACGTTATCAACAGCTTATAAATTAACTTTTGCTTTAAAAGCATTACGTCCTTGGAACACAAAACGTCATTTCTCACTACCGCTTACTCAAGGAACAGCTCAACACAAAGAAAGAAACTTAAACAACATAAAGAAAGAAACTTCCATCATGTTCAAAAAAAAATTCCGCTAAATCATAAAAATGAACTACATTAACATATTGTCCACTGTTTTATTTCTGGCATACACTTTCTGGCATACACTATAGGCTCATCACTTTACACTTAGCATGAAGTAGCATAAAACTAAATTATCTTGTAAGGATTATGTTAATTTTATTAACAGTTAACTTTTGAGTTAAACTTCCTTTCCTATCGATTCTTACTTCAACTTACCGTTTCCGGCCAGAACGTAGTTTTAAAATCACGTCTGAATACCAGATATTCTGGCTGCATGCGTCCGCCTTTTCAAGCTACTCTCTCGTAAGCTATTATTACGCTCGGCCGTACTTTAGGCCCTTGATAGCTTCGCAGTCAGTTAGCGTTAAGGAGCCAACTCTGTTACAATCTTGATAGCTTCGGCTATGTCTCTTTTAGTTTAAGATTAGTTTAGTTTAATTCTTAGTCTCTTAAGTTCAAGCCCAAATGTCTGCTTTATTGTACAACTCCAAAACGGAGTTTTCTTAAACTTTACTTGAAATAATAAAGGGTTATTTTACACTTCTATCTTGTTGTTTCCTGTCACACGAACTCAAGCGATTATTCGCTTATCAGTTCTTAAGATTTTTCACTTCCAACAGTAACTTAGAATTGCATAGTGGAGAACCCTACATTGGCGCCCGAACTAAAAGGGT
The DNA here is from genome assembly GCF_044657685.1 of Stegodyphus dumicola. NCBI lineage: Eukaryota > Metazoa > Arthropoda > Arachnida > Araneae > Eresidae > Stegodyphus > Stegodyphus dumicola. The sequence continues at coordinate 13,083,376 of NC_140772.1, read as the reverse complement.
GTTGGATGATGATTCTCCTCAACCAGGATTATATGCCATATACGCGTAATCAAGCCATTCATGATGATTATGAAAAACGTCCTATGGGATGTGTAGTAGTTGCATTAGGTAATGAATTTACTAGTCAATTAGAACAATTCTTTGATGGTTTTTCTAACTCTTCTGAATTATCCTCAAAGACATTTTTTATTAATACAGGTAAATTTCGTTGGACTACACTCGTAATAGCGGGTTGCAACGATCAATACTATGGGTTCTAAGTGGATTCTTACAATGGGGAAATTCCATCTATTATTAAATAAGATTTAGAAAATAAAAAGATTGATTTTATAAAAATTAAGACTGAAAAAAGACAGCAATCTGATGGATATAATTGTGGTTTAATGGCACTGCAAAACGCTCGAGGTATTAAAAGAATACTGGTAGACTTTGATCAACAAAAAAATGAGTATTCCTTTCAGGAAACTACTCCAACAGAACAGCTTTCTCAACTCTATTCTAAAATAATACCCATGTTAGAAATGGGTAACAGAGATTTTGAAGGTGAAAGAATAAAACTCGCAGATGAATTAAGCAAAGATGATTCGGGTATTTTTAATGATCCAGAAGATGAGTCTAATGTAGTTCTGGAGAATTCTACAAGGGAAATATCTAAAATAAGCAGGTTAGATTCATATACATATAATAATTCCTATAACACTCCTATAAATGATATTGCTGAAATGTTTACTGAGCGTATAGAACAAGGAAATATAGAAGATTCGGCGCTTAAAAGAACTGAGAGCTCTAAAAAGGAATTAACGCAACAGGATATTATTGATATTACAAGATTTAAATATGGGAGAGAAAAAGGACCTGGCAAAATTTGGAGAGGTATTACAAACATGGAAATTGAAGAGAAAAACCTGACCAATGATGAAGTCCATTATTAATCTTAATAGTGAGGTAAATAATGGACATTGGGTAGTGTTAGCCGTTAGATTTTGTAGTCAAAAATATTATGCTTACTATATCGATCCTTTTGGTAATGAAGATAATACAATAGATAGTCAAGTTCAAAACAATTTAAAACAAAGTATTGGGGAAGGGATTATCCAAACGTGGAGGAATATGTTTCAGGATCGGTTGCTCTTAAGAATATAAAAGACCTAGAAACTGCTTATTACAGAAAGGTTGTGTAAAAATAGATCAAATTAGAAAATATTTCCTAGAAAAAGCATTTTCTAGTAAAAATATATCGACTGATTTTCATAAAAAAACGATCTAAATTTATTAGTTCAATAAGTGGAAATAACACACACACAAAAAAAAAGTCTTATTTTTGAAAAATTTTTAGCTAATGAAGGGGCAAATATGCTCGATAAGGCATTTGAGATGAAGGTTAATACACGCATGTCCAGTATCTTGTGTGATTCTGGCAGTAAATATGATAAGTCTTTTCAAGCCATATATAACCTTTGGTTTGATAAAAAAGTTAACCCAACACACTACATAGAAAATCTAAAGAAAGAAGGCATAAATCTAGAGAGGATGTCCAGTATCTGACATGACTCTGGTAGTAAATCTGCCGAGTCTTTTCAAGCCTTATATAACCTTTGGTTTCATAAAAAGGTAACCCAACACACTACACAGAAAATCTAAAGAAAGAAGGCATAAATCTAGAGAGTATGTTCAGTATCTGACACGACTCTGGTAGTAAATCTGCCGAGTCTTTTCAAGCCTTATATAACCTTTGACCCACTACACTTGTTATACAGTCTTGGGCTATAATTGGTAACAATTATAGTTAAACAATTATAGTTAAGCGCAGATAGAGACATAATAGGCTGTAAGCCGCAAGTTTGAAGTGATAGAGCTTTGTTAAAATCAAATTAGGAATGGTCGATAGTTTTAAGATTACCAGAAGACAACACTATCTTATAGGAGAGATACAGATAATGTTCCCAGAATCAAAGGGCACAACATGTTATGAAAGTTTATAACTGAACTTGATAAATCCTGATTATTTTTCCTATAAAAGAAGTATTAATGGACAAATATAAAAGCAAGAAAGTTAAAAAGATGATCATGAAGTCAGATCCGGCATATTACTAATGAAGTTGGGTAATTCAAATGGAGAGAAGGTCAGTGGATAAATTTACCCTTAACAAGGAAATGCTATGAGTACAACAGAAGCTCACACAATAACGGATACAAAAATGTTAAGGATAGCTTGGCTATCTCAGCACGATGTGACCAAAGAATTCAAATGTTTAATGCATTACTTCAAAGAAAGATCTCTAAAATCCTGTTACTATCAAGTAAATCGTAATACAGCTGTTGGGGTAGATAAAGTAGATAAGATTTATGGTCAAAACTTTGATAGCAATCTAAGAAAGCTAATAACTAATACGAAACAAATGCGCTATAGACCTGGATATATACGTCAAATATCTATCCCAAAGAAAGATAGGATAGGCAAGGTCCGTAATTTAGGGATTAGTAATTTTGAGGATAAGCTGGTTCAAAAGATGATGCAACGAGTTCCTGAAAGCATACATGAGCCTATACTGCTAGATTGTTCATTTGGATTCAGACCTCCAAGGAGCCGCCATTTAGCAATTAAGGAACTACGCAATGATTTATATTCCAGGTCCGTACAAGCTGTCATTGATGTCGACTTAGAAAACTTTTTCGCAAACATAAATCAAGAAACACTGCTTAAAGTATTACAGATAAAAATCAAAGACAGTCGTCTTATACGATATATTATCAAATGGGGAAATGAGTATTCATGAAACAAAAGTAGTGCAAGGTAGTTGCTGCAGGACTATCTTTGTGAATATTTTTGCACATTATGTAATAGACGAATGGCATGAAAAGTTCTGAAAATTTATTGCAAAAGCGAGGTAATATTATTGCGTTATGGAGACGATATATGCAATGCAAATGATGTTGCCAATATGCAAATGTTTCCATATGGATTAGGTCAGCTTTAGCCAAACGTCAGTCTAGATTCAAGTTGTAGTTGAATGCAGAGAAGAAAAAAATGGTACACTTTAATCGTAATAAAGAAGGGAGGTCATAATTTAATTTCTTAGGCTTTACATTTTATTGGGGCAAATCCCGTAATGGATTTAAGACACTCATTTAGAAATGGGAGAATAAAAATTTGAAAGTGTTGCCAGTTTCACATATTTACGGGCTGAAACTTCAACAGAAACAATACTACTACAGAAATACAAAAGAGAATCACTGCAGTCAACAGCTGCTTCAATGAAATGCAAAAATATATGTATTCATATGTAAGTCGAAAAATAAAGGTTTTACTGTATAAGATGAATTTTGATATATGCATGTGAAACTTGGACCGTGATGCACACGAATGAGGATATGTTGGGTATCCTTGAAAGGAAGGTTTCGAGAAGTACTTTTGGAGGAATACAAAAAGATGGTGTGTGGCTTAGAAGATCAAATTTGAAGCTATATCGCTAATATATTGAACATGACATCATTAATTTCATTAAATAACCAAAGAATAAAATGGGCAGGCCATGTAAATAAAAAAATTCATCAATAACAGACCAAATCTAAGATGGCTGGACTGCCTACAAAATGGCCTACTGGTCTTCAAATTCAAAAACTGGAAAACGCTAGCTGTGAGAAAATTGGCCTGGAAAAAGCTTCTTGAGAACGCCAGGGTGAACTCTGGGCCATTGGGCCATTACCTGAGGATGGAATTATTAACTCAAGAATACTGAGGTGCATGTTATCAATTTTTTTATATGTAATAGTGACTCCATCATAAACAAATCAGTGCATTTAAATTTATAAGGAATAAAATTCCATATAAAGGGAAAGCTTGAAAAATTCCGAATTCCAGGTACAGAAAAATTCTGCTAGTGGCATGTAAAAAAATAGAATTCTCATTAGAAAAGCCAACAGACCGGCAAAAATGTGAACTTTAAAATTATAAAAACAATCAACTTATTTGTTACCAACTTGAAAATTAAGACCCTACAAAAGTACATAAGTTTTTTTAAAAACATTCAGTCAAAAAAGACACATATTTTGATTAAATAAAAAAATTCATAAAATCCCACTGTACCTGAAAGTTGGCAAAGGTGTTGCCAGTTTTTATTGCGCAACATATAAATAGACATACATGTTAAAGACGTACATATAAATATAAGCATGTAAGAAACTTAAATCACTTACCAAGGTCTTCATTCAGAAACTTTTCATATTTTCATACTGATTAATTCCTAGTGTGTCTTATGAAGATTTTAAATTTGAAGGAAGCAACAGATGTCAAATTATGTATCCACTTTTCAGTAATAAGGCAACAGTTTTCTAATGCAATTATTTGTTGGGCTTTTGCTACACAGTAATACAGATGCTGGATCTAAATGTATTAAATAATGAAAAATTTGGAAATACTGCATAATGCAAATATTGTTAATATTTGGTTTTGCTAGACAGATTCTGGTTCAGTACGAAGTCTGAGATACGGAATCCTTCGGACTTCAGCCATTATGGACTTTCGATTTTCCTTGATAGTAGATTATCAGTTTATATCTATCGAGTAAACGGCGTGTAGAAATTATAAAATAGTGATTTATGAAATAATGGAGCATTTATGAAATCAAGAGAATCAAAATTTACACACGTACATCCAAAAAAAAAAAAAAATCCTTTCAATGTAGGTTGTTTAAGTTGTTTCGTTTTTATGTGCTAATACTTTTTCATTCTATAGATAGACATCATTTCTTATTGGGTTACCTTATTAGAGTGCTTTAATGGCTGTATTTTTGTTTGTGATATTTGAAAACCTTTTAATTCTTGACTATCATCATAAAGCTTAGCTAGCATCCACTATACACATTGGCAGTGTATCACAAGATTGGTAATTAAACATATATTGTTAAATTCTGCCCTCATTTTTCCCATTACATCATCATCGTTTATCCATTTTCGAAGGTGTGTATCATGCCTTTTTTTTTATGCCCGGATTCCATAACTTTGAAAATACTCTAAAGTCTTCCAGTTCCAAATATTAATATTTCTTTTTCAAAATTCGAGGAAAAAATGGAAGTTACATCATTCTTTATAAAATTTAACCAGTTTATTGAGAATGAATTGAATTGTCATAAAACCAATAAAGATCTTTTGATTGTGATAGGAGTCATGGCGGGATATTACTGACATTCTATCACACTGTTTGGTGACAGTATATATGGGTTAACAGTATTTTGACGTTACAAATTTCTCATTTCCTGAATGTATGACGTTACAAATTTCTCATTTCCTGAATTTTTCGAAACTTTTTCCAAAAGTCTAAAATATTTTAGTTACTCGAGCTTTCGAAGTAGTTAAAAGTTCGACAGTCAGGCCTTTTACTATGCAGTCAATAAAAGTTTATTGTTGTCTGCAAATTATTATGCAGCACAGTTATACTGTGCATGCTGTATGACTTCCGATGAACTTCAAACATAGTGGCCTATGGCAAAGCGAGATATAATCTCTACATATAATAAAAGAAAGAGTCTGTCTGTGTGTGTCTTTCGTTCGCGCTGCGCGTAAGCTAATAGACACACAGTTACGAAATTTGGTACATAGGTGCATCTAGACAAGAGCCAGTGCACCTCGAAGTGATTTTTTTTAAATTCAAATTCAAATTTATTTTATTTTATGTTTTCTGACAAAATTGCGTCATTTTGAGACGTAATGAGCTTTAGGAAAGCGAGATACTTTACACACTCCATTTTCACATCGTCATGAAACGTAGGCACTTAGCTATTTTACGAACTTAAAATCAATTTTGTGTTTCAATAAATCGACTAAATACGAATTTATTTAACAAAAAGAGCTTAGCACCTTTTTAACGGGATTTTTTCTAAAAAAGTTTATTTTTAAAAATGTACAGCTTATTTTTCTTTGATTTTTGGACACGTTAAACTTTCATCCTTGCGACTGCTTTTACAAAAAGAATTTTGGAAAAATGATAATATTTTGTCTTTTAAAAAATTTGTTTAAATGAAGCTTCCGAGTACACTTCACATATCACATCTTTAAAAATGTGATTTTGGCAACAATTTTCCTGTCTTATTGTTGTTGATAGATTTTTGATGAAATCGCATCATTTTGAGTAGTTTTATTCTTTTAGAAATATGGGTTCGGCAACAATTTTTCATTGTATTTCTTACGTCACTGTTTTTAAGTGATTGGCATATTTCATTGTCATTTATATATATATATGTAATAATAAGATTCCATAGTCAAGAATACACTTAAAATTCTAACTGTATGTTCTTTTCATTTTTAATGGCGACGTTCTCTTATTTGAAACTACGTGGAATTAAATGCACAACCCCGTAGTCAAGTTGTTTTTCCCGCCTTTTCTACACGTACAGTTTTAGAATGTTCTGGAGATATTTAAAGCGAACTGGAATGGCTGACGTCATTTCTTGGAAGCTCCGCCTTCCCAGGGGCTATAAAAGGACTCGCAAAAGAATATCGGGACATTTTCTTAACTGTCATGATGCGGTAAACTTCATACAAAAAGTTATTAGTAATTCTTTTTATTTACTCCGGATATCTGATTTTTGTAACTGCTATTTCTCCTGAATAATAAATAAATGGATCTTTTTTTTTAAACTTATCTTCTGATTATTTAAGCTACGACTAAAGCTGATACATCACATACACATATATGTAATACAGTCAAAAGTCGTTCATTTGGACACCCATAATCCGGAATGATCTATAATCCGGACCTCAAAGCTAAAACCTTTCTGCGCATGCGCCGCTTTTACGCATGCGCGTAAGACCTTTACGCGCATGCACATATGCGTGTGCGCAAGTGCAGAATACGCTTTCGCGTGCGCATTTAATGTATAACGGACGGTATAAGCTAAAATTATCTAATTATCTATTTCAGTTAATGTTGATGATTGCGTTGTTCCTAATCTTTGAATTGGATGCGGCTTATTATTTTTTGCAGACTGTAAGAGCAATTTTATAAAAGTAAACTTGAACTTTCGATTATGTCAATTTCCGATACTGGAGCTCCCAAAGGATCTACAAAACGAAATGTATGTCTCGATGTCCGTCAAACAAAAAGTGGAATTGCTGCAAAAAATGGATAAAGACATGAAGAAGGTGACAGAGAGGTTAGTGAAAATGTAAAAATTTAGATTGACAAGTTAGTCGGTATTCTCGGCACAGCAATTACGGGACTTGAACAGTGGAACTTTGTAACTGAACAAGAAATTATGTCTGTTTATAGAATTAAAGAGAAAGTATTATCACATAAAACGAAACAATTTACATTGAAAGAAATGTTTAATAAAGTAAACAAATTAATATTAAGCTTCTTTTTTTTTGTAAATTTTGATACCCTTTAGATCATAATTGTTCTTTATTTCATAAATTACGGTTTCATATTTTTAATTTTAGAATTTGTGCATGCCATCTTACGAGATTTAAACTGATGATCTATAATCCGGAAAAATCGATAATCCGGAATCGCCGAAGTCCCGACGAGTCCGGATTAACGACTTTTGACTGTATATATTTTTATTGATTTTTTTTTATAAAGGTGTTCTGTAGAGTAAAATTCTGTGCGGAATTTTATGTTTTTTGAGTTGCTTTCATGTTATTTTTTGCTTATTTCATTGTTTCTAAGATATTGAAAAGATTTGCATGATTTTTTTTCTTCAACAGAAAGTTGGTTAATTTTTTATTAGGATAATTAATATTTGTATTAAGAGATATAGCTTATTTCATTGTGATTTTTTTCTCTTGAAAATATAAGATAAAATATCATTAATTATACTTTGCTTTTCAGAATTTTTTGTTTTTTGTATTCTTTTATGTTTCTCATTTCACTGTTTTTAAGATATTGAAACGTTTTGAGTGATTTTTTTTAGGAAACAAAGTTCTTAGTTTCCAATACATCATACTGAAGGATATGAAGATTGCATTAAAATGCTCTGATGTTAATTTCTAGCATCAAGATGCTCTTTTATTTGAATGTATGTTTTCTCCAGATCAAGTTTGAGAAAACTGGCAGCTATAAAATTTTTGAAATAATTAAGGTTCATTCTTTTAAGTATACAGTAAGTGGTTCCTTTAAATTGGCATGAAGTCTAAGGCCTGACGCAGATGCAGTGTTTGAGGATTAGATTTTGTGGTAAGTTTTATTTCCAGGTTGTGCTTTAAGTTAAGCAATTAAGATACACACTCTAACATCCTCTATGTTTCCTCTTCATATTATCTTTAAATTTCTGTATGTTTTAATTTTCGTAAGATGACAAAATAGGATTGTTGCCCACCACCAATTGGTAACTTGAATTGATGAAAAATAAATGAGTTGTGTTCTTTTTCTCAAATCATCCTGTCATCTAATTTTATTCATTTAAAGAGTTAAAAGTTTATTACAGGTAAAATATTAACATAAAATGCCCTCTTCAACACTTTTCTGCTATATTAATAATTCCAAAAACAAAGGATAAACTATAATATGTAATAAATACAATAACATTTTTCTAATTCAAATGAACAAATATGCATGCATGGTAAATATTTGTTTAATTTTTTAAGTTTATTTTATTTTTAACTATTTAATCTTTCAAGGTGCATTAACATGGAAAACAATATAAAATTAAAGCATAGCTTTATATTAGAAAAATCTTTGGATTATTTAAAAAATATTGTTAATATCTCTGTAAATGAAAGATATATGGTGTAACTAATAATTGATTTCAATAACAACACGTATATATACAAGTTACCATTTCAAGCAGAATTTTTATCATATAAATATCATCATACAACCAATGTGTTTGGTTGTGCGCAAGAATACAGAGGCTTTTTGCACATATTTTACACGATTTTGCTTTGCTATAAAAAACGCCATCTGCTGGGAAGTTCTTTATTTCACTAGTTATATTTTTAAAGATATAAATAATCATCTGCTACTTGGCAGTTTTATTCTTATACAAAATGGCGCTTTTAAAGAAGCAATGGATGGAAGGTTATATTTCAGATCTTTGCAAAGAAAATTATTCATCTCTAATTCTCCCCCAAAAACACTTTTTTCGATATCTAAAGATAAGTAATACTGCCAACACTACCAGGAAGTCGGTACTTCTTGCCGACACTAAATATATAGACTAAATACATAAAATGGGCTTACCTTACATAATCTTATTTAGCTGAAGTAATTCATCACGGTCAAGAGAACAGTCAGCGTACAAGTTCTTGGACATCTTTTAGGCGACAAGGTGGCTGAGTCCTGCTGTATCTGACTTTCATAAATGCAGCATATTTCACAGTGGTGGCTGTTTACTGTGTTCTCACATGTGCAACTAATCACTGTTCAAGAAAGTATAAATGATCTAGTAGCTACACATTTGGGCAAAAAAATGCACGAAGATCCTTACCTGTGATATAAAAGTAGACTTATTAAAGTCTTTGTAGACATATTAATTAATTAGTCTTCATGCTATAGGATCTTCTAAGAAAGCACCCCTTTTTAAATATATCCTGAAACCTTGCAAAGAGCAGTCTTGGGTGATTTCATACCGCCTGACAAGGTCACAAATATTTTCTAGCCTTCTTATTCCTGTTATTAAAAAACTTGTTTTTCCTTTCCCTGCACAACGTCACTGTACATTTTGGTTATACTTCTCTCTAATCTAGGGGAAGAGGTGTGTTACATATATGTGGCAACACACTAGTTGCTGGTCTAAATGCCGCTGGTGGGGAAGCAGTTGAAGTGTTCAACACGTTCAATCTTTCAACAGGAGATCAGGGTAACTATGAAAAAGTGCTTGAGAGGTTTGAAGCTTTCACGACACCTAGAACAAATGTTGTGGTGAAGAGATTTTTATTCAATAAGAGAAAACAAGAAGAAGGGGAACTTTTTGATTGTTTCATAACTGACCTGAAAAAACTTGTAAAATCTTGCGAATTTGGTGAGCAGAGTGACTCTGTCATACATGATCGCATTGTCCTTGGAGTATCAGATGCCAGTTTACAGGAGAGGATGCTGCGAGAAAATAATCTGAGTTTGGAAAAAGCAATTGAATTAGGGAAAGCAGCTGAATTGAGCAAAGCTCGTGCTCAAACGTTAAGAGAACACAATGTTGACAGCGTAACTAGAGAAAAAGTGAAGCAACATCGGACAGGAGGAGCCAATGCAGCCTTAGCAGTGAGGAAGCACAGAGGATGGAGTGATGACACTTCAAATATTGAGACATCTTTATGTAAAAAATGCAACAGACATCACGTTAAGGGACAGTGTCCGGCATATGGAAAAAAATGCTTTAATTGTGGCAAACTAAATCACTTTTCGACTATGTGAAGACTGAAGCACATCCAAAATGTTTCTCAGTATGATAACGCAGATGTATATAGGGAATCTGATAAGGAATTCTTCGTGAATTCCATAAATGTTCAAAGAACTAAAAGTGTGTGCTCAACATCATCTACAAAAGAGTGGACTAAAACTTTAATTGTTGAAGGGACAACTGTGACTTTTAAGTTGGACATAGGGTCTGAAGTGAATATTTTGCCTGTGAAAACTTACGAAACACTGAGTGCTAAGAACTCTAATCTTATTTTAAACAAGTGTAATGTTGTATTAGAAGCATTTGGGGGGTTCAAGGTTAAACCTGATGGGTCATTAATGTTACAATGTTCCTCAGATGGTGTGGATCATACTCTAGAGTTTTTAATTGTTTCTAGCAAGCATATACGTCCATTATTAGGAATCGATGCATGTGTTAAACTTAATTTAATTCAGTTTATAAATAAGGTTGGAATATCAATTAAAGGTAAGTTAGATCAGTATACAATTGTTTTACCTCCATCTAAAGATCAATTTATTATTAATAATTCAGAAGTGTTTGAAGGTGTGGGGAAATTTAGTGGGTTGTGTAAAATCATGGTTGATGATCAGATAGCTCCTGTAGTGAGACACCACGTAGAGTACCACTTAGTTTAAAACCTAAACTTGAATTAAAATTAAGCGAATTAGAGAGACAGGGCATTATTGCAAAAGTTTATCAACCTTTGAACTGGGTTAGCAATCTAGTAATAATTGAAAAAGCTAATGGATCCTTAAGAATATGCCTTGATCCTCAACATCTTAACAAAGCTATAAAAAGAGAACATGTGTTGATTCCAACAATTGAGGAGATTTTACCAAAGCTATGTAATAAATCAATTTACTCTGTTTTAGACTTAAAGGATGGGTTTTTTCAAATAGCGTTAGATGGAAATAGTAGTGATCTTTGTACTTTTAGCACACCATTTGGATGCTATAAATTCTTAAGGCTTCCAATGGGCATTTCCTGTGCACCTGAAATTTTTCAGAAACGCAATCTTGAAAACTTTGGTGATATACCAGGAGTATTGGTCTATTTTGATGACATCCTCATTGCTGCTAGCACTATACAAGAACATGATAAAATTTTAACAGAGGTCATCAACAGAGCTAAAAAACTCAATATTAAATTCAACAAGCAAAAACTTCAATATAGGGTTAGTGAGGTTAAATATTTAGGTCATTTATTTAATGCGTCAGGTTTGCGACCTGATCCTGATCGAATTAAAGCCATTACTGAGTTACAGGAACCTCAGAATGAGCATGAATTACAATGTGTTTTGGGAATGTGTAATTATTTGAGGAAATTTGTACCACATTTTTCAGAGAAAACAGCCATATTAAGGGAACTTTTGAAAAACAAAGTAGAATGGCAGTGGTTACAGCTACATTCTAAAGCCTTCAGGAAATTAAAAAAATTAATTTCCAATGCACTTGTCTTAGGAATATTTGATAGCAGTAAACCTATAACTATACAGTCAGATAGTTCTAAAGATGGGTTAGGCTGCTGCTTATTGCAGAATGGGCAACCAATTGCTTTTTCATCTCGGAGTTTAAATAATGCAGAAAAAAACTATGCTCAGATTGAGAAAGAATTTCTTAGTATTTTATTTGCTGCTAATAAATTTCACTATTACATTTATGGTAGAGAGGTAGAAGTGCTTACTGATCATAAACCATTAGTTTCAATTATGAACAAAAATATTGCTAACGTGTTGTCAAATAGATTGCAGAGGATAAAAATTAAGCTCTTAAAATATAACTTAAAACTTAAATATTTGCCTGGGAAATATATGTATATTGCAGATTTACTGTCACGTTCCTTTATTGATACAGACACGAATGAAAACATGGATATGACAGAGATTGTTCATACACTAACAAAACAACTGCAAATGTCTGAGAGTAAGAAAAGGGAATTTCAGAAAGCTACATTAGAAGATGAAGGGTTAATGCTAGTGAAAGAATATTGGCAAAATGGATGGCCTTTGAGTGTTGATAAAGTTCCTACAGAAGCAAGATCTTATTTTAAATTTAAAAATGAGTTGAGTGTTGAACAAGATTTAGTTTTTTTTAATAATCGAATTGTAGTACCTGTTGCATTAAGAAAGTGTATGTTAACATTATTGCATGAAGCTCACTGTGGGATTCAAAAATCAAAAGCTAGGGCTCGACAAGTACTATTTTGGCCAGGAATCAACAATGACATTGAGAATATGATTTCTAAATGCCTAATTTGTGATAGGTTCAGGCCTCAAACACTAAAAGAACCTCTTGTTTCTCATGAAATTCCCAGTTTACCTTGTGAAAAGGTTGGTGCTGATATCTGTGAGTATGCAGGGAAAAGTTATCTAGTAATAGGCTGTTACTTAACTAAATGGGTAGACATAATTCCTCTAAAAAATAAAAGTGTAGTGGAAGTTACTAGTAAATTGAAATCGATATTTGCAACACATGGAATACCCAAAACTTTAATTTGTGATAACGTACCATTTAATAGTTGGAAAATGAAGAGTTTTGCAAGGGATTGGGGATTTGAAATAATCACTAGCAGTCCTCAATATCCCAAATCCAATGGATTTGCAGAAAGGTTGGTAGGTATAGCCAAGAGTTTATTTAGAAAAGCAGGATTAGAGAAATTAAATGAGGCTTTACTGGAATATAGAAATACTCCAATTTCAGGTATAAATTTATCACCAAGTCAAATGCTATTAAGTAGAAATTTAAGAACACAATTACCAACTACGCAAACAGAATTGAAACCAACTGTAAAAGATCAATATAGAGGAAAGATGAGGAGTAAGCAAAAACAGGCTAAAATCTATTATGATAAGCATGCAAGGGAAAGACCTGAATTTATTCCTGGGGAAAAGGTAATGTTTAGATGGGAAAATAAATGGCAGCCTGCTATAGTTTTAAAAAAGCATTCAACTCCTAGATCATATTGGATTAGAACAAAAGATAAAAGGGTAATTAGACGGAATAAATTCCATTTAAGAAAAACTAAAAATCAGAATTTAGTGACATTAGACTATTATGATCTATGTAATGAAAATGAGGAAAATATAAGTAGTGAACATCCAAAAATACATAATGATCCTCACCATCAAAATAATAGCAATAATATTAATCGTGATTGTGTATATAAAACAAGAAGTGGTCGTAATGTATATCGACCATCCAAATATGATAATTATGTAATGCATTGATTCCTATGAGTTTCCCAAAAGAGAGGAGATGTTACATATATGTGGCAACACACTAGTTGCTGGTCAAACTGAAGTGAAATAATAGCCAGTGAATGTTAGTGTGGAATAAACAATGTGCAATGTGAACGTGTTGCAATGACTTAATTATAGATCAATAAAAAGTAGACAGTCTTCCACTTTGTTGAGTTGTAACTATGCTAGCACTTATATTGAAGTTTTAACTGCAGGCAAAGTAGCCTCATCTTTGTTTAGTTAGGCCTTGTCCAAATTTATAGTTAAATTTCAGTTATAAATCACCAGGAATGAACTGGATATCTGTAAGTATGTATGTTAATAATCGGGCAGAACTTAACATGGTTGATTTACCAGCATGTTAAGGTTACCCTGATTGTGAAAATTTTCAAAATAAAATACAAATGAAAGTGAAAAAAAGCTGTCAACAAAACTGTCGCAGAAAAGTAAAATTTCTTGCTGGAATACCATGGAGGTTTTTAGATACCAAAGACGAAAGTTGGCTCACCTTGCCAACTTCCGTCTCTGGTATGAGGCAAACTTTTTTGATGACGTGAGATCATGAATCTAGGACCTATAAGATCATCATTTGAAGAAATAAATGAAAGTTTTGCTTCAATTATGCTCAAAAGATGAGGCTAAAGATCATGATATATGTGGCACAATTAAGCTTTCATTCGATTTTACTCATACAACTCAGGTTTAAAGGTGTTAATCTAATGTAAACTTAATAAGCATGGCAGCGTGTTTGCGCTGCTATGCTACCAACATAATAATAGTAAGAAATGTAAAGAAACCTCGCACATAGAATATCAATGTGGGAAGATGCATGCGCTTAAAATGTGTTTCAGTTATTCTGTATGTCTGACTAATAAAGTTCGTTGTTCCTTCAAAAATGGAGAGATTTCTCTAAAAATTCATTACAGACATATAAAAGAAATAAATATCTGGTGCTAGTGACTGGGATAGAAAGGTGAAACCAGTGTTTATTTAAAAACAAATACAGTATGTGTGAGTATATGTTTTTATGAATACAGTGCCATTTTATATGAAAATGTTTCATCTTATTATTGAACGCAACTAAAAGAATGATATTTTATGTTTAAGCTTTTGGATTAAAGCATCAAAACACTTAGCCTGATTACGATGTTCTTTTAAAATTTGAGCTCTTCTATTAGATTGGCAAATTCACTACGTTAATGTTACAATATTTCTATTATGAAATTTAAGCTCTTGAAGTAGACTGGGAAATTTATTACGTTAATATTAGAATATTTGTATTACGAAATTTGAGCTCTTGTATTAGAGTGGTAAATTTATTACGCTAATATTAGAATATTTCTACTATGAAATTTGAGCTTTTGTATTAGAGCCCCAAATCAAGAATTTTGTTGTGTGAATCAAGTTAAGAGGCTAGACGTTTTTAGAATTTACTTTAGTGTAATTTATTATTACTTTAGTGTAATTTATTAAGAATAAACTTCATAGATTTTTGTTTATCAGGAAGAACATAGGTTTATTGCATTATGTGTTTTAGAGGGAAAAAAAAAATACGTTGTGTCATACTTTAATTTCTAATTAAAAAAAAAAGACTAGATTGAGCAAGTTGATTTGAACTTTTGAATATAGACTAAAAGTCTTTTTTAATTAATTTTGAAACACTGTTATAATTTTTTCAGCATAATTACTGTGAGCGGTCTCCCACACCACTTTAAAGAAACGCGTAAAAATACATACTTTTATGCCTTTTTATAGATACTTTATACATATTTATAGAATTCTAATTCATTTAAATCAATATATTTAATACATTAATCATTTAATTTTATGCAGTTATTTTCGTATAAAAAATGACTATTTTCTTCGTTTTAAGGAAAAGAGCTTTTTTAAAGAACAAAGATTTTATTAAACATGCATGAAAATATGTTACTTTATTAAAATATGTGACATTAGTGTCAATTAAACCATAGTTCCGTAACAATGAATTTACTTATTAATAAATAATATATTAGTATATTTTTGTTTTCAAGGATGACTTACAAGTTGATACACAGTCAAAACACATTTTTTGAGAGCACTTAAGACACACTGGTTCCTTGCATTCTAAGCATTTGGTATGCTGGTTTTCTCTTCTTACAAGTTGGTCAGATTTTTTTTTTTTTTTTTGGGGGGGGGGGATTTGATAAATCCATTCTTCTAATTGTTATCTTCAGTTCCCTTGACAAAAAAGAGGAAATTATCCCAACTCTCAGATGCGGATTAATAATTAGCTAATAAAAGCATAAAATTTTTTCTTTTCACTTTTGTAGCATCAGGATATGACTAGAACATTATGCATGAACATAAATTCCAAGTATTTTCGGGCTCTGCTCTAGAGCCTATTTTTGCAAGATGTTTCTGACCAAGGAGGTGAATTATTGTGTTATGCTTTGGTGTTCGTATTGCCCGATTTGGTCATTTTTAGCACCATTTGAAGTGCTTTTTCCATAAAAATTACCACTTTGTTCGCAGTCATTAGAACAATTATGACATTCATCTGCAGAAAGCACAGATTCACTTTTGCTTTCGCTGTGAAGGCCACATGATTCTTCAGAATCAGAGTATTTTACATAAAAAATACTGTTGACAAGATATTCAATTTCTTTTTGCGTGAGATATACGGGACTTTTTCTTGTAAAATTTGAAGCCATATTTATCACTTTTACGAAAAACAAGCATTCGATAAATAACGTCTATAGTCCACTAAAACTCATACACATCTGCTATGTTGGGTCTCTCAAACAACTTAAAAAGTAAAAAACGTAGTAACTGAAACCATAATAAAGCTAGAAGTTTAAAACTTGATATGTGACCTTGTGGGATGGGTTTGAGAAGGTAGGAGGAAGGACAGGGACCATTCTCCGTTTTTAGGGGTGTAGACAACGGTTAGAAAATCCTCAGCGGTCTCCGAGACCGCTCACAGCAGTTGAAGGTTAATTTACGCGAAATTTTTTTTCTGTTCACAAACTATTCTATTACTTTTGAACGTTATAAATATCTATTTGTGTATTTTAAAATAAGAAGGTTTTAGGGAGTTAAAAAAATATTTTTTTCCCAATTTACAAGTTTCAGTAACTGAAAGAAAATTTTTTTGTTGTTGTTGCTATAAAATGATGCAATATAAAGAACAAAATATTCTTATTCCCAGAAGAGATGATTATATGATTTGAGACCGATAATTGCTGGCGCATATTAACAGAATGATTTGCTGAACAAAAAAATATCTTTGACATATTTTCTACTTTCAAAGATTACTCGAATAAATTGGTTAAGAACTGTAGGTTTCTACCATCTATTGGCGATTAATAAGACAAAAATATTACTATTATTATTTTACTTTTTTCTAGTTGTCGTGAAAGAACAAAACTAACTTTGCTGTTGAACTGTATATGGCATAAGTACGAAGAAAATAAGGCTTAATAATAAAGCTAAAAAGGCAAAAAGAAATGTATTAGCAGGAGTGAGTAGACCTGGTAGACTTCAAGGTCAGCAACAGCATAAAAAAACTTACCATACCCACTAGGCGACCATTAAAATCTAAGCCCTTTCAGATTTTTTTTTTTTTTTCCTTTTCATTTGGGAAACAGTTAAAAAGGTGCAAAATACTTGTTGATCGGAACAGTTCTGCTGCCTGCGGCGAGGTCGGAATCCCGGCTATTTCAAGATATCAAAACAGCCATATCTGGGCTAGGTCAGGTAAGACCAAGCACTGTGTCCACCCTCATACAATATTGTGAAATTTGAAATTTGAAATCCGAGATCAGAACTGTATGTTCTTTAAATAATTTAATGTTAATTACGAATTTTTTTTTTTTTTTTTTTTTTTTTTTTTTGAATATTTTATATATAAAGTACTTACGAAAGGTAGTCTTGGAAGTTATATAGAAATTGTTTAGAGTGGAAACTTCCTGGCTTCAAATTAGTCATTTCCAAACACAGCAAATTTATAGCTCTGGATATTTTTGGAAACATCTCGTAAATTTGTAAGTCACTTTAATAGCTGCTTAATGCTTTAATTTATTTGAATTGAATAAAATTGTATTTTTAACCAGATATAATAAAATAAACTAATTGAATAAAATTTATTTTTATTTGGTTTATTGCTTTTTTGGTTGCATTTGTTTTTGTATACAATAGTAAATTTACTTGTGAAACTCAATTAATTTTTAAAGGTTTAAGCGGAAATCGAAAAATCCAAGAGTCTTCTCTTTCCCAGTTATTTTTAATACCACCTTTTATTATTGTTTTTTTTTAAACCAATTTGTGCTATATTTCTTTAGAATTCCCATAAAAATGCCTTGCAAAGTAATTTTGTTCTCAAATACAAATCAGAAGAACTTTCAATTAGCCCAATTTGCTGAACTTTTAAAGAAAAATAAAAAACAAATGTTGTTACCCAAAATTATGTGTAAACCTAAGTTAATAATAACAAAATATCTAGATATCCATGGATATCCGAAATATCTAATCATGGATGTTTACTTTTATTTCACTTAATGATTTTAGTTCATATATATGCATTAATTAATATGTATATCATTATCGTTTATCATTCATTGCTCACATATTATGTGTAAACCTAGGTTAATAATAACAAAATCTCTGACCATGGACAGATTAATGTTTAATGGTTTCATTTAATGATTTTATAGTTAGTTCTATATTTTCATTTATCCTAGTTTAACAACTTTGTTCCTAGATAAACTTTTAAATACTAGCAGAGTAGAACAGAAATTTTTTAATATTCACAATTCCACCGGTTTCTCATATTTCACATGTGCCATAGGATAAAACATCAAGCATTGTCATCAGTAATTGGTGCAGGAATTAGAATACTGCAATAAATATTTTTTTTTTTTTTTCCAAAACAAAAAATCGACATTTTCTTAAGCACAAAGAAAGTTTACAACTAAATGAACTAATGAATGATAACTAACTAATGAATGGTTTACATATTTTATAAAATTATTCTCTCTATATAAAAAATTAAATATCAGTTATGAGTTTTATATAGCTCCTGCACAATATTCAACAAAATTATTCCTTCTCCTTGCAAATTTAATTCAAAAAGTACTTTTCTATTAGTTAAGAAGAAGCACTCTTTTAAACCTTTATTATGTCCCATCATTCATCCTCAAAAATATGAACAAAAACAATATGCACATAAAAATGTAGAAACAATTTGTTGAAAATACTAATGAATTAGTCCTTTAAAATATTTTATTAGGTGTGTCAACAAAATACTTACAAAATCAGAATATGTACGAACTAACATTTAATTTCTACATCTATCTAATGGAAAATAAGCTGAAGTGTATATTAAGTTTAACTTTTTAAACTGGTAGCGAACTTATAGGTTTAGTTATTTTGTCACGCCGCCCTAGTCATGTTCGACCAAGGTGTTGTAAAAGGTTTGTTCTTTACAACCTGCTTATTCATAGCAAATCACAACACTTCATTAAATACGACTCTATGCTATGCCTATGGGCACGACAGCACACAATTTGGGAACCCCTGAAAAAAGAATATTTAAATAGCAGAGAGTGCTGGCTGATGAAATATTACTGTAAATGGGATGTAATGGAAAATAAGCTGAAGTGTATTTTAAGTTTACCTTTTTCAACTAGTAGCAAACTTATTGGTTTAGTTATTTTGTCACGCTGCCCTAGTCGTTTTCGAAGAAGTGTTGTAAAAGGTTTGTGCTTTACAACCTGCTTATTCATAGCAAATCACAACACTTCATTAAATACGACTCTATGATACGCCTATGGGCACCACGGCGCACAATTTGGGAACCCCTGAAATAGAATATTTAAATAGCAGAGGATGCTGGCTGATGAAATATTACTGTAAATGGGAAGTTTATTTACACTGGTGTGCAAAAATTAAGGACAAAGTCAAAAAATTAGCATATCAGCTGAACGAAGAGGCAGAGCGAACAGAAAGACCAATCAGGAGCTTAAGTAAGGTGATGTACGGTAGCACATGGGCAGATATGCAGGTAGATGTAATGGGGGAGTGTCCGAGTAGTATAGAGCATGTTGTCGGTGTACGATCAGTATTTCTGGCAAAGATATTGCACGCCGTACAGCAGTTAAAATCACTCCGAGTTGCTGCCTCCGCGAGAAATGGCGAATAATCAATCTGTTAGACGACGTCTGGATGCTTTTACCCGAGGTCAAATCATTGGGAAGTTGGAGGAAGGCTGCAGTGTGATGAGTGTGGCTGCAGAGTTTGGAATTGCTCACAGCATCGTTTCACGACTTTGGAGACAATTTCAAACTACAGGAACAGCTATCCGGGGGTTTAGTAGCAGTCGTCCACGAGGAACCACACCCGCAGATGACCGGTATATTGCCTTACAGGCCAGAAGAATTAGGCGGCAGACAGCGGGAGAAATCGCTAGACACATGACACAGGCGACTGGACGACCGATATCGCGTTTTACCGTGGCCAGAAGACTGCATGGTGGTGGTCTGTTTGCATGACGCCCTGTACGGTGTGTACCTCTAACGCCTGCCCATCGGAGAAGCCGTTCTCTGTGGTGCCGGGAACACCGGAATTGGAGAGACAATGAATGGGGACGAGTACTCTTTACAGATGAGAGCAGATTCAGTCTGAGTAGCGATTCTCATCGCATACTCATCTGGAGAGAGCGGGGGAAGCCGCAATCATCCCTTGAACATCATTGAAAGGGACAGGTATAGAGGTGGCGGTGTTCTCGTTTGGGGAGGCATCATGCTTGGTAGTTGTACAGACCTTCACATCTTCGACGCAGGTTCAGTCAACGGGACCCATTATTCTAACGAGATTCTTCTTCCATATGTGCGTCTTTTTAGAGGCGCTATGGGTCTGCAGTTCCTTTTCATGGACAACAATGCACCATGTCATCGCACAGTAGCTGCCGAACAGGTCTTAGAGAGTTGAGGATATTAAATGTATGGATTGGGCGGCACGATCTCCGGATCTCAATCCCATCGAGCATGTATGGGATTTTCTAGGAAGACGCTTGGCAGCTCGTACCTTACCACCAGTAACGATTCCGGAGCTTCGTTTGGCGCTGCAAGACGAATGGGCAGCAATGCCTCAACAACTCATTGACACCCTCATTCTCAGCATGGACAGACGCTGTGAAACCTGCCTAACAGTCAGGGGAGATTATATCTCCTATTAAAGACCGCATGCTTCTTGCTGGACACCCATCACAGGGATGTTTCGGCCTTCTGTCGCATTGCGCTCCATGCTACTTTTTCAATAAAGCTTCTTTTTATCCCTCTGATTTCTCTTTCAGTAAGTGTTACTTACATTACTCCTTACGTATTGGGGATCTTACGGTATTAGATGTGTTGATTTGGAAAGCTTTTGTACACAGTTATATTGAAAAAACTGTTTCATCCTTAATTTTTGCACACCAGTGTATATATGGCAAATCACGCTAGAGCCATCTGCCCAAGGGAAGGGATGCCTTTGTGGAGGAATTTCTTATTCAAAATGAATCATATTCACATCTTATGCATTTATGAAGGCAAAAAAAGTAACTTTCATCCTCTCCTACAATTATTGTCATAAAATATTATAATTTTATAACCAGTTTTCTATAAAAATTTTACATCAGTTTCATATACTTTGCCGAAACTAAACTTAAATGGAGATAAATTATTACTATTTAAAAAAATTATGACAAAATTATTTTTAAGGAACGAATATACGCTGGGGAGCACAATAGGTGCAATGAAGTGAAACTACACTTATGCCACATACTTATGCTTACTTGAAAGAATATCAAAACAGTGGAGTCTCCCCAATGATCACTGTTTGTGCTAGTCCACTTGGCAAGTGAACTAGCCAGTTCTTTCCTCTGCATCTCCATTTCTTTGCCTGTGCTTTCTCTCGGAAATTTTTAGCTTCATCAGGGAGCCGAGATTGATTTATGGTTTCTGTCCTTCAAACAAACCGTTGACCCTGCTACTTTTAAAAGCTGTGCACATGAGTAATATTTTTATATTCATACAATTTTGATAGTACCATACTTACTGAATAACATGAGACATTCAAAAATATATTGCAAATGTGTAATTACATTAACATGTTTGTTGTAATATTTATAATAACTTACTCATTAACACATTATCGACCGGTAGCCTATTAATCGGCTTTTCATCAACAACGTCTACCAATCCATCGCCTATTAATTGGCTTTTTTTCTGGCAAAGCCTGCCGACCGATAGCATATTAATCGGCTTTTTTTTTTGCCAACGCCCATCGACCGATAATCGCTTTTTTCTCGAGACTACCTAAAAATAGCCTATCAATCAGTAGCCATGGGAATAAACAATTGTCATTTGCTATATCATCTGCATTTTATTAGTATTGAGGTGCAATGCTCACTTGCGTTAAGTGCGTTGCTTCGTAAACTCCCACATTTTCACACCGTTTTTAAAATAATTACCATTCACGATGAGCAAAAAAAATGGTACTGGAGAGTTTTATTTAGACGATTTATCAGATTGTCCTGACAGTTATTTAGAACATGAAGAATCTGCAGCTGAGCAGCCGGTCGGACGTGCGTATACTGTTGAACCGCTAGCGATCGGTACTTGGTATTTGCCAACGACAGGCGTAATCTTCTCTGCCACAATAAATTTCTGATAAAGTTAAATAATTGAACCAAACAGAATGTAAAATTCACTGAAATACATTAGCAATTAAAATAAAGCAATAATAATAATAATAATTACAAAAAGGAACTGCCACCTCAAAAATAAAATCAAAAATTGAGGATGCACTTAACAATGGATATGAACAAATTAATTTTTAAAAAATCTAAATTAACTGAGAATTAATTAAAAGATGAATGTTTAAACCAGGGGGATCCCACCCTTTTCGTCGCTAAGAGCACATTTTAGATTATACCTGTTGGACGGCAGGCAACATTTCCTTTTTTTCCAAGGCGATTTCATAGTTGGATAGAGTTGCACACTTAAAAAAACAAGGAGAGAGAGAGAGATCGCTCACATTTCGCTTCATGGTGGGCACAATTTGATACATGCACATAGGTTAATAATACATGCACAAAAAAAAAGATTGATCATATTTAGCTTTGCGCTGGTATCATCCATTTCATACAAAATAAGAAAACTTTCACATGGAATTTTTACAGAAATGGAAACACTTTTATTGTGATCGCACAGCATCCATTAAATGAACATTCGTTAAATGAAGCGTTAAATAAACCATTAAATGAACATTCGTTAAATGAAGCATTAAATAAACCATTAAATGAACAGTGGGCAACGTTGTGCTAGCGGGCATGCGGTTTGGGAACTCCTGGTTTAAACAATGAATAATTAGCACTATAGTTATAAAATTTATATAAATGAAATTGCAGTCTGCAACTTTAAAAACCAATGAAGACTGACTTGCAATGACGACGGAGGTCATATGAACATATGTAACTATGATGTCATGTGCTACATTTACTAGTCTATACTTGTCAACTTTACTGGTCTTGTCTTGCTACTTTAATTAAAAAATTTTCGTCAACACTGTTACAAGCATCAATTAGCATTAATTTTTTAATTTGATTTCAATACTAAGCTGCGAGTTTTTTACATATTCTTTTATGAAAATGATTTACAATGGACACATAACTGAGAGTTCAGTGTCATACTTCACATTAATGTCAAAATGTAGTTTTCTTTCGATATAAGAAATGGATTGCAGTGTTGGTATACTGAAAATGTTTTAGGAATTTTCATTAATGGACATTATTTGTATTCCACAACAAGCTACTTATCAGTGAGAATAGAAAAAAGGTTTCCAGGATGCTTGTGAAACAACAGCATATGTACTCCATTTTGAATGTTTCATCAGTACATATTAATACAAATTATTGCAGAATTTTCTAATTCAAAATAAAATTTTTGGGTTTTTCTGTTACTGTATACGTTTAAAAATTCTCAAATGTTTTAATGCACTTTGGTGGGTCTATGCGTGAACATTTTTAATAGTGGCACTGAGAATTTCAAACTTAAAATTCATAAAGCATGTTCTTTTATTTATTTATTTTATTTGTTAAAAACTTCCATGTTGGTCCAACGTTTTCATATTACCTTTATATTTTTTTCCCGCATACAGCCCGTTAAATATATTTAAAATTATTCATTTATTCCTCTCCTTATTTATTCTGCAATCATGTTTATTACCTGTTAACAGGCATAGAAATCGCTCAATCTGTATAATTACTGTTAAGAACTCTTCACATGTTAAATTTTCGCTGTCTACAACTATTTTAAAATGATACTTGAATGATTTAATTGCAACTTCCCAGAGGCCTCCAAAATTGTTTTCCCTGGGTGAAATGAATTTCCATTCAATATTCTCGAGAGATAAAAAATTAGCTAGAGTTTATCTTGGAATTTTAATTACGTTATGAAGTCTTTTTATTTCTTTGTTGGCCGCAACAAGATTTGTGGCACTGTCACAATATAATGCTGCGCAGTCCATTCCACTAAATTAAAAAAAATAATCTGCTACATCTCCGTCTGATAGCAGATTTCCCATTATTTGTTGACACACAAATTGTTTGTTTGTAAGACATACAATACAATGAAGTACAACTTCATGACAAACAGATCGACCATTTAATGGCCAGAACTTTCTGCACACGTGACTCTATAATGCGACTGCATCAAATTTTTTTCATCAAATACAAAAACATTTTTTGATAATGTTCAATAACTATTAATAACACAAATTTGTGAATTTTAGGTAATATTGTCAGATGTTTAGCAAAATAAGTAAGATTTGTCTTACCTAAACAGCCTCTGAGAACTAAAATCAGAATCCAGGTAAGGATTCACATTTTTTAACTTACTTTTAGGCAAGACAGTTCCGTGCTGTATTAATTGGTGGATGTCCTTTCCAAAGCAATCATTTTCTGTTTGATGTATCACGCTATGCTGAACACTAATTGGTCCTGAAAATCTTTCTCAGGGCCTTTTTCAAATAATCCTGAAAATATAACTAATAACATATAAAATAGTTATATAATTATTACTTAATTTAAGTAAATTATGTAAAAGGTTATTCACTTTTATCTCAGATTTATGTCCGAGTTGAATGATTTCTGCCCACCAGAAGCGCCTGACCACACGATTTCTGATACACTAGCTTATCAGGATTCTGATTGGATACCATGGTTGAACAGATGAAAAGTTCTTGAATTGTGGCTGCACTATGCTGAACAAACATCTTATCATCCATAGGCTTCTTTTATATCCATTCGAGGGCTATCATTGAGTCTGTCCATAAGTAGACTTGAGTCACTGCTAATTTCAAGGCGATAAGGGCGTTTTTCACCAACTCGGGCAATAAGACAGTGACACATAGCTCAAGCCTCGAGAATCATTAGGCTCTTAAGAGGAGCAACTCTTGATTTGCTCAAGATTAACCTTACCAATGTTCTCCCAGAAGAATCTACAAACTTGCAATAAACTGCTCCTCCGAAATAACGTTCATAAGCATCGGCAAAACAATGGATTTCAAGATTTTTAGATTGATCAACCACTACATGTTTGTATTATTGATGTTGTTTATGCTCTCTAGTGTCAAAAGAAATTGATGTAGTTCCTGATTTTCTGCAGTAGAAAGTCCATCATTCGAATCAATTTCAAGATGGCAGAGTTTCAGCATAAAAATCTTTGCTTTGGCTATAGTTGGGCCAAAAAGACCAAAAGGATCAAATAATCTAGCAACTGAAGATAAGACACATCACTATGTATGTGATATGAAAATCTCTTATGTATAATGATAACACTACACTCTACTTTAAAGAAAATGCTATCCTTTATTGGTTTCCATGACACACGCAAGGATTTTCTTTCAACTGGATCAGAGAAATTGTATTCTTTCCGATTTAGAGAACGTTCAAAATGATTTGTGCATCATTTATATGCAATTGGCATGCCTTCTTTTTGCAAAACCACTATAAGCTGCTGTTTGCTCTTTGGGCTCGTTTAACGTCGAAGCTGTGCAGCATCATCCATGGAGACTCGTACAGCAGGAAAATGTGATCCTGCTAGTTCATGGGCTAAATATAATCACCAACACAATCCTATTGCCTCTGTTTCTGCTTAAACGGAAGGCACTTAGCTGTGACTGCTAGTGTCAACCGGCTAGTCACTAGTCCAACTGGTCAGTAGATTGAAGTCAAGCTTTCGGAAGACTAACACACAAAGCTAACAGACAAAATAAAGCACACGCTATACCTAATAAGAGTAAAGAACCAAGGTGTTATGACTGTGGAAGTATAGGGCGCATAATGTATGTGCATTCTTTACGCACATACGTAAAGCGTTTGTGGCTTTGAGGTCCGGATTATAGATCATTCCGGATAATAGACGTCCGGATTACGGTACTGTATTTTAAAATCATGTCACAGATCCAGACCAGAATCCCATCTGTCTACATTTACTCAATGATTCATGCTCCCGTTTATATCAGGCATGCCCAACATGTATCCCATCGTTTGGTTTAAGAGTTAGCACACTTACAATATATGACTAACCTAAATACACAGCTGGAGAATCCTTTTGAGATGCCACTAAAGGAGAACTGGAAAATTCAGTCTCTGAGCTAGTCAATACCCATCTTAATTTAATGTGCATTTCATATTTTTATTTTCTGTTAATTTCTTTAGCAATAAGTGGTAGTGAATTGTGAGCACCAAGGACATGCATCTGTTTAATTTAGTTGAAATAAAAAGGTTATTTAGAACTTTCTTCTGCAGTATTTATTCTTCAAAGACATATCGAGTATTTGCTACTTCGTCTTCTATACAGAGTTCACACTGTATACTTCTAAAAAGAACACACTGAATAAAATGATGTTATTTACAGCCAGATCATTGTGAAACAGGGACACAAATACAGAAATGATATCCCTCTGTACAGATGGATAAAAATTTCGAGATCACGTTGGTGTAGCCTTTGTAGCAGGAAAAACAAAATTGGGGATATCGAGATTACACACGGCTTGCTGCGTTTTTACCGCTGAACTCTCTGCAGTTTATCATGCTCTAACATTTATGTCAAAAGAATGTTGCAGGACTTTCGTTATCTATACACATTCCTTGAGTGTACTAACATCATTCAAAGAGCTTGAGTGTCCTAACATCATTCAAAGATCTTAAGTATAAATTCACATCACAATATTACCAGAATCTTGAAGCTTAATCAGACTAAAATATCGGGGATGTCAGAATTTTATTCCTGGATCCCTGGCCCGGGTGGCATAAAAGCGAATGAACTTGCTGACATTACAGCTAAAACTGCTAACTACTATATTCAATTCCCAGATTCCACTTATAGATATTATTACAATGACGAGTCTTCATTACATAGTATAAAACAAAGTCGCTTTCTCTGTCCCTATATCCCTATGTATGCTTAAATCTTTAAATCTATGCAACGGATTTTGATGCGGTTTTTTTTAATAGATAGAGTGATTGAAGAGGAAGGTTTATGTGTATAACAACATCCATTAAATAGTGGAGAAATACTGTTATTTTTTAGGTTTCTAATGTGATGTCGTAAATAATTACATTTTTTCCGCTTACATTGCAAATGCAGGCTGAACCCTACGATATTTATCAAAATAATGTACTAAGTATTGTACACATTGAAAAGGTCTACAGATTTAAAAATTGCGGGATGTAGTGTTTGCGGCGGTATCAGCCAGCCGGGGCTGCACAATACTCACAGGATGTGGTACCGGAGAAGATGTATTGATTCTCTGAATACCTCTGATACCATCGGATTTACCCTTCCAATTTAAACATTTACAGTTTCCAGTAAAGACATCTTTTGCAATGACCATTAATAAATCGCAGGGTCAAACCTTCAACGTTGCAGGCTTAGATTTCAGCGTTGACTGTTTTTCACATGGCCAACTGTATGTCGCTCTTTCAAGAGTAACCTCTAGAGAAAACATGTTTGTATTGTCTAATGACAAGAAAGCTGTGAACATTGTATATAAAGACATTATGTAATATATTAATTGTTGTAAAAATAAAATAAATAGGTAAAAATGTAAAAAGTAAATAAGTAAAAATGTAGTGTATGAATTTAGATATTCCAAAGATAGCAGGAAATCTTCATGGTATAGGGAAAGAGGAATTGTTTTACTCCAAATTTAACGCGTGCGGGCCACGGGCAGTAATGAATAAATCAAAACTACTGGATCGATTTTAATTATTTTTTCAGTGAGTGACATAGGCTATATATTTTATACCCGTGCGAAGCCGAAGTGAGTCGCAAGTTTTTAATAAATGTCAGAGAGGCAGAGTGAGTCGCTAGTTTTTAATAAATGTCAGATGACCAAACGATAAACGATCTGAGAAATGTTAAATCCACAATTGAATGCTGGCTGTATATGGCAAATAGAGGAGAACAAGTTATCTTGACCCGGTTGAGAATAGGTCATTGTCGATGGACTTGGGAATATCTGATGAAAGGCAAGAAATCCCCATTGCACAAATTGTAATGAAAATCTGATAGTAGGCCATATTTTGTTATAATGTTGGAGTTTTACTTATCTTTGCCAAAAACATTTTAAATGTTTAAAATCGGATTTAAACAAATTAATAGGGAAAAACCATCATTACAAGTTGTTTCAGTTTTTAAAGGACACTGACTTTTATTATATACAACACCTAAAATGTATACTATTTTACCAAACCTAAAAGGTATAGTAATTATACATATGAAACTTTTAACATATTTTGTATTCCCTGTTTTTAAACCATTTTGGGGTGCAGATAACCTCGTATGGTTTTGTGCCAGAAGCTGCAATAAATCAATAAATCAAACAATCAATCTCTTTGTTTAATAAAAGCTGTTCTGTTTGAAATATGATCTTTTATTGATGACTTTGGATGAGCCGTTAAGCTTCGAATGACGTCCTCACTTTCTAACTAAATTTGCAGCATTATACACAAAAGTCATCAATGACTGTTATAAATCAGCATTATACACAAAAATCATCAACGACTGTTATAAATCAAGCTTCTGCCATACCGCTCTAACATTGTAAACATTGTTTCAGTACTCAAATTCTTCAGTGTACTTTCAGTTTGCTTTGTTAATATGAAAAAATTATTCCTATGTCTCATTTGTTAAATTGATAAGTATAAGAATTTATAATAATATTTGAATAATATAATGTAATAATACAATATCATTTATGTAGTTTTATAATAACGATCATCAGTAGATGGCATTTTAGTTTTATTATAATTTAAAAAATCACCATATTATGAAGATTAATCAGAATTTTAAAATTGTAATATTTTGGAAAAAACTATATGTTCTCAAATTTAAACATTCTTTTAATTTTTAGCTTCATTTAATTCTTTCTGGTACTTGTATTTTAATTTTGGATAAAATCCAATCTGGAAAAAACAACGAAACTTTCAGGGAAAAAAAGTAACT
The DNA here is from genome assembly GCF_044657685.1 of Stegodyphus dumicola. Lineage (NCBI taxonomy): Eukaryota > Metazoa > Arthropoda > Arachnida > Araneae > Eresidae > Stegodyphus > Stegodyphus dumicola. The sequence goes on along the minus strand of NC_140772.1, from coordinate 13,054,253 downwards.
GTAGTGGAGGACACATCTTTAATTTAAACAATGTACAGATACGGAACTATACTCATTATAATAATTTGAAACACCATTTTAAAGAAATTCAATGCTACCAGCAAATCCATACAATCAGCTCAATGCAACATCAATCTTTGCTGTAAGATCTGAGAAAGGAGCCAACTGTTTTTTCTTGTTACTTTGAGTTCAAGCTCAACTGGAGGCTTTGCTGTAAGCTCTGAGAAAGGAGCCTACTACTTTTAAGTTCTTATTTTGAGAAATAAAGGGTAATTAACCCTTCTTGAATTTTACGTTTGTTTCTTAAGCGATTATTCGCTTATTCCTTAACGAGGTTCCTACACATTTATCTGTCAGATAGAAACCCCACAAAGTGTTGGGGTTATATTGTGATTCAATATTATTATACACTGGCATTAAGACAGCCTTGGATGTTGAAGAAAATCTAACCAAGCAAAAAATGCTATCACTCTTATCGAAGATTTTTAACCCTCCAGGAGTAATGGCGGTGAAGATCATGTATCGACGTCTTTGGATTTACACTAGTGATTGGTAAATGTATTCAGTTTCAGTATCCTGAATTTCCTAGATGCATTTATATACAGACAATTACATACAGTTACATACATTTTGCGATGCATCAGAGTTTACTTATCCATCAGTGATTTCTCATGGGCGAGGATGAAGATAATGTAATGATTATTCCTATTTAAGAATGCGAAGAGGTTTAAAAATTCCTGTCTGAACTTGTAGTAGTGTTCAAGAAAAATAGATATATATTTTCTATTTTCATTGCAGCATTAGCAAGCAGAGAAAACATTTGGTGCTGAGTTTTTGGGGCATACGAAAAGGATTAAAAAAAACAAAAGGAAATTATTAATTATTTTGATATTTCATAGGATAATATTTAACAGGGTAGGATTTCATAGGACTGACCAAAATTACAGAAAAGTACTTGAGCAGAATGTAGTTCAGATCTACCAACCTAGTAAATAAAAATTGGAATATGAATGGAATTAATGAAATGGATTAAATTCTCTTACCTTATAAGGTATTTTCACTCTTCCCTTCCACCATGCTTTAGTGCTGTAACTGTTCACAAATGAACTCCACTGTCCTCAGAAGCTGGCGCGTTGGGCAGTGTACTCGGAAACCAAATTGCTCGTCAATAAGGACTTTTTGGCTCTAGAGAAAACTATTCAGGCACTTAAAAGTAGCACAAAATCATATCTTAGATAATGAAGATAGGAGGCCGGTTGGGTCTGTCATTTTGAGGATTTGAAGGGTACTAGCCAGGTTTTGGAATCTGCACTATGAGCGTGCACTTCCAAGCTTTGAGGAAAACAGCAACGCAGTAACGTATAACTGATCAGCGTTGCTAAGAAAAATATATAACAGGTGGGAAGGTATTTAATCATGCGATTAGTAATAGAGTCAATGCTGGAGTCTTCTTAGGTTTGAGCTTAGCAATATATTCGCTTACTTTGCTCAGTGTTGCATATTCATAAATCTCTCCTGTATGAAGAGTTAAGAAATTATGCAACAGCATGTCGGAAGGAAGTTGCGGTGCTAGCAAAAACTCCGTCACTATGTGATGCGAACTGTGTTCGGAGACTATCGCCTAGTAACTCAGCTCTCTCCGTGTCTGTATGGGCCACCACCACTTCATCCTTAGTTAAGGACAGAATGAGTGATTTATGTTTGCGAAATCTGGCAGATGCAAGCCAAAGTTTAATTTATCTGAGGTCGTTTCGGTATGAATGTGGTCAGAGTATTGTGATTGGGTCAGAGTATCATGATTTGGATATTCTCATGATGCCTTGATCTCATTTTGGAGAGTTCGAAGTTGTAATTTTAGTTCAGAACTCTAAGTTCTTTCTCAAGGTCTTCGTACTTTATTCTTTTCACGAATTCTAAATTTACTTTCTGTTGGTGGTTTAGAAAAAACTGAGCCGTCTGGTAAGTATCTGTTAACACTGAAGTTAATTCATAAACTGCCTCATCATCGCTGCATTTAATTTCAAGGGAGCTTCAAATTTTAGTGTTAAGTTTAAAATGGAAGTGCACCCAATGTGTTGAGACCAGTGCCGGAGAATTTTGATTAAAACAGTTACAGTTAAGGTCGATGAGCACGGGGTTGTGTTCTGAGGATAAACAACATTCTACAGTCACTTGATACCCAAATGGAATATTTCGAAAAAGAGCCAAATCAATAAATGACGGGACTCCTGTGTATCACATTGTGTAGGGAAATCCGGAGCAACACTGAACCCATTGTAGGAGGCAATTTAGATCACCAGCAATTGCGATATTGTTTGAAATAGTGAGCACCTTGTTGAAATCTTCGGCTAGGAATTTTTTATGAGGTGAAAGATAGGCAGAGATCAAGACTAGGGAAGATAAAAATTCACCTGATACCTAGCACGAGAATCCGAGGCTTGTCTGTCATTTTGATAAAAATTATAATTTGTAAGCCTGGGAGCTCTTCCTGGCTGGAGTTTGGTCTCTAGGACAAAAATAATGTCAAAGCCCTTCTCATCTACGTACTCACGAATAATGCAGTTAGCATTGAAGGTACATAATTTTAAAAAATTCAAACCTCTTAAAGTATTGAATGTTAATGATTGGGGGAATCAGAAAATTGGAGAGCTCGTTAAAACATTTGAGAGTGAAAATCCGGGGAGAACTTTAGTAGAAGTGGTAAAAGTTGCAGCCGATCATAATTTGAACTATTATTTGCATTGAAGGTAGGACCAACGAAAGGACAGGATAGAGACAGGGTTGGGTAGTGGGACAGGGTGGTCTGAACTTTAGGTGCAGGGTTTACGGTCGGCTGCGGGGTATTATTTTCAGCATTAAGTTGAATTTTCCAAGTTTTCAAACTGATTAGATGTGCTGGTAGTTTTATTAATATTACTAATAAAACTTATTAGAATCCCTGGGACTTATTAGAAAAAACGTCCCTGGGACTTTCTTTGCAATAAGGTAAAGCAAATCCTTCAGAGTCTACTGGTCGAAATTGTTTTTTGTTCTCAGGCTTTTGAGAATTAGTTTTTGCAGAACTAAGTTAGGGGTTGAATACCAATAGCAGTACTGCTGCTGCTTTCAGAATTCAGTTTGTTGCAATTGGCCAAAAATTTTTGTTCTTTGGTTGGTAGTGTAAACAAGTTAACACCCAAGCCTCGCACAAAGCGTTTTTAAGTAAAATAAAATTTTTTCAGCATCGGCTCCTTGTTCGGCTTGACCTGAAGTGATTTCGAATATCTGCTCCGTGTGCTTCTTCAGTGCATAAATCTGTATCATATTTCTGAGAAGTTCATTTGGAGATAGTTGAGGTGTCCATATCTGAGTTCGTAATAACATGAAGAGGTCCAAGAGGCTACATAATCGCCTTTATAGTAGGATGACTGCCAGCTGGCGGAGCCATGTTCATGTTAGCAATAGCTAAACTGTTGAGCTCAGAGCTTGTCAGTGAGCGACCGTAACTCTCGGCGGCCGAGACGCAAATCAAAATAAAAAAATCATGATACCTCGCCGGTCTGATTATACGTTGTTGTGAACTCGAATTGATCGATCACGTGAATAAAAACACATATGAAAGTCAAATTTCTAAGCTACGCCTCATAGACATCACGATGGACCACTGAACTCAGAGACAAGTCCATTTTTGTTTTCGTCTGCTTGAAAATTTTTTTAAGTATTTTTTGTTTATTCTGTTTGCAAAGCATAGGGTTTCAGAAACAAGATGCATTTATTATCTTTCTTTCATAGTTTGCCATTGCAAAAGTGGTAAATGTCGGATCTTTGTTGTAACGTATAATTTGCGAGCACCACTTTCGTAGATGAAGTGTTTCTTCAAACACTATTAATTAATATCGATGCAAACAAAAGACACAAGACCTTATCGACACAGAATCGCAGTGTTCATATATATTAAAGGAGACTGCTGTAGACACACGGTGCCATACAATTGGATTTGAATATTTAATTCATGCACTTTTTGAAAAAGTAATAACAAAGTGAGAAATTCACAAACGCTATGAAGTGAACGTTAGAAGCCTAAAATGTGATTTTTCTAGATGATTAATCTTGTTGGATCAGTCGAAGATTTGCAAACTAGTAGTCAGTTTAAAGCCTGGACCATGGATAGAAGGCAGAAAAATATCTATATATCTGATGTAGGAAGAAGGGATTTGAAAATAGAAGTTCTTATTCGAGCTGATGCCGCAGGCGTAAGGTATTTCTCCCACCTTCTTAGCATGTCTTCATGGTGTCTTCACCATACTCGGCGCGTTTTCGAGGTCCCGTGGTTCGAATCCTGGCGAGGGCATTGCTCATATTTCAAACTTTTCTGCTTTCAAAAAATATTTAACGTCTCTAAACGGCGCCCGAAATAAAAAAGGTGGTGGATAATGATGTTCCACCACGAGGATTTGGCAACTAGGTCCTCTAATAACCAGTCACCTTTTAAACGGGGGGAGCACATAAGATATTTCTCCCACCTTTTTATAGCATGCCTTCGTGGTGTAACGGTTAGCATACTCGGCGCGTATTCGAAAAGTCCGCGGTTTCAAGTTCGGGCGAGGGCAATGCTCATTTTTCATCTCTCCTGCTTCAAAATAATCTAATGTCTTTACAAACGGAAGAATTCAGAAATAGAAAATGGGCTGACTGCTGTGAAATCACCACTTGGATGGGCAGTCATGGGAAAGATAAATGATCAAGTTTCAGAAAAAAACTACTTATCTATGACATAACAATAATATCTATGTTGACTCAAGAAAACTTGTGGAAGCACTAGGAATCAGATGCTAAAAGAAAATAAAACTCATTCAGAGTTAGAAGAAGCAATGTGGGATCATTTTCACAAGACTCGGTCGCACGGTTGATATGAAGTCAGTTTACTTTGGGTTCAATGATAAAGAAGCTTTACCAAGTAACAGAGAAGTTGCTAAAAAATGATGGATTCCCATGAAAAAGAAGCTCCTGCTGAAAGATAAATTTGACACATAAATTGCAGTGTGTGAAGAATGGCTCGAATCTGGAGTAATACAAGAAGTACTGGAAGAAGAGGAACGAAATGAATTGAATTGATACCTAGATTGCTTCTTGAATTTAACAAAGAAAAATATGGATTATCTCAGATAACAGAGATGTTCTTCAAATATCTGTTCAAAGAAATAATTGTGATTTCTTATGATTCCTGTGGTGGATAAACTGGGAACAAAAGGAAATAAGAAAATTTTGCAGCTGTAGAGTAATGTTTGAACTAAAATGCAGTATGTTTCTTTTAGGAGCAGTAATCAACACTCATTTATACGAATGTGAACTTTCTTTGAAGAAGCATTTAAAAAACCTGAACAATTCCTTCTATGTTGACAACTGTGTCACCTTCAGTGAATTCGAATAAAAAAAAGAATCATTTACTGCAAAATCAACTCAGTTAATGGCAAATACTTACTTCGACTTAAGACGATGAGAATAAACAGAACTCAGCAGTGACAAATCTACAGTGGGCGAACCATTGAAAGTACTTCATCTTCTGTGGGATAAATATGAAGAGGCATCCTTCATCCCTAATATCCCCAATATCGCATATTTTTGGCCGATGCTTCAAGGAGATCTTATGCAAGTGTAGTATATTTGAGAAGACAATATAAAGAAGTGACTCTACTGCAAGCCAAAGCACGAGCAGCTCCCTTGAAAAAAACAAGCATACCACAACTTGAATTGCTTGCTTGTCTTACTGAAGTGCGATAAGCCTCATTTGTCATGAAGAATAAGGTTGAAATTTCCAAGGCATATTACTGAACCGATTCTTCATCAGGACTTTTCTGAATAAGGAACGTAGAAGTTCAGAGCACTTTTGTAAATATTAGTTTCAGAAATTAGAATGCTATCGGACCAGGAAAACTGGCACCATGTCCGGTGCAGAAAACCATCTGATATGCCATCAAGAGGATGTTCCGCGAAGAAACTTATTAAATCAAGATGGTGGGAGGGCCCACCTTGGTTGACACAGGCGGCAGAAGAATGGCCTCTTTCTATCCCAATCCATAATAAAGAAGAGGTTAATATTGGCTGCTACAAACAAGATCGACTGGAAGTTCAGTCTACCCGCAGCACCATAGTGGGGCGGCTTTTGGAAACGACTTGTTCAAATGGTTGATAAGCTCTTGTTTCGAGTCCTAGGCCAGTCGTGTTTGAAGTATTAAGAATTGATGAGTGTGATGTGCGACTGTGAATGCCAGACCACTCACTAATCTGTCAAAGGACTCTGATAATCTCATCCGTTTGACACCGTCCTTATTTAAAGGTGAAATTCCTGTCTCTGTCCTGACTTGGATCACCTTGATAAAGTTGATTTTTGAAATATCTACAGAATTTACGAGAACTCTTGAGAAAGAGATTTAGAAATGAATATCTTGGGCTGTTAATGCAACATTGATCTACAGTGACGATTTCTCAACAAATAAAAATTCAGGGATATAGTTCTCACTGAGTGTGATCACAAACGCAAAATTCTGCGGCCTCTAGCAAAAATGATTGAGCTATAACCAGGAAAAAGAGGGAACATTCGAGTAGTTCGTGTCAGAACCATGTCTAAAGAATTATTTCTACCAATACAGAGAATATTCCCTCTCGAAATACCTTCATCTTTGGAGTTAGATGAAGCAAATGAAACTGAGACAACAACAAAAATAAAAATTTTGCTAAAAACTTTGCTTAAAAGTTTTCTAATTTAATAATCAATTATATTAATTTTAAAATATTTCAGAAAATGTTTTAATATTCATTGATAAGATTTGTCATAACTAAAGGTAGTTTTTAATTTCTAAATTACGGATGCAAGATTTCTGATTTAGAAATTTTCTTGTGGATTTACAATTTAATAAGTGGGCTGTAGAAAATATGAAATTATGGATTACTCTGTAGTTTGCGATATCCTTTGTTATTGCATAACAGCGCCATTAAAAGGTTATTTGTTTTATATTAAATTTCAGTGAAGGTTATTCAGTTCAATTAAAAGTTATTCCTTCACACTAAAATCCAATACAAAGGAACTTTACGTAATACTTCTGTCAAAACGGCTTATGAATGTACCCCAAAGGGATCAACAGAATTTGAAAACATTATTATCTTTTCAGTAAACACTGTTCTTTATATAGTATGCTATGTAAATTAATAACCAATATTGTGGAATTTAATTAGGAACATTTTTTATGCGCCACTGATTAATGAAACTGGTATATCATGCATAGGACAAAAATGGACAATTTATATAAAGTTTACATAGAAGCAGATAATAAACAAATGAATGCAGCAGACAATTCATATTTTGAGAAAATGTGGGACAAACGAGCAGTGAATTTGAAGAAGAGTTGAAATGTATGTAGTGTTTAATAAAAGAAAAATATATAAAACTCAGCATGTAAAAACAAAGCTCTGTATGTTCAACAGAAATAAAGAATCATATTTTGCTGTACTTTGATTTATCAGGTGAATATTTTAATAAAAATCTGTAATCAATGCACTGAATTTTTAATTCCTAACAAATTGTTGGAAGAAACAGGACTCCAGCAAAATTTATTTTCTAAATTTAATAAATTTTTTATGTACAAAAACAATGAAAATCAAGCAATAAACAGTTACTCATACTGATGCTTATATTATTAGGTCAGTTATATTTTATGCAGAAAGATCTAAACATGCCTTTTTTAAGTTCATTATTTTATAAGTCAATCTGAGGTACTGAACAGTTTGTTAAAAGATGTAGTTTTATATTAAATATGCACAATATTCAGATGTTCTCAATAACAAGCAAATAGATATATGTCGGAACTTAGGAAAAGAATAAATTAAAAAAATTAAATCTTTTAATAAAACACTCAATGGTTCAACAAAACAGACTATATTTACAAAAAGGCATTATAATGAGCCTTTGCAACAATCCCAAAAAGAGGTAATTACAAAACTAATAAGGAATTAGTTTTGTAGTAATTGAGCAAAAATGGTATGTTCAGTATGTCATCATGATACCATATAGTTACAACCTAAGATCGTATGTTTTTTCGAAAGAACGTGGTATGGAAAGATGCGAAAGCAATATCTTTGCATGAAATTACATGAAGGTAAAGAGGGGGAAATCAACATCTTTGCGATGGTCGCAGAAGCATGGAATTTTGCGGAATTCTGGACATATTAAAGATGACATAATGTTACGACTTTGCAACATTATGCACAATGAGATTGCTGTGTCACTAAAACATCAGCATGTAACTTTTGATATGAGAAATCAATCAGAACACATGATACTCATTTTTACTTCATAACTGGGTAACCTTCTAATGGAACGACAGTATTTGCCATGTCATCTGTATCAGCTTTCTCAATAACAAATGTGCAGAATTCAAACACATCACATTTACATGATATTAGGACTCAGAAGATTGCATTAAAAGGCTCTATTATTAATTAGTTTCTAGCAGTAAGATGCTCTTCTATATGAATATAGGTTTCTACTAAATTAAATTTGGGACTGAAAACAAACAGATTAAAATTTTTAAAACAATTAAGAGTCTTCTTTTAAATACATATATAGTAAGTCGTTCCCTAAAATTGAGAAAAGGACAGATGACACAGATGCAGTAAATTGTGCTTCCTAATTTTGCTTTAAGCAATTAAGACAGACATTTTACTTATTTTTGCTTCATTGTTCATTAGATAAAAATATATAATTAACACAATAAAATATTTCTAATTTGAATGAACAAACATACATTCAAAGTAATTATTTATTATTTTTTTAATTAATTTTTGTTAAAAATTTTTAGATATTAAATCTTTCAAGATGCATTTAAACATTCAAAGCAATAAAAAATTATTTCTACTCTTAAGGCTATATAAACAGTAGAAATTGGTAAAAGCATTTACTGCTCTCTATATACTCTGCGAAATAGATGAAATATGATGATGTTACTTACCATCCTGATACCTTACTAAGTGTCTATTACTGGCCACAGTCTTGGACATCTTCTTATAGACAAGATAACTTCCAACTCCATCCCACTTGTGAGAGAATCAACTTCTCGTAACAGCAGACTTCTCCAAAAAAGACTTCCTGTACTGTACCGACTTTCATTACAGTACAGAAACAGATTGTGTATCTTAGAGTGGCCATTTGGTTTAGATTAGTGTTAACTCGATATGGTAGCTATGAGCTGCAAAGTGAATTTTCACTCAGAAAGTTTCAGACTTTATACAGGAGAACTGCATACTACATGCAAAGTGCCTCAAGATTTTATATATATAATATATGTAGATACAGTAGATGTGCAGTATCCCAGTAAGGCCAATGAGAGATGCTTCTAGTTGCTAAGGTAGATTTAATAAGGCAGGTAATATTTTGGGTATTTAAAGTACATTATATTAATCAGTGGGTAACTGTTATTTTTGAGAATACAACAATTTCAAGCAATATAATGACAAAAAGAGATAACAATATCTCTATTAAAAACTTTTTCAGATCAACCAGCAACAAATCATTCAAGCTTACAGTGTTAGGGTGATGTTTCTAATGAGATAATTCGGAACTTGTATTCATTGCATGTAGAAGCTTCTACAAGAGAACAGTTGTTTTAATATTTATTTTGTGTCAAAAAGTAGACTCCAATCCTCATTATTTATGATCTCAAAAAGTAGCTATTGACATTCCTTATCTGATAGCTTCTTAGAATTTAAGTAATAGATGTGCTTCATTAGAAATTCGTAATACTGAGCATGAAAAGAGACCTTACCGAAAATGCCAATGTATTTCTAATAGAAGTGCAAATAAAATTGCTTCTCATCAATGTAAAGGAATAAATTATGCTTATTTGTTTAAAGAATGGGTACCATTAAAATATTTAAATTTAAGGAATTAGATGTAACAGAGGAAAAGATAACGTAAAAAATATATAATGCGTGCTTTAATTGCCTCTGTGGTACTTAACATACTTGCATTAGTTTTTCTAAATTTAAGTAATACACTGCTACATGAGAACAGTCAGTTTTGTTACAGCTGACTTAAATCCAGGTGTGATCTCAAATTCTTATAATTTAAAGCTTAACATGGCATGTTATTTTGGTGGAAAAAATAAGAAATATTGTTTCCCACAGCAATCATTCAAGCACTTGATAGAATGGTAAACCAGCACAGTTGTTCTGTTCTTCTGCATACTGGTAATGAATGCAGCTTTATTTCGGAGTCTTGTACACTGAAATTACCACTGAAAAGAAGTTATGCTCTATCTACTGTTTATTAATATGTGCTTTGCCCATGATTCCAAAATTTCATTCTGCAAAAGAGTGTTATGTTACCTCTCCTCTTCCACCGAGACGTACGGATCATAATATTCTGCCATCTGCAGATTCTGTTGTTAGCTGATCTTGAATATAGTGAGAAAAATTAACATTATTATTGGCAGTTATAATGGATTTGCCTTTTGTTGCCAGGTATAATTAAAAATTCAGTAGTGGCACAACACACGTATTTTGGTCGGGTACTTTCTGGAAAAATTGGAAACTTCTTTCGTGATAATGAAACCGCAATTGCATTACATAACTTTTGGACTGAGTTAAAAACTCATTGTAAAGCTTCAGTTTTGAGATTCTGCTGAAAATATGAGAGAATATAAGAGAAGTGGCAATTTCACACTTAATTGCCATTGGGCACAAATGCATAATACATTCCTCAACATTCTGCATTTATACCAAATAGTGCTATGGTTTTTCTAAGCCTAATATAAAGTAAAGTCTTTTAATTCCATATTATTTGCAGGCCTAACTATCAAGTGTGATTACTTTCGGTACTTGGAAGTTTCAGAATACATATTGTAGTGTTTATGTCTAATACTGCCGAATTGTATGAGCACATTCTTATAGCTAAAGAATGTAGAAATGCTTCGCAGAACAGAAGTATGGGATCGATTAATTATGGTAACTTATTTCATGACTCCTTTTCATTTCTGCCAATGACATTTTGAAACAATTGTAGTGGATGGTGAAAAAGATTTGCCACGTATCAGAGATAATAAGAAATTATTTTTATGCGATGATCTTTTCTTTAGATTGAGAAGCACTGAAAAGGCTTTTGATACTTGTAGGCAGTTTTATATATCAGAAGCTACGAAACTGGTGACTAAAGAAATTAAGGAACTAAAGAAGTGGTTTAAACTAAAAAATGGTGAACTGATTGGCCTTTCTTACTGATTGGCCAGTATTTGTTGAACTACGAAACTGGTTCTCTCAACATGCAAATTATGCCTAATAAATTGTCTAAATTGTTGAAATTATAATGTGATTCAACATTATTATATAATGGGATTAAGACAGTCTTGGCTGTTGAAGAAAACCTAAAATATGAAAAATTTCAATCATTGGAGATTTTTTAACCTTCCAATAGCTTCCAATCCTAATAGTATTAATGAAAAATGGATTCAGTTTCAGTATATTAAAATTCCTCCTAGATGCATTCACTTACAGACAATGCAGTTAACATACATTTTGTGATGCATCAGATTTTGCATACCAATAAGTGATTAGTTATAACAGCAAGAACTTAATATTACAATAGCTGTCATAACTACAGTTATTCTTCTTTTCCTAGATTAGAATTGAATGCTATCAAAGTTTGTTGGTTAGATTCAAAATATTCTGAGTTACTATAAATTTAAAATCTTTGCATGGGATGAGTCTAAAGTTGCACTAATAAGGTTATCATCACCTTGTCGCAGATGGAAAACATTTATTGTTAACTGAATTACGGAAATCTCGGAGTTTTAGTGAGGTCTCGATCAGAATTACATTCCATCAAAATTATACCCAGCATGCCTTGCTTCCTGGGGAGTCTGTTAGAAAAGCTCAAAATAAACTGACTGTGGTGGTTAAAAGAGGCCCCTTGAATTTGACTGAGTTTTGAATTCTGTAACATCACTGAGGATCAGATGCATTGACTGAAAAGAGGACTAATACCATACTTTCATGGCATAGTTTAAAAACTGAAACTTAAAATTAGCACAGTTCCCTTATCAAAAAGATACAAAACCGTTTGCCAAATTTAAAGGGTGAACCTTTCTCTATAACTCTTTGGAATGTAGAAAAGCATCAAGGCATTATTTAGCACTGTGAGTATAGTAAGTGCATTTTAAAGATGGAATACAATTATTAAGTTACAAGAAACCTTTGAAAATTATTTTGTTGGTGGCATCGAATAATTTTTTGAAGATGGCCTCCTACAAGTGGCAGGTTGTATTCAGCATACTAAAATAAATTATAACGCTAAGCATTCATTTATAATTCCATCTCCTAATAGACTGGATGAACTCTTGATTGAGCTGAATGAAATTACACATGCAAGTTGTATAGTGGTAAATTCCATTTTAAAACACAGCTGTTTTATCAATGGAGCAAAGAAAATTATTAAAAGATTTTAAAGCAAAATGCAAAGTTTGTAAAGTGTAAAAGTAACTTTTAACTTGCCAGAATTTAAAGCATAATTAGAAAAGGCACTTGCTAACTGTAGTATTAATTATGTGGGCCCAGTAACTTAAAATTTAACTAAGGACATGGTAAATGAAAAATACTAACAACTATGCTGCATTATTCTTTTGCATGGCAAAAACAGCTAGCTATTCACCAAGAAGCTTTCTCAGATTTAACAAGTGACTGTTGCATTCAAGAGGTTTGCTGGAAGCTAAGGCATACCTGACACATTTCCTGTGATAAGGAAGTAAATTTATTGCAGCAAAGAGAAAAATGAGTGAACTTTGAAAGAATTATGAGAAACTACTACAAGTGTTCCTGAATGTGATTGTATCAGGCCTCACCTTCATTCCATGAGGTTTCTGTTGCAGAAAATATAAAAGATGAAGAAGAGAGATGGCACAGTGAATGCTTGCATATGATGAAATCCAGATGAGAATGGTCAATCCTGGAAAATGGTGATATTATTCTGCTAAAAGGCAACATTTTCCCAGCTACATGGCCATTAAGAAGAATAGTAGAGATATATCCAGCACAACATGGACTTGCTCTTGTAAGTTCAAGTTTTATATCAAGCAAGTTAATTAACAATCCACTTCTTCAGGACAGGTGTGATGGTTGTGTGCCACATGGGATCTGTACATCTGCAGCATATTACAAGTGATGAAGATTGCTCATTACTGTTACAAATAGCCACGTCATCATAGCAGTGCTGCTGTATTCACCAGACTGATTTACACTTTCGGTCATGCAATGCTGCTGACTCCCTTTTTTCCTCTTTACATTGTGTTAATAAATGTTCTTTTTTATTTCATAGCATTTCGTAACCTGGTTTATATATCAAAAATTCTACATCCATCATAATTATTACATTCAGATACCAAAACATTTGCAATAAACTCTCAAGATAATTGGTAAACTGGTGATTGGTAAACAAGATATGTAGATAATTGGACATCATCAGCTATCATGAATATTTATATATTCAGTGAAGAGATGCTGTTGAAAAGGTGAAACAAATTATGAATTTCTGTATTTCTTTTGTGACAGCAGCAAAATAAATTTTTACATTTTTATTTAATTTATAATTATATATTTCAAAATATCAACTATTTAATAGACAAATTTTTTCCTTTAATACATATTAAGCAGTTTAAAATGATCATCGTCTCAGAATCTCATATTTATGCTTAACTGACAGTTTTAACTGTTTGCTGCAGAATAATTTTTTTTTTCATATTGTGACATGGCTATAAGCTTCCTAAAATTATGTGTTTATTTTTGAATTAAAATTGTTTTAATTGAGAAAAGAATTAAAATTTGTTGAAAGACTATTCATTATTACTCTCAACAATAAAATTCGAAAACTTGTCTCAAGACAGTACTAACAATATGTTATTCTACTAGATATGCAGTCTTTTGTCCATAAGGTTGCCTTTGATGTATTAATTTTATTGTCATTTTGATTATTTAAAATTGTCATTAGTATTTCATATACAAAATAACATACGCGTTGAAGCATAGTTCATTTCAATTTTTAAATGTTCAATTATACTCTGCCTATTTTCTATTCTTATTACCAAATTAATACTATTTATCTCTCCTATATATTTAAGCCTTCTGCTCAAAATGTATAAATTTATGCAATTATGATACATTTTGGTATAATTAAAATATGAAACCCAAAATATGTTCTATTTTTAGCAGCTATATTATTAATTTTGACATTTAATGGAAAGTAATGCATTTCTACACAGTACATAACGTATAATTCAGTGTATAACATGCACGTTTGCCAAAAATATGATCGAAATTTACGAGTGCATGTTAAAGGAGTGCACGACGGATATAAAAATAATAAATTAAAAATATGGAAAAAAATCGGCATACATAAGTTACATTTTTTGTTTACTTATGCCGTTTTAAAAGAAATGGCATACCTTTCAAATTTAAAATCTTTTCATTATCGGATAGCATAAAATGTTCAACATGCTGGTATTCCGTTATATCCTCAGGCAAACAAAAATGACTGGGTCTATTGTTCACCAACACCAAACATCCTTGCTGCAGCACAATTTCCATTTTCTTTCACAAACTGAATGACTTTGCATTTGAAACCAGCAGTGTATTTTTTGCAGGAACCATATTTACTACTAAAATTAACACAAGATGAACTGTATTTTAACTAAAACCTTCGATGTTCACTTGAAAATCACGGCTTCAAATGACTACAGAAAGAGAAAACATCTGAAATCTAATTCCACGACTTCTCTCATGTTGGAAGTGCATTCTTACTCCAGATTATATCCACCTTCTCTCGAAACCCTACCATAGCATTCTTTTGGACATTTGCATTGAATCCATCCTCTCTGCAGGAATATTTACTCCCTCAAGCATTTAACCCACACACATATTGTTCCTCTTATCACCTGTCAATACAGTATATTATTGTTCGAAAGGCGAGTTATATGACGATACACCCAAAAATTAAAAAAATGTAGCGTAAAATTATAGATGCACATTACACACTGGTGGACGTCACATGCTGAAAAATACGGTAATTAACACACAGTAATCTTTGACTTAAATCATCAACCATATAGAGCAAATATTTCTTATTTATAATTTAGAAAAAGTTATTTTAAAAGTGTATTCATTTTGTTTACTCATTTTTATTTTAACTATATAAATTTCAAATAGTTCAAATATAGATTTAAAGCGAAAAAATCACACTTTTCATTCACTTCATTGAAACAGAGATATTAAGCTATACATTAAAAAAAAAATTACATAAGAAGGGTTTGGAATGAATGCAACTATTATTTAATAATTAAAATAATTTAAGATTTAATTCTTAAATATCTCATGATTATTCATGCCTCACAAGCTATGTGTAAGCCTGGGTAAATGATAGCACGCATGAAACATCAAGCCTAGTTTTGAGTATTTGGTGCAGAAATTAGGAAACTGCTTTAAATTAAATTTATTCTAAAACAAAAAATCAGCATTTTCTACTAGCAAGTGAATGGATGCAATCCTTCCATAAAATTATTTGTAAAGACATTTTAACTTACCAAAATGAATGTTTTAGAAATTTTATAAATTATTCTCTCTATTTAAGTTAAAAACTTTTTTATTTCAATAACACCTGCACAATGTTCAATGAAATTATTCCTTCTCCTCGCAAATTCAATTCAAAGAATGCCTTTTCATTAGTTAAGCAAAAATGCATGTTTTTAAATCTTTATTAAGGCTTATCATTTGTCCCCCAAAATGTTAAATAAAAACAATATGCACATGGAAAGGTAGAAATGACATGGAAAGGTAGAAATGATTTCTTTAAGACTAAACTAATAAATTATTCACATGAAATGATTTATCTGGTATCTCAGGAATATACTTACACAATTAAAATATATATGAACTAAAAATTAATTCTCTACATCTTAATTCTCTAAACTAAAGGGTATTTTTATATTTCAGACATTCAAGTTTTAAAACTTTCATTCTCGCTCCTCATGAATATTAGACAAAATATCCAATAAGAACATGCAAATAAATTATTTAAAAACGACAGGATACAGTCCTTCTACAATTAATTTGTTTTTTCATCTAAATTTGTTCGACTTGTTCTTTCTTTGATACATGATACAGACATGATACATAATATTGACTGATGAAATGTTATTAAAAGGACTGCTTTCAGAAAGAAATTTCCAATGCAAAATGGATCGAATTCACATTACATATCTATGAAGGGAAAAAAGTGATTCCCCTCCATTCTCACAATTATTTTTTTAATAAAATATCATTTTGTGACCAGTTTTTCACAAAAATTTATTTTACAACAGACATGCATACCTTTACCCAAACTAAACCATTTTAAAAAACTTGGATAAAATTATTTTTAAGCATTATTTTCCCCCATCTCCTGCAGTGAAAATTGCATTTCAACAATTTTATTGTATGAATCGTGCTGATTTTTAAAAAAACACATGAAAGATGTTTAAGAACGAAGGAAGAAAATTACTTCATGTTTCCCTTTCACCACGTGCATTATCCTCTGAAGAGAGTTTGATGCACTTGCATACTACTCCTCAAACATTATCTTTGCCTCCTTACAAAATACTCATTTATAATTAAAATAATATATTTTTAATATATAAAATTATATATTATTTAATATATAAAATAATATATATTTATTATTTAATATATTATTAATATTAAAACATATATTTTATTACAATTAAAAAGTATATGCAGAATGCTTCAAAGCATAATATGTTTTACAGCTAAACGTTAAGGTATGTAAGAATAAAAAATTATATTTTTCCTTAACACTTGGCTGTGAACTCTACAGATTTCACAGCTA
This sequence comes from Stegodyphus dumicola, assembly GCF_044657685.1. Taxonomy (NCBI): domain Eukaryota; kingdom Metazoa; phylum Arthropoda; class Arachnida; order Araneae; family Eresidae; genus Stegodyphus; species Stegodyphus dumicola. The sequence continues at coordinate 13,037,356 of NC_140772.1, read as the reverse complement.
AATGAAGTATTTCAGAATGAATGACAACAGAAAAGTTTTAAAAAATTCAACATGGCCTTATATTTTAAAGAAAAAATGAAAAAAAAAGGGGGGGTTCTTTACAGTTGTGCCTGTGCTTTGATTTATCCTGCATAAAAATTCATGGGTTTTAACAGAAAACAATTAATTATAGGTTGAAACACTATTATTAAAATCCTCTTAAGAATTTATTTTTTAACCTAAGATGCTTTTTTCTTTCTTTTCTTTTTTTTTTTTTTAATACAAGACCTCAAATACTTCTTGAATGCTAAAAATTAGTCCAGCTATAATATAAAATGCAAAACTGTCATTTCTCATTTGAAATTTTCAGAGAAATGTAGTATTTAATGCTATGTAAATTTAAGTTTCACAAATATATAATTAAAACAAAAAATATCAAATATATTTCGTATGAAATATGAAATAGATGCAAAGTTTTTCTACATAAAAAGATGCTACATAATTCTTAGGTAATACATGCATTTCCATAGTAACACATAGTACCACGGTTTGGTTTGCATAATAACAATTTTGCCAGCCTCCTTAATTTTTTTTCCACAACATATAAAATTTATTTCTGAAGCAATATTTAATTGTAATGATTTTCAGATATATAAAATAAAATGTTGAGGTAATAAATTGAATTCATATTAACAGTTACTGAATATTAGATATTAATGACAAATTTTCAAGACAGAAGCAATTCTATGAATAGGAAAAAAATAATCTATTGAGAAGAATGTTCCCAGCCTTCCTGTTTTTTTTTTTTTTTTAATAAAATTCTTGGAAATATGAAAAACACTTTATTTTGTTAAATAATGTTTACAGATTTAGAAAATAAAAACATATTAATAACTTCTGATTAATATTAGGAATTAACGTTTCTCAAAAGAGAAATTTATAATTACAAATCTTTTTTTTCCACAAGAAATGCTTCTTCTTTCTTTCTTTCTTTTTTTTTTTTTTTTTTTTTTTAATAACAGTAGGTATGACAATAGTAGTAAGACTGTTTGTCTATACAATATAGTTTTGACAATATAGTATGACTGTATAAACAGTAGGTATGACTGTTTAATGCAAGATATCTTGCATTAAATATATTGAACAACATAAAGCAATTAATAAAATTCAGAATAAATCTAATAATAGCTCTTCGAAAATTGACTGTAATTGTCAAAAACAATCAATTTTAAAATCTTAAAAATACGTCTTCTGACATACTTTTTTTTTATTTATTTTTATTTTTTATTTATTTATTTATTTATTTACTTTTTGGACACAGAAAACAAAAAAATTCAGATATCAAATTCAAAAATATCTTCTTTTAACAACTAATTAACATTAGATATTAATTGGAAAATTTCAAGGAGGAGGCAAAAAATATAAATGTAAGAAATATAAAGTATTGAAAAGATTTTTCTCCTTTTTCAAATTATTTGTAAAATAATGTTTCCAAATTAAAAAAATAAAACGTTTCATGGCACAATTCTGAAATATTGAAATGACAAAGCATTATGTTGTTATTTAGGTGTTCTAAATTACAAATGAAGTTGCAATTTTGCAAGCAGAAAAACATCGTCAGATATAGCAACAAATATCAATAATAAAGACAACATATATCTTGGAGAATGCATATTTGGCAAATAATATCTCACAGTTAAATCCTGGCATCATGAATGATTTTTTTTTTTTTTTTTTTTTTTTTTAAAGTGACAAATTTTATCTTTACTTCCCTGATTTCTTATTTTTCTAAATTAAAATAATTATATAAATAAAAGAACTACATATAATACCATATAATATAAATTTTAAAAAAGGGTAAAAGATTTAAAAAAAATAGAAAGTTATTTTAAATATGAATGTTCAGAGCATTAAATGTTTATCAACAGCAGAAAAAGTTAATAAAAATTAATTTCAATATTTAAATTGAAAAATATACAAGATAAATAAATTTTAAAAAAATAATTATTTATTTATTAAATACACAAAATTATTTGCCTTGTTTAACATATTCATATATTCACATTTCTTTTTTTAATTCATTTACACAAATTTTCTGTACATGTTTAAATACTACAGATCACTGGGGAGTGATGAATTTGTCACAAGCGTCAGTTATTTAACACAATACAAAAAGATAATAGATGCAAAAACTCATTGCCATCATGTATATGTATCAATAAGTATTAAACAAATACTATGGGAGCTCGAAATACATACAGTTTCTCCCACTTAAATACTACAGAATCTCGAAGTACAGTTTCTCCTGCTTAAGTAATGTTAGAAATACATTGTGAGCATTTCTGTCAGCAGGAGCAAGGAAACATACATTTGAACAATGCAGACTGCAAGTCCTGAGTTAAATAACAAATAAGTGTTCTCTTTCATAATAAGCGTCCTTGCCTTTCAGGTAGTTAACTTAGAAAGGAACGCCTACGAAAACACACACAGTGAACTTACAAACTTAGGCAAATCACAGCTATAGTGATACTTCGCAGACATTCAGAGTGTTCCTTATGGAGTCCGGGAGTAAAAAGTACCTGATTTGCTACCTCTGCTGGGGGGGTAAGAAAAATTAATACAGATAGGCACTTCTTCCCTGTTTCCTCAGGAACTGTCCAGGCGAATCATTATTATGGAAATTGTCGACACCTTTACAGTTTTTTCTCAAAACAATTTGCAAGTGAACACAATTTTACAGTCTCTAAATTTTTGCACAGAAAGTCCTAAATCATGGAGGACCTTAAAACAAAAATTTTGGTCAAATTCCCTGTTTTCAAATTGTTTGACATGGCTCGATTTTCGGGAGTCGTTTCGTAAAGTCCAAAACTCTAGGCTTTCAGTTGAAGCTGGAATTTTCCCGGCTATGGCTGTGATGGAAAGGACATTTTGTAAAAGTCACCAAATTTGTCTGAGTTACATTTTATGCAGGTATTCTGCATTTCCTGGGAACTTGCAGGTATATGATAAGCAGTAAAGACATCCAGAATGGTTAGGGCATCCAGTTTGCATATGCCCAAAGTGCTGACACCTGAAACAGCTGCTGGTTTGTTGCTTCCCTGATCTGTATTTTGCTTCTGGTGGAGTCAGAGTTTTCATCCACTGATTAAGCCACATACGACAACCTTAAGTGGAAGTTGTTCTTTTGCACTGAAAGGCACTGACAGCCCGTTCTCTGCTGTGCCAGTCATGGAACATTCAGAATACATTCTCCTAAACATTTATGACCTTCTTCTCACCTTCTTTGGGAACATATAAAGGTGACACTGCAGAGGAATGACGGCATCGATATTATTTTTGACGAAAAGATTTCTTTCCACATGACTTGAGGTCGCAGGCACATTACGGGAAGCAGACAACATTTCTTTTCCATGGGAGGTGGGACGCTGTTTCCAATAAATCCATCTGCTCTAGGCAATAAAAGGAGTTCATAGAAATGTTGAAAGCTCTCATGTCGGAAACGATGCAGTCAAGAAAGAATGCATGATGAAGGCAACGGATTTTACTGTAGTTAAGAAGTTCATTTTTGATTTCCAAAAGATCTCTTTTGGAAAGAGAAGCTTAAAAATCATATCACACAGTGTTGGCGCTCAATAACTCTCATCCAGTTTTTCAGACGATAATGAAATAGCAAATTCAGTCATAATTAGTAAACTGCTGGAGCTGGCAGTATTGTGAGTTTGACGATTTCTAACATCATAAAAAAAAGTCAAAGAGAGACAAGAATTGGTTACTTAATTTTAATGCACCAGTAATATCTCTCATTTCTGGGCTGAGCTAAAAGTTTTTTTTTTCTCCTTGCGGTCCAAACTTGTGTATTACAGCTCAGCTGATGAGTGTCTAATGCATATATGTGAGGGCATGAGCAGTGTGCCCTATTCAGTGCCCCCCCCACCTACTGGAGATGCAGTAGTGAAGTAATGTTTTTCAAAAATGGTAGCAAATTTATTTAAAAATATGAATAACATTTCAAGTGCATAGAGGATCATTTAAAAGCAAAATGCTTAGATTTTATCATCAAAATATAACAGAAGATGAAACTACAGAATTAAGCAGAACTTAATGTGTCAAACAAATACACAGAAATATAACCTAACATGATGAAAGTTATAACAGATTATGCCAGAATGGGTCAACATAGCCAAGAACTGTGTATAAATTTATTCTAAATTACAAATGTTCAATAAAATGAGAAAAATGTATTAAAATACATAAAACAAAACATTTTTGCATGCAAATGTAGTTTGGCTCACCAATATATGAAGAAAAAACAATTTAAAAAAATACTCAGTTCTAATAAAATAGAACTTTTATGGAAAGTTAGCATTTCTGATAAAATATTTTTAGTTGTAAGAGACACACACACACAAAAAAAAAAAAAGATGGACATAATTATCTCAATAAAAAGTAAATTGGTTTTTTTATATAAATATAATACAAATTCATGTTAAAATTTCATTCAAAAATTGTATTTATGAATCTTCATAATACAATAATTTCACTAATTATTTCAAACAATAAAATCTGTTATATTCACAAATTTTTTATAAAACAACAGATTTCCTTAAACAGTCATGTTTCAACTAAGTGCAGTCATGTTTTTATATTTTACAGAATTAGTACATACTGCACATAAAAATAAGAAAATGCACAAATTAAAGCATACAATTTTATTAGTTTCCCTCCTCATAATAAAATGACATTTTTTTTTCAACAAACACTGATATTATTAAATTGATTAAAATTTCTTCAGAAAAGATTTACACATTTCTATATATTGTGCTACGCAAATTTTCTTCCTCTAATAACCTAATAACTGACTTTTCATGAACTACTTTGCATCTATTTAATAATTTTTTAAACATGAAGATTTTTAAAACAAAAATATTCACTTAGAAATTATATGCATAAAGGAAAAGATTTTTATTAAATTATTGTATAGATTTTCAATAGCCTTAACACAATAAACTTTTTCTTTAAAAAAATTTCTATGATGAATTGTATTTAAACATAGTATCAAAAATTATAATAGTGTTGACAACTGTTTTAATGCACACACAAATTTAAAATGCCTAAAATGTATAAATTATATAATTACATTTTAAGCTTTACACAGAAGACATGCTAACATTTCAAGTTTAAATTAATTAAGGATAAAAGGATTACATTTATAAGTGACTGAATAGTATAAGAGGCTTTCAAATTAAAGTATTAGCTCAATACTCTGAGGTCAGCAAGACCATAGAGAAGGTAGTTTAATAATGTCATGAATAATATGAAATTTTTGTTCCACTTCATGTTTATAAAAGGGAAATAAACAGTTTGAAATAAAAATATATTATCAACTTTCATAAAATTTGTAATTTAATTCTCATAAAATTTGTAATAAATTCTCAGATGAATACTTTATTGGAGTAGAACTCAGACAGTCTTGCATATTATTACTATATTATTATATTAGTTCTTATGATATTAAAAAAATATATAAGAATGCAATTTTACATGCATAATAAATTACTTAAACCAGACTTGAAAAATTTGACAGAAAGGTATTTTTTATAAATTTTGTCAGTGTTTTAAAAGAAATATTTTCGAGAAGGCAAAGATTTCCTACACAAAATTAAAAGTGTTCTGTTGCAAAGAAACCAGAACTTAGTATTAGTTCTGGTAAATCGGGGGGGGGGGGGAGTTTAAACATAATTTTGTCTGTTTATTGAATGACAATAATTTTGTCTCTGTCTTTTAGATGGTTTAGTGAAGCATGTGAATCTGATATAAAATAATTTTTTATGAAAAACTGGTTACACAATCATAATATTTTATTACAAAAAATAATAGTAGGACTGAAAGGGAATTAACTTTTTTCCCTCATAGGTATGTGGTGTGAATATGATCTGATTTGCATAATATATTTAGGCACTGAATGAATAAATTCCTACTAGTGCCAGCCCTGGTCATAAGAAATGTTGCATTACTGCGTTCATTGCATTGTTTTTTTTAATGATTTGTTTATTTTCTTTACAACAACTATGTAATTCTGCAAAATTCAGAAATCATGCAAACATGTGCCACAGAAAGTGGCCTAAAATGCTTGGTATGGGGATGAAGTAACTTCTTTTAGATATTTCACTTGTCACACAGAGAAAGAAAACTCAAAATAATTTTCAAATTTTTTTTCACTTACATTTATTCATTTGCCTTATAAAATAAAAATATTTAATTAAACTAAAATTTACAGTTCCATGTGCATATTATGAAGATTATTATTATTTTATATATTTATACTGTATATATAAAATATGTAGAGCCAGATTAAGACTAAGCCTCATATACATTTACTTCTGTCCCCCTTCCCATTTCTTTTCTCTTGGTCTTGGTTCATTTCACAGTAAAACTGGCATAAAATTTTTTTGTGGTGCATCCATTCCTCGAGTTTCTAATGACCTTTTGTTCCTAATGACCATTTCCTTGTTGCCCTAAAAACATGCTTATTTTGCTTATTGGTTAATCCAGTTCTAACTGTTTGTATATATATCATATAATAATAGAGCTGTTACAGACCCATATACTTGTGTTAAAATATTTTGTTCTTCATGTGAAATGCCATTCAGGTTACAATACTGAGGATAATAATAAAATTTACACGTCCTTTTTATTCTATGCTTGCCTACCTACTGAATTTAATTTTATATTATCATTTTTATTTTTCAAAATTGTATTTTAGAATGCCCCTCTCATTCTTTAACTTCATTTTTCTTTACTTTGAAATTCTTCTTTGAGACATATATAATTTCCTCCAATTTTAGTACAAAATTGAGAAAAAACAAAAGTACCTGGAAAATCTCAGTAACAATGGCGAGGTCCAGATTAAGTTAGAAATTAAACAATTCATTTCACAGCTGCATTTTCAGCACTGAAATTTCTTTTAAGAGAAACTCATATTTCACTTCTTTAAATCAACAGCTGACCTTCTATGTATAACATCACGAATAAATAAATAAAATTAACTGTGGTGTTGTACTCTTTTATGTTTGCTTTAGTGAATAAGCTATTTTACTTTAATGTATGTTTCCAGTTCCCAGCTTAGATGAAAATAATTTAAAGGACATTAAAGTTACTCATATCAGGTTCTAATTATTGTAATATTAAATCTGAGAAATCTCATTTCACAAAAATTTCACAGAAAGCATAAAGGAAATAAATAAAATATAAAAACAAAGTCTATAATGGTAGCAGCCATTTTTTCAAAATAATAATGTAGCTAAGCACAGTTTTACTGCGATCATTACACTGCTCCTCTTTCTCATCACTCCATGAAAAATGGACTTGGTACTTGGACTTCCATACATAGATTTTCACACACTGTTCTAAAATCTGGGATTCTAAGCCTCCTTGCATGCACATCACCTCCTAATATCACTAAACTCAGTTCAAAGTATGATACCAACTTCGAAATTCATCGTCTCGCTAAAAATTCTCATAATTTTTGAAATTTATCGTCTCACTCAAAATCCTCATACTTTTTGTGTATAACTCTACCACCACCATAAAATTTGATTAACGGAATCACCTGCATAAAAACTTCAATCGCACCTGGGATCCTTATGCAAAAACTGAAAATCTAAAGTTGGTTTTTCCAGCTAACAACCCTATGGATCACGAATATACGAACTTCATGACTGATGGGATTTCCTCCCCAAAGAATATCACAATTTACCTCTCCACCTGAAGACCTTATGCAGCTCATTAAGTTATATAAATTAATTACGAATATATTTCCACATATTTGCTTTAATTCCCACATCTAATGATGAACTTGCAATGCCAAATTAATTTTCTCATAGCATGGACCTGCTGACAAAATTCGTGTGACTTCAACCTTCCTGATTCGCCACTATAATGCTTCTGGTTCATCAGTTGAACATATCAGCATTTTCTTGCCCCTTCTGCCCCATGATTATCTTCTATTTTCCAATCAGTGGATGGAGCCACATGTACCACCTGCTTCCAGTTCTCACCGTTGTTTTCTATGTAGTGGATGGCTTTTGTGTGGTGGACATTGATGGATAAAGTGTCCTCGCTTCCTACCTTATTTCTGCGATCTTTCCTGGGAAATTCTGTTAGCGAACTACCACTTTTGTCATGGCCTTCGGTGACCCTCAAAAGAGCTTGTAAGAGGTATTTTATAATAGTTGCATGGCAGCGTAACAACTAGTTCCAAGTTCCAGTTGTACTGCTGATGTTAATGGAAATTGCTTTTCATTGGCATTACTTTCCATTAACTTGCATTACTTTCCATTCATTACTTTCCAATTTGAGTTTTACAAATTTCATTCCCCACTTTTAGAGGATTTCAGAATGATTTTCCCTTTTATTTCAAATTAACTGTTTTTCTTATTATATATATATTAAATTTTTCGTATTTAAATTTCATTTGATCTGAATAGTCTCATTCTACAGTAGCTATTTATAGACTTTTATATGAAGATTCAAGCACTGTTTAATGTGTTAATATTCGCACTTTAATTTGTTTTGCTCCAATATAAATGCACTTCAAAGAAGTTTACCTTACCCACATTTGTGCTGTGTACCTTCATTATTCATTTTATATTCCTCATTTTCTAACTCCTTCATAAATTAATGCTTTCCTACCCTACTCACAACTTCCTCTGTATAAAAGTGCAAGAAATTGTATCCTTAGTGATAACTCAACAATATTTTTTAAAATATAGAATTTAATCATCATTCCTATTTTTGTTAACTTTGAATACTTGTACATATATTTAGCCACTTATCCATTTTTAATCTTGTATTAATCCTTTTAGGTGCATTCTTATCAAAAATCAAAGATTATAAATACCTGAGTAAACTGGTTCACAAAATGCATGAATAAAATAATAATGCTTAATTAAGCATGAACAAAAGTAAGAAATTATCACCGATGGCAGTATATTGGTGAAGATCAGCTCAATTTTACTGTTGTTACAGTAAGCATCACACATGCTAACAGGTGTTTTACATGAAAATTGGGAATCCTTGGATGAAAAGGAGCCCACAGAAGAAGTTTCTCCACTATTCAACAGGAATGGACTGGGAGCTGCGTCATTAGTTCTGAGAAAAATTTTGGAAGTTAATGTGAAATCCAGACTGAGGAGAAAATTAATACAGACAATAATTCCACCCTCTAAAAATTTAGCTTTGCCATTTTTACCCAATAAAGGATGTAGTACTGAGGATTTTCTCCCCTTAATTCTACTCCAAATGCTGGTTATACATTCATTGATTTATCCTGAATTTTAGAGACCAGCCTGTCTGTCCTGTGTATGATTATGTGCAAAGTTTCAAAGATATCTTTAAATAACTAGACCAGATAATTCTCGTTCACATGCAGGGAAGGGGGGGAACACAAATCATGAACTTTATGACATGTATTTATTATAATAAAATGCCTACTAATAAGAATATCATATTTCATGAGTCATGAAACTGCAGTCACAGTGAATTCATGCAGTTGCATATTTATATTTACTTTTTTTTTTTGGGCTAAAAAGCCCTGCAAAATGTTAAAGATATAAATGATTCATTTTTTACACATACAGTACACTCCCGGTTATCCGCGGAATTGGGTGGCGTGGACGCCACGGATAACAAAAATGGCGGATGATCTGCAAAAAGATAAACGGGTATAGCAAAAGAGCAAAAGGTCATTCCAAATTTGAAAAATCATTTTATGTACAATAAAAACGTAAAATAAACAGCAGGAAATGTTTAACTAATACTTAATATTTTAGTATATCACTCAAAACCAACCTAAAATGCATTTTGTTAATGAAAATAGAAAAGTGCTTTGTATACTTACAAGAGGAGTCAAGGATACACAGAAAATTTAATACAAAGCATAACTGTAAAATTACATCTTTTTGAAGAAATCAGTCATTTGTGTTTGCTTCTTGCTTTGGAAGGGTTTTCTCTTGATCCGAGATTGCATTTTTCGTAGCATAAGTTTCTCGGCCAACTTTGCGTCGTCTTGTTCTTCCAAATAGCTCAGCAGTCCATCGACTTGTTGCAAAGCCGCTTCGTGATTCTTCCGCATCTGCACAGTGGGCTCTTCTTCGCCTTCACTTCGCTGTCCTTCATTATCGGTCTCTCTCCTTGCTCTCTTCACAATTTCGTCATCTGTCAAGCGTTCGAAGCCAGATTCGTTGACTTCACACTCCAACCACTCATTAATGTTTTCAGCATCGAAGTTCTCACCACTTGGAACTGTTTTCATCATATCCGCAAGAGTTGGCGTGGGCATGTTTACATCCCATGAAGTCCAATTTCTCGAATTCCACGTCGCTGCTTAAAACGAGTCAACCAGCCAGAAGACGCATAAAAATTTCCTTTCAGGCCTAACACCTCAAAAAAGTTTTTGCCTTTACTGCAATGATAGGACCATTTACAGGAGTACCCTCTTTTCGAACATGAGCTAACCACTATGTCAATGCCATGTCTAGTTCATCAAAGGCACAACTCTTCATAGTTTTTCGCATTTTCATTGCGGAAGCACTGTCCGACATTGATGCAAAATTCACCAGATTGTCTTTTTGCTTTAGAATGTCACATACTGCTGTTTCTACGATTCCGTAATCCAATTCCATCTTTATGCTTGTAAAAAAAAAAAAAAAAAACTTTGTGCAGCAAGCGAGTATAATTGGGAGTCAACTGTATAACACACCTTATTTCTTTCACATTCTGCTTATTGTTATTAATAAGTAAAATATTTTAAAGTTGAGCAATTTATTCAAAATATAATGGAAATGAAGCAACATAAGTTTTTGGACACTAAAAGATGTCATTTGCATTTAAGAAAACTCAAAAAAGAAAAACACAGCTAGAATTTCTCACAATGCCTCCAAACGTTATTCATTCTTTTATCATGATCAAATTCCCACATTCCAATTTTGCTTTTATCAGTTTCAGCAATCACACCAGAAGCTCCAATCATATTCTCATACACATACTTTTCCACAAAAGCTCTTCCAATCCATGACAAACATCACCAAGACATCTCAAAAGAAATTAAATTACAAATGTCCAGATCTTTGCTGAGCTCTTTTAATGGAACTCCACAAATTCTCAACCAACTTTATGTGAGCCCCAGAAATACGGTCTTTAAATGCCACACTATGACTGACTGAAAGACAATTACATGCTTTTCAGCAATATCAGACAATTATAGCAACCTGCTTTATGTTCCTGTTCATAAATTCAAAGAAGGGGGGAGGAACATCACACTCCCTTTTAGTGCCAACAAACATCCAGGCTCCATTCACTCATTTATCACACTGAAATTTCCACTTTTTATACTTGCTTTCATGAATTTCAACAATCACACCTGCACCTAAAATCATACTTTGATTTACACACAGTATGACTCCTACTTCTCTGCTAAAACTTCTCCACTGTGTGATATATTTTGCCTGAAAACAAATAAAATCACACGAGGTAAGTTCCATGCACGATCTGACTGACTGAAAGACAATTACATGCCTTCCATCAATGCCAGACAATTACAGGAACCTGCCTTATGTTCCTCTTCATAACTTTAAAGAAGAGAGGAAAAAATCACCCTCCCTTTTAAGTGCCAACAAACATCCATTCACTCTTATCACTATGAAATTTCCACCGTTTTCAAACTTCCTTTCATGAATTTCAACAATCAAAACAGCACCTTCAATCACATTATTTTCACTCACATATATTTCTGTTTTCACTTCTCTCCTAAATCTCTTGCATCTGTGTCACATATCGCCAAAGCTTCAATATGAAATTAAATCATGCCTGCCCAGTTCTATGCAAAAAACTTTAATGAAGATCCACAAGCCTTCTGTGAATTTTGTGTGAACCCCAAGAACAGAACCTTACATATCACATTATCACACCTTACATGTGACACAGACAATGAATAATGTTTTCTTTCCTTGTAAGAATCTGAGACATTTACAGGACCTTGCCTTATATTTTTCTGTATAACTTGAAAAACAGTTTTCTTCAATTCTTTCCAGAACCTCAAAAAATATTTTTTTTAAATTGTCAGACATTTACGGTTTACATCTTGTTATGGTTAAATTTTAGCTTCTTAAACTTGCTTTCGTCAGTCTTAAAAATCCCACTACAACCTCCAATCATGCTGTTTATCATCACACACACATTCCTACACATAACTCTTTGAAAAATGTCATCCAGTCTGTGACAAAATTTTCAAAGTAATCTACATCAAAACAAATTAAACCATCGATGACTTTTATACCCATGTATGGCATTACCAACTGCACTCTCTCCAAACCAGGCATATTTAATCATGGACATTCTAACATGATGCCCATTCATTTTGCTATAATGAAACTTCCCACAAGAACCATTATTCATTTCTTTTTTTTCCCTACTAAGTACATCTCATTCTTCTATACATAATATTAAGCTTTATTTGGAATGAAATATTGCCGTATGTGGCAATTAAATAAAGGTAACACACAAAACATTTTTAAAATGCCTTTTGGGGCATAATGTTTTTTTTTTTTTTTTTTTTTTTTTTTTTACATATATTTCTCCTTTCATTATGTTTATACATAATTATTATGTCTATACATAATATTAGCTTTATTTGGAATGAAATCCAATTGCCATACGTGGCAAATAAATAAAGGTAACACACAAAACATTTAAAAAATTCCTTTTGGAGCATAATGTAAAATCTGAAAGCTTTCAGATTTTTTTTTATATTTCCTTTCATTATGGGTTTTTTTTTTTTTTTTTTTTTTTTTTTTTAATTTTATTTCGTTATGCATGTTTTGTATTTTTATGCAAAACACGCATAAAAAATTTTAATTTAATAAAGCATCTTTTTGTGCTCTTAAGGTCATATTGTTACTTTTTTTTATTCTTCCGACACCAGTTGTTGCTTTATTTTCTTCCTTCATGTTCGTACATGGTTCATGAGGATTTGGAGTGAATAATGGAGACACTTGATGAAGTATCGAAACACACTTTATTTGCCAATAATGTCAGGACAGCTCCAAAACACGTTTTACAGTCGTCGATGAACTACTATAAACACGATCAGCGACACAGCCTTCAGGTTATGAGGCACAGTGTCGCACAGCTTCACATACTCTCAAGGCTCTCCACACTATAACTCACGATGCACTCGAGAACACACGAGCACAGCTCCCAACTCTTCGGTTCAGTCGTTCCCGGAGCTAACACGCTCTCTCGACGATACACTAACAGACTCTTTCACTGCACTCGACGACCCACTCGGCACTTGCTCCTCGGCTGTCAACTCGATTGACTCCACAGGGATTGACTCGCTAGACGAGACACTAACTCGCCCTCTCGATAAAGCACACACTAACTGACTGCGGACTAGCAGGTTTTATATAGTTTTCGGCTTGTGTTCGGGAACATTTTGGGCTAAACTAATGAGAATTCGTTCCAGAAAGTTCTCCATCCGTCCATGGCATCGGCAAATTGGGCAATTTCTCACCAAATGTGGCAACCCTGAAACTGCTTTGCGGGGAAGCCATTTTACTGCGCTTGTACATTTCGTAACAATATTATTCATCTTATGGTCATAAATTTTTAGATTATTTCATATTTTCAGTTTTATAATTCCTACATGTCATCATATCAGATTTAAACTGATGAGGTAATATCGAGAAAAATCTCAAATCTAGAATGCCTGAAGTTATGACAAATGCAGGTCTTGAACTTTCTAATGTACCAAAACCTGTATGATGCTGCAGCAAAACAAATTCAAAATGGTATGCATTATGCAATATCTACAAATTCCTCAATATTTAACACATTCAGATTCAACAAAGATACTTTTGCTACCGAATGGTGGAGGCATAATAGTTTGGGTATCTTTTACTGCCTCCAAATTAAAAAACTTAAAATTTTCCTAACAAACACTATGGATATACAAAATACAAAGTTTCCTAAATGAATATACAACATATATGAACATACAAATATGAATAAGAATATGAAAATACAAAAGTTTCCTAATGACCTAAGACCTAGAAATAACTGCACATTAACTCAAATAAAAAAATTCTTCCAGGTTAAATATCCAAATAAAAGTTCTATGTGCTCATTTATAGAATTGCATATATAGAAGAACTGCACACATGTTGGCAAAATTCCTCCATATTCTGTGCACTTAAATGAGTTGGCCAACATGTAAACACTTACCCAACATGTAAAATGAGTTGCAAAACAGAATAAGGAAAGAATATAACTCTTGAAAAGTAATTTTCAATGGGTAGAAAAATTTAATCTCATGCCAGAGCATACATTAAAGTGCAATTTTAGCTAAAATATATTCAATTAATTAGTCCTTTATTTGTACATTCTTCTTAAACGTAAAATGCAGCCTCCAATGCCCAAACATTTAAGTTATATCTTTAATAAATTATACAACTTAAAAAATTCTTTTATTATTTATAACAATAAGCAGTATGTGACAGAAATAAGCAATATTATATGTGTTGAAAAATAAATCATTTATTTCTTTTAACATTTTCTAGGGCTGTTTAGCAAAAAGAAGTAAACCTAAATATTTAAAAAGAAGTGTAAGCCACTGCACGAATTCACTGTGGCAGCAGTTTCATGAACAATGAAATACAATATTCTTACAAGTTATTTTATTCTTATTAATACATACCATAAAGTTTATGATTTGTGTTTCCCCCCCCCTGCATGTGAACGACAATTATCTGTTCTACTTATTTAAAGAGATCTTTGAAACATCACATAATCATACACAGGACAAACAGACAAATCTCTAAAATTCAGGATAAATTAATGAATGTAACAAGCATTTGGAATAGAATTGGAAGGGGATCCTCAATACCAATATCTTTTATTGGATAAAAATAGCAAAAGATTAATTTTTAGAGGGCAGAATTATTGTCTGTATTAATTTTCTCCTCAGTCTGGATTTCATAGGAACTTCCAAAATTTTCCTCAATAATAATGCTAATGATTGCAGATTCTAGACCATTCCTGCTGGATAGTGGAGAAATGTCTTCTGTGGGGCAAAGAATTCCAAACTTCCATGTAAAATACTTGTTAACATCTGTGGTGCTTACTGTAACAACAGTAAAACTGAGCTGAGCTTCACCAATTTATTGCCATCAGGTGATAATTTCTTACTTTTCTTCATGCTTAATTAAGCATTATTTTATTTTATTCATGCATTTCATGAACCAATTTACTCAGGTATTTATAATCTTTGATTTTTGATCAGAATGCACCTAAAAGGATTAAAAATGGATTAGTAGCTAAATATATGTACAAATGTTCAATGTTAATAAAAACCAATGATGAATAAATTCTATATTTTGAAAACTATCGTTATCATTATGGTTGTCCATTTTCACAATTAGCATTTTTGTTCATAAAAAAATTTGCATCATTTGGTGTATGGAAATCAATAATTAAGCAGAGTTCAATGCACTTTTCAGAATACAATTACTTGCAATTTTATAATAGGAAAATATTTTCCTTGATAAAAAATTAAAAAATAAGACATCTGTTATTTACCAAATCACCAAGTTTACCAAATCTGCATTGCTTATACCAATACTGGTGACAATGATGGCCAAGTTTCTATCCTCCTCATTCGGAATCTGCAATGCTTATACCAATACTGGTGTCAATGATGGCCAAGGTTCTATCCTCCTCGTTCGGAATGATTTTTAACTCTCAGGTCTTTACAGGTCCAGTTGGCTTGGATCTGTGAGACATTCACACCTGGTTTTGTCAAGTGCCTAAATAAAAAATTTATATCTTTAAATCAGATGCTAGTTTTTATATCACATTATATTTACTTATGTCATTCAAATGAACTAATTTTAAGCCATAAACTTGGTAGCTAAGATGTACTATATTACTCTAGCAGCAGTCATGCTAACAAAATTATTGAGGCCCTCGGTAAAACTGAAACAATCTATGACCAATAAAAATTTTTGCAACGAAATCAAATGATGGTCACAAGGGTCCTCCATTATTTCTTGACTTTGTATAGTACTTCATTTAGTTTGCAATCTTAACATGTTACAACACGTTAAATATACAACAGAATTACTTACATTCAATGAGTTTGAAATCAGCTCTCGAAGAAAGATTTCTTTATTGGAATACGTGTTGATGATGATGCTCAATGAGTAGCCTTTCTTTATTGGAATAGAAGGTGTTGATGATGATGCTCAATGAGTAGCCTATCTCAGCTTGGAATGCAAACGTTTCCACATCATTGTCCTCCTCCTGCATACGAACTTCGTTCTTGTCTTGGCATCTAAAACAAAAATTCAAAATTTCAGCCATTTTTGCCTCATGCAATTTTCTGATCATGTATCAGTTATTAAATACTGATGAATATTCATCCACTAATTTATAAACTTCGTTGTACTTCTGTACACTTATCAGTGTACAAAAATAATTTTCTCGATATAATTGTTTTCACATTTATCTAAAAGCATTTGTTTGCTGATCATTAAAAATAAGTTAATACGTTTCAACTACAAGCAGTAAAAGAACAAAAACGAACATGACGTGAAAGAATTATTTTCATCAACTTCACATATTGTGTTAACAGAAAAAGAAAGCCAACGCTTTAAACTATGACAAATTTGGAATATTTGTAAAAAATATTGCAAATTTATGTTAAAGACTTCAAACAGCCTCTGTTAGTAACATTAAGGGTAATATCAAACTTCCTACCAAACAACTGTATTCCTCAGTATCATGAGATTTTGTACCTCAACTGATATTAACGCTCTTGCGTCATGCTTGTGTGCTCAATCGCTGTTGCATCATGCTTGTTTGCTGGTCACTCATAATCAGCTTGAGCTTTGAAAAGCTTCGCTCAGCAGACACGACAGTTACTGGAAATGTCAAAGCTATAAGGAATGCAACAGACGTTTGGGAAAGAATTTAATGAACAGCAGATTTTTAAAAGCAGCAGTACTTTGTTGCACTAAACCTGTTAAGTTGCCCAATTCAGCACATAAATCATGAGCATCAACATCCGACCCAGTAATTTTATCTGTTAAGATAATGCTCAGAACATCACAGGTCAGTTTCGCTTATTCCCATAATGCATCGGAAATTGAGCAAGAAACTAAACTTGTCATAATGGGCTTTCATCCCATTATGACAAGTTTCATATAGTCCTGCAATCTGAGCTGTTGAAAACATTATTTCGCCCTCGTCCATCTCAAGTTCTGTAGCTAACTCTTTAGCTGCATCTTTGGCCAAATTAAAACCTGTTTCTTTGAAGGATTTTAGGAAGTTGATTGTGTTCTGAATACAATTCAAAGTAACATTAAATTACATAGCCTTACTTTGCTACATTTTGCTCACAATATTAACTTTCTCCAAGAGATCGTACCCTATTACTAACAATACCCAGAAAGGGTAGCGTTTAATTTGGTTTGCCAAACTGGCAGCCTTCATTGTTACCTTTGGGTAGTTTCTCTCAGAGACCTCAATTAATAATGCACCATAAATCAATTCTATCTGAAACCTCACAGATTTAACAAAATCTCTTCGACATTCGCACCATGTTTCTGAGGTTGGCTTCACTGTAAACAATTTAACATATCGCTTGAGCAAATACCATAACTGAGTTGATGCAGCAAACAGCAAAAAATCAAAAAAAAGGTCGATAGTAGTAGTCGAAGATTTCACCATATCTCTGAACATTAAGCCATGAGAACCGCATGGAAGGTAAAACGCTTTCGGATTTAGCTGAAGTATGCGTTTTTGTTTGCCACTGTTCTGTCCTCTCATATTGGATCCATTATTAAATCCTTGCCCTCTGCAGTTTTGTATTTTCTGCAGCAAATTTAGTTCATCAAGCTTTTTCAAGCATGCTTCTGTCAAACCTGTGCTACTACCTACTGCCAAAAAGCCTACAAATCACAATTTTTGTCACATAAACATTGGCAATTCATATTATCATAGTCATTTGCTCCTGATAGTTTGCATCAGGAGTATAATCTACCATGATGAAGACATATTTGATAGTGTGAGTGTCTGCAATTATTTTCTTGAGAACCACTTCGCCCATCAGATGGAGGTGTTCATTTTGGATGTGATTAACAAGATAATAGTCATGTATCTCTGCGTTTTTGATATGTTCTGTCAGCATTTTTGATAAGACAAATCCAGCAAAATTCCTTCCCTGGCCTTTACCTGCACAACTGTTTGTCTGTTTATCACAGATATACATACTTCCAGTTACAAAAATGTTTTAATTGACCCAAATACTTTTATTTTGGTATTTTTATATTTAAGAGATTATAAATTACAATATCTAACATTTCATACATTTCTTTGCATTACATTCATTTACATTTTCTTCCTCCCAAAAATTAAGTACAAAAAGTCCAAAGCTGCCCATATCATTATGAACGAAGTGCCACATATGAGATTGACCACCGATACCCACTGAATGAAATGCTGCTTCCAAAATTTTCTTAACTTTCCGAAACTATAAATATTTCATTGGAAAATCAACTAACAATAATCGTATTCGTAACATTAATGACATCCCTACTAACAAGGGGACTCAGTCCCTGCCACTCTTCCAGCCCTACCACCTTCAATGGATTTAAATAAGCAATCTTGCTGGTTCTTCCATCTGGCTGAGGATTTGTAGTGTAACGTTAATAGGAACAGAATTTTAAAAAATCATTCTTTGGAGAATTCCTAAAATACTTAGCTTTGGAACTTAGTTGCCTAGTAAGCCTAAGAATTGCCAAGACTGGGGCAGGTTCACACTATTGGAGAAAACCTTACATTACCAGCAGCTGAAGATATCGTTTTAACATTATTAAACGAAAAAGGAGCTAATGAACTTAATAATATCACGTTATCAAATGATCTAGTAAGTTGATGAATTCATGAAATGGCAAATTCATACCAAAGACACTTGTTCGGAAAATAAAACACAGCAAGTATTTTGCATTAAAGTTAGATGAAAATACTGATATAACGTACTCTATTCAATTATTAGTTTAAATAAGATAAATGAATTGCCGAAGAGTATTTATTTTAAGAATGTATTCATTACACAGCAACTGTAAATGATATTTTCAAAATACAGTACAAAGTCTTTAATTCAAACATCCATAATCCAGAATGATCTTAATACTCAAAGCTGCAAACTTCCTGTGCATGCGTAAATGCATGCACAGAAATTATGCGTAAACGCATAATGCATTTACGAATGTGCTTAATACATTTACGCATGCACGTTTAATGTATAACGGACGGTATAAGCTAGGCTAAAATTATCTAATTATCTATTTCAGGAAATGTTGCAGATTGCACTGTTCCTTAATCTTCAAATTTATCCAGCTTATTATTTTTTTGCAGACTGTTAGAGCAATTTTATAAAAGTAAGCTCGAACTTTCGATTATCTCAAAAAGAGTTTCCGATTCTGGAGCTGCAAAAGGATCTACAAAGTGAAAGCATGTTTCGATGTCCATCAAACAAAAATTGGAATTGCTGCAAAACATGGATAAAGGCATATACTTTGTTTTCTCTAACCATTCCGAAATCTGTTTATCAATTTCACGCTGCTCTGCGGGCATGAAACGTCGCTGCGCACAATGAACTGGAAGTTGATCTGTCAGCACTATCCTCATCTTCAGGGCAGATGTTTTTATTTTATTCGGCCTATAAGTTCTTACTAAATGTAGTATTTCATCTCTATGTACTTCGTCTTTGATTGATTTAAATCAAATTCCTTGTCATTATAAATATCACGAATAGACATCAAATAGTTTTCTGTTTGCAATTTTCTAATTTTGACTATGCATAATGTATGCTTTACGCATGCGCGCATTGAAAGAAATGTGTAATAAAGTAAATATATATTAAACTTTTTTTTTGTAAATTTTGATACCCTTTAGATCATAATTGCTCTTTATTTCACAAATTACAGTTTCATATTTTTAATTTTACAATTTCTGCATGCCATCTTACCAGATTTAAACTGATGATCTATAATCCGGAAAAAACCCTAATTCGAAATCGCCAAAGTCCCGACGAGTCCAGATTAAAGACTTTGTACTATAATTTGTTGTAATTGTCCTATATATGTTTATGTGCTATAAAGATCCCTTTAAATAATTAGGTCAGGTGATGCTTCTTTACACGTGTGTGGAGGGGGGGATATCAAATCATGTATTTTATATGGAATACATTAATGACAATAAATTGTAATAAAAGTGCTATATTTAATTATTCATGAAACTGCATTCAGGAGGAATTCATTTAGTGTCTTACATTTGTTTCTGAATATTCATATTTACAAAATTTATTTGCAAAGCAGCCTTACAAAATGTTAAAAGAATCGAATTCATTTTTATACACATATGTTGCTGCTTATTTCTTTAAAAACCCTGTTTTAAGTAAAAAAAACAATTTCTTAAACTATATAATGTAAATTCTGTCATTTTAAGTTTTTGGACACAGGAACATGCCATTTATACTTATGAAAATGTACAAATAACAGACTAGTTAATCAAATGTGTTTTAGCTCAACATCCTTCTCAGTTTATGCCAATAAATTCTAAAGAAGAAAAAAGTGTTGCAGCTTCTTTCAGTGCCTCTAAACGTAGATTCTATTCAATCTTTTATCATGATTAAATTTCCACTTTCCGATTGCGCTTCCACTAATTTCAACAGTTACACGAATAACTCTATAATCATATTATTTTTATGCATATACATTTCTACATACACTTCTCTGCGAAAGTTCTTCCTACCCATGACATATTTCTCCTAGAAGCATTCCACATTCTCAACGGAGTAGTGAGAGTCCTAGAAATAGGCACACTATACGAAGTGTCACCTTAAATGACACACTATAAGAACACAATGTGCCTTCTAGCACAGGCAATTATAGGGCCCATCTTTAAATTTCACATCATAACTTCAATAAGGGTGTGGAAGTCATTCTCTCTTTCAGTGTCTCTAAATACCAAGCTCCATTCATCATTCGGAAATTTTTGCTTTCAACAATCACACCAACACCTAATGTCATATCTCACCTGCATTTCTACATATATTTCCCTGCAAAAATTTCTCAAATCTGTGACATATTTGTCAGACATGTTGGTCTTAAAAGAAATGAAATCACATAAAGCCTAGCCATGCATAGATCTCTCAATGGAACTCCCCAGATTCTCAACTGAATTTGTGTGAGCCATAGAAACAGAATCCTTAAATGTCACACTGTGACTCACTGGAAGACAATAACGGGCTCTCCAGCAGTGTCAGACAATTATAGATTCTGCTTTATGTTCTTCTTCATAACTTCATCAGATGGAGAACAAAAATCACATGATGTTTCATTACTTCCAAACACCCAGACTCCATTCACTCTTTAATCATTCAGAAATTTTTGATTTACAAGCTTATTTCCATCAATTTCAACAACCACACCAGCATCTAATATCATATTTTCATTCACACATATTTCTATTTGTATTTATCTGCTAAAATATCTCAAATCTGTGACAGATTTATCAGACATTTTGGTCTTAAATGAAATCACATGAAGCCTAGCCATGCATAGATCTTTCAATGGAACTCCCCAGATTCTCAACTGAATTTGTGTGAGCCATAGTGTTGTGAAATGAACTAAAGTAATAACTGGCGCGAGGCGCTGTTCGTGACGTACGTCAGCCTGCATGCCGAGTGTTTCGAATGTTTTGCTTGTAGAAGGAACGAAAGCTGATCTTGGAAGAGAAAGACTGTTTTGATGAAAATAAAGAATGGCTTATTAAGAATTTTTTGTCTTTATTCATAACGCACCCAGCCTCGGGTAGAGGAAGCCCGCAACTGAATGAACTGTTTTGAATATATTTGATTGATATATTTTTTGTGTTCTTCGCAACATAGTGGAACCCTCGGCGGGACCGGGTGCAATGAATTGAAATTTTCCGATTGAACTTTTGATTTTGAACTTCGATTTTGAATATACTTTGAAGATGGATTTGATCGCTTTAAAGGCTCAAAGAAGAGGACTTAGAATAGCATTTTCTCAAACCTCAAGGAAAACCAAAAGTGAATTAACTAAGGAAGTAAGAGATTTAAAAATACTTTCGATTTTGAAGTGTCAACTTTGTGATAAATTCCAGAGACTTGACGTATGGCAGAGTGCTATTTCACAGCAGACTTTGCAGACTGAAGATGGAGAAAAATTATTTAGTGATGATTTTAAAGAAGCGGAGGATTACCGAGATAAGTTTCTAGAACAGAGTGCTCAAATAGGTGTGTATTTAATTATGGCAAAGCACACTAGGGCTATCTGCCTAAGAGCAGGGATGCCCTCGTGGAGGACTTTCTAACTGGCTCGTATACACGTTACACATGGGGAAAACCACGAAAACACCCATGCAGCCAGCCCGTTCGTGGGATTCGAACCTCGGACCGAACTACCAGTGTTCAGCCACTTTACCACTCGGCCGCTGGTGGGCCGTGCTCAAATAGATGCTGAAATACAAGCCCCCTCTTTTCCAAGTAAATTCGAATCTAGGAAATTTAAATTGTCTAAAATTGAGCTTAAGAAATTCAGTGGTGAAGCTAAAGATTACCTGACTTTTTGGAGTCAGTTCCAGAATATCCACGACGACAAAAGTATCGCTGATGAAGATAAAATGCAGTATCTGTTGCAGGCCATGGAACCCAAATCAAAGGCAAGACGTCTAGTCCTTAGCTTCCCGGCAACGGCAGCTAATTATCCTAAAGCCATCAAACAACTAAGAGAGCGCTTTAGACGCGAAGATTTACTTGTGCAAATCTATGTGAGAGACTTGTTAAGCCTAGTGATGAAGAACGCTGTAACCGGAAGAGCAAAAACTGATCTACCATCTCTCTATGATGAACTAGAAGGAAAATTGCGAGCGTTGGAAAGTTTGGGGAGAACCCAAGAAAAATATGGGGATTTTTTGACCCCCTTAGTGGAAAGTTGCTTACCAGAAGAAGTATTGATGGCATGGTAAATAAGCAGAAATCACGATTCCAATGAAACTAAAGGGACTCGATCCTTGCAACATTTAATGAATTTCTTAAAACACGAAGTTAAGGGGGAAGAGATGGTTCTACTTGCAAGAACTGGTTTCACTTCCCAACAGAACCATCGGAAGAAAGACTTTAACCATGCACAGGTACAGCAAAATGAACCCGTAACAGCGTCAGCTCTAGTAAGTCTTGAGAATTCAGGTAGGAGTGTTCCGAACTGTAATTTTTGTGAAAAGAAACATTTTAGTGAAAAATGTTACTCTGCAAAAAAAATGACGTTAGCTGAAAAACAACAATTGTTATTGAAAAAGTGTTTCTCTTGTCTGAAAAGAGCGAGTCACATTAGTAAATTTTGTCCTTTGAAAGGTAAGTTAAGTTGTTCTATTTGCAAAAGTTGTAATCATTTTGATGTAATGTGTAATCAAAAGCTAAAAAATAACGATCAGATACATGTTTCAAAAGAGAGTTCTCTTTCTAACTGTGGCGGAAGTTAAACTGTATTTTTGCAAGCGCTGTGCAGAGTTGGGTGTTAAGGTCGTGAGAAAATTATTCGCTGCATAATTGATAGCGGAAGCCAAAGTAGCTACATTAGTGAAAGTATGATAAGGAAAGTTTTCATGTAGTTTTGAAGCACTTTCTGAGAAAGATTTGCGGTTTTATTCGTAAGGTTAAAGTTGTTTTAGTCTAAGAAATAAATAACTAACTAAAAGCAGTAGATCACATACTATATGATTACCGGAACCTGTACATTCTCGCAAGTATACTTCCAACCTGGCTTTCTGTCCCAATTTTGAGAGGGATCTGCAGGAATTAGTCCCTCTGAAACCCGCCATGTTTCTTATCGAGAACAGAAATTCCAATGTTGAAGATCTTCATGAATTAAATTCGTCAAGTCTTAATAAGAGATTAAAGTATAGAACTAAATTGTTAAATGATCTGAGACAACGATTTAGAAAAGAATACCTTAGTCAACTGGTTCAAAAGCATAATGAAAAAGGATCTCGGGAACCTGCAGTAGGAGAAATAGTACTGATGGAGGATGATAACAGAAAACGTTTATTTTGGTCCTTAGCCCGAATTACAGAATTGATCCCTGGACGTGATGGAAAGATTTGTACGGTTAAACTTAAGACCCGGCATGGAACAGTTGTACGACCAATACAATGCATCTTTCCTCTGGAGATACAGGCCAATGATAGAAACATAATTCCTGCTAAGAAACTGGGTGCAGAGGAATCTAATTCTAGTGCTGGATGTATGTTAAAAAGGGGAATTGCACCTGATAAAATGGTGATGCAACAATATTCCTCCTCTGGACGACTTGTGAAAGCTCCAAAAAAAAAATCTTGATCTTTTAAATAATGTTTTAATGAGCTTGAGACTCAACCTGAGTCTCAAAGGTGGGGGGAGGATGTTGTGAAATGAACTGAAGTAATAACTGGCACGTGGCGCTGCTGTTTGTGACGTCAGCCTGCGTGCTGAGTTTTTCGAATGTTTTGCTCGTAGACAGAACGAAAGCTGATCTCGGAAGAGCGAGAATGTTGTGATGAAAAAAAAGAATGGCTTATTAAGACTTTTTTGTCTTTATTCATAATGCACCCAGCCTCGGGTAGAGGCAGCCCGCAACTGAACAAACTGTTTTGAATATATTTGATTTATATTTTTTCTGTGTTCTTCGTTAACAGTAGCTCTAAATGGCACTTTAAACTAATTTGGTGTCCATCCTTGACAATCAAGTACATTCATGCAAGCTGACAATTATCTATGTAATCTTTCCACAAGATAACACAGCCACAATCGAAGATATGATTTTTGCCATCCCATGTCTCCTAAAATGCTACTGGTATAGCTGCATTGGCTCTGGCCTTGAATACAGGTTTCGCTTCCCAACAGAACCATTGGAATAAAGACTTTAACCACGAACAGGTAAAGAAAAATGAACCCGTAACAGCGTCAGCTCTAGTAAGTCTTGAGAATTCAGGTAGGAGTGTTCCGAACTGTAATTTTTGTGAAGAGAAACATTTTAGTGAAAAATGTTACTCTGCAAAAAAAAAAAAATGACTTTAGCTGAAAACAACAATTGTTATTGAAAAAAGGTGCTTGTTTTTCTTGTCTGAAAAGAGCGAGTCACATTAGTAAATTTTGTCCTTTGAAAGGTAAGTTAAGTTGTTCTATTTGCAAAAGTTGTAATCATTTTGATGTAATGTGTAATCAAAAGCTAAAAAATAACGATCAGATACATGTTTCAAAAGAGAGTTCTCTTTCTAACTGTGGCAGAAGCGAAACTGTATTTTTGCAACAAGGTCGCGAGAAAATTTTTCGCTGCATAATTGATAGCAGTGAAAGTATGATGAGTCAGCTTAAAGCATCTCCACTTCCGGAGGAGACAGTTATACATGCACTGTTTGGGGGGGACGAAACAAAACCTAAACAACATGAAGTGTTTTCCGTCCAGGTCAGCAGTTTAAAAGGAACGTTTGCATGTAGTTTTGAAGCACTTTCTGAGAAAGATTTGCGGTTTTATTCCTAAAGTTAAAGAGATTTTGAATGAATTAAAAGGAAAAGAAATCGAATATTCTGATCCATTGCGAAAGGAAACTGAAATTAACCTTTTAATCAGAGCAGATGTTATAGGAAAAT
This sequence comes from Stegodyphus dumicola, assembly GCF_044657685.1. Classification (NCBI taxonomy): domain Eukaryota; kingdom Metazoa; phylum Arthropoda; class Arachnida; order Araneae; family Eresidae; genus Stegodyphus; species Stegodyphus dumicola. The sequence continues at coordinate 13,011,606 of NC_140772.1, read as the reverse complement.
TATTGATGGGAAACTCTATTGAATTACAGTCCCGGGTAACCCCTGAAACGAAACTTCTGTGGACGGTATTTGGAAAACGAAATTCGGGTGAAAATAATTATATTTTGAAAACATTTTCAATGCATGTCAGGAGAATTCCTCTGAATGAGTTATGGGAACTTGAAAATATAGGAATATGCGCTCGAATGGAAACTGTTAACATGAAAGAAAGTTTTAATTTATCTGAATTTGAGAATAAAATGAAAATTCTTCCAGATGGAAGATATGAAGTTGAACTTCCTTGGAAATGTGATACGACACATTTAACCGATAAGAAAGAATTATCCTGGAAAAGGTATCAAAAGATGATCTATAAACTCAAATGTAGTAAATTTTTCAATGATTATCAAAATGTGTTCAAGGAATGGGAAAGGTTGAATATTATTGAAAGTGTTCCAGAAACCGAACTGAATAATGAATGTCATTATTTGCCGCATAAGCCTGTAATCAAATTAGGAAGTGAAACCACGAAAATTCGTCCTGTTTTTGACGCTTCTGCATCTGAGAAAGGAAAACTCTCTTTGAACGAATGTTTGTGTAAAAGAATAAATCTTATTGAATTAATACCTGATATTATAGATCGTTTTAGAATGTATCCGATAGGTATTAGTGCCGATATTGAAAAAGCTTTTTTAATGTTATCCGTCGAATCTAAAGATAGAGATTTTCTCAGATTTTTTTTCCCATGCAATAAAGGGCAATGAATTTATAGGCATTGCAGAGTTGTGTTTGGAGTTTCTTCGAGCCCCTACTTGTTGAACACATCTATAATACATCTATTAGAAAACTGTCCACGTCAATATAGTGAAGTTGCTCAAAAATTGAAATCGTCCTTTTATGTGGATAATTGTTTATCAAGTGTTTTTAGTATTGATGAACAGTATACGTTTATTGAACATTCCAAATTAATCATGTCAAATAGATGTTTTAACTTGAGCGGTTTTGAAAGCAATGTGGCTGGTACAAATGTTGACAAACATTCAGGGGATACTTTTGTTTTATGGGTAATTTAGAATTTGGATAATGATACGCTGAGGTGCTGCACAGATACAGATACATTGACCTGTGATACGAAAATCACAAAGAGGTCAATTTTAGCAATTGTGCAGACAATTTTTAATCCAATTGGTTTATTAACGCCAACTACATTGCTTCCAAAACTGTTGTTGCAAAAATTGTGGAAAGTGAAAATTGCATGAATTGTCTCCGAATGATGTAAATATATTTTTGAACTGGTTTAAAGAACTTAATGTTTTGAAAGATGTTACTTTGCCTCGATACTTGTTTATCAATGACATGTCTGAACTACATGTATTTGTGGATGCTTGCAAGGGGGCGTATGCAGCGTGTATCTTTGTTCGATCAGTATTTAATTCTGAAGTAAAAATAAATCTCGTACGGGCGAAGTCTAGAGTATCGCCTTTGAAATGTTTAAGCTTTCCTCGCTTAGAATTAATGGCCTGTTGTATAGGTTCTAGACTTGCAAATTATATTATCAAGGCTCTCAGTTTGCCCGATTTAAAAGTTACCTTCTGGTCTGATTCAACCACTGCCCTTTGGTGGATAACAGAGCAAGGAAATTGGTCTGTTTTCGTTGAAAATCGGGTTAAAGAGATTCGAGAGTTGACACGAGGTCATTCATGGAGACATGTCCAAGGGAAACTGAATACTGCCAACTTGTTATCGCGCGGATGTTTTGCGAAGCAAATGCTTCGGTCTAGATGGTGGGAAGGCCCCTTGTGGTTGCGAGAAGGCCCTGAAAACTGGCCCACTGGTGAGATTATTTGTTTGCATGAAGAAGTAGAATTGGAGAGGAAAAAGATAAAAATAGTGAAAATTGATCTATCAAAAGACGCACCCCCTTGGCATCGAATCAGTGTATCCAATTATGATAAAATGATTAGAATATTTGCATGAATATTTAGATTTGTAAATAATTGTAAAGATGGTTCTGAAAAGAATAGAAACATTGAACTTTCACAGTATGAAATTGAAAATCCTGAGAAAATTTTAATTAGGTTGGTTCATGCAGTAAAAGAATTGTTGAAATGTACTTTAGGTAAATCAGTGTTATCATATGAAGACCTTTATACTATTATTTGTGATTGTGAAACTATAATTAATTGTAGACCCTTAACTTATGTTTCTGAAGATCCGCAAGAATTAGTACCTCTGACACCCGCCATGTTTCTTATCGAGAACAGAAATTCCAACGTTGAAGATCTTGATGAATTAAATTCGTCAAGTCTTAATAAGAGATTAAAGTATAGAACTAAATTGTTAAATTATCTGAGACAACGATTTAGAAAAGAATACCTTAGTCAACTGGTTCAAAAGCATAATGAAAAACTGAAGTAATAACTGGCGCGAGGCGCTGCTGTTCGTGACGTCAGCCTGCGTGCTGAGTGTTTCGAATGGAATGCTTATAGACGGTACGAAAGCTGATCTCGGAAGAGTGAGACAGTTTTGATGAAAATAAAGAATGGTTTATTAAGAATATTTTGTCTTTATTTATAATGCACCCAGCCTTGGGTTAGAGGCAGTCCGCAACTGAATGAACTGTTTTGAATATATTTGATTTATATATTTTCTGTGTTCTTCGCAACAAGTGTCTTGAATTTAATGTTTCGAATTGAAAATAACCAAACTTATTTTATTAAAACAATTTTAGAAAGGTTATTTGTAACTTACCTCTCAGGAATTGGGGGAGGAATTAAAGTCGATGACATCTGACCTTTTGATTGCAAGGCTGAAATTTCCTCCACTGTGTCCTCGAATGGATTAGTGATTTTCAAGAATGGTATTTACAATCTGTGCCACCCTTGAATGGATTCGTTTCACTCATTCTGAAAAGGTTAGTACCAGAAATTTCTTTCGAAACCACCTTAAGTGGAGCGGAATCAACCAGTGAATTTTCGAAGACAGGCATTGCATTGTTGAATACTTCCACTTTCGAAATATTGGAAGCGTCAGACTCACAGCGAACAAAAACCTCATAGCAGTTACAACTATTGCTATCCACGGATGGTACTTCCTTCACATTCCCATTGTTGGTAGGTGTTACAATCTCTTTTGAATTTTCATAAAAAATGTTTTTAATTGGGGACATTCCCTCATTCTGTTCGAGCTCGGTTTCAGAAGACGCAGGTTCTGCTGGAGCATCTTTGATTTTGATGCAAATAGAATGCTTGTTACTGTTCAATTTAGAATTTTCAACAACCTTTGATTTCTTAGCTACATTTATCTTTGGTCTCCGAGAGCCTTTTGGACTGGATTTAGTGATGGTAGGCGAAACGGACGAACGACTGCCAGTAAATATGGGCCTCGGAATGCGAGAGGGTTGATCAGCAGATCCAGGGTCGCTACGCGTTCGACGAGCTGGAAGGTGTTTCCTCATTCTTGGAGGCTCACTGGGGTGGGATAAGACTTTATAGGGGTTGATGTAGGCGGTGACCCTATTATACCTTTTGCTTTCACCGGCTTTTTGAAATTCTTCGATGTGCTGAATAATTTTGAGCTTGAAGGAACAGGTGGTGATAGAATAGTTCCAGAATTTATTTCATTACTAAAAGTTATGGGTGTTCCATTTTTAGCTGCTATATTCTTCTCCTGGCAGTCAAAGATTACACCATTTTTCAGATTATTTACATTACTTGTATCTAAATCTCCAGTTACTGAGTTTAAGTCCTTTTTAACTTCCGCTTCATTAGAAGTCTCGTCTTCCTCTGCCCTGCGAACATCTTCACAACTACTGCTGTTAGTTATGACTGCTATTGGGCCCCTCTGAGTGTCCTTTTTACTCTGCAACTCCTCGCTGTCTTTTGGCTCGTCTGCATCTAACTCTTTCTCCAACCTAAAAACATAAAGATTTAAGGGTGAAACATAATAAAAAATAAGCACAAGCAGCATACAAAAACTGGTATATTATGTCGATTTTTTGCTTCACAACAAAATAAATAAATCATGTTGCTAATATGTTATTTAAAAGCTATAAAAACATAAAGAACAGTTATTTTTTAATTTTGTGGGTAGACGTAATAATATTAATTTGCTAACTTTGGTAAAACAAAAACTTTGTAACTAGTATTTACCGAAGCAGGTTGTTTCGACGCCAACATTTCGACGCAGGGGCAATTGGACGCCATATTTTTTTTCAGATTTTTATTTATTTTTAGAATAAATATGAAGTAATAGAAATAAGTAATATGACTGATTGTTATTTATTGAATTAGAAATTGCTTGCATGCATATTTGAAATAAATATATGTGTGAGAGTGTTCTAGATTTTTTGTTTGTGTCCCAGATTAGTGAGAAGCCTCCTTCACTTATAGTGTTAAACAGAAAATAAAGACAACACTTTAAACTATGACGAATTTGGAATTATTGTAAAAAATATTGCAAATTCATGTTAAAGACTTCAAACAGCCTCTGTTAGTGCTGAAACTCTCACCGACAACCACGTGATTTGCGCATGCGCGCAGCAAAAACTAAATCAGAACTTTTTAGTTGAACTTTGAGAACTCGTGATGGACGTTTGAGTGAAACATGTAATCCTTATCTTTGTGTTATATATATATATATTAGTTTAGTGCTGTTATTGTAAATTTAATATCTTATTATCTTAGAAGCCTCTCTCTTTCTGTGAATAGTGTATAGATGTACTTAAGAAAAATACTCCCGGATATGCCTTTGGAGAAGAAAGAAGATCGATTAAAAGGTAAGTTTTTTACCTTTTATTTTCTAAGAATTATACATTTTTTGGCATCCCTGCCAGGATGAAAGTGAATTGTTGATATTTGTTGAATTATTGAATATATATTAAACAATGACGGAATTCATCGATACATTGAAAAGGAAACGCGGCCACATAAGAGCTGCCGTTACAAAATTAATTGGCCGAATCGAAACTGAATAATCAAAAACAGAAGTGAATGCAGAGGAACTAGAAATTTCCTTAGAATCTTAAATGTAAAATCGAACGAGTTAAAACAAATAGATGCCGATATAGAAAAATTAATAGACATAAAGGATCTAGACCAGGAATTAAACGGTGTTGACGAATATCGTGAAAGAATAACTACATTTAAATACAAAGCTAACAAAAAATTGAAAGAAATTAATATAGAACAACAAAAATTTAGTGTGTTAAGAAGCACTGAACAGTTAAGTGAAAGAATAGAAAACGTGAAAACCGAAAATCATAATGTGAAGCTTCCTAAACTTACGATTCTGAAGTTTTATGGCGAGAGCTGCGAATGGCTGACATTTTGGAACACTTTTTCATCAGCCATACACCAAAATAAAACACGACGCTATAAGCAAATTCAATTATTTGAAATTCTTTTTGGGAGGTACTGCTTATAACATCATTGACGGTTTCGATTTAACCGAAGAAAATTACAAAACTTCAGTTAAACTCCTCACAGAAAGATTTGGAAATAAAGATGTACTGATAAACGCTCATATAGATAAATTACTGAAAATAAGACCTCTAAAAGATTCTAATGACATTCAAAATTTTCGTAAGTTATTCAATTACATACAAAAACATATTCGATGTCTTCAATCATTAAATATGACCTCGGAAACATATGGAGCTTTATTAACCCCTATTTTGCTTAAAGCATTGCCTGCAGATTTGATCGCTTCTGCAAGACCAAAGTTAAATGTTCCATATGCGGTAAAGCTCATTTGTCAATAATGTGTAACTCTCACGTAAATAATTCTACAGACATTATCGAGGATAAAAATAATAAAAAAGACTGTGTTCTGACAAATAAATCTTGCATGCAGTTAGTAAATTTGCAAACTTTAGTAGTAAACCTTCGTGGGGATGGGATCGAAAAATATGTGAGAATTTTAATAGATAGTGGTTCCCAGTGATCCTACATTTCGAAGTATGCAGTTAGTATAATGAATTTTAAAACAAGTGGTAAAGAAGAATTAATCCATGGTTTGTTCGGAGAAACTGAAAAGAAAGAAACTCATAGTAAATATTTAATTAGAGTGAGTAGTCTTAAAGATGATTATCACTGTAATTTTCAGGTTTTGGATCAGGATAAAATATGTACTGACATTCCTCAAATTCGTAGAGATACATATCTTACTGAACTGCGAAAACATGGAATTTATTTAACTGACATGCAGAATAAATCTGTGGATTTGATGTATAAAAAATCACCTTTAGAAATTCATGTTCCTTTAGGTGCAGATGTAGCAGGAAAGCTTCTAACAGGGAAGGTTAGACAACTAAAATGTGGGTTATCATGCGTACACACTAGATTAGGGTGGACAATGATGGGGAAAACTGAAAAGCGTGAGTTCTCTGATAGAACGAAAACTGTATTGTCACTTCATGTTAATGATGCTAAAATTTCAGATTTATGGTGTCTTGACTCGTTAGGAATAACGGATCCTGCTACAACCCACACGAGAAAGGAAATTAATGAAATTGCTAAAACATATTTTCATCAGTCATTAAAGAGAGATAGTGAGGGTAGATATCAGGTCTCTCTTCCTTGGTTAGAAGGGCATGAGGTTTTACCTGACAACAGATTATTAGAAGAGAAAAGGTTAAAATCCTGCGTCAAAAATCTTCAGTCAAAAAACTGTTTGAAAGAGTTTTTTAACAAATGGGCTGAAGAAGGTATTATAGAATCTGTTGAAGATAAGAAAACCGAAAATTGTCATTACCTACCACATAGGGCTGTAATTAAGGAAAGTTCAATCACAAAGATTAGACCTGTGTTCGATGCCTCAAGGAAGGAAAGCAATTGTGTGTCCTTAAATGACCGTTTAGAAAAGGGCCCAAATTATTTGGAATTAATACCGAGTATTTTAAACAGATTTCGCCTAGGTAAATACGGGGTTATGTCAGATATACGTAAGGCCTTTTTGCAAATAGGTGTCTGTCCTCGAGATAGAGACTTTCTTAGATTTCTCTGGTGGGAAGAAGGAGATTCTGAGAAATTGAAAATATATCAACATAAGCGGGTTGTGTTTGGCGCTAATACCAGTCCTATTTTTTCTCGCCGCCACACTGAATTATCATCTCGAGTGTTCCTGAACATCAACAAGAGGTAGCTAAGAAATTAAGTGAATCAATGTATGTCGACAATTGTGTGGCCAGCGTTGATACTATTGAAGAACTAAACACTTTCATTAATGTGTCGAAGGAAATTATGTCGACTGCTAAATTTGATTTAAGGGGATGGTGTTACAATGAAACTAGTGGTGAAACTTTAAAAGGAAATCTTTGCAATGAAGACTCCGATAAAACCATATCAGTTCTGGGGTTGAAATGGAATTTATCAAATGACATTTTGTCCTGTGACTTTAAAGACAGTTCTGTGAAACAGCCTGTCAGCAAAAGGAATATATTGTCAATAGTACACAGGATTTTTGACCCGATTGGGTTTACAGCTCCTGTTACTCTGTTTCCTAAGCTTATGCTTCAAGAATGCTGGAAACAGAAGATTTCGTGGGGTAACAATTTACATAAAAGCATTTCTGACAAATTTGAAAGTTGTAAAAATAAATTGCACAATTTGGAAAAAATAGCTGTACCCAGAAGAATTTTTGCTGACTTCGAAAGAATTTCTGGTTTATCTTTACACGTGTTTTGTGACGCGAGTAAATCTGCTCATGCCACATGCATATTTATGCGAAGCTGTAATGAAAATTCCGTTACATGTCAGCTCATCTCAGCTCGATCCAGAGTGGCACCTATCAAGCAGATTTCCATACCTCGACTAGAGCTCTTAGCTTGTATGATTGGTGCTAGACTGGCACTTCATGTTAAGGAAGATTTGAGACTAGAAAGCTTGCCTATTTATGATTGGAGTGATTCTATGGATGCATTATTTTGGATAAAAAAGAATGAAAACGGGGCCGTTTTCGTTCAAAAAAGAGTGAAAGAAATCTATACTCTAAGTAAGCCAAACGACTGGAATTATATTCCTGGAACGCTAAATCTAGCAGACCTCCCTTCCCGAGGATGCAGTCCGGAAACCTTAGTCAAATCAAAATGGTGGGAGGGTCCCGATTGGTTGAGAAATGATCCACAAGAATGGCCTACCTCCGAAATTGTACCTAATTTTGACATTATAAATGCTGAAAGAAAGAAGACAATAATTTCTGCAGTTAATTCGAATGCTATGACTGAAGTTAATTTTGGTAAGATTTCTTCGTACAATACCTTTCTAAAGATAATATCTTGGATCTTCCATTTTGTTAAAAATGTCAGACTAAGTCCTAATGAAAGAACTTTTATAACAATTACAGCAGAAGAAATTAAAGGAGCCGAATTAACTCTTTTGAGATTAGTGCAGAGTGAATCATTTTCTGGATCAGATGACAAAAGATTATGTGTGTGCTTCAACCAATGATTGATTCTAACGGAATCCTTAGGGTTAAAACCAGAATTCTGAGAAGAGATAATACAGAAAATTTTCGATTTCCTATTATTCTTCCTTCAGATCATCCTATTGTAGTAAAATTAATTAGAGCTAAACATGAAATGAACAATCTTGCAGGAGTACAATTTTTAATATCCGCTTTACGAGAACAATATTGGATTTTGAAAGCACGAAAGACTGTCAAGAAAGTCATAAGAAGCTGTGCTGTATGTCAGAGGTTCGATACTAGTTCTTCGAAAACACCCAGTGCTCCTCTCCCTGAAGACCTTTGTAGGTGTTGACTTGGCTGGACCTTTGATATTGAAGGGAAATCAAAAATCATGGATAGTGATTTTTACCTGTGCTGTTTTTCGCGCAGTACATTTGGAATTGATTTTCTTGCTATCAACTGAAAGTTTTCTGCAAGCGTTGAGACATTTCATTGCTAGACATGGAAGACCCACACCATCTATTCCGACAATAGAACGAATTTCAAAGAAAGTGATACATTATTCAAAAGCTTAAATTGAGAAAAAATCTTAGAACAAGCTAGTATCCACAGGATCACATGGAAATTTCTTCCGCCATCAGCTCCCTGGTGGGGAGGATGGTGGGAGCGATTAATAGGAGCCCTGAGAAGAATCCTTTGCAAAGTTTTAGGACGATCATCTCTGAATTATGAAGAAATGATAACAATTTTGTGTGACTGTGAAGCAATAATGAATAATCGTCCATTGACATATGTCTCGGAAGATCAGTGGTGGCTCGTAATGAGCACTGTGGAACTGCAGCACCCCTTATTTCCACTTATTATAATTTTTAATATTTAATATAGTGTGCCCTTTAGTCTTTACTTCTTTCTTTATACTTTTACAATACATAATCCTTAAGTTTAATGGCAGTAGCCATCTTCCAGTTTGTGAAAAAGTACAAAAGTCTTTGTTTGGAACTGTGCGCTTCACAGTTCCAGCGACATGGTATTTGGCTGTTCTGTGCATGCGCACTCAGAAAACCAGAGAGAGAGAAAGCACTGTCACTCTTGCAGCACCGAAATTCTTGCGTCTTGTTGAGAACGTAATTTCTTTTTACTCCGCGTGTGTCGTATTCCTCCACAAAGTGGAACTTCATCATAAGGACCATAGACAGAGTTCATGAAAATTTGCAACCTTTAAAAAATTGCCTTACTGGATTTCAATCAACATCAAATGCAGATCAAACTATTGCAAAAGCGACAGGAATTTTAAAATATCTAAATGATGATAATTTCTAGTTTTGATTAGAGCTTTTTTATCAGATTATGCCTCATGTTGAAATAATATACAACTAAATACAATGCAGAGAAATTAGTGTGTTTAAATATGTGACGTTATACTATGTTTTGATATAATGCACAGATATTCTTCCAGTAAACACTTAGCAGCTGCTAAATTGTTTAACAAGAAATGCTTAGTTTTAGGAATGACCATTCTACAGAAGAAATAATACTGACCACTGCAGCATATCCAATGATTGACAAAGAAAAGCTTGAAACTGAACTAAAAGTATTCTGTTGCAGGTCTGATATCCATGGATATTGTAAATTAATTGAGCTACTGAAATTTATCTTCGAAAATAATTCTAGATGATGTTCTTAGTAAAATTACGAAACTGATAAAAATTCTCTTGAGAGTTCCCATGACTACATCAGAGCCAGAACGCTGCTTTTCAACATTGAAAAGAATGAAAACTTTTCTAAGAAGCACTAGGAATTCGGAAAGACTAAACGCGCTTGCATTGCTTTCAATAAAGAAAAATTTCCTCCGTTGTCATCCGGAGATCAAGGAGAAAATTATTGATCTTTTCGCGCAAATTAAAACAAGAAGAATGGATTTCATTTTTAAATAAATAAATATAGATTGAACTGCAATAATTAGGTTAAAGTAATTAAGAAATGTTTAATTTTTTTCTCGTAAGCTTTCAGGATATTTCAAAATAAATTTTCTTTTTATACATGTTTGTTTCCTTTTACACAATTTTAAAACAAAGGTTAAACTTTTTTAGAACAGCACCCTCACTAATTTTAGCTACGAGCCGCCACTGCGGAAGATGTTGAAGATTTATCTCCGATCACACCTTCCATGTTTCTCCACGAGATTCGACAAATTGGAGTTCCTGATCTGGATAACATAGATGCGAAATCTTTAAACAAAAGGCTTATTTATCGACAAAAACTTTTACAAGATCTACGTAAAAGATTTCGAATCGAATATCTCGGACAGTTAAAAATTATGAACATATAAAAGCTTCACAACCTCTGAAAATTGGAGATCTTGTTTTAGTGTCCGATGATAATAAGAAGCGAACAGACTGGTTATTGGCGAAAGTAACCGAGATGGACACGTGCGTATAGTTAAGGTCAAGACTAAGCTTGGAGAAGTTTTGCGACCAACCAAGCATTGTATCCTTTGGAGATAACATCATCAAATGAAAAGTCTAGATTTAGAAATGTGGCAAGCAGCCCTTCTGATGAACGAGATACTTACTGCGAACCGGATATTCGTAATGACTTGCCTCAAGATCTGAAGAGCGAAAAGATTCCATCGATGACTACAAGAAGTGGTCGAATGGTAAAGCCTGTTCAAAGGTTACAGTTTTAAATTTGATTTTTCAGCAAATTTAAAGATGGGAGTATGTTGAAACTCTCACCGACAACCACGTGATTTGCACATGCGAGCAGCAAAAACTAAATCAGAACTTTTTAGTTGAACTTTGAGAACTCGTGATGGACGTTTGAGTGAAACATGTAATCCTTATCTTTGTGTTATATATATTTTTTAGTTTAGTGCTGTTATTGTAAATTAAATATCTTATTATCTTAGAAGCCTCTCTCTTTCTGTGAGTTGTGTATAGATGTACTTAAGAAAAATACTCCCGGATATGCCTTTGGAGAAGAAAGAAGATCGATTACAAGGTAAGTCTTTTTACCTTTTATTTTCTAAGAGTTAGTAACATTAAGAGTAATATTGAACATCCTACCAAACAACTGTATTCCTCAGTATCATGAGATTTTGTTCCTGTGAGTGTCACAGTGCTCAGAAGAATGGAACTCGACACTGTGCCTGTAACAGCAACGTAAATACTGAAGGACGTATTTTCTTTTAACATCCTGCAGTGCTGCACAAGAAGTGAAGTATATCAGTTCCATTGCACTGAGATTTTATCGAACCCACTGCAAGACTGCATGCTACAGCAGTTTGTCCAGTATTTATTCTTATGGATAGCTATGAATGTCCGCATAAACCAAAATTTCTGAATGAGTACCTCAAACATAAAAACACTGCTCACAGGAAGTGGTCATCCAATTCACCTAACTTGAATCCCTGTTAAAAATCTTTACAATGTGTTAGATGCCCTGCTTTTATTGACAGTTTCCTCTAACTATGCTCAAGAAGCTTAAAAATTGAACCATTAGAAAAATGGCAGTTATTGCCTTATGACAGCTCCATATAGAATACCATTTCAAAACTTAAATGAAGGTCAGAAGTGACATCCTTCATTATGATTAGTTTTACTTCTTTACATTCTTTATAGTTTTTTTTACCTACATAACATGATATACAAATAGAAATAAATAGTCACAAATATACCTAATTATTCACTGTTTATTACCATTTAGCAATAATGAAAAAATTGCATAAAATAAAATGCATAAATTAAATGAAGCTTACATGAGAATGAGGTTCTTTTAAAACCTAGTCCCAGGGCCCTGACGTTTTGCTTGGGACCTTGTCACCAGACCCTGGGACTTGGACATCGACCTCGTCCAGGGTCGGCGCTGTAATAAAATTTTTAAATTAGAAATAAAATCTTTTAACATGAAGTTCAAGCTAAAAGTTGCATTCAGGAACATTAAAAAATTTAACACTAGCACACTAAAAACATATATATAAGCATAAAGAACAATGTATGAATTGATTTAATGCCACAAAAATTTGGCAATATGCAATAAATAAGACTCGGGAAGTTTTTTTTAAATGCAGGACAGCTCTCCAATTATCCAGAGTGCCAATCCTTTCCATGGCACGGAAAATTAAAATTAGATGGCAATTCATTGACAAGCTGTAATTTTTCCCACTATTTAATGACACTTTATTTTAACATGCAAATTATTATTGCCTTATAATGTAACAGCTTAGCCTAACGTACTCACATATTATCCCTTCAAACATAAAACTGTTGCCAACCAGCATAATTTAACACCAAGTACAGATAAGGATGACGTTATAATATATGTGCTTTCATTTGATGTAAGCATAATTTTCGATGAGCCCCCTTTTGTTTTACAAAATTAGCTCCAGAAATCCAGTGACTGCATTCTATTTCTTAAACGGACGGTTGACAAAATGTTAATAGATTGGGACAGTTGCTTGCAGGAATACTAAACAAAGCTTTCAGTAAAATCAGAAGGCCCAACAAAATAGTAGAAATCGATGAAAGCCTTTTTACAAAGTAGGTCAAATACTATCGCAGCAGTGATTATTTGGAGAATTATGCAACGGGACTTACATATGTTTTATTATAAGAGTTGCCAGGGCTCTTCTCAGGTGTTATGGGGCCCTAGGCAAAACATGGAAAAGCCCCCCTCCCTGAGACTGTGAAAATTGACTGAAAGGCATGCTTTCCAGAAGAGCAAAATTAATTGGCATGCGTAACGTATGCAGTTTGTCGGAAAACTAGTCTGGACATTTCCTGACCTTTCCTGGATGCCGCGGGAAGACATAAATGGGGATTTTATCTGTATATATGTCATACATAATATTATATGAATATGCCAGAAGAATCTACTCTATTGTGTACTGATGACGCAAGTAACTGAGTATTACCTAATATAGCATTATAGGCTAGTATGCAATTAATTCAAACCTTAATGTAAAAACACTTTGTATCAGGGCTTAATTTCTAAAATTAGATGTGCCGGAGCTCTATGCAAGACCATCAGGAAAGAGGAACAAAAGTAAATAAATAAATATAAAGGCCCTTAAAAATTATTAATAATTAAAAAATTAAAGTTAATTATTACCAGATTAATTAATTATTAAATAAGTATTCATAATTTTTAATTAATATTAACAATAATTATTCCTATTGTTATTTAATTAATAATTATTGTTCAACTAATTAATGATTAATTATTATTATTCATTAAAATAATAAAAGAGTAAAGTAATTAAATGATTAGAATTAAATAAAATGTACAGAGCTAAATTAAAGTTAATAAGCGATTTTTAATATTGTTTTGCTAAAAATAAAATTTTCGAGATCAGATTTCTACTGAAATTGTTCTTCATCTGCATACAAGAAGTGCCAGACCCTTATTATTCATGCACTCCGTCTAGAATTATGATTTATCCCTAAAACTAAGAAGTACAGGAGGCAGGCTCTGGCACAATTTAAGTGCTGCCTTGTATATGTGCATGTAAATGTATAATAATTATTTTATCCGTATATCTACATCATGTTACAGGACTCAGGAAACTGAGTATCACCTAATTTATTATGTACATGTAAGCATTGGAGCCTGATATGCAATTCAAACCTTAATGGGAAAACACCCTGTGTAATTTTATTACAGTCAAAAGTCGTTAATTAGGACACCCATACTCCGGAATGATCTATAATCTGAACCTCAAAGCTAAAAACTTTCTGCGCATGCGCCAAGTAGACAAATGCGCATAGGCGTTTACGCGTGCGCTCAAGACCTTTTACCACTGCGCATATGCGTGTGCGCAAGTGCAGAATACGTTTTTGCGTGTGCGATTTATGTATAACGGACGGTATAATCTAAAATTATCTAATTATCTAGCTTTGAAAAGTTGCGTTCAGCAGACGTGACAGTTACTGGAAATGTCAAAGTGACAAGCAATGCAACAGAGACGTTTGGGAAAGAATCTAGCAAAATGTTCTCGTATATGAACTGCAGACTTTTAAAAGCACCAGTACTTTGTTGCACTAAACCTGCTAAGTTGCCCAATTCAGCACATATATCATGAGCATCAACATTCGACCCAGTAATTTCATCTGTTAAGATATCGCTGAAAACATCACAACACTTCATCAGGTCAGTTTCGCTCATTCGCTGAATTATGGTTGGCATGTTTAGCATATTTAGCCGATATTTTGGGAAAGTTAAATGAATAAAATTTAGGATAGCAAGGACAATGTGTTAATTTATTTACCAATAAATGCACTGATAAAAAACTCGAGCTAATAATTTAAGAAATATATATTAATATTTTAAACATTTTACCATATTTTAGAAAATTTTCTAATCGAAAATAATTTGAAATAAAAGAATTAATGTCTGACATTAAAAGTAATTGTTTTTAATTGATAAATAATTTCAACATGTATTTTCCCAAGGATTATGAAAAAGAAAATTTTGCTCAAATGTACCTGAAATTTTATCTCGTTTGGAAAAAGAACAATTCAGAGAAATTTTCTGTGGTCAAACTCTAACTGAAGATTTCAAAAATAGCACATTTGTTAACTTCTGGCTGAACTGAAAAAAATTTAAAGGCATTTTCAAATAAACCTATTAAATTTATATCGCCTATTTATTATGCACAACCTATTTGTGTGAACAAAGATTTTCTTCCATGTTAAATTTGAAAAATAGATACAGAATAAAATCATAAGTGGATCCTAATTTACGGTTAAAAACTAAGTGAAATAAGACCAGGCATAAAGAGATTCAAATATTTTAAGCACAGCCAAATTTCAGACTAAATTTTAAAATTAAAGCTATTAGAGGAAATTTTGATAATTAAAATCATAACCAATTTTTAATCTAATATTTCTTATGTGTGCATATGAAATACATACAGCCAATAGGTTGTGAAAATGGCAAAATATATTTTTTAATATTTCTATTGAGAAACTGAAAAATAATCATTGTAAAATGTAGTGGTGGTACATAAGTTTTTCAGTTTTTGTTTAGATGGTACACGTTAGTGAAAAGGTTGAGAACCACTGAATAAACACAAACAGATGATCGATTTTAAATAATAAACTTTTAATCACAACAATTACTCATCATAACTACTCCTTAAATCAACACTGAAGATATTTGAGTTGGAGAATAAATCAGACCAAGCGCGGCAGCGATGGAGCATTAAGTATTTCTCACACATCTTGAAAATATCCGTTAAAGCTAGAAATTTGGGCATGCAGTTGGGGAGTAACAAAAACAAGTTCCTTCAGTATCGCCACACTCCAAACAAACGACACTTAACTAACTTTTGGAAAATTACAGCTAGGTACTGATGTCTACTAAAACCACTGAAACTAAATAACTATGTATGATAAATCAATAAAACTTACGGGCGGTTTGCGCCGAGGCGGAAGACGCCGACGCCGACTGGAACTCACGCACTCCTGCAAAAGAAACAAACATATTTGGAAGCTTTTAGTAGTTTAGTGCACATATTCTAAATATTCTTACATTCGAATCAGGTAGGGAAAATCTTGAGATAACTGTAGGCCAGTTTTTAAGAGGTACGGACATTAAGTAGAATTAATCTAAATTATAAAATCTATGAGTTGCTAGATGTGAATTTCTAAGCTTCTTCAAACAAATATGTGTGCATTCAAACAAATCTGTGTATGTTGGATTTTGAAAGAGGAATGAAAATGGAGTCTGATGAATGGGACATTACTTTGATACTGTTTTCGATACTCATTCTGTATTACTACACCACTCACATTAAGCATGAAGCATTCAAATAGGAAACACACCTGGAATTCTGCATGCTTTAAATTGAAATATATTGTGTTAAAGAGGTACCAGATATATATCCATGAGATCAGTGCAGAAAAAAGACCTATAGATTTTTTTATAAGCAGTAAATAATCAAGAAAAATATCCTTCGTGTCTTTCATGTTTAATTTTTCTACTCTTTAAATATTACAGCTGTAGAGGATGAGAAAGGCAGTTCCGCGAACAACTCATTATGTCAGTCATCACTTAAAGTATGAGATGGGGCATAAACTCTGTTAGAACATGGAACAAAGTTAAATCATTTTCCAAGCTGCTGACAACTAGCTTCACAACAGTGTAAGATATTTTCTTGACCTGATGTAAGTCCTATGGACTGACATTTTTATGCATCTTTAGAAGAAATTATGAGGCTATTATTTTATTTTTCTTTACTGCTACATTTTGCTATAGTATGAAGAACTTACCCATGAACGTCTCAAAATTATGTTCTATAAAAAGAAATGATTCATTGCAATAACCATAAAGGGTGTTACTTTATTTTTACATTATTTAAACATTTACACATATAATGCTCCCCGAAAGGGCATTAACTTCAACTGGTAAATTAAAACTAAAAACAGATGTCTAATAAAAGCTCCTACACTAAGCTGACTACTGATAAAAAAAAGTTAAATAAAATTTTAAGAAAAACTTCAGTTGAATTATGAATTTGAATGACAGATACTTAATCATTCTCTTTATAATATGTATGAAGATTCACAAAACTTACTTTAGGTGCGCAAGGTGGTGCAGGTGGAGGAGATGGTGCAGGAAGAGGTGATGATGATGGAGGAGGAGGTGGAGGTGGGACAGCTGATGCCACATTCTGTAAACGCAAAACAAACATACTTAGAAACGTTCAATACTTAGTACACATATTCCAAGTATTTCTTAAAATTTACAATCGGATGTCAAACATCTTGAAAAAGCAATATGAGAGTTTTTATGAAATACTGAAATCAAGTGAAAACTAATATAAATTATCAAACAGTTCCGTTTTGCCGGATGTGAATTTTCGAGCTTTCACAGACCTTCTTTTTTTTTTTTTTTTTTTACAACTGCAGCTACATCTTGCTGGTGCTGTTTTCCATTCCACACAGGAGGTCAAAATGAAGTTGATATGTTTTTGGACTCGCAGTCATCAAGTTTCTGGGCCAAACGTTTTGAAAAACTACCAAAACAATGGCATAAAATAACGGTGGTGGTTACTACCTGCACTAAAGACACCGCTTTCATGTTTTTTTAATGCAATTAAGAACGTTTTTTTTGATGGAAAACTTTCTTTAAGATCAGGCACATTTCAACAATACAATTCCATGACAATACTATAAGAAATGAAATTCTGAAATACTGTACGAAACACAGATTATATGACATTTGAAACATTTACTAGACAATTGAGAAAATATAATTGCTATTGCAACACTGAAATAAGAGCAAGAAAACAATACTTAAAAAAACAGCAGCAATCATTTAACAAAGTACCAGACATTTCCAAATATAAGCCGACCTGCATACAATCCAGACTTTGTTACAAAAATTCAGTTAAAATTGAAGACACATATGTGCAAATTTTAAATCTTTCAGATGCATTCCTTATTAAAAATAATCTGATGTGAACACAATGACTCTCTCGTATGGAGTATTTATACACACTTTTAATGCATTTCAATTTATACTTAATTCCTCAAATTTGAGATATATTTTCATTCATTTAATTCAGTTCTCACTCCGTGACAAGAGAAAAATATGTAAAAACTAAAAATTCCTTCATTAAAAATTGAAAAATATGATAAAACATAAATTTCATTTGTCTTACCCGAAATGGCATCCCTGTCCCACAAGCTCTCGTCATTGACCTCGTGACTGGGCGGTGCTGAAACAAAAATTTTTAATTAGAAATATAATCTTTGGAAATTCAAGCAAAAAGTTTCATTCATAAACAATAAAAAATTTGGCAGCATACAATAAATAAAACTGGGCATAGTTTGTCAGCTCTTTGGTTACCCAGGTAACCAACCCTTTCCATGGCATTGAGAATTAAAATTAGACGGCAATTCATTCACAAGCTGGCAATAGTTTTCACTATTTACTAATATTTTATTAACTTTTTTCTATTATTAGCAAGCAGATTATTATATCTTAACTAAGTAAGCTTTTGTTTGAGGGAAAGAAGCATAAAAACATAAAGCGGGGGAACTTGATAAAAGCCACAGATTTTATAACCCTCCAATGTCACAGTATTTGCTTATAAAGGATAATTTTAAGTTTTAATGTTTTGGCAACAATGATATTTTTTCTTAGATTGTAAAAGATTGAGTTAAAAAATGTGTCTGGCATCTAGAGGGATTATTATGATTTTGATAAACGGTGTAAGGCTTGTTTTGATTAACCTCATAAAGTGTTCTCTTTATGTATTAGTATAAAGTGTTTTTTTATGAGAAGTACATAATTCTTAGAAAATATAATCTACATGCCAACTTCACACCGACACGACAACAATAGAAAACGTAACTATTTTATGACAGTTATAGCATACATATAGAATTATAAATATCAGGTTTTTAAGAAAAGTTTCCCGCAGTTGCAAATATCATCTGTGCCATCAGTTTGCACTGGCATATTTAATCATATTTTGTCGTACAATTTTTCGCATTTGAATGAAAGAGACTTGCTTTAGTATACTGTGTTGTGAAATACGTAAAAAAAATATCGTTATCATTAAATACAAGGAGCCTAAAATGCTACCGAATTAGAACCATCATTTACGTTCAATTCTGTTGAAAAAATAACTTACTTGAGGCACTGGGGTCAAAGACTCCACCCTCTTCCTCTTCTTCCTGTTGCCCTATAAAAGTAACAAATATATTTAGACACAACTATTAGAATACTTAATGCACATATTACAAGTATTTCTTACATTTATAATTACATATCAAAACCTTGAGATTACAGCATGTCATTTATGTTTATGCTGCTATATAAAGATTATATTTGAAAGTAAATGAAATTTTAAAATTTTATTAAATTTACTTTCTCTCAAATTTTAGAAAACCATTTTGATGTCATAATGGTAACTGCCTACAAATCATAAAATCACACATTTGTATTGCCATTTCAAAACTGAGTTTCTTTTACTAAAAGAATGGCATGCAAAATACATACCTGAATCACAAAACTAAATAAAACAAATGAATTCATAATTTTAAATAAATAATGTTAAACTATTAGAATCTATAAAAGCAACATTTTGAATACTCCCACCACATAGAATTATGCAGTTTTTAATTGCAGTTAAAAACATGATTGCATAATCTTTGAGATAAGTATGTTCAAGATATGATGGAAATTCTAAAGATTTAGTTTTGTATAGTCAACATTATTTTTCAAAATATGCTCTGTCCAATATATAGAAACATTTACAATGTAAAAAATATCAGCAGAATAAATATTGTGGAAAAATAATTACTTCTTAAGGATCTGCATATATTTGCAGAACCTTACTACATATTAACATACTGTAGAAATGCACTTATTTTGGATAAAATGAGATGCTGCAGGGATTCTATAGAAAAAATTTATCATTTAGCATTTTAGACTTAAATGCACAGATTTGTAGAAATCCCTATTAATGATGCTTCAGGTTTATAAACAACATTTACAGTTACAACTCTACTTTTGTGGTCACCCAGAGAGATATTTATATAAAAAATGGAATAGTATTGAAGATTAATGCAGTTTTAGAATTAAAAATTCCAATTCACATTGGTGTGTTTAATATATTTTGTCAAACAATTTTGGACATTAAGAGTGTGTTGTGAAATAAGTAAAAAAATGTCGTTATCATTAAATGCAAGGAGTCTAAAATGCTACCAGATTAGAATCACCATTTACTTCCAATTCTGCTGCAAAAAATAACTTACTTGAGGCATTGGGACAGGAGACTCTGCCCTCTTCCGCTTCTTCCTATTGCCCTATAAAAGTAACAAATATATTTAGAAACAACTAACAGAATAGTTACTGCACATATTACAAACATTTCTAACATTTGCAATCACATATCAAAACCTAGAGATATTTAATCATTCTTTTTTAAATATATATAAAGATACACAAAACTTACTTCAGGCAGGCAAGGAGGTGAAGGAGGTGGTGCAAAAGTTGAGGATGCCACACACTATTAAAGTAAAAAATATATACAACATAATTCAATCATTTTTAAAGCAAAAAAATGTACAATTTACAAACATATAAGAGTAAAGAAATTGAGATCACTGAGCCGGGTAACAGAGTGGATATATATATAAATATATTTATATACGTTTGGTGCGGCCGATTGCAACCATAATAAGAGGTGCACATCTACATGTTATAGCAGTCCTATATACAAAATTTCAACGTTCTGAGGCTACTCGTTTTTGAGTTATGCAAAATACATACGTTTGTACAGACGCCACGAAAAATTCTCTTCAGAATTAACTTTAAAGCAGTTTTATAATTTTTTGGAAGGAAAAGAGTATTTTATTCTGTCCTTACGTACAGATATCACGCAAAAACATCGTTCCATTGCATTCGATAGCGGTCAGAATGGATATTTTCGTTGAAATTTGCTGCCTGAAACTTTTCACGATTACAATACTTCCTTTTTACTTCATACAAGGAAGTAATAAATGTGCATGTCCAGAGCATTTTGCTCAGAGATTACTAAAATCTGTGTAACCTAGAGATATTTAATCATTCTTTTTTAAATATATATAAAGATACACAAAACTTACTTCAGGCAGGCAAGGAGGTGAAGGAGGGGATGCAGAAGTTGGGGATGCCACACACTGTAAAAGTAACAAATATATTTAGAAACTTTCAATAGTTAGTGCACATATTACAACTATTTCTCACATTTACAAACTATAAAAAATATGAAGTGTACACCACATGACTTCCTTGTACGGAACATTAAATTATATGCATTTTTTCTTACATTTCATTTAAACTTATTAGATTGAATTAAACCTACTTCTCCAACAGCGCATGAACCACAATAGAATAAATGCATTCTTTAAAATTCACTTTGTTTACCATAGCAACACTCTGGCGCTAGATTTACTTAACAGTATTATATTTCGTTCATAGTATAACTCAGAATGCACAAAATTTATATCATTTAAAGAATTATCTAATCGTTGCCACATGTTCTATTCAAATACTAGAAGCTAGAACTATGTATAAAAGAAATTAAGCAAACAAAACAAAAAAGAAACAGTTTTTCACGGACGATTGAGTATTTCTCATTCAATTAATTCAGTTCTCACTTCGCGAGAAGGCAAAAATACATAAAAATTCAAAATATCTATATTAAAAATTACGAAGTAAATCTTAAACACTTATTTCCTTGAAAAAAATTATAGAAAGGATTAAGCATGATTTAATTCGCAATAATAAATTAAGGCGTTATCTTTGTTGTTGCGAAGCTAAGTTTCTCTAGATTGGCAACAAATCCACTATCCTGCTGTTTCAAACGTAAACAAGCAATAGCACTTAAACAATTTTAAAATTGTTGATAATTCTAAAAATATTGCATGCAGATTTACTCAAAGCATAAAAACCTTAACCGGAAGATAAGAACAACATAATTCAATCATTTTTAAAGCAAATAATGTACAATTTACAAACATATAAGAGTAAAGAAACTGAGATCACTGAGCCGGGTAACAGAGTGGATATATATATAAATATATTTATATACATTTGTTGTGGCCGATTGCAACCAAAATACGAGATGCACATCTACATGTTATAGCAGTCCTATATACAAAATTTCAACGTTCTGAGGCTACTCGTTTTTGAGTTATGCGAGATACTTACGTACGTACAGAAGCAACGAAAAATTCTCTTCAGAATTCATTTTAAAGCAGTTTTATAATTTTTTTGGAGGAAAAGAGTGTTTTATTCTGTCCTTACATACAAATATCATGGAAATACATTGTTAAATTGCATTTGAAAGAGGTCAAAATGGGATATTTTTGTTGAAATATGTTGCCTGAAAATTTTCGTGATTACCATACTTCCTTTTTACTTCGTATAGGGAAGTAAAAACCTTGAGATAACTGTATGACAGCCACGGGCAACTGGGTGCCTGGGAATCATTTAACATGTGCCACCTCTTTGCGATCACAATAAAAATGTTTTAGTTTTCAATAAAATTCTACATGAAAGTTTTCTTATTTTTAATGAAATAGAAATTGCACAGATACCGGCACAAAGCGAAATGTGACCGATCTCTTTTTCTATGTGCATATATCCAAATCCTTCTAAACTTTTCAAGTTGCAATGTCTAAAATCCTAAAGAAATATTACCTTTGCCAATTCTGTAACAGCAAAAAGGCAGAAATATTTTGAAAAAAAAAATCAGAGGGAAAAAGTATAAAATCAATTTTATAGAGAAAACTGGACTACGTGGGTTTTAAAGCGGAAAGCATTTACTGTCTTGTTAATTTTTCAGATTCAAAATATTGCATAATAAGTTGCTATAATCAAAAGTATTGTCACTTTATATGATAGCAAAAAATACAAATGTTTCATTTTAATGTTATTTTTTAAATACAATTTCAATATATTAGCATTATTAATTATAGAATAGAAATTCATCAATGATATATTTTTAAAAAATATCGTCGAAAATTACCAAATTTCCGAATTAAAAGTTTTCTACAGAAAATAATCTTAAAATCGACAAAATGTTCATAAGTCGCCAAACTTGGAACCGTTCAATTAAGAATTCACATTCCCAAAACATAAAAAGTTGTTTAGAGCTCTTCATTAGAAAAAATGAAATAATTTCGAAAAGCATGCGTTTCACTTCTTGCTTAGAAACTTGAGTATCCCACCGTTTATATTAAAAATAGGAACAAATTATAATCCATGAACCTATTCACCCATTCAAAAGATAACTATATATCTCAGTGAAAGGCCAAAATATTTATTCAAAGTACTATTTCACATTCAAAATGGCAGTCCTGAAAACCGACAAATTTCAGATGATTAAAATTAAAGACCTCTTGCCAAATTTGGTTGAAATTAAGAACTTTTAAGGACTCTTAAGGACCATACAAACCCTGGAGAAACATTCATGTGCACATATGCAAAATAATATATTTCCCTCCTAACTTTATTTATTAAGAACGTTTTTATGAAATATTGTACGAAATACAGATTATATGATATATGAAATAGTTACTAGGCAAAAATAAATGACAACAGAAAGTAGAATTGCTATTGCAACAGTGAAATGACAGCAAGAAAACAATACTTAAAGCAACAGCAGCAACCATTTAACAGACTACCAAACATTTCCAAATACACTGGTTATCATAAATAAGGAAAAATTTAAAAAATCACGATTACTGAAAAAGTTACATGTAGAATTTAATGAAACTTACTCACAATATACAACACATAGTAAGGTATCAAATAACATAAAAAGAAATTATCAGACAAATATGGTAGTATAAAAATTAGTACACGTATAAAATGAACAAATCGAAGATGTCAGTTTGCTATGCCTTCAATATGGAATATGATCGCCTCTAGAAGCAATACAGCGATGTGTGATGCTTTCAATTACGCAGTCTATCAGTTCCATAGGAAGCGAGAGCCATTGCTCTTGCAAAGCAGTTGCAAGCGCGACAAGGGTCTGAGGGGGCAGATTGAGAGCAGCTGGACGTCTCCCTAAAGCATCTCAAATGTGCTCGATAGGATTCAAGCCCGGGGATTGAGCTGGCCACTCCATGCGCATAATTGTTTCCTGTTGAAGATAATCATCTATGATGTGAGCCCTGTGTGGTCTTGCATTGTCGTCCTGCAACAGGAAAGCTTCACCTATTGCCCCAGAATATGGGCGCACATAAACATCAAGGATGTCATCTCTATAATTCTGAGCATTCTGAGCATTGGTGGTATTCTCTATAATTCTGAGCATTCACGGTTCCCCTTGTAAAGATATGGAAGTCTGTGCGTCCACCCAAAGAGATGCCACCCCAAACATAGACACTGCCCCTTCCGTATGCACGGATGTTTGACAGATAACGGGTTCTAGGTTCTCTCTCCATATCAAATAACGCCTACTGTCCCTTTCTAGACTAAACCTTGACTCATCCGTAAAGACAACCGCCCTCCATTGATCAAGCTTCCAGTGGACATGTTGTAGTGACCACTGAAAATGGTCCCTCCTATGGCAAGACGTGAGCGGCACGCAAATGGTTGTTCGCCTCGCATACAGACCACCTTCATGAAGCCTTCTACACACAGTTGACGTTGACACCAACCTTCCGGTGTCTGGCACATAATCTCAAATATCGGTCATCGGCGCTCATCGTAGCAGTTGGCCGTCCTTGGCTGAACCTCCTAGATGCCGAATCTGTGGTTTGAAATTGCCTCCAAAGTCTACGAACCACAGAAGGACTCACATTTAACCATCTGGCCACTTCTGTTTGACTTTGTCCTGCCTCTAGTCTCCCAATGGCTCTCCATTGCAGTTCTGCAGGCAGACGATGGCTGGAGGTCATTGTTACGAATTGGCTATCTCAGATTTCTGATGTCACTATCACAGTGAAATATGTGGGCTTGCTCTCAAACATGGACTTTTATGCTCCTTGCAGATGACGTATTCCGAAAGCAGCGCCACTAATTTGCATATCGCAGTTTTACTCAGCTACTCTTAGTTGGCAACATATTCAAATTTTACACGGTTTGGCTTATTTTTGCAAATTTTACACGGTTTGGCTTATTTTTGTGGGAGTTATCGCTATTTTTCTGATTTTTCCTTAATTTATGATAACCAGTTTATAAGCCAACCTGCAGACAGGCCAAGATTTTTTGTAAAAACACAATCAAAACTGAAGACACATATGTGCAAATTGCATCATAAATCAAGTTACATGACAAATCAAGCAAAATTCCTTCCCTGGCCTTTACCTGCACAACTGTTTGTCTGTTTACCACAGATATACATACTTCTTACAAAAATATTTTGACCCAAATATTCATCTTTTGGCCTTTTTAAATATAAAACATTATAAATTACAAAATATAGCATTCTATACATTTCTTTGCCATTTCTATTTAAGGCAAATCCTCATAAAAAATTCTGATGTGGACACCACATGACTTTCAGTGGTAAATTTTGTATACTGTAATAGCATATTACAGTATACAAATTTTTTGCTACATTTCATTTAAACTTAATTCCTTCAATTTGAGATATATTTCTCATTCAATTCAATTCTCACTTCGCGGCAATACAAAATTACATAAAAACTCGAAATATCTCCATTAAAAATTGAAAAATATGAAACAAATTAAATTACATAAAATTAAATTTAATTAAATTTGTCTTAAAATTAATGATGTCCTCGTCCCAGGGACCTGACTTTGTGCCCTGGTCACTAAGACCTCATCACTGCCCGGATGACTCGCTGTAACAAAGTTTTTAAATACAAAATAAAATCTTTTAAGTTATCTGAAATGGAACTATCATGTTACCAGATTTAAACAATTATTTAATTCTAGTTCTGTTGCAAACAATATATATGAAGATGTACAAAACGTACTTCGGAAGGGAATGATGGCAGTGGTGTAGCGATGGGGGGACAAGGGGGTGTATGATGCTCCGGGCGCTCCTCACACAGGGATGCCAAATGGTCCCCAAACAAAAACCTCATCACATCACTTTGTTCGGGGGGATGCCAAAAAGGTATTTCGCTTGATTCTCCACCGAATGATGGACCAGGATACGAGGAGGTGGATGGTGTGGAGTAAATACTGCTATTCTTTTTCTTGCCCTACAAAAGTAACAAATGTATTTAGAAACAACTATTAGAGTAGTTAGTGCACATATTACAAATATTTCTCACATTTACAATCACATATAAAAAGCTTGAGATTACAGCATGTCATTTATGTTTATGCTGCTATGTTAAGATTCTATTCGAAAGTAAATGAAATTAAAAAATTTTATTAAATTTAATTTCTCTTAAAGTTTAGAAAAGCATTTTGATGGCATAATGGTAACTGCCCACAAATCATAAAATCGCACATTTGTATTGCCATTTCAAAAACTGAGTTTCTTTTACTAAAAGAATGGTATGCAAAACACACCTCTGAATCACAAAACTAAATAAAACAAATGAATTCAAAATTTTAAATAAATATTGGTAAACTATTAGAATCTATAAAAGCAACATTTTGAAATCACCCACCACATAGAATTCTGCAGTTTTTAATTGCAGTTAAAAACATAATTGCATGATCTTCGAGATATGTATGTTGAAGGTATGATGGAAATTGTTAAGATTTAGTTTCGTATAGCCAACATTATTTTTCAAAATATGTTGTGAAATACAATATACGTAAACTTTTACAATGGAAATATAAACAGAATAAATATTGTGGAAAAATAATTACTTCTTAAGGATCTGCATACATTTGCAGAACCTTACTACATATTAACATACTGTAGAAATGCACTTATTTTGGATAAATTGAGATGCTGTATGGATTCTAAAGAAAAAAATTTAGCATCTAGCAGTTTAGACTCAAAACACACAAATTTGTAGAAATCTCCATTAATGATGCTTCAGGTTTCTAAACAACATGTACAGTTAAACTCTACTTTTGTGGTCACACAGAGAGATATTTATACAAAAAATGGAATAGTATTGAAGATTAATGCAGTTTTAGTGTCAAAAATTCAAATTCACATTGGTGTGTTTAATATATTTTGTCAAACAATTTTGGGTATTAAGAGTGTGTTGTGAAATATGTAAAAAAAATATTGTTCTCATTAAATAAAAGGTGTCTAAAATGCTACCAGATTAGAACCACTATTTACTTCCAATTCTGCTGCAAAAAATAACTTACTTGAGGCATTGGGACAGGAGACTCTGTCCTCTTCCGCTTCTTCCTATTGCCCTATAAAAGTAACAAATATATTTAGAAACAACTAACAGAATAAATAGTGCACATATTAAAAACTTTTATTACATTTACAATCACATATCTAAACCTAGAGATTGCTGCATGCAAGTTTTATGAGTGTATTGACCTGACGTAAAACTAACATAAAGTATGAAAAAATTATGAGTTGCTGGAAGTGAATTTTTCGAGTTCAAAAGTTTCGTGTGCATTTACATTGAGCCATGTATGTCAGATTTTGTTATACTACCCTATATTATGCAGAACTTAAGACCCCAAAATAATGAATTAAATAGAATCGACTAATGATTTATTACTTTTGAAATTTATCTGCTAAAATTTCAGATTCCACACGAAAATGATACTCTATGTGTCATTTACATCAATGTTGTTATATTGAGATTCTATTCAAAAGTAAATTAAATTTATTTCAAAATTTTTATTAAATATATTTTCTCTCAATTTCTGAACAAAGTATTTTGATACTTTTTTAATTCAATTTTGTGCTTAATGTTTCTTGTCTTGAGTTATTACAGCTATAGAGGATGAGAAAGTCAGTTCCACTATGTCCATAAAAGGAATGATTCCTTGCAAAAACCATAAAAAAAAGTTACTGTACTTTACATTATTTCAACATTAAACTAATAAAATAATACTTCCAATAAACGAGACTTAACTTCAGATGGGAAATTAAAACTAAGCACAGATGTCTACTAAAAGCTCGTACGCTAAGCTGACTACTGATAAAAATCTCTACTGATAAGTTATATCAAATCTTAAGAACTTTAGTTAAATTATGAATTAAAAACATTCAAAATCTTAATTGACAGATACTTAATCGTACTTCTTATAATATATATGAAGATGAACAAAACTTACCTTAGGTGGGCAAGGTGGTGTAATTGGAGGTGGAGAAGGTGGTTGGAAAAGGGATGCCTCTCGCTGTAAAAGTAACAAACATATTGAGAAACTTTCAATAGTTAGTGCACATATTACAAACATTTCTTACAATTACACTCAGATGGCGAAAATATTGAGCAAACAGTTCGCCAATTTTTATATGATATTCACAAAACGAATATAAATTACGAAAACATTCTATGTTGCTGGATGTGAATTTTTGAGTTTTTTAAACAGCTTTGTGTGCATTTGTCCTGAGCAATGTCCGTTGGATTTTCAAAGGAGAATGAGAAATGGAGTCTGATGAATGACACATTGCTTTTGATACTATTTTGTCGTTCTGTGTTTACTGACGTCACAAAATATCTGCATTAAGAATTTAAATAGCATTACACATCTGGAATTCTGCATGCATTCTGCATTCGAAAAACATTGTGCTAAATAATATGCGGAATCAAATTAAGAGATATCAGACATGCATCTATGAGCTCAGTGCAGCAATAATAAATGTCAATAAGGTATTACAATAAAAGACCTACAAAGATCTTTTTATTAACACTAAGTAATCTGGAAAGATACCCTTCAGGTCTTTCCTGAAGACTTCCTTTCTGTCTTTTCAGAAAGGCAGTTCCACCAACGACTCATTGTGTCAGTCAGTGTTAATAATTAAAGTATCAGATGTGGCATAGACTCCATTAGAATTTACTTATTTACACATCTTCAGGGAAAAGTTCTCAGGCAACTACGTAATGTTCCCTTACCACTGCACTATTGTGCTACATTATGAAGAACTTATGCACACAAAAGACCTCAGAATTATGAATTAAATAGAATTGAATTGATACATTTATTGCTTCTGAAATTTATCCCCTTAAACGCTTAGATTCCATTTAAAAAATAAAAAAAAATAAAAAATAAAAAAAAAAAAAAAAAACCCTATATGTTATTTATATGTGTGTTCCTATACTGAGATCCTATTAAAAAAAACGAAATATCTTTCAAAATTTTTATTATTAAATTCCTTTTCTTTTAATTTTCAAAAAAAATTTTGATGTCAGGATGGTGACTGTCCACGGATCATAAAAACCACACATGTGTACTCTCATTTCTCAAAAACGATTTTCTTTTTCTGAAAGAATTGAATGAAAAAATACATCTAAATCACAAAACTAAATAAAACAAATGAATTCATAATTTTAAATAAATATCGGTAAACTATTAAAATCTATAAAAGCAACATTTTGAAAACTCCCACCCGTAGAACTCTCCAGTTTTAAATTCATTTTTTTTTCTTCATAAATGTTAGTTAAACTATCAGATATTTCAAGAGGAAGGTTTTGAAATCTCTTACACTGAACATACAATAAAGAAAATCTAACTGCAATCCAAACATCACTGCAAAATCTTAAAAATAACTGCATGATGGACATTCTGAAGATCTATTTTTCTGCAGTCAACATTATTTCGCAAAATGTGTTAAGTATCTTATGTGAAATATAGCTAAATATATAGATATTTTTACAATCTAAGAAACACATATGCACATGTGCAAAGTAAATGCGGAAAAATACTTTAAAGTAGGGATGCAAAAACTTTTTTAGCAGAAGTTGCCACTAAAAGAAACAACTTGGTTGTTTCTGTTAGTGGCCAAAAGCGTATGCAAAACATTTTTTGAAGGGAGGGTCAGTTCAATGCAATAAGTCGTTTAATTTGCAATTCAGACATGTAATCAGATTAAAATTGATTTGGAGACCATTATGTGTGTATGTAAGCTAAGAGGGATGGGTTTTCCCTTGCATGTACTACTGGTCCCAAAACACACAGTTCAGCTTTTGCGTATGAGAATTTAATACTTGTATACAAATATTTTAATAAAAATGTGTACAAGTTAGCCATAGTTAAATACATTAGTGTGATGGTTGAGACTGAATTTTATGAACAATTTTTGATATATTTGATTAAAGTTAGTTGTTGATATTCATAACACAGATTGCAAGTGTTGATCTGTCACTCTATTTCTTAATTTTGACTTTTTTTAGATTCATAAGAGAAAATGTTTGTTCACAAATATATGTGCTACCAAACATGGTAGCAAATCTGCTTGCATTATTTTTTAAGTGCAAAAATTCGGCAGGTGGAGTTCTATAAAAGTCCAGAATATCTAAATCATGGAATCTGGATTTGCAAAAGTCAGAAGTTTGTAAATCGATAAGTTCTCATTGAACATCTTCTGGACCTTCTTCAACTACAAAATTGATAAGTTCTCATTGAACATCTTCTGGACCTTCTTCAACTACAAAATTGATAAGTTCTCATTGAACATCTTCTGGACCTTCTTCGACTACAATGGATCCCTGACCAGTTTAAATTTAACCTCATGCAACTCAAAGTCTGTAAATCGCTTTTCAAAAGAAATAAGCAGCCTCTTTATTTGATCTGAATAAGCCAGTTCTTTATCTAAAAAATTTTCTTTCAGTTTCTTCAAGTAAAAAAAAAAAAAAATTGACAAAATTTTGACAGCCAAGCGTTGCTTTGAGAACAGCTGGAGTTTTAGTTTGAAAGCAGATACTGCATTGGCCAGGTGATTGATGAATTGTTTTTTTTTTTTCCCATCATTTTTTTTTTTTTTTGTTTAGGTCATTCAGAATAGCTCTCACATCAACTAAAAATGCTAATTTACACTTAAGAGATGGTTCCTTTAGCATCCTAGTTTGCTTGCCATTTTCATCAAGGAATGGTACAGTCAAAAGTCGTTAATTCGGACACCCATAATCCAGAATGATCTATAGTCCGGACCTCAATGCTACAAACTTTCTGCGCATGTGTCGCGTTAATCCTTACGGCTGCGAATATGCGTGTGTGCATGCGCATAATACATTTATGCATGCGCGTTTAATGTATAATGGACGGTATAAGCTAAGCTAAGCTAAAATTATCTAATTCAGTTAATGCTGCAGATTGCGTTGTTCCTTAATCTTCGAATTCGATACGGCTTATTATTTTTTGCAGAATGTTAGAGCAGTTTTATAAAAGTAAGCTTGAACTTTCGATTATGTCAAATAGAATTTCTGATATATATTTACTAATATGTAAAGGATCTACAAAGCGAAAGTGTGTTTCGAAGTCCATTAAACAAAAAGTGGAATTGCTGCAAAAAATGGATAAAGGCATAGTCTTCGTTTCTCTAACCATTCCGAAATCTGTTTATCAATTTCATACTGCTCTGGGCGGGGGGGGGGAAGGAGGGACGCCACAGTGCGCAATGAATTGAAAGTTGATCTGTCAGCAGTATCCTTATCTTCAGGGCAGATGTTTTTGTTTTATTTGGCTTATAATTCCTTACTAAATGTAGTATTTCATCTCGATGTACTCCATCTTTGATATGATTTAAATCCAATTCCTCGTCATTATAATTCGCTTCCGATAGTGAAGAAAGTGACACAGAGGTTATTGAAAACAAAAAAAATTTCGAATTGACAAATTAGTCGGTATTCTCGACACAGCAATTATAAAACTTGAACAGCGGAACTTTGTAACTGAACAAGAAATTATGTCCGTTTACAGAATTAAAGAGAAAGTATTATCACATAAAACGAAGCAACTTAAACAACTTACATTGAAAGAAATGTTTAATAAAGTAAACAAATAAATATTAAGCTTTTTTTTTTGTAAATTTTGATACCCTTTAGATCATAATTGTTCTTTATTTCATAAATTACAGTTTCATATTTTTAATTTTATAATTTCTGCATGCCATCTTACCAGATTTAAACTGATGATCTATAATCCGGAAAAATCGATAATCCGGAATGGCCGAAGTCCCGACGAGTCCGGATTAACGACTTTTGACTGTATTATTGCTGATTTGATTGATGAAATAATCAATCAAATCAGCAAGCCTTTTCAAAGCTTCTCTACGGCTCAACCATCGTACTTCAGAGTAATATATGAGATCACTATGTGATGCATCTGTGTGTTCTAGGATTTCCTTAAATTGACTGTGGTTTAAAAAGCATGTGAGGGAATAAAATTGATTATATCGCTCACTACTTTCATTAGCCGGTCAAATCCTAGTTCTTTCGCACATAGCTGTTCTTGGTTTATGATACAATGATACCCAAGCAAATGTTTTCCTCTATCATCCTCTCACAGTAGAGTCCCCTAAGTTTATTCCCTAAGATTTCAGATTCCAAACAAAAATGGTACCCTATGTGTCATTTATGTGCATATTGTTATATTGAGCTTCTATTCAAAAGTAAACAAAATTTATTTCAAAATTTTTATTATTTTTTCTCAAATTTTAAAAAAGCATTTTCACATCATAATGGTAACTAGCCACCAATCATAAAACCACACATCTGTATTGTCATTTCCCAAAACTGAGCTTCTTTTTTTAAAAGAATGGCATGGAAAATATGTTTCTAAATGACAAAAGAAAATAAAACAAGAATAAAATTCAATATTTTACCTATATTTATTTAAACTCATAATTTTTAATAAATATTGGTAAAATATTAAAGTCCACAATAACACAAGAAATGAAATTATGAAATATAGAGTATTCGATGTATGAAATATTTACTAGACGAAAATACATGACAACAGAAAATAGAATTGTTATTATTGCAACACTGGAAAAAGTGCAAGAAAACAATACTTAAAGGAATAGCAGCAATCATTTAACAGAGTACCAAAATTTCCAAATATAAGCCAACTTGCACATAAGATTTTGTTGTAAAAATTCAATCAAAACTGAACACACATATGTGCAAAATCCATGTGATAAATCTAGCAAAATTTCTTCCCTGGCCTTTGCTTGCACAACTGTTTGTCTGTTTATCACAGATATATATACTTCCACTTAAAAAGTGTTTTAAATAACCCAAATATTCCTGTTGTGTCATTTTTAAATGTAAAAGATTATATATTTAAAAATGTAAATTTTTTTTGCATATTTCTATTTAGGAAAATTATGCATTCCTTATAAAAAAGAAA
Organism: Stegodyphus dumicola; assembly: GCF_044657685.1. Classification (NCBI taxonomy): domain Eukaryota; kingdom Metazoa; phylum Arthropoda; class Arachnida; order Araneae; family Eresidae; genus Stegodyphus; species Stegodyphus dumicola. The sequence goes on along the minus strand of NC_140772.1, from coordinate 12,978,513 downwards.
TAAGAGGAAATTTCTAGGCTATTATTTTATATTATTTTACTGCTACATTTTGCTAAACTATGCAACACTATAAAGAACTCATCCACACACACCTCAAAATTACCTTCTATTAAAAAGAAATGATTCCTTGCAATAACCATAAAGAACGTTATATTATTTAAACATTAACATAACAAAATAATGCTTCCAATAAACGAGACTTATCTTCAGCTTGGAAATTATGACTAAGCACTGATGTCTACTAAAAGCTCTTACACTAAGCTGACTACTGATAAAAAAGCTAAGTCAAATCTTGAGGAAAACATTAGTTAAATTATGAATTAAAAACATCAATCAGATTCTGATTTGATGGATATTTAATTGTTCTCCTTATAATATATATATCTGACGATGCAGAAAACTTACTTCGGACCATAGACCAGGAGGTAGAAGATTCAGAGGCCATGCTATAACCTGCAAAAGTAACAAATATATTTAGAAATTTTCAACAGTTATTGCACATATTAAAAATGTTTTTTACATTTACAATCGGATGTCAAAAACCTTGAGAAAGCAGTATGCCAATTTTTATGAGATACTGACATTAAGTAAAAACTAATATAAATTATGAAAAGTTCTGCATTGCTGGATGTGAATTTTTGAGCTTTTTTAAACAGCTTTGTGTGCATTTCTCCTGAGCTATGTCCATCGGACTTTGAAAGGAGAATGAAAACAGGAGTCTGATGAATGGGATGTACTTTTGATACAGTTTTTTTGTTCTAGATTTTCTGACCTCACAATAGCTTCATTAAGCATTCAAACAGCATTACTCATTTGGAATTCTGCGTGCAGAATCAAATTGTGCAGAATCAAATTAAAAGGCATCAGATATGTATCTATGAGATCAGTTCAGCAATAACTAATGTCAAATAAGATTTTACAACAGAATACCTACAAACATCTTTCTATTAACACTAAATAATAAAAAAATACCCTTCACATCTTTTGTAAAGTCTTTTGAGAAAGGCAGTTCCACATACGACTCATTGTGTCAGCTATTACAAACTAATAATTAAAGTATTTAGGTGTAGAATAGACTCCATTGGGATTGACTTATTTACACATCTTTAGGGCTAAGTTCTTAGACTACTAATTTATGTCCCCTTACCTCTATTTTATGTTCCCTTACCACTGCATTATATTATACTATGCTACATTATGAAGAACTTATCCACACAAAAGACCTCAGAATTGTTAATTAAATGGAACTGACTATGACACATTTGATTCTGAAATATATCCCCTAAAAGTTCAGATTCCAGGCAAAAAAAATGATAATCTATATGTTGTTGATATGCATGAGTCTATACTGAGATCCTATGCAAAAATTAATGAAATATTTTTCAAAATTTTTAAATATTAAATTTCTTTTCTTTTAATTTTTAAAAAGCATTTTGATGTTCATAAGATCATAAGGTAACATATCTGACATTTCTGAAAGAATGGAATGAAGAACATGTATCAAAATCCCAAAACTAAAACAATTGAATTAATTTTTTTAATAACTGTTAGTAAACCATTAGATTCTATAAAAGGGAAGTTTTAAAATCTCTTACCACACAGAACTTACAATAAAGAATATCTAACTGCAATTCAAACATCATTTTATAATCTTAAAAATAACTGCATGATGGAAATTCTGAACATCTAATTTTCTGTTGTCAACATAATTTTGCAAAATGTGTTAGAGCATCTTAAGCTCAATATACAGAAATTTTTACAATTTAAGAAACACATATGCACATATGTAAAATAAATGTGAAAAAATACTTTGAAGGATCCACATACAGTAGACTCCCAATTATCCGCGGGCAGATTATCCGTGCCTGTCGCACAAAGTTTCTTTTTTTTTTTACAAGCCTAAAGCAAAGAAAATAAAAATGTTCACAAAAGTGAGTGAAATGTTTAATTTGCTAACATCGTGATTATTTATAGCAGAAATATCCCAGGCCTTCTCGGAACCTTCCCCTCTGATGAGTAAGTGATTTCTTACTCACCCTTGCAGTTGCCCGCTCCATCATCCTCTCTCGTCTTAATCTTACTGACACGTCCACTTCTTGCCACTCGCCATTCTTAGTTTAAGCCCGATAGTGTTTGCGAACTGGTCGGAGTTAATTTCTTATCTTTTACTGTGTTCAGTGATTGTGCTTTTTGGTTTTTTGCTTTTCGTTACCGATTTAAAATGTCAGGAAATCGAAAGAAGGTTGTGTTGACAATTGCGCAAAAACTAGAATTAATTTCCAAAGTAGCAAACAGCGCTACAAAGCAGCAGATGGAACTGGATTACAGAATATCGGAAACAACAGTGTGTGACATTTTAAGGCAAAAAGACAAACTGGTGAACTTTGCATCAATGTCGAACAGTGCTTCCGCAATGAAAATGCAAAAAACTACCTTTGATGAGCTAGACACGGCATTGACAGAGTGGTTAGCTCAAGTTCGAAAAGAGGGTACTCCTGCAAAAGGTCCTATCATTGTGGCGAAGGCAGAAACTTTTTTTGAGTTGCTAGGCCTGAAAGGAAATTTTGATGCGTTTTCTGGCTGGTTGACTCGTTTTAAGCAGTGACATGGAATTCGAGGGGAGAAACTTAGTGGTGACCAACAAGCAGCCGATGATTTCCACCATGAATTTGAAGAATTTGTTTTAAAAGAAGAGCAATCTTTTGAACAAACTTACAATGCTGACGAATCGGAACTTTAATGGAAATGTCTTCCCACTCGCACTTTAGCATTTGAAAGTGAAAGTAAAGTGGCGGGTCATAAAAGCAGCAAAAAAAGGATCACTATCATGTCTTGCAGTAACACTACCGGTGGACATAAACTTAGACTTGTTTGTCATTGGAAAGTTTAAAAAAAAAAAAAAAAAAAACTGAGATCTTTCAAAGGCCCAAGGATAGAAAATTTGCCCGTTGATTACTTTAACCAAAAATAAGGATGGATGAACCGAAACATTTTTCAAGAATGGTTCGAAAAAATCTTTGTTCTTCAAGTGCGTAAACATCTTAAATCATAAAACCTGCCTGAAAAAGCTGTGCTATTAATCGACAACGCATCTTCTCACCCAGCAACAAGCGTGCTAAAGTCTTCTGATGGACAAATTTTTGCAAATTTTCTCCCCCAAAACATTATTGCGCTAATCCAAACTATGGACCAAGGAGTCATTGCAACAATGAAGAGAACATACGGAACCAAGCTGCTAATGAGCAAAATTGAAGAAGGTTATAATCTGAAAGAGTTTTGGAAACACTATACAATCTTGGACAGCATCTACGATATTGCATCTGCATGGGACTGTGAAACTGTCAACTCCCATAAAATCAAAGAGAAAACTCATGCCTAATGTTGAAGCCAACAACAACGTAACCCCTTTGAGTTGTGAAGAAGAGAATGAAGATGTAGACACGCCCACGTCAACTCTTGCCGATATGGTGAAAACAGTTCCAGGTGGTGAGAACGTCGATGCTTAAAACATTAACGAGTGGTTGGAGTGTGACGTCAACAAACCTGGCTTCGAAGGCTTGACAGATGACGAAATTGTGCAGAAAGCAAGGGGAGAGACTGAGAGTGAAGGACAGCAAAGTGAAGGCAAAGAAGAGCCCAATGTGCAGAAGTGGAAGACTCACGAAGGGGCTTTGCAACAAGTCGATGGAATGCTGAGCTATTTTAAAGAACCAGACGATGCAAAATTGGCTGAGAAACTTATGCTATGAAAAATGCAATCTCAGATCAAGAGAAAATGCTTCCAAAGCAAGAAACGAACACAAATAACTGTTACAGTTATGCTTTTGTAATTACATAATACATTACAGTATTAAAACAGTACATATGTATTAATTTTTCTGCGTATCCTTGACACCTCTCGTAAGTATACAAAGCACTTTTCTGTTTTCATTAACAAATTGCATTTTAGGTTAATTTTGAGTGATATACTAAAATATTAAGCGTTAGTTAAACATTTACTGCTGTTTATTTTACATTTTATTGCACATAAAACGATTTTTCAAAGTTGGAATGACTGTTTTCTCTTTTGCTATTCCCATTTTTAGCTTTTTTCGGATTATCCGCGATTTTTATTATCCGCGGCGGCCGCGCCACCCGATTCCGCGGATAATCGGGAGTGTACTGTATATTGTACAGCATTATTATCATACCACTGAAAATCACTATTTTGGATAAAACAAGACATTCTATGGATTCTATAAAACAAAGGTACCATGTAGTATTTTAGCCTCAAACTATCTGCAGCTAGGTAGAAATCCCCATTAAGGATGCTTCAGGTTTATAAACAACATTTACAGTTACGACACTAATTTTATGTTCACCAAGAGACAGACTTTTACAAAAATGAAATAGCGTTGAAGATTAATGTACTTTGCCAGTACTAAAAATTCCAATTGATACACACATGGTGATATATAACTGTGCGTACAACCAGCATCTGACCACAAGTGCATGAGAATTGACATTAAAGCAAAATATATGCTGCTAAAGCCTTAAAATCATGAGAAATGTAAGCTAAATTTTCTTTAAAATTTGAAAAGAGAAACTACTTAGGTAGGATTATGGTATTCAAGAACTACTAATATTCCTGTTTTATAAAAATAGAAACTTTTTTTAGTCTAAGTCTCCATACTAAAATGAATAATAAATCTACCAAGGATTTCCTAAATACAATACTTGTAAAAAGTACCAAGTCTTTCCTGGCTAAAAATACAGCTGCAGCAATTAAAATATACTTTTAATGTTTAAAATAAGTCAAAACTCATGAATTTTTTAGATATATATGCTTTAGAAAAATATTAATTGAAAAATTACCTCATCCTCCTCTTCTGGCTCTCTTTCCTGATGATAAGGTCCCTTTCCTTTAAATAAAAAAAAATCAATCTTTCCTGTATGTATGACGCGTGTTTAACAAAAATGCATATTCAACAAAAAATTAACATTAACATGGAAACTAACAAAGAAATAGAGTCTTGAGAAAGGCACTTCATTTAAAAAATTAATTAATTAATTAAAACCAAAATTATAAACAATTCAAAACAGAAATTTATTTTAAATTGTCAATACTTTATCTACATCATCAGCTTTTCTGTATGATTAACAAAATATGATCAACAAAAACACATATTCAAATGCATTCAAGATGCCAGATAGAAAACTATACACTAAATATTGAGTTAAAAAAGAAGAAAATGACACTATATTAAACATTAAATTACCGCATATGCCAAAAAAAAAAATACTATTAATTACCTGCATCCAGCAGGGCATCTGCTTCCCTCATCAGGAAATAATCAAAGTCTTTTTTAAATGCAAATACCTTTTCCAACACCTGAAAAGGATAAAATTCCAATTAGAATGCTGTATAAATTACTCTGACATTCAACAAAAAACTTCAGTAACTTTGAAAGCATTTTATTGCATTTCATATAATCTCTACCACAGATGCACAGTATTACTCAATGCAAATAGAGCTTATGGGTAACAAAAACTGGAAACTTATACAGTACAGATGCTAGCCAAAAGAAAAAAGAACGTTTCAAAATATATTTTATTTCAAAGCAGTTTACTAAAGTGTTGTTTACTGAAATGCTTTGAAATAAAATTCATTACTCTGGATAATGAAAAAAGCAGGCACAGAAAGCTGTTTAAAATGCAAATACAATGTTAACAATGAACACACATTTTTAATGTGATATGAAAGTCTCCTAAAAGGAGTGTTTCTTTTAAACCTATATACATGCACCATTTATTGTATACACAGCAGATTTTTCCATCCAATTCAGATCAGAGTCCCGAGTCAAAAGGATTTCGCATTAAAACATCGTATGATGAGCCACAGTAAGATGGAAAGCCAAACATCAACAGATATTAGCATCCAACATTCGAGTGAGCTAAGAAGCAACCACCTAATTTGGTACCAAGAGATTTTGGTCAATGGCTTTCACGAGTTACCACTTCAAAGAATGATCTTATTTGCTAATAATGGTCCCCATTGAAAAGGTGACACAATGTCACGCAACTGCAAAAAAAGCCTCCAGTGTCCATTCTTTGTGTAAGCTTTTTGTCACAAAGAATTTACGAATGTATTTTCAGAGTTCTGATCTGGACAAAATGTGACACTCAATAAAATTTAATGCGACACAATCTCCAAAAAACTCATTTTGCTGAAAATAAGGGGTTTGTTTCACCATATATGGATGTACTGACTTCTACATCATTCAGAATCTGTCTCCTGATGGCTCAAATGCACAGAGAAGAAATTCTTGGTAATGCTTTGTACTGCTGTCACTGGCGATTCCATCCTTTTTATACATCAAAATGGCCTAGTTAATGAACTTGAACACATGAGGAGAAACAGAGCATATGGAATGGTGTTCAGATTTGAATCCAGTAGAACATGATCGGGATACATTGTTAATAGACTTTTAACTTTAGCTACTGTACATTCAATAGGGAAACCTGGGGGAAATCTCGCATAACCTTATCTATCATGTAATCAATTTAGTTCCCCACAGACTCAAAATATCTACAATGAAGGAATTTTGTCAGACTTTTAATAAAGTCTGACAAAATTCCTTAACTCTTTGAAATCCAGACCCTTTGCTAACCTGTATCCTCAAAATACCGGACCGCCGATATAGTTTTCCAGTTTGACAGCAATTTCCTTCCCTCCCTGTTCATTAATGCAGAAAATAAGTGTGAAGATTTCCAATGATATCCTGTGTACTTTCTAACAAAGATTCAATTAGCCTTTGACCCCGTTCTTTATAAAACTATTCTGAAGGTCAGACCAACAAGCCTTTCCGCCTTTGTTATGATCACGACTGAGATTTTGTTTATTTCCGTTATTTTTATAGAAAGGAATAAATTGATTAAAAATAAATATAATTCTTAAATTTTTAAACTGCTCTTTTATTGCTGTTTAAAGCTTAAAAGCACACTGTACCACAAAAGAATCAACAACGAAATGTCACGACCAACTAAAAGGTAAGAAACCTCTTAGGACAAGCTGTCTGCAGTAAACTAATAAAATGCAATTGGGGAAACTGCACCTGCTACTGCATACCTTAGGAGGAGGGAAGAAAACAAGATTACAATCTCGGCCATTTTTGGGCGGTTCTCGTTGTTTCAATGTAAGGCCGTGTGAGGCGGATTGGATGTGAAGGAGTTAATGCATATCTCTTTTTTCTCTGAAAGAGTGTAAAAATGAATTTTTTATAATAGTTGTGTTTCCTATAAGTTTATCCTTTCTTAAATTTTTATGAAGTTCTCACATTCATAAATATATTTAATAGTGTACCACATATTTATCAGCAGCTATCTGTTTATTTAAATTGCCTATCCCTTATCAATTGAGCAGAGTACTTACTCAATATATAAAGCACTTACTTTACATTGACGCCAGTTTTATTAAATAAACACTGAACAAGAAAGACAAGAATTGAAAGGTTCAGATTTTAACAACTACTCAAAAGGGATCATTTAAAATTTAATACAGTTTATCAGTTGACACTGTCGCCAGTGTTCAGCTGGAATAACAAAACATTTCATAGGAAAATAGATGAATACTCATTTAGACTAACATGAGAAATATTATGTATTTTCTGTAGATTTATAAAATGAAAAAATAAGTTATATAATTCTATAAAAATATTTAACATTTTAATCTGATTCATTTAAATGAAAATTCATTAATTAAATGTACTTTTATTTAAATCATTTACATTAAAAAATCAAAGAAACAATATTCTTAATAATTGCATCAACTGCTTTATAGTTCAGTTCATTAATTCATAACAATATAATAAATAATGTGGCCTGTTCTGAGCTTTTAGTGTGGCAGTCAAGTGTTGAATCTTAAATACAATAAAACGACTCATTTTGATAATCTTTTAAAACGAAGTATATTAACAAAAAGAAATGTTTTCCAATGCAGTTGTCTCAAACTGATAGCCTGCCATCTGCACATATCCCCTTGAAGGAGTTTCACATGGCTCAGGAATATATTCCCAGCAATTTAATAAATGTTTTCCAATGCAGTTGTCTCAAACTGATAGCCTGCCATCTGCACATATCCCCTTGAAGGAGTTTCACATGGCTCAGGAATATATTCCCAGCAATTTAATAAACATTATTATGACAAGACTTTGAAGAGAAAGTTCAAGGTTTCAATGATTCATAGTCCACTTTTACATTATTTTGCTTACCCTTCAAAACAAATATGAGAATCACTCAAAAATATTCATAAACGGAAGTAAATTTTTTCAAAGATTTCAAGCTACAGATCTGACTAAATTTTATTCATACTTAACCAAAAATTAAAAATATCCTCAATTGTGAATTACAGTCAAAAGTCGTTAATTCGGACACCCATAATCCATAATGATCTATAATCCGGACCTCAAAGCTAAAAACTTTCTGCGCATGCACCGCATTCACACATGCACATAGGCGTTTACACGTGCACGTAAGACCTTTTACAACTGTGCATATGCGTGTGTACAAACACAGAATACGTTTTCGCGTGCGCATTTTATGTATAATGGACGGTATAAGCTAAAATTATCTAATTATCTATTTCAGTTAATGTTAATGATTGTGCTGTTCCTTAATCTTCGAATTGAATCCCGCTTATTATTTTTTGCAGACTGTAAGAGCAATTTTATAAAAGTAAACTTGAACTTTCGATTATGTCAAATAGAATTTCAGATGCTGGAACTTCCAAAGGATCTACAAAACGAAAGTACGTTTCGATGTCCAACAAACAAAAAGTGGAATTGCTGCAAAAAATGGATAAAGACATGAAGAATGTGACAGAGAGGTTAGTGAAAACGAAAAAATTTCGATTGACAAATTAGTTGGTATTCTCGACACAGCAATTATAGGACTTGAACAGCGGAACTTTGTAACTGAACAAGAAATTATGTCTGTTCAATAGAATTAAATAGAAAGTATTATCAGATGAAATGAAGCAACTTAAACAACTTACATTGAAAGAAATGTTTAATAAAGTAAACAAATAAATATTAAGCTTTTTTTTTTTTTTTTTTTGGTAAATTTTTATACCCTTGAGATCATTTGTTCTTTATTTCATAAATTGCGGTTTCATATTTTTAATTTTAGAATTTCTGCAGGCCATCTTACGAGATTTAAACTGATGATCTATAATCCAGAAAAATCGATAATCCGGAATCGCCGAAGTCCCAACGAGTCCGGATTAACGACTTTTGACTGTATTAGTTCTTGCAGCTCAAATCAGTAGCCAAAAATAAAGAAATTCACTAATTGATGTATAGATATATGTATTTTTCTGTAAATGCTAAAGCAAAGCTGAATAAATAAATAAATAAATAAAAAAGAGGAATAAGTTGTCATTATTTGTACTCAAGTTTTGGAAACTTGGAAATATTTTGTAAGCTGTCTATTTTTACCATAAGTTAGTCATTAATTCAACATAATTAGAATTATTTGGAATAAGCCGGTTTCATGCATCAGGCCCACATTCAATTCATATTTGAAACCACTGCTCTCAGATGATAATGTCCACAGGAAATTAAATGGATAATGTCTTTAATATGTTTATCATAATTATATACACACCTTCATCATATCCTCCTTTTCTCTTGGAAGCCCTGAAAAAAAAATTAAGCTATTATCTACAAGTTAAAGACAGATATGTACTGATTTCGAGTACAAAATAGACTTATTTTCTTACTGAAAAATATCTGTATACAAATATAGCGGCCATGGTTTTAAATATCAATGGCAAAAGCAACAAAATTGGCGACACATAATATTCGAAATTGCAGAAACAACACTTAAAAATTTACAAGTTACTCGTTTACACCCAAGTTAAACACTGTTTTAAAATGCTAAGGGTAGTTGTTTAAACGAATGACATCTGCTGCTTTAGAGATACCGTTTTCAGTATGATTTGTTAATTTATATGAAAGAGAAAACGAAAATAATAATTTTTCAGGGACTATCTGAAGAATAAATTATTAATATTGCTGTGACTTATAAACCAATTACAAACATTTTAAATTTAGGGGTGGGGAGGATGGATGGATGGATGTATGGATATTCTGGCACAGAACCTTAAAGGTTATCTACATACTTCACTGCCTGGACCTTAATATCAGAGAAACAAAATTTTTCTATCAGTGTTTCTGTTCTATTATATTAAGAAATATGTTCTATTATATTGTTTCTGTTCTATTAATTAGTATATTAAGAGGTTGTGCAGAAAATAAATGTTTGTGACAGTCATCAAGCCTACAGACCTGGAGGGGGTGATCATACTGCGACATAATATTGAAATAAAAGAAAGAGACGGTTGAAATAAGGACACAATTGCACACGCCATAGTTGAAGCGCCGATTCATAATAGTCAACATATAGGCTCTGCACAGGAGATGTTCTGAAACTTCCCAAACTAATCTTCAGAGCCTAATGATGTACGGGATCAAGTTTCACTAATACAGAAGGCCATGCACATCCATACACAATTGAGCCATAGTCTAATTTGGCGTGTACAAGTGATCTGTAAATACAAAGAGCTACGTTCTGCTCCCCAGGAGGTGTTCACCAGTACTTTTAGTAGATTTACTATTTTGAAGTACTTCTTCCTTAAATATAACACATGAGGAAGAAATGTAAACTTACGATCAAACACCACTCTTAAAATTTTTACTTCAGAGACAACTGGGATCAACAAACCCTGAAGGTAAAACTCAGGCTCAGGATGAAGATTTTGTTTTTTACAAATGTGCCCGCACACAGCCTTATCTTTTAAAAATATAAAGCCCTCACCCTCTGACCACTTATGAATCCTATCCAGAGCAATCTGCAGCTGTCTATCCACGTATCTCATATCAGCACCTTAACAACTTATCTGCAAGTCATCAACATATAGGGAACCTGATATGGAAGAAGAAAGTTCCTTTAGAACAGAGTTTATACCAAGAACACAGCCTTGAGGTACACAACCTCTTCTTCACAAAACACATCTGATACCACTGAGCCAAATCTTACTTGAAAAAACATAGCTTTCAAGAAATTCCTTATAAGAACTGGCAGGTTGCCATGCAAGCCACTGTTGTAGAGATTACGTAATTTGCCATATCTCCATGCCTTGTCATATGCTTTTTGAACATAAATAAATACTGACACTAAATGATTTGTTTTGACAAAGGCTTTATGGATTGAAGTTTCCAAAAGGATCATATTATCCATAATTGTTTTACCTTCACGGAAACCACTATGATACAGTGAGATTACTCTGTATTTTTCTAAATAATGGCCTAAGCGGCGGTTTACCATTCTTTGAAATAATTTGCAAACGCAACTAGTTAAGAGTGATTGGTCAGTAGTTGGAGGGATTTTTCGAGTTATTCCCTGGTTTAGCTATGGGGATGAGAACAGCTCTCTGCTCTGCACTGGGAAAGGCAGAGTCCACACTTGATTGGAAAGGGTGAGAAGGGCAACCAATGACTTATAGGATAGATGCTTCAGCATATAACTGTATCATACTATCCGGACCCGGCCTTGATCTGTGTGTCTGCATCAGTTCCCTATTTAACTCAAACATGGAAACATAGGTTTCAAGAAATTCCTTATAAAAATCGGCAGGTTGCCATGCAAGCCACTGTTGTAGAGATCACGTAATTTGCCTTGTCATAAGCTTTTTGAATATAAATAAATACTGACACTAAATGGTTTCTTTTGACAAAGGCTTTATGGATTGAAGTTTTCAAAAGGATCATATTATCCATAATTGTTTTACCTTCACGGAAACCACTATGATACAGTGAGATTACTCTGTATTTTTCTAAATAATGGCCTAAGCGGCGGTTTACCATTCTTTGAAATAATTTGCAAACGCAACTAGTTAAGAGTGATTGGTCGGTAGTTGGAGGGATTTTTCGAGTTATTCCCTGGTTTAGCTATGGGGATGAGAACAGCTCTCTGCTCTGCACTGGGAAAGGCAGAGTCCACACTTGATTGGAAAGGGTGAGAAGGGCAACCAATGACTTATATGATAGATGCTTCAGCATATAACTGTATCATACTATCTGGACCTGGCCTTGATCTGTGTGTCTGCATCAGTTCCCTACTTAACTCAAACATGGAAACATAGGTTTCAAGAAATTCCTTATAAAAATCGGCAGGTTGCCATGCAAGCCACTGTTGTAGAGATCACGTAATTTGCCTTGTCATAAGCTTTTTGAATATAAATAAATACTGACACTAAATGGTTTCTTTTGACAAAGGCTTTATGGATTGAAGTTTTCAAAAGGATCATATTATCCATAGTTGTTTTACCTTCATGGAAACCACTATGATACGGTGAGATTACTCTGTATTTTTCTAAATAATGGCCTAAGCGGCGGTTTACCATTCTTTGAAATAATTTGCAAATGCAACTAGTTAAGAGTGATTGGTCGGTAGTTGGAAGGATTTTTCAGAGTTATTCCCTGGTTTAGCTATGGGGATGAGAACAGCTCTCTGTCCTGCACTGGGAAAGGCAGAGTCCACACTCGATTGGAAAGGGTGAGTAGGGCAACCAATGACTTATAGGATAGATGATTCAGCATATAACTGTATCATACTATCTGGACCCGGCCTTGATCTGTGTGTCTGCATCAGTTCCCTACTTAACTCAAACACGGAAAATTCCCTATTGTACAGCTCACAGATCGGAGAGTTGAATTGAATGAGAGCATTTCACAGCATCGCTTAACAGAAAGAAATGTAGGCGGCTAGTTGCTGCTACTAGAAATGGCAGCAAAATTCTCACCAATTGCATTTGCAATTTCTTCCATTGTGCTGATCACTCGGCCATCTTTCTCCAGAAAGGAAAGTGAGTGGTCTTTGTTCAGTCCGCATAATTTTCTAACTCTTTCCCATACTCGTTTACTAGCTGTAGAAGATGTTATTCCAGGCACATAGGACACCCACGAATCCCTCTGGCTTGCCTCACTCTTAATTGCTCTGGGTGACTTTTGCTCGAGCTTTTTGAAGGTAATAAGGATTGGCAAAGTGGGGTGTTTATGAAAAACTCGCCAAGCTTTTCTCTGTTGTTTCAGTGTAGGACATTCCCGGTTCCAGTATGGTTTAGTGTACTTAGGAAGTTTTGTTGATGATTTTGGAACAGAGCCCATAGCTTGAATAATGACTTGTGACCGTTTTCACAGCTTCAGTATATTCACATGCTGAATATCAATACTGAACTTCGTCAGTTCACTACTGATATTCAGCATGTGGATGGTGAAGAAAATTGACCAGTTGATCCTCTTTCTCACATTGAAATGGTTACTGATGTCATTCCTGTTATCCTCTCTCCCAGTTACGTGTTACTTCCTCCAAGTTTTTTCGCTGCCTCCTAATCCTCAGCGACCCAGCCTTCACCATCCAGCTTCTCTGAGATCTTCTCACCATTTTCACCACACCTATGCGACACCTATGCTGACATCTCTATGCTTTTTCCCAAAGCTTCTCAGGGATTAAAGCTATTTCTTTCTGCTCTTCTACTGATATTCTGCTGTTCTATGATTCACTTGCTATATTTTCATTTCAAGTCATGCCCCTCGCAGTCTTGCTCAGGTTACTGGGAAGTACCGCTTTAATATGGCAGAACTCCAGTATAGCCACAGTATCTAAGTATCCTGTTAACTATTAGTCTATTTTGCTAGCATTGGTATGTTCCAGCATTGATTTAATTTTCATTCAAAGCTAAACTTCCTGCTATGATTGCCAGGAAGCCATAGAGTTTTAAATTATGTCATGCTTTTTGGTCAAAGCTTTTTCAATCAAAAAGTTTGCTTAAATCTTCTTCACACTCAGTTTTTATTCTATAAATGATACATTAACTTGCTTGTCTCTAGCACAAATAATTCCTCAGATGAAGAATATAATGCAAAATTCTAAAGAATTCATAGCTGACAGGGTTCAATGCATCTAAAGCAGCATGATTTTACTAAAGCTTTTACTACCATTACAAGATTAACAAAAGCCAATCAGATAATAATACACTAACCAGAGTTAAAAAAGAAGAAAATAACAATAAATATATATAAAAGATTCAATTCCAGCATAAGCTGAAAAAAAAATCTCTTAATTACCTTCTCTTAATACTCTTCCGAGAAGTGACTGGCACGTGTTGCAGAGTTTGAGTATCTGAAAAGGAGAAAATCAGAATTAAACTGCTGCATAGTTTTTTTTCATTTAAATAAAAACTTCAGTAAATTTGGAAGCATTGCATATATTTCATACACATTATTATACTATATATAAGCAATATATTGCATATATTGCACTTCATATAATCTCTTATACACATATTCTTTACTTTAAAATAGTTTACACCAGTTTGCTTTTAAAAAAAACTTCACTTGTCTTTGTGTTTGCTTACTAGAAGAAATCCAAAAACAAGTTTTGCTTACAACTGGGCTTCTTCTGCACAGCATCACACAATGCAAGTAGAACCTACTGGCCAAAAAAGTGGAAAATTATATACTGGAGATGCTGGTCAACAGAAGAGAAGTTTTCAAAACATATTTTATTTCAAACCAGTTTACTAAAGCATTGTTTACTAAACTGCCTTGAAACAAAATTCATTGCTCTGGGTAATGAAAAGGCAGACATAGAAAGCTGTTTCAAATGCAAATTAACAATGAAGACACTTTTTTAATGTGATTTGAAAGTCTCCTAAAATGAGTATTTCTTTTAAACCTGTATACATGTACCATTTATTGTAGTGACAGCAGATTTTTCCATCGACTTCAGATCAGAGCCCCAGGTCAAGAGGATTTTGCATTAAAGCATCGTATGATGAGCCACAGCAAGATCGAAAGCCAGACATTAATAGATATTAGCATCCAACATTCGAGTGAGCTAAGAAGCAACCACCTAATTTGGTACCAAGAGATTTTGGTGAATATTTTTTACTGCAAGTTAACACTTCAAAGAATGATCTCATTTGCTAATAATGGTCCCACTGAAGAGTTGACAAAATGTCATGCAACTACAAAAAAAGGCTTCGAATGGCTATTACAAGAAACTTACACAAAGAATATACAAAGGTGTGGGCTAGTCCTATGCATTTCTATCTTCAGAGCAGTTTAAAGCTTGAAGAAACTGCACTTAACTTTGATCGGACAAATGCACATCCAAGTTTTCATCCCCAACGAATCCAAATCTGGCTCAGAGATGTCTAATTGATGACTTCTGATCTGGAGAGAATGTGACACTCAATAAAATACAGTGTAATACAATCCAATAAGGACCTCCTTTTGCTGAAAACAGCCTGCCTGTTTCAGTGCATATGGATGTACTGACCTGTGCATCATTCAGAATGGATCCGCTGATGGTTAAAATTCACAGAGACTAAATTCTTAAAATCTTAGTAATGGCATGTTACAACTGACACTGGTGAATTCCCTCTTTTCATGCATCAAAATGATCAGGTTCATGAATGTGATATATGAGGAGGAAATAACAGAGGATATGGAATTGTGCTCAGATTTGAATCCAATTGAGCATGATCGGGAATACATTGTTGTCTATAACTTCCAGTCAGGAAACCTGGTAAGAATCCCCCAAAAACTTCATCCATCATGTAATCAATCAGTTTTTCACAGATGGGAAGCCTAGTATCTCACAGATTCAAGATGGCTACACTCTGAAGTCTGATAATATTCATTAATGCATATTTTTTTTTCTCAAAGATCTTTTTGCTACAGCAGTTTCCTAAATATTACTGTGGCATATGTCATAAAGGTGCAGACAATCGATCACTGTACTCTTATATGGGTAAAAAGTGAATTTTTACCCATATAAGAGGCAATGAGGCAAAACGGCAAATGAGTTATTACGAGTTCAAGAAATGTAATGCAGGACTGTGTGTAGATCCCTGTTTTAAAATTTTTCATACGAAAAGAGAATTTTAAGTAATATATTTAGTTTTCAGATGTATAATGTTAAAAGTCATAAAATGGTGAGTAATTAAAATAAAATGTGTAAAATATGGATTTAAACAAGAAATAAGGTAATTAAAGTATATATATAAAAATATCTATAAAGCATAAGCCGTTTAAATACTCTATAGAGCATTATTAAACAATGTGTTGATACTTCGGAAATTTCATGGATTTAGGCTTAGTAGCAAAAAAGCCCCCGGCCCTGGAGAGACGCTCGCGGAAGACACTGCCGGCCTCCGCGATAAGCGCGCGTTTTCGCTACCAGGCTCGAAGGGGTTAAATACAATAAAACGTTTCATTTTGATAATCTTTTAAAAGGAAGTATATTAACAAACAAAAAAGTTTTTTCCAAGGCAATTGTTACAAACTGGCGGCCTGCCGGCTGCACATGTTCCCTTGAAGCAGTTTCACATGGCTCAAGAATATTTCTCAGTGATTTAATAAGCATTATTATGACACGACTTTGGAGAGAAAGTTCAAAATTTTAATGATTCACAGTCCAATTTTACATTATTTTCCTTATCATTAAAAATAAACATGAGAGTTGCCCAAATAATTTCAGAAACAGAATTAATTCATTTAATATAATTCATATAAAGATATATATTTAATTTGTATAAATTTTTTCAAACATTTCAAGCTACAGATATGACTAAATTTTATTCATACTTATCAAAAAAATAAAATATCCTCAGTTGTGAATTTTTCCAATAAGAAAAAATACTTTATTTGAGTGTACATTTATAAGTGAACTTTTTTTCTGCACAGTTCAAATTTATACGAAAAGAACTAGATTGACTGATGGTTATCAGGCAGTGCAGCTCAAATCTGTAACCAGAAATACTTTGAAATAAATTGAAAACTGTTTATTTTTAGCTTAAGTAAGTAAGTTAGTCATTGATTCAACATGCTAGAATTATTTGCAACAAGTTGCTTTCAAATGTTGCATTTGGCCAAATTCAATTTATGTTTGAGACCACTCCTCTTCAATAACATTTACAGAAATTTTTACAGAAGAATTTACAGAAATTTACAGAAAATTAAATGGATACTGTCTTAGAAGAAAAGTTTCATTATATTTATACAAACCTTCTGAAAGGCACGCCTTCTGTATTCTCCATCCCCTGTGAAAAAAAAAAAAAAAAAAAAAAAAGAATCAAGGTATTATCTGAAATTTAAAGAAACATGTGTACTGATTATGAGTAAAAAAAAGGCTTAACTCTCTCTATAAAAATTTAATGGCCATGGTTTTGAATTTCAATGACAAGAGCAATTGGTGACATATAAAATTCAAAACTGCAGAAACAACAGTAAATACTGAAAATGCTACGGTTTTTTGTTTAAAGGTGCTGCTGCTGTAGAGAAATAGTTGTCAATAGGATTTGTTAATTTATATAAAAGAGGAAACGAAAGTTATAATTTTTTGGAGACTAACTGAAGAATAAATTATTAATATTACTGTGACTTAATAACCAATTACAAACATTTTAAATTTAGGGTTGGGAGAGTAAGAGAAACAAAGAAGCCCCATATAGTGAAAAACCAGATAATAGCCGTTTTCTGTGTTAGAAATGTACACCTTACATTATGTAAAATTCTTATAAACTGAAACATAATTTTGATAGGGAATTCTAACCTCTTTTTGCAACTCAACTCTTGCTGAGATCCGATGGCTGAGTGACGTCATCTCAAACTATGAACTCTCGCTAGAGATCACGAGAACTCGGGACTGAGAAGTCGCCGCTGCGTCGTGCGAACATTTAAACCTTTTCATTATGTAAATATTCAGTAACCGTTTGCTTCTTCATTAAATATGTTTGTGTTACAAAAGTTTATCATTTATGGATTATCCCTTTCAAGATTTTGCAGGTATTCACAGAGAAGAAATCATCCAGTGGCCCTGGCCGAACCCATTGGAACAAGGTAAGCAGTTTTGTTTTACCTTGATTAATTAGTTAGAAGATAAGGATATAAAATAATAATACTTCTAAAGCACTAGTTCCCAATGTATGTTCCATGTGTTCTCCAGAAAAATAATGCTCGGATGTTCCTTGGAACCATCGTACGAAAAATTTTTCACTCTCAGTCCTTCCAGAATTTCTGAAATCTGCTTGAAGCTTCTCAAAACTCACATAAATATAGTTTTGCTGTGTGTTTTACTGCTTCCAAGGTTTTAAACTAATACTGTGTGTTCTTGTGAATGGTATAAATTTAGTGTATTCACCACTATTTTTTAAAAGAAATTACTTACTTTCTTTTATTATAGCTGATGGAGTATAAAATCAGATGGTGTACAAGATAATAAGAATGTCTGGGAAGAACAACAGGAGAACATTTTTATTAATATTAATTTGGGTAACTTCATTTTAACACACTGTACACAATATAGAGTGGAAGCATTTGATGGAATATCAAGGCTTCTGTAAAGCAGTATCTAGTTTCAAAAGTATAATTGAAGGCAAAATTCAAGTGAAAAGTTTGAACACCAAATAGCCTCCCAAATGTTTAATTCTTCATACCAATAATAGTTTAATTGCTCATGCCATAGAATGAAGAAGGCCTGATACAAGGTTCTGTTTTGTAAACATATACTTCAAGGGAGTGCTTGAAAAAAAAAAAAAAAACACCTAAAAGTAGAGAGCCATTTTGAAAGGCAGGCATTCTCCACGGTTGCTTTCAAATGTTGCATTTGAACGAGGAAAGCATAGAGGAAAGCATGGATGTCATCCATCTGGATATTTTGAATTTCCCATGTAAAATAACAAGTCAGCAAGACTGTAGTGGAGATACTGAACATCATACATAAAAGGCCATCATTTTCATAATTTATAGTCAACAAAACATATAGACATAAATGATTCACTAGGCATTCTCAAAACATAAATGATAAATGGAATGCAAAACAGAAGATTTGGAAGGTAAAAAAGCTGTACTTCAACGTGGTCATTATGTCCTGATTTCTCCATCTAAAGCATGGTCAACCACAATCTTATCTCTGGTGGACTGCAAAGAATCTCTCTTACCATCTGTTTTGTATGTTCACTGTTCAGATTAGTCATTCTAAACAGTATGTACATATCTACAAATTGGTGTTTAATAACCACTAGAAACCAAGCTGTTAATTTGAAATTCCCCAAACAATTGACAGTTCATGCTGCATCAAATGACAAGATACCCCGAGATATTGTGCCCAAAATTAGTTTTACCAAGTTTACATATATTTAGCTATTTACTTATGAATATGATTCTTTATTTGAAGATGTTTTAAAACAGCTTTTGGATACAAATACTCGTAGTATTACACATTTAATAAAACATAAACATTCTCCAGCAGCGGCTAAGGTTAGAGCTTAGCGCCTCACAAAACTGGCTGCTCCAAAAGCAGATTTTGCTTATTTAGTATGAAAAGGAATATGTAGTCCTTCTAAAAGCTGATGGAGTATCCCTCTGCACATGGTAAAAAAATCAGGTGGATTTTTGTGACCTCGCGGCAACTACTGTAAATGAAATTAACCATTCCAGGTAATTATCCAATGAGGCATCAATATGATTTTACATATACTTTTAACAATAAGGCTATTTTTTCAACATTATACCTCAAAAAGTGCATCACCAGGTACCAATGACTAAAGAGGACATACCAGAAACGGCATTGGTTACCCCTATTGGATTATTTGAGTTTAACTGCATAACATTTTCCTTACGAAATGCTGCGCAAACTTCACAAAGACTACTAGATCAAATTCTGTACGATTTAAATTACTGTTTACTATATATGGAAAGGATGTTTTGATTCCTTCATCATCTCTCAATGAATATCCTTTATATCAAAGAAGTTTTTAAGAGGGGAAAAAATCATAAGTTGACTGTCAACCTTCCTAAATGCAGGACGTGTAAAATTCTTTGGTGACATAATTGACAAAAATAGAATCATTCTTTTTGAAGTTATCCAAGATTTCCTGAAAACAAAAACTATTTTTGAACTCTGACATTTTTTGAGAATTCTTAATTTCTATAAGAAGTTTTTAAATCATTCTGGTGAAGTTAAACTTCCTTTAAATGGTACACTGGGAAGTTGTAAGAAAAATAACAAAATAAACTTACATTGGTCAAAAGACACTGAAACAATTTTGAGTCTTGCAAACAGATTATGACTTTTCGCAATATTTAACACTATTAAATACTTCAGATATCTGTTTGAAGAAATGAACTTTATTGTGTTTACAGAGCATAAGGCACTCATAAAAAGTATAACAATTTTCCCCCTTGCCAAATTAATAACACTTAATTTCATAGGTCAGTTCACTACTGATAAGTATTACATGTGAATGGTGCAGAAAATAGTCCAGTCAATGCTCACAACAAATGGTTACTTCTGTCATTCCTGTTAACTATGAATCTATTTTGGAAGCATTGGTTCAATGCAAGCATCAATTTTTCAAGCATTCATCCAGTATTGAATGAATTTAAATTCAAAGGTAAACTTTCTGCTAACTGATTGCCAAGAAGTCATAAAGCATTTTAAAACATGAACAGAATCATGCTTTTTATTCACCTAAAGCTTTATCAATAAAACAGATCACTTTATTCTTCTTGGAACTCAGTTCTCATTCTATGTTCTTCAGAAAAAGGATATAATGCAAAATTCTACGAGTTCATATCCAAGAAGGTTTGTCTGAAGCAGCCTAATTTTACTGAAACTTTTATTACCATTACAAGATTAACTAAAGCCAACTGGAAAATAATGCTAACGACTGAGTTAAGAAAGAAAAATAATAATAAATATGCATAAAAGATACAATTCCAGCATATGCTAAAAAATGTTACTCTGAATTACCTGTTTCAATGAGGGCCTCTAACTGATCCTCCCATTCGTCAAGCATGATTAACTTCATGCTCATTTCCTTGTGCTGAAAAGAATAAAATCAGAATTAAAGTACTGTATAAATTATTTTTACATTTAAATGAAAACTTCAGTAAATTTCAAAGCATTAATTTCATATAAGCCCTAACACATATATTCTTTGCTTTCTAAGTTTACACCACTCTACTGTTACAAGAGACCTGCACTTGTATTTGTGTTTGCTTACCAAAAGAAATACTAAAAAGGACTTATACTCTATATATGTAGGTTGTAGAGACATTAAGTATTTTTTGGAAGCAGGCAAGAGGAAAAATGAGCAAATGCCTTCGCCAGGAATCGAACCACGGACCTCTGGAACAACGGCCCAGCGTGCAGAGCCACTACACCACGAAGGCACGCTAGGAAAGCGGGAGAAATACCTTAGAAGATATGCTCTATACATAGAGAGTATATATAGGTATACTCTATATAAAAAGGGTATATTCTATATAAAAGGGAGAATATGCTATAAAAAAGGGTATACTCTATATAAAGGTATACCCGTTTTTATACAGAATACAACAGAGACCATATATATAGGTGTACTCTATATAAAAAGGGGTACACTGTATATAAAAGGGGGTTTTACTCTATATAAAAAAGGAGTATACTCTATATAAAAAAGGGGCAACTCTCTCTATATAAAGGAGTACATATGTGTATATATATATATATATACTCTGTAGGGGGCTGTATATGTATACTCTTACACAGGGGTTATGTACAGCTTTACACAATGCAAGTAGAGCCTGTGGGCCACAAAAACTGGAAACTTATATGATAAAGATATTGGTCAACGGAAAAGAATTTTTCAAAATATATATATATTTTTTTTTCAAACTAGTTCACTAAAGTGTTGTTTACTGAACTGCTTTGAAATGAAATTCATTACTCTTGATAATGAAAAAAGCAAGCACAGAAAGCTGTTTAAAATGCAAATTAACCACTTCCCAGTTTCGCCCGAATGCTATTCGGGTACTTGGAAATGGCACTTTGTTTATTTTCCCGAGCACCTCTAGTCTAATACACTGATTTGCCTGAATTTTTTGCTTGTTTAGTGTATAATGTTTCTAACAGATGGTGCTAGTAATACAGTAAAGTTAGAATTGCAAAACAACTGGTTTCAAGGTTAGGTTTTACTGAATTCTTTTACGTAAGTAAAGGCGCAAAATTTCTTTTCACTAGCTCGGTGTTCCGGCTACTGCGAATACTATTTCTTTTAAATTTGGAGCTAAAATAAAAGAAGAAATGAATGATAATGAGCAGCTTATAACTGAAGATAACTCTGATATTGACTCAGATAGTGAATCTGAAATTTCACTAAATGATTCTGGAATTAATGACAGTTTGTTGACTGACTTCTCTAGTAACGAAGAAACGGAAAGTATAATTTAGCGCAAATTCGGAACTTTTGTGAACTTGATATTAATAATTCTTCTTTGGAATCTAAGAGATATGTAATAACAATAAAACATTTTAAATTCTGACATCTATTTTTGTAAAGTGTTCTTTCCAGTTCCCTTGTTCAAAAAAAGCCAACTTTAAGGGAAAATGTGCTTTTTACGATGAAAATAAAAATTAGCGTAAATCAATAAATTCAACACTTAAAATAGTTCTGACTGCTGATTTGGGTTTATATAATGAATTTCTTCATAAAAATGTTTATCAAAAATATGCTTATTTTTGTCATAATATGACAGAGAAAAGAAACTTATGTGGTTAACAATGAATATACTTTTTTAATGTGACCTGAATGTCTAAAATGAGTGTTTCCTTTAAATCTGTATACTTGCACCTTTATTGTAGTAACAGCAGATTTTTGCATCCACTTCAGATCAGAATCCTGAGTCAAAACGTTTTTGTGTTAAAACAACATGCGATGAGCCACACCAAGATGGGAAGTTAGTCGTCAACAGATCCTAGCATCCAACCCTCCAGTGAGCTAAGAGGTAACCACCTAACCCGGTTCCAAGAGGTAGGAAGCATTTATAGACATATTGGTCAATGTCTTTCACAAGTTTCCACTTCAAAGAATGACCCTTATTTGCTAATAATGGTCGCACTGAAGAGGTGACAAAATGCCACCCAGCTGCAAAGCAAGCTTCCACTGGCTATTACAAGTAGCTTACACAAAGAATTTACAAAGGTCTTTCCATGTGTGGGCTAGATATATGCATTTCTGTCTTCAGAGCAGTTTAAAGCTTGAAGGAACTGGTCTTAAGAACTATGAGATTTGACAATTGCACAGCCAAGCTTTCTTCAACAAGAAATCCAGATTTGGTCCAAAGATGGCTAATCGATGACTTCTGATCTGGACAGAACACTCAATAAAATTTAGGGCAGCACAGTCTAAAAAGGAATTAAAATGGATCCGCTGATAGTTCAAATGTACAGAGAAGAAATTCTTAAAATCTTGGTAAAGCCTTGTACTGCTGCCACTGGTGATTCCACCCTTTTTTACACAACAAAATGGCCAAGTTCATGAACTTGAACACATGGGGAGAAAATGACAGAGCATATGGAATGGTGCTCAGATTTGAATCCAGTAGAACATAATCAGGATACGTTGTTGATAGACTTTTAACTTTAGCTATTGTACATTCAGTAGGGAAACCTGGTGAAAATCTCCCATAACCTCATGTAATCAATTGAGTTTCCCACAGACTCAAGATATCTACAATCTTTATTAAAAGTCTGACAAAATTCCTTAATGCATCTCTTTTTCTCTGAAAGACACGTGTAAAAATGAATTTTTTATAATAGTTGTGTTTCCTATAAATTTATCTTTTCATACATTTTTATTAAGTTCTCACATTCAAAAATATATTTAATAGTGTACACCATATTTATTAGCAGCTAAGTGTTTTTTTTTTTTAAATTGCCTATCCCATTTTCAACTCAGCAGAGTACATACTCAATATAGAGAGCATTTTCTTTATATGGACTTTAGTTTTATTAAATAATGAAACTCTGAACGAGACAGGAAAGAAAAAAAGAATTGAAAGCGCTCAGATTTTAACAATTGCTCAAAAGGGATCTTTTTTAATTTAATATGGTTTATCAGTTGAGACTGTTGACAGACATAGTCCAGGTGGAAAAGCAAAACATTTCATATGAAATTAGATGAATATTCATTTAGTCTGGCATGAGAAACATTACGCATTTTCTGACCATTTAAAAGTGAAAAAATGTGTTATGTAATTCTATAAAAATATTTAATGTTTTCATATGATCAATTTAAATAAAAATTCATGACTTAAATCAATATTTAATTAAATCAATTATATTAAAAAATTAAAGAAATAATATTCTTAGATGACAACATCTACAGAAAATGAAACAGATAATGTCTTGGAAAAAATTCATTATAATTATACAAACCTCTTGCAAGGAGAGCTGATGCACTCCGCACTCTATAAAAAAAAAAAAGAATCAAGATATTAATTTCAATTTAAAAAAAAAGATATGTACTAATTTTGAGTTAAAAAAAAGGAAAATTTTTCCAACAAAAAATATTTCTACACAAAAAGAGCAGCCACGATTTTAAATATCAATGCAGGGTTGCTACTCAAACAGGAGAATGAAATTCCCTGACTTTCTCAGGTTTTCCAGGTGTGTTTTAAGAAAATTCCAATCTATCCACGTAATACACGTTGGCTGTGCTAAGAGGTAAACTAATTATGGTATTACTTGAGAACACAAAAATTTGACAATTACATATAACTTATATAAATATAATCCCAAAAGCATTACTATTTGAACTATAATAGGAATTGTTTTCTCCACTCAAGATTGAGATTAGAATCTGCCCAATCTTAATCCAGAAAAATGTCTTTTTTGTACATTTTGCAGCTCAATGAAAGAAATATATTTAATGATATTTTTAAATAAATTCAGATATTTTATATTTATTCAGCAGCATACATTTGCAAAAAATATGTGTATTAAATTTCGTAATGGCATGTCATCCATACTGCTAGAATTAATTTCAGGATTTTGCCAGAGAAAATTTCCTGAAACTTGAAAGTATTATTTACTAATAATAAATAAATTTAGAGGGAAGAAGCTGCATTAAATGATACAAATAACTTAAAAATAAAGATAATTACTTTAAAATTGAATTAGAATAATCAACAATATTTTAGCGAATATAGTTATATTTAATGGTTAGCCTAGATGACTGATTACTATTTTTTTTATTTTACTGCAAAATGACAACTAAGGCATTTATTTAAAAAAAAAAAAGTTTAAAAGATTTTGTGGTAACATCCTATTATACAGTGTTAAGGCCTTGGCATGATTTTGAAATTTGTTGCCAACAATAAAATGACCCATTTCCTGCTCATCATATTGCCATATCCCATGTGTACCGGACATGGAGGTTAGAATAGAATACATGGAGGTTATTCTAACCAAAGAACGTCTATGTAAAGATGGAAAAGTTCCACAGACGTAATGCTATTACACCACTAGAAAGTGGAGGGAAAACTCGCCAAGGGGTTTGGCGACGGAACCTGGCAGCCAGAATTTCCCTCTCCATGATATGTGCAGGAAATTGAGGAAAACGAGTTAAGAAGAAACATTCTTTGACAAAACATTTCTTCTTTGATTTTTCTCAATAACTTAAACATGGATTTTTGTAGTTCCCCTCCTCTCAAAATAACTAACCCATTAAATAATTTACTTGCTCAAAAAAAAAATATCTTTTGCTTTAAAGTTTAAAGAAATTCATTTTATGAAATCTTGATAACGTGACCTTTGAATTTCGACAACGGCTTCGAGCTTTGGCGAGATATTTCGTGCATGCGTAGCTGTTTTCCTCTATGTTGGAACAGAGCCACTCCTGTTGCAGAGAAGTTTTCCTTCTTAACAATGCATGTTCTTTTATTCTAATTTTCCTGGTACAGTATATTAGGATTAAACTGATGTTGTTTTATACGAGAATAAGTATTTTGTTTAGTTCAACATGCACTGCACATGTGCATGCAATTCTTGAGGTTATTGGAAACTAAAGTTGCTGAAAACTTGCTTTGCCTTTCTAAAAGACAACCTAATTGGAGCTGCAAAAATCGGCTCTATGCCAGCTGCCCAAATGACACTCCGCGATACACAATTAGCCAAGAAAGTGATTGCTTCCATTGCCGGTGCAAAACTCGCTTTTTTTGGGGGGGCGGGTGTCGCTGTATGAAATTCCGTGACTCTTCTAGATTTTGACTAAAATATTTAAATTCCCTGACTTTTCCCTGAATTTTTTGGTCAATTTTCGAATTCCCTGACTTTTTCCAGTTTTCCAGGTAGCATGGCAACTCTGTCAATGGCAAAAGCAATTGGCGACATAGAAAATTCAAAATTGCAGAAACAACAGTAAACACTGTTTTAACATATTAAGACACTAAATACATACAAATTCAATTCTGGCATATGCCAAAAAAAATTTCTACTCTTGATTACCTATTGTGAGGGCACTTTCTAATGTCCTCTCGGTCTCACTGCAGAGATCCAGGAGTTTGCAGATGTCTCCTGTCTGAACAGGATAAAATCAGAATTAAGAGTCTGTATAAATAATGTTTACATTTAAATAAAAACTTCAGTAACTTTGAAAGCAGTTTATCGCACTTCATATAATCTCTAACATAGATATTCTTCACTTTATAATTGTTTACACCACTGCACTTTTACAAAAAAATTGCACTTGTATTTGTGTTTGCAAAGAAATTCTAAAAAGAGTTTCTCTTATACCAGGGCTTCTGTACAGCATTAGACAATGCAAGTAGAGCCTACAGACCACAAAAACTGGAAACTTATACAGTACAGATGCTGGTCAACAGAATATTTCAGAAAAGAATATTTTGAAATAAATTTTATTTCAAGCCAGTTCACTTAAGTCTTGTTCATTGAACTGTTTTGAAAGAAAATTCATTATTCCGAATAATAAAAAGACAGGCATAGACAGTTGTTCAATAGGGAAATTAACAAAAAAGAATTTTTTAATGTGACATGAGTACACATGCACTATTTGTTGTAGGAAAAGCAGATTTTTGCATCTATCTGAATTCAGAATGCTCAGTCAAAAAAGTATTTTGCATTAAAACATCGTATGATGAGTCACACTAAGATGGAAAGCCAGTCATCAACATATCTTAGCAACTAACATTCAAGTAAACTAAGAGGTAACTGCCAACTTTAGTTCCAAGAGATACTGGTGAATGTCTTTCACAAATTACCGCTTCAAAGAATAACTTTATTTGCTAATAATAGTCAATCTAAACAGGTGTCAAAATGTCTCACAGCTGAGAAGAAATCTTCCAATGGATGCAAGCTTTGATTGGACAAATGCGCAGCCAAGCTTTCTTTCCCAAGGAATCCAGATTTGGGCCATCCAAGACGGCTAATCCATGACTTCAGATCTGGAGAGAATGTGACACTCAATAAAATATAGTGCAACACAATCTAAAAAAGAACTCGTTTTGCTGAAAGTAGCATGTTCATTTCAGCGTATATGGATGTACTAAAGTGCCAAAGTAATGGTTGCTATGCTGATAGTCCATGCTTGCAAACGTCAACACACCATATGAACAGATACTAGGCATGCTGCAAACATGCCCACTTCTTGCGTAATGGACCGTAATGTGGTTGTACGGATTTGCAGGATTGACCTCACACTATGTCTGGCCTCTCGCGCACTACCCTCCCATGATTATTTTTCATTATGACTATATTTCATTATGGAGGGCGTCGAGATCCTGCATGCCGTTCAATATGACCCTCAACAACCCACTGATTCTGTATTTGCATGACAATGGTTGGATGTCAACCAGGGTGATACCATTGAACAATAATCCACACTCTAGATAGGCAACAATCCTACCTCTACCGAATTACGACACTTGCTGGTAAGCATTTCTTATTATTCGAGACATAAAATGATATTCTGAGCTAACTCCGATCTTAATACATCATACAGACTGGATTTCCTGATAGTTCAAATGTAAGATTAAGATTTTAAGAAATGCAAGAATCAGATTTTAAGAAGAATTTTTTTTTAATCTTGGCGATGCCTTGTATTGTTGCCACTGGTTATTGCATCCTTTGTGTTCATCAAAATTGCCAGTTTGTGAACTTGAACAGTCAGGAAACCTGACAAAAATCTAACATAGCCTGATCCATCGTGTAATCAATTTAGTGTCTCACATAAGATATCTACAACCTTTATTAAAAGTCTGATAAAATTCCTTAATATACACCTCTTTTTTCTCTGAAGATATGAGTAAAAATAATTTTTTATAATATCAGGTGTGTATCCTATAAAATCATTCTTTCTTACATTTTTATTTAGTTCCCACTCTCATAAATATAAACTCCTGGCCACTAAAACTGCAGCACCTTAAAGAAAGCAAATACAAAAAAGATAATTTAGTGTACATATGCGGTATGGCATTAAGACAAAATGATTAAATTTGTAGGCATTTTGGGGGTTTACAGGATAAGCAAAAACAGTCGCTACCCGGTTAGGCATGGCGTCAAACTGAGCCTGGGTGAGAGAAGTGGGCAACTCATTAACATCAACCATATTAAGAGGGGTGGTGGGCCAGTCTCTCAGCAACCCATGACCAGGTTTTCAATGAATGACAGATTTGCAGACCAGGGCAGCAATTGAATACCCTGTGTATCAAGGTATGTCAGAACACTACATGCAACTAGAGATATGGCATTATCTTGTTGGAAGATGGCATTTGGCAGGCATCAAAGATCCTGCACAACTACTGGACATAAGATGTCAGAAATGTACTGATCTTTGTTCAAATTACCGTCAATCGAAACTACAGATGTGCATGTCATGTACCAAATGGCTACCCAAACAATCACAAATGGTGCAGGGCCCCTATGTCAATATCGAACGCAAGCAGGTGACATGCTGTTTCCCCGGAACCTCCAGATATGTTTATGGCCATCAGAATACTGTATGCTGAATCTAGACTCATCAGAAAAGATGACATTGTGCCACTCCTGTATCCAACTTCGTCATTCGTCACATCAGAGTTGCCATCTCTCTCTATCCTGCATTGTCAAGAGAAGCCAAAGTAATGGTTGCTATGCTGATAGTCCATGCAACTGCAAACATCAACACACCATATGAACATATACTAGGCATGCTGCAAACATGCCCACTTCTTGCGTAATGGTCCGTAATGTGGTTGTACGGATTTGCAGAATTGACCTCACACTATGTCTGTCCTCTCGCGCACTACCCTCCCATGATTATTTTTCATTATGGAGGGCGCCGAGATCCTGCATGCCGTTCAGTATGACCCTCAACAAACCACTGATTCTGTATTCGCATGACAATAGTTGGATGTCAACCAGGGTGATACCATTGAACAATAATCCACACTCTAGATAGGCAACGATTCTGCCTCTACCGAATTATGACACTTGCTGGTAAGCATTTCTTCTTATTATTCGAGACATAAAATGATATTCTGAGCTAACTCCGATCTTAAAAAGCACTTTCCGAATGAGAAATACAATACACAACTTTTCTTTTATGCAGTGCTTCAGATGTCGTTTCTCCCTCCTGCACTGTCTAAATATGCTGAAATACTAATCATTTGCATATCCCAATCTCTTCTTCCTTTCATATGATTTTGATGTTTGTCATATCATACCTTTCTGGCATTGCAATTTTAATGGCCAGCAGTGTATTAGTGTGGAGTGTATTTATCAGCAACTGTCTGTTCATTTAAATTGCCTGTCCTTTTATAAGTTGAGAAGAGTACAAACTCAATACACAGTGCATTTTCTTTATAGTACATCAGTTTTATTAAATAATGAAACATTGAATGAGATAAAAAAGAAAAATAATATTGAAAAGGTTTAAATTTAACAGTTCCTTAAAAGGGATCTTCTTAAATTTAATACAGTTTATCAGTTGAGACTGTGGACAGACATAGCCCGGGTGGAATAGCAAAACATTTTATAGGAAATTAGATGACTATTCATTGAGGCATATTATGTATTTTCAGTAGATTTAAAATGTGAAAAATATGTTATATAATTCTATAAAAAGTATTTAATACTTTAATCTGATTGATTTAAATAAAAATTCATGATTTAATTAAATATTTATTTCAATCAATTATACTAAAAAAATTAAGAAATAATATTCTCACGGCCTGAATCTATTGCTTTTACATAGTTAATTCATAACAATATAATAAATAATGTGTCATGTACAGAACTTTAAGTGTCATAGAAGTAGCAGTCAAAATGTTGAATCTTAAATACAATAAATCATCTCATTTTGATAATCTTTGAAAAGGAAGTATATTAACAAGAAAGAAAACCTTTTCTAAGGCAGTCGTCTTAAACTGGTAGCCCATCAACTGAATTAGCATTATTATGACAAGATTTTGAAGTAAAAGTTTAAGACTTTAATGATTCGGAGTCCGGTTTTACATCATTTTGCTTATGATTCAAAACGAGTATAAGAACTGCAAAAAAAAATTCACAAACAGAACTAATTTATTTAATATAAATCATATAAATATATATTTTTAATTCATATAAATTTTTTCAAACATTTCAAGCTATAGATATGACTAAGTTTTATTCATACTTCTAAAAAAAGTAAAATATCCTCATATCTGAATTTTCGCAATAAGAACAATCACTTTGTTTGAGTACATATTTAGATGTGAAAATTTTTTCTGTGCAGTTGATAATTAATATGAAAAGAATGAGATTGACTGATGTTTATCAGGTGGTGCAGCTGAAATCTGTAGTCGGAAATAAAGAAATTCACTCATTAATGAACAAATACTGTCAAAAGTCGTTAATATGGACTCGTCGGGACTTCGGTGATTCCGGATTATCGATTTTTCCGGATTATAGATCATCAGTTTAAATCTCGTAAGATGGCATGCAGAAATTCTAAAATTAAAAATATGAAACCTTAATTTATGAAATAAAGAACAATTATAATCTAAAGGGTATCAAAATTTACAAAAAAAAAAAAAGCTTAATATTTATTTGTTTACTTTATTAAACATTTCTTTCAATGTATGTTGTTTTAAATTGCTTTGTTTTATGTGATAATACTTTCTCTTTAATTCTATACTTGTTCAGTTACAAAGTTCCGCTGTTCAAGTCCAGTTAATTGTTGTGCCGAGAATACCGACTAACTTGTCAATCGAAATTTTTTCGTTTTCACTAACCTCTCTGTCAGATTCTTCATGTCTTTATCCATTTTTTGCAGCAATTCCGCTTTTTGTTTGATGGACATCGAAACATACTTTCGTTTTGTACAATCCTTTGGGAGCTCCAGAATCAGAAATTCTATTTGACATAATCGAAAGTTCAAGCTTACTTTTATAAAATTGCTCTTACAGTCTGCAAAAAATAATAAGCCGGATTCAATTCAAAGATTAAGGAACAACGCAATCATCAACATTAACTGAAATAGATAATTAGATAATTTTAGATTATACCGTCCGTTATACATAAAACGTGCGCGCAAAAACGTATTCTGCGCTTGCGCACACGCATATGCGCAGTGGTAAAAGGTCCTATGCGCGTGTGTCGTCAACGAGGCGCATGCGCAGAAAATTTTTAGCTTTGAGGTCCGGATTATAGATCATTCCGGATTATGGGTGTCCAAATTAACGACTTTTGACTGTATATGGATATTTTTTATATACATCAAAGGAAAACTTAATAAGTATAAGAAAGAGAATAAGTTGTCTTTATTTGCTCTCACATTTTGTCACCCTGGAAATATTTTGTAAAATGCTTATTTTTAGCTGAAGTAAGTTAGTCAGTAATTCAACTTAATTAGATGGTTTGGTTGGTTTACGTGATAATGGCAATTAGTGGAGGACTTTCTAAGGGAAACCGGTTTGTATACATATTACACCTGGGGAAAACCACGAAAATGCCCATGCAGCCAACCTGTAAGTGGCTTTTGAACCTCCAACTAAACTACCACTGTTCAGCAACTTGGCCGCAGGTGTGCTGAACATATTTAGAATTATTTGGAATAAGCTTTTTTCAGATCGGGCATTAGGCCCACATTCAATTTATGTTTGAGACCACTGCCCTTAGATAACAACATGCACAGAAAACAAATTGATAATGTAGATAAGTTTAATTATAATTATACAAACCTCATCTGTCATCATTCCCTCCTGGATTTCTACAAAAGAAAAGAATTAATATATTATCTGAAATTTAAAAAAAAAAAAAAAAAAAAGATATATGTACTGAGATATGTACTGGAAG
This sequence comes from Stegodyphus dumicola, assembly GCF_044657685.1. Lineage (NCBI taxonomy): Eukaryota > Metazoa > Arthropoda > Arachnida > Araneae > Eresidae > Stegodyphus > Stegodyphus dumicola. Next base: position 12,946,311 of record NC_140772.1, on the reverse strand, counting down.
GCCACGGATTTTTTTAAATATCAATGGGAAGAGTAATTCGTCACATACAAAATTCAAAGTTTATATACATATATATATATATATATATATATATATAAAACAGTAAACACTTTGATTATGGTAAGGGTTTTTGTTTAAAGGAATGACGACTGCTGCTTTAAAGAATTAGTTATCAATATGATTTGTTATTTCAAAGTGGACAGATAAATGAGAAAATGACAGTTATATTCTTGGAGACTAACTGAAGAATATATTATCAATATTACTGTGACTTAAAAACCAATTACAAACATGATACATTTTTTGGGGGGGGAGGAGAAGAGTTGGATAAACAAAGAAGGCCTTGTATTGTGAAAAGGCACACAATAGTCATTCTCTATGTTAGAATATACACCATACAGTGCGTAAAATTCCAATAAACAGAAACATAATTTAAATATCATATTCTAACTTCTAAATCAGCAGTTCCCAATCTATGTTCCACATTTACTTCCCAGTGACTCTTCAAGACTAACAATTTTAGCATGCACAAATGCTGCAGGAATGCACAAGTGTAAACTTTTCGTAATCGGGGGAAAATACAGGCATCCAGAATTTAGAGGAGTAAAGATTTTCCCCCATTATATATTGTGCAAATAAAAGAGCATGGATGACACAAGCATTAATAAATGACTGGTTTGAAAATCATTTTGCACCCAATGCTCGTCAATATTTGAATTCGGTTGGTTTGCCTGATGACACAAAAATTCTCCTGATTGTAGACAACAGTTTATCTCATACTTTACTTAAAGTTTAGTACAAGATAATTTATTGTTACGAAGTGTCCAGGCACGGTATGATAGCTTCCCAACAAGGCAGGTATAGGGTTGCCACATTTGTCGAACAAATTGGCGATATGCCACAGATGGATGGAGAAGCTTCTGGAACGAATTCTTACTGGTTTAGCCCAGAATGTTCTCCAACACAAGCCAAAAGCTGTATGAGCCCTGCTGGTACGTGGAGACTCAGTTGGTCCATGCAGAGTTAGCGTCTCGTCTAGCGAGCTGACAGTCAGTGAGCTCGCGAGTGTCTTAAAGTCCAGAGCCCTAAATGAAAGGGCTCTGCCACTTCTTTTCTGCAAGAGAAGCCCCAATTTCAACAGAAAAATTTTATTTTAAAAATAATTATGCCATAAAAACCATTCTAACTTCTGAATGCAAGCCTCTCTTTACCTTGGACACAGCTTCAGGGTTCGTACACATTTCTGCACATGGAAATTAAGTACTTTTAAGGACCATTAATGAAAAAAATTAAGGACCTATCAGCCAATAGGAGCTAAAAAATAGGAGCTAGGATGCATTCTTATTAAACATAATTTTAAAACAAATTTGAGAATGAAATCCACATTATAAAGTTTACAAATAGCATTAAATATTTTACATGTATAATTGTTGGACATATTTGAAAGAAGACTGGGGACATTTCATTTACATTTTATTAATGGCTTTATGCTGATTTTTTCTTTTATGTCTCATTTTGCCATGTACTTACTCAGTCTAGAGGTTTAGTAAATAGCAGGTAAATTTTATGTCAAATGGCATAGGTTAAAATTAGAAATAAAATCATAATCAGCATGATTTGTAACAGAAGATTAGCTGCTGCTTGCCAGGAGAGAAACCTGTTAATCAGGAAAAACCTGAAAGCCTGTTGTAGGCACGGCTGGCAAGTTTTGAAAGTTAAGTTGTGCTTCGTCTGTCTGAAGCATACAATGAGAGTTTAGCAAGTACTTTATTATGAAATTGCAAAATATAAAATCCACTTGATGTTTAAAGAAAATTAATAGTTTCAGATAACTCAAACTTTCATGATTACAGTGCGTAGCACGAGTGTTCCACACCAAACAAGACTGAGTACTCTTTTATCAGATTCTCAAACAGAAATATGCTAACCTGCTTCTTCTTCGAACACCTCTTCTTCGAGCGTGTCTTCTTCCCACGCGACTTCCTCCGGCGTGCGTTCTTCTTGCGCACCTTCCTCCTGTGTGTCTTCCCCCTGTGCACCTTCCTCCAGCGCGACCATTTCCACCTCTCTGGTGTCCTGCACCAGAGGTGGCACGCAGGTCTCTATAAATGAAAAAATTAGCCATCATTAATTATAATAGCAAAAATTTGAAACTAAATGTGGCATGGATATATACTTGTAATTAAAACAAGATAATTACAAATTTCTTGATATAAAAGCAAGTTTTTTTTTTAACTGTGTGCACTAATAATAATGCATTATTTTCCCAAAATATTTCTCAGACTATAAAGATCTAATTGGAAAATAAGCCCCAGCATCATTTTCTTTGATTCTCAAACTAAAAGCCAGGGCTCAATGAAATTTTAAAGCTACTCCATGAAAGGAAAGTTAAAGGTGAAAGAAAGCTGATAGGCAAATATGCATTGACCACACATCAGCATAATTAAGATCCTATTAATTGCCGAAAATTATTGATAAAATTCATAATTCTTTCTTGATAGAAAGCTATATCGTGTAGTAAGAAAGAAATCATAAAATAAGAGGAAAATATATGGCATATAAGACGCACTGGCATATAAGACGCACCCTTATTTAGACAGCCACACACAAGGAAAAAACGTTTCAATAGCGTGGTTTCTTTTAGTTCTCACGTTTTGTAAAAGCCAAATAAAAAATTATTGAATGCAATTAATTACCTTCACGTATAAGACGCAGGTAACTTTTTCGAGACCAAATTTAGGAAAAAAACAGCATCTTATATGCCGTCAAATACGGTATATTATTTTAGATTAAATATTTTTAAAAATTGCATCAGTAGATTAGACCACAGCCATCACATTAAGTAATATCGAACTTTATGTGCGGTAAGAATCTGTGCTTCTTGAAACATGTTTATAAAATTAAAAATAACAGCAGCACAAAGAATGATAAAAACATAAATCTAATAACAATCTTTTTAAAAAAACTTCTGTTCCCTCTAATTATCTTAGATATTTACATGCAGTTGTTTGTATTATGAATATGTTGTATGCTGTATATTATGTAAAATGTAAGGAGTTCAATGAAGATCTTTCTTCAAGAAAGGGTTGAGGCAAGAAATGAGTTGGCATTACTTGCTACAAGCCCAAGGGCAAAAGCACTCGTGCCCATGACCAACTTTATACTTTGCCAATTTCAACATTTCTATAACCTACAGACCTATCACCTTCGCTTTTCAACAGCATTTAGACAAAGCCTCTCCCAGACAAGCAAGACAATCGAGTTATATTGCTCAATTTTCAACAAATATTTGCTTTGTCAATGCAGAAGGAAGTGTTGTTGCAGATGCTCTTTCCAGAATTAATACCGTCTCCAACTGATTACGCAACTACTGCAGAATTTTAAGATAATGAAGAGTTAACAAGTTTAAGAAACAACTGGAGGCTGAGAATGGTTCAGATTTCCATTCAGGCACTGTACTGACAAAATGATTTACTGAGATGTCTCTACCAACAGTAACCGCCCATACATCCCCTCAAACTTTCGCAGACAAATATTTTCTTCTATTCCTACCCTATCTCATACAGGGATTAGAAGCACAAGAAAATTAATCATGAAAAGATTCATGTGGCCAAATTTCAATAAAGATTGTCAGTTATGGTGTAGGGAACGCATGGAATGCCAATGATATAAGGTTCAAAGACATACAAAGTTAGCTCTTAAGGACTTCAACATTCCACCTGAATGTGTTTTCAACACGTTCACATTGGTTTTGTTGGATCCTTACCTTCATGTCAAGGTTTCATACATTTACTAACGATGACTGATAGTTTATCAAGATCGGTTGAAGCTTTTCCTATGGCAGATCAATTAGCGGAAACAAATTGCGAAGGGGATGATCTCAACCCGGATTTCTTGTTTTGGAATACCACAGCATATTACTTCTCATCAAGGATGTCAGTTTGGAAGTCAACTCTTCTCATCTTTGAGCAAATACTTCAGTTTTCAAAAATCCAAAACAGCCGCATACCATCCCACAATCGTATGGATTAAATGGGCGACAACTCAAGATTGTATGGACTAATTGGGTTTGAAAATGTCATTTACAACAAAGCACAATCTTGGGTAGACAATATTGTTTTACAATCTTGGGTAGACACTTTACCCTTGGTTCTTCTGGGATTATGCTCTGCACTGAAAGAAGATACAGGATACTCTTCAGCAGAGTTTCTTTGTTCAAGTCCCCTCTGTTTACTCGAAGAATTCATCACCACGATCCCTAATGTCACACACTCAGAGTTAGTGCAAAGTATTATCCGTAACATGAAATAGTACAAAGTATAATCTGTAACATGAAATCTTCTCCAAAGACTACCCATGGATATACAAGCGTATTCATCTCAAAATGCATTTTGAATTGCTACATTTTCGTCTACAATAACACGGTCACTTCATCTTTGCAACCAGTTTATCTTTGGCCTTATGTTGTCAAACAGCAGTGACGTAGCGAGCCTAACTGGTGCCCGGGGCAAAATATCTTTTTGGCTTCCCCCAAAAAAATCACAGTTAAAACATAGCTAGCATTTGATAATGAAATAGTAAGGAGTATTTGAAGTGCTACACTTTGGTTTGGAAAAACATTTTCTTCATAGATCTGAAGTGGAGTTTTAGGTTCAGTTTCTTTTCTACTGCGGAATAACACCTTGCAGACATTCACTGCTCAAAAGAATTACGGGACATTGCGAGTTTGGTATTAAATAACCATGTAATCGACAACCTTTTTAACAAAAGGAAATAGAAGAGATTATAAAGGAAAATTATAATGTTTACAAAGTTGGGAATATGCAAATTTAGTCTGTAACGTCGGAAACTAAGCATTTTAGATAAGGAGCGACCAGTAGCATTCCTTTTTAGTAGGAAACTAAAAACAATCAGCATGTATTGAATGCTTTCAAGCAGTGAATATACGATCTCTCAGCAAGATGACTTAGTTGAATCAGTAACCAGGAAGACCATCAGTTGTTTCCAGAATAGTCAAACGCAATCCATTTCAGCGGAAGCCTTACGAGTTTCCCAAAATGTCAATTCCAGATTATGGAATCAGTTTTTGGAAACTGGATATGTTTGAGAAATTCGGGACAAGGTCATGTTATTGTTTTAAAATAAAAAAATGCGAGTTATACATGCATTTCATTTTTAAAAAAAAAAGAAAAATATATCTCTTAGAGAAATAAAGTGGTCAGAAAGAATGTTTTGTATATGGAAATATTTGGTTGATGGACTGCAAACATTTTATTACACATTTTATCAGACAAATCAAGAAAATAAGTAATTAATTATATTGCATTAATTATTCATTTTAAATATATTTTCCAGAAATTGATCGAAATAAAAACAAATTTTCTGGAAAATCTTGTTTGGAGACCATTTGGCGCCCCTCTGCGAGCAGCGCCCGGGGCGTCATACACCCCCTTGCCCCCCTTCACTACGCCACTGACACCACTAAATATTTTGGCATTGAAATTAATGGAACCGTTAAAAGAATTTCAGTTGATATGCTGAAAAACCATGTTTTACCATAAAAGACAATGATGAGCAGCCTCTTGAAACCCACAGACATATGGATTATCCAGATCCGCCCACACAGTGCAAATCTCCGTGTCAATCACAACCATACCACAAGCAGTGGAAGGACCATCAGGTTTTCACCCCATTTAAAGGATTATGTCTCCTAATCATTTTCACTGGAAAGGAAATGTGTAGTGTCCTCTATGTTTCCTCTTCTTATCTTTAATGTCTGTACATTTTAATTTTCATAAGATGACAACATAAGATTGTTGCCCAGTAACAACTGGTAGATTATGTGATTTGATTGGATGAAAAAATAAACGACTTGTGTTCTTTTTCTGAAGTCATCGAATTTTATCCATTTAAAAGAGTTAAAAGTTTATTACAGGTAATCTATCTTTGCAATGAAGTCCTAAAACAAGAAGGCTAAAATCGACACGTGATACCTGTTCCATACTTTCCTGTTGCATTTTTGTTATTGTGCATTTATTATGTTAATAATCCATTAGATGTAAAATCTGGCAAATGGAAAAAATAATAAGTTTAGTCTGTGGTAATTGGTAACTGATATATTCCACTACATGAAGAATGCTTCCTCACAAAATGTGCTCACTGTAACACTGAACAAACCAATAATATCCACATAGTGACAGACAGTCGATCATCAATATATGCGATTAAAAATTCAAGCACCACCTCAGGAGTTGCAGAAAAAATAAAAGATACCATCACCTCCAGTAACAAAATCTTTATCATCACCTGGACAAGAGGGCACAGCAATTGTGAAGGCAATGAGAGAGCTGATTTCCTCGCCAAAGCAAGCCACAATGGAACAGCTTGGAGATGAAATAAACATGCTACGGCCACAATCGGCCCTAAAATAGAAATCAAAACAGCATGCTTAACAGAATGGAAACTATAATGGTCACAAGGAATAACAGGCAGATGTACGCACAGCCTTCTACGACAGATAGACGAGAATGGTACCATATCCAATTTTTACCTGTCACAGTATTATCTCCGGCCACAGCCCCTTCCCCACATATTTTAGCAAAAGAAATCCCTCAACATCAGATGTGTCTGTATGTGGGAAGAGGGGTGATCCAAATCATTACCTTCTACAATGCCCACTAACATCAACTCATCATGTACACACCTCAATCAATCAGGAGTAGAATTCCAAAGGTTCAATTAAACATTGACATTCCTATAACATTAAAGCACTAATTGACAAGCTACGTCAACATGGTCTAGAGCTGTGCCAGCCCCCCCCCCAAAAATAAATCAAACAAGATGCACAACATTACTCAATGTGGCTCAATGCCCCAGTTTCTCAAGTTTCCACGGATCCATTGCTTCACAAACGATGCAAAGCAATGGATAATATCAATAATATCAAAAATCAGTAATCCACTGCTTCATGTGACATAGTACTCAGAATCCCACTGATACCATGTTCCACCAATTCAAAGAATAGTGTCCCGGCCAATGTTTCAGTGATTATCATGATTATGAACTCAAAGTATTACTAATGGTGACTAACTGCTCAGCACCACTCAGTGATTCGGTGTTTGAGTGATTAAGCGAATACAAACTCAGTTTCATCAGAGGTGACATTCATCAATGCATTATTTCCACAGCACTTCTCCATATAAGGAGTGCCTTCAATAATAATAAAAGCACAAAAATAGCATACCCATCACCAGAGACAGTGAACTATTTACTACTAATATGAACTCAATATCATCTAAATACAAATTACCATAAATATTATATTAACACAGTGCAACAATTACGAAATCATGAATAATTTTTTATACTTGTGAGCTGCTAAGTGCACTCAATATAATCCAAAACTGTGAGCTGCTAAGTGCACTCAATATAATCCAAAACTGTGAGCTGCTAAGTGCACTCAATATAATCCAAAACTGTGAGCTGCTAAGTGCACTCAATATAATCCAAAACCGTGAGCTGCTAAGTGCACTCAATATAATCCAAAAGCCAATGTAAAAACACTGCAATACCACTACAACCACTAACCAACGTAAATATGACTTAAGTCCACTATAATCAATCAATAATGTATGCAATCCAGCTCCAATGTAAAACTTCAAGTACAGCAATGTTACATCTATTCAATGTATTCATAGATGTAATAATATACTAAAAATGTAGCCTTTTTATAAGATCTTAAATTAATGCCTGAAAAGGCACTTGTGTTCCCCACAGAGGGAACGGTTCTCTAGAAAGGTTAATGCATGGGAGGTCTATACCATTTTTGTCAATGGCGAAGTCGTGGTGCCCCCCCCGTACTTGTTCCTGTCTTACTGAGCTAAAATGATGAAATCCCCAAAGCAAAAACCACAATACTATCAAAGTGTTTGCGGAGATGCACGTATTCTTGTGAGGTTAGTGTGTTAACCTTTTGACAGTCATCCAATGAGTTACCTACATTCTAGTTATGCATCGTAGTAGGCAAAAACTTGCAACACAAATTTGCGACTGACAGATATGCATGCTGAGGAAGAAATAATTGCTTAATCTTACAGCTATGGAAGGTTTAATAAATAGGCTTATTTTAAATCTTAATTTAATTGCGCTTATATGGTCAAAGGACACAATACGTCATCTCAATCTTCTTCCGTTTTTTACAGTTCTATGAATTGGCATGTAAAGTAATGTACAACTGGACACATAAAAACGAAGTGCATAGTTTCAGAATTATGACCATTACATGATTTTAACATAATTGAAAGGACTCTTACAAAATGATACAATTTGAATATTTTTGTTGATTACCTGGTTCTTTCATTAATTTTGCATTCTGAAAGTAGGTTATTGTATTTAAATGCTGTAAACCTTTAACTGTTTAACATACCTACTTTATTTATTTCTTTTTTACAAACAATACACTCAAAAATTAATATACATTGCTTTTGAAGATATCATTTACAATTTTTATTTTTGTCTTTTTAATTATCATATCACAAATATGCTAACCTGCTTCCTGTGCACGTTCCTCTTCCTCTCGCTCCCTGCGCTCTTCCTCCTCTCGCTCCCTGGCAAGCTGTCGGAGCTTTATCATGATATTGCTCCCTATAAATGAAAATTTATTCATCACCATTAACAACAAAAATTTTAACTAAATGTGTCATGAATATATAGTTGTAATTAAAACAAGATAATTACAAACTTCTTAATGTAAAAGCAGCAGTTATTTTGGGGGGAGGCGTTAGCCCAGAAGGGCTATTAATTTCATTTTGGCATTTTGTGATGAAAACTGTTGAAAAAATGTTGGTTTACTTTTCAAACTGCTGCCACCAAATATTAAAGACTTATACTATATTAAAAAAATTATAAAGAATCTGCATAAATGGATGCATGTTTCTCGCATTGTGATAAAACGACGGTAACTAGAGCTATTAAATTTCGAATAATGGACGTTTCCATCTGTATATGGGCATCTGGAAGGCCAAATTTGGAATTTTTTTAATTATCCATTTCATATTTTGTAAATTGTACATGCTTAAAATGTAGGTAAATTGTTAATGCTATTTAGCCCAAAAAGGGTTATCAGTCTCGAAATGAGATTTTGTGGCGATTTACTATAAATGACGTATCGCGCTTCATATTGTTGCTACCAAATATTTTCACCCTGTCTCATTATTAAATATTGAAGAGTCTACATGTATGTATGTATATTCCTTGCATTGCCAAAAATATCGACGGTATTTACAGCCATCAAATTTTGAATAACCTAGTCCTCCACCCAAATGTGTACACCTGGAAGTCGGAATTTAGAATTTATTCAACTGTTTTTATTTCATATTTTATAAGCGTTTAATGAATTTTTAATTAACTATGTCAACAATTTGAATACGAACAGTGGAAACGCTGTTCAAATCAAAGCATTTTTATTTTTATCTGCAGACTGTTGTCAATCTTTCAATTTTAACTTCGAAACTCGGTTCAACGAAAGCAGTGTGTTGCTTCTGCCTCAAATAGAATACCTTTATCTTCCACTTGCTAGCATATTGCCATTCATTTAAGTCTAAAATACTTTCAAATTTCATCTAGACATTTATTGAGTAATAAAAAAGCAATTTAAAAACAATAAACATGGTTACGAATACATTTTTCTACTTTTTATGATACTGATTTATAGCAACATGCATTAAAATCATGAGATGTCTAATTAGAAATAATCATTAGAAGAAAATTAGAATTTTTATTATACATTTCTAACAAATTTTTGATTAAAAAAACTCAGGGATTTCAAAGCAAGTAATGGCAACACTGTATGGCAAAAAAAAATTATCTCCAGCATGTGAGACTGCATATCGGTAATTCTAAAGATATGCTCAATTTAAAATTATTTTGGGATATTGCTGTTGAACTCAACTTTATGGTTTAAGTGCAAAGAACATGATATTTAATAAATAAAGGTAACCACAAAACATTAAAAAAAAAGCCTCTTTGGGCATAATGTAAAATCTGAGTGTACACTAATAATGCTTTATTAGTGTACACTCAGATAATGCTTTATTCACCCAAAATATTTCTCAAAAATAAGCCCCAGCATAATTTTACATGATTCTCAAACTAAAAGCCAGGGCTTGATGAAATTTTAAAGGCAGTCAATGGAAGGAAAGTCAGCTGGCTCCGGTGCTTCTTAGTTTTGGGAATAAATCCTAATTCTAGCCAAAGCGCACCGGAGCTCTAAATAAGAAGGCTTTGGCACTTCTTTAATGTAACGGAACAGCAATTTCAGTAGAAATTAGATCTTGAAAACTTACAGAAATAAAATTATATTAAAAATCGATTCTAACTTCTGAATGCATAATTCTCTTTTCTTGGGAAATGAGCTCTTGGATGGAGGTCGAGATTTTTAAGGAAAGAGAAGCCCCCCATCTACATGTTAAGGGGTTATTCTCCAGAAAGTACAATTAATTTATGAGAGCAGGTAAATTTTTCGTTCCTACGCTAGTGTCTTCCTGCAGAAAAGAGCACATGCAGACTTTTGGAATCATGTAATGAAATGATGAAAATTTTCACTTGTTACTTTTTTTTTTTTTCCCCAACTAACCTTCGGATTCAGTGAAAGTTTGTTCTCCTGTCATATTCTGCTTGACAGCTAGAATTATATTCAAAGGAAATCATAGTCAGAAAATGTTGGACACTTCTCTTTTTTTTAATACCTACAGGTCATCCATTAAAATTTTCTCCATATTCTATTGCTGGTTATAACATTCTCTATACTTTCATTGGTGACGCTTTAACGTTTTTAACACTTTTTATTAGTGTGCTGGAACAAGATGGTCTTCATTTCTATTAACCTTTGCAGTAGTACATTATATTCAGAGCTTAAATTAAACTGGAGACCAGTACAGCTAATTCTTATTTTTTGTGCAAAATTGTAATTCCAGCCGAAGCCCCCAAATAAGTCAAGGTCCAGTACTTTATTTTAATATTTAATTATTCACCATTTATTTAATAACTTATTATGTTTTATGTCTTTATATTTTATTAAATTTTAATATTAATATTTATTTACTCTAATCATTAATTATTCAATTTTAGTAATTAATTATTAATTACTTTCTACCCATTTTATTTATTTACTTGATTTTGTTTTTTCCTGACAGTCTTCCATAGGGCTCCGGTTTTTCTAATTTTAGAAATTAAGCCTTGAGGAAAGTTAAAGGTCAAAGGAAGCCGATAGACAAATATGCATCGCATTGGCAACGCACCAGCATAATTAAGGTCCTACTAAATACCGAAAATTATTGATAAAATTCCTAACTGTTTCTTGATATAAAGCTATATTGTTTAGTAAGAAAGAAATCATAAAATAAGAGGAAAAATATACAAACATTATTTAACACTAGAACGGAGGTAGGGGTCATTTTGACCCCTGAACACTTTTGACCATTGATTACGTTTGCTTTATTGGAAGAAATCATTTGGAATTTTTTTACTTTTCCTAAATAGATAACAAATATTTGTAAAACAAATTTCAGCATTCTAGGTTTGTTAGTTTTTGAAATAATGGCACGTATTCCTAGAACGGCGGACAGGAGTCATTTTGACCCCTTTACTTTTATCCCTCTTTCTGCTGGAGGCATTGTCAAATAACCTGTGAAAAACATTCACTGATAAGGATTTTTCAATTGTATTCATACTATCTCCCAGAGGGATAAAAACCTGGGTGGTCTCACTACTTTCTAATGTCTACATAAGTTGTTGTTCCTTTATTTGCAATTATCTATTTGTTAAGAAAATACTGCAAGGAAGGTAGATGCAGTCTTTTTCATGCTTACTTTTTTTTTCCCCAGAAATAGTTTATTTTATAGATGTATTTTACTTACTGCAGATGATAACAGTTAGGACAGATGTTTTCTTGGTAATCCCAAATCAGTATTTCAGTACGTATGAATTCTGTCAAGTTCATTATCACCTTTCCCCTTTCCTTTACGCTGTGAGAATCATATGCTAAAATATATTCCCTATCGTTTTCTGATAGTCTGATATTTTTCTACTTTTTCAACTTTTACAAAATATTTTTAATAAGCGGAAAAGAGGTCTTAAGGATGAAGAAATTAAAAAATTGTTGCAGGAGCTATCTGAAAATGAGTCTGACAGAGGTGAAATTGATAATTTTTCTGTAGAAACTGAAGATGAATTCCAGACACAAACTATTAGTGAAGCCGAGGACAGTGAAGTAAACGAAGAAGAACTCAGCAGAAATAAACAAGCAAAAACGGATCACGGTATTTGCAAAACTGTTTTTACAGCTCCTGATAGCACTATATGGAATGATATAATTCCCAAAATACAGTCTTTGGCCGTGTTTCTACATATAATGTTCTAAAAGAAATAGCAAGACTAACATCTTTTGCAAAGAGTCGTGTTTCTGAGGACAAATTTCAAGCTTTTTATTGATGATGATATCTTGCTGCATAGGAAGAAATGTACAGAATCCGAAGCTCATCGGCAACTTGGAAATAAAGATTGGAAGTTATCTCCGGCTGAGTAAGATGCTTTTGTAACTATATTGTATGTTCGAGGAGTAATAGGAGCAAAGGGCTTAGATTTATATTCCTTTGGGTCCGAAGCGTGGGGAATGCCATTTTGCAAAGAAACTATATCAAGAGGTAGATTCAAAGAAATAAACTGATTTTTAAGGTTCGATGAAAAGACAACAAGATCTGCTCGATTACAGACTGATAAATTTGCTTTTGCATCAGACATGTGGAACAAATTTATTGAAAACTGCAAAACGTGCTACCGAGCAGGACAAATATTACAGTTGATGAACAATTATTCCCATCTATAGCTAGGTGTAGATTTACACAATATATGCCTAATAAACCATACAAATTTGGAATAAAATTTTGGTTACCTGTAGATGTTAATACTAAATACCTCTTGAATGGATTTCCTTATCTAGGAAAAAATTAAACAGCAAATCCTCAATTACGTTTGTCTGAAAATGTTGTCATAAAATTAATGTCACATCTAAACAAAGGGAGGAATATTACCACGGATAATTATTTCACTAGCATTAAATTAGCAGAAATGCTAAAATAAAAAAATACAACTATGGTCTGCACAATGAAAAAGAATAGAAGAGAAATTTCTATATCTTTGAAAATATGTGTAGTAATCTTTATTCATCGACAATAGTGTAACATGATAATATCACATTTATCATCTATGAAGGCAAAAGAAACAAAAGCATTTTTCTACTGAACTCATTACATTCTACTGTAAAAACTGAAGACAGTCTCAAGAAGTTGCCCGATTCAATAGCATTTCACAACGCAACCAAGTATTGTGTGGATATTCATGATCAGATATACCGAAAATATTCAGTTAATTTGGCTTTTAGACGATGGCCTGTACATAACATTTCAATATTTTGGATCATGCAGCTTTGAACACCTGGATAATTTATAAAAGTGTAACAGGAAACACCATTAAATGGAGAAATTTTCTACTGAAATTAGGAGTAAAGTTAAGAGTTGTACATATGGCTTCAAAACTCCCAAAGATGCTTCTTGAGTCTTCAGAAGAAACACATAAAAAGAAAATAGATATAAAGAGAGAAAAGTGTCAAGTACAGACATGCAATGGAAACAAATCTCAAGAATATTGTGCATCTTGTTCCAAAGTTGTGTGTGGAAAATGCACTGGAAAAATTGTTAAAAATTATTTTTGTATCAACTGCATTAATTTTTAATACATATGTGTAATCTCTAATATTTTAAATATTAAATAAAATTGAAATGAAATGATTTAATATTCCATTCAGCTGCATTTATAATGATATAACTGAAACATCAGAGAACATTTCTCATTTCTGCATTTACAGAGTGAATCATCCTCTGAGTAAGTACATAAAAAATATTATTATATAAATTGTGTTTTATTTTAGAAAACCTTAGTTTTAACTTGTGAAATCATTTATTTGAAATCAATTCTTATATCAAATTACTGAGTTATTTGAGTAATTGTAATATGATCCAATTGATCGCCATATACTCAATACATTTACAGTATTTTAAAAAGTCAATAAATTACCTTGTGATATTAAATATAAATTATGAAATACATATAAAGGACGTATTTGTGCCAATGTATGACATTTAAAATTGTTTTACCATTGTTATTTTAGTACTTTCATCAAAGGGTCAAAACGACCCCTTACCACCGTTCCAGTAGGTAAGATTTTCCTGCCATTCTAGTGTTAATATATGTTACAGATCAATTATATTTAAATATATTCATCTCTATACAATAACTGCAATATACAATGGAAGACTTAAGCCTCTCATTTACTATAGAAAACATGTTGAATATTTTAGAACGATAAAATTTAGAAAAATCAAATATTTGAAAAAGTTGCATCAGTAGATTAAACCACAGCCATCACATTAAGCAATATCGAACTTTATGTGCAGTAAGAATCTGCGTTTTGGGAAATTTCTTTATGTTTATAAAATTAAAAATAACAACACAAAAATAATAAAAGCATAAATCTAATAACTTTTTTTTAAGCTTCTGTTCCTATAAATCTAATTATCTTAGTCATTTACATGCAGTTGTTTGTATTATGATTATTGTGCAAAATGTTCAATGAAGAAAATCTTTCTTCTAAAAAGGACTGAGGCAACAAATGGATTGGCAATACTTGCTGTAAGCTCAGGGGCAGAGGAGCTCGTGCCCACGGCCAATTTGCAAAGAAACTGCATCCACCTTATTGGAAGTTGGTTGCACTAGGTTCCAGTGGCCTTACGAAGGTCAATTTAAACTATGAAGAATGCAATCTTCACCAGGATTTTGAGATGTCCAGGTGAAGATCCTTATCTTAACAGTTGTCAACTTGCACAGAGGTGCCAGCATCATTACGAAATCGCTGGGATGCTAAGGCATAAAAATACACCTCTTCTATGATAGAGTAAAGAATCAGATGCAGCAAACATGAAACTGTAATGAGTTAATAAGGAATGTTAAGTTTTAATATACATTGACCATTATTTTATTTTTTGGGGTATAATTAAATTTCTTTATTCAGGAAATTTGATTTCTGTTGCATGAATCTTTTAATTACGATTCATGTTTCAAGCTCGAGCTGCAAGCAACTTAAATCTGCAAGTGATAACATGCACCTTGGAATAATGGGCTGGAAGCTGCTGTCTTACGACAACCCCCTGGTTTATTTCAAATGCATGGAATCTTAGTTCATACTTTTGGTAGCAGTTCAAAACTCACTAGTCCATGGTATCAGGTCCAGAAGGTCAGCCTTTGTGGGAATCGAGAGAATTTACTGCATAAAATGCAAATAAAAAAAAATCATCGTTTCAATCTTTATTACTTTTCTGCAAGGCGTAACAGTATGGCTCACAAATACGAGGGCCATCCAGGAAGTAGATTACGTTTCCGTCTGTGTCCGCTAGGGGCGGGGCTAGCGTGGCCATCTTGGGGTCAGAGCGTTGCGCAGCTCAGTCTGCATCTAGCCGTGCTAGTGAGAGGTTCGTGCTGTGCTCCGTTCAGATACTGTGACGGTTTGAAATGTCTGCGTTAATTGAAAATCCCGCGAGCTGCGAGGTGCGCTCAGTAATAAGGTTTCTGACTGCAAAAAACTGTAAACCGATAGAAATCTATCGGCAGCTTCGTGAAGTGTATGGGGACAACATTATCACTGAAGGTGGAGTGCGTCAGTGGGTCATAAGATTTCAAAATGGCCGAACCAATGTTCACGACGAAGATCGAAGTGGGAGACCCAGCATAGTGACCGCCGAACTTCTCGAAAAAGTCGATGCTAAAGTCCGTGAAAATCGAAATTTCACAATAACGGAACTTTCTTTGAGTTTTCCACAAATTTCGCGAAGTTTGTTGCACGAAATCATCAGCGAAAAGCTTGGTTACCACAAGTTTTGTGCAAGATGGATTCCAAAAATCTTGACAGAGGACCACAAAAATCAGCGAATGGCTGCAGCGTTGAACTTTTTGGACGCTTACCATAAGGATGGTGACTCTTTACTCGATCGCATCGTTACTGGTGACGAAACATGGGTGAAACATGTGAACTGTGAAACGAAATTGCAATCAATGCAGTGGGGGCACACAAGTTCTCCCCAAAAACCCAAGAAATGCATGCAAACAATGTCGGCAAGGAAGATGATGGCGACTGTTTTTTGGGACAGAAAAGGTGTAATTTTGGTGGACTTCCTGGAAAGAGGCACTACAATAAACTCTCAAAGGTATTGCCAAACTCTCCAAAAACTCAGAAGAGCAATTCAAAACAAGCGCAGAGGAATGTTGAGCTCTAAGATCTTGTTGATTCACGACAACGCCCGGCCCCACACGGCAAATGTCACTCGTAAAGTTCTTGAATCTTTTAAGTGGGAGTTGTTTCCTCATCCGCCGTACAGTCCCGACCTGGCACCGAGCGACTTCCACCTATTCCCAGCAATGAAGAAGTGGCTGGCTATGCAGCGTTTTGATGACGACGCACAGCTGCAAGAAGAGGTAACGAAGTGGTTGAAGGCGCAGGCGGCCGAATTTTTCGACGAAGGAATTTCCAAGCTCGTACATCGCTACCATAAATGCCTTAATTTGTATGGTGACTATGTAGAAAAGTAGTATTTGAGTGTGGCTTTCATCTGTATATAATAAAATTTGTTTCCTATACTTTGTTTATTTTTTTATTCCAAAACGTAATCTACTTTCTGGATAGCCCTCGTATGTTGAGGAAGTCTTTGATTTAACCTAGGCATGAGATGATGAGGAGGAAGAAGCGAACACTGTATGCATGGTTCATATATGGTTTCAGAAGGGTAACACTCTGTTCCATCATGAGAGAACTCTCCAACAATGCCATATGCCTGAAACTGGTCAAGGACGAAGATTAGCTAGTGGCAGTAACCATATCTCAGCCTACAGCCTGTGACTCATCCCTGCCCACAGACCTAACAGTGCGAAGGAATGGTTTGTTTCATGCAATTTGTAAAAGCCAGGACACGAGAGGAAATGAATGCACCATTCCCCTGAAGAACTCAGCGGAGCACGCAAACAGATCTATCATATCTGCTTTGGAGTTGGAGTGGCAGTCCTCCATGGCCATACCTGTGAAAGGCTTTCAATACCAAAGAGGTCTGCGGCTAAAGAGTTAATCGAACTGTTCATGTCACTTTCCATCACAAAAGCTCCGAGTCGATATTATACTCCACGTTTCAGCACTGATCAGAACACCCAAAGACGGGAGGTGGCCATCTCCCAGGGTGGAGGTTGCCAGATGATGAGAAGCCACATTTTAGAGCACTTCAGATTTCTGCAGTGAGTGGCGGCAAAAATGGACTTTTTATCATGGGCCATATCAATGGAGTTCCTTCCAAAATGGTGATCGATACAGGAGCAAATGTTACCATCATTCGGAAATATTTAGTTCAATAATTTAAAAATGAACTCATTTGGACACCATTCTGTATTTTTGGATACATCCTGATCCTCATTTAGAAGCTTTCCTATTATGTGGCATCTGGTGATAAAATACACATAGATGGGAAGTTAAATGTAAACATCATGTTTGGAAGTGCTGCCTACTATCACATTATACTCAGACTGGAGTTTCTAAGGAAATACAATTTTTCCTTTCTCTTTAAAAATAACAAATTGCATTCAGCCTTTGAGGACATAACTATCCATCATCAGAAGAAATCATCCTGCTTTATTCGGTCACAAGAAAAATTACAACATCAGCATTGGCTAATTGAGACCCATAAAGTGACATAAAGTCAGGAAAATCCACCTAGAAAATGGCAAAATTAAACCCATAATTGACTTAAATGGAGTCTTCAAACACAAAATCTACCTGAAAGAAAACTGCGATCTACAGTCCTAGAACAAAACAATATTGAGCACTATAGAACAAAACAATATTGAGACTCATTCCATAGTCAAAACAGTGTCTTGTACCAGAAATACAAATCAGATGATGGAAAGGCTTTCCCATGGCAGCTGATACACCAAGATCAGTGAATGTCCTTAAAGAACTGAATAACAGTCCTACAGGAGGTCACTTCGGAATAATGAAGACCTTGCAGAGAGTTCATGAGCACTTCTGCTGAAGTAATGCAAAGGATGACATGCAAATGTGATTCCAATCTTGTGACATCTGAGTGAATCAGAACAGAAGAAACATAGTCGAGGCAAGCTGCACTGTTACAATGTAGTTGTTGAGATACAAGTACATCCTTGAATATATCGCCTTTGGCATTTCGGGACCTCTGCCACAAACTTCTGATACCAACAAAGACATCCTCGTTGCCATTGATTACTTCATTAAGTGGACTGAAGCATACCCTATTCCTGATCAAGAGATTGTCGCAGTAGCAGAGGTAATGATACAACACTGGATTTCCAGGTTCGGAGTGCCTCTTCAATTACATTTCAATCAAGAAAGAAATTTTGCTTCGGCCATAATTAAAGAACTCTGCAAGCTACTTAGTATTGGCAAAATTCAAACTACACCTTTACATCCCCAGTCAGACGGCACGATAGAGAAATTTAATTGAACTATGCTTAATAACCTCTGGTTTGGTGGTTTCAAAAAACCAACAGGACTGGGACAATAAATTATCTGTTTTTACTTATCGCATTACTATGGGAATGCGTCATCGAGTGGATGTAAAGCCAAGCCATAGGAGAAAGGACTTTTGGATCCCGAGTGCTAAGACAGAGTGAACTGCACAATTATTTGGATGTTGGTAAGAGAGGGACAACAATGCCGGTATTTAAAGACGTGTATATAAAAGGATGTTATTCGCTATTCACCTGTAAATAACATTCATCTATTTCCTGCCACATATGTAATCACCTTGTAGTTTGTAGCAGCTTATTTATGTTTCCATTAAATATTCGAGTTAATCATAAGTCGGATTAGTCATCTCAAGCCCCTAGACAGCCACCTAGGAATTAAGTTCACGTTCATCATATTTCTGGATAGAACAAAGCTTCCTACAATAATGGGGGCTCAGCTGGGATGAGCCAAGGAAGAATCATAGGAAGAATTATGACGAATATTACAAAAGAAAAGAAGTAATTTTTTTCGATTATTTTCACATTGTTACTTCTAAGAATAGTGTTATACTGTATTTTGAATCAAGATGGCAACTTTAAATTCGATACCTAGAATTTCTAATTCTTTAAGAACTGGGCCTACAAAACCCATTAAACTCTTACATCAAATTGTGTTTGGAACTTTAGGTAATTGAAAAAATAGAGTGAGATTGCGTAACTCTTGTGGTTTTCCATCTGATTTTAATATTGAAGAAACAAAACAAAAATTACTTAAAACTCTTACTCCATATGATTTTATTTCTGTGTGTAAATTGTTACATATTAATTATGAGTCAAGCCCTGATAAAAACTGTGATTTAATATTGAATAGTCTCTGTGATTTTAAGCTTCTAAAATCCATTAAACGTTCGAGTTAATCGTAAGTTGGATTAGTCATTTCAAGCCCGTAGACAGCCACCTAGGAAGTTCACATTCATCATATTTCTGGATAGAACAAAGCTTCCTACATTACTGTCCAAGAGCTTATCAGCTATTCCGCATCTCAGATGCTCTTTGGTTATGACCTTCATCTGCCTTGCAATGTCTTGTTTGGTCACCCTCAGGATGTGCCTTCAATCACCCGAGGAGTACATCCAAGATCTTAAGGCACAGTTTGAAGTGATGCACAATTTTGGGCACTAGTCAAGAACAAGTCAACTTGGTGACAAAGAAGATGAAGACCGATGCGACACCAGAGCTACAGGACATCCATTCAATGAAGGAGACATGGTGTGGTTGTGGAATCCCGATTCAACGGAAAGAACTCAGTCCTAAGCTAGTCACCTTGGGATGGACCTTACGCAGTCCTAAACAGGCTGAACAACGTCATGGTTCAGATCTGTAAGGTTATCGATCTCTAAGCCTAAAGTTGTTCATTGCGACAGGTTAGCGCCTTGCTATAGCCATAGTACATGGTGTATATAATGTAAATAGTACAAGACCATGGTTCTTTTTTTTTGTTTCGAAATTTGTAAATTTTTGCACTCATTTATTGATTTAGTATTTGATTTGTTTTACATTACTTATTGCATTTATTGTTTATGTTGTTTGTTACTGTATTGTAATGCGTATTAGTGCACCGATGCTTTAGTTATAAGCATGGCTTCCTGTTCAGGGATTGTACTGCCTGGGACGTGCAGTCCTTGGGAAGGGGGCAGTGTTACAAATTTTGTATTTAGATAGCTAATGTTAGTAGAATTATAATTGTTTTACTTTCCTACGCAATGCAGCACGTGATAAATGCAACATGTGAGAAAGCTATTGCCAGAAAAGTAAAAATACAGGACCATGTGCATTCAACATTGAGTAAACGTTTATCTCAGTAATTTATGTTTAATTTGAATAAATGTAATTGACTACTTTGCTAGCTGCAACTGTAATTCCTCTTAATGGTTTCTAGAAATCTCAAGAAGCAAAGAAATTAATTGAAACTTCTCGTAACCAATTAAAATGCTAAAAAATGCCAGAGACAGAACATCTCAGTTCAACTGTTTAGTTAGCTGTTCAGCGTGAGATTGGATTAAGTTTCTTTTTGCATTGCATTGTATTGTAACATTTTTAATAGTTAAGTACATACAGTCAAAACTCATTAATTCAGACACCCATAATCCGGACCTCAAAGCTACAAACTTTCTGTGCATGTGTCGTGTTGACTCATGCGCGTAAGACCTTTACAGCTGTGAATATGCGTGTGCGCATGCCCAAAATGCGTTTATGCATGCGCGTTTAATGTATAACGGACGGTATAAGCTAAGCTAAAATTATCTAATTCAGTTAATGTTGCAGATTGCGTTGTTCCTTAATCTTCGAATTGGATCCGGCTTATTATTTTTTGCAGACTGTTACAGCAATTTTATAAAAGTAAGCTTGAACTTTCGATTATGTCAAAAAGATTTTTCGATATATATTTACTAATATGTAAAGGATCTACAAAGCGAAAGTATGTTTCAAAGTCCATTAAACAAAAAGTGGAATTGCTGCAAAGAATGGATAAAGGCATATCCTTTGTTTATCTAACCATTCCGAAATCTGTTTATCAATTTCACACTGCTCTGCCGCGGGGGAACGCCGCGGCGGCGCGCAATGAATTGGATGTCGATCTGTCAGCACTATCCTTATCTTCAGGGCAGATGTTTTTATTTTATTTGGCTTATAACTCCTTACTAAATGTAGTATTTCATCTCGATGTACTCCGTCTTTGATATGATTTAAATCAAATTTCTCATCATTATAATTCGCTTCCGATAGCGAAGAAAGTAAAGTAAACAAATAAATATTAAGCTTTTTTTTTGTAAATTTTGATACCCATTAGATCATAATTGTTCTTTATTTCATAAATTATGGTTTCATATTTTTAATTTTATAATTTCTGCATGCCATCTTACCAGATTTAAACTGATGATCTATAATCCGGAAAAATCAATAATCCGGAATCGCCGAAATCCCGACGAGTCCGGATTAATGACTTTTGACTGTATAACCAAGGATGTGGAGTCATGGAGTCGGAATCGGAGTCGGGCAGATTTTGGGGTAAAAGGAGTCAGAACTGTTGTCACTAGAATCAGGTCTACTACGACTCCAGTTTTCGTTGGACAGTTTGAATTTGAAATAAAATGAATTGAAAAAAATTAATGACAAGCTGAGTTATTTTTATTTATGGACTGTATATATTAATAAATGGTTATTTTCTATTTTATTGAACTATTAATAAATAAATATAAGGGAGGAGGATGGATGTGATATTTGAATTTAATGATTAAACTGGTCCATTTAATTACAAATCTCACTGGTAAATTTAGGTAAGCAGCAATAGCAGCAACAACTCCTAAAATTGATGCCATTCTTAGGAAGTTAAAAGGCAAAGAAAGTCATCTATGAACTTTCATTAAGAATGAAATCATTCTCAGAACAATTGGAGAATTTGAATCAGGACAGTCAAACTGCAAAAGTAGCAATTGAGTCTCTATCATCCTTTCCATTGATAAATTAGATTTTGAGAAATATTTTTGGATAATACTTAAAAGGCTAAGCAAAGCGAATGAAAATAAAAAAACAAGAGCTTTTAAATAGAAAAATGAAAAAATACAAACAAGATTTCTACATGGCCTTTGAAGAAATACAGAAATACTTGCAAGACACCTCTTTTAGAACTTATAAAAATCTATTCTGAATAGTTAAAAGAAGTAGGCCTAACAGTAATAGCTCTTCCTCCTACTCAAGTTAGTCTGGAAAGTTCTCAGCTCTGAAGTTTATCAAATCTGATCTATGGCCCTCCAACAAAGAAAATCTTGTCGAAGTTGTACATTTTCTTAGAAATAACTAATGCCAGTTTTTTCATTTCATAATAAATGCTAATTAATATATATAATTTGCTATGCCATCAATTTTTTTCCTGTAGCATCTATTACTTCTTTTATATTAAAAAAATAAGCTGTAACCCATGTTAGATGTTTACATATATATATGAGGGAATGAGAGTCATTAAAATTCCAGGAGTCAGAGTCAGTCATTTTCCCTACCGACTCCACAGCCCTGAGTATAACCACTGATTATTACTGTGTGATACTGTGAACACTTGTACGAATATCTCTGAAGAAAATTTCAGCAATCTATTACATTTCATTTGATAAGAATAAATTTTATTAACCTTTTATCGGACTTATTCATTCAATCTATTATGGTTTGTTTTGGTTTTTGTTTACTTAACTACGGCAAAGCACACTAAGGCTATCTGCCCAAGGGAAGGTATGCCTCCGTGGAGGACTTTCTAAGGGAAACTGGCTCGTATACACGTTACACATGGGGAAAACCAGTAAAGCGCCCATGCAGTCAGCCCATTCGCGGGATTCGAACCTCAGACCGAACTACCAGTATTCAGTGACTTTTAACGCTCGGCCGTTGGTGAACTCTCAATCTATTACAGAGTTCGTACACATTTCTGCACACGGAAATTAAGTACTTTTAAGGACCATTAATGAAAAAAATTAAGGACCCATGAGCAAATGCAAACTGAATAAATTCAATTAAAAATATTATCGATGCCTGCATTTCACATTTGTAATAACATCCTAAAAATAAAATAGATCCCTAAGTAGTGTGCATTATTACTAAACATGAATTAACATAATTATTAATAAGTTTGAAAATAAGATAAACTTTAAGCAGCTGATCAAGTAGCATTAAATATTTTACACTTATTGGACATATTTGAAAGAAGTGACATTTACGTTTACTAACAATAAGCTTTATGTTGATTTTTTTTAATGTCCCATTATGTTACATACTTGGTCAGTCTAGAGATTTAGTAAATAAGCAGGTAGAATTTTATGTCAAACTCCATAGTTTAAAATAAGAAGTAAGATCATAATCAGCATGATTCATAACAAAAGACTGAATGTTGACACTGCTGCTGCTTGTCTAGAGAGAGACCTGCTGATTAGAACAAACATTAAAAGCCTGATGAAGGCGAGGTTGGCAAGTGTTGAAAGTTAGTCAGGCTCTGTTTGATGCAGTTAGTGTCGTAGCTTCATGTACAGTTCCAGGGGTTGTAACCCAGTTAATATACTTTAAGGTTCCAATAAACCATTAAAGCACCAGATATGATATGTTGTTTTGTATTATTTTAAGTCTCAGTAGATGCATTAGAATATGCTTTACTTGAATTTTTACATTTTTGTATTTTATCTTGTGACCACAGTGAGTATTAATGAAAGGCAATAATACGAGGGCTATCCAGAAAGTAGATTACGTTTTGGAATAAAAAAATAAACAAAGTATAGGAAACAAATTTTATTATATACAGATGAAAGCCACACTCAAATACTACTTTTCTACATAGTCACCATACAAATTAAGGCATTTATCGTAGCGATGTACGAGCTTGGAAATTCCTTCGTCGAAAAATTCGGCCACCTGCGCCTTCAACCACTTCGTTACCTCTTCTTGCAGCTGTGCGTCATCATCAAAACGATGCATAGCCAGCCACTTCGTCGTGAACATTGCTGGGAATAGGTGGAAGTCGCTCGGTGCCAGGTCGGGACTGTACGGCGGATGAGGAAACAACTCCCACTTAAAAGATTCAAGAACTTTACGAGTGACATTTGCCGTGTGGGGCCGGGCGTTGTCGTGAATCAACAAGATCTTAGAGCTCAACATTCCTCTGCGCTTGTTTTGAATTGCTCTTCTGAGTTTTTGGAGAGTTTGGCAATACCTTTGAGAGTTTATTGTAGTGCCTCTTTCCAGGAAGTCCACCAAAATTACACCTTTTCTGTCCCAAAAAACAGTCGCCATCATCTTCCTTGCCGACATTGTTTGCATGCATTTCTTGGGTTTTTGGGGAGAACTTGTGTGCCCCCACTGCATTGATTGCAATTTCATTTCACAGTTCACATGTTTCACCCATGTTTCGTCACCAGTAACGATGCGATCGAGTAAAGAGTCACCATCCTTATGGTAAGCGTCCAAAAAGTTCAACGCTGCAGCCATTCACTGATTTTTGTGGTCCTCTGTCAAGATTTTTGGAATCCATCTTGCACAAAACTTGTGGTAACCAAGCTTTTCGCTGATGATTTCGTGCAACAAACTTCGCGAAATTTGTGGAAAACTCAAAGAAAGTTCCGTTATTGTGAAATTTCGATTTTCACGGACTTTAGCATCGACTTTTTCGAGAAGTTCGGCGGTCACTATGCTGGGTCTCCCACTTCGATCTTCGTCGTGAACATTGGTTCGGCCATTTTGAAATCTTATGACCCACTGACGCACTCCACCTTCAGTGATAATGTTGTCCCCATACACTTCACGAAGCTGCCGATAGATTTCTATCGATTTACAGTTTTTTGCAGTCAGAAACCTTATTACTGAGCGCACCTCGCAGCTCGCGGGATTTTCAATTAACGCAGACATTTCAAACCGTCACAGTATCTGAACGGAGCACAGCACGAACCTCTCACTAGCACGGCTAGATGCAGACTGAGCTGCGCAACGCTCTGACCCCAAGATGGCCGCGCTAGCCCCGCCCCTAGCGGACACAGACGGAAACGTAATCTACTTCCTGGATGGCCCTCGTATGTAGAGATAATTTTTAAGGATAAGCAGTTAGTTATAAATAATTAAATTAGGTAGTTTGATATCCTTAGTCATTATGGATTTACATGACTACTATTAAATTTTATTTTTGAACAAAATTTATTAAAAATGCCCTACTAAAATCAAAATTTAATAAAATTTCATAGTTTAAAATACACGTAATTTATAGCATTGATTCTTAAACGATATTAGGATTATTACACATTAAAAGCTACAAAACATCTATGTTTTGTAACAAAAACACTCAACAAAATGTTTATCCATCGTTTTAATTTAAAGCCTTCCCAAATATTTTGGCTAGATTATATCGATTTCCTTCTCTTTAAGCATCTTTTCTAACAATTAGAGATTTGTCTTAATATGCAAACCACTGCCCTTGCTAGTTTCTGCATGCTTTACCTCCTAACTTGTCAACCTCTCCATAATGTACCTACGAGGGTTTACTTTATCTGCTAAAAGTTAAATAGTCCAAAACCTCCGGCAGACGTGAAGCATATTATCGCTTTGTCTGAAACAACTACAATATCAAACAACAGTTTAAATAAGAGGCTTATTTAAAAAGAACTTAGAACATAAAGGCACGTTCTGATGCTAACAAAATCAAGTACAGCTCATAATGACATAATTAAACAAGAACAGTCAAATTCAAACTAATAATGTGGAGTAGTGGTCAAAGACTATACAATTTATTTTAATCTGGTTCAGTAACTCTATCATATAAGGAAACAGAAACAGGAAAATATAGTAAAAGCTGAGATCATAAACAATTGGGTAATTTAAATAATAATAATAACTGCACATATCTTTAAAGAATAATTTTCTTTATGTATACCGTTTCTTTC
This sequence comes from Stegodyphus dumicola, assembly GCF_044657685.1. Lineage (NCBI taxonomy): Eukaryota > Metazoa > Arthropoda > Arachnida > Araneae > Eresidae > Stegodyphus > Stegodyphus dumicola. The sequence continues at coordinate 12,920,215 of NC_140772.1, read as the reverse complement.
TTCAACATGTTTCCTTTTCATTTTAGAATTTGGGATTTAATTAAGGATTTCTGTTATTCTAAAAAACACTAAATGCATTTAGAATGTATAGAAAAAGTGGCTAATTTTATTTCTTTAGTAATATGAACATTTAGAAGAAATATAAAATATATACGGTAAAGGCCGATTACAGAGCCGATGTGGCAGAATTTTTAGAATTTAGTGGCACACCAAACAACAAAATCTAGACATGGCAGAACTTTTAGAATTTAGAGGAGGCATTGGAAGCAGAATTTAGAAAGACACTAGGCAGCAGAATTTAGGATCCACAGAGATTGCATCAGGTGGGAAAATGCCTAATGCCAGCTATATGTATGATGCATTAGGACATATTAGATGAATCTTTTAAATTGTAAGTTTTCAATTTCTTTATAAAAAAATCCGTTTTTATAATCCCTGCACATGTGCTAAGATTAGAAGCACTTTTAATATTTTCCATGCTTGAGTCTAGTGAAAAGTAGAGAAAATAAAGGGAAGATAAACATGTTAAAAAAAAAGATTCTAGTATCAGAAGTAAAACATTCAAATATTATGTTTTCATTGTTCTTCCAGATGTTCTCCAAAAAGTAAGAAATTAATTGAAAACTTTCTGTAAAATGCATCCATTATGTGTAGATACCATGGAGACATTTCAAATTTTGTCACATATTTCTCAAATCTTCTAGAATCGTGGGCCTATAAATCTTGCTTTCTTCTAAACCTTCCAAGCTGCTATGTCTAAAATCCTAAAGAAAAATTACTCCTACGAATTCTATAACAGCAACATTCCAGAAATATTTTCAGAAAAAAAAATCAGAGGGGGAAAATGTAAAATTAATTTCAGAGAAAACTGATGCATATGTGACAATAAAATGGGACAACTCTTACCATAAAAAAATTAAAAAGAAAATATTTTTAATTAATTACATAGCTATTTTGCTTTTGCTAAGAAATGTTTTGTAAACTGTGCTTTATAACATTATACCTTGTTTATTTGGTACTACAGTCAAAAGTCTTTAATCCGGACTCGTCGGGACTTCGGCGATTCCGGATTATCGATTTTTCCGGATTATAGATCATCAGTTTAAATCTGGTAAGATGGCATGCAGAAATTATAAAATTAAAAATATGAAACCGTAATTTATAAAATAATGAGCAATTATGATCTAAAGGGTATCAAAATTTACCAAAAAAGAAGCCTAATATTTATTTGTTTACTTTATTAAACATTTCTTTCAATGCGCGGATGCGTAAAGCATACCTTACGCATAGCCGAAATTAGAAAATTGCAACCAGAAAACTATTTGATTTGTATTCTTGATATTTATAATGACATGGAATTTGATTTAAATCATATCAAAGACGGAGTACATCGAAATTAAATACTACATTTAGTAAGGAATTATAAGCCGAATAAAATAAAAACATCTGCCCTGAAGATAACGATAGTGTTGACAGATCAACTTCCAGTTCATTGCACGCTGCGACGTCCCCCCCCCCCGCGCAGAGCAGCGTGAAATTGATATACAGATTTCGGAATGGTTAGATAAACAAAGGATATGCTTTTATCCATTTTTTGTTTGATGGACATCGAAACATACTTTCGTTTTCTAGATCCTTTGGGAGCTCCAGCATCGGAAATTCTATTTGACATAATCGAAAGTTCAAGCTTACTTTTAGAAAATTGCTCCTACAGTCTTCAAAAAATAATAAGCCGGATCCAATTCGAAGATTAAGGAACAACGCAATTATCAACATTAACTGAAATAGATAATTAGATAATTTTAGCTTATACCGTCCGTTATACATTAAATGCGCACGCGAAAACGTATTCTGCACTTACGCAGTCGTAAATGTCTTGCGCGCACGAGTAAAACGCTTATGCGCATGCGTCGATGCGGCGCATGCGCAGAAAGATTTTAGCTTTGAGGTCCGGATTATAGATCATTCCGGATTACGGGTGTCCGAATTAACGACTTTTGACTGTATTCGGTTTCGAGGGCCGTAAAAAATCGCCAAAGTATTGTTGATGCCAATGCTGCCAAAAATAATTGCGACAACCCTAATAATTGCGGCAAGAAAGGAAGTATAATAGTAAATAACTATTTAAGATTGATATTTTAATTTAGATGAAAGGTTAATTTCATATAATACCTTTTTATTATTATAATTTATATGAAAAAGGCTAAACATGACTGAATGGAAGCATAAGAGTATATAACTATTTCAGATCATTCTTATAATTTATATAAAAATTGCTAAACATAACTGAATGGATGCCTGCATCGCTATTTCGCTACCGACTTATCGCTAAAGCATAATTTCATCTCGTTGGTTGTTCAAACGTAATTTTCTATAATGAATGATGCATTTTCTTTGAAAATATTCTTAGTAAAGTGCAGAATCGCTCACTTATTTGTTTGCCGCTTTTTACAAGGTAAAAACAATTGAATTTTTGTCAATTTTCTTTTACTGAAAATAGGTCGATGTGTACACAGATAAAGTCAAGGGTGTGCACAGTGCCATTTTTGTGCAATTCTAGGATTTTTTTTTAAAGTGAAAATGGGTCGATGTGTACATGGATACCGAATATGTGCAATTCTTAAAAACGCGTCAAGCAGTGCAGTGATTCTGCATTTTACCCAAAATTCTATTGCCGAGTTTTCGTCATGGTCAATTCCCAAATTGTTAATCCATAGTATATCAAAAAAAGGATTTAAAATCAAAAAAGGATTTAAAAATTAATCTAGTATTTCAATGGCGTGTTAAGAAATATAGAACTATATAAACTTACGCAATCTGAAATCAGCGCATACGCTAGATTTGGCGCGCTGTTAAATGGGCGCGTTTGCTAGATTTGGTGCTTTTGCGCGTACATTTTCGCTGCAATTTTTTTACGGCCCTCAAAACCGAATAGTACCGTTTATTTTTTCAGATTCAAGATATTGTATAAGTGGCCAAAATGGAATTTATAATATGGCAGCGAAAAATAAAAATGCTTTACTTTAATGTTATTTCTTAAAAATAATTACAATACATTAATATTTATCAATGTTACAATGTTCTAAAAAAAACATCGAAAATTTCTCAGATCTCGGAATTAAAAATTTTCTATAGAAACTGATCTCAAAATCGCCAAAATGTTGATAAGTCGCCAAATTTAGAACCGTTTAATAAAAGAATTCACATCCCCAAAAGCGAAATTAACAACGTTTAACAGCTCTTTATTAAACGAATTTCGAAATGATTATGTTTCATTTCTTGCTTAGAAACTCGAATATCCTATTATTTATATTAGAAATAGAAACAAATTATAACCCATGAACCCATTCAAAAGATAATCATATATGTCAGCGAATTGCCAAAAATATTCTTCCAAAATGCTAGTTTACACTCAAAATATCAGTCGTAAAAACCAGACAGAAATTTCAGATGATTAAAATTAAGGACCTTCTGCCGAGTTTGGGCAAAATTAAGGACTTTTAAGGACTCTTAAGGACCGTACGAACTCTATATTATTATGAACCTGTATGCATGCAACAATATGTAGAAAAAATTATATAATAAAGTATTAATTTTACCTGGGAAATGCCTCGACAGGGAGCATATCTGTGCCACGGGGTATTCCGAGGGGTCCAGGGTGCGAATCACCCTCCCTCGGATCCTCGCTTCCGGCTGCTTAAAGGATGCCAGTGGGCATAATGATGCCCGGGGGAGCGTGCACAATCCTTTAGAAGACCTAAGTAACAGAATATAGGTTATTATTTGTTTAAAAAGAAGAATTTATAAAGAATACTGCTCAGCTATTATGAAAACTACAATATAAATTATAACATTATTATATACTATTTTCTTACATAAATATTCAATGGATCAAGAAAAACAGTTATTAGCATCAATAATTTGAAAAACTTTAGAAATTAGAGATGAGTTTATTAGCCCAAATGGACCAATAGTCTTGAAACACAATTTTGTGTTGCTTCACCTTAACGTGTTGTGTATCCTCATTCAGAAAAATATAAGATATTTATGTTTTAAAGTTAATCTCTGTTACTGATGAACAAGCTAAGATATTTAATAGCAACAGATGCAGTTCCTTTTTTTTTTTTTTTTTACTTTTGAATCTGATTCAGTTAAATAAAAATTCCTGATATAAAAAATTAAGAACATTTAATTCACACAGAATAATTTATAATACATATTTTTTTACTTTTCAGATATACCTAATGTTCCCATATTAGTTTAAATGTATATTCATCTAGCTACCAGCACAGACTTATTCACCTAGAATGCTTCCGATGCCGAAGATTCGGTGACACTCAAAATTCCAGGGTTCGTACACATTTCCTTACATGAAAATTAAGGAGTTTTAAGGACTTTTAAGGACCATCAAAGAACAAATTAAGGACCTATCAGCAAACAAAAAAATGAATAGAATAAAGCAATTATCCATACAACCGACTTCATGCTTGTAATTTCACTTCACAGAACTAACAGAAACTAACTGTAACTTTCACAGAAACTAACAGAAGTGTGTATTATGCACTATTATTAAATTCAATTTAATACTTACCATAAAACAATTTTGAAAATTAAACTAACTCCCTACAAGTTACGAAGTAGATAACATTAAATTAGGGACATAATTTCTTGAAAAACATGTATAAGTGTATTTTACACTAATAACAGTCACTATTTTAGAGATTTACATGATTATTATTTGATATTTATTTAAACACAGTCAACTTTTATTATAATCACAATGTAAGAATATTTTGCAGATTAAAATAACTGATTTGTAAACATACAATTTATTTCTTTGGGTTTTTGAAAGATACTAGAATAATAAGCTAAAATAAAAGATACAAAACATTTGTGCTTTTTTTTAAATCTGAAATCTTTTCAGCTATTTTAACATCTAATTTATTTATGTCTATTTCCTTTTCTTTAACTATTCTTCTAAGTTCATTTGCTTTGATAAACAAATCAATGTTCCTGCTGGTCTCAGCTTCATCTGCTAAAGCATCTACTTCTTCATAAATATCTTTAATGTCCCTTTGAAGAAATTTTTTCTTCTGCTTCATATAATCAATTTCTTCCTCAATAATATTTTTTTTCCTCTTTGAATTTTCAGATTTAGTTAAAGATTTTTGTTCTTCTAAATACTGAACTTCTAAATAACAAACTCCACTTCTTGCAGAAGCTGCTGCTGATCTCATTTCTTTATTAATTTAGATATTAAGAACACCTCCAGAAAATTTTATGTAATCAAATACTGCATGTTGAAAAATATATGATGAGTCACTTAAATTTTCAATTTCAATTGCTTTATTTACAGAGAAGCCCCTTTCCACAGAGGCCTGTTCATGTGACAAGATAAGAATACTTGTCACAGTGAATACTTGAATAGTGAAAATATACATTATTTACTATATATATATATTATATATAATTTATTTCCTAAACAATATTGATTAATTGATTATATTATCTCCTAAGTTTCATTAAAGTAGAATTATTTTAAAAGAGTGAATCCATACTGCTAAGTTATATTTTGAAAGATGTATATATATTATATACAGTACAAAGTCCGATATCTGGACATCCAATATCTGGAATGATCTAAAATCCGGACCTCAAAGCCACCACCAACCAATTTTTTAGGGCTTTTTTGAAGGGAAGGGGTATGCTTTACGCACGCGCATTAGATTTTTTCCCTCATCATAAAAAAACATGTCGGAAATCCCGATTCTTAATCTCAGTTTGGCGCTAAATAAAATATCTCATTATTGAAGAAATAATTATTTTAGCATAAATTTGTGTGATTAGTAACTTGACTCTATAGCTGCGTATCTGCTTAACATAATCTCATACCGAAACATTTGTTAATTTTACACCAACTAATATTTTATATCCTTGATGCCGAAATCGCGAATCATTATTTATTGTATTTTGCTTTCATCACCGCATATTTATCAACGGATGACAACTTGAGTGATGAATCAAGCAGCGATGCCAAATAACAGAGTATTATCCGATTACAGATTTAAGTTTAATGCCCTAAAATCTTGACAAGGGGAGATTTAGCAGAAATTTCTTTCCTTATGCTAAAAATAGATTTTCTTATTGATACTCATAGGACAAACGATTATATTTAGTGCTATTTGAATTAAGAATAACTAATTTGTTATTCACATAAAGCCAGAACCAGCGCCAGATCTGGCATGGCCGCACCAGGCAGCAGAATTTAGCGAAGTTAAACAGAAGTTTTTCATTGCGATGACAATGCCCAATCATCAATCAATTAACGGAGGGCAAAATATATAGTATGGTTCTAAATCCAGAAAATACAGCTACTGATAGTGAAGAAAGTAACAGAGAGGTTACTGAACGAAAAAAATTTTGATTGACAAGTTATTCAGAATTCTCGACACAGCAATTACAGGACTTGAACAATGGAACTTAATAACTGAACAAGAAATTATATGTCTATAGTATTAGTCTAAAGTATTAGCAGAGAAAACAAATCAAACAACTCACATTGAAAGAAATGTTTAATAAAGTAAACATATAAATATTAAGCTCTTTTCTTTTGTAAATTTTGATACCCTTTAAATCATAAATGCTTCATTATTTCATAAATCACGATTTCATATTTTCAATTTTATAATTTCTACATGCAATCTTAGTAGATTTAAAATGATCTAATATCCGGAAAAATCTCAAATCTGGGATCGCCAAACTCCCGACGAGTCCCGACCTCGGACTTTGTACTGTATTAATATATATATATATATAATACGGAATGTATATTTTCAGTTACCCTTCTACCCAATAACTTTAGTAATTCCTGAAAGTTAATTTTGCGTCTAGTTAATTCAGGAAAATTAGTTTCAATTGGTTGTTTTCAGCTTTAAAAATATTAAAAAATTTTTAATTAGTTAGTTATTTTCAACTAATAATTGTATCGCCATTAGCAAAAATTATGCATTACTATCAACAACATAGGTTTAAACCAAATACTTAATTGTCTATTGAAGCTTCAAAACGTATTTCCGAACTTCACTTTTTCTCGGCTAGCGTTACCGAATTTGCCCTTGGCGACCTAAAATCGAAATGAAGCCAACAGATTTCCCGCGAAATCGATAACAGACCCTCTGCAGAAATAAACTCATAATCCCAATATCCCATACATATAGTATGTGCAAAAGAGAATAAACTCCGCAGAAGGTGATAAAAAATTAATTTATGGCTTAATTGAAACAAACACAGAAATTAAGCTAAGCAAAACCGTGTAAAAACAAATTGCAATGATAAAATAAAACTTAATTTTCATGTGAATTTTCAGCGCTGACTCTCCCATTCTAGAAATTTCAATTTGTTTCAGACAAAGACCACATTTAAGGATTGCCATCCATCAATATCCAGTCTTTGTAGTCAGCTTGATGAAGCCACAGTTTATTGAAAATGCACTTTCCAGGCATCTCGTTCCTATTGGATTGTGGGATAAGGGATGTGGCCTTCCAGGTTGGGATTGCTCTAATTTTGGCAAATATTTTCAGAATCCCCCTCCCCTTTTTTTTTTTCTCGAGCACCTTCATCATCACTTTCGCCTCTTAAAGAACTTTCGGCTTCATGCTTTCGTCACAATCTCCCTAAATTACTGGATAACACTTGTTTCAAAACATTGGGTGAATAGGCAATCAGACACCGATACTTTCGTTCGGTTAGCTAATTTTTTTTTTTTTTTTTTTTTTTTTTTTTTTTTTATCGTTTGCAACGCAAATCCGCCAACAGATTGGTTAAGGGCCATGTAATTTTAATTCCATATTCATGAGAAATCGTAATTCACACTTAGAACGGCAATCATTAGAAATGATAAGAAATGTCAAATGAACAAAATTAAGGACTGTTTATTCATTTTAGCCAAAATTAAGGACTTTTAAGGACCAAACATCATTTTTGAAAAAATTAAGGACTTTTAAGGACCGTACGAACCCTGGATTCATGTTACAACCCCGAATGCTGCCTAAAATATGGGGAAAATCACTTGAAAATGTACCATAACTAAAGAAGATCAACCTTTACATTTTTGCATTGGCTACATCAAAGGCATTTGACTATGTTAAGATAGACAATTCCAGTTTTCTCTCGTTTACGAAAGCCTTTGTAAATATCACCTACATGGACTATAAATATCACCTACATGTGTAAATATCACCTACATGGACTCAATAGACTATGTAACTAGTGTGCCATGGAGTTGTTGAGAGCGAAAGCCAAACTTCCAGAATAATCGCATTTTGATCACAGATGAATTCATTCAGGCGTTTAAGAGAATTTAAAAAAAAAAAAAAAGAAGAAGAAGCTGTAATTGAGCTAGCCTGTAATAGAGGGGTACATTTAAATTTTGTCCTGGTTTGGGAATGGGGACAACTGTTGCAATTTTCCAACAATCAGGAAAGTAGCTTTTCCTAAGCATAAAATTAATAAGAAAAATAATCTAAACTATAAGCATTATGGCAAAGTTTATGATCAGGCAATTCAAAATAGAATCTAAGCCTGGGCCTTTTTGTGCTTCAGTTTTTCAATAAATTCTAGAACCACCATGGGATCAGTAGGCCTTACGTCAGGCGCATGAATTTGAGTTAAAAATTTTTCAACACCTGCATGTATGTTTCTCTGTATAATCAGACAATTACACTAGGCATATCTGAGGGGGAAACTAGAGTAGTAGTCAGAGCCTAGGCCTATAGTAAGGCTGGCAGCTAAGCTTCAGCTTTTTCACTGTCTGTAAATGCCATCTGTGCATTGTTGACCATTTCAAGGCATGGATGGGTCGATATTGTTTGCATAATTGGGTGGCAGTGCGCCTAACCGATCTGCATTCAATTGCTAGGCACTTGATGTTTCTACTCTGCCTATTTTTTATGCATTTGGGTTTCAGTTCTTATCTGTTTCTCTATTCTGAAAAATTGGACATGGATACTGGGATCACATGACCTTTGCCAAAGTTTCCACAAGAAATCCCATCACTTCCTTGAGTACAGACTCCAAATTTTGCATGCACCTGTCAAAGTACGAATTGCTAAAAATGTTCATAGGGGGCAGTATGTTCCAAAATAAATCTAAAACCATCCCAATTAGTTCAGACTTCCTCCAGTAATTTTGATTATCGATTTTTAACATCTAAGGTTATCAAACCAGAGTAGTAATCAGAGCCTAGGCCTTGTACAACTTTTTAATTTCATGCTGAAAATATATATTGCAGAAAGCAGCCAGATGAAGAACTGCAGTAGTAAGTGAGGAAGGTAGGAGCTATGATCTGTATATGGTTACTCTGACACCTGATCTATGGATCCGTACATGGTTTCGCATCGACAAGTATGAAATTTTCCATAATTCATATGCGTTCTTGTTGATCATTTTTCTCACTGTATAATTTAGAAAGTTGATTAAAAAGTGGAAAATACTCTTATGAATGACATCAGTACCAAAATATTTTTTAAATACAGTAATGCATCTAGAGTACAGCCCCCGACTCGGTTCAGTCTTCTCCGAACTCGACATACTCTCGAGACTCTCCATGCTACAACTCGTGATACACTCAATGTTAAGCACTAGAATACAGCTCCCGACTCAGTTCAGTCGTTCTCGAAGGTCAACACACTCTTAAGATAAAACTCTGATGCACTAACTTGCGATACACTAAAAGACTCTCTCTACACACTCGACAATCAACTCAATACTAGACTGAAGATCAACTCAATAGACTCGAGATACTACTGCTACTCCACGTACAGACAGGGCCTGCATTCGAGAACATTCTGGGTCAAACCAGTAAGAAATGGATCTAAATGGTTCTCCGTCCGTCTACAGCATACTGCCAATTTTGTTGCCAGATGTCACCAAATGGACGATTTCTCGCCATATCCAGCAATTCTAAACCTGCTTTGTGGAGAAGCTATCTTATTGCAGCTGGACCCTTTGGAACAGTACTTTTAAGTCAATTTTTTAAAAGTGTTCTGTTTTCAGGTTTTTAGAATAATTACGTAATATCCTGACCTTTTTCTCTTTTGCAGAATTTCAACATCTAAAAAAAAAAATAAATAAAAAAAAAAAAAATAAAATAAAATAAAATAAAATTCTTTATCAAGCAGATTACAAATACTGGAAAAAAAGGTGGACTTGCTGAAAACTCCTCACTGTGCAACTGAAGCTCAACCAAAAAATTCAGAATTAAATATATTCCCATTAAAAACTGAATTAGAACTTCAAATTTTTGAGGAAATGTTTCTTGACAACACAGCTTCTGTGATATTGTAAAATAATAATTTTTTACATTAATCTTAATAATTTCATCATTTTATATCATCTTATAAAGTAATTTCTTTTACATTTTTACTTAAACCAAAATTTTATAATTCAGTATTATCTTATTTTCTTTATATAAAAACTAACTGCATAAAATGCAGTAAAATATAAATATGAAATTTAAAGCAATGAAAACGTTATGATTTTATAAATAAATAAGTTTATAGATAAGTTTATAGATAAGTTTATAAATAAGTTTATAAACTTATCTATAAACTTATTTAATATTAAATGTTACATTTGCATTTTATTTTGAGGAAAGTTAGATTTCTTGCATGTTTCTTAAGTGTTCTGTGAAGTTGAAATAATTTTCTTAAATAATTATTTTTAGATCAATAAATTAAATTATATTAATGGTAAAGGAGACTACCAAATCGTAACGAATATTTTAAGTGATGTCGGACATACTAACTGAAGAGTACAGTTGGGTATACAGTAATGCATCTCCTTTTTTAGTACTTTTATTGATAAATTATTAGTACAAGTTTGTAGTTTGGTCTTTGAATCTTAACATTATTTTAATTACCAGACTAGCTGTTTAAAAACAGTCATGCATGTATTAAAAAATTCAAAAATTACTAATCATGTCAGGATATAATATATTTTCTTGAACATTTAACTGCATTATTTTTATACAAATTTGATGCTCTCAAAATCTATTAGGGTACCTTAATTTTCCAGTGAAAAAATAATAAAATAATATAATCCTACATTTCGAAACTATAAAAATTATATTTCATTTATTTAATGAATAAATTGTTGCAAAATATCTGAAATTCGTAGAATTTTATAAAATAATGTAACCATAGCTGTTAACCTAATTTTACATCAAATATTTCGATAATTATACATGAGCAAATAAATACCGCTAGAGCATTTAGATGTTTAATCTAATATTAAACAGTTATTTAATTCATCCTTATTGCTTATGAGAGATAACGGAAATTTAAAATTTTCTTTTAATTATGAAAAAGGCATAGAAAAGTTAAAGTTGGCTATGGAGTTTTCAGATATCGATAGTGCAGAATCTGGTGCCGAAACAACGAAAAGAAAACACCAGCGACTTCAATTCTACGATTCTTGAATGAGTAAAAAAAGTAAACAAGTAAAAAAGTACTACAGTAAAAAAGCTAGCGAGCTGTGCTTGCCATTGCCACCAGAGTGCACACAAGGAAAATATTTTCAACCAGAATTTTCTGCATCTGTTTCAGCCAGTCCTCACTGGAGCTCTGGGGACTATAATACTCGAAAAGCACGTTCATCAGAAGGACCCAATAAAGGTTTCATACTGTTGCATTCCTGTACAGGTTCATGCAATTTGGAGTGGTTAATGACAACATTTGATGAAGTAACAAAGTATTTACCAGTATTACTCAGCGTGGGTAACAAAGTATTTACCAGTATTACTCAGGACAGCTCCAAAAACATGTTTACAGCCATCGAAAAACTGTGACAAGCACGCTGAAAATATCAGCAACACAGCCTTCAGGCTATAACAATGAAGACAGCTTCACGGCGAAGCACTAGAGTACAGCTCCCAACTCGGTTCAGTCCTCTCCGAACTCGACGTACTCTCGAGACTCTCCATGCTACAATTCGTGATACACTCGATGATAAGCACAAGAATACAGCTCCCGACACGGTTCAGTCATTCTCGGAGCTCAACACACTCTTAAGATAAAATTCGATGATGCACTAACTCACGATACACTAAAAGACTCTCTCTACACACTCGACAATCAACTCAATACTAGACTGAAGATCAACTCAATAGACTCAAGATACTACTGCTACTCCGCGTACAGGCAGGGCCTGCATTCCAGAACATTCTCAGTCAAACCAGTAAGAACTCGATCTAAATGGTTCTCCATCCGTCTACGGCATATTGCCAATTTTGTTGCCAGATGTCACCAAATGGGCGATTTCTTGCCAAATCTAGTAATCCTAAACGTGCTTTGTGGAGAAGCTATCTTATTGCAGCTGGACTTTTGGAACAATACTTTTAAGTCAATTTTTTAAAAGTGTTCTGTTTTCAGGTTTTTAGAATAAATATGTAATACCCTGACCTTTTCTCTTTTGCAGAATTTCAACATCTAATCTTAAAAAAAAATTTAATTCTTTATCAAGCAGATTACAAATACTGGAAGAAAAAGGTGGACTTGCTGAAAACTCCTCACTGTGCAACTGAAGCTCAACCAAATAATTCAGAATATATTCCCATTAAAAACTGAATTAGAACTTCAAATTTTAAAGGAAAAGTTTCTCGAACAACATATGTCTGTGGTCTTGTAAAATAATAATTTTTACAATAATCTTAACAGTTTCATTATTTTATAAAGTAATTTCTTTTACGTTTTTACTTAAATCAAAATTTTATAATTCAGTATTATCTTATTTTCTTTATATAAAAACTAACTGCATAAAATGCAGTAAAATATAAATATGGAATTTAAAGCAATGAAAACGTTATGATTTTATAAATAAGTTTCCATTACATTTGCATTTTATTTTGAGGAAAGTTAGATTTCTTGAGTGTTCTGTGAAGTTGAAATAATTTTCTTAAATGATAGAATAAGATAGCCTGTTGGTTATGCATTTAAATATTAAAGTGAATTTTTATTTTTAGATAAATAAATTAAAATATATTAATGGTAAATGAGACTATTAAATTGTAATGAACATTTTGAAGTGACGTCAGTCATACTAACTGAAGAGTACAGTTGGGTAGGTGCCAAAAAAAGAAGGCATTTAAATCCTTTAAGTTATCATAAGTTATTTTATGTAAGTCAACATTTAAAAATATCGGGTCAGTTCATAAATTTGTGCGCATTAGGAGCATACGTGGAATTCACTATGACGCATTTATTAAAACAATACAGTTCTGAACCTGTTGAAACTTGTCATTGTTTGACTAACATATTATTTAGTTCATCACCAACTTTCGTAAATATCGAACATATTTTAATACCCATAGAAGATGAATATAGATAATCAGTACAAACGTGCTGTGCTACATATTTTATTTTCGTGTGGTGAATCTGCCAGGTTTGCAGTGATAAAAATTAATAGTGTGCATGGCGAACACATTTATTACTGTAAGGACTGCCCAGAAATGGTTTAAAAATTTTTAAGTTTGAAAAAGCAGCATTGATGATGAACCCGGTTCAGGACGTTTTGAACTGTTAGAACCAAATCAAATGATTCATTCAGAAGTTTATAGTGAACAACTTTGCCGTCTAAACTCAAGAATTGATCAAAAAACGCCCATGATGGGTGAATATCAAGAAAGTGTTGTTTCATCATGATAATGCTAGACCGCATACAGCTCGAACAAAGCTGCAAAAAATGGGTGAATTTAATTGGGAGCTTTTGCCAAATCCTGCTTACTCCCCAGATATTGCCCCGAGCGATTTTCACTTATTTCGTGCCTTACAAAATTTTTTACTGGGAAAAAAATTTAACTCTAAACAGGATGTACACAATGAACTTTCAAGTTTTTTTTGCATCAAAACCAGAGTCTTTCTACAGCAATGGCATAAAAAAGCTGCCTGTAAGATGGCGAGACATTGTAGATAATGGAGAAAATATATAATTGATTAAAATGTTAAATTGTGTTTTTTTATATTATTTAAAAATTTACCAAAAAAAATGTGCACGAATTTATGGACTGACCCAATATATTTTTATGTACCTCATCATTTACAAAATATCTTGATAATTTACGTTCAATTAATTTCATAATATGAAATCTGGGTTTTCATCCACAGAGAAAACGTTGGCGCTTCGGGAAAGAACCTGTTGGTGTCGTTGCATTTTTACTCGCCAAGCTCGCGGTTCATTGACGATGAACCGAGCCGTAAACATGATTTTTAGTGCATGTAAAGATTTTTAGTGCATTCCAGTTAGCAGACAAAACAATATATTAAGCATATGGTAGTAAAAATTCACAGATAATAAGCATGTAGATGTAAAACTCTGCGGTTGAACGTGATATACAAAAATAAATTTGTATTAAATTCAAGTTAGCACAGAAAAGAATAGATTAAGCATAAGACAATATATAAGCATTTATAATGGAAATAAAAATTTATTTAAAAAATATAAATTAATAATAATATACTGAAATTAACCGGTTAAACGTGATATATGGAAAAAAAAATTGTCTTAAATTCCAGTTAACACAGAAAGCAATATATTCCTTACGACAGCAGTAGTTTGCCAATTTTGATGACCATGGTGATGCATCAAACTATTCTGTCATCTTAGATAACCAATAATATTTTTTATTTCAATTTAACCATCTATTTATGTCACACCTGCCATCCTCTGAAAGGTTATTGTTAGAAAAGCATTAACAATATATTATCTTGTTAAAATTTTACATCATAAAAATTGATTTATTCTCATACTTTTAGATGACAATAACCAATAATGAAAATAAAAGCATTACTTAATTATTTAAAATGCGCATGCACACTTTTGCGGTCTACGAAAACAAATTATTTTAGAAGTTGGAAACCTCATGGTTCTTAGAGCTGTTAATAATTAAGAACACAACGTGAACAGCCGTGTTACAAATTAGCATTCACCCCTCCTTTCATCCCGAACCAAAAGCCTCATCTATCTAAGAAAATATTTCTACCTATTCGTTGTTAAAAAATTCAGAAAAAATAATAAATAAGAGAAGAATAATATAAACCTGCAAATGCGAACAACGACAGTGATAATTCAACAAAATGAACACAAGAGGAATGGTTGCAAACTTCGAACAAGCGAATAGGATAAATCCGCTGAGTTACCAGGTTTGAACTATTTTCAACAAAGTTGCCGATATTTACATTTACCAGGTTCTCTGCGGAAGTGCTTCTTGAAATCTGCCAAATTAAGCTACACCCAGCACCCATAGCTCTCAGTCTTCGAGTCAAATCTTAATTATTTGAAAAATTGAATAAAATAAGACCAGTGTTCCGGTGAAGAGTGCTATTAATACTAGCTACTAGATGCATATGTGAGTCTCCCAGAAGAAATAAATCTAGAAGAAATATTAGCATCTGGGATGCTAATATTTTTTATTCTAATATTCCTTTATATTCTAATATTCCTTTTATAATTTATGCTAATATTCCTTCATGCTTAAATGCATGAAGGAAGGGGAATATATTTAGGGTCTGAACCTGTTAAGTCAAGAAAACTTTAAATGAATTAGAAGACAAAATAAAATAGCAGTTTTATCTGATCACAAATCTTTTTTTTTTCTCAAAATTATGTTTAATCCTAATTTGTTCTGTTATTTAATTTTTATGATGCATTGTTACTAAGTTTGTTATATCTCCATTTGTCAGTAATTGGGCTGAATTAAACTGACAAGCTGACCATTTAATAATGAGGGCATATGCTTATATGCTCCTCAGGGCCCATGGTCAAGAAAACAGATTTCAGGGCACTGCAGACCTTGGCCCATTAGGGCTGTTTGCACCACCGAGTTTAGTTTTAGTTTATTACCGTATTTGCTGGCGTATAAGATGCACCCTCTTTTTTATGCACATTTTTGAAGGATAAAATTTTATTACCGATCATTATAATGAATTTACAGTATTTTAAATTTAAATACAATGTAATACTTTATACCCGCAAATCCATCTGGAAAAGTGCTTTTAATTTTCTTCATCAAACCCTAAACACTCATCACCAGAGTTAAATGAAGAGTCACCTGAAACCTCTCCTAAATCAGCATTCGAGTCCTCATACAACAAATTGTCCTCTGTACCATCCAGTGTATTACTAATGCCACACTTCTTACATGATTTAACCTCTGCCTCTGTTTTCACAGCATCCCATGATGCTTTGACCCATTCACAAACTTTTGAAATCCTAGGCCTCCTTCTTCCTGATGGTGTAACTTCAAAATTTGAAGACTGCATCCAGCTTGCATGCTATGTTATAGCAAATTTGATGTTGTTTTTGAGCCATAATGTGCCAACAAATTTAAGAAAACCAAATGGTAGAAATTGTTGCCCAAAGTTTCAAAAACATTAAAGTTTAAACAAACCCAGCTGTGATCATAGATGAAAGCACATGTGCATTTACAAAACTCTACGTAACTGTAATATTCCCATACTCCACAAGGAAACAAGAAAAAACTCGCATAACTCCAGAAAAGAGGAAATTTCTAGAAATTAATGTAATAAAAAATTGAGTATCGACGTACAAGACGCGCCTCATTCTTCGGACCTATTTTCAAAGAAAAAAGTGCGTCGTATACACTGGAAAATGCACTAATTAAAACTTTCTTACATTTATTGGAAAAATATACTAATTTTATATGCTTAATTTCATTCACATAACTATGCTGACTGTAATTATTGGCTATACTACTTAATATTTGAATGAAGAAATGTAAGTTTTACTTGCACAAAAACTATGAGCATATGTTTTATAGCAATATGATGTACACAAAAATGATACACAAAAACTATGAGCATATGGTTTTATAGCAATTTATATGAGCAAAGTTTTACATAAAAATGTAAATAAATCATAAATGTGTCAGTAATATAATTTCAATACAATGAGATATAACAATAATCACTCAGAAAATCTGACATGATCATATCTGTCTGAAATGACTGTGTGTAAAACTGCTATTGTGACATTATACTGATTAAACTAATGTAACGTTGTGTGACACCCATACAGATCTTTAAAGCAGCAATTCTCAACAGGTGGTGCACAAGAGAAAAATAGGTGGTATACAAAGAAACTAAGTTAAAAAATTCTGTGAAGAAAAAAAGAACAATTGATAGAAAATTCCTATGATTGAACTTCAACTGAATATTTCAAAAATAACAACTTTTGGCTGAACCGAAAAAAAGAATTTAAAGGCATTTCAAATAAAGCTATTAAATTTTTATTGCCTTTTCGCACAACCTATTTGTGTGAACAAGAATTTTCTTCCGTGTTTTATTAGAAAAATAAATACAGAACAAAATTAAAAGTGGATCACACTTAAAGCTAAGTGAAATAAGGCCAGACATAAAGAAATTGATCTCTCTTAAACTGCCCCAAATTTTACCCTAAATTTTAGAATTTAAGTATTATAACCTAAATTTTCATAATTAAAATGGTAACCAATTTTTAATCTAATATTTTTATGTGTGCATATTTAATACAAATAGCCAATAGCTTGTGCAAATGTCAAAATGAATATTTTTTTAAATACAGTCAAATACCGAAAATCTGCTGACCTGAAATCTGCGCTGCCTCTCAAAATATAAACATTCAATTTATAGGTTTCGGAAACTGCAGCATGGAGCACGAAATATTGAAAAAAAAAAAATACTTAATGTTTAATGACATCATAATTACCAAATAAAATTAGTCATAATGGAAATTCCAAATTATTGACATCATGATAAAAGTTTTTTTTCTGTCCAATCCAAACAATTCTTTGTCCAATCTGCATCGAGGTAAAAAAAGCAGACGATTAACTCAACTCTTCTTTCAAGTTCACGCTTCATGTTGTTGTACTTTCTGAGCTTTGTTATGTCCCGAGATTGTTTAGTGATGTCGTTTTTTTTTTTTTTTTTTTATCCAGATATTTTGTGAATAAATTATGAATATTTTAAATTTCAGCACTTTTTAATACAATGACAGATAACAAATACACTCGGGATTTACTGCTTGCAACACTGAAAAACGTAAACACGTTGCATTGACAGTAATGAAAAAAGTGGAAATTCTGCTAAAGATGGAGGCAGGTGCTACTGCTCGGTTTATAGCAGAATCATATGGAATTGCCACATGCACTGTGTATGATATACGGAATAATAAAGAAAAGCTGTTGAAATTTTACAGCAATAGTGATTCTAACACCGGAATCCAAAAACCGGAAATCTTTACGAGGCGAAATCAGCAAACCTCGATGCTGTCTTGTACGAGTGGTTCCGGCAGCGGCCCGAGTGATGGGGTACCAATTTCAGGACTACTCCTGAGAGAAATGGGGAAGCAGATTTATGCTGATTTAAAAATAGAGGAGCTTAATGTAAATGAATAATATAATATAATCAATTTATGTATGTAATAATAATTTAATGTATATAATAATTTAATTAAATATATCTAATATACCTTATTTATTTTGCAATTTTAGCCTGAATATTATGATTTATCTTTTCTGTCACAAAATCTGCAAAATCCTAAAATCCGCACAACCTCTGGTCCCAAGCTTTGCGAATTTCTGGACTTCTACTGTATTTCTATTCAGAACTGAATAATAATTATTGTAAAATGTACTGGTGGTACTAAAGTTTTTCAATTTTTGTTTAGATGGTATGTGTTAGCCAAAAGGTTGAGAACCGCTGCTTTAAAGAAATTAAATTTATGTCACTTTGTTATGTTACATTCATGTCACTGTGATGTTATAAAAGTCGCAGTGTGACATAACATCAGTATCGCAGCATGACTTTATTACCATATTCAAAGAGAAAGAAACAACAAAGAAAGAAGCCAAGGGAAAAAAATTCATATCTTACCTCTCGGTCTCCACATCCAAAGGGCGTTTTTGCCCACGCCCTTCTGGGCGCTCTCCATTCCTGTAATAAACAAAAGTACATACAATTAAGTGAATTATGACTGCACATAAATTTAGATAGCTCTAAATTTTAATTTACCACTGAAATACGGGTTTAATTTTTTAATTTTTTAATAGCACATTGGATCTATCTATTTAGAAATTGCCTAAAGATGAAAAATTTGCAATAAAATTTTTACAAAGAAAAGCCATTCATGATAGAAAATTAGGTTTAAACTATAGTCCAAGAACCACGAGATGAAACTATTTCGTCTTTAACCTTTTAGGACCTATGGATTATTCCGTATTGAAAGATGGCTTTCCATATCATTACATGCAAAATACTCGTCAGATTTTGATAGATACGAAATCTTTTTGAATATTTTTTTTTTTTTTTCCATTACATTTTTCTTCTCAAAATCACTGGGAACGGAATATTCCCCCTATCTCCTGATGCGCTCAACAGGTAGTGGGAAATAGCAATCGTTGGAGAAAGATGTTACAATGTGAGGTTCATAAACAAAAACTTCGTATCCAGCCACACTATCTACTGATCTCAGGGCGATTTTCGTGCCGAAACCGAAATTGTCGCAAAAATTTTTGTGTATGCAAAAGATTTGTGAAACAAAATTTCTTCTACAAAAGAAAATGCAATTTGCACTGAACCCATGAATTACTTTTAAAGAAATTAATATCACTTAATTTAGAAATAATTTCTTTTAGCATGGAATAAATACCTAAACAGGTATCTTACAATTATGTGAAATAACATAATCTTCAAGTATCATCAGAGCTAGACCCAGTCCCGTAGGCGGTCGATATTAGCTCCTGAATTTCATTTATTCTGACCTTTATTTTGCATGTGTTTCCTTCGGGATTCTCATACAATGTCCTATTTTAGGACACCATCCTGTGATGACAATGATTTTAGTGATGCTGGTTCCGAGCAGTCAATTTTTTCGTTACCCAGCACATCACGAAGAGGATTTATGAAGAACCCTGCGTCTTACCAAGCAGTTAAACCAACGAAAACTAAAAAGAAGAAATTAGATAATACTCCAGTTTCTCAGGAAGAATTGCATACGATGATTCGGAAATTATATCCAAATACCACTCCACTTTCTCAGGAAGAAATACTGAAGTTAAAAGATGAAAATGTGGAATTGCCATTTTTAATTGAAATGATTACTAAACATGGAATTGATGAAATCCGAAGTGTAATGACAAAACAGGATGACACTCCTAAAGAAATGCAGACCACCAC
The DNA here is from genome assembly GCF_044657685.1 of Stegodyphus dumicola. Classification (NCBI taxonomy): domain Eukaryota; kingdom Metazoa; phylum Arthropoda; class Arachnida; order Araneae; family Eresidae; genus Stegodyphus; species Stegodyphus dumicola. Next base: position 12,899,990 of record NC_140772.1, on the reverse strand, counting down.
ATCTCCAAGCGTAGAAGACGAAAAGAAAAGAACTTGTATCAAAGAAACTCAAAAAACAGAAGTATCGAAGAAACTCAAAAACCAGAAACGATCAACAGCGAATGGAAAACTCCTAAAAAGGTAGCAAAAATAGTAGATGAGCCGAAACCTATGGATATTGACAGATTAATAGATTTCAAATCCTGCAGCAGCAGCCAGATGAAGGAAATAACACGAATTACAAAGAACCACAACCACCCATTGTCTTCCCTCATGATGAGATTGATTGGCTCGAAATGGATGAATTTCTCAAAAAGGAATGCAAGAAAGAATATGAATCAGTAGTAAAAGCAAAAAACATCTATGTCTATATGTCAACGATGACTGACTACAAAAATATATGCAGAAGTCTTTTACAACAAAAAGCACTCTTATCAACTACATAATGAAAAACTGCTAAGAGTTATTTTGAAAGGGCTCCCAGCTTCAGTGAAGGCACAAGCAATTCTGGAAAATTTAGAAAGCAGAAAATACCCAATACTAAAAGTGAAACAGTTTACAAAAGGACACAAGGATAATAAAGAAAAACTACCGATTTTTCTACTTGAACTTAATAAACAAGGACAGCTAATTCACAATTTAAGCAATGTCTTCAGTTTTTCAGTTACCATCGAAAAATTTACGCTAAGGAAAAGACCGGTACATTGCTACCGCTGTCAAGAGTGGGGACTCTCACAAATGTATTGTAATAAAACAGAGTGCTGCAAATGTGGTGAGAATCAGAAAAGTAACACCTGCCAACTTAAAAAAGAAGAAAAGCCGAAATGCATTTTTTGCAATTTAGATCATGTTTCGAGTTATTGTAGATGCATTGAATATTGCAAGAAATTCGAGAAGAAAACACAAAAGCCCCAGCCAGCAGCTCCTAAAAATGATAAAGAAAACTTCTCTGAGATGCTAAAAACAGCAGACATCCCAGAAAAGTTAAGCACGCCAAAATTTCCTACAGTCAGAAGCTTTAAAGGAAAATCAAACCACCTAATGATATCAGTGAAGCAGTCACCTGGCTAAATAATGACAAGATATCTAACTTCTTAAAGATGATAATAGCACAAATTGGAAGAATTCAAGCAGCGAAAAACGCCAGCAGATAAGCTCAAAGCGGGATTCCGAGCAGAAATGATCATGATGAACTTTGCTGACGAAAATTAGACAACTTCAGACTTCTCCAATAGATGTCAGCAGATGAGACCTTCACTAAGCCTAAATCTCCTTTTCTGGCCAGCTTCTGCGACCACCGATAGATGGAGCCACAATATCATCGCAGCTAAGCCTAACATTGAATTTTGCGCCCACTTACGGGATGACCAACAGATGGCAGCACGTATGCACGAGATGAACTTTTTACAAGCACTTATGAAGTACTTTTTTCTTTCCAAATAGAAGCGAAATGCTTCTGAAGGCATTTTTTCTTTTCATGCAAATATAATTCTGTTTTACTAAAATTAAGGATTATGAAATTTATTTTTATGTAACTCTGCAAAAAGAAATCTTCAGGTGTCTTTATTCCCCTTATTTTTCTATTATTATCATCATAAAAAATAATAGCATTTACCTTAAAAATAATTAGATTATTTAAAAAATACAATCTGTAAGCATTTTCTTTAACATGATATAAGATCCATTTATTTTAAATACTTTTCTAAAATGTTTTATAAAAAATAAGAAAATAATGTAAGCACAAAAAAAGTGGTTGAAAAGTTATGTAAACTTCAGTACCCCTAAAATAAATAAATAAAAAATGAAAACAATTTCAGTTTTTATAGGATAAATATTAGGTCCAAACGGGCAAATTTTTCATTTATAGACACATACATGCTTGGAAAGCATTTGGGCTAATGCTACTTTGGACTAAAGTATTTAAAAGCTACATATCTTTTGAATTTAGGACAGACTGTCTTGCACACTTAAAATAAAAATGTTTTATTAATTACACTACTTGCTTTAAAACTATGTTTCTTAATCAAAAATTCGTTAAATTTTTATAAAACATAAAATAATACACTTATAAAAAGAGCCTGAGGCAATTTATTACAATTAAATTGTTTAATTTCCTTAATGAGTTTGATGTTTTAATTTCTATTTAACTACTTTTGTTAAACTTCAATTTACAATATAAAATTAGTTAAATTTTTACAAAATATAAAATAATTACACTGATCGCTTTAAAACAATGATTTTTAATAAAAAAATGTGTTACATTTTTTTAAAATATAAAATAGACAATAAAAATATGATAAATGTCAAATTCAGGCTTTCAAGTGCCCATGTTTGGGTGGAGGAATATATTATCCAAAATTTAATGACTATAAGCAACATTGTTTTTCCACAATGCGAAAACATACATACGTTCATGCAAATTCTCATTTTGTTTCTTTAAATACAATACAGGGCTATAATATTTGGTGGCAAAAATTTCAAAAGTGACTCGGACATTTAAAATGATTTGACACAAAATGCCGTTTTGAAACTAATAGCCCTTCTGGGCTAATTCCCATTTGGGCTTTAGAAAAAAATTATAAAATTAAAAACATTAAAATAAAAGCTGAAAGATTTTAAATTTTATATTACACCCAAAGGGAATTCTTTTAATGTTTTGTGTGTTACCTTTATTTCTTTAATACCCTGTTCTTCGCACTTAAACCATGTAATATTCAATTAAACAGTAATATAAAAAAACATTTAAAAATGCCTATCTTCAAAATTTCCGATAGCCTCGCTAGAGATAAAGAGATTTTTTTTCCATACAGCATTACCATTGCTCCCTTTGAAATCACTGAGTTTGTTAAATCAAAAAACAGTTTAAAAAAAGCATTATTTATAGCTATGTAAAAATAATCAAAGATGGTGAAGCAAATACGAGGTGTGACACACAAAAAAAATGCAACTAGGTGTGTAGCTTGAAAAAAAGTGGAGTTGGCAACAACTATTTTGGTGAAGTCATCCCACACACCTCCTCTATCCATCTGGCCAGAATCGACTTAACCAACCACGCCAGTAGGGAGTACTGCATCATTGAGTGAACATTTGCAACTACATTCTGCTGTAAAAAAATGTCTAATGTAAAAAACCAAACAGTGAATCAACATCACGTTTCTTGTGAAACTTAAGAAATCAGCCACAGAAACATTTCAAATGTTAACAGGCTTATGGACACGAAACTTTGTCTCGCGCACGTGTTTGAATGGCATAAGTCGTTTTCAAAGGGAACAGACAAGGCACGCATGTCGAAATCAAAATTCAGGGCAATGTTAACTGTCTTCTTTGATATTAATGGAATTGTAATGATTCAGTGGGTTCCAAGTGGTCAGACTGTTAATCAACACTACGACACTGAAGCACTAAAAAGACTTTGTCGAAAAATTAGGGAAAAAAGGCCACGGTTGTGGAATGATGAATGGTTGTTGCACCAGGACAATGCACCGGCTCACATGGCCCTATTTGTCAAGCAGTTTCTGATTAGCAAAACATTACTGTGATGGGGCATACTCCTTATTCACCTGACATGGTGTCATGCGACAGTTTTTTAATTTCCTAAAGTTAAATCTTGCTTAAAGGGAAGTCATTTTACCTCAGTTAAAGAGGTTTGGGCAAAAACAGAGAACCTCCTGAAGAACCTTCCAAAAATCTCGCTCTAGAACTGTTATTGGCAATGGCAGCACCGAATGCAGATGTGTGTGAATGCTGAAGGGGACTCCCTTAAAGGTGCACAGAAGAACTGATACTGTTAAGTACAATGATTTATTTTACCAGTCTCGTTTTTTTTGTTCCGCACCTTGTATACTGACTCATCTCAATATTGAAGAAGCTTTCCTCAGCTTTTGTCACATCACAGATCAATCATCTAAAGGTATTTCTTTATACCCATGTAATATTTTGCAAGTAAATGAAATTCATTTTTCAAAATTTTTTTTGAAAATTTTTACTTATTTGGAGGGGACTAAGAGCAAATAAACAGGTGCTCTTAGAAATTCCTGCATTGAAAAATTATAAGAGCATTAATGAAAAAAGACATTGGATTTTGACAGATTCTTATGGTTTTATTAATCTCTATAGCTTTAATTCTTTCTCTTTCTATATATATAGAAAGAATTAAACAGAGAATCTAGTCTAATGCTCATGATGCTTACTTATTTTTTTAATTTTATTTAATTTGACTATGGCAAAGCACTCGAAGGCCACCTGCCTAAGGGTAGGGATTTCTTCGTGGAGAAATTTCTGAGGGAAATTGTCTTGTATACACGTTGCACGTGGAGGAAACAAAGAAAATGCCTACGCAGTGAGCTCGTTTGCCGAAACTTGAATTCTCAGTGTACAGAGGCTTTATTGCTCGTTCACTGATGGGCCAACGCTCTTGATGCGTTTTATTGAATATAAGTTTTGTATGTGCAGTCGGAAAATTGAAAATATTTTTTGTCAAAATATTATAGTTAAATAGAGGCAATTTTCTATCAGCATTACTTTCAGTGTAATTACCTAATGCAGAAACATAAAAGTTTTATAAATATTTATAATTTGGTTTTCGATATAATGAATTAAGATTACCCAGTATTCTATACATTCTTAAATTTCATTTTTCAGTATAATAATATGCAGTTATTTTTAAAGGGTGTAAATGGTTAAAGTTTTGAAATATGAAAAGAAAAAAATATGTTTGCGCTCAAAAAAATGCAAATGCTAACAAATTTTAAAATAAAATTGTGCAGAATTGATCATGATTAAATTCATCTTCTTTCAGTTAAGTTTTTCTCAAAAATATTTATGTGTTCAAGAATATACATGCTCAAAGTGTAAATATTAGAAATTATATAAAGCATACACGGAAGTAAAAGTAAGCTTTGGAACAGAAATTCAACTAATTTCAACGAATATCCCGGATAATATGATCACAATCTATCTGAATATTTATAAGAAAGTGTTGGCTACAGGTTTGCTTCCTATAGGCTCATATTTATTTATTATTACGTACATGTGTGACTGCTATTTTTTTATACAGAGAATGTTTTCTCCATCTAGGGTTTACAACAAAAAAATTAAAGATTTTAATTTCCGTAAAACAAAATACAAAACAGATATTCTAAGGCAAAACAGATGTGTAAAACCCTTTTGATTCACCAAAATGCACAATATATTTCTACTTCAACTAAAAGGAACTAAAAGGAAGTTTTGTTCGTGTGGCTGGCTGCTTCAGTTAGAAATAAATATATAAACTTTTTTTCCTTCTTTCCTCTAAGATACTAAAATTCAAAAAGATAATTTTTTTTTTTTTTTTTTACAAAACAAAAAGCATAATTTATTCATTTTCAATAAAAAATAGTTTATACTATTTGGATATTACAGAACATAGGAGAGATACTTATTGCAAACATACCAGGGCTGCCATCGTGAAGGGCTTTTTAATGAAAACTGACTTTGCACAAAACACCTATGATGCAGTCATCCCATTCACCTATGTTCGAACCTAAATCAAACTATCGGCAAGTGTTTTATCATTCGGCTATTAGCAAGGTTCTACTAGACGAAACCAATTCAAAAATTTTATTCGCATACAGTACTAAACTCAACACTCACAATAAGAGAATTCTAGTCTTACTATATTTCTTGTGCTCTGTAGTTAGCTAATTTTAATGCCATTAGCAGGTAATATCGATATTGGAAAAATTTAAGTGTAAACTGCACTTTCGAATTTTCTTTCGCATCGTTCTAAATTTTAAAGCGTGAGCCAAGTTATACGAACAGATAATAGTTATACATGTGGAGGGCGTACTGATTTTCCTGGATAGCAAATAAAAGGTCTTTTTCTCATCAAAGGTGCCATATATAATACATAGAATGACAATGCACATTGCCTTTCATTCTTATCATCCCTTCCCTAATTTTCAATGCATATCCTGTTCTTTATTCTAGTCGTTTTACATTATCGTTTCTTTTCAACATGCACCCTATTTGAAAATACTTGATCTGTTTTTAGAAATAGAGCTAAACTTTTCTCAGTATCGTAAGAGAAAGATGTTCAACTGAATGTAAGAACGCATTTTGTAGGAAAATCTTCTGCAAAATGCTTCAATTTTATAATATGTGAGTAATATATACAAAATTTAAGAACGGATTTTATACATATATATTTACAAATTCATTTTTCATAGTTTTTTTTTTTACCCCAAAGGGGGCGCTAGGACAGATGGGCTACTAGTCTCAAAATGGCATTTTATAGCGTTTCACTATAAACGAATCAACTTTTAAATTGTTGCCACCAAATATTATCATCCTGTATTATATTTAAAAAAATTAAATTATTAATAATCTTCATTAATATTTGTCTTGCATTATTCCAAAATACTGTACCTAAAGCCATCAAATTAAGAATAACATAATCCTCCACTCGAATATGCATACTGGAATCTGGAAGTTCGAATTTGTTTTATTATCACTTTCATATTTTGTAAATCTTTGACGAATTTTTGATTAGGAAACTCAACAGTTTCAAAGCGAGCAGTGGTAACACTGTAATGAATAAAATATTTTTATCTCCAGCGTGCGAGACTATTTATCGGAAATTCTAAAGATATGCTGTTTTGAAATATTTTATGATATTGCTATTGAATTGGAATTTATGTGCTTTAATTGCGAAGAACATATAAAGTACAGTCAAAAGTCCTTAATCCGGACTGGTCGGGACTTCGGCTATTCCGGATTATCGATTTTTCCGGGTTATAGATCATCTGTTTAAATCTGGTAAGATGGCATGCAGAAATTATAAAATTAAAAATATGAAACCCTAATTTATAAAATAATGAGCAATTATGATCTAACGGGTATCAAAATTTGCAAAAAAAGAAGCTTAATATTTATTTGTTTACTTTATTAAACATTTCTTTCAACGCGTGCATGCGTACCTTACGCATAGCCGAAATTAGAAAATTGCAACCAGAAAACTATTTGATTTGTATTCCTGATATTTATAATGACAAGGAATTTGATTTAAATCATATCAAAGAGGGAGTACATGGAGATTAAATACTACATTCAGTAAGGAATTATAAGCGGAATAAAATAAAAACATCTGCCCTGAAGATAAGGATAGTGGTGACAGATCAACTTCCAGTTCATGGTACGTCACTGCCACATCTCCCCCCCGCACAGAGCAGCCTGAAATGTGAAATTGATAAACAGATTTCGTGAAATTGATAAACAGATTTCGGAATGGGTAGATAAACAAAGGATATATCTTTATCCATTTTTTGTAGCAATTCATTTTTTGTTTGATGGACATCGAATCATACTTTCGTTTTCTAGATCCTTTGGGAGCTCCAGCATCGGAAATTCTATTTGACATAATCGAAAGTTCAAACTTACTTTTATAAAATTGCTCTTACAGTCTGCAAAAAAATAATAAGCCGGATCCAATTCGAAGATTAAGGAACAACGCAATCATCAACATTAACTGAAATACATAATTAGATCATTTTAGCTTATACCATCCGTTATACATTAAACGCGCACGCGAAAACGTATTCTGCGCTAGCGCAGATGCATATGCGCAGTCGTAAACGTCTTGCGTGCACGCGTAAAACACCTATGAGCATGCGTCAACGCGGTGCATGCGCAGAAAGATTTTAGCTTTGAGGTCCGGATTATGGGTGTCCGAATTAACGACTTTTAAATGTATTTAATAAAGGTAACACACAAAGCGTCAAAAAAGTCTGTTTGGGCGTAATATAAAATCTGAAAGCTTCTGAATTTTATTTTAATGTTTTTAATTTTATAATTCTTTTTTAACCAAATGAGTTTTAAGTCCAAATGAGTGTTAGTACAGAAGGGCTATTAGTTTCGAAACGGCATTTTGCGTCGAATCACTTTTCAAACTGTTGCCACCAAATATTATCGCTCTGTATTTATTAAAAGAAACTAAATAATGAGAACCTACATGAACGTATGAATGTTTTTCGCATTGCAGAAAAACAACTTTACCTAGAGTCATCACATTTTGGATCACACAGTCCTCCACCCGAACAAGGACACTTGGAAGCCCGAATTTAGAATCTGAAATATGTTTTTATTGTTTATTTCATATTCTGTAAAACTTTAACGGATTTTTGATTAAAAAACTCAACAGTTTCAAAGTGAGCAATGGCAACACTAAGGAATAAAACATTTTTGTTCGCGGCCTGCGAGCCTGTGTCTAAATATTTTTAACCCAAAGTGGTGTTAACCCAAATGCTCTCGAAACATGTATGTGTCTGTAAATGAAACAAATTGCCCGTTTGGACCTAATATAAAATCTGTTTTCATTTTTTATTTATTTTTTAGGGGTATTAAACCCAGTTTTACATAACTTTTCAACCAAATATTTTGCGCTAGCATTATTTTCTTATTTTTTATAAAACAGCTTAGAAAAGTATTTAAAATAAGTGGATCTTATATCAAATTAAAGAATAAATTAAAGAACTGTCATAAGAAAAACTGAAGCAAGGAGGATAAAAAGTTTCACAGGTCGTATTTTTACACTAATCTAATTAGCTTATAATAAGATAAAGACATTATTTTTTTGCGATGATAATAATAATAAAATAATGGGAATAAAGATGCCTGCAGATTTCTCTATGTAGAGTAATATATTTATATTAAAATTAATTTAATAATCCTTAATTTTAATAAAACAGAATTATATTTGCATATTTCATAAAAAGCATGTGCATATTTGTATCCTACAAAATAATTTGTTAAAATTCTACAGGGTATTTGAATGGGCTCCAGACACACTTATTTCATAAAATAACAAGCAACTATTTATATTATATACATCAATGCCTTTAATACGTCAAGTCACCAAATGCACATGATATATATATATTCTCCTCTTTCGAGCTTTTATGAAAGGAGAGTTATATAAACCATTTAGTAGGAATGAAACTTTTTACAGCTCTCAGCTGATATTATGATGATGCATTACAGTCAAAAGTCGTTAATTCGGACACCCATAATCCGGACCTCAAAGCTAAAAACTTTCTGTGCATGTGCCGCGTTGGCATTTTACACGTGCGCTTAAGACTTTGACTACTGCGCATATGCGTGTGCGCAAGTGCAGAATACGTTTTCGCCTGCGCGTTTAATGTATAACGGACGGTGTAAGCTAAAATTATCTAATTATCTATTTCAGTTAATGTTAATGATTGTGCTGTTCCTTAATCTTCGAATTGAATCCCGCTTATTATTTTTTGCAGACTGTAAGAGCAATTTTATAAAAGTAAACTTGAACTTTCGATTATGTCAAATAGAATTTCCGATGCTGGAACTTCCAAAGGATCTACAAAACGAAAGTATGTTTCGATGTCCAACAAACAAAAAGTGGAATTGCTGCAAAAAATGGATAAAGACATGAAGAATGTGACAGAGAGGTTAGTGAAAACGAAAAAATTTCGATTGACAAATTAGTTGGTATTCTCGACACAGCAATTATAGGACTTGAACAGCGGAACTTTGTAACTGAACAAGAAATTATGTCTGTTCAATAGAATTAAATAGAAAGTATTATCAGATGAAATGAAGCAACTTAAACAACTTACATTGAAAGAAATGTTTAATAAAGTAAACAAATAAATATTAAGCTTTTTTTTTTTTTTTGGTAAATTTTTATACCCTTGAGATCATAATTGTTCTTTATTTCATAAATTGCGGTTTCATATTTTTAATTTTAGAATTTCTGCAGGCCATCTTACGAGATTTAAACTGATGATCTATAATCCGGAAAAATCGATAATCCGGAAACGCCGAAGTCCCGACGAGTCCGGATTAATGACTTTTGACTGTATAATGTTGTGCTGCCATTATTTACTTTCTTATACAACTGAATGAATTTAAAAATATTTAGTCATCTTCTTGAATTTATTTCATAGCTCTAAAATTATTTTCGATTATATTTTGGCAAAATAAATAGTTTGTTTTGAGAAGGAAAATTTATATCTCAAATGATTTTATCATTTCTCTTTTAGAATAATGGCTGTTTATCCGGGAACATCTTAAAAAGAGTACATGCAGTTATGATTTTAATGTAAGAAATTAAATGAATAAGATTAGGCTTTCAATTATGGACTATTCCGTTTTTGAATGCATGAGACGTGTGAAATAAGTGCTTGCAAAGTGATTGTGCGATAAAATGCCACTGAATGTGTTGTTCCTTACCTTGCTAAAGAAAATTTAGAGAAATAAGACTGTTCTTAGCACTTATAAGAGATGCTGAAACGATCTAAAATTGCATTTAAAAACTTAAAAATGCAACTTCTGTGTAGTTAGTGCTTGAAAGTAATATTTGAAATCTCTTCTGAAAAATTTTGGTTAAAAATATATATCAGTTAATTTGCATCAGACGAGTATGGATTTCTTATTCTAATAGCATACCGAAAAACATATTATTCAATGACATATTTATTTCTTTTGCAGAACGAAAAGAAATTTTCTTCATACACTTGTAATAAAATGAGTCAAAAACTGTCGTTTGCGGAAGCCTACTTTATTTTTATTTATCTATTTATTATAAATTAGAAACCATGGTTCTGCCCAGAATATTGTAATGTACACATGCTTCAAAAAAATTGCACGACTAAACAATTTTTTCACTGTTCTGTTTCACTGAAAAAATTGTTTAGTCCTGGAATCTTTTTGAAGCATGTGTACATTACAACTATCATGAATCTACTACCAAAATGCACTTTAATTAACGATAATTGCATATTAATTAGTGAATAGTATGTCTTTTTGTTACTCTATAAAGGAATATTGAAATAAAATATGAAAATATATTAAAACACAAAGTAAATGGTAACAAATGACCCAGATATAAAAGAATTTTGTTTTTTTTATAATACTTATTTCATCAATTCTTTTTTATGGTTAATCTTTGAATTATGGTAACTTGGCGATTTTTTGGCAAAAATTTGGTGACCAACCCTGCTACAGCAACCTGCTAGTTTTTGTTTGATGACATTTTGTTTTCACGAAGTAAAGGCATGTTTTTTTTTTTTTTACTCAATATTTTTTCCCAACAATCTGCTAGCCGGATTACGCTTACGCTAGAACTTTTATGGAGCAAAAGTGCTTAATCATGACGAAGATTAGGTGTGAAATTGGGAGAAAGTGCAGAATCGCAAACTGCTTGCCGCGTTTTTAAGAATTGCACATACACGGTATCCATGTACACGTTGACCTATTTTCACTTAAAAAAAACATCCTAGAATTGCAAAAAAATGGCATTGCGCACAGAGCACAGAGCCAAGAGTATTAATTACGAGATTAACATCACTGGAAATGTAAATCACAAGAGTAAGCATTGATTGTTACTCAAACATTCAAGAGAACTTAATTCAAAACAGCTAAAGAAAGCTAATCCGCGAATTCGCTACAGTCAACAAGAGCAGTTTACTAAACAAACTAACTAAAATCACACGAACTGAGAGGTTTTCCTCCTTTTATAAGATTTTAAATCACGTGCGAGAATTTTTTGGAACTTCTCGGAATCAAAAAGAGATATTTATTTATTAAATGTTAAATGCACGTGCTCTTGTATTTTTAATTTTTCGGCTTAGCTTTAATTTAATATTCGTCACGTGCTGCACTGCACAGGGAATAAAACAATTTAATTCATAATTCAACTAACATTAGCTATTTAAATACCAAATCCGTAACAATATTATGATAATTATCTCAAAAGAGGATACATCCACCAACAGCCAAGCAGTAAAATTGCTGAACACTGGTATTTCGGTTCGAATCCCAGATAATGGGCTGGCTGCATGGATGTTTTCATGATTTTTCCATTGTGTAACATGTATATAGAAGCCATTTTCTCTTAGACAGTTCTGCATGAAGACATCCCTCTTTTGGAAAATAGCCTTCGAACACTTTTTCAAGTAAACCAAACCAAAGAGAAATATTTCAAACGAAGCATAGATATTAAATTTTAAATAGTTCTATTTTGTTCTTAGGCTGTGAAATTATTTGAGTGGACATGAAGGAAGGACGCCATAAAAACTGCACATAAAATGTTAATAAGATATGAAAACTGATTTCAAGAAATACATGCATATATTGGTCTTTTTAGTAAAACCACAATCATAAGTATTAACTAATGAATTTTTAAATAAATGGTAATCAGTACCTAATTTAACATAGCTCATCAGTCCTCAGTCATAAATAACGTCCACTAGCGGCAGAGGAGTAACATCACTGAACACTAGTAGTTTGATCTGGAATTGAGTTTTCCCACTTGTAACGTGAATACGAGCCAGTTTTCTTTAAAAAGTCTTCCAAGAAGGCATCTCTTCCCATACAGAGACAACCCTCCTTTGTTTTAATTAACCTTAGTCGTAAATAACAAATTGTTTTATCATCCAAAGTCCTCCATGAAAGTTAAAGTTGTCTATCTTTATCTGAGCATCTAATTGTGTCATTTCAAATCTTGATATAGACAAATAATCGGAAATTCTTATTTCCTTTTTCGAAATTTTTTGCATCCAGAATTTTATGTCCCAACCGTGTCGAAATTTAGAAATAAACACATCTTCATAACAGTAAAGTATTCATAATCAAATATCGTTCAGACCTTTTTTTTCGATAAAACGGAAGTATTTTGCTTAGGGTAAAAAATGCATCATATGATTTCATGTACTTTCAGTACTTTATTTTATCAACACCAAAAAGCAATTTAATCAAATACGATATCATTTGCGAATGATTTTCATATCATGCCAAAGAAGGTTCTCAATTAGTTTGTTTTAGATGAGAAATCAGAAGAGTAAAACAAATTTTTCTTTAAGGAAACGCACCTTGTCTTCATATTTTAATAATAAAATGTCCATACTTCACATTCACACAACTAAATGAATTTCAATACAAACATATAAATGACACATTAGTTTGAAATGCAATTACAAGATTTGAACTCTTTCAAAAATCTCATATTTATTTCAGAACAATTGTTCAAAATATATATTGAAGTAACTCATTTTGTGAACTGTTATAATAATTTTAAAAAATGCAGTGTTTTTATTAATATGCACAGCTAAACCAAAAATTATATAAAATTTCTCTGTTTCTACAGTCATTGTAAGATACCTATTTAAGTATTTATTCTATGGTAAAAGAAATTATTTGTAAATTAGGTGATGCTGAATTCTTTAAAAGTTATTCATGCGTTCCATGCAAATTAAATTTATTTTTGCAGAAGAAATTTTGTTTCGTAAATTTTTCACATACAGAAAGTTTTGCGTTGAAGGCTTTCCAGTATTTTCCAGTTTCGGCACGAAAATCGCCCTTAGGTCGGCAGATGGTACAGCTGGATTTGATGTTTTTATTTATGATCCTCCCATTGTAACGTCTTCCTCTAAGGATCCCTGTTTCCCCACTACCAATTAAGCGTGACAGGAGGTCGGAGGGAACGACAGTACAGAATATTTCATCGTCAACGATTTTGAGGCTGAAAGTGTAAGGCAGAAAAAATCGTTTGAAATGCTTTCGGATTCATCAAAAGCTGGCAAAATAATTCGTGTCCGACGATTTGGAATTCAAAAAGCTGGCAAAATAATTCGTGTCCGACAAAGAAGACACCTGAGTCACAAGGCCATTATTGACAAGCCATCTTTCAATACGGAACAATCCATCTGTAATGCTGAGAGGGTTAAACCTACTAAGATGGCATGTAGAAATTATAAAATAAAAAATATGAAATCGTAGCTGAGGTATGGGTTTTTCATAGTTTTCACCATGTATAATGTGAATACGATCCAGTTTCTACTAGAAAATCCTCCACTAAAGTACCCCAACTTAGGCAGACAAACCTGAGATGCTTTTACCGTAATCAAATAGCCTAAAGCAGGGATTCTCAAACTTTTCAAATTGTGTACTACATAAATATGAAGAAACAAAAATATATGTACCACCATAAAAGCATTGCCATTAAAAATCAATACATCCTAAATGGTGTGTATATAATCAAAGAATAAAACCCTTTAAATTTATGTTATTTATTTATATTTGTAAGTGAAACTTTTACATTACAATAAAATATAAATAAGTATACTACGAGTGTATATAATATATAACAATAGTAGTAAATAGTGAGTAATAACGCATCTATCAAGCAAATAATATAGTTGTACAAAACAAAGAAGACACCTGAGTCACAAGGCCATTATTGACAAGACACAAAAAATATGTAATTTCTGCCTTTTTGACATTTTAGATATCACAAGATTTAAAAAAATTTAACCAGTTTTCTTGGAAAAGTCATCATTTCAACATTAAAGCTAGAGCTGCCAAAGTCAAAAACTTGAAAAATATACGTTTCTGAATAATAAAGATTAAAACAAAACGTTAAAAGGGGGCAAATTTATATTCATTTAATTTTTTTCTGTAAAAATTGTAGCACTAAAAACATTATATTGCACCACAGTTTGAGAACCAGTGGCCTAACCTAAACTTATACAGTCATATCTGTATCGATAATTGATTTTATGGTTTTTTAAAGACTTGAAAAATTTTATTCCATTATGATTCTGCACTTCCCCGATAAGACAATACAGACAAAGAAAAAAGGAAAACGTTTCGAGGAATTCTTTTTATAATAAAAACGTTCATCTTACTTGCTTTGTAGTGGCCCAGTTATTGCATGAGAAATAATTATTTTTTATTTCATATATTTGTTCATGTGCTTAAATTTTATAAAATTAACTTTAATATTTTTTAATATTCATATTTATATTTCTTTTATGCTGATTGGCAATAAGTAGTTCATATTTATATTTAAATTTCTTTATGCTGAATGGCAACTAGTTCTGATTCATGATTGCTAGGTTTTGGTTTCCAAACGCTAGTATTCTAGTAGCGTCGCATTTCGGTAGCTGGAAAATAAAAAGCAATAAACTTAGCTATTTGTTTATAATTCATGCTGTTAATCATAATTTAGTTTTGAATATTAGTAGCCAAGGCCACAGCTTTGCAAGCGACGCTGTCATTTCGTCTGTTACGTATTTAAAATTTTAACATTGTTCCATATCAAGTTCTTTACGATCTTTTATCCAACTAAATTTGGACTAAAACATTTCAACTATATCTCTAATAGGCCTTTATTGTATGCGAACCTTATTATTTAAGAACTTTATTAGAGTTTAATTTGAATTCGCTAGATTTGGCACGCTATTTTAAATGGGCGCGTTTGCTGTTTGTTCAAACTGTTAAATCCATAGCGCTATCAAAAAAAAGGAATTAAAAAATTAAACCAGTATTTCAATGGTGACTTACAACTTACGCAATTTGAAATCAACCAAAGCCGCCTACAACTTATGCAATTTGAAATCAACCAAAGCCGCCTTCAGGGGGCTTTGAATCAGCGGGTTTACGAGATTTGGCGCGCAGTTAAATGAGCGTGTTTGCTAGATTTAGCGCTTTTGCGCATGCATTTTCCCTTAAATTTTTTTACGTTCCCCGGAAATTCGAAAATATGCACCCGGGAAAACCAGCAACGATGAAAAAAACAGAATAAAACTAAATAAATAGTATAACAATATTAATAAGTATATAGATAAAAATTCCCTTACCTGGAGCTCTTCCTAGGTGCGCTCATGTTGAATAATCCAAATTTTTATGATATATATGTACAAATTTACGAAAATAGAACACACGTATAGATGAAAAGTTAATATAATATAAATACAGATAAAGTTAAATATAATATAAAAAGTAAGTTAAATATAATATAAAAAGTTAAATATAATATAAAAAGTTAAATATAATATAAAAAGTAAGTTAAATATAATATAAAAAGTTAAGTAAAGCAAAAAAGTTTAAAGATAAGATAAATATAATGGTAGATAATCAGATAAATTTGAGTCGCCTTAGTCGTGATAAATCTCGAACTAAGAATGAGCGGTAGTTCTTTCTGCGTTTCCAAAGTCACTCGCAAATATCCAATAAATTTTCTGATTGGCTGGAAAAGATGAAAATTTATCCTTTCCAGCCAATCAGAAATTTAGTTAAGAATAGCAGTAAATTTTATTGGATGGACTTGTGTTTTGTTAGCATTTTTCGAACAATTTGAATTAATGCAGGTGTTTTTTCGGTTTCTAAAATAAACACCTGCGTTTTCGAATAACTAACAGATACTTTTATAAACAGAACAAACTGGGGCTGAAAACTATTCGCACCTGCTCTATGTTCTCAGGATCGACTAAATAACTTTTTTTTATTTATTTACTCAATAGATGACGCGAGGAGCTCTCGTATCTGCTGTTTTCTCGCCACGCATTTCTTGTTTTACCCATAAAAAGTTCGTAATTTTTGTGTGACGCTAAGCACTTATTTTTTATATTACCGCCAATGCCCTTACAAACTACCCCAAATGTAGGTAATAGCTCCATGTAGCTGTATGCCTAAGTACCTGTTCCAGTAACAGTAAGCCTAAGTTCAAGATTTTATTTGTTTATTATAAACTTATTTTATCAGATACCTTTTTAACATATAAGCGTTCTGCCTGTTCGCTAAATACATTTCGCCAGTTCGAACACTCGTTTAGTTCAATTATTTACCAACGAATTTACATTAAGGTTTATATTGGGGCTAAAGCCCACACGTTTGTTTTCACGTAGATTTTCAGATAAGTAACACAAAAGTGTTTATTCTTTGTTACATTCTTTATTATGACTTAGATAGAACCAAGTAAACTGAACTTCAGTTTTAGGCAAAGGAAATGATTTAATTAGCTATTTGGGAGGGGAATGTGTGATTGTAACGAATATATAATAAATGATGTGAAAAATATACTGCAAGCGCACTTTAATGTGATCACGTTTGTCCATAACTATTTTGCTATCGTAATAATCATGATTGGTATCATGATAACGCTATAAACGCTGAGAAAAAATTGCCCTTCAAAACAGAAATGGAATTTAACTAATTTAATATAAATATGATCAGTAATATATCTTGCATAAAATTCTAAACACGAAAAGACTGTTCGCATTTACGAAGGGTTCATACGTTTCTGAAAATTATTTGACTTCTTTTATGGAAATGAACAATTTCAGTAGATATTTGATCTCGAAAATTTTATTTTAGCAATAAAATTATATTAAAATTTACTTATTAGATTTATTAAAATTTGAGATAAATTTTAAAAAAAGACAAAAAAGAAAATCTGAAAAGTTTCAGATTTTAAATTACATGCGAAGGGGCGTATTTTTAACATTTTGTGTGTTACCTTTAATTATTTATTATCATGTTCTTTGCACTTAAATCATAAAATTCAGTTCAAGATGAATACCGCAATATAATTTTAAATTGAGCATATCTTTAGTATTTCCGATACGCAGTCTCGCGCGCTGGAGATAAAAATGTTTTTTCTGTACAGTGTTGCCATGGCTCGCTTTGAAATCGTAGAGTTTGTTAATCAAAAATTCGTTAAAGTTTTACAAAATGATAACGAAACAAATTTCAAATTTGGCCTTTCAGATGCCCATATTCGCAGTAGGATTACGTCATTCCAAATTGTATGGCTCTAGGTACCGTTGTTTTATCACAATGCGAAAAACATACATACATTTATACAGATTCTTAATTATTTAACTTCTTCAAATATAATACAGGGCAATAATATTAGGTAGCAACAGTTTGAAAAGTGAAACGGGCATTCAGAGTGATTCGACGCAAAATCGCAAAACGAAAACAATAGTCCCTCAGGGGAAAGCCTCCTTTGGACTAATAATCTAATATATAATATATTTATTAGATTAAATTATATTTAAAATCACTAAAGAAATAAATTTTAATATATTTTTTTAATTATTAATCACTTTAATCATTAATTATTTTAATGATTAATGATTTTATTTATTTATTTCTTCTTGTTCCTCTTTCCTGAGGGTCTAAATTAGGGCTCCGGCTCTTCTAATTTTAGAAATTAAGCCCTGAAAACATGCTAATGTAAAACAATAATGCAAAAACTGTAACCTTACTAAATGGTTACAAAAGGGCTTTTAGTATCGAAACACGATTTTGAGTTGTTTCACTTTTCATTCGAGTCAGCTGCCATTCGGAAAAACGACTGTTGTTATTTGACAGTCGTTTCTCCATTCTGTTAGTAATTATTTCCCTTCTGTTATTAATTAATAAATTAAAGTATTTAAAAGCATGTAAGATATTTTTTTTTCCTGCTCTGAGCATACCTTCGTGGTGTAGCTGGAAGCATGTTCGGCGTGTATTCGGAAGGTCCGGATTTCTAATACCGGCGAGGTCACTGCCCATTTTTCCCGTTCCTGGGGCATCGATATAACTTAACGATACATGTATCAATAAATTTTTAAGCCCAAAGGAGCGTTAGCTCAGGTGGACTATTAATTTCGTTTTGGCATTTTGCGTAGATTAACTAATAACGGCGAATCACTTGAAATTGTTGCAATCTGATATTAAAGCCCGGTATTATATTGAAATTAAATAATCAAGAATTTGCATAAAGGTATGTATGTTTCTCGCATTGTGATAAAACAACGGTGCCTAGAGCCATCCAATTTTGAATAACGTACGTCTCTACTCGAATATGGGCATCTGGCCCACTGTCCCTTTGGGTTAAAAAAAAATATGTTATGTTACTTGGATACTCACAGCACTATAAGGGTATCAGCCTGAAGGATGGGTAGTTTTCGTGGAGGACTTTCGCGGGAAACTAGCTCATATTCATGTTGCAAAACACGTGAGAAATCATGAGAAATACTCATGTAGCCAACTAGTTCGAACAATTTCTAATTCCTCCACCCGAATATGGACACCTGGAAGCTCGATTTTTGGAATATGTTATATTGTCTACTTCATATTTTGGAACACTTTTAACGAATTTTTTATTAATAAACTCAACGATTTCAAAACGAGAAGTAGAAACAATAACGGGAAAAAAAAATATCTCCCGCGCGCGAGACTGTCTAACGGAAATTCTAAAGATATGCTGTTTTTAAATACTTTTAGACCAAAAGAACATTACCCCAAATGCTTTCGAAATGTGCATGTGTAATATAATGTAATATACGAGTGTGCTGCAACCCTCCTGGCCGATAATAATCGCACGCAGCACAACCAACACAAACATGTATGTGTACGTAATTGAAATGGCGGGCACTAGCCGATTATAGGCGTTGGCCACTACTAAGGCCTGAAAACGTGGAGGCACCTAACGAGTGGCCATCATTGCCTCCTATGAAGGGACATACAATTTACATCCATGCTTTCTCCGGGATTCGAACCCAGGGTCTTCGGTACGGCAGTCAAAGTCACTACCCACTTCCCGGTCAGGGCGGGAGCTTACCTAAGTTAATGTTTTTGTTTTGTTAAATTAATGCAAAGCACGCAAGGGAGAAGGGCTGCCTGAGAGAAGGGATGCCTTCGTGGAGGGCTTCCGAAGTGAAATTGGCTCGTACACGTTAGACATGTCGAAAACTACGAAAACACCCATGCAGTCAGCCCTTTCGCCGGGACGCATAATTCACAAGTGCACACCAGTATCGCCACTGAAGGAAGGGTTTCAAAAATGGACCAATGAGCTTTTATTGCTCTTATGACGCTGAGTCTTTGAAACTGCATAGTTGTTATTTACGTTTTATTTTGCTTTTGTTTCGCAGTTATAAATGTACGCCGTATAAATGCTGCTATCAATTTAACAGAAAATCTCGTAATGCTTTCGTAAGTTTATTTAATCGTCCGCATTTATTTCATTTTCGCGAAACTTATCACGCACAGGGTATTCAGATTAATGTTCGTGACATATTATCACTCCTTATATCGAGAAAATAACTTAAGCTACAATTAACCTCAAATGTTATGTATTTACTAACACCTGTGGATTAAGAGAATTCAAGTGTATAATTTTTTAATTGAGCTGAGAATAATTGGAAGTGTTACAATAAATCTAGTATTTTCTTATCTCAATGCTTGCGTTCCTTTGATTTTAAAAGATTCAAAATTTGATAATTCAATCAAAATTCAATTAAATCAAAAGTCAAATCAATTAAATAAAAATTCAATTCAATTCAATTAAAGATCATTCAATTGTAAATGATCTGATTATACCTGTTGTTAAAAGTTACATATGAATAAATTAAATATATTCGTTGTAAATAAAATAAATTCATTCTCTTTGAAGAATAGAGAGTACATTTAAGTGTGAACAGTTATTAATGTGAAATTTAACACGCTAAATGTGTATAAAGGCAAATGAGGAACGTTCACTTTGAATAAAACTATGCATTGGCTATTATAATAGAACATCTTTTTCATACAGACTGCAGTAAAAAATCCTAAGACTTCTACTATTTACATATATAAATTAAATTATGCTTAGATTTTATCTAACTTGCACTGAAAATTTTCACAAGAAAAGCGTGATGCTTTAATTATTTTGTAATGTGAATTGCGTGTCAAAACATTTTCAGAGCGGGGCAGAAGTCATGTAAAATGGCAGAAATATTACTGAAAGCCCATTGATCCATTCTAGAAGAAACTACCTTGGTGGCGATGCAGATGTGCACTTACGAAATATGCCGCCGGGACTCAAACCCCGGACCGAACTTCCGGTGTTCAGCGACGTTACCGCTCGACGGCTGTTGGGACTTCCTACGTTAAAATTTAACTTTGATTTTTAAGCATTGACACGGGAAGTTTATATGCTACATTTAAAATGGTTATTGTACTCTGATAAAAAAAAAATCAATAAAGTTTGAGTAAAAATCTAGAAAACGAATAATAGAAAAGATGTAAGACTAATCTTTTTTATGCCTTTATGTTGATTTTTACTTCCTTAATTATATCCTGTTCTTCTTTCACATAATTATAAAACTGGGCACAAGTCATTTTAAAATTAAAATAACAAATCAAAATTGCTTCAACTGTCTCCACTGCAAATTTGTTACTTTTATCCGATTATTGAAGACCCTTAGGGAAAATAGTCTCTCGAAATTTGCATTGTGGGCTGGTATGGCAAATGCACGTACAATGTTCGATACAATGTACGTTTTTGCATAGCTTTATTAGGTACGATTTCCGATCAATATGCTTTGTATCTGCAAGAAACTTAGCCATTTTCAAAGTAGCTACCACAGTTTTAAATGGTACTCTTTTTTTCTCTAATTAGTTAGAATATGGCAACCCTTAGCTACTATGAAAACATCGGAAACGAAAAAGGCAGATGGAATGAAATTCATGACTCAAAATATTCGCTTCAGTTGAAGTGTTTTAAAAGCAGCTGCAAAATCCACGAACAACGTCTATTTTTTTGTTTTGGCGCCTAGCGAAAAATGCAGTGTCAACAGAATTTTATTCGTAGTTGTTGTTATTACTAAGATATCTGCGTCCGTTAATGATCTCACGCTCTAAAGTAGGAACCTTCAACCTTTCACATCCAACAGCCACATCAATAAATTCACAAAGATCCGCGGGCCACGTGTCAGTCAAAAAAATCTTGTAGTCGGAAAATTTTATATAAAAAATCTGATGTGTACAGCACATGACTTCCTTGTACGGAATACTAAATTATACGCATTTTTTCTTGCATTTCATTTAAACTTATTGGATTGAATTAAATCTACTTCGCCGACAGCGCATAAACCACAATAGAATACTAAATGTATTCTTTAAAACTCACTCTAGTATTTCTTTACCATAGCGACACTCTGGCGCTAGATTCACTTATTAGTATTATATTTCGTTCATATTATAACTCATAATGCACAAAATTTATATCATTTAAAGAATAGAATTTTCTAATCGTTGCCAAATGTTCTATTCAAATACTATAATAAAGCTAGAATGATGTATAAAAGAAATTAAGCAAATAAAACAAAAAAGAAACAGTTTTTCACAGACTATTGAGTATTTCTCATTCAATTAATCACTTCGCGAGAAGGCAAAAATACATAAAAATTCAAAATATCTATATTAAAATTTACTAAGTAAATCTTAAACACTTTATTTCCTCGAAAAAATTCCAGAAAGGATTAAGCATGATTTAATTGGCAATAATAAATGAAGGCGTTATCTTTATTGTTGCGAAGCTAAGTTTCTCTAGATTGGCAACAAATCCACTAGTCTGCTGTTTCAAATGTAAACAATCAATGGCGACCATAAAAAAAAAAGGCTTAGCGGCACTTAAACAACTTTAAAATTGTTGATAATTCTAAAAATATTGCATACAGATTTACTAAAGGAATAAAAACCTTAACCGGAAGATAAAAACAAAATAATTCAATCATTTTTAAAGCAAAAAATGTACAATTTACAAACATATAAGAGTAAAGAAACTGAGATCACTGAGCCGGGTAACAGAGTGGATATATATATATATAAATATATTTATATGCGTTTGGTGCGGCCGATTGCAACCAAAATACGAGATGCACATCTACATGTTATAGCTGTCCTACATACAAAATTTCAATGTTCTGAGGCTACTCCTTTTTGAGTTATGCGAGATACGTACGCACGTACGTACATACGTTCGTACAGACTCCACGAAAAATTCTCTTCAGAATTCATTTTAAAGCAGTTTTATAATTTTTTTGGAGGAAACGAGTCTCTTATTCTGTCCTTACGTACAGATATCACGCAAAAACATCGTTAAATTGCATTCGATAGCGATCAAAATGGATATTTTCGTTGAAATATGTTGCCTGAAACTTTTCGTGATTACAATACTTTCTTTTTACTTCGTACAAGGAAGTAAAAAGGGAGGTTTCTTTTACAAGAGTGTACAACTGCGAAGAGATAGTGTTACAGATTTGTATATGTATGCATTGGTTCCAAAAAATCAATCCAAAAGTTGGAATTCAAATTAAAATGTTTTGCAACTTTTTTTAACTATGAAAGAAAAAAAGTATAAAGATGACTGTACAGAACGATATTACAAAATGCATTTACAATAAAAAGTAAAAATTTAAAAAAAAAAAAAAAAACTTATATTACTGGCGGGAGATGGTAGTTACTTTGGTTTCATTGTGAAATTTGACATTGTTTTTTCTTGATTAAAGCTTCAATATCCGGTTTAATCTGTGTTGTTGCAATTCTTAAAAGTTTCCTCCAAATGTCTCTCTGTCAGCCGTGTTCTTGTTTTTGATTTTTGAATTTTCATTTTACTAAAAAGCTGTTCACATATGTAGGCAATGCCAAAGATAGAATACATGAAGACTGCATGTTTACGAATTCCTGGATACTTGTCTTCCGTCACGTATTTCGAATAAAAATTAATGTAGGATTTTCAAGAAACTTGCATTTTACTGCAGAGTCACACTGTAAATCTATAAATTCTAACTGAAGTTCAGGTGAAACACATATTACATAAGAGAAAGTGAAATGTTTGAAAAATTCGTCATTTTCAGAAAATTTTATCCCAAATAATAGAATACATGAAAGACTGCATGTTTACGAATTCCTGGATACTTGTCTTCCGTCACGTATTTCGAATAAAAATTAATGTAGGATTTTCAAGAAACTTGCATTTTACTGCAGAGTCACACTGTAAATCTATAAATTCTAATTGAAGTGCAGGTGAAACACATATTACATAAGAGAAAGTGAAATGTTTGAAAAATTCGTCATTTTCAGAAAATTTTATCACAAATAATAGAATACATGAAAGACTGCATGTTTACGAATTCCTGGATACTTGTCTTCCGTCACGTATTTCGAATAAAAATTAATGTAGGATTTTCAAGAAACTTGCATTTTACTGCAGAGTCACACTGTAAATCTATAAATTCTAATTGAAGTGCAGGTGAAACACATATTACATAAGAGAAAGTGAAATGTTTGAAAAATTCGTCATTTTCAGAAAATTTTATCCCAAATAATAACGGGTATGTCAATAAAATGTTTTAAATATCAAGAATAATTTATTTTTTACGACAAAAAGCTGATAAGGTAATTTTTCTTGAAACCAAATTTCTTAAAAATTTTTCAATTTTTCTTCAAATGTGAGGCCACTAAAATACCTTCAGCGGGCCACGGCTTGAAGACCCCTACTTTAAAGCACGGGTGTCTAAAGGGCGGCCCAAACGCAAATTATGAAAGTATTTAAATTTACACACTTTTATTTAAAAAATAAATATTTGAATTTGATTCATGTATAATTGATTCGTTGGCATTTATTTGAAAATAAAAATTTAAATAAAAACATCTTAGTATGTCATGATGTATTAACTGCAAAATGACATTCAACTGAAAGAAAAATTTGAAAAATGTTTCTTTACTGGAGTTTTATAAAGATTACCTACCCCGCGATAAATATCCTAATTTTCACAATCATGCTTTATTAATGTCTTCAGCTTTTGGCAGTACGTATATTTGTGAACAATTATTTTCAAGAATGAAGCATCCAAAAAACAAAATAAGACAAAGATCACTGACAAACATCTTGAAAATTCATTAAGAATTGCAACCTCGTTTATTGAACCCGATATCGATTTCCTTGTTCAACAAAAGCAAATTCGTCCACCTCATTCCTTTGAATTTTTTACATTTTTATGAAATCCAAACCAAATGAACTGGTGTACTAAGAATACGGCAAAGCACACTAGGGCTATCTGCCTAAGGGGAGGGATGCTTCGTGGAGAACTTTCTAAGGAAAACTGGCTCTATACACGTTACCATATGGAGAAAACCACGAAAACGCCCATGCAGCCAGCCGGTTCGCGGGATTCGAACCTCGGACCGAACTACCAGTGTTCAGCGATTTTACTGCTCGGCCGCTGGTGGGCCCAAACTAAATGAAACGAAACTTTTACAAATTAATAATAAATATGTACCTATATATATATAATTCAAATAAAGAAAATTAATTAAATTAAAAATTAATTAAAAAGAAGTTAATTTATTTTAATAAAACAACATAGAGCTAATTTTTATTTAAATTTGTTAAAAAATATTGTAAGTGTGCCCCCGTAATTTTTTTTTTTTTTTTTCCAATGCGGCCTTCAAACGGTCACAATTTAGACACCCATACTTTAAAGCAGGGTTTCTTAAACTGTGGGTCGCGACTCCCAAGGGAGTTGCGGGACCTGCAGCAAGGCGTCGCCAAAAATTTTAGCAGTTTTTATATTCTTTAACTTATTATAATAATTTTACAATTACCAAATATTTTTACAAAATGTATCTGAAAACAGGCAAAGATAAGACAATACAGACAAAGAAAAAAACGAAAACGTTTCGACGAATTCTTTTTATAGTATAAACGTTCATTTTCCTTGCTTTGCACGTGACGCTGTCATTTCATCGGTTACTTATTTAAAAGTTTCACATTGTTCTATGTCTTAAAATTAGAAATTAAAGTTAATGACCTAAAACTGCAATAGTATATTACAGTACAAGTGAAAGAATTGACAGTTTTACTCACGCGTGTGTCGGATTTGCAGAATACTTATGGAGGTTCTAACAAATTTTTGTAAATATTATGGGGTTCTGGGGGTCACAAAAAAATCTCGGCGATAAAAAGGAGCGCGAATGAAAAAAGTTTAAGAAACCCTGTTCTAAAGGATCAATTTTGCTCTCGCTGTCGTCTTTTACTTTAAAAGAACTCAGAGAAAGACAAATCTGTTACGAAATAAAAGTATAAGGTATTTTTCCCACTTCCCTAGCGTGCCTTCGTGGTGTAGTGGTTCAGCACACTGGGTCGGTATTCCAGAGGTCCGTGGTTCGATTCCCGGCGAAGGCGGTTGCATATTTTTCATCTTTTCTGCTTCCAATTAACCTAATGACTCTACAAAAGAACTTGTTTTTTGTTCTTTTTTCCGTTGGCTAACGCTTTAGTAAAGGTATATCCATATATGGCGGCCAAAATTAGGGGCGGCCGGACGATACTACGTCTAAATATTTTAAATTCATTGTAAGTACTTGTCATACGTAACTACGTTTTATACAATCTGTCTTATCTAAGTGCTTAGTGTGAAATAAAAATTTTATTAATCACTGAGAATATTTTTTTTTTTTTAATTTGGGGGCAGCAATCTTAGGAAAATACGCGGGCAGCCAATGGCCTAGGAACGGCTCTGGGGTAAGTGTGCATTTTTTATATCTCAGTGTGCTAACCACCCCCTAGATAGCCTTGCTAATTTTAAACAGTATGGAAACAATATGGAAACTTGAATAATTTTAAACACGGATAATTCCGATGCTAATTCTAACCACAAAGATGGCAAGCCAACTTAGGTTTGAAAAACAGATTTTAAAAAATGTAAGTCTTAGAGATGCATCAAATTTCATTGCCACGAAAAATAAATTTAGTCCTCTAGACCCCGAAAACAATACTAATAATACCCAGTCTGCAGTTAACACTGTAAATCAACCAAGTACTTCAAGTCAAAATTTACCCACATCACCACAACCAAAAGCTATTCCACCAGTGATGGTATGAGTTATTCAATTATGGCAAAGCACACGAGGGCTATCTGCCTAAAGGGAGGGATGCCTTCGTGGAGGACTTTCTAAGGGAAACTGGCTCGTATACACGTTACACGTGGGGAAAACCACGAAAACGCCCATGCAGCAGCCCGTTCGCAGGATTCGAACCTCGGACCGAACTACCAGTGTTCAGCGTCTTTACGGCTCGGCCGCTGGTGGGCCCCCTCCAGTCATGGTAAAGCTGCCGGGCAACATTAAATGTAATCCAGACCTAAAATAACTTGCAAACCAATCAAAAGCAAAAATTTTTTGGCAAAATAAATGGAGAATTTCTCAAAATTTTACACAATACACCCAACGGTCACAGAATTTTTAACACAATTTCTCCGGGATAATAATGTACAACTGTACACCATTAATGCAAAACACCAACACTCAGTAAAAGCAGTCATCATAGGACTGCCCATAGGTATGGAAATGAGATATTTTAACGGAATACGGTTACTAAGTTCACAAAGTTGTTCAGATGACATGTAACATAGCCATGCAACCAATACCGCTATTCGAAATTCAAATTTTTTTCCACACCTAATCAGGGTCGAATTTATGTATAAGCTGAACAAGTTATAGCTTAGCCCACACACGCACATTCTTGGCCCCGTTCCGAAAAATTGTCGCATATCTCATATATATATAAGACTCGTATCCCTCATAAAGGGCCTCATATCTCAAACAGCTTAGGATCTCATCAAATCAAAATTCGGCCCTCCAACCTAATGTTGAACAACATATGTCACTATCCATAGTAAAAATTTAAAAATATGTTAATAAAAATCTTATTCCACAATGCCACAATTGCCAGAAATGGCATCATCAGAAGACGGTTTCCTCGTTATGTAAAATGCACTTCGGATCACGCAACTAACTCCTGCCCATAAAACAGGATTCATAGAAAGCACAGTCTGCGTCAATTGCAAAAATTTTCATCCAGGTTATATAAAATTCCCAAAACTAAGAAGCAATAATCCACAAGGCCAATCACAACACAATCACAAATTCACAAACAGCTAATAGTAACACTCCTGTACAAAACTTAGCATACAAAAGCAACTCCATTATTAAATACTCCAAAACTCACTCCGTCGCTGAACACTGGTAGTTCGGTCCGAGGTTCGAATCCTGCAAACGGGCTGGCTGCATGGGCGTTTTCGTGGTTTTCCCCATGTGCAACGTGTATACGAGCCAGTTTCCCTTAGAAATTCCTCCACGAAGGCATCCCTCCCCTTAGGCAGATAGCCGTATTCTCAATACACAAGCAATGCTAGCGCAATGTGCTTTGCCGTATTCTCAATACACACATACACACGCACACACACATTTTTTGGTTACTGCGAAAAAGCTGTTTTTAAAATTATTTTAAACACCTGAATTCCCATAGCCCTTTCGTTTTCCTACTAGAACGCAAATCTGGTAAAGAGTATTTAAGCAGAGGTTTTTTTTCGGATTGGAAGTTAGAGCGTGTTTCTGCCTCGCAGAGACAACGTTAATAAGATTTGATTCCTCGTCTTGGCATTTTACTTGTCGCCATTTAAATTGTTACATCTGTGAGCTGTTCCAAACTTTGCGTTAACTAAAGGCATCCCTCCCTTAAGGCAGACAGCCCTCGAGTGCTTTCCTATAATCTAATAAACCAAACCAACCAACCAAAACCCACTCACAGTTTAAATTTTAGAGGCTTCATGGAACTATTCAAAATTGTTAAAGCACTGGAAGCCATATCTGGATTTAAAAAATTGGCATATTTACAGAAATGACAGCATGTTTTTCAGCTTCTTGCATCGTGCGACTGTTACACGATGCAGTCGCACGATTGCACACGATGCAGGCATTTTGTGAAATAAATGCTGGGTTTGTTTACAAATCCACGACAGTTAAATGTATTTCAAGGAAACATTATTCAAGGAATTTAATTTTAAGTAATCATCAATACCAGCAATTATTAAAAAAATTTATATTTGAACTATGTAAATCATAAAAACTGGATGAAAACCGAAAACTGTATATTTAAATCCAATTTACAAAATTGTCTAATACGCAAAAATGTGGCGTATTTAATTATGGCAAAGCACACTAGGGATATCTGCCTAAGGAGAGGGATGCCTTCGTGGGGGACTTTCTAAGGGAAACTGGCTCGTATACACGTTACACATGGGAAAAACCACGAAAAAGCCCATGCAGCCAGCCCGTTCGCGGGGTTCGAACCTCGGACCGAACTACCAGTGTTCAGTGAATTTACCGCTCGGCCGCTGGTGGGCCACGCAAAAATGTGAAACTAAAAAATGTAACCCAAACTTTACTAATAAAAGCAGCTTTCCTTGCAAGAAAATGTTACATAAAATTCTACCCAAAGCTATACGGGCAAACAAAATACATATTAGAACTGACATGAAAGAAGTAATATGCATCATAACATAATAATTTAAGGTAAGTCCTCTAAAACACTCTCTTTTCAGAAATTGTGTTGTTCACAGACAATATCGTTATCTATGCTTGTATAGCTATGAGCTGAGTCTTTAGAGAAGTTTGTTAAATTTTATGAAGCCATCGACATCCAAATATACTGTATAACAAAAAATTGAGGCACCAAGAAGGAATCATTCGATTGTTTTGAAATTTCGTGTGCATAAATGTTTTGATCAAATATGCAAATGGTTAAAATTTAGTGTCCAATGAATGAATAGTGGATCGGAACTACGCATCCAGCAAATGCATCTAAAGATCTGTTCTTGAACTTTTTGGTGCAAGTTCAACTCATCACTTCTCTATTATTTTTACAAGGCTATCTCAACTGGAGAAGCTTCATTTTTGGACTTTTACATACGTCAGGACCCTAAGGGGATTCATTTAGGAATCTGGAAAGAGCGGGAGTAGTGCATCTCGAAATACCCTCATATGCGGTCAGGTCGTAAATTTACAATCCCTTTTTTCAGGGGGAGAGCTGACAAGGAGCGGCAATCTCGCTTGGGATCTTGAGAACATCTAACTTCTCTACATTCAGTTTTATACAAAGGAAAATACAAATTGAATTCTTCGAATGAATGCAATTTGGTACAATGAAAATGTATTACTTAACGATAAACTGTAAGATAAATAACATCTTTTTTTAAAGCCATAGGTGTAGAAAGACAGATATTTGTTACACGAATGAATTTATAGTAAATATTGAGTTTTTCATTTCGAATGCTATGTTCCATGTATGCGAAGTAGCTGAGTATGTGAGATAATAGTCATAACCGAATGGCTTTCAACCTTTTCACGGCTAAGGACTGTTTCTCAATTACATTGTGGTCGCTGCTTTTTGGTTAATTTTCTAATGGCATATAAACAATAATTGTTTTTATTTGAGACTTATGAATAAAATAACGCAAACTAGACTGCAGAAAATTCCTAAGAATGAAGTTAAATAATACTGAAAAATACATTATTGATGCACTTTTGTGTTTTATATGTAGTAGTATTAACTACGACTATAATCCTTAAATAGAATCCTTAAATTATATATATCTATGTATAGGTATATATAAATGGAACCAAATATAGAACAAGGTATAAAATATCTTTATTATACAATGTTCATTACCATACGTATATTTACGTAATATCAATATAAATAGTTAGTTAGGTTTCGTACATATATAATTTATTTTTATATTTGTATTTTTTGTATTAGATTCAGTAAAGTATACGTATCTGAAGTTTGATTTATTCTCTTTTTGGGTAACGACTTTAAGTGAGAAAGAATTGTTAGGGCCTTCATAGGGATTACATTATATACAATCAGTTAGGATCCGACTTTTCCTTTCTTTTAATCATTATATATATTGAAATACTACTTGATAAGTATACATAAAATATAGCAGTTTTTTTTAAGCTACTTATTTATATATCTATTGTTTCGTCTGATTTGTTTGATTATAGCAAAGCATTCGACGGTTATTTGCCTAAGGTTAGGGGTGCCTCGTAGAGAACTTTCTAAGGAAAACTGACTCTTATGCACGTTACGCGTGGGGAAAACCTCGAAAACGCCAATACAGCCATCCCCGTCGATCCGGATTCGAACCCCGGATCGACCTGCCAGAGTTCAACGACTTTACAGCTCAGCCGCTAGTGAGCCCCCCCCCCACACATCCACACATATACATTAAATAGTATTTACATGTCGTTTATAAAGTATAATTGAGTGCAATTTAATCATAAAGAGTTAGAAAATATTCTACGGAATTACTTCACTTCGTAGACTTTTTGTTAAGCTTCACCGTATTTCTTAAAGAGAATCTCAATGCTAGTTCCATTTCCAAGCTGTTTATGTACCTTATTTTTCATGCTTTGAATTATATTTAGAAAATTATTTCACTTGGTTATTCTTGAAGCATTTAATTTTTTTTTTTTTAAAGCGCACATTAATACGGATCACTGAACTAAAGTGCTCAATACAGGACAAATTAATTAGCTACTAAATTTTGATTTTCGTTGAGTAAAAATGAATTCATCTGCATTCTATAAGAAAGTAAATATTCAAAAAAAAATTTTTTTTCCTATTCTCGCAGTCATAATATTTTTCTTAAATATTCAGCTAATTCATATTCAGATATTCCAATCCATTACAATAAGTAATAAGTCAATACAGTAAATAAGTTGCCCTATTGCACATTAGAAATACTTATTCTCGTAATAACAGATACGTATGTGTTATTCTCTTCGTAATCTTCAGTATATATATTTATATTTATAATTAAGAAATCTTTTGAAAGCAGCGTCAAACAGCTATCAAAATTATATTTTAAAATTATTATTTAGAAGTGCGCTTATAATGGTTTTTATATTTACGAAAGATACTTCCCGTTTACTCAGGCTCACTGTATTCAAGTCGATAGGACCAATTGAATGGAAAGATCGATTTGTTAATTCATTTCCAAGTTTCAAATCGGATGAATGGACTCGCGAATAAAATAGCACATTAAAATACGGTCACTGAACTACATTGAGCAATGAAAATTTTAACAAAGGTTTTGTACTTATCTTATGAAAACAAAATATCAGAATCTAATTAAATGTTTCACTTATTAGAAAAATAGAAAATATAAATATTTGTGAATAAAAAGAAATTATCTTTAAAAAAATAAAATTTAAATGAAAAAAATAAAAGAATTACAAAATATTGCAGAAATTACATAAAACAGCGAATAAACTTATTCGGCACAAGCTCGCTAAATGTAAAACACAGTCAGAAGTACAGTCAGAAAGCTCGCCTTGTCACAGAAATATACTGTTCAACGGGTTTAAAGGTTATTCAGACTAACGTGCGAAGTTCAGTGATTAACTTGTATTTTCCTTTGAATGTATAAACTAGCCAAAAAAATTGAGCACTTGACAATTAGATGCAAATTTAACAGATGGGAGCACTTGACAATTAGATGCAAATTTAACAGACGGATTGAAGGAACCCTACTGCAACATACCACTTTGTGTAAGCATTTTCGTGGATTTCCTTAAGGTATGTAAATATGAGCCGATTTTCCTTAGAAAATTCTCCATGAAATCATGCCTAGCCAACCCTCATATGTTTTGCCATATTCAATACAAAATCATTCTTAAGATGATTAATTAATTAATTTTATGTTAGATGATACGAAGCTTTTCAAAAACTAGGATGCTTTCCGTAAACAATTAGTATTAATAAGCGCTGTTCAACTGGAATTGGGTCGGATTATTTGTTTATAGCAGTGCTTTTCAGCCGACTTACATGTACCTGTATGTATTGCTCTAATGAAATGTTAATAAACAAATAAATATAACTTTTCGTATCGTATGTAATTTGTCTCCATTCTGATACCATGTGCATCATTTATTTCTGATCTGCTGATACTGAATGAGACCTAAAAACATTTTTTTTTAAATATATCTCCCCTTATGATCCCTGACACAGCTGTTTACTTTCCCCTTCCGTCATTAACGTCAGTCTCCTGCTCTTTAACGCATTTGCCAAGCCACCGTTCAAGCCATTGGCGAATGTGCTGCTTACCAGGAAATTTTCGTGGTTTTCTCCATGTGTAACATAAATACGAGTCAGTTTCTATCAGACGTATGAAATAATTTTTGTATCAACTCCCCGCTATAAACAGTCCTCCATGAAGGCATCCATATCCCCGTCGGCAAATAATCTTATGGTACTTTGCCATAACCTAAATAATCTGATTTGATGATCATGCTAATCTACTCTCATACTGAAGCCTCTGGTGCTTTAATTAATGTTTTATTTATCATAAAATGTGTTAACTGCTTTAAATTAACCAAATCAGGATTTTTTTCTGTTAGATTTCCTTTTTGAAATTTTTGACATCATTTTAGAAGCCTAAATATGTCAGTTCGTTTTAGTAAGACGTATTATTTGTAACTTTTTTACATATAAGTACAGAGAATCTCATGACGGTGAACTCTAAAA
The DNA here is from genome assembly GCF_044657685.1 of Stegodyphus dumicola. NCBI lineage: Eukaryota > Metazoa > Arthropoda > Arachnida > Araneae > Eresidae > Stegodyphus > Stegodyphus dumicola. Next base: position 12,867,031 of record NC_140772.1, on the reverse strand, counting down.
GTGTTTCCTACAACATAAATAAACAGGCTTTTATACATTTGCCTCTCTAATGCAACCATCTATATAAGTGGCTTAAAAATCGCTTGAAGCGGCCGTTAGTGGTCGCATTAGAGAAGTCTCATTATATTTGCATTTTTGTGGCATTTAATAATTTCAGTTACATGTCTGCCTTATAAGTTATAATATTGATTTTTCAAGGTCGTGTAACAACTTTCAATATAACTTAGAATAGTAATATTCTTTTACATTCCATTCGGATTATTGTATTCGTATGAAAGCCATGAATCAATTGTTGATCATTATTTTGTACGTATACTGTTGCAAAAATTTAAAAATTCTTAATTATGATATTTTCCAATATTCGGGCTTTAAATGCCCAAGTTATTTAATTTTATGTCAAGATTTAAACTTTGTGCATTTACAATAAGATCTTAATTCTGGAACTTTTTAACATCTGAAGCTGGTTAAAACTGGTTGAAATGTGTTTGCAGTCGCAGTTCGTATGCAAAAGCATTCTCGCACTGATTTGTTTTATGCTCAATTTATAGCAATTTCCCTAAGTAACCAAATTTTATATTTATATCATTTTTTTTTAAATTGTGAAAATAAACAAAAAGAAAGGAAAACATTTTTCTTTCTTACATCTTATTATTCAGTTCATCTTTTATGATAAATAGTGTATTTTTCAATTTTCTTCAACTGTCAAATCTTGTTGTATTTCTAAATATCTTTAGATTATTTACAGTCCCTGCAATTTTAGAGTTTTTATGTTAAACTCTAAAACAGTTATTAGAAGAATTATTAGAAGCATTTGATGTAATTAATGACGCACGTCGCCCATAGATTCGCAAATTTTGAATTTTCAATATTGTTGCAAGCACTTGAGCAGAAAATTCGTCTTTTCTAGCAAATTGCAAATTTTAAAATTCAAAACATTCAACTCCATCAATCCAATTTTCAGACTCAATTAAAGGCACTGAAGTTATTTAACATTTAAGAACTCTCGGTGATTTAGAACTCCCCGGAATTGGTACTCAAGAAATGATTTCAAAAATGCTCTTCTACATCTATTAATAATTTGTTCTATCCCTTGAATAGCTAGTATCTACTGCATTTTCTCCTCATTTCTTCTTTGGTGGTTATTTGAATCATGGCAAAGCACGGGAACTGTCTGTCTAAGAGAAGGGATGCCTTCGTGGAGGACTTAACGAAGTATGAGAAAGGGAAACTTGATTGTATTTACCTTACACATGAAGAAATAACTAAATTATCTTGCAACCAGCTTGTTTGCTGGGATTTGAGCCCCTGTCGAACTGTCAGTGTTAAGCGACCGCCAGAATCGTAGCTAGGGTTTTCAGCGCCCAGGGACAACTGAAGATTTCGCGCCCCTTACTGCTTGCCAAGGATGGAAAACATTTAATTCTACAATGTCGTAACATTAGTTTGGCGCCCCTTGGATTCTGCGCCCGGGAACAGATGCTCCCCTTGCCCCCTTCTAGCTACGGCCCTGGCGACCGCTGGAACGCTGATGAGTTGCATTATGTATTCTGCTTAAGAATATAGAACACAAATTACTGTCAATTTTATTATATCATCAGTGTTTGGTAACTTTCTCTATGAAAATAAAATTGTTAGAAATTGAGTAAAAAGACATGTAAATATTTTGAATTTGGATTCAATTTAATCCCCTTCATGTAACATATAATGCTGTAATTTACGTAATAGCATTTAAAATTTTTGAATATATTAACACAAAAGGATACGGCAATGCTGTTACGGCATTCGACAAAATATGTCTCGTTTACGTATATACCAATCTCTCTGCAGAAGGAAGAAAATTATAGCCAATGCAGAAAATTTCTAAATTCAATTTCGCCAGATATATTTTACATAAAATGAAAAAACAATTTTCAATACACATAAATAATTAATTGAATGAATGTAAATTTTTACCGCAAAATACATAAACTTATTTTCAGCTCAATGTAAAACTGTTCCCACGCAAAATTTATATTATAAGAAAAAGTTAAATGTCTGTTATGTCGAATATTTCTTCACTTAGATTGCAGAGACATTCGATATTTTATAGAAGCAGGAGACTTGAAAAATGAGCAACCCCCTCTCCGGGAATCGAACCGCGGATCTCTGGAATACGCACCCAGCGTGCAGACCACTACACCACGAAAGCACGTCAAGAAGGCTCAAGTCTAAAATTTATGCATATTTAGTATTAATTCTATATTTTGCATATTAACATTTAAAAAAATACCTGAATAAATTACTCCTGGACGGTTGTGTATAAGCCTCTGGTTTGTTTGATCAAGTGCGACTCATTTGTAAAGTATTGAATGGTGTACTCGCTTGCAAAAACTTGTGAATTTTGTGTTTCTTGAAAAATCGGCAATACTAAGTATGATTGCTAAATATTACATTCTTTTTAAGGGAACATTATAGTATAATAATAAGAATATTTTCTTCTGGGATATACTTTTATCAATGATATGTTACTGTAGCGCAGTTTTGCTAAATTCCTATAAATCAGTTCTAATTATTCTAAGCTGATTTACTAAGACTTGGAATGATGCTCAAGGCCGGCGCTAGACGTTTTGCCGCACGGTGTCTGCTTTACAACTTCAAAATTCTGCCGTCCAGCTTTTTCCAAAGTTTTAAAAATTTTGCCTTCTCAAATTATATTAATACAATAAATTACTATGTATAAATTTTTCTTGCCTTAGATGAAGGAAATTTATCACTTACTTCATCAGTCGATCCTTTCAAATTTTTCTCTTTCCGCATTTAAAAATGCAAATGACTTAGGGGATCTTGTCCCACCGTTGATTGTAAATAGTCAAAATTTATTTTAATTTGCTGAACGAACGATTTGATAATGAAATAGTATTAGATAGTGTTTGAAGTGCGACTGCTAGGTTAAAAAAAAAAACATTTTCTGCATAGATCTGTAATGGAGTTTTAGGTTCAGTTTCTTTTCTACTGCGGAGTAACTAACATCTTGCAGTCACATTCACTGCTCAAAACAATTAGGGGACATTGTGAGTTCGGTATGAAATAACCATGTAATAGACAAACATTTTAACAAAAAGAAATAGAAGAGATTATAAAGGAAAATTATAACCTTTACAAAATATGCAAATTTAATTAATAATATTAAATTATTAAAAAATAATATTAAATTTCGACGTCTGTTACGTCGAAAACTATGCGTATTGGTTGTAGGAAATAATGTCACCCGGAAAAAAGGGAAACGGAAAGAATGTCCCCGGAAAATAAGGAACGGAAAAAATGTCACCCTTCGTTTGCAATGGAAAATATAAGGCATGTTTAGAAAGATCGCCAAGCTGGGTGATAAAAGTTTTATCTTACTCTTAAAACCTCTCTCAAGAGAGCCCGCTATAACCCTGCCCGTTAAATCAGAATTTGGCAGGTTCACCCAACTCCAATCGGCGACATTATTTGGCGAGATTTTACAGGTCCTTTTTTTCCGTTCCTTATTTTCCGAGTGACATTTTTTCCGTTCCTTATTTTCCGGGGACATTCTTTCCGTTTCCCTTTTTTCCGGGTGACATTTTTTCCGCACACCATGCGTATTAGATAAGGAGCGACCTGCAGTATTTCTTTGTAGTAGGAGATTAAAAACAATTGACACGCATTGAATGCTTTGTAGCAGTGAATATACGATGTCTCAGCAAGATGACTTAGTTGAATCGATAGTCAGGAAGGCCATCATTCGTTCAAAGGAGAGTCAAACGAAATCCATTATAGCGGAAGTGTTAGGAGTTTTCAAAAATGTCATTTCCAGACTATGGAATCGTTTCTGGAAACTGGATATGTTTGAGAAATTCGGGACAAGGTCGTGTTATCGTTTTAATATAAAAAGCGGGAGCTATATGAGCATTTCGTTTAAAAAAAAAAAACTAAAAATATATCTCTATGGTAGAGAAATAAAGTGGTCAGAAAGAACGTTTTGTATGCGGAGATATTTGGTTGATGTACTGCAAACATTTCATTACACAATTTTGTCAGACAAACCAAGAAAATAAATAATTAATTATATTACAATAATTATTAATTTTAAATATATTTTCCAGAAATCGATCAAAATAAAAACTGAAATTTTCGGGAAAATCTTGTTTGGAGATCATTTGGCGCTCCTCTGCGAGCGGCGCCCGGGGTATAATACACCCCCTTGCCCTCCCCCTCGCTACGCCACTGCCCTTGTCACTTGATCTGTGGGTGGTGGTACACTTTTTTCCATCCATGGAGCCAGCCAGAACTAGCAGTCAATCCAGGTTCTCCTTCTTGAAATGCATCATAAAACTTTATGGCTTCTCTGGCCATAAAGCTTTATGGATCTTCTTTATTCCGGCCGGAAGTGAAAAATAAGAGAGGGCAGTAAAGTTTTAAAATAAAATAAACGTTAGTTAGTAAAACTTACAAGTACTTGTAAATAACAGAAGAAATGACAGCATCACGTGCAAAGCCAAGTATAATGAATGTTTATGTACATTGAACGACGCAAAAGAATGCGTCGAAACGTTTTTTTCATTTTCTTCGTCTGTATCTTTATCTACTTACAGATACATTGTGTAAAAATATTTGGTAATTGTAAAACTATTATAATCAGTTAAGGAAATATCAAAAACGCTAAAATTTTTGGCGACCCCCTGCTGCAGGTCTCTCGACCCCCAAACACAGTTTAAAAAACTCTTATCTAAACCAAACCAAACCAAACCAAAATCTGCGTGGGTAAAATAATTCGATTCCAAACTGCGACTAAAAGGAAAGGGTGAGGAGATAATTTCCACCACGCAACAAATCGATCCGAGTTGAACCACGAGTATATAATGAGCGGGAGTGAATTGGACTTTGATTATTCCTAAACTATTTTATGTATTTATGCAAATATCTTAACTTAATCGAGAATCACTGTACATTTATTTTAACTACTGAATCCGTAAAATATCTCCCCCACACGATGACAAATTTGTTCAGTGGCAATGTGGGCACTTTCTCTTCAAAATTCACATCTTGTCCCTTTAAAAATGTTTCTACTTTCAGGATCCCATAACTGGTGACAACTGGCAAAAGCCTGCGGACTTCGACTGATTAGTTCCTGCATCCAAGGTTAACGGTGACCGAGAATAGGAGAGTAAGACGAATTCGTCCCACGGCAGCTGTTGACACATTCCATGTTCTATTTTGCAAGTATTCCGGCGCCAAAAAACGATTAGTAAAACAAAAATGAGCGAGTGAACCTTGGGAAAGAAGTGAAAGATTTGTTTATATTTGAAGAAAAATTATCCACCTGCAGCATCTTTCATCACTTCCGGTGTTTTTCTAACGCAGACTGTTTTCAGCATGAAAAAAATTTGCGCGTTCGCGACGATAGGTCAAAACCCATGGGAGTAACTCAACTCATAGGAACCTAAGCACACAATCCACAGCAGCTGCAATAAATAAGAGGGAACACAGAAAGTCAAAGCGACTAAGCATTAGTAAAGCCAGTTCTGCGTATAATTAATAAGCCAATATACCTCGTTTCTCATCCATCATTGCAATAAATTGTATTTTTTATTAGTCCAAAGGGGCTTTGTCCTTGAGGGACTATTGTTTTCGTTTTCCGATTTTGCGTCGAAACACTATAAACGCCTCTATCACTTTTCAAATTGTCGCACAAAATATTATCGCCCTGTATTATATTTAAGGAAATTAAATAATGAAGAATCTGCATCAATATATGTATGTTTCTCGCACTGTTATAAAACAACGGTACCTAGAGCCATCCAATTTTGAATGACGTAATTCTGCTGCGAATATGGGCATCTGGAAGCCCCAATTTGAAATTTGGAATTTGTTTTATGATCGATTTCATATTTTGTAACACTTTAACGAATTTTTTATTAACAAACTCAAGGATTTCAGAGCGAGCCATGGCAACGTTGTACAGAAAAAAACATTTTTATCTCCAGCGCGTGAGACTCCGCATCGGATATTCTAAAGATAGGCTCAATTTAAAATTATTTTGCGATATTGCTCTTGAACTGAATTTTATGGTTTAAGTGCGAAGAACGTGATATTTAATAAATAAAGGTAACACATAAAATGTTAAAAAACGCCCCTTTGGACGTAATTTAAAATCTGAAACCTTACAGATTTTCTTTTTTCGCTTTATTATTATTTGAAAATTGTACTATTATTTAGTAGTTTGCTTTCCAAAAATAAACATAGGCGGAAGATAAGATTTTCACTTTAAAGGCAGGAGATAAAAATATGAATTAGAAATTTTGCAATCGACTTTTTTTGTACATGTTTTTAGAAATATTTATTTATGATATGCTTAGTATAAAATAATACTCACTGCAAACATAAATGATTACTATCCAGATAAAATGAATTTTTAATCAATTTACGCTCTATTGAGTTTTATTGGTTTATTGAGAATACGGCAAAGCACACTAGGGCTATCTGCTTAAGGAAAGGGATGCCTTCGTGGAGGACTCTCTAAGGGAACTGGCTCCTATACACGTTTCACATGGAGAAAACCACGAAAACGCCCATGCAACCGGCCAGTTCGCGGGATTCGAACCTCGTACCGAACTACCAGTGTTCAGCAATTTTACTGCTCGATGCAGTCTGTAATAATAGCACAGATAAGTGAAAGATATTTGTTGCAATCACAACACAGAAAAGAGACTTTTCCTTGAGATTTTTTTACAGTTTTCACGGATTCACTAAACATACGTATTAACAGTATCCAACTAATATTGAATATCCAACTAAATTCGAAATATTTCTGTTAATTCTCAGCTAATGAAGTGAATTATTAATGAAACGTAATCACCTTGAATTAATAGAATCCAGCTGAGATTTGAAAGAGTTATTTGTAACTCCTAGTTAACCAATTAATTAACGGTTAACTAAGCATATGATTAATTTTTAGTTAACGGGATCTTGCACACAAGGGAAGGAAGTGCTCAGGGTTTTTAAACACAGTTTTTTTATGTGGCCTTTAAATATTTCGTATTAAAATGCTGCGAAATTATTTTTCTCTCAAACGAAATTGCCCTTTTCCATTTTCTTTTGTTTGTCTTTCGCCCTGCGGGCAGAAGCCCACCAGCGGCGAAGCGGTAAAGTCGCTGAACATAGTTATCTGAGGTTCGAATCCCGAAAACGGGCTGGCTGCATGGTCGCTTTCGTGGTTTTCGTGAGCCCTGAGATAGTGTGCTTTTCCGTAATCAAATAATGTGTATGCGAGCCAGTTTGCCTTAGAAAGTCTTCCACGAAGCCATCCATCCTCTTAGGAAATAGTCCTAGTGTGCTTTGCCGTAATCTCAATAAATCAATCAAAATCAACGCCCTGCGAGCAGAAGGATTTCTGTTTGTCTTTGGTTCAAGCATAAAAAAAATTTGCTGCGTATGTCGTGCAACTTTTAAAAAGTTTAAGAATTGACGATTAAATAATTATAATTTTTGTCTAATCACCTTAATTCTCATCTAATTAAGTAAATCACTAATGGAACGTAATCAACTTTTTGCTAAAAGATTCCAGTTTAATATTTCAAAGAACTTAGCGGAGCAAAAAGCTCCTTACGTTGAAACGTAAACAAAAGGTTTGCTCGTTACGACATGAACCTTTAAAAAGTCTAAGCGTAATTTAGTTATTAACTGAAAAGGACTAGATCGGGAGAAATCGCAGCAGACTTTTGTTTTATTCGCGGACAATTGTCAATTTTTTTTTCATCGCTTATGAATCTTGAGATATACAATTACACAGTCCAATAATTTCTTACTTTCTAGTTCATGGCTTTATCGCTTGCATGATGTTTAGCAAAATTCAGTCAGATAATGTTGAAGGTCTGCAATTCTGCCAGTTTCGTAATACAATTCATTTCAAATTCTGTTGAGTGCACAAGCGGCAGAGCGGAAAAATAGTTGAAAACGGGTAGTTCGAACGGGGTTTATATCCGAGCTGCACGGGAGTTTCGTCGTTTTGTTCATGCTTTTGGCTTGGTTTATTTGATTACGGTGGTGTATTGAGAATACGGCAAAGCACACTAGGGCTATTTGTCTAAGGGGAGGGCTGCCTTCGTGGAGCACTTTATAAGGTAAACTGGCTCGTATACACATTATTTGATTACGGAAAAGCACACTATCTCAGGGCTCACCGGCGGCCGAGCGGTAAAGACGCTGAACACTGGTAGTTCAGTCCGAGATTCGAATCCCGCGAACGGGCTGGTTGCATGGGCGTTTTCGTGGTTTTCCCCATGTGTAACGTGTATACGAGCCAGTTTCCCTTAGAGAGTCCTCCACGAAGGCATCCCTCCCTTTAGACGGATAGCCCTCGCGGGCTTTGCCATAATTAAATAATCCAATCCAATCCATCCACACTATCTCAGTAAATGTAGTGATACTTTCCTGGAGAAACGTCTAAGGGAAACTGACTCATACTCACGTTACGTATGGGGAAAACAACGAAAACGCCGATACTGGCCAGCCCGTTCTCCCGGAATTGAATCCAGGTCAAACTACCAATGTGCAGATTTTGAATATCGATTTCGAGAGCAGTCAGACTAAAGTTCCTTTTCTTCAGGAGCAAATAAAAAATTTCTGCTAAATGTTTCTCCCTTTTTCTTTGCTTCCCGTGTGTGCGTGTAGGGGGGGGGGACAATGAAAACATCTACTAAGGTTGCCTTTTTTTTTTAAAGCCCAAAAAGCTATTAGTCTCAAAATAGTATTTTGCATCGTTTCACTTTGCACTGGTTCCCTTTTCAAACTGTTGCCACCCAATATTATCGCCCTGTATTGTATTTGAAGAAACCAAATAATGAAGAATCTGCATCAATGCATGAATATTTGTCGCACTGTGGAAAAACAACGGTACCTTATTGACATTATGTAGAGACATTAGGTATTTTTTGGAAGCAGAAGATGTGAAAAATGAGCCACGCCCTCTCCTGGAATCCAACCACTGACGCCTGGAAATATGCGCCCAGCGTGCAGATCACCATACCACGAAGGCATGCTAAGAAGGTGGGGGAAATACTTTATACCTAGACCCATCAAATTTTGAATAACTTAGTCCTCTAACCGAACATGGACACTTGGAAGACCGAGTTTCTAATTTGTTTTATTATCTATTTCAAATTTTGTAAAACTTTAACGAATTTTCGATTAACAAACTCAACGATTTCGAAGGGAGCAATGGCAACACTGTACGAAAAAAACATTTTTATCTCCAGCGCGTGAGACTGTCTATCGAAAATTCTAAAGCTATGTTCTTTCTAAACATTTTGTGATATTGCTGTTGAATTGAATTTTCTGTTGTTTAAATGCGAAGAATAAATATATTTAATAAATTAAGGTAACACACAAAACGTTAAAATATCGCCCTCTTAGGCATAATATAAAATAAGAAAGCTTTGAGATTTAATAAAAGCATTCTCTTTTTGTTCATAGTTGTGTTAAAAATACTAGGTGCCTGGAATAATGTCGTCCTTTAAATTTTATTTGACTTTAATTTATTTATACATTATTAAATCATAGTACTTATTCGAAAATTTGGGTATTTAAACAAAGCTGCAAACCAGACTTTTTGAAAACGACAGTATTTCTCCTTTGGGTCGCGTTTGATATATCTACTGACATCAGGTATCAAAATGATAGCAACAGGTCTTAGTTTACAACAAATGAGCAATACAGGAAATAGTTTTACAAAAAAAAAAAAAAAAAAAATCTGAACGCTTCCAGATTTTATTTTCGGGCGATTTGTTTTTTCATTTACACACACATACACGTTTCGAGAACAATTGAGCTCACCTCATATTGTGCAGAAAACATTTAAAAATAGCATATGTTTAGAATTATAGATAGTCTCGAGCGCTAGAAATAAAAACGTGTTGTTCCCTTCAGTGTTGCCACTGCTCTCTTTGAAATTGTTGGATTCGTTAAAGTTTTACAAAATATGAAATAGAAAATAAAACAAATACCAAATTCGGGCTTCCAAGGGCTCATATTTGAGTGGAAGACTGTGTTATTCAGAATTTGATGAGTATAGGCACAGTTCTTTGTTCACAATAGAAGGAACATGCATACATTCATACAGATTCTTCATTATTTAATTTCTTTAAATATAATACAGGGAGATAACATTGGTGACAACAATTTGATTGAAAAGCGATTTGGACATTTAAAGCGATTCGACGCAAAATGCCGTTTTGAGACTAATAACCCTTCTGGGCTAATAATATTATACAATTAGATGTAATTAATCTAAGAACAGGAATATATTACATGGAAGTAGCATTCCTTCCTCAAAGATCATTAGGCCGAATTCTCGATGATCTGTGTGGGAACTGTGCGCTTTGCAAATTATTTTTTTCATTGCTCCTCAAAATTATTAACAAAGGCAAAAAGTTTACAGTTTTTTAGAAGAAACTCGCATATTTGATGCATTGAATAGTAACCTGAAATTGAGTTAAAAGATTATCATTCTTGGCTGGAAAAACTGAATCCTAAAACTGTAATCGGGCTTCTTTGAAATGACTCGCGGTGCTGAAGATTTGCAAAAATATGTGAAGAAAACACAGAAGAGTGAATAAAGAAAAAAGGGAAAATAAGTTTTATTTCAGACGAATACTGATGATGCAGTAACTCAGAACGAAACAGTCTGGAAGTGGTCTTATGTTCCACAAGGAAAATGAAATAGAAACGATGGTTGATGAGGTTCTGGAATGTGTAGAGAAGTTGTTCAACTGTGTAGATGATTCAATTAGGTTCAAATTCCAGTGGTATCGTAACTTTATTCAGTGGTCTCATAAGTGTTCAGTGCTTCATATAGTATGATAAGTAGTATACTAAATACAAAGTATACAAAGTATACTATGTCTTCATAAGTATATTAACATTGCATCTAGAAAAGGAAAGAAAGAACGCGGTAGAACATTTTGCACAAAAATTGAAAGCAAACTTCATAAATTTTATAAAATAGAACATAGTATACTTTGTAAAAATTTCTGATTAAAATCTTCTTCTTTATATGGTACTCGTACGTCAGTCACGATTTCACAAAACCATTTTCTAATCAGTGCATACCTATGCATTAATCAGCAAACACACTGTAAATATTGGAGGGGATGCCTGGATTCAGTACAAAAGGTTTGATTACTATGGTCATGAATATGTGATTTTATTGGAAAGAGATTAAAATGTTATGTTACTTATTATTCGTAACGCTAACGTTTGGCCAAAACTAAGGAAAAGAGTGTGAATTAAATCGATCATTTTAATACAATTAATTCACAAAATTATATATTAATTTAATAAATCTGTATGCATGAATACATATATGGAAAAGAAGCAAAAAGCTTTATCGAGATACAAACAAACGACGGTGCAAATATGTTTGGTAAACACTAGTAAACATTTTTCTGGGTTCTGGTTTTTAAACTGCACTAGAATCTAGGATGGTATCTTTTCTTCTGGCATCAACTTGTAAGAGTTCTACACGTTGGTGGCTTGGCAAATGCGGTCAAGAGCAGGAGACTGACGTTAATTACGGAAGGGGAAAGTAAACGGCTGTGCCAGGGATCGTAAGGGGAGATATATTTAAAAAAAAGTGTTTTTAGGTCTTATTCAGTATCAGTATATCAGAAATAAATGATGCACATGGTATCAGAATGGAGACAAATTACATACGATACGAAAAGTTATATTTATTTGTTTATTAAAATTTCATTAGAGCAATATACAGGTACATGTAAGTCGGCTGAAAAGCACTGCTATAAACAAATAATCCAACCCAATTCCAGTTGAACAGCGCTTATTAATACTAATTGTTTACGGAAAGCATCCTAGTTTTTGAAAAGCTTCGTATCATCTAACATAAAATTAATTAATTAATCATCTTAAGAATGATTTTGTGTTGAATATGGCAAAACATATGAGGGTTGGCTAGGCATGATTTCATGGAGAATTTTCTAAAGAAAATCGGCTCATATTTACATACCTTAAGGAAATGCACGAAAATGCTTACACAATGTGGTACGTTGCAGTAGGGTTCCTTCAATCCGTCTGTTAAATTTGCATCTAATTGTCAAGTGCTCCCATCTGTTAAATTTGTATCTAATTGTCAAGTGCTCAATTTTTTTGGCTAGTTTATACATTCAAAGGAAAATACAAGTTACTCACTGAACTTCGCACGTTAGTCTGAATAACCTTTGAACCCGATGAACAGTATATTTCTGTGACAAGGCGAGCTTTCTGACTGTACAATCTGTTTTACATTTAGCGAGCTTGTGCCGAATAAGTTTATTCGCTAATTTATGTAATTTCTGCAATACTTTGTAATTCTTTTATTTTTTTCACCTGTCCTGTGTCGACCACTTTAGTTCAGTGATCCGTATTAATGTGCGCTTTTTTTTAAAAAAATTAAATGCTTCAAGAATAAATAATTAGAAAAGGGCATAATTCTCTTCTTACCCTTAAATTCTTCAATAAAAAAAACTGCATTTTCAGCTATAACCAAGTGAAATAATTTTCTAAATATAATTCAAAGCATGAAAAATAAGGTACATAAACAGCTTGGAAATGGAACTAGCATTGAGATTCTCTTTAAGAAATACGGTGAAGCTTAACAAAAAGTCTACGAAGTGAAGTAATTCCGTAGAATATTTTCTAACTCTTTATGATTAAATTGCACTCAATTATACTTTATAAACGACATGTAAATACTATTTAATGTATATGTGTGGATGTGTGGGGGGGGGGCTCACTAGCGGCTGAGCTGTAAAGTCGTTGAACTCTGGCAGGTCGATCCGGGGTTCGAATCCGGATCGACGGGGATGGCTGTATTGGCGTTTTCGAGGTTTTCCCCACGCGTAACGTGCATAAGAGTCAGTTTTCCTTAGAAAGTTCTCTACGAGGCACCCCTAACCTTAGGCAAATAACCGTCGAATGCTTTGCTATAATCAAACAAATCAGACGAAACAATAGATATATAAATAAGTAGCTTAAAAAAAACTGCTATATTTTATGTATACTTATCAAGTAGTATTTCAATATATATAATGATTAAAAGAAAGGAAAAGTCGGATCCTAACTGATTGTATATAATGTAATCCCTATGAAGGCCCTAACAATTCTTTCTCACTTAAAGTCGTTACCCAAAAAGAGAATAAATCAAACTTCAGATACGTATACTTTACTGAATCTAATACAAAAAATACAAATATAAAAATAAATTATATATGTACGAAACCTAACTAACTATTTATATTGATATTACGTAAATATACGTATGGTAATGAACATTGTATAATAAAGATATTTTATACCTTGTTCTATATTTGATTCCATTTATATATATCTATACATAGATATATATAATTTAAGGATTCCGTTTAAGGATTATAGTCGTAGTTAATACTACTCCATATAAAACACAAAAGTGCATCAATAATGTATTTTTCAGTATTATTTAACTTCATTCTTAGGAATTTTCTGCAGTCTAGTTTGCGTTATTTTATTCATAAGTCTCAAATAAAAACAATTATTGTTTATATGCCATTAGAAAATTAACCAAAAAGCAGCGACCACAATGTAATTGAGAAACAGTCCTTAGCCGTGAAAAGGTTGAAAGCCATTCGGTTATGACTATTATCTCACATACTCAGCTACTTCGCATACATGGAACATAGCATTCGAAATGAAAAACTCAATATTTACTACAAATTCATTCGTGTAACAAATATCTGTCTTTCTACACCTATGGCTTTAAAAAAAAGATGTTATTTATCTTACAGTTTATCGTTAAGTAATACATTTTCATTGTACCAAATTGCATTCATTCGAAGAATTCAATTTGTATTTTCCTTTGTATAAAACTGAATGTAGAGAAGTTAGATGTTTAAACAACCCCCACATTTTCTTAAGATCCCGAGAGAGATTGTCCGCTCAGGTCGTAAATTTACGACCTGACTGCATATAAGGGTATTTCCTCTACACGTTAGCTGTAAAAGGTAAAACATATAAATACAATTAAGTTAAAAAATGCTATTTCTGTTTGTCCAAGCTCATGGAAGCAACCTCAGTTTTCAGCTGTCTTTTATTAACCAAATAGCCTTCAGCGCCCAGGGGTAGTGCAATACGGTGTGCGGAAAAAATGTCACCCGGAAAAAAGGGAAACGGAAAAAATGTCCCCGGAAAATAAGGAACGGAAAAAATGTCACTCGGAAAATAAGGAACGGAAAAAAAGGAACTCTAAAATCTCGCCAAATAATGTCGCCGATTGGAGATGGGGAAACCTGCCAAACGGGCAGGGTTATAGCGGGCTCTCTTGAGGGAGGTTTTAAGGGTAAGACGTTGAGCTGGCTGCAGCTGAGCAAGGTCATTTCGATAGCAGGTTTTTCCAACTTGCCTGCGGGAAAATCGTATGTTCTCCCCCGTGGTTTGCTTCACCCGTTTCCTTAAAGAAACCGACCCACCTCACCCGGAAGGAAAGAATTCACGGGGAGCAAATGTTTCTCCTCTGTTAAATAATGATTGCCGGTCTTTAAACTAAATTTCATCCATCCGTAACTGGAAACTAACAGCTTGTTCACATTAAAGTGTTGATAAATGACGAATTGTCAGTAAAGACGGCACACGAAAGCAGCTAAACAGAACTATTGGCGTAGTATAGTCTGTTATTTTTTATTACGATTTAACGAATCTAGCAATAATATTATATTATGCATTCCGTTATTATTTAAGCTATCCGTAATATGAAATATAATTTTCTAAACATTAACGGTTTATCATCAGTTAATTTATAAAACGACAGGTATTTTATAGTGTAATTTTTTCCCACTTTAACGGTTTATCATTAGGTGGTGTTCCAAAGAGACTTTGATCCTGGAGGACTATTCTTTTCGTTTTGCGATTTTGCGCTGAATCACTATAAACGGCGAATCACTTTTCAAACTGTTGCCACCAAATGTTAGAGTCCTGCATTATATTCTAAGAAATTAAATAATGAAAAATCTGCATAAATATATCCATATTTCTCGCATTGTGATAAAACAACGGTACATAGAGCCATCGAATTTTGAACGACATAATCCTCCTGCGAATATGGGCATCTGGAAGCCCAAATTTGATATTTGTTTTATTATCTATTTCATATTTTGTAAAACTTTAACGAATTTTTGATTAACAAACTCAACGGTTTAAAAGCGAGGAATGGCAACACTATACGAAAAAAAAAAAAAATTATCTACAGCGCGTGGAACTGTGTATCGGAAATTCTTCTAAAGATATGCGTTCTTAAAATTCTTTTGCGACATTGCTATTTAAATGAATTTTATGGTTTATGTGCAAAGAACATGATATTTAATAAATAAAGGTAGCACACAAAACGTTAAAAAAAAAAAGCCTTCTTTGGACGTAGTTTAAAACCTGAAACCTTTGAAACTTTTTTTTTGTTATTAAGAATTTTTTTTTTAATATGAATGATGGTCCTTCAGCCGACTTCGACTTGACCAGAAGCAGTTGTCATTTTATTATGCAGTCACCTAATAGGTGGGCCACCTTTCCCTCCTATGAAGGGACGGACAATTAGAACTATGCATTCCCCTGGATTCGAACCCAAGCCGTTAGGTATCGCAGTTGGCTCCCCTAACCACTACACCGTCTGGGCGGCATTTATCATTAGTTAGTTTATAGAATATTATATTCTATACTAATTAATATAGTTATTTTAAAATAATTAGCTAAACCGGCTTGGCTAGTTCCCCCACCCGCCAAATACTTATTCGAGGAAATAACTTAATTATACGCTTTAACGGTAACATATATTTTACAATTTATTTATTTTATAATAAAATTTTTCCCATATATAAATAGATACGGCCATACACGCAATCGAATCGGCTTAATGTACTTTCATTTATAGAATAATGCACTTCCGAATGTGAACAGGGAACTTTCTTCTGGTGATTATCTTCCTATGATGATCAGTATTTCTGAGAACTTGGACATCAGTGCTGAGAGCTATTTCTCTAATTCGCAAAAGCTCAAAATCTTATGAACCTGTGGTCATCTTAGAAAGGGTTTACTGTACTTTCTGTCTCTAACTCTGGCAATTTATTGGTATGAAAAAATTTCTTGTAGTAGAATATAATCCATTCATGCAAGCCCTGTTATAAGAATAATTTAATAAAGAAGCAAAATTATCATTTTATTCAAAATTGCATTTTTCGAGTGAGGTAGTAAATAGTTCTGACTTTCTTATCGATTAAATGTTGCTATTTCTGACTTTTAACTTGGTAATTTAACATTTATTTATTTTTTTTTTTTAGCCCAAAGGGGCGTTAGACCCAAAGGGCTATTAGTCTCAAAACGACATTTTGCGTGGTTTCACTTTCTGCGTTGATTCACTTTTCAAACTGTTGCTACAAAATATTATTGCCATGCATTATATTTAAAGAAACTAAATAATGAAGATTCTGCATGAATGCATGAATGTTTCTCGCATTTTCAAAAAACAACAGTACCTAGAGCCATCCAATTTTGAATAACGTAGTACTCCAATCGAATATGAGCACTTGAAATTCCGAATTTGGAATTTGTTTTATTAGCTATTCCCAAAAAATACATTTTGCAAAACTTTAACGAATTTTTTAATTAACAAACTCATCGATTTAAAAGCGTGCAACGGGAACACTGTACGAAAAAAGAAATGTATCTCCAGCGCCCGAAACTGTGTATTGGAAATTCTTAAATTTTGCGCTTTTTAAATATTTTGTGATATTGCTGTGGAATTGAATTTTATGGTAAAGTGCGAAGAACATTATATTTAATAAATAAAGGTACCACACAAAACGCTAAAAAAATCCTTTTGGGCGCAATATGAAATATGAAAGCTTTCAGATTTTCCTTTAAATAATGAAAAATCTGCATAAATGTATGTATATTTCTCGCATTGTGATAAAACAATGGTACATAGAGCGATCGAATTTTGAATGACGTAATCCTCCTACGAATATGGGCATGTGGAAGACCAAATTTGAAATCTGGAATATGATTTATTATCGATTTTATATTTTTCAAAACTTTAACGAATTTTTGAGTAACAAACTCAGCGATAAGGGAGCAACGGCAACACTCTACGGGTGGAAAAACCTTTTTGTCTCCAGCGCGCGGAACTGTGTATCGGAAATTCTAAAGATATGCTGCGGCATTGCTATTGAATGGAATTTTATGGTTTAAGTGCAAAGAACATGATATTTAATAAATAAAGGTAACACACAAAACATTAAAAAAACGCCCTTTGGACGTAATTGAAAATCTGAAAACTCAGATATTTTTTTTTTTCCCAGTGGCGTGGTAAAATGAATCATTAAAAACGAAGCTGAGCTTCTTAATTACATTTTGCAGCTTTAGAATGATACCGCCAATTTGATTATCCAGAACTCGAAATATTGAATAAATTTGAGTTAAATAAAATTCAAAATTAATGCGAAAGAATTTGTTTTAGCAAACTTCGTGAGATAGATTATGTTCTGCTGTTCTGTAATTTTTAATTAGGACCGTAAAAGAAATGTTTCTTGACGAAGAGGTGAAAACTGTTGAAAACAGTCAATTCCCTATTTATGAGAAAACTTATGACTTTGGAGATAAAAAAGTACATATAAATATTATAGTTCTCATGTTCATGTTTAAATAATTAGTAAGAAATATGGATTCTAATGCAGCAATTGTAGTGTAATTCTAAATGAACTATTTATAACATTGTTATCAATGAAGCAACAATCGTATAATTAAAAAAATGAATGCAAAATTCTATTCTTATTGTTTTGAGCTCAAGTTCTATGTTTCAAGAGCTTTCAAGTCTGAATTAATTACTTTTCAGACTTAAAATTGCAGTATAACTTTTGTATTTAAAATTTTGTTAGCAGTTTCTTAGCAGTTCTAAAACAAATATCATGCAGAATTTTAGCAGTGTTAGAAAAGGACTCAAAAACAAGGAAACTTCCTATCTTTTGGCTTTTTTAATTGTTGAAGTGTATGGAGTCAAAATTAAAGCTACTAACAACCAGTTTTTAAGGTTGTTATTAATTAAAACATCTGTAATTTTTAATAAGCATCATGTTTATGAGGAAATGACAATTCAGATAATAAGTATTATCTGAATTATCGTTTCCTAGTCATTCCTAGTATCATCAGGGCTGGTGCCAGAGCATATGCAATCGGTGTGGCCGCACCTGGCGGCAGAATTGAGAGAACGCAAAATTTTTAGAACTTTGGAAAGAGCTGGGCGGCAGAATTTTGAAGTTGTAAAGCAGGCACCGTGCGGCAAAACGTCTAGCGCCGGCCTTGAGCATCATTCCAAGTCTTAGTAAATCAGCTTAGAATAATTAGAACTGATTTATAGGAATTTAGCAAAACTGCGCTACAGTAACATATCATTGATAAAAGTATATCCCAGAAGAAAATATTCTTATTATTATACTATAATGTTCCCTTAAAAAGAATGTAATATTTAGCAATCATACTTAGTATTGCCGATTTTTCAAGAAACACAAAATTCACAAGGTTTTGCAAGCGAGTACACCATTCAATACTTTACAAATGAATCGCACTTGATCAAACAAACCATAGGCACAACCGTCCAGGAGTAATTTAGTCAGGTATTTTTTTAAATGTTAATATGCAAAATATAGAATTAATACTAAATATGCATAAATTTTAGACTTGAGCCTTCTTGACGTGCTTTCGTGGTGTAGTGGTCTGCACGCTGGGCGCGTATTCCAGAGATCCGCGGTTCGATTCCCAGAGAGGGGGTTGCTCATTTTTCAAGTCTTCTGCTTCCATAAAATATCGAATGTCTCTGCAATCTAAGTGAAGAAATATTCGACATAACAGACATTTAACTTTTTCTTATAATATAAATTTTGCGTGGGAACAGTTTTACATTGAGCTGAAAATAAATTTATGTATTCTGCATTAAAAATTTACATTCAGTCAATTAATTATTTATGTGTACTGAAAATTGTTTTTTCATTTTATGTAAAATTTATCTGGCGAAATTGAATTTAGAAATTTTCTGCATTGGCTATAATTTTCTTCCTTCTGCAAAGATTGGTATATACGTAAACGAGACATATTTTGTCGAATGCCGTAACAGCATTGCCGTATCCTTTTGTGTTAATATATTCAAAAATTTTAAATGCTATTACGTAAATTACAGCATTATATGTTACATGAAGGGGATTAAATTGAATCCAAATTCAAAATATATACATGTCTTTTCACTCATATTTCTAACAATTTTATTTTCATAGGAAAAGTTACCAAACACTGACGATATAATAAAATTGACAGTCATTTGTGTTCTATATTCTTAAGCAGAATACATAATGCAGCTCATCAGCGTTCCAGCGGTCGCCAGGGCCGTAGCTAGAAGGGGTCAAGGGGGGCATGTGTCCCCTGGCGCAGAATCCAAGGGGCGCCAAACTGATATTACGACATTGTAGAATTAAATGTTTTCCATCCTTGGCAAGCAGTAAGGGGCGCGAAATCTTCAGTTGTCCCTGGGCGCTGAAAACCCTAGCTACGATTCTGGCGGTCGCTTAACACTGATAGTTCGACAGGGGCTCAAATCCCAGCAAACAAGCTGGTTGCAAGATAATTTAGTTATTTCTTCATGTGTAAGGTAAATACAATCAAGTTTCCCTTTCTCATACTTCGTTAAGTCCTCCACGAAGGCATCCCTTCTCTTAGACAGACAGTTCCCGTGCTTTGCCATGATTCAAATAACCACCAAAGAAGAAATGAGGAGAAAATGCAGTAGATACTAGCTATTCAAGGGATAGAACAAATTATTAATAGATGTAGAAGAGCATTTTTGAAATCATTTCTTGAGTACCAATTCCGGGGAGTTCTAAATCACCGAGAGTTCTTAAATGTTAAATAACTTCAGTGCCTTTAATTGAAAATTGGATTGATGGAGTTGAATGTTTTGAATTTTAAAATTTGCAATTTGCTAGAAAAGACGAATTTTCTGCTCAAGTGCTTGCAACAATATTGAAAATTCAAAATTTGCGAATCTATGGGCGACGTGCGTCATTAATTACATCAAATGCTTCTAATAATTCTTCTAATAACTATTTTAGAGTTTAACATAAAAACTCTAA
Organism: Stegodyphus dumicola; assembly: GCF_044657685.1. NCBI lineage: Eukaryota > Metazoa > Arthropoda > Arachnida > Araneae > Eresidae > Stegodyphus > Stegodyphus dumicola. The sequence goes on along the minus strand of NC_140772.1, from coordinate 12,846,842 downwards.
AATTGCAGGGACTGTAAATAATCTAAAGATATTTAGAAATACAACAAGATTTGACAGTTGAGGAAAATTGAAAAATACACTATTTATCATAAAAGATGAACTGAAAATAATTATAATGTAAGAAAGAAAAATGTTTTCCTTTCTTTTTGTTTATTTTCACAATTTAAAACAAAATGATATAAATCTAAAATTTGGTTACTTAGGGAAATTGCTATAAATTACGCATAAAACAAATCAGTGCGAGAATGGTTTTGCATACGAACTGCGACTGCAACACATTTCAACCAGTTTTAACCAGCTTCAGATGTTAAAAAGTTCCAGAATTAAGATCTTCTTATTGTAAATGCACAAAGTTTAAATCTTGGCATAAAATTAAATAACTTGGGCATTTAAAGCCCGAATATTGGAAAATATCATAATTAAGAATTTTAAAATTTTTGCAATAACATACGTACAAAATAATGATCAACAATTGATTCAAGGCTTTCGTACGAATACAATAATCCGAATGGAATGTAAAAGATTATTACTATTCTATTTTATATTGAAAGTTGTTACACTACCTTGAAAAATCAATATTATAATTTTTAAGGCATACATGTAACTGAAATTATTAAATGCCACAAAAATGCAAATATAATGAGACTTTTCTATAATGCGACCACTAATGGCCGCTTCAAGTGATTTTTAAGCCACTTATATAGATGGTTGCATTAGAGAGGCAAATGTATAAAACCCTGTTTGTTTATGTTGTAGGAAACACTTTTAGAGTTCACCGTCATGAGATTCTCTGTACTTATATGTAAAACAGTTACAAATAATACGTCTTGATAAAGCGATCTGACATATTTAGGCTTCTAAAATGATGTGAACAATTTCAAAAAGGAAATGTAACAGAAAAAAAATCCTGATTTGGTTAATTTAAAGCAGTTAACACAGTTTATGATAAATAAAACATTAATTAAAACATCACAGGCTTCAGTATGAGAAAAAATTAGCAGAATCATCAAATCAGATTATTTAGGTTATGACAAAGTACCATAAGATTATCTGCCGAAGTGAATATGGATGCCTTCATGGAGGACTGTTTATAGCGAGTAATTGACAAAAATTATTTCATACGTCTGATAGAAACTGACTCGTATTTATGTTACACATGGAGAAAAACACGAAAATTTCCTGGTAAGCAGCACATCCGCCATGGTTTGAACACCAGTCGAACTACCAATATTCAACGATTTTTACCTCTCGACTGCTAGTGGTCGAAGGCCATTTAAGTTATCCTCTGAATTTCAAAGTTATCGGTCTATGCTTTATTACACAATTATTCATGCTCAGAGTTTTGGAAACAAGAGATAAATTAAAAACTGGAATTCTAGATAACCAAGTTAAATAATTAAATTTATTTAATTTTCCATTTTGATACGTTTTACGTTATGAATACGAAAAGCTCCCACGTATGACTTATTTGGAGCTCAATTTGGAGAGTAGAAGGAATAAGCTTCTTTAATTTGGTTTGATTTACTTGACTATAACAAAGCGCACGAAAGGTATCTGCCTAAGAGAACGGTTGCCTTCGTGGAGGGCTTCCTAAGGAAAACTAGCTCGTAACCACGTTATATCGGGGAAAAACCACGAAAAGCTGCTTTGCTAGGAATCGAACCCAGATCTAACAACCAGGGTATTCAGGAACTTAACCGGTCGGCCGCTTTTAAGTTTCCATAAGCTTTACACGTAATTGTAATTAATATAACTACTATAAGTAAAAATACTTTCTAAGATATCCATCAGCCATCCATCAGATTTCAGCCTATCAGCGGCCGAGCGGTAAAGATGCTGAACACTGGTAGTTCGTTCCGAGATTCCAATACCGCGAATGGGCTGGCTGCATGGGCACTTTCGTGGTTTTCCCCATGTGTAATATGTATACGAGCCAGTTTCCCTTAGAAAGTTCTCCACAAAGGCATCCCTCCCTTTAGGTAGATAGCCCTCGTGCGCTTTGCCATAATTGAATAATCCTAATCCATCCATGTTTCTAGTTGATTTTTGGTATTCTGTGAAGATCACCACCCTAGAAAGATGATATTCAGTGCAAGCGTTTGTTTATACCTATAGAAATGCCTGTCACTTTTGGAAGTGATCGTCTTATGGAGATGGTCGCCAATCATTTATGAGCTACTAGATGGTCAGGCTCTGAGTAGGTTACGCATTGGTGCATTGTAAAATGCATTAAATCCTCTCTAATACGATCATCCGCGTTTCTAATTATTTTGGCCTTTGGTGGAAGTGGTCGTCTTAAAGAGATAATACTCGGTACAAGTGTTAATTTCTACTCTGAGAAATTATTTTGGAAGAGGTCGCCATAAGAGGGTTCATTGCATATTAAATGTTTAAATCCAGATCGCGTGGTTATAGGATCCATTTTAATTAGATTTTAAAATTTTAGTAAAATAAAAAATCTGAAAGGTTTCAGATTTTAAATTACGTTCAAATGGGCCTTTTTTTTAACATTTTGTGTGTTACCTTTATTTATTAAATATCATATTCTTCGCACTTAGACCATAAAATTCAGTTCAAGAGCAGTATCGCAAAATAATTTTAAATTGAGCACATTTTTAGAATTTCCGATTCACAGTCTCACGCGCTGGAGATAAAAATGTTTTTTCTGTACAACGTTGCCATGGCTCGCTTTGAAATTCTTGAGTTTGTTAATCAAAAATTCGTTACAAAATATAAAATCGATAATAAAACTAATTCCAAATTTCAAATTTGGGCTTCCAGCAGTAGGATTACGTCATTCGAAACTCGATGGCTCTAGGTACCGTTGTTTTATCACAATATTTGGTGGCAACAGTTTGAAAAGTGAAACGGACATTCAGAGTGATTCGACGCAAAATCACAAACTGAAAACATTAGTCCCTCAGGGACTAATAATTTTGAAATAAACCTCTTAATTTTAATAACTGTGGTATTCTTGTTTTCAAACTTAAGTGCAAAATTAAACAATTGTTTCCTGTGCAGATGCGTTACTTTTAATCAAAATCAAATGAGAAAAAAAAAATTATGCGAAAATTAATTAGGTAAAAAATTCAGTCCTGTTCTTATCGCAAACCGTAACTTGAAATTGCATCTACAACTGTTGCTTATACCAAAGCTCAGGATGAATTAGTTTTCTATAGTGCGTCAATAAATGTTTCACTAAACCGCAGCTTAAGGCTATAACTACATGGGGTGCGAGGAGAGTAATTACTAAAGACCTGACAATGACCGACGCTGGACAACCCGCTTTTCCCCCTGGCTTCCATCGCGAAAGCTTTCTTCTCTAAACAACCCTCTATTTTTAACCTTAAGGAAGAAACCATGGAGGTAGGCTCCATGGAAGAAACAAGCAGCCAACACATCTGCTTGCTTCTACTCGCACATGTTTCCGGTCATCCGAAGTTACGGTTGTTGAGATAAAACTTTTATCACCCAGCTTGGCGATTTTTCTAAACATGCCTTATATTTCTCATTGCAAACGAAGGGTGACATTTTTTCCTTTCCTTATTTTCCGGGGACATTCTTTCCGTTTCCCTTTTTTCCGGGTGACATTTTTTCCTACAACCGTGCAATACCCATGAGTTAAGCTTCATGGAAATACCCGTTCTCACGGTTGGGGACTAGCGGTTCACTCCGTGAGACCTTTTTAGTGTAATTAGCTGTAATTCATCGCCCCCCCCCCAAGTTCAGCCGTTTAGCTTGGCTTTCATCTCAATACTCAGAGCTAAGACCGGCAAGTTTCCAGAAAAGTTTCTATAATTGCTTTATCTTGCATACAGACTGCTAGGGTTTCCAGAGGAATCCTGATTCTCACTTCTCTTTTGAAACAAATATCTGCTACTACTAGTAACCTTTTTCCGTGGGGCTGGAAAAAAGTTGTGTATCTTCACCATGGAGGTAAGAAAGGTATCTTCACCAAGGAGGTAAGAAAGTTACTTCCTACCTCCATGATCTTCACTGGGGGGTTCTTAGCTCAGGGTTTATGCAAAGGGGAAAAATTATCGAATCGAGGCTTGGCTCTAGGCGTTAGAATGCAGGATACACTCTAATCGCTTTCACACTGCAGGTAGATGAATGTCGAAAATTCAGCGATTTAAAATATTCAAACATTTCCTTCAAAACAATATATACATTTTCATTTCAATAATATTATCATTCTGATGTTGAAGAGCAAATTAAATAGAGTTTCTTTACTACAAGTGTGGCGCAGCGCCGCGTTCAGACTCATTGCATTATAAACTATAACAGTCATAATATAATTTCAAATAATTAAACCTAAAACTAGATTGGAAAATATGCTGCATATTGAAGACTAAAGGTTAATCTGTACCAAAGTGTTAGAAACATAATGCAAGAATTAATGAAAGTTATTTAACTACAAGTTAGCATAAATACATACAAATTCTAGCTACATGACAACTTGAATGCAATACAACTATATAATGAAAAAGAAATGGATGAAAAGGAAGTTCAAATTCCAAGATAAACAAGTTCGAAAACTTTTTGATGAATTATGAAAATGCTGCAGATTAGTTTCAGAAAGTGACCGACATTTAACTTCTTTCATTTCATACTGCATTATCTTATTTATTTATTTATTACGTTTATTATCTTATTTATTTATTTACTTATTTATTTATTTATTATTTATTTACTACTTAAGACAAGAAGGGAATCGAAATTTTCTCAATCTCAATGTCAACCTACGGGATAATACTATTAATTAATAACATAATTATATATGAAAAGTTTCATAGAACTGTGTAATCCTGCAAATGTACAACAGTTTATAAAAAATACAAAATTGTGTTCCATCAATTTCTTTCTTTCAGCACATTTCCGTGAAATCATTTCCCTTTGGGGCTGGTTAGCAAAATTCCAGTCTTAAAAGTCTTATCAAAGCAAACCACGTAAGAGTAATCTGCCTAAACGGGTGAGATGCTTTCGTGGCACATTTTCTGAAGAAAATTGGCTCATAAAAAACTGAAAACGTCATACAACCATCTTACACATTCGCCGGGATATGAATTCTGGTCGAATTACCAGAATTAAAAGATCTCATCCACTCGACCGCTTTTATGAATAGACTGTCACTTTATAAGCTAAGATCAGTAACTAAAAAATCAGCATTACATTTCTTGATTTTTACCTTTGCTTGAAAATCTGTCGGCAAGTGACTTTTGGACTGAGAACTGCTTGGAAGAAATCATAGCTAGACTGCGCTGCAAGTAGGCTGCAGGCTTGAACACAAGTTTTTTTTTTTTAGCCCAAAGGGCTCAGAAAGGCTATTAATTTTGTTTTGGCATTTTTCGTCGAAAACTTTAAAAGTCTGAATCACTTTTCAAATTACTGCCACCAAATATTATCACCCTGTAATATATTTAAAGAAATTAAATTCTGAAGAATCTGCATGCATGTACGCATTTTTCTCGCACTGTGTTAAAACAACGGTACCCAGAGCCATCTAATTTTGAATAACATAACATAATCCTTAACCCGCACATTGGTAAAACAAGTTTTAGCCCAGATTTGGTCTAAAACTTGTTTTATTATATATTTAATATTTTATAAAATTTTAACGAATTTTTGATTAACAAAACCAACAATTTCAAAGTGAGCAATGACAACACTGTAGGGGGAAAAGACATTTTTATTTCCAGCGCGCGAGACTGTGTTTCAGAAATTCTAAACATAGGTTCTTTTTAAATTATTTTGCGAGACTGCTGTTGAACTGAATTTTGTTTAAGTGCGAAGAACGATTTTCTGTTATTTATATTATAATTTTTTTAATCAGGTACTTTATCTGAAGGCAAATCATGGTTTATAATTAATAAGGATTCTAAGCTCCTAATCCTTTGTTGCTCCAAATCTGTGCAAAATGGATCAAGATGAAAAGTTTTCGTATAGTAATATAAACCTGATAAAACAATTGAGACAACATCAGCATTAGTAAATTTAGAAAAGTTACAGAAATTTACCAGCAAGAAATCACAATAGATAAATTTCTTTTTTAGATAAATTAACTCACATTAGATAAACTAATTTTTTAGATAAATTAAATCACATTACATAAATTTTGACTACAAATCACATTAGATAAATTTTTACTGTAAATTTGCAACAGTATAGTGATCTAATGACGGATAATAGGTTCTGTTTATTTGTTTCTCATTTGGTATTCAAAAAGAAGAAGGTTGGTTTTCCCCACGTGCAGCGTGGATAAGAACCAATTTCCCTTAGAAAGTCAGGCCTACCAGCAGCCGAGCGGCAAAGTCGCTGAACACTGGTAATTCGATCTGTTCGAATCTGGTAAACGGCTGCATGAGCGTTTTCGTGGTTTTCCACATGCATAACATGTATATGAGCCAATTATCCACGAAGGCATCCCTTCCCTAAGGTAGATAGCCCTCGAGGCTTTTGCCGTAATCGCATAAACCAAACCAAACCAAACCAAACCCCTAGGAAGTCCTCCAAGAAGGCATCTTAGACAGATAGCCCTCGTGTGCGTCGCCATAATTAAATAAGTCACCATTCGCACAATCATTCAAATAGGAAGAATTTTTAAAGCTTAAGCAAAATTTGTAACATGTTTGTAGTTATTTCATCTATAAAACTTACTTTCTGTATTTTAAAACATTACACATTCAGAGTATTTCAGAAAATGATGATAAATTTTTTTGAAATTTTATTCCATATCTAAATGACTTGCGAGGAATCTTAATTAGATTAGGTTATTTGGATATAGCAGAGACTACCTGCTTAATAAGGGGATTTTGTGAAGCACTTTTTAAGAAAAACTGACTTATCTTCACGTTACGCGTGGTGAAAACCACAGAAAACACCTATGCGGCCATCTTGTTTGCGGGTCTTAATCATTCTTCCACCACTGGACAACGAATCTTGGTAATTAATTCATAATTTTATTAATAAATCGATAACCATACTTCAGTTTTATTGCACTTGACTGTAATAAAATATTTCCGACAGTCCCATTCTCTAAGACGACCATCTCCACGGATGACCTTTCTTACCTCCATATTATAGGAATCCGCAGGGGGGTGCCTCTTTGGAAACTAAACTGACGGCCGCCGTTAGGCAGAGAGCCATTTGTAATTTGGGAAACGGTTCTTAGACGTGAAAATGTTGAGAGCCAGACTGTTTTGTCAAATATTTCGTACACATACAGCATTCGAAATGCAAAATTCACTATCTACACTACAGATTCATTGATATAACAAATATGCGTCTTTCTACTCTTAAAGAAAAAGATGTTATTTGCCTTACAATTTATCTTACAATAATCCATTCCCATTGTACAAAATTGCATTCATTCAAAGAATTAAATTTGTTTTTTTCATTTTCTCTCTCAATTGTGCAGAGAAGTTAGATGTTTTAAACGATCCCCCACATTTTACCATGCCTCCGAAGGGGTCAGTCTCCCCTTCTTCCGCATTTCCCGTGATTAGATTTGTAATTTACGACTATGTTTGTAGTTTGTAGGTCCCTGCGATATAATTGGCTAGTTTGACCCCTTACCAGATGTTCTCAAAAACTGCCTCTTGGAAAAGGAAAAAAGCAATTAAACGGGAGTCCACTTTCAATGGGTAGAACTACTATAAAGAACTACTACAAAGTACCATTGCCACCCCCACTCTTGAACAAAAGCTCAAATCGCATAAATTTACGAGTGTTAGAGAAAAAACTTAATCGGGATGTTGGGGTGTAATTTTTGAATACAATAGTTAAAAATACTTTGCTTCTTTACGTATCACCTATTTTACAAATAGATAATCTATTTATAATTCACCTATTCTACAGTCTTATTTTACGTTTGATTCAGCAATTTTATGAAACTTAGGACTTATTTTGCACCGACCACTGCTAGTGACATGCCATTTCATTGCATTTAAAAATGACTATTTACTGAGTTTATCTCATGACTTCGATCTCGCCTTCGGGTGTGGTGTACAGTAAGACCCCGCTTAACGCTGTTTCGTTTAGCGCTGTTTCGGTTTAGCGCTCTTTTATTTCAACCCGGGGATTCCACGAAATCGCTCGCAGCATACGGGGATTCCCCGAAATATTATGCAGCGATAGGTTTCAAATACATATCCGAAAGAGTGTACTTGTATTTCTTGTTTGGTGCGGTATTGTACAGACATATTTTTATTATTGGAAACATTCAATTCAAGAAGCAGCGGCTAGTCTTTCTAATGATGAGCTCAAGGAATTAACTGAACAAGAAGAAAACAAAAATGTTGACAGCAGTGATTCAGAAGAAAAGCAAAAAGAACTTTCGATGGCGTTTGTAAAAAGGAGTTTGTCTACCATAACTGAAATAATGGATCAATTCATTGAAAATGATCCGAATTTTGACAGGAGCTCAAAAGTAAGGCGTGGTGTTAGAGATGCTCTATCCGTTTATGAAGAACTTTTAAGAGAACAACGCAAAAGAAAAAGGCAAACAACATTAGATGCTTTTGTCACAAAAAGGCAGAACACTGAAAACGCGGAAGGCTAACTAAATATGACTGACTGAGAATTTTATTTGTTTTTTTTTTTTTTTTTTAAGAATATTCGTTTTGTTATTTATATTTTGTTTTTATTTTTGCAAGAAATAATAATGTGGTATTAATTTGGGCTTTAAGAAATAAATGTTTGGTTTTATTTTTCTTAAAAAAACATACTTTTTAAATTTAATACCTAACCAATTTCCTAGCCATCTTCCCCTAACCCCAATATTTACATGTAAAGATAGCCTAGTTTAGCGCTGTTTCGCATTACGCTCTACTTTGATGGAACGTATCCCCCGCGTTAAGCGGGGTCTTACTGTATTTCTCAATACACCTCTTATTTTATTATGATTACTAAGGGCCTTTGGTAAGATGTTTAACTACTGGTTAGAACTCCTAGAAGTTGATGCTAGAAGAAAAGATACGATCCTAGATCCTAGATCCTATTTTACTCTTGCGTACCAACAGTGGTACGCGTACCACCGGTTGAGAACCCCTGTAGTACTAAAAAGCCATTTTCAAACGGTAAGAGTGTAAACACAGCGTACGATTGAGCTAGAAGGTATGCAGCATTAACTATTCCTTAACGATAGTAAATTTAACTTTTATCAAGGTGTATCGAAAGTTAAGTTTATTTATTAGTTCCCTTTAATGTTTTCCTTTAATTAATTCTGTTTGACCTGTATTTCTTAAAAGTTAGTTCGTGATACAAAACAAACACTTCTATGATAAACGCAAGCTAAAGAGATTTCCCCCCATTTTTATCCATGTTCTAATCATATTTATTACATATGCCATAACGCTCATGTTAAATATTATAACAATCCAGTCAATTTCTCTTGTATCTTTCATTTTCAAACTATGTATCAAACACGAATCTCGTAATGCTTTATTCGAATAATTCCTTCTTCTAAGTTCGACTTTTAGCGAAGTAGCTGAGTGCATGCGCGTTTTCGTGGTTTTACCCATACGTAACGTTGATACGAGCTAGTTTTCCTTAGAAAGCCCTCCACGAAGACGTCGCTTCTCTTAGACAGTCTTCGTGCGCTTTACTGTAACCAGATAAACCAAACCAAATTAAGGAAACTTATTCGTTTTGTTCTCTGGGTTGCGCCTCAAATAAATCATACGTGAGAGCTCTTCGTATTCAGAACCTAAAACGTATCAGAACGGAAAATTAAATAAATTTAATAATTTAACTTAATTATGCACAATTCCAATTTCTGATTTATCCCAAGTTTCCAAAATTTTGAGCATGATTAAGCATGTAATAAAACACAGGCCGATAACTTTGAAATTCAGAGAATAGCTTTGATGACCTTCGACCATTAACAACCGATCGGCAAAAATCGCTGAATGTTGGTAGTTCGATTGGCGTTCAAATCCTCGCCGATGGGGTGGTTACAGGGAATTTTTCGTGGTTTTCTGCATGTGTAACAGGAGTACGAGTCAGTTTCTATTAGACCTGTGAAATATTTTTTGTGTCAACTCCACACTATAAACAGTCCTCCATGAAGGTATCCATATCCCCTTAGACAAATAGTCTTAGGGTGCTTTGCGATAACGTAAATACTAATATGATTTGATGATCATGCTAGTCTACTTTCATTCTGAATCCCGTGATGCTTTGATTAATGTTTTAGTTTATCATAAACTGTGTTAACTGCTCTAAATTTAACCATTTTAGCAACCCTCCTGTTAGATTTTCTTTAAAAAATTTTTTGATATGATTTTAAAAGCCTAAATATGTCTGATCGCTTTAGTAAGACTTGCCTTTGTTTTACGTATAACTGTTTTATATATTATAAATTTATATATTTATATATTATAAAAATTGTAGTAAGCTCGCCTAAAAGTCACCAACAGCTGCTGCTCCAAAAAGTTCAACACGTTTTAAAAAATTAACACATATGAAAATCAAACCATTAAACATGTAAAACATTAAAACATAAAAACAGAATCAGATAAAAAAAAGTAAGCGGAAAATGGTAAATTATCCCTACTCGACTTCCAAAGTGGCTTTTCAAGGGAAATTTAATTTATTTGAACGTCGAATCAAGCTAACCCCATTACGCGTTTCGCCGAAACAGACAATTGAAACTTTTTCGCTACAAAAATTTTTTTTCATGATGATGAACTCTGAAAGTGTTTTCCATAACATAAATAAACCGGCTTTTGTACATTGCCGTTGTACAACCATCAACATGAGGGGCCCAAATGGCTTGAAACCGTCAGTGGTCGTATTAGAGAAGTCTCAGCATATTTACATTTTCTGTGGCATTTAATAATTTCAATGTATGTAGGTTGCTTTGGTTTACGTAATTACGGCAAAGCCTCGAGAGCTATCTGCCCTAACGGGAGACATGCCTTCGTGGAGTACTTTCTATGAGAAACTGTTTGTATACACGTTACGGTTCCTAGACTGGACAAAAGCCCACAAAGAAAATCCCACTGTGATAATTACCCACAGCGATGAAAGCGCACACTGATAAAAGCCCACGCTGATAGAAACGCACATTGATAAAAGCCCACTCTGATGAAAACCCACATAATCAAAAGGGACTTATGGTTTTATTACTATAAAATGTATTTATAATTCTAATTATAGCAAATGGAGTATTTAGATCTGAATTTTAATGTCTCAAAATATATCTGTTTGCATATTTTATCACTACTTTATTTGTTTATTAGGTTGAAAGCAAGCTTTCAGCTCTCTAAGTGATTACACATAACGTTTCGATGATGAATCTCGAAATGCATTTTATTATTTACTTAGTTATTTGACTTTGGTACGTGTATGTGAAAATGAAAAATATCATTATTAAGTTCCTCACCTGCTGTTTTTAAGGTAATATGGCCGAGAATTAAATACAATTATGTTTCGTTGTAATGTTGCGCGCTTCCAACCTGCACGCAACAATAGTGGTGACTGCTAAGAACTGGAAAGTAGACTAAAGTCTTGAGAAGGGTTTAAATCCCTTTTTATTCAACTTTAAAAATTACAAATGCGTGCTCTTGACGCTCACAAACTACGCCGACCCGGCAGTAAAATAAAAATAAGAAACTAAGAAAAGAATACTAATTCAGAAGTCAAACAACAAAAATCAGCGTTATATTTACAAGTCCCTCAGTCCCATCCTGGCTGATATCTACATGTATTATTATGAATCAAAATTGTTTGAAACTTTAAACTTCCCGGCATGGTTCCGCTACGTAGACGATACTTTTACTCTGTTTGAAGGTAATCAAGATGATTTAAATAAAGTTCTTTCAACAATGAATTCTATTGATCCTGCTATTCAGTTCACTTTTGAACTTGAGACTTGCAATTCTCTTCCGTTTCTCGACATTCTGGTCACACGTAACACACCCAACTTCAGTACTACGGTTTACCGTAAACCTTCATCGGTTTGCCTTCCACCACACTTTAAATCATGTCATCCGACTAAACAAAAGTTAGCTTCATTTTATTCCTATGTTTTCCGTGCTCTTCAAGTTTGCTCCTACAAACTAGCCCTTGATGAAGAACTAAATTATTTAAAAGCAATAGCTATTGACAGGGGCTTTCCACCCAACATTATTAATCAAGCAGTTAAAAAATTCTCATCTCAACACACTAAAAGGCACACTCTTGTTTTAGGAGATTATAAAAATTCTGTTGTAATTCCCTTCTTTCCATCAATTAGCTAAAGTTGCACATATTTTGCAGAAATTTAACTTTCGAGTTGTTTATTCTCCCATCAATAAAATTCCGAGTTCCATACTCAAGGACCCCATTCCGGATATGAATTCCTGGGGTATTTATAGGATTCCTTGCCAGTGTGGTTTAATTTACATTGGCCAAACTAAGAGAGCCTTAAAATTTCGCGTCAAGGAACATGAGGCATATGTTAGAAAAAAGGAAACACAGAAGGCTTCTGTTGCTCAACATTGTTGGTCCGAAAACCACACTTTCAGTTTTTCTGCTGCAAAATTATTCAAAAAACATCTTGCATTGGAGAACTGGATTTTCTAGAGTCATTTCACATTCATAAAAATCTTTCTGTTCTAGTTAACGATCCTAATTCCAATCCAAATTTGCCTTCGGCCTTTAAAGAAATTATGTTTTAGTTCTGGTTTCACCAACAGATGGAGCCACTTGCTTATTCTTGTCCAGGTTTTCTTATCTTATCTAATCATTATTTCTTATCTTGTTCGTTTGCGGTTTTGCAGCTGAAGATGGTGGTTCGGTAAAACCATCGAAACTAGTCCTGTGAAAATTTTGTAAATATAACGCTGATTTTTGTTGTTTGACTTCTGAATTAGTATTTATTCGGCGTGTTATTGTGTCTTAATTAAGAAAAGAATAGTAACAAGTGACTAACTACGAGGCTCTCTAAACGTAACTAACCTCACCGCATTCTAAAATACCGCTAATTCAGCAAACTTCTGAATATTACGTTGAAAGATTAACAAACTGCCGAGGCAAGCACACAGGCCGAAACGCGTGGTTCTTCAATTTCTAACTAGCCACCTCCACGCTCGTGAAGTAAAAAAGCCCACTTTCGAACTCGTTTTCTTTCTATTTAACTCAGATACTTCCGCTGACAATTTGAATCCTTGCGCGTTCTACTAAAATTTACATACTCTGGCATCGGCAATTCCAGGGGAAAGTAAGGCTTCACAGGAAAGATAGTTTAAACTTAAAATAAATGTTAGTTAAAATAAATATAAACCCTACATCGTTATTAAAACTATGAAATTTTTAACTGAAAAACTCTTGAATTCCATTTTCTTCTTTTTTAATTTTTCCTTTAATTCCTTTTTTAATTTAGTAGTATTTAAACAGTTTTATGTAATTAAGCGAAACTAATTAACGTATACACGTTACACATGGGAAAAGCCACAAAAACGTCCGTGCAGCCAACCCGTGCGCGGGAGTCTGACCTCGAACGGAACTACCAGTGTTCAGCGATTTTAATGCTCGGCCGCTAGTCGCCCCCCCCCCCACACACACATAATTTCCTCACCGATTTCTTTGCACATTCGGCAGTAAATTGCTAAATTTGGATTATTAATTGTAGCACTTCTTTCTTCGATACAGCAGTCGATCTAAATTTTCCTCATGTTGACAATTATTCAACAGCGACAATACATATGAATTGGATCGTATTTTAAAAATAAATTATAATTAGCCCAAAAAGGCGTTAAACCCAGAAGGGATATTACTCTCGAAACAGCATTTTAAATCCAATCAACTGTAACCGGCTGTACCACTTTTCATATTGTTGCCACTAAATACAAAATGTTAAATATGACCTCTATTATATTTAAATGAATTAAATAATGACGAATCTGTATGAGTCTATTCGATTGGATGTCATGCCTTGTACTGTTTACGGGTTTAGTATTTGTCATGCCTTAAACTTTACAATTTTGCACATATTTTTCGATTCATTTTTATTTATATCTGTTTTGAACCGAGACCCTACCTAGGTAATCCTAGTGTTGCATTTTAAGTGAAAATGCTCACTTCTAACATTATTATTTCTATTAAAAAAGTACAGTATATATTTATATCAGGTATATTTACTGCTGGGAACTATTTTACCATGTTTCTCGCGTTGTGAAAAAACGACAGCACCTAGAGCCATCCAATTCTGAATAATGTAATCCTCCACCCGAACATGGGCACCTGGAAGACCGAATTTGCTTTATTATCTTGTAAGGTTATTTTAAATCCAATCAACTGTAACCGGCTGTACCACTTTTCATATTGTTGCCACTAAATACAAAATGTTAAATATGACCTCTATTATATTTAAATGAATTAAATAATGACGAATCTGTATGAGTCTATTCGATTGGATGTCATGCCTTGTACTGTTTACGGGTTTAGTATTTGTCATGCCTTAAACTTTACAATTTTGCACATATTTTTCGATTCATTTTTATTTATATCTGTTTTGAACCGAGACCCTACCTAGGTAATCCTAGTGTTGCATTTTAAGTGAAAATGCTCACTTCTAACATTATTATTTCTATTAAAAAAGTACAGTATATATTTATATCAGGTATATTTACTGCTGGGAACTATTTTACCATGTTTCTCGCGTTGTGAAAAAACGACAGCACCTAGAGCCATCCAATTCTGAATAATGTAATCCTCCACCCGAACATGGGCACCTGGAAGACCGAATTTGCTTTATTATCTTGTAAGGTTATTTTAAATCCAATCAACTGTAACCGGCTGTACCACTTTTCATATTGTTGCCACTAAATACAAAATGTTAAATATGACCTCTATTATATTTAAATGAATTAAATAATGACGAATCTGTATGAGTCTATTCGATTGGATGTCATGCCTTGTACTGTTTACGGGTTTAGTATTTGTCATGCCTTAAACTTTACAATTTTGCACATATTTTTCGATTCATTTTTATTTATATCTGTTTTGAACCGAGACCCTACCTAGGTAATCCTAGTGTTGCATTTTAAGTGAAAATGCTCACTTCTAACATTATTATTTCTATTAAAAAAGTACAGTATATATTTATATCAGGTATATTTACTGCTGGGAACTATTTTACCATGTTTCTCGCGTTGTGAAAAAACGACAGCACCTAGAGCCATCCAATTCTGAATAATGTAATCCTCCACCCGAACATGGGCACCTGGAAGACCGAATTTGCTTTATTATCTTGTAAGGTTTATTTTAATTTTATAAGTTATTTTTAATTTTGAAACTCTTTCCTTTAAATTCTTGTTTCCCACTTACAATCTCCCTACCGGAACGAGTTTTTTGTATCGCGTTGCATGTAAATGAGGTAGAAGGAGTATTTAAGGAAGGTTCAGCTTACTTCAGTAGGAGTTTTTTTGTAAGGAATAAGTGTCTTCATGATGACCTCAAAGTGCGAAGTTCTTACACAAGATTAATAAGCAATTCTATCAGGACGCTCAAGATTGCAACATGATGAATCATTTCAATCTCTTCAGCTATGAAATTCTGCAAGACCGGCACTTGCGTCATTGCATAGCTTTTATATTAAACGAAAACTAAAATTTCTCTACGTAGGATTTAAAATTCTTATTACAACTCCATATTGTGCAAGCATTCTAAATCTTTTTCCTAATTTTGGTAGGACTTTCTGCTATTTTAGTATGGCATATACAGTAAGACCCCGCTTAACGCTGTTTCGTTTAGCGCTGTTTCGGTTTAGCGCTCTTTTATTTCAACCCGGGGATTCCACGAAATCGCTCGCAGCATACGGGGATTCCCCGAAATATTATGCAGCGATAGGTTTCAAATACATATCCGAAAGAGTGTACTTGTATTTCTTGTTTGGTGCGGTATCGTACAGACATATTTTGAAGGGGTAAATGTGGAAGATGTCGAAGAAATAATTCAAGAAGCAGCGGCTAGTCTTTCTAATGATGAGCTCAAGGAATTAACTGAACAAGAAGAAAACAAAAATGTTGACAGCAGTGATTCAGAAGAAGAGCAAAAAGAACGTTCGATGGCGTTTGTAAAAAGGAGTTTGTCTACCATAACTGAAATAATGGATCAATTCATTGAAAATGATCCGAATTTTGACAGGAGCTCAAAAGTAAGGCGTGGTGTTAGAGATGCTCTATCCGTTTATGAAGAACTTTTAAGAGAACAACGCAAAAGAAAAAGGCAAACAACATTAGATGCTTTTGTCACAAAAAGGCAGAACACTGAAAACGCGGAAGGCTAACTAAATATGACTGACTGAGAATTTTATTTGTTTTTTTTTAAGAATATTCGTTTTGTTATTTATATTTTGTTTTTATTTTTGCAAGAAATAATAATGTGGTATTAATTTGGGGTTTAAGAAATAAATGTTTGGTTTTATTTTTATTAAAAAAACATACTTTTTAAATTTAATACCTAACCAATTTCCTAGCCATCTTCCCGTAACCCCATATTTACATGTAAAGATAGCCTCGTTTAGCGCTGTTTCGCATTACGCTGTACTTTGATGGAACGTATCCCCCGCGTTAAGCGGGGTCTTACTGTACTTGTAAATATTATATAAATAGTGGTCCATTTTCTGGGTAAAATATATATTCTATGTTTTATGTACTACTTAATGCTGTAAAATGTGTTTTTCACATCCCTCACGTGACAAATGAGTCACCAACTTTCGTCCTTCTCTGGACACACTCAAGCACTTTTGTACATGCATCGCTCCTTGAAGCACCTTATGTGACGTTAGCCGGTATACAGCTTGCATACTTTGCACAGCGCAACTGGAACTGGACTTTAGGAGGAGAGCTTAGGAGCCCTTAGTGGCGCGTGTTTGCCGTCAGGTTACTTCGTATACGCTCGGCCGTATCATATATATGCCTGTAAGAATTGGAGGCTCCCTTCAGCCCACCTGGACACGAGTGTCCCCATAGCTCAAAAGAAGAGGCCCCGTATCTCCACAAACGAGGGCAGCCAGTAACCCAACCACCCCCAAGCAACAAACAAAAATACTAAATCAAAAATAAATAAGCACATCTAACACAAAATTACAGACTAACAAACAAACAAACAAACAAACAAAAAATTCATAAACACAAATTCACCACAGATATCTAAAACCCATATAAATACATTCAATTTTAACAGAAGATTCCTACTAACGCCCTATTTTCATTCATAAACTTCATTAGAGCAATAGAATATGATTTAAAAACTTTAAAATTAATGACACTTACAGTAAAATCGGTAATGTTAAAAATCTCTCTAATAGGAACTGTTAAACTACAATCAACCACGAAATGCCTAGCATCACCATCAACCTGACAACTATTACATAATTTATTTTCCTGCAGATTAAATCGGTTGAAATAGAATGGAAACCTACCATGTCCAGTTAAAACCTGATTAACATCAATATTGTTCATACATTTCATTTTATTTGTGATTTTAATTAGTTCCATAAATCCTTTGTTTTTAGGTGAAGAGAACCACTGTATTTTCCATTTGTTAACGTAAAATTTTTTTCATTCTTCGAATTGCAATTCTCTTCGAACCTGTTACTTCAATATCCATTGCACTCACATTCGAGTCCGCCTGCTTGGCTAGGCTGTCGGCCCTCTCATTACCATTGAAGCCTATATGGGCTTTAACTCAATGTAGCTTAATATTTAAACAAGAACTCAAAGTTTCTAAATGACTTTTAATTTCGACAATTAATGGATTGAAATTGTCTGGGCGGGAGAGCGCATGGAGAAGTGACAGGCAGTCAGTGTAAATATTTACAGACGTGGGTATAAATAAGGTAATTTTAATCCATAATAAGGCTTGTTTGAACGCTTCACTTTCTGCTTGGAAAAATGAATTATATATATTCAACTTAAACATTCTATAACCCCCGTCAGTTCCATAGTAAAAAACAACAAAGGCAGTTCCTATGCTCCCTCCGACCCCAGAACCATCTGTATAAATATCAAACACATCAACAGTTGGATTACATTTATCAAAAACAAAACCAAATCTTTTGGAAGGATGTATTAAATGAACATTAAATTTTTCAAAAACATTCTTTGTAATTAAATAATCTTCATACATTTTCAATTCCATTCGTCCAGTTCTAAATAAAAATTTCTCATGATAAAATTCGTATAATTTGAGAGAGGAGGCAGCCCAGCCAACACAAAGACGGCCTCGATAGGCACCGTTGTAAAACATCGGGTTAAAGCTAAACCCCAAGTTCTCTGAATACTGTCTAACTTCATTCGTAATCTAACCAGTTCCCTTGCCCTGGATCTCCAGGCTCCAATTCCATACATGATGATTGGAAGCACTACATTTAAGTAAATCTTCTTCAGAATGGAGGATTTCAAGGCTAAAATCTCAGCTGAAAAGTTCTTCTATAATTTAATAAAATCAGATCAGTTTGTCTTTGTTATATATGCCTGTTGATAATCACCGGTTAATTTAATTAAGGGTTAACTACGTTAAGGTTAATTTAATTAAGGGTTAACTACGTTATTTATCATATAACTAATCACAGAAAGGGATTTGTTTCTTATCTGTCTAATAAAGTACAAGATGAATTTATATTACTCTTAGGTAATCCTGCTCGATTTGATATTCGATCTAGGATCAAAAAAGCGAATTATTTTTGTTTGATATTTGATTGTACACCAGATGTTTCGCATCATGAGCAACTGCATCAGATTCTTAGATACGTGTACATAAAAGACGAATCCATATTTATTTAGGATTTAGGAAACGGGAAAGACGGGCACCACGCCTTTACCATTTGGTTAATTGGTTTAGCGCCGTCTCCCCACTACGTGATCCCAGCCGTTTATTGATATTAGCAAACAGATACATGATTTGAAATGAATACAAAATTTGCAATAATACATAGTTTGGAATGTAAAAAAAAAAAAAAAAAAAAAAGAAAAAAAAAAAATTGAAGCTTAATGTATAAAATAGCATAATTATAAACGTACAGAATTTTGAATGTAATACAAAAATTTTAAACATAATATATGACATAACTCTTTAAAAATCCATATTTATTGAAGAAAGCTTTATAGATATAGAAACAAAAGAGAAAACTTAAAATAATAAAGAACTATACGAGATTTTCACTAAGCCAAGAAAAACCTTCAAATATGATCATTACCTCTATAGAACGTAATCCAATAGATTTTGAAAAATTATTGAAGATTTTGCTTTTTTAAAAGCTAGAAAAATTGAATTATAAATATGCGTGGAAAGTTTATGCTTTAAATTTTTAAGCAGATGTTTTATTTATACTAAATATTATTTGCCATTTTTCAAAAAGCATATTTTTAGTGTTTTCCATTTCAAAATTGTTAATCATTATATATTTCACTTTGTGGAATATACAATGTTAAAATTAAATATTTCTGTAAGAGCTGTTCTATTTTCACTTGAAATAGTTACTTTTAATGAGCATAAAATATAAATACATATAGTTAATTTGTTCTATATGTATGATTATATGTATATATATATGCAATAATGCATATATATATATTTTGCGCGTGTTTGTATAATGTTACGTTTCCACACTTCATTTAGTATTATTTATTTATTCCCTCCCTTACAAGTAGGTAAACAAATAATCTTGCATTGTGCACAGGGGCGCACATTTACCGCTTTGCCTCAGGTGAAAAAATATGTCGGCACGACTCTGGCAGATTTACTAAAGGCATAGAAACCTTAACCGGAATATATGAACAAAATAATTCAATTATTTTTAAAGCAAAAAATGCACAATTTACAAACATATAAGAACTAAGAAACTGAGACGAGTAACAGAATGTATATTACATTTGGTGCGGCCGATTGCAACCAAAATGGAGGTGCACATCTACATGTTATAGCAATCCTATATACAAATTTCATCGTTCTGATGATACCCGTTTTTGAGTTATACATACGTAAAGACGCCACGAAAAAAATCTCTTCAGAAGTCATTTTAAATCAGTTTTATGAATTTTTCTGGGGAAAGGAGTTCTTTATTCCGTTCTTAGATACAGATGTTACGCAGAAGTATCATTAAATTGCATTCAATAGGGGTCAAATTATGATAGAAAATTATGAGTATTCAGAAAAATTATAAGATTTAAGTAAGATGCTGTCCGCAATCAATAAATGCTATTAAAATCAATAAAATAATATTTAACAACATTAACAATTCCTCCTGTCAATTCATAAAAATCATGCTATTACCGCAGTTTCTAATTATAATTATAATCATTGGTAAACTTTCACAGTTTTGACTAGAACATGATTTTTATCACTTATAAATAAAATCAGTGATTACCAAAATTTTACGTTTTCAGATTTTAAAAGACTAAAAATAATCAGAAAAAACTTTCATTCGCAAAATTTAAAATACTGTGTCACTTTGCATTTAATTTAGTTTATATGAACAAGCACCTTAGTATGTAAGAGAAGTAGGTATTGGGAAGTAAAGTGTAAGAATATAGAAACGCAGATTCATCCTTGGTATCTTTATGTAAAAAATTTACATTTCTTGCGCACATACTTCTAAAAACAAAATAAAAAGTGTGTCATTTTTTTTCCCCTTGGAAACAGACGTACAAATATAAACTTCTATTTTTACTGTTAAATATAAATCCCTCACACCTAGAATTGATTGTCTGGATTAAATTTACTTTTGATGCTGATTTAGGTTCAAAAGAATCTATTGAAAGACACTCGAACATGTATTTGAGTTATGGCAGAGCCTACGAAGACTGTCTGCTTAGGGAAAGAGATGCCTTTATGGAGAACTTGTTGAAGTGAACACTATTTAGAGTTGTTACAGTAATAATAGCAGCAATACATCAAAACATCTCAAATTTATCTGATGAGCTCAAATATTAAATTAAATAGTTTTTTTATTTAATTTTATAATTTAAATAATCTAAATAACATTTACCCTAAAATTACGTAAAATAATATATTTATTTGTTTACACAATATTTCTATAATTAACATAACGTAAAACTAAAATAATAATGAAAGTAAATAAATATTTATACAATAATGCCAATTTCTGAAAAACCAAATTTACTTACTTCTTAGTCTTTCTAACCTCGGAATTGAACATCGTTTTTTATCTTTCGCCTTTCACAGACATTCGCCACTGACTGACTAAATGACAAGAAAAAAAGGGGACAACAGATGAAGCTATATAAGTGATTTCCAGCCTTCGACAATTAAACCCAAGATACTCCACCCCCCCTTCTTCAAAAGTTGCTCCTTGTCCTACACCGGTTTTTTTATCCCGGGTTTTTATCTTGTTTCCTGTTCGTCCCTATCCTTATGTGTTCTAAATAGAACCCTGCCAAGAAGACCACGTTATCTCTTGTGTTAACCCTTAAACACTGACATTTGTGTTTAATTTAATAACACAAATGTCAGTGCAATGGATATTGAAGTAACAGGTTCGAAGAGAATTGCTATTCGAAGAATGAAAAAAATTTATGTTAACAAATGGAAAATACAGTGGTTCTTTTCACCTAAAAACAAAGGATTTATGGAACTAATTAAAATAACAAATAAAATGAAATGTATGAACAATATTGATGTTAATCAGGTTTTAACTGGACATGGTAGGTTTTCGTTCTATTTCAACCGATTTAATCTGGAGGAAAATAGATCATGTAATAGTTGTCAGGTTGATGGTGATGCTAGGCATTTCGTGGTTGATTGTAGTTTAACAGCCCCTGTTAGACAGATTTTTAACATTACTGATTTTAATGTAAGTGTCATTAATTTTAAAGTTTTCAAATCATATTCTATTGCTCTAATGAAGTTCATCAATGAAAATAGGGTGCTAGTAGGAATCTTCTGTTAAAATTGAATTTTGTATTTATATGGGTTTTAGATATATGTGGTGTTCTATGTTGTGAATTTGTGTTTATGGATTTTTTTTTTTTTTTTTTTTTTTTTTGTTGTTGTTGTTTGTTGGTCTGTAATTTTGTGTTAGATGTGCTCACTTATTTTTGATTTAGTATTTTTGTTTGTTGTTTGGGGGTGACTGGGTTACTGGCTGCCCTCGTTTGTGGAGATACGGGGCCCCTTCTTTTGAGCTATGGGGACACTCGTGTCCAGGTGGGCTGTAGGGAGCCTCCAATTCTTACAATTCTTACACAGAGGTGGGGTCTATATGACCGCGCGAATATTTTAGAACTGCGAAAGTGTTTAGTTACTGTATAGTTATTCTATTCCCTTTCAGTACTTTCAAGTTGACATAAAATATAACTATTTCTAAAGTTTTACTAAACTCTATCCATTAGTTACATTTTTTAAATAATTTTTAAAATTGGGCCGCGGTCCTATAGACCTCACCTCTGCTTTATGTCTTACCTTTATGTTTTGTACTAATTAATATACAATTTCAAAATTTTTCTTTTTCTGTTGCGTGTATAAATCCTTTGTGGTACGAAGTTTATTAGCACATTGGGCGCATAATCAAGGAGTCCAGGTTCGAGTCCCGGCGACGAGAGTAGCTTAGCTAGGATTGGGCAAGGAGAGACATCTCTCACCGGGCGCAGCAACCAGGCGGCGCCAAATTGATGCTACTAAAATTTAGACTGAAATGTTTTCCATTCTTGGCACGCAGAAAGGGGTACAAAATCTTCAGCAGTCCCCGTGCGCTGTAAAACCTAGTTACGCCTCTGGTAACTAGGTTTACAGCGCATTGCTCATTTTTCATGGCTCTTGCTTCTAAAGTCCTAATGACTCTACAGTAGTGATTCTGAACCACTATGCCGCGGCATTTTTATGTGCCGTCAAATTCTTAAAGTGTGCCCCCAAATTTTAGACATGTATATAGTAAAAATTATTATGGGTTTAATTCTAGTATACGGTACACATGAAACATGGCGAAATTCGGTTTCAATTAATGTCTCGTAAGGAATAAATGCCTACCGGTAAAATAGGTTTACAATCTTTCGGAGTGACAAAGAGAAAAGGATAACACGTACAGAGTAAAGTGACAAGACTTTCTTGAGTTTTAGAAACAATTCCTGCATTGCAGAACTCCGAAATCGGATGTCTCAGAAAATGTATTTATAAAATATTCAGGCATTTTACGAATATTTTGGATTTTCAAATGTAATTGACACAAATTTCGTATTCTCCTTCAAACGGTCATCATGATGTTTTTGTGAAATTTTGAAATATCTACTAAAAATCAAGTAATCGTGGTTTCTAGGCATAACGTGTTAAGAACTTAAGTAATTTGATTGAATTCTATGCCATAGTATGTTTTACTTCTCGTTTCTTAACTTTAATGGTGACAGCTTCCACGCATAAAGAGAAATGTAACTTCATCATACTTTACTTAAACATTTCCCTTCATAGACATTCATTTACGTGTATGCACGGAACGAAAAATTATTTGATTATTGAATTTATTTCTATTGTGATTTCAGAAAATAGTTACGTAATTATACGGAAGCGAATTCATGTCTACATTTTCCTAAATCCAGAAAAATATGCAGCATTTTTTGGATGTACTAATCCTAAATGGAAACATTGTATTAAAGTGCGGGTTTCAAGGTTATTCTTTATGTTTATTTTTTTCTTGTGCGAATTGTGTAATCAAGAAAAATTTCGGGTACCTTATTTCGACGAAAATATTAATTTTGAACTCTTTCGAACCTATATGAATGAATTTTTTTGTATGGCATAGGTACATGCGGACAGAATAAAGCGCTTTTTTTTTTTCAATATGGATTACGAAATAGATTCTAAATGCATCCGGAAGGAATTTTGTCATGACGTCACTACGTATATATGTATGTATCTCTCTTACCCAACTCAAAAACGATTAGCCGTAGAATGTTGAAATTTTGTATGTGGGACTGCTCTCTCTCTCTCTCTCTATATATATATATAGCAGTCCCACACATATATATATATACATATATATACCTACTCTGTTACGCAGCTCGATGAGCTTAGTTTTTCCCCATATGTTGGTAAATTGAGCATTTTTTGTTTGAAAGAGATTGAATTATGTTGTTCTAATGTTTCGGTTAAGGTTTTTATGCCTTTAGTTAATCCGCATGCAATAGTTCTAGAATTATCAACAAATTAAAAGAGTAAGTGACGGATAGGCCTAATGTGTCTGCTGTTTGTTTACATCTGAAACTCTTAGTAGTATAGTGAATTCCGTCAGCTGGTGCTTCAACTTCAATGTCTTTTGGGACCAAAAGTTTACTTTTAAGTTTTTGTGCATCGAAAATGTTGTCCTTCTGCACGCTGGATGAATTGCTTAATTTTGCGTAGAAAATTTAGTTTTAATTGCAAATTTATTTTTAAAACTGTTTTTAACTGCATTTGGTATTTTAGGTTTTTCTGTATTTTACTGTTTTTAATGACGATGTTTTGAATTTATTTTTGCTTTGCCGCGAAGTGAGAACTGAATCGATTGAATGAGAAATATTATCTCTAATGAAATTCGAGAAAATAATACGTTTAAATGAAGAGCAGCAAAAAATTTCTATTATTTAATAAGCCGTACAAAGAAGTTGTGTGGTGTCCACATGAGAATTTTTTTATTTTTAAAATTAATTTTCCACTAGATAATAAAAATATCGATCTACTTAAAAATGATACATATAATAATCAACTATCAAAGAAATCTGAGAAGTTATATTTAATGATGGACAGAAAAACTGTCTAGTTTTCTAGCACTTGACGATTTCGAACAGAACACGAAATCATTCATTATCCAAAGCCTCATGCACTTGTAGAATGAAGAATCAACTACATGTAGTTCGTTTTCAGACTGTTATGTCTAACATTCGCAAAGAGCATAAATGTAACACATCCCTATTAGCATGAACGTACATGAACCTACGCTATTAGCATGAACCTACGCTATTAGCATGAAGGCTTTGTGATTGAAAAGTGCTGGTCACTTACGTAACACGAGAACCGTATTCTATCCAGCTATTGGCATTACATGTCAACCAGCATTTATCTACCCAGTTTAAAAAAATCTTTTTGGGATGCAATCTTTCTGAGAAGGAAGATGGAGCAAGTTCTGAGACATGATAGACATCTAGCTTGATAGCATGATGCTTGATAGCTAGCTTGATGTTCTGCGGCATCCAGCTTGATAGCACTTTAGATTAAAAAAGCGTTTCCGCTGATTCCTCAACAGTTGGACGTTAGGATTTTTCCTCAATCTACTGAGAAACTATCGATAGACATGAATCAAATTATCGACAGACATTCATTCGAAATGTGGCTGGATTTTATAGCTTCTGTCTCCGTCCCTATATTTTCAAAATTAGCGACGGCATCTATTATCATAAACTCCCGGCATACTTGACGAAAATTTTGGTTTGCTTCTATCAAACTCGCACAGTCTGTCTAATATTTATTATTTAATTGCCAAATATCAGAAAGACCTGTCTTATTTTTATTATTTGGTTACACGCACGTTTATTAGCCAGACATTCCTTTCATCATAAGATCCTGTATGTTTTTAAATCCACTTGTAATCTGCATTTTCAAAAATGGGTAGAATTGTTTAACTCACGTAATATATCTAATATTGTCTGGAGTCCAATATTCTAGAACAGAGACTTAAATTATAATCGTACAGAAAAGTGATGTTCACGATAATCACAGAAAATTTATCGGTTCGAAGCAGT
Organism: Stegodyphus dumicola; assembly: GCF_044657685.1. Lineage (NCBI taxonomy): Eukaryota > Metazoa > Arthropoda > Arachnida > Araneae > Eresidae > Stegodyphus > Stegodyphus dumicola. Next base: position 12,821,127 of record NC_140772.1, on the reverse strand, counting down.
GTAGATTTCTAAACTGGGCATCTTAGCACCTTTTTAAATAATTTCAAAATTCCAGATACATTTCATATTAGAATATGGTGTCTATAGATTAAAAGTCTATGGAATACTGAATACGATCTATAGATTGAAATCAGTACACGTATTCATTTGGATATTAAACTTGGATTGCAAGGGTTTAGATCAACCAAAGCTTGCTTCCCTTCTTCGGATATGCTTTATATTTTGTTTGTACCAAAAGCATTTTACAGAAAATCGTGCCACCATATCATACTCCAATTTGGCTATACATAAGAGTTTCTTTTGAGATTTATTTAAAAATCTTTTTATTTATTTAAGTATAAAGGATTCATTTGTTTTTCTCGCTCGTATAAACTTTAGCTACAGTTTAACTGCATACGTTTGCAATAATCTGCCGCCACAATTAATCTCAGAATCTTCTATTTTTCTGTGACTGTCTGTTGATTTTTATGGCGGTCTTTGACTTTTCTTTAATTTACACCATGCATTGCACTATGTAACTCATAAACCTGATGTAAAGTGAATATGATTTAACGCTGAAACTCTCTGGCTCTATATAATTACCCAAGTATATTTCCGTCGTTACGTAGAATTATGTAAATGAGTAAATGGATTCCTAATATTACATTGCTCACCTTTAACGTAAGTCAACAAATTATTCTTTCTTCTAGGAGAATTAAGTAATTATTTATCCTGCCTGCCAGCAGCCAAATGAATGAGGTTGCCGAATACTGTTACTTCAACATAAACCCGATTGTTTAAAAATACTTATCTGCGAACGGGCTCATGTATTGGTATTTTCGTAGATTTCTACATGAAAAAGAGAATTTTGTTTAGGAAGTCCTATAGAGAAGTTTCTTTAGAAAGTTCTTCACGAAATACTTATATACTTTTAAACATTAAAATAAATTTTCTGGAGATATTTCAATTTTGAACACTTTTGTTAGCAAACACCGCCGAATACTGGTAACTAGTCCTACATTCGGTTCCTATGAACGGGCTAATTTCAGGTGATTTTAGTTATGGGTAAAATGATCAGACATCTCGGATTGCATAAGACTGCCCTGCATTTCAATGCAACATCGCACTTCGAGATATGTCCTAGTAAATATCCATAGTGTGTAAATATTACCAGATTTTTTTAATAGAATTGACATGATTTTGTTATTGCTGCTGTGTATACTCGACCCTTTTGTAGGATTAGAAATGCAGTCGATGATCAAATAATCGTACTTTCTCGATGTTAGAAAACTCGCGACGTGTACAAAAAGCAAATGAATTTTTTATGAAAACAAATTGTGACTTTCTATTTCAACTGCGTTTTATACTTCAAAAATAAACAATGAAATTAAATAATTCGAGCTATACTGCTATACTGATTTTGCCAACTAAGAATAATAAAACGAACCTTAGGTTGAAGAAATCGCAAACCACTCAGTAACAGTGTGGCTATAATGTGTGTTTATAATCCTTTTTTTCTAATGAAGCTTGCATTTTCATAAACCGTTATTGGTAGAAGATAGGCCAGTAGCTAGGTTCTGTACCACATGTGATTGCGGTATTGCTGAATCTAGCTAACCGCCCTGCTTCCGCCCCAGTTTTGAGAGAGAACAACACGGGAGAGGTATGAGGATCTCCCACACATCTTTTCACACTAGCTTCTCGCGAGGACTTCGAGCTCGCCGTGTAGTTTTAGTGTCCCTTACCGCACAGACACTATTCACTTGCAAACTTTCATTTCTTCTCCAGGATTTCAACTCGGGCCTATCGTTACGGCTGTCAGCGTCAGTAACCACCATTATAAGGCCTGGGCAGCTGTTATTATAGACATTATTACATCGGGTGTAGTACCACAAAACTGTAACGAAATTCATGAGAAATAATGTCACTTAACAAAGAGGGGGTTTTTTTCGCAGCTGACTAAGTAAGAACATGAAACTTTATGTGAATTTGCCACCTCTATTTATCATGTAATAATAGATCCGTAATGCATAAGGCTAATAATTTTTTCGTTGATATATCTGAGTACTTTGAAGAAGAATATATCAGTATTAGGTTTCTGTCAATTCTTAATTAATTATTTAATATAATGAAGTTTAAATATATACTTTATGTTATGAATGAGCACTGCAACGGTATGTACACATACACAAAATCCTATATCCGTATTTTTCAGAACATAAATTCGAATAAAAATGGATACAGATTTTTAAAACTAAACTGTTGAACATAACCTTCAAATTAATTTTTTTTGAAGCAAAGCATAAAATTTTCTGAAAACAATTTCAGCTTTAGTCGTAAAATAATAATATATTGTATTTGCAAAATATTTTATTTAAAATTCAACTTTGTGTCTCCGTAAACAAAATTTCTCGTTGTTGGAATGTTCAATTTCCTAGAGTTAAACTCCATTTCTTTCTTATCTTCTTCACGAAGAAATTCGGGAAAGAAGTTGTTCTGAATTCTGAGTAATTCTGAATGCATTTCATTTCAGAGTTAGGAAGAAATTAGAGATTTTTCTCGTATTGAAGTTTTTTGGTTCAATATTGGATAAACAGCACTGGTTACAGTTAGTAAGTAATGCTTAAAATTAATATTAGGTTGTAGAAATGAAAATGCGCGCATATCTCCATATCCATGACCTTGCATTTGGCTTTTGGCTCCTATATGCATTTGGCTTTTCGAGCTGTTTTTATTAAGCAGTGGAATGTCAATTACGACTACATTTGTTTTGAAGTAAAGCTGATTTAAAGCAAACTGTCTGTTAAAATAGCTCGCTTTTTTTCGCCGATCCATTTTTGTGGGAAACGAGACGAAAAGGTTTTCCCATGGCACGGATGTAACTTAGCATATTCAAAAATTCACAGAAAGCCGCTTCTGTCAAAGATTTCTTTAACATTTACATATTAAAACATATTACGAGTTATTATTATTAATAATATGCGTACTGTACATCTTTATTACATAAAAACATATTAATAGTTATTATTATCAATATTATTATTATTGTTCAAACTCTAATGAAAGAACTCAAATAGTTAAACCATTTATCGTATAATCTTCTTAAGATACTTCGTCAAAAGTGTTTTCTCAACTATAGAACGAATCTCATTTACTGACAGTTCGGAATATTTTTAGTTGTTTCAGAGAGGCTATTTCCTAATGTTAAAAACACAGTAAAATCTATTGTAACCAGAGCCAATTATCAGCAATATTAAAATAATGGCCCTTTTAAAGGTTTAAATGCAAATCCTCAATTTAGGCCTAGGAGATAAAAAATATATATAGCGATATAACATAAAAACATCTAGTACGCTTATTAGATATTTCTTCCGCCTTCTTGGCATACCTTCGTGGTGTGGTGGTCTGCACGCTCAGCGCGTAATTGAGAGGTCCGTGGTTTTATTCCCTGCGAAAGCGTAGTTATTTTTCATCTCTCCTGCTTCCGAAAAAATACCTAATGTCTCTACAAGCTAGCAATAAAATTATGTAATGGGCTAATAATCTAAAGAGAGGGGCTCACCAGCGGCCGAGCGGTAAAGTCGCTGAACACTGGTAGTTCGGCCCGAGGTTCGAATCCCGCGAACAGGCTGGCTGCATGGGCGTTTTCGTGGTTTTCCCCATGTGTAACGTGTATACGAGCCAGTTTCCCTTAGAAAGTCCTCCACGAAGGCATCCCTTCCCTTAGGCAGATAGCCCTCGAGGCTTTGCCATAATCACACACACACACACAATAATCTAAAGACTTAAATGTATACACATTTACGTTATTTTTTTACTGGCTAATGTAACAAGTCCTATCTAACCAATTAATTATCCAGATTATAAAGATGAGTAACTGCTCCCTTTTTATGCATCGACCTTAGCCCATAACTTTTAGAAATAATTCAGCCGAAAAACACCATATTCCCTTTGGCTCTTGCTTTAAAAAATGTAAAAAACGTTACTTTATATAGCTGTTACAGATATTGTTAAATAACTATAAACGCTTTCTAGATAATTTTTTTTTTGTGTGTGTGTGTGCATATATTGGCAAAATTCCTAATTGATATAAGTTGTCGTTATCGAATGTAATTTGGAATTTAAACTTAAATTTAAAATTATGTGGCACAGACATCCTTTTAAATTTATTCAAGTCAATGTTAATGCTTTTTTTAAGATTATATGATAAACTTATTCCTCAACTATAGATATATATCTGGAGAAAGTTAATAGCTTGCGGGAAAACAGTGAAACGGAGATAAATACGGAACGTTTAACTGCGTGCGATGAGACCATGCCATAAGATTTGCGTAGTTTTGAACTCACCATCAATGAGTTAAAAATCGTACCACATTTCCATATAAATATGATTCTAACAAACACAGTTTTTAATCGAATTACAGTTATACTTAATCTAATGATTTATTTTAATTACTGAATAAGTCGTATGCAATGCTACGAATGACTTAAGGGGACTCGTACACCTTAAACCCCCTCATGATCTTCGAATATGTGACTGTTGCAGGAATTGAGATATTTTATTTATTTTAAAAGCAATTACTTCCAACTTTTTACAGCTGACTACATAATATAGCTGCTTTGGAAATTAGTAACCAGAAAGTTTGTGTTGCCACAAATATTTTTGTAATTTAATCCTCTTTGTGACAAAATATTTCGCCATGTTTCCATCTTGCGCGCACGATATTTTAAAAATGGCTAATGGTACATACTTGAAATTTGATGGAATTCTTTATATGGGCACTATTTTCTAACTGAACCTAAAATCTGATGAATACTTTAATATTAAAAAATGTTATGGACGGAAGCATTACAGATTTTTTTAATAAAATACATTTTAGAAAATCGACTCCAAACAAAATAAAAATTTAACATGAAATTCTTAGAATTTTTTGGTTCACAGTAGTTTCCAAATATTGTAAAAGCTGTATATTAAATATGGAATTAAATTATGGAACAGAATGTTTTAAACTGTGCGCGCAAGGTGGAAACATAACGAAAATGTTTGTCAAAAAGCGGATTAAATTATAAAAATATTTGTGGCAACAAAAACTTTCTGATTACTATTTTAGAAAGCAGCTATATTATGTAGTCAGCTGTAAAAAGTTGGTAGTAATTGCTTTTAAAATAAATAAGTTATCCCAATTCTTGCGACAGTCACCTATTCGAACATCTTATGAGTTTTAAGGTAAGTGGTGCAAAAATGGCCGAGAATCGGAAAATGATCATTTCCGTTCCAAGCGCCCGTCGATCTCATCTGATAAAATGCATTTGGTTCCCGAAATCAGACCTCGAAGTCGGCGACTGATTGTACCGGAAGGCTTTGATAATTGAAATATTTTAGCTGGATCGTATCATAACATTGTGACTGCGAAATTAAAAATGAATTGAAATATTGGAAAATTTATCTCACGTATGCTGACTGATTAGAAGAAATTTGCTTTATAGTTTACCAGAAATGATTCATCGTCTAAATGGGGATGAAAATTTCATAAAAATATGGTTATGAGATGCAAGTTTACGGCTTTTTTAATGGAACAAGAATGCAATCTTCTCAATGAACATATGAAAAGCTTTTCCAGTGCTGAAAAAAATCGTTCAGATAATTATCAAAACGAAAACGCATTGCTGAATACTGAATAATAGCCAATAAATGTATAATTATAGATGTAAAGTACATCTATAATTACATTGATTAGCTATTATTATTATTAAATGTAAAGTACATCTATCTAGACATTATTAAAATGACTATATTTTAGCTTTGCTTCCAAATGAAATGTTCGCTTTAGAACTGAGAATATGAAAGTTTATGTATGTCTTTTAAATGCACATTGCTTGGAACATTTTAAGGGGGCTCATACACCTTAGACCCCTTAACACCCTTCGAATATATGACTGTTGCAAGAATTGGGATATTTTATTTATTTTAAAATCAATTACCTCCAACGTTTTACAGCTGACTACATAATATAGCTGCTTTCTGAAATAGTGATCAGAAAGTTTGTGTTGCCACAAATATTTTTATAATTTAATCCGCTTTGCGACAAAAGCTTTCGTCACATTTCCACCTTGCGCGCACGATATTTTAAAAATGGCTAATGATACAGACTTAAAATTTGATGGATTTCTTTATATGAGCCCTATCTTTTAACTGAACCTAAAATCTGATGAATACTTTAATATTAAAAAATGTTATGGACGGAAGCATTACAGATTTTTTTAATAAAATACATTTTAGAAACTCGACTCCAAACAAAATAAAAATTTAACATGAAATTCTTAGAATTTTTTGGTTCACAGTAGTTTCCAAATATTGTAAAAGCTGTATATTAAATATGGAATTAAATTATGGAACAGAATGTTTTAAACTGTGCGCGCAAGGTGGAAACATAACGAAAATGTTTGTCAAAAAGCGGATTAAATTATAAAAATATTTGTGGCAACAAAAACTTTCTGATTACTATTTTAGAAAGCAGCTATATTATGTAGTCAGCTGTAAAAAGTTGGTAGTAATTGCTTTTAAAATAAATAAGTTATCCCAATTCTTGCGACAGTCACCTATTCGAACATCTTATGAGTTTTAAGGTAAGTGGTGCAAAAATGGCCGAGAATCGGAAAATGATCATTTCCGTTCCAAGCGCCCGTCGATCTCATCTGATAAAATGCATTTGGTTCCCGAAATCAGACCTCGAAGTCGGCGACTGATTGTACCGGAAGGCTTTGATAATTGAAATATTTTAGCTGGATCGTATCATAACATTGTGACTGCGAAATTAAAAATGAATTGAAATATTGGAAAATTTATCTCACGTATGCTGACTGATTAGAAGAAATTTGCTTTATAGTTTACCAGAAATGATTCATCGTCTAAATGGGGATGAAAATTTCATAAAAATATGGTTATGAGATGCAAGTTTACGGCTTTTTTAATGGAACAAGAATGCAATCTTCTCAATGAACATATGAAAAGCTTTTCCAGTGCTGAAAAAAATCGTTCAGATAATTATCAAAACGAAAACGCATTGCTGAATACTGAATAATAGCCAATAAATGTATAATTATAGATGTAAAGTACATCTATAATTACATTGATTAGCTATTATTATTATTAAATGTAAAGTACATCTATCTAGACATTATTAAAATGACTATATTTTAGCTTTGCTTCCAAATGAAATGTTCGCTTTAGAACTGAGAATATGAAAGTTTATGTATGTCTTTTAAATGCACATTGCTTGGAACATTTTAAGGGGGCTCATACACCTTAGACCCCTTAACACCCTTCGAATATATGACTGTTGCAAGAATTGGGATATTTTATTTATTTTAAAATCAATTACCTCCAACGTTTTACAGCTGACTACATAATATAGCTGCTTTCTGAAATAGTGATCAGAAAGTTTGTGTTGCCACAAATATTTTTATAATTTAATCCGCTTTGCGACAAAAGCTTTCGTCACATTTCCACCTTGCGCGCACGATATTTTAAAAATGGCTAATGATACAGACTTAAAATTTGATGGATTTCTTTATATGAGCCCTATCTTTTAACTGAACCTAAAATCTGATGAATACTTTAATATTAAAAAATGTTATGGACGGAAGCATTACAGATTTTTTTAATAAAATACATTTTAGAAACTCGACTCCAAACAAAATAAAAATTTAACATGAAATTCTTAGAATTTTTTGGTTCACAGTAGTTTCCAAATATTGTAAAAGCTGTATATTAAATATGGAATTAAATTATGGAACAGAATGTTTTAAACTGTGCGCGCAAGGTGGAAACATAACGAAAATGTTTGTCAAAAAGCGGATTAAATTATAAAAATATTTGTGGCAACACAAACTTTCTGATCACTATTTTAGAAAACAGCTATATTATGTAGTCATCTGTAAAAAGTTGGAAGTAATTGCTTTTAAAATAAATAAGTTATCCCAATTCTCGCAACAGTCACATATTCGAAAATCGTATGGGTTTTAAGGTGTACGAGTACCCTTAAACTAAAGAAATTTTAATTCAATATACGAACCGATTATTGCTATATCGATTAACACTAATTCGATGTAACGAATTTCTTTAAGCTCTAAAAAAGAGCAAATCCGGGATGAATCATTCTAGCTTGTTACATCGTCAAATAATATCCCGCTGGCCGTAAAGCGTACTGCGCCATCAAGGTAGGCAGCCAGTAAGATCATGTTTATTTTATAAATTCAATGTTAAAGAAAGTTGGAACAATCACGATTTACGGTAATTTTGAGGTACAAAACATGCAGAAGTCCCAATGATCTTCTCTGGCAATAATAGCAATTGTTATATATTGCTGGGCATGGAGACGAATCCAATTAATTCGGCTTCAATTCGATCAGAATTCATTTGTGTATTAGCTGGTTGCTATAGTAACACTAGTGTCTCTACTACCAGATACCAAACGTTTTAAGTTGAAGAAGATCTAGTAAATGCGTGGGAAAAGGCACGTCTCTACTGTGTACAGAGGAAACAGAACGGCATAGTCAGCATGTAGTCTCGCATCGTCTTTTTTAAAGGTGAGGCAACGGAAGCCTCGAAACTAAGGGTAGTAAAACCTCAGTAGTTGGTCAAAATAGTACAGGATAGGCCGATTAGAATTACCAAAATGTGCGGCTAGAAGCATCCATTCTATCAGTTCAGTGCTGGTCGTTATGACGATGAAGAATGGAGCTTTCCAATATTCGTTCACCTGGTTGCTTTCATACATGAATACGGCCGTACTAGTTATGGATGGTGATAACTTATGGAATGTCTAACAGCCTTGTATAAACCAATTAGTGAATCTGATACTGTTATCCTTTTATAATATATTTATGTAAATCAGTTGTATGAAATGCAAAGATCTGATTGCCTGGGATGTAAATGATGGGCTGCCGAAGATTGAAGATCTAGTTATGGAGCATAGAACAAACGCAGTTTCTAAATGGGAAGGATTCCGATGCGGTTATTCTCAACCTTTACAGAAGATCTTAAAGAAGGCTAGTAAGTGGGAACAATACATGTTGATTTATTATGACGGTCTGGTGCTCCCCTTACTTTTTACATGCACCTCTAAACATGAGGAAGATTCATCCGGCTATTGATGCGTCTATGTGCGTTGTTGATCAAAGAGCCACTGTAAACGCTGATTCCTGTGCTAAAAAGTTAAGAAAAGCTGAAGCAATAAATCCGTGACGTTTGAGATGCTGTAGCACCATACACGGCGATATTATTTGATGATGTGCAGCACAAACAGTTTTCTGAGCCTCAGCACTTTCGTCTAATGTCAGATATCTAACGTTTCCGCCTAGGAAAGTAGGAAGCGTTCTGATTTCACACGTCAGTATATGTGGCCTTTATGAATCCATTAATTGCTAATTCTCATAACAGTCATTTATTCTGGACCAGCAAGTGCGCAGTACGATAACCAACAGTACCAACCGGTTACAATTCCAGGTTCACAAATTTATTGTGAGCTTCTGACGTGGTGCAGCAATTTTAATAGCTAATAGAATATTAAATACAACATGCAGCTCCTTGGCATACTATATATATATATATATACTATACAGTATACTTCTTGGTATACGATGGAATAGGCCTTTAGCGCACAGTTTTAGCGGGGGCGAGGCAGCTTGACATATAAAAGCTTCTAAACGTTTGACATTTTTATTTTAAACTGCATCCAGAGGACAGAGATTATAATTTTTAAAAAAATTTTTAAATTATTTTCAGTATTATGAGATTACCTGTCTTTATACATTCAACTTATAATACTATTTTTTCTTACGTCTTCCACGCAGTTACCGCATTTCCTCTCTTATAATCTCTATAATTCCCCTCCCTCCTCGCGTACTTTTCCTCCAACTTCTTAAGTGCCAGATTCTGAAAATTTTTTAAAATATTCGCGTCATTTTTGCCTTCCTCAAGTTTCCTTGTATTTTAAAATGAGTTCATCCATTCAGTGACAGTCTTCATCTTACTAACTAGTAAGTGGGATAATTAGTAAGTGGGATTAAGTGGGATAATAATAGCAATTGTTATATATTGCTGGGCATGGAGACGAATCCAATTAATTCGGCTTCAATTCGATCAGAATTCATTTGTGTATTAGCTGGTTGCTATAGTAATACTAGTGTCTCTACTACCAGATACCAAACGTTTTAAGTTGAAGAAGATCTAGTAAATGCGTGGGAAAAGGCACGTCTCTACTGTGTACAGAGGAAACAGAACGGCATGATCAGCATGTAGTCTCGCATCGTCTTTTTTAAAGGTGAGGCAACGGAAGCCTCGAAACTAAGGGTAGTAAAACCTCAGTAGTTGGTCAAAATAGTACAGGATAGGCCGATTAGAATTACCAAAATGTGCGGCTAGAAGCATCCATTCTATCAGTTCAGTGCTGGTCGTTATGACGATGAAGAATGGAGCTTTCCAATATTCGTTCACCTGGTTGCTTTCATACATGAATACGGCCGTACTAGTTATGGAAGAATCCTAATAGTATATAAATCCTAATAATAATATAAATAGTAAGACAAATCCTCGCAAAATATCTGCGAAGGTCAAGCCGAAAATTTACTTTCTAACTGTTGAAACTTATGCCAGGCTAAAACAGGAACCGACCAGTTAGAGCGAAGCAAATACTAACAGACACTGAATCTACTACTTCACTCAGTCAGCTGCAGATTGATCTTCTCTAATTCTTTATGGACGTTCTGAGGTATAACAAGTAGCAGAGACAACAATAAGAATGGACTAGGTTCATGTTACAGGAAAGTAGAAATGAAGAAATCATATTAAATAATCTAATGTTAACAGCACTATGCATTCTTGATGAAATGTAGATTTCCAATGAATACTTTTATTTGCTATGTTTTTTCTGTAACCGCGTCCTTCGTAAATTAAAAAACTCGCATTATTTTCCGCTCTCGATTTCAGAACGAAAAATTTAGTAAAAAGTGGGGAAGTCAGAGAGGAAACACGGTATACCTTTCAACGGCCAACATCTCGCAGTTCCAAATCGTCTTCTAAACTGGAGTTTAATTTGCCATTAGAAGTGGTTTTGACTCAATAAACACTGAGTTTAAAATCTGAATTTTTAAGCAGTTGTCATTCCATTTGACTACGTCGAAATTTTATTCAGACTCTCATGAATATATTAATCAAGTTGCACTGGATGCAAATTATTATTTGAGCTTTCTTCTAATTGCATGAAAAATTAATCAAAATGTTTGCATGCATAAAATTACAAATATTATTAGTTTTAATAATTTTCGGCAAAAACGTATGTTATCTGCCTATCACATTTTAATCATTATTATGGTTTACTGACCCTTAGAACATCGGTACAGCTTTAGTTTAGATATAAAGCTTGGGTTATCACAGAATGATATATTTTTTGTAAAAAAAATTGGTCATAAGCCATATTTAATTCTGAAGACAAAAGGAGCCTACATATCTGTAAAAATGCGGTCACAGTTATACGCCTTTTAATAATTCAGTAATAATAAAATGTTGAATGGTTTAACCAACGATTGTTTGATTACTGCAAAGCATATGAGGGCTATTTGCATGAGAGAAGCCTTCTGGGAGGTTTTTCTAAGGAAACCTTTCTCGTATACAAGTTACACATGGGGATAAACATAAAACGCCCATGCAGTCAGCCCGTATCCCGGGATTCGAACTCCGGACTGAACTACCAGTGTTCAGTGACTTTACAGCTCGGCCGCTGGTGATCCCCCCATTAAAAAAATTAATATTTAGTATGAAAAACTTTACTATTTGTGATAAATTTGAAATGAAAGACTAATAAACACTGTCAGAAGAACAAAGAATGGGAAATAACTTGTAGAGTAAATAGGATTTTTGAAGTAAGAAACAAAAAAAATGAGCAATCCCCTCACCGGCACTCGAACCTGGATCTCTCGAATACGGGCCGAGTGTGCTAATGGTACACCAAGAAAGGGGCGGAGAACTAATATATATATATATACTAATCCAAAAAAAGTATATTAATTATATATATTTATATAAGTGTACTTATATACTAATTCATAAAAAAGTGTGAGAAATGCACACGTGTAGTACTTTAAAAAATTGTATTTGTATGTTATTATTTTTTAATAACTGTTATGAAAAATCATAAACATTATACCTTTCAAGCTTTTTAGATGATAAATGTTGTTTATATAATGCTCAAGATTAATTAATTAAGATTACTAATTCATAATATTGTTACGTTTTCTTTTCTTACATCTGACACCAGTTGTTACGTTATTTTCTTCCTTCACGTTCGTACGGGGTTCGTAGGTTTGGAGTGAATAACGACGACACTTGATGAAGTATCGAAACACACTTTATTTGCCAGTATGGTCAGGACAGCTCCAAAACACGTTTTACAGTCGTTGAAGATCTACTATAAACACGCTGACACGATCAGCGACACAGCCTTCAGGTTATCAGGCTATCACGGTTGAGACAGCTTCCTGCAAAGCAGCCGACTCTGCTTTCCGGAGTACAGCTCCCGACTCTGCTTGGTCGTTCTCGGAACTCCACGTACTCTCGAGACTCTCCACGATGCACCCGACGACACACGAGCACAGCTCCTGACTCTTCGGTTCAGTCTTTCCCGGGCTCAACACGCTCTTTCGACGATGCACTAACCGCGATACACTAACAGACTCCTTCGGTGGACTCGACGACCCACTCGGCACTCGCTGCCCGACTGTCAACTCGATCGACTCCGCAGGGATTGACTCGCTAGACGAGGCACACACACACTCTCGATGAGAGACGCACACTTCCTCTCGATGAAGCACACTTGCTGACTGCAGACCAGCACGGTTTATATAGCTTTCGGCTTGTGTTCGGGAACATTCTGGACTAAACCGGTAAGAATTCGTTCCAGAAGGTTCTCCAACCGTCCATGGTTTATCGCCAGTTTTGTCAGCAAGTGTCCCCAAATGGGCAATTTCTCGCCAAATAGGGCAACCATGCCTTCTATTGTCATTTTATGGCAACCCTAAAACGGCTTTGCGGGGAAGCCATCTTACCGCGCCTGTACTTTTCGTAACAATATTACGGAACTCTCCTTCAGACAATTCCCTCATAAGTATGATATGTGAGAAACTTGTTCTGATTTTAAATAAAGTAAATCAAATCGCACTTGCGATTACACTTAATAAAGTAAATCAAATTGCACTTAAATAAAGTAAATCAAATGCCCTGGAAATAGTAGACAGTTATTTGAAATGAGAGTTTGTGCCAGACAGTAGATGTAAGTTAATTTCTGCTGAGTGTGCGTTGGTTTATGACGTTACAATAAACAGCGGAAAATTGAAGCATGGTTGAGAATGTACGAGTAAAGTTGCGATCTCCGTTCCTTATAAACTTTTTTACTTCCTTGTACGAAGTAAAAAGGAAGTATTGTAATCGCGAAAAGTTTCAGGCAGCATATTTCAACGAAAATATCCATTTTGACCGCTATCGAATGCAATTTAACGATGTTTTTGCGTGATATCTGTACGTAAGGAGAGAATAAAAGACTCTTTTCCTCCAAAAAAATTATAAAACTGCTTTAAAATGAATTCCGAAGAGAATTTTTCGTGGCGTCTGTACGAACGTATGTACGTACGTGCGTACGTGCGTGCGTACGTACATATCTCGCATAACTCAAAAACGAGTAGCCTCAGAGCGTCGAAATTTTGTATATAAAACTGCTATAACATGTAGATGTGCACCTCGTATTTTGGTTGCAATCGGCCGCACCAAACGTATATAAATATATTTATATATATATCCACTCTGTTACCCGGCTCAGTGATCTCAGTTTCTTTACTCGTATATGTTTGTAAATTGTACATTTTTTGCTTTAAAAATGATTGAATTATGTTGTTTTTATCTTCCGGTTAAGGTTTTTATGCCTTTAGTAAATTTGTGTGCAATATTTTTATAATTATCAACAATTTTAAAGTTGTTTAACTGCCGCTAAGCCTTTTTTTTATGGCGGCCATTGATTGTTTACATTTGAAACAGCAGACTAGTGGATTTGTTGCCAATCTAGAGAAACTTAGCTTTGCAACAACAAAGATAGCGCCTTCATTTATTATTGCGAATTAAATCATGCTTAACCCCTTCTGGAATTTTTTTCGAGGAAATAAGTGTTTTAAGATTTACTTCGTAATTTTTAATACAGATATTTTAAGTTTTTATGTATTTTGGCCTTGTCGCGAAGTGAGAACTGAATTAATTGAATGAGAAATACTCAATCGTCTGCGAAAAACTGTTTCTTTTTTGTTTTGTTTGCTTAATTTCTTTTATACATCGTTCTAGCTTTATTATAGTATTTGAATAGAACATGTGACAACGATTAGATAATTCTTTAAATTATATAAATTTTGTGCCTTCTCAGTTATAATATGAACGAAATATAATACTGTTAAGTGAACCTAGCACCAGAGTGTCGCTATGGTAAACAAATAGACTGAATTTTAAAGAATGCATTTATTCTATTGTGGTTTTTGCGCTGTCGGCGAAGTAGATTTAATTCAATCCAATAACTTTAAATGAAATGCAAGAAAAAAATGCGTATAATTTAATATTCCGTACAAGGAAGTCATGTGGTGTACACATCAGATTTTTTTTAAAATACAGTACTTTAGAGTAGTGAGCTTACGGCGTGAAACCTCTTTCCCAGCTTAGCAATCCCCCCCCCAATCCTGTCAAAAACTCGAAAAATACATGTTCATTTATTTACATTTAGGTTATTTTTTAATGCGTTTTATAAATTAAGCAAGAAAAAGTATTGAAAATATTTCTAAATACCATAACTAAATTCAGAAAAGTAGTTTTTTATATTCATAAATATATATTTAGCATGGAAATGAAAGGCTGAGTACGTTTCCTGCCTGAAACTATGAATTTTTCGTTGAAAACTCCTACCCTAATATAATAGTAACTAAAATAAAGGTATTTTTGATACAAAAAACGATTAAACAGACTTTAAAATATTTAAATTTTTCGTTTATGTATCTTCATTTCAGAAAATTTGAATTTCTAAATTCGATGAATAATATCTTCGTAAGAATATCGTATTCTGTAAGAATGAAGAATATCGTATTCTGTAACAAGTATTCCGAAAGACAAAAAGCAAGCATTAAGAAGTTTCAAATAATTTTTAACACATTTTAAAACAGAGAAAAGTAAAATGATGACTAGATATTAAAAATTAACATATTACCCTTTCGTATTGTATTGTACACTGTCAAATTGGTAAGCATGTTCAGCTGAGTTGGATAATTCGTTTCGAATCCCGGAGAGGATATATAGCTGATTATCTACGATCTTGCTCTGAAAAACGGAATATCTCTGCAGTGACACCAGACAAAATGATGGTAATAATTTTTCACCATGTGGATTTCGAAGATCAAGTCTTTTCTATTCTCCCAGTCGCTATTTAAGGGGACTCACACCTTAAAACCCATAAGATGTTCGAATAGGTGACTGATGCAAGAATTGCGATAACTAATTTATTTTAAAAGCAATTAATACCAACGTTTTACAGCTGACTACATAATATAGCTGCTTTCTGAAATAGTCATCAGAAAGTTTGTGTTGCCACAAATATTTTTATAATTTAATTCGTTTGTGACAACATTTTTCGTCATGTTTCCAACTTGCGCGCACAGTTTAAAACATTCTGTTTCATAATTTAATTCCATATTTAATATATAGCTTTTATAACATGTGGAAACAACTGTAAACCTAAAATTCTAAAAATTTCATGTTAAATTTTTATTTTATTTTGAGTGGAGTATGTAAAATGTATTTTATTGACAAAATTTGTAACGTTTTCGTGCATAAAATTTTTCAATATTAAAATATTCATCAAATTGTTGGTCAGTTAGAAAGTAGTGCCCATATAAAGAATTCCATCCAATTTCAAGTATGTACCATTAGCCATTTTTAAAATATCATGCGCGCAAGGTGGAAACATGGCGATATATTTGTCACAAAGAGGATTAAATTACAAAAATATTTGTGGCAACACAAACTTTCTGGTTACTAGTTTCCAAAGCAGCTATATTATGTAGTCAGCTGTAAAAGGTTGGAAATAATTGCTTTTAAAATAAATAAAATATCCCAATTCTTGCAACAGTCACATTTTCGAAGATCATGAGGGGTTTAAGGTGTATGAGTCCCGTTAAGTGAAAGGAAGTGTATAAGAATTTCTGTTTTCCCCACTGCATGATCTCGTGCCTCATAGTAGCCTCATTAGGGCTTAATTTCTAAGATTAGAAATGCCTGAGGCCTATGGAAGACCATCAGCAGAGAGGAACAAGAGTAAATAAATAAATCAAATGAATATTAAACTCCTTAATAATTTTAAAATTAAATAGTTAATTATTATCAAATTAATTAATATATATTTAATTAATGTTTATAAATTGTTATTCAATAAATAATTATTATATAATTAATTAATTATAATTTAATTGATAATTATTAGATAATTAATTATTATTTATTGAAATAATTAAAGAATGAAGTAATTAACTGATTAAAATTTAATAAAACGTAAAGAGATAAATTGAAATTTAATACGCGATTTTTAATATAATTCTATTGTTAAAATAAAATTTTCGAGATAAAATTTCTACTGAAATTGTTATTTAACTACATAAAAGAAGTGCCGCAGCCTTCTTATTCAGGGCTCCGGTGCGTTCCGACTAGAATTATAATTTATTACAAAAACTAAGAAGCACCGGAACCGAAATCCGGTGGGTTCCGGCCCAATTTAAGTTCTGATCGTAGGGAGGGGGGAGTTCTTTTATCATCACAAAAATTAAATATACTTAAAGTATAGCTGATGAAAATTCCAGGGCGAAACAGAATGAGGGTATGAGTGGGTGGAAACAAAAAATGAGCGGAATCTTGATGAGAGAGAACGTTCTCTTTGACCGCGGCTCTCTGTTGATATAATTATACCCATCAAGCAGATGGGTGTCAGGGGTAAATGAGTCTTAAATCGGACTCCTAAATGTAAAGTTGCTTGTTACCCTTCCCAAACCCCCATTAGTGGATACTGTGGGAAAGACGATGCATAGGACAAAGAATCTCCTTAGAGATTCTTTGCATAGGACGTGCTTGAGCAGTTTATCTCAGTATTTCCCTCTTATTGTACTCGCTGTCACTTAACGCACATTTAAGAAGACAGCTTTTCCTTTCTGCGAGGATATCTAACTGATAACAATACACTAGATACAATGGCATGGCGTTTCTAAACAAACTCCCCCAAATTTATTGCTTTTCTTAAAGGGAAAGGTTTCCGCATGCGAGTAACTTTACTTGAACTTTACTTGAACTTCTGATGTTCTCATGAGTTCGTATTTCTAGGGAAATAGAGTATTGCAAGGTCTGCTTATTGTTAAACTAAAACGTTAGGAATTCTAAATTTTGTTCCCTTTAAATTGTGATTCAGTTTTATAAAAAAAAAAAGTACCGAAGCTCATCTTTTTTAGGGCTCCGGTGCGCTCCGGCTAAAATTGTAATTTATCTTAAAAATTGAGAAGCACCGGAGCCGGGCTCCGGCGCAATTTAAGCACTGAGCCTCATCGTTTGGAAATCGAATTTCCGGGTTGGAATCTCAGATTAACAAATACCGAAATACAAGAAAGCGTAGCTGATTTTTGTTTTTCCTGATCAACATAAATATCTAATAGATCTACAAACTTCGCCCTCTGTGTCCAGAATCATAAGACACATATAATGATATTGACACATATCATGATATTGATAATTCTCAACGCACCATCACAATTATGCTTTACAATGCGCTCTTTCTCCTTGCAAATTTAGGAGACGAAATTAAGTCATACGTGTGATAATGCCTCTTTCTGTGTACCAAGAATGGAAAACATTTCATTATAAAATTTCCGTAGCGTCAATTTGGCGCCCCTCAGAGTCGTAGCTAGGGTTTTCAGCGCCCAGGGACAACTGAAGGTTTCGCGCCCCCTACTGCTTGCCAAGGATGGAAAGCATTTAATTCTAAATTGTCGTAACATCAGTTTGGTGTCCTTGGATTCTGCACCCGGGGACAGATGTTCCCCTTGTCCCCCTCTAACTACTCCCCTGGCGCCCCTTGGATGCTGCGCTTGGGGTCAGATGTCCCCCCTTACCCCACCCTAGCTGCGCCACTGCATATCGCTTTTTATTTTGTTTTTATTTTACAATAATGAGTTAATAGGAAAAAATTCATGGATATTTTGAAAAGCTGGAAGTAAATTTTCATATAAATTAAGATAGCTTCATCGTCTTCCACTTTTCGGCAGAAATACTTTCGTAAAGTAGAAGGGAGGTATAATACTTAAAACACTATATCGTAAAGTAACGTAACCAATATTATAATATTAAATTATGTATTAAAATTTATTCTGAAATCATTAAGGAAAAACTAATTGTTGGTAATTTATAGATACAAAAGAAATTTACTTTTATTAAATCATTGTATTCTTCGCAAGTTTTAAATATTACGACAGAAAAGCTAGCCTTTCTGGTAATGGAAGTGAATGTACAACGTTTGAAAAGAGCAGTCTGGAATTAATTGCTGGTATGTAAACGTTTCTGCATATTTGTTCATGAGCTTTGCTTCCTGATAACCTTTATCAAATATACAGAATAATAATTTACCTATGAACTATGACAATATAAGACTTATAACTATCCAGCATTGAGTTAAAATTTTGAACTGTTTGTGGTTTCGATTAGGCTAAATAAGATTTTAAGGAAAGCTGTTAAGATTGTTCTACTGAAAGGAGATTTGATTGAGAGATGAAATTTCAACGATATCAGAATTATTTTTTATGTATCCTCGATAAAGAATTTGATTTTGAAAAACAAAGTCCATTTCATCGCGACATTACATTTACGTGTTGCAAGAAAGGTTGTTAAAGTTTGTCATGGTATCAAATTTGATTTTGCTCACTTTTTATTCTCAAAAGAAATTGTAAAAATGACAGCATCTCCCTCATATTGAAACTGGAATTAATGTTAAATTAGGCTCAAATTACAGTATCATTCGGTTACAAACAGAAATTTGCAAAATTCATAAGTTAATTATTTTGAAATTAGCATTATTAATTATTAATTAGCATTAGGAATTAGTAAATATATATTATTAAGGTATCAGGTTCAATGTTCCGTCTTACTTTCTTCGGGAACATGCAAGGACCTGACTCGGAACAGAGAGCTTACTAAAGCTATGTTCAATAACTGTGGGAAGTAGACAGGATACACAAGAAGGGTATACAAAACCCTTTATTTTTCTCTATTTACAATAACTTCCGTACTTCGGAATACAAAGACCCACTACTTGTGGTCTAAACGTAAAAATATAAAAATAAAACTAAACTCTAATTTAACTTTAAAATAATAAACGTGGAAGATTGGCCTTATATTAACAGGAAGCCGTATGTAGTACAGAGAACTGTGAACACTACAATACGTTTACAGTTATCAAGAGGATTAAACCTCTGGCCTGGAAGGCAACCAGCAACTGAGTAAAACTTCTAAGGTAAGCGGCCTGCTTCGACTAACTGCTTCCTCTCTCTCGCTTGGCAAAAAGCCACAACTTAAATACTTGGCGTTCGCCAGACAAACTTTGCATAAATAAGTTAACGCTTATAATTCTGGCCGGAAGTAGAAAATAAGAAGTGATAGTAAAGATTTAAAATAAAATAAACGTTAGTAAAACTTAAGATCCTTACAAAGGTTTCATAACATTGGCTAATATATTTTCCTCTACTGTTATTGTTTCATAATCGGATTTATTTTTTTCCCTTAACTAAGAATGAATAAATTTTTGAATTATGAATTTAAGTTTTCTCTAAAATGTTAAGTGCACTTTTTTTCATCAATTTTTAACCTAATATTATAGTAACCAAAAAGGTATTTAAAATTCTAAGGTAAAAAATATTTCTACAATCATTGCTTTAAAACCGTGCACCTTGAAAAATAATCCATAGCTTTTGTTAGATATTTCCGTAATTGTTATGTCCGAAGTACACCAAGTGCCATCTTCCTTGATGTAGCTAAGGCCTTTGATCGTGTCTGGCTGGAGGGCCTCATGCACAAAATTATCTCTCTGGGTTTCCCAGATTACATTACAGCCATCACATACTCCTATCTTAAGGATAGACACTTTGTCGTTCGTGTAAACAACACATACTCAACCTCACGGGCTATCAGGGCTGGGGTCCCAAAAGGGAGCCTCCTTGGGCCCATCTACTATAATATCTACACGAACGACATCCCACAAACACCACACACCACCCTGGCTATGTACGCCGACGACACGGCAATACTCTAAAAAAGTGCATCTCCTGGTCCAGTTATACAAGCACTCCAAGCGCACATCCACACACTCGAGTCCTGGCTCACTGCCTGGAAATTTAAAATCAACGTGGACAAGTCGGAGGCGATCTGGTTCACGAAAAGAGTAAACATCGACTCGGAAGATTGCCTCATCATGTATGACACTCCAGTACAGTGGACTAGGCAAGCCCGATACCTAGGCATTACTTTAGATAGGCGACTCACATGGACCCCACACATTACACAGCTTATTGCCAAGTTCCGTGCTCGTAAACGTACACTTACCCCATTAATTAGCCGGAACTCCGTTCTCTCTGTTGATAATAAGTTGCTCATTTACAAAACCCTTTTGCGTCCCATACTTTCTTATGCCTGCCCTGTTTGGGGATATACCAGCCATACTAACATCAATAAACTGCAAGTCTTGCAGAATGTTACGCTTCGACAACTCACCAGAAGCCGTTGGTTCATAAGAAATACGGCCATACATAAGGAGTTGGAAATTCCAACTATCTCAAATTATTTCGCACTCCTTGCAGAAAAATTTTTCTATAATATTCCTAATGTAAACAATAGTTCAATACCTGTGCCTCACTATGATTATACACTTGATATTAATAGCAAACGGCCGTTTGCGGTACTAAGATACCTAAATTAATGCAACTTTTATAATTTACTTATTTAAACACCCTCCCTTACTAGAGATTTGATTTGATTTGATTTGATTTGAATTGACTCGCCGCCTGACTAAATACCTGTATATAGTGTACATATTTCTCTCTTTATGTTTTTATGTATTTTTCCCTTATAATGTATTTTTTTAATTACCTATGGAATGTTATGTATTTATGTTTATATATTTGTACTATGATGAGTGGTCACATGGACTCCTATTCAGACTAGCGATAGGCAATTTCTTTTTACCTACGCCATTGCACACTTATCTCCATATCAGCTACTGGTGTTTCTTCTGGTCTCAATCATCGGTTCTTGTTACGAACTCATTGTGCTCTCGAATTTTCTATCCGACTGTTCGACGCTCAAAGACTCGAAAATCGCACACCCCTTATCCCGGGATAGCGTCGTAACGTGGGAACCCACTTTGCGAAAACTCATCGAGTTTGCCTGAGCCGAAGTACACCAGAGTCGTGTAAACGTTAAATGTTGACCCAGAAAAGAACTTAATTCGTTATGATTTGAAGTATATTTTATTTATGGTTATTCTTGTTTCTTGATGCTGGTCGAAAAGAAACTTTCTTTTAGTGTTTTGGTAACGGCATTTATTTTTGTACACTTCATTTCAAAAGTGACATCGATTTTTTCCGTATCAGCTTTATTTTTCGAAATAGACATAACTACTTTAGATATTATATAATATGAGATTTAATGTTTATAACAGCTTAATACTTTGTTTAAGGTATATATTTATGAATAAAATATTGCAGTGAACTAGGCTTCGGGAATTCTTGAAACTAGGCTTCGGGAATTTCACTTCACACATACTGAAATTAATGAGTTGGTTTCGCTTACTAAAGTTTCTCTAAGTCAAACCCACTTTGTTTTCCAAAATGCATATTTTCGTCAATTTGAAGGATTGGTTATGGGTAATCCTTTCAGTCCGGTACTTGCTGACATTTATATGCACTATTTTGAGATGAAATTATTTGATAAACTATCTTTTCGTCTTTGGATTCCGTATGTTGACGACACTTTCGCACTTTTTGACGGTTATAAAGAGGATTTATCGGAGATTCTATCTATTATGAATTCAATTGATCCAGCCATAAATTTCACTCTTGAAATTGAATCCAACAATTCCCTCCCCTTCCTCGATATTCTTATAATCTGCAATGAAACTGATTTTAGCACCACTGTGTACCGTAAACCCTTTGCAGTTTGTTTACCACCCCATGCCAAGTCATGCCACCCTGTTAAGCAAAAAATGGCTTCTTTTTACTATTATGTATTCCGCGCGCTTAAAGTTTGTTCCTCTGAATCTTTGCTTACCAATGAACTTAATTATTTGAGAGCAGTTGCGTTTGACCGTGGATTTTCTCCCGTGATTATTGATAAAGCCGTTAAAAAATTTTCAGATTCCCATCAAAGAAGACATTCCACTGTTAGAAATAATATTAATGACCTTGTCGTGCTTCCATTTTATCCTTCTGTTAGCTATAAAAATGTACGGATTCTCCAGAAATTCAATTTTCAAGTCGGTTTCTCCCCTATTAATAAAATTCATCCTTCGATTCTAAAAGATTGCGTCTCTGTCTTGAATTCTTGGGGAATTTATAGTATATCGTGTCAGTGGGGTTTAAGATATATCGGCCAAACGAAAAGAGCGTTGAAGTTTCGTATCAAGGAACATGAATCTTATGTCAGGAAAGGCGAAATTAACAAGTCTTCAATAGCGTATCATAGTTGGACTTTTAACCATAATTTTGATTTTGGATCTGCAAAAATTATCAAAAAAGCTTCTTAGGTGAGAGGCTTTTCACATTCACAAAGATTTAGCAGGTTTAGTTAATGATTTGAAGTCCAATCCAGTCCTTCCTAATGCCTTTAAAATTCTACTATCTTAACTCAGTTATTTTTGCCGATAGATGGCGTTACCTCTTCGCATTTGGTGCTACCAGAGGGTATAAAAATCCGTTCAGTGGTTGCTTTCCATTATTTGAAGTTCAGATTTTGAGCGTAATATGCATTTGCCCCTCGCTCCCTATTTTAACTTCGCTAATTTTTCATGCTCGATCAGATAGCCTGGCTCAGTAAAAGTAGGCGGCCAGTGCAACTCTGAATAAAAATCTAGTTATAACCACGTGCAGTGCTGATAAGGACCACATGTTTCTGTGACTCCTCCTTTATTTTCTTCTTTCTAGGTATTTCTTTCTCCTGATGAGGAGGGACCTTTAGCTGCCCTCGAAATCGATTGAGTGTTTCATTATACCTACGCTAAATACAAGGTTGTTTTTACGATTTTGATTGTCACATTAGCGTGTTTCTCTTCTAGTCTATTCTAGTCTATTGCAGTGATATCTAGAATCTATCGCAGCATTAGGGCACACAATTGAACTCAAAATATAATTATTTCTTATATACAATTTTACACTACCTACACTTATATACAATTTTGCACTTAGCTAGGTTTCATGCAAAATAGTTGGTGTATTTAATTATGGCAAAGCACACGAGGGCTATCTGCCTAAGGGGAGGGATGCCTTCGTGGAGGGCTTTCTAAGGGAAACTGGCTCGTATACACGTTACACATGGGGGAAAACACGAAAACACCTATGCAGCGAGCCCGTTCGCGGGACTCGAACCTCGGACCGAAATACCACTGTTAGCGAATTTACTTCTCGGACGCTGGTGGGCCGCAAAATAGCTGGAGCTATCATCTGTTTATGGCCCTAGAAGTAAATATTGCACAGTGTTTCGAGACAAATACATTTTATATCTAGCATATGATATCAGAAAGGCTTGTACCTTATGATGTAGAGAAAAAGTAGTAAGAAGCGAAATAAGTGATTCACATAGATCTGAACATAATATATTATTCGTACTTCTCTCTTGATGTATACAACATAACGTTTCCTATACAATTGAAATTACGCTTAAAAATAGGTCAAACATTATTCATAACTTTATAATTACTCAACATTGCCAATCCTATTATATATTTTACTATTATTATTTATAAGGTAAAACAATCTAATCCTGCTAGGCTTGAAAAATATTAGAGATTCCTAAACTCGAAATTTCTCACTTTTTTCAGTCATTCGAATCCCGGTAGTCGGAATTTCATTGCGACTATTAGTGAAATGAATTACACTGGTGTACAAAAATTAAGGACGAAGTCGAAAAATTAGCATATCAGCTGAACGAAGAGGCAGAGCGGACAGAAAGACCAATCAGGAGATTAAGTAAGGTGATGTACGGTAGCACATGTGCAGATATGCAGGTAGACGTAATGGGGGAGTGTCTGAGTAGTATAAAGCATGTTGTCGGTGTAAGATCAGTATTTCTGGCAAAGAGATTGCACGCCGTATAGCAGTTAAAATCACACCGAGTTGCTGCCTCAGCGAGAAATGGCGAATAATCAATCTGTTAGACGACATCTGGATGCTTTTACCCGAGATCGAATCATTGGGAAGTTGGAGGAAGGCCGCAGTGTGACACGTGTGGCTGCAGAGTTCGGAATTGCTCACAGCATCGTTTCACGACTTTGGAGACAATTTCAAACTACAGGAACAGCTATCCGGGGGCTTAGTAGTGGTCGTCCACGAAGAACCACACCCGCAGATGACCGGTATATTGCCTTACAGGCCAGAAGAAACAGGCGGCAGACAGCGGGAGAAATCGCTAGACACACGACACAGGCGACTAGACGACCGACATCGCGTCTTACCCTGGCTAGAAGACTGCACGGTGGTGGTTTGTTTACACGACGCCCTGTACGGTGTGTACCTCTAACGCCTGCCCATCGGAGAAGGCGTTTTCTGTGGTGCCGGGAACACCGGAATTGGAGAGACAATGAATGGGGACGATCTTTACAGATGAGAGCAGATTCAGTCTGAGTAGCGATTCTCATCGCTTACTCATCTGGAGAGAGCGGGGAAGCCGCAATCATCCCTCGAAGATCATTGAAAGGGACAGGTATGGAGGTGGCGGTGTTCTCGTTTGAGGAGGCATCATGCTTGGTAGTCGTACAGACCTTCACATTTTCGACGCAGGTTCAGTCAACGGGACCCGTTATTGTAACGAGATTCTTCTTCCATATGTGCGTCTTTTTAGAGGCGCTATGGGTCCGCAGTTCCTTTTCATGGACGACAATGCACCATGTCATCGCACAGTAGCTGCCGAACAGCTCTTAGAGAGTGAGGATATTGAACGTATGGATTGGCCGGCACGATCTCGGGATCTCAATCCCATCGAGCATGTATAGGATTTTCTAGGCAGACGCTTGGCAGCTCGTACCTTACCACCAGTAACGATTCTTCCTTACCACCAGTAACGAGCTTCGATTGGCGCTGCAAGACGAATGGGCAGCAATGCCTCAACAACTCATTGACACCCTCATTCTCAGCATGGGCAGACGCTGTGAAACCTGCCTAGCAGTCAGGAGAGATCATATCCCCTATTAAAGACCGGATGTTTCTTGCTGGACACCCAGCACAGGGATGTTTCGGTCTTTAGTCGCATTGCGCTCCATGCTACGTTTTCAATAAAGCTACTTTTTATCCCTCTGATTTCTCTTTTAGTAAGTGTTGCTTACATTACTCATGTCCTTACGTATTGGGGATCTTACGGTATTAAATGTGTTGATTTGGAAAGCTTTTGTACAAAGTTATATTGAAAAAACCGTCTCGTCCTTAATTTTTGCACACCAGTGTATTATTCCCGATCTAGAAACAAAGTAATTTTTTCACAAATTATTTTCAAGATTTCTTACAAATTGTTTATTGGTTATTATGATTTTTATAATATATTTGTTAAGTCTTCTGCTGAAGTAATTGCTACAAATCAGTATTTTATGGTCTTAAATATTCAACTTAGACAATTTAAGCATTATCCCATAGAGATATAATTAATGAAAATTATTATTTGTTAAAAAAAAGATCTCGAAATCATTTTGCTGGAAAATGGCTTTAGGTATACCGCTGAGAGATCATTTTGCCCTCTTTCTTAGTACATTTAAATAAGAGCACAGTTAATAAATGATAGCTAATGAAGAAATTAATATCTCAGATTTAATTCGAACTTTTCGATTAGACACCATGCTTTTTTAAATGCCTGCATGGGTTTTTTTTCATGGTTTTCCCCATATGTAACGCGTATGCGAATCATTTTCCAGTAGAAAGTCCTCCACGAAGGCATTCCTTTTCTTTAGCAGATAGCCCTAGTGTGGTTTTTCATAATCAGCTTAACTGAAACCA
The DNA here is from genome assembly GCF_044657685.1 of Stegodyphus dumicola. Classification (NCBI taxonomy): domain Eukaryota; kingdom Metazoa; phylum Arthropoda; class Arachnida; order Araneae; family Eresidae; genus Stegodyphus; species Stegodyphus dumicola. The sequence goes on along the minus strand of NC_140772.1, from coordinate 12,794,793 downwards.
TTTTAAGAAGTATGCAGCAAGCACATTTATTGACGCCTTCAAAGCTTGTCAGAAGTCCTAACGATATAGATCAGTAAATAACACCTTCTTTATTCCAATGAGACAATTAAAATAATAAAATTTTTCATGTGAAATATGCATGCAGTTAGCGATTCACATATATTGCGTTTTTAGTCATTTTGAAACAAATCTGAATTGAGACATTTTGAGAGTTTTGCCTTTCAACAGAGAAAAATTCAAGACGGAATTTGCTTAGGAAACCAAAATTGTAACTAATGAATATTTTACTAAAATCTGTTGTTTACGAATTACCAATTAAAATTGTTTCATGAAGTATCTACATTTAAGACAAATAAAAGAGAATTGAATTAGTCCATACAGAATATATGTATTGTAAAGAATGAAAAACCGGAGTGAAAGTGATTTTGATTGCTTTTAAAGTTAAATAGCCAGCCAACAGCCATATTCTATCTGCACAATTATTCAAAAATAAAATTTGAAATAAATGAAAGTAATATGAAATAATCCCTACTTTTGAGATTATTTCATAAAACATACTGTGTAATATTAAAGGCATATCGTATGGCAAATAGCAAAAGATTTTTTCCCATAAGAAATAACCTTATAAGCTAAGCTTGAAACTCATCTCGAACACAAAACGAAGGACAATTTTCTTGTCTCGCATCTTTTTCTGGAGCTTCTCTTTTTCACAATTCATCTTAGTTCTCGATAAATGAATCACACAAATACTACCAGTTATTTCCATAAAAAAGTTGGGCTAATCTTTTGAATATGGTAACAGGTAGTTTGGCGACATTTTGGTAAGGCGATAAAGGCTACTAGCTAGGACTTTAGCATTGTACATGGATAAAGTCGAGTGTGCGTAATGCCATTTTTGTGCAATTCTGGGATGTTTTTTTAAGTGAAAATAGGTCGACATGTACATGGATGATACCGTATGTGCAATTCTTAAAAACGCGGCAAGCAGTTTGCGATTCTGCACTTTCTCCCAATTTCGCACATAATCTTCGTCATGATTAAGCATTTTTGTTCCATAAAAGTTCTAGTATAAGCGTAATTCGGCTAGCAGATTGTTGGAAAAAATGTTGAGGGGAAAAAAAAAAAAAAAAAAAAAACATGCCTTTACTTCGTGAAAGCAAAATGGGGTCCAAAACAAAACAGGCAGCAGGGTTGGTCGCCAAATTTTCGCCAAAAATTCGCCAAGTTACCATAATCCAAAGATTAACCAAAAATTGCTTAAATAAGCATTTTTTTTTTTTTGGAACAGTAGCGTGTATTGTGTAATTGATATTTCGCTTTTAATATAAACAGTTCGAGAAGAAATGCTTTTGTTCAAAGTTCAAACGTTGCAGCATTCACGTATACGCGAATGAAAATATCGTCTGATTCTTAACATGGAAGTTCTGTTCATATTCTAGAGATGAATAAAATAAGGGATCATGCACCGCTCGAAAATGCAGTCAGAAATTTTAACTCAAACAGCGGGAAAGGGAACATGGGAGCCGATGTTCTCCAAGATCATTTGCGAAGGCACTATCAGTTCGTTATTCAATATAAATAATTAGATTCTATAAAAACGCGTCAAGGAGTTTGCTGTATTGCTTAAATTGAAATTAGGAATCTTAATTTTCGCTAAAATTCAATACTGATGATTAAAAAAAAGTCATATAATTTGAACTATTTTAAACAACTTTCCGATAAAGCTCTGGATTAATAGTGAAAATTAAAAATTTGTTATTGATAATGGAGAATATTTTGAGACCAAAGCTTTAGGTAAATTGACCTAAAAGATAAAAATAACGTAAGGTATTAAAAGATGAACTTGCACCTTCCTCACTGTGTGAACTTGTGGTATAACAGATAGTACGTTCAACTAACAAAGCAGTAAGTTTGTGTTTCAAATGCTGGCGAAGCATAGCTAAATTTTCAACTTTCTCGATCCGATCGTTAGCTAAGTTAAAAGCTTCTATTGTAGTGAAAGATAGCTCACCATGCTGCTTGTTTCTGCCGAAGGCTACAGCAACTCCTAGGCCATTTGCTTTTCAATGACGATAAGGGACTTTGTCATGACTATTTGAAGAACACAACAAAGTGTTTTGTATGAGAGAAATGTTTTGGCAATAGTATAAGACAAGGCGCTTATATGCTAACATTATTGTGGATCAAAATCGACTTTTTTTTAGTTGTACTATAACGTATTTCTCCCACCTTCTTGGCATGCCTTCGTGGTGTAGTGGTCAGCACACTGAGCCGGTATTTCAGGGGTCTGTGGTTTGATACCCAGCAAAGGCGTTTGCTCATTTTTAATCTATCTTGTTTTTCCAATTTACATAATGTCTCTACAGTACATTTTAGCTTTAATTCTGACCAAGCAGGAGTGAACTTTTAATTTATGACTTTTGCCCGCATGCTTTTATTGTAACCGCGGCGATAACTCGGAGACAACAGAAATACCGTTTCAGAAGCACAGCTTGAGAAATACATCAGCAGATTTAATAAAGAGCTAATAAATAATATAAAAATGTCAAACAGACATGTATATTTAAAAATTCATGAAAGTATTTCTTTTGCCGGGAAAAATTTAAATGAAAATAAAATCCCCGATCCAATTTTTAATATTGATTTACGCAAATATTACTGTCATGTTATCATACTTACACATATGATAGAAATTTTAACCTATTAAAATTTTTTATAGAAATATATCTTTTGCCCACAAATATAAGAAATGAAAAAAATGTGCTGAATAGAACGCTATAAACAAAACGTACCTACTAATAACTTTGAGATAAATATTTAGCCTTTTGTATTCCAGGGAAACAAAGCAAGGCATGAAAAATCATTCTGTTTAAACAATAATAGTATGAATTATAAAAAGTACCAAAGAAAGTAAAAACTGCTTTGCATTTTTATGTAAACTTATAAAACTGACATTGAGAAAATTTAACAGACGTTAAAATGTTATTTCTCCCGCCTTATTAGCATGCCTTCGTAGTCAGCACGCTCGGCGTGTGTTCGAGAGGCCCGGTTCGAGTCCCAGCGAAGGCGTTGCTCTTATTTCATCTCTCCTTTCTTCAAAAATACCTAATGTCTGTACAGTGGCTCCCAACGAAAAGGGTATTGAACGATGATTCTTCACCACCAGAATTTGGCGACTGGGTCTCCTAATCCGCAGTCACCCTTTAAAAGGGGTAGCATATAAGGTATTTCTCCCGCCTTCTTAGCATGCCTTCGTGGTGTAATGGTCAGCACACTCGGTGCGTATTCGAGAGGTTCGAGTCCCGGCGAGCGCATTACTCGTGTTTCACGTCTCCTGCTTCCAAATATCCTAATACCTCTACACTGTGAGGGAACCATATTGCTACGGATTTCGTATTTAGTTGACTATTTTTAGTAGAATTGTAATTAAAATTGTTTTATATCTCCGTGCAATGCAGCACGAGACTTATTTTTAAGAGAAAGCTACGCCGGAAAAATAAAAATACAGGAGCACTCGCATTTAACATTTAATAAATAAATATCTCGTTATTTATATTAAATTGAATAAATGCAATTGTGTGTTAGCTGTAACTGTAATTGAACTCTTTTCCTTTCCAGAAAATAAAAATTACCAGAATGTTCTCGTGCTTGATTAAAAAGCTTTAAAAAGCCGTAGAAAAACATCTCAGTTCAGTTCTTTACTAAGTTTTTGCTATTAATTGTAGCGAATTCGCAGTTAAATCGGATTAACATTCTCCTCGTTTTGGATTGCGTTCTACCATATGTAACATTTTAGTAGTTTAAAATATAACTACTGTGTGATATTGTATGAATATCTGTGAAAAAACATTTCAGCATTTTGTTCAATTTTTTGTGATAAGAATAAATTTTATTAACTTTTTATCGAGCTTGTGCATTCAATCTATTACAAACCCGTACGCAAGCAACAATATTCATCCTAATGAGTTAAATAATAGCAAATTAAATCATACTAGTAAAGTAGATTACAATAGCAATTAGTGGTACAGTAGTAGTTACTTATAACATGAAATCATGGCTAGAATTTTTCTCTGTTAGGAAAATAAAAATTTTAGACTATCTTTTTGTACAGAATTTCATAACATAATTGCCATACAGTAAAGTGATGGTCCAGAGCATAATTTTGAATCTCGCTGCTAGAAAACTGAGATACACAGAATAATTTGATGATGAAACAATCTTTCACATTTAGTATACAGTAATTATTAAAGAAGAAGGGGGAATTTACTGAGAAAAATACCGTACAGTAAGACCCCGCTTAACGCGGGGGATACGTTCCATCGAAGTAGAGCGTAATGCGAAACAGCGCTAAGCGAGGCTATCTTAACATGTAAATAATGGGGTTAGGGGAAGACGGATAAAAGATGGTTAGGCATTAAATTTAATAATGTTTTTTTAATAAAAATAAAATCAAACATTTATTTCTTACAAAAATAAGAACAATATAAACGCATATACTTTTAAAAACAAATAAAATTCTCAGTCAGATCATTCAGTCTATTCTGGGTTTCCAATTTTCTGCCTTTTTGTCAAGAAGGCATTATGATAGATTGGCTTAATGGCATATTGCGTTCAATTTCGTCGTCAATCCATATAGACAGTCGTTTTTCCATTTCCTCTATAATGTTATTTCTAGAACGGGTAATTCTAGTTGCAGAGCTTGACGTAGTTGCAGTTGCCGATGACAGTATTTTTTCTTTATTCTTAAGAATTGTCCTTATTGTTGAAGTTGCCAAAATCAATGCAGCACTAATTTGAGATTGACGTTCACCAGAATCTAATCTTCTAATCACTTGCATTTGAGTTTCCAGTGAAATGCTTTTTCTGGTTGCTTTCTTTTCTTGTTTTTTATTATCACCCATGATAAAAACTAAAGATCATAATATTTGTCACTGTATTAATCGTTATAGTATTATACAAATTTAAACTTACAATAATGTCAACAAATGTTTCAAATGATAAAAATGCGTCCACCAAGCAAGAAACACAACTACACTGTTTCGGATATGTTATTTGGAAACCTAGCGCTGCGCACAATTTCGGAGAATCCCCGGGTTGAAATAAAAGAGCGCTAAACCGAAACAGCGTTAAGCGGGGTCTTACTGTAGTTCTTTATAAAATAAACTAAACGGCGATCTGCATCCCGCTTGATTGACCGTTTTATTGCTAGAGGCTTGGACGTTCACAGCTTTTACCAGATTCATCTTATAATTGGACCATATTATTTTTTCCACTCTTGAAGTTATATAAACAACGTTGTTTTTGTACCACTTCTATTCGAAATATGTTATTTTTACGACAGCATGTTCGGATATCATTTGCAATTTTACTCGATTTGAAATTAGGCGAAGAAACAACCATAGTTTGGAGTAGATTTCCAATAGAACTCTATCGGTCTCAGGACCCTCTTTGTCAGGAGGAAAAAAATGCGTCTCCTGAAGAAAACGAAAATCGGCCCAGCTTTGTGCATAGGCAACTTCATAGGTTTATTAAAGATTTTTTATCAGCAGAAAATGGCTTTATTAGCTATTACCTAAGCTACATAACAGACTATGTTATCAATTTAATCAATTTGTAAATATTTTTATAAAAGACATCGTTTCTTTTGAATAGTTTGGTGAATGAATAGCAGTGATATTAACATTGCTGCCACAAAAAATACACATAAAAGGAATATGTCACATAGAACACTCTGAAAGGTGACTTTTAGAGTGTTCGTTGTGACATATTGACATAATCAAGTATTCTTATGTTGTTTCAATAGTAATTTTAATTTAGAAAAATGTATGTCCTTGCATTCAAAATTTACAAATCGTTTAACGAAACTTTGAAGGTGAAAAAATTCAATTTACGCTGAACACTAGATGGCGGCACGAGAAAGTAGTGGAGAAAATATTTCTCCTGAACAAATGGAATATTTAGAAATTTCGTTCTGTGCTGCCATCTTGTGCTGAAATTTAGTTCTACAGCAACGTTCTTCTCTCATTTTGTACGTACACTACCTGCTGCCTATGAAAATCCATTACAGACGGCGATTTGCGTATTGCAAATCGCGATACCAGTTTCAAACTTTTCAAGTAAAATAATAACTAACAACTAATTTATTAATTAATCCTAAATTAATAATTAAAATTAATGCTAAAATTAAATTATTTATGCAATTCGAATATTCATTTTAAAATTTATTATAAAATATTTTTATAATTACGTTCTCGATGAAATTTTACTTCTTGCAATCAACCGTTTGGATGTTTGTAATCAGTGGCGTAAATAAGGGTATGCAAGGAATGCCGTCGCATAGGGGCCCGAAGGTTTAGGGGGCCCTTAAATGTCCTGCTGAACTACATTTACATGTTTAAACTTAAAAGTATTTTTTCCCTTTCGCTTTTTATTTTTATTTTTAGAGTTTGTACTACTATGAATTCTTATTTCAATATAATAGAAATCGTCTTAAGTTTTTAAGGGCCCTCTTCCTATATGGTGCAGTGACGCAGTTCCGTATAAGACACAGAAAAGGGGCCCTTGGAAGCACATGAAACAGTTAAATTCAGTGTTTGTAAAAGTTAATATTCCATCATTCGACTATGAAATAGTAACTTCGTGACCTACCTCAGTTCAGGCATAGGAGTCAGCAGAAAATAGGAAAAGTTCCTTTGTATTTCTTATTTTCTTACCTGAAAATTTTTAAGGGGACTCGTACACTTTAAAACCCATACGATTTTCGAATATGTGACTGTTGCGAGAATTGGGATAACTTGTTTATTTTAAAAGCAATTACTTCCAACTTTTTACAGATAACTACATAATATAGCTGTTTTCTAAAATAGTGATCAGAAAGTTTGTGTTGCCACAAATATTTTTATAATTTAATCCGCTTTTTGACAAACATTTTCGTTATGTTTCCACCTTGCGCGCACAGTTTAAAACATTCTGTTCCATAATTTAATTCCATATTTAATATACAGCTTTTACAATATTTGGAAACTACTGTGAACCAAAAAATTCTAAGAATTTCATGTTAAATTTTTATTTTGTTTGGAGTCGAGTTTCTAAAATGTATTTTATTAAAAAAATCTGTAATGTTTCCGTCCATAACATTTTTTAATATTAAAGTATTCATCAGATTTTAGGTTCAGTTAAAAGATAGGGCTCATATAAAGAAATCCATCAAATTTCAAGTCTGTACCATTAGCCATTTTTAAAATATCGTGCGCGCAAGGTGGAAATGTGACGAAAGCTTTTGTCGCAAAGCGGATTAAATTACAAAAATATTTGTGGCAACACAAACTTTCTGATCACTATTTCAGAAAGCAGCTATATTATGTAGTCAGCTGTAAAAAGTTGGAGGTAATTGATTTTAAAATAAATAAAATATCCCAATTCTTGCAACAGTCATATATTCGAAGGGTGTTAAGGGGTCTAAGGTGTATGAGCCCCCTTAAAGGCGATATCCTGAAGGAAATGTTTCTCCCTTTGCAATCCCAATTCAACAGAGGGTGGAAATGGAAATTAATTGTAACTATTTATTATAATGTATTTATTTTGTATGATCGAATAATTAATAGACACATTTTCTAAATATAAATAAAGAAGTAACTAAACAGGATTCTGGTACTTAATATCGAATGACCTTTGCAAGTTAAGAGGAAACGTGGTATATTATTTGCAATTCGAAATTTTCATAATATGTCATTCCGAAGCGTTTAATTTTGCTCATATATTGAATCTGTTACTAGCATTTCCATTAAACCCAAGTCCAAAAATCAGGACTAATATTAAGCTTGAAATTGAATTTATTAATGTGAACGATTTTTACAATTTAATATAACATGTATTGCGTTGGTTCACTATAAACGGCGTATCACTTTTCAAATTGTTGCCACCAAATAATTTCACCCTGTACTATTTTTTTAAAAATTAAATAAGGAAGAATCTGCATAAATGTATGTATGTTTCTCGCACTATGACGAAACAACGTTACCTAGAATGTTTGAATGTATGGTTCTCACAATGTAAAAAACGACGGTGCAGTCGCCCCAGAAGGCAGGGTATAGGGACGGAAAATTTTTGGTTTTAGAAGTATGAAACATTTCAAAATGGCAAAGTTAAAGGCGGATCGATTTTTTTCTCTTTTTTAGACTAATAATCTGGAGGGGGAAATCATTCGTAAGTATCAATTGCTAACTAGAGCTGGAGCAAACCGCATGTATTCGTTACTGAGTAACGGGTACATCGGTTGACTCGAAGTACCGATTCGGTACTCACAAATTCATTTCGTTATTCGCATCTGTTCGTTACTCGCATCTGTCGTACGATGCGGTTTGTTCGAGTACGAATGATGCGGTTTCGATGCGAATACGAATGATGCGGTTGCTGTTCGAATAGGAATGATACGGTTGCGTCACAATGCGCTCATATTTTTCATAGATAATTTTGAATTTTTTTGGGCATCGGGCAAACTCTTGTTTACATTATGTGTTTTAGTTGAAATACTATTTAGTTGTTGATATTTAAGAAAATGAGCAATTTTGATAGCGCGAAGCGTTATTTTGTATTTGCTTTTTACTATTGCTATTTATGTTTGCAATTTGAAAATTTAAATGATTCTTTTTTTTTTTTTTTTTTCTTTTTTTTTTCCCTTGAGCGTGCCATAGTCAGATTTTATTGATTTGAAATATTTATATACTGCACTTAGGTATTGTTTATATAAGAATATGTAGGTTAATGTAGGTTCTTTACTTCCTTGTATCAAATAAAATGGTAGTAATTATTGTAATCGAGAAAACTTTTGGTTATCATATTTTAACGAAAATATCCGTTTTTGACGATTACGGAATCCATATGAATTATTTTTTGGGCTGACGCCTGTACGTACGAACACAATGAAGGACTCTCTCTCTCTCTCTTTCTTTTTTTTTTTTTTTTTTTTTTTTTTTTTAACTTATTGTTAAATGTAATCCCATTTACTCTAAGCTGATACTTATGGCTAATGATTATGACTCTAAGTTGACACTTGAAAGGGATTTTTTTCGTGATGTGTAAGTACGTATGTATGCATTTTGCATAACTCAAAAACGGTTAGTTATAGAACGTTGAAATTTAGTATATGGGTCCGTTATAACATCTAGATGTGCACCTCCCTTTTTATTGCAATCGGTAATACTACCAAACGTAAATATGTATATATATATATATCAAATAAATTATAATTAAATGTAAAGTACATATATATATGTAAGATAAAAATGTATGAATCAGAATTATAATATAATTATAAATATTAATTCTTCCTCTCTATTCTAAAATCGTAATAACTTATCTGCATTGCGTCATTCAAATTAATCATGCGATCTTACGTAACCGCTAATGCAGATGCCTCTTGACCAATCACCAAATAACAAACAAAAACTTTCCTCTTCGCGTGCTTCCATCCTTCATAACTACGCACTTCAGCTTTTGCTCGCTACTGTGCTGAGATGTGATTTCGCTGGCTTGCTTTCTATCCCAACAATATCAAAAATGTAAATCTTCTGTGGAAAGGCACGACTAGAGTGCCAAGTGATTGTGGCCACAAATATCAATTGGAAATAAAAATGGAATTGAAACTGCCTCGACTGCCAAGTTCTTTAAATACTACGCAATCAAAATTCTTCTTCAATATGGATCTAAGCACGCATCTACAGTGTTCCGTCTTTTTCCCTTTGCTCTTATTATGACATATATGTCCTTATAATTAAGTGTAAAGTACACACACACACTATATATAAAATAAAAGCCAAGTAAGGAGAAAATAAAAGCCTTGGCTTTTATTTTATTTAATTATCACTAAATAAGTTACTTGACTTTTATTTTCGCAATCATTGGTTGTAGTCAGGACTTAATTTTTAAAATTAGAAGTGCTGGAGCTCTATGGAAGGCCATCAGGAAAGATGAATAAATAAATAAATAAATAAATAAAAATAAAATAACTATTACAATAATAAAATAATTAGCAACTAGAATATTAAATGATTATTATTATAATTCAATAAAAATTTAAAGACAAATGAAAATTTAATTAATTCTTAAATTAATGATGAATAACTAAGTAATGAAATAAAATACCAGACATTGTCTTGTTTGGGGGCTGTGGCTAAAATTGCAATTTAAGAACTAAGCCGAGCATTAGCTAAATTTAGGCTTTTGATGAGCAAATAATGTACTGTTTACCAGAGTATAGATAGAAATTTGGTTATGTAGCCCATTCTTCTAAAACGACGTTTCGTAGCTGCCTTCCACCACCAATTCCTTTTTTTTTTTTTTTTTTTTTTTTTTCAGCTTCGGTTAATTCGGTTACAGCAAAGCACACTAGGGCTATTGCCTACGGGGAGGGAGGCCTTCGTGTAGGATATTCGTGACTCATATGCAAGTTACACACGGGAATAACAATGAAAACGCCCGTGCAGCTAGCCGTTAGCCGGGAATTGAATCCCGGACCGAACTATTAGTGCTCAGCGACTTTACCGCTCGAGCTCTGGTGGGCTCTTTTTTTCTTTTCATTCGCTGTTTGAAAAACGGGTGTTCACTTTACGATAAAGTAAGCACCTGTTTACTTCAATTAAAATGGGTTAGACGATATGACTCTTCCTACTTTAATCTCACTTAGCTTTTGATTTCTAATATTCATTCAATGTTTTCTGTAGACAAAGTATTCTGATTAGAATAATAGATTTCAAACAAGTTCAAAAGGTGTGTGTCTGAATATAATTAGGTTTTTATAACATAGGGCCCATTTTATTAGTTTCACATAGTTCTAAAGCAATTGAACCACAGCATCGCTGTTTTGAAAGAAAGTAAAAATGTGAGAAATGTATAATGAACATTAATATATACAGGCTTTATTAAAAGTAGTCAGCCTTTTAAAACGTGATCGTCTATGCTTTTAGAGGATTTTTGGAGCTCTGTGAATTTGCTCTGGCATCTTAAAAAAGTGATGTTCAGTATCAACGTATGTTTATGTTCTCAAAAATACAGGTCTCTTTCAGAAAGCGACCTCTTAGAAGTCGTCAATAAATGATTCAGTATAGTTATTTTCTAATAGACCATAGAATAAATTTATTTTAACGTCAATTTAAAAATGGCTGCTTGTACTAAGAGTTAAGAGCAATAAGACTCTAATTTTTCTTTCGCAATTAGCTATCATGCCAGCTGAATTGTTTTCTGCATAACCTTTTTGTGTATAATTGAAATATTTAGCTATGCATTCAACAAATATACAAAAAATGTAAGACAAATCATTAAAAAAATTAAAATTTGGAACATTAATGATAATTTTTTGTTATACATAAAATATTATTAATGAATGTGATGAATTTATATCATATTATATATAAATCAAAATTTAAACTCCTATTCTTTTATAATAAATTGAAGAAAAGCTATAAAGTGAATAATTTTTAAAAACAAAACAAAAATTAAAAAAAAAATTTTTTTTGTACACCTAGAATCTAAAAATGACGAATACTGAATTTTACGACTCATGTGTGTATGGGTGTATTTAATTATGGCAAGGCACACTATGGCTATCTGCCTAAGGGGGATGTCTTCGTGGAGGACTTTCTAAGGAAAACTGGCTCGTATACACGTTACACATGAGAAAAACCACGAAAACACCCATGTAGCCGGACCGTTCGCGGGATTCGAACCTCGGACCGAACTACCAGTGTTTAGCGACTTTACCGCTCGGCCGCTGGTGGGCCGTTTTACGACTCATATAATAATAAATGCATATTCATATTGTAACAGAAATTTTGTTAGAAGTCTAGCATATGTATAGTTATTTGTGATCTTTTAAAACTGTCGTAATATGATGCACATTTATCATTATCGTGAACCAAAACAGTATGCTTTACATCCTTACAAATATACGTGATAGATTTTAATATTTATTTCTGCATATACTTACGTTTCCCAAAGACACGAAAGCAAGTCAAGCAGATTTTTGTTGTATTAAGCAGACTTAAGTTCTTTGTTAGCTAGTGTAACATAATTTCGGATTCTATGAGCCTTCCAGAACTATTAGCAAAATAGTCGAAACGTCTTTAAATTATGTTTTTATAAGCAAACAAAAAATTATGTTTTTATAAGCAAACAGCAGATGTACACTGAGCAGTGATCAACTGATATATTTCTTAAATGGTTAGGTTAGGTTAGGTTATTTAATTACGGCAAAGCCTCGAGGGCTATCTGCCTAAGGGGAGGGATGCCTTCGTGGAGGACTTTCTAAGGGAAACTGGCTCGTATACACGTTACACATGGGGAAAACCACGAAAACACCCATGCAGCCAGCCCATTCGCGGGTTTCGAACCTCAGACCGAACTACCAGTGTTCAGCGACTTTATCGCTCGGCCGCTGGTGGGCCCCATATTTCTTAAATGATTTGGTTTAGTTGATTATGACAAAACACACTGGGGCTATGTGCCTAAAAGGAAAAATGCCTTCGTAGAGCACTTTCTTAGGAAAGCTGGCTCGTATGGTACGTGGTAAGCTGGCTTGTAAGCTGGTACGGGAAAAAAAAAAAACCACGAAACGGTTATGAAGCCAACTCGTTTGCCTGAGATCGAACTCAGGTCGGAACTACCAGCGTTCAGCGATTTTACCGCTCGACCGCTGGTGGGCCATTTCTTAAATGAATAAAGGTATACTCATAGCATTATGAAATAACACTGATTGAAATATTTAGTGCTTCACTATTATCTGTAATAAAGTAACATAAAACTTTCCTTACCTTTTATAGATTTCTAAATTTCTTTCAAGTTCTTATTTGTACTTAACCTATACATTTGCGAATGTTTTTATCGATTTTATTGTTAAGTGTAAAAAGCAAGTTGGCATTTATAATATAGCATTCCTTGTCTCAACAAATAACAGTCTCAACAAGGAGTTTTTGGAGAGGGGATGAATCGGGGAAATTTCACCCTTTCGTCATTAGCGGTTCTGATGAAGGGAATGGGGGAAGCAGCAAACGAAATAACGAATAACGGACAAATAACGAAAGCTAATCTTTAATGCGGTCTCCCAGTTTCTGTATTTGTATTTGGGAAAGTTTTATGGTCATTATGAAAAAGTGAAAATTTGATATGGATTCCGCATGACTTCCTTCTACGACTATTTAAATTATGCTTATTTTTGCTGCACTTCATTTAAACTTATTTCCTCGAATTATTCTAACTCAATTAAGCGATACCCGAAGGCAAGTTACAAATGGCACCAAACATTGCAAATTTTGAAACTAAATTTCCCGGTCAATCTTTGTCCTACGGGACTCAAACTTCTTGTATTTTTATTTTTTCATAACAAGTATAAAACTTTGCCAGATATAAATATAGAAACCAGAAGACGACATTAAAAGTTAGATTTCATAATTTGTCCAAAATTAATTCTTTTTTAAATTTGACATTGACAAAATATGAATATTTTCGTCATTTAAAATACTTCTGTATTTTTGTTGCACCGTATTTAAACTTGCTTCCTCGAGTTATTGACATTAAATTACATTAATTCCATTATCTATCGGAAAATAATTATAGCAAATCATCTACTTACGACATCTCTAAGAGGTCACCTTTTAAGAGATCTCTATTTTTGGGAACATAAATAAACATTGGTAGTGAACATCATCTTTTTAAGACCACCACATGTAAAATCCTCTAAAAGCATGAATGGTTGCATTTAATGAGGACCCATTACTTTTAATAAGGAATGTAACATTAATCTTAATTATACATGTTTTTGATGTGTGTGCCAAAATAGTGATAACGTACTTCTGTTGCTTTAGAAATGTGTGAAATTTAAAAAATGGATACTATACAACAAAAATGTTATTATATTCAGATACACACCTTTTGAACACGTCTAAAATTCATTATTCTGCTCAACATAATTTGTCTGCATAAAATATTAAATAATATTAAAAAATCAAAAGCTAAGTCGAAGTAGAAACAGTCATTTCTTCTAAACCATTTTAATTGAAGTAAACATACGTTCGCCTTATCGTAAAGTAAAAACCTATTTTTCAAACAGCGGATGAAACGGGAAAGAGGGAATTGGTGGGGGAAGGCAGCGAACGAAATAACACTTTTTCGAGCTGGGGATAAAATGAGATAGGACGAAACGATACTAAGCCAATAAGACAAGATCTGGTATTTTACTTTATTATTTAATTAGTCATCATAAATTAAAAAATTATTATAATTTTTATTTGTTTTTACATTTTTATTAAATTGTACTTATAAGTATTTTATACAGTTGCTAATTATTATGTTACTTTAATTATTCATTATTTTAATCACTATTTTTTATTATTTTAATTATTAAGTTTTTAATAAGTAATTTTTTGTTATTTTAATTACTAATTAATGTTATTATTGTAATATTTATTTCCTTTCTTTCTTTATTTTTTTTTTTTATTTTTTCCTGTTTTCCTGATGGCCTTCTGACTTTAGAAACTAAGCCCTGACAGCAATAGAAAAATTAATAATGAATCCAGTGCACCAAAAAATAATAGCCAAAATAAAGTGAATTATTTCTACCTAAAAATGCGACGCAAAACTCCCTATCGCAGCACTACCCAGTTCCCGCAGGGTAGAATAGCTCACGTTATTCAATGCAATGCGACGTTTCAAAGCCCTTTTTAGGGCCGTAGACCGATAAAATAGGCTCAAGATACGGATACCGATCGATTTTACCGAAAGTAACGAGTAACGATACGATAGTAACGAGTACTGGTTCACCGAGTAACGAATACATACGGGTACACAATTTCTCGTTACTTCTACAGCACTATTGCTAACTCCAGAATGTATGCTTTCCTTTCTTAAGGACACAGAATCATTGAGCAGTCCTGGCATGAAAGGACTTTGTCCCACCCACATGTCGAAATGGTGTCCTTGTCCAGGAAATGCAAAGAATTTATGACACCACATTTAGCAAAGAGGGTTGTAGGAAAAAATGTCACCCGGAAAAAAGGGAAACGGAAAGAATATCACCGGAAAATAAGGAACGGAAAAAATGTCACCCTTCGTTTGCAATGGGAAATATAAGGCATGTTTAGAAAGATCGCCAAGTTGGGTGATAAAAGTTTTATCTCAACAATCGTAACTTCGGATGACCGGAAACATGTGCGAGTAGAAGCAAGAAGATGTGTTGGCTGCTTGTTTCTTCCATGGAGCCTCGCCAGGGATAAATAGAAGGGCTAGCTCATTTCTTTGTTCGACTCCTCGCCGACGCGAGCCTAGTGGGGGGACGTAACAGGCAATAATCTGACGTCACTGTCCTTCCCGCCACCTGTCCTGATTTCCCGCGTTTAAAACAGTAGTTTCATTGAGCTGCGAGACGATTTTCTAGAGGTTACATATCCCAAATTAATTTTAATAATATATATATCTGTTTTCTAATAATGTATATATTTAAAATAATTTATATATATGTAATTTTAGTCAGTTTTTATTTTAAATTCTATATTGTAAAATATCGTTTACGTAATATGGCTTTTTGCGCTGCAGTAACGTGCCGTAGCACTTACAGAAGTATGAAAGGATGAGGTATTTTGTTTCATGGGACCAAAGGATCCAAATGAAAGTTTGCTTTTGACGAAAGAATGGATACACAAATGTCAAAGAGAAGATTCTATTAATGTGAAGAGCGGAAAAATCTGCAGCGAACATTTTCTATGCAGTGTTTATGAAGATGATATGAAAAATCGATTGTTTGGATAGCCACAAAAAGAAACTGTTGAAATGGAATGCTGTGCCGAAAGTAAATTATGATGGCAATAATAAATCGAAATTGATGATGACAATAATAAATCAAATTTTAATGATTTTGAAATAAAACTCACAAATGCAAATGTAGATCATCCTGAATGTTTAAGGATAAACAAGAATGCATTGATAATTTGAAGAACAAAATAATATCCTTAGAAAATTGTATTAAATTGTATTAAAGTATTGAAAAATAGAGAAAAGAACAATTTTAGAATGTTTGTTCAGCGACAAAGAAGGTGGACGACATCTAGACAGAAATTGGTATCAGAAATTAAAATCTCAAATAGCGAAATTTGGGGGGGGGGGAGCAGAAATCGGAGAATTTGGAAAAATGTCTAAAGCCTATTTTTATAAAGACGTAGATTAATGCATTACTGAAAAAGAAGAAAAAAATCAGGTGGACTAGAGAAAATATTTCACGTAGCATCGTCATAAGAGCTCTGTCATCTTAAAGCTATGATTTTTGGAAAGAAAAAAAATTGGAATATCTTTACCTAGTATTATCAAATTAAAGAAATGGTGTTTATTTTATTTTTTAGTGTTTTCTAAATTTTAGTGTAGTCCAAGAATTCAAAGTAATGTTCTTACTCTAAAGAAGGAAAGAAGCGAATATTTGTATTCTGTAGAAAAAATATGCGTTCTCAGTTTCGACGAAAAATGCATATAGATTGAAAACTCTGCTATGACTCTAAACTGGACTAAGTTGGTTCTTTTCAAAATGTGCAGTTTGTTTGAATCAGAGTCTCATTTCGCGCTCTGCCTCAAATTACTGAGAAACCGCGTTTTAGATAGAGGATTTGTTTTAGAAGATGTAACTGTTTGAAATTTTGATATTATTAAAGAGGTTTTAAATAGAGATTGAGAAGAAATCAAATTGTATCACAAACTAAAACCAAATTATTTAATGGTCAAGGGAAACGAGAGACAAAAAGTCGCTCCAGAGAAAACATTATTTTCAAAAAGTACCGCAAAAGGTATACTCTACCCCACAGGAAATCAGAAAGCACCTGACTTCTATGAGTTAATTGATAATATCTTCGGTATTATGTGTATGTGTGTATTTAATTATGGAAAAGCACACTAGGGCTATCTGCCTAAGGGGAGGGATGCCTTCGTGGAGGACTTTCTAAGGAAAACTGGCTCGTATACACGTTACACATGGGGAAAACCACGAAAACACCCATGCAGCCAGCCCGTTCGCGGGATTCGAACCTCGGACCGAACTACCAGTGTTCAGCGACTTTACCGCTCGTCCGCTGGTGGGCCTTTTCGGTATTATGAATAGTACCAAAATAGTACCAACAAGAATAACAAGTATTTAACAAACTAATTTTGTAAAGTACTTGTTAAAGTTATTCTTATTGTATCCTTTGTAACTAATTATTGATTAGATTTTGTGCTAGATTAGCATTCTAGATAAAATATAATAGTATAAAACATCAAAGTAATTGGCATAAAAAGACCTGCTTCCTTTACTCACACTTTTGAAAAATTAAATAACTGTTTTAGGTACTCTGAATAAAGCTATTTTGTCAAAATTAAG
Organism: Stegodyphus dumicola; assembly: GCF_044657685.1. NCBI lineage: Eukaryota > Metazoa > Arthropoda > Arachnida > Araneae > Eresidae > Stegodyphus > Stegodyphus dumicola. The sequence continues at coordinate 12,777,407 of NC_140772.1, read as the reverse complement.
GTAACAATCTTATATACATTTATTTAATTGTAATATAGATATAAGTATAAATTACAAAATTATTTAAAAAATATCTATTATATTGAATCGGAAGAGAATTATAACGATGTAAAATTTACAATTAGGCAAAAAATCAAACGTAGGTTAGCAGAAATGTTGCCATATATGTCATATATGTTTAAACCTATGTCAATGTAAAGTTGTTTTTTGAGTAAATTTAAATAGCTGCTATTATAGTTATCTTAGAAGCAGCATAAAAATTCTCTCAGTTAGTATGCAAATAAAGAAATGATTAGAAAAAAACGTGCATTAAATAAAAAAAACCTGCAAATAAAAATAAAAAAACCACGGAACTTTATGTTAAAAGAGTAGCACATTTTATCTATTATTTTAAAATTGAGTAAGCATTATTAAATTTTTAATGGTTCAGTCTAAAATTCATAAAGCAGTAACATTGCCTTTTCCAAATTATAGCTATCTTTCACATACAGCTCATTTTAAACGCTGGTTCAAAAACGCTAATTTCCAAGCTGTGAATTATATTGGCGCGCTCAGCGTCATCATGGCTACGTCATCACTTCTCACTTTCTGCTTCAGGGGGAAAAGCTCTATGAGCTAGCCCTTCTCTTCTAAGTCACTTATCACTGCCAAATTTCAGGTATCTGGGCGTTTTCCCGAACTAGAAATTCGACCGCAATTCTTTGTTCCACGCTGCAAGCCAGCGAACGAGCTACAATTCTGCAAATCGGAACCCGGAAGTGTGTTGTACGTCATCACCGGAAGTGTACCTACGTCATCGTTACATTATCTTTGCTGACCAATGGCATACGAGCAGGGTTAACATAGTTCTAACAGTGGTTGCCCTACTCTTTGATTTATCACTGCTTGGCAATTACAATAGGTAAATAATATCGTAAACAAGCACAGTAGTTATCGGTAAAAGTAGGCGCTCAATCCCGAAACGAATCCTATTGTTTGCTGGAAGAGTCCAAGATTTGTAGGTATTGTACGTGAAAGTAGGGATGAGCTAAGAGGAGAAAGGAAAAGGGATTTTGAGTATAGGGAATTTCAGTCATTCCGGGATTAAGCGCTTGCTATGAACGGGCTCCTGCTTTGTGAGGGTAGCTAGCGTTTCGTTAGTAAGTGTATTATTTATTATTCTTATTGTCTGCCCTTTTTTTTTTACAGTTACAATTTTCTACAATAGCTTAAGTAAATAAAAACTTTACAGTTACGTATTGTAACTGCATGTAATACTCTCTTACTTTACCGTAATAAGAGTTCTAACAAATATTAAATTTCGTTGGAATAAACAAAATTATGTAATTTCGCCAAAACATTATGCCTTTAAGCAAATTTTAAATAAGCATACAATTTTACATTGCAAACACGTATTTCTCTACGAAATATTTTTTTTTTTTTTTTGTTTCATAAATTGATAAAAATTAATCTTTCCTTAAACAAAATGTTCAACAAAACATGGTGCATAAAAAAGAAGGGAAACTCCTTCCACGGTTCGGGAATAAGTCAGCGAGCATATCCATTTTTTTCCCTAGTACCCACTGAAAGCCATTCCACGATCTAATTATTTCCGTTGGAAACCATTCCGGAACCTTTCCTTTGTATTCCTCTCACCTGCGTATATTGAACTCGCCCAGCTGACAATAGCAGGCGTTCCGAGATTGACGGTCTAGTATCGGTAAAAATTTGATGTAGGAAAACTATACATCTTCAGTGTTTTTTAGGCAGAACATTTTTAAATTCACAGATATTGTTCTTAGTTTGTAAACATTCCCTATTACATATTATTCACAATGTTTGACAGAAAATTTACATATGATATTACTCTGTGACATATATTGAATTAAATTATTATAATTTGAATACTGTTGTTATTGTATTGCTACGCATCTACTTGCACTCTAAGTGAAATAAATAACAGTAAGAAAAAGTAATTAAACGGCATCGAAAAACATTTTGGGTCACAGTACATTTCATATTTTGGTTATTAGCAAAATAATTATTTCTCATTAACTGATGTAATGAATGAAAAGGAATAGAAAATCGAGGTAATTCTTAACAATATTTATATACCACATGTACGAACTGCTGGGACAATAATATTTGACTTTTATTTCTATGGGTTAAAACTCTACAATAAATTAAGAAATATTATTTAATTTTTCATAAAAAACGGGAACAGCTTTAGTATTGGTCCTTTTGGCGATTTTTTTATTTGGCGACAAACTTCGATCGCCAAGGTAGACCCGGTTTTGAAGATCGGAAAAAAATGGCGGATTGTCAACAAAACCCGATCTAGACTAAATAACAATCCTAAAAAATAAGCTCTTAATCAGAATAAACAGTCTTTCTCTAATTTTCAATATTTCTAGTACTGCTATGATAAATTCTTGAAACACTACTGTAAATGAATTTATGACAATTATTATGTTATGAGTAATGAAATTTACAAAATGTTAATATTTTTAATTACAAAATATAATGTATTAAACATTAATATTTTAAGTAGTTAGTTCATATTTATGTTTTATTATATTAGTACTTAGCTAATATTTTAAATTTACAAAAGGTTAATTTTTATGTTTATGAATAATGAAATTTACAAAAGGTTAATAAATGCATTTCAAACTAGTATATGTTACTTCAGTTTCTTAGATTCTGTTATTAAAAGAAAAAAAAATATTTCAAAGTGAAGGAAATCAAATTCAATTATAATGGGCAAGTTTTGTACCAGTGTTAGAAATATTTTTTATGATTAAATATTGTAAATGGTAAAAATATTACGAAATGTGTATTTTTTAATCCCTTAATTTATTACAAGTAATTTATGATCATAATTTAAAAGCTAAAATTAAATTATCATAATGAGTAAATTTTGTACCAATGGTAATAATACAACAATCATCGTAAATGATGATTTCTGTGAAAAATTCGAACAGTCATTGGAATCCACTAGTGGTGGAGTGATAGCCACCGAACAGTGGTAGTTCAGGCTGGCTATATGAGAGTTTTAGTAGTTTTCCGTAGATGTAATGTGAATCTGAGCCAGTTTCTCTTAAAAAGTACTTTATGAAGGCATCCTTCTTCTGCTAGGCAGCATATGTATTTATTTTCTATTCATAATTCTCTCTTATTTTCTTATTTCTTAATTCTAAATCTTACTTCTGAAGAGAAGAAGTGTTGCATCTATAGGTCAAAAAATATGGTCAATATGTTTGCAAAATCCTGTCAGTTTTGGAAAGCATTTAAATAAACTAAATAATTTGTATGTGATGCAAACAAAAATGCATTACACTATTTCATGTACTGAATAATTAATCAGGGAACAAAGTATATTGTAATGATCCTTTATTTTGTAACCAGAGTTATTTTATTCTTGGGATCTTTACTGTCTATTTCCTCCATCCGTTTTCTCACCAGAATCCAAATGAAGCTTTTATTTTGTAAAACAAACCGTGTTTTGCCTTTTGAGGCCACATTAATAGGTTGCTAGATAAGAAAAGATTTGTAGTCTTCAGCCTTGCATTATAATTGCTGATAGTTGAATTCCATGCCAGTTAAGTTTTTAACCGACTTTGCATTAAATTGATTTGTGCAGCCTTTGGGCTACAAATTTATTTGAATTTAAATTTTACATTTGAACTTAATTGTTATCATAAGTTATCTTGCCACAAGTGGTTGACCGAGTCGTAAGTACAAAGTGTGCCTTCTGTTCTGTACATCTAAACTTTATAATAGAATAAAAGTATATCTTAACTTAATAAGAATATATCTAAACTTTATGATAATAACATTTAAAGACATTGAAATCAGTATCTAAGTGCTTGCCATGTAGTCAAATTTTTATATATAAATTGTACTCTTACTTTTATTATAGAGTTTTTATTACAAAAAAATTCAGATTTCTGTTAGATAAAATGTTTGAGTAATGTAGAAAATTTGCATAAAATTTAAAATAAAAAGTCGACTGTTATGTCAACATACTATTAATGAAAGTAATAATACTCAGTGAAGGTTATTCATATACAGCTGTTAGGTTGTAAGATTTACAAAATTTGAGAACTCTAAATTATAAGCAATATATTCCATAATCTAAGCAGCATTATATTTTTTATAGTCAGACAAATTATGAAAATGTTATAAAAGCAATAATGAAACCTGATTTGAACCTATGAATTCATGCAATTACACTAGTTCTAATATGAGGTATACAAGTATTTTTAGACCATGGTAATTTTGATCTCCTTAGCAAAGGAAACACCAAGAGTTTACCTCATGCTACTGAAAATGTGTTTTTTTTTTTCCTTGAGGAGGGGGGTGGCGTTTATAATAATATGCAGAGTTGACATATGAAAAAATGTCAAGACTCATGTGATGTAATATTAAAAGCACCAGTTTTAACTATAAAAAATTTGGCTTTTTAAAAGATATTTTAAATGTTGTGCTTTCCTAACACAAAAGTAACTTTAAGAAAAACACACAATTTATCCCTCCTGCCATCAAAGCTCTGATACCTATCAAATTCGTTAGAGTTACGTGGACAGAAATGGCGTCATGTTTGAAGCTCAGTATTTAGGGTTACCAAGGTTATCATAATTTTTCATTTATCGCTCCAAAATGTCGCCAAACAAATTTCTCGCCAAAAAGGACTAATACTAAAGCTGTGCCCAAAATACAAATAATTATTAATAGAAAAAAATGTAAATAGCTCAAGTAATGCGAGAAAAATGGCACAAAAAATACACACCTCACTCCCGCTAATATTAACACGTGAACCAAATTCGCGCCAATTCTTCAGCTTGTGGAAAAATTTACGGAAAAAAAATAACGCCAAATGCTCGCCAAGCTTTGTTGCCAACAGAGATATCAAAGGTACATATCCGGTGATGACGTAGAACACACTTCCGGGTTCCGATTTGCGGAATTCTGTAAAACTCCAAGCCAGCTGTTGTTTGCTCAACATTCTCGCGACAGCCGGAGTTGACTGAGCAAGTTCTAATCTGAACGGCAAGTAAGGTGGGTAGACTCAAAGAGAAATCAATTAAGAAAGACCATCAGGTATGTAAGATTGGTCAGAAATTATAAAGACCATTATTAAAATGAGAACCTGCCATTTCATAGGAATGAAAATTAACGAAGATGGTAATGGATCATATAAGAATTCGTAGAAACTGCCCCGAAAAGAAACGTTCTCCAGAACACCTCTTCACCTATCCGACAATACTTGCACAGCTCAGCAAAGCTTGGAGGAATTTCCTTTCCAGGAAGATCCTGTATAGTGGAAAGATTGTAGAACTGCCAAAAAGCTGGAATTTCCACCATGGATCCATTTGACTTCTCAAACAACACGATACCAACCAACCAAAGAAGGTGGGGTTATGTGGCCCAAGGACACTCAGCTCTGTGCATGTGTAGTGATTTGTAACAGCAACAGTTCATGTCATGTTTGAATCCCTATGTATTATATTAATAAAAATTTTACTTAGTGTAAAAAGAAAACAAGCTGCTCGGATAACTGAAGTTTCGGATATCTGCAGTTCCGGAAAACTTGACTTCAATTGAACAAACTATCTAATAACAGTATACTTGCTTTTCTAATTACCATACTGAAAATTACTAATAACGTAAAATATGTACTTTGTATATCAAAATAAAAAGATCACGAATTTATTATTGATCAAAGTTTCTAAAACATTGTGAGATGGCACGATTTGACGCATCGCATTAGGATCATTAACCATTAAATGCCCTTAAGAGAATAAAACACGGGAAGATCTTTTTAAAGCCTAAAAAATAGTCAAACCACTTTAAGCACTTGCTTATTAAAATATCAAGAGGAAGCGCAGTGATAAAATAACGATAACCTAGAGCCATCCAATTTTGAATAACGTACGTCTCCACCCGAATACGGGCAATTGGAAGCTCGAATTTGGAATTTGTTTTATTATCAATTTCATATTTTGTAAAGCATTTGAGTTTTTGATTAAGAAACTCAACGATTTCGAAGCGAGCAATGGCAACACTGTACGGGAAAAAAAAAAAAAAAAAAAAAAAAATTATCGCTAGTGTGCAAGATTGTATCGGAAATTCTAAAAATATGCTCTTCTTAAGTCATTTTGCAATATTGCTGTAGAATTGAATTTTGTCGTTTAAGTAGAAAAACAGTTTAGTAGCTTTATGGTAGAACATGATATTTAATAAATAAAAGTAACACACAAAACGTTTAAAAAGTGTCCCTTTGGACGTAATATAAAATCTGAAAGATTTCAGTTTCATTTTTTTTTTCGGAGGGGGGTCTCGACGTGACATGAGACGAACAAAAAGTATATCAGCAATCAAAAAAAAAACTAAACACACCGTTTTGTAAGCAAATAATTCTCTGTTGACTAATATTAAACCTTTGTCAAGACAATTTATTTTTCACTCAAAATTTTCATTTAAAAAAAAAAGATCACAAGGACTTATGGGCCGGGATGTGCGTATAATAATGGTTCGCATTCTTTAAATTTCATCTGATTATTTGGAGAATGAAATGTAATTAACGTATTTACTTGCGTAATAGTCGCACCCCCAGTTTTGAAGCAGAAGAAATCCTCAAAAATGCGCAATATTGTGTAGTACATTTCCTCACATAAAATAGTCGCTCCTAGACTTTCACAATGAAAGATTGACAACCAAAGTTCGACTGTTACGCAAGTAAACACGGTAACTTTGCATCTAAACCGTCATTTGAAGTTTTTTCTTTTAATAATCAAGTTATTTTTAAATCTTTTCTTGTTAATTAGATTTACAAACCAGGAAATAAATTAATAGCTCATACAAATCTTGCTAGCAGTTGAATCCTAAATGACTTTTGCTCAGTAAATAGGTTTCCCATTCCGTTCAGAGGTGGATTTATAATGTTGCGCAAGTCGCAATTACGAAGATCACCAAATTCTAAGATACTCCAAAATTAATTAATTAATTTTAGAATAATACTAAATATAACCGATAATTTAAAAAGAGAGCCTTCCACCCTCAAGCGATTGATTGGCCCCCCCTCTTCCTAAATGAGCCACTGATTAACTACTGACCTCTTCCTAAATCCGCCACTGATATTGTTTATGTCGAAGGGTAGTGATGAAATTTGATAGATTAGAAAACTGCATTTATATTGAAATATTTCTTTTATATATCTATTTAATCCAAAACTAATTTTTTTTATTTTTCTCTTTCAGCCTTGAAGCGACCCATGTCGTTTTTTGCAACCAGAGGAAAAAGGTTCGATGATTCGATAGTAGGCAGAATGTCCAAACTTCATTAGAAAATAATTTTCCTTTCTTTTGGTGTTATCAAGTGTGTTTCTGTTAAATAAAATATGATTATGTCTACAGATGTAAAATGAAGGAAAGTTCTTGGGATTCATTTCTATAAACTAACCAGAGAAAAAAAATATCCGATGTTAAAAAAAAGTTGTTTTACGATTAGATGAATTAATGTAAAATAAAAAAAAGATAATAAAAGATACGAGTTTAAAATATCTTGTATATATTTTAACACCTCACACTTATTTCACACATTTACCATTATTTAAACATTTACGTTTCTCAGTTCGTTACAACAATGATATAAAAAGAGTACTTTCTGAATTAAATAATTTACAGATATACCATGCAGTGAGTGAAATGACAGTTATCGTTATTAATCAAAACATAGTTAAATTCCTTGACACATATCCTCGCTTGCAGAAGGTGTAATTACTCAGATGCAAGTTCACTTCTGAATCAGCAGGAAAATGAGAATAGCGAAAAATATTACTTTATGTTATTTTACCGTAATAAAAAAAACTGAGTTTCGGCATATTCAAATTTCGTATTGTTCTGGGAAAGTTTACAATTGGGGTGCTCTTTGTTTTTTCGCCGATTCTTTTTTGACGCCAAGAAGGCACAATTCCAAGATGGCCGCTACACAAAACCAAAATAAGAAGTCAAAGGAATTGCATAAACTCGGTGTCCATGTACACATCAATCTATTTTTACTTAAAAAACATCAGACAATTGCACAAACTCGGCATTGCGCACTGCCTTGACTTTGTCCATGTGCACGTCATCGATATATTTTCCCTTAAAAAAATTCAGGAAAATGATGAAGTCATATAAGGTTAAAACAAAGTTACGGTACCCTGACGGTAACGGCAATGGAAGCTAAAACTAAGTTAAAACGGTACTTTTCCGTTTCGCCGGCGCAAATCTCGCCAAGCAGACTTTATTGGCAACAGAATACACATAAAAAAGTTAACAAATTGCTAGTTCTTACAATTTTTTTATTTTGAAGGCATAAAATTTTTAATATCGTTTAAAATTTTGTAAAAAGACAATAAATAAAGACAATAAATTTGTAGAAAGACATTAATTTAAGAATTTATTATGCTTTCGTGGTACAACATTCTGATTCGCCGATTCATATCACGTGACCCCAAGTGATATCATCTCATGTAAACTACGCTACAAAAATCTAATTCTCTCGGTAATTATCTACATTAATTTCAACTGAACTCTTAATATGGAATACAAATTTAAATGCAAGAATAATTTCAATTCGTACGAACAGCTTACGCAGAAATTATGTAAAACCGCAGTGCTTTACTTCGTTAGTGGACTGTCAATTAGAATGGATGAATTTAACCCTTTACTTTGCCTTTTCTATATTTTCGTCTTCGGGGGTGAGCGGTGTGATTACATCCTAATTGACTTAATTACCGCGAATGGCCTCGGGCATAAAATTCAACTATCTGGTAAAATTTCTATGTAATTGTATGCCAGTATTGAAAGAGACAATTTATCTGATAAGAAATGGCTGCGACTTGTTTTGAAAATGAGACGTAAAACGTTACCAGTGAAGATATTCCGTTTGTCGTCGGCTGTACCAGTTTTGGCGACTTTATCGCCTGCGCCTGCAAAACGGAAAAGTACCGTTAAAACTATCATAGTAAACAGAAATGGGTTTTCATTGCCAAAACTGAACAAATTTGTCGGCAATCGAAGGATATCCAATTGTACACTAAAGCCTTGTTCTGTTATCGGGACCGAATTCAAATATCACCAAGAGCTGATGATCTGGCGAAAAATTCGAAATGTAAAAATAATGGTCAAAATATTTACGACATGGTTTAATTGAAGAAAAATACAAGGTAAAAAATAAGATAACAGCTATTTGTATAATTAGAAATTTTTAATGTAAATTTAAACAAATTTTTTAAAAAGCTGGTTAGGGAATTTAATGAATTAAGAAAAATGAGTAGGCATGAAACTGAGAATATTATTTTAAATGTCTGAAAATATTAGCGTTATAGAACGCTACTGCCGCCACATTAACTCAAATAAAAATCTAATTGGTTACGTTCATTGCTGCGTTGAAGTCTATTTCGCACTATCCAATAACCTTTCAAAAGTTTGAGCATTGATAACTAGTATCGGGATCGATAAAATTATACTTACGGCTCACGCAGGAATGTTCAAATCCGGATCTTCACATCTCCATTTCAGTACTTCTTTCGAATTAGAGCAGAACTTATTTGTATGGTTTTTTTTTTTTGTAAAACCTCCTACTAAAGTGAATGATTCCTTGTTCCTGCAGAAATTAGGCACTGTTCTGTTATCGCGAACCGGATTCAGATATCGCCAAAAGCTGATGATCTAGAAAAAAATTCGAAGCATAAAAATAATCACCAAAATTTTTACAATGGACTTCAGCGAAGAAAAATCCAAAGGAAAACAATAACATATATTCGTAAAATTAGAAGCTTTTAATGAAAATTAAAGAGCTTCCCCAAAGGAATCAGGGGAAAAAATTCGGTTATCGAAATAAAATTAATGCGAAGACTGTGCATATCATTCAAAATGTCTAAAAACATACGCAGGTGCACACAGCAACTAAAAAATATCTCTGCAAATTCCGCCGTACACCCACTGGAGAGGAAGGACACGACCGGCGTTATTTTTTGGCGCGAAAACAGACTTTCGTCAACTTTGATAATATTACCAGTGCCTCCAATTTTAACTGACAGTCTAGATATTACTGCATGACCATAGATTTCCCATATGCAACTGTTCCAATCCACAACAATGTAGTGATTCATATCAAGTTGATACTGACCAAATTCAGAGGAAGAAAATTTTAAACACCACACAGGTTTCATCATTAGATAAGTCCTAAATCTTCTTAGCCGCGTTAAATCCAGTAATAATAAAAACACAAGTTATCTTTACATCTATAGAATTTGTATTCTCGTTGCCAATATTGATAACGCATTCTTAAACTTTTTTAAAAAAGTAAACATTATAACGAATTTAGAAGTAGACATTGGCGATTTCATATGAACCATTTGGCGAGTTTAGCGAAACATTTGGCGACGACTCCGGTCCTGATAACTTAACAGTACCAGGAATTAATTGCATAGAAGATGTTTAATTAATTAGGCGAGTTCCAAATTTTTAAATCCATGGTAAATGCAAGAATAATTAAAACAAAAATAACCGTTAAAACTTTAGAATTTGTATTCTTGTTGCCAATTTTGAAATGCATTCCTTAACTTTTTTAAAACGTAAACATTGTAACTGTTTTAAAAGTAAACAGTGGTGACTTCATTACAGAGGCTGTTCACACATTTTTTAGACGATGTATATTGTATTCACAAAACTAAATTACATGAAATTCTGTGGATTCTCTTTATGGAGGCACCTGTTTCTGTTGTTATTGGTCCAAGCTCACTTGTCGTGATAACCCTTGTCGTTGGCAATAGCCTTTAACACCCTTACAGTTGACAGCGCGATTTAGCTCAGTTCCACCGCCCCCAATTTTGATGGACGGGTGTCTACCACCCCTCTCCCCTTCCAACACACCACACAAGAAGACTTTCGGCTGGCCGCATATTTAGTGTGCAGCCATGCATCACCGACACTAAACATTTACAAACATCCGGGACACGAGCACGGCAGTCAGCGAAGCTAACCACTATACCGGTAGGGCGGGCTGCAGGCCTAATAGGTGGCGACTGATTTGTCCTGGTTTAATCAGTTTAAACCGGTTGAATCGCTTCCTCGAACCGGTTTCATCCAGTTTGATCCGGTCCAGACCGATTTGAACTGGTTTAATCCACTTCAGACCGGTTTGAACCAGTTTGCATCCAATTCAAACTCATTCAGTCCGGTTTGATCCAGACTAATCTAACCGGTTTCATCCGGTTCAATACGGTCTAGGGTAAACCGATTTCATCCAGTTTCATCCGGTTGATCCGGTTTAAACCAGTTTCATTCGGTTCATCCCGTTTAAACTAGTTCAAACCGGTTGATCCGCTTCCTCGAACCGGTTTCATCCAGTTTGATCCGGTACTGACCGGTTTGAACTGGTTTAACCGGTTGAACTAGTTTTTATCCAGTTCAAACTGGTTCAGTCCGGTTTGATTCATCCAGTTTGATCCGGTTCAGACCGATTTGAGCTGGTTTAATACAGTTTACACCAGTTCAAACCGGTTGATCCACTTCAGACCGGTTTAAACCGGTTTAATCCGGTTGAACCAGTTTTTATACGATTCAAACTGGTTCGGTTCGGTTTTATCCCGTTTCAACCGGTTTAATTGAGCTCAAACCGGTTTCATCCAGTTTGATCCGGTTCGGTTAAACCAGTTCAATCCGGTTTAATCCGGCGACGCTCCGGGATTTGAGCCTGGGACCTCCGGTATCTCCCACCCTAACCAGTACATTGTCTGCCGGCAAATGTAAAAATATAAATAAATAATTTATATAGAGAGGAGGAATTTGATTTATTGTGTCCGAAAATACCCAGTTATGGCAAAAGTCATCAAAATGCTTGTGAATGGAGATACATTCAGGAGGATTTTCGAAGTTAATTTGCCCTTCATAGACTTTCACATGAAGAAAATTATTAAAACCACACGAAGCTGTAATAATCAACCAATACAAGCAAAAACCGGGCAAATTCGCAACGTTTCACAGTTTTAACAACTGGACCACTGATTAGCCTGGCTCAAACGAATCATCTGAATCCCATCATTTGTTGACAGAAAAAGGGAGAAAAAAATTCAAGCTTCAAATGCGGACAAAGATTTCGATACAAGGAGCACTTAGGCAACCGGATCTACAACACTGATGTACATCAAGATCAAGAACTATTACACATCCTATTCCAGTCCAAACCGGTTTAATCCTGTTTGAACCAGTTGAAACCAGTCTGATCCGGTTTAGACCAGTTTGAACCAGATTAATCCGGTTTGATCTGGTTTACGGTTCGATGCGGTTTAATCCAGTATCAGGCGGTTGAAACAGGTTCAACCTAGTTTTATCTGGTTCGAACCGATTTAGTCCGGTTTTAACCGGTTTAATCCGGTTTGATCTGGTTTCGGATCTCTTTTGATCTGGTTCGATCTGGTGTAGAGCTGCTTTAACCGGTATAATCAGTTTCGATACGATTCACCGGTTTCCACCAGTTTAATCCGATTCAAACCAGTTTAATCCGATTCCTACGTCTGCTCCATTTTCGAGCCAGCTTGCCGTTACGAATAAAACTCATTGTTCAGTACAACATTATAGTATGATATTTTAAAACGAAGCAGGTCGTTTCGACGCCGGGGCAGTACGACGCCATATTTTTTTCGTATTTTTATTTATTTTTAGAAATTGAATAAGCGATTATTTGCATGCATATTTGAAATAAATATATGTGTGTATGTGTGTGAAAGTGTTCTAGATTTTTGTTTGTGTCCCAGATTCGTGAGAAGGCCCCTCGCCAACGTCAAGGCCCCGGGACAAGGAGGGAGGGTTTTTTTTTATTTATTTCACAAAACAGCATCAAAAAGGCAAAATACACAAATGGTAAATAAACGTATGGCTACAAAGTAGTTATATTATATTGCAGACAAATATAATTATAGATAAATAAGATTACAGATAAATAAGATTACATATAAATAAAATTAGAGATAAATAATATTACATCACAGAACTGTTATTATACTAATCCATTGCAAAATTATGCGCCACACCTTTCAGGTATTCCATTATTTCTCGATTTTCAAAATCTTCAACTATTACTTTAATTCTCATATTAGCTCGTAGGTACCTGTTCCGCTTGGGCCGCGGTTCATCTCCACGTACAAATTCTTCATAACATTGATCAATTGATGTTCAAACACGCCTGAGACCATCTATGAATTCCCATAATGTGGGGTGTGAAACATCAAATGATGATGACACCAAATTTATTTGAATGATGATGCAAACATATTCTAAAAATAAATAAAAATACGAAAAGTATGGCGTCAAACAAAAGCAAAAAAAGTATGGCGTTGAACTGACCCCACGTCGAAACGACCTCGTGTCGAACTGTCCACGCGTCGAAACGCTGGCGTCGAACCGTTGGCGTCGAAACGTTGGCGTCGAACTGACCTGTACCGATTTTAAAATAGATACTCTCTGCACAAAAAGGGGGGGGGACATTTTCCGTTCCACTGAGCCCTTTTACGAAATTTCACTTGCGTATTTTACGTTTCGAAAGCATGACTTAGGATATACATTAGATTTATATATGAAATTCTTCTAACAATGTATTTTGGTACAATTGAATAACATTGTATTTTGATACGAAATCGGACTTTTTCTGAAATAATATATCTATTTTTATTTTTTCATCATTTTATTCTAAGACTCAAATTAGTCCTAAATTTTAAATTTTGAAAATTGAGAAACTTACCGTGAAATTAAAAAAAAAAAAAAAATTAACCTTCACGCACTTATTTCAATTCTCTTGTCGAAATTCTTAATTTTTGGTAACCTATTTTACTTTTCCTTTCGTTGTCAGGGGCGGAAAAAAGAGGGCCTCATTCATTCTTTCAAATAATCTTAGCAAAACGCATAAGGCACATTTGAGTAATTAACGCTTATAACAAATGTGTCAACTTTCGAAACGCGCCTATATATAAATTCACGTATCTCTTGAGAAATTTTGAACAAAAAATTCTCAGTTTTTTAGCATGTATGGCTAGAAATACGTCTACTTTAAAGTGATTGTAAAAATTTTATAGTTTATAATTCAAAAATTTTTCGAAAAATTTATAAAAATTACAAATTTTAGAAACAAATCAGAAAGTAACCGGGATTTTATTTGGATTAAACCGAAATTTTGAATTGTGAAAGATAAAATCAAGTCAGTTTAATAAAAAAAGGAGATAGTAATAAACATATATCAAATTAAATTTATATTGAGGAGCTAAAATTTTGAGATTTAACTTTTTAAAATCTACTCGTGTGATTTTTACAAAACTATAACATAAGCACGCTTTGGCATAAGTTGAGTCGTAGAATGGAAATATGGACAAAAATTGGTATATTATTTCTGAAAAAGTCCAATTTTGTGTCAGAATAACTATGTTAAGGGGACTCATACACCTTAAACACCTTATGATCTTCGAATATGTGACTGTTGCAAGAATTGGGATATTTTATTTGTTTTAAAAGCAATTACTTCCAACGTTTTACAGATGACTACATAATATCGCTGCTTTGGAAACTAGTAACCAGAAAGTTTGTGCTACAACAAATATTTTTGTAATTTAATCCTCTTTGTAACAAAATATTTCGCCATGTTTCCACCTTGCGCGCATGATATTTTAAAAATGGCTAATGGTACATACTTGAAATTTGATGGAATTCTTTATATGGGCACTATTTTCTAACTTAACCAACAATCTGATGAATATTTTAATACTGAAAAATTTTATGTACGAAAATATTAAAAAAATTTTTAATAAAATACATTTTATAAACTCAACTCAAAATAAAATAAAAATTTAACGTGAAATTTATAGAATTTTAGGTTCACAGTAGTTTCAAATGTTATAAAAGCTATACATTAAATATGGAATTAAATTATGTAACAAAATGTTTTAAACTGTGCGCGCAAGTTGGAAACGTGACGAAAAATTTTGTCACAAAGCGTATTAAATTATAAAAATATTTGTGGCAACAGAAACTTTCTGATTACTATTTCAGAAAGCAGCCATATTATATAGTCAGCTGTAAAACGTTTGTAGTAATTGCTTTTAAAATAAATAAGTTATCCCATTTCTTGCAACCGTCACCTATTCGAACATCTTATGGGTTTTAAGGTGTATGAGTCCCCTTAAAACAATGCTATATATAAATCTAATATATAATTTTAGTCGCGCTTTCGAGACATGAAAAACGGAAGTTAAATTTCGTCAATCGACCGAGCAGAATGGGAAATAATAGAACTGTCCTCTCCCCCCCTACTCAAACCATCACTCATAACTATGGCAATGACTGCTGAGAAAAAAAAAACAAGTAATATATATATATTTAAAGTCAATTCCTACTTAGATCAACAACGAAGAATTTTATTTTAGTTACTTTTTATTAACATTATTAAAATTTTTTCGTTTCTGATTTATGAAGCTGATGGTGGTCTATAATTTCTCATTCCATCCATCTTTTGTAATGCTTCATTATTGCAAGGCACCTTTCCAGTGAGTTTCGAGCTGTCCAGTTCTTCAATTAATATTCCATCTAATGGTTTCACACGACATATGCTTGACCTACTGCGAAGAGTCTTCGTAGGGAGCTTTTCTTGACGCTTATGTTTTTCTTTCTCTAATCGTCGCTTGTGTTGTAGTTTCTTTTCGCATTCTCCGTTTGTGAAGCAAGGGACATTTTAATGGTTATATTTTAAACATATATTATTATCACGTTCACACAGAAATATGGGGAGAAATTTTGCTGCATAATGGGACATTACATTCGCTTCACTGAACTCTATAAAACTACAATTCTTTAATTCCATACACTTTAAAAAACTTTTAGAAGTCTGTCTTACTGTTGCCACTTATTTTTGTTAAATATTACAACCACATTTATCACAGTCATAATAAAACTTCTAAATATTTTAGAAATTAAAAAAAATATAAACACATTTCCAATTATTTGCGAGGTAGAAAAGTTAAAGTTCATTTTCCCTCTTGTTCAATGCGATGACTTTATTTAACTTACTACCATACGTTAGCATCAAAATTCACAGATTATTTATCACTAATGACAAAGCCCAACAGGACTATGTCTAAAGAAGGGATGCCTTCAGGGAGGATGTTCTAAGAGAAACTGACCCTTACTTATGCTTTGCATAAATAAATTCATGAAATATCTATTCAGCATTTTCGGGTGATGAGCCCAGAAACCTGAGTGAAATCCTAAGAAAGGAAAGGAACCTAAAGAAAGGAAAGAAAATCGGATAGAAAATCAACCGAAATCTAATCTATCCGAAACAACATGCCTAATCTATCCGAAAATCAAATCTGCCTAACAACGGCTGTTAATTAGTTTCAACGGCGGTTAATTAATTTTAACCGGTTTAATCCGGTTTTAATAGCGTCCAAATCGGTTTAATCCAGTTTGAACCAGTTGATCAAACCGGTTTAAACCGGTCTGAAGTGGATCAACCAGTTTGAATTGGTTTAAACTGGATTAAACCAGTTCAAACCGGTTGAACCGCTTCCTAAAACCGGTTTCATCCAGTTTGATCCGGTTCAGGCCGGTTTGAACCGGTTGAACTAGTTTTCATCCAGTTCAAACTGGTTCAGTCCGGTTTGATTCATCCAGTTTGATCCGGTTTTATCCCGTTTTAACCGGTTTAATTGAGATCAAACCGGTTTTATCCAGTTTGATCCCGTTCGGTTAAACCAGTTCAATCCGGTTTAATCCGGCGACGCTCCGGGATTTGAGCCTGGGACCTCCGGTATCTCACACCCTATCCAGGACATTGTCTGGCGGCAAATGTAAAAATATAAATAAATAATTTATATAGAGAGGAGGAATTCGATTTATTGTGTCCGAAAATACCCAGTTATGGCAAAAGTCATCAAAACTATCTGCTTGTGAATGGAGATACATTCAGGAGGATTTTCGAAGTTATTTTGCCCTTCATACACTTTGCACATGAAGAAAATTATTAAAACCACACGAAGCTGTAATAATCAACCACTACAAGCAAAAACCGGGCAAATTCGCAACGTTTCACAGTTTTAACAACTGGACCACTGATTAGCCTGGCTCAAACGAATCATCTGAATCCCATCATTTGTGAACAGAAAAAGGGAGAAAAAAATTCAAGCTTCAACTGCGGACAAAGATTTCGATACAAGGAGCACTTAGGCAACCGGGTCTACAACACTGCTGTACATCATGATCAAGAACTATTACACATCCTATTCCAGTGATACCAAAATAGATCGCATAATCCCGGAAAGCTTCTGAAATAGCCGCTATTCTTAGACAATCCTTGCGAGGTAAGAAGGAAAAAGAGATTATCGACACTTGTATTCCCGTCTGGGGAGTTATAAAGAAGAAAGAAACACTTAGGGTCAAGTCTCGTTCTATAACCTTTAAGCGCCTTTTCAGAATAATACCTCACTTTCGTAGTAGTACCATTTCAGAGACCATTGGGGGCGGAGGAAGTAAATGAATAACATACTGAACTATTCTAAATACAGTAGAATAAAACAGAACCTCTATTTCTTGGATTAACTGGCACCGTAAATCAAAATTATTATCCCATATTCGAAATTTCACATAGTCAGACGGTCTTATGTCTATACGTCAAATATGAAATTATTTTTAAGGGAGCGAATTTTATCTTTTTGGCCCAAACGGCGTTAGCGCAGAAGGGTTGTCAATTTCGTTTTGGCATTTTGTGTCGGTTCACTATAAATATCGGTTCAATTTTCAAATTATTGCCACCAAATATTAGAGCTCTGCTTTATATTTAAGGAAATTAAATAATGAAGAATTTGCATGAATGTAGGTATGTTTCTCGCTCTGCGAAAAAACAACGGTACATAGAGACATCAAATTTTCAATAAAGTAATTCTCCTGCGAATATGGTCATCTAGAAGCCCCGAATTATTGATGTTTTTATTATCTATATCACATTTTGTGAAACTAACAAAAACAAATTTGAAAGTCAACGATTTGAAAGCGAACAATGGGAATACTGTACTAGAGAAAAAAAGGAAAAACATTTTTATATCCAACGCGCGAGACTGTGTAAGGGAAATTCTAAAGATAGACTCAATTTAAAATTATTTTGCTATATTGCTGTTGATCTGAGTTTTATAATTTAAGTGCAAAGTACTTAGTATTTAATAAATAAAAGCAACACACGAAACCTTAAAAAAGGGCGTTTCTAAAACGTAAGGGAATTTTTTATTAACAAACTCAACGAAGTCAAAGCGAGTAATGGCAACACTGCACGAGTAAAAAAAAAAAAAGGCAAACCATTTTTATCTCCAACGCGCGTGACTGTGTATCAAAAATTCTAATGATATGCTCTTCTTAAATTAATTTGTGATATTTCTGTCGAATTGAATTTTATGATTTAAGTGCAAAGAAAACGATATTTAATAAATAAAAGTAACACACAAAACATTTGGGCATAATATAAAATCGGAAAGGTTTCAGTTTTTTGGGGAATTTTACATTGTATAATATTTTGCTTTAGTAATTATTTTGTATTTTCTAAAAAATAAAATAATATTCACAGAGATTTATAGTCGAACAAACGCCGCTGATATTAAATAAAAACTTGCGCCCTCCCCCCCTTGAATGGTATTTAGTGACTCTAGCTTTCGTAGTGTAGGGGCCGAGTTCGATTCCGAAGAAGACATCAAGTCAACTGAACAATCAATGCTGTCAACTGAACACTTTCAACGAATCCATCTTCCAGACACTTCCAGAGATCATTCATTAATCTTTACAGGAACTGCATTCCATCCCGATAACAGGAAACCACATAAAAGTTTATCACGTGACAAAATTGATTGGAGTTTTAAAATGAAATGTGTTGCCACGCAGAATCATACTCGGGTGAACTTGTGCTGTCAGACTCTCACTTGTTTCGCTGCCTTCAAAATTTCTTTCGTGGTATAACATTCAATTCAGATGAGGCCATATATCAGTACCTTGTTCAGCTTATCGACCCTCAAGCTCAGTTCTTTCGTGAATGCCAAACTGCGAAGATTATTAAAAGAAAGCAAAAAGTTATCGAACAAACCGGGCAATATACTGTTAAAAGCCCGCTGTTTTTTATATATATAAAGAACGTCTGAAGAACAGGAAAAAAAGCGTCAAGGCTCTTCAGATAACCCAATATTTCAAAGTAAATGATTATTATATGCATAGTGAAACTGATTTAGATTAAATTGTAAGAAAATTGCAAAAGGATGGAATCCATAAAACTTTTCGCGAAATTTTTCTTCAAGAAGAGAGGGTTCTCCAGCGGCCGAGCGGAAAAGCCGTTGAACACTGGTAATTCGGTACGCGGCGCGTAATGGCAAACTGCACATTCAGTTGATCAATGTTAAACGAATTTCGCATACTGCGCATGTGACTATATATGTGACTGTTGAAAGAACTGGGATATTTTATTTGTTTTAAAAGCAATTACTTCCATCTTTTTACAGATGACTACATAATATCGCTGCTTTGGAAACTAGTAACCAGAAAGTTTGTGCTGCAACAAATATTTTTGTAATTTAATCCTCTTTGTAACAAAATATTTCGCCATGTTTCCACCTTGCGCGCATGATATTTTAAAAATGGCTAATGGTACATACTTGAAATTTGATGAAATTCTTTATATGGGCACTATTTTGTAACTTAACCAACAATCTGATGAATATTTTAATGCTGAAAAATTTTATGTACGAAAACATTAAAAAATTTTTTAATAAAATACATTTTATAAACTCAACTCAAAATAAAATAAAAATTTAACATGAAATTTATAGAAATTTTAGGTTCACAGTAGTTTTCAAATGTTATAAAAGCTATACATTAAATATGGAATTAAATTATGTAACAAAATGTTTTAAACTGTGCGCGCAAGTTGGAAACGTGACGAAAAATTTTGTCACAAAGCGTATTAAATTATAAAAATATTTGTGGCAACACAAACTTTCTGATTACTATTTCAGAAAGCAGCCATATTATATAGTCAGCTGTAAAACGTTTGTAGTAATTGCTTTTAAAATAAACAAGTTATCCCATTTCTTGCAACCGTCACCTATTCGAACATCTTATGGGTTTTAAGGTGTATGAGTCCCCTTAAAACAATGCTATATATAAATCTAATATATAATTTTAGCCGCGCTTTCGAGACATGAAAAACGGAAGTTAAATTTCGTCAATCGACCGAGATGAATGGGAAATAATAGAACTGTCCTCTCCCCCCTACTCAAACCATCACTCATAACTATGGCAATGACTGCTGAGAAAAAAAAAAACAAGTAATATATATATATTTAAAGTCAATTCCTACTTAGATCAACAACGAAAAATTTTATTTTAGTTACTTTTTATTAACATTATTAAAATTTTTTCGTTTCTGATTTATGAAGCTGATGGTGGTCTATAATTTCTCATTCCATCCATCTTTTGTAATGCTTCATTATTGCAAGGCACCTTTCGAGTGAATTTCGAGCTGTCCAGTTCTTCAATTAATATTCCATCTAATGGTTTCACACGACATATGCTTGACCTACTGCGAAGAGTTTTCGTAGGGAGCTTTTCTTGACGTTTATGTTTTTCTTTCCTTAATCGTCGCTTGTGTTGTAGTTTCTTTTCGCATTCTCCGTTTGTGAAGCAAGGGACATTTTAATGGTTATATTTTAAACATATATTATTATCACGTTCACACAGAAATATGGGGAGAAATTTTGCTGCATTTTTTTCCGGTTTTAACCGGTTTAATCCGGTTTTAATAACGTCCAAACCGGTTTAATCCACTTTGAACCGGTTGAAACCAATCTGATCCGGTTTAGACCAGTTTGAACCAGTTCAATCCGGTTTGATCTGGTTTACGGTTCGATGCGGTTTAATTCAGCTTCAGGCGGTTGAAACAGGTTCAATCTAGTTTCATCTGGTTCGAATCGATTTAGTCCGGTTTTAACCGGTTTTAACCGAAACGAAGCAGGTCGTTTCGACGCCGGGGCAGTACGACGCCGTACGTTTCGACGCAGGGGCAGTTCGACGCCATATTTTTTTCGTATTTTTATTTATTTTTAGAATAAATATGAAGTAATATGACTGATTAAGTAATATGATTTAATAAAAATCAGTCAATAATAGTCAATAGTTTTAATACGGAATATGACTGATTTTTATTTATTGAATAAGCGATTATTTGCATGCATATTTGAAATAAATATATGTGTGTATGTGTGTGAAAGTGTTCTAGATTTTTGTTTGTGTCCCAGATTCGTGAGAAGGCCCCTCGCCAACGTCAAGGCCCCGGGACAAGGAGGGAGGGTTTTTTTTTATTTATTTCACAAAACAGCATCAAAAAGGCAAAATACACAAATGGTAAATAAACGTATGGCTACAAAGTAGTTATATTATATTGCAGACAAATATAATTATAGATAAATAAGATTACAGATAAATAAGATTACATATAAATAAAATTAGAGATAAATAATATTACATCACAGAACTGTTATTATACTAATCCATTGCAAAATTATGCGCCACACCTTTCAGGTATTCCATTATTTCTCGATTTTCAAAATCTTCAACTATTACTTTAATTCTCATATTAGCTCGTAGGTACCTGTTCCGCTTGGGCCGCGGTTCATCTCCACGTACAAATTCTTCATAACATTGATCAATTGATGTTCAAACACGCCTGAGACCATCTATGAATTCCCATAATGTGGGGTGTGAAACATCAAATGATGATGACACCAAATTTATTTGAATGATGATGCAAACATATTCTAAAAATAAATAAAAATACGAAAAGTATGGCGTCAAACAAAAGCAAAAAAAGTATGGCGTTGAACTGACCCCACGTCGAAACGACCTCGTGTCGAACTGACCACGCGTCGAAACGCTGGCGTCGAACCGTTGGCGTCGAAACGTTGGCGT
The DNA here is from genome assembly GCF_044657685.1 of Stegodyphus dumicola. NCBI lineage: Eukaryota > Metazoa > Arthropoda > Arachnida > Araneae > Eresidae > Stegodyphus > Stegodyphus dumicola. The sequence goes on along the minus strand of NC_140772.1, from coordinate 12,755,400 downwards.
CGAACTGACCTGTACCGATTTTAAAATAGATACTCTCTGCACAAAAAGGGGGGGGACATTTTCCGTTCCACTGAGCCCTTTTACGAAATTTCACTTGCGTATTTTACGTTTCGAAAGCATGACTTAGGATATACATTAGATTTATATATGTGTGTGTGTGTGTGTGTGTGATTATGGCAAAGCCTCGAGGGCTATCTGCCTAAGGGGAGGGATGCCTTCGTGGAGGACTTTCTACGGGAAACTGGCTCGTATACACGTTACACATGGGGAAAACCACGAAAACACCCATGCAGCCAGCCCGTTCGCGGGATTCGAACCTCGGACCGAACTACCAGTGTTCAGCGATTTTACCGCTCGGCCGCTGGTGGGCCCCAGATTTATATATGAAATTCTTCTAACAATGTATTTTGGTACAATTGAATAACATTGTATTTTGATACGAAATCGGACTTTTTCTGAAATAATATATCTATTTTTATTTTTTCATCATTTTATTCTAAGACTCAAATTAGTCCTAAATTTTAAATTTTGAAAATTGAGAAACTTACCGTGAAATTAAAAAAAAAAAAAAAAATTAACCTTCACGCACTTATTTCAATTCTCTTGTCGAAATTCTTAATTTTTGGTAACCTATTTTACTTTTCCTTTCGTTGTCAGGGACGGAAAAAAGAGGGCCTCATTCATTCTTTCAAATAATCTTAGCAAAACGCATAAGGCACATTTGAGTAATTAACGCTTATAACAAATGTGTCAACTTTCGAAACGCGCCTATATATAAATTCACGTATCTCTTGAGAAATTTTGAACAAAAAATTCTCAGTTTTTTAGCATGTATGGCTAGAAATACGTCTACTTTAAAGTGATTGTAAAAATTTTATAGTTTATAATTCAAAAATTTTTCGAAAAATTTATAAAAATTACAAATTTTAGAAACAAATCAGAAAGTAACCGGGATTTTATTTGGATTAAACCGAAATTTTGAATTGTGAAAGAAAAAATCAAGTCAGTTTAATAAAAAAAAGGAGATAATAATAAACATATATCAAATTAAATTAATATTGAGGAGCTAAAATTTTGAGATTTAACTTTTTAAAATCTACTCGTGTGATTTTTACAAAACTATAACATAAGCACGCTTTGGCATAAGTTGAGTCGTAGAATGGAAATATGGACAAAAATTGGTATCTTATTTCTGAAAAAGTCCAATTTTGTGTCAGAATAACTATGTTAAGGGGACTCATACACCTTAAACACCTTATGATCTTCGAATATGTGACTGTTGCAAGAATTGGGATATTTTATTTGTTTTAAAAGCAATTACTTCCAACGTTTTACAGATGACTACATAATATCGCTGCTTTGGAAACTAGTAACCAGAAAGTTTGTGCTGCAACAACTATTTTTGTAATTTAATCCTCTTTGTAACAAAATATTTCGCCATGTTTCCACCTTGCGCGCATGATATTTTAAAAATGGCTAATGGTACATACTTGAAATTTGAGGGAATTCTTTATATGGGCACTATTTTCTAACTTAACCAACAATCTGATGAATATTTTAATACTGAAAAATTTTATGGACGAAAACATTAAAAAATTTTTTAATAAAATACATTTTATAAACTCAACTCAAAATAAAATAAAAATTTAACATGAAATTTATAGAATTTTAGGTTCACAGTAGTTTTCAAATGTTATAAAAGCTATATATAAAATATCGAATTAAATTATGTAACAAAATGTTTTGAACTGTGCGCGCAAGTTGGAAACGTGACGAAAAATATTGTCACAAAGCGGATTAAATTATAAAAATATTTGCGGCAACACAAACTTTCTGATTACTATTTCAGAAAGCAGCCATATTATATAGTCAGCTGTAAAATGTTGGTAGTAATTGCTTTTAAAATAAATAAGTTATCCCATTTCTTGCAACTGTCACCTATTCGAACATCTTATGGGTTTTAAGGTGTATGAGTCCCCTTAAAACAATGCTATATATAAATCTAATATATAATTTTAGTCGCGCTTTCGAGACATGAAAAACGGAAGTTAAATTTCGTCAATCGACCGAGCAGAATGGGAAATAATAGAACTGTCCTCTCCCCCCCTACTCAAACCATCACTCATAACTATGGCAATGACTGCTGAGAAAAAAAAAAACAAGTAATATATATATATTTAAAGTTAATTCCTACTTAGATCAACAACGAAAAATTTTATTTTAGTTACTTTTTATTAACATTATTAAAATTTTTTCGTTTCTGATTTATGAAGCTGATGGTGGTCTATAATTTCTCATTCCATCCATCTTTTGTAATGCTTCATTATTGCAAGGCACCTTTTCAGTGAGTTTCGAGCTGTCCAGTTCTTCAATTAATATTCCATCTAATGCTTTCACGCGACATATGCTTGACCTACTGCGAAGAGTTTTCGTAGGGAGCTTTTCTTGACGCTTATGTTTTTCTTTCTCTAATCGTCGCTTGTGTTGTAGTTTCTTTTCGCATTCTCCGTTTGTGAAGCAAGGGACATTTTAATGGTTATATTTTAAACATATATTATTAGCACGTTCACACAGAAATATGGGGAGAAATTTTGCTGCATAATGGGACATTACATTCGCTTCATCGAACTCTATAAAACTACAATTCTTTAATTCCATACACTTTAAATCTTTTAGAAGTCTGTCTTACTGTTGCCACTTATTTTTGTTAAATATTACAACCACATTTATCACAGTCATAATAAAACTTCTAAATATTTTAGAAATTAAAAAAAATATAAACACATTTCAAATTATTTGCGAGGTAGAAAAGTTAAAGTTCATTTTCCCTCTTGCTCAATGCGATGACTTTATTTAACTTACTACCATACGTTAGCATCAAAATTCACAGATTATTTATCACTAATGACAAAGCCCAACAGGACTATGTCTAAAGAAGGGATGCCTTCAGGGAGGATGTTCTAAGAGAAACTGACCCTTACTTATGCTTTGCATAAATAAATTCATGAAATATCTATTCAGCACTTTCGGGTGACGAGCCCAGAAACCTGAGTGAAATCCTAAGAAAGGAAAGGAACCTAAAGAAAGGAAAGAAAATCGGATAGAAAATCAACCGAAATCTAATCTATCTGAAAATCAAATCTGCCTAACAACGGCTGTTAATTAGTTTCAACGACGGTTAATTAATTTTAACCGGTTTAATCCGGTTTTAATAGCGTCCAAATCGGTTTAATCCAGTTTGAACCAGTTGATCAAACCGGTTTAAACCGGTCTGAAGTGGATCAACCAGTTTGAATTGGTTTAAACTGGATTAAACCAGTTCAAACCGGTTGATCCGCTTCCTAAAACCGGTTTCATCCAGTTTGATCCGGTTTTATCCCGTTTTAACCGGTTTAATTGAGATCAAACCGGTTTCATCCAGTTTGATCCGGTTCGGTTAAACCAGTTCAATCCGGTTTAATCCGGCGACGCTCCGGGATTTGAGCCTGGGACCTCCGGTATCTCACACCCTAACCAGTACATTGTCTGGCGGTAAATGTAAAAATATAAATAAATAATTTATATAGAGAGGAGGAATTCGATTTATTGTGTCCGAAAATACCCAGTTATGGCAAAAGTCATCAAAACTATCTGCTTGTGAATGGAGATACATTCAGGAGGATTTTCGAAGTTATTTTGCCCTTCATACACTTTGCACATGAAGAAAATTATTAAAACCACACGAAGCTGTAATATTCAACCACTACAAGCAAAAACCGGGCAAATTCGCAACGTTTCACAGTTTTAACAACTGGACCACTGATTAGCCTGGCTCAAACGAATCATCTGAATCCCATCATTTGTGAACAGAAAAAGGGAGAAAAAAATTCAAGCTTCAACTGCGGACAAAGATTTCGATACAAGGAGCACTTAGGCAACCGGATCTACAACACTGCCGTACATCATGATCAAGAACTATTACACAGCCTATTCCAGTGATACCAAAATAGATCGCATAATCCCGGATAGCTTCTGAAATAGCCGCTATTCTAAGACAATCCTTGCGAGGTAAGAAGGAAAAAGAGATTATCGACACTTGTATTCCCGTCTGGGGAGTTATAAAGAAGAAAGAAAAACTTAGGGTCAAGTCTCGTTCTATAACCTTTAAGCGCCTTTTCAGAATAATACCTCACTTTCGTAGTAGTACCATTTCAGAGAGCATTGGGGGCGGAGGAAGTAAATGAATAACATACTGAACTATTCTAAATGCAGTAGAATAAAACAGAACCTCTATTTCTTGGATTAACCGGCACCGTAAATCAAAATTATTATCCCATATTCGAAATTTCACATAGTCAGACTGTCTTATGTCTATACGTCAAATATGAAATTATTTTTAAGGGAGCGAATTTTATCTTTTTGGCCCAAACGGCGTTAGCGCAGAAGGGTAGTCAATTTCGTTTTGGCATTTTGTGTCGGTTCACTATAAATATCGGTTCAATTTTCAAATTGTTGCCACCAAATATTAGAGCTCTGCTTTATATTTAAGGAAATTAAATAATGAAGAGTTTGCATGAATGTAGGCATGTTTCTCGCTCTGCGAAAAAACAACGGTACATAGAGACATCAAATTTTCAATAAAGTAATTCTCCTGCGAATATGGTCATCTAGAAGCCCCGAATTATTGATGTTTTTATTATCAATATCACATTTTGTGAAACTAACAAAAACAAATTTGAAACTCAACGATTTGAAAGCGAACAATGGGAATACTGTACTAGAGAAAAAAAGGAAAAACATTTTTATCTCCAACGCGCGAGACTGTGTAAAGGAAATTCTAAAGATAGACTCAATTTAAAATTATTTTGCTATATTGCTGTTGATCTGAGTTTTATAATTTAAGTGCAAAGTACTTTGTATTTAATAAATAAAAGCCACACACGAAACCTTAAAAACGGGCGTTTCTAAAACGTAAGGGAATTTTTTATTAACAAACTCAATGAAGTCAAAGCGAGTAATGGCAACACTGCACGAGTAAAAAAAAAAAAAAGGCAAACCATTTTTATCTCCAACGCGCGTGACTGTGTATCAAAAATTCTAATGATATGCTCTTCTTAAATTAATTTGTGATATTTCTGTCGAATTGAATTTTATGATTTAAGTGCAAAGAACACGATATTTAATAAATAAAAGTAACACACAAAACATTTGGGCATAATATAAAATCGGAAAGGTTTCAGTTTTTTGGGGGGTTTTACATTGTATAATACTTTGCTTTAGTAATTATTTTGTATTTGCTAAAACATAAAATAATATTCACAGAGATTTATAGTCGAACAAACGCCGCTGATATTAAATAAAAACTTGCGCCCTCCCCCCTTGAATGGTATTTAGCGACTCTAGCTTTCGTAGTGTAGGGGCCGAGTTCGATTCCGAAGAAGACATCAAGTCAACTGAACAATCAATGCTGTCAACTGAACACTTTCAACGAATCCATCTTCCAGACACTTCCAGAGATCATTCATTAATCTTTACAGGAACTGCATTCCATCCCGATAACAGGAAACCACATAAAAGTTTATCACGTGACAAAATTGATTGGAGTTTTAAAATGAAATGTGTTGCCACGCAGAATCATACTCGGGTGAACTTGTGCTGTCAGACTCTCACTTGTTTCGCTGCCTTCAAAATTTCTTTCGTGGTATAACATTCAATTCAGATGAGGCCATATATCAGTACCTTGTTCAGCTTATCGACCCTCAAGCTCAGTTCTTTCGTGAATGCCAAACTGCGAAGATCATTAAAAGAAAGCAAAAAGTTATCGAACAAACCGGGCAATATACTGTTAAAAGCCCGCTGTTTTTTATATATATAAAGAACCTCTGAAGAGCAGGAAAAAAAGCGTCAAGGCTCTTCAGACAACCCAATATTTCAAAGTAAAAGATTATTATATGCATAGTGAAACTGATTTAGATTAAATTGTAAGAAAATTGCAAAAGGATGGAATCCATAAAACGTTTCGCGAAATTTTTCTTCAAGAAGAGAGGGTTCTCCAGCGGCCGAGCGGTAAAGCCGTTGAACACTGGTAATTCGGTCCGCGGCGCGTAATGGCAAACTGCACATTCAGTTGATCAATGTTAAACGAATTTCGCATACTGCGCATGCCGAGAAGAGAATTTGGCGTAATTACGACTTTGGTCCAATTTTAAAAGAAGATAAATACGGTGTGTGGTTGATATTCTGTTATCTGGGCGTAAAAAGTTTGGGGGCTTAAAACTTGTTAGGTTGTAAGTTACTTTATTACTTAGAGGGTACCTATCGATTGTAAACGACTCAAATTACGTTTTAAGAATGATTACAAAACAAGAAACATTACAGGATATATTAGCTGAATCTTTATTGAATATACTTGTGAGAAATAAAAACAACTGCGTATGGTAAATAACTATATGTTCCATTCGTATATACTTTAACAAATTAAAGAGTAACTCCAGTCTAAATTACCGAATTAAAGTCAAGAAATTATTATAAATAACTGATATTAAATATAACATTTATGAACAAAATAAACCAAAATGAAATGAAACAGAAGGAACGCACAAATAAATTATTGCAGCATTACGCACAAATAAATTTCGGTAGTGTTGTAATTGTAAATAGTAGATAAGACCTACATGATGAGAAGGCTTGTGTAATGGTTGTTTACGCATAGCCGCCAGTATTTCCTGCCACGCCAACGGTACAGCACTGAGCATGCGCATTAAACGAAATTCGTTAACATTGATCAAATGAATGTGCGGTTTGCCATTAAGCGTCCGGGGCTCGAATCCCGGTGAACGAGCTGGTTGCGTGGTTGTCTTCCCTATGTGTAACGTGTATACTAAGCCAGTTTCTCTTAGAAAGTCCTCCACGAAGGCATCCCTCTCCTTAGGTAGGCAGCCCTCGAGGGCTTTACCGTAATCAAACAAACCATACAGAAGTGAGGTCATTAACATATTCTGTCTACCTCTAGGTATGGTTATAAAAGTCACAAAGTTACAACATAACAGAATTATGGTTATAAAATTACAATATAACATATATGGTTGCAAAATTTAACAGAGTCGAATAGTTTCGCATCGTTAACCATGTGATAATAAGAAAAAAAAGACTCGTATTAACCGTCGAGTTCCATTTAATATGCAACGAAACCCTCTATAGCAGCATACAAATATAACAAAGCAAAATCTGTAACACCTTATAAAAATTCATTTTGACATTTTATACTCAGTCTTATGATAAATATTTGAAGTTTATATAAAGACTTATATTGAACAAATTAAAACCATATGACTTTTAATTCTGCAAAACTTCTAATTAAATTAGAATTTAAGAGGAGGTTTGCCTCCTACCTATCAAATAAAGCTAAGGGAAAGGCCGGGGTTTTATATATATGTTACGGTGAAACACCGAAATCTGGGGAATGTCGACTTTCACCGATGAATGTCAACATTCACATAGTCTCTTGGTGTATGTCCGAAATATTTTCCAAATACTCTTATTTCTGACTTACACCGGTCAATGTCGACATTCACCATGGTGAATGTTGAACATATAACACTATTGTATTTTCTTCTCCGTTATTCAATCGCGAATAAATTCACTTGGAACTTGAAATAAGAACTTAAGAACATGAGAACCTAAAACACACAATACATTCAAAATGAGAAAGGAAAATAATAGAAGTTAAAAACTTACTTAATTATACAGTACGTTCTAAATGAGAAAACAAAATAACAGTTATAAAGAAACTTACTAAATTATGAGATTCAAATCTTATTTATTGCAACAACTTAAACTATTATGGCACTTTATGACCTCCCTTTTCGACTTTCACCAGAGCATATCTGTGACTGTCGACATACACCGGTGAGGGTACGAATATACAAGAATGTAGTGACAAATACGTTTTCACCGACGTATTTGGTGAATGTATTTGGTGAATTCTCCGGTGAAAGTCGACATTCTCCAATTTCGGTCTTTCACGGTAACATTTATATATATATATATATATATATGCTGCTGATTGTCACCAAAAAGGGAGGTGCACAACTATATGCTATAGCAGTCCTATGCAGAAAGTTTTAACGTTCTGAGATTACTTGTATTTGAGTTATGCGAGATGCATACATACGTACAGACGCCACGAAACAATCTCTTTTGAATAAATTTTAAACCAGTTTTATAATTCGTTTAGGGAAAAGAATCCTTACGCACAGATGTCAAGTAAAAACATTGTAAAATTGCACACGATAGCGGTCAAGATGGGTATTTTCGTTGAGAGATGGTACCCAGAATTTTTCGTGATTACAATATTTCTTTTACTTTGTACAAAGCATAAAAATGACAACTAATTATCAAAACCAAGATGAATATAGTTGTCTTTCATTTTAGTAATGAGAATAAAATTCTGCAAAGTCATATCGTAAGCATCAGTGCTCAAGTTTTATGATAAATGACCAGACGCACTCCTGTTCCATTCATTCTTATTAATTGTTCTATTGGCATTTAAATACTGTTGATAAACCATTGCAGTTTATAATTAGAGTACCAAATATACTACCTAATAAATCAAAGAAGGCGCGATAATTTGGGCAGGGGGGTGGGTAATTATGCATTACGCATGTATTAAACTATAGTCAAGTGTAATACAATTAATAACCTTAGGGAAATTTTCTTTGATTATGGGATGCACTGTTTATACACACGTGCTATCTTTCACTTTGAAGGAATCATAAGCGAAAAGTTTTCGCTATGTAATCACATTTAAAATTTATTTAATAATTAAATGAAAAACACCCAATATAATATTATTAATATTCTTTAAAATACAAAAAGTACTAAAAAAGTAAATAAAAAATCTGAAAGTTTTCAAGGCCCAAAGGAGCCTTTTTTTAATGCTTTGTGTGTTGCCTTTATTTATTAAATATCACTCTGTTCTTCGTACTTAAACCATTAAATTCAGTTCAACAACAATATCACAAAATGGTTTTAAAAAAGCATATCTTCAGAATTTCCGATACACAGTCTCGCGAGCTGGAGATAAAAATGTTTTCTTTCGTGTTGCCAGTATTGTAAGTTGAGTTTGTTAATCAAAAATTCGTTAATGTTTCACAAAATATGAAACAGATAATAAAACAAATTCCAAATTAGAGCTTTTGGATGCAGGATTACGTTATTCAAAATTGAATGGCTCTAAGTACCGTTGTTTTAATATCCCTATACGACAAACATAAATACCTTTATTCAGGTTCTTCATTACTTAATTTATTTAAATATAGTGCAGGACTCTAACGTTTGGTGGCAACAATTTGAAAAGTGATACGCCGTTTATAGCCATTTCGGCTTTCGCCGCTACTAAGGCCAGAAGTGGTGGTCATTTTTTTATGGAGGAACCTGTTTCTGTTGTTGTTGGTCCAAGCTCACTTGTCGTGATACCCCTTGTCGTTGGCAATAGCCTTTAACACCCTTACAGTTGATAGCGCGATTTAGCTCAGTTCCACCGCCCCCAATTTTGATGGACAGCACCCCGGGGCGGACAGGTGTCTACCACCCCTCTCCCCTTCCAACACACCACACAAGAGGACTTTCGGCTGGCCGCATATTTAGTGTGCAGCCATGCATCACTGACACTAAACATTTACAAACATCCGGGACTCGACCACGGCAGTCAGCACGGCAGTCAGCGAAGCTAACTATAGTGGCTACTAAACCGGTGCGACTACCGGCGACTAATTTGTCCTGGTTTAATCCAGTTTAAACCGGTTGATCCGCTTCCTCGAACCGGTTTCATCCAGTTTGATCCGGTCCAGAACGATTTGAACTGATTTAATCCACTTCAGACCGGTTTGAACCAGTTTGCATCCAATTCAAACTCATTCAGTCCGGTTTAATCCAGACTAATCTAACCGGTTTCATCCGCTTATATCCGGTTCAGGTTAAACCAGATTAAACCGGTTGCTCGCTTCCTCGAACCGGTTGATTCGGTTTAAAGCAGTTTCATCCGGTTGATCCGGTTTAAACCAGTTTAAACCGGTTGATCCGCTTCTTCAAACCGGTTTCACCGAACTGAACCAGTTTGAACCAGTTTCGTTTAACCAAACCGGATTCAACTGGATGAAACCGGTTTGAGCTCAATTAAACCGGTTAAAAGGGGATAAAACCGAACTGAACCAGTTTCAATCGGATGAAAACTGGTTCAACCGGATCAAACCGGTTTAAACCGGTCTGAATTGGATCAACCAGTTTGAATTGGTTTAAACTGGATTAAACCAGTTCAAACCGGTTGATCCGCTTCCTAAAACCGGTTTCATCCAGTTTGATCCGGTTCAGGCCGGTTTGAACCGGTTTAACCGGTTGAACTAGTTTTCATCCAGTTCAAACTGGTTCAGTCCGGTTTGATTCATCCAGTTTGATCCGGTTCAGACCGATGTGAACAGGTTTAATCCAGTTTAAACCAGTTCAAACCGGTTGATCCACTTCAGACCGGTTTAAACCGGTTTAATACGGTTGAACCAGTTTTCATCCGATTCAAACTGGTTCAGTTCGGCATTATCCCGTTTTAACCGGTTTAGTTGAGATCAAACCGGTTTCATCCAGTTTGATCCGGTTCGGTTAAACCAGTTCAATCCGGTTTAATCCGGCGACGCTCCGGGATTTGAGCCTGGGACCTCCGGTATCTCACACCCTAACCAGTACATTGTCTGGCGGCAAATGTAAAAATATAAATAAATAATTTATATAGAGAGGAGGAATTCGATTTATTGTGTCCGAAAATACCCAGTTATGGCAAAAGTCATCAAAACTATCTGCTTGTGAATGGAGATACATTCAGGAGGATTTTCGAATTTATTTTGCCCTTCATACACTTTGCACATGAAGAAAATTATTAAAACCACACGAAGCTCTAATAATCAACCACTACAAGCAAAAACCGAGCAAATTCGCAACGTTTCACAGTTTTAACAACTGGACCACTGATTAGCCTGGCTCAAACGAATCATCTGAATCCCATCATTTGTGGACAGAAAAAGGGAGAAAAAAATTCAAGCTTCAACTGCGGACAAAGATTTCGATACAAGGAGCACTTAGGCAACCGGATCTATAACACTGCTGTACATCATGATCAAGAACTATTACACATCCTATTCCAGTGATACCAAAATAGATCGCATAATCCCGGAAAGCTTCTGAAATAGCCGCTATTCTAAGACAATCCTTGCGAGGTAAGAAGGAAAAAGAGATTATCGACACTTGTATTCCCGTCTGGCGAGTTATAAAGGAGAAAGAAACACTTAGGGTCAAGTCTCGTTCTATAACCTTTAAGCGCCTTTTCAGAATAATACCTCACTTTCGTAGTAGTACCATTTCAGAGACCATTGGGGGCGGAGGAAGTAAATGAATCACATACTGAACTATTCTAAATGCAGTAGAATAAAACAGAACCTCTATTTCTTATGGGTATCTGGATGCCAGAATTATTGATGTTTTTATTATCTATATCATATTTTGTGAACCTAACAAATTTTTGACTAACAAACTCAGCGATTTGAAAGCGAGCAATGACAATACTGTACGAAGGGGGGAAAACATTTTTATCAAAAACGCGCGAGACTGTGTAACGGAAATTCTAAAGATAGGCTCATTTTAAAATTATTTTGAGTTTTATGATTTAAGTGCAAAGTACATGATATTTAATAAATAAAAGCAACACACGAAACCTTAAGGGCGTTTCTAAAACTTAAGCGAATTTTTTATTAACAAACTCAACGAAGTGAAAGCGAGTACTGGAAACACTGTACGAGTAAAAAAAAAAAAGCTTAAAACATTTTTATCTCCAACGCGCGAGACTGTGCACCAAAAATTCTAAAGATATGCTCTTCTTAAATTAATTTGTGATATTTCTGTCGAATTGAATTTTATGATTTAAGTGTAAAGAACACGATATTTAATAAATAAAAATAACACACAAAACGTTTGGGCATAATATAAAATCCGAAAGGTTTCAGTTTTTTTTGGGGTTTTTACATTGTATAATATTTTGCTTTAGTAATTATTTTTTATTTGCTAAAAAATAAAATAACATTCACAGAGATTTATAGTCGAAGAAACGCCGCTGATATTAAATAAAACTTGCACCCCTCCCCCTTGAATGGTAGTTAGCGATTCTAGCTTTCATAGTGTAGGTGCCGAGTTCGATTCCGAAGAAGACATCCATGTTTGTAAATGTATAGTTTGTGTGCGGCAGGGGTCACTCTAAATATGTCGCGACCCGAAAGTCCTCTCAAGGAGTAATTGGTAGGGGAAAAGGCGTGGGAGACCCGTGGACCCGTCTTGCCAAGATGCTGTCCTTCTAAATTCGGGGCGGGGCATAAAGTCCTACTGTCACCTACATGGTGGCCAAGGCGACAGGCTCAATCTTACCTCCTTGCCAGGACGAATTTCGTAAGCTTCCTCTGATATCAGATAAGCGGCATTAGTCAAAACAACAATAAATTAAGCAAGAATCAACCTCAAATTAACATCCGTTTCATAAAAATGTCTACCGATTTCGAGACAGTCCATTTTCGTCAAGATGCAAAAATGGTCGACTTTATTTTAACAAGTAATACTCTTCCTCCTTCAAGAAAGAGATCTTTGCCTCTTTTTCCATCAAAAAATGGTTGGTGTTTTCTACAAGGTCTACTTCAATGTAAGGCATGTTTTTGTCCAGTTTCACAAATGACACTGAACCACTGAAAGTCACTGTAGTAACCACACTGAAACATGGAATCGGGGTCCATGTTTCAGTGTGGTCACTACAGACTTTCAAATTACCTTTCCTTCAAACCACCGTAGGAAAGAACTGGCAGTTTGCATGGGCATCACTTTGTTCTCGACTGTCAACGTGTGTGGAATCCACAGAGTATACTTTTCTTTAATGTGAATGTTTTCCGAAAACGTTACGTCTATAAGATTAATACTAACTGAAAGCATGGACCGAAGTGTGGCCTATTCTGATAAATAACAGCATACACATGATCAGTGTTTGCCTGAGTAATGGATGTTTCTCTTGACCCTCAGTGAAGTACTTAACCACTCAAACCCACTAGTCATACAGAGACACTGTTCCTCATGCGGTGCTTGGTATCACTCTGGAGCCTACCTCCATGGTTTCTTCGTTAAGGTTAAAAATAGAGGGTTGTTTAAAGAGAGAAGCTTTCGCGATGGAAGCCAGGGGGGAAGGCGGGTTGTCCAGCGTCGGTCATTGTCAGGTCTTTAGTAATTACTCTCCTCGCACCGCATGTAGCTGCGCTTAAGCTGCGGTTTAGTGAAACATTTATTGACGCACAACAGAAAACTAATTCATCCTGAGCTTTGATATAAGAAACAGTTGTAGATGCAATTTCAAGTTACGGTTTGCAATAAGAATAGGACTAAATTTTTTACCTAATTAATTTTTGCATAATTTTTTTTTTCTCATTTGATTTTAATTAAAAGTAACGCATCTGCACAGGAAACAATTGTTTAATTTTGCACTTAAGTTTGAAAACAAGAATACCACAGTTATTAAAATTAAGAGGTTTATTTCAAAATTATTAGTTCAAAATTATTAGTCCCTGAGGGACTAATGTTTTCATTTTGCGATTTTGCGTCGAATCACTCTGAATGTCCGTTTCACTTTTCAAACTGTTGCCACCAAATATTGTGATAAAACAACGGTACCTAGAGCCATCGAGTTTCGAATGACGTAATCCTGCTGCGAATATGGGCAACTGGAAGCCCAAATTTGAAATTTGAAATTTGTTTTATTATCGATTTTATATTTTGTAACAAATTTTTGATTAACAAACTCAGGAATTTCAAAGCAAGCCATGGCAATGTTGTACAGAAAAAACATTTTTATCTCCAGCGCGTGAGACTGTGAATCGGAAATTCTAAAAATGTGCTCAATTTAAAATTATTTTGCGATACTGCTCTTGAACTGAATTTTATGGTTTAAGTGCGAAGAATATGATATTTAATAAATAAAGGTAACACACAAAATGTTAAAAAAAGGCCCCTTTGGACGTAATTTAAAATCTGAAACCTTTCAGATTTTTTATTTTACTAAAATTTTAAAATCTAATTAAAATGGATCCTATAACCACGCGATCTGGATTTAAACATTTAATATGCAATGAACCCTCTTATGGCGACCTCTTCCAAAAAAATTTCTCAGAGTAGAAATTAACACTTGTACCGAGCATTATCTCTTTAAGACGACCACTTCCACCAAAGACCAAAATAATTAGAAACGTGGATGATCGTATTAGAGAGGATTTAATGCATTTTACAATGCACCAATGCGTAACCTACTCAGAGCCGGACCATCTAGTAGCCCATAAACGATTGGCGACCATCTCCTTAAGACGATCACTTCCAAAAGTGACAGGCATTTCTATGGGTATAAACAAACGCTTGCACTGAATATCATCTTTCTAGGGTGGTGATCTTCACAGAATACCAAAAATCAACTATGGCAATTTCAATTATGGCAAAGTGCATGAAGGCTATCTACCTAAAGGGAGGGATGCTTTCGTGGAGAACTTTCTAAGGGAAACTGGCTCGTATACATATTACTCATGGGGAAAACTACGAAAGTGCCCATGCAGCCAGCCCATTCGCGGTATTGAAATCTCGGACCAAACTACCAGTGTTCAGCGTCTTTACCACTCGGCCGCTGATAGGCTGAAATCTGATGGATGGCTGATGGATATCTTAGAAAGGATTTTTACTTATAGTAGTTATATTAATTACAACTACGGGTAAAGCTTATGGAAACTTAAAAGCGGCCAAGCGGTTAAGTTGTTGAATACCCTGGTTGTTAGATCTGGGTTCGATTCCTAGCAAAGCAGCTTTTCGTGGTTTTTCCTATATATAACGTGGTTACGAGCTAGTTTTCCTTAGGAAGCCCTCCACGAAGGCAACCATTCTCTTAGGCAGATACTTTTCGTGCGCTTTGTTATAGTCAAGTAAATGAAATACCCTCATATACGGTCAGGTCGTAAATTTAGAACCCCTTTTTTCACGGGGGGCTGAAAAGTAGGGGATAAAACCTGCTCCTGCTCTTGAGAAAATGTGGGGGTCGTTTAAACATCTAACTTCTCTATATTCAGTTTTATACAGAGGAAAATAAAAATTGAATTCTTCGAATGAATGCAATTTTGTACAATGAAAATGTATTACTTAACGATAAACTGTAAGATAAATAACATCTTTTTTTAAAGCCATAGGTGTAGAAAGATAGATATTTGTTACACGAATGAATTTGTAGTAAATATTGAATTTTTCATTTGAATGCTATGTTCCATGTATGCGAAGTAGCTGAGTATGTGAGATAATAGTCATAACCGAATGGCTTTCAATCTTTTCACGGCTAAGGACTGTTTCTCAATTACATTGTGGTCGCTGCTTTTTGGTTAATTTTCTAATGACATATAAACAATAGTTGTTTTTATTTGAGACTTATGAATAAAATAACGTAAACTAGACTGCAGAAATTTCTTAAGAATGAAGTTAAATAATACTGAAAAATACATTATTGATGCACTTTTGTGTTTTATATATAGTAGTATTAACTACTACTATAATCCTTAAATGGAATCCTTAAATTATATATATCTATGTATAGGTATATATATAAATGGAACCAAATATAGAACAAGGTATAAAATATCTTTATTATACAATGTTCATTACCATACGTATATTTACGTAATATCAATATAAATAGTTAGTTAGGTTTCGTACATATTGAATTTATTTTTATATTTTGTATTTTTTGTATTAGATTCAGTATTGTATACGTATCTGAAGTTTAATTTTACTTGTTCTCTTTTTGGGTTACGACTTTGAGTGAGAACAATCAGTTAGGATCTGACTTTTCCTTTCTTTTAATCATTATATATATTCAAATACTACTTGATAAGTATACATAAAATATAGCAGTTTTTTAAGGTATCTATTGTTTGGTCTTGTATATCTATTGTTTGGTCTTGTTTCTTTGATTATAGCAAAGCATTCGACGGTTATTTGCCTAAGGGTAAGGGTGCCTCGTGGAGAAGTTTCGAAGCAAAACTGACTCTTATGCACGTTACACGTGGGAAAAATCTCGAAAACGCCAATACAGCCATCCCCGTCGATCCGGATTCGAACCCCGGATCGACCTGCCAGAGTTCAACGACTTTACAGCTCAGCCGCTAGTGAGCCACACACACACACACATCCACACATATACATTAAATAGTATTTACATGTCGTTTATAAAGTATAATTGAGTGCAATTTAATCATAAAGAGTTAGAAAATATTCTACGGAATTACTTCATTTCGTAGACATTTTGTTAAGCTTCACCATATTTCTTAAAGAGAATCTCAATGCTAGTTTCATTTCCAAGCTGTTTATGTACCTTATTTTTCATGTTTTGAATTATATTTAGAAAATTATTTCACTTGGTTATAGCTGAAAATGCAGTTTTTTTATTGAAGAATTATTAAGGGTAAGAAGAGAATTATGCCCTTTTTTAATTATTCTTGAAGCATTTAAATTTTTTTTTTAAAAAAGCGCACATTAATACGGATTACTGAACTAAAGTGCTCGATACAGGGCAGATTAATTAGCTACTAAATTTTGATTTTCGTTGAGTAAAAATGAATTCATCTGCATACTATAAGAAAGTAAATATTCAAAAAATGTTTTTTTTCCTATTCTTGCAGTCATAATATTTTTCTTAAATATTCAGCTAATTCATATTCAAATATTCCAATCCATTACAATAAGTAATAAATGGATACAGTAAATAAATTGCCCTATTGCATACATTAGAAATAGTTATTCTCGTAATAACAGATACGTATGTGTTATTCTCTTCGTAATTTTAAGTATATATATTTATATTTATAATTTAAAAATCTTTTAAAAGCAGCATCAAACAGCTGTCAAAATTATATTTTAAAATTATTATTTAGAAATGCGCTTATTATTTATCAATTCATTTCCAAGTTTCAAATCGGATAAATGGACTTGCGAATAAAATAGCACATTAAAATACGGTCACTGAACTACAGTGAGCAATGAAAATTTTAACAAAGGTTTCGTACTTTATCTTATGAAAACAAAATATTAGAATCTAATTAAATGTTTCACTTATTAGAAAAATAGAAAATATAAATATTTGTGAATAAAAAGAAATTATCTTTAAAAAAATAAAATTTAAATGAAAAAAATAAAAGAATTACAAAATATTGCAGAAATTACATAAAACAGCGAATAAACTTATTCGGCACAAGCTTGCTAAATGTAAAACAGATTGTACAGTCAGAAAGCTCGCCTTGTCACAGAAATATACTGTTCATCGGGTTTAAAGGTTATTCAGACTAACGTGCGAAGTTTAGTGAGTAACTTGTATTTTCCTTTGAATGTATAAACTAGCCAAAAAAATTGAGCACTTGACAATTAGATGCAAATTTAACAGATGGATTGAAGGAACCCTACTGCAACGTACCACTTTGTGTAAGCATTTTCGTGGATTTCCTTAAGGTATGTAAATATGAGCCCATTTTCCTTAGAAAATTCTCCATGAAATCATGCCTAGCCAACCCTCATATGTTTTGACATATTTAACACAAAATCATGCTTAAGATGATTAATTAATTAATTTTATGTTAGATGATACGAAAACGTTTTCAAAAACTAGGATGCTTTCCGTAAACAATTAGTATTAATAAGCGCTGTTCAACTGGAATTGGGTTGGATTATTTGTTTATAGCAGTGGTTTTCAGCCGACTTATATGTACCTGTATGTATTGCTTAGAGGGGGTGGAAGTAAATTCCTGAACGAAAACAATGTAATAATGAAATGTTAATAAACAAACAAATATAACTTTTCGTATCTTATGTAATTTGTCTCCATTCTGATACCATGTGCATCATTTATTTCTGATATACTGATACTGAATGAGACCTAAAAACAATTTTTGTTTTAAATATATCTCCCCTTATGATCCCTGACACAGCCGTTTACTTTCCCCTTCCGTAATTAACGTCAGTCTCCTGCTCTTGACTGCATTTGCCAAGCCACCCAAGTAAATCAAACCAAATTAAAGAAGCTTATTCATTCTACTCTCCAAATTGAGCTCCAAATTAGTCATACGTGGGAGCTTTTCGTATTCATAACGTAAAACGTATCAAAACGTAAAATTAAATAAATTTAATTATTTAACTTGGTTATATAGAATTCCAGTTTTGAATTTATCTCTTGTTTCCAAAAATCTGAGCAGGAATAATTGTGTAATAAAGCATAAACCGATAACTTTGAAATTCAGAGGATAACTTAAATGGCCTTTGACCACTAGCAGCCGAGAGGTAAATATCGTTGAATATTGGTAGTTCGACTGGCGTTCAAACCATGGCGGATGTGCTGTTCACCAGGAAATTTTCGTGTTTTTCTCCATGTGTAACATAAATACGAGTCAGTTTCTATCAGACGTATGAAATAATTTTTGTCAACTACCCTCTATAAACAGTCCTCCATGAAGGCATCCATATTCACTTCGGCAGATAATCTTATGGTACTTTGCCATAACCTAAATAATCTGATTTGATGATCATGCTAATTTTTTCTCATACTGAAGCCTGTGATGCTTTAATTAATGTTTTATTTATCATAAACTGTGTTAACTGCTTTAAATTAACCAAATCAGGATTTTTTTCTGTTAGATTTCCTTTTTGAAATTTTTGACATCATTTTAGAAGCCTAAATATGTCAGATCGTTTTAGTAAGACGTATTATTTGTAACTGTTTTACATGTAAGTACAGAGAATCTCATGACGGCGAACTCTAAAAGTGTTTCCTACAAAATAAATAAATGGGCTTTTATACATTTGCCCCTCTAATGCAACCATCTATATAAGTGGCCTAAAAATCGCTTGAAGCGGCCGTTAGTGGTCGCATTAGATAAGTCTCATTATATTTGCATTTTTGTGGCATTTAATAATTTTACACGAAATTAAACACGAAATTTGCTAACACAAATTCTTTCGCATTAATTTTGAATTTTATTTAACTCAAATTTATTCAATATTTCGAGTTCTGGATAATCAAATTAGCGGTATCATTCTAAAGCTGCAAAATGTAATTAAGAAGCTCAGCTTCGTTTTTAATGATTCATTTTATCACGCCACTGGGGAAAAAAATTATATCTGAGTTTTCAGATTTTCAATTACGTCCAAAGGGCGTTTTTTTAATGTTTTGTGTGTTACCTTCATTTATTAAATATCATGTTCTTTGCACTTAACCATAAAATTCAATTCAATAGCAATGCCGCAGCATATCTTTAGAATTTCCGATACACAGTTCCGCGCGCTGGAGACAAAAAGGTTTTTCCACCCGTAGAGTGTTGCCATTGCTCCCTTTTAAATCGCTGAGTTTGCTACTCAAAAATTCGTTAAAAGTTTTTCAAAATATAAAATCGATAAGAAATCAAATTCCAAATTTCAAATTTGGTCTTCCACATGCCCATATTCGTAGGAGGATTACGTCATTCAAAATTCGATGGCTCTATGTACCGTTGTTTTGTCACAATGAGAGAAATATACATACATTTATGCAGATTTTTCATTATTTAAAGGAAAATCTGAAAGCTTTCATATTTCATATTGCGCCCAAAAGGATTTTTTTTAACATTTTGTGTGGTACCTTTATTTATTAAATATAATGTTCTTTGCACTTTACCATAAAATTCAATTCCACAGCAATATCACAAAATATTTAAAAAGCGCAAAATTTAAGAATTTCCAATACACAGTTTCGGTCGCTGGAGATACATTTCTTTTTTTCGTACAGTGTTCCCGTTGCACGCTTTTAAATCGATGAGTTTGTTAATTAAAATATTCGTTAAAGTTTTGCAAAATTGGGAATAGCTAATAAAACAAATTCCAAATTCGGAATTTCAAGTGCTCATGTTTGGTTGGAGTACTGTGTTATTCAAAATTGGATGGCTCTAGGTACTGTTTGTTTTTGAAAATGCGAGAAACATTCATGCATTCATGCAGAATCTTCATTATTTAGTTTCTTTAAATATAATGCATGGCAATAATATTTTGTAGCAACAGTTTGAAAATTGAATCAACGCAGGAAGTGAAACCACGCAAAATGTCGTTTTGAGACTAATAGCCCTTTGGGTCTAACGCCCCTTTGGGCAAAAAAAAAAAAATAAATAAATGTTAAATTAGCAAGTTAAAAGTCAGAAATAGCAACATTTAACCGATAAGAAAGTCAGAACTCTTTACTACCTCTCTCGAAAAATGCAATTTTGAATAAAATGATAGTTTTGCTTCTTTATTAAATTATTCTTATAACAGGGTTTGCATGAATGGATTATATTCTACTACAAGAAATTTTTGCATACCAATAAATTGCCAGAGTTAGGGACAGAAAGTACAGTAAACCCTTTCTAAGATGACCACCGGTTCATAAGATTTTGGGCTTTTGCGAATTAGAGAAATAGCTCTCAGCACCGATGTCCAAGTTCTCAGAAATACTGATCATCATAGAAAGTACACTGTTCACATTCGGAAGTGCATTATTCTATAAATGAAAGTACATTAAGCCGATTCGATTGCGTGTATGGCCGTATCTATTTATATATAGGAAAAATTTTAATATAAAATAAATATAGTGTAAAATATGTTACCGTTAAAGCGTATAATTAAGTTATTTCCTCGAATAAGTAAGTATTTGGCGGGGGGAAAACTAGCCAAGCCGGTTTAGCTAATTATTTTAAAATAACTATATTAATTAGTATAGAATATAATATTCTATAAACTAACTAATGATAAATGCCGCCCAGACGGTGTAGTGGTTAGGGGCGCCAACTACGATACCTAACGGCTTGGGTTCGAATCCAGAGGAATGCATAGTTCTAATTGTCCGTCCCTTCATAGGAGGAAAAGATGGCCCACCTATTAGGTGATTGCATAATAAAGTGACAACTGCTTCTGGTCAAGTCGAAGTCGCCTGAGGGACCATCATTCATATTAAAAAAAAAAAAAAACTTAATAACAAACAAAACTTTCTAAGGTTTCAGGTTTCAAACTACGTCCAAAGAGGGCGTTTTTTTTAACGTTTTGTGTGCTACCTTTATTTATTAAATATCATGTTCTTTGCACTTAAACCATAAAATTCATTTAAATAGCAATGTCGCAAAAGAATTTTAAAAAAGCATATGTTTAGAAGAATTTCTGATACACAGTTCCGCGCGCTGGAGATAATTTTTTTTTCGTATAGTGTTGCCATTCCTCGCTTTTAAATCGTTGAGTTTGTTAATCAAAAATTCGTTAAAGTTTTACAAAATATGAAATAGATAATAAAACAAATTTCAAGTTTGGGCTTCCAGATGCCCATATTCACAGGAGAATTACGTCATTAAAAATTCGATGGCTCTATGTACCGTTGTTTTATCACAATGCGAGAAATATGCATATATTTATGCAGATTTTTCATTATTTAATTTCTTCGAATATAATGCAGGACTCTAACATTTTGGGGCAACAGTTTGAAAAGTGATTCGCCGTTTATAGTGATTCATCGCAAAACGAAAAGGATAGTCCTCCAGGATCAAAGTCTCTTTGGACTTAAAAAAAAAAAAAAAAAACCTAATGATAAACCGTTAAAGTGGAAAAAAAAATGACACGATAAAATATCTGTCGTTCTATAAATTAACTGATGATAAACCGTTAGTGTTTAGAAAATTATATTTCATATTACGGATAGATTAAATAATAACGGAATGCATAATATAATATTATTGCTAGATTCGTTAAACCGTAATAAAAAATAAGACTATACTATGCCAATAGTTCTGTTTAGCAGCTTTCGTGTGCCGTCTTTACTGACAATTCATCATTTATCAACACTTTAATGTGAACAAGCTGTTAGCTTCTAGTTAGGGATGGATGAAATTTAGTTTAAAGACCGGCAATCATTATTTAACAGAGGAGAAACATTTGCTCCCCGTGAATTCTTTCCTTCCGGGGGAGGTGGGTCGGTTTCCTTTTAAAGAAACGGGTGAAGCAAACCACGGGGGAGAACATACGATTTTCAAGCAGGCAAGTTGGAAAAACCTGCTATCGAAATGACCTTGCTCAGCTGCAGCCAGCTCAACGTCTTACCCTTAAAACCTCCCTCAAGAGAACTCGCTATAATCCTGCTCGTTTGGCAGGTTTCCCCATCTCCAATCGGCGACATTATTTGGCGAGATTTTAGAGTTTCTTTTTTTCCGTTCCTTATTTTCCGAGTGACATTTTTTCCGTTCCTTATTTTCCGGGGACATTCTTTCCGTTTCTCTTTTTTCCGGGTGACATTTTTTCCGCACACCAGCAAAGAGAGATTTCCTGTTTCTTATTAGGGATCTTTGAATGAATTCAAGGTCAAAGAAAAAGGGGGCATGTTTTATGAAACAAGCTAACACAAAGAACACAAAGTTTCATTCTGGTTGCTTAAACAAATATTCCAGTTAATTTTTTTCCCTTAAATTTATCGAAATTCATAACTTCTTCACTTAATGGGGAAATGGAATGGATGAATATTTTTACTTGAAATAATGAGTAAATCAATATTTATCCTATTTTTTATATCAAAATTTACAAAATATTCTCACATTGCAGATAAACATTAAATCTGAAGGCATAGAACTCGTAAATTGATTTGCTTTAGGAAAGAGAATAGCTGTGGTGTTTCTTAGCCTATAAATTACTCATCTACCAAAAATTCACACTAATCTGTAAAAGATAATTCTGAAGATATTAAATTTGTTTTGAAAGAAATATTTTAATTTCCGTTCGTTTGAAAAAATATAATAAATTACAATTCATTTTAACAACGTAAAACATTTAAGCCTAGAATTCCGTAATGCACAATAATTTTTACGTTATTTAAACGGAACTGAATTGAATTATTATATAATAATAAAACACTCGAATATTTGCCCAAGGGGAAGAACGTCTTCGTGGAGTACTTTCTAATCGTTATTTGAAATGAAAAAGTGTGTGTGTGTGTGTGATTGTAGCAAAGCCTCGAGGGCTATCTGCCTAAGGGGAGGAATGCCTTCGTGGAGGACTTTCTAAGGGAAACTGGCTCGTATACACATTACACATGGGGAAAAAACCACGAAAACGCCCATGCAGCCAGCCCGTTCGCGGGATTCGAACCTCGGACCGAACTACCAGTGTTCAGCGACTTTACCGCTCGGCCGCTAGTGGGCCGTTATTTGAAATGAAACTTTAAAATTTACACTTTTGCTTTTAATTTATTTTAATTTTTATTCTACTTTTACTTTGCACAGCATTCAGTACGTGAAATCATCAATAATAATATAATAATGATAATAAAAATGACATCATACAACTAAAAGTATATACTACTTCGTAAATTTCAATAAATTAATTACTGAAAATATTAAGCATATCAATGGCAGCGTTGAACCTAATAGTTTTAAGACACGAATTACAATACAATTTTCACTACACGGACGAATGAAAAGAATTCTCCCACTTTCATTGCAATATTTCAATTATTTTCGCAATTAAAAAAATTTAGTTAAAACGTTTTAGTAGAAAATGATGCGATTTTCACTCATAAAATCCTCTTTAGCATTATTCTCTTTCATTTTGGCACCACTGCGTAGCTTTTCTAAGACATAAATAGGTTTCGTTAATATATGTTCCCCTATATTATATGTATTTTTCATATTTTTGTCATTAATAAATTAATGTTTAAGATAAAAATGATACGGGTTAATTTATAAGCAATGTAAAAACTAGAAATCTGAGGTAATTAATTTCTGAGACAGAAATAGTTGTTTTAAGACGTAAATAAAAAAGATAACAATAATCAAAAATATTAATGCTCCTAAAATATATCGTGATTTTTGCTTTTTGATCCACCTGGGGTTAAAAAAAAAATCTATTTTCATTAAATGATGTTTTTCGCATTTCTCTAAGAAGTGCGCAAAGCTTGTTTCATACAACTTTAGTTTTAGTAATTATGAAGAAACTTTATACTTGTTTCCCAAACAAGTATTTATTTATGATAATTTTAGAATCTATGTGACAGAGTACTCATCTTCAAATATACGTCAGTGTCAATAAGTTTAACTACAAATTATTAAACATTTCTGGGAACTTGAAACTTGGAAGGTTTAATTTTAAAATTTCCATTTCACATATTACACAGTCATCTTCAAAGCTCTTTGGATACAGGTCAATAATATTTGTTTATTATTTCATCCTAAACATGTGGAAGAATTTCCTAAAATTATTCGAATATTCATAATTTTTACTGTTAAATATTTAATAATTATACATTAACTGAAATACATTTATAGTACAGAGGAAATGCTAAAAGATATTGCAGGTCATGTATTATGTGTCATTGGAATATGGCAATAATAATAGTAGAATTTGACTGAAAAAAAAAAAAAAAAAAAAAACAGATGTTTCAGCTTTTTAGAATGGAAAGTGGACATCTTTACAGTAAAATCTTAGAGGAAAGTTTTACTGTGACTCAACTTAGGAAGACACTGGAAATTTATGGTGGAGGCGGGGTCCCTTTCTTTGCTAAACAGCTGCGTTGAAGTGTGAAATGCTATCTTCAGTATACTTGTAATTGGCTGATGACTCAGAACAGTAAACTGAACTTGCTCGTATTCTAATGACATTTCTCTAGTCTACATCACTACATCGAGAGCACAAAGAAGTTTTTCTTTAAAATTAAATTTGAAAGGGATCTCAAATATAATTCTTCATTATAAAGGTAAGTTAAAGATTTGTAATATTACATAAACTAAATTCTTATAATTTCAAACTTACTAAAAATTCAATTTAACTAAACTTTTAATCCATTTATCCAAAAATCCAAACTTATCACCATTAACAATGCAAATGTCTTTTAATATTAATAACGTATTGTTATATTAACATGAAATATTTTTATGATAAATATAAAATATAAATATATGTTTCCATACATTAAGAAACATAATGACAGGCCAAAAATAAAAAACAATTTTTTTTTTAACTTGTCCTGCGCTATAGCTGCAGGATTGAAGTAAAATAAACTTAAAGCATCTAAAGTTAAAATTAAATTGGAATCAAAGGAAGGCAATTCCTTGACGCTATAAATAACTGCAACCGTGTATAAGAGGTTTAACACAATATCTAAACAAATTTAAAATAAGAATTCATAGTAGCACAAACTCGAAAAATAAAAATGCGAAAGGGAAAAACATACAAAATTATAAAAATTATTCGTCTTTTACTGGAATTCCAATTTAAAACTCATCAGAAGAAAATGAATTAAAGCTTCATAATAGTCGATTAATACGTTTCGAAAACATATTTTGTTGTCCTGGTTCATTTGAGATCTAAAACCGTAAAAAGAATCAATTAAATTTTCATTTAAGACATTAAAATTCATATAAACCGAAAAATGGAATCTGAAATGTACGAGAATTTTCTCTACACGCTTTCGAAAACACTTGGAAAAAAGAATAAAACATAACATTGTGCCAAATTAACTACTCAAAAAAATCTTAAAACTTTTCATTATGCAAATTGACCTTTCAAAAAAAAAACAAATTGGTTTAAAGCCAATATATGCAAATCCGAAATTCAAAAGCAATTACAAATAAAGAGCAAAGCAAATGTACCTTAAACCAAATTGTCATTTAAACAACACTCAAAAATTGGGTGATCCCCGATTATGCTAAACTAAACTTCTAATACCAAGAAAACGAAAAACTTTTCATAGAGATTTCTATTTTATTTTTCAGATTTTTGTCATTAATAAATTAATTATGAAGATAAAAAGAAAATTAATAGGGCTTAATTTATAATCAAGGTTAAAACAGGAAATCTGAGGTCTTTCATGATAATTCATAGAAACTAAATAGTGTTAAAGTAGGTCCATTATGTCGATTGATATGCATTAATATCATTTATTGTCCTGTGGCTTAATTTTAGAAAACATCTGTTAAACGAATTACTCTTGGCTTGAATAAAGGTATTCTGATAAGGATATGTATGAATTCGAAACAGAAGTTGTTTTTCAGGAGAAAAGATTGCAGATAAAATAGTTCATATATTCTGTGTATATTGTCTAAGAGATGATGCAAACATGATTTTTTTTTTTTTTTTAATTTTATTTTTTTAAGTTCTTGGTATGTATTTCTAATGTCTTCGAACTGCAAATTCATCGGCAAATCTGAACTCCAATAATTCAAAACATAAACAATTCGTTTAACAAACGAAATAAGAGTGTATAAAATTATTGAAAACTTTATTTATATTAATGCTTTTCGTGTTTTATTGCATACATTTAAAATATTTTTGAAACATTCTTATTTGAGAATTTAATTATACGGCTTAGAAACAACGAAAATTATACTGCAGCTAAAATTGTAATTGACAGGAAAGTAATGCAATACATTAATATTAAGATTATTATATAAAAGTTTTAATTGTCAATTTTTGTGCTTATGTATGTTTAAATGTCTGTAATTCCATTATCTTCGGTTTTTATAGCTATAATTCTGCCTAAAATACAAATTTTTCTTATGTCCTTTCATTCTTTTATTGCCAACCAGCGGCCGAGCGGTAAAGACGCTGAACACTGGTAGTTCGGTTCGAGGTTCGAATCCCGCAAACGGGCTGGCTGCATGGGCGTTTTCGTGGTTTTTCCCATGTGTAACGTGTATAAGAGCCAGTTTCCCTTAAAAAGTCCTCCACGAAGGCTTCCCTCCCTTTAGGCAGATAGCCCTCGTGTGCTTCGCCATAATTAAATAATCCAATCCAATCTATTCTTTAATCATTAAATTAAAGTGTTTATGTCTGTATACGCTAAATTTGCATTAACCTTGATTTTTAAAATGATGCGAAAAACTAAACTTTAAATATTAAGCAATATTAAATTCGATAACAGGCGTAAAAGTCAACAAAATATTAATTCCAAATTGCCCGAGATATGTTTTTGCTTGTATATGTGTGTATATTATGTAAATATGTGTGTTTACATGTATATGTGTGTATTCAATATCTTCCTTTCTTTTGTCTTTCGTATCCTATCTTACTAATTTTCTTACTTTTCATTTGTTTCAATATTCATATAAGTTTTACGATTTGCTTATTATTTCTTTATGTATCATTAGTTTTAAAATTAAAACATACCTTTTAATTTTACATTTTATTTGATTTTAATCATTTTAATCGTTGTTTTATTTGTTTAATTTATAATCATTTTTCATTCACTGTTCTTGATGGCTTACAGTAGGAGTCTGACACCTTTAGTTCCTAAATTAAACCCAGGTTTAGTAAATATCAATGTGCATAATTTTAACCTCTAAAGAATTGTATGCTTTTTCGAATTATCCCGGCAAAGATTAATCACACAGAAACTACATACATTACAGAAGCTAGTTAATCAGAAACTTATTGTAATGAATTTTTACATTAATCCTTCCAGATTTCAGTTCAGGAAATTAATATAATAAAAACATTAAAAAAAATTAATATAGCATTAATTCAGAAAAAAATCTGAAAGGTTTCAGATTTTAAATTACGTTTAAAGGGGCGTTTTTTTAACGTTTTGTGTGTTACCTTTATTTATTAAATATCATGTTTTTTACACTTAAACCATAAAATTCAGTTTAACAGCAATGTCGCAAAATAATTTTAAAATCAGCAGATCTTTAGAATTTCCGATACACAGTTCCGCGCGATTTTTTTCCTCATAGAGTGTTGTCACTGCTCACTTTTAAATCGGTGAGTTTGTTAATCAAAAATTCGTTAAAGTTTTACACAGTATGAAATAGATAATAAAACAAATTCCAAATTTGGGTTTCCAGATGCCCATATTCGGGTGGAAACGTACATTATTCAAAACTGAATGGCTCTAGGTACCGTTGTTTTATACCAATGCAAGAAATATAGATACGTTTAGGTAGATTCTTCCTTATTTAATATCATTAAATATAGCACAGGGCGATAATATTGGGTGGCAACAACTTGAAAAGTGAATCGGACATTTATAGTGAACCAACGCAAAATGCCGAAATGAAAATAATAGTCCGACAGAGCAAATTGCACCTTTTTTGGACTAAAAAATTAATTTATTTTGCTTAATTTTTATTCGTTAAATATTTATACTGGTTGCAATAATCTTTTTCACAAGCATATTACTCTCTCCTGATAGTATAAACAATAAATTGTAAAAATTTAAATTTGATCAATCTTAGCTACATTTGCGCTAGATTTTTCACACTAAAAGTTCTAAATTTTTAGCCCAAAAAGGCTATTAATTTCGTTTCGGCATTTTGCGTTAGTTCACCATAAATATCGTTTCACTTTTCAAATTGTTGACACTAAATATTACAGCCCTGTGTTATATTTAAAGAAATTAAATAATGAAAAATCTGCATAAACGTATATATATTTTTCGCATTGGGGTAAAACAAAGGTATCTAGAGCCATCCAATTTTGAATCATGTAATCTTGCACCAAATATGGGCATCTGGAAGCCCGAATTTGGAATTTAAAATTTGTTTTATTATCGATTTCATATTTTATAACTCTTTAGGGTGTTTCTGATTAAAAAACTCAACGATTTCAAAGCGAGTAATGGAAATTTTGTACAGGAAAAAAAAAAAAAAAAAAAAATATTGCTAGTGCGCGAGACTGTGTATCGGAAATTCTAAAGATATGCTCATGCGATATTGCTGTTGAATTCAATTTAATGGTTTAAGCGGGAAGAACATGATATTTAATAAATAAAAGTAGCACACGAAACTTTAAAAAAATGCCCCATTGGGCGTAACGTCAGATTTTTTTTTAAATTTCGTATGAACTAATTTTGTCCCTCTAGCCGTTTACTTGCAGTAAGTTTTTCACTGGCTTTACCCTTGTCTCGTTTCTGGCTTGATTATTCATTTTCTTTTCAATATTTATTTATTTCATGGATAACTTATATGGCGCTCCCTTCCCCGAATCAAAGCACAGAAGCAGAATATTTTGTATGTTTGGTTAATTAAGTGGAAATTTTTTAAGTTAATTGCTCTTATTTTTTTATTTTCATCTTATTCAGTGTTTTATTGCCAATAAAATAACGTTACAGAAAGAGCTATTTTTTTACAAATTCTGCAAAATTTTTTAAAGGTTTAAACAAAAAGTAAATAAAAATTAACACAAATCATTGTTTATATTTTAATTTTTTTTTTATCTGTGGAGGAAATGTATTTTGTACTATTATAGCTTGCTAAAAATATTTATTCTAGTTTCTTATGGCATTCGGCGTCATCCTTGGCAGACAAAATTTAAAATTTCTCGTCTCAGTTGCTATTTGGCATGATATACTCATTCATGTAAACCACGAGAGTAAATTCTACAAAGTATAAAGACGAATCTGCAGTCAGCTGTCGGAGCTCTGCAGAATGAGAAAACAGAAAAGTTAGACAACAGATTAGAAAGCTGTAGAAGTGATAATAATAATTTAATAATTTAAATAATAATTTAATAGGTTTCATCTCCGAAGAAAATTAAATGGCAGAAACGTTAGAAATCTACCCTTCCTTTAGCCAGTCCATCATACCCTAAGACGATGTAGATTGTTTGAGTACGAGGCTTCATGTGAAAACATACTAAGTGTTGGAAGAGGAATTTAAAGCAGAACTGTATTTCTACACGTTAGACATTGCTATTCGTTCTGTAGAAGAAAGATTTGAACTTACTCGGGAATACGGAGCATACTACGGTACAGTTTCCTGTACGACGTAGGAACCCTCAAACATCTTTCAGAGAACTTTTGAATAGACGCAAAGACTAGAAATTGAAACTCACAAATAAACATTCGAGTAATCTGAACGCTTCGGAACTTTGTGATGAACTGGAAGATCTGTCAAAATACATCGTTCCTGGAGCGGAGCCCCTTGTCAGTTTAGAATATGTATAAAATCTTGAATGTTTTGCAAATATACTGGAGTGGAACTTCGAATTTTGCTGTCCTTTCCTATAACAGTTGCAAGTGCAGAGAGATATTTTTCAAAATTAAAATACATACAAACTTGTTTAAGATCTTCTATGACGGAGACTAGGCTGACAAATCTTGTTTTAATTTCTAGAGAGCAAGATACACCTAAAGAAATTAATCTTTCTGACTATGTTCGAGAGTTTTCGGAAATGAAGGCAAGGAGCTTTTATAAAATTATAGCTAATATTATAAAATAAAAGTTGTTACCCTGGTGAAAAAAAAATCATTCAAAAATAAATATTTACACATATTTTGGCGCAATTGAAAAATATGACTATTCTTCAGTCTTGTAGATTTCTTTACTTCTGACGAAGAGGGACCTAAACCTGCTTTCCCTAGAAATTGTTTGAGATCTTAACATAAATCTACACCAAACTTAAGGTTATTGTGTTACTAATTTTGTTTCACTCGGCGTGTTTCTCTTCTATTTTCACAGAATATATTGTTTTCAATGTTTTATAATATAACCAGTTATTTAAGTTTGCTAAATTAAGCGAAAAAAACTTAGATTGGTGCAGATTTTATAAAAAAAATTCGAAACATATTTGTATGTAAAACCTCTTGGATTTTATATAAAAATCTCCGTAAAACTAAGCTTTCTTACTTTTCTTAATGCTATGCTTTACGTGACATGTTCCTTTAATTATATAGACTTATTCATTTATTATCAGTATGTATCTCAGTGAAAGGAGAGAAAAGTCTGTTTCTCGCACGCACACAAAAAGTCTTAAATAACTGATTAAAATCATCTGATATCAAATACCCAGACTAAAGCAAATTTCACAGTTGATCAAGGGAAAATATTTTCCTTTTTATTCTTTCTTCATGTTACGTACCTTTCAACTGGTTCCCTAAGGATGTGCTTTTATTTTTTAACAAATATTCCAGATGTAATAAAATTCATCATAAAAACACTGGTTCGTGAAATCCTTGATTTTTTTTTAACTTTTTAAAAATTTTAATTTTAATTTTTATTTTTAAGCACATTAAATTTATTGAGGGGGGCCCAGGAAATATTTTTGCATAGGGGTCCAAGAGTTCTAGTTACGCCACTGTTTGTAATAGGAGGTTAAAGAAGAAACAAACGGTTTTGTTTCCTTTATCTGAATTTTCTTGATTATTGTTTAACAACCCATTTTCAAAGCCATAAACTACTGTTTTGAACTATTGACTCAAAGTTTTCCTTAGAATTTGCAGTGCTTTTCTAGATTCGATGGATGGTAGGACGTCATCACTTTGCTATCAATTTCTGCCTGTTCTTTAAACACCTTTCATAATTAGTTTTTATACAGGTTGTCTCAATATCGTTGCGAACTGACACAGATTCTGAAAATGAAAGCTCATAACTTCTTTGACTGATATTTGAAACATTAGCTAAAGCCTGCAATTTCTTCGAAGCTTCTTCTAGACAAAAGCCACATTTTCGGGAACAGATTTTAAAGGATTTTGAGAGCTTTGCCCGTGCTTTGTCTATTACATGTACTGCCTCTAACAGAGATATCGTCTTACTTATCTCTTTCCTAGCAGGGGCGTAGCTAGAGGGGGGCATCTGTCCCCGGGCGCAGAATTCAAGGGGCGCCAAACTGATGTTACGACATTTTAGAATTAAATGTTTTCCATCCTTGGCAAGCAGTAGGGGGCGCGAAATCTTCAGTTATCCCTAGGCGCTGAAAACCCTAGCTACGACTCTGTTTCCTAGAGTTTGCATTTTCCCAAAATTCAGTTATGTTCATCATCTGCTGAATATTTCCAGTAATGTCATTTGAAAGCTTTTAGAATACCTTAAAATTAAAGTCTGAATGTTGGAATTTGTGGCTTAAATCTTTTCGCTTGGCATTTCGACAGGGTACAAGTTAAGCACGGAAGCAAATTTAAAAAAATGCTCCTACCAATGATTTATTCAAATTTCAAAATTTACGTTTCTAACCTGCAGAAAGATTGTTTTCTATCTGTTTATTAACCTTGAGGTTGTTAGCATGGAAATTCCTTTCCTTGCTTTTTCTTTAGTCTGGAAACATTTTCCAATTCCTTTCCATTCGAAGACTTTTAAGATACGATAATACTAGTATACAGAACTTCATAAACTCCTTTTATAACTCGCTGGGAACATTATCTATCTATCCCAAAATGGAAGGTTTTGAATGCAAAGACCTTAATAGATGGGACATAACTTGTACTTCCAACTCTTATCACACACAACTAGTATTCGGGAAGATGAGCCAGAGTCCCTTAAAAAGTCCTTCATGAAAGCAATTAGTTCCAAATCATTTTCACTTCAAAAGTGTTCCTCCGTTATTGACAAGCAAGCAAATATATCATTTTAATAATACAAATGAATCCACTGATCCTGTTTTCGAATATCAATTTTAAATCCATTCTTGGATGATGTCATCTTGCAGTTAGTTACATAAGTTAGCCGTGGAAACGTTGTACAGAAAAAACAGTTTTATCTCAAGTGCGCGAGAATGTGTATCGAAAATTCTAAACACAGGATCATTTGATAATTATTTTGCGATATTGCCGTTGAACTGTATTTTATGATTTAAGTGCGAAGAACATGATATTTAATAAATAAAGGTAACCCGTGCATTGTCTGTTATATGTACTGCCTCTAACAGAGATATCGTCTTACTTATCTTTTTCCTAGCAGGGGCGTAGCTAGAGGGGGGCAAGGGGGGCATCTGTTCCCGGGTGCAGAATCCAAGGGGCGCCAAACTGATGTTACGACATTTTAGAATTAAATGTTTTCCATCCTTGGCAAGCAGTAGGGGGCGCGAAATCTTCAGTTATCCCTGGGCGCTGAAAACCCTAGCTACGACTCTGTTTCCTAGCGTTTGCATTTTCCCAAAATTCAGTAACACACAAAATGTTGAAAAAACGCCCCATTGGACTTAATTTGAAAATTTAAAATTTGAAACTTTTCAAATTTTCTTTTTTTATTTTTTAAAATTATTGTAGTAAGTTAAAGAACTTTCAAAACTGCTGAAATTTTTGGCGACCCCCTGCTGCCTGTCCCGTGACCCACAGTTAGTAAATCATTAATGTCATAAATAAAATATATTCCATGTGTAAAAGTTGCAATAAAATTCAGAACACCTAAAAATGTAATAAAAATACTGCGTGGACATTTATTTTATGATTTCAGAAAAAATTTGCATTGATATTTGAAGCTGTTCTTGAGTGATGTTTAATTAATTGCCGTAATCAGATAAACCAAAGCAAATCTTTAATGCCATAAATAAAATATATTCCATGTATAAAAGTTGCAATAAAATGCAGAACACCTAAAAATGTAATAAAAATAGTGCGTGGAGAGCATTAATTAAGAAAACAAAAAGGAATAATAAAAGAAGCATTATAATAAAGTGAGCGGATTCCTCTAATGGCCAAGAGGCTCACCAGTGGCAGAGCGGTAAAATCGCTGAACACTGGTAGTTCAATCCGAGGTTCGTATCTCGCGAACGGGCTGGCCGCATGAACGTTTTCCCATGTGTTACGCGTATATGAGCCAGTTTCCCTTATAACGTCCTCCACGGAGGCATCCCTTCTCTTAGGCAGATAGCCCTCGAGGCCGTCAACAAATAAACGAAACCTCTGATAGACAAACGGCGAAGTCGCTAAACTTCGGTTTACCCTTCTTTGAATCCCGGCGAATGCATTGTCTACATAGACGGTTTCGTGGTTTTTCTCATGTGTAACGTTGGTACGAGTTTGTTTCCCTCAAAACGTGCTAAGCGTAGGCATCTCTCACCATAGCTTTCGAGTTTCTCTGCCTGGATAAATTAACCTGACCTGAGGAGACGAATGTTTCATGGACTCGTCTTTAAATGTTGCAAATGCCTTTAAATGCTGCAAAGAAAGTATATTACACGTGTAAAACATGTAAATATAAAATGACGAACAGCGAGTTGTTTTCTCTGTTCCAGAAACAGGTAAACGGGTAAAAGTGCATAGGCCACCAGAATCTTCATTTTTCCAAAATTCTTGTTGTCGAGACATTCTTACGTGTTCTCAAAAAGAAAGTATTTGTATCCCTATCAATATGAAAGCGCTGTGTTTGAAAGAAATAAACTAATATTCAACATACTACTTCAGAAATGCAACGTGGCTACCAATATATTTGGAATTTTCTGCTATGAATATTTCTTCCCCAATCACCAAACCCTCAAAAAGGTTTCTAGCTTCTTGATGAAATACTTTCAGAAATGTTCAGCGAA
Organism: Stegodyphus dumicola; assembly: GCF_044657685.1. Classification (NCBI taxonomy): domain Eukaryota; kingdom Metazoa; phylum Arthropoda; class Arachnida; order Araneae; family Eresidae; genus Stegodyphus; species Stegodyphus dumicola. The sequence continues at coordinate 12,721,068 of NC_140772.1, read as the reverse complement.
ATTTTCTCCAGTTTCATTTTAAAAGCTTTTTTGCAGTACCACTCTCGTTTTGTACAGGAATGTTTGATCTTCAAAGGAATTTCTTATTATGTTTACAAACATTACATTCACCATCATGTCTGCCTTTATGAGAAAGTTATGTACGCTTTGAAATAGTAAACAGACTTTCACCGAGCAAACTAAATACCTTATTAAAATGAAAGGCTCTTAGGTCAGTATACATGGCCTGAATCAATAAAATTCACTCTATACGTTACTACCCTCGCGAAACTAAAAGGATGTTTTACGTCCTTATGTATCGATTGGCTACAGCACATTCTTCAAATTTTTGATACGTTGTGTTTCTTAAAAAAAGAAAAGAAAAAAAAGAAAAGAAAAAAAAAAAAAAAAAGAAAAAAGCCCCACAATTTAAAAAAAAAATCTGATATGTACACTACATGACTTCCTTGTACGGAATATTAAATTATATGCATTTTTTCTTGCATTTCATTTATTATTGGATTGAATTAAATCTACTTCGCCGACAGCGCTTAAACCACAATAGAATAAATGCATTCTTTAAAATTCATTCTAGTATTTGTTTACCATAGCGACACTCTGGCGCTAGACTCACTTAACAGTATTATATTTCGCTCATATTATAACTCAGAATGCACAAAATTTATATCATTTAAAGAATAGAATTATCTAATCGTTGCCACATGTTCTATTCAAATACTATAATAAATCTAGAATGATGTATAAAAGAAATTAAGCACACAAAACAGAAAAGAACAGTTTTTTACAGACGATTGAGTATTTCTCATTCAATTAATTCAGGTCTCACTTCGCGACAAGGCAAAAATACATAAAAACTCAAAATATCTATATTAAAAATTACGAAGTAAATCTTAAACACTTATTTCCTCGAAAAAATTCCAGACAGGATTGATCATAATTTAATTCGCAATAATAAATGAAGGCGTTATTTTTGTGTTGCGAAGCTTAGTCTCTCTAAATTGGCAACAAATCTACAATTCTGATGTTTCAAATGTAAACAAATATGTCCGCCATGTTATTTAAAACTTAACCGCACTTAAACAGCTTTTAAATTGTTGATAATTGTACAAATATTGCTTCCAGAATTACGAAAGGCATAAAATCCTGAACCGGAAGATAAAAACAACATAATTCAATCATTTTTAAAGCAAAAAATGTACAATTTACAAACATATAAGAGTAAAGACACTGAGATCACTGAGCCGGGTAACAGAGTGGATATATATATAAATATATTTATATACGTTTGGCGCGGCCGATTTCAACCAAAATACGAGGTGCACATCTCCACGTTATAGCAGTCCTATATGCAAAATTTCAACGTTCTGAGGCTACTCGTTTTTGAGTTATGCGAGATGCGTACGTACGTACGTACATAAGTTCGTGCAGACGCCACGAAAAATTCTCTGCAGAATTAATTTTAAAGCAGTTTTATAATTTTTTTGAAGGAAATGAGTCTTTTATTCTGTCCTTACGTACAGATATCACGCAAAAACATCGTTAAATATCATTCGATAGCGGTCAAACTGGATATTTTCGTTGAAATATGCTGCCTGAAACTTTTCGCGATTACAATACTTCCTTTTTACTTCGTACAAGGAAGTAAAAATGTATTACATGTAACAAAATTACAATGAAATAAGCAATATCCCTTAACACAAATAATAATTATCCTAATAAATAAATTAACCAACTTCCCGTTGCCTTCTCTCAACAAACGTCCTGTATCCAAGAGTAACATTCAATTTAAAAACTGCGCAGAATGATCGCCCTCATTTTTCGAAGTGGGAACAGTGCTGATTTTCAACAGTGAGAAACTGTTGCCAAAATCACATTTTTAAAAGAATGAAACTATTCAAAATGATGCGATAAAATCGAAAAGATAAAATTTTAAAAAAATCTGATCCGAATTTTGAAAAAAAAAAAAATCGCTTCGAGGTGCACTTGCTCTTGTCTAGATGCACTTACATACCAAATTTCGTAGTCCTGGGTCTATTAGCTTACGCGCACCACGAACAAAAGACACACAGACTCTTTCTTTAGTTATATGTAGAGATTTCATATTTTGTAACACTTCAACGAATTTTTGACTAAACGATTTCAAAGCGAGCAATGGCAACACTGTACGAAAAAAAAAAAAAAATTTATCTCCAGCGCGCGAGACTCTGTATCGGAAATTCTAAAGATAGGCTCATATTTAAATTATTTTTGATATTGCTGTTGAACTGGATTTTATGGTTTGAGTACGTAAAACATGATATTTAATAGATAAAGGTAACACACAAAACTTAAAAAAAACGCCCCTTTGGACGTCATTTAAAATTTGAAACCTTTTAGATTAAAAAAAATTTTTTTATTTGTTAAATAGACATTTCCGTATTGCGATCTTTCGCTTAGTTTAATTATTCACGACAAAGCACGAAAAAGCTCTCTGCCTAAAGGGACAAACGCCTTCGTGGAGGACTGTTTAGTGAAAGTGGCTCTTATACACACAAGTTTTCGACGGGATTTGTGATTTCGACGGGATTTGAACACGAGACTCTGATTCCGATTCGATTTGTAACCGGACGTTCTTCTAACTACAGCACGAAGATTAAAAACGAACAATTTTATTTGTTATATCAAACTGCTATTACGTATTTATTTTATGATTTCATAAAACAATTGAATTGGTATCAAGAAAAAGAAAACAATTTAAGTTGCCATGGAAATCGAAGACGGCATTTTATTTCTAGATTTTGGATTCTAACGGTTTGAGAGAATAGAGTTAAAGAGTGCCATGAGTGTTTTCGAAATGAAAGTAAATAAAATGAATTATGTTTGAAATACAGCCCACTGAAATACTTGTAACAAGTGTTTATAATCGGTAACAAATGTTTTATTAGCCCAAAGGGGCAATTTGTCCAGAAGGACTATAAATTTCGTTTTGGCAATTTGCGTCGGTTCACCATAAATGTCAGTTCATTTTTCAAATTGTTGCCACCCAATATTAGAGCAATGTGTTATATTTAAAGCAATTAAATAATGAAGAATCTGCATAAATATATGTATGTTTCTAGCATTGTGATAAAACAAAAGTACATGGAGCCATCCAGTTTTGAATAGCGTACGTCTCCACCCGAATAGGGGGCATCCGAAAGCCCAAATTTGGAATTTGTCTTATTATCTATTTCATATTTTGTAAAGCATTTATGAGTTTTAATTAAAGCCCATTTATAGGTCAGAAAATAGAGGAATTAAGCTAAACTTAAGAGCCGGTTTGAAATTACGAAGGTTAAAACGTATGAAAGTAGTTAAAAATTAAATGCAAGTCATGTACATTGTGTGAAAATATAGCAAATTAGTTAAAATTCAGAGTATGTTGTTTCTGGTCTAACGCCTATATATAAACATGCAGATACTTATATATTTTAGTACAAAGATTATAAGGAAAAAAAAAGCAATGTTTGTTATATTTAGCATGAAGTGACTAATGATTTGTTTAATTTTTTAATACATTAATGTTTGCTATGTATGGTCATGTTACTGAAGCTTAAATAAAATGGCTCACATAATGCCAGCATGTATCATTTAATTTGTATTAGGTGGCTATAAGATAATAAAGAAAATTTCGATTGCTTATCGCAGCAGAATCAAGAACAACTTTCTATTCATTTAAAAAGGATCATTTATACTTTCTTTTCTTTTAAAAAACCCAGAAACACAGTTTTTGAAATACTTTATATCAGATTTTTAATTTCAAAAGGTTACCTTGGTTTCCAAAAGCATATTGGATCGACATTAATGAAATTAATCACCTGCTATCAAACGACTCAAAATTTGAATTTTCACAAAAATCCTCAAATGAGTTTTGGATCAGAGCTAGAACTGATTTTCCCGAAGTATCTGAAAAGGCATTCTGCCCACACACTTATGTGAAACGTCTTTTTCAGCTTTAACGTTTACTAAACACAAATATCATTCTACGCTAAAACGTTAAATATTACACCGAGATTTAATTTATGTAGCAAACATTAGAGGCAACCACCTCATTAAAACGCGATTTTCTTTCACTAATTTTTTATACACTTTTGTGCAAAAATTAAGGACGAAGTCGAAAAATTAGCATATCAGTTGAACGAAGAGGCAGAGCGGACAGAAAGACCAATCAGGAGCTTAAGTAAGGTGATGTACGGTAGCACATGCGCAGATATGCAGGTAGACGTAATGGGGGAGTGTCTGAGTAGTATAAAGCATGTTGTCGGTGTAAGATCAGTATTTCTGGCAAAGAGATATCACGCCGTATAGCAGTTAAAATCACACCGAGTTGCTGCCTCAGCGAGAAATGGCGAATAATCAATCTGTTAGACGACATCTGGATGCTTTTACCCGAGGTCGAATCATTGGGAAGTTGGAGGAAGGCCGCAGTGTGACAAGTGTCGCTGCAGAGTTCGGAATTGCTCAAAGCATCGTTTCACGACTTTGGAGACAATTTCAAACTACAGGAACAGATATCCGGAGGTTTAGTAGTGGTCGTCCACGAGGAACCACACCCGCAGATGACCGGTATATTGCCTTACAGGCCAGAAGAAACAGGCGGCAGACAGCGGGAGAAATCGCTAGACACACGCCACAGACGACTGCACGACCGATATCGCGTTTTACCGTGGCCAGAAGACTGCACGGTGGTGGTCTGTTTGCACGACGCCCTGTACGGTGTGTACATCTAACGCCTGCCCATCGGAGAAAGCGTTCTCTGTGGTGCCGGGAACACCGGAATTGGAGAGACAATGAATGTACTCTTTACAGATGAGAGCAGATTCAGTCTGAGTAGCGATTCTCATCGCATACTCATCTGGAGAGAGCGGGGAAGCCGCAATCATCCCTCGAACATCATTGAAAGGGACAGATATAGAGGTGGCGGTGTTTTCGTTTGGGGAGGCATAATGCTTGGTAGTCGTACAGATCTTCACATCTTCGACGCAGGTTCAGTCAACGGGGCCCGTTATTGTAACGAGATTCTTATTCCATATGTGCGTATTTTTAGAGGCGCTCTGGGTCCGCAGTTCCTTTTCATGGACGACAATGCACCATGTCATCGCACAGTAGCTGCCGAACAGCTCTTAGAGAGTGAGGATATTGAACGTATGGATTGGCCGGCACGATCTCCGGATCTCAATCCCATCGAGCTTGTATGGGATTTTCTTGGCAGACGCTTGGCAGCTCCTACCTTACCACCAGTAACGATTCCGGAGTTTCGATTGGCGCTGCAAGACGAATGGGCAGCAATGCCTCAACAACTCATTGACACCCTCATTCTCAGCATGGGCAGACGCTGTGAAACCTGCCTAGCAGTCAGGGGAGATCATATCAGGGGGGGGCCCAAGAGGGATGCGCAGTGCAGGGAGAAAGTTATGCCACATACGCATGACGTCATGTGGGTGACAGCGTTAGTTCTTGGCGTTTGTTTACTTTCGTTGCATCAACAGTTTGATTTGATTTGTGTTGTTAATTTGCTATTATACCTAGGCGGAAGTGGCAAATTGTGCTATAGCGTTGTGTCAGAATTATACACGTTAATACGTTTTTTGGCGGAAAACACTCTTTAGAACCAGATAAAATAACTATTTTTTAATGAATTTATGTAGTTTTCATACATAACTGTGATGTAATTTTACATTTATTTTTCATTTTACTGCTATTTTACATTTAAATTGAAAAATTTCTCATTTTAAATAATTTTTTATCATAATCTTCATTTTGTGTATGAGACTTACATCGTAGTGAGATATTTAAACTCATGTCATGTTTACCAATACTGAGTACCTGAATGATTAGTTAATAAATTCGCGTATCCAACTTCATTCACATGTTTACTTTCTTTACATCCCAAACGGAATTCTATGTATTGAAGCAGCTACTGGGTTAAGCTTTGCGAACTAAGTAAACTGATACATGCCTCACCGTTAGGAAAGAACAATTTCTCGACCTCACTATGATGCAAACATCGAATGAGTGAGTGACATATTTCTTTCAGTGTTATTTCACTGATGCATACAGGTATGTGTGATGTAATTTAATTGATATAACTTACACATGCTTGAACCTGAAGGAAAAAAAATCTGTGTATAATGCTAGAATAAAAATAGCGAAAGAGTAAGTAAGATATTCTGTTCAGTGTTATTTAACTGCTGCATATGTTTTAATTTTGATTCCATATAACTTGTTTTTAATTATAAGAGAAAGAAAAATAATTCAATATTGAACACATATTTCGAGTATAACAAAAGTATTTTAAGAAACAACCTTATAAAAATACATTAGTAATTAAAAATATTTAATTTGTGTTCAGTCTGAATTTAAATTAAGATGTGGTGGTGTATTTAATTATGGCAAAGCACACTAGGGCTATCTGCGTAATAGGTGTGATGCTTTGTGGAGGACTTTCTCAGGGAAACTGGCTCGTATACACGTTACACATGAGGAAAACCACGAAAACGCCCATGCAGCCAGCCCGTTCGCGGGATTCGGACCGAACTACCAGTGTTCAGCGACTTTACCGCTCGGCCGCTGGTGAGCCGAAACTAAGATGTAGGGCAAGTTTATTATTATTATTATTGTGCGTATATGTGTAAGAAAATGTATTTTTATTGTTCCATTTTTAATGTATGGAAGGAAGAATAGGATGCCAATATCGAAGATTATTTACTAAAGCAAATAATCACGTCAGGATAAACGTTATATAGAAATCTTGGGAGTGTAAGGGATTATAAGAGTACTTTTAGATTATACTGAAAATATATGCACTTCTGCTAAAATCTGAAGTGAATCAGTATGAAGTGACTTTTCACTTTAAAAAGAATGTGATAAGTATACTATTTAAAAGTATGATGACGGATATTAAGAAATTTGTAGAATTTTATGGTATTTAAATATGAATTTGTTAAGTCAAATCTTTTTATGTATATTTTTGCTTGAGATATGTAATTTAAACTGAAAATCACGATCATATATTTCTCATGGAATGTCAAAGTTCATTTGTATTAAAAAAAAGTGCATGAGCAATGAAAATAAACAGAATAATACTTTTTGATTATGTTTTTACGTCTTAGCACTTATGCCATCATGTGTTCTGTTCAACAAGATTTATTTAGTGCAAACAATACTACGAAAAAATATTCAAAAATACCTTGTTTTGCAATATTTATTTCCCTTAATTAACTTAAATATCGTTTTTCATTTTCTAATGCTTTCCTTTACGAAAAGAATTTAATGTTTACAATTATTTTCAGCATTCGTACGAATTCTGTGCATAAAATAAACATTTTCTTTAACAAAATACTTAATCGGAAAGTATATACCCGATATTTCCGGTGTATCTACCACATATAAAATGATCATTTTGCTTTAGTTTACATTTTTTCCATTACCAAAATCATGTAGCAGACGCGTCGGCCGATGCGTCTTGTCTCCCAGGTGACGTCACTACCAGCAACCAATGGCACGCTTTTTCCGTTCCTGGCCTAACCTTAGTATATTAAAGAACCTTGAGATCATATCCCCTATTAAAGACCGCATGTTTCTTGCTGGACACCCATCACAGGGATGTTTCGGCCTTCAGTCGCATTGCGCTCCATGCTACTTTTTCAATAAAGCTTCTTTTTATCCCTCTGATTTCTCTTTTAGTAAGTGTTGCTTACATTACTCATGTCCTTACGTATTTGGGATCTTACAATATTAAATGTGTTGATTTGGAAAGCTTTTGTACAAAGTTATATTGAGAAAACCGTCTCGTCCTTAATTTTTGCACACCAGTGTACTTGGAACATATCCTTAAAGTACTACTTCTCATGCGATAATGTTTATCAACGAAATAAATTATTCGTTAGTCCAGAAGGATTATTAATTTTAAAACCACATTTTGCGTCGATTCACTTTTCAAATTGTTGCCACCCAATATTATCGCCATGTATTACAATTAAAGAAACTAAATAACGAAGAATCTACATACGTGCATGAATTTTTCTCGGACTGTAAAGAAACAACGGTACCTACAGCCATCAAATTTTCAAAAGTTCCAACCGAACATGGGCACCTGGAAGCCCGAATTTTTGAATTTGTTTTATTATCTATTTCAAATTTTTAAAAACTTTTTTGATTAATAAACTCAACGATTTCAAAACGAGCAATGGCAACGCTGTACGGGAGAAAAACACTTTTATCTCCAGCGTGCGAGACTGTATCGGAAATTCTAAGGAAAGGCTGTTTTGCTGTCTAGTGAACTTCAGGTGGCCTGATTTCCTGTATCCTTGTTTTTGCAGCAATTGTCACGTACTCGCCTCAACCAATTCAGAACTTTTTCCCACAATAAACCCAAACAGTCTGGATCCGGTTAAAGCATATAGCTTTTTCTTATTTTTTCTGCTGTTTCAACAAAGAATCGAGCCATTCTGCTTTTGAGAATCGAGACCTAACCAACGCTATTATTATTTACGTGTTCCACTCTAAGACACTACACGGACGGGAGAGATGCATTTATGGAGGACTTTCCAAGGAAAAGTGGCTCATATAAACACGTTGCACATGCGAAAAACCTCCCATGCAGCCAGCCCGTTCGCAGGATTCGAACTTCGGACCCAACTATCGGTGTTTATCGCTCAGCAGTTGATGGGCCTAATTACCAGTGTTTCGGAGCTTTTACTTCTCAGCCAGTAGTAGACCTATGAAAGGTTGGTTTATTAATTATTGCAAAGCACTCGAGGACTCTCCTAAGGAGAGAGATGCCTTCGTGGAGAACTTTCTGAGGTAAACTGGCCTGTATAACGTTACACATGGGAAAAAACACCGAAACGCCCATCACCCAAGCCGTTCCCCGGGATTCGAATCCCGTACCGAACTACCAGTGTTCAACTTAAGCGCTCGGCCACTGATTGGCGCAGAGTTATGAAAGAAACAGAAATAGTTTTTAAAATTCCATACTGAAAATGAGAAGGATAATAAAAAATAAGAAACGCTGTGTAAATCTTTTGAAATATTTTGTTTTGCAAATGACAACACGTTGTTGCAGGAGTTTAAAAATTTACTTTCACGTTGTTTAAAAATATAATTATAGCTGTAAATATCTTGCCTTGTTTTCACTTATATTACCATTTAGTTTCGTTTCAAATACGAATGAATACATGAAGGCTGTTTACCGAAAGAAAGGGATGCCTTCGTGAAAGACTTTAAGGGAAATTAACCTACTTCAACGTCGTTTAATATGTTCTGAAAAACGATAGATGCACTTGGTACACTTAAAGGAAGAGACACTTATTTAAATTAAATTAGAAAATTTTCATAAAGGTCTGCATTATTGCGAATTTAAATAATTTAAATACATTCAGTTTTGAAATAAGAAGTTTCTCGAAGAAAATCCGTATTTTATCAGCCTCCGTTAATTTCGAAATATTTTGTATAGCTTGGAACATGTATAAAAATTACTATAGTGACGGTTAAACACCGTGACGTACTATAGTGACGGTTAAAAACAGTTGTGTAACACATCTAGCAGAATTTTAACATCTAGGGCAAAAAGCTAGAGTATTCTAAATATTTTGAAATATGATTAAATGCACCAATGTACTTTTTATGTCTGACAATTCTATACGACAGATTAAGTCCAGAAGCGAATATTACAAAATTTGCCAAATATTAAAAAAATGCATCAATAAGACAAGGGCAGCCATGGCATTAATTAAAATCAAATTTTTGTGCGATTAGAATTTGATTTTGTTCTTCAAATGTTATTTATATTTATAAAATTAAAAATTTGCTCATATTCTTAGTTTAATCGTTACCTTTATTATGGACAATTACCTCTATTAACGATTATTGTTCGATTATTTATTATGATTGCTGTATTTTATGGACGAAATGCAAGGAGGCCAACGAAGACAGCCATTCTTTTAAAAGAGTAGATGTAAGAAAAGGATTGGGAATCCATTATTTGGATTATGTTATTTATAGTTACGAATTTAAAATTTTGTTACTAGGAGGTAATTAAAATATGTTCAGAAAACATTCGTACTAAATGTTATATTTTAGCGAGTTTTCGGCGTATCACCATATAAATGCATAAAAGTGCATTTAAAAAAAATTTACTCAATTTTTTAATTACAATTATTCCCACCAGAGTGCACTCTATCTGAAAGGAACATAAAACACATTTAATAGATGTTTAATAACGGGCCATCATTAGACCAGCTAAGACACTTCAAATAAAATGAAAACATTTCCGTGGGGATATTTGACACTTGTCATCGCGCAGCGTGTTTTCAGGGTGAACGATGGCAGCATATTTATTCCTAGTTTCAGGTGGCAAGCTGCAGAGGGGCATTGTGTTGCAGTTGAAAGAGCGCGGGTGGATTTCCGTTTCTCACGAGTTGACTTCGTGTGGGAGGTCAGGGGTCGGACTGCCCAGCTGCAATTTCCTCTTTTCGCGGGGTTGACCCCATGTTTAAGGGTGTGGAGGCGAGAAAGAATTTCGGCCTATCTGAAGTAGAGAATTGGATGACGTATTTATTACCTACGGATGTAGCAAGTTTAACTGAATTGCGTTTGAAAACATTCTTCTATTGCGCGGGAAAGAAAAGGTCAGTCATCTTGTAGACAGTTCTGAATTTCTTCGAATTTTCGTTGTTTAATTATCTTAAATTTCAACTTTTTGAATTTCAATTCTATGTATTGGTGACAGCAGTAGTGTTGAAACCGATACCATTGCGTAAAGAAAAAAATACTTAGCTGAAAATGGAAAGGATGGAATAATATTGTTGCATGCGCCCGGGTTCGTAATAGATTGAATCCACAAGTCCGTTAAAATGTTAATGAAATTTATTTTTATCAAAAGAAATATAACAAAACGCTGGAGTTTTCCTCATAGATAGCCTTACAAGTGTTTATAATATCACGGAATTTAATCAGTAGGGATACATTAAACTACCAAAAACTTTAAAATACCACGCGATATAAAGCGTATACGTAAAGAGAAAGCTAACTTATTTCACACGGAACTACAACTCGCAACAACAGTAACTAAGCAACCAACTAAACAACTGAACTGAATTGCTAACCTGCACTGCAATTGTACGCAAGCAAACACTGTTGATTATGGCTTAAAACTCAAGTCTTTCATAATACAGTTTGGTTAACCATTTTTAAAATACAATTTTGCGCATAAAATTAGGAGTTTGAAAACGAAAATTTCGTATTAATGATAGACACATTTAAGATTTATTAATGAAATACTTTGAAAACTGCTGTGAAAAATACTGATAATATTTACACCGATTTTCAAATCTTTCATAGTTTATTCGCAAGAAAATAATGCGCAGATGCAAAAATTTATAAAACGTATGCACGATTTTTGCTTATTGAACTTCCCCTTGATGAAGGAGTCCACACCAATTATACCATTAAGTGATATATCTTTTTTTATAACACTCGTAAATATTAGTAGTACAAAATTCAGCATGTATCTGTCAGCTGTGAAACAGGCTATTGGCCTTAATTTCCATTATCTAAACCAATAAGTAAGTTAGTAAGCTATTGGCTTCACTATTACCCTCCAAGGGAGCAGCGCACCACCTGGATATGATACCAGGCAGCACCGGTCGTCTAATGCTCCTACCAGTCGCTTGGGAGAGCCCGTCGCAGCGGGACATTACCCAGCGACCCCGGGGGAGACCCCCGGGTTACTAGAACCACGCCGCGCTAGGACGTGCCAGACTCCGAGGCCGGCCAATAAGTGACCTTTCCCAGAGCCTTCAGAACCACCAAGTTCATAAATTTTATACCCCCGTGGCCGAGACTGCCTAGGTACAGATCCTATCCAGTAGCTTCGCAGAGTTCTCTACGTCGACCCCCGGGGGGATCTAAACCAGTCGAATTACTTTGAAATACACTTAATGAATGAGAAGTAATTTAATAATAATCATAGCTTTAAATAGTAAATAGTGCCATAAAAGACGCCATTGAGCTGAAGTCACCCGATATTATTTCCTTGTATTATATTTAAAGAAATTAAATAATGACGAATCTGCATGTTTCTCGCATTGTGAAAAAACAAAGGTACCTAGAGCCATCCAATTTTGAGTAACGTAGGCCTCCATCCGAACATGGACACCTGGAAGCCCAAACTTTGAATGTCCAATTTGTTTTATTATCTATTTCATATTGTGTAAAACCTTAATAATGAAATTTTCATTAACAAACTCAACGATTTCGAAGGAAGCTGTGGCAACATTGTACGGAATACAACATTTTTATGTGCAAGTCACTAGTCTGTCTATCGAAAATCCTAAAGATGTGCTGTTTTTAAATATTTTGTGCTTTTAGTGTTGAATGGAATTTTATGCGGCGCGACCGCTAACAACGTGGTAGTTAATAAATCAAGTGAATGCACAGAACGTTAATAATTAAAAGACAAAATAAATAAATAAATAAAGAGTTTCGTGAAGCCGAATTTATATGATTAACCGAGAAAAGACTGAAAAATGTATGCTAATACTTACGCCGCATCGTGAATTCAAAGATGTACAGCTGTGCTGCGTTTGAAATTTTTGTAATTTATATGACAGTCCTTTTAAGAGCATTCTGGCTAACGACGTTTAAACTAAAATATTTAAAAACAGCATATTTTTGAATTACCGATTCAATACCCTAAGAGGTGGAGATTAAAATATTTTATTCTGTACAGTGTTGCCTCGACTCGCTTCGAAATCGTTGAGTATTTTAATGAAAAATTCCTAAGAGTTTTACAAAATATGAAGCAGATAATAAAACAAACTGTAAATTCTGAATTCCGGCTTCCAGGTGGAGCACAATGCTAATCGAAATTGGCTGGCTCTAGGTACTGTTGTTTATTCTCAGTGAGAGAAATTATTATTTAATTCCTTTAAATTCAATACAGGGCGATAATATTGGGTGGCAACAATTTCAAAACTGATTCAACTCTTTTGTGATTCGAAGCAAAGTATCGTTTGTAGACTTCCTGTGCTAACACCACACTGCGTTACGTCCGTATTACTTTTCAGACTATTGCCACCTAATATTATCGTCCTGTGTTATATGTAAAGAAATAAAATAATGAAGAATCTGCATGAATGTATGTATGTTTCTAGCATTGTGATAAAACAGCATTACCTAGAGCCATCCAATTTTGAATAACGAAATTATACGGGCATCTGGAAGCCCAAACGTGGAATTTGTTTTGTTATTGACTTCATATTTTGTAACAGTTTAACGAATTTTATTATTAAGAAACTCAACGATTTCAAAGCTAGCATAGGCAACAGTGTAAGGGGGGATTTTTGTCTCCAGCGCGAGACTGTATCAGAAATTCTCAAAGTATGCTCATTTTAATTTTTTTTTTTTTTTTTTTTTTTTTTCGATATTGCAGTTGAAGTGAATTTTGTGGTTTAAGTACAAAGAACATGCTATTTAATAAATAAAGGTAGTAGAGAAGACAGTAAAAACTGAAAGGTTTCAGATTTTATTTTTAATAATTTTATTATTTATCCAAAGGGGCAATTTGCCCAGAAAGACTATTAAATGCGTTTTGGCATTTTGCGTGCATTCACTACGAGCGTTGTTTCATTTTTCAAATTGTTGCCACCCACACTGCTCCACCCTTAGGCATTACACTCACTTATTTAGGGTAGGGATGCTCCGTGGAGGTCTTTATAATCAGTCTAACAAAATCCAATCCATTACTGAGAAGCAAACACGAACTCACATTCCAAGCACAATTTCCCCAAGTGAGCTGCACCTTAACCTTCTGTAATTACTTGTGATTGATTTGAGGCCTAAGGAGTAGCAGAGACAACAATAAAGCAGTCAAGATTCATTTACAGGGAAGTAAAAATGAAGACATAACAAAGATGCGTTTATGCTTCGCGTAAATCTGTTTCTGTTGTACTTTAAAAAAATTTCTCAGTTTTAAGTTCCGTAGAAAATTAGGCATTTTCAGAAACTGCACGATAAATGCGATGGTAGTACAATATATTTATTTTATTTATTTACCATCAGATGAGCAGCTGCACCGCCTTTAAGACATTCAGCTTTTACGCTCAACTGATGGAATCATCTACCAACTGTGTTGTTATGTAAAATACAATAAAATTTTAGAATTTTGATAATTACATAATAAAAATAAAATATCAAGAAATAAATATATAAATAATACAATAAATAAAAGTTAAAAATTTAGAATAAGATAAATACAATGTTGTTATATATGAAGTCAAATAAAGTATCATAATTTTGAGAATTATATAATAAAAATTGAAGAAATTAAATATATAAAAACATAATACCTAAATAAATATGAAAGTAAATGAAACATAAAGACATAAGTAAATACTTAAGAAGATCATTACAAATTTTGAAAATGAACAACATAATGTATGAGAATAGAAGAGGCTGAGAATGTAAGATATGTAAAGAGTAAAGTATTTCATTATGTAGAATGAAGAGCAGAATTGAATAAAAGTTGATGAGAAATAGTATTTGAATAAATTAGGATGACCTGAATGAAAAGTTTGTGGAAATTCTTGATAGAGAGTCATTCTTGAGTAAAAGACTTGACTAAAAATCTTGAGTTGAGACTTTATTAATATATTAAGGAGATGGAGCTAGAAAATATCCTTAAATTCTTGATTGAGCTTGAGAGATCTTGAAGGTGTACTTAAATAAAGATGGTTTTGAGTGAAAGCATTAAAATGAGGTAGCAGAAAGAATGGCGTATTAAGTAAGTTTAAATCAACAAAGAATAATATGATTTCAAGTTCCTTTAAGATTATCGATGTTTGCGGAGATATAATTTATTATATTATGAAGATGATTTCTTAGAATATTACTTTTTAATAACTGTTGAAACCATAACTGAGCAGAAGTTAAATTGTATGCTTTAAGGTGATAATCTTTAGTAAGGTTGCAGTGAAAGAGATAATCATCAATTGTGCCTTCATTCCCACAGGTACAGAGATTTGTATGGTGAAGTCCGAATCTATGAAGGTATTCTGGAAATGGAATATAATATATTCTGGAAATAGAATCTATGAAGGTATTCTGGAAATGGAATATAATATATTTTGGAAATGGAATCTATGAAGGTATTCTGGAAATGGAATATAATATATTCTGGAAATGGAATCTATGAAGGTATTCTGGAAATGGAATATAATACATTCTGGAAATGGAATCTATGAAGGTATTCTGGAAATGGAATATAATATATTCTGGAAATGGAATCCATGAAGGTATTCTGGAAATGGAATATAATATATTCTGGAAATGGAATCTATGAAGGTATTCTGGAAATGGAATATAATATATTCTGGAAATAGAATCTATGAAGGTATTCTGGAAATGGAATCTATGAAGGTATTCTGGAAATGGAATATAATATATTCTGGAAATGGAATCTATGAAGGTATTCTGGAAATGGAATTCTGGTAGCACAATATAGCGGGAACTTACGTGACACAGGAAATGTTCAAGTTAGGTAATTTAAATTGGTTAGGTTAATTGGTAAAGCAAATAAGGCTATGCGCGGAAGAGGATGGATGCCTTAGTGAAGAATTTTTTCTAAGGACAACTGGCTCTTATTCGCGTTACCTATACTGTGACCCATGAATGCCAGCAAAGCAGCTAACACATCTGCCTGCAATAGAATCCAATCTAGATCGAACTACGAGTATTCAGCCGTTTTAAAAATTCAGAGACATGTAAAATCGAAAAATCTCAATTATAGATATTTGAGACATAAAAACGAAAATTACATTTATAATTTTTGAGCGATTAAGTTGTTTCAGTGAAAGAAACAGGATTATCAAATATGTTCTCGACGGAATTTGAAGACGAGACTTTCTGATTGCGACTTGTAAGACGTGCTTCCAACTAAACCACGAAGCCTAAAAACGAACAATTTCATATGTTACATGAAAATGCTATTTAATACAAATTGAACATTTCAGTTTATAAATATACCGGTTGCGTATTTATTTTATGATTTGATAAAAAGTTCGCATCGATATTTAAAACTGTCTCCGAGTGATATTTACGATAATCGTAAATAAATATTAATACAAGACAAACATTTTCCGAAATTATGTCATTTTGTGATACGTTTTAGTTGTACTTTTCTATTGTGGAGGGCGATCAATTAAAAAAAACTATTTGTGTTGCCATGGAAATCGCAGCCGACTTTTTATTTTTAGTTTTCGGAATCTATTCGAAATTTCAAATCATATATTTTCTAATTGTGTAAAACTTTAATAATGAGTTTTTGATTAACAAACTCAATGATTTTAAAACGAGCAGTGGCAACACTGTACGAAATAAAAAGCTTTATCTGCAGCGCAAGAGACTGTCTATCGGAAATCCGAGAAATTTCAATAATAAGCTTACTATGTTTGGATAATTCTCTAAATCATATTATGTACTGGAAAGATGTTTAAGAAGAATGCATCTTTGTCTTCTTATTATTGTAAGAAGAATTTCAAGAAAATGTTTAAGGCTTTTGTGTTTTCGAATCCAATTTACACCATCTTCATTACTAAAACTAACAACAGTAACTCTCTAGAAAATCAAGAAATATTTACACTATGGTATAAATGCGACTGAAAAGCTGACGACACAAATTTGCTTAATATTTATTACTACTTGTCAAAGGATAATTATCTTCCGTTACGAAGTTTTGTAGTAAGAATAATGGCTTTCTTTGGGAGTATAGTCCTCCACGAAGGCATCCCTCCTCTTAGGCAGATAGCCTAGTGTGTTGTGCCAAAACTGAATAAATCAAACATTTAACTTTTAATCTTGATCTTCGAAAAATCAAAACACACTTTCTAATTTTAGCATCTAGAATAATCGCTTTAACATGTCAGAAAATTATTTTATTTTCGACCCCTGCAATACATTGCTTTCATAGAGCCAAGTTTAACACAAATCGAAAGATAATTATCTTGCATTTTTTTTTTTTTCGAATACCACAGCTCGTTATCAATGGTTGAGTGAGTTAATCAAAAAATCATTAAAGTTTTAAGAAATAAGAAATAAATTATCACTTGTTGCCAAACAAGGAAAAGCGACCGAGCGGTAAACAGTTTTCTAAAGGAATCCGCGGATGTTCAACTTCTGGGGTTGTGCAGGGTAACTTTCACAACCCTGGAAATTTATAGCCATGTGGAGAGGAACTGTATAGTGAGAAACAAGGAATGAAGCCGAGGGGTGGGGCATTTCCACTGAAACATTGCTCTCCTTCCTTCCAATATCCCTATAGGAAAGCTCTTCAGCTTGTTATACTAAAGGAAATCCGAAAGGAATCTGAAATAAAATGTGTTTTATATTTGCTTAAGCAGAAAAAAGTGTCAAAAGCCCGGAGAAATTTGACAGCAGACTGACCTTATATTATATACCAGGTGTTGCGGCAAAGCCAGCGAACTATTAAAAGTAACATTACCCTTTTTGTGAATGGCATCACTTACGTTTTTTGTATTTATAAATGTCTTTTTGCTTGTTCTATACTTCATGTTTATGTTAGGAAATAAATAAGTATAAAATATTATCTCCCAATATCTGGTGCCGAAAAAACCATTTACGAAACAGGACCTTGAACTTATACTTCCTACTGTTGGATTATTCTTGCTGAAATATTTTACTTCCGACATTAAAACTTAGTTTTGTTTTTGTTCTTTTCTACTACTCGGGCAATGGCGCCGACCGGTGAAGCTGTAGACAAAATGACGCAACTGAAACGAAAGCGGAAAGCCGTGCGAAGTAATGTTTCTCGCTTTTCTACTGAAATTGATACTTTGAACGATGATTTCTCAATTGAGAAAGTTCAATATATTTGTAATCGCTTAACAACTGCTTTAAATGATATGAAACTAATAGATAACGAAATTCACAACTTCCTTTCGGACGATGAATATGAAAGTGATAATTTGCAATGTGAAAACTACATAGATACTGGTGAATCCGCAATTTTCAAAGCACGAAAAATTATTCAAAATAAATTATCGCCAACTCCAAATAATGTTACTGCTTCGAATATGGATACCAATGATTTAGCGATGACAATTGGCGACCCACCTACTACAGTGCCTATGACTCAACTATATACAGTTAAATTGCCAACAATTAAACTACAGTCATTTACAGGAGAAATTGAACAGTGGCAATGTTTTTGGGAACAGTTTAAATATTCTATAGATGCCAATCCACATCTTTCTGTTATTGATAAACATGTTTTCCTCAGAGGTTATTTAGATGGTGAAGCTAAACGCCTTGTTGATGGAATTAGTGTAATAGGAGACACCTATGAAACAACAAAAAAATTGTTGGAGGAAAGATATGGAAATAAAGATCGAATTATCCAATCACACTTAGATTACTTAGAACATTTGGTACTTTTCCGTTTGGCCGGCGCAATTTCCCATTCCGCCGGCGCAAGCGATAAAGTCGCCGAAAATGGTAGAACTGATGCCAAAGCGAATATCTTCGCTGATAACCTTTCACGGCACTTTTTCAAAACAAGTCGCTGAGATTTATTATCAGATTTACCTTTTTTTTTCAGTATTGGCATACAGTTACATAGAATTTTTTTTAATTATAATATTAAAATAATTCTTGCATTTAAACTCGTATTCCATACTGAGATTTAACTTGAAATTAATGTAGATAATTCCTGAGAGAATCAGATTTTTGTAGCGTATTTTACGTGAGATGAGATCGTTTGGGATCACGTGATATTAACCTGCGAATCAAGAGGTTATACCATGAAAGCATAGTAAATCTTTAATTTAACGTCTTTAAATTCTTAAATTAACGTCTTTTACAAATATGTCAAAAATGGATGAAAAACCAATGAAAATTTGGAATTTGCCCAGGACAGAGGAAGAATCCGTTAGATTCTTTCAAGCGAAAGGCATTTTGCCTAACATTGCTATTTGGGAAAATAATCATGAAATGAAATTATATTTCGGAGAGGAAATTCAATGGCGTTGCAAGCTTTCAACTTGCCGCAGTAAAAGAAGTATACGGAAAGGCACATGGTTTGAATCATCGAGATTGAGTTTCTGGAAGTGTTTAAGATTCATTTATGGTTGGAGTGAAGAATTAACTTCAGTTAAATGGTGTGAAAAGCAGTTGGGAATCAGTCACGGAACAGTTGTGGATTGGAATAACTTTTTTTACATGCGAGAGGTTTGTGTGGATTCTTTACTTAAATGTCAACAACGCAAAATAGGAGGCCCTGGTATGATCGTTGAAGTGGATGAAAGTATGTTCACGAAGCGCAAAAACAACGCGGGACGGATTTTACCACAACAGTGGTGGAGTTTGTCGTGAAACAAACGAATGTTTCCTTGTGATGGTGCCAAACCGATCCATGAGTATTATATTAGAGGCAATAAATGAAAACATCGAAAAAGGAACTACAATATATTCCGATTCATGGAAATCATATTGCACTGAAAAACTGGAAGAGGAAAGTTTCGAACATTTCAAAGTGAACCATAAATACAATTTTGTAGATCCGGAAACTGGAACGCACAAGCAAAAAATTGAAAGACTATGGGGAAGCGCAAAATGAAACACAGAGGGACTGCTCGGCATCATCTAGAAAGTTACCTCGCCGAATTTATGTGGCGAAAGGACACAAAAGACCCATTTGAAAAAATTCTAAACGATATTAAAATATTTATGCCTCCAAAATAAAATAAATAAATAAATAAATGTTTAAAATTCTTAGAATTAACATTTCTTAACATTTTTTTATGTGTATACTGTGTGTTGTCGCCAATAAGGTCTGCTTGGCGAGATTTGCGCCGGAGAAAGGGAAATGGCGAGGTTTGCGCCCGCGAAACGGAAAAGTACCGAACATTTAAATGTTATTCAAGACCCATCTCTTACGCATCTAAATGGTCTTTACATAAAATGTAACAGAAGAATTCAAGCTTTAACTGCTCTGGGTGAAAATATTGAAGCATACGGTAGAATCCTAGTGTCAAAAATTATTCGTGCATTCCCCAATGATATTTGTTGCCGCTGGATTATATATGCCAAGCGTGAAAAACTAAACGAAGGTAATATTACTAGATTGATGCAGTTCTTGGCAGAAGAAGTGGAAGGTGTAGTTGCAGCACAAAGAGTTAAAGGTACGTCTTTTTCTGATCACACCGTATAGTGCACTGTAGAAAATTTTAATATCAATTCCAAAACAGTAAACAAACGTAAGAAAATTTCACCATTTTGTTCATTTTGTGATACTACAGGACATTGACCTCAATATTGTGAAACTGTTACAGACTATGATACTCGTGTTCAGAAACTTAAAACTTCAAATTGCTGCTTTCTGTGTACTAACCGTGGTCATAGAGTTTCAAACTGCCCAAGAAAAAATACTGCACGGTGCAGTAAATGCAAGAAAATGCATCATGTTTCTATTTGTACTCCTGTTGAAAACAATCAACTGCGGATAACTAACAGTGCTGTAAATCACATAACCTTTCCTAAAACAATTTTCACACATTTGCAAACTGCTCGTGTGTACGTTACTGGCCCCACAAGCATTACTAAATTAACACGTTGCATTTTAGATGGTGGTAGCCAAGCAAGTTTTGTTCACACAAACCTCATTGAAAAACTGAAGCTTAAAGTTGTCAGTTCTGCCTCACTTTCAGTTCAAGCATTTGAATCTTTTACTTCACAAGAACAACGTAGATGTGTCCAACTGTCACTTTCAAGTTTGTGGAGCAACCAAGCACTTTTGATCTCCGCATTTGAAAGCTCCAATTCCTATACTACACATCCTACTGCTCCACCAGAAATAGTTCACTTTGCTCAGAAGAAAAGATTGAGAATTGCTGATCCTCCGGATGACTCTTCACTGCCCATAGAAATACTTATTGGTGGTGATCATTATTGGCAAATTGTTTCCACAGAAGCTCCAATCAAGCTTTCAGAATCTTTTGTTATGGTACCGTCAGTGTTTGGATGGGTTCTTAGTGGAACAAGAACACATACTACAATCGCTGAGAAGACTTCTGTCCATCAAGTTTGTGTGCAAGTTAAAACTGATTGTTTAAATGATCAGGTACGTCGCTTCTGGGAATTAGACTCCATAGGGATACAAGATGTGCAGAAACGAAAAATGACTACTCGAGATGAAGAAATTTTATCAGAATTTCACAAAACTTACAACACTGAAGACAATCGAAGAATTGTGTCTCTGCCTAGAAAACCATTGGTCACACCTTTGCCTACAAACAAAATTATAGCGGAAAACAGATTTCATTCTCTTAAAAAAAGACTTGCATCTAGTGATGTGTTAAAGACACAATATGACAACTGCATGCTGAATTACATTGAACAAAAGCATGTTGAAGTTTGTTCCATAGATGAATCCAATGAGAAGCCAGTATATTACCTTCCTCATCATGCTGTAAGAAAGAAAACACAATCTGAAACCAAGTGGAGAATTGTGTTTGATGCTTCCTCGCATGCTCCAGGAATGATTTCACTGAACGATACCTTGGAAGCTGGCCCGAATCTTCTTCCTGAATCTATTGGTAGTCTACTAAGATTTCGATTGCATGAATTCGCTGTTACATGTGATGGTAAGTAAGCGTTTTTACAGTTGTCACTACATAAAGAAGATAGGGACGTCACAAAATTTTTCTGGTACAAATTAAAATCTGATTCATCTCAACCTACTACTTTTACAGATGAAATAACTGTTTACAGATTTACTCGTTTACCATTTGGCCTTACTTGCAGTCCGTTTTTACTTTGTGCTGCGACACGAGAATTGGCTGCAAAACATATCGCAGAATTTCCAATTGCTGCACCAATGATAGATAAACATCTCTATATGGATGACTTTCTTGCTAGTATGGAAACTGAATCACGCATTATAATGCTATATCACGAGATCAAGAATTTAATGTCTCTAATAAAATTGCCTATGGAAAAATGGGCTACAAACTTTTTGAAACTCAAAGATGTACTACAAACACATGAAGAATCTCACAAAACGGAAACAACTGTCTTAGGTATTGGCTGGAATACAACTTCTGATACTTTGAAGCATGCATTCAAGACTTCCCTCTGTGTTTTTACAGACAAACCACTTACAAAGAGATGGTTACTCCGCTGCATTGCTAGTTTTTATGATCCCTTAGGCCTTTTTTCACCGTTTACTATTCTTGGGAAAATCTTATTCCAAGATACATGGATTCTTGGAATCAAGTGGGATGAATTACTACCTGCTAATTTATCAACTTTATGGTATGCAGCTGTGAAAGAACTTGATGACATTTGCTCCCTTCAAATTCCTCGATGCATAGGGATTTCATCACATGTTCCTTTTGCTATTCATGTATTTTTGACGCATCTGAACGTGCCTATGGTTCAGTTCTGTACATTGTTACCTTTAAAGGTGACCAATCGAATGTGAATTTAGTGTGTAGTCGCAACAAACTAGCTCCTATAAAGAAAGTTACCTTACCTCGTTTGGAGCTCTTGGCCGCCCTGATGGGAGCATGATTGTTGCAATATTTCTGTGCTGAAAGAAACATCTATTCGTCAAATGCAACATTGTGGAGTGATTCTCAAGTTGTCTTAGGGTGGATACGCAGTGACCGCAACAAATGGAAAACTTTTGTTAGCAACAGAGTGACAGAAATTATTTCTTATACCAATCCTTCACAATGGAGACACTGCCCTAGCAAAGACAATCCAGCTGACAAACTTTCTCGAGGTGTTTCACCATCAACACTAAAAAACCTGGAAATTTGGTGGAACGGCCCTCCATGGTTAGTCAAATCTCTAGAATACTGTCCTCATTCTGATACTATTTCTCAAGATTACAGTCATAATTTCGAGGCAAAGAAAGAAAGAGTTCAGAACCTTCACATCGTATCTACTCAACCAATCATAAAGGCTGGAAACTACAGTTCTTACGTTCGATTGTTACGTGTAACATCTTGGATTCTTCGCTTTATTCACAACTGTAGGAAACAAAAAAAGTTAGTGGGTGAGTTACATGCCACAGAACTGAATCAAGCTCGTATTTATTGGATACAGACCGTTCAGAAAGAATCCTTTCCTTCAGAATATGAAGCTCTGTTGACAGGAAAATCACTCCCTACGAAATCAAGGATAAAACAATTTAACCCTTAACCGCAAGATACCACAAGAATACCACAAGAAGAATATTATACTTCTTGGTAGTCGACTACAATTTTCTGATTTATCTCATGCTGAAAAACATCCCATATTATTGGAAGGTTCTCATCCTTTTACAAGCCTACTGATACGCCAAACACATTTACGAATGCATCATCTCGGTGTTCGGATTGTACTTTCTCAGCTTCGTTCAGAATATTGGATATTTAGAGCAAGACAAGCCATTAAAAAAGTGATAAAGACTTGCCTTCCATGTAAAGTACTGAAACAAAAGAGAAGTGAACAGATAGAAGCTCCACTACCAGCTGAGCGAATTCAAAAGTCATCTCCTTTCGAAACTACCGGAATTGATTTTTCTGGACCACTCTACGTTAAAAATAATAACTCCGTTACAAAAGCCTACATTGTCATCTTCACATGTGCTACAACTCAAGCTATCCACTTAGAATTAGTTTCCGATCTGCGTACTGACGTCTTCCTACTTGCATTACAACGTTTTGTCTCTAGACGTTCACTTCCTCATACAGTGTACACTGATAATGCGCAACTTTCTGCGCTGCGGACAAAGAGCTGAAGTTATTGTGGGATACTATATCCTCTGCCAAGGCACAACAGTTTTATGCCCACCACAACATCAAATGGAAATTCATCGCCCCCCGAGCGGCTTGGTGGGTAGGATGGTGGGAAAGAATGATTGGCTCAATTAAGCGATGACTTCGGAAAACATTAGGTAAGGCTCTTTTGGATGACGCTGGTTTGATCACTGTATTATGTGATATTGAAGCCGCTCTTAACAGTAGACCGATTGTCCACGAATATGGAATAAAAGATGACTCTGAGGAAGCTTTAACACCCTCGCACTTTCTCATAGGAAAGAAATTAACCACTATTCCTTCCAGCCCCACAAATCCTGAAACAAATTTAAATCATATGTGGAAAAATCGTCAATATTTGATGGACTTGCGTACATTTCATCAAGTGCGGAATCCATCTGAAACAAATAAAATACGGAAAGGGGACATTGTCCTACTACAAGAAGATGTTAGACCTCGCCACACCTGGAAGAAGGCCCGTGTTGAGGAGCTAATCCTTGGCCGCGGCAAAAGAGTCCGTACTTGTGTTCTGCGCACCAATGGACATACCATTACCCGATCTGTGCAGCTGGTCATCCCTCTGGAGGTTGACCAGGGTGGGGAGGATGTTGCGGCAAAGCCAGAGAACTATTAAAAATAACATTACCCTTTTTGTGAATGGCATCACTTACGTTTTTTGTATTTATAAATGTCTTTTTGCTTGTTCTATACTTCATGTTTATGTTAGGAAATAAATAAGTATAAAATACTATCTCCTAATACCAGGAAACAAAAACTTTCGACACTTCAGGTTAATACGTATTCGTATGAAGTCATGATTTAAATTTAATGTAGTATTTGTATAAGAACTTTCTCACTCTATCACTAAAAGAATTAACGTAACGTGTCAATTACCCTAGCCTGAAACAAAAGTTACCTACAACAGCTATTTATTACAAACAAAAACTTTTCGATAGACTAACCCAAACGGGTTTTCTCCCAGGTCTGAGGCGTTGCCGGCTGTCACCTTGATCACATCCGTAGAAGTAGGGACGACTTGCAGAAATTTAACATTGGTTGCCTATTGCAGCGTGTATAATTGTCAAGAAAAAGCTGGTTGTAGCGCCTCATTACACAAATTAGAGTTTTTACATACTTTTATTTTTGAAATTGAGATTGATTTTTAAAAATGTAGGATATTTATCAAGCATAATTAACGTTGCAAATAATTATAAAGCACTTGCATGCTTTCAGGCCTGGATATTTTTTTAGCTTTTCCTATGCTGTAAGGAAATTTGTAACTACTACTTTTAGAAAATAATATTTTAAATATGAACTAATAGAAAATTTCAAACAAGCAAGTTTCTCTTGCAATTTTTATGCTTTTTATTGGTGTAAATAAGTAAAAAGTACTAAAATATTTCAAAACAAATTTTTGAACGTTTTGTTTAAAATTCTAAATTGTGCTGCTTTTTTAAGATTATAGATGAGTATAATAGCACAATTTCTATAAAGTAATTTTATTTCAATTATATTTCGTAATACATCATAGTGATAAACACTTTTGACACCTTAAAAATTTTTATACATTTAACTCTAATATTAAAATTGTATTTAACCGTAATAATTAATTTTGCTTGTATTTTATTGTGATTATTTTTAAAATTTATTTTTAGTTCTGGGTAAGATTTTTTTTTATTTACTGTTAATTTACTTTATTAGCTCGAAACGACATTTTGCGCTGTTTCACTATAAATAAATGTCCGTGTCTCCTTGCAAATTGTTGTTACCAAATATTACCGCCCTGTATTATATTTAAAGAAATTAAATAATTAAGAATCTGCATGAATACATATATGTTTCTCGCACTGTGACAAAAACGACCGAATCTAGAGCCATCAAATTTTGAATAATGTAATCCTCACCCGAACATGGGCATCTGGACGGTCGAATTTCGAATTTGTTGCTATTTCATATTTTGTAAAACTAACGAATTTTTTATTAACAAACTCAACGAGTTCAAAGCGAGCAATGGTAACACTGTACGGAAAATAACAGTTTTATCTCCAGTGCCGAAATTCTAAAGATATGCTGTTTTCAAATGTATGTGATTTACGGGCGAAGAACATGATATTCAAGAATTATAGGTACCACACAAAACGTTAAAAAAAAAAGTCCTTTTTGGGCGTAATATAAAATCTGAATGCATCTAGATTTGATTTTATCTTTTTTTTCCCCCTGCATTACACTCAGAAAATTTTATGCTCCGAAATTTATAAATTACTAAAATAAATAATCCACTTTAATGTTAATAATTTAATGATCATATAATCAACTAAGTAATCGTTTTATAATGTTATTATAGTTCTGAAAATCACTGTCTGAAAATGTTCATTAAATTAAATATATATATATATATATATATATCAAATCTTGTTTAATTTTACCTGATTTATTCCAAAGCATCCCGTACTATCAATATAATTTAATTTTACTTTATTTTTACGCAAAATGAAGTTCATAAATTTTGTGCTTAGAGTTTTTACCGTTTTACCAAAGTAAAAATGTTTGTACAAGAATTACGCGTGAAAAAAATGCGCGAAATGCAGTAAAATATGCTTTAATGAGATATATTAAATCCTATTTGGAAAAACTGTGGCTTTCATAATCTCATCACTATACAACGAATCACATTTAATAATTAAAAAGAGTTATGTGATACAAACGCCATAAGTTTCAGTGTTAAAGTAAACCAGATCGTCCCTACTCTTTCTTGCCGACATGTTGGTGACGCGCGCCCCGCCCACTGGGTTAGTCTATTTCTTATAAGGTCCATGGTCCATACGTACAAACGTCACACAAAGACATCGTTCAAAATAGATTCGAAAGCGGTCAAAATGGATATTTGCTTTAAAAAATGATAGCTGGAATTTTTCTGGATTACAACGCTTCCTTTACTTTCGATAAGGAAGTTTAAAAAAAAAAAAAGAAAAAAGGTAGTTAGCTAATAATCTAAAGACATTTTCTGTCATCTGAAATTACAAGCGTTATCCAACCAATGAATTATCCAGAATAAAGTGATCTATCCACATTTTAAATGACAAATTGCAAAATGATAAAGAAATTTCAAGGCCCTGGTTTAACAACAGACATCTAATCACCACTCTCTCGGTACAACCAACAGTTTGACTATTATCAGGTTAGAAATAATACAATTATATGTTTTCATTTCTTATAAGCTAATTAAGGTTTTAGTTCGAAGAGTTTCATATCATTGTCTGAGAGTTATTTTGCGTTTCATCATTTTTTCTACGATAAAAAGAACGCCTCTATAAATGTTTGTTGACCTTGAACCTCATACAAGCACGTGCAGATTCTTGATTATTTAATTTCTTTAAATATAATGCAGGGCTTTAATATTGGGTGGCAACAATTTGAAGAGCGAAACGACATTTATAGTGAATCAAAGTAAAATTCCAAAACAAAATTAATATTCCTTCTGGGCAAATTATCCCTTTGTAATAATAGAACATTTTGTTAGTGATTATAGACGCTTTTTACAAGAAATTTAGTGGACTGTATTTTAAAAAGGATTCATTTTATTTACTTTCATTTAGAAAACACTCACTGCACTTTTTTAACTTAAACCGTTAGATTGCAAAATCTAAAAGTAAAAATTCATCTGCGATTTCCATGGCAACTTAAATCCTTTTTATTTTTTTTTTATGGCGCTGCCACAATAGGAAGGTACAACTAAAACATGTCACAAAAGGAAATATTTTCCCAAAAATGCGTTTGTCTTGTTTTTATATTTATATACGATTTTCGTATATATCGCTAAGGAACAGTTTTAAATATTAATGCAAATTTTGTATCAAATCAGTTAAATACGTAGTCGGTATATTTATATATCATCTGAAATGTTCAATCTTGTTTTAAATAGCATTTTCATATAACAAATAAAATTGCTCGATTTTAACCTTGGACCTAGAATCGCATCCGGCTACAAATCGGAATCAGAAAGTCTCGTGTTCATACTCCGTCGAAAACACATTTAATAGCCCAATTTCCTTCTCTGAAATAACTCAATGACTCAAAAATTATAAATGTAATTGCAGTTATTATGTTTTTTTATGTCTGAAATGACTATGTTACCGTGAAAGACCGAAATTGGAGAATGTCGACTTTCACCGGAGAATATCAACATTCACCAAATACGTCGGTGAAAGACCGAATATTTCACTACATTCTTGTATATTCGGACCCTCACCGGTGTATGTCGACAATCACAGATATGCTTTGGTGAAAGTCGAAAAGAGAGGTCCTAAAGTGCCATAATCAGAGCTTAAATTGCGCCGGAGTCCTGAATAAGAAGGCTCCGGCACTTTGTTATGTAACGGAACAATAATTTTAGTAGAAATCTGATCTAGAAAATTTCATTTTTAGCAATAAAATTATATAAAAAATCGCTTATTAAATTTTAATATATCTCTTTACATTTTATTCAACTTTAATTACTTTAATCTTTAATTATTGTAATAAATAATAATAAATTGTGAATTAATTAAATAATAATTACAAGTTAAATAATAATTAATAAATATTAATACCAATTAAATAATTATTAATTAATTTGATACTCTTTAACTATTTAATTTTTAAATTATTAATGATTTTAATAGTCATTTTGTTTATTTATTTACTCTTGTTCCTCTTTCGTGATGGTCTTTCATAGGGCTTCGACACTTCTACTTTTAGTTTACAAGTTTCAAGTGCGCTTATTCGCGAATGAATTACGGAGAAGAAATATAATATTGTTATATGTTCAACATTCCCCATTAGTACATAGTGAATGTCGACATTGACCGGTGTAAGTCAGAAATAAGAGTATTTGGAAAATATTTCGGACATACACCGAGAGACTATGCGAATGTTGACATTCACTGGTGAAAGTCGACATTTTCCAGATTTCGGTGTTTCACCGTAACAACTGTATTTGATGGCTATTTTTCTACGGAACTGCCAATTAATATATTTCCGAGTACAAACAGAAACAAATTAATGCAAGGTGTAAATTCATATTTTCATAACTATAAAAACATTGCTAATTCTTACAGATGTGTCTTTATCCTTAAAGTTCCTTGGGACGGGAAGGGCGGACACTACAGCGATAAGGGAAATGCTTCCAAGTGCAGGTTACGATCTGAAAAGTACCCCCTTTTTTTTTGTGCTTCAACACAGGATAAGCAACATTTCTCACAGGAATTTTTATGACTTTACATGGATTTTTTATGTAGGTGAAGTTGAAAAAGAGCTGTCGCGAGATTTGCTTTCATCTGGTCATCTCGTTTGGAATCATTTACTCGGGGACACCCCCGAAGATAAACAGACAAAATCATTTCAAACGTGTCGTATTGCTTCAGACGGGGGGGGGGGACTGCAGCTGTAAGTTTTCAGGCCGGGGAATGAAATCTTGCACTTTTTCGATATCCCACTTCAACAGAGGATAAAAATCAAGGGTGGTGGCCCAGGAGGGAGCAAAAAAAAAAAAAAAAAAAAAAAAGTTCGTTGCAAATATGTGTATTTATCTAATGCAGATACGGAGAACAGTTTTATACCTATTTCGTACATATTTGGATGATGGCATTTCTTGCAGGGATTTCTAAAGCGCTAGCTCGCACAGCTACAAATTGCCAGGATATTGAAAGACATTCTGCAGAACCGTTAGAAAGAGAATGTCGGCGGATTCCTTGCTGGGGAAGGGGGGCGGAGAATGAGGTTGACCTCCATGTTGATCACGAAGGGCAGTAAACGGGTGTGTTAAACTTTAAAAGAAAGATATTTTTAGGTCTCGTTAGGTATCAGTCTATGAGGAATCATAGACATTGCATAAAAATGGAATTAAAATCACCTCAACTGCGAAGTTCTTTAGATATTACCAAGTTGACATTACTACTACGCTTACTTACTACGCTATTATTACTTACTACGCTATCAAAATTTCGTCTTCAATGTGGATCTAAAATCGCATCGATAGTGCTCTGGCTTTCCTTTACTTGTGCTTTTATTTTATTAAATATATATATATATGTAATGTTTTCAGTTTTTCCAACACATCGTGGGCGAATGGTGAGGCTATTCCATTACACGTTCTGGCAGATGGTTAACGAAGCTGGGGTGATTGAAACACGGAGTAAAATGACGACTCAGGACTTTTCACTTTTAACAGCAAGCATATCTTTATTTTAATTTATAGCAGATGACTTTTTCCAGATGAAGTTAATCAAATAACTTATTCAGTAATTGAACTATTAGATACGACTGACTTTAAACTTTAATACATCATAACGTTCTAACAAAGAAAGAGGAGCATAGCGGAAGCGTTAGCAGGACGAAGGCGAGAAGGCATCTGTCTAGGAGAACTTATGACTCAGCATTTATATGAATGGTTATGTAACAGAGTAGCTTCTAGAAAAATGTATAAAACTTATGACACAGCATTTATATGAAGAGGTTATGTAATAGGCGTGAATGTTCTAGCAGGTACTGGGTTAGGGGACGATCCTGAATTGCAGAAAATTAATTAAAGGTTGCTGGTTCGCAAAGAGCAAAGCCATCGTATTTTTTTTTTTTATTATTATTTTACATCTTCCCCCCGTCAAAAAGAGAGGCCGGGGTGAGAAAAGCATTAGTACAGGAGTGAAGCAAAAGTATGAGAAAAGACATGAAAACATCCAGAACATAGCGTACAAGCTTTAACTATGGCCTATCATAGTTCATGACTTTCTCATATAAAATTTTGACTTTATAGCATATGAAATTTTGAACATTAAAACAATGAGTTATAAATAAATATACAATATATGACTAATTTTAAGACTATAACATAATAAATATGGAATACTGATAAATAAATAAGTTATAATTACAAAAGTCCTCAATTTTGTTAAAAATGTCCATTTTGTGTTTTTATTTTTTATTTATTTATTTATTTTTTTGAAAGTCCTTTTCATAAAAAGAGTTCGAATAGAATGAAATTATCTGGTAAAATCTCTAAATGCCAGATAGTCCACAAATATGATGCATGTTGATAGTTCACAAATATGATGCATTTTTTCCTCTCATCGTAAAGATTGACATGTTTTACACTTCAATACAAAATATTATACTTATTCAAAAAACAATTCAATATAAATAATACAATTATACACTAGAACATGAACACTTTGACTTTAAAACTATGGCATGTCCTCGCCAACAGATCAGCGTGATTACTTGCTGATGGTTGGGGGTGCTAGGTACAAATATCGAAAAACCTCCGTTGCCTAATAGAAGGTAACTGGTTTTTGGCATTGTACATTACCTCAAAGTGGTTTTAGAAAAATAAAAGATCATATAAAATCAAAATTATAAGACGGATAACTTGTATAATCAAGTTAAAGTCTTTTTTTATAATGTTGTAAATTAGAAACAAATATTATTCTACAATAAGAAGAAAATTTTTGCTACAAAATAATTCAAATTATGTGAAAGATATAAAAGGTCAAGATTGGGAGAATAATTTGTCACAGTCGGGAAAATAACTTGTCATAGCTAGGGTTTAAGTCTAAATCAGGTATTAAAGGTCATAATCAGGAAAATGTTTAAAAGAGAATTTTTTAAAAAAAATTAATTTTTTATAATTGTCATCATAAAAGCACAAGGAAAAGGAAAAGACAGAACACTGTAGATGCGTAGTTATCCTATATTGAAGAAGAATTTTGATTGCGTAGTATTTAAAGAACTTGGCAGTCGAGGCAGTTTT
The DNA here is from genome assembly GCF_044657685.1 of Stegodyphus dumicola. Taxonomy (NCBI): domain Eukaryota; kingdom Metazoa; phylum Arthropoda; class Arachnida; order Araneae; family Eresidae; genus Stegodyphus; species Stegodyphus dumicola. Next base: position 12,689,445 of record NC_140772.1, on the reverse strand, counting down.
AATTCCATTTTTATTTCCAATTGACATTTGTGGCCACAATCACTTGGCACTCTAGTCGTGCCTTTCCACCGAAGATTTACATTTTTGATATTTTTGAGATAGAAAGCAAGCCAGCGAAATTACATCTTAGCACAGCACAGAGCAAAAGCTGAAGTGCGTAGTTATGAAAGATGGAAGCACGCGAAGAGAAAGGTTTTGGTTTACAGTGGCAGTTTCAGTTCTCAATTATTACGTCGAAGTGCGTAGTTATGAAAGATGGAAGCACGCGAAGAGAAAAGTTTTGGTTTACAGTGGCAGTTTCAGTTCTCAATTATTACGTCATCAGAGTTGCGCGGGCCATAGAATGATCTAGAAATGACACAATGCAGAGAAGTTATTACGATTTTAGAATAGAGAGGAAGAATTAATGTTTACAGTTATATTATAATTCTGATTCATCCATTTTTTATCTTACATATGTATAAGTAACGTAAGCGTAATACAAAGGAAAATGAACCCAGAAAAATGTTAATCGACTTTAATCCCTTTTTTTTAAAATGTATGTATATACTACATATAAACATAAATTCACGTTATTCTATTTATTTATGTAATGGCGGGAAGGCGGCTCACTAGCGTCTGAGCGCTAAGTCCACCGAACACTGGTAGTTCCGTCCGGGTTTTTAATCCGGTGAACGGGATAGCTGCATAGACGCTTTCGTGGTTTTCCAATGTATAACGTGTATACGAGTCAGTTTTGCTTAGAAAGTCTTCCACGGAAGCATCTTTACCCTTAGACAGATAGCCTTCGAGTGCTTTGCTGTAATGAAATAAACCAGACAAATTCATCCAAATAAGTATGAATTTGTCTGGTTTACACACACACACACACGCACACACACACATATATGTGTGTGTGTGTGCGCGTGTATATATATGTAGTTAAATTTTTATATAATAATTTTAAAACTTCTAATTGCTTCAAAACCTGACTAACCATTTGTACTGATATTACATAAATATATTTACTTAAATGAATATAGTATATTTAAGAACTTTTCTTTGATATTTTATACCTTGTTCTAAATTTTGTTCTATTTATATTTACTAACATTGAACACTGGTGAATAGACAGAGACCTTTGCCTTAATTAAATAAACGAAACCAAATCTTAAAATTGCGACTTATAGGCTTATTTAACATTTAGCGACTTCATGCGGCTCTAGTAGCGATTAATTTGTGTTATGGTGCTAAAGTCGTCACTCTGTTTTGTCTTTTTGTCCGTTAACACCTAAGTAGCTTAAAGATTGCCAATATAGCAAAAACTGTAGAAGGCCTAAAAGAGAAGGGACAAATTTATGTCGAACATGCAACGATATATCAGCGCGTTGCCTGAAATTGCCGTATTTCGTAGCATAATTTTGCTACTTTTTTACTAATTTTATAAATTCGGAAGTCGAGGGGGGACGATGCGAGCAATATAATTTCGGAAAGACGCTGTTAGAATACAACAATGTTCTGTTTTCCCTCAATTTTTTATCTCGTTTTTCCTTATACATCTTATAAAAAATATTTATTTAGTTAATTTGTGATTAATAAATTTTAAAAATGTCTTTTTCTGCAATCTCTTGCACACTTCTGTGTGAATTTGTAGGATGTTTTTATCTAACTGGGCAGGGCGGGTTTTGGATTTGATGAGGCCCTAAGCTATTTGAAATATGGCACCATTTATAAGTCTCTATATTTTGATACTATATTTATACTTATATTTTAAATTTTTTGGTGCCCCCCCAAGAAACTAGGGTTCTTAAGCTACCACTCGTCAAGAGCAGAACGCACTCAGAAGACAAGACCGCTCTGTCCCCACCCCCAGTCCAGTTGAAGAAGACGGTATGGGATTGGTCAAATGGCAAAAGATATACTTTGCGGGGATGGAGGGAGAATTTTGCTAATGTACAACACACACTATGACCCACGTTAACAATAATAATAAAAAAGGAACCAATATAATTTCCTTTTCTGGAGTATTTACTCATTAGGATCCCCTTTTTAGAACAGGAAACTGGTAAGGGCTGAAGACCAGTCACTAGGAAAAGGATAAGGAAAGAAGGAACGCTCATTCTCCTCATTCCTGGCGCTGAGCTCGTTGAAACGCGTCCACCCCCCAAAGTTCCCAAACTTGACTTCTGGTGAGTATATTGTTTATTATACTATATTATGTTTGCTTGGTATTGTAGTGGCCCAGTTATTGCATGAGAAATAATTATTTTTTATTTCATATATTTGTTCATGTGTTTAATTATTTTATAAAATTAACTTTAATATTTTGTTTATAATTCATGCTGTTACTAGTCACAAATTAATTTTAAACATTAGTAGCCAAGGCTACATCGTGGTGACCCTGATTAATTTTCGAAATGTCAACAAATGACTCTTCTGAAACTGCTATGAAAGATACGATGCAGTCACCGGAGCTTCATAAGGTGAGTGTAAAAATACCTCCTTTTTGGATTGATAAACCGGAAATATGGTTTTTTCAAGTTGAAGCTCAGTTCAAAATTAGTAATATCGTTTCAGAAGAAACGAAATTTAATTATTTAGTTTCACAGCTTGAACCCAAGTTCGTCGAAAATATTTGGGACATTGTAACGAACGATAGTGCCACAAAATATTCGGATGCTAAAATTAGGTTATTACATTTATTCAAAGAAAGTGAAAATGTACGGATTAAACGTTTGATTACTGGTATCGAACTTGGAGACATGAAACCAAGCCAACTTTTGCAGAAGTTGAGATCAGTTGCTACTACAGATGTGTCTGAAAATCTAATCAAAACTTTATGGCTGGAGAAGCTACCTGACTCCATAAAAAATATATTATTAGTTAGTGATGAAGATGTAACCAAGTTAGCGTCTATGGCAGATAAAATTAGTGATATGAATCGGAAACCAGAAGTATTTAGTGCTAATGCTCCTTCCATTCCCGCAAATGATTTGTTGCAAAGAATTACCTTTCTTGAACAAAAAATTGATCAAATAACCATTCGCTCAAGACGCAGGGACTCGGATTTACGTAATTCACGTTCACGATCTCGAAGCCGATCTCGTAAACGATATGACCCTACTGGCAAATTTTGTTTTTATCACTTTCGTTTTGGAGCAAAATGCATTTCAGAGAAATGCAAGCCTCCGTGTGCTTGGGTAAAAAACGATTTCAAAAACCAGGAAAACTCGAATCTGCAGTAGGTTCAGCGGCAAACGCTGCTGCAGAAAACATGAAGGATTGTCGCAAATTTCGTTTATTCGTTCGTGACCGAAGATCAAATTTGCACTTTCTTATTGATAGCGGAGCTGACGTAAGCATAATTCCTGCTACTTCACAGAATAAATGTAAAACTGAATATAAACTGTATGCAGCTAATGACACAGATATTTCCACTTATGGCATAAAAACGCTAACTCTTGATTTGGGATTACGTCGTGATTTTCAGTTTCCATTCATAATTGCTGATGTCACAAAAGGTATTTTAGGAGCTGACTTTCTTCACAAATATAAATTGCTTATCGATATAAATAAGAAAAAATTAATTGATGGCGTAACACAACTTTGTGTCCAGTGTGATGTCGCTGCTATTTCCAGTGATTACTCAGTAACCACATTAAATAAATCCATAAAAATTTTCGATTTACTGTCGAAATATCCCGAAATTTCTAAACCTAACCTTTTTCCTACACAAATTAAACATGGTGTTACACATTTTATTACGACTGATGGTCAACCCGTTTATTCAAAGGCACGACAGCTCGATCCAAAACGCTTAGCTATAGCTAAAGAGGAATTTAAATTTATGCTTGACAATGGAATAATTCGTCCATCAATCTCCCAGTGGTCAAGCCCCCTGCACCTTGTTACGAAAAAGGATGGTTCATATCGTCCTTGCGGAGACTACCGACGATTGAATGCGCAGACGATACCTGATCGATACCCAATTCCTCGCATTGAAGATTTTCATCATATTTTAAGAGGTACAAATATTTTTTCTAAAATTGATTTATTCAAAGCTTATTTTCAAATTCCCATTGCAGAAGAAGACAAATGTAAAACGGCTATCATCACTCCTTTCGGTTTATACGAATTTAATGTAATGAGTTTCGGTTTAAAAAATGCTCCTGCAACGTTCCAAAGATTTATTCACGAAGTCTTTAGAGGATTAGAATTCGTTTTTCCCTATTTAGACGATATACTCATTGCATCCAGTACCCATGAAGAACACAAAAATCACCTTAAATTAGTTTTCGAACGATTACATACATTTGGGTTAAGAATTAATGTTTCAAAATCTGTCTTTGCTGTTCCCCAAATCGAGTTTCTAGGCTACCTAATTACACCTAAGGGTTCCCGTCCTTTGCCAGAAAGAGTTCAAGCTATTACTAACTACAAACGACCAGAAACAATTCATGAACTTAGAACCTTTCTTGGAATAATTAACTTTTATCGTCTTTATATAAAGGATGCAGCGAAGAATCAAGCATTGTTACATGCGTATCTCAAGGAAGCTAAAAAGAGGGACAAACGTAAAATCGAATGGACTGAAGAAGCTGAAAAACAGTTTGAAACGTGCAAGAATGACCTGGTGAACACGACACTGTTGTCTTTTCCCAATTCTGAATTACCTCTGGCGTTATTTACAGATGCTTCAGATACGGCGATTGGCTCAGTGTTGCAACAATATGAAAACTCCTCGTGGAAGCCAATAGCATTTTTTTCTAAAAAATTAAGTGATACTCAGCAAAAATATAGCACCTATGATAGAGAACTATTAAGCATATATCTTTCAGTTAGACACTTTAAGCATTATCTAGAAGGAAGAGTATTTACAATTTATACAGATCACAAGCCCTTAACATTCGCCTTTCGTGAAAAACTCGACAAAGCAGCACCTAGACAGGCTCGCCAACTTCAATACATCTCCCAGTTTTCGACTGATATCAAATATGTAAAAGGTGAGAATAATATTGTGGCGGATACATTATCTAGAGTTAATGAAATTTCATCGATAGATTATGATAAAATAGCTGATGAACAAACTCAAGATGAAGAACTGAAGAGTTTGCAAACCACTACTTCCTTGAATTTCAAGCAATGTTCTCTACCTTCGGGGAAATATTTGTGGTGTGATACATCAACTAAACATGTTCGGCCGTACATTCCTCAGGCTTTCAGAAAACACGTCTTTCAACGAATTCATGGTTTATCACATCCAGGAATAAAATCGACTATGAAATTAATGACATGAAAATTCATTTGGCCTAACATAAAAAAAGATGTACAGTTGTGGACAAGAACCTGCATTCCTTGCCAAAAAGCTAAAATCAGTCGGCACACCAAAACAAAATTAGGTGAGTTTGAAGTACCACCAGGAAGATTTTCTGTCATCCATATCGATCTCATAGGACCACTTCCACCATCTAAAGGGAATATTTATTGTCTTACTTGCATAGATAGATTTTCGAATTGGATGCAAGCAATTCCTTTAGAAAATATTTCCGCTGAGAACGTCGTAGGAGCTTTTTATAGCAACTGGATTGCGCGTTTCGGAACGCCAAGTAAACTCATTAGTGATCGTGGATCCCAATTTAAAAGTGATACATTACGAGCTTTGTCCAAAATCTGTGGCATCAATTTACAACACACTACTGCCTACCACCCCTCGTGTAATGGCAAAGTTGAGCGCCTTCATCGAACATTAAAAACAGCATTAAAAGCCCACAACAACATATCTTGGACGGACACGTTACCAACAGTACTTTTGGGTTTGCGTACTGCTATTCAAGAAGATACCAATCATTCTAGCGCGCAAGTAGTTTATGGCCAGAGTCTCAGACTTCCTGGAGAGTTTTTCAGCGAACCAAGTATCCAGACAGCATCGGAGACTTTTGCTAATAAACTCCAGAAACAGATGGAAGTTGTTGGACCGAGACTAATTCGTAAAAATTCATCTGGACAGATATTTGTCCATAAAGACTTAAAAACTTGTTCTCATGTGTTTCAGCGAATAGATCGGGTAAAAAAACCTTTGGAACCTCCTTATGAAGGACCATTTCCTGTTATTGATCGCAAGGACAAATATTTTACTATTAGCATTAAAGGAAAACATGTTAATGTATCCCTGGATCGCTTGAAACCAGCATATATTTTAGCTGAGGAAAATTCTCAGTTGATACAACCTGACTACACTAATTTGCAAAGACCGGACTCAAATTCGGATGTGAATCAAAAACATTCTCGCACAGGCAGAACTATACGTTTACCTGTTAGATTCAAGGACTGACTAAATTATTTTGATAGTGGTTAACACTACAATACTAGTTACTACCTATTTCTCCATCTTCGTAACGTAACTTAGTTACTGGTGGGGGAGTAGTGTAGTGGCCCAGTTATTTCATGAGAAATAATTATTTTTTATTTCATATATTTGTTCATGTGTTTAATTATTTTACAAAATTAACTTTAATATTTTGTTTATAATTCATGCTGTTACTAGTCATAAATTAATTTTAAACATTAGTAGCCAAGGCTACAGTATTAAAGCTTGAGCAATTGTTATCATGGAGAACACAGAGGATGGAACACCTATTCCAACAATTGAATCTGTTACACGCAAAATTAATTCCCTGAAAATAGCTAAATTCTTCAATAATTCTCAAATTCAGGACAAAGGATGCGGAGAAAAATCTTTTAATCCGTTCCAAAAACGGTCAGGCTTATTAAACAATCTGAAATCACTTCTCGCGAAACTACAAAAATCTCAAGATTCCACTTCTCAGCAAACCGTCGAAGAAAGCCTTTCTAAAGTTTAAATCAGCTAAATTCATCATGGACAAGTTGCAAGTTGGCATAGCTGCCGTAGACTATTTCTCAAGCTTTCTTGGTTTCAATTTATCTTGCACTTAAATCATAAAATTCAGTTCAAGATCAATATCGCAAAATAATTTTAAATTGAACATATTTTTAGTATTTCCGATACACAGTCTTACGCTCTAGAGATAAAAATGTTCCCGCTTCGAAATCGTAGAGTTTGTTAATCAAAAATTCGTTAAAGTTTTACAAAATATGAAATCGATAATGAAACAAATTTCAAATTTGGGCTTTCAATGCCTGTATTCGCAGAAGAATTAAGTCATTCAAAATTGGGTGGCTCTAGGTACCGTTGTTTTATCACAATGCGAGAAACAGGCATACATTTACGCAGATTCTTCATTATTTAATTTCTTCAAATATAATACAAGGCGATAATATTTGGTGGCAACAGTTCGACGCAAAATGAAAACTATAGTCCTCAGGGACAAAGCACCTTTGGACTAATAATCTAATATATAGTATATTTAATAATTATATTTAAAATCACCAAAGAAATAAATTTTAATATATTTTTAAAATTATTTATCACTTTAACCATTAATTATTTTAATGATTAATAATTTTATTTATTTCTTGTTCTTCTTTCCTGAGGGTCTACGGTAGTGCTCCGGCTTTTCTAATTTTAAAAATTAACCCTACACTGCATCATGTTGCCAATTGGCTACACTGGCGATTTGTCTTCTTCATGACCAGAAAAATGTAGCCATGAGGCAACACTGTGCATTAAAATTATGTTTGGACTTCTTTTTATTCAGTTATCAACATTTATTCTCAATAGATGGCGGTAGGTGTCCGTGGATAACAGTAAATGGAATCATAGCAGTAGACTTTTGAAATCACATAAATGGCCATATTTTGAAATTTTTATTTACTATTAAAAGTTTTCCTAGGTCCATTAAAAATCATATGCATAAAATGAACTATTAAAATTCGTTTATTAGGCTTTTTATTTTAAAGCGAATATTTTAAAAAAATTGAAGCCACAATATGTATCTGTAGCCATTTGGCAACATCATGCAGGAAGGATGCGATGAACAATTCAACTCAACACTGTAGTTCAGAAAGCATGTGGTTTGTGTATGCTTCTTACGTTAGCTTTTGTCTTTCTATTTTGTCTATGGAGTTTTAATTATGAGTTTTGTGATATAATTAGAAGCAATTTATTTTTTATTTGAAATTCTATAAGCTAGAATAATGGAAGGGCATAGGTCTGTTTACTTTGTTGACACAGATGGTAAAAAGAAATTATTGACAGATGAAATATGGAATGCTCTTTCAAGTGGAAGTGATGATGATTCGGATGATAGTGATGAAGATCCTACATTTAATCCTAATGTTCTCTTCAATAGCAATCCAGAGGATATTTCTGACAGTGAAAATGATTCTGAATCATGTGAAAATGAAGTGAATATTCAAAACGAAAGTTCAACTTCAGGTAACAAGACATTAGAGAAAAAAAGTAAGAAAGTTAAAAAGGCATAAATTAAACTTATATGGAAGAAAAAGTCTTTGCAAGTAAATCCTGAACTCATAACTTTCAGTGGAGATACACAGTTACCTCAAAATATTTTGAATTTGGAAACACTTTGTGAGTTTTTTTCATCCAGATCTCATAACTTTTATTACTGAACAAACTACACTAGTGTGCAAAAATTAAGGACGAAATTAAAAAATTAGCTTATCAGCGAAACAAAGAGGAAAATCAGACTGAAAGATGAATCAGGAGATTAACTAGGGTCAGGCACATGCGCATTTTTGCAGCTAGACATAATGGGGGAGTGTCGGAGGAATATAAAGATTGCTGGAGGTGTGAGCCCAGCATTTCTGGGAAGCTATTGCATGGCGTATATCAGTTTAAACGACGTCGAGTTGATGCCTCAGTGTGAAATGTTGAACAATCAATCTGTTAGATGACATCTGGATGATTTTACCCGAGGTCGAATTATTGGAAAGACTGGTGCATGTCGAAAGGTAACAAGTGTGGCTACGAAGTTCGGGATTACACACAGCAATCTTTCACGACTTTGGAAAGCATTTCAGACTACTGGAACAGCTATCCGACAGATCAGCAGTGGTTGCTCACGAGCAACCACGGCAGGACATGACTGGTTTATTCCCCTACAGGCAAAGAGGAACAGGTGGCAGTCGGAGGGAGAAATTTCAAGACACATGGAACAGGCGATTGAACAACCGATATCGTGTTTTACCATGGCCAGGAGGCTGCACAATGGTGGTCTATTTGCATGACGACCTGTACGGCGTATGCCATTAACGCCTATATCGGAATAGGCATTTTCTGTGGTGCAGGTAACACCGTAATTGGACAGATAATCAGTGGGATCGAATACTCTTTACAGATGTGAGCAGATTTAGTCTGAGTAGCGATTCTAGATGCACACACATCTGGAGAGAGCAGGGAACCCACAATAACCCCTCTAACATCATCAAATGGGACTGGTTTGGAGGTCGCGGATTTCTCATTTGGGGATGCATAATGCTTGCTAGCCGTACCGACCTTCACATCTTACAAGAAGGTTTAATCACCAGGGGCCGTTGTTGTAACGAGGTTCTTCTTTACGTGCCTCTTTTCAGAGGTGCTTTGGGTCCTTAGTCCCTCTTCATGGACAATAATGCTGCACCTCATCGTACAGTTGCTGCCAAAGAGCTGTTGGAGAGTGAGGCTATTGAACACATGGACTGGTCAGCAAGGTCTCCAGACCTAAAGCCCATCCAGCATGTATAGGGCTTTTTATGGAGACACGTGGCAGAACGTAACTTATCGCCAGTAACGATTCCGGATTTGCGATTGGCGCTACGAGTGGAATAGGCAACAGTGCCACAACAACTCATTGACAACCTCATACTCAGCATGGACAAACGATGTTAAACCTGCCCAGCAGTCAGGGGAGATCATATTCCGTAATAAAGGCTTGATGTTTCTTACTGCACACCTGTCACATGAATGTTTCGGCCTTCAGTCACATTGCGCTCCATGCAACTTTTTCAATAAAGTTCCTTTTTATTCTTTTGATTTCCTTTTTTGGGACGGTTTTGCTTACATTACCCATGTTCTTACGTTTTGTGGTATTACTGTGTTGATTTGGAAAGCTTTTGCACAATGTTATATTGAAAAAACCGTCTCGTCCTTAATTTTGGCACACCAGTGTATTCTATATAGTGTACAACAGATACTTGAGAAATCTCTCAATGTAGGGGTGCCCCTTGTCTTTTAGGGATTCTTTTTTGACGCCAAGATCGGCGCCAGGAAGACACAATTTCAAGATGGCCGCTACTCAAATCCAAAATAGGCACAGCTTTAGTATTAGTCCTTTTTGGTGAGAAATTATTTTGGCACGATGAATGAAAAATTATGATAACCTTGTTATTTATGGTAACCCTAAATACTGAGCTGAAAAACATGCCGCCATTTCTGTCCACGTAACTTTAACGAATTTGATAGGTATCAGAGCATTGATGGCAAGAGGTATAAACAGCATGTTTTTCTTAAAATTACTTTCGTGTTAGGAAAGAACAACATTTAAAATATTTTTTAAAAAGCCAAAATTTGATAGTTAAAACTGTTGCTTTTAATATTACATCATATGAGTCTTGACATTTCTTGTGTCAACTCTGCATATTATAAACCATGGTCTAAAAATATTTTGCCTCATTTCTTAAATTAGAACTATAGGGATGTGTAATTGCTTGAATGACCAAAATCAGGTTTCATTAATGCTTTTATAACATTTTTAGAATTTGACTATAAAAAATATAATGTTGCTTAGATTATGGAATAAATTGCTTATAATTTACAGTTCTCAAATTTTGTAAGTCTCACAATCTAATAGCTGTAAATGAATAACCTTCACTGAGTATTATTACTTTTATTAATAGTATGTTGACATAACAGTCGACATTTTATTTTAAATTTTATGCAAATTTTCTACATTACTTTAACATTTAATCTAACAGAAATCTGTTTTTTTTTTTTTTTTTTTTTTTTTTTTTTTTTGTGTAATAAAAACTCTAATAAAAGTAAGAGTACAATTTATATATAAAAATTTGACTACATGGCAAGCACTTAGATACTGATTTCAATGTCTTTAAATGTAATTATTATAAAGTTTAGATATATTCTTATTAAGATATACTCTTATTCTGTTATAAAGTTTAGATGTACAGAACAGAAGGCACACTTTGTGCTTACGACTCAGTCAACCACTTGTGGCAAGATAACTTATGATAACAATTAAGTTCAAATGTAAAATTTAAATTCAAATAAATTTGTAACCAAAGGCTACACAAATCAATTTAATGCAAAGTTGGTTCAAAACTTAACCGGGATGGAATTCAACTATCAGCAATTATAATGCAAGACTACAAATCTTATCTTATCTAGCAACCTAGTAACATGGCCTCTAAAGGCAAAACACCATTTGTTTTAGAAACTAAAAATTTCATTTGGATCCTGATGGGGAAATTGACAATAAAGATCCCAAACATAAAATAACTCTGGTTACAAAATAAAGGAATGTTGCATTATACATTGTTCTCTGATTAATTATTCACTACATGAAATAGTGTAATGCATTTTTGTTTGCATCAAATTATTTATTTTATTTAAATGCTGTCCAAAACTGAATAGGATTTTGCAAACATATGGACTATATTTTTTGACCTATAGATGCAACACTTCTTCACTTCAGAAGTAAGATTTAGAATTAAGAAATAAGAAGAGAGAGTATGTAAGAATAGAAAATAAATATATACGCTGGCTAGCAGAAGGATGCTTTCATAAAGGACTTTTTAAGAGAAACTGGCTCAGATTCACATTACATGTAAGGAAAACCACAAAAACTCCCATATAGCCAGCCTGAACTACCACTGTTCAGTGGCTTATCACTCCACTACTAGTGGATTCCAGTGACTGTTCGAATCTTTCACAGAAATCATCAGTTATGATGATTGTTGTTGTTTATTATTACCATTGGTACAGAATTTACTCATTATGATAATTTAATTTTAGTTTTTAAATTATAGTCATAAATTACTTGTAATAAATAGTGATTAAAAAATACACACTTCTTAATATTTTTACCATTTAAAAAATTTAATCATAAAAAGTATTTCTAATGCTGGCACAAAATTTACTCATTATAATTTAATTTGATTTCCTTCACTTTGAAATATTTTTTTACTTTCTTTTAATAACAGAACCTAAGAAACTAAAGTAACATATACTAGTTTGAAATGCATTTATTAACCTTTTGTAAATTTAAAATATTAGCTAAATATAATATAAATATTGACTAACTACTTAAAATATTAATGTTTAATACATTAATATTATATTTTGTAATTTAAAATACTAAACTTTTGTAAATTTCATTACTCATAACATAATCACTGCCTAAAATTCATTTACGGTAGTATTCCAAGAATTTATCATAGCAGTACTAGTTCAGTGTTGAAAATTAGAGAAAGGCTGTTTGTTCTGATCAAAAGCTTATTTTTTAGAATTGTTTAGTCTAGATCAGGTTTTGTTGACAATCCGCCATTTTTTTCCGATCTTCAAAGCCGGGTCTACCTTGGCTATCGAAGTTTGTCGCCAAATCAAAAAATCGCCAAAAGAACCAATACTAAAGCTGTTCCCCAAAATAATAAGCCAAAGAATTGCATAAACTCTGTGTTCTTGTACACATCGATCTGTTTTCACTTAAAAAAACATCCCAGAATTGCACAAACTAGGCATTGCGCACTGCTTTAAATTTGTCCATGTACACAGCAATCTATTTTTATTTTAAAAAATTGTCACTAATCGAAGGGGCACCCAATTCTACACTAGAACCCTCAATGTAACATCATCTGATATAAGAAAATATTTGGGAATTTGTATATTTAGTTCTGTATCAAGTGTTAAAGACTTTAGATTGTACTGGAATCCTGTTGTTGGAATATCTCTCATTCAAAATTCTATGCCAGTTAACGAATTTGAAAAAATAAGAAGATATCTTCATTTCAATGACAATAATTCATTTTCAACTGATTTGCAAGGAGGCCAGGATAAGTTTTTCAAACTGAGACCTTTGATTGATGAACTTCAAAAATCTTTCCTTTCCATTCCTATGGAAGAATCTTTGTGTGTCGATGAACAAATGCGTGCTACTAAAGCAAGACACCATTTAAAACAGTATATGCCTGACAAGTCTCATAAATACGGTTACAAACTCTTCATTTTGAGTGGAATATCCGGATTTGCATACAATTTCTATATTTATGGTGGCAAAGAACTTGATGTTGCTCAAGAGCCTGATTTAGAAGCTAGTAGTAATGTAGTTATTAGATTAACTCGTCCTGTTCAAGAAAATGTTAATCACAAACTTTACTTTGATAATTATTACAATTCTATTCCTCTGCAAGTATATTTGAAGAAAAAAGGAATCTTATCTCTTGGAACTATTAGAAGAAATAGAATTACAGACTGCAAACTTCCAACTGAAAGGGAGCTGAAGTTACACGTTCGTGGATCCATCACTGAGTTTGTCGCTGAATATGTTGGTTGTGAACTGTCAAACGTATCATGGAAAGATAATAAAAGTGTCACAATGCTCTTTACATTTGCTGGTACAAACCGGTAAGTGAAGTACAGCGCTTTGACAGGAAACAAAAATGTCATGTGAAAGTAAATTGTCCTTATGTTATAACAACTTATAACAAGCACATGGGAGGTGTGGACTTACTTGACAGTTTGATTGGAAGGTATAAAATAATAATGAAGCAAAAAGTGGTATTATCGGTTGTTTTACCATTTATTAGACCTGACAATTATCAATGCTTGGTTGCTTTGCAAGAGAGTGCACAAACAAAAGTGTAATAATGAAAAGCCTATGAAACTTGTTACTTTTAGATTGCAGTTAGCAAAAACTTTGTGCCTACATGGACAAGTAAAATCACTAAAAAGAGGGAGACCATCAAGTGCAGAGGAAACAGTTGGAAAACAATCAAAAAATGCTTCTCGAAAAGAGCCTCCAAAAGATCAGATTTGACAGAATTGATCACAGGCCAGAGCATTCTACATATAAACAATGATGTAAAATGTTGAATTGCAAAGGATTTACAAGAGTACAGTGCATGAAATGCTCAATTCCTCTATGTTTTTATAAAGAGAAGAACTGTTTTAGAGACTATCATTTACAGTAATTTTTCTCTCTTGAATGCATGGTGTAGCCATTTGGCACAGTTTGTTTTTTTATTTTTTATGCTTAACTGCACGATGTTGCCACTTGGCAACAAACTAACATTTGGGTTTTCATCCGCAGAGAACCCGTTGGCGGCATTGCAATTTTTACTCGCCAAGCTCGCAGCCGTAAATGTGATTTTTAGTGCATGTAAATTCAAGTTAGCAGACAAAATAGTATATTAAACTTGCAGACAAAATAATATATTAAGCATATGGTAGTAAAAATTCACAGATAATAAGCATGTAGATGTAAAACTAACCGGTTAAACTGGATATACGAAAATAAACCTGTCTTTTTCATAATATATTTGACAATACAAATAACCTTCAACAGTAATCAAATTTTCTTCAATAGCATTGTTAATAAAACTAGAACTGGTAAAATCCTAGTATATGGTGCAACCTTGGCACGACTTTGAAAATTATCGCCAATACCAAAAATGATCCAAAGAACGTCTATATATATGTATACTATAACACACATAGTATATGTATATACACACATAGTATACATAGTATATACTATGTTTAACTGTATATTTTCTTTGAATGACTCGTTAAATAATCATCGTATATGTCCCATTTTTACTGCTCATAATAAAGTCGCCAAAAGTAGTCAAATCCCGTGTGCACCGGATACTAGGATTAAACCCTAGAACTTTATACATTTTATTATTTTTCAAGAGTCATTTGAGTATTCCTTACACTAGCAGTGGTTTGCTAATTTTGATGACCATGGGGATGCATCAAACTACTATGTAATCTTAGATAATCAATAATATTTTTTATTTCAATTTAATCAGCTATTTATGTCACACCTGCCATCCTCTGAAAGGTTATTGTTAGAAAAGCATTAGCAATATAGTATCTTGTTAAAATTTTATGCCATAAAAATTGGAGCCAAGAACCGAAATCTATCGATGAAAACTTCTTTAATTATACAAAAATATTTCTATCTATTCGTTGTTACAAAATTCAGAAAAAATAACATGGAAAAGCGGAAAAAATAATAATAAATAAGAGAAGAATAATATAAATCTCCAAATGCGAACAACGACAGGGATAATTCAACAAAATGAACACAAGAGGAATGGCTGTAACCTTCAAACAGAGGAATAGGATGAATCCGATAGGTTACCAGGATTGAACTATTATCGCCAAAGTTGGCGATGTTTACATTTACCGGGTTCTCTGCGGAAGCGCTTCCTAACATTTAGTTAAAAAATAATGAAAATTTAGACTTAAATTTTTAAAAATATTTTTTCATGTTTTCTCATTACATATATATTTTTTTCAAGGAAAAATAAAAATGCAGTGTAGGGTTAAGCCCTGGATCAACCAGCTCATTCCGTTAAGCATACTTTTCAGTTTGTTGTTGGATCCTTTCGAGAAAATGAGGTAAGTTATTCTTTGATTTATAAGGTTTATAGTAACGACCGATTGCTTTTGATCTAATTTGTTTTGTATTTTCATCAAAATGCAAATTATATTTTAAAAAATCTAAAAGCTTTCAGATTTTATATGACGCCCAAGACGGCAATGGTTAAAAATTTTTAAGATAAAAATTTTTTTTTTCCCGTAAAGTGTTACCATTGCTTGCTTTGAAATTGTTGAGTTTGTTAATAAAAAATTCGTTAAAATTTTACAAAATATGGATTAGGTAATAAAACAATTTCCAAATTTGGGCTTCCAGATGCCCATGTTCGAGTGGTGGAGTACATTATTCAAAATTGGATGGCTCTAGGGACCGTTGTTTTATCACAGTGTGAGAAACATACATACATTTATGCAGATTCTCAATTATTTAAAGTTTTGAAATATAATTCTAAAATTTGGTGGCAACAACTTGAAAAGTGAACCACTGTTTATAGTGAATAGAGGCAAAATACCAGACCGAAAATTAAAAGCCCTCCTGGCCAAATTGGCCCTTTGGGCTAAAAAAATATTTTTTGTTTTTAAAGTCTGAAATATAAGCAACACTGATTACAGATGTTTACCATATTCCGTTCCTTATTTCTCCTTCCCTAGCCGTTTTACAATTGTGTGCAGTATATTTGGTAGGATACGAACTGCACGAAATTTAATGCATGACCCCTTTACTTAAATAACCAGAAGAGCCCTTTGTTAGTGCCAACTGTCCTATAACGAATAATAGCCAGCTTTTACATCCCCCTCCTTGTATATGATGGGTGAACAAAACAACAAAAGTAACTCAGGAAGTGGGCGATTTCTTCCTCTCCCCCTGAATTCCCAAGATGAGAGCCACAAAAAGTCATTTATCCCCCATAAATACGACATTTTACTGAGGCTTCAAGCCTCTATTTTCTTTAATCAGATGTAAAAACTGTGCATGCAAAACAAATATTAAATGAAATCTGGTATGTGCAAAAGTAAAAACGTATTTCTTTTACACTCATTTTATGGTTTTATAATGCTTAAAAGAATGATGAGCTAGATCTCCTTATATACACTCATGTCCAAAATTATGTTTACATGCATAAATTCACGGATTTCTCAGAGACTATGACTTATAATTTAATGAATTTTCGTGGAATCATACATAACATGATGACACATAAATGCAAAAGAAAAAATTGAAGATCACCTCATATGATATAAAATTGTAGCATGAAACAATAAAAATGGTAATAAAGTGTGACAAAGAGAGTTAAGAAAAAAAGGAATGATTCAGAAAAAGAATTATGTCTTACGAATTTAATATGGAATATGATCTCCCCTGACTTGTACACACATATCACAACGTGATTTAAGGCTGGAAATAACGTTGTTAACCACAGTTTGGGGAATTAATCTCCACTCTTCCAGCAATGCCATCTTCAGAGCATTTACATCTCTAGGAGGAGGATGTATACGTGCAATTGCTCTTCCAAGGTAGTCCCATAAGTTCTCTATCAGGTTAAGGTCAGGAGAGTTTGGTGGCCAAGGTATTCGCTTAATGTCTTCACTTTCAAGGAATTCATCAACGAGGTTTGCTCGATGTGGACGGGCATTATCATCCATAAATAAAAAGTCAGGTCCATACGCACCCCTGAAAAGTCTTACATAAGGATCTAAGACCTCATCTCGATATATCTGGCCTGTCACAGATCCGCTGCTGAACACGTGTAGGGGCGTAAGTCCATCGATCATTATTCCACCCCATACCATCACACCTCCACTACCGAAACGGTCACGTTCCACAATGTTCGAGGGATCATTTCATGTTCCTGACTCCCTCCAGATGTAAACACGTTTAGAATCACCAGTTAAACTAAACCGCGACTCATCAGTAAGGAGAACATGGGACCATTGATGTTCAGTCCAGTTTTGATGTTCTTTACACCAATTAAAGCGATCCCTCTTTTTCTGTGAAGACAGTAAAACACATACCCTTGGCTTTCTGGCATAAAGGCCTTTTTCATTAAGCCTTCTGTATATTGTTTGCCGTGATGCAACAGTTCCAGTGGCAGCTGCAAGTTCTGAACTTAACTGGCGAGCAGTAGCCTTTCTGTTACGACGGGCAGTTAATTTCAGATACCGATCTTCAGAAGCAGTTGTCATTCGTTTCCAACCTTGTCCAGGCCTTCTTACAACACTTCCATCATTTTGAAACTGTTTCCATAGCTTAGAGACTGTCTGTCTTGAAATATTCAGACATGTGGCTGTTTCCATGATTGACTGCCCTGCTTCTAAACGGCCGATAATTCACCACTTTACAGATTCTTCCAAATGATACTTCGAAGCCATAACAAACCGCTTTGAGTCCCTACACACTGAAATCAAACGCTATGTTGCAGAAATTCTCTCAAATATTCAGTTTGCGCAAAGCGCTTGATGACGTAACGCCTAGGTTTGCATATCACAAGCCGTTTGATTACTTTTGATTGGATAATGCTAATTAGGCTTGGTTTTCACACATTCCCTGCAAATACGGATCACATTGATTCGATATTTCATTGAATATCATCATTTTTGGGTATGTAAAGATAATTTTGGACATGAGTGTATATATGCGTAAAGGGCATATATAAATATATATATATATATATATATATATTAACGACATGCATAAAACTGATACGTAATCAACCTATCAAATATCTGATTTGTAGAGCACCTTAAATTAGTTTACTTGTCTAGATAAATATTAATAAATCTTTTTAGACAGTAGAATGGTTTTAAATTTCAAATTTGCCATTTTTGGTAAATAGCTTTAATTTATTTTTAAAAATTCTCTTAATTAAATCTAAATATTTGTTTTCTTAGGGACTTTTTAAAAATCACACCAATGTTATTTTAATATATGTCTTATTAAGCTTTCCATGTTTAGTTTTTGAAGTTATTTTAAAGTCATTTAATGTTCTTACAAATTCCGTATTTTAATATTAGAAATGTTTAAATATTTATTTTGTTTTCCAGTTACTCTAACCGTACTTTATTCTTTGTTTACTTTGACAAACATTTGATTTATAATATACATTTAATTAATAATAGGTGATGATCATGAGCAACTGCAGCATTTTCACAATTCATAAAAAATTTTCCAACTCCCTTATATTCATAGCTTGGCATTTCAACATCTTTTTCATATCAAGCTTTCATGTATCTAGAATTTGTATATTGTTTTATTGTATTTATGCCAACTTATATTTAAATAATTTTCATTAATTCCTGCATCATAATAATGAGCTAGATAGTCTGTATTCTCTACAGGAATTTATAATTCTACAGCTTGGAATTACGTACAAATTGAAATCTACAACTTATATATGCATAGCATAAAACTGATACGCAATCAACCTATTAAATATCGGATTTGTTGCGCACTTTAAATTAGTTTACTTGTCTAGATAAATATTAATAAATCTTCTTAGACAGAATGGTTTTAAATTTAAAATATTTACCAATTATTGTTAAAAGTTCTAATGTTAAAAATTCTCTTTATTAAACCTAAATTTAGGTTTCTTACGAAATTTTAAATTCACACCAATATTATCGTAATATTATTAAGCTTTCCATGTTTAGACATTGAAGTTATTTTGAAGACATTTAGCTTTCTTACAAATTCCGTATTCTAATATTATAAACTTTAAATATTTATTCTGTTTTTCAATTACTCTAACCGTACTTTATTCTTCGTTTCTATTGAAACACATTGAATTTCTAATACAAATTTAATTAATAATAACTAATAATTCTGAACATTTGCACTATTTCCATAAATAATGGAAAAAATTCGAGTTCTCTTATATTCATATCTTGGGAGTTTTAATTTCCTCTTAATCTATTTGTTTTTCATAGATCGTTTTGTATTGTATTCAGATTTTTATGTATGTATAATTTGTATATTTTTGTACCGCATTTATGCCAATTTACATTTAAATGATAATTTTCATAAATTAGCATCATAAGTATAGAAAAGGTTTCTAACACTTTATTTTCCAGCCTAGTTTTAGGCTTAATTATTTGCAAAATTAATTATTTGTAAAGAAAGATGGTCACTAAATCTCGCTAATGATATTTCTAACTGTAGTAGTTATAGTACAACGAGTTCATGCAATTTATAATATACCTCATTTATAATTTTTTAAAAATGTTTCAACAGTATTGGAATTAACAGCAATACATATACTTTTATACAGTTGATTGCAATGACTTAGATTGCCATTGCCTTTTTTTGTTGAGGCTTTTGTGTTATATTCCTAATATTTCTTAACGGCATACACATCAACTTAATCACAAACATGTAAATCTATAATTCAGCATACTTTTGTGTTTACTAATGCTGTGTCTTTGATTTTTTTAATACACTGTTCAACGCATAGCATTTCATCAGCCTAGTTTTAAAAGGTCTCACGTTCAAGCGGAAAAGTCATTAAACATTGGTAGTTCGACCCGAGTTTCAAAACCTAGAGTTACCCCAACTTTTTCTTTCTCTGTACATATTTACTGTGGCAAAATGCACTGTAAAAATTTCAGTTTATGAAGTAAAAATATTTTTAAAACTTATTCTTTAAAAATATTGCAAAACTTTTCACCTTTACCTTAGCATATCTCTTTACAAATCCCTTTATTAAGAAAAAAAAATAAGTAAAGAAATTAACTCGATTTCTGTGATCGATATCTTGGTACAAATTATATGTAACTTTTCCCCCAAACATAATATACGGATATCAATGAATTATGGATTACTTCTCCAAGTTTTGCTTACATGTTTATTCCAGAATTTTCCATTCATATTGAAAGTGTTTTAACTTTGTGAGCTTTATTTTATGACTTTTGGTTTAAAAAAAAAAGTATGAATTTTTGGTAAAAGAAATTAAGCTATTATTTATTAAGAGGATTGATTGATTATTAATTTGCAGTACTCTTTATCTAATTCTTCCTTTCTAGATAAGTTTTAGAAAAATTTTCGGTACTTTTCCGTTTTGCCGGCGCAAGCGACAAAGTCGCCAATAATGGTACAATCGATGCCAAACGAAATATTCTCGCTGGTAACCTTTTAAGCCTCATTTTCAAAACAAGTCGCAGCATTTTCTTATCAGATTGATTGTTTCTTTCAATACTGGCATATAATTACATAGAATTTTTATCTGATAGTTCAGTTTTATGTCTAAGGCCATTTTAGGTAATTAAGTCAATCAGGATGCAATCACAGCACTTAACCCGAAGCCGAAAATATAGAAAAGGTAAAATCAAGGGTTAAATTCATCAATTCTAACGAGAATGCATTAGCGAAGTAAAGCACTGCAGTTTTACATAATTTCTGAGTAAGCTATTCGTATGAATTGAAATATTTCTTACATTTAAACTTGTGTTCCAAATTAAGATTTAACGTGAAATTAATGTAGATAATTACTGAGAGCATTAGATTTTTGTAGAGTAGTTTACGTGAGATGAGATCGCTTGGGGTCACGTGATATAAACCGGCGAATCAGGATGTTGAACTATGAAAGCATAGTAAATTCTTAAATTAATGTCTTTTTATAAACTTATTGTCTTTATTTATTGGCTTTTTATAAAATTTTATGCGATATTAAAATGTTTATGCCTTCAAAAAAAGAATTCTTAGAACTAACGTTTTTTTAATATTTTTTTATGTGTATACTGTATGTTGTCGCCAATAAAGTCTGCTTGGCGAGATTTGCGCCGGCGAAACTGAAAAGTACCAAATTTTCTTAGCATAATAATTTTAATTTATTTAAAATATATATATTATACGTCAATATTCCAAACGCGTAGTAATGTTTTTGTAATAAACGTCACACTAAGTTATTTTTTTTAATGTAACTACTAATTTCTGTAAAAATTTACATGATTACTTTAATTAAAAAATATTTCTAGTACATTTTAACATACTTTCGTACCGAAAAATCGTTAATGAAAGACACACATTTCTAATGCTAACATTTGTCTTTACTAATAGCTTCTATTTTCTTTGCCAGTTCTTGCATTTATTAGTGTTATTCAAGTAATTAACCTGTTTGTTCGATGACTCTTGGCTGCTATTGGCTTCTGAAAGTATAATTGTAACCTTCAGCTTTTTGAAAGGGAGAGGTCTTCTCAAATCCATCTTGATGGGAGAAGGCCAAAACTAACGTTTGGTGACGCCACAGCTAAGAGCAATCAGCCAAACTGATCTTGAGTCAGGGCGCTTTCTTTTTCCCAGTAGTATATAAGAAACAAATATATTCTTCTCTTCCTATAAGGAATATTTAAAAACAAATACCTGAAGAATGGATTACTAATCTTTTAAACTCAGATGACGGGACTGCATCTTAGGGGAGTTTCTCAAATAATATTAATATTTGCTTGCTAATCAATAGTTTACGATACTATAGCTTTTGTTACATACCATTATATGCAGTTTAATAGCATTAAACACTTCAAATAGTTTTAAACTAATTGAAATAAATATTATATCAAATTTTTAACCACGGTGTGACTAGCATTTAAAACTAAATATTTTCTCTTATTTCCAAGCAGTACAAGAAATTGTGTTTTTATTGTCTCATATAAAAAATCGTACCCAGAAATTCGAGAGCTGCAAATATTAATATTTCATGTTAAGTTAAAAGGTTTGACATTCAAGAGAGAGTTTATGCATTTCTTAGATATAAGATTTATCAATGTTTAGATTTAATTGTTAGTAGCATAATTTTTAGATAAAAATATATTATTTTTGAATTAATCTGGGAACATAGCGATATAAATGCATTCCATTTCATTATTTGGTTTACACATAGATTTTGACATATTGATTCTTTTTGCATTTGGTATGCATAGACACATCTAGAAATATGTTCAATGTAAAAATTTGAAGCAATTAAAAATACTCATCTTCATAACTAAACATCTGTTTCATAAATTTAAATACCCACTGAAATGTCTTCAACGAGATACTCCACATTACTAATATTAAATTAATGTATTAATAAGGATTGATTTTTCAATTTCTGGGATTTTGTTAGTTTTTTAAAACGATCATTATCATTAAAAATTGAATATTTGGTTTATTGAACTAAGGGAAACCTTACAGTGCTACAACAGTCTTTTTTATCAAAATGTTAAACTGCAGTAGAAACATTTTGCATTTCTAAAGAGGTTGAATATAACACTTTTTTTCAAAAGTGCTTGAGCTATTTGTATAGAATGGTGCTACTCTATGATATATAATTTTTTTCAAATGGAATAGACTTGCATAATACAGCTTATTATCTGTATCATTTAAAGATTATGATTAAATGATTTTAAATGATTGGTTTCACTTTGGTTCAACCTATTATTCCTTATATATTTCAGTAAATAAACTAAATCAAACAGTAAAAAAATCTCTTTTCCCAAATAAAATTCGTTTTCAATAGCAGACACCATATGACCATTACATAGCATTTATAGTTAACATAGTTGTCGGAAATTATGGAAACAACCTCGAAGCCACAATCATGAAAACTTTTAACACCTGTAATGTCTGAATTTTTAAATCGTTTGGCTTAAGGTTATCTACAGGAAACACTGCAACAACTTCTTTATTTGAAGATATGATTGAAGAAATCACAATGGTTTGGATTGTAAGAGCTTTTTGAGGAACATCTGTACAAGACAAACCTTCAGTTTTACCATTCTTATGTGCAATAGTAAGTTTAATACAAATCTTATCAAGTAAAAGATTCCCAACCTCTTCATGATTTTGTAGTCATGAAGATTTTTGAGATAAATACTTTGCATTTAACCTTGTTGTCGGGGGTTAAATGCAAAGTATTTATCTCATAAGTACCCAGCATTTAATGTTAACATTTTTAAGAAAGAAGGATGCCATAAAATCAAGGACGAGCTTTCTTGTATCAGAGAATAACACGTAGGACTGCTTTAAAATAATGTGCAAGTTCATGTCATCATTTCAGCTGTGTAGGTTGGGAATTTAGCTTTCAATAATGAAATCTTTTCCCTAAAAACTTAATCGGTATATCATAATCTGTTCTGATGAACTTTCAGAACACGTCTGAAGAGTTTCAGTTACCAAATCCAGCATTTCTTCGACTATTTTTGAGGTTTTCTTATAACTGTTCAATTGATTTGAAAGGTTTTCAAATTTTGACCATTTATTACATAGTATATCTTTTCCCAAAAGACATTAAAACATATTTGTTATATTTAAACTTTCACGAAAAACTGAAACAGTTAAATCATGCTCGACTTTAAATACACAGTCACTGCTGGGCAACACTTCAACTCAATACGCAAAAAGTATAGAATCAGATGCTTTCATTATTGCCCATGCATATGATAATATATTGCTATTAAGTTTCAAAAATTCTGAAAAGGAGGCAGTGTTGTCTGGAGCACACAGTTTTTTTAAAGGGACGGTGTACTTTAAAATAGCTGAAAATCAACCAAAATATTGAATCTGTGTTTTGATTCTCTCGTAATATTCCACATACGTAACTACATCATATGCAAAAAAACGAGTTGAAATAGTCTAACTTTTAAAGAATTACAAGCATTTAAAATGTGTAAACAGCGAAAACTTTGCTCTTTAAATTTTGGAGAAAATGTAAAAAAATGTACTTCAACAGTTATTTACTGATGTTATAATTTATATATTTGGCAAAAGAAGTGTTTATTTTTTAGAAAAAGGCTATAAATGTCAGTATTGACAACTATTAATGAATTTAACTTTAGTTATGTAAATGCTATAGGCTTAGAACAGGAGGAAGCGTGATCAACGTCGCTTGAACCAAAGCAAAAAGAGAAGTTTAAAACTGGAAAAATAGAAATAGTAAAAAATATTGTATTCGGAAAGTATTAAAAGATAATGTAAATGAAGGTAAAACATAGGATGCGGGTGAATTTTAACAGTTTCATTTTTCCATAATGGATAAATTGCTTCTACCTCTAACTTTGAATCACATATGAATTTGCCATGTTTATTTTTCTCAAGTTTAGTATTATGAGATTAAAAATAGTTAAATCACACAAAACTATTATCCAGTGTCTATATATTCATATTTAAAGTTAATTTGCTGATTCTCATGACCATGTATTAAAGGTAAGTTTGAAGAAAGCTTTAAATTCGGTTTTCTCAAAACAAATCTTTTCGCAGTTCGCATGTCTTGAAAATGCTTCTCATTTTTAATTCAAATTGAATGATATTTGGAAAAAACTATCTTGTTATATGTTACAGTAGATCCGTGTACGCATTTTTGGATATGAGGTTATTAAGAAGTTTAAGCGTGTGATAAGTTTTAACAAAAGGTGACTTTTTCAGAAAACTGGGTTTAAGTTCACAAAAAGCCTTTTTAGAAATTTCTGATACATCATATTCAATAACGGATTACACAAAAACTTTATAACTAACTTAATCCCATCAAGATGGCCTTAATCTTCTTCGGAAAGTATGAAGACTCCCTGTAGTGTTCTAAGGGGATAGAAAAACTTTTGCTTTATGTGGTCGTTAAATTCTCCAGCTAGAAAAGGGGGACGAAATTTTGATTCGCTGTGTTGGGGTACACCCACATATTTAAATTATTTTGGAACCTCCGTATAGTTTCCTTAACCTTCATTTCAGTCTGCCAATTTGGGATAGCAATAATTTATTCGAAGAAGATTACATCTAATTTAAAAGGGGACTTAGTACTCCCAAATCGATAAAATTTCCCTCCTTTTTTTTTTTTTTTTTTTTTTTTTTTTCTATAAAAATACCCTTTGTGATACGATAAGAACAGAAGTGGGGGTGTAATGAAAGTGATCAAGTTCCTGACTGTAGCATTATTGAATGCTGCTGGAACAAACAATTAAACTTTTTATTAATTAAAATACACCTGAATTAATTTAAAATGCGATTTGTATAGGAGAACAAATCGCTAAAAGAAGAAAAGAAATCACATATGTCACTGAGGGGTTTTAAATGTTTTATGTCTATTCAAATTTCAAATTTTACTTTTTTGAAAAAAATGAATAAAACGACAAATTAATATTATTACTATTGATTATAAATGTTTTAGAAAATATATTAAAATTAATTCTGATATTAAATGTGTTTTGAACATGTTTTAGAAACAAAAACAGGTAAAGAAAAATTCTACTTGCATTTTATGATTTTTTTGGCAATATTTCTGGCCACTTAAGGTTTGTAATTAAAGCTTGTAATTTATTTTAATATCAACAGTTATATCAATCGTATGCTTATATCAACTGAACAGTACTAGGTTTTATTATATATATAATATGTGTGTGTGTACTGAAATTCAGTAATAAAAATTTAAAGAAATTTGAAATGATTTAATAACCATTCAGACAGTTTACATTCTTTAAATTGCTATTTTTCAATACATCCTTTTACTTAAAGTCCTAAACTTGTACCGATATGGACTAAATTATTTAATATTTTTACTGCTTATTTAAAATTATTTGATTAATAGAACCAAGGATAAGTTTTGCAAAATAGTGAAAAGAAAAAATATAAGAAGTGAAAATGTATTTGAGATCATATGTTGTTTTGAAGTTTTTACATAAAACCCTGCTTTTTTTTTCTCAGAAATAAATTCATTAATTTAAAAATAAACCCTTAATGTTATGAAGAACACTAATAAATACAATAAAAAAATTTGGGACAAGTACATTGAAAATTGTGGGAGAAGAAAGAATTTTTATTGTTAAAGTTTTCTTCAGAAAATTAAAATTTAAGAACAATTACTAGCAAAAAAATTTTTTTTTCAGCTTAAAATCATTTTGTCTTATAAAACCACTTAATAATATTCATAAAAAGTAGATGAAAGTTCTTAATCGAAAGAAATAACTTAAAATGTATTTTAAGTCCCCTTAAGGGAAGAATACTTTTTAAGTGAAGTCATTTAAAGTATTCTGTTCACTTTTGTTAATTCGAATTTTACTAAAGAATATTATCCTCCCTCAGTTCTCAAGAGTCTCGGACAATAACAGAGGACGGTCCATCCCGACTGATGATGTTTATGGAGGCTCGCCTAACGCTGTGTCGCCTGCTGTGTTGTAACGTCGATGTGCTGATGTTTCAGGAAATTAGAGCTTTAGTAAATCGCAGGAACTGTCAATGGAACCCTTATGAGAATGCTGACCACTTAGACGAAGCTTTTGCTAATTATAGGGATTTAAACGAGGCCTGGAAAGTATTCCAAACCAGTTACGAAGGTTTCGGAAATGTGTGTGAAGCTTCAGATGAAGGGATTGCTAGCACCTCTCAGCAAATAACATACAGTGTTTCACCATTTGATGACTCATTTTTTCATCTGCTATCGAAAACAAATTTTAAATTTTAGAGAAACTGTCTCTATTATTACATCTGCATGGAATGAAGACTTCAAGTGATCACCTGAAAAAAACAGGTACTGTTTCTAAAGTTAAACTGTTGGCAAAAAGAGAAAAATCCATCGCTACAGACATTAAAAGTCTTCAAATACAGACAGACAGAAAGAAGTACAGGAGGCACCAAAACATCGCCATGGGCAAAACTGGTATCGCCCCACTGCACTAACCATCTATAGAAGTGTACCCTGACCGGGCACGCTAACACCATGCTCGGGAATTAGTTTACATTGCAGCAAGCAGCATTCATAATACACTGTTATATATTAATGGTGCATAATTTGCATTGCAGACAATATTGTCTCAGATATACTTTACACGGGTACTTTGCAGTTGAATGGATAGATACAATAATTACAATGCATAATTACAATAAGTTATTTACATATGTATATACATATTTCTTTTGTGTTTCGGTTTGGAGGTTTGTTGGTGGGGGGGGGAGTGTTTATGGTATGTGGTTCGTTGTTTATTTGGTTTTTTTGTTACACGATTCACAGTTTATAAGTTATTATTCATAGTGCAATTCATAATACAGCATACAGTTTATGAATTCATTTCATGGTACATAGCGTTGAGTACGTAGTACTGGTGCATCTGTCACACATTGCACAGTATGAAGTAGTTCATAGTTCATGGTATGAGAAAAGTTACGGTTGTCTCAATAAATGGATATATTTAAGTGCGTTTTCTAAAAGCACTTCTGTATAGTATGAGGGTGAGAGTGGATGTTCTTATTTTTGCATTTTATGAACTTAGAGGATTATTTGGGGTTGTAAGCTATGGATGACACAGGTCCAGTCCTTGGCGGTGTAAGAAATCAATAATATTTTTGATGTTTTGGAAAACTTTACGGTGCTTAATAATGAATCTTCTAAATTCTATTCCAGTGTCAGTGGGATGGCGAATGTGATGGGCTGACATTAGTGGACACTGAAATATGTAAAGTTCAGGGTCTCCGCATTCTCCGCATATGCATCTTATCCGACGTAGCCATATTGCGATCATAAAAATACTTGGGGAAGGGACCGTGACCTGAGATGTACTGGGTGAGGAATTATGTTGAAATTGTACTATTTTCATCAGCCTTCCGTAGTAGTTCGAATGTACGTCGTCCTTGTGGTCCTCGCTCCCATTGACGTTGCCACTTTTCATTCGCCATTTGTTTTAGTTTGTATTTTAATGCTGATTTAGGACATGGGATATGAATTTGAGATCCTGTTTGTTCTAGAGCTGCCTGTTTTGCTAAATAATCGGCCCTTTCATTGCCTTCACAGGCGTTGTGCCCTCTGTTCCATGACAGGACAAATTTCTTATTACTTGTGCTTATGATGTCTTGAATTTGGTGGGCTATAGGAGAATTTGTGTGCTGTTGTTTGATGGCATGTATGGAAGACTGACTGTTGGTGATTACGTGGATGGTATCTGTATTTAAGTCATTAAGTTGCATAATGCTGTTTAGTATGGCTATGAGCTCTACTTGATATACACTATTTTGCGTCCGAAGGTAACCTTGCCATTTGCAGTGGAGGCCTTTTTATGGTGACTCTGCTTCCTACCTTATTTTCGATCTTTGAGCCATCCGTGTATGCAGTATAAAATCAATTGATGGCGGTGGCTTGTCAAGGTTGCAATGGAGATTGTGAAGACCCAAAGCGGGATGTCTGTTATATTTCAATGGCTTTTCTTCATCTTCTTGTGAATTGAAAATTACGCCATTGTACGTCGAAGTTTTCTTGAGTTGTAGGATGATTGTGGACAGTGCGTCGATTTCTGTTTGAATTGGTAGTGGCGTCACCCCGGCTATTGTTCGTAGTGCGTTGGTGGAGGTTGTTGAGAATGATCGGATAATATTGATCAAGAAAGGTCTTTGAATTGAGTTAAGGGTCCGAATTTTTCTTGCTGTCATGGGAAAGGTCCAGATAGCGGCTCCATAGGTGATTATTTTATTGACTACTGTCTGTAATAGAATTTTCATAATGCGATGATTAAGGCCCCAGGAATATCCTTTCATCGCCCTTAATGCTTTTGCGATTTTGGCTGTGGTTAGCTTTTTTTTGAAGATGTGGTATCCAATTGAATTTCTGGTCTATGGTGAGTCCTGTTTTTATGGAGAAAACCTTTCCATTTAATTTCTTGGCTAATGGGGTTTTGGATGGGGAAGTAGACACCGCAGCCAACCTTCTCTTCTATCTTTCCATCTGTAAAGGCTATTGTTGAGTTATTGTTGAGTTGCTGGTTGTTATTGTTGATTGTTATTATTTTCGTATGCGGAGTTGCTGGATGCCTGTTGTATGGTAGGGATCTGGTTTCATAGTATTGCAGGTTGTAGTTTGTATATTCATAGGTGATTAGAATTTGGAGCTGTGAAACAGTGGAGTAGATCACTTCGTATGTTGTTTCCAGGTGGAGTGGCGTCGTGCCTGCTAGTATGTCTAATGCTGAGTTTGGAGCTGTCTGAAATGCTCTTGTGATGTTCAAGGTGAATTGTCTTTGAATGGTGGTTAAGATCTTCTTTCTTTCTGTCATCAGTAGGGCCCAAATTGCTGCTCCATAGTTTACTATTTTTGTAATGACGGTTTGGAGCAGAATCTTTGTGATATGTGGGTTGAGGCCCCAGTTTGTTCCATGCATTCTGTGGAGATTTTGGCTGATGGAATGTGTCTTTGTTTTGATGTTTTGGAGGTGTTCAATATAGTTTAATTTTTGATCAATGAGGATTCTCAGATATTTTATTGTTTTTGTATGCTTTATCTTGTTGCCATCAGCTTGACTGATAACTACTTGGTGAGGTTTTGGCCTGGTTTGTGGAATGTTATGATGCGTGATTTTACTGGTGAAATTTTTAGTTTGTATCTTGTGCAGTGACTTTTGAAGAGGTTAACTACTTCTTGACAGTTCTTTTCAAGTATGGCGTGTGTTCCTCCAACAATGAAGGCTATGTCGTCTGCAAAAGCTGTAATTTGTGGATATTGTGGCCAAGTTTGTTTTATAATTTCATTGAAGGTAAGTACCCACAGGTCTGCGCTCATGCAGGCTCCCTGTGGGCATCCTCGGGTCCGGTTCCTTGTGATGATAGTGTTGTTGTATAAAATGGTGCTTGCTCTGTTTTGTAGGAAGTCGATTATGGTGTTGTATATATTGCGGGGACAGTTGATGTTTCTTAGTGCTTGACGGATGGCAGGCCACCAGACTGAGTCGAATGCATATTGAACGTCGAGGCTGACAATTGCAGAGTGTAGGTTATTGGCTTTGTTGTGGTTGATTTGCTTGATGATGGCGTGGATGGTGGAGCATTGTTGTCGGAATCCGTATTGGTGGTCGCTGATATAGTTTTGGCTGTGGAGGTGGAATTTTAGTCGTCCAACAAGACATCTTTCTAGGATTTTTCCAATGGCGGGTAAGAAATTAATTGGGCGATATGATGAGGGGTCTTCTGGTGCTTTATGTTGTTTTAAGAATAGAATTATCTGTCCTGTTTTTAGGCAATTTGGGAAGGTGGCTAGCTGAATGCATTTGTTAATTAAGTTTAGGAAGAGACTGGGTTCAATTTGATGGATCAGTTTTATTGCATATGCCATCAGGGCCTGGTGCTTTTTTGTTGTTGAGTTGCTTAATGATTTTGCCTATTTCTATTGCTGTTATTGGTGGGTTGTCTATGGTTAATGGTGGTTGGTGGTTGATGGTTGTTGCGTAGTTCTTGCTGGGTAGGGTTATCATCTTCTGGGTCGTCTCTGCATTACTGCGTCCAAAATGGCATTGAGGGTTGTTTCTGTTGTTCCGTTGCTGTTTGGTTGGTTGTTGCTTGCGTGGAGTTGAGTAGGGGCAAATATTTTATTGGTGGCTATTCTGTAGAGTGGTTCGTAGACATCTTGGTTGTTTGAGCAGCATGTGTGCCAGGGTTTAAGTTTTACTTGTATTATACTTTGTTTATACAGACTTAATGGTCTTCATTTTATTGTTTCCAAGATAGCGTGGAATTCCTGGTTATTGTTTGTCCTGGCTTGTGTGTTATAAGTGCGTGCGATTTTATGTGTGATATTTGGAGTTTTATTCTATGAGTTGAATATATTAAGGGTGGTGTTGCAGTTTTCCTCTAGTTGTCTTCGTGTAGATCCTTGGATTATGAAGGCAACATCATCAGCGAAGGCTACAATCCTTGTATGATTTGGCCACTGATAATCGATAATATTATTAAAGGTGATGTTCCAGAGGTCCGCGCTCATACATGACCCTTGGGGACATCCTCTAGTTTGTTTTCTGGTGATTATGGTATTGTCATAGATTACTGTGCTTTGTCTGTTCTTGAGATAGTCCGTAATCGTAAGGTACAGGTTTCTTGGACACTGCATCTCCCTGAGGGCCTGCTTGACAGCTGGCCACCAGAGAGAATCAAATGCATTTTGCAGGTCAAGACATAGGAGAGCCGAATGCATTTGATGGCTTTTGTTTGCTTGTATTTGAGAGATTGCTATATCTATTGCATGAGTTGTTGAGCTTTCGGGTTTAAATCCATACTGGTTGGTACTTATTCTATTGTCTTTATATATATATGGTATTTTAGTCTATTGACCAGAAGTCATTCAAGGAGCTTTCCCATGGCTGGTAGTAGATTTATTGGTCGGTATGAGCGAGGGTCCTTTGGTTTTTTATTTTTCTTCGAGAAGAGGATAATTTGCCCATGCTTGAAGCAGTCTGGGAAGCAGTTGTATTTCAGGCATTCATTGTACAGATTTAGGAGTATTTCTGGGCTGACTTTAGATCATCTTCAAAATTTGATTTGAAATCCCATCTGGGCCAGGTGCCTTCACATTGTTGAGTGTTTTGATGAGTTGTAGTAGTTCTTTTTTTGTAAATTGTGTGCCATCTGGGGTGCTTGGTGAATTAGTGGAGGTTCTTAATTCTCGTTGCTCTGAGGTGTCTTCTTCGCTGTTGTCACGGGGAAAAATATGGTCTAGGATGTTGTTTAAGGCCTCTGTCGTAACGTTGGCGTTCTTGTACATATGTATGCTATTTGGGGTGTGTATCTGTGTCAGCTTGAAAATCTTTGAGGTGGCCATTTTATAGAGTACTCCCTAAGTATTTTGGTTACTGGTGCAAAAGGAGGTCCAAGATTTTAGTTTAGCTTCCGTGATTTTCTTCTTATAAATTGCCCTTTGCCTGTTGCATTCGGCCCATGCTGCTGTGCGATCTTTGTCGTTTGTGCGGGATTTTAATCTTCGTCTTAGCGCTCTGGTCTTTTGGTGATCTGCACGCAGTTCTCTGGTCCACCAGTTAGCTTTTGTTTGATTGGTAATTGACTTTAGTTTAAAGGATGCATGGCAGCATTCTTGAATAAGTCGCATGAGGTGTATTGCATATATATTGACATCTTCTTTGGAATTAGTCTGGGTGATGGTTTGTAGAATGGATTGAACTTTTAGACTTAATAGTTTGATAAACTTTTTCTCTGTGCTGCTACAAATTCGAAAGCGTTTCGTCCGTATGTTTTCTATTTTCTGGGCAATTTCAAAGGTGATGTATTTGTGGTCGGAGAAAGAATAGTCTTCGCTGATCTTCCTATTCTGGATTTTGTGAGTTAGGTGGTGTGTACTGAGAGTTAAATCGGGCCATCCTCTTCCATTGATTGTGGTAATAGTGCGTAAGTCCTCAGGGTCGTTATGCAGGATTAGATTGTTAGAGTTAATAAAGTCCTCCATTTCTGTTCCTCTTGGGGTCGTACGTTAATAACCCCACAGGCTGTTCTGTGCGTTAAAATCACCATTGATCACACGAGGAACGTTGCTATTGTGGAGAGTCATCTTTATTTCTTGCAGGGTGTTATCGAGGTCTTCAATAGGTGACGCATAGGCGCTAGTGAGGTACATTTGTGATTCTGCTGTGGTTATGGATATGGTGCATCTCTGTGTGCTTTGATAACGAGTGGAGTCCAGGACTTATTTAGCATGATGATGGCTGCTCTCAGGGATGGAAAAATGACTGAAATAAAAAAAAAGGTCTGTTTATCAACAAAAATGTACAGAACTTTATTCCATCAATGCAAATAAAATTTCAGTGAGATGTTTATGTTGGATTTTCTTACAATGGGATATTAAAAAAAGCATAAAAAATATGCAAAAATCGACCCGACATATTATCAAGAGAAAGTTCTATTGTGCTTCTAGTCTTTCAAAAGGAACTCTTCCTAAGTACAAACCCACCACGACTGAAGGACACTGAGGAATGAAAATCAGTACCCCCAACCGGAAATTTAAAAAAAAATGTTTCTATTATGGAAATCATAATGCAGGAAATGGATAGTACAGAAAAATGGCTATCAGACTGGTGACTTAAAAATTTTAGGAATTTAAAAGAGGCCTGGAATCAGGTACGAAGTTACATTTTAAACATTAATTAAATCCCAAACTCATTTTAAAAATGTGAGAACAACAAATGTACATATTTATAAATGTACATATTTGGACGATTTTTGCACATTAATTCTTGCAGATAATGCAGTTATACATCGTTATCAGCATCGCTGTTCATTGAGTGAAGCAATGCGATTGTCTGTTCTTCGGACATGTCCTTGTCTTTAATTTGCCAAACTGGGATATACCGTAACATGAATAGGATTTTAGAAAATAATGCAACCATGATATAAGTAACATGGAACTGAGGAAACAACAATTACTCTAGGACACTGAAATAATTGCAATAGCACTAGAAAAGGTACTGCAAGTTTCTTGTTTTCTAGATAGGATACATAAAATAATGCGTATTTTTTTTTTTTTTTTTTTGAAATTAAATTTGAAATGTGTGACCCTTCTCGTAAACATATTTGTTTTATAAGGTATTTCTCCCGCTTTCCTAGCGTGCCTTCATAGTGTAGTGGTCAGCACACTGAGTCGGTATTTCAGAGGTCCGTAGTCAGATTCCCGGCAAAGGTGGTTGCTAATTTTTCATCTCTCCAGCTTCCAAAAATTACCTAATGTCTCTACAGTAGCGTCTGAACTAAAAAGGGTGTTGGATGAGGATTCTCGACACTCAGGATTTGGCGATTGGGTCCCCTGAAATCCCCAGTCGTCCTTTAAAAAGGGGCGTATATATAAGGTATTTCTCCTGCTTTCCTATCCTGCCTCCGTGGTGTAGTGATCAGCACACTGAGCTGGTATTTCAGAGGTCCGTGGTCCGATTCCCAGCGAAGGCGGTTGCTGATTTTTCATGTCTCCAACTTCCAAAAATTACCTAATGTCTCTACAGTTTTTAGGAAACTTTAAAAAGTAGTACTATGATTTTGGGCAAATTTCCCCATTACAATAACAATAACATGGGTTTGGAAACTCCGTGAGGGTAAGTCGCACTATTTGAGCTCCGTCTTTTTGTTCAATAACTACGGAAATTTTACTCACATCGACTTGATAGTAGTTGCTATCTGTTCCTAAGATCAACAGGAACAATTTGATACCTCATTTGTATATGTGGGTCAATTAGTTCTCTAATTATAATTTTTACAACAAATTAGCATTGAGCTGTGTTATTCCCAGCAGATATACCACCTTTGAAGTCCTCTGAGGGAGCTGTTGTTACCCGTCGCAACCAAAAGTTACATCATCTTAAGGGTAAGTCGCACTATTTGAGCTCCGTCTTTTTGTTCAATAACTACGGAAATTTTACTCACATCGACTTGATAGTAGTTGCTATCTGTTCCTAAGATCAACAGGAACAATTTGATACCTCATTTGTATATGTGGGTCAATTAGTTCTCTAATTATAATTTTTACAACAAATTAACATTGAGCTGTGTTATTCCCAGCAGATATACCACCTTTGAAGTCCTCTGAGGGAGCTGTTGTTACCCGTCGCAACCAAAAGTTACATCATCTTGTAGAGATAAATTCCCTCTTCAATTCAAGATATGTGTGAAGACAATTGGATAATTGCAAAATTAATTATGGCCAAATTACTCTAATTACATCGCAACATTTCGATTCGGAAGACGATTTGCGCATTCCCCTCCCGTGAGGAGAGGAAGCTGTCAAGGCCAAATCCAATGGCGAATTTCTTCATAGTAAGCTTTTAATCAGGCCACTGCTAATTAGGCCGCTAATTATTATATCAACTTGAAACTTGTGCCATACTTCCAATAAGAACACGGAAGGTTCAAATTTCCAAATTTGAAACAGATCCGTTAATTAGAAACGGAGATACAAATTTTTGCACTAATTTTTGGACTTAGTAAAAATTGTGTTTTGTGACTCACTTGCAATTTGAAATAGTGTGTGCTCAGTGTGTACCACCTGAATATAACAGCTTTTGGATTACAGCAAGTGTTAAAACAGATGAAAAACAGAGAAGTTTAACGACCAAGTTTGTTACAAGTTTTGGAGTGCACCCAACATTGTTAGGTTATTAAGTACTGCGTGCCACTTTTACAATTGATCAGTCATTGAGTACTTTAAGTATTTACAGAATTCTTCTTTGAAATATGTCCTGTCAATCAGTTTTCCCGATTGACGGTGATTCAGCACATCCAGAAAATGGACTTGATCCTACGTTAGTATTGGCATCTGATTTACCTCATACTGATAAAATTACTGCACTGTGTGACGACATTCGAAGAATTGCAACTACTAAACGAAGTTCAAAATTTTTGCTGCCCACGGATTTATGCACTAGACTCTTAAATTCTCTTACTGCTTTACAAACTCTTGCTTCAGCGGGTCCTGAATTTGTAGTAAAACCCACCAAGGTTGATATTGGTGTTAACACCTCCACAGTACTTTGTTGCGAATTAGCTCATTCCTCGCCATCACTACCTTCTGTTCCTTTGCTAAGTGATTTACCGGAGTCTACATCTTTGCCTGCTCCACCAATACCTAATTTTGCGGAGATTGCTAGAAAACATAACAAGCCTAGTATATATATTAATCCCAAAGCGGACGTCTCAGAAGTTGAGCTCAAAGCTGAATTAAATGCTAAAGTTCCTCGCTCAAAACTTAAGGTTGGCATTGAGAGAATTATTAAAACCCGCCTAGGCGGTTTGGAGGTGATCTGTAACTCTAATGATGATGCCAATGTCCTTGAAAAAGAAATCCAAAACCAGGACATCCCAGCGGAGATTAGCCGTCCCCACCGGCACAGATCTCGATGCGCAGTTCATGACCTGCCCGAATCCATCAAGCCAGAGGATGTCGCTGCCGAAATCAGTGGTGCCACTGGCATGCCCAGTAACATCTTCAAGCCTCTACATCGACTCAGAGAGCTCCGTAAAGGGCACGTTAAGTGGATCTTCGAGTGCGAGGCACGAGGCTTCTGTGCACGTATGCAACAACACAAGATCTTCCTCGGCTGGCAGGCACAAAGAGTCTCGGAACACATTGAAATTAGCAGATGCTTCCAATGCCAGCAGTTCGGTCATCTACAAGCCAACTGCAAGAGTCAAAAACAATTTTATTCCTACTGTGCTGAGGAGCACGGCATCCGGGACTGTACAGCGCAAAATCCACTGTGTATCAACTGCAGTGATGCCAATGCTCGATTCGGAACTGGTTTCGACTACGACCATCCTGCCTACGACTCAGCCTGTATCCAGTACCAACGTCATGTGCAATCCATCCGAGATAAGACAAACCACGAGAACTAATAATCAATCCTTGCCTTATATTGGAAATGCATTGGCTGATACTATAAACATGGATTTTATCTGCAGTGGACTTTCAATTAAAATGTATACAGATCAATCTTCAACGTGCTAAGGCTGCTGTTCTTCAACTTACGCGTTACGCAGTAGAACGTGAGGCTGATCTCATCTTTGTTCAGGAGCCTTATATTAAGGACGGACTTGCTGTGGGTTTCCTGCTTTAGTGGTCTGTCTTTCAAACAGGCGACTTGGAGAAACCACCCAGGGCCATCATTATCAATTGCAATAAGGGTTGGAAACCGACTGTCGTCGCAGCTAATAGGGACAATGTAGCCATTCTTCTTGATGTACAGGAAACCTCCATGCTTTTTATTTCACAATATTCATCTCCATCCGAGTCCATTCTTCCTTCATCGACTTTTCTATCAACTATCCCTAGTCTTAGCAACCATCGCTATATTACATTTTCAATAGCTCAGCCTACAACCATTCAAATCAACTTTCTTCAGCCAATACTCGGGCTGATTTGGAGAATTTCATAGTTGTTTTACAAAGGGGTCTTCAACAAATCTGTAATGATCTTTTACCACAACGCCATGCCAAAAAGCTAAATAATATACAATGGTGGAACAGTGAACTTCGTTCCCAGCAGAAGAAATGCCGCGCTTTACGACGGCAAATCAAATATGAGTGACGAATGCATCTGCCACCAACTTCGCTCCCTCTATATCAACAGGAGAGAGCAAAATATAAACGTTCAATTTTACAAGCGAAATTGAATTCCTGGCATGCCTTCTGTACTGAATCGCATGATACATATGGGATTCATCATAAGATAATGACAGGCAAATTATTCAAACCTGCTCAATTATTTCTTCCTCTTGGCTCAACAGCCTCACAAGATTTTACCAAAGATACTCTGACTCATATCTTGGATACTGTTATTGGACCGTCTGATCTCTATGAGGGTACTTCCCATCACTTATCGATATCTGAAGAAGAACTCTCATCCACTGCGTCTCCAGACAAAGAAATTACTTTAAAGGAATTAAAATTCATTGTTGCCCATTTGCCGAAACGGAAAGCTCCAGGCCCAGATGGCATTGACTATGCCATTGTCAAAAATGCCATCTTGGCCTCACCAGTATTTTTTGTTATATTTTTCAACAAGTTATTGGCAACTGGTACTTTTCCTAGGTCTTTTCAAATAGGCCAGGTTGTCCTGTTTTTAAAGAAGGATAGAAACCCGACTGAGGCTACTTCATTTCGACCCATTTGCCTACTTCCGGCACTTGGGAAAATTTTTGAGAAGATATTGATCACTCGTCTGCATTTTCATCTACATCAGCACCAAATTATTAGTTCTCGACAATATGGCTTTCGGCCCGGTTCATCTACATTACATGCACTGCATGATATCACACAAGACATCCTGAATAATAAATTCTCTGGCTACAACACCGCATTAGTCAGCTTAGATCTTAAAAGTGCATTTGATAGTTTGTGGTGGGTAGCTATTAAGCAAGCTCTGGTAAACTCCAATTGTCCGAGTAATATTTATAAAATTTTAGAACACTATTTGCAAGACAGACGTCTTATTGAAGTACATCCAGCGGGAATTATCGAAAAAGTACAGACGAGGATGCCCGCAAGGTTCTTGTGCGGGTCCTCAACTCTGGAACCTCACTTTTAATAAGATCCTTCAAGCTCCCTGGCCTGATCATACACATGTATATGCATATGCCGATGATGTGGCCCTTGTTATCCGGGGA
This sequence comes from Stegodyphus dumicola, assembly GCF_044657685.1. Classification (NCBI taxonomy): domain Eukaryota; kingdom Metazoa; phylum Arthropoda; class Arachnida; order Araneae; family Eresidae; genus Stegodyphus; species Stegodyphus dumicola. The sequence goes on along the minus strand of NC_140772.1, from coordinate 12,651,071 downwards.
CATTCTCGTGAAGTTCTACAGAAAAATTGCGATGAGTCTCTTCAACTCTTTCAACAGCGTTTTGATAATCTGAAATTGATTATTGCTGAAAACAAATCCAAGGTACTTCTTGTACCTAAGAAAGGAGGTTCCTTGGTCAGGCGACCAAGAATTGTCCTCAATGGCCACAGGTTGCAAATCCTCAGAGAAATCAAATATTTGGGAATTATCATTGATGATAAGTTAACCTGGATCCCACATATTCTGTCCATTAAAAAATGAACACAGATGATTGCCAAACAGCTTCATTATCTTCAGGTATATCGGTGGGGATTAAACCACCATATCCAAAAAATTCTTTATACTACTGTTACAGAAAAGATTGTCACTTACGCCGCTGCTGTTTGGGCACTTCCCATGCAGGGAAGAAAAGTGAAACATCTTTCAACCATCCAATGCCCTTTTGTCCTGAGTATAACTCGAGCATATAATACAACTTCTTCGGACTCACTAAATGTTCTAGCCGGTCTACTCCCTCTTCATATTAGAACTGAGGAAGAGGCTGTTCTTCAATGACTTGTGCAACTATGCAGGCCTATCACATTTGATGGAGAACATTATTTGCCTGATGACTATGAAGCAAAATTGACACCTTTTAGTATTCATCCAGCAGACTATGGGGTTGGAGCTAGGCTCCATATTCCACTATCAGTGTTTCGTAATTCTTCAAGCCACGTGATATATACTGATGGTTCAAAGATAGATGATAACATAGGAAGCGCCTTTGTTGCTTTTCATGATAATTTTCCTCTAGCCCACTGGAAGGGACATTTATCTATGCAGAATAGTGTTTTTCCAGGGTAAGCAGTGGCGATAGCATGCGCTATCCGCTACTTGCTGATTTAGAATATAACACAAGCGACAATCAATTCTGATAGCCTTTCTGTTATCCACGCCATTGGCAATCCTGATCATTCCTCTCCAATTATACGAGACATTCAACAGGACTTACGTGCTTCTCCGTCTTTCACTATTCATATTGCTTAGGTTAAAGCGCATGTGGGAGAATATGGTAACGAACTTGCAGATGTTTATACCAAGGAAGCGGCTTCTGGTGATGCTGATGAGAATATATCCATTCCTTGGCCACATTCTTTTCTCAAGCGAACTTTACGTCTTCGAGCAATTAGTAAATGGCAAGAGGAATGGGACAATAGCCTCACCTGTCGACGTACTGTCTACCATCTTTCATATGTGTCAACAGATCGCTGCTGTGGGAATGCCCATCTTTCCCGTTACATTTCGGGGCATGGACCTTTTCCTGAACTCTTCGCACGCTTTGGCATTAGTGACACTAATGTCTGCAGTTGTGGTGTACTTGGCTCCCCGGAGCACTATTTAGCCAATTGTCCCCTGACAAAAGGCCTACACATACGATTTCCTACGCAAAATCATCAGGCATTTTGCAAACTCTTAGTTAAGCAAAGACACCTGATCCGCAAACTAAATTGCGTAATGGAGAAAGTCTCCAGCATTGGGCTTGACCTATGTCAAGTTTAATCTACACTATATGTCTTATTAGCAATAGGTGACATATGAACACTCTCTACAGGATGCTCTTCTTATTATATAATTCTAGTTGCGGATAGTGTAAGGACACACTTTATAGAGTGTTCTTCTTTTTATACAACTTTTACACAGCCTTATTCTAGACTGACGTTGTATTTGTACTTAAAGCTATATTTCTATAGACAATAATACTTTTCAGGAAATGTATTAACCATGTACTATCTGCTTTTTGTAGCTAGACTGTTAATAACAAATGAAATGTAAGTTTGACTGCATCACGTTAGTTTGAGTGTATCGAACTCCATCTATCACCTTTTTAGGTTTGTTAGAAATTTATATATATTGTAATAGATTTTGTATTATTATTATTATTATTAAAGCCATGCTTTCTTATTAAGTTGATTGTCTATAAGACAATCATTATCTTAATCATTGTATCATGCTTACAAGTATCTTCATTCAGTATAGTATTATGAGTAAATTATGTTGGTATGTTCTATTGTAATCTATAGTGAGCTTTTATACTATAACAGAAATTGTAAATGTTTATTTGATGGCATCATGTTAATCTAATTACATTGAAATATCTGTTTCATGTTGTAAGAATCTGTCTACTTTTTATTTAGTACACAATTTCAATATCATTGTTTCTTGTGTCATGTTAGCTAGTTTCATTCTTAAGTCAGCAAGTATAGCATTATCAGTAAATAATTCTAATCGGTCTGCAAATATCGCATTCAGTCAGTAATATAGTTCTATTGGTACTATAGCTATTGTTGACAATATGGATAGTTTCAATCAGCAAGTATAGCTTTTTCCGCAAATTCTTCTTTGTTTGTAAGCAACTTTCTGCCTTTGTATATGTTTTTGTTTAACTATTGCATATTTGAGCCTAGTATTTTTACAGATAACTTGTTTGTTTGTTCCGTACTCTCCTACTGTTCATATGCATTTTTCATTTAGTTACTTGTTTTTTTTCCCCCTTAATTTTATAATAGCAAGCATTATCATTCAGTCAGCAAGTATAGCATTATCCGTATATTATGTTACCAAGTTCTATTGTACTATACGTTAGGTCAGCTCTTTAACATACCAGAAATTGTAAATGTTAGTTTGGCATCATGTTAGTTAATTGCATTGTACTATCTATTGCTGTATGAATTTGTCAACTTTTTAATTAAAAAGTAAATATTATATATATTATATAGCATATAGCATTTGTATATGTTCTTGTTTACCTATCGAATTTTGAGCCAAGCATTTATACAGATTTTATGTTGGTGTATTTGTACTGTACTGTATTTTCTACTGTTATTACGCATTTCTCATTTATATATTTGTTTATAAGAAAATAATTGTTGTATGCTTTTCTTTTTATATTATATTAGCATGCATTATCATCCAGTCAACAAATCTAGCATTATCAATACACTATGTTATTATGTACTATTGTACTATATGTTCAACTGTATTATTTCTGTCAGCTCTTTACCATACCAGAAATTGTAAATGTTAGTTTGATGGCATCATGTTAGTTATTTATTTTGAACTAATCTAATGTAGTAAGAATTTGTCACATTAGCCTGCATCGGGCTCCCAACTATTTTGCCAGTTTGTATTGTAAAATTTTTTTTTTATTGAATGTAAGAACCTTATCCTACTGAGCCGACTACATCCTACTGACTTGCAAAATCTGCAAATTTGAGCTATATATATCATTCCAAATTATGTATTCATTTCAATTATATATCATTCCAAATTTTGTATTCATTTCAATTATATATCATTCCAAATTTTGTATTCATTTCAAATTATGTATCTGTTTGCTAATATCAATAAACGGCTGGTATCACGTAGTGGGGAGACGGCGCTAAACCAAATAACCAAATGGTAAAAGTGTGGTGCCCGTCTTCCCTGTTCCTAAATCCTAAATCCTAACAATAACATGATTATCTGATTAACAATGTACTGGTTAGTTTTAAAATGCAATCCAAAATCCATTTAAAATGTCGACTTACCTTTTGAAGGAACTTGCAGCCTGTATCGTGTTCCATTTGCTACTTGATGAAAGATTCTGACATTAACCCTATTATGTGAGATTTTGCTGGGATTAAATTAAGCATCACTAGGATGATGTAAATGTGTTCTTTCGTCAAAGTGAACGGATGCAAGTCAAACATAGGTTTGTTTCCTTTAAAATTTATGGCCTGTATCCGCTCCATCAGAGTAGATGGTATCAAATAATTGTTGATGGTAATAATGCCTGGAGGAAACTTTTGCTTGCTAAATTGTTCATTTTTTCTTTCCAGATTAAGCTCCATGTGCCCATCAATGTGATCTCTGTAGTTATCTAAGTTCGACCAACCAGATCCCTTGTAAAAAAATTCATAGTTGTCCTTCGTCTCTTGTCCTTTTACGTCGTCGAACAAAACGTACCTATGGCCAATCACATTTCCCAGTGTAAAGTTCTTGCGGCTGTGGTCTATGTTTACCGATAAAACAGTTCCGTTGAGGAACGAGCTCCATGCATAAGCAAATGTGGTCTTGCCTGAATTGTATGGTCCTTTTAAACACACATATCTTCGTTTTGGATAGGCGTGAATAAAAAAGCTCAGAAGAATCACTGCCATGCACTTTAACTTGTGAAAACCAACAACTTTAAACAGGTAAAACATGGCCTGCCCAACTAGAGCCTGAAAGAGCGCTTGTTCCACAAGTCTCTTGCCTAGAATCAACGATTCATTTTCAATGTATTTAATGTTGGGTATTCTGTTTAATTCCGCGTAAATGGCTGCTCGAGGCATGTCAACTGCATTTCTTGCAGTTCTTTTTCTGTCAGGGAGGTGAAGAAATTTCCTAGCATTTTCCATCTGCTCAATGTGGTCTTCGTCGTGCTGTTTCGAATTTTTGTCGGTTCTGTCACAGTTTTTGTGCGCTAAATGCGCATATTCCCACATCAAAATCTGCACATCCGTAATTCTTCTCGTTCTGCAAATTCCGCCAGCTGGGCGTGGTTGAATTTCTGGTTGCTTTTCTCAGTTGCAGTGCCGGACAAAGTACCGTCGCTCATCTCTGGCTGACTGGACTCGGAAACTATTTACAAATAAGTTTCCTTTACTTTAACTGCACGAAAAAATTCAGCGCGAGTAACTCCGCAGCCCGCGAATTCACGTTTCCTTTTAAACACACGTATCTTCGTTTTGGATAGGCATGAATAAAAAAGCTCAGAAGAATCACTGCTGTGCACTTTAACTTGTGGAAATCAATGACGTTAAACAGGTAAAACATGGCCTGCCCAACTAGAGCCTGAAAGTGCACTTGTTGCACAAGTCTCTTCTTGCCTAGAATCAGCGATTCATTTTCAATGTATTTAATGTTGGGTATTCTGTTTAATTCCGTGTAAATGGCTGCTCGAGTCACGTCAATTGCATTTCTTGCAGTTCGTTTTCTGTCAGGGAGGTGAAGAACTTTTCTAGCATTTTCCATCTGCTCAATGTGGTCTTCGTCGTGCTGTTTCGAATTTTCGTCGGTTCTATCGCAGTCTCTGTGCGCTAAGTGCGCATATTCCCACATCAAAATCTGCACATCCGTAATTCTTCTCGATTCTGCAAATTCCACTAGCTGGGCATGGTTGAATTTCTGGTTGCTCTCTCCTCGTTGCAGTGCTGGGCAAAGTACCGTCACTCATCTCTGGCTGGCCGTACACGGAAACTATTTTTTAACAAGTTTCCTTTACCTTCACTGCGTAAAAGAATTCAGAACGAGTAACTCTGCAGCCCGAGAATTCCCGTTTTATATCCTTCATTCTCCATTCACGTTCACACTGCACAAACAAGAGTAGCTGGGAACTTGTCTTCCAAATCGTGATGAAAACAAATCGAAATATATTTCTTTTAATTCTGTCCATCGCTGCAAAATGTTTTGTAGACGGGAAAACGAAAACCACTTTCTCTGCCCGTCTATTGTTAAATGAACGCACGCAGCCTTGCAAAAAATCATTAAATTAAAAAAATTATGTATTTAAAAAAATATTATTTTATTTATTTTTGGTACAGATGTATTTGAAGACATTTTAATGTCTGTAGCGATGGATTTTCTCTTTTTGCCAACAGTTTAACTTTAGAAGCAGTACCTGTTTTTTCGGGTGATCACTTGGAATCTTCATTCCGTGCAGATGTAATAATAGAGACAATTTTTCTCTTTCTGATAAATCATTTTTATTTAATGCCACGCATTTAAAAAGTTTTCTCAATTATGGGATAAGGTTATTTCTTTCCTGAAAGCGCAAACACATATCCTTCAACCTACAGGTTGTTTACATGCCACATGTTGAAAAAAGAATTAAGTTTAAGAATAGGAGACTATATTTTTTATTTTAAATAATAACCTGTTGACAGAATTGTTTTCCCAAAACATTTGCTTTTTTGAATTTCTTTATCGAAATAGTACTACAAATGTGTAATTTGTATTATAAGCCAATTTGTATGATTTTGTTATGATATATCTGTAAAGCAAATTTGTCACTACTAAATTTTAATTTATTACTTATACTGCTTCCATCAAATTCCAGAATGAATGCCATTTTTATATGTAATTACATTAAAGTGTAACATTTGAAAATTTAACATTATATGAAATGTCTTCATGCAAAATTGCACAATTTCTCTAAGAAAATAATCACAGTTGAATCTATAAGTAAATGGAGTATCTGAGATTTCGACAAAATTTGTTAACTATGGAGCTAGTGAAACATTTTTGAAATAAGCGAATGTATATTTCAAATATTGTGAAATGAAACATAAAATTTACACATATATATATATGAAGAATTTTGAAAAATGAATTAAATTTAAGAGTAGGAGTTGTCATTTTAAATAATAAGCTGTTGACTCAATTTCGCTATCGAATATTTCAAATATTGTGAAATGATACATAAAATTTATGTATATGCAACATATATATTTTTACATATCATCATATACATTTTTATGAATTTATAGAATGATGCACACTTTTTCTGAAGAATTAACACCAAATACACTTTGGAAAAAATTTTGAAGCACCGATAGTCACTTTGCACTTAGGGCATGGAAAACTCAAATGTGAACTCCAATCTTGAATATTTGATGACACATGCGTAAAGACACCATTAGAATCTTTCAGAAGATCTGCACACTTTTCAATAATTACATGCTTATCAAAATCATAGATAGATAATTTCAAAGACCATCTGAATAACCTGCTTGTAGAATGTTTAATATTCTTAAGCCAGACTAAAGCAGCGGGATCAATATGTACAATAAAATGATTACCATGTAAATAATAATAAAATTTATCTATTGCATCAATAGCTAAACATTCTAGCTCAGTAAATGCATAAATTTGTGCAAAAGATCAATTTTCTAGAATGGAAAGCAATTGGATGTAGCTTACCATCAGAATGTTCTTGTTTTAAAACTGCAATAACAGCTTCTTTATAGATGCATCTACAAATACATGACATGGATATTTTAGATTAAACAAAGCTAAAATAGGTCTTGAAATGAATGCATCTTTTTAACTTTTGAAAAGCTATTTGACATTCAGTAGTCCATTTATAAGGAGAATCATTTTTAAAAAAGATTTTTGTATCCGTTGACTGATCTAAGACAACATCAATTCTAGGAATAGTAATCAATTCTTAGTAATTTGGTTACATGTTCGACAGTCAATACGCAATCTAGTTTCTGCTTGAAAAATTTTTGCACTTGGTCATCAACAATTTCACTATTTTTAGCCTAATTATCAAATTTTTTAGTACTTACACTATTTTTGAACAAAAAATTATTTTGAAAATGTTTATCTGATAGTAATAATATCTAATAATATGTCCTTTATTTAAAAAATATATTTAATTGAGAGATTCATTTATTTAAGATTCAACTGTAATTTATATACTTTACTACATATCATATGTCATTCGCTAAAAATTTATAGTTAATAGAACTATGTAATAATATGTAAATAACTGAAGAAGTATAATATGAATATATAAATGAATATTATACATATGAACATATGCGCTGAAGTGACAGAAGTCATGGGATACCTCCTAATATTTTGTCGGTCCTCTTTTTGCCCAGTGAAGTGCAGCAACTCGACATGGCATGGACTCAACAAGTCGTTGGAAGTCCCCTGCAGGAATATTGAGCCATGCTGCCTCTATAGACGTCCATAATTGTGAAAGTGTTGACGGTGCAGGGTTTGGGGCATGAACTGACCTCTCGATGATGTCCCATAAATGTTTGATGGGATTCATGTCGGGCAATCTAGGTGGCCAGATCATTCTCTGGAATTGTCCAGAATGTTCTTCTAACCATTCGCGAACATTTGTGGCCCGGTGACATGGCGCATTGTCATCCATAAAAATCCCATCATTGTTTGAGTACATGAAGTCCATGAACGGCTGTAAGTGATATCCAATTAGCTGAAGGTATCCATTTCCAGTCAATGATCGTTTGAGTTGCACCAAAGGACCGAATCCATGCCATGTAAAAACAGCCCAGACCATTATGGAACCACCACCAGCTTGAACAGTGCCATGTTGACAACTTGGGTCCATGGCTTCATGGGGTCTGCGCCACACTCGAACCCTACCATAAGCTCTTACCAGCTGAAATCGTGACTCATCTGACCAAGCCACGGTTTTCCACTCATTTAGGGACCAACCGATATGCTCACGAGCCCACGAGAGTCACTGCAGGCGATGTCGTGCTATCAGTAAAGACACTTGAGTCGGTCTTCTGCTGGCATAGCCCAAGGAAGACAAATTTCGCCACACTGTCCTATCAGACACGTCCCTCCTACCTCCCACATTGATTTCGGCGGTTATTTGACGTAGTGTTGCTTATCTGTGAACATTGACAACTCTACGCAGACGTCGCTGGTCTCGGTCGTTAAGTGCAGGTGGTCGGCCACTGCGCTGTCCATGGTGGGATGTTATGCCTGAAATTAGATACTCTCGGAACACTCTTGACACTGTGGATCTCAGAATGTTGAATTCCCTAACGATATCCGGAATGGAATGATCCATGCGTCTAGCTACAACTACCATTCCGCATTCAAAGTCTGTTAATTCTCTTCCTGCGTCCATAATCACGTCAAAGCCTCTTCACATGAGTAACTTGAACACAAATGAAAGCCCTGCCAAAGCACTTCGCATTTATACATTTTCTACGCGATACTACTGCCATCTGTATATTTGCATATTGCTATCCCATGACTTTTGTCACTTCGGTGTATATGAATTCAAATAAAAAATTAAAACGTATATGTCAAATGTTGTTTTTGTAATATATAAATATATCATATAAAATTGTATCTATCTTGACATATGAATGAATTTATACATTTTGATATGAATAGACATGTTTAATTGAAAATGTTAAACCTATAAAGAATTATCATTTATTCTTAGTTGATGTATTTATGTAATACTTGATAATGTTGGAATTTATTGATTTTATTATTGCTGTAAGTGTATAAGCGTATAATGTTTTCTGAAATTTTGTTTACCAAAACTATTTCAATGCACGGTGAATGAAAGGTAGTAAACATTATTAAAAATAAAGTAAAAAATGTTATAAATATTTTACTATTATTTTGGAAGTTTTGTGGTTTCATTCAGGTTCATTAAGAAAACAAAATAATACCATTCCAGATCTACATCTTCTGTACTTTGAAAAATCCATGAGACGAATTTCATTTCAATGCTGGTGGTGTAAAAATTAAGGACGAGACGTTGTGCAAAAGCTTTCCATATCAACAAAAATAATACCATAAGATCCCCAAGATGTAAGAACACAGGTAATGTAAGCAAAACGTCCCAAAAAAAGAAACCAAAATGATAGAAAGAAACTTTATTGGAAAAACAGAATGGAGCACAATGCAACACAAAGCCGGAACATCCATGTGACAGGTGTCCAACAAGAAACATCCAGCCCTTAGTAGGGGATATAAAGTGTACGAGTATAAAATCGCAACTCAGACTAAATCTGCTCTCATCCATAGAGACTTCTCGATCCCATTAATTATCGGTCCAATTCTGATGTTCCCTGCACCACAGAAAACACCTTCCCCGACGAGCAGGCGTTAATGGTATACACCGTATAGGTCATCATACAAACAGACCGCCACTGTGCAGCTTCATGGCCACGCTAACACGCCTATTCCATATGTCTTGAGATTTTTCCTGCTGTTTGTTGTTTCTTCATGCCTACAGGACAATATGTATAACGCTCTTCCGTTGCTGTGGTTGCTCGCGTACGATATGTCTAACAGATTTATTCTTCGACATTTCACATTGATGCAGCAACTCGACGTCGTTTAAATTGATATATGCCATGCAATAGCTTCCCCAAAATGCCGATCTAACAACTCCAGTGATTTTTACACCCATCCGACACTCCCCCATTATGTCTAGCTACGTATATGCGCATGTGTTAATGTATACTGAGCAAAAAAATATGGCAGTTCTGTATTTCTCGTTCTGCTGGGCCGATTGACGAAATTCAAACTGCATTTGTCATGTTTCGAAAGCACGTCTTAGGATATATATTAGATTTATTTATAGCATTACTCTAGCATAGGTATTTTGAAACAAAGCCAGACTTTTCCTGAAATAACATATAAATTTTTTTCCATATTTCGATTCTACAATTCAAATTATGCTTAGGTACTAAATTTTGTAATTTTTGGTGAGAAATTTAAAAATTTATATTGGCGCATTTTTTTCAGTTGCGCCAATTCATTTCGCGGAATTCTTAATTTATAGTAACCTACTTATTTTCCTTTTTCTTCATTCATGCAGGAGAGGAAAAGAAATTTGTCGTTCATTCTTTCAAATAATTTTAACAAAGTGTGTAAACCAGATTTTCGTTACTATCACTTATGTTATATATGCCAAACTTCAAAATGCACGAAAATATAAAGCCGGATATCTTTGTAAATTTTAAATAAAAAACTAATTGTTTGCAGGTGTACATAGAAAGATGATGCTACATTAAGATGATAAACGTTTTATTGGTTATAATGTAAAATGTTTTTGAAATATTTAGAAAATTTATTTAAAAAACATATTTAAAAATAAAACAAAAAATGGGCCAATTATATTTGCCCTAAATTTCGATTTCTGGAAGAAGGAATCAAGTAAGCGTAATAAAAAAATCTATATTAATAAATATATATCAAATTCAATTAACCCTTTGCGGCTCAGTGTTCCACTACATGGAACACCCAAATTGAATCGCTTCTGAAACCTTTAAATTCGACCGTAAATAGATAAAAATGCCTTTATAATATACTTTGAACTTTTCTTTTTAAACAGTAGATAACGGCATATTACAAGGAGACACAGAATTTTCATTTATTGTGTGTTATTAAAATCCACTTTTTTCAAGTAATTTTCTCTTATTTTTTTGATGATATAAAAAATTTTATTTGGAAAAAAAAAATAGCCATAATTTTGCTGCTGTACTCCAAATTATCTGTTCTATATTTTTTTTAATCTTTCAGACAAAAACTATACGCAGAATCACTGAATAATGAATGTTCCATTAGCGGGAACACCGCCTTTAGCGATCTCATGCTGTTACGAATCAGAACATCTGTGCTTAGGAGAGAGCATCCGTTGTTTACGTTTTCTGTTTCCGTTGTTGGGGGGGGGGATGAATTCAAACAAAGCAGTATTGAGGGGTGAGATGTGTTTTGTGTTATGAAAGTCCTAATATTAACATCTCGAATTTTTTGGGACTAGTTTTTTTTTTTTTTTTTTTTTTAGGCGGGAATTTTATTAGTATCTTGACTCATCATCTTTTCTTAGACCTGAGCGAATTTTTTGCTGTCGCTTTTTAGTCTCATTCCCGTTTATTTTCAATAATTGTGTATATATTTTTCGTGTATGTATATATCATAGGCTTATTTTTCTTTATTGTTAATATTAATCGTAGTTAATTTTTTTATTATTAATTTTCCATAAATGGCGCGGAGAGGTCTAACTCTTTCCGAAAATTTGTAAATATTTTTGTATATAGGACTTGTGTATATAGATATTTATCGCATTGATCCGTATATATTCAAGAATATCGTGTATATCCAGGAAACCATGTATACAGCCATAATACAGAATTTTTTCATTCTTATACAAACGCTTCTACTGATTTTCGTGCTTCACTGCAATGCTCGCTTAGTCGCACTTTTAAAAGCTTTGGCGGCGCAGTGTTCCACCTCATGAAACACCTACAGAATTAAAACGGTAAGTGCATCTTTTACAAAATTTTACCTGTATACTCCTTTAGGACTAAATAGATTGCATACAACTTTTTTTGTTGAAATTCCGACGTTAACGTATAGTGCGCCGCAAAGGGTTAATGTCAAGGGGCTAAAGTTTTGAGAGTTAATTTTTTAAAACCTACTTGTGCGATTTATAGAAAACTTGCACTTTGGCATAATTTGAATCATAGAAAACAATTGGTATGTTATTTCAGAAAAGATCCGATTTTAGGTCAAAATTACGTTAGAACAATGCTATATATAAATATAATACATATCCCAAGTCGCACTTTCGAGAGATGAAAAACGCAAGTTGAATTTCGCCAATCGGCCCAGTAGAACGGGACATATAAAACTGTCCCATTTATTAGTCCAAAGGGACTTGAGTCCCGAAGGACTATTGCTTTCGTTTTGGCATTTTGCGTCGGACTCCTATAAATGTCGGTTCACTTTTCAAACTGTTGCCATAAAATGTTAGAGTCCTGCATTATATTTGAAGAAATTAAATAATGAAAAATCTGCGTAAATGTATGTATATTTCTCACATTGTCATAAAATAACGGTACATAGAGTCATCCAATTTTGAATAACGTAATCCTCCAACGAATATGAGCATGTGGAAGACCAAATTTGAAATTTGGAATTTGTTTTATGATCGATTTCCTATATTTTAAAACTTTGACGAATTTTTGATTAGCAAACTCAAGGATTTCAAAGCGAGCAATGGCAACGTTGTGCAGAAAAAACATTTATATCTCCAGCGCGTGAGTCTCTGTATCGGAAATTCTAAAGATATGCTCGTTTTAAAACTATTTTGCGATATTGCTGTTGCACTGGATCTTATGGTTTAAGTGCGAAGAATATGATATTTAATAAAGAAAGGTAACACACAAAATGTTAAAAAACGCCTCTTTGGATGTAATTTAAAATCTGAAACATTTCAGATTTTTTTTTTTTTTTTTAACGCAGTGTACATGGAATGGTACTAAATAATCTTAGAATTTGGGAGGGATACATTCAATTACATATTTAACGTTAAAAGATGTTGAGGATATGAGATAAAGAAATATGAGAAATTTCTTCAAACAGGAAAATGTTTGAAAATCTTCCTCTTCATGTATATTCACTTAATAGTTAAAAAAATATGAAGCATTCTATAAAATGAACTAGCAAATTTTTATGAAAATTTTATTTTTGCAGAATGCCTGAAAGTCAATATTAAATTTGCCAAACCAAAGAGGGAAAATAATTTAAAATATAGCCTATTATGCCTCCTTTAAAAAAATAATTATTTACAATCAGTTTAATTTTTTTGAAATATTTCTTTTGTGCGTAAAGACGACAGCAGCTGGTCCGTGCTTGCATGTACCACACATGTGACGATCTCCTGATTAGTCTTTCAGTCCGCTCTACGTTCTTCGTTCCACTGATAAGCTAATTTTTCAATTTCGTCCTTAATTTTTTCACACCAGTGTACAGGTTGAACCGTTTTACTAGAACCGTTTACTGATTAATAAATCTTAAGACAGTATATTATTTAAGATTATATTATTATAATATAAATTTCTTTTTTCCCCTTATTCTGTAAATTACCAGAAAATCAACCTTTTTATTATGGATTGTATGCAGATTCTGATATTCTGTCTCAAACTGCCCAAATCTCTTTATGGTTTATAGACGCTTTTATTTGTGATATATGAAGTGAAAACACATCAGTGGGTAAGAGTCCTTATTGGTTGAATCATAAAGGAATAAATTATTTTAAATTAAATACAGCAGTATTACAGCTAAATTTTTTATGCAATTATATGCAATAGTTAAATATACAATCGATTTTGTTTCAGAAATATTGAATGGTTGTCGCATGATTTATTAATGGTTTACATGTCATGAATGTGTTAATTCGTTTTTTTGTCACGATATAAAAATTGTGTGTATTCAATATTCAATATCAAATTGTTTTCATATAAATAAAATTTTTATTTCATTATTTGAATTGTGTTGTCTTCAGTTTTTACTCTGATACATATATTATATTTAATATTTAGTTAATTTTTATTAGAGATGAATTTAATTGCTGATCCAGCAATTTTAATTTCATCCTGTCAAAAAATTAAATTTTTCTTCTGTGATAGGTTTTTCAGGACATTTTCATTTCCTGTTTTAACAGTGTATTTTTAAAAATTTTTAGATATTCATGCATTCAAAATCAAAGCATAATGGCAGATTTAAATTTTATGAAATATACAAGTTCGAAAATTATAAACGTATCTTTAAAATATATTGCAGCTCAGGAGATTTAAACTTATAAATCGAAAATTAATTCTAAAACGTATAAATCGAAATAACGTAAATTTTAACGTAATAAATTTAGTAGTTTAATAAATTTTTGCGCAATAAAATTGAAACGTATAAATCGAAAATTAATTCTAAACAGAGAATTGTATAATTAATCAATGGCGCAGGTATATAATGACTTAATGAATTATATCCACAAGCGTAGTTAGTTTAGCAATAGACAGTTTTCCTGCCTGTAGGCTTGCAATGCAGTGAAACTCTTTTACAGTAAATATAATTCTTCTCTCTCTTAGCCAATTGCTTGTCCTTGTATTACTACCTACATATTGCAGAGAGTGTTCACACATTTTTGGAACGACTTTGAAAAGATTTATATATATATATATAAAAAAAAACATAGAAATTCATTTTCCAATATTTTCAGCCATAAACATTTATACCATCCTTTGCTTGAACAGTCATATTACATCTTGATTTCCAAGATAAATATAATGCATTAAAATGTTTATATAGCTGTTTTATATTAATAGGAACTTCATAAACATGTTAGCTAAGAATTTTATTTTTGCATAGTGTATATTGAATACTTGTGATACAAATATAGTAAGAGAAAACTCAGATTTTTTAAAACTCCTGTTTTGTAGATATTTCACGTTTCAGTAAATTGTAGAATTATTTTTAATCCATTGGAGGACTTAAAAAAATCCTATTCAGCATTTGCCATTCCTAAGATCAGAAGTGGGCGGCATTTTATTGAGGAGGCACCTAACAGGTGACCACCCTTTGCCTTCTTTGGGATTCGAACCCCGGCCCTTCGGCACCACACTTGGCTTTCCTAACCGTTAAAACCCCTGCGCGGCTGTCACAAAAATGTAGCAGTTGCAGCTCAAACTTTACATAACGATGATTAATAAATCTTAAGACAATCAGTATATTATTTGAAATGGGAAATGTTAGGAACATTTTGCTAATTACAATTAACAATGACGCAACTTTAATTTAACAATTGCTAATCTTTATCAACATGATCCTTATCAACCTTTTATTTACTAGCCTAAAATGGTTAGCATAAAACGGAAGCAATGTATAATAATTTTATTGAATCTAGTTAGTACATTTCATAAAAATAATTAATATATAATTATTTTAATTATTAAATAAGGAAATGAATAATTAGAAAACGTATTATTAAGAATTGCGATTATTTTTTTTAATCCAAAATGTCAGAAAGATTACATTTAGAAGATAAATACTGAATAGTAACGCTGTATTGAATAGTAATACCCTAGCATGAGGAAAGTAAATGCATTTTATTTCAGGGAATGGAAAACATTTCTCTTAATTTAATTTATTGATTAAAATTAAGCTATATATATATATCATTCATCTCGCCGAATGGCAACGGTCTAGCTCGTCGCAGATAAAAATGTTTTATTTTGAACAGTGTTGCCACTGCTCAATTATAGCTCAATTATAATTAGTCTTCTGTTGTTTTGTTTTACCCAAAATTCATGCTAATGGGTGTGTATTGCATTATTTAATAGGGAAACGGTAGGAAATTTTATGCCTGAAAAAAAAAAATATTCTGCAAATGCGTAATAGATTTCCATACTATCAAGTCAAATTTCCTTTAATAACTAACTATTAAAGCTATTTTAGTGGTATTAAAATGGTATTAAATCGCGTTCTGGAAATCCGAATATTACAGAAAAGAGAAATGTTTACTTTTGTCAATAACCTGTTATCAAATTAAAATGTACCTAAGCTAGTCATACACGTGCATTAACTGGGTTATGTATTTAAATGGAAACGTGCCATTATAATTCGCTTAATTAGTAATTAAAAACCACAAATATGTTAATAACACCCATTAGGGGAATTTTAATGGACAACAAATCCTTAGGAATCCTTTCCCTTAGGAAGTCCTTATGAAGGTATCGTTTCCCTCAGACATAAGCCATCGTAAAATTACCTGCAATTTATTGATATGGAAGTGTGTGTGGGGTTAAAGTTTTGGATGAACAAAATTGCTGTTACTAAGAGCAAATAATTAGAAATGGAATTAAAAACGGCATTTTATAAATATTACAAGTTAAGAAATATAACCAAATAATCTACGAATATTTAGCAACTTCCTGGTTTTGTTATATAACATTTTGTGGAGTATCATATCAGAGTTTCCGGTTCTTTTTTCCCTATCCCTAACATCGGAGACAACTATTTAGATATTCAGAAATGTTTCATTTATCTTTACTCTGTGAGATGCGGCATTCATATGTAATGAAGCTTTAATGGATGGATTGCGCAAGCCTTGTAAAACTGAGTACACATAATCAAGTTTCGCTCCACTAAGAAAACATTTAATCAAGATATCAACTATTTAACACAACAACTTTTTATTTCAGGTTATTTTACTGAAAGTTTCTTTAGAATTTTTCTCAAGGGATTTAAAAAAAAAAAACTAAAATAAAAATCATCTAACAGTATTAGGGACGCCATCTAGTTCCTTTTCATAAAAATATTTTTATTGTACTTCTAATCAGACATGCCCTGATTTAAATGCATTTTTATTAAAATCAATCTGATCAAAGAGCAGAAAACATTTTCTTAAGAGCTGCGTTTATTGCTTTTAAATTGCTTGGCTATAACTGAATAGCAGACAGATTAAGTTTCAAAGTTAAATGTCTTACGCCTTCCCGAGTGGCAAAATGCTGGCGCGTGGAAGATAAAAAAATATTATTTTCAGCAGGAACGATACATTGTTTTTCAGCTGTTGAGTTTGTTCATTAAAATTGAAAGACTAATATCATGCATTTTTGCCGAATGGCCACAGGGGGGCGGGTTGAATACTTATTGCGAACAGTGTTGCCACTACTCGCTTTCAAACCGTAGAGTGCATTAACCAAAAGTTCGTTAAATCTGTGCAAAATACGAAATAAATCAAAAACAAATTCGAAATTCAAAATTTGGGCTTCGAAAGGCACCTCTTCGGGTGGAGAAGTACTGGTGTTCAAAACTTGGTGGCTGTAGGTGCCGTCGTATATCTCCATGCGAGGAACCTACAAATATTCATTATGCAGATTTTTCATTACTTAATATTAAAGATAGTGATTTATTGTGTAAGGAATTTTGAAAAATTGAATATTATTCGCACCGCATCAAAAATGTCTGCGGAAAATCCTTAAGCTAGCATTTATGTATTGCTAATTAGACATCAGCGTAACTAAAATGAATTTAATATTACAATGTAAAGCTAGCAAAGCACCAGTTAAGTTTTTTATGCCTTCCATGCAATAGTTACAGACTTATCAAGAATTTAAAAGTTGTTTGAGTGCGTCTAAGCCTAATTTTTTTATCATAACAACCATATTTGTTTACATTTGAAACTTAGCAGAATAGTGAATTAAGTCAGGTTCTGCACCTTCAGTGTCTTTTTGCCGATTGGAACCAAAAGGAAATATACTTTTGTGCATCGAAAATTCTGCCTGCTGGCCGAATTGCTTGTTTTTGTGCAGAAACTGTAATTTTAATTCAAATTTTTTTAATTGTTCTAACTGTATTTGGTGTCTTATGTTTTTGTATATTGTTCAATTTTTAATGAAGATGTATTGAATTTTTACGTATTTTTGCCTTGCCGCGAAGGGAGAACTGAATTAAATGGATAAGAAATCTGTCTCTAATGAAAAAGGAAAATAAGGAAATAAGTTTAAATGAAATACAGGAAACAATGCGTATAATTTAATATTTCGTATAAGGAAGTCATGTGGAGTACTCATCAGATTTTATAACAATTTTAAAGCCCTACTTTTTCAGACTAGTAGGGTGTATAATACGGGGTCATTCAAAAGTTATGCACATCAAACGTTCAAAAATTGTGGCAATTCTAAAATGTATATTAATGACAAAACGTTTCAACGAATTGTCTTGCTGTACTGTGATAAGGAATATATCGTTTTAAATTTCAGGTGAAGTTTATGCTGTTAGGTTAAAGAACAGATGTTTTGTTTACGATCAAGATTAGGTTTTCCTAAACTAAGGAAATTTTCATCATTAAGGTTTTCCTCATTAAACAATTTTACGAGAATATTGTTGAAAGGTAACGTTTAAGGAGACGTTTCCAAATGTTCGCGAACGTAACAAAATAAACTTTCCTCTGAGTAATTTGATTTTAAGAGACTTGAAATGTTTACCCTAAAGGCCTAACATGACAAGCGTATCTTCTGAGCTCAGACAAAATACACGGAGTCAGAAATAAAGTGTTGGAACTACCAACAAACGTTAGGTTAGATTATTTAAATATGGGAAAGAACATGAGGTCTGTCGCCTAAACGGTATAGCGGTTAGCGTCGCTAACTGCCGTACCTAAGGTCCCGGGTTCGAATCCCGGAGAAGGCATGGATGTCTGTAAATGTATAGTGTCGGTGCGGACCCGGATCCGTCACCTCCGGCGTGCTTTCCATCAAAATTGGGGGCGGAACTGAGCTAAATCACACTTTCACCTGAAATGTGTCTCAAATGTGTGATAGGTGTAATCTAGCGCTCCTTGACACGAAAAACTTCGCGGGGTTGGGCTGACTATAAGTCAGACAAGTGAGCATAAGCAACAACTAAAGAAAAGTCCTGTAGCCATATACTAATCCAGAGCGGCTTCCATGAATTTAAACGTCTAAGGACCGTTTACCGAATTACAAATACACTGCGAGTCGCTGCTTTTTGGTTAATTTTATAACGCCATAAGCAACGAATTCTTTTTGATTCGGGGCTTGGGAATAAAATAACGTAAACTACCGCAGAAGAAGAATGAAATAAAATTCCTAAGAAAGAAATTAATCTTATTAAAAAATACATTATTGATGCAAATTTTGCTTATACGTATAAATTTATATGGAATCCTTAAATTATTATATCTATATGTATGTAGGTAAATATAAATGGAACAAGATGTAGAAGAAGGTATCAAAGAAAAAATATTCGAATTACAGCATTCATTGATGTAAATATATTTATGTAATATCATTCCACATGACAGCTGGATGTGATGATCACTTACACTCCAATATCACGCACGGGGGAATGCGAGAATTTGAAAATACAGATTTTAGTAAGTTTTATTCATGCTTGTCGAAAAATAAATAAGCTCAGTCACGAATTTTTGCATTAGCAATAATTGCTTACTTTGTTCTTTAATGCATTAACATGCGAACAGTTTTTCCCGCCACTGAAAATAAATAAAAGCGTATCTGATGTGTACGCCATTATGCACTGAAGTGACAAAAGTCATGGGATAGCAATATGCAAATATACAGATGGCAGTAGTATCGCGTGGAAAATGTATAAATGCGAAGTGCTTTGTCAGGGCTTTTATTTGTGTTCAAGTTATTCATGTGAAGAGGCTTTGACGTGATTATGGCAGCACGACGAGAATTAACAGACTTTGAACGCGGAATTGGTAGTTGGAGCTAGACGCATGGGTCATTCCATTTCAGATATCGTTAGGGAATTCAACATTCCGAGATCCACAGTGTCAAGAGTGTGCCGAGAGTATCTAATTTCAGGCATAACATCCCACCATGGACAGCGCAGTGGCCGACCACCTGCACTTAACGACCGAGACCAGCGACGTCTGCGTAGAGTTGTCAATGTTCACAGACAAGCAACACTGCGTCAAATAACCGCAGAAATCAATGTGGGACGTACGAGCGACGTGTCCGATAGGACAGTGCGGCGAAATTTGTCTTTCTTGGGCTATGCCAGCAGAAGACCGACTCGAGTGCCTTTACTGATAGCACGACATCGCCTGCAGCAACTCTCGTGGGCTAGTGAGCATATCGGTTGGTCCCTAAACGAATGGAAAACCGTGGCTTGGTCAGATGAGTCACGATTTCAGTTGGTAAGAGTTGATGGTAGGGTTCGAGTGTGGCGCAGACCCCACGAAGCCATGGACCCAAGTTGTTAACAAGGCACTGTTCAAGCTGGTGGTGGTTCCATAATGGTCTGGGCTGTTTTTACATGGCATGGACTCGGTCCTCTGGTGCAACTGAACCGATCATTGACTGGAAATAGATACTTTCAGCTACTTGGAGATCACTTACAGCCATTCATGGACTTCACGTACTCAAAAACCGATGGGATTTTTATGGATGACAATGCGCCATGTCACCGGGCCAAATTGTTCGCGATTGGTTAGAAGAACATTCTGGACAATTCCAGCGAATGATCTGGCCACCTAGATCACCCGACATGAATCCCATCGAACATTTATGGGACATCATCGAGAGGTCAGTTCGTGCCCAAAACTCTGCACCGTCAACACTTTCACAATTATGGACGTCTATAGAGGCAGCATGGCTCAATATTCCTGCACGGGACTTCCAACGACTTGTTGAGTCCATGCCACGTCGAGTTGCTTCACTTCGCTGGACTAAAGGACTACCGACAAAATATTAGGAGGTATCCCATGACTTTTGTCACTTCAGTGTACATCCTTGCTTGGCGTTTTGAATTAAGCGCTTTTTTTGCTGCACTTCATTTAAACTTATTTCCTCGAATTATTCTAACTTACGTAACCCATTTTCAGGACAAGTTGAAAATGACACTAAAAAAATTTGCAGTTTTTTTTTAAAAAATTTAATATTCCTGCCACTTTTTCTCGCACGGGAGTTACACTTCTTACAATTTTTCTTTTTCATGACGAGTGTAAAACTTTCCCAAATTTAAGTTTATGAACAGAGAATACCTCATTAAAAGTTAGATTTTGTTATCTCTCCAAAATTATTGCTATTTCATTTTATTTGACGTTGCTAAAATAGGAATATTTTCGACCTTTAAAACACTTTTGGAAATGGAAGAGTGTGACTACGTCTAACGATTGCGAAAACAAAGGTTATATTATCCTGGTTTTGACGATTTTTGTCTATCACCTTTCATTTCGAGCACCAATGTAGAATCATTAGTTTATTTTGAAGCAGGAATCATGAAAAATTATTTACTTTCGTCATTTACCCAAGTAACTACATTTTTGCAATATTTAGTAGTATGACCAAACCTGAGGCATTGTTTAGGCTGAATAAAGAGTTTAGCCGTATAGACTCACGAGCACTCTATTATCTGCTAAAACAATTGACTGACACAAAGAATTAACATGATATACTCTGTGCGCGACTTCATTGTGTTTTTTACACCTCAGCTGTAAAAAAAGGACGTACACACTTACCCGAACATTGACAATCTTCTTTCACTTTTGTAACAAATTCCTCATCATCGACCAAGTTATAGACATTATAAATTATGATTTTAGATCGTATAAATCTTTTCTTCTGAGTGTTTAATTTATCTTTTAGATCCTCTTTTGAATTGATCAAAGACTGTAACATATCATCCTGAACATTCTCCTTAAATCGAACAGCAAGATCACCATTTCGTCTAATACGAGAACTCATAATTCGAATACCCGCTTCCTCCAATTTTAAATTAGAAATTAATTCATCGTAAACGTCCACTCCAGACGCAGCAGGCTTAGCACTCAATTTTCTTCCCAATATCTTTTATCTCAATTCATTTTCTTTCCAATATCTTTTACCCGATATTTCACTCTTTTTCATCTTTATTTCATTAGGTATGTTGTTTACTCTCTACCATATCTGTAATATCATCAATTCCATGTTTAATTGATGGTAATTCCTCAATTTTTGTATGCATAAGATCTTCCATAATCTTTAAATTAAATCAACAGCCATATCAATATGGGCAGCTGAGCTATCAGTAATTTCGCGTAAAACTTTTTCACTTTTAATTTATCAACGAATTGATCAGGCGCTTTCCCGGCCGCTAGTACATCTCCAGAGCCTTCAGTATTCCAGTCAATAGATTTATTCTCTAGCGTGCTCGTCCCTTAGGCACTATGCTCACTTATTTAGAGTAGGGATGCTTCAAGGAGGTATTTTTAAAAGAGAAGGGCTAGCTCATACAGCTTTCCCCCCTGAAACAGGCTGTGAGGAGTGATGACGTAGCCATGATGACACGGAGCGCGGAGATGCAATTGACAACATAGAAATTAGCGTTATTCACTTCCACGCCTATCGAATTAATTTCCACCTTTTCGTTGCCCTGCGTTGGCAACACGCTTTTGAGATTTTGTCGTTCGTAGAATACGGTCGCTAAAAGCGTAGCTGACCTGTAACGGTTGTAATTCCTATTTTATAGCTTATCTGTACTGTTGAATTATTACTAAATGTTTACGTATAATGTTTTATTATTAAATGTATTCAGTTTGGTTTAAATAGGCTGAGAGTAGTTGAATTTATTAAGGATATTTAAAGTCGAAACTACGTCACCTATTTCGGCGCCATTCTAATACGATGAACGTAAACAAGCGTTTTAAATCTGAGGAACCAGCGTTTAAAATGAGCTGTGTGTGAAAGATAGCTATAATTTAGAAGAGACAATGTTACTGCAGTATGCATTGTACACTGAACATTAAAAAATTTAATAGTACTTACTCAGTTTTAAAATAACAGATAAAATGCGCTACTCTTAGCATAAAGTTCCTTTCTTTTTAACTGCCTGTTTATTTCTAACCATTTCTTTATCTGCATGTTAACTAAGAGAACTGTAATAACTAACATAACTATAATAATAGCTATTTAAAATTAATCAATAAACAACCTTAAATTGGCATAGATTTCAAAATTTTTGCTAATCTAAGTTCGAGTTTCAGCCTAATTGTAAATTTTACATTGGCATATTTTTCTCCCGATTCAATATAATAACATATATATTTTTTAATAATTTTGTAACTTCGGCTTACATCAATATTACATTTAAATAAATGCATGCAAGATTGTTATCTTAATTTATACAAAACAACTTTACTCGCAGTACCTAAACAAATTATTTAATTTTTCAAAAGTGGGGGTTAAGGAGGCAGGTTTTTCTTATGCCAATTACTTTAAAGTTATACTATTATATTTTATCTCGAATGCTAAGCTAGCACAAAATCGAATCAATAATAACACAGGATACAATAAAAATAACTTTAACTTACCAAAATTAGTTCTCATTTGAAATATGCTTTACGCTATTAACTTCTAAAATGTCTTCTAGAAATATTTCAAATCAAAACATATTATATATGCTTACTTTTACAGTCACAATGCAACTACAAGTTGTTGAAATATTATTTATTGGCTACCATATTCGAATCAATTTACTGTTTTGCCTTTTGGGTAGCTTTTCTTTGGGAAAAAGCATATGCATTTTCTATTTAAGAAACGTGTTCTACAGAGCTTTTATGACGTTGAGCTTTTATGACGTTTTTTACGTTGCATGACAATGCAGCTTGAAATATCTTCACTAATCCACCTGATTATTTCCTTCTTCTCTAGCAATGTGTTAATCTATGTCTTAAATAATAATATGCTTTAGACGTTTTTCCAAATTCTGTATCTGTGCTTTTTTTCCTAAATTTCGCTGTTTGGGATTTTAATTTCTGAATTTCCGATGCAAATTTCTTTCTAGATGTCGTCCACCTTCTTTGTCGCTGAGCAAACATTCTAAAATTTTTCTTTTCTCTATTTTTCAATATTTTATTACAATTTTCTAAGGATATTATTTTGCTCTTCAAATTATCAATACATTCTTGTTTACCTTTACACTTAGGTCATTCTGGGATATTGTCACTTAGGGAATTGCCACTTGCGAGTTTATTTTCAAAATCATTCACATTTGATTAATTATTGTCAGCTTCAATTTCGTTTTCGGCCTCAAAATAAATTTTCTTTGGGCTTAATTCATGTAGTCTTTCAAAAGCACTCTGCATTAGTTTTCTTTTGAAATGCCTCCGATTTCTTGCTGTTATTTCGTTTACTGCACAGGATAAATTTACTTTCGGCACAGTATTACATTTCAACAGTTTCTTTTGCGGCAATCCAAACAAGTGATTTTTCATGTCATCTTCATAATCACTGCACAGAAAATGTTCGCGGCAAATTCTTTCTTTTTTCACATTAATAGAATCCCTTCTTCGACATTTATGTATCCATTCGTTCGACAAAAACAAATTGTCCTTTGGGAAAGCATGAAATACAATATCTCTTCCTTTCGTATTTCTATAAGCGTTACTGCACGATGCTACAGCACAAGAAGAAGCCATATTACATAAAGGCTACTTTAAATATAAAATTCAAAAGGAAAACAGACTAAAACTATATATATCTCTTAAATATATCTATATCTTAAACTATATATATGACTAAAACTATATATATATATATATGTGTGATGTACCAGCTTTTGTCAGGAATAAATAGATTGTTGAAGAATCATAAATGTAGTCGTAGCTTAAATTATCAGACGATAAGTTTAAAAAACAGGATCCATTTGTTATTATTCAGGAGAAATAGCAGTTACAAAAATCATATATCCGGAGTAAATAAAAAGAATTACTAATAACTTTTTGTATGAAGTTTATTGCATCGTGACATTTAAGAAAAAGCCCCGATATTCTTTTGCGAGTCCTTTTATAGCCTCTTTATAACTTCCAAGAAATGACGTCAGCCAATCCAGTTCGCTTTAAATACTTCCAGAACATTCTATAACTGTACGTGTAGAAAAGGCGGCAAAAACAACTTGACTACGGGGCTGTGGATTTAATTCCACGTACTTTCAAATAAGAGAACGTCGCCATTAAAAATGAAAAGAACATACAGTTAGAAACTTAAGTGTATTCTTGACTATGGAAAATTTTATTATTATATATATATATTCACAAAACACGAATTTTTCAGGAATCTCTCTATATACTAAAACAACGTTCACTTTATTCATATGGACTTAACACTTATATACATAGTCATAGAGATACTTCTAAGAAGTCTATTTTCAGCCAATTTAAGCTCTACAGCAACAAAACGCAGAGAGGAAAAAGAGGAAGCAAAATAAAAAATAATGCGAGATTTTTATCCACTTTGGATACATTTGCATTGAAAAAACAATTGAAATGCTTTTTTGACTCAGACTACTTTCCCAAGAAACTTCTCAACTGGTTACACTCCTGTACTAATAAATTCCTTATCAAACTAAAAAAATTCATTCAAGAAAGCTACGATGACATACAAATCATTAAAGACATGATTCTTGATTATTTTAAAGTCCATTTTCTACATCCGCAGTTTGACAATATTCATTTCTCAAGAATCATCAGAGATTGTAAAGATTACTTCCAAGCAGTTGACACAATACCAATGGTTGCATTTAAATATCAAAAGACCTTAAGCAACTTGCTCACTAACCACCATGAAATAGATGAAACAGCAGAATGACATTGTAAGACACCAATTTACAGCAATTA
This sequence comes from Stegodyphus dumicola, assembly GCF_044657685.1. Classification (NCBI taxonomy): domain Eukaryota; kingdom Metazoa; phylum Arthropoda; class Arachnida; order Araneae; family Eresidae; genus Stegodyphus; species Stegodyphus dumicola. Next base: position 12,625,570 of record NC_140772.1, on the reverse strand, counting down.
CGTAGATTCTCATCACCAGCACATAATTACTGGCAACCTGAATATCATACAAAACCACCAACTAAAAACACTAATGAGTTATGGTACAAAATTTAGACCAGTCAGAAACATGACTACAAATTATTGTTACAAGACTTTCGAAAACAACATAAACGAATTTATAGTTAAAGCAAGCTATCAACTGAATTTACACATAGATACCTTCTTAAAATGGAAAGCTAAAATTCTTCAACGCATATCCACCGAAATCAGTCACCTCAAGTTTAAAAGTACACTGAATTGGTCGCAACTTACATCAGATATTAATAAATTAAAACAGCTTTTTACTATTACAAAAATAGATAAAGCAACTAATAACTTTAGCATTATATGAAAACAATTCTACGCTGAAATTATTCATAAAGAACTTCTCAACGCAACTACTTATCAATTGGCCAACCTTACAGAAACATGTATAATAAAAAGGATTAAAACTTTTCATAAGAAACTCAATATTACTTTCAATGCAAACTACAACAGATTTACTAATATTTATGCGATTCCCAAATTCCATAAAACACCATTAAAATTCAGATTTATAGCTAATGGAACTAATAATTACAAGAAAAATGTAGACTATTATTTTTCAATTCAACTTAATAAAATCTGTAATAAGCAGATGGAAGGAGATGAAATACCAGAAATAAAGTCCATATTCAGGAATATGGAAAAGTGAAGTATGTTACAAAAATAAAAACTTCATCTGATTTTTTTCGTTCTTATCTACCAGTTATTTTGTAAAACAGTAGTCAGGCTGCATATAATTCCATATTTTCTCACATCTTCAGGAAAAACTAAATTAATTTTGGTTTTACAAGCGGCTACGTATTAATTACGAACCCAAAAGCTTCCCAGAAGGCCATGAGTAAGCGGTAATTTCCTCATCATAATTACAAAACCACCCTCTCAATTTCTACTTTGGATTCTTTTTTTCCAGATATGTGCACAACTTTAACTATCTGGACTCATTACAAGATGTATGACTGTGTACTCAAAGATATCATGACCAGCATTTTTAAAAGCATACACACGGCTTGGCTGCTGAGGATCCATACATTTTAACAAATATTTTTCAGCTATAAATGACTTTTTATGCATTTTTTTATGAATATCATTTTTCAGCGATAAATGATTTTTTAGCATTAGATTAATTAAATTATTAATTTATATCATGTATAATTAATTAATTTATTCCACGTGCTCAACAATATATTTTACTAGATTTGCAAAAGCCAATAAATTTCGAACACAATGTGTGTAGGCAAGAACTGTAAACAAATTCTACAAATGTTCAAATGTATATGAACTCAAAGTTAGACATACTAGGAAAAAAAAGAAACATTAAATACTATAAACAAATTTTCAGAGAAAGAAGAAGGCATCCTATTCTAATTAAATTCGAAATTTTAACAATAAATAAATAAACTATTATCCGCGTTTATGTATAATTAGAAATAACTAATACACAAAATTAAGAACATAAAAGACATTTTTAAAGAAATTAATGAATTCTAAAATAGAAAGAACAAAATAACGAAAAATATTAAACACCGAAAAAGAATTACATAAAAATAAGTTAATTAAAAAAAAGTATGTATCTATTGCTACAAAATCACATTAAATTTTAAAAGATATACATGGTAGGTGATCATAAAAACTTCTCCGATAACTTTCCGAAATTCTAGCTGTCATTACGCTTAACCCAATGAAATGAAATTTCATATATTGCTATTTGAAAGTGTGCGCCTGAGATTGTCAGGAATGAAAGCAAAAGCTGATGATTGTGCGAGTAGTTAAAAAAAAAAAAAAAAAAAAAAAAAAAAAAAAAAAAAAAAAATCGGTACTATCCCGTTTTGAGAACCGTAAAAAATTGCAGCGAAAATGTATGCGCGAAAGCGCCAAATCTAGCAAGCGCGCCCATTTACCAGCACGCTAAACCTAGCGTACGCGCTGATTTCAAATAGCGTAAGTTTAGATAGTTCTATGTTTCTTAAGACGCCATTGAAATACTAGTTTAATTTTTAAATCCTTTTTTGATTTAATATCCTTTTTTGATATTCTATGTATTTAACAATTTGGAAATTGCCCATGACGAAAAGTCTGCAATAGAATTTTTGGGAAAGTGCAGAATCACCCACTGCTTGGCGCGTTTTTAAGAATTGCACATACTTGGTATCCATGTACACATCGACCTATTTTCACTTAAAAAAAATCACAGAATTGCACAAAAATGGCACTGCGCACACCCTTGTCTTTATCTATGTACACATCGATCTATTTTCACTTGAAAAGTAAAAGAAAATTGACAAAAATCCAATTGTTTTACTCTTGTAAAAAGCGCCAAAAACAAATAAGTGGGCGTTTCTGCACTTTACCGAGAATTTTTTCAAAGAAAAGACATCATTTATTATGGAAAATTATGTTTGAACAACCAACGAGATGAAATTATGCTTTAGCGATAACTCGGTAGCGAAATAGCGATGCAGAAATCCATTCAGTTATGTTTAACTTTTCTTTATATAAATTATAATAATGATCTGAAATAGTTATTTACTCTTATGCTTCCATTCAGTTATGTTTAGCCTTTTTTATATAAATTATAATAATAAAAAATGTATTATATGAATTTAACTTTCATCTAAATTAAAACAGTAATCTTTAGATAGTTATTTACTATTATACTACCTTTCTTGCGTTAGGGTTGCCGCAATTATTTTTGGCAGCACTGGAATCAACAAAAGTTTGGCGATTTTTTACGGTCCTCAAAACGGAATAGTACCAAAAAATCAATATTTTTGAATTCATTTTATTTTTGCCACATTAACCAGCGTCTTTAAAAACCATAAATGGCGTTGGTACGACAGAGATGTGACGAAATTTGACGACGTAAGACATTTACAAAGACTGTAAAGAGCCAATAACAACACAAGAGAGGCGATTGAAAAAAACGTTTATGGTAATCACAAGTGTTCAGTGTCCCCACCTTCGCAGACGACAATGCATTGCATGCGGGAGATTGCTGACAAAAATGACGAGCGTAACATCTATCTAACAAAGGAAGTTATACAGCAGGAGGAATCTGTATAACTTCCTTTTTATGGCATCTTTCAATTCTCGTCGATTTGATATGTGCACACAGATTAGATTTCAGATAACCCTAGAACCATGCAGTTCTAGAATTATTACTTCTGCAGTACAATTGTATACCGAGCACTTGCGAAGAAGCACATTTTCATGCCTCTGAAAGTGACCCCTTCGAAGAACTACGGACGGAGAACGCATGTGCTTGCGATGCCTAACCACACAGCCGCTTCGTGAGGAGGCGCTGATACCACATCATGGGGATTTTCGTCTACTCAGTGAAAGTAGTTCTTGGAGTTTACGTTCCCAGTTAAAGACAAATGCGCCTCATCCGTGTATAATATCCGCAGTGGCCACCTGCTAGCTTCATATCTGATGAGGAAAAATTCGCAGTCTGAAGCGCTGCCACTCGTTCCCAAGCTGCTGTATCTGGACATGCTGGAATTCATAAGGAAGCAGTGCAGAACAGAGCGCAGAAGCTTGAAGACTGCGGTTTTTGGTTCTCCCAGAGTGCGGACAGACTTCTTGCAGTGGACCTGCTGTAATCGTATACCGCACTTAAGTAAGATATTCAACAGGAGCACATGGTGTCCAAGATCACGATCCATCACATATGCATCCAGTTTCTTCAGATTGTTTTTACCAAATCACGTACAATTTCGGAACATGGGCCTTGTTTAGCTGAATGAGTAAGTATCGTTCCATCCCCGTTTAAGGTTTTTTAGTGTGCTGATCAGTTTTCGCAGGAAAACAGTAAATATTGCAAGTCAAAAACTTCGAAATGTTTTCCCCGTAACCGTGAGCTTGAGAGGTCTATTACTTTAAACCATCTCAGTTTTGAGGGCATAGCTTCAAATAATAATATTTGGAATTTTAATTTCGATTGGGTTAGCAGATAGGTCTTTAGGTGTTCATATATTGGGAAACTTTTTTTATAACCACCCTGTATATATGTTATTCACGATGCAGGAAAGCAGGCATTCTACAAACTGCTTATGCAGTAAATGCAATGCCTAACACTGGACTACAATTTATATGAAACGATTGATGTTTCGCATGCCTTCTAGGCATTCTACGTAATAACAAAAGACAAATCGGTGGTGTAAAAAATACGCCCGTTGATGATGCTGACCGTCAATATCGACATTAAAATGCCACTTTCTGAAGTGTTGCAAATATTCGGCAAGTGGTTTATGTGTTCAATTCCATACACCATTTTCTCATTAAAAATGATCTGATATGGATAAGAGTTGCACTACCATCAGGCATAGTTACAATTTCAAATTACATTACACTTCCTGTTCATATTACGTGAGACTCAAGAAACTGGGACGTTGTAATTTTCTCATGCTACCTTATTGCAGTATAAGTAAGAAAAATATATCTTTTCCAGAACATTACAGAAACACGAAATTCTGCGCAGAAAATTCGCAAGTTAAGAATCTCATCATCTCATTCAAATGGTTTCACGTCTATAAATCAAATTTTACTAAAAGAATCACCGATAAGTAGAAAAACATTAAAGTCACGAAAAGTATTACACTGGAGCACAAAAAGAAAGCGAATCTTCCATTCGCCTTTGCATTATTTATACGTCGTTACGATAGCGGATGATAAATTCAGCTGTCGATATGCAAACGTCATACTAATGGTAAACGTGCCCAGTTTGCTCATGGCTAGTGTGATAGATGACAGTAAAAATACAAAAGAAATCTGTCATAAATATTTTATACGAATTAAAGAGAATTCATCATTTTAAAAGATCTCTAATTTAGGCAAGAGCTCTCTTTTTTGTTAATAAAAGATCTCTAATTTAGGCAAGTGCTCTCTTTTTTGTTAATAAAAGATATACTGTTATGTAATGCTTTAAAATAAACGGATTTAAATTCCTAATTTTGGTGCTTGACTACATTATGATTCATAAATTTTGTCCTTTAATACTAAATAATAATACTAAATAAGCGAAAACAATTTAAGAAAAACTTACTAAAATTGCAATTCTTGGGCTAGTAACAGAAGCAAATTACAGCTTAAAACTCTCTTGCAATTAACAGAGGTTTTTTTAATTAGAGATTTCAACGGCAGGTAATCAAAATTTAAAACTAAAGACTTCGGATTTCATTCAGAGAAACTGTTTAGGCTAAAACCATGTCACCAAATCTACAAATAATACATTGAATTTACTTACCCTTCTGCCTTTTCTCTATTTCGACATCATATTATATAATATATCAAATAAATATGGGAAGAAATCAACTTATTTACTCACAAAACCAGCACTGCTTTGTTCCCTGAATACTTATTGTTTACTTCTGGAGTGGATTAAACTGGAAAAAGAAACAAAAGATTTCAGCTCTAAGAAAAATAAATTTGTTGAAATCAAAACTTTACAAATACAAGAGAAATTCCGAGACATTTTACGATACGACAATGCAACATAAATATAAATATAGAATTAATAGCATTACTTCATGACGAATTTAAACTCTTGATTAACTGTTGTTTATTTATAAGCCACCACTTCTTTGTCTATTAGCACGTTATCATTGCAGACACACTAAACAATTTGAATACAAATGTTTATTAAATTAGATGGTGAAGTGAATCATACGTAAAAGATCAACCATCTCCCGTTAGTAGACGATCGAAAAGTTTCATAGCTATTTTTTATGCCTCAAAAGTCCTACTTAGGATATATATTAGATCTCTATTATAACAACAAGGCACAAATTACATTTTTTGTCAAACAATTGGAACCAAATTTAATGGAACGAATGTAGTTTCGTAATTGCTTATTCTGTTGTTGCCAAAGGCAAAACTGCAAAACTTTCATAGATGACGAATATTATCTGCGCGAACTTATTGAAGGACGGATAACTGAAATAGCAGAAAATGTAACTACAAGGCAGAATTCTGGATTACAAGAAACTGTTGCATTTAGCCTTGCTTTTGATGGAAATAACTGAAGTGAATGATGTTGCGCTCCTTATTTTGTTATTATGTTGTAACTGCATGTTGTTTATATTTTTTAATAAACATGTTTAAAAGGTACATAATATATGTATAATTTATTTTTTTTGATATTGAGTTACATTTTATTTTGTTTATTTTATACTGTTACGAAATGTAAAGGTGCGGTGAGATGGCTTCCCCGCAAAGCAGTTTTAGGGTTGCCATAAAAGAGCAAGGGAAGACAGGACTGCCACATTTGGCGAGAAATCGTCCATTTGGCGACATTTGACGACAAAGTTGGCGATATGCAACGGACGGATGGAGAACCTTCTGGAACGAATTCTTACCGGTTTAGCCCAGAATGTTCTCGAACACAAGCCGAAAGCTATATAAACCCTCAGTCAGTGTGTGTGTGTATGTGTTTCGTCTAGCGAGTCAATCCCTGCGGAGCCGATCGCGTTGACAGTCGGCTAGCGAGTGCCGAGTGGGTCGTCGAGTGCACCGAAAGAGTTTCCTAGACTATCGCTGTTGGTGCATCGTCGAGAGAGCATGTTGAGCTCCGGAAACGACTGAACCGAGAGTCAGGAGCTGGGCTCTGTGTGTCGTCGAGTTCATCGTGAGTTGTAGTGTGGAGAGTCTCGAGAGTACGTGGGGTTCCGAGAACGACCAAGCAGAGTTGGGAGCTGTACTCCGGAAAGCAGAGTCGGGTGCTTTGCAGGAAGCTGTTTCCACCGTTATTGCATGACAGTGTGAAGGCTGTGTCGCTGATCGTGTCAGAGTGTTTATAGTAGTTCATCGACGACTGTAAAACGTGTTTTGGAGCTGTCCTGACAATATTGTCTAAATAAAGTGTGTTTCGATACTTAATCAAGTGTTGTCGTTATTCACTCCAAATCTACAAACCCCGTACGAACGTGAAGGAAGAAAATAACGCAACAACTGGTGTCAGAAGCAGAAAAGAAAAAACGCAACAGTATCAATAAATACCTTTAAATAATGCATAATTAATATATAATAAAACTCTAAATCTGTATTCTTGACCTCTGTTCGCTAACTCTGCATACATTACTGCGCGGCACCCTGAATCGTATTTGCAGATTGGTTTGGCACACTACAGCTACAAGGTTGCCGACCCCTAGTCCAGATTGTCTGCTGTTCTAAAGATTTTGATTTTGAGTTAAATATATCCTTAAAGGTCCAGTGCATGTGAAAAAATATCATTGTGGATTAATAGGCAGGGAAATAAATTGTAAAACAAATCAGAATAACTATTAGAGTTCATCGAGTAGTTTTGTTAAAGTTACCTTTAAAATCTTGGTTACGTTTAAAACAAATTATCAGTATTACATTTCTGAAATCACCAATCGTTTCGCATCATTTGAAATAATACAAAACTCTATATGTGACGCCTTTCTTGGATTTAAATGAATTTGGCTCGCTCAAATACAATCTGTAGAAAGTACTAAGTAGATTCTATAATGCGAATCATAACCTTAAGAATTTTTATACTGAATTTTTATACTTTTGTCACAAAAAGGCAGAACACTGAAAACGCGGAAGGCTAACTAAATATGACTGACTTAGAATTTTATTTGTTTTTTTTTTAAGAATATTCGTTTTGTTATTTATATTTTGTTTTTATTTTTGCAAGAAATAATAATGTGGTATTAATTTGGGCTTTAAGAAATAAATGTTTGGTTTTATTTTTATTAAAAAAACATTCTTTTTAAATTTAATACCTAACCAATTTCCTAGCCATCTTCCCCTAACCCCAATATTTACATGTAAAGATAGCCTCGTTTAGCGCTGTTTCGCATTACGCTCTACTTTGATGGAACGTATCCCGCGCGTTAAGCGGGGTCTTACTGTATAAGAATATTATATTTTCTTCTACGTCATTCAGTCGCGAAAAAAAAGCACTTGAGGCTTAAAATACACACAGTATATCCAAAATGAGAAAAGAAAATAATAGAAGTTGAAAACTTACTTAATTATACAGTACGTTCTAAATGAGAAAATAAAATAACAGTAATAAAAATCTTACTAAATTATGTGATTCAAATCTTATTTATTGCAACACCTTAAACTATTATGACCTCTCTTTTCGACCTACACCAGAGCATATCTGTGATTATCGACATACACCTGTGAGGGTCCGAATGTACAAGAATGTAATGCAATATTCGATCTTTCACCGACGTATTTGGTGAATGTTGACATTCTCCGGTGAAAGTTGAGATTCTCCAATTTCGGTCTTTCACGGTAACATTTATACTTCGTAACACGAGTTATCCACCTTAAGCCTTTGTCAGACCTGACTTGTAATGCTTTCATATCCACTCTTAAGCGTTTCACTGCTAGACGTGAAAAATGTTCACTTCTAATGCCCTATATTTTGTGGGAGTTAATTAAATTCCCCATTGAAGAAATTTTACAATGTAATTAATTTCCTGACAAAAATTTAGCCTTTTATTTCACTTATGAAGAATGGAACTTTAGCTTTCCTAGTTTCCCTCATTTCGGAGGGCTATGGGAAGCCGATGCAAAATCCGAAAAGCATCAGTTCAAGGTAACGAAAGAAAATTAACGTTTTACACATGAGAAGGAGTGTAAATGAATTTTAGGGCGTGTTGTTTTAAGTCTATCAATGATCTGATAACAAAGTAAGAAGAGTTAAAATTTAAAACAAATCAGGGAAAAACGGATATCACAAAGATCTCAGTGCTTGCTATAGAAAACTGAACTTCTATTTTGCATGTGTTTGAAAAAACTGCATTTGTGTCTAGTATTTTAAAGCCATAATAATTCATGCTGTTTTGTAAGCATAGTATAATCAAGTATATTAATTTTGCTTTAAGAATGAGTGTTTTTGAACAGTTTCTCGAAATTTTGTAATTGTAATCCATGGGAGTATTAAATCCTTTTGACATTAGATGGTGCTACCATCGCTAGTGTAAGAGAAAAGAATGTTTACATTGTCTCAGTCAAAGGCTTATGGCAGTCGAAAGTAATTCTTAGAGCTGGTCAAAGAATTATTGCAATACTCAGCATCGCTGAAAATGTTCTCTTCCTAGCTTGGAAATTTCTGTTTTTATATAAACGAGGCTCGTTTGCATTCTGCTAAGAACTGAAGAAATTAGAAATGATGGCACACATAAAATAATAATATAATGTGTTAATTAATATAAACATTAGAGAAGGATGCAAGATAAACTAACCATATTAATGTAAGACCCGATTCGAGACAACATATTGTCCCAAATGAATTATTATGCAATTCGAAAATGATATAATTATTTTTTCTGCCGTAACAAAAACATGGATAGCTCCGGGTATAATAAAAACGGCCCTTGGGAGAAAGTGAAAATTTTGTATAGGTCATTGGAAGATATTGCATATTTCCCTTTTCACCCGCAGAAGACATTATTCTTAGCATCAAGCTAAAGGAATCGTAAAGAAAAAAAAAGAATGACGTGCAGTTTATCCTGAGTAAAACGTGACGTTTGGAAGTACAAGAAATCTTCTCAGTAGTCGGACTTTTTCTTCTAAATCTTCTCTGTGTGGATCGACCTTAAACAATAACGGTGAGCTCTCCTCCTGCAGTTCCCTGATTAATAGACGCCTTTACGGCTGGGGATGGCATGAAGAGCACCAGGAATTGCAGAAAGTTTCTAATAAGATAAGCATCCCTTGCGGAAGGCAAGTCTTATTTTCAGGTTAGGCTTCGCTTTCATCTTGGATCATAGGATTATCTAGAAAGCAAAGAAGAAAATCAAGGCTAAAAGTTTCTTTCTTTTCCAGTTTTTCCCAAAAAACTGAACTTCTATTTTGCATGTGTTTGAAAAAACTGCATTTGTATTTAGTATTTTAAAACCATAATAATCCATGCTGTTTTGTAAACATATTATAAGGAACTGCATATTATAAGGAACTGCAGGAGGTTCTTTTCGTTTTGCCCTTGTGGTACAAGGAAGCGGCTAAGTTTGATTTCACGAAGATCTGAAGTCATAAAAGTAACTGTCTGATAAACTCTTAACGGCCTACCCATTCAGTCAATCGAAATTAAATTTACAATATTGTCATTTGAGGGTATGCGCTCAAAATCGTGATGATTTAAACAATAGAGCTCTTACAGTTACAGTGAAAACGTTTCAAAATTTCAAATAGCAATACCACCTGGGCAAATTAATCGGTGCATCGAAAAAACATAAATGGTGTTGAAACGACAAACGTGTGACGAAAATTCTCGGCTTAAACATTTGCGAAGAACAGCATTGTAAAGACTAATGACAATACCAGAGAGCAGAGGGGAAAATGCTTTTATTGAAATTACAAGTTTTCAACGTCCTCACCTTCGCAGACAATAACGCAGTGCATGTGAGGGATTGTTGACAACAATGGCCAACGTAACATCGCGTAAGGAATCCGTATAATTTCGCGTTTTATGGCATCTTCCAAGTCAGACAAATCTCGTAGATTTGAAGTGTATACCTTAGATTTCAGATATCCGCCGATAACATCGCGGACGAAAACGTCGCGATGAAAACAACGTAAGGCGAAAACGTCGTGCTACAAAACATCGTGGGAGAAAACATCGCAGTTTTAAAACATCGTGGTATAAATCATCGACGTCGAAAATAAAGCGGTTCAAAAACTTCGCAGTTTAAAAACATTGTCGTCGAAAATATCGTGGTAAAAAATAAAGTATCTACAAATCATCGCATGACGATAACATCACAGACACGCTTTTTTCAGGTTTTGATAATTGTAAATGGATATTCCCATAATGATTTGTGAGCGCAAGATGTAAAGAAGGATAATTTTTACTTTCACATTTTTTTATTAACTAATAAATTTTTTCTGAAAAAGTAAGAAAGAAACTTAAGCATAGAGAATTAAATGTAACATATAGGTTATACTTTCATGAAAAATTATCAGTAACAACTTTATAAAAGCGATTAGTTACGAATATGCTACCCAATCTTCTTTCGGGTACAGCTTATAAGGTATTTTCTGCCTCCTGTCCGCATGTCTTGGTGGTGTAACTAGAAGCACGCTCGACGCGTATTCGGATGTTCCGGCGTTCGAATCCCGGCTAGGACATTGCACATTTTTCACATCTCTAACATTAAAAAACCTTTGACTCGAAGTGACGACGAACTAAAAAGGTGGCGGACACCAGGATTTGGTGATTGGGTCCTCTTATCCTCAGTCTTCCTTTAAAAGAGGAAGTATATAATGTATATTTTCTCTCTCCTTTCTGTATGCCTTCGTAGAAATTGGAAGCATACTCGAAGCGTAGTCAAGATCCAGGGTTCGAGCCCTGGATCCGTATTGAGCTAATGATGCAATTTACTCATGTCTTCATGCCCCTTATTTTTATTGTTCCATTACTTGAGAATAGACAGGGGAAGCTTTCGAGGAAGATATCCTTCCTTGTGGAGTGTTGAAGAAAGAACTTATCAGATCGAAATTCGGATGCGATCAAACATGTTAATATTACTCCACTGCATATTGCAATGAGTGCAGTTATTGCTTCAGCAGTGCTATTCCTATTTTCAAATTTGATAGTATTCCGTTTTGAGAACCGTAAAAAATTGCAGCGAAAATGTATGCGCAAAAGCGCCAAATCTAGCAAACGCACCCATTTAACAGCGCCAAATCTAGCTTACGCGCCGATTTCAAATTGCGTAAGTTTAGGTAGTTCTATATTTCTCAAGACGCTATTGAAATACTACTTTAATTTTTAAATTCTTTTTTAGTATCCTATGGATTTAACAATTTGGAAATTGCCCATGACGAAAAGTCTGCAATAGAATTTTTGGGAAAGTGCAGAATCACTCACTGCTTGGAACGTTTTTAAGAATTGCATATACTCGGTATCCATGTACACATCGTATGTACACATACTCGGTATCCATGTACACATCGACCTATTTTCACTTTAAAAAAAAATTCCCAGAATTGCACAAAAATGGCACTGCGCAGACCCTTGACTTTATCTATGTATACATCGACGTATTTTCACTTGAAAATGTAAAAAAAAATTGACAAAAATCCAATTGTTTTTACATTTATAAAAAGCGGCAAACAAATAAGTGGGCGATTCAGCACTTTACCAAGAATTTTTTCAAAGAAAAGGCATCATTCATTATAGAAAATTACGTTTGAACAACCAACGAGATGAAATTATGCTTTAGCGATAACTAGGTAGCGAAATAGAGATGCAGGAATCCATTCAGTTATGTTTAGCTTTTTTTTTATGTAAATTGTAATAATGATCTGAAATAGTTATTGACTCTTATGCTTCCATTCAGTTATGTTTAGCTCTTTTTATACAAATTATAATAATAAAAATGTATTATATGAATTTAACCTTTCATATGAATTAAAACAATAATCTTTAGATAGTTATTTACTATTATACTTCCTTTCTTGCGTTAGGGTTGCCGCAATTATTTTTGGCAGCACTGGCATCAACAATAGTTTGGCGATTTTTTACGGTCCTCAAAACGGAATAGTACCTCAAAGTTTTTACTTTTACACATGAAACTTTTCTTACGAAAATGTGCTTCTTTTCGATTTAAGTTTGGGCACATTTATAAATGCTGCTTAGCCAAAAATTGTTAGATTCGACTAAAAGAATTTTTCAGTCATATACCCAAGCGCGTGGGGACATGGCGAGTAGTTTTCATTATTAACGTTCCCTTAATGATGAAACGTCGGAGTATGTTATTAAATTGCTATTATTTTTAACATACATCGTTTTTATGTTATTTGAAAGGAAGATTTCATCTTTTGTCTTTTCCACATTTGAAAAAAATTACCATATTTTAAAATGGCATTTTACTGGATTTGTAACTTTTAACAAAACTAGATTCTAATATGTTTTTAGTTTCAGGTTAAAATCTGAGAACTGAAATTTACTACAAGAACTGAAAACTACGTTTAAATGATAGTTAGTTACTGAATAATTTGCTTCAGTTTAGTTTGTTTGTGAGCCTTGCTTTAAGACAAGCTGAAGTACACATTGTCGAATGGGCTTTGCGCAGAGTGAGAAGGTTTTATGTAGGAGAATGGAGATAATTGTGTTGAAAATTTCAGATTAACAATGTTTTTGTTCTTATTTTACTTTAACCCTTTGCGTCACGGTGTGTCCGGTCTGGACATACCTAAAATTTTCCTTCTGTACACACAGAAAAATTGAATGAAAAAGGATTTATAAGTTACTATAGGTTACTCTGAACCTTCTTTATTTATAGCAAGATGGCAGCTCAACACAAACCAGTCCATATATTTTAGCCATGTTTAGTTTTTTAAATCCCTCATTTTTCAAAGAAATCTTCCAGATTTTTTTTAGGGTATAAAAGGAATTGTTTGAAAAGAAATTTCTATGTTATTTTTTTTGGTTGTATGCTAATCTCCTTATTCTATATTAGTTTTAAATTTTTACCTTGAAATCTTGCCTAAAATCAAACGGCGAACCCTAGGTGTGCCCAGACCGGGCTCACAGATAATGTAGGACAACTGAGAGTCTGTATTCCTTGTTTCTCCGCATATCATCGGTCAGTTCATTGACAACAATGCTCGTTTCAGCACTCTTTTCGAAGCTCTATTCAATGAGTGTGCCACTTTGGGCACACCCACGGAATTAAAACGATAAGGGCTGTCTTCACAAAATTTTACTTGTGTACTCCTCTGGGCCTAATTAGACGGCCTACCTTTTTTTTTTTAAATCAAAACTCAACTTTAGAAGGTAGAGTGTTGGAAAGGGTTAAGATGAACTATGTAAAATTTTACCAAGCTTGAATAAAACTGTAGAACAGTGTAGAAGTAACACTACGCTATATAACAGCTTTAGTAAGAACTGAAACTTGCTTTATTATCGGTTATATCATTTTTCAGAAATGAGCTCTCTGAAAATTATCATACACTTTGGCCCATTTCTCCACTGTTTTCGAAATATTTGCCGAAAACTGAGGGAGAGAGCACATAAATTCTATTTTAAAAGTTCTACATTGTTCTGGAAACCTGTGCACCTCAGCAGAGATTCTCAACTTTTTTTAACCTATGCACCCTTTTCACCATTGTTCCCTTCCTTTCCCAAAACAGAAAAATGCATATACACATTTACTTAGTTTTGTATTATTTTTACGCGTTTTATAAGTTAATCAACAAAAAGTATAGAAAATGTTGGTAAATACCAAAACTTGAATAAAACTAATTTTTTTTTTATATTCATAAACTAAAAATAACTATTTAGCAGCTAAATGAAATTCTGAAATTTCCCCTATGAAACTGTAATATCTTCCTATGTTGAGAATTTCTCCTCTACGCTGATCTAACGGGTTTAGTAAAAGCTGATAACGGAAACATAACAAGGTCACGTCAACCTAAGATGGCTGACCTGATTTCAAAACTGAAACCGTGTAGGAATGTAAACATTTATTTGAAAAATGTATAATTTCCTTATTTAGTATTTCCATTGATAGCGAGAACAGAACTTAAAACGAGTGTAAGTTAAAATAATGGTACAACCGATGCCAAAAGGAATATCCTCGCTGGTAAATCAAACCGCTCACCCGATGGCCAAAATATAGAAAAAGCAAAGTCAAGGACTTGTGTCAAATGTTTTTACTTCCTTGTACGAAGTAAAAAAGGAAGTATTGTAATCGCGAAAAGTTTCAGGCAGCCTATTTCATCGAAAATATCCATTTTGACCGCTATCGAATGCAATTTAACGATGTTTTTGCGTGATATCTGTACGTAAGGACAGAATAAAAGACTCGTTCCCTCCAAAAAAATTATAAAACTGCTTTAAAATGAATTCTGAAGAGAATTTTTCGTGGCGTCTGTACGAATGTATGTACGTACGTACGTATCTCGCATAACTCAAAAACCAGTAGCCTCAGAACGTTGAAATTTTGTATATAGGACTGCTATAACATGTAGATGTGCACCTCGTATTTTGGTTTCAATCGGCCGCGCCAAACGTATATAAATATATTTATAAATATATACACTCTGTTACCCGGCTCAGTGATCTTAGTTTCTTTACTCTTATATGTTTGTAAATTGCACATTTTTTGCTTTAAAAATGATTGAATTATGTTGTTTTTATCTTTCGGTTAAGGATTTTATGCCTTTAGAAAATCTGTGTGCAATATTTTTAGAATTATCAGCAATTTTAAAGTTGTTTAATTGCCGCTAAGCCTTTTTTTAATGGCGACCATTGATGTTTACTTTTGAAACAGGAGACTAGTGGATTTGTTGCCAATCTAGAGAAACTTAGCTTTCCAACAACAAAGATAACGCATTCATTTATTATTGCCAATTAAATCATGCTTAACATGCTTAATTCTTTCTGGAATTTTTTCGAGGAGATAAGTGTTTGAAATTTACTTCGTAATTTTTAATAGAGATATTTTGAGTTTTTATGTATTTTTGCCTTCTCGCGAAGTGAGAACTGAATTAATTAAATGAGAAATACTCAGTCGTCTGTGAAAAACTGTTTCTATTTCATTTTGTCTGCTTAATTTCTTTTATACATCATTCTAGCTTTATTATAGTATTTGAATAGAACATGTGGCAACGATTAGATAATTCTATTCTTTAAATGATATAAATTTTGTGCATTATGAGTTATAATAAGAACAAAATATATAAGTTAACTGTAATATAATTATTCGATTATATAACAGTCAACTTAGTTTCCGTTATACAATTATTATGTAAGTTAATTGTTATATAATTATTAATACTGTTAAGTGAATCTAGCGCCAGAGTGTTGCTATGGTACACAAATACTAGAGTGAATTTTAAAGAATGCATTTATTCTATTGTGGTTTATGCGCTGTCGGCGAAGTAAATTTAATTCAATCCAATAAGTTTAAATGAAATGAAAGAAAAAATGCGTATAATTTAATATTCCAATTTAATATTACAATACA
The DNA here is from genome assembly GCF_044657685.1 of Stegodyphus dumicola. NCBI lineage: Eukaryota > Metazoa > Arthropoda > Arachnida > Araneae > Eresidae > Stegodyphus > Stegodyphus dumicola. The sequence continues at coordinate 12,609,548 of NC_140772.1, read as the reverse complement.
AGGAAGTCATGTGGTGTACACATGAGATTTTTTTTTACTTGGTTTATTTAATTACGGCAAAGCACAGTAGGGCTATCTGCCTAAGGGGAGGGATGTCATCGTGGAGGACTTTTCTAAGGGAAACTAGCTCGTATATACGTTACACATGGGGAAAAACACGAAAACGCCCATGCAGCCAGCCTGTTCGCGGGATTCGAACCTCGGACCGAACTACCAGTATTCAGCGACTTTATCGCTTGGCCGCTGGTGGGCCTGTGTCGAATGGAAAGAGAGTGATAGTGTGCGATAGCGCGCTTTTACTCTGCATCAGATAAAAGAATGTCTGGAACAACAAAAGGATGAGAAGAAGAATCGAGATGATAGAATGGCATATTTCACTTAGTCGCCATCATTCAGCGAAGAAAGGTGTAATGAATGAAAATAGACGAGAATGCACTAGCGAAGCATAGCACTGCGGTTTTACATAATTTCTGAGTAAGCTATTCGTACGAATTGAAATAATTCTTCCATTTAAACTTGCATTCTAAATTAAGATTTAACTTGAAATTAATGTAGATAATTATTGAGAGAATTAAGATTTTTGTGGCGTAGTTTACGTGAGATGAGATCACTTGGGATCACGTGATATGAACCAGCGTATCAGGATGTTGTACCATGAAAGCATAGTAAATTCTTAAATTAATGCCTTTTATAAATTTATTGTCTTTATTTATTGGGTTTTTTACAAAATTTGAAACGACATTAAAATGTTTAGACCTTCAAAATAAAAAAATCTTAGAACTAACATTTGTTAAAAGTTTTTACGTGTATACTGTGTGTTGTCGCCAATAAAGTCTGCTTGTCGAGATTTGCGCCGGCGAAACGGAAAAGTACCCACGTTTCTCTTAAATAGCTGATTTTGTTTATTAAATTCGAAAGAGAAATATATTGCCTTTTTCCGTGTGGCAACACACTTCATTTATAAAGTTATTCTATGAGTAAATTCGAAACATAAGCATCTTATGCCTTGCAGAGTGGCAACAAAAAGCATTTAAATCTCTGAGATTTTAATCAAAAGTTCATTAAATTGGCACAATATATATGTGCGCGTGTTATCATAGTAGATATGCTGTTAAATCCAAAAACAATTTAATATTTTAATTTTATTCTTTTGCAAAATTATATTTCCGGTGAGGCAGACACAGCCGAATGACTGAAAGCTTAAAAACAGTTCTTTTTTAATAACAAAAAGGGATTTTCATACCAAGCAATACAAATATAGCCGATTCTGCTCTAATGGGTTGCACTTCTTTTTTACTGAATGACGTTAATACCGTCAGAACAAAATTGATTTATAAAAACTATTAAGAAGTTTTTAAGAAATTATACAATGAAACATTTCAAAATAACACAATAACATAGCAAAGAGTATTTAAAATACGGTAAAATCCTAGCAAACGGTACGGCTTTGGCCCGATTTTGAAAATTATAGCCAACACCAAAATAACGCGTTTACTTTTGTCGCCAAATCTTTGGAATCGGCAGAATGAAACATAGGCATAAGTTTGCGTATGTGAAACCCCAAACAAAATAATAATGTCACGATGAGTCTTTAAGAAGAGCAGAGCAGTTTCTTTGTGAATAAGTTAGTCTTCGTTAGATTGAAGACGTGTATTAGTTTAGGCTCCTTTCGAAATCTTTAGTGTCATTCTGCTACAACATTAGTTGTTATTTTCCCATCTTATGTTAACCAATATGGATGTTTTAGACATTATTGGAACTAAAAGGGAAAAAAAAAATCTTTAGCCCTTTCTAAAGGTTATCAGAATGGAATTCAGAATGAAAATAAGGAAAATGTAGTTTATTGGATTTGCGTAAATGAAAGAATTAAAAGCTGCAAAAAGCGAAATTAAGGCCAACGAAGTCGTCGTGTTAGAAGTGAGCACGTAGTTTTAGAACGAATATTTATTCTGAAAGATTTTATAATAACCCACCTTTATGCAGAATTTTGGAGGAATATTGTTTCTTACTTTAGGAAACAATCTTTTAGTTCATTGCTAAAAATGATCGCAGAGTTTGAACATTTCTCTTCCTCCTTTTGAATACAGTATTAACTTCATTCATGCAAAGATCTGAGATTGTAAATATTTTTCGATTATTTCTTTTAAAAATTCTTTTTAAATCTAAAAATTTTTTGCCTTTCTACATTTCGAGAGAGGCCATGCTCCACTCGGCCCTCCACTCATAGAGCTGTAATGTACTAGAGAGAGAAACGGCAACCCTGAAGGGGAACAGGAATGCGAACCACGTGACATTTGGAACATTTCCCAGATCGTATTTCTCGCGGATCTTCCTTCCCATTACAGTTCTATGGAGAATTTGTGAGAAGCAAATGTTTTGCGTGTACGCGCATTGTTTCGGACTTCAAAAATGGTACTTTCGTGCTCCGCATATGGATGAAATTCCAGATACGTGAAAGGTGGAGGAGTAACATTTCACAGCTGAGCTTTTTCTAATGTTTTAAAACGTAATTATATAAAATGTAGAGGTTTTTTTTATCCACTCTACTTGCCATTTTCTAACAAAAAATAGATTTTCTAATTTTATATAATATATGCATACTTGAAATAACATTTAAATAAAAGTATCTTAATATATATGTATGTTTCTAATAACTGTGTTCCGAAAAAAATTTTAAAATTTTAGTAATACAATATAATTTTAATTAGTCTAGTATTCTGCTTTGGCGACATTTTTCATACGCCAACAGACTGCTTTGAATGCGTTTGTTTATATATTCTTTGTATACGTTTGCTTATGCGGACATGTGCGAAGTAGTAATGTATGTATTTAATACTTGGTAATGTTGATGTAACACTGTGTAAGAACTGCATAAAATTATGTTTTTTTTGGGGGGGGGACATGAATGACTTTATTTTATCCCCTTTTCTTGCATCCAAATATAACAAATATGTTTACTTTCAATCACGTATTTTCTTTCTTATATCATGTTTCTGGCATTTATTCCAATATTAAGAATTTGTTAAGTATTAAGAAAATAGAAATTATATAGCAGTTAAATTTCAAAACTTTAATAGTTTTAAGTTTCTTTTTAAAAATAATGAACATTATTTACATTTTACCTTCTAAAATTATTTAAAATAAGTGCGACTACATTGTGCAACGTGCATAATATATATATATATATATATATATATATATATATATATTTGCTAGTAAAAGGAAGTCTTAATTTACCACTTTTCAGTTTCATAATTTCATTATTTACCACTCTCTCTTCCTTTTAACTTATATCTATATTGACTATATTGACATTCATTTTTAGTTCAATTAATCTAATATCTTTCTCACTTTGATTCGCCTACTCCGTAGTTCTCTGTAATACACTGTATTAACATTAAATTTCCTTTTCGTATTAATATTAAATTTCCTTTTTGTACTATTTTCGGTTTTCACTCATTTTTCTTATGTTATCTATTTTTTTTTATTCTGTCCTAAGTACTAAAAAACCTTCTTTTTTATTTATTTATTTTACTTATTTATTTTTTAGTTTGTTATTAGTTTATTATTTATTATTTAGTTTATTAGTTATTATTTGGTTTATTATTTAGTTATTAGTTTATTATTTAGTTTGTTCTCTCCAGTTTTTTTTATTTTATTTTAAATTTTGCAGACGCCGAGGAACATATTACAAAATATTATTCTACAGCATGAAAATTATTTAAATTTTAAAAATTAAAATTAAAAAAATTAAGTTAAATTTTAAAATAAAGTGTCCAATTTTAGGGAAATTAATAATTTTGGCTGGTGTTTATCGATCTAACCTCTTCTGCAAATTCAACGGCAGCTTCTGCGAAATGACATCTTTCCAAGTTCGCATTTCGAACTAAGAGAAAAGAGAGGAAAAAATCGCCAGCCATGGCGATAGTACGCCAAAGTCTGGGTTCAGTTCCATTTCATGCCCAAACTCCTGCAGCTCATTCCTGTGCCGCTTTTTCACCCGGTTTTGAATGGCGATACTCCGTCTAGTATATAACAGGTCTATGCCTCCACTATGTAACCCCTTTGGGAACGGGGTAATGAAGATTCATGATTTCTCGGAAACAGGAACGCTTCTGACAACGGCGGAAACAGGAATCGAAGAAAAAGGAAGACACCGCAGTGAGATAGATATGTTACGGCCAAAGCCCGAATTAGACGGCCAAATCGCGAAACAGCCAACATCACCTCACAATGATCGGCCAATGTCCGATTTTTTCTTCATTTCGGGGTTTGGCCAGCCAGTTAGTGAAATAGCATGGTGCGATAGGCCAAACTCAGAAGAAAAAGGGTCATGAACAGATTTTGGGTGTTTGCATACCGTAATGCCAATGATAATCGCATTATAGCTGCGACAGAGGAGTTTTCTGACGAATCCGCCCCTCTTAGGTGCCAAGGATCGTCCTTCGGAACAAAGGCCAAGGAGGTACGCTGGCCCTAGGTGGCCCTAGGTCTGAAGGGAGAAGTTTTAGTGAGTAAGGATCTCACAGCACCAAAAATCTTCTGGTCTCTTATGAAAATTTTCTCTCCCTTGGAGAAAACGTACAAAAAGATAATCACATTATCTACTGACTTAGTTTATTACAGAAAATTATCAGTATCATCACTTGTTACAAGATGAACTTTTATTAAATTTCGAATTGCACAGCAGTTTGTTATTTTTACAACTGCAGCGATTTGTTGAGCACTTGGTAGTGCAACTGCATCGAGTGTAGGCCTCCAGTCAGCGATTGTGAAGAGGTAATGGTTCGTAATGATTTTTGTTCTGCGCCCACGGATGCCAATGTAAGTAGTTTCTCTTGCAAAATGGAAATCTCACTTCTCGAGTACAGTGGCTAGGAAGTTCCGATCACTTCGGGAAGTGGCCGGCCAAAGTCGCATATACGCTATTCATTTCCAGTACATCGGACATTGGCCACACACCCCGGCCAATGTGCGAAATGGCCGAACTTCGGGCTTTGGCCGTAACAGATGATAGAACAAAAGCAAGCATTTAGAAATTGAAAATAAGTTTTATGATACTTCACAACAAATATAAAACGAAACTTACTTCGATAGTAAGCTTGCTTCTATTGTCCATTGATGTAAAGCACGTTTTCGTTTTAGCTCCAACTTCCAAAAATATTTCGAATTTAAATATTGATCTTCCATTACACTGCTCATCGTAAACAAAAAATACGCTATTGAGCTAAAAAAATCCTTATAAATCAATAGAACTAAAACCATTCATGTTCACTGTTTGGCTAAATCTCGTGTGAACCGTACAAAAATCCCTATAAATCCATAAAACTAAAATCATTCACGCTTACGAATGCAATATAGCTGTACAAATGATAACTCAACAAAAAAAAACAGAAATTACGCATTAGTTTTAGCCTTATGGAAGGGAAAAAAACTAGTCTTTGTGTCAGTGGCTTGGGGTCAAGCTCTCGGGAGTACCTGCTTTCGGGAAAGCCGACTGTGGGGCTTCAGTTTGCGTATAGGTCCGGCTAGCCCTAACACAGGAATCTGTGTTCCCTTGTTGGGCTCCGTGGTGGGCGGGGCCGTCGGACCCGAATCTTTTCTTATTTCAATATGGCTAATTCTCAAATTTTTCTGATCAAAGACTTCGAAGTCACTCCAGTCTCTCAACCTAGTTCTGAAACGTCCACTACTAAACCAGTCACTCAACCTAGCTCTGAACCACCTACTAATAAACCAATCATTCAACCTAGTTCTGAAAAGTCTACTACTAAACCAGTCACTCAATCTAGTTCTGAAAATTCTGCAAAAAAATTACGGACAGATGCAAATAAAAAAAATCATAACAATAGTCCCCGTTTCCTAGTCATCTCTAGTCCTTCTGGCGAAATGCATAAGATGTCTCCTTTCGTGATTAACAAATACATCCAGTCTTGTATTGGTGAGCCGAGAAATATAAAGCGTCTCCGCTCCGGAGACTTCCTTATTGATACAATCTCAGCCACCCAGTCTGCTTCTTTACTTCAAATAACTAAACTTGGGCAAGCGAATGTCAATGTAACAGCACATAAGACACTGAATTATTGTCGTGGCGTTATATCGGAATTCGACCTTCTGTATGTTCCTGAAGAAGAGATCGCTTCCGAGCTATCCGACCAAAATGTCTGCGGTGCTAGGCGGATCAAGATGCGTAAGGAAGGTAAGTTGATTGATACGAAACACGTGATCCTTACCTTCAACACGCCTGATCTGCCTAAGAATATTAAGGCCGGATATTTAAATTGTCCCGTAAGACCTTATATTCCCAACCCTATGCGATGCTTCCAATGCCAGCGTTTCGGCCATTCTAAGACGTCTTGTCGTGGCAGCCTCACATGCGCCCGATGCTCACAGATTGGCCACGATTCTGAAATTCCGCTGCGTCTCTTTGTATAAATTGCAAGGGTGAGCACCCAGCATTTTCACGCCTCTGTCCAAAATGGAAATTGGAAAAAGAAGTGCAGACTGCAAAGGTTACGAGGAACATCTCATATGCCGAAGCCAGAAGATTAGTCCAAAGCACACAGCTACGACCAAATACATCTTACGCCAATGCTCTTAAAAAATCTCGCTCAGTTGCTACCCAAACATCAGTTAGTATGCAGACGCCACCAAACAAAATTCAACAGACTACAAACAACAAGAAGAAAGAAAACCCAACCCATACAGTACAAAATAAAGAAATAGTAATTCAAAGCAAACCCAAAACTACCACACGAAAAGAAACAAATAAAAATAGAAGTTCCAGCAATAGCTCTCTTGATGGAATGGTTTCTGAATCTGCGGATTCAGACGGTATGGAAGTAGAAGAGGGTCTGGAAGTTCCCAAGCATCTACTTCCACGAAAAACCAAACAAGAGCACAGAAAGAACAAAAACTATTCATAATGGCCACCCTCGTATCATGGAACTGTCGTGGTTTCCACCGAAATCTGCTCGACATCAAAGCTATAATCAATGTTCATCAACCTTTATGCTTCGCAATACAGGAAACAAATCTAAAACCGGAACAACAAGCAAAACTTCGGAGGTTTTCTTTCGTCAGGAAAGACAACATTGCAGGTGAGCGTGCCAGTGGAGGTGTAGGTCTCCTCACCTCACTGGATTATCCCTCAAATGTGCTTTCTTTGACGACATCCCTCCAAGTTGTCGCTACTCAAACAAATTTTGATTTTGTTGCTACAGTCGTTTCTCTGTATTTGCCTCCAAATGAGCATATTGATCAGCAAGATTTAAATGGTCTTTTAGAGCAGCTGCCTGAGCCTTTCATCATAATAGGAGATTTTAACGGCCATAGTCCGCTCTGGGGTAGTAAGGATACTAGTTGCCGAGGAAGACAAATTGAGCAGATGATCGAAGATCATAGCCTTTGTCTCCTCAATAATGGGCAAGATACTTACTTCCATGAGCCTTCAAAAACATTCCATGCTCTCGACCTTGCCATCTGTTCACCATCTCTGTTGCCTTTTTGCACTTTTAATGTGGGTAAAGATCTTTACAACAGTGATCATTATCCCATTCTTGTGTCTCTTGCACGAAGAGGAGCAAACCCCATGTCGAGATCCCCTCGATTCATACTGGACAGGGCAGACTGGGAACTCTTCTCTTCCATTGCAGAGCTCACAGATGAAATGGTAGAAGATGCGCATATCGATGACGCTGTTGAAGCTGTTACTAATACTATTATTCAGGCAGCTATGCTCTCCATTCCTAGAACATCAGGAAAACTACTAAAATATTCAAAACCATGGTGGAATCGCGACTGTCATGAAGCACTGAAAAAACAGAAAAAAGCATGGGGTATTTTTCGTAGATATCCTACTCTGCGAAACCTCATAGCCTTTAAAAGAGCCAAAGCAAATGCACGAAAAATAAGAAGGCAGAGCCAGAGGGATTCCTGGATTTCATATGTGTCGTCAATAACATCCTCCACGCCTAGCAAGCGGGTTTGGGAAAGAGTTCGAAAAGCATGCGGCATATATAAAGACCACTCACTTTCCTTTTTGGAAAAAGATGGCCGAGTGATTAGCTCCATAGAAGAAATTGCGAATACTATCGGTGAGACATTTGCTTCCGTTTCTTCCAGCAGAAACTATACACCTGCATTTCTTTCTATGAAGCAGCACTCTGAAATAAATCCCATCGCATTCAACTCTTCCAAATCTGAGCCTTACAATAGAGACTTTACTATGCTTGAATTAAGGAGTGCTTTATTGCAGACACATAGGTCTTCTCCGGGTCTTGATGGAGTGAATTATGAAATGCTAAAGCATCTGTCTTGTAAGTCACTGAATGCCCTTCTCACTCTTTACAATAGGGTGTGGAAGGAGCATGCCTTTCCCAGTGCATGGAGGAGAGCTATTGTCATTCCTATTCCTAAGCCAGGGAAAGATCCAAGGAATCCCTCCAACTATCGGCCAATTGCCCTTACGAGTTGCCTCTGCAAACTGTTTGAAAAGATGGTAAACAGCCGCCTAGTCTACTTCTTGGAAAAGAATGATATTATATCGCCTTATCAGAGTGGTTTTCGAAAGGGAAGAACAACTGTAGATAACATGCTCCTCTTAGAGACATCTATTCGAAAAGCATTTGTAAGAAGAAGCCACCTTGTCTCGATATTCTTCGACATTGAAAAAGCTTATGATAAGGCATGGAGATACGGTATACTCCGGGATCTTCACGAGAGTGGCTTGCGCGGCAACCTACCAATTTTCATTCAAAATTTCTTGAACACTAGAACTTTTCAAGTAAGAATTGGCTCTGTTTTTTCGGATGTTTTTAAACAGGAAGAGGGTGTGCCTCAAGGCTGTGTGCTCAGTGTAACCCTGTTTAGTTTAAAAATAAATTCTGTACTAAAAGAACTTCCTCCCACCATCTTGGGATCTCTATATGTTGATGATCTGCAGATTAGCTGTCGAGGAGCAGACATGAGATATGTAGAGAGGCAACTGCAGATGGCTCTGAATAAGATCCAAGAATGGTTAGACAAACAGGGATTTACATTTTCGAAACAGAAAACTGTGTGCGTGCACTTTTGTAGGAAGCGAGGTCTCCATCCTGAACCTGAGTTATATTTGAATGGTACAATTATTCCAGTTGCGCCTGAAGTAAAATTTTTAGGAGTGACGTTCGACCGAAAATTGACTTTCCTTTCTCATGTTTTAAACCTGAGAAAGAAGTGTCTAAAAACACTAAATATTTTAAAAGTGTTGGCGAACACCTCCTGGGGTGCAGAGCGTTGCTCCATGCTTCGCATTTACAGAGCGCTCGTCCGCTCTAAACTGGACTATGGCTCAGTTGTGTATGGATCCGCTCGGTCATCTGTTTTGTTAAAACTGGATCCTGTTCACCATCAAGGTCTGCGGATTTGTTCAGGAGCATTCAGGACTTCTCCTGTGCAGAGCCTATATGTTGACTGTAACGAACCATCACTTTATCTGAGGCGTGAGCAATTGTCCCTTTTACAATATTTTAATATCTTATCCCAACCTGAACATCCCAATAAGCTGTGCTTACTTGATAATGAGTGTAACACTTTATTTGAAACACGTCCATCCTGCGTTCCTACCTTTCCTTTAAGACTTCGCCCTATCATTGAGGAACTTTCCCTCTCTGATATGCGCCCCCAAGCAGTACAGAACTTTGAAATCCCACCTTGGGAAAATTCACGGATTCAGCTTCTTGATGTTTTCAAACATCACGTGAAGGCAAGCACTAACGAGATCGTTTATAGACAACTCTTTGCTGAGCACAGGCACAAATATAGCAGTTATTATCCGATATACACAGATGGATCAAAGACAAATGATCATGTTGGGATGGCTTTTGTATTTGAAAATTACATAGAGGGCAGATGCCTGCACCATGCTTTCTCAGTCCTAACATCTGAACTGACTGCTATATATTATGGTCTTTTGTATATCTCAAAGCTCTGCCACAAAAAGTTCATAGTTTACACAGACTCGTATAGTGCTCTTAAATCCTTGGAAGCTTTTCCCAACACTCAGAATCCTGTGGTAGTGGATGTTCTCAAAATTCATATAAATTTAACGATTCGAGGTTATGAAGTCCTGTACTGCTGGGTTCCTGGACATGTTGGAATAAAAGGAAATGAGCTTGCAGATATCGCAGCCAAATCTGCTGTTGAACTGTCCAGTCGCCTTATCCCTTTTAGAGATATCTGCAATGTCATCAAGGGAAAGGTCCGAAAAAAATGGCAGCAATTTTGGGATGTTCAGCATCACAACAAGTTGAGAAACGTCAAGCCTAGAATTGAGCATTGGGATATTGTTGGAAATCGTAAGGAGGACGTTCTTTTGACTCGCCTCAGAATTGGTCACACTCGAGTCACACATAACTATCTTCTCAAAGCTGAAAATGAGCCTGTTTGTTTTAATTGTAATGTTTGTTTATCTGTTCGTCATATTTTAATTGAGTGTCCATGTTTTAATAGTCTTCGCCAGAAATATTTTAATAGCTGTGACTTACCTCTCGACCGTTTAATCGGAAGAGAGGTGAATTGTAATTTATTTTATTATTTAAAAGAGATTGGCTTTTATTACCAAATGTAATTTGTTTTGAAGACTGTGTCTTGAATTTTAATATGTGCTTTTTAACTTGTGTTTATATGACTTCATCCTCTGGATTTGGTACATTTATCTACTTGTTTTTATTGATTGAATTTTAATGTCATCAATTGTAATCATCCCATCTTGTGTTTGGCGCGTCATAACCATCTCTGGTTTTTGCGCCATAATCACTCACTCACTCACTCACTCACTCACCCCCTAGTACACGGTGCAGCCTTGGCGCGATTTTGAAAATTATCGCCAACACCAAAAATGATTTAAAGGACGTCTATATATATACTATATACTATGTGTGTATATAAACATAGTATATACTATGTATAACTATATATATTCTTTGAATGACCCGTTTACTACTCATAGTATATGTCGCGTTTTTAGTGCTCATCATAAAGTAGCCAAATCCCGTATGCACCGGATACTAAGATTAAACCTAAATTTCTACATTAGCTAAAACATTTATTTTCGTACCTATCAGATGAAACCTCAAGTAAAGACTGAAAGCTGTCTTCTGGTTTTTACACAGCTTTCCGCTTCTCCTTTCAATGCAGAACACAATTAAAACAATTCTTAATGTTGCTTAGACATGTTTGCAACCAAATTATCAAATTGTTTTTTAAAATTACTTTCTCAATACAAGCGTCCATCTCTAGGAAGCTTAAATCAGGTAATTTAATACAAGCAGACTTAGTATTCTCAGTCTTATTCGTCAAGGTATTATCAATTAAATTAAGTTTTAAAATAGCGTTTTAAGCTTACCTTTATTTCTTATACTCGGTCTTCCAACTCTTCAAATTCTAAATCCACATTTTGATAAATTTTCATCGTCAACATCACAATGTTCAAATTACAGCGATTCGGTATGAGCTATTTCCACGCCGTCGTATTTCCCGTGATGCAGGTATAATTTCCACGGCGTCGATTAAGGAATTTTAGTTTTTCAACAGACAACAGTATTGTAAAACTTTCCTTAATTTTTTTACTAGTGATCAGAATTAGACATTTTACTTAAAAGCCGTCAAGACACAATCGAAACCAATGTTTTTAAAGCTCAAAACGACAATTTATTTTGGATGATGCTCCTTTGGCGGATATATGACTAAGGCGTTCGCGGAAAAGAATACTGAATTCAAACGACACAACCAACATTTTATGATTAAAAAGAAATACTTCTTCTTAACCTTTAAAACAGCAAATTCACCTTTATATATATTTAATACATATTACGATTTTTTAAAAATAAAAATGTACGTTATTTTAAGAAATAAGGCTTACGGAATAAATAGTAATGAACACCAACTGGCAAGAATAAATCTTTTCTGGATGTTGCCACTCAGCAAATCTTAATAGTTTCAAAAGTGCATTAAAATATATTTCCCCTCAGCAAATCTTAACAGTTGTAAAAGAAAATTAAATTATTTTGCCACTACAGAACCACATGTTCACGTGTTATCATATATACTATTAAATCCAAAAACATGTTAAAGTTTTTATTTTATTTTTTATAGAAATCCTACTTCCAAAGAAGTGCAGACGCCCGAAAGACTAAAGTTTAAAAACTATAATTTTTTAATGGCAAAAAAGGGTTGCCATACAAAGTACTACAAATACAGCCAACCGGATGCGATTGCATTTTGTTTGTTTGTTTTACAGAGTGGCGATAACAATATATTAAAATATTGAAAATATTGATCCCGTGCAGTGTTCTAAAAAATTTTTCAACTAAAGTAGTAAGCAAAAGTAGCAAGTGACGTCAGAGATCACGTGATTTCTGTGACGTAATAGTTTCGCGTGCTCACATGACCTCTGACGTCATTACAAATTTACCGTCTATTGGTTCTGTAAGTTACAGACTATATTCGATTCTTAGTCTTTTTAATAACGTATCTTAGCTTTAACGAAAATTTTAAAACTATATTCAATTGTTTATATATCCATTTCTTTTTTAATTGATCCTATTTAATTTAGGTTTCTATTTTTAAATTAATTTCTGTATATCCATTCATAAGAGATTCCTCACGTGTAAAATGTTATCGCTTTTGCACTAAATTTCTTTAGTTGGCAGTTAATTTTTTCTAGTTTATACGCCGTTGCTTGATTTTGAAGTCATTCCCATTTCTTAATTCGTAACAATATTATAATCAGGAGAATGAATTTCATCTCTTTCTCTGTCTGGGTAACCAATATATGGAGTGCAAACTGCCAGTTCTTTGTCCGTTTCGTTATTACCATAGAACTGGGGGGGAAGGAATTGATTTAAAATCAAAACACACAGGAACAAGAAAGAAAGGTAAGAGATCTCGATACAGTTTTTTCCCTTTCATTCTCGCTTTTTCCCTTTGCCTAATCCCCTTCTCTTTATACCGGCGTCAGGCTATGCATAATCCCAAATACTGAAATTTTAGTAGCACAAATGTGTTAAAAGTCGCAAATTTGGGGAAGATCGCACGATCTGGCATCACAGATCCCGTGCGTTGGTTTTTAGAAATCTTAGGTAGACGGCTACTTTCACCTTGATTTGAAAGTAAAGTTTACAAAATTTTGTGAAAATCGGAATAACTTTGAAGATTTGTACAAGTGAGAAGTGACGGAGGACGCGGGCACTGTCCCTTTACCATTAGGTTAATCGGTATAGCACCGCGTCCACCCCTGTCTAGAGACAACAATTTGTACAGGTGACAGGTGACGGAGGACGGGGACGCCTGGCGTCTAACAGAGGTAAACAGGCATATGTCCCAAACCCTCCCCTATCCAGACGCAACAACTCCCTGTAACAGGAGCAACAACTCCCTGTCCCATAAGGACGCACCGGGAGTTTATCGATACTTCAACATAAAGTACTACTTACTCATAAATTACTGCCTACTGATAACATAAAAATTCTGCTTATTCGTAAATTATCGCATACACATAAGTTACTGCTTGTGTTTGTACCTGAATTACTGCTTACACATAAATTACTGCTTACACATGAAATACTGCTTACATTAATATGATTACATTAATATGATTACATTAATATGGTGCATTAATATGATGCTCAGTTACATATACATGCTACATTACACGTTAATTTGATACATAATTACACATTATTATGATACAATTACTGACAAATACTGCTTGTACATTAATATGATACACAATTGCATAATACATTGTACATATGGCAACATTCAGATCGCAGTTCACTCATATTGGGTTATTCAGTGCGGAGTATGAAACAAAATGCTGTTTCAGTTAAAGAATATACTACATAGTTGCAATGCACCGTTGCTTTACACACATATACTGTTGCACTATACATAACTGCTACTTTACACATAAGTTACTGCCTGCTGATGACACATAAATTATTACTTATATAAGTTACTGCTTGCACTTAAAATTCTGGTTTTACATTAATATGATACATTATTATTACATATAGCATTGTACATATGGCAACATTCGGATCACAGTTTACACGTATTTGGTTATTCAGTGCGGAGTATGAAACAGCATGCTGTTTCAGTCAGGGGTTATATTACATAGCTGCATTGTGCATAGTTGCGTTATATCATTGCATTACATACATATTCTGTTGCGTACATAAATTACTACGTACTCATGAATTGCTGCCTACTGATGATACATAAGTTCCTGCTTACACATAAGTTACTGCTTACAGACTAGTATGATACATAAATACTCATAAATTTTTCCTTACACATAAGTTACTGCTTGCATATGAAATACTGCTTGCACATTATGTTAGATACTCATTAATTACTGCTTATACATAAGCTACTTGCACATGATTTGCTGCTTGCACAGAAGATACTACTTACATATTAATATGAGACATGATTACATATACACATTACCTTACATATTAATATACTTACATATGCACATAAATATATGCATTATATTACACATTATTACTCCTAAATTACTGTTTACACATAAATTACTACTTACACTTGAATTACTGCTTGCACATAGAATGCTACTTACACTTTAAATGATACATAATTACATATACTCATTACATTACACATTAATATGATACATGATAACACATTAATATAATACAAGTACTGCTTACACATTAATATGATACATTACTGCCTACGTATAAGTTATTGCTTGCACCTTGTTACTGCTTATGCATAAATTACATGTTTATGATTACATACATATTCAGTTGCACTGTACGTAAATTACTACGTACACAGGAATTGCTGCCTACTGATGATGCATAAGTTCCTGCTTACGCATAAGTAACTGTTTACATATGAAATACGGCTTAAACATTAGTATGACACATAAATACTCATAAATTACTCCTTACACATAAGTTACTGCTTACACATTAGTGTGATACGTAAATACTCATTAATTACTGCTTACACATTAGTATGATACAAAAATACTCATTAATTACTGCTTGCACGTAAGTTACTGCTTGCACCTAAGTTACTGCTCACACATATTCCTGCTTACACATGATTTGCTGCTTGTACAGACAATACTGCTCACGTATTAATATGATACATAATTACATATACCCATTACCTTACACATTAATATACGTAAATATATGCATTACATTACATATTATTACTCATAAATTACTGCTTACACTTGGGTTACTGCTTGCACATAAAATACTACTTATACATCAATATGATACATAATTACATACACATTATATACATACATTATTACATTTACACATTAATATACGGACGTTGTTCTATATATGTACGTAAAAATAACACTAAGTAATATGTTTGCTGATGAAAGTAAAATCAAAACACATTGGCTTGTCATTTTATAATTAATGCGTAATTAATGTTGCATTTAATGCATTTGAATTTCAGTTTCTTACATTTGACTTGAAGAGAAAAAGCAAAAAATGAAATTTCGATAGCTAAAGTGATAAAATACAAAGGATAAATTTGAAAGCCTATTACAAATATAAATATAAATTCTGGCATAGAAGATCATTAGTTCCAAGTCCTATTTGCTAATCTTCCATATACTAAAAAATATCTGATAACCTAAAATACCAAATACAGAAACACAAAATAAAAAAAATAAATCTGAAAACAACAAATAGAGTTAACAATCAATTTTTAGAATTAAAATTAGCGTTTCTGCGCAAAAGCAAGAAATTCGGCCAGCTGGTAGAAGACAAAATTTTCGGTATACAAAATTGAAAGTTAACGTTTCGTTCCATTGGGCAAAAAGATTACTTACTTAATAATCCAATAATAATAATGTAATAATCCAATTCTTACTTTTTTCGTACAAGAAAGTAATCTGAACTAAGACAGATGTCTATTCCTTTTAAATCCTAAAAATCCTGCAATTGTAAAATTATTTTTAATATAAAATAGAATGCAGCAGATGTGACTGAGTGTTCCTTTTTTTTTTTTACTTTAAAACAGTTACCATGCATGCACCGAAACTTGAAGGCAGCTTACATATAATTGTACATAGAAACAAAGAATATAATATTAGAGAAAGATATATGTAGGGCGATCAAATATGAGCCTTTATTGGCTGAACGACTTGTATGTGCTTGGGCAATTAAAGTCGTTAGGCGGGGTTGGCTCATGAAAACGTGAAACCAAACGAAATATATCGCAGTATGATGCCCAGTTCGGAGAAGCTACACTTCCATGGTCAAGCGTGAAGGTTTGGTGCAATGAATTCAAGCAAAGATGTGAACCGGTTGCGAATCGAAGTCATCCCCGTCGTTCTTGCACCAATGTGACAAATGAAAACATTGCACGTGTTCGTGAGCTTATCAAACGGTGTCGACGCTGCACAGTGCTTCAAATTTCAGAAGAACTTGGTGTCAGCTGTGGAAGTATCCAGTCAGTCATCAGAAATCAGTTGGGCCTGAGAAAATTCTCAGCTCGTTGTGCTCTAAAGTTACTGAATAATAATAAAAAAGCTGGCCAAGTACACATTTCTCAATTGTTCCAAACTCGTTTTGAAGAACAGAAAGCTCTTTTGCATAAAATTGTTACCTGTGACAAGACGTGGCTTCATCATTGCACCCTCCCAATCAAAGCCTGCAAGCATGAATGAAGACGAAAAAGCAAAGGAAACCCATGGAGGTAGGAAGTAAGATGGAGTCGCCCTAAACAAGTTTCTCCCGTACCCTGCTCTGAAGCACCGGCGATCCCTACGTGGTGACCAAAACATTGGTTCATTTACCGTTGAGTTCTATGGGATTTGACGCGTTCGGATGTAAATATTTTGTAATTACGTCGTAAATATACATATAAATGTATATATTTTCTTTTTCTACAACACTTCAGAGTCCTAAGTATGCGAAAACAACATATTTTTAAACAACATTTCATTCTGAACGGAATTAAATGCTATACTTTTCACAGGACAGTTTTCTCAGAATGGTTTAATTTGAATGAAATATTTTCACAAGTTTTCGTTAATTACATTAGAAAAAAAAATTAAGGTAATTCGATTTTATTCGGTTAAGGTACAAAAATTAAGATCAAAGTTTATTGTATTATTTATATTAAAATTATGCATTATTTCTTTTCTATTTATAGAGCTTCTTCCTAAAATACTTTCTTAAATATGACATGATTTTTTGGCTTCTGAGGCTCTTTTAAATCGAAAAATGTAAGTCAATTTATAATAAATGCTCTATTCGGTTCATTTTAAATTAGAGAATTATTAGGAATTAGCGAAATACTTTAAATAGTACTTGACTTTCTCTGAACATTTCTGAAAGGGAATAAAATAAGTTTTTTTTAAAGTATTATTTAAAACTTGTAACTGAGTTGTTATAAAATGTAAGGGGAATAATTATTTTAATTATACTTATCAGATTTTTTTTTTACTCTTCATTTCAACAATACATATTCCAAAACTCTTTATTACGTTCTTAAGTGCGCATCTCATAGCATTTGCTTTACAATACCCTTTAACAGATTGCTTTCCAATACGAACAATTCTTGCTTAAATAGTTTTATAACGTATTTGTCAACAGGATTTCAATTTATGTTTACAATTCAATATTAAGTTTATTATATATTTAGATAACATTTATAATCATTATAAATTAGATACATTTAATTATTAGATTTCTTCACAGTACTTTCACAGTTGTTTATAAGTGAACAAATTCTTCATTTCAAATACATTTATAAATAATTTAATGAATATTTAAGTATTTTGTCAGATACATGCTTTTTGCAAGTACATGCATAAATACCCATACATATTTTCTATTTTTCATTTCCGGCATGTGCAAATCTTTAATTTCTGTGCATTCACTATATTTTTCGTTTAAATGTACCGTAAGGTATTTTTCATTCTTTAAGCATAACATTTTTCTTAAAATCTATATTTTTGTAGTGCAACAGCTTAGAATTTTATAAAACAAATTCATAATCTAAATCGCTCTTGTTATTTATCGAAAAATAACCAAGTTGTGATTGTTGCGTAAATGTCAGTAAACTATACAAATTGCGATTATCCATCACACTATGAATGTTTCTTTCATGCGAAAGTGTCCCTTTTTCGATTTCTATGGAACTGTCGTGTGTCGAAATACTATCAGAATCTTGTCAAGCGAGCTTTTGAATGTAAACAAAGAACACCCCGTCTGGTGTGCCAAGCTTCAAAGCAGTGCTTCACTTTTAGCGCGGGTTGGCCCCTCCTCCCTTTCCTACCTCCATGAGGAAACCCGATGAAAGCCCAAACTCTCATCATCATCATCATCATCATCATCAATATTGCCGGCATATTGCTGTTTTTACGCAATGTTTCCGGCTCATGACACATAGGCCCAAAGGGCGCATGACGGTAGTAAGCAATGACGATTGAAAGGAGGCATCAGTAGTAAGAAGAAGGGGTGACAGCATGACATCACAAGTCCAGAGAAACACGCAGACGAAGCCCAGGACCAGGAGAGGCAAAGACAGGGTGAAAATCAGACTTGTTCTGTTGTTCATGATAGGTACATGTCATAATAAAGTTATACAAATAAGCTGATACAATACAATTTATTAGAATAATAAAATACATGCAAATAAAATGAAAAGAGTATAAAATAAAATACGGCAAAATAAGTCTATATACATATATACAGCGACGTTGCACTCGTGATGAAGTTACGTAGGGAAGTTCGAATCTCGAGCGGTGAAGGCTGCAAGCGGTCGAATACGTGCGTCCTCTGAAAAGGTCTGGTAATCGAATACTTTGAAGTGTTTCATATGAGAACAATTTTTTGCTTTTTCAAAGAATTTTCTATTAGCTTTATGAAGGAACTCTTCAACTCTGTCTATACGTAGGTCTCTATGTAAGGTCTCATTCGAAACATAAAAGTGCGCATTAGTAATAATTCTGAGAAGTTTGTTTTGCGTTACTTGGAGTTTTTTCATGTCACTTTGAGTGTAGGTCGCCCAGGCAGGAGATGCGTAACAAAAAATTGGTCTGATAATTGCTGTATAAATGTGTCTTTTCCTTTTAAGATCAATTCTAGAGTTTTTACCTATTAATGGGAGGAGATTTTTGATAGTATAGGAGGTCTTCCATTTAATATTGTGAATATGGTCTTTCCAGGTAAATCTGTGATTCAAAACTACTCCAAGATAAGTAGCCTTTTTAACAAGTGGTACTTCTTCATTAAAGATATTAATTTTTCTGTCCAAAGGGATTCTGGAATTTTTTTTACCGATGATTATCAACTGGGATTTTTGTCCGTTAATCGCAATTCTCCATTTAGGGCACCATTCCTCTATGGCTAGAATTTTTTCTTGAAGTTTTATCAGTGCATGTTCTTGACTATGTGACTTCACGGCAAGGGCGGTGTCATCTGCATAACATCCGAGGTAAGTATTGAGATCGGCACTATTGGGTAAATCATAAACATAAAAAAGATACAAAATAGGGCCAAGAATAGATCCTTGAGCTACCCCGGCTTTCAGATATTTGGTCTCAGAGTGTTCATATCCAAAATTTACAAAGAATTTGCGGTTCCGTATGAAAGATAAGATGAGGTCTCTACTGAAATCTAGTGTGATGAGCTTGAAAATGAGCCCCTCATGCCAGACGCGGTCGAAAACTTTCGCCACGTCTAGCATGAGTAAGGCGACACTTTGATGCCTAAATAAAGCGGATCCAATGAATTCACACAGACGAACAAGTTGTTTTGTCGTTGAGAGATTTTTACGGAAACCAAATTGTTCCATTGGGAGCTTATCCATATGCGACTCAATTCTTTTATAGATGACCCGTTCGAAAATCTTACCTAGTCCTGGGAGTAGACTAATCGGACGGTATCCTTCCGGTTTGGTGGCATCTTTTCCCGGCTTTGGTAGAAGAATGACTTTGGCCTTTTTCCATTTTTCGGGAAAGTTAGTTATTTTCCAGGCAGGCATTGAGAATGCTAACATATCTTGTGATAGTATTAAGTGGCATATTTTTAATTGCAACATTCGTTATTTCATCATAACCAGATGCTTTCCGGTTTTTCAGATTTCTGATAATGTTTCTAACCTCGGTCGGGGATGTATATTCAGTGCGAATTTTGGCCCCTGGTCCTTCAAGCCAGTCTTTGATAAATTGTCTAGTGTTAGATGAGAAAAGAGGGTCACAAGGATCTTGATTCGGTACGAATTGTTGTTCTAAGTGCTCTGCCATAATGGCGGCTTTTTCCTTGTATGTAAGTGCTATTCTGTTGTTACTATAAATTGGTTTATTTCAAGGGGGCTTGCGCCTAAGGTTTTTTGCGAAAGACCAGAAATCATTTCCAGATTCATTAAAACTCTCAATTTTATTATTCCAGACCTCATCCCGATGTTTCCGAATCTTGCAACTGATTTTATTATTAAGTCTGTTAAGTTCTTTCTTGACCCCTGGGTCCCAAGAGATATGCCACCTCTTTCTCAATCGGTTTCTTTGTTTAATCATATCTCTAATTTCTCTGGGTAAACGGAAATTGTCTTTATCAATTGGGATTTTTTTTGGTAGCAGTGTTGTATACACTGAGGATACTATTGTTGAGAATTTCGATCGCATTATCAATGTCCTCTTTATTCTTGAGTGAGCTAATAATTGGAGGGTTTTCTAACAGTTGTGTGTAGTAATGCTGCCAGTCAGTGATATTTTTAAACTTGTTTTCTTCGCATTTGTTAGTGCCCAAAATAGCGATAACCGGCACGTGGTCGGAGGTTAGTTCAACTTTAACATCCAAATACATTGGAATGTCAGTATTTGTGAGCACAATGTCTAGAATATCTCCTCTTCTAGGGTTATCTGGGAGGTACGTATAAACTGAAGGTGCGTAGAAATAAATAGGATAGTTATTGATAAACTCGATTAGGACTTCGCCATTATTGTTGGTTCTTCGACAGCCCCATTCAGTATGTTTTGAGTTCAGATCTCCAGCCAGGATGATTTGTTTATTTGGGAGAAGTTCAGCTAATTTGTCGATATCCAATACATTGTTCGGTGGATTATACATTGCGATAAAATAGACAACTCCATAAAATGGGAGTAAAACTGAGGCAGTAACTGCTTCATATCCGTTATCACGATCTTCGCTGATGAGGCAAGATTGGAGGGTATTTTTCACAAAAATCGCGGCTCCACCACCTCTATGGCTTAGTCTGTCACATCTATAACTTCTATAGTTTGCGATGTTCAAATTGTAGCAGGGAGTCGCAAACGTTTCTGTGATGAGTGCAACGTCAATATCATACACAAGTAAAAAGTTATGAAGTTCCGTAATTTTATTCTGGACGCTAAGTGCGTTCCAGGTCATGAACTAAATAGGGGCCCGACTATTTCTGTATTGACCCATGATCTAAAGTCTGTGTTTTGGCAGTTTCTGGATTGGTTTGAATAGTCTGATTTGTTTGTTGTGTTAATTGTAAGAAGCCAGCGCCTTTAATGATTTTTACTAGCTCTGCTAGATTAGCGAAAACTGTTTTTGCTTCATTGATAGTTTCCGAATACAGTCCTGATGATATGGCTTGTGCATAACTTTTACCTTCTATGATACGGTTTGAGAATGTTTTGTTTTTGACAGAGTTACTTGTGCTATTATTATTCTTGGGATACTTTTCACAACCCTTAAAAACTGGATGTGTGAGGTCCCCCGCAGTTCGCACAGACAAGGAGCTTATCAGGATTTTTTCTGTCAGGGCATTCTTTAATTGAATGGCCTCCGCCACATCGGACACATTTCGGAGCATAATTGCATCCGGCTTGGGTGTGATTGAAGCCCTGACAGCGAAAACACTGTATGGGCCCTGTCTGCCTTTATACTCCACTACTTTGATTTTCATATCGCAGAGTTTGTATTCATTATAGATTCGTTTCGAATCGTCAGTTTTTGGTAGCGTAACAAGAAATAATGGGAGTGGAATGACTTCCCCTTCCCCCCCCCTTGTCGTCGTGACATTTGTTTAATTTCAATAATT
This sequence comes from Stegodyphus dumicola, assembly GCF_044657685.1. Lineage (NCBI taxonomy): Eukaryota > Metazoa > Arthropoda > Arachnida > Araneae > Eresidae > Stegodyphus > Stegodyphus dumicola. The sequence goes on along the minus strand of NC_140772.1, from coordinate 12,587,462 downwards.
TTGTAATTCAATTCCTCTAGTTCAGTTTTAATTTCCTCTATGTCAGAAGTAGTAGTGAGTCCATTTATGACCACTTTTAAGTTTTTATCTTGAGGCAGTATGTAGGAGTGGTGCTCAACTTTGAGCTCTTTGAGTACTTTAACCATGCCTCTATAACTTTCAGCATCTCCAGCAATGACCTTTATGCCATCATTCCTCAGGTTTTGTCCAATAAATGAGAATTTTTTGGTGTGAAATATTTTTTTGATATTTCCCCAAGTCATGACATTTTCCTTAAGAATTAGTGGTGGGAGTCTTCTTTGCGTATTAGTCTCTGAATTTTGCGTATTACTTTCAGTGCGGTCATTATTTGTCATCGTCTGATTATTTATGTTATCCTGATTTTCTGTTTCGCTAACGTTGGTATCCATATTATTATCAGTTTCGTTATCTTGATTATGTTCTACCTGTGTTTGCACACTATTAATCGGCGTATGATCATTCATGCTATTACTAGCTTGATTAGCTGTAATGATCGGTGAGATTATTTGTGTGTGCGTACTGAGTTTCACTTTTTTAGCAATTGGTTTGTGAATTTTTGTTCTCACGGTCTGGTCGCCTCTGCGGCGTTTAATTGGTTCCTCATCTGAACTTGTATCTTGATCAAGTGCTTTTTCCTCAGTACTGTTGATTGGATCATCATGAAGTTTTATTGGACTTCTGACCCTGCTATTTTCATCTAAGTTTTTACCAGTGTTAGGTGTAGGTGTTTTATCAATGACACTATTATTTTGTTCTTTCAAAGCATTTACAATCTCAAGGGAGCTAAGCAGAAAATTGTAAAATGTTTTTTCAATGTCTGATAATTTTCCATCATTTTTGTCTCTGATTTTATCCAACTCCTTAATCTGATTTTTGTAAATTTCCACGAGCCTCTCCATGGTCCGCTACGCAGAAATAAACGCAAAAAATCCAAAATCCAGCGCCCATAAAAATGGAGTCCTGCACCCCGGGATGGAGCCTGGGCCGATAGCCTTCTCCACAGACGGATGTGCAGGCGAAGAACACACGAGGCCCCTGACAATCACCTGAAGTGAGAGCTTGGGGGTAACTACGTGTGTTATGCGATCTAATAATCCAAAATCAAACGCGCAAATATTTAAATTATCCGATTAAATATTCAAACGCGCAAATAGTCTTAATGATAAGCAAAATGGCATGTAATAGTCGCAAAACCAGCAATCAGGCAATTTTGGCAAGACACGTGGTGGTGAAAATCAAAATTTTGCGAAATAATCCTAAAATAAAATAATCAAATAAAATAGTGAAAGCATATAAGCGTTTCACAAAAAATACCAACCGCAAAATAGCATTGAAAAATGCTGATGCAATCAGATTCGTAAGAGCACGTGGTCTCACAGCGAAACCACACGAGACGGACGTACTTGCTAACCGGATCTGAGAAGCAGGCACAATCTCCGACGGTGAACCTTCATCCACCAAGTCCCGGCTCCGAAAAGGCCCAAACTCTATTATCTGCGGGGAAAGTGTTGGCCAAGGTCTTTTGAGACTGGAAGGGGGGAGGGTCCTACTGGCGGAGTTCTTACACGAACGTCAGATCATTAATGCAACTTACTACTTCGATCTCTTGGATCAAGTTAGGCCTCAGTGCAGGCGCAAAAGATAGACCGTCCCATCTGCCAAGTGTTGATCTTCCACAACTTCAAGCCCCACTCAGCAATTGTAATGCAGCAGAAACTCGCGGAAATGCATTGAAAACGCTTGATGATCCACTTTACAGCCCAGACTTACGCCAAGCGATTTTCGCAAGCCCTCAAGAGAGCACTTAGAGGCAAGCGAGTTGAAACCACCGATCAAGTGAAAACATTCGTGCGCAACTGGTTAGATACCCGCCCAAAATCATTCTACGAGAACGGAACGGAAATATTACGAAAACATTGAGAAAAATGTATCATAAAAGGAGGAGATTATTTAGAAAAATAAATTGTAGAAATGCAGATGTTTTCTGTTAAATACATTTTGTTTAAACAAAAGGCTCGTTTATATTTAATTCGCCCTCGTAGAATATGTTTTATTTGCCGATACTTCAGCATACCTAAAACTGTAGTCTTCATGAATTTCCCACATGTCAAAACTGATACCTGAGAGGTCCACATGCAATACATTTCTAGCTGAAAAAATTCTAACAAACGAACTTCTAACAAAATTCTAAATTCGGAAGCTTAAAACAGATAGGTGCGTAGGTACTGTTACTAGATGTATAACCTGATGCCCATGATTTGTAGGAATCATATGCCAAAGAAGTCTATAACAAGAATATCTTATTAGCATTCACAGTCTAAGTCTTGTCCATGTAAAGAAAAAGAAATCTTCATGAAAACAAGAAAGTTTCATTCTCAGAGGAATGACCAATACTGTCCATTCCCTTAATCTGAAATCGATGCCAAAATGGACTTGTATCTCTAGGGTACAGGCCATGCTGATTGTTGCCGAGTATTCATTCATAAAAAATACAGACAGGCAATATCAAAATAGGAATTATATTACACGGAAGGTCTGTGGAAAATAAGAATAGATCTATTGAGACGGCTATCGTCTAGGCTACTGGTAAAATTGCCTTACATACGAAGAGAAAAGAATTATGTACTGAAGCAAAACCAAAATATAAAAGTTATTTTTAGAAAGTTAAAAAAGTGCACATGAATAATCATATCGTAGGAAATTTTAAATGCAGCTTTTATTATTATAGAAATATTATTTCATGTGAAACAAAACTTTTGTAAGTAAAATTATAATTTTATCTTTTCCAAAAATAATAAAACGTGAAAGCATATAATTTATATATATGTTACCGGCAAGGTATGAAACGACAGCATTCTATAGAATGCCTAGGCATAGTATACAATGCCGCACGTTTTTAGGCAAAGTATGAAATGTGAGAATTATTACATACTTTTCCTAGGCATTATATATAATAACTAGGCATTCTGTAGAATTACAAATGCTATTTGGGCTTATGAAAAAAGGTTATCGTACTAGGCTTATGAAAAAAGGCTATTATTTATAAATGATGCGCGTTCCTCAAAAGGACTGATGTTTTACTGAGAAATTAATGAGTGCTATTAAAAAATTTTTATTCGAAATAGATAAAGAAAAATGAGAAAGTTATACAGAAAAAAATTGATGCCTTTCTTATTAAGGGGCACAAAATTTTGATATAAAAAATAAGAAATTAAAATTAACCTACTGTTTGCAACATTATAGGCTTGAATGACATTTTGAATTATATTTCTCCCGTAAAGACATTTCATATTTTGGCACTTTGTTTTATACATACATTTGACGAATCATTGGCCGCTTCCACTGGACTGAGCAACTGGAATTGACGGGAGAAGAATTTCGTGATCGGGAATATCTAAGCAAGTTCTTAGGGCGTAACTTGAATTGTGATTTCTCATATACTTGTTTTAAAATTTCGCCGCCCAGTCGGTATAGTGGTCAGGGAAGCTGATTGCGATGTCGAAAAGCCTGGGTTCGAATCCGGAGAAGGCAAGGTTGTAACTGTCCGTCCATTCATAGAAAAGGCGATAGTCGCCCACCTATTAGATGCCTGAATCCGGCCTTGTATAGATTAATGGACTGGGTTACATTTGTAATTGTTCACAATCTGCCATTGGAAAAAATAAATGTTTTAAAATTCCTTCAGAATTCCAAGTCGGTAGCAACCATCTTCTGAAACACTCATTCAACTGCCAATATATTGCAAGAAATCACCTTGGCCCAGTAAGGAATAAGTCAGGAATAAGAACTCGCACAATTAGTTCCGAAAGCAGTGAGGATTTTTGCTTTTTCGAATTAATTTTCATTTTTTTCCTTTGTATTTTCAGATTGATTTTTGAATTTATTTTACTTTCAATAGCATTTTCAGGTTTGAAACAAAGAGTGCACAAAACATCCATTCCATAATCTTTACTAGCATGGCCACAAAGAAGGTATGAATTTTTTTATGACACTTTTTGCATGTAAGTGCATCACTCGTTTCCTTTAACCCTTTCCTGCACGCTACCTTTTAAAATTGGAATTTTGATAAAAAGTATAGGCAGTCTAATTAGGCCTAGAGGAGTACATAAAAAATTTTTTGTAAAGATAGCACTTATCGTTTTAATTCTGTGGGTGTGCCCAGAGTGGCACACCCAGAGCTTCGAAAACAGAACAGAGCTTCGAAAAAACAACTTGAACAGAGCTTCGAAAAAAGTGCTGAAACGAGCATCGTTGTCAATGAACTGACCGATGAGATGCGGAGAAACAAAGAATACAGACTCTCAGTTGTCCTAGAATATCAGTGAGCCCTGTCTGGGCACACCTAGGGTTCGCAGTTTGATTTTAGGCAAGAATTCAAGGTAAAAATTTAAAGCTAATATAGGATAAGGAGATTAGCATACAGCCAAAAAAAATAACATAGAAATTTCATTTTAAACAATTCCTTTTATACCCTAAAAAAATCTGGAAGATTTCTTTGAAAAACGAGGGTCTTAAAAAACTAAACATGGCTAAAATATATGGACTGGTTTGTGTTGAGCTGCCATCTACTAAAAATAAAGAAGGTTCAGAGTAACTTAGAGTAACCTATAAATCCTTTTTCATTCAATTTTTTGTGCGTGCAGAAGGAAATGTTTAGATGTGTCCAGAACGGACACACTGTGCCGCTATTAAATTGTTGATAATTCCGCAGCTTGCATGCAGATTATCTAAAGGCATAAAAACCTTAATCGGAAAATAAGAACAACATAATACAACCATTTTTAAAACAAAAAAGGCGCAATTTGCCAAATATAACCTGATAAAAAATTTCAAAGTTACAAAGTTACAAATTCCAGCCGATACAAAATTTCAAAGTTCTGAGTGCGGGATACATACATACGTACTTACAGACGTCAAGTAAAAATTCTCTTTTAAATCCATTTTAAATCAATTTTGTAATTTGTATGGGGAGTCTTTTATTCTATCCTTGGGTACAGATGTCACGCAAAAATATTGTTAAAGTGCATTCGATAGTGATCAAAATGGGTATTTTCGTTAAACTATGATACCCGGAATTTTTTGCAATTACAATACTTCTTTACTTTGTACAAGGAAGTAAAACCTGATGTGGACGGAACATAGCTTCCTTGCGAGGCCTGTTATACAACACACATTTTATTCTGTACTTAGTTACAACTTATTTCCTCGAATTTCACTACAGCTGTATTTCTCATTTAACCAATTCAGTTCTCATTTCGCGGCAGGCCAAAAATACGTAAACCTCAAAACATCTTCATTAAAAATTGTAACAGATAAAGAAAGAGATAAAAACAGATAAAGAAATAATTTTAATAATTAAAAATTAGAGTTTGTGTGCAAAAACAAGCTTATTCGTCCAACGGATACGAAGACAAAATTTACGGTGCACAATATTGCAAATTAGCGTACGGTCCCACTGGGAAAGAAGACTGAAGTTGATGAACCAACTGACTTAATTCACTGTTCTACTAAGATTTTCAAATGTAAACAACGTAGATGCTGATTTCAAATTTTTTTTTTCATAAATTCTTATCGGATATCGTATGCTTTCGCACTGCCCACCAGCGGCCGAGCGGTAGAGACGCTGAACACTGGTAGTTCGGTCCCAGGTTCGAATCCCGCGAACGGGCGTTTTCGTGGTTTTCCCCCTGTGTAACGTGTATACGAGCCAGTTTCCTTAAAAAGTCCTCCACGAAGGCATCCCTCTCTTTAGGCAGATAGCCCTCGTGTGCTTTGCCATAATAAAATAATCCAATCCAATCGTATGCTTTCGCGTATTTGTTATCTCCGTATTTTTTAAAAAACTATCAAAGTGCTGGCGGGGAGAGGGCAAAAAGTATATTCAATCAATTAAATTTTTATATTCCAAACAGCTATGGCTTTTTTCTCTCAATTAAATTTAAGATATGTCTTTTAATGAATGTATTAAATAAATGCAATGAACCAATTAAAAAATTCTAATTATACAAATATCTTAATATTTGGAACTTAAATATCTTAATATTTGGAACTGCACTTGTAATTTTAATCCTTCATATATTTATATTATATATTTTAAGATAAGAAAGTTTCTGAAGGTGTTGGTGTATTTAATTATGGCAAAGCACACTAGGGCTATCTGCCTAAGGGGAGCGATGCCTTCGTGGAGGACTTTCTAAGGGAAAATGGCTCGTATACACGTTACACATGGGGAAAACCACGAAAACACCCATGCAGCCAGCCCGTTCGCGGAATTCGAACCTCGGACCGAACTACCAGTGTTCAGCGACTTTACCGCTCGGCCGCTGGTGGGCCGAAAGTTTCTGAAATACACAGAGATAATTTTAAGTAGTATCAATGTCTTAAGCAAGGGTCGGAAACATCCAGAACTCTTTATTTTGAGTTTTCCAGCATTGCTAATGAGCGAGACAAAGAAAATGTGCTGAATAGTACGCCTTTAACTTTTCCCAAATTCCAAACTTTCCCACACGAAAAAAATCGTTAAGATATGATCATCCCTATCAGGGTAGTACGTCTAAATGGCATGAGGCGGCTCTGTACTCGATCCTATTATACAAGGGATGCCGGAAGTGATGTCAGATAAAAAAGCAACGGACCGGCTATGGCTGCAATTGGTCTACGGATGTAGTCATCAGCCGTTGAACTTTCGCACGTATTCGAACGTGAAATATTAACTTATTGCTTGCGCTGTAGTTTGTGGTAATTTGTCATAACTTTTCGCTAATTTTTATTCATAATGGAAAACTTGCGTTCATACTTCTCGCTGAAATCCGGTACATATCTTCTCTACTGTACGTTGATACTGCTCGGAAGTGTTAATGGTAAGTGCAATCAAATATTTTACACTGATACAGCAGAAAAAATTCACGAATGAACTTCATTCTTTCATTCAATGCACACAGTCCTTTAAAATTACGCGAGGAAACTGCATTGCCATTGCTAGCCAAAATTTTACGCGAAGTTTTGCATGAAATATTAGCTGCTTTATTACAGCCGGCAAGGGAAAATATCCAGTTTCATGCTAACATGGAATTAAAACTTGGATTTTGTGTACTTTAGCTACACATGTTTGACAACATTTTAAAGATAAAAGTCGTTTAAGGAAATCATCAAAAATTTAATTATTAATTTAATAAAAATTAATAATTAAATATTAATTTATTTCTTTAATAAAAATTAGACCAACGGCTGGGTTTGATTGCAGACAAAATTTCTGTAATTGGAAATTTTGTCAGAAATACATATGAGAAAAATAATCGATTTTTATCCCATAATATTATGTCTATATTTTCCTTGATATTTTGTTTAAGTATAAATATCGGTACTGTTTTCTTGCTTATTAGAGCGCGAAACAAATATTTTAATTCTGAATAGTAATATTTACCTTTCATGAAATCTGTAAGAACTTAAATTAGTTAAATAAATTATAAGAGTTACATAAATTATTTACATTCTGAATTCTTTAATATTTTAATAAATCCTTCTCATTTCTCAATTTCATATTCGAATATATATGTTACCGTGAAAGACCGAAATCTGGAGAATGTCGACTTTCACCGTTGAATGTCAACATTCACATAGTCTTTGGTGTATGTCCGAAATATTTTCCAAATACTCTTATTTCTGACTTACACCGGTCAGTGTCGACATTCATCATGTACTAATGGTGAATGTTGAACATATAACAATATTATATTTTCTTCTCCGTCATTCACTCGCGAATAAACGCACTTGAAACTTGAAATAAGAACTTAAGAACATGAGAACCTAAAACGCACAATACATTCAAAAGGAGAAAGGAAAATAATAGAAGTTAAAAACTTACTTAATTATACAGTACGCTCTAAATGAGAAGATAAAATAACAGTCATAAAAAACTTACTAAATTATGTGATTCAAATCTTATTTATTGCAACAACTTAAATTATTATGGCACTTTATGACCTCTCTTTTCGACTTACACCAGAGCATATCTGTGATTGTCGACATACACCGGTGAGGGTCCGAATATACAAGAATGTAGTGCAATATTCGATCTTTCACCAACGTATTTGGTGAATGTTAACATTCTCCGGTGAAAGTCGACATTCTCCAATTTCCGTCTTTCACGATAACATATATACTGATTTATAAGACGAGCAGTCCAGGGGAGGAGGAAATCTAAAACAAGACAATACGATTAAAATATCGTGGTATTGCCTTTAAATGCATTGAGATAGAGCTATGCAATGTGAATAAAGGTGTTAGATCACATTTTCTGTTCGGCACTTTAATAAAACTGAAATTTTAGGGTTTTACATTTGCTCTAAAGAATTGCGTAGTTTTCTGTAATGATTTATACATAGAATCCCCCCATTATAGATGTAATAGGACTCACTGCAGCGTAATTTTTGTCAGAACTAAAAATGTCTTTCTATTTTAGTATTTGTTTTAATATTGCCTGTTGTGCATTGCATATTCTATATAATATCTGGAGATATCCCTATTTTGCACTGAGATATAATTTTTTTTTAGTTTGTCAGAACGAGAACTAAAATCTTCTGTAAAAAAAAAAAAAAAAACGGAATTTAATAAAAGTTACTTTAACGCAAGGAGTTTACTAATTAAGTTTACTTAATTAATTAAGTTCACTTTAACGCAAGGAATCCTCTGATATATTTCATTATTTTCTTTTAGAAAATTATGATTCCGCTTCACTGTCTGTAGGCAAAAAGAAGAATTGGAATGATGCTAAGACTAATTTGTACTCTTCTTTGTTGTTGTTGCTTATCATGTTATGACAAAGTATGTAGAAATGCGTCAGTAGCATGAAAATGGGCGTTCTGCATCAGGAGGGTCAGAGGGTCAGGGGGCGTGGTCAATGACGTCACACAGAGGGCGGGGCCAAAGGCAACGTCATCACACTAGGAGGCGTGGTTTCGAGTGGAGTTGAGTTGTTGGTAGACTGCTGATTGAGTTGTAGACCTCCTGCTTTTCATTTAAAGTTAGTTTTTTATATTGGCAACGGGAAATATTTTCTGCATCTTAATTTTGATGATATAGCGATGCTGCCCTCTATTAATGAAAAAGTGAATTATATGTTTTAGATATATATTTTTTAAGTCTGGTGTTAAAATTATTCAATGACTCTGAAAATCTGAATCGACTCTGAAAACAATGTAAAAGAAACAAATATAAAAAAGACTTTCCTTTAATGATAGTTCATCATGTCATGAAAATGAAACTACAAGATAATTTGTTTTCAATTTTATTCTGATACTTTTATCCTTTCTAGTTTTCCATGAAACTTTAACTTATTTCTTAGGTTTTCTGTTCATAATAACATATTCATTGACTGTCATATTTTTTTAATACTTAACGTTTCTAATTTGTAATATTTTATTTAATTTCCACATACTATTTTTTTTCCCACCTTTCATAAATTTCAGCATACCCTGATTTTTAACTTATATGTTATATTTCACAAACGTTCCCGCACGTGCTGTTTATTTGTTACATTACTTAATTTTAGATGCAATTTCACACTTTTTTTAACGTTATAATGTTCAATATATTCTGAATTTTAACTTCATTTACTTTTTTTAAACCATTCTAGTATTCTATACACACTTTAACTTAGTGGTATGAAATTGTATTTAAAAAGAAACGTTTATTTTTCATGATCTTAGTTCTTTTACTAAATTTCCTACAGAATTTCTAATTTCTTTCACATGTTCAACAATATTTTCCTTATATTACCGAATATTTTTTTAAAAACTTAAGTCTATAACTGTTAATTGCTTTTTTTACGTTCACGATTTCCCTTCTGTGTTTATATTTCTTAATTCTAGTTTAACTTATTTATTATAATGTTTTTATTTCTGTCTCATCACTCGTAATTCCAACATTTTATCCCTTTTTATTCATTTTAACGATATGGATTGTTTTCATTTACTCCATATTCAAATATTTCCTTACAATTTTTATAATACTTGTTTTATTCCTCGATCATAATAGATCATCTACAGGTTTTACTCAGAAATTTCCATTCACAACTTTACAGTTTAATACCATTTATATCTAAATGTATTTCTTTCTCATATAGTTTTATGGTCTTAAAAGTTTCTAACATCATATTTAGTTTTAAATCCCGATTACCTTTAAGTGTGTTGATAATTTTACAACCACGTTCAGTGTTTCATCCACACATACCAAAATATTTCTTACATTTTCTGATATTTAGTCTATGTCATATTTCAGTACTTCAAATGAATTTACACTGCTCACACTATTATTTTTTCATATTTTAGAGACACTAACTATACTAATTTTACTATTTTTCCTGCACTAATTGCATCTATGTCAGCACTCATGATAAACTAGCAATTGTTTTGCATCACATGCATAAAGAAATTCTTAAAACCAACTTTTTCAATATCGTACTCAAATTACTGTTTTCCAGATGGGAATTACTAGTATTCTTTGGTTTTACTCTGTTACATCTTTTTAAATTTTAACATCTTACTATTAATTCTAACATACATCTTTTAAACAGTTTTTTCTTTTAATGATAGCCTTACCTTATTTGTTCAAATTAATTCTTTCATTCACCTTCTTTACTACATTTCAGTACCTTCATAATTCACTATGCAAACGCAATGTCTTTCACTGACATTCTGTTTAATAATACCACAAGTTTCCTTAATTGACAAAAAGCGAATTATTTCTCATTTCAAAATAGAACTACTATATTTTTGCACAAACATTTCCTTTATCCATTCAAGCCACCCCTTAACCTGTAACTGACGTAGCGATAGGAAAGGAGATTCTTATCATATGCTCTTTCGACATTTGAGGTTTCTAGAACTTCTTTGACAGATATATCAATACCATCAGAAAATATACTTAACACTTTTACCCAGTTTAAAGGCAACATACTGTTATAAGAATGGTTTTAGTTAAATTTATAACACAAATAAACGCATTTTGTGCTAAATAGGCATAAACATTTAGATTCAGAATATTTCTTTTTAATCCGATGTAAGACTTGAATTTCATTCATGATACGGATTGTCTCTTGATTTTCTTTTTGTTTACCTTACACTAATAGAAAATTTTTATTTTTTAAGTTCAGCTTTTAATGAAATAGAAATAAAAACTACGATACACCTGCTGTTTTTAAGAAAAGGAACTTTGATATGTTTCTGGAAATGTAAATGCTTTTAGAGTTTTCTTTCAATAACGATGATTTTCATTACTTTACTAACTTCAATAATTCTCTTATTAACTAATATGAATGAAAGAAGATTGTCAAAAATGTGACACAGTATAATTCTTACCAACATATGTACCTTTACCAGCATACAGATATTACCGATTGAAATGAAGAAAGATACAGATATTTTACTCCAATCTACACTAAATTAAAAAAAAAATATTTAAACTTTCATACATTCCAAAGAATAAACGAAAACTCAATAGATATTGTCATGTTTGTATATATGAGATAAAAGTTTTATGAATGGTATTTAAATTAATGCTTAGAACTTCATAAAAGCGAACATTCACTATGTTAATACACATATCATCAGTTATTTACATTAATCAATGTAATATTAATCATTACATGTACTATATGCATATATATTTAAAGTTTAATTGTCTTACAATTGAATAATTAACTATTGAGAGAAAGAGGTTCATATCTTACACTATTTAATTCACATGGAACAAATTTTTCCATCAACCACATTGAACCAAGTTTATTAAATTCGCCAAAGCTCTTTTATTTCTGCATTTTCACACTCACGACACATTTTAAATGTAACTGTTGATTACCATTTCAAACACCGATATCATAACTCAGTGTAACTACATCATAACTCATTTTTTCCCTACTAACTACAATTTTATATATTCAAGAAGTACATCTAAGACATGATCATTTTCTATGTTCTAGCAAATCGATTCAATTGCGAACATACTATTAAGACTTGCGATTTTAGAAGACTTGCATGTATTAACGATGTCAACGTTTCTTCGTTTTTATAAGATTCACATCAAATCATGTCGCATTCGAATGTGGTGTAAGAGATCACTTTTTCTTTTAAACACTTGTAAACAATGGATGCAATTTATAAGAAGAGAAGTATCATGCTGTTTCAAAACATCATCATCAGCATATTTCTGTTTCTTTTGACACCGGCAAAATTAAAAAAAAAGAAAAGGTTCGTGAGATTTTCTTCAAATTCTGTTTTACTTGAAAAAATGTCCGAACATTCAATACGATGTAAAGATTCATATTGTTTTAAATTCTTATGCTCACTAAATATTTTTTATCACGATTTACTCTTAAAAGTAACTTTATAAGTTTTCATATCCTTTTTACATGAAAAGAACTTGTGATTATTCACTACAAAATTCTAAGACGAGAAGCTTCGCGACTTTTCAAACTACAAACTTAAATTTCTTAGGACATACACTACATCTGATGTTTCTTTCATGAGATTTCAAATATCTCTTCAGATTACTCGTATTCAAGAAACCTTACAAATATATCAAATAAGTTCAGCGAATAATCGCTTCATAATCTCTTAAATTTTCAACACGAGTGAATCACTTGAAGCATATACTGCACTGTAAACATACAATACTTAAAAAAATTGTTATAAAAAATAAAAATACATTCATTTCACCAAGAAGCTTTTCTATTTAAATACATTTATTTATTTCCAAAGAACAAGTTTCTGTATTATACATAAAATATACTTAGGATTTTCTTTCATTAGTTAATATCAAATTAACAACAATATCCATTTACTGATATTTGATATACATGTTTGCTTTAAAATTAAAACTAAAATTTCAATATATTTCTATTAAAAAAAAACATAAGGAAAAAAAATACTCATAACATCAACCAAAGACAGAAATTTAAATAGAATAGCTGTACTTATATTAGTGCATTTTTATAATCTTCATAACATTTCGATTCAAAAAATCTATTACAAAATAAATGAAACATTTTTTTCTGCCTTAAAGAATCTCTTATATTTTTAAAATTAATACATAAAAATATATCTTCCCCAATATATTTAATTCTATCCTCAACACTTATTATAATGCAATCATGTCTTGTTTGTGAAGGATGATTTACAATACAACCTTCGCATTTAAATAGTTTTTTAATCACTGAATTTAATTCAGTTTTGATAGAGTTTATGAGTTCTTTAAAAAGTTCATCATCATCACTTACCATATCCGAACAATTGTTTTTACATTTGATTTGCAACGGTAAAATAATTTCAAAAATACTTTTATATAAAGTATTAGATACATCAGGAATAATTTCTTTCAATTTTTTTAAAATATCACAGTTTACTTTTAGGTATGTAGGTTTTAGTTTAAAAGAATTTTCATCGTGTTTAAAAACTTGTTGAAAAATACACTCACCTTCTTTGTTGAAAACTATCAACTCATTATTGCAAATGATGCTGGCAGTCGTATAGACAAGATTAAATTCATATATTTTTGAGGAAAATTCTTGCCATGTTGCAGGAGTTAGAACAACACCGCGTGTAGTAGGGTATAATATTTTATTTTGTTCCACACATTCACGTAGATGAATGTTCATTCTGTTTTCAAACTGATTTATGGACATAAAATATCCCCAACCAAGAGTCCACTGTGCAATCAACTTCGAACTTTCTTTTTTCTGTTCTCGATTATTCGGCATGAAGATATTTTCAGGAACAGATTTCATATAGTGGGCAAACCAGTCATCCTCTGGAAGTTCATCCTCATTATCTTCCAAGCGTCGTTTTTTAATTTTCGAAATTTTTATGTTTCGGAATGTGATACTAATTCTAGGATCTTTAACGTCAGGTTGAGAGGTATTCCGTGCATCCAAAATTGATTCGTTGGGGGTTTCATTACAAGGAGAGTTCCATGAGTTAAGTCCACGCTTCGAGATGTGAAATTTTGCCTGGTAAATGCCATTTGACGTTTTGCACCTAAACTGATGATAGGTATATCACTTTCAGGTTCGAGACAAGTTTCATTGTCTTTATGCGTTGAAATTTTCGTCACTCCGTCAGGATAATAGTTCAATAAAGCAAAATTATATTTTTTGCCAGTTATCGTTTCAACATAATCTTTTACATTTAGAAGAGTTTGAGTCCATGGTTCTGCACAAATGCTTGTTCCAGAGAATTCGTAACTAAGTCCTTCATCACTAAAACCGAGTACTTTTCTTCGTGGAACATACTGAGTCCCATTAATTTCAAAACTAATATTTTTAAAATCATAATTTGATAGTTCATCTAGCAAAATATCAGCTTCATTTCGTGAATAAAATTCTTCGTATAATTCCACATTTAACTCTGTATCACATATATTCCTCATATTCGCTTCTGAATCTAACGACAATTCTGAATGATATAGAAATACGTAGCATTCTTAAATAGCAAAAATTATTTAAAACATATATTAACGAAATGATTTCATCAACACTTATCGTAATACATTCTTGTCATGTCTTGTTTGTGAAGCCAGTCTTTCCGGCGTCATATGTGTAAAAATAATCATGATAGGATAGTGGGAAAGAGTTATAGTGTCCTAATGTTGTTATTCTGAACCTCGATATTACATATATGCATAAGGAGAATCTTAAAAGCATCATCCACTTATCATGATAGAGTAATGGAAAATTTCTAAAACTCTGATAATCATACGCGAAAGAATGTATTATCTTAAGGTTATTGTTGCTATTTCAAATTTGACAGTACATACAGAAGTGAAGGAGAAGACCCTTGATAAGTGCTGCACGTTATCATGATAACGTGAAGTCTACAGCGCTTATCAAGGATCTTCCTTCACTTCTGTATGTACTGTCAAATTTGAAATAGCAACAATAACCTTAAGATAATACATTCTTTCGCGTATGATTATCAGAGTTTTAGAAATTTTCCATTACTCTATCATGATAAGTGGATGATGCTTTTAAGATTCTCCTTATGCATATATGTAATATCGAGGTTCAGAATAACAACATTAGGACACTATAACTCTTTCCCACTATCCTATCATGATTATTTTTACACATATGACGCCGGAAAGACTGGCTTCACAAACAAGACATGACAAGAATGTATTACGATAAGTGTTGATGAAATCATTTCGTTAATGTATATTTTAGATAATTTTTGCTATTTAAGAATGCTACGTATTTCTATATCATTCAGAATTGTCGTTAGATTCAGAAGCGAATATGAGGAATATATGTGATACAGAGTTAAATGTGGAATTATACGAAGAATTTTATTCACGAAATGAAGCTGATATTTTGCTAGATGAACTATCAAATTATGATTTTAAAAATATTAGTTTTGAAATTAATGGGACTCAGTATGTTCCACGAAGAAAAGTACTCGGTTTTAGTGATGAAGGACTTAGTTACGAATTCTCTGGAACAAGCATTTGTGCAGAACCATGGACTCAAACTCTTCTAAATGTAAAAGATTATGTTGAAACGATAACTGGCAAAAAATATAATTTTGCTTTATTGAACTATTATCCTGACGGAGTGGCGAAAATTTCAACGCATAAAGACAATGAAACTTGTCTCGAACCTGAAAGTGATATACCTATCATCAGTTTAGGTGCAAAACGTCAAATGGTATTTACCAGGCAAAATTTCACATCTCGAAGCGTGGACTTAACTCATGGAACTCTCCTTGTAATGAAACCCCCAACGAATCAATTTTGGATGCACGGAATACCCTCTCAACCTGACGTTAAAGATCCTAGAATTAGTATCACATTCCGAAACATAAAAATTTCGAAAATTAAAAAACGACGCTTGGAAGATAATGAGGATGAACTTCCAGAGGATGATTGGTTTGCCCACTATATGAAAACTGTTCCTGAAAATATCTTCATGCCGAATAATCGAGAACAGAAAAAAGAAAGTTCGAAGTTGATTGCACAGTGGACTCTTGGTTGGGGATATTTTATGTCCATAAATCAGTTTGAAAACAGAATGAACATTCATCTACGTGAATGTGTGGAACAAAATAAAATATTATACCCTACTACACGCGGTGTTGTTCTAACTCCTGCAACATGGCAAGAATTTTCCTCAAAAATATATGAATTTAATCTTGTCTATACGACTGCCAGCATCATTTGCAATAATGAGTTGATAGTTTTCAACAAAGAAGGTGAGTGTATTTTTCAACAAGTTTTTAAACAAGATGAAAATTCTTTTAAACTAAAACCTACATACCTAAAAGTAAACTGTGATATTTTAAAAAAATTGTGTAAGGATCTTAAGTTTTACTAACGTTTATTTTATTTTAAATCTTTACTATCACTTCTTATTTTCTACTTCCGGCCAGAATTATAAGCGTTAAGGATTTTATGCAAAGTTTGTCTGGCGAACGCCAAGTATTTAAGTGTGGCCTTTTTGCCAAGCAAAAGAGAGAGGAAGCAGTGAGTTCGAAGCAGGCCGCTTACCTTAGAAGTTACGCAGTTGCTATTTGCCTTCCAGGCCAGAGGTTTTAATCCTCTTGATAAATTAAACGTATTGTAGTGTTCACAGTCTCTGTGCTACATACGCTTCCTGTTATTATAAGGCCAATCTTCCACGTGTATTATTCTAAAGTTAAATTAGAGTTTAGTTTTATTTTGATATCTTTTACGTTAGACCCCGAGTGGAGGGTCATTGTATTCCGAAGTACGGAAGTCATTGTATATAAAGAAAAATAAAGGGTTTTGTATACCCTTCGTCTGTATCCTGTCTACTTACTACAATTAGTGAACATAGCTTTAGTAAGCTCTCTGTTCTTAATCAGGTCCTTGTATGTTTCCGAAGAAGGTTAGAAGGAACATTGAATCTGATAGTGGCGCCCAAAGAAGAAGAATAACCATGGCCGAGTTTCAAGAAGAACCTGTGCTGCCTGCAGAAACGGCTCAGAATCCAGAAATGCCAGCTGCCGCCCTGGAAGGATTTGGGTACATCGTCCAGACCATGCGCGCTTCGATGAAACCAGAAGCAACATTTAATGGAAACTCACCGGTAACCAGTTTTTTGGAAAAATTGGATGACCACTTCATGCTCTACCCCGTGCACGAGTTTCAAAAAGTTTCCTTACCTACCAGCGCTTTGAGGGGCCAAGCGCTTAACTGGTTCAAATGTATCGGCAGAAGTCTCTTGGGTCAAGCAGGAAGTCCCACCTATACTTATGAAAATTTCAAGACTGCCATACTAAAAGCCTTCCCTGTTGTAAGGGATCGTGCGAAATTAGAAACGGAACTTTTTAGCATATATCAACAAAGAATCGAAAACCTCTCGAGCTTTATTTTAAGAAAAATTCACGTTTTCAAGCTCTTGTATGGAAACCGTCCGGATTCTGAAATAATTCAAGTGATTTTGCCGAGGTTACTACCCCAAGTGCAAGACTTTATTGAATTGAGAAATCCGACTACACTGGAAAAATTATTTGAGCTAGCAATCCAGTTTGAAAGTAGAAGAACGGCGGACGTCGAAAGAAGACGCCAATATCAACAGCGAAACCAATTTGGTACGCCAAGACTACAGCAAACTCAAGCACATGGCTACGGATAAAAAGCGAATCAGTGGGCAAGGAAACCCGAGCATTCAAAAACAGCCGGCGAACGTCGACAGGTCAATAGCAACCCAGGAAAAAAGTCTCAAGGCCAAGACCACAAGCAGAGGAGAAAAGGAAGGTGTTCAAGGGTGGCCGTACTGGTGAAAAACGGAAGCTTCCAGAGGAAAGCACTGAAGGGCGAGCCCGTACAAGAAGGAGGATAAACCAGGCTAATATCTGCAGTACCTTTAAAGACTGGGCCCAGAAAAGGATGTCCGAATATTACAAAGATAAGTAAAATTTTATGTTACTTTGCAAACTTAAGTTAATCTTTCATTCTTACTGCAAGTGGCAGATTTCAAGAAGTTTTACCTCATGCGAGGTCTACCTTTATCGCCAAAAGGGCGAGAAATGAGTTGTGACCGATTTTCGTATTATGTTTTTAAATTACTCGTGCGTAAAACTAAAGTTGATATATAATAGCGTTGTGTAAAGACTTAAATATTGTAAAAAGTTATTGTATAAATTTTATTTAAAACATTCTAGCAAGAAAGAAGTTTTAGTCTGAAAGACTTTTTGAAATGTAGTATTATTTCAATGTAGAAAGAATTGGCACTTGCTTTGAAAAGAATAAAAGTTAACAATGTACTACTAATGTATGTTTTCAAATGTGTAAAATTAACGGCATGTTGATATGTTCTTATATACATGTGAACTGTTATTTTAAATGTTAAGAAATACCGTGATATGGTAAAAGTGAAAGTAATGTTAAAAATTTGTTATTCGTGTGACTGTAAAGATTAAATCATGACGAATAAGTGGTAAAGGTTGAATGATGTAGTTAGGCTCTCTGACGCTACACTTTAGAGTTAGCCACTTTTAGAATAGTACCTCAGGGTTTAGAGTTGAAATTAGGGTGTGTTAAGAGGTCTCGTTATGTTGAATTTTAACACGTTAGTGTTTTGATTGTAGGAGGAAGTGTGGCACACGTAGACAGAAACACATTCGTGTTTGGTGTTCTTTTACAACACATGTCAGAGAGCACGGGGAGAGATAATTAAAATAGTCATGAATGAAATAAGAAGGTTAAGAGAAGTATATTCTATATGTTATTTGCAATATCATTCTGTAACATTTCATTAAACTAGTTTTCCTTCCAGATCTCTGGAAGGAACCAGAATTGAATAAAAGCTCCTGGTTAGATGCAGTACAGATGAAAAAAAAAAAAAGATTGTTGTATATCCTGGGAGCTGCTATTGTAACAAATTTCTTTATTTTAAATTTTCTAGTTTCTAACGAAGTTATGATTGTAAAAGGTTGGCCTCGCGTTATATTCTAGAGCTAAAAGTTTTCAACAAGGTCGTTTTAGACCTCAGTTTCAAACTAATTAACTCTGGCGGGAAGTATGTAAGGATCTTAAGTTTTACTAACGTTTATTTTATTTTAAATCTTTACTATCACTTCTTATTTTCTACTTCCGGCCAGAATTATAAGCGTTAAGGATTTTATGCAAAGTTTGTCTGGCGAACGCCAAGTATTTAAGTGTGGCCTTTTTGCCAAGCAAAAAAGAGAGGAAGCAGTGAGTTCGAAGCAGGCCGCTTACCTTAGAAGTTACGCAGTTGCTATTTGCCTTCCAGGCCAGAGGTTTTAATCCTCTTGATAAATTAAACGTATTGTAGTGTTCACAGTCTCTGTGCTACATACGCTTCCTGTTATTATAAGGCCAATCTTCCACGTGTATTATTCTAAAGTTAAATTAGAGTTTAGTTTTATTTTGATATCTTTTACGTTAGACCCCGAGTGGAGGGTCATTGTATTCCGAAGTACGGAAGTCATTGTATATAAAGAAAAATAAAGGGTTTTGTATACCCTTCGTCTGTATCCTGTCTACTTACTACAATTAGTGAACATAGCTTTAGTAAGCTCTCTGTTCTTAGTCAGGTCCTTGTATGTTTCCGAAGAAGGTTAGATGGAACATTGAACCTGATAATTGAAAGAAATTATTCCTGATGTATCTAATACTTTATATAAAAGTATTTTTGAAATTATTTTACCGTTGCAAATCAAATGTAAAAACAATTGTTCGGATATGGTAAGTGATGATGATGAACTTTTTAAAGAACTCATAAACTCTATCAAAACTGAATTAAATTCAGTGATTAAAAAACTATTTAAATGCGAAGGTTATATTGTAAATCATCCTTCACAAACAAGACATGATTGCATTATAATAAGTGTTGAGGATAGAATTAAATATATTGGGGAAGATATATTTTTATGTATTAATTTTAAAAATATAAGAGATTCTTTAAGGCAGAAAAAAATGTTTCATTTATTTTGTAATAGATTTTTTGAATCGAAATGTTATGAAGATTATAAAAATGCACTAATATAAGTACAGCTATTCTATTTAAATTTCTGTCTTTGGTTGATGTTATGAGTATTTTTTTTCCTTATGTTTTTTTTAATAGAAATATATTGAAATTTTAGTTTTAATTTTAAAGCAAACATGTATATCAAATATCAGTAAATGGATATTGTTGTTAATTTGATATTAACTAATGAAAGAAAATCCTAAGTATATTTTATGTATAATACAGAAACTTGTTCTTTGGAAATAAATAAATATATTTAAATAGAAAAGCTTCTTGGTGAAATGAATGTATTTTTATTTTTTATAACAATTTTTTTAAGTATTGTATGTTTACAGTGCAGTATATGCTTCAAGTGATTCACTCGTGTTGAAAATTTAAGAGATTATGAAGCGATTATTCGCTGAACTTATTTGATATATTTGTAAGGTTTCTTGAATACGAGTAATCTGAAGAGATATTTGAAATCTCATGAAAGAAACATCAGATGTAGT
The DNA here is from genome assembly GCF_044657685.1 of Stegodyphus dumicola. Lineage (NCBI taxonomy): Eukaryota > Metazoa > Arthropoda > Arachnida > Araneae > Eresidae > Stegodyphus > Stegodyphus dumicola. The sequence continues at coordinate 12,566,948 of NC_140772.1, read as the reverse complement.
GTATGTCCTAAGAAATTTAAGTTTGTAGTTTGAAAAGTCGCGAAGCTTCTCGTCTTAGAATTTTGTAGTGAATAATCACAAGTTCTTTTCATGTAAAAAGGATATGAAAACTTATAAAGTTACTTTTAAGAGTAAATCGTGATAAAAAATATTTAGTGAGCATAAGAATTTAAAACAATATGAATCTTTACATCGTATTGAATGTTCGGACATTTTTTCAAGTAAAACAGAATTTGAAGAAAATCTCACGAACCTTTTCTTTTTTTTTAATTTTGCCGGTGTCAAAAGAAACAGAAATATGCTGATGATGATGTTTTGAAACAGCATGATACTTCTCTTCTTATAAATTGCATCCATTGTTTACAAGTGTTTAAAAGAAAAAGTGATCTCTTACACCACATTCGAATGCGACATGATTTGATGTGAATCTTATAAAAACGAAGAAACGTTGACATCGTTAATACATGCAAGTCTTCTAAAATCGCAAGTCTTAATAGTATGTTCGCAATTGAATCGATTTGCTAGAACATAGAAAATGATCATGTCTTAGATGTACTTCTTGAATATATAAAATTGTAGTTAGTAGGGAAAAAATGAGTTATGATGTAGTTACACTGAGTTATGATATCGGTGTTTGAAATGGTAATCAACAGTTACATTTAAAATGTGTCGTGAGTGTGAAAATGCAGAAATAAAAGAGCTTTGGCGAATTTAATAAACTTGGTTCAATGTGGTTGATGGAAAAATTTGTTCCATGTGAATTAAATAGTGTAAGATATGAACCTCTTTCTCTCAATAGTTAATTATTCAATTGTAAGACAATTAAACTTTAAATATATATGCATATAGTACATGTAATGATTAATATTACATTGATTAATGTAAATAACTGATGATATGTGTATTAACATAGTGAATGTTCGCTTTTATGAAGTTCTAAGCATTAATTTAAATACCATTCATAAAACTTTTATCTCATATATACAAACATGACAATATCTATTGAGTTTTCGTTTATTCTTTGGAATGTATGAAAGTTTAAATATTTTTTTTTTAATTTAGTGTAGATTGGAGTAAAATATCTGTATCTTTCTTCATTTCAATCGGTAATATCTGTATGCTGGTAAAGGTACATATGTTGGTAAGAATTATACTGTGTCACATTTTTGACAATCTTCTTTCATTCATATTAGTTAATAAGAGAATTATTGAAGTTAGTAAAGTAATGAAAATCATCGTTATTGAAAGAAAACTCTAAAAGCATTTACATTTCCAGAAACATATCAAAGTTCCTTTTCTTAAAAACAGCAGGTGTATCGTAGTTTTTATTTCTATTTCATTAAAAGCTGAACTTGTAAAATAAAAATTTTCTATTAGTGTAAGGTAAACAAAAAGAAAATCAAGAGACAATCCGTATCATGAATGAAATTCAAGTCTTACATCGGATTAAAAAGAAATATTCTGAATCTAAATGTTTATGCCTATTTAGCACAAAATGCGTTTATTTGTGTTATAAATTTAACTAAAACCATTCTTATAACAGTATGTTGCCTTTAAACTGGGTAAAAGTGTTAAGTATATTTTCTGATGGTATTGATATACCTGTCAAAGAAGTTCTAGAAACCTCAAATGTCGAAAGAGCATATGATAAGAATCTCCTTTCCTATCGCTACGTCAGTTACAGGTTAAGGGGTGGCTTGAATGGATAAAGGAAATGTTTGTGCAAAAATATAGTAGTTCTATTTTGAAATGAGAAATAATTCGCTTTTTGTCAATTAAGGAAACTTGTGGTATTATTAAACAGAATGTCAGTGAAAGACATTGCGTTTGCATAGTGAATTATGAAGGTACTGAAATGTAGTAAAGAAGGTGAATGAAAGAATTAATTTGAACAAATAAGGTAAGGCTATCATTAAAAGAAAAAACTGTTTAAAAGATGTATGTTAGAATTAATAGTAAGATGTTAAAATTTAAAAAGATGTAACAGAGTAAAACCAAAGAATACTAGTAATTCCCATCTGGAAAACAGTAATTTGAGTACGATATTGAAAAAGTTGGTTTTAAGAATTTCTTTATGCATGTGATGCAAAACAATTGCTAGTTTATCATGAGTGCTGACATAGATGCAATTAGTGCAGGAAAAATAGTAAAATTAGTATAGTTAGTGTCTCTAAAATATGAAAAAATAATAGTGTGAGCAGTGTAAATTCATTTGAAGTACTGAAATATGACATAGACTAAATATCAGAAAATGTAAGAAATATTTTGGTATGTGTGGATGAAACACTGAACGTGGTTGTAAAATTATCAACACACTTAAAGGTAATCGGGATTTAAAACTAAATATGATGTTAGAAACTTTTAAGACCATAAAACTATATGAGAAAGAAATACATTTAGATATAAATGGTATTAAACTGTAAAGTTGTGAATGGAAATTTCTGAGTAAAACCTGTAGATGATCTATTATGATCGAGGAATAAAACAAGTATTATAAAAATTGTAAGGAAATATTTGAATATGGAGTAAATGAAAACAATCCATATCGTTAAAATGAATAAAAAGGGATAAAATGTTGGAATTACGAGTGATGAGACAGAAATAAAAACATTATAATAAATAAGTTAAACTAGAATTAAGAAATATAAACACAGAAGGGAAATCGTGAACGTAAAAAAAGCAATTAACAGTTATAGACTTAAGTTTTTAAAAAAATATTCGGTAATATAAGGAAAATATTGTTGAACATGTGAAAGAAATTAGAAATTCTGTAGGAAATTTAGTAAAAGAACTAAGATCATGAAAAATAAACGTTTCTTTTTAAATACAATTTCATACCACTAAGTTAAAGTGTGTATAGAATACTAGAATGGTTTAAAAAAAGTAAATGAAGTTAAAATTCAGAATATATTGAACATTATAACGTTAAAAAAAGTGTGAAATTGCATCTAAAATTAAGTAATGTAACAAATAAACAGCACGTGCGGGAACGTTTGTGAAATATAACATATAAGTTAAAAATCAGGGTATGCTGAAATTTATGAAAGGTGGGAAAAAAAAATAGTATGTGGAAATTAAATAAAATATTACAAATTAGAAACGTTAAGTATTAAAAAAATATGACAGTCAATGAATATGTTATTATGAACAGAAAACCTAAGAAATAAGTTAAAGTTTCATGGAAAACTAGAAAGGATAAAAGTATCAGAATAAAATTGAAAACAAATTATCTTGTAGTTTCATTTTCATGACATGATGAACTATCATTAAAGGAAAGTCTTTTTTATATTTGTTTCTTTTACATTGTTTTCAGAGTCGCGCATTGAATAATTTTAACACCAGACTTAAAAAATATATATCTAAAACATATAATTCACTTTTTCATTAATAGAGGGCAGCATCGCTATATCATCAAAATTAAGATGCAGAAAATATTTCCCGTTGCCAATATAAAAAAACTAACTTTAAATGAAAAGCAGGAGGTCTACAACTCAATCAGCAGTCTACCAACAACTCAACTCCACTCGAAACCACGCCTCCTAGTGTGATGACGTTGCCTTTGGCCCCGCCCTCTGTGTGACGTCATTGACCACGCCCCCTGACCCTCTGACCCTCCTGATGCAGAACGCCCATTTTCATGCTACTTGCGTCTCTAAGGGACGGATGGCCCCCTGATGGGCTTTTTCAGGTAAACTGGTTTGTGTTTATTTTACAAGTAGAAAAAAAAAAACGTGAACATTTTCTGATGTAACTTGTTCACCGGGAAGAAGACCCAAATGGAAACACCGGGTTTCAATGATATTAATCGTTTGGGCGCTGGTAAATAGATTTATTTTTCATATTACGTTTGAGCCCACCAGCGGCCGAGCGGTAAAGTCGCTGAACACTGGTAGTTCGGTCCGAGGTTCGAGTCCCGCGAACGGGCTGGCTGCATGGGTGTTTTCGTGGTTTTCCCCATGTGTTTTCGAGCCAGTTTCCCTTAGAAAGTCCTCCACGAAGGCATCCCTCCCCTTAGGCAGATTGCCCTAGTGCGCTTTGCCATAATCTCAATAAACCAAAACCAAACCAAACCATATTACGTTTGACAACTTTTGGAAAAAGTGAGGCTTACTAAATTTCATATCTATTTACACTTCTGCACCTCATTACTAGAAGTAAAATCAAAGGTACGTCTTGAAATAATTATTTTATAACCACGGCAACTGCTTTAAATTTTAAATACGAAAGCCCATATGGCTGTCAGTCTGTTGCTGGTTTTGCGTGGATAATAGGTTTTAGATAAAGGTATTCAAAATAATTTTAAGTAACATCTCTTTTTCTCTTTTTCCAGCTGTAGTTTTGATTTAACAATAGAAACGTATTAAAATGATAATTGAATTTATATGCTTTGTGATACTGCTTTTCTTATATTAAACCCAGCAGATATTATTAGCCTAAATTTAAAAAATCTGATGTGTACTCTACATGAGTTCCTTGTACAGAATATTAAATTATACGCATATTTTCTTGCATTTCATTTAAGCTTATCGGATTGAATTAAATCTACTTCGTCGACAGCGCATAAGATGCAACAGAATAAATTCAATCTTTAAATTCACTATATTTGTTTACCATAGCGACACTTTGGCGCTAGGTTTACTTAACAGCGTTACATTTCGTTCATAATATAACTCAGACTGCCCAAAATTTACATTATTTGAAGAATTATCTAATCGTTGCCACATGTTCTATTCAGATACCATAATAAGTCTAGAGCGATGTATAAAAGAAATTAAGCAAACAAAACAAAAAAGAAACAGTTTTTCACAGACGATTCAGTATTTCTCATTCAATGAATTCAGTTCTCACTTCGGGACAGGGCAAAAATACATAAAACCTCAAAATATCTGTATTAAAAAATATGAAGTAAATTTTCTACACTTATTTCCTCGAAAAATTCCAGAAAGGATTAAGCATGATTTAATTCACAATAATAAATGAAGGCGTTATCTTTGTTGTTGCAAAGCTTAGTCTCTCTAGACAGGCAAGAAATCTACTATTCTGCTATTTCAAATGTAAACAAATTTGTCCGCCATGTTATTTTAAAATTAGGCTTAACCTCACTTAAATAGCTTTTAAATTGTTGATAATTCTACAAAGCATAAAAACCTTTAGCAATAATTCAATCATTTTTAAAGCAAAAAATGCGCAATTTACAAACATAATAAGAGTAAAGAAACTGAGATCACTGAGCCGGGTAACAGAGTGGATATTATATATATATGAATATGTTTATGTACGTTTGATACGGCCGATTGTAACCAAAATACGAGGCGCGCATCTACATGTTATAGCAGTTCTATATACAAAATTTCAACGTTCTCGTTTTTGAGTTATGCGAGATAGATACGTACGTACTGGTACGTAGAGACACCACGAAAAATTCTCTTCAGAATTCATTTTAAAACAGTTTTATGATTTTTTTGGAGGAAAAGAGTCTTTTATTCTGTCCTTACGTACAGATGTCAAGCAAATGCATCGTTAAATAGCATTCGATAGCGGTCAAAATGGATATTTTCGTTGAAATATGCTGCCTGAAACTTTTCGCGATTACAATATTTCCTCTTTACTTCGTACAAGAAAGTAAAAAGTAGTAATTAACAATATTATGTATTGTCAGCAATATTTTTTGAAAAATCAGCACGTGAGACAAACCGTATATTTATAAAATATTTACATATGTATCTCTGGATAAACTGATGTTGCTTTATAAAAGAGAATTATAAGTACCCTGAAAAAATATGGGAAGTTTCAACATATTTTTCTAATGTGTAAGCCAATTGATGGTTATTTTACTTTTATTACTGTGCGGAGAAGAGACTACTGTGAATAAATGCTGTGATAAATGTGTATGGTTATTATTTTTTAAACTGACCAGTTCCAAGATGGCACGTTAAATTACATTTAAACCTATAAAAATTTATATCCAAAACTACCAAAAATTACTTACTATTATATCTCTAAAGATTTTTGTATTTCTAAAAATTTCTGGAACAATTGACAATAAAGTACCCCTTTAAATTGAATTTTTAGACTTTATTTATGTACTTAGACACCAAATTTTACTGGAAATAGAATAAAACGAGCGTTAGTTTCAGAACAAACTATCACTTCCAAACGATTCTATAAAATATATGTATACAGGTATATATGTATGTATAATGTAATATAGAGCAAAAGAGACAAGGTTACAGCTAATTCATACAAAAAGGTATTTCATGAAGTCACCGAGTCTATTCTTTTTAATATAACATCTTCAGAATGCAAATTTATCAGATAGAATTTAAACTGCAGTTTCCGGATTAAATTAAGATTTAATTTGGGTAGTCTTTGAAAATGAGTGTAATTTTAAAAAAAAAAAAAATGTTTGACTGTTGTTTAGTTGTATCACCAAAAGCTGCGGTTAATTTTGTTAGCACAAGAGCGCACAATTACTTTAGATTAAATAAAAATCTTTTATTTAAACCCTTATTAGACTCTGTAATTACTTTCAGACATAACGATAATATGCTTCAGGTCTGTTAGGGATTTTAGGGTTACTTAACTTTTACCAGGTAAAAGGACATCCCATGTATGGATTAATATTTAGAGGAAAATAACACTTACTTTATAATTAATCTGAACGTTTGATTACTTTTTATTACTTTCAGAGACATTTTAGTTGTGCCATTGACAAGGCATGTCGTGATTTTAACGTATTAATGTATGAACGGATAATGTGTTGGGATTTAGCTACTTGTAAAGAAATGTAACATACAGGCACATCGATTCAGTGGAACTGAATGAAAGGATAACGTAAAGCTTTTTACTTCCTTGTACGAAGTAAAAAGGAAGTATTGTAATTGCGGAAAGTTTCAGGCAGCATATTTCAACGAAAATATCCATTCTGGCCGCTATCGAATGCAATTAAACGATATATTTGAGTGACATCTGTACGTAAGGACAGAATAAAAGACTCTTTTCCTCCAAAAAATTATAAAAACGCTTTAAAATGAATTCTGAAGAGAATTTTTCGTGGCGTCTGTACGAACGTATGTACGTACGTACGTATCTCGCATAACTCAAAAACGAGTAGCCTCAAAACGTTGAAATATTGCATATAGGACTGCTATAACATGTAGATGCGAACCTCGTATTTTGGTTGCAATCGGCCGCACTAAACGAATATAAATATATTTATATATATATCTACTCTGCTACCCGGCGCAGTGATCTAGGTTTCTTTACTCTTATATGTTTGTAAATTTTTTGCTTTAAAAATGATTGAATTATGTTGTTCTTATCTGTCGGTTAACATTTTTATGTCTTTAGTAAATCTGTATGCAATATTTTTAGAATTATGAACAATTTTAAAGTTGTTTAAGTGCCGCTAAGCCTAAGAATTTTTTTGATAGCGGCCATTGCTTGTTTACATTTGAAACAGCAGAATAGTGGATTTGTTGCCAATCTAGAGAAATTTAGCTTCGCAACAACGAAGATTACGCCTTCATTTATTGTTGCGAATTAAATCATGCTTAATCCTTTCCGGAATTTTTTCGAGGAAATAAGTTTTTAGGATTTACTTCGTAATTTTTAATACAGATATTTTGCGTTTTTACGTATTTTTACCTTGTCGCGAAGTGAGAACTCAATTAACTGAATGAGAAATATTCAATCGTCTGTGAAAAACTGTTTTCCTTTTTGTTTTGTTTGCTTAATTTCTTTTATACATCGTTTTAGTTTATTATAGCATTTGAATAGAACATGTGGCAACGATTAGATAATTTTTCAAATAATGTAAATTTTGTGCATTCTGAGTTTAATATCAACGAAATATAATACTATTAAGTGAACCTGGCGCCAGACTGTCGCTATGGTAAACAAATACTAGAGTGCATTTATTCTATTGTGGTTTATGCGCTGTCGGCGAAGTAGATTTAATTCAATCCAATAAGTTTAAATGAAATGCAATAAAAAATGCGTATAATTTAATATTCTGTACAAGGAAGTCATGTGGTGTACACATCAGATTTTTTATTACCCCATTCCCACCACTAACACAAAACGTTAGTGTACTGCTGCAAGTTTTTACCATTTTTAATGAAAAATTTGTATCTCGGAGTTTAAAAAGGAAGGTTTTAAAAGTAATTAATGGTTAAAAAAATTTTGGATTTCATTCTGTTTATTTTTGTGCGTTACTCTGTTTCAAATCATTGTGTGGCAAATTAAACGCATTTGGCAAATATATAAAAATACTCAAAATAAAGGTTATCTTGGAAAAATGAAGGCATGTTACATCTGAAATTCATATCCTTTTTCTATTTTCATACTAAAAATGTTTACTTTTTCTTTCAATTTGCAAATTTGTTTTCGGGGATTCTACCGGCCAATGGTGTAAATATAAATTTTTAAATAGCGCTGCTTTTGTTTCATTATTGACAACTTTACATCCCTGAGATGTATAAATGTATGAAGGTGAAAGGACAGTCTGTGCCATCCAAAAAAGCGGCGACCTATGGGGAGGGATGCCTTCATGGAAAACATTCTAAGGGAAACCGGCTCGTATACATGTTACGCATGGACAAAAACACGAAAATGACCATGCAGGACCTTCGCCAGGTTCGAACCCGGGCCAAACTACCAGTATTCAGCTTTACCGCTCGCCCGTTGGTCGGCAATGCTTAATATGAGGTAAGTTGGGTTCTAATTATCAGCTAGAATTTCCGATTTTTGAACAAGATTTTAAGATAAATAATTGCATCTAATTTATTTTCTGTTCATCGATAATTTACCACACTTTTTAGTTCATTGTTCATACGGCTATTCTGTTGCTAATGATAAGAATACAACATCTTGCCATGAATGCTTACTCTTATCAAGCAACATACTTTGCAAACAGTCACAACTTGTGGAGATTTTTGTAGCCGAGTTACATAAATATTCAACTTAACGCGGAGATTTCACAACAACGAACAGTGAAACATTTTGCGCTCTTAGGGTATAAAACACAATTCTGGTAGCAAAAGGAAAATTTTCATGTGTAGCAAACATACAAGCAACTCGCTTAATTTTTTTATTCATCTGCTCCTCAGAAGTGAGTAACGTAGGTATTATTTTCACGCTAAAAGAGTCACGAAACCCTTTGAGAACACAGGAATTTTTGTTCTGACATTTAGAAGATGTTGGCAAACACCTAACATTCTTTAGCAATTGAATATATCAAGAATATGCAAATGAGTAGAAGTTGCCAACAGATAATTGCTTCAAAACCGAAAATATATGCATTTGTTTCATTAGACAAACCAAATTAGAATATTATGAGCATAAGCTGGAATGAGTATTATACGTAATTGAAATTTAATCAGTTCCATTTTAAGTAAAATGTTGTCGCCAAATAGCCTGACCACATCTAAAGTTTCTCACTGGTTTGGTTTTGGTTTACTTCATTATGGCAAAGATCGAGGGCTATTTGGGAGGGGAGGGATGTCTTCGTGAAGGACGTTCTAAGAAAAACTGGCTCGTATATAAGGTACACAGGAGAAAAACCACGAACACATGTAGGCAGACCGTTCAACGGATTGGAACCTCGGTCCGAACTGCCAGTGTTCAGTGACTTTACTGGTCGCCCGGTAGTGTGGGCCAGTTTCTCATTGAATCAAATAAGTATGGAGCCATCGGCATGACTTCAAATCTGTATTTGTCGGCAGGATTAACTCTAAAATACTTTTGCTTACATGATTTAGTTTTTGCTTACATGATTAAATACTCTGAAATACATGATTAAATACTCTGAAATACATGAACTCTAATATACTTTTGCTTACATGATTTAGCAAGAGTTAGAGATTTCAGAAGTAAATTAGGAATGAAAAATAAATTACCGTTTAAATTAACCCATTTTGAGTGATTTTTTACAGTAAAAAAATTTTAATAACCGTAAGGCTACGTTCAGACGGCGACGTAAAGGGCATAGAGGCATAGTCATAAGGGCATAAAATACGAGAGTTCCGTTCACCGCTGCGAGAACGGAGTGTAAGGCGTGGCCAACGAGAGAAGCTAAATTTGCGCATGCGTGGTTGTGTCTACAACTTTCCGGCGCTGTTCTCCTGCTCGATTGATTTCCCGCCTTCGCTCTGCTTGTTTTGTGACAGCGAAATCTTCTGTAGAACGCCGCTTCGTTTTAGCTTCGCTCTGATTGGTCAACGCTTATCCCAAACTCGGCGTAAAGTTGCCATCATTTCACAACACTCCAACACCCTCCAGGTAATCTCACAATTGCAGAGTTACCTTTCGACCTTAGAACTCTGGCTCGGTCTGTATAAAATCAAAATTAATGTCGCAAAATGTGCTGCCACTATGTTCATCCGAAGAAACATCCCAAATTTACCTAATTTAATGCTCTTCGGTGAACCCATTCCCTGGGTCTCTTCTTACAAATATCTAGGTGTTTTACTAGACTCAAAATTAACTTGGCAGCCTCACATCCGCAAAATCATAGCGGGTGCGACAGCTGTCAAAACCGCCCTACGCCCCCTTTTAGCTAGTCATAGCGACCTGTCAACTGACAACAAAATCTTGCTCTACAAATCAATGATTAGGCCGGTTCTTACGTATGCGTGTCCCGTATGGGGCCCATGTGCACTGACTAACTGAAAACATGTCCAAATTTTTCAATCTAAAATGCTTCGGCAAATTCTAAAAGCTCCGTGGTTTGTACGGAACGAAGAGATTCATAACGACCTCAAAATTATGCCCATTAATCGCTATATACAGCGACTTTCGGAAAAAGTTTTCAAAAATATTCAACGTGTTGCAAATCCTGTGCTTCATATGCTACCCGTATACGATCCTGCTGTTGCTTCTTCCCGAAAAAGACCCAGAGCGGTTCTTAACAGGGAATATTCAGCTCTGCCATTTAAACGGGCTAGATATGAGCCGTGGCCTTCGAGATAACATGGCCTGGTTAGCTACTAGTGACGTCACGAAAGGCGTCCGATTCTTCCGTGACTTTCTTTGCTTCAGATTTGAATGCGAGCGTTTCGTTCGATGTTTAGAGTGTTTTGTTTTTAATAATGCATAATAATTAAATTTCCAGAGACTTGAAAACGTATATAAAAGGTCGTATATTCATTTGCAGTTAAAATTAATAACTTAATGAATATTATTTTTTAAGAAATATTCACGAAATTTTCTATGCCATGTTTTAGGTTATCTCGTGCATTATTTTTACACTGTATTGTAATAATTTGTTAGGATACATTCAAAAAAGAAAGTATTGAAATAAGTAAATAAAAAGGCTGTTATTTATTAACATAAAAAATGTCTTTACAGTTTGAGAAGGAGAGGAATGAAAGGAATGAAAAGATTTAGAAATATAAATAATTCACTAACAAATGTAAATATAATTTAGCAAATTAAAAGACATAAGAAATAATTTTTTCCTTAAAACTATAAATATTTCGGAGCTTCCAAACATTATGCAAATGTATTTTTAATTCATTTAAATTACTATCTAATAAAATGAACAGAAAAGCCACAGAAAAAATTTAAATCTCAAAACTTCGTAAATTAAATAAATTACAATTTTGCTGCAACATTACAGAAAACGAATAATTTTTACATATTTATATGTTATCTATAGCAATAATTATAAGAATATTTACATCATTTAATAATATTTACATTATTAGTTATATGTAGATGCATAATAAATAATACATTTACAAATAAAAGCCATCCATATAATGTTTCACAAAAGCGTAAAATCAATAAATTTGCCAACGAAAACCTCAAAACAACTATACATAGAACAGACCATCATTTCTGTCTAATTAGGAAATACTGTGCAAGTTGTACTAGTATACTGAAGCAATAATTAATCGCAATTGATAATTTATTTTGAAAAATTATGAAGTATTATCAAATAATAAGGAAACAGCAAAATGATTAATAAATTTAAAGATACATTATTGAAAATATATTTGAACTGCATCATATTTAGTACACTATTTTTAAAAAATAAAACAATGTCATTTACATACGCATATCTTTTCATCACGGATTCTTGATTTTTTAAAGTTTCCTTTCATCGATTTTTGTATGCATATTATTTTGAAGAACTTTAGTATAATTGTTTAAACAAATATTTGAAACGGTGCTCATTATTTTTTTTAATCTGCTAGAAAAGGGAATTCCACACATTAAACAAGTTTCATGAACATCAAACATGTTAATGTTTTGTACATATATCTCGGTAAGTTTGACCAGTAAAGAATGCTGTTCAACTTCTTTACTGGTTCTTCTTTACTTTCAACTGGAACAACTTTATCTCCTAGATAATCTGCTACATCTATATGAAGCGATACAAAGATACTTTTTTAATTTTAGGATATGGATGAAAACTGAGCAATAAAATATAATTACCAGCAACAGATTTGTGTAAAATAATATTTGAAGTATTTGAAATATTTAATTTATTTGGTAACGTAGAAGAAAAATCCTCAAATGATGCTATGTTGTCCTTTCTCAAAAATTCATTAAAAATATGCTTCTCCATCTTAGCTCTTTTTTCCTCCCTGCTCATCCTCTGAGGGGTTGGACTTTCAGATAAGTATTTTGGACAACCAGAAAAAAATGCATGGGTAAGCATAGTTATTTAATTTAGGATGCCCTCTACACATCTGAATAAAAGTACCTTCGTTTGTTGGTAAATAATCATAGCGAATAATATCATCTTTTCGAAATGTTTTTCACATTGAATTCATCTGCGATCACTTGAAAAAAAATTTTCCTTGGAATTTTTTGATCCATAAATCCCGTTTTACTGTATCTTTTGGAAATTTGAATACTGATAAATATTCATTAGTGCCATCGTAATTAGATTTGCATGCTGGAACGCAACATCGTGCAGGCATGATGAAGACAGCTCTACGTAGACGTCGATCGTTATTCTTGTTAACAAATAAGTTAACTAGTAATCTCAATTTAAAAAAGAAAATATCCTTAACAACATTACTTAAATTTAGCAATAAAAAAGACACGAATAATAAAAATATACAGCACGCAATCAATGTAATAAGAAGTCTTCGCTTGCAGTGTCCACACAATGCAGTGCGAAGGGTGAAAGTTCAGACGCCTTACGTGACGTCAAATCACGTGATTCTGCAGCTGACCAGGCCATCTAATCTCGAAGGCCACGTATGAGCACACTGATAGCCACGTGAATAACTACCTCTCGTTCCTTAACCCCCCCCCGCCTCTAAAGTTCTTTAATGCACACGGCATTAACTCGAGGAACCTCCTTTAACGTTTCTTTAATAAGAAACATCACAGTCAAATAGGACTGATTTAACATACTTTAATCTATCAAATGCAATACAACTGAAAAAGACTTTTTAAACTTTAACTTCTCTCTTCCTTTAAAAAGGAACTTTCTTAGGCGCTTAACAGCGTCCTTTTGGCTTTTAAAAACCGCATTGAATAGCGGTCAAAAATGAAACTTCTCCCTCCCAGCTGATCACTGGCAGAACTACTTTTTCGACCTGTAAACAGGTTCCCCCCTCCCTCCCACCTCGAAGAACGCGCATCGGAATTCCCCTGCGTATTCTTCATCTGACGTATGCAAAGAAAATGATTATCAAGGTTCAAGGAAACTTCACCTTTTATTTTTCTAGTCAAAATTTTTATGGCTGCCCCTATCTAAATTATTCTGGCCCTTTTTCGGCGCAAAATTAAGACCTTCTGAGTTTTTTGCCTTTTTCTGACTCAGTGTGAAGGCACTTACTCCAAGTCATTCGGCTTATCAAAATTTTTACCCTATTTGACAATCCCCTCTTTCGGATGATTTAATTTCCTTTGAAGATGTGGAGGTAAAGGCGTAATTGCCTATGAACTCCGTAAATTGCACTTCCTTGATCCTTGATCCTTGGCGTAAAGTTGAAATCTTTGAACCCTATGCCACGAGCCCTAAACCAGATTTTGTGACGTAGCACAGACTGGTTGCCTTGGCAACGGAGCTGGGCTTTAACCACTTATGCCCTTTACGCCCCCCGTCTGAACGAAGCTTAATGTACAAGAACTATGTGTGTATCTACATAACCCAGTTTATGCAAAGCACTTTTTGTGCATTTTTATGTTAGGTTAGGTTATTTAATTACGGCAAAGCCTCGAGGGCTATCTGCCTAAGGGGAGGGATGCCTTCGTGGAGGACTTTCTAAGGGAATCTGGCTCTTATACACGTTACACATGGGTAAAACCACGTGTAACGTGTATAAGAGCTGCAGCCAAGCAGTAACCATGCAGCCAGCCCGTTCGCGGGATTCGAACCTCGGACCGAACTACCAGTGTTCAGCGACTTTACCGCTCGGCCGCTGGTGGGCTCGTGTATTTTTAAGCATTCGGATTTCGAGAAAGAGCAAGCATATGCAGCTAGTTCTCAAGAAGTCTGACTGCATATGGAGCATTGACATTTCTCATTCTTTTGAGAACATAGGAGTTATATCATTTGTTATTGCTCATTCTTTTGAGAACATAGGAGTTATATCATTTGCTATTGCTCATTCTTTGAATTTTGTATTCATTTTTTAAATACAGATATAAGGAACTGTAATTATTAACGTTCTGCCCACAAGCGCTAAAGTCGCTGAGCACTGGTAATTCGACCTGGGTTCGATTCTAGGCGAACGTGCTGGCTGCATGGGTGCATTCGTAGTTTTTTTCCATGTGTAACGTGTATACAAGTCAGTTTTCTTAGAAAGTTCTCCATGGAGGCATTCCTTAGCCTAGCGTGCTGTGCCAAATCAACCAAACCTATTAGCGGTTATCTTCTGTTCAGATGATGAAATAGATCATTCAGCTTATACTTTCTGTCACATAAGCAAACAGTAGAGGTGTTAAAAATACTTTAAGAAACTCTTAAGAAGAATGAGTATTAATAGAATATGGCTACTGACGGCTTTAATTACTTTCTCAAAATAGGGCTTACATTTCTAAGTGTTCTTTCCAGAATTCTAAAATGATCCTTCTCTCCCGAGTCATAACTCTTCTTAAAAAGACCTGGTTCTAATGCTGAGGGTGTGAATTAGGTGATGCTGTTCTTGTTATATAAGAGCTTCAGAAAGCTATTAATACTTCGAATTTCGGTTTCAGAAGGTCAATTATTATTTTTATTCTTTTGATTATTAAAAACCATTTTTGAAGTATTTCACCTTCAATCGCCTGCTGAAGGGGTATCAGAGACCCCTATACCGACAATGTTAAATTGGCCATTTTCGATGTACCTTTTCTCAAAATCTGCTGTAGATACAAGCTTGAAATTTTTTCTGTAATTAAAGTATACCTATCTGATTATACTGAAATGAGCTTTTGAAGCATTTTGAATTTTAGAGTAAATTACAGAATATTTTGTTAGGCATAGTAAAATTTAGCACTTTTCTCACACAAAAATATTAAAAAAATTTTTTTTAAAGTTTATTGCAAAAAGCTCATTTTAGTAAATATTAGGAAACCTAATAAATAAGCCATAAAAAGTTTAGATACCTGTGAGCAGTAGTTCCTGAGAAAAGGTACATCGAGTATAAAAAAATCACGTTTGGAGAAAAACGCGTTTTTATGTAAAAATGCTCATTGATCAAAGCAGTAGATGACAAATTAAAACTATATTTTTTTACAGTTCTAATTTTCATAGAAATTAAAGAATGGTATTTTTAGAAAGATAAAAGTGTAGAGAATTTGAAAATGCAAAAACCCGAAATTACAATTTTTTTGAAGATTTTGGGGTTCCAACACCCCTGAAGCAAAAGGCAGAGCTTATCATTGGAAACTAATCAACCCCCCAAAAACTTTACTTAACCTCTTCGTCGTCCGTAACGTGTCTAGCGCGTTCAAATGAAACTTCCGCAGGGCAGCCGTAACGCGCTACAAGCGTTCTTCTATATTTCAAAACTTTTAAACGTTTAAAACGCTTTCTAAATGTTCACTTGTTTGAGTTTTTATTTTTGTTTGTTCTAATACCTCTTAGAGAGTAGTACTAATCAGGTATTCTATTTCTAATCGAATTGGCCCTGGGTTTTTTGAATATTCGCGCCATTTTACATAAGATACAAGACAGTGAGAGATGGTTTCAACGTCTACTGAGCAGAAAAAGTGAAAAAAATGAGGTTGTGAATTGGAAAGACACGAAGGATATACGTTTGATGAGTACAGTCCATAATAACTCGATGATTGATGTTGGAACACTGAAAAGAACCGTAAAAAAACCAATAATTGTAAAAGATTACAATAACAAAATGGGAGGAGTGGACCGCCTGGATCAGATGTTATCAAATTATCCTGCTGTTAGAAATAAGCAGAGATATTATATTCCATTAAGCTTTATTTCCTTATAATTTTACTTAATATTCATTGACATTCATCCACTACGAAAGTCATGTATGGAAAAGTTATGTACAGAGAAAACAACATTACACGCTACGAAAAACAGACGGCCGCTGGGGGGGATTTGCCCGGACAGGAGTTAAATATACTTAAAATCTATGGAAACTATATAATATTTTACTGCTATTTATTAAGGACCATTTTCATAATTTTCGCATGTGACTAATAATACTAAATATGATGCGTATTTTTGTAAAAACTTAGTTTTATTTTAATTTTTCATTTCATTATTAATTAATTAATTATTCTTTTTGTTTTTTAGTACTACACTCCATTGAAATACGCCGTTTATCCGTTCCCCGTTGGGTGCAGAATGGTACGGAGGACTATGTGGTCCTTGATTGCGATTACACTTACGACGAGAATGATTTAAAAATCGTTGTCAAGTGGTTCTTTGAAAACGATGTCAAGCCATTTTATATGTGGATTCCAGACCTGGAGATGAGACTCGTAGGGGGGGTTGTCGTCAATCGACCTGACCTCAGTTTTGAAGTTAATACCACCGATGCTTATTCAAGGTTCAGAGCGGTCAAACTAAAGCCATCCACTGAGCTCAGTGGCAAATATACTTGCCAGGTGTCTTCACTGGTTAGCGAGGATTCTAAAGAACAATTTATGACAGTATTCGGTAAGTTTTAGTTTGATAACATCACATTTCTACCACTTACATAATATGTGTCGTTGGTTCTAAAGTTAGAAATTATGTCCAGAATTCATTAGTGGGCTATGTGGTGAAACAACTGTTAAAGAAAGAATCATCAAAGATCGTTGTAAAAGTCCAATGACAACACAACATAGGAGAGGGAGGAAAACACCTTTTATTGGAATTATAAGTTTCTATCATGCTCACCTTCGCAGACACGATAACGTCTTGTATACGAGAGACTGTTGATAACAATGGCGAACGTAACATGCAGGAGCAATCGGTATAACTTCAGGCATATTCTAATATAAAGTATTCTTGAAAATACAAACGTAATTTTATAAAAATAAAGAAAGGAAGAAAAGATGAACGTTTGTATCTCCTCATAGCAAGAATATTTAACGCCTTTTCTATTTTAAGTGAAATTATGTTTATACATTGGCAAAGATAAATTTGAGGAAGATCGCGCCCATTATGGTATGGCTCATTATGGTATGGTATATCTCAGTTTTGTTCTTGACATAGAATAAACTCAACAAACGAATTAAAAATTTTAATAAAAAATCCAGCAGTATTTTAACCGATGATCTACGAAATTCTGCGGAGACATTTCAAATTTTCAACCGAAACGTATTTTTTGAAACCTAAAAAATAATTTGAAAGATTTAATAGCAACTCATGCAGAATTAACAAGAGCAATTTTCCAACTTCCCGCAGAATTTTCGATAAACCAATATTAAAATGTATTGTTTTTTAGTGTTGTTGTCTTGTCCATATTACATGGAATAATGTTTTCCAGAGCCTACTCCGAAGAGAGGTTGGACTTCTTCTTAAGGGAGAGATTCCTTCGTGGAGGACTTTCTAAGGGAAACTGGCTCGTATACATATTTTCAATCATTGACAACTTAAACTATAATAGCTCAAGACAGTCCAAAAAGATCACTTTACTTTCTTTGGAGAAAGAATTACAGCTACCAGTTAAATAGTATGCATGCCATCGTTTTGGTTAGGTTTATTAAATTATGACAAAGCATTTGAGGGTTATTTACCTAAGGGAAGGAATGCCTCCATGAAGGACTTTCTAAGGGAAATTGACTCGTATACACGTTACACATGGAGAAAACCACGAAAACGCCCATGCAGCCAGCCCGTTCGCGGGATTCGAACCTCGGACCGAACTACCAGCGTTCAGCGACGTTACCGCTCGGCCGCTGGTGAGCATATTGTTTTTTAGTGCTTTACGTTTATTGCACCTGATAAACAGGAGCATTGTAAATTTTTTTTATTAAAAAATATCATAACCAGCCGTTAAAATCTACAAAGAAAAGTAAACGGGACACAAATGAAACAATAAAGTAAAATAGAGATTAAATTCATTAATCATTCATAATGATTGAAATGAGATATGCCCTTTTTTTAACTCAGAAAACTTTTTTTAACTCGCAGCTATTGATGCCTCTCAGCGTTACGGCCGGAAAATTCCGCTTAGAGGGCTACCTTCTATATTCATTATACATGAAAATTTCTGCTAGTTTTTAATGTATCTGATTTCGGTTTGGAAGCATATTGGAAGAAAAGAAATCAAGGTACAAAATGAGAGAGTCATTTTTTAATTAAAATCAAGAAAATTCCACTTATTCATAACATTTTTAGGAACTTTGAAATTTCAGGGCTAAACCCGTAAGAATTTAAAAAGCTATATATACAGAATTAAGTATAATAATAAAAAAATGTCCCAGTTATATATATTCAGATTCAGCCAGAAATTCACCATATAATTTATACAAAATAAAATGAGGAAATAACTCCGGGAACAAAAGAGATTTATGCTGGTTATTGCTGATTCTTCTTTTCCTTGTTTCGCCAGGCAACCAATAAAGACAACTCCCTAAAAGGGTGATTCATTTTTTTTTTCCCGCCGAGATTAATTTTCCCCGTCGCCCTGAGAAATCTTCTTTTCAACTCCCCAATTCTCTCTCTGTAATCAGTTCTTGTCGTGGTGCAACACACTTTCTGCCGTAACCATGGATGTGGTCTGGGGCAAGGATTTTTGACGTATTCACTGAAGGTGAACGTTACTTATGAAAAATCTCATTTTTAATGGACTTGGTTCCTTCTCTGAATAAGGATTGTTCTATTAAAAAAGATGCTGATGAATGTAAATTCAATCTAATTTTTAGAAAGTTTTGGGAAAAGAAAAGAAATAAGAGAAGAGGCCTATTACTTTGACCACTTAACAGCTATATTTTCTAGGAATAATTTCATACGTACTATATCATTAGAACAAAATGTAATGTATTTCAAACAGTGATGTTCTCTCTATAGCTGTTTAACCCGTTACCGCCCCCAGTGATCTATTTATAGATCACCTATTTTTAGAACAACCATTGAGAATAATATTTTTTAATCACTTCTTTTTGTCATTGGCTGATTTCCTTACACATGTGGTCATACCCCAAAGGTGTTTCGAAGCATTGTGTTCCAGAACAGTCCAGCAGATAACGTCTGAAGTTAGCCAAGTGATGCTTCATAGCACAGCTTTGGATTTTGTGTACAAGGGGGGGGAATTTAAAGTCAGTTATACTTTTCTCACGTGTTCTACATTTTCAATACCTCTTTAATTGTCCTGTGCTATTTGATAAATAACTGTTCTTATAAAAAAGAAACTGTTCTTATAATTAAATGTTTAGTTTAAACATGCTGATCTATAAATAGATCGCTGGGCGTTAGTGGTAACTAATACTATATTGCTCCCTTTTCATTTTTTCCAAAATGTCCAGGCGTAAAGTGTTTAACACCGCTGACAGTTCATTAGAATATACGTTTTCTAAGGATAAATCAGATATAATTGCGTTACCGCCTGAGGTGGTTCAGGCGGTAACGCAATAACTGACGAAGAGTGCTTTGATGATGGTAAAATCGGTAAAAACATCGGTACCATCGGTAAAAACATATATGATTTTGGACCTAACATTACGGAGTAACTGCCATCTACATCTAGCACCAGTAATGAAAATGAAAATAAAAAAAGCGTTAGTTTAAAATTATCAAAACATGCAGCCAAAAGCTAATTGGACAAAAAAAAAAAAAAAAAAAAATAACCCTACTTATGCTTTTAACGAAAAAGGTAATTTGTCTGGCGAAAATCTTGAGAGTATTTCAAATATTTTAGAAAATATGAATTCACTTGAAATATTTGAAGAATTTTTAACTCCCGAATTTTATGAATGGGTAATAAATGGAACAGAAAGACACGAGAAAGTGTGGAGAAATAATTCAGAGTTTTCAGTTACACTTGATGAATTGAAGAGTTTTATTTGGTTTTTTATGTTCTACGGCTACAATACTTCAAGCTATAAACGTGATTACTGGTCAGAGGAAGATCTCATGGTACCGATAATAACAAATTAACTGTAAATAAATATTTAGAAATCAAATCTGTAATTCATTTTGGCAACAATAATTACGCAGCAATTCAAAAATCAGACCGGGCATTCGAAATAAGAAAATTAATCACGCATATAAATCACAGTTTTCAAAAATTTGGAATTTTGGTAAATTTCTGTCTGTTGATGATATGATGATTAGATACTACGGTCATCATTTTTTTCAAACAATTTCTTAAAGGCAAACCTATACGGTTTTTCTATAAATCATTGGCCATGTGTGGAGTAGAGGGTTACTGTTAAAATTGTGACTTGTACTGTAGTGCGGAGAATTTTGACAATACTCTTGAAACTTCGAATGAACAGCTTGAAACATGAGTGTTGAAAAGAAGTATAAAAGACATCCGAAAACATATCGCATTTGCGTACCTCAAACTGGAAACAAACTCGAAGAAAAGCATTAGAAGACATTTGGTAATGTCATCGAGACGAAAGTCATAGGCTGTATACACTGGTTTGCAAAAATTAAGGACAAAGTCGGAAAATTAGCATATCAGCTGAAAGAAGAGGCAGAGCAGACAGAAAGACCAATGAGGAGATTAAGTAAGGTGATGTACGGTAGCACATGCGCAGATATGCAGGTAGACCTAATGGGGGAGTGTCTGAGTACTATAAAGCATGTTGTCGGTGTAAGATCAGTATTTCTGGCAAAGAGATTGCACGCCGTATAGCAGTTAAAATCACACCGAGTTGCTGCCTCAGCGAGAAATGGCAAATAATCAATCTGTTAGACGACATCTGGATGCTTTTACCCGAGGTCGAATCATTCGGAAGTTGGAGGAAGGCCGCAGTGTGACAAGTGTGGCTGCAGAGTTCGGAATTGCTCACAGCATCGTTTCACGACTTTGGAGACAATTTCAAACTACAGGAACAGCTATCCGGGGCTTTAGTAGTGGTCGTCTACGAGGAACCACACCCGCAGATGACCGGTATATTGCCTTACAGGCCAGAAGAAACAGGCGGCAGACAGCGGGAGAAATCGCTAGACACACTACACATGTGACTGGACGACCGATATCGCGTTTTACCGTGGCCAGAAGACTGCACGGTGGTGGTCTGTTTGCACGACGCCCTGTACGGTGTGTACCTCTATCGCCTGCCCATTAGAGAAGGCGTTCTCTGTGGTGCCGGGAACACCGGAATTGGAGAGACAATGAATGGGGACGAGTACTCTTTACAGATGAGAGCAGATTCAGTCTGAGTAGCGATTCTCACCCCATACTCATCTGGAGAGAGCGGGGAAGCCGCAATCATCCCTCGAACATCATTGAAAGGGACAGGTATGGAGGTGGCGGTGTTCTCGTTTGGGGAGGCATCATGCTTGGTAGTCGTACAGACCTTCACATCTTCGACGCAGGTTCAGTCAACGACCCGTTATTGTAACGAGATTCTTCTTCCATATGTGCGTCTTTTTAGAGGCGCTCTGGGTCCGCAGTTCCTTTTCATGGACGACAATGCACCATGTCATCGCCCTGTAGCTGCCGAACAGCTCTTAGAGAGTGAGGATATTGAAAGCATGGATTGGCCGGCACGATCTCCGGATCTCAATCCCATCAAGCATGTATGGGAATTTCTAGGCAGACGCTTGGCAGCTCGTACCTTACCACCAGTAACGATTCCGGAACTTCGATTGGCGCTGCAAGACGAATGGGCAGCAATGCCTCAACAACTCATTGACACCCTCATTCTCAGCATGGGCAGACGCTGTGAAACCTTCCTAGCAGTCAGGAGAGATCCTATCCCCTATTAAAGGCCGGATGTTTCTTGCTGGACACCCAGCACAGGGATGTTTCGGTCTTTAGTCGCATTGCGCTCCATGCTACGTTTTCAATAAAGCTTCTTTTTATCCCTCTGATTTCTCTTTTAGTAAGTGTTGCTTACATTACTCATGTCCTTACGTATTGGGGATCTTACGGTATTAAATTTGTTGATTTGGAAAGCTTTTGTACAAAGTTATATTGAAAAAAACCGTCTCGTCCTTAATTTTTGCACACCAGTGTATGTTTAGATAGAAAAGACCATGTCATAGGTAAAAGACGAAATCAAAGAAAACACTAATTTACAAAATGTAAGGGAAGTCCAATTACATTTTGTACAAAATGAGATATAACACTTTGTGTGAAATGTTTTCCGCTATTTCACACTTAAATATTGCAAACTTGCTCAATAAAAATATAATTAAGTTTATTAATATCAAGTTTAGATCAGTAAAATAAGATTTTTTTTTCCCTTTAAATCTGTTTAGTTGGTTTTAATTTTGAAAACATTCATATTTTTTGACTAAACACGTAATTTTTTAAACATAAGATCAGAGGGCAGTTACTTCTTTTTATTACGAGAACCTCCCAGTGATCTATTTATAGATCACCTATTATCTGAGCTGCTAATTACGGTAATTGAATAAAACTTCATAATTACTTTATTTATAATATATGAAATGTAATTTAAAAATATTTTTCAAAAATTCTCATTTTAAAATAAATTGGACGTTAACGGATTAACCCTTTAACTGTCAAGTTATTTTGATGATTTGGGTACACAAATTGTCAAATTTTTTTATTGCAAAAACCAAATGTTTAGTACAAAATAAAATATACTTAAGTAGTTAAAAATTGATATTTTGACGTACATGGCGTAATTTTTAAAGTTTTGTAGCCACTGCATATTTTCTTTGAGGCGGCTGTCACTCAACATGGCAGTTGCAAAGTTCGCTTCTAGTGGAGCATTATTTTCTAAAAATGAAAAAAATTAACTATTTTCTAAAACATAAATAAATATAAGTGAATACCTATTAGTAGTCCAGTAATTCAGTCTTGTGTGGTACAACTGGAAACACTTTTCCAAGCACAAACCAACTCCACAATCACTACACCAGAATCGTGATTCCTTCCTTATCTTTTCCCTATTTTTATCCTTTTTCGAACAACACACTTTGCACTGTCTTGTAGGCTCACGTTTCGTAGGAATAGGAGGAAAATGGGATATAAAATGTCGTTCAGTAAGACGGGCAGGGTTATCTATTGTAGGTGGTCTGCCAACATTCTTTTGTCCAGAAGCTGCATCATCATATTTATGTAAAAGCTCTTCTACAACTTGGATTCGAAATTCTAAAAATGTAATACGTTTCTCAACTACATTTTTATAGAGCAAATATGAGTTCCAGAGTACCTTGTCTAGTAAATGTAAAAATATCTTTTTATAATATTTTTTCTGACGTTTTCGGATTGTTGGATGAAAGGATATTTTCCGATCACAGCGATCTACACCACCCATAGTTAGACCGTAATTAGAAACAATCTTCGGCTTGAGTATATCGCCATTTTTTATTTTTGAGGCTGACCATAGAAGTATCATGAATACTGCTCATCAAACACACACCCTTCATCTTCGGTTGAAGAATCTAAATCATCTATATAACGTTTCAAAGAACTGGACGCTATTTTACAACAAAAAGATCCCATGCACCTTGAACCAAATAACCTCTAACCTTTGAAATCTTCAGTAAAGTGCTGTCATCTATTGAACTGAGCGCACATTAACTTTTCCCGAAATACAGTCGGGTTTGACAAAGAGATGAAGCCGAAATAAACGTCTCCCGATATATATTCGGGTATAACAATACGATGCATTCAAAAAAAAAAAAAAAATTACCCCGAGTAATACTCGAGCGTGACATTTTCGAACACCAGTGCTGTGCCCGAGATTATCTCGGGCATGACAGTTAAAAGGTTAAAAAAGTTTCATAGGCTTTTGATAATTATAATTAAAACGAAAATAGGATATATTTAAATTAAAATGCATTTCAATTTTAGATTTGCCGGGTGGATTAAAATAAATAGAAATAGAGCTTTCTAAAAGTTAAGAAAAAATAATAACTAGCCATTAGAATTTACAAATACACACACAATGCTTAAACGTTTTTGTTTGGGTGAGATAGGTATATAAAATTTAGCATTTGCAAGTTTCTGCCTAGTTTGGAATGGTGGCTTAAGCAGCCGGTTGCCAAATCGTCGGTCTATGTTCGTATAAGTCTTGCCAGAAATTTTTCAACTAAAGCAGCAAAAAAAGACTGAAAAATTTGGAAAAAGTCACAAAGGACGTCAGAGATCACGTGATTTATGTGACGTCATAGCTACTCCGATCTTCGGTCGTTTTAATTACGTATCTTAGCTTGCGTTAACGAAAATTTTAAAACTATATTGCTCATTTTCGATTTCTGAATATGCATTCCTTTTGTAATTAATTCTCATTTAATTTAGATTTCTGTTTTTAAATTAATTTGTAAGATATTCCTCACGTTTAATTTGTTAACGCTTTTGTACTAAATGTTTCGATTTAGCAGTTATTTTTTTTTTAATCCAGTGTTTTTTTTTTGTTTTGTTGTTTTTTTGTTAGCATTTTAATTGAGGAATGCTTTTCAGTCAGTGAGTTTTCCGTTCTAGGTGGTGGACTTATTTCAGATTCTGATTACTTAAGAAAGCCTTGCTTGTTATTTCACTGCTAAATTTATTTGTGTTGTTATTTAGAAAGATGCAGTTGCTTTGATTTTAAAGTTATTCCTATTCCTTAATTCTGAGCAATATTATAATCAGGAGGAGGAATTTTATTTCTTTCTCTATTTGGGTACCCAATATATGGGGCGCAAACTGGAAGTTCTTTTGTTCGATTCGTTGTCAGAATAGAACTGGGGGGGGGATGTCTTAGAAACAAAATTTGTAGAGCACTAAAGTCATGAATATTAAGTATATTGTTCTGTGTTTTACAAAGTATTTTACGATATTAAAAAGCTGCTCGTCGGGAAACTCCCAGTTTCGTTCTTTCACGTTTCATTCTATGGTAAACATTTTTGCTGTTTGATCCTCTACTAACCTCCATCCACCTCCCATCAGTAGCTCTTACTGACTGAAGGATGAAATTTTACCGATTCCATCTCCTTTTAAAAAAGTTGTTGATCAAAAAGTCGTTTGATGACACAGGGAACAAAAGCATGATGATCCTCGCGGTTAACATACAGTGGATGGACAAAAATATGGAAACACCTTGTGAAATGCATGTTTGAAAAGAAAGATTGATTTTAATGAAATATGTAGGTGGCGCTGGCGTTTTTGACTACTGACGCCACCTATACAACTTCGTAAATGTGCTAAACAGTTCAGTTGTTGTCGGAGTACTGTTATGTGTGGTTGTCATTGCATTATGTCAGAGTTAACAGACTTCGAACGTGGGCATATTGTTGGAGCACGTATGGTAGGTGCTTCGGTAAGCAAGGTAGCCGAGGTGTTTAGTGTTTCAAGAGGTACTGTATCGAAGATTTATTCCACATATTTGAAAAGCGGAAAAACATCATCTGCTAAATCACAGCGCGGACGAAAGTGTGTCCTGAGTGATCGTGACAGACGATCATTAAGGGCAATTGTGACGAAAAATAAGAAGACCACAGCTGCAAAAGTTACTGCTGAAATGAATGTTGTGTTACCGAACCCTGTGAGTACCAAAACAATTAGAAGGGAGCTTCATAAACAGGGAATTGCTGGCCGTGCTGCAATTGAGAAGCCACTCATCAGTGATGCTAATGCCCGTAACAGGAAAAGGTGGTGTTTAAGTCATAAAGCCTGGACTATAGAGCAGTGGAAGCGAGTAATATAGTATGACGAGTCTTCTTTCACATTGTTTCCCACTTCTGGCCGAGTTTACGTCTGGAAAACGCCATCTCAAGCCTATAATACAGACTGCTTGTTGCCAAGAGTGAAACATGGCAGGGGTTCTGTTATGGTTTGGGCAGCCATATCGTGGTTCTCTGCTAGCCCCATGATAACTGTGTCAGGGCACATGACTGCCAAGACTTATGTGAACATTTTGGCCGATAAAGTTCGTCCCATGGTACAAACTTTGTTTCCCGATGGTGATGGTGTCTTCCAAGACGACAAAGCCCCTTTTCACACAACTCACATTGTCCAGGACTGGTTTTCTGAGCACGAGGATGAGTTGTCCCATCTCCCCTGGCCACCACAGTCACCAGACCTGAATATTATCGAACCTTTGTGGTCTACATTGGAACGGAAAGTGCGTTCTCGTTATCCACCGCCAACATCGTTATCTGAACTTGCCACCGTTTTGCAGGAAGAATGGTATAATATTCCCTTGGCAAACATACAGGAACTGTATTTATCCATTCCGAGAAGACTGCAAGCTGTTTTGGATGCCAACGGGTTTCCTACACCATATTAAGCAAAGAAACATTTTTTTTTAAAGGTGTTTCCATATTTTTGTCCAACCCCTGTAAGTAGTACCATTTCGCGTTTAGTTTATGAAGTTGTGTGCAGTAGTTAGTACTTGATCGTGAATCGGTAGAATCTTTAAATACTTGTGTGTGTGTGTGTGTGTGATTATGGCAAAGCCTCGAGGGCTATCTGCCTAAGGGGAGGAATGCCTTCGTGGAGGACTTTCTAAGGGAAACTGGCTCGTATACACGTTACACATGGGGAAAACCACGAAGACGCCCATGCAGCCAGCCCGTTCGCGAGATTCGAACCTCGGACCGAACTACCAGTGTTCAGCGACTTTACCGCTCGGCCGCTGGTGGGCCCCCTAAATCCTTATGAATTTGAGCGTTACGCACAAATTAAGGTGCTTTGGTAATGCTTCGAAGAATCTTATTCTGTAAGACGTTTATTTTCAGCCCCTTTCTTTCCTTTTAAGTTAAACGTCTTTGGGAACGCTTCAAAGGAGGTTCTTTTCGATATCCTCTTGTTGAGCATTTAGGCCAGGGATGGGCAAACTACGGCCCACGGGCCAACCCCGGCCCGACGAATTGTTCTACCCGGCCCTTGCATAGAATTTAATTTGCCGCTTCGAGGTAAATTAAAATATATTTATGTATTTTATACAATCTCCTTTTCTAATTTCTTTAAATATTGTTTTTTGTTCCTTTTTTTTAAAGGGTTGTTGATCTTTTTACTTTCTATTTTTGTTCTAAAAACACAAATTGGCATAAATAGCAAGCGCAGACAGCTTTCAATTGGTAAAGAGTTAAAAATGGAAGTTCTTTGTTAGTTATAGGTGTAGACTGGCGCCAAAAAGCGTTTTCCCTTTCTCGGGACGCAGACATATGGCAATCCAATATAGGTGAATCAGACCTCTTATAAAAAACTTAATCTTAACATAATTATCTTAAAACTTAATACGAAAACTTAATCTGTGTGCTGGGCAGCTAACTAACAACGACTTGTCTCATTTCCCGAAGTTAACAAATAAAGAGAAGCTTAAGAATTATGAAGATGTCTTGAAAAAAGTGCATTTTGAGTTCGAACGAAGATTCAAGATTTCAGTGCCATTCAAACAGAATTGGATAATTTTACTATGCCTTTGAACGTAAATTGTGAAGCAGTGAGGTCAGATTTGCAGCTTGAATTAATTGAGTTGCAATCTAACAATCTCAAGCGTCTCAAGCAGTTTTTTCTAAATATGCCAAGAGTTTTGTAAACCATTATCGAAAGTAAGCTTCCCAAATTTAATATCTCACGCCCAGAAAATCAGTGCTATGTTTGCTTCATCTTATATATGTGAACAATTGTGTTCAACTATGAACCTTAGAAAGAATTATTTCAGAAGTAGACTGACAGATGAGCATTTATCCTCGTTCCTTATAACCAGCAGATCTCACTTCGAAACTCAATATAAGGAACATTTAAAAGTGAAATTGCAGTTTCATTCATCTCATTAGCATTGCTTAAATTGTAATACTTGTATATTGTTTTTAAAATTTTAGAAAATTTTTATCTTGGCCCGCCAAACTTTTTGTTTTCGATTTTTGGCCGCCCGAGACCGAAAAAGTTCGCCCATCCCTGACTTAGGCCATTAGCTGACATAGAAAATGACAGTTTCGATCGGAAACTGGCTAGAGGATTTCCTTAACTCATTTCCGTAGAGGTTATTAACTAACAATTAGTCTCTGCACAAACAGGAAATTCTCTAATGAACCGAATGTTTATCAGAGGTGTGAATATCCTTACAACGGTCTTCAATTATAACGAACCACAGAACAGAAAAACAACTGAAAAATTAAGATTGCGTGACAAATTGGGTGTGCAAAAATTTTCAAACAGAACAAATACAGTGGCACCTCGGTGTACGTACGCTTTAAAGTACGTCCAATTTGGTATGCGTCTTGATGGAAGCAAAGATTTTTGTTTAATATACAATAATTGCTTGGAATTCGAATCCAGTTCGATAACTAATGACTGCGCACACTACACATATTACCTCTTTTGAGACAGTGCTATGATTGCCCATGACAGTACGCTTATTACTCAGTAAATAACCGTAGCTGTAACTAAATTTTCGGGACAGTTTGTGTTTTTTCATGTATAAGTTTTGACCACACATTAAAATTGAGTTTTAGGAAAGCTAACGAAGAAAATTGTTAGAGTCACCGTGGAGGTGAAAAAAAAAAAAAAAAGAGAGACGAAAATCAAAACAAAGACGCCATTAAATCGCCCAAAGTTGCGAAGGATGTGAAATCGATTACCAACAAAGATTAAAGACATTAGAGCATGTTGAGAAAATTTGTTTAGATCTGGATAGAAGAAAAAACATTTGTATGCAGTATCGTGTGGAGTGCGACATTTATGTACAGTTATGTATTTTAACCATTGCATTTGTATTTTAGTTTTAAACAATGTTATAATAACAGAATTTTTTTAAGAATAGATAATTTTTTTAATTTATTATTTGAAACATTTGTTTGGTATATATCGAAGGATCTCGAACGGATTATTCACGTATACTGAAGTACCAATATAGAGTGAAATCTTGGTTTCCCTACCTGAACGCTATTCGCCAGCCCATATGTTCCTAAACCAAAATAGTTTTCCCCCAAATTGAATTAATTTAAAATGAATGAGTTCATTCCTCAATCACAGATGACTACTTAAAATTGTATAGAAGTTCATGCAATGGCAAACCTTGCATATAAAACGAAAAAGATAATCACAGTATTAAATAGATAAAACAAACGGAAACTTAATGTTATTTCACTGTATCTATACCAAAGAGTGCGTTCCACGTAAGTGGAAAATGAATAACGAAATTGTGATGAGGCGTTCTCCTTCCATAGAACCATCAGGTACCTCAATTAAAGACGAATCTTTATTCTTATCTATTCTTTGTCTTTAAGCACCATTCGATTCTGTCTGATGCTCACTGAACCTCCGTCTCGCTCAAATTTGTCGAATGTGATCTTTTCGTAACTTACGTCTTAAAATTCTTCTAAAGTGAAACGTGGCATTCTAAAGTGAACAATGGCATTCTCACTGAAAATAGTTATGCTGTAGCTTGCTATGGCTTTGTCAAAATGGTATCATTATGCTAAAACTGTGCGTCTTACTCGTTTTCACAAATTTCGAAAATTAGAGAAATAAGATTAATTTTCTTTATTTCTCTTCTTCTCAAGACATTTTTTCATCGTTGTTCGCCTTTCACTGCTGCTTCTGAACTTGTAGTTCTGTGCAGTTGAGCTCACATTTGTAATAACATCATTGTTAACTTCTTTATAGTTAACCTTCCAGCACGCGCACTTGGCAGTTTTACATGAGCACGTGCGCGTCGTATTTTTTACGACATCTGTTATTTTACCATTTTTTGGCACGAAAAATGACAGAAATGAGTGAATATTGATAATAAATTTGTTAAGAAATAAAATATTAATCTTATTTTTGCAAAATACAAATGATAAAGTTCTTATGTTAGTGAGATGGAAATGCAATAATGTATATTATAGAAAATTTTTATTATTTAATAATTATATTTTAAAATCGAAGATAATTTTAATATTCATCAACAACAAATATAGACAAACAAAAACGAAAACACCTTGCTGTGAAAAAAGTAAGTTTAGCATTAGTTTTTTCTGCAAGGAAATTTACTTCTTACTAGTTACAAAAATGCACTTTAAACTAACTTTAATATTTTTATTTGTTTCCAAAAAATAGAAATAAAAGAAAATAAGGAGTGGAAATCGCTACTGTTCTCCCATCCAAAGGTTTCCTTGTCTTACTTTTCTTCATCAGATAATTCTTGAAAAATGCGAGCAAGATCAGCACATATTTTTTTGGGTTGCACATATTTTTTTTTACCAGGAAAACCGATATAAAATTCACAGAGCCAAATGCATGCAAATTAAAATAATACCCGGCAATTAATAACACAAAATTACAAAATATTTGAGAAAAAAATTTCCGAATTTTAAAATACGACCACGCGCGTGTCGTATACTTTACGAAAAAGCTGGCACGTAGCACAAAAGCCAGTGGAAAAAAAAGTCAAACGACTTCCTGTTGACACATTCCATGATGTGGGGAAGGGTAGAGAGGAGGAATAGAAATGACCTTCAGACGTCTCAGCTTCTATATGCGAAAAATGTGCATTAAAAACTGAATTTGTCGGAAATTTTGCGCATACGCGCGTGCTGGAAGGTTAACCTCCTAGCACAAGGTTTTACCAAGAAACTCGGTATCCTAGATAACGAAAAACCGTCTTAAGTTTCAAAGCGTTTGCAGTTCCTGCATGCATCTCATTCTCATTATAATTGTCTCCAGGTCAGATTCATTTAATTGTATGTCACTTGCTGCCAGACTTATGTAAATGAGAGTTAAACAACAGAGAACGTTGAAATGATGTATCTAAAACTCTGAGTACAATTACGCGGCCTTACGGACTTGATGATTCATAATTGCAGACAACGTTCGTGATTCGAGGCATTTTTTGTTCAGATAATTGGTTCGTGAATGGAATTGTTAGTGAAGTGATGCATTCAATATCGAAATTCCACTGTAAATAGAACGCTTTGAAACTCTCGATTAGAGAGACTCTTTCCATTAGTCAATTCCTGATGTAATGAGGATAACGATTGTATTTGCTTTCCAAATAATCGGTTCCATACATTCAAATATTGTTTTTACTTCCTAGTACGAAGTAAAAAGGAAGTATTGTAATCGCGAAAAGTTTCGGGCAGCATATTTCAACGAAAATATCCATTTTGACCGCTATCGAATGCAATTTAACGATGTTTTTGCATGATATCTGTACGTAACGAAAGAATAAAATACTGTTTTCCTTCAAAAAAAATTATAAAACTGCTTTAAAATAATTTCTGAAGAGAATTTTTCGTGGCGTCTGTACGAACGTATGTACGTACGTATCTCGCATAACTCAAAAACGAGTAGCCTCAGAACGTTGAAATTTTGTATATAAGACTGCTATAACATGTAGATGTGCACCTCGTCTTTTGGTTCCAATCGGCCGCACCAAACGTATATAAATATATTTATATATATATCCACTCTGTTACCCGGCTCAGTGATCTCAGTTTCTTTACTCTTATGTTTGTAAATTGTATGTTTTTGCTTTAAAAATGATTGAATTATGTTGTTTTTATCTTCCGGTTAAGGTTTCTATGCCTTTAGTAAATCTGTATGCAATATTTTTAGAATTATCAAGAATTTTAAAGTTGTTTAAGTGCCGCTAAGCTTTTATTTCCATGGCGGCCATTGATTGTTTACATTTGAAACAGCAAACTAGTGGATTGTGTGGCCAATCTAGAGAAACTTAGCTTTGCTACAGCAAAGATAACGCCTTCATTTATTATTGCCAATTAAATCATGCTTAATTCTTTCTGGAATTTTTGCGAGGAAATAAGTGTTTAAGATTTACTTCGTAATTTTTAATGTAGATATTTTGTGTTTTTATGTATTTTTGCCTTCTCGCGAAGTGAAAACTGAATTAATTGAATGAGAAATACTGAATCGTCAGTGAAAAACTGTTTCTTTTTTGTTTTGTTTGCTTAATTTCTTTTATATATCATTCTAGCTTTATTATAGTATTTGAATAGAACATGTGGCAACGATTAGATAATTCTATTCTTTAAATGATATAAATTATGTGCATTATAAGTTATAATATGAACGAAATATAATACTGTTAAGTGAATCTAGCACCAGAGTGTCGCTATGGTAAACAAAAACTAGAGTGAATTTTAAAGAATGCATTTATTCTATTGCGGTTTATGCGCTATCGGCCAAGTAGATTTAATTCAATCCAATATGTTTAAATGAAATGCAAGAAAAAATGCGTATAATTTAATATTCCGTACGAGGAAGTCATGTGGTGTACACATCATATTTTTTAGTTTGTTCTTTTGATATTGTTAACAATATTTCTAATAGTTTAATAATAAAAATATTTTAATTTAATATGCAGTGTAATACGTAATCTACTTAAAAATTCAACCAAAATAACCAGTAGTCCAGTACCAGTCACTGAGTGACTGGTCGCCTTCTTAGCCCACCCACATGGAAGCATACATACATAAGTAACGCATTTAAAATTGAAAATCCTTAAGGCGTATCAAAAAGTCATCTTACTCCAATAGATGGATATCTCTAATTCAAAAAGCGTTTTCTCTGATTAAAAAAATATATGCTGTAATACTGTTCATTTTTATGCGAAAATTTCTGCTTAAGTTTCTGTACATAAATAAATAAAACTGCGTAATAAAAGAATTGTGCAAGTCTTTATTATTTATACAAAACTTGTAAACACGCTTTTCAGTAAACGATAGAAGAAGATTTGCTTGTAAAATGTTTCATTAATTATTTATATAAGTATTTTTTGAATACTTTGCAGTTTCTCTGAAGCAAAAAGTCAAAATAAATATTCTCAAAAGGCCCTTGTCGGATGATTGGCTTCAGAGCGTTTGGAATTCTAAAACTATAAGTACATAACCTTAACGATGGAGACGGAATATGTATTTAAGAGATAATTTATATCACTCTTTGTGACAGACACTGGATAAGAATAAATTTCAACATTTACTTGTTATTTATATCTAAAACAAAGATTTTATGTTCTCTTGAATTATGTTGTGTGTATTTAATTCTGGCAAAGCTCACTAGGGCTATCTGCCTAAGGGGCGGGATGCCTTCGTGGAGGACTTTCTAAGGAAAACTGGCTCGTATGCACGTTACACATGGGAAAAACCACGAAAAAAACCAAGCAGCCAGCCCGTTCGCGGGATTCGAACCTCGAACCGAACTACCAGTGTTCAGCGACTTTACCGCTCGGCCGCTGGTGAGCCCTCTTCAATTATGTATGCAGAACACATTTTCATTCTACATCATGCATAATAACGTACAAACGTTACGTTCAAAATTTCAAGTGATTCTCTATGGACATTTTAGACTTATCTTGGTTGCTGTGAACAAAAATCATTAAAAAAAATCAAAAATCCCATATAAAGTTTTCAAATTAACTTTACATGACATATATGCACATCTATTCACTTGTCGAACGAAGATAAGAAAACACGCAACAAAAATATTTTGTCAGATTCTCCAGACATACTGAAATGCTTAAAATTACTTAATTAAAAAATAACATAAAAAAAGGTGAAAACTGCATCTTTAATCTGTCCTCTAAACTTTGACTTCCGGTGTGGAAGAAAGTAACTTCCGATTTGTATTTTGTCGGACAAACTGCTATATCTTCACTTCTAATCAACATATCAACATATTAAGAAAACATAAGGCGTTTTTGATAGCTAACAAAGTGGCCTTTAAAAAAGTTAAATTTAAAAACAAATGAGAGTTTTAGCCGAAATCGACCTTATGAAAGAAGTCGGGGGTAGGCATGTGCTGCCACATCAAATTGTTGAAATTTCATGTGATGAAATGGGATCAGAGTATCAATCGTTGTTGTTCCGTTATGAAGTTCTTTGGCTTTCGAGAGAGAGAATTCTGATGATTATTCGTGAGTTGAAATAAGAATTAACAACAAGTTTAGAGGTAACTTTTAGTAAAAAAAATGCAAAATAAATATAAAATGTTTATTTTAAACCTTCTTTTGAGTTTGTTATTTCACTAGAAAACTCAGGCGAGGTGATCAACACGAAGACTATTAACACGAAGCCAGAAGAAACATTAGTACATTTTACTTCTTCTATACAGAGTAAGCTTAGATTTTTCAAAGAGTAAAATTACTGAGCAAACATTTTTTTAAAAAACTTATTCTTACTTATTTTCCTCATGGCAATAAGTGTAGAACATAAAAGAAAGAAATATTTCAGCTCAAACAGGAATTGTAGATAAAACTAAATAACTTTTAAGCCTAAAATACTTTATTTTGTTAGATATCTGACTATCGTATCTGATACCGTTTTTAGGCAGATTTTACTGATTTTAATCGTATAAAATCAAGAGGGGAAAACTACGCGTATAATTTAATTTCCGGAGGACACGATTGTAAGCAAGAACCTTGTAAAGATCTAGTTGTTCAGAAGTGTAAATCAATGTCCTTCAGACTCTACTAGACTAGAAAGCAAATTACGGCCGTATCCGACTTCATGTCACATAAAATAATCTTTTTACAAAATAGTTTTCTTAGATTGGTTTAAGTATTTTAACGGCGCATTATTAACGACGGCTAACGAAATGGCTGAAGTCAAAATAGTCTCTAGTAGAGCTGGCAATAGGACGTAACCTACTGACGAAGCTGCCCAAAAGCTGTAATGCGTTCAGAACCTTCGACTTTAATAACTGCATTTAGTGAGAACTGGGGAAAGAAGAAGCTATAGTAACGTTTTATGTCATAATAATTGATAAATTAACATAAAATACGTTATAACACGATAAATGAAAAGTATTTACACATAAATTACCGTTAAATATGACAATATTATTTATTTAAAAGAAACCTATAAGTTGTTGCGTAGTAATATTAACATCGCAATACCTAATAAGATATTTACATTTCTACGGTTCCGTATCTTGAATCGCGTCAACTATTACTGTTGCTCACTCTACGCCTCAAATCATTCAGTGCTGCTGGAACTGTGGCGTCTGCTACAGCTTGCAAGCCCTCGTCATCATCACTGTCGTTGTTGTCTTCCTCACAGTCCAATCAGTCTTTTCTAGTGCATTGTATGCATTTATATAATTAATTTTCGTTTAGAGTTTAGTAATTCGAAAATTGCTGATAAACAAAACATCACTCTGTCAACACATTAGTGCTAACTTTGAAAGAAATACAAAAGGTTCCAGCAGCACTGAATGATTTCAGGTCCGGAGAGAGCAACAATGTGCATCAGAACATAAACAGTTTAGTCTAAAGGCTCTAAAATGCCACACCCTTCTTCGAAAACTGAACTTAAGTCATAATTATGTTCGCAGACAATGCAACTGCTTCATGTTTATTATATACACAGAGCAGTCATTATTTTATTCTTCGGTACAGCAGAAGTGAAGAACTGCGTTTGATATTCTTTTCCAACTGTTTTATAACTACGAATTGGATCGTCTGACGATTTTAATGAATGAACCAATTTAATGAAGCAAATTAATGAGCCAAATTTAATGAACCTTCGGTATCGAAATAAGACATTTTTATATTATTTTGCAAAAATATATTATGAAACTACATACGCTTTTTTTCTCGGCAAATGTACTTTTAGCCCTCTTTAACTAAAATTCATATGCATATATGCAAAATAAACCCTTGACATCCGCGAATCCGACTTACGTGCATTGCTCCGGTCCCCTATCGCGTAACTCGGGAGTATCACCATATATTACTATGTATTTTTTAAAGTTGTAAGCACGCAACAATTTTCGGCGTCAGGAGTGGGGTTTGAATGCCAATAACAAGAGCGACGGAAGAACACTTGAGGCAGCTCATCAGTGCTTTTGCTGCGTTCCAAAAAAAGATGGAAGCTGGCCAAGCATCATTTAAAGAAGAAATGAAAGAAAAGATGGATGCTGGACAGGAAAAGATGAGATGAAATCCGTTAAAGAGGAGATGAAAATAGTCAACATCACGTATATTCGCATTCACATGCTGCAGGCTGAGTCGGCATTATTCATAAATAAATGCTTGATCGTTTTCTTTGCATAACGGGAAGGATATAATGCTTTCATGTTGATGTGAATAATTTGGTGTATAACGAGTCGAATTCTTCCAAGTCGTCTGTTCGATGAATACGAAGGGTTGTTCATGAAGCATGTGAGATTTCCTTCATTAATCATCAGTGTGCTCATCCTTTCTGTTACTGACACAAACGATATTTCTTTTCGAATTTTGTTACTCAGAATCCAGACCATTATCAGATGGTAGGATTCATTACGTCTTTATATCACTTTCTGTGTACTGAATTACTATAATAAGAGTATTCTATGTTCACTGGAGCTAATAAGAAGATTCTTTGTTCACTGATGCTGCAGAGCCTTCAGAAATCATTGTGTGAGGATTTACCGCAGTTATTTTATATTTATTCTTCACACATCAGTTACTCTGATTACAGAGATCTTCTAAGTAGTTCTATATCCTGAAACTCTCTAATGCTATCTTCTGCAATTTTTAATCGAATTGTTTAGAAACAAGGCCTCATAATTTTATTTTCGTTAAGTTTTCTATGGAATGTCTAGAATGTGTCTTAGTTTTAATTGTGGCATTAGACAATGTATGCACATACTGAAAAAGAGCGCTCGATCCATAGAGCTTAATCGCTATTTTGAAAGGTGTAGTGAACGGCTTTGGTGCAGTTATATTAGTGCGTTCTTAAGGACTGAGGGATCTGAGGTTCGATTAGAAAAAAAATGAAAATTATGCCCAAATAAATGTGCTTTTGCTACATGTCTTTAGGTACACTTTGATATGACAGTTTATTTATTTAATATAATTTTTGAATATTTACAAACCTAGAGGACACCTCATACGTGTTGTTTATAAAATTGTACACATACTAGACTACACTAGACATTATACCAGGGGTGACCAAAGTGCGGCTCGCGAGCCTGATATGGCTCTCGCAGGCAATTTGTACGGCTCGTGCATATAAAATATATGTATGAAATATGGTAAACTAAAACTATTTCAGTGTCCAAAAAGAAGTAATTAATTAGTTTAGACTCTTTCTACAAAGTTATCAGAAATTCCTTTCTATTTAAAACCTCCTCCACTACTTCTATAATGATGTAAATATGAACTTGTGGCTTTTGGAAAATCTAGATGCGGCTCTCGAACTGAAATCAAACGTGTGGCTGTTATTGACATGAAGTTTGGCCAACCCTGCATTATACACTAGACTACAAGACACTCGCTCACTGACTATTAACTGACTCGGCTAGGCACTCACTCTCCGCATACCAACAGGGTTTATATAGCTTTTGGCTTGCGTTCGAGAACATTCTGCGCCAAACCGGTACGAAATCGTTCCAGAAGGTCCTCCATCCGTCTATGACATATCGACAATTTTTGTCGCTAAATGGGCGATTTCTCGCCAAATATGCCAACTTTGCATTCCTTTGCTATTCTCTAGTTTTTATTTCATTATTTCATTTTATATTTAATATAATGTTATTCCTCTTTTCTAGTTCCTGCTAACGAATTCGAGCTGTCGTACAGGGAACTGAGCGATTCGTCTGTGAATGTAACCTGTGAAGCATTAGGACTGTTTCCAAAACCTGTATTAAAGTTATACCTCGAATCGTCAAACGGAAGCGCTCGGCAAGAAGTTTCCGACGTCATAACTGTTTCCATATCCAAACCTTCAGGTGTCTATGACGCGTATTTGTACAGGACGTTCAATGCCAGTGAACTTTCTAAAAACGGAGCCTCAGTCTTTGAGTGCTTGGTTGAACTTCCCGGCACCAATTACTTGAAAGCAAAGAGAATCGAATATTACCCTGGTAAGTAAATCAAGAATATCTTTAATTAGTGCTCTGCATGCACAGTTTTATGCTATAAAATATTTTGGTACTATGTGGTCTTTATAGTGTTTTTATGTTACAGTTTCATAGGAAACTTGATTCACTGCATATTTACTTATTTAAACATGTGCAAGTTACATGTGAATAAAACTATGATACATAAATCATGCGTTATATTGCTACGAAATGTCTGACCACTGTAAGATAGCTTCCTTGCAAAGCAGGTATAGAGTTTCTAGAAAATGGCAAGGGAAGGCAAAATTGCCATATTTGGCGAGAAATCGCCCATTTGGCGACAAAAGTGTCGATATGCCAAAGACATGGAGAACCTTCTAGAACGATTTCTTATCGATTTGGCGCAGAATGTTCTCGAACGCAAGCCAAAAGCTATATAAACCCTGTTGGTATGCGGAGAGCGAGTGACTAGCCGAGTCAACGTGCAATAGTTGTAGAGTTATCAGCAATTTAAAAGTTTAACCTTCCAGGACGCTCGTATGCGCAAAATTTACGATAAATTCAGTTTTTAATGCACATTTTTCGCATGGTGAGACGTCTGAAGGTCATTTCTATTCCTCCTTTGTACCATTCCCCAAAACATGGATTGTGCCAATAGGAAGTCATTTGACTTTTTTTTAACTGGGCTTTTTTGCTACGTGGCAGCTGTTACATAAATGTTACGACACGCGCGTGGTCGTGTTTTAAAATTCGGAAAATATTTTTCCTCAAATATTTTGTAATTTTGTGTTATTAATTATCGTGTATTATTTTAATTTGAATACATTTGGCTCTGTAAATTTTATACCAGTTTTCATGGCAAAAATATGTTCAACCAGCTGATTTTGTTCGGATTCTTCAAGAATTATCTGATGAAGAAAAGGAAGACAAGGAAACCTTTGGATGGGACAACAATAGCGATTTCCATTCTTTATTTTCTTTTATTTCTGTTTTTTAGAAATAAATAAAATCATTAAAGTTAGTTTAAAGTGCGTTTTTATAACCAGTAAGAAGTAAATTTTCTTGCAGAAGTAAGTAACGCTAAAATTACTTTTTTTTCCACCAAGGTGTTTGATGAACTTGTCTTTGATGAATATTAAAATTAGCTTCGATTTTAAAGTATAATTATTAAATAATAAATTTAAAATTTTCTATAATGAAATACATCATTTCATTTCCATCTCACTAACATAAGAACTTAAAAATAATTTATTTATATTTGAATGTGATATCACTTGTATTTTGCAGTAATAAGATAGATATTTTATTTCTTAACAAATTTATTATCAACATTCACTCATTTCTGTCGTTTTTCGCGCCAAAAACGGTAAAATAACGGATATCGTAAAAAATACGACGCGAGCGTGCTGATGTAAAATTGCCAAGCGCGCGTGCTGGAAGGATAATAGTCAGTAAGGGAGTATCTCGTAGTCTAGTGACGAGTTGGTCGTCGAGTGCATCGAGAGAGTCTCTTAGTGTATCGCAAGGTTAGCGCATCGTTGAGCTTAAAGTGTGTTGAGCTCCGAGACGACCGAACGGAGTCGGGAGCTGTAATGTAGTGTATCGTCGAGTGCATAGCGAGTTGTAGCGTGGAGAGTCTCCAGAGTACGTAGAGTTCTGAGAACGAGCGTGCAGAGTCGGGAGCTGTGATCTGGTGCTTTGCCCTGAAGCTGGGGAGGCTCTCAAGTACACAGAGTTCCGAGAACGACCGAGCAGGGTCGGGAGCTGTACTTTGGTGCTTTGCCATGAAGCTGTCTTCACCGCTATAGACTGAAGGTCTGAGGGCCGTGTAGCTGATTGTTTCAGCGTGCTTATAGTGGTTCTCAACGACTGTAAGCGCAATTTTGGAGCTGTCCTGAGTAATATACTGGCTAATAAATTGTGTTCCGTTACTTCAGCCTTGTCGTTAATCACTCTCAAACCCTCAACGTATAGAAAAACGTAACATGTTCTCCACCTGTCTGTAGCATATCATCGATTTTGTCGCCAAATGGACAATATCTCGCCAAATATGGCAACCCTGCGCTTCCACGCCGTTTTCTGGCAACCCTAAACCTGCTTTGCGGGGAAGCTATTTTACCGCGACTGGACATTCAATATTAATCTATGTCATATGACTCTTAAAAAATTATGATGATGTAAATGGAACTAAAACTCAAACAGCCAATATTAATTTTACAGCAGTATTAACTATTCAGTTAAAATACGTACATTGAAAACCAAAACTAGCTCAGTCTGGATTAAGATTTCATCCTAAACATAACGCACTTGCTTTCTACGCTTTGGCCTAGCTGGATTGCAGCTTGTCAGCTTCTTCTTTCTTACTGAAAAATTTATCTAAAATGTAAACGTTTAGGAAACAGGTACAATTAATGTGCCAACTTGATTGCGGTCGCAACATGTTTGCTGAAATAAAAGTCGAATTAAACCTACCTCAACTGTCAAATTTCTTATTCATTGTGGATTGGAGTTTCAACATATCTAAGCCATCAAAGTTCTCGTTGTTCATTACGCATTCAACCGCCTGCATTCTACTACAAAATCTATTAAATAAGTATATATATATAATATATAATATAAAAAAATACGATGGCTGCTTTAAGAAATGACTGGCGACCTCAAGATTAACTATTCTAAGTACTATGTTCTCCCCCTTAATTCATCTGTTTCCCCAAATTTGTGATCTTTCCATGTTACACATCGCTGCTTGAAAAATTTAACTAAAACCTAAAATTAACCAATCACAGTTATACTTATGCATCTACTTAGTATAAATACCGCTTCGCAAGCAAATATGCCATTCTTTTCCTTAACTTCTACTCTGCTAACATCTGTGCACTGCTTATGCTTACGTCGTACTTTTAAAACCCGTGTGCATAAAATTTATTGTATTCAACTATGATTGAAAAGTGATTTGTCTGACAAAGAGATGATTTTGAAATGTGCAAAAGTAAAGATGGTGACTCACCGAAATTAGTTTTATTAACATCTTCTTCCTGCCTTTTCAACTTAGCCATTATGGCTACGCAGAAAAATATGACGTCTTTAAAATAAATGTAGTATTTTAACTACGTAGAAGACACCGGTACTTTTAACTTTCGACAGTCGTCATGGCTTAGTGGAAAGGCATGCAGAAGAAGCTAAAAAACCTGGATCTTGACGAATCGCCAATCTTTATTTTCAGATTGTTTATTAATCAAACGACGGTTCACCAATCTTTATTATCAAGTTATTTTGGTACACATTTACCCAATCATAGTTAAATACGGTAATTTTTATGTGCACACATTTTTATGTACACTTTTTAAAAGTACCACGTAAGTATCTTAGACCGGAAAGCATAAACCATAAGTTTGTTTATATCTTCATTATTTTCTAAGTTATTAAACATCAAAATGGGTCCGGGACTTTATAAACACCCTGTATTTAAGCATTTAATCATTAATTTTATATGTAACTCAAATAGATGAATTAGTCTCATTCATAATTAGAATGACTGAAATATTTTCACCGCCATATTTGGATATTAAAAATAATTAAAAGCAAAGCGTAAAACTAGAGAAAAATTTTAGATAATGAGAGAAATATGCAAAGGCTGGAAAGCATTCGTATTAAAACAGTTCTTATTCTTTAATCGTTTTTTTTTTCCCTTTAATATCTTCCTTCTTTGAAGGAAACGTGTTCTTTTGCTTTGTTGGACTTTTCTCTATTTGCTGAATATTTCATGAGATAGAAACCCATTAAATCCAGATCGTAAAATTCGGTGATAAAAATGGAGCACTTGAAATTGAGAGTTAAAGTTTCCTTGTTCTTTTTTTATACTTTTGAAATTGACAAAATCAGACCCTAATAGGTTTTCTTTAAACTGCAGTCTTTTCTAAGACAATTATGAAGATCTGAATAGTGGTATTTCTTTTATGATTTTGTAGTTATAGATCTAGTTTTGACGTTGCATTAATGAATCCATCAGTATTTTATAATGCGCAATGTTTATTATCAGAATAATTTCACCTAACTAAACGTATTTATTACCGAAGTATCGTCATTAGAATTTTATTCGTGAAAGAGATTAAAGCATTTATTTTTAAAGCATTTTGTTACTGTATAAAGTTTTAAAAAACGGACAATAGTATAATGGACATTTTTTACAACTGGACTAAATAGTATAATTTGGTTTGCGTCTGCTTATTTGAATAGAAAAGTTCTCTCCAAAATGAGGCAACAGAAAATTAAAGGAAACATCTTCAGTGTGAAAGCTTTAGACTTCGTAAACGAAAAACATATGCAAATATTTGAAGTATTGTGAATACACTGATCTTTCTATCTTCAGGCGAAAGACAAAAAGATTTGCATGACATGGACCGAGCTTTAAGTAAAATTTCTTCCACCCACATTAAACTTTCTGTCGGAATATACTTGAATTAAAATCTATTTCCTAGGCGAAAATTTTAATTCTTTAAATCTCCTGTTTAATGGAAGTTTTCATTCTTGTAATTAGTTCAGATTTAGAACCTAAAAATAAAATAAGTGGATAGGTTTAAATTATACATATATAAGTTATTAGGATGTAATTATACATAAATAGTCATTGGATTGACAAGTCATTAGTATTTTTGAAGTAGGAAACACGAAAAATGAGCAGTACCCTCGGATCGAACATGTGCCTCTCGAATAAACACTGAGTGTGCTACCGTTACACCACGAAGGCTTGCAAAAAGGAAGAAGAAAATACCTTATATACACTATTTTTTAGGCAGGATTAGGGACCCAATCGCCAAGTCCAGGTGTCGAAGAATCATCATTCATCACCTTTTAGTTAGGGCGCGACTGTAGAATCATTAGGTTTTTTTAAACAAGAGACATGAAGTATGAGGAATGCCTTTGCCGGGACTCGAATTTGCACCTCTCGAATACGTGCCGAGTGTGCTACCGTTACTCCACGAAGGCATGCGGAAAGGAGGAAGAAAATACCTCATAAACGTAATAATTGTACTGGTGTTTTCCATAGATAATTTCAGCTTTTATTAATAAGAGGTAGCGGTTAAATATTTTCTCCTTTTGCATTGCTATCAATGTGCCTCAGAGTCAGCTATCTTATCTTATTTTTTTGCAAGCTTCAGCGGGAAGAAAAACGGTATGGCGTAAAACTTAAAGACTTACTTCAGCATTTACGATTTAGCCTTTTCGGTGGTGTTTTGCTTTGAAACAAACGCGGGTTGACATTCAACAAATTATCAATTATGAGAAACGCTATTCCCTGCAAGTATATGAAAATAATTATAATCCGTAGACCCCAGTAGCTATAACGATACGTGCAACAAGTTCCTCAGCACTTCTGACAGGGATTTTGCACACTAATGTCTTAAGGTAGGCCCAGAGAAAGTAGTCAATGCCGGTGAGGCCTGGTGATCTTGCTGGCCAATCTACCGTACCACCCTTGCCTATCCTAAGCTAAGGATACGTTTAGAACGTAATTTCGAACACCTCCTTTGATGACGATCGTCTGCTTTTCTTCTTACTTCTTGGTTTCTTCAGAAAGGGCATTTTTCGAATTAAACATAATAAAATGCTTCCAAAAATTTCCGTAACTCACAAAGGTGTTCCTGCGCTAAGTTTAAAAAGCTTTTGTATATGATAATGAATTTTTTTAATATACTTGATCTGAGACTGATAGATAACAATGCAAGCTCTCAATTTAATAAGAAGTTATTATATTTGGAATATATTACATTTTATTATGTAGTGAAATACGGTGCTACTAATGCATGGATATACTTCTCAAAGAAAAAAGGAATAAATAGCAGTAATACAGATACAAAGTAGGAACATGTAGCATATATTTCACGAAATAAGAAGAAACACTACATACATAACCGAAGCAAAATAAAGAAAGAAAATTGTATTCTATGGCAGACAAACCAATTTTCAAAGCATACAGTAAGCCAATGACCGTTTTCAAAACACACCAGTTTTCAAAGAAAGCCAATAATCGTCTGAGACGTTTTTGCTTATTTAAACTCCTTTTAGCGAAGATTTAAGTTGCAGAGAAAAGTCTCATTTTCAGGTAGCGTTTAGTAAATAATAAACAAACAAATAAACAAAGCTTCCCCACCTACGAGAGGATCTTCTTTAAGTTAATTTGTTCAAAAGAATAAATTCTTATACCATGAATTCGACTCTGATAATAAATGGCAAATTTTTTAAATGCTATCTATGATGTATTTCATAAATATGACTGAATTCCTGGTATTAAATCACAGATTTGGATAAGGACACTTTTTACAAAAAAAATTAAGATCAATAAAATTATTTTGTGTATTGTTTTGAAAAAAAAAAAAAAATTGCTAACGTTTGAAGGAGCCCGTAGCAAAAATTGATATAGATGTTGAGTGATGCATATATTAATATATATTGCATAAATATAGTTAAATATAAACTGGCACGCCTAAAACTTTCTTTTTCAACAAAATTACACTGGTGTCCAAAATTAAGGTTACGAAGACAAAATGCGTGACATCTCGAAAAATATTTGGTTTATATTAACAAAACTCCTTACAAAGAAGCCGAATGCTGTTGGACAGACACACCGGGTGAAGGACCTCCCACCGAGGTCCTCATTATACGGGACCCATTAAGAGTTTGAAATATC
This sequence comes from Stegodyphus dumicola, assembly GCF_044657685.1. Lineage (NCBI taxonomy): Eukaryota > Metazoa > Arthropoda > Arachnida > Araneae > Eresidae > Stegodyphus > Stegodyphus dumicola. The sequence goes on along the minus strand of NC_140772.1, from coordinate 12,522,008 downwards.
CAACACCCGTGGGACCTCGTTCTCGCAGGCGCAACCCCCGCAGTCCCCGTCCGGCTTTTAATAAGCATTGCCCAGAACGCTTCGTTGCTAATTTTAAAACGCTGTCACCTTGCCTCCGGGCACCACTCCATCGGCAAAACCACATTGTATTAAGGTGCTCTGTCCGCTTTGTCAGTCCCCGCCACGAAAACTGAATGGGGTCAAACCCCCGGGAACTCAGTCGACAAATGCACCATGTAGCTGCACCACAGCCGAAGGAACAGACACGACAGTACCAGTACGGTCCCTGCCAAGCCTGAACCAACCTGAGTACAATACTCGGGTTCTAGTCCTGTGAAGATAATTTGTATACCCCCGTGGTTGAGACTGCCTAGGTACAGATCCTAGCCAGTACTTCCCAGGCGTTCGCCTGAGTCAACCCCCGGGGGGGGGAAATGCTGTTGGACAGGTAATAGTCCTAGTCAATAGTAACAAGGTTTTAAAATACAACGGTGGGTGAATATTTTGAGATATGCGAACGAAATCAATCTTGGCCAAAACATGACACCTCGTATTTCCAGAATGGCGAAGTTAATAAGCTACACAGCTTTAAATTTATAACACGCCTCACAAGAATTCTCATAATGACAATGATGTTGTGGATTATAGCCACAAACAATTTTATGCAGCTCACAAAAACATTTCAAACATGTCTTGTTGGAAATATGATGCTGCAAAGACTTCAAGTGTTTAGTTATTTGAAATTCCACTTACAACAAGTACCTTTCGTTTAAAACCAAACCAAGGTCTTATGTCGGCGACTTCACTAGCCACACCATACGGCAACATATACTTAGTCCGGAAAATGATTCTCCAGTGAAGCTCTGTGCAGCCTCGCTTTAAAAATAAAATCCTGGGAACTCATAATATAACAGCTCACTGGAAAAGCCTCTCAGAGGTTAAAAAAAAATGATCCCGTAACAGAGTGCCGTCATGGTGCTTGTGTCGAAGTCATGCATTTGAGCATGACCGTTCAATATTATGATTCCTCACACAGAGATTCCATTTCACCAAAGTGGGCGATTTCTGTTATGTCGGAGAGATAACAGCTTGTCCCTGGCTTTCTCCAGACGACTATTTGTCAAGCATCATTCTATGTTCTAAATCTCAGCTCATAACTGAGGAGGGTTTTACTCTCATCTTAATGTGCCTAACAATGATGCGCCTGGCTAAAATGAAACCGGGTTTTTATCCGAGATCTGTTGCGGATATATATCGTGGACTACCAGACGTAAAGGCTCTTCTCTGCTGGGAGTCCTTATTCAGTTTGCCTGCAGATTTTGTTGCAAACGCAATTGTGGCATTCTAAAAGAACTTTCTAGTCTTTATTTTCTGTGATATGGTACTTTTAATGTCATTTACTTATCCTCTGAAAGTATCGTGTCTTTTGGATACCCTTGACACAACTTGTTGGTGGTGATATGTGTAGTTTATAATCTATCGGAAAGGCAAAATCATTTGGTATTGCACAGTAGCTTAGATTATAAAAAAAATTCACTGTAATGATAGGATGTTATGCTCTTTGGTCATAGGCTGACCATTTCGAAACATTGATTTTTTTTAACGTGATATTCTTTCGTACTGATGCACTCATGTGAGCAACAAACTCAGACAGCATGAAAAACGCTGCAAAATGTAAGGCAATGTGAGAAGAAAATGGCTCATGGATTAAATTCTTGCGATCTTACAGTGGCATATTTCCATCTTTTCCGAAATTCTTTTGCATTACTTAATGAGTTAGCACAAAAGCTGGATTCTCATGGATTAAATTCTTGCGATCTTACAGTGGCATATTTCCATCTTTTCCGAAATTCTTTTTCATTACTTAATGAGTTAGCACAAAAGCTGGATTAAAGCTGGATTCTCATGGATTAAATTCTTGCGTTCTTACAGTGGCATATTTCCATCTTTTCCGAAATTCTTTTGCATTACTTAATGAGTTAGCACAAAAGCTGGATTAAAGCTGGATTCTCATGGATTAAATTCTTGCGATCTTACAGTGGCATATTTCCATCTTTTCCGAAATTCTTTTGCATTACTTAATGAGTTAGCACAAAAGCAGCATTGCCTATGGAAAGAACCAATATACAGTGCCGATTAACCGGGTGCGGATTATCCTTGCATCACTAAGCACACGCCCGCACACTTAACGCTATGAAAGAGAGTGTGAAAACACAACACGTGCAAGTCATAGCATGCACTAGAAACGGCTGAAGTGCGTCTTTAGGTTTAGTCTCAACGATTACTTTGTCTTCTCATAATTCTTGCTGAGGAAGATGATGATTTAATAAAATTTTATAAAATGTTAACTGTACTGGATGCCATTATACGGAGTAGCAAAAGCTTGGCCGTAAGTACAACCAATAACACTTATTCGATCATAGAGAAAGGTTCCTGCGAATATAAAAAATCTGAGATTTACCTATTGTGAAAGCATCGAGGCAATAACTGAAGTTGTATGCCGAAAAATTAAAAATCGATCGGGAAAATACCGAGGTTTGATTCAATGACGATTCGACTGAGCTGGACTTTCAGTGCTTGAGTGACATTTATCTCGTTTCAAACGTCAAAACAACATAAGAGGCAGAGTGGCAGTGAAAATGACAAGCGAAGACGGCGCTTACAATTGCATTAGTCCTGAAACAGCAATGAGTTTTGTTGAAACTCTCTTGAACTTCGTTGACCAAAGGGGATTCGAATACAACTATAAAATAACACTTCGAAACTTACGTAGCAAATTCGACAAATATTTAAACGCCTTCAAAAATAAAGTAACATTACTGATAGTTTTGAAGAACAAAATACACACAATACGTAAGAAAATTAATAGTTTAGCTTATCCATTTTTCTAGTATTGCATTTGTCTTAGCGATGCCAGCAAACCTAATCTAGAATAATTATTTTGTATACCTTTTTGCACTTTTCTGAATTGAATAGTTGGCCTGTTTTTGTGAATTTTATTGGTTTTACTTGAGTTCTATATTGTAATATGTGCATTTAAGGCAGTATTTTATAATAATTTTCTTTGACTTATTTTTGAATGTTTGATTTATTTTTGAATGAATGTGGTTTTTGAATTGGAAATTTTTCATATCTTTATGTTGGCTTTATTCTTGTACTGTATTTCTATCGCGTTGCCAGCGAACCTTATGTAGAGTTTTTATATTACTTGGAGTGGTTTTGTTTTTAAACCAAGTTTATGTTTTGTATTGTAATAATATCTCAGGTTCAGTGTATTTTATGATAATATTGTTCAGTTATCAAAGTTATTGGTTCTTAATTATGAATTCATATGAAGAAATTTTATTTGGCAGTTTATTATTGTCTTAGTTTATCTTTATGCATTTTTTTCTAAACTGAATGGTTCTTCTTGATATTGTGAATCTAATTGAAATTAATTGTATATAATACAGTAATGGATGTATTATATTTTGTTTGTTTGTTTGTACCATAGTTTTTATTTAAATTAGTTGGACTCAGTTTTGAAAGTATTTCGTATTTTCAGTACAAATTATGAAAGTATACTCGGTTTATTGTTTGAATGCTATAGGTACTACTTGTAACATGCTTTCTTTAGGGTCTATTAATGACTATGTTACTTATGTCCTTGTGTTCTTGAAGGCCTTGTATGCCACTGTAAACTTATTCTGCTTAGTTATAATAAATAGCTTCTGGAGGCAGAGGCTTTAATCCGTGTAAGGCAGACATCATGTCAGCTAGGTAATGGAGCCCCTGTTCTCTGGTTAACGGTTAACAGTTTAGCTTATCCGTATTTTGCAGTTATCCGTGAACTGCTTCCCCGGCATTAAAGCGGATAATTGAGTGTACACTGCAATATTATAACTATGACTACAGAATTACACGAAAAGTGAAATTTCTATGAATAAGTCACTATTTATTGTGCTTTATATGAGTTATTTAAATGCTTTCATTTTAACAATATTTGATATTTCTCTTTTATACAGACGCCCTTCACGAATTATCTTCAGCGTCCCATACAACGTGGTTGTCATGGTTACCTCTAGCTTGGAGTGTCAAGTTAGCTTACATTTGGAATTTTTTATGGCATTGAAGGTACTTTATCGGTACTGGAAATCTCAGTTTTCATGGGTGCTCGACAAGATGTTTGTCATTGCGGTGAACGCCAGATATTTCAGAAGAAAAGTGCCTGAATGTATTCTTTTCCCTGTACATATCATCAGTTAAAAATCCCTATATTCTGCATAAAAATATTAATCATATCACTATTTATATTATTATATATTATCTATATGGTATAACTATTTATATATTATCTATATGGCAATCCAATGCATAAAATGTAAGAATTAAAAACCGAATAAATTTACGAAAGTGGTTTATAAAATGGGTGGAAAAAATATCTATTAATATATTTACATTATGAAACTAGTTTTTAAAGCATTTTCCGAATTTTATTACAAAGTTTGCAATTAAAACTCTCATTAACAAACATAATATTGAGTATATGCATCTATATTAGTTTTTAAATTCCTTTATATGTTTAAATATTTTCCCTAAATTTGCAAAACAGTTTTCTAAACTTAGCTACAAGATCAGTTGCAACGCAAATGTTACGACCTAAGCCTTTCAGAACATAATTTTTAATTAAGCCTTATTAACATGGCTCTTTTCATAAACATAACTATTGGGAAATATTAAATATGATCCTTTTTTATGATGATTTGTTATAAAAAAAGTTCTTTATAAGAGAATAAGCTGACAGAAGTGTTGACATATTACATCCAAAACAGGTCAAGATTTTGCAAGAAACTAATCCTTTTCAATAATAATAATACAAATTATAAAATAGATCAAAAATGAAAATAATTGCATTTTTGATAAAAAGCATCAACTTTCAAACTTTATTAATCAGGAGCTCTTATTTATCTGTAATTCGTTCTCACTGTACTCCATGGCCCACCAGCGGCCGAGCGGTAAAGTCGCTGAACACTGGTAGTTCGGTCCGAGGTTCGAATCCCGCGAACGGGCTGGCTGCATGGGCGTTTTCGTGGTTTTCCCCATGTGTAACGTGTATACGAGCTAGTTTCCCTTAGAAAGTCCTCCACGAAAGGGATCCCTTCCCTTAGGCAGATAGCCCTCGTGTGCTTTGCCATAATTAAATACACACACACATACACACATTATACTCCATGTTTTCCCCTTTTATACAATGAATCAAGAATCTATCGAAAAGAACTCTTTAAAATCCGTTAATATAGGATCACCACGCAGTTTTAATAGGTTCAGTATTTAATTAGCAATAACAAACTCATGAATGTTTTTGAATTTTAAAAAATTAATTCGGAGTGTAACTTTTGCTACAAATCTAAGCATACTGTACTATATGTAATTGTGTTTTCAGTCAGAAAATAAAATTTTAAACAACTAATTTGGAGTGTAACTTTTGCTACAAATCTAAGCATACTGTACTATATGTAATTTTGTTTCCAGTCAGGGAAAAAAAAAAAAAAAAAAAAAAAAAAAAAACCTTGTACACCTTAGATCAACCACTTTTATTTTCTTGAGTCTTTCGTTATAGATTTTAATATCAAAAAAAACCTTTGGTTAACTAAAAATACATACTAAACTCGGTGAAGTATTGTCTATGTAAACGTCTCAGATGCTTGTTGTCACTTCCACATGTAAGATGTCTGAAAAACGGAGTGTTGTTTTTTAGGCGTTTAAATATGAATATTGCTGGATATGAAATGTTTGTTTATAAGCAGCATATGCTTGAAATGTTAATTGATGTTGTTATACGTTCACATTTATATTTTACCTTGTATTTTGCGTTTATAATAACGCATCCTTTATAAAAAAAAACATTTTGGAATTATTTTATAAATATTATAATTTTTTGCTTGCTGATGCTAACGTATCATGATACAATGTGAAGCTTGTTATTTAATACATGTATTACATGTACACACATGTCTAATACAATGTGTATAATACATTATACATTTATTCCAAGGTATGTCCTATAATGACTGAAAACTGTATATAAAATATGCCGTTTTATAAAGAAACATCCAAGAACAAATGTAAAATAAATATGAATTGATTTTGAATGTTTTGTTGTTATTTACTTATGCTAGTTGTAAATTTACAAAGTTTAAATAGACTTTTTCCCAGTGAATGCTTACAATTATTATTTTAATTCAGATCAAAAGGAATTCGGCAAATACATTTCGGCAGTAATAAGTTTCAGAGTAATCATCCATGAATTCATAGCAACACAACAGCAAATAATATTTTTATTTAAAAGTTATTTGGATTATGAAATTTTGAAATCGGTGAGATTTCAAAATTTCATATTCGCTTTCTTAAATACGCTGAAAATGTTTATTAACATCAAATGTATTTTTATGCCATTTTAGAAGTAGAAAACTATTTTAAATTTTAGATGCATCTTACATAAAGAAGAAAATAATAATTACATTCGCAATGTTCCTTCGCCATTTCGTTTTAAGAACAAATTACCATTACTTATTCTCTCACGTGCAAATTTTTTATACGCATGTATGAACAAAAATAAAGGAAGCAGCATTTATAGCACTTCATAAAAATTATTTGAAAGAATTTTCTGGTTTGGTTTGGTTTTATTAGATTACGTCAGAGCAATATCTGCCTTAAGGGAGGAATGCCTTCGTGGAGGACTTTCTAAGGGAAACTGGCTCGTACGCACATTACACATCGGGAAAGCCACGAAAACTCCCATGCAGCCGGCCCGTTCGCCGGATTCGAACCTCAGACCGAACTACCAGTTTTCAGCGACGTTACCGCTCGGCCACTGGTGGTCCCAAAAGAATTTTCTGAATTTGTTGTCAGAATGTGAGAAAACACAGCAGTACACAACCGACAACTAAAGGGAAACACTTCCAGCAGCGTAAAGATTATGAAACAACATTCTTTAACATCACTTCTGCGTAGCTTTGTAGCAAAATAATTTCTACACAAATTTGTCATAGCGTAGCAACAAGCAACATTCAAAACTATATTAAATCAGTCATATTGCTTTAATGAATAATTTTATTTTATTTAGAATAAGAAATCAAGCTTTATTCATTTTACTGCAAGCATTTTTTCTACGCTTTTGTCTACGCTTTTGTCATAATATAAGAAGATGGGGCCCACACATTCTCCGGTTCAGTCTCAGAGAGCCAACATTTGAAGATTTTCGATAATTGTAAAATAAAGTATCATAATTGAAAGTTTTCTATCATTTTATATTTTGATTTTTTTTTTTTTTTTTTTCTTTTCTTTTTTTGTAATAAAACGCATTCTTTATACTTAAGGTCCCGCACTTTAAACAACTGCGCTTAACAGGAGTTAAATACCTCAGATCTATTGTGAAGTAGGAAAACAAAAAAAAAATTAATCAAATTCAGAATTTTTTCAAATTAAATGAAATTTTAATTAATGTCATGCTAAAAATACAGCTAATTTTCTAGCATTTTAATCAGTAAAAAAGATTGGGATAACCTGAAAATAAATTTTATAAGTTCTAAAAATCCTCATCTTTTGAACTATTTTATGATTCAGTTAAATCAGTTTTACTTTTGCGCTTCGTTTTCAGTATTTTGTATTTCTTAATATTTACATGGATCAAACATTAAGTAATAAATGTCTCCACGAATGCCTGGCAAATATATATCTCAACAGAACGTTTTAAGTTGAGATATATATTTTTATATAGATATAAATTATATAGAGATATAAATTTTACTTTGTGGGAAGTAGAATGTTTATCTGAAATAGTTATCTCTTCCAATGAAAAACGAGAGATACATAGTTACAATAACCGTTTAGGTATTTTAACGAGCATTTTAGGTTTAACAGCTGAGAAATTTATAAACTGTATTAAATTAATTTTAATAGCAGATAAATTTCTATGTGAAGTTAAATAAAGTGTTCTCTTAATCGTTTCTGAAATGTTAATGAATTTTTCATATTTATCCTTTTCAAATTTTGTATTTTTAAAAATAACATTCCATATATTTATAATCCTTTTATTGAAACTTTACTCCCACAAAATAAGTATTGGAATCATCTGACTTGAAATGAATTTCAGTTAATGATGCAAGAGCTTAGTTTTTTATTTTGCTCTCTCCACAACTATAAGATTATACAACTAAAAATTAAACAATCCAAACCCATTTCAATTTAAGTAACACTCTGTAGGAGTCCCTGATTTCAAAACTAAAAATCTCGAAAACAAAGCAATATAAAGGAATACAACAAGCGGTATATTTATTGTCAAAACTGTAAGATTGTTGCACAGAAGTTTTTAAATAATAGTTACAAAATCTCGAAACAGATGGTGCTGTAATCGCAGAACGTAGGACAATAAATAGTGCTCTAAAAGACGTAAGAGCAATCCCACCGTCTTCTATTCTGTCCTTTTGGGCCAACTGTATTGTACTCAATCTATTTGAAGCACCCTCTTACAGACAACACATCTGGAACACAGCATGAATTATTCGTGCTAATCTCGGCATATAGCGAAAGCTGAAGAAGTTGGAGTAAGAACGATCAGTTGCGCCATTGAAACGTGAAAGTTGGTTCGCGCTTGGAAAGAAGATGTTTAAATTATTTATACCATTGAACGTGCATTTTTGGCACTGGTATACCAGAGGTTAGATCACAGTCCTGTGGCAACGCGGCGTAAACACGACTGAATGTTTCCAAAGGACTCGGTGTGAAAAACCATTCACAGGCTCTTCGCTAAATGTCCAAAGGAAAGGCAGCATGGCCGATGATCTGATAGGGAGTTTGGGTGGCAGGCAAACTGTAATTACTCCTGAAAATGTCGTAACATTTTCTGGAATTATTCAGAAAATCCAAGGATATCCTTCCGGAGAATTCAGCGGCCGAGCGGTAAAGTCGCTGAACACTGGTAGTTTGGTCCTAGGTTCGAATCCCGCGAATGGGCTGGCTGCATGGGTGTTTTTGTGGTTTTCCCCATGTGTAACGTTTATACGAGCCAGTTTCCCTTAGAAAGTCCTCCACGAAGGCATCCCTCCCCTTAGGCAGATAGCCCTCGAGGCTTTGCCGTAATTAAATAACCTAACCTAACCTAACCTAACCTTCCGGAGAATTACCGTAGAGGTCTGTTTGACGCACGCAGGAAATACTGAGAAACAGTTTACACATCTTTCCATTCAAAATCCAAAGTCACCAAGCGCCAGCGTACAGCACCCTTTTGTAACTATTATTTCGATTCGAAACTTTTGCATATCATTCTTACAGATTTCATAATAAATATGCCACTTGTTGTATTCCTCTACCGATTTTTTGTTTCGAGAATTTTTATTTTGAAATCAGGATCTCCTTTGCTGAACACCCTGTATATATACTTTAAACAGTCGGAAAATGGTAAAGAACTGTAAATTAAACAAATAACATAACCAACTTCCATTTATGTACCACTATACAGGCATTACTTGAATTCGCTTATTTTAATTTAAACCTTACCCATTATTTCACTATTTCATTTTATATAACTCGTGCACTTTTGAAACTCAATGGGAAATATGCATATATATACATGTGTAACTTAACCCCATACAAATTCTATAAACATAGAAGCTTAACGTTCACCCAAGCAAGATGTTAATAATGTAACTTAAAATTTCCGAAGGAATTACAAATTAATTCACAACATTTATTGCTAATAGCTGAATATTGAATGGAAATGAAATCAGAAATTAGCGGTTGCAGAAATAAAGTACTTCAACAAAGACCATAAATTCTTCTGTAGAGACATTACGTTATTTGGAAGCAGGAGAGAAGAAAAATCAGCAATGCCCTTCTCGGGATTCGAACCACGGACCTCTCTCGACCGCCGAGCGTGCTGACCACTACACTACGATGCACCTGCAGATGTTCCTCATTACAAACATAGCCATAAATGTCGCAAGTAAAAATTGTTCTTTAACTATTGCAAATCATTTTTGATTATTTTCATTTCACAAATAATAGACATTCATCAAGTATGTTTTGCGATGTTACTTTACATGCCAATTAAAATTAATAAATATTAGGAAGACGAAAAAGTTCCTTATGATAATGTGTATTTCAAATGTATACTTTTCTGTTCTAAAGGAATGTATTACGTCCAAAACTTCAGATGTTCCTCATTACGAATATAGCCATCAATGTCGCAAATCAAAATTGTTCCCTGATTATTCAAAAAGCATTTCTGACTATTTTCATTTCACAAAGCATAGAGATCCCCGAAGTATGTTTTGCAACATTGCTTTACATGCCAATTAAAGTGAGTAAATATAGGGAAGAGAAAAACCTCATGATAATGAGTATTCAAATGTGTACTTTTCTATTCTGGAGGAATGTATTACTTCCAAAACTTCAGATGTTCCTCATTACAAACATAGCTATCAATCTCGCAAATCAAAATAGTTATTTAATTCAAAAACATTTTTCACTACTTTCATTTCACAAAGCATAGAGATTCCGCCAAATATGTTTTCGACATTGCTTAAAATTAATAAATATAAGGAAGAGAAAAACCTCATGATAATGAGTATTTAAATGTGTACTTTTCTATTCTGGAGAAATTTATTACGTTCAAAACTTCAGCTGTTCCTCATTACAAACATAGCCATCAATGTCGCAGTTCATATGAAATATTAAATTAATAAAAATGCATGAATACTATTTCAGAAGTTATGTTTATAAGAATCACTAATGAATGCCAGATTAATACACACACATGTATATATATATATATATAATATTTTAGAAACATTGATGGCGTACTACACTAATATCCAAAATTACTTTTATATGCATCAGAAATCACGGATTCCTCACAAACTCTGAATTAAAATTTTATGAATTTTTGTGGAATGACAGACAGCACCATAACACAAACACAACAGAAAAAAAAAAAAAAAAAAAAAAAATGCATATGATATAATAGTGTAGCTTGAAGCAGTAAAAATGGTAACATTACGATACAAACAGAGCTCAGAACATGAAATACCACATAAAAAAAGAGCTTATGAATGTAATGTGTAATGGGATCTCCGCTGACTTGTATACATATGTCACAACATGTTTTCGTGCTGGCAATAACGTTGTTAAAACGATTTTAAACTAAAAAATCGACTCATCAAAAGAAAACCTGGTCCATTGCGGTTCAATCACGGTTTTGATGTTCTTTGGACCAGTTAAAGCGATCTTTCTTTTCTCTGTGAAGACAGGAAAAGAATTACTTTTGATTATCTACCATACGGGCCTTTTCCATTAAGCCTTCTGTGTGCAGTTTAAAGTGATAAATAGTAAGTTCCAGTGGCGGCAGCAAGCGCTCTGAACTTAACTGCCGAGCAGTTATCCTATTACGATGTGAAGTTACTATCTGATATCGATCTTGAAAAACAGTTACTCATTTAAGACCTTGTTTAGGCTTCTTTACAGCAATTTTAGGATTTTTGTAATTGCTTTCATCGCATAGAAATTGTCTGCCTTGAAATATCTATACATTTCCGAGTTTAAACGATTTTCTTTCCTGCTTATAAATCGGCGATGATTCACCACTTCCTAATGATATTCCGGATTCATACTGAACTGCTTTGAGTCCTTACACACTGAAATCAAAAGCTCTATTGCAGAAATTCACTCAATATTCACATTGCGCAACGAGCTTGATTCACTGTCGGATGATGTACAGCCTTGATTTGCATGTAGAAAACTGTTTGAACATCTTTGATTGAATTATGCTAATTAGGTCTGTCTTTTACACGTTCGTGGTAAAAATGAATTACATCGATAAGATATTTCTCGGTATTTCGTTATTTCTGTGCATGTAAAGATAAATTTTGACTTGAGTGTAGATGCTTAAGCGGATTCATACACCTTAAAACCCATAAGATCTTTGAATATGTGACTGTTGCAAGAATTGGGATAACTTATTTATTTTAAAAGCAATTACTTCCAACTTTTTACAGCTGGCTACATAATATAGCTGCATTCTGAAATAGTAATCGGAAAGTTTGTGGTGTCACAAATATTTTTATAATTTAATCCGCTTTGTGACAAAAGTTTTCGTAATGTTTCCACCTTGCGCGCACAGTTTAAAACATTATGTTGCATAATTTTATAACTTTTATGACATTTGAAAACTACTGTGAACCAAAAATTCTAAGAATTTCATGTTAAATATTGATTTTGTTTGGAGCTGAGTATATGAAATGTACTTTATTAAAACAATCTGTAATGTGTTCCTGCATAAATTTTTCAATATTAAAATATTCGTCAGATTTTGGGTTCATTTAGAATATAGTGTCCGTATAAAGAATTCCATCCAATTTCAAGTATGTACCATTAGCCATTTTTAAAATATCATGCGCGCAAGGTGGAAACACGACGAAAAATTTTGTCACAAAGCGGATTAAATCACAAAAGTATTTGTGGCAACACAAACCTCTGGTTACTAGTTTCCGAAGCAGCAATATTATGTAGTCAGCTGTAAAAAATTGGAAGTTATTGCTTTTAAAATAAATAAAATATCCTAATTCTTTCAAAAGTCAAATATTCGAAGATCATAAGGGGTTTAATGAGTATGAGCCCCCTTAAAGAAGAGAAACAGCAGGCTAGCTACATTTAGAAGCAGAAAGTGAGTACAATGTATTCAAGACGATGTTCAAAGTGAACTTGTTCCGAGTAGAGTGCCATTTTGATGAGCAATTAATTACTCTCTAAAATTATTACTGGGTCGCCCAGGTAGTGAGCTTAGGGCGCAGCAAGGTTCTCCTTACAAAACAAAGTTTTCCAGACCTTATACGGACTACGCCAGTTCAAAAACCACAAACGAGGACAAACAACGATCCAGCGATGTCCCAACTAAACTACAAAGAAAATTAAGCAGCAGATATTAAAACTAAGCACAGGGAAACCAGGCCCCGGGTCCGAGTAACTAAAAAGTTAATATAAAGCAACAAAAGAACTTCAAAATATACATTCAGCCAGCATTTCAAAATACAGCTGCTGAATAAAGTTTCTTTTCATAACCCACAAGGAAAGAAGAAAAACGGTACCTTTCCGTTTCGACGGCCCAAATCTCGTCAAGCAGACTTTATTGGCGACAACATACAGAATACACATAAAAAATGCTAACAAATGTTAGTTCTAATAATGTTTTATTTTGAAGGCATAAACATTTTAATATCGTTTAAAATTTTGTAAAAAATCCAATAAATAAAGACAATAAATTTGTAAAATGATATTAATTTAAGAATTTATTATGCTTTCATGTTTCAACATCCTGATTCGCCTTTTCATATCACGTGACCCCAAGTGATCTTATCTCACTAACGCTACAAAAATATAATTCTCTACGTAAATTTCAAGTTAAATCTTAATTTGGAATACAAGTTTAAATACAAGAATTATTTCAGTATTTACGAATAGCTTACACAGAAATTATGTAAAACCGCAGTGCTTTACTTCGCGGTGCATTCTCATTAGAATGGATGAGTTTAACCCTTGACTTTGACTTTTCTATATTTTCGCCTTCAGGTGAGCTGTGTGATAGCATCCTGATTGACTTAATTATAGCGAATGGCCATATGGCATAAAATTAAACTATTTGGTAAAAATTCCATGTAACTGCATGCCAATATTGAAAGAAACAGTCATTCTGATAAGAAATGGCTGCGAAATGTTTTCAAAATGAGGCGTAAAGGGTTTCCAGCGAGGATATTACGTTTGGCATCAGTTGTATCATTATTGGCGACTTTAATACCTGCGCCGGCAAAACGGAAAAGTACCAGAAAAGCATAAAATAATCGCAACTAATCAAAATGGTATGTTAAGAATTAAATAAAACTTTAAAAAGTATTAGTAATGAACACAACACCACAAACACCCACTCAAACACACAAATCATACAATGCCAATGGCTTTTTTATTGTTGTTAATTAGCTTCATGATCTCATATACTGTTCGTTTTGCTTTAAATATACCATTTTTCATAAAATTCATATTCGCTCCATCAATATGTCTGGTTAATTCACATTCCGTAATAAAGTACACATTGTCTCCAACCTTTGTACACACTCTACATAAATCACTACCTTGAATATGAAATCTTTTCAAATAAAAGGGAAATCCCATGACCTGTAATTAACTGGTTCAAATGAATGTCATTATTGATATTCATATTCCTCTTGGGAATAAAGGTCTTCATAAATATATTGTTTCTATCAGAGTTTTCTCATTGTATTCTCCATTATCAACAATGTCGCACTTCATAACATTAATACATCTCCTCCTGGAGTCTTGGTACAACTAATAATTTCAGTATCAGTACTTGTTGTTGCCTCCTTTGCTAAGACATCCGCCCTCTCATTGCCCAAATAACCAATATGGGCTTTAACCCAGTTAAAACGTAATCGATGTTTCTCCTCCAATTGTACAACCAATTTTTTAATAACTTGAATATTTAAGTTTTATTGCTCGGGGTTGGAGAGTGCTAGAAGAACTGGCATACAATCAGAATGTATTATAATCACATGCGATTCATTCAAATTCCTTACAAGCCACTCTAAAGCTTTTTGTATAGCAATCAGTTCGTTTTGATACACCGAATTTTGTTTTCTAATTTAAACTTCGCATGTTCAATCTCTAGTCCATGATAAAATGCCAAGCTACAAATGCCAAGCCAATTTTTCCCTACAACCCCGAGCCATCCGTATAGACATAGATGTCATTAAATACAGGAATACATCTATTAAAAGTAATTGATATCCTTCCTCTTGGATGTAAAAGATGACAATTAAAAATATTAAAAGTAGTATTAAAAACAATATCATCTGTATATGAATAAAAGTCAATCTTAAAGTTCGATCTCAATAAAACTTTTTATAATAAAATTCATAGGACAACGAGAAGGGCAAAATGCCCGCAAGTATATTAGCAATTTCCGTAAGAGCAGTTCTGA
This sequence comes from Stegodyphus dumicola, assembly GCF_044657685.1. NCBI lineage: Eukaryota > Metazoa > Arthropoda > Arachnida > Araneae > Eresidae > Stegodyphus > Stegodyphus dumicola. The sequence continues at coordinate 12,506,983 of NC_140772.1, read as the reverse complement.
AAGTTCCTGTGATTGCAGCAGCCAGCCTCTCTGGATAAAATTCAATTTATTCCTCAATCTCAGCAACTCCGCCGCCCTAGAACCCCAAGCGCCAACACCGTACATTATAATAGGAGCAATAACACATTCGTAAATCTGTTTCATAGTTTTACTCTTAATGGCTAAAATCTCACCAGAAAAGGATCTTTTATAAAATTGCAAAATAGTATCAGTTTTTTTATGAACCATATCAAAATGATCCTTGAACTCTGACTTATCATCAAAAATAACTTCAAGAAACTTTAGATTCTTCCCTAGCTTTACCTTCTCACCTTTATAACGCAACTTGGGATATCTAGCATGTATACCTTCCCGCGAGAAGAACATAGCCTTAGTTTTGGCGATATTTAATTTCAATTTTCTATTCAAACGCCATTCTTCTATAATATCCGAAATTTTCACAATTCTCAAGAGAGGACTCAGCCATCAAAACTATTAAATCATCATCATAACATAGAAATTTTGCATTAATAGGTAATTCCTTGTGTAATAAGTAATTGATAACCAGGTTCTAGAGCAGCGGAGAGCTATTCGACCCTTGTGGGCATCCGTTTTTTATCTTAAAGTAACAATAGCTATCCAGATCGGATCTTACTGAAAAACCAATCGTTCTGTCCTGAAAGTAGTTTATAATCATACAATAACAATCACAAGGAATTCCAAATTGCAAAAATACGCGCAGGAGGGAGGGCCAGTCAACCGAGTCAAATGTTTGGATATCAAAGGATACCACAACAACATGATCATCTATTCTTCGTTCTTTGATATAAGTACTGAGCTCAAACAAAGCATCATCTGCAGAAAAGCCCGTTTTAAATCAGAATTGATTCTAGGACATCAGATTTCTCTTAACAACAAAGTGATTCAATCTATTTGAGATCAAGATGTCCAAGATTTTCGACAAATCGACAAGGCAAATCGGACGATATTTCTTACTTTCTTTTGGTATAAGAATAATCTTGCCCATTTTCAATGATCGCGGAAATACACGTAATTTAAGACATCCATTATACAATAATAAATAAAATCCTGTAAAGTTTAGGAACAAACTATTTAACATAAAAGAAGTTATATTATCAATACATGGAGCATTTATATTCTTAGTCTTTTCACTGCTGAACCAACTTCATCTTCTGTAAAATCACCATCGGCATCATTACACATAGTCAAAAATTCCTCTCCATTTAAAATCCGCAATATCTTCACCTTCCCATCATCATATTCCTCTAAATCCAAAATCTTTTTAATAATTTCAGCTGAGATCGCCTAAGCATTTTCCATTCGGTTACAATCCTTTCTATGGTAGATCTGACAAGTCTTCAATTTATTGGTTGCCACCTAAAAAAACCATCATAATATTTTGCAGTGTTGATAAAACAATTCATTCTACTTCCATGCTTAACACGCTTAATCTGCTTCTTATATCGGACTGGTTAATCTTTGGATTATGGTAACTTGGCGAATTTTTGGCGAAAAGTTGGCGACCAACCCTGTTACAGCAACCTGCTAGTTTTCCTTTGGATGCCCTTTTGTTTTCGCGAAGTAAAGGCATTTTTCTTTTTTTTTTTTACTCAACATTTTCTTCCAACAATCTGCTAGCCGAATTACGCTTATGCTAGAACTTTTATGGAATAAAAGTGTTTAATCATGACGAAGATTAGGTGAGAAATTGCAGAATCACAAACTGCTTGCCGCTTTTCTAAGAATTGCACATTCATGATATCCATATACAAGTCGACCTATTTTCACTTAAAAAAACATCCCAGAATTGCACAAAAATGGCATTGCGCACACTCTTGACTTTATCCATGTACACTGCTAAAGTCCTAGTTAGTAACCTTTATCGCCTTACCAAAATGTCGCCAAACTACCTGTTACCATATTCCAAAGTTTAGCCACCGGGCTAATTCTCTTTTATACAATATTTTCCTCGCAATTTTAACAAACGCAGAAATTGTAACAATCTGAGAGCTCTTCCTCAATACTCTACCTCTTCTTTTACTTGTATCCAAAGCTTCAGCCCACCAATCATCAAGAACATATTCATTACGTTTAATTTTAAGACATTTATCAGCTCTTTCCTTTATAATGCATTCTAACTCGTCTACCAAATCATTAAAACCTTTTTCATTATCAATCAAAATCAACTTCCTATGCTGTCGAAAAATTTAATTTTTAATCCTTCGATAAAAACTCTGAACTCTTCTTGAACTATTAGAGAATCTAATTTGGGTACTTTTCCGTTTTGCCGGCGCAAACGATAAAGTCGCCAATAATGGTACAACTGATGCCAAACGAAATATCTTCGCTGGTAACCTTTTACGCCTCATTTTTAAAACAGGTCGCAGCCATTTCTTACCAGTTTGATTGTTTCTTTCAATACAGGAATACAATTACATAGAATATTTACAAAGATAATTAAATTTTAAGCCCCAAGTCCATTCGTGGAAATTACGTCAATTAGGATGCAATCACACCGCTCACCCGAAGGCGAAAATAAAATATAGAAAGGGCAAAATCAAGGTTAAGTTCATCCATTCTAATGAGAATGCTCTAGCGAAGTAAAGCACTGCGGTTTTACATAATTTCTGAGTAAGCTATTCGTGCGAATTGAAATAATTCTTGTACGTAAACTTGTATAAAAAATTAAGATTTAACGTGAAATTAATGTAGATAATTACTGAGAGAATTATATTTTTGTAGCGTAGTTTACGTGAGATGAGATCACTTGGGGTCACGTGATACGAACCATTGAACCATGATAGCATAGTAAATTCTTAAATTAATGTCCTTTTACAAATTTATTCTCTATATTTATTGGCTTTTTACAAAATTTTAAACCATATTAAAATGTTTATGCCTTCAAAATCAAAAATTCTTAGAACTAACATTTGTTAGCATTTTTTATGTGTATACTGTATGTTATGTTGTCGCCAACAAAGTCTGATTGGCGATATTTGCGCCGACGAAACGGTGTGGTGTGGTGTATTTAATTATGGCAAAGCACACGAGGGCTATCTGCCTAAAGGGAGGGATGCCTTTCGTGGAGGACTTTCTAAGGGAAACTGGCTCGTATACACGTTACACATGGGGAAAACCACGAAAACGCCCATGCAGCCAGCCCGTTCGCGGGATTCGAACCTCAGACCGAACTACCAGTGTTCAGCGTCTTTACCGCTCGGCCGCTGGTGGGCCGCCGACGAAACGGAAAAGTACCCTAATTTGTGTCTCCCCAGAATCATAGACTTATTTACTATTCAGAACTAAATATCTATGATCACTCACACTCTCGATCTCCAAAATTTCCATTTCGAAGGCATGGATATCAATTCCAGGAGAACCAATTATCAAATCTGTATAACCTTCTCCCGCCGAAGAAAAGAAAGTCGGTAATGAATCAAATCTATTAAATAAAATAAAATTATTCGATAAAATAAAATAATTGACTAAAACACCCCGATCATCATTCATTTTCGCCCCCCCAATTAAAATATTTCGCATTAAAATCACCAAATATTAAAAACAATACATATTTTTTTATATATTCCTCTAAAATTATAAGATAACCATGCAAATTCTCCGATGGCGAGAAGTAAACACAAATCAGGCCATAAGAGCTGGTACTGCATTTATAGTAATAGCAATCATTGTGTCAGACACATAATCTGCAATAAAATTAATATCTTTATTTACAGTCACTATTACAGATCTACCCCCCCTTCGCGTGCACCTATCTTCATCTCATAGGAGCCCAAGCCAATTTCTGGTTCACATAATACGGTTCCTGGATCAGAATAACATCTGGAAAATAGCCAATCACATTATCTATTCCAGAGAGCAGGCACCCTGCTGCTGAACAATGATTTGCGTTAATACTTAAAAATCTCATATCTACATGAAGACCAATGGCAAGTAAAATAAAGTCAATTAAATACAGAGACATAGACAATAGAAGTTGCAGTTGATTAAAACTTGAATTAAAACCAATATTTACAAAGTGAAATACAATTCAATAAATTCCAAAAGTTCCTGGATTTACCAAAAAAGCAGAGGACAGGCCTTTCTTCTTGCTAATTAAATATTCAAGACTATTGCAAAAATATTTTATTGTATAATACAGAATATTTTTTAAATCAAAGCAAAAAGCTTCAAAAATCTATAAAAACCTCCTCTAATTTAAGACGATATATTAAAAATCTGATGTGTACACCACATGACTTCCTTGTACGGAATATTAAATTATACGCATTTTCCTTGCATTTCATTTAAACTTATTGGATTGAATTAAATCTACTTCGCCGACAGCGAGTAAACCACAATAGACTAAATGCATTCTTTAAAATTCACTCTAATATTTGTTTACCATAGCGACACTCTGGCGCTAGGTTCACTTAACAGTATTACATTTCGTTCATATTATAACTCATAATGCACAAAATTTGTATCATTTAAAGAATAGAATTAGCTAATCGTTGCCACATGTTCTATTCAAATACTATAATAAAGCTAGAATGATGTATAAAAGAAATTAAGAACACAAAACAAAAAAGAAACAATTTTTCACAGACGATTGAGTATTTCTCATTCAATTAATTCAGTTCTCACTTCGTGAGAAGGCAAAAATACATAAAAACTCAAAATATCTATATTAAAAATTACGAAGTAAATCTTAAACACTTATTTCCTCGAAAAAATTCCGGAAAGAATTAAGCATGATTTAATTGGCATTAATAAATAAAGGCATTATCTTTGTTGTTGGGAAGATAAGTTTCTCTAGATTGGCAACAAATCCACTAGTCTGCTGTTTCCAATGTAAACAATCAATGGCCGCCATAAAAAAAAAGGCTTAGCGGCACTTGAACAACTTTAAAATTGTTGATAATTCTAAAACTATTGCATAAAGATTTACTAAAGGCATAAAAACCTTAACCGGAAGATAAAAACAACATAATTCAATCATTCTTAAAGCAAAAATGTACAATTTACAAACATGTAAGAGTAAAGAAACTGAGATCACTGAGCCGGATAACAGAGTGGATATATATATATAAATATATTTATATACGTTTGGCGCGGCCGATTGCAACCAAAATACGAGGTGCACATCTACATGTTATAGCAGTCCTATATACAAAATTTCAACGTTCTGAGGCTACTCGATTTTGAGTTATGCGAGATATGTACGTACGTACATACGTTCGTACAGAAGCCACGAAAAATTCTCTTCAGAATTAATTTTAAAGCAGTTTTAAAATTTTTTTTGGAGGAAACGAGTCTCTTATTCTGTCCTTACGTACAGATATCACGCAAAAACATCGTTAAATTGCATTCGATAGCCGTCAAAATGGATATTTTCGTTGAAATATTCTGCCTGAAACTTTTCGCGATTACAATACTTCCTTTTTACTTCGTATAAGGAAGTAAAAATAAACTCACATAAAAAGTCCATGTACTTTAAATTCTAGAAGCCTAAATCTAAATGATCTCTGATAAACTTCTCTTTTATGAGAGATTGACAGTCTCTCCAAAAAGTATGATGACTAAAATCCACCTCTCTACCAAATTTTTCAAAAGCCTCTTTGGGGAAAGTGCAGAATCACCCACTGCTTAGCGCATTTATAAGAACTGCACATACTTCGGTATCCATGTACACGTCGACCTATTTTCACTTAAAAAAAAATCCCAGAATTGCACAAAAATGGCTTTGTGCACTCCCTTTATTTTATTCACGTACACATCGACCTATTTTCACTTAAAATGTCAAAGAAAATTGACAAAATTCCAATTCTTCTTACTCTTGTAAAAAGTGCCAAACAAATAAGTGGGCGATTCTACACTTTACCCGCCTCTTTACAGTTAATACGTAAACAGTTCATACATGTCTTTGGTTGAATAAAATGCTTAGCTGCGTAAGCCTTCCAACCTATTCTAGAACCAAGGGCATCATATTCAACCATATCACTAACATTATATATTATAATCTTTGGTCTAATGAATTTATTACGATGTGTTCGAACCAAATTTTTTAACTGTACATGGCCCTGAATTGAATTTTCCAGTTTAGAGACATCCGATCGATTCTTTAATTTCAAAACCATGTCCCCATTCTTTCCTCTATAAGAACTAAAGTTCTTATTACCTATATCATTGGGATGTACCTGATTGCATAACTCATCATAAACGTCAGTGTCAGCAACCACAGGTTTAATAACTAGTTCATTTGCCTGTTCCTTTTCCCTTCTTTTAATTCAACAGAAGAAACATTTTTACTTTCTTCATTCACCTTTCCACTAAATTTATTTTCTATCATCTTTTTAATTTCTTCTTTAAACTCCAAATAAATGTTTCTTCATTATTTTTCACCATTTCCATCTCCAACAATCTCAAAGAATTCCTACGGGCCCATTTAGAAACAGCATCCACCAGTTCACAGAGACCCCCAACTAATTCTCTTGGTATACGTTTAGTCGTTATTTCTTCGATAATCTTATACATTTCTTTAACAATATTAAATATTTCCTCATCACTTTCACTCATTTTCTTTAATAAAATCGTACTATTTACAAAATACAATGATATATAAGTACTGTGGTAAGGGGAGATAAATGTTAAATCTAAAGCATTAAAACAATGAACATCAAATCCTTAAAAAGCATGATCTCAAAACACAGTGAACAAATACAAATCTTCTTATTAACACAAGTGAAATCTATAATTACTCACCATTTAATTATTTCAAGTAATTTTCCTCTTACCCTCAGTGAGAACTAATTTTTATAGAAATCCACCTTTAAAAATTCTTATTTGCAAATGTTTTTACTCTCAGAAGCGCTACTATAATTCTCAATGATCTTTAAACCAAATTAAACAAGCAGAAAATCATTTTAAAATCCTTACAATATAAAACTCTAAAAAACATTCAAAAATAAAAGTTTTTCGCATAATCCAATAAATCAGCCGGCGAACAGGAAAACTTACTAATAATGTGCTCTAAAATATCTATTACTTATTCCTAGTAATCAATAAAGCACTTTTATAATTTTTAAAATAGGGCTAAAAGTCAAAAAAATGAAGTGCAAAACCCGGCAGTTTCAAATGTAAACAATTATCCGCCACGTTAACCCTAACATCACTTCGGAAAGTAAAATTCAAATATCTCTAAAAATATAAGCAATACTTCCCTAAAATTTGGTATGCAGATAAATAAACAAGTAAGTAATATTATTTAAAAGTCAAATTCAATATGCATAGTCCATGCAAAGAGAAAAAAAGCAAAAACTCACTTAGAATATGCTAATAAGCCATTCCGTATGCTTCAACTTTAAGTATTGCCTTTTCTTCAAAAATACCGCTAGTAATCGAATTCCGAGTAAGAAATATTCACTTCTGAGCTTCAAAATCTTCATAATAATACACTTGCACAAGAAAAAACCCAATAATTACCGAAATATATACACTTTTCTCGGAGCACCAGAAATTACCATCCAACATTGTCGCCAGATTAGGGGAGTAAACCACTGAGTTGGCTTCCGACTCAGGTATAGATATATCCATGCAGAATTGATTACCAACTCAGCGGGAATCAACCACTAGCTGCCAGGCCGCAGCCCTGGGCAGCCCGGGCTGAGTAGACGACATTTATAAAATGCAAAAAAGAAATATACATGTGCATACAAAGCACTTGAAGAAGATTACAATCAAAATATACGTATATACATATAAACACCAACTCAGATACAGATATATACACACTTACATACATAAATATGCCGAAACAAAAGTGTACATACTCTCACTCATATTCATATATACATCTATGGCAATATACGTTAACATGATAGTTAAAGTTTACGTGAAACATGCCATTGAGGTACTCGTGATTCTTAATATAAATTAGGTACCATAAATAAAAGATATAAACATGTACAGATACAGTACGAACTTTGTGTATGAAAAAATGGCACAGCATAAATACAAAATTAAATATTGAACATACATATCACGTACTCTGTTCTAGACATATTGAACTAGACCAGAAGAGAAACACGCTAATGTGACCATCAAAATCCTAAAAACAACCTTGTATTTAGCGTAGGTATAATGAAACACTCAATCGATTTCGAGGTCAGCTAAAGGTCCCTCCTCATCAGGAGAAAGAAATACTTAGAAATAAGAAAATAAAGGAGAAGGAGTCACAGAACCACGTGGTTCTTATCAGCACTGCACGTGGTTATAACTAGATTTTTAATCAGAGTTGCACTGGCCGCCTACTTTTACTGAGCCAGGCTATCTGATCAAGCGTAAAGGACAAGAAAAATTAGCGAAGTTAAAATAGGGAGCGAGGGGCAAATGCACATTACGCTCAAAATCTGAACTTCAAATAATGGAAAGCAACCACTGAACGGAATTTTATACCCTCTGGTAGTACCAAACGCGAGGAGGTAACGCCGTCTATCGGCAAAAATAACTGAATTAAGATAGTAGAATTTTAAAGGCATTAGGAAGGACTGGATTGGACTACAAATCCTTTACTAAACCTGATAAATCTTTGTGAATGTGAAAAGTCTCAAGAAAATCCAATTCACCTATGGAAAGAAGCCTTTTGGATAATTTTTGCAGACCCAAAATCAAATATATGGTTTAAAGTCCAACTATGATACGCTATTGAAGAATTGTTAATTTCGCCTTTTCTGACATAAGATTCATGTTCCTTGATACGAAACTTCAACGCTCTTTTTGTTTGGCCAATATATCTTAAACCACATTGACACGATATACTATAAATTCCCGAAGAATTCAAGACAGAAACACAATCTTTCAGAATCGAAGGGTGAATTTTATTAATAGGGGAGAAACCGACTTGAAAATTGAATTTCTGGAGAATCCGTGCAATTTTATAGCTAACAGAAGGATAAAATGGAAGCACGACAAGGTCATTAATATTATTTCTAACAGTGGAATGTCTTCTTTGATGGGAATCTGAAAATTTTTTAACAGCTTTATCAATAATCACGGGAGAAAATCCACGGTTAATCGTAACTGCTCTCAAATAATTAAGTTCATTGGTAAGCAAAGATTCAGAGGAACAAACTTTAAGCGCGCGGAATACATAATAGTAAAAAGAAGCCATTTTTTGCTTAACAGGGTTATCTAAAATTGAATTTGAATTATATTACCTCCATTTAAAAATTGCTAATTCCACTGAAAATTTTTCCTCATTTGAACATACATCCTGATCTAGAACCGATACCGTTTGTCAACGGCATAAAAATGTGCTTATTTCTAAATTCCTTAAACTCACACACCAGTCGGATAGTCTTAACTATCTAGCTGATCTTCCCACTGCAAACGTTAACCCCATCGTTAATATCTCCAATAGGAATCTTTCGGAGGATCAGTTAAAAGTATTAAAACATAATTTCAACTTTTCAAAGACATCTAAACCTTCAATTCCTCAAATCATCGCCTCTATAGTTTCTCTATACGCACAAGGATACAATCCGCCACCTAATTACTCATAACGTTAATTTTAACAACAAAATTAACGTTCGAATCTTAGCAAAAAGGAAAATGAGATCTTACGTGAAATTCATTCTGATACTAATATCATTATCTCTAAAGCTGATAAGGGCGGACAGATCGTTGTTATGGACAAACACACATATATTACTGGAGTCTCTAAACTGATAAATGAAGGCCCATACTGCTCGATCCCTAAAGATCCTTCAACTTCGGACCTCACGAAAGTAAAAAGTGCTATATCTTCCCACATTCTACCAACTCAGTTGGAGTAATGAGGTGGAATAAGTTGAAGAAATCACTTATTCCACCTCATTGCGCTAGACTTTATGCTCTTCCAAAAGTCCACAAAACCGGTATTCCTTTTCGACCAATTGTTTCCAACATAGGTACTGCTTCATATCATTTCGCCAAATATTTAGTTTCCAGATTTTCTCTTCTACTTGCTAACAATATTCAAACTGTAAAAAAATTCTGTTGAAGTCATCGATAAACTTAAAAATATTTCTCCACTTCGTTCCATTATGGTTTCATTTGATGTCAAATCACTGTTTACTAATGTTCCGGTCGAAGGAGCACTAAATTGTCTTGAAACTAGGCTTCGGGAATTTCACTTCACACATACTGAAATTAATGAGTTAGTTTCACTTACTAAAGTTTCTCTCAGTCAAACACACTTTGTTTTCCAAAATGCATATTTTCGTCAAATTGAAGGATTGGCTATGGGTAATCCTCTCAGTCCGGTACTTGCTGACATTTATATGCACTATTTTGAGATGAAATTATTTGATAAACTATCTTTTCGTCTTTGGATTCGGTATGTTGACGACACTTTCGAACTTTTTGACGATTATAAAGAGGATTTATCCGAGATTCTATCTATTATGAATTCAATTGATCCAGCCATCCAATTCACCCTAGAAATTGAATCCAATTCCCTCCCCTTCCTCGATATTCTTATAATCCGCAATGAAACTGATTTTAGCACCACTGTGTACCGTAAACCCTTTGCAGTTTGCTTACCACCCCATGCCAAGTCATGCCACCCTGTTCAGCAAAAAATGGTTTCTTTTTACTATTATGTATTCCGCGCTTAAAGTTTGTTCCTCTGAATCTTTGCTTACCAATGAACTGAATTATTTGAGAGCAGTTGCGATTGACCGTGGATTTTCTCCCGTGATTATTGATAAAGCTTGTAGAGTTGCGCGCCTCCAACTTGCACGCAACCAAAAGGTGACTGGAAAAATGACAGAGTCTTGCTAAGGGTTTAAGTCCCTTTTTATTCAACTTATGAATTTACAATTGCGTACTCTTGACGCTCACAAACTACGCCGACTCGGCGGTAAAATAAAAATAAGAATCTGAAAAGAAACTAATAACAAGACTCTAACTACGAGGCTCTCTAAAAGTAACTAACCTCACCGCGTTTTACAATACCGCTGCTAATTCAGCAAACTTTGAATATCACGTTGAACGATTAACAATTCTCCAAGGCAAGCACACAGGCCGAAACGCGGGGTTCTTCAATTTCTGGCTAACTACCTCCGCGCTCGTGAAGTACGAGCAGCACACTTCGAACTCGTTTCCTTTCTATTTAACTCAGAATACTTCCGCTGATAATTTGAATCCTTGCGCGTTCTACTAAAATTTACATACTGTGGCATTGGCAGTTCCAGGGGAAAGTAAGGCTTGACAGGAAAGATAGTTTAAACTTAAAATAAATGTTAGTTAAAATAAATATAAACCCTACATTTGCCGCTGCCAGAATTTGGAAAACTTGGAAGCAGGTCCTACAAACGACCTGTTGTAAGTTTCTATAATTCTGAACTAACTCTCGAGAACCTCGTTTACACAAAAAAAATCTTATGTAACAAATTGTATACTAAATTTCTGTCGATACTTATAAATCTCTCTTCTTACAGCAACTTTTCCTGGACTTCATCAATCAATCTTGTTCTTTTCCTTCCAGCATCTGGAAGGAATAAGTATCAGTATCTTTCTAAATACATTATAATTTACACTTTCTTGACATTGAATAAATTTTTGTTTTTAAACGATTCGTTTTCCTTAGTTATTGCTTAATTCACATTCATTCAATTTTTCAAGCATTAATTTAACTTTACCCTGGCTCTCCACCATGTGTGGTGTCAAACGGGAATATTCCTGTTTTAGTCTTACAACACATCCCCTAACCACCATGATTTGTTAGAATTCAACGACCAAATAGACACACCTTACTCGACATTCTACAACTCGATGAGCTACTTTAACATTCTTAGAAATTCAAGTGTAGGTGGAGAACCCTACAAAACACATTCATTCTAACTTCCCCCTCATTCATCTTTAGACATGCAGGCTTTCACTCTAAAGCATGACTTTATCTACAGTTTAATACTTAAATTTCGAATTCATTGCTTTTGAGCATTTTACTTTTAGCATCTAAAATTTTATGCTTCTAGACTAAATTCTACTTTTACATAACATTCAAGTATTTACGTACATTTACAAAATTTTAATACATATGATTTTTACAATTTACCATAAAATGAATAAGAGAAAATAAATTTTTACTTTACTCATTCTTCGCCAAGCTGGCGGCACTGAAACTAAAATTCTTATTAATACAAGAATAGGAAGTTATTTTTATCTTCGGCCAAATTTTGGCTTTAACATAACAGAATTAGTCTTTCGACCAACAGAAAATGCTTGTTCTTAGCTTTTATACTTAAAGAAAATAATACTTTTGCCTTAGCTAAATAAAGTAAAACAAAACTAAGTCTCAACCGAGACATATTGACTTTCGTCAAAACATAGAACTTCGTACTTATGCATAACATTTCGGAACAAAAGAAAAAAAAAATTATAGAAGATTTTAACTTATCTTTGAGTTTTCGATGATTGAAACTCCGTCATTCTTTTGTGGCAAAATTGTTCCCATGTTATAGGTTTCATGGACGTCAATCTTCTCCTTACTGACCTTCGAGTGTCGTCCACATTAGTTTTTCTTTTGCGTCCTCTGCATGCTGGCCTCTTGGCGGAGTAATCGTCGGGTTGTTGTCGTTTCCGTTTTTCCATTGGACGGCTGGTCTTGACGTCCTCCGGTCTGGAGTCCTTCTTGAATTTCTTCTGTTGTTCCTGGTATTTTCGTTCCTCCTGCTGCCGTTTCAGTTTCCGGAACGGCGGCCTTGCTTGCACCTGACTCTCTGGCCCTGGGAGCGTTCTCCTTGATGTATAATTTCTACTGCGATACGTTGTAGGTGGTGTTTTCCTCTTTACCACGGTTTCTTTACGCGGTGCATCTGCATTCTTGTTTTTCTTAAATGCTGGAGTTTGAAAGTTTTCATTTTTTCTTTTTGGTACCGTCGTCCGGGTTGTAGAAGGGCTAGGTCTCTCTTCAGTTCTCTGCTTCTTGGGTGGTGGAACAGTTGTTGTTATTTCTGGACCTTCTACTTCGTTTAGGCTTGAGTCCTGCAAGAAACTTTTAAGGATTTCAAAATCATTTGGATTATAGTATTTTTTCACCTGGTCGGGACTTGCTTTACAGATTTCCCCTCTCTCGTTCTTAAGGTATAATACGACTCCTTTGATTTCCTGAATTAAATAGGGGCCTTCAAATTTTGGAGCTAGCTTTGCAGTAAAATTGCCTGGGGCACTTGATAAAGAAAATTTCCGCTTCAATACTTTATCCCCAACTTTAAAATCTGCTTCCCGGCGTTTTCTATCATAATACACTTTTTGCTTATTTCTTGCCGTATCCGAGCTTTTAAGCGCCTGATCAATAAGTTTTTGCACATCTTTCTGTTTAAACTCTTGCTCTCTTTGTTGCACAAAGAATAATTTATCTAAAGGCGTAATTAACTTTCGGCCTAAAAATAATTCTGCTGGGGTTTTTCCCGTAGTATCGTGATTTGCCGTTCTTAAAGCATAAGCTAATTCATTTATGTAGCCATCCCAGCGCTTGTGATGTGTGCTCACGTAACTGCGAATTATTTTTACGATGTTTTTATTCACTCTTTCTGCTATGTTTGCCTGTGGTCTATACGGAACCATTTTGATATGGCGTATGCCAAGTCTATTGCATATGTTTTCAAATATTTGACTAATGAATTGTTTTCCGCTATCGCTAATGACTTTTATCGGTGCACCGTATTTTAAAATGTATCTGTATAAGAATGCATCTGCGACTGTTTTGGCTGACGCGCGTTTAAGTGGAACAATTTCTGTCCATTTTGAAAAATGATCTACTATTACTAAAAGAAAACGATTTTTATTTAACTCGCTCTCAAAGTCTGGACCAGGTATCCAAATCCTTCCAATTGGCTTGCCATTTCTTGGTGTTGTCCAGCGGCTTCCATCCGATTTTCGGCCATTTCAGTTCGATAAGTGTTCGGGCGCCAATGTGGATCTGCGCGCCTCCAACTTGCACGCAACCAAGAGGTGACTGGAAAAATGACAGAGTCTTGCTAAGGGTTTAAGTCCCTTTTTATTCAACTTAAGAAGTTACAATTGCGTGCTCTTGACGCTCACAAACTACGCCGACTCGGCGGTAAAATAAAAATAAGAACCTGAAAAGAAACTAATAACAAGACTCTAACTACGAGGCTCTCTAAAAGTAACTAACCTCACCGCGTTTTACAATACCGCTGTTATTCAGCAAACTATGAATATCACGTTGAACGATTAACAATTCTCCAAGGCAAGCACACAGGCCGAAACGCGGGGTTCTTCAATTTCTGGCTAACTACCTCCGCGCTCGTGAAGTACGAACAGCACACTTCGAACTCGTTTCCTTTCTATTTAACTCAGAATACTTCCGCTGATAATTTGAATCCTTGCGCGTTCTACTAAAATTTACATACTCTGGCATTGGCAGTTCCAGGGAAAAGTAAGGCTTGACAGGAAAAATAGTTTAAACTTAAAATAAATGTTAGTTAAAATAAATATAAACCCTACAAGCTGTTAAAAAATTTTCAGATTCCCATCAAGGAAGACATTCCACTGTTAGAAATAATATTAATGACCTTGTCATGCTTCCATTTTATCCTTCTGTTAGCTATAAAATTGCACGGATTCTCCAGAAATTCAATTTTCAAGTCGGTTTCTCCCCTATTAATAAAATTCACCCTTCGATTCTGAAAGATTGCGTTTCTGTCTTGAATTCTTGGGGAATATATAGTATATCGTGTCAATGTGGTTTAAGATATATTGGCCAAACAAAAAGAGCGTTGAAGTTTCGTATCAAGGAACATGAATCTTATGTCAGAAAAGGCGAAATTAACAATTCTTCAATAGCGTATCATAGTTGGACTTTAAACCATAATTTTGATTTTGGGTCTGCAAAAATTATCCAAAAGGCTTCTTTCCATAGGTGAATTGGATTTTCTTGAGGCTTTTCACATTCACAAACATTTATCAGGTTTAGTTAAGGATTTGAAGTCCTATCCAGTCCTTCCTAATGCCTTTAAAATTCTACTATCTTAATTCAGTTATTTTTGCCGATAGACGGCGTTACCTCCTCGCGTTTGGTACTACCAGAGGGTATAAAAATCCGTTCAGTGGTTGCTTTCCATTATTTGAAGTTCAGATTTTGAGCGTAATGTGCATTTCCCCTCGCTCCCTATTTTAACTTCGCTAATTTTTCTTGTCTTTTATGCTTGATCAGATAGCCCGGCTCAGTAAAAGTAGGCGGCCAGTGCAACTCTGTTTAAATATCTAGTTATAACCACGTGCAGTGCTGATAAGGACCACGTGTTTCTGTGACTCCTTCTCCTTTATTTTCTTATTTCTAAGTATTTCTTTCTCCTGATGAGGAGGGCCCTTTAGCTGCCCTCGAAATCGATTGAGTGTTTCATTATACCTACGCTAAATACAAGGCTGTTTTTACGATTTTGATATTGAACTAGCTTATATAGACTATCTTCCAGCGTCAGAAGAGTAATTGCTAGTACAATAGTCAATTATTGTTTTCAGCTTCCGCTGGGCAATCCTGTTACTTCGTAGCTTCTGGAACCAATTTGGCGAGAATCTGGCTTCTGGTTGCTTGAGGATGTTAAGTGCTGTGTGTTGGCAGGAGAACACCTCCTGCCCACATTCACAGTTACCATTCTCTCTCAAGCCAAAGCGCCAGAGGTGTGAAGGGAAGGGCCCATGACCAGTGAGGAAATACGCCATGTAATTGCTGTTAGTTTGGATTGTTGAAGTGATTAGGGAAGCCTACTACGGTAACGAAGGCCCCGGGTTCAAATCCCCAGTAAGACATAAATGTTTGTAAATATATAGTGTCGGTGCGGCATGGCGAGCCGAAAGTATTCTCGTGTGGATTGGTGGGAGAGGAGAGGGGTGGGAGACCCCTGGATCCTTCCCCGGGGTGCTCTCCCTGAAAACTGGGGAGGGTCCAACTTCTCTTCGGAATAGGCTCTAGCAACCATTGATCCATATAATGTGAACACGGAAACAACAAAACAAAATTACTGATGCTTTTGTTGCTCATCTGCGTCTGAGGTTTTACGTAATTGTCATTTGATGAACCTAAGTTTCGAAATCTCTCAGTTTAGAGACGTTTATAACAAACAACTACTTTTTTTGGTTGAAAAATTAACAGACTAATACAAACTGAAGATAATATTTCACTTTATATATATTTTAGTATGCATAGTGATTGATAAAATATCATTTTAATTTATTCCTAGTGCGTTAAACTGCAGGCTAAATGCTTTTTATTCACTTTATATATCCAGGTTTTGATTTAAGATGTAACAGTTGTTCAGGCTTTATACAATCCAAAATTTCCAATAATTAATGCTCTTTTGAAGACTGATTATTTTTATGATAATGAGATGCTATTTTTATGATAACGAGAGTTTGAAGTTTATGGTTTTAAAAATTTAGGAAATTAAATTAAATAAATTTTATGCTGAATTATAAATTTTAAAAATATTTCAGTTAGGAAAGGTTAAGAAATGTTAATGTATTAATAAATATAATTTGGTTTATTGTTACAAATTTTAAGTTATTAAGAATTTTGAATTATTTTGAAAAAGAGATAAATATGAAAAATTAAGAAAGGAAATGTGAGTATTAGTTCCGAAAAGGGTATAAAAACTGTGCTTTTGGGTATTAATGGGAAAATATTAAATAGTACAATATTGAAAATTTTTATAAATAACTAAAAAAAATTATCAATGCTTTAAGAAATTATACAGTTATAGTTATAAAACTGAATACATGTAAAATAATTAAAATTGAAATGTGTAGCGAAAAATTTGAAATTATAGTGAATGAATAATATCTAATGTAAACCCATGGCTTTCAAGCGCGCCACATAGCGGTCGCCGGACAGGATAAAGCTTTTTGGAAAATAATAGGCAAACAATAATTGAAAAGAAGCCACGTTAAGACAAAGTTCAGAAAATGGAAAATGGCAACAGTAAGAAAAAGAGAAAAAAATATTTTTTAGAAAAATTGTAAGTGACGTAAACATAGAATAAAAAACAACGTTTGAAGGATGTTGAAAGTGGTAAGTTTCAGCGGTGCGACAGGCATTATGTGAATGTTTTCCTACTAGCTTTAGGCTTTTGTAAATCTGGTCAATCTTTCATTTTATGATGTGATTAATAAAATGTGAATGCATTTTAGCTATAAAGTTTTCTATTATAATACCAACACACATGCCTGCAGTGTAATACTAGTTTTAAAAGAGAAGAATAAAATATAAAAAATTTATTATGGTTTAAAATTATGGTTATGGTAATTAATAACAGCGTATAAAAGATAATGCATGAGCCATTCCTGACGTCAGGTGTCTGGCCATTCTGCCTCCATGATTTATTTACTGTTTTTGACTTTGGAGTTTTGGCATCCGACATAATGCTCAGGTGAGGCTGCCAAATTAACTCGAAAGCATTCAAAACTTTCGACTTAAGTGTTTCAGCAAATAAATCGAGTCCTGGTGAGGACTGGAAAAAGATGGAATTATGGAAGAGACTTAAATAGTAAGAATTTTTTGTTTTCTTAACGTTACTTAATTAGTTGGCTATACGTGAACCTTTGCTCATCACTTACAAGCTACTGGTCGATGTTTGCCAATCCGACAATATTTTAGTTCATAATGCGCTAAAGGGTTTAGAAAAAAATTGCGCCTCCAGTATTCTCTTATATGAGATTACGAACCTGAAATGGGGCAATGTAGCCCATTTAATAATTTTTTACTATTATCAAGTTTTTTTTAAAAAATATCATGTATACTTTAAAGGAAAAAATATGCCTGTACTGCAAGTTATCATAGTTCGAATACTTAACTCGAGCAACACATTATTCCGATTAAAACCAAGTTCTTAAAGAAATGTTACAGATAAAAAAGGCCATTAAAGAAATGTTACAGATTAAAAAGCCTTTATACTCTCATAAGAACTCGGGTATCTTATTTAAGGCAAACCAATTCATGTATTCCAATTTAAATCGGAGTTCTTCGGAAAAATCCCTTTCTCATTTACCTAAATCTTTTTGCTTCATCGAAACATCCTGAAGGAGTTAAATGGACGTTCGTCCCATGTGACAAGCCAAAAAAAGTTGCAGAAACTAAGCGATAGAAACGAGAGTTTAAATAAAATTTGGAATGTACCCAACAACTTAAGGTGGGAGGATATTGGATTTCAAAAAAATGTAGTTTGTATTTTGTATTTACTTTAATTTTATACTTATTTGGTGGTCGTGTGTGCTTAATGCATGATATAATTAAAGAAAATAAGAGTAGACAATCTCATATAACAAAAGAATATATTAAGTACTAAATTACAATTTAAATTACATTGCAGAGATCAACGCAGAGCTCGCAACACAGTTCATGCTACCGTCGCGTACAGTTGTTTTACGAGAAGTCTAAGTGTGTAATGACGTCGCTTTGCTGCTCCGATTAAATATACAGCAGGTAGACATTTTTACACACATACAACATTTATCAGAATGACATGTGTACAAAACTTTATGGCTGGCAACGTGAGATACTGATATAGTTCTTTATCAAGAATAATGTATACATGAAATAAAATTACTGAATTTCACAAAACAATATTATCACTATTAAGCACACATACATATGAGTGCCATCTTGATACATTACCTACATGACATAAATCCATGTGTAGCATTTTCATTCCAGATTAATCAGAAGAAAGTTCCGCACAAAGTTTTGAAAGTAACAGCATTAGATGCACAAAGATTTCAGAATTAAATAAGCAGAATGAGGAATTTCAGAACTGAGTTCAATGAGGTATATACACAATTTTAAACCTGTATGCATATAAAGTTACGCAAAAAAACCAAGCTTGTTAACTATAGCCCTTAAATATACAGCAGCTAAATATACAACATGGAGTTGGCGGTGTGATGGTATGGGGGTGTATGTCGTCGAAAGGAGTTGGAAATTTTCACATTATTGATAAAGTCATGGATAAGTATGTTTATCTGGATATTCTGAAGAAAAATCTACGAGACAGTGCCCGAAATTTAAACCTGTCTAATACCTTTATTTTCCAACAAGACAGTGACCCGAAACATACAGCTAAAATTGTGAAGGAATATCACCTCTATCACACTCCAAGACAGTTGCGTACTCCTCCAAAGTCGCCAGACCTCAATCCAATCGAACATTTGTGGGCAAAATTGGAGAAACGAATTCGAAAACACAATATTACGTCGCGAAATAAGCTAATTAGTAAATTGCAGGAAGAATGGGCGAAATTTACGTCGGATGACACCGAAAAACTAGTTCAGTCAATGCCCAGACGTCTGCAAGCTGTTTTGAAGAATAAAGGATATCCTACAAAGTATTGAAGTAACGTAAAAAACTTATATTTAGCTTTTTCTTGAAAGTGTACGCAGACTTATTGGAGGGAATTTCTGAGTTTTTTTGACAAAATATATTTTTGAAAAAATGCAAAAAGTATTACACTGATATTATTTACTTTTTATTTAAGCTTACAATTTTAGCTAATAGAAGGAAAAAAAAAATGCAATGATTAAAATACATTTTTCTATGCTTTAAGTGTTTTTTTAATTTAAAATTTAGTCTGTACGCAGAGTTTTGTGACTAACTGTATATCTCATTAATTTGTTAAAAATATAGCTTAAGTAAGTTTTATGTGCATACTGAGTAGGCAGAAAAATTAGCCTTGATTTAAAACCTGTTTTAAAGCAACAAGTAAATAAAATACACTGGTTCTATTAGCATGTCAAAAAAAAAATACTGTTATGTACTCTAAAAAAATTCCCAAGTATCACATTATGATATATTACACTCTTACAAAAGATGAAATATCAGATTAGGAATATACTCTTTTATGTATTTGATAACAAAGAAGAGTAAAACGTATGCAACATCATATTGTGAAAACTCCTGCAAGACATTACAATAATAAGGTAAAAATCAGTTGATCATTCTTTTACAGTAGCACTAAGTTTTCCAATCAAAATTACGAATATGCCAAAACAAATTCACTATCGGTGCCCAAATTTAAGGACACACAAAAGTAAATTTGATTTAGCTGAACATGAGATCTTCCACGACAAATTTATGAACAAATTGATTTTCTTTAAAATGTACTTGCAAATTTAACAAAAGCATACATGAAATTTAACATTATAATCTAAAGCACTAGTATTTAATAACAGTTCCATGTATTAAATGAATTTAATCACACTTTTAAGAATGCAATTTTCTGATAAATTTATTTTTTAAAAGAAAATAGAATTAATTTTGTAAAGCTACTTAAAACATATTTCCTGTTCACACATTTAAATAAATTTAAAATAAGTATACTTAAAAATGCAACATGAAGATCTACTACTAGATGCATTATAATGGGCTCAAAACAATTTGTCGAATATTTAAATTAATACTTAACGTCTTCAAAATTCCTAAAAAATACCTAATATATCTTACTATAAAGAAAAAACAAAATTATTTATAATTTAGATCACACTATTAAGTTTTTAACACTGGCGGCAACTAACAGATTTGGCGACAATATAGTAGATTCAAAATAGAATGCTACTTTAAACTATCAGTCGTACAGTAAAATTAAATAAAAATAAGGCACATCACATTTTTAAACTTTGTGATAACTCAGCACAAAGTTTACATGAAATGTAGGATACAATTTTACAAACAGCATAAACTATGCGATAATAAAAGAAACATCACAAACAGTATTGGCGATAATTTTACTGCACAAACACATGCACATTCCGCAATTCATTTTGTATTTATACAATCAGTTGATCGTCAATAAGTGACAGTGAAATAAAAATACACATTCTGAAAAAATACGAAGAGTAATTTTTCTAACATTCTATGAAAAAATACGAAGCTGAACTTACCTCACCAACAACACTCTCCAGAATTCATTAATCTTGACAATAATTAATTATCCATTGTCTATATTGTATGTAAATCGAACGCCTTGCTTCGATCACGGAAAATTCGCTGCCGACGCAGAGAAATTTGACTAATTTCATCCAAATACGCTTCAGCTAAAACTGACGCAAAACCTTCCGCCATGTTTATTGCCGGAAATATAATTATCTGTTTATTTAACACGAAGGGTCAGACCTGTCCTTACTTTAACAGCCGTCTCTTCAATTTAACGGTAAAATTTAACGCTAGCTTTGATGAGAATACCAATACTTTCGATTTAACTACTTGTCATGTCAGAGTACCACGTGATTCCGTAAAAATCACTTAACGCTGTGGTTAAAAATGTCATGAATCGGGCCCTAAAGCTGTATTTCCCAAACATTTATGTTTACAGCCCGCTTTTAGAAACGCAAAGAAACGCATTTTTACAGAAAATATATAAGCAATAATGGGATAATATAAAACAGCAATAATGGGGTTGGATTACTTGTATGTTAATGAAATTAGCAGTAATTGCACTGTCATTTTAGCTAAATGAATAATAAAACATAAATAAGGACGTGTGTTTCCGGTCATCCGTAAAGCTTTTTGTTGCCATTCTGCAAAGCATAAGATAATATTTATTTTTCAAATGTAATCATTTAGCTCGGGGGTATAAAAGAAGTCTGTTGCAAATCGCAATATATTTGTCACCCAACTTTAGCAAACAAGTTATTTAAAAGAAATGCATTGCCACTAGCCAAATTAAATATTTACGCTGACCACGCAGCAGATTTTTCTCATTCAACAAAGCGCAGAAATTTTAATTTTCCTTTCAAATTAATTCTTATATTTTTCACAAACTAAGCGATTTAGAAAAAAAGCCGAAATTCATATAAATTATCTGAACCTATGAAATAACACTAACCGAATTTATTAGAATCATCTGTACATATAAAAATCTGTGCCCGTTTTTCTTTGTTGTGTAATTTGTACAAATGTACACTTTTATTCCAATCTGGATGAAATTGTGCGCTCTTGACCATCAAAATAAGAAGAAAGCCACATAAGATTTGGAAAACTCACCATACCGCGTAATAGTATGGTGATACTATTGCTCTTACATCACCTGTCTCAGGTTCGCGTTGCCATAGTTGCGCTCCCGCTGTGAGTGAACGCCATACCTATTAAGTAAGTTCTAATTGCTTTTTTACAAAAATAGGTATTCACATTTCTACACAGCCTTAATTTTTAAGTGACGCCACTAATATTAACACGTCGCCAGTGTTGGATTCCCACTGCCAGTTCCTATTAAAACATTTATCAGAACTAATATTTCGCCTAATTGATTTGGCACACATGTGAGTGTTCCGAGTAGAACAATGAGTTTACTTTAAACTATGTTCTTTGAAATTGTAGAAGATATGACACAGATAGGAAGGGTACAATTACCCTCTATTTTCCCCAGTTTACTGCTATTCCGGCATTTCGGGATACAAACTAATTGACTGCAATGCCTATTCCAGGAGACCAAGCGAGTTTAATTATTATAATATTTTTTACGTGTTCAAATGTATGCAAAAAATTGCAAAAAAAATTGCCCGAACTGGGGTGGGAAAGAAATTGCCCCAACTGGGGTGGGAAAAAATTGCCGCAACTGGGGTGGGGAAAATTGCCGCAACTGGGGTGGGAAAAATTGCCCCAACTGTCCTGTGTAATAGCGCTTACTGGCCAATAAATTGTGTTTCAATTCTTCATCAATTACTCCAAATCCACAAACCCGTAATGCAAAGATTCGAAAGGAAATCATTTAATTCTGCATGTATTTTTGAGCCCAGTCTCAAAATTGCTTAGAAGACTAAAAACATTTTCAATTCTGCTTCAAAAGAAACTAATGCTTGTATAGAGCAACCACATAATTGTTATCGAAGATCCTTAATTTTTTAAAAATTCCTATTTCTATTCTCGTCGAAATATTGGATGACAAAAAAAACTGAAATAACATAAATTTAAAGAGTTTTTAAAATTATTGTACATTTTATATCCGTGTGCTTACTTTGATGCTTCATTAGGATTAAACAATTTTTTCGATTAGCGTCTCTTCACCATAATCGCGAATGGGCAATTTTTCCCACCCCATTTGGGGCAATTTTTTCCCACCCCAGTTGGGGCAATTTTTTCCCACCCCAGTTCGGGCAATTTTCCCCACCCTAGTTCTCGGCTATTTGATTTCGATTTTAATTCCTGCTTTCATATAGACATACGCTATTCTGGAATGTACGCATTACAACTATTTATTTTAATTTAAAGGTAATTCAGAGTATACACCTTATTTTTTAATTATTTATATAGTAAGAAGTTAACAGATAGCTTCAGATCATGTACTATTTCAGTGAAAAATTTTCAAAATATTTCTATAGGCTGTACTGGGCCAAAAAATAATTTAGTATCCCCTATCAAAGATGTAATTAACATATTAATACACCGTGATCTAAAATTTGTATATCTCTTTCCACGGCATTGGAGTGAAAATATTACTTAAAGAGATTAAATTTTACATACTGAAGCAATTTTTAAATTATTAAATAACTGTTTTTAGGAAATTTTAAACAATAAAAGTTTAAATAATTCAGATTTTGATCTCTGTGCAGTATTTGCATTGTAGATATTCAAAGACATTCTAAAATTATAAGGCCAAAAAAGAAAAAAAAAGTGTTACTGTGGCATAGATTTTGAATGAAATTCAAACCCAAACTTGCTTTTTAGACTAATTTTAATATTACACAGGTGTGTTTCTCTTCACTTTCATTTGTATTCTAAATTTCATTGGTGTTAACATTAAGAAACTAGTAATTGAATTAAGTGCATTGCAGCAATTTACATTTTCAGTGTTAGAGAAACTTCAATTTTTCAAATGAAAATAATGAAATTTTTGATAAAGCTATTGATCAAATCAATCTGTTTATTATAAATGAAAGAGACACAGACATCCTAAAATATATTTTAACAGCACACAAAAAAATAATAACTCTCATAATCTTAATATATACTTAAGAAAACGTTCAGTTCTGTATATCAAGGATAAAATTTGAAAACTTGCAATGGCTGAATATAAATAATATATCCATCATACGTGCCCACAAAGCTAAGTAGAATGCGGAATATACACAATTTTAGATATATATGCATTTAAAGTTAGGCAAAAAAACAAGCTTATTAAATGCATCACTTAAATATACAGCAGGTAGACATTTTTACACACACACAACATTTATCAGAATGACATGTGTACAAAACTTTATGGCTGGCAACGTGAGATACTGATATAGTTCTTTATCAAGAATAATGTATACATGAAATAAAATTACTGAATTTCACAAAACAATATTATCACTATTAAGCACACATACATATGAGTGCCATCTTGATACATTACCTACATGACATAAATCCATGTGTAGCATTTTCATTCCAGATTAATCAGAAGAAAGTTCCGCACAAAGTTTTGAAAGTAACAGCATTAGATGCACAAAGATTTCAGAATTAAATAAGCAGAATGAGGAATTTCAGAACTGAGTTCAATGAGGTATATACACAATTTTAAACCTGTATGCATATAAAGTTACGCAAAAAAACCATGCTTGTTAAGTATAGCCTCTAAATATACAGCAGCTAAATATACAACATGGAGTTGGCGGTGTGATGGTATGGGGGTGTATGTCGTCGAAAGGAGTTGGAAATTTTCACATTATTGATAAAGTCATGGATAAGTATGTTTATCTGGATATTCTGAAGAAAAATCTACGAGACAGTGCCCGAAATTTAAACCTGTCTAATACCTTTATTTTCCAACAAGACAGTGACCCGAAACATAGAGCTAAAATTGTGAAGGAATATCACCTCTATCACACTCCAAGACAGTTGCGTACTCCTCCAAAGTCGCCAGACCTCAATCCAATCGAACATTTGTGGGCAAAATTGGATAAACGAATTCGAAAACACAATATTACGTCGCGAAATAAGCTAATTAGTAAATTGCAGGAAGAATAGGCGAAATTTACGTCGGATGACACCGAAAAACTAGTTCAGTCAATGCCCAGACGTCTGCAAGCTGTTTTGAAGAATAAAGGATATCCTACAAAGTATTGAAGTAACGTAAAAAACTTATATTTAGCTTTTTCTTGAAAGTGTACGCTGACTTATTGGATGGAATTTCTGAGTTTTTTTGACAAAATATATTTTCAAAAAATGTAAAAAGTATTACACTGATATTATTTACTTTTTATTTAAGCTTACAATTTTAGCTAATAGAAGGGGAAAAAAATGCAATGATTAAAATACATTTTTCTATGCTTTAAGTGTTTTTTTAATTTAAAATTTAGTCTGTACGCAGAGTTTTGTGACTAACTGTATATCTCATTAATTTGTTAAAAATATAGCTTAAGTAAGTTTTATGTGCATACTGAGTAGGCAGAAAAAAATAGCCTTGATTTAAAACCTGTTTTAAAGCAACAAGTAAATAAAATACACTGGTTCTATTAGCATGTCAAAAAAAATACTGTTATGTACTCTAAAAAAATTCCCAAGTATCACATTATGATATATTACACTCTTACAAAAGATGAAATATCAGATTAGGAATATACTCTTTTATGTATTTAATAACAAAGAAGAGTAAAACGTATGCAACATCATATTGTGAAAAATCCTGCAAGACATTACAATAATAAGGTAAAAGTCAGTTGATCATTCTTTTACAGTAGCACTAAGTTTTCCAATCAAAATTACGAATATGCCAAAACAAATTCACTATCGGTGCCCAAATTTAAGGTCACACAAAAGTAAATTTGATTTAGCTGAACATGAGATCTTCCACGACAAATTTATGAACAAATTGATTTTCTTTAAAATGTACTTGCAAATTTAACAAAAGCATGCATGAAATTTAACATTATAATCTAAAGCACTAGTATTTAATAACAGTTCCATGCATTAAATGAATTTAATCACACTTTTAAGAATGCAATTTTCTGATAAATTTTAATTTTTATAAGAAAATAGAATTCATTTTGTAAACCTACTTAAAACATATTTCCTGTTCACACATTTAAATAAATTTAAAATAAGTATACTTAAAAATGCAACATGAATATCTACTACTAGATGCATTATAATGGGCTCAAAACAATTTGTTGAGTATTTAAATTAATACTTAACGTCTTCAAAACTCCTAAAAAATACCTAATATATCTTACTATAAAGAAAAAACAAAATAATTTAGATCACACTATTAAGTTTTTAACACTGGCGCCAACTAACAGATTTGGCGACAATATATTAGAATCAAAATAGAATGCTACTTTAAATTATGAGTCGTACAGTAAAATTAAATAAAAGTAAGGCACATCACATTTTTAACCTTTGTGATAACTCAGCACAAAGTTTACATGAAATGTAGGATACAATTTTACAAACAGCATAAACTATGCGATAATAAAAGAAACATTACAAACAGTATTGGCGATAATTTTACTGCACAAACACATGCACATTCCGCAATTCATTTTGTATTTATACAATCAGTTGATCGTCAATAAGTGACAGTGAAATAAAAATACACATTCTGAAGAAATACGAAGAGTAATTTTTCTAACATTCTATGAAAAAATACGAAGCTGAACTTACCTCACCAACAACACTCTCCAGAATTCATTAATCTTGACAATAATTAATTATCCATTGTCTATATTGTATGTAAATCGAACGCCTTGCTTCGATCACGGAAAATTCGCTACCGACGCAGAGAAATTCGTCTAATTTCATCCAAATACGCTTCAGCTAAAACTGACGCAAAACCTTCCGCCATGTTTATTGCCGGAAATATAATCATCTGTTTATTTAACACGAAGGGTCAGACCTGTCCTTACTTTAACAGCCGTCTCTTCAATTTAACGGTCAAATTTACCGCTAGCTTTGATGAGAATACCAATACTTGCGATTTAACTACTTGTGATGTCAGAGTACCACGTGATTCCGTAAAAATCACTTAACGCTGTGGTTAAAAATGTCATGAATCGGGCCCTAAAGCTGTGTTTCCCAAACATTTATGTTTACAGCCCGGTTTTAGAAACGCAAAGAAACACATTTTTACAGAAAATAACTAAGCAATAATGGGATAATATAAAACAGCAATAATGGGGTTCGATTACTTGGATGTTAATGAAATTAGCAGTAATTGCACAGTCATTTTAGCTAAATGAATAATAAAACATAAATAAGGACGTGTGTTTCCGGTCATCCGTAAAGCTTTTTGTTGCCATTCTGCAAAGCATAAGATAATATTTATTTTTCAAATGTAATCATTTAGCTCGGGGGTATAAAAGAAGTCTGTTGCAAATCGCAATATATTTGTCACCCAACTTTAGCAAACAAGTTATTTAAAAGAAATGCATTGCCACTAGCCAAATTAAATATTTACGCTGACCACGCAGCAGATTTTTCTCATTCAACAAAGCGCAAGAATTTTAATTTTCCTTTCAAATTAATTCTTATATTTTTCACAAACTAAGCGATTTAGAAAAAAGCCGAAATTCATATAAATTATCTGAACTTATGAAATAACACTAACCGAATTTATTAGAATCATCTGTACATATAAAAATCTGTGCCCGTTTTTCTTTGTTGTGTAATTTGTACAAATGTACACTTTTATTCCGATCTGGATGAAATTGTGCGCTCTTGACCATCAAAATAAGAAGAAAGCCACATAAGATTTGGAAAACTCACCATACCGCGTAATAGAATGGTGATACTATTGCTCTCACATCACCTGTCTCAGGTTCGCGTTGCCATAGTTGCGCTCCCGCTATGAGTGAACGCCATACCTATTAAGTAAGTTCTAATTGCTTTTTTACAAAAATAGGTATTCACATTTCTACACAGCCTTAATTTTTAAGTGACGCCACTAATATTAACACGTCGCCAGTGTTGGATTCCCGCTGCCAGTTCTTATTAAAACATTTATCAGAACTAATATTTCGCCTAATTGATTTGGCACACATGTGAGTGTTCCGAGTAGAACAATGAGTTTACTTTAAACTATGTTCTTTGAAATTGTAGAAGATATGACACAAATAGGAAGGGTACAATTACCCTCTATTTTCCCCAGTTTACTGCAATTCCGGCATTTCGGGATACAAACTAATTGACTGCAATGCCTATTCCAGGAGACAAAGCGAGTTTAATTATTATAATATTTTTTACGTGTTCAAATGTATGCAAAAAATTGCAAAAAAAATTGCCCCAACTGGTGTGGGAAAAAATTGCCCAAACTAGGGTGGGAAAAAAATTGCTCCAACTGGGGTGGGAAAAAAAATTGCCCCAACTAGGGTTAGAAAAAATTGCCCCAAATGGGGTGGGAAAAAATTGCCCGTTCACGATTATGGTGAAGAGTCGCTAATCGTAAAAATAGTTTAATCCTAATGAAGCATCAAAGTAAGCACACGGATATAAAATGTACAATAATTTTAAAAACTCTTTAAATTTATGTTATTTCAGTTTTTTCATGTCATCCAATATTTCGACGAGAATAGAAATAGGAATTTTTAAAAAATTAAGTATCTTCGATAACAATTATATGGTTGCTCTGTACAAGCATTAGTTTCTTTTGAAGCAGAATTGAAAATGTTTTTAGTCTTCTAAGCAATTTTTAGACTGGGCTCAAAAATACATGCAGAATTAAATGATTTCCTTTCGAATCTTTGCATTACGGGTTTGTGGATTCGGAGTAATTGATGAAGAATTGAAACACAATTTATTGGCCAGTAAGCGCTATTACACAGGACAGTTCCAAAGACACGTTTACAAAACTACTACGAACACACGGAAACAATCAGCAACGCACCCTTGAGGTTATAACAGTGAAGACAGCTTCACGGCAAAGACTTAAAATACAACTTTCAACTCTGTCGTTGCTCTCTAGCCAATCTCTGACCTTCAAGACACTACTATCTTCTTGTATAGGCAGGGTATATAGAGTTTTAACCTACTTTTCGGAATATTCCCTAAAATAACGGCTAAAAATTAGTTCCAGAATGTTCTCGTTCCGTCTACGGCATATCGCTAAATGGGCGATTTCGCGCCAAATCTGGGTACCTTGACTTTCGTTACACATTCTGGCAAACCTAACACCCCTTTGCGACGGGCATGTCAGCAGCCGTGTTGGTTGAATGGTTTGGTGTTTCGAGAATCTTTATAATTTTGTGCATTTTGCTTTTGTGCTTCTGAAAGTGTGTTATTATAATTTATTTTGTGCTCCGGTTTCGAAAAATCTGTTTTCTGTATCAAGATTGTGGTTGTTTTTGAAGATACGAATGATTGAAAATTTCTACGACACGGAACGCCCCATTTGCATGCACGGGTAAGTTTTATGTTGATTTTTGATAAACATACCGTGCAAATTTATTTCTTTTGAAGATTTGTATTTGGAATTGTGATTTCTACTTGTATTTTTAAAAGCACGATCCCAACTTGCATGGTTTATATGTTATGAATACTTAAACTTTTAGAGTGAGCTAAGACTAACGAGGCTGACATTTGTTTATATTTGAAGATATAAGTGTTTAATTGCAGCAAGGCCAACCTATAACCTCAAGGCCTGCCAGTGTGAAAATATTCTTTTGTGTTTTCGGTTGCCTGCGTGATATTCCTACTGACCGCAAGATGGCGCTACAATTCTGCTACACTTTGCGATGTTTACAAAAAAAGTACCAAAAACGAATTCTGTCTTGTTATATGCAAAGTTTAAAAACGATTAATCCATAGTAGTCAGAAATTGTTGACTTCTTATTAGTAAAAATATTTTAATTAGAAGGAAAGCATGGAATTTTAAGCTATCTCACCTTTTTTTTTTTTTTTTTTTTTTTTTTCACGGCTATTTGATCTCGATTTTAATTCCTGCTTTCATAAAGACAAACGCTATTCTGGAATGTACGCATTACAACTATTTATTCTAATTTAAAGGTAATTCAGATTATACACCTTATTTTTTAATTATTTATATAGTAAGAAGTTAACAGATAGCTTCAGATCATGTACTATTTCAGTGAAACATTTTCAAAATATTTCTATCGGCTGTACTGGGCCAAAAAATAATTTAGTATCCCCTATCAAAGATGTAATTAACATATTAATACACCGTGATCTAAAATTTGTATATCTCTTTCCACGGCATTGGAGTGAAAATATTACTTAAAGAGATTATATTTTACATACTGAAGAATTATTAAAATTATTAAATAACTGTTTTTAGGAAATCTTAAACAATAAAAGTTTAAATAATGCAGATATTGATCTCTGTGCAGTATTTGCATTGCAGATATTCAAAGACATTCTAAAATTATTAGGCCAAAAAAGAAAAAAAAGTCTTACTGTGGCATAGATTTTGAATGAAATTCTAACCCAAAGTTGCTTTTTAGACTAATTTTAATATTACACAGGTGTGTTTCTCTTCACTTTCATTTGTATTCTAAATTTCATTGGTGTTAACATTAAGAAACTAGTAATTGAATTAAGTGCATTGCAGCAATTTACATTTTCAGTGTTAGAGAAACTTCAATTTTTCAAATGAAAATAATGAAATTTTTGATAAAGCTATTGATCAAATCAATCTGTTTATTATAAATGAAAGAGACACAGACATCCTAAAATATATTTTAACAGCACACAAAAAAATAATAACTCTCATAATCTTAATATATACTTAAGAAAACGTTCAGTTCTGTATATCAAGGATAAAATTTGAAAACTTGCAATGGCTGAATATAAATAATATATCCATCATACGTGCCCACAAAGCTAAGTAGAATGCGGAATATACACAATTTTAGATATATATGCATTTAAAGTTAGGCAAAAAAACAAGCTTATTAAATGCATCACTTAAATATACAGCAGGTAGACATTTTTACACACATACAACATTTATCAGAATGACATGTGTACAAAACTTTATGGCTGGCAACGTGAGATACTGATATAGTTCTTTATCAAGAATAATGTATACATGAAATAAAATTACTGAATTTCACAAAACAATATTATCACTATTAAGCATACATACATATGAGTGCCATCTTGATACATTACCTACATGACATAAATCCATGTGTAGCATTTTCATTCCAGATTAATCAGAAGAAAGTTCCGCACAAAGTTTTGAAAGTAACAGCATTAGATGCACAAAGATTTCAGAATTAAATAAGCAGAATGAGGAATTTCAGAACTGAGTTCAATGAGGTATATACACAATTTTAAACCTGTATGCATATAAAGTTACGCAAAAAAACCAAGCTTGTTAAGTATAGCACTTAAATATACAGCAGCTAAATATACAACATGGAGTTAGCGGTGTGATGGTATGGGGGTGTATGTCGTCGAAAGGAGTTGGAAATTTTCACATTATTGATAAAGTCATGGATAAGTATGTTTATCTGGATATTCTGAAGAAAAATATACGAGACAGTGCCCGAAATTTAAACCTGTCTAATACCTTTATTTTCCAACAAGACAGTGACCCGAAACATACAGCTAAAATTGTGAAGGAATATCACCTCTATCACACTCCAAGACAGTTGCGTACTCCTCCAAAGTCGCCAGACCTCAATCCAATCGAACATTTGTGGGCAAAATTGGAGAAACGAATTCGAAAACACAATATTACGTAGCGAAATAAGCTAATTAGTAAATTCCAGGAAGAATGGGCGAAATTTACGTCGGATGACACCGAAAAACTAGTTCAGTCAATGCCCAGACGTCTGCAAGCTGTTTTGAAGAATAAAGGATATCCTACAAAGTATTGAAGTAACGTAAAAAACTTATATTTAGCTTTTTTTTGAAAGTTTACGCAGACTTATTGGAGGGAATTTCTGAGTTTTTTTGACAAAATATATTTTTGAAAAAATGTAAAAAGTATTACACTGATATTATTTACTTTTTATTTAAGCTTACAATTTTAGCTAATAGAAGGAAAAAAAATGCAATGATTAAAATACATTTTTCTATGCTTTAAGTGTTTTTTTAATTTAAAATTTAGTCTGTACGCAGAGTTTTGTGACTAACTGTATATCTCATTAATTTGTTAAAAATATAGCTTAAGTAAGTTTTATGTGCATACTGAGTAGGCAGAAAAAAATAGCCTTGATTTAAAACCTGTTTTAAAGCAACAAGTAAATAAAATACACTGGTTCTATTAGTATGTCAAAAAAAATACTGTTATGTACTCTAAAAAAATTCCCAAGTATCACATTATGATATATTACACTCTTACAAAAGATGAAATATCAGATTAGGAATATACTCTTTTATGTATTTGATAACAAAGAAGAGTAAAACGTATGCAACATCATATTGTGAAAAATCCTGCAAGTTATTACAATAATAAGGTAAAAATCAGTTGATCATTCTTTTACAGTAGCACTAAGTTTTCCAATCAAAATTACGAATATGCCAAAACAAATTCACTATCGGTGCCCAAATTTAAGGTCACACAAAAGTAAATTTGATTTAGCTGAACATGAGATCTTCCACGACAAATTTATGAACAAATTGATTTTCTTTAAAATGTACTTGCAAATTTAACAAAAGCATGCATGAAATTTAACATTATAATCTAAAGCACTAGTATTTAATAACAGTTCCATGCATTAAATGAATTTAATCACACTTTTAAGAATGCAATTTTCTGATAAATTTTAATTTTTATAAGAAAATAGAATTAATTTTGTAAAGCTACTTAAAACATATTTCCTGTTCACACATTTAAATAAATTTAAAATAAGTATACTTAAAAATGCAACATGAAGATCTACTACTAGATGCATTATAATGGGCTCAAAACAATTTGTCGAATATTTAAATTAATACTTAACGTCTTCAAAATTCCTTAAAAATACCTAATATATCTTACTATAAAGAAAAAAAAATTATTTATAATTTAGATCACACTATTAAGTTTTTAACACTGGCGCCAACTAACAGATTTGGCGACAATATATTAGAATCAAAATAGAATGCTACTTTAAATTATCAGTCGTACAATAAAATTAAATAAAAATAAGGCACATCACATTTTTAAACTTTGTGATAACTCAGTGTGGGAAAAAATTGCCCCAACTAGGGTGGGAAAAAATTGCCCCAACTAGGGTGGGAAAAAATTGCCCCAACTAGGGTGGGAAAAAATTGCTCATTCGCGATTATGGTGAAGAGTCGCTAATCGAAAAAATTGTTTAATCCTAATGAAGCATCAAAGTAAGCACACGGATATAAAATGTACAATAATTTTAAAAACTCTTTAAATTTATGTTATTTCAGTTTTTTCATGTCATCCAATATTTCGACGAGAATAGAAATAGGAATTTTTAAAAAATTAAGGATCTTCGATAACAATTATATGGTTGCTCTGTACAAGCATTAGTTTCTTTTGAAGCAGAATTGAAAATGTTTTTAGTCTTCTAAGCAATTTTGAGACTGGGCTCAAAAATACATGCAGAATTAAATGATTTCCTTTCGAATCTTTGCATTACGGGTTTGTGGATTTGGAGTAATTGATGAAGAATTGAAACACAATTTATTGGCCAGTAAGCGCTATTACACAGGACAGTTCAAAGACACGTTTACAAAACTACTACGAACACACGGAAACAATCAGCAACGCACCCTTGAGGTTATAACAGTGAAGACAGCTTCACGGCAAAGACCTAAAATACAACTTTCGACTCTGTCGTTGCTCTCTAGCCAATCTCTGACCTTCAAGACACTACTATCTTCTTGCATAGGCAGGGTATGTAGAGTTTTAACCTACTTTTCGGAATATTCCCTAAAAAAACCGCTAAAAATTAGTTCCAGAATGTTCTCGTTCCGTCTACGGCATATCGCTAAATGGGCGATTTCGCGCCAAATCTGGGTACCTTGACTTTCGTTACACATTCTGGCAAACCTAACACCCCTTTGCGACGGGCATGTCAGCAGCCGTGTTGGTTGAATGGTTTGGTGTTTCGAGAATCTTTATAATTTTGTGCATTTTGCTTTTGTGCTTCTGAAAGTGTGTTATTATAATTTATTTTGTGCTCCGGTTTCGAAAAATGTGTTTTCTGTATCAAGATTGTGGTTGTTTTTGAAGATACGAATGATTGAAAATTTCTACGACACGGAACGCCCCATTTGCATGCACGGGTAAGTTTTATGTTGATTTTTGATAAACATACCGTGCAAATTTATTTCTTTTGAAGATTTGTATTTGGAATTGTGATTTCTACTTGTATTTTTAAAAGCACGATCCCAACTTGCATGGTTTATATGTTATGAATACTTAACCCTCCAGGCGGCAAGGCCGTATATATGCGTTCGAAAATAATGGCTCTCATAGCGGCAAGGCAGCATATATGCGTCCAAATATTTTGGTCCTCATGGCGGCAAGGCAGCATATATACGTAAACTTAAATTGGCACGAAACGGCAAAGCAGCATATATACGGCCTGTCTCAGAGTGCCCTCCCCTCTCTGCTCTTAATGTAAACTGACAGGTGATAATTTTTCTCTGCGGGAGATAACTGAGGAGGGGAAACTATCTATTCGCTAGGGGCAAATGGATTTTATCGTTAGGTTTTGAATAACAGCTCGGAATAAATAGCTCGTTCAAAACTTCCAGCTGTTCTGTGCTTATACCAGCTATAGTAAACTTAAATGTTTAAGAGAATTTTCATTTTCCAGCCTAATTATTCTCCAAATTTTAGATGCAGTTTGGCAAAATGTAATTGGAATTAAAATTAAAATTGCAAGAAACTGCAATAATATTTTGAAATATGTGATTTCAATTATATTGCAATTGTAATTAGCTTCGCAATTACGATTAGAAAGTAAGTACTTTTTAAATGCAACAATAATGTATGTAATTGCATTTTAATTCTTAAGTCTTACAATTACAATGCAATGATAATCACAAACATTATAATTATATAATCTAATTACAATTACAAATTTTATTGTATCTAATCGCAAATACGGTAATATTAGCTAATTACAACGTAATTTTAACTGCAATTGCAGTAGGTAATTATAACTAAGTAATTAGGGAAGTAATTGTCTCTGATAATTAGAATTACTTAACATAGTGAAATTATAATCATAATTGTAATTCTAAGTGTAGTATGCAATTGTAATAAAACTATGCAATTACTAAGTAGTTATAGTTAAAAAGTGGCTGTTATTTTAATTACAATTTACGTAATTTCATTTAAATTGCAATTACTCTCCATTTGTGAAATCCAATTTCATATTCAATGCAACTGCAATCATATAATCTAATTACAATTACGCTGTCATTGTAACTCCAGTAAGTAATTATAATAATGTAATTAGGATAGAAATTGTTTCTGATAAAAGCAGTTACGTAGCCCAGGAAAATCATGATCTTAATTGCAAATGTAATTGGAGAATGCAATTGAAAACACATAGTAATTGGAATAATATTATGCAATTATCTTGTAATTACAATGTAACAATTTTTAATTACATATACAATTTACTTAAATGCATTTTAATTATAATTGCATTTTAATTGTGAAATCTAATTGAATAAACAGTATAACTGTAATTATATAATCTAATAAAAATTACAATGCAATTGTAATGACCTCTTAATTAAAATTGCGCAGCAGATGATTGTAACTATTTAATCAGAAAAACAACTGCCCCTTATAATTTCAGTGACATAGGCTAAGGAAATCGTGATAATATTTGAAAATTACAGTCAATAATATTATATTCGAAATGTTTCTGCATTTTGGATAATAGTTTTTAAATAATACAACCGGATAATCACCTATAAGAAAAATATTAATATTTTCTGTCATGTCTTCTGAATCATCTTACATATATTGTAGTTTGTGGTACCAGCATAAATAGGAGTTTATTTAAAGGAAATATTTTATATAGACCGAAATGCACATAACGTTAGTAAGCAAATATGTATGTTTATGATGTTCGATATACATGTGAACTTAAATTACAAGATTAAGGGAAAGCAAGCAAAGAGTTTATGCCAGTGCAAAGGAATGTTTTCGCAAAGGATTTGTTACGGGACGCTTGTCTTGTTTACATTACACAAGAAATAAATCATAAAAATTACATTTATCCTTTTCTTTTCAGAAAGGAGATCATCAAGGACTAAACTAAGTCTCATAATTTTATCCAACATATTGCTTTATAGCTGGTAAAAAAGGATTCTGATCAGCAATCAGTATGCTTAATTGCTGTGTGTATTAGACATTTTACTAAATCCATTTATTATGAATTACCGCCCAGACAGTAAAGCGGTTCGTGACTCTGGTTGCCGTACCGAAGAGCCTGGGTTCGAATCCCGGATAGGGCATGAATGTAATTTGTTCGTCCTCTTCATAGGTGGCAACGGTGGCCCACGTATTAGTTCTCTCCTTAATAACATGACCGGCCTTAGTAGTGATCAATGTCTATAAACGGCTACTACCTGCCATTGGAAAAAAAAAAAAAAAATTACGAATTGGTCTTTTATTCAACATAACACACATTTTCCATAAATAGTTAAAATGCATTATTCAGTTACAAGTGAAAGTACTTGCATGAACTATTTTTCATCATTGTTTCACGTAAGAACAAATAAAAGTACAATTTTCTTATGCACCTGTGATTGTCATATTATTTGGATTACGGTAAAGACTGCAAAGATGCTTCTGTGGAGGACTTTCTAAGGGAAACTGGCTCATGTTCACATCACCCGTTAATAAAAGCAGGAAAAGATCTTTATTTAATTGAATGCAATGAAACGTTTAAGAAGAATGCTGTACTCATAGAGAACTTTCTAAAATAAAATGATTTGTATTCATGTTACACATAAGGAAATCCACGGAGCTATCTAAACATTTAGATTGTTTGCCAAAATGGGCATCCGATTTGAACTAGTAGTATTCAAAAGACGACTTATTACTCTGCTGAGCGAAAAATTTAATTGCTTTTGAAGTTATATTGTAATTCGAAGAATCATTGTATTACAATTATTATTATTATTATTATTTTTCCCAATGGCAGATTGGGAACAGTTACAGTGCAACACAGTCCATTAGTCTATACAAGGCCAGAAGCTGCAGTCACTTTATTATGGAGGCATCTAATATGTGGGCCACTATCGCCTCCTATGAAAGGACGAACAGTTAAAGCCATGCCTTCTCCGGGATTCGATTCCCAGGCCCTTCGGTATCGCAGTCAGGCTTCCCTAACCACTATACCATCTGGGCGGCACAATTACAATTATAACTGCATTAGTTGTAGTTTTAACTACAAAGTAACTACAATGAATTACCAGCTTTTCTCAGTCAATAACAGATAGCTTAAACTTTAAAGATAAATGGAAGGTCTTATAATTTGTCGAATGGCAATATTCTAAGAAAGTGTAGTCTCCAGGATGGTCGAAGTTTAATTACAGTCTTACATTTCGCATACTCGCAGCACTTGCCCAAAGGCTGTTCCAAGATTATTTCTGTTCACCTCATCCATTAATTTTGGAGACAGAATCATGTCTAGAGACATTTTTTTCTGAGGACAGTATTTTATATAATAGGGAAAAAAAATAATAATAATGCGTCTCCCTCAAGGTGCAGGAAACAACGAGTACTGATAAATTTAATTGAAATTACAATTATAATTCTAGTTAATACAAATACAATGTTACTTTAACGGTTAGAATTACATTATAGTTCTAATGGCAAAAATATCAAATGAGTGTTATAGATTAGTATACTTTTACTTATCACAATATTAAACTTTTAATACCGTTTTATTTTATTTAGCTTATCACAATATTGAGCTTTTTAATACCGTCGGTACTGAAAAAATGTTTTACTACTTTCATGAAATGTATATTCGATAATAGTTTCTCATTGATGTTTTTCTTATATATTTTTCTGCATAATTCATAAATGTTTGCAATGGAAATAATTCTGAGGCTTTTATAATACTTCTAAATTTTCATGAAATAAAGTTCCATTAAGGTTTACTTGAAGGAGACTCTCAGTGCAAGCACTCGAAAAGAAGTTATGCTACATTTACATATTATGAAATGGTTGAATGTACAGTATTTACTTGTAACAGCGGTGCTCAATATATCGCGTTTTCTGGAAGAATGCATATGTTGCCTAAAATCAAATTTAAATCACTATAATCAGAATAATTGGCTAAAGTATTAAATTGTAATTTTTACAGCATCAATCGAACTCGTGGATTTTATTGAAGATAAAAATGTGTTGATATTGACAAGCTATATTAGTTTTTGTGCTATAATGAATGCTAGCTAGTAGCTATATGAATATAATGAATGTACTATAATGAATGCTACCTAGTAGCTACTCTAGCTAATAGCTAGAGTAAAACTCAGGATATGGTAACATTAAATAAATAAATAAATAAAATTAAAAAAAAAAGAAGAAGCAGAAAACGAAAGCGAAAAGGAACTGAATACATTCGGAAAGAGAAGGCTTACTATGGTGAAACATTAGAAACGTGTAGACAAAGTGTTAATACTATCTGTGAGAAAATACTAAGGACAAATTGAAATACATCATAGCTACGTTTGGTGCTTTCTATATTATTTGTATCAATATTAATATAAGTATCGAAAAATACTTAAAAAATAGGTATTTTCGAAAAATTAAAGGAACAAAATTGCAGTCTGAAAATTTATAGCAGCGGAACTTTTGAAGTAATTTGATGCCTTCTGAAGGTCGCCATGAACATAACAATTTATAACTGTCAGCTTTTACAACTAGGAATCAGATAAACTCTATTGTTTGGTAAACCGGACTGTCTAGTAATGTTTTCGGTACTGTCTACTTTCCGGGAATGGCGATGTATGCAAGCTTTTTCCTCTTCCTGCCCTAAGAATAAACAGCTCATAGGGGAATTCTGAAAAATATATAACCCTTTCATATATGTACTCATACCCGGATATTCACAATAGCGTTTCTTTATTTAGATAGCTTTGAGCATGCAAATTCAGTAAAAATCAGAAAACTAGTACCATACTTATAACAAAGCAGGTTATCTCAGTAAATGAAGGGAATTAAGTACCGGCGATGGCAAGATTTTCCCATGGTTTGAAGACTAAGTAATTTATTCCTTTCAGAAAATTTTCTCGGAAAGCAAATCATCACTTA
The DNA here is from genome assembly GCF_044657685.1 of Stegodyphus dumicola. Taxonomy (NCBI): domain Eukaryota; kingdom Metazoa; phylum Arthropoda; class Arachnida; order Araneae; family Eresidae; genus Stegodyphus; species Stegodyphus dumicola. Next base: position 12,467,795 of record NC_140772.1, on the reverse strand, counting down.
CGGATAGAAGAATGTTCTAAGAACTACGGGATACATTTATAATGAGAATAAAAGAAAGAAAGAAATCGGAAACTCTTTTCTAGTAATCATCTTACTCCTCGAAAGTTGGTTTCAGTATCATCTTTTTAAGGAAATGACACATGAAATGGATTTCAGAAACTGAATCTCGAAATCATCAATAACTATTCAATATTCTGCATTTGTAAGAATTTGTTTAATTTGCATTTCAACCAAATGTTGAAAACAAAGCGGAAAAAAATCTCCTTACAAAAGGAAAAAAAAAAGATTCCCATTCTTTTACAGTGATATTCCATTAAATTATATCAGAAAATCATATCACTGTTGGATGCAATAAATACTAATTTCAGACATGTTGCCTGTTTATGTTGTTAACTCTCTTTTGCAACTGAACACTGGTAGTTCTGCCTAAGTTTGAATTCCGGCGAATGCGTTCGTTGCTTGGTATTTTGGTGAATTTTAGGTTGAATATACCAAACCAGTTTCCCTGAAAAAGTCATCTACAAACGCATCCTTTTCCTCAAGCAGGTGCGCATCGTATGCTGCCTGACGAATGTGCAAGAATTTTTCATCTTTTACACAGCTTTCATAATCACATATTACCCATCAGCGGCCGAGCGGTAAAGACGCTGAACACTGGTAGTTCGGTCCGAGGTTCGAATCCCGCGAACGGGCTGGCTGCATGGTCGTTTTCGTGATTTTCCCCATGTGTAACGTGTATATGAGCCGGTTTCCCTTAGAAAGTCCTCCACGAAGGCATTCCTCCATTTAGGCAGATAACCGTCGTGTGCTTTGCCTTGAATAATACCATAATCACATATTATATTATTGAAAATTTTTAATTTGCAAAACTATAAGTTATGGAAAACTCAGTGACATATTTATTTAGATTAATAAAAAGATAAAAATTAAATGCGTCATCGGCATCATTTTGTTAGTAATATCATTATATAACTTATTGTACTTTTTTTTTTTTAGTGTACTGGGGAATTAAAGGAAATTTCTCAAAAGTATCATCATGTTTTCGTAAACTGATATATAGTGTTAAATTATTGTATTAAATTTCAGTTTATTATAGCAGAAATCGTAAATAGCTGCATTATGTATAGCTCTTGCTTCACTGAGCTTTCGGAAGTTAATCTGCGTCCATCCGCATAATCGAGAAGCAGGTCGATTTGTTTCTCAGTGCAATCGCTGTTTGATCTTAATTCTACTGACCGATGTTCTATAAATTTAAAATATTTTGCCCTGCTTAAATTCTGTAGCTCTCTACATTCTAAAACTTTTGCCGTTGTCAAGTGCCAAATTCTTAGAATTTCGCCATCCCTGAATTTTCTTGTTTGACGCCTCTTTAAATTCTAAGAATTTTTCAGCCATTAATCTGCCTCCTGGCCAGACGTGTTTTTCGATGCCACATATGTCACTGAAAAAGGTTGAAAAATCGGAATTTTAAAAGCAAGTTTCCTACTTTTCATCAAATAAATTTTATCGATTAGCAGTGCTATGGAAGCATTAAAACATTTATGTAATAAATACACAAATACTTCAGAAACATTTTTTTCTCTCTACTGAAGAAACACTTGTCTCTGACTACCTGCGAATTTGATTAAGTTTTATCCAAAATCTACGTCAAAGCGTTTCTTTTTGGCCTAATATTAAATTTTACATTGGCATGTTCCTGTCCCTGCTTGATGTTGACAAGATTTATTCAAAACTTACTGTTCTTATTTTTTATTTTAAAACAAACAATTTAAATGGAAATCCTCAGCTTGCTTTTATTTATTTAAATAATAACATTTGATAATGTGAATTGAGATCTCTAAGTAATTTGCGTATTTGAACCCAAAAAAATGTTAAACGCCAATTTTGAAGCTTTTGTTTTGGTTTGCTTTATTTTCCCTTCAAAGCACGCTAGAGCTATCTGCCTAAAGGGAGGAATTCCTCCGTGGAGGACATTCTAAGAAAAACTTGCTCGCGCCCACATTATGCACAGAGAAAACCACAAAAATTCCACTTTGAAAGGTAAAAGTGTCTAATTTTTTAGAGCGAGATTTTCCTAACAATGAATTTTAGCAATTTAATACAAGTGCTATATTTAATTAAGAATTAAAACAATGTTCTTTTGTGATTTACATAAGGTAACTCTTTCTGTCAAAAATAATCATATGAAAATGCACCGAATTTCAGTACCATGTAATTTAGTTCGGAAACTGAGAGGTATCTGTGACATCTTGTCTATATGTAGAAAAATTTTAATAAGGTTATTATGACTGAAATTTGTTTCAAAATATTCAATATTTCATAACTTCTATCAACCAATAAATGCGATAAAGGTAAACTCCCCTTTTAAATATGAAACAAGATAAACGAAATAAATTTGTGGTAAAATGAATTACAAACATTATGTCGAAATGACTGACACTGAGCATGTGTTTGTTATTTTAATAGTAATTTAATTATCAATTACATATAGCTTTCAATAGGAATTAGGTATTTTAAGCCTCTTATAAATTTTTCTTAGCGTTAAAGCTCGATAACATGAATCAAAAGCAGAAAATTAGTTAAACTACACTGTCTCACTAGTCGTAAGATTATATTACTGAAATATGTATATAAAAACAAATTAACATTTTATGAACGTACATTAAAATACCGAAACGCAATAAAAATCAATAACATTTATACTTAAAAAGCAACAAAGCTGGGCTCATGTGAATCACTAGAAGAGGCGCCAAATTGGGTATACGAATTCGAAAATTACTTTAATTATTAGGGGAAATAGGCTTCGTCAAACTTAAATCAACAAAACAAACCAAAAAAATTGCAAGAAAACCTGGAAATTAATGCAATATGCTTTTTAGTGTTATTTCTTATTTATCAAAAATTTGGATTTCCAGAAAAAAATCTTTTTTCGTCTAACCAAAGCATGGACACAAAACGTGTTCCTTCCTCCGTAAGGGCAAAAGCAGCCCATCTGCTTAATCGCCTCTAGGCGGTAATCAAAGGACAGTAGGAAACCATCACTTAAGTGAAACGACTTGTTGATCGCCCTAGAAGGAGGGGGGAAGAAATCTAACAAAGGCCGTTTTCAGGACAATTTTGGTTCACTCTAAATGAAAAAAAAATTGCAAACATGGTTAATTTTTACTGCAGTTTTCGAGACGTAAATAGATTTGAATGCGAGCCGCCCGGTGGGTTAAGAACTGGATTTTACACGTGGCGCCATCTCATGAATAGTAGTTGAAGTATCTGTCGGAACGCCACAGTACTCCCCCCCCCAAGTACCATCGGTACGTTATAAGTACTTTGGGTTAAATTTAACTTTTCTTCCAGATCTGGTAGTTTTACGTTGCTCTTTAACGGGATGTAAGCTTTCTTCCGGGAGTGATGTTGATGAGGAAGTTGTTGGATCTTGCATTAGAAATGCTGGTTTGAGACGATCGATTCCAATCACTGATTGTTTACCATTGCAGATGATGGTGAAATGTTTCGGTGTTCGTTTGACAACTTTGAATGGACCATCATATGAAGGTGTTAAAGTTGGCTTAATTGCATCGTTGCGCACGAATACGTGCGAAGATGTCTCAAGCGCCGGATGTACAAAATAGCTTGGCTGGTTATGCGAAGATGCTGGGGTTGGCGAGATATTGCTCATGGTCTCACGTAAACGTTGAAGGAATGTTGGAGGGTCGATAACTGGAGTAGATTCTGGGTGAAAGAATTCACCTGGCAGACGGAGGGTTGCACCATATAACATTTCAGCACAAGTGCTACCAATGTCTTCTTTGAATGCTGTGCGAAGACCAAGCAAGACTAGGGGTAAGGCTTCTGTCCAGTGTGTGCTACTGTGGCACTTCAGACCTTGTTTGAGAGATCGGTGAAAGCGTTCCACCATCCCATTTCCAGATGGATGGTATGGTGTTGGGCGAATATGGCGAATGCCAAGAAGAGAGGTGAGGGATGCGAACAAGTGACCAAGGCCAAGTAAAGTAAAAGTATAATAAAGGCCAAGTACTACTGACTAATAGTACTAATATAAAAGGCCAAGTACTACTGACCAAGGCCGACATTGAAATTGTCGGCCTTGGTCAGTAGTGATGGTGGTAGGCATGCCAAATCTTGAAAGCCACTGGGAGATGAATGCTCGAGCTACAGTTTCAGCGGATATATTTTCAATAGGAATGGCTTCAGGCCATCTTGTGTACCGATCAATACAAGTGAGGAGGTAAGTGCAACCATTTGAAGGAGGCAATGGGCCAACCAAGTCTAAGTGCACGTGATCAAAGCGTCTTGCTGGAAGGTTAAATTGTTGAATGGGGCTGTGAGTGTGACGGGATACTTTACACCGTTGACATCTAATACATGAACGAGTCCATTCTGTGATGTCTTGATTCATCGCTGGCCAGACAAATCTGTCTGCGATCAGCTTTTTGGTGGCACGGATTCCAGGATGTGCCAAATTGTGCAAGGCATTAAACACTTCACGTCTAAAATTGACAGGAATATAGGGACGTATTCTATTGTTCTCTATGTCACAGTAAATTTTAAGCGTTGGATCAATGTGCAGCGGTTGTAACTGAAGGGAGGTTTGTGGATTTGAGATTAGGTTCTTGAGTTCCTCATCATGCAATTGAGCTTTTGCAATTTCAGAGAAATCTGGGGTAGTGAGGTTGATATTGTTTACCCGAGACAAGGCATCAGCGACACAATTATCAGTACCAGAGACATATCTGATATCTGTACTAAACTGGGCGATGAAATCCAGATGTCGAAGCTGACGAGGAGAACATGAGTCAGAGTTTTTTCTAAAAGCGAAGGTTAATGGTCGATGATCGGTGAAAATGATGAAGTCATGTCCTTCCAAGTTGTGCCGGAAGTATTTAACAGCACAGTACACAGCAAGTAGCTCCCTGTCATATGTGCTGTATTTCCTTTCTGCAGTAGTAAGTTTTCTGGAGAAGAATGCCATTGGGGAAAGTCCTTTAGTGGTATGGGCTTGAAGCACTGCTCCTATGGCCGTGTCAGATGCATCTAGCATTATAGAGAGCTGATCACTAGGTGAGTGATAAGAAAGTGTGGCTGCATTTGCCAGATCGTGTTTGCATTGCACGAATGCTGCAGATGCAGATTCAGTCCAAGGGACAGCTCGTTGATCGGTTTTTTTTTTTTTTTTTTTTTTTTTTTTTTTTTTTGCTATTCTTCAGAAACTCATGTAGGCGGGCTTGTGTTTTTGCGGCATTTGGCAGAAAGCGTCGGTAGAAATTTAACATTGCTAGAAAACGCTTCAGTTCAGAGATGGTTTTGGGCTGAGGTAGGTCGTTAATTGCTTTGACTCTTTCCGGTAAAGGTTTGACTCCATTCTGGGTGATAAGACATCCAAGAAAGGAAACTGAGGGTTGACCAAGTACACATTTGGATGGATTTAGTTTTAATCCATGATCTTTAAGGCGAGTGAAAATCTGACGCAGATGTTGAAAATGTTCTTCCGCATCTGTAGATGCAACCAGGATATCATCAAAATATGGGATGCAAAAATCGAGGCCAGACAGTACTTGGTGTATGAAACGCTGAAATGTTTGGCCAGCATTGCGAAGGCCAAATGGCATATATAAGTACTCAAAGAGACCAAATGGTGTAGTCACTGCGGTCTTGGGCACATCTTCAGCATGCACTGGGATCTGATGATATGCTCTGGCAAGATCGAGGGTAGAAAATATGTTTGTTCCATGAAAAAGATGGGTACAGTCTTGGATATGTGGGACTGGATATCTGTAAGGGACTGTGACGGCATTAAGTCGACGATAATCTCCACAAGGCCGCCAGTCACCATTAGACTTTTTAACCATGTGAAGTGGACTGGCCCATGGACTTTTAGATGGGCGAATGGTTCCCTGCACTAGCATGAATTCAAATTCTTTGCGAGCAGCTTTTAGCATCTCTGGAGAAAGACGACGAGGCTTGGAAAATACAGGTGGACCATATGTTTCAATGTGATGATACACTTCTGGCTGATGAGTATGCTGCCCTGATTTGGATGGGTTTAAAATGTCAGGGAATTCTGCTAATAACCGATGAAACCGTGTGCTGCCCGATACAACACTTATGTTGGTAGGTACGTTTAATATGTGAGAAGCTTGGCCCTGTGATGTCAGCTGAGTTGTAGCATTAATTAAGCAATTATTCTTGACATCCACTAGAAGGTGGAAATGTGTCAAGAAGTCGACACCAATAATTGCTTGAGTTACATACGCAATAATAAAAGGCCAGTTGAAAGTCCGGCGCAAGTTTAAATCAAGTGTCAATAGTTTGGTGCCGTAGGTTGCAATTTGGGTACCATTGGCTGCATACAGTACAAGTTTATTAAGTTGGTGAGCATTTGTTTTAGTTCTCGGGAGCACTGATATGTCAGCTCCAGTATCTACTAGAAAACATAACTGAGTTGAACGATCAGCCAGTACTATTCTGTCGATGTGGCGGACATTCTGTTGGCCAGCAGAAGACCGCCCATTTAGTTTCCCGCTTGTTCAAAAGTGCATGGAGGGGCACACTTGCGAGCTTGAGAGCCAAAATTCATATGATAAAAACATATACCACTTGTGAGTTCTTTGTACTGCGTTCGAGTATTGTGACGAGATCGACTCCTGCTTCGGGCACGAAATTTATTACGTGGACCCTGATTTGATCGATTGTATCTCTGTGAAGCATGAAGACTTGTAGAGAGTTCAGATACTTTTTTGGTCAATTCAGCCACTTGTTGTTCGAGGGATGAACTGGAAGGTGCAGCATTAGTAGCACTGACATAAGCTGGAGTAACAAGTTCATTAATTTTGTCAGCCATTGCTGCTAAACGGGTTAGATCTTCATTGGAAGCAGCAAGAATTATTTGTATGTTATTAGGGAGACGCGAAAACCATAGTGACTTCAACAAGTCGTCACTAAAATGGCTTCCTGCCAGATTACGCATTCGTGACAGCAAGTATGAAGGTCGCTGATCTCCAAGTTCAAGTCCTTGTAGTAAAGTACGTATTTTTGAAGATTCCCTTTCTGAATAGATTTCAATGAGCCGCTGTTTCAGTTTGGAGTATTTATCACAATCAGGTGGTTTGAGAATTAAGTCATGCACTGAATTCAGAATATCAGACTCAGTTGCTGAAACTACATGGTTGAATTTTGTAGAATCCTCACTAATGCGAGCGATAGAAAATTGTGCTTCGATCTGAGCGAACCACAATGAAGGATTGTTTTTCCAGAAAGACGGTGGCTTCACCGCAACGCGTGTGATTTGTGGCTCTGGTGGAATATCGTCGGGCATACTGATAGATAATTTTCACTTTAATTAATAAACACTTAACAGCACAAATATTGTAGCATGAGGATACACTATTGATATTTTACCATGATAACAATTAATATTTTAACCATGCAGAAAACATTTACGTAACGATACACACACAAATAATACAGGGTCAGCAATTACACACACAAATAATATTTTACCGAAATGCATTTGAAAAGAAACCCCTATTTGAGAAAAAAAAAAAAAAAAAAAAAAATGATGCGTTCATTTTGTATTGCGCACACACAAAATCACCACTTCACACTGCTAAGGCACTTTCGAAGGAAAAAAGGAAATCACTCCTGTAGCACATGGGAAAAAAAAATTCACTACTTTCGAACACTGAAGGAAGAATTTTGCCGTAGCACGTTGCAGAAAAATTACTGATGTAGCACATTTAGCGAAAATCACTATTGTATCACATTTGTCACAAAAGTTGAATGATCGAAGAATTATTGCACGACTGGCGAAGTCAGCGGAACGGAACAGATCACATTGATGATTTGCTGAAGCTCCTTGCGATGATATGCACGACTTTGAAAAAAAAAACACAAGCAATATATATCAATACTTCTAGAAATAATTGAAGGGGTACGTTGTAGCATACGTTTAATGTCCATATTCATTGTTATTTTTAGTCAGTTCTTCAAATGGTAATAGAAACGACCGTAGGAGTACGCGTGCGTGCAGAAGTGAGCTCCACATCTTACTCGGTAAAAGTGCTGTATTAACCCATCAACGAGCTCGCCTCTCGGAACGAAATGCTTTGAAAATGGCCGCGTTGTCAGACAACAAACCCCTCCAAAAAAATCGCTTTCGTTTTCTGAAATCTCTCTAAGATAGCCCAGCCTAAGGCAGTATGTTTGCTTCCCCTTAGTGTGATGGATAAGCCATAAAATTGCCTCCCCGGTATTGAATGGCTTGCGTTTCGTTTCGTCTCCCTCCTCTTTCTTTGTACTAGTAGCCTGTAGACTTGTTTCTTTTAACATGTGACGGCCGAATTTTCCGAAATCTTTTTAGAATTTTAGCTTCCAAGCTTATAAATTTTCAATTATTCGACATGTTTCATTGGGCAGTATTTTAAGAAAGATCATTATTTATTTTGTTATACAATTTTTTACTATTTACTAATCTATTTTATTTAGTTTTAGTAGGCCAATTTATTTTTGGAAATTAAATTTTAATCCATTCTTTTACCGACTGTTTTCATCACATTATAAGTCCATATATATTTACGATGAGAGTACAATATTTATCAGGAATTTTTGGAAAATTTGGCATACGTATTTATATTTTAGCGTTGAATTTTTTCCACAAGTTGTTCGTTAACAGTCGAGCTCATCCTCGTAAACGTTTGATCTTTTCAGCATGGAAATGGCAAGCAATAATCTTTCTAATATTTTTCGGGATTTTATAGCAATTTCTAGAATTTTGGCGGTTTTCTACAAATATTTTGGGTACGTTTAGCTATTATGCAGTTGCTACTAATGTGGAATTTAAAGCCAAAAATGTATTCCTTCGTTGATTTGAGAGATCGCATTTCGAATTTAAACGGAAGTTTAAATGAATTTGATACAATCTTAGCACAGTTGTAGGAAAAAAATGTCACCCGGAAAAAAGGGAAACGGAAAGAATATCCCCGGAAAATAAGGAACGGAAAAAATGTCACCCTTCGTTTGGAATGGGAAATATAAGGCATGTTTAGAAAGATCGCCAAGCTGGGTGATAAAAGTTTTATCTCAACAACCGTAACTTCGGATGACCGGAAACATGTGCGAGTAGAAGCAAGAAGATGTGTTGGCTGCTTGTTTCCTCCATGGTTTCTTCGTTAAGGTTAAAAATAGAGGGTTGTTTAGAGGGGGAAGCTTTCGCGATGGAAGCCAGGGGGAAAGGCGGGTTGTCCAGCGTCGGTCATTGTCAGGTCTTTAGTAATTACTCTCCTAGCACCGCATGTAGTTATAGCCTTAAGCTGCGGTTTCGTGAAACATTTATTGACGCACAACAGAAAACTAATTCATCATAAGCTTTGGTATAAGAAACAGTTGTAGATGCAATTTCAAGTTACGGTTTGCGATAAGAATAGGACTAAATTTTTTACCTAATTAAGTTTCGCATAATTTTTTTTCCTTATTTGATTTTAATTAAAAGTAACACATCTGCACAGGAAACAATTGTTTAATTTTGCACTTAAGTTTGAAAACAAGAATACCACAGTTATTAAAATTAAGAGGTTTATTTCAAAATTATTAGTCCAAAATTATTAGTCCCTGAGGGACTAATGTTTTCATTTTGCGATTTTGCGTGGAATCACTCTGAATGTCCGTTTCACTTTTCAAACTGTTGCCACCAAATATTGTGATAAAACAACGGTACCTAGAGCCATCGAGTTTCGAATGACGTAATCCTACTACGAATATGGGCAACTGGAAGCCCAAATTTGAAATTTGGAATTTGTTTTATTATCGATTTTATATTTTGTAACGAATTTTTGATTAACAAACTCAAGAATTTCAAAGCGAGCCATGGCAACGTTGTACAGAAAAAACATTTTTATCTCCAGCGCGTGAGACTGTGAATCGGAAATTCTAAAAATATGCTCAATTTAAAATTATTTTTCGATACTGCTCTTGAACTGAATTTTATGGTTTAAGTGCAAAGAACATGATATTTAATAAATAAAGGTTACACACAAAATGTTAAAAAAAGGCCCCTTTGGACATAATTTAAAATCTGACACCTTTCAGATTTTTTATTTTACTAAAATTTTAAAATCTAATTAAAATGAATCCTATAACCACGCGATCTGGATTTAAACATTTAATATGCAATGAACCCTCTTATGGCGACCTCTTCCAAAATAATTTCTCAGAGTAGAAATTAACACTTGTACCGAGCATTATCTCTTTAAGACGACCACTTCCACCAAAGACCAAAATAATTAGAAACGTGGATGATCGTATTAGAGAGGATTTAATGCATTTTACAATGCACCAATGCGTAACCTACTCAGAGCCGTACCATCTAGTAGCCCATAAACGATTAGCGACCATCTCTTTAAGACGATCACTTCCAAAAGTGACAGGCATTTCTATGGGTATAAACAAACGCTTGCACTGAATATCATCTTTCTAGGGTGGTGATCTTCACAGAATACCAAAAATCAACTAGAAACATGGATGGATTAGGATTATTCAATTATGGTAAAGCGCACGAGGGCTATCTACCTAAAGGGAGGGATGCCTTCGTGGAGAACTTTCTAAACGAAACTGGCTCGTATACATATTACACATGGGGAAAACCACGAAAGTGCCCATGCAACCAGCCCCAGGAATGTCGGACTAAACTACCAGTGTTCAGCGTCTTTACCGCTCGGCCGCTGATAGGCTGAAATCTGATGGATGGATGATGGATATCTTAGAAAGGATTTTTACTCCTTTAAGTAAAGTAAGTAAGTTTCCATAAGTACTATAAGGATTTTTACTTATAGTACTTATGGAAACTTAAAAGCGGCCGAGCGGTTAAGTTGCTGAATACCCTGGTTGTTCGATCTGGGTTCGATTCCTAGCAAAGCAGCTTTTCGTGGTTTTTCCCCTATATAACGTGGTCACGAGCTAGTTTTCCTTAAGAAGCCCTCCACGAAGATAACCATTCTCTTAGGCAGATACCTTTCGTGCGCTTTGTTATAATCAAGTAAATCAAACCAAATTAAAGAAGCTTATTCATTCTACTCTCCAAATTGAGCTCCAAATAAGTCATACGTGGGAGCTTTTCGTATTCATAACGTAAAACGTATCAAAACGGAAAATTAAATAAATTTAATTATTTAACTTAGTTATCTAGAATTCCAGTTTTTAATTTATCTCTTGTTTCCAAAAATCTGAGCATGAATAATTGTGTAATAAAGCATAAACCGATAATTTTGAAATTCAGGAATAACTTAAATGGTCTTTGACCACTAGCAGCCGAGAGGTAAAAATCGTTGAATATTGGTAGTTCGACTGGCGTTCAAACCATGGCGGATGTGCTGCTTACCAGGAAATTTTCGTGTTTTTCTCCATGTGTAACATAAATACGAGTCAGTTTCTATCAGACGTGTGAAATAATTTTTGTCAACTACCCGCTATAAACAGTCCTCCATGAAGGCATCCATATTCACTTCGGCAGATAATCTTATGGTACTTTGCCATAACCTAAATAATCTGATTTGATGATCATGCTAATTTTTTCTCATACTGAAGCCTGTGATGCTTTAATTAATGTTTTATTTATCATAAACTGTGTTAACTGCTTTAAATTAACCAAATCAGGATTTTTTCCTGTTAGATTTCCTTTTTGAAATTTTTGACATCATTTTAGAAGCCTAAATATGTCAGATCGTTTTAGTAAGACGTATTATTTGTAACTGTTTTACATATAAGTACAGAGAATCTCATGACGGCGAACTCTAAAAGTGCTTCCTACAACATAAATAAACAGGCTTTTATACATTTGCCTCTCTAACGCAACCATCTATATAAGCGGCTTAAAAATCACTTGAAGCATTATAGAAAAGTCTAATTATATTTGCATTTTTGTGGCATTTAATAATTTCAATTACATGTATGCCTTATAAATTATAATATTGATTTTTCAAGGTCGTGTAACAACTTTCAATATAAATTAGAATAGTAATAATCTTTTACATTCCATTCGGATTATTGTATTCGTACGAAAGCCTTGAATCAATTGTTGATCATTAATTTGTACGTATGCTATTGCAAAAATTTAAAAATTCTTAATTATGATATTTTCCAATATTCGGGCTTTAAATGCCCAAGTTATTTAATTTTATGCCAAGATTTAAACTTTGTGCATTTACAATAAGAAGATCTTAATTCTGGAACTTTTTAACATCTGAAGCTGGTTAAAACTGGTTGAAATGTGTTGCAGTCGCAGTTCGTATGCAAAACCATTCTCGCACTGATTTGTTTTATGCGTAATTTATAGCAATTTCCCTAAGTAACCAAATTTTAGATTTATATCATTTTGTTTTAAATTGTGAAAATAAACAAAAAGAAAGGAGAACATTTTTCTTTCTTACATTATAATTATTTTCAGTTCATCTTTTATGATAAATAGTGTATTTTTCAATTTTTCTCAACTGTCAAATCTTGTTGTATTTCTAAATATCTTTAGATTATTTACAGTCCCTGCAATTTTAGAGTTTTTATGTTAAACTCTAAAATAGTTATTAGAAGAATTATTAGAAGCATTTGATGTAATTAATGACGCACGTCGCCCATAGATTCGCAAATTTTGAATTTTCAATATTGTTGCAAGCACTTGAGCAGAACATTCGTCTTTTCTAGCAAATTGCAAATTTTAAAATTCAAAAAATTCAACTCCATCAACCCAATTTTCAGACTCAATTAAAGGCACTGAAGTTATTTAACATTTAAGAACTCTCGGTGATTTAGAAGTCCCCGGAATTGGTACTCAAGAAATGATTTCAAAAATGCTCTTCTACATCTATTAATAATTGTTCTATCCCTTGAATAGCTAGTATCTACTGCATTTTCTCCTCATTTCTTCTTTGGTGGTTATTTGAATCATGGCAAAGCACGGGAACTGTCTAAGAGAAGGGATGCCTTCGTGGAGGACTTAACGAAGTATGAGAAAGGGAAACTTGATTGTATTTACCTTACACATGAAGAAATAACTAAATTATCTTGCAACCAGCTTGTTTGCTGGGATTTGAGCGCCTGTCGAACTATCAGTGTTAAGCGACCGCCAGAGTCGTAGCTAGGGTTTACAGCGCCCAGGGACAATTGAAGATTTCGCGCTCCTTACTGCTTGCCAAGGATGGAAAACATTTAATTCTACAATGTCGTAATATCAGTTTGGCGCCCCTTGGATTCTGCGCCCGGGGACAGATGCCCCCCCTTGCCCCCTTCTAGCTACGGCTCTGGCGACCGCTGGAGCGCTGATGAGCTGCATTATGTATTCTGCTTAAGAATATAGAACACAAATCACTGTCAATTTTATTATATCATCAGTGTTTGGTAACTTTCCCTATGAAAATAAAATTGTTAGAAATATGAGTGAAAAGACATGTAAATATTTTGAATTTGGATTCAATTTAATCCCCTTCATGTAACATATAATGTTGTAATTTACGTAATAGCATTTAAAATTTTTGAATATATTAACACAAAAGGATACGGCAATGCTGTTATTGCATTCGACAAAATATGTCTCGTTTACGTATATACCAATCTTTGGAGAAGGAAGAAAATTATAGCCAATGCAGAAAATTTCTAAATTCAATTTCGCCAGATAAATTTTTACATAAAATGAAAAAACAATTTTCAGTACACATAAATAATTAATTGAATGAATGTAAATTTTTAATGCAGAATACATAAACTTATTTTCAGCTCAATGTAAAACTGTTCCCACGCAAAATTTATATTATAAGAAAAAGTTAAATGTCTGTTATGTCGAATATTTCTTCACTTAGATTGCAGAGACATTCGATATTTTATGGAAGCAGAAGACTTGAAAAATGAGCAACCCCCTCTCCGGGAATCGAACCGCGGATCTCTGGAATACGCGCCCAGCGGGCAGACCACTACACCACGAAAGCACGTCAAGAAGGCTCAAGTCTAAAATTTATGCATATTTAGTATTAATTCTATATTTTGCATATTAACATTTAAAAAAATACCTGACTAAATTACTCCTGGACGGTTGTGTATAAGCCTATGGTTTGTTTGATCAAGTGCGACTCATTTGTAAAGTATCGAATGGTGTACTCGCTTGCAAAACCTTGTAAATTTTGTGTTTCTTGAAAAATCGGCAATACTAAGTATGATTGCTAAATATTACATTCTTTTTAAGGGAACATTATAGTATAATAATAAGAATAATTTCTCCTGGGATATACTTTTATCAATGATATGTTACTGTAGCGCAGTTTTGCTAAATTATTATAAATCAGTTCTAATTATTCTAAGCTGATTTACTAAGACTTGGAATGATGCTCAAGGCCGGCGCTAGACGTTTTGCCGCACGGTGCCTGCTTCACAACTTCAAAATTCTGCCACCCAGCTCTTTCCAAAGTTCTAAAAATTCTCTCAATTCTGCCGCCCGGTGCGGCCGCACCGATTGCATATGCTCTGGCACCAGCCCTGATGATACTAGGAATGACTAGGAAACGATAATTCAGATAATACTTATTATCTGAATTGTCATTTCCTCATAAACATGATGCTTATTAAAAATTACAGATGTTTTAATTAATAACAACCTTAAAAACTGGTTGTTAGTAGCTTTAATTTTGACTCCATACACTTCAACAATTAAAAAAGCCAAAAGATAGGAAGTTTCCTTGTTTTTGAGTCCTTTTCTAACACTGCTAAAATTCTGCATGATATTTGTTTTAGAACTGCTAAGAAACTGCTAACAAAATTTTAAATACAAAAGTTATACTGCAATTTTAAGTCTGAAAAGTAATTAATTCAGACTTGAAAGCTCTTGAAACATAGAACTTGAGCTCAAAACAATAAGAATAGAATTTTGCATTCATTTTTTTAATTATACGATTGTTGCTTCATTGATAACAATGTTATAAATAGTTCATTTAGAATTACACTACAATTGCTGCATTAGAATCCATATTTCTTACTAATTATTTAAACATGAACATGAGAACTATAATATTTATATGTACTTTTTTATCTCCAAAGTCATAATAAAGTTTTCTCATAAATAGGGAATTGACTGTTTTCAAAAGTTTTCACCTCTTCGTCAAGAAACATTTCTTTTACGGTCCTAATTAAAAATTACAGAACAGCAGAACATAATCTATCTCACGAAGTTTGCTAAAACAAATTCTTTCGCATTAATTTTGAATTTTATTTAACTCAAATTTATTCAATATTTCAAATTCTGGATAATCAAATTAGCGGTATCATTCTAAAGCTGCAAAATGTAATTAAGAAGCTCAGCTTCGTTTTTAATGATTCATTTTACCACGCCACTGGGGAAAAAAAAAAAAAAAAAAAAAATATCTGAGTTTTCAGATTTTCAATTACGTCCAAAGGGCGTTTTTTTAATGTTTTGTGTGTTACCTTTATTTATTAAATATCATGTTCTTTGCACTTAAACCATAAAATTCAATTCAATAGCAATGCCGCAGCATATCTTTAGAATTTCCGATACACAGTTCCGCGCGATGGAGACAAAAAGGTTTTTTCCACCCGTAGAGTGTTGCCATTGCTCCCTTATCGCTGAGTTTGTTACTCAAAAATTCGTTAAAGTTTTGAAAAATATAAAATCGATAATAAATCATATTCCAGATTTCAAATTTGGTCTTCCACATGCCCATATTCGTAGGAGGATTACGTCATTCAAAATTCGATCGCTCTATGTACCATTGTTTTATCACAATGCGAGAAATATACATACATTTATGCAGATTTTTCATTATTTAAAGGAAAATCTGAAAGCTTTCATATTTCATATTGCGCCCAAAAGGAAAAAGATGACCACCGGTTCATAAGATTTTGGGCTTTTGCGAATTAGAGAAATAGCTCTCAGCACCGATGTCCAAGTTCTCAGAAATACTGATCATCATAGAAAGTACACTGTTCACATTCGGAAGTGCATTATTCTATAAATGAAAGTACATTAAGCCGATTCGATTGCGTGTATGGCCGTATCTATTTATATATAGGAAAAATTTTAATATAAAATAAGTAAATTGTAAAATATATGTTACCGTTAAAGCGTATAATTAAGTTATTTCCTCGAATAAGTATTTGGCGGGGGGGGGGGAAACTAACCAAGCCGGTTTAGCTAATTATTTTAAAATAACTATATTAATTAGTATAGAATATAATATTTTATAAACTAACTAATGATAAATGCCGCCCAGACGGTGTAGTGGTTAGGGGAGCCAACTGCGATACCTAACGGCTTGGGTTTAAATCCAGGGGAATGCATAGTTCTAATTGTCCGTCCCGTCATAGGAGGCAAAGGTGGCCCACCTATTAGGTGACTGCATAATAAAATGACAACTGCTTCTGGTCAAGTCGAAGTCGGCTGAGGGACCATCATTAATATTTAAAAAAAAAAAAAAAAAAAAAAAAAAAAAAACTTAATAACAAACAAAAAAAAAAAAAAAAATCTCAAAGGTTTCAGGTTTTAAACTACGTCCAAAGAAGGCGTTTTTTTTTAACGTTTTGTGTGCTACCTTTATTTATTAAATATCATGTTCTTTGCACTTAAACCATAAAATTCATTTAAATAGCAATGTCGCAAAAGAATTTTAAGAAAGCATATCTTTAGAAGAATTTCCGATACACAGTTCCACGCGCTGTAGATAACTTTTTTTTTTCGTATAGTGTTGCCATTCCTCGCTTTTAAATCGTTGAGTTTGTTAATCAAAAATTCGTTAAAGTTTTACAAAATATGAAATAGACAATAAAACAAATATCAAATTTGGGCTTCCAGATGCCCATATTCGCAGGAGGATTATGTCATTCAAAATTCGATGGTTCTATGTACCGTTGTTTTATCACAATGCGAGAAATATGGATATATTTATGCAGATTTTTCATTATTTAATTTCTTCGAATATAATGCAGGACTCTAACATTTGGTGGCAACAGTTTGAAAAGTGATTCGCCGTTTATAGTGATTCAACGCAAAATCGCAAAACGAAAAGAATAGTCCTCCAGGATCAAAGTCTCTTTGGACTTTAAAAAAAAAAAAAAAAAAAAAAAAAAAAAAAAAAAAAAAAAAAACCATTTAATGATAAACCGTTAAAGAGGAAAAAAAAATGACACTATAAAATATCTGTCGTTTTATAAATTAACTGATGATAAACCGTTAGTGTTTAGAAAATTATATTTCATATTACGGATAGATTAAATAATAATGGAATGCATAATATAATATTATTGCTAGATTCGTTAAATCGTAATAAAAAATAACAGACTATACTACGCCAATAGTTCTGTTTAGCAGCTTTCGTGTGCCGTCTTTACTGACAATTCGTCATTTATCAACACTTTAATGTGAACAAGCTGTTAGCTTCCAGTTAGGGATGGATGAAATTTAGTTTAAAGACCGGCAATCATTATTTAACAGAGGAGAAACATTTGCTCCCCGTGAATTCTTTCCTTCCGGGTGAGGTGGGTCGGTTTCTTTAAGGAAACGGGTGAAGCAAACCACGGGGGAGAACATACGAGTTTCCCGCAGGCAAGTTGGAAAAACCTGCTATCGAAATGACCTTGCTCAGCTGCAGCCAGCTCAACGTCTTACCCTTAAAACCTCCCTCAAGAGAGCCCGCTATAACCCTGCCCGTTTGGCAGGTTTCCCTATCTCCAATCAGCGACATTATTTGGCGAGATTTTAGAGTTCCTTTTTTTCCGTTCCTTATTTTCCGAGTGACATTTTTTCCGTTCCTTATTTTCCGGGGACATTCTTTCCGTTTCCCTTTTTTCCGGGTGACATTTTTTCCGCACACCATCTTAGCACAGACTAGAAGAATTATTTCTCTGTGTTGGATGGATTCTTCTCACTTTTCTGCATTTGATAGATTAAATGCATAAAGCAGACACGCACAAATAAAATTTAAATAAATTTATTTAAATAAATTTCTATTTTCATTTAAAATTTGTCATTATTAGCACCTCCCGCAGTTTTATGCAATCATAGGATTTTCCGAATTCTATTAGGTCGTTAACATAATTTCAAGGCCGAATAGAAAAGTGATAATATGGAAAGACTATGTCTTAAGTACCAATAGCCAAGTATTTGTAATTAAATAAAAATAAATATTGAATACCAACCGCTTTTTTATTTATTTTTAGTCATATAACAAAAGATAAACAAGAATACTATTACATCTAAGAATTATTTAGTAAATTATTTTGCTAATGTTTTATGAATGAGGAAACACGGTAAAAATGTTTTAATGATTGAATTCACCGTTAAAAATCAAACAAACTCCAAAATTCCTTTTTCCAATAACTTTGTAAAATGTTTTGATTAAATATGATTTGAATGAGTTTTCCAATTCTGTTTTGAGTGATATAAATGAGGATATAAATATTATTAAATTAGGATATAAATATTAGGATATAAATTATTATTAGTAATAATTTTTGTATTATAACTTAGCAGAATATCGTTTACCGTTAAAAATTATATCTAAAAGAATTAAATTTTGTAAAAGAATAAAAAAAAAAATTAACTGTTCCATTTTGTCCTCTATGCATCTATTTATATAAAAAAAGGAATCTGGCTAGGGAATTTACGACTTGTATATGAACTAAAAATTGGTATCTTGACAAAACTTGTCAGAGCATAAAAAGCGTATATTCTGTGATATTAGTGTATTAATCATACTTCTGTATCGGTAAATGCAGTTTATAATTACCAGCATAAGTATCATAATGGATTTTATTAAAACGACGAAAACTGAATGCATTATCAAAGTACGGCTCTTTATATCGTTAAGTATTGCTTGGGTCGTAAACAACACGAGTTTTATTTTTGAAATATTATTCCAAATAAAACAGGAAAACAGGAAGCGTTAAACTATATGCATTTTAAACAGTTTTACTTTTTTATATGCATACAAATGTTAAGTAGCTTTAAACTGTACTTCACTTCTGAAACTTCTGCGGTATTATTTTTAGAACAGATCAAGGACTTTAAAGAACAAGTACATTTTAGTAATATGCAACGTTAATGATATAGTTCAAATGTTATTGAACAACTGTACGATTTGTAACTGGCACTGGAAGAAGCAAAATTTATCTACAACTTTCCCTTTCTTCTCAAATTCGTCTGATTAGCAAGGATTGAATAGATAATTGTAAACGTCTTTTCTAAAAGTAATAATAATCGGGAAGAATCCTTTCTACCCCTGCCTCCTGGGAAAAGAAAACGACTTGGAAGGGAACCTGACCTCCGCAGGCTAACTGACACTAAGGTCTCCAAAGACTATTTCTAGTCAATAGAGTTTTTTCATTGTAGAAATACTCATTATCTAGAGCTATCTTTTTTTCTAGCCATTGTAAGCTACAGATATAGTGGGAAAAAATTCTCATTTTACATAATTTTCGGATAATTACATTTTACGTTAAATAATTTTAGATTTTGATTAACGCAATCGATGAATATGGCAGAATAATAGTTTGTTGTAAACATTGTAAATTTCAACGTTTTTTTAAGTAAAGATTTCAAGTAAACCAAACCAAAGATTATTAAATTAGTCTTATAATGGTTACTGTTTGGTTTTCAGTGTTCTGAATTTGCATTTTAAAAACATAATTTAAATAATCTTTCTTTACGCTAGTCGCTTTTAAAATGTTTACCTATGTAAACACTTACTAATGTTTAATGTAGCAACTTTGTATGTACTTAACGAAAGACTTAGAGGAATTTATAAAGAAAACTAGTTTACATGGAAAAAATCACGAAATCTTCCTTACAGCCAACGTATTGACCAGAAACCAAAACCAGGTCAAAATACTTATGATCATCTCTTTTATCCACATAGCCATTGGTAAACTTTTCAAACTTATACTTGTTCTTATTGCAGTTATAAACAGAAATGTGAACACTCAGATACTGCGCTTGTTAAAATTAGTACAGTCTGCGGCTGATTCTATATCTGCCGAGGTGTTTTCGAAAAAAACTTGAAAGATAATAAATTATGTTACCTGCTGAGTCATCGAAATATTATATATTTGTTTATTGAAACTGAAAATTTTATAATTTTCTATAAAACTGCAATGGAATTATTGCAATGAGTAATCTTCAGTGTGATGTAATTAGTGTCCTAAATATAAAAGTATGTAAAAATCAAATTGGGAATTGCAGCAAATCAGTCCCTAGAAATATGCTATGCCTGTATTAATCTAGTAGCAATCAATTATTCATGAACATTATAGTATGCATGCCATATAATAATTTGTCAGCAGTACAGGAAACAATTTCGATATGCGTGCCTTTTCTTTTAACATAGTTTTTCTCTCGTTACTTTTAAAATAAACATATAACTTGAAATAGTTTTTCTTCCTCCAGATTTCACTTATTTACTTCTTAAAATATCTCCACTAAAATCAGAGTGATATTATCAACGATTTTTCTTTATTATATAAATATAAAATTTATCCTTTATTATATAAATAATTGAAATGCTTAAATTTGACATTCTAATAAATATTTTATAGTAACTCTCTGAAAAATTTAACTTCTTTTAAAATGTATGGAAATGAATTAAATCGTGTATTTTTTCCAGTCTTAATGATAATAAAATTTTAGAATCATCAGTTATATATCCGTATTGATTATGAGAAATTATCTCATTCTTCTTTGAGCTGGAAATTGCTCAATGGAGCTTCTTCCAACTAGAATTTGAACTCGGGTTGTAAGTGATAGTAGATCGGACTATCAGTCGGAATGCCTGTGGTTCGTATTCCGCTGATAGGATAACGGATTTTTCGTGTTTTTTTTTTTTCTCGTAAAAACGCTATGTCTCTTCAATGGCACCCCAACGAAAACATGTCAGACGATAATTCGTTAACACATGAATTATTCCGACAGTGCCTAGTGCTTCTTCTCTCTCGCCCTCTAAATGAAAACAAATAATAAGGAATTACGCCATTCTCCCTATCTTGTTATAAATGGAAGTCCTTCCAGCTAGAATTTGGAAGACCTCCTTATTAGAAGCACAATGAGGGCACTGCTGAATTTTCGCATTTCTTGCTTCGAAAAAAATCCAATGTCTCTGCATGGTATCTTTCTGTTTGTGCAGCATTCGAAATTATTCCGCTTTCGCAAATTTTTCAAATTTACTTTTTCTTGTATCGTTTTTCCATTTGTCGTATATTGATAGGTGAAACAATGCAGATTTCTGTCTATTTTCTTAAGTTTTCGTGTCGGCAGAAAAATATACTGTCGCATTTAAAATTGGTTTTAATGCTGAAAATGATTTGATTGTTTGGTTCTATTTTTCCTTTTTCTTCCTTTAAAGATTTAGTTTTCTTCCATATACTTATTTATTTATTACATTTTAATCTAATAGTCTCCCAAAAACTAAAGCGATAAAAAAGTTCTTTGATTCCAAGATAAAAGAAACTTTCATTATGCTTTGAGTTTCTTCAGCAATCTTTCACCAGTAGGATTTATTTTCTTCTTTCACCTACTGATACTATGTGATTATATATCTGTATATGTATGTATGTGTGTGAGTGTGTCTAATGGTTTAATTGATATATATATATGTCATCAATGATATATATATGCATTCATATTTTAGCATATGTATATATTAGAATGCATATATATATATATATATATATATATATATATATTTCATTTTATAATTTCATTACACAAAAATTTTATACCTTAGGGAGTATATCTTTTATAGTAGATTTTGGGAATGCTTGAATTTTGAGTGAAAAGGAAAGTCAAGATTTCTACTACTTTACCCCGTTCAGTGCTTTCTCTTTTACTAAGGAATTAACATCATATGAGGGCTGTTTTTGCCCAAATGTTCGGATTTTGTGGGAACGGTTAAGGGAAACCGGAAAAGCAAGAAATAATTTTTCATTCATGAATTGACATCTTCAAGAAGCATTGACTCTCAGTGAGTAAAAGACAAACATCTGGAAAGATGTATAAGCATAAAATGGTTTTCGAATCAAAATAACATTAATTTAGAGAAATTTTTGTGGATGCAATATATAATATTGAGATAAAAGTATAAAAGTAAGTAAAAGAGGGCGATATAGAGTGATTTCACTGTTCGACTATTCCATGCACTATTCGACTATGTTAGAGAAAGGCCTCAAACATAGTACTGTCGGCTCTGTGTTTAGATTTGCTAAATTTACTAAAGCACACGATATCTATCTACCAAGATAGAGATATTCTACTTCCGACGAGCTTTCTAAGAAACACTTCCAAGCATTTAGTTTACATGTTGAGAAAAATCATAAAAATTCCATGCAGTTGATCTATTTCGTCGCTGAAAATAGAAGCCAAGAAGAATCGATAGTGTTCTCTGGCTTCAGGCACCTAGATTTTTCACTTTGAATTTGGAACTAGAAATATAATTACAAATGTCTCTACTAGGAGAGATCAAAATTCATTATTTTTTCACACATGTAAAATCTGGTTAAATACGTTTTCTCGTTTATAAATTACAGAAGATTTTTCAATAATTCCTGATATTTTAAAGGAAACTTTTGATGTATTTGTTTCCTGTAACAGGTCTAAATAATCATTCATTACAGCCACACTAATTTTAACGATCTGAAAATTAACAAATGAGTTGAACTCTTTCATAATTATAATAAAAAACTTAATTTGGGTTTAAGATTACCTCAGAAGTGAATTTTTTTTATTTCTTAATTTAGATGCCTTACAATCCAACAGTTATTTACCCTATTAAAATACGGCCATTACTGGCCGGTAAATACTGGTAGTTCGACTTAGATTTACACCCTGACGAACGAATACGATGGCTGAATGGTATTTTCCCATGTTTCTTCCTATGTATAACATGAATATGAAACTTTTCTCGTTAAAAAGTCCTCTACGAAAGCATCTCTTTCCTTAAAAGCAGATAGTCCTCGTGTGTTTTGCTGTATTCAAGTAATCCTAACCTTCAAACTACGGCACCTGTCACACTAAATCAAGATAAAAGGTTTCTAAACAAGATTTTTAATCGGTCTGCGGGCCCCAGTGGCCAAGCGCTAAAACCGCTGAGTACTGGTAATCCTACATAAGTTCAAATCCTGGTGAACACGCTTGTTCGGTGAAGGTTTTCTACGTTCAATGTGTAGTTTTCCTTAGAAAGTCCTCCCTGATATTTTCCGTCCTCTTGCGCAGATGCCAATTCCATTAAATTTTCTGCATTAAACACAATTGTAATTCTTTCTTTTTAAAGAAATCTCAGGGGAAATAATTGTAAACATCAGCTTCAGTGCGATTATGAATTATTATTTTAAAGTAGTTAACATTTTGAGTGGGAAAAGCATTTTTAATACGCTCATAAACAACCCCTTCTCTAAATTGGCATCAAACTGTGTCGATTTCTACAACAGTCTATATAAATACGTTTCCAAAAAATTCTGCTAAAATATTCAAAGTTTTATTTGTAGAGCATTTATTAGTTAGATTTGTGACTACCTACTCAACTTTTGGTTTTCATAACCTATAAGGTATTTTCTCCCGCCTTCTTAGCATACCTACGTGGTGTAATGATCAGCACGCACGGCGTGTATTCGAGAGGTTGGTGGTTCGAGTCCCGGCGAAGGCATTGCTCCTATTTCACATGTCCTGCTTCGAAATAACCTAATGTTTCTATAGTGGCACCCAAACCAAAAAAGGTGGTGGATGATGATTCTCCGCCGCAAGGATTTGGCGATTCGGTCCCCTAATCCCCAGTCGCCCTATAAAAGAGGGAGTATATATGGTATTTTCTCCCGCCCTTTTAGCATGCCTTCGTGGTCTCAGTACGCTCGGCGCGCATTCGAGAAGTCCGTGGTTCGCGTCCCGGGTAAGGCATTGCTCATTTTTCATGTCTCTTGCTGCTAAAAAAATGTAATGTCTCTACAAACCTTCCATTCATCAGAATAGTAATAAAGTTATGAAGCATAGGGGGTAGGGGGAAAAAGGAATTTTAAAGAAAAGATTATTTTTACAAAATGACTCAAAATTTCTTGAGACAGTATAAGTAGTTATATAACTCAAATAATTAAATATTTGACCTCTTAATTTTACCAGTATTTCTGTATAGAAATAAAACATAATTAAATGTCTTTAATGAGTATCATAGATAGTGGAGCACATCGAGTGAGCTTCACAATATTTTCAAAAGCAGCCACTTTGACAAATGAACAGAACTGTCGGGAATCGCTTATGAATGTCACTTACACGTTTCATAATGCCAAGAATGTTATAAAAATAACGGTTATGCTATATCAACAACTTACCGATCTTTCCAAAGTGCTTAAAAATAGAGCTGTTCCAAAAATTGTATTCGGTTCATTCACGGTGTTTAATCAAAAGCTCGTCGTCGATTTTTGAACTACTTATCCATAAGCTATTGAATTCAAATTTTGTACACACACCGTTTACGGATGATAATAATTCGATTTAGAGTTTTTAAAATTTAATGTCGAAAAAATTTTTTGCGCATATTTCCATTTAAGAATAAACTAAAAATCTCAAAATTTTTAATTTTGCATCATTTTACAGAGCGTAAAATAGTTTTGAAATAACATTTGCATGAAATTCGTAACCTAATTTCTGATTTTGGGGCGAATTTTGTTTTAAATTTATATATCTTTTTGATTATTTGAGGTAAAAGGATACTTGGAAGTAAAAGACTGAACCAATAGTAATAATAATAATAATAATTTATAGCATATATTAATGGTAATAAGAGATTACTTAATAGCTTCTTTGATAAATTCCTGTACAGTTTTATAAGAAGAATCATAGGTTCTTAAATTACGAAATCAAATAATTGAATCGCATTGTCAGATGCATAATATTTATAAATTTATCAAGACAGCCTCACGTTTTTCTTATTCGTGATATAAATTTGTATTCACTGATTTAAATTTGTAGATAAATTTCTTAAAGAGAATTATTTAATCTCGTGTTCCCATCAAATTACACGATACATTATTTTTAAAACAAAGGGCGTTAGCCGAGAAGGTCTATTAAATTCATTTTTTCATTTTCCGTTGAAAACTATGTCAGTTCACTTTTCAAACTGTTGCTACCACATATTACAGCCCTGTATTATATTTAAAGAAATTAAATAATGGTTTTGGTTTATTAGATTACGGCAAAGCACTCGAGGCTATCTGCCTTGAAATTAAATAATGAATAATCTGCATAAATATATGTATGTTTCTCGCATTGTGATAAAACAACGGTACCTAGACCCATCCAATTTTGAATAACGTACATTTCCACCCGAATATGGGCATCTCGAAGCCGAGATTTGGAATTTGTTTTATTATATGTTTCATATTTCGTAAAACTTCAATGAATTTTTAATTAAGAAACTCAACGATTTTAAAGCGAGCAAAGGCAACACTGTATGAAAATAATAATATAAAAAATTATCTTCAACGGGCGAGACTGTGTATCGGAAATTCTAAAGATATGCTCATTTAAAATTTATTTTGCGGTATTGCTGTTTAACTGAAGTTTTATGGTTAAAGTGCGAAGAACATGATATTTAAAAATAAAGGTAACCCACAAACCGTTAAAAAACGCCCTTTGGGCCTAATGTAAAATCTGAAAGATTTGCATTTTCAGATTTTTATGTTTGCATTTATTACTTTTATTTTTCTCGTTTTAATTCATTAATGCTCTTATAGGTAAACGTTCATTTTGTAAAAAATTCTATTTTTTATTCAATAGCTGCTCTAAAACGGAAATTCTTAAATCCCTTTATATATGCATCCACTTTGTAACTGGTAATAAATTTGTTTCTTTAGAGTCAGTGTAAGGCCTTTATCCCAAAACATCAAGAAGATTTCTCCCCACGCTAATGACAGCCATTACCCATTGTCGTCAGAATTGCATGGACCCTTGTCCCCTTAGGCATTGGGGGTTGGAAGACATACAAAAATACGGGCTAGTCCTTTTTAGCGTGTTTTTTCGATAATACAAAAACACGGGACTGTCCGTTTTCGAGGGTACATTTAAATTAACAATAATCCGTAACGAACCGTTAAGAGACCTGCATAAAAGAACGAGAAAATCCGGGCCAAACCGTTAATGGGTTAAAGTGAAATAATGCATAATTTTTATATCAACGGAAAGATCTCATCGAGAGCTTCAATTCGGTGTCAACTACCTGTGGCTACGTCGAATAGTTCCTGAGATATGGTTTAATATATTGTTATTTCCATTGTCTGCGTTTACCATTGTTAACGGAGTGATCAGCTCAGTGAAGTGCCGCTCAGACGCGTATTTTTATTAAAGGATTTCTCGGCACCTTTTAGCCATCCAACTTCAATCTACATACCAACAGTAAGCTGGTACCTTCCGCTTGCTTCCGGTACAAGTCTCAAGTCTGTAGTGTGATAGTGAGTGCTTTTTATATGTTTTTATAAAGTGTCTCTACAAGTGCCATTTTCATGGTTTATTTTTTAATATCTCTTCTTCTACTGGGAGTGTTGCAGCGTTTTAACATTATAAAGGTAGGCCACTCTATTATCTACATTTTGATGTGCATCTTAAATTTTTGGCTACAATAGTTCTAACGTTATTAACTGATTTCTACGTTTTTACGCGTTTGCATTTAATTTTTCCCCTGCCAACTCCCTTCTTCGTCCTTGAGGAAGAAACGGCGCAGGGTAAGTACACGTGATCAACCCCCCGCTGCAATAACAACCTAGCCTTCAAAGGTCATCTCAGAGTAAAGTCAACGTTGGGATTGCGCTAGTACAACTTCCCACGTGCTACTGTTTATTTACAGAACTTAGAACTTTTTTTTTTTTTTTTTTTTTTTTTTTTTTTTTGAAATTTAGCATGGCTATTTTCTGAATACAGTTTTTTGCCTCATCAATAAGCACTTTTCCTGTAGCGCATTTACTGTTAATCTTTGGACTGTTTATTTATTTAGATATTATTATTATTATTAATATTATTATTATTTCCCTTTTTATTATTTTTTTTTTAAATTCAATTCTTGTTTTTATGATCTTTTTTCTTTTTTTTTTTTCTTTTTTTTTTTTTTTTTAAAGCGTAGTGCATAGGTATTTTGTTGTTGCAACCTAATATTGCACAATTTTCTTTTTCAATTTAACTTGATGATAGTTAGTACCAACATATTAATAGTGTAATCATCATTTATTATTGTGTGTCTATTTACTTTTGTTTCTTGTATAACTTGAGTGTATTCTGTGTACGTACATGTAAAGTAACGTAAATTATGTGTATTATGTGCAATTCGGATAACAGCGCTCTGTTATTTTCGCTGGTCTCGTGATATTTTCGCAGCACAAGCACATTTCAGCACGCATTGTTAAATATTTTGGTAACTAGTGTCATAGCATTTAGTGTATTAATTTATTTTTACCCCTTCATTTGATGTATGTATGTATTTAAACATTTCATTTACTGTTGTTAGTTTCTCAGCATTTAACTTACTGTAGTAATAAGCTCTTACAATAGTTGTTTTGTCCTATAATTGCTGATTTCTGAAGAGTTATTAGAAAAGAAAAGAATCTACATTGGACTTTGCGCCTGCAATTTCAAAGAATATCTCCAAGTGATACGGTGTTACAACTGTCAAAAATTTGGGCACTTTAGACGTTACTGCAAGTCGGATACAGCCTGCTCCAAGTGTGGTGAAGGTCATCTATTAGAAAAGTGTGACTCAGTTACCATCAACTGTGTCAACTGCAGCCTCGCGAACGACAAGACAGGTAGCACCTTTGACACACAACATCCAGCAAGTGCATCGAAATGTCCATGTTACCGACAAGTATTGGCGAGAATGAGCTCAGCCAGGGAGTCCACTCAATAACAGAGAAAGTTTACAACAGAGATCGGTCTAACATCAAAATCTTACAGTGCAATCTCCAAAGGGCAAGAGCAGCCACACTCAATTTCATGGAGGTGATGTCCTCCAGTACAGCAGACCTGGCACTCCTACAAGAACCTTACTTGAGGGACGGCAAACTTCTTGGCCAACCTTCTACAAGTAAATCCTACGCCTCCAGTACGGGAATGGCAGCCATCTTGTATAACGGCCCTCTAAGTCCATTGCTTCTGGATACGACAGATTACACAGTAACAATCTTGATAGAATCCTCCAACATGAAAATAACAATCACTTGCGTTTACTTTCCCCCAAGCATGCAAATTGAATACCTGCTACAGGAATTAAACCCAGCCGTACTGCGAACATTCCAGAATACCATAGTGGCTGGTGACTTTAACGCCACCAGCCCCTTATGGGGAGCACAAACAGAAAATCGCAGAGTGCAGAAATTGTTAGAATATGCAATAGCTCACGGAATGACAGTAATAAATAAAGAAGACTCTCAACCTACATTTGACAATGGAAGAGCAAAAGGCTGGCCAGATGTCACATTTGTCTCATCATCAATGTCAGCGTACATAAACAACTGGGATATAATGGACATACCCTCTCTGAGTGACCATCGTATAATTCAATATGAGATCAATAGTAGACTCACGTACCTAACAAAAAGACGTTTCAAGACCTGCTACGGAGGGCACACTACTTTAAAGTTTTACTTCAGGCCATGGGTGAGTGAAATCTTGGAACAACTGGATAACTGCGACTCCCCGGAGGAGCTGGATTCTACATATGACTTCATCATAACTAAATTAACTCAGGCAGCAAGAGCTTCCTACAAACTTAAAGCTATTAAGCCGAAAACATTTACATCGTGGTGGAGCAACCACCTCAAGCAAAGAAGAAGCAAAATACGAGCCCTAAGAAGGCAGGTGCAAGCGGAGAATGATGAAGAACAGAAAATATTAAAGTTGGTACGCTACAGGAAGGAGCTAGCGCAATACAAAAAGCAAATCAAGGCAGCGAAACAAGAGTCATGGCGTAAGCACTGCAGTAACGTGCAAGCAACCTATGGCACATTACAGAAAATAGCCACAAATAAGGTTTTTCAACCCCTACAATTTACCGCTAAAGTAAAACAAGATGCAAAAAGCAAAACAGAAGCTCTAAACACTATCCTAGAAACAATCTTTGTTAAAGACCAGATGGAATTTGATTTAGTAACTCACAGAGAAATAAGGCAGAAGTTTAATAGGAAAAGCTGGAAAAGCAGCAACAGAGATATTACTCTTCCTACAGACCACGAAGTTCATAATATCATCAAAGCCTTAGCAGACAAAAAGGCACCAGGTCCCGATGGTATAGATAATATCATTGTTAAAGAAATTCACAAAGAATTCCCAGGTTTGTTTCCAAAATTATGCAGAGCCTGCTGGCGACTCGGTCACTTCCCTAGAAGCATGAAACTAGCCGAAATTGTACTCTTCCACAAGCAGGGCAAAGATCCGTCAGACCCGGCATCTTATAGGCCCATAAGCTTACTGCCTTCAATCAGTAAGATTTTAGAAAAAGTAATTTTGCAACGCCTTAATTTCCACATGTGCAGGAACAAGTCTATAAACGAAAAACAATATGGCTTCAGCGCAGGAAAGTCCACAGATAATGCCTTAAAACAACTGCTAGACAACATAGAGCAGAACAAAGACAACAATATGGACACACTGGTTATTTCGTTGGACATCAAAGGGGCATTCGACTCGTTGTGGTGGCCAGACGTAGTCGAATGCCTAGACATCATCAAATGCCCAAAGGAAATCCTGAATCTTATACGCAGCTACTTGCAGGATCGTTGGATACAGGTTACAACGGACAATGATGTACTCAAAGTCAAGTTGGAAAGAGGCTGTCCCCAGGGTTCCTGCTTGGGACCTACACTTTGGAATCTTGTAGCGAACACAGCCTTTGCGCTTTATGACCAACAGCAAGGAGTGGGTATCCAGGCGTACGCAGACGACTTTTTATTGGTCATTTCTGGTAGCACGGACATTAGGTTAAAGGCACAAAACGCAATCAATACTTTTGAAAGCTGGGCAAATCAACACAAATTAAATATCTCAGCAGATAAAACTAAACAACTGTTTATATGTAAGCATGGAGCGCGAAATAGGATTCCCAACATTAAACTAAATGGAGTCTCTATAAAAAAGGTCACTGACCTTAAATATCTAGGTATTATATTTAACAATAGGCTTTCCTGGGTACCGCATATTAAAGAGCTTAAGCAGAAAATAAATCAAATTAGTAATTCCATGGTTAGAACATCAGGACCTCATTGGGGCACTCCAATCACTATGCTCAAAAGCTGGTACAGAACAATCTCAGAAAAGATCCTATTATATGGGGCTGCCATATGGGGAAGGAAGCTTACTGCCCATATGAGAAGACAGCTTCTCACCATACAAAGAATGCAACTTTTGATCATATGCAAAGGTTATAGAACATCCCCAACTGCGGCACTGCAAGTGCTGGCGGGTATCCCTCCACTGGATCTTCTAGTGGAGAGAGAATCACTATTAGTAAGGACATTGCGCCTAGAAAATAACGTCTCTCTGTGGCAAAAGACATTCTACCATACAGACTATGAGAAGCGCAAGCCGATCATGCTTGGACACCCTGCAGATACTGATTTATCGCACACAATATACATGCAATACACGCCGCCAAATGAGAAGGCATTTGCCATTTATACAGATGGCTCAAAGACGGAAAAAGGCACAGGCTGCGCCTACTGTGTACTCCAAGAAGGAGAAATGGTTAAAACTTGGGAAAGACGACTGGCAGACAAAAATACCGTCTTTCAGGCAGAGCTTCTTGCATTAAAAGCAGCCATCAATTTGGCAAAATATCAATTAGGATTAAAGGTCAGCATATATAGCGACTCTGCCTCAAGTTTGGAGTCCATCCGAGGGCACAAGACAAGGAGTCCTTTGGTGCAAGATATTCAGAAAATTCTTCTAAGTATCCCACCAGATGACAGACCTATCCTGATCTGGGTTCCAGCTCATGTGGGTATTACTGGCAATGAAGCGGCAGACCTGCTTGCGAAATCGGCTGCCAATGACTCCAGTAGATTGGAAAACGCAGTAAGTGTTCCGCAGTCCTATTTAAAAAAAACACGCTCAATAGCCTTTTTCAAGAATGGCAGAAAAGATGGGAAAGGGAAAGCACAGGGAGGAGAACCTACAAGTTCTTTC
This sequence comes from Stegodyphus dumicola, assembly GCF_044657685.1. Lineage (NCBI taxonomy): Eukaryota > Metazoa > Arthropoda > Arachnida > Araneae > Eresidae > Stegodyphus > Stegodyphus dumicola. The sequence continues at coordinate 12,436,600 of NC_140772.1, read as the reverse complement.
CAAAAGTCACGTGCTCAGTTAATACATACAGCGGAGCACAAACTCAATTCTACACTGGCCATGGTCCTTTCCCCCATTACCTTAAGAGATTCGGCATACGAGCATCAGATTTGTGTGAATGTGGTGCGGTAGGTGATGCAGATCACTTCCTCTTCAACTGCCCACAAACCGATAAACTGCATTTAAAATTGCCAAGCAGTGAATACTGGCCACAATGGGCGGAGAATACCCGCGGCAACAAGCAGACGAAAACTAAAATAGAGGAGGTAATCAGGCTTTGCTCAGCAAGATTCTAAGAAATTCTCCCCCTCTCTTGAGAATTGTATCTTCGCAGCATAATTTTAATAGCAATTCAAAATACTACAACAACTGAACATCAACACTAGGAAAATAGCTCACCCCGTAGAATAATAACAGGACTGTAAGAGCAAAACTATTGTAATGTAAGCATATTACTATCCAGTTTATATGTAATTGATAAAAATAATATTGTAAAGCAGTTTAAAGGATATTGAAAATCCAGTCAATGTGTAAATGAATTACAAGTTTAATTTTGATTATCTCAGTAAAAGTATTGTAAATATGAATTCATATAATGTCTAAATGTACACATAGCTGTCATGATTTTATGTATCTATCATATGTAACTTGTCCAAGACAATGATTGTAATCAACATATCTATGCTTATTCACAGGCCTTGTATGCCCATGTAATATTTATATGTATATTCTTACACGGAGGAAATTTTCCCTTCTGCCAGGATGACTACTAACACTGTAAGACTTTTACAACAAAGTCAGGTCAGTGGTTATCTCAGGCGGCGCTCAGTCAGTTCTTCAGAATGCCTTGGATGCACGTGGCTTAGGGTCGTTGAAAATCCATTGTCAGTAGCGTGCTCAGTCAAAAGGTCACCACTTTTGGTGGTCGTGTGTGCTTAATGCATGATATAATTAAAGAAAATAAGAGTAGACAATCTCCTATAACAAAAGAATATATTAAGTACTAAATTACAATTTAAATTACATTGCAGAGATCAACGCAGAGCTCGGAACACAGTTCATGCTACCGTCGCGTACAGTTGTTTTACGAGAAGTCTGAGTGAGTAATGACGTCGCTTTGCTGCTCCGATTAAGAACTGGATTTTACACGTGGCGCCATCTCATGAATAGTAGTTGAAGTATCTGTCGGAACGCCACACTTATAATTTTACAATACTTATTACTTTTACCTTTTGGCCACTAATAATTGTTGTTAGTTTGGTTTCATGAGAGTGGTAACAGGGCAATTCTTAGAATTAGGTAAACATGTTTTTGTAGTTAGTTAGGCTTAGTGAAGATATACACTCACGTTTGTGAAAATTGCAACACCATGAAGGACTTACGCGAGTGAGCTGAAATTTTCAGAAAATGCAAAGTAGCGCATGATATGCAAATGATTAGAATTGCAAATCCGTAGCGCATGCGTATGCTGAGCAGCGCCCTCTGAACGGCTGATGGATCCGAATAAATAGACGGCTGTAGCGAGGCGTGTATGGTTATCGGTGGTTATCTGCTAGTGGTAAACGTTAACTCAATCTGTACTTATGCCTCGTCGACGAAGGAGAGCGAGATTTGAACAACTTACAGAGTTTGAACGAGGGAGAATCATCGGCCTTCGTGAAGCTGGATTGTCGTATCGTGCAGTAGCCTCTCGTGTGCAGCGTAACAGCAGCACAGTGATGCGCGTTTGGAAGCAGTGGACGGACGAGTGTCGGACAACTCGGAAATCCGGGAGTGGACCCCGAAATGTGACGTCAGCTCGCGATGATAGACACCTGGTCCGCATGGCGCGGACGGACCGTACAGCTTCCTCTAGACAATTGGCAGCACTGTGGTCAATAGCTACAGGTGTTTCATTGTGTGCTTCATCAATTCGTAGACGTCTGCTGCAGTGTGGACTGCGCGCACGGACTCCTTTATACAGGATCCCCCTAACGCACGACCATCGCCGCCTGCGGCTACAATGGGCCAATCAGCATAGAGACTGGCGTGCTGATTGGCAGCATGTCGTGTTTTCTGACGAATTCCGCTTTAATTTGTGGTACCATGATGGCCGCATTCGTGTCAGACGCTATGCCGGTGAACGCCACCTTCCGGAGTGCATTATCGAACGCCACAGTGGACGAACACCCGGAGTTATGGTCTGGGGCGCCATAGCATATCATAGACGATCTCAATTGCTACGAATTGTGGGCAATCTGAACAGCAACCGGTATATCCGTGAAGTTCTACAGCCCGAAGCTGTTCCCTTCCTTCAAAGCTTTCCAGGCGCTGTATTTCAACAGGACAATGCCCGCCCTCATACTGCTCGGATTGTTAAATCCTTCTTTGCAGCGCAGCAGGTACAGCTTCTTCCTTGGCCTGCGTGTTCCCCGGATATGTCGCCAATTGAACATGTGTGGGATGTCATTGGTCGGCGTCTTGCTCGTGATCCTCGTCCTGTTGCGTCTGCAGACGAACTTTGGGTACGCGTACAAACGATATGGAATGCTCTTCCTCAGTCAGACATTCAAACTTTGTTTGACTCCATGCCACGTCGTGTAGCAGCACTTATTGCGGCGCGTGGTGGCCACACAAAATACTGATTCTGATCTCTTGTTCTTGTTTGTTTGCTTTGAACATTTAATCATTTATTTGTACCACTACCACTCATCTTTGTATTAAATTGCATTCAATTATGACGATTCCTTCTTGGTGTTGCAATTTTCACAAACGTGAGTGTATGTTATATACCTAAGTGATGTTTTTATAATATAAATGAATACTTTAGAATATAGTAGTCTCTTTACAGTCCTTGATACGCTGGTAGCGTAATAGTTTGACGCATAAGCGAACAACTGTCTTAACACACAGACAACCAAGAATACACAAACAGAGAGGAATAAGTTACCAAAAATACGTATTTCCTAACATAAAAACATTAAAAAACAAATCTTCTAACAAAAATTAACACACAGATACGAAAAAATAAATGAAACGTCATTTTTTTAACATACATTTCTTTTTCACATGCATATATTTAGGCTTCCCACCACCATCCTCCAGGTAAGCAATTCAATTAAATTTTTCGTCTCTTAGTCACCTCAGACATACTCAAACGATGGTACCCACACCAAAATAATAGCATGTTCAAAATACAAGACCATACCACTTCCGTGCAACCAAACACAGCAATTGAAAAGAATGGTAAGAACCAAAAACCTGAGTCCGTACAAAAGGTTTACTATTACAAAAAGTAGCCCAAAACTAAATTTATCACAACACGTTGGCAATATTTGCAGAAATAACTCCTTATTATTGACAAAAAAGTTTTTTTTTTTTTTCCAAAGGCTACTTTCGCCAACATTATCAACATCAGGGTTACCGAAAAACTTATTTGACGCAATGGGCTTCCACATTTCACAAACAACCAATACTACTTTGCGATTTTTTTTCAGACAGAAACCAAGTTGTACCATACAGTAAAGATTAGTCACATCTTCATTTACTACTGTTACAAGTACTTCTTTGGTAGATTTCTGTGGTTATATTCAAAAGTTTAAAATTGCATTAACATGATCAGATTTTATTTTCTGCACGTAGCTAACAATTACTTATGTGTTGTCAGATAAATTTTACCAGATGCAGTTAATTATTTTTTACTTGCCAATCTCATGAGACAAGTTTTTTTGCTCCTGCAAGATAACTTTACTTTGTTTTGCAAAATAAATTCATTCTCACTCTTTTTGGACTTGCCTGCACATTAAATTTGAAATAGTTTTATGATTAGGTAAGATGTGATTATCATAATTTTGTTTCTCTCTTTATCTTGGCAACTTTATATATTGATTCGGTATCCAGGTTACCTACCAATGGCTAATTGATAAAACTGCTCATATGTTCAGCTGTTGGTTTGAGTTTATTTCCTGACATAAAAAATTTTAAAAGGCATCTCCCATGTTTATTTTACTATAATCAAAAAATCAAATAATTGCTACTCTGTTTATACGTACTAAATGTTAAAATATTTTAAATGCTTCCTTTAATTTGCATTCTAATAGTCATTTGTTTAAATTTAATTATGAATTATATTCACATATAGTAATTGTGAGTGTTTTTTTATTTTAGGTGCTGTGAAAGGCAATGGCAGAGATCCAGTTTATCAAAAGTTCTTATATACATAAGAATACATGGATATAAGATTTTTTTCAGGAATTCAAATAAAATGTGATAAATTGGATTAATAAAAACTATTTTGAATTTTGAAAAGTGTTTTTCGTCTGTTAATCATAATATAGTGCCATAAATTTCTGAATGTGTTTATTTTTCATCCAAATGAATAGGTTTACAAAAATTTGTCATATTAATAGATATTGCAGGATTTAGCATTATTATAAATATTTATTATAGCAGACTTAGCTGAACTACTTTTTTAGTCTTTCTGCAGATGAAGTCACAAAGGTAAGTGGTTAGATATTTTTCTGTATTCCCCATTAAGTAATTAGGTACTTTTCCGTTTTGCCGGCGCAAGCGATAAAGTCGCCAATAATGGTACAACCGATGCCAAACGGAATATTCTCGCTGGTAACCTTTTACGCCTCATTCAGATAGTTCAGTTTTATGTCTAAGGCCATTTTCGGCAATTAAATCAATTAGGAGCTTACCCGAAGCCGAAAATATAGAAAAGGTAAAGTCAAGGGTTAAATTCATCAATTCTAATGAGAATGCATTAGCGAAGTAAAGCACTGCAGTTTTACATAATTTCTGAGTATACTATTCGTACGAATTGAAGTATTTCTTGCATTTAAACTTGTGTTCCAAATTAAGATTTAACTTGAAATTAATGTAGATAATTACTGAGAGCATTAGATTTTTGTAGAGTAGTATACGTGAGATGAGATCGCTTGGGGTCACGTGATATGAACCGGCGAAACAGGATGTTGAACCATGAAAGCATAGTAAATTCTTAAATTAATGTCTTTTTATAAATTTATTGTCTTTATTTATTGGCTTTTTATAAAATTTTAAGCGATATTAAAATGTTTATGCCTTCAAAAAAAGAATTCTTAGGACTAAAATTTTTTTAATATTTTTTGTGTGTATAATGTATGTTGTCGCCAATAAAGTCTGCTTGGCGAAATTTGCGCCGGCGAAACGGAAAAGTACCAGTAATTTTATCTGGTAAATTACCAAGGTGAAAGAATAAGCTTTCCTTGCAAATACAAAAATTTGTAGACATTTCAAAAAATTGGTATACATAAAAAAGTTCTGAAATTGCCACATATGCGAAACTGAAAATGTTATATATGAAATAGTTCAGAAATATAAATATTTTCACTATTTTTTAACTATAATTCACTGCATTTGTTATATATAATCACATTTTAAGGTAGCAGTGCTTTTCTCACTGTGATTTCTCATGTATTTTGATTCATAAATCCACGTATTTTGATTTCTCTTTTGAGACCGAATAAAAAATGAATTAAACATTCTCGTTGACATTGAGAGTTGAATAAAAGCTCACCTCAAAATAAAATGAATTAATAAATGTATGGAAAATTTTACATAGCATATATTGAGAAGAAAGTGTAAACTGAATATACTTAGAAGTATTAATAATTGGTAGAGTTGATTGCGGAATGAATTGCATGGTAAACAGTAGATCTTTTGGAGTTTTTCTATGTTGCGTAAAATGCAGATTTAAATTTTTGATATTAATTGTCATATAAATGGCAATTACTGTTTTATTTTTCTCTGAAATGAATGGTTAGTAATAAAATTCTGGATGAGATAACCTTTAACATGCGCTAGAATTTCAAAGTTGAATTTGGTGCTGATTTCAACTGGTAAATTTCATTTTACTGAATTTTACATAAAATAATACCAATGAACCATTGCAAATTATTTTCAGAACTTTTTTTCTAATCCAAAAGGGCGATTAGTCTCGAAATGTGACTTCATATCGTAAATCGTAAACTTGTTTCGCTTTTCATTCAAGTCTTGCCATTTGGCAAAATTTAACATATTCACCTTTAAAATCTTAATCTCTTATCGATTAACAAGCCAAGCTATTTAAAAGCAATACACACAGTTCTCAACAAAGTATTTTTTTACTTTTTAATCTGATTGATTTAAATGCATTTAATTCATGATATATCTAATTGAAAACATTTAATATTTTTATATAATTACATGATATAGTTCATCACTTTTCAAATATATAGAAGATATTTAACTTTCTGGTGTCAGTATCTTATAAAATGTTTTGCTATTTTCACTGCCCCATCTGTATTGATAATCTATGCACTCATAAACATTGAGCCCTTTTGAGTGACTGCTTAAATCTGAGGGCTTTAAGATTTTTTTTTTTTTTTTAATTCTGTGATCAGAAAGATAGAATTTTAGAAGAGCTTCTAGAGTTACTTTTTGAATGATATAAAGAATTGTTAACATAATGTCAAATTTTTACAACTAAATATTAAATATATAAAAAGCCTGCAGCATTCTCATGTTATGAAAACATATTTGTTTATTCTGAGGCTAGGAATTGATATAGTTTTAAAAATACAATTTATTCCTTTTAACAATTTCCCAATAGTGTCATCAAAACACTATAAACTCCTTACATGTTTTTAAGAAAGATGATTCATTTATGTAAAGATTATTAAATGGCTAATATTATTATTGAATTTTTAATACAAATTAACTGAAATTAGGAACTGATTTTGTAAAATAATTTAATTATGAATAATTCAATTTGGGGCTATTGGATGTTTAAAAATGATCGAAAGATTTTTAATATCTTAAAAATAAAAACAAAATTTTCAGTTTTAATATTTTTTATTAATAATTCATTTTAATTTCCTTGCTCAGTTTTAATATATTCACAAATTCAGATTTAAAAACAAAATAAGTTGTATAAATATTTTCAGCATTTCTGATTTTTCCATAGTAAACATAGAAGGATTTGAGACTATCTGTGTAAAATAAGTAGGTTTTTAGATCATCACAACTTCACATACTTTCACTGGAGGTTTCCTCTGTATATATACTGGGATGTGACACTAAGCAGTTGAGAGTATGTATTTAAGAGGTTAAAGGGATATTGTAACTAGTATTTCAAATCCTGATAACATCCCATACGCTGTCGGTGGGACCTAGATAGGTTGTGACATTAAGCACTCAGGAGAATGAGTTTAGGAGGAAATTGGGATATTACGGGATGTCCTGAGGATGTAGTAACTAGGACTTTAAATCCTAATAACATCCCATACGCTGTCGATGGAACATAGACAGGATATTTTTAGGATGTAATGGGATTTGTTTAGGAGGTTTGTGGGATATCCCGGGATGTCCTGAGGATGTAGTAAGTAGGAGTTCATATCCTAATAACATCCCGCACGCTGTCGATGGGACTTAGTTAGGATGTCCTGAGGATATCCTGGGATGTGACATTAAGCACTCGGGAGGAGGTGTTTAGAAGGTTTGCGGGATATTCCGGGATGTACTGAGGATGTGCGCATATCCCGCGAGCAACATCCTTGGGATATCCCAAGGATGTTTTTGTGCTATGTGGGTAGCATCCCTGTCGCACACTGTATATGTGTGTAAATAGAGAATGGTTTTATTTGGTTAGAAGTTCAAATCGGTATTCATAGTAATATACTAATCAGTGTCCCTATTATGACCATTCTCCTCTGTCAAGCGAGTTATTGCTCCAGTCGAAATTCAAATGGCAGAGAGTCCTGAGAAGGATAAAATAACTGTTTTTATAATTCTGTAAATTTAACGAAAGGCACCATGTGTGCTTACCAACGAAACTCTTCCATTTGCGTGTATTTAAAATAAATTACATTGAAATATAAATTTGATTAAACGTTTTCGGATGACTACCCAAAGTCTTCTACTTGAGCTGGCCAAATATCTAACATCGGATGAGGATCATGAGGATCATGAGGATCATGAGGACGATGAGGATGAGGATCATGAGGAGGATGACCATCATGAGGAGGATGAGGATCATGTGGATGATGAGGATCATGAGGATGAGGAGGATCATGAGGATGAAGAGGATCATGAGCATCATGAGGAACATGAGGATGATCATCATGATCATTATCCTCATCATGATCATCCCCATCATGATTATTAAATTTCGCATTCTTCACTATTACGCCATATAAAATCAACATCAAAATCACAAAATATTTAAAAAGGATCATCATCAGCACCATCAGCACAGACCACCACCATCATCATCGTCTCTATAAGATGGAAAAAATATCAATGTTCCGTTTACTTGGTAAATTTCCACACAAAAATTTCTTAAACTTGTTATTAATAAATTTTTGCTCGTTTAACATTATTAAATTTCGCATTCTTCACTATTACGCCATATAAAATTCAACACCAAAATCACAAAATATTTAAAAAACAGCATATCTTTAGAATTATCGACAGATTGTTAAGTATTGCCACGGATATTTTTACATTCGTTACAATTTTTCTTTAAAAAAACAGCCGCCTAAAGTGGTTATCACAAAAAAAAAGAAAAAGCGTATAAAGATTTCTATAAGATAGTTTAAGTTCGTAAAAATATTGAATATTTTAGGCAACTTAACGATTTTAGTGCACTTTTTTTAAGTAAATCATATTAAAACGTTTTCTTAAGAAAAGCGCTTAATGCTTTTAATTCTCTTAGGTTTTTATTCTATAACCTACTAATTTAATTTTGAAAGTTAAATATCTTAGTTTTTAACTGAATGAAAACAGCCTAGCGCATGCAAGATAAAAATATTTTATTTCTGATCCATTGCTTGATATTGACCATCAGTTTTTCATAATGCGAGGAATATACGAATATGGTTTTTCTTCTACAGATAATGTTTACCCATTTTTAGACAAATTTGTTTTGCTCTGAAAAAAATCTGCTTGGACGTTTTTTAACTGCATCTATATTTTTGAAAGTTAAATTATATCGTCTGCTACTTAACAGTTTTGTTTTCATTTGAAATATCTCTTTTACGAAAGCGTTAGACGGAAGCTTAAGTTTGTGCTCTTTCCGGAGAAAATTATCATCATCATCATCTTCAACCTGATCATCATCATCATCGTCATCATGATCATGCTCATCATCCTCCTCGTCATCCCCATCCTCATCACCCTCCTCCTCCTCGTCCTCCTTCTTCTCCTCCTCCTTCTCCTCCTCCTCATCCTCATCATCCTCATCATCACTTTAAGTGTCTCTCTATAACTTGGAAAAAATTAAACTGATATATATTATATTATTTGTGTTTTTCATTTTTAAAATAAGGTAGTATCCCTGTCGCACCCTGTATATGTGTGTAAATATAGAATGGTCTTATTTGGGTAGAAGTTCAAATCGGTATCCATAGTAATATAATAATCAGAGTCCCTATTATGACCATTCTACTCTGTCAAGCGAGTTATTGTTCCAGTCGAAATTCAAATGGCAGAGAGTCCTGAGAAGGATAAAATAACTGTTTTATCAATTCTGTAAATTTAACAAAAGGCACCATGTGTGCTTACCAACAAAACTCTTCCATTTGCGTGTATTTAAAATAAATTACGTTGAAATTTTAATTTGATTAAACGTCTCCAAAATTTCTTCTTGACCTGGCCAAATATTTAACATCGGATGAGGATGATGACGATGATGCGGATCATGAGGATGAGGAGGATTATGAGGATGATGAGGTTCATGAGGATGATGACGATCATGAGAATGATGAGGAGGTTCATGAGGATCCTGAGGATCACGAGGATTATGAGGATGAGGAGGATCATGAGGATGATGACCATCATGAGGAGGATGAAGATGATGAGGATCATGAAATTTATGAGGATCATGAGGATGATCATCATGACGATCATGATGAGGATCATCATCAGCACCACCAGCACCCCCACAACCATCATCATCGTCTCTATAAAATGGAAAAAATATAAATGTTCCGTTTTCTTAACAAGATTCCACACAAAAATTTCTTAAACTTGTTATTAATAAATTTTTCCTCGTTTAACATTATTAAATTTCACATTCTTCACTATTACGCCATATAAAATTCAACACCAAAATCACAAAATATTTAAAAGCAGCATATATTTAGAATTATAGACAGATTGTTAAGTATTGCCACATATATTTTTACATTCGTTACATTATTTCTTTAAAAAATTGCCGCCTGAAGTGGTTATCACAAAAAAGAAAAAGCGTATAAGGATTTCAATAAGATAGTTTAATTTCGTAAAAATATTTAATATTTTAGGCAACTTACGATTTTAGTGCACTTTTATTTAAGTAAATCATATTAAAAAGTATTCTCAAGAAAGGCGCTTAATGCTTTTAATTCTCTTAGTTTTTTATTCTATAACCTACTAATTTAATTTTGAAAGTAAAATATCTTAGTTATCTTAGTTTAGCCACGACAACAATTTAATGCTCTTTGTACGAAACCACTCTTTCGATGTTTTGGCCGTGTGGCAAGGAGCAGAATCCTGCTGAAAAATAAACGAAGCATTGTTGGGAAAGAGATCTCTGATGGAAGGTAGAAGTTTTGCTCCTAGAATAGTGTCAATGTATTTTCTGACATTTAGTGTCCCATCGATGACATGAAGACGACCAATACCATCTGCTGACATGCATAACTAAATCATAACACTAACTGGGTTCTTCACAGTTGCTTGAATGCAGTCAAAATGTAGCTCTTCTCCTATTCTACGTCTTACATATTTTCGCCCATCACTACCGAATAACGATATCTTAGTTTCATCACTCCATATAACTTCTGACCACTGATCATCTGTCCAATTAATGTGCTCCTTTGCCCACTGTAGTCTTTTTTTTTCGTTGCTGAAAATTAAGATAAGGCTTTTTTCGTGGAATTCTACCTCTCAGTCCAACATCTGTTAATCTTCTCCTGATTGTTCTTGAACTGACAAAAACACCAGCATCATTCAGATCACTTCTGATGGCCGCTGATGACATTTTTCTATCTTGGAGACATAGTCTTTTTATTCTTCTGTCATCAATAGATGTGGTGCACCTTTTTCGGCCTTTTTTTTCTTTGTTTTTATTAAATTTGTCTCCTGATATCGTAAACAAAACTTTCGGACTCCAGATGTAGTCACTGAACCACCCACCTGTCTTGCAATTTCAGCACAGGAAAGGCCACTTTCTCGTAACACAATAATATTACATCTCTTTCTAGGTGTCCTATCTACTCTTTCATTTGATGTCATTGCTTTTTGACTAAATATTAAAAATTTTTACAAAAATTCCTACTTTTAATTTCAGTGTATAAGAAACAGGTCCTCCTTCTACAGAACAAAGCAAAATAATGAATTGTTTCAAGTGTAAACATGATGTCAGCTTCTACTGTCAGTTACTAACATTTGATTGGTTCTCAGAACAAGAAAAGTGATTGGCCAGGAAAACTAGACATTACAAACCACTTCATAACTGTGTTTTTTATTTATATTAAAGTACATATAACTTTTTTTCGTATTGCAAATAATTGAATTTTGTGTTTTGTATTGAATTCAGTAATAAATTCTCTTCAAAAAGATATATACAGGTTTGCATTTTGCGAAACGTAACATTTTATATAAGCATACAAAGTTCAAAAACATAAAAATTTCCAAAAGTGTCCACAATTTTGGCCACCACTGTATATATATTCATTATACAGGTTGGTTGGTTGATTTTTTTTAAATGGCACAAAACTTTGAGGGTTATTATGCGTCAGACAAAGGGCGAATAAAATTCAAGATGCATAAACACACTGTATCAAGTGAATTGATGAAATGAACCTGAAATACTGATGAAGGCATGGAGAAATCACTTTAAAATGTCCAGGCACTCTAGCAACAGGTAGATCAGGATAAAAAAGGGAGATAACTTCAAATCCTATAGTAAAAAAAATCTTATGAGGTTGATGTGGGGGTTTCTTCCAATGACATGGAGAAATGACTGAAAAATGCTCTAGTAACAGGTAGAGCAGGATAAAATGTAGTTCAAATCATATGGTAAAAGGAGATGTCTTAAACATCTTATGAGGTTGATGTGAAGGTTTCTTTCAATGAGATCTGTTAACATTCGTAGAGTTAAAATAAAATTCACGTTTCTGACAGCAGGTTAAAATGTGATTAACTGAAACGGGAACGTTGCAAGTGCCATAAATAGGCTCATTATTTCATTATACAGGGTGATTTTAAATGTTTTCACAAAACTAGAGGCGTGATAGTTAGTAGCCATCCAGATGAGCAATAATTAGCATGGAACACGGGTTGCACTCCACTCCGAGACACAGAAAAGTGTAAAACCAGAATTCCAACATGAATTTACGCCAGTATTGGGAAAGTGAATGAATGTTAGAAAAAGTTACACAACCTGATTTATTGATCAGAGAAGAACTCACTCACTCACTCACTCATTCAGTCATTGGAGTCACTCACTTTAGAAAAACTCAGGTGCAGAAAGTGGTGGCCGCGAATGAATGACTAGTGCATCTTCTTGAGGATTCCTAGCGTTCTGCTAATTTTGTCTGAGACAAAAAGGTCTGCTTTTCGCTGCGGCATCTTCAGCTGACTACACAGGCATTTCGGAAATTAAAGATTTCATGTGGCCCAGAAAAAGACGTCCAATGAGGGAGGTGACCAAGCCACAGCCTCGCCACGTTCAATCCATAGTGCGGGATATTCTGCCTCTCAGAGTGTAGACAATCTCGCGCGCTGTAGATAAAAATATTTGGTGCTATTCGGTTTCGAGGGCCGTAAAATATCGCCAAACTATTGTTGATGCCAGTGCTGCCAAAAGTAATTGCGGCAACCCTAACGCAAGAAAGGAAGTACAATAGTAAATAACTATTTAAATATTGATGTTTTAATTCAGATGAAAGGTTAATTTCATATAATATTTCGCTACCAAGTTATCGCTAAAGCATAATGTCATCTCTTTGGTTGTTCAAACATAATTTTCTATAATGAATGATGCCTTTTCTTTGAAAACATTTTCGGTAAAGTGTGCAGAATCGCCCGCTTATTTCTTTGCCGCTTTTTACAAGGGTAAAAACAATTGGAATTGTGTCAATTTTCTCTTACTTTTTTTAAGTGACAATAGGTCGACGTGTACATAGATAAAGTCAAGGGTGTGCGCAGTGCCATTTTTGTGCAATTCTGGGATTTAAGTGAAAATAAGTCGATGTGTACATGGATACCCAGTATGTGCAATTCTTAAAAACGCGTCATGCAGTGGGTGATTCTGCACTTTACCCAAAATTCTATCGCAGACTTTTCATCATAGGCAATTCCCAAATTGTTAAATCCATAGGATATCAAAAAAAGGAATTAAAAATTAAACTAGTATTTCAATGGCGTCTTAAGAAATATAGAACTATATAAACTTACGCAATCTGAAATCAGCGCATATGCGACATTTGGCACGCTGTTAAACGGCTCTGTTTGCTAGATTTGGCCCTTTCGCGCATACATTTTCGCTGCAATTTTTTTGCGGCCCTCGAAACCGAATAGTACCAAATATTTTATCTCCTACACTTTTGCCACTGCTCACTTTTAAATTGTTGAGTTTGTTAATTAGAAATTCTGAAAGTTTTGCGAAATATTAAATAGACAAGAAAATTAATCCCAGACTTCAAATTCGAGGTGCCAATGTGCGGGTGGTGTGTGTGTGTATTTAATTATGGCAAAGCACACTAGGGCTATCTGCCTAAGGGGAGGGATGCCTTTCGTGGAGGACTTTCTAAGGGAAACTGGCTCGTATACACGTTACACACGGGGAAAACCACGAAAACGCCCATGCAGCCAACCCGTTCGCCAATGTGCGGGTGGAGAAGTACGTTTTTCATGCGGGTGGAGGACTATGCTTACCATGGAACATACGAACTTATGTTCCGTGGTAATTATTGCTCGTCTGGATGGGTACTATCATCCCTCTCATTTTGTGAAAACAATTTAAACTTTTGTGAAAACAATTTATACTATGATCATTATTTTTCTCTAACTCTCAGCTTTCATTTTCTGAAAGATAACTCGAGGCTCCGGGACAGCATCTAAATAAATGCAAGCTCTGTTAAACGTCGCCAAATAATAATGAATGGAACTGAAGTATCTGATAGTTCTTATTCTTGCTCCAGAACGTTAATTAGTGTTTGTTTTGAGATTAATTACGGAGTAACACATGCACTGCAATATAATGCGCAAGTTATTTTATTTAATAAAATTTCAAGTATTTTGTGCTGGAAAGTATGTGTATCTTCATAGTAAAATATTCACTGCATTAAATAAGAAAATTTAAGTTACGGGCTTCCATCTGTGTTTATAATTACATGTAAGGAATGACATAACCACACTTGAAAATTATTTTATATAGATAGAAGAATCAAATATGCTTTAATTCAGTATCTGATTTATTTATTTAATAAATTTATTTAATAAATAAATCAGATAGTGAAGTAATACTGAGGCTTGTATCACTGTGAAATAAATTGTGAAGTAAATCCTGAAGCTTATTGCAAAGCAATAATTTAGCAAAACCTCGCTGCCCTTCAGAATTTTTTTTTTATACCGAGGTAGAAAATTTGTGTAGAATGTTTTTAGGTATAGGTAGGGCACATTCTTTAGAGGCTGCAAGATTTCAACAAATAGCAGAAGCAGAAAAAAGTTAGGGTCTTCCCAGAGCTGAAGTCACTTACTTGCAGAAGCAGAGAAAGTAGCCACGAAAAGATAGCCACTATTAATCTGGGATAACACCCATTTAGACTAAACATTCTCTAGAATTTAGTGTGGTAATTGAGTGAACCAAGCGAGAACATAATATTTTAAAATTCTATTTAATAAAGGAACTTAAAAGAAAGCAGAAAACACATGGAAGCAGAAAACTTTAAATTGTGTACGATTATGGAAAAATGGGAAATTTTCCTTTATAGGACATTTTCTCTCTCTTCTTTTTCATAAAATATAAGCGCCAACTAGACACTTCCAGTGAAAAAATATACTTCAATCCTCATTTTCCTTTAAGGGGACTCATACACCTTAAAACCCATAAAATCTTCGAATATATGACTGTTGCAAGAATTGGGATAACTTATTTATTTTAAAAGCAATTATTTCCAACGTTTTGCAGCTGACTACATAATATAGCTGCTTTCTGAAATAGTCATCAGAAAGTTTGTGTCGCCACAAATATTTTTATAATTTAATCTAATTTGTTACAAAATTTTTCGTCGTGCTTCCACCTTGCGCGCACAGTTTAAAACATTCTATTGCATAATTTATTTCCATAGTTAATATGTAGCTTTCATAACATTTGGAAACTACTGTGAACCAAAAATTCTAAGAATTTCATGTTAATGTTTTATTTGGAGTTTAGTTGTTTGTTTTATTTGGAGTTGAGTTTATAAAATGTATTTTATTAAAATAAATCTGTAATGTTTTCGTGCATAAAATTTTTTAATATTAAAATATTCGTCATATTTTTGGTTCAGTTAGAAGATAGTGCCCATATAAAGAATTCCATCAAATTTCAAGTATGTACCATTGGCCATTTTTAAAATAACATGCGCGTAAGGTGGAAACTTGACGAAGTAGTTTGTCACAAAGCGGATTAAATTACAAAAATTATTGTAGCAACACAAACTTTCTGGTTAGTAGTTCTTAAAGCAGCTATATTATGTAGTCAGTTGTAAAAGGTTGGAAGTAATTGCTTTTAAAATAAATAAAATATCCCAAATCTTGCAACAGTCACATATTCGAAAATCATAAGGGGTTTAAGATGTATGAGCCCCCTTATAGGACATTTTCTCTCTCTTCTTTTCATAAGATATAAGCGCCAACTAGACACTTTCAGCGAAAAAGTATACGTCCCCCCTCATTTTGAGCAGACTGGGAGTCACTAACGCTAAACATGAGCAAACCTTGCAATTGTAAGAGATTTGGAAGAACTAACCGTTCTCTTAACCGAAACTTAAAAGAAAAAAATCTGAAAGCTTTCGGATTTTATTTTACGCCCATTTGGGCTTTTTTTTTTTTTTTTTTTATTTTTTTATCCCCTATTTATAAGCGCATGCACTTTTCGAGAGCATTCGGGCTAACACCACAATCGGCTAAAAATATTTAAAAACAACATATCCTTAGAACTTCCGATATAGTCTCGCGCGCTATACATAAAAATGTTTTATTCCCTACAGTGTTGCCACTCTTTGCTTTGAAATTGTCGTGTTTTTTTAATCAAAAATTCATTAAAGGTTTGCAAAATAAGAAATAGACAATAAAACAACTTCTAAATTCGTGCTTCCTGATGCCCATATTCGAGTGGAGGACTATGTAATTCAAAATTGGATGACTCTAGGTATCGTTGTTTTTTCACAATGCGAGAAACATGCATGCATTCATGCAAATTCTCCATTATTTTTTTTAATATAATAAAAGGCGATAATATTTTGTGGCAACAATCTTAAAAGCCATATACCACATTTAAGTGATACAAATCAAAATGCCGTTTCGGGACTATTAATCTGGGCTAACTCTCATTTGGACTAAACATTCTCTAGAATTTAGTGTGATAATTAAGGGAATCAAGCGGGCACATAATATTTTAAAATTCTATTTAATAAAAGAACTTAAAGGAAAGCAGAAAACATATGAAAGAAGAAAACTTTAAATTATGTACGATTATGTAAAAATGGGAAATTTTCGTTTATAGGGCACTTTCTCTATTAAGATATAAGCGCCAACTAGACACTTCCAGCAAAAAAATATACTCCCATCCTCATTTCGAATGGAGTAAAAGTTTTGTAGGAATAAGAAATATAGGATTGTTATTTCGATAAATAAAGATGAAACTGAATGACATATCTAAAAAACTCTTTTTATACACTTATTTGAAATCAATAACACTGTTATAAAAGGTTAAAAACAACGTATTTCGTTTAACGATGGCTTATGAACAGCGTTGCTGCCGCATGTGTTCTTGTAGATAATTATTTGGTAAGTGTTGTGCTTTAATGTATAGATACAAAAGTTTAACTAAAACAGATTTTTAATGGTAAATATTCTTTAAAGATAGATGAATTAAAAAACTTATTTTGTTGTCCAAAGTATATATGGCAGTATTAAAAAATTCAACTGCGAACTTATAGCCCTCCCCCCAATGGCAAAGTGATTAAAACCGGCGAATACTGAGAGTTCGACTTGGCTTTGATTTCAGGAGAGAGAGTTGGTTGCATGTTTGATTTCCACATGAGTAACGTGAATACGAGCTAGTTTCCTCTTAGTAGGTCCTCCATAAAGGCGTTCCTTCCCTTAGACAGATGGCTCTCATGTGCTTTGCTGTATTTAAATAACTTCACCATTAGAATTTAACCATTCGCTTATTTATTTTGCAAGTATGTGTACTGTACTTCCTCAATCCTCCCTATTTCAGACTTGGAAAGAATAGTAAAAAAATGTATCTCATTTCAGAAATTCAATAAATAAATAATAATAATAAAAATTAAGGTAAGTTATTTGAGGACGTCAGAGTTACAAGAGCTATCTGCCTAAGAGGTGGAATGCTTTCGTGGAGGATATTCAGAGGGAAACCTGAGCCCTACACATGACGAAAACCACAAAAAATTGCCGTGCAGCCAGCCCGTTAATCTGGGATCAAACCGAAAACAGGTCGAACTACCAGTATTCAAAATCCTTAACCACTGGTGAGTAAATATAAGAGTTAAGAAGAATAAAACAGCACAGCTTACTGCGACCGGCAGTGAGATTTCTTTAAGATGCCAGTCTGGCATTTCAGTACTTCAGAAATCAGATCAAAAGTGCGCTAAGGTCAGCCGGTCAGAACCTGCATTGCGTGTAATGCGGCGAGATTATTACAATATACTATTTTAGTTCGTTTAGCAAATTACGCCAAAGCATACTAGGCTATCTGCTTAAGGGGAGAAATGTCTCCGTGGAGGACTTTCTAAGGAAAACTGGCTCGTAAGCACATTACACGAGGGGAAAACCACGAAAACGGCCATGTAGCTCGCCCGTTCGCAGGAATCGAAGCAGAGTCGAACTACCAGTGTTCAGTGGCTTTTCCGTCCGACCGCTGGTAGTCCCTTGCTTTCAAAGTGAAGCTATCTTGTAGTAAGCCAAACATACAGCCCATTCGCCTCTGGTCGAATCGCATTCGCTTGTTAATCTAAGTGTATTCATGAGACGCATGTAGATAGCCGCATGTAGATAGTCAGATAGAAGTATATACATAGAAGTATGTAGCTACGGCAAAACTCTGCAGGGCAGTAATAATGCTAATATTATTTCGACTATACATTTCCCACACGGTCACATGGTATGCTTCTTATTGAATAATTTGAGCCTTTCTGTGCAGAGCTAATGCACTCAGGACAGTGTATAAATATATTAACGGCTTAGTTGTATGTACGAAATATGCCTTTGTAACTCAACGTGTATTTTAGTGTATCATCATGATGAGTGATATAATAAATTAGGGGGCCCACCATCGGCCGAGTGGTAAAGTCGCTAAACACTGGTAGTTGGGTCCGAGGTAGTTGGCTGCATGGGCGTTTTCGTAGTTTTCCCCATGTGTAACGTGCATACGAGCCAGTTTCCCTTAGAAAGTCCTCCACGAAGGCATCCCTCCCCTTAGGCAGATAGCCCTAGTGTGCTTTGCCATAATTAAATGCACCAACACTAATACACAACATAATAACTTAGGGCTTGGACTACTCTCATGTATATAATGTTTTACTTGCAGTACATCAACACGTCTCCTAACTAACGGTTTGGGGGTTTTATGAGATTATGGGGGGCTAGCTGCCTAAGGCGTGGAATGCCTTTGTGGAGGGCTTTCTAAGGGAAACTGGCTCGTGTACATGTTACACATGGGAAAAAACGGGAAAATGCCCACATAGCCCTTTTGTCTAACCGAACGAATCAGTATAATTCAGTGAATCAACGTCTGGTACCGGTGCTCTTGGAGAATCAGGTGTTGCTTATCCTAGACAATTGCGGGCTCCGGACAATATCCGAATAGTCTACGGAAGCCGCCCGAGTGTCCGGATCCGTATTCACCTGTCACCTGTGTTTGAATCCGGACGAACTACCAGTATTCAGCAGGCTTTAACGCTCTGCCACCGATAAGGCCAAAATGTTTATAAAAGTTGAAGTTATTTTGAAAAAAAAATTAGAATGACAATAGATCCATTAACTGAGGCATTACATGAAACAAAAGTTGCTGAAAAGAGAAATTTCAGTCAGGATCTTCTGAAGCTATTATAGTGCATTTTTACAAGCTTCACTTCAAGTTCTACTTTAACTTCATTAAAATTGTTACTCAATCTACAGTTTTAAAAACAACTCGAGTAACGCGAATACTAATTTATAATATTGACTTAAAAATAGTAATAATTAAATTAATTAATTAAATTAAATTAATTAATTTATTACTAGTAAGACATTTATTAATTAATTAAGACATTTAGAGGCGCTTAAAGCATTCTGGTGTCCCCTCATACATTTACGCTAATGGTCTTAATTTAACTCTACTGCTCATTCTGTGATAAAACTGGCAATGAAAAATTTTTTGAAATTATGAATACAGTACATTTTTGCTGGTATGAAAAAAGGGAAGCACAATTTTAGCAGCTCCAAGAGATTCAGGCGCATAACTTTGGGAAGTCCGTCAAAGATGAAACATTTTGGTGCTTTTGAGTCTTTTTTGGGGTGCTCCTTTGATGTTCTAAGCATGTACTTGTTTTGCTCAATGGTTAATCTATTAAGTAATCACTCAATACAAATTTTGCTTGAAAATACATTGCTGAAAAAAATACGTAGGGAAAATTTGTGTAATTTTAAATGATACAATTACTTCTAAAGGTTTACCTATTCGTTTCACTTGGCCCAGTGCGACTACTTTTTAAAATATATTAAAATTTTCTTATGCATCTCTGTACATTCGTATTTCAAAGACTAGGCATTCAATCAGCATAATTCCATTTTGATTCATTTTACTTCCACTTCCTCGTTGGCCCACCAGCGGCCGAGCGGTAAAGTCGCTGAACACTGGTGGTTCGGGCCGAGGTTCGAATCCCGCAACCGGGCTGGCTGCATGGGAGTTAATGTGTATGCGATGGTGGTGTGTTGAGTTATGGCGAAGCACACGAGGTCTATCTACCTATGGGAAGGGATGCCTTCGTGGAGGACTTTCTAAGGGAAACTGGCTCGTATATACGTTACACATGGGAAAAACCACGAAAACACCCATGCAGCCAGCCCATTCGCGGGATTCGAACCTCAGACCGAACTACCAGTGTTCAGCGACTTTACCGCTCGGCCTCTGGAGGGCCCTAATGTGCATGCCAGCTAGTTTCCTTAGAAAGTCCTCCACGAAGGCTTCCCTCCTTTTAGTCATGTAGCTCTTGACTGCTATATGACTAAGTTCTCGAGTTCGGTGGATTGGCCCTCCCTCCTGCGTGCACTTTCGCAACTTGGAATTCCTCGTGATTGCTATCGTATGATTATAAACTATTTTCAGGATAGGACGATTGGTTTCTCAGTAAGATCTGATCTGGATAGCTATAGTTACTTCAAGATAAAAGAAGGATGCCCACAGGGATCGAACAGCTCTCCGCTGCTCTGGAACCTGGTTATTAACGATTTATTACCTACTAATGCAAAATTTATATACTATGCTGATGATTTAATAGTTTTGATGGTTGAGTCCTCCCTCGAGAAGATTGAAAGAATTTTTGTGAAAATTTCGGATATTATAGAAGAATGGCGTTTGAATAGAAAATTGATATTAAATATTACCAAAACCAAGGCTATGTTCTTCTCGCGGGGAGTTCCTACCTTTGTTAGAGGTATTTTTGAAGATAAGTTATCGTTTAAGGATCATTTCGATATGGTCCATAAAAAAACGTATACTATTTTATAAGAGATCCTTCTCTGGTGAGATTTTAGCCATTAAGAGTAGGACTATGAAACAAATTTATGACTATGTTATTGCCCCTATTATAATGTACGGTGTTGGAGCTTGGGGTTCTAGGGCAGCAGAGTTGCTGAGACTAAGGAACAAATTGAATTCTATCCAGAGAGGCTGGCTGCTGGCAATCACAAGACTTTTTAGAACTGCTCCTACGGAAATTGCTAATATACTTGCGGACATTTCGCCCATCTCGTTGTCCTATGACTTTTATTATAAAAAGTTTTATTGAAATCAAATAAGATTGACTTTTATACATATACAGATGATATTGTTTTTAACGCGGTTTTTTATATTTTTAATTGTCATCTTTTACATCCAAGGGAAAGAAGATCAATTACTTTTAATAGATTCAATCCTGTATTTAATGATATTTATGTCTGTACGGATGGCTCTGGGTTGGAAGGAAAAATTGGGTTAGCATTTGTAGTGTTCTATCATGGACTGGAGATTGAACATGCTAGAAGTTTAAATTAGAAAAATATAATTCGCTGTATCAAGCCGAACTGATTGCTACACAAAAAGCCTTGGAGTGGCTTGTAAAAAATATAAATGAATCACATATAATTACAATACATTCTGATTGTATGTCAGTTCTTCAAGCACTCTCTGACCCCGAGCAGCAAAATTTAAATATTCAAATTATTAAAAAATTGGTGATACAATTGTAGGTAAGGCATCAATTGAATTTTAATTGGGTTAAAGCCCATTTTGGTTGTTTGGGCAATGAGAGGGCGGATGTCTTACCAAAGGAGGCAACAATGAGTAATGATATTGAAACTGTCGATGTACAAGCCTCCAGGAGAAGATGCATTAACATTATGAAGTGTGACATTGTAGATAAATGGCGGACTCAATGGCAAAACTCTGCTAAAAATAACATGTTCATGAAGATTTTTGTTCCTGAGGAAAATATGAATATTAACAATGGCATTGACTTGAACCAGTTAATTACAGGTAATGGGAGATTTCCCTTTTATCTGAAAAGATTCCATGTTCAAGATAATGATTTATGTAAAGTATGTACGAAAGTAGGAGACAATTTCCACTTTATTACAGAATGTAAGTTAACCAGATGCATTGATGGAGCGAACACAGATTTCATGAAAAATGATTTACTTAAGGCAAGAGAATAGCACATAAGATTATGAAGATTATTAATAACAAGAAAGAAGCCACTGGCATTATGTTATTCGTGTGTTTGTATAGTTGTGTGGTGATTTTTGTACTGGTTTGTACTGGCGTAGCCTGTATAGGGTCATAGGGCAAACTTTGTTTTGCAAGGTGGACCGGGCTGCGCCCTAAGCCAACACCTCCTAGAACTAACTCAAGGCCACGGCGCGTTTGCCAGGAGGAGGTGTGACGTCAGTGTCAGTAGGGATTGTATTTCATTTAACTCTCCCCACCCAGGACTGTGGTGGGTGGATTTCCGGAGTTTTGACGGTCACTTGGTCAGAAATCGTCCATAAGAACAGTCGACATTTTCTTTCTTTTTTCAGATATTTCTATATTATAAGTATTCCACTTTATTATTTGTTTTTCAAATTTTTGATATGGTTTACACATGCTGTGTACCTAACTGTAAAGGGAACTATCCAAATGGTCCAAAAGTACAGGTTTTCTCTTTTCCGAAAGAGAAAGAATTCTTAAATAAATGGATAAAGGCGATTCATAGAAGCAATTTCAAGCCAACAAAATTTTCAAAGGTAAGTTGCGTTTTTTTTTTTTTTTTTTTTTTTTTTTTTTTTTTTTTTAATGAATAAGTTTATACTTATCTGTGCTTTAAAAAGTGCTTCTGTGTTAAGTATGTTATAATTATCATAAACTGAAGCGAGTACACACATTATTAGAAAGTAAACATATTTAATCTTATTGTAAATCTAATAGTGATTATATAAGTATGATGACTTAATCATACTATTAATTTAATTTATAGCAGATAGTACTGTTTATCATCATGCTAATCGTTCAATCTCTAGCAGATGGCATTCTTTATCGTCATGCTAGTCAATTTGTAGTAAATAGCATCATTTACCAAGTTAAGTAAATTAAACAAATGTGTGACTTAAAAGTAGTATTAGATTAAATGTAGGATTAATAAAAATTCAAAATTGTAAGTACATTTTGTATGTTGCAAAATGCTCGCAGTTAAATATCTCGATACATTTGTCACAGGAACAGCGTATTTATTAAAATCCGAAGACCTTGAAAAATCTTGATAATATCTCTGTAACTAATACCAATTTTGTTTCTGATGTTAATGCGAAAAAATACGCTATTTAAATTTTTGTGAGTTCATGCCTGTTATTCTTAAAATTCACTTAATATAACATAAATCATTAAATATGAAGTTTTACAAAATCTTGTATTTAATTCTAGTTTAGATAATTAAATCCGATTATAACAATCTTTGCATGCAAGTGTTTCGTATTTTTTGTAAGTAAATAATTAAATTTATGCAACACTTTATTTGACAAAAGATTTTTCTATCTAATTAGACATTATTCATCAAAACTAGTACTTGTTTCACTTTATACAATTAATAGACAAGTATGATTTTCTTTCTATTAGTCGTGAATAAACATTAACTTATATTACTTTAGTGGCCAACCAGCGGCCGAGCGGTTAAGTCGCTGAACACTGGTAGTTCGGTCCGAGGTTCGAATCCCGCCAACGGGCTGGCTGCATGGGTGTTTTCGGGGATTTCCCCATGTGTAACGTATATACGAGCCAGTTTCCCTTAGAAAGTCCTCCACGAAGGCATCCCTCCCCTTAGGCAGATAGCCCTCGAGGCTTTGCCATAATTAAAATAACCTAACCTGTATTATTTTATGCTACAAATTTTAATGAAATTTAATAATGTATACTCAGTTTAAAGCCGAAAAACTTAATGTATAAAAAATTCTTGCTGATAGGTTTGTGCCCTTCATTTTCACCCTGAGGACATTTCAAAATGTACAGAATTCGT
Organism: Stegodyphus dumicola; assembly: GCF_044657685.1. Classification (NCBI taxonomy): domain Eukaryota; kingdom Metazoa; phylum Arthropoda; class Arachnida; order Araneae; family Eresidae; genus Stegodyphus; species Stegodyphus dumicola. Next base: position 12,412,595 of record NC_140772.1, on the reverse strand, counting down.
TGATGAAAGGACTGGAAGGAAGGTGACTGCTCCCTTATCGAGGTACAAATTAAAACGTTTTGCGATTCCTAGTATTTTCCCAAACTGCCCAAAATATATTTCAAGGGAATTTATCGTGAGAGAAAGCCCAGATGAACGTCGTCAAAGGCTAGAAAATAAAAATCTTCAGTGGGCTGTAACTGAAAGTATATCCCAGTTTCAGACGAATGAAAAAGAAAAATCCTTTTCTTCATTTTCTGAATTTTTAGATAAGATGGGAAAAGAAAAGCTACCTGGCTCGTGGAACTGTATTAAAAGAGCACAGGAAGCTATCTTTTTAATTATTGAGCTAACACCGTGCCCTGAAATAAATATTTCAGCATTAATAAACGAAAAACTTGAACTTTCAGTTTACATTGGGAAAACTGAACTTAAAAAATTTAATAATTTAACTTTGCCAGCATCTGTTGGCAATGTAGATGAGGTAATTTCTATTTTAAACGCTTTGTTGTCGTATGAATTTAAAAGTGATGTGCAGAATTTAAGAATAAATTCTGTTTGTGAAACTTTAGAAAATATTGAAGAACAATACGATGAAAATAAGCAGAAAGCCATACAATTCATTAGGGAGCGATTAACATTAATTAATGCATCCAAAGAAAACTTACGGTATTCTCCAGAGAGTATGATACTATTCAGTATTTTATGTACAATTTCACCCCATGCTTATAAATTTTTAAGGAGTTCTGGGTGTATTTTGGCTCCTCACCCTCGGACAATTCAAAGGTTATGCTCATCTTTGGTAGCTAATCCTCAGAATGAACAATGCGAAGAGGACTTTTTAAAATACTTAAAACAAAAAAGTCCTTTACTTCAAGAATGCGATCGCATAGTTACAATGATGATCGATGAAATTCACATAAAACCATATGTCGACTATAAAGCTGGCAACATTGTAGGCATGGCTTACAATTCTGAAAACATAGCTAGAACTGCATATGTTTTCATGATTCAGAGTCTGCTGTCTAATTTTAAAGAAGTCATTCAGATAATTCCTGTAAAAAATATAACTGCTGAAATTCTTTTTAATTTCGTGCGTAGAGCAATCTTAAGTTTAGAAAAACTTGGTTTCTCAGTTATCTGTGTTGTCAGTGACAATAATGCCATTAATAGGAAAACTATGTCTTTTTTTACATCTCCTCCAAAATTAAGCATAGTGTATCCACATCCATCGGATGCCACTCGGCCACTATTCTTTATTATTGATTCTGTTCATATATTTAAATGCATACGGAACAATTGGCTCAATCAAAAAAGTGCAGATCAGACATTTTATTATCCAGATTTCGAAACTTTAAATTCAAATTTCTTAATGGCATCCTTTTCTACTTTAAGACAACTTCATAGCATAGAAAGCATAAATTTAGTCAAATATGCTTATGGATTGAATTTGAAAGCATTGTGTCCATCAAATTTTGAAAGACAGAATGTTAAACTTGTATTGGATATATTTAATCCATATGTGATTCAAGCACTTTTGAAATTAGGCAATGAACACCAACTAAAAAATTATAAATCCACAGCGAATTTTATTGACATTATATACAAATGGTGGTGCATCATGAACGTGAAAACGCCTTTCAAAGGAGATCGTTTCCGAGATGAATTTCAGAGACCTATTTCTGATAAGTGTCATATAAATTCCGAGTTTCTAGAAAAATTTCTCCTTTGGCTCGATTACTGGAAAGAAAATTCTTCAACAGGCACTCTTACAAAGGATACACTATTGGCTATCAGTCATACAACTCATGGTATAATGGAGATGTCAAAATATTGCCTTCATGAGCTGAAATTTAAGTACTTTCTTCCAGGAAAAATTCAAACTGATACCCTGGAAGCCAGATTTGGGAAATACAGGTCTTTAGCCGGATCACAATATTTAGTATCTGTAAGACAAGTCTATGAAGCAGAAACAAAATTACGTCTCCAGAACTTTTTACCCCTTACTCTCAATTCGAGCACATATGGAAAAATAAAAATTAGCAGCACTGACAACAGAATCGAAGTGGATGAAATTGAAGAAGAGTTTACAGAATTTGACATAAGTATTACAGAAAAGGATTTTGAAGATGCTGAAACTTTTTTACCAGTATTAACATACCTGTCAGGTTATTGTGCAAGAGCTGCTCTGAAAAAACTTAAATGCAATTCCTGTTTTAAACTTTTAGTTACAGATAAAGTATTGGAAAATAATCAAAATTATTCCTTAATTAAAAATATGAGCCGAGGAGGTTTGTTATGCCCTCGAGCGGATGTTGTTACTGTAATTATGTATAATTACGTAACAGTTCAAAAACTTCTATCAGTGAACAATGAACAAAAATTTTTAAAAAGCAAAATTCAGAGACAAATAACAGTCAAATCAACTTTACAAAATTTGAAAGACTGTGATGTACTTATGGATGCATGTGAAATCGGTCATTCGGCTGATATTATAATAAAATATTTAGTAATGGCAGCAACAAATTCTTTATTGAATAATTATTGCAAAAAAATAAATGATTTGCCTAAGCCTGTAGTTAAAAGGCGCAAAATACAAACTATTCAAACCAAAATATGAATTTTTACCTGCTACAGGGAATGTATGCATTTCTATATATTTGCACGCATTAAAATTTACGAAATTCTGAGTTTCATTTATTTTTTGTCAAAGGTATTCATTATGTATTCCCTCTTCATTTACTTGTGTAGTGCAATATCAATGCAACTTTTATATGTGTATATGTTAAAGTTCATGAAATTTTTTTATTGTGTTTTGATTTTTAAATTTAATTACTTCATATATATATATATATGTTAAAAATCCTAAAATTCTCTTTCTTCACCCCAAATATATTATTTTAAATTGTATATTTTGTATAGCAGTATGTCGAAGCAATTTTTTTTTTCAAAGAAATCGAATATATTGTCATACATATATACGCATGCATATACATACGTATGGAAATAAAAATGTATGGCATGATATTTCATAAAGACTACAATTTAAATTCTTTCTAAAGATAGAAATGTAGTCTTTATGAAATATTATGCCATACATTTTTATTTGATGAAATGCAGTCTATGATAAAAAAAAAAAGCAATATTTATCGTTCGTTTACAGACAGATTTGAATAATTCTGAATTGACTGCAAAGACAATTTCGATGATTTTCTTCTTTTCCTCTATTGGAACAATCCTTCCTCTTTTTAGTTGACTGATTGAAAATAAACATGTTATCTAAAGTATTTCTGTATAAATTGTTTCGAATTGTAATGTATAATTTAGTGCATCCTAAGGGCATTATATGTTAGTAATTTTATTCGGCAGTAATAATGCAATGATAGTTGTGTTTTTCATTTGTTGTGTTCAATATCCCAGTTTAGGATTTGTTACATTTGCCTTCCACACAATACTGCTAAACCATGTTTCCCTGTAAAGATCAGAGGTTAGCTATTTAGATCTATATCAGACCTCTATCAGAGATTTGATATTTGCCATTTAAAATGCAAAATAATATGCAATTCTCTCTGTGCACCTAATGTCTCAAATAATTATAAAAACTTATTTAAATAGTTGCAAGCTTAGCGTTATTTGTTTCAAACATGAGTATTTATTATTATTCGGCAACATATGTCAAAAATAAGATATATTACTTATACTTATCAAAGATGTTTATTAGTCAAGGCATAAATTGTTGTAAGTATAATTAATACGACCCTTGACCAATAAACATCTCTGATTAATTATATTTGTTTTCAAATAATGATTTTATGTTGCTACATGATTCCAGGTAAATTAGCTTCATAATTTAAATCAGTTAGAATTTATCTCAATTTTTTAGGATCTATATCCTGCCTTCATGTCTTAAATTGTCTTTCTGTTTAATTATTGCGTACAAATAAAATTCCGATTCATTAAGTGTGAAGTTTCTTTCGTTAACATGAGTTTCTCAGCGATTAAATTTAGTAACATCAGTAATAACTTTTAATGGAATTAAAAATTCTAGTTATTCGTATCGAAAACATTCTAAAAATAAAAATCTCGATTCTTCACATTCTAATGAAAGCAAGGTATTTTCCAGATTTATAAACGATGAGAATTAAATATAAAAATTTCAGTTTTTATATAAGCCTGTCAAATGGATATTTAAGAAGGCACTCTTAAAGTTGGCGAGGACGAAAGTATCCCTACTGCAGTGACGTCACGAACTGCGCGCCGTGGCCTTGAGTTAGTTCTAGGAGGTGTTGCCTAAGCTCATAAGTTGAAACTGGTTTAAAAAGAAACTACTTCAAGATGAACAAACCAATCAAAAATCCGAGACAAAATTTTAAGGTTGAATTTTACAATATAATATTAGACACTACTATTTCTTCAATTATTGAAATATTCAGTCAATTAAAAGTAATAACATTACAATTACTTCAAGGTAGTACACTATATACCGAATTTAAAAAAACTGGAGTGACAATGAAATTTTAAAGCATTGTAAAGGATTAGAACAAAAGTTAATGGACACTAAAAATGTTAATGGAAAGGATACTGACGGATTAAATTTGTTTGAAGAAATAAAATCTTTGCGACGTTTTACCAAAGAGAATTTGTCACATATTGATGTTTTAAATTATATTTATGAAAACAATCTTACCGATACATTTCCAAATATTGCAATTGCCTTTACGGATTTTTTAACCCTGAGAGTTTCGGTGGCTACTGGAGAACGAAGTTTTTTCAAAACTTAAAAGTGTAAAAAACTACATGCGATCTACGATGGCGCCGGAGAAATTATCGGACTTGTCGGATATCCAAAGAGAGCCAAATTTTGGATAAATTAAATATAAAGGAATTGATACGCGCGTTTGTAGCTGCTAAAACTAGGGGAATCAATATTTGAATATATTTTTCTAATTTTTATATTTTACGTAAAAATGTTTTATCATTATTAAATTTTAAAATTTAAGAAATAATAAAAAAACAATAACACGTGTTTTAATATTATAATTTTAAAGCTTTTCAGTTCGAAAGTCAAATTTTGAATATTATAAAAGAGTATTTCACATATAATTTGCAGCACTTTATATGAGTGCAACAGAACCCCATAAAGGGGCGCCAAATTTCAATTTGAACAAGGGCGCCTAATACCCACGCGGCGGCCCCGACTTTTTCTTACCTTGTTTTCAATCCGATTTTCTTCTTTGAAGCGTTTTATCACATACTGCACTGTAGAATGGGAAAATTAACTAATTTAGCGATGTTTCGAATTGATTTACCCCTACTATGGCGAAACATTATAAATTTTCAAATACTGTTTGTAATTTCTTTACGACTGCGATCCATTTTCAATAATAAAGAGAATATTATGAAGTAAACAATAAAAAATTAAAGCAAACAATTTTTAAATGCCACAGTATGCAAAAAATTTTAAAAAAAGTGGCAAACGATAATTCTAATTTTGATTTTATCCAAAAATATTTCAGTGTATGAAGACTTTTGTGAGATAAAATGTTCGTCATTTCTTGATTATTAATTTCTTAAAAATAAAGTTTCGATATATTTTAAAAATATTTCATGTAATTTTGTTAGGAATAGATTATAGATCTTATTATTAAAATCTCATTCAGAAAGTTTACTTTTAATTAATGGATAGAGCATTATTTCAATGAAAATCATAAGTGTACGAACACTTTTGGGAGCCACTGTATGTGATCCACACTCCATAGGTTTCAGTGTTAAAGTAAACCAGATCGAATTGCCTACTGGGTTAGTCTATCTCTTTTAAGGTCCATGGTGGGCATATTCCTTCTTATGCAAAAAATCTTGTTTATTTTATTCAAGGTCCGGTCTTCAACTGACCTTGGATTTTGCTAACCTTGCCTTACTCCATCTATTCTAACCTCCGTGTTCGCACCTAAACTTGATTTTTCCTCCTGCGGCCAGAAAGATTTATAGTGGATACCAAAAAATACGTCTGTCTCTCTACGCTCCGAATTTGTCACTAGATCGTCAGCTTTCAGCTATATCTGAATCCGGTCCTGATAACAGAACAACACCAAATTGAGGCGCTTATCTCTGCGGTAGCTACTGTATGACCTTAGGACCTCTGTATGTAGGGTTTAAGCCTAAAATAGTTGTTATGTTACACCAATGCCGGGCCCAATTCGTCATTAGACGTTGGCCACTGCTAAAACCAGAAGCGGTGGTTACTTTATTATGGAGGCAACAAATAAGTGGGCCCGCCTTTGCCTCCTGTTTGAAATTAATCAATTTCTTAACTTATTTTAATAACTTCGGACGAATGGAAATATATTTGGCAGAGAAAACCTTTTTAATTAAAAACGAACGTCTTTATTTAGCATTCTAAACATATCAGAAAAAGAACACTCCGTGCGCTATCATGCTCAAAGCTTATGTAAACAAAATATGACTGTTGCCGTGAAAATTCTACATTATAATGAACATATTCAATTATTAAAAGGGGCTTTGTCCCTAAAGGATGACTGTTTTCGTTTTGCGATTTTGCGTTGAATCACTATAAAGGTCCGTTTCACTTTTCAAACTGTTGCCATCAAATGTTAGATGTTAGAGTTCTGCATTATATTTGAAGAAATTAAATAATGAAAAAATTCGAGTGGCTCCTAAACACTATATCATCTGGGGGGGACAAAATCTTTTTATTATAAATTAATTGTAACATATGAGCGTTTAAGTAAAAAGAGCAGCGAAAATTTCCCAAAATCGCATGCACATAAATTTTAGCAGCATAGTTTTGTCAAAAATTGCGCGATTTGGCAACACTGCGTTGCAACGTAAAGCTGATTCGCTGGTTGTGGTTGCGCCAAAGAACAAATCTGTTGTATACCGTGTGGTTTTGTTTTTTAAAATTTCCGAGACTTCACCTGTGTCAGATGACTATGGATATGGATGCGGTTCATGAAGGAGAAGAACGCTTCAAAAAGCTTGCTTTGTATGTATTATGTATTCTTTTTTCAACTACACAAAATATTTATATTCGTGATCGGTTTGTACATAGAAATTTAGTATACAAGTAAATTAAAATTTTTGATATCCAAATGTAATCGAATATGTGTAGTTTCCAAAGAAAGTGCCAGAATATCTAAATGTGCGAAACTAAAAGTATAAAATGTTAGTTTCCTTGAATTATGCGTTTTCTTAGTCTTCATTTTACAATAAATCCAGGTGTAAAGTATAAGTTTAAAAATAGGCTGACCGTATTTTCGTCATGTCATATATTATATTAAGTTGACCATTATTCTTCAGAACCGTATGTTTAGCTTAAAATGCTCGTTAAAAATGGGACAAAATGCCATAACGCACGAAATACCTTAGACGGAGCTCACACTGTAAATAAACTAGAAACTCTTAAATTTGTTATTGGTTTGTAAGGAATTTTTTAGTAAAATTTTTTAAATGATCTTTCTGAAAATTTCTAAAATCATGTATTTAACAGCTTTTGACACTATAACATATTTTCTGAAGCAGGGCAGAATTTGAATGGTAAAACCTCTTGGAAAACCAACAAAGAGGTCTTGTAGAATATAATACAGTATTATCAATTAATTACGTAAATACTTTTCTCTTACTTGAAGCAGAACTGTATTAATCTTATGAGATATTTAGTCCAAGACAGTTTAATTATAATATTGTTTTTCAAACTTTTAATATTAGGTATATTTATATTGTAATAGATGTGTAAGAATTAAGGATACAGTGTATATTTAGCTGAAATATGCTAATCAGCCTAAATGCTACTATTTATCCAGTAATGTTAAATATTTAGGAAGAAAAAAATTTCCACACTTTTTTTTTTAATTCAGGATCTTTATTGATTATTTATAATGGGGATATTTCCATTCCATTTTATTTCTCTCTTCCTGTTAAATGTCTTAAAATTTGTTTTAATTAAAAATAAATAAAAGTTGTAGAATGATAGAAGCTTTTCATAATGTAAAACAACCTTTCCATGAATACATTTCTTCCCATAATGCAACTTTAAAATAATAGATTATGTTAATTAAAAATTGTAAAATAAAAGTTTGAAAGCAGATTGCTTTCACAAAATAAAAACGTTTAAAGTTAAGCTTTCCTGAAAATTCTTTTTCTTTTTTTGTTATCTTTAGAACTGATGAGTTATGATGTTAAAAATAGTAATCAATATATTTAGGGAAAATTTCATTGCATCTTTTCATGAAACATATATACTTCTGCAGAGAGCCTCTTTCTGTAACTGTTAATTGGAAGATAATATTTCTTATTTATTTTGAGATTAATTAACATAGCAATTAAATTATGTGGATGATCTTTCACTTTGTTAAAGATTTCTTACTGGTAACATTATGCTTTCTTGACTACTGTTATTTTAATGACTTTTGAAATTGCTTGTTTTCATGAATGTATTTGATTTATTCAGAAATTCTAATTAGATATAAACAAATTTCATTTAATAATAATTGAATGTCCTGGAAAGCTTCAAACTTCATTTTTTTTACTAGTACTTAAAAGATCTAACATTGTGGTTCTCAACCTATTTTGCCCTATTCACCCCTTTCACCATTGCTAAAAGATCATTCTCATCATGCCCTTCCTTTTCAGTACTTGAAATATATATATATTTATTTAGATTGCTTTTTAACTTGCTTTATAAATTAAACAACAAAAAATACAGAAAATGTTGGTATATACCAGTCTAAAATAGGTTTTTTTTTTTTTTTTTTTTTTTTTATATATATATATTCATAAACCACAGCTGCCAACTCTGGTTTTTCTTCTGGTCTCCTGGTAGATTACCAAATCTCCCAGTTTTCAGTTTTTAGCCTTTATTAAGGAAAATGTTTCCCAGAAATAAATAAAATTCATTGAATGAATTAAACTTAAATTATGCTAATTCCATCTTTTCACCTTTAGTGATTTTCAGAATAATTTTTCTTATTAAATTTTATTTCACCTGAATTGTATTTTTCATTACATTTTATTAATTTTATTAAACATCTGATCTGAGTTATCTTGATCTAATGGAGATATGGAACTACTCTTATATGCGCCCTCAAGTTGGCAAATGTGGCGACAAATTTCTCACCAAACATTTTTGGAAAGAAACTTCACGGTGCCATATTACTATCTAAATTTTTTGTCTACATTTAGAACTTTAAGCCTAAAATGTCTCTAAAAATCCGGTTTTTGTATGTACAAAAACCACGTTTTGAACACTCAATTTGAGCTAAAAATCCAAAACAAAAACAAAAAATTTAGATAGCAAAAATGTAAAGTTTCTAACCAAAAATATTTGACAAGAATCAATGTACACAGCGATGTTTTAACTTATTTACGAACTGCACAATCTAGACTACGAACTATGCACACCTCACTTTAATAAATTAACATAACAACAATAAATTTCAAAGAATACCATGTACACAGCATCCTGTTTAAACTTAAAAAAATATCTACGAATTGCACAATCTAGGCATTGCGCACAAATCAACAAAATAAACTAAAATTACAAACAATTCAAAAACAACAATAAGAACAAAAATTCATAGTAAAAAAACAATGAACATAACATTCTACAAAATAAAAACAGTAAAATAAAATGCACTTACCATAATACATTCGTTAATAAAATTTCGCCTGTCACACAGCGTCTGTGAACAAAAGTACCACCATTTTGCTATATCACATGTCTTTCTGCGATTCAAAATTTCGAAAGTAACAATAAAAACTTTCCCCCAAGTTAACTTACTACACGAAAACCACGATCCAAATCTTAAAACTCTGCTGACAGCCACATACTTTACCAGGAAGCATTTGACTGCAAATCCACACAAGGACTATCTTACAGCTTTCTTCATCTGAGTTCTCATAGCAGCTCCGCATTTCAAACTCCGTTTTAAAAGTACCACAGAAAATCCAAAAATACACTTCAATCCTCATAAACACGCCCGTGAACAAAAGACTTGTTAACAACTCCAACATCGTACCTTTTAATACTAAATTTACTTTCCACACGGTCTAAAATACGTGCTGAAACCTTCCCACCACGTCTATCATTGCAACATAGGCCATTTCAAAACACGCACGATAATAAAGATATAACAAGATAAGTTTCAATGTCAAAAGGGTTGCCATTGAAACAGCATCGTACACCAAACCATCTCACAACACTGAATTCCACGAAAAACCAGCGCAGAATACATATCGCCACATTTGGTGATCTTAAGACGCATATAAGAGTAGAGCCGGAGATATTTGTAGATGTTACATCAGGGTTCAAGCTGTGTTTAATCAATTAATATTTATGTCTAATTTAATTTTATTTTGATCTAAGTTACATTACCGATTTTATCCGGATTTAAAGTACTTTGATCAATAAAAACTTTCATTCACTACTTGAAATTTTCTCGATTCATACTCTATTTTGATTTTATTTTTGCCATCAGTTTGTACTCTATTTCGATATGCTGTTTAATATGTAAGCTACAGGGTAACACTTTTTTTATAAAACTGTTATTATTTTTTCTGTGGATGACAAAAGTTATCTCAATTAAAAAAAACTGTCAATTTCAACATTACACTGATCAATACATTATGTAAGTATAATCAGACATCAGGCTGATCTTTACTGTATGGTATCCCTTGGTTTCTGTCTGAAAAAAATCGGCAAGTAGCATTGTTCGTGAAATTTAAAAGCCCTAATGTTGATAATGTTGGCAAAACTAGCCTTGGGGAAAATTGTGGTTTTTTTTTTAGATTTTGTCATTAAGAAGCCATTATTTCTGCGAATATCACCAAACGTGTTGTGATAAATTGAGATTTTGGCCCTTTTTGTAATAGTAACCCTTCTGTATGGACCGGGATTTTTTTATTCTTTCCATTCTTTTCATTTGATGTGTTTAGTTGCACATGCATTGGTGCTGTATTTTGACGTGGGTACCATAATTTGAGTATGTCTGAGGTAAGTAAGAGGATGAATGTTGATGGTTTGGATGCTATTACATGTATTTATCCACCATTAAAAGCAGATGAGCCGAAACGACCAAAAATTTAATTGAATTCCTTACGTGGAGGATGGAGGAGATGGTGGTGGGAAGCATGAAAGTATGCACACAATAAAAGGGTATATTAAAGAATTGACGTTTCATTTATTTATTAGTCTCCATGTGTTAATTTTTGTTAAAAGATTTGTTGTTTAATGTTTTTATGTTAGGAAATATGTATTTTTGATTATTTATTACTTTCTGTTTGTGTATTTTTAGTTATTTGTTCTTCTCTGTGTGTTCAGACAGCGGCAAATTTTTTTCTGGTTAACATGATAGTTTTAACTTTGTTTAAGTGAAAATAGGTTGATGTGTACATGAACAAAGTTAAGACAGTGTGCAATGCCTGGTTTGTGCAATTCTCTGATTTTTTTTTAAAATTAAAATAGGTTGACGTGTACATGGACACCGAGTTTTTGTAAGTCTTTGACTTCTTGTTTGTAGCGAGCAGAAGAATCGGCATTATCTTGAAATTGGTGTTGATTCTTCTTGACGACGATCTTGGCATTAAAAAAAAAAAAAAAAAATATTCACCAAGGGGTATTGTAGAGTAAATTTTAACGCAGACATTATTTAAAAATTTATCCATTTGAGTGTGTTGCATATTTTTTGTTAGTAGCATTTCAAGGATGTTCTCCAAGACATGACATTACTAGTAACTTTCTCCAAGATATGACATTACTAGTAACTATCTGTAGTTGAAGATCTTCCAGCTGGTTGGTTTCAGCTTTATCAATAGCAGTTGACGAGTCTTGTGATACAAATGATACAGTGCAAGTTTCACTTTTTATACGATTTATTTCATCTAACGAGTCCCAAAGAAGAATTTTTAGGATTATTGCAACTCAAAAGTCAAACACGCGAAGAAGATATTGCAAATGCTCTAATTGGATGCATTCATAAACATCATATTCCACTCGATAAATTTGTCTCAATTGCAACAGACAGGGCAAAAAGAATGACCAGCGTAAGAAACGTATTTGTTATTATTTTGAAAGGAAAAATCAGTAACAAGATCTTACTTACCATTGTATCATTCATCAAGAAGTGCTTTGTGCGCAGACATTTCCAGAAGAAATTTGCAAAGTTATGGAATTTGTGATTATATTATTATGAACCCCATTATAACTAAAGTTCTTAATCATCGCCAGTTAAGGAATTTTTAGTTGAAATGGAGAGCAAGTACTCAGATCTTCTGCTGAATAATAAAGTGCATTGGTTATCAAGAGGAAATGTTTTGAAACATTTTGCATCCTTATTAACAGAAGTTAAAGTATTTCTCCTTGAAAAGTTTATAATCCAGAACTAATGAATGATCAATGGATCCAAAAATTTTATTTTATGGTAGACGTTACATCTCATCTAAATCAGCTTAATCAAAAAACTACTGGAGAAAGGAAACACAATTTTTCTGATGTTGTGAGAAGTTATTTCATTTGAAAGCAAATTATCTCTTTTTGCTCAAGATTTTGAAACAGAAACTTTGATTCACTTTCCTAACCTGTTGAAAGATCCCCAAGAAAATAGATCTAATATTGACATTTGCTATTTCAAAATAACAGTTTTAGATATGAGAGAAGTTTTTCTCAGCAGGTTTCAGGAATTCAGAATCAGCAAAGCAACGTTAGCCTTTGTTTAAAAACCTCTTTATACTAGTGAAACAGAATTGAATTTTTCTGTTTAATATTCACACTGGCAACTCTGAAATAAATTGCTGGATTAAAAAAAAAAAAATTACGAAACTTGAAATTTGAACATCTCAGTGCTGACACAGAAACATTGAGAAAAATAATGTGTGCTTAGTTCACAGCACAAGTAACCTGGAGAAGGAAGATATGTTGATTTTTAACATGTGGAATAATATTATTCCCGACACATATAATCAGCTTAAAAAACTAATGTTTGATGTTTTCCTTATTTGAGTCTACGTATTCATATGAACAATCATTTTCAAACATGAACTTTTTGTCAAGAGTAAATTGAGAAGTTGTCTTATTCATGAAAACTTGGAATAATGCTTAAAATTAAAAACAACATACAAAATGCAAACTTTTCAAGGAGATGCAAGGCCATTGTTCACATTAGTGTTCTGTTAGTCATTATTGTGATTTAAGTTTTTCGATATCTTACAATTCTCTTTTATCAATAAATAGTATCATTATTAAGTATAATATCAAGTTTTATTCATCATACATATATAGTTTAACTAAGACTTAAAAACTGAAGTATTGAGTTAATTTTAGGGAGTGTTGTGGAGCGAAAAAAAAGATGTAGTATTGAGAAAGGTATAAGATGATTTTTACATATACAGAGAATGAATGGAAGAAGATACACGAAACGAGACTACAAGTTAAGTGTGGATGGAAGAGTTGGAAGAAAGTCAAAACTTAGCGAACGTACCTTGATCAGATCGAAAACGTTCTCACTAAAAGCCAGCATCTAGTTAAGTGTATAAAAGTATAAATATCTATGTAATTTAAGTTTAAAATATGTGGCTCTGTAAAGAGATTTCAGTGTTGAACTGTTGATAATTGACTCTGTTGACTAATGAGTTTGCCTTCACTGGCCAAAGGAATATAAAACTGGTGAACTGAAACCAGTTTGTGTGCCATCTCAAACCTTTTCTGCAGCATGCACTATGCCCTAAAAGGCTGAATTGCTATTATGCCCAAAAGTGTGTATACATGTTATTAGATTTGAAACACTTTTTTTATTACTGTTTTTGAAATTATTAACTTTGTGTTTCATGTTCAGTTTCAGCAGTTTTCTTAAAATGTTGATTAAAGAGTTACTGTTTATTACATTTGCTATTCCTTATTACTGCACTAGAGGTTATGATTCTGTGTACATTAATTAGCAGCATGTTTAAATTCTTGGTTAAAGGTCTTCAAGTTAGTTTCATAATTATTTATTGTATATATTTTTCATATTCATCTTAAATTTCAGAAGAAATTTACATCCCAGTTTAGTGCTTTGAAGCAATGTATATGTAAATATTGTATAGCATATTCCGTTATGTACTGACTATTGAAATGAATTTTTATTTCTTTTTTGCAGGACATTTTGCAGTTTGAAGTCTATGTACTACTGAGGTAAAAAAAAAAATTTTGATATCTAATCTGAAAATGAAATATTTTTTCATAGGCAATGATTCAGTTTTTGACAATTGCATTCTAAATTAGAATTTTAAGCACATGTGTAAAAACAGGAAAGTGCTTTCCAGGATTTAATTTTTAAAAAAGTTTAATTTTTATTTCGAGAAATCATCTTAAATTTATTTAATAAAGATCATGGTAAATGATTCCAAAATTTTTGGTGTATATTTTACTCTTTCCCAGAACTTTCTGAGTTATCCTGCTGCAGATAATTTTTACATAACCACTGAACTTCTGTGATTATGATTAATTCAGGCTCCAAAGAACGTTGTTATATATGTAACTGTAACTGTATCTATTATTATCTTTAATCATAACTGTAATATAGAATAGTAGATGAGCAATGTAGAATAAATGATGTTTGTGTACATCTTGTAATCATCACTGAGCACGTACCCAACACATATAAAATACAACACATGGCGCAGTGGAAGGTAGATTAAAAAGAAAATTTTTTTTGAAGAACCATGCAGAGTCCGTAAAGATATTCTAAACAAAAACATGATGGGAAGTTGTTTACAGTGAAATCGAAACTTCTATCGATGGTAAGTGCGTTGTTTATTTTTATTGGAAGTGGCTAAAAATACGTATATATATAAACTATTTAAAGTCTTAAATTAAATATGGATGGATTAAAGCCACCAAGTAATCTAAGTTTCGAAGGAAATTTAAGCGAAAATTGGAAGAAATGGAAACAAAAATTCCAAATTTATATGTTAGCTTCTGGTGGTATTACTAAATCACCTGAAATTAAAGTAGCTATTTTATTGCATATTATTGGTGAAGAAGCACTTGAAAAGTTTAATACTTTTAATTTAAGTGAAGAAGATAAAAAGGATGTTGACAAAGTAATTGAAGCTTTCGAAAATTTTTGCATACCGAAAGCAAACAAAAGTGTTGATAGACATATATTTTTCTGTCGAACACAACATGTAGGTGAATTATTTGATGATTTCTTAACCGATTTAAAGAAATTAAGTAGCAACTGTGGATTTGGAGAATTAAAAGATAGTTTAATAAGAGATAGAATAGTAAGTGGAATTCTAAATAAAAATCTCAAAGATAGATTATTAAGGGAAGATCAGTTAACATTGGAGAAATGTATTAAAATGTGTAAAGCTTCTGAATTAGCAGAACTTCAGCTGAAAACTTTAACTGAAGAAAATAAAATAGAAGCGATCAAACGTAATAAATTTCCACCTTCAGAGGAAAAAAGTCAGCCTTGTAAGAAAGACTATCATGTAAAACAAAAGCAGCAAAGTACTAAATCTTCAAACTATCAAGGAAATAAGTACAATAATCCAAAACCATGTAGAAAATGTGGAACTTTTCATAAGTTATACAACTGTCCTGCTTTATAATAAGATTTGCTTGTACTGTAAAAAGAAAAATCACTTTTCTAAAATGTGCACTTATAAAAATGTTAATGTTGTATAGAATAATTTAGAGCATGAGTTACATAATAATGGTAATGAATATATTTTAGGGTCAGTAGAAGATACAAATCCATTTTCTAAAAATAAAACCGAATTGTTTGAAAAACTAAAAATTAACATTCTAAATATTTATTTGTTAAGTTGGATACTGGAGCTCAGTGTAATGTGCTACCATTGCCTAAATTTAAACAATTAAATTTAGGAGATAATGGTACTACAATTGATGTAGTCAAAAAATGTAAATTATTATGTGAAACATCGAAAGGGGACAAGGATGAAGTAGAATTTCAAGTCGTAGCATGTGATAAAACTGTTCCAGCTATTTTAGGTTTACCTACATTGCAAAAATTAAACCTAATACAAAGAATTTGTACAGTAAATCCTGATTCCAATGAAAAGTTACCAGAATCTTTAAAAGGATATCAAGAATTGTTTAAAGGAACTGGGAATTTAACTGGATATACATATCATATTAAATTAAAACCAGGAGCTGTTGGTAAAATAGAACTCTGTAGGAAAATTCCACTTAGCTTATTAAATCCATTAAAAAAGGAATTAGCAAGAATGGAAAAAGATGGTATTATAAAGAAAGTTAACCAACCAACAGAATTCGTGAATTCATTAGTGGTAGTAAGGAAAAAGGATGGAAATTTAAGAGTGTGTTTAGATCTTCAGCACCTTAACCAAAATATACTGAGAGAACATTATCACATACCAACCTTTGAAGAAATTTCATCTCAAATGACAAATGCAAAGGCTTTAGTATTTTAGATGCAAACAAAGCATTTTGGCAAATTAAACTGTCAGATTCAAGTTGTGAATTTACTACATTTAACACTCCGTTTGGTAGATATTGTTTTTTGAGGTTGCCATATGGACTGAGTTCATCACCAGAAGTTTTCCACAGAAGTTTTTCTGAAATTTTTAGTGATTTAGAAGGAGTTCAAATACACAGTCCAGTCACATTAATGTGACCATCTGTCAAAAGCCAGAATAACCACCTTTCGCAGAGCGGACTGCTGCGAGACGTGCAGGAAGAGAGTCACATAGGTCCCTGAAGGTGTTCTCTGGGATGTTGAGCCATGCCCACTCTAATGCCGTGGCCAGCTGCGCTAGATTACGTGGTTGAGGATCCATGGCGCGAACAACTCGATCGAGATGGTCCCACAGATGCTCGATTGGGTTTAAGTCAGGTGAGTTTGCTGGCCAGGGGAGGACGGTAAACTCATCCTGGTGCTCTTCGAACCACGCACGTACACTGGCAGCTGTATGGCACCTCGCATTGTCCTGCTGGAAGATGCCATCATCCTGAGGAAAAACAATGCGCATGTAGGGGTGAACATGGTCCGCAAGGACAGATGCGTACTTGTATTGATCCATTGTGCCTTCCACAATGATCAGTGAACCTAGAGAATGCCAGGAAAACATTCCCCAGACCATAATGCTCCCGCCTCCAGCTTGGACCGTTCCGGCAATGGTTGCAGGGTGGTTCCTTTCAGAGGTTTCACGCCTTATACGCCAACGTCCATCTGTCCGATGGAGCATAAAACGCGATTCATCCGAAAACGCAACCTGTCGCCACTCAGTGGACGTCCAGCTGCTGTACTGGCGTGCAAATTCTAGCCTTCACCGTAGATGAACAGCAGTCAGCATAGGTGCACGAACCAGGCGTCTGCTTCGGAGGCCCAGACGCAGCAATGTTCACTGAATAGTACTTTGGGAGACACTTTTGGTAGCCCCTTGGTTCATTTTGGTGGTCAGTTGCTTAACGGTAGCCCGTTTATCTGCCTGAACGCATCTCCGCAACCGTCGTTCGCCTCTATCATCTATGGCCCGTGGTGCACCACATTTGCCACGTCGCTGATTTTGGACAGTCCCATTTTGCCATGCACGGTACACTTTTACCACGGCGGCACGCGAACAGTTCACAAACTCAGCCGTTTCGGAAATGCTTCCACCCTTGGCCCAAAAGCCAATGATCATGCCCTTTTGGAAGTCGGATAAATCGCTTCGTTTCTGCATTACGCCAACGATTGAAATGTTTTCCGAAGCCCTCACACACCCTTTATATACGCTCAACTGCACTGTGCTGCCACCTGCCTTCTGTGATTGGTTATTTAACTCTGACATGGAAAGTACGTGGTGGTCACATTAATGTGACTGGACTGTGTATATATAGATGACTTATTAGTTTGGGGTAAAGATAAAAAAGAACATGATTCAAGATTAAAGAAGTTGTTGGACAGAGCCAGAGAAAAGAATGTTAAATTTAATTTAAATAAATGTAAATTTGGGCTGAATGAAGTGGAATATATGGGACATACTATATTTTCTAAAGATGGTTTAAAACCAGATGAAGACAAAATTAAGGCTATTCTAGATATAAAACAACCAAAAAATGTGAAAGAATTAGAAACTTTCTTAGGAATGATTACATATGTTTCTAGATTTATACCTAATGTATCAGAATTGACATCATGTTTAAGAGATTCGTTGAAAAAACAAGTTATCTAGAACTGGAATGCAACACATGAAAAAGCATTTAGAAGACTAAAAAATGTCTTAGTAAATAAACCAGTTTTTCAGTATTATGATATAAACATGCTAGTAGTTTTATCTGTAGATGCATCTCAAGAAGGACTAGGAGCAGTCTTACTGCAGAATAATTTACCAGTGGCATATTCATCTAAGGCATTAACAGATACACAGAAGAATTATGCTCAAATTGAAAAGGAAACTTTAGCTATTGTATTTGCGTGTGAGAAATTTCACCAGTATATATTTGGAAAAAATATTACTGTGGAAAGTGATCATAAACCACTGGAATCAATTTTCAAAAAGCCATTAAATGAAAGCCCTGTAAGACTACAAAGAATGTGTATAAGATTAGAGCCATATCAGTTTGAGATAAAATATAAACCAGGAAAAGAACTTTTTATAGCGGATGCATTATCAAGATCATTCACTGATGCAGGATCTGATTTCTTTGAAGGAGATATAGAAGCTCATGTTGGACTGGTTGTAGAATGTATACCAATGTCTAATGGTAAAATGGAAGTTTTTCAACTGGAAACAGAAAAAGATGAAGAACTACAAGTTTTAAGAAAATTAATTAAAACTGGATGGCCAGATGAAAACTGTATGGTTCCAGAATTGGCAAAACCATATTTTAACTTCAGAGAAGAACTATCAGAAGCAAATGGATTAATATTTAAAAATTCCTGCGTTGTTGTACCAAGAAGTTTACGAAAAGATATGTTAAGCAGAATTCATTATGGTTATTTAGGAGTAGTAAAATGCAAGATCAAAGCAAGAGAAATATTATATTAGCCAGGAATGTTGAAAGAAATTGAAGATTTGGTACTGAATTGTCAAACATGTTTAAGTTTACAAAAAGCTAATACTAAAGAACCAATGATATATAACGAAATAACTAATGGTCCATGGGAAGTATTGGGAACAGATCTCTTTTACTTTCAAGGAAGGGATTATCTAATAGTAATAGATTATTTTAGCAAATATGTTGAAATTGGACATTTGGAAGATTTGTCAAGTGTGATTTTGTAGCAGTGATAAAGCAATTGAAATCAATTTTTGCAAGACGTGGTATTCGGAAAATAGTATATTCGGATAATGGTCCACAATATAATTGCAGAAAATATAAAGATTTTGCAAGAAGATGGAATTTTGAAACCAGAACTTCAAGTCCAAAATACCCACAATCTAATGGAATGGTTGAAAGACATATTCAAACTGTCAAGTGAATGTTAGAAAAAGCTGTAGTTGACAACAAGGATCCATATTTATTATTACTGGAATATCGTAACTCTCCTATTTCAGATTTGATGTTTGGAAGAAAAGTAAATGGATTGATGCCTATAAAAGAGAATTTTGTCCAAGCTAAACGATATGAAGACCATAAACAACATTTACTGAAGAGACAAACCTTACAAAAAAGTTATTATGATAGGAATGCAAGACCATTAAAACCACTGAAAACAGGAGATCATGTTTACATAAAAGAGAAAGAGAAAAAACTAAATAAAAGAGGGAAAATTATAGAAGAAGCAGAAAGACCATGTTCATATAGGATTATAAGAACAGATGGAAGAATTGTAGAAAGGAACAGAAGAGACCTTCTTAAAGGAACTAATCAGGAAGAGTTTGCAATACAAAACAACTATGAGAATGAAGTTATAGATGAACCCGAGATACATGAAATTAGTAGGAGCACTACAAATTTAGATGTGCTTGTAAGTCCTTCAAAATCTAACAGAAGTGTTGTGTCACCAAGTAGTGAAAGAGGTATAGTATCATCAAATTTTTCAAATGGACATAACTACGTCACTCGATCTGGTAGGACTGTTAAGAAACCTTATTATTTAAAAGAATATGTTTAATTTTACTACTATTATTATTTTTTATAAAAAAGGGAGATGTTATATATGTAACTGTATCTATTATTATCTTTAATCATAACTGTAATATAGAATAGTAGATGAGCAATGTAGAATAAATGATGTATGTGTACATCTTGTAATCATCACTGAGCATGTACCCAACACATATAAAATACAACACAAATGTGATGTTTGTGTCATTATTTGATTTTTAGGAAAGTGATTATTCTAAACCTCATGTTTATATAAAAATTAACTGTAGTTTGAAAATATGAGTCTTGGATGATAATATCAGCAGCTCTTTTAAATAGAAGCTACAACTTGCTTAAAAATATCTTGTGCAGTTAATGCCACTAAATACCTTTCAACATAAAAAACATCTTCAGAAGTATTTTTATTTCTTGCATTTGCTGCAACCATGAAAGAAAAGAAAAATCTTATTACAGTCAAAAGTCGTTAATCCGGAATCGTCGGGACTTCGGCGATTCCGGATTATAGATCATCAGTTTAAATCTGGTAAGATGGCATGCAGAAATTATAAAATTAAAAATGTGAAACCGTAATTTATGAAATAAAGAACAATTATGATCTAAAGGGTATCAAAATTTACAAAAAAAAAAAAAAAAAAAAAACCTTAATATTTATTTGTTTACTTTATTAAACATTTCTTTCAATGTAAGTTGTTTAAGTTGCTTCGTTTTCTGTGATAATACTTTCTCTTTAATTTTATAAACAGACATAATTTCTTTGTTCAGTTACAAAGTTCCGCTGTTCAAGTCCCGTAATTGCTGTGCCGAGAATACCGACTTACTTGTCAATCGAAGTGTTTTCGTTTTCAATAACCTCTGGGTCACTTTCTTCACTATTGGAAGCGAATTATAATGACGAGGAACTTGATTTAAATCATATCAAAGACAGAGTACATCAAGATGAAATACTACACTTAGTAAGGAATTATAAGCCAAATAAAATAAAAACATCTGCCCTTAAGATAAGGATAGTGCTGACAGATCAACTTCCAATCTGCGGCGTGAAATTGATAAACAGATTTCGGATTTCAAAACATACTTTCGCTTTGTAGATACAAATTACATATTAGTAAATATATATCGGAAATTCTATTTGACATAATCGAAAGTTCAAGCTTACTTTTATGAAATTGCTCTAACAGTCTGCAAAAAGTAATAAGCCGGATCCAATTCGAAGATTAAGGAACAACATAATCTGCAACATTAACTGAATTAGATAATTTTAGCTCAGCTTATACCTCCGTTACACATTAAACGCGCATGCGCACAAACATATTAGCAGCCGTAAAGGTCTTACGCGCTCTCGTAAATGCCTGTGCGCATGCGCAGAAAGTTTGTAGCTTTGATGTCCGGATTATAGATCATTCCAGATTATGGGTGTCCGAATTAACGACTTTTGATTGTATTAAATTTTGTTGTTGTTAAACATATCTGTAGTAGAAGATAAGCATGTTTTATTTATAATATTTTTATGTATTGTTTTACATATTTAGAAGTATTAAATATGTATATGATGCACAATTTTGAAATCTACAAAATAAATTTTGTTGTATATAAAATTAAGTTAAAGTAAAATAACAGACAATAACATTGCAAAATTAAAAAATTACTCTAACAAACACTTAAAAAAAGTGAAAATAAAATGCATTAAAAATTTGAGTAATATTCTTAAAAGTATCTCTTCATATGGTATTAATAAATACAGTACAAAGTCTGAAATCTGGACTGGTCGGGATTTCAGCGATTCAAGATTTGGGATTTTTCTGGATAATAGATCATCAATTTAAATCTGATAAGATGGCATGCAGAAATTATACAATTAAAAATATGAAACCGTAATATATGAAATAAAGAAGAATTATGATCTAAAGGGTAACAAAATTTACAAAGCTTAATATTTATTTGTTTATTTTATTAAACATTTCTTTCAATGCAAGTTGTTTAAGATGCTTCCACAAAAAATTCAAAAAGTTCCTTTTTCTTTTTTCTTGTGTCATATATAGTGGACTTTCCAATGCCATACACCTCGCATAATTTTGAGACAGATATGCCTTTACCCATTTTTTGCAGAAATTCCACTTTTTGTTTAAGGGACATCAAAACGTGGTTTCACTATGGAGATCCTTTGGCAACTCCAGAATTGAAAACACTTTTCGACATAATCGAAAGTTCAAGCTTAGTTTTTATAAAATTGCCATAATAAAAACAGTCTGCAAAAAATAATAAGCTGGATCAAATTACGAGGGCTATCCAGAAAGTAGATTACGTTTTGGAATAAAAAAATAAACAAAGTATAGGAAACAAATTTTATTATATACAGATGAAAGTCACACTCAAATACTACTTTTCTACATAGTCACCATATAAATTAAGGCATTTATCGTAGCGATGTACGAGCTTGGAAATTCCTTCGTCGAAAAATTCGGCCGCCTGCGCCTTCAACTACTTCGTTACCTCTTCTTGCCTTCCATCTTGCACAAAACTTGTGGTAACCAAGCTTTTCGCTGATGATTTCGTGCAACAAACTTCGCGAAATTTGTGGAAAACTCAAAGAAAGTTCCATTATTGTGAAATTTCGATTTTCACGGACTTTAGCATCGACTTTTTCGAGAAGTTCGGCGGTCACTATGCTGGGTCTCCACTTCGATCTTCGTCGTGAACATTGGTTCAGCCATTTTGAAATCTTATGACCCACTGACGCACTCCACCTTCAGTGATAATGTTGTCCCCATACACTTCACGAAGCTGCCGATAGATTTCTATCGGTTTACAGTTTTTTGCAGTCAGAAACCTTATTACTGAGCGCACCTCGCAGCTCGCGGGATTTTCAAGTAACGCAGACATTTCAAACCATCACAGTATCTGAACGGAGCACAGCACGAACCTCTCACTAGCACGGCTAGATGGAGACTGAGCTGCGCAACGCTCTGACCCCAAGATGGCCGCGCTAGCCCCGCCCCTAGCGGACACAGACGGAAACGTAATCTACTTCCTGGATGGCCCTCGTAGAAGACCAGAGAGCAGCGCAGTCTGCTGCATTAATTGAAATGCCTTAGAATCAGTAAAGATAATTTTAGTCTAACTTAATAACGTCCATTATACATTATTGGCTGTGTATCACAAGCTTGGCGACGAAGGCCAAGTTGTTTTGCTAAATTTTGTCTTGCTCCTATAGAGTACTGAATTAAGCCTGAACTGTATTAGTTTAGTTATTTACTATACCTATGTTTATTTCTTGCACATGCTTCAAACTAATCTGAGTCCTGAATAAATAAATTCTGCGAACGGGCTGGCTGCATGGGCGTTTTCCTGGTTTTCCCCATGTGTAACGTGTATACGAGCCAGTTTCCCTTAGAAAGTCCTCCACGAAAGGCATCCCTCCCCTTAGGCAGATAGCCCTAGTGTGCTTTGCCGTATTCTCAATACACACACACACACCTGAATAAATAAACTCCCACATATACTTAAGGCTTTATCTAGGGCCGGCACTCGATACCGCCTGGTGCAGTCTCTATAGGTCCTAAATTCTGCTGCAAAGCGCTTTCGTAAGTTCTAGATTTTCACTGTGCCTAAACTATGGATCCCAGTGCTTTCCCTAAATCATAAATACTTCTCATCCCTTAATTTTACCACTCGGTGCTTCCCTAAATTCCAAAAATTTCGTCTTCCCTAAATTCTGCCGCCGCTTCTGGGTTTATGGGGAATAATATATCAGTTATTCTTAATTAAAATAGCACTAAATGTAATCTTTTGGCCTGTGAGTTTCATTCACAAAATCTATTTTTAGCATATGAAAAGAAATTTTTGTTGAATTTTTCCTCGTCGACATTTCTTAGAACATTTAAAAATCTATAATCATCGCCAAGCCTAATGTTAGCATAAAAGGTTGCCGTACTCTTGTTATTGAATTACTAAGTTTAGACATCACAGCATAAGTTATTACTGAAACTCATGCATTGATAAACATGCGATGATGAAAGTAAACTATAATAAATAATGACTCGGTCGGCATCAGAGATATAAAATAGGTGAATGTTTCGGTTTCAGATGTATGCCAAGTAGATACTCAGCTATGGAGCCAATTTATGCTTACGTGATTGTTTTTCCATAACGAGGTGTTTTATTTAGTGCCTTAAGTGAAATTAAGAATCGGAATTTTCAAGTGAAAATCTCCATGTTTTATTATGGAAGAAAAAATCAAATGTGCATGCGTAAAGCATTAATAAAAAAAAAATGTTTGTGGCTTTGAGATCCGTATTTTAGATCATTCCGGATAATGGACGTTTGGATTTTGGACTTTGTACTGTATTTATTGTTCAACATAAATAAAATTGAAAGGATTTCATCTGATTAATTCTCTGTAAAATTGTTTTTGGAAATGTTAAGTTAAAAATAAATGTGGAAACTCATTGAAGATCGTAACAAAATGTGGAAACCATAGTTACGAGTAATGTCTCCCTCCCCCCCAAAAAAAGGATGTAAAATTTCGGTGTATGTATAATGTAAATAATAATTCAAAAAGAATGTGAAATCAAAATGAATAATCCAAAAAGAATGTAATATTTCGGTATATCAAAATATTATGAATTTATATAAAGTGCGGCCATTATAGAAATTCATATGTGTCTTCAGAAATATTTAATAAAAAACTAATATTTTTGAAGATATACCTAGAAACCTAGAAATACTTCTACTTTTAAAGATGATTGTAAAAATTTTATAGGTTATAATTCAGATTTTTTTTCAAAAAATTTATAAAAATTGTTAAGAAATACAAATTAAAAAAATAAATCCGAAAAGGTGTGCAAATTTTATTTGGATTGAAACTAAATTTTGGGTTGTGAAAGAAAGAATCAAGTAAATTTAATTTTAGAAAAATCAATTAAAGTTTATAAATATCTACCAAATTCAATTAACAGTGAGTAAGCCGAACTCAGAACTGACACGGACTAAGGGAATCCGACTGTCTAATTAAAACAAAGCATTGCGGTGACCGGTGCTGATGCAATGTGATTTCTGCCCAGTGCTCTGAATGTCAAAGTGAAGAAATTAATCCAAGCACGGGTAAACGGCGGGAGTAACTACGACTCTCTTAAGTTGGAAATTACCCCTTTTGGGGGCTAGGCTAACGGGGGCCGCCTTATCTTTCCACCAGCGAAGGGCTGGACTTCCGACTCAGCTATCGAGCCTAAGGGCAACGCCAGTTGGAAGGGATTGACTTAGGTTGACTTAGTTTCTCTTTCAGAGTCAGCGTGTACTACCGCGCTCAGGGACTTAGTCCCTGAGACGACAAGCGGTAGGACAGTAGCGGCTAAGAAGCTGTTAGCCGAGTAAATCCCTCCTCCTCCTTTGAGTAAGAATCGGTCCCGCTGGTAGGAAGCAGCGTGGAATTTTGAACACTTCCCACTGTAACGTCTTATGGGCTATCAGAAGTGAAAGCCGAGGGCGACGTGACTGCGTAACTTAGAGCCTCTCTGTCAATCTCGGATATACTGTCAGAGGATACAGGACCATCTACTTCAGGTGGATGGCACCCAGAGTCTAAGACTTCCAGTGGGACGGCCTTCGGGCCACCCTTGAATGCTTCCCACTGTAATGTCCTTGGGCTGTCATAGTGGAAGTCGGAGGCGACGTGACAGCGTAACCTAGAGCCTCTCTGTCAATCCCAAATACACCATCAGAAACAGCGACGAGGATATGGGACACCAACTACCCTGAGGTAGCTGGGTACTCGGAGCATTGAGCTCACAGTGGAACGACCCTATGGGCCACTTTGAATGCTGCCCTGCCCGGTTCCCGGGTGGGAGATCAGGAGTTGGGACTATTTCAGCATCCTCTCCAAAAACCCGAAGCAGTGAAGGACGCCACTGCTAGGCTGGGAGTTGCTATGACTCACCGTAGTGGCCATATATGTCATAGTGTATTTAATGCCCAGTTAAGTAGTAGTAGTTAAGTTATATTTATGTTGATTATGCCAATGCCCAATGCTCATATACGTTTCTATTCCAGATGAACTCTGAAGTTTTAATTTTTGGTTCTGGTGAGCCGATGACAACTGCTACTACTGAAAGCTATCAAACTGAGAGAGGAGGCGAAGTGTTTGCTGATGTACCTGTGGAAGCCCTATCATGCGAAGACTGCCGGGAGGAGTTCTCGGGATTCGGGAGCTTCGCGGCGCATCATAAGCAGAAAAGGGTGGTTCTCGCTAGATGTGACCGATGCAGCAAAAGTAGTCAGAACTACTTGTTTATCACAATCCACTGAGGGAAATGCGTAAGCGGGTGCCGAACGGCTCCCGTCAAGAGTAATCACGTTTGCCCTCAATGTGGTGCGAGATTTACTTCAAAGATGGGACTCGCACAGCATCGGAGGCATCGACACTTAGCCGTGCTTAACCAGGAAAGGTTAGCACTCAGTTCAGCCACCAATCCACGACCATGGTCCGAAGCGGACACGACGCGACTCTTGGAGACGATAGAGGAACTACGCACTGCACCCATCAGGGAGCAGGTTGAGCGGTCCTTGGCCAAACTGCCTGGTAAGACGCAAGTCCAAATACACAACAAAGTCAAAGCCACCCGAAGGAAGACTGCTGGTGGCAGTCAGCCGTTGGTAAGTCAGGACACAAATGCAGACTTAGCAGAGCCAACAGAGATCCCACAGGGGATCAATGACCAACAAAACAGTCTGAAAGGGCATGAAGTCCCGGGATGCGGACACGATGCTCCATCCATAGCAAGTGAGCACACCCTGGAGTTATGGAAGGAGATGGAGGTGCTCACAACCAGTATGGTAATGAATCTGGGGATAGAGACACCCAGGCATAAACCCAAAAAGCCGAGCCACAAGGCGAAGCAGAGAAGGGTGACCTCGTCGAAGAGTAGTAGCCAAAGGATTTTGCGTTACGCGGAATGCCAGAGGCTGTACGACTTGGTTCCAGGTAGAGTTGCCCACAAGCTGCTAGATAACAGCGATACTGGTTTGGCACCCTCTGATCTGATTGTGGCAGAGACTTATTATAGCGAAGTCTTTGGAATGCCAAACAACATCTGCGGCGAGTTGCCAAAGACACCTAACCTCACGGGTACGTGCGAAAGACTGATGGCTCCGATCACCATTCAAGAGGTGACTGAGGTGTTCAACCACAGTAAAGCTAAGTCTGCGGCGGGACCTGATGGCCTTCAGTTTGCTGACCTCAAATACCGAAAGGGAGGGAAGAAGCAAACTGTCGTAAGAGATGTTGCCAAAATCTTCCAGATTTGGTTGAGTTCACGGAAGGTCCTCATCCCGAAAGAAGGCGCAACACCTGTGGACATGGTGAAATGGAGACCGATCTCCATTGGCAACGCACTGATGCGTTTGTTCACGGCCCTCATGACAAAAAGGCTACAGAGCGTAGTCGTCCTGTGCGAGAGTCAACGTGGCTTCATGCCATGCCCCGGCATCCGTGAGAACTTGTTTCTCTTGTCGATGATCCGGGATCTCTATGAGAAATCAGTCACCCACATCAGCGTGGGAAACTGTCGATCCATTGCTGACCCAACTGCTGGACGGGGGTGAGGTGTGGCACTGCACGGAACAACTGCGCGTCTGGGCTGTTTAGCATATGCAGATGATTTGATTCTGTTAGCACGGAGCGTTGAGGATATGATCTTGCAGCTGCAGATCATCGACAGATTTTGTCGAGACTTTGGGCTGCTCCTCAACGTAAAGAAGTGCCGCTCTCTGCTCTTGGTCCGGCGGAGGGACCGGGACCACACGGTTCTTGATATTGCCACGACTTGGACAGTAAACGGTGAGACCATACCAAGTGTTACGGCCGAGGAAACGTTCCGATATCTTGGGATTGACTTCTCACCTCTTCGGGGGCCTGTCCCACCTTCCACCTTAAGTATGCTGGAGGGGTGGCTGGAGAAGATTGGGAGGGCCGCTTTGAGTGCGGACCAGCAAATAAGGATGATATCCGACTTTGTGATTCCCAGATTACTCCACCAGCTGTGTGTGACCCCGATGAACGCAGACACGTTGAAGAAGGCAGACCGGATGATAAGGAGAACCGTGAAGAGGATATGTAAGTTGCACCCATCGACAACAGATGGCGTGATTTATAGTTCCCAACAAGATGGCGGACTTGCTGTTCCTCGGTTGCTGAAAGTGGTCGCCGCCGCGAGGATTCGTGGTTTGCTGAGCCTACAGAGATCAACGTACCAATGCATTCTGGAAGCGTAGGCAGACTACCCAGTCTGGACGCTTATTCTACAATTGCTGACCCATCGACTACTTGCACGAACAACATTGACTCGAAAAAAACTGGTGTCTTCTCCCGCGATCAACTTATCGGAGAAAACCATTCTGTGTTCCTCGGTTGACACGCGGCTGAGTCCACTTGACTGTATTGAGAGGGGACAAGATTTCGCGGAGCTTTAGACCAATCACAGCACAGAGAAGTGACGCAATTTGTAGTGCGTGCCGGCTGAATTTCTACGAATGTTCTCCCATCATTTCACTCTCACCAGAATATGCTGCTTTGTTACATGGAAGAAAATCCCATTTTTTTTAGAGGAAAGTTGACTCAGGACTTCACGGCTAAGAATAAAAGAGAGATGTGGGACGTGATTGCGTACAATCTAAACGCACAAGGAGGATGTACCAAAACAAAGGAAAAATGGATAAGAGTAAGTGAAATAAGCTTACTTAAAATCTTTTTTAAAAAGAGGCAATTTTAAATATTTAAATTTATAATATGATTAATTTGCATTGCAATCTAACTGCAAACTTTTTTTTTTTTTTTTTTTTCCATGTACACAATTAAACTGCTATTTCTGTTCAAGTTATTTATTTACAGTTAATATCAGAAAAATATTTCTTTCTTCTAGCTTTTATTTTCTTTTTCTAAGAAAATTATTTATTTATGTAAAAGAAATAAAATTTATTTGCTCCTTACAGTATGCTGCTGCATTTAGCTACCACAAATGTACGCCTTCTCCAATGGGCAGGTGTTAGAGGTACACACCGTACAGGGCATCGTGCAAACAGACCACCACCGTGCAGTCTTCTGGCCACGGTAAAACGCGATATCGGTCGTCCAGTCGCCTGTGTCGTGTGTCTAGCGATTTCTCCCGCTGTCTGCCGCCTGTTTCTTCTGGCCTGTAAGGCAATATACCGGTCATCTGCGGGTGTGGTTCCTCGTGGACGACCACTACTAAACCCCCGGATAGCTGTTTCTGTAGTTTGAAATTGTCTCCAAAATCGTGAAACGATGCTGTGAGCAATTCCGAACTCTGCAGCCACACTTGTCACACTGCGGCCTTTCTCCAACTTCCCAATGATTCGACCTCGGGTAAAAGCATCCACATGTCGTCTAACAGATTGATTATTCGCCATTTCTCGCGGAGGCAGCAACTCGGTGTGATTTTAACTGCTATACGGCGTGCAATCTCTTTGCCAGAAATACTGATCTTACATTGACAACATGCTTTGTACTACTCAGACACTCCCCCATTACGTCTACCTTCATATCTGCGCATGTGCTACCGTACATCACCTTACCTAATCTCCTGATTGGTCTTTCTGTTTGCTCTGCCTCTTCGTTCAGCTGATATGCTAATTTTTCGACTTTGTCCTTAATTTTTGCACACCAGTGTATATATATGTATGAAGGTAACCACCAAAATTTTAATTATGTTATTAAAATGATAGTTTAAATGTGCTAAATAAACCTTTTAATAAATTTCAGATTCTTGTTAAAAGAACATTCTTTAAAATAGTTAAATTATTTTGTTTTTCGTATAAAACTCTTTGAATAATCACATTTTTTATGACTTACAGCAATTTTTCACTTTCTTTCTAAGTAGCTAAGAATACTTAACAATTCCATGTTTAAATAACACCCATGGTACATGAAGCTATCATTAATGCTCTCCCCCCTTCATATCACTCCTAATAAATAACAAATTTTAGACCTCGGAATTGTTAAATCATTTAAACTTTGGTAGGTGATTCTTGTGGCATGTGTATGATTAATTCTTGCTATGAATTATAATTCCTTTTTTTTCTACAGTTACGAATGGCTTGAACTGAAAATGTAACTGTATCAAAGGAGCACATTGGTAAGCATTTTAACTCTATATGCTTCCATTTTAATCATTTAACTTCACACCAAACTTTTTTTCCTCCTTACTTATAATGAAACATTTCTGTATTATGATATCCTGTGCTTATCTTATTCCATTATGCTAATTATCATCAAATTGTATTAATTAAAACAACTATTAGATTCATATCATAGCTGAATATTTTGCTAAATACTTGCATATCTGTAGTGTGTTTCTTAAGGTAATACAGATTTATAATTTCTTCCTCGAAGAAAAGAAATTAGTAAGACATGCTTTCTCAAAAACTGTTTTTTTAAGGCATTTATCCCCTTTTTATTCAAAGTAATTAATATTTGTTTGTTTTCTAAATGTCATTAAATGTTTGATTTGTGGTCGATTTCATGCTTTTGAGTTCCATTGGCTGTAAAACATGCATTCATTTTATTAAAACATTTTTCTGATTTTGGTATAATGAAAAAATTA
This sequence comes from Stegodyphus dumicola, assembly GCF_044657685.1. Lineage (NCBI taxonomy): Eukaryota > Metazoa > Arthropoda > Arachnida > Araneae > Eresidae > Stegodyphus > Stegodyphus dumicola. Next base: position 12,381,929 of record NC_140772.1, on the reverse strand, counting down.
TGTAAAGCCATGTAAAATGCATGTAGTATTACATGCTCGAAGCTTAGCTTTTTTACCCGATTATTATCTTTTCAACATGATTTTCAGAATTCTTAATTTTAAGCTGTTTGAATTGCTTGTAGAGTTGTTTAGTACTTTAATTTTCCTGTTGGCCATTTTTCGTAAACAGAAACTCCCCAAACGCATAAAATTTTTTACTTTGATTTCATGTAACCATGATTAATCCTTGATGAGCCTAGTTTTGTTTTTGAACATCATAAATTAGCAACTGTTCCTCCATTTCTATCTTTCATTTTGTATTTTTAATTTATTTTTAGCTGGTTGTCCATACCTTTGGATATTGGACGTCCAGATTTCAAACGATGTATTGTAATACAAAAACATTTCAAATGATGCTAATATTTGGCACTTTTAAATTTTTAAATCCAGTTTAGTATGTAAGTCCCTCTGTCCCTGTAGTTAAATTTAGGAAAATTTTTATACTCACAAAAAATAAAATGGTGCAAAAATTGAGCAATTTACTTCATTTTAAAATTGGAGATTTTTGGCATCATTTTTGGCTTGCCTTGGAGTATAAATTTAATTAAAATGATTCAACATGGATTTTTCCCTTCAATTGTAATTTTGTGAAGTCTTTTTGAGAATACTATATAATAGGAATTTTTCTTACTGAGTGTAGGAATGAAAAATTCAGTAGAAAGTACAAAATCTGGATGTCCGATACCCGGAATGATCTAAAATCCAGATATTTCGATCACCAGCAACCTTCCCCTCTCTTCACTTTGTCATTTTTTTATGCTTACAAAATTTATATTTTTTCATAATAATGCAGCAAAATTGACGAAGGTATTTCATTTTAAAATTTGAGATTTTTAGCTTGCCTTGGAGTATAAATTTAATTAAAATGATTTAACATGGATTTTTCCCTTCAATTGTAATTTTGTGAAGTCTTTTTGAGAATACTATATAATAGGAATTTTTCTTACTGAGTGTAGGAATGAAAAATTCAGTAGAAAGTACAAAATCTGGATGTCCGATACCCGGAATGATCTAAAATCCAGATATTTCGATCACCAGCAACCTTCCCCTCTCTTCACTTTGTCATTTTTTTATGCTTACAAATTTTATATTTTTTATAATGAAAGATGTGGAGAATCCCAATTTGTAATATCATTTTGGTACTGATGCCAACCTGGCGAATAATTATTTTTTGCTTCCATCACTGAATGAAAGTATCAACACACTGCAACTTGAGAAGTGAGGCAGTGATGTCTAAACAATTTTTTTTAATATATTAGAAACTGAATACCAAAGAACATGGGTAACCTTTTTATATTCACTCCGCTGAGTCCATTGATGAGGAGAAATTTAACAGAAATTTCTTTCCATATGCAATGATATTTATATGCTGAAAGATTTCATTTACTGCTACTTGAATTGAGAATTATTCACTGGTTATTCAAATAATACCAGGAACAATGCGAGCTGGTGTAGGCGCTCTGTCCAGCAGAATATAGGAGAGGCAAAATTTTTAGAGTTTAGAGAAGCACAAAGCAACAAAATTAAGGAATGGCAAAATCTTTATGGGGGGGGGACAAAATTTTCAGAATTTAGACAGAAGCTTGGCAGTAAAATTTCAGACACACAGAGACTGCATTGGGCCACAAAATGTCTAGCACTGGCCCTGGATAAGCCTCAGCAGGGTTCGTACGATCCTTAAAGAGTCCTTAAGAGTTTTTTGGAATCTATTCTTGGTCCTTAAAAGTTATTGATTTCGACCAAAATCGGCAGGAAGTCCTTAATTTTAATTCCTCGCATTTATGTATATAAGGGCTTGGCAGTCGGTAATAATTGTAAATTTTATGCTAATTAAGAATTGTTTTAACCTGTCTAACATCGATACGATTGCTATTAACTCCAATTTGCTAGAATGGTACTTCTTCTCCGCTTTTGTTGTTTTCTTGCTAACGCAATAAAGCAAGATTGCCATTTTCCATCTTCACCATGTTGCATTAGGATTCCACTCAACCTTCTGCGCTTGCATCTCAATGAACTTCATACCTGCATGCGGTTGGTAATGAGCTAATATGGGCTTATCAGTCAGTTGTTTCTTTACAAGTTCAAATGACTTCTTTTGTTCCTGCTTCCACTCGATGTCTTGATTCTTCTGCATCAATCTGGTCAATGGTTCGTTTTTTAATGCATACTTCGGCACAAATCGTCTGAAAAATCCAATTAGACCCGAGAATCTTCGCACTTCGTGTATATTCTTTGGTTCTGGAAATTCTGTTATGGCTTTTATTTTTCAAGAGCCTGGTCTTATACCACCTTCGTTTTGTAATAAAACCCAGAAAATCAACTTCTCATAAATTTGTATGTTAATAATTTCAAGATTAAATTTGCCCTTCTTAGGCATTCTAATATCTCTTTTAATTTGAAAATCATCTCTTCCCAAGATTTTGCAGGAATAAGTATATCATCCACATAACACAACACCTTAGTATTCAACAAGGAGCGTAGGACATCTGACTTTTGATGCTGAAACTAAGCAGGAGCATTTACAAACCCAAATGTCATTCTTTCGGATGGTCCTGTTTCATCAGGAGTACTGTGCGCTGTCTTCAATGTCTTCTTCTAAACAGTATTTACAAATAGCCATGGATTAAATCCACAGTAGTGAAAATTTTACATCCTCCTAAACACTCTAAATGATCATATATTCGAGGGAAAGGGAACTTATCTTTTACTGTCTGATTGTAAAGTCTGCAGTAATCAATCACCACTCAATGTTGTCTGGTTATTTCTTTACTAGTAACGCTGGATAAGCATAAGGGGATCTAGTTTTGGAAACTATCCCATTATCTTTCCATTTAGCAATTTCTTTTATCACATTATGTTCAGCTATATTTGCTTTGTAGGGGCGAGAAGCTACAGGCTTCCTTCCGTCCGTTTTCTTTATGTCCATTTTTATTACATCCATGCAACCTAATTCATTTAAATTAAGAGCAAGCAATCTCTAACCTCATTTAATAACTTTAAGATATCAGTTTTTTCATCATCAAATTTTATATCAGCTATCTTAATTGGTTGAATATTTTGAGAAATGGAATATACATGGTTTTGTTCATCATCTTTGTAAATACTAGGCATATCTATTTCCTTTAATTCTCAATCTTCTGTTATATCTATTACCCTGGTAATACACTAGTTTCCTCTTAATCTAATGTTATTGTGTCCTATGTTCATAACTGGGACTATTTACCCTACTAATCGGTAACTTCCGTTACTGAATCCAGACTTCCATGTATGTTTTGAAATAAAATCAGTCCATTATTTATATAGGGGGTTACATTATGCACAAAGCTTATCCTGTTACTTCCATTGGTTTCTCAATTTGGAATTTGGAATGTGCAATATTGTAAATCCTTGTGTCCACTTTTTCGCATAAATATCACTGATGTAACATTATTCTGTACACTCACTTATCTACTCCTAACTGATTCATGATTACCAATTACACTGTGCAAAAATTAAGGACGAGACGGTTTTTTCAATATAACTTTGTACAAAAGCTTTCCAAATCAACACATTTAATACCGTAAGATCCCCAATACCTAAGGACATGAGTAATGTAAGCAACACTTACTAGAAGAGAAATCAGAGGGACAAAAAGAAGCTTTATTGAAAAAAGTAGCATGGAGCGCAATGCGACTGAAGGCCGAAACATCCCTGTGATGGGTGTCCAGCAAGAAACATCCGGTCTTTAATAGGGGATATGATCTCCTCTGACTGCTAAGCAGGTTTCACAGCGTCTGCCCATGCTGAGAATGAGGGTGTCAATGAGTTGTTGAGGCATTGCTGCCCATTCGTCTTGCAGCGCCAATCGAAGCTCCGGAATCGTTACTGGTGGTAAGGTACGAGCTGCCAAGCGTCTGCCTAGAAAATCCCATACATGCTCGATGGGATTGAGATCTGGAGATCGTGCCGGCCAATCCATACGTTCAATATTCTCACTCTCTAAGAGCTGTTCGGCAGCTACTGTGCGATGACATGGTGCATTGTCATCCATGAAAAGGAACTGCGGACCCATAGCGCCTCTAAAAAGACGCACATATGGAAGAAGAATCTCGTTACAATAACGGGTACCGTTGACTGAACCTGCGTCGAAGATGTGAAGGTCTGTACGACTACCAAGCATGATGTCTCCCCAAACGAGAACACCGCCACATCATACCTGTCCCTTTCAATGATGTTCGAGGGATAATTGCAGCTTCCCTGCTCTCTCCAGATGAGTATGCGATGAGAATCGCTGCTCAGACTGAATCTGCTCTCATCTGTAAAGAGTACTCGTCCCCATTCATTGTCTCTCGAATTCCGGTGTTCCCGGCACCACAGAGAAGCCTTCTCCGATGGGCAGGTGTTAGAGGTACACACCGTACAGGGCATCGTGCAAACAGACCACCACCGTGCAGTCTTCTGGCCACGGTAAAACGCGATATCGGTCGTCCAGTCGCCTGTGTCGTGTGTCTAGCGATTTCTCCCGCTGTCTGCCGCCTGTTTCTTCTGGCCTGTAAGGCAATATACCGGTCATCTGCGGGTGTGGTTTCTCGTGGATGACAACTACTAAACCCCCGGATAGCTGTTCCTGTAGTTTGAAATTGTCTCCAAAGTCGTGAAACGATGCTGTGAGCAATTCCGAACTCTGCAGCCACACTTGTCACACTGCGGCCTTTCTCCAACTTCCCAATGATTCGACCTCGGGTAAAAGCATCCAGATGTCGTCTAACAGATTGATTATTCGCCATTTCTCGCGGAGGCAGCAACTCGATGTGATTTTAACTGCTATACGGCGTGCAATCTCTTTGCCAGAAATACTGATCTTACACCGACAACATGCTTTGTACTACTCAGACACTTCCCCATTACGTCTACCTTCATATCTGCGCATGTGCTACCGTACATCACCTTACCTAATCTTATTAGGTGATTGCTTATGTTCTAAGCTTTTAACTGAATCATTACTGTCCCTTGTTTGTTGAAACAAAAATGTTCCTTCTCGCACTACTATTTCTCTCCTAAGAAATTTTAACCATTCTGTTACATTCCAAGAATCATCTTTTTCGTGCTGTCTATAAAAATAACATACATATAACACAATAGAATCAGGAATAAGTTTAGTAAGTAATGAGGACAACAAACTTCTGTATGAATTCAGTTAAACGCCAAGAGTTTGCAAACTGCATACTTGGATTTTTATTATATCATGTAACTCCCAAGTAACTGTTTTAAATACAAGCTGATTTGACAGCATTTAAATTTAACAACTGGTTAATATGAGATCTTACAATAATTTCTGTCTTCCCATATATTTCCTTAAGCAATTCCACTGTTAAATCATAATTATTTTCTGATTGCCCCATCTATCGACTGATTACAAATGGATGAATGAAACAGAACTGCAGCCAGGATGTGCCTTGCCAAAATTTTTCATGAAGAAAGGGACTTAAAAACTGAGTACGTTATATTCAACAGGTTGGTTTACCAACTTTTAGAATTGCCATGATAGAAAGTCACTTAAAAATTTCGTGCAAAAATGTTTCAGCTGATACAGAAGCAACTGAACAATTTGTAGATTGATTCATAAAACTTATTAATAACAAAAATTGAGTAAAATATCTCCTGGACAAATTTATAATACTGACAAAGCTTTTTAGTCCAAAGGGGAATTCGCCCAGAAGGACTATTAATTTCGTTTTGGCATTTTAGGTTGATTCACTATTAGCATTGTTTTTATTTTCAAATTGTTGCCACCAAATATTATCACCCTGTATTATATTAAAAAAATTAAATAATGTATAAACGTATGTATGTTTCTCTCATTGTGGTGAAACAACAGTACCTAGAGCCATCAAATTTTGAATAATGTAATCCTCCTGCGAATATGGGCATCTGGAACCCCAAATTTGGAATTTGTTTCATTATCGATTTCATATTTTGTAAAACTTTAAGGAATTTTTGGTTAACAAACTCAAGGATTTCAAAGTGAACAGTGGCAACATTGTACAGAAAAAAAATTTTTTTTTCTCTCCATACAGCGTGTGTCGGAAATTTTAAAGATATGCTGTTTTTAAATTATTTTGTTATATTGCTGTTGAATTGAATTAATTTTATGGTTTAAGTGCGAAGAACATGCTATTTAATAAATAAAGGTAGCACACAAAATGAAAAAAAAAAAAGTCCCTTTAAATGCAATTTAAAATCTGAAACCTTTTTTTTTTTTTTTTTTTTTTTTGTTCCATGTGCTACAGGATGCCTTAGAAAAGGCCCAACTGGTGCCAAGGACTCTAAAACAAATCTAACAATTTTCACATATGCAAATATTACAGAAATGCACAAATGTAAACTTTTCGTTATCCAGAATATGCAGAACCTTGAGTATTTAAGATTTTAAAGTTGCATTCACTCAGGTTCATTGGCACAAAAAAGGGGGGGATGGGGGGACATTTCGCTTACATCAGTTCACACCAGAGTGGAAACTTGGGGGTGTATTTTTGTGTGGTATTTAGTCTTCCTGTGGTTATATTTTTTAATTAAAATCAATCCAAAGTCTGCTAGATCAAAACATTTTTAGTTCCTGCGTTGTGCACAAGGAGAAGCAGAAAATAATAAGTTATATTATTATATGAAAGATGACTGCTACAAAAAGATTCAAATAATTAATTGAGGATGTGTTCCTTTGAATATCATAAGTTTTTTTAAAATTGCTTTTGCATGATGCCTCATCAGTTCGATGAATTTCTAAAATGAATTTTCTAATTTGAATAAATGGTTCCTTGTTTAACCATTTATTCAAAAGCAGAACACTAATTTTCAGTAGACTATCGCAGAAAAGTAGCATTTGGAGGATAGGAATAGGATATTCCAGAAAAGGCTTGTTGTGAATATGTAATTTATTATCCTTACTTTTTATTAAATGATAATTAAAAATTCTTATTTGCATGTTTCGATTTCAGAGTTTTTAATGTATATTTTGTTATAATGTGCATAGGATTTTTAGGACTACTAAATATCATACTTAAAAAAAAGGATGCAGTTACCTTTAAAAAAATTAACTTATTTTCTGTCTTATGTACATATACTTTTACTTTTAAATGTAGCTGGAATTACTTGAATTAGACATTCATATATTAAATGAGAGGCACTATCTAAAATTTTATTTTATAAAGTCACTTATACTAAAAAAACTCGTTGAAGTAATTGTATTTTATATAAGATTTCTTTTTCTGCTTTGAAAATCACAGAATTAGTAAATTTGCTAATGCTCACAAGTATTCTTTAAACTAACCAAAATTAGACCTTCAGCTCCACCATGATGATTACCAAAATTAAACCAAATTTTCCTCTGGCCAAAAATAAACATTAGCGCAGCGGCGTGACCCGAAAGCCACTTCGAGAGCGAGTGCAAAGACCTCACTAAATCTCTCAATTGGTAGTAGCGATGGCCGGTGTGTGCAAACAGAAGGTACATAAGGAACATAAGCTTATGACTCATGCTTACTGGGAATTTCTTGTTAAAGGAGAACAATTCCATGCCCCTATCCCCAGCACGAAGGAGGTTCAACAAATTAACTAGTCCAGTTAGACAGGGAAAGCACAAGCTGATTCCTTCAATGTACCGGGAGTGTGGCCCCGGACATCTATGGGCATCACAGACCTATTATTGCTCTGTCTCATGTGGCTAAATGCCTTCTAAGAAGAATGTTTGACTCAAAGAATCAGATTGTCTACTAGGCTAGAGTCTTGTTCTTTATCAGAATTAACTGGACCTATCACTCCACCAAATAAGAATAGCTATGCACTGCCAGCCACAGAATCTAGAAAGAACTCTTAATCTGTCAATCTTTCCTGTGTCCAAGTCAAATTAAGCTGCAGCCTCCATTGCTGGTGGTGCTCTTCCATCAATTCCTTTAAGTTTCAGCTTTGCAACCATACTTCCCTTGGAAGTATTTGCTTTGGTTTCTTGGGAATTGCCCAGCATGTCATTTGAGGGTATTTTTCAATTTTCCAAAAGGAGGAATGAATGTCTAGCAGCAGTGAAAGGAGTGCATGGGGGCCAAAAAATGTTGGGAAACCCTGGTATGGGAGTCTTTAATGTCCCTATTATTGCGAGTACCCTGTAAGAAGTAATCCTATAAACTTTTGCTGTGTTATTAGAAGTAAATAATTTTTTTTTTTTACATGATGTGAGAATTTGAGAATGCAAAAATCTTCATGTCACATGGAAATTGAAGCATGACTGCCAGAAAGTGAATTTTAGTGTTTTGTGTCTGCATAACAAGATCTTAGGACCATTTTTCTTTAATGAATAACAGTGACAGCCAGAGTTTATCTCGATACATAGATTTATTAAATTTGCTTTCAGTTGAAGGATGGTCAACAAGAGGTTATTTTGTCGCATGTCAAAGTTATGTACTGTAACTTATGTCACTTGTCATAAAAGCTTTGAACCTTGCTTGTGAAAATGTGACTAGTACCAAATGTGTAAGTTATTTCATACCCAAAGAACAAGTTGTTAGAGTTCTTCAGGGACTTTACCAGTGTATTGTATTTTTACTAATTTTATTTTGAAATGGGACAGCAAGCTCAAAAATGGGAAAAGATAAACATGGAGCACACACATAACCATGCATCAAACAGCTCTGATCTTTTCTGAAAAACATTAATGCGTCTTCTTGCAAATAGAACAAATTGCAGAAAGAAAAGATGTTGAGTAAATAATGGAAAAAAAAAACTGAATTTTCTGCAAGCACTTCAAAAAAGTCAATACACTATGCATATTAAGTAACTGCTAGTCTAAATAACTAGAGTCTAGGATGCTAACTGCAGGGTAACCAGTCAAGAACAGTTTTCGAAAATTTGGATTTTACAGAGCTTTTGTTTCAGGTATCAGTGAAAGAAGGTATGTGGATTCATTTTTAAAATGTGTGTGAATTCACAACAATATTGAAACAACGTGTATAAAAACTGAGTACGAAAGTGTTAAAAAAAACTGCAGAAATGATAGCAATAACTTGCCATCATGAATCAAATGCAGAAAATCACTGAAATAAGAATAATTCTGGAGCTGAAAACTCGCTGATCAAAAAAGCTATTAGCTGTTTTATGAAACGAGAATGCAATTTAAAAACTTTTTGAACAATTTTGGGGGAGGGGGAGGACACATAGAACAGTTGTTTGTAAGGGATGAAATATCATCAGTTTTATAAAAGTAGTTTTGTAAAAAATAAGTTTCCAAATTGCATAAATAGTTTAATTTTAGTGTTAATTTTGAATTAATGCTTTTAAATTAATTAATTGGTAGTCATTATTTACATTGAAAGTTTAAAACTGATATCGTTTGTAATTACTCGAATATGCTTGGAAAGATAGTAATTTTAATAAGTGGCGAGTACTGTACTACGTAAAGATTTTTGCCGATATGATCTATAGGTATGTGTATATATGTAATGGAAATTCTACAAGATTTTGTATACGAGATCTGCATTTTGCAAAATATTATGTTGATCTGTATTTTTCAAAATAATATCGATAGAAATGCATATTAATCAAGAACCTTTTTCCTAACTGAAATTTTATTTTTAGTTATGTACAAATATAAAAATTTTGCTCTTTCATTTGTGTACAGCTTGTTAGGAAATTCAATTTTAATATCGAATATCTTTTTCAATTTTTTTGTATGCGATTCAAGCATTTTTTGTTTTATTCTGAAATTTTTCTAATAGGTATAGGGACTAGATGAACATATGAAAGGTAAAATTTCATAATTTTTATGAAATTGATGTCTTTCAATTTAAAAATGCAAAATTACCTGCATTTTAAACAGTTTTGTAATCAAAACCCCTACATCATTTTAAACAGTTTTATAATTGGAAGTATATGTGTTTGACCCACACAAAAATAAAAGCCAGGTAAGGACTTTCGGGGCACTGTGCATTAAACAATGATGATTGGACTCTTAATTAGTATAAGAAATTATGCTTAGAAAATTGTATACTTAAATTATGCTTTTCAAAAGCAGAGGTGCTAGATCATTAAGGCAGGGAAAAACGCTTGTGTTGTTTTTATTTGATGGTATAGTAATGCTTATAATAGAATTTTTTTTTTTTTTTTTTGATTTATAAATGAAGAAAGATTTACTTATTCATGAAATTTGTTACATTGAAAAAACTTTTTTAATGAATTTTCTTTTATTTTAGAAATCTGAATAATTTTTCTTTTAATGCTACTGAATTCAATAAATCAGTTTAATTTTAAAAGCTAGAACAAGTATTTTTTTCTTTTATATGTTATATGAAGTGATTCTTTTATAGAATGGTTTTTCAAAAAAATTTTTTTTAATTACATTTCTTTCTCAGATAAGAAAATAAATTGTCGTGTGTGTTTAGAAGTTCTTTCTGAAACGGAGAAAGCGACATGTTTGCCATGCAGACATTTTATCATGAGGAATGTCTTCTTCAGTGGTTTAGAATGGTAAGTAAAGGCCATCGTCTTTTAAAGATATATGCATGTGGATATTGTTCATACACCTGCATATGCAATCTGATGTATTCAATGTACACCATGTTTCAAAAGGAATATACTTACTAAAAAGTGTTATTTTGTCCAAACTATTGGCGAAACGAACACATAGTCTAGTTTATATTAATAGCCGCTAGATGTCAGTTGTCTTCTGTTTTGCGTGGTAACCGTCACATGTTTAAAATGGCTACTCCGCAGCAGAAATATTGTGTTCTCGAGTTTGTGAAATGCAATTCCGTGATTACAGTGCAAAGTCGTTTCAAGTTGAGATACGAAAGTGATCCTCCAAATGAGTGGAACATTCGCAGATGGTATCGACAGTTTGTAAATACAGGATGTGTATGTAAAGGAAAGAGTCCTGGCCGCCCTCGTATTCCTGACAAAAATGTTACACAAATTCAAACTCCTTTCCAACGAAGTCCTTCAAAATCAACTCGTTGTGCCAGTCAGGAGTTACAACTACCTACAACAACAATTTGGCGTGTTTTTGAGACGTCGGTTGGTTATGAAGCCGTACAAGTTACATTTGTTACAGGCTCTGTGTCCTAATGACAAATGCAAACGTGTGGCATTTGCATATCTCAGCTGGCCTCCAAGGTCACCGGATTTGACCCCCTGTGACTTCGTCCTGTGGTGTTTCATTAAAGACAATATTTATGTACCCCCACTCTTACCGAACTTTGAAGATGCAAAGAACCATATCTGTACTGTCATAACATCAGTGACGACAGACATGCTTGCCCGAGTATGGGAGGAATTTGAGAATCGATGTGATATTGTTCGTGTCACTGATGGAGGACATATTGAACATCTGTAACATCCGTAATCTGAAATTGAGAGGTTCGTAGATATGTGTGTAAAGTTTCATATTCATATGTCATACAGTTTAATAAATATATGCATTCGAAATACGTATATTCTTTTTGAAACACTGTATTTTAAGTTTGTTCTCACATAATTTTTTTAACCATGCTTAAATATATTTTATTTATTATTTTTTATAATTTAAATCTCAATTACAGAATGGTGCTTGTCCCTTGTGCAGAAAATCTGTGGCAGACCTCTGAAATGGAAACTGAAACTGTTACAATGTTTCGAACAAGATATGCATATATAAGAATTGCTTTAGTTATTGGTCATAACTTTTCCATGTAAATAAATTTTTTATATTTAACAAATATTTTGAAATTCTTTTATAATTGCATTCATTTAAACTTCGTATCCCTTTCAGAAAGACAGAAAAATTGCATGTTAAACCTAAAACTGCAGTATCCAATAATGCAAAAAGTCTAAAATTATTATTTTAAAAAGAAGTGTTGCTACTTAAAGTCAGTTCACATTGGCATGCAGACACTTACGCCTGTGGTACAATTGCCAATAATGGGAAAATATTTAATGATTTTTGTTATTTCTACAATTTTGCATAAAATTACATTTCTTAGCAAATTTATCGATTTATCATGTATATTATTGCTTAAGTCACAGATAATTTATCAGACTAGCCTCTAACTCTCCTATAAATGTTGTATCAAATTCAAAAAGCACTTCATAAATTCGGATCTGGGAGTGGGAAGCCATTTTTCTTTCTATGTAAAACTACTGGGTTGCTACTCAGAACAATTATTTTATTTGCCAGTATCTGTTTAATATGCTGTTCCAAGATTTCTTCCTTCACCTGGTCTTATCGCTAAGACCACACCTTACACCAGACTGGGGGAGTATTTCCTACATCTGTCTCGTGCTGTACAACCTGACAAAAACCAGGTTTCTCATTGAATAGTTTACAAAATTTTTTTACCAAATTTTCCATTTTCTTTTTCTCCTCTTCCTGAAGATGGTTGAGGTCAACATCTGGCATGGCCCCCTCTTCTTCAACAGTATCTATCTGGACTTGTAAAGTAGAGTTCTTAAAATTCAACTTTGCACTTGCTGTGCGTAAAAGTCGACCCCAAAAATAACTGAAGTTAATAGGTCTTTCACTACCAGAAAATTAATTTTTTGTATCTCATTCTTTATTTGCACGTGCAGCCCTACTTTTTCAAATGCAGACAACACTGTTTTCCTTGTGCAGCAATTACCCTCTGTCTAAACTATCTGTAATGTGAAAATTCCTCTTAAAGCAGTCTTGCTCCACAAAACTGCATTGTGCTCCAGTGTCCAGTAAAGCGGTAGTAGGAGCATTGTTCAGTAAAATATGAATTCTTGACAAAGAACAATTTTTGTACAACTACCTAATTTAATTTCCGAGGAATTTTTTTTGTTCCAGGGGATGACCGGGCTCTCTTCTCGGCCACCTTGATCACTTTAAATCCTTTGCTTCTGCTGCTTCTTACTGTGATCTTCAAATACTTTCGACTGACCCGTCTTCTTTTTATCTTTTTCAGCTTTCCCTGCCTGCCAATAAGAATTCTGCTTACTTTGAGGTTTCTGTTGAGGCGAAAACCTCGAATACTGATGGAAATTTTTTGAGCATGTGTTTTCAGCAGCTCATCTGCTTTGGAACTTCATAGCCAGCTGAAATAGGTTTTCCAAGTTCTGGGCATTTTTTCACCTCCAGGAAGTCTTGAATCGATGGAAGCAGGTGTGGCAAAATCACTTTGATTAATAGTTATCTGGCCTCTTTCCACACAATAAATTAAATATTTGAATTTTTCTAAGTCCATCAAATCTTTGATGCTCATCTGATATTTACTAAATAGCTCTGCCTCCAGCTTTGCTCGGTCTTTGACTATGGGAAACACTGTCAATAATAGTTTTAAAGTTTCCCCATGTGTAGTTTTCTGATCCTGGATCCCTCAACAGGAACTTTCCGATACCCTTGAACCAACTCTGGGCCTGGCATTTTAGGTTAGCTGTAGCAATTGTAACTTTCTGCAGCTGGTTTCTGGGATGAATAGTAAAATGCAGGTCCAGCTGCTCTAGGAAAGTTATCACAGAACCTTTGCCTTGGAATGTTACGACTGGCTTCATAGCTGCTCGCATTGTTTCTACGATGAAACGCAATTCCTCCATAGGATTTGCTGGCGGCTGCAAGATTTGAAAGGTCGAAGGGGTCAGCGTAAATTTTTCATTTTCCAACGGCATGGTTCATCAAAAATGCTTCGGGCGTCAATGTAGGTTTCCTTACTTTTATCTATTAACTAAGTGTTGAAAAACCTAATGAACTATTAAGTGAATAATTGCTTAAGTCCAAAAATAGAAACGTAAACTCAAGAAGGGTTAATTACTCTTTATTGCTCAAAATAATGTTGGTCCCTTTCTCAGGATGTACAACAAAGCCTCCACTTAGCTTAACTCAAAAATGTTAGAAATAAGAACTTAACTAATGACTAACTAAAGAGATTTAGCCAAAGCTAACACAATTTCTAAGTTGGCTTCTAATATTAAATTAGCTAGCAAAGCTGTCAAGGGCATGTAATACAGGAGCATAGTAACAGCATAGAGAGACGTAAGCAAACAAACGCTATTCAGGAATCCTAATTCTCTCTCTCGAAGTCAGCAGAACATCGACTTAAATACTACTCTTTGTCATTTGCATTTAACATGATTCTAAAAACTCATTCTGGTAAGGAATTGTAAGCTGAAGCTGGAAGAGACAGGAGAGGAGCTTAAAAATAACTGTAATAAAATTAGGATATACCTTACAAGTGCTTAAATTTTGAAGACGTAAAAGCAGCATTTCTATCACTTAAAATTTACTTTACTTGAATTTGAAAAATTTGTCTTAAACAATTTGTATAAGTATCAGTAGTTACACTTTTAGAAGCAAAAGTCCAGGTATATTGAATAGCATGGTTGATAATAATGTTTAATAAGTTTTTAGTAGAGTTATAATAATTTAATCCATCAACAGTATCAATAGACAATATTTCAAAAGGTTCATTAAGGGATGATAAAAATTGCATTAACCCAATTCTTTTTTGTTCACTTTTCTTATTAAACTGACATACTTCACAATGTTTACAGTAATTTCTAACATCTTGAATAGTTCCTGGTCAATAATTGAAGAGATAATAAATTTGACATTGAGGACATACCAATATCACCAAATTGTAAGTGAAACTTTTCAAGTAATTTAGTTCTGAGAGATATGGGTATAACAATTTTATATAGTCATTGTTTTTTAGTAATTAATACATCATTAATTTTCTTATACTTAGGATTAGAGACATTATCTAAATTTTGATGTTCTTTAATTTCTTCTAATGATAATAAATTAACTTGCAAACTTAAATGTTGACAAATAAGGTTTCTAGTTAACATATCAGCTTCAACATTAGTAAAACCTTTTTTGAACTTAGTCATACATAGATAATTTCGAAGACCATCTGAATAACCTACCTGTAGGATGTTTAATATTATTAAGCCAAACTAAAGCAGCATGATCAGTATTTACAGTGAAATGATTATCACGTAAATAATAATAAAATGTATCTATGGCATCAATAATTGCTAAAAATTCTAATTCAGCAATTGCATAATTTTGTTCTTAAGACCTTAATTTTCTAGAATGGGAAGCAATTGGATGTAGGTTACCATCTGGATTTTGTTCTAAAACTGCACCAGCAGCTTCTTTAGATGCATCTACAAATACATAACAGGGATATTTTGGATTAAACAAAGCTAGAATGGGTCTTGAAATGAACACATCGTTTAATTTTTGAAAAGCTATTTGACAGTCGTTAGTCCACTTATAAGGAATATCTTTTTTAAGTAAATTTGTTAAAGGAGCTCTAATTATTGCATAATTTTGAATAAATTTATGATATACTTTTATACTTCCCAAAAATCTTCGTAATTCTTTAACATTTTTAGGGAGGTTGTAATTTTTTAATAACCTCAATATTTGCATTACTGGGCTCATATTTTCCTGCTTGAACCTCATATCCTAGAAAATTATTTTTTCTTTAACAAAATTACACTTAGATTGTTTTAATTTTATATTCTGTTTTTCATATATATCAAATATTATTTTAAGATGTTCATCAAAATGTGCAGAAAACACTATAATGTCATCAAAATAATTTAAAGAGAATTGAATCTGACAATTGTTTCAAATTTGTCCAAGAGCTGTTTGAAAAACAGCTGAGGAAATTTTCCAACCAAAAGGTAATCTAGTGAATTCATAAATACTAAAATTTGTAGTAAATGCCAATTTTTCAGTATCTTTATCATGTAATTTTATATGCCAATAACCTGATGTTAAGTGCAATATGGAAAAAATGTTTGCATTTGTTAACTGATCTAACACAACATCAATTCTAGGAATAGGTTTACAGTCTGTTTTGGTAATTTGATCAAATTTCAAATAACCAATACATAACCTAGTTTTTGCTTGTTTATCTCTCTTCATCAGTTAACAAAGCTAAAGTTACAGGTGCAGCATAAAGACTAAAAGAAGGTTTTTGTGATACTAGCATTTAATAATTCATCTATTTATCTATTAATTTCACTATCCTTAGGAGAGGCTATGGGTAATTCTGAAGTTGACTACTCGTGGAGGTTCCATATTCATACAGCCACATCAAATTTGTTTTTATAGCAAATATATGATTATTTTTAGCAAATATATGATTATAGTTACTTAATAATTTTTGCTATTGATCAAATTCACTATATTCAGCATAATTATAAAAATTTCAGTACTTAACACTATTCTTACATACAAAATTAGTCTGAGAAAGTTTATTTAATTGAATACCTTTACTTATCATGAATGTAAATTGATACACTTCATAATTATTAAAATTTAATTGCAATTTAAATAATGAAACACAAGATAATGATAATAATAAATAAGATAAATAAGAATTCGCAACATAAAATACTATAGTATTACTAATTTTGCCTATTTTGCATAGTAATTTAATTACTTTAGTTACAACAAGACCTATGGATAACGAACATAATTTAGTATTAGGATTATTTTGAGTAAGTTCAATTTTTGCATCAAAAGAATTTAAAATATTTTCAGATATCACATTTAGAGACCCTGTGTCCAGCATTGCAGGGACTTCTTTTTAATTAATTTATGCCTTAACTTTAAAATAATTTCTCTTCTTTTTTGGTTCGATTTGTTGAGAATTTTGATTGTTTAGACTTAAAGAAGGAAATGATCTATACAGATAAGACAGTTGTCGTGGCTAGGAATTTCTTGATGTTTGTGGTACATTATACCTAGGATTGAAAAATGGTCTTAAAAACCTATATCTAAACTTGTAAAAACTTAGATGTATACTTGGTCTTGGAATTGCAAATTTTGGTTCCTCCAATGAAGCTGAGGTAGACGAACTTGAACTAGGAAACAATTTCCTAGCGGTGTTGATCCAATCTTGGACTGTGCTTACATTTTCTGCTTCTCAGGCAGATCCTGATTTAACACATCAATGATAATTGTGTCATCTAATTTTAGACTTGATGCCAATTTTAACTTTTGTCTATAATATTTGTCAATCTCAGTAAATTTGGAGTAAGTGCAGTTAATAAAGTCACTAAAAGTGATGGTTTCTGCACTAGCAAAATACATAAGAAATTTATTCCTTACTTTCCATTCTAACTCAACACATTCTCATAAATCAAATGCTAAGACCTTGCCTTTTAAACGTTCAAAGAAACAGTAAGGATTTATTCTTCTCGCCGATATTTTTAGAGTCACACTTCTTTTCAAACAATAGAAAGTATTTATCCGCTGGAATGCCATGATTTGTTCCATCGAATATGGCTCACTGAAATTTATCCACACTGACTGTGGCAGTTTCAGTTTCTTCTTCATTCTCTTTTGAATGTGATCTTGTTTTCATTATTAATTTTTACTTTTTTCTGAAAACTGAACACTGAAAAATTTCCAAAATAATCTCCATTGAATTATAATTTTTCTGAAGAATTTACAGTTCTAAAACACAAAATTAAAGCACCAAACTTGAATATTCGTTGACATTTTTTTCACTATAAACACCGTTAGAACCTTTCAGAAGATGTGCACACTTTTCAGTATACGCAGACACACAAAATCGATGTGAAAAGTAAACTCTGCAGCAAGGCAGCACAAGCGTATGGAAGCAGAAGGGATGACAGAAGAGAGAGTTGTGCACATTTAAGCTTTTATACAGCATTCCATTTCAGATCACATGGCAGTTTAATGTACAGGTGTTGGGTTCAAACTTCATCGATGAGTTCGCAATGCTAATCAGCATTGCTGACAGATGACAGATGTTTTCTGATTAGTTACAAAAATTATTGCTTTGTTATTTGTCGCCTTGCCAGAGAGATTACTTTTCTAATTTTCGTCCTTTAAAATGATATAATCTATACAAAATTGGGAGGTGCATACCGCACCTACAGTGATAATGTGCATTATCCAGAAATAAAATTATTTGTGGAATTTAGGCCATGTCTGCAAGTTTATTTTTATGCATCCATTGTTCTAACTATGCAATCATGTTGTCTTCAGGTTATGATGCAGAGAACCACTACCAATCCATTGCAACTTACTTCTACCAAGTCATCTTATTACAATAATAATGCAGTCTTATCACTGTAATGGAGCAGTTTTACTACATCTATATGAGGTAATTATAAGTAATGAATTAATTGCCTCTTGCACTAAAGTTGCAAAGTAATAAAATCGTAATTTGTTTTCTAGTAGATTATTTATATTATCTCCTTTGAAAACAATAGTTAGAAGTCTATGAATTGAATTAACTCATTAGCATATTTAAAATAGATTTATTAACCTTTTACATGCCTATGTTCCTTTTTTTTTGGAACATCATGTTTAATATTTTTTAAAAAATAAAATCTATCTGTCAGTTTGAAAAAATTGTTGTTTACTATAGAAGGTATGATTGATTTTTTGACATAAAATTTATTTTTTAAATATGAATATTTCAGCATAGAAAAATTTCTAAAAATTAGCTTTTTTTAAGATTTTTACAGTACTTAAGGAAAAATTTTTATAAAATTCCTAAAAATTCAAATCCACCCAAACATTTCCCCATTATACTTGCAAAGGACAAGTTTAATGAGTTAATAAAAGAAATTCAAACAATAACGAGAAATATTTCCTCAAGACTGCGTAAAATTGGCATGTAACGATATACAAAATCGGTGATATCGCACGTATATTTTTCTTTATTAGATTTTTAAATACATTCAGTGCTCATATCTTGTAAACATGCCCTTTTTTAGAGGCATTAATGGTGTATCATTTATCTGTAGAAAGGATGGGGCAGAAGACTGGAAGAGGGTATGACCTCTCTCACCAAGGGGGATGTGGTAATTGGTTTCAGCTGTATTACCCTGTTTTGAGCTCCGATATCTGCTTGTTTCTTTCGTTAGAAATGACCACATCTGCTTCATAAGGATTTATTAGACCCTCCGAAAAGTTGAAAAATGAAAATTTGCAGCTTAGATCAAAAGTTGTCTCTGAAATCTAGAGAAACAGAAAGTATTTTTCCATAATTTTTTTTCATCGCACAGTCTGCTGACAGATCTATCTAACAAAGGCTTTAAGGTAATTGGCACAGTACAAGATTCGAGAATGGAATAAAGTCCTCTTAAAACAGCAAAAGAAATGTCAAAATTTCAAATTGGGTAATTTGTATATGTGCCGTTGAAACTACAGTTCTGTTGTAACTATTCCATCAAATGTATCACTCACAAACCATTAGAAAGAGCAAAAAGATGTGTCCGAGCTTAAAAAAAGGAAGTTAATGTTATCCAACCTCACATTATAAAATTATCTAATGAAGGAATGGGTGGAGTAGACTTGTTGGATCGACTTCTTAGAAGTTATCGACCAGTTTCGTAGCAAAAAATGGTATTAGAACTTTTTTATCAAAATGCTGAATATGATTGTGGCTGCTAAGTGAATCTTGCACACTCATTTACACAGAAACACCACATTAGAAATCACTCGTATGAATTTTAGAAGAGAAATCACGTTGAATTTACTTTGAACGAAACCTAAAATTCACAATATACCTAGAACCCGAGTCCATCAGCCAACGTCTGCAAGAACATCAGATGCACGTTATATACACCTATCCCTCGATTTACATGGAAGATGGTTTCCGCACAAAACTGTGTAAATCGAAATCTTGGATTTTGCTATGTAAAATGAAAAACCCACTAAATGCGCATAATTTAGTTAGATAAAACAAAATTAAAACACCTTAAAATAAATAAAGTTATTCTTTGTTCATAAAATAACAAATATATGTAGATAATAAAAGTGCATATTTAATTTATTTTACATTAGGAAAATATAAGATTATTCAAAAAATTTTTATAAGTTTAATCACTTTAATGAAGTAATCACTTTTCTTCTTGATTGGTATGATGTCACTTTCATCACATGATCGTTCTTGATAAGATTCTGCTTCAATGGTTTGACAGATTAGGGAAGATTTCAGATCAACAAGACTTTGTAGTGAAATCCGTAATTAACAATTGCCTATGGTTTTTTCTTAAATCTTTGTAAACCTCCTCATATTGATTTAAGCATTTACTAAGCTCCCGTTGGAATCGGAGAGCTCATTCAACATTTGTATCATATTGTAAAAAATGATTACCTAATTTTTTTTCAAATTCAAGTCCTACGCTGATGGCTCTTGCTGTGAATGCAACTGGTTAAGATTGCTCTTCATCAGAATCATTGTCTTCATCATGTTTGTTTCATGAATTATGTTAACTCATCCTCATTTAGTTCTTCACCAGCCATTATTTCTTTAATATCTGCCTGAGCTAAATCCTCCAAACCTTCTCCTCCTATAGTTTGGACCAATTTAGGTTTGATAATATTCGTGATCTAATGGTAATCTATCATTCTCGTCTTTAGCACCATCCGACCACATTGCTTTCCAGCTTGCGTTAAGTGTTGATTGTTTAATCTAAGTATATGACAGTCCAACATGCTTAACACAATCTAAGATTGTAAATTTCTTTCAGTCATCCATAAGAGTAAGAGATTCATCATTCTCCATTTGTTCTAAAATATACCTGAAAATTTGTTTGATATACAATGCCTTAAAAGTCAAAATTATTCCTTGATCTAATGGCTGTAATAAGGAAGTTGTATTCTTTGGTAAACAGACAACTTCTATATTTTCGTGTTGTAAATCTTGAGGATGATAGGTACATTATCAATTAATAGAAGAGCCTTAAAAGGCAATCCGTTTTTACTTAAGTTTTAACATCTAGGACAAACATGTTAAGAAACCATTCATTGAAAGCTATGGCTGTGACACATGCTTTTTTATTAGCCATCCAATAAACGGGAAGGTTATTTATGTTTATTCCTTTAAATGAGTGTAGTTTTTTTTATTTGTTAATAAACAATGGTTTCATTATATAATCGCCTGAAGTGTTGCAACAGAAAACAATTGTAATACGACTTTTCGCTACCTTATGACCACTAGCTGATTTGCAAGCTTTAGCTAAATAAATTCTTTCAGGCATTATTTTACAGAACAACCCAGACTCATGAGCATTGAAGATCTGACCAGAAGTGTAGGAGTTGACAGCAATGATTTCAGCAAATTTTGCTGGATATTGTTGTGCTGCATCCGAATCAGCTGATGTGCTTTCTAATTTCAATCTTAGATTATGTAAAGAATGTCTTTGTTTAAATCTCTCAAACCAACCATCACTTGTAGAAAAAGATACTTCCTTTCCCCCCCCCCCCCCGCCTGGTGAAGTCGACGGTTACTGGTTCTTAAGTGTTTTATAAATCTTTATTTGTAATAGCATTAGTATCAGTTGGAATCCATTTTTGATTTTGGTCTTCTATCCATATCACTAATGCCTTTTCCATATTCTCTATTGTATCATCGCTTACGTATGAAATTAATCTTAAATCTTATAATTTGCACTGTGTAACTGTAGTATTATGTGAAATTTATGGATGCTGAGCTTTGAACATGGAACTTACAATAGTTTTGTGCAGTAAAAAATGGTAAGTAATATGGGAATAAAAAGTCAGTAATTTGTTGTAATAGTTTTCGTATGAAAAATATAAACTTCTATTTTCGGAAAAAATACGAGAAATGTATCAAATCATGTAATAAATCTGGTTGGTCTTCAAGTTCGACTGAAGTGATATAACTTTACATAAGAATATCTAAAATTTCCAATGGGAATTCATATTTTGGAAAATAGTTTTCTATTTTTGATACAGTTTCATTGCACTAAGTCTTCTAGCTCTTATGAAATATTGTTATTCACAAATTTTCATGAAAGATGAAAAATATTTGATTTTTTCTTTGAAAGGTTTAGTGTCATTCAGTAAGCACCTGCAATTAAACTCATATGGCACTCTCTAATTAATGTGAAATGATATATATTCTTTGAAAAAGATTGGGCTATGTCCTTAGAATCTACGAAATAGTGAAATGTTTGGTATGAAACTATAAAAATCTTGCATGAAGTTCGGTATATGTTCACTCTCATTATTGAAGATCTCTTCCTAAATTCTACAACAGTGATGTTTTTACTCTTATTATTTTCAAAATTTGGTACTTCATGAATTAAATAACTGTATAGATGTACTATATCAAAAATTCAAATATTTTATTAATTGTTTGGTTTTATTTAAATGGTTTAGAAGTAAATGAGCGGTATGTTAGGTAGTTTCTTTCAGAAATATATCTGCGTTTGAAAACTCTGTAGATAATTTGCCTTACTGAAATTGTTCTAAATTTTTAAAAATATATGGGTGATATGATGCCATGTTATCATCTAAAGTGTATTTTCTCTTTGCAAATAGTGTATAGAGTTACAATAGGAATTGAATCTTCTTTCTATAGCAGAATTTATTAGTATTTCTAGAAGAGGAATTAGAAAAAAAAATCCTGTTTTTGTAAAAAATAATGAAGTATCTGGTTGTCATTATGGTGGAAAGTGTTATTCAAAAGTTTCAGAGTGGTAAAATATGATTCTGAAATGGCGTTTTCTGAAAATAATCAGTGTATTTCTGAATATTATAAATTAAAATAGTCAAAACTAGAAGTCTTTTTACACAATGTGAGTAGGAAAGTCATTGAAAAATCTGTTGCAGTTGTATAAAATTTAACTCGAAGGTGAAAATTGTTGCTTGCAGGATTAAACAATATCAAAATTTGGTTTGAAACTAAATCACTGAGTGCTACATACAGATGTGATCGCGATTTTTTTCAAGGTCTTTTAGTAGAAGATATCCTGTTTTTTAAGTAAAATTATTTTCCTTTTCCTATGAAAGTAAGTCTAAAGCTAAATCTTTGGAAAATCTTTGGGAATCTGGATTTTCATCTGTTAAGAGAAATGCACATGCTACATAAAAATAAAATAGGAGTATCACTGAATTTTCTTGTTACTACAAAAGGGTAGATTTAGAAAATAAAAGAGCATTTCTAAAAAGTTGCTTCATTACCTTACTCTTACTTCTTAAAAGTTGATAAGTTATAAGAAAATTCTTTTTAATCGTATACTGCTTATAAGAAATGATTTGTTACTCAGGTTTTATATTAATGCATTACACGATTTTACATTTCGTTTAAGTATTGGTAAGGTTTTACTGTTCCTAACGAGTGGAATTTTCTTAGTGTGTATGTGAATATTTAATTTCATTTTCCTTAACAACGCGTGGGAGTAATTTAATAATGCATCGCATAAATATTCTTTTCTTTTAAAAATCCTAGTTGAAAGTTAATTAAAATTATTTAGATTAATATTAAACGTATGTAAAGGGCTAATTGTACTACAGAAAGATTCATGACTTTTCTGTGTATACTGACGAGGGTACATAAAGTGAACTTCAGGTTTTTCCCACTGATAGTAAATCTGGAAAAAATAAAAATGTATTAAGACTCATTTTTAGGTAAATATATTGCTTTCCATCGCACATTTTCTAAACATTTGTTGGGAATTCTGGGTAAATAACTTAAATTCAGTAAAGATTATATCCTGATTTGGGTAAAACCTTAAATATTCTACAGTGAAAAATGTTTATTTCATATTTAGTTCTTAATATTAAGAAAATAGTTCTAAGATAGTTGTTGTGTACTGTGGGAATACTGCAGGAAAAGATGAATGATTTAGATGGTCGTTGGAGTTTTTCACTCAGAAAAAGGTATTATAAGGTAATATTTAGCAAATTACAGTTCTCGAAAATGCATAGAAAGTTCCTGTAATGCAAACATATATGTACAATTATAAGAAAATGTAATACTTATTTGGGTGTAATTTTTTATTGAAAATGAGTTATTACTTATTAAATGTGTATTAGTAAGGAACTGCTATGATGCTATTTAACTGCTATGATGAGTATTGTACGAAGATATTTCTGTATTTGTGATGAAGAAGGTTAAAATATTCGAAATTGTAGTGGAGATTTGGGTAAAATATCTCTTACTCTTTGGTTCTTTCTGTAAATATAGGTATATTGGTAATGATATATGTTTTGTAAAGTACTTCAAAAGATTTCATTCTTAAGAAAATAAATTGGTAAATAAATTAATGCAAACTGACATTTGCAAAAAGAACATTTTAGTCTAAGAAATTGAAAAATAGTCTATATATAAAATTGTCTAGTGAATTAAGTTGGAACTGGGCTAAGTTAAAAAAATGTATTAACACTATGCGTTAGAAATAAATGCATATCAATAAAACAAACTTTCAAGAGATGAAATTGTAACCAATGGGTAAAATCGATGGTCATTCATCTCTTATTCAATACTGGAAATGTTTATTTTAGAAATTTCTTTTATACATGTAACGTCAAATTTCATCCATTTCACATGAAAGCCGTTCATGAAGGCAGAAATATCCGTACTTAGTGTAGGGAAAGGTAATAAAGTGAAAATTTACATAGTCGAGACATTTAAAGTGATGTAGAAGGCATTCAATTAGTACAAATTACTGAATTAAAAGGTACTGAGCGTTCAAAATAATAAGAAAGAATTTTCTATGAGTACATGAAAGAATGAATATGGGTCTAAAATTATGGATGAAAGTTGAGATTTCATTCTAAAAATTCGGAATCTATCAAACTAGCTTAATGAGAATCAAGATTCAAAACTGAACATTGGTAACACTGAAGAGCTTAAAAACATA
Source organism: Stegodyphus dumicola (assembly GCF_044657685.1). Lineage (NCBI taxonomy): Eukaryota > Metazoa > Arthropoda > Arachnida > Araneae > Eresidae > Stegodyphus > Stegodyphus dumicola. Next base: position 12,357,263 of record NC_140772.1, on the reverse strand, counting down.
TATTCAGATATAAAGGGTATTAAGAATTAAAAGGAAATGGCAGAATATGCAGGAAATGTTAAATTTGAAAATGCGAATGAAGTTAATAATGAAGTAAAGTATTAGGATAAGTCATGGTAAGAGTACTACAGAATGATAAATTGTAGAATTGGCAAATTAAAATAGTACTATAAAATATGGACTAAGTAAGGGCTATTCAACGAATTGGATATGAATAACAGTTAAAGGTTGTAAAATAAAATGCTTAATTGAAATCGATCTCTATTTTTAAGAAATTTACGCGTGTTAATTTAGCTGAAATAGTAATATCACAAGCGCAATTACAATAAAAAATTATAAAACAGAGTTAAACTTTAGAGTATGTTGGAAACTAGAAAGAAACCCAGTGCCGGAAAAGTATGATAATTACATCTAAAATTAACTAAAGTTCATGCGTATGGCAGGAAAATGTAATAAACAAGTTCAAAATTAGAGTACTCTAAAAATTACGAAGGTATAAAATGTACGAAACATGTTAAAAATAATATCTAAAATTAAATAAAGCTCATATACATGGTAAGAAAATAGAGGAATTAAGCTAAAATTAAGAGCCTGTTTGAAATTAGGAAGGTTAAAACGTATGAAAGTCGTTACAAATTAAAGGAAAGTCATGTGAAAATATAACAAATTAGTTAAAATTCTTAGTATGTTGAAAACTAAAAGCGATAAAAAATAGAAAAGGTGTTAAAATTTACATCTAGAATTAAATAAGTTAGGTATATGGTATTAAAATGTAATAAGCAAGTTCAAAATTAGAGTACTTCAAAAATTACGAAGGTTTAAAATATACGAAACAAGTTAAAAATTACATCTAAAATTAAACAAAATTCATTGGTCAGAAAATATAGGAATTAAACTAAAATGTAAAGTATATTTGAAATTACGAAGGTTAAAACGTATGAAAGTAGCTATAAATTAAATGAAAGTCATGTACATAGTGTAAAAATATTAGCAAATTAGTTAAAATTCAGAGTATGTTGGAAACTAAAAACGTTAAAATATAGAAAAGAAGTTAAAATTTACACTTAAAATTAAATAAAAGTCAGGTATATGATGTGAAAATATAGCAATTATGTTAAAATTAGGACTATATTGGAAATCATGGAGTTTAAGATGTATGAGAGAAATCAAGTAAAAGTCATGTATATAGTGTGAAAATATAAACTGGTTAAAAATTTGAGTATATTAAATAGTGTGAAGGTTAAAATGTACAAAACAAGCTAGAAATGTTGCATCTAAAATTAAATACAAGTCATCTATATGATTAGAAAATGTATAAAATAAGTTAAAATACAGAATATGTTGAAGATCGCTAACGTTGAAAAGAACGAAAAAAGTTAAAAATTACATTGAATAATATAATACACGAAAATGTGTGTTTTAGTAATTACACTCATAAAATATAACGAATAAGTTAAAAGTATTGCCTAACAAGTCTGAAAAAACTCTGGGTAAAATGAATTTAAGAATAAAAATGAGTAAGGTAATGAAGATTACGGAAAGTATATGTGATATTATGAACAGAAGATTTAAGAAATAAGGTAAAATTCTGAGTGTATAGGATCACTCAATCATTAAATTCGAAAATAATCCTCGTTCAGAGTAACTAGGAGATAATCATCATATACGTAGTAAAATAGTTAGAATACGAAGAAAAAACACAAAGGCTAAAAATTTATTAACGAAGGGAAATCACCTCTGATAAATCGGTAAAATATAATCTCTTATTAAATTGTGATGACATGTAGCAGTTTTGCATATATTCAGTCATAGGATAAATAAAAGTAAGAAAATAATTATCTTCGGAAGAGGTTATACTGTGAAGGAAACATTTTATTATATGCTAATATCTGTTTCAAGATAATAATTGTATCAGTCACTTAAAACACCTACTTGATATACGTTTTTAAGAACTCAATATAAATAAGCAAGTTTACAAATTATCATATAACTACTAAATGCCTATAATCACCAAATTAAAAAAAGAAAATAATCTAAGCACACGTCCTTTTTCTGTGACGTAGCAACTACTCTACTCGCATCCACTTCCTGATAAGGCTCCCTGTCTCCATTTTCAGATAAGCGTCCCTTCAACGGCTGAGCCTTCCTTCTCGGGAGCTCCCTCAACTCCCGCTCCTAAGATCCCGATCCAGAACTCTCATTTCCTCTACTAGCCTCCATTTGGCCTTTCAAAGCAAGCTAAGAAAATAACCTAACACTAAATTAAACAGACGTAGTCTAAGCTAGACACAATAACCCAACTAGTTGGCCCTTAATTAAATTAGCTGGCGATTATCAACAGATACGTACAATACGGCCGAGCATAGGATATTGGGCTTAATAACGGAGTAGCCGGACGGCAAACACGGCCCACTAAGGTCTAAGCTCTCCTGCTGAAGTTCCAAGTTCCGCTAGTCACCATGATTAACTTGCTAAATGCATGTTGTTTTCCGGCTGTCTTGGTGTGTTCAAGTGGGCGCTTGAATTAGAGCGATTACTTGGTCAATGAGTCTAGGATGGATGGAGGGGGATTAATCTCTTCTCTACTAGAGGCCCACCAGCGGCCGAGCGATAAAGTCGCTGAACACTGGTAGTTCGGTCTGAGGTTCGAATCACGCGAACGGGCTGGCTGCATGGGCGTTTTCGTGGTTTTCCCCATGTGTAATGTGTATACGAGCCAGCTTCCTTTAGAAAGTCCTCCACGAAGGCATCCCTTCCCTTAGGCAGATAGCCCTAGTTGCTTTGTCATAATTAAATAAACCAAACCAAACCTACATGTAATAAAAGAAAAAGAAAGAGTCTGTGTATGTGTCTTTTGTTTGTGCTGCGCGTAAGCTGATAGATCCAGGGCTATGAAATTTGGTACATAGGTGCATCTAGACAAGAGCCAGTGCACCTCGAAGCGATTTTTTCAAAATTCAAATCAGATTTGTTTTACTTTATCTTTCTTGATGAAATCGCATAATTTTGAATAGCTTCATTCTTTTAGAAATGTGGTTTTTCATTCAATGCTTTGGACTGCTGATTGTTGAAAATGTGAGATTAAGTGCTGCTTATTTTCTTTTGATTTTTGGACGCACAACACTCACATCGCAATCTTCTTATTCTCGCGAGGCACAACAGAAAGAATTTCCTTTTCTCTCTCTTTATTAGCTGGCAAAGAGGTTTGTATATTTTTAATTATGTGATCTACAAAGCAGAATTTAGATTCACAGCTTTTTGATGATAGTTTTATTCTTTTGGAAATGGGGTTTTGACAACAGTTTTTCATTCATTGCTTTGGATATTGGACTGACTGTTTTCTCTTGAAAATGTGTAGATTTATTGCTTATTTCATTGCAATTTTTTATATTATGTTTTAATTATATAAAACGTTTTGCATGATTTTTTATGAAACATATTTTTTAACAAATTGAAATAAAAATGAGCTTTATGTTGTTTTATTAAAACAAATTAACTTCTTTTTATTATTGATTTTTTAAATTTGAATTAGGCATGTATAGGTACATATTTATTATTAATTTGTAAAAGTTTTGTTTCATTTAGTTTGGATTTCATAAAGACAGAAAAAATTCAAGCTAATGAGATGGATGAATTTGCTTTTGTTGAACAAGCAAATCGATATCGGCTTCAATAGACGAGGTTGCAATTCTTAATGCATTTTCAAGATGTTAGTCTGTCCTATTTTTGTTTTTTGTATGCTTCATTTTTGAAATAATTGTTCACAATTATAGGTACTTCCAAAAGCTGAAGACATTAATAAAGCATGATTGTGAAAATTAGGATATTTATTGTGGGGTAGGTAATCTTTACAAAATAAATGTGAATGAATCGATTATATATGAATCAAATTCAAACATTTTTAAAATAAAAATGTGTAAATTTAAATACTTTCATAATTTGCGTTTGGGCCGCATTTTAAAGACTTAGGACCGCTCTTTACACACCCATGCTTTATACCAGGGGTCTCCAAACTACGGCCCAAAGGCCAAATCTGGTCCGCGAGCACTAATAATCCGGCTCGCCAGGGGTTTCTTTAAAATAATTTTTTAAAATTTAAAGTAACAAATAACATACACAATAAATATTTTATAATAACAGCCAATCTAGAAATGCGTTGCCTATCATGCGCGTTGTATATAAAACATAATATAGACATTATACAATCATTTCTAAATTTACTATGAGGGAAATACGCTCTATATAAAAAATCTGATGTGGACACACATGAATTCCTCATATGTCCTTTAAATTATACATATTTTTGGCCGCACTTCATTTAAACTTATTTCCTCGAATTTCATTAGAGATATAGTTCTCATTCAATCAATTCAGTTCTCACTTCGTGACGAGGCAAAAATACATAAAAACTCAAAACATCTTCAAACAAAACAGGAGTTGAAAATGTAAACAAATAGCGACTTTAGTAGGCTTAGTAGCACTTAAACAACTTTTAAAATATTGATAATTCTACAACTATTGCATGCAGATTAAATAAAGTCATAAAAACCTTAACCCCCTGAGTTACTTCGAAAGCAAAAATCGCACAATCTACAAGCATATAAGAATAAAAAACTAAACTCCCCGTCTCTGGTAACAGACTGGGTAGATATACATAGAGTTCTGATGCAGCCGATTGCAAACAAAAAGGGAGGTGCACAACTACTTGTTATACATGCCCCATATACAAAATTTCAACGTTTTGAGGCCACTCGTTTTCGAGTTATGCGAGATACCTGCATACGTACGTACAGACATCACGGAAAAAATTTCTTCTGAATCCATTTTGAGAAAAAGATTCATTTATTCTGTCCGTACGAACAGATGTCACACCAAAAAAAAAGTTCAAATGGATTCGAGAGAAGTCAAAATGGATATTTTCGTTGAAATATGATATCCGAAATTTTTCGCGATTACAATACTTCCCTTACTTCGTACAAGGAAGTAGAAAACTCTCATTGTACTCTTTACAAGAATAAAGGTTTCGTGTGTTATCTTTTCTAGTTTCATAGTAGCATTCTAAGTTGCTTCATAGAAATTTTCAGTAGTGATTTTATTTAAATCTTAATTTTTCTATATATGTTGTAATTTATTTTAATTTTTGAGTTTTTTTTTTTTTTTTTTTTTTTTTTTTACAAAAAACTTGCTTATGGAGCGAATGTTTGCAGCTGATCAAAATGTAAACAAAATGCGCTGATAAATCGATTGAAAAGCAAAGTACATACTAAACCGAAGAAATCTCTAATATTCTTGGACAAAATTATATTTTTGCAAATGTTTAAAAACAGCTTTAAGAAATTTATGTTAGGTGAAACTGCATGAAAATCTAAAAAACAAGGATCTCTTTGTAAGACCATAGCGTATAGATCCAATCACAAAAATCTCACTGCCTCGTTTAAAAACTTGTATGCTGTTCATCATATTTGCATCGCCTAATGAACTAACTGATGAACTAACTGGATCTTGGCCCTCGTAGCTTCGTTAAAGCCCCAATATGGCCCGCGGGCTGAAAAGTTTGGAGACCCCTGATTTATACCATTTTAACTGTTAGGATTTTGCAAGGGAAGTTGGTTAATTTATTTATTAGGATAATTAATGTCTGTATTAAGGGGTATTGCTTATTTCATTGTGATTTTTTTATACGTAATACATTTTAATTTAATTTTTTTTGTTTTGTTTTTGATAAAGTTGTTTTTCCGCAGAGTAAAATTCTGTGCACTTTTTAAATATAATGTTTGGTGTTTCCGTTCATTGGCTAGTTGATACATAAGCCATACATAAAACAGTCTTAGAAGAGTGGAAGAGTTAGTTCTAATGGCTATGCAGATTAACTTGGACAGCGTAATAAATCATTACTGATGACAGCATATCAAATCAGAGTTCATGATCGCGTGTATCATGCGATTTGGATTGAATTCATCCAAAAGTGCAGTAAGCAAAATACATTACAGTGCAATAAATAATAAATGACGATTATATATAATGTATGCCGCGATTAGACTGAACCTTCTTTAAATACTCCTTCTACCTCATTTACATGCAACGGGTTACTAAAAACTCATTCTGGTAGGGGGTTTGTAATGGGAAAACAAGAATTTAAAGGAAAGGGTTTCAAAATTAAAAATAATTGTTATAAAATTAAAATAAACTTTACAAGATAATAAAATGAATTCAAAATTCGGGCTTCAAGGTGCCCCTGTTCGGGGGGGGATCTGACTTTGCCAATAGCACTGCTTGTTTCTTGTCTCAGAGTCCCATTGCATTTATGCGTTTCATCCTTTATGTTTTGAAAATATGTACATTTGAGAATTTCAGGCTGTCTTTAAGATTATAGTAAAGTAAGTCCAAATAAGAAAACTAAATTTAATATTTTTTAATTAAAAGAAAAATATGAGCTTTCAGAATTTACATTACTCTCAAAGGAGCGTTTTTTTTTTAACGTTTTGTAGATTGGGGCGTTTTTTTAACGTTTTGTGGAATACCTTTATTTATTAAATATCGTGTTCTTCGCACTTAAACCGTAAAATTCACTTTGACAGCAATAATGGAAAATACTTTTAAAATGAGCATATCTTTAGAATTTCCGATACACAGTATCGCGCGCTGGAGATTTCCCCCCTCCCCCGTACAGTGTTGCCATTGCTCGCTTTAAAATCATTGAGTTTGTTAATAAAAAATTCGTTAAAGTTTTACAAAATATGAACTAGATAATAAAACAAATTAAAAATTCGGTTCCGTGTTCGGTTGGAGGACTACGTTTTTCAAAATTATATGGCCCTAGGTACCGTTGTTTCTTCACAGTGCGAGAAACATTCATGCATTCATGCAGATTTTTCATTATTTAGTTTCTTTAAATATAATACATGGCGATAATATTTCTTGGCAACAGTTTGAAAAGTGAATCCATGCGAAATGGCGTTTTGAAATGAATAGCCCTTCTGAGCTAATAATCTTACGAATATAATATTTAGCGATCATAAGTATAATTTTCAGTTTCGGTTTTTCAAGAAATCGCAAAGTTCACAGGATTTTGCAAGAGAACAAACACATGATTTAAAACTTTCCAAATGAGTTTGATCAAATATAAGGGCTGAAGGCTTATAAATAAGCATTCAGGAGTAATTTAGTCTTGTAATAGTTTTAAATATTAATAGGTAAAATGTAGTATTAATGATAAATATGCATAAAATTTACAACCAATTTTATTTTAACTATGTAAGTAAGCAAGTATTCGACGTATTATGCATTAACTGTTTTTTATTATATAAATTTTAAGGGAAAAATATTTTATATTAAGCTGGAAATAAGGTTTATATAGTCTACAGTAAGTATTTACATTCATTCAAATAATGATTTATGTGTACTGAAAACTGTTTCTTTATTTTATGGGAAATTTATTCTGCAAAAGTGAATCTAAAAATTTTGTGCACTGGCTGTAATTTTCTCCCTTTTGCAGGAGATGAATACATATTCTAGTTTATTATTATGGCAAAGCACAGTAGGGGTGTCTGCCTAAGAGGAATGATGCCTTCGTGGAGGACTTTCCTAGGGAAACTGGCTCGTATGCATGTTAAACATGGGGAAAACCACGAAAACGACCATGCAGCCAGCCCGTTCGCCTGGATTCGAACCCAGGTCGGAACTACCAGTGTTCAGTGATTTTAGCGCTCGGCCGCTGGTGAGTCGAGATTGGTTATCTGAGTGAGACACATTTTTGTGGAATGTCCAATTACAGCACTGGCGTAGAACAATGTACGTTTATTTAAATGGCTTTCCCATCATGGTGGTTTACTTTATATGATAACCGCAAAGCCTCGAGGGCCGCCTAAGCGGAGGGAGGCCTTTGTAAAGGTCTTTCTAAGGAAAACTGGCTCGTATACACGTTATGCATGGGTAAAACCACGAAAACGACCATGCAGCCAGCCCGTTCGCGGGATTCGAACTACCAAAGTTCAGCGACCTTCACCACACGGCCACTCGAGGCTCTTGGCCATCATGAACTTTTATTATTCTCGAACTTTTTGGGGGCGGGTAATCCTCATGTGTTCATAAATTCAAATATTTAGTGTGCTATTACGTAAATTATAGCCTGAAATGAAGGGAATTAAATTGAATCCAAATTCAACCAAAATATTTACATGTCTTTTCACTCATATTTTTAGTAATTTTATTTTTATATGAAACGGTGGAAGACTTTGGTGACATAAGGAAACTGAAGGTCATTTGTGTTCTAAATTCTTAAAGAAAATACATACCCATCAACGTTCCAGCGGTAAGATCGGTTAACACTCTTATAGTTCGACCGGGGTTCAAATCCCAGCGAACCAGTTAGTTTCAAGAGAATTTTCGTGACTTTTCTCATGTGTAAGGTAAATGAGAATAAGTTTCCTCCACGAAGGCATCCCGCGTGTGTTTTGCTATGATCCAAGTAACCTGAGAAGAAACGAGGGGAAAATGCAGTAAATATTAGCTAGTCAAGTGATTGAACATTGGTTCTCAATTGGGGCGGTATCGCCCCCCGGGGAGGAAGTAAGAGGATGCTGAGGAGCGGTGAACTTGTTTTTGACAGTGGGCATGTTTTGCAAGGTACAAGTGATTGTTTTTAAAGTACAAATGCACATTAATCCATAGGAGACACATGAGGAAATTTGGAGGATATGCATCTAGAGGGAATAGCTTCAGTTGCGGTTTCATATATCACTTTTTTCAAAACATAAAGCGGTAGATTTAGAGGTAGGGTTTGTAGCCTTATCCTGATGGAACTTAATACGGTCAAGATTGTTTGGATAAAGAGATGGAATTTCGTCTTTTAATATAGGTGTTTAAAGTTATTTTTCTGATTGTAATCCGAATTGATTTTGATATTTTTTTCTACTTTCCTTATTTTAAGTTTTCCCTTATAAAAGAATCCAGTAAGAACAATAAAACCTTTAAGAAATTTTTTTTTTTTTTTTTTTTTTTTTTTTTTTTTTTTTTTTTTTTCTGAACCAATATATTAAGTCTTTTGCTCCTCTTTTTCGGCAGTAAATTCAGTTGTTTCATATACCAGTATAGGTAAAATTTCAATATCGGGCAGATAGTAATCTCTCGTCGCTTGGGCCATACAATTTCTAAAATCCTCAGCGGGACAGTATTTTAACGGTCGACAGTGTCAAGAGCATACCGGGAATACACGGATGGTGGGAAAAAGAAGTAGCAACTCTGCAAAGTGCAAAGCACATTTAACTTAGAACAATCGTGCTGTGAGACATCTCAGCTGTATTGTACATGGTCAACGAAGCCAAATATTAGCTCAAATTACCACCTAGCTAAAGCAGGCGACAGTCGTACAGTCAGTAAAAAGATCGTGTATTGCTCCCTTCACCATATGGGCTTCGGAAGCCGTAGACACACAAGGGTACCTTTCCTAAATGCATGCATTCGAGTTGCCATTCTAACCTGGGCAGGAGAATATAGAGAATAGACACTAGTGGACATGAAATGTGTAGGAGTGATGAGTCTCGATCCATCTAATTAATACCGATGGAAGGCTCAGAATATGGCGAGAGAATCATGAATGAATCCGGTGTGACAGATTGGACCTGTACAAGGCCGTGGAGGCTTAATCATGGTCTGGGATTCTTTCTTCTAGTTGTGTTTGCGATCTTTAGTACTTGTTCTTACCTCCCTTTATATGATTCTGTACGTGGAGTTGATGAGCTATCATCTCCATCCATTTATGTCCCTGTCATTCACACGGAAAGGCAGTATCTCAGAAAGATAACTGCGCCTCTCACAGGTTACGGTTGGCTACTGGTTGGTTGGATGGATGAGCATTCCTCTGACTTCTCTGTCACAAATTGGTCACTTGAAAGGCCTGACTTGAATTCTACTGAACATCTTTCCAAATTAGTATATCTTATTATTTAGGAATGTAGAAAATTGAAGTGTTATGTTCTATTCACTCGTTTTCCATGTTCAGAATGTCTGTTATGATGGTCGTATGAAATGTCGTCGCCTGTTATGATGTCAAAATGTCGACTGTTGTGATGGTTTCGTATGTAAGCATATGATTGAAATTATTATTTATTAGCCTTCCTAACGATAAATACATTTCCTCTAATAACATATAGGTCATAGTTCATAGGTCTTCGCTTATTTAAGAGGTACAATACCTATCGATATATGTCTTTAGTGGGTATCATATAAAAGTGAAAAATATATCCCAATGTTAGAACAAACCTTTTCACTTGAAGTTCGGGATCACATCCAATGTGGCAATATGTAACAGTGGGATAACTTGTGTAAAATAGCGATTTAAAATATCTGAAGCGTAACTTTCACATCGTAAAAGCAAATTAGCACATCTGTAGCATAAACACGTTGGCTTAACTTTATCCTCGTTAGTGCTACGGCTGTAGCGTCCTCCTTGCTCCGTGTCTTGAAGCTAACGGAATATCGTGGCCGTAGTTGTTGAGGCATGTAACATAAGTGAGCGGAGCATAGTTGCACAGACCAGTTGTTGAAATTTTTAACGCATAATACACATCAATGTGCTGCCCCAAGGTTTCGCAAAGTCCATATCGATTTATCAGCAATAATTAAGTAAATATAATAAAGGGTAAATAATGAAAAGTAGAAAAAACACTATGTACACTCAGTACATCGATCACCAAAACTCATTTTGGTGTATCGTTCGCGCTAATTATATAACGTAAGTTCATGTTACGCTAACCAGTTGATTTTATCTTTAAGAGGTGACTATTAAAGAATTAAAAATAGTTTTATATATTTTTGTATTGTGTATATATTTAGCTTCATTTTTACCCAGTCAAAGGTAGATGAAACCCTTTCCATCAGAGTGGCAGGTAAACATGATTCTCTGTTCTTTGCACTAATAAATCCAAGACAAATTCATGTTTTGAAAGTACTTTTTGTATAAAAAGTATTTTCCCAGAGTGTTCAAGTATTTTCGTTTTAATAATAATAATCTCTGGTTATATATATATATATATATATATATGTACATATAAGTATTACGTTTATGCTTTGTATTCCAAGAAACTCCCAAAAAAGAAACTTTTATTTGAATATGTATGGCAGCGGCAGTTTAGCGTTGGTTCGTTTTTCCACTTTTCCGCTTCCACTTTTATCCCAAAAAATAGCAAAAATCAGAGATATTAATTAAAAGTTCTTAAAACGCTAATTTTCGCCCTCATTTTTCCGAATGGCAACAGTATTGATATCATCAACAATGGCGACAGGGATACGACAGCAAGAATAGTTGCGTGCCATTATTGCTGATGTAATGAGAGAGAATTACCGATTTTATCAAAAAAATGAATAAAACAAAAATTTAAAAAGTCATTCGAATTTTGGAAACCTCGTTTCGAGGTGCACTGGCAATTGTCTGTATGCACCTATGTAGCAAATTCGTAGGCCTGGGTCTATCAGCTTACACGCAGACCGAACGAAAGACAGACCCATAGAATCTTCCCTCTATTGTGAGTAGAGTTATATATCAGAATACCTTTCATTGTTACATATTCAAAGAATCCTTTTAATAACGTTCGGAACAATGAATTTACCAATAATTGTTTTAGGCTTTGTTGAATTAAAACAAAGTTAATGTATACATTTTTAACAATGCTTATAAACCATAATCATTAGAGATATCAAATCTAGTGGTGCTAAAATCTTACGTGTGGAGCTTATTTGCTTGTTATTTTTAATGCTGAAATCGCATTCGAACCATTTTTAGAAATGGAGTTCTTTTTTTTGACAGTATTGTGTTACGTTTTTATACCAACACCCTTTACCGACAGCCTATTGGGCATACTTATTTGTTTTGCGACTGCCTTCCTTTTGTTTTCTCGAAGAGAAGAGAGAATTCGGGAAAATAATGAGGAAAACTCTATTAACCGTAATGAACACAAGTTTAATGCCGGAAACAAGGTACGTAATTTAGATTTCCTTGATTCGTATGCTGATATTAATGAATTTAATGATGATTCCTTTGATGTGGACATAGACAGTGACACCGATCTCCTCGAATTTAATAACGAAGCTTTTGATAATAACCTTCTTAAGTTGCATATTGATAGTGATACTGACCACATCGGCCATTTTGCCAAAGATTTCGATAATAATTCTTATGATGTGCACAATATCAGCGATGAAAAGCAATTTAATTACCTCCAAAAGGAAACAGAAAAGGATTTTGATTTTTCAAAACCTGATAACTCAGGTAATCAAATAGGCACGAATAGCAGTATAACCATCTTGAACCAGGAAGAATTTAGTTTGAATGCCTCTATTGAATCGTTGGATGCTGAATGCATTGTATCGCATAACGATCTTGGAGCACAAAGAGACATCGATTCTGGTAATCTCCTTAACACAAATAATGAACCAAAAATGAATGGCAAACTGGATCAAGAAGACAGAACAGAACTGAAACCAACTGAAGATTCTGAAGAACAACTCGTTGATCTCGTCGTTGGTACCGTCCCTGTTATCTGCTTTGATGACGAGTACACTGAACATCCTTCTTCGAATCATAGCAAGCGTTTCAAAATTTCAAACATAAGAAAAACATTACTGAAATATTTCTGCTTTAAAAAATTAAAAATAAACAAAGGACTTAAAACATATTATATAGATCTGAGATAAATTCACAAAATTTCAGTTTGTATTCGTGATAAATTTGTTTGCCATGACACCAATCTCGACTGACCAGAACTGCCCTAAAAATTGGACATTGACTGACCAGTGACTGACTAAATGACAATCTCATTGACTAAAAGTAGGACATTGTCTGACCAGTGACTGACTAAAAATTAGACATTTTCTGACCAGTCACTAACTGACGATCACATTGACTGACCAGGGCCTGCCTAAAAATTGGACATTGACTGACTATGTGACGGTCTCCTTGATTGCCCGTCGACTGACTAAAAATTGGACATTGTCTGACCAGTGACTGACTAACTGGCTATCTCTTTGACAGGCCGGAGACTGACTAAATTTGGACATTGACTGAGTGACGATCTCATTGGCTGAGCACTGACAGACTAAAATTTGGACATTCACTGAACAGGAACTGAGAAAGTGAAGATCTCCTTTCCTGACCATTGACTGAATAAAAATTGGACATTGACTGACTAAGTGACGATCTCATTGACAGCCTAGTGACTGAGTGACGATCTGATTAACTGACCAGTGACAGAATAAAAATTGGACATTCACTGAAAATCGACTGAGAAAGTGAAGATCTCTTTGCCTGACCAGTGACTGAATAAAAATTGAACATTGACTGACCAATGACTGACTAAGTGACGTCCTTATTGACTGAGCATTGGAGTTGGACGGAAGAAATTGCCTTTTTCAATAAGAGAGAGGAAAGAAGTTTTCAGTGCAATCGATTGCGCTACAGCTGAAATGGAAACAGAAAATCATTTTAAAATTCTTTTCTAGAGCTACATTTCAGAACTGCAAAATTTAAATGAAATTATATGGTAACCTGAAATTAAAATATTATTTGCAGTTAAATGCTGTTGCTAAATTTGTTTTTCTTGTCCTCTTAAATTAATTTACTAGTTTACACACCATATTCAGTTATGATTTACCAATATGCTCTATTTTAACTATAACTTCTCATTGAATTAAGTTAAGCTGTAGCTATTATTGAAATTTTTCTTAGGCATATTTTGCCTTGTTGTCTGTGCTCCCAATTCGAAGTGACCGTCAGCTACTTCCTTTTTGTTTTTCCTATGTGATTTGTCGGCATTTCGTACAAAAAACCTCCAGATTATCATTAAAACACGAATAAGGATGTTATTTTGTATTTTAGATTTTTTTCCCTCTGTGGCCTTTATGTCAAAACTTACTAGAAATAATAAATGAGAATATATTGCTTTCTCTTGAAACGAAGTATTTTCAATATGTGTCCCATAGCAGTAAGCCCTGTGTTTAAGAATATTAAGAGTTTTACCCTGTTTGATTCCCCGCCAACGTGCTGGCTGCATGGTTCGCTTCTGCAGTTTTCCTTATCTCGATGTATATAAGAAGATTTCCCATAGAACGTTCTCCGCTAAGCCATCCCTCGCGCCAGTCAGGTAACAATCCTTTTCTTTGCCCTTTTCAAATAACCTAACTTTTACTCAAACAAATCAGTCATGACATGAAATTTGGAAGAAATTAATTTAAATAACTTTTATAAAAATGTCTCGATTGGATATATACTGGAAGTTAAAGAATTTACACCCCACAGATACACCCAAATACAAATATTAAACTGAAAGCTTTCAGACTTTGTATTGCGCCCAAAGGGATCATTTTTTCATTTGCAGACATAAACGTTTATACAGAATTCGAGCTAATGTCCCTCTGGGTTAAAAATATTTAAAAACAGCGTATTTTATAAATTAGAAAATGAACCTTTCATATACTTTCATATATTTGAATAAATATTTATGAGGCATTATTAATAAAAATGAGAATAAAGGAAACCCTAGGAATAATCCTGAAACGTTAGATTAGGGATAGACATGGCTATGCAAATTGAATAGCGCTGCGCCGCATCTGGGCTTACGTGAGGGAGTTGTGGTAAATGCACTTACAGCTAGCACTATGCTTGTCGATAATCAGTTGTTTCATATACCAGTATAGGTAAAATTTCAATATCGGGCAGATAGCAATCTCTCGTCGCTTGCGCCATACAATTTCTAAAATCCTCAGCGGGATAGGATTTTAACGGTCGACAGTGTCAAGAGCATACCGAGAATACACGGATGGTGGAAAAAAGAAGTAGCAACTCTGCAAAGTGCAAAGCACATTTAACTTAGAACAGTCGTGCTGTGAGACATCTCAGCTGTATTGTACATGGTCAACGAAGCCAAATATTAGCTCAAATTACCACCTAGCTAAAGCAGGCGACAGTCGTACAGTCAGTAAAAAGATCGTGTATTGCTCCCTTCACCATATGGGCTTGGGAAGCCGTAGACACACAAGGGTACCTTTCCTAAATGCATGCCATCGAGTTGCCATTCTAACCTGGGCAAGAGAATATAGACAATAGACACTAGTGGACATGAAATGTGTAGGAGTGATGAGTCTCGATCCATCTAATTAATACGGATGGAAGGCACAGAATATGGCGAGAGAATCATGAATGTATGAATCCGGTGTGACAGATTGGACCTGTACAAGGCCGTGGAGGCTTAATCATGTTCTGGGATGCTTTCTTCTGGTTGTGTTTGCGATCTTTAGTACTTGTTCTTACCTCCCTTAATATGATTCTGTACGTGGAGTTGATGAGCTATCATCTCCATCCATTTATGTCCCTGTCATTCACACGGAAAGGCAGTATCTCAGAAAGATAACTGCGCCTCTCATAGGTTACGGTTGGCTACTGGTTGGTTGGATGGATAAGCATTCCTCTGACTTCTCTGTCACAAATTGGTCACTTGAAAGCCCTGACTTGAATTCCACTGAGCATCTTTCCAAATTAGTATATCTTATTATTTAGAAATGTAGAGAATTGAAGTGTTATGTTCTATTCACTCGTTTTCCATGTTCAGAATGTCTGTTATGATGGTCGTATGAAATGTCGTCGCCTGTTATGATGTCAAAATGTCGACTGTTGTGATGGTTTCGTATGTAAGCATATGATTGAACTTATTATTTATTAGCCTTCCTAGCGATAAATACATTCCCTCTAATAACATATAGGTCATAGTTCATAGGTGTTCGCTTATTTAAGAGGTACAATACCCTGAAATCGTTACCTATCGATATCTGTCTTTAGTGGGTATCATATAAAAGTGAAAAATATATCCCAATGTTGGAACAAACCTTTTAACTTGAAGTTCGGAATCACATCCAATGTGGCAATATGTAACAGTGGCATAACTTGTGTAAAATAGCGATTTAAAATATCTGAAGCGTAACTTTCACATCGTAAAAGCAAATTAGCACATCTGTAGCATAAACACGTTGGCTTAACTTTATCCTCGTTAGTGCTACGGCTGTAGCGTCCTCCTTGCTCCGTGTCTTGAAGCTAACGGAATATCGTGGCCGTAGTTGTTCAGGCATGTAACATAAGTGAGCGGAGCATAGTTGCACAGACCAGTTGTTGAAATTTTTAACGCATAATACACATCAATGTGCTGCCCCAAGGTTTCGCAAAGTCCATATCGATTTATCAGCAATAATTAAGTAAATGTAATAAAGGGTAAATAATGAAAAGTAGAAAAAACACTATGTACACTCAGTACATCGATCACCAAAACTCATTTTGGTGTATCGTTCTCGCTAATTATATAACGTAAGTTCATGTTACGCTAACCAGTTGATTTTATCCTAAAGACGTGACTTTTAAACAATTAAAATTAGTTTTATATATTTTTGTATTGTGTATATATTTAGCTTCATTTTTACCCAGTCAAAGGTAGATGAAACCCTTTCCATCAGAGTGGCAGGTAAACATGATTCTCTGTGCTTTGCACTAATAAATCCAAGACAAATTCATGTTTTGAAAGTACTTTTTGTATAAAAAGTATTTTCCCAGAGTATTCAAGTATTTTCGTTTTAATAATAATAATCTCTGGTTATATATATATATATATATATGTGTGTGTGGGGATTTTAAACGATGAACAAATTAATTAACGAAAGACATTTTAATTAGACAAACGATTATTACATAAATTTAACATTTAAGAGAATTAAACAAGTAATGATTCGTCAAAGTTCTTTTTGAACAGAAGCAGCGTCTCTGCTTTCACGTCAATCGTCTATCATCTCAAAACGGTAATTCCCCTAATTTTTGCTTGGCGCCTTCGCAGCTCGTAGAGAGAATGACGGCACGGCATCTGGTTTTTATC
Organism: Stegodyphus dumicola; assembly: GCF_044657685.1. NCBI lineage: Eukaryota > Metazoa > Arthropoda > Arachnida > Araneae > Eresidae > Stegodyphus > Stegodyphus dumicola. Next base: position 12,340,359 of record NC_140772.1, on the reverse strand, counting down.
ACAGCTCCAAGCGATCGGCACTACATTTCGGCCATCCGAGGGTGGACTGGCCCTCCAGGACACTGCAAAGTACAAAAAAAAAAAAAAAAAAAAAAAAAAAAACAAAGCAACAAGCAAGAATATACAATAACAGAAATAAGTGTTCGTGAAAAATTTTAAGGTGCCGTCCATTTCTTGAGGAATTCGGCACATGTTGTGGTGCATATGGGACCCTCATGGCATCCTTCCTTTATTAAGTCATAGGTGTTGCCACCCTTAACTTTCGTGATCTTATAAGGTCCAAAATACTTCGCTCTTAATTTTAAGTGTGGTCCGAATTGAGTCCTTTTGATTGCCACTAAGTCACCAACTTTGTACGGCTGTGCTTGTCTTCTTTTGGCATTATATGTCTTTTTATTTTCCTGTTGGACTTGGAAAATTTGCCTCTTGGCTTGCTTTCGTAATTCTTCTCTTTGAGACTCGAATTGAGATTGAAACTCACTTTCTATCAGTTCTTTGAGCTGATCGGTGCCCTTACTGTTCATTTTAGTACCGAAGAGTAATTCGAACGGAGTGGTGTTAATGCTTCTTTGATATGTTGAGTTAAGCGTCCTCTGAACTTCGTGTGTGTGTTTATACCATTCGGTTGGTTTTTTTAAGGACAGTTTCGCTAATATTGATATAATGACTTGGTTGATTCGTTCGACTTGTCCATTTGCTCTCGGCAGGCCCGTGGTGATTAGATGATGTTTAATATCTTCTTTAGCACAGTAGTCAGAAAACTCACTGGATGTGAAAGCCGTTCCTCTATCAGAAATGATCTGACAAGGGCTTCTAAAAATGGCCTTCTGATTCTCTAACTTCGCTATCACCTCGGCTGAGGTCGTAGATTTTGTTGGATAAATCCAAGTAAATTTAGTAAAGGCGTCGACCACTACTAATATGTGTTTGTAGTTTTTATGGGTACTTTCCAGAGGACCCAAGTGATCTATATGATAGGTATGCAATGGAATGTCCTCTTTGAATCGCGGATGTAAAAATCCTTCCTTTTTCCCAGCTTTACGATTTATTAAGATGCAATGAACGCAATTCGCGATAACGTTTTCTATCTTCTGCCGAAGTTTGGGAATAAAATAGTATTCATCCAAGTGTTTCTCTGTATGTTTGATACCGGTGTGCCCTTTCTCGTGAGCATCTTTTATGATTTCAGTCTGCATACTTTCCGGCACGACTATCAATTCTTTACCGTCAATAAACTTGTATAGTACGCCATTTCTATTACAATAATTTTCATAACTTGAGGTTTTCAATAATTCCTTAATGGTTTTTATTTCAGTGTCATTTTCTTGTGCAAGTTTTAATTTAGGTAAGATATTTTCAACAGAAATACATAAGACGTTTACAGGAGCTCTACTTAGAGCATCTACATGTGGCATTCTAACACCTTTACGATGCTCTATAACATAATCGAATTCCTGTAACAACAGAGCCCAATGAGCAACACGCGTCGCTAAATCTCTTTTTTCCATCGTCCGTTGAAATGCTGAACAGTCCGTCACTATCTTAAATGAAATTCCCAAAAGGTAAACACGGAACCTTTTCAGTGCTTCTACGATCGCGAGGACCTCCAACTCGTAACTTGAGTACTTTTTCTCTGCATCAGAGGTTTTCCTACTCATAAAATAAGTGGGGTGAAAACTGCTATCACCTGGGGGTTTCTCCATTAGTATCGCCCCATATCCTTCTATACTGGCGTCTGTGTGTAGTTCGGTTTCATAATTAGGGTTATAAATTGCAAGTACAGGCTTCTCAGCTAGCGCTGATTTCAAACGATTGAATGCGATCTTTTGTTCTTCACCGAATTCGAACTTATTACCCTTTTTTAGCAGGTCGCTAAGTGGCTTGGCAATTATAGAGTATTTATTAATAAATTTTCTGAAATACCCTGTCAGCGCAAGAAAACTTTGGATCTGTTTTAAATTAGATGGTTCAAGGAAATTTATAACAGCTTGCGTCTTCAAGGTGGATGGGAAAATTTTACCCTCTTCTATGACATGGCCTAAAAAGTCAATTCGTTTCTTTAAGAATTGCGATTTTTTAAAATTTATTTCCAATCCGTATTCACTCGCTAGATTTAAAACTTGACTCAGCCTCTCGATTCCCTCTTCGTATGAGGCGGACAAAATGATGATATCGTCCATGTACGGCAAAACGATGCCATCGTTAACTAACGGTCGGAAAATGGTATTTATGAATCTCTGGAATACAGCTGGTGAGTTAGAGAGTCCAAACGGCACTTTCAAAAACTGGTACTGTCCTTCATGCGTAACAAATGATGTGTACTTCCGACTTTCCTTTTCGACGTCCACGTGAAAAAAGCCATTTTTGAGATCAATAGTGCTGAAAATACGTGCTTCTTGAAGGCGGTCTAGGATATCCTCAATCAGGGGAAAGGGAAATCTATCCTTTACGACAACTTTGTTTAAACGACGATAATCAACGCAAACTCTTGGTGTCCCGTCTTTCTTCTTAACAATGACCAATGGGCTGGAATATTCCGAAGAACTCTGTTCTATAATTCCTGACTTTAGCCACTCGGATATTTGGGTTTCAACAATTTTCTTTTCCGCAAACGGTAATCTACGCGGTTGATGCGATACTGGTTCGTTATTTTTAACGCAAATTTTTAACTGTATGTCCGTAGATTTGGTCTTACGTGGCATATAGTTCGAAACTAGCTGTTGAACAGTCTCTTTAAAGTAGTTTGGAACACTAGGTGCAATGTTTATTTCTTCTTCGTTACTAGATAGGTCAACAGGTAAAACAGATACAATATTTACTTTCTCTACACTCTGTGACTTACTTTTTATGGTAACCCCATTTTCATTTATTAATATTTCACCTTTTAATATTACGTTTAAGCCTAAAATGGCTTCATGTGTCATTACATTGTTGTCTACAACACAAATATCTGCAGTACACTGGAAATCATTAATTTTAATATTACCTTTAAAGAAACCTAGAGGTTTTACTTGACATTTACCGAACACACTCAGCGTTGAACTTACGGGCACGAGGCCTTCGATATTCAGTTTATCAAAAGTCGATCTACATAACAAAGTAGTTTGACTTCCTGTGTCTATTAACGCGGTTACATATACATCATTAATTTTTACTTCTTTGGTCAACTTCGAGACTACATCAATATTCACGGTTGATACTTCTGGTTTCGAATTCGTATTTGAGCATTCGAAACTTCGGTGCCCAAATTCTTTACATTTAAAACACTTGACTCCCTTATCTTTATGAACACATTGTTTGGAAATATGACCGCTTTCACCGCAGTTGAAACAGGTTGTATTACGTTTAATTTCAGGAATTGTTCCTCGACTATCAATTACGTTACGCTTTGTTTGGTTAACAGAATTTTTTGAGTCATATTTATGCCTAGATTCAATTTTTTGTTTACTTTCAAATTTTGTTTTAGACGTTCGCGACTTTTCTTCATCATCACATATCTGTTGATAAAGCTTCAATTTGTTCTTAAAATCAGTTAATGTTTGTGACCCATACAAGCAAGATTTTTTAAACGCGGAGCCTGGTATACCATCTATAACATATCGTATTAAAGCAACATCTTCAATTTGACCATTTTTAGCAATTCTTTTCATATTTAAAAAAAATTCATCAAATGTTTCATTGCTCTTCATTTTTTGTTTTGATAATAACTCATGCAGTTCGGCCGAATTGCAGCTGGACCGGAATTCATCAAGAATGGCATTCTTAAAAACTTGCCATGAGTTCAACTTTGGTTCACTAAGAACAAATAGTTTTGCTTTGCCTGTCATCAGGCGTTTAGCAAAAATCAGTTTTTGTAAATCATTTAACTGAAGAATGGTAGCTGCATCTTCAAAACTTTCGACCCAACTACTGACATTTTCGTGGCTTTGGCCATCAAATTGAGCAACAAAATATTTGATGTCTTCAATAGTAACATTTATACTACAGTTATGAAATACGTTCGACTTGTTTTCAATTGTACTAAGAATATTGTCATTAGCACATTGGGAAGGAAGTTGTCTCACTGTGGCACCAGAATTGTTTCTTAGTTTCGTTTCATCTCGAACATTATCATCTACTTCATTTTTATCCCCACCATCCACACCCTCTAAATCACTTTCGTTTTCACTTTCTTCTAAAATTACATTATTTTTAAGCAATTCTAAATTATTCAGATAAGAAACAATTCGGGTTGCTAAGTCATCTTGTGCGCCAGAGCTATCAATGCATAAAACATTGGCAATGGAAATTAATTCATAAGCCTGAAAATCTTGTTTGATTTTTTCGAGTTTTTCATTAAGTTCTTTACTATTCTCTTCTAAAGAGAAACCACTAAATTGTCTTAACCTTTTTCGATTATTTCTGTCGCCCACATTGTTAAATATTATTTTGTGTAATAATTTTATATTATGCGCTTTTTCACTTTTCAGGACATCTTCCATTCCCGGCACATCAATTAGAAACATAGTTAATAAAATTGAGAAAATCACTCACTTCATATAATGGTAATCCACGATGTTCCTGGCTCTATAATCCGGAAACAGAAACGAAACAAATTACTTCCATACCATCCAATGGATCACAAATGGTGTCGACAAAAGGCGAGTAGAAACAGGTTATGTCCGATGGATTTTTGGCCACAATTCACGTCTTGACACTTGACATCCAGTATTATTAAAATTAATTCCAGTCTTTAATAGAGCCGCACACTATTTACTCACTATTACGCAGTTTCAGTTCAGGTAAATTAGCATACATTCCTAGGAGTTTAATGAGGTTTTTGTTCGAAACATAGTTGATTATACATCGTAAAACAGTCCAGAACAGCAACAGTTGTTCTTCAAAACCGGTAGTAATCCAGGAAAGCAGGTAAAATTACAGTTCATTCGAGTGCTGAAGTGCTATCCCACTTCTGAGAAAATTTTTGTGGGGATTTTAAACGATGAACAAATTAATTAACGAAAGACATTTTAATTAGACAAACGATTATTACATAAATTTAACATTTAAGAGAATTAAACAAGTAATGATTCGTCAAAGTTCTTTTTGAACAGAAGCAGCGTCTCTGCTTTCACGTCAATCGTCTATCATCTCAAAACGGTAATTCCCCTAATTTTTGCTTGGCGCCTTCGCAGCTCGTAGAGAGAATGACGTCACGGCATCTGGTTTTCATCACAGCTCCAAGCGATCGGCACTACATATATATATATATATATATATATATATATATATATATGTACATATAAGTATTACGTTTATGCTTTGTATTGCAAGAAACCCCCAAAAAAGAAACATTTATTTGAATATGTATGGCCTCGGCAGTTTAGCGTTGGTTCAATTTTCCACTTTTCCGCTTCCACTTTTATCCCAAAAAATAGCAAAAATCAGAGATATTAATTAAAAGTTCTTAAAACGCTAATTTTCGCCCTCATTTTTCCGAATGGCAACAGTGCTGATATCATCAACAATGGCGACAGGGATACAACAGCAAGAATGGTTGCGTGCCATTATTGCTGATGTAATGAGAGGGAATTACCGATTTTATCAAAAAAAAAATGAATAAAACAAAAATAAAAAAATAAAATTAAAAAAGTCATTCGAATTTTGGAAACCTCGTTTCGAGGTGCACTGGCTCTTGTCTGGATGAACCTATGTAGCAAATTCGTAGGCCTGGGTCTATCAGCTTACACGCAGACCGAACGAAAGACAGACTCATAGAATCTTCCCTCTATTGTGAGTAGAGTTATATATCAGAATACCTTTCATTGTTACATATTCAAAGAATCCTTTTAATAACGTTCGGAACAATGAATTTACCAATAATTGTTTTAGGCTTTGTTGAATTAAAACAAAGTTAATGTATAAATTTTTAACAATGCTTATAAACCATAATCATTAGAGATATCAAATCTAGTGGTGCTAAAATCTTACGTGTGGAGCTTATTTGCTTGTTATTTTTAATGCTGAAATCGCATTCGAACCATTTTTAGAAATGGAGTTCTTTTTTTTGACAGTATTGTGTTATGTTTTTATACCAACACCCTTTATCGACAGCCTATTGGGCATACTTATTTGTTTTGCGACTGCCTTCCTTTTGTTTTCTCGAAGAGAAGAGAGAATTCGGGAAAATAATGAGGAAAACTCTATTAACCGTAATGAACACAAGTTTAATGCCGGAAACAAGGTACGTAATTTAGATTTCCTTCATTCATATGCTGATATTAATGAATTTAATGATGATTCCTTTGATGTGGACATAGACAGTGACACCGATCTCCTCGAAGTTAATAACGAAGCTTTTGATAATAACCTTCTTAAGTTGCATATTGATAGTGATACTGACCACATCGGCCATTTTGCCAAAGATTTCGATAATAATTCTTATGATGTGCACAATATCAGCGATGAAAAGCAATTTAATTACCTCCAAAAGGAAACAGAAAAGGATTTTGATTTTCCAAAACCTGATAACTCAGGTAATCAAATAGGCACGAATAGCAGTATAACCATCTTGAACCAGGAAGAATTCAGTTTGAATGCCTATATTGAATCGTTGGATGCTGAATGCATTGTATCGCATAACGATCTTGGAACACAAAGAGACATCGATTCTGGTAATCTCCTTAACACAAATAATGAACCAAAAATGAATGGCAAACTGGATCAAGAAGACAGAACAGAACTGAAACCAACTGAAGATTCTGAAGAACAGCTCGTTGATCTCGTCGTTGGTACCGTCCCTGTTATCTGCTTTGATGACGAGTACACAGATCATCCTTCTTCGAATCATAGCAAGCGTTTCAAAATTTCAAACATAAGAAAAACATTACTGAAATATTTCTGCTTTAAAAAATTAAAAATAAACAAAGGACTTAAAACATATTATATAGATTTGAGATAAATTCACAAAATTTCAGTTTGTATTCGTGATAAATTTGTTTGCCATGACACCAATCTCGACTGACCAGAACTCCCCTAAAATTGGACATTGGCTGACCAGTGACTGACTAAATGACAATCTCATTGACTAAAAGTAGGACATTGTCTGACCAGTGACTGACTAAAAATTAGACATTTTCTGACCAGTCACTAACTGACGATCACATTGACTGACCAGGGCCTGCCTAAAAATTGGACATTGACTGACTATGTGACGGTCTCCTTGATTGCCCGTCGACTGACTAAAAATTGGACATTGTCTGACCAGTGACTGACTAACTGGCTATCTCTTTGACAGGCCGGAGACTGACTAAATTTGGACATTGACTGAGTGACGATCTCATTGACTGAGCACTGACAGACTAAAATTTGGACATTCACTGAACAGGAACTGAGAAAGTGAAGATCTCCTTCCCTGACCATTGACTGAATAAAAATTGGACATTGACTGACTAAGTGACGTTACCCTGTTTGATTCCCCGCCAACGTGCTGGCTGCATGGTTCGCTTCTGCAGTTTTCCTTATCTCGATGTATATAAGAAGATTTCCCATAGAACGTTCTCCGCTAAGCCATCCCTCGCGCCAGTCAGGTAACCATCCTTTTCTTTGTCCTTTTCAAATAACCTAACTTTTACTCAAACAAATCAGTCATGACAGGAAATTTGGAAGAAATTAATTTAAATAACTTTTATAAAAATGTCTCGATTGGATATATACTGGAAGTTAAAGAATTTACACCCCACAGATACACCCAAAACAAATATTAAACTGAAAGCTTTCAGACTTTGTATTGCGCCCAAAGGGATCATTTTTTCATTTTCAGACATAAACGTTTATACAGAATTCGAGCTAATGTCCCTCTGGGTTAAAAATATTTAAAAACAGCGTATTTTATAAATTAGAAAATGAACCTTTCATATACTTTCATATATTTGAATAAATATTTATGAGGCATTATTAATAAAAATGAGAATAAAGGAAATCCTATGAATAATTCTGAAACGTTTAGTCTGAAATTTAAAATTCAACGTAACTATCGCAAATAACTGAGTGCAGGGGGTGTTCATGTACCCTTTTAAGGATTTTGCAAAGAATTATATGTATAAACAAACGTTATAATTTCATTTTCTAATATATTCCGGCTGAGAGCCCTTTTGTTGAACTATCATATTACATCTTGATTTGTAAGAGAAAAGCCTTTTCCTGAAAACATCAAGGTTGATTTTATGCCACTTCTCCTTCACAATGTTCCACAGTCCGTCCAATGTTTGGGGATGCCACGTATAAAGAGCTTGTTTTAAAAGTACAAATGCACATTAATCCATAGGAGACACATCAGGAGATTTGGTGGATATGCATCTAGAGGGAATAGCTTCAATTGCGGTTTCATATATCACTTTCTGCAAAACATAAAGCAGTAGATTTAGAGGTATGGTTTGTAGCCTTATCCTGATGGAACTTAATACGGTCAAGATTGTTTGGATAAAGAGATGGAATTTCGTCTTTTAATATAGGTGTTTAAAGTTATTTTTCTGATTGTAATCCGAATTGATTTTGATATTTTTTTCTATTTTTCTTATTTTAAGTTTACCCTTATAAAAGAATCCAGTAAGAACAATAAAACCTTTAGAAAAAAAAATGTTTTTTCTCTGAACCAATATATTAAGGCTTTTGCTCCTCCTTTTCGGCAGTAAATTCTTGTTTATCTCTTGCAAGCGTTACACGTATGCCCAAGCTTCATGAGTTGTAACTACACTGAAGTTCTACTAAATTAGGGATAGACATGGCTATGCAAATTGAATAGCGCTGCGCCGCATCTGGGCTTACGTGAGGGAGTTGTGGTAAATGCACTTACAGCTAGCACTATGCTTGTCGATAATCAGTTGTTTCATATACCAGTATAGGTAAAATTTCAATATCGGGCAGATAGTAATCTCTCGTCGCTTGGGCCATTCAATTTCTAAAATCCTCGGCGGGATAGGATTTTAACGGTCGACAGTGTCAAGAGCATACCGAGAATACACGGATGGTGGGAAAAAGAAGTAGCAACTCTGCAAAGTGCAAAGCACATTTAACTTAGAACAATCGTGCTGTGAGACATCTCAGCTGTATTGTACATGGTCAACGTAGCCAAATATTAGCTCAAATTACCACCTAGTTAAAGCAGGCGACAGTCGTACAGTCGTAAAAAGATCGTGTATTGCTCCCTTCACCATATGGGCTTCGGAAGCCGTAGACACACAAGGGTACCTTTCCTAAATGCATGCCATCGCGTTTCCATTCTAACCTGGGCAAGAGAATATAGAGAATAGACACTAGTGGACATGAAATGTGTAGGAGTGATGAGTCTCGATCCATCTAATTAATACCGATGGAAGGCTCAGAATATGGCGAGAGAATCATGAATGTATGAATCCGGTGTGACAGATTGGACCTGTACAAGGCCGTGGAGGCTTAATCATGCTCTGGGATTCTTTCTTCTAGTTGTGTTTGCGATCTTTAGTACTTGTTCTTACCTCCCTTAATATGATTCTGTACGTGGAGTTGATGAGCTATCATCTCCATCCATTTATGTCCCTGTCATTCACACGGAAAGGCAGTATCTCAGAAAGATAACTGCGCCTCTCACAGGTTACGGTTGGCTACTGGTTGGTTGGATGGATGAGCATTCCTCTGACTTCTCTGTCACAAATTGGTCACTTGAAAGGCCTGACTTGAATTCTACTGAGCATCTTTCCAAATTAGTATATCTTATTATTTAGGAATGTAGAGAATTGAAGTGTTATGTTCTATTCACTCGTTTTCCATGTTCAGAATGTCTGTTATGATGGTCGTATGAAATGTCGTCGCCTGTTATGATGTCAAAATGTCGACTGTTGTGATGGTTTCGTATGTAAGCATATGATTGAACTTATTATTTATTAGCCTTCCTAGCGATAAATACATTCCCTCTAATAACATATAGGTCATAGTTCATAGGTGTTCGCTTATTTAAGAGGTACAATACCCTGAAATCGTTACCTATCGATATCTGTCTTTAGTGGGTATCATATAAAAGTGAAAAATATATCCCAATGTTGGAACAAACCTTTTCACTTGAAGTTCGGAATCACATCCAATGTGGCAATATGTAACAGTGGGATAACTTGTGTAAAATAGCGATTTAAAATATCTGAAGCGTAACTTTCACATCGTAAAAGCAAATTAGCACATCTGTAGCATAAACACGTTGGCTTAACTTTATACTCGTTAGTGCTACGGCTGTAGCGTCCTCCTTGCTCCCTGTCTTGAAGCTAACGGAATATCGTGGCCGTAGTTGTTCAGGCATGTAACATAAGTGAGCGGAGCATAGTTGCACAGACCAGTTGTTGAAATTTTTAACGCATAATACACATCAATGTGCTGCCCCAAGGTTTCGCAAAGTCCATATCGATTTATCAGCAATAATTAAGTAAATGTAATAAAGGGTAAATAATGAAAAGTAGAAAAAACACTATGTACACTCAGTACATCGATCACCAAAACTCATTTTGGTGTATCGTTCGCGCTAATTATATAACGTAAGTTCATGTTACGCTAACCAGTTGATTTTATCTTTAAGAGGTGACTATTAAAGAATTAAAAATAGTTTTATATATTTTTGTATTGTGTATATATTTAGCTTCATTTTTACCCAGTCAAAGGTAGATGAAACCCTTTCCATCAGAGTGGCAGGTAAACATGATTCTCTGTGCTTTGCACTAATAAATCCAAGACAAATTCATGTTTTGAAAGTACTTTTTGTATAAAAAGTATTTTCCCAGAGTGTTCAAGTATTTTCGTTTTAATAATAATAATCTCTGGTTATATATATATATATATATATATGTACATATAAGTATTACGTTTATGCTTTGTATTCCAAGAAACTCCCAAAAAAGAAACTTTTATTTGAATATGTATGGCAGCGGCAGTTTAGCGTTGGTTCGTTTTTCCACTTTTCCGCTTCCACTTTTATCCCAAAAAATAGCAAAAATCAGAGATATTAATTAAAAGTTCTTAAAACGCTAATTTTCGCCCTCATTTTTCCGAATGGCAACAGTATTGATATCATCAACAATGGCGACAGGGATACGACAGCAAGAATAGTTGCGTGCCATTATTGCTGATGTAATGAGAGAGAATTACCGATTTTATCAAAAAAATGAATAAAACAAAAATTTAAAAAGTCATTCGAATTTTGGAAACCTCGTTTCGAGGTGCACTGGCAATTGTCTGTATGCACCTATGTAGCAAATTCGTAGGCCTGGGTCTATCAGCTTACACGCAGACCGAACGAAAGACAGACCCATAGAATCTTCCCTCTATTGTGAGTAGAGTTATATATCAGAATACCTTTCATTGTTACATATTCAAAGAATCCTTTTAATAACGTTCGGAACAATGAATTTACCAATAATTGTTTTAGGCTTTGTTGAATTAAAACAAAGTTAATGTATACATTTTTAACAATGCTTATAAACCATAATCATTAGAGATATCAAATCTAGTGGTGCTAAAATCTTACGTGTGGAGCTTATTTGCTTGTTATTTTTAATGCTGAAATCGCATTCGAACCATTTTTAGAAATGGAGTTCTTTTTTTTGACAGTATTGTGTTACGTTTTTATACCAACACCCTTTATCGACAGCCTATTGGGCATACTTATTTGTTTTGCGACTGCCTTCCTTTTGTTTTCTCGAAGAGAAGAGAGAATTCGGGAAAATAATGAGGAAAACTCTATTAACCGTAATGAACACAAGTTTAATGCCGGAAACAAGGTACGTAATTTAGATTTCCTCGATTCGTATGCTGATATTAATGAATTTAATGATGATTCCTTTGATGTGGACATAGACAGTGACACCGATCTCCTCGAATTTAATAACGAAACTTTTGATAATAACCTTCTTAAGTTGCATATTGATAGTGATACTGACCACATCGGCCATTTTGCCAAAGATTTCGATAATAATTCTTATGATGTGCACAATATCAGCGATCAAAAGCAATTTAATTACCTCCAAAAGGAAACAGAAAAGGATTTTGATTTTCCAAAACCTGATAACTCAGGTAATCAAATAGGCACGAATAGCAGTATAACCATCTTGAACCAGGAAGAATTTAGTTTGAATGCTTCTATTGAATCGTTGGATGCTGAATGCATTGTATCGCATAACGATCTTGGAACACAAAGAGACATCGATTCTGGTAATCTCCTTAACACAAATAATGAACCAAAAATGAATGGCAAACTGGATCAAGAAGACAGAACAGAACTGAAACGAACTGAAGATTCTGAAGAACAGCTCGTTGATCTCGTCGTTGGTACCGTCCCTGTTATCTGCTTTGATGACGAGTACACTGAATATCCTTCTTCGAATCATAGCAAACGTTTCAAAATTTCAAACATAAGAAAAACATTACTGAAATATTTCTGCTTTAAAAAATTAAAAATAAACAAAGGACTTAAAACATATTATATAGATCTGAGATAAATTCACAAAATTTCAGTTTGTATTCGTGATAAATTTGTTTGCCATGACACCAATCTCGACTGACCAGAACTGCCCTAAAAATTGGACATTGACTGACCAGTGACTGACTAAATGACAATCTCATTGACTAAAAGTAGGACATTGTCTGACCAGTGACTGACTAAAAATTAGACATTTTCTGACCAGTCACTAACTGACGATCACATTGACTGACCAGGGCCTGCCTAAAAATTGGACATTGACTGACTATGTGACGGTCTCCTTGATTGCCCGTTGACTGACTAAAAATTGGACATTGTCTGACCAGTGACTGACTAACTGGCTATCTCTTTGACAGGCCGGAGACTGACTAAATTTGGACATTGACTGAGTTACGATCTCATTGACTGAGCACTGACAGACTAAAATTTGGACAGAGTGAAGATCTCCTTCCCTGACCATTGACTGAATAAAAATTGGACATTGACTGACTAAGTGACGATCTCATTGACAGCCTAGTGACTGAGTGACGATCTGATTAACTGACCAGTGACAGAATAAAAATTGGACATTCACTGAAAATCGACTGAGAAAGTGAAGATCTCTTTGCCTGACCAGTGACTGAATAAAAATTGAACATTGACTGACCAATGACTGACTAAGTGACGTCCTTATTGACTAAGCATTGGATTTGGACGGAAGAAATTGCCTTTTTCGATAAGAGAGAGGAAAGAAGTTTTCAGTCCAATCGATTGCGCTACAGCTGAAATGGAAACAGAAAATCATTTTAAAATTCTTTTCTAGAGCTACATTTCAGAACTGCAAAATTTAAATGAAATTATATGGTAACCTGAAATTAAAATATTATTTGCAGTTAAATGCTGTTGCTAAATTTGTTTTTCTTGTCCTCTTAAATTAATTTACTAGTTTACACACCATATTCAGTTATGATTTACCAATATGCTCTATTTTAACTATAACTTCTCATTGAATTAAGTTAAGCTGTAGCTATTATTGAAATTTTTCTTAGGCATATTTTGCCTTGTTGTCTGTGCTCCCAATTCGAAGTGACCGTCAGCTACTTCCTTTTTGTTTTTCCTATGTGATTTGTCGGCATTTCGTACAAAAAACCTCCAGATTATCATTAAAACACGAATAAGGATGTTATTTTGTATTTTAGATTTTTTTCCCTCTGTGGCCTTTATGTCAAAACTTACTAGAAATAATAAATGAGAATATATTGCTTTCTTTTGAAACGAAGTATTTTCAATATGTTTCCCATAGCAGTATGCCCTGTGTTTAAGAATGCTAAGAGTTTTACCCTGTTTGATTCCCCGCCAACGTGCTGGCTGCATGGTTCGCTTCTGCAGTTTTCCTTATCTCGATGTACATAAGAAGATTTCCCATAGAACGTTCTCCGCTAAGCCATCCCTCGCGCCAGTCAGGTAACCATCCTTTTCTTTGCCCTTTTCAAATAACCTAACTTTTACTCAAAGAAATCAGTCATGACATGAAATTTGGAAGAAATTAATTTAAATAACTTTTATAAAAATGTCTCGATTGGATATATACTGGAAGTTAAAGAATTTACACCCCACAGATACACCTGTGAAGTTCCTTCCCCTGATGAAAGACGAAGAACGGAAGTGACTTACCCCGTAAAAACCGGTCGAGGCAGGCTGGTGGGGGGAAGAAAGACTGGACGGAGAGGGTACTTGGAGTTGGACCGGCGAGCATGCCGTGTGAGAACGTAGAAAAAAGAAATATGTTTTAATTTCTTTTGCGCGCCTTGTATATATATATATTGTATGTAGTTTATGTTACAGTGTACTCGTTGTATGGTGTATCCATAGGGCAGTTTGTGTAATAAATTAGTGAAGAAAATGTCAAAGCGGACAACGGTTATTTTCCCACTATGGTAAGTTTACAAAGAAGAACCCACCTCGTGTTTGAACGAGCGCGAGGCATGACAAATGTCGCAGTCGTACAGGATAGTGGGAAAAATGAAATCACCAAAAATACGAAGGAAGTAAGATCGTAAAAGGTGATTTGAGTTAACGTGGTTTAAATGAATGAAATAAGTCACGAAAGCAAGGAAGATGACAAAAGATGGTCATGAAAGACGGAAAGTGGCACGCGTAAGCCTACACGTGCAAATAAACGAAAGGGTGTATGAAATCTCGTCGTGTGAAAAGTGATCATCAGTATTACCGTGGTGATATTATTAAGTGAAATGTTCGTGCAGTGTTGAAACAGTGGCTGGTGAAAGTGATCATCCGTATTACCGTGGTGATATTATTAATTGAAATGTTCGTGCAGTGTTGAAACAGTGGATGGTAAAAGTGATCATCAGTATTACCGTGGTGATATTAAGTGAAGTGTTATGCAGCGCGATGAGGAAATTGTACAGAATTGAGCACAACTCGTCATTTTCTACTATCGGGATCAAAGGTAAGTCCCTCTTAATTTCCTGGGAAGCACAATATATAAATGAAGAAAGCTCCCTCCCTATAATTACTATAGTAACGGAGAAAATTTAAATTGTGTTAATGTCGGTTAATAACATGATGAGAATGCCAGGCGTTAAAGCCAGTAGACACTTAGAAAGTATATTTTATATGCAAATAAGGAATTATGATTAATTTTGTTATTAAGGAGATAATGTATGCTAAATGAATGTTAAAATAGTTCAAAAATATGTCAGAAGTAATTTCGAAACATTTAATTGTGTGCTCATGTTACTAATTAAGGTAGAAATTATCTATTTTTGTTGTTGACGTGTTTTGGCAAAATGTTTTAGTCATTAAAGTTAATAGGTTGATTAAAAATTAATTAGTTTAAGGATTTGAGAACAATAAGTAAATGTTTGTTTCATTTCCAGAATATGTAAGGTATTACGGCGTAAGGCCAAAGAACTATTTTTTTTTGTACTAATTCAAAAGCTAATATAATTTTTGGTATCTGTGTTAACAATATATGGTGAAATATATGTTAATAGTAATATGAGAAAGGTATTCATGATTGTGTTCACTAATGATAATGTTTGCTAAATGAATAATGGTAGTATTCAGTAGTAGTGAAATATGTATGTTTGCCTGTAAAATTAAGTGTTATTTATGTGTTGTATGGGTAAAGCTGTAAAAAGAACTACCAGAAGTTAATATGGGTCCTAAAAGGAGAAATAGGGTGTCAGAAGAATCTGATGAAATTATTAAGAACATGCAGGCTCAAATTAAGTTAAAGGAAATGGAGCTGCAGCTAGAAAGGTGTAAGTTAGAGGCAGATGCGGCTAAAGACCGATTAAAAGAGATGGAATTTCGGGAAAGACAATTAGAGAGAGAACACGAGATAAAAATTAAAGAATTAGAAATTCAGAGTAGGAAAATAGATAAAAGAGGAAATAAATCGGGGTCAGAGGATGAAGGGGTTTCAGATGCTGAGAGCAAGGGAAATTTCTTGAAACATTTAAAAATAATGAAAGGAGTTATGATTGACCCGCCATCTAAAGCTGAGGAATGGCCGTTCTTTTTCCATCATGCGGAAATGATGTTTAATCTCTATAAAATTCCTGAAGAACATAAGGGGAAAATTATTTTGCAGAGTTTAAAAACTAAAGTTAAAAGTTTGATTTCAACTCTGGGTGAAAGGGATTTGGATAATTATATTAAGATTAAAGATACAGTATTAAAAGAATTCCAGATTACCCCCATTGCAACATAAAAAGAATTTAGAAAAATGTGTAAAAAGATATGAGGAAACGTATACTCAGCACATAGCGAGGGTTGAGGCAGCACTTGATTTCTACTTAGAATCCAGAAAAGTTAAGACTTTTGATAAATTAAGAGAATTATTGATTGTCGATCAAGTAAAAGATCAATTACCCGCAAGTGTTAAGGCGCATATACTGTTAAAAGAGGTAGAAAACTGGTTATCTCCGTCAGAGCTTGCAAATGATTTGGATAATTACGTTGCAGCAATGCCTAGAAATTACAATACGAGTGCTCAGGAAGTAAATAAAGCGGGACCAAAACAGGAACCGATAAGACAAGGGGAAAAATTAGGACGACCAAATAAGAGTAAGGGGAATTTCAGTTCTGATTACAGGGTTGATAAGGAGAAGTACAAAGGGGTAAAAACTTTAGAACCTCAAGGAATGATGCAGGCAAATAAGAAAGTTCTAAAATGTTTTCAGTGTCAGGGTGAAGGACACATAAAGCGTTTTTGTCCAGCGATAAACCTGATAGCGAAACCCAAGAGAGGAAGCGAAAAAGAGGATACGGATGAGATGGAAGCAAAGGGATTAAATAAAATATGCGTAGGATTGAAGTTAGCTAACTATGCAGAAGAAATTCCGTTAACTAGGGCAAGTGGGGAATTACCTAGGATAGAACTGCAGATAGGCAACGCTAGATTCAAAGGAGTGATTGATAGCGGAGCAGAAGTTACTGTAATCCGGAAATCGGTAGTTCCACAGAAATATTTGGAGTCTGGAGGGAAGATATGGTTACAACCCGCCGTGGGACCCCAGGTAGAAGCCCAATTAGTTACAGTACCTATCAGTATCTGGTCAGGAGAAGAGGAGGTACAGCCTTATGTAAACGTTCATGCAGCAGTAGTGCATAATTTGAACGAGGAGGCGCTGGTGACACCTCGAGATTTTAGACTTCTCAGGGAACAAGGAGATATTTATTGGGGAGAAAATAAGGAAGAAAAACCAGTATTGGGAGTTGGTCAGGTATCGAGTAACTTGGACGGAAAGGAATCGACAGAAAAAGCCAGTCACGAGGTCGAAGGTGAAACGGAAATAGCTCGTACTACACCGTTGGTAAGGAGTAAAGATGAGGGGGAAGTAGAAGTGGGAGGCAGTGAGCAAATGTCAGCTGATAACCCACCCTTATCGCAAACTCAACGTTTTAGACAGGAGCAAGCGGAATGTATTTCGCTGAAAAGCGCGTTCATGGATGCACGTAAGAACAAGAATGGGTATTGGCTGGAGTCAGGAATTTTGTACCATACGGGAAGTGTCAATGGGCAGCGATGTAGTCAGTTAGTTGTTCCTCAAAGCCGCAGGAAAGAAATTGTGAAGTTGGCTCACGAAAGCTTACAAGGGGGGCACTTTGCAGCAAAGAAGACGGCGGAAAGGATTAAAATGTCGTTTTGGTGGGAAGGATTGTCAAAGGAGGTGCGGAAGTGGTGCGAAGCTTGCAAGGAATGCCAGCTACGAAGGAAAGTTAAAGTGAAGGATAGGGCTCCAATTACAGCAGTAGGGAGGCCAGAACTTCCATTTCAAGTGGTTAATGCGGACGTTTTAGGGCCGATTGAGCCGAAATCTTCAAGAGGGCACCAGTATGTGTTATGTGTTGTTGATCAACATAGCAGATGGCCGGAGGCAATTCCACTAAAGGCGATAACAGCGAAAGCTACATGTGACGCTTTCATTGATATTTTCATGCGAACAGGAGTTCCGAGAATGATAGCCATGGATAACGGAACGAACTTTAAGTCTAAGCTAACACAAGAATTTTTAACTAGGTTAGGGGCCTCGCCAAAATTTTCTACGCCAGGGTATCCGCAGTCAAACGGGCTAGTGGAAAGGTGGATAGGAACAATGAAGTCAATGTTGCATCACGCGATAAATACTCAAGGAAGAAACTGGGATAAGCAGTTACCATATTTGTTATGGGCTTATAGGGAGATACCGAATTCAACTACTGGAGTCTCACTATTTTTGCTGATGTATGGTCGGGTGCCAGTGGGGCCACTGGCGATACTTAAATCAAGTTGGGTAGATGAGACAGTATTACCACAAGGAGTTGGGGAATCAGTTACTGAATATTTAATTTCTCTTCGAAATAGGTTACAGGAGGCAGAGAAATTCGCTAAAGAAAATTCGGAAGCTAAACAGCAGAAATATGTTCATCATCATAATTTGAGGTCTAAGGAAAATGAATTCGAGATAGGAGATGAGGTAGTAGTACTGATACCAACGTCAACAAATAAACTTTGCTCGAAATGGACAGGACCTGGAGAAATAGTTGCGAAAAAGTCTCCACATTCATATTTGGTAAAATTGCCAGATGAATCGGTTAGACATTTGCATCAAAATAAGTTACGGAAATATATACAGCCTATAAATGCAGTAGGGATAATCTATGAGGCTGACACAGAATTTGGGGAGGTGCAGCACGCGCCTATTCAAAGAAACCCTAAAGTAGACAAACTTTTAGATAAGATCTGTGTTTCAGAGGAATGGAAACATTTAGATAGGTCACAAAGGTTGAGCAGATTAATCAAATCTTTCCATGTAGTGTTTGACGGGGAGATTAAATGTGCGAAGGTAGGATCCCACAGTATCAGGTTAAAAACGGGAGTTGAAAGAAAGCAACCTCATGTTTATAAGGTACCTGAGGCGTTGAAGCCACAGGTGGAAAAGCAAATTGCTGATTTGTTAGAAAGAGGTTTAATTGAACCTTCCACAGCAGAGATTGCTTACCCTATTGTGTGTGTAGCGAAACGGGACGGAAGCGTACGTTTATGTTGTGATTATCGAGGGCTTAATGCGGAAAGTCAGATTGTCCCATTTCCTATGCAAAACGCAGAAGAGCTTCGATATAAGGCAGGGGCAGCACGTTATTTGTCTACGCTAGATATTCTTAAGGGGTATTGGGAAATCCCTATGGAGAAGGAAAGTAGACATCTGACGAGTTTTGTTTCTCCGAAGGGTCAGTATCAGTGGAAAGTGATGCCGTTCGGTTTGTCAGGTGCTGCCGCAACTTTCCAAAGAGTTATGAATCAAGCTCTTAGACCACATAGTGATTATGCTGAAAGTTTCATCGATGATATAATTGTCTATTCGTCAACGTGGGAAGAACATCTTAAATATTTAAGAGCCGTACTCAGTACTTTACAGACATTGAACTTTACGGCTAATTTAGAGAAATGCTCTTTTGGCATGTCGGAGGTAAAGTATTTAGGTCACATAGTAGGCTCAGGCAGACATGGCCCAGATCCAGAGAAATTGCAGGTCATTAAAAATTTGAAGCCACCTAGAACCAAAAAGGCATTAAGATCAGTTTTGGGGTTATATAATTACTATCGAGAGTATGTTCCGAATTATGCAAAAATAACTAGGCCGTTAACTGATCTCACGAGAAAATCTATACCTAATGATATACCTTGGGGGTCTGAAACCGAGAAGGCATTCAAAGAATTAAAGGATGCTTTGTGCACGGCATCGTCTTTATATACGCCGGATATACGAAAACCTTTTGAAATTAACACAGACGCCTCACTAATAGGTATTGGAGCGTGTTTACTTCAACGAGATGAGTATGGGAAAGCTAGACCGATAACATTTGCTAGCCAGAAATTAACTAGCGCTCAGTCTAAATGGAGCACTATAGAAAGAGAGGCGTATGCAATTATTTGGGCTCTCGACAAGTTCGAAACTTGGACATACGGAAATAAAATTTTGTTGCATACAGACCATAACCCATTAAAGTACTTAACCGAAGGGATACCCCGAAATGCTAGATTACAGAGATGGGCATTAGCTCTATCCCGCTTCCAAGTCACTGTAATGCATAAACCAGGAGCTAAAAACTCCGATGCAGACGCATTGTCGAGGATCCCTCACGAATGTATAAGTGACCAATAATCTGAACTAAATTGAAAAAAAAAACAAAGAAACTAATGTTGGTATCATATATTTTTTTTTCTGTGTGTGTGTTTGTTTATTATTGTAACACTAGAAAGGATAATGTTCAATGCTAGTATGGCAAAAAGTATATAGATATTGTAATTTTCATTTATTATTTTTTTTTTGTATTATTGTGGTTACTCTAGAAAAGATTGTGTTATTAGGATATATTAGTAAACGAATTATTCCTTACAGAAGTGTCAGTGAGTTGATATTGCAATGTTTTGTTTGAATAGCTATAGAAATTTGGACATGTGCAGTTTTTATGTTTATGTGTTTTAAGTGGTTTTTTTTTTTTTTTTTTTTTTTTTTTTTTTGTTTTGTTTTGTTTTGTTTTAGTGTTTATAACTGTAGCATGACGCTTTTTTTTTTGCTCTCTGATTTTACTGTGATTCCTGGTGCTGTGTCCCGGAAAAGAGGGACTACCTGGTAAGTGCCAAAATAATATGGGTTTCAAATTTTTCGACTCAGTCGTAAATATTTACAAACCAGAGGGTAGGTGTGAAGTTCCTTCCCCTGATGAAAGACGAAGAACGGAAGTGACTTACCCCGGAAAAACCGGTCGAGGCAGGCTGGTGGGGGGAAGAAAGACTGGACGGAGAGGGTACTTGGAGTTGGACCGGCGAGCATGCCGTGTGAGAACGTAGAAAAAAGAAATATGTTTTAATTTCTTTTGCGCGCCTTGTATATATATATTGTATGTAGTTTATGTTACAGTGTACTCGTTGTATGGTGTATCCATAGGGCAGTTTGTGTAATAAATTAGTGAAGAAAATGTCAAAGCGGACAACGGTTATTTTCCCACTATGGTAAGTTTACACAGAAGAACCACCTCGTGTTTGAACGAGCGCGAGGTATGACAACACCCAAAACAAATATTAAACTGAAAGCTTTCAGACTTTGTATTGCGCCCAAAGGGATCATTTTTTCATTTGCAGACATGAACGTTTATACAGAATTCGAGCTAATGTCCCTCTGGGTTAAAATTATTTAAAAACAGCGTATTTTATAAATTAGAAAATGAACCTTTCATATACTTTCATATATTTGAATAAATATTTATGAGGCATTATTAATAAAAATGAGAATAAAGGGAACCCTATGAATAATCCTGAAACGTTTAGTCTGAAATTTAAAATTCAACGTAACTATCGCAAATAACTGAGTGCAGGGGGTGTTCATGTACCCTTTTAAGGATTTTGCAAAGAATTATATATATAAACAAACGTTATAATTTCATTTTCTAATATATTCCGGCTGAGAGCCCTTTTGTTGAACTATCATATTACATCTTGATTTGTAAGAGAAAAGCCTTTTCCTGAAAACATCAAGGTTGATTTTATGCCACTTCTCCTTCACAATGTTCCACAGTCCGTCCAATGTTTGGGGATGCCACGTATAAAGAGCTTGTTTTAAAAGTACAAATGCACATTAATCGATAGGAGACACATCAGGAGATTTGGTGGATATGCATCTAGAGGGAATAGCTTCAATTGCGGTTTCATATATCACTTTCTGCAAAACATAAAGCAGTAGATTTAGAGGTATGGTTTGTAGCCTTATCCTGATGGAACTTAATACGGTCAAGATTGTTTGGATAAAGAGATGGAATTTCGTCTTTTAATATAGGTGTTTAAAGTTATTTTTCTGATTGTAATCCGAATTGATTTTGATATTTTTTTCTACTTTCCTTATTTTAAGTTTCCCTTATAAAAGAATCCAGTAAGAACAATAAAACCTTTAGAAAAAAAATTTTTTTTTTTTTGAACCAATATATTAAGTCTTTTGCTCCTCTTTTTCGGCAGTAAATTCTTGTTTATCTCTTGCAAGCGTTACACGTATGCCCAAGCTTCATGAGTTGTAACTACACTGAAGTTCTACTAAATTAGGGATAGATATGGCTATGCAAATTGAATAGCGCTGCGCCGCATCTGGGCTTACGAGAGGGAGTTGTGGTAAATGCACTTACAGCTAGCACTATGCTTGTCGATAATCAGTTGTTTCATATACCAGTATAGGTAAAATTTCAATATCGGGCAGATAGCAATCTCTCGTCGCTTGGACCATACAATTTCTAAAATCCTCAGCGAGATAGGATTTTAACGGTCGACAGTGTCAAGAGCATACCGAGAATACACGGATGGTGGGAAAAAGAAGTAGCAACTCTGCAAAGTGCAAAGCACATTTAACTTAGAACAATCGTGCTGTGAGACATCTCAGCTGTATTGTACATGGTCAACGAAGCCAAATATTAGCTCAAATTACGACCTAGCTAAAGCAGGCGACAGTCGTACAGTCAGTAAAAAGATCGTGTATTGCTCCCTTCACCATATGGGCTTCGGATGCCGTAGACACACTAGGGTACCTTTCCTAAATGCATGCCATCGAGTTGCCATTCTAACCTGGGCAAGAGAATATAGACAATAGACACTAGTGGACATGAAATGTGTAGGAGTGATGAGTCTCGATCCATCTAATTAATACCGATGGAAGGCTCAGAATATGGCGAGGGAATCATGAATGTATGAATCCGGTGTGACAGATTGCACCTGTACAAGGCCGTGGAGGCTTAATCATGTTCTGGGATGCTTTCTTCTGGTTGTGTTTGCGATCTTTAGTACTTGTTCTTACCTCCCTTAATATGATTCTGTACGTGGAGTTGATGAGCTATCATCTCCATCCATTTATGTCCCTGTCATTCACACGGAAAGGCAATATCTCAGAAAGATAACTGCGCCTCTCACAGGTTACGGTTGGCTACTGGTTGGTTGGATGGATGAGCATTCCTCTGACTTCTCTGTCACAAATTGGTCACTTGAAAGCCCTGACTTGAATTCTACTGAGCATCTTTCCAAATTAGTATATCTTATTATTTAGAAATGTAGAGAATTGAAGTGTTATGTTCTATTCACTCGTTTTCCATGTTCAGAATGTCTGTTATGATGGTCGTATGAAATGTCGTCGCCTGTTATGATGTCAAAATGTCGACTGTTGTGATGGTTTCGTATGTAAGCATATGATTGAACTTATTATTTATTAGCCTTCCTAGCGATAAATACATTCCCTCTAATAACATATAGGTCATAGTTCATAGGTGTTCGCTTATTTAAGAGGTACAATACCCTGAAATCGTTACCTATCGATATATGTCTTTAGTTGGTATAATATAAAAGAGAAAAATATATCCCAATGTTGGAACAAACCTTTTCACTTGAAGTTCGGAATCACATCCAATGTGGCAATATGTAACAGTGGGATAACTTGTGTAAAATAGCGATTTAAAATATCTGAAGCGTAACTTTCACATCGTAAAAGCAAATTAGCACATCTGTAGCATAAACACGTTGGCTTAACTTTATCTTCGTTAGTGCTACGGCTGTAGCGTCCTCCTTGCTCCGTGTCTTGAAGCTAACGGAATATCGTGGCCGTAGTTGTTCAGGCATGTAACATAAGTGAGCGGAGCATAGTTGCACAGACCAGTTGTTGAAATTTTTAACGCATAATACACATCAATGTGCTGCCCCAAGGTTTCGCAAAGTCCATATCGATTTATCAGCAATAATTAAGTAAATGTAATAAAGGGTAAATAATGAAAAGTAGAAAAAACACTATGTACACTCAGTACATCGATCACCAAAACTCATTTTGGTGTATCGTTCTCGCTAATTATATAACGTAAGTTCATGTTACGCTAACCAGTTGATTTTATCTTAAAGAGGTGACTATTAAAGAATTAAAAATAGTTTTATATATTTTTGTATTGTGTATATATTTAGCTTCATTTTTACCCAGTCAAAGGTAGATGAAACCCTTTCCATCAGAGTGGCAGGTAAACATGATTCTCTGTGCTTTGCACTAATAAATCCAAGACAAATTCATGTTTTGAAAGTACTTTTTGTATAAAAAGTATTTTCCCAGAGTATTCAAGTATTTTCGTTTTAATAATAATAATCTCTGGTTATATATATATATATATATATGTACATATAAGTATTACGTTTATGCTTTGTATTACAAGAAACTCCCAAAAAAGGAACTTTTATTTGAATATGTATGGCAGCGGCAGTTTAGCGTTGGTTCCTTTTTCCACTTTTCCGCTTCCACTTTTATCCCAAAAAATAGCAAAAATCAGAGATATTAATTAAAAGTTCTTAAAACGCTAAATTTCGCCCTCATTTTTCCGAATGGCAACAGTATTGATATCATCAACAATGGCGACAGGGATACGACAGCAAGAATAGTTGCGTGCCATTATTGCTGATGTAATGAGAGAGAATTACCGATTTTATCAAAAAAATGAATAAAACAAAAATTTAAAAAGTCATTCGAATTTTGGAAACCTCGTTTCGAGGTGCACTGGCACTTGTCTGTATGCACCTATGTAGCAAATTCGTAGGCCTGGGTCTATCAGCTTACACGCAGACCGAACGAAAGACCATAGAATCTTCCCTCTATTGTGAGTAGAGTTATATATCAGAATACCTTTCATTGTTACATATTCAAAGAATCCTTTTAATAACGTTCGGAACAATGAATTTACCAATAATTGTTTTTGGCTTTGTTGAATTAAAACAAAGTTAATGTATACATTTTTAACAATGCTTATAAACCATAATCATTAGAGATATCAAGTCTAGTGGTGCTAAAATCTTACGTGTGGAGCTTATTTGCTTGTTATTTTTAATGCTGAAATCGCATTCGAACCATTTTTAGAAATGGAGTTCTTTTTTTTGACAGTATTGTGTTACGTTTTTATACCAACACCCTTTACCAACAGCCTATTGGGCATACTTATTTGTTTTGCGACTGCCTTCCTTTTGTTTTCTCGAAGAGAAGAGAGAATTCGGGAAAATAATGAGGAAAACTCTATTAACCGTAATGAACACAAGTTTAATGCCGGAAACAAGGTACGTAATTTAGATTTCCTTGATTCGTATGCTGATATTAATGAATTTAATGATGATTCCTTTGATGTGGACATAGACAGTGACACCGATCTCCTCGAAGTTAATAACGAAGCTTTTGATAATAACCTTCTTAAGTTGCATATTGATAGTGATACTGACCACATCGGCCATTTTGCCAAAGATTTCGATAATAATTCTTATGATGTGCACAATATCAGCGATCAAAAGCAATTTAATTACCTCCAAAAGGAAACAGAAAAGGATTTTGATTTTTCAAAACCTGATAACTCAGGTAATCAAATAGGCACGAATAGCAGTATAACCATCTTGAACCAGGAAGAATTTAGTTTGAATGCCTCTATTGAATCGTTGGATGCTGAATGCATTGTATCGCATAACGATCTTGGAGCACAAAGAGACATCGATTCTGGTAATCTCCTTAACACAAATAATGAACCAAAAATGAATGGCAAACTGGATCAAGAAGACAGAACAGAACTGAAACGAACTGAAGATTCTGAAGAACAGCTCGTTGATCTCGTCGTTGGTACCGTCCCTGTTATCTGCTTTGATGACGAGTACACTGAACATCCTTCTTCGAATCTCAGCAAGCGTTTCAAAATTTCAAACATAAGAAAAACATTACTGAAATATTTCTGCTTTAAAAATTTAAAAAAACAAAGGACTTAAAACATATTATATAGATCTGAGATAAATTCACAAAATTTCAGTTTGTATTCGTGATAAATTTGTTTGCCATGACACCAATCTCGACTGACCAGAACTCCCCTAAAAATTGGACATTGACTGACCACTGACTGACTAAATGACAATCTCATTGACTAAAAGTAGGACGTTGTCTGACCAGTGACTGACTAAAAATTAGACATTTTCTGACCAGTCACTAACTGACGATCACATTGACTGACCAGGGCCTGCGTAAAAATTGGACATTGACTGACTATGTGACGGTCTCCTTGATTGCCCGTTGACTGACTAAAAATTGGACATTGTCTGACCAGTGACTGACTAACTGGCTATCTCTTTTACAGGCCGGAGACTGACTAAATTTGGACATTGACTGAGTGACGATCTCATTGACTGAGCACTGACAGACTAAAATTTGGACATTCACTGAACAGGAACTGAGAAAGTGAAGATCTCCTTCCCTGACCATTGAATGAATAAAAATTGGACATTGACTGACTAAGTGACGATCTCATTGACGGCCTAGTGACTGAGTGACGATCTGATTAACTGACCAGTGACAGAATAAAAATTGGACATTCACTGAAAATCGACTGAGAAAGTGAAGATCTCTTTGCCTGACCAGTGACTGAATAAAAATTGAACATTGACTGACCAATGACTGACTAAGTGACGTCCTTATTGACTAAGCATTGGATTTGGACGGAAGAAATTGCCTTTTTCGATAAGAGAGAGGAAAGAAGTTTTCAGTCCAATCGATTGCGCTACAGCTGAAATGGAAAGAGAAAATCATTTTAAAATTCTTTTCTAGAGCTACATTTCAGAACTGCAAAATTTAAATGAAATTATATGGTAACCTGAAATTAAAATATTATTTGCAGTTAAATGCTGTTGCTAAATTTGTTTTTCTTGTCCTCTTAAATTAATTTACTAATTTACACACCATATTCAGTTATGATTTACCAATATGCTCTATTTTAACTATAACTTCTCATTGAATTAAGTTAAGCTGTAGCTATTATTGAAATTTTTCTTAGGCATATTTTGCCTTGTTGTCTGTGCTCCCAATTCGAAGTGACCGTCAGCTACTTCCTTTTTGTTTTTCCTATGTGATTTGTCGGCATTTCGTACAAAAAACCTCCAGATTATCATTAAAACACGAATAAGGATGTTATTTTGTATTTTAGATTTTTTCTCTCTGTGGCCTTTATGTCAAAACTTACTAGAAATAATAAATGAGAATATATTGCTTTCTTTTGAAACGAAGTATTTTCAATATGTGTCCCATAGCAGTATGCCCTGTGTTTAAGAATGCTAAGAGTTTTACCCTGTTTGATTCTCCGCCAACGTGCTGGCTGCATGGTTCGCTTCTGCAGTTTTCCTTATCTCGATGTACATAAGAAGATTTCCCATAGAACGTTCTCCGCTAAGCCATCCCTCGCGCCAGGCAGGTAACCATCCTTTTCTTTGCCCTTTTCAAATAACCTAACTTTTACTCAAAGAAATCAGTCATGACATGAAATTTGGAAGAAATTAATTTAAATAACTTTTATAAAAATGTCTCGATTGGATATATACTGGCAGTTAAAGAATTTACACCCCACAGATACACCCAAAACAAATATTAAACTGAAAGCTTTCAGACTTTGTATTGCGCCCAAAGGGATCATTTTTTCATTTGCAGAAATAAACGTTTATACAGAATTCGAGCTAATGTCCCTCTGGGTTAAAAATATTTAAAAACAGCGTATTTTATAAATTAGAAAATGAACCTTTCATATACTTTCATATATTTGAATAAATATTTATGAGGCATTATTAATAAAAATGAGAATAAAGGAAACCCTATGAATAATCCTGAAACGTTTAGTCTGAAATTTAAAATTCAACGTAACTATCGCAAATAACTGAGTGCAGGGGGTGTTCATGTACCCTTTTAAGGATTTTGCAAAGAATTATATATATAAACAAACGTTATAATTTCATTTTCTAATATATTCCGGCTGAGAGCCCTTTTGTTGAACTATCATATTACATCTTGATTTGTAAGGGAAAAGTATTTAAGGAATAAAACTTTAGTTTATGTAAATAATGAGAATAATATAAATACGAAGAAATGAAAAAATATAAGTGCTTTACAAGTAAATGAAATTGGTATAATGCTTTTAAAAGTACTGTGGTTTTTTTCCAGTTCCGCTTTCCGAAATGTTTCATTAATTCCCCTTTGCTTCTGATCGCTCAACAAACGCACACACGACTGTCTTTCTTTATGTCTCGTGATCACAACGTCTGTTCCTGTATGATTAAATCCTGTATTGATTCCTGTATGATTAAATCTACATAATAACAGGACCGAGTAATTCTAAATTAAAATGTAATCTTAATTATCTAATTAATCTTAATTCTAAATCAAAATGTAATCTTTAAAAAAATTTATACAAAATGAAATTTAGAATTGTACACAGCCCCTTAAAGAATAAAATATCATATATTTCACATCTACGGCCTAGAAACAGCATCTACAGCTTTACTGACTGGGAATATCATTTTACGGATTATTATTAACTAGGAGTATGATATACGACTTTAAGAATTGGGAATATGATTTGGCCTTTACGACAAACTGTTAAAAAAATAATCGACGTAACCTCTACATTGATAAGCATAATGGACAATGTTCCAAAGACCTAGTTTAAATTTATATGTGATTATCCACATAACACAATCGTATGATTAATTCTATTCACTTTAAGTATCTTTTATAGAATATTTCACATTTAGTACATTTGTATAACATATTTCATTGCCTTACGTTTAGTAAGGCAATTTTCTTATGTAAAAGCTAAGTAATGTTCATTAATTTTAAAAGTTATATAAACTTGTGGTGATATTTATGATATGACACTAAATAGTTTGCTATAAGATTTGGAAAAATAAGAAAATAGCCATACATTTTCTAGAAACATTTAATTTTTTCTGGAAACATGTTTACTGGAACATTTTTTCCAGGAAAAATTTTCAGGGACATTTTTTTAACACCGTGCGTAATAACAGTACCGTGTGCAATAAATTTTCGTAATGATAATTTTTATGAAATAATACAGTTGTCCATTTATCCGCACTTCCTGTTATGTTCACTTCAAGTATACATTATTTCTAAAAAACAAAACAAAAAAAAAAAAAAAAAAAAAAAAAGCTGCATGAAGATTTTCGTGATTTTCCTAAAGTATAATGTGCATATGAACCAGTTCCTGAGAATGTACTCCCCAAAGGAATCCCACCCCCTTAAGCAGATAGCCGTAGTGTGCTTTGGTGGTGTGTGTTGGTGTATTTAATTATGGCAAAGCACACTAGGGCTATCTGCCTAAGGGAACAGATAGCCTTTGTGGAGGACTTTCTAATAGTGTGCTTTGGTATAATCTAATAAATCCAAATCCTACTGAAATATTATGCATAGCTGACTTTCTTCATAACTAACAAATCGTCATTCAAGTAACTGACTGCACACTGTGCATGGAAATTTTAATGACATTTTAAGAATAAACTGAAACAAAACAAGAAATAATTTTCGCTATAAGAGTATAGGACTACCAAAAGTGAAGAAAATAATCTCAAAATTAACATAGATTTTTTTTTTTTTTATAAATAAGGTCATGCAGTTACTTACCTTCCTTTTTCTAATCTTTTTTTAGATAATACTTTTCATAAAAAGTTACTAGTAAAAACTTTATAAAAATGATTTATTAATGACCATTGTTAGTTAGATATGTCGGTTTAAAATTCTATTAAGTGCTATAAGTTGCGTTAATTTTCTATGCTTAAGTCTCCTTCTTACTTTTTCAGCTAAAATTTATTAGTTAATAAAAAATATGAAAGAAAAAATTATCCTTCTTTCTATCTTGCGCTCATAAATCATTACGGGAATATCCATTTATAGTTATTAAAGCCTGAAAAAAGCATATCTGCGAAGTTATCGTCATGCGATGATTTGTATATACTTTATTTTTTACCACGATATTTTCGACGACGATGTTTTTAAACTGCGAATTTTTTGAACCGCTTTATTTTCGACGACGATATTTTGTACCACGATGTTTTAGGACTGCGATGTTTTCTCTTTGCGATGTTTTCTTCCACGATGTTTTGTAGCACGACGTTTTCGCCTTGCGTTGTTTTCTCCGCGACGTTTTCGTCCGCGATGTTTTTGCCGCGATGTGTTCGTCTGTAACCATATTAGATTTAAAAAATATTCAATTGCTCGATACATAAAACATACGAAACAGATTGTATAACCAGATGCTTGTGTGCTACATTATATTAATTTAAAAATATCTTAATTTAATTTAAAGACAAACATATTTCGTCAGTATAGTGGTTAGGCATTCTGATTGCCGTAACGATGCGCTCGAGTTTGAATCCCGGAGAAGGTATGATTGTAACCCTTCAAAGGACACAACAGTTCCGTCCCTTGTAGTGGCTCAAGAAATAAAGCTTTCGGCCATTAAAAAAATACTCGTGTAAAATTTAAATGTTTAGTACCGGTTGGTTTAGATTTTGAATAACCTGTACGGAATTCTAAGCCATTTAGTAATCCGCCCCATTTCTTCCGGAGCAAAATGTATTTCTAAAGGTGGAAGGAAAAATATAAAGATCTAAAATGTGAAGTATTTATTGGATCGCTAGAAATTTCAGACTCCCTATTGTTCACCCTGTTAAATGTCTGAAAGGTAAGAAATTTAAATGTATTTTTATTGCATTAAATTGTACTTTTATTTCGATTTTAATCCGACTTCCGACTTTTGTCAATCAACCTCCATCCTCCCAAGCAATAATCACATGTATGAAAGAAGTGGCTAAACATAGAAGTACTCCTTCGCTCCATAACGTAACTGATAGGACTTTTGCTTGCACAGCACGGTAAGAGCCTGTTAGCTGCATTTATAATTATCTGAGACTTTCATTTTTTGGCTACAGAAATATACGATTTTTTAAATACAGTTTTGTTCTAAGAATGATTTGGCTATCTACGTATTCCTCCTGTGTAAACGAGAATTTTATTTTACTTCTTTTTTTTTTTTTTTTTTTTTTTTTTTTGACTGCAGGTTTTGGTCTTGCCATATGAGCTGATAATTTGACCGTGCAATTTAAAGTCTTCCGTTTAACCTAAAATTCATATTTAATTTTAAGGCTAAACTTCGCTTTTCGATAAATTAACCACTTTAACACGCGGATTTATGATTCCTTTAAAGCCCGTTTCTGCGACCTTTGCAAAATACGCTCTGTGCAAAAGCAACTGCGGTCGTCTTTTCATCTCCTAGAATTAGCTTGCTTTAATTCTCTTCAAATTTAAACGTTCAGGCGATGCGTTCGTTCTGCGAAGAGATTAGTCCTTTATTGGGATAGTAAAAACTATTCAAACGATTTAGTACTTTATCTCCTTTATGATATAGCTTATGAACGTGTTATGCCGCTACTGAAGAACTGCAGACGACTTCGAGGTGAGGCACGTGGAATCCAGGTTATAACTACTTTCCCATTTCCCGTAATACGTACCATTATGAACATAAGGAACAGTTTGGACGGTAAAAATGAAACGAAAGCGACAAATAATTCGTTATCTCCACTGAACGTGTGCAGGTGCGAGAAATATTTTCTCAAATGGTAAAGGTCTCTTCGAAATGACCGCTGTTAGGCCTATTGGAGGTGCATAAAATTTAGTTGCATCAAAACTTAAGTTTCTCACGTCTTCGTCTGCCTATGAGTCGATCCTTAGTCATTGTCTTTCGGTAACAGTGATATGAACTTTCCACCAAGCTGTAAAATAATGTAATTGTTTCTCTTGTTTTGTGAATATGTTAATCAAATTCTGCTTGTAGTGCTGAAAAGTGAATTTTCACTAAAGAATCTTATATTCTTCCTTTGGTGTTAGATGTTGTAATGCGTAAATCTATCCTCAGATTTAAGGTACAAGTAATATACAGCATATCTGTTAGTATGCAAATTATAAAGTAGCCAAATAGGAGATGTGACGAAGATAGCATAAGGAGAAAACTAATTTTACTTGTTAAATTCAACGGAAGGGAAAATGAGCCTAATTATATCTACATGGTAAGGGGGGCTCGCTCCAACGCCAATGATTTCAAATTACGGAGTGCCCATGGTTTAAAACCATTTACCTCCTAATCAGAATTAAATAAAGTGAGCAGAAATAAGAAATTTGCATAAGTTAGTTTACTTGATGCAAGCTAGAGGGAGCCACATATGCTCGACAAAGGTTAGGGATAGAGATAAATATAAACAATTGATAAAATAAAATATTAGCTTTTATAATCCTTTTACAAAATTTTTAACATTTTGCGACAGACCTGGTGAGTACACACGATTATTTTTTATGCCGTTTCCTAAAAAAGCCGAACCGTTCAGGGGGTTAATCTGGTTACTGAGATAATTATAACGTGATAATTTATTCCTGCTATATTTATGCCAATCATAAGCACTGAAACGTTTTAGAACGTCATCTTGCTCTTAAATCGTAATAACATTCTTTAACCCTGCATTATCCGATATTAATTATTAAATCAAATATAAAACTGGAATTTAAAAAATATTATTAAATACCATTTCTAGCATTAAAAAAATTTGCATGAAATGGTAGCACATGTATCATCTCCGAATTATCGGAGATACAAAACAAGATTAAAAAAAGTCAACAATGATATGTACTTAGATAGAACCCTGTAGCTAATTCCTATAAATGTTTAGATGTTTACATAGATAAGTCCTTCAACTTCAAAGATCATATTTCTTACATCTTAAACAAAGCAAATTCAGCCTACATGGCAATTTATCCTATTATCGGCAAAAAATCAAAGCACAGTCTAAAAATAAAGAAAATGCTTTACATATCTCTAATTCGACCAATCATGCTATATGCAGCGCCGACCTTGGCAATCTCCAACAAAACTGAGCGCAAAAAACTGGATATACTTCAAAATAAAATTTTACGTAGCATTGTGAATGCACCTTGGTACGTGAGAAAATCTGTAATTCATAACGACCTGGATATTGCATCTGTGCATAACTTTATACTGATGACAGCTCACAACATCTTCGAGAAGATGAAAGATAGTCAGTATAACGCAATTAAACAAATGTTGGATTATGATCCAACCATTGAATACACTGTCAAACGCCCAAGGACAATTCATCACAATTCGTCATGGTTTAATTTTAAAATTTACTTGAACTCTGAATGTTTTTCGCACTGACCACAGGTCATTAACTTTGCTTAATTTTCTCCGATCGAGAAATTGGACTCTATCCCATTATTTGTGTTACATCTTATACTTATGTTAATTAAAAACTTTTTTTATTCAAGATTTTTATGTTTCATTACGGCCTATCTAGCTACTGCATACTTCTGAAGGACTTTGAACTCTTATGCCATTAACAGCTTCGAACTGTCTTCGGTTCTTTTGTTGAGTTGAGATGAGAAAGGCATGTCTTTTGAGATTATAAAAATTATGTTGTCATTCACTTCTTTCTATCAATTAGCTATAAAGTTGCACGTATTTTGCAGAAATTTAACTTTCGGGTCGTTTATTCTCCCATCAATAAAATTCCGAGTTCCATACTCAAGGACCCCATTCCGAATATGAATTCCTGGGGTATTTGCAGGATTCCTTGCCAGTGTGGCTTAATTTACATTGGCCAAACTAAGAGAGCCTTAAACTTTCGCGTTAAGGAACATGAGGCATATGTTAGAAAAAAGGAAACACAGAAGTCTTCTGTTGCACAACATTGTTGGTCCGAAAATCACACTTTCAATTTTTCTGCTGCCAAAATTATTCAAAAAACATCTTCAATTGTTGAACTGGATTTTCTAGAGGCATTTTACATTCAAAAAAATCTTTCTGTTCTAGTTAACTACCCTAATTCCAATTCATTTTTGCCTACAGCCTTTAAAGAAATTATATGTTAGTTCTGTTTTCATAAACAGATGGCGCCAGTGGCTTATCTCCTGTCCAGGCTTTCTTATCTTATCCTATCATTATATCTTATCTCGTTCATTTGCGCTTTTGCAGCTGAGAATGATGGTTCGGTAAAACCATCGAAACTAGTTCTATGAAAATTTGAAAATATAACGCTGATTTTTGTTGTTGGACTTCTAAATTTATAAATACAGCATGCTAAAATTTGTTGTCAATACGGAAGATCTATTTCTGCAAATATTATGCGAAAAGGGGTTGGATTTAGAATTTTTCAAAAGTCAAATATGAAAAAAACGCGTTTGTCCGATCGTTTTTGAATTGCCCAGATGTCACATGTGGCCATGTCTGGGCGCTTTGGCGTTAAGTCCTGTTCACCAAAATACGGCAGACGATATTGGTAGGTAGCATTATTCAGGATTAGTCAAATACTTGTAGCGTGGATGATTCCTGCCTTTGTTCTCCCTGAAAACTGGTAGTGTTGAGCCCACGCACGCTCTCGGTGGTAGTAGTGGTTATAGAGAACATTTTTAAGTCTCCTGTCTCGGATGAGCTTAAATTTACCTCTCACAGATGCTCGAGTGGTCACCTACCATCTGCCTAATATAAGGACTTCTCACCTGTGACCGCTCCGCGTAGGGCCAAATAGGCGAAGCATGTATGACAATTATTATCGCCATCATTATTATGTAATACGTTAAAACCGTTTTTGCTTCGTAACTTAAAAAGCTAACAATTTTTTGCACAACAATTTTCTTCCCTTTGCATACCCGAATCTGAATAGTCTGAATTGTAGGAGAAGTAGTGAATTGGATAATATCTTTGTTTTCAGAATGGTCAGTATTCGCGTATAGTAAGTTTAAAGAAATGAAATTGTTTTACCAATTTGGTGTAATATCATTCTGATATTATAAATGCTGTAATGAAAAGTTCGAGTGTTTCCTTTAAAATAACGTCCTCAGTATAAACACAG
Organism: Stegodyphus dumicola; assembly: GCF_044657685.1. Lineage (NCBI taxonomy): Eukaryota > Metazoa > Arthropoda > Arachnida > Araneae > Eresidae > Stegodyphus > Stegodyphus dumicola. The sequence continues at coordinate 12,305,611 of NC_140772.1, read as the reverse complement.
AGAGTTCAACACTTATTGCTACAATTTTCTGGTGAAAATGTAACTATAACGCTAAATATGTTTTTTTATTCATAAACGGTAACATCAGATATAGCTATACGTATAAATACGAACTGGTGCCAAATAACGTTTAGATACTGCGTATCTGTCAGTTACCGAGCGCTTAAAACACCTTCAAATGCTGGTAACTGGACATGATTTCAAATCCAGGCTTACTTGTTGGTTGTATAGCATTAACACGCCCTGGATGGTGTTAGAAGCCCCCTCACTCAGGGCAGATTTTCCTGCAGACTGAGAGCTCTTCTGTGCTTTTTCTTGTTAAAAGAATGTAATTTAACTTTGAAAACTATGCGTCACACGCTTTAAAATAGCAGGAGTAACGGTGCAATATATTCTGAGTGCATATTTTAACATGATAATAAACTCAGCCACTAATTTGTGATCGCGTTTCTCGTGACGTAAGAACAAGAAGTAAACAGAACTGATTCAGACATAATGCGTCTCAAAGTTTTCTTAGGCCCACCAGCGGCCGAGCGGTAAAATCGCTGAACATTGGTTGTTCGATCCGAGGTTCGAATGCCGCAAACAGACTGGCTGCATGGGCGTTTTCGTGGTTTTCTCCATGTGTAAACGTGTATACGAGCCAGTTTCGCTTAGAACGTCCTCCACGAAGGCATCCCTCCCCTTAGGCAGATAGCCTTCGAGGCTTTGCCATAATCACACACACACACAAAGTTTTTTACTTTTTCTGTATTTTATCTTAAAGTACACACCTTTATGGTGGACTAATTTGATGAGCCTTTATGTGAGAGGCCCTTCGTGGGATTCCGTGATAAGCTGTAGTAAAAGCGGAATTAATTCCAGCTGTAAACCAGAATATGCAACCAAAGCATCAGAACTGAGTTTTCTCTCTCCAACTTTCGCTGGTCGGCGCGATTATCGTGCGTTCCGCAAGACTCATTCCGGCTGTCGAATGCAGTTGCTCTACGCGGTAGTTAGACAGAATTACGAAAATTTTCTGAAAGAACAACCAAAAACATTTTCGCATTCTCACCAGCACTATTTCAACACGAGCCCAAAAATTGGCTTTACGAGAAAACTTTCCAATAGTGAACGAAAATTGTGAAAATTGAAATTGAAAATTTTAACTTAACGAATTTTATTCCTTTAGCGGTGATTGTTGATATATTACACGTGCATTTATTTTGAAAGATACATACTAAAACGTATTAAACTAGGAATGAAATTGTCTCGCAGTTAATAGTATTAATAAAAAAAGGAAAGAGCTAATTCACTACAATATGGTTTTATTAACTATTAGTTGCTTAGACAGGAAAAGTCACGTTCTCTATCAAAAATATTCTTGATTTGAACTCTAAAATCCAAGTCACTCGGAAATTTGAAACTGGTATATCACTACCAGTTTCAAATTTCAAACTAAACAATCAATTACCTTTTTTAGTTTTAGATTAGCCATCCATTACCTGCCAATTAAAATGCAGTGACTCTTAAAGCGAGCACTTCTGATAGCGACAAGCAAAAATTCAACCTTATACCTTCAATGACTGAAAGTTATTTTTTTTTATTTTTCATGTTTTATTTTTAATGCTTTTTAATTTTTAATGTTTTATTTTTAATGGTTAATGTGGTTACATTATATTTGTTTTTCATTTTAAGCACTTTTGCTGCGTCGTACTGGTAATTTTCCCTACGACAAAGAACTTCTCTAATATCAGTAGCTAAAGAGAAACAAAAGGTCTCAGTTCTGGAAATTTCGAGTTCCAGTTCCGAATCAGCTACGTCGTAAGCGCTACGATACCCATACGAGATGGATTCATTTACAAACGACGCAGCTTAAAAAAATTATTACGTATTTTAGATTAGAGAGCGAAAATTTAAAATTATTGCTAATTATAATTATGATTTTCACTTACATATTTTTATCTCATAATTTTTATTTACATATTTTTTATTCTTACACATAAAATTTCCTTACTACTGCATTAATGCTTTCGCTAAGAAGTATTTTCTATTGCCAAGTCTGTTTCATTTTGAAGGGTGGATATGTAAGAGTGAACTCTTAGTACTCAGATATCTCAGGGCTACCTTTTAAAGCTCATTCAACGTGCATGAGATGGATGCTTCGCATAGCTTTTAAGGAAACCGCTATGCTCAGTCAGTGACTGTCGATTTTAAGTTAAATACTCTTTGCATTACTTTGTGTTTAACAGTCTTAGTTTAAATACTGATTATACTCTGTGATATTGTGAAGAATTGTACAGCTATATTTTTTGGCAACTTCCAGAATACTGAGGTGTTTCTTTTGGTAAAATAACTTTTATCAATCTATCATCGTACTTGAATGTATTCAATCTATTACGAACCCGTACCCACACAATAATATATTATCAGAAGAAAACGATATGAAAAACATATCTTAATGCTTTTGAGCAATATTATGCTTTAAACAAATTATACGTGGATCGTGAGATCAATATGTTAATCAGCTGTTTATTATATTTGAATTGTGAGTTCACTATATCAATAATGTGTGAGTTATGCGTTAATTATGTTTGAAATGTGAGATTAAATACTGCTTCTTTGTTCTTGTAAAATATTGTATGAAATAACTGCGACTTCGAAATAAAAGTTAATTTTATCTTTTGGAATGTTCAAAATGTCTGCAAAAAATTTATTTAACGTTGCACGCGTTCATCTCTATTACATCAGTATCACGTCACTATTCTTTTACTATTAAAATACTTCAAAATTCCTTTCTCAGGATTTATGGGTACGTGTTGCTGCTCAAACAGAGGATATTTCTGTACATGCTAATCATTCCCCTCTCTCTACTCCTCTCTTGCTCTCTACATGTCTATATATAATATATTAATATATGACAACATATATATGTAATAAAAAAGGACTTTGCCATACTCATGGTATTGGTCGTCGAAGGTTGAACCCGTAAAAAAGAGCAAGAATTTTAATTGAGTACAGTGCTAATCTGTAATGAATAGAAAACTGGCAGCCGAGGCAAATTAAATCTTTATTTTATTTTCAGTAAATATATTACGTCCGCAAACAACTTGGAACATTTATATGTGCCTATTTAAAAATGTTTGAATTTTTGATAGATTCGCAATAAGAAGAAAGCCGCCGACAGCAAACCATCTATGTGGAAGAGTAAAAAGCGAGTGTCTTATGTTCAGGATTTTGGAATCTTAATTCAGGCTGAGTTGCACTCTTTCATTGCCACATTGCGAATGATTTTTTTTAGCTCAATCCAAAATGAATCCGCTTGAACTTTGCACAATGAAATACTTTAAATTATTTCTAAACATTTTCAACGAAGTTGCAGAAATAAAATATAAAAGCAATTTGTTGATAATTCTTTTGGAGGGAATTTATAAGAAAGGTTAGTCATTATACAGATTTTTGGAAAAGCATATAGAATCATTAAATTTACCTCCAGTCTCGAAACTCTATCATCAATTTACATCAGAGAAGTTACGAAACTGGTAAAACATTATGAGACGATTATGTTTTGTAGCTCATTTCAACGTGCATGAGATGGATGGTTCGCATAGGTTTTAAAGGAACCGCTATGTTCAATGACTGTCGATTTTAAGCGAATATTGCACTGTGTTTGAGTAAAAAGTGGTGATTCAGGTCTAATCGACGGAACTATTACACCTGTAAACAAATTAAAGGAAAACTCTTTCCAATATCTTCAAGAACAAATTTGAGATAAATTATAAGAAAAATATTAATGCATTTTCTTCTTAGAAGTGTTACACGTTTACCACACCCATTACATTTTTATAACAATGAAATTTCTTATATGAATTGATGAATTGATTTCCGTTTGTTGTTGTAATTCACTTATAAATTAAACGTGGCTAGAAAATTCAAGCGGCAGTGATGACTGATTCTCGTCTGTCTCTTTTTAATCTGATTTTCGTCTATTGATATATCATCTAAGAATAATTTTTTCAATAAAGATGTCGATTGAGTGAAATCAGAAGATTAAAGGAGCACATCTCAAGGTGAAATGCATGTAAGAAAAAAAAGGAAAGTTTAAAATTTAAATTTTATTTCGGTAGAAATTCTTGCTCTGGAACAGAACATGCAATGTTAACCTGGCTCTTAAATTTCAAGAATCCCGAATCTAATAGTCAGGTGGCCAAGTAGCCTTGTGGATGTGGAGAATCTAAGAGTATGACATAAATATCCGTCATCGGAAGGGATCATCACATGGAAAGCTCGATGCCTTGTCTAGAAGACCCTGCCCAGAAAACTGTCGATGTTTTTCGAGGATCGAAGCGAAATATGAGCTGCTTAATCCGGTTGTACGTCAAGTTACGGATTTAACATCGCGTGACCGAGACCATTGGATGGACGAAGAAGTCAAGAAAGACAAGCTGGAAGGAAGCAGCATTAAACTCCTAATCGATTTCATGGAAACTTTAAATATAATACCTACCCGCCAGCACATTTCTATCTAAAACCCCTTTCAGAAATGTGTGATTCAGAGTACCTATTTTTCATTTTTCAGTTTGTTTTTACCCTTTGAACAAATCAAAAAAACGGAAAGAAAGAAAAGAAATATGTGCAAAATAGAGGGTTTTTTTTAATGATTGTTAATGCCATATACTAATAATATATATATAATAAAAAGTATTGCGCTCTTTGGGACTCACTCCATATTCGAAATGGTGTTTTGTACCGGAAATGTGAGTTAGATGATGGGAAGGCATACCGATGCGGCTGGTGCTTCCAAGATCCTGGATCGCAGACTTGCTTAAAAAATTGCATAGCAGTCCAACAGGAGGTCACCTCGGAATAACGAAAACTTTGTACATAAAAGTTCGAAACGGTTCTACTGGAGTAATGCAAGAGCTGATGTGCAGAATTGGTGCCGATCCTGCGATGTTTGCGCAGGTCGGAGAGGACCAATGAAACTTGGCCGAGGAAAGCGGCAACGTTACAGTGTAGCAGCGCCTTTTGAATACATTGTCTCTGACATCCTGGGATCTCTGCCACGAATTGCTGATGACAACAAATGCATCATCTTTGTCATTAATTACCTCCTTAAGTGGCCTGAAGCGTATCGAATTCCTGATACAAAGGCTACCACCGTAGTTTCAAGTGACGGCTGACTGTACTCTGTGATGCTGGGGAAAGTGGTACGACTATTTTTGTGGAATGTTCCAGAAATCTGAAGTTTTTCTTTTGATGACGTAAACTTATATGTAGGACTATAAATGTATAGAGTGTAATTGTATGGACTATAAATGTCCGTTTCACTTTTCAAATTGTTGCCACCAAGTAATATTGCCATGAATTATATTTGAAGAAGTTAAATAAGGAAGGGCCTGCATGAATTTATGTATGTTCTCACACTGAAATAACAACGGTATCTAGAACCATCAAATTTTGAATAGCGTAGACTTTCCTCTAAATTTGGGCACGTGGAAGCCCGGATTTAGAAATTGTTTTATTGTCAGTTTCACATTTTGTAAAACTTTAACGAATGTTAATTCAACAATTTCAGAGTGCATAGCGTTGTAGGAAAAATAATATATTTAGCTGCTGCTCACGAGAGTGTCTATCCGAATTTCTAAAAATATGCCGTTTGCAAATATGTTTTTCCCAAAGGGACATTAGCCGAAATGCTCCCGAAACATATATGTGTGTGTAAATGAAGAAAACTTACGTTTAGCGTAATATAAAATCTGAAATCTTTCAAATTTTTTTAAAATTTAAACTTTATTTTTGTTTTAATTTGTTGATGCTCAAAATGTCAAGTGCAACAAATCATTAGGAAGTACTCATTATTTGTTTGAACTTTAATGTTTTAAGTTATATCACTTGAAGAGTCGATTTGAAGCATAAAACTATGAATAATTAATTTGCATTTTCATAGTTTTTAATTTCAAATGTTTTAAATACTTTCAGCATATTCTAAAATTTCAATTTACATTTTACTTCTTTCTAAAATTTAATTATCCTAATGCTTTATTTTCAAATTCTTTTTAAACACGTTTTCTAATATACCATATTCTTTTAGTTTCTGATTTTACGTTTTAACTTATAAGAACTGTTAATACTTAATGAGAAAAAGAAGCTTGTACTGTTTAGTGAACACAAAACTGAAAAAAATTTATTCGTTGAAATTTAAGTCGAGATATGCATTTTTAGTTGAAAAATTTGAAATCGAATTTTTGGAAACAAGCTTTGGTTCGAAGAAGTAATGAATTTAAATTCAAATATTATCCAATCTCGTACCTAATATGAATTAATTCAAAATTGATGACCACCAGTTTTTTCATCTTCTTCCATGGTATAAATTCTGAAAATTTTTAGGAAATTTCCAGAACTTGGCTCTACGGGCTCATTATTAAACGAAACCGCGTTGTCTCTTTGAGGCTAAGCGCTGGTTATTAACATACATTTAAGATCACTCTTTTCTTAGTAGTATGCGAAGGCATCCCTCCCATTAGGCAGACAGCCCTCGTGTGCTTTGCCATAATTAAACACACCACAACACCACTTCCTTAGAAGATGAGCTGCCACCGTTGTTTGCCATTTGCATTCCCGATGCGTTTCGGACCTTTGTAATGCGAGTGAATAGAATTCAGTTAAGTTTAGAACTCTTACTCAGTTTGATCGGTTTGTAGGAGATAAAGTTACTATAGTGGGCATTTTCAAATGGCATTGTTAAAAATGGAATTAAAGCCATGCACAGTTATAAAGAAGTTTTAGCACAGCACCCCGAAATAGTAGTAGTAAATGTGTCGTAGTTTAGTGACTGTTGTTGCATTTTTCTGTTTTAAAGACGAAGGTCTTTCAACGATGTTTTTAGCACAAATAAATTTAGGAACTTAATAATAAGTGGTTATTATTTTAAGGAGCTGGCTGCAGCGTATTGCCTATTACCTTTAGAGTAGTCAAGCTTTTATAAACTGTGGGATGAATATTGTAATCGTAAAAATGTGTGAATCAAATATTGCCTCTTCAGAATTTCTTTATCCAACAATAAAATTATGTTCAACCAGTCCAATCCCTGTTTGGAAATCCATCAATCCATCTACGCAATAAAGCCTTCGCAGTTATTACAATGGAAACGCATTGCAGCTATTCCTAAATTATTTCGGAATGGATATTTTCTCACATACCTATTCCCAAACAAATATTATATCCCATTGCCAAACGGGTATTTTATCTAATATCCATTTATTAAATTCAAGAACGAGTTCCGCTTCAAATTCAGAAAGAAAGTCGAAAATAATAAAATAGAGTTTTTTCGCTTTATATCTCAAGTGAAATCATTTCCATTATAGTGATGATTTCAGAGGATTTCAGCGAACTGGAATATTTTCGTATTTAAAATAAAGGGCTAAAGCGATGCACTGTAATTAAAATTTTTCCAATTAATAATCTTACTTCGTTCAGAATAAATATTTCCTAATTATGTAAAGCTACTATTAAAATCGATAACTAAGATATTTTCTGGTTATAGAAAATTATATTTATGATCACAGTTTTCAAAGAAAAGAAAATATACGTTGATCAAATATTTCAAATTTCCAATGCTTTTGAAGAGAAACATCCAGCAGAATTAAAATTTCCGTTATACTACCACAAAGAGATGCAGAATGGGATCATTTTACAAAGGTGCCAAACAAGAGAATTACTACTTAAGTAAAAAAATACTCCCTAAAGCACTAAAAGGAAATAAATTAGTACCTAATTAGGATTACTGCTTATAAGCAAATTTTAATGTTTTTAAAAATTACTTAATTATTTTTGAATTTTAAAGTGCTTTATTGCTTAAATAAACCTCTCACATGAATAAAAGTTTTGGAATTTTATTTATTTATTTTTTTGACACGAAATACACCATTCAAAATCAAGAATCCTTCAAATACAATCAAAATGATAATTTTGTATTTGAAGTTGAAAATAAATATCCGTATGAATATCGAATGCAGATAAATGTATCAACAATTTAATCGATGCATATAAGATTTTTAGATTTTTGCTTAAACGTAAAAATTAGTTCTCAGCTATCAGTTGAGAATAAAAAAAATACTTAATTGTTTTAATTTCACTCACTCTGTTACGAGTGAGGGAAAGCAGCGTTTGTGTAGGAGAGGCTTCGCAAACCGTATTCGAGTAAAACAGTATCGTGTTCAATTTATGCGCCGATAGATTCACAAAGATGTATTTACATATAGTCATGTTATCTATCGGGATCGATCGACATTTATTATGGAATTTTTAAAATTTTAAAGAAACAATTAAACATATTATTAGTACTTCGCATGAGTTGAATCTTGTTTTCACACTGTGTGCAACAAGTTAAAAAAATGACATACATTTTATTTTTTACTAGATAAGGTTATAACTGGTGTCTATTGTTTTGTTACTACATTTCGGAAAAGAAGTAAATATACACCGTATACATAAAATATATATATAACTCTTTCCTATGCCTCCAAGCGTTCCACAAATTCCACATGCACCATGATATGCATAGAAACTTCCTTGAAACGTTTTTTGGAATTCCCAATTATGCGATTCACTTATTTAGGAGTTCACGACTTGCCACTACTGATAGAAAATAGTTGTGTAGCCAAACATATCTCATCTTCATTAGTGTATGGCCCAGGGAAGGTAAAAGGTTGCACTAATTTTGATTAAAGCTTTAAAGAAAAACCAGCCTGCATGCTATAACTGCTGAACGCCTACATTCAAGCGAGTATCTGAGCGTTTCTGTTTCTTTTATTATTTGCCACGGTATATATGCAGCTTCCTGTATTATTTAAGCAGGTGAAAATTAAATGCTACTTCTTTTTTACTTATAGTGAGAGACCGATCAACAGCGGAGCGGTAAATTGCGGAACACCGGTAGTTTGCTGCAGGTCGAATCGCAGAAAGAAAAAGGACGGATATTCGGTAAGGTTAAAATTGTAAAAAATTATCTAGAAAAACTATATTGATAATTAAGACGTTAGGCTTAGAACACTAACTGCTAAACTTTCATATTTTTGAAAGTAGTTTACCAGCAATTATTTAAATACTTTAATTAGTAAAAACTTACTGTAAGGGCTTTACAAAGGAGCTCCTGAATGAAACATCAGTGAATGCGTCTCTAGGTAAGGAATTCAGAATTTCTTTATTCAGTCTATTTTATGTCAAGTGCACAGTCATCGAAGCACAAGCTTTCAATCAAATTTCCCAAATGTTTCCTAAAATATTTTGCGGTGAACAACAGCATGAAAAAAAAATAGAAGAAAACAGCAAAAACATCAGATTTTCAACGTATTTGAAACCCACCGCTCCGCCTAAAATAAGCAGAACAGTTTTATTTAATAACTCTTAACTATGCCTGTTCAACTCTATTGGTATTTGCAATTTTGAAATACATGAAGCGCAAAAGTATACGAAAAAAATAGTTAGTAACAAATTGCTTGTATTTCCTGTTCTAAATATTTCAATCTAAAACCCAATATAATTTTAATAATCCATGGCACAATCGTATCGAAGCCTGTTGTCATGTCAGACAACTGTTGTCAAAAGAAATCTGAAATGCTTTGGAATCTGATCATTACTTGGAAAAGTAAAAGTTATACAAGCAAAAAGGAAAAGTAATAATTTTTAGAAGATGTTAAAAGTTAGAGCGAAAAAGAAAGGGTCAACTGTTAAGTTTTCTGTTAACAAATTTTCGATGTTTCCAATTCCAAATTTATTAGTATCCTTACTACCCCCCAAGTTTAGACTCATAGGTGCTCTCACAATTTTGATCAACAAGTTTCAAGTTACAAAACCAATGAGACAGAACAAAGCATTTAAACTAAACAAAAAAAAGGTTTTTTTTTTTTTTGTTTTTTTTTTTTAAGAAATTCGAGAAAATCATAAATATTGTATTCAACAAAATAATGAACAAAATTTGTCACACTTCTCAAAAAGCTTCACCATCATTGTAGTAGATCATTGCTTTATTTTGTAGCTGGGTTGTCTTTTGAATTTTTTTAGTTGTCAAATGTGTGCTTCAGACAGTTGCAGGTCAGCTATCTAACGCCACACCATCCGTACGAATCCTTCTATTGTATCTTCTCGGGTTTTTACCTCCAGAGAGCTGCAGGTGCGGAGATGATCAATGTTCTGTTCTCCTGAGTTATGCAGAGGGCATGTAGGGGAGTTCACAATGCCGATTTATTGGAGATGGGTCAGAAGGACATCGTGGTCAGGCTGAAGATTTCCATAACTATATCTAGGCGCAGATTGCTGGGAAAGGATCTTTTTATTATCATTCCTCATCCTATACCACGCGTCATTCAAAGGTTCTTCTGATAGGATGTGATACACAGGAGCATCAAGAACAGCTTAAACATTTGATATCATCTTCTGCAGATGCCAATATTTCGGAACGTGTTCCCAAATCGATAGAATTATTTTATTTGGAGTTCCTATTAATGTAACTGAGGCTGCTATCGAAGATGCTTGTAAGGCGCTCTTGCCGAGAGATACTAATTTAAATTTAAATTTTGTCACAAGCTTTAAATGCACAGAGAATAGTAAAAATTTCATTCTACAAATAGACAAGCAGTCTTTGACATTACTGGGTCATAAGGGTTGCGTTTATGTCGGATTCCATTCTTGTCGTTTTCGTAAATATATTCGTATTGTAAGAGGCTATGGTTGCCAGGCTTTTGGCCACCATATTCGAAATTGTACAAATTTTTTATTTTGCTCTCATATGCATGCGTTCCGAACTGTAAAAAGGGTTCATCTTGTATTAACTGTTTAAGATCAAATTTAGAAACTTATATACAGTACAACATTTGTCCCACTTTTAATTGTTATGCTTGCTCTATTTTTAAGAAAGAGTTACGTTCTCAGTTAAAGGCTATGTCCTATGTCTTAAAATAGCAAACTAAATGTTATTGCTATATTTTTTGCTTGTTTTTCTTTTCTTAGGTTTTTGAGAATAATTGTATTTCAAATCGGAATATGTTAATTACTTGGGCATTTATTCTATAATTAAGGTAAGTTATTGCCTTTATAAGAATTGATTTAGATAGATAAGAATCATTATAAATAGATAATGTTCTTTGAATTAAATTTTACTGCTCTGTTTTTCGTATTAACTATGAATAATGAAATTTGATAACTTGTTAATCGTTTATTATTGTTTTGGATTTTAGGCTTACGAACTTATGAAAAATGAATTTAAATAGGGACCACATTTTTCATGTAATTATGATGTAATGGCCTTGACAGGGATTCAATTGTGTGGTCGTTCCCAACTAGCTAAGAACAAAATAAAATTTGGAACAAAATATGAGTTCAAGACTTCATGATTCTAAGATGTTTCTAATAACTTTCAAACTTGTATTTTTTTATAAATATGGTTGAAGGCAGCAGTTGTAACTGCTCAGCTCTCGTCTGCAAATTTTGATTATGTAATATATCATTTGTGCATATGTCGCACAAAGTGCAAAGATGTCATTGATAGATATTCTTTAATTTTTGTAACAATTTACTTTGGCTGATACAAAATAAGCGTCCCTGATCTGGCAATCCAGCTAGTTATGGTGGCTGCTGGTTGTACAAGTAGATTTGACCTCCGCTGATCAGATATTAATTCCGATTGGCTTCACCTTAGGACGGATGCTTGGTCGGAACGAACAAACGAACCACGCGTCGTCCATGGTCTTCTTGACTGTCAATGTAATTTTGTTGCATATGGTTCTCTAAGCTAGAGGGTGGGTTGGCCCTGAGGTATTGAGCATCCATCCTTGGAGATTCTACCCGCCTGTTCATTTTCTGTGATGTCGCAGTGCTCCGGGACTCATTGTACATGAATATCTGTTGTCTCGTGTAGTTTGAGGAACCTTTCGTAAATTTTTCCTCACTTCCAGATATGTTCGCAATAGGTTTCGGAGCACTGATTTGCAACGTGAGTGAAGAAAATTCAATTAATTTGAAATGGGCGAAAATCATAACCAAATTCAAAAATTTTAAACTCGACTTTTCTTTCAAAAATAATATACTTAAATCAGAACGGTTTTAGAACTGAGTTAAAATTAATTTCAGAGTTTTGGAAGCTTTTACGAAAAAGGAGATTAGGCTAGATATGGAATAGAGCTACGTTTCACTCAGGAATCTAGATGAAGCTAAACGCTAAAAGAAGTGATTTATCAAATACCTCTGTTAAATAGCAGTAGCAATTACTATTCATTTTTTTTTTCAAATATAAATTGGGATTCCTAATATAGTTTTCTGTGTTTACTTTGAAGGCTAATTTCGGTATTTCAATTAAGAACTGCCAATCATTACTGAAATGAGGAATGATAATTCTAGTAATCATCAGTAGGCTTTAAATTCTCTAGGCTAGTGATTTGCAATAAAATACATTTAAAGCTAGAAGCATACATAAGTAATTACGAAAAATTATATCTCAAGATCACTTTCAATGTCAAACGAACCTTAATCCAATGGAGATAATGTCGTACATGGAAAAAATTTTAATTTACCTTTCTGGAAGTATTTCACTTGCTGAAGAAAGCACAGCTTTACGTTTTGGAATAAATCAAACGCGTACTGACAATATTTACATAACTCTATTAATAATAGATGTGTATATAAAATGAATTAAACGAATAGGGTTCCATTTACATAATAGCGGCAAATTATATTACTAACTTGCTTTTTTAATAATGAGTTAAACATAAACATAATTGCAAAAGTAGTAGAACCAAATTTCTGTATTCTCCCGATCCCAATACTAATAAAAGTATTTCTGAGGTAACACTAATTTATTTCATCTAAGTGCTGATTTGCCTTCTTGATCATGAAAAATTAAATTCCTGAGTTTTCGGACGGTTTAAAAGTTTTTGACTTGCAAAATATTATGAACAGCAATACAACATGTTTGGAACTTTTAAAGGAAGTATTTACGAATTAAAACATACTGTTAGGACATAACTTTTTTTTTTAAATGCTTCATGGTACGGAAGTTTGCAAGATTAAGATATGTCTTCAAATGTTCAACAAAATTTAATATTTGAATTCGAATCTTCAGTACTCGTTCACGATAGAGAAATAATAATTTTTATATCGGGGTGCTAGACACTTCCTTACTGCTAAACTTTATGTAGGCAAAATATGTATTAACTTAGATTATAACTCCATGATATTGTGCGTTAGACTGATCATGGACGAAATCAGTGCCGTTCCCTTTATGATTGCATTGATAAAACGTTGATTAGTACTCCTAGACAAAATTCATCTCCTTATTTATACTCTGTGAACGAAAATTTTCCAAATAGAAAAGACAATATTTGATTCACGAATGCATTATCCGGGGCATGCACTTAACGATGGAAAGAGGGAAGAAATATACATTCACGATTTTTCCTCATATGTAAATAATTTAAGTCAAATTATATGTAAAACTGTGGTATATGTTCTATTATTTAACAAGAAATGCCTCAGGAGACGAAGCTCTGCAGAAAAATCTTAAAATAATCCCTATCATCTTAAAAAAAATTAAGATGATAGGGGCAAGTCTCTAAAACATAGAGGTTAACGCCTATCAGATCGTAATATACGTAATAACAACAACAAAATTAACGCCTATCAGATCTTCTAGCAGATTCAGTAACAGTTTCAACCGTTTGATTACAGTTTAATTTCATGCCTTTAATCGTTAATAATTATATCGAGTTCTTCTTTTAAAATTACCTGAAATGAAATAAGTACCGAATTAAATCAAAAACATTTAAATCAAAAAGCGAGATTAACAGGCTTTAAAGAAGTAAAACTGTGAAATTTAAGCGATATACATCAGAAACACTGCATCACAATTGTATGAATGTATAAATATAACCCATAATCTTAATGCAAAATTTCCTCTAATATTTCGCCAGATAAAAAATTTAAAAGGAACATAAAAGAAACTTAAAAGACTAAAACTTAAAAAGATTAAAAACTTAAAAGAAACATACTTTTAATTTCATGCTGAATAGAGCAGTCTGTTGAAATTTATTGATATTCTGAACTGCTTAATTAAAACAATTTAGAATGTTTTCACACATAAGTAAAGATTCATTTATAAAAATTCGACAATAAAAGTAAAATCTTCATATAATTTAGAATGCGTTTTAAGTCTTGTGCTTGTCATAAAATTTTATTTTTTTAATTTTGTGTTTACAAATCCTTTGTAGTGGGAGTTTTATATTAATTTGTTTTCCATTTGAACTGATATTTTCATAAATTCTTAGAAGAAATTCTGAAAATATCTTCAATTAAAAATCAAATTGACTAGAACTTTTAAACATACTTACTGTTCAATCCTCTTCGCATTTAGTCCTCCACGGAAGGCATCCCTCCTCTTAGGCAGATAGCCCTAGTGTGCTTTGCCATAATTAAATACACCAACACCAACACCAACACCTCTTCGCATTTACTCAATTAAAATTTTTAGTGTTTGATTTTATGTGTTCCCGCTACAATATTTTAATAATTTTGTCCGAAATATATGTATGAAAAATATACGTAATAACAACAACAAAATTACATTTACTGTTATTTGACCCTATTACATTTACTGTTATTTTACCCTAGATTTTGTGGCATCATGTCCGAAATCATACTAAATATCATTAGTTTTCTCATTGACTCTTTACTTGTTCATTAATTTTCGGGGCATATTTATCATTATTTATTACTATTTAAATTATATACATAGTTATCATTAATTAAAATTAATTCATTATTATTTAGAATTTATTTTTATATTTCCTTTTGACTACTCACACACGGACTTTTTGAGAAGTAAATTTTTGTGGATATGGACAAAAAAACTGTAAAAAGTATATACATTTTTAGTTGTTTATAATTTCTGAACTTTCCACAAATCGAAAATGTGAATTTAAAACTAGACTGTGAACGCAATACATTATCCGAATTTAGAAAGCTAAAGTATAATAAAAACGCGCTGTTTATAGATTCATCGCTGGACTATTGCTGAAGAAGCTTTCGCTCCGTTCCATCAAACCTCTGCTCGTGACGGCACTTACCAGTTAGCCGCTCGAGCTCAGGCCTTATTCTTCGAGACGATGTTGGCTATGCCCGTTATAAACATTTCGTCAATCGTCAGCATGCATAATCTTTTTACCATGAGGGATGGATAGAGTGATGTAGAAAGCGATGCCGTTTATTTCGTTTTGAAAATCTGATTCTTAAAACATTGATTTAGTGCATATGTCCAGGTTGAAAGCGGTTAATAAGGTTAGCGATAGAGTTAAATATTAATTCTGTTTTACAGTTTTAAATTTATGGACACGTGCGCTGTATGCCCTGAGGTGAAGGCCTTGAGAAAAGTATAAAGTGAGAAAGTGACGACCTAAGTAAAGTTTCCGTTTTGTGAATTCTAAATGTTCACACGATTTTATGTGATACTGAATTTATGCAAATATTAGCATATTCGCATATATATTTTTTTTAAGATGCTGATTTTACATATTATAATATTATTATTGCTGTATTATATCTATTATTGCTGTACCGAGCTTTCGACTGTTCCCTTTTCAAATTATGTCCGATATATAACTACAGACAATGCATATTTTAATAGTATGACTGTTGATGTTTAACACCCAATACATAATATCAAGCAAACGTGCCGCATTTGTTGGTTAAATAACAACACCACAGATTTCCGTAAATATAAAAAGAAACTGCTGGCAAGTTGTTATCTTACAGAGATAAGTAAAGGCCCTACGTTGTATCGCGCGTGTGATACAAAAAAAGGGAACGATATAAATGAGTATTTCATGATAAGCGATAAGCAACGGAGGACGTGGGAACTGTCCCTTTACCAAAAGGTTAATCGGTATAGCACCACGTCTACCTATATCTAGAGCCTAAAGAGGAATCACAATACGCCACGCACCGGGCGCCCAAACTCACAGCCAAATTCAACTCGAGGGCAGTCCAACAGACCAAATGCCCACGAAAGACAGTCCCAACAACCGCCCAGGCCCCACATTTATTAAATAAAATAACAAAAGCATGCGGGGCCGAACAAGGGCGAGTTTCGACAATAAGCAAAAATTTTACAAAGTTGTAATACACAAATATAGAATATACATAAGCTAAAGTACAGTCTGATGTTGGGCAGCCCAATAATATACAATGAGTAAAATATAGACAGTAGAATTAGACTTAATGACAATGTAATATAAAAACAGAGAACATAGTGACATAATGAATGTAAATGATTACAGCAATACACAGAGGATATACCAAAAGAAATAAAAATATAAGAATACAATAGCCATCAGTGTGTGACTGGAAGTACTGATGCATGGGAAATGCGTAAAGCATTCAGAATTCGACTGAATTCAAAAGACTAACAACTGGATCGGGATACATTGCATAGCCAAGTACATATATCTGACAAAGCAACATATTGAAAGTCAGTGTAATAAACTAGATATTCGCTATAACAAAGTCATGTTAGAATACCGCAGGTAATGATGTGATACAGAAGAAGTAGGTAGCGTACAATATAATTTGATCTCGATACGCATTCAATCCCTATAGTACAACAATAGTTAGGAAAAAGGAATATGTTATACAAAATATACTTAGCATGCAACTGTGTTTAAGATATACAAAGGTCGATACATTGGTTACTAGCAATTATGGTACAGGATTCGTACCACACTTAGTAATAGAATGCAATAGCGATACAATACAATTGATCACGTGGTATTGTGGGAAAAACATGCAATAAGGCTAATTATACGATTATGAGGATTAAAAATAACATATTTAACCTGCATAAAAGTTAACGAACATAGGATACCATACAATACTATACAATATTACAATACAATACAATACAAAAAAAATTAACATTTTTAACCTGTATTAAAAGCCAACTGATATAAGATACTATACAATACTATACAATACCACAATACAATACGATACAGTAGATAATATACCACAATACAATACGATACAGTAGATACTATACAATACTATACAAGGAAAATACAAAATACATTCAGTGTTGGTGACACAAAAATATATTTAAAATTGTCATGACACCAGTGATGAAAATACAAAATACATTCAGTGTTGGTGACACAAAAATACATTTAAAATTGTCATGACACCAGTGATCCTAATGCAGCAAATAAATTGATGCAGTTACCTGTTTAAAACTTAACTAATATAAGATACCATACAGTACTATACAATACTATAATACAATACAATACAAAAGCTAATTAAACGGTTATAATGAATAAAAATTAACATATTTAACCTGTATAAAGCCAACTGATATAAGATACTATACAATATTAAACAATACCACAATACGATACGATACAGTAGATACTATACAATACTATACCATGAAAATATAAAATACATTCAGTGTTGGAAACACAAATATACATTTAAAATTGTCATGACACCTGTGATCCTTATGCAGCAAATAAATTGATGCATACAGTTAAATTTGTTACTATACATTTGCAAAGAATGAAATATAGACTTAAGTATGCCACAAATTATGAATATATATTATACCGTGAAAAACACAAAATACATTCAATGTTGGTATAAATACAATGGATATATTTAAAACAATGGATAATGGTTGAATATGTTATACAATGAAAATCTCTAGCGACCCCAATACATTCAGTGTTATTATTACACAGAGAATTAAATGTATGATATTACATGGGCAATTGATGAAAAGAAGACAGTAACAGTATAATGTATAGCCAAATATGCACTTATATGGTATAGCGATGTTTAAAAACAACTGGCAAACAATGTATCATTAATACGCACAACTAGATATGCCAAGATATTATATACTATTATACAGTGAAAATCACAAAATACATTCAATGTAGATATTATCATAGTGCATTATGAGGGAATACAGACAGTTATATGTATGATAATACATGGGCAAAAGATAAAAATAAAGACAATAACATTTTTATTCATAGGTAAATATGCAGATTTAATATATTCAGATATTTAACAGCACCTGGTAATAAATGTACCATAAGTACACTGATAGCTGCTATGGACAGCAAAGGCATTATTAGGACGGGAGATATGCAACAGATAAATATGCGAATTCAATATATTCAGATATTTAACAGCACCTGGTAATAAATGTACCATAAGTACATTGACAGCTGCTATGGACAGCAAAGAGACTATTAGGACAATACATATGTAACACATAAATATGCAAATTCAATATATACAGATATTTAACAGCACTTGATAATAAATGTGCATATGCAAAATATAACATTATTATTCATCGGTAAATAGGCAAATGCAAGATATACAGATATTAAACAGCACCTGGTATTAAATGTACCATAGGGTATAGGGACAGCTGGTATAGACAATATTACCTGATTGCACTTAGATAATGATGCTGAGAGAGAATATACAAATATATGACTGATGCTATACACAGCGAACTGAACAGCCAGATGGATTACAATAGATTACAATGGTTACAATCACTTCAAAGCATAAAAGTAGATGCGTTACAATAGGTTATAATATATACAAGCTGTTGAAGAAGTTGAATCATATGTCGATATTACAAGGCACAAAGATCAAGTCCCAGATTCATCAGTTTGTCAATTAAACGGACTATCTTTTTGACTTGATGCCGTTGCTTAATCAAAAAACGACTAAAGGCAGTCCTATCCGTTGGTGGAAAAGGAATATGGAATTCAGTAGTAAGTGGACAATCGATTAGATAGTGTTCTGGATTGCCCAGTTGTCCACAACTACAGAGTGCTGAGAAAGAGAGTCCATGTCTCTCGAAATATAAGGGAAAAGGCCCGTGGCCCGTAATGTAGAACATCAGCTGTGGTGGCATGATTAATCGGTCTAAATCTACTTTAGTGACATCAAATCAAATGCTCGGCGACCAGTTTCCTCCGAACTTCATGCATTTTGCCACAAGGAGATGGCTGTGAGAAGTAAGTGACGCTTTAGATTAGATACTGGGCGTGAAAGCGTCAAGGTCTGTGTTATCTCGTGATTCTGTGCTGCTTCTTTAGCAAGCCTATCGACAGTTTCATTACCGTAGTTCCCCACATGAGCTTTTGTCCATTCTAAACAAATGCGTAGATTTTTATGTCGAGACAAGCTAGTTTGAATGTCCACAATAATGGGGGATGAATGCAGAGGATTTAAAATGGCATACAATGTGGAGAGACTATCGGTAAGAACATAGGAATGTGAATATCGATGATTAATGATTGTTTGTATGGCTTGTCGAATAGCAATAGCCTCACTCTGGAAGACGCTGTTAAAAGAAGACAGATGACATTTCCACTGGTGAAGAGTTGTCTGATCTTCCAGTATGGCTATATATGCACAGCCAACCTGATCTTCCAGTTTAGAGCCATCAGTACAAAAGACCAGATCAGCATGAGAAACTTGATGACTCGGTTTGAGATTAACTTTAACTCCCGTTCCATAGAGGGAGGGGTGTTGATCTTCTCTGTTTATTGCTGCTTCCTAATCATGGGAGGAGAAAGAGTGATCTCCAAACTGAACTGAACAGCCAAGTTGTCTAATCAACTGATAAGTTGCGTCCTTTTCAACCGCAATAGATAAAGGCAAGATTCCAGCTGCAACTGCAAGGGCGTTGGTGATGTGCGGAAGGCACGAGTGGTATTTAAGAGAAATGGTCTCTGTATACTATTTAAATGTCGAACTTTGCGTCCTTGCATTGGTGCTGCCCAAATTGCAGCACCATATGAAACAATCTTTTCAGTTACTGTTGCATATAAAACTTTAAAGAAGATGTGGATTTAAGCCCCAGTGGATTCCCTTCATAAGTTTAAGGCGTTGAGCAATCACAGCAGTACGCTTCTTGAGATCTAAGACATGGGGAATCCAATTGAGTTTGTCGTCGAAAATAATTCCAAGGTATTTAAGTTCACGTTTAATACGAAGACGCTTGCCATTTATGGTTATTCTCGGCTGACGAGTCATAGAACCACCCTTCTTAGAATGATCAGAATTTGCGATTTCTCTTCAGAGATTTGCAATTTAAAATCTTCACATCTAGTCTGAAACAAAGAACAGGTCTCCTGTGAGTTTGCTTGAAGTTGATCACGAGTCCTACCTCGCACTATGAACGCAGTATCATCGGCATAAGTAACCACAGTAGTATGTTCAGGCCATGGCTGCTTAAGGATAAGATTGTATGTCACATTCCAGAGAAAGGAGCCCGCACATGAACCCTGCGGGCACCCTCGAGTCTGACATCTATGTACCAGGCCTCCATTATAGGAAATGATCAAATGTCGATCGGACAGATAATGTGCAAGAGTATTATATAAATTGCGGGGCAATTGGCATCTTTTAATGCATATAGAACTGCCGGCCACCACAGCGTATCGAAGGCGCTCTTTAAATCCACGGAGATAAACGCTGTGTGGTGGCCGGAGAACTTATTGCGCAGAATGGTATCTTGAACTTCCTTTAAAGCATGCAGTGTTGATCTTTTGGTGCGAAAACCGTATTGAAAAGGACACAGATAATTTGTTGAGTGCAAATGAAATCTCAATCGTCCCATAAGAAGTTTTTCAAAAGTTTTGCCAAAAGCTGACAACAAACAAATAGGGCGATGAGAATCGGCTCGGGCTGGATCACGGTGTTTCTTTAAAAATAAGATCACCTGGCCAATTTTAAAACATTGAGGAAAAGTGCCACTATTGTAAAGCTTATTAAACAGGCTTTGGAAGAGACTGAGATTGGTGCTAATAATCAATTTGACAATACGATAGTCAACACCATCTGGACCCGGTGCGCACTTATTAGGGAGTTGGCATAAGACTTGCCGAATTTCTTGAGTAGTAAAAATAACATCGTCTGGTGTTTGAAGACTAGAAGTTTGATTTCGAATAGTCTGATGAAAGAAGGAATCAGTTGAATTATCATCTGTAGAAAAAACCGTGTCAAGGACTTCTGATAGTGTTGATTCAGTCAGGTGACTATTAGGACTAACCGTAGGTAAAAGATGGAAAGTTGCTGTCTTAAACAGCTTGTCGGTCGCAATCTTATGATGAATACCATAAACAGATGTTGTCTCAGAACCAAATTTGCGCCAGCTAGTTAATTTGGCACGTATAATCATTTGTTTGTAACATGCTCTTTCCTGTCGGTAAAGAGGCAGAGTATTGGAGCTGATATTATTTCGACGCTCTTGCTTTAGCCGACGTCGAAGAGCTCTACATTTTTGTTGTTGAGTACGAAGCTGAGCATTCCACCAATTTAATGTACATAACTTCTTAGTGGTACGAATAGGCAAAACACTATCACATACTGTTCGAATGGTAGCCATAAGATCACTAGTAAAATTTTGTAGATCTTCACGAGAATGCAGAGATTGAAGACGAGAATGATAAGAGGCCAAATTGGCCTGAATGGCTGCAGTAAACTGCCTGACCTTTCGGCCAGGTAAATTATAACGCCGTATGATGGAGGTGGCTGTAGTTCCTGCGAGTGAAAAACGTGTAGTCACATTCAACAATCCATTTAATGTATCCTTTCCGTCGCTCCCTGAGACGGAATCGCATCGTGAATGCTGTTTCTGGCAATCCCGTATTGCTTTATTGGTGAGCAGAATTGCTTTATTGCCCATGAGCAGAATTGCTTTATTGGTGCGCTTGCAACTGCTGAGCGGCTAAAACTGCTGAAAACTGGTAGTTCGGCCTTGGCGTGAACACAGGCGAAAGGATGGCCTCTTGGCTGATTTTCTCTTAAGCAGTGTGAATACCACAGACTTTTCAACCAATAGTGCACCAGGAGACCATTATTCCTCTCATTCAAATAATTTAATTTTTCTTTTAACAATATGTGAAGTAGCAATGGAAACGGGTGACAGTTTGCTTGTGCAAATAATGAAACGTAGTTTGAGATCGCCTTCTACGTGAAACGACACTTTCTCCATCACTAATAAAAAACTTCACCGGTAGTTATGAAAATTTCATACATAGATCTGATTTGAAAGCTAAGTAACAGAATGTCCATGAATGAAGCAGCACTGTTATAATATTAGAAAAAAATAATTTCAGTAAAATATGGTTTGATTCGGTTTTAGTTACTAAAGAATAGCAAAAATGTCCATTTAATTTCAAAATTAGTAAGCATGTTTTAAACTTTAATATTATGCTTTTTAAATATTTTGCCATTTGCATGTCCTTATGGTACGTAATCCCTTATTTTACAATCTTGGTTTTAAATTATTATACATTGGCAAAGATATGTTTTGTCGATGGTATCAATTTAGAACACGCATGACACGACATACCATATGCTAGCTTAAAAATTACATAGCAATGCTTTAGAAAATGAGATGGTTAAAAAGTCTTAAAATGTCTGTAATTTAAAAATATGGTTATACTGTAATTTAAAAATATGGTTATATTTGTTATTTTGTAAGCATGATTTTGAACTATGATTTAAAGAAGAAAGCCGCGCCAAGTAGATTACGATCGTTTAATAGGATCTTCTGGAAATCTTTAGAACCTATTCATTTCAACGATAGTTGGTAAAATATAATAGTCAGTTCATTTCATTTTTTCTTAAGGAAAGAAAGAAGTTAATTCTGCAGTTTGTGCATTGCAGAATTATCACTAAACTAAAGCACCAGTGTAAATCTAGTAAATCCTATGAAAATTAAAAGCCCTACATAAACGAAAAAACAGCGTGGAAATGTTATTTTAAATAAACGAGTAGCTAGACAAGTTTTTTTTTTTTTTTCTAACAAAAAGTAGTCTGAAATCGTAAAAGAGAACTCGAAGATTCTTGAAAGGCATTTTGACATCGTATTTGCTCAGATTTGTAGTTAGCGCTCGTTTTGCTTTAATCAGGAAATATTTTCCTTCTCTTGAACAAACAATTTAAAAAAGAACAATTTTTGCATAGGAAACATTGTCAATTTTTTAGATAACCGTAAAAATTCATTTTATAATTTAACTAACATAAGCTACTATTAGTTTGTTATAACTGAAATCTGCATTTTTCCACAAACGCCAGCGCTCAAAATTGTGAATGCATTACTCAAATATTTAAAGCACACTTTTATTACAAATATACGTTATTGGACAAACTCTGCAGAAAATGCAGAAATCACCAATTAATGTCTCTTTCTGTCTAACAATAATTATCTTAAAAGTGTTTGCAATGATATGACAAAAATTTGCTTCGTCATTTAGAAGCACTATTTTGTTTCCTGCAAGAATTTCTGATTAAATGAAACTGTAATCGTTTATTAGTATGCCTCAAATGCGGAAGTCTTAGTCTATAAAATGCTGCATTTCGAATATATGTTTTACAAAAATTTGTACGTAAAGCATCATTTGAAAATTATAAACAGCAGGTTAGTAATTTATTATTTTATTTTATTTGGCGTAAATCATGATACATGAACAAAGAGTAAATTATCTGTTATATGCCACAGTTGTAAATATGTTTCTTACAAAGATTTCGACACATTTGTTTTACTAAATGGAGATTAAGGAGTTGCCTTAGAGATTAGCGGGAAAGAATTTCGTCTGTGCGTTTAAATTATTCGAACGTGGAAAGATTTATTGTCGTTAGGGAAGATCTATTTGTGCAAATGTTATACAAAAAGATGCTTTGATTTAGATTTCACAAAAGCAAAATATGAAATAAAGTCTGAAAGCTAACAGATTTTATATCACGCCCAAAGGGGCATTTCTGTCATTTACTCATACAAGCAAGTTTAGAGAGTATTTGAGCTGACGCCTCTTAAGACTAAAAATATTTAAAAACATATCATATCTTTAGAATTTCGGATAGACAGACTCGCGCGCTGAAGATAAATGTATTTTATTTCGTACAGTGTGTTGCTCTATTTGCTTTTAAGTCGTTGAGTTTCTTAATAAAAAATTCGTTTCTTAATAAAATGTTTAAAAAGTATGAAATAAGCATTAAAACAAATTTGAAATTCAAGGTTTTGCCATCCGAGTGCCCATGTTCGGTTGGAGGAATATGCTATTCAAAATTAGATGGCTCTTGTTATCGTTATTTTTTCACAATTCGAGAAAAATATGTACATTCATGCAGATTCTTCATTATTTAATTTCTTTAAATATACAACAGGGCGATAATATTTGGTGGTAACAACTGGAAACGTCATAAAGCCGTTTATTGTGATTCGACGCAAAATGCCGTTTCGAGACTAATAGCCCTTGTTGGCCAACACCCGTTTGGGCCAATAACTTTTAAATTTAGCTGACTAACTATTCATCAAAGAAAACCAAACAATAATCATAATAATTGTATCATAAGCGAAGAATACTCTGACTTCTATATTTATTTTCCATCTGAAATGTATGGTTTGGTACCTGAAAGGCATTTTTCCTGATTGCACTCTGTAATTTAAGTATATTAATTATTATAATATAAATATTAAATCCTCACAATGACCTTTCTTTCAAATAATTCTAAAATGTTTACCTAGTTAAATAATTTAATTTAAACTAAAAACAAGCAAATTCTGAAAACTTTCAAAGTTTTCTGAGAAACGTTTCATGTGCGAACAAAATTTGAGATTAAAATAACGACAGCCAAGTCTCTTTCTCTTATTTGCTACAGTTTCCTTTGACGTTCGAACAAAAATAATTGTGCACATATTACTTCAGCGTTACGTTATATTTTGCACCCTTACTTCAGTGATGGCAGTTCAATTAAGGTAAAATTTGTAGCCTTGAAGAGAAATTGCTAGAAATTATTTTCATCAAGGATAGTAGATGCTCCTCTGTCAGTCGGATTATTTTCATATCAGCCTTCAACTATGGTGTTAGAAATGTCTTTACTAAATTAAATATGCTGCAGACATGAATAAGAATTATCGCTAAACTGCACGCATGAAAACTGTTCATATTTAAAGTTATAGTTATAGAGACAATAGGTTAATTAAAAGAGCTGGAGAGAGGAAAAATTAGCAATCGCCTTCGCCGAGAATCGAACCACGGAGCTCTAGAATACCGGCCCAGTGAGCAGAACCACTACACCACGAAGGCACGCTAGGAAGGCGGGAGAAATGCCTTATAGATTATTTATTTAATAAATCATAGAAAATGAGATAATTTTGTAAAAAACTATCACTCCTTTTGCCAATTAACAATACTAGATCTATAGTTGGAAAGCTCAGGAGTAGGAGCCCTGATGTGAAATAAAATAATTATATAAACTTCTGGAAGAAAGTAACAAATTACATTTAATGCTACACTCTGCATCATAATAGAAGAGAACACTATAAGACACTGAAGTAAGTGCTTCTCAAAAGTAATTCAACAAATTACATGACGATTTATAACATCACAATTAATTATCCCTACCATGTAATTGAGTCCATGTAAATTGATTCCAACTTACAAAGATTAACATGGTTAGGTTATTTAATTATGGCAAAGCCTCGAAGGCTATCTGCCTAAGGGAGAGATACTTTCGTGGAGGACTTTCTAACAGAAACTGGCTCGTATACATGTTACACATGGGGAAAACCCCGAAAACACCCATGCAGCCAGCCCGTTCGCGGGATTCGATCCTCGGACCGGACTTTACCGCTCGGCCGCTGGTGGGCTTCAAAGATTAGCATGAAAATATTAAAGCGGAATTTTTCCGCCTGCACAATAGAAAAATCTTTAAATACTTCGCTTTTCTATCTAAAGAAATATATAACATTCCGATGATTACCATTTATAACATAATCATTGATAGCTGATAGCTTTAAAATATCTAGTATCTGATAACCATGAGAAACTTTGAACAAATCAGAAGACAGCTTACAGGTCACAGTAAAAAACCGGGAACTTTTTAATTTTCAGTGTTACATCAACTTTTGCTCTTTCTTTTGGGACATAGGAATTTTGGTAACAGGCTTCGATTTGTAGAAGAATGCGTCTTAAAATAAAGTGATCCAATATGATTATTCTGAAAAAAATTTTATTGAGTTTTTATCTACCAGTTTCTTGATAAGCAAATGTATTATAAAAATATTTAAATACCCACAGTCACGGAAGAAAATCTTCACCACTTCACAACCATTTTAAAATAACTGCTTTATCTAAATCTTAGGCAAAGCGGTGGATATGTAGTATATTGTATATGATTGCTATCTGTACTTTAGATTCATAGCCGTAGTTTTGAGCGTGTTGTTCACCCCAAAAGTTTTCTGCGGTATACTCGTAGCTCGTAACAAGAATAGATAATAGTCGATAGATACGCGTGAAAATTAGATTTTCAATAAAAGTAAATTTTTCTATTATGTCTGAAATGTTAATGAATTAGTAAGTATTAGTATATCCTTCATTTACATTCTGCTACGGTTTTTATATTGAATTAGCTATTTTTAAATGGATTTAATTAATATTGTTTTGTATCCCCGTGCAATGCAGCACGAGACTTAATCGAAGAGAAAACTACGCCGAAAAATTAAAAATAGAGGAACACGCAGATTTAATAAATAGATATAACGTAATTATATGCTTTTGCTTTTCGGGAAAAATCGAGTAAATGCCAGAATATGCTCGTGAATATTTAAAAAGCTTATAAAAGCAGGATCAAAACATCTCAGTTCAGTTTCTTTAGAAAATTACTGTTGTTTACTGTAGCAAATTCGTGGTGAAATCTGATTAGCTTTCTCTGTTTTGAATTAAGGTCTACTGAACGTTTGAATAGTTTAAAACATAATTACTGTGAGAATTTGAAATATTGTACTAATATCTGAGGAAATTTCACCATTTTGTTTTGTTTGTTTTGATAATAATAAATTTTATTCACTTTTCATCGGACTTGCGCATTCAGTTTATTACGAAACCGCACGCACGCAACAACATTATTTTTAAAACAATGCAAATAATCGTTATATAGGTTATATCGTTAATTAGGTTATATCGATTCAGGAAGGTGAAAAATGTGAAAGGATCTCTCCCCGATTCAAACTCCGGACCTCCCAACTATACGTCCAGCGTGCTTCCAGTTACAGCCCAAGAGCATGCAGAAAGAACGGACAAAATATAAACGGCTTCGACTATTTCAGACATAGCCCTGTGAAGAGTGCAAAATGCTTATTGTTATGAGAAGGATTAAATGTAACTATTGGGAAATACTTCAATAAAGCAAGGCGAAAGCGTTTCATTCGAGGCTATAAAAGTAGTATTACTTCACTAGCGTAGAAAAAGCTTGACTATCCAAAATTCTCGCGAAATGGGGAATGCCAGAAAAATCAAAAATAGTTGATTATATTAAAAGTGCAACCCCGTTTATTAAGAAAATTTTCTGATTTAAAATTATAACAATTACTCTGATTTTCTATTAGCTTTAACATTAATAGCTTAAAATAAAATTTACAACGTACCGTATGAATTGACTTATTCTATTTCCCGTCGATAGCTATATATCGTAATAAAATAACACGACACACAATACACAGAAATAACACGCTCTAATTTTCAATGCATTTATTTTCCATAGCGACAATCTGGCGCTAGGTTTCACTTCACAGCGTAAAATATGAATCGCAACTTCGAATGTACCGCAAAAATCAAGTTTCTCACAGAATGTATTTCAGCACCAATTCTGGTAGCGCATGCGCTATTAGCCAAGATTCTGCTCTGTCGCCAAGTATTTCTCAGCTAATACAAAACACTCCCGACGATGAAATTAACAATTTCAAAACTTTTATTTCAATAAATGTAAATATAAAGGCACTACAATAAATTACTTCACAATAACAAATCACAATATTGAAGAATATACATTCAAATTATTACAACAAATACCAGTTTATAATAGAAATAAACCATCATTCTACAGGAAGTATACATATATCTCGAACATTTCGTTTCAGCAAATGCTGATTAGGCAGTCTTACAGTTACTACTCTTATTTTGTTATTCCTACCATGAAAAACCCCAGCTATTCTTCCCGCTAACCATTTGGTTGAAGGCAAATTTTCATCTTATATTAATACAAGAGTTCCCAACTGAACGTCTTCTTTTAAAAATTTCCACCTGTGACGTTCTTGTAAATTACTAAGATAATCACGTTTCCATAATTTCCAAATTTTTTGTTTATACTTAGTGATTCTTTGCCATTTAGAAAGTCAGTTTTCATTTATGTTGGATAAATCTGGCTCAGCTAGAGTTGTGATAGGTCTACCAACAAAAAAGTGACCTGGGGTCAAAGTTTCAAAATTATTGTAATCAGCTGAAATTGGAGTAAGAGATCTTGAGTTCAATACTCCTTCAATTTCAGTTAAAACAGTTAAAAATTCTTCTAAAATTAAACACTGATTACGAATAACTCTCTTTAAATGACTCTTAAGTGATTTAACCCCGGCCTACCAAATTCCGCGAAATTTGGCGACTTTGGACGAATAAACTTCCACTCTATACCTTCAGTGGTATAAAAACTCGCTAAATTCTCTTCTGGACACTCAACCAATTTTTGAAATTTTTTTAGTTCTACACTAGTACTTTTGAGGTTTACACACTTACCTCTTTTTAATTGATTTATTTCTTCTCCAAACTCACTTCTTTTGACCTCAAATAAAATATATACCTCAGCATCCTTTATAACTTCTAAAGTAAGTACTCCGTACCTTCTTATCTGAGGGTTCTTAAGATTATGGATAAACCTGAAAATAAAACTTACAATACGAATAAGTTTAGTATTATTAGAAGACAAATTAAGAATATCATTAAAGAGGTTTGGTTCATTACATGCAATTAAAACTAAGTTAGAATCGTTATGCAGTTCATTGTCCTTTTTAAGTTCATTTGGACAAACTTCTTCAACTACCTCAATTGATAAGTCCTAATGAGGAATCTCTGAGCATGTTAGAAAAACACAGCATGACCACCATTTGGAACAGTTCACAAGAAAGTCAATTTGAACACCACGCGTCATAACATCTGCTGGGTTCTCTTTTGTTGAACAACAGAACCACTCTGTCGACTGTGTTAACTTCCTAATCTCGTTAACACTGTTAACGATGAAAGATTTCCATTTGATACTAGTACCTTTAATCCAGCATAGCACTATTTTGGCTTCAGTCAATGCAATATTGTCTGGGATTTCTTTTGATCGAGCAATTTTTTCACTCCAGAACCTAAACGCGCTGCTAGTAATCCACCAAGTAATTCAAGACGAGGTAACGTAATTCTTTTCACGGGTGCAACACGACATTTTGATGCGACGAAACTCACAGAAATTTCTTCTTCTTTACGCAGTTTTACGTAGACAATATCAGAAGCCAAATTGAAAAGGTAAGAAGACAAAAATTTAAAGTAAACAAAATACAAGAATCAAGTATTTACACTATTCACAAGTAACTATATACACACTATACACAGAAATCATGTAGGCAAATTAATCTGTAAGAATTATGGCTACCTCTAAAAATAAGAAGCAATAGGTGGTGGTGTATTTAATTATGGCAAAGCACACTAGGGCTATCTGCCTAAGAGGAGGGATGCCTTCGTGGAGGACTTTCTAAGGGAAACTTGCTCGTATATACGTTACACATGGGGAAAACCACGAAAACACCCATGCAGCCAGCCCGTTCGCGGGATTCGAACCTCGGACCGAACTACCAGTGTTCAGCGATTTTACCGCTCGGCCGCTGGTGGGCCAAGAAGCAATAGGGATTATGGCCATAGTATGGGGTTATTTCTCATAATGAACGACATGAAGTTTGGAATTGGGGGACTTATGGATCCGTATCACGAAGTCGTTCAGTCTGTTGAGGACTGTATAGGACCCCTCCCAATGAGACTGCAATTTAGAAGAACCATCCTTAGGACAATTAGGATTACAGAGCCACACCTTGTCGTTTTCCTGGAACTGATGTTCGGTGGTCCTTGCATCGTATTTCTTCTCCATCCTATCCGTCGAGATGTTGATCCGCTCCAGGGCAAACCTGTACAGTGCAGTTTCCCTCCGGGCCTGGAGACCTTGCACGTACTTCTCAGGCGATAAATGTACATTTGGAGGGCGGCCAAAGAGCAGGCAAACCACATTAGGGCTATCTGCCTAAGAGAAAAGATATCTTCGTTGGAGGACGATTTAAGGCAAACTGATTCGAACACATGTTGCACATTGGGGAAATCTTGAAAATGCACATGCAGCAAGTACGTTCGCCTTGGAATCCAACACAACTCGGAACGACCAGTTTCCATTCAGAACCGCTCGTCCGTTGGTGGGCGCGAAACTGCTATCGATTTGAAAGTCTTCTACAGAGTGAAATAATAGCAGACAGGTTGGAGACCTTTAGATTTATCCGAGATTTTCTGCAGCAAATTTGGAGGAGAACTTTACCTTAATCGCAGGTTTAATTCGCTCTGTCTAGTACTCCTTTGACATTCATTACGGATGGATGATGGATGATATTGAGATTAATTGCATAAACTGTTTGATAGAGTTCCTTAAACTGTTTGATAGAGTTCCTTAAGGAACTCTATCAAACAGTTTATGCCTTATTTCTAATTCCCCCACAGCAGGATACACATTTCTTACAATTAATTTTTGTTTAGTTTAAAGCCTTTATTTCCAATATGTTTTTTATTCCGAAGCTTTGCATAAGCACTATTGTATAAAATTAAACGGCTCGAAAACGCAGCCGTCTCTACAAATATACAGATAATATTTCTCTCTAATCTGAGTGTTACAAGGTCTATTATATAATGCATAGTTTCAAAGGTTAACCTAATGTTGCAAACATTTTTCTTGAAAAGAATTTGTTAAAATAAATTTTTTGTTAGGAATGATTTGTTTTTTTTTTTTCCAAACGTGCTAACTATGACTACAGAATGAAGCGTTATGAAAACCCGGTAATAACTATTTAAAGTTATTTGGTGCCATCAGAAAAAATGCTGCCTGAAACTTTTTCGTAAGTACAGAATCCAATCGAAAAAAGTATAAAATACAATATTTACCGCTCCCATAAAACGCGCTTTCTCTAGGCTTCATTTGAAGGACTAGATTCTGAGATCCCAAAAATCACTAGTATATTCGCACATTATTTTACTGGGCGGATGCCGACCCATTCAGGCAATGGGCCTGCATAGAGCGGGTATCCGGCAAGGAAACGTTTTTGGTAGATTAAAAAAAAAATTCTTGTTTAATTTAGAAACGAAGTTATCATTACAGAAAAATAGACGCCATAAAAGTTACCACCACCTCAACGCAGAACTTCGGATTACTTTGCGACGTCTTTACTACGCCTGGGAAACATGCTTAACGAAGTCTCTTCTTTGCTTAAATATCCAAAGGGAGAAGAAGTTTTAAAATTCTAAAACTTTGCTGTTGTTTGAGGTAGTTAGCATTTTAGTTTAATGCCTGATATTCAGACTTAAATTCCTAAAATTGATAGTGTTTCCATGTCCATAATATTTTTCCTTGTAACTACGCTTGCATGTATTCCAGGTTGGTGCCTGCATTGTTGTCTACATATCTATCTATATGTATCTAGTTTTATTTTTACGACTTATTATCAATTTATTATTATTATTATATTTACTTTAAAAATTTTTGGTGCTCGAAAAATAAAGGAACGAATAGTGGGGCAATACACCTAGTTCGAATTTTAATGTTGTAAATTTTCGCCGAGTCGATTTGAAGCATTAAAATGAATAATTAATTTACATTTCACCTGTCTTATACTACTTATTTAGTTTCCATTAGTTTAAATTTATTCGTATTTTATTTAGTTTAAAGTATTTGTAAGAAATGTCAACATATTTGATTAACATTTCAATTTACACTTTACTTCGTTCTAAAATTTAATAGTTGCAAATGTTTTGTATTTATACTCTTTTAAAATTTTTCCTTAGGATTTTATATTTTTTTTTCTTCTAATTTAAAATTTTAGATTTTATATATATATATAAATGATGTAAGGTATATGTTTTAATTATTAATATTTAACGAAAGAGGAGCAAACTTACATTGTGTGATAAATGCAAAACTAGGCAAATTTATTCTTTGTGTTTTAGGTCAATTTATGCGCTTCCAGGCCCACCAGCGGCCGAGCAGTAAAGTCGCTGAACACTGGTAGTTCGGTCCGAGGTTCGAATCCCGCGAACGGGCTGGCTGCATGGGTGTTTTCGTGGTTTTCCCCATGTGTAACTTGTATATGAGCCAGTTTCCCTTAGAAAGTCCTCCACGAAGGCATCCCTCCCCTTAGGCAGATAGCCCTAGTGTGCGTTGCCATAATTAAATACACCACACCACACCTATGCGCTTCCAGTTTGGATGATTTCAGCCTGAAAACGAATTTGTAGATACAAGCTTTGATTGAAAGAAGTAATGAATTTTAAAATCAAAATAATCCGATCTAATACGTAATATAAATTATTGTTAAATTACTGACCACCAGTATTTTACTCCCTTCAATACGTATAAAGAGTTGGGAAATCTTTGAAATTTTGTATAAAGTCTCCAGACATTCTCTTTCTTTTAAATGAAACTGCATTGCATCTTATAGGTAAAGCGGTGGTTTTAGAACACACATTAAAGATTGTTGATACGGTTTTCAGCGTTTATTAAAACTTATGAAACATTTTATTCTTTTCCAAATGATTTTGAAAGTTTAAAAGTTCCGTTTGTTAAGCCTATGCTCTAATAACTATTTCGCCACCTGAAAAAGAATTGCACGCTAATTCTTATAGTATATATATAAGTCTTTAATGTTTTGGTTTGATGTATCTCATGTTAATTCAACAGGCAATTTAAAATCAATAATACTGAAACCATTTCGCATTTAAAAATTTATACGAACATGTTTCCGTTATTGGTTGAAATTCTCTTATGTGCAATGAATTTTGTAGTTCTTTCATTTTCTTTTCTTTTTTTTACCTTTAACGCAGTTCTACAAACAATTCTTTCCGATATGTTGAGTAAAATTTCCGACTTTCCTCTTAAGCACTTAAACATATATTTTTGATCGTGGAATTTCTTCTTAACAACTACTGAGTAATAATTTCTGTCTTTCCATTAATGTTCGAGTTCTTAAATGGACGAGGCGTAATATGGCCAACTTTTTCAAACAGTTTATTGCAGTGATCGGATTAACTTCATTTAGTCTTCTGTACATTGACTATCACACAGTTATATCAGAACATCCTCCACGAAAGCATCGCTCCTAAAGCAGATAGTGTGGCGAGCATCATTATAATAGATTAATCAATGAAATAACAGAATCTTTCAGATAAACTATCCACCACCGACGAAAAGTTATTTATTTGAGCTTGAGCAGAAATTTATATGCCATCTAATTTAAACATGCTAATAGTTTGGCTGTCAGACGCTTTTTTCCCTAACAATCTCATGATATCTCGACAATAAAAGCATAATTTTAAAATTAACAAGATTTAATGATACTTCATATTTTATCTTTAGTTTTATTACGCCACATCAATTAACTGAAGAAACTTCTATGTGTTAAATTTCGCGAATATGAATTGACTTTGACGTAATTATATAAGAATTAGCCAGAACAGTTTGTCTTAAATCATCCACAAAGCACTCAAATTTTAAACCTCCTTTTTTAGTCCCCTAAAACTGAAACATTTATTTTATTGTTTCAATATAAAAAAATAGAATTATTAAAAAGCATTTCTTCCTATCTTATATCTTTCATCCCAGTTGGCAAATAATGAACTATTTCTTTAATCCTTTAGCATCTGCTTCAGAAGTAATTTTAAATGAAACAATCCATACAGTTCCCCAGCAGCATGAGTGTGAATACAAGCCCAAAACTTCGATTCACGCGCCTCGTTTATTGGAAAATTTTATAGAAAAAAAAAGTTCAATAACTAATAATGTGGTACATTTCATTTTCAATCACCCTTGTTTATTCTTCAGATGCTATTCTAGAAGTCGTTTATGAAACTGCGAAATTCAGCAGTTATGTCGCCGTCTATGTTCAGTTAGTGGACTTTGGCAAGTTTGTGATGACTAGTATAAAGAGCTTAAGTCAAACTAATGAGAGATAGCGAAGAACAACTACTACTCGACAATACTACACTCCATGAAAGTTTAGTCTATACAATTCGTTACACAAAGTGTAATTAATTCCTTACAGTCTATAAAATTCGTTACAGAAAGTGTAATTAGTTCCTTAAAGCTACTTTCAATAACAAATTTTAATATTAGTAAACATTATATACACTACTGTGAAAGTTCATGTCTTTTGAGAATAAATTAATGCTATTAGTTTTCCTTTTTCTTTTTTTTTTTTTTTGAACTGGGTTATTAATAGCACAAAAGTCTTTTCATATTCACTGATATATTACGAAATTAAAAGTTAAAAATCCTAAGTGTTAAAAATAAATTTCTGAACTTTTGATCCAATAGCTAATTTGGCGCCTCTTCTGCTTGTTCACCTGAGGCAAGTGGCTCACCCTCATCCCGGCCTTGACATTTCAACCGTGTGGACGCCCTAAAATTTGAAAAAAATCGCAGACTTACTTTCTGGTTTGACCCAAGAATTTGAAAACACATTTTAATATTTTTGGCAAAGAAACAACATTTTTCGCATATTTTTGCGGCTCTATTTGCAGTCGATGTAGATATTACCAACAGATTTTCAAGACAATACGCAGAGTTGCTATGTGACATTCAACTCAGAGAAAAACTCCTGACGTCTCCTTGCTGGAATTTTATAAATCATGCCTAACGAGAAATAAATATGTCTCACTGAATAGTCATGCGTTGATTATTTGACAGGATATATATATATGTGAAAATATAGTTTCAATAGTGAAGCATACTAAGAGTGAAACTAGAAGCACAGCATGGAACAAATATCCTCAGAATTACAAACACTTCAATCAAACCAGATATTAATGCATTAGTTTGTCAGATTTAAGGGAAAAATTATATTAATTTTATTTCTTGGAACGACAACCCAAATTTTCAATTAAATTTCATGTTCAAAATGTCGAAATGATTCTATGTTTCTGTCATTACATTAAAAGAATCATAAATTAATAAGTCTTTTTAAATTAATTGAGTATATTATTAAGTTTTTTTTTTTCATCAGTCATCGTTAGTGTTAGGCAGGGATGGCTTTCAATATACGTCTAATAAATCTAGGATTCACTTAAATTTTCTACACATGAGCTTTTTTATACAAATCGGAAATAACGTAGTGAAACCTGTAACTTTATCTCTTTATTCTCCTTATTTGAATTTAAAAAGAATTGTTTCAGGAGTCAAACCTAAACAAATCCGAGAATTTTCAATTAAACCTATGCCAAAATGTGATTTGCAAATTTAAGGAGTCATGATTTGCCACCGATATCAGAAATTATTTGTGTAGTCCAAAATATCCCATCTTCTTTCATGTGGCCCAGGGAAGCTCAAAGTTTGGACTTCTCCTCTGAAAAGCATCAAAAGGATAATTACCCACACGGTACAAAAACATCCTTGGGATAACTTGAGGATGTTGTTCGCGGGATAAGCGCACATCCTCAGTATATCGCTGTATATCCCCGTAGCTCCTAAACACCTCCTCGTGTGCTCAATGTCACACTCCTGCATATCCTCAGGATATCCTTAGTCCCATCGACAGCGTACAAGATGTTATCAGGTTCTGAGGTCCTACTTTATACATCCCAGAATATCACATAAACCTCTTAAACACATCCCGTTATATCCTCAAAACATCCTATCTAGGTCCAACTGATAGCGTGCGGAATGTTATTAATATTTAAATTCCTATGTAGCACATCCTCAGGACATCTCGTAATATCCCAGTTTCCTCCTAAACGCATCCTGCCGAGAGCTAAATGTCACCAAGGACCAGTTCTAACCTCCTTGAATGTCACGTACCAGTATATCCTTAGGACATCCTGTCTATGTCCCATCGACTGCATATGGGATATTATCAGGATTTTAAATACTACGTACTATATCATGAAATATCCTTTTCACCTCCTAATCATATGCTGTCGACTGCTTAATGACACATCCCAGTATATCCCCGGTAAACTTCCTTACATTCCAGTGAAAGTCTCTGAAGGTGCTGTTGTAACATAAAACCTACTTATTCTCACCATATAGTCTCAGGTTCTCCTCCTATGGTTGCTATGAAAAAATAAGAAATGTTTAGAAGTTTAATATTACTTTTTTTAGTTTGAATTTCAATTTGTTTACTAATTTGTAAATATTGCCAAAAGTGTGCAAGGTATTAAAAAAGAATTATCCGAACAAAATATTTACAAGTGGAAATTTTGCTTTTATTTTTAGAATAGTAAAAATCTTTTGTTTATTTTTAGACATCTAATAGTTCAAAATTGAATTCTTCAATGTATTCGTTAAATTATTTCACAAAGTCTGTTTCAGATTTCAGTTAATTTGCATTCAAAATTCAATAATAAAATTAAGCATTTTCAGATTTCATGAGTCATTTTTCTTTAAAAGATGTAATTAATTGTTAGCCTTTTGGTGAAATTGTTGGGATATTGTTGAAAGGTAATTTTATTTTCAAAACTAAATAAATTCCTAGCCGCAGAATAAATGAATATGAGTAAGTACTTTTATTACATGAAAAAGCTTCAATCTTATTTATATATTTAATACTTAGTAGTAAAAAGTATGTTGTTGACACTGTTAATAATTCTCTGCATCATTAGACAGGTAATTCAAGAAGCTGTTTTAATTCTATATTTCTGCTGACACATTAAACAAAGAAACCTGAAAGTGCTCAGATTTTATGTCACAAAAATGGTCTCAAGTTTAAGATGATTTATCTGTAGATATTATCAATAGAAATGGTTCAGGGCAAGCAGCGAACGGTTTTATAGGATATTGGCACCGTAAAGTTGTACATCTTCTGTATGCTTAAAATCATTTCAAACAAGCTATAAAGCCATCTGAAGTAAGATCAAACACAAAATCTAAATGGATAGCTTTCGTGCTTTAAACATACAAATATGCACACGTACACTTTGTTCAGTTTTCCCTTTCGCTGATTTTTAAACTTTATGTATAATGAGTCACAAAAATCAGTCTCAACATTACTAAATGGGTAAGAACGTGTTATTCGTTCTTTGGCCAAACATCCGTTATCTGAATTAAATTTACGTCGAATATGATATTATAATGCATGTGAACCAACATGCAAATATTTTAAATGATAGTATCTCAAAATAATTAAAGTAAATGGATGCTTATCTGGTAGAACAATTGGAATTTTCTCGTATGTACTGAGGTCAGAATGTTTCAGTCTGCCCTCAACTCTTAGAAATTTGTCTTTAGCTAAAAAAAAACAATTTAAAGATTTACATCAGCGGTCAAGCGGTAATTTTGAAAAGCACTTTTAGTTCAACCTGGGTTTACTTTTAGGGGGACTGGCTAGTTTCATGGGCGTTTTCATAATATATCCTTTGTGCAAGAGGCATAGGACCTGGTTTCCCTTAAAAAGGCCCTCCACGAAGGCTTCCCATCCTTAGGCAGAAAACCATAGCCTGCTTTGTCCTGATAAAAAAACGGACATGTTATTTGATCACTATATCTGTTACGTTACATGACTGATCTTGACAGCGGGTATATATTTGTCTTAACGATTTAAGCTAAATATAATTAAGTGTACGAATAAATTTCCTGGGCTTCATCTGATTCAGACAAGCGGGGTTATTAACAACAGCAAATATTTTTACTACAAGACATTGCTTTAGATATGAGTTATATTTTCCGTTATGAACGACAAGAATGACTTAATCAACTTTTATTCGATTATAAGCAAACTTTCTTCGTGTTCACACTTAAATAGTTTTTAAGGGTACATTTTTTTCAAGAGCTGAAGATAATTTTGAATGTTAGACTTTAGGCTTACTGTTCACATAGAGTCATAGAGTTGAGCTTCAGAATAATGTCACCACAGTTCAAGCGGACATAGTTCGTATATGAGACTTCCGAGATAGTGATACAACATAGCAAAGTTCATGATTTCACAGACTCTGTTATGAATTAGCATTTCATAGAACGAAAAAACAATAATCCTGTAAACCAATGGTCTGAATCAAGAGACCATCGAAGCAATCTTTCGTGGTTTGCCAATACATTTTACTTTCATTTAGGTAGTATTATTGTCATATTAATTTTTATAGAAGGAATGTAGAGAAATTTGGGGATTTAATGGTTCTGAGCCCAGTTTTATGTTTTGATTTGATTACTCTTAAACAAACACGAGTAACGCTTCTGACAATCTACAGACTGTGATATAAATCTTATTCAAAGATTTGAGATTTGGTTATTTATCTGACTGGCATTACAATCGTTGATAGAATATTTTATATTCATAATAAGTTTTACCTTTATTGCAGTTTGTATAATAATTATTGAAGTGTCCGGAAAATTTCGGCATTAAATCAGTGCGCTCACTGATTACAAACATTTGATTAATAAAAAAGTAAATTTAAGAGGGAAAAAAATTAACAAAATGCAGATAATTTTTTTTTACAGTCAGAATCATTTTTCTGTACCTAGTTAAGTAACGTAAATTATTTTAGACTTGAAGAGATTAATATGGAAACATTAAAATTGAGACTTGTTCGTGCAGTATCTCACAAATACTTCGTTTCTGTTCTTAACAAATGCAGGTATTCTCCTTGTATGTCGTCCAATATTAGCGTTTATTTCTGATTATTTCAGAAAATCTGAGATAAGCATTTATTAACTTTTAAACAAAGGGATGCAGCTTATACAGGCTGTACTGTAAAATCCTTCGGAAATTTAGTTCTTCAAATTTCAAATTTCTTAATAAAATGCATTTGACATGGTAACAGGTAGGATTC
This sequence comes from Stegodyphus dumicola, assembly GCF_044657685.1. NCBI lineage: Eukaryota > Metazoa > Arthropoda > Arachnida > Araneae > Eresidae > Stegodyphus > Stegodyphus dumicola. Next base: position 12,266,675 of record NC_140772.1, on the reverse strand, counting down.
GATGATGCCATGAATGTTTAAAATTATATGTACACTTTGAGATTATACAATGAAAAAAAGTTGTTACTTACTAGTTTTTGCGTGTATTCTTGTACTATATGTATTCTAAAATATTTATATACTATATGTATACAGTAAATATTTATATACTATAGTATATAATATATACTATATGTATTCTAAATAAAATTCTATATATGTATTCTAAAATTACAAAATGGAACGAAGTATTACTGCCGAATAAAAAGAATTTGCCTTAAATAAAATTGCGATGCCAATTTTAGTTAGAGGGGTGGCTTTAGAATAAATTGCAAATTTTTCTTGTTCCTTCCCTTCGATTTAGCGCTTTATTTATTTCTTTTTTCGTTTTCGCTTTCGAGAACGTAGTTCCGAAATTTGATTTAGAGGTGCTGTGATTCGATGATGCAACCATTGGTGTAAAACTGTAGGAACTCTAAGGAACTTACCTAGGATGTTACTTCAAACGTATTGAGTGCTTTTTTCTTCAAATTCTTTTGAACCTAGACGCTGTGCGAGCAATCGTACGCAGCCAGCGAATACTTTTTTCCGTTCAGTCAATTAAGCATTATTATGATACTAATTCTTATGGCAAGGATTTGTAACAATTTTAGGATTTTAACGGCTTTGAGTCCAAATTTAGATTATTTTCATCATCGTGAAAACCGAAAGTGATTACGCCTTTGAAAATCGGCAAACCGTGATATTAAACTGCTTCAGATATTCGAAGTTATGGATTTGATTATTTATATGACTTGGCGTTAAAATCACTGTAGAATACTTTATTTCCATAATTACGTTTTCTTTTTCCTGCTGCTTGTATACTGATGGTCTGAAGAATCAGCGAACTTTCGGAATTAAATCAATGCACACATTAACTACAGACATGTTACTGTAAAAAACTAAATTTAAGGAAAAAACATCTATTAATAAAATGCAGATCAATATTTTCAGACACAAGTTTTGGTACCCAGTTGAGACATGTAAATTATATCAGAATGTTTGAGAAGAATAATATAAAACTCTTAACATTCAAACTTGATTGTGCAGTAAATCTCATAAATACTTCGTTTCAGTTTCTAAACAAATGCATGGCATTATCGTTCAATACCATAGTTGAATATTAGGATTTATCTATGACAGATTTGTAAGTAAATCTCTGATAACCCTTTACTAACCTTTATATGAACGCATGCAGCTTGGACTATTAAATACTTAGTAAAATTAATTTTTCAGATTTCTTCAGGAAATACATGTGAAACGAAAACTTTCGATTCGATGATGCCATGGATTTTTAAAATTATATTTACAGTTTTAGATTAAAATTATTGCGAAAAATATTATAAAGAATTTGTCATTTAATAGTTTTTTCCTATAATGTTGCGGTAGGTAGATTTTTAATTTGCAAAAATATTTATTTTTGTCTCATCAGTAAATGAATATTTTTAAATTACACTGCGTTGCCGACTTTAGGCAGAGCGGTGGCTTTGGAATAAACTGTATAGTTTTTGTTTAAATTGGCCTGCTTGGTTGTGTGCTTAAATTGTTTCTTCAGTTTGCTGTTCACCGTATTTCTGCTTCTGATAGTTCTAATTCTGCTCCGGCGTATTCTTTCTTCTCCCCAATTTTTATTCTATCATGCATAAAGTGTTTTATCTAGGTTGTAATTCGATAAAATATTGACAATTCACTATATTTTTCTACATTGAGAAATGGTTCTACTACTGACGTGATATTAAATGAAAACTGTACGGCAATTTTCTTTTCAGTTTACAAGTCTTCTGAATTATCTTCACTTAAGGGCTTTAAGGGCCTTAATCACTTTAAGGGCATCAACAGTCTGGTAAAATGAGCCATGGGGTGCCTTGCAACCATTTAACAGCTTTTATTAATTTTGAAACATTTTTTTTTCCTTTCGTGAGTACATCTACTGGGTTGACCGTTTCCGTACAAAGATTGCAATTCTGAGGATCGGTTTAGTTCTTTAATAGAGTTATCCTGTTGTACACAAATGGTTTTGAAACTCTAGTCTTCCCTTTTATCCATGCAATATAATGGAAGAGCCTGATCAAAGAAAATATTGGTAACCTTGAATACATCTTCTAGGTAATCATGAATTCCGCTTGCAATCACTGCATTCATTAATTCTAATTTCTTTACAATTAATGAGTTTCTTCAGAGAAACTGGTTTTAGCCATCACAAAACTAGTGCAGATGTTGTTTCCTTCTAGAAATCTGAGATACGCTTCGTCAGCGTAAGCTTTAGACTTGGCACTGAAAATATGTATAAATGCAATGTATCTCCAATCATCTCTACATTCACCGAAAGCATTTCCTTGCAAATAAAAATTCTTTCAGGTGGTCTATTTCGGAGCAATAGCTGTTCCAGTTTTCCTTTAGGGCTTGAGGTAAATATTCATTACAATATATTACTCGTTCCAACAATTCTTGGAAAATTTCTGACAATGAAAGGAGAAAGAAACCCACTGGGTCCCATATTTTTCCCGTATTTCTTATTATTGTAAGTTTGCAGAATTTTAAACAAAGTTTAAGAATTTTTAAGTCAAATTTAAAACGCTCTTTTGAGTATCTCATAACATTCCCAATACATTTGAAGAACTATCTGTATGGCGTTATGTACCAGTTTCAAAGACAGAATAAGCCCACAGGTTTTCAGAATTTGTCCTCCGTTTTCGAAATTTCATTGCTTCTTTAGTTCTTCCGAAAGCTTCTTCTTCATTCGAAGTTCCTGACAAGAAAACGTCGAAGTACATCGATTCGTTAAACGTAAAACATAAGTATCCCGATACGTAGTGTAATAAAGGTTCAAGCGGAATTTAAATACAACAGCTGAAAGAAAAAGACTGCGAGTAATGCAAAACAGGAGTCTGGTCATTCACAGAATTTTGGATTCAGCATCAGAAACATTATCTCGTAATTCGTCTGCACCCAGAAAACGTACAACATAACGATCAGTCTGTACTATACTAATTTGAAGAGATGCATTTTGAATATCAACAGTAAATGCAATTCGATTAATTCGACATTTAAGTTTAAGAAATATGCGTTTAAGTTTTGTTCTAGAATGCACTATTCGTTTACACTTAGAGCATGCGAAGGATGCGAAGAAACATTGAAAATAATCCTTATTTTCGTTGTACCTTTTCAAATTAAACCCGATTCTGACGTGTATCATTTTGTTCAATTCCTGACTCCACGAAACGTAACTTGCAGTAGTCTATTACAGATTTATAGTCGGCATAAAAGGATGGATCATTATAAGATTTTTGAAGGAAGGGAACAAAAATTTTCTTAGCATTATAATAATTATTTTAGAAATTACCACAATAGTGTTTCCGAATAAGTTGTACTCCATAGCGGCTTTCCTTAAATGTCAAACTGATTCGAAATTTCGAAGGCTTCTTCATCAGAAGTGGATTCAGAAGAAGGAGTCCTGTTGTATACCTAGGCATGTTAATGCCCATATATCTTTTAAGTGAGACCAAGTTAACTGATTTTTATCAAAACGTTTCTTAAGAACAACGTTTAAAACTCCAATTAATGATGGTTTGAAGTTTAACGATAAATGTGTGACTCGACATTGAATTACTATCCCATCAGTGTACTTATTAACGTTTATCGACAAACCTAAGTGTTTGGTTTTACTAGAAACAATTTTCCAAAAGTAATCTGATCCAATTAGTATGTCAATATTACGATTATTACATTCATAATTTTCATAGTCAGATAAATTAATATTTAAAGTTTCTGTCTGTTTATTCAGTTCCGTGCTAGGAATTTTTGTTAAAGCATTCTGAATTTCTAGTGATTCTATGATGCTTCAAAAGACAAACATTTACTTTGATGGTAGATGTTACATAACTGGAATTTAACCCTACATCTTGTAATTTTCACTGCAGTATTGTTATCGAAAGTGTGTAAATTTATTTTTTCTTTACTATATTCAAATTTAATTTCTTCGATAAATTTATAAGAATATGTACTCTTTAACTTTCTCAATCAAGTAAACAACGAACTTTCATTTTGATTCCTGCGCCAAGAACAACGGCCAGAAATATTTGTAGAAAAATATTTGTTTACCATTTGTAACTTCTGTCTTTTCCGGCATTAGTGGTTATTTTTTATTCACTGAAATGGATTAAGAAGACTCTTAAAGGGAAATATGATATACGTATTTATGCTGACAGTCTGAAAGTTATTCAAGCTCTCTCACGACCTGATCAAGACAGCTCTATAATGGTAGATATCAGAGAAACATATAAAGACTTGAGAGAAGATCAAAATATTGTGTTTAATTGGGTGAAGGTCCACGTTGGACATTTTGGAAATGAGAGGGCGGACGCACTGGCCAAGGAGGCGATTGCCGATGTTAATTCTCGTGATATTGATGTAGGGGGATCAACAAGGAAAGATGTGACTATTATGAAGAATTATATTTATGATAAATGGAGAGAGGATTGGGAAAGGTCAGATCGAAATAAAGGTTATATGAAATTTGTTAAACTTAAAAAAAGTTTATGTTATTGAGACATTGACGTTAACCAAATCATTACAGGGCACGGCCGTTTTCCTTTCTATTTTAAAAGGTTTAAATTACAAGAGTCTGACCTCTGTGATATCTGTAAAGAAACGGGCACTGTGGAGCATTATGTGGAAACAAGTAAATATTTTACTGATATCAGGAACGAGTTTAAAAGAAAAATGATGTTTTTAATATATATGATATTTTAAATGATTTTAAAAGACTGAAAACATTTGCCAGGTGAATGAGGGAGAAGAGTAATCATGATAAGCTTGCAGTAGGGATTTTAATTTTAATTTTGTTTTTTAGTTATGTTCTTTATGTCTGTTTGTTGAAGGTGTTGTTTCTACCTTGCTCTGGCGCAGCCCGCATAAAAGCCATAGGGCCACGTAAATTCTGCCAGGAGGGTCGGGCTGCGTCCCTCATATCATATCATATTACTTATATATACTATATACGGTCTTCTAGATGGCCGATTGCATCGCCGGATTGTGACCGTATACGGAGCAGACTGTGTGTCCGACAAGTCAGTGAGAAAGTGGAGTGCCAACTCTGTTCCCACCACCATCCGGCGATGAATATCCGTCGGTTTAAAGCCTTTTACAGTGAGAAATCCGATATCTTGCTGCTCCTAAGTCGTCCAATTCTGCATTGTGAAAGCCAAGATGTCATCGCACGCACTGCCGCATTAATTGGACGGAATACTCAACTGCCTACTCCACTCCGGCGTCATGTGCGGGCGCTTGCGCATGCGCACGACCATATCAGATACTGCATTCACGTCCCTAGATGTCTTACTAATTCATGCCAATGAGCCATATTCAAATTTCTATCGGTTTGGTTGTTACGACGTTTCGTACCTTTTCATTTGAACACCCCTTATATATTTTTCACATTTGAAACATCACAAAATGCTGTGCTTTTGTTATTGCTTATAAATCCTTGCATTAGCTATGGTTGCCATTTATCAAAATTTCTGAAACTGTGTGTTATCCTTTTCATTTTCATCTATCACAAATGATTTTCCTAACCTAATCACAGCCTTTTTCTGAGTAACGTCAAAAAAGACTTTCGAGAAAGCTAAAGTATCAGAAGCATTTCATTTTCTTCGTCACCACATTTATAATTAATACACATAATTTTAATATTTGGCACATCAGAAAATAGTTTTCATTGATTTTACATGACTAGCTTGCAAAATGTGATTTGCCCGTATGAAATCGGTTCCTTGTACTCACATTTATAATTAACAAACATATTTTCCATATTTGACACATCAGAAAATACTGTCGTTAATTTTTCATTCATTTTAAGATTTAATGCAAATATGACGCTTCTAATACGACAGTTCTGTCCCACCAAATTACAAAAAGGCACTACTTTTAACTTTAATTAACCGTTTTTGAAGTTAATTACACTTTCTGAAGTACATACACATTTTGATATCGGGATAACATAGAAATAGGGGACATTTCATCTCTTCTCTCTCTAAAAATTAAGGATATCGAAATTACCAAAAAGGTTTCTCCTTCACAAGAACAACGTTTTCTCAACCTGCGGTTCAATCCTACCAGTTCCTTCACTATAAATTACACATTGAGAAAATTTGAAATAATACAGCCAAACCCGTCAATTTATCTCTTGGGGAGGTAATTAAAAACCTTTTTAAGCAGTCAAACCTAGGCAAGTCGGAGAAGTTTCAGTTAAACTTACGCAATAATGTAATTTGCTTATTTGGGCTATCATGAATTGCCACTGATATTTGAAATTAATTGTGTACTCCAAAATATCTCCTCTTCTTCCAGTGTGATATAGGGAAGCTTAAAGTTTGGACTTTTCTGCATTAAAGCACCAAACTGATAGACTCTCTGCTACACCTTCTGAATGACTGTATTCAAGCAAGTATCGAATTATGGGAAATTTCTCTTCGATTATTTGTCAGGATAAATATGAAGCTTCGTGAATTAGTGGAGCGCGTGGCAAATTAAATGTTATGTCCCTTTCGTTTATAGTGTGGGAACTACCCTCAGGCAAATGGTAAAATTGCTGAACATTGGTAGTTTGAACCAGGTCTAATAAAAAAAATGGAATACTACCCTCAGGCAAATGGTAAAATTGCTGAACATTGGTAGTTTGAACCAGGTCTAATAAAAAAAATGGAATAAAGTGGACATTCGTGAAATTAAAAAAACGTAGAAAATTTCCTGAGAAAACTTTCAGATGCTTTAACATCTGAAAGTTTAGCAGAAAGCTTGTACTGTTATTTAGAACTTCAACTGACAAACTCTTCCTGTGGGGGTTTTCAAAATCGCTTCTAAAGTAAACATAATTCAGCTTTTCAAAATCTGAGTAAATTGTTTTTGAAAAACATTAAAATCTTCAAACTGCAAATTTTGCTTCACGTGAAGAATGTGCATTCACACACTATGTTGAGATGCATCATTAGAAGATGGTTTTAGAATTTTCATTAAATTTCATTCAATTGTATATCCACAGTTCAATCATACTTCTGAATTACGTTCTTAAACGTTTGTGAACAGCAAACGGTAGAAACAACTTAAAAATAAAAACAAACAATAGAACAGATAAGTAAAATTTATTTCATAGCCACCGCTCTGCCTAAACAGTCAACGCGGTTTTATGAAAAAGAAAAAATAAAGGAACAAATGAAACCATCTGAAGTGTTTTCCAATTATAAAGTACATATAGCATACAAGTTTACGGAAAAACTTGTAAGTAAAGAATTGGTTATGGTTTCTTTCGTAATAAGTATAAATATTATTTTTAATAATATATAATGTAATTTAAACATTTCAATATAATTTTAAAAATCCATTGCGTCATGGAATCGAAACCCATTTTCATGTCTGACGCATTTAAAGAAGAAATTAAGAATTTTTTTTTAAATTTAAATTTCATTAACAACATATCTGTAGTCAATGTGCGAACTGATTTAATGCCAGAAGTTCCTCAAACTTATTTCCAGCGCGAAGAACTGTGTATCGGAAATTCTAAAGATATACTCATTTTAAAATTATTTTGTGACATTGCTCTTGAACTGAATTTTATGTTTTAAGTGCAAAGAACATGATATTTAATAAATAAAGGTAACACACAAAACGTTAGAAAAATGCTTCCTTGGATGTAATTTAAAATCTGAAAAATTTCAGATTTTTTTAAAAAAATATTTCTTTGTTCCCTTTTTTATGCTTTGATATAGCACATCCGAAAAGTTTGTAAAAAAAAATAATTTTAACTGTATTTCATAACGTTACTCATAAATGCAATAAGCTAAAAAAATCTATGAATTGAACAAAGTGCTTAAAGCGTGAGCTAACTTACTACTAATATAGAGGTTTTTAATATTGTTTCGCTAATTAACCCGAATGCTGTACGGAGTTGTGTATAATAAAATAAGGATAACCAAAACAATTTTATAAATATAAATTGATACATTACATGCCTGATAATATCTTTTTAAGGGGCTGTAACTGGTTAGCCATAAGTTAGAACTAAACAACTTTATTCTACATGTTATAAGAAACGCAATAAAGACAGAAACTAATTTCTAAATACTTAAACTGTATAATTTTGTGTATTAAGCGGAAAGCGTTAAATACAACTCTTACATGACAAAGAAAAAAAAACAGAATAAGCACGCGATAGAAATGTGAAATAAATTGCGAAATAAATACATTTGTCAAATGAAACAATAATATAACAGAAAATGTCACGAAAGTAAAAAAAAAAAATAAATAAACGTAAAAAAGCTGTTAGCTAAATAAGCAGATAAATAAAAATAAAAACTGAATTTTAATTTTAATATCATTAAACATTTTAATGTTTCTCTATAAAATAAAGAGTGCTTCTATACAATTTAAACACTAAACTGAACAACCATAGTCTAAAGTAAATGTCTAGATTTTTCATATGTAATAAAATAACGGAAAATGTCACAAAATAAGAGAACAAATTAGTGTATAAATCATGTCAGCAAAATAAAAATGTAAAGAAATAAAAATTAAAAATTGGAATGTAATAATTAAATCAAAATATGAAGATTTCGAAAGTACCGCAGACAGTTCTCAGTAACGTAAACTAATTATAAGATGTAAGTATAATTAGGGAAAAGAATTAAATCCATAAGTAAAATAAATATCATTATTGCAATGCTTGGAAGAAAAATAAAGATAAGATATAATTTCCGAAGTAGGTGCTCTACGTCAATGATTTCAAACTGGCGACCAGAGGGCGGCATTTGGACCCCAAAACAATGTTCTGCGGTTTGCGAACAGCATTTAAATCATTGCAAAAATTTCAAGATTTCATTTTTTGGAGTCCGGGTTTATATTATTTTCAGTTCCACTCAAATAAACGTGAACTCAAAACGGCATAAAAAACGCCCTAAAAATATATAAATGGAGCTAATTAACTTACAGTCTGACATAAATCTTATTCAAAGACTAGAGAATACATATTTTATTAAGGTTTGTACACATCTGCTAAAAAATAAATAAACTCAATTACGAAATTTTGCATTAAAATCATCGCTTGATTTGCAATGCATATATATGCAAACGGAAGTTTTCACTAATGAAAATCAAGCTAAACATTAACCCTCCAGAATTCGTGTCTTCAGGGAGCATATCATCAGAGTTATTGTAGAACGCACAACTAAGGAATGAAGAGATAAATGCTGCAGAATGTCTCTCAAGAATTTCAACTTCTGCTCATCTTCTGACATCTCCCAAACCAGTTTGACACAGCGTAGAATTGATACAGGAGATCATCCACCGACTCAAGAAACTCAAGATGTGTACCGATTGCTTAACACTGAAAGGTAAGAAAACATCTGAAGGATATGTAAAAGCAATGTTATGTGTGCCTTTAATAAAAAAAAGGTCCTTGGGCCTCTCCCATCATCCTGGTTCGAAAGAAAGATATGTTCGACTAGATTTTGAGTTCACTATCGCTGGTTGGACGAGGTCACGAAGAAAGACAGCTACACTTTTCTTAGATTTTAAGATATTCTTAACGCTCTTCTGGAAGCAAGTGGTTTTCGAAGCATGATTTAAAGAGTTGTTATTAGTAGGTAGCGATAATGAACGAGAAATGACAGCATTTACCACCGGATATGGACTTTCAACTTAAGGTGATGCCGTTTGCGGGGGGGGGGGATTATATAATATGGCGGCAACATTCGAAAGTCTCATGCAGATCGTCCTGACAGGATTTTCTTACGAAGCCTATCCGTTATACGTCGATTACGTGATCATCGTTGGGGAACGTTTTGAAGGGGGTTTAAAATATTAGGAAGGTGCACCAGAAATTGAAGGAAGACAATCTAAAATTAAGTCCCGCCAAATGTAAATTTTTCAGACAGGATGTGACTTACAATGGACAATGAACGTACCACCTCTATTATGCCACTAAGGGGCCTAAAAATGTGTGAAAAATCAGGGACACATCTTCGGAGTCAGGAACAATTCTGAAAAAAGTCTGAGCTACCTTTATGCATATTGGTTTAGTAATTTTCTGTATGAAAGATACTTTGTAAGAATCTGCTTCTTTACCTGCTCCTGTAAGCCGATACTTTACCTTGATGCTTTACTCTTTCGCAAACAAAATGGCATTTACTCCCGTTAGAATTCAGTTCAGTTATAGAATGTTTTTAAAACAATTTCTTAAATCTCATATATATCAATCAACAGTTTCTGAAAACATTATGATATCGTCGAGGTATGACAATGTAAAACGACTTTTAACCTTGATTTAAATTTATGAATATGTCGTAGAAAATTTGCGGTGGATTTGCAGAAACGAAATGAAAGTGACAAAAATTTGAAAGTACCAAATGAACAAACAAAAGCTGTCTTCTCTTTTTCTGCGTCATGAACTTGACGATAACCTATCCTTACTGCAGTCGCAGACATAAACTTCGTTGATTTGGGTTCAGTTAGTCAATCGCCCATTCTAAGTAGGTATCTAAATTGGCTTTGGAGTTTAACTTAATAATCTGTACACAGTCTGATGGAACCATTAGCTTTAGGGACCAACACGACAGAACTGGAATAAGGTGATTTACATTCCTCAATACATTAAGCTAGTAAAGAATCTAGCTCCTTTTATAACAAATCGTTCTTCGCAAGTGTCATTCTATATGGTTGTTCGGTAGCAGATAAAATATTTTTCATATTGATTTAATGCTCAATGTAAGGCGTGCGATCTGTTCCTGGCTGAAAGCTAGTTTCATACTCTTCTAACAGTGAGTTTAATTTATCCTATTTTTCTCAATTCAGATGTTTTCCTTCATCATCTCTCAACTTAATGGAATCACAGCAGGCTTTGGAACAAGAGTGTCAGGAGACTGTATTGTTTCTAGAGATATTGCTTTCTGACATGTTATTATGTTTGGGGTTTAGTTTCAGATAGACCTTTTGAAAGGAATACTGCTTCTCTGTGTTTCCACTAAAATACCAAACCACACTGTGAATGTTTAGCAGTATTCCCGATGGTTGTAGAAAATCAGTTCAAAGTAAGTCCTGTTAAATATTGTTTCTGGCAAAGCAATAAATTTCATACGGACCATTTTGCCTTCAACTTTAAGATTTATAGTCGTACTCAATGCCTGGAAATTTCTTTCCTTTCCATCTCTTAGTAGCATCGTAATATACTTTTAAAAATGTAAATCCTCTATCATTTAGTAATTTATAGAATTTTTCTGCTGCAATGAACTCGATGCTCCTGTATATGTAAAAACTACTCTTTCCCCACAGACAGTTAAACAATGGATCTGGGCAGTAGATCAGACGCTTCAACTGAATACACTTTTACCAGAGTTGACAACATTTATAGTTTCTTCTTTTAAATTATTACACTAAGGGCACTTTGATTGTATAAAACCAAGATATCACAACCATAGCAATGATTAGAAGTTTTCCTTTCTTATCTGGATCGAGCAGATTTATAATTGTGAAAGTTTGTACTTTTAAATCTGGTTAAAGCGTCTAGTATTAGGAGGTTTAAATTCTCTTTCTAATGTATGTCTGGGTTTCAATGGGTGATGCATTTTTATTCATGCCATATCTCACATTTTCGAAAAAGGTCAAACTTTTCGACAAGATCTAACGAATTATTCATTTCTGATAAAATGTACACAAGATGTTCTTTCACGTCGGAAGGTATTTTTAGATGTGTTAGCTGGTTAATGGTGTGTTAGCTGATCTGCAGTGATCAAGCTATGCGTATATCGCTTTAAAAGCATGTCCTTTGCTTTTGCATAAGCTTTAGAAACTTCTTCGATCTCTCGAACACTAATTGATTTATCTCAGATGCTGTTGATCTAATTAAGTATGGGATCAAATGAGTTTTGGGTATAAGTACGAACTTCATTTGACGTTCAAACATTGTCAAATGAAGTGTTATCGCGTCTTTCTTTGGGTTAAATTTTGAAAGAATGTGCTCAATTCAACTTTAGGCTGATCTACTTCTTGAGAAACAAATACCTTTCGCATACTATTGTTATCTTCGAAGTGAAGCTCTGCGTTTTCTAATTCATATTCGCGTTTATTCGTTAATCGGCTGATCTTTGGAATATGGTAACAGGTAGTTTGGCGTCATTTTGGAGGCGATAAAGATTACTACCTAGGACTTTGGGAATAATGTGAGAAGTACTGAGTTCCGATTACGCATTATATTGTGTGAGGGAAATGAGAGATAATAAGATATGTCATGTGACATTAATGGACGAATCACTGTTCTTTAATCGGAAAAGGGGGATATTTGTAAAAATATCTGCTGTACTTTTTAGCAGTAGTTTATTCTATGTTCTGTGAAACAGTGTTATTTAATATTTGGATCCCATGGCCGTATATAAAGTAAATCCGAAATTTTATTGCGTTTATGTGTAATTGAAAAGAATTGCTTAATTGCGGATAAGCATGAATGTCCAAATATGTGGGAATGAAATGAGATTGTGTGAAAGGGAGGATATTACAGATAGTTTAAATGGCGGTGCAAGAAACCTTGTGGAAATGGACGTTTTGTGATCCGCCATGCACTCAAGATTCTGTAGAAGATTAGGTAAGTTAGTATTTTTAATTATTTGAGGATATTATTTTTATGTATTCTAAATGCAAGGAGTAAATAAATTAATATGGTATTATTGGAAAATTGTTATTAGCAATGATTTAGTTTAAAGTAATTAGGATTGTATGCGAATTTTTATTAATTTAATGCATGTGCTTATTTATATTTTAAGTAGTGTTTTTAATTTAATTATATTTTAATTTAATGATCGTGATTATGAGAGTTATATGTTTGTAGTATTTTGGAATACGTTTGAGTAGAAGGAAATGTGCATGGAAAGAATTTAAGTATTTGACACTGAGTATTTGTAATCATTTTTAATGTTTTGTTATAAATTCGTTGGTGACGTTTATAATAGATAATTTAGAGGTAAAAGTTTTTGGATATTTTATTTATTTTATACGTGCAAATGCCCATCCTTGGAAAGGGTATATACGTTTTCGTGATCAGGTAATTTCATATATGTCCTTTTTACCGAATTTAAAGATTCACAAAATTTGCATGCATTTTCGTGAAATTTTTCTAATTTATGAGAAAAAAGCAGTATACATGGATATAGTGAAGAGTGTGCGCAATGCCATATTTGTGCAATTCTGGGATGTTTTTTTAAGTAAAAATAAGTCGACGTGTACATGGTTTAATTATATTTTAATTAAAAGATAGTTATTTTGTGAATTATATGTTTGTCGCAATTTGGTATACGTTTGAGTGGAAGTATACGTGCATGGAAATAATTTAAATATTTCACACTAAGTATCTGTAACCATTTTTAATGTTTTGTTATGAATTCGTTGGTGACGTTTATAATAGATAATTTAGAGATAAAGGTTTTTGGATATTTTATTTATATTATACGTGGAAATATTCATCCTTGGATAGGGTATATACTTTTTCGCGATCAGGTAATTTCATATATGTGCTTTTTACCGAGTTTAATTCACAAAATGTTCATGCATTTTCCTGAAATTTTTCTAATTTATGAGAAAAAAAGCAGTGTACATGGATATAGTGAAGAGTGTGCGCAATGCCATTTTTGTGCAATTCTGGGATGTTTTTTTTAAGTAAAAATAAGTCGACGTGTACATGGTTTAATTATATTTTAATTAAATCATAGTTATTTTGTGAATTATATGTTTTAGCAATTTGGTATACGTTTGAGTGGAAGTAAACGTACATGGAAATAATTTAAATATTTGACATTAAGTATTTGTAACCATTTTTAATGTTTTGTTATGAATTCGTTGGTGACGTTTATAATAGACAATTTAGAGGTAAAAGTTTTTGGATATTTTATTTATATTATACGTGGAAATGTTCATCCTTGGATAGGGTATATACGTTTTCGCGATTAGGTAATTTCATATATGTGCTTTTTACCGAGTTTAAAGATTCACAAAATTTTCCTGCATTTTCGTGCAAATTTTTGTAATTTATGAGAAAATAGCAGTGTAGATGGATAAAGTCAAGAGTGTGCGCAATGCCATTTTTGTGCAATTCTGGGATGTTTTTTTTAAGTAAAAATAAGTCGACGTGTACATGGTTACTGTGTATGTGCGATTTTGAAACACGTGGCAAGGATTTTGCGATTCTGCACTTTTTCCCAATTTTTCAGTTAATATTTGTCATGATTAAGCAGCTTTGTTCCATAAAATTTCTAGCATAAGTGTAATTCGGCTAGTAGATTGTTGGAAAAAGTGTTCAGTAAATAAAAAGAAAAGAAACATGTCTTTACTTCGTGAAGACAAAATGGCGGCGAAAAAAAAAAATAGAAAGTTGCTGTAGCAGAATTGGTCGCCAAATTTTCGCCATAAAATCGCCAAGTTACCATTATCCAAAGATCAACCCGTTAATCTTACTACTTCTGTGTCTTTTTTCATCTTTCTACCTTCAGCTGCTTTTTGTTCAACCAATTTGAGTTTTTCACTTCTTTTTTGGCCGCTACGCGTCCTTCGATAATGTTATTTAAGATATTTGTTGCATATTTTTCTTCACAGGTTTCTCGTTATCAGTTCTCGAAAATCTGCGACGTTATACTATAGGACGGATATGTATGACTGTAAATATTAAAAAAAATAAATAGACCTTTCAATCCATATTAAACTATCATAAATCAATTAAAGTTTACACAAAGTAAATATTTTACTTTCTGCGTATTTGCTTTACGATAAAACCAAGGACATTGGGTTAATCCTCCACATGCCAGGATGGCTATTTATTATTATCGGGGTGCCAGAAATCAAAATTTTTCATATCCCTAGGGGTGACTTTCTTTCAATAACGCAGGAAGAGCTGGAAGAAAAATTGAATTCGTATTTCGGTATTAATTTTAAATTATAGAGGTCCACGATTTTGGGAACATACTTCCTTTAGAATGTAGCATTGTTTTAGCAGCTATCTGAAAATTGTAAGTGACAGACCAAATTTAAATCTGAAAATAAGCTTTAAACATTTAACAATGCAAATTGAACTAAAACAGAATCACTACTTTAAAAGAATTACATAGCAAAATTAATAAAATCTAGCGTAAAGAAATTTACTCTTGAACCAGAGGAAAATTATGTCGACGCAGAAATCCATGGAATCTTGAACTAATGTTTGATCTGTTAATTGTTTTTTTTTTTTAAATCGTCTTCGTTAAAAACCTTTTTCTCACTGCTGCGATTTACTGTTATGTTACATAAGCATAATCTGCAGTATGAGTTAATTTTTTAAGTCAATACAATTAGGATTCAAAAAATGAATAACTTTTGATATTCTGAATGGAAAATTTTGTTTATACTACTTTTATATTTCGATCGGTCTCAGTGTGAAATAGAGGATGTTCTCAGAAATTCGGCCATGATAAGCCCTTGCGTGCTTGTGAAAATAAGTTAGTTCAACCTTGACTGCTAAGCGCCAAATAAAATATTGAAACAGGCGAGGAAAATTTCGCACGCCTTTATTCTAACACGAAAACGTTAAGCAATCAGCGTTAGGCGATTCCTTTTTCTGCGATAAGAACGGACAAATCTAAAATCAACTTTTCCGATCCGAGTTCGTTTTGCCGGATTATCGCGCGATGTTACCGGCTCGATGAAATTTACTCAGTGGGCACCTGACGTTCATAAGTCTGGACCGTAGCATTAGGAAAGTCGAAGGAGGAAGGTAGACGATGTGACCAATAAGTCACGAGACCCGAGAAGGAAGAAAAACCTGAGCGGGGGGAAACTAGGAGCAGTAAGGTACTATGTAAATGGTCAGTTTGTGCGCCGAGAAACAAAGACAAAATCCTGAAGTAATTTATACTAACATATGTAGAAATAAAGAAGGTAATCTGAAATAAAATACAACGTGAGGTAAAATTATACCCAGAACATCGGCTGAACATCTTCAGAACTCCCTGAGAGTTGTAACCTCTATAATTGATAACAGACATGAATGTATTAGTTTCGCAAATTTATGCTCGAATGCAATTACAATAAAAATGCACAATAAAATTTTATGTATAAAATGTGAAATAAAACCTTAAAGTAATTCTATGTTGCTTTCACTAGATTACAATAACATAAATTAGTAAAGTTTGTAAATTATTTACATATACTTTTAAGTTATTTTTTGTCATCAGTCACCTTTAGTGTTCAGCAGCGACGACTCACCATCTGAATCAAGTATATCACAGATTCACTTAAGATTTCTGTATATGCACTTTCTTATTTATAGTAACTTTGAGGAAATTTGAAATAACGTAGTCAAACCAAACACTTATCTCATATAGGTTAAATAAAAAAAACGTTCTTTCAGAAATCAAACCTCAGCTAATCCGAGAATTTTGAATGAAACGTACAGAATTATACGATTCGCTTATTTGGAAGCTCACGAGTTCCTACTAATGTTGGAAAATATATAAGTAGCCAAAAATATTTCGTTTTCTTGAGTGTATGGCACAAGGAAGCTAAAACGTTAGACACCTCTGGATTAAAGCTTCAACGAAAACGCAGCCTCCATGATATAACCGTTGGAAGCATACATTTAAGCGAGTATCTGAGTGTTTATGTTTCTTTGATTTTTTGCCACTGTAAATATGCACCTTCGTGTATTATTCGAGCAGGTGGAAAATTAAATATTACTCCTATTTTACTTATAGTGGAAGACCTATCAACAGCAGAGAGAAAAATTCCTGAACTCTGGTAGTTTTATCAACGTCGAATCACAAAATGAAAAAGAACGGATATTCGAGAAGGTAACAAAATGTAGAAAATTTGCTAGAACAAATATATTGATAATTAACACGTTAGGCTTAGAACACGTTTTTATATTTGAAAGTTTAGCACTGTAAATTTTACGTTAAGTGCGCAGTCGTCGAAACATACGTTTTGAAACTAATTTTCAAAATGAATCAAAAATCATTTCGCGGTGAACAGCAGCTTGTAAACAAATAAAGCAGAAAAGATACCAATACTTCAATTTATTCCAACACCACCGCTCTGCATAAAATACGCAGAACAGTTTGATTTAACAACTATCGACGATATCGAACAAGATGACGTATTTATCTTAGCAGTTTTAAAACACATAGAGCACAAGTGTATACAAGAAAACTCGTGGGTAACAAATTGGGTGCATTTGCTATCATAAATATTATAATCTGATATTCTAAACATAATTTTAAAAATTCATGGCACCATCGATTCGCACGTCAGAAGTATTTCAAAAGAAATGTTTATAAAAAATCGTTCTCTGTGTTGGTTACATCAGATGTATTCCATAGAACATAAAAACAACGGAAAATACGTTTCCGAGCAAACCAGGGGGATGGTACCATCGAATGACACGTCAGAAATATTTCTGCTTTGGAATTCGAAGAATTAGTTTTTCGAAATATTTGACAATCCAACCTGTATAAGTTGCATTCACTTTTTATAAATTTATATAAGTTGAATTCTCACCGATTTCAGTCGGATGAAGGCGTGGCTTCTTCAGCTGCTCAGCTGACACACGTGCTCAGCTGCACACACGTGCTGGGAATGAGAGTTTCGCTTTCACACATTTCGTTTCGGTTGTTATTTCGTTTGTTTTTACTGTTAATTTGATATTATAAAGTTTTCTTTTGCAACGTCGATGAAGAATATAGTTTAGTTTCTTCGGGATCAGATATCGATATCAAATATACGGAAAGTGATAGTGAATTTTTGATAAACATTTGTTGCATTTCATCATCACAGAAATAAACCCTAAAATTAAAAAGCAGAGAAATAAAAATGTCACCGATATAAGAATTTATCTTTGCCTTACATATTTTAGAGCGTTTTGTAAAGATATTTCTAAACAGTTGTAGAATTGTTTCGGTCGAAAATGAGGTGTGTTGAAACTGCATAATATTAAGACGTATAATAAGGTTTCAGATCATAAAAAATCTCTGCATTTTATGAACAGTGAAGATCTTGCTCTATTAACACGTCCTAATGCAAAATGATATTTCGCCGATTTTGTAACATCTGAAAGTTTTTTTTTTTTTTTTTTTTTTTTTTTTTTTTTACAATAAATTCCAAATTTAGATGTGATTGTAAATGAAAATGTGATGCTCTGTAAAGGTACAGTGGGGTGGGTTCAATATATGTTAAAAGAATGTCGATTTGGGATCAAGGCATTTACGTTATTGAGAGAGTAAGACTACTGGGTATTTTTTCCAGTATTATTTACACAAGAATAGACATAAAGCTTTATAGTGATTCTGGACATATTGGTATGTCTTCTCAAGCGATTATGTCTTTGATGACAACCACTGCTATGCAGAGGGTACTGTCTGATCAACGACAAACTATTATACTTCTCTACAGTTGCTCATGTACTGGTGCAAGAAATCTACTGTTACATACGGCACAGTACGTTCAGTTCGGAAGGAGTTGCCATCTGATTTCAAAAGCAAAATTAAGAAAGGTGATTTTTCACGCTTTGAACGTGTAAGAGTTAAAGAAATTAAAGCTAAAAGTAGTTCATGGCTACAAAAACCTTATGAGAGGTGTTGATAAAGTTGATGAATATGTAACAGACAAGCCGGTTGCAAGAAAACGGGGTAACAAGCGTTACCAAAAGTTATTTTTTAATCTCCTAGATCAGGCATTATGGAATTAATTCTTTGCGCATAATTCAGAAGGAAGTGCAAAAAATAATATGAACTACAGATTAGCAATTGCCAAAAAATGTAAGCCGAATGTTCAGTTCCCAGGGAGTCCTAGTGTAAGTTTGCTGCGGCTAACAGATAGACACTTTCAAACATTTCACCCACGGAAAAAAATCCGATGAAAGAGGGAAGAGGATACGATATAACACTCGAGGGTATTGCAAAGAATGCAATAAACGCTTGTCAGCAGTACCGTCTTTTGCCCTTTATCATTCTGTTAAATATTCTTGAAATTTGATTGTTCAAAAACATACTGCTAATTTATTTTTAGTTCTGCATAAGATTTTTTTTTTTATTTACTGTTAATTTAATTTATTAGCCCAAAGGGGCGGTAGCCTAGAAAGGCTTCGAAGCGGCATTTTGCGCGGTTTTATTATAAATGTCCATCTCTCCTTTCAAATTGTTGTTACCAAATGTTATTGCTCTGTATTATATGTAAAAAAATTAAATAATTAAGAATCTGCATGAATACATGTATGTTTCTCGCACTGTGACAAAAACGAAAGTATCTAGAGCCATCAAATTTTGAATAATGTAATCCTCCTCCCGGACATAGGCATCTGGACGGCCGAATTTCGAATTTGTTTTAATTTATTTCATATTTTGTAAAACTTTAACGTATTTTTGATTAACAAACTCAACGAGTTCAGAGTGAGCACTGTACGGAAAATAACAGTTTTATCTCCAGTGCGGAAATTCTAAAGATATGCTGTTTTCAAATGTATGTGGTTTACGGGCGAAGAACATGATATTCAATAAATATAGGTAACACACGAAACTTTAAAAAGGTTCCTTTTGAGGGTAATATAAAATTTGAGTGCTTCTAGATTTTATTTTATCTTCTTTTTTTCCCTTCATTACGCTCAGAAAATTACATGAATTATTAAATTAACTAATCCACTTTAATGTTAATAATTTAATGATTATATAATCAAATAAATATTTTCGTTTTTTAATGTTATTATAGTTTGGTAAATCACTGCCTGGATTAATTCATTAAATTAAAAAAAAATTATCAGATTTTGTTTAATTTTACCATATTTATTTCAAAGCATAGCGTACTATTAATCTTATTTAATTTTACTTTATTTTAACGCAAAATTAATTTCTTAAATTTTGTTCTTAGAGTTTTTACCGTTTTACCAAAGTAAAAATGTTTGTACAAGAATTACGCGTGAAAAAAATGCGCGAAATGCAGTAAAAAGTGCTTTAATGAGATATATTAAATCCTATTTGGAAAAACTGTGGCTTTCATAATCTCATCACTATACAACGTATCACATTTAATAATTAAAAAGAGTTATGTGATACAAACGCCATAGGTTTCAGTGTTAAAGTAAACCAGATCGACCCTACTCTTTCTTGCCGACATATCGGTGACGCGCACCCCGCCCACTGGGTTAGTCTATCTCTTATAAGGTCCATGCAGGAGAATCGATGGCGTAGTGTCGGCCCATGATGCATGTTCGTCGTTTTCGTGAATTTGGAATACCAGGATTGTAGGCAAAAGGGTGTTGTAGTTCAAGCGTAGATATTGTAAATTTTAAAATGAATTTAGTGCAAGTGAATACGAAGAAAACTATATGTATGTATAAGTATCAAATTAATTATACTTCTTTACAATAAGTATAATCTCAAATTGGCAGTTTTGTTTGACTCGAAAAATATGAATTTACGCAATATCCTGGAAAAGTTCCTTAGATAAGGGCTTTCAGAATTTCTTTAGAATTCCGCCAATTATACAGCAAATGTTCAATCATCATCACACACTAAATCAAACTTCGAGACAACGCTCCTAACGGTTTCCCGGTGGACATAAGGGTGGCGAAAGAATTCCAGGGCGCGGCTAAGCAGTAGCTATAAGAATTTATAATTTATTCTAGAACCACCGCTCTTCAGGTAATCTCATCAGATTAACGCGATTCGATAGGACAACTTGGGAAATGAAAATGCCCTTTTTTAATTCTAATTTTAAAACATATGGAACTCAAGGGCATACGAAAAAACTAGCAGCTAACAAATTGGTTAAAATATCTTTCATAATATTTTTAATTTCAAACTATAAATATAAAATTGAATATGCAGGGCATTGTAGAATCGAAACATGTTTCCACGTTAGGTTCTTTTAATGAAGAAATCCGAAATTCTTTGAAAAGCTAACTATCCTAAGTGTTTGAGAGTTCAACCTGTACAAACTGCATTCATTTGTTTAAACGTTAGTAAAGGGTTATCACAGATTTTATTAACAAGTTAATAGAGATAAATGTTAATATTGATCGAAAACAATGATCGAGTATATCACGCAATTGCTTACGTAAGTACAAAGTTTAATGAAAAGTGAAGCATCAGATAGGTCTATACTACAGTTAAACTCTTATGTAGATTTGGCAGTAGTACAGCCACCATCTAATATTGCCCCTCAAATGGATTTTTCAGGAACTAGCATTTAGGGAACCAGTGGCAAACAATTCACTAGCCGAGCTAAATCCCTACTTCTAACCACTGCCGCGTGGAGTTTCACTTTGTAAAACGTTTTGATGTGAGCAAAAGTTGTTGCATGAGCAAAGAAGGATAGAAAACCTCAAAATACAGGTATTAATGAAACTTATATTACATGAAGTAACTATTATTCTATACAAAATAATAATATAAACCTTATATTATATAACTGAACTGTATTATATAGTGAACCGTAGACGTACTAATTCTCAAGCCATAGGCAAAGGCTCCTGTAAAATCTAAATCATCAACAGTATTTACTAGAAAATTTTGTTCTTAGAGCTTCCTTCTCTATTCAAAGCCGTTTCAAGTAATTCTGATGTTAAATATGATCCCATATTTCTGCTTTCGTTAGTTATGCACAGTTTTAAATATGCGTTTGGTAGCTTATTAGCGAGGAATAATAAATTTAAGTGGCGTAGAATATCAGTACTGTCTATCTATGGTAAGAACAGCTCTCGCCAGTTTGTCTGCAGCTGTCTGTTGCCGTAGAAACGAGCCCTAACCCATTTTTCATAGGGGTGTCTTGAAGACTTACTTCTGAGTTTGCCACCTTGGCGCATTTAAAGATGATTTGGCGATATTCACATTTTGTTTTAGTTTCAAGTAAAATTATCATTGACCCTTTGCGTCGACCCCGACATCCAATTTCCGAAAATGAAAATTCGATGGCGTAGATAAAGCTTTTGCAGTCAAGAAACGGTCTTTGATTTTGCCGTGTGAGGTACAAGTCGCTGAATTTGCCATCCCTCTAGATGTACAATGAGTAAAAATAAACTTGTAGGGAAATAAATTTTAAAATCCGTGTTTATTTTTGAAGAAAAATTTTAATTTTGACATTTAAAAAAATCATGCTATTATTTTGCTTCTTTTTTGTTTATTTGTTTGCTTGCAAAATCATAGATGACATCTTAGAAATCTACTTGTTTGCACCATTCTCTGTAATATAGTACAGACGCACTTCATAAATATAAAATAAATTTAATTTTTATAGTTCTCCCCTCTAGCTGATCTACCGTGAACATTCAAAGCAATTTCTTCAGTCTTTAAATGACGTTCTGCTATGTTTTAATTTCAAAATTTTCTGTTAATTTATTCTTGTGCTTTAATAATGACTAAAAATTTCATCATTAAATGTATATGGAATCATCTTGAAAGTAAAATTGTTTTTTTACATACCCATGCTCTCAATAAATACTTTTTGCGAACATTTCTTTTTTTCCCATACCTTTAAACTAAACCAAAAGCTGGTTAATTTAATGGCGGAAGGAAGCGAAGGTGAATTAAAATCAAAACTGCTTTTTCCTTAATTACCAGTGGTTTGGGTTGATTTATATGATTACGGAAAGCCCCCAGGGCTAAATGCCTAAGAGGAGGGATGCCTTCATGGAGGGCTTGCTAAGGGAAACTGGCTGTGCGCCCAAAACCGTATCATGTTGCCAACATTTCTTAAAAGCTAAATTGCTGTCAATCCATGTTTCATCGATGTAAACGATGTGGCGTTCACTTGCTCTGAGTTTTCTCATTTCGCGTAAATAATTGTTCCTCCAAAATACAATGTGAGGTCTTTCGATAAGAATTTTTTTTTTTTTTCCTACGCATTCCAACGAAAATTCATTGAACACAAAACTTTGCACAAAGAGTCTTTTTGCCACGGGAAGTCTATTTTTTGCCTCAAGACAGGCAGTAATTTCCGCACAGATGGCACTTTCTTTTCTTTGATGTAAAAGTCTCGTATTGTCTGCCGTAGAACGCATTTGTCAAAATCGTCAATTTCACACTTATGATTAGCAGGGCTTTTACATTTCTTTCCAAGTGTATTCAGAAGTTTATTTTCACCCATTGTTGATACTTCGCTCTTCAAAACTTAAGGAAAAGGAACTACTAAAGAGTTCGCCGAAGCTTCAGAAGCGTAAAATTCTGCGACATTATACACGATTTGACGTGACTGAGACTTTAAAGTTTGACCTTTCTTAAACTGGAAGAGCATTTTAAAAAATTGGCGATTAACAAAGCACTACGAAAATCAAGCTAAATAGAAGCGAATTTGAGCAAATGCTAGCACAAAAGATATAACAACGAGAATAAAAATAGCTAATAGTAATAATATAAGGCTTAAGATGCGTGCAGCTGGAATGAAGCCGAGAAGACGAATGATAAACTTCCCTTAAGCCAACAGTCGTCAAAAACAAAATAACAATAAAGCAACCCTTGGTTCGTCCCTATTTGAAATATACTAGCCCTGTTGCTATAGTGACCGCCACTCGCCAGACACCGTGGCGGGGCTGTTCTTACCGTAGACAGACAGTAGGTTATGGATGGTCATTAAACCTATCAAGCCCTCGAATCTGACTAAAGAGACCTTCAAGTGCATCCTGAGTTAATCTACAGGTTAAAATATGTTTAATACCATAAGATGATTTCATATTCTGGTGTCAGCCAAGAAGAGATTTATTAGCCAGTAGTACCTAATAAGATAACCTTATCAGGTTATATTGAAGCAGCAGTCTAGTGGTCCTGGAGCTAAAATGTGATGGATGATTATTCTTCACCATCAGGATTAGGCGATTTAGTCTCTAATTTCCAAATCCCTTTAAAAGGAGGTATTTAAAATATTTTCTCCTTTCTTGCTGCATTCCTTCATGGTGTAACGGTAGCACGCTCGGCGCGTATTCGAGAGGTCGAAGTTCTAGTCTAGTCGAAGGCAGTACACATTTTTCGTATAACCTGCTTGAAATTGTTGAAGGTATTCGTGGTTCATTTCTGTTTACTGTTACAACTTCGCTAAATCGAGACGAGCAGATGAATAAAACAGAATTAAGGTTCTTACCTTAATAAAGTGTAATCCAAGCTGCAGAGGTAAGGAACACGATCATTGTATTAGCAAACACAAAATAACGTATTTATTAGGTATATGAAGGAAAAAATATGTAGAGATGATTACAAGCGTTGTTTACTGTCCATTGCATAACGCGAGAAGTGAGTCATGCAAGGAGAGAATGTTTCTCCTTGTTTTTTGGATCAAGTCCAATCACAGTTAGCGGGGGTGAGTGGGGAGTTGCACAGCCTCATCGCTGTCGTTATGAATTGCTCCACAATCTCCCACTCGATGAGCTGTTCTGTCCAAAGTAAGCCCGATTCCTTTCAATAGAAATTCCAGCTATTGTCTGGGCAAAGGTTTCGTGAACATGTCTGCATACATCATTTTACTGTTGCAGTGTATTAATTTAACAATCCCTTGATTTTGTAGATCACATACGTAGTGATATTTCACATCGATGTGTTTGGTGTAACTGCTTCCTTTCTCTTTTCGGGAAAGATTTATGCATGATATATTGTCCTCGAATACGATGTTAGCTTCCTGTTGAGCGAAACCTAAATCTCCCATCAGTTGTCTAATCCATTGTAGCTCCTGCAATGTTAAGGCTAGAGCGATGTATTCGGCTTCTGTCGAAGATAGGGCGACACAGTTTTCTTTCTTGCTTCCCCATGATACCGTACTGTTTCCTATTTGAAATATATATCCGGATGTGGATTTTCTGTCAGAGGTATCTCCTGCCCAATCAGCGTCACTGTAAGCTCTGATGACTGGTGCACCATTGGATTTTAGATGTAATTTGTAATTAATTGTAGCTCTCAAATATCGTATGATTTTAATGATACCGTTCCAGTCCGATGTTGATGGATTTTCTACTTTTCTGCTACGTATTCCAACAGAATTTGCTATGTCAGGTCTTGATACTGTTGCTAGATATAAAAGTGCTCCCACTGCTTCCCTATACTTCCGATTATCGGGAAAAATGTCGTCCTGGTTGTTTTGGTTCTTCGTAAAATTCGTAGTCATGGGTGTATAGCTTAGTTTTTTTGGTGACTCTCCGTCGAATTTTTCGATCATACTCTTAATCTTGTTCGCTTGATGAAGTTTAAAGCTTCCGTCTTTTTCTCTTTCGATTTCAGTTCCTAGATATGTAGACACTTCTCCAAGATTACGAATGTCGAAATATTCTTTGAGAATTTGTTTAACTTCTTGAATTGATTCACACTTGTCGCTCGCGACTAATATGTCATCAACGTAAACGATTATGTAAGTTCTTGCGTTTTTCTCGATTAGTGTGAAGGAACATGGATCAGCCTTTCCTTGAACGTATCCTTGTTTGCGCAGGATTTCAGCTATCTTGTGATTCCAGTTTCTGGCTGCTTGTTTTAGTCCGTAGATACTTTTATTCAGTTTACAGACTTTATTTGCTTCTGAAGCAGAGATGTAGCCTTCCGGTTGCTTCATATATATATCTTCTTTCAGATCTCCATATAGAAACGCTGTTTTTACATCGAAGTGATTTACGTGCATTTTCTTTTGAGCTGCTATTGCCAAAATAGTCCTTATTGTTGTATATTTTACGAATGGTGCGAATGTTTCGTCGTAGTCGTGCCCAAATTTTTGGCAATATCCTTTAGCTACTAAACGAGCTTTATATCTGATAACATTTCCTGAAGCGTCGGATTTTGTTTTAAATGTCCATTTGTTTCCAATTGCTTTCTTTCCTTTTGGAAGATCGACTAGTTCCCATGTTTTGTTCCTCTTCAGTGCTTCCATTTCTTCTTTCGTAGCTTTTAACCATAGTTCCTTTTCTTTGGTAGGAAAAGTTTGAAGTTCTTCCCAGTCTTTAGGAACTTTGATTTCTTCATTCTTAGCCATGTATGAGAATCTGTTTGGTGGGATTCCTTTAGTCGTTCTGTGGGATCTTCTCGGTAATGGGGGAATTTCTTCTGTTTCAATTACTTCCACTGTAGTATCATTTGGACGTGGTTCTGTCAATTTATTTTCTTTAAAAGGCCATTCTATATCCTCATGCTGATCATTTAATTGGCGAGGCATTTCTTCTTTTTTGTTTTCATCGAATATTACGCTTCTTCTGATCACGACATTGTTTGCATGTGGCATGTAAATTCTATATCCTT
Source organism: Stegodyphus dumicola (assembly GCF_044657685.1). Classification (NCBI taxonomy): domain Eukaryota; kingdom Metazoa; phylum Arthropoda; class Arachnida; order Araneae; family Eresidae; genus Stegodyphus; species Stegodyphus dumicola. The sequence goes on along the minus strand of NC_140772.1, from coordinate 12,240,408 downwards.
TAGTACGGTCACTATATCCAACAAGAATTCCTTTTTCTTCTCTTTCGTCTAGTTTGCTTCTTTTCTGCTTTGGAACTCGACAATAAGCTGTTCTGCCGAAAACTCTGATATGGCTTAGATTCGGCTTCTTATTATTCCATAGTTCACACGGTATTTTTTCAACTGATCTTAATGGTAGCGTGTTTTGTAGATAGGTGGCTGTCATTACGGCTTCTCCCCAAAATTCTCTTTTGAGTCCTGAATCGAGTAGCAGGCATCTTGTCATTTCCATCAAGTATCGATTTTTTCTTTCTGCTGTACCGTTCTGTTGCGGTGAATATGCTACGGAGGTTTGATGTTCGCTTCCCTCTTCCTTTAGATAGTCTTCAATCTCTTTGCTTGTATATTCTCCTCCATTGTCTGTTCTTAAGACTTTTGGCTTCTTTCCAAATTTTTTCTTCGTCATGGTTACAAATTGTTTTAACTTGGAGATAGCTTCATCTTTTGTAGCTAGCAGATAGATCGGTCTGTATTTCGAATGATCGTCGATGAATGTTATGAAGTATTTCTTTCCTCCTAGTGATGTTGTACAGATTGGCCCACAGATATCTGAGTGTATCAAGTCTAGAACTGATTTCGCTCTATAGTTGTTTAGCTTGGGATACGGCAATTCAGTCATTTTGCCTCTGATACAGCATTCGCATTCTTTTTCCTTTTTGGCTTCTCCGTCAATTCTTATTCCGGTTGCCAGGTCGTCGTTCTTTAGCCTGTTGATTGCTTCATAATTTCTATGTCCTAGCCTTCTATGCCAGAGATCTATACTATTTTCTCTTCTTTCTGCAGTTGCAATTTTGGCTTTTCTTCTTTGCGATTCAACTATGGTGTATAAATTTCCTTCTGCTTTAGCAATTCCTATGGTTTCATTTTTCTTCTTTATTCTGCAAATATCTTCTTCAAATTCAACTGTGAATCCTTTCTTTGTAATTTTTCTTACGGATATCAATCCTCCTTCTAGGTCAGGAACGTGCAGAACATCTACGAGTCTCACTTCTATTTCGTTATCTTCGTCGTCTGTACAGTATAAGTATCCTTCTCCTATACCTTCGGACTTCATCTGCGTGCCGTTAGCAATTGTTATCTGCTCAGTTTTGCTTCTATCCAATTTGGTGAAAAAGTTTATGTTATCGGTCATATAACAAGTAGCACCTGAGTCAACTGACCAGTTTGAGTTTTGAGATTTTCTTTCTCTGGTGACTTCGAACGTGTAATTCTCAGTCTTCTCATGATTCTTATTTTCGTTTTCATCTTCATGTGTATCCTCGTTTACAGCAATTTCGTTTTCTGTTTATTTCCATAATTTCCTTTATTTGTTTGCTTTTCATTCTTGAAAAATGAATTACTTTCGTTTTTATCTTTTTCTTTGTGGTTATTTAAGAATCTGCACTCTTTTTCTAAGTGTCCTATTTTTTTGCAATAATTGCACCTTCGTTGATTTAAATGCTTGAATTTTGTGTTAAAATTCGTTTTGAAGGCACTTGTTTCTTCTGTTCGCGTGCCTTCTTTTCTTCTCAGGCATTCGTCGATGAGATTCGTTTTTACGTATTCCAGCGTTAGTTCTTCTGGGCGTGCTTCTAAAGCTGTAATGAGATTTTCTTAGCTTTTTGGTAAGCCGCTTAGTAAGAGCGCTGCAATGTGACTGTCCTTTATTTCTTCACCGATTCCTCGCAGTTCGTCTACGATTTCGAGCATTTTGTTGACGTGTTCTTCGAGTTTGTATTCGTTTTCTGCTATACGTATACAGCTTTCTCAGAAGGTAAAGTTTGCTGGAAAGATTCTTTCTTTCATGTATTTTCTTTAATTCATTCCATATTTCTTTGGCTGTCGTTTTATTTCTTATGTTTACGATTTGGTTGTCTTCTACGAGTAAACTAATGGTAGCTTGTGCTTGTTCATCTCGTTTTCTCCATTCGACGTTTATTTCTTTTGGTGTATCATCTGCTATTAAATCCCATAAATTTTCCTTTTTCAGGATCATTTCAAGTTTGTATTTCCATACTTGATAGTTGTTATTGTTTAGTTTCATGATCGAATATTAATTTTCGCAGCTAGTAGCCATTTCTGCTTCTGTATTTCGAATGCGCAGTACGGAACTATGCAGTTTTGTTTCGCTTTTGAAGACAGGCTTGGCTTTTCCTTTTTCGGATTATCCAGCGATAATTTATGGTAAAGTATCTTTTCTGTTTTTTATTCTTAATGGCTTATCTCGATATATTTTATGCGTTTAGTTGAAGTAACATATTTTCAGTCTCATAATCTTTTGTTGAAGGTATTCGTGGTTCATTTCTGTTTACTGTTACAACTTCGCTAAATCGAGACGAGCAGATGAATAAAACAGAATTAAAGTTCTTACCTTACTAAAGTGTAATCCAAGCTGCGGAGGTAAGGAACACGATCATTGTATTAGCAAACGCAAAATAACATATTTATTTGGTATATGAAGAACAAAAATTTAGCGATGATTACAAGCGTTGTTTACTGTCCATTGCATAACGCGAGAAGTGAGTCATACAAGGAGAGAATGTTTCTCCTTGTTTTTTGGATCAAGTCCAGTCACAGTTAGCGGGGATGAGGTGGGGTGAATTAACGTCGGAGTGTACAGCTTCATCGCTGTCATTATGAATTGCTCCACAATTTTAATACTACTGATACTATACAAACAGTTATTTAAATCCACTATAGTTGAGTGAATAAGATTGCTGGATGTTGATAGTTTGTTGTTGGCAACCGAACAGTTTAGCTGCTTGTGGTCTTTATGATTTTCCCATGCATAACGTGAATTCAAACCAGTTTTATAAGAAATTACCCACGAAGGAGTTGTCTTAAAACAGATAACCCGTGACTTCTTAAAAACTGTAAAATATAATCTGTGCATATTTTCCGTTATACGATAACACGAACAAAATGATTTCCTATACAAAAACATATGATCAGCGCTGTTATTGGCCGCCGTTTAATTAAATGCATCCATCTTATTCCTTACAATTAATTTTCCGTCTTCATAGAAAGTTTTTTTTTTTTTTTTTTTTTTCAGTAAAATGTAGTATTTACAATGTGCCACTTTATTTTGCTCGTTTTTTATGCAAATATCCAAATTCAGATAGATAATGCGTAAGTTCAGAAAGCCAACTAGTCTCCAAGCGGTAAGATAGCTGAGCACCGGTAAATTCTAGCGGCTGCGTAGAAGGTTTAGTAGTTTTTCAGAAGTGCAATTGTGAATTAACAGTTTGTTTCCCTCAAAAAAATCTACCACGAAGACTTCCTTTCCCTTAGGACAAATAGGTCCTGTGTGCTTTACCATAACCCAAAATCTTAAGCGTAAAAACCTTTTATCATAGGCGATGATGACGATAAAATATTTTCTATCTGATGTGTTAAGTTAGCATAATTGTATGTTTCTAACGAAAACTGTTTGGCTCATGTTACCCTATAATGAGAAAAAGAATCAAATTGGTTTTTACCTTAAACAGTATTTTCATAATTAATTATATCACACATTTTATCAATAGTATTCTTAGTATTAATTGCAGTAATGTATCCATAAATATACACACAATAAAAGCAAAATCAAAAATTTACCACGGAGTAATATAAAAATGTAATGCAACACAAAAGAGGACAGTACTATTTCAAGTTGTGTAGTGTATATACAGAAGACATGTTTTCAGCATTCGTCACCAGAGAAAAACTTTTTATATGAAGCTAATTTTTTCAGATCTTTCACTATGCAAGTAATACAAAAGCAGTATAAGAATTTCTTTTCTTAATATCCAACCGAAGAGCAGAGGGGACATACAATGATTATCATACAATGCTTTATGTGTAGTGCCTGGAATTATTCTGCTTTACATGCAGTTTTTTTATATAGTATGTAAAACAAAATAAACTTTCACCCATTCGGGATTTTAACAAGGAAGTCAAAAATACTGACATACGCCACATACAACACATCTGCCAAGGAAATTTTCACAATTAATCCAGTCTCCTTCATTTAGATAATTTTCAGTTATATGTTCATTCCATCATCTGAAATCTATACAGTGTAATATTTTTGCATCAATAAACAAGGGAGAAAAAGCTCTTAGTCGAAATCGAGCCTTTTAAATTAATCAGCAGTTGTAGCAGTTAGTGTCCTTCGTTCTTTCATTTCGACATCGACAGAACCGTTGGTTCACTGGCATAGCTGTTCATTAGCCTATTAGATCCCCGTCAATGGAATTAATAAAAATTAGATTTTAGTGCAATGTCTTCAAGGCGAAAAAGACTTTGAGAAAAACTGTTAAAATGCTGACATTGACATTTTTTCTTAGTTGAAGAAAACGTTCTGGTTTACGCATACGTTTGTGAAACATTTCTCTAGATCAGGCTTATCGAATATCCTTATGAATTCGCACATTTTGCACTAAATGTAGAATTATCGGCACTAAAGTGTCCAATGTAAGGTCGTAAGTATGTTGCTGCAACATTTACAATTAATAAACATACAGAAAAATTTCCCAGCAGTCGCATCTTTCTTTGTAAAACCACCCCTTTACCTCTAACACTCAATGCGGTTTCCTTTAAAAATGCTAGTAGTTCTTACATGAATTTACGTTCTGTTCAAAAGTAGCTAAATTTTTATACCGTATAAGTTCAAGATAAAATTGGTATGCAATAATTTGTTTTTCTTTAAACAGTTATTTAATACTCTCGCCGTCTCAAATTAGTAGTTACATTTAGGAAAACATTTTGATGTCAGATATAGGCAAATTATACAAGATAACACATCTCTCTAAGTAAAACTTCGTCGTCAAACTCTTTTTCGCGAAACTTGGCACGTAATCGAGAAACTATATCATGAGCAAGAAACTCCTTAAATATCAATTAAAATAGTTTTATTTGCGATTAAAATTATTTTAACTTGGCATTTTCATTCTCAATTTTTTCTTTTCACACCTGTAACACCAATTTAGGACAAATCTTCCGACGCGAATTTACAGCTTTTACAGGCTGTTAAGGCACGCCCATTTCGTAAGGACTCTACCCCTAGCATCATGGACCTTATAAGACATAGACTATCCCAGTGGGCGGGGCGCGCGTCACCGACATGTCGGCAAGAAAGGGTAGGGACGATGTGGTTTATTTTAACACTGAAACCTATGGCGTTTGTATCACATAACTCTTTTTAATTATTAAACGTGATATGTTGTATAGTGATGAGATTATGAGACACAGTTTTTTCCAGATAGGATTTAATATATCTCATTAAAGCACATTTTACTGCATTTCGCGCATTTTTTTCACTCGTAATTCTTGTACAAACATCTTTACTTTGGTAAAACGATAAAAACTCTAAGCACAAAATTTATGAACTTAATTTTGCGTAAAAATAAAGTAAATTAAATAAGATTGATAGCACGCGATGCTTTGAAATAAATAAAGTAAAATTAAACAAGATCTGATTTTTTTTTTTTTTTTTTTTTTTTTTTTATGTAATGAACATTTTCAGGCAGTGATTTTCCAAACAATAATAACATAACAAAACGATCATATTTATTTGATTATATGATCATTAATTTATTAACATTAAAATGGATTAGTTATTTTAATAATTCATAAAATTTTCTGAGCGTAATGAAGGAAAAAACAAAAAGATAAAATAAAATCTAGAAGCACCCAGATTTTATATTACGCCCAAAAGGAACTTTTTTTTAAAGTTTTTATGCTACCTATATTTATTGAATATCATGTTCTTGGCCCGTAAACCACATGCATTTGAAAACAGCATATCTTTAGAATTTCCGCACTGGAGATAAAACTGTTATTTTCCATGCAGTGCTCGCTCTGAACTCTTTGAGTTTTTTAATCAAAAATTCGTTAAAGTTTCACAAAATATGAAATAGATTAAAACAAATTCGAAATTCGGCCATCCAGATGCCCATGTTCGGTTCGAGGATTACATTATACAAAATTTGATGGCTCTAGATACTGTCGTTTTTGTCACAGTGCAAGAAACATACATGTATTCATGCAGATTTCTTCATTATTTAATTTCTTTACATATAATACAGGGCGTTAATATTTGGTAACAACAATTTGCAAGGAGACACGGACATTTATAGTAAAACAGCGCAAAATGCCACTTCGAAACTAACAGCCTTTCTACGCTACCGCCCCTTCGGGCTAATAAATTAAATTAACAGTAAATAAAAAAATCTTATTGAGAACAAAAAATAAATTTTAAAAACTAATCACTATAAAATACAAGCAAAATTAATTATTACTGTTAAACACAATTTCAATATTAGAATTAAATGTATAAAAATTTTTAAGGAGTCAAAAGTGTTTATCACTATGATGTATTATTAAATATAATTGAAATAAAATTCCTTTATAGAAATTGTGCTATAATACTCATCTATAATTTTAAAAAAGCAGCACAATTTAGAATTTTAAACAAAACTTTCAAAAATTTGGTTTTAAATATTTTAGTATTTTTCACTTATTTACACCAGTAAAAAGCATAAAAATTGCATATTTCTTTTTCATGAGACGTATATTTTTTGTGTAAGTGTTGGAATCTAAGAAAGATAATGGCAGAAGTAGATAAATTAAAAAAGAAAAGAAATATCTTAAGAACTGCCATTACAAAACTATTTAAGAAAATCGAAAGTGAATTAAATAAATCTGAAGGTAGTATTAATGAGCTCGAAGAATTGTTAGAACAGCTTAATACTAAAGCCGAAACACTATCTAATGCCGATGTAGAACTTGAACCAATTCTGAGTGTAGATGAATTCGAAATTACAGAACAATATCTCGAGAAGATAACGTTATGGGAATTCGGGCTTAAGAAACGGATTAAGGAAATTAATCAGGACTTAAATGCACCGAACACTCAGCAAAATATAAAAGATACACCTAATGTTAACTCTTTCGCATCGAAGTCACCCGTAACGCCCGTTCATTCACGCAACGGCAAACCGCCCCAACGCCTTGTTTATTTTCTACCTAGTTCTTTCCCCTCCACGTTAGTGTATGGCTCATTGGTTTCGCGAGTTGTTAAAAGACATGTCAATCATTCTTTTGAAGCAAATAAAGGAGAAATACGGAAAGCTATTGACGTTCGCAGGTACAAACCGGCCCTAAGGTGAAACTGCAGACAATGGATGAAACCGCAGGGGGGGAAGGAAAACTATTTCAAGACAAATTCGTAAACACGAGCGTTTTCGATGTTTGTTGAAAACAGATTTGGTCGTCTCTCGATGCGAAAGAGTTAAATTACCAAAACTTTCGATTCCCGTATTTTATGGGAACAGTAGTCAATGGCATACTTTTTGGAATAGTTTTGAGTCCTCAATACATAATAACGAATCATTGAACAAAGTAACAAATTTAATTACCTGATAGCATATTTAGGAGGAACAGCTGTTAGTTGCGTTCAAGGACTTCCGTTATCGCCGAAACATTATGATTCAACAATTCAAATCTTACACGACCGTTTTGGAAGGAGAGACATTCTTATTAATGCGCACATGAATAATTTGCTGAATGTTGAATCATTAAAAAATGCGAATGACATAAAAACATTTCGTAACTTGTATGATAAAGTACAAACACAGATTAGATATCTCGAAGCGTTAGATGTTTATCGGAATCATACAGCGCTTTGCTGTGTCCGATGATTTTGAAGTTATTGCCTTCAGAATTAACGCTTGAATTTCATAGAACACAAAATGTTGACACCGATTATAACATAAAAGATTTAATGTCATTTTTACACGCAGAGCTTTCATCCCGCGAACGCACAGGGTCAACGGTTTCGCAACAGCAAAAAGTATCCGATCGGCGACAGTCTTCTTCCCCCCCCCCTGCAACGAAAAGCGCATACGGTCTCTCAAATAGACATAATAAACCAAAGATTCCGACCGCTACAGATTTGTTTACAAAATCCGAATATGCATTTGGATTTCTCCACTTCTCAACTATTAGGATCAAATGTAATTCTTAAATGGAATCTAAGTCAGCCTAGTGCTATGAATAGTAATGTTTTCTCTACTTCAGTTTCTCAGTCATTTTGTTACTCTGTAACCAAACATAAATTACCACCTTTTACTGAAAATATCATTAAGCTCACTGCTCGTTCTGAAAATTTTACTACCGATACTGTCTTAACTGAACCTTTAGTAGAACATGCTCAAAGTCAATTTTCCATAGCCAGGTCAGTTAATCAGACTTCTTCATCTAAGGAATTTTATGTCAAAATTGAAAATTTTTCACCGAATACACTACATCTCAATAAAGGAATGAAATTGGCCAGTGCCCAACCTGTGAATGTCATCACACATAACTCTGAACTTGTAAACAATACCACCATAGAAACAGGTGAGGATTTCGAGTCTTGGGGTGGTGAATTTGATCTTACACATTTACCTGAGCAGCAACAACAACATTTATCACACCTTCTCAATCAGTATAGTAACATCTTTGCTGCCTCAGTCACTGAGTTAACAGGGTGTGACACCATCTAGCACAACATCAACTTGCGTGATAATATTCCTGTTAGGCAAAAGCCTTACAAAGTATCTTACCATCTCAGGGATGAATTAGATAGACAGGTGGCAGAGCTGCTTGAAGCCAACATCATTCAAGAAAGTGACAGCCCTTACAGTGCTCCTGTTTTATTTGTTAAGAAAGCGGATAACACCTACCGTTTAGTCACTGACTTCCGCAAGTTGAATGAGAAAACGATAGAAGATAGTTTTCCTCTGCCTTCCATGATTGAGTTGATAGAACAGTTAGGAGATTCGAATTATTTTTCCACGCTTGATTTAACTTCAGGGTTTTTCCAGATGAAAATTCATCCTGATGACACCTTCAAAAGTGGTTTCTTGACTCCTTCTGGGCACTATGAGTGGTTACGAACACCTTTTGGCATGCGAAATGCTCCTAGTTCCTTTCAAAGGTTGATGTCTATAGTTTTGGCCAATCTTTCACCATTAAAAATAGGGATTTACATTGATGATATTGTCATTGCTTCTAAAACTTTTAATGAACATTTGGAAAAATTGAAGTTAGTTTCTGATAGACTAAAACAGCACAATTTAAAACTTAAACCTTCTAAATGTCATTTTCTGAAAGAACAAATTACGTATTTGGGATATAAAGTTACCAAGGGTATTGTACAGCCTGATGATAAAAATTTAAAGACTATTCAGAGTTTTATTGCATCTAAAAATAGGAAAGAAGTTAGGCGATTTTTAGGCCTTATTGGCTTTTACAGAAGGTTCATTCCAAATTTTGCCCAAAAGGCACTTCCTTTAACTCAGCTCACTAAAGATAAAGTTCCATTTTATTGGTCACATGAAGTTCAGCACGCCTTTGATATTCTAAAAGCTGAACTTCTGAATGAACCCATTTTGGCTTTACCTAATTTTCTTAAACCTATTTCCTTGTGTACAGATGCTTCTAATTATGCACTGGGTGCTGTCTTGTGTCAAGAAGATTCTAACGGTTTCCAACATCCAATTTGTTATGCTAGTAGAAAATTAAAAGGTCCTGAAACATATTATAGTACTGTAGAGAGGGAAATTTTGGCAGTTGTTTGGGCCACAGCACATTTTAGACAATATCTTCTTGGTAAACCATTTACAGTATATTCTGATCAAGCTTCATTATCTCATGTTTTAAAACTTAAAGATCCCACTTCTAGAATTGCACGTTGGATTATGGGTTTATCCCAGTTTGATTATAAGATTGTTCACAAACCAGGTAGATTAAATTTAACAGCAGACTATTTATCTAGAGCAGTAAATGTTACACAGTTAATTCAAACTTCCATTACTCCTGAATTGTTGGAATTATTCAAAAAAGAACAAGCTTCTGATCCTTTTTGCCAACAGATTGTAAATGATCTTAAGAATAATAAGTCTCCTACACCTAATTCTCAGATATTTTTTGTAAAGGAAGATATTTTGTATTGCAAATACAAGAAACCCAAGTCACGTTGGCAGAAACAAGATAGACTACTTGTTCCTAGAATTTTGCAGGAGCATCATGATTCTCCTACTGCTGCACACTCAGGCTATCACAGAACACTTCATAGGGTTCAAAAGTCTTTTTTCTGGAAGGGTATGCATAAACAGGTGCACGATTACATTAAGTCCTGTCACTCCTGTATCCAGAGGAGGGGTCATAGACCTGCTCATAAGGCTCCCCTTATGAGAATGCCTATGGCTACCCGTCCCATTGAGCGAATTGCGATGGATATAGTGGGTCCCCTTCCAGTTACTATGGCAGGCAACAGATATATTTTGGTCGTAACTGACTATTTTTCACGATGGCCTGAAGCTTATCCTTTGCAGGACACTACATCCATATCCATAATTGAGAAATTAGAACAATTTATTTCAACTCATGGTATACCTCAACACATTGTTACAGATAAAGGTACTAATTTTATTTCTCAAGCTATAATGGAAGTTTATAAGAAATTGGGGGTTACTAAACATAGTACTACGAGTTATCATACACAGTCTGATGGTGTAGTAGAAAGATTAAATGCCACTTTAATTAATTCACTTAGCCACTTAGTTTCTCAAACTCAGGAGGATTGGGATAGACATCTGCCTTTTACCTTATTGGCACACAGAACTGGTCATCATAGTGCACTTCAGGAATGTCCAGCTTTTATTTTATATGGCAGGGATTTGTGCTTACCAATTGATTTATTATTGCAAACCAATTTTAGAACTTATGATGACACAAACAATTATTCTAAAGATTTGGTTTTGAGATTACAAAAGGCTTTTTAAATTAGTCAATCAGAATTTAACGGAGGCTGCTGATAAGCAAGAAAATTTACGTGGAAAGATTTCTCATGATAAGGACATAAAAGTGGAAGATTTGGTGTATTTATACACTCCAGTAGTTCAGCCAGGTATGGCTAGAAATCTCTCTAAATTGAATCAGGGACCTTTCAGGGTTATTGAAAAAGTGACTAAAGTCAACTATAAAATCTCTTCAATTACAAATCCTGATCGGATTCAGACGATGCACGTGGACAGACTCACGAAGGTACCAGAGAGAATTACTTTTCCCACACTTCAAAAGGATGACTCAATTTTGACAGATAATGTAAAGAACTCGTCACACGTTTCACCTTACCATCTAAGGCCTAGAGATACACATGGTTTTGTGTCGAAAAAGTGAAATGAAATATTTTGAGAATATAGTGCGTTTTGTATACAATTTTGGTTAAATTATTATTTGTTTCTGGTAATTGTATTCTTGTAGCTAAATTTTATAATCAATTAGTATAGTTGTGTAGTCTTCTTGGCTTATCCTTGGTCGAGTGTTGCATTTGGATTTTACATGTTTTGGCATGTGAGGTTGTGATCAAGTTGTCTTGGCTTGGAACTTTCTAGTCTCAATAGCCTGGTTTTTTTTTTTTTTTTTTTTTTTTGGAGGTTTTGCTGGGCTGGTCTCCGCTTTTCTCCTCTTCTTAAGTTCAAATTTTTTTTTTTTCTCTCTCTTGAAATTCCTTAGCCATGGTAGTCGGGATTTGTTTCGGTTACAATTTTTGACTAGATAGTTCTCCAGCCAACACTTTGTGGTGATTGTCTTCTGTTCTTCTTAGTGCAACTCGCTGTAATTTTCTTATGCCAAGAATTTATTAGTAGTTTAGTTTGCGCTGTACAGTCGCGGTGTTTACTCGTATGCCCTCTCGTATTGGTGGGGTGTCAGTTCTTAGGGAAGTGAAATTCTGTGTGTTAGGGAAAATTATGATTTATACGGTACACTTTTCCTTAAGCGTACTTTTGAGTTGGTATTGTCACTTCAATTGGTGATTGCAAGAACTAGTTTGTTTACATTTTGTGTCAAGCACCGGTAGCTCTTGAATTGTTTTGTTTTGAACACTCGTATACTCAGTGGTGTTTGTTTATTTACATATATTTGTTTTTTACACACTTTTCACTTGATTTGCCTTTGGGGGGTTTCGTGATTTTACATTTTACTTTACACATTTTATTTTAGGGCGTGTCACGTGTTGTTTGACAACACTTTTATTTGTTTTGATGTATGCTTGTTGTGTGCCAGGGACACTTCTTGACCCTCTTACTCGGTTCACGAATGGATTTTTCCTAACCATACAGTTTGGTAGGATTTATATTTGCTAACCATGACTCATGGTAGGATTAATTGTAAATAGGTATAGGTATACTTCTTTGTGATTAACATGTGGTACATCATGTACTCTGATTTTTTGTCACTTCAATTCATCATCCCACATAGCACAAAAACATCCTTGGGATATCCCGAGGATGTTGCTCGCGGGATATGCGCACATCCTCAGGACATCCCGGAATATCCCGCAAACCTCCTCCCCAGTGCTTAATGTCACATCCCGGGATATCCTTAGGACATCCTAAGTCCCATCGACAGCGTGCGGGATGTTATTAGGATATGAATCAAAATACATGAGAAATCAGAGTGAGAAAAGCACTACTACCTTAATCTGTGATTATATATAACAAATGCAGTGAATTATAGTTAGCAAATAGTGAAAATATTTATATTTCTGAAATATTTCATATATAATATTTTAAGTTTCACATAGGTGGCAGTTTGAGAATTTTTTACGTATACCAATTTTTTTTTTAAATGTCTAAAAATTTTTGTATTTTTAAGGAAAGCTTATTCTTTCACCTTTAGTATATAAGTAATGATGTAACCAATCCTTTAACATAAACTGTTGGACTAACTGTGACAACAAGGCTGCCCTCTGGTGAGTAGCCAGAGAAGTACTTCAGTAAAAGCGAAGGCTCCCACTAGATAGGTTGTACCAGACTGTTGCTCTGTAATTTTTCTTAAAGTTAAATGTAATGTCCGTGTGTAACTTAAACCTGTTAATAAATATCTGTTACACTATACCGGTTTCTTCTATGACCCTATCTAAAATGACCCTTTTACAATGGTAATTTACCAGATAAAATTACTTAATAGGGAATACAGAAAAATAACCACTTACCTTTGTGACTTCATCTGCAGAGAGACTAAAAAAGTAGTTCAGCTAAATCTGTTATAATAAATATTTATAATAATGCTAAATCCTGCAATAAGTATTAATATGACAAATTTTGTAAACCTATTTATTTGGATGAAAAATAAACACTTTCAGAAATTTATGGCACTATATTGTGATTAACGGAGGAAAAACACTTTTCAAAATTCAAAATAGTTTTTATTAATCCAATTTATGACATTTTCTTTTAATTCCTGAAAAATAATCTTAGATCCATGTAAAAAAAAATATGTATTCTTATGTACGATATATATAAGAACTCTCATATATAAGAACTCTTGATAAACTGGATCTCTGCCATTGCCTTTCACAGCACCTAAAATAAAAAACACTCACAATTACTATATGTGAATATAATTTATAATTAAATTTAAACAAATGACTATTAGAATGCAAATTAAAGGAAGCATTTAGCCTGGACAAGAATAAGCAAGTGGCGCCATCTGTTGGCGAAACCAGAACTAAAACATAATTTCTCTAAAAGCCGAAGGCAAATTTGGATTGGAATTAGGATCGTTAACTAGAACAGAAAGATTTTTATGAATGTGAAATGCCTCTAGAAAATCCAGTTCTCCAATGGAAGATGTTTTTTGAATAATTTTGGCAGCAGAAAAATTGAAAGTGTGATTTTCGGACCAACAATGTTGAGCAACAGAAGACTTCTGTGTTTCCTTTTTTCTAACATATGCCTCATGTTCTTTGACGCGAAATTTTAAGGCTCTCTTAGTTTGGCCAATGTAAATTAAACCACACTGGCAAGGAATCCTATAAATACCCCAGGAATTCATATCCGGAATGGGGTCCTTGAGTATAGAAGTTGGCATTTTATTGATGGGAGAATAAACAACCCGAAAGTTAAATTTCTGCAAAATAGGTGCAACTTTATAGCTAATTGATGGAAAGAAGGGAATGACAACAGAACTTTTATAATCTCCTAAAATAAGAGTGTGGCTTTTAGTGTGTTCAGATGAGAATTTTTTAACTGCTTGATTAATAATGTTGGGTGAAAAGCCCCTGTCAATAGCTATTGCTTTTAAATAATTTAGTTCTTCATCAAGGGCTAGTTTGGAGGAGCAAACTTGAAGAGCACGGAAAACATAGGAATAAAATGAAGCTAACTTTTGTTTAGTCGGTTCAGTAAAGTTTCAGATTCACAGAAAGAAATGATTAGGCATCTTATCGCTCATAATGTGAAATTCAATAATAAACCTTTGAAACCAAATCTAACTGCGAGAGAAAGAGCTACAATGCGCGAAATTCATTCTAACCCGGATATTATCATTTCAAAGGCCGACAAAGGCGGCCAGATAGTCGTCATGGATAAGAACACTTACATCGATGGTGTCACTAAACTCTTAAACGAAGGACCATATAATCCGATCCCTAAAGATCCTTCACCTTCGGACTTATCCAAAATAAAAATTGCGATCAAATCTTCGCAAATCATTTCAAGCAACTTAAAACATTCGCTTATCCCATCTGTTGCGAATTGTGCCAGATTATATGCTCTTCCCAAAATTGATAAAAGTGGTATTCCTTTCCGCCCTATTGTATCAAATTTAGGTACTGCCTCGTATCCTTTAGCTAAATATTTGATTTCTAGATTTTCCACTCTATTAGACAATAAAATTTACACCATAAAAAATTCAATAGAGTTTGTAAAAAAGGTTAAAAACATTTCTCCTAGTAATTTACTCATGGTTTCTTTTGATGTAAAATCATTATTCACCAATGTCCCAGTGGAGGGTGCATTAAGATGTCTAGAAACCAGATTTCGCGAATTTCATTTCTCTTGCATCGAAATTGATGAGCTAATTTCTCTCACTCAACTCTGTTTGAAACAAACACATTTTGTTTTCCAAAATAAATATTACAAGCAAACTGAGGGATTAGCCATGGGAAGCCCCCTCAGTCCCATCCTGGCTGATATCTACATGCATTATTATGAATCAAAATTGTTTGAAACTTTAAACTTCCCGGCATGGTTCCGCTACGTAGACGATACTTTTACCCTGTTTGAAGGTAATAAAGATGATTTAAATAAAGTTCTTTCAACAATGAATTCTATTGATCCTGCTATTCAGTTCACTTTTGAACTTGAGACTTGCAATTCTCTTCCGTTTCTCGACATTCTGGTCACACGTAACACATCCAACTTCAGTACTACAGTTTACCGTAAACCTTCATCGGTTTGCCTTCCACCACACTTTAAATCATGTCATCCGACTAAACAAAAGTTAGCTTCATTTTATTCCTATGTTTTCCGTGCTCTTCAAGTTTGCTCCTCCAAACTAGCCCTTGATGAAGAACTAAATTATTTAAAAGCAATAGCTATTGACAGGGGCTTTTCACCCAACATTATTAATCAAGCAGTTAAAAAATTCTCATCTGAACACACTAAAAGCCACACTCTTATTTTAGGAGATTATAAAAGTTCTGTTGTCATTCCCTTCTTTCCATCAATTAGCTAAAAAGTTGCACATATTTTGCAGAAATTTAACTTTCGGGTTGTTTATTCTCCCATCAATAAAATGCCAACTTCTATACTCAAGGACCCCATTCCGGATATGAATTCCTGGGGTATTTATAGGATTCCTTGCCAGTGTGGTTTAATTTACATTGGCCAAACTAAGAGAGCCTTAAAATTTCGCGTCAAAGAACATGAGGCATATGTTAGAAAAAAGGAAACACAGAAGTCTTCTGTTGCTCAACATTGTTGGTCCGAAAATCACACTTTCAATTTTTCTGCTGCCAAAATTATTCAAAAAACATCTTCCATTGGAGAACTGGATTTTAGAGAGGCATTTCACATTCATAAAAATCTTTCTGTTCTAGTTAACGATCCTAATTCCAATCCAAATTTGCCTTCGGCTTTTAGAGAAATTATGTTTTAGTTCTGGTTTCGCCAACAGATGGCGCCACTTGCTTATTCTTGTCCAGGCTTTCTTATCTTACCTATCATTATTTCCTATCTTGTTCACTTGCGGTTTTGCAGCTGAAGATGATGGTTCGGTAAAACCATCGAAACTAGTCCTGTGAAAATTTTGTAGGTATAACGCTGATTTTTGTTGTTTGACTTCTGAATTAGTAATTATTTGATTATTCGATTATAGTAAAATAAATATTTGGATGCCTTTTAAAATTTTTTATGTCAGAAACTAAACTCAAACCACCAGCTGAACATATGAGCAGTTTTATCAATCAGCCACTGGTAGGTAACCTGGATACCGAATCAATATATAAAGTTGCCAAGATAAAGAGAGAAACAAAATTATGATAATCACATCTTACCTAATCATAAAACTATTTTAAATTTAAAGTGTAGGCAAGTCCAAAAAGAATGAGAATGAATTTATTTTGTTACACAAAGTAATCTTGCAGGAGCAAAAAAAAAAAAAAAAACTTGTCTCATGAGATTGGCAATAAAAAATAATTAACTGCATCTGGTAACATTTATCTGATAAGTGATTGTTAACTATGTCTGCACAGATTAGATTTTATTCATTTTAAACTTTTGAATTTAACTGCAGAAATCTACCAAAGAAGTATATATTTTATGTTGTAACAGTAGTAAATGAAGATGTGGCTAATCTTTGCTGTATCCCAGGCAGCACGTCTCCAAAAATATACGTATAATTTTGGTGAAATAAGGGTATGGTATTTTTTGCACGTTACTTTTACGAAATTTATACGAATGAAAAAGGCTGAAGTTACTGTTCACTCTTGATCGTTATTTTCCACACGTTATTTTTACGAAAATTATACAAATCCGAATGTACTGATAAAACTACCGCCATGATGGTATATTTTATTCGTCACTTTTACGCATATTATATGAATCCGAATGTTCTGAAAGAAACTACTGCCTTTATGGTATATTTCATTCGCCACTTTTACGGATATTATACGAAGTCTAAAAAGATTGAAAATGAAGTTTATTAATTCAAAATATTTAGTGTATTTCTGGCATTTCACTTTGTTTTCCTTGTCCACGAACATGAAAAAAGGGGCATTCATATATGAGGCTAAAATTTTTCTATAAATTTTAACATGTGAGCTAAATCTTTACGTGCATTTTTACAAAAAATTATATTTTCTTAATTCAAACATCTTCAAAATAACTTATTTATTTTCTTATATCAAATTTGTTATTTTTATTCATATCAACACTTACATTAATTTACACAATTTAATTTCTTTTATGAAAATCCTATTACCCATTTAACTGGAATAAGCTGTATATTAAATTTGTGTACTTACTGAGTTTGGTATAATACTCGCCTTATTTTATTTAGCAAATGTGGGCAATTAAATTGGAATAAGACTAGCAAATCTTTCATGTCGAGGAATAGAATAATAAATACAGCAGAAGATGCTCGAAAACGTTTAATTTCTTGAACAATAGTTTAATGTAGACCAAAGGATCATTAATTATAATCAAAGATATACTAATATTTTTATTTAATAATAATAACTCTACGAAATTGCAAGCTGAATCCTGATATTTTACATATATTTCAGTTCCTTTAATCTTTGTTATAAAAATCATATGAGGCTAATTTTTTTTTTTTTTATTTTGTTTAATGTACGGAAAAAATGATATAGCGATTTTAGTAATTTTTATATGAGGAAAAAATTAATAAATAATGTAAATAAATCATTATATTATATTTTATATTTTTCCTGAGACAGTTAAAGACATTCTTAATATGGAGATCTACAGAATAAGTACAAGGGTCCAGTTAAATGAATTCAAAATTTGCATAGTTAATTTTACGCTAACTTTTAAAAATTAACCGGATTTACGATTATACACTGAGCATGCCCATACACAGACATTTCTATTTTTCGTAGGAAAATTTAATTATTACCTTAATACAGAGATGCTGTGAATATAAATTTATATAATGCAAAAGTAGGTTTATTTCATATGCTAATTTAGAGGCTTTCTTAACATGTTTAACTATAAAGAAAAAAAAAAGCGTTTCAATTCTTGTTCACTGACCAATGGCAAAGCAGACACTTTCTACTTCCGGTTGTGGCGGGATATTTGTGAAGTCAGCACTCAGCAATGGCGGTCGAAAAGAATGGTAAAGTCGTAAAGAATACTGTTTGTTCGTGGATTGACGTTTGTGACTGAATCCATCGAAGTTACTAATTATTTAAAGAAAGTAAGTGAATATTTTATATTTTCAGTGTTTAATACTCGTACTTTCTTCACCTATATAAAATTTTATAAATAACGTCTGTGTAGGAAATGTGATTTTCCATGTGTTGTTCTTTTGTGTACGTGCCTAATGATTCATTTTCAGGATTTGGTACTGTTAAATTTTGCACTAGTCTGTTTCTTACTGTTTGTGTCACTCCTTTTTGTATGTGTCTCACCTTTTTATAGTTATATTATTTTTACTCAAACGTTTTGATATTTATCTTAAAGCATACTGTAATTAAGCAGGAAATAGCTTTTAATGGAAAAAGAAAGGCAATATTAACATGACTAATTGTTCAGAAATCTGTTATGGAAATGTTATCTACCTTATGCCAAAAAATAAAGCATGTAACTTTCATTTATTTATGAAATCCAAAATTTTTTATTTGCTTAGTGTTTTCCCTAAAAATAATTTAATTTCTTGTTTTTGAATTTAGGTTTATAAATTTGCTTTAATATATAATCTTTAACTCAAAGATATTGTGCTATTAAAAAAGGAAATTTTATGCCATAGAAACACAGGTACTTTGTTCCAAATCTGTGTTCATTTTTTTTTTATATACATACTGAATTTTTATGCACTTGTAATTACTGAAATATATCCTTTCATGAATAATAAATAAGTCCTAAGTCCTTTCATGAATGCATTTCTTTTTTGTTTGTTTGATTTTGTTGTTTTAAAAGATCTGCCATAGTTAAAGAAAGAAAATAAAGTAAGAATGCCTTACTTTCAGTTTTGAATAAGTTTATTACTATTTACTGCAGCTTCAAGTTTCTCTAAACATAATTTTCGAAGTCAAAACTTGATAGTTATGTTGATTATTAGACTTGCATGAAAAAATTAGTATTTGATCTAAAATACCTTAAATTATTTGAATTATATTTTACTAAATCAGGTATTTTGATATATCTAGATAGTTAAAAAAATTAAAATTGTAAATGTGCAGAAATGCTTATATAAAACCAAGGAATTGTTTATATTTTTGTTGCTTTTTCCCTTGTAAATTAATTATATATATATTACAGTCTGGGGAGTCAACACCCTGCTGAATTGTAATAAACGAGACGTCCAATCTACTAGACCATCAAAGATGCAGATTTGGATTTTCTATTTCATAGTTATTGAAATCATAATGGTATGTTTGTTTAAATTAGTACTGTTTATGAATGTGATAAAAATAAATTATGATAAGCTAAGAAATGATTTATTTTCTATTAATTATGAACTGTAAATAATGTAACCAATTTTCTTCATAGTATTTACTAAACATATTTTTTTAAAAAAGGGAGGTAGTCTTATTTATACAATTCTTGCAGAGATACCAAGAAATAAAACATTTCAGGAATTTTCACTCAGTATATCTTGATGTGTAAAATGGTGTTGTTCAATGCCATATTACTTTTTCACAGTAAAGTAATTTTATTGATCTAACATCTGCATAAATCTTTTTAACATCTTTTTTAAGAATGATTACAGTTTCTAAGCTAACTTAAAATTTTCAGATTTAGAAAATGTATGTTTTAATTTAGCATTAGTTTTCCGTGGAATAGAAAAGGTTTTCAAAATGTTCAGTTGTTAGAGGGAAATAATATAAATGAGATTGTCCTGATACAGTTTCAGCTGGAAATGAAACTGAATTTTCGGATAGTGAAGATTTCATTTAAGAATTCTAATAAAACTGATTAATGTAAATCCTCTGCATTTAAAAATTCTAATAAAACTGATTAATGTAAATCCTCTGCATTTAAAAATTCTAATAAAACTGATTAATGTAAATCCTCTGCATTTAAGAATTCTAATAAAACTGATTAATGTAAATCCTATGATTCATGTAGGTATTCTTCTGTTATCACGACCAGATTCAGAAATGTGTGTTTATATGCATGCATTTTTAAATGAAGGTGCTCGTGTGTGCATGTGTATATTCTTTATGTATGTATGTGTATATTTTACACATATATGCACATACATGCATATACACATGCTTACATATCTACAGTGGAACCCCAAGATACGAGTTTAATTCGTTCCAGCATTCAACTGGTATAGCGAATTTCTCGTATTTAGAAACAAGCTTCCCCATTGAAAATAATGGAAATTCAGTTAACCCGTTCCACACCCCAAAAAATATCAACATTTTAATATCAAGTCAATTTCCCTAATAAATAACACTGGTAAATAATATAACAATAGTTTAACTTTGTTACCAACATTTTAACTCCTTCTAATTAATCCACACCAACAACAGCTTCTCAACATCTAGGAGTACTTTTATGGTGCTTGGAAGAAACGATAATTCCTTTGGCTACATCAGGTTTCTTAATTTCTTCCTGCTTCTTCAGAATAGTATAGATTTTCAATGTTGAAAGGCCGCAAGTCTTCGCCAATTCCGTCACCATGCTTATGTTTATCTATGATTTCTTTCTTGATATCGACGGCCATGGCCTCCTTATTTTTCTTTGCAGCACTATCTGAGGCAACAATCTTCTTGTGAGGCATCTTGAAATAATTATTTTCACTTTAAATGTCAAAACAATTAACTTACAAGTGCACAAACACGTATATAAAAGAACACTGAGTGATCTGTCGAGGGGTAGTCATCATAATACGTACCTTATTTTTTATTATTTTTAAATTAAATTGAAAGTAATAAACTAGTTTTCAAGAATGGAGTTAAACTAGATTTGCATTCAACTCTGGTTTATTGTGTTAATGATGTTTTGCTGTAACAAATATGAATTTTTTGTTTAAGTATAATAATTTAAAATGGTTTTTCTAGAGAATGAAGTACTGCCACTAAGGTAAAGGTGCTAACTTGCAAGGTAATTTTCTATTCTACATTAACTCAACCTTTATGTCCTGTTACAGATATATTGGCAAAAATAATGAAAACCTGACATTCAAAAAGAAAAATAATAGCGTTGAATGTAGTATATTAGATGGTTAACTGCGGTTTGGCAGCTTATTAATAATCTCACACATATTGAGTACAAATAACTTTGACAATTACCGGTATTTTCAATAGTATAAAATTAGGCAAGAAAGCAGCTTTAGCTTAGCACCGATTTTAAATACAACTCTCTTACCAATATTGGTTTGACGAAGGTAAAATATAATTGAATTTAATAAGTTGGAAATACTGTCTGTCTTTCCATGAGTTAAAAAATAATTTCAAATAAAATTTCTTTTTTCAGTTTTTCATGTTATTTGTTTAATGTTATTGTAATCTGATTTATCATATTTAGTCACATATTCCATCCCTCTGCACTATAGTATATAATTCAAATGACTTATCAGTTTCAGCAATATTTTTTTTACCAGTATACATTTTTACCATAACTCTGTTTCTAAATCATATCCTGAAAAATTAAGGAGTAAAGTACACAAAGAAGGAAAATATGCAAGTAAATAATGGCATTTAGTGTTGTTTATGTGTCTAATATTTGTACTAGATTGTAAAAGTTATAAAATTTTATTAGCTTTTTTAAATTATTCTTTTTTTAAATTGAGATGCTTCTTTGCACCCAAATGGTTAAAGCCCTAGTGTGACTTTGGTACTTTGATCTAACTTCTATTCCTAATAAATAATCCAGCTGCATACAGTTTACTCAATTTCTGCCATGTGTAAGGTAAACAATATTAGCTTTTTTTAAGTATATCTTTTACAACTATTCCATCAGGTAGATTTCTTTCATATTTTGCCTTAATTGAGTCATCCTGCTAATTAAAAATTTATTAAAGTTAATATGTTAAGTTTTTGTGTGTATAATTCATTTTAAGTATGTGCAAGCAAATGCATACATTAACAGTTACGTAGAATTATGTTTTGGGTATCAAATTCAGAAATTTTGGGGCTGTTTTTAGAAGATTTATTAATGATTTATACTATATTAATATTGGTAAAAAAATTCTGTGGCTTTTATATGAGAGTATATATTTTAAAATAGCTGCAAGATATGGTAGAGGTATAAAGCTTCATGTGGATCATAAATTAATATTACGTGGGAATTTTTTATTTATTTAATAAAGAAAATATTCAAGCCACAATTAAAATTTTTTCACTGGATTATTTGCATTGCAGCAAATATTTCCTGCAACAGAAGTGACAATTTTTATTTTGCCAAGACAGGAAATTTAGTTAGTGTAAGCAGTAACTCTATTTTGAGATGTTAAACAGGAAAGCAAATTTTTGAATTTAAATTGATTTTTGAAGGAAGACTTCATTTAGTCTTGCTATCATTCTAAGTGGCTCTTAACTTTTTTATGGTATTTATAATTTTATTGTTATTCGGCTTTCTGTTTGCTTAGAATGCACATGAATGTAGACTTGAAATATTTTATATTGCAAACTGAGATGCCATTGTTATCATAATTAAAGATTTTTGCTCTGATTTTGGAGGAATTTACTGATAATACTTTTGATTGTGTATTGGTTTCTGGTTTATTGAAATGTGTAAAATAGCCTGTTAATGCATATATGTATGTTAATGACATGTATATGTTTATGAAGTATTCTGTTATATGTATATAGTGTTGTGATTAGTTTTCTGCTTACTCTTTATTTAAGAAAAAGTTATCTGTAAGAAAGCGAATATTCTTTACTATATGTAGGAGTAAAATTGAAAAGGCTAATGCAATATAATTAATACAAAATTAAGTTTTTTCTCATGTACTTAAATACTAAAGACTTTCTCAACCTTGCAGTTCTAAACAAATCTTAAGTATTTTTTACTTGAAATTATAGGCATTGTGTAAGGTATATAATGAAGCTTACTGTGTGATAGTATGAAATAAAATTTTTAATTACTGAAATGTAAATTTTTAAATATGAAATACTCAGTGCATTTTATATGCATCTTTTAATACTTCAACTATATTTAAAAACTGAAAACATCTGAAGTGTGAAATTATTACAAATTTTTCTTTTTCTTGTTTAGGAGCTGTTCTCCAAACATTGGGTGACAAAGAATTCACTTTTACAAAAATCGAGCAGGATATTAAAGACAGCGAACTATAAAACAAATATGGCGAAGCTGCATGAAGTCTATGTGGAATTTTATTATTGAAAAAAATATGCTCTTCAGATTTAATGTTAGTTTTTATTGTTTAACAGTAATTGCAGTTTTCGAATACCTGTAAAATAAACCTAATTCTTAAATTAATTTCATGTGTATTTCTTTTGCAAGTATTACAGTTCATACTTCAAACAACTTGAAATTTTATACTTGTTAATTTATGTGGGATACGTTCATAATAATTTTATAATTTAAATAACTCATTGTCATCATATGAGCATAATCTAAAATGCACAGCATTTGACAACAAATTAATAAAAAATTAGCCAACTTCTAATTGCTTTCTTTTGTCCAGTTGCCTCTTTTTAAATCATTTAATACCATAAAGCTATTTGATGAAAAAAAATAATTGGTATGTGCACATCAACATGTACATTTATAATGATGTTATAGAAAAAGTCAAATGAGATAAATATTTAAAAACTTAAATATTCCTAAACAAATTAACTTTTTAAAATTTTATCCGGTATATAAGATAAAATAAAGAACATATTTAGGTAATTTTGAATTTGCATAATTTTATGAACTTATTTATGAAATTAACAGTTACATTGTAAAAGGGAACTTTTTAAAAATACCTCAATAAAGCATTTCTTTTGTATAGGTGAACTTTTAGTACTGATCTAATATATTTATAAGATTTTAAACTGAAAAAGACAACAATAATAGATTACAATACAATGCAAGATTGACTGATAAATGTAAAATTTTTACATATCATAATTATGTGTGTAATTAAAACAGAAGTTACTCGATTAACTTGCATGCAAATTAATATTTTCTTTAACATGTTTGGGATAAACTGAATTTTAATAAATAAATATGTATAGATTTGTGTATTATCTGAAGATATGAATGAAATATTTGTGACATTAAACATTCATCTTCAAGGAAAATAACAAAGTCAACTTGGTAAACTATTGGAAAAGGTAAGTTTTCTACAATTTCCTGGTCTATATTTAACAATTTTAAAATTTAGCACACTCATTCAAATAATCTAAACGTATGATGTTTTCTTTTGTGCTACATTCGTTTACTGAATTTGTTAATTAACTATATTGTACTTTAGATAGAAATTAACGTAGATATTCCCTGTATTTTACGGTACAAAAACTTATATATTTGATAATAATTGACCTAAATCTTCCCTATGTTTTCTTTGCATATACGAATGACTTTGGTAAAAATTTAGTCCGATGTCTTCTCCTCTTTACTGTGTATAAGTGCACATTTTTGGTAAAAAATTTGCATAAATCTCCAATTACCTATTTACTGCATTTTTCGTAAAATGTGCTTATTTTAATCTCTTATTTTTTATATAAATCTATGCAAAAATGTTCTGCATATTATGATTAAAAGATAAAATTAATATCAAATTTTTACATATCCACCTTTTAGTTATGTACAGCAATATGGAATATATATAACTGGAAAATTTAAATGCAAAAAATTTAATTTCTATTCAAAAATTACATAACACAAAAGGCTGAAAATCACTTTTAATATTTCATTTCAAAGTGACTACAAAATATGCAATAAATTTTGTAAACCTGAGTTCTATGTTTTAAATCAATTAATGCTATCGTTCATTTACATGGCATAAGAAAATGTCCTTCAGAAAAGCAAATAATTTATTTAAAGTGTTATTTAGTAAACAACTGTTTGCTACAGTTTTTTACTAAATTTAAATTTATGAAATGAATTTAGTAAACAAAATGCAAATGAACGATGGCATTAATTGATTTAAAACACAGAATTGATGTTTACTAAGTTTATTGCATATTTTGTAGTCACTTTGAAATGAAATATTAAAAGTCATTTTCAGCCTTTAAGTGTTACGTAACTTTTAATAGAAATTTATTTATTTATTTTTATTTTTTTTTATTTTATTTTTTTATTTTTTTTTTTTTTTTTTTTTTTGCATTTACTAGTGCATTTAAATTTTCCAGTTATATATATTCCATATTGCTGTACATAACTAAAAGGCAGATATGTAAGAATTTGATATAAAAATTATTTTACCTTTTAATCATAGCATAAAGAAAGTTTTTGCATAGATTTATATAAAAATATGAGATTAAAATAAGTACATTTTATGAAAAATGCAGTGAAAAGGTAATTGGAGATTTATGCAAATTTTTTACCAAAAAATGTGCATTTATACACAGTAAAGTGGAGAATACATCGGATTAAATTTTTGCCAGTCATTCGCATATGCAAAGAAAACATAGGGAAGATTTAGGTCAATTACTATCAAATATATACATTTTTGTACCGTAAATTACAGGAAATATGTACGTTAATTTCTATCAAATATATACGTTTTTGTACCGTAAAATACGGGGAATATCTACCTTAATTTTTACCTAATATATACGTTTATATACAGTACAAAATCGGGGAAATTTACGTAAATTTTTACTAAATATATACGCATACGTGAAGCAAAAATTTGAGATTTACGTATATGCGATAAATATACGTAAATTTTTACTAAAAATATACGTAAATCCCTGAAATTTACGTATATTATACGTAAAAGTTGCGAATGAACAGTAGTCTCTCGCATAAATATACCTAAATTTTACGTAAAAGTTACGTATAGTATAACGTAAAAATATACGTAAATATTTAGTAATTGCCACTGGACACTTTTTATGATATTTTTACGTTCAACTTGAACGTTTTTTATACGAAAGGCCATTCGTAAATTGCACGTATTTTTCTCGTGCAATTTACGAATGCATGCTGCCCGGGATGGTACACCTTGGTTTCTGTCTGAAAAAAATCACAAACTGGTATTGGTTGTTCATGAAACCTGGAAGCCCATTGTGTCAAATAAGTTTTTTGGTAACCCTAATGTTGATAATGTTAGTGAAAGTATCTTTGGGAGGGAAATTAAGTTTTTGTAAATAAAAAAGGGTTATTTCCGCAAATATTGTCAATGTGTTGTGATAAATTTAGTTTAGGGCTCTTTTCTTGTAATAGTAACTCTTTTGTATAAACCCGGGTTTTTGGTTATTACCATTCTTTTCAATTGCAGTGTTTGGTTTCATGTAAGTGGTATGGTCTTGTATTTTGAACTTGCTATTATTTTGGTGTGGGTACCATCATTTGAGTATGTCTGAGGTGACTAAGAGACGAAAACTTTAATTGAATTGCTTATCTGGAGGATGGAAGAGATGGTGGTGGGAAGCCTAAACGTATGCATTTGAAAAAAAGGTATGTTAAAAAATGATGTTTCATTTATTTATTCGTCTCTGTGTGTTAATTTTTGTTAAAAGATTTGTTGTTTAATGTTTTTATGTTAGGAAATATGTATTTTTTGTAAC
Source organism: Stegodyphus dumicola (assembly GCF_044657685.1). Lineage (NCBI taxonomy): Eukaryota > Metazoa > Arthropoda > Arachnida > Araneae > Eresidae > Stegodyphus > Stegodyphus dumicola. Next base: position 12,213,692 of record NC_140772.1, on the reverse strand, counting down.
TTATTCCGCTCTGTTTGTGCATTTTTGGTTGTCTCTGTGTTTCAAGACAGCGGCGAATTTTTTCTGGTTAACATGATAGTTTTAACTTTCTGATTTTCTTAAAGTGAAAATAGATCGATGTGTACATGGACAAAGTTAAGGCAGTGCACAATGCTTAGTTTGTGCAGTTCTCTGTTTTTTTTTTTTTTTTTTTTTTTTTTTAAGCTAAAATAGGTCGATCTGTACATGGACACCCAGTTTGTGTACGTCTTTGACTTCTTATTTTGGTTTTGTGTAGCGCCCATCTTGAAATTGGTGCCGATCTTCCCAGGTGACGATCTTGGTATCAAAAAAGAAACAATTCGCCAAGGGTTACCGTAGAGTAAATTTTTACCAAAGATGTTCTACCATAATCACCATTTCAGTGGTTTAAACACTAGTGGAGCAGTATGAAGATTTGAGTTTTGTTTACACAGCATGATGGTTTAGGCACTCCAGCTATTACGGTGAACAAGATTATAATAAACATAGCCACAACAACTGTCTATAATTATTGATGTATAACACTGCATGAACTAATAGATTTCTTATGTTAGTATATAGAGAATCCTTAATCAAAGTAAAAATGAGAAGACTGTGCATGCATTTCCTTTAATTGAAACATGGGTTTGACGATACAAATCTCAGTCTTACGGGACATGCCACACTATGCAGATAGACAGTAAATAGTGCTCATGCTGTGTTTGTTTCTTAGAGCTATGAAATAAATATACTTCTACATTTTAATTTTTTCTTTTCTTGTTTCACATTTGGATTACCTATCAAAAAGTAAGGAATTTTGATATTATTACAATATCTGAGTTAAAATAACATTCCAAATAACAATTACTGGACATGTTAAGGTAATGAAAATTATAAATTAGGTTAAAAAGTAACCCTTAATGTGGCATATTTTTGAATTAAACTCTATCGACTTTAAAAACAACAAAACATCCCTCTTTATTAGGGAACTTAATAAATTAATTTTAAATACAGAGCTATGTATAAATTCTTCCCTTTCAATGTTATAATAACTGAAACAAAATTACACTGATACAGTCAAAATTCCTAAATGCAAGTACATAAAATTTACTTCAGCAATTTAAAGAGATGAGACACACTGAACACATGAATAAATTTCTATCAAAGAATAATTTATTAAATTTGGCCCGTTCCATAGTAAACTTTAACCATTAGATTACATTATTACACCATGTCATCAATTTGAAAAGCAAGTCATATGCCAGATCTTGATTGTAAAAGAAATACACAGAATAATATATAGATTATTGAAAAATGATCTATACCAGTGTTTATAGATATGATTAAATGTAACAGAAAATTTACTGTCACAACCACATTTTTAAGTGAAATGTATAATTTTAACATTTTATAATATTTTAAGATATGGCATTAAATGCAAAACTATGTGCATGGACATAAGTTAGTAAATTAAAAAAAATAATAATAATTAAAGAATGAATGTCATGAAAAATTTCAAAACAAGCAGAATTTAATTTAGAAGGCTTTTAGACACTTATGATAAATAAATTTGAGACTTCTTCACTCAAAATTAAATTATAATTAACTAAAACCAGTGTGACTGACCTTCCACAAAATCCTTCAGCTGCGATTTTTTCAAGCTTGAAAACCAAATTCTTCTGGTAATAACAGCTTAACCAGTTGAAATCCCTACAGAGAGTTTGATAACACAATAATAGAATTAATAGAATAGAAAAATTAACACAAAATTATTAGAAAAATTAACACAAAATTATAGAACATCATTTAAACTTAACATTATTACAAATTTTGGTGCTTTCTGACTATCTGCAAAGCTGTGAAAATTGGCAAAATGTTTGGTTAGTTTCTGGTTCATATCTACTGCTCTGTTCACAAGTAGTAATTCAAATAAGCACTTTAATTATAGAATGCACACACACAAAAATATATACATTGGGTCAATATTCACATATTTCTCATCCAACGGAATACTATTCGGAAATAAAGATTAAATATAAAGCATGTAAATACATGTGGGTGGTATGCATATTCATAATTTGCTGTTATCGTGTACATACTCTTGCAGTTTTAGAATAAGTTGAAGCTGTGACGGCAGATGATCAGAAAGTATCAGAATTTTTCATGTATAAGAAAAAATTGCCCTGACAATAAACAATGACAATAGTATCTCAATTGTTTAGCACTGACATTTACATAGTGCATTAGAAATATATAGTAATATATGTATAATAAAAGATAATTGCATACTATTAAATCATTTTTTTAAATGACAAACTTATAACAATTCTTTCACATATAATTAAACAGAATTCTTTCACATGAACATCCAAAATCCATTCTTAACTAAAAAATGAATAATAAAAAAAAAATGTAAATTTCTTATGAAGCCCATCATTTCCAAAATGTCCATTTCTGAAAGTTCCCAGCCTTTCTCAGTATATTATTAAATTACTAAACTAAGCATCAATGATTGTCATGTTCGCTAATGTGACAATATCTTTCACACTTCTTTGTTACCACAAGTAACAAGAAAGCTTTGATAAATCTTTAACTGATACATGCTACACTTGTCTAAAATTTGTACAAATAATAAAATTAAATGAGCTTTATAATATACTCAAAGAAATAATTTTGCATGAAAATTTGTATGTTATGTAGCAGAATATTGGCCTGATTAATGATTCAGGAAATAATTCAAATTTCAGCTTGTGTTAAAATAAAAACTATAACCCAAAGATAAGCAAATTTTCTTATGAACAATGCATATTAACAATATTCAATCACTGGCGATCACACAGTACTGATTGCTTCAATAGACATTACTGTAATTGTGTTATTTAAAAGACTATTTTAATTATTTTCTTAATTAAAACATTAGTCTTTTTCTCTTCCTCTTCCTAATACCAAAAGAAAACCCAGATAAGAAATATAAAAATATCAGTAAAAATAAATTATATTACTGAATGACACTACATTAATTACACTTATGCGTATATTATTTCAAAATAAAAGAAGAGGAGGAGGAGAAATTTTATTATTGGCATTTCTAAAATAATATAAACATTAATAATTTAGTACAGTTTGTTATTTCAGGCAAAAAGAATTCCCTTTTCTGGATAGCATTTATATTTCCATCTCACCTTCAATAAAACATTAAGAAAAATGCATATAATTTAAACACTAGCTAAACTTTATTTTATTTAACAGACAGATTATGTCAACTCAAACAAACCTATCAGTAAAATTCGGTAGAAATTTATTCTGAATGTTAGACAACTTGCAATATTCAACAAAAATTATCAATACTTTTATTATAATGACAATACTACAGTAACATGGACATAAAATTAAACTGCATATAACTATAAATTAAGCCTTAAATAATAATGGTGCATTGGTTTCTAAAACAATGGGCTGGATGAAAAAATACATGTATTATGGTAGCTATTCATATTCTTCAGCTTTCCTAATATTCTCATGTTCACTTTACACAACTAAAGTATCTAAAATACAATAAAAATGCAAACAATATTTATGAGAAAATGTTAAAAGCAACAAAATCAATGTTAAGCATTTGATTGAATGACCATATTTTGTCTTCCTGCAAGTCGAATCTTAAAATGATATGCAGTTTGAAAAATGCTTAATCCCTTTATAAAATATTCAAAAAAGATTAAAAAAGGTACTGTTCTGTTATCAGGACCGGGTTCAGAAATGTATTTATGTATGCTTGTATATTTGTAAATGTATGTGTGTGTGTACACATATGCACATACTTACAAACTCAGGTTCATACATTCCCGAATCCGGTCCCGATAACAGAACAGTACCCCCCAAAAAAACTTAAAACTTCCAATTCTCCATATTTTAAAATTGAATTACAAACTAGATTAAGATAATGTTTCAACCATACATATTTTGAACAAAACAATGCAAACTCTTATTTTTATACAATCGTTCAAACTATTTAATATAAATTTATTGCTTCAAACAAATAATAATCTGATCACACATAATATTTTGAAACTGAATGCATAAACTGAACTAAAATGGGTTCAGTCATAAACATTTGGATAGCAGGACAAATCAGATATTTGAAGACAGCCATTGAGATATACACGTAATTCACGACAGAACGGTAACAATTCATAAAGCTGTGATAGCTAACACATTTAACTGTCAAAATAACATAAATCGAAAAGCAAAAAAGTAAACATACAAGTATTGCAAATGAAATTATCTTTCATGCAACAAAAAATATCCATAGAAAAAGTAAACCTCATGGCACAGCCATCTTGGATTTCGTTTCAAATCAGACGCTAGAGCTGGAGCAAACCGCATGTATTCGTTACTGAGTAACGGGTACATCGGTTGACTCGAAGTACCGATTCGGTACTCACAAATCCATTTCGTTACTCGCATCTTTTCGTTACTCGCATCTGTCGTACGATGCGGTTTATTCGAGTACGAATGATGCAGTTATCGTGCGAATACGAATGATGCGGTTGCTGTTCGAATACGAATGATACAGTTGCGTCACAATGCGCTCGTATTTTTCATTGATAATTTTGAATTCTTTTGGGCATCGGGAAAACTCTTGTTTACATTATGTGTTTTAGTTGAAATATTATTTAGTTGATATTTAAAAAGATGAGCAATTTTGATAGCGTGAAGCGTTATTTTGTATTTCTTTTTACATTAAGATTTATAGTGCATATTATGTTTGTAATTTGGAAATTTAGATGATTATTGATTTTTTTTTTTCTTGAGCGTATCATGGTGAGATTTTATTGATTTGAAATATTTATATACTGTACTGAGGTATTGTTTATATAAGAATATGTAGGTTAATATAGGTTCTTTACTTCCTCGTACGAAATAAAAAGGAAGTAAGTATTGTAATCCAGGAAACTTTTGGGTATCATATTTCAACGGAAATATCCATTTTTGACTATTACGGAATCCATGTGAATTATTTTTTTGGGCGACGTCTGTACGTACGAACACAATGAAGGACTCTTTTTTTTTTCCCCTCCAAAAACGGATTGTTAAATGTAATCCCATTTACTCTAAGTTGATACCTGAAAGGGATTTTTTCGTGATGTGTAAGTACCTATGTATGCATTTCGCATAACTCAAAAACGATTAGTTGTAGAACGTTGAAATTTTGTATATGGGACCGTTATAACATCTAAATGTGCACATTCCTTTTTACTGCAATCGGTAATACTACCAAACGTAAATATGTATATATATATATTAAATAAATTATAATTAAATGTAAAGTACATATATATATATGTCCTTATAATTAAATGTGTGGTGTATTTAAATTATGGCAAAGCACACTAGGGCTATCTGCCTAAAGGGAGGGATGCCTTCGTGGAGGACTTTCTGAGGGAAACTGGCTCGTATACACGTTACACATGGGGAAAACCACGAAAACACCCATGCAGCCAGCCCGTTCGCGGGATTCGAACCTCGGACCGAACTACCAGTGTTCAGCGACTTTACCGCTCGGCCGCTGGTGGGCTATAATTAAATGTAAAGTACATATATATATATATATATATATATATATATATATATATATAATAAAATAAAAGCCAAGTAAGGCGAAAATAAAAACCGCAATCGTTGGTTGCAGTCAGGACTTATTTTTTAAAATTAGAAGTGTTGGAGCTCTATGGAAGGCCATCAGTAAAGATGAATAAATAAATAAATAAAATAACTATTACAATAATAAAATAATTAGCAACTAGAATATTAAATTATTATTATTATAATTCAATAAAAATTTAAAGACAAATAAAAATTTAAAAACAAATAAAAATTTAAAGACAAATAAAAATTTAAAGACAAAGAAAATTTAATTAATTTTTAAATTAATGATGAATAACTAAGTAATGAAATAAAATACCAGACATCGTCTTGTTTGGGGGCTGTAGCTGAAATTGCAATTTAAGAACTAAGCCGAGCATTAGCTAAATTTAGGCTTTTGATCAGCATATAATGTACTGTTTACCACAGTATGGATAAAAATTTGGTTATGTAGCCCATTCTTCTAAAACGATGTTTCGTCGCTGCCTTCCACCACCAATTCCCTTTTGTTTTCGGTTTGGGTTTATTTGGTTACGGCAAAGCATACTAGGGCTATTGCCTACGGAGAGGGATGCCTTCGTGGAGGACTTTTTAAAGGAAACTGGCTCATATGCAAATTACACATGCGGAAAACCACGAAAACGCCCGTGCAGCCAGCCGCTAACCGAAAATTGAACCCTGGAGCGAACTATTAGTGTTCAGCGGCTTTACCGCTCGAGCGCTGCTGGGCTCTTTTTTCGTTTCATTCGCTGTTTGAAAAACATGTGTTCACTTTACGGTAAAGCAAGCACCTGTTTACTTCAATTAAAATGGGTTAGACGATATGATTCTTACTACTTTAATCTTAGCTTTTGATTTCTAATATTGATTCAATATTTTCTGTAGACAAAGTATTCTGATTAGAATAATGGATTTCAAACATGTTCAAAAGGTGTGTATTTGAATATAATTAGATTTTTAAAAGATAGGGCCCATTTTATTAGTTTCACATATTTCTAAAGCAATTGAACCATAGTATCGCTGTTTTGAAAGAAAGTAAAATTGTGACAAATGTATAATGAACATTAATATACATGCTTTATTAGAAGTAGTCAGCCTTTTTAAACGTGACCGTCTATGCTTTTAGAATGATTTGGGAGCTCTGCATTTGCTCTGCCATCTTAAAAAAGCGATGTTCAATTATCAAAGTATGTTTACGTTCTCAGGAAATACGGGTCTCTTTCGGAAAGCGACCTCTTAGAAGTCGTCAATAAATGATAGAGTATAATTATTTTCTAATAGATAATAGAATTAATTTATTTTAACGTCAATTTAAAAATGGCTGCTTGTACTAAGAATTAAGAGCAATAAGACTCTAATTTTTCTTTCGCAATTAGCTGTTATGCTAGCTGAATTGTTTTCTGTATAATCTTTATTGTGTACAATTGAAATATTTAGTTACGCATTCAACAAATAAACAACAAATGTAAGACAAATCATTTAAAAAATTAAATTTTGAAACATTAATAATAATTTTTCTGTTATACATAATATTATTAATGAATGATGAATTTATATTATATTATATATAAATCAAACTTTAAACTCCTATTCCTTTATAATAAATTGAAGAAAAGGAAGTGAATTAATTTTTAAAAACAAGACGAAAATTTAAAAAAAAAAAAAAAAAAAAAAAAAAAAAAAATTGTCGTATACCTAGAATCTAAAAATAACGAATACTGAATTTATCGGCTCATATAATAATAAATGCGTATTCATATTGTAACAGAAATTTTGTTAGAAGTCTAGCATATGTATAGTTATTTGTAATCTTTTAAAACTGTCGTAACATGATGCATATTTATCATTATCGTGAACCAAAACAGTATGCTTTACATCCTTACAAATATGCGTGATAGATTTTAATATTTATTTCTGCATATACTTAAGTTTCCCAGAGACATGAAAGCAAGTTAAGCAAATTTTTGTTGCATTAAGCAGACTTAAGTCTTAAGTTCTCTGTTAGCTAGTGTAAAATAATTTCGGATTTTATGAGCCTTCCAGAATTATTAGCAAAATAATGGAAATGTCTTTACAAAGTGTTTTGTAAGCAAACAGCAAATGTACACTGAGCAGTGATCAACTGATATATTTCTTAAATGATTTGGTTTAGTTGATTATGACAAAACACACTGGCACTATATGCCTAAAAAGGAAAAATGCCTTCGTAGAGAACTTTCTAAGGAAAGCCGGCTCGTATGGTTCGTGGTAAGCTGGCTTGTAAGCAGGTACGTGGAAAAAACCACGAAAACGCCCATGAAGCCAGCCCTTTCGCCTGAGATCGAACTCAGGTCGGAAATGCCAGTGTTCAGCGATTTTACCGCTCGAACGCTGGTGGGCCATTTCTTAAATGAATGAAGCTATACTCATAATATTATGAAATAACACCGATTGAAATATTTAGTGCTTCACTATTATCTCTAATAAAGTAACATAAAAATTTTCCTACCTTTTCTAAATTTCTTTTACGTTCTTTATTAATTCGTACTTAACCTATACATGTGCAAATGTGTTTATCGATCATATTGTTAAGTGTAAAAAGCAATTTGACATTTATCATATAGCATTCCTTGTCTCAACAAAGAGTTTTTGGAAAGGGGGTAAATCGGGGAAAATTCACATTTTCGTCATTAGCGGTTCTGATGAAAGAAATGGGGGGAAGCAGCGACCAAAACAACGAATAACGGACAAATAACAAAATCTAATCTTTAATGCAGTCTCCCAGTTTCTGTATTGTATTTGGGAAAGTTTTATGGTCATTATGAAAAGTGAATATTTGATATGGATACCACGACTTCCTTCTACGACTATTTAAATTATGCTTATTTTTGCTGCACTTCATTTAAACTTATTTCCTCGAATTATTCTAACTTAATTAAGCGATACCCGAAGGCAAGTTACAAATGGCATCAAAGATTGCAAATTTTGAAATTAAATTTCTCGGCCAATCTTTGTCCTACGGAACTCAAACTTCTTGTATTTTTATTTTTTCATAATGAGTATAAACTTTGGCAGATATAAATATAGGAACCAGAAGACAACATTAAAATTTAGATTTCATAATTTGTCCAAAATTAATTCTTTTTAAAATTTGACATTGACAAAATATGAATATTTTTGTCATTTAACATACTTCTGCATTTTTGTTGCACCGTATTTAAACTTGCTTCCTCGAGTTATTCTAATTAATTCACCAGACCCTCAAGGCAAGCTGAAAATTACATCAAAAACTGCAAATTTTTAAATAAAATATGCCGATCAATTTTTGTCGTATAGAAGTCAAACATCTTTTTTTTTTTTTTTTTTTTTTTTTTTTTTTTTTGTCATAACGAGTATAAAATTTTCCCAAATATAAGTATATGAATAGGGAGACAGCATTAAAAGATAGATTTCGTTATCTGCTCAGAATTTATTTTATTTTAATTTGACATTGCAAATCATGAATATTTTCATGAGTTAAAGCACTTCTGTAATTGGGAATGTATGACTACGACCAACGATTGCGAAAATAAAAGCCAGGTCAGGGAGGGGAGAATATATATATAGTTCATGTTATCTTTCTACTTTCATTATATATGTGTGTGTGTGTGTGTGTGTGTGCAGGGGCGTAGCTAAAGAGGGGCAAGGGGGCATCTGTCACCGGGTTCAGAATCAAAGGGGCGCCAAACTGATGTTATAGAATTAAATGTTTTCCATCCTTGCAAGCAGAAGGGGGCGCGAAATCTTCAGTTGTCCCTGGGCGCTGAAAACCCTAGCTACGACTCTGTGTGTGTGTGTGTACGTTTGGTATTATTGATTGCAATAAAAAAAGGAGGTGCACGTCTAGATGTTATAATAATCCTATATACAAAATTTCAACGTTCTACGACTAATAGTTTCTAAGTTGTGCATACATGAATACGTACGTACAGACGTCATGAAAAAAATTCTTTTTCAATTCATCTAACAACCATTTTGGAAGAAAGAATCTTTATTACGTTCGTACGTACACATGTCACACACACACACACACACCAAAAAAAAAAAATCATTTAAATGAATTCGGGAGTGGTCAAAGTGGACTTCCGTGCGGCAAAAATTGACCATGTTATTTAATTTCAAGATTTGGAGCTTTTGATGTCATTTTTAACTTGCCTTGTGAGATCAGTTATTATATTAAATTAATTCACTGAAAAACGTTTAAATGAAGTGCAGCAAAAAATGTGTGCAATTTAAAAGGCTCTACAAGGATGCCGTGTGTGGTGTTTACATCAGATCTTTGTTAGTTTAACAGATTAGATATGACAGAATAATATCTTGGGGGTTTTCGAATGAAAAGTGAAACAATGCAAAATTAATGTTTCGAGACTAACAGCATTTTTGGGCTAATATTTTTCCCCAAACTTGCAAGATATGAATCACATTAGAATCATCACTTTAGTCTCTTTCATAAGAAACTATCATCACTTATCAGTTTCCTCCTCAAAATTCAATAATGTTTGCTGTCCCAATTTAATATAATTCCAATAAAGTTTTTAAAACATAAAATAAAAGTCTAGAACTATGAAATAAACTATGAAATGTTTCTAAACATCGAAATAAAATGTCAAGTGAGCAAGGGTATTTGAGAATGAAAATAAAACATGTGGATAATGCAAAATCAACATGAAAAAATATTATTTATTAGTATTATTATCTAATGAATAGAAAGAAAGTTTCAGAAAGTATATATCATAATAGAATACTATGATCTCAATTATCCTCACCCACCCTGTTAAATTCAGAAGAGGAAAAGATCTGTTATATCACGCTTTTGGCTTCAAGGTTTATCCTCAGTGTTGTGGATTCCTCCACAAGAAAGGCCGACAAAGGAAGGGCTTGAGCTGGAGACGCCAGTAAAAATTAAACCATTAAATTGGGAATAAAAGATCCTTTTTCTCTTCTGAGTATGTTATAGAGAGTAAGTTTTCTCTTTCCTTAATGAGAAATGAACCACGGGGTTCTTCCTCAGGGGTAGGAGCGCTTTGAAAAAAAGCTTTCTATGTATGAAATTGTCGGAAAGCCTTTCGTCCTAAGAGGAGGTAAACGGATACGACGGCTTTGTTAAAGAAAAAAGAAAAAAAAGATTTAGCACTGTCTTCAGTTATTGTTTAATCGGACCTTGGACGATAGAACCTTGCTCTGTCTCGATATTACATTGCTCTAAGAGCAAACAGAAGAATAGACAAACCTATTATTGATTAGTATTACCATCTAATGAATGAAAAGAAAGTAAAAATCTCACAGACAACAAACAGTACGTATCACTAGAGTACTATGATCCTAATTATCCTCACCTACCCTGATATGTTGCGAATTTGGCTTCAAGGGTTTTTTTTCTGAGCGGGAGCGCCAGTAAGAATTAAACAATTAGATTGCGAATAAAAGAAAAATATCCCTTTTCTCTTCTGAGTATTTCAACAGAGAGTAACTTTGCTCCTCCGTTAATGAGAAGTTGACCATAGGGTTGTTCTTGGGGGCAGGAGTACTTTGAAAAAAGCTTCTTATGTGTAAAATTGTCAAATAGCCTCTCGTCGTAAGAGGAGGTAAACGGATACGGCAACCTTGTTAAAAAAAAAAAAAAAAAAAAAAAAAAAAAAACTTGATCTAACGTTGGCGTCAGTTATTGTTTAATCGGATCTTACTCTGTCTCCATATTACATTACTCTAACAGCAAACAGAAGAATAGACAAACCTATTATTTTCAAAGAGACATTTTGTCAGAACGGGAATCACTGAGAATTTCCCACGGCAAACGAAAAGAGGAAAATTTTAGCCCCTCGCTTTTAGGACACTGTGAAGATTTGCACGACGCCTAATTTTAATTTCTGCGTGGTTATAATTGGCCTAGAGTAGATTGTGATAAACTGGAATTCGCCAATTAAATTCAAGTGAGGCGTGGTGTGTCAGAAGATGACTTTTAATTAATAATTAGGTCGGGAGTTAAATAGGGAAAAATTTCGTCGAAAAGAGTTTTTAGTCTGAGTTTTTCTTTCTTTTTTTTTTTTTTTTTTCTTCCTGTATTTGGTTTGGAGACTTGAAAATGAAATGTCGCTTTACCTTGAAAAGTGAGGAAAATAGGAAGATTTTGGGAAAATGATGCCTGTCCTTTTGCTTGGGCCTTGAGTTAGAAAATTGAAAAAATCGCAAGAAATATAGTTTTTAAAGATGGTGAAATGGGCTTCTCTTCCTTTTTGCTTTACGAAATGAGTTTTGGACTGGTAAAGTTTCCTGTCCGAATGATTACAGATGGTTTGCAGATATTCAATAAATGACTTAAGGAGAGATGACTTAGATTAGACTGATTCATAGAGGCTCCTGTTTTATCATGTCATGTTTTATAGACTTTGAGATGGATTGTACTTGTTTATAGACTTTTAAGTCAAGACGGAGAGAAAAAGATTGTGAAGGAGAGTTCCAGCTGAAAATCGACTGAGCGATAAAAGTTCCTGACCGCGGTGAACCAGCCTTACAATTAAAGACTGACTGTATGAGTCGATGATTATATAGGACTTAATATAAAAATTCATCCATAGCCTGACTCTTAGTGTATTACCTTTCAGAGCTGAGAAATTTGATTTTATTGATTGTGTGGGAACAAAGTCTGAAAAGGTATGTACAATTTTTCCTCTTACTTTTAGTGATCTATATATAAACTATTATTGATATTTTAATATGTATTAAAGAGTTAAATCCGAGATTAAGGAAATGTTTCTATTCCTATATTTATTGTGATCTTAAGGTGTTAATATGTTATTTAGGACTCTATACATAAAAATGAATAATTTATAACTAGGATATGTGGCTATTTAAGAATATGTTTTCTGTCCACTACAACACAATAACGTATTGTTAATTGTATATTATTTATCAAAGTGTTGTAATGTTGCGGTTATGCTAACTTTCAATGTTCCCGTAAGGAACTGTAAATTGTAGATGTGAAAGAACCTTTTGTTAATTATTTCCAGTTGTAATTGATTATTTAATTATTCATTCGGAAAAAGTGATTTAATATGTTTCACAATTTTGTGACTGATATTTTTCACCCCAAAAATTCACCATAATATTAGTCCCTAATTACCAGACTGAATATGATTTGCAAGTTAAATGTAAATCTGAGTGGACAGATAAAATTAATTTATGGTTAGTTTAATTAATTACAAATAATTTTATGAAGATTATTGTGTTGTGTATGAATATTCGACTGAAAATTAGTTATTTATTTACTTAATTTAATGAAAGTTCGTTACCTAATTATTCAGTTCATCCATTGTTAAAACGTGTTCATTCATTGTTATGACTATTGCTATAACTTGTGTATTGTTTGCAAGTACTTATTTTTATTACGACAGCATATTGGATTGAACTTTAGAACTGACCTATTTAAATATCGAATCGAATCATCTCATTAGAAACAAGTACCTAACTTTATGGCTGTTCGCTTGTATTAATTTAGGTTGAGCATTTGTAGTGATGAAGTAGTGCGAAGAGCGCCGCCAAAATAAGCGATAAACATTAGAGTCTCATCATAATTGGAGAGAGCGTTGATTGTTTAAATATGTTATTGAAAACTAGGAATTTACTTATTCAATCCATTGCATTAGTGGTTTATAACTTATGTATATGTGTTTTAGCTATTGTTTAATGATTTTTGCTTTAGTTGTTTGGTAATGAGTTGTTCTCAAAAGCATTGCTAGAAAGTTAAGTACAAATTATATTTAGAAATATGTATTGGTGCTATGTGGGTTCAGAAACTTAAGAAATGGGAAGAGTTAGACAAAAAGATGTACTCGGGGTAACAAGCGAGGATCGTTTCAGTCGTGTTTTCGGCTTTGATCCATTAGAGTCCACAGTTTTCAGGCTCCGACTCAGATTGTTATTTTTAAAATTTTATAGATAGAGTTAACCTTATAGATTCGCATATCGGGTAATCTGACTCAGAAGCTTTGATGGCCAAAGAATAACATTAACAGGAGAAGTCTTGAGTTTCATTCGCAATAATCCCAGATTACGAAGAAAAACGGATTTAAAATTTGTGTTAGAATCTCTTAAACATAGATTTTCTACCACTCAAAATTTGCATTCGCTTTACAGAGCCTTGATCTAAGCCTTTCAGAAGCTTCGGGAATCAGTTTGACAAAATGCAGCTCGCGTCGAAGCTTTATCGTATAATTTATCGTATCTGTAATCGTATCGTATCTGTATCTTTATCGTATCTGTAATCTTGGATAGACAAAAAGATCCAATTTCAGAAGCACACCGTCTGGAGTTGTTATTGTCAGTTTTTACACAAGGACTGTTCCCCCATCTCAAGAGGCTGTTGCTTCTCCAAAATCACAAGTCTTTCTCAGTACGCCCACCAGCGGCCGAGCGGTAAACTCGCTGAACACTGGTATTTCCGATCTGGGTTCGATTTCAGGCGAATGGGCTGGCTGCATGAGCGTTTTCGTGGTTTTCCTTATGTGTAACGTGTATACAAGCCATTTTACCTTAAAAAGGCCTCCACGAAGGCATCCCCTAGGCAGACTGCCCTCAAAAGCTTTCCCATAATTAAAATAAATCCAAATAAGTAGGAGAAGATTTTGAAAGTTGGAGAAGTGATTTTGATCTATCACATTTACCCACAGCTCAGAAGGAAAAGCTGCAAGATCCATTGAGTCGTTATAGACATATCTTTAACCTTATCGGTATTGGAATTGTCGAGATGTCTAGCTATTCTTCATAACATTAAGTTACGCGACAGCGTTTCAGCGCGTCAAAGTGCCATGTCACCTGAGGGATAAATTAAATAGACAGATCTCAGACATCATTAGGGAAAGCACTTCTGCTTATAGTGCCCGAAAATACCCACCAATTAGTCACAGATTTCAGGAAGCTAACGAAAAGACGGTGGAAGATAGTTTCTCCCTTCCGAAAACATTATGGTTAATGAAAGGATTGGGGGGCTGTTTGAATTATCCTCGACTTTAGGTTTCTTTCAGATGAAGATGCACCCGTCGGGCATCTTCAAATATAGGTTTTCGCTGCCACAGGACATTAAGAATGGTCTCGAGTGGTGTTCGGTCTTAAAAACGCTTCGAGTTCCTATCCTTTCAGCGGTTAATGGACACTGTCCGGCTTGTTCCCATTACAAATAAGAATTTATATTGACAATAATATTGTAAATGGTTCAAAAGCATTGAGGATTATTTAGAAAAACTGAAAATTTTTCTTTGACTGGTTAAATATGCATAGCCTCAAACCAACAAATGCAAATTCTTATAGCTCACTGTGAAGTATATGGGATATAAATTGTCCAAAGGAATTATACAACCGGACGATAGGAATCTAAGAGTGGTTCAAAAATATAAGCTCCCTTCAAACAAAAAGGAAGTTAGAAGATTTTTGAGATTAATTGGGTGTTATCGTAAATTTATTCTAAATTTTGCTTAAAGAGACTTCTGACGAAACTGACTTAAAAAAAGGAAAAATTTAAATGGTTAGAAGATGTTCAACATGCCTTTGATATCTTTAAAGCGGAACTCTTAAAGCAACCAACTCTTTAGTTTTTTTATATATTATTTAAAACATGTAAGAGTTATTTTAACATGTAAAGGAATATTTCTTTTAATTATACTTATCAGATTTTTTTTCTACCTTTAATTTCAACAATACATATTCTAAAACTCTTTTTTTTACTACTTTCTTAAGTACGCATCTCATAGAATTTACTTTACAATACCTTTTAACAGATTGCTTTCCTGTACGATTTCCTGTACGAAAAATTCTTGCTTAAATAGTTTTATAAGCGGATTTGTCAACAGGATTTCAATTTATTTGTACATTTCAATGTTAAGGTTATTATAAATTTAGATGCATTGAATAATTAGATTTTTTCACAGTAACTTTCACAGGAGTTTGTGAATGAAAAAATCCTTAATTTCAAACACATTTATAAATAATTTGATAAATATTTACGTATTTTCTTAAAGGCAGATACATGCATTTTGCAAGCATTTGCATAAATACCCATACATATTTCATATTTTTCATTTCCGGCATGTATAAATTTTCTGTGCATTTACTATATTTTTCGAGTAAAGTAATTGACAATAATTTAGCATAAACCCGAAATTTTTACATAAGAAATATGTATAGATATAATTTGAATGAAAATTACATGCGTTATTTTTAATACCCACTCAAAGATCAGATTTTCTTCGAAACCCAAAGTGATTATTTTTCAATTATATAAAAATAAAATGATGAGTTCAAAATGAGCAACTATAAAGCCTGTTCTCTAAAAATTTTTAAAAAGTACACGTTATAATGATATGTGAATAACAAAAAAGTTTATTTTATTTAAAAAAATTTGGCGTTTGGAGCGTAAAATAAAAGCAGCGAATACTCTATCAAGGGTATCAGAAGGCGTATACAGTTTTAAAGGTAACGTAAGGTATTTTTCATTCTTTAAGCAGGCCCACCAGCGGACGAGCGGAAAAGTCGCTGAACAGTGGTAGTTCGGCCCGAGGCTCGAATCCCGCGAATGGGCTGGCTGCATGGGTGTTTTCGTGGTTTTCCCCATGCGTAACGTGTATACGAGCCAGTTTCCCTTAGAAAGTCCTCCACGAAGGCATCCCTTCCCTTAGGCAGATAGCCCTCGAGGCTTTGCCATAATCGCACACACACATTCTTTAAGAAGAACATTTTTGCTAAAATCTATATTTTTGTACTTCAACAGCTTACAATTTTATAAAACAAATTTATAATCAAAATCGCTGTTGTTAGTTATCGAAAAATAACCAAGATGTGATTTTTGCTTAAATGTCATTAAACTGTACAAATTGCTATTATCCATCACACAATGAATGTTTATTTTATGCGAAAGTGTTCCGTTTTTTGATTTGTATGGAACTTTCGTGTGTCGAAATACTATCAAAGCGCTGTCAAGGAAGCTTCTGAATGTAAACACCCCCCCCCCCCCGATCTGGAGAAAGAAGCCTCGGAGCAGTGCTTCACTTGTAGTGCAGAGTTCCTTCCTTTCTTACCTAGATGGGTTTTGCACTGCGGGGGGGGGGAACTCTCCTTATCAGTGAGTGGAATCTGAATGGGGCCTTTGTTTATTGTCCTGAACTGTGCTTAGTTAATGAAAACGTCATTATATGTTTTCTCAAGGTAACGAAAATTTTATGGTCAAGGAAAATAGAGCGGTTTTTGAACTAATGAGAAGTTTATGATGGCTGAAAGGAAAGTAAAATATAAACAAACGCTTAAGGATCAATATCGTGTGTAATCAATAAAAATTAGGGTTTATGAATTTCTGATGGCATATAAAAGTAATTTGTTACGTTATATGTTAAAGTTTTTATTGTGTTGTGTCTAGAACCAAAACTATTGTGTAAAATGAAAATTAAGATTAGTTTAGTAATATTATTGCTCTTAAAAATTACTTTAAAGATTACATGGAAGAAATTAGATGCTTATTCATATTTTCATTACTGACTCACGCAGTACCAGCCAATAAGATGTATTTCCTTAAGTGTAATACTGTTGTCATTAAATATCGGTATCAACGTAAGGAAATATTCTAGATTTTAAGATTTTAATTTAAGTTAAACAGTAATTATCATATAGACTATTTTTGAATAAAATTTTAATAGCTTCCTGAAGGGATGTTAGAAAGTATATACAATCGTAATTAAAAATATAAATAATAATACTATTCAAAAAAATTTTGCTTAAGTATAACGAAGATTAAATTAATAATCTTCCCAGACATTTCAAATCGAAGTGTTAAAAAAATAACTTACATAGACTCGTTATCAGGCCTAAATATCATCAGGCTTACCTATTTTAGCAATAATAATAGGAACATAATTTAATACAGTATCTGAAAGAGAAAATATTGAGTGATGGAGACCGTTGGCTCAAGTACAAGGTAGGTGTAAGGCCTATACAAGATACAGGTAGTCAAATTGAGGATCGATCTTACGACCTTCAGTCTCTAGCCAATATATAGCTTGGCGCACGTTCACTTCTTACGATTCTGAGTTTCATTATGCAAATATAAGTAATTTATTTTAAGACTGACTGAATGAGATTTTACTGATTTCAACTTATATAGACTGCATTTATTATTTATATTTGATACTTATTTTTCACTAACATTTTTAACGAGCTTTTATTATTTTATGTTACAGTGCAATCTATAATGGATAGGAAGAGAAGTCGGCTATGGAGGTTTTTTACACAGGCTACCGATGAGAAGGCAAAATGTGATATTTGCCACTCGCTATATTCAGTAAAAGGTGGCTCAACAACAAATTTAAAAAAACACCTCATAAAAAAACACAGGTCAACTTACGAAAACGTCATTCTATGCTCCATGTCGGATACAATAATTCAAGAAGTTCCTGTGTCATCAACATCAGCAGCAAGTACTGAACATATTAATCATTCAATAGAACTGATATCTCAAACAAATTTAAAACAAACGACGCTGAGTACTTTCCTTAAACGCCCCGTAAGTGTAGTACGGGGAAAAAAAATAAATGACTTAATTTTTAATATGATAGTCAAAGACCTACAGCCTTTTTCTGTCGTTGAAGATACTGGTTTTAAAGAGCTAATTAATTATTTAGAACCTGGTTACAAATTACATTCAAGGTACACATTTAGTAATACCTTCCTGGACGCTCAGTACCTTGAAGTCCAAAGCAGATTAAAAGAAGAATTGCAGAGTGCAAACTTTGTATCAATTACGACCGATGCTTGGACTTCGCGAGCAGCGACTTCACATCAGGCCGTTACTGCCCATTATATATTAAATTGGGAGCTGAAGTATGCACTATTGGGCTGTTTTGAATGTCATGAGCGACATACAGCCGAATATATAAAGAAGGAATTATGTAACTTGCTGTCCCATTGGAATTTACAAAATAAAATATTTGTCTGCGTAACAGACAATGCAGCAAATATGAAAGCAGCCATACGGTTGGCCAATTTTGAACATTTGCCTTGTGTCGCGCATACGCTTAATTTAATTGTGCGTGCGGGACTTCAGGGCGCTGAACTAGATTGCCTCATAAAAAAAATAAAAACCATCGAAGCATTTTCACAGAAGTCCGTTGGCAACGAAAAAATTTGCTGAGGTGCAAAAGCAGCTGAGGCCTGGCGAAAAGCCTCTTAAATTAAAAATGGACATAGTGACCAGATGGAACAGCACCCTGGATATGCTAGAAAGAATGTGTATCCTTCAGGAGCCTCTAGAAGCGGCCCTTGGACTCCTACACAATCCAGTTGCAAATCTGTCAGAAAGTGACTGGCAGGCTCTTCCAGATGTAATTAAAATTTTAAGACCATTTAAGCAGCTAACCGAAGAAATGTCGTCTGAAAATAAGGTTACTGTTTCAATGGTCTTAGCTGCGACTGAAAGTGTAATTAGCATGTTTGAAAATTTAAATTTAAATATTAATACAGAAATTGAAAAAAAATCTATCTAATAAAATAATAACAGAATTCAAATACAGGTTCAAAAATTGTTATAGAAACCCAATATTATCTAAAGCAGCACTATTAGACCCGCGGTTTAAGAAGTTGGCATTCAGACTAGCTGATGAATCAAATTATGAGTGTGCTAAAACTCTGCTGAAAACTGAACTTGAAAAATATTTTAATGTTGACAAACAGCAGACAGTGCAATCAAATAAAGTCACGCCAGCAATATTCACTGACACTAACGAGGACTCAATATGGAAAGACTTTGATGCAAGAGTGACATCAAACTCCGTCTCAAACTCAACTGTATCCAGCATCGTCACTATGAGGCAATATTTTGAGGAACGCATTCTTTCTAGGAATGAGTGCCCATTAAAATGGTGGCAGGCGCGGGCATTACTCTACCCCGAACTTTCAATTTTAGCAGAGAAATATTTATCGATCATGGCTACCTCGGGACCATCCGAAAGAACGTTTTCGAAATCGGGGCAAATACAAAGTGAAAAACGTTGTTCCATTCAACCAAAACGAATGGAAAAAGTTTTATTTTTAAACATGAACAAAAGATTACTTCGCTAAAAATAATATGAAATTGTTCTTTCTGTAATGCTTAATTTAATTATTTTTGTAAGTTTTTTAAAATGTACATAAAATTTTTCATAGTTTTTTTAATTTTTAATGTCCATATATAATTTTCCTAATGTTGTCGAATCGAATGTCATTTAAAACAATGTTAGGAATTGTTATGATCGACCTGAACAAACATAATGCTTTACATATCATATTATAATCATAATCATTGATTTATCAATAGGCCAACATAAAAAGGGATCTGAATAAGAATAACAAAACAAGAATAGTTCAAAATACAGAAATGTGTAAAATATGTATAATATGTAATATTTATATGTACAAAGTTTGCTAAAACCAACCGGTAATTGAAGAAACTGACCCAGTCAGAATAAGACACTGCCGGAGACTACTCTTGGTGAGCAGTTTTTTATATCAACAAGTTAAGGGGTTGGTTTTTATTCGTCTCTCACTCAAATGCCTCTTTATGTATCTGAGTTGATATTATCATTTTTATTTAGAAATAAATGACTTAATAATGTATAATTTTCTGTAATAATTTTCTAGATTTTATTCTCAGAAAAGATACCGAAGTGAATAAAAACTCTGTAGAATACTCATGTGAAATGGGTAATAAAATTCTGGAGATCAAAAGAAAGAAATGCATTTGTAAATAAATTAGTGTATGTTGTTTACGGTGTTGTATCTCAAAAAATAAAACAAAACAAAAATGTTCATTGCATGTTTTTTCAGGACTATCAATCCGGCTCCGCGAAAGATTTTTTAAAATAATTTTATAAAATTTAAAATAAGCAAGGTAAGATGCACATTAACTATTTTATATAACAACCAATCTATGAATACATTGCCTGTCATGTATGTTCTTTATATATTTTAAACATTATATATAATTATTTCTAAATTTACAGTGTGTAAAATAATATAGCATTCTATTAAAAAATTTGTTGCTGTACTTTTTAGGAGAATAAAGGTTTCATATGTTATCTTTACCAACTTTCATAATAGTATTCTATGTTTGTTCTTAGAAATTTTCAGCAGAGATATTATATTTTGCACACGGTGTCATATGTATAATCACAAAATACAACCTGAAGTAAGAATATTTCAAGTATTTGTTTCTTATGTACAAATAAGTAGTTTTGTATTAATTTAATATTTCACACTCAATTTATTAACAAATTAATTAAATTTTATAATGGTTCTTAGAAAGCAACCTTAAACCAAGCAAAATAGACTTTAGACCATTTAACACATTAGATATTCTGAAAACATAACATTAGTGTAACCATTTTAAAGCAGTAAATTAATGTTAATTATGTAACTAAGTGCATAGTTATTCTCAAATACGCACCTATTTGTGATAAAGTAGATAGTATAATGAATTGAATGATGATAGTTTATTAAATCTGCTTGAAAAAAAGCAATTATAAAGAATCATATTTATATAGTTATTCTACTACTATGAATAATTCTTCTAAAGGAAAGAAAATGCAACTGCCAAATCAGTTTTGAAATGAAAAAATACCAATGATGATACATCATGTAATCGTAACTTTATCCAAAGATATTGCTGCAAAGTAAAGTGGAAATCGTTCTATAAAACAGACAAACAGCTTTCAGACTCCGACAAATTGTTACCATTTTTCATAATTAGTGTTCATCAGCAGTTGAATGGATAATACTGTAGAGCACTGGTAGTTTAACTCATTGCATGCAGGTATATCTTGCCAAGCCATAAATCAACCTTTCACTTACAAGAAGAATTTAACAAAGCTCGCCTACTTGGCCTCACAAGTTCATCCGCACACAATGTGCTAATAACGCAAAATCAGAACTTAAGTAAATAACAAATAAGTCTAAATTAATTAGCTAACAAGCTAGCCCAAAATTCTAACTACTGCCGCAAATAAATTAATCTTCGGCTGTATAGACCAAAGCAAAGATATCAAGTGGACAGAAGAACGCTGGTAGAGTGGAGAGTCGCGCAATGCCGACTCTGTATTCATTTAAGTCATATAACTGCTGTGTTTATCTCACGACTTTCGAGTTATGATTTGAATTTAGTATATAATCATGTATTCATTATTATATTATTTTTTATATTACCTTAAAAAATATTTATATGTGAGCTATTAAGAGTGTTGTGATGGTGTACTAGTAGCTCACGATCGACCTCGTTCTAGATATGACTACCTGAACAGACAAAGTTTTCTTACGTTTATTTCAAGAATAAAGATATAACAGTAAATAAATTGAGAAGACGAATGCGGATCTGATTGGGAACTAGCGCAAAATAGTTTTGACTGGAGTGTCTACCTTTGAGGAAGATTGAATTTTGATTAATTGCAGGATACATGAAAACTATCAGCCTAGCAGAAGATTAGTATTCGTAGAATGCTGTTTACCGGAAAGAGAATAATCTTCCCGTTATGCATATGGAAAATCTCGAGTTGCGAGTCTTTTACTTAAGTTACTTTGCATGAAAATATGCAAATTTTTTCGATGCAAGGAATTTTAAGCTATTTCTGCTTTAAATGTAGGCAGACGAAAAGAAATTTTTAGCATACTAACTTATTATTTAGGGCTTTAATCAAAATAATATTCGTCTAGTAATTTTTTTCCCCAGTGAGTGACTAATTTTCGGTATTCAGGAAATGTTACATTGCACTAATCAAATAGTTCAATTCTCCCCCAGCTCAAAAAGTATCTAAAATAACCATTCTCGAAATATTACTCTGCAGTAATCGCGTTTGACATTGAATAGAGAGAATATGGGAATGAAAAACAAATAATGCCTCGTTATTGCATAAAAGTAAACTTTGTTTTATATGTATGTGGAAATTTTATATATGAAAAGGATGTTACTATTCTTATTTATTGTAAGAATTGTTGTGTTTCTTATCAACGCTTATGATCTAAAATCGCTTACATATGTAAATAAATCATCAAAATATGTAAATTAAGCAATAACTGATTTAAAATTAAAAGATAATAATAAAAAATACAAGAATCTAAACAAGGTATTTTAGCAATAATGAAACTCATTTAAAAAAATAGTTTACTAACTGTAGATATCAGAGTAAGTTAAAGATAAGAAAACAGAAGTAATGAAGACTTAGATAGAGTTAAAAAAAAATCCTCCATCTCTCTCTCCCCATCTAGCACATGGGCTGAGATTAGGACAATGGGGGAGAATTGGACGAAAGGACTACGTAACCAAATTTCCATCCACACACTAGTACTATTTCCAGCATTCTCTATATTCTCATTAGTGGAGCTTTGATTGTTTTCCTTTCTTCATTGGTATGCCGTAAAAATCATGGTCTTTGTTTCTATGATCCTTTGAGTCATTATATTATTTGCTCATTCAGAGCCTAAATTTAGCAAATGCTCGGCTGAGCTTTAGTTCTTGCGAAATTGTAATTTCATCCACATCCCCAATTAAGACGAAGATTTCCCGGTTTCCTCCTGTGATTAAAATCGTACCGGTTTATTCGCTGCTATCCCTCATCCCCTCTTTAGACACCCCTACTGACAATTTATTTCCCATTTCGTCCACTGCTTTTCAACACCCCCTCATCAATACCCCTACTCACGGACGGGGGACTTTCCCCAAATTCAACCCCCCTTTCAAAAAGTCGTTCTTGAGAGGCACATTTCTTGACATAGGGAACATTACATAGCAAATGTCAACTATGTACCAAACATCGATACACACATTTGCAAATATACAAATGAAGTAGGAATCAAGAAAAAAAGAAATGTTTAAAAGGTAAGAAAATATTTGTGTTACCTTTTTTTAGGGATAACAGAAAGCTCAAAATTTGACAATCAGTACTATTTCATAATGCAATAAGCACAGTTTTATTCATTTAAGAAAATTTTTAGTAATTCGCTGCTCAGTGTAAACTGTTGTTAAACTTAAAAACACTTGAAAAAAAGTCATCATATGTGCGTTCGGCGCGCACACACATACTAGTTGGTTTGGTTTGTTACACTAGAGCTGTCTTAAGAGGAGCACACTAGAGCTGTCTTAAGAGGAGCGGTGCCTTCGTGGAGGGACTTTCTAAGGGAAACTGGCTCGCATACACGTTACACATGGAAAAAACTACGAAAACGTTCATGCAG
Source organism: Stegodyphus dumicola (assembly GCF_044657685.1). Taxonomy (NCBI): domain Eukaryota; kingdom Metazoa; phylum Arthropoda; class Arachnida; order Araneae; family Eresidae; genus Stegodyphus; species Stegodyphus dumicola. Next base: position 12,189,797 of record NC_140772.1, on the reverse strand, counting down.
CCAGTCCGTCCACCGAGATTCGAGCCCCGCACAAAACTACCAGTGTTCAGCGACTTTATCGCTCGGGCCCTTATTGGCCCTCACACATACAAGAAAAAAGTAGATGATTTATGCTGAAAAAAATATTCTGAAAGAGGAACTGCGTTTTTTAACCGTTTACATCTGTTGTGCCGAAATAAAAATGTAATCAAAAACAATTTTTTGTATTCGAACGAACTTTATTGTGTGCACATGAATTATTATTATAACAACGTATGAAAGGATATAAGTTGAGAAAAGATTTCGAAGAAAATAATTTTCATTTTTAATTAGGAGCTTCGCTGCCAGCCTTCGTCTGGCTTTTAAATGTACCGGAAAAATGGCTGAAGGGAACACCAAATGTTAAATTTAAAAACTGCGTAGAATTTTACTCTGCAGAACAACTTCATAAAAAAAAGTTACTACGTATAACAAAATTACAAAGAAATAAACAATATCCTTTAATACAAATATTAATTATCCTAATAAATAAATTAACCAACTTCCCTTTGCAAAATCTTAAGAACTCAAATGGTATAAAGGAGGTTAAGAACTTTATTTCCTAAAAAAATCACTCAAAACTTTTCAATATCTTAAAAACTGTGAAATGAGCAATATATAACATAAAAGAATACAAAAAACAAAAAATTCTGAAAGTCAAAGTATAATTAATGATATTTTATCTTATATTTTCAAGAGAAAAAAATTACAATGAAATAAGCTATATCCCTTAATAAAAATATTAATTATCCTAATAAAAAATTATTCAACTTTTCGTTGAAGGGAAAAAATCATGCGGAACGTTTCAATATCTTACAAACAATGAAATAAACAAAAAATAACATAAAAAAAAAAAAAAAAAAAATCCGCGCGGAATTTTACTCTGCAGGGCAAAATAAAAATGTATTATATATGTATATAAATGACAATGAAATATGCCAATCTCTTAAAAACGATGAAATACCATAAAAAATACGATGAAAAATTGTTGCCAAACCCATATTTCTAAAAAAAATGAAACAATTTAAAATGATGCGATTTCATCAAAAATCTATCAACAACAATAAGACAGGAAAATTGTTGCCAAAATCACATTTTTAAAGATCTGAGAAGTGTACTCGGAAGCTTCATTTAAAAAAATTTTTAAAAATACAATATATTATTATTTTTCCAAAATTCTTTTGCAAAAGCAGTTGCAAGGATGAAAGTTTAATGTTTCCAAAAATCAAAGAAAAATAAACTGTACATTTAAAGAAAAAAAAAAAAAAACTTTTTATAAAAAATCCGGTTGAAATGGTGTTAAGCTCCCTTTGTTAAATAAATTCGTACTGAATCGATTTATTGAAAGACGAATTTATTTTAAGTTCGTAAAATAGCTAAGTGCCTACGTTTCATGACGATGTGAAAATGGAGTGTGTAGAGTAAAATCTCGCTTTTCTATAGCCCATTATGTCTCAAAATGACGCGATTTCATCAAAAATCTATCAACAACAATAAGACAGGAAAATTGTTGCCAAAATCACATTTTTAAAGATCTGAGAAGTGTACTCGGAAGCTTCATTTAAAAAAATTTTTAAAAATACAATATATTATTATTTTTCCAAAATTCTTTTGCAAAAGCAGTTGCAAGGATGAAAGTTTAATGTTTCCAAAAATCAAAGAAAAATAAACTGTACATTTAAAGAAAAAAAAAAAAAAACTTTTTATAAAAAATCCGGTTGAAATGGTGTTAAGCTCCCTTTGTTAAATAAATTCGTACTGAATCGATTTATTGAAAGACGAATTTATTTTAAGTTCGTAAAATAGCTAAGTGCCTACGTTTCATGACGATGTGAAAATGGAGTGTGTAGAGTAAAATCTCGCTTTTCTATAGCCCATTATGTCTCAAAATGACGCGATTTCGTCACAAAACATAAAATAAAATAAATTCTAATTCTAATTTCGAAAAAACTGCTTCGAGGTGCACTGGCTCTTAACTAGATGCACCTACTATGTGCCAAATTTCGTAGCCGTGGGTCTATTAGCTTATGCGCAGCGCGAACGAAAGACACACACACAGACACTTTCTTTTATTATATGTAGAGATTTTTTCAAAAAGAGATATCATATTAATTTCCAAATAATTTAAATCTGCTGTGCTGAAATAAAAATTTAATAGAGAATATTTTTTGTGTTTGTTTATTGTATATGTAGGATTTACTATTATTACGTGTGTGTGTGCCTGTCTCAAAGTAAATATTTCAGTTATGTATAATAAAAAGTATAAAAAAAGAATTAAATTCGCATAACAGCTAATTGCGAAAGAAAAATTAGAGCCATAAATCGCTCATTTTTTTTTAAATTACATTAATTCCATTATCTATTAGAAAATAATTATTGCAAATCATCTATTTAAACGACATCTCTAAGAGGTCACTTTCTAAGGAATCTGTATTTTTGAGAACATAAACAAACATTGGTAGTGAACATCACATTTTTAAGACCACCACATGTAAGATGCTCTAAAAGCATGAATGGTTGCATTTAAAGAGGACCCATTACTTTTAATAAAGAATGTAACTTTAATCTTAATTAAACATGTTTTTGGTGTGTGTGCCAAAATAGTGATACCGTGGTTCTGTTGCTTTAGAAATGTGTGAAATTAAAAATATGGATACTATATAACAAAAATGTTATTATATTCAGATTGGATTGGATTGGATTATTCAATTATGGCTAAACACACGAGGGCTATCTGCCTAAAGGGAGGGATGCCTTCGTGGAGAAATCTAAGGGAAACTGGCTCGTATACACGTTACACATGGGGAAAACCACGAAAACGCCCATGCAGCCAGCCCATTCGAGGGATCGAACCTCGAACCGAACTACCAGTGTTAGCGTCTTTACGGCTCGGCCGCTGGTGGGCCTATTATATTCAGATACACACCTTTTGAACACGTCGGAAATTCATTATTCTGCTCAGCATAATTTGTCTGCATAAAATATTAAATAGTATCAGAAATCAAAAGCTAAGTCAAAGTAGAAACAGTCATCTCTTCTAAACCATTTTAATTGAAGTAAACAGACGTTCGTCTTATCGTAAAGTAAACACTTATTTTTCAAACAGCGGATAAAACGAGAAAGAAGGAATTGGTGGGGGAAGGCAGCGAACGAAATGACACTTTTTCGAGCTCTGGATGAAATGAGAAAGGACGAAACGGTACTAAGCCAATAAGACAAGGTGGTATTTTACTTTATTATTTAACTATTCATCATAAGTTTAAGGATTATTTACATTTTTATTTGTCTTTACATTTTTATTAAATTTTACTTATAAGTATTTTATATTTCAGTTGCTAATTATTATGTTACTTTAATTATTCATTATTTTAATCACTATTTTTTATTATTTTAATTATGAAGTTTTTTAATTTATTATTTTAATTACTAATTAATGTTATTATTGTCATATTTATTCCCTTTCTTTCTTTATTTTTTCCTATTTTCCTGACGGCCTTCCGTAGGCGCTTCTGACTTTAAAAACTAAGCCCTGACAGCAATAGAAAATTTAATAATGAATCATATCCAGTGCACCAAAAAATAATAGCCAAAATAAAGTGAATTATTTCTACTCAAAAATGTGACGCAAAACTCCCTATCGCAGCACTACCCAGTTCCCGCGGGGTAGAAAAGCTCACGTGATTCAATGCGATGCGACGTTTCAAGGCCCTTTTTAGGGCCGTAGACCGATAAAATAGGCTCAGGATACGGATACCGATGGATTTTACCGAAAGTAACGAGTAACGATACGATAGTAACGAGTACTGGTTCACCGAGTAACGAATACATACGGGTACACAATTTCTCGTTACTTCTACAGCACTAGTGAGAAGAAGTCAAGCTTCGACTGCACAGCAACGCCACGGAGAAAAACTGAGTCTAAAATGTGTCTTTTTTGACAACTTTACAGGCGTAAATTCAGGTTCCCTGAAATTCATTCACGCATGCGCGTTAGAGCCAGAGAGGTTGTCAACAACATCGTAGAAGTCGTCATAGCGCGCCATATTGAACGCTAAGCACGAGGATTTCAGCAATTTTGAACATTTGGAAATGGAAAAAAATAATGAATCACGCTCTAGTGATCCTGCGTGTGAAAGGTACGTAAAAATATTTAATTCTTATACCTTTTCATTGTAGAATTATTTTTTAATTACCAGAGTTATGTTCAAATCCATTCCATAACATGGGATGGTTATCAAATATCATGTAATGAACGATTATTAATTAAGTTGGCATTAAAAAAGTTAAAAGTTTCATTGGAACATTTTATTGAAAAATTATAATTCCTACTGTTAAAGAAATCAGAAGTATTTTGAAAAATCTCTATCAAAGCTTCTTACGCAAAATTAGTATATTTGTATATAATTGCGAGGATAAAATCAAGCAATCATGGATGATTTACTATGATTGCTAATGAAAATTATTTCAGTTCTTCATATCCGATCTTTCCTGCAGTTATATGTAATGTATATTGCAACTTCTTCTATTTTCGTTTAACCAGGTATCAATTTTTTAGTTCATGATATTTTCTAATTCTATACATTGAGCATTATTTATAATCAAAGAATCTTTATAATAAACTATTCACAGATATCATTTTTTTGCTACTAAGAACTGCAATATTATCCCAATTTTTAATTATTTTTTAAATTAATTTTTTAATAATTTTTCCAGTTTTAAAAATAAAATTATTAAAGTAAATTAGCTGCATAATTCTGGTGTCATGATATTCACTGGCTCTTTTTTATTTTATTTCAACCTTGCAACTTAAATGTATTCTGTAAATTAATTATTAAATATCCATATTTTATTTTTATATTCAATTTTTATATATTCTGTACTGATGTGATTTAAATCTTTATAATAATAATTCATTTAGGTTAAATGATCCTTCACCAAAGGCTTATGTGCGTTGTGTGGTGTGTAATGCCAATTCTTGGTATTTTCCTGAAAGAAAATTCTTTCGGTTTCCTAAAAATCCAGAGAGGTAAAAATTTTATTTTTATTTTAAGTTATAAGTATTTAAAATGCATGAAAATAAGTACAGTATGACAGATGAAGAAATTTTTTTAACTTTCTGTTATTTAAAAAAATTATTCCTTTTCAAATGAAAACGTTATATTCATTAACATACTTTGTGTGATATTCAATGTTGCCTTATCTGTTTAGCCTAATTATATATACAATAGTAATAAAATATTTATGTAAATATTACAAAATCGTAGAAGCATTAGTTAAATGTTATCTACATGTCAAATTTCTGGAAAAACTAAAATATGTATTTGTTTTGCACAGTAATAAGTTACATTTTAAATGAATGCTTAAAACTAGTGTTCCCTGTGTAAAGTAGGTGTAAATTTCATGTTGTTTTAACTTTTATAGATCAGCACAATGGCTTGAAGCATGTAGAATTTACTTGATTGGACGTGACAAGGAAATATTAAAGAAGCCACCTTCTCTTTTATATCGAAGTCGTCTTTGTTCCGCACATTTTGAAGACAATGCATATTCCACAACTAAGAAGCATTTTTTGCATTCGAGTGCTAAACCAACAAAATTTGGTGAAACAGGTATGCATTAATTTCAAGTTTATATATTTCAAAAATTTTTAAAAATTTAACCTCTTATATATTGTACTGATCAACAACTTACTATGTTATCTTAGAAAGAGAGCAGTCTGCTGTCTTTAAAAAGAGTGATAAATCTTTTTCTGAAGGATAATTTAGTTTAATCTCCCACAGAAATTTCATTTGTTTACATAAATAATATAACTTATTTATTATGAAAGGACTCTTCTGCTGTTTCTTACATAGTCAATTTTGGTATGAGAGAATGTAAAGTAACCCTTTTTTAAAATCCATTAAATTTTCCTTAGTAAATCCTTTATGGATATAGCAGAATGTTCTTAGAATATGATATAGCAGAATATATTTATGCAAAGTATAATTTTAGGCTTTGAATCAGATTTACAAACTCAGGATAAATGAAATTAACGATAATTAAAAATAAAATTAAAACTTCGGCTAATCTTTGGAATATCGTAACTGGTAGTTTGGCGACATTTTGGTAAGGCGATAAAGTTTACTAGCTAGGACTTTAGCAGTGTAAATGGATAAAGTCAAGAGTGTACGCAATGCCATTTTTGTGCAATTCTGGGATGTTTTTTTAAGTCAAAATAGATCGACGTATACATGGATGATACCGTGTATGTGCAATTCTTAACGATGCAAGCAGTGGGCGATTCTGCACTTTCTCCCAATTTCGCACCTAATCTTCGTGATGATTAAGCATTTTTGTTCCATAAAAGTTCTAGCATAAGCGTAATTCGGCTAGCAAATTGTTGGGAAAAAATGTTGAGTAGTAAAAAAAAAAAAAAAAAAAAAAAAAAAAAACAACTAGCAGGGTTGGTCGCCAAAAAATCGCCAAGTTACCATAATCCGAAGATTAACCAAAACTTCTTTTCTTAAAACTAAATGTCAAACCGTGTTAAAGGTTAGTTAAATATTTATTTGTTTAGAGATGAAATATTCATAAAATAATTAATTGATAATGATTATATTATGAATTTTTATGCATTAGTCTTGTTATATATATATATAAATTTTCTTTTTCCTTCTTAGCTGATGAGCTGTCCAGAAACGACAGAGTTGTAAATGTTCATCAGCTGTCTATGAAGTTGTGCTCGAAATTGCAGCAGCATGCAATCAATATCGATGATAATTCAAGTCCTTTGGCAGAAACAGTTTCTGGCACTTCACAAACAGATTCTGGCTCTCTAGAACTTGGTTCACACCAGCATTCCATAGAACTAAATAATATCACCGAGACGCCAAAAAGATTAAAATGCAACAAAAATTTAACACCAAAATCTTTAAAAATAAGGCAGTTAAGTCATAAGCTGGCATATTTAAAACGAAAACATTCAGCAAAAAGGAAAGCAAACAAAGCTGGAGTCGAAAAGGCACTCCAGCTGATTAGCTCATTAGTTAGTTCTGTAGTTTTCACTTTTATAAAATCACAAATAAAAGCATCAAATGTGTCAAAATACGGACGAAGATGGTCACTGATGGATAAAAATTTGTGCCTTCAGATCTATCTTAGTAGTCCAAAATCATATAATACACTGAAGGCTTTTTTGCATTTGCCCAGCAAGCCTACATTATTGAAAGCTGTATCTGGTATAAAAATGGAACCTGGATTTTCAGTTGCTGTGCTCAATGCCATAAAATTAGTTGCTAGCAAACTGAAAATCCATGACAGGTATTGCATCTTATCCTTCGATGAAATCACTTTAAAGCAAAGCTTATCTTATGATAAGAAAAGTGATTACATTGTTGGATTTGAAAATTATGGTTCCTACACTGAACTAAAAATGTTTCCCGAATATGCAACTCATGGTCTTGTTTTTATGGTCCGTGAGCTGTGTAAAAAGTGGAAACAGGTCATTGGCTATTTTTTTTCTTCTCACACTACTCCAGGTTTTATGTTGTGTACTTTGGTCATGGAAGCCCTATCAAAATTATTTGATTGTAGTTTGATACCTGTGGCTGTTGTTTGTGATGGTGGTGCAAACAATGTAGTTTGTTACAAAAAATTTATGAAAGTCACAGAAGAAAGACCATATATTATATGTCAAGACAAAAAGGTATTCACACTTTTTGATGTGCCTCACCTTTTGAAGTGCTTGCGAAATAATTTTAGAAAGTATGATGTTAAATTTCAGGGTGGCAAAATTGCTAGTTGGAACCACATTGTATCTTTGTGGGAATTTGATCGTAAAATGCCTCACAGATGTGTTCCGAAATTAACAGACCACCATGTAAATGTGGATTGCCTTAGTGCTATGAGTGTAAAATTAGCAGCTCAAGTCTTCAGGCCTGTGTTACCTTAGTGCACTAAATGGCTTACCCGCATCAGCTAGTCTTACAGCAGATTTCTGTTCAAACATAAATATTTTATTTGACAGTTTGAACAGTAGAACACTTAAGCACTCTAATCCTTTTCTTGCAGGAGTTACCAAGTCATCGATTCACTTAAAAACCTGGAAGGAAAAGATGGATTTCATCAAAGGCATTGAATTTCAAACAGAAAAAAAAAATATCTTTCCCAAGTATATTTGGCTGGAAATTAACACTATCAGCAGTTCAGCAGTTAATTCCAGTTCTGTTGGAAGATGTACCATTTGTATTAATGTGTCGTTTCACTCAAGATGCCTTGGAAAATTTTTTCTCTGTTGTTAGACGCAGAGGTGGAAATAATGACCATCCAACTGCATATGATTTTCAACAGAGGATGAGAATACTAATGGCACAGAATATCATAAGCACAAGTAAGCTATCAAACTGTGAACCTGATAACGATACAGTTTTGATACCTACAGAGTTGCTGACAGTTATCGATAACACTGAGCCTGGAAATGGCAGTGATGTAAATGATATGGAAATTGACTTTGATGATCCCTTATTGGTAGCAAATGAAAATTCTGATACTAGTGCTTGTATTGCAAGTACATCATATGATGTATTTTCACAAAATTCAGCAGCTTATGTTGCTGGATATATTGCTGGAAGGGCATTGAAGCAATTTCCTTGCACTTTATGTAAGAATATTCTTCTTGTTGATAAATCTTTGGGTGAACACACTTACTTTTTGTATTTTAAAGAATTTGATGTAGTGAAAAATGGATTGTGTTACCCCTCACAACAGTTTACATTTACTGTTTGTGAGATGGGTGAAAAATTTGTAACTTTGTTTGATAAAATATGTAGCCAAAAAGATGTGAAATCCAAAATTATATCCCAACTGAAACTAATTGATCATGAATGGCTTACATGCCATTATCATGCAGTAAAAATGTGGGAATATATTGTCAGTTCATATGCTCAGCTTATGATATATTATAAGCTGAAAAGTATAAATAACAGCTTGAAAAACAGACGTAGAGGAAAGAAAAAAATTATTAAATTACACTAAAAAGTCTTATTTGTATATATTATATGTATTATTTGTAAGAAAAATATATTAATGTAAGGAGTATGTGTGAGAAGTTTTTGATTTTGTATTTTTGCTATATTACTATTTGTTGGATTTTAATGTTTTTGTAATGTAATGTAATTTGTTGAATTTTACAAAAGTTCATGTAATTTAATTCTCCCTCTCTCTGTATATATATGAAATTTCTATTTATGTACGAGGGCCATCCAGGAAGTAGATTACGTTTCCGTCTGTGTCCGCTAGGAGCGGGGCTAGCGCGGCCATCTTGGGGTCAGAGCGTTGTGCAGCTCAGTCTGCATCTAGCCGTGCTAGTGAGAGGTTCGTGCTGTGCTCCGTTCAGATACTGTGACGGTTTGAAATGTCTGCGTTAATTGAAAATCCCGCGAGGTGCGCTCAGTAATAAGGTTTCTGACTGCAAAAAACTGTAAACCGATAGAAATCTATCGGCAGCTTCGTGAAGTGTATGGGGACAACATTATCACTGAAGGTGGAGTGCGTCAGTGGGTCATAAGATTTCAAAATGGCCGAACCAATGTTCACGACAAAGATCGAAGTGGGAGACCCAGCATAGTGACCGCCGAACTTCTCGAAAAAGTCGATGCTAAAGTCCGTGAAAATCGAAATTTCACAATAACGGAACTTTCTTTGAGTTTTCCACAAATTTCGCGAAGTTTGTTGCACGAAATCATCAGCGAAAAGCTTGGTTACCACAAGTTTTGTGCAAGATGGATTCCAAAAATCTTGACAGAGGACCACAAAAATCAGCGAATGGCTGCAGCGTTGAACTTTTTGGACGCTTACCATAAGGATGGTGACTCTTTACTCGATCGCATCGTTACTGGTGACGAAACATGGGTGAAACATGTGAACTGTGAAACGAAATTGCAATCAATGCAGTGGGGGCACACAAGTTCTCCCCAAAAACCCAAGAAATGCATGCAAACAATGTCGGCAAGGAAGATGATGGCGACTGTTTTTTGGGACAGAAAAGGTGTAATTTTGGTGGACTTCCTGGAAAGAGGCACTACAATAAACTCTCAAAGGTATTGCCAAACTCTCCAAAAACTCAGAAGAGCAATTCAAAACAAGCGCAGAGGAATGTTGAGCTCTAAGATCTTGTTGATTCACGACAACGCCCGGCCCCACACGGCAAATGTCACTCGTAAAGTTCTTGAATCTTTTAAGTGGGAGTTGTTTCCTCATCCGCCGTACAGTCCGACCTGGCACCGAGCGACTTCCACCTATTCCCAGCAATGAAGAAGTGGCTGGCTATGCAGCGTTTTGATGAAGACGCACAGCTGCAAGAAGAGGTAACGAAGTGGTTGAAGGCGCAGGCGGCCGAATTTTTCGACGAAGGAATTTCCAAGCTCGTACATCGCTACGATAAATGCCTTAATTTGTATGGTGACTATGTAGAAAAGTAGTATTTGAGTGTGGCTTTCATCTGTATATAATAAAATTTGTTTCCTATACTTTGTTTATTTTTTTATTCCAAAACGTAATCTACTTTCTGGATAGCCCTCGTATATATATGAAATTTGGATTTATGTGTGTATCTTCAAATGTAACTTCAGTATCTAAATTGTCTGTAAGTGCAGTGAAACCTCAGTTAACGAATATAGTTTGTTCCTAGAGGTCATCTGAAATCTTTGTAAACCAAACCTAATTCTCCTTTAGGAACTTCTGTAAAATATATTATTGATTCATTCCTTCGCCTCAGATGATTGCAGATTTTAAACTTTTGCATTGGTAACATTTGCACCAGTTTACAATTGAAAAACCAGTGCAAATCATTCAACCATCATTGAAAAACCAGTGCAAATCTAAACTAGAAAGAAACTAGTTCAGTAGTAGAGAAATATACATGTATTAAAAAGAGTTGGTGATATAATTACAAGATAATGAGAAATGAAAAGGGAAGAAATATTGTTATTAATCTTTAAAATGAAATAGAAATAAATCTTGCTGATAGAAAAAAGGGTTACTTTTCCATTATACTCCCGCAAACTTAACAAATATCCTGAATTAATAGAAAATTACGAATTTAAAAAAAAAAGTATGTAAGAATTGCATTATATATAATTTTTTAACATTATTTTACAAGGTCAGAAAAATTTAAAAAATAAACATTTATGTAATTTTTCTGTAGCAGTGAAAATATAAGTACCTACATAATAAGGACGTTTGGCTAAATGAGTAAAAAAACTCAGTAAAATAAGGATTAAAAAAATAATCAGTGTTTTTGTTGTTAAATTTCAAAGAAAAAAAAAATTGTGACACTGTTCAAAGCATGTTTTGTCTTTTTGGTACATGCATAGACTCACATTCCATGTTTCACACATGTATCTTCTATGAGGTTTCTTCCTTGTGCTACAAAGTATACACTGCCTGGATCTAAATTTCACTGGTATATGTCCAGTGTTATTTAGTTTCTTTTCATCAGATGACGTTTGTGGTTTTTTATGTTAATGGGGAGGGCTTGGTCTTTTTGGCTTTGGTACGGATCATTCGTTTCCCATTCATACTTATTTTATTCATATTTCATCCCAAAATATTCAGAAAATATTTTTAATTTAAATAAAACTTTAAGCGATTTCAATTTTTATTATAGCAAAGTATATTTACATTAAATTTAAACCACAGGAAATAATTTATAAAATCACAATACTAGCTTGGGGAGCAAGTGTGTTGAGGTCAGAGAAAACTCTCTGGTAAAAGATCAGTAATAAATCAATTTTCATTCAAAAATTTCGGAAAGAAGAAAAAAAAAATTCCAAAATTGGTGGTTTCAGGGCACGACCACCGCGCGTCAAAGGATTTAGGCATTATATAGAAACAGAAAAATCCTTAACTGTCAACTTCTTCAAAATCTCTGGTAATAATTTCTTCTAGATTGAATTCATTGTTTCATTAGTTATGTATTACAAGGCTTTGTCCATGAAAATTGAATAATAGAGAATATTAAAACTGCTCATTTTTGTTAGAAGTGACCTCAAAACATGTAGGAAATTCATTTATTGATAGCTTGTATGTTTGTCTTTCGAGACAGTTCTTTTTTTTGGTTAGGAAATTTGTTCATCGTGAAACATATTTGTAACCTGAGGTTCCACTATGCATTGAGCTGTGTTATTTATGCTAATAAATTTTGACAATAACAATGTTTATTTTTTTTTTTTTTTAAATTTACATGTGAAAAAAATTCTGAATGCTGTATTTGCTAACATTGCATCCTGCTCTGTATTTTCTTCTCAAGTTTTTTTTTCAACGTATTTAGACATGTAATTTATAGCTATATACAAAGTATAGAGAGATAAAAAAGTGCATTATGTAACTTAAAAGAATACAGTAGACGCAGCGTATTGTGGTCATGGTTAATGTTATTAATTGGATATTGTCATCGATGTGGTGAAGTCTCACTCATTTGTATATGAAAACTTGGAAAATACTTTGTTTATCGTGATCAACAATTCAGTTAATATTGTTTATTGTGATCAACAATTTAGTTAATATGTCCAGATTCATACAGAATGGATTTTTAAAATTTAACATTGCCAAATTAGATTAAAATAGATTTTAAAAAATTGTCAGGTGACACGGAAATGTTGCGAAGTGTGAGATTAGGTTTCCAAACACCTTGATTTCAACTTTAGTCATTTATTTAAAATCAGGTTTAAAAAAACAACAGCTTTAGTTTGACGTATCCTATGAGGAACTCTATTGATTTTAAGAACAATCACACATAAGTCCTTTCTTTTTCAGAAGCCACTCCCCCCCCAAAAAAAATCCTGAAAACACTGATGGCAAATAATGGTTGCATTTTTGCTTAATTTTACACTGGCAGTCTTCAAACAAAAGATGCATTTTTAATTTTAAGATTACGTGTACAGAAGCAGTAAAATAATATCCAGGAACATTATGAGCAGTTCACAAACACATTTTTGCATTTTCTAATTAAAATGCTGTGAAAATACTTGTGTTCTTAATATTTTTTAATTAAATTAGTTAAATTCCATTTTCATTCTGAAGTGCTTTTTTAAAATTAATGTTATTATTCTGCTAATATTATGAAAATAGATATGAAAAAACATGATCACATTAAGTGGCACCTACTATGCAGTGATTTGAAAGTAATATTTGTATGTCTTTGGAAATGTAGTATTTTAATTATTGTTACACCGCTTCATGTGTTCTTTTAAAACTGCTAAATTAATCACTGAATAAATTATAAATAACCATTTGCTTATTACCTTATAAAGTTAGAATTATCTTAAGCAGTATTTCTCACAAATTCTAAAGCATGATGAACAGGAAAGTCTTTGAACTAATATAAAAATGTGCAGAGGTTTTCAGATAGTTTTTAAGTTACATTTTAGGATTGGTAAACAAAGAATAATCTTATTACATATCTTACTTCTTTTCCTTTCAATATGAAATACTTTGTGAAGTGCATAATAGGAAATTTATTGCTACAGTATCTCATTCTATACAAAAAGATTCCATTATTTGAGATTTTATAATAAAAATTTCCTTCTTTTACTAGTTATGCAAATCATTTGAAAATTATCTTAATACAAAATGCATACCAAGCCATTTTTTATGGATAATATATTAAGATATTGTTTTCCATGTAGATGCTTTTATTTGTGATTTGATGAATGGAAATGCATTATACTGCTCAGACCCCTCAGTTGATGATTTTTCTCATACTCTTACAAATGTGCAGTTTTAAGATTCCTGCATTCAGCACGTTAAAAGATATATTTATTGACATTTTTATGAAAATTTGCAGCATTGCTGTAAGCATTGAATAATGGTGCTTTAACATCATGCATTATTATCATTGGTACAGAATGATTTAGTTTGCTTTTCTTTTTGTAAAATATATTTTCTTTTCAAATTTGCCACCCCCTCCTTTTTGGGGGGAAAGCAAACAATGAATTTAATATGGAAAATAATCCCAAAATTTTCACATTCTCTCAAAACTGTTTTTAGTAGCCATAAGTGACAAATTCAGATTGTTTCCAAAACAATATTGACTGAATCTAAAATTTTCAGTCAGATATTGAATGTTTCTTAAAGAACTAACATAGATTGTTTGTTATTATATAGAAGTTATTTTTTAACTATTATCTCTTAATCTCTAATATGTGCTCCTAAACATTGGGTATTACAGAGTTTATTATTTTATGAAAATTACTAATTTACAGAAATATGACCTGTGTGAGATCTAAGTATTTAAATTTCAGAATAATTTGATTTCTAAAAGATATATTATTGTAGTTTCTGCCATTAAAGCTATGCTAAGAATGTATGTTAGTATACATTCTTAGCATAGCTTTAATGGTTTCTCTCCTTTTTTTGTCTTTGCTATTTTTTCTGTATGATAAATCTAAAATTTTATATATCTCTAAAACAAAAATTTATGAATATTTTACCAAATTTTTTGTTTAAATAGTAGAAAAAAGAATTTCTAATAAAACACATAAATTACAATAAAATTTTAAAATGTATTATTCTTAAAAAACACTAAAATAATGTCATCTAATTATTGTTATACTGTGTTAATTGATATATCTTTAAAAGTTAGCTCAGAGAAAACTTATTTGAAACAAAAGAGGGAAAAAGATTTTATCAGCGATTGTGTGAAAAATCATACATTTGCTTGTTATATATTATGTCATAGTGATTTGATAATTGTGTATCTTAGTATGAAATTTTGTGTAAATAAATTTTTTAATATCTTAATTTATATGTGTTGTCTTTATTTCTTTCAAGCTGAATAAGCAAAAATCTTTAATAAAATTGTATTGAAGAGTGCATCATTTATTTATTTTAAAATTGCTAACGGTTGATATGTATTTCAGACTATTAAATATATAGCCTTTGTGTGCTTTGCCATATCTCAGTAATTCTGTCATGTGCAATAACAAACGTTACATTTATTAAATTGCGTACATACATACTACATGGCATTTAAAATTAAATCATATTTTAAAGCCGTAATTAAACGAAGTATTAAACTAATAGTAACCATTTATGAAATATTTAAGTATTAATATGAATAATTATGAAACGAAAAAAGTGGATGTAAAATAAAAAAAATCATATACTGCAAAGCAAAATTAAAAAAAAAAAAAAAAAAAAAAATAGTAAAAGCTAATTATCAAATAAAAGATTTACGCTTTCTGCTTCACGAGCGTTTAAAGTAAGATCGATTTTCCGCCTCGACTACACCCTGCGTGTTTGCTTCACCGCATACTGACTTGGATTCGAAATTTGCCTGAGGGCGAGCCAACTGGTTTACATTGTGTCTACGAGAGCTTGCCTTCTTTTCCCCTAGAGATTCTTTGGTTACGGTGGAACAATTTTTTGTGTAAAATGGGCGGATGTGCAGCTATTAATTGTTCAAATCATTCACGGAAAGGTCATACATTGGTAAAATTTCCTAAAAATGAAGAAAGAAGAAAATATGGGTAAATAATTGCCGAAGAGACAATTGGAAACCTGGTCCAGGGGCTGAACTTTGCTTAGTAAGTATAATGTTAATTATGCCTTCATTTAGAGTTTATATCTTCTCTGATGTTTATAATGTGCAAGTAAAGTGAAATTCTTGTGTACAATAACCTGAGTATCTGCTAATTTCTGTAATAATAGCTATAATTAAATTAGTCTAGGGTTAATGTACCCGTCGCTAAACATCGCCAATGTGGATGTTTTGAATGTGGGAAAGAAATTTCTCTTCTAATATAAAGCGCAGATTTTGTTTTCCTGTGCTAATTGTGGAATTTATACTAATGTAACATGAAAATCATTAGCATATTGAAATTTATTAAAAAATAAATAATAATTTGGAAAGTCAAGATAAAATCTGAATGTTTGCTAAAGATATATGTAACACTATACTATAGTTGCAATATCGTTGGAATGATATATAATTTTTTTCTTTATTTTATAATCACTATTGTTAAAAAGTTAGATGAGTTGTTTATGCACGGTCCCCACTACTGTTTCTTGGTTAAAATAACTTCCAGAATTTTGACATTGACATCTGAAGTCAATAGAATAAATTGAATAGTGTGAGACAAAATATATATAATCTGACTTCAATAATTGCAAGGATTGTGCAAGTTTATTTATAATCACAGTATTATACAATTTGGCAACGGAGTAAAGATTTAGAAATGAATGCAGAACATTCAAATTATTATTTTCTTGTTTCTAATATATAGAAATATAGTCTATTTTCCAGTATAAAATTTCAGTTAAGTTTTACTTAAAATTATGGGAAAGCAGATTTGTTTCATGCATGATCTTTATAATACTGGTATGAAATGAATGAATTTTAATCTGTAAATAATTTTTTTGTTAATATTGAAATGCATTTCTTTGGGTACATTTTTAGGCACTTGTGGATCATGTCAGACAACATGCAATAGAAAAAAGATGTCAGTGTGCATAAATTTTCCCATTGTGTTACTTCATTTTATCTAAATTTCAAGGATAATTCTTTTCATTTTTATATGACATGTTATCAGTATAAAGGCTAGTGAAAATAAATTGGTATGTGTATCTGTTTTTGAAGTGTAATGCTTAAATAAAAAGATGGTGTGTGTTTCTTCATTTAAACAAAATTTCAAGGATAGTATTTTTCAGTGTTGTACTGTTTGTTATTTCTCAATGTAAAGGGTAACAAGGGGAAAAAAAACTAGTATGGTATATCTGTTTTTTAAGCATGATAATTTTATTTATTTCTTTAGTGATGCATATATATAGAGAGATGGTGTTTGGTCCAACTAAAGTTATAATAAATCTAATTTTACTAGATCTCTCCCTCCCCTCAGGTGTAGAAAATTTTCAAGTGCAGAAAGTTTATTTGCAGAATTAATTCATTTCTCATAAACTTATTATCATTAATTTTTTTATATAACATGTTATTAAGTTACATTTGACTACTGTGTAATAAACTTGTATTTAGGGCAAAAAAATAACTATAATTTTGCATCTGGTGACTAATATCATATACTTCTAAGAATATTATTTTAACTTTTTCCATAATTTTTGTATTTCAGGAACATGAAACTGTTATTTTGATATACTTAAATAATAAAAGCGTGTATCTGAATCAATTAATGGATACAAATATTTTACAGTTATTTTTAGAAGATATTTGCCATATCGCTTCTAATAACTCATAAAGTATGTTAAAATATAGGTGAATAATTTGGTGCAGAATTCAAATTTAGGGTTTAAATATAGTGAATCATAAGACTAAATGATTTTTATTGTCATGATTTGCCTGGGCTTAAGAATGTACTTTTCGCCCTGTGGAAATTGTCATCAAACTGTCCTGAACAGGCTTTTTGTTGATAATAACTTCCAGGCTTATCAGTACCTCCTTTTGGTGTGTGCGTATTTAATTATGGCAAAACTCACTAGGGCTATCTGCCTAAGGGGAGGGATGCCTTCGTGGAGGACTTTCTAAGGGAAACTGGCTCGTATACACGTTACACATGGGGAAAACCACGAAAACACCCATGCACCCAGCCCGTTCAGTACCTCCTTTTGAGTGGAGGGTATGCAAATATAGTACCCAATTTAAATTACATTGTGATTGTAATAATATTGTGGTATTAAATAAGTGATTATAATTACAATTTATTTAATGGCATTGTAATTATATTACATTGTATGTGTGAACTCTTAATTTCATTACTTTATGCAATTATGTTGTAAGTGCATAATCTAATTGCAATAATATAATCTATTCACAATTACAAAATAATTATAAATGCAGTTACATCTTAAATAGAGGCCATTTTAATACTTTTAAATTTTCGCAAGATAACTTCCCATTAAGGTTCATTTGGAGGAAACTATGCAAATACTAAAAAAGAAGTTATGCTAAATTTACATATTTTGTACAGTACTTTCTTGTTATAATGCTGTTCAATATATCTTCAATACTTTTGTAAATTTAACGACATTCTTTGCAATCACTGTGGTGCTTTAAAAAGAAGTTTCTTAGTTATGCTTTCTAATAAGAATGGGTTTAAAATTAAGTATTACGTATAATAACTAGCAGTTAAAAAAACATGACTGCATGAAAATGCTGTTGCTGTGTAAAATAAAAAATAAGCTTTCTTTTATGCTTTGAAATGAATTACATGTGCTTAAGTCGTCCTTTCACAATTTAAGAATGTGGTTAACACACATTCTTAAATTGGACAGGTTTTATCTAAATTATTATTATAAAATATATAAACTATGAATTATTTTGTAACATAACTCAAATTACAAAATTCATTCTATATATGTTCAAAGTTATTATCTTTTATGGAATAACTTTTTTAATTTAGGTAAAAATTGGATTTTTATAAGTATTACAAATACAGTGCAACACAAAAGTGATCTGATTGGAGAGGAAGAAGGACTTTTAATTACGGTTTCTAGTTCGTATTTATATTACATTTGGGGAAAAGCATCCAAAACACAGAATGTTGTACTTTCTTCTTCCATATATGTTATGAAATATTTCACACATTTAAAAGAAAGTGTTTCTTCAGAGTCTTCCACAATTATTTCCATATACTTCAGACTTAAATGACAACATATTCTTAAGTTATTTATTTAGTATTAATTTACAGTGTTTTTATGGAAATTTTTGTTAAAATATCATTAAGATAAATTTATTTGCACACTCTACGCTTTAACTATTTCCCTATTTGACACTATTGAAAGTTTTTATTCATATCTTATTTATTTTAGTCTGCTAACGAAACTGAAACATCTAAAGAATAAGTTATTTTGAATATGTTTACAAAATATACGCGAAATTTTTATTTAAGTGAAAACGTCTATATACTATTCGAGAATTAATAAATTATCCGAAAAGTTTATATGCGCTGAATGCCGCGCGTCTATAAAATAAATCTTTAAAAAAACAGCAGACATTCAGCCAGCGTGTGCGATAAACGCACCAAAATTGGCAGCGCGTACACTCCCTCGCCAAGAGAGAAAAGTTGGTGATTCAGCCTGGTTTATCACGTTGTTGCCGGCTGTTTGTTGCCGGAACAAAGCGTTTGCAGCTACAGTTCTGAGAAACGGCCTTTGGCGAAATAAGGTTACCGTCTTCACCGGCAAACAGGCTGAAAGCCAAACAAGAATCATTTATCGCTCAGATTGGCGAAAGTAACCTTTCCTTTCAAGTGACATTCGCTTCTTCGTGTTGTTTTGTATCACTCACACGCTTTTCGTTTTAAACTTTATTGTTAGTAATGGAAGATAATAGAAAGGTGATTGCTATCAAGTTAATCACTTTGATCTCCACTCTGGCACTTCATGTAAGAAAATAAACACACTTCTGGTTCAATTACATCAGTAATAGCCAAATTCTGTATACACCTAAGAATAGTTTAAAAACATGTGCTGGATAAGTCTATTTATCACACATCGCTTATGAGTATTTCCTGTTGTCTGCATTTCAATGAAAATTTGATGGCTCACTGGAAAATTTGTGACCTGGTGAAAGCATTTTCTGACTAACTTTATGGCTCATAATTACTTTTCTGTCCATTCAAATGACAAAAATCTATATGGCTGATATTTACCTCCTCACAACCAACAGATACTATTCAGCAAAATGAAGATCAAATAAAGCATATGAATACATGAGCAATCAAACATGTGCGAGTTGTTTACTGTCCCATAGAACACTCGGTAATATACCTAAAACACATTAATTATACCTACTCTAGAAATTAGGTGTTCACATCATGAGTTTGTTTTATGGTTTAGTTTATTGAGATTACAGCAAAGCACACTAGGGCTATCTGCCTAAGGGAAGGGATGCCTTCGTGGAGGACTTTCTAAGGGAAACTGGCTCGTGTACACGTTACACATGGGGAAAACCACGAAAGTGTCCATGCAGCCAGCCCGTTCGCAGGATTCGAACCTCGGACCGAACTACCAGTGTTCATCGACTTTACCGCTCGGCCGCTGGTGGGCTCAGTTGGCTTTATGTGATTACCGCAAAGCCTCGAGGGATAACAACAAGAGGGATCCCTTTGTAGAATATTTTTTAAAACTGGCTCGTATACCAGTTACAAATGGGGCGAACCAAGGAAACGTCATGTAGCCAGCCCGCTCGCGGCATTCTAACCTGAGGCAGAATTACCAGTGTTCAACGACGCTTCGGCCACTAGTAGGCCCGTGCACTTAATTGGAAAGTGCAATTCATTATGTAAACAGACATGAAGGTGATAATCAGTTGTGCGCTTTTTTAAGTAATCAAATGTTATAAATGCACAGCTGTTGCATTTCTTATTATTTATTAGTCATGTTTTTATTACGTATGATATAATTATGAATTAACCCAATAACAAAATGTGTACACTCTTTAGTACTCAAATACTCATCAATTATTTTTCAACTGATTATTACATACCCATAATAATTTGCAAAGAACTGATAACTATAGTTGCTGCCAATTACATAATCATTATCTGAATTAAAAGTAACTTCAAATAAACTTCTTGGCAATATTCATTTTTGTATTCATACATACACATCTAATAAGTCATATATTTACATACAGATAGAGAGATGCGATGTTTTAGAAGTTGTTAATATATATTTATTAGTATTAATGTAATGAATAAGATTTATATTAATGAATGTATATACAAATGTTTTTCATCATGCATAATAATAAATCCATAAATTTCTAATGTTTCAATATGTAGCATTTACAATAAAAGTATAGTTTCTAATGTATTTATAATTCAAAAAGTATTTCATTAATGACATGAAAATAATAGACAAATTTAATGAGTATTCTCATTATTACATAAGCTATGCTTTTCTCTTTTATGCATCTTTTATGCTGTTTAAAATGTGTCACTGATTATGCAGTAAACAATTTAAAAGATAAGTAATTAGAAGAAAAGCCGCGCATATACAAACGGATTTTAAAAAATTATTCAACTAAAATTTAAGAAATAAAATTCTATTATATAACAGTGTTATAATACACGATCAGCACGAAATACGACAAATTTGGCGAACTTTTGGCTACGAACAATTTGTAAGCAAATCCGAACTGCAAAAACGTCGTAAAATACTGTCAACTCTGAAATTTCCACGATTATATATTTAATGAATATATACACATTTAAAAAATGACTCAGGCAGTTGTATTACAACAAAACAGCAATAATTAAATCGGCCTCTATTTCCGCCGTCCATCACTTCACACTGAGAGCCATCACCATATTGAAAGTTACCCGTGATCCTTCAGAAGCTGACCTTTCGTCTGATTGATTGAATGTTCGAGGAACACGTCTCCAGCCGGAACATTTTGGGAAAAGTTTTAAAATGTTCTTCCTAGCTAGACGAAACATTTCTCGGAATTATCCTGGGTAAGCGCGCGCGTCTATAGATGCGATAACAGCATAGTTTACGTGTATGTACGATTTTGAAAAACGCGGCAAGGAGTTTGCGATTCTGCACTTTTCCCAATTTTGCAGTTAATATTTGTCATGATTAAGCAGTTTTGTTACATAAAATTTCTAGCATAAGCGTAATTCGGCTAGTAGATTGTTGGAAAAAGTGTTCAGTAAATAAAAAGAAAAGAAACATGTCTTTACTTCGTGAAGAGAAATTGGCGGCGAAAAAAAAAAAAAATAGAGGGTTGCTGTAGCAGAGTTGGTCGCCAAAAAATCGTCAAGCTACCATAACCCAAAGATTAACCATTTTTTTTTTTTTGGTTGCACGTGTACGCCAAATATAAAAATAAAATGGATACATGCAATTTTGAAGGCGATGATTGGGTAAATGACAAATCTATTTATTATTATTATTATTGTGTGTTATTTTTCAAAAATACCTGAATTTTAGTGAGTTTTAAAGAAATTTTTTTTTTAGCTTTTAACGTGTATAAAACTGGATTCATTTATTTGTGTGAATTTTCTTGTTATTTTAAATTGCAAAATATCTAGTCCAGGGTTAGAAAAAAATCAAGAATACTGTCTTTACTGTTCGCACATATAAGCAACTGGCTTAGCTTATTTAGAACTTTTTTTTTCCTGGTAGAAATTTTCTGGCTTCTGTCTAATGCTTTTTTAACATTGACTCAAAATAGTCTTCCTTCTTATTGGCTTGAGTTTACTGCCATATCAACTTGATGAGATATGAATCAAGATAATGATGGGCTTTGGCCCTCTTTTTTTTTTTTTCAACTGTGCTTTTGGCAGAGTCCCGTGTTCATTCTGTATTTTGGGTGTGATGGATGTTTCGGGATCTATAAACTTACGCTTATGTTTCATTGTATTATACAGAATTTTAGCTTTTTCTAGTTCTGATTTGATAGCCTAGCAATCAGAATACAATTTATTTCTTTTTTGATAATTTTCTCGATTAAAGTAGAGGCACTTTTGTCAGGCAAAACAGTAAAAATGTTTATTTTATCTCATAGAATATCCCTCCAAAAACACATTTTATAGGCAGTAAATGTTGAGTATTATTTTTTTTGACAAAGAAACTCTCGCAAACTTCTATCACATGTCCTTTATGATCTATTTTCTTTTCTTCACCCATTTTCTAAAACCCATATTTCTTGCATGTAACTAATTCAATCATGCATGTAATTTGTTAACCAATAGGTAATTTCATTGGATCCAAATTTTTACATATGACAATGTCCGGCAAAATGCCATATTTTTAAAGTATTTGAATGGCATCGTTTTTGTTTGTAGGTAAATCACAAATATTCATATTTAGAAAATTTTACTTAAGCTAAAATGTATTATTAAATTGAGTATAATAATGAGTGAGTATAATAGAATGCTTTCAAAAATCTCAAAGAGCATTCAGGGTAGGCCACATTGATGCCTTTCATGTATTAGCTTGAAAAATTAATTGCCAGTGACTTTGCAAATTATCTCCAAAGTGGGCAACGAGTTTATGACTTTTTTTGCAGGGTTGTGGGTAGTCAGAAAGTGCAAAAAAAATTTAGTTCTAAACATATAAACATTCTTTGAAACGCATGTGACTGTTATAAAAGTAAAATTTAAATATTTCAAGAAATTATCTTATGTTATTGGCAAGTTTTAGGGAGCTGCTTTTTTTTTTTCTCTCAAACTGATTTTACACTTTTATTAAATATTAGATTATGCTTTATAATAATACATATTGTGAACATTTCTCGGTCATTCATAGAATTGTATTATTTGGGTGAAATCAGTTGTACATGTATTTTCTGTAATTTATTCAATTATTAATTGTTGATAAACCCTTAATTTTATTGATAGTCCTCAAAGGGCAAGATTAAACTATTTTTAACTCACAATCATCAGCATGGGAATTTCAGTTAATTATAGATTGTTTACAAAATGTTATATTTTTAATGAATAATTAAAAGGCATTTAATTCTAAATAATATGGATCCGCGGTAACTGTCTTCCCAGCATTGTGTAGAAATATACATACTTAGGATTTCTAAGTAAATAATTGTAGCTGGTAGAAAAAATAATTTTATTTTCCATCCGAGACAAACATGATTAATTACAGTGTGACTTCAGTCTTCAGTAATATTATTAATTAAGAATTAATCCTTTATTAAATATGATATATTTTAAATAAATAATTAAAAGAAAGGAGAAATTAGTAGGATGGATAGTTTATTAGAATGGATAGTTTCAGTAGGCTCTTATATCAAGATTGATTTTTAAGTTTAGAAGTTTCAGAGCCCTGTGGAAGGCTACTAGGAAAGATGAGGGAAATAAATGATTAAAATAACTAATTAAAATTAAAATTCAATCTTATGTGAATAAATAAATGACAATTAACTAAATTAACAATAAATAGTTAAATAATGAAATGAAATATCAGATCTCATCATATTTAAGGCCCTAACTGGAATTGAAGCGTCACTCAAAAACCAAGACATAGAGATAAGTATATTATACTAGTAGTAATGTACTACTACAAAGATCATTCTTTTTCCTTCGCATTAATGAAAAATGGGTAAAATGGTTATAAAGCAGTACTAATGAGAACAGACAGAATGATAGAAAACGTATGTAAAAAATGTTATTGAAGAAGTTCAAGTTAAAAAAAAGGGAAGAAGAATCTAATCCTTTCTGACTGTAGTCTCTTTCTGATATAATTCTACCTGTTAAGGAAGATGTGATAGGGAAAAAATTTTCCCTATACATTTAGAGTTTACCTGAAAGCTGAGAACAAATGTAAGATTCTGTATAAAAGGACCATCCTCCATGTTTGGTTACATCATTTCAAAAGTCTGCAGGTGCTCTTTTTAGCAGGAATTCTCTAATACTGAATGTGTCTGAGCTGTTTGTCCATTGTAAATTGCAACATATTTTGGTATATATAAACAAGGGTTGGTACTTACACATTAGCATAACCACCATATAAGAAATCAGCAAATTTTCAGAATGTGCCAAGCTCTGGCTGCCAAGTCATAACAGTTCTTCAGTCTTAGTAAACAGCATTGCCATTTTCATTATTCTTTTTGCACTATCCCATGTTACAACAATTTTTGTAGCAAAATCATGAAGTTTCTTTTTTTTTTTTTTTTTTTTTTTAACTCAGTTTTAATATATATGCTGATAAGATTTGCATGCAAAATTTCTGCAGGAATTTCATTGCAAAATCATAAAAGGAAAAATTGCTTTGAATTTTGTCTTAAAGCAATCACCATATCTCATCACAATTAAAAAAAAAAAAAAAACTCGTTTGTTGGTTTACTGATCGATTTTTCCTTTAAATATAATGTAGAATATATATGCATGCAATTAATAAAATTTGCAATTATAAATCACCATTCCTTTTCGTTTAATAAAAAATCAAGAAACTTTACCAAGGTGGTTGTGTTATCCCCTTTCGTGTTTGTTCTGTTGTAAATTTTGAGTAACTGGAGATATTAATATATTTTGTAGATTCATGGCCTGGATACTTGTAATAATGTTTGCAGATCAGGCTAAATTTTAGCAGCATCTAAACACTATAGCAAGCAAAATTTTAGCCTATATACTGCAATGCACTTGCCAAAATGATTTTCATGGTTTAAAGAATATGATTTGAGAGAAATGGTGAAATCATAAAAACTTTTTTTTTTGAAATTGCCCATGGTGTTCATTAATTGCAGTTGACTTTGCTTAGTAGAAAAATATAGGGGGAATAATATTACTAATCATTTTTAGTTTTAAAAACATAATTTCTTGCAAATTTATCTATTTATTAAGCAAAATGTAACCTTGGTTTTTCTTTTTTTATTTTAAGGGAATTTATAGAAATGTTGAAGAAAGTGAAACTGTAGGGTAAGTAAACGTAATATTCTTTTCATATTGAAGTAAATTAATTCTGGATAAACATTGCTATATATATTAATATATAACTTAATTAATATACATAACCAAACTGCAGCTGTCAGTCCTCTTAACTGCAGCCTGTGAACCACATGACGCTCTTTAGCCCTTAATTGCAACATCCTTCATTCACCTCAACTGCAATATAGCAAGCAAAAATTTTATTTTTGAAGTACACTTGTATTTTGAAACAAAAATTGTGTAAGGATATGCTTTTTTTTATTAATTACAAGAATAATTTAATTTTATTAATATAGCTTAAACTATTTTACCAGTAAAAAAAAAAAAGGGAATATTTTTATGCGAGTTGCAATAGTAGTTATGTTTAGTTTTAAAGCAAATAATGATCACAGAGCCAAATGTGAAAGTCATTTAAAACATAATGCATTTTAATGCTTTCCCCTCTGGGGTATTGTTATCAAGCTATTGGTACAGTAATTAAATCAGCATGTTTCCCAACCAACAATGACACAAAGTTGAAAACTTAAAATAATCTCATAAAAACAGTTGGCTAATCTTTGGAATATGGTAACAGGTAGTTTGATGACATTTTGGTAAGGCGATAAAGGTTACTAGCTAGGACTTTAGCAGTGTACATGGATAAAGCCAAGAGTGTGTGCAATGCCATTTTTGTGCAATTCTGGGATGGCTTTTTAAGTGAAAATAGGTCGACGTGTACATGGATACCATGTATGTGCAATTCTTGAAAACGCGGCAAGCAGTGACTCTGCACTTTCTCCCAATTTCGCACCTAATCTTCGTCATGATTAAGCACTTTTGTTCCATAAAAGTTCTAGCATAAGCATAATTCGGCTAGCAGGTTGGTAAAAAAAAAATGTTGAGTTAAAAAAAAAAAAACCTTTACTTTGTGAAAACAAAATGGCGTCAAAAAAAAAAAAAAAAAAAAACTAGCAGGTTGCTGTAGCAGGGTTGCCAAAAAATCGCCAAGTTACCATAATCCGAAGATTAACCAAACAGTTTAAGTAATCTGTGTCTTTATCAGTCTAATCCTTATAGGCCGAAAAGTTCATAAAATTTGTTTTCTTTTCAGTTAGACAATTAACCACCATCAAGTAGATAAAAATTTCAATTCGGAATGGACTTTCAAAGCCAAAATCTAGTATTAATCCATTTAAGATTAATTAAATTTATAAACTACAGAGATGATCTTCCCAGAAAATTTAAAGTAAAAACTTATTTTAATTTGAAAACTGTTGTAACATACTAAGTTACTATTCAGATAAAGATACATTATAAAAAAAATTAATTAAATCAATTATTGCTGATTTCATGAAAAAAAAAAGGCTGACTTTTCAAAGTGTATTAGCTTTTTTTGATAAAATCACCAACAGTTAAGGAAATTTGAATCGTGTTTCGTCTTCCCAATCTAGTTGAGTGTAAATTCGATTTAAGGATCTAAATGAAGCTTTTAGCTCAATTTAATTCCCAAGCAGATTAGAAAAATACCTTGACACAATTCTGGAGCCTAAAAAAATACTGTAAAAATATTGGTAAAACATCTGGATTTAAAAGAATATGCAATAAATCAAAAAATAAAAAGTAACTTCAAAATATAAACCTAAATAAACGTATTTATAAAAATGTTTTACAATAAAGGGAAATATAGGAGTTTCATTTTTAGATTGTGACTAGGAAGTTTGGTTTTAAGTTTTTCCTTTAAAAATCTTAACTGTAATGTAGATTAGCTCTCTCTTTACTTTTATTTTTGTCTCATATTATGTATTTTGTCTCATTTATATATTTTGTCATCATTATATTGTATGAAGAGTCATGCACATAATAAAAGAATTATTATATAAAGATATATTTATAAATTTATACTTTGCAGTTACTTTATTTAAAACTGTTGTCTTGGATGTGACGAAAATATATTTTATCAATCGGATGTTACAAATCAAAGCAGACAATAATTATTTTTCTGTTTTCTGTAAATAGAATTGATTCAGTTTCATCAGGTAGTTCTTCTGATGTGGTACATAATGAGCCTAGCCGAACAGGTGTTAAGGATTTCAAAATTCTGTCATTTTTAGGGAAAGGAGGCTTTGGTAAAGTAAGTGTTGCTTTTTTAATTTTTATTTTTCATTTAAGAAAGTAACTAAATATTTATTTACATTTTTGCACTTAAGATATGCAATTCTATATTTTACTCATTTAACCGTAAAGTTATCTGTTCTCTTAATTGATTTTTAATAATTTGATATGCTTTAAAGTAATCAATTAAAAAGAATTTGAGAAGTTTTCTGTAATTTTATTTGTATGTATTGACAATATTTAGTTATTGCAGTTAGTTTGATTTCTGAATTGTATATCGGTTTTTTAATTTGATATTTTAAACGTATATAAATCTGATTTACAAAAGGGCATTTCTGTAGCTATGTATCTGTTTAATATTAATTCTAACTGATATAGGGAATTTCAGGTTTTTCTGGTTCGAAAAATAGCTGGTCAGAACTCCGAAAAAGTATTTGCTATGAAGATTGTGGATAAGGTATACTTGTTTCTGTTTGCTTTACTTAATTTTTTTGTGAATAAGGTATACTTGTTTCTGTTTGCTTTACTTAAATTTTTTATGAATAAGGTATACTTGTTTCTGTTTGCTTTACTTAATTTTAACATGTTCTCTTCTGTAATCTTTTGTGTAAAGTCGAAGAATATCATTTTTCTATTTATATTAATGTGATACAGTATTATGAAATTGGCAAGGAAAACATTTAAAGAATTTTTTTTATAATGTTTTATTATTATTAAATTCTTTATCTTATTCTTTATCATAATTTTAATCAAGAATATTCTGCAATTTATAATGCCCAATATAACATGTACCCAAAAAATGATGCAAAATATTAAAGTTAATATTTTTAAAATATGAAACTTATTTACATGCAAACATGAAATATTTTCTAATATCAAATTTAGTTAGTGTAAGTTTTGTTTATAAAATGGTTATCACAAACTATTGTGAGATACAATAATAATTTTGCTTCCATTGTTCTGTTTTGCATTTCTCAAACTTATTCTCAACACTTTTTATACCAGCATCCTCTGAGTACAACCACATCATTCTTCACAGATTCTGTATATACTTCTCAACAGAAAGAACACTATTGGCAGTAGTACTATTGCTCATATTTGTTGTTTAAAACCTAGTCGTAAAAAATAACTATTTGAAATAATGGTATGAAATCATCTAAGCTCAAATTACTTTCAGCAGACCATGTACCTTTCCTTATCTATTATATCTTTCCTTTCACACAATCTTATTTCATTCTTTTCCTTTCTATGTTGGCCATTCTTACTTATTTGTGATAAATTCCTTAATTTTGCATTATCCAGTAACTATTTTGCATCAGTAGATACATTCTGCAGAAATTTGGAATTAAATTTAGAATGAGCCATGGATTGCAAATTATAAACATATAGCAAAAAAATTCCCATATACCAATTAAAAAATTATGGAAAGGCTAAAGGAACATGTGAACAAACCAAATTCTTGCACAGCACAGCTCATCAACAGCTGGATGGATGAAAGCTGCAAACACTGGTAATCAAATTGGATTCACTGTGTTGGTTTCATAAGCATTTTAAGTTTTCCCTGTGTTTAACATGAATACAAGCAAGTTTGCTTTAAAATTGCTTGCTGATGATTTATTTGAATTGACCATTGAAGATTTACATATTTCTTAGAAATTCATAGATTTTTGCTTCCTAGAAGTTTTGCTCAAGCTTCTTAATTTTGCTCATCTTCTCCCTTACTGTCATTCTCAGAGTACAGCAACATTTTAGGAGAATATGGAATTCAAGTCATAGATCTCACTACAGAATTATCATAAATTTGTGCTGGGAATGATGCAGATCAGTCAATTATCCTAGAATGAAAGTTTCTAGGTGCCTAATTGATTATTTTATAAAACTTTCAAAACATGTTATCATTAAGAATGCTGTATATGTACATTGAAGAAAAGAGCTTTTTGGACTTAATTATTCACCTTATGGTCATGCTTCAACTTACTGTGACTTCATAGGTCATCTTTGAATCGAAAAATTCTTCAAGGATAGGGATAAAAGACATGGATAAGGCACTCAAAAAATCATAAAAATATTCGCCAATATTAGAACAATCTAAATTTAAGGAAAGTCGCATATGAATGCAAAGCGTTCAGTTGTGCCCAGTACCTCTAGGAATGACAGCAAATGTCTAGAGCATTTCTTTGGAGAAATGAGAAATTAAAAAAATGAAAAGATTGATAATGGTTGAATGTTGAGGCCATTTTTCTGTAGTTCTTGTAGCACAGAAGATTTGCAGACTCATAATTAATGACTTAAATTCCAATAAAATGTATAACAAAATGAAAATATGCTAATGACATCAACACAAATATCTGTGCTTTTAAAGTATCTCTAGAAAAAGAAAACCACGCATGTCAAATCTAGTGATCATAGTAACCAAATAAAAGATCCAGTCTTTCTGATCTACTATGAGCCATAAATAGCATCAAGGTAATATCTGATGTTACTGTTCAATCATGTTGGAACCACATTCATAGGTGAACAGCTGGAGGAATGTAGGAAATAATTTCCTGCAAAAATCATGTAGGAAGTGGATACTGTCATGCAGCTGTTCAGTAAACTAAGTAAAACGTACAGTTCTACTAATTAGTTATGTGCCATACCAGCCAAAACATTAATGGAGAATTTTTCCTGGTAGGCATGGGATCTGATACCATGGGATTATCATGTACCCAAGGATAAGAATTGTGGTTGTTAAACATGCTTGAACATACAAACATAACCTCATCAGCGACAGTTAAAATTTCCTGTAGGTACCATCAGGCAGAGCTGACTTCCAGAGGATAATCATCCAGTTTCAATGTCTGTATTCTCCAGACACTGGCTGGCTCACATCCAGGACATTTACAACAGCTTTTGTGCTTTTTTTTTCCCTTATTATGTGCTCCGCCCTTAGGCACTATATGAAAAGGTAGGGATGCCCCTTGGAGGTCTTTTTAAGGGAAACTGGCTCATATCCGTGTTACACATGAGGAAAACCACGAAAACACCTATGCAGCCAGCCTGTTCGCCAGGACTTAAACCTTGAACGAACAGATTTTGTGCTTGCAGCAGAATTATCCTCAAAGGTAAACTGTCCTCCCCCCGAAAAAAAAAAGAACAGTTCTATGTCTTTTATATCTCCCGTTCTACTGGGCCGATTGACAAAATTCAAATTGCGTTTTTCATGTCTTGAAAGCGCGACTTAGGATATGTATTAGATTTATATACAGCATTGTTCTAACATAGGTATTTTGACACAAAAGCGGACTTTTTCTGAAATAACATACCAATTTTTTTTTCCATATTTCGATTCTACGACTCAAATTATGGCTAGATATTAAATTTTGTAAACTTTGGTGAGGAATTTACGGAGAAATTTAAAAATTTATCTTGGTAGATTTTTTTTCATTTGCGCCAAGAATAATTCACTTGGCAAACTTCTTAACATGTGCAACCAATTTTCCTTTCCCTTCCATTATGCCGGAGCTGGAATTCACTTGGCAAACTTCTTAACATGTGCAACCAATTTTCCTTTCCCTTCCATTATGCCAGAGCTGGAAAAAAGGCACCTCGTGCCTACCTATTTACATTGTGTGTGAGCAGAAAAAAAGTCCATTTCTACTTCCAAATAATTTTGGCAAAGTGTCTAAACTGCATTTGATGTTATGCCAAATTTCAAAATGGGCCAATATATAAATTAACGTATATCTTTGGAAATTTTGGAATAAAAACTGCAATTTTTTTGCAGGTATGCTTAAAAATACGTCTACTTTAAAATGATTGTAAAATTTTTATAGATTATAATTCAAAAATTTTTTTGAAAAATTTATAAAAATTATTTAAACATAAATCATGAAAAATAGGTGAATTTTATTTGGAATGAACCTAAATTTTGAAATGTGGAAGGAGGAATCAAACAAGTTTAATAAAAAAAGAGAGATTAATAAATATATACCAAACTAAATTAACATTGAGGAGCTAAAATTTTGAGAGCTAATTTTTTAAAAACTGCTCATGTGATTTTTACCAAACTTGGTAGTTGGGCGTAATTTGAGCCATAGAATTGAAATATGGGAAAAAATTGGTATGTTATTTCAGAAAAAGTCCGATTTTGTGTTAAAATACCTATATTAGAAAGATGCTATATGTAAATCTAATACATATTCTAAGTCACGCTTTCAAGTCATGAAAAACTCTCGTGCGATTTTTACAAAACCTAGTAGTTTTAAGTCATAGGATTGAAATATGGAAAAAAAATTGGTATGTTATTTCAGAAAAAGTCTGATTTCGTGTCAAAATACCTATATTAGAATGATGCTATATGTAAATCTAGTACATATCGTAAGTCGTGCTTTCAAGACATGAAAAACGCAAGTTGAATTTCGTCAATCGGCCCAGTAGAACGGGAGATATAGAACTGTCCCATTTTTTATTTGTGCATAGTGTACATATTAAAAGTTGTTTTATTAATGTAATACATACATTTAAACATACATACTGTATGCTCTCAATATTACTGTTTCTTCCAATGTGGAAGCTCTTCCAGTGTTCATACGGTCCTTAAAAGGACTTAAAAGTCCTTAGGTTCTTTGGAAACAGTTTTTTGTCCTTAGAAGTCCTTAATTTTGGCTAAAACTGGCAAAATTTCCTTAATTTTACTCATCTGACATTTTTGTCTGTTTTTTATAACTCTCATTTTGAGTGTGAATTAACATTTTAAAGAATATTTTTTTGACAACACATTGATAAATATGCATTTGATGGGTTAACATTTGGATTCTTTCCTACTTCTTAATATAAATAATGGATACTTGAGTTTTAAAAGCATGATGCCCTGCTTGGATTGAAACATTTCAAAGTAATTCTTGTTTTGTGAATGAAATACTACATCAAAAACAACTTTTTCCTTTGGTGATAGGAGTTCTTTTATTATGTGGCACTAAATTTGGAGATTCATCAACATTTTGGCAATTTCAAAATCAGGTTTTATGCAAAATTTTTTGATTTGGAGATTTGCAAACTTTTAATGATTTTCTTTACAAACATAACATTGACAAACATCTTAATGATAATAAATTAAAATTTTATTTAGGAAACAACATTAAAATAAAACATTTTTATTTTCTCTGGTGTGTTCTAAAGTGACATGGTTGTCATTGTTACCAATCTCACTTGTCTGACAAAGGTCAGCACAAGCTCATGACATTCATCATGGCAAGGAGTCATACCCCCCCCCCAAGGGGTTGATGCAGGAAAAACTGTAAACCTACTGGCTAGGATCTGTACCTAGGTAGTCTCGGGAATGGAGTATAAAATTATGACGCAGGGTTCGAACGGTTCTTAAAAGTCCTTAGATTTTTTGGAATCGATTTTCGGTCCTTAATTTTGGCCAAAATCAGCAGAAGGTCCTTAATTTTAATCATCTGAAATTTCTGTCTTTTTTTACAATTGCCATTTGGAGTGTGAATTAGCATTTTGGTGGAATATTTTTGGCGATTCACTGGCGCATATATGATTATCTTTTGAATGGGTTTATGGGTTTTAATTTGTGTCTATTTCTAATATAATTGATGGGATACTAGAGTTTCTAAGCAAGAAGTGAGATATAAGCATTTCGAAATTCATTTTTTCTAATAAAGAGCTCTTAAACAACTTTTCGATTTTGAAGATGGGAATTCTTTTATTAAACTGTTCTAAATTTGGCGACTTATGAACATTTTGGCGATTTTAAGATCAGTTTCTATAAAAAATTTTTAATTCCGAGATCTGAGAATTTTTGGACGATTTTTTTTTCAAAACGTCCTAACATTGATAAATTTCATTTAATTAAAATATTGTTCATAAAATATTGAAATTATTTTTAAAAAATAACATTAAAATAAAACATTTTTAATTTTTGCTGTCATATAAAATTTCATTTTGGCAACTTATTATACAATATTTTGAATTATATAATAAATATAAAGAAGGTATAAATAATGCTATAAAGCACAATTTACGAAATGGCTCTTAGCAAAAGCAAAATTAGCTATGTAATTAGTTAAAAATATCTTCTTTTTAATTTTTTCATGGTAAAAGTTTTTCCCATGTGTCAGAATATTCAAAATTCTCAGAATATGTATCAGTTTTCTCTATAAAATTAATTTTACACTTTTTCCCTCCCTTTTTTTCCAAAATTCTGGCTTTTTGATTTTACTGAATTGGTAGGGATAATTTTTCTTTAGTATTTTAGACATTGCAGCTTGGAAAGTTTAGAAGGATTTGAAGGCAATATTTATAGACTCACGATTCTGGAAGATTCGAGAAATATGTGATAAAATGAAAAATGTCTCCATGGTAGCAACACGTAATGGATTTATTTTATTGAAAGTTTGCAATGAATTTCTTACTTTTTGGAGAACGTCTGGAAGAACAATGAATATTTGAATGTTTTACTCCTGATACTAGAATCATTTTCTTAACATGTTTATCTTCCCTTTATTTTCTCTACTTTTCACTAGACACAAGCATGGAAAATATCAAAAATGCTTCTAATCTTGTCACATGGGCAGGCAAATTATAGAAAGGGATTTTTTTTTATTAATAAAGAAATTGAAAACTTGCAATTTAAAAGATTCATCTAATATGTTTTAATGCATCATACACAGAGCTGGCACTAAGCATTTTCCCACTTAATGCAATCTCTGTGGAGCCTAAATTCTGCTTCCAATGCCTGCTCTAAATTCTAAAAATTTTGCCATTTCAAGATTTTGTTGTTCGGTGTGACACTAAATTCTAAAAATTCTGCCACAACAGCTCTGTAACCGGCCTTTACCATATATATTTCTTCTGAATTTTCATATTACTAAAGAAATAAAATTAGCCTTTTTATATACATTCTAAATGCATTTCATGTTTTTTAGAATAACGGAAATCTTTAATTAAATCCAAAAATTCTAAAATGAAAAGGAAATGTGTTGAAGAAAGAAAATAATAAAGACAAAAAAAAAAAAAAAATTATTCTTCAAAGAAAATGTGCAGTTATTATTATGTAAATCACCCAATTGTTTATGATTTCAGCCTTTATTATAATTTCCCATTTCTATTTTCCTCATATGATAGAGATACTGAGCCAGATTAAATTAAAATTAAATTGTATAATCTTTGACCACTAGTCCACACTTTTAGTTTGAATTTCACTGTTCTTCTTTAATTACATCACCATGAGCTGTAAATGATTTTGTTAGCATCAGAACATGCCTTTGTATTCTAAGTTCTTTTTATATAAGAGGTTTATTTAGACCTTTGTCTGATATTTTAGTTATTTTAAGACATAGCGATAGTTTGCTTCACATCAGTTGGGGGGGGGGTTTCGACTATTTAACTTTTACCAAATCAAGTAAACCCTCATAGGTACATTGTGGAGAGAGTGACAAGTTAGGACATAAAGCAGTTAGGTTGACACAGAAACTAGCTAGAGCATTATTTTGCATTTTTAGACAAATCTCTAATTGTTAGAAAAGATGCTTAAAGAGAAGGAAATCAATATAAACTAGCCAAAATGTTTGAGAAGGCTTCAAATTAAAATGACAGATAAATATTTCGTTGAGTGTTGTTGTTACAAAACATAAATGTTTTGTAGTTTTTAATGTGTAATTATCCTAATATCGTTTAAGAATCAATGTTATAAATTACATGTATTTTAAACTGTGAAATTTGATTAGATTTTGATTTTAATAGGGCTTTTTAACAAATATTGTTAAAAAATAAAATTTTATTGTGGCCATGTAAATCCATAATGACTAAGTTTGTCTAATTACCTAATTTAATTATTTATAACTAACTGCTTACCCTTAAAAATTATCTCTATGTATTAAAGCAAGTTATTGCCTTTCATTAATACTCACTGTGGTCACAAGATAAAACACAAAAACGTAAAAATTCAAGTAAAACTTATTCTTTGCATCTAGTGAGACTTAAAATAATGCAAAACAACTTATCACCTCTGGTGCTTTAATGGCTTATTGGAACCTTAAAGTATATTAACTGGGTTATAACCCCTGAAACTCTACACGAAGCTACAACACTAACTGCATCAAACAGAGCCCAACTAACTTTCAACACTTGTGAACCTACATCAGGCTATTCAGATTTGTTCTAATGAGAAGGTCTCTTTCTAGACAAGCAGCAGCAGTAACAACATTCAGTCTTTTGTTCTGAATCATGCTGATTATGATCTTACTTCTCATTTTAACCTATGCTGTTTGACATAAAATCTACCTGCTATTTACTGAACTTCTAGACTGAAAATGTACGTGACAAAGTGAGACATTTAAAAAAATCAACATAAAGCTAACTGTGAGTAAAACGTAAATGTCACTTATCTTCTTTCAAGTATGTCCATCTGTTGTAAGTGTAAAATATTTAATGCTACTTGATAAATTGCGTAAAGTTTATTTTATTCTCAAACTTATTAATAATTATGTTAATTAATTCATGTTTAGTAATAATGCAGACTACTTAGAGACCTATTTTATTTTTAGGACGGTATTACAAAAGTGAAATTCAGGCATAGATAATATTTTTAATTGAATTTATTCAGTTCCCATTTGCTCATAGGTCCTTAATTTTTTTCATTAATGGTCCTTAAAAGTACTTAATTTTCATGTGCAGAAATGTGTACGAACCCTGTATGAGCTTGTAGTTCTCCGTGACCTGTGGTTGTTCGCAGGAGTTCTGTCCTCATTTATTCGAGGGGCCCGCAGGTGGCACTAGGCATCCTGTGTAGTACGGGCAGGTAACTATTAATGGCCAATAAATTTTCCAGGCCTATAGAGCCACAGCCCAGTTCAAAACTCCAGGCCCAGATCAACCATGGGCGAGAGAGTTCAAATTAAAGTCTGTTGCCTGTAAGAATGAAACAGGTGGTAGGAGAGTGAATTACCAAATGCTCTTGTTGGAGTTGAAATTTGGCTGACTGGTCCATCTCCTGCCTAATATAGAAGTCTTAAACTGAGGTTGGGTCCAGTTATGCGGCCACCTGAGCTCACGATGCTGGCTATTAATAAAACTATTTTCATTAAAACTAGTGGCAAGGATTCATATGCACCTGTTGTTGGTAGCAGCCTGACTTTAATTCAGTTCCACCCCCAATTTTGAGATAAAGTACCTGTCGGGAAGGGGTACAAGGGTCTTTGACACCTCTTGCTCTATCATCAACCTCTCGAGAGGATTTTCTGCTTACCACATATTTAAAGGGGTACAGACAATATACCATTACAAACATTCATGCCTTCTCCGGGATTCAAACCTGAGCCCTTCAATATGGCAGTCAGAGTCACTAACCACTATTCTGGTTGGGTGGCTAAAGTGACATCATTTTGGTGACTTCGAAATATTTTGATTCTGAAAAATAAACAAGATAATAAATGCTATAAAGCACAGTTTCCAAAATATATTTCAGGAAAAAAAATGCCTCTGTAATTATTTAAAAATTGATATCATTTTTTTTTTTTTTTTTTAATATTTTACATGCTAAGAGATTTTTCTCTTGTCAGAGGCATAGCTATTTTTTTCAGTGACTTTGCCGCCCTTTCTGTGTGCCAAGAATGAAACATGTTTAATTCTAAAATTTTAAAACATCAATTTGGCACCCCTGGATTGCTGCACCCGGGGATAGATGTTCCTCCTTGCTCCACCCTAACTACGCCACTTCTCTGGTAATTGTTTCAGAATATTTAAATATGTACCAGTTTTCTCTCGAAAATTCTCTTTACTGTTATCTTTTCTGATTTCTTTTTTTTTTTTTTTTTCAAAAATCTTCTAGTTTTTTTATTTTACAGAGTTGGTAGGGATAATTTTTCTTTTGGATTTTAGACTTGCACCTCAGAAGGTCTAAAGTCAAGATTTGTAGGTTTTAATTTTGAAGGCAAGATTTATAGATGCACAATTTCCAGAAAATTGTGATGAAATGAAAAGTATCTTAATGGTATTAACATATAATGGATGTGTTTTATAGGAAATTTATGATAAATTA
Organism: Stegodyphus dumicola; assembly: GCF_044657685.1. Classification (NCBI taxonomy): domain Eukaryota; kingdom Metazoa; phylum Arthropoda; class Arachnida; order Araneae; family Eresidae; genus Stegodyphus; species Stegodyphus dumicola. The sequence continues at coordinate 12,152,276 of NC_140772.1, read as the reverse complement.
CATATTTTTAGGAAAATTGTTGGAAGAAAAGTGAAAAGAAAATTATTTGCATTTTCTCGTTTTGATCCCAGAAGGCTTTCTCTTAATATGTTTATCTTCCCTTTATTTTCTTATCTTTACAATTGACACAAAAATCAAAGCAATTAAAGAAAGTAAAGAAATTTAAAAATGACAATTAGTTACAAGATCCATTATTCATCATGTCTCTCAGTGCCTGCCCTAAATTCTAAAAATTTTGCGACTTTGGCTTCGGTGCTAGTCTTGGCCTTATATCAGTGTATATTTGTTTTCCATATTCATATTGTAAAGAAATAAAACTAGCAGTTTTCTCGATACATTCTAAGTACAATCAGTTCTTTAGAATAATAACAATCCTTAAGTTTGAAAATTCTAAAATGAAGAGGAAATTCATTGAAAAAGAAATTGGTTTTATAAAGAAGGAGAAAATTATTTTTCAAAGGTACATTGTTGAAATATTAACAAATTAGGAGATGAAGCAAAGACTACTGGGAACATTGATTTGTTTATTGAAAGAAATAAACTTAGAAAAGATGCTAAAGAGAAGGAAATCTATGTAAATTAGCTAAAATACTGGATTATGGTCAAATTAAAAAGATGCATAAACATTTTGTAGTTTTTCTTGCTAATGTCATTTTAGAATCAGTTTCACAAATTATAACTGCTCTTAAATGCTTAGTGCTTTTCTAATGGACATTTTTTAGAAATAAAAAATATATAATTGTAACAATGTAAATTTTTTATTACTAAGAATATCTAACTACGTAATTTGATTATTTGCAACTAACTGCTCACACTTAGAAATTATATCTACATGCTAAGATGAGTTATCTCCTTTCCTTAATCCTTATTATGTATGCAAAATACAACACAAAAATGTAAAAATTAACACAAAAATTTATTCCTTGCAGCTAATGAGACCTTAAAATAATACAAAACAACCTATCGTCTCTAATACTTCAGTGGCTTATTAGAACTTTATATTAAATACTGTATATTAACTGGGTTACAATTTCAGCAAATATACACAAAGCTATGACATTTACTGGGTCAAAGGGCAACTAACTTTCAGCACATATCAATATTAGGCATTCACATCTGTTCTGATCTGCGGCTCTCTGTCTTTAAGCAAGCAAGTGTGGTGGCACCAAGAAACCTGCTGTTTTGAGTCATGCTGATTATTATTTTACTTAACACTTTAACTTATAATATTTGACATATACCTGTAGATTGAGCAAATATGTGATGACATAAGGCAAAAAAGAAATAATTGATGTTAATCTAACTATTAGAAAACATTAAACAAAGAGCCACTAATTTTCTGTAAAATATGTAGGCTTATTATAAGTGCAAAATGTTAATCTTTCAATAAATTTTTTAATTTAATTCTAATTACTTCAAAAAACATGAAAAATTAATTTTGTTATTGAATTTGTTTTACATTAAACACAATCTAAGTTAAATATTAGATTATTTTTAATAATCTAATATTTAACTTACATTATGTTTAATAATAATGCATCCTACTTACAGATTTATTTTATTCTTACAAATTGCATAAGCAAAGTTCAGGTGTAGGTTATTGCTTTAGTTTATTCAGTTCTTATTTGCTTGATAGGTCCTTGAATTTTTTTTGTTGATGGACCTTAAAATTACTTAATTTCTAGGTGTTCCTACGTTCCGCATATCTATGAACTCCATCTGCATTATTTTCCCCTGCACACATGGAATAGCTCACATTCTTGTAGAGCACTCAAATGCACTTATTCACTCAAATGTTTTCTAATTTAGCTGCTGTCAACTCATGACTAGGTTTGTGTCATTGTTTGATTAGCTGTTCTGTTTCCATTTGCAAGCCTATAGATATAGAACTTGTTTTGCAAACTCTGCAATCATGTAGTCAAGCATTCTGCTTGAAATCTGCACTGAGAAGGATGATTTGTGCTGTGACGATTATGTGCATAGAGATGGTAGAGGCATGTTGAGAATCTTCTCAACATCCCATCTTCTATCTTTATGTGCCATTTTGGCAACAATGTGAGTTTCCAATCAGCATATTTGCATTGAAACAAATATGCATAAGTAAAGATTATTAGACATTAAGCAAGCTAAGTAAAGTCATTAGCTAAAGATAGTGACTTTACTTAGAAGAGCCTGATTTCATGTTAAAATGTAAAAATTGTCTAATTAGCTTTAGGCATTCTCCCTGGTTAAGAGTTTTAGAGCATTCTGTGATCATGGTCTGTTTGGTATATTTTTGCAGATGAATTAGTTACGCTTCTTTAGTTTTCTTGTAGTTAAGCCCTTTGATTCCTTATGGCTGGAGATAAAATCAGAAATATTAAGGAATTGTTGGTTGATATTACACCTTCCCTGAACTGGAGCTCTTTTGTGAAAGACACATTTGTAATTTACAGAGATCTTCTGTAGCTGGTAATGGAAGTTGCTATTTTTGTAATATCTGGTAATGTTATTGGGTAAATTATTACCTTTATTGGAGAAGTCAAACATGAATGCTGATTCTTGTCATTTGACTTCTCCAATAATCATTATTCGGCATGTTTTTACAAGCTGAGTTATTACCTGCTAATAAGTTCACTTTCTTTGGCATTGAGATTGTTATTTGTGTAGGAAATGCATATGAAAATTCTTATATTTTAATGCATTGCTGTTAAATTAAACTAATGCAACAGACTGAGTATAAATAACATGTTGTGTTTGAGATTTATAAGATTATGGGTGACACTTAACACTGTGTGTTGTAATGTTTACATTCCATATGCTTATAATATAAACAATATTATACATAAAACAATGGCTGATATTTTGTATATTTTGTTTGAATGTCTACTTTCATATATTGTTTCACGAAAATATAGTAAATTTAAATAATTTTCTTGTGCCATTGCTGCAAGGAATGATATTTGAATTTAACAAATATTCTCTATTCGTATAAAACTAATATAAATTAAGAAATTTTAATTGCAAAAATAAAAAATTAATTATTGCTGCGAACTAATTTACAATACCATTTAAATTCTAAGAGCATGTGTAAATTAAGTGCACATATTTAAAACCATGAAAAAATATATAATTCCAAATATTAATCTCAAAATTTTTTTTACAGAATTTTTAAGACCAAATTAATTTGCATAAGTGAATAATTGTTCATTTAAAAATTAGGAAGTAAAATGACTAGGAATTAAATTATTAATTAAATGTCAATATAATTAAGAGTAGAAAACCAAATTTTTTAGAAAACCAAAGTAATTTAGAAACTCTTGCCTACTGAAAACTTCTCCTACATGAATATTTTAATTAAATAATTAAATTTAATTAAAATATTAATTAAATATTTAATTATTAATTTAAATTAAAATAATAATTAAATGTCTATAATTAAGAGTAGAAAACCAAATTCCAGTAGAAACCAAAAATAGTTAAGAGTAGAAAACGAAAATTTTAATTAAATAATTAAATTTAATTGACATTTAATTAAAATATTAATTAAATGTCAATATAATTAAGAGTAGAAAACCAAAGTAATTTAGAAACTTGCCTATTGAAAACTTTCTCTACAGGAATATTTTAATTTCTAGTTATTTTACTTGCTAAATTTCTCAAAATTCCTACTAATTTAAATTTGTTTTTTAATAATTGACAACATTTTTTTTTTTTTTTTTTTTTTTTAAATTTTACTGTACCCTAGCCTATATGGATGACAAAACACAAATTGAGTAATTGAAGAGTTAGGTTTGGAGCCAACTATCCCTAAGTCTGTCTCCTGCCTGCTCAACAATTATTCACTTATGCAAATTAATTTGGTCTTAAAAATTCCTTAAAAAATATTTGAGATTAATTTTTTGGAATTATCTATTTTTTCATGGTTTTAGATACATGCACTTAATTTACATATGCTCTTAGAATTTAAATGATACTGTAAATTAGTTTGCAGTAATAATACATTTTTTTATTTTTGAAATTAATTTATATTAGCTTTATAGAAATAGAGAATATTTGTTAAATTACTTTCATATATTTATGCATTTTTCACTGCCTGTTTTCTGTTATATGTAGTTGCTAATGTTTAATGTTCTTTATGAATATATTGAATTTTTCACATGAAAAATCATTGAAACTAAAAACCAGTGTAAATTTTTTAACATTTTATTCTTTGATTATTTAGGCTAAAATTATGAGAAAGAAAACTGATATTGCCCACTCGAGAACTGAGTGCAGTATATTGCGGAGAGTCCATGTAAATACAAAAATTTATAGTTTTCTTTGTATTAAATAGATGTATATGTATATTTTTCTCTTTTAAATTTTTTTACCGAGTTAATTCCTTTGTTTTCATGTTAAAGATTTAATTTTTTACTAATTTAGTTTTCTTTCTTGCTGTGCTATTTTACTTTGTATACATTACCTGACAGAGAAAATGCAATACCAAGTCTGGTTGTACAATTTGCAAACTGCAAAGAATATGCAAATGAATGATTAATGGAAATGTTCTGAAATGCAATTTTATCACATGATAAATTAAGTCAGACTCTTTCATCTTCTTTTCATTTTCAAACGAATAGCCAGTTTTAAAAACAGAAAAAATATAAAGTTGTTCTTTTTGGAAGAAAGAGAGAGAAGACAACTTTGCCTTCATTCAGCTTAAATGTAATTTATTTAATTTTTCCTATCTCATTTTAGCTTGAACAAAAGTCTTTCAACATAGCTAAAATTAAAAGTTAAAATACTGTCTATGATGAATGCATAGTTACTGCCAACTGCAGACACTGCATTGCCTGATATGGTGAGCTTGAATGGAAAATTGAAAACAGTTTTATTCATTTTCATAATAGTAATGAAACTGTGTTTTGTTTAGAACTGGGAAAAAAAAATAATATTTACGTCAGAGCTAATGTCTGTGCCAAAGATGAGATGTTTATTGAAGCAAAAACCTTTTTTCGAATACTTTTTGATTCTTTACTTCTTTAAACTGTTTCATCAGTTTTTATAAAACAGCAGGAATGCTAGAAATGAAAAATTTTTAAGGTTCAAGGTTCCAATTTTTTTAAATTGGAAAATTTTTATAAAGGGCTTAAATTTTTACTATAAAATTAATTCTCAGGTAAAGATGGATTCTCAGGTAAAGATATGGTAAAGATGCATAAGCAGACTTAGGAAAAAAGCTCTCTCATCACTTATTTATTTAAATATTGAAAAAAAAATATTGTAACACTTTTTTACTTAATGCTACATGTTTCAAATCCATATTTTTTAAATTATTTCAACATATTTGATAAAACATTTTACAGCTCAAAGCATTTCAAAATTTAAAAAAAAAATAATCATCTTCTTTTGTTTCAATCATGTTTCTTAAACTGTTTGAGTCCAATAGTCAGTAAAATTCTTGTCAAGAAATGCCAAGTAGTCATTTACTTTAATACTGAAATACAGTGAAGTTGCATGATACTATTTGCTTTAATTAAAATACTACCTAATTTTAATATATTGAGTGACCCATAAGTCTGTTAACATTTGAAAATTCAATAGTTCACTGAATAATGCAGTAAAGGAAGTAAAAATAGACACATATGCATGAAATGTCATGGGGTTTTATTGAAAGAAAAAAAGATGCTTAAAATGACCAACAGATGGGCACTTCTTATGATAACAAAAGCAATAATTAGCATAACAATTGATTTTTTAGCAAAGATTATTGTCTTAATAACAAATTTTCAACATGTTGGCCATCATTCACCAACAATACTTATATAGTCGAGGGAAAGTGTTATGAACAGCACTGTACAGCATATTTGTAGGTATGGTGAGAAATTGCCATCAGTTGTTGTCTTGTAGTATCCCTAATGAGGTCAAACGATCACAGTAGACATGTAATTTCAGGTAACCTCACGATGTGGGCAAGGAATCGTTCACATGCGTAGCAATGTGGGGTGAAGTGCCATCCTGCACAAAAGTCATACCCTCTAACAGGTCTTTATTAGCCAGGCTAGAGATAATGCGATTCTGCAACATATCAGTGTACCTCTCATCCATCGCACTGCCAGTTTGAGTAGCAGAACAATGCATTTTCTTGAAGAAAAAGTGGTCCAATAATAATTGATATGATAAATCTGCAACACACCATGACCAACACCCGTACGCAAGAATAGAAAAGTGACAAAATCATAAAGGGAATGATACTCTCTTTTACTACAACTCATTTTATACACAATTCTCAATGCGGTGTCACTGTCATTTTGCTGCCCAGTGTCGTATGCTAGCTTTTTTTTTTTTTTTTTTTTTTTTTGTATTTTTTCTTTCAGTAAAACTCAATGCCAATTCAAGCATGTGTGTCAGTTTTTATGTCTTTACCTTCATTATTTCATAAATTATTGAATTTTCAAATGTTAATAGACCTATTGGCCATCCAATGCATATAAATACATAAAGAAACTTAATAAGAGGCAAAAATAAAAAACAAATTTTTTATACCCGTCCTGCATTATAGCTGCAGGATTGAAGTAAAATAAACTTCTAAGCATCTAAAGTAAAATTTTGCATTTTTTGTTTTTGAATTTGTGTACTACATTGATTCTTTTTTAAATTTTGAATTGTTTAGATTTTGTGTTAAACCTCTTATACAAGGATGCAATGATTAATATTGCTAAAGAATTGCCTTGCTTTGACTCCAGTTTACTTTTACATTAGATGCTTTATAATATATATATACACATATGTATATATATATTATATACACATATGTATATATAGAGAGAGAGAACACATGTTTGGGAAATGACGATAAAAGTAACTAGAACAAATTATATTACTTATATACAGTCTGTAAAATTATGAAAAAAGGAATGAGGAAAAGAATAGGTATCAATAAAATTTAGCTCATAGACTTTGGCACATTCCAAACACACATTCAGTTGTGCTTTGTGATCAAATGTAATGCCGTATTTTAATATAAAATCTGTAATATAATACAGTACAAAGTCCATAATCGGGACTCACGGTGATTCCAGGTTAGGGGTTACTCTAGATTATAGATCATCAATTTAAATCTGGTAAGATGGAATGCAGAAATTATACAATTAAAAATATGAAACCGTAATTTATGAAATAACGAGCAATTATGATCTAAAGGGTATCAAAATTTGCAACAAAAAAAAAACTTACTATTTATTTGTTTACTTTAGTAAACATTTCTATCATTTAGTAAACATTTGTAAGTTGTTTATGTTGCTTCGTTTTTTTGTGCTGGTACTTTCCTCTTCAATTCTATGAATAGATATAATTTCTTGTTCAGTTACAAAGTTCCACTGTTCAAGTCCTGTAAAGGCCCATCCACACTCGAAACGTAGCTGACGAACGCGCTTTTACATTAACAGTCAAGTCGTCATTCTAGTACTTGGTATTTACTGCTAAGAGTATTAACCAATAATTATCCGGCCTCAGATTAGCAGCATTTAATTTTAATTCAGATATTAGCATTTAATTCAGATATTAGCATTTAATTTTTTGAATAGAGCTGCGTAAGCACCGTGCCCTCGGGCAAAAGAAACATAGGTGGCAAAGCAGGGTAAATTAAGGTGAGATAACTATTAAAGTATAAATAATAATTTGCATACAGAGTAGGTGCATGGAGCTTGATTCGGTGCAGTAGAGAGCAGAGCTGGAGCAAATCGCATGTATTCGTTACCGAGTAACGGGTACATCGGTTGACTCGAAGTACCTATTCGGTACTCACAAATTCATTTCGTTACTCGCATCTGTTCGTTACTCGCATCTGTCGTACGATGCGGTTTGTTCGAGTACAAATGATGCGGTTTCTATGCGAATACGAATGATGCGGTTGCTGTTCTAATACGAATGATACGGTTGCGTATGCGCTCATATTATATTTATTATATTGCGTATTATATTGCGTATGCGCTCACAATGCGCTCATATTTTTCATAGATAATTTTGAATTTTTTTGGGCATCGGGCAAATTCTTGTTTACATTATGTGTTTTAGTTGAAATACTATTTAGTTGTTGATATTTAAGAAAATGAGCACTTTTGATAGCGTGAAGCGTTATTTTGTATTTGCTTTTTACTATTGCTATTTATGTTTGTAATTTGAAAATTTAGATTCTTCTTCTTTTTTTTTTTTTTTTTTTTTTTTTCCTTGAGCGTGCCATAGTCAGATTTTATTGATTTGAAATATTTATATACTGCACTTAGGTATTGTTTATATAAGAATATGTAGGTTAATATAGGTTCTTTACTTCCTTGTATCAAATAAAATGGTAGTAATTATTGTAATTGAGAAAACTTTTGGGTATCATATTTAACGGAAATATCCGTTTTTGACGATTACGGAAACCATGTGAATTATTTTTTGGGCTGACGCCTGTATGTACGAACACAATGGAGGACTCTCTCTCTCTCTCTCTCTTTTTTTTCCAAAAAAACTTATTGTTAAATGTAATCCCATTTACTCTAAGCTGATACTTATGACTAATGATTATGACTCTAAGTTGATACTTGAAAGGGATTTTTTTTTTCGTGATGTGTAAGTACGTATGTATGCATTTTACATAACTCAAAAACGGTTAGTTATAGAACGTTGAAATTTTGTATATGGGTCCGTTATAACATCTAGATGTGCACCTCCCTTTTTATTGCAATCGGTAATACTACCAAACGTAAAATGTATATATATATCAAATAAATTATAATTAAATGTAAAATACACACACACACACACACACATATATATACATATATATATATAATAAATGCCAAGTAAGGCGAAAAAAAAGCTTTGGCTTTTATTTTATTTAATTATCACTAAATAAGTTACTTGACTTTTATTTTCGCAATCATCGGCTGTAGTCAGGAATTTAAATAATTTTTAAAATTAGAAGTGCTGGAGCTCTATGGAAGGCCATCAGGAAAGATGATTAAATAAATAAATAAAAACAAAAAATAAATAAAATAACTATTACAATAATAAAATAATTAACTACTAGAATATTAAATGATTATTATTATAATTCAATAAAAATTTAATTAATTCTTAAATTAATGCTGAATAACTAAGTAATGAGATAAAATACCAGACATCGTCTTGTTTGGGGGCTATGGCTAAAATTGCAATTTAAGAACTAAGCCGAGCATTAGCTAAATTTAGGCTTTTGAAGAGCAAATAATGTACTGTTTACCAGAGTATAGATAGAAATTTGGTTATGTAGCCCATTCTTCTAAAACGACGTTTCGTATCTGCCTTCCACCACCAATTCCTTTTTTTTTTTTTTTTTTTAATTTTTTTTTAGTTTCGGTTTATTCGGTTACAGCAAAGCACACTAGGGCTACTGCCTACGGGGAGGGAGGCCTTCGTGTAGGATTTTTTAAAGGGAACTGACTCATACGCAAGTTACACACGGGAATAACAATGAAAACGCCCATGCAGCTAGCCGTTAGCCTGGAATTGAACCCCGGACCGAACTATCAGTGCTCAGCGACTTTACCGCTCCAGCTCTGGTGGGCTCTTTTTTTTCTTTTCATTCGCTGTTTGAAAAACGGGTGCTCACTTTACGATAAAGTAAGCACCTGTTTACTTCAATTAAATCGGTTAGACGATATGACTCTTCCTACTTTAATCTCACTTAGCTTTTGATTTCTAATATTGATTCAGTGTTTTTTTGTAAACAAAGTATTCTGATTAGAATAATAGATTTCAAACATGTTCAAAAGGTGTGTATCTGAATATAATTAGGTTTTTATAACATAGGGCACATTTTATTAGTTTCCCATAGTTCTAAAGCAATTGAACCACAGCATCGCTGTTTTGAAAGAAAGTAAAAATGTGAGAAATGTATAATGAACATTAATATACAGGCTTTATTAAAAGTAGTCAGCCTTTTAAAACGTGACCGTCTATGCTTTTAGAGGATTTTTGGAGCTCTGTGCATTTGCTCTGGCATCTTAAAAAAGTGATGTTCAATATCAACGTATGTTTATGTTCTCAAAAATACAGGTCTCTTTTAGAAAGCGATCTCTTAGAAGTCGTCAATAAATGATTCAGTATAGTTATTTTCTAATAGACCATAGAATAAATTTATTTTAACGTCAATTTAAAAATGGCTGCTTGTACTAAGAGTTAAGAGAAATAAGACTCTAATTTTTCTTTCGCAATTAGCTATCATGCCAGCTGAATTGTTTTCTGCATAACCTTTTTGTGTATAATTGAAATATTTAGCTATCCATTCAACAAATATACAACAAATGTAAGACAAATCACTAAAAAAATTTAAATTTGGAACATTAATGATAATTTTTTGCTATACATAAAATATTATTAATGAATGATGAATTTATATCATATTATATATAAATCAAAATTTAAACTCCTATTCCTTTACAATAAATTGAAGAAAAGCTATAAAGTGAATTAATTTTTAAAACCAAAACGAAAATAAAAAAAAAAATTTTTCATATACCTAGAATCTAAAAATGACGAATGCTGAATTTTACGACTCATGTGTGTATGGGTGTATTTAATTATGGCAAGGATCACTATGGCTATCTGCCTAAGGGGGGATGGCTTCGTGGAGGACTTTCTAAGGGAAACTGGCTCGTATACACGTTACAAATGAGGAAAACCACGAAAACACCCATGTAGCCGGACCGTTCGCGGGATTCGGACCTCGGACCGAACTATCAGTGTTCAGCGACTTTACCGCTCGGCCGCTGGTGGGCCGTTTTACGACTCATATAATAATAAATGCATATTCATATTGTAATAGAAATTTTGTTAGAAGTCTAGCATATGTATAGTTATTTGTGATCTTTTAAAACTGTCGTAACATGATGCATATTTATCATTATCGTGAACCAAAACAGTATGCTTTACATCCTTACAAATATACGTGATAGATTTTAATATTTATTTCTGCATATACTTACGTTTCCCAAAGACACGAAAGCAAGTCAAACAGATTTTTGTTGTATTAAGCAGACTTAAGTTCTCTGTTAGCTAGTGTAACATAATTTCGGATGTTAGTGTAACATAATTTCGGATTCTATGAGCCTTCCAGAATTATTAGCAAAATAGTGGAAACGTCTTTACAAAGTGTTTTTATAGGCAAGCAGCAGATGTACACTGAGCAGTGATCAACTGATATATTTCTTAAATGATTTGGTTTAGTTGATTATGACAAAACACACTGGGGCTATGTGCCTAAAAGGAAAAATGCCTTCGTAGAGCACTTTCTTAGGAACGCTGGCTCGTATGGTACGTGGTAAGCTGGCTTGTAAGCTAGTACGGGAAAAAAACCACGAAACGCTTATGAAACCAACCCGTTTGCCTGAGATCGAACTCAAGTCGGAACTACCAGTGTTCAGAGATTTTACAGCTCGACCGCTAGTGGGCCATTTCTTAAATGAATAAAGGTATACTCATAGCATTATGAAATAACACTGATTGAAATATTTAGTGCTTCACTATTATCTCTAATAAAGTAACATAAAACTTTCCTTACCTTTTATAGATTTCTAAATTTCTTTTAAGTTCGTATTCGTACTTAACCTATACATTTGCGAATGTTTTTATCGATTTTATTGTTAAGTGTAAAAAGCAAGTTGACATTTATAATATAGCATTCCTTGTCTCAACAAATAACAGTCTCAACAAGGAGTTTTTGGAGAGAGGATGAATCGGGGAAATTTCACCCTTTCGTCATTAGCGGTTCTGATGAAGGGAATGGGGGAAGCAGCAAACGAATTAACGAATAACGGACAAATAACGAAAGCTAATCTTTAATGCGGTCTCCCAGTTTCTGTATTTGCATTTGGGAAAGTTTTATGGTCATTATGAAAAAGTGAAAATTTGATATGGATTCCGCATGACTTCCTTCTACGACTAATTAAATTATGCTTATTTTTACTGCACTTCATTTAAACTTATTTCCTCGAATTATTCTAACTCAATTAAGCGATACCCGAAGGCAAGTTACACATGGTATCAAACATTGCAAATCTTGAAACTAAATTTCCCGGTCAATCTTTGTCCTACGGGACTCAAACTTCTTGTATTTTTATTTTTTCATAACAAGTATAAAACTTTGCCAGATATAAATATAGAAACCAGAAGACGACATTAAAAGTTAGATTTCATAATTTGTCCAAAAATTTTTTTTTAATTTGACATATTTTCGTCATTTAAAATACTTCTGTATTTTTGTTGCACCGTATTTAAACTTGCTTCCTCGAGTTATTGACATTAAATTACATTAATTCCATTATCTATCGGAAAATAATTATAGCAAGTCATCTACTTACGACATCTCTAAGAGGTCACCTTTTATGACATCTCTATTTTTGGGAACATAAACAAACATTGGTAATGAACATCATCTTTGTAAGACCACCACATGTAAAATCCTCTAAAAGCATGAATGGTTGCATTTAATGAGGACCCATTACTTTTAATAAGGAATGTAACATTAATCTTAATTATACATGTTTTTGATGTGTGTGCCAAAATAGTGATAACGTACTTCTGTTGCTTTAGAAATGTGTGATATTAAAAAAATGCATACTATACAACAAAAATGTTATTATATTCAGATACGCACCTTTTGAACACGTCTGAAATTCATTATTCTGCTCAACATAATTTGTCTGCATAAAATATTAAATAATATTAAAAAATCAAAAGCTAAGTCGAAGTAGAAACAGTCATCTTTTCTAAACCATTTTAATTGAAGTAAACAGACGTTCGCCTTATCGTAAAGTAAACACATATTTTTCAAACATCGGATGAAACGGGAAAGAGAGAATTGGTGGGGGAAGGCAGCGAACGAAATAACACTTTTTCGAGCTGGGGATGAAATGAGAAAGGACGAAACGATACTAAGCCAATAAGACAAGATCTGGTATTTTACTTTATTATTTAATTAGTCATCATAAATTTAAAAATTATTTTAATTTTTATTTGTTTTTACATTTTTATTAAATTGTACTTATAAGTATTTTATATTTCAGTTGCTAATTATTATGTTACTTTAATTATTCATTATTTTAATCACTATTTTTTATTATTTTAATTATTAAGTTTTTTAATAAGTAATTTTTTTATTATTTTAATTACTAATTCATGTTATTATTGTAATATTTATTTCCTTTCTTTCTTTATTTTTTATTTTATATTTTCCTGTTTTCCTGACTGCCTACCGTACACCCTTCTGACTTTAGAAACTAAGCCCTGACAGCAATAGAAAATTTAATAATGAATCATATCCAGTGCACCAAAAAATAATAGCCAAAATAAAGTGAATTATTTCTACCCAAAAATGCGACGCAAAACTCCCTATCGCAGCACTACCCAGTTCCAGTGGGGTAGAATAGCTCAGGTGATTCAATGCAATACGACGTTTCAAGGCCCTTTTTAGGGCCGTAGACCGATAAAAAAGAGTCAGGATACGGATACCGATCGATTTTACCGAAAGTAACGAGTAACGATACGATAGTAATGAGTACTGGTTCACCGAGTAACGAATACATACGGGTACACAATTTCTCGTTACTTCTTTTTCATTCATTCATTACAAATTAAGCCGAAATATTGCATTTGATGCAACGTGTCCGGCTCATGACAAGTACGCCCAAAGGGCACATGACATAAAAGTGTCTGGACCGAGTGATAGGAGGCAATAGGAATTGAAATAAAGAGGGAGTGACCACATGTCGCCACAAGCAGAGAATCGAACTTAAAGCCCAAGAACAGGAGAGGCTGCAATGTGTGGAGTGTCAGAGTTAAAGTTGTTCATGATAGGTATGCTACGAAAAAACATGATATATTAGCAAAATACAATTTTATTACATAAGATAAATACAATAAGAGCATATACAATACAAAATACAAAAGAATACGAGTTATAATACGAAAATTTATGTACAATATATACAAAAAAGATGAAGTTGCATGAAAGACTGTTTAAGTAGGAAAATTAGTGTCCCTGGTAAGGAAGGCCGCTAATGGTCTGACTTTGATATCTTCAGGAAACACGGTGTAGTCGAAAACTTTAAAGTAATTCATGTACGAGCAATTTCTCGCCTTATCAAAAAAATTTCCGATTTGCATTATGGAGGAAATTCTAGATATTCTCTATTTTTAAATCTCTGTGTAGAGTTTCATTGGAAACATAAAAATGAGCATTCGCGATTTGCCTTAAAAATTTGCTTTGAGTGATCTGTAATTTCTTGATTTCATTTTTCGAATAAGTCGCCCAGGCTGGAGACGCGTAAGAAAAGATAGGCCGAATAATGGCAGTATAAATATGTCTTTTTCTTCGTTGGTCAAGTTTTGAATTTTTTCCGATTAATGGAATAAGATCTCTGATAGCCGCAACTGTTTTGCCTCTTACTTTTTGGATGTGGTCTTTCCATGTGAGTTTATTGTTTAATACAACACCAAGGTATGTAGCTTTGTTTACAAATGGACTTCTAGAGTGCCTTTTTCCTATAATTATAAGCTGGGATTTTTGTGCATTGATGGCTATGCGCCATTTTGTGCACCATTGCTCAATTTCTGGAATTTTATCCTGCAATTTATAAATGGCAAGTTCTTGATTGTGAGACTTGTATGCAAGCGCCGTGTCATCGGCGTAACATCCTAAATAAAAATTAGGGTGTGTGCATATTTTAGGGAAATCAGCAACATAAAATATAAAAAGAATTGGTCCCAAAATTGATCCTTGAGCTACACCAGCATTGAGTCTTCTGGGATCAGAGTTGTCGTTACCAATATTGACAAAGAATTTTCTGTGTTTAATAAAAGAATAAATGAGTAATATCAGATCTCTGTCAAAATCCAAGGATATAAGCTTGAGAATAAGCCCCTCATGCCAGACGCAGTCGAAAGCTTTCGCCACATCCAGCATGAGTAAGGCGACACTCTGATGTTTGAAAAGTGCAGAACCGATGTATTCACATAGTCGGACAAGCTGCTTGGTCGTAGACAATTTCTTACGGAAGCAAAACTGTTCAGGAGGTATCTTATCCATGTAAGGCTCGATTCTCTTACAGATAACAAGTTCGTAGATTTTGCCCAGACCGGGTAGTAAGCTAATTGGTCTGTAACCCTCCGGGGAGGTAGCATTTTTACCAGGCTTGGGTAATAAAATTACTTTAGCAGTTTTCCATTTATCGGGGAAATAATTATTTTCAAGACAGGCATTGAAAATGCTGACATATTTCGTGATAACATTAATAGGCATGTTTTTGATAGCGACGTTGGTGATGTTATCAAAACCGGGAGCTTTTCTATTCTTCATTCTTTTGATAATCTCCTTAACTTCATTAGGTGAAGTATAATTAGTCTTGTTTTTGGGTCCCGGGCCATTAATCCAGTCTTGAATAAAATATCTAGTGTCATATGAAAATAAAGGGTCGCTTGGATCTTGGTTAGGAACAAATTGTTTTTCTAAAAAGTCAGCCATTACATTGGCTTTGTCTTTGTTAGTGACGGCTATAATATTATCACCGTAAATTGGTTTATTGTTCGGCTTTTTGCCTCGAAGATTCCTTGCAAAAGACCAGAATGCATTATTCGGTTCATTGAATGTTTCAATTTTTGCGTTCCAACACTCATCTCTGTGTTTATAAATACTTTTCTTTATTTCTCAGTTCAGTTTATTTAACTCTTTTTTGATTCTAGGATCCCAGGCAATATGCCATCTTTTGCGCAGTTTGTTTCTTTGTGAAATCAGGTTTCTAATGTTACTAGGCAATCTAGCACTGTACTTATCAGCAGGAATTTTCTTAGTAGCCCTGTTATATGCACTAAGTATGCTATTATTGAGAACATCAATTGCATAGTCAATATCAAATTTTGTTTTAAGTTGCTTAATAGCCGGAGGGTTTTCAATGAGAAAATTATAATATTTATTCCAGTCCGTAGTGATTTTAAATCTTTCGTCAGTGTTTTTATTTGTACCAAGCGTAGCTAAAACCGGCACATGATCTGAAGTTAATTCAACTTTCACATCAAGATAAATCGGGATTGAAGTGGTGGTAAGAAGAACATCCAGGATGTCTCCTTTTCGAGGGTCATCAGGAAGATAGAAATATTCAGTAGGAGCATAAAAATAAATAGGATAATTATTAATAAATTCTAGTAAAAGTTCTCCATTTCTGTTGGTGCGTCTGCAACCCCACTCTACATTCTTCGCGTTGAGATCGCCAGCCAAGATGATATGTTCTGAATTAGGCAGCAATTGAGCGAGTTTATGCTCATCAATAGGAATGTGTGGAGGGTTATACAATGCAATGAAATAAATTATGCCATAATTTGGTAATAAAACAGAAGCTGTAACAGCTTCGTAGCCGTTTCCTCTATCTTCGCTAATCAGGCATGATTGCAAGGAGTGCTTAACGTACGTTACTTCTACAGCACTAGCAGAGATACATGGGAGTAGTTAAAGTTACGTGATCAGAAGTCTTGATTCTGATTTGTGGGATGTGAATTGCAAAAGCATTCGATAAAGCATTTTTTAAAGATTGTTCAGGAGTCTATGAGGCTAATAAACAGGTACTTCAGATAAAATACATTCATCTTCATAGAAAATTAAATGCAAAGTAAGAAAACACACTGTAGAATAACAGGCGAATTTCATTCTTCATAGAGGGGCGTGTCCTCACGTGACACTAAGCTGTAGGATTGAAATGACACACGAACATCGAAAGAGTAGTTTTTAGTGTAAAAAGCACATAATTCAGAATGAAAAATATTATTTAGCAAAGTCCAACGGCTAAGTAAATCAAAGTCCTGGCTTTGAAGAAAGTCCGTCTTTGAAGTAAAAAAACAGAACGCGGCGTGCTTGGGTGGTCACCCTCCCAAGTACTGACCGTCGATGCTGCTGCTTCGAAACAATCATATGATGCAATGCAAAAAATCTTGATTAAAATGAAGAAGAGAAAATTAAAATTTATATACAATATGTACAATCTCCATTTAGAATTATGGTGGATCGTTCGCGGTCTTTTCACCGTATTTTCTTACGTAGGGTCGTAATTTACAAGTGATTTTATGTTTTCATGTTGTGAATTTGCTATACTTTCGAAGAAGTTATGTGCAGATCTCAGGATAGCATCCTGAAATTCTGGTATGTTGAGATCTTCGTAGAGTTGATTATTTCGAATGAACCATGGGGCGTTTGTCATGGCCCGAAGGATTTTGTTTTGGAGAACGCTGAGTTTTTTCCTAGTTGTTTTGTTTGCCGTAGCCCAAGCAGAAGAATCGGTCTAATTAAAGTAAGGAAAAGAGTCCTTTTCGTGTTGAGATTAAGTTTTGATTTCCTTCCAATAATCGGATAGATAGCCATAAAGGCGGCATTGGCTTTATTGCAGATATAGTCTATGTGATCTTTGAAATTTAATTTGCTGTCTATATAGACGCCCAGATACTTGTAGCTATTTGCTTGAGGAATCGGGTTATGAAGGTTCACCGTTTGATATTGTGCCTGCTTCCGATCTGTCTCTGGAGTACGTCCGTTCAACGTGGTTTGCCTGTGCGAACACGTGCATTGCTTATCTGACTGCATCAGCATTTTTTAATGCTATTTATGGTTTGTATGATTTGTGAAATGCTGATACGCTTTCACTAATTTATTATTTTCGATTATTTTTGGCCTTTTGAGTTTTAATTATGAAATTTAATACCGCGTGTCTTGCCAAATAGCCTAATTGCTGGTTACTTGTTTTTTGCCATATTACGATAAATTTCGCTTTACTGCGCGATTTAAATTAATCAGATAAATTTTCTCTGTTCTGCGCAAATTTTTTGGATTTTATAACGCACGTAGTTACCTCCAAGATTTCACTTCAGGTGACTGTCAGGGGCCTCGTGTGTTTTCCGCCTACACATCCGGCTGTCGAGCCAGGGCTCCATTCCGGGGTGTAGGACTACTGCCTTATGGGCGCTGGATTTCTGGATTTCTCTGCGTTTTGCTTTGGCTTAGCGCGACCATGGAGAGGCTCGTAGAAAGTTACAAATTACAAATACATGAGTTGGAACAACTCAAATTGGATAAAGGTGAACTCACAGAAATTGAAACAAAATTCTTAAATTTTTTGTTAAGCTCACTTGAAATTGTCAATGCACTACTTACTCAAAGTAAAACTGACTCAGTTTTAAGTCAAGATAAGACACAACCTCAAATTCCAACCACAAGTAAAAATTAGGAAGAAAATGAGAGGGCACGTAGCCCAATTAGTATTCATGATAACACAATTGTTACTGATGATGAAAAAACATTAGATAAAGATTCTAGCTCTGACGAAGACTATCCACAACGTTTTGGAGACAAAACAGTCCGAACAAGAAATCCCAGACAGGGTTTTAAAAAGATTAAATTAGATAATTTCACGCAAATCATTTCACCAGTTATTACTCAGAAAGATAACAATGGTACGATCGTACCGCAGGAAAATTCAAAGAATACTAGTCAAGAATCAGTCATTCCTGAACAACACACTATCTCTGATAACATTGAAATGGATACTTCTAATGCTGATGATCAGCAAAATTCCACAAATGATAACAACACACAGGTCAAAACACCTAAAAAGAAAAAACTCCCTCCGATAATTCTCAAAGAAACCAAATTCAAATATAAAGCGTTAACAGGATTATTCCATCAACACAAATATAAATTCATCGGACAGAATATTAAGGATGGTGTTAAAATTATTACTTCTGATCCTGACAGTTATAAGGGAATTGTTAGGATCTTAAAAGAGATGAAAGTGGAGCATCATTCGTACATTTTGCCAGAGGATAAAAATTTCAAGGTAGTAATTAATGGACTACTTCTCACGACTGAAATTGAGGAAATTAAGGAAAGTTTAACTGAATTAAATTATCAAATAATTGAAATAAAGCAAATGTCACGACGTAGAGGCAGTGAAGTTCAGAAACTTCCACTTTTCCTTGTTACCCTACCTAAAAATGAAAACTCTAAACAAATATATCATGAATGCTATTTATGCGACCTCAGAGTCAAAATTGTTGAATACAGAGGCCGACAGGGACCATTGCAATGTTTTCGATGCCAGGGTTTTGGCCACACTCAGGCGGGTTGGAACTATGAACCGAAATGTGTCAGGTGTAGTAAAAATCATTATGTAAAAGACTGTCCGGACAAAAATAAGAAAGATGTTCCTTTAGTTTGTGTAAATTGCGGTGGCAACCACACATCTAGTTTCAAAGGATGTGAAAAATTTCCAAAAAATAAAACTGAAAAGCCTAAAACTTTTTCTAACAGAATAGTTGAAGGTAAATCTTTCGCAGCTGCTCTTTCGACTGGTATCTACACAGATACAATTACTGAGGCCAAAAAAGTTTTCACTGATCTCGCTGAACTGGTTTCAGCAATAAAATCCGCTGGTTTTTTCCAGCTCACACAACAAGTTAAGGACTTGAACAGAAATCATCATGAAAGCAATCAACCCAACAATACTGATAATGGGCCCGCGCAGAATTAATAGAGCTCCTATCCAAATCATGATTTGGAATGCTCATAGCATCTTAAATAGAATCCAGGAATTTCATAATTTCTTACTAACCTACGATATTGATGTTGCTCTTGTCACCGAAACGTTTGCGACACCTTGTGTGAATATTAAGATCGCAAATTACAACTCTTACAGGTGTGATAGACTGAGTCACCGTGGTGGAGGGGCCGCTATTTACGTTAAGCACTCCTTACAATCATGCCTGATTAGCGAAGATAGAGGAAACGGCTACGAAGCTGTTACAGCTTCTGTTTTATTACCAAATCATGGCCTAATTTATTTCATTGCATTGTATAACCCTCCACACATTCCTATTGATGAGCATAAACTCGCTCAATTGCTGCCTAATTCAGAACATATCATCTTAGCTGGCGATCTCAACGCGAAGAATGTAGAGTGGGGTTGCAGACGCACCAACAGAAATGGAGAACTTTTACTAGAATTTATTAATAATTATCCTATTTATTTTAATGCTCCTACTGAATATTCCTATCTTCCTGATGACCCTCGAAAAGGAGACATCCTGGATGTTCTTCTTACCACCACTTCAATCCCGATTTATCTTGATGTGAAAGTTGAATTAACTTCAGATCATGTGCCGGTTTTAGCTACGCTTGGTACAAATAAAAACACTGACGAAAGATTTAAAATCACTACGGACTGGAATAAATATTATAATTTTCTCATTGAAAACCCTCCGGCTATTAAGCAACTTAAAACAAAATTTGATATTGACTATGCAATTGATGTTCTCAATAATAGAATACTTAGTGCATATAACGGGGCTACTAAGAAAATTCCTGCTGATAAGTACAGTGCTAGATTGCCTAGTAACATTAGAAACCTGATTTCACAAAGAAACAAACTGCGCAAAAGATGGCATATTGCCTGGAATCCTAGGATCAAAAAAGAGTTAAATAAACTGAACAGAGAAATAAAGAAAAGTATTTATAAACACAGAGATGAGTCTTGGAATGCAAAAATTGAAACATTCAATGAGCCAAATAATGCATTCTGGTCTTTTGCAAGGAATCTTCGAGGCAAAAAAACGAACAATAAACCAATTTACGGTGATAATATTATAGCTGTCACTAATAAAGACAAAGCCAATGTAATGGCTGACATTTTAGAAAAACAATTTGTTCCTAACCAAGATCCAAGCGACCCTTTATTTTCATATGACACTAGATATTTTATTCAAGACTGGATTAATGGCCCGGGACCCAAAAACAAGACTAATTATACTTCACCTAATGAAGTTAAGGAGATTGTCAAAAGAATGAAAAATAGAAAAGCTCCCGGTTTTGATAACATCACCAACGTCGCCATCAAAAACTTGCCTATTAATGTTATCACGAAATATGTCAGCATTTTAAATGCCTGTCTTGAAAATAATTATTTCCCAGATAAATGGAAACCTGCTAAAGTAATTTTATTACCCAAGCCTGGTAAAAATGCTACCTCCCCGGATGGTTACAGACCAATTAGCTTACTGCCCGGTCTGGGCAAAATCTACGAACTTGTTATCTATAAGAGAATCGAGCCTTACATGGATAAGATACCTCCTGAACAGTTTGGCTTCCGTAAGAAATTGTCTACGACCAAGCAGCTTGTCCGACTATGTGAATACATCGGTTCTGCACTTTTCAAACATCAGAGTGTCGCCTTACTCATGCTAGACGTGGCGAAAGCTTTCGACCGCGTCTGGCATGAGGGGCTTATTCTCAAGCTTATATCCTTGGATTTTGACAGAGATCTGATATTACTCATTTATTCTTTTATTAAACACAGAAAATTCTTCGTCAATATCGGTAACGACAACTCTGATCCCAGAAGACTCAATGTTGGTGTAGCTCAAGGATCAATTTTGGGACCAATTCTTTTTATATTCTATGTTGCTGATTTCCCTAAAATTTGCACAGACTCTAATTTTTATTTAGGATGTTACGCCGATGATACGGCGCTTGCATACAAGTCTCACAATCAAGAATTTGCCATTTCTAAATTGCAGGATAAAATTCCAGAAATTGAGCAATGGTGCACGAAATGGCGCATAGCCATCAATGCACAAAAATCCCAGCTTATAATTATTGGAAAAAGGCACTCTAGAAGTCCATTTATAAACAAAATTAAAATCTTTGATGTTGAAGTTCCGCTTGTGAACAAAGCTACTTATCTTGGAGTTATTTTAAACAATAAATTCACATGGAAAGACCACATCCAAAAAGTAAGAGGCAAAACAGTTGCGGCTATCAGAGATCTTATTCCATTAATCGGAAAAAATTCAAAACTTGACCTACGAAGAAAAAGACATATTTATACTGCCATTATTCGGCCTATCTTTTCTTACGCGTCTCCAGCCTGGGCGACTTATTCGAAAAATGAAATCAAGAAGTTACAGATCACTCAAAACAAATTTTTAAGGCAAATCACGAATGCTCATTTTTATGTTTCCAATGAAACTCTGCACAGAGACTTAAAAATAGAGAATATCGAGAATTTTCTCCATAATGCAAATCGGAAATTTTTTGATAAGGCGAGAAATTGCTCGTACATGAATCATTTTAAGGTTTTCGACTACAGCGTGTTTCCAGAAGATATTAAAATCAGACCATTAGCGGCCTTCCTTACCAGGGACACTAATTTTCCTACTTAAACTATCTTTCATGCAACTTCATCTTTTGTATATATTGTACATAAATTGTCGTATTGTAACTCGTATTCTATTGTATTTTGTATTGTATTTGCTCACTTATTGTATTTATCGTATGTAATAAAAAATTGTTTTTTGCTAATTTATCATGATTTATCGTAACATACCTATCAGGAAGAACTTTAACCCTGACACTCCACACATTGCTGCCTCTCCTGGTCTTGGGCTTTAAGTTCGATTCTCTGCTTGTGGCGTCATGTAGTCACCCCCTCTTTTTTCATTTCCTATTGCCTTCTATCACTCGGTCCAGACACTTTTTATGTCATGTGCCCTATGGGCGTACTTGTCATGAGCCGGACACGTTGCATCACATGCAATATTTCGGTATAATTTGTAATGAATGAATGAATGAATGAATCGGGTTATTGTCCATTTTTATATTCAGATTGATGGGATAGTTTTTCTTATAACGGCGGTATAAGACAATGCAGCATTTGGATGGATTAAGGTTAATCTTCCAGAATTTGCACCAGTTGGAGATACATTGAACATGGGAATCAAGTTTGTCTATGGCATATTGTGGGTTTATGGAATTAGAAAGAATGACTGTATCGTCGGCGTATTTGAGAATCTTGGCTGAAATGGGATTAGGCATATCATATGCATAAATATTAAAGTTAGTTGGTGAGAGAACAGATCCTTGTGGAAGTCCCCTGTAGATATTTTTGATATTAGAGAGAGCATCTCCACATCTTACTTGAAACGTTCTGTCATCTAAGTAGGAGATAATGATTTTAATGAGATTTATAGGAACTTGCAGTTTGGAAAGCT
The DNA here is from genome assembly GCF_044657685.1 of Stegodyphus dumicola. Taxonomy (NCBI): domain Eukaryota; kingdom Metazoa; phylum Arthropoda; class Arachnida; order Araneae; family Eresidae; genus Stegodyphus; species Stegodyphus dumicola. Next base: position 12,129,209 of record NC_140772.1, on the reverse strand, counting down.
TATAGATAAGGCCAGCATGCCACACTCGATCGGAAGCTTTCTCGAAATCAAGGTAGCATGCTGCCACAGTATTTTTCTTTTGAAATTCGACGGCAACATATTCAATTAAGTTGAGAATCTGATGCGAAGTAGAATGACCTTTTTTGAAACCGAATTGTTGGTTGTCTATTTGATTTAAATTATTTGTGTGATCATTAAGTCTTCTCAGGATAATCCTTTCGAAGATTTTGCTTATGGCAGGGAGTAGACTAATTGGCCTATAACTTGTTACTTCTTTTGGATTTTCCCCAGGTTTTAGTAGCATAATTACAAGAGAGTGTTTCCAAATTTTTGGAAAATAGGAGAGTCGAATACAGGCGTTGAAAATATTACAAAGCAAAGTGATGCAGTTAAAAGGAAGAGCTTGAATTGCTTCATTATTAATATTGTCGAAGCCCCGCGCTTTTTTCTTTTTAAGTTTTTTGATGATTCCTATGATTTCATCAATGGAGGTGAAATTAATAAAGATCCTGGTACGTTGAAGTTTAATTTCTTCAGCTTTATTATTAATGGTGTAGTCTTGAGGAGTATCTTCCGTATGTTGTTCAAAGATTTTACTAAGGTTATCTGCCATAACTTCGGCTATTTCTGCTTCCGAATATGCCATATTTCCTTGGTAATTAATGGGATATCTATAATTAGAATTTTTATTACGGAGAGAGTTTGCGATTTTCCAAACTGTATTAGGTTGGATGTCAATATTTTCAAGAAGTGAATCCCATTTTTCAGATCTGTGGTTTTTGATTTCTTGGGAAATCCTGCGGGTAAGATAATTGACTTCTCTTTTATCGCGAGGGTCTCTAGAGAGATGCCAAAATTTCCTTTTTCTATTTCTTAGCTTGATAAGGTATATTATATTTTGTGGAAGGTTGAAATAGCTATTATTTCTTTGAATATAGGCAGCAGAGTTCATTGCATGCTGGATATTGTCAGTCAGGTCTTCGATGCAGTTATCAATTTCTTCTGAGGTATTCATAATATTGCTATTTGAGATATTTATGAGCTTGTTTTTAAAAATATTCGAATTAATATTAAATCTAGGCTTTATGAGAGGTGGGTAAAATCCATAGAAGTCGAAATTAATAGGCAGATGGTCCGAAGAGAGCTCCTCAGTCACTTCAAGATAAGGAGTAGATTGAATATTTTTGAGGATGAGGATATCAAGGATATCCGCACGACCATCAAAGTGATATCTCGTAGGTAAATCAGGAGCTATAATCCGGATGTCATGGTTGAGAGCATAATTTTTAAGCGTAGAACCATTGCGATTATTTACATTACAGTTCCAGCTGCGATCTTTGGAGTTCAGGTCACCCGCTATGAGAGTGGGGTACCTAAAATTTGTCAGTCGGTCCAGATCTGCAGGGAGGAGGTTGTTGCTTAGTGAATTATAAGCCGAGATGAATAGGTATGGTTCGTTAAAGCCAGAATAAACAAGTGCAGCTGTATTTTCAATATTTTGCATACTGATTTTAAGAGGAGTGAATTTAATATGGTTTTTTATGATGATGGCAGTGCCTCCTAAGATGTTATTAGGGCGATCAGTCCTGATGGTTTTATAGCCTTCCAAATTGAAGCGAGTTTTATTATTTAGGTGCGTTTCATTTATTAGCATGATATCAATTTTATGACTATTAAGGTAAGAGTGGATTTCATCTTTTTGTCTGTTGACACCGTTGGCGTTGAAAATAGCAACTTTTAGAAAACTATTTGTAGTTGATATAAGGTTATGGTTAAACTGATTGGACTTAAAAGTCATAATCTAGGTTCATGAAGTAATCCATAGCGGCCATGCCGACTTCTAATTTTTCTATTAGTGATTTTGCTGCTTTGAATTTAGTGAAATAATTTTTTGCTTGTTGCATTTGAATTTTTATCCAAGAAAAGAAACTTGGAGCTTCCTGATTTTCATTGTTGGAGCTATTGTTATTGCTATTGCTTGAACTATTGTTATTATTATTAGGAATGGGTGAGATTTGTGGTTTCTCCGGTAATTTGGGGAATTCATTCTCATTTAGTTGGAATGTATGCAGATTATTCCTTTTTTCTTTTTCGGCCTTTTCGGCAGCTATCTTTTTCTTTATATTGTCTGGATTTTTAACACAACCACGGTAGGAAGAGACATGTTCTTGTCCGCAAAGGACGCAGGTAGGCTTTTCTGTTTCTTTATTTTGTTTGCAGAGGTATGTCTCATGCATTTGTGCGCATTTTAAGCATCTAGGTGTGTAATGACACAGATCCCGTGTGTGCCCGTAGCGTTGGCATTTGTGACATTGCACGGGACCTGGCCGTGCTTTGTATCTCGCCATTTAGATGTTGAGTCCTCTAAGTTTCTGTATATCAAAGATTTTCTTGCCTTCTTCGCATCTTTTCACATCTACGAGGAAAACCGGGAGTTTGACTAACTCTCCGTTTCTAACAGACGTGATTTGTCTTATTTTTTCAATGGGGATATTCATATCAAGAATTTCTTTCTTTAAAATTTCAATATCTGTGTTTGCCGGTAGTCGTTTTATGACTGCTTTTATTGGTCGTTTTGAATTGAGTTTGAAAGTATGAAAAGGAATTGCTTTTTCCTTTAGATATTCAGTTATTATTCTATAATGATCTGGGGTGAAGACACGAATGGTGAGCCTTCCTCCTTTTAGGTCTCCTGTGTAGTTTTTGATAAGAATTCATATTTTATTCTATCCCAATTTCCAGTGAAATCTGCTAGGACAATTGGTGGGATATGTCCTGCCGTCTTTTTTGGCGCATCATTTGTGTTGTCTTCTTCCATGTTAGTTTCTAGATTGAGAATTTCAAATTTGTTTTCCTGAGGGGGGTAAACAACTTCAGGTTTATTTAGCTTTTGGGTTTTTCTCGGTGACGTGAAACCTTCACTGTCAATTTCCATTTTCTTTTTACGATTTTTTCCGCTAAGGGTGCGTTTATGTCTGTTCACGTCGTCGTCCTTCTTGGATTTTGACGGGGTTTTAAGAAAGTTTGCTTGATTAGATGTTTCGTTTGGTTGTTTAGCAGAGCCGTTCTCTGATTTAGTATTTTTTAACTCATCCATGGGTGTTTCATTTATGTAGGTAAGATATTCTATTTGTTCGTGGAGCTGGTTAATTCGGGGGTCAGCTTTAGGAATATTCGCATTAGTTAAACTTTCAGCCTCTAGAACTAAAGAATTGATTCTTAATGTGAGATTGTCATAATCTATTTCACCGCAGTTACTCCCACGTATCTGCTCTAAGTATCTGTGCAGTTTGTTCTCCTCAATATTGCTCATCTCGGGCAGCTATTAACCTAACCAATGGCTCGGTAATGCATGCTCTAGATCAACAAGAGAGAAAAGAAAACTTACCAAACATTCAGCGTGAGCAGGTAATCCAAAAGTAATCCAAAATTGGTAATCCGATACAAGAGCGATCCCGAAAGAAAGCAGAGCGCAGAGAAATCCGACGACTGAATGACTGACATTACCAGCGGAAAAGCGTCCAAACGAGTATGCTTGCGAAGAGTACGTTTAACCAATAGAATTATTTTGTGCAAAAATCACATGGCGCTGTAATATAGCGTCAACGGAGCTGTATCTTGTTACTTCGCTGTGCTTCTATATGTTTGCAGCAAGTTGCCCAAATCAGATGGTTTTTTGATAGCTGAAACTTTACTTCATTAAGCAGAGGCAAAACCACAAAAAAAAAAAAAAAAAAAAAAAAAAAAAAAAAAAAAAATAACGAGAATGGTTCCGAAAGATTTATTTAGAGTGACCTGTTCAAAGAGATTTTTTTTTCTTTACTGTCTCGTTTGCGAAATGAATATCCAGAATTATTAAATTTCTACTATTAGCTCACACTCTCGGTATATCTTGTTCAAATTTTCAGTCGTTAATAAAATACTTTTTTTCCATCCACTCAAGTTCAAATACAATTTTTTAAACTTGTAGTGGATGACACTTGATGTTATACAGCTTTTTCACATATTAAATTTTTTTAAATTTTTAATTAAAAAAATTCTGTTTGCATTTTTATTTTATTTATTTATTTGTATTTTTTAAATTTTTCTTTGTCGACCAAAGTAGGAATTGACTTTTTTTTTTTTTTTTTTTTGTTGTTGTTTTTTTGTTGTCAAAAGTCGTTAATCCGTACTCGTTGGGACTTCGGCGATTCCTTATTATCGATTTTTCCGATTTATATTTCATCAGTTTAAATCTGGTAAGATTGCATGCAGAAATTATAAAATTAAAAATATGAAACCGTAATTTATGAAATAAAGAACAATTATGATCTAAAGGGTACCAAAATTTACAAAAAAAAAGCTTAATATTTATTTGTTTAATTTATTAAACATTTCTTTCAATGTAAGTTGTTTAAGTTGCTTCGTTTTTTATGTGATAATACATTCTCTTTAATTCTAAAAACAGACATAATTTCTTGTTCAGTTACAAAGTTCTGCTGTTCAAGTCCTATAATTGCTGTGTCTACCGACTAATTTGTCAATCGAAATTTTTTTGTTTTCAATAACCTCTGTCACTTTCTTCGCTATCGGAAGTGAATTATAATGATGACGAGTTTGATTTAAATCATATCAAAGACGGAGTACATCGAGATGAAGTACTACATTTAGCAAGGAATTTTTAATTCCTTACTAAATGAAATAAAAATAAGCCAAATAAAATAAAAACATCTTCCCTGAAGATAAAGATAGTGCTGACAGATCAACTTCCAATTCATTGCGTGTCACGGCGTTAAAGATAAACAAATGTTAAAGTTTAGATAAACAAAGGATATGCCTTTATCCATTTTTTGTAGCAATTCCACTTTTTGTTTAATGAACTTCGAAACATACTTTCGCTTTGTAGATCCTTTACATATTAATAAATATATATCAGAAATTCTATTTGACATAATCGAAAGTTCAAGCTTACTTTTATAAAATTGCTCTAACAGTCTGCAAAAAATAATAAGCCGGATCCAATTCGAAGATTAAGGAACAACACAATCTTCAACATTAACTGAAATAGATAATTAGATAATTTTAACTTAGCTTATACCGTCCGTTATACATTAAACGCGCACTCGTAAACGTATTTTGCGCACGCGCACAAGCATATTCGCAGCCGTAAAGGTCTTACGCGCATGCATCAACGCGACGCATGCGCAAAAAGTTTGTAGCTTTAAGGTCCGGATTATAGATCATTCTGGATTATGGGTGTCCGAATTAACAACTTTTGACTGTACTTGTTTTTTAAGTACTTCAGGATGATTATCGACCAGTTTGACAGACTTACAGATTTTATATTATATGAAAAATTGAATTAAACTACTTAATTCTCTTTATATACACCATCCACCATATAATAAAACCATCTTCATATTTTTTAAACTCCGCCTCCCTTGGTATTTTGTTTTTCTTTTTATTTATTTTTAAATTTAGAATGAGGTTCAAACTTTGGACAGTTTATGAGAAATTATGTGCATGATAAAATATGCAATAAAGTAAATATAAAGAGATAATTTATAGATGATATATGATAAAGAGATGCAGATATATTATTACATAAGGGTTTCTATTTGTAATGCACATTTTAAAACTAAATTAAAAACAATAATAATAATGAATAAAATAAGAAATGAAAACAATAATAATAATAAGTGAAATAAGAATATAATGATTCATTATTAAATATAAGAAACACGTTTCCAAATAAGAAAAGCTAACTGATTTACATCCTGTCTACGGGTGAGGTTCGAACTCGCCACCTTTCCATTTGCCAAGCAGCACGCTGACCACTCAGCTATCTGTGATAGCAGTGTTTGTGAAAAATAATGTAACAAGTAGAAGTCACTGCAAGGTAATTTAATTAATCTTCAATAAATGATTGCTGTATGACACAAGTTGTAACTTTCCTCCAAAATTTTGTAATTGTATTTTATTGAATACTCTTTCACAGTCAACTGCTTTATTTTAGAAGTTGTTATATTGCTGAAGTTAGTTTTTGGTGTATTTAATATTGGGATATTTATAGAGCTTATTATTACACATGATATGGCCAATATTTATAATAATTAAGGAGAATTTTGTAAGGCAAAAATTTTGATTTTGTAGAAACTGTAATTTATTTAGGTTCCTATTACTTACGGTGTTATAAACAGGTGAAGCATATGTGTATACTGGTTGGATCATTGCTTTATCAGTATGCAGTTTTTCCCTTTAACGAGAATTTGAAATTTATACCAATATGTATGGTTTGAGAAATCTGAAGATGGTGTGAACAATGCTGGTTATTTTATTGCTGTATACAATTATGATATTTCTAAGCAAAAACACATCTCTGTGTGGTTCTGATGCCATATTCCATCCATCCATCCATGTTGCTATGGCCGGTGTGCAGCTAGTGGATGCCGCTTTACCGGCTCCTGATGAGTGGTGGCACCTGAAATCAGTCGTTCTTACAGTTAGGTGGTGGTAACTAAAGGTCAAGAGAAAAGGGGGTGACCCTGCGTCACAGAATGAGAACCAGACTTATTGGAGAACGCGGTGGTGGGGAAGCATTATCTATTCCTGATAATTTCCTACAAATGTGCAAGATTAAGGAGAAATACATAATATAAAACATTTGAATAAATCAATAAAGTAGTGAATAAACATAAATACTTGCGTAAAGTAATTCTGGGATATATAAGGATAAAACATGCATAATGTATAGGGTTCCTGAAAATAAAGAAAATTAAATATAATACATATGTACAACACAATTAAAGTAATACATGGCAAACAATAAACTATAAAAAGCTGGAGTAAATGCAAAATCTGGATTAATATAAAAGGATACGATAGCAAAATAAATATATACAGAAATGTACAGTAATGTCAAGTTGGGAAATTTTGGTTGTACTGATGGGCCGCCCAGGGCCTCAGGTCTCTATCTTCAGGTAAAGGAGCATAGTTAAAAACTTGAAAGTGATTCATAAATGGGCAGTTGAGAGCTTTATTGAAAAATTTATCATTCGTCTTCAAGATGAAATCTTTAATGTAGTCAATCTTTAAGTCCTTATGCAGGGTAGCATTTGAAACATAGAAATGTGCATTCGTGATAAGTCTTAAAAACTTGTTTTGTATTATTTGAATTTGTTTAATATCCTTTTCTTTGATAGCAGCCCAGACAGGCGACGCATAACAAAGGGTGGGCCTGATGATTGCTGTATAAATATGCTTTTTACTTTTGAGATTAAGCTCGGAGAACTTTCCCAGCAGAGGCATGAGGTTTTTCATGTTGCCGTAGGCCTTGCCTTTAATTATATTGATGTGGTCAGTCCAGGTAAGTCGACGATTAATAGTGATTCCAAGGTATTTGGCTTTATAGACAATGGGTATATTTTTATCAAAGAGTTTAAGATTGTTAGTGATGATTTGATGCGTCTTTCTATTTCTGCTGATAATGAGTAGTTGAGATTTCTCAGCATTAATTACGATACGCCATTGTTTGCACCATTGCTCGATGGAGGGCATGATATTTTGGAGTTTTAAAATTGCAGCATTGGGGCTAAGGGATTTTACTGCAAGAGCAGTATCATCCGCATAGCAGCCAAGGAATCTATTGATTTCGTAGTCAGGATTTGGAAAGTCGGAGACATAAAAAAGATAAAGGATGGGTCCTAAAATAGAGCCTTGGGCCACAGAGGCACGGATGTATTTGAAGCTTGAATTATCTTGTCCGAAGGAGACGTAGAATTTTCTATTTTTGATAAAGGAATAAATTAACTTGGTCATTTCCGGTGAGAAATTGAGCTTGATTAGTTTGAAAATAAGCCCCTTATGCCAGACGCGGTCAAAAGCTTTGGCCACGTCGAGCATGAGTAGTGCAACTTTCTGATGGTTGTGTAGAGCACTGCCGATAAATTCAACTAATCGAACAAGCTGTTTGGTGGTGGATAATGTTTTTCTAAATCCAAACTGTTCAGGAGGAAGTCTGCTAATATATTGTTGCATTCTATTGAGAATGATTCTTTCTAGGATCTTTCCAAGTCCGGGCAGTAGGCTGATAGGTCGGTAGCCGTCGGGAGAAGTGGTGTCTTTGCCTGGTTTAGGGATGAGTATAATTTTTGCTATTTTCCATTTCATGGGAAAGTAGGACTTGTCCAATGAAGTATTATAAATACTGATGAGCTTAGAGATAGTGCTGAGTGGTAGATTCTTAATTGCGATGTTATTAATTTCATCATATCCTGGAGCTTTTCTATTTTTGAGACGTTTAATGATATCGATGACCTCTTTCGGATTAATAAAATCAGTATTGAGTCTTGCGATGGGGCTATTGATATAATCCTGAACAAAGTACCTTACATCATATGTGAAGGTAGGGTCTGAAGGAGACTCATTCGGGATAAATTGATTTTCAAAGTGCTCCGCCATAAGAGTAGCTTTGTCTTTGTTAGTAATTGCAATCTTGTCATCTTTTTTGATGGGCTTATTACAGGTGGGACTAATTCTGAGGCGCTTGGCAAAGCGCCAGAATTCATTTCCGGGTTCATTGAATTTTTGGATTTTATTTTGCCATAGCTCAGTCTTGTAGTTAGTAATATTTTTCTTGATTAATCGGCTAATTTTATTAAGTTCGGATTTAATTTGAGGGTCCCAGGACCGGTTCCAGCGTTTCCTGAGCTTATTTCTTTCTTTAATTAGTGTTCTAATACTATGGGGGAGAATCTCCTGGAATTTGTTGGCTGGAATCTTCTGTGTGGCAGAGTTGTAGGCTTCCTTGATACTGTTAGTGAGCATATCAATGGCAACTTCGATGTCATAAGTAGTTTTGAGGCTATTGAGTTTAGGTGGATTATTTTCAAGAATTTCATAGAATTGTTTCCAGTCAGTTTTATTGATGGATTTTTCATTAGCAATTTTGTTGGTGCCAAGGGTAGCAATAACAGGAATATGATCAGAGGTGAGGTCTATAGTAGAATCAATAAAGATAGGTATGGAAATATGGGTGAGGAGAATGTCGAGAATATCTCCTTCTCTCACATTCTCAGGGAGGTCTGGAGTGTATAAATAAACAGGATAGTTAGTAATGAAATTTTTGAGCGTATTGCTATTGCTGTTGGTCCGCCGGCAGGCCCATTCAGTATTTTTCGCATTGAGGTCTCCAGCCAGAATATTATTATCATTAGTACAAAGGATGTTCTTCAGAATTTCTTCGTCGAGAGGGTTATGGGGTGGATTATAAAGAGAACTGAAGTAGATGATGCCGTATGAAGGCAGTAAAACAGAAACCGTAACTAATTCGTGATTATTAGATCTATCTTTCTTTATGAGGCAGGATTGTATAGAGCTTTTGACAAAAATGGCAGCCCCTCCACCTTTGTGGCTAAGCCTGTCACACCGGTAGTTTGGAATATTTATTCTTTTGCTGGGATTTGCATGCGTTTCAGTAATTAATGCAATATCAATATCTTTAGTTAGAAGAAAATTTTGAAGTTCCGGAATTTTATTGAGGATGTTATTAGCATTCCAGATCTTAACTTGTATGGGTGCTTTAATAATAGAGTTAAGACCCATTATTTAGATTGGTATTAGTTTTCTTCTCCTCATTGGTAGTATTTATCTGCTTGATTTGTTGTGTGATTTGCAGGAATCCTGCGCTTTTGATGATGGCAACTAATTCAGCAAGGTCAGAGAAAATCTTTTTTGCTTCGCTGATAGTTTCGTTGTAAGTACCAGAAGCTAGTGTTTGCGCATAAGACTTACCTTCGATGATTCGGCTTTGGTATGTTTTCTGCTTTTCCTGTTTAGGTTTGGGGAACTTTACACACCCTTTGAAACTAGAAGTATGGTTCTGGCCGCAGTTAGCACAGAGCAGGGGTTGTTTTTGTCAGGGCAGTCTCTAGATTCGTGCGAGCCTGCACATCTGACGCAACGGGGTTGGTAGTTACATCCAATCTGTGTATGGTTAAAGCCCTGACATTTAAAACATTGTAAGGGACCTTGTCTGCCTCTGTACTCCTCAACGTTAATTCTGAGTCCGCATAAGTATTTAGTTTGGTAAATCTCCTTGGAGGCTTCGTCTTTAGGTAGAGTTATTAAAAATAAGGGAAGTTTAGTAACTTCACCATTCCTTCTTTTAGTTAGCTGCTTGATTTCTTCAGGTTTGAAATTTAGTTCCTCGAGTTCTTCCTTGATCTCTTCAGTCTCCGTACTCCTAAGGAGTCCTTTGATTACAACTTTAAGTTTTCTATCCTGGGGGAGAATGTAGGAGTGGTGTTCCACCCCCAGGTCTTTAAGAATTTTAACCATAGCCCTATAGGTGTCAGGGTCTGTGGTAGTAATTTTAATTCCAGCAGGAATACTATTACCTATAAATTTGAAGTGCTTTTGATTAAAAATATTCCTAATTTTACTATATGAGAATTTGTTTTCTCGAAGTATGATTGGAGGGAGTTTATTTGATTTGGCTTCCTGATTTTTGTTGTTAGAATTGGTCGAAGTATTATCAAGATTGATAGTAGCATCTTCCTGATTGGAAGTGTCCATGATCGGATTATCCGCTTGTTCTCTGATGGTTTCAGTAATAGATTGTTTGGCATTGCCGTTAGTATTTTTTGTTCCTTGGTTTTTATTATCAATTTGCTGTGAAGAATTTGTATGCTTCATGCTAAGTTTTAGTTTCTTTGCAGCAAGGTGCGAATTACGAATTCTAACAGTTTGGTCGCCTCTGCGCTTACATGTTATATCTTCGTCCGAAGATATATCTTTGTCTAAAGTTATTTCATCATTGGTGTTATTTGACGAATTATCGTGTAGCTTGATAGGGCTACGGCCTCTATCGTTATCTGAAAGAGAATTATTATCAATATGTGCATCAAGATTATGATGTGTGTTAATGTGCTCTTGGCATTTTTTAAGATTCTCCTCATTGAGAATCTTAATCATGCCCAGTGAGCTAATTAGAAAGGAATGAAATTTCTCCTCAAAATCGGTAAAAGATCCATTGAGTTGCTTAGATTTTTCTAATTCTCTGATTTGTATGTTGTAAAACTCTATAAGTTTTTCAATTGTCTGGTTCGCATCCATTTCGACGCCTTGAATCCATAAAATCCTGCGCCCCAGCAAGAAAAAGAGCCTGCGCCCCGGAACCGGACCCGCACGACGGCGTTCCGGCAGACGGATGAGCAGGTGGAAATCTATCAGGCCCCTGACTCACTCCTAACTAAGTGAGCTTGGGGGAAACTAGATAGATTAACAACCAAATCAAATAAAAAACGCGCCGCAGATACGCTGTCAAGGATAAGCAGTGGCATAAAAAGTCACAACAATTATAGGCATAATCCGGCAAGACGCGGTGGCTACTGAGCATTCAGGATGCCATATTGAAATGGGTAAACAAGAAGGTTTTCTGATTATGACACGTGATAAGAACTCAATCGGCTATTGGCTGTTTGTTCACGTTACGGACGTAAAAGCTGAACAGGAGCGAACTCAGTTTTACGTCTTCTCCGTCACGTGAATTTACAGCAGCGTCAAAAAAGTTGCATCAACTACGCCGCGAGCGTACTCGTGTGGATGGGCCTTAATTGCTCTGTCGTGAATGCCGACTAACTTGTCAATCGAAATTTTTCCGTTTTCAATAACATTCTCTGTTACTTTCTTCGCTATCGGAAGCGCGCATGGGTGAACGCTTTACTGGCTTTACATGCATGCGTAGCGGAAGTGTGCATCAAACGCGCATGCATAAGTTTGTGGCTTTGAGGTCCGGATTATAGATCATTCAGGATAATGGACGTCCGCATTAGAGACTTTGTACTGTATAAAAATAATATAAAATAATGATGTATATAAAAATAATGATTGCGTTGCATGTAACAACTGGTTAAAATATTCAGTTTGTATGTTTGCATATGTAATTCATGGACTTCCCCCTTCTCATTACAGCATCCATTTATAGTGGAACTTCATTATGCTTTTCAAACACAGCAGAAATTATATTTGATCTTAGAATTTTTAAATGGTGGAGAACTGTTCTCTCTTCTTGAAAAGGAAAACATTCTTCTTGAGAATCATGCTTGGTAAGCTTAAATGTTATGCTAGTAAATGCTATTTTAGAAGGAAAATGAAGATCTTAAATTTTAAATATTTCTATTTTATTTATAGTTCATCTGCTTGAAATTGGAATTACCATTTATTGGGTTGCTTTGAATGTATCTGAATAGAGGTTTTTAATAAATCACCAATTACATTATGTATATTCTGTGAATTATATTTTTTGAATTCAGAAATATGAATACATGACAGGGACTTAGGCTTGGATAATCAGGAGTTCAATGAAAGTGGCATTTGGATATGTTATATATCTGAAAGACTGATTAATTCCTTACTGTATGCCTATATTTTTTGCTGCTTAATGAAAGCTATGTAAAGCCAAATTTGGTTATATATGTGCTAATTTTTTTTTAGAAATTTTTAATTTTCAGAAATAAAATATATGATAATAATAATAAAAAAAAACTCTTAATGTATTTTTAAAATTTTTGTGTTACAGTAAATATATGCAACAATTATACAGGATAAAAATGTTTAATTTTTCATATAATCATAACATGTTTATATTATATGTTAAATGTTTGGTACTTTTCCATTATGCACCGGCCACGCTTTTTGGCACCTGTGACAGAGGAAGCCGAACGCGCTATTGAGACCCAGTGATAGCACCATCCGAGGACCAAACCATTTATATAAATGCTTAATTTAACACATTTAATTGTGTACAGTACAAAGTCCAATATCCGGACTCGGGACTTCGGTGATTCAGGATTTGGGATTTTTTCGGATATTAGATTATCAATTTAAATCTAGTAATTAACTAGTAACTAACCTGGCATGCAGAAATTATTCAGTTAAAAATACGAAATCATGATTTATAAAATAAAGAGTGTTTATGATCCTGAGCAGGTGTTCTCAACTGCTGGTGGTATGCAAGAGAAAAATAGGTGCTACACAAAGAAGCAAAGTATTTTTAACTATTAAATTCAAAAATTAAAACCCCAACATCCTGATTGAGTTGTTTTCTAACACTTCTAAATTTATGCGATCTGAACTTTATACAAGAGTGGTGGCAGTAGTAGTATTTTGTAGTAGTGGTACTAAAGGTTTTCAGTTTTTGTTTAGATGGTATGCATTACTTAAAATATTGAGAACCGCTGATCTAGAGTGTATCCAAATTTAGAAAAAAAAAAAAAAAAAGGCTTAATATTTATTTGTTTACTTTATTAAACATTTCTTTCAATATAAGTTGTTTAAATTGCTTCGTTTTTTATGCTAATTCTTTTTCTTTAATTCTGTAAACAGACATAATTTCTTGCTGAGTTACAAAGTTCCACTGTTCAAGTCCTGTAATTACTGTGCCAGAATTCCAACTAACTGGTCAATCGATATTTTTTCATTTTCAATAACCTCTCTGTCACTTTCTTCACTATCGATAGAGGTATTTTCTGGATCTAGAACCATACTACAGATTTAATTACATGCAGTCCATTAATTAATTGATGATTGGGGCTTTGTCATCAAACTTCTATTGGCATCAAACTCCTGTTATATCATCTTCATCTATTATCACTTCTCCACATTTCTCTACAAAATCCGTTAATTGGAAAACTTCCTCTTTGGTTTGCGATATCCAAAAACCTTCGAATTCACGACTATCATATTCATCATCTTCACCATGATATATGGTAGCTGGCCATAAATCATGCCACGCATTTTTTAAAAGTATCTGGAGACACATCCTTCCACAATCTTGCGATGCTCCACATAGCAGATTTTATGCTAAAATGTTTCAAAAATTCTTGAATAGTCTTGCCATTGTTCAAGAAATTTAACATGGATTTACAAAATGCTACTTTATATTTGCATTTCAATGCAAGCACTATTCAGATATCCATAGACTGAATGACAGACCTACAGTTTGAAGGAAAGAATAATACAGATACATTATCTTTCACTAAAACTTTTAGTGAAGTGCGAGCCGAACAGTTGTCTACAATCAGGAAAATTTTTGCGTCATCAAGTAAATCAATCAAATTCAAATGTTTCCGAACTTCGGGTATAAAATCATTTTCAAGCCAATCATTCATTAATGCTTGTGTCATGCATGCTGTTTTATTTGCACGATTTATAAAGGGGAAAGTCGTTGCTCCTTCAAATGCTCGAGGTCACGTATTCTTTTCTGATTACGAAAAGTTTGCACTTGTGCTTTCCTGCAGTATTCTGGAGATAATTTTTCACTAGTAAGGAGTTCAGTGAATTCATCTGCAAGTAGCTCAGCAGCTTCAGTATCAGCTGAAGCTTTTTCACCTGAAATTTTTAATTGTCTTATACCACGTTGATTTTTAAATTTGGTTAACCAACCTGTTGAATAAGTGCACTCAGTTTTAAGTTCATTTCTTCATGGAGAATTTGGCTTGAGCCATTAGCATTGGATCCGTCAATGGCAGGCCTTTGCTGTGACGCTGTCTGACCCATTCAATTGTCATGTTGTCATGATCGTAACTTTTAGCATAATGAACAATTTTTCTGTTATTCATTGCGAGTGAGGTGTCGGAATCCACAAAAAATTCAAAAAGTTCTTTCTTCTTAGGTCTTATACAGTTGATTTTCCAGTGCCATACTCCTCGCATAATTTTGAGACGGATATGCCTTTATCCACATTTTGCAGCAATTTCACTTTTTGTTTAATGGACATCGAAACATGCGTTTGCTTTGTAGAACCTTTTGAAGCTCCAGAATTAGAAACTCTTTTTGACATAATCAAAAGTTCGAGCTTTAATTTTCATAAAATTGCTGTAACAATAACAGTCTTCAAAAAATAATAAACTGGATCAAATTAGAAAATTAAGTAGTAGTGCAGTCTGCTACATTAACTGAAATTCTTTAGAATCAGTAAAGATAATTTTAGCCTAGCTTAATAGCATTCGCTGTACGTTATTGGCCATGTATAAGATTGGCAATAAAAGACAAGTTGTTATGCTAAACTTTATCTTGCATCTATAGAGTACTGAATTAAGCCTGAAGAGTATTAGTTTAGTTATTTATTATACCTATGGCTGTTTCTTGCACATGCTTAAGGCTAATCCGAGTCCTGAATAAATAAACTCCCACATATACTTAAGGCTTATGTAGGGCCGCCACTAGATACCAGCGGATGCAGTCTCTGCGGGTCCTAAATTCTGCTACAAATTGCCTCCCTAAGTTCTAAATTTTTACCACCCCTAAACTTTGGATCCCAGTCCTTTGCCTAAATTATAGAAAAATTTTCATC
Source organism: Stegodyphus dumicola (assembly GCF_044657685.1). Lineage (NCBI taxonomy): Eukaryota > Metazoa > Arthropoda > Arachnida > Araneae > Eresidae > Stegodyphus > Stegodyphus dumicola. The sequence goes on along the minus strand of NC_140772.1, from coordinate 12,113,875 downwards.
CCTTAATTTTGCCACTCTGTGCTTCTCCAAATCCCCAAAATTTTGTCTTGCCTAAATTCTGCCACTCAGTGTGGCCATATGAGCTCTGATGCTGGCTCTGGGTTTGTGTGAATAACATATCAGTTATTCTTAATTCAAATAGCACTAAATGTAATGTTTTGGCCTATGAGTTTCATTAACAAAATCTATTTTTAGCATATGAAAATAAATTTTTCTTGAATTTTTCATCAACATTTCTCAGCACATTTAATTGTAATCTTCGTCAAGGGTAATGTCAGCATAAATGGTTGCTATACTCTTATTATTCAATTATTAATATATATATATAAATAAAGTTTAGACATCACTGCATGAGTCATTATTCAAATTATCATGTATTGATAAACATGCGTTGATGAAAGTAAAGTATAATAAATAATGATTCTAAAATACTAATAGGTATAAAAACAAAAATCTATGTAGAATGCTTTTTGGTTTGAGATGTATATCAAGTAAATACACAGCTACATAGCCAAATTATTGATCTCACAAATTTATGCTTAAAGTTGTTCCGCTAATAATGGGGAATTTATTGCCCCATTCAATAATGGGGAAGTTTTTTAGTGCCTAAGTGAAATTAAGAATCAGAACTCTCCATGTTTTATTATAAGAGAAAAAATCAAATGCGCATGGGTAAAGCATAAGGGGAAAAAAATGTGACTTTGAGCTCTGGATTTTGGATCATTTCAGATAGTGGTTGCCCGGATCTCGGACTTTGTGTTGTATTTACAATTTTAAAAAAACGTCAAAATGTTTGCCTGGTGCATAACAGCAAAGTACCAAATATTGAGTAAATTTTTTTCAGATATAGAAATTCATATTTTAAATTTATGTATGAGTTCTGAATGATGCCAAGAAACCTCATATGTGATAATGGCACGAAATATGTTAGATGAAGATTAAAAATTATATTTAAATTACACTAAATGGTGTGCAGGATTTGTGTATAAGCTACACAAGCTATATCTTAGAACCCCTGCTTTCTTGCCCCCCTCAAAAAAATTTATAGGTATTCGAAAATCATTTTTTACACTGACATATAATATCTGAATTCATAAAGAGCCTCATATCTCAACTAGGTTAGGGCCTTATCAAGTCTAAATCTGGAATTGCTAAAGGTACATTGCTGAAAGAGAAATCAAGCGATCTTGAAATGATCACTGCCTGTATACTTTTTCCCCCCTTCAAAGAAATAACACAGAAAGAATGGGATATGATTTCTGTAAAATAGCTATTCTGATTCTAAGTGCACTTATTATTGCAAAATTAAAGGAAATATGGGAACTCCATAAAATATTATATGTATGTGGGAAGGATAGTATTGTCATGAATTAAAAAATTCTTAAATTTCTAGCTAGGAATGATTATTTACTTTTTAATTTCTTTTGCTTTTTAACTGTTTTTTATGTGTGTGTGAAATAATGCAATGAAAAATTATACGTTTTTTTTTTGTTTTGAAATTAACATAGATTTCTTCTATATATCTTATAAATTATACTAGAAATGTTATAGCCTGTTAATTACTTAAATGCATTTGACATGTGAATAACAATAAATCATCTTTTTGTGTAATGAAACTTAAAATATATATTTGCAGTTTTTATTTGAGTGAAATATTACTAGCTCTGGGATATTTACATAAGGAAGGTATTATCTATCGTGATTTAAAACCAGAAAATGTGCTGTTAGATGCTAAGGGTAAATATCTTTTCATTCCTGTTAACAAATTTTAAAAGTAACATCAGATACCTTATAATGCATGGAATTATTTTTGTTTGTTAAATAAGTCATTTTTGATTTGCATTAATTTTGCTTTTAATTAATTAATTATTAGTATTATTTTTTTACTACATTAATTTTACTTGAATTTTCTGAACTGATAATGTGAAAAAAAATTGCTTCATAATTTATTTTATATCTCAAAGGTCATGTAAAATTGACTGACTTTAACTTAGCCAAAGAATTTATGGATGCTGGTTCAGTAACTAAGACTTTTTGTGGAACGGTTGATTTTATGTAAGTACTTGGTTCTGGATATATTTTTTTAAATTCCTATTTTATTGAATGCCTTTTCAGTGTTTCAAAAAAAGTTTTGAAATTGGGAGTTGCTTTGTTAAATAAATGATAAATTAGTTCAGAAGAAGGTTTTTAAATGTTTTAATAAATTTAAAGTTCATCAATATGATAAGTAAATTATCAGACTCATAATGAAAAACTATCATTTTGCTTTACCTGAATAGACTGCCCTTCAATTAAATTAAAATTCATTCTCATAATTTTAACAGAATAAAGCTTTAATATTTAATTAAATCTGGAAATGGTTTTGCCTCATTTTTATTAAAAATCAAAATAACTTATTAAAAAGTTTTGGAGCAGCAAAGTTCTGTTTATGCTTACTGGAAGTACGAGTACATTATTCTTTACTTCAGCTGTGGTGCTGTTTTTTGTTAATTGTAAAAAAAAAGCCACATTTACATTTTCCTTTTGACTGACTTGTATTTTCTTCATCCCAGGGCTCCTGAAATATTAACTCGAAGTGGCCATGGATTAGCAGCTGATTGGTGGAGTTTTGGTGCAGTCATGTATAATATGTTGACTGGTTCAGTAAGTTTGAGTCTGAGATATATTGGTTTTAGTGTAATATTAATTTCTGATGCAATAAAACATCATTTATATGAAAAATTTTCATCCAATTATATTTATAAAATTATAGGATAATCTAGAAAGGGCCATTAAGTTATTAGGAAATTTATATCTCAGATTATTTAGTGGGTATTAATGCTGTCATGATAGAAAGCGCAGTTCCTTTTACTATATAATGCAAATTCACTGAAATAAAATTTTTTGAAAGGTTATTGATTTTTGGATTATCCTGTTGTGTACAAGTTTTTATTTTAGCAGTTGTGCTTTTTTTATTGTAACTGATTGACATTCCTTCATTATGTAATTTACATATAACTGATAAATTCCTTAGCAAAACTATTAAGATAATACAGAGTGATTTTAAGTGATTCACTGGGTTTTAAAAATCTGTTTTTTAAAAATATCTTACCATGAAACAATGAATGATAAATGCAAATAAGCATTAAGGATCCACAATTTTTTTTTTCATATCTTCACAAATTTTCAGTAATTTTCAATGTAACCTTCTCTGGTCACATGACACAGATCTATGTGGCATTTAAGTTTGGTCCATGCCTAAACTACTAATATCCATAAATGTATTGGTCATACAGTGATCAGTGAAGTTTCCAGCGGGGGGTATATAAACAGATCTTTAACATACCTCCCAAAGGAAGAAATCACACAGAGTGGGGGTTTATAGAGACCATGGGCAACAGCATTAAATAATCTTCTGCACATTGCCCAGTCCAGCAATGTGGGAGTTCTTCATTGAGGTAGTATGCAGATTGTAAAATTTAGATGTAAATTTGTCTATTTAATGTTTATTTTTGTGTATTATTCACTACTCTATGCGCAAATTTCTTGAAATACAATGTTTTAAAACCTGAGGAATTATTCATTATCACCCTGTAATAATAAATAACATTAGACTGTATGAAAAACTGTGAATTCATTAATGGTATTTTTGATTGCAAATTTTGGTAAAGTCTATGCACAGGATAAATATTGATCACAGTTACAGAATGATTCACGTTTGAGTGACAGAAATCAGTAGGTCTTGAGAAAGAACGCATGGGGGCTGAGTATCAATTCTTCTTTGATTTTAGGGGACTTATATTTTCTTCCATTTTGGTTGATATGCCACAACGAATACTGTTTGCTGCAAGTAGTCAAACATTGAGAAGAATTGATATAAAATGCTATCTCAAGGCATTGTTTCTTGCAGGAAAATGCAAAGCTTATACCTTAATTAAAGTCCTTTAATTTAGCCTATCCGTTTTAAGCTGCATTCAACTAGTCCGTTGGGGCGAAAAGTGGCAATACGGGAAGAAACGCTTTCTGCGTATGTCAGTTCACACCAGCGCAGCAACTTTCGCTTTAAAAGTTGCCATATGCTTGTACTAGATAGCGCTTCATATTGAAAACTTGGGGGAAAAGGGGGGAATTTTTGTGTGGTATTTTGACTTTTTACGATTACATTTTAAAATTAAAATGGATTTAATTTCAGCTCAATTAAAATTTATTTTACTTAACTTATTACTTACCTTACATTGTGTAAGAGAAGCAGAATGCAGTGTTTATATTAATATGTAAGAGACGACTGCAGCAAGGAGATGCAAATAATTTAATTGAAGAAATGCGCTTGAATGAAACAAAATTTCTGTTAGTTACTTTCGCATGACACCTCACTGATTTGATGAATTTCTAGCCCTCACTGAACTATTTATCCAAAAGCAGAACACTAATTTTTGTCAAAATATCACAGAAAAGAATCATTTGGAAGATAGGAATAGGATATCCCAGAAAAGGATCGTTGTATATATCAAACGCTGAATATATCTAATTTAATTAATTTATTAATTTTGTTGAATGATAGTTTAAAAAATCTAATTGCATGATTCTATTTTGGAGAGTAAATTTTTCATGGGTAGAATACCATAAATGTTTTTGCATGATGTATGAACTTCCCTGAAATGTTTCCTTAAACTTCCCTCAATTGGTTTAAATAATGCAATAAAAAAAGTATATTTTGTTTAAATATATGTAGGATTTACAGCATTACTAAATTAAATATCACACTTAAAAAAAGTGGTTATTTTTAACACCTTGTACAATTTTAAGATCATTTTTGTTATATAATGTTTATTGAATTTTTATGCTGCTTATTTCATTCCTTGTATTTAAATTCTTTTTTTTTTTTTTTTTTTTTTTTTAATAGCATCCACATTTGAAAACATGTTGATTCTTTTCTGTTAATGGGACACCACTTAGCATCAAACATAAATCTTGATGTGAAATATAAGTAATGTAACTAATAATAGCAACCCTAAAAGTACAAAAAACTTTATGAAATGTATAGTTATTTTATTCAATACAAAATCTGAGATCTGGACTCATTGCGACTCTGGCAGTTCCAGATTTTAGATCATCAATTTAAATCTAGTAAGATGATATGTAGATATTTTAAAATTAAAAGTACAAAATGATAAAATATTTAAGAGATTAAAAAAATCAAAATTTGCCCCCCCCAAAAAAGGGCTCTATAATTATTGATTTGCTTTGTTAAACATTTTTTTCAATGTAAGTTGTTTAAGCATCTTCATTTTTTTCTGATACTTTCTCTTTAATTTTATAAATAGACATAAATTCTTGTTCAATTACAACGCTCTATTGATCAAGGTAATCGATAATTCCCACTAAATTGTTAGTTTAAATGTTTCAGAAACCTCTGTCACATTCTTCATTATTGGTAGCAATGTTTCCTAAATTTAGAACCCTATTATGAATTTCGCTGTTCTTTAGTTGATCAATTATTAGAGCATTGTTATCGCAATAGAATATTTTTTTTGTATCATTTTCATTTGTTGCAAATTTTACACATTTCTTCACATTAAATTGAAAACTTTGCTTTTTGTTTGCGATGTCTTAAAATCGTCAAATTCACAGTTACCATCATAAGGCTCAGCTAGCACTCGCTGTACACTATTGGGAATGTATCACGAGATTGGGGACTAAAGACATGTTGCTCGGCTAAATTTTGTATTGTGTATATCACACGCTGAGCAAGTTAAACCAGAATTATATTAGTTTAGTTATTTATTATACTTATATTTATATTCTGCACATACTTTTAAGGCCAAGTCCTGAATAAATAAATTTCCAGATATATTTAAAGCTTATTGGAACAAAAAAATCAGTTATCATTAATTCAAATAACACTAACTGTAATCTTTTGGTTTTATATAAATATCTTTTAAAAGATCTATTTTTTGCATATGGAGAAAATTTCTGTTGAATTTCTTCTTGTCAGTGTATTCAATGCTTCATAGCACAATTGTCTGAAATGTATAATTATTGCCAAGCATGTCAACATAAATGACTACCATTCTGTTTGGTATTCAATTATTAGTATTTGAGGGGAAAAAATTATTTTAGACTTTGTTGCATGAATCATTTCTCAGGCTGCCATGAGTTTATAGTCATGATGATGAATGCAAAAAATAATTTTAAAAAATTCTCCAGGTTTGTGCCAGGCTTATAAGTTATTCAGTATGTGTAAAATCAGTGATGAGTTTTGGTAGAATGTCTTGATTTGAGATGCATGCCAAGCAAAAGGGCTGCTACAGAGCCAAATTATTGATCTTACAGATTTGCGTTAATAAATGATATTATTTTTTCAACAAGGAGGAGTTTTGTTTAGTGCTAAAGGGAAATTTAGGATTAGAACTCTCCACATGCTTTTTTATGAAAAAAAAAAAAAAAAAAGTGTTATGCATGCATCAAGCATTAAGCATATGCTAAAATGAGATTATCTCTCAGAACTTAATTCTCACTTTTCCCAACAACAAACAAACAAACAAAAATTGCTTAATGTCTGGAGGTTTGGATATTAGACCCTTCCGGAAATTGTGCATCCAGATTTTGGACTTTGCATTGTGTGTAATGAATATAGTTTAATGGGTGCTGTACCATGGCTGTGCATAATTCTTTGACTTTTCTTTTGAGTGAAAACAGATCACTGTATACACAAGGTGAATAAAACTGTTGCTTAAAAAAATATCAGAGAATTGCAGAAATTTGGTGAAGAACGGCTATCTGCATTTTAATACAAAAGCAGCTGAAAATCTAGCATGGAAAAATTACTGGATTGATGTTCATTCTTTCCTCTTGTTTTCAATGACTTTATTGCTAATGTGATGTAAATAGGCTACCAACATTTGGAACATTGACACATATTTGACAACTGGCTTCCCATTAACAGAAAAGCACAGAAATGTTACATTAGCAATAATTGTGCTGATTTTTTTCTAGCCACCCTACACAGCTAAGAATCAGAAGGCAAAAGTTGAAAAGGTAAGATTTTAATTTTAAAATATTTGTTCTGTAAAATATTTGCCATGTTCCAGGAATCTCTATGTTTAAATTTCTGAGGGAGAAGAAAAGCATTGTTAGGAGTAGTGAAAAATATAATTTAGGTTTATAAATATGTTTTATGTAATATTGCCTATATTATTACTTTAGAAAGGTCAGTAGAAATCACAAAAATGTAGTACTTTATTTCATATAGAATGTCCATTTCTTTATCTAATGCAAAGTCAGTTTCTTTGCATCTAATTAGCATTTTAATCTTTCTTTGGAAATAATTTCAAAAATTCTTGTCAGATTAATTATTTCTTTTGTTATATAAATGCTTTACAAAAAACAACAATAACAAAAAAATTGTTTTTGAACATGTATGTACTATTAAAACAACAAAACTTTTAATGCTTATTTTTCAAAAGGGTTTTTAAAAATGTTATTAAATCTAAGATAAATATGGCTAAATTAAATAAAATAGCGGTTTTTAAACTTGGTTTTAATTACACATGAACTAGAAGAATGATAACAAATATGTGTATGATATTTATGTTTCAGTTCTTCATTGTGTAAATGCGTTCATATGTTTCCTAAATATTTTTTAATGAAATACTTTTAAATTTTTGCAGATTTTAAATAAAAAATTGAGGTTTCCACGTTATGTTACAGAAGTTGCTAAAGATTTGATGAGAAAGGTAAAAAGTTTTTGAAATTTTTATAATTTACTTATTATAATGAAAGGTTTCTTTCTTTAACTGTAAGTTTTCTCGTTTTAAGAAGAGATTTGGAGGAAAGCTGTTATCACTTTCATTAGTAAGATACATACACTGACCAGCTGAAACATTATCACTGCCTTAACATTAAAACTGAGTGCACTGTGAGCACACATTTGCCCGAGTAATGTAGTTGACATGTGAAAAAGTGGGAATGTTATTTAATGGATGCTGGAGATATTGATGCATTATTCTGTTAACTACATGCAATGAAAAAGATGCTGATTTAAGTGAATTTGATAAATAGCCCAATTGTGATCACCCAAAAGCTAGAAAAGGTTATCTCTAAAATAGCACTGCTCTTTGATGTTTGCTTGCTGCAATTAATGTCGATGAAAAGTGGAAGGAGTCTGATGAAACATTCGTAAATTTTGATGCTATGGATGTTCATGCCAGATCAGTAAATACAGATGCCAGAGACTGCTATTTTATGATGTGAAATAAATTATTACTGGACTGAATATAATGCAGATCCAAGTACAAGTATATCTGAGCACACAGTTCATTGAACTCTGTTGGATATGGACTTGCACAGTTAATACTGTTCTCCTGTGTCTTTGTTAACCCAATATTACCAACATTTATGATAACAACCAGCCTGTGAACATCATGATTGGACCATTTGACAGTGGAAAAGAGTTGGCTCTCAGATGAATCATGATATTTTTACACCACTTAAATGGTTGTGTCAGGGTATGCAATCTTCCAGGTGAATAGTTGATCAACATGTGTATCACAGGGCATAAACAAGTTGGTGATAGGGATATTATACTTTAGGAGATATTTTGAAGGGTATTCCTAGGCTTGATAGATGTGTAAAACATGCCATGATAACTGTATACTACATGGAGAGATATGCCTCTCATGGCAGCTCTTCTTTTCCCCTAGAAATAAACTTTTTATACCAAAAAATATTTTTTTTTTTGTCACAGGGCTGGAACTGGAGTAATTTAAGGAACATGCTGATGAATTTCAGTTGATGTCCTGACCTCCTAACTTGCCAACTATTAATCTTGTTGAGCACATCCTGCTAGCTGAAAGCTCTCCAACCATCATCTCATAATATACGAGATTTGTGGGAAAAATCAGATTTGCATTTGCAGCTCTTATACAGATTGTTGAACTGTCCTTGGTTACTTCCTTCCAAAAACTTGCTAAGAAATCCATGGCACAATGGGTTGCAGCTGTTTTAAATGTCAAAAATGAAGCAAAACTGTCTTAGCAGGGAGATAATAATGTTTTGGCTGATTAGAATATACTACTACTAGAACATTTTGAATAAAATATCTTATTTTTATCATCATGTTTATGGAACTGTGTTGATGGTAAAAACAAATAGATTCAATTCTAACAATAGTTCTCTTTATTATTATTTATTTGTGTATTATCCCCCTGTTCATCTAAAATTTAAACCTCGTAGAGTTCTTTGTTGAGCAAAATTTTAAGAAGTTGAATCTGACTGACGAATGAGCCACATGCAACTCTTCAGCCTTTTAAATGTGGCTCATGTTGTAACAAGTTCTGGTTTTATTCTTTAAGTATCTTTCCAACTGTATATTCAGTTATATGTATAGTATAATTTTAAATCATTTCAAACTGTATGCCACTTTTGCTACTCACTATCACTATAACAGGGGGGGGGAAATCGCAGTCAACCATCTCAAAAACAAGCACCTATTGTTTCAAATGATTTTGGTCTTTTTTTTTAAGGTGATTATCTTAGTAAGGTGATGTTCAAGTGCTAATGTTTGTCTCTGTTTAAAAAAAAAAAAATAATGGTTACTTTTGAAGGTGGTTACTATAAAAGAGCTTCCATTAATATAGCAATAAAAGCAATATGCTATATGCATAAAAGAGTACATCATTAATATAGCAATATGCTATATTACTGATGTACCTCAGTGTTCACTGAATGGAAGAATGAATATATTTAGTTGTAGCATTTGTTATAAGCAAATGTCTTTCATGATTCCTTTTACATTTAGTGAATTAACTAAATGATTCAGGTTAGCTTTTATCTCTTTATGTTGGTTCTCATTTTTGTTATATATATGTAATATTAAAAGCACAAAGGAAAAACGGAACACTGTCGATGCGTGATTAGACCCATATTGAAGAAGAATTTTGATTACGTAGTATTTAGAGAACTTGGCAGTCGAGGCAGTTTTAATTCCGTTTTTATTTCCAATTGATATTTGTGGACACAATCACTTGGCACTCTAGTCGTGCCTTTCCACAGAAGATTTACATTTTTGATATTGTTGGGATAGAAAGCAAGCCAGCAAAATCACATCTTAGCACAGTAGCGAGCAAAAGCTGAAGTGCGTAGTTATGAAAGATGGAAGCACGCGAAGAGAAAAGTTTTGGTTTACAACGACAGTTTCAGTTCTTAATTATAGAGTGATCTAGAAATGACACAATGCAGAGAAGTTATTACGATTTTAGAATAGAGAGGAAGAATTAATGTTTATAGTTATATTATAATTCTGATTCATATATTTTTATCTTACATATTCCCCCCTTCAAAAAGAAAAAGGCGTAGCGACAGAGAAGCCTTTTTAAAGAGAAAGAGTTAAAGCACTAGCAAATGTTTAAAAAAAAAAAAAACACATAAGTCATCAAATTTTTGTTCTGTAAAGTATAATTTATCTGTAAAGTATAATTTTTTTTAAATAAATTTTTAACTTTTAGAGTCCTATTGAATTTTTCAGCATTTCAGTCCAAAAGTCTTTTTGTTTGAGAATTCACATAATCATAATTCTTCAGGGAAGGTTCTTGTTATAACAGAATATCACAAAATAAACTTTTACATAATCATTACTTATAATTAAATGTAATGCACATAAATATTCATGATATTAATTTTCATATTGATAAATTACATTTTAATACCATATAATAATAGGAGTAAGCTTCAGAAATTATGGCTTCACCGTTATCATCTTTCATTTACAATTCCCGATTTTACCAAACTGGAAGCCTCGCAATACTTCTAAACAAACATATCCATCAATAGGGCTGTCCTCTTGAGCTAACCAGTGTGTTCTATGCACTGGTGGCCCAGGGTGCCTAGACAGTTACTTGAAAAGGCCTCCGTTCCTTGCATTAAGGTAACTGGCCTTTGAGAACTGCATTAATACATTCCATAATAAAAAATATAATAATAATAATAATATAAAAAATTTACATGCATTCATAAAATGAGACCCTCCAACATTATCTTGCATGAAGAGGGTAAAAGGAACAACTGTACAGAGATAATTACAGGCCTCTGTTGAAGGAACCAGTACACCCTCATCATACTATACTTAACACACAATAACCCATAAATTTTAACATGCATTTACCATAATTTCATATTACTTATCTGTATTAATTTCACTTATTTTTAACATCTTTATTTTTAGAATTATTATAAAATTCGTATTCAAAATTCTCAACAAATTTTCAAAAACATAAAAACTTATCTTAATATCCTTCCCTATGAATAATTTAAATAGCTTAAAATTAGTTACTTAATTTGCTCACACATAATTATGAAAAATTAGAAAAATTAATGAACAAGAATTTTAGATTTTCTCAAAACAAATTGCAGAAATTTTAACCAATGTTGAAATGAAAACTATAGAATTTGCAGCACATTAAATAATTTAGTTCCTGAGCTAGGCTCACACGAATGTAATAATTTTTGAGCTGTTGAAAAAGCAGAAGTGCAAATAATTTTCTGTCGCACATACTTGCAAACACTAACTCAGATCGACCTTGAACCCGCTGTAATGCTGAATTCCTAAACTGTAACTCACTGATGATTTAAAGCACTTTTTTTCTAAATATTGTAGAGATCGGCGAAGCAAATTAAATATTCCTTTTTACTAGGCATTCGAACTTCTCAATTTATCGAGAGATCACTTTCAATCTGTAAACACTACGCGTGATTATTTTTTTTTTGAAGCACTTGCACCACAGCAGAAGAATGATCTGTTATTTTTTAAACACTGAAAAAACAAATTCAATGATTCACTTCTTTCACATTATCTTGGATTTATCACAAAACGATGATTTGAAGAGCTGAATTAAATTTTCCATTGAGGTTTCAGGCTGCAGGAAACTAACCTTACCGGCTTAATTGTCATATTAAAAGCACAAGGAAAGGAAATGACAGAACACTGTAGATGCGTGATTAGACCCATATTGAAGAAGAATTTTGATTGCGTAGTATTTAGAGAACTTGGCAGTCAAGGCAGTTTTAATTCCAATTGATATTTGTGGCCACAATCACTCGGCACTCTAGTCGTGCCTTTCCACAGAAGATTTACATTTTTGATATTGTTGGGATAGAAAGCAAGCCAGCGAAATCACATCTTAGCACAGTAGCAAGCAAAAGCTGAAGTGCGTAGTTATGAAAGATGGAAGCACGCGAAGAGAAAAGTTTTGGTTTACAATGACAGTTTCAGTTCTTAATTATAGAGTGATCTAGAAATGACGCAATGCAGAGAAGTTATTATGATTTTAGAATAGAGAGGAAGAATTAATGTTTATAGTTATATTATAATTCTGATTCATATACTTTTATCTTACATATATATATATATATATACACTGAAGTGACAAAAGTCATGGGATAGCAATATGCAAATATACAGATGGCAGTAGTATCGCATAGAAAATGTATAAATGTGAAGTGCTTTGGCAGGGCTTTCATTTGTGTTCAAGTTATTCATGTGAAGAGGCTTTGACGTGATTATGGGCGCATGACGAGAATTAACAGACTTTGAACGTGGAATGGTAGTTGGAGCTAGATGCATGGGTCATTCCATTTCGGATATCGTTAGAGAATTCAACATTCCGAGATCCACAGTGTCAAGAGTGTGCCGAGAGTATCTAATTTCAGGCATAACATCCCACCATGGACAGCACAGTGTCCGACCACCTGCACTTAACGACCGAGACCAGCAACATCTGCGTAGAGTTGTTAATGTTAACAGACAAGCAGCACTGCGTCAAATAACCGCAGAAATCAATGTGGGACGTACGAGGGACGTGTCCGATAGGATACTGCGGCGAAATTTGTCTTCCTTGGGCTATGCCCAAGTGCCTTTACTCGAGTGCCTTTACTACTGACAGCACGACATCGCCTGTAGCGACTCTCGTGGGCTTGTGAGCATATCGGTTGGTCCCTAAACGAATGGAAAACTGTGGCTTGATCAGATGAGTCATGATTTCAGTTGGTAAGAGCTGATGGTAGGGTTCAAGTGTGGCGCAGACTCCACGAAGCCATGGACCCAAGTTGTCAACAAGGCACTGTTCAAGCTGGTGGTAGTTGCATAATGGTCTGGGCTGTTTTTACATGGCATGGACTCGGTCCTCTGGTGCAACTGAACCAATCATTGACTGGAAATGGATACCTTCAGCTACTTGGAGATCACTTACAACCATTCATGGACTTCACGTACTCAAACAACGATGGGATTTTTATGGATGACAGTTCGCCATGTCACCGGGCTACAATTGTTCGCGATTGGTTAGAAGAACATTCTGGTCAATTCCAGCGAATGATCTGGCCACCTAGATCGCCCGACATCAATCCCATCGAACATTTGTGGGACATTATCGAGAGGTCAGTTTGTGCCCAAAACCCTGCACCGTCAACACTTTCACAATTATGGGCATCTATATAGGCAGCATGGCTCAATATTCCTGCAGGGGACTTCCAAGGACTTGTTGAGTCCATGCCACATCAAGTTGCTGCACTTCGCTGGGCAAAAGGAGGACCCACAAAATATTAGGAGGTATCCCATGACTTTTGTCACTTCAGTGTATATATATAATGTTGTATGATCTTAAATTCACTTAGTGCGAAATCAAGTTATTCTACTACTTGTGCAATAGCTGCAAAGTAAGTTAATAATAATTTATTTACTAAAGAAATATTGATTATATTATCTCCTAAGATTAATTTTAGTAGAATTATCTAAAAAGAGTGAATCCATAGTTAGTAAGTTTAATTTCAAAAATTGTTTTAAAGTAACTTGAATGTAAATTGTTAAAATCATGTTCATGGTTAGACTACTAGTTAATGTTTCATGTTCATGGTTCAACTTTTGCAGTCTGGAATTTACACTAATATTATGGTCGAGGATTTACGTTAATATATTGAGTTTGGACTTTTTCTTTATTCTGCTATTGCCAGCTTCCTTCCTTTTGCTCTGTGGGCCTTCCTGAAATCAAAAGAATTAGCAAATGTTGAGGTCAACAAAGTATCTGTATTTTCAGATGAAATTATCAGCCAGCTTTGGAAAGTGATTAAGTGTTTGCTCAGAGGCATGCTTTTGATAGTTATGTCCACTTGGAGATGATTGAATTTGTCTTTCTGAATGTATTAATTGCCACTCAAATTGCAAATTGCTTAGTGATGCAGATTGCTATATCGACGAGCCTGGGTTCAAATCCTGTGCAAGGCGTGGATATTTGTCAGCGCATATTATATGTGTGGCAATGGAACACTCAAAATACACTACAAGCTCAAAGCCCTCATGAAAGACTGATTTTAGGGAAACAGGGAATGAAGATCCTCGAACTACCCTTAGGTAATTCTCCCTCAAAATTTGGAGACCTGTACCTGTCTCACTTCTACCTGTACCTGGTTGTACTAATCATTTGACAATGTCTGTCGTTATTTCAGGGTTGCTACACTACCTGGAAAAAGTCAGGGAATTCGAAAATTGGCCAAAAATGTCAGGGAAAAAATCAGGAACTTTAAATATTTTAGTCAAAATCTGGAAATGTCGGGGAATTTCATACTGCGATCCCCAAAAAAGTGATTTTCGTGTCAATCACTTTTTTGGGGACACATCAGGACACGATATCTTTCTTGGCATACCATGTATCACATGTGCGTCATTCGGACAGCTGGCGTGTAGCCAATTTTCATAGAGCCAATCAGATTGTCTTTAAGAAAGACAAAGCGAGTTTCCAGTATCTTTGATTTCCAGTAACTTCGAAAATCCAGAGATTCCCATGTGCAGTGCATGTTGAATGTAAAAGTAAATTCACTTCCCCCCAATTCTCGTATATAAAACAAAATCCTTATTTGTCATTTTGCAGAAAAATAAAATAAAAAAATCATCGGTCATCTAGGCTAACCGTTTACTATATACATGTGTGATATTTTGGTACTCATGAAGCTTGGCATCAGAGTTCAGACATGGCTTTTTAAAGAGTGGTAATGGATATCCAAAGACGACTCAAATTGATTTAGCTTTTAATTATCCATTTTTATTTAATCCAATTAGCAAATCATTTTCCTTTTATATGAAACTCTCTAAATTCCATATCTATAGTGATTTTAACTAAGTATGATTGAATTTAAACTTTATGCATCATCACTAATTCTAACAAAGGAAGGAAAGATGGATAGGGCAGTGCAGAGTCTTGTAGCAGCAATATTAGGAAGCAGTCTGTCATACTCAGTATTTATAGTAGTGATTATGTAATAGGCTAGCAAATTCTAGAAGGTACTGGTCTAAAGAAAAGATGCTGAATTGCAGAAAGTTAATTAAAGGTTGCTGGTTCCCAAAGAGCAAAGCCATCATATTTTTTATATTTTACACACATATATATATATTCACTGAAATACCATCGATTTTTGTAATTCAGTTTTTAATCTTTAAGTAATTAACTTTATAATAATGCCCTTTGTACCATTTAATGTGACTTCTTCCCTCTAAATTTATTTATTATTAGTTAGTAATACTTTTAAATTTCGGGCAATTTTCTCTTGCATACTTGTGAAACTAATTTCACCAGTAATATGACATGCCATCACGAAATTTAGTTCACATTTTTACTTCCTTGTACGAAGTAAAAAGGAAGTATTGTAATCGCGAAAAGTTTCAGGCAGCATATTTCAACGAAAATATCCATTTTGACCGCTATCGAATGCAATTTAACGATGTTTTTGCGTCATATCTGTACGTAAGGACAGAATAAAATACTCTTTTCCTTCAAAAAAAATTATAAAACTCCTTTAAAATTAATTCTGAAGAGAATTTTTCGTGGCGTCTGTACGAACGTATCTCGCATAACTCAAAAACGAGTAGCCTCAGAACGTTGAAATTTTGTATATAGTACTGCTATAACATGTAGATATGCACCTCGTATTTTGGTTGCAATCAGCAGCACCAAACGTATATAAATATATTTTTATATATATCCACTCTATTACCCGGCTCGGTAATCTCAGTTTCTTTACTCTTATATGTTTGTAAATTGTACATTTTTTGCTTTAAAAATGATTGAATTATGTTGTTCTTATCTTCCGGTTAAGGTTTTTATGCCTTTCGTAATTCTTTAAGCAATATTTGTACAATTATCAACAATTTTAAAGCTGTTTAAGAGCGGTTAAGTTTTAAACAACACGGTGGACATATTTGTTTACATTTGAAACAGCAGAATTGTAGATTTGTTGCCAATCTAGAAAGACTAAGCTTCGCAACAACAAAAATAACGCCTTCATTTATTATTGCGAATTAAATCATGCTTAATCTTTTCTGGAATTTTTTCGAGGAAATAAGTGTTTAAGATTTACTTCGTAATTTTTAATACAGATATTTTGAGTTTTTATGTATTTTTCCCTTGTCGCGAAGTGAGAACTAAATTAATTGAATGAGAAATACTAAATCGTCTGTGAAAAACTGTTTTTTTTTTTTTTTCTCTGTTTTGTTTGCTTAATTTCTTTCATACATTGTTCTAGCTTTATTATAGTATTTGAATAGAACACGTGGCAACAATAAGATAATTCTTCAAATGATATAAATTTTGTGCATTCAGAGTGTCGTTATAGTAAACAAATATAGTGAATTTTAAAGAGTGTATTTATTCTATTGTGGTTTATGCGCTGTCGACGAAGTAGATTTAATTCAATCCAATCAATTTAAATGAAATTGAAGAAAAAAATGCGTATAATTTAATATTCCGTACAAAGAAGTCATGTGGTGTACACATCAGATTTTTTTTACTTAAGATGCTGGTAAATAAATATAAAATACTTGAATGTATTTAAAAATAACATTAAATAGATTTTTTTTCCTTTAGCTGCAAAATGTCTGCAGTAAAGACATTTTTAAATCCCGATGGGCAGATTATAATCTCAATCTTCTGAGGATTAGACAACTCCTATTTAGGGATTATGTATATAAGTCTAAAAGTATATATATTAAGTAACTGGCAAATGTTTGCGTTTTCAAGTGGTACCATAAATAATTTGCCCTCAGCACAGCCAATGCATATTACGTGGATAGCCTGGAAAAGTCAAGAAATTTCATTCTTTTGTTTCAGTGGCAACCCTGTTATTTGTATTTGATCAAACAATGTAATTCAGATGCGGATTAATAAAAGAATATTGTACAGTGTGATAAGTTTAGATTTATTAGGAGCCATTTCATTGAAGTCTGAAACTGAAATCATGAGTTAATATTTTTATTGATGATTGAATATTCATGAAGTTTGTTTTGAAAATAAGCAGCTAATGCCACAAAGAACATCATATTTAGAATATATTTTCATTTTATAATCTGCTTTTTTATTAATCATTACTGCCTCAATAAAATTGGTCCTTGTTCAGTCAACATTTATTAATTAATTTGTTTTGCATGACAAATTTTAAAAGGTTCAACTTATATAATAAAACAAGTGTATTATACATGCTGTAATGACTAAATTTTGCTGTTAATTTTACATATGTTGATTAATTATAGTGTCAGATGTATTTACCCAGAAAAAAATATTACAGAATGTTAAAAATATTCCCTTTCATCATAATGATAAAAGTTATTTTAAACTTTTGTATTTCTGTATTATATTTTTAGCTGCTTAAGCATCCATATATGAAGAGACTTGGGAGTGGTCCTGAAGATACTGAAGAGATCAAACGCCATCAGTTCTTCAGCCATGTAAATTGGGATGATGTTCTTGCCAAAAGAGTGCAACCTCCCTTTGAACGACCAGTGGTAAGCTTTGCTTAAATCTATAAGACCTGCATATTCTAAAATATACAGGCTCTTTTCTAATTAGCCGGACACATATTGGGGTGGGAGAATGACAATGGTGAGAATAAATTTTCACTAGTGTTGCAGTCCTATGAAAATGGTGCAGTAGTGTAAACAAACACCAAATAAAATTAGGTTTTCATGATGGCCATTGCTATCTAAAACAACATATGCAAATGGCCATAATCATATCATCATAATAATAATCAGTCATAAATAATACCACATTACAAAATAACACTGAGAAACGATAAGTCATCAATTGGCCGAATTTCTGTAAAGATGCAATTCCCCCGCTCCCGCCAAAATTCTGGAAAACATAAAAATTGTTTATCTTTTTAAATACAGATTATTTGTTGGTGTTTTGTGCTGGTAAATTATGTTATCAAGGGTCATTTATTACAAAAGTAACAGTTACAAAAAGATCTAAAGGATTTATAAATCTGAGTTTGCCAAATTATATGCCAAACTAACCATACCTGGCATTTTATTGTTTGTGACCAGCTAGCAAGAAAATACATATACACAGTGTTACTTTTTGATAATACATCATTACAGTAAAAGCTCGACTATCTGGAAAGCATGGAAAATGCCGAAATTTGGATATGGGAAAATTCCGAATAATTTAGCACACGAAAATTACTATTCGAAGTAGAAAAGCCAAATAAACGGGGGAGAAAAAAGAAGGATTCCTATAAAATTATAAAGAGTCATTTTATTTGTTATCAACTTAAATATCAAATTTCTACATTTAGATTATGTGAGATTTTGAAAGAAAGGGATTTCAGACATAAACATCAAAGTAAAAACATCATATTCAATTACAATACTCCATCAACTGTGAAATTTAGCAGAGATCTCACCAAACTAGTCATTCCAGCAGAACCAGCAGAAGTTTGAAGGAACAGATAACTCTTTATTTAGTTAATCAACATATGCAAGTTATAGACATAACATATAAAAAGCTTAAATTGCTTGCCATAATTTTTCACCACATTACACAGCCAGTGCTTATCCATTTAAGTCACATTTTTCTTGATGCCAGGATCCCATAAACTTGAAAATACTCAACTACATACTATTCTGTTGAAGAAAAGTCTCAAGTGTTAGTTATTTTTTTCAAAATGCACTTGAAAAACTCATAAATAGCAGTTAGCTTATATCATTTTATACAAAAATTAAACTGACTTATCAAGAATTACTCAGGCTTATGATACAGACAATGCGTTACATCAAATAACATTAACGGTGCTAAATGGCTCTGTTCGGCAACAGTTTTCATTTGATTCAAATCGTTGTCCTATGTGCACTTTATAACAAAGTTACAAGTATCTTTTTTTCTTTGTGCCTAATTTTATGTAGGCATCCAGAAAGTAAGTTTCCCTATTTAAAAAAAATAGAACTCTCACTTTCAGGAACATATTTATTGGCAACAAGTACAGCAATGTTTCAGCTATTTTCAACAAAGTCACCACCAGAATTTAGACAGTTGTCTTATCATAGGATCAACTTTTGTATCCCTCTGTCGCAGAACTCTGTAGTCTGTGAATGGAACCAGTGTGTGACAGATGTCTTCAGCTCTTCGTTGTTGCCAAAATGCTGACCATAGGACAGGAATTTCTTGAGGTGCAAGAAAATGTGAAAATTGCTGGGAGCAAGATCAGGGCTGTATGGTGGATGATTAAACAACTCCCAGCAAAATTCCATAAAAACAGCTGCTGTGCGTCGAGCTCTGTATGTGGACGAGCAATGTAATGGAGGAGCACAACACCTGCAGTAAGCATTCCACGCCTCTTGTTTTGAATGGCACGTCGCAATTTGCGCAGTGTTTCATAGTAACGGTCAGCATTTACTGTTTCACCATGTGGAAGGAACTCAATGAGCAGAATATCCTACCTGTCCCAGAACACTGTGCACATCACTTTCTGTTCCGACAGCATCTGTTTGAATTTCCTCCTGACTGGAGATCCACTGTGCCGCCAGTGCATTGACTGCTGCTTGGTTTCCGGGGTGAAATGCGAAATTCAAGTCTCATCGCCCGTGACGATCTTGTTGAAATGTCTAGGAACTTGTCGCCGTCATCATGATACCGTTGCAGAAATGTCAGTGCTTCTCCTAAGTGTTCAATTTTGTGTTCAAGTGTCAGGTTTTTTGGCACCCACCTGGCACATAATTGTTTGAACAGCAGGTGCTTAGCTACAATCTCGTGCAACAAGGATCATGATATCTGTGGAAAATGGCTGCTCAGCTCCGTAACCGGGAAGTGACAATTCTCCATCACGCACTGCCGCTCAAGCTCAACAAGATCATCATTGATGAGGGACGGTCGCCCACTGCGTTCTTCATCATAGGCACTTCGACGATTTTCCAAAAACTGCCTACACCAGTTACACACCATCTGCTTACTCATAATGTTCGGCCCATAGACCTCACAGAGCTGGCGATGAATTGTAATTGGTGTAATGCTTTGTGCATTCAAGAACTTTATCACCAACTGAGCCTCTCAGGTGGTGGGAGAAGGAATAAGAGCTTCCATTTCGGACCACTGCTACCATGCTACGGGCATGAGGTGGGACCTATCCGACCGACTGGCATTTGATTGATACCTCATAGATCTGTTACGCATGCACAGTTAACACAGCTAATTACATTTACTTTAAAGGGGAAAACATCAGGAAACTTACTTTCTGGATGTGCCTCATATATTGAAAAGATGTTTATAAAATTCGAAATACAGTACAAAGTCCGTAATCCGGACTCATCAGGACTTCAGCGATTCCGGATTAGGGGTTTTTCCGGATTATAGATCATCAATTTAAATCTGGTAAGGTGGCATGCAGAAATTATACAATTAAAAATATGAAACCGTAATTTATGAAATAAAGAGCAATTATGATCTAAAGGGTATCAAAATTTACAAAAAAAAAAAAAAAAAAAAAAAAAAAAAAAAGCTTAATATTTATTTGTTTACTTCATTTCTTTCAATGTAAGTTGTTTAAGTTGCTTCATTTTTTTGTGCTAGTACTTTCTCTTTAGTTCTATAAACAGACATAATTTCTTGTTCAGTTACAAAATTCCACTGTTTCAAGTCCTGTAATTGCTGTGTCGAGAATTCTGACTAACTTGTCAATCGAAATTTTTTCATTTTCAGTAACCTCTCTGTCACTTTCTTCACTATCGGAAGCACGCATGCGTAGTGGATGTGCGCATTAAACACGCGTGCGTAAATGCATTACGTAAGTTTGTGGCTTTGAGATCTGGATTATAGATCATTCCGGATAATGGACGTCTGAATTACGGACTTTATACTGTACAGAGTGCATAATTTTGATATCAGTGTACATTTTCAGTTTCCCAAATTCCTTTATTTATACTTCATTGCAGATTTTCATACATATTGCTGTGTAGAATCATTATATAGGACCTCTTTAGTAGCTGCATTATTAGTCAATGGCGAGAATTAATTATATAGAGTAGACCATTTATTATCTTAAGTCTAGCTACGAAGTTTTCTTATAATGAATATGGAAGTTATATTGTTTCTTTTGTTCAAATTTATTTCTAGAATCAAGAGTAAATATATATTTTCCTTACATGCATTTTGTTATGTAAGTGATAGTGTCTGATCTTTTTTAATTTAAGGCTGTTGATCGCAAAAAATGACATTACCTCTCATTTTAGTGTAAAAAGAAAAATAATTTACATTACCTCTCATTTTAGTGTAACTGAAGAGAAGGTGGGTGTTTATTACAATCTGAGTGTACAAGAAAATACTGTTGAGCATCTGGTAATATCACAGTAATGTGACAACATTTGAGAAAATAAGGCCAAAGTAATCACTTGATCACTACTCTCAAAGAAAGTTTAAAAGCTTTAAATTTTAACGTCAAAGATTTATTAGTGTTTTGACATCATTTACTGCATTTTCATGCACCCCTACAAAAAATATTTAATAAGAAAACTAGATTTTAAATTTTATTAAAACTTAAATAAAAATACTTGAAGCGTATTTGTGTTTAGGAGGCAAAATTAAATTTAAAAAAGGCTTATTTCACTTCTTTATTCAGTTATGGCAAATTCTTGAAATTCGAGAAAAACATTGATTATGAATGTTATAATTTATCATGAATTTTGCTGTAACTTCTAAACAAGAGCCAAGCTTAGAAATAAAATGCATATTCATACTCAGGCGAGATTTTGTACAAAGAATTTATTTCATCTCTGTAGCAGGAAAGAAGGGGATTTGTAGATCAGTGATATTAATCTTTATTTTATTTCATTTTTATTTCTTTAAATGATCTGTTTATTGTGTACTGGTTTATAATCCCATTTAGCTATGCAACATTAATAATTATTTTAGGAAAAAATTTGAGTGATTTCACTCAACTATTTTGTCATCTTATTCTTAGTGCGTAATGAATAGAACAGTAAAACACACCTACAGTCCAAGTCTACAGTTTAACATTCAGTTTGATTAGATTAACATGCCATATTTTGTCTGTTATGTATTTCTTCTTCTTCTGTGATTGACAAGCTCTATAAATTTCATTTTGTGCAATATGAAATAAATGTTCATAATATAAAAGCACGTTTTAAAATTTTTCTAAATTTTTAAAAATTTTTTTAAGTGTTTTGTATTTAAGTGTAACACTTTTTTAAAGTTTTATGCTACTTATTTCATTACTATCTACTTTCTTCAGGCAATTCTTTCTCTGAAAAAATTTTTTTTGGCAATTTTTTCTATATTTTCCCTATATGGGATTTATCATTTAAAGGTGGTTGCCATGATAAAAGTTTGATGAATTTTTTGAATTGCAGATTTATATTCTTTGCTATAGGTGATTTAATTGAAAATAAAATACTAAGTAATAAAATTAGTGTTGACAGTAATCTGCATAATTGATTTGTTTCTATTTTTTACAAAAGTCTTTGGTCATCTAAAAGTATAGCTTTATAAAATGGTTTTGGGTTAATAAAGATGGAATGTTTATCGTATTGAGGTAAATGAATCTTATAATCTTATTGAGAATGACTTTCTTTGAATGTATTTATTATTATTATCATAATTCAGATTTTAATTTTTTCCAGTTAGCTGAGTGATGATGATGTGTCACAATTTGATAAATTTACAAACATGGCTGCAGATGTCCCAGACATAGCTACAGATGACTGTTCTCTAACTGACAGTCAAAAACATGTATTTTCTGTAAGTAATTGTTTTACGATTTGCACATAATATTTGTAGGCAATCAAGATTTTTGTAAATTAATTTCAGATTTTTGTATTTTCAGGGTTTTTCCTTTTCACGGCACTCATTTTCAGATGACAGGCAAAATGAACCTAATTTTTCATCATTAGTTTTAGAGAACAAGTACAGTATACTTGATTTATCAGTGGCATCTTCATCTAAGAGAAAACACGAGTCATCTTCAAGGCACTGCAAACTGCCACGATATTGTTCAGTTCAGTGCTTTTAATATTATGTAGCTGTAAATCTCTTATTATCAGAGACTTTTACTGTGTTTACTGTTTTTAAAACTCTAATTAATTCTCTTATCTGTAAATCAACATCAATATATCTGCCTGCCTTAAACTTGTTATCCATGCCATTTTCAACTCTATATTAATTTTTGCAAGGTAAAACAAAAAGGAATTGTGTGAATGAACCAATAATAATAATATATTTGCTAAACCGTTAATATATTAATAACACTTTATATTAGTAACTTTTAATTATTTATTCATAAATACAGTATTGCATAGCTGTCAATTCTCGCAATATTTCAACTCATCTCCCGGTCTCCCAGTACATCACAGAATCTCCTGGTTTTTAACTTTTAGTTTTAGCAATGAAAATATTTTTCAACAACACAATTAAATGGTGCTAATGAAATTAATTTGTGCAAGTAAAATATGCACAGTTTTAAGTTTAATTTTGAAATGATTCGAAATTTTCATAATTTTAGTTTCATTCTCCAGCCTTGGTGATCTACAACAAAATTTTTGCATTAAATTTGATTTGATCCAAATTGTCTTAATTTATTGTAAACATGTGTAGAATCTTATATGAAGATTCAATCAAATGTTTAATCAGTAACTATTTCTGTTTAATTTTGTTTAACATAAATATAAATTATATTAATAAAAATATCTATACAATAGCTTCAACCGAAAAAAAGCTTTAAATATGACCAATTACAGCCAGACTGGTTACAACAGAGTCTGCTGTATGATAAAGGCAGAGTGTAATGTTCCAAGATGTTTTATATTTTTGTACTATGTAAACAACTCAGGAATTTTTTATACATTTCTGTGATCAATAATATTGCTTATTTCTGTGATAATCCATTTTTGTCCTGTGATAATCTATTTTTGTATATTTCTGTGATCACCTGTCCCTTGAAATATAACAATGTGCTTTTATATTAATAAACTTTTCTTTTCTTTAAAATGTTTCTATTTTTTAAGATTTTAATAAATAAATGTTTTTAATATAAAGCCATATGTGGTTAAATGAGTTTTAATAATGTAAATTTTGATCTTCAGTGTAAAGGAACAACATGCTGTGAAACACATCTTTCCCATATCTCATTAATAATCATTGATGGATAAAGTAGATATCAGTGGTTTATAGTCTTAAACACTTGCAGTGAGGGAGCAAGCAAACATCATTAAATTTCAACCTACAACAGTCATCGGATTTTTTACCCCTCTATATGTATTCTGTAGTTTTAAAATAAGCATCTGAAGATCACATTTACCATCCTCACATTCACACATAACATGCTGTCATCATCCATCTGCTGAAATACATTTCCCACTGCATAAAAGAGAATAGTTCAAATTATCCTTTATCCAAAACCTCTCTGAACTGAAATAAAATGTAAAGAGTAAATTAAGAGACTTGAATTCTTTCAGTGCCAAATATTACCTACATTAAGATAAGAGCTAACTAGGTGAAAATATTACCTAATTTTAATGTAACGAAGTGTAATACACTGGTATCCAAAATTAAAATTACAAACACATTTTGGCAATAGTTCAAAATAGGTAGAACTAATAGTTTTAAACGGATATGATATATAATTTGAAGAGCATTAAATGTAATACAAGTACATAGTGATTGTTAAAAGGTTAAAAAGTTTTTTAAGAAGTGAAAGTAATCAATTTTTAAGTTTATGAAATTTGTTTACAGAATTGTGTTTGGAAATTAAAATCACAATTTTTAAGATTATGTATTAAGATGAAGAATCACTGGCAGGCTTGATGTTGGTCTGTCTCAATTGAAGGATGCTTGATAGTTATATGTGTCTCAAATTGTTGGCCAACTCTCAAATAGAGGTCACTCAATAGTTATAAGTGTCTTGAATAGTTGGCCAGTCTCAGGCTTCTTGATAGTTAAGAGTGTCTTTACTGATGGTATTCAGGTTATGGTATCAGTTCTAAACTATTCTTACTATCACTAGAGGGCATGTTAAAGAGCCACAACTCCTACAGAGAATTGAATTATAAAGATATAATGGTCACAGAGTTTTCTTAGAAACTTGCGGCTGTGTCTCAAATAATAGTATCCAGAGAGACTGTATTCAAATACCTAGCAGAGCGGTACCTTTAAACATAGTGTCCAGCAGTATGTCTTCCCCTTAAGCGATTGTATAAAACAGCCCATCTTTTCTCATACCATTCTTAGCCACAGCTAGATTGTCCTCTACTGTGAAGGGTCAAGGTTTGATACACAGAGTGATTCTCAATTAATCTTTGTCTAGTGAGAGCTGGGACCTGCTATCAACAAATGAATGTATCCTTTCATTTGGAAACTAGACTCTCCCTTTCTGGACTAAGAGAAGATATATTATGTGTTTAAATTTGTGATGTAAAAATATTCATTCATGTATTAAGAAAAGCAAAAATAATTTTATTTCTTACATATGTAAGTTTCTTTTGCTTTTGTTTTCTGCACATTTTAAAAGAACCTGAAATTCACTAAGTGGGGATAGAGAGATTAAAAAAAAACTTTTTTCTTTTTAGTGTTTCTGTTTTGGGCAATTAAATGTTAAAAACAAGTATAGCATTGGAAACAAAAACGTAAAATGTTATACATTTGTGTACCTCTCCAGCTGAAGTTAGTTTTTGGAATAAAACGAACATTTTTGGGAATACCTTTTCAGCAATATTGTTGTATTGATAATTTTGGGAAAAAGATATTGCATATTTATTTATTATTATACTTTAAGCTAGTGAGCCAGTGACCAATTAGTGGAGTTGGGAGAAAATATATGATGAAAGCTAAAAGTACTGTCATTTAACTGTATGAATATTTACTACCATATCCACCAAAAAAATTCTATGCTCTAAAAATTTTAGATTGCCTTAAAAAAGATTTTTCATTTAAAATTTTTTTTAAATTACAGTGTTTGTCTTCATAATCAGATTTCAATTTAAAAACTTGAATTCATTTTAAACCAAGTATTACAAGACCTAATAACTTCAGAATTAAATTTCCAAAAATTCAAGGTGCAAAATAAAATCATTTATTGAAAGCATGCTATTGAAAATTGTTATGACAAATAGTACAAATAAGGTACAATATTACTCTGTCATGGAGACGTGCATTTATTTAATAAAAAAAATTACAGCATAATCATTTAATTGTAGCTGTGCTATTTTTTTTCTTATTGGATTGCTTGTGTATGATATTTGTAATAAATATTCCTTCCATATGGATGTAGTATAACAATTTCTATATTCCCATTATTCTAGTGAATGTATTGTATGCTTAAGTGATGCAACTAAAAATTAAAAATAAATAAATATTCCCATTATTTGAAATTTATATAGTAAGAATACCTTCAATAATGTCTTTAGATGTTAATTAGCTGTGCAATTTTTCTTTTCTTTCTTTCTTTCTTTCTTTTTTTTTTTCTTCTTCTTCTTCTTTTTTTTTTTTTTTAACTAGATTAGCTAGTTTACAAGCCTACAATAAATACTTCCCACAAGTGAGGTGATAATATTTTCTGTTTTGCCAGACATGAAATTTGCATAGAGAAAACAATAACATTTTCTTTTGAATCTTGAAAGAGTAGAATATGTTTAGCAACTAATAAAAGCATGAAATAAGTTTCAATAATAACAGTTTTGTAGATTCTGATTTGGAACTCTTGTCAATGTGAGTGTTTAGTTTCAGAAAAATTTTGCTATATAATAGCAAAAATTTATTTGGAATATACTGAAGAATTATTTATAACTTGTTGAAATCTTTGATGTTTTAAATTTTGGTAGCTTAGGAACTTCCAGATAATTCTTTTACTCTAATGCAAATTTTAATTAATGCTAATCCATCAGTAAATATAGATATTTGAAAGCTAAGATTCAGTTTTTGTCGGAAGTTTAATTGTGCAGTTCATACAATCGTTAAAATGGGGAAGATAAAATTTGTACTAAAATTATTCATTACAGTTACGACTATTTATTGTCCAAATACGTAAAATTTTGGAACTTAGATATTTGAATGGTGAGCAATTTAAAACTGCGTTGCCGACCCTTGCTAGAGGTATGCCACAAAAGTAAAAATCTTTTAAATTGCCGTATTTGTGTTACAGTCTAGATCTCTAAATGTAGAATTTCATCTTTGTTCCTCTGAAAATTTTACTGAAAGGATGATAGTTTCAATGCAATAGTGATATACAGTGAGCTGTATCAGTTTCTTTTCTTTCCTTCTTTTTTGAATGCAATAGACCGCAGAGAGAGAATTTACGAGAGATGAGTAGTGATAGTGGTGTGAAGTGTGGGACTTGGTAGTTATTATGACATGGGCTCTTAATAGTGCAAGAAAATAAGATAAACTTGGGTAATTACTTTTAGAAAGAATGCATATTTGCTTAAAATTTAAAAGCTATAATTTTAACAACCAAAAACATAAATAAAAATTATCGACCAAAAGACTTATAACTGAGTATATTTCACTACAGAAGTGAATTATGTACACGCACTTTTTTTTTAAATAATTAGCATGTGAACTTTGCGTATAAGAACTGATAGAGTCAAACGCCTTAATATATTATTAAAAAAAAACAAGGCAAAAAGTGAAGTTTATAAGAAAACCAACTGTCTTCCTCCGGCCCTCCTCCTCCTCTCTATGGTACTAATTACTACTAAGATACTTAATTAATTTCATTAGTAAAATAACTCCCTTAGCATCGATGGCAGTTTCTGTGTAGGAGATTATTAGATTTTCCAGCTTTCGAAAGAAGCTTTTTGGGTACTTACGTATTAACGCCACCGCAGCTGCAGATTTGGCGGTTATTAAGTGCCTCCAATCTACATCTAAAATTTTTGCGACACATCATAAATTAAAACACTTTATTTTAAATCAAAACACTTTCAAAGATAAAAACGCTTTATTTAAAATCAAAGTAGTCAATCGGAATTTGGTGGAAAATGGGCCGATATAGAGTTTAACATAGGTTCAAAACAGTCTCTATTTTCTTTGACCTGATGCTATCGCCATATAAACTCTGATAAATAAGATTCTAAATGATGGCTCGCTGTCCCCCTATGTCTTATATTCCTCCATTTAGCACTGCCTCACATTATCTCAACTGTTTGTGTATGAACTCCTGTATCAGGCAGTGGCGTACATGGAGGTAGGAAAGGAAGGAGGGGCTAGTCCGCACTAGAAGTGAAGCACTACTTTGAAGCTTGGGTCACCAGATGGGGTGTTCTTTGTTTACATTCAGAAGCTCGCTTGACACGGTTCTGATAGTATTTCGACACACGACAGTTCCATACAAATCGAAAAAGGGACACTTTCGCATGAAAGAAACATTCATAGTGTGATGGATAATAGCAATTTGTATAGTTTAGTGACATTTACGCAAAAATCACATCTTGGTTATTTTTCGATAACTAACAACAGGGCGATTTTGATTATGAATTTGTTTTATAAAATTCTAAGCTGTTGAACTACAAAAATATAGATTTTAAGAAAAATGTTATGCTTAAAGAATGAAAAATACCTTACAGTACATTTAAAATTGTATACGTCTTTCGATACCCTTGATAGAGTATTCGCTACTTTTATTTTATTTTCCAAACGCCAAAATGTTTTAAATAAAACAAATTTTTTTTCACATCCATATATTATTGCAAAAAGCATGTATCTGCCTTTGACAAAATTCATAAATATTCATTAAATTATTTATAAATGTATTTGAAATGAAGAATTTATTCACTTATAAACAACTGTGAAAGTACTGTGAAGAAATCTAATTATTAAATGTATCTAATTTATAATGATTATAAATGTTATCTAAATATATAATAACCTTAATATTGAATTGTAAACATATATTGAAATCCTGTTGACAAATACGTTATAAAACTATTTAAGCAAGAACTGTTCGTATTGGAAAGCAATCTGTTAAAAGGTATTGTAAAGCAAATGCTATGAGATGCACACTTAAGAAAGTAATAAAGAGTTTTGGAATATGTATTGTTGAAATGAAGGGTAAAAAAAAAATCTGTTAAGTATAATTAAAAGAATTATTCCCCTTACATTTTATAATAACTCAGTTACAAGTTTTAAGTAATACTTAAAAAAAAAAAAAAAAAAAAAAAAAACTTATTTTATTCCCTTTCAGAAATGTTCAGAGAAAGTCAAGTACTATTTAAAGTATTTCGCTAATTCCTAATAATTTTCTAATTTAAAATGAACTGAATAGAGCATTAATTATAAATTGACTTACATTTTTCGATTTAAAAGATGCCTCAGAAGCCAAAAAATCATGTTATATTTAAGAAAGTATTTTAGGAAGAAGCTCTATAAATAGAAAAGAAATAATGCATAATTTTAATATTAATAATACAATAAACTTTGATCTTAATTTTTGTACCTTAACCGAATCAAATCGAATTAATTTTTTTTTCTAATGTAATTAACGAAAACTTGTGAAAATATTTCATTCAAATTAAACCATTCTAAGAAAACTGTCCTGTGAAAAGTATAGCATTTAATTCCGTTCAGAATGAAATGTTGTTTAAAAATATGTTGTTTTCATATACTTAGGACTCTGAAGTGTTGTAGAAAAAGAAAATATATACATTTTATGTATATTTACGACGTAATTACAAAATATTTACATCCGAACGAGTCATATCCCATTGAACTCAATGGTAAATGACCCAATGTTTTGGTCACCACGTAGGGATCGCCGGTGCTTCAGAGCAGGGTACGGGAGAAACTTGTTTAGGGCAACTCCATCTTACTTCCTACCTCCATGGTGGCGTAGCGGGGGGGGAAGGCAAGGGGGTGCATGATGCCCCGGGCGCCGCTCGTAGACGGGCGTCAAATGGTCTCCAAACAAATTTTCCGGAAAATTTCATTTTTTACTTTAATGGATTATTGGAAAATATATTTAAAATTAATAACTGTTGTAATATAATTAATTATTTATTTTCTTGATTTGTCTGATAAAATATTTGCAGTACATCAACCAAAACGTTCTTTCTGACCACTTTATTTTTCCAAAGTAGAGATATGTTTTTATTTTTTAAACGAAATACACGTATATCTCTCGCTTTTTATTTTAAAATGATAACACGACCTTGTCCGGAATTTCTCAAACATATGCAGTTTTCAAAATTCGATTCCATAATCTGGAAATGACATTTTGGGAAAATCCTAACGTTTTCGCTACAATGGATTGTATTTGATTATCCTGTAAAACTCCTGTAAACTTCCTGGCTACCGATTCAACTAAGTCATCTTCCTGAGACATCATATAGTCACTGCTACGAAGCATTCAACGCATGCCAGTTGTTTTTAATCTATTATTACAAAAAGAATACTGCAGGTCGCTCCTCACTCCTTATATAAAACGCATAGTTTTCGACGTCACAGACTAAATTTGCATATTCCCAACTTTGTAAACGTTATAATTTTGCTTTATAATCTCTTCAATTTCCTTTTGTTCAAAAACGTTATCGATTATATGGTTATTTCATACCGAACCCACAATATCCCCTAATTGTTTTGAGCAGTGAATATAACTGCATGACGTTACTCCGCAGTAGAAAAGAAACGGAACCTAAACCTCCACTACATATCTATAGAGAAAATGTTTTTCCAAACCTAGGAGTCGCACTTCAAATACTATTTCATTATCAAATGCTGCTCAGCAAATTAAAATAAATTTTCACATATTTACAATCAACGATAGGACAAGATCCCCTACCTCTTCTAGCATTTTTAAGTGTGGAAAGAGAAAAATTTGAAAGGATCGACTTCGATGAAGTAAATGATAAATTTGCTTCATCCAAGGTAAGAAAAATGTATACATAGTAATTAATTTATTGATGTATTATATTTTTATTAATAAATATAAGTGCCCGACCAAGTCGAGGTGCACGTGATTGAAGCGAGATGAGGGCAAATTAAAAATTTTTGTTTAAAAATTGGAAGGTCTCTGCAAACAACAATGAACAGATTTTAGAGAACTCCAATTCATACACTTTTTTCTTTGTCACAAAAATATTGACATCAAGTGATTCCTCTTAAAAAAATCAGAAAATATAGCTCTGAACAGAAGTACATTTTCAGTATTGATCTTTTCTAGAAAACCATTGTGATTAGGAAAGGTATTATCTATCATTTTCTTCTAAATAACGATCAAGGCTGCAGTATGCCATCCTCCCCCAAAAGTTTGCGTAGGTGGTTCGTTAGTGCAAAATTCTGGCGATTTGTTTTATTGCAGCTAAACACTCAAGGGCTATCTGACTAAAGGGAGGGATGCCTTCTTGGAGGACTCTTTAAAGGAAACTGGCTCGCATATACGTTACACATGGAGAAAATCAAGAAAACACCCATGCAGCTAGCCCCCTCTCCGAGATTCGAACCACGGGCCGAACTATCAGTGTTCAGTGATTTTACCGCTTGGCTGCTGATGGGCAAATATAGTAAAAAGCATATTTTAATATATAACGGAACATTATTTAAATTCTGGCTTTTCCAAGTTTTGTTTTTTGGATTTCTCTATGCCAAACATTAAATGCCCTGCTACAACCTCTATTACAAAGAGTAAGAAGGGAAACTAATAAAAGACTCAGTCAACGAATGCTTCAGCATGGAATTGCTAATGTTATGAGACTAAAGTTTGTCTTATATGTCTTAACTAAAGTTCTCTTCATAGGGTTCAGTTATGATTTTAGATATGTATCTAGGAAGTCTGTCTGATGACGTAGGAATACAGATTTGTGGTTTCTGAACGTCTGAGATCAGTAACGGCCTTCACAGTATCATCTATTTTTACACACCTTACTTTTTCATTCGTAAGAAAAGCTAGAGATGGAAACAAGGTCAAGTCTCTCACTCTTAAAGAAACCTTGGAATTCTAAATATGTCCGACACTCGTATTCGTTTAAAAGACGCAAATATTGGGAAATATTCAGTATTAAATGGATCACTCTAGATTCTAAATGTATAAAATGATAGATGTAATGGCATACAGATAACAAAATCAGTGTTGTGAAGTAGCCTTTTAAATTGGTAGATATGGGTTTGCTATCGATCGTTATGGAGGCATACGCAGTCACATACTTAGTAGCTCTGTTTACATATTTAAGTTCTTATCCTTACTTCCTCAAAGAGGATTGTCGTCATTAAAATCATCGGTTAGAACAAATGATGCAGATAAGTGCTATCTTAAGCGTTTTCGGTTGATATGAGTTCATTAGAAGGCAGGTAAAATCGATACCAGATATATAATATCAGTCTGTACAGGTTGAAGACAGTAGTGAGCCAAACACATAGATG
The DNA here is from genome assembly GCF_044657685.1 of Stegodyphus dumicola. Lineage (NCBI taxonomy): Eukaryota > Metazoa > Arthropoda > Arachnida > Araneae > Eresidae > Stegodyphus > Stegodyphus dumicola. The sequence continues at coordinate 12,081,227 of NC_140772.1, read as the reverse complement.
TTCCAGAAGGAAAGCATTTTTTCGTCGGACATCGAAATGCACAATGTACTGGCAGTCAGCCTGTCCAGTTCTGTAGGAATTGATAGGTAGTGTATCTGTGGAGCCTGCCTTAGCAACCATACAGAATATAGTAAATTAAAAAAAATCGGGAATTTACAATGAATAAAATCCATTTATTTTTCAAATAATTCTTATACCTGAGTAGTACCGTCTTCGCGAGATGTCAGAAGACAGAGAGGGACGGTGAGGATGTCGAAAGGATTTGGAGTAGACATCTCATTTCGGAAACTGCACCACTATGAAATGGAAAGCAAAGGCGATGAACATAAGTCAATGAGAAAAAGGGAGTAGGCAAAGAGGTAATTAGGATGCGTGTAAAACTGTACAAAATTCTTAGACTGATCCGTACTACCTTTTGAAAAGGGACTTGCTGTGTCACACAATCACATGTGATGCTGATGCAGTTCAACTACCTGAGCAGTTTAGGGTAGATAAATACAGATTTCGGAAGCTTTTTGTAGGTCTTATGAGATAGTCCATGAGAATCACATGCAAAACCACATTAAAACCTCTATCTTGGATAATTGGCCAGAAATGACTTCTAGCTTCTAAAACTTAAATTATGACTGATTCTAAATTGTTATGGACTAATTTGTCTCTTTATGAAAACAAGAGGCATAAAGTAATAATATCAGACGAAACATGTTACTAAGAATTTCACTAAAACAGAGGGCTGGAAATTCGGATGAGGCGACAAAGGTGCTCAGTTCTTTCCACCTGCACATTGGAGGTTTTATGAGACTTTCACAGGCTGAATGATTAAGACTACTGAATACTAGTAGTATCACCCAAGTTCGAACCCATGTGAACGATGGTTGCATGATAGGTTTTCACAGTATTTACATCTGCAACATGAATTTGATCCAGTTTTCTTTAGAAAGTCCTCATTTCCCCTCAGCAGATAGGACTAGTATGCTTTCCCGTATTCAAATAAGCTATCCTATTCGTCAGGAGGTCTGTCATCTCTTTTACATTATATAGATGGATCAGTGAATGCTCATGAATATTTCTGAATACACACAAGTATTTTTCTGTAAGTACATGACCGGACTGACATGTTTATAAGATTACATTTCTGTGGTAAGTAAATAAATATTAATTGTTGCAAATTTCTATAAATATTTAAATTCATTTTATTCTTATATAGATATATTTCTTACATGCAATTGTAGATATTTCAATTCTGAGTTCAAAAATATTTAAACTGTAAAAATAGCTTAAACAGAACCTCCTTGAAAGATATGCTTGAAAGATTCCTATGCGGCCATGTGGTCGTAATTCCTCCCCAAAGCATTAAACCGTGGAAAGGTATATTTCACGGACAAGAGAATGGAAGTTGTGTGTTCCTTTCTCTTTCCAGATCAATACACTTATTAAGTATGAACAAGTACGCTTCTAACGCGTCTTGCTGCTGACTTGCTTGCTTTTGAAGCCCTATGACCAATTTTGTTACAGAACTCGTGCTGCACCATATACACTGGTCATCAAAATTAAAGGATAATGAGGAAACAATATGCTCACGAAGTTAATGTTGCAACTAGTGCCCGATGCTATAATTATTTACGTTAATTAACAGTGGCGTAGCTAAGGTGGGGCAAGGGGGCATCCAGGGGGCGGCAAATTGATGATATACATTTCAGAAAGAAATATTTTCCATTCTTGGAATACAGAAAGGGGCGCAGAATCTTTAGGTGTCCCCGGAAGCTGAAAACCTTAGCTACGCCTCTATTAATTAAATACAATTGAACACAAAATTGCACTTCCGCGCATACGTTAGCGCCAGAAATATGCAAATTCGGTGACTGAGAATGTGGTGCGCAATGGATGCATGTTGGAATTCCGGTCTGTTGTACTGTTTAAATTGAATATGGTTCCTGAGAGTAATCAGTATTCAATAGTTATGGCTCAAAGCATCATTTAAGTGAAGGTCAAAAGTGGCGAAAAATTGCTATAATCGAGAGAAGTCAAATACAAATGGAAGTCGCAAAAGATTTGAATCTGAAGCTGCTTTTTTAAGCAATGAATCGGTTGACAGACAGCCTTGGTCAACGGCGACCAAGAGCAACAAGTGCATCAGAAGAGCGTTTTATATCCTTGTTGGCGCGAAGAAACTGCAAGGGATTTGGTTTTAGAGCTTCATGCTGCCATAGGAACTCGAATTAGCCGTTCTGCTGCTGCACGAAGGCTTAACGAGGTTGGACTGTATGCAAGAAAACCAATGGTTTGTGTCCCATTCACTCCATCTTCCAGATGGGCCCGTTTAAACTGGTACCGTCGTCATGTTTAGTGGAGCCAAAACGACTGATCCCAAGTATTGTTTACTGAGAAGTCCACACATAGTCTAAACAGTGATTCTAGACGTGTGTTGATCTGGAAAGAGAAAGGAACACACAACTTCCCTTCTCTTGTCCGTGAAATATACCGTTTCCACGGTTTAATGCTTTGGTGAGGAATTACGACCATTGGCCGTATAGGAATTTTTCAAGCATATCTTTCAAGGATGTTCTGTAACCGCTCGGAGATATGTTGACGAGCTATTGAAACCCCAAGTTAGACTGTTTAGGAGTGCTATTGGCCCAGAAGTTTTGCTAATGGATGAACATTTTTGGCCTCGTCGAGTATATGTGGTGTAAGAATACTTGTAAACAGAAGATATCACTCAAATGTATTGACCACTTTACTCACCCGACTTGAGCATGTGGGATGCCTTAGCACGCCGAATTCGTCCGCGGACCTTCCAAGAGCTGACAAATCCACTTTTAGATCACTGGCGTGCAATTCTACAAGACTAAAGTGTATGAAATCAAGATGTCAGATATGCCCTAGGTGACCATATACCATATTAAAAAAAATATTTTCTGCAAGAGGGGCTTAATTTTCCCATCAATTTGGTTTGAATTTAAATATTTTGCGAATAATCAACTGCCAAATATTGTAATTTATGTTAACTAATGCTTTTGTACAAATTTCTATTAATAATTTTTCATTAAGTATCAGCTACTTTTATTTCTGTCATTATCCTTAAATTTTGATGACAATGTAAATACGGCTCTGAAAGACGGGACGAATTAGTTGTTAATCAGCTGTAAGACTTTGAGGTTTAAAATAATGTTAGCGTTTTATAGTTGATTCATGAGTGATTTGGGAATATGTAATATTTCTTATGCACTAAGGGGGATAGCTTAATGTCCACATTCTCCTTCAGCTATTTAATTTCTTGCTGCTCATCTGAAGTTACTGTTTAAAGAGACAACCATATGTATTCATATGTATATGACAAATGAGATTCTCATATGTATTATGGCATATGAGACAGATGAGTATTGCCATATGTATATGACAAAGATCAGTTTCTTAGAGAGTTTTACAGACTAGAAGACTGGCCTGACAAGTAGTTAAAGCCACAAACACTTGTAATTTTTCCTGAAGTTTATTCTGGTAGCTGGAAAAAACTGCTTGCATGCATTTCTGTAGATTTTATCTTGTGTAATGATGTATCAGCTAGTTTTTCTTAGAAAAATCTTCATAAAGCCATTCTGCTTGATAAACAAATAACAGTATTAAGACAATCAACTGCAATCAAGATTATAAAAATTCTGTTGTCATTCCCTTCTTTCCATCAATTAGCTATAAAGTTGCACATATTTTGCAGAAGTTTAACTTTCGGGTTGTTTATTCTCCCATCAATAAAAATTCCAACTTCTATACTCAAGGACCCCATTCCGGATATGAATTCCTGGGGTATTTATAGGATTCCTTGCCAGTGTGGTTTAATTTACATTGGCCAAACTAGGAGAGCCTTAAAATTTCGCGTCAAAGAACATGAGGCATATGTTAGAAAAAAGGAAACACAGAAGTCTTCTGTTGCTCAACATTGTTGGTCCGAAAATCACACTTTCAATTTTTCTGCTGCCAAAATTATTCAAAAAACATCTTCCATTGGAGAACTGGATTTTCTAGAGGCATTTCACATTCATAAAAATCTTTCTGTTCTAGTTAACGATCCCAATTCCAATCCAAATTTGCCTTCGGCTTTTAGAGAAATTATGTTTTAGTTCTGGTTTCGCCAACAGATGGCGCCACTTGCTTATTCTTGTCCAGGCTTTCTTATCTTATCTAATCATTATTTCCTATCTTGTTCATTTGCGGTTTTGCAGCTGAAGATGATGGTTCGGTAAAACCATCGAAACTAGTCCTGTGAAAATTTTGTAGGTATAACGCTGATTTTTGTTGTTTGACTTCTGAATTAGTAAATAACAGTATATTTTGTCATACTAAAAAAAAAAAAAAAAAAAAAATACTATAGACTAATCAGTTTTTTCCTTTCGGACCCAGAAGTAAAAGCTGGGATCATAGTGTTTCCTACATACAACATGAATATGAGACAGTTTCTTTTAGAAATTCCTCCACGAAGGCATCCCTTCATTTAAGCAGATAGCTGTAATGTAATTTGCTATATTCGAACAAATAAAACAAATAATTTAATGACTTCTGTTTCTACAGCATCTAGTCCCTCCCAATAATTAGAATTTGCTGAATATTTTTTCATGATGCATTCAACAGTGTCTCTAGTTTCCTTACACAGGTCATTTCAAAAATAAACATGGCGCATAGTGCCTTTCAGCAATTCGCAGAAAACCATTAAGTTTTTTTTTTTTTTTTTTTTCATATTAATGATGAATTTTGAGATTTTTAGCACATTTTATGCATTAGTCTGAATGAAGCAGGTGGATAGATAATTTATCGTGACAAATTATATAAAAGTTATGCCTTTATGAGAAATTTTTTAAAGACAGTTAGCTTAAATTTCTATAGGAATAAATGCAGCTTTTTTGAAGTTAAGTAATTTGTATTTTTATGGGAAAGCCATGAAAACCATGTGTTTCCAATCCATTTATCTACTGGTTATTGAATCTGGAACAAACTAATAGCATTCCATGGCTTCAGACAACATTCGACCCATGATGAGCCTTTTTTTTTAATGTAGTAAAACATGGGTAATTTTTATCAATGGGTAATGATAAATGATGACCTTTCAGTAAATTTATGAAAATTAATACATGTATGTGTACAGTTGGTTGAATACAAAATGAAGAGCAAAATATTAATGTAATTTATTGTATATCAGACATATACAAAATGTTACAGCTATTTCACAATAAAAAGGAATGGAAAAATTTATTTGAATAAACATTTTAATTTTAAAAATGCATAAGCCAGGCTATTTTCCATATAAACGTTTATACTATGGTACTGAGCAACTAATTGAACTGGGAAACAAGAGTTCATATCTACTTTGTAACATACTTCTGTCACCAGTCTATTGATTGAACAATAAGTAAGTGACAATCAAAATCATCCATTATCAGTCAATGATGTGTGCTAATTTAATTTTGTATTTATATGAAGCGACACCTGCTTGATTTTTACTCACTAGAAATATTCTTTCATGTGAAATTAAATATCAAATTACGGAAGTTTATGAAGTTGACCTGTTAAAAAATCAAAAATGAGATAGTGACATGGAAAGTTCTTGGGTGAAAGAGATGACATGCATGATTAAGAATGTCCTGGAAAGACATCTATTATTTTGAATGAATTATAACATAGAATAGATAAAGTTGAACTTTGTGACTAGCACTACACCATTCATGAATTCCATACACTATTCTCATATGTGTTATATGACAATAGTGATATGAACATTATGTGTTATATGAGAATCATGAATTCCATACACGATTCTCATATATCCATTATGCATGATATCATTGCCTGTCATCTGCTTTAGAGAAAAAGTGTGTGCTAAGTAATAACAATATATGCTTACCAAAGAATATACCAAATATAAAGTGTATGGGGGGGGGAACCTTTCATTTAGAGCTGCACTGATATTGGCACAATAAGCAAATAAAGATGCTTATTTACTTTCTTATATCATGACTGAGAAAAAAAATCGAGTTGTCTGTTACACCCAAATGCAAACAATGATGTGTATCACGTTAGATTAAACAATAACTTATGGCATGGCATCATGCACACTATTAATCAAGCCAAAGTGCAGCTAAGCAGATGACCACTGCATTGTGGTACAATAATTGCTCCACTTCTGCTCGTGAAACATTGAATACACTGAGCAGATTCTTTTGAAATTACAAGAAATGCTTCTTGGCTGACAGCATGAACTTAAGGCTAAATTCATAACAGCTACTTCAGAAATTGTGATTACAAGTTTGGGAGCAATTGGTCAACAACCTCAATCTCATCCTAAATATTTACTGTTTTTTCAACAGTTAAACAAATTTTTTGGGCAAAAATTATTTTACAACTACAAAGTATTCCAGAAAAGAGTATCTTCATTTCTAAATGAACTGCTAACAAATGTGTATGATTAGCGTTAACAGAATCTTGTATCCTTGTAAAATAAATATCTCAGTGCCACACATACCTATATGGAATGATGGCCAAATTTACTTTAATATAAGGTGGTGTGGTGTGGTGTATTTAATTATGGCAAAGCACACTAGGGCTATCTGCCCAAGGGGAGGGATGCCTTCGTGGAGGACGTTCTAAGGGAAACTCACTCGTATACACGTTACACATGGGGAAAACCACAAAAACACCCCTGCAGCCAGCCCCTTCGCCTTTAATATAAGGTTTGGTACTTTTAATATAAAAACATTTTATTAAACTAACAGTCCTTATGTTTTTCTTTTAAATATTTAAATTCCTAAATGGATACTGCTTTTTGGATTTTTTCATGTATTCATGAATAAATATTTTTATGCTTCAGTTTTACATGCTTGGATACTGAGCTGTCATTTTTTGAAGTTAATTAACTAAACCATAATTTTTCATCTTTAGGTATCTGATATACCAGGTGATCAAAAAGTCAGTACAAATTTGAAAACTTAATAAATCACTGAATAATGTAGATAGAGAGTTAAAAATTGACACACATACTTAGAATGACATGGGGTTTTATTAGAAAAGCAATAATCTGATCAGAAAAGCAATAATTAGCATAACAAATTAAGACAAAGCAAAGATGATGTTCTTTACAGGAAACGCTCAATATGTTCACCATCATTCCGCAACAATGTAGTCGAGGAATAATGTTGTGAACAGCACTGTAAAGCATGTCCGGAGTTATGGTGAGGCATTGGCGTCGGATGTTGTCTTTCAGCATCCCTAGAGATGTCGGTCGATCACAATACACTTGCGACTTCAGGTAACCCCAAAGCCAATAATCGCACGGACTGAGGTCTGGGGACCTGGGAGGCCAAGCATGACGAAAGTGGCGGCTGAGCACACGATCATCACCAAACGACGCGCGCAAGAGATCTTTCACGCGTCTAGCAATATGGGGTGGAGCGCCATCCTGCATAAAAATCGTACGTTCCAGCAGATGTTTATCAGCCAGGCTGGGGAGGATGCGATTCTGTAACATATCGGCATATCTCTCACCCGTCACGGTAGCAGTTACAAAACCAGAATCACGCATTTTTGAACTTTTTTTTTTTTGGTTCTAATAAAACCCCATGTTATTCTAAGTATGTGTGTCAATTTTTCCCTCTCTATCTACATTATTCCGTGATTTATTAAGTTTTCAAATTTATACTGACTTTTTGATCACCCGGTATAAAATTTTAGTAAATTAAAAAAAAAAAAAAAAAAAAAAAAAAAAAAAAAAAAAAAACACTAATATTATCATAGATTTGTTTAATGCATAAAGTCATGAACAGGTTTAAGAAATAATTATGTCTATACTTCTCATAGTATATAAAAAAGATAAAAATCTATTAATCAGACCTTAATATAGAAAATGCATAATTTTTGTAAACTCACCAAAGGTTCTTCACTAGTTGTTAAAGAAATAAAATCTGTTCATAATTTTAATTCAAAATGCAGAAAGAAAATGAAATTTTGTGTGGTTTCTGCATATATGTGATTCATGCATATTAATGATTCTAACTAAAATTTAACAAAATCCTCCATTAAGAATAATAATGAGGAACTTTATCTCTTACAAGAATCTCAAAGATATATTTTACTATTTTATTACATAAGTGTTACTTTATAACAGCTGCACATTTAAATAACCCCCATGTTCTCAACAATTTTAGTACAGAAATTATCTTTAAAGTAAAAACCCCGAAATTAATCTCTAAGAATTCGTAATTCAATCCAGGTTAGACTATTGGCGCACAATTTGTCTTCATAATTTTTCCTATGTGCACAGTGAATATGAATGTTACATAATCTTTCACGAAGGAAAGATTCCTCTTAAGCAGATAGCCTTCATGCGCTTTACCATAAATTGACTAACGTGCTGGCTGCATGAGCGTTTTCGTGGTTTTCCCCATGTGTAACGTATATACGAACCAGTTTCCCTTAGAAAGTCTTCCACGAAGGCATCCGTCCCCTTAGGCAGATAGCCCTCGAGGCTTTGCCATAATCACACACTCACCCCTCAAACCCTAAATAAGTTATTCTTGAAAAATTTTTAAATCTACAAATTGTTTTTATTTCAAGTGCTTCGAGTGAAACAAATTTTGTTTCAATTGAAGAATGTGCATCCACGCACTATGTTGAGAATGCATTCCTAGAAAAATGTTTTAGAATTTTCCTTAAATTGCCCTTAATTTGGCATCTACAGTTGACAGAAAATATTTTAAAACAAAACCAAACAATAGAACAAAAAAGTGCAATTTATTTCATAGCCACCGGTCTGCCAAATCAGGGCACGCGGTTTTCAAATTGCTTTTCAATTGTAAAGTACATATAGAATACAAGTTTACGAAAACACTGGTAAGTAAAGAATTGGTTATAGTTCCTTTCATATTTAAATGCAAACAGAGTTTTTAAACATTATTATAACTAATATAATGTAATCTAAACCTGTAAACATAATTTTAAGATTTTCCAAAATCAATGTTAATACTTTTACACCTCTGGTAATATTCATTCCTGGAGAAATAGAATTTGCTCACTGCGTTTGTACTGCACTAAATTATTATTGAACAATGCCAGCACTAAGAAAAATTTACAATGCATGAGCCAAGAATTTTTTTTATTTATTTCTTTTTCATGTGGCATTGAAAACTACGGTCCCAGAGTTGATCTGCCTTTACTTCAGGGATATAAGATGTTTAATTTATTTAATCGCTTCATAGTTTTTGGTTCAAGAAAGAAATGCAGATGCAAACCCTGGAGATTTAGAAAATAAAATCTTTGTTGACTCTTAATGTATTCAAAAATTTAGTTTTATCACTTAGCTATATAAGATACTACTTTTACCTTAGAATAGAAAGGGAACAGTTGTTTGATGATTTATATTGCTACTCCATTTTATCTTTGAATGCAAAATTGCATATACAGGAAGGCATTGAAATTTCTAAATGTAAACATCTTTGTCGAATGGCGAAATACTTCTTCAGTTTTTTATGATCTACATTTTCAGAATTCTAAAATCGCCTTTGAGGTATCAATCTGTTATGCGAAATTTTCAGATCTCAAGCTATTTACTGTTGCTTTCTATGGAAGTTATGAAGCTGGGAATGAAGATTCGTACTGAGTTAATGAATATTAATGAAGTTTCGCACTGAGGATTAAATTCAGGGAACTAAAAAATAGTACACATCTGAATTCCTGTATACATGCTTAGTATTCCAATATCTTGTTTGATTCCCTCCAAAACACGATTCTCACGTAAAATTAATTACTTTCTGAACACTACAAGTTATTAATAGGTTAAGGCCGTTGAATGCTGGTAGTTAGACATAGGTTCGACGTCAGACGATCGAGCTGGACGCATGGTTGGTTTTCGTTGTTTCTCCCATGTAAAACGTGAATACGAGCCAATGTCTCCTAAAAATCTCCACGAAGGCATGCTTTCCTTTAGGTAGGCAGCCTTCGTGTGCTTTCCCATATTCAATTAACCTAAACTAACGTATCTAATTTCTGAACAAATTGATACAGACATGACATTATAGACGCAAATGATATAACAAAGGATAAATTAATAACTTTTGAAACTTGTATAAATTTTGAATTAGAAAATGTTCCATAATAACTGCTTTAATAAAAATTCGTATTTCATTCGTCGCACAATTAAAATTAATTTTGTCATTAAAATGATTCATAAAAGGAAGGATTTCTAAACATAGTTATGAAACGCTACTAAGTTTAGCTTTCTTATTTCGAATATATTTTTATTTTTATTTTTCGAATTAAATAAAGTTATATTTACCTAAGCAAAAGGGGCTTCCGTGGAGGGCACTCAAAGGAAATTGGCTGATATACCCTAATTATATGTTAGAGAACAAGAAAAGTTCATGCAGTCAATCCGTTCATCGGAATTTGAATCCAGGTTAAATTATCAGAGTTAAAGAAATATTATTCGTTCGACAGCTAGTTATCATTTAGAACATAACAAACCAAAATTTCACTCAAGTAAGCGGTAGTCGTGGAATGCATGTCATTTAGAAATAACACTAAAATTAATTTTCATTACCTGAAACATTTATATTACTACACTGCCTTATACTGAAAATTGGAATAATGTAATAAAAACACTTATGAAAAGAATGAAACGAAGGCAGTTTCAAATTCGAATTGAAACCAAATTTAAAAATATTTAATTAGAAATACCTGAAAAAAATCATGCAATTTTAAATACATTCAAGGTTTTAAAATAATTTCTGAAGAATTTTAGCAGCCGAGCTTCGGAAAATAAAATTTCTTTGATATTTGACCTCCAAGCCGTATTTGTACAGCAAAAAAACCTGAAAACGCAAACGCGTGAGAATCGAAGTAACAAACCGTTCTTTTTATTTTCTCCTCTCAACAAAATATTTCCTGGAAGATACCGAATTTGCAAACAAGCCATGTGGGTTTAAAACACGGGCAATTTTCTCCAATCCATTAGCGGAAAACCACAAAAGAACGCACTTTCCCGGGTGTCATAAAATAGTCATCAAGCCTCAAGCGCTAAAATTCCTACCCCTGCCATGAACGGCAAACTGTCCCGAGCCCCCAGTTGCTGTATCCTTAGTAATATTTACTGCATTAATTACTGACACAAAATAGCACTTGCATTCACTAACTTAACATTAACTTCACTTGGTTTAATTCCCGCAGGTACATTTTATATAGTAGATGATTTAAGTCATTATCACTTAAAAGTTTCTGATTATCAATATGCAGAATAATTTGTAAACCACACTTTACATGCATCTTCCAGCCATCAGTAACTTCTATCTGACTAGACCTAATTTTGTATTGGAACAGTAGAATAATCCGAACAAACATTAAATCGGTTATATACAAATATATACGCATATATATACACTTTTATTCCGAAAAACTAAATGTACATTCAAAAAACGCACTTCGTAACTCTGAACAGTAGAATGTAAACAAACGTCAGAAATATGACGTCACTCATGTGGGCGGAGTTAATGAAACCCTCATCTGGACTGTCATTGGCCAAATTCAAGCCGTTGTCCTAGCAGTGTACATTTTGCTTATATGCGTACGGGACACATATGTCCCAGCCCCCGGGGAAAGGTTAAATGAAGAATCCTGAAACACTCCTTATCTGCTGCGCCTCTGCGTGCGGGCTTGTTCCGCCTGCGAGCTTGCACCGCGCACCGCCTTCTGGCGGTGAACCGGTACATTCTTACTACTGGTAATTACCAAATTATGTAATCCATCGTACTAAAAAAATGGCGAAATATGCCCAGAAAAAATTACGAGTGATGATATTTCAAACGAGAACTAGAAATCTCGAGCCACGATATTTGGCGTGTTGTAGCACTGCTTTCTCCTGATTTTTTCTTCATTTTTAAATGACGCCGCTCTAGCGGAATAGTACCCAAAAACGTATATAGGATAAAATTTCCTGAAAATAGCAAAAGAAAAAAAATTATAACAAAACTAGTTTAATGCGTAACAGAAGCCTTTACTACTGTTTAAATACTTTACAAACTTCCTTTAGACATGTCCTGAATGAAATATTATTCAACGCTTAAAGCCTAAGTCAGTATTTTTCAAAAATTTTAAAATCTTCAAGCTATTATTTGTTTTTTCTTGAAGAATGTGCATTTTTGTACATATGTGTATTGTATATGTATTTTATTCATATATAAGGATTTTAGAATTTCTTTTAAATGCTGTCAGTTTTTCATTAAGCGTTGAATCATCGCCACACACGCTGTAATCCAAACTTCCGAAGAACGTTCTCAAAAGTTCTTGCAGTGAACAACAGAAGATAACTAGAATTTTTTCCATAGCCACTGCTCTGCCAACAAACGGCAACGCAGTTTATTTTAAAATAACGACCAATCTTCAAATAAGTACTGCGAAACTTTCTAATCTAAATTGTACATAGCAAAAGACAATACGAAAAAAGTAGTGATTAATATTTTTTTTATTTAATAAACATAAACAGTAAACGTTATTTTAAATGTCTATAGCATCGTCGAATTAAAAGTTGTTTCCATGTCAGATGTATTTCACGAAGAAATCTCAAACTTTTAGAAATTTGAATAACTAAATTCCCGAAGAATTTTATAGTCCGATATGTATAAGCTGCATTCGTTTCTTTACGTGCTAGCAAACGGTTATCCCAGATTTTTCTCACAGAGTTAACAAAGGTAAAATGCAGTTCGAGAATATCATGCGTTTGTTTAGAAACCGAAACGAAGGATTTGTGAGATTTCCTGCTCTACCAATTCTCAAATTTAATGTTCTTGTATTAATCTCCATAAGTTTGACATAACTTATGGGACTCAACTACGTACGGAAAATCGATTTGATTGTGAAAAAAAATTATCTGCATTTAGTCAGATTTCGTTTTAGTTTATTGTTTTTAATAAACATGTCTGTAATCAATGTGTGTACTGATTTTTTCATGCCAAACGTTGCCTGAGATTTCAGCCTTCATTATACAAGTTGCATAGAAAGTAAAACATAATCATTAAAATAAAATATTTTAACAACGATTGTAATGTCACGTGATATATGTATTCAAATATCGATCTTCAAATCTTTGAATAAGATATATATCACAGTTCGCGGATTTTCTCAGGCGTCACTCATGTTCCTTAAATGATAATCAATGTAATATAAAAACTGAGCTCGAAACTATTGAATACCTAAAATTTCTCCAAATTCTTGCTATAAAAATTAATGTCATAATAATGCTAATTAACTGAAAAGCAGAGTAAGATTGCTTCCACGTCGTCTTATTTCAGACAGGATTATTTTTTTCGTACTATAGATTTAAAATGGTAGAATCGGGAACATGGTTTCTACTGCCAGACATACTTACGATGGTGTGCCACAGGGCTCCGGTCTTTCTCCTCGTTTGTGCGATATATATATTTAGACCTATGATATTCCAAATGATTGACAGACGATGATTGCTCTTTATGACCAAGCATCTATAATTACAATAATCCTGCTTCTAGGACAGCATTACCTGAATCTTATGGGAAACTGGTTCACGCTCTGGAGGATCGCAGTCAGTATTAAAAAATCCAAAGCAATTATTTTTCGAAAAGGTCACTTGAACTTAACTCCACTATTTTACAAAGAAACAAACTGAGTTGAAGAAATTAAAAGTCTAGGAGTTATCCTAGATAAAATTAAAAGTTTCGCAAAGACCTAAGGGAAACTGTTCAAAAATTAACATCACACTTGCAACAATCTGACTGTTTGTGGATATGCAAATTGTATTTCTGTCGTTCAACTGAAGAGCGGGGCAGACGCAAATTTGTTAAGGTTTTAAAGCCCGTGTTTGGAGCTTCAAGGAATTAATGGAGCTCCAACGATGCAGAGTATCTTAGTTGCGTTTCTGAAGCTAGAGTTTTGCCATATTCTGCGCTGATCCGCAGCCAACTTGATGAATGAAGGCCAATAGAGAGATTCGGTCAACATTATGAGTCTGAAGTTAGTGGAGTGTTACATTGAGGTAAACGCCAGTCATCTCACAGTCCACTAAACATGAAGAACGAGATGTGCAATGATCATTACTTAAAAGAATGCATCCCATGGCAATTCCTAAAAACAGATCTTGTATAAATTTGTTCTTAGTCCTGCTTCTATGTTATGCTAGGCTAGTCTGGGGTCATTCTCCCAAAACCCACATTCGACAACTCCAAGTTTTGCAAAACAAAGCTCTTAGAGGAATTTTCAAAACTCGCTAGTTCCTCCCGAAATGGTATATCCACAGAGACCATAAAAGAGACGCTATTCGGCTAAGTATAATTAAGTATATATTTGTTTACTGGTATAATACACAGCTGATCAAACGTTCACACTGAATGCAAATTCTGAAGTAAAAACGTGTGCTTGAATTTCATTCTTCGAAACTCAACTGCCGTTCCAGATTGAAATATCATACGATATGATCAACTCAACTGCATTATTGTCCACAAAAACTGAGCAATAGAATTCCGGGCAAAGATAAAGATTAGTCGCATATTGGTTACATCTTGAAATTTCACACCACTAATGAGTACGTCCCTGGTACGTGCAAAATAGGATAAAAATATTGTTTTAAAGCTAAAAGTTGGAAACAGAAAGAAAGTGTATATAGCGTTTTAACAGATTAAGAAACTCCTATTTTGATAAAATAACGTGAGACTAATTAAGAGGACAAATTGGCATCACCTTATGGGGTCATATCAATGCTAATGAGGAAAGAAGTGCTCAATTTCAAAAGTGTAGCCAGCGCTCGTATCACACATACGGTTTTCCTTTGCGGTCATGCAAGACCTTTTAAAGATCGATGATAGTTGCCGATTAGAAAGATTATTCCACAGAAATATAAATGAAAAATTGATAAACATTTCATTCCAGAAATATCAGCGACAATTACTATATACAGGCGCGCCACTAGGCTATGTGACTATTGGACAAGCGATAGGCATTTTGTTATGAGCCTCTCCTGTTGCGGGTTTCTGTGAGTCGCTTCCAAATCGCTTAATTTCTTCTTATGGGTAACTTCAAAGATTAAATAGTATGCTGTTTAAGACCTATTTTGGATTTGTTAATAATAGATTTTTGTGAATGGATTTGTGGTATAAATAAAATACTTGATGTTTTCTAGCGTTACTTTATTTGTAGCTTGTAATATGTTGCGTATCTAGATAATGCATGAATTTAAAACGCTTACAACGCAAGTTTAGTCATAAACTTTTTAATACAATTTTATGACAAAAAATGTTAGGAAAGGGAGTACTAATGAATTTCATTTCTGTTTTTGCCTTGTTTCGTTAGGAAGCTATTTTGTCAAACATTATCCAAAGTTGTTTATATTTCACATAATTCATTTGGGGTTAATTTATTTAGCTATCTTTGCAGTGCTGCCTAATCTATAATTTAATGTTCGACAAAAATCAATGATATCTGATTTCCTCCAATAGACACCTTTAATATACAGGGTGTTTATAAAGTCCCGCTCCCAATTTGATGTTTAATAACTCATAAAATAATAAAGATAGATTAAAATTAATAACATAAATGATTAGATAGACTCAAAAAGTTTTATGACGCTTTCCAGTGAACTGCTACGTGTGCCCCCTTCGTCGCACGGAGAATATCAAGTCGATATTCAATTTCACGCCGGGTACCGGCAAGCATGTCGGTATCCACAGAGGCTATTGTGGTTGTAATTCTGGCTTTTAGGTCATCAATGTTCAACACTCTCCTCCTGTAAATGTTGTACTTTACAAATCCTCAAAGGAAAAAGTGTGCACTTTGGTGTAAAATATAATTTTCCATATCAGAGTAACTTCAGTGCTTAATCTACAAGCACATAAAACACTAAGGTAATTTATATTTACAGCATTAAATTATGTATGTGTAATAACAAAATCAGTTTAAAATGCAGCGGCATCTTTGTAAAATAAATACAATCGTATCAGTTTATCCTCAATTTCTAAACTCATAAACTAGGGTATTTTATGTCTATATATTGCCAAAGAGTATACCAGAGTATTTCGTACGTATATTACAGTATAATCAAGCTAAGGTTATCTAAGCTGAACTATTAGTGTAGAATATTTATGTAAAATCTAGTGTAAAATAGAAAAATTTGTCTATTCTCAATAGCTGACCTATCCGCGCCTAATGCGCACCAGCGGTAAAGCGCCTAATGCGCACCAGCGGCACAGAGCGGTAAAGTCGCTGAACACTGGTAGTTCGGTCCGAGGTTCGAATCCCGCGAACGGGCTGGCTGCATGGGTGTTTTCGTGGTTTTTCCCATGTGTAACGTGTATACGAGCCAGTTTCCTTTAGAAAGTCCTCCACGAAGGCATCCCTCCCCTTAGGCAGATAGCCCTCGAGGCTTTGCCGTAATTAAATAACCTAACCTAATACGCACCAGGTTTTAAATGCGCATCAGAGGGGAATTTATATGTTTCAGGGTAAAATCCAAAAGAAATGTCTAAATGACAGTGTAAAATGTTTAAATGTATGTGTAAATGTATCAGTGCAAAATTAGCGACTATCGGGTACGTCAATATAATAGAATTATTAATGTACAATATCAATGTAACAGCATCTTTTATCTCATATGAAACTATTGTCTTATACCTTGCCCTGATGTAGCCGTTTACAATAAAAAAATCCTATTAAACCACCGACGCCGAGCTCCTGGGCCTTGTACAGTTGCCAATTTCGGAAGATACACGAAAAGTACTCGTAAGACGCCCGTGTGTCCGGACTCGCTCTTCCCTGTCTTCTGTATAGTAATATTGTAAATACATTATATAAATACTGTGTTGTACTGCTTTAATTTGCTGCGGGCATGCGGGCATTAGTTTGTCTACGCCTGCTTTAGGGGAGGGTTAATACTGAGAGGAAGAAAATCTCACATAATATTAATTTAGAGAAAAAAATTGACTTCAACTATTTTGCAAAACATATTTCTTGAATTTTTCCAGAAACTAAGTTTGCTCCTGAGAATAGGCTAGGGCATCAAACTCTAGCTAAATCCTATTTTATTTCTAAACCCCGCCTATTAGGATGGATTTTAAATTGGAATAGGTTTTAAATGAAATATAATCCAATACGATGAATTATTATTACATGCCTAGCCACCGGTTTTTCCGCACCTTGTCGTGGTAAATTATCTTGCAAATTTCTCTTTGCAATTCCTGATTCTCTGTCCATTATTTTTAATAATACTGCGTTGTCTCTTTAAGGCGAAGCGGTGGTTTTGGTACTCATTCTAGATAAATATATGCTTTGCAGCTAGGTAGCCGGTAAATGATGTTCGTTGTCCAATGTGTTTGTGTTATATATGGTTGTAACGAAAGTTTTACGCTGAATAGAGGTCTTAATAAAGTTAGAAAGCAAAACGAGGAAGGACTATCTTTAGTGCGGGTACAAATCACCATCCAAATCTAAGATTTTCTGCCAATATTTAAGTACTTTTTCAAAGATTTCGACTCAGAAACTGGTGGACGTGAGTTCAAGAACAGATCCACCACATTTCGCAGGTCCTCTGCAGAATGGAAGAGAGCATCAGCAAGATGTAGCCGCAGGTGGGAAAAAAGTTAAAATTCCGAAGGAGCGATCTCGCGACTGCATGGTGGGTGCAGCAAAAGTTCCCACTCGAGAACGTACGTAGTCCAGCCAGTGATTAATGGAAGAAGATCCGGATCTTCTTCCATTAATTTAAAAGAAGTTGCTTCCTGTTACAATGATATAATTCAACCCACTCGTTCAATTATTTTGTTACCGAAACTTCTCTATGCTATTACAATTTGTGCCCGTCAGCCTGTTTGTTTGTGGCATTTTCTCTTCCGGAACTGTGGAGAGTTGAATTTTATGAGAGGTATCCAGAATTCCAAAAACTCGTGGAAAGCCCTTTTAAAAATTCTCCTCCCCGTATGTCCTCATTTGTACAAGTGGCATTCCAGCGCTCGCTTTCAAATCGTACAGTTTGTTAGTAAAAAAATTTCTACATTATATGAAATTAAAATAGCATTGCCAAATTTTAAATATATTATTCCCGATTCCAATTCGTGGGAAGCTATTTCCATTTGTTCAATCTTTGTACGACTTCAATCAGCCGACATATAAAGTAAAATCTATTTTCGCATTCATTTTTTTCCGAGTGGCAATAATTCGCGCTTTGGAGATAAAAATGCTTTATTTCCAAATGCAATAAATATGAAAAATACGTACAATAATATAGTTTGCTTAAAATATGCTAATAATATAATTTTACGTTATGACTTAATCTAATATTGCATTGACTAAAAGTTACTTAAACGTTTTCTAAAATTTGCACTATGAAATGGTTTATGCCCATTATAAATTTATTTACCTAAAATATTTCAATGCAAGCTTTGCAATTATTCTTTAATGTTCACTGCAATATTAGAGCATCTGCATAATATAGGCTGTGTATAATTCTACGTTTTGTTTCGGACTTAAAAAAATTGAAATGAAAATCGCAAATCTCATTCTTTTTATGCGATAACTTTAAAAACCACTGCATTAAACACAGTTCTTACCTTATCCAGATCGAATCCAGACTGGGTTTTGGGTGTTGGACATGTGCCAAAGCCGGCCCAACACACGGTAGCCGTTAGGCAAAGGACAGCCAACTTGACCAGCATGATTTCAGAATTACTACTAATTGAATTTCTCAGAAGAATGAAGTTATTTATATACAAGTAATAAAAGATAATAAGAAATCTTCCAATTTTCTGAACAACGTCTTATCTGATGTTTAAGTCACAGGTGCAAATAATCGCATGCATGAAAATTCTGGGAAGTGAATCATCTGTTATTTGTGGGCAAACTACGTAAGATGAAAAGCTGTGGTGCTTCTCGAGTGTCATGAAAGTTCTCAATACTCCTTGAAAAATTTCTTACCAGGAAGCTGGTATCTGATATACGTTGAACTTTGGTCAGAAAACTGAAAGGAAAAAAACGTAAACAACAGTAAAAAGTGATGACAATATAAATTTTCAGTTACAAAATGTTAAAAAGAGTTAGATTTACAAATTTTTTTTGAACAATTGATAAAAAAAGCCTAAACTGTTAACAGTTTATGTATGAATCTAATATAAAATATCATTTAAAAAATCGGTATCATCGGTATTGGCGTGACATTTTTAAAAATAATGTGTGATGATAAACATGTAAAATGGAATTGTGTAAAGAAAGATAAAGACTATTGCGGACTTTGCAGATGTTGCTACTGCTCGCTTTCAAATCGTAGCGTTTGTTAATAAAAAATTTTTGAGATTTATAAAACATGGAATAAAAGTAACATTGTCAAACTTTAAACATATTACTATTATGTAAGATCCTATTCTGGCATTGAAGAGAGCACGCGATTGCACGCGACGTCTCTCTGTGTCGAAAATTGTTCGTTAATGTCAACATTTTAAATAAATAACTGCTGTCGGCAACATTTGTTTAAAGTTAATATAACTGACACGATATATTAGTGCCACGTTCATTCTTTTATCAATATTGAGAAATTTTTTATATTACATTAAATTTAAATCATGACGCCATAAATATTAACCTGAAGTGTCAAAAGTTTTTGTTTCCAGTTGGGCAATAAAAAAGAATATTTACTAATTGGTTGATGCTTGGAAAGAATGAAGTAACTTCTTTCATACTAAATAGACTCATACAGCTGTTTTTCCGATGTGCATAAAACTTGAAAATTTTGCTTTAGCTGCAGCCCGCTCATCCGATGAGCTTGCCCACTAGTATGTTTATAAAAACCTGTTAACTTAAACCTTTTTGTAAACCTTTTACTAACCTGTCTCAACTGGAGAAGCTTCATTTTTGGACTCTTATACATGTCAGAACCCTAAATTCATTCGGGAATCTGAGGCCGCCGAGCGGTAAAGTCGCTGAACGCTGGTAGTTTGGTCCGAGGTTCGAATCCCGCGAACGGGCTGGCTGCATGGGCGTTTTCGTGGTTTTTCCCATGTGTAACGTGTGTACGAGCCAGTTTCCATTAGAAAGTCCTCCACGAAGGCATCCCTCCCCTTAGGCAGATAGTCCTTGAGGCTTTGCCATAATCACACACACACAAGGCTTCAAGGCAAATGAATAGGAATCGCGATCATAACGCGCATTTCGAGTGTGCAATTCTCAAAGTATAAAACATGCAACAGAGGCTAAAAATTATCTTTTTGTTGTTGCTGCCATTGTAATTCCGTAAAGAAGAAACTAAAGATGCCATTATGACGATATCGAAGACCTTACAGACAACTAAACGACGTCGAATGTGGTAGCAATGTAGGTTTGTGTGAAGGTGGGTCGTTATACCGAGCAACAGGCCACCACCTGCAGCGTACAGACACTGCTGTGCAAAAAATGTTGGCAGCAATGGTTGCTACAAGTAAATTGCCGCAGACAAAATGAAAGTTCTGGAAGGTCAAGGAGCACAAATGTGAGGCAAGATAAGATGATTGTTCGTTAGGCCCAAACCTCCCCAACGGTTTGTTATCATTGTCGACTATTTAACGCACTACAGCCACGTCTTTACCTCCCGTGGTACCGTCCACCATCTCACGGCGCTTGTCTGAGGCGGGGTTACGCTCACAAAGGCCTTTAACTCACATTTGCCTTTGACCCCACATTGTCTGCGGAGTCGTCTGAAATGGTGTCGCAGCCTATCATGATGGCTGCCATCAGACTGGCATCGTATAGTGTTCAGCGATGAATCCCGCTTCACTCTTGAAGGAGATGACCACCGTGTTTGTGTCTGGAGAGGACCAGCTGGGCCAGCTGTTCCAATCAGCCTTTGTTTTACAAAGGTATACATCTATATTTCCTGATGTGATGGTGTGGGGCACTATTTCTTACGATAGCAAGTCATCTTTAGTCATTCTCCGTACATCTGCAACACCTCAACGATATGCTGATACCATCCTGCGGCCGGTTGCATTACCCTTCATGGCACGTCATCTTGGGGCCATTTTCCAACAAGAGAACGCCAGACCACATACCGCTCTCATATCTCTGGACTGTCTCCGTGCTGTTGATACTCCTCCTTAGCTAGCAAGGTCAACAGACCATTCACCAATCGAGCATGTCTGGGGCATGATAGTCCGGCA
Source organism: Stegodyphus dumicola (assembly GCF_044657685.1). Lineage (NCBI taxonomy): Eukaryota > Metazoa > Arthropoda > Arachnida > Araneae > Eresidae > Stegodyphus > Stegodyphus dumicola. The sequence continues at coordinate 12,060,057 of NC_140772.1, read as the reverse complement.
GATCAAAATATCGCAGATCTGGAGCGACAACTAATGAATGCCTGGTAGAATGTGTCGCCGCAAACATTAAGAACCTTTACCACTCCTTGCCTCAACGAATTCAAGCATGCCTTGCCGCTCGGCGCGGTTCGACAACTACTAATTTGAACACTCGATGAGTGACTGTAAGCCGTGAACATGTACTATGACATTGATTTTTTAATTGTTTTATTATCTGTGTATGAGCTATATGAACATGACCAGACGTTCATACTTGCAGCTATACTCAGTACTTTAAAGTAGAACTTTTTGTAAATAGAGACTACCACTGTGCGTGGCAGAATGAGTCTTGCAGATTTCGTAATTATAAATGTTTTGAGAAACTGCATGATGACCTTTAATTAGTGATTTAATACAATGAAAATGTAATAAATAGCTCAAAATTTTGAATATCTATACGAGTCAATGCTTACTTTATATTATATTCAAAAGACCTCTATTTAGTATGTCATTGTTGTTAGATATTATACGAAACAGAGACAACAACAACGAAAAAAAAAAAAAAAAAAAAAAAGAAACGAAAATCTGAAACCTTTCAGATTTTACATTACGCCCAAAGACGCGCTTTTTTAATATTTTGTGTGTTACTTTTATGTATTACTTAAAACATAAAATTCAATATCAAACATAAAATAAATATAAACATAAAATTCAAAAAAAATATTTCTTTGAATATAAACATCAATACTAAAGTTCTGTTAAGATGACAAAAATAGATTGAAACAATGTGGAGCCTTATTAATCGTTTCAGAGAGAATTCACAGTAATAATGTAATAATAGTGTTACGAATTTTGTACATATGTAAATAATTTTACTGGAATTGCCTGTGAAATAGTAGTTTAGTTTTAATGTAATATGGAATGCTTGAAAGGGATGATGCTCTTCCGGAAAATTAAGAATACAGTGCCAACTTTATTTACCATTGAGTAAATGCCTCTCTCGCTAAGTAGGCGAGATATCGCCAAGCTAGTGTTTGTTTTGGTGACTACATTTTTTTCACAAACCTTGACAATCGTTTAGCGACATTTTTTGGTCGGGTACCTGCATAGCTGAAATTGGTATTGTGATTGAATAACTGTATGCTTTTTTGTAGCTATGACCGTATGGTTATCACATGCCTTAGATTAATTTCGAAAAGCAGAAATTACTAGATATATCTCGGCGGGCAGGGGAAAACTACATAAAACCGGAGAGTGCATCAGTTTCACATCTATTTCTCTTCGGAAGATCTCTCGTTTTTGGAACTTTTCATGCAATTTTAAACATGAGGCCCAGGGTGGATGATACCGCAGGTTACAGGGAAGTACTGCAGCTGCAGTAGAAGCTCTCGAAAATCTTATCTGTATCCAAGTATTTCTCAGTTGTTTGTTTAGAGCGACTTCGAAGTATTGAGATATCCAGAACACCTTGGCCGTTTTAAATTCGCTTTTGCAATGAGTTGTGTTTAAAGTTCTAAAAAGTTTGAAGTATAATTACTGACTATGTGATACTCAGTAGACCTGTACATGAATTTTTTTGAAAAGTTCCAGAAATGTAAGGTGTTCCTCTTTTGCAAAATAAATTGTTTCAAGCTGTAGTCATTTCTGAGGGCCTTCAATCTATTACGAACACGTATGTACGCACAGATACTATATATCAGTGCTCTCAAATTGTCGGTCAATTTAATGCAGCCCGCAAAGACATTTCAGTTGTGTGATGTTGGAGGGGGCTCCGCAGCACGACCCACCTTGGAGACAATTTAAATTACGTATTTGTCGCAAATACGGCGTTGCAAAGATTTCACTATCTTATTTACTTGAAGTTCGAGTTTTTATAATTTTTATTACCATTAAAAATGAACATGACTAGCCTTCCAGAAAATTTATAAAGACCTAATTAATTTACAATGTAAAATAAATCTTATTCGGAGATTTAAAGAGTTAACGAATTTTTAAACTAATAACCATCGCTTTGCTTGAGAATAAATACATTTTTAAGCGAATAATTTAAAGCTGATAAGAAAATAATCCGACTGACGGAGGAGCATCTAGAGTCCTTGATGAAGATAATTTCTAGCAGTTTCTCTCCAAGGCTAGAAACTTCCTGATAATATGCTTCCTGTTTTGTGGAACTTATTTCATTCATATTTATTTTTATCCGAATGAAGAATAAGAAAAAGGTAATTTTACAATTTTCATGATTAAAATTTTTAACTTTAAAGTAAAATATTTCTTTGAAATGATTAAAACGGGCGAGATTAAAATCTTTTAACCATAAACTTCTTATCGACAGATCAAAATCTTAAAACAAAAACAAAAACATCACAGATGTGTCAATAAAAGTAATAAAAATTCATAAAGACACAAAACATAAAAAATGCAATAAAAACGAACTTACTTTGATATATTTAGTAACCTGAAAGCGATCTTTCCTTCGTAGACCTAATATGTAAGGTTCAGTTCAGGCTCAGACAAAAAGTAAAACAGAGTAACCTTTGGGCCATTTTTATAGTTCCAACGACACGTGGCTACAGTTCATATATGAGGCATCCTATAAAACTACGAAATCAAGAGTGAATATAAAAACTCACGTTTGTCACGCGTTCCACGCTCGTCGCGGACATACGGGGCTTTGAGCTTACTGGAAGCAGCGAGCAAGCTTACTTACAGCTTTGGGAGCGAGTAACACAAGCGCCTAGCCCCTCAGATGTTAGTTTCCTCCTGATTCCTCCCTGATCATTTGCTCAAATTCACGCGTAGCCTGTTTGTGTCAGGGAGCTCTCGCCATGCAGAAAGCCGATTTCACAGTTACAGGCAGTTGAAAGATAATGCTTTCCATGATACAAATGGACAAAAAGAATGATTAATAGGTACTAATGACTATTGTTAAAATATATATTTTTCACTCGATGTGTTAAAATTCTTTAGTGGAATTATGGGTAAATGTTTTGTGATCCAAAATAATTTTTAGAATTGTATTATTGTTATCATTCTGTGAAATTACTGTAGATGTTTTGGTCAGTTCCCTTTTCTTATTTGTATTTTCCATTTACCGCTGGTCATAACAGAATATTTAGCGTAAATTATAGAACATCTAGCGTAAAATTATATTTAATGATAACATTTGATCTAACCTATAATTCTTCTATTTTTAACAAATGTTAATGTAAACTTAATGAAGACTTTCATGGTTTTGGCTCACCAGTGTCCGAGCCGTAAATTAGGGAAATCTGGTAGTTCAACCTAGGTTAAAATCGCATCGAACGGGCCGACTGCATCGGTGTTTTCGTGGTTTTTCCCATTTGTAATATGAATATGAACAGTGTTCCTTAAAATGTGCTCCACGAAGGCATCCTTCTCAGAGATCCTTAGTCAGAGGGCCCCTTGCGTGCTTTTCCGTAAAGTAATAAACCAAACGCCACAAAATTTAGTTTATCTGATGACGGCAAAGCACTTAAAAATTTCTTCATGGAAGATTTTTTAAGGGATGCCGAGTGCATGCACGTTACACGTAGACTATTTTAATATGGCAAGGTACACAAAGAATAACACTAGTTCGTATTCAAGCTACACATGGAAAAAATCACGAAAAATGTACATACAGCAAACAAGTTATTTTTCCACTTATATATAATTTCGCATTTATCTTTAATGCATTTAGTTCAGAGATTCCGTAAATGTCGGCCTGCAGCAGAGAAAAGCATACAGTGAGAGGCTTCGAATCTCCTCCCCGTTTTAAAGGTACATCAGCGGCCGACCGGTAAAGGTCGCTGAGAACTGGTGGCTTGATGCGAGGTTCAAATCCCGAGAGCCATAACCACATAAACCAAAACAAACGTTTATGTTTTAGCAAGAATAATGCAATTTGGCCAGCCGACCGACAGCAAAATCAGTGAAAATTACTGGTTAGGTCTTGAAACGAAACTCGGAAAACCGGTCGCGTTTTTTCTGGTTTTCCTCCACGTCTTAACATTAATACCAGCCGTCTTCCTTAGAAAGTCTTTCACGAAGGTATACCTCCTTTTATATTAATGAACCTCGCATACTAATAATATAATCAAATAGTTCGTGACCTGGGAAAATACTGCTTCATACTGATAACACCAAAACACATTAGGGGGGATCTGGGAATAGGTTGATTAAGAATCTTCGAAGTCCGTATTATAGAATGACAATAATTCGGAAAATCGTAACGTTGCGCGCGAAAACTTAATCATGCGAAATAAACACTTTCATTCAGCGATCCTAAAAGTGCAAATTAGTCGGAATTCTAATTTTCAAATAAGAAAATTTGTAAAAGCGTTTGCTATAAAGCCTTATAAAGCTCGTATTTAAAAAATACAGTTACAGTTATAGAACATCTAGCGTAAAATTATATTTAATGATAACATTTGATCTAACCTATAATTCTTCTATTTTTTCGTAACTACTTCTTTAATTTGCATTTCTTACAAACCTTTTCTGTAGTTAGGTTGCAGACAATGTTTTTTTCCCAACCATGTACAAAGAATTACTTCGACCTAAAACATGTTAATTTTTGTTTGTGTAAGATTGCACTTTTAAATTAGTATTTCTCAATTATGGTGTAATCTGTGAAAATATCACAGCTTTTTGTTCCATAGATTTTTCAGAAATTGAAATTTAAAGTCATACGCCTCGAATAGTCTAAAGCACCGGTTCTCAAATTGTGGCACATGTAACACTGTTGGGGTACATTACAATATTTTTAGTGGTGCAACTTTTACACAAAAAAACTAATCAATCTTAACGTGAATGTAAAATTGTCCCCTTTTAACACTTTGTTTTAAGCTTTTTTATTCAGAAACTCATATCTTTTGCGAGTTTTTGACTTTTACGGCTCTAGGTTTAATGTGGGCCGATTGACGAAATTCAACTTGCGTATTTCATGTCCCGAAAGCGCGACTTAGGATATGTATTAGATTTACACATAGCATTGTTCTAATATAGGTATTTTGACATATAATCGGACACTTTCTGAAATGACATGCCAATGTTTTTCTAAATTTCGATTCTACTACTCAAATTATGCCAGAGTGGCAAGTTTTGTAAAAAATCGCATATGCAAACTTTAAAAAGTTAGCTCTCAAAATTTAGCTCCTCAAAGTTAATTAAATTTGACATATATTTATAATGATCTCAATTTTTATAAGACTTACTTGATTGCTCGCTTTGAAATGATTCAGTTTGTTAATCAACAATTCGTTAGTGTTATAAAATATAAAATCAATAAAAAAATTAATTTGAAATTCCAAGTTTGGGTATCCAGATGACCATATTTGCCAGAAGATTACGTTATTCAAAACTGGATGATTCTAGGTACCCAATGCTGGAAAAATGCGCATATTTATGGAGATTTCACTATTTAATTTCTTTAACCATATCACAGGGTGATAATATTTGGTGGCAACAATGTGAAAATTAAACCAACATTCATAGTGAACCAACGCAAAATGCCAAAACGAAATAGTCCTTCAAAGTAAATTGCCCATTTTGGACTAAAAACGTCGTCTGCAACTTTGTAGGTTGGGCTGTCAAATACTTCGAAAATTAAGTTCTTAAAATTTAAAAGAAATTCAAATTCCTTAATGAAATTCGTCCGACACAGAAATTGGTTTCCGTCCGATAATGCCACCGATATTTAAAATTACATTTACAGTTTGAGATTTAATTATTATGATTACAATTATATTACGAAATTGTTACTCACTAGTTTTCTCATATACTCAGGAGCTTTATGTGTTTTATAATTACAGGCAACGACCGAAAATTCTTCAGTTGTTATTCTTTTTTTTTTTAATCAAACTGCTTTGCTTATTTCAGGCAGAGCGGTGGGTTTGGAGCGAAATATGTTTATATTCTGTATAGTGCTTTGTTTTCTGATTAAATTGCTTGTTCAGTTTACTTTTAATCGCAAAAGCATTCAGGAAGGTGATTCAGAAATCTGATTTCGAACGTGTGTGAAGATGATTGATTAATTTTGATTAGACGGTTTTTACCAGAAAGTAAAATATTCTGCAACAAGTGTCAATAATTAAATATTAAAGCAATAGGGATATTTACTTAGAAATTGTTGGTATACAAGTAAATAAAATACTCGCACAAATGAATAATATAATCCTCATAGTTACCATTTCGATGTTTCATATACAGAAATTTTGGCTGTGACCTAATTATACTTTAGAGCTGCTCTATCAGTGTAATGTTTGTAACTCTTATAAACTTTGTTTTCCACACAAATGTTTCCACAAATTGTTACATTTAAGCATTTGTTCCCCTTACTCATATTCACTTTCACTCGGCTCGAGAACTCACTAAGGGACTTCTGACTACAATGCCGACAGTTGGATAATCTAAGTTTACTGGCAAGTAATACCTAAACAGCAGAAACTCTGTATAATCACATATGTGTCAAAGTATCAGTTATCTCTCACTTCATCTGAGCTGTTAAAGCGCAAGAGACCAACAAGAAAGTGTAAATTCACATTGAATTTTCCCAAATTACATTTTTAGCTCTTGTCTATTTTCTCCTTTCTGTCCACGTTTTGAATATCTGATGTGGAATGAAACGAACTTTAAGATAGTAGGTGCTTCGAAATTTATAATCGTTGGTCCTTTGGTATTTATTTAGGAAAATTCTCAACGACCCAGAGTAGAAGTATTTCAGGTTACTGGGAGGTACTGCTATGTGCAGTAGAATTACATCTGCATCAAGGTATAAAACCGGCTCTTTAATCGCTCTGTAAAAGTTTTCATGGGAACGTGGATTGCAGTTGAAATTCAACTAGTTGCAAAATAAGAAAACTTCCAGATTTATTTTGCGACGGTGTGAAAACAGTAATGATGTGTTGTGAAGTTACGTGGAAGGATGAGCGGTTGAGCAAAAGGTTCCTGAATACTGGTACTTCGACCTAAGCTCGATTCTAGGCAAAAGGACTGACTGCATGGGCGTTTTAATTATATGTCCTCTGTTTAAGGAATATGCGAACTAGTTTCCCTTAAACCTCCCCCCAACAAGGCATACCTCTTAGGCAAACAGCCCACGCGGTCTTTACCATAATCAAATAAGACACCTATTATGTTACATAAATGACATTGCCAGTGGGTATATTGAATAAATAGGTAAAAGATAAAGGTAACAGAATAAATAAAAACTTTATATGCAGCGCTAGTATATAAATGTAATCTAGTAATATAACTTGGTACAACCTAGTAATTCAAATGTTCTCGTCGAAAGACTTAAAAGCTAAATGCAGTTAAAAATATATTTGTTTACCGGTGTAATACATTGCTGCTCGAAAGTGCACACTGAATGCAAAATCCGAACTAAAGGTCCTTGAATTTTATTCGTCGAAGCTCAACGGTGATTGTAGAAACATTTGGGTTCGTCAGAAATGCACAGAAAAAAATTAAAATAACTGTTAGTTGAATAGGTGATACTTGCGGAAGAAAGATGATTTGACAGGAACATAGATAGACGTAAATTCTGAATAATTTTATAAATAGCTGAACAGAATTCTTGATTTGTTGTTATCGTTTACCCCATAAAGGTTGCCATATTTTCTATATATACAGATGCGTCACTTGCGTATATGTGTATTCAACATACCATTATTTTTGTTATGAAATTTCCGAACTAATTTTGTTCATATGTTGAATGAATGTTTCCTGTACCACGTTTCTGTGGATTACCTACAAAGCGCTTAATTACTTCTTATGGCTAAATCCAAAGATTAAATATTAGGCTGCCTATAACCATTTTTCGATTAATTTATAATGAATTTGTGTGCAAATGGATTTGTACTATAAAAAGTATTTCATGTTTCTGCCATCGTTCTGTTTTTTACCTTGATAGCGTGTTAAACATTTTGCAACATTTACATATATTATTATTATTACTCTGGTAAGTGTTTTGTGGTTTGACTGTCTTATGGGTCGCACAGCGTAATTAATGCAAGTACAAAGTTAATTGCTGTGCTAAACGTTACTGTTATGTATGTAACCGTATCTATTATTGTTATTAATCATAACTGTGATGTAGAATAGTAGAGTAGCTATGTAGAATAAAGGATGTTTGAGTACATCTCGTGATCATCATTGACCACGTATCTAACTTATAAAAATGATACATTTAGAATGAGCGGACTATTGCACAGGGCAACTTTGTTCGTTCCTTGAACTAAAATCTTGAGGCACGTGACACAGTAGAATTACAGGCGTGAGGATCTCGAGAGGAAAAATTGGAGGCAAGGAGGATAGAAGAAAAGAGAGTCACAACCACGCTGGGTGGAGAAAAGCAAGAGATCATGAAGACAATCTCTGCAATGTCGTGACATCTGTCGAGCTGCTGCGCTCATATCGCATAGCGTAATTATTCATGCATCACATGATATATTCCCGAGATGGGAGACCGCAAGCACCGCCCACTCAGATAAAATCTATATTATTTTATTTTCAACATAGGGCACTTCTATAAATGTATAAATAAGTACTTATATATTAATAAACTGATATGCATTATTAAAATGTATTAATAAAATACTTATTAAGTACTCTTAATCTGCAGCTGTGCATTGAATAACTGAAGAAGAGGTAAGTCCATCTTAAGAGTTAGGTAGTATGTCATGTGCCCCTTGGGCCTACTAGTCATGAGCCGGACACGTTGCATTTAAATGCAATATCTCGGCACAATTAATACTGAATGAAAAAAAGAGTTAGGTACTCAAAGCGAAACGAGTTGCGAGTTATCTCTTCTTATATCTTTCTACCCATTCCTCATCGTAAAGGGATTTGTATACTGAGATCGTCAGCATTCATGGACCTTATAAGAGATAGACTAACCCAGTGGGCAGGGCGAGCATCACCGACATGTCCGCAAGAAAGAGTAGGGGCGATCTAGTTTACTTTAACACTGAAACCTACGGCGTTTGTATAACATAACTCATTTTAATTATTAAATGTGATACGTTACATAGTGATGAGATTATGAAAGCCACAGTTTTTTCCAAATAGGATTTAATATATCTCATTAAAGCACTTTTTACTGCATTTCGCGCATTTATTTCACGCGTAATTCTTGTACATACGTCTATACTTTGATAAAACCGTAAAAACTCTAAGCACAAAATTTATGAACTTAATTTTGCGTACAAATAAATTAAAATTAAGATTGACGGTACGCGATGCTTTGAAATAAATAAGGTAAAATTAAACAAGATCTGATATTTTTTTTTTTTTTTAATTAAATGAACATTTTCAGTCAGTGATTTTCCAAACTATAATAACATTACAAAACGATAACATTTATTTGATTATATGACCATTAAATTATTAACATTATAAAGTGGATTATTTATTTTAATAATTAATAAAATTCATAACATTTTCTGAGCGTAATGAAGGAAAAAAAAAAGATAAAATAAAATCCAGAAGCACTCAGATTTTATATTACGCGCAAAAGGAACCTTTTTTTAAAGTTTTGTGTGTTACCCATATTCATTGAATATCATGTTCTTCGCCCGTAAACCACATACATTTGAAAACAGCATATTTTTAGAATTTCCGCACTGGAGATAAAACTGTTATTTTCCGTACAGTACTCGCTCTGAACTCGTTGAGTTTGTTAATCAAAAATTCCTTAAAGTTTTACAAAATATGAAAAAGATCAAAAGAAATTCGAAATTCGGCCGTCCAGATGCCCATGTTCGGGTGGAGGATTACATTATTCAAAATTTGATGGCTCTAGATACCGTCGTTTTTGTTACAGTGCGAGAAACATACATGTATTAATGCAGATTCTTCATTATTTAATTTTTTTTACATATAATACCGGGCGATAATATTTGGTAGCAACAATTTGCAAGGAGACACGGACATTTATAGTAAAACAGCGCAAAATGCCGCTTCGAAACTAACAGCCTTTCTAGGCTACCGCCCCTTTGGGCTAATAAATTAAATTAACAGTAAATAAATAAAAAAAATCTTACGCTGAACTAAAAATAATATTAAAAAAATAATAACTATAAATGCAAGCAAAATTAATTATTACGGTTAAATACAATTTTAATATTAGAATTAAATGTATAAAAATTTTTAAGGAGTCAAAAGTGTTTATCACTATGATGTATTATGAAATATAATTCAAATAAAATTCCTGTATAGAAATTGTGCTATAATACTCAACTATAATTTTAAAAAAGCAGCACAATTGAGAATTTTAAAGAAACCTTTCAAAAATTCGTTTTAAAATATTTTAGTATTTTTTACTTATTTACACCAATAAAAAGCATAAAAATTGCAAGAGAAATTTGCTTGTTTGAAATTTTCTATTAGTTCAGATTAAAAATATTATTTTCTAAAAGAAGTAGTTATAAATTTCCTTACAGCATAGGAAAAGCTAAAAATATAACCAGTCCTGAAAGCATGCAATTGCTTTATAATTATTTGGAACGTTAATTATGCTTGATAAATATGCTAAATTTTTAAAAATCAATCTCAATTTCAAAATTAAAAATATGTTGAAATTCTAATTTGTGAAATGAGGCGCTACAGACAGCTTTTTCTTGACGATTATACACGCTGCAATAGGCAACCAATGTTAAATTTCTGCATGTCGTCCCTAGTCCTCCGGATGTGATCAAGGTGACAGCCGGGAACGCCTCAGACGAGGGAGAAAACCCGTTTGGGTTAGTCTATTTCTTATAAGATCCATGCACTGAAACCTATGACGTTTGTACCACATAACTGTTTTTAATTATTAAATGTGACGTTGTCATGGACCTTGTAAGAGATAGACTAACCCAGTAGGCGGGGCGCGCGTCATCGACATGTCATGGACGATCTGGTTTACTTTAATACTGAAACTTATGGCGTTTGTATCACATAACTCTTTTCAATTATTAAATGTCATACGTTGTATAGTGATGAGATTATGAAAGCCACAGTTTTTTCCAAATAGGATTTAATATATCTCATTAAAGCAGTTTTTACTGCCATTCGCGCATTTTTTTCACGCATAATTCTTGTACAAACATCTTTACTTTGGTAAAAACTCTAAGCCTAAAATTCATGAATTTAATTTGGCGTAAAAATAAAATTAAATAAAATTGATAGTACGCGATTCTTTGAAATAAATAAGGTAAAATTAAACAAGATCTGATAATTTTGCTTTAATTTAATGAACATTTTCAGGCAGAGATTTTCCAAACTATAATAACATTACAAAACGATCATATTTATTTGATTACATGATCATTAAATTATTAACATTAAAGTGGATTAGTTATTTTAATAATTCATAAAATTCGGAGCATAAAATTTTCTGAGCGTAATGAAGGGGGAAAAAAAGATAAAATAAAATCTAGGAGCTCTCATTTTATATAACGCCCAAAAGAAACCTTTTTTTTAAAGTTTTGTGTGTTACCTATATTCATTGAATGTCATGTACTTCGCCCGTAAACCACATACATTTGAAAACAGCATATCTTTAGAATTTCCGCACTGGAGATAAAACTGTGATTTTACGTACAGTGCTCGCTCTGAACTCGCTGAGTTTGTTAATCAAAAATTCATTAAAATTTTAGAAAATGTGAAATAGATTAAAACAAATTCGAAATTCGGCCATCCAGATGCCCATGTTCGGGTGGAGGATTACATTATTCAAAATTTGATGGCTCTAGATTCCGTCGTTTTTATCACAGTGCGAGAAACATGCACGTATTCAAGCAGATTCTTCATTATTTAATTTCTTTAAATAAAATACAGGGTGATAATATTTGGTAACAACAATTTGCAAGGAGACACGGACATTTAAAGTGAAGCAGCGCAAAATGCCGCTTTGAAACTAACAGCCTTTATAGGCTACCGCCACTTTGGGCTAATAAATTAGATTAACAGTACATTAAAAAAAATCTTACGCATAACTAGAAATAAATTAAAAAATAATCACTATAAAATACAACCAAATTAATTATTACCGTTAAATACAATTTTAATATAATTGTATTACAAATAAATGTATAAAAATTTGTAAGGAGTCAAAATTGTTTATTACTATGATATATTATGAAATATAATTTAAATGTGCTATAATACTCATCTATAATTTTAAAAAAGCAGCACAATTTAGAATTTTAAACAAACTGTCAAAAATTCATTTAAAAATATTTTAGTATTTTTTATTTATTTATACCAATAAAAAGCATAAAAATTGCAAGAGAAAACTGCTTATTTGAAATTTTCTATTAGTTCAGATTTAAAATATTATTTTTTAAATGAAGTAGTTACAAATTTCCGTATAGCATAAGAAAAGCTAAAAAAATATCCAGCCCTAAAAGCATGCAATAGCTTTATAATTATTTGGAACGTTAAATTAAAGTCCATGTTAGCATTCAGGTGACGCAATATTTACAATAGACAAAGCGAACTCCTAACTATTTCCTCCGCAATGCGAATGATTGAAAGAATTTCGTTCTTCATCATACTACCGCGCAAAACTACAGGGCGAAAATATTTCGTAGTTTTTCAAAATTTAAAATAAATTCTTGCTACTTTTTAGAACCTTAGAGGCACGCTTTCTGTTTCGAGGTTGGCATTGCACAACGCATTTAATTTAAAAATCTATTAGTATCCCTTCTAAGCTCCATTCCCCCCCCCCGGGGGTCGACGTAGACCTAGGCAGTCTCGGCCACGGGGGTATAAAATTTTTGAACTTGGCGGTTCTCGATGGTCCATGGGGTAAGTCTATACTTGCTCTTCATGGGCCGGGAGGTGTAAGTCCTTTTCACCAGGGTATTGGTAGCCAAATAGCAAACTGGACCATTGAAAGTCTGGTCACTGCTGTCCTTGGAATTCCATGTAAAGCCTAAGGAGAGGGGCATCGCGTGTAGTACTGGCAGGTAGGCCAAATCAACGGCCAGTCATCGACCCTAAGTTGTCATCGCCCACCCCACCGTGGTCTCGGTCCAGCCGGGACGGTGGTCTTGACTGGTCCGTGTTTAGCGGTGGGCTAGTTGATCGTTGAGCGATCACCAGAGGGTTCCATAAGATTGTTGGTGTCTCGGGGGTGTGGAACCCTGGGCCCAGCAGGAGTGTTCAATGTCATCGTTGGGTGACGCTTTCTGGTTTTTACAAGTTCCCAGAATGTGATTGAGTTCACGAACTGTGGTATAAACCTTAGTTAGTTACTTCCAAGCTCCATGTGATAATGTATTATTCTGCAAAACTAAGGAAATTTAATTTTTAGAAATCTGAAGCAACAAACGCAAATAAAGAAATTAGCTGGTTAGTGGTTATCATATCAAAGAAAGGAATTTCTCTCGGTGTCCTTTTTATTCTTCAGTAGTGACAGAACAAGTGCTAGGAGTAAAGATGAAATAAGCAAACTCACCGCGTTAGCAAAAAAAAAAAAAAAAAAAAAAAAAAAAAAAAAAAAAAAAATGAACACACGCTAATTACTGCACACGAAAGTTTTCCTAGAAGACTTTGGTCTCTAGAAGTTTTTTTTTGGTTTCCTAGAAGGCTGTACAATATTGCTTGGGTAGCATCAGCATCGGAATATTTCACCACGGGCTACATTACGTGCACACTCCTATCATAAAAGTTATGGTGGAAATATAAATTTGTTATTAATATTAATTTTAAATTAAGCAAAGCACATACTTTGCCTCAAATGTTGAGTGTTGTCCCTAAAGAAAAGGATCCCTTGTCTTTACTACCCTCGAAATTCACTGCGCATTATGCACGGCTATTTTCTCCTTCAAAATGCTGTTCTGTCTATACATTTTTAACAAAGTCGAGGCTAAAACGCCCTGGATAACTCATTAATATCTGATTGTGTTTACATTTTAGTTCATTACAGATGGGTAATATTGATGATAAATGTATAAACTGACCGACAGAGTGCCTTATTAGGTTTTTTTCCTAATTCACACACTACAAGATATAAATTTTCTTACGAGTTACCTTTTGTTTAGTTTAAAGCATTTATTTCCAAGATATTTTTATTTCGAAGCTTTGCATATACACTATTGCATAAGTTTAAACGGCTCGAAAACGTAGCTATCTTTACAAATATACATTGAATATTTCCGTCTAATCTGAGAGTTACAAGGTGTATTATATAATACATACTTTCGAAGGTTAACCTAATGTTGCAAACATTTTACTTGTAAAATATTGGTTACAAAGAATGTTTTTGTTAGTAATTATTTGTTTTCTTCCAAGCATCTGCTAATTACGACTACGGAATAAGGGTAACGAAAACCGGTAATATCTGTTTAAAGTTATTTGATGTTACCACAAGAAATGCTTTCGAATCTGTTTCGTAACTACAGAATCCAAACGAAAAACATATGAATTCCAATATTTACGTCTCCCATAAAAAGCGTTTTTTCTAGTTCTTGATTTGAAAAACTAGCTTCTTTAGATACCAAAAATCGCCGGTATGTTCACACATTATTTTACTGGGCGGACGCCGGCCCATTCCGGGAAGCGTAATGGCAGACCGCACATTGGGTTGAACAGTGTTAAGCGAATTTCGCTTACTGCGCATGCTTGATGGTGTACCTTTGGCGCGGGGAAAAATATTGGCGACTAAGCAACCCTATGCTAGCTTATTCGTGATCTCCATGGCTGTCGAGTGTGTTCGAGTGATCGAATGTGTGAATGAGTGTCTACTATAAATTAAGTATAAATCTTACTCTGAAATACTTAGTATGCTTATGCACTAATTTTTGCATTTTCTTAATTCATATATTTAATTATCATTATTACAAAATTATATAATGTCTGTAATAATTGTAATTGAAACAATTGTATTTGAAATTTCACCTCTTTCATAATAACCACAATTGCCTAGTACATATTCATTAGCAAAGCATACATTTGAGTGCTTCACAGTATTATTAACTGTAACTCAGACATTTACTTACATCTTAACATTCCACTTCCGGAAACAACGGTCAAAATTTTTCAGCTGCCATTCACTGTGCTAATGCCTAAAATTAATATAATTTTATAAAAATCTTTAAAATGATGATTCAAGTATTGAAAAATCTTAGATCATAACTTGGCCATACACACAAAATATTTATTATTTTTATACCAATGAAATGATATGTTGTTCAGTGCTGACTGAATTATTTAACAACACGAGAGTGTCAATGGTTGTGAAATCACATCATAATAATAAGAAAATTTATAAAAAATGAAATAAGGGGTTATTGTATTTAAATTTTACTAAGAATGATTATCTACTAACTATAATTCATATATTCATCTCTGGTACACACTTTCACAAATTATCTTTGGCTACTATAGTCTGTATAGTCAGCTTGACAGATACAAGCAAATGATAATTGACAGTCATAACTGTTATCTTGCCTTCCTGCTACATGTGCAGTACATGCACATGTTTTCCTATAACTTTCATGATGGCATACAGACTCTTCACTGTAAAAATATACAATTTTACGAAGAAATAATTTGCAATAATATATAGGGCGCATGAAAACAATCCAAGCATACTTTGTAATATTTAAGTGCAATGTTATGTAATCATTGACGAAAAATTACATACATCAAAATATACTTTATTGTTGAGTTTAATATTACTTTAGGATTATTAAAAATTATCATCAACTCCTACATGCTGTACAATAATCTGCCTTTTAAGAATAGAACTTGTTACATTTAATATTTCATGAGGTTTTTCTATTGAATAGCTATTTGATAATATAACGAGTTAAGTAAATTTAAACCAATTATATTTTATTTTTACCAATTATTTACAGTTATACCACAATTCATTACATTTCGAGTTTATTACATTATTTTATATCATATTAACTTCAACAAAACATTTCAGCATATTTTGAGATAAAAGGCCCAGTTTTAGCTGTGATAAAATTACGCTGTAAATACTAATAGTTTTCTTTTTGAAGTTTCTTGAAAATGATGTTTCTTTTCGAAAGAATTAGAATAGCAAGGAAACAAATCATTCCTTAAAACGTTTTTCTTAATGTTAAATTATATAGAAATTTAGGAAATGTTAAAAAAAAGTTAATGAACTGTATGTATGTTAAGAAAGATAATACTGTGACATAATACATAAACATACTTATAAATAACATATCAAATTTACTGAAATGGGAAAATATATACATACCTGAAAGCAATCTTGCAATAGCATTTTGTTTTAAGCTCTTGCGCTATTCACTGGGGCATTTGTATTTACGCTGACTTCCTTTACCCATTTTTTGCACTCTTCAATCGAATTTATACTTGATCGTATCACTCAGGTTTCCAGTTTTTGGAGCAGTACAGCAAAAAAATTGTATTTTACGCAGTAAAACATTATACATTTAGATTACACTCTAGAATGACAGATTTGTTTACAATCAGATGACGGTACATCGGCCATATACCGTATTTATCTTCTTTTCAAATCGCGCCAACATAGTAATTACGCCAAATTTTTTTCTGGGCATACGCAGTATGCCACATTCGTTTAACACTCTTCAACTCAATGTGCGGTCTGCCATTACGCTTCCGGGAATGGGCGTGCATGGAGCGGTCGTAATTGTGGGCACAGCCCCAGCTCACCTAGCCGACGGAGTCGGCCCTATGGCTCCAGTGGGACAGACCCCTCCAACACAAAAACGATGGGGCAAGCAAGCTGGCCGTGCCCCCTTCCTTTACTATTAATATATTATCTTCATTTGAGAAGATATGCCAGCGTTTATTAATTTTATCTAACGCAGCCCGAGAATCCAGGCCCGAGTTCCGAGTAACTAAAAGATTAGTAAAACGAAACAAAACAATCTCAAAAATACATTTACAAAATGGTTGCCAGCTTTAAATCTTCTTTATAAAACTCTCATTCAGACCATAATTAACATAATAAAATTATAATGATAACTGGTTAATTAAACATAAAAGAAACGCCACATAATCATACATACATCTAAAACACATAACTAACTCTTGTGCTCTATTATTACAATTAGTTTATAATTCCAATTTTATCTCTATTATTATTTACAATATTCATGATATCTTTTGCGAATTTTTCCAAAATCTCATATTTAACATCTTTTATGTTTGTTATTTTATATTTATCCCTCACACTCTGAGTTAATTTACAGCTCTCGACGAAGTGCTCTGCATTGCCGAGGATGTTACAATGGAGGCAATTTTGATTGCCCTGGAGGATTTGGATTTGGATTATTCAGTTATGGCAAAGCGCAAGAGGGCTATCTGCCTAAAGGGAGGGATGCCTTTCGTGGAGGACGTTCTAAGGGAAACTGGCTCGTATACACGTTACACATGGCGAAAACCACTAAAACGCCCATGCAGCTAGCCCGTTCGCGGGATTCGAACCTCGGACCGAACTACCAGTGTTCAGCATCTTTACCGCTCGGCCGCTGGTGGACTCGCCCTGGAGCTGAAAACGACTTAAGTACTCGGAAAATTATAATAACGCGCATTTGAAATACGAAGGCAAACAAGAAAGCTGGTTGCAACGTTTTATATTTTTTCCTGACAATCAAAAATTGTAATCATTTTTCAATACAAAAATAAAATATTTGATTCTATAATATATAGGCATAAAGGCGTCCTTCGTTACAATTCTTATTTTTTCTTGTTTCTACTAAAATTCGGCAATGTACTATAACAACGTCGGATCCTGTTTGACTTTCATTTGTCTAAAGTACCACAAAGCGAACAGTTGTAAAACGATTTATCTTCTTTCGCAAACTTTTAGTCGGCACACAGATAATACATACCTGCTGTTTGACAAAGATACTTCTTTCTAAGGACTTTTTCCTAAAGTGCTCTTTTCAAAGAGACTTCACACCCTATTAAGACCTTTGTGTCAACTGACAGCCGCCTGCAGAAAGGTAGGGTAAGGAAGACCAGATCGCGTCGTCTAAACACGTCTTAAGCAATCTTCGCGAAATTCGGGCTTCGTGTATACACGTCTTAAGCATTTTTCGTGCGATTTGAAATTCGTGTAAAGACGTCTTAAGCATTTTTAAAGAAATTCCAAAAACGTTTAAACACGTCTTAAGCAGGTAAAGGGTTAAAATGAAACTTCTTAGCGAATTTTAGGCAAGGCGGTGGTTTTTGAATAAATTGCAGTTTTAATATTTACTCTGAATTTATACTTAAATTCTTTTGCCCATTTCCTGATCACGACAGGCGCTTTTGAGACCGTAATTCAGAAATTTAGCGTGACGATGATTCAACGCTTGATGTGAATTATACAGAAATTTAAAGAAATTCTAAAATCCTTATAGAGAGTTGCATTCTCAAGAATGTGCGTAAAAGCACAATCCTCAAGAGAAACAAGTGTACAAGTATGAAGGTTTTAAACGTTTTCGACAAAAAATAGATTTAGGCTATAGAAAGCTGAATTATGTTTCATTGATGAGTGCTTTACTAAAGTCTCACGGGTAGGGTTTACCATTTAAATTATTTAAATAATAGTAAAGACTTTCGCCTAAAATTTCAAATTTTAAAACCTATTTTAAGGCTAACGTGTTGAGTATTAATATAATTTTGTCAGGAAATCGTTTAGAGCTATTTAACTTCTTAGTCTTACTTCATTTTGTGATTTGACGTGGCTCAAACTACTAGCGTTCAGCAATTTTACCCCTCAACTGCTCAAATTTAATTACAAAAGAAAACAACTCATCGTTTTTACACTGTTTTTAGTGCAACAAGTTATCATTTTACTAGATAAATAACATTTTCGGTAATAAACCACAAGAATGGCTTAAAAATGTTTTTCTTGGATATTCACCAAACTTGCTTTGCGATTACATTTAAACAGTGGTTAAGAGAACTACTTCCTCAACTTGTTCAGATAATTTCGCAGTTTAGATGCTAAGAGTGGTCACACATACTTCAGCTTTGTAAAAATGTTTATACAACTTAAGCGAACACATTTTGCAAATTATTTTCCCGCGCGGTTTGCGCTATTCCAGGTTAATAAAATCAATGTGATTACCAAGCTGAATATACAGCATAGTAGAGTCCAGAATCTATTAGACTGAAACTCTGTTAAGAATTAGCGTTTCATAATACGAAAGAAAACACTAAGCCAGTGATCTGCAACTAGAGGCAGTCGAAGAAAACTTACGCTGCCGTCGAATATTTCCCATTCAATAAATTAGCATTAATCTGATATTAATTAATTTAGCAAGGATTTGTCATTAATCGTTTTAAATACAATTTTACATCATTTTGATTACCATTAAAAAATGACATGAGCAACGTATCCGGAAATCTATAAACTGCGATAGAAATCTTATTGAAAGATTTGAGGATACCGATGCGATGAATCAAATGATTTGGGATTATAATCGTTGTTAAAATATTTTATTTTCATAATTATGTTTTATATTTATTACAGCTTGTATAATGATGAGTGATGTCTAATGAAACTTCGGGCATTCAAATTTGTGCCAACGTTAAATAATACACATGTTAATTAAAATAAACTAAATTTTAAAAAAAGTGTTGTAACAAAATGTAGGTTAACTGTTTCACTGTGAGAATGAATATCTCGTACCCAGATGAGTAGTGTAAATTAGGTGAGTCTCGTAGATATTAATATAAAAATATTAAAATTAAAATTTGGTCGCGCAGTAAACCTCACAAATACTTCGTTTCTGTTTCTAAATAAATGCATGATATTTTCGTCCATTGCTATCGATCAAAATTAGCATTTATCTCTGATAACGTTTTATGAAAATACGTCATAACGCATTCCTAAATTTTAAACAAATGAATGCAGCTTATGCAGATTGGGCTGTCAAACACTTAGGAAATTTAATTCTTCAAATTAAAAAAAAATTCAGATTTCGTCATGAAATAGCTCTGGCATTGAAACATGTTTCAATTCCATGATTCAGTGGGTTTTATGAATTATATTTACAGTTTGTGATTATACTTATTGAGAAGACACTTTAACCAATATGTTACTTTCTAGTTTTTTCGTACACTTTTGCGCTGTATACATTTAAAAATCTCTAAGCGTAACAGTAATTGAAATATTTATTCTTTTTTAAATAAAACTGTGTTGCCTGTTTAGGTCAGAGTGGTTGATTTGTATAAATTATAATTCTCTTAATTATGTTTTTTTTTTTTTTTTTTTTTTTTTGTATTTAAATTGTTTCTTCTATTTGTTTTTCGCTTCAAAAGATTTCAGGAACTGAATTCAAATAATTTGATTTAGTAAATGTGTGACAATAATTTAACTTTTGATATAAAATTGACGAAATTTTATCGAAATTCCAAAACCCTTATCTAGGAATGCCGTTCACAAGAAAATGCTTAAATAAGCATTTCTCTAATGAAAGAAAATGAGCAGTTTGAAAATTTCAAATTTTTGAAATAAAAGTTTATTTTGGCTTCCAAAATCTGAATTCTGTTTCATCAGGAGCGCTTTTTTAGAGCGGCACAGGATTTTTTTTAAATTTCAAGTATTTAATTAACACCAAAGGCTTTCTCCTAAACTTTCGAATTTTAAAACATATATAAAGCTAATGCGTTAAGTATTAATATAGTTTTGTCAGCAAATTTACTACATTTTTTAGCTTCACGAAAATCCTTTTTTTTTTTTTTTTTTTTTTTGTGATTCGACCTGGATTAAAATACTAGAACTTTCATACTTCTCTTGGGATATAATCGAAGAAATGGAAAATTGTCATACTCGGATATTCGCCTGAATGTAGGCATTCAGCAGTTATACCATAGAGGTTAATTTTTTATACTTTAAATTAGTGAAAAAATAATAATGCCAATTTTTTCAGACGAGAACAGCCTTTTTTCTTTTCTGGGCTGTACTTTAAAGAAGATGATTATTTTTGGCTACAAAAATATTTTAAGATTAATCCACCAGAATTCGGTATAATAGGTAAGTACATATATTCGGTTTTTTTTTTTTCATTTTATTCAAGGTTCACTTACTTGTGATTTATGTATTTCCTCACAAAGCAGGATTACAGACTTTGTTTCTCCCTGGGAAAAGCAGGGCAGGACTTTAATTTTTGAACTTTCGAAAATTATTAAAAAAATGAAATTGTCTATCTTAGGGATTTATTACCTGGTAAAGCATGTTATGGATTACCTTGCAAGAATGGTATTGATTTACTTGGCAAAGAAGGTTTAGTAATGAAATCGTATGCTGGATTATAGTCTCAGAGCGCAAGGCGGTTTTTACTACGTTTTATTTGATGTCGTTTCTGGATAGAGACATAATCTATGTGCTTTTCGGGGCTGGTGAGTAGGCAATCTAATTTAGAGCCGTCCATGAATCTGCGAGGTTTTGGTGGAGCCGTCCATGAATCTGCGAGGTGCACCACGCACGTTATAAGAGGGATTTATTTGTTTCTTTTTTAAAATATCTATTTAATATAGTAAAATTTTCCTCAAATATAGATAAAACAATAAATATAAATAGTTTATCGATGGGATGCTGAGCTGCGTGCAAATCACGCATTTTTTCAGATAATGTCCAAAAAATATTTATTATTCAATAGCATTGAAACAGACTTTCCAAGTCTTTAAGAAATTTTAAAATGTCCGTGCAGGCATTGAATCCTACGTCATCAGTCCTTTTATCATTAACATGATTGTCCAGTCTAGAATTATTACTCTTATCTATATTGTTAATAACATTTTCCGTTCTGCCTCCGGCAGAAACAAAACCTGGAACCATAGTTGATTTTTTGTTAATACTATTACAGTAGAGTAGAATTAGAAACATTGGTATTATCATTACAATTTTTGACTTATCATTACAATTTTTGACAGATTTTTATAAACTTTCGGGAACTTAGGACACCCACGATGATTCGCAGTATGTCCACATTCCATTGCAACACATAACGTTTTCTAACTTTTCAGAAGAACAATTTTTCCTTTTGTGAGATCCCACGCATTTCACGTAACAGGGATAGAATTTACACATATCGGCAGAATGGCGATTCCCTAGCAGTTGAGACATTGCAGAACACTTCCACTAGACTTGTAAGCAGTAACATTTACATAGAAACTTATTAAATTAGTCAATCATAAATTCTGCTCACACCTGGCACATTTTCTAGTTGTAACTGGAACAGGGGCATGGGGGCGCGGTATTTGATCTGGTGCATCTGAGAGACTTTTCTGATCTTATAACCTAATTTTCCCAATTTTTCCTGGATTTCGTACGTAGGGTAGTCAATAGGAGACCCGTAATGACCATTTTTATAGGACGTTCGAAATTATTGGTGAATATATAATAGTTAATTTGGCTTTCGTCTTAATATCGGGTTATTTGTCTATTATCTGCTTCCGAATTAGGGAAGATTTTCAAAAATTCACCATTAATTTTGGCGGCAATATCTAGTTTGATTTAATTTTTTAACATTTTAACAGAAAATTTGGCAATCGGTATAACCATGACTGGTTTAATTTTAGGTGGCCGAACTTCTATATCTTCCGACTCACCCTGCATTTCAGTTTCATTTACATTATCGTTAGTATTAGGCTATCAAATTTTTTGTTCACTGGGATATCCACATTGCATTTAACAAGTTTTGATGGCTCTGCCACGTTACGTGGATAATCAAAACCGTCTGGGTCCTGTAACTCTTTCACCATTTTTTGAGGGCGTCTTGGGGTTAGATTTTAACTTTTAGCAATGAGAGTATCCTTAATTTTACATACATTATTTTTAACATTATTAACATTAGTTTTAATATACTTAGCATCATATTTATCATTCATATCACTATCATTTCTTGCATTAATGACATTAGTATTAGAATTATTAGCATTTTCAGAATTCATACTTTTAATCCTATTTGTAATAATTTCAGTAGCAATTGAATGAGAAGGCATACCAACATAGGAGGGAGTTTGTTCACCAAAAGAGTTGAAATTACCTTTGAAGAGCTGTACTAATCAGTCAGCGATTCCTTTTTTCTGGTTTAATACAGATACATACGATTGTTTAGCTTTCTCAGTTTTAGCGAGGTTGACAAACGTCTTTCGCAGTCATTTCCATAGTTTTAACTGTAGCTTGAGTTTTGCTAACTTGATTGAAGACAGTGATATAATCACCAAGAATCCGAGTCTCAGTATCCAATAATTCAGTCCAGTTGCCATACAAAAGTCATTCAGCAAACTTACTCATAACGTCCTTTAACCCTGCCACGTAATTCGGAACAATCGAAGTAAACGTCCTATCTAGAGTACTGTTAAATATTTGCATAAGTCGCCTGTAGTAACGGCAACCGACGGCAATAAAAGGAGGTGCTTTCCTTAGTGGCACCGCAGTTCCTTTTAGTTCGAGCCAGAAGAGACCTGCCCGGGGAGAAGCCAGGGGATGAGAGATTCCGGTTTCCGCCCTGTTCCGGTTCCCGTCTTGTTGCGGATCCAGTCCTGTTCCGGTTCCCGTCTTGTTCCAGTCCAGTTCCGGTCCTGATCCAGTCCTATTCCAGTTCCAGCCTGGCTGTTTAAGTCCAAAACACGTAGGAGCGGATGTCTGAATTCTGCGAATGGAGATATACGCCGAAAGGGCTAGATGGATTCTGTCTTTTAAAGGAAAGTGTTCTTCACCGTGCCGGCATAGCTGTTACTTTAAAGCACTTTGAAGTTTTTCCACCCAAGATGTTAAGTTATCGTTTGTGATGTTAAGTTTTCATCAGTGTTGAAGTTCCAGTTAAATAAACCTTTAAGTTTTAGACAAGGTTTTTGTATTCTTCAGAAAATTTTAGATTCGAAGTCAGATACAGCACATAGGATTATTATCGGAAAAATCAACATTTGGCGTCCGCGACAGGATATCGTCTGCAAGGTAAGCGACTTTTTTATTTTTGAATCATGGAAGCTTTAAAATTAGCAAGAACTCAATATAGAAGACTATTCAGTAAAGCTTGTAATGAATTTGACAATGAAGAAACTAAATTTAATCAGGAAGAAAAATTAATTAAAATAAAAGTTATTGCCGAGAAAGCTAAAGTTTTGTTTGATACTGAAATGAAAATACGAGAATTAATGTTTAAAGAAATTACAGATGAGACTTTACTTATTAAAGAAATAGATGAATCTGAATTCTATTTTGATAGGTAGAGACTTCTGGAAAGTAAAGTAAAAGATCTTACTTCTGGAACCCCGAATGTAACTTTAATTGATCCGTCCTTTGTTCAGAATAAAATGTTACATTATCCGAAGATTAAATTGCCTATGTTTGACGGCAACGTGAAGAAATGGCTAGGATTTTGGGGGCAATTCCAAAAGATTGATAAAGATCCTACATTAGATAATAATGATAAATTTGCTTATTTAGCACAGGCTATGGAGAAGAATTCTCCTGCAGAGGAAATAGTTAAAAGCTTTCCGCCAACTGGCGATAGTTACAAGAGCGCAATCGAAGCATTGCAGACGCGTTTTGGTAACAAAGAATTACTAACGGAGATTTATATTCGTGATTTGCTAACCCTTGTTATTCAAAAACAAGGTACACACTCTTTGCGGAAACTATACGATGAACTCGAATCTAATCTAAGAGCCTTGGAGATATTGGGAATAAATAGAGGCAAATATTGCGCGATATTATATCCATTGGTAGAATCAGCATTGCCGAATGAAGTCTTAAAAACCTGGGAGAGACTTAGGTTTTCGCGTAAAGGATCAGAAAGTTTAACCGGCGAAAACGCCCAGTTAAGAGAAAGGGAATCTGACCTTGAGCGCCTTTTATGTTCCTTGCGCGGTGAAGTTGAAAGTGAGGAAAGAATTTCTTTAGCAGCTAAATCTTTCAATGTTTTCGATCGATTGGCTCACGGTAATAAGAAAGGAAATTCGGGTTTAAAGATAAGAGAACCTCGCTTAAAACCTACGGCAGCTGAACTGTTTACTTCTTCTAATGAAGCTAGAAAAGGCTGCATATTTTGTTCCAGTATAAATCATGGTTCTGCGGAATGTTTTCAGGCGCGTAACTTATCGTTGTCAGAAAGAGAAGTTTTGGTCCAAAGGACACGCTCTTGTTATCTGTGTCTGAAATCTGGACATTCTGTCAGGAGGTGTAGATTAAAAACAGTTTGTTTTACATGCGGCAAAAGGCATCATATTTTCTATGTAAGGGCCATTCACAAATGAGTGAGACAAGGGCAATGGAACAGCCTCCAAATCAGGCTGAAACACTCGCCAACATTTCTTCAAGGTCTCCTAAAGTTTTGCTGCAAACAATAAGAGTAATAATTAAAGGGGATAAAAAATCTCGTTCGGCTCGAGCTATAATTGATACTGGTTCTCAAAGGTCATATATTCTACAAAGCGCAGCTCAAGATATGGGTTACAGGTATACGGTAAAGGAATACCTTGGCCACGCATTATTTGGCGGTACAACGACCAGTTTGTGTGAACATAAAGTTTACAAAATTCATTTATCTAATATGTCTGACTCGTACAGTTGTAATTTTGATGCGTTAAGTCAGCCTGTTATTTGTAATAGTATACCTTCTATTGGACAAGGAATATGGCTTAAAGAGCTTGCTGACTGTGGAATAAGTTTAACAGATCATTTAGAAGGACCTATAGAAATTTTAATAGGAGCCGATGTTGCAGGACGATTATTAACGGGGAATCGTAAACAAATTTCAAACGGTCTTGTAGCTATTGAAACAAAGTTAGGATGGACGGTTATGGGAAAAACCGGGGAGTTGAATAGTGAAGGTTCAACATTCTTAGTTACATCAATGTTGAATAAAGAGGCTTGTATTTCTGATTTATGGGCCCTCGACTCGCTTGGTATTACGGACCCATCCGAACAAAAGACTAAATTGGAATTGTATGAGGCTACCAGGCAACATTTTCTTGATACTGTAAAAATAGAAGATGACCGCTTTGTAGTGTCTTTGCCTTGGTTGGAAGGGCACCCTCCCCTGTAGGATAATTTTGAGTTATCGCTTAAAAGGTTGCACGGTACGATTAGGCAACTTGAAATAGATAATCTTCGCCAAGAGTATGAAAATATATTCCAAGAATGGCTCAAAGAGGGCATAATAGAGGAAGTACCCGTAAATGAATTAGATTTACCCCATCATTATTTGCCACATAGACATGTTGTTAAGGAACATAGTACTACGAAGTTACGGCCAGTATTTGACGCTTCGTCTAAAGTAAAGGGTTCTCCGAGTCTCAACGATTGTCTTGAAAAGGGATTAAACCTTATTTCATTTATTCCTACAATCTTAAATAGATTTCGCCAAGAAAAAATAGGGGTGATTTCTGATATTCGTAAGGCCTTTCTACAAATTGGCCTGAATTTTAGTGACAGAAACTTCCTCCGATTTCTTTGGATAAAGGGTGAAGATGGCTTGAAGCATTTTCGTCATTGTCGAGTCGTATTTGGTGTAACGAGTAGTCCATTTTTACTTGGAGCTGTTATTCAATATCACTTAAATTCAATTTTGGAGAAGAATGATGCAGATGAAAAATATCCTTCCAACATTATTGTTAAATTAATGAATAGTTTCTATGTTGATAACTGTGTAACAAGTGTCGGAAGTGAAGATGAATTACAGCGCTTCATGAAAGTATCTTCAGATGTTATGGCAGATCGAAAATTTGAATTACGGGGTTGGGAATATACCGACTGTAGTTTAGAAACAGAATCTATTGCGAATGTATTAGGTTTGTTATGGGAAAGACAAGGCGATACTCTTCAAATAAATGTTGCTAATTTACAAAATCTTTGTTTCGAGAAAGTTACGAAAAGGAGTATTTTGGCAATAGCCCATAAAGTATTTGATCCCATCGGTATAACATGTCCAGTCCTTATATTACCTAAGATGTTATTACAGCGTACATGGGAAACAAAAGTAAAATGGGACGAAGAAGTTAACACCGAAATTAAAAGTAAATTTTTGAAATGGGTAAAAGATATTTCTCTTTTGAAAAACGTTAAAATTCCAAGGTGGATACGATATCAGCCAAAACAGTGTTCAATCCATGTTTTTTGTGACGCCAGTCAAGCAGCGTATGCGGCAAGTTTTTATTCGTGTAGAAGAACCTGAATCAGTTAAAGTCCAGTTGCTTCAGGCTAGGTCTAGAGTTTCCCCTTGTGGTAAAAAGGAAACTACTATTGTAAGATTAGAATTGTTAGCAGCAACTATTGCATCTCGTCTTGCTGCAGACGTTCTAAAAGACTTTGAGGCCAGAAGTATATTTTTCTGGACAGATTCAACTACTGTCCTTGCATGGATAAAAAGGGAAGAACAATGGGGGACATTTGTAGAAAATAGAGTACAGGAAATAAGGCTTTTGACACGTGTGGAGGATTGGAGGCATATACCTGGTCACCTTAACCCTGCAGATCTTCCAAGTAGAGGGTGTTGAGTTCGCTAACTCTCCCGGTCAAAATGGTGGGAGGGTCCGAGCTGGCTTTTAAAATCCCAAGAAAATTGGCCGAGTGCCGAATTTATAACTGATGAAGCGGAAATAGCCAGCGAGAAAAAAAAGGCAGTGGTTTCATCTCTAGTGTCTACTGAAAGGTTTAGTTTGAGTGAGCGATTTTCTAGCTATCGAAAAACAGTTAGAGTTGTTGGTTGGATTCAACGATTTTTCTTTAATTGCAGAAATAAGCAAAAAAGGAAAGGTGAACTCACTGTTGATGAAATTGATTTTGCAGAAAAGGTTGTTATTCGCTTGATTCAATCGGAATCGTTTCAGGATATAGAAGACGCACGCTTACGAACTCTTAGTCCATTTTATGATGCGGGAATTGTAAGAATTAAAACTGGTGCGTTTCGAAGAGATGACACGTTAGAGTTTAGAACACCTATAATATTACCAGGAGAACATCCATTAGTTAGGAATTTAATTATGGAAGAACATAAAAAGAAAGGACATGCAAGTGTACAATATATACTGAATACCTTAAAGGAAAGGTTTCGGTTGTTATCTGGCAGAAGAACGGTGCGTTCTGTTTTGAGTAAATGCATTACTTGCAAGAGATATTCTGTTGCACCTGTTGACCACATATCAGCCCCACCGCCAATAGAGCGAGTAAATGATTCAGCAGTATTTCAAGTAACGGGTATAGACCTTTGTGGTCCTTTATTGTTGAGAAACAAAGAAAAGGCATGGATTTGTGTTTTTACATGCGCCGTTTATAGAGCGGTCCATTTGGAGTTGCTGACTTCTCTATCTACAGAAGTGTTTCTTCAGGCTTTTCATCGGTTCGTGTCACGAAGAGGTAAACCCACAACTGTGTACAGTGATAATGGAACTAATTTTGTAGGAGCTTCAAATGCATTTAAATTAATAGATTTTGAACAAATTAATCGGCAGGCAGCCAATGAGCGGATAACATGGAAATTTAATCCCCCTGGTGCTCCATGGTGGGGTGGTTGGTGGGAACGTCTGATCGGAATGATGAAGCAAGTCCTTAAAAAAGTTCTTAAACATGCTTGTTTAAATTATGAAGAAATGTACACGATACTGTGTGACTGTGAAGCGATTCTTAATGACCGACCGTTGACAGTAATTCCTTCCGATCCTGAATTTAAAGCTTTACCTCCTGCCGACTTTTTAAAAGAAATTAGAACTAGTAGTTTGCGGGATATAAAATACGGTATTAAATCAAGTAATTTACAAAAAAGATTTCAGTATATTCAAACTGTACGAGAAGCATTTAAAAATAGATTTCGTAAAGAATATTTGGGGATTCTCAAGGTTTCGCATAAAAGAGCTGAAAGGAAAGTTACTATTAAATTAGATGATATTGTTTTGATCGGTAGTAGTGACAAAAGACTTTTTTGGCAACTTGGTCGTGTCATAGAACTACTTCCAGGACCTGATGGAATAAATCGGCTTGCAAGAGTAAAGACCCGAAATGGAATTTTGCTAAGGGCAGTTCGAACTCTGTATCCTTTAGAGGTAGCGCAAAATGATGTACCCGTGAAGCTGCAGAATGAAAAACAAGATTCTTTGTCTGAACTTAAACTCAACATAGATGATAAATCTGTCAGGCCTGTAACACGATCTGGTAGAACTGTAACTCCGCCGGACAGATCGGCATATTAAGGCTCTTTGGCATTGTTTTACTTTGATGTGAAAGTTCACTTTTTTTTTCTTTTTTTTTTTCCCTTAGGTGGAAGGATGTTAAATATTTGCATAAGTCGCCTGTAGTAACGGCAACCGACGGCAATAAAAGGAGGTGCTTTCCTTAGTGGCACCGCAGTTCCTTTTAGTTCGAGCCAGAAGAGACCTGCCCGGGGAGAAGCCAGGGGATGAGAGATTCCGGTTTCCGCCCTGTTCCGGTTCCCGTCTTGTTGCGGATCCAGTCCTGTTCCGGTTCCCGTCTTGTTCCAGTCCAGTTCTGGTCCTGATCCAGTCCTATTCCAGTTCCAGCCTGGTTGTTTAAGTCCAAAACACGTAGGAGCGGATGTCTGAATTCTGCGAATGGAGATATACGCCGAAAGGGCTAGATGGATTCTGTCTTTTAAAGGAAAGTGTTCTTCACCGTGCCGGCATAGCTGTTACTTTAAAGCACTTTGAAGTTTTTCCACCCAAGATGTTAAGTTTTCGTTTGTGATGTTAAGTTTTCATCAGTGTTGAAGTTCCAGTTAAATAAACCTTTAAGTTTTAGACAAGGTTTTTGTATTCTTCAGAAAATTTTAGATTCGAAGTCAGATACAGCTCATAGGATTATTATCGGAAAAATCAACAGTACAGTTCTTTGAAAAAGCAGTGGGTCTCACAATGTGGATTTTCAAATGTCTAAGTATGTACAAAAGTATGGAATTCATTTAACTATGCAGCACAATTTCTGCTATCAAGTTTGATTAAAGTAAGTAGAGTTTAATTTCTGTGATTCAAAGTTAAATAATATTTAATCACATTTAAGGGTCAAACTGAGATAGAAAGATTTTGAAATACATTATCCCCGTAAATTTAATCAATATATAACTTATAAATATATTAAAACATGAATAATTTAAGCACCATGTGAAACAGAAATTTAAAAAATATGTCAAAGTTAAGCTGAAATTTGTTAATTCACTTGGTACCCGCTAAAAGTATTCAATTCGCGAAACCTTAGGAATTCTCCTGACATTTCAAATTGCTTCAGAGAAAATTTGTAAATTATTTTCCATTAAAGTTGTTCTTTTATTTGTTAGATTATCCTTTAATTCAACATATTTTAAAGATTATGTTATAATTAGGGGCGGCTAGAATTTAAATTAAAGCCATATTACCTTGATATGGACATGGTCCAATAATAGGTAGGTTCTCTCTCAAAAACAGCGATAACAGAGAAGAATCAAAACAGGAGCTTCCAATGGGCAGACCAAAGCAAGTATGCTGCACATGTCAAGGAAACAAATCAACACTTTCCCTGCAAATTAAAGACGCACATCTGTCACGCAGCTCTGCACCGGGGGACGAAGCCGGAAAACCCGTGAAGTTAGTGGCTGAGATATGTACCTAAGCAGTCTTTTCACAGGACTAGAACCTCCGTTCATTCGAAGGATGGTTCAGGCTTGGCAGGATTAAATAGTATCGTGTTGTCTACCCCTTCTCAGAAGGGTCGCAATATGGTTAGAGTGGATGCTTTCCTTTGCGGGGGTGGATTGGCTCGATTTTCTGCTGGGAGGCTCAGCCGATAAAACACTACATCGGATTCATTCGTTGCAGTGCTGCCCGGTTGCAAAGGTAATATCGTATTTTATATTTACTGGAAAACTCTTCCGTCCAGTGCTGTGTATAAATCTAGGCGGTGACCACGGGTGATACGCCCGTTTGAATGGTCTTCTGGAAATCAGACGATTTTTCCGATCAGACGAGTGATTATTTTTTCGTTGTGCTGGTACCATGCACGACTGCAGTCATCCAGTATATGCAACAGAATGTGCAGAGTACCAGCGTGCAGCAGCCTATATCCGCAGCATCACCCAGTACTAATGGTAGCATCACAGCACGAAATTACGAACGTCAGCCAACATCGAGCATTCAGATCAACAGCGAGACAATATCAAAAGAAGAACCCATGAAATTCCTTCAAATAAATATGCGGCGTGCTAGGGCGGCAGTTGTCCAGAAGATCCAATTTGCGATAGAAAACAAAGGATTTCATCTTTGGCCAAGAGTCATACACCAGAGAAGGAGTGGCAGCTGGATTTCCATTACAATGGGCAGTGTTTCAAAAATCGGATCATGACCATGCTCCTAGAGCAATCATAGTCAACTGTAACCCCGACTGGTCCCAACAATTATCTCGCTTGACGAAGACAACGTTGCAATTCTTCTAGAAGTCCATTCCCTCTCTATCATCCTAGCGTCAAATTATTCCCGACCAACGGCGGAAATCGGCCCGATAACCAGATTCATACAAAGAATACTGCACCAATTCAGAATCCCTGATATGATCTTTGCGGGAGATTTCAACTCACACAATACAGCTTGGGCTTATCATACGACAGATCCTAAAGGTCGGGAGCTAGAGAACTTTCTCTCCTCAAACAATCTCATAGTTCAAAATACGGTAGAAGCACCGCTCTCTTTTGACAGGGTTTTTGCGCAGGGATGGCCAGATCTTACCCTGACTAATCTGCAAGCAGCACCTCTCCTGCAGGACTGAAAAGTCGAAGAGGACGAGAGCCTCAGCGATCATAAGTTCATAACCTTCTCCCTATCCGAAACTACCAGAGTATCCAAAATCCAACGTTACAACCTTCCTGACTGGAAAATAAAAACCTTTTCGAGAAAAGTAAAAACGCAACTAACACGCCTTGAACCCTCTCTCCAACAAGTTCACACAGCAGCAGAACTGGAAGATTTTTCATTAAAA
The DNA here is from genome assembly GCF_044657685.1 of Stegodyphus dumicola. NCBI lineage: Eukaryota > Metazoa > Arthropoda > Arachnida > Araneae > Eresidae > Stegodyphus > Stegodyphus dumicola. The sequence goes on along the minus strand of NC_140772.1, from coordinate 12,028,172 downwards.
CTACAAGAAACTATGCAAGCCGTATGCAATCAGAATCTCCCATTTAGAAGCCCTAAGAGATTACAAGGTATAAATTGGTGGTCGAGTGCTCTCAGAATACAGCAACGCAAATGTAAAGCCCTGCGAAGAAAACGTAAACATGAAAAACGATTGGAGATCCAGTCTAACACCTTAACCATCTTCCAAAGAGAGCGAGCGCAGTATAAGAAGATGATTATGCAAGCTAAAATAACTTCCTGGCGGGAGTTCTGCACACAGACGAAAGACACTTACGACATACTTCATAAAATTACCACCGGTAAAATCTTTAAACCATCCTAGCTGTAGATCCCTTCAACACTTACCAGAAATCAGGAATACACATCAGATACTTTAAGGGCTGTTCTAAATGCTGTCTTCAGCCATGCCGACGCACAGTAAGACGCGTCACAACAAGCAAATATCAGAACAGAAATGACCTCTTTGGACACACCGGCATACCCAGAGATCACAGTACATGAGCTCCAAAAAGTACTTGCCAACCTGCCGCGTAAGAAAGCCCCTGAGCCAGATGGGATGGATTATGCAGTCTTCAAAGTTACGATAAAAGCGCATCCGACATTATTCGTCACCTACTTCAACAAGCTCCTATCAACCGGAACATTCCCAAAGCCCTAAAGATAGGACAGGTATTTGTAAAGAGGAATCGAAACCCAGCAGATGCCACATTTTTTCGTCCCATTTGCCTCTTATCGGCAATGGGTAAAGTACTGGAGAAAATAATTATGAACAGGCTGTGCCACCATTTGCATATACATGGCTACCTAAGCCCCAGGCAATACGGGTTTAGGACAGGCACGTCCACGGTCCATACGCTTTATGATCTCAGATAAGAAATACTAGAGAACCGTCATAGCGGCCACCATACAGCCATGATAAGCATTGATCTTAAGAATGCGTTCGATACACTATGGTGGCCGGCTATCAAACAGGCTCTGCGAAAGGCACAATGCCCGAGCAACTTGTATAGGCTCATATGCAACCACCTACAGGATAGAAGACTCCTGGCAATACATAACGCGGGAACATTATAGCAGGAGCAGACAAGAGGATGTCCGCAGGGGTCGTACGCGGGCCCACATCTGTGGAATTTGACTTTTAACGAAGTTCTATCAGCAACATGGCCAGCGCATACCCAGATTTACGCATATGCTGATGACGCGGCATAAATAGTAAAAGGTCGGACTAGAGATGAGTTACAAACCAACTGTAACGAAGTATGTTAACTATTCCACGTCCTATGCAGTAACTTAAAACTGCAAATTGCCAGAACACAAGTCGAAGATTTTGTTAATCCCAAAAAAGGGAGGATCTCTTGTAAGAAGACCCACAATTAAGATCAATGGACAGAGGATATAGATAGTTAACCAGCTGAAGTATCTGGGTCTAACGTTCGACTATAAGATGACCTGAATTCCACACATCCAGGACATCAAACTCAGGACAATGTCCATAGCGAAACAGATGCGGCTATTCTATGGTCACAAATGGGGGCTAAATCCCCACATTCAAAACGTTCTTTTCATTACCGTGGTGGAAAACATTGTTACTTACGCAGCTGCTGTTTGGGCTTACCCAATGTAAGGTAGGAAAGTAAAACACCTTTACACCATACAAAGACCCTTTGCATTTGGTATCACCAGAGCTTACCGTACGACCTCCTCAGATGGCATTAACGTGCTCGCTGGCCTCCTTTCTCTACACATTCGTGTCGAAGAGGAGGCAGCAAGACAATTCGTATTGCAACTGAAACGACCAGTTTCCTTTGATGAAGTCAATTACCATCCGGAGGATTACGAAACAAAAAGCTGCCAGTTCAGTGTCCATCCAGCGGTCAAAGGCACGGGAGTAAATATTACCATCAATCCCACTAGGACTGACCATCCTGCACAGCACACCATCTACACGGATGGTTCGAGAATTGACGAAAAAGTGGGAAGTGCGTTTGTAGTTATGCAGCAAGGTACAATAAAAGACCAATGGAAGGGACAGCTGCAGAAAAATAATAGCGTATTTCAGGGAGAAGCAGTGGCGATTGCACAAGCAATTCGTTACTTGCAATCCCACAACATCCGCAACGCTACTATCAAGACCGACAGCCGGTGTCCAAGAAGACCTGCGGAGAAATGCATTTCTCCGTACCAAATTGGAATCGATAAAAGAGCATGCCGGCTACCACGGTAATGAATTGGCAGACCATCTCGCCAAAGAAGCACCGATTTACAAATTGACCGACCGATTTACAAATTCACCGACCGATTTACAAATTGACATCCCATGGCCTGTATCATTCTTTAAGAGGACTCTGCGTTTAAAGGCAATTGGGCTATGGTAGCAGACATGGGACAATAGCGAAACTGGGAGACGGGCTCATTACCACATCAGCTACGTGGATACCACCAGGAACATTGCTAACACTCAACTGGTCAGGTACATTACGGGTCATGAACCATTTCCAGAATATTTCAACAGATTCGGCATAAGCCAAACCAGTCAGTGCACCTGTGGACAGACTGGCTCTAAAGAGCTCTACCTAACATCCTGTCCCCTTAATGAAGAGCTTCACGTCAGCTTTCCGTCCACAAATCGATAGGCCTTCTGTAAGTTTTTAATAAAGAAAAGGCACCTGGTCAGAAAAATCGGGCTCCTAATGGGCAAACTGGCAGAATACTGGTGATTTGGAGATGCCAAATATTCGTGCACTGTGGGTGGATCTCGGACTATGCCTTGCTTGACAACATGTAGGACACGGTCAATGGTCAATATGTTGAATCTTCTGCCGAACTGCATGCAACTGTCCATATGTTTTGCGCTAACACCTCAGAGAACTAATACCCCTTCGGTCCTCCCAGCCAGACTGTACTGACATCCGACGGGGATTATTTCCAACCGATGTAATCTCAGGTTTTTGGTTATAAATTGCATTCCGCTCTGCGGCAGCACTTGTGTCATTCATTTATGTCCTACGTAGATATATTCGCTATAACTATCACCAATCACCTCGACATCATAGCAGGGAGTAAAAATATCAGAAAAAAAACAAAAACACCATTTACTACATACCCACCGCTTTACCTGTTGTATGCAAAGCAATTGGTTTTTAAAGATTTAAATCATGTGGTATATTACATAATTTTTCATGATTTTGAACTACATATAGCGTTGGAGTATACGAAAAAAGTAGTATGTAAGAAATGACAAATTTTAAAAAGCATAATCTTAAATAACAAATACAAATTTGAAAATCAGTGACGTCATTGAATCAATCCAACTCTTTCCATGACAGATCCATCGAAATCTGTTTCCATGACAGATGTCTTTCATGAAAAAAATTTTTAAATTTGAAGTTCTAAATTTCCAATGTATTTGACAATACAATCGTTATACGCTGCATTCATTTGTTAAAAGTTAGTAAAGTTTTATGAGAGGTTTGTAGGTACGGTTAAGAGTGATAAATACAGATGGCTGCATGACGCATAGTCCCCCATTTTTTCTCCATTTTAGAAACCGTGCCACCGGTCTGGGCATTCTTATGTTATTCGCCCCTTGTGACAAATATATCACTAAGCTGGATACATCGCGAGAATATTCATGTATTGCCAGGATTCCCGGCAATACATGCATGGATGCATGAATAGCAATGAACGAGAATATCATGCATTTGTTTAGAAACAGTAACGAAATATTTGCGAGGTTTCTTGCATGACCAAGTCTCAATTTATTACTTTTATATTAGTCTCTAGAAGACGGACATAATTTAAGTTTACCTTACAGTTAGTTACCTTAACAGGGTACGGAAACTTGATTCAGGCTGTTAAAAAAAAATTCATCTGCATTTTACTTTATGGCTTTCTTTTTGAACTTAATTTTGTAAAACAACAAGCCTGTAATGGATGTGCGCACAGATTTAATGACGGAAGTTCCCACAGACTTCAATCATCTTCACACAAACTCTTCTAAAAGTAAAACATAATTAAGTAAATAAAATATTCTAACAACTATTGTAATGCCAAGTCATATAAATAATCAAATCTGTATCACCAAATTCTTGAATAAGATTTGTATCACAGTTTTTAGATTTTGAGAAGCAATGAATTTACTGGCAATCAAAATAGTGTGAAACTGGTTTCAGAATCACTAACATCTGAAATAGCTGCAAATTCTTGCCATAAAAATTAATGTCGTAATAATGCTAATTAACGGAATGAAAAATGTATTCGCTGGCCGCGTAAGTTTGCTTTAATGTCTCTATATTCAAACAACTGGCTTTTAGGATACCTGTTTTTTTCCGTACTATAAAATGTTAATTCTTAACAGTGCTTCAGGACCACCAGTACCCGAGCCGTTAAATCCCTGAACACTGGTAAGTGCGACCTGGGTTCCAGGCGAACGGTCTTGCTGCATGGGCATTTTCCTAATGTGTATGGAAGCGAGGTTTTTTTTTCAGAAAGTGCTGCACGAAGGTGGGCCTTCCGTTAGGCAGACAGCCCTATTGTTATACCGTTCGCTTGCAGCCAGCTCCATCTATGCATTCTGAGTAGCTGACGCCTTCTTGTGCTTATTTCACTTGTTTTCTCTGTGCATAGTGTAATAGTTTCGTTGTGAGAGCCGTTGTGTCAATCACTTCTGCACGATACATATATAATTTTAGCTAAATAGATTTTAAAGGCACTTACTCTTCAATTCATAAATGGACATTAAAAGACGAGTTTCTCAAACAAAAATGTCTTTGCTTTAGATTGCCTTTGCTGATGATTGAAATCAACCGCTAACTTCGACGGGCAGAGACTATTTCAGCATTGCACTACATACCTCATTACACCCATTTGCTATCCAGCTGCTTGCCATGTGTAATGCTTTTCCACCACCTCAGCACTTTACTTCAGTTACAATTCATAGACTGCTTCAAAAACCATATTGCTATCGGCAGGCTCCTGGGCGAAGGCGACTCAGGTAGAGTTCGGATGATGTTGCGTATGTTATTCCACTGACTTGAATGCTATTAGCATTGTTACTACCGGCTCCTAATTACTGTCGTCTTCACGAAATGCTACTCCACTGCTGTTTACCATATGATGATATGAAAGCTCTTCAAAATACTATGGAATTTCCCCCTCTACTTATTCATTCTTTTCATATCAACATCTGATCGAAAATCGTACAACTAACCGTATTAAATTAGTACCCGCATCTCAACACATATCCAGTCGAAAAATATCGTACTGAATACCGAATTCGGTTACTGAATATTAAATTAACATATTTCAAAATTAAAGAACAGTTAGGTATAGGAAATTGATATGCAGTTAACGTAAAGGAGATGGAAAATATCATTATATAAAACAATTTATTCTTTTTAAAATGACTGAATTTTAATGAGGGTTTAGCTATGTTTATTTTTAAGTGTGCATTAATTGCTTGCCTTTGAGGCAGCACTAATGGCAGGAATATAGCAACTCTGAAGAAGACAGCTAATGTAGAACTCAAACTAGTGACATCGCCTTCAGCGGGCAGAACACGCTGTCACTAAAGAGTCTTTAACTTTCTTTTAAATACTATTTCTTTCTACACCATTAAATACGCGTCAGCTAAAATTTACATTCTGCCAGTAAAAAAGGAAAGGGAGAACACACAGGGAAGATGCGTAACATAAAATGAGTGGTTAAATAAAATAAATAAAATGTTTACCCTACGGAATCCTATTTTGATAAAACTATTAGATGTGAACAGATTTACATCCGTCATGCTTAAACGCGTACTACATTCGCATCTTCAATTGATTCCTTTACGTTAATAATCTCCAGTTGTCTTTTTATAATCCGAAACATGAAGTTGGTTATTCTGAAACTTTGAGCAAAGACTTCAAAATATTTATAAGCAATTTTACAACTATTTTCTAATAAATATTTGACATAAATTTTTTTTTGACAAAACAGTAATTTAATTTTGTAATGATTATTCTGATGATTGATACCACGTTCAAAAGCCTGTAATGATTTGCAATCTAGTGAATCAGATGTTCCTGTTTTAAGTTCAGTCCCTACAGTTTCCAATTTACAAGAATTGCACAATTACTTCAAAAAATTAGTTTTTTTCACTAATGTCTCTCATTGTAAGGAATTCAGAAGACACGGTATCCCCCCCTATTAAAAAAAACATCCAACTAATGTTTCATTTGCAACGATATCTTTATTCAAACCCTTCCTGTAACAGATGACCAATAGTAATGAGCCCATATACGAATTGCAATTTCATCATTTTGATATCTCTTGTAAGAGTCGGATAATTTCAAAACATTCAGCGTTTTAATTTTATTCGATAAATATACATCTGAAATCAAGATATGTGCCGACGCAATATTTTCAATTTCTAGCAACTCGACTTAAAAGAGAGAAAACTGATATAAAGAGAGAAAACTCATCATAATTTTCCAATTTATTTTTCGCGATATTGAAAACTTTTCTTTCAGAAATTTACAACCAACAGAATATGTACTGAATGTAGTTCTTTCTAAAGGGGTTAAAGCTTTAATTGTTCAGAAACATCTCTACAGGTAAAACTATGCATCGAATATCAATGACGCGAACATCCAGAAAAATCAGTAGCCTTAAAATCTATGCGTGAAATTTTATTTGGATTCTCTGCATCCTCACTAAAGTATTCATGAAGAAATTTTCTCAGTTATAATCATAATATTGAGGAGCAATTGAAAGCTGTACCCTGCGACGTTATTCCCCCCTCCTGTTAAACTGAAATAACATAAGCAACATCCCCTGTTAAACTGAATTGAACTGAATTCCAAAAGAAGGAGGATCTTCTCTTATTGTACGACTCATTTTTACGCTTTCCGCCATAGACAGTAGATGAGGCCTGTAACATTGCTAGAAATTTGTTTGTCTTCTTATACATAATAAATATATTGTGGTGTGGTAATAATAATGATTGTGCTTCTTAGAGAAAGTTAGATGGATTACCAATTTAAAAGGTAAGAACTTTTATTCTGTTTTATTTATCCGCTCGTCTCGAGTAAGCTGCATTCAAATATTAAAAAAAATGAACCGGGCGAATCTTCACAATTTAATCATGAGATTGATCGCATGTTTACTTCAACTAAATGCATAAAACATATCGAGATTAGCTATCTAGAACAAAAATACGAACAGAACGGATACTCTGCCATAAATTACCACTGGATAATCCGAAAACGAAAAGAGAAGCCTGCCTTTAAAAGCGAAACAAAACTAACATAGTTGTCTACTGCGTATTCGAAAAACAGAAGCAGAAATGGCTACTTGCTGCAAAAATAAACATTCAATTATGAAACTAAACAATTAACATTACCAACTGTGGAAATACAAACTTGAAATGATTCTGAAGAAAGGAATTTCATGTGACTTACTCGTGATTGCAACACTAAAAGAAATCAACGCCGAGTGGATAAAAAGAGATGAATAAGCAAAAGCTACCATGAGATTACTCATAGAAGACAACCAATTCGTACACATAACAAATAAAACAACAGCTAAAACGATATCGAATGAATTAAAACTCATGAAAGAAAAATTATTTCCAGTAAACATTACCATCTCAGAAAATTATATGCGTTAAAGGCAGAAAACGAAAAGAAGCTGAAAGAACACATCACGACAGAAAGAGGGAAAAGTGAATGGAGCACCAGAACTTCGTCGGTGGCTTTTACAGGTATTGCTCCGCGGTACTACTGTACCCCCTGTGCGTTGTGTTGGCTCGAGGTCGTGAACGAATTGCGAGGAATTGGTGAGGAAATAAAAGAGAGTCATATTGTAGCACTCTTACTAAGCGGCTTACCAAAAAGCTACGAAAAACTTATCACAGCTCTCGAAACACGGCCAGAACTGATGTAGGAATACGTAAAAACGAAACTTATTGAGGAATGCTTAAATCAAAAAAGGCACGCTAATAGAAGAAACAGCTTCTTTCAAAACCAATTTTAAAACAAAGTGCAAGCATTACAATCAACGAAGATGCAATTATTGCAAAAAATTAGGATGCTTAGAAATACAGATTCTTTCATAAATGCAAAGAAAAAAAACAAAAACGAAAGTAACTCATTTTTCAAAAATCAAAGAAAATAAATGCAAATGTTGTATTAGGAGCAAAATATCTGAATTGCCATATTCTAAGCTAACCGCTATCTTAAAACAAGCTGCAATTGGGACATAATAAGCAAGAATGATAACATTTTTTAAACACATTTAAAGACCTTTCTGCTGCACGTGCAAGATATTTTTTCTTGTAATAAATTTTCCATTTATACGAGATAAACTACTGCGTTTCCTTATTCGATTACTATAATCAATAAGTTTCCAACACATATATGGATATTTAGTAAATGGAATATTCTGAACTGTCCACAGTAAGTGAAATATTCGGGATTAGGTGATTAAATGGTGTATTAACAAGCTTGTTTATGCGATCAGCATCAGGAAATTTGCAATTTTAACAAATGTTTAGACATGCTCAAAAAGCAAGTTATGTAATGAAAGCAAAGAAGTACGGATTAAATCCAAGAATTCTGTATAGAACTATAACATAAAACTGCAGAACAGTACACATTTATATCTGCTACACCCACCATTTTTCTAAATACTCTCCAATCATTCTCTAATACATTAGTCATAAAATGAGCACCATATAACTACACCTGGCAAGTTATTTTTTCAAATGCTGCAACATAAGAACAGAAAGAAGACATAACAAATATAGTTAATATATTTAATCATAAGAAATATATTGAAAAGAGCTAGTTTCTACTAATTTGTAGACACATGTTTATTACTAGTGAATGGTTTGCAAACTAAATTTATAAAAATAATAACGAAACGGTATTTGCACACGGTATTGAATATCAATACAAACTGCAATCAAGGATAATTGCTTTGACGTGCCATACAGAAATCATGTCACTTTTCAGTTTTTACACTTTCCGTCGATCAGTGCCACCACATAGACTTCCTTTACATTTTTTATATAATATGCAGTTGGTGATTTTGCTGCTAATATACGTGAATTGAAAGGACTGCAAATCTTCCCATAGAAAAGGCGTATATTTTATTTAAAGCTCTTATCATTTTGCATCGTTAAACAAAAGGAATATCGCAAAATATCAAACAAATGCTTATCAGAAGTTAATTAACAAAATTCCCGTTTATTTTTGCCATAAGAATTAGTTATGCGTAACTAGTTGGAACACATAAATCAAGGCTTGACATTTTAAAGATTGAAATAAAAATAAAAAATATGTAAAAAGATAATTGGTGATTATTTCATCCAAAGCATTACTAGAAGTGTTTCTGGGAAACCCTGTGAAGAAAATGAACATTCCATATTTTTCTTCCACAGAGCGGTTATATTTACGAAAGCTGTTCAAATTTTCGAAACTAAACTAGGTGTTTTGCTGGAATTTTTTTACTTCGAAGGGTGAAAATGGTCTTTCAAAACTCTCGCAAAAAACAGAAGTGAAGAACCCACTCCGTAATCGACTCAAAGAATGATTTACTTTACTGAAAGAATGATCAGCGATCCAGCGCAAACAGAACTCAGTTTTTTAATAGTTCACAGAGAGCTGGCCAAAAAGTGTGCGTCTTGTAAGAAATTTTATGTGGAAATATATTTTAATCGCCAAAGAGGGCGTAATTCTTTCATGATGTATAATTCTTGTTCTTGGATTTGGCAGTGCCAGTTCAATGTGTGTTAGACGTGAAAAAACTTGGAAGTTTAAAAACCTGATTTGTAATGTTCATTTACCTTGGTGATTTGTGTGATTCGAATTAGTGTTTCTTGAACCAGGATAACTTGAATTCTTGACGGTTATTATAATATTTTATGCGTCCTCTTAACTGTAAACACTAGCATTCTTTTCTTTATTATTTACTCGAAAGGTCATATTTTTATGTGATTATCTCTGTTATATATGTACATATGTGTGCTTTTGGTTTGCTTGTGTTTCATATAGTCTTAGAAAAAAACATTAAATAAACCGACACGTCTCAGCAATACGGATCACCCTTTTTTCAAATAGATTGAATTTTTTACCCCATTCGGCAGTGCGCGAATTGGCATAGGTAATTAAACATTTCGTGCAAAATTTTCTGTCATCAGCTGGACTAACGATAATTTTTCATGTTAAATATATCCGCGTGCGGGTGCGTTTAATTTTTAAAATGCTAATTGGATGTTATGCGCGAGTCTGTCTTTATTGCTGATAGTCTAACAAACTTGTGCACATAAATTTTTCACCTTCTTCTTTCCTGCTATCTGTCATTAGTGACTTATTTATTAATTAAATTCTGACGGCCATTTAGCTAACCTACCGAAATATCTGAAGAATATATATTCTTTCTCGTGAAACGCGATTGCAGGGTACTTTTTAAATTTTTAAACTGTGAAAAAAGTATTGCAATACATTTTCCTTTGCCGAAAATGGCATTTCATGTCTATGCCTTGCAGTTGCATTTGCTGTTTTGTATATATAGGAGGTGCTGTATATATTAATTTAATTTAACTTTTAATTTTATTGAAGTTGTAATACATAATAATACTTTTACTTTACTATCACTTCTACTTGAATTTAATGGTACTACTTAAACCAAAGTTACAGGTGATACTGCTGGCCAAATAATTTGGGCAAGCACATCATCATCATTGAGCTTCTGTTATTTATCAATGAGTGAAAATGCGTAATATATTTCTACGGTAGAAGGAATTCCTGTGCGTTGTTATAAAATATCTCATTCGCGTTTGATAATATCAAATACATATCATTACTTGATACGTTTGAAATTAGATGGAATCTTGAAAGTATAAAAATTTCATATTGGATTTAATTTTGGTATTAGCTTAGGTTAAGTTAATTGATTAAAGCAAATCACCTCAATGGCTATCTGCATATGGTGCGGGATGCCTTCATGGACGGTTTTTTAAGGCATACTCCGTCGTATCTACTTTACGCATGTTGAAAACACGGAAAAGTAACCATGCAGCCAGCCCGGTTGTCGGTATTCAATCCCAGGTCGAACCACACAGTGTTCAGTGACGTTACCGGGCGGCTGCCGGTGGGTCCCATTTTTGTGATCAAAACAGATAATTTATTTGGCCTTGCACTTTATTATTGTTATAATTATGATATTTAATTTAAATATCATTAAATATTATAGATTTTTTATAATTTGCAATTAAAGAGTAATAATTAGAAATTTCTTAAATATTTTGAAGGTTTAGGAAAATTGTGCTTTTTTAAGTGTCTCTCTACATGTTGACTAATTCAAGTACATATTACCATTAATAATTATAGTAATTAAGAGCGTGGGATATGCGTTAATTCCGGTACAGAGACATCCTGAGAGCAATAAGTATATACCAAGCATATAACGACCTGAGAAATTCGAAGTTGCTGCCAAATTCTGAAAAGTATTCTGAAGACCAAGAAATGATTCACTGAATAACTGCATAAAATATTTGTAACCAAAGGAAAAATTACATACGGAAAATAAAACAAAGACTAATGCTAAATCAAATCTAAGAAAATTTTAAAAAGTGTCATCTGTCTTCCTAGAAGCTAAATTTTTCTCCTAAGTGAGTCGAACATATTCTAAGTCTAGCATTTCAAATTCATAGTTGACAAAACTGTTCTCTTTGCTTCCATCTTACCGAATATATGAATATACCGCAAAAGCTCGACTACCAGAGAATCTTGCGAAATTTCGAATGCCGGATAAATGTAAATTTCTGAGAGTTGAGTATCTAAAAAGGTTGCAACTCGAAGGTAGAAAAGTCAAATAAATGGAAGAAGAAATTTCTGGTGTAAAATTATAAAAATTTCACCTGGTTTGTTCACAGCTTCAGAATCAAAACGCTAATCTAAAATTTATAACATACCGTACTTATAAAACTTACCGTAAATACGGAATAATGTGAAATCTCAATGAACGATGCATAGCAGAATTTTAAATTAATTTTATGCGGATTTTACATAATGCTTTTCCAGATCCTTTGTTTCTATATCCATATCCTGTACCCTAGTCAGGAGTAGTAATGAACTAAAGAAGAGTAATAATATTTCTGTAAACACACAAGAAGTTTGTACTGAAAATTAAACGAATTACGAGCTGTTTATTATCTTCTCACTCTTGGTCGCATATCTGCCAGCGTGGTTAAGGGAATAATCTTAATATCAACAAGGAAGTTTCTCCCAGTTTTAGATATGCCTATTACAAATGCTCTGTATTACTCTCCAAATCCCGCCTACTCGTATCAGTCAAAAGGTGGGGTTTAGAAATTAGGTGTAAAAATTAGGTGTAACCGGAGTTTGATGACCTGCTGTCTTTCTTTAGTTTTTCTCCTATTCGAGACAGGTTCTCGATCTTTTTATTTTATAAATTAGACAAGTCAGCCAGAAATTGGAGTGCCAATTCTGCTCTGGCCACCTTGCGGCAATGAATATCCGTCGGTTTAACTTCTTCCACAGTCAGAAATCTGATTATATCTCGCTGCTCCTCAGTCGTCGAATTTTGCATTGTGAACACCAAGATGTCATCACGCGCACTGACGCATCAAATGGACGGAACACACAACTGCCTACTTCACTCCGCCGTCATGTGCGGGCACTTGCGCATGCGCTCAACCATGTCGGATACTGCATTCGCATCTCTAGATGTCTCACTACATTTTGCCAAAGCGGCATATTCAAGTTTCAACCGGTTTGGTTATTACGACGTTTCATATCTTTTCATTTGAACACCCCTTATATATTTTCCCCATTTGACACATCACAAAATGCTATGTTTTTGTCATTGATTCGTTTTAATAAATCCTTGCATTAGCTATAATTGCTCTTAATCAAAATGGTTAAAAAAATGTGTATTATCCTTTCACCTCCATGCATGCATACTACGTAAAACAAAATGTGATTGTCTGTATGCAATCTCTTCCTTGTACTCACATTTATAATTAATAAACATATTTTTCATATTTGACGCATCAAAAAATACAGTCGTTAATTTTTCATTCATTTTAAGACTTAATGGAGATGTTTCTAATTCAATAGTTCCGTCCCACCAAATTACAAGTAGGTACCACTTTTAACTTAGGTTAACAATTTTTTGAAGGTAAATACACTTTCTGAAGTAGATACATATTTTGATAAAGTTACAGCATAGAAATAGGTGACATTACATTTCTTCCCTCTCTGAAAATTAGGGATATCGAAATTACCAAAAAGAATCCTCCTTCACGAGATTACCTTTTTCTCAACCCGCGTTCAGTTCTACCAGTTCCTAGACTATAAATTACACACTGAGAAAATTTGAAATAATGCAGCCAAACCCGTAAGCTTATCTCTTAGAGGTGAAATAAAAAAAAAAAAAATAGTAGTCAAATCCAAGCAAGTCCGCGAATTTTCAATTAAACATACGCAATTACGTGATTCGCTTATTTGGGCTGTCATGAGTTGCCACTGATATTTGAAATTAATTGTGTAGTCCAAAATATCTCCTCTCCTTCTAATGTGGCACAGGGAAACTAAACGCTTGGACTTTTCTTTATGAAAGCGTCAAAGAGGTAGATTCTGCGCTACACCTACTGAATGTCTGTATTCAAGTAAGAATGAAAGTATGAGAAGTTTCTCTTCGATTATTTGCAAGATAAATATGAAACTTCGTGAATTATAGGAATGCGAGAAAAATTAAATGTTATGTCTTTTTCGTTTATATTGGAGGACCTACGATCAGGCGAGGGGTGAAATATCTGAAAACTGGTAGATTAGCCGAGGTCGAATAAAAAAAAAGGAGTATGATGGACATTCATGAAATGAAAAAAAATCTAGAAATTTTACTGAGAAAACTATATAAATGTTTAACACATACGCTTTAGCATTTGAAAGGTTATGGCAGAAAGCTTACACGATTATTTAAAATTTTAACTGACAGGCCCTTCCTGTGGTGGTCTTGAAAATCGCTCCTAAAGCAAGCATAATTCAGCTTTTCAAAGCCTAAATAAATAATTCTTGAAAAAATTTTTAAATCTTCTAACTGCAAATTTTCTTTCATTTGAAGGATGTGCATTCACGCATTACGTTTAGCCTCCTCAGAAAAAGATTTTTGAATTTTCCTTAAATTTCCGTCAATTCGATATCTAGAGTTGAATCAAAAAATATTTAAAAACAAAACAATAGAAGAAGAAAATTGCAATCCATTTCATAGCCACCACTCTGCCAAAACAGGCAACGCGGTTTCATTAAAAAAAAGGAAAATGAAACAGGTAAATTAATGGAATAATTACAATTTTAAATTACATACAGCTGAAAAGTATACGAAAAACCTTGTGAATAAAGTATTGGTTATAGTATCGTTCATAATATATGCAAACATAGTCTGTAAATATTATTTTAAATAATGTAATGTAATGAGAATCTCAAGCTGTAAATATAATTTCAAAAATCCATTGCATCGTCGAATCGAAACCCGTGTGTGACGCATTTCATTAAGAAATTCATAATTTTTTTTTTTTTTTTTATTTGGAAAACAAAATTTTCAAAGTATTTGACAGCCCAACCTGTATAAATTGTATTAGTTTTCTTTTTAAATGCTATTAAAGTGTTATCACAGATTCTCTCAAAACGTTATGAAAGATACATGCTAATACTGATCAACAGCAAACTCCGAGAATTCCACACATTCTTTTAGAAACCGAAAGGAAGGTTTTTGTCAGGTTTTCTGCATGACTAAGTCTCAGTTTGTATATTTTAATGCTAATCTGACATATGTTACAGAAAATGAATGTAAATTATGACAGAATTAAGTCTGAGATAATTTACATATATCAACTATCTACGAAAAATTGACTCAGACTGCGAAGACAGTTAATCTGCATTTCGATAAAAGATTTTTTTTCTTAAATTTAAACTTCATAAACAACATATCTGTAGTCAATGTGCGAATTGATTTAATGCCAGAATATCATCAAATTTCAATCATCGTCTAAATAGGTCATAAATAAACTCATGTCTAAATGGGTATAAGTTTATGGAATTAATTCAATAATTGATCTTAATTTTAGTTGTGGTTCAAAATTAAGGTAATTGTGGATCAGAGTTAAGGTTCAGGGTTTGGAGTAGATAAACTCAGAAATGTGTTATCAGCGTAAATTTTATTAACATATTTTAAATTTATTTAAATAGGAACCATAAGGCAGCGTGTGTAAAGGAAATACAAAAATCAGAAGAAATATATCTGAAATTCGTAAATTATTTGGTAACCGTTAAAAACTTTTTTATAGCAAGACTTCAGGAATTCTTCTGAAACTTGCGAAATTGTCGAAAGCCATTTCTCCACAAAATTGTTTCAGATAGAATTTGGAGGTTGTTTCTCGATAAAATTGCTGTCCTTTCTGTTACATTCTCCTTAGAATGACACGATGCTAGAGCTTTAACTAAAGCAACGCGATTGGTCAAGCGCTACAGTCTCGTTCAAAAGAAGATTTGTAATCAACCTAGTAAAATGTTATACTAAATATTTCTTAGTTTCGTAGTCGTTTTCTTCAATTTAACGGCAAATGTTTAAAAAGGCTTGAATAACCAGAATATTTCCATCTGAACTTCGTTATTAAAACCTGTCTTTTAAAAATATTTTGCAATAAAACGAATTGAAATGAAGTGAATGGAACAGTGACTAAAATAATTGCCAAAGTTACTGTTGCATTGAAGCTGCCAATCAAGTAATCACCTTAAGAACTTTCACTGTAAGCTGGAACAATATTTCGATGCATTTTACAATATCTGTTTTCAACAAATTCCAAATCAAAGATTCTTTGCCGGACTTTACTTTTCTTTCATGTCTTGGAAAATTTCAAAAGATGCTTACTTCAAGAGCCATGCACTTTGCTTCTTAAGTGTTCAAGGACTGTTGTCTAACCTATCTGCCATATTGTGGTCGTCACCGAGAACATTGTCGAAGGAGCACCAGAGGTGAAGAATTATACACGCAATAAAGGAAACGTTCCGCTCCAGTTTTGTTAAGGACATCTTAGTTGACGCATGCAAACGTTTGTCAGCCCGTTGCCTACTATTACACTCTCTAAAAGACTTTCGACTAGATAGTAGTTCGCGTCCACAAACGGGCGAGATGTATTAAAATCATTGAACACTGGGAGTTGCGATCTGGATTCGATTCCAGGTGACCGAGGTGTCGGCGTGGGCGTTTTAGGACATTTCCACATGTGTAACGTGTGTACAAGCCAGTTTCCCGTAGAACGCCAAAGGGAAAGGAAGATAGTATGCTTGGACATAATCAAGTAAGCAAAACCAAACCAAACGATACAAGTGTTCCACGCAAAGAGATTATACACTTAATGATCGTCCAATGCCTTCTTCAGGATTTGATCCTGTGACAACCGCTTCCTATTTCCATGCCAGAAAACTGCTGAACAGAAAATATTTGAAACCTTTTTTAGGTTTGTAATCGAAAAAGGTCTGTCTTTTAAACAAGAAGTCTGTAATCGATGTGCACACTGACTTAATGACGGACGTACCCACGGACCTCAATCATCGTCACACAAACTCTTGTAATAGTGAAACATAATTATGAAAATAAAATATTAAAACAACTATTGTAATGCGGAGTAATATAAATAATTAAATCTGTATCATCAAATCTTTGAATAAGATTTGTACCACAGTTTGTAGATTTTCAGACACAATTAATTAATTTAATGGCAATCAAAAAAGTATGAAACTGGGTTCAAATCCACTAACATCTTGAAGTATCTGCAATTCTTGCCATAAAAATTAACGTCATAAAAATGTTAATATAAGGTATCGCGTTTAATGCTCTAGTTTCGTTTCACTCTAAAAAAATCTTTAGACCATATTGAACTGTAGGATAACTGTGAACGAAAAAAAAACAGCAATTTCCTTGAGATACAAGCTCGAAAATTTTCAACAAAAGAATTTTATGGAGAAACTCTTTAGGAGTATTTCACAAATTTCAGGAGAATTCCTGATATTTTGCGAATATAGTATTTTTTTCCATATGTTTCTAAATAAATTCACAAATTGCATATATATTTAGCATTATTTTTTAATATTCATCATACATGCTGCCTTATAATCCATGTTTAAATGTATTTAAAACTTATATTATATACGTTTACGGATACAATATATTTCACAGTTTTCCTACTCCAAAGTCTGAACCTTAACACTCATAAGTATTTTCCTTAACTTTGAATCATACTTGCATACTTTTGTATACTTGTATAAGCACACATTCTATTCTGAGAAGAAGTGGAATTGAAGTATACTGATTACAAGTGAAATCTTATGGAAATGGGATCTGTCCGCTTGTGGTCGGAGAAAATCTAAGCATAATTTATTACAAATTAGAGGCGTAACTCTTATCATGCACACAGAGATTTCTCCAAATCATATTTTGACTAATGTAAGTCCTTGATCTTTTTAATAGATGTAGTAAATTTCTGTTACTTTGGACGTTTGGTTATTAATATTGGAATCCGGAAAATATAGAAGCTTTCTTTCCAGTGGTCCTGTATAATTTTAGATACGCTTACTTTTAAATCATTTTGTAAAAATGTTAAATTACCAATTTTAATTTCTCACTATTAAATAAACTGATCTATGTTTTTTAACTCTTTTTTATACATACCCGTTTTTACGTTCTTAGCACAGTTATTTAAACCTAGTTACTGAACATTCGAACTGAAAATGAAGTTGAGTCTTTCTTCAGCAAATGAGATGTTTTCGGTAAGTGAAGTTATTTTTATTTATCATATGCGACACTTTGTCCATTGGGAATACTTGATACTGAAAGTAATACTGAGAGATAAATTTTGAGTGATAATTTATGCATTGCTTCGGTTTCTAACTTTATTTTTAAGCTAGTCTAGGGAATTTGAACCTTACTGAAGATTCTTGGCATTATCAATCATCCTTTCAATAACTTTTAACAGTTTTTAATTAAAATGCCTAAATTTGCAGGCACAGTAAATATAGAAAGATCAATCAGAAATCCGAATTTACATTTGGGAAAAATGAATAATAATAATATCTACTGATATTTAATACTGATTTGATGAATCATTCCAGTTAGCTTTAAATAGATTCCTGAGTGAATCGTAACTCAGTTTTGTACCCAATGTAATTAACTTTTTGATAGAAAAAGACTAGATTAGGATTTTTTATTTTTGTTACAATTTCAAATTAACTGACGTTATAAATCAAAGTTTCAAGAATATCACGGACGCATTTAGCAGCCAATGCCGTCCTAAAACAAATCGAACTACAAATGATATAACTAATTTTTTTGAAAGCCACCGCTTTGCCTAAAAAAGGCAACGCAGTTTCATTTAAAAAAACTGATAAAGTCGTGAATTTCAACATAATATAGAGGTGTTTTTTAAGTATTTTTACCACAAGAGGGAACGGAAAAACTGGTGGTCAGCAATTTGCCAATGCTATATATTATTTATCCGATTGTCTTATGTTACATTTTATGATCCATTACTTCTTCGCGAATCAAAGCTTGTATTGAAAAATTCGATTTTAGAATTTTCATCTAAAGTAAAAATCAGTATTTTGGCTCAGAACTCAAAGGTTAAATCTGCCCAGTTTTGCATTCACGAAACCGTGCAAGTTTGCTTCTGTTTCCTTTAATATCACTAATTAAAATCCATATCCTGCAATTTATATATATGTATATAATTTAAAATTAGAGGAAAAGAAGAAAAAAGAATAGAGTATCCTAAATTTTTTTTAATGGATTTAAAAAATAATACAAATTGTCAAATTTTAGAGGCATGCAAATTGAAATGTTAGGATACATTGAAATTTTCTATAAGCATTTTAAAATAAAATGAGAAGTATTTGTTGATATTTTAAAGAAAATAATTATTTATATTATTTCAAATTGGCTCAAGGGGTAATAATTTAAAACATTAAAATTCGTACATATATGTTCTTCTGACCTCGCGTTTCGTTCAGGCTGACCTTTTGAGCGGCAACAAACACAAAAAAAGTATAAGTACTACAATAAAAATAAAATAAGAATAATAACATTAATAATAGTAATAATAATACTAATAATATTAACAATAATGTAATAATAACATTAATGATAATAATAATATAATAATAACATTAATGATAATAATAAAAATAATATAATAATATTAATACTACTAACTACTACTACTAATTATATATATGCATATATAGAAAGAGATAGAGATAGATAAATAGACAACTTATTAAATAGATTCACATACGAAAATGCAGCTTTAACATAGAGCAAATGTGAAAGCAATTACGAGTACAAAGGGCCCATGAACGGCCGAGCGGTAAAAGCCGCTGAACACTGTAGTTCGGTCCGGGGTTCGAATCTCGGCGAACGGGCTTACTGCATGGGCGTTTTCGTGGTTTTCCGCATGTGTAACGTGGATACGAGCCAGTTTCCCTTAAAAAGACCTCCACGGGGCATCCCTTCCTTTCCGTGTAGTGCGTAAGGGTGAAGCACGTAATAAGTAAAAAAACATTACGAGTACAATTGCCATGTACATGGATGCTGAATATTTTAAATTTTAGAGAAAGAAAATTTTAGAATTTTAAAATATCTTCCCCTTTGGAAACCTGAAAATGAGTGAAGTTAAAATGAGTGAAGGTTCGTTTTTATCGATATCATTATTATTAATCTAGTTGCAGTATTTACTTAATTTTAATGCAATTTATTGCTACATGAAATTTCACAAAAGGAAATATGCGAATCGGGTTAAATATCATTCCGTAGTATTTTTGCGGTCAGAATTGGGATACACAGAGGCTAGCAACACTTACGGTCTTTGTGACGTAGGCAATCCAGTCAGTTCTCAGGATGTTTGAGAGTGTAAGAAGCATACATCTTCGGAATAAGGATGACTCATTAATTTTTATTATTTCGAGATATGTTTTACACTTTATTCTTCCGCAGGCAGACATTGTTATACTAGTAAAGAATGCAATGGAGCTGATGTTTGGGTTGCATCTATTGTGGTATTTAATTATTTGTATATGTACAACGGTGTTACGAATTTTATATATATGTAAATAATTTTTGTCATAATCACATGAAAAATTGTAGTATATTTTGCATATTTAACAATAAATGCCTCAAGAGACGAAACTCTGCCGGAAAAATAAGATTACAATGACAAATCCTTTCAACATTGAGGTGAACCTTATCTCGAGCTGCAGAGCTAGCAAGTAATTTTGCCGCCGAATTTGGCAAGAAATCGCCAAAAGTCTCCAAACGTGACGATTTGGCTATATTTTGATCCATTCCGTATCTAACTTTAATGGGTATTGTAATTGAATAACCGTAATTAAACTATAATATGCAACTTTAACCCTAAATGCCTTCCAGTAATTTCGAGAAATGGAATTTCCTAGAGATTTCTCTTCTGCCAGGTGAAAACTGTAGAAGAGCGGAGAGAGCATCCGCTCTGAGTAATTTTAGTTCAGAGCAACTTCGAAGTATTAAGATATCCATGTAAAATTCTCCTTTTAGATGTGGTTTGCATTGGACCGGGTTTTACGTTCTTAGGAGTTTGAAGTGTAACTATTGATTGCGTTCTATGAGAGCATATGATGTAGAGCCGTACGAGCATTTTCGTGGAAAGTTCTGGCCCCTTGAAATGTTTTTGATAAAATAGATCTTATCAACCTATCATCGGTCCTGCATACATTCAGTCTATACGAATCCGAACGCACGCAACAATATTTTAGTTAAACCTTTCCTCCTATTGTCATTTCAAATATGTAAGAATAAATTCCAGGGTGTTGTTCAAAGATATTAAATTTGAATGAAATAATGCACCTGAAACTGTGAAAAATGAATGCGACCTAGCCGGATAAAAGGCATAAATCCCGGATCGATTTGTTTCAAAGTGACGCCAAACACTTCGAAACACCTTGTTTCAAGTTTAATTAAATAATATCTGACAATACGTTTCTAAAGGATGTTTAAATTATGAATCGATAAATATCTACTGTTCTAGCTTTCTATCAGGTGTATCCATGCCATTTTGAAACTAATTAACAATTAGTTTACCCATGCCATTTTTAAACTTATTTATTAATTTTTAAGATTAGACAGAAATATCATCATTTTCCGATTAAAGCTTCACGTGTTATATTTTTCTCCTCCTCGCACAGTATTTGCTTATAGTCGGCAATTTTTGTAGAACAGTGTTGTATTGTACTGAACTATTCCATTCGGATTCATTCAGGCTCGTGCACAAAACTGTGTTTAAACGCAGAACTAAATGTTTAGCTTGACGATCTCCAGTTCTTTGCGTTCTAATGATAGGCTTCAGCTCATTTTTTAGAATCACAATAAAAAAAATTCACGCATAAAAAGAAAATTCATTTAATTTCAATTATCACTAATGTTTAAAAAAAACTTTGTAACAAAATAAATAAAAAAGTCATAATTTCTATGTTTACCGAAATATAATGTATACAAGGAAATTCTAAAAACCTAACACAAACTAACAGAAATATAAAAAGGTAAAATAACTAAACCAAACGTAAAGACAGATTAGGCCAAAATAAGAGGAGAAATGAAATGTTTATGCGAAAATAGCACAGTAAGATGGCAGTTTGGTTTGATTTATTAGATTACGGCAAAGCACTCGAGGGTTATCTGTTTTAAAAAAGGCATGCCTTCGTGGAGGATTTTCTAAGGAAAACTGGCTCGTATACACGTTACACATGGGGAAAAACCCGAAAACACCCATGCAGCCAGCCCGTTTGCGGAATTCGAACCTCGGACCGAACTACCAGTGTTCAGCGACTTTACCGCCGCTGGTGGGCCGGTAAGATGGCAGAGGCGGGAGTTGATAATTAGGAGTTTTAAACCGTCCTCAACCGTAAATAGCAATTACTTCTACGTCTTAGGTTGTATTGTACTTCACAGTCACCGCTCTGGCTGGAAATTGCAGAGCAGTGTGTTTTAAAATGATAATTTATATACACCTTGGAATACATTAAATTACTTTAATTTTAATAGCACATTTATGTATGATGAAACTAGTAGATAAAAATTCGATAATACGTTTTTTCCTAATAAACATAAGGTTGGATCATTTTAAGACGCAATCAAAATACCTGTTAGGAAAACTCATATGCCAAATTAGGTAAACTGAGCAGAGGACGATTATGGAGTAGTCAACAGCAAACCGTTAAACATTAGAACATATTAACAGATATTGTGAAACTTGTATTGCTGTTGTTGGCCATACTTTCCAATACGTGCTCTAAAACGCGAATAAATAAAATGTTTTCTTGTTTTGAATTTAGCTGTCTTTCTTACTCAAGTTTATACGGCCCTTACCTGCCAGCCCTTACGAGCAATATACGCCTTTTCTGCATATATGTTCCATTACGTAATGTTCTTAATTCAGTTCATGATGTGTACTTTCACATTTTTGCCCGAAACTGTTTCTGTGTGCTATTGCATATATGTGCATATGATTGATTTATTTCGGAATGTATTTCGGAATAAAAAGTAAATTTTTACGTAGGGATATTTTATATAGAGATTTTGATATATAAATTTTTATATTGAAACCACAAAGAGCTCTTAGTAACAAATCTCTCAGGAGTAATCGTTAACATAATTTATGGCAAGCTTTTGAAATCTTTCCGATTTTTATCAAAACTTGCTCCCATCAAATGACATTTTCTCAATTCTTGTTCAGCTTTACTTCGAGATGTGTTAAAACACTTTTCCAGGAATCTATATCGAAGAAACAGCAATAACTAAGAAGAAAATTTAACTTTCTTCACGAAATAACAAAAAAATGCAGAAGCATTTTTCTGCGTTCTGCATGCTGCTGGTATTCATGAGTGCAGTGAATTTAAAATATCTACGATATTATTTTCCTTTCCTCGGCGATTAAGGATCCTTAAATATATTCTGTGAATATCGCATTTCTGAATACCTTCTGAGTATCTGAAAACGTAACCACTGCACTTATTTTTAAGAATTCACTCTTTTCCCCAAAAGTTCCTAAAAGAAATTTGGGGCAGAAGAATTCCTAAAATAAAAGATAGAAACCAGTTCGTCTGGCATACCGAAATTTCAAGCTTCTTTCTATCGAATGTTTAAAAGTGATAAACTTAAAATATACATGGCAACGGCATACACTATCGGGAATACTAAAGACGTTAAAACATCTGCTTTCAAATAATAAAATAATAAAAGTCTCTTACCTGTCGTACGAGATCAATTCAATCCATGATATTTTGTCAAATTTTTTATGACACAAACAATACATGATAATGAAGAAAACACCGACATATAGTTCGCACTTACAAACAAATTATCGTCTAACATTCTTCGCAGTTTCCATGGCAATTAAAAAAATAACTCAAAATGAACCCGGACGCACGGGGGCATCTGGCTCTTGTAATTATAGTTTCTATACACGTAATAAGTAAAAAAACATTACGAGTACAATTGCCATGTACATGGATGCTGAATATTTTAAATTTTAGAGAAAGAAAATTTTAGAATTTTAAAATATCTTCCCCTTTGGAAACCTGAAAATGAGTGAAGTTAAAATGAGTGAAGGTTCGTTTTTATCGATATCATTATTATTAATCTAGTTGCAGTATTTACTTAATTTTAATGCAATTTATTGCTACATGAAATTTCACAAAAGGAAATATGCGAATCGGGTTAAATATCATTCCGTAGTATTTTTGCGGTCAGAATTGGGATACACAGAGGCTAGCAACACTTACGGTCTTTGTGACGTAGGCAATCCAGTCAGTTCTCAGGATGTTTGAGAGTGTAAGAAGCATACATCTTCGGAATAAGGATGACTCATTAATTTTTATTATTTCGAGATATGTTTTACACTTTATTCTTCCGCAGGCAGACATTGTTATACTAGTAAAGAATGCAATGGAGCTGATGTTTGGGTTGCATCTATTGTGGTATTTAATTATTTGTATATGTACAACGGTGTTACGAATTTTATATATATGTAAATAATTTTTGTCATAATCACATGAAAAATTGTAGTATATTTTGCATATTTAACAATAAATGCCTCAAGAGACGAAACTCTGCCGGAAAAATAAGATTACAATGACAAATCCTTTCAACATTGAGGTGAACCTTATCTCGAGCTGCAGAGCTAGCAACTAATTTTGCCGCCGAATTTGGCAAGAAATCGCCAAAAGTCTCCAAACGTGACGATTTGGCTATATTTTGATCCATTCCGTATCTAACTTTAATGGGTATTGTAATTGAATAACCGCAATTAAACTATAATATGCAACTTTAACCCTATATGCCTTCCAGTAATTTCGAGAAATGGAATTTCCTAGAGATTTCTCTTTTGCCAGGTGAAAACTGTAGAAGAGCGGAGAGAGCATCCGCTCTGAGTAATTTTAGTTCAGAGCAACTTCGAAGTATTAAGATATCCATGTAAAATTCTCCTTTTAGATGTGGTTTGCATTGGACCGGGTTTTACGTTCTTAGGAGTTTGAAGTGTAACTATTGATTGCGTTCTATGAGAGCATATGATGTAGAGCCGTACGAGCATTTTCGTGGAAAGTTCTGGCCCCTTGAAATGTTTTTGATAAAATAGATCTTATCAACCTATCATCGGTCCTGCATACATTCAGTCTATACGAATCCGAACGCGCGCAACAATATTTTAGTTAAACCTTTCCTCCTATTGTCATTTCAAATATGTAAGAATAAATTCCAGGGTGTTGTTCAAAGATATTAAATTTGAATGAAATAATGCACCTGAAACTGTGAAAAATGAATGCGACCTAGCCGGATAAAAGGCATAAATCCCGGATCGATTTGTTTCAAAGTGACGCCAAACACTTCGAAACACCTTGTTTCAAGTTTAATTAAATAATATCTGACAATACGTTTCTAAAGGATGTTTAAATTATGAATCGATAAATATCTACTGTTCTAGCTTTCTATCAGGTGTATCCATGCCATTTTGAAACTAATTAACAATTAGTTTACCCATGCCATTTTTAAACTTATTTATTAATTTTTAAGATTAGACAGAAATATCATCATTTTCCGATTAAAGCTTCACGTGTTATATTTTTCTCCTCCTCGCACAGTATTTGCTTATAGTCGGCAATTTTTGTAGAACAGTGTTGTATTGTACTGAACTATTCCATTCGGATTCATTCAGGCTCGTGCACAAAACTGTGTTTAAACGCAGAACTAAATGTTTAGCTTGACGATCTCCAGTTCTTTGCGTTCTAATGATAGGCTTCAGCTCATTTTTTAGAATCACAATAAAAAAAATTCACGCATAAAAAGAAAATTCATTTAATTTCAATTATCACTAATGTTTAAAAAAAACTTTGTAACAAAATAAATAAAAAAGTCATAATTTCTATGTTTACCGAAATATAATGTATACAAGGAAATTCTAAAAACCTAACACAAACTAACAGAAATATAAAAAGGTAAAATAACTAAACCAAACGTAAAGACAGATTAGGCCAAAATAAGAGGAGAAATGAAATGTTTATGCGAAAATAGCACAGTAAGATGGCAGTTTGGTTTGATTTATTAGATTACGGCAAAGCACTCGAGGGTTATCTGTTTTAAAAAAGGCATGCCTTCGTGGAGGATTTTCTAAGGAAAACTGGCTCGTATACACGTTACACATGGGGAAAAACCCGAAAACACCCATGCAGCCAGCCCGTTTGCGGAATTCGAACCTCGGACCGAACTACCAGTGTTCAGCGACTTTACCGCCGCTGGTGGGCCGGTAAGATGGCAGAGGCGGGAGTTGATAATTAGGAGTTTTAAACCGTCCTCAACCGTAAATAGCAATTACTTCTACGTCTTAGGTTGTATTGTACTTCACAGTCACCGCTCTGGCTGGAAATTGCAGAGCAGTGTGTTTTAAAATGATAATTTATATACACCTTGGAATACATTAAATTACTTTAATTTTAATAGCACATTTATGTATGATGAAACTAGTAGATAAAAATTCGATAATACGTTTTTTCCTAATAAACATAAGGTTGGATCATTTTAAGACGCAATCAAAATACCTGTTAGGAAAACTCATATGCCAAATTAGGTAAACTGAGCAGAGGACGATTATGGAGTAGTCAACAGCAAACCGTTAAACATTAGAACATATTAACAGATATTGTGAAACTTGTATTGCTGTTGTTGGCCATACTTTCCAATACGTGCTCTAAAACGCGAATAAATAAAATGTTTTCTTGTTTTGAATTTAGCTGTCTTTCTTACTCAAGTTTATACGGCCCTTACCTGCCAGCCCTTACGAGCAATATACGCCTTTTCTGCATATATGTTCCATTACGTAATGTTCTTAATTCAGTTCATGATGTGTACTTTCACATTTTTGCCCGAAACTGTTTCTGTGTGCTATTGCATATATGTGCATATGATTGATTTATTTCGGAATGTATTTCGGAATAAAAAGTAAATTTTTACGTAGGGATATTTTATATAGAGATTTTGATATATAAATTTTTATATTGAAACCACAAAGAGCTCTTAGTAACAAATCTCTCAGGAGTAATCGTTAACATAATTTATGGCAAGCTTTTGAAATCTTTCCGATTTTTATCAAAACTTGCTCCCATCAAATGACATTTTCTCAATTCTTGTTCAGCTTTACTTCGAGATGTGTTAAAACACTTTTCCAGGAATCTATATCGAAGAAACAGCAATAACTAAGAAGAAAATTTAACTTTCTTCACGAAATAACAAAAAAATGCAGAAGCATTTTTCTGCGTTCTGCATGCTGCTGGTATTCATGAGTGCAGTGAATTTAAAATATCTACGATATTATTTTCCTTTCCTCGGCGATTAAGGATCCTTAAATATATTCTGTGAATATCGCATTTCTGAATACCTTCTGAGTATCTGAAAACGTAACCACTGCACTTATTTTTAAGAATTCACTCTTTTCCCCAAAAGTTCCTAAAAGAAATTTGGGGCAGAAGAATTCCTAAAATAAAAGATAGAAACCAGTTCGTCTGGCATACCGAAATTTCAAGCTTCTTTCTATCGAATGTTTAAAAGTGATAAACTTAAAATATACATGGCAACGGCATACACTATCGGGAATACTAAAGACGTTAAAACATCTGCTTTCAAATAATAAAATAATAAAAGTCTCTTACCTGTCGTACGAGATCAATTCAATCCATGATATTTTGTCAAATTTTTTATGACACAAACAATACATGATAATGAAGAAAACACCGACATATAGTTCGCACTTACAAACAAATTATCGTCTAACATTCTTCGCAGTTTCCATGGCAATTAAAAAAATAACTCAAAATGAACTCGGACGCACGGGGGCATCTGGCTCTTGTAATTATAGTTTCTATACACTGCCCCCCTCCAGTGTCCCCAATGTCCAGTGGTTCATTCGAAATTCATATTAATATAGTTTTAAACAAAAGAAGCTTTTGCAATGTTCAATTCAAACTATTGTTGTTGTTGCCGTGTCCATATTATATGGAATAATGTTTAATAGAGCCTACTCCGGAGAGAGGTTGGACTTCTATTTTCCACCCCCAATTTTGAGGGAGGTGATCCTGGGGTCTTCCACTTCTCTCCACTCCCACCAATCCACACGAGGGGACTATTTGTTAGCCGCATATTTAAAGTGCCGCCATGCCGCACCGACGATATACATTTACAAACATCCATGTCTTCTCCGGGATTTGAACCTGGAACCTTCGGTACCGCAGAAGGCTTCTCTAAACACTATACCGTCTGGAAGGCAATTCAAATTATTAACACGTATAAAAGAATCTATACTTAGTAACTAAATAAAAGGAATCCTCCACCTTTAAACAATTTACCAATTTACCTGTAACATGTATAGTAAATTGACAATTTATAAATTTTATACAAGATCTGTGATCTTTATTATTCCAAATCTGTGATGAAAGTTTTTAGCACTTTCATCACAGATCTGGAATAATCTGTAACCATAGTACATATTATTTAAGGTAAAATAAATAAGTAAAATTATTCATTAATTTCGAGATTACATGAAAGTTGCACACATCGTTTAATGACTGATATAGCTGTTTTAATTTCACAAGACTTTACTTTTCCATCTCTGCCAGGAAATACTGTTACAAATCCTCCTAATTTCCAAAAGTTAATACAATATCATTAACTATAAATTCAGTAATTTTACCTGTAGGCTTGACATAATGAAGAGATATTAGCGTCAAAAGATGTTCCTTTTTCCATTTACTCCCAAACATACTTAAAGCTTTCTCGATAAATAAATCTTTTAATTAGCGTTTTGCTGTTAACTAAGTTAGGATCAAAATTAAGCCTCGCAGAAAGGAAACTATTCACTGTGCGCTCTAACAACAGTTGAGCTGGAGTTAAAGTCACGGGTTTCTCTAATTCAGAATAAACTTAAGTTAAAGGACAAGAGAATTAAAGGAATTCTCTTTAATTGG
The DNA here is from genome assembly GCF_044657685.1 of Stegodyphus dumicola. Lineage (NCBI taxonomy): Eukaryota > Metazoa > Arthropoda > Arachnida > Araneae > Eresidae > Stegodyphus > Stegodyphus dumicola. The sequence continues at coordinate 11,999,575 of NC_140772.1, read as the reverse complement.
AATTGAAGGACACCTTTAATTAGAGTTTCTAACTCGTCTCGAGATAAAGTAATTTTTCTAAACGTTTTCCGCGAAACAAGTTTAACAAATATGATTAGTCTTAGATAGACTACTTTCTCAAATATACTACTTTCTCAAATATATAGCACTACTGGATTTCCTGGAACGCGCAGTCTTTTACTGTTGGATGACTAATGACATTCCACAAATTCTTTAGTTCAAATTATGATAGCTTGAAAGTTTTGACGTTTTCCGTCAAAACGTGAGAACATAGACTTCCATGAGCAACGAATCGTAGAAACGCAAGAAGAAATGTTTTTGCGGTGATGCTGCTAACAAATTCTAAATGAAGAGCTCGCGTTACTCGGCAAATTAACAACATAATGTAGTTTATCCTTCAATCTCTTTGGTATAAAGGGTCCACCGAAATCTATGCCTACTACAGAAAAAGGAGATTTCTGTTCTATTTACTGGTAAAGGAGCACTAACTTACACATCAGGAGATAAACTAAATCGTTTGCACAGAATACATTCTTAGAACATTTTTAACAGTTTGTGAGCCTTTAATTATCCAGTATCCTTCACCTATTTCCATCACAGTTTCAAAACATTTCACCTTGAAACATTTTACTATAAGTCGGATGTTTTAGCAGGTAAGTAAATTTTCACTTCTGGAGTCTTCCACCAACGCGCATTCTTCCCGTCCTTATTAATAAAGGTGAAATCAACGAAGTGTTTCTTTTGCCCTGTCTTAAACGGAATAGCTTATTGAGAAAAGTTTCACTTTGAACAGTTTTTATTTAATTTGAACAGTTCGAGATATGTAATCTGCAGGATTATTCTTCCCATTACAATGGTGCCAATCAGCGGGATCAGTTCTAGACTCGGTTAGAAGCAAATGATTTAGATTTAGAAGTTTCTCTTTAATCTTGTGAAGAGTGATTAAGAAATCACTCCACAAATATACATTAGAATCAGGAAATTTAAAATTTGTTTTCAAATATAGAAAATTCAAAAATAATAACAGTTGCCATTAGTTCAAGCCTCGGTAGGGACAACTTTTTCAGTGGTGCAATTCTAGATTTCGAAGTGATAAACTCGTGTAAATACAAGCGTTACTTAAAACATGACGAAAGTACGCATCTGCTCCGAAAGCTTCAGGATTAGCGTCCGAAAGTATTTGCATGTCTACTTCTTTCACTAAATTCAGTGGAAAAGAGAAATACTTTTTTCGACTAAGAAATCTTTCAAGAGATAAATCTAAGAGCCCAAATTTTCCCATTTCTTCTTTCGTGCAGTTGACAGTTCAACGGCCCATTCTGATCTAAGTTCCCATATTTCTTACATTAATAATTTTATCAGAACAATTCTCTCAGGATCAAATAACTTAGCGTTTGAAGTGCACTAAGTTTTGTATTCTTCAAATCATCGATCATGCCAAGAACGGTTCAGTCATCAATCATGCCACATCTAATTTAAACGTATCTCCTTCCGTGTTCCCTATTATGCCTGAAACATTCAAAGGACGTTCGCCAGCTTCACTAACATCAGACATACGGAAATCGTGAACAAATTTCTCAACTCGTCCGAGTTAGTTTTAAAGTTTCTGGTTGGCATCTTTAAGATTTTTTACAGCACTTTGCGAAAATTCTAAAGCTTTCTTTATTGTATTTGTTCCGTAAAAAAGATCATTCACATAAAGTGGCGAGTTGATCATTTCAAATGTTTTGCATTGTTAATGTTTGCATTTTAGTATGTGATATTTAATGGTCGCGGCAAGGACAAACGGGCTTGATGTCACTCCAAAAGTCCGCGGATCACTTGTAAAATTTATATGTTTTCGAATCGTTTTCATCTGGAAACCAAAATAATCGTAAGTAATCTCTATCCCATTCTACTATTCCTATATTCAAAAATGTTCCTTAAATATTACTGCTGAATGCATATTCTTATTCGAGAAATTTTAAGATTACATCTGAAATTGTGGGATTCAACGGTGCCCCAAATTTCAAACATTCATTAAGAGACTTGCACCCGTTAACTTTGGAAGACGCGTCTGAAACCAATCTAATTTTTGTAGTGTCCCTATCCGATCTTACAATACCTGATTGAGGCATCTAATAATTCCCTTCTAAGTTAAAAGGACAATCCTCAGTGATATTGAGCTTCAATTGCTCCTCAACTATGTTCTTATATGCACTACAAACCCAAGCAATCACTTTGATTTTTACTCTCAAGTTCTTCGAGTTTCTGCCATAAAGTTGTTAGACAAGTTTCTCGTTTTCCTTCCCAGAATAATTTAGTTCCGTATATTCCATTTTCATATTTTAAATTACTTTAGAATTGAGAAATAAATTCCTCATTAGGTTGGTACGTATCCTTTTTCCCCACTGAATCTAACTTTTGCGTTTAACGCGTTGAAACTAAATTAATAAAAAAAACTGTGTTAGATTTTCATTTAATGTGGCGAACATTCAATTTTTATAACAGAAATGTTCTGCTTCGAATTTAAATCTGATGGAGGAATTCGACCTTGAACAACCCTTCCGGAAAGGGTACCGATTATACAGAGAGATATGTTTAATCGCTCCTTTTCTTTTGGATGAATATTCCAAAAATATATCCCTAAAACATGCAGAGGCAATTCATTTCTAACAATTTACTTAATGTTTGTCAACTGAATGTTCTTTTTTGCAAGCACCAGCATTAGTTTATTATGTGATACTCAAAATATGATCCAGAAATGTAGTCAGTCAAAAGCGCTTTTAACTGTTATTTTCCTTTCCGGATCACTTGAATTACAAATAATAAACCAGACTACAATATATATTTTCTGTATTGGCACTCTAGAATCGAAAGTATAAACTGCTAAACATTCTTGCCTAATGATGGGTAATTTCATTTCTGCCACTATGTTTTTTTCCAAAAAATCTCTGGGAGGATTTATCCAACAAATTATTATTCTCTTTATCAAGTATTAATCTTTTTATAGGCAACTATTTATGTTAGGATTTATTCCCTTATTTTCTAATCCTCGAATACGTGTTTAGCGCTCTGAATAGAGTCCACGCTTCCTTACAATGTCATTTGATTTTCGTACTGGACTTATATTTAAATGTCTTGGCATATGCGCATCTATAATAATATCTTCTGAGTCGCAATTTCATAGTTTTCAAAGCTCAAGGATAAACTACGTATGCCCACCTCAGTTTCGTTTACTATATACGATTTTAAGTAACTACTCTGCGTTACTAAGACTCCTGTTGTTGTGGATAACTACTTCAAATTGACAATAAATCCATTAAATCTTTACATATTGCCATCATATTGCTACATTCGTACGGGGTTCGTGTGGATTTGAAGTGAATAATCACGACATTACTTGAGGAAGTATCGAAACACACTTTATTGGCCAGTATTGTCAGGACAGCTCCAAAACACGTTTACAGTCGTCGATGAACTACTATAAACACTCTGACACCACCAGCGACACAGCCTTCAGGTTATCAGGCTATCACGGTGGAGACAGCTTCACGGTAAAGCACTAGAGTACAGCTCCCGACTCTGCTTGGTCGTTCTCGGAACTCCACGTACTCTCGAGACTATCCACACTACAACTCGCGATGCACTCGACGACACTCAGAGCACAGCTCCCGACTCTTCGGTTCAGTCGTTCCCGGAGCTCAGCACGCTCTCTCGACGATGCACCAACCGCGGTACACTACGAGACTCTTTCGGTGCACCCGACGACCCACTCGGCACCCGCTGTCCGGCTGTCAACTCGATCGACTCTGCAGGGATTGACTCGAGACACACACACTCGATACTAACTACCTCGCACTCTATGCGAGGCACACTCACTCGCCCTCTCGATGAAGAACACACTCTGACTGCGGACCAGCAGGGTTTATATAGCGTTTGGCTGGTGTTTGAGAACATTCTGGTCTAAACCTGTAAGAATTCGTTCCAGAATTCGTCCATGGTATATCGCCAATTATGTCGCTAAATGGGTGATTTGTGCCAAATGTGGCAACCCCACCTTCCCTTGCTATTTATGGCAACCCTAAATCTGCTTTGCGAGGAAGCCATCTTACCGCGCCTGTACATTTCGTAACAATATTTAGGTATCTGCAATCGAGGACGTTTTATTGTATTTTTTATATCACTTTTTGTTTCTAGAACATACGTTCTGCCAATTTCTCGAATTTCGCTTTCTTTTGTTTTTCAGGATTCTATTCGCGCCAATTTTTCACCTAATAATATTATCTTTGTATTCTCGTTGTGTTTTTAATTCCGTTACCTATTTCTTCACTTTTGCACAGTTTTAGAATTTCATCATGAAGATGCGTCAAATTTGGTCCTGATCTAAACGTTTAGCTAGAACTTTGTCAGTTAAATTAACTGACCTTTCCTCTTTGTTCATTTCTCATTCTAACCATAACATAGTGCCAGTTGCCTCGAGTATGGCAAATCAAAACGATTAGATGCCCTGACTGATGCCCTGACCAGATGTTGACTAGATGTTTTGACTAGATGTTAATTTAATTAGAAATATTAGTTTAGAGTAAATAAGTTTTAGTAGTCCTGTGTTATGTTAGCAAATAGAAACGAATAATCATTCCTCTTTCAGAATAAGTCTTGTTTTGCAAATCGCACTAAAGTTTATCAAGCTCCTTGATTATATACGACGTTTTGAGACGTGTGTAATCACTTACTTAATCTTCTATTATCGGTGGTTCTTGTATTCTATTGGCCAAACAAGGACACTTTACTTTAACTAAATCTATTTAATGAAGAGAAGACTATGTACAAGTACTATATACAGATTACAGGATATCTAGTTTATACATCTGTCAACCACTCTCATCAACCTCTCAACCCTCTCTGGAGAAAACTCTTAATTAGCTACACATACGGGCGGCACAGCGCTCTCTATCTCTTTTTCTACAACGTGTCTAAGCATAAAGTCCAACTGATATTTTACAACAAGCGTGAAGCCTCAGAAAATTGAAGGCATAAATTAGACAATATTTTACTCAGTTCCCTCTTATTTACTCTTTATGAACTTCTAATATCCTTTGCAGGAACGGTGAGATAGAAACGTACTATTATTTCAACAGAAATGTGCTATCATTGTTGATTCACATACGACTAACTTAAACAACGGAACTGGGGATGGAGTTAAAAAGGTCTAAGACTGCACCGAATTAAAAGGATACATTTTATGAACTATTCTTAATTCAGTTCATTTTATTTAAATTTATTTAAGCACGCACATCTTTCATTTATGCGTATAGTTAGTTGTGTTCATATCTTTTGTTTAATTCTAAATTACATTTTCCCTCTTTTAATTATTTGTATTAAAATTTGAATTCCAGACTTCTTTTATCAGAGAGAAGGAAATTAGAAAATTTAAGGATTGTTTTTAAATAACAATCGAATTAAACGAATTCACAGCTAATAGCAAGTTAAATTCCCTCAACAACATCTATGACAGCCATATCGATTTTCCTGCATTCGTCATACAGTTTGTGAAGTTTAATTGCACTCTTTGCAAGCTAAACGGCCAGTCAGAGAATTTTAGCATGTCCTATTTCCTCCTGCCATTGCCAATGATATGAATTTACGGAATGCCTATGGTTCATAAGCATGTACCTCCACATCAGAGAAATTTCTAATTAGTGATTAAAAAAAGGGAAAATGCAAAACTAGTTATCTTCGTGCACACTAGACAGAGACTCATTCGATCGAGAAAGTTTACGCATAGAGAAACAACAAAATTTTCGTTTCTGTTTAGTTTTGATTTTTTTTTTTTTTTTCATTTTATAATTTTGGGAGGATTTTGTATTTTTTCAACATATCTAAAACACTAAAGCAAAGAGAGGATACGAAAGATTTTATGAATTAATAGACTCATTTGCATGTGGCGATCAATCCTTAAGTTACAGAAAAGCGTGGAAATATTAGATCATCCTATAAACCAAAGGCAAACTATCATAAAATATTGCTTTACATATGTACTGGCAAGGACATTAAAATATTAATTTAATTTTTTGCAATGTATGCTATACGAAACCGGAGATCTGGAACGTCGAAACTTCTGCACAGTCTTCATTTTCAACAAATTCGTTCTCTCTTGCGTTTCTACCGATTAGCTATATTTCATGTTTTTAAAAGAATAGTTGAATTATCCGTTAATTGAACGATGATTACGGTTTTGTCTCTGCCGTAGAAAACTTCAACAACATATCAACTTCATTTATTGTCCTTTTTCAACATGTCATCTTAAATCCCATTAATTAGACCATTTTTGTCAGGTGTGTTGTTAGAACACACTCATATTTCTTAGACGGCCGCAGGTCACAAGGTGTTCCTGGGCCAAAATCCTATCCCGAAAATCTCCTCAAGAAAATCATCATAACTCAAGCTTTTACAAGAGAAGGAATAATCCTTCGCATCATTAAGCTTATAAGCGAAAAAATTATGCCAATTTTTTTTTCGTCTGTTACAAAGTTACAGAATATGAATCATCGAATTCCGCTAAATATTCAAAACATGGTGGGCACAACGCAATGCAAACTGGACTGTAGGCGGGGCTTAAAAATGAAAGTAGATGCAGCAATAACTTGACGTATGTATTTTTTTAAATAAAAAGCGTGCAAATTTAGTTTTTTGTAGAAATTCGGGCTATATTCTTAATAGAAGTTTTATAATATAAGATATTCTATTGTAAATAAAATGTAAAGGTATTTTCTTTTAATAAGCAATGGGATTTGCTATTAAGTCATTAAAGATGCACATTTAATATATCAATCTTTAATTATAAATTAATGCTTTCTGAAACTCTTAGGAGTAACTCGTTAATTTCATAACACAGATAATTTTTACTAAATGGCTTTCTGAATTCATGAAATAAAATGTTATGAAATTAAAGATGAAATCCTCATTTAGAACATAAAATATTCTTAATGCTTTACGAGCATGAAGTGCGCTGGTTTTTGGCGCGATTGCTGCTCTGTTCTGCAATGGTTTGGGAGGTTAAGTTGGTTTCTGTGGCAACCCTTTTTACATGAAAACTTGGCTTTGCTAGTTAGTTCGTGTGGTAATTAAATGATTTATGACGTGTTGGTAAAATTTTATTCGCGTGCCTGGTACAACTATTTTTTTCGAGTGGCTGGAAATTGTACAAGTATATAGGAGAAGAAGGTTTTGAACATTTAATTTGTGAAACATAGTATCAGTTTTGTGGAGAGCGAGTTTGTCTGTCATATAAATACGATGGAGATTACGTGATGGCGTGTTACAGCGACGTTGCCGACTTATAATCGGAAATGCGATTTGGAGTTTTGTTTGGTGTTTTATATATTTTTTCATCGTTGTTCTGAAACGGGAGAAGATGCTTTTAACAACCTTGTGGTGAAATTGTTTTGGTGATGTTTGAAATTGGTATTTCTGCTGTTCGAAGAAGCATTTATTTATGGTGAGTGCATTTTGTTTTATTCTTGTTCTTATTTAGTAGAATGTTATGTTTTAGTATGGATTTTTGTCGTTATTGTTGTTTTATTTTAGATGTTTTAGTTTATTTTGTTGATTAGCGCGCAATGCCTAGACTGTGCAATTCGTAGATGTTTTTTAAAGTTGAAACAGAACGCTGCGTACACGGTATTATTGAAATTTATTGTTGTTATGTTAATTTATTAAAGCGAAGTGCGCGTAGTTCGTAGATTTCTTCGCTGCACAGATTCTGCAAGTCTGTGATTTTTTTTCAAGTTAAATTATATCACGTGTACATGGATTCTTGTCGAATATGGTTAGAAACTTTAACTAACTATCTAAATTTTTTGATTTTGTTTCGGATTTTTAGCTTAAGTTGTGTGTTCAAAACGTGTTTTTTGCAGACATTTTAGGCTAAAAGTTCGAAATGTACAAAGAAAATTTACGTAGTATTATGGTGGCGTGAAGTTTCTCCCTAAAATGTTCGGCGAGAAATTTGGCGACCTGAGGGCGCATGTAAGAGTAACTTCCCTAAATAATTCCAACATGTCATATAATCATCGCTTTGCCTAGAATAGGCAATGCAGTTTTATTTAATATATAAACAAAATGACAAAAACTTTATTAGTAGTTCCAACCTTCTCCACATTTTTATACCAGGAGAAGAGAATAAAATAGTGGTGATTAGTAAATTACATTTGTCCATATGGAAGTATTGCATTGTAATGTTTTGATTTCAAAATCTACTGTTTCTTCCAATCAAAGCTTGTTTCAATAAATTAGATTTCAAACTGAATTCATCCAAGCTAATTTTTTTTTCTTTTTAATATTATATTTATTCATGGATTTTGATGCCTGCACTTATTTATATATGCTCTCAATTAAATGATATTGTATTTTAGTTTACAGCAATAATTAATCCTTTATTTGTTTACAATTCAAATTTCATAATTTAAATTTAATTTTTAGTTATCTTTAAATTTGCTTTTTACGAATAAAGAATGTTTGTTAAATTCATATATATATATATATATATATATATATATATATAAAAGATAAAATTTCAAATTAGACTAAAACAATAATATTGAGAGAGCGTGGCCTACCTCAATGTGTGCAGGTGCTACTGTGTTGATAAAATTTCAAGAAGTTCCCAAGATTTACATGCAATATGTATTACGACGACAAACACAACACTGTATTATATGGACAGAAGATTGATGCATTTGAACAATGGTGCTACAGGATTTGCGCTCTTTTGACGCTGCAAAAGAAGTGTCAGTACACATGGTACTTACACCATTTTTTACAGATGCGCGATGTAAAAAATGTTACCGTCTATCTAATAAAGGCAAAACATACTCCTCCCCGATGAACAATTGCTTCATCATAATGTTAATATCAAAACTTTTAAATTTAGGTTCAAACACGTATATCAAAGTGTTCACCAATGAAATCTTGTAGGATAACAAGCACATATACAACAAATTTAAATTCATATAACAATACTAAGTTTAGTACAAGAAATTACAAATAAAGCGTACTCACAATTCTTCAGAATGCAAAACAAATATTAAATTTAATGAAATTGCTAAATTGTCATAAATCTGTCGTTGCTAATCCATACTCTAAATCTGAAACACAATACTGGATTAATAACAGTAAAGCAAAAAAATGAATACATAGTTTTAAAGTCTTATTCACACAATGTTAACAGGGAACGTTAATGTATACGACACTTCATTTCGCCTAATAAAATTTTTATTTTCACAACACGAACTTTACCATCGACACCCGAATATAGTCCAGTTATTCATCTCAATGGAGGCAAATTTTCGTCTTTTATTAAGACTAATATCTTCATAAATTTATAAATTATATTATATTTAAATATAATAAAAATTCATAAATTATATTATAATTAAATATAAAATCTAAGACCACATGTAAAATGGAAGTTAAAAAAAATAATGAGAAATATATCGGAGATTTGTGAATTTATTTTGTAGACACGAAAACAAATTTATTCGCGAAACCTCTTAATTTTTTCTAAAATTTATGAAATACGCCGAGGAATAAAATTCTTCTGAATAAAATAGCTTCAAAGTATGCTTTCGAGATCCCTCGTCTATAAAATTGCTGTCTTATCTATTACATTATCCTCTATGTCGACGTATTTTAAAGATTATTTTAGAGAAACAGCTAGAACTGTAGCTAAAGCATCGCAATTTTAAAAATGATACTTCCTCGTTCAAAGCGAAATTGATAATCAACCTAATAAACAATTATGTCAAATTATCTTTAATTTCGCACCCGATTATCTCAGTTTAAACGCAAATTCTTAAAGTATTGTTCATACTCATAGCAGTTGCATCTAATTTCGTTTTCTTAACCTCTCTTTTAGAAACGTTTTGCAGCTGAGATGAAGGGAAAGGAAATGGATGAAAGAATGACTAAAATAAGTGCTTGAATTCCTGCTGCAAAAAAGGTTCTATTTTAGAAATCATCTTAAAATAGTTCACTGTAACCGGAACAATATTTTGGTAATGAAGTATATATGTTCTGAGTAAATTCCATATCACACAGATATTCTTCGCGAGATGTTTTTTTTTTTTTTTTTTTTCATGTTCTGCAAAATTTTAAAGGGTGCTTACCTCAGCATACAAGCACATTGTTCAGCATACAAGCACATTGCTACTTAAGCATTTGGGCAGTATGATCAAACCTATCTGTTATTTAGCGGTCTTATCACCGAAAAAAATTATCGAAAGGGCACCGGAAAAGGCGAATCAGACTCGAGATAAAGGAGCTCCAGGTTTGCTGAAGAATATCTCAGGGAATGGATCCAAAGGTCACGCAGTCTTTCTTCTATTACTATCCTCTCTAGAGGTCTTCTCCTCTATAGAAGTTCGCGTTCACCAGTGCCCGAGCGTTAAAATTGCTGAACTTTAGTTCCCGGTTATATTCGATTCCAGGAGAAAGGGCTGCCTGCATGGACGATTTCTCCATGTGTAACGTTTATACGAAGCAGTTTCCCTTACAAAGTCATATACGATGGCATTCTTTCTCTTATTCATATGAATTTAGGAATTTGAGATAGACAACTAAATGAAACCAAACTAAAGGATAGAAGTTCAAGCGCCTCTATGGCGCATAGAAACTATACGCGTAACGAGGATCCTTCTTTAGGATTCGATCAGGAATACAAGGCTTTGGCAACCGGCTTCCCTATCTGCATACCAGAAATGGGCTCAACAGAAATACTTTATAGGTCTTTTGAGGTCAGTAGGTAAAATAAATTTACAGATTATCCCTGGAGTCACATTATAATCATAATGGGAAAATGATATGTTTTCATTATAATCCTGACCAACATTTGAAATTATCCGTAAGAATTTTGGTCTGATTGAGGTCTATACGATTCTTGGTTTGATTCCTTTTTTACTTGATAGTAAACTTAGTAATCATCCGTAGAACATTCTTCTAAATATATCGGAAGACTGCACAGCTAAGATCAGATTGTATAAGTACAGCTGCTGAATTTTCTAAACTCAGTTAATTGACCAGGGTATTAATTTGCAGAGATTTGTTTATTTCTTGTATTCAGCAAGTCGTGAATATTCTAAACATGATTTCCTAATACTACAACAACAAATTATAGAAACGTAGCAATTTCAAAATTCATTACAAAGAGTTTTCAAGTAAAACTTTTTGTAAAATCTAAGTGATATATTAATATTTAAATAAAATTGCATATTTACATGTATATGAAATGAAAAAGGTTATAACAAAATAAATTCGGCCTAAAAAATTCTTTCATTGTTCTACAATAATTGCTACTCAAAAATAGAGCGTTGGAAACTAAATTGCAACATGTTGTAGCAAAGAAAGTCTTGAGTTCTAAAAATATGTAAATGTTTCAAAATAAAATAAACTCTATTTTAAATATTATGTAAGCGACTGAAAGCTCTCTAAAAACCATTTAATATGTCTGCAGTGCGTAATTTATGCAAGATCAAATTGTAAAGCATATTTCCCCATTATTACAATGGTTGGCTTATTTACTTGTACACTGGTATGAAATATTTTCACATATAATTTAATCTCCACATATAATAAAAGAAAGAATCTGTGTGTCTTTCGTTAGTGCTGCGCGTAAGCTAATAGATCCAGGTCTACGAAATTTGGTATATACGTGCATCTACACAAAAACCAGTGCACCTCAAGCGATTTTTGAAATCTTCGAATCAGATTTTTTTATTTTAGCTTTTCGATTTTATCGCATCATTTTGAATAGTATGATTCCTTTAGAAATTTGGTTTTGGCAACAGTTTTTTATTCAAATGTATACCGGACTGCTGACTATTGATAACAAGTCAGCAGTCCAGTATACAATTGGAAAAATGAGACCACTTATTCTGTGCAATTTTTAAATTTAATATATCTCTTGGATACTGGACGTTTGTTGAGAGAACGCAACGGGAAGTTAGTTAATTTATTTATTAAGCTAATTAATACTTGTTTAAAGGGATATTGCTGATTTCATTGTAATTTTGTTATATGTAATACATTTTTTTTTTTTTTTGCTGAAGTTGTTCTGCAGAGTAAAAATCTGCGCAGTTTTTAAATTTAACGTGTGGCCCTTCAGGCATTTTTCCGGTACATTTAAAAGCCAGACGAAGGCTGACCGCGTAGCTGCTAGTAAATTATAAAAGGAAAAAAATCAAATATCGACTTCCTAATCCAGACGATAAAATGAATTTAAAAAACTATTAATTACTTCTTCGTAACAAACTGTCATAAAATATCGTATCTGAAAGATGCTAAGTTTTGGCAAGGCTCTTCCTTAACTGCGCCGTGACAATAAAATATATTTATTCGCGATTACCAAAATAATACTACTTCGTATATCAGACTTATAATTTACGAAATACTCGTATATAACTGACAGATGTCCTTTCGAGAATCACTTTCATGCAAAAACGTTTTTCATATATTTTCGAATTTAATTTTATGATTTTATGCTTAGCTTAGCGGGAAATATTTTACGAGTCGTATGAAACTATTGATGGTTTAAATGATTAATCGTAGTCTTTCAATGTTTACAATTCCTGCTTTTACAGATTAGATATATTGCATAGAGCGATCCCCTTTTTTAATAAAGGAGTTTAACCATTTCAAATATAGAAGTCAGAAGATTTTCTCACCCGCCCATAGCCTACTCACCGCCTTTGTGTTTTCACTTATTTTGGCATCGTCACATCTTCCTCTTTTTATGATTAATTTCTCTAAAATAATTTTTGTTTTGTTTTGTTTTTTGTGCATTTGTTTCGCATTTAGTACTTATAAGCCCAAAAGGGACGTTTATCCCGAATGGGATATCTGTCTCGAACGGCATTTTGCGTCAAAACACTTGTATTCAATCTTCTTAAATATTTTCTTCTCCTCCTTTAAAACTGACATTGCACTGAATGTATGTGTCATCGCATCATAAAAAGAAAGAATTACTAGTCATATAAAAGCCTAAAGCCAGAAGGCAAATATCACAGAACTCCTGTCCTATCATTGAAACTTATAATCCTCTCTGTCTGTTCTTTTCAAAATTTTGAAGACGTTGTTTATCCTTATATATTTTGTCAGTTATTGTTTAAGAAATATCGCTTTCCTTTAACATTTTCCTACTGTTGCCATTTATCATGTGCGAATTTTATCTTGCCGTGACCACACGCATGAACGCTCTTGGGGTTCAGATGCCGATTTTCTTAATTAAAAAGATGTTAATTAAACCTTTTTTCTTGTTATATATTTCCATCAAATTGCTTAACATATAGTTCAAAATGCTTTATTAGTTGCACGAGGCTCTCTTAACGTAATTTACAGTTAAAATATTTTTTTGAATTTCCATTATAGTAAAATTTCTGTATTAAAAATTTATATTTAAAATCTATCTATCTATCTATCTGTCTGAACATATATAAAGAAGGTGACACTCTTACATACAGACACACACGCATTTTTAGAGGTTCGAATTTTCTGAAGTGCAAAGGTATGCAGCTGCCTGAAGACTAAGTTTTGCTGTTCAATTTGTTGCGAGGTTTTTATTACGTCCTTGCAATCTCCATCTGAAGTTATATTCGTTCATAGGAGTATTATTCCTATATTTTCCAGAATAATCTTGTTTCGAAACATTATTTCTAAATATTTCCTTCTGTTAAATTTTCCCTATACGCCACTGCATCCAGAGTGAAGATAGCTTTTCTTATTTGCCTTTCCCACGATCACGATGGATATTAACTGAATTTCACTGATAATTTTGACTGAAATGTGAAAGATTAAACAAAAACAATGCTTTAAAACTGTAGTATTAGATATAACGAAAGGAGGAACCTGAAAATTTAATAATACTACTTTGTTTCCTGTAAGGAATTTTCTTCCCGGAACAAACCTACATCAACTTCATACAAATTCCTGCTCGTTCTGCCATTTGAAAGTTTGTATAAGAAATACAGCTCTGTCAAATTCTGAAGTGAGTAACTGTATCGAGATACTGAATTTTGAGACAATAAGGCACTCTTGAAGAAATTTAATAGTAGTTTCATTTGTAAACTACTGTTAACGAGGAAGCAAAACTGTAGACGTTCGCCGTATACTATATATCTCCGGAGGAATCTTTCACCATGATTCCATTTTTTCGCATCAATAAACAATGGGCAAAAAGCTGTTAGTCGAAATGGAGGCTTTAAAATTAATCAGTAGTTGTAGCAATTAGTGTCTTTCATTTCGCCATCGAAGGTCCGTTGGTTAGCTCGGTTAGGTGTTCATTAGCCTATTTTAGGTCCCCGTCAATGCAATGACAAAAATTAGATCTTAGTGCAATGCCCTTCCAGGCAAAAAAGACTTTGCAAGAAACTGCTAAAATGTTGACATTGCTATTTTTTCTTAGTTGAAAAAACTGCTCTGGATTACGCATACGTTTGTGAAATATTTCTCTACGTCAGGCTTTTCCAGTATTCTGACGAATTTGCACTTAACGCAGAATTGTCGGCGCTAAATTTTCCAACAAAAGTTTGGAAGTATGATGCTGCAACGTATACAGTTAAAATAAATGCATAAAAATCTCCCAACTGCGATATCTTTAATTAAAAAAACAACCGCTTTGCCTCTAAAGAGCAATGCAGTTTCATTAAAAAAATGTGCATATGCGAAGCAGATTTCGCTTCTTGTCCAAGATAATATTTTTCTACATTTCTACATTTCTTTCTATATTTTTCTAAATTTTTCTACCGTATAAGTTAAGGAGAAAACTGGTACGCAATATCTTTCTCTCTATAAACAGTAATTTAATAGTCTCGTTATCTCAAATTAGTAGCTACATTTGGGAAAGCATTAGGATGTCAGATGGAGGCAACTGTGCAAAATAACCCATCTCTCTAAGATATAATTTTGTCGCCCAACGTTTCTTCCCCGAAACTTCGCATGTAATCCCGAAACTATATCATGAGAAAAAAATTCCTTAAATATCAATCAAAATTGTTTCAATTTCGATTAAAATTATCTTAACTTGGCATTTTCATTCTCAATTTCTACTTTCCAGAACTGTAGCACTTATTTTAGGACAAATTTTTCGATGCGAATTTGCAGCTTTTGCACGCTGTTAAGCCACGCCCCTTTTCGTAAGCACTCTACCGCTAGCATATCACAAAGACTATGTTTATGTGAGTAAGGTAAAGGCTCAAGGGCTGTCTCCCTAAGGGGAGGGATGCCTTTGTTGAAAACTTTCTAAGGGAAACTGGCTCGTATACACAATAAAGATCAGTTTCAGGTTTCACTTTATGAAGGAGATATGCACGTTGGTACGACGTTTACCTGCACCATAACTATTAGATCCGAAAGCCACTTGATAGTCAGGTGTTCCTGATGGTAGATCTCCGAAGAGCAGCAGTGAGGGGTAGAAGGGGGCCGCAGATCATTGCGGGCAAGGTAAGACATAAATTCCGTCTATCGAATTAAGTAACAAGTGTATAAAATACATCAATTTTTACAGCAGTATATACAGGTAAAATGAGTACACTTATAGAGCGGGATGTTGTTGCATTCGCAGGTAGAGACCAATGCATAAAACTTCAGTTAAGTGCGCCCAATGCCCAAATATTCAGGATATGGCGACTAACCTCTTAAAATGTTCGTAACAGAATAGGCTACGATCAAAAAGTGTCTAGAGGACATTAGGGAACGTAAAATTCAGGAAGAGAAAAAAAAATGAGGTACGACAGAGTCAGCTTCCGGGCGCGATACGATCACAATTCAATTGAATTCACAATTCATTAGCATAGCGCTGTACATTTAGAACACATGATGCAGCTTTAAGATGTATTAAGTATTGGCATACACTTTACTCTTCTTTATATCAGTCTTTTCGCAGTTCGTCGTATCGATGTACAATTTCCTTACTAAGATATCGATACAAAAGTTATTTTCTCTTTTTATTATTAACATTTTTTGTGTCTATTGAATTTATTAAGTATCACATTCTTGGCGCTTAAGCCACATAAATTTCTATAATCAACAGCAAAGTACCAAAATATTTAAAAACACCATATCATTAGAATTTGCGATGAACAGCCTCGCCCGCGGGAGATAAAAATGATTTATTCCGTACAGTGTTGCCACAACTCGCTTGGACGTCATTGAATTTCTTAATGAAAAATTCGTTGAAGGTCTTAAAAATATGATAAAAGACAATAAAACAAATCCAGATTCGGACCTTCTGGTGGACATGTTAGGCTGGCGGACTACGCTGTTCAAAATTGGATGGCTCTAAGTGCTGTTACTTTTACACAGTACAAGAAACATACGTACATTCATGCAGAATCTCTATTATTTAATTTCTTTGAATATTACACCGGGCGATAATATTTGGTGGGAAAAGTTTGAAAAGAGCATGTAAATGTTTCGACGCAAAATGCCGTTACGAGACTCATATCTCCTTCGCGATAAACGCCTGTTTTGGGCTTATAGAAAAAAAAAAAAAAAAAAAAAAAAAAAACGAAACAAATTCAAAAATAACAAAACAAAAAAAAAAATATTGTAGAGAATTTATTAATAAAAAGAGGAAGAGATGACGCCAGAATAAGTGTGATCACAAGAGGAGGTGAGTAGGTTATGGGCGTGGTGGAAAATATTCTGACTTTCATACTCGAAACGGTTAAATTCCTTTATTAACAAGTGGAATCGGTGTAAGTGACATATATAATCATTAAAAGCCTGGTTTGTGAACACTGCAAGAATACAATTAATCGTTTAAACTGTCTCTGGTGTCAAACGACTTGTGAACGTTTTCCCGCTAAGCTAAGTATAAAATTAATTTCGGAAATGTATCAGAATCACATTTGCACGAAAATGTTTCTAGTGTAAGAGACATTTTTGAATTATATAAGAGTATTTCTTGAGCTTTAAGGATGATTCCCGAACTATTATCGGTTTCGTAATCGCGAAAAAATACTTTTTACAGTCACAGCGCAGTGAGGGAGAGGCCTTGCCAATATGAACATTAGAAGTATACGTATCGAACGCTTTTGGAAAACCTAGTAACTTTCAAACATGATACTTTATAAAGGTTTGTTACATGGGGTTATTAATACTTTGTTAAATTCATTTTATCGCTTAGGCTATAAAGCGGATATTTTAATTTTTTTCATCTATAATTAACTTGTTAAAATGTTTGCATACCAGTTTAAATTTGTTTTCATTTCTCATACTAAGATATATCATGAAGGAATAAATTTACTTACAAGTCGACAATGCAAGTTTTTAATTTTCGAAGTTCTTCATTTAAAGATTTTTTATGGAAAACTTCATTATTCATTACATTTTTTTGAAAACCGTTTGATAATTTTAGTGGAAATATCTGGAATGTAGGCTAATGCTAAACAGTACTCTGAGTCCGAAAAGAGTAACATTTATCTACAGTTTTCATATCAAATTTCAAAAACAGAAAATTAGCCATTGTTCTTTTCGATTTCACGGGGGCTTGATGTTGCCACTCCAACTTTATCAAGAGCTAGAGGCTGAACAATAACACGATGTAATCGAAGCGGCACTACATTAGTAGTACTCCTTTATATAAAATTATCAATATTACAGATAGCAATAAATCAGATTTTGTGCCACTATTTGCGTCAATAATCACAGTTTTGATATTTTAATATTAATATTCAATTTCTCTTGTAATTAATAATTAGAATTTTGCCTTAATGTATAGCTTTACAGTTGTATTACTTTTATTTCTGTGATTGCACATTTTTATGATTAACGTACTAGAGATCACCGCAAATCCTATAGGGTAAATTAAGCAAACTTTTCATCAAGATTTGCATGTGGATACTCAACAATGCAAGCAGGGGATGGCAAACGGGGAATTTCTGGAAACAGACCATCCATACGAAAATGAATTATAGTACACCTTCTCTCCCAAATTAGTTGCTACATTTGGATACTTTTGTACTGTTAATTGATCCTGATTATGATGTCGTTTGAACATTTTAAAGATATTTGAAGGTTCTACGTTATAAATCAACAACATTTACGTACGAAGCATTCCCTCTTTAAATCAATACAAATTAGTTTAAAAAATCCAGGGTTCACACACCCTTAAGCCACGCCCCATTTCGTAAGGACTCTTCACCAGCAATCGCCCTATCTAATGAATTGTGAATTCAATGATCTTATCGCGCCCAGAAGCTGACTCCTGCGTGCCTCAATTTTTTTCCCTTCCTGAATTTTACGTTCTCTAATGTCCGCTAGACACTTGATCGTAGCCTATTCTGTTACGAACATTTTAAGAGATTAGTTGCCATATCCTGAATATTTGGGCATTAGGCGCACTTAACTGAAGTTTTAAGCATTGGTCTCTACTTGCGAATAGGATGACATTCCGCTCTATAAGTGTACCCAGTATTACCTTACATACTGCTTTAAATATTTATGTATTTTATACACCTGTTACTTAATTCGATAGACGGAATTTGTCTTGCCTTGCCTGTAATGATCTGGTCCCCCCTTCTACCCCGCACCGCTGATCTTCGGAGATCTACCATCAGGAACACATGACTGTCAATTGGCCTTTGGATCTAATATTTATGGAGCAGGTAAACGTCGTAACAACGTGCATATCTCCTTCATAAAGTGAAACCTGGAGCTGATCTTTATTATATATATGAGCCAGTTTCCCTTAGAAAGTTCTCGACGAAGGCACCCCTACCTTAGGGAGACAGCCCTCCAGGCTTTGCCTTAATCACATAAACATACTCTTTGTGATGTGCCAGCGGTAGCGTCCTTACGAAATGGGGTGTGGCTTGACAGCGTGCAAAAGCTGTAAATTCTTAAAACATTTGTCCTAAAATAAGTGCTACAGTTCTGTAAAGTAGAAAGTCAGAATGAAAATGCCAAGGTAAGATAATTTTAATCGAAGATGAAACAATTTTGATTGATATTTAAAGAATCTCTTGCTCATGATATAGATTAGGGATTACATGCCAAGTTTGACGACGAAGTTTTTTCTTAGAGAAATGGGTTATTTTGTACGAGTTGCCTCCATCTGACACCATAATATTTTCCTAAATGTAGCTACTAATTTGGGATGGCGAGACTATCAAACTACTGTTTATAGAAAAAACTTATTGCAAACCAGTTTTCTCCTCAACTTATACGGTATAAAAGTTTAGCTATTTTTCATACAACATATTATATCATATCTAATGGCAACATTTTTTCATGAAACTGCATTGCATTTTAGAGGCAAAGCGGTGGGTTTGTAATGAAAGGTGCTTCAGCTGGAAGATAATCTTGAATTTTTATTAAATGCATGCGTTGCAGCAACATACTTCCGAACTTTTGTTGAAACATTTCGCGCCAACAATTATGCATTCAGTGTAAAGTGTGCAAATTCATCAGAATACTGAAAAAAGCCTGATCTAGAGAAATATTTCACAAACGTATGCGTAATCCAAACCGGTTTCTTGAACTAAGAAAAAAATAGCAATGTCAACGTTTTAGCAGTTTCTCGCAAAGTCTTTTCTGCCTGGAAGAGCATTGCATTAAGATCTAATTTTATTTTATTCCATTGGCGGGGATCTAATAGGCTAATGAACACCTAACCGAGCTAACCAACGGGCCTGTCGATGGCGAAATGAAAGACACTAACTTCTATAACTACTGATTAATTTTAAAGCCTCCATTTCGACTAACAGTTTATTCCCGTTGTTTATTCATGCGAAAAATTTACATTGTATAGATTTGAGATGATGGGATGAATATATGGCTGAAAATGATATCTAAAAGAGGGAGATTGGATTAATTGTAAAAGATTCCTTAGGAGATATGTTGTATACGGCGTACGTCGGTATTTTTGACTTTCTCGTTAACAGTAGTTTACAAATGAAATTACTATTAAATTTGTTCAAGAGTGCCTTATTGTCTCAAAATTCACTATCTCGATGCAGTTACTCACTTCAGAATTTAACAAAGTTGGATTTCTTATACAAAATTTCAAGTAGGGGAACAAGCAACAATTTTGTATAAAATTGATGTAAGTTTGTTCCGGGAAGAAAATTGCTTACAGGAAACAAAGTAGTACTATTTCATTTTCAGGTTTCTCCTTTCGTTATATCTAATACTACAGTTTTAAAGCATTGTTTTTATTTAATCTTTCACATTTCAGTCAAAATTATCAGTGAAATTCAGTTAATATCCATCGTGATCGTGGGAAAGGCAAATAAGAAAAGCTATCTTCACTCTGGATGCAGTGGCGTATAGGGAAAATTTAACAGAAGGAAATATTTAGAAATAATGTTTCGAAACAAGATTATTCTGGAAAATATAGGAATAATACTCCTATGAACGAATATAACTTCAGATGGAGATTGCAAGGACGTAATAAAAACCTCGCCACAAAATGAACAGCAAAATTTAGTTTTCAGGCATCTGCATATCTTTGCATTTCAGAGAATTCGAAACTCTAAAAATGCATGAGTGTCTGTATGTAAGAGTGTCACCTTCTTCATATATGTACATAGATGGATAGATTTAAAATATAAATTTTTAATACAAAAATTTTACTATCCTGGAAATTCAAAAAAATGTTTTAACTGTAAATTACGTTAAGAGAACCTCGCGCAACTAATAAAGCATTGTGAACTATATCTTAAGCAATTTGATGAAAATATATAACGAGAAGAAAAGGTTTAAATTATACCAAAGGCTTGCAAAGCCAAATGTCTTAGTATCACTTTTAATATCAAACGTAAAAAACTTTTAATATCAAACAATGTAAACATAATAGCAATAATGATCGCATCGAAAATGACAGAATAAAACAACAAAAGTCATCTACTGCCTTTTTCCAGTTATTGGCATATATTTCAAATTAGATTTAATGAAGAAACATCTCAATTATATCTCAATTGTGCGTTCAGACGATACCTATGCTTCGCTGGCTTGGATTACATTTACAAAAAATAACCTGCTCAAATTCCAACAAGCGCAAAATAAATATCTGCGTATTTATTACCAGCGCACACTTCGACGTGCGCAATCAAATATTTCACGAGGACTTCAGTATTGAAACTATTGATAAGTTTATCAACAAAATCACCAGCAATTTCTAAAGAAAATATACTAGTTGTAAGTCTGGCATGAATTTTAACTCGTTTCAATACAAAATTCTACAAGCACATAAATAATTACGTGCTTATCCTGTTCATCTCTCAAGAGATTTGAATTTTCCAACGTAAACTCTACGCATATACTCCTGTATTTGTATTCTTGCAAATATTTATTTTTCTGTCTTTATTTAAATTCTATCTTTGTACTTTTGCATCTACTTTCACTATTATGACTTTTCTCTACTATGACTTAGAACTCTACTTTGATGTCTCAAACCTAGGGAAACTAATCTCCTCTCTTTCACATTTCTTAAATTTTCTTCTCTGGGACTCTCACTTATATTTCTGTAAAATGTCTTTAGGACAAAATTTTTATTCAGCCAGAAACAGTTCTGGAACGAGGGTTTTGGAAGGCCCTTCACGAGATTCTCCGTTTGTGCCTGAACCTCTTCAATTGATGATTATATCCAAAGATATTGATTTTTGAAATTTTTAAGGTATCTGCCTACGTTCGGAGAATTTTTTTAAAACATAGAATTCTGATGAAATATATATTTATTTAGTCAAAATATGATATCAAATCATGAAAATAGGTAAATGTTTAGGAATATTTTCATAAATTTTTGAAATATATGCAATTTTATGTATATTTTTAGGAGAGTTTAAAACTTGCGTTAAATGTCGTATACTTTTTTTCACAGCATATATATCTATTTTAATTATACTGTATACTACTACAACACTCATCTGTGTTATGAACTAAAATGTTTATGATATTTCTAAAATTTACTAAAATATGTGTAATTATATGAAAAAACACAGTTTTTTGTAAAATATTTCTTATCGTTTTATATAGAAATACTTATAAAACAATCAAATTAATAAATATAACTTAGATTGTAGCTTAAAACCTAGTAAATAATATAGAAAACACTATAGTGAAATTTAATAGAGATACCTTTAGAACATTTTGAGTAATAATTTTGAACATTTCTTGTATGTAAAAACACTAGAAAAATTAGTTTTCCAGAAAACGCATTTAAAGATTTCACATTAACAGAAAAACTGTTCTGTTGTATTTACACACTTAAAATTCTCCACATTTGTACATTACACCCTCCATATCTTTATACTTAAGTAATTTTGATTTCCTATTTGATTTTAATTTTTTTCTGGCTATTTTCGAAATGAGCGACGAATGACGTTTCGAGTTCTTTATTCTTTCGTTATCAATTCCAAAGTAATTTTTAATCATTTCTTGCCCAATTGATATGCCTAAATGTTCAAACACAGGAAGTAATCCAAGATACCCTGAATTAAAAATTAAAATTGCTATATATGCACCCAGCAACATAGTCTTTATACCTAATCGCAATGTTGCCAGACCCAGTTCAAAAAACGCAATGTTGCCAGTCCCAGTTCAAAACATTAAGCCAAATAATTATTGCCAGAAACAAAAAAAAGTACCCAGAATTAAAATGAAATTTTTTAGCACAATTTACACGCAAACAGGTAAAAAAAACACGGATAACAACATTGTTTACCTTTAAGTTGAGCCTTTTAAATGGCACTTCCGGTCTTTCTGTTTTCACTTCCAGTGCCGTTAATTGGCTGTATTTTCTCTTCTAGTTATCACAAACGTGAACCATTTTCGGAATCCCACAAAACTGACCTTTCAAACTGGGCAATTAAAAAAAATCGAATTTTTTCGCCGAAATCGTTTTTTTAATCGTGACTACGTGGCTCGGCGGCACCCTCCCGTCGAAGCTTTGTCTTTCATGGTAAACACTCATGCTGTGAATTTGCGGCAGCCTGCTTTCCTTGAATTTTTGCCCATAGACACTAATAATTCCACAAATTCGTTTCGCACACACACATATATATATACGTATATAAAATATTTATAAATATTTTAAACGTGAAAAACTTCAGCTCAGTTCATCTAAAAAGTATGCATATTTCTTAACCGCAACTTTTCATGGGAATTCTAATTGTTTTTTGTCCCCAGCTAGTGAAAATTTGCCTTCTTTAAAAAAATATTCCTCTGAATTTCGTATGAAAGCATTATTACATAGTTTTAGCATTCAAAAGAACAAATCAGGATTTATTACACTTGTAATAAAGAATTTTAGAAAATTCAGAAATATCGAGAGAAAGCAGCCTTAATGAAGACTATTTTACAAACTCAAACATAAAATTAGTAACACAACAACTTTGAGTTTGGCATAGATTTATATCAAGATTTGATTTCAATCGATTTCGAGAGCAAAGAGGTATATTAAAAAAAAAAAAAAAAAAAAAAAAAAAAAAAAAAAAACTGGGAAAGTCGTTCTATTAATGATACCGTAGTGTTAAATTTATAGCAGTTCGCAATATTTATAATTGAAGATAAATCTCCACAAGTCATTGTTTTAAAATTCTTTAATAAAGGGAAAACAACTGTTAAGTGGTGCTTTCATATGCATTTACTTACTAAATTTCAATTTTGATTATAAATTAATTCCCAATTTAAGTAAAATATAAATCTTTTTTTTTTCTCCCGGCAAATAAATTACGACGTGAGAAACGGAACGTTTTTCGGAAATCAGGCAGGTAGCTTATCCCTTTTACGGTTTTTGCCAAAAACATCGCTGACAAAAACGTCGTGGAGAAAACAACGCAATGGCGAAAATGATGCGGTACAAACCTCCGTAGGAGAAAAGAAGCAAAGAGAAAACATCGTGGTACAAAACATCGACGTCGAAAATAAAGCGGTTCAAAAAGTTCGCAGGTAAACTCTCAAAAAGTATTTCGTTTCGATTCATTTTAAGTTCTGTAAAGCTCTGTAATGCCCCAAAGACGCGGCATTTAACAAGCCTCAGTTACGTAGTCGTGACTCGAAAATGGCCATGCGATTGGATAATTCGTGAGGTTATGCTGCGTAATAAACCGATAGGTGTTATTTTGCTTACATTGAGTGACATATTTTTCAGAGCTCAGTAAAGCAAAGAAATTGTAGAGCGTATAAAATATTAGTTGAACATTAAAAGTTATATCACCAGCAAGAGCTCAAAGAGAGGAATCCTTTGACACTAGCGCCTAAAGGATACATCCAGCCCCTTGTGAGTAGTCATTAAAAAACAAAATATACCTTTGGAATATTAACTCCTAAACAAAAGACAGCAATAATCCAACCATCTAACGTAAAGCTATGTGTTAAGACACAATAAAACGCCGAATAAATACTAATTCAGAAGGCAAACAACAAAAATCAGCGTTATATTTACAAAATTTTTGTAATTATAACGCTGATTTTTGTTATTTGTCTTCTGAATTAGTAAAACTATGTGATTTAATTAAAAAATGATAGGAAGTGCGCATAATTAATGTAATAAGTTTTATAAAAGTTATATAAAGAAAAATTTTCTCTTTCATGCTTAATAAGTTTTATATCATAATATAAAGAATTTTAAAAGTAATTTTAAATGAACTTTAAATGTCTTGAATAAATATTTAATGTATAATGTTGTAGAAAACCATTGCTGCATAGGCGTTAATGCACCAACTATATAAATATTTATTTCCCAAAATATTAACTCCAAATATATAAACATTTATTTTAATAATAAACTAACGTTTTCCATAAAATTTATTTAAATTTTATAATATGATTGTAAAGAAAAATTTCCTCTTTCTATCTATATAGATTTTATCCCAAAATATTATGAATTCTTAAAGTTATAAAAATTTTATTAAATTTTAGGAATAATTTTTAAAATTTTAAATCCATAGAATTTTATTGTCGCCATTGCTTATGTAATTATGAAAGATGGCACATGAAAAAACTATTACAAAGAATTACGTTTTACTAAATAATTTTATATTAATACAGTATTTAATGTAAGCTATGAATGAATTTTAATAATAAATATTCATATAATTAGCAATAAACTACTAAACCCTTTTTATAGCTAATTTAAAAGTTATAGACATAATATAAAATTTTAATATTTAAGCATTTATTTACCTCCGCAAGAATGGTCTTTAAGCTTCAAAGTACAACTCTAATTTCCAATTCCGAGACTGGTAACACCATGTATTTATAATAATGAGGAAAGGACTAATTATTTAAAATATGATTTGTAACAACCCCTAATATACCAGAGCACTTCTGTTAATAGCAAATAGCAAATTAAGAATTATTCAATAAAACCATATAAAATACTCATTCTAGAGCTAACCATATGATGTCAAAGTCATGTTCTTCAAGCTTTGCTTCGCTGGACATACCTGAAATAAATCCTTATTTAAATATGGAATCAAGAACTGTAATACAGCATCTTGATCCATCTTTTCTCCTTTCAGTGATCTGACAAAAGATCAAGAAGTAAATAAACAGAAGATTCAAGAAGTATATGACAAGTGTTTGGAAATCCTCCAAAGTAAAAATAATAGTAAAAGATGATCTCTATCAAAAGATTTATTTCAAGAAATAAAATTTTAATCGACTTTCTCAAAGACTCAGAAGGAATTACAAAAATTAATGAATACTCATCGAAACTACGAATTCGTCTGTCTACACATCACTAAATGCCTAAAGTCATCTCAAAGCATGATGCAAACTCAATTACGTTCCCATCCACAACAATTTAAAGATACAGCCTCTTCCCCAATATGCAATAATACTTTATAAGAGAACATAACAATTAATTTTCCTCTTCAGAGCCAGGATTTGTCAACATTTAACCAAATTCTCCACGATCATCAATGTCACAACAGTCCCTCAGTGTCTTCCAATCAATATAATTACCATTATATGGCTACCTTGCCTATTTTCTGCAACAATGAACAAACACCATTGAACATATCTTACGTAGATGTTCTAAATTCCAATCAAAATCAAAGCCATAACCATCTCCCATCTTTAATAATCCTTCCTAAAGAAAATATGTGGAATCATCAGCTCCAAGAGAATCTTGAATCCAAGAGAATTAATACCTTTATTGAAAAGATAGTTCTTTACGGTGCAGAAATCTGGTCGCAACCAATGACAAAAAGAAAAAAAGTACTACAAGCGATTCAACGCCCATTTCTCCTCCGCATCACCAAATGTCATCCAATAACTTTAAATGCAGCTCTCTAAGTCCTTTCTGGAATTCCGCCTATCTATATTACAGTACAGTGCGAGCATATTAGAGGCACAATATTAAAATTAAGAAGACCATGCACTATGAAAGAAGAATTACTTGATCTAACAACATTTGAAACTCCTGGAAACCCTTATTGCAAGCACCCAGCTACCAATCCCAGAATATCTTCTACACTAAATCCATCTAATCAGAACTCCTCTTATTCTATTATCTATACAGACGGCTCTAGAATGGAATCAGGTGTTGGATGTGCTTGTAATATCTTACCAAATCTAAGCCAAAATCTTTTTCAAGGTGAACTCCTAGCAAAAAGATTAAAAATTGATTATTAAATAATTAAAAATTTGCAGCAAATAAACATCTTTACGGATAGTCTCAGTCAGCAATTCTAGCGTTCCAAAATACTAAACATAAATCTGAATTGATTCAACAAATTATCGATACTATCTTACAACATCCTCGCCTACCTCCAAGAATCCTCGCAATCCAAACATCCTCGCCTACCTCCAAGAATTTCATGTATAAAAGCTCATGTTGGAATCACGGGAACAAGAAAGCTGATGCAGCTGCAAAATCAGCCATAACATGTAATAATACTCCGATAATACGGCATTCTTGGCCAAAATCCTACCTAAGATTTCATCTTTCAAAAATTAAAACGAATATCTGGGAAAATTAAATGTAAAATAACGACACAGATAAAAGACTGTATGAAATCGTTCTTCATATTAACGAACACAATACACAATGTCAACCACTCCATAAATTGCTTTCTCACAGGACATGGCCCATTCCCCTCATATTTTCAACAAAGAAACATTTCTACTTCTTGTCAATGCGTATGTGGGGATAGAGCAGACATTAATCATTATATAAATGACTATCCCTCAACTATATCATTTCATATTAAATTAACTACCTCAAACACCAATGCTTTTCTTAAATTTGCAATCAAGAATAAGCATTTCAGGAAAAAAATAGAAAATACCTTAATGTACCTTTTATCCAGAGGAGAAACATTTTGTGCTAATTAATAAAATACAGCTCAGTTATCCATTCAATAATTATAACCTCACAGAGTAACTATAAGTACTTCTATGATGAATTATAAATAAATTTTACCATTACGAATTAAAAATACACAAATATATGCTACAAATGATGAACTATGAAAAATACGGTCTCTTATAAGCCTGATCTTGACGATCTAGCATGATTAATTATATACAGTGACTGAACTCTAAAGAGCTTTATGAAATACTATGACATATTACGAATGAATCTATGAATACATCATTACAAAAGATAAAATGGACTATTACGTATGGACTCTAAATAGCTTCATGAAATACTATGATCTATTACGAATGAATTGATGAATACATCATTGCAAAAGACAAATGGACTATTACGTATGAACTATCAGTAATGTTTGATAATACATGAATGTTTGTAAAAATACTGCAATAAGACGGTCAAAATGGGTATTTTCGCTGAAATATGGTACCCTGAAATTTTCATGATTCCAATACTTCCTTTACTTCTTATAGTGAAGTAAACATTATAAATTAATAAAGTTTTTAAATTAAATAATTTTTTTTTCACCTCAGCCGCCGCTAGTGTTCGGCAGTGACGGCTCAGCATATGACTCAAGTAAATCATTCATTCAGTTAGGTTGTTTATATATACTCTTTTTTTATATATAGTGCATAATGAGCGAATTTGAAATAACGCAGTCACCCTCATCCCTTTCTCTACTGAAATTCAGAAATTTTTTTCACAAGTCAACGCAGAGCAAATCCGAGATTTTTCAATGAAACCTACGAAATTAAAGATTCGTTTAATTGGGAGCTGAGGAGTCGCCATTAATACAGGAAATCATTTGTGTAGGACAAAATATCTCATCTGTTATCAGGGTTGCCGAGGGAAGCTAAAAAGCTGGACTGCTCTGCGTTAAAGCATCAAAAAGAAAATAGCCTCTATTCAATAACTGATGAATGCTTATATTCAAGCGGATATCAGAGCATGAGAAGTTTTTCTTTTGTTGATTATTATCCAGGATACATATGCAGCTTTGTGTATTATAGCGCAGAACAAATCACCAGCTGTGGAGAAAAACTTATGAATATTGGTAGTATGTCTCCAGGTCAAGTCACAGAAAGATATAAGCGAGATCTTCTTGAAGTTAAAAAATATAGAAAATTGCTGATAAGTATATATTAGTTCTTGACACATTCGAATACATTTTAAAGTTACAATACGTTTTATCATTTGAAAGTTTAGCTTAAAGGCTTTTCTATTGCTGATGTACTTTAATTGATAAAACCTTTTTGTGGGGCTTTGCGCTTCTGAATTAAACATAATTTATCTTTTTAAAGTCTAAATAACTTTTTGGAAGATTTTAAAACCTTGGAATTGCAAATTTTGTTTCCCTTGAAGAATGGTACTTGTGCATAAAGAGTGCATCCCTTAGAATTTCTTGAAAATTGATTCCGTTTTACATCAGGTATTGAACCGTCGTCACGCACGCTGTAAATCAAACTTGAGAAATAAACTATTAAAAGCTTTTGCAATGAAAAGCAAACGGAAGAAAACTAAGATTTATTCGAAAGCCACCGCTCCGCCTTAACCCGGGTTTGATCGCGCTGGGTGTCTCACACCCAGTGACTCCTATTTCGCACTTTTTCTTCCCAACCATTTTTCAAAAATAGACGAGTCTTCATGTAGCTGCCTCAAAGGTCATAACCTTGGAAGGGGAGAATCGGCGAAAGAATTCTAAAAATAGATCTCCTTAAATCGCGGGGCTTGGGTATCTCACACCCAGAGCGAGCATTTCTGTAACTGTTCTCAGTACAGGCAGACGTATCTAAATCGTTCTTTCGTTATGGCGCGTTACCGCGCTTATGACGAAGAAATGCGGTATTTGAAAAATTTACTGGATACTGTTTCTTCTGATGAAGAAAATATAGAGGAAGATAGTGATTTTTCAGGTTATGAAGAGCCAGATAACGAAGAATATTGTAGTGATCATGATTCTTCAACAGAAATTGAATCTGATTCTGAAAACGATGTTTCAGATTCAAGTGAAGATAATTATTTTATCGGAAGAGATAACATAACGAAGTGGAATAAAGAGAAATTCAAAGCTAATGTTAGAATTTCTGCGAAAAATATAATATCAAAACTCCCAGGAAATACACCCGTTTCAAAGAATGTAACTTCTCTTGTGGATGCTTGGAACCTCCTTATATCTTCTGATATGATAAAGAAGTTAGTGCATTGAACTAACAGTTTTATAGAATCGATTCGAGAGCATTTTTCACGGGAAAGAGATGCAAAAGAAACTAATGAGGCTGAAATTAAAGCATTTATTGGATTGCTTTATCTCATTGGTTTGCATAAATCATCACATGTGTATATACGAGATCTTTGGGCAACAGACGGCACTGGAATAGAAATATTCCGTACAACCATGTCATCAACACGTTTTTATTTTTTATTGAGATGCATCCGATTTGATGATATACAAACTCGCCAAAGCAGAAAAGAATTAGACAAATTGGTCCCGATACGTGAATTCTTCGAAAATTTTGTAGAAAACTGCCAAAAATCGTACAACGTTGGAGAGTACGTAACATAGACGAGAAATTAGAATCTTTTAGAGGACAATGTCCATTTCGCCAATACATGCCATAGGAACCATCGAAGTATGGAATAAAAGTTTTTGCGCTCGTCGATTCGAGAGTGTTCTATACTTGTAAAATGGAAATATATGCCGGTAAACAGCCGAAAGGTCCATTTCAAGTAGATAATTCTCCCAGTAGTGTCGTAAAAAGATTGATGGAACCTCTGTATAATTCAGGAAGAAATCTAACAGTGGATAACTGGTACACTACTTATCCCCTTTCACAAGAACTTTGGAAAAAGAATATAACAATTGTTGGAACATTGAGAAAAAATAAGAAAGAAATTCCTCCAATATTCTTGAGTACAAAAAAAAAGCGACGCTTACTCTTCCATGTTTGGATTTCAGAGAGAAACGGCTATTGTTTCGTATGTACCAAAGAAGAGTAAAAATGTTCTAAATTCTAAAGACATCACTACTGGAGAATCAAAGAAACCCGAAATAATAACTTTCTATAATATAACGAAAGGAGCTGTCAATGTCGTCGACGAAATGGCTGCGACATATTCAACAACTAAAAAAATAAATCGATGGCCTATGACGATATTTTATGCAATGTTGAATGTAGCTGCTATAAATGCACGCGTTATTTTGCTATCCACTAAGGAACCACCGACTCAGAATCGAACACGACGTTCTTTTCTGAAAAGTTTGGGATTTAAACTAATCGAAGACTACAAAAAGATCAGAAGCCAGCAAACAATGCTTCCGCAAAGTTTGAAAGTAAAACTGGTAAAGAATGAGGACTCTCAACCATCTGCTAAGAAGGCAAAAGTAATAATTAAAAGATGTGCTGAATGTGGATCTAAAAAGGACAGAAAAACAAAATATATTTGTGAAAAATGTCAAAAACATGTGTGTATGGAACACATGGCGTGTATTTGCAGGAAATGTACAGAATAATTGTAAGTAATATTTTAAATATATGTTTAAAACTGTTTCAACTTTTATCTTTTTCTTCTGTTTTATGTTTTGTGTAAATTTTATAGTAGAAAATAAGAAGAAACCACCCTGGGTATGACACACCCAGCGCGTGTAATGCCGTTCGTTTTTCTCGCGCGTGTAATGCCGGGTTAAGAAGACAACGCAATTTCATTTCAATAAAATACTTTTCGAACTTTGCATCTGATTTTGATTGAAGTTCTTCTGTTGCTTCGTTGAATAATTGTATTTAAATTGTGTTGTATAGTTGTTTTGTATTGTGTTGTATTTAGCACTACTGATTGATGTTGTTTAATTATATTTGAATTTGTCATTGGAACTATTGCTGTAGTGTATCTTCTCGTATTGTTGTCATGGATTTCCATTGTCTTGGGTCCTCCTTGAAAGCTATGATCGCTCGTCACCTTTTGCGAACTTGTCCGATTGGATTGTCTTGCTCCTTTTGGTACTTCTCTTGCACAGTATTTTGTATTTAAAGTACATATAGCACAAACGTTTACGAAAAAACCGGTGATTAACAGTTTTTTATAATATTTCTCAGACTAAACATCAAACTAAGTATAATCATCTCAAACTAAGTATACTCTCAGACTAAACATAATTTTAAAAATCCACAGCATAATCGAATCGAAACCTGTTTCCATGTCAAATATATCTCATAAAGAAATCTGAAATTTTTTGAAGTTTGAAGAACTAATTTTCCAATCCAATTGTTATAAGTTGCATTCGTTTGTATAAATGTTAACAAAGGGCTAACACAGATTTTTGATAAAAAAAAGTTCTGAGAGATAAATACTAAGATTGATCCATAGAAATAAAGGGAATATTATGCATTTGTTTGGAAACAGAAACGAAGTATTTGTGAAATTTCCTGAACGACCAAGACGCAGGTTTAATATTTTTGTATTAATCTCTACAAATCTATCATAATTTACGTGGCTCAACTGGGTACAGAAAACTGATTCTGACTGTGAAACAATTGTTCTGCATAGTGTTATAAGATTTTTTCTTAAATTTAAATTTTAATTAACATGTGTGGAGTCAATGCTTGCTCTGTTGTAATGCTCAGAGTTGCCAGAGACTTCACTCATCATTAAACAAGCTGCAAGAAATGTAAAAATATAATTATGAAAATAAAGTAATTTAAAAACGATTGTAATGCCAGGTCACATAATTAATCGCATCTGTATGCTTAACTCTTTCGATACGAATTCTGTCACAGATTTTTAGATGTGTTACTCGTGATCGTTTTTACAATGGCAAGTATACTTTTAAGTAATGTAAAACTGTACTTAAAATTATTAAAATTGCAATTAATGCTTCCATAAGATTAAATGTCGTAATCATGCTAATTAATTGAATGGAAAATGTTTTCGCTTTATACATAAGACTGCCTCAATGGCCTCTAAGGCCTCGTGAGATGGCCGCGCAAGACCATTCGCTTATAGAATTAGTGTTTTTTTCGTACTATGAAATGCTAATTCATAACAGATTTTCCATTTAATACATCATGGAAATTACTATTTTGTACCATCTTCTCGGAAATTATATTTTGTTAAATTGAAATTGCGCAACCGCATGGGAACCTATTTTGAAAATTGGGTTCGCTTCAGTTGTGTAAATCGTATTAAAAACTAAACTATTCGTGAAAATCCAACCTGGCAGCAGATTTTCAAAATTATGTAGAAGATATAGATTCAAAATGACATGTTGTAGATACAGTATCCTTAAGAGCTGTTCAAGTGTAATCGCAAAGGAAGTTTGGTGAAACTCCAAGAAAATGTTGTCTAAGCCATTCTTGCAGTATATAACTGAAAATGGAACTCAAATCTAAAATGATGACTTCTAGTTATAAAAAACTATGATAAAGATGAGCCTTCTTTCCTTTGTATTTAAATTTGAGCAGTTGATGGGGAAAATTGCTGAACGCTGGTAGCTTGACCCACGTCAAATCGTAAAAAGAAGTAAAACCGAGGAATAGTGATAGTGATAGTGACGGAGGACGTGGTTACCACCCAAAGTTTTTCTGTTCTTCCACGCCGCTCTGTGGCGCGCAGCACAGGGAAGGAAGACGAACCCTTCTCCCCGAGTAAACCGAGAAATAAAAGAAATATAGAAAATTTCCTGACAAAACTATATTAATACTCAATACCTTAGGCTTTAACATCTGAAATATCAGCAGAAAAAATGCACTGCAATTTAAATACTTTAATGGATAAACGTTGTCCGTGAGGCCTTAGAAAGCGCCCATGAATGAAACTTAATTTAGCTTTTATAGTTCTAAATCAGTTTTTGGTCGAAAACGTTTAAAACCTTCAAACTGTTCCTTTTGTTAAACTTGAATAATGTGCCTTTACGTATATTCTTAAGCATGCAACCCTGGATAAGGATTCTAGAATTTCTTTAAAATTCTATCAGCTTTACATGAAGGGTTGCGTCATCGTCACGCACACTTCTAAATCAAATTTCTCAACTACGTTCTTAAAAGCATTGGTGGTGATCAGGAAACTAAAAATACGTAAGCACAAAACCAAAGTAAACATTAAAACTTAAGTTTATTCCAAAGCCACCGCTGTGCCTAAAATTGGCAATGCCGTTTCATTTGACAAAAATCACCAGAGAAGCTTTTAAAAATAACAAAAAAACTAAAAGCATAAAAAATACAAAAAAGTTTAAAACCAAAAGATTCCCCCCCAAAAAAAAAATCTAAACTTGATTTTTCCTATCTCTAAACTTTCTCGAGGTAATGTGGCTTCCTTTAGTGTGCATCATGACAATCACTTATACAATTTTCCTATTTCTGCTCGGCTTTTAAAAATAACCAATAATACCAATACCTAATTCAGAAGTCAAACAACAAAAATCAGCGTTAATTTACAAAATTTTCACAGGACTAGTTTCGATGGTTTTACCGAACCATCATCTTCAGCTGCAAAACCGCAAATGAACAAGATAGGAAATAATGATTAGATAAGATAAGAAAGCCTGGACAAGAATAAGCAAGTGGCGCCATCTGTTGGAGAAACCAGAACTAAAACATAATTTCTCTAAAAGCCGAAGGCAAATTTGGATTGGAATTAGGATCGTTAACTAGAACAGAAAGATTTTTATGAATGTGAAATGCCTCTAGAAAATCCTGTTCTCCAATGGAAGATGTTTTTTGAATAATTTTGGCAGCAGAAAAATTGAAAGTGTGATTTTCGGACCAACAATGTTGAGCAACAGAAGACTTCTGTGTTTCCTTTTTTCTAACATATGCCTCATGTTCTTTGACGCGAAATTTTAAGGCTCTCTTAGTTTGGCCAATGTAAATTAAACCACACTGGCAAGGAATCCTATAAATACCCCAGGAATTCATATCCGGAATGGGGTCCTTGAGTATAGAAGTTGGCATTTTATTGATGGGAGAATAAACAACCCGAAAGTTAAATTTCTGCAAAATATGTGCAACTTTATAGCTAATTGATGGAAAGAAGGGAATGACAACAGAATTTTTATAATCTCCTAAAATAAGAGTGTGGCTTTTTGTGTGTTGAGATGAAAATTTTTTAACTGCTTGATTAATAATGTTGGGTGAAAAGCCCCTGTCAATAGCTATTGCTTTTAAATAATTTAGTTCTTCATCAAGGGCTAGTTTGGAGGAGCAAACTTGAAGAGCACGGAAAACATAGGAATAAAATGAAGCTAACTTTTGTTTAGTTGGATGACATGATTTAAAGTGTGGTGGAAGGCAAACCGATGAAGGTTTACGGTAAACTGTAGTACTGAAGTTGGATGTGTTACGTGTGACCAGAATGTCGAGAAACGGAAGAGAATTGGAAGTCTCAAGTTCAAAAGTGAACTGAATAGCAGGATCAATAGAATTCATTGTTGAAAGAACTTTATTTAAATCATCTTTATTACCTTCAAACAGGGTAAAAGTATCGTCTACGTAGCGGAACCATGCCGGGAAGTTTAAAGTTTCAAACAATTTTGATTCATAATAATGCATGTAGATATCAGCCAGGATGGGACTGAGGGGGCTTCCCATGGCTAATCCCTCAGTTTGCTTGTAATATTTATTTTGGAAAACAAAATGTGTTTGTTTCAAACAGAGTTGAGTGAGAGAAATTAGCTCATCAATTTCGATGCAAGAGAAATGAAATTCGCGAAGTCTGGTTTCTAGACATCTTAATGCACCCTCCACTGGGACATTGGTGAATAATGATTTTACATCAAAAGAAACCATGAGTAAATTACTAGGAGAAATGTTTTTAACCTTTTTTACAAACTCTATTGAATTTTTTATGGTGTAAATGTTATTGTCTAATAGAGTGGAAAATCTAGAAACTAAATATTTAGCTAATGGATACGAGGCAGTACCTAAATTTGATACAATAGGGCGGAAAGGAATACCACTTTTATGAATTTTGGGAAGAGCATATAATCTGGCACAATTCGCAACAGATGGGATAAGCGAATGTTTTAAGTTGCTTGAAATGATTTGCGAAGATTTGATCGCAGTTTATATTTTGGATAAGTCCGAAGGTGAAGGATCTTTAGGGATCGGATTATATGGTCCTTCGTTTAAGAGTTTAGTGACACCATCGATGTAAGTGTTCTTATCCATGACGACTATCTGGCCACCTTTGTCGGCCTTTGAAATGATAATATCCGGGTTAGAATGAATTTCACGCATTGTAGCTCTTTCTCTCGCAGTTAGATTTGGTTTCAAAGGTTTATTATTGAATTTCACATTATGAGCGATAAGATGCCTAATCATTTCTTTCTGTGAATCTGAAACTTTACTGAACTTGAAAGCTTTTTCGATAGGAGCCAAAATCTTTGGAATCGAGGGTTTACAGGTTTGTGAGAAGTTAAAATTATATTTTAGAATTCTCTCTTGTTCTTTATTCCTATGTTTTCCGTGCTCTTCAAGTTTGCTCCTCCAAACTAGCCCTTGATGAAGAACTAAATTATTTAAAAGCAATAGCTATTGACAGGGGCTTTTCACCCAACATTATTAATCAAGCAGTTAAAAAATTTTCATCTCAACACACAAAAAGCCACACTCTTATTTTAGGAGATTATAAAAATTCTGTTGTCATTCCCTTCTTTCCATCAATTAGCTATAAAGTTGCACATATTTTGCAGAAATTTAACTTTCGGGTTGTTTATTCTCCCATCAATAAAATGCCAACTTCTATACTCAAGGACCCCATTCCGGATATGAATTCCTGGGGTATTTATAGGATTCCTTGCCAGTGTGGTTTAATTTACATTGGCCAAACTAAGAGAGCCTTAAAATTTCGCGTCAAAGAACATGAGGCATATGTTAGAAAAAAGGGAACACAGAAGTCTTCTGTTGCTCAACATTGTTGGTCCGAAAATCACACTTTCAATTTTTCTGCTGCCAAAATTATTCAAAAAACATCTTCCATTGGAGAACAGGATTTTCTAGAGGCATTTCATATTCATAAAAATCTTTCTGTTCTAGTTAACGATCCTAATTCCAATCCAAATTCCTTCGGCTTTTAGAGAAATTATGTTTTAGTGCTGGTTTCTCCAACAGATGGCGCCACTTGCTTATTCTTGTCCAGGCTTTCTTATCTTATCTAATCATTATTTCCTATCTTGTTCATTTGCGGTTTTGCAGCTGAAGATGATGGTTCGGTAAAACCATCGAAACTAGTCCTGTGAAAATTTTGTAAATTAACGCTGATTTTTGTTGTTTGACTTCTGAATTAGTATTTATTCGGCGTGTTATTGTGTCTTAATAATACCAATACCTATTTCTGCTCACTAATTAGATATTTTTCTGATGTGGAGGTAAATGCTTTTGAGCCATAAGCATTCCGTAACTTATAATCATTGGCAGAGAAACTTTTATATGCATATCGCTCTGTAATTTTAAAATGTATGTAGCGGAGTAGTATACGAATAAACGAGTAAGCAAAAAATTGGTTAAATTGTTTTTATAATAATTCTAATCTAATACTGTAATTTTAAAAATCCATGGCATCATCGAATCGAAACTTATTTTCATGTAAGATGCTGTTCATGAAGAAATCTGAAATATTTTGAAATCTGAAGAATTATATTTACGAAGTATTTGGCGGTCCAACCTGTCTAAGCTGTATATACGTGTTTAAACGTTAGTAAATTCTTATCACAGATTTTCTTAAAAACCTCAATTTTAATGTTTCCATATTAATCCCTACAAGTCTGACATAATTTACGCGACTCAACTTGGTACAAGATTTTTTTTCTTAAATTTAATTTTTATAATCATCACGTCATCAAGTATATTTCTGAATCCGCTCCTGATAATAGGAGAGTACTATAAAATTAACGTATTCTAGAACAGATGCATTATAAACGAGTATAAATGTTTTCCTTTAAAAAAAAATCTTTATAAGAAAAATGAATTTTCATTCGGAACAAAAATGAATGCAAACTGCCAAGTATTGGAATCGTATTTGTTTGGAACTCTTTTGTATTCCAATTTAATATCCCAGCTGTTTACCTCTGACTTAATTTCATTTATCATATAGATTTTATATCTTTTATTAAAAGTGAGTTTGGAATTTTAATTTATATGTCACATCAGATTGGAAATAAAACATTGCGTTATGAAACTAGTTTGTTAAACCGCGGTCACCAAAGTCGACCCTTATTTCGAGGTCGTAGTTGCAAATTATTAAAAACGCTGGTGACTCCATTTGGAATCTCAAAAATTTGCAGTGGGGTCAAAAAGTGAATAAAAGCTCTAAAACGTCTTAACGGATGGTATATAACTCAGCGTCTAGTGTGTGATTGGGGTCGTGAAGTTTTTTTTTTTTTTTTTTTTTTTTTATTTATTTGCATTTTTATGGAGTCGCATTGCCATAAAGTTTCAATACCCCTGATTTAAACGTTTCATATATGATAAACTGTCATGAGCTAATCGGCTTTAATATTTTGAATTTGTTTCTAATTTTAATTTTTACTTCACGAATTAATTACGTTTTTTAAAAACATGTAGATGATTAGTGGCAAACGCTAATTTCCCTAGAATTTTATTTCTTTTTATGTAACATTCCATTTTATAGATATATGTGATTTTTTGTGTCCTTTGCATCAGAACGCATATTTATGGTACACATCTCTGCGATTTGATCAGGATTGATTATGTTTTTAAAGTATAAAATATATTCCTATTCAGCGCTGTATTTGAAATTGTATTTTTTTTCTTGCATTTTTTATGATCTCATGGCATTTAGTATCGCCAGGGATAATCTATAAATGTATTTCTCCTTCTGCTGTCAAAAAAATTTGTCCGCTTTCTGGCATGCTGATAGGGAAGCCGGTTGACACAGCCTTCGCTTTCGAATCCTGTAGAAAGCATTGACTCTCGTTATGTGTATAGTGTTTTCGCGCTATGCAGCACATGAATTTCTGTCGTTTGCTTTGGTTTGTTTTGTTTAACGCAAAGCAAAGTAGGGCTATCTGACTAAGGAGAAGGATGCCTTCGGGGAGGATTATCTAAGAGAAACTGGCTCGTGTAATTGTTACACATGGAGGAAATGCCCATGCAGCCAACTTGTTCGCCTGGAATCGAAACAAGGTCGGAACTGTAAATGTTCAGCGACTTCGCCGCTCGGCCGCTGGTGAGCATGAACTACTCTCAAGCCGAAAGTCTTCTAGCGGAGATGGTAAGAGAAGAAGGGCTGCAAGGTTTTCGCTGGAAGGCTGGGAGGTAAGTCCTCTCAGATATCTTCAGTAAAACTGGAGCTGGAATTTCGCCTTTATCGTGATTGTAATTCGGAACTTCTTATCCTTTGTCAATGTTCTTGGTGGTGAGACCGCTAAATGACGAATAGGTTCGACCACATTCTTCGAATGCTTAAGCAGCAAATTACCAGTTTGCTGAGTTAAACATCATTTGAAATTTTCTAGAACATGAAAGAAAAATAAGTTCCAGCGAATGATGTCTGTTTCATATAGAATTTATTAAGAACAAGTTCACTACAACTTCCGAAATATTGTTACAGTTACAAAAAGTGATCTTAAGATTGAATAGCAACTGTATTGCAACTCAGATTTAAGCAATGAATTCAATCACTGTTTTATCCATTTCATTTCACTTCATTTCGTCTGGAAACCTTTTTAAAAGAAATGTTTAAAAAAACGAAGTCAGATGGAAATGTTCGGGGCGTTAAAACGTTTCAAAATATTTGCCCTTAAACGGAGGAAATCGATTGCGAAATTAAGAATAATTCAATTTAAATTTGTATTAGGTTGATTATAAAACTCATTTTGAGCGATGCAATAGCGCTTTCCAATCGCATCTTTAATATATGTTGAACTAGAAGATAATGTAACAGATGGGATATTAATTTTACAGAGAAACAACACTGAAAATTCTCTCCGAAGCAAATTATGGAAAATTTATTTCAGAATATATTGCAAATTTCAGGAAGTGCATGAGATTTCGCTAATATAACATTTTTTCCG
Organism: Stegodyphus dumicola; assembly: GCF_044657685.1. Lineage (NCBI taxonomy): Eukaryota > Metazoa > Arthropoda > Arachnida > Araneae > Eresidae > Stegodyphus > Stegodyphus dumicola. The sequence continues at coordinate 11,960,189 of NC_140772.1, read as the reverse complement.
CGGTTACAAAACATATTAACACATTTGAGATATATTTCTCATTATTTTTTAATTTCCATCCTACATGCTGCCTTAGACTCTATATTTAAACGTATTTAAAACTTATATTAATTAAATATCCGGGTATAATATATTTCAGAGTTTTTATACTCCATTTTCTGAACTCTGATCAAACTTTACCTTAATTTTGAATCAAATTAAGTTGAATTTTTAAATGAACTCCATAAACTTATACAAATTTAGAGAATTTGCATAAGTCCATCTTCTGAGAACCATTATTTTCTCGAAGGACTGACGTCTAAGCAGAAAAATTACTTTGATTGGCAACGAGTGATGTCTGTTAGAAGGGGAATTTGTTCATTTCTTGACAAATAAACGTTAAGAATTCTTTTAGCAAATCCAAGACGTAACTCTTATCATGTACATACAGATTTCGTCCAAGCACATCGTAATTAATTTAAGACCTTGAACTTTTCAAAATCGAAAAGTTAAAATGGAAGTTAAAGAATTTACAACCCCTTGGATACACAAAAACAAATATTAAACTGAAAGCTTTCAGACTATGTATTACACCCAAAGCGATAATTTTTTTCATTTGCACAAATAGACGTTTGAACAGAATTCGCGCTAATATCCCTCTGGGCTAAAAATATTTAAAAACAGCGTATTTTTTAAATTTCAAAATGAACTTTTCATATATTTGAATAAATATTTATGAGGCATTATTAATGAAAATGAGAATAAAGGAAACGCTATGAATAATCCTCAAACGTTTAGTCTGAAATTTAAAATTCAACGAACCTATCGCAAATGACTGAGTGCAGGGGGTGTCCAGGTATCATTTTAAGGATTTTGCAAAGAATTATATATATAAACAAACGTTATAATCTCATTTTCTAATATATTCCGTCTGAGAGCCCTTTTGTTGAACCATCATATTACATCTTGATTTCCAAGAGAAAAGCCTTTTCTTGAAAACATCCAGGTTGATTCTTCTTCACAATGTCTTCTTCACACAATGTCCAGCCACTTCACACCAGCCACTTCTTCTTCACAATGTCCCACAGTCCATCCAATGTTTGGTGATGCCACGTATAAAGAGCTTGTTTTAAATGTACAAATGCACATTAATCCATAGGAGACAGATCAGGAGATCTAGATGCATCTAGAGGGACCAGCTTTAATTCCGGTTTCAAATCTCATTTCTTCAAACCATAAAGCAGTAGATTTAGAGGTATGATTTGTAGCCTTATCCTGATGGAACTTAATACATTCATGATATTTTGGATAAAGAGATGAAATTTTGTCTTTTAATATAGGTGTTTAAAGTTTTTTCTGATTGTAATCAGAATTAATTTTGATATTTGTTTCAACTTTCCTTACTTTAAGTTTCTCGTTATAAAAGAATCCAGTAAGAACAATAAAACCTTTAGAAAAATTGTTCTTGTTTTTTCTGAACCAATATACTGTGTCTTTTTCTCCTCTTTTTCGGCAGTAAATTAATCTCTTTCTCTTCCAATCGTTATACGTATGTCCAAGCTTCATGAGTTGTAACTACACTGAAGTGCCACTAAATTAGGGATAGACATGGCTATGCAGATTGAATAGAGTGCTGCGCCGCATCTGGGCTTACGTGAGGAAGTTGTGGTAAATGCACATACAGCTAGCACTATGGTTGTTAATAATCAGTGGTTTCACATGCCAGTATAGGTAAACTTTCTGACATAGAGAGCTTCAATATAGGACAGATAGTAGTCACTCGTCGCATGGGCGATACAATTTCCAAAATCCTCAGCGGGATAGCATTTTAATGATCGACAGTGTCAAGAGCATACCGAGAATGCTCGGATGGTGGGAAAACGAACTAGCGATCGGGCAAAGTGCAAAGCACAATTAACTTAGAACAATCGTGGTGTGAGACGCCTCAGCCGTATTGTACATGGTCAACGAAGTAAACATTAGCTCAAATTACCACCTAGCTGAAACAGGCGACAGTCGTACAGTCAGTAAAAAGATCGTGTATCGCTCCCGTCAACATATGGCCTTCGGAAACCGTAGACACACGAGGGTATCTTTCCTATAGCATGCCATCGAGTACCCCTTCTTACCTGGGCAGGAAAATATAGAGAACAGACACTAGTGGACTTGAAATGTGTAGGAGTGATGAGTCTCGATCCGTCTAATTAAGCCCGGTTGTAGGGAAGAGGGTAGTATATAGCTTCCGGAGGCAGAGGCCTTAATCCGTGTAAGGCAGTCTGCTAGACTGCAAAGCAACGGAGTCCCCGTTCTCTGGTGTATAATAATAAGAATACCGATGGAAGGCTGAGAATATGGCGAGAGAATCATAAAGTTATGAATCCGGTATGGCAGATTGGACCTGAACTGGGCCGTGGAGGCTTAATAATGGTCTGGGATGCTTTCTTCTGGTTGTGTTTGGGATCTCTGGTACTTGTTCCAACCTCCCTCAATGTGATTCTGTACGTAGAGTTGATGACCTATCCTCTACATCCATTTATGTTCCTGTCATTAACACGGAAAGGGAAAATCCCAGAAAGATAACTGCGCTTCTCACAGGTTAAGGTTGGCTACTGGTTGGTTGGATGGATAAGCATTCGTCTGACGTCTCTCTCATGAATTGGCTACTTAAAAGCCCAGCCCTGAATTCTACTGAGCATTTCTCCAAATTAGTATATCTTATTATTGAGAAATGTAGAGGATTGAAGTGTTATAGTCTATTCACTCGGTTTTTCTTGTTCAGAATGTCTGTTATGATGTTCGTATGAAATGTCGTCGCCTGGTATGATGTCAGAATGTCGTCTGTTGTGATCGTTTCGTATGTAAGCATATGATTGATCTTATTATTTATAGCCCTTCCTAGGGATAAATACATTACTTCTAATGATATATAGGTTATAGGGCTTCGCTTATTTAATAGGAACACGACCCTGAAATCTTTACCTATCCATATCTGTCCTTAGTGGGTATCATAAAAGTGAAAAATAAATCCAAATGTTGGAACAAGCCTGTGCACTTGAAGTTCTGAATCACATCCAGTGTGGCAATATGTAACAGTAACTTGGGTAAAATAGCGATTTAAAATATCTGAAGCATAACTTTCACATCGTAAAAGCAAATTATCACATTTGTAGTATAAAAGCTTTGGCATAACGTTCTCCTCGTAGGTGCTAGGGCTGTAGCGTCCTCCTCCCTCCGTGTCTTGAAGCTAACGGAATATTGTAAGGGTAGTTGTTGAGGCATACAACAGAAGTGGGCGGAGCATAGTTGCACAGACCAGTTGTCGAAATTTTTAACACATAATACACATCAATGTGCTGCCCCATAGGGCGCAAGATCCATATCGATTTGCCAGCACTAATTAAGGAAATATAATAAGAAATAAATAATGAAATGTAGAAAAAACACTATTATAACTATACACTATGCAAAACTATACACTATGCACATCTTTCACCAAAACTCATTTTGGTGTATTGTTCTTGCTAATTATATAACGTAAGTTAACGTTACGCTAACCAGTTAATTTTATCTTAAAGAGGTGGATATCAAAGATGGTGTGGTGTATTTAATTATGGCAAAGCACACTAGGGCTATCTGCCTAAGGGGAGGGATGCCTTCGTGGAGAACTTTCTAAGAGGATATTAAAGAATTAAAAATATTTTGATATATTTTTGTATTGTGTTTATATTTAGATTCATTTTTACCCAGCCAAAGGTAGATGAAACCCTTTCCATGAGAGTGTAAGGAAAACATAATTTCTGCGCTTTGAAATAATAGGTCAAAGAAAAATACATGTTTTGAAAGTACTTTTTGTATTGAAAAATATTTTCTCCATAGTATTCACTTTTTTTCGTTCTAATAATAATAATCTCCGGTTATATATAGTTATTACGTTTATGTTTTGTATCACAAGAAATCGCCCCAAAAAGAAAAAAATATTTGAATATTTATGGCATAGGTAGTTTAGTGTTGGTTCGTTTTCCACTTTTCCGCTTACACTTTTATCAAAAAATCAGCAAAAATCAGAGATATTTATTAAAAGTTATTAAAACGCTAATTTTCGCCCTCTTTTTTCGGAATGGCAACAGGGATACAACAGCAACAATGGCCTCGTGCCATTATTGCTGATGTAATGAGAGAGAATTATCGATTTTATGCGATTTTATAAAAGAAAAATGAATAAAACAAAAATAAAAAAATAAAATTAAAAAACTCATTCAAATTTTGCAAACCTCGTTTCAAGGTGCACTGGCTCTTGTCTAGATGCACCTATCTAGCAAATTCGTAGCCCTGGGTCTATTATTAGCTTACACTCAGCCCGAACGAAAGAAAGACACATAGAATCTTCCCTCTATTAGAGTTATATATCAGAATACCTTTCATTGTTACACATTCAAAGAATCCTTTTAATAGCGTTCGAAACAATGAATTAACCAATAATTGTCTTAGGCTTTTGTTGAATTACAAGAAAGTTAAGGTATACATTTTTAACAATACTTATAAACCATAATAACTAGAGATACCAAATCTAGTGGTGCTAAAAACTTACGTGTGGAGCTTATTTGCTTAAACTTGCTATTTTTAATGCTGAAATCGAATTCGAACCATTTTTAGAAATGGAGTTCTTTTTTTTCACAGTATTGTGTTACGTTATTATACCAACACCCTTTATCGACAGCTTATTCGGCATACTTATTTGTTTTGCGACTGCCTTTCTTTTATTTTCTCGAAGAGAAGAGAGAATTCGGGAAAATAATGATGAAAACTCTATTAACCGTAATGAACACAAGTTTAATGCCGGAAACAAGGTACGTAATTTAGATTTCCTTGATTCATATGATGATATTAATGAATTTAATGATGATTCCTTTGATGTGGTTATATGCAGTGACACCGATCTCCTCGAAGTTAATAACGAAGCTTTTGATAATAATCTTCTCAATTTGCATATTGATAGTGATACTGACCTCGTCGACCAGTTTGCCAAAGATTTCGATAATAATACTTATGATATGCACAATATCAGCGATGAAAATCAATTTAATTACCTCCAACATGAAACAGAAAACTATTTTGATTTTCCAAAACCTGATAACTCAGGTAATCAAATAGGCACGAATAGCACTATAACCATCTTGAACCAAGAAGAATTCAATTTGAATGCCTGTTTTAAATCATTGGATGCTGAATGCAGTGTATCGCATAACGATCTTGGAGCACAAAGTGACATCGATTCTGGTAATCTCCTTAACACAAATAATGAACCAGGAATGAATGGCAAAGTGGATCAAATAGACAGAATAGATCTCAAAGCAATTCAAGATTCTCAAGAACACCCCGTTGATGTCGTAGTTGGTACCGTCCCTGTTATCTATATTGATGACGAGTACACTCAACATCCTTCTTCGAATCATAGCAAGCGTTTCAAAATTTCAAAGCTAAGAAAACCATTACTAAAATATTTCTGCTTTAAAAAATTAAAAATAAACAAAGGACTTATAGCATATTATCGAGATCTCAGATAAGTTTAATTTCAGTTTACATTCCTCAAAAATTTGTTTGCCATGACACCAATCACATTGACTGACATGTGACTGCCTAAAAATTGGACATTGACTCAGCAATGACTGATTATGTGACGATCTCTTTGACTGACCAGTGACTGACTAAGTGAAAATCTCAATGAGTGACTAAACGTAGGACTTTGACTGTCCAGAGACTGACTAAAAATTTGACATTTACTGAATAGAGACTGAGAAAGTGAAGATCTTAGCGGACCAGTGACTGAATAAAAATTTAACATTGCTGTTCCGTGACTGAGTGACGATCTCATTGACTGACCAGTGACAGACTAAAAATTGGACATTCACTGAACAGGGACCGATAAAGGGAAAATCTCCTCGTCTGACTAGTGACTGAATAAAAATTGGACTTTAACTGAAAAATGACCGACTAAGTGACGATGTCATTGACTGAGCATTGGATATGGACGGAAAAAATTGCCTTTTTCGATAAGAGAGCGGAAGGATATTTTCAGTCCAATCGATTTCGCTACAGCTGAAATGCAAACAAAAAGTCATTTTAAAATTCTTTTCTGCAACTACATTTCAGAACTGTAAAATAAAAATGAAATTATATGTTAACCTGAACTTAAAATGATTATTTGCAGTTAAATATTATTGCTAAATTAATTTTCTTGTGTTCTTAAATTAATTTACTAGTTTACACACCATATTCAGTTATGATGTACCAATATGCTCTATTTTTAACTATAACTTCTCATTGAATTAAGGAAAGCTATTATTGAAACTTTTTTTAGGCATATTTTTGCTTGTTGTCTTGGCTCCCAATTCGAAGTGACCGTCAGCCACTTCCTTTTTGTTTTTCGTAAGTTATTTGTCGGCATTTCGCATAAAAAATCTCCAGATTATCATTAAAACACGAATAAGGATGTTATTTTTATTTTAGATTTTGTTCTCTCTATGGCCTTCATGTCAAAACGTACTAGAAATAATAAATGAGATTATATTGCTTTTTTCAAACGAAGTATTTTCAATATCTGTCCCATAGCAATATGCTCTGTCATTAAGATTGCTAAGAGATTTATCCTGTTTGATTCCTCGCCAACGTGCTGGCTGCATGGGTGGCTTCTGCAGTTTCCCTTATCTCAACGTATATGAGAAAATTTCCCTTAGAACGTTCTCCGCAAAGCCATCCCTCGCGCCAGGCAGGTAACCATCCTTTTCTTTGCCCGTTTCAAATAACCTAACTTTTACTCAAAGAAATCAGTCATGACATGAAATTTGAAAGAAATGAATTTAAATAATTTTTATAAAAATATCTTGATTGGATATATACTGGAAGTTAAAGAATTTAGAACTCCACGGATACACGAAAAACAAATATTAAACTGATTATATTATAATTATAATATATTGAGATATTGAAAATACTTCGTTTATTCGACATAATTTTTATAAAAATGTCTTGATTGGATATATACTGGAAGTTAAAGAATTTATAACCCCACGGATACGCGAAAAACAAATATTAAACTGAAAGCTTTCAGACTTTGTATTACACCCAAATGGATATTTTTTTTTCATTTGCACCGACGTTTGAACAGAATTCGGGTTAATATCCTTCTGGGTTAAAAATATTTAAAAACAGAGTATTTTATAAATTACAAAATGAACTTTTCATATATTTGAATAAATATTTATGAGACATTATTAATAAAAATGAGAATAAAGGAAAAGCTATGAATAATCCTCAAACGTTTAGTCTGAAATTTAAAATCCAACGAACCTATCGCAAATCACTGAGTACAGGGGTTGTTCAGGTATTTCTTTAAGGATTTTGCAAAGATTTAGATATATAAACAAATCTTATAATCTCATTTTCTAATATATTCCGTCTGAGAGCCCTTTTGTTGAACCATCATATTACATCTTGATTTCCAAGAGAAAAGCCTTTTCCTGAAAACATCAACGTTGATTTTATGCCACTATGAAATATGAAATACGTAACAAAACAAATTCCAAATTTGGGCTTCCATATGTCCATATTCGGGTGTAAACATATGTTACTTAAAATTCTATGGCTTTGGGTACCGTTGATATTTCAGTGCAAGAAATATACATGCATTCATACAGATTCTTCATTATTAATTTCTTTAACTATAATGCAAGGCTCTGTTATTTGGTGGCAACTATTTGAAAAGTGAACCGACATTTATACTGAATCAACGCAAAATGCCAAAACGAAATGAATAGTTCTTCTGGGCAAATTGCCCCTTTGGACTAATAAAACTTTTTGTATCTAATTATAGGCACTTGTTACAAGAATTTCTATGGTCAGTATTTTAAAAGAATTCATTTTAATTACAATCTGAAAAGTTTTTTCATTACACCCAAAGGGACGTTCCTTTAACATTTTGTGTGTTACCTTTATTTATTAAATATCATGTTCTGTGCACTTAAACCATAAAATTGCATTCAACAGCAATATCGCAAAATAATTTTAAAATGGTTAAAGATTTAGAATTTCCTATACACAAAGCTCGTGCGCTGGAGATATTTTTTTTTTCATAAAGTGTTGCCGTTGCTCTCTTTGAAATAATTCAGATTATTAATCATAAATTCGTTAGTGTTACAAAATATGAAATCGATTATAAAACCAACTTCAAATTCCAAGTTTGGGTTTCTAGATAACCATATTCCGTAGAAGATTAGGTTATTCAAAATTTGATGGCTCTAGGTACCGTTGTTTTATCCCAATGCGAGAAACATACATACGATTATGGAGATTCTTCATTACTTAATTTCTTTAACTATAACACAGGGAGATAATATTTGGTGGCCACAATGCAAAAAGTAAACCAATATTTATAGTGAACAAACTCAAAATGTCAAAACAGTATCAATAGTTCTTCAAGGCAAATTGCCCCATTGGACTAAAAATAAAAAGTCGTCTGCAAATTTAACTTTCCATAGCAACGTTAATCGTTTTCTTTTTCTTGATCGCGCTCCCGCGTTAGAAAAGTACAATTAAACATGTCACAAAACGGTATACTTTTCACGAAATTGAGTTTGTCTTGTAGGAATGAAGCTTATGTAGGTTGGGCTGTGAAATACTTCGAAAATTGCGTTCTTAAAATTTAAAAAAAATCAAATTCCTTAATGAAATTCGTCTGACATAGAAACAAGTTTCCATCCGATGATGCCACTGATATTTAAAATTATATTAACATTTTTGAGATTGTAATTAATATGATAAAAATTATTTAACAAATCTGTTACTCACTAGTTCCCTCATATACTCATGTGACTTATGTATTTTAAAATTACGATTAGCATTAATATGCCAGTATAAGATTTTTGTTTTCTTTTGAATGAAACTGCTTTACCTATTTTAAGCAGAACGGTGGCTTCGGAATTATAATGACGTTCTTTTATATCTACTGCTTTAATTTTGCTTAGAATATTTTTCAGTTTGCTTTTTACCGCAAAAGCGTTCAAGAATGTAAATCAGAAATCCGATTTTGCATGTGTTTGACGGTTCAGAGATGAGTGATTATTTTTTGATTAGATGTTTTTTATTGGAAAATAAAATAGTCTGCAGGAAGTGACAATAATTAAATATTAAAGCAGTGGAGACTTTTAGGCCGAATTTTTGGTATACAAGTAAATAAAATGTTTGCACAAATGAATAAAATAATCGTCATAGCCAATTCGATGTGTCATATACAGAAATTTTGGCTGTGACCTAATAATAATTTAAAGTTGCCCTCTCAGTGTAATGTTTGTTTATACTCTTATAAAATTTGTTCCTCACAAATGTTTCCACAAATTGTTACAACACTTAAGCATTTCCCCCCCCCTTGCTCAAATTCAAGTTCACTCGGCTCGAAGACTCAATAAGAGACTTCTCACCACCACGCCCACAGTTGGATAATCTGAGGTTACTGGCAAGTAATACCTAAACAGCAGAAACTCAGTATAATCCCATATGTGTCCAAGTATTAGTAATCTCTCACTTCATCTGAGCTGGTAAAGCGCAAGAGACCAACAATAAAGTTCTATATTCACAATGAATTCTGCCATTTTTAGCTATTGTCTATTTTCTCCTTTCTGTTCACTTTTTGAATATTGGATATGGAATGAAACGATCTTTATGATAGTAAATTCTTCGAAATTTTTAATCGTCGGTCCTTTGGTATTTAATTAGAAAAGTTCTCAAAGCAAGACCCAATGTGGAAGCATTTCAGGTTACTATGTGCACTACAATTACATCTGCATCAAGGTATAAAACAAGCCATTTAATCGCTCTGTGAAAGTTTTCATGTTAATGTGGCTTGCAGTTGAAATTCAACTAGTTGCAAACGAATAAAACTTCTAGATTTATTTTTCAGTGGTGTGAAAACAGTATTGATGTGCTTTCAAGCCAGTGGACCGATGAGCGGTTCAGCAATTATGTTCCTGAACACTGGTAATTCGACCCAAGTTCGATTCTGGGAAGAGGTGCTGATTGCATGGGCTTTTTCATGATAGGTCCTCTGTTTAAGGAATATACTAACTAGTTTTTCTTGAAACTCCCTACAAGAAGGCAGACTGCGCACGCGTGCTTTGCCATAATCAAATAATACGCTTATTATGTTACGTAAATGACCTTGCCAGTGGGTATAAGAAATAGATAGACAGGTAAAAGATAAAGATAAACACTTTATTTGCAGCAATAGTATATAAATGTAGCCTAGTAATGTAACTTAGCACAAGCTAGTAAATAAAAATGTTTTTGTCAAAGACTTATGCAATTAAATATAGATTTGTTTAGTGGTGTATTACACTGTTGATCGAAAGTGCACACTGAATGGAAAGTCTGAACTTAAAAGCCCGTGAATTTTATTTGTCAAAGCTCAACTGTCACTGCAGAAACGTTTAGGTTCCTGGAAAATGTAGATGAGAAAAAAAAGTGGAGTAACTATTAGTTGGATAGGTGATACCTGCCGAAGAAAGATGATTTAACAGGAACATGAATAGAAGTAAATTCTGAATAATTTTATAAACTTCTGAAAGGATTACTTGATTTCTTGTTAGCTTTCACCCCAAATAGGTTGCCATATTTTCTATATATACAGATGCCTTACATTCTTATATTTCTATCCGATATACAATACATTTTGTTATGAGATTTTCTTCATATGCTGCACGAATGTTTCCTGTACTACGTATGTGTGGATCACTTACAAATCTCTTAATTGCTTCTTATGGGCTTAAGCAAAATTAAACATTATGTTGCCTATAACCACTTTTGGATTAATGGATAATGGATTTGTGTACTAATTGAATTGCAGTATAAAAATATTTCATGTTTTCTACCGTCGGTTTGTTTTTACCCTGATACCATGTTAAAAAATTTACTATGTATTCTTAATACCTCATAGGATATTTCCTTAGTTAACCGAACTGCAAAATGTATACATACAGATTATAAGAACTCAGAACAGATTAAAATAAATAATTACTTAAATAATTGGTTTCTATTTAAAAACAACAGTTTATTACTCGTGTTGGCAAACGTTCAAACGAAATATAAAATATTTAAAAAAATTACGTGAAGTGAAAATAAAATATTCAATTTTATTCTCTTTCATTTTTCAATGAAAATTGTACAAACCATTGAAACATTTTCAAAAACATTTTTTCTTCTGAAATATTTCTAAGAAATTTATGAAATGAAGTATACGGACGATTGAAAATCCTAAGTGCTGAACAATTCGAATAAATAGAGAAATAATTCGTTTAATAAATCATCAACAATACTGCTGCTTTACATTTTTCTCAATTTTAACACACTGGGATTAAATATGTATTATTATAATAATTCTAATCATCTTCGCGGGCGTTTTGTGGTTTGACGGTCTTACGGACCGCATAGCGTAATTAATACGGGTAAGTTAATTTCTATACTACGAAAGTCTAAGACAACTTTACTATTATCGAACTGTTGCAAAGGACAGCTTTGCCGGCTCCTTGAACTAAAGCCCTGAAGCACATAACATGGTCTATGGCGGGACTAAACTTTTGACGTCACAATGTATTCTCGCATTTACACTACGCGTACTTTCTATTTTCTCCAAATATAACAATAATGAATTATTTATTATTGTAAATTAACGTTAAATTCTTTATTTTAAATTTACATTTCCAACAGTTAAGCTTAGGCATTACTGAAAATCAGTATAATAAATTGTTTATACTTAAAATTACTATGATACCGTAAGTGGATTCTACCAATTATTAAAACCGTAAACAACGTCGCAGACTCTAATACTTGCATTTCATACAGCTTCAGTATTTTCAAAGATTTTTAAGCTTTAGCATTTATACAAATAATAAAAGATATTTTTTAATTTAAATTCATATTGTGGAAAATTCTAGGTTTATCAGTTTTACAAATTACTCTATTACTAAGTAACGGCACAATCGACGATCTTCATTATTTTCTAAAAATTTTAAACTTTATATTAATAAAAAAAGAAAAATATTTTTATTGCATAAGAACATCATACACGGATTTCATATCACGGTTTCTTAAATTCCTAAATCTCGTCAAATTTCCTGTCGGCATAATAGAATTATACACATTAATAAATAAAAAATATAATTACACACAATGAGAGAAAATAAGGTCAGGAAAAAATACTACAAATTTGGAACACAAAGCAATGCTTCACACACACACACACACGTATTATCAAAGGACACATGTTATCACGTCAATTACAATAGCAAAGACTACGTATTAATGTAATGAGGTAAAAGTAACTTATAGGGTCCAAGTTTACAGTTTTGCTACTGTTGAGTGAATTGTCAGAATATCGATATTTATCGTAAGTCGGAAAGCATTAGCAATGGCTGGCCGGCGTCCACAGTTTTGAAGGACAACAACATGGAGGTACGGGACTCATAGTCTCCCACCCCTCTTCTTAACCAAACACTTATTGAGAAGACTTTCGGATCGCCTTATAATTTGAGTTACCCCTTGCCACAAAGAGACAATATATTTACAATCATCCATGCCTTCTCCGGTATTCGAACTCTGAGCCTTCGGTACGGCATTCAGCGTCTTTAACCACTATCCCGGCTGCGCTGCGCCAACCCCCAATATTTAAGGAGAGGAACTTCTGGGCGTATGGGACCGAGGCTCTCCCAACCCTCTATCCCTACTAATAATCTCTTGGGAGGACATTCGGCTCACCGCATATATTTAGAGTACCCCATGACGAATAGACACTATACATTTACAAACATCCATGTATTTTCGGGATTGAAACCCGAGACATCCGGTACGGCAGTAAGCGTCGTTAACAACTGTCACTCTTGAGAGGCATAAAATAGTATGCAAAGATAAGGCTGTTTTCACTTCTAGTTAAATTTAAGGACATGCATAAAGAGTTTAGTTCAAAGTTAAATATCTGATAAGTCTACACTACAGTTAATCTGTTACTTAGCTTACCAGCAGCACATCCACTTTCTAATTTCGCCCTTCAAACGGAATTCCCAGGTACTACCTTTTATTGAGGCAGTGCCCAACCCTCCACTAGCCGAACTAAATTCCTAATTTTAAGCTCTCCCGCAGAGTTTAAATTTGTAGCAATTTCTGATCTGAGCAAAAATTCTGACATGAAAATTGAAGAAACGTACACCTCAAAATGTAGCAGTTAGTAAAACTTATGAATAGTTATAAAAAACTTTCTAAATATGAATGCCGCACCGAAGCTCAGAGTTTATGACATCATTTTTGAATCGAGTGTTTCAGTTGGAAATGAATGAATGATTTTCGTTATTTTAAAAAAGCTGAAGGACTTAAGGTTCTGACTCGGAAGAAATTTGTTTCTGCATAACAAGAGTTACGCCTTTGATTTGCAAAGTTTTGATTTTGCTTAGTTTTCCTTTGTCATGAAGCGGATAGATCTCCCTTCTACAGGACTTCACTCGCAGGGCATTCGAAGTAATCGTTCTAATCAGAATCTAGTTCTGCACAATACTGACTTATACAAATGTCTACACTGGGGATCTTCAAACTTTAGCACATACAGGTTGGCCAGTCACGATATGCTTCGAAGGAATGTCTATATGTATCGCATGATTTACGCCTTCAGTTTGCAAAAAGAATGCTTAATTTTTAATCTTCAGTTTGCAAAAAGAATGCTTAATTTTTATTATAATTAAGTATCTCTCTTCCGTAAGACATCATTTGCATGCAATGTAAGTAATCTTTCTGGTTAGACACAACTTCTTCTATAAAGTAATGTAAGATGTCTAAATGGGTGTACGATTTATGGAATTCATTTAACAATTAAGATTAATTTATGTTGTTCAAAGTTAAGGTTGATCAGATTTAAGGTTCACTTTTTGGATTAGAAAAATTGTGAAATATATTACCTCCATAGCTTAAATTTAAGTACGTTTAAAGTATATTTAAGCATGAATCATAAGTCAGCATGTATAATGGAACTTATAAGATATGAATTGGAAATTTGCTAGTTTATTTGGTAACCGTGAAAATGAATCTTATATTCGCGAAATCTCATGAATTCTCTTGAAATCTGTGAAATACATCGAAGCAAGCTCTTGATACAAATGCTTCGGAGAGATATAATTCAGCATTTTTTAAAAATTAAATAAATTTTTTGAAGCATTATTATCTGGAAGCTGTTATTTTGTTTCACTTGAAGAATGTGCACATACGCATATTCTGGAAATTGTATCCCTAGACAAGGATTTTAGAATTTCCTTAAAATTCGCCAATTTTACATCAAGTTTTGAATCATCGTTACAAATGCTCCAAGTCCATTTTCCGATTTTTGCAGTTGAACGGGAGAATGAAGAAATAATATAAGTGCAAACCGTAGAAATAACAGAACTGCAACTTATGCCGAAGCACTCGTCTTCCTAAAGCAAAAAATGCAGTTGGATTTAAGAAAATTTTCCTCAGTTGTTTGGCCGTTCGTTGTAGTTTTAAACTATATACAGCGCAAGCTTATACGAAAATAAATGTAGCTAACAAATTGACTAAAATTTTCTATAATAAATATAATCTCAATACCTCCATGTAATTTTAAAAATCATCAAATTGAAACCTGTTTCCATGTCAGATGTGTTTCATGAAGAAGTTTGAAATTTGAAGAGCGTAATGTTCGAAGCATTTGACAGTTTGACTTGTATAAGCTGCATTACTTTGTGTAAAAGTTAATAAAAGTTTATTACAAATTTTCTGAAAGTATTATCGCAGATAAATACTGTTATTGATCGATAGTAATGAACGATTATAGCATGAATTTATTTAGAAGGAGAAACAAAGTATTTGTGAGATTTCCTGTCCTGCCTTGCTTTGAAGCATTTTGAAAACACGATAGCTAGAAATAAAGAAGTCAGGTGCATTGTTTGCATGCCTTGGATATAGGGCCATACAAAACTTGGAGATAGTTTTGAACTGGCTAAACAAGATTGAAGAATTCAAGAACACTGTAAGATCTTTGAGAACTGTAGAAAGATTAAATGATTATGAACATGTATTTGATGAAAGGGAAATACAAGGGCATTATCGAAAAAGGTCGAATTGAATGAGTCTAAAAAAACTGGGAAATTTTACTACTTACCCCACTGACCCGTCTTTTAAAGAAAATTCCACCACTAAGTTTCGACCAATTTTTGATGGTTCTGCTCGACAGAAAAGTTTTAATTCACTCAATGATTGTGTAGAAAAGGGCCCCAATCTTACTGAAATGATACTTTCAATTTTGAATTGTTTCAGATTCCCTTACATTTCTCTCATAGAGGTGAAATTAAAAAAAATTCCTTCAGCAATGAAACCTTAGCAAATCCGAGAATTTTGAATGAAATGTGCACAATTTTGTGATTCGCTTATTTGAGATCTCACGAGTTGCCCCTAAAATATCACATCTTGATATTATGCCTTAGGGAAGCTAAAAGTTGGACACCTCTGCATTAAAGCTTCAAAGAAAAACCAGCCGCTATGATGTAACTGCTGAAAGCCTACATTCAAGCGAGCATCTGATTATGACAAATTTCTTTGTCTTTGATTTTGTGTGCCAGGATAAATGTCAATCTTCGTGAATTATTGGATCGCATGGAAAATTAATGTTAGTTCTTTTTTACTTACAGTGGGAGACCCATTAACAGCGGAGGTGTAAATTGCTGAACACCAGTAGTTTGATCCAGGTCGAATCACAAAAATGAAAAGGACGGATTTCGTCAAGGTAAAATTAAATGTAGAAAATTTGCCAGCACAAACTAACATAGATCTTTTTACTTATAGCTGGGAACCCATCAAGAGCGGAGGAGAGCTCACGTGCCTTTGGTCACACCCCTTCCTACATTTGAGCTTCCTGCACTGCCCAGCTCATGCATTTTTCTACCTTCTGCGCTCTTAGTAGCATCTAAATCAAGACAGCCGGAACATAGCACGTAATTATTGCGTGTTAATCGCGGCTTAGAGAGGAATTTGAAACAGTGGAGGAGTAAATTGCTGAACACCGATAGTTTGATTCAGGTCGAATCAGATCTCAGCTTACCAATAGCACATCCACTAGGAAAAGGACGGATCTTCGTGAAGGTAGAAAATTTTCCATCACAACTAACACGTTAGGATTAGATCACGTTTTTATATTTTAAAGATTAGCAGCAAGTGTAAACTGCAATTTAAATACTTTAATTCATGAAAACCTTCCTGTGGGGCTTTAGAAAAGCGCTCCTGAATGAAACATCAGTGAATGCGTCCCTAGATATGGCTTTCAGAACTTCTTTAAAATTCTATCAATTTCATATCAAGTGCTCTGCTATCGACTTTAATTCAAATTTTCTAATTAAATGTAAATATGTTTCCAACAGCAGCATGAAAATGTTATACAATACAAATGATAAAACCGCAATTTATTTGAGATCCACCGCTCTGCCTAAAATAAGCAGAACAGCTTGATCTAATAATTAGGTAGCCGCCCAAGCATGCAATGTTTTTGCTCGCAATTTTAAAATACATGAAGCGAAAGAGCGTACGAGAAAACTAGTGAGTAACAAATTGGTCGCAATTCGTACTATAAATATTGTAATCTGAAACTCTAAACACAATTTTTATAATCCATGACACCATTGAATCGAAATCTGTTGTCGACATATTTCAAAAGAAATCTTAAATTTCCTGGGATCTGAAGAAATAAATTTCCGAAATATTTGATAATCCTAATTTAAATAAACTACATTAATTTTTTAAAGTAAGTAAACAGTTATCGTACAGTTTCTTGAATGTTTATCACAGATAAATGTTGATATTGATCAATAGCAATGAACGAGAATATAATACCTGTGCTATGGCGCAATGTCATCCATAAAATTTCCATCATTGTTTGTTCCATAGTTCCATCCATCTTCCACGTGCTCCAGTAATACACGATGTATATTTAGCCTGGAAAATGATCAAAGAAACTCAAAGATCTCATACTGGGATACTCGCTTAGCTAGCCTGGGTCAAACTGCGGCAAGATGAGATATTTTGTGCTACCAGTATAATTTCTACTAAAAGGGACAACTCATGATCTCCTAAATAAACAAATCACATAATTGCGAAGGTTTCATTCAAAATCCCCGATTTCACTGCTGAAACAAATACTTGAATTTCACCTTGCTCATTGTGTACTCTATGTAAGAAAAGAAAACGCATATACAGAAAATTTAAATGATTTAGTTATTTATTTCCTAACACGAGCACTTAGTGCCTAACACTAACGAAAGCTGACGACCAAAAATAATTTTAACTAATCTAAACGTTATTAATTTATGATTTTTAAACTAATAACACTAAAATCCAGTTATTTTAACATGTTATTTTCATTCTGTGCACAAAATTGTAAATGTAAATTTTGGTTGTGGAGAAACTAATCTGGTTTGATTGAAGTCGTCGTTACTCTCACAAAGTTCTCAAGATATTCATCCGATATTCTGGTTCTAATTTTACTCTAAGTGTGAAAATACTTGTTAAGAAATATACTAGACTGCCAAATAATGATCACATGCTTCGCTATACAGTGATGCGTTACTGATTGTCATCATGATTTGGCAATGCATATATTTGGGAACAACTATTTTAATAATGAAGCATTCTAAGAGTAAAAGTAGAGCCAGAACACTAAAGAACCTTCTCGAGAACTCACTGAGAATTGCAACAACTTCAATCGAACTATATTATTAAGGAATTAGTGTCGCAATACTTAGGAATACCTGGGTCAGGTTATTAATTCTATATTAGTTTCGCAATATTTAGTTAGTTAGGAATAGTTAGGCTATTAGGAATATATTCGCAATTTTTTGGTCGAATATGATATTAATTTTATGATTTTTTGTAAGTACTACCAAAATTTACAATGAAATTTTATATATGAAATGTCAAATGAAATGCCAAAATACTTCTCGGTTGCTGTCACTATATTAAAATAATTATAAATTAATAAAACATTTAAATTACTTTTATGTATATATTAGTTAATTTTTGACCTCATCTATTGCTAGTGTTAGTTAGTGACGGCTTGACGCACGAATCAAGAAAACCACTTAAATTTTATACGTATGAGATTTCTTATATATAGTTCACTCCGAGTAAATTTGAAGTAACGCAGTCAAACCAGTACGTTTCTTTCCAAGAGGTTAAATTCAAAAAATTTGTTTCAGCATTGAAACCTGAGCAAATTGGAGAATTTTCAATGAAACTTATGCAGTTATATGATTTGCTTATTTGGGAGATCAAGAGTTGCCACAGATAACAGAAATTATTAGTGTAGCAGAAAAAATCTCATCTTCAGTTAAAAAGGTTGGACTCCTCTGTACTGAAGCATCAAAGAAAATAGATGCTCTATGCTATAGATGCTGAATGCATGTATTCGAGCGAGTATCTAAATACGAGAAATTTCTGATTCTTTAATTATTTGCCAGATTAAATATGCAGCTTTTTTTGTATTATTGGGGCAAAAAATTAAATGCTAAATCTTTTTTGCTTATAGTGGGCATTGACCAGCAGCCAAGTGGTAAAATTGCTGAACAGTGGTAGTTTGGTCCACGCTGAACCACAAGACGACATAGGATGGATCTTTGTGAAGTTAAAAAATATAGATAATTTGCTGACAAATTGAGTTAATACTTAACATATTGTATTTAAAAGATGTTTTAACATTTGAAAATTTAACAGAAAGTCTTTACTGTTATTTAAATACTTATATTGATTTAAAACATTCTGTGATGCTTTAGAAAAGCGCTCGTGAATAAAATATAATTCAAGTTTTTAAAGCATAAATAAATTTTGTTCAAAGTTTTAAAACTTGTTTCAATTGAGGAGTATTGCATTTCGCTTAATATTCAGAATGTATCTCTAGATAAGGATTTTAGAATTTCTTTGAAACTCTGCCGTGTTTACGCTAGTGCTGAATCGACGTCAGGCACGCTGTTAATCGAATATCTGAATTAAGTCTCTGATAACATTTTCGGATTATAGCAAACCGGTAATATTTAACATCTGCATGGGGCCAACCAGCGGCCGAGCGGTAAAGTCGCTGAACACTGGTAGTTCGGTCCGAGAATCGAATCCCGCGAACGGGCTGGCTGCATGGGTTTTTTCGTGGTTTTCCCCATGTGTAACGTGTATACGAGGCAGTTTCCCTTAGAAAACCCTCCATGAAGGCATCCCTCCTCTTATGCAGATAGCCTTAGTGTGCTTTACCATAATTAAATAAAGCAAATGAAACCAATTAAGATCTGCTTGATTTTGTAGTATTTAACTACATAATCATCTGTAGTATTTAACTGCAAAATCAAGCAGATGTTAAATATTACCGGTTTGCTTTAACCCGAAAAAGCTATCAGACAATTCAGATATTCGGTTTACAGCGTGCTTGACGTCGATTCAGTACTGGCGTAAACATGACAGAGCTTCGTATTTAACTACAAAATCACGCAGATGAAATAAGGGGAGACGAATTTATTTCAAAGCCACCGCTATGCCAAAATGAGCCATCGCAGTTTTATTTAAATATCTGAGCTAGCTGTGCAGTACAGCAAACGCTGTCTATTTTAAAATAGATATAGCGCAAAATTGTACGGAAAAACTGGTAAGTAATGGATAGTTCAAATTTTGTTCATAATAAGTGTCTGTTAAAATTGTAAACACTGTTTTAAAAATACATGTCATCATAGAATCGAAACTTGTGTCCATGTCAGATGCGTTTCCATGAAAGAAATATGAAATTTGTGGAACCTGAAGAACTAAATTTTCAAAGCATTTCACAGTACAAACTGTATAAGATACATTCCTTCGTTTAAGAGTTACTAAAGAGTTATCAGATATTATCTAAAAACGTTCTTAGAGATAAATGCTAGTATTGACTTATAGGAATGAAGGGGAAATTCATGCATTTCTCTAGAAACGGAAATGAAGTATTTGTGGGATTTCCTGAGTGACAAAGTTTCAGTTTTAAAACTTTTTTATATTAATGTCTACATGTGTGACATAATTTACGTGGATGAACTGGGCGCGGAAAATTTATTCTAAATGAGGGAAATTTTTTTTCTTAATTTTTTTTTTAAATCTACATGTCTGCCATCTATTTGTGCACAAAATTTCAATTATCATTACAGAAACTGCAATAAAGCTAAAACTTAATTATGAAAATAAAATATACTACAGCGATTTTGGATGCCAAGTCTTATCAATAATCTGTAACCTCAGATTTTGAATGAGATTCATACCAGTGTTTTTAAATTTTCAGAGGTGTTACTCATGTTCGTCTTTAATGCGAATCAAACTAATATAAAACTGGACTCAAAACCATTAAAACCTTAAAATATCTCTAAACGTATGGCATAAAATTTAGTACCATAATACTTCAAATTAACTAAACGGAAAATGAATTCACCGGCCAGGTAAGATTGCTTCGACCACCTCTTGTTTCAGACCGCTGACTTACAGGATTAGTGTTTTTTGTCTTATGAAACGCTAATTCGTAACAAAATTTCAGTTTAATAGATAATGTATTTTAATATGTTGTATCATTTAATCAGAAATCCCATATCATTTCTTAGCCTAAGATAACGGAAACTGCACGGGAAACTGGTTTGCAAACTGCGTTCTCTTGAGTTGGGTAAAACTTTTTACAAATTTAAATTACCTGTAAACTTTCCATCGAACGGCTAACATACGGAATTATCTAAACCATTTGACGACATCGTGCCTTTAGCAACTAT
This sequence comes from Stegodyphus dumicola, assembly GCF_044657685.1. Lineage (NCBI taxonomy): Eukaryota > Metazoa > Arthropoda > Arachnida > Araneae > Eresidae > Stegodyphus > Stegodyphus dumicola. The sequence continues at coordinate 11,939,361 of NC_140772.1, read as the reverse complement.
TTAACTGCAATCAACAACCAAGTTTGATGAAAATTTTAAAATCTAAAACGGTCACTTGTTATAACTAAAATAGTTGATGTTTTAAACTAATCTGCTTGTCTGAATCAGATCAAACCCACGAAATTCATCGTGGTAATGTGTCAAAATTGTTCTTGTCGTTCTCAAGACGCTTGATCAACGTACAAGTAATAATTCGACTTTTCTCATTTACGCCCTCAATTTGAAGAATAGGGCCCCGGTGTGACGTATTCGAGAATCTCCCCCACCCTTCTTTCCCTACTGCAGTCACTGGAGAGGATTTTTGGTTTAACGGATATATAGAGTGCTGTATGCAGGTCTGAGCGTATATATTTACAAACATCTATGTCTTTTTCGGGATTCGAACCCCCCTTCTTATAGTCTTCCACGATGTACGGCGGTCAGCGTCTCTAAGCACTATTCCTGTTAGGCGGTGCTTCCAGTTTTGAAGGAAAGCAGCCTGAGGTACTGAACCGATTGTCTTTCACACTTCTTTTCCTACCAAAATCCTCTTGAGAGTTACGTTCTGTCAAGAGGTTTTTGATAACCCTGGTCTTTCGCTAAGGCAGCGTCCCTAGCCACCATCCCAGTTGAGAGACATAAAAATAGTCTGACAAAAATGAGGCTGTTTTTTCTTGTAATTAAATATGAAACATTCTTAAACACACAGTTTAATTCAACGTAATTTGTATAAATTTCTGATCTCTTTAAAACTTCTGACGTAAGGAAAGACGGAGAGAACGCCTAAAAATATAGGAGATAGTGAAACTTATACATATTGTCAGAAACTTTCTTAATGTGAAATTCTTTTATGCCTCACAGAAACTCAATATTTTACCTTCAATTTTAAATCCAAGGTTGCAGATTAAAAAAAAAAAAAAGAATGGGTTTTATTTTTTTACCACGATATTTTCAATGACGATGATTTAAGCTGTGAAGTTTTTGAACAGCTTTATTTTCGACCACGATATTTTGTAACACAATATTTTAGAACTGCGATATTTTCTTCCACGATGTTTCATACCACGACGTTTTCGCCTTGCGTTGTTTTTGCCGCGATGTTTTCGGCTGTAACCTATCAAAATCATAATTTAATAATGTCTAGATTAATTTAAGTTATCCTATTAAAATCAGCCATCGTTAGTGTTAGGCAGCAATGGCTCCCCAATTGAATTAAGCCAATATTTTCTACATATTCGTTTTCTATTATACACTGAGTAAATTTGAAATAAAGCAGTTACTCGTACATTTCTCACCTAGAGGTGACACTTAAAAATTTCATCTAGCTTTCAAACCTGATCAAATCCGAGAATTTTAAACGAAATCTACGCGGTTATATGATTTTCTTATCTGGGAGATCAAGAGTTGCCCTCTGATATTAGAAGTTATTTCGGTAGCCCCCACAACATCTTGTACTCTTAAAGTGTGGCCCAGGGAAGCTGTAAAGCTGGACTCCTCATTAAAGCCTAAAACCAAAAAGAGTCTCTCTGTTATTTTACCAGATGAATGCATGCGTTCAAGCGAATATCTGAGTATGAGAAGTTTTGGTCTTTTACTTCCATGCAGGAAGTAATCGCGAAAATATTTGGGTATCATATTTCAAAGAAAATATCTGTTCTGATCGCTATCGAATGCAATTTAACGATGTTTTTGCGTGACATGTGTACATAAGAACAGCATAAAGGACACTTTTTCCCAAAACGGGTGGCAAAAGAGATTTAAGATCGATTCAAATGAGTTTTTTTTTGTGACGTCTGTACGTACGGATGTATGTATGTATGTCTCATAATTCAAAAACGAGTTGTCACAAAACGTTCAAATTTTGTATGTAGGACTGCTACGAAAAGCATATAAATATATGTTACACCCCCTGTTACTCGGCTTCATGACCTCAGTTTTCTTATTATTATATGTTGGTAAATTCTGCATTTTTGATTTAAAAATGATTATGTTGTTCTTGGCTTTTTAATTAAGATATTTATTCCTTTAGTTTATCTGCATGCAATGGTTGTAAAATTATCAATAATTTAATAGTTGCTTAATAGTGGCTAAGTCTAACGATTTTTAACATAGCAGCCCTATTTGTTTACATTTGAAAATTAGCAGAATAGGGAATTAAGTTAGTTTCTGCACTTTCGGTGTCTTTTTCCAGTATGGGACCAAAACTAAACCTGAACTTTAGTGCACCGAAAAATTTACCTTCTTGATCGCTGGCCGAATTGCTTGTTTTTGCTTAGAAACCCTAATTTTTATTGGAAAAATCGTTTTTTTAAGTTTTTAAACTGAGTTTGGTGTTTTTTATTTTTAAATTTTTAATGAAATTATTTTGTGGTTTTATGTATTTTTGCCTTACCCCGAAACAAGCATTGAACTAATTGAATGAGAAATATATCTGTAATGAAATTCGAGGAAAATAGTTTTAATTAAATGCAACACAAAGTACGTATAATTGAATATTCATTACAGGGAATTCATGTGGTGTACAAATCATATATTATTTATTATTTGTTGGATAAATATGCAGCTTTCTGATTTATTGACGCACGTGAAAAACTAAAAGGTTTTTTTTTTTTTTTTTTTTTTGTTAAAATGGGGGACCCACCGGCAGCCGAGGGTTGAAATTGCTCATCACTACATGTTTGATCTAGTTCGAATCAACAAACGATGTAGAATGGATTTTCTTGGATATAAAAAAGAAGAAAATTTCCTGACAAAAATTTTGAAAATACGTTTTAACATTTGAAAGTTTAGCAAAAAGCCTTTACAGTATTTTAAATACTTCAATTGTTAAAACTTTCCAATGAAGCTATAGAAATATGCTTTTGAATAAAAAAAAATATTCAACTTTTTAAAGTCAATGCTTTCAAAAAATTTTAATCTTCAAAGTGTTAATTTATTTTCTCTTTAAGAATGTGCATTTACGTATATTCTTGAAAATGCATTCATATATAAGAATTTTAGATCAAGTCTTGAATCAACTTCGCACACGCTGCAAATCAGACCTACTAAGTACGTTCGTAAATACTCTTCCAATGAACAACAAAGAAAAGAGAACTAAAATTTATCACATAACCACCGCTCTGCCTTACAGAGACAACGCAGTTTAGTTAAAAAAATGAGTGTTCAGAGGACTGACCGCATATCGCTGTAATGATCTAAAATTCATGTAAAAAAGAGTGTACGAAAGAAATACTGATTAATAAACTTCTTAATTTTTTCATAATAAAAGTAATTCAAAACAGTAAACATTATTTTAAAAATCCATGGCACCATCCATTTGAAACCTCTTTCCACGTAAGATGTATTTCACGAAAAAAATCTCAAACTCTTTCAAATATGAAGAACTAGCTTTTCCAACGATTTGACTGTCCAGTCTGTATAAGGTGCATTCGTTTTTTCAATGTTAGTAAAGGGTTACCACAGGTTTTCTTAAAAATTCATAATAGGTAAATGCTGATATTGATTGATAGCAATGAACGAGAATATCACGCACTCGTTTAAAAACCGAAACGAAGTCTTTGTGAGATTTGTTGCTCGAACAAACCTCAGATTTGATATCTTCATAGTAGTCTCTTAAGAGAGAGGAAAATTCATTCTGACTGCAAAAAAATTCATCTGCTTTCTGTTACAAGATTTTTTAAAAACGTTACTGATGTGAACGATAGTGCAGTAAAGTGATCTTGATGGAGCACCTCGATCAACCTTTTAAAAGATCAAAATATTTCGCCACGGGGTATTTAGCTTCAGCGATTATGTAAAAAAATCTTTAAACAAAACACCCAGTAAATCTTTGCTCCAAGTTCCTCTTGTTCTGTGATTATCAAGCAAAATGCATGATTTGCTCCGCTGTCATAGGTGATTGCACAAAGGGCGCAAACGATACACTGAGTTCGAGCCGTAGGGCCAAATGCCGCGAGTATCTTACTATATTACGTGTTCCGTCTCTTCGAAATAATTGACTTGTGGGCCGCCTGACAGTAGAATGCAAATCGTACACTTATATACTGATGTCGTAATTACCGTTTGAGCATAACTTCTGGTAACAAGTTTCAACGATCGGTTTGTCTGAAAGAATAAGGGTAAGATTTGTTGATTCATTAGCTTTGCTTTCTTCGCATTTTTACTTCCTTATAAAAAATAAAGAGAGTATTCCTGAAGTAAGCCCTGAAGGAGAGAGAAAAACAATCGACATTGGACATGTTCTTTAAGCCCTAAAGAAAGGAAAAGGACTGATTAATAAGAAAGACTATATGTATGTATTATATTTGTAATAAATAAACGTACTAACAAATTATACTTGTACATGACATTTTTTAGGATCTCCAGAAGGAATTAATCGAATTCCCATTACCATATATGGTAAATCAAAGACGGTTAATGAACAATTCGGATAGCGAACGTAATCTTGGAACGGATTATGTTTGTTAACCGATCACCCACTGCATATGATTCCTGCTGTACTGAGACTTAAACTTTCAACTTTTCTGGATGGAATTGAATTATCCATGATTAGGGCGTTCCAATATGGAATTTTCTCCGTTCATACTGCCGCGATTTAAGACGATCGGACAAAATGTTAAATTTAAACATTTTGTAAAATATACTTGATGGGAAAATCTATTGAAAACGAAATTTCTAGATTTCCAATTGTTAACTTTATGCTTTAATTGTTGAATTTCGAGTTTATGCCTTTAATAAATATCCGTGAATTTACAGACTACTCTGTGATATTTTAATAGATAATTTTAAATATTAACTTTAAATAATAACAACATTGGTTACAATATTTCATACCTTAATAATTTTTATTCAAATACTTTGAAATTTAAAATATTTTTAAAAATACGACAATTTGCTTTAAAGTAAGACATAAGTATCAGAGTTTTAGGTTAAAGTCTGGAAAACTGAAAAGCTTGTGTCAGTTTATTATCCGGAAATCAGTCTTTGCCTGATCATAATACTTTAATAAAATTTTACGTATAAAATTTTATCTACTCTAAAACTTTTTAAATATTTAGATATAGCCGATTTATTACAGTTTATGTTAAAAACACACTAAAAATTTAAGTCGAGCTCCGATTTTGTTTATTAGAAAAAAATAGTTCCAGGAGACATTTAGCGGAAACGAATTAGCATTTTCGAAAAGAAAAAGAGAACTATTTGAAAGAATTAATAAGGTAAAATAGTAAAATATCCATTCATAAACATTGTGGTGTAGTGGCCGAAACCGCTACACAAACCCGGGTTGTGATGCAGAGTTGAAATGAACTTCAAACTCAAGTTCTAACAATAACATGTATTTTGATAAGATAAAAACATTAATAGTTGCAATTCTTGACAGTAATGGGACTTGGATACATTTAGTCCCGTAATTTTAGAATTTTGTTACAGGAAAAATACTCTAACTCATTATATACGAGGAGCAACTCGCATTTTTTTTTAATCAGCAAATGAAGCAAATAAAGGATATTTTGATACTATTCTTATTACTCTGGCATGCAGAGGGGAGTTATTATCCCTGCTTTTTCCAGATTCCTGAGTTCCGGATTGGGCCTGACGTCTGAGAAAGTCCGTAAATAGTATTTCCCAGATGAGGTATAAGCTGAGGTGGGAAAAGCTTTGAAGCCCATTGCTTTTTGCGAGAAAATGCCAAGACTGGGCGGAGAAGGGGCTGTGGTCAGGCACGGTATAGTTGCTCAACGTGGCCTAAAGAGCCGGATCTAATGTCATGAAGGGGCGTGGCTTGCCAAATACTGCACTAATTGAAAAGATATGTACACTATTTGCATGGTGAAAAAATTTTCTCTTAAAATCAGCCATGAAATGGCAGGTATTTTTATTTTTCAGCCTGCTTGGAGCCGGAGATTGCCTGGCTGATTGGCTGCGGTCCAGTATGTCAAAAACCACAATAAAGGAAAGAAAAGTCTTAATATTATTTCGTAATCAGATGCGGTGCGCTAATTAACAAAAGAAAAAAACAGTTAATTAAATCTTATCATGGAGGCTATCTGCACACTCATTGGCTGGCCTGATTTTTTTGTAGTAGGTGGCCGGCGAACAGGCTTAGAAGCTTATCTTCGCTCATGATTTGGTAGGAAAGTACTTCAGCGAAGCTTGCTGGGTTGTTGATGTTGCGAAGAAACTTTCATTAGTCCTGTTGATGAAATCTTTAATTGGTTCAATGTTCAGGTCGAAATGAGAATGTTTCCTTCGGCTTAATGTGGGGCACCAGTAATTGTGCGAAAAAAACTTATTTTACATTAGACGAATTCTCTTATCATGCTTATCTGAGGCACTAGCCCAGGTTTGCCCAGAATCTGTCGGATCACCGAAAAATAAAACAGTCTTATGCACGTCGCAATACCACCGCTTCGCTTCTAAGAGACAAAGCAGTTCCATTACAAAACGTTTTTTGGAAAGAAATTGCTAACGAAAGTTGTTTATTAGATAATAATCTCAAAACTTTTATTTTATCCACATAGTGGTTGTAATGTGCTTGCAGCTAAACAATTTTATTATGTTATATAAAGAATAATTTGCAAAGCAAAAGTCGAATTGCGACGAAGTTTAATTTTCTGCGCAATAACAAAATTCTATTTCAACTATTGAACAAATAAAAACAAAAATAAATTTAAGCTTGACTTATGTAAAGAAAATTTTAATCTTACACCTGCTTTACGTATATCAATAAGAATTGTGCACTTTTGACGTCAGGCTTCATACGGAATTTTAGAATGTTTCCTATGTGTTTGTCATAAGTTCTACAAGCCAAAATTCCTACTAACGCGTGTAATTATGAAGTTGACGTGATTTTAAAGAAAAGCAGTCTCTGATGACGCACAGGAAATGTTAATATGGTGTATTAGAAGAGATACTGGCATTATCGTCATCCCCCCCCCACACTCGAATTCTGATCTTTCAATAGATGTCGCTTTAATCACAGTTCGCTCTAGTATACCCAAGATCTTAAAGATTTAATTTCGAGAACACACTTCAACACCCTGAAAAAATAATGAAGTTTTCAGATTTTAACGATCGCCCAAAAGGGTTCGTTAATGTTTTTTATGCTCTCGCTGATCTTAAAGTTTACCAGTCTGCTGTTACACTCACACATACTAACCTTTTTTTTTTTTCAGCATCATTTTGAAATTTTAATAGTAATTTTAAAAGCAACATAACAGTAGACGTTTATGATTCCCGATGCAGTGCTGGCTTGCATTTTTCTCGTTTCTTTTTTCCAGTTTTTTCTAATTTATCATATCAATGTTCAGTTCCCTTACTAAAATGGTTTCAAAAAAAATTTTTTTATTAACTTTTTGTTCATTTATTTTATTTATTAAATAACGCCTTCTTGGAGTTTACGACACATGAAATTAATTTCAACAGCAAAATCTCAAAATAATTAAAAACAGCATATCTTTAAAATTTCCGATAGACAGTCTCCCGCTCTGGAGATAAAAATGTTTTATTCCGTACAGTGTTCCCACTGCTCGCTTTGAAATCGTCGAGTTTCTTAATCACAAATTCGTTAAAATTTTACTAAATATGAAATAGATAATAAAACAAATTCGAAGTTCAAGTTTCGGGTTCCCAGGTGCCCGATGTTCGGGTGGTAACCTCAGATGTATAAGTTTACTTCCTGCTTTAGGTAAGTACTTGGAAAAAACTATTTATTACAGAATTTGCTGGTATCTCCGCCATGGAGACTTCCTTCCTGGTAATCAGTAGGGTTTCACACCTCAAAGAAGCTCTGAAGACGCTTTTCACGCTTGAATGAAATTGTTCAGAGAGGTAAAAAAGAAAATCTTGCATGCTATTTTGGTCTTTTTGGATATTAAGGGCTTCTTTGAATATGTGTGGTGGCCTTGTATTCTCAATCTTTTCAAAAAAGTGGAACTTCTAATGAATATTTTTTTTCATTTGCTGCTGACTTTTTAAAAGATCGGACGGTCAAACTGCAATTGGGCTCGGCTTCTGCAATTCGTCACCTTAAAAGGGGTTGCTCTCAAGGCTCAGTTTCAGGACCTACGTTTTGGAGTATTATTGTTAATGTTCTCCTATCAAAACTGGAAAATCTTGCTTGTTGTGATACTATAGCATTTGTCGATGATGTCTTGTTTTGCTTCCAGATTAGGGACCTTTCTGCTACTTTTTTACAGGCACAAGAAATTTTAAATCTCGCCTCCGACTGGTAAAAATTATTTAAATTAGACTTTAATCCTGATAAAACGTGCATTCGAGAGTTTCAGGTTCGAGTCCTGGCAAGGGTATTGCTTATGTTTTATGTCCCTTGCTTCAAAATGACTGTACAACCTAACTTAAAATTATTAACAAAACAAACTTGAGTTTTGCGTAGCCCAAATTTGAAATTTGGAATTTGTCTTATTACCGATTTCCTATTTTGTGAAACTTTAACGAATTTTTGATGAATTAACTCAACGGTTTCAAAGCGAGCAATAACAACGTTGTACAGAACAAACATATATATCTCCGGCGCGCCAGACTGTGCATCGGAAATTCTACAGATATGCTCATTTTAAAATTATTTTGCGATATTGCCCTTGAACTGTGCTATACGGTTTAAGTGCGAAGAACATGATATTTAATAAGAAAGGTAACACACAAAATGTTAAAAAAAGCGCCGCTTTGGGCGTAATATAAAATCTGAAAGCTTTCAGATTTTTTTTTTTTTTTATTCCAGCTCGTAACCATTCTGCTATGAATTCTTACTTGAACACGTTTTAGGTATTAACAGTCAGGAATATTACAGAGACTAATTAGGGAAGAAAATTTTGAAAGAGAGTAATATATATCTTGTAAACGAAACAGAGAGTCTGATGAAAAATGCCACGTATTTTAGATCATATCATTTTGTGGTTTTGCTATAGAGTCGAATTTTATGTACCATAAGTGTGAAGAAAATGATATTTAAATACTAATTTTAACACACAAAACGTTAATAAGAAAGACACAAAGGAAACGTTTTGCGAGTTATCTTACTGAGCCAGTAAAACTAGTGGACTATGTGATAAACTGAGAAAAGAGTGAAAAAATAAGAAAAAAAAATTCATATAATAATACACTTAATACTGCATCGTAAATTCTGAACGCTGCTTTTCTGTAATTTGAATTTTGAATTGTATACGGAAAAGCCCGAAGGAAATGATGCATAATAATTAAGCTAAAAAGGCAAATTTAGAAAAGCTTGGCAAAACAAAATTTGTTTCATTTCGATTGATTTTGCTTTTAAATAAAACTGCATTGTCTCTTCGGGGCAAAACGATTGTTTTCGAACATGTGTTAGAATCAGTTAATAGTGTTTAAGGGGTACTATGTAGAAACGTATCAATTTATGTTTATCCAAGTGAATTTAAAATTACATTTGTTAAGCTAATGCTTTAATTTTAGAAATATTTCGCCCTCTGAAAAAAAAATGGAAGGTTATTCATATAGCATATATGGCAGACTCTAATATTTTGGTTTGATGTATCTCATGTTAATTGAACAGCAAATTTGGATCAACAATAATAAAGACTGTACTATAAATTACAATCTAAACTGTTAAAACAAACTCTTAATAATGGAAATTAAATGCCATTCAACAGAAACTAAACTGTATCTTGGACATAGACTTTATTCTTCTTACATTGAATGGGGAGGACGAATTCTCTTTTCAGTTAATTATCAATAGCAGACTTTCAGAAAGCATTAATTTATAATTAAACATTGAGTGTTGAGATATTAAATATTTTTCATTCAGTAGCATTTCTCACTGCTTATTAAAAGAAAATATCTTTACATCTTATTTTACGTATCGAATTCGGAAACTGCCTATAAAAATCAAAATGATGAAGTCATGATAAAATACGCATTATTTAAATATCAAATTTTACATTAAATTTCAGAATTTTACATTAAATTTCAGAACAACAGACAACTGAATTCATTTTTCCAATTTCAGCAATGAAGACTAAGTAAAGGCAGCAATTAGTAAAACAAACATTATCAAAATATGAATGTTTTGAAAAGTGCTATTTTTTTCATTTTTAATTTCAGTAATACCAAATTAAATATTAAATACAATATTAAATATTAAATATTAAATTTACATGCTGAAAACAAATTTGGTATAAGTAAATTTATAGGAGTAATAAAAAATGAGCAAGTGAATTTAATCTTTATGCTACCTATTCCAATAAATAATATTCTGGTATAACTCGTCTCTTTTACAACAATGTAAACAGTTACTAAACAAAAAGTTCTTTTCTCACTGTCAGTTCAGGTAGAGTTAAATTATCAAACGAAAATAGTTAATAGCATGTTCTAATACGTTTCCCACGTAATGCCTGTTTTAAAACTAATTCCTCTATTCTTTGACTCTAAGCATATTTCACACGCTTAGTCCAAGATGACTTAATACTAAGACAGTCTTCTTAATATAGTATGAGAAGGAACAGCTTCATAATGGTGACAACGCCTCTATGCAAATTGGTCGCTATTTGAAATGCACAAACTTTCATAAGAATGTGCTTACAAAAGGGTTTTTCTTGCACCTATGAAAACCAGTTTGTAACTTGTAAAATACGAGTTTCAAAAATTTTCAACCTAGATAGTAAATTTTTAAATTTATTTAATTTGCTATACTGATTAGCAAAATAAATAAAACATTTACTCCATAACAGTGTTTCTTGTAAGCCAAGGAGCATTTGTGATGGTACGAGTGCTTTGTTTTGGACTTTGGGAGTATTAATCTATCGTTTCTTGCAGCAGCTGCCCATGCAAGGTGCACCGTATATTAGAATAGTTCTAATGGATTGTAGATGTTGTATTTTCTTGGTATTGAGATTAAGTTGGGAATTTCTTCCAGTTAATCCATAAATACTTTAAAAGCTTTATCTCTTGCTTCAGTGATGTGAGAATTAAAGGAGAGTTTTTCATCGAGATAACGCCCCGAGGTACTTTATCTCGGTGTCACGTGATATAACTGCTCAGTCGAGCGTGATGCTTTCACAGACTTGTCTTGTGGAGTATATTATAAAAGAGATGACAGATGATTTTGTTTCATTGATTTTTTTTGTTCCATTCCTTGGTGTACCAGAGCAATCTACCAATATGATTCAGGGTGGCGGACAGTAATCAATATCTGAAACAATTCGATTGCAATGCGGGCAGATTTAGGGACTAGAGGTCAAAAATACAGATTTAGAGTTTTATTATAGATTTATTATGCATTATTTGAAAGCATTTATTTATAAAAATAAACTAAATAAAAAATAACACTTCCATCAATATTTATGAAATACTTAAATTATACGTATATTATGTATTATGTATCAATTAAACGTATTTAATCAAATAAACAACATGCAACTACAACATAATAACAAAAGAAGTCTAGCAAAATCATTCACTTTAGTGTTTCCATCAAGCGCAACTCTAAATGCAACACTTTCATTTACTCCAGAACTCAGTTTTGTTGTTAGATTTTCTGCTATTTCAGTTATTCGTCTTTCAATAGTTTAAGCAGAAGCCGATATGTTTTTTGATTCAAGGTAATATTGTTTCTGGATTTGGTAAACCGCTGAACAATTTCAAGAGTTCTTAAAAATACGTTCTTTAATATATTTGCAATCTGTGAAAGTTTTGCCGTTGGCAACTACACAATAAGCAATTGCGAAAGTACATTCGTCACTTTAAGTCTGGGTACAATTGTTTCGCAGAAAATGTAACTTGTTTCATCCACCAGAAACCGATGCTTTTATAACCTCCAAATTCTCATCGGAATTCTGAAATGCAGACTGATGCTTCGTTTGAAAATGTCTTTGTATACTTAAGGTGTTAATACGATGCTTTGAGACCTAATACGCATACAACACGACTCTTTTATGTACGAATATGCATTCATTCGTCCAAATGTCTTGAAAACCGGAAACATTTGGCTTTCTTTTTTTAGCGGACATTGAATTAAGTATATAGATATGAACTGTTACAATAATTAAACAAACATTATACAAATTTTCACAGTAAAACTAAGAACAAGTCGTGAGGTTAAAAGACGCATGACGTGCATCGATTAAAATTCATACTCCATACTCGTGCATCGAACGAAAGGCTGAACCGAACGAAAGGCGAGAAAAAGTGAAAGGTGGGTCGGTGCAGAATGCCAGAGAAATTGAGGACACATCTCGGAGTACCTGTGGATCAAAACAACGCATTTCCACATCAGAAGAGGAATTAAAAATGTACAGCGTTGGGGGAAAACAAAAAGGAAAGAAAGGGGACAGAAAACAGGAAAGCCTACGTGGCTGATCAGTAGCAGTGAGAGGAGAGACGAATCTCTGAGAAAAACAGAAGAGTAAGAAAAAAAAATCAGAGTTAGTGACGGCTGTCACCTTGATCACATCCGTAGGAGTAGGGATGACGTGCACAAATTTAACAGTGGTTGCCTATTGCAGCGTGTATAATTGTCAAGAAAAAGCTGGTTGTAGCGCCTCATTTCACAAATTAGAATTTCTACATATTTTTATTTTTGAAATTCAGATTGATTTTTGAAAATTTAGCATATTTATAAAGCATAATTAACGTTCCATATAAAGCTAGTGCATGCTTTCAGGGCTGGGCATTTTTTTAGCTTTTCCTATTCTGTAAAGATATTTGTAAATACTTCTTTTAGAAAATAATATTGTAAATCTGAACTAATAGAAAATTTCAAACAAGCAATTTTCTCTTGCAATTTTTATGCTTTTTATTGGTGTAAATAAGTAAAAAATACTAAAATATTTAGAAACGAATTTTTGAAACTTTTGTTTAAAATTCTAAATTATGCTTCTTTTTAAAATTATAGATGAGTTATTATAGCACAATAATGTAAATTATAGCACAATTTCTATAAAGGAATTTTATTTCAATTATATTTTATAATACATCATACTGATAAACACTTTTGACTCCTTAAAGATTTTATACATTTAATTCTAATATTAAAATTGTATTTAACCGTAATAATTAATTTTGCTTGTATTTTATAGAGATTATTTTTTAAAATTTATTTTTAGTTCTGCATAAGATTTTTTTTTATTTACTGTTAGTTCAATTTATTAGCCCAAAGCGACGGTAGCCTAGAAAGGCTGTTTGTTTCGAAGCGGCATTTTGCGGTGTTTTACTATAAATGTTCGTGTCTCCTTGCAAATTGTTGTTACCAAATACTATCTCCCTGTATTATATGTAAAGAAATTAAATAATGAAGAATCTCCATGAATACATGTATGTTTTTCGCACTGTGACAAAAACGACAGTACCCCAACTGCGGCACTGCAAGTGCTGGCGGGTATCCCTCCACTGGACCTTCTAGTGGAGAGAGAATCACTATTAGTAAGGACATTGCGCCTAGAAAATAACGTCTCTCTGTGGCAAAAGACATTCTACCATACAGACTATGAGAAGCGCAAGCCGATCATGCTTGGACACCCTGCAGATACTGATTTATCACACACAATATACATGCAATACACGCCGCCAAATGAGAAGGCATTTGCTATTTATACAGATGGCTCAAAGACGGAAAAAGGCACAGGCTGCGCCTACTGTGTACTCCAAGAAGGAGAAGTGGTTAAAACTTGGGAAAGACGACTGGCAGATAAAAATACCGTCTTTCAGGCAGAGCTTCTTGGATTAAAAGCAGCCATCAATTTGGCAAAATATCAATTAGGATTAAAGGTCAGCATATATAGCGACTCTGCCTCAAGTTTGGAGTCCATCCGAGGGCACAAGACAAGGAGTCCTTTGGTGCAAGATATTCAGAAAATTCTTCTAAGTATCCCACCAGATGACAGACCTATCCTGATCTGGGTTCCAGCTCATGTGGGTATTACTGGCAACGAAGCGGCTGACTTGCTTGCGAAATCTGCTGCCAATGACTCCAGTAGATTGGAAAACGCAGTAAGTGTTCCGCAGTCCTATTTAAAAAAAAAACCACGCTCAATAGCCTTTTTCAAGAATGGCAGAAAAGATGGGAAAGAGAAAGCACAGGGAGGAGAACCTACAAGTTCTTTCCAAAAGTCACGTGCTCAGTTAATACATTCAGCGGAGCACAAACTCAATTCTACACTGGCCATGGTCCCTTCCCACATTACCTCAAGAGATTCGGCATACGAGCATCAGATTTGTGTGAATGTGGTGCGGTAGGTGATGCAGATCACTTCCTCTTCAACTGCCCACAAACCGATAAACTGCATTTAAAAATGCCAAGCAGTGAATACTGGCCGCAATGGGCAGAGAATACCCGCAGCAACAAGCAGACGAAAACTAAAATAGAGGAGGTAATCAGGCTTTGCTCAGCAAGATAATAAGGAATTCTCCCCCTCTCTTGAGAATTGTATCTTCGCAGCATAATTTTAATAGCAATTCAAAATACTACAACTGAATATCAACACTAGGAAAATAGCTCACCCCGTAGAATAATAACAGGACTGTAAGAGCAAAACTATTGTAATGTAAGCATATTACTATCCAGTTTATATGTACTTGATAAAAATAATATTGTAAAGTAGTTTAAATGATATTGAAAATCCAGTTAATGTGTAAATGAATTACAAGTTTAATTTTGATTATCTCAGTAAAAGTACTGTAAATATGAATTCATATAATGTCTAAATGTACACATAGCTGTCATGATTTTATGTATCTATCATATGTAACTTGTACAAGACAATGATTGTAATCAACATATCTATGCTTATACACAGGCCTTGTATGCCCATGTAATATTTATATGTATATTTTTACACGGAGGAAATTTTCCCTTCTGCCAGGATGACTACTAACACTGTAAGACTTTTACAACAAAGTCAGGTCAGTGGTTATCTCAGGCGGCGCTCAGTGAAACTATTCCAGTTTACTTTTGTATTTATTTTACGCTATGACGGGTAAAAGCCGTAAATGTCAAAATTTAAGGGCAAATCATATTCAGAAGCTATTTCCTCATTTACATCCAGATAGGGAGTCTGCGAGATATTTTTAGGAGTACTATGTCCAGAGTATCACCGTACTTTTGCTGATAGTGTGCATAGGAATCAAGAGCTATGAGTCGAATGTTATTTGCTTGTATATGCTATTTGCTTGCCTGTTGTTTTTCTGGCATTCTAGGAGCGATCTTTTGCACTTAAGTCGCCTGCTGATAATAGTGGTGTAGTTTGTAGATGAGAGCAAGTCCAAGTCTTGTAAGTTCATATCATTCGGTGGTTATAAGAAGCGATTATAAAAAATAGTTTCCATTAGTTACACAGTTTGCAAGAATAGCAGTATATACCATATTTGATGGTATAATAATATTTTATATGATTTTTGATTAGGATCGCAGTGCCGCCTCCTCTATTTTGAAAGCTACCATAAGAGATTCTGAGAAAGCATTGATTTGCTGCAATCAGATTTGGTGTATTCGTATACGCGTTAAAAGTCATAGTTTAAATTAGAGAAATATTCCAAGGCTTCCATGTCCACCTCAATTTTTGTCATTATTGATTTTGTCGCTTTGAAATTTTTAAGAAGTTTTTTAGCTTTTACTAGTTCTTTCTTTAACCAGTCAAAGAAGTTTATTTCTGGGGGTTCTTCTTTTCTGCTATTTTCCCAATTTAGATTCATTTTTGGATTTCCTTCTGTTTTCGCGCCGGGTAGTGCCTGAAATTCTTCCTGGTTAAGTTTAAAATTTTGATTTTGCTCATTCGCAGTGGGCTGTGGTTCAATTTTCCTGATTTTGGGGTACATTGCGTAACCTTTATAAGAGGAAACGTGACTTCCGTCGTGAACAGCGCGTTGGTAAGTCTTCTTCTGTTTCCAATAGCGCT
Source organism: Stegodyphus dumicola (assembly GCF_044657685.1). Classification (NCBI taxonomy): domain Eukaryota; kingdom Metazoa; phylum Arthropoda; class Arachnida; order Araneae; family Eresidae; genus Stegodyphus; species Stegodyphus dumicola. The sequence continues at coordinate 11,923,501 of NC_140772.1, read as the reverse complement.
GGCACTTGTGATATTGGACGGGGTCAGGGTTTTCCTATAATTTTTAACAATTATGTCAAGACCTCTTAATTTGTCTAAGCGATAGATTTTCTTTTCTTATAGAATTCTCTTAGTTTCTACTAAAACGAGGGGTAGGTTTACCATCTGTCCGGTTCGGTAACTAGTGATTTGACATACTTCAAGTACTGGGATTCATAATTCTGCGATTTCTTTTGTATAGATTCAATTTTTGTGATAGGAGGAAGTCTTTTAATGACTACTTTTATCGGTTTATCCGAATTTACTGAATAAGTATGGAATGACACACCTTCTAACTAGAATACTTTTGTTATCATGAGATAGTCATATATCCCGTAAGCATGTATATTTAATGTATCACTTTTAGTAACGAGTTTGTCTTTGAGCCGATCTCAGTCGCCGCTTAAATCAGCGAAAAAAATCGAAGGTATATGTCCGGCGGTTTTTCTTGGGTCTGATGTATTCAACATCTAAATCATCGCCTTCCATTTCGTCATTATCAGTCAGTTATGCGAATTTATTTCTTTTTTGCGCAGGTTCTGCAATATCAATATTAGAGCGTGTGTGCTTTAATCTGGGTGTAACAAAACCAACCTCGTCAGTGGTGACTTTCCTTTTCTTGGTTTTTGTGCTAGAGCTTCGTTTAATTTTTGGATTATCCTGATTTTGTAACTGTAGCTGAATGGCCCTTAGTTGGTTAGTTAATTCGTGAATTCTCTCAGTTACTACTTTACATTTTAATCCTGAAGTCGTTCAATTTTCGCGTTCCTTAACTAGATTAGTTCGATAATTGACTAAGATCATAATCACCTAATTCAATCACCTGTTTCCTAATTTCCGCTTCATCCGTCTTTATAGATCCCTCCTTGAATTTACAACTCAGGTTCTCCAATCCCAGTATAAGAAAACGCATACATTACCAAAAACTCAAACAAAAGCTTACGGTCTTGAAAACAGCTTCCAGTGAACCGCAGCTCCGAGAGCGCAACATCACCTTCACAGCCTGCAAATCCAAGTGATAATGGGCAATTATGACGAATGAATAAATGCTGTAAACACAGCCAGATCCTTACAGCTTTAGCTTAAAAACCTCCGAATAAATTTCGCTTAAATATATGACAATCAACTGATGCCAATTGAATCTCGTTTTGGCATTTTGCGTCGGGTCACAATTGAAATTGTTGTTACCAAATATAAGAGCCCTGAATTATATTTAAAGAAATTAAATAAAGAAGAATTTGCATAAATGTATGTATGTTTCTCGCACTGTGAAAACACAACAGTACCCAGAAACATCAAATTTTTAATAATGTAATTCTCTATTCGAATATGGGGATCTAGAACCCAAATTTGGAATTTGTTTTATTACCTAGTTCGTATTTTGTCTAACATTAAAGAATTTTGATTAACAAACTCAAGGACTTCACAGCGCGCAATTGTAGCACTGTAAAGAAAAACTATGCTCCTGCATGCGAGATTGTGTACCGGAAACTTTAAAGATTTGCTCTTTTAAATACTTTTGATACTGCAGTTGAACTGAATTTTATGGTTTAAGTACAAAGTACAGGATATTTAATAAGTAAAGGTAACACATAAAACGTTAAAAAACGCCACCTTGGACATAATATAAAATCGGAAGGCTTTCAGATATTTTTTTTTAACTTTTTATTATTTTTTTAAGAAATTCTTTCGATAAGATTTGCTTAAATTGCTTTGTTTTTTAAGGCAAACAAATTCTTTTTAACTTCATATACAGACATGACTTCTCTTTCATTTGCAAAATTCTGTTGTAAAGTCCAAAAGCGTCGTTTCTGGAATTCTCACTAACCTAGTAATCGAACTCTTTATTTTCAACAACCTCTTTTTCAATCTCTTTACTACCATTAGCGATATTTCCTGAATATAAAATTATAGATGAACTGTCAATTACTTGAATGATTAGCGGGTTTTTGGTCACTGAAGCAGAAACCTTCTCATATGCCATCTTCACTTATTATCACATTTCAACATTTCTTCAATTCCATTTAATTAGACCATTTTTGGCAAGGTCCCCAAATAGTGATTATTATTGCTAGTAATGGTATTATTGACTTTTATTGCTAGTAAAAGTGTCGGCAGAATGCACTCCAGCTTCCTCGTAACTGGTCAGTACGAGTTTGGGACACCGGATCCTATCCGAAGAACACAGTCAAAAGAACTAAAGGGTCTACTACTAAAGAAGCGGTGCTTTTCGCTATTTTTAAGCTTATAATTCGCTGAATTATGCTAATTTTTACATTCCTTACAAGTTGCAGTATATGCTCCATCGAATTCCTCTAAATATTCAAATTCTGACGCTCACAGCAAAGTGCAATTCGGCTGAAGAAGAACTTCGAAATTAAAAGTAGATGTAGAAATAGTTTGATATGTTAGTTTCCTTTTCACAACCTAAAATACGCAAATTTAGTCTTTGCAAAAATTCAAGTACTGTTCGTGATATAAATTTTGCTAATGTGAAGTATTGTAACCAGTTATAGAAAGAGTAATACTGAATAATGTCTTCTCTATGTTCGTCCGCATAGTTTAATGGAGAAGAAGAATCTTCAACCGTTGTTTTTCCAAGAAGTACTAATCTACTCTCTGTCAATGCGATTATAGAGTTAATGGTGCTGATATGTCACGTAATCATTTTAACATATAATATTGGGGAAGTTAAATTCATTTTCTATTGTTGAGCAGCTATGGAAGTGTATGGCACGGCGATATAAAACAATTTATTTGACTATAGTGAACAAGAACCGAAGCTTCGAATTCAAAAAATAAACCTTGTTGAAAGCTAAATGACAGACTTATTCCAGTTATGCAAATATCCACGCCATGAGATTTTAGCAAAGTTATATCATGTCCTAAATGTATGTAATTAGTAATAACTTAAAATATTCGTTGAAAAGTGTTAACTTCTGTCAAAAACTTTCAATTGCCCCCAAAACTCAAGAAATTGATTGTTTATGTAAAATTATAGATCACAGAATCTAAGTTAGCAATTAGATGTAACAAAGTTGTGTTACTTCGGCCATTCTTTATGGGGTTGGAAAAATTCATAAATTTTCTTTGTGTTGGTTCTAGTATTTTTACAGTTATCTTTATTTTTAATCCTTACTTAACGTATTAAATTATTGACATTACATTATTTTCACTATTAAGTAAACTGAAACACATTGATTTAATTAATTTTTATGCACATCATTAAAAAAAAAAACAGAACAGTGTCTTTCTTCAGCAAATGAAATGCTGAAGAAATATGTCCTTCATATAGATGATTCATGGCATTATTAGTCATCAATCAAATAACAACTGGTAGTGCTTAATTAAAATACTAAAATTTGCAGGCAAGGTAAATATAGAAAATTCTATTAGAAATCAAAATTTACATTTGGTGAAAATGAATAACAATACCTACCTTTATTTAACAGGGTCGACTGATAAATCATTCCGTTAGCGTTTAGCTTTATAGAAATTCCTGCATGTAACGTAAGTGGGTTTTATGTCTAGCCTAACTTTATTTTCCGCAAAAGTTATCAAAACTTTCAAACTGAAAAACCATGCTGGTTTCAGCATATGGTTTTGAAAGAAAAAAATGTTCGGTGAGGATTTTTTAATTTGATTACAGATTCCTCCAGTTTTAAATTACCAGAATTGCCTTCACTTGCATTACAAATGGAAGTTCCGAAAAACATCGCGACCATAATTGGTAGCCATCAACGATAACCCAAATACTGAACAAACAATGATTTAACACAACCTCGTAACCACCACTTCGTCCCAAAGAGACGATGCAGTTTCATTTAAAAAAGTGCCCGTTTGTTTGAAATGAGGGTACCTGTAAAACAATTTTTAATTATTTATACTAGGGAAGAGAACGACAAAACTGGTGGTCAGCAATTTCGCTATAATTCATATTTAGCGTAGATTGGATTATATGTATTTGAATTTAAATCCATTACTTCTTTAAAGCAAAGCTTGGCTAAAAAAATAGAAATGCGCATCTCGACTTAAAACTGAAAGAATAAATATTCCCAGTTTTGCGTTCACCAAACAGTGCGATCTACTTTCTCTTTCATTAAATATTAACAAATCCTACGTCTTATAAGGTAAAATTTAAAATCAGAAAATAAAAAATATGGTATCCTAGAAAACGTGTTTAAAGGGAATACAAAAGTAAAACATTACGACTACTAAATTTCAGAACGATCGATGTAAACTGAAACGTGTTTAAAGGGAATGCAAAAGAAAAACATTACGACTACTAAATTTCAGAACGATGTAAACTGAAATGCATTTATTAAAAAAATATTTGAAACTAAAACTGTGAAAATTCCGATTAATTATTCACATTTTAATGCATCAAATCAACTCGTTAAGGGGTAATAATTTTAAACAATAAAATTCAAACAAATAAGCAGAACTACTTAACGTTTCGCTCCACTTAACATTTTGAACGCCAACAGATTAAAACAAAAATAAAATATAGATTAAAAAAATCTGAAAGCTTCCATGTTTTATACTACGCTAAATAAGCGTTTTCTTCATTTACATACACATACAATTTACAAGCACATACCTTTGCGAAAAAAAAAATTAAAAATAGAATAGCTTGAGAAATTCCAACAAACACTATCGCGCAGTGCAGATAAGAATATTTTTTTCCTTTTAGTGTTGATCTTTCAGTTTGTTAAACAAAATTTCGTTAAATGATACTTTTGTAAAAGAAAAAAAGGGCTCCAAATTCGGGCTACGTACAATAACGACACAAATACAACAAATTCACATATAACAGCATGAAAATCGTCTATCTATGTACAAAATTCGTAACACTACCCTCAAATGAATGCAATACTTAAATAATTATTGATTTATAATTATATAATACTTAAATTATAAATATAAAACTTAAATTATTATTTATTTATAATTTAAGTAACAACATTCATTCAACCTGTTTAGGAATATATAAGGACCATCCGAAGGTGAGTGTATTTTCCAAGTGCTTCAAAATAAGGTGCTAAGAATCATCACAAAAGCTCCTTACTATGTTCGGAATAGAACTCTCCACTCCGACTTGAAAATAGATACTATTCAGAACTACCTCAGCAGAATAAACAACAACTTTTTTAATAATATTATCAATGTGAATCCCGCTAATTTCACGGACATTCTTATCTACGAAATCCTGGCTGAAGACAAAAACCTCCGCCCATTTGCCGCCCACCTCTTGAGTTCAGAATTCTAAGTTCCCGTTTTCTGGTTTTCAAGCAGCATCGATCGGGGTCAGTTTCTGGGAGGGTGACCTCCCACGTGACTGGCTCCGACGCATGAACAGTTAGTATTCGGGCTATCCTACACAGGTCATCCGAAGTTTCTTTCTCCGGCCCCTGCTTGGCGGATTCCATCCAAGATGTAGCAGTACAGGAGCAAAGTGCTTCTTTTTCTCTTTTTCTCTCTCCAGCACACTTCTACCTCCACGAGAGAAAATTTCTTTCAGGTTTCTACTCTGTCAGGCCCCACATGGGATCACATCAGTAACTAGCAAGAGCAGGACTTTAATTTCCTGCTGAAAGCCAGTATAACCGCAAAGTTCCAAAGTTCCAAAGACTGTATTTGACGGTATCTTAAAATAAGGACATACGTATATAAATAAAACACAAATTATTATTTATTTATAATTTAAGTAAAAACATTCATTCAACCTGTTTAGGAATATATAAGGACCATCCGAAGGTGACTGTATTTGACGGTATCTTAAAATAAGGACATACGTATATAAATAAAACACAAGTTATTATTTATTTATAATTTAAGTAACAACATTCATTCAACCTGTTTAGGAATATATAAGGACCATCCGAAGGTGACTGTATTTGACGGTATCTTAAAATAAGGACATACGTATATAAATAAAACACAAAATTCTAAAAAACAAAATAATATAGAAAGTTATGGAAACTATATCCGATAAAATGTTTGCAGCTTTTTTCTATTTTCGAAAACTGCAAAGCGTGAACTGCCACCCATGGGAAATAATTCAAAGACCATTAGAATATTTATAGGTGCGTTTAAGCCGGCGGCAAACAGCATCTGAAGCAATTCGTATATCTTTTCTCGGATGGTAAATGTAGATGAGAAGTTGAAATGGAACAAAAGAATCTAGTTAAAATCCTAGATTTAAACACGTATATATACCAATTCTTAACATACAATTCAAATTTATATGAGATATTTTAGTTTCTGTCTTATTTTCAGTTCTATTTAAAGTGACTTTTTCACATCCTACTGAAACTTTATAGTTCTCTAAATTAATTTAATATTACTTATAATTTTATATTTTCTTCTGTCATTTACATTTTATTTTAAAAACCTTAAACAATGAATATTTGTCTAGGCAGGAAAACAGAAACGCATGCGAAAGTGCAAGAAAGCCTCATGGCAAATTTGGAAGACTTTAACACGCAATCAAGTACATTTATTTATAATATATTCTGATAGTAATGTCTAACTATAGTGCAAATTGCCATTACATGCGGGCGGCAAAATATTGAAACGTGTTTAATGTATGATATCTGTTGTAAAATGATGTCCATCGCAAGAAACAGAGTGATGATGATCATTAAAAAAATTTAAGTAATCGTTTTCCATCACACGCAATACTTCGAAGTCGAGAAGAAATGGACAACAAGATTAAAATACCAGAGAACATCTAAATCCAATGCACTAAATGGTATTTAAAGTGTCATTAACGCAGTTTCATTAAAAAAATGTCTAAACTATCTGTTACGGATCGTAAATGGTTCAAGTCATAAGCAATTCAATTTACATAATCATGTCGTATTTAAAACTAGAGCAGGTGCTGGCTGGTGAGTAGCAGTTTTGGCGTGCAAAGTAGCTGAGTGTTCTAATCAGACTGGGATGAGAAGCGATAACATAAGATTACTGAGCCCTATCGCGTGACGTAATAAAGCATTGTGATTGGTGCGAAAGTCTATAAGCAGTATTTGAAGTATAATTAATATATCATTTTGTACAATCAAAAATACAATAAATCCTTTTAAGGATGAGTTGATTAAGCCTCGCACACGCTGTAAATCTAGTTACGTTCTTAAAATCTTTTGCAATGAACAACGGGGATAAAAAAAAAAAAAAAAAAACTTCCATTTACTCAATAACCAACGCTCTGCTTTAAACAGACAACGCAATATAATTTAATAAGTAGCTACGTTTCCCGTTGTATCATCTTTTTGAAAAGTCTATACTTTTATAACGTATAAGTTGAGGAGAAAACTGGTATGTAATATTTTTTTTTCTATAAACAGTAATTTAATAGTTTTTCTGTCCCAAAATTAGTAGCTACATTTAGGAAAACATTATGATGAAAGATACAGGCAACTCGTACAAAATAATTCATCGCTCTAAGGAAAATCTTCATCATCAAACTCTTCTTCCGCGAAACTTGGCATATAATACCGAAACTATATCATGAGCAAGAAATTCCTTAAATATCAGTTAAAATTGTTTTATTTCCGATTAAATGTATCTTAACTTGGCATTTTCATTCATAATTTTTACTTTCCACGACTGTAGCACTTATTTTAGGACTAGGACAAATTTTTCGAAGCGAATTTACAGCTTTCGTACGCTGTTAAGCCACGCCCCATTTCATAAGGATTCTACCGCTAGCACATGACAAAGATTATGTTTATGTGATTAAGCCAAAGCCTCGAGCGATCTCTGCCTAAAGAAAGGGATGTCTTCGTCGAGGACTTTCTAAGGAAAACTGGCTCGTATACACACTAAACATCAGTTCCAGGTTTCACTTTATGAAGGAGGTAACTCACAGTTGTTACGACCGTTTCCTGCTCCATAAATATTAGGCCCGAAGGCCGCTTGACAGTCATGTGTTCGTGAGCGTAGATCTCCGAACAGCAGCAGTGAGGGGTAGATTAAGAGCCGTAGAACATTACAGACCAGGTAAGACATAAATTTCTTCTATCAGATTAAATAACAAGTGTGTAAAATACATAAATATTTACAGGAGTATATACGGGTAATAATGAGTACAAAGACCACTTTTGTATGCATTAAATTTCGCTTATATTCTGCGTAAATTATATCACTGGATTTGCAAAGGGCAGAACAATATCGGCATCTTCTTGCGATGCCGATAACAGGAAAGAAGTCGTCATTTTTCTCGAATCTTGCCAGTCTTATTCTGCAAAGATCTTTAATTTGAGTAAAATTGTCAGAAATGGTGGAAAAGCGCATATCATTAACAAGAGAAACTTGTTAGTGATCATAAACTACAGCACAGTTCTCGAGCTAAATTCTTTCCATTAATTATTATGGAAATCAGAGACAATTATAGAGTTTGTACACATTCGGCTGCATTACTTCCATAGTACTACTCATAAGATTTGCTGTTCACCAGACAGATGTATTCTTTCTGATATTTTTTTATTAAACGTTAAACGTCTGGCTTATATGTAAGTCCTCAGATGGTTGGTAGAGTCTCACACTGAAAATCATTCCCGAGTTTTGATATTAGTTACGTAAAGTAAAATTTAGCCTGTAATAATTTTAAATACCAGATTGTATCTAAATTTATGGCGCTAAGTGCTTCAGACACCGGCTAGCGAAGAAAGATTCTGCTCCCACTTACACCAGGAAATGTGAAAGTACACTGCGCAAAAAAAAAAGGGGGGGGCAGATCTATATCTCTCGTTCTACGGGGCCGATCTACGAAATTTAAATTCCGTTTTACATGTGTCGAAAACGCGACTTAGGATGTATATTAGATTTATATATAGCATTATTCTAACATAGGTATTTTGACACAAAATAGGTCTTTTTTTAAAATAACATACCAGGTTTTTTTACACATTTCGATTCTACGACTCAAATTATGCCCAAATATTAAATTTTGTAAAATCTGGTGCGAAATTTGCGGAGAAATTAAAAAAATTATCATGGCTCTTTTTTTTTTTTCAGGTTGAGCCAAGACTAGTTTTCTTGGCGAACCCCTTAATTAATTTATGGCCACCTATTTTCCTTTCAATTCTTTTCATTGCGCACGAAGGAGGAATACTCCGTCGTTTGACAGGCATTTCCGTACGAGATGGTGAGCGTTACGCCTGTTATTGTACTTGAGTATTCAGCGGCTTCTTTGCTTACAGTTTTTTTTTTTCCTGCTGTAATAGTATACGTTGCGGAAAGTGATGTAACCACACTGACGGTTGTACCAAGATAACGATTAATGTTTATGTAATGCAACCGCATTGACAGTAACACAAGCGTAACTTAAAATATCGAAGATTAAGTTTGAATCTTGCCCTGTTGTCTAAATAAGTTGGTCGCTGCAAAAAGGAATCACTGCATATTTAATTGGTAGATAATATGTAAAAGATTTTTCACTGTGAACTTTTGAAAATTTCCAATGCGCGGTTCTAAATTTACTGTTTGACCTCTTTATTTATTTGTTTGCGCATCGATCACTATATTTTATGATTTTCGTATTTTAAATTAATTCTTTGATAGATTTCTAAATGACTGCAGCTGATCATAAACATTATTGCTGTTCTTTCTTATTGTGTTTATAACAGAAGTGCAACAAGTATACTTTTGCTTTCTATACAGAATAAAATTATAATTTACTTTTCGTTAAAATAACACTCTGAATAAATATAATTGGAGGAATAAGAGCAACAAGAATCGGCGTAATATTCATAAATTTTCAGGTCAAGGTTTCGATGGTTATTTGCACTTCTGCAACTGAAGAATAAGTTTTCCTGTACTTAAATAATTATCATTTAGACAAAGGATTGCATGCGTGACCTTAAATGAATCTAAGGGCAAAATATAATTTTCTGTGAATGTGTGGCCCCACAAACATTTGGATTTCGAATCGTATTTCTACAATGGCGCAAATCAAAACAAACTAAATCGAAGGCTTAGAATTGTAGCTCCTCAAATTACTCACAAAAAAAAAAAAAAAAAAAAAAAAAAAAAAATCTCAAGGCAAAAATAATTTTTCTGTGTTTGTGTGTGTGTGTGTCCTTAAAAATGTTTGCACTTTGAATCTTAGATCCAGAAATTTTCTCATTAAAGCAAATAAATGCTTACATGAATAGCACTTGTAAGCCACCCGTGTGTCCGGACCCACTCTCTTCTGTCATCTTATAGCAATATCGTAAATAAATTATATAAATAATGTATTGTATTTATTTAATTTGGTTTGGCAGGCGGGCTGTAATTTGCCCACCCTTGTTTTAGGGCATGGGTGTCTAAACTATCACCGTTTGAGGGCCGCATTGCAAAGAAAAAAAATTGGCGGGACCGCATTGCGGATTAATTATTTTTATTATTAATATTTTATTTAAATTAGATATGTAGATGTACCTATTTTTTTATTAATTTTTAAAAGCTTCGTTTTACTTAGTTTAGATTTCATAAAGATGGAAAAAATTCAAATTGGATGAATTTGCTTTTGTTGAACAAGTAAATAGATATCGATTTCAATAGACGAGGTTGAAATTCTTAACGCATTTTCAAGATGTTTGTCAGTGAACGTTGTCCTATTTTTGTTTTTTGTATGCTTCATTGTTGAAAAACATTGTTTACAAATATAGGCACAGCCAAAAGCTGAAGACATTAATAAAGCATGATTGTGAAAATTAGGATATTTATTGCGGGAGAGGTAATATTTATAAAACTCCAGTAAAGAAACCTATTCATTTTTTTCAGTTGAATGTCAATTTGCAGTTCTATACATTCCATTTGAAGACTTGAAGGTAATTTACATTCCAGAGTAAATGGAGTAGAAAATATGTTGAAATATTCTTTATTTTTTCGAAAATTTTGAAATCTACTGTCAAACTCATGAATCATATCAAAATTTAATGCAGCATATTTTACATATATAGTGCAACTCACAGGTTTATGTGCAGCCAAAGTACTGAAATGTGTCAAATCTTTTACTTTTATTTGATTGCGCCAAAACATTAATTTTCTTTCAAACGGTGTTATTGTTTGGAACACATTATTAATAAGTTTATTTTTTCCTTAAAAACTCAAATTTAAATCATTCAAATGGTCTGTTAAGTCTACTAAAAACATAAATCTGAAACCCCAGCTTCATTTTCCAATTCACTCACAGGTTTCCCTTTTGTTTCCATAAATATTTTTATTTCAGTTCTTAAATCATAAAATATTTTGAGCATTTCCCCATTCTGAGCCATTCTGTATAATAAATAACATCTGCAAATTCAGTGTCCAGTGCTTAGCTGCACTTAAACAACTTTTAAATTGTTGATAACTCCACAAATATTACATGCAGATTTACGTTACCGTACAAAAACCTTAACCGGAAGCATATTTCACAAGTTCACATCTGTGTAGCCACCGAGGGAGTGGCTTCTAGGATGGACCAATGAGCATCCAGTAATATTTCTGTCATGTCTCATGACCTTTCGCGCGCTTTAAGCAAGATGGTTGAAAATATTCTGCCACGCAATTTTCTGTACAAAATAATTAAAGCATCGTCGATTGCTTCTGAAACTTTCCATTGCGAAATTAAATCAATTATAGGAAATTATGAAGATTTTCTGATGCTTCTGAAACTTTTCATTGCGAAGTTAAATCAATTATATAAAATTATGAAGATTTCACTACTTGGTTGAAATAAATACAAACACATGCTTCGCAAAAATATCGATGTGAAATATTACTTAATAAGTGGTAAATAAGTTGAAGAAAGAAATATGTGATAAACATCTGAGCTCAAATGCAATCTTTATATAAAACTATGCGAATGAGAAAAACATTTACACCAATTATATATGTAAATAGAAGTCAGTACTTTTTATTGCAGTCTATATGAAAAAGATGTTCTATACTAATAACCAACGCAGAATTTTATTTAAAGTGAACTTTACTAATTTGCATTCGTATACATTTAGTGTGTTAAATTTCGCATTTAATAATTGATCACTTTTAAATATACTGTCTACACAGGAAATACTCAACAGAGTGAATTTATCGTATTCACAACGAGTATATTCAATTTATTCATATAATTTTTAATGTTAACAATAGATATAATCAGATCATATGTATTCTGAATCTTACATTTTCAAAATCAAAAGAATACAAGCACTGAAATAAGAAAACACTAGATTCATTGTAACACTTTCAGTCATTCTCAGCTCAATTAAAAAAATACGCACTTGAATTCTCTTAATCCACATAATATGCCGTGAACATCAATCCTAATATTATTGAGTGATAAAAATCGCGAAAGTGAAATGTCAGCGATTAATCAATCCTAAGAAAACGAAAGCACTACGAGATTTTCTACTATTACGCCAAATATTCATAACTGCCAAACAAATGAAAATCAAAACGTAAACAACATACGCTCACATGCTCGAAGATTTAGCGTCATAAGAGCAACTGTTTCATTTTCGAAAACCCTCGGTCAATGATGTGCACTTGTGAAATATGCTAACCGGAAGATAAGAATAACATAATTCAATCATTTTTAAAGCAAAAAATGCACAACTTACAAACATATAGGAATAAAGAAACTGAGCTCAATATGCTGAGTTACAGAGTAGATATATGTATATATATATATTAACATACTCTGTGTGCGGCCGGTTGCAACCAAAATACGAGGTGTTCATCTACATGTTGTGGCAGTCCTACATACAAAATTTCAACGTTCTGAGGCTACTCGTTTTTGAGTTATGCGAAATACGCACGTACGTACGCACAAGACGCCACGAAACATTTTCTTCAGAATTCATTTAAAATCAGTTTTATAATTTTGTTGGGGAAAAGAGTCCTTTATTCTGTCCTTACTTGCGGATGTCAAGCAAAAACGTCATTAAATTGCATTGAATAGCGGTCAAAATCGATATTTTCGTTAAAATATGATACCCGAAATTTTTACAATACTTCTTTTTACTTCGTACAAGGAAGTAATAAAATCGAATAGATTCACTTAAAATTCAAAACGTAAATTCAAGTGTGTGGTAAAATATACCACATGGAAGGGTTTTTAGGATGTATTTAAATACTTTACAAGTTGTGAATTTTTTTGAATTGCAAAGTATGAATTGAACTACATGCTAACTAATTTGTATAGCTATTAATATTGCTTATACTTACTTATTACTTAAAAATCCAAAATTCTGGTTCCGCAAGTGACAAAGACAATTCCCGTCATCTACCGCCATCTAGGTGTAAAACAAGGCGTGAAATATAAATATTATAATATTCTTAGCCTACACGGAGAAAAACTGGGATCCCTATTGAAAATAAGAGAAATAAACTCCCGCACGCTATTTTCATATGACCCGTATTACGAGACGGATTTCGCATCCCGTGGAAATAGCGGGAGCCGTACGCGAAGGATTTTAATCCCTCATGACATACTAACAAGTTTTTATTTAAATTTTTGCCTTAAACTATATCGATTATATATGCGTCAATGAATCGATTATACTTACTTATTATTGATTATTAAATCGTCAATGAATCGATTATATATGAATCAAATTCAAAAATTTATTTAATAAAAATTTGTAGATTTAAGTACTTCCTAATTTGTGATTGGGCCGCATTTTAAAACCTTTTATGCCGTACTTTAGACACCCATGTTCTAGGGGGAAGTTAATACTGAGAGAAATAAAATCTTACATAACACTAATTTACGAAAGAAACTGACTTCATCTATTTTGCAAAACATATCTTCTTGGATTTTTTTTCAAAAACTACGTTTGCCCTTGGAAAGAGGCTAGGACATGAACAGCCACTTTTATTTCTTAACCACGCCTATTAGGATGAATTTTAAACTGAAATGGGTTTTCAAGTGAAATATAATCTAATACAATGAATTGTTATTGCATCCCTAACCACCGGTTTTTCCGCATCGTGTTGTGATACATAACTTTGCAAATTGCTGCAATAGTAGCTTTCGTTTTGGCTTTTCTATTTAATAATACTGCGTTGCCTTTTTGAGGCGAAGCGGTGGTGCTGGTACTAATGTTAGATTACTATTTGCATTGAAGTCAGGTAGATATCAAAACGCCGTGCGTTGCCCAATGTGTTCGTGATATAACTAGTTGTAATTAACGTTTTTCGCCAAATAACGTACACAATAAAGTTAGGAAAAAAACAACGAAGTATTGTATTTTAGTGTGGATAGAAATCATCATCCAAATCTATGATTTTCAAAGTCCAGAAAATAATGGAGGCGAGTTCAAAAGCAGATCAGTTACATTTCGGAGTTCCTCTGCAAAGTGGAAAATACCACCAGCAAGATGTAGTTGCAGGTGTGGAAAAAAGGTAGAAGTCCGAAGAAGCAATGTCGCTGCCATATGTTGGGTGCGGCAAAAGATCGCATTCGAGAGCATACAGAGTCCAGCCGGTGAATCCAGATACATATGGTCTTGCATTATCTTGATGGAACATTACCTTTTTCCCTGGAACTCAGTTCAACGTTTTCCCTTGACAATAGTGTCAACACGGACTAGCATCTGGTTGTTCACCTTACTACCCAGGGTTTTACCATTTCCCAAAACATCTTTGTGAACAACAAAGCATATCCCAACAAAGACAAATCATGATCTATTTGTTAGCCAAATTGCGCTCTGCGACGTTGCCGACGGTGTTAAGTGTGCAGATCAACCTCCTCTTCGGCCTGCATTATTGAAGTAAATCCGCTTTTTATCACAAGTGACGATCCGGTCCAGAATTTTGTCCTTCCATTGAAATTCGAGCAGATTAGTGCAGGCCTGAATACGTCTGTCTTTATCTGTTTGTGTAAGCTTATGCGGCACCCAGCGATTAAGTTTCTACTTCTAGTTTATACGACGCATTAGGCGATTAATGGACATGGCACTTAGAAAGCTGTGGAGTGGTTGCATACTAACCTTCTTCCATTAAGTTCTTGCAGGCCAACTTCAGTAGGTGGGCCAGAATGCTCTGCTTCTTGAATGCCATAGTCCTTATTTTTGAACTTTCGTTACCAAAACTTCACAGTGTCCTATGATATATCATTAGTACCTGAAGCTGTGCCCATGATATGGTGACATTCTGTAGCTGACTTGTTGCAACAGAAATGGAAGTAAATGATGGTTTTGGTCTTCTAGCTTGTTAGTTCCATTTCAGAAACCTCCATCGACAACAGTCATCGACGTCTTAAGAACCAGGTGATATAGTATAGGAGACGAGGCAGACCAAACCAACATATTTCTGGCTCTTCGCCAAGACATCGTATGAGCCAGAGGAGAAATATTTAAGGAAAGTGTATAACATATGCTGAAACATGTATATATTTCGCAATGAACACACAATGAATTTGAACCACATCTTCCGATGGAGAGTTATGCGTTAACAGAATATAGTGTATGGGAAATGCATTTAGTTCACAAACAGATAAAACCTTTAAGTTGTTAAATTTAAAAGAAAACATTAATGTATAAATTTTAACTCATGAAAACAAGACTGTTTTTTAAACAACCTGAATAAATGTCTGCCCTCAATGCAAATTCCGTTTGAGGCCAAATTTTGCAATTCAGTATTGCGGTGAGATTTTGACGTAGGAGAGGGAATGTTTTCATATTTTATACTAAAATAAAATATGAAAAGATAAGAGTGGAAAATGTTTCTTAATGTAGCTGAAGGCCCAGAGCAATGTACAAAAAGTTAAGAGTCGTAAGGTTTGCAAAATTAAAATTATTTTTTAAATTTAAAATGTGAAAATATGAAACTTAGCATAATTTAAAATGTTTTAGCTGTAGGGAGTATGTGTCTGTGATTGATGGTTCCTAAACAAAGGCCGCCCGTTCGACCTTTGCCGCAAGGCATAACGTTACGCTGTAAAATCACTATAAAATCGCTGACGGATGTTTTTTCGAGTCTTTTGCGGTACAATTTTTTTCAAAGCATTTTTTTAAAATGAAACTGCTCTCCTCTTAGAGACAAAGTGATGGGTCTAGTATGTATGTTCGCTAATTCCTTGGTCTTTAGCTGGGTAGTCTTAAGAATGCTGTCCGCTGCCAAATGTTTTCGCGATGTGTTTCGGAGAGTTGTAATGAAAGCAAGACAATTCAGTTAGTTTAAAATTGGCAGAAACTGTAAAAAATTCAAAAAACGTAATCTGGACAAATTTTGCTTTAAAAGGTGCACTTAGAACAGCACGGTTTTTCAAATAACATACAATTATCAATTTGAGGGTTTTGGAAGTTTCCGAGAAAAAGGAAGCGATTTGCGTTTCATTCATTAATTCATTGAACGCTCAACAGAATGACCTACTTTTTCTTAGCACAATATTTTTACGAATTTTGTATTTAGATAGCTAATTTTAGTAGAATTGTAATTAAAATTTTTGTCATTCTACGTGCAATGCAACACGAGACAAGTTTTAAGAAGAAGCTATGTCGGAAAAGAAGAAATACTGGAGCACGTGCGTTTAACATTGACAAAAAGGTTTATCTCGGTAATTTATATTTAAATTGAATAAATGTAATTGACCACTATGTTAGCTGCAAACTTATTTACATCCTCCGTTTTCTTTCTAGACATCTCGAGAAGCAGAATTTACAAGAAAGATCCCACGCGGCCTATTAAAATTATTTAAGATCGAAGAAAGAGCGTCTAAGTTCATTTGTTTAGATAGTTGCTTAGTTAATGTTGCAATTTGCAGATCGGCGCGAACTAAGATAAATTGGAGTTAGCTTTATCTTTAGATAACGCTTTCCACTGTGTTGTATTTTAGCGGTTTTAGTAGTTTAAAGTATAACTGCCGATAATATTGCATGATATTTTGAACACTTGTACGAATACTTGTGAGGAAAATTCGGGCATTCTGTTATATTTCTTTTGCTAAGAATAAATTTTATTAATGTTCATTGACTTATGCATTCAGTCTATTACGCACCCGCAAGCACGCAACAATATATTACCAACAGCAATACATTAACACATTTCTTCGAATACCGAAAAAAACTAATTACGAAGTAAAATCTGCTTTGTGGAGATAACATTTGTTCTTTTAAAGACTCGTGATATGGACATAATCGAAATAGGTCTTATAGTTGAAGCATCCAACCAGGTTCTATATTTGATTTCGCTGCTTCAGCATTTATTCACTGCAGAGAAATTTGTTTTATATTGCTGTGCTAAACAATCTCTAGCTGCTCAACTTTGTACTATCAAAACAGGCAGTAATTAGAAATAGTTCTATGTTGGACTGATCATGGACTATATTAGCCCCGTTCCCTTTTACAATCGTTGGGACAAAAAGTGGATTAGTACTACTAAATCTACATTTTTTTCCCTCAGCCAAGTGTTTCATAAAGAACAAGCTCGCAAGGAAATGTGGGTTCAATATACATATCATTTCTCCCGAAATATTTAAAAGGATCAATCAAAAGAGAGCATTATCCAAGGTATCTTAAAGTGTTGTTGAGAATCCTGTGACCAACGAGAGATTGTGCCGAGGTCCTTGTGAACATGTGGGTTCATGGTTGCGGACATACATATGGCAGGCTTCCGAAAAATTCCAATTACGTGCCGATGAATAATATGCTGGAAAAGAACTATCTATGATACAAAATGTATAGAATATGTATACTTAACAACACGTTACACTACCACTTAGAAAAATATTCAAAATATTTATATCACATATGTCAATGACGTATGTTAAAGTCGTGGACGACAGTTTTCTAATAACATTTTCTATAATAAGCATAAGATTCAATCATTTTGCTTTAAGATGCACTCCTCTTCGAATGTATGAATGCCACCAAAACGCCTACATCAATTTAGCCAATCCAACCTAAAGAGCAAAACCTGATAGAAAATTGAATTTGTGCATTTTAACAATTGTATGCTCCCTTCACATTAGTTAAAGTTTATCAGCATATATTAAAGCTTACAGAGATAAATGATTATTTTAATAAATGGTAACCATCCAAATATTATACATTTCTTCAGATATAGACGCGAAGAATTTCAAGAGGGTGGATCCAAATAAAAGGCTACAAGGGTTAAAAAAACTATTTGTTAAAGTTATTTGTCTATATGTCAACAACAAAAGTTGTATGCAGTCTATCTAGATAGACTGCATACAACTATATCTATTAGGCCTAGCCTAAAGGAGTATACAGGTAAAAGTTTGTATAAATTGCACTTACCGTTTTAATTCTGTGGGTGTTCCATAAGGTGGAACACTGCGCCGCCTGAGATTTTAAAAGTGCGACTAAGTGAGCATTGCAGTTTTATTAGTCACATCATTTCTCCAAAAAAAAAAAAAAAAAAAAAAAAAAACTGTGAAACCTCTGTGAGAAATACACTGTTCTGCACTGAGAACGTATCAAGTTAAATTTTGGATGAATACAGCTAAGCAACATTTAGCTGAAAAATTTCCTTTTCCAAAATTTCTAAATTAGAAGGTGGAGAAAATTCATTTCCCAGATTTGTTAACATGCTCCTGAGAGTTCTGATTATCCGCGTAGCATTAATCAGATTGAAGAAATTTTAAACTAAACTTTTCTTTCTTGCTTTCAAATAAGAATATGATTTGCTTATTCGCACGTTGTGTTTTCATTCTTTGGCTTCATTACGTGTTGCAGAAATTGTAAGTTTATAATTTTTAAGTAAAGATCTTGGTTCTTTGTATGAAGTAATACATTTCATTATACTATCTGATTTTGTTAAAAAGATGAATGCTATCTGCCTGCGGAAATTAATTTTCCGAATACTACTCCTAAATCGAAACTCAGATTTGATGCTCTATCCGGGTTTATATCCGGGTTCTATCCGGGCTCTATTCGGGGTTAATTAAGTTAATTAATTCATATTCTGGTCTTCTATGTATACTATATACATTTAAATTTGAACATTTTCTTGCACCTTATTTTATAAATATCTTTTATTTTTCAACTTCTACTTTATTAATTTTGAAAATACTGCATTTTTTATTATGTTTGTAACGATTACTTAGAGTTATATTTAATACATTTTGCAAAGATTAAATGCTTATACAAATAGATTTGAATTAACACGCATGAAAACGAGGGTGTTGGGGGATACCTTGCTCAAGTAATATAGAAAAAAAAGTTTACTACTACTTAATTTACCAGAGAAAAAAAATTGTTACTACTATTCAATTTGGCAATAATATCTCAAGATACTTCTTACTTGAGTTAATAACGAAACACTTTCGCATTTATTAATTATTGTGAATTGAACTTGCTTGGTTTGTTCCCCTTGCAAAGTCAAACAATTTCCGATTAATGAGGATAATTACTTGGTTTATTAATTTCCTTTTCAAAATTTCCATTTCTATTTTTCATGATTCAAATTCAGTTTACTTAAAAATATTATTAGGAGATAATACACTCAATATTATTATTATATTACTTTGCAGCTATTGCGCAAGTATTAGGAATTTTATTTTGATTTCAATAAATTTAATCAAATATATAGTTTTATGTATATTATATCTCTATTGAAAATAATCATTTTAAAATGTAGTGCTGATACTAAGGTTTTTCAGTTTTGCTTAGATGGCACGCCTTAGGCAAAAGGTTAAGGACCGTTGTGTTAGATTGTTGTTCGCTTTCTTCCTAGGATGTCTAGAATTCATTTAGTTGCGTACGTTTCCGATATATTTCGGAACTTTGATTTGTATTGTTAGTGATAGCATTTCACTTTAAAAATTCGGAGAAATTGTAACAAAATTTTTAAATTCTCATCTGGACATTTTTTTCTCGCAAAATATACAATTTAACAGATATGGTTTTTCGATTGACATACAACTAGCAATTTGAGAGTTTTGGAAGCTTTTACGGAAAAAGAAGTTAGGCTAGATATAATCCGAGTTCCTTTTCATTCGGGAATTTACTTAATGCGAAAAGGTGTTATATAATTTCCTCTGCAACTCGGTATTATGTCTGGTCTAACTTCATTTTTCGTTAAAGTTACCAAACTCTCAAATCGCTTATTGTTTGTTCAATTGAAAAACTTTGCTAGTTTAAGCATACTTTGGGAAAATCTCCAAGTTAATTTTTTTTGTTTGGTGTTTTCCGTCAATTTTAAATTAATTGAATTATCGTCATTCATGTTGCAAATAACAGCTTCAAAACAAAAGCAAATACATTTAACAGCCAAAAGCATTCTAAAGACAACTTAGTTGAAACGCAGATAATAAGGAACTTTATATATTAAACCACCGCTTTCTTTCAAAGAGACAAAGCAGTTTTAAAAAAATATATCAATATTTCGTCCGAATGTGTGCTATGTCAATGCCAATGATCAAAAATTACGAAGTGCCTATGGGTCAAAACCATGTACCTCCGCATCATAATTAATAAATAGTGAGCAGAAGTAGGAAAAATGCATAAGTGCTTAATTTGATGCTCAATAGAGGGAGCCACAGGGTCAGGAAAGGTTAGGGATAGCGAGAAAAACAAAACTTAAACATCGTTAGTATTTTTATGAGTTTTTATTTTAGGATTTTGTAATTTTTTGTACTGTTATACGAGGGCTATCCAGAAAGTAGATTACGTTTTGGAATAAAAAAATAAACAAAGTATAGGAAACAAATTTTATTATATACAGATGAAAGCCACACTCAAATACTACTTTTCTACATAGTCACCATACAAATTAAGGCATTTATCGTAGCGATGTACGAGCTTGGAAATTCCTTCGTCGAAAAATTCGGCCGCCTGCGCCTTCAACCACTTCGTTACCTCTTCTTGCAGCTGTGCGTCTTCATCAAAACGCTGCATAGCCAGCCACTTCTTCATTGCTGGGAATAGGTGGAAGTCGCTCGGTGCCAGGTCGGGACTGTACGGCGGATGAGGAAACAACTCCCACTTAAAAGATTCAAGAACTTTACGAGTGACATTTGCCGTGTGGGGCCGGGCGTTGTCGTGAATCAACAAGATCTTAGAGCTCAACATTCCTCTGCGCTTGTTTTGAATTGCTCTTCTGAGTTTTTGGAGAGTTTGGCAATACCTTTGAGAGTTTATTGTAGTGCCTCTTTCCAGGAAGTCCACCAAAATTACACCTTTTCTGTCCCAAAAAACAGTCGCCATCATCTTCCTTGCCGACATTGTTTGCATGCATTTCTTGGGTTTTTGGGGAGAACTTGTGTGCCCCCACTGCATTGATTGCAATTTCGTTTCACAGTTCACATGTTTCACCCATGTTTCGTCACCAGTAACGATGCGATCGAGTAAAGAGTCACCATCCTTATGGTAAGCGTCCAAAAAGTTCAACGCTGCAGCCATTCGCTGATTTTTGTGGTCCTCTGTCAAGATTTTTGGAATCCATCTTGCACAAAACTTGTGGTAACCAAGCTTTTCGCTGATGATTTCGTGCAACAAACTTCGCGAAATTTGTGGAAAACTCAAAGAAAGTTCCGTTATTGTGAAATTTCGATTTTCACGGACTTTAGCATCGACTTTTTCGAGAAGTTCGGCGGTCACTATGCTGGGTCTCCCACTTCGATCTTTGTCGTGAACATTGGTTCGGCCATTTTGAAATCTTATGACCCACTGACGCACTCCACCTTCAGTGATAATGTTGTCCCCATACACTTCACGAAGCTGCCGATAGATTTCTATCGGTTTACAGTTTTTTGCAGTCAGAAACCTTATTACTGAGCGCACCTCGCGGGATTTTCAATTAACGCAGACATTTCAAACCGTCACAGTATCTGAACGGAGCACAGCACGAACCTCTCACTAGCACGGCTAGATGCAGACTGAGCTGCGCAACGCTCTGACCCCAAGATGGCCGCGCTAGCCCCGCCCCTAGCGGACACAGACGGAAACGTAATCTACTTCCTGGATGGCCCTCGTATTTTATACTTTTTTTGTTTTTTTTTTAAATTTTTTATACACAATACAAGCACTAAAGCAAAAAGCAGATAGGAAAGAGATTACAAATTAATAGGCTCATTGGCATATGGCGCGTGTTGGTAGTGCAAATAATAAAATTAGATCGCGGTGAAAATATTCATAGGCAGAAAATAATCTGCGGGGGATGTGATTCTAAGCGAATAGATCGATAACTTTGCATGAAGATCTTGAGGGATGAAGAAAAGCAATTTTAAAGCAATTATATGGCATTTGAAAGCAGCTCGGCGAGGAGACGTCCTTCCTTCAAGGCGCGGGGACTGGAACTGAAGTAGAAGCCTAAATGCCTAAATGCGAATTGCATATGCTTATGTAGCCTTGTGGCTTTTATAAGCTCTGTTCTTTTCATCCCTAGGGAACATCACAGTGTAAACTGTCAATTAAATCCCAGCTGGGAAACGGATCAAGGTAGGAAAGGGGGCCCGTTGGCCGCGAAACGTATAAGATAATCGTTACATATACCACTTATCATACTTTGGTTAAGAGGTTGTGGGGAAAATTCGTAAACAAAACATGCATGTGCAAATGTAGCGATATCAAGTTGCAGAAAAATGAACAAATAAACAAATAAAGTGTAAATTAATGATATTTACAATGAGAAATGTAGTAAAGTGTAGGCCTAAGTGACGAAATTATGGTCCTGCATTCTGTGAGCAGTAAAAGGCCTTAGTGTGACATCTTCTGGGACGCATATGTAGTTTCAAGAAGCATTAAAATTGTCCGCCGTGCATTTTAAACTCTTATCATAAAATTTATTGTTTAATCTATGGAGGTACTCATCAATGTATTCTACCTTCAAATCATCATGCAGTAGTTTGTTCCTAATATAGAAATGTGCGTTTGTAATGGTGCGCAAGATTTTATTTTGTACAACTTGTAAATTGTGCAGTTCATTGCTCTTTGCCGTAGCCCAAATTGGCGAGGCGTAACACATGATAGGTCACAAAATGGAAAGATAAATTTGTCGCTTCCTGCGTAAGTCCAATTTAAAACACCTACCAAGTAGAAGAATCAGCTGTTGCGCAACACTTGTTAGCTGCATAGTTGATATGGGTGTTCCACGTTAGCCTTTGATTTAGATAAACTCCTAGATATTTGGCCTTGTCAACTGTGGGTACCCGCTGGCCGAATAGGTACAGTGGCTGAATAACAACTTTTAATTTCTTCCTGCGTACGATAAGCAGTTGAGACTTATCAGCATTAATAGAAATCCTCCAGTTGGAGCACCATTCTTCAATATCAAGGACAATATCTTGCAAAACGCTAATGGCTCTGTTAGGATTTACTGATTTAACTACTACCGCCGTATCAAACGCATAGTAGGCGAGTAGCGTGTTCCAATTTAATTTGTTCCTTGGAAAATCCGCCGCATAGAATAAATAAAGGCCCCAAAGAGGTGAAGTAGAAGGGGCGTGTCTTGCCCTTTTCGATGGTGGGTAGATGCCGAACTCTCGGCTAATCACGGCTCTCGGTCTCTTCTGTGAGCTGGGAATAGAAGGGCCGTAGGCAGGCATCTGTAGAAGCGCTCGGTTATCAATCTGTTCAATTTTGAGGAATAAATTTTGATTAAGTTTTTTAATAATATAATCCACAGGTTTAATGTTTAAGTCCGAATGAATCACATCTGTACGGACGTACCAGGCTACATTTATGGCCATGCTTAAGGTTTTATTTTGAAAAGATTGAAGTTTTTTCACATGAGTCTTTGCAGCAGTACCCCAGATTGTACATGCATACAAGAAGATTGGTCTTATTACTGATGTATAAAGAAGAATTTTGTTTTTAATTGACAGATGGCTCTTACGAGCTAATAAAGGGTAAAGTTGGGCTCTAGCACCTTTTGATTTATTGACAGTATTTTCAATATGAAGGTGCCAGCGTAATTTGGAATCAAGTACAACTCCAAGGTACTTGTAAGAATTTGACCAGGGAACATAGTCGTTGAAAAACTTTAAATTAATGGAAAGGTACGGGAGGGGGGCTACGTTTGAAAATAATAACAGCACATTTAGCAACATTAATTTTAATTTTCCAAGTGATGAGCCAGTGCTCAAGGCTGGAGAGATATCTCTGAATGATGTGAACCAAGTTTTCAAGGTGTCTGTTTTGAGCTAGGATGGCCGTATCATCTGCATGCAGTGCAAGAGTGATACTAGGTGATTTTGGTATGTCATTTATGAAAATGTTGAACAAAGTTGGTCCCAAAAGAGATCCTTGCGGGACGCCACTAAGTATTGGACAGGCGCCGAAATGAAAGAATTAACTTGTACAGAAAAAGATTTATTATTGAGGTACGAGTTAATCATATGAATTAAATGGGCCGCAAGATCAAGTCGTATGAGCTTGATAATAATGCCTATATGCCAAGTCCTACCGAATGCTTTGGCTATATCAAGAAATAAAACGCCTGTAAGCATTTTTTACGAAACCCTTCATGAATGAACTCCACTGTCCTCAGCAGCTGGTGCGTAGTGCAGTGTTTTACTCGAAATCCAAATTGTTCATCAATAAGAACGTTGTGATTTCGGAGAAAATCATTCAGGCGTTTAAGTAACACAAACTCGTAAATCTTAGATAACGATAATAGGAGGCTGATAGGTCTATAATTTTGAGGATTTGAAAGGCTCTGGCCTGGTTTTGGAATAGGCACAATGAGTGCTTGTTTCCAGCTTTGAGGAAAATAACAATAGACTTAGACTCTATAATTGACCGAGCTATTGCGAAGAGCAATGTTGCCGGTTCCAGAATTAAAGCCCAAGGGCACTTGACATAAAGAAATCCGGACGTTGAGATAATCTCAGATGAGAAAACGGACATAAGGGGAAGAAGAGAAGTACCAAAAAGAGCAAGACAATCCAATCGGGCAAGTTCGCAAAACGTGACGAGCGATCATAGCTTTCAAGGAGGACCCAAGACAATGTAAATCAATGACAACAATATGAGAAGATACACCACAGCAATAGCTCTAATGACAAATTCAAATTAAACAACCTCAATCAGTAGTAAATAAAAAATATAGTAAAATATCAATGTTCTATCATATAATTTATAAGCATTACTAGGAAAAATAGATAACTGGTGGGTAAATTTTTAATCATACGATTAGAAATAGAGTTCATACCTGGTGCTTTTTTGGGTTTGAGCTTGGTAATGTATTTTTTTACCTCGCTCATGGTTGTGTACTGTACATCTCTCACAAATGGAAAGGATAAAAAATGTTCAACATCTTGTGGTAAAGAATTTGCGCTGTTCGCAAAAATTCCTTCATTATGTGGTGTAAATTGAGTTTGAAAAAAGTCCGCAATTAATTCGGATTTCTCAGCATCTGTGTGAGCCACCACTGCGTCCGAAGCTAAGGACGGAATGTGAGATTTGTGTTTGCGTAGGCGGGCAGATGCACGCCAAAGACTGTCATCATTGGTCGTTAAGGACTGAATGTAATTTGCGTACTGTGATTGGTAGAAATGGTCACATGATGCCTTGATCTCATTTTGGAGAATACGGAGTTGAATTTTTAAGCCAGGATTTCTATTTCTTTGCCAAAGTATCCGTACTTTATTCTTTTCTTTAATTTTGAGTTTAATCTCTTGAGGTAATTTACAAAAATTGGGCCTGAGGGTGGGTTTTGATACTTCCTTATAAGTATCAGTTAAGATGGTCGTTAACTGATCAACTGCCGTGTCTATATCATGGCTGGATTTAATTTCAAGGGAGGGTAGAAGTTTATTTTTAAGTTTAAAACGAAAAATGTCCCAATTTGTAGAGACGAGTGCCGGAAAATTTTGATTAAAAATAGTACAGCTAAGGTCAATGATCACGGGGTTGTGATCTGAAGATAAACAATTTTCTACAGTCACTTTGTAGCCAAAAGGAATATTTCGAAACAATGCCAAATCAATAAATGATGGCGCACCCCATGTACCATATCTAGTGGGGGAATCCGGCGCTTTAATTTTCATTTGGGCGCACTGAGCCCATTTTAGGAGGCCAGGACCAGCAGGGTTTGATCTGCGACAACGCCAATGCTGATAGTGACAATTTAAATCACCAGCTATGATTAGATTGTTTGATAAATTGAGCAGCTTGTTAAAATCTTCCACAGGCAAATTTCCATCTGGTGGGAGATAGGCAGAGATCAACACTAGGGAGGGCGAATTTTGAATAAAAATTTCAATAATTGTTGCTTCGAGTTTGCTCATACTCGATGTGTCAATTTTTCGGTGAGGTATAATAGTTTTAATATAGACACAAGTGCCACCATGATAAACATCACGAATATCAGAAGCTTGTCGGTCATTTTTATACAATGCGTAATTTGCAAGCTTGGGAGCTTTCCCTGGCTGGAGTTTGGTCTCTTGGACAAAAATTATATCAAAGTCCTTCTCTTCTACATAGTCTCTGAACTCATGGAATTTAGAAAGAATGCCATTTGCATTCCAGGTGCATAGTTCGATATTTTTCAATCCCTTCAAACTATTGAATTTTAATGACTGGGGTTATCACAGAATTGGAGAGTGATATAACTCTCAAAGATGTAGTAAGCAGCATCAGCACCAGATGGAGCGATCTGAGCTGAGGTAAAGCATTTTTAAACGCTAAGAGTAATTTGCCCTTTGTAGTGTCGCTTCAGTTCCGTCAAGTTTCTAATTAAATTTAGTTAAAGCTGAATGGCAACAGCTTCTAGTCTCCGCGAAGAACGAAGAAAACAAACTTCGGGTTTCTGTCACGCGATTCTACGTGCATGTAAAATGTAAATAAATCTTATGAATAAGAATCTATAACTTCGTAAGGAATAAAATATTGGTTCCATTGGAGTCAGAGAAGTGTTATTTTTCTATATTTGCACACCAGACACTTCACTCTTGTCAATATCAGGCTGGTTAGAAATTTGGATAATTGCCAGAAGGATTTCGGTACAATTTTCTCCTAGTGGAACCGATAAATTTGGAATAATTTGGGGTGCAGACTGTTGCATAGCCGTAAGGGCAGCAGAGAAAGGTACTCCAGGGTGGATATTATTTGCACTGGGTGTGGGTGCAGCCGGCAGTGTTGGAAATAAAGTGATGATTTGGAAGTTAATTCTGTTTGTGTTTTCAAAGGTCTGACTGGGCTTGGTGCTCGGTTTTGGAGTTTGTCTGTTCTTGGATCCAGGAAATTTAGGACAGGAACACCAGTTCGCCGCATGGTTTCCGGAGCAGTTGGCACACTTGTTAGGTTCATCATAGGGCTTTGGGCAGTCTTTGGATTGATGTGGTCCTGCACATCTGACGCAGCGTCTCGGGTGCGTGCAGACTTCTAAGGAATGAAAGAACCCTTGATAGCGCCAGCATTGTGAAGGGCCCTTCTGACCTTTGAAATGCTCCATTGCGACTTCTGTGCCTAATAACTCGGTGATGTTGTAGATTTCGTTTGCTTTCAGGCTATTGTAGATTTAGAGGTAGAAGAGTGGCATTGACATTTTAGTTTTCCAGAGTTTCAGTTGAGATATTTTGTGGATTTTGAAGCCGAGCACTTCCACCGCAGTCTGCACAACGTTGAGTGGAGTGTTTGAGGGTAATCCCCTAATTACAATTTTTAGTTGTCTGTCTGCTTTCAGTGTGTGTGATTTAAATTCAATATTATTGTCTGTAAGAAATCTTACGACTGTTGTATAGTCTGGTTCATTTGAAGTTGTTAAACGAAGGAAATCTATGTTTTGTTTTGATTGGACTGTTGATGCATGACGTCGTAACTGATTTAGAAGAAAGTACCAATCAGCACGAAGTTTAATAAATATAGGAGGTGGTGCTTGTACTTTAGGTGGTTGAGTGACAGCCGGCTGCTGTGTTGAATTTCCTGAAATTTCAGAGTTGTTCTGTATGGTATTGAAGGAATTAGATGTAGTCATGTTACTATTGTTTTCATTAGTGGTGTGATTAGATTGTGTTTTTTTGGCAATGAGATGCTTGGGGGGTATAGCAAACTCTTCTGAATTAGTTGGGCGTGTGCGTTTCTTGGTGTCTGATTTGGGTGTATCTTTTGAAGTATTTTGGTTTTCAGAAGGGGTAGATTTAAGAGAATTTTGAGCTTTAGGTGCCGATTCGTTGGAATTTTTAGTTTTAGATTTACATTCATTAAAGAATTCTTCCGGTTTTTTAGAGCGTATATTTGAATAACGCTTTTCGATAATTCCAGAGCAGAAGGAGAAAGTATGGGTGTCCATATCCGCGAGAATTTGAAGAGGTAGAGAAATAGAACAAGAATTGCCAGCTGGCGGTCCCGAATTTGCGTTTCCATTATCGTCGTTGCGGAACTCAGAACTCATGAGACCAGAAGTAATTTTCAATTTTTTATACTACAAGACGGTACGAAAAAGCTGGTGGTCAGCAATTTCTCAGATTATATTTCATTATAATTTTTTTTTAATTCTTCAAATCGAAACTTATGATGAAAAATTGTTTCACATTATTCACCCGAAAGAAAATCGCATAACGTGACTTATGTCTAATCGCATAACTAAAAATAATTTTGCCAGTTTTTCGTTTGCGAAAAGTTACGTCGTTTTGTTTCTCTTCCGTTATATATTAATAAATAAATTATACATCTTACATCTTAAATCTTAAATATATATACCGGGTGGTTATAATTACACTTACCCTATAAACGGCATCCTGCGTCGAAAACGGGTGAACGGAATGCAACGAAATTTTGCATACGGCCTACACACTAGATGCGCGCACATAATTTCGAAAAAAACAATTAGATCTAAAATGTCCAGCAGAACGCGCCTTTTCGAGAAAGCATTAAATGTAACGCAATAAACGAACAAACGGAATATAGAAGCAATATTAACAATCCAGAACAAGAATTATGCGTTATAAAGTGGAAAACCTGGAAAAGCTGTCATTTGTATGAGCAAAATATTGAGATTTGCAGACGTTGAACAGATATCCAGAAAAAGCATTTCTAGATGTTTTCATGTTTAAGTTGATATTTTCGCTTGTACTAATGGCGGTCTCTTTAGTTGAACGTGTGTTATTGGCGAAGCAGTTTTACGAAAACAAGGAGAATACTTCTACTGCAGTTCGTGAATTTCCTTCTAGAAAGGACCAGTGTCTGCTAAAGGTATCCGGGCCAAGGTGAAATTAGGTGTTCAACATGAATGAGGCCGTAAACTTGTCTCACCGCATTATCAATCATCATTTCAAAAACGATCGGGAGTTGTTAGTTAAAATGCCGCAATTTCCCGCCACAGTAAATATAGAAAGTTCTATCATAAATCCGAATTTATTTTTGGGAAAAATGAATAGTAATTATATCTGCTGGTATTTAATAGGGCATTTTGATAAGTCATTCAATTTAGCATTGAACTTTAAATAAATGCCTGAATAAATATTAACTCAGTTTTATAACCAGCTTAATTCATTTTTTTAAGAACGAATGCCTAGATTAGAATTTTTGCATTTTGTTACAGTTTAAGACTAACTGAATTTTCTTCAAACTGACTCTACAAATCAAAGTGCCGAAATACATCGCGGACACATTTAGCAACCAACACCATTCTAATGAATACCTAGCTGCAGAAAAAGCAAAATTGTGACCTAATCATTTTCCAAACCACAGCTTTGCCTTAAGAAGCAACGCAGTTTTATTTAAAAGAAACAGGTACCCACAAGTTATGTTTAGCTTTCAAAATTCTTTCCAAATGTTTATTCCCCCAAACGGAACGAAAAAACTGGTGGTCAAAATTTTCGCAATATTTTAAGTTACCTATTCGAATGGGTTCTTTTTCATTTTAAATTACGTTTTTTCTCCGGCAATTAAAGATTCTGTTGAAAAATTCGATTTCTGAATTTTCATCCAAAGTGAAAATGCATATGTGTATAACCAAAAGAATAAATATGCCCACTTTTGCCTCAATCGTGTGTTTCCTTCTCTTTCGTTAAATATTAGTAAAAATACATATCCTGCACTTTATATAGATATATATATGTAATAAATTCAGGAGCAGGAATTTGGATGGAGTAGAAGTGTTGATCCATAATGACTAAGAAACTGGAAGCGAAGGCAGATTAAATGTACAGTTTTATTTTCAGCAACATATTGCGACTACACACAAGTCGGCACATTAAACGTGTCTCTTCCAAAAGGCTTAAATTTTTTATACCTTTGTAGCAAGAAAGCATCAGCAGACAGACAACAGTGTAGCTAGGGCAAAGCGTGGAAAGCAAGTGCATAATATTCAGGGTGAAATCTTATTCAAACTGAGTTAGTTTTGGTTCTCAATATATTCTGATTGGACAGTTAATTATTGCTCTAAAATTATTATTGGCTGGTTTAGTTCCATTTACATTATCATAATTACGTAAGAATCATATGACATAGAATAGTCTCGAAATGTCGCAGTGCAGAGAGGGGTTACTATTTTTAGAATTGAGAAGGGAAATTTATGTTGCCAATTTAATCTTTTACATATTTTATGTATTATATATATATATATACATACAATATATATATACATACATAAAATAAATATAAAAACTAAAATAAAAAACATAATAATAATAACAAAAAAAAAAAAAAAAAAAAAACTGAAAGCTTTCAGTTTATATATTACACCCAGAGTGGCGCTTCCGTAACGGTTCGTGTGTGTTACCTTTGTTTATCAAATATCATGGTCTTCGCACATAAATCATTAAATTCAATTCAGCAGCAATATGACAAAATATTTAAAACAGCATACATTTGGAACTTCGGATACGCAGCCTCGCTCTCACTTTGAATTCGTTAAGTTTCTTAATTAAAAAGTCATAAATGCTTTACAAAACATGAAATCTATAATAAACCAAATTCCAAATTTGGGCTTCCAGAAGTCCATATTCGGGTGGAGACGTACGCTTTTCAAAATTTGATGGCTCTAGGAACGGTTGTTTTACCACAATATGGTAAACATGCATACATTTATGCAGATTCTTCATAATTTAATTTCTTTAAATATAATACAGGGCGATAATATTTGTTGGCAACAATTTAAAAAGTGTTTCGCAGTTTATAGTGAATCAACGGAAAATGCTAAAACGAAATTAGTAGCCCTTCTGGGCAAATTGCCCCATTCGGCTATAATAATAATAATATATACATAGAGAGATATATAGAGGTAGATAGATAGATAACTAAACTGATACATGCATATACGAAAATGCAGGCGTTAATCTAGAACAAATGCGAAAGTAATTAGAAGTGCAACTACCATGCACATTGTTGCAGAATATTTTAAATTTTAAGATTAATAGTTCGAATCTCCAGTACTCAACTAGAAGTTTAAATGCGTCAAGCAACCGGAAAATTTCAGAATTTTAAAACCTCTTCCCTATTTGGAAAACTAAAAAAAAAAAAAATAAATAAAGGACTTAGAAGTCTTTATAAAAGATGTATCCCAGCTATAATTAGGCGTAGAAAAAATGTCGCAGAATGGTCGCACACTTTGGATGAGATGGTGGTGGCTTAATCTCCCATTTCGCTTTTACATGTTGCTTCTGTTCTGTAGGTTTCGTGTCGTATCGTATCTTTATCTTCTCCATCGCGAAGATGACTGGGTTTCGTACAAAATTATGCATTTCTTCCAACCTTGCCTGGTGATCTTTACCCTTCAGGCGATGAAGGTGCATGCGGAAGACGACCAAGCTACAGATCACAAGGTAGACGAATGTCATATCCAAAGAGCGTCTAGGATGGGAAATAGGAGATAGTCTCGTGAACAGCACTGCGATAGTGATAGTGAACAGCGATAGTGAACAGCACTGCGATAGGACAATATCACTTCGGCTCAGGCAAACTCGATGACGTCATCGCAAAAAGGGTCCCCGCGTTACGACGCTATCCCGGCATAGGAGATTTACGATTTTCGAATCTTTGAACGTCGAACAATTGGAGAAAAAGAAATTCAAATACACATAGAGTTCATAACGTAGCTAACCGATGAATGAGTCCAGAAGAAACAACTCCAGCAGCTGATTGGCCTTAGGCGGAGATAAGTGTGCATGGCAATGGCATAAGTGAAAAGAAATTGCCTAATTCTACTCTGAATCGGAGTCCATGTGACCACTCAACATATATACATTACAAGATTAAATAACATTCACATAAATAAGTATTAATACATTGAAAGAGAAAATACATAAATGCATAAGGAGAGATATATACACTATATACAAACATTGCAGCAGGCAGCGAGTCAAATCAAAACAACGAGAAAGGGAGAGTGCTTAATTAAATATAATTTATAAGTTGCATTATACAAGGTATCTTAGTACCGCAAGCGGCCGTTTACTATTAACCCTTTGCGGCATGGTGGGTCAATATATGTCCCACCTAATTAATATTTATTTTCTCAGTTAGCAATTTCCGTTAGAAATTTTCTAATCTTTTAAAAATAATCTATTTTAGTTATTATTTTTCTCAGTAGATGTCACTATTATACCAGGGCTTCAGTTTATAAGCAAAAAATATTCAAAATAGGATCACAAAAGTGATATACATGTATCTCGCATTTTACAATATTTTAAACATTTTGGTATACAATTTAGGATATGCATGATTCTTTTTAATATTCAAAGGTATTTTATTTTCAAAAATCTTAATTGGATTCAATATTTTATAATATTAATTTTGCAGTTGAAATAAGTG
Organism: Stegodyphus dumicola; assembly: GCF_044657685.1. Classification (NCBI taxonomy): domain Eukaryota; kingdom Metazoa; phylum Arthropoda; class Arachnida; order Araneae; family Eresidae; genus Stegodyphus; species Stegodyphus dumicola. Next base: position 11,890,850 of record NC_140772.1, on the reverse strand, counting down.
GGTTAAAATTTGTCCCACCACACACTTGAATTTCCGCTCAATAGATGGCAGCACTCACGATTATTTTTTCTTTTCTTTTTGCATCTACTTTTTTCGTGATTGCGCGCGCTTTTACATCCGTTGTATGCTCTGATGTGCTAAAATGTCTAGAAAAAAATTAACAACACAGGAAGCTTTGATCTTTTTGCTGAATTGCCATCCGATTGCGACTCAAATGCTTCAGATGTCAGTTCTGATTCAGATGAAATTGAAATCCAAGAGAGAATAAATGAGGTTGAAGTTATTGCTGAAGAAGAAAGGAAAGTAGTTATAATTTGTTTCGCTTTTTAAAGACACAGACCCATCTATGCGTGTGGCTGCCATCTATGCATGTGGCACTGTAAATATGAATCGGAAGTATCTACCCACAAATTTATGTCAAGAAAATATATAGACTTTTCAGTTAGAGATGATTCAATTTATTGCATAAAATGGAAGGATAAAAGATCCGTTTCTATCCTGTCTTGCTTGGAAAAGGCAACTCAAATGAAAGAAATTAATAGAAAAGAACGAGATGGAAAGACAAAAAAAGTACTGAGTCCAAACAGCATTATTTCATACAATAAGAACATGGGATATGTCGACTGATTGAGCAACTGAAAGGACTATATGAAATAGACCGCAAAAGCAAGAAATGGTGGCACATGATTTTTTTTTTTTTTTTTTTACTTTTTAGAGGAGAGTATAGTAAACGCATTTATTCTATTTAAGTTTGTTCGCGAACCCGATCATGATGTAAACACAATGAAAGATTTTCTTCTCTCAGTTATAGAAGGTCTAATGGCACTTGCAGGCAAGAAAGAGCAGAAAAGAAAACTGAAATCCCCAGTTCAAATAAAAACTAAAAACTCGTTCGTACAACCAGAAAAGAGATTAAAAAATATAAGTCACATGCCAAAGTGAACGAGCAGGAGAAAGATGTGCATATCGCAGCACATCGAAAGAAGAACGATGAACATTTTGGATATGTGAAACATGTGAAGTGCCTCTATGCTTACAAAAGAATGAAACAACATGTTTTTCAAAGTTTCAAGAAAAATGACTGTTTTTCAGTTTTAATCATATATAAATGTTTTTGAATCAAGTGCCAATTTCAATATTTTATTTAGTATCATTTGTACGTGTATCAAATTTTAATCTTAAAATAATATTCAAGAAAATATTTTCTTTTGTTCTTAAAATTTAAAAATATTAAATATATATATGCAAAACGTGCATATTCAAAATTTTACAAGTCATGCATATATGCAATAAGTACAAAATGCATTTTAGTGTGTTTATTATGAATATTTTAGAATGCACGCTTTATTTTGTTTATTCATTCCACATATGATTTTTTTTCCCTGCTATACACCAATATGCTATAAGACATGTGCTAGTTGCATGGTGGGACAAATGGTATCCCACCTTCCCCCGTAAAAAATAAAAGCGCAGAATTTTTTTCAAGCCTTAAATGCACTTAAGTAAGTCCATCTGACTTATTCTAAGGCATTTTTTTAAAGATTAAAATATATTTTAAATATGCGTGTCGCAAAGGGTTAACATCATTTGTAAAGTCATATTGTGGCACAGGTATAGAACTATTATTGACATTTGGAATATTGCGAAAGAATTTTTCTGCAATAAGTGCAAAATAGTTTGTGATAGTTGGAAATTCAAACTCCTCATGTAAAACCGTGTTTCTTATAAACCAACGGCTGCTGGTGACTTGTCTGAGCGTTACATTCTGGAAGACTTGCAGTTTGTTTACATTTGTGCGGCTGGTATATCCCCAAACAGGGCAGGCATAAGAAAGTATGGGACGCAAAAGGGTTTTGTAAATGAGCAACTTATTATCAATAGAGAGAACGGAGTTCCGGCTAATTAAAGGGGTAAGTGTACGTTTACGAGCACGGAACTTGGCAATAATTTGTGTAATGTGTGGGGTCCAAGTGAGTCGCCTATCTAAAGTAATGCCTAGGTAACGGGCTTGCCTAGTCCACTGCAGAGGGGTGTTATACATCAGGATGGAGTCTTCCGAGTCTATGGTGACTCTTTTTGTGAACCAGATCGCCTCCGACTTGTCCACATTAATCTTGAACTTCCAGGCTGTGAGCCAGGACTCGAGTGTGTGGATGTGAGCTTAGAGTGCTTGTATAACTGGACCAGGAGATGCATTTTTTGAGAGAATTGCCGTGTCGTCGGCGTACATAGCCAGGGTGGTGTGTGGTGATTGTGGGATATCGTTCGTGTAGATATTATGGTAGATGGGCCCAAGGAGGCTCCCTTGCGGGACATCGGCACTGGTAGCCCGTGAGGTTGAGTATGTGTTGTTTACACGAACGATGAAATGTCTATCCTTAAGATAGGAGTAGGTGATGGCTGTGGTGTAGTCTGGGAAACCCAGAGAGATAATTTTGTAACATGAGGCCCTCCAGCCAAACACGATCAAAGGCTCTAGCTACATCGAGGAAGATGGCACCTGTAGTCTGTTGTTCCTGCAATCCTTGCGATATGTACTCCGTCACTCGGTACAGCTGGTGGACAGAAGAGTGTTTCTTCCTGAAACCGTGTTGTTGCGGAATGATGATGTTGTTCCGGTCCATGTATCCAAGAAGTCTCTTCAGGATAATGTGCTCCGCCACCTTGCTGAGCGAGGACAGAAGACTAATAGGCCGGTAGGAAGCTGGTTCTGCAGGAGGCTTGCCAGGCTTGAGTATGGGAATGACGATGGCTGTCTTCCAGGGCGTTGGAAAATGGCCCAGTCTAAGCACGTCATTTATAATAGAGATCAGTTTAAGCAGCATGAGAATCCCCATGCACTTGATCATTTTGTTGGAGATTTTGTCGATGCCCGGGCTTTTCTTGACCAGGAGGTTTTCGATGTAGCCGTAGACCTCTGAGGGTTTGACAGGAGTAATGTTGTTTGTGTGTGGTTTTGAGAGGAATTCTGTTAGTGTGGTGTTTACAATGTGTTCTGTTTGAGGGTGAGAAATGCTGTTTGTGCAAAATTGAGAAGCATAGTGATCAGCTAGTGACTCAGCTTTCTCAATTTCAGTGAGGGCAATATTCTGTTGGCCGTTTAAGGGCGGAATATTAGTGTGGCATCTCTTAAGCTTAGCTGTCGCCTTCCAGACAGAGCTATGATCTGCTGAAAGGGAAGTGAGGTAGTTGGCTCAGTCGCGTTGTGTGTGTTGGTGTGTGCGATCCCTGACCTGATGGTTGAGTCGGTTGAGTACAGTTTTGTCGGCAGGAAACCTGTACCTTTGCCATTCCTTGCGAGCAGCGTTTCTCTCCTGTATGAGTTTCTTGAGTTCAGGATCAGTGGATTTTTGCCTGTGAGGAACAGTCGTGCTGTTGGCATCCAGGGCAGTTGTTAAATCCGCGGTGATTTTTTGGACCAGTGCGTCTAACTCATCACCCGTGCTGGCTGTTGCAATGTGTAGTGTGGTGTTGTTTAAGGCTTTGGCATATCCTGCCCAGTTAGTAATGAAGGCCTTTTTGTGTGGTGTGCTACAGACAGAGGCCCCCACCTGTATCATGACCGGATTATGGTCAGAGGATAACTCGGTGAGGGTTTGGATAGATCTGTGGTGGCAGCCTTTAAGAAGGAAAAATCCAGAAATTTGGCTGATATGCCGCTGTAGCATGTTGGGGTATCTGGAGCTGCAATGGTAACACCTGCCTCAGTGGCAAAACGGTGAATTACAGTGCCTAGGTAGTTTGAGCGATTTCAGTTCCATGCGCGGTGGTGTGCATTGAAGTCTCCGCCTATTATAGTTTTTCTGTTAAGTTGGAATAGCGCTTCAAAATCCTGCGCAATATTCGCTTGCGATCTTTTGTTGCCTGGTATATAGGCAGAGATAACAGTGAGTGGGTGTGAAGTAAGTGTGATGACTGTAATAGCTATGGCCTCTAGGCCTAATAGGCCTAAAAGCTGTGGCAGTGTTGTGTGGTGATGGGTGATGGAGCGCTTTACGAGAATGATAAGTCCTCCTCCTGGATGTCTGTTAGTCCTCTCACGGTCTAGCCTGTAAACACAGTAGTTTGCAATCTGTACAGTAGTGTGTGGACTAAGCTTGTGTTCCTGTAGGAGTAAGATGTCAGGACAATGCTCATTTACAAAAATGCGTAGTTCATCAAGTTTGTGAAGTAATCCATTTGCGCTCCATGTTACAATTACAAGTTCATTTACCATTATTATTCATTATTTACTAGTCCGTGAATTTCTTCAAGTATTAGGTGTAACACCTGAATCTTATCCAGAATGTTTTCACCCTTTCTAAGTTCGGGCATTTTACTTTTATAAACATTGATAATTTTACTAATATTACATCCAAAAATAGTTTCAATTTCTTTCATAATATTCATTAATTCTAAGATATCATTGGTACCATTACTATTTTTTTAGCAGGGTTTGCATTATCGGGTATAAATTTAGGAGTGTTGGCATTTTCATAATTACAATTTTTCTTATTTGCATTACTAGGCATACCAGTTTTCTGAGAAGTTTGCATTTTTGCCTGACCCGCATCTGCAGAGACACTTGTAGCAGAGGCATTGCTAGGATTGGTAAAATTTTTAGTAGCCTGGGCGTAGCTAACTCCTGGCTTGACATTGACAGATTTATTAACTTTTTTGTATGAGAGTCAGTCCTTTTGGTTTGGGGGAACCATCAACGAGAGGTTATCTCCATGTCATCTGATTGCGGATAAAAAGCTGTCATTTGGGTTTAATCGATGCCGAGTACAGGGGCGTAGCTAGAGGGGGGCAAGGGGGACATCTGTCCCCGGGCGCAGAATCCAAGGGGCGCCAAACTGATGTTACGATATTTTAGAATTAAATGTTTCCCACCCTTGGCAAGCAGTAGAGGGCGCGAAATCTTCAGTTGTCCCTGGGCGCTGAAAACCATAGCTACGACTCTGCCCGAGTAGCTTGCAAAGTTATTTAAGTGCAGGAGAGGTAAAATTCCTTCCTTGAGCGGAATGTATCCAAACCTGGAAATCCAATACTGTATCATTTCCTCTGCTACCTTTACAGCCTCTTTACAGTGATAGGACACGCTTCAGACAACCTTGTGAAGTAATTAATGACAAATATGATTTTTTTGTTGGCATCAGCAGTTCGTTATTCAAAATCTACCCAATCTATATTTTCAATCTATGCGGATTGCACTTCCTTTGAAGCTATTCATCTTTCGTATAAGATACAAATTCACTGTAATAAGGAAGAGAGGACAAAACGTCTAAATATAAAGCAATATTATGTTTGGCCGCCATATTAGTAACACTAGTGCTCAGTAAGAATTTCTTCTTTGCTTTGCCTTTATAATCTATATTTCTTTTATTCGATGGTATACGGTTAATCCGCGTGGCATACATTTGATTTTTTCCTTCGTTAGAAATATATAAGCTAACAACGAGTGCAATTTCCTCGTGAAAATAATTCAGAAGTGCGTCAGTTATTCGGATTTTAGCTGATATCTAAAAACTCAGTTTTTTTAGATGTCTTTTTGTTTCTGGGTCAAATGAAAGAAAAACGTCAACATATTAATGTCTTTTGCAAATTTTTTATTCATTTAGGTATCATAAAAACACCACAGTGTGTTGCACATTTTTTAAGAAATTGTTCAATTTATTTACATAAACATGTGCTTTTTGGGAAAAAAAACGAAAATTTTGAGCAAATATTAATGTTAACGTTACTTTTAATTTACATTTAGAAATTTGATTGTCATCCAGTTATTACTTAAGTGTTCATTTTCGAAAAATATTGTAAAAAGAATATGTTCACATTACAGTCACCATGCATGACTGTTTATCTTGCAAACTGAAATATGTACATAGTTTAACAATTTAACCCCTCGAGTTAACATAAATGTTGTCCCTGTACTGTGCGCTTTCCCATATGAGATCGAGAGAATAATGCCTTTGAATACTTTTGTTTTTGGCCCGGTTTGAATCGCAACGCTTTATTCAACAGGATTTTTTTTTCTTATAAAATATTGTCTGTGTCGCTTGACACTCCAATTTAAATTCTAGTTTCTGCCCAAGTTAAATTTCAGTTTCACATACGTATGTTTGTGTCCCAGCTGCATTTCTTCTGCATCTTAGGTAATTCGTTTGGGCTATCTCGAAGACAATTGCGTTCCTGTAGCTTCGGGGAAATGCAGAATGTCGAACATTTGTTGTTTTACTGTTCAAAGTTCAAGTGGGAAAAAAAAGAACGCATTTCACAGTTTTAACTGGAAAGATCCAAGCTTTATTTGTTTGGTCAAGACAAAATGGCATTCTCTTCCATACGTTTTGTTATTTCTTACAGTAAATCATCAGTATTTTTTTTTCTTTTCCTGGCGTGAGTGTCGTGAATATCTTTTTTTTCACGTACATCTATAAGCTTTGTGTTATAATAACCGGTTCACAAAATATTAAATATTTAAAAAATAAAAACAGTAAAAAATAACAGACGGTTTGGTATGGTTTATTGAACTATGGCAAAGCATGCAAGGGCTATTAGCCTAAAGTAGGGGATATCTTCGTGGAAGGTTTTCTAAGCGAAACTGTCTCGTATACACATTACGCTTAGTGGAAACCGCGAAAATGCCCATGAAAACGGGCCGTTCGCCTGGAATCGAGCCCAAGTCAGAACTACCAGTGTTTACGGACTCTATAGCTCGACCGCTGGTGGTTAAAAAACAAATTTACGGATTGAATTTCATAACTCACAGATCGCATTACGCTGTACGTTTCCCGGATATGAACATGTAGTTCGCGTCTAGAACGTATTTAAAAATGAGACTTGCATATATTATTTATTACTTTTCTTTGCATTTTACTAGTATTAACTGTATTGGTATTTTATGTGTGAAATGCTATTATGACTGAAAATTTTTATGGCAAGATTTATGCTAATTACCGCCACTTAGGAGCTACAAGAAATGCTTTTTCCTTTCATGTACTCTTCCCAGTTTATTTGATTCTTAGTACAGGCCCTACCATACCGACCGGATTTTAAGACTTTACATCTGATAGCTCTAGGCGACAGATGAAGTAAAGACTGCACTATGTTGAAACCTTCTTTACAAAGGGATGATCTCCGATCTCTTCAATGAAACGTAGCTCGGTTTTATATCTAGCCTTTGTTTTTCGTAAAAGCTTACAAAATTCTCGCATTATTAATTTTACATCAATTGAAAACCGTGCAGATTTAAGCATATATTTAGGAAGAAAAGTTTAGATTAGGAGTTTTGAATTTTGTTACTATTTCTGCGAATTTTAAATTAATTCAATTAACGTCATTGACATGACAATTTCTGAAACATTAGCTAAAACATCTGGAAACGAACCGCATGCTAATGACAACTCTACTACAAAGCAATGATCTAATATACGCTTCAAAGTCACCACTTTTTCTTAAACAGACATAGCAGTTTTATTTAAATAAATGTTCATCTAACTCATTTTTCTTCGATGCATAGCGTAATTTTAAATATTTTTTACCATAAACAGTTACGAGAAACCTGGTGGTCAGCAATTATGAAATTACTCAATTTGAGTAATGTACTGTGTTTAATTTTAAATCCATTACATATTCGAAGCTTTAAAAAATTCGATTTATCATTCTTCATCCGAATTGAAACTTGAAAAAAGAAATTGCACTCAGCAAGCTTTCTTCTCTTTCGTTATATATTTATAATTAAAATGCATGTCTTACATCTTAGACATATTTACATACAGGGAGGCTCAGCACATCGGGTACAAACTTTCAGGAGGAATACAGGAAACCTACACGACGGAAAATCCATAGCACACTTTATTACTACAGATAAATAAATCGATTAATAACAAAATTCCTAAAAAATATTAGAAAAGAAAAAAAAGTGTCGAATCTTTGTTTTAACTCTTATGGAATACTTCTTTTCTTTCTTTAGTATCTTCCTTTCTAGGCACATTTTAGAGCGGTAGACTCAAACAGAAATTGCACTTTATTTTACTGTTAAAATATTACAATTTATATGCAGGATTTTAATGACGGACAGGAGGCATTTTAAAATCTCGCCTTCGATGATGAATCCTCTTAGCACTTCGGCGACAAACTCTCAGTTAGTAAGTATACAAGAAAATATTCCGTGTTACTATATTTATAACTAGTTAGAGTAGGTAACATTCCACAAATTCATATACAATAAATGTCCGATTAACGAAGCAAGGCATTCACGGTTAGCCAAAATCAAATTTATACGAACGGAAATTTAATAAGATGCAGAAAGTTCCATTAATGTATTTTATAACTAATAGAACATTGTAAACAAGTCAACGACATTTTAACAATTAAAATTTCGAGGATAAGTTAATATTTTATGTAAACTCGAACAGTATTAAAAGGAAGACCTTTCAAACTAGAAAGAGGAAATTTTAATTAACACTATTTTTATATTTCGATGGGATTCAATGAACAGTTGTAAGATTAATAGGCGTATATTTAATATAATTTATTTTGAATGTATGATTTAATAACATTCATATGTTTTACATTCGTACAGTAAAATTATGCTATAAAAATCTTTCAAATCATTATGTTTTTTCTTTTTTATTATCTATCATTATTTCCCATATTTCATTTTCATGCTGATTTTCTACTTTTTGCATTTCTCATTGATATATTGCTTCATTCCAATGTTTGTGACAGATTTCATTTCCTAATCTTTTTCAGTTATTTTTTTCGACATGAGTACTGAAAAAGCAACTTGAAATATTGAAATGAGAATAGAAATGTTCGTCATTGTTTTTCCTGAAGAAAAGTTTCCCGTGTCTTCCTACCCTCGAAATCCATTGCGCTTTTATTCAGGGCCTTCGCCTCGTTCAAACTGCTGTTTTGTCTATTTTTTTAACAAAGGTCCGGTTCAAAAGCTCTGGATTACTAATCGGTACCTGATTGTGTTTACATTTTCGTTCATTATAGATGGATTATTTCAATAGTAAATGTACAAATAGAGAGGGTATAAAAATACAAGGTATTTTTCTAATAACAAATGAAGTTGATATATCAAAAGTTTTTTCTGCAGTGACAAACCTCCAGTCGTCTGTCAAGTAACGGATAATTCTACTACTCTTTTAAGTACAGGAAATATAGCTGCCCAATAGTAACGAAATAGAAAAAGAAGTTCTTAAAAATGAAGACTGCTAATGTTTCGACGTTCCGGAGTTTGCATTTCGTACTGCATTGATTGCGAAAACCTTTATGTGTTAACTTTATTTATTAAATATCATGTTCTTCGAAATTACGCAATGTAAATTTCAGTTCATGAGCAAAATCACAAAATATTTAAAAACAGCATATTTTTAGGTATCCCGATAAAGGGTTAGAGGTTGCCATACATACACTGATGAACAAAAACCACAAAAAAGTACAAAGTTGAAAAATTAGCCTATCAGTGTAATGAAGAAGCATAGCGGACTGAAAGACTACTCAAGAGATCTACTAAAGTCAGGGACATTAGCATATGCGCATATATGAAGCTCGGCATAATGCGGGAGTGTCGGAGATATGAAAGTCGCTGGAGGTGAGAGCTCAGCATTTTGGGGAAGCAATTGTACGGCATGTATCGCTTTAAACGACGTCGAGTCTCTGCATGTGTGTGAAATGTCGAAGAAGAAATCTGTTAGACGACATCTAAACTATTTATCATAAAAAAGTGAAAGTATATAATGATCTTAACGAGTTCACATAGTGCAATTTCTTGAAAATATGAAATATTTCTCATGATTAATATTATTTCGTTATTTAATAAATGTTTGTTGATGTCGGTCACATTCAAAAGTAGAAAAGAACATTGTTAAGAACTAAGATTGTTGTTTTCAATTACACATTAGCCTTCCAGATTCAATTTTAAATTACATTATTTACTCTCAATGACAATACGCTGGCAAATGGAAGATGAAAGTATTTTTCTTCCGACGACGGTTACACATTGCTTTCATAGAGCCGAGTTTTTTATTGAAATTGAATAATATCTTATATTTATCAGAATGGGAATAGCATCGCGCGTTGGAGATAAAAATGGTTTATTTCAAAGAGTGTTGCAATAGCTCGCCTACAAATAGTCGAGCAATCGATCAAAAATTCATTAAACGCTTACAAAATATGAAGTTGTAGAGTTGCGCGCCTCCAACTTGCACGCAACCAAGAGGTGACTGTTGAAACTGGATAAATGACAGAGTCTTGCTAAGGGTTTAAGTCCCTTTTTATTCAACGTAATAAATTACAAGTGCGTGCTCTTGACGCTCACAAACTACGTCAACTCGGCGGTAAAATAAAAATAAGAACCCGAAAAGAAACTAATAACAAGACTCTAACTACGAGGCTCTCTAAAAGTAACTAACCTCACTGCGTTTTACAATACCGCTGCTAATTCAGCAAACTTTGAATATCACGTTGAACGATTAACAATTCTTCAAGGCAAGCACACAGGCCGAAACGCGGAGTTCTTTAATTTCTGGCTAACTACCTCCGCGCTCGTGAAGTAAGAACAGCACACCTCGAACTCGTTTCCTTTCTATTTAACTCAGAATACTTCCGCTGATAATTTGAATCCTTGCGCGTTCAACTAAAATTTACATACTCTGGCATTGGCAGTTCCAGGGGAAAGTAAGGCTTGACAGGAAAGATAGTTTAAACTTAAAATAAATGTTAGTTAAAATAAATATAAACCCTACAAAGTGACAAATACAAAAAGAAAACAAAAAGAAAAGAAAAATCTGAATGGGTTAAGATTTTAACGGTTGCCCGAAAGGGTTTGTGAAGGTTTTTTTAAGCTAACGCTGAGCTTGCAGTCTACCATTCTGCTGTTGCGCTCACTCCTGCTAATACGTTTCGTTTCGTCTCTTTCGGTTTATTATTAAGTATTATTTCCTTTTCAATTACGCCATATACAATTCGCCAGTAAAATTACAGAAACGCAGCATAGCAGCATGCGTCCAGAATACCCGATGCAATATTAAAATAGTGTCGGCATATATTTTTCTATCCCTTTCAGTCTTTTCTCAGTTTATCACATTAACGTCCAGTAGTCTTACTGGCTCAGTAAATGAATGCGCAAAACGCTTCGTTTGTCTTTTTATTATTAGCGTTTTGTGCGTTAAAATTAATGTTTAAATATCATATTCTTCACACTACGTTTCATAAAATTCTTTTCAACAGGAATATCACAGAGTATTTCAAAACAGCATATCCTTAGGTGCAGTCCTTTTTTCACAATGCAAGGGACATACATATATGCAGATTTTACAATATTTAATTTTCTTAAAAATAATGCAGGGCGATAATATTTGAGAGCTAGAAATTGAAAAGTGATATTGCGTTGACAGGTGTACCGATGCAAAATCATATTTCGAGAACAACAGCCTAAAAATGAAATTTTCGTGTTTGTTATGAAAATAGATAGAAATTTTGCAAAACACAATCGCTACATTTGTATTGTGCAAAGAGTGCTTATGAAATCTCTGTCTAACACAGCAGCTTTTTCACTAAGTCTGATGTTTCCTGGTTCTTCTCCTGTTTTCACAGTTGTTCTGTCTTCTTTTCTGCTATTTCTCAGACTTGCAGGCTTCCCTAGTACTTCATTCATTTCTTTCTTTTCTGTTTCGCTCAATTCTGTAGATATTTTTACTTCTCTGATGAAGTGGTGCGTGGTGTTACAACAGGTACTCCGTAATTTCTCCTCATTGGTATTGGCGGAAGGTATCTACTAATCATTAATCGCTTTCTGCTTTAGTGTTGTACTGTGAATAAAAAATTATAAAAATACCAAAAAATAAATAAATATTTATATATAAAATACACAAAATTATTAAAAACGTGTAAAAACAAAAACAAAGAAAATCATCATAATTCAATGATTTCTCCTATACTTAATCTTGAGTCATATGGCTCCCTCTAGCTTTTTGCTTTTTAATTATTTTTGCGTAATGTTCTTATTTATGCTCTCCATCTAATATATTCTGATGTACAGATAAATGGGTTTGAACCATAGATACTTCGTATAACATAATTCTTCGTACTCGGTCAGAGGCTATCATTGACATGACAATCATTATCTCTAGCTTTTATTTGATATAACGTGTTTTCTAAAATAACGTATAAGTAAGAGCAGAAGTGCGAAGCTGCATAAAACGCGTATTCGAGTGAACGTTCCAGAAATTCATTTGCAAATAAATACATAAAGTACATAAAGTGAAAATGAATTAAATATTCAATATGAAATAAAACTAAATGCATGAGAAAGCAGAATGAAGTAAATACATAATGAAACTATACCTTTGAAAGCAAAATAAGAACACTGAACTCATAAAAGTATTTATAATGAGACCTTGCTGCATTAATGCTCATTCAATAACGCAATATATTAATACGTAACATCTCTTTTTTTGATCGAGCAAACAAATGAAATTGCTTTATAAAACTGCATTTGTTTTGGTTTTAGGAGAAGGTATGCCAAATCTTCGAATTTCTTCAATATTCGGAAAGGAGTTCGGAGAGAGGTGATCTTTGACTTAATATGTTTTACAAACAATAATCACTTAACACATGGACTGTATTCCTTCACTTTTATTTCATTACACTAATTATAAATAAGATGTCAGCGATGTGAAATAATTGATACAAAATAAGCGAGCCATTCTACATGGCTGTCACAAACACAATTCTATCAATCAATTATCTTCTTGCCACAGATAAAGTTCAAAACTAAAGGAAGAAAAACAAAAGAAATTTACGCTGTTTGACAATAAATGAACACAATAAAATGAAGCAAACGATACTCACATAAAGAAGAAGTAACAAAAAATTATGTCAGGAGGATAGATCGGAAATAAAGCTATGTACACAGCTCTTTTCAACTAAGTTTTAATTTCCAGTCCTAATGGACTGGGCAGTATAAAAATAAATCTTATCATTCAGTACAAAGTGTTTGGCGTAATGAATTTCGATAGCATGATGCAGCAGATGACATCAGCCTGCTAGATCTGCCAAAACGATTTCAAAATTCAATGCAGTTCGAAACTTTCCATTTTACAAGATCTTGAAAGACTATGTCTTTGCAAACGATTCTTTATAGTTTAACCTAAAAGGAATCCGCTTCATCTTTCCACCTTATTTTTTTTCTAAACACCTTCAACGAAGCTGAATATATAATAGCAATATATATACATTGGAGGTATTATGTCAAGCAGTCGTTTTAGTATTCACTCATTGTTGAAAGATAAGTATCACAAGACCAGAGAAAGTATTTTTATATTTCTTTCGAAGTGTTTCTAATTCATCCCAGTGATCAAACGGAACATAATTCTACTTTGCAATGAATTTGTATATTCAATTAATAATGCATTAAGCGATTATAATCCAGATTTTTGTTCTACATCGTGCTTCACTAAACGAAGTCGAACTTAGAGCATGGAGCGAAAGAACGAGCCTCTGATGGCTTTTCGAGAAAAAAACTAAATTTCGAATTCGTAGCGTTCAAGAATTTATTCTAGTTTCAAATGTTTTGTACGTAAACCTGCAAATTTTACAAAATTCAGAAGAAACTGCATTTTTTAAAAATGCTTTTGTAAATGGGTACCCAGATCTCATGCTGTATTTCTCTTTGCGCAATTCAAAGCCATAGTCGGAATCCAACTTCAAAATTCTTTTATAAATCTAAATACCCTTAATATTTGCTACCCTGTTTGAAAACCAATGGGAGCAAGTTTAGAAAATCTGACCAAGGTAAAATGACAATTCGAGGGGGAAAAATACATGCATAATTCGCAATGACTTTCATTTAAACTGCACCGATTCAATCAGATTCCTTTTGTTCAGGTACTAAAACATAAAAAAAAAAGAGATAGGATAAAAAACTGCAAACGTCGGCAGAGTGACTATATTATGTGGAAAGAAATGAAGTAATAGAAGGAAAACGCAAGTACTGCCGTTTCAAAATGAAACTGGGCATGAAAAACGAAAAAGCTGATTTCGAGATTAGATTACATAAATAACTTAAGCAATGATGTGAAAACTGGCTTAGGCCCAACAGTGCCAAAATAGTAAAACCTATGAACACTGTCGTTCGCTCGAGGGTTTAAAATCCGGTCAACGCTCTGGCTGCGCGGTTTATTTCGTGGTTCTTCTCATGTATGACGTATACACGAGCCAGTTTTCCTTAGCAAATCCTCTACGATGCAACTCTCGCTTTGTGGAGAATGCAGATAGACTTCGAGTGCTTTGCCTAATCAAATAAACAATGCCCATGTAATATTAATATATAATATAATACCATAGTTTCAATATATTTTAAAATTTCAATTTACATGTTACTTTGTTCTAAAATTTAATATTTCCCTATGTTTTATTTTAAAATCTTGTAAAATTTTATCTAAGATTCTATAGTCATTTTTCTTCCATTTTTAAATTACATATATATGCATATACACATAACTTGGAAGTTATAATTATTAATTTAATGGAAGCCAAGCAAGCATACACTGTTTCTTAAATGAAAACATGGGAAATTAATCTTTGCGTTTTATGTCAAGATATGCATTTTCAGTGTGGATGAAAAATTTGGAATCTAATCTTTCGAAATAAGATTTAACTAGAAAAAAAAATAGATTTTAAAATCAAATACGATAATCCAAAACTCAAACCCCATTTCTTCAAAATTATTGATCACCAGTTTTTCCTTACGCTATTCTGCAATAAAAATTTCAAATTTTAAAGAACTTACATTTAAGTACAGTGTTATCTGTTGTATAAGACTGCTTGTGTTTTTGACACAAAGCGGTGGGATTTAAGACACAATGGGCAGTTCCAATTGTCGCTGTAGCTTGCGTTTAGCAAGATGATATTCTTCTGTCACGAGATGATGTTACGTGTATTGTTGCAGCTACACAAATGGGGAGACCATCATTCATATAAAAGGCATACATCTCTTATGTCTATATTAATATTGATTCAGATGGCATATGAAAGAAGGGAAATAATGTAGCTTGGAATAAGAAGCGCGGAGTTGACCCAGGCCCGTAGGCGGTCAGCGAATACTTACTCTTGCTTTACTTTGCAGTAGCGTGATTTTTCGTTGCTGTAATGTACTGATTTTGAGATGGCTAACATCATGAAGGTGATGTCTGATTTCATCAACCACACCATCAAGGAACAGGAAACGACGTCAAGAAGAGCTGAACTTTTTGACTGAGACATAAAACGTCTGAATGACTTAAGGCAGCTTAAAACACTCTTCTCCACTACCTTCCCGGACTTTGCAAGTCACCCTAGAACCGAAAACCAGCGGCAGATTGCCATGACAACTACCGTGCCGACCGCAAGTAGAAAACGACGAACAAGAACTCCGGAACCGGACACATACAACAATTTTGCTATCCTGGAACAAGTCTCTGATGACCCAGACCATCCCTGCAATGAAGGAAACTCAGCGGAGCCTCCCTCGTCATCGCAAAAAATTAAAAAGAAACCCAAAACCAAGCCAGCTCTACTACCTAAGCCCAAACCGCAGGATGCAGCCCAAGATGTGCCTAAACCACAGGAAGAATCCCATTACCACGAGGCGCCGGACGCGGATCCTGCTCCTCCAATGAGAAACCAGGATGGAGATTCCCAGCAACCAATGGAAACGCAGGACCTTCAAGACAACGCCGGTTTCCAGTATCCCAGGAGAAATACGAATATTCCTCCGATTATGGTTCAGGACACTACCATCACCTGGAAAAACTTAATGATCTCCTTGAAAAAGAAAAAATGGACTTTCAAGCAAAAATGAAAAGTGATTATGACTTCGAAATAAAAGTTTTCAATAGTGATATGCATAAGCAGATCGCCGCCTTACTGGATAAAAAAGAATTCAAGTATTACACGCATATGCTGACGGACGAGAAATTGCAAAGGTTGTTATCCGTAGCATTCCTTCATATACTCCTCCAACAGAGGTTGGTGAAGACCTTGTGAACCTTGGATACTCGATTAGTAAGGTTGTTCAACTTACAAGAAGGCGAGGTACAGAAATTCAAAAGATGTCTCTATATCTCGTCATACTGCCTAAAAGCGACAAAGCCAGAACCATTCAAGACCTGGAATACCTGATGAGATTTCGTGTCACAGTTGACACCTACAGGGGCAAAAGAGGCCCCACTCAATGTTATCGTTGTCAAAACTTTCACCGTGCTCAAGCACAGTGTCACCTCCCTCCGCGGTGTGTAAAGTGCGGACAGGGGCACGAATCCAAAACTTGCACTAAATCACCAGACGAGCCAGCCACCTATGCGAACTGTGGTTTAAATCCCATAGCATCATTTCGGGGATGTAGCTACTTACCCAAGCCCCGGCAATATTCACAGAGGAAAATGTTGTATTCGGACAGAGTCATCATGAATAGTGCTCAGCCACCCCAAAGCAGGCACGCACCTGAAATTGCCGAGCTCTCAGCAAAGCTAGAAGAGGCCAAATCATTGATAGCAACCCTTACGGCTGCTATCTCCATTCGGAAGGATACAACTACTCAGCTCAACGCTGCTGCAGCGCAAAATTCATTCATGCCTCTCCAGAAAAATCATGACTAACTCTCATTACAGTTCTTCTCCGCTTACGATTACTCTGTGGAATGCACAGAACATCACACAAAAAATACCTGAATTTCAGGACTTTTTAATTCGCCATGAAGTGGATATTTACCTTGTCACTGAGACACATGCTAATTCGAAGCACATCAATATCGCAAATTACAACACTTATCGATGCGACAGAATTAGACACCGAGGTGGAGGTGTTGCAATTTACATGAAAAGAACTTTTTGCTCAAGATTATTATCTGCGGATAATACAAAAGCATTTGAAGTCATCTGTGTAAATGTTGTACTACCCAAAATCGGAAATACCAAAATTTGTGCACTTTATAACCCTCCGGATAACAGAATCTCAGCACCTGCTCTGCACTTTTATCTACAAGACCCAGCTCTCACAATCATTGGAGGAGACTTTAATTCAAAACATGTGGACTGGGCTGCACGCAAATGGTCATACCATCAGAGACTACGTTGAAAATAATCTCATTTTCCTATTCACACCCGAAGAGTCTTCGTACCGCCCAAATACTCCTCTCAAATGACCTGATATTCTTGATTTTTATCTCTCAAATTTTAACATACCACTTGCAATAGAAATAATTCAAGAGCTTTCCTCAGATCATGTCCCCGTAATGGCAAGGTCGGGATACAGCAAGCCAGAAGATACAAAGAAAAGGAAAATTGTGGACTGGAAATTACTTCATAACTTCGCAACTACATAACTCATAAGTCTGAGTTCTCTTAAAACCACAGTTCATATCGAGAATGCTGCAAAACCCTTTACGAACACTTTTCAAGATTTCCTAGCACAAGCAACTACAGAAAAGATCATTACGGCGCCCTCCCTATGCATATTCGTGAATTAATCAAGCAACGGAACAGAACTCGCAAACTCTACAATCATACCTGGGATCCTACCTTAAAATCATTACTTAATATACTCACGAGAAAAATGAAATCTAGCATCCAGCAGCATCGAAAGTAATCTTGGAATTTAAAAATAGAAAACTGAAATCTGGAAGATGGGTCATTCTGGAATTACATTCGTAAACGAAAAAACCCAGGGATCAACACTCCTCCAATCAGAACTCAATCTGACATTGCCTACAGCAATGAAGAAAACTCTGCAGCTTTCGCCTACCACCTGACTCAGCAATTCACACCCAACGACTTCCCAGCAGACCAAACTACCTTTGCCATCATTATTGGCCACGTCACGAACTGGCTCAACGCGCCCTTGGAACATAACGCTATTAAACTTACAAACCCAATTGGCAGAAATTACTTTCTTGGGTGCTATGCGGACAATACGGCATTAGCCGTAAAGTCCTCAAACGCAGACCATGCAATCAAGAAATTACAGGAACTTCTACCAGTGGTAGAAAAGTGGTGTACGACTTGGAGAATTGCTATTAATGCCAGCAACTCGCAATTATTATTGATAAGGAGGAAAAATACACAGTTGACTATTAATAGCAAGCTCTTCTTATTCTCTGAAGAGATTCCTAGCGTTAGTAAAGCGAAATATTTAGGAGTAATGCTAAATGAAAGATTAAAATGGGGAGATCATATAACAGAGGTCAGAAGAAAAATTTTCACTGTTGTAAATAGTCTCATCCCTATATTGGGTAATTATTCTAGCTTAGAACTCAGGAAAAAGAGGCTAGTTTATATCACGGCAATTAGGCCATTGATGACTTATGCGTCGCCGGCCTGGTGCACGGCTACCAAGGAGGATATAAAAACACTTCAAATCATGCAAAACAAAGTCTTAAGGCTTATCACCCATGCTCACTTTTTGTGAGCAATGCTACACTGCACTGTGACTTAAAACTGGACACTCTGGAAGAGCACCTGCATAAGATCAACAGGAAATTCTTCATGAAAGCTCTGAACTGTGACTATATGAGAAATTTTGATATCTTTACCTACGAAATATTGAATGAGGACGCCAAACAGCGCCCACTTGCGGCTCTCCTTATCAGGGACCCGAACTTTCCCACCTAGTGCCCACCTGTAAATAATGTACCCAATGTGTTTATTAGCATTCTTAATTTTGTATCTTACTCATTTATTGTACTGTGTATTTCTTAAATTCACTAGTTTTATTCACATTCTACACTCATTTTATGACTCCCACTTAGTCACACCTTTACCGGGCCGGTTACTTGCTAGTAAGCTCTTGCGTTGCTGGTCTTCCTATTCTTTATCCGTCTTTCTCCTCCTTACTGCAGACATTATGTGAAGATAGTTCTATGTTATTGTGCCCATCCGGCATAAATTTGATTGAGCCAGATAAACTACTGATCTCAGTGGTATTCTGGCTATAAGTTATCAGTCAGTTAGTCAAGTATAATTTCAATTGGACCATGTGATTTCCCGCCCCTTTTACAACTACCGGAAGATACAGAAAATTCTAAGATATATGCTCGACCGAAATTTATTTTCCTACCATAAGTGCACTGCCTCAGTACTTACATTGTATTTAATTAGAACTTAAGTAACAAAATTTCGTTAAATCATAAAGGAAATTGGTTTTATGCTCATGCAAATTCCTACCAATGAAGAAGCAATGCTAGATCACGTGATTCTCGTTCTCCTCTCTCGTATCTGCTGCTAAGTTAGGAACCAGAGATGATATGCTTCCAGCACCTACTCAAACAATTTCCATGACGAAAAGTCTTGATAGAAAAATTAGTAGATTTTGGATTGGATCCAACTCTTGCTTTCCTGAATGACTTGCCACTCAGACCACTTTCGCCTTCGGGCGCGGTGCTCATGCACCTTTGTCCTACGAGTTTTTAAAATTTACGAAAGGCCATAGGCACACTAGAGATATTAGTAAAAACTCTCAGTAGTTGACACTAAAAATGAAACTGAAGATTCAAGATTCAAGTATAATTGTTCACAGGCGCTTTATAAGCATTTCAGTGCAATAACTGAATAGTTATGACACAAAGGACGCATTTGGATGATTTTTTGCGTGGTAGAATTATCGGCCGTCTGGAATGTGGGCGTACCCAACTGGAAGTATCAGACGAACTTCGAATTGCCCAGAGTGTCATCTCCAGGCTTTGGCAACGATTCCAGGATGATGGTAATGTGAGTAGACGTTACAGCACAGGTCGTCCCAGAGTTACAACGCCGAATGAGGACCGGTATTTGGCAGTTATTGCCAAAAGAAACAGGCGGAGCACAGCCTCAGACCTGTCTCGTTAGCTCTCTTCAGTCACTCGTAGGACAATTTCAAGGCAGACCGTGTACAGACGCTTAGGGCAGATTGGTCTATATCCTCTTAGACCTGTCAGACGCGTTCCATTTACTGCAACTCACTGTCGCCTGTGGTTGGCCTAGAGTAGAGAGCATGCATTATGGACACCGCAACAGTGGGCTTGCGTGATGTTTTCCGACGAGTCCAGGTTTAGCTTGCAGTCTGATTCCCGCAGGACTTTCATATGGAGAGCTCCAGGTACCCGTTACCACCAAGAAAACATCATTGAACAACACCGTTACGGTGGTGCAGGAGTGCTCGTTTGGGGTGGATTATTCTGGGTTCCAGAACTGAGCTGCATGTTCAAATTGGAAGCATGACAAGCCAAATCTATCGGGACGTCATTCTGGAACAACATGTACGTTTGTTTCGGGGCGCCATGGGAGCACAATTTGTGTTTATGGATGACAATGCCCGTCCTCACCGTATAAACATCGTAATCGAATGCCTTCAATCGGAGGATATCACTCGTATGGACTGGCCAGCATTCTCACCGGACTTGAATCCAGTAGAGCAAGTGTGGGACATGCTTGGCCGACGAGTTGCAGCACGTCAACCTCCTCCTACATGTCTACCGAAACTTCGGAGTTCATTGCTTTTTGAGTGGTGTATTATCCCTCAAGATCAGATCGATAATTTGATATTCAGCATGCCTAGGCGTTGTACGGACTGTATTGCGTCGTCTGGGAGACATACAATGTATTAACAATCATACCAATCATGTAATATTGGTTTTTTGTAAATAGGTTTTTTTTTGTAATTTGCTCCAGGGAGAAAAAATCCCTAATTTTTTTAATAATATCAAACATATAGCATCGTTTTTTACTCTTTACCTTTTGTTTAATAAATAAGCTTTACAAATAAGTCGAATTAGTTTTGCTTCTAACTCTTCCTTTGCCTGATTTTGCATTATCCTTAATTTATGGACATGAGTGTAGATGGCAGCACGCAAACACGAGAAGATTACCACCGCGGCCGGCTTCTGGACTTTATTTTTTACTCCCTCACCAGTTTTCAAGGGACTTACTTTTTCCTCCCTCTCCCTCCACAGGATTCATCCAGGAACCTTGAACAGAATGCCTATTGTGGAGTTCCTTCAGGTTTACAGAGAAGTACTGCGAATGCAGTAGAACCCCTGTACCTCTGTACTACCTCTGTATCAACGTATCAACGGGCGGTCACGGACACTTAGTCGACAACCACTTAGCCGACGGGACACTTAACCGACAAGACATTTAGCCGACAGTGACACTTAGGCGACATAGACACTTAGCCGACAGGACATTTAGTCGCCACATATATTTAGCCGACAGGACACTTAGCCGACAGGACAATTAACCGACACGAACACTTAGCCGACAGGTCATTTAGTCGACACGGACACTTAACCGACAAGACACCTAGCCGACAAAGACGCTTAGCCAATAGGACATGATACCGACACGGAAAGTTAGCCGACAGGACATTTAGCAGACAGAACATTTGGTCCGAGACAGAGAGTTAGCCGTCAGGATATTTGGCTAACATATGAAGAAACAAAAAGTTCCAGTATAATAAAGGAAAGTACAACATACTCCGCTCTGTCCCAAATTAGTTGCTACCTTTTTAATTTTTTTTACTGATTATTGTTCCAGAAGATTTTATGATTTCGTTTGAACATTTTCAGAAATTTCAGGCAGCTACGTTTTCATTTAACAACATTTACTTACCAAGCATTCCCTCCTTAAATCAGTACCAAATATGTTTAAAAAATCCAGGATTCGGACACGCCTAAGGCATGCCTCATTTTGTGAGTACTCTTCCATCAGTAATCGGGCCCACCAGCGGCCGAGCGGTAAAGACGCTGAACACTGGTAGTTCGGTCCGAGGTTCGAATCCCGCGAACGGGCTGGCTGCATGGGCGTTTTCGTGGTTTTCCCCATGTGTAACGTGTATACGAGCCAGTTTCCCTTAGAAAGCCCTCCACGAAAGGCATCCCTCCCCTTAGGCAGATAGCCCTAGTGAGCTTTGCCACAATTAAATACACCAACACCATCAGTAATCGCGTAAAACTATCCTCTAGCTAAGTAATTGTGAATTCAATGATCTGTTTCGTGTAGGCGAGCCACTTCAAATAGAAAGTCCTCCAAGACGGCATCCATCGCCTTAGGCAGACAGCCGTCGAGGTTTTACCTTAATCACATAAACATGATCTTTCCGATTACTGTTGGTACAGTCCTTACAAAATGGGGCGTGGCTTTTAGGAGCGCGCCAACTCTGTGGATTTGCTTCGAAAAAATAGTATAACATATACCATTAACAGAGATTCTAAATATTGATGGCAGATATTTCAAAACGCAAAAACGTGAAATTACTGCTCCAACACCAAATAACAGCTGAATTTTTTTTTTTTTTTTTAAAAAGAAAATAGTGATTTTGATTTGTTTTTTAAATATCTAAAGCTCCAACTCCAACTTGCTTTATTGTGACCAATGTCACGTGATGAGCGATAAGACATCTGGTTGGCGATGAGGTATCCAGGCATCGTAGCGCTGTAAATCTGGAGTTTTACAATAGTTATACATAAAGTAGTACTAAATCAGTTCATAGAAGGTGTGTGTTGCAGTCATAAATGCAGAAAATAAAATACGACTCCAAAAAGTGCAATAGTATATACAGGAAAAATATAAGTAATATCTTGTGGGCGTGGCTGTGTGTGTCACATGATCATCCGGCTAAGATTTCTAAACATCAATATTTACAAGTCAAATAAGTTTTTCAGAGTACTACATACTTAAAAACACAAACTATGTTGGAAAATCCTGGTTTCCACTGAGTAGAAAAGCGGCATATGGACGGAGGTGCCTGTCCTCGTGTAAAATTTCATAGTGAAATAGGTTGAAAATGCCCATATGTTGGCACCCCTTAGCGGCGTCACAAGATGCCGTGTTAGTTCTTAAATATTCCACTATTGTATCCATTTTTAAATCTTCATGGAGACGTTTGTTCTTCATATACGGGTGTGCATTTGTGATAATTCTTAAAAATCGGTTTTGCACAACTTGTAATTTTTGGATTTCACCCTTCGTAGCGGTAGTCCATGCTGGCGAAGCGTACGTCATGATGGGTCGGATTGTGGCTAGATAAATAAGTCGTTGCTTGTCCAACGAAAGTTTTGAATATTTCCCTATCATAGGATATAAACATTTCAAGACTTTAATCGCTTTATCCCTGATTTGTTGGGATGTGATGCTGCCATGTGAGCTTGTCGTTGATGGTGATGCACAGATATTTGGTTTGTTTCACGATAGGCACAGCCTCGTTAAAAAGATAAACACTGCCTGATCGGAACATTTTTCTTCCTTTTCCTTATGAGTAGGAGCTGCGATTTTTGAGCGTTAATTCGTATCTTCCAATATCCACACCATTGTGCAATGGAGAGAATAGTGTCTTGGAGTTTCCGAATAGCATGATTGATGTTAGCAGACTTCACTGCCAAGGCAGTGTCGTCTGCATAACAGGCTAACATAGAATTATGATTTAAATGTAATCTCGGAAAGTCTGAAACGTAGAATAGATAGAGTATAGGGCCATTCACAGAACCATGTGGAACGCCGCTAGTCATTATTTTAGGGTTGGATAATTTATTTTTTACCGAGACTCTGAATGTCCGATCCCTGATAAAAGAATGGATTAGCAGAATGAGTTCTCTGTCCAGTTGAAGGTCAATTAATTTAGCTATTAAGCCCTCATGCCAGACGCGGTTGAATGCTTTCGCCACCTCTAGCATGAGTATAGCAACATTAAGTTTGCAGTGCAGAGCTTCACCGGCGAATTCGGTTATTCGGACAAGTTGCTTCGTTGTTGAGAGGTGATTCTCTTAAAAATTTTGCCTAAGCCCGGCAGTAGACTAATAGGACGATATCCGTCTGGTCGGGTGTGATCTTTGGCCGGTTTAGGTAGTAAAATAATTTTAGCAATTTTCGAAGGTGTTGGAAAGTAAGAAAGAGCAAGACAAGCATTAAAAATACTTGTCAGGCTGCAGATGATGTTAGGCAGAAAAAGTTTTAATTGCTGTATTGCTGATTTCATCAATTCCTGGAGATTTCTTTTGCCTCAGGTGTTTGGTAATATTAGTCGTTTCAGTAGGAGTGGCATATTTAATCGGAAGTCTGACTGATGGGGCGTTGAGCCAATCCCTCACTCGTAGGAGGGTCTTTAATTCGAAATCACAGTCATTTGGCCAATCATTTGGCGAGAACTGTTTTTGGAGGTGTGCCGCGAAGATTTCTGCCTTTTCCTGATTGGAGATGGCAATATTACCTCTGTCATAAAGGGGTCGATTACTTGCGAAGGTAGTTTATAAATTTTTTATTAAAGACCAGAACGCACTTTCTCTAGAATCCAGATTTAACATTTTATCATCCCATAGTTCTTCTTTGAAGGTTTTAATGGCCTTCTGAATTTGCTTATTTTTGCGATTTATTTCACGTTTAAGTGCCGGGTCCCACGTTAAATGATAACATTTCCTGAGTCTATTTCGCTCTCTCATAAGCTGTCGTATTTTAAGGGGCAGTCTGAAAGCCTTATCACGATTAGTAATTTCAGTACTGGCTTCCTTAATTGCACCTTGAATGCTTTCACTTAAGGCATTAATTACGGTGTTTTGTTTGGTATTGAGATTTTGCAGTCGAGGAGGTGAATTTTTCATGATTCCAATTCGTAATCCGCTTAGTAGAGAACTTAGAAGTTTTTGTCACTCCTAAGGTTGCGATTACGGGGAGGTGATCAGAGGACAATGCATGAAATACTTCCATTGGAATGGGGATAGTCGTTACAGTGACTGCAATGTCTAGTATATCAGAAAATACTATTCTATGATGAAGTCTCGTGTATTCTGTTGGGGCATGTAGTGCCACCTGATGCTGTAAAGTATATTCATGGAGAATTTTACCATTTAGGTCTGTCCGACGACAGTTCCAGTCTATATGCTTAGCATTAAAGTCCCCGGCAGCAAGGCTAGGTGTGTCCTCCGGTAGAATGCTATTTAGAAAATTATCACATAGTCTATTCGTTGGAGGGTTTTACACAGCACAAAAATTGATGTTATTAAACACAGGAAGAGTGACACACACAGTAGTTTGCTCACAATTAAAATTTCTTGAATCAGATATGAGACAAGATGCATAATTACGTTTCACATATATTGCAACACCACCACCTCTGAGTGAAAGTCTATCACAGCGGTATGAATTATAATTTGCAATTCTCAGGCGTTGGCATGGTTTAGCATGAGTCTCTGATATGATTGCAATGTCAATATCATGCTCACTTAAAAAT
Organism: Stegodyphus dumicola; assembly: GCF_044657685.1. NCBI lineage: Eukaryota > Metazoa > Arthropoda > Arachnida > Araneae > Eresidae > Stegodyphus > Stegodyphus dumicola. The sequence goes on along the minus strand of NC_140772.1, from coordinate 11,865,632 downwards.
GGTGCAGTTCAGTAATTTTGGAGGGTAGCCCGCAGGCATTCCATATCATTATTTGTACGGGAGTACACTTTTTCATGTAATTAGCCATTCACAGGGGCTGCAGGAGTATGATCTTGAGATACGTTTGATTTTGCCATCAGAGTAAATCCAGTTTCTTTTAGAGTAGAGACAAGCATACGTAGCTCAGCTGCAACTTGTTTTGCTTCAGTTAGAAATTCAGGAGCGAGGCCGGTGTTTAAAGCTTGTGCATAAGTTTTATTATGCACTACCCGATCAGAGAACGTTCTCACAGCCGGAGTGGGTTTTGGTTTTGGAAACGGGCTAGTTACATGGGCGTTTTCGTGTTTTACCCATTTGTAACGTGTTTCCGAGTCAATTTCTGTTAGAAAGTCCTCCGGGAAGACATTACTCCTCCTAGGCAGACAGCCCTTGAGTGCTTTGTCATAGTTAAACGAAATCAATCCATGCGTAGGCTGGTACGCCGTCAGTTTCTCTCTTTGTAGCAAAATGCCTCTAAACATTTGAGTATATGAAATGTTACTAAATATTTCAGAAAATTTAATTAATGTATTTAATAAATTAAAAATAGTATGTTTAAATTATTTAAAAACATTTTTGTCTGTTTATAGCCCATTACAAATTTCCTTTTAATTTTGAATTGAATGAGAGACACAAATAAACAAACTTAAAATACGTTTAATTATAAAAATGTGGACTATGAATTACTTGTAAAGACGTACTGTTACCTAGACACTACCTGTTTTAAAACTAAAGTCACTGTAATATTAAGTTGCAGAATTATTTGATAATACTTTATTTTTTTAAACGAATAGCGGATGGCGCACAATTTGAAAATGCTTTAATTATTCTGTTATTATTCTTATATGCACTAATGTTTTTCAGTTTAATTTTAAATGTCTTAAATCAAAGTCATATTTCAGAAATAAAACTGTTTTTTGTTCCAATGCTGGCCTTTGTTTGATACTACGGTTACAAAGGCTATAGGATCAAGTCACTTCAAGTCCTAAAGACCCATTATTTCAACCTTGTGCCATAGTTGTGACATTTATAATTTTATTTTTTTTAAACAGTTAGTTTCAAGTTAATTTCATTGCTTTATGTTTTGTTTCATAATATACTCGCTCAGTCCAGACGTTTACGCATACCAGCTAGGTTAGAATTAGTTTGTATTTGGAACTGACGTTCTGAATCAATTTCACAACTCTGTGCAACTTCTTGTCTAAAAAGATGATCATTAGAACAGAACGTTGAATACCTTCAGCCTCGTTCATTAAGCTATATGTGGATTCCAGTTTGAACTGATAGAGTTGTAAATTTATGTAGTTCAACCCATGCTTGAAAAGCTTCATTTTATTGCACAGAAGAAGTAGCAGAGTATGCAAGTATTTCAAGAGCATTCTGAAATTACGAGAAAAGGTATCGCCTGTAAAACAGCATTTACTGCTGACATATATTGCGGGCAAGGAAGTGTCATCGAACTTAACCTCGATTTCAAGCTTTTATTTAGCTAAACTCTGGGTGTCTGTCGTTATGGTCCAAAACTGCATGCATATTTTAAAAAAAAAAAATTTTGATAAACTATCGCGTATAAGTTCTGTGCTCACACTGCTTACAAAAGGCAATACAACGTGAAGAAACGATTTTTTTTTTTTTACAATTTTATCTATCTATATATATTTTTATGCTGAAACTGTTTTTCCGCGCATATTTTCATTTAACGAACAAGGGAAAAATTTCAGAAACTATTTGCACCAAAATTTGTTCAGCTGATGTGTTTGCACCAACAGATACAGCTGAACAAATCTTTTAAATAAATTTTCTATTAGATTTTCGACCTTTGAGTTCATAAATGAATTTATAAGTTTTATAAGAGCTGATTTTATAAAAGGTTTACATTAAAAACTTCTTTTTTGTTTCAAATCGATGGCTGAGTGAAGTTTTTTATATGACAGAATAAAATGCAAATTTTTAAAACTGGATTTTGTCAATTACCTAATTTTTAATACTGGCATGTAGCAAAGCATAGATAACGATTGGTGTCGCATAAGCGATGCGGGCCTCTCTCCAAGGTGCGAGGGCAGGTGTTGAACCCCTGTGCCTGATTCTGTGGGGTGAGGGGACACTTACTGTCAAGAGCGAAAAAAGGAATGCCCAAGCCTTGTTATACGTAGTCATGGATTAAAATATCAGTGCTAGCCTTACTCTCTAAGTTCAGATATTTGGCGTCTTGCTTTGAGATCAAATAAAAAATTAACTAAACTTTGTCGCAAAAATTGAAAGTTGAATGCATTTTATCTCAATATAAAATAAATTAATAAATTTATGAGAGGATTTACGCATATATTAAATACAAAGAATAAACTGAATAAACCCAAGCTCCGTAACACTCGGTAGAGTTGGTTTCAGAAAAGAATGCCTTAATGGCATCACGTAGAGTTTTTCAGAGTTTTTCTGTATGCCTTTTTAAATTTTATGACATCGATAATTAAGATTTTCATTTAAATGACAATTATTGTTTTATTTTGCTTTGAAATAAATGGAGACTTTTATAAAAAAATATCGGATAATATAACCTTTAGCAGGGGAAAGACGTTTTAAATAAAAGCTTAATTTGGTGCTGAACTCAACTGTCGAATTTTATTTCATTGAATTTTGCATAAATTAATTTCCATGAATTAGAGCCAATTATTTTCAAACTACTTCTTTTTAATCCAAAAAAGCTATTATTCTTGATCAAATTCTTGCCATTTTATGTTTTCCACTGTAAATGTTTTGTCTGATTTTCATTCATTTTGCCACTTATCAAAATGTAAGATATGTATCTTGTAAATTTAATCTGGTATTAGCAATCGATGCTATTTATAAATAATAAATGCAATTCAAGAAAATGCATTTGATTCAAAATATAACTTAAATATAACTAAATTCAAAATATAACTAAAAAAACAAAATATAACTATAAAAGTTTTTCAATATATTTCTAAAGAACTTTCTTATTTCTTCATTTCGATCAATCTCTATTGCTAAATCAGTCATTTCCTGTGCTTTTTTAAAAATTCTTTCACCTTCTCATGAGTTATTTGTTTTCTTCTCCATTTTTACTGCATTCACTGCATTCTTTATTAATGCTACTTTCTTTTACTGTACTGTATCGGCAGAGAAGATGGTCCACTTAGCGATGGTGGACCCCATTTGCTGTGCTTTTTTAAACATTCTTTCAACTTCTCATGAGTTCTTTGTTTTCTTCTCCATTTTTACTGTATTTACTGCATTCTTTATTAATGCTACTTTCTTTTAGTGTACTGTATCGGCAGAGAAGATGGTCCACTTAGCGATGGTGGATCCAATTTCCTGTGCTTTTTTAAAAATTCTTTCAACTTCTCATGAATTCTTTGTTTTCTTCTCCATTTTTCTGCATTAACTGCATTCTTAATTAATGTTACTTTCTTTTAGTGTACTGTATCGGCAGAGAAGATGGTCCACTTAACGATGGTGGACCCCATTCCCTGTGCCTTTTTAAAAATTCTTTCAACTTCTCATGAGTTCTTTGTTTTCTTCTCCATTTTTACTGCATTCACTGCATTCTTTATTAAGGCTACTTTCTTTTACTGTACTGTATCGGCAGAGAAGATGGTCCACTTAGCGATGGTGGACCCCATTTCCTGTGCTTTTTTAAAAATTCTTTCAACTTCTCATGAGTTCTTTGTTTTCTTCTCCATTTTTCTGCATTAACTGCATTCTTAATTAATGTTACTTTCTTTTAGTGTACTGTATCGGCAGAGAAGATGGTCCACTTAACGATGAGGGACCCCATTCCCTGTGCCTTTTTAACCCATCAACGAGCCCGCCTCTCGGAACGAAATGCTTTGAAAATGACCGCGTTGTCAGACAACAAACCCCTCCAAAAAAATCGCTTTCGTTTTCTGAAATCACTCTAAGATGGCCCAGCCTAAGGCAGTATGTTTGCTTCGCCTTAGTGTGATGGATAAGCCATAAAATTGCCTTCCCGGTATTGAATGGCTTGCGTTTCGTTTCGTCTCTCTCCTCTTTCTTTGTACTAGTAGCCTGTAGACTTGTTTCTTTTAACATGTGTCGGCCGAATTTTCGGAAATCTTTTTAGAATTTTAGCTTCCAAGCTTGTAAATTTTCAATTATTCGACATGTTTTATTGGGCAGTATTTTAAGAAAGATCATTATTTATTTTGTTACACAATTTTTTACTATTTACTAATCTATTTTATTTAGTTTTAGTAGGCCAATTTATTTTTGGAAATTAAATTTTAATCCATTCTTTTACCGACGTTTTCATCACATTATAAGTCCATATATATTTACGATGAGAGTACAATATTTATCAAGAATTTTTGGAAAATTTGGCATACGTATTTATATTTTAGCGTTGAATTTTTTCCACAAGTTGTTCGTTAACAGTCGAGCTCATCCTCGTAAACGCTTGATCGTTTCAGCATGGAAATGGCAAGCAATAATCTTCCTAATATTTTTCGGGATTTTATAGCAATTTTTAGAATTTTGGCGGTTTTCTACAAATATTTTGGGTACGTTTAGCTATTATACAGTTGCTACTAATGTGGAATTTAAAGCCAAAAATGTATTCCTTCGTTGATTTGAGAGATCGCATTTCGAATTTAAACGGAAGTTTAAAGGAATTTGATACAATCTTAGCACAGACTAGAAGAATTATTTCTCTGTGTTGGATGGATTTTTCTCACTTTTCTGCATTTGATAGATTAAATGCATAAAGCAGACACGCACAAATAGAATTTAAATAAATTTATTTAAATAAATTTCTATTTTCATTTAAAATTTGTCATTATTAACACCTCCCGCAGTTTTATGCAATCATAGGATTTTCCGAATTTTATTAGGTCGTTAACATAATTTCAAGGTCGAATAGAAAAGTGATAATATGGAAAGACTATGTCTTAAGTACCAATAGCCAAGTATTTGTAATTAAATAAAAATATATATTGAATACCAGCCGCTTTTTTATTTATTTTTAGTCATATAACAAAAGATAAACAAGAATACTATTACATCTAAGAATTATTTAGTAAATTATTTTGCTAATGTTATATGAATGATGAAACACGGTAAAAATGTTTTAATGATTGAATTCACCGTTAAAAATCAAACAAACCCCAAAATTCCTTTTTCCCAAAACTTCGTAAAATGTTTTGATTAAATATGATTTGAATAAGTTTTCCAATTCTGTTTTGAGTGATATAAATGAGGATATAAATATTATTAAATTAGGATATAAACATTAGGATATAAATTATTAGTAGTAATAATTTTTGTATTATAACTTAGCAGAATATCGTTTACCGTTAAAATTTATATCTAAAAGAATTAAATTTTGTAAAAGAATAAAAAATATAATCAACTGTTCCATTTTGTCCTCTATGCATCTATTTATATAAAAAAGGAATCTGGCTAGGGAATTTACTACTTGTATATGAACTAAAAATTGGTATCTTGACAAAACTTGTCAGAGCATAAAAAGCGTATATTCTGTGATATTAGTGTATTAATCATACTTCTGTATCCGTAAATGCAGTTTATAATTACCAGCATAAGTATCATAATGGATTTTATTAAAACGACGAAAACTGAATGCAAAGTACGGCTCTTTATCCCGTTAAGTATTGCTTGGGTCGTAACCAACACGAGTTTTATTTTTGAAATATTATTCCAAATAAAACAGGAAGCGTTAAACTATATGCATTTTAAACAGTTTTACTTTTTTATATGCATACAAATGTTAAGTAGCTTTAAATTGTACTTCACTTCTGAAACTTCTGCGGTATTATTTTTAGAACAGATCAAGGACTTTAAAGAACAAGTACATTTTAGTAATATGCAACGTTAATGATATAGTTCAAATGTTATTGAACAACTGTACGATTTGTAACTGGCACTGGAAGAAGCAAAATTTATCTACAACTTTCCCTTTCTTCTCAAATTCGTCTGATTAGCAAGGATTGAATAGATAATTGTAAACGTCTTTGCTAAAAGTAATAATAATCGGGAAGAATCCTTTCTACCCCTGCCTCCTGGGAAAAGAAAACGACTTGGAAGGGAACCTGACCTCCGCAGGCTAACTGACACTAAGGTCTCCAAAGACTATTTCTAGTCAATAGAGTTTTTCATTGTAGAAATACTCATTATCTAGAGCTATCTTTTTTTCTAGCCATTGTAAGCTACAGATATAGTGGGAAAAAATTCTCATTTTACATAATTTTCGGATAATTACATTTTACGTTAAATAATTTTAGATTTTGAGTAACGCAATCGATGAATATGGCAGAATAATAGTTTGTTGTGTGTGTGTGTGTGATTATGGCAAAGCCTCGAGGGCTATCTGCCTAAGGGGAGATATGCCTTCGTGGAGGACTTTCTAAGGGAAACTGGCTCGTATACACGTTACACATGGGGAAAACCACGAAAACATCCATGCAGCCAGCCCGTTCGCGGGATTCGAACCTCGGACCGAACTACCAGTGTTCAGCGACTTTACCGCTAATAGTTTGTTGTAAACATTGTAAATTTCAACGTTTTTTTAAGTAAAGATTTCAAGTAAACCAAACCAAAGATTATTAAATTAGTCTTATAATGTTTACTGTTTGGTTTTCAGTGTTCTGAATTTGCATTTTAATAACATAATTTAAATAATCTTTCTTTAAGCTTTTAAAATGTTCACCTATGTAAACACTTACTAATGTTTAATGTAGCAACTTTGTATGTACTTAACGAAAGAGAGGAATTTATAAAGAAAACTAGTTCACATGGAAAAAAATCACGAAATCTTCCTTACAGCCAACGTATTGACCAGAAACCAAAACCAGGTCAAAATACTTATGATCATCTCTTTTATCCACTTTGCCATTGGTAAACTTTTCAAACTTATACTTGTTCTTATTGCAGTTATAAACAGAAATGTGAACACTCAGATACTGCGCTTGTTAAAAGTTAGTACAGTCTGCGGCTGATTCTATATCTGCCGAGGTGTTTTCGAAAAAAACTTGAAAGATAATAAATTATGTTACCTGCTGAGTCATCGAAATATTATATATTTTTTAGTGAAACTGAAAATTTTATAATTTTCTATAAAACTGCAATGGAATTATTGCATTGAGTAATCTTCAGTGTAATGTAATTAGTGTCCTAAATATAAAAGTATGTAAAAATCCAATTGGAAATTGCAGCAAATCAGTCCCTAGAAATATGCTATGCCTGTATTAATCTAGTAGCAATCAATTATTCATGAACATTATAGTATGCATGACATATGATATTTTAAAGGAAACTTTTGATGTATTTGTTTCCTGTAACAGGTCTAAATAATCATTCATTACAGCCACACTAATTTTAACGATCTGAAAATTAACAAATGAGTTGAACTCTTTCATAATTATAATAAAAAACTTAATTTGGGTTTAAGATTACCTCAGAAGTGAATTTTTTTTTATTTCTTAATTTAGATGTCTTACAATCCAACAGTTATTTCCCCTATTAAAATACGGCCATATTAGTGGCCGGTAAATACTGGTAGTTCGACTTAGATTTACACCCTGACGAACGAATACGATGGTTGAATGGTATTTTCCCATGTTTTTTCCTATGTATAACATGAATATGAGACTTTTCTCGTTAAAAAGTCCTCTATGAAGGCATCTCTTTCCTTAAAAGCAGATAGTCCTCGTGTGTTTTGCTGTATTCAAGTAATCCTAACCTTCAAACTACGGCACCTGTCACACTAAATCAAGATAAAAGGTTTCTAAACAAGATTTTTAATCGGTCTGCGGGCCCCAGTGGCCAAGCGCTAAAACCGCTGAGTACTGGTAATCCTACATAAGTTCAAATCCTGGTGAACACGCTTGTTCGGTGAAGGTTTTCTACGTTCAATGTGAAGGAAATCTAGTTTTCCTTAGAAAGTCCTCCCTGATAGTTTTCGTCCTCTTATACAGATGCCAATTCCATTAAATTTTCTGCATTAAACACAATTATAATTCTTTCGTTTTAAAGAAATCTCAGGGGAAATAATTGTAAACATCAGATTCAGTGCGATTATGAATTATTATTTTAAAGTAGTTAACATTTTGAGTGGGAAAAGCATTTTTAATACGCTCATAAACAACCCCTCCTCTAAATTGGCATCAAACTGTGTCGATTTCTACAACAATCTATATAAATACGTTTCCAAAAAATTCTGCTAAAATATTAAAAGTTGTATTTGTAGAGCATTTATTAGTTAGATTTGTGACTACCTACTCAACTTTTGGTTTTCATAACCTATAAGGTATTTTCTCCCGCCTTCTTAGCATACCTTCGTGGTGTAATGGTCAGCACGCACGGCGTGTATTCGAGAGGTTGGTGGTTCGAGTCCCGGGGAAGGCATTGCTCCTATTTCACATGTCCTGCTTCGAAATAACCTAATGTTTCTATAGTGGCACCCAAACCAAAAAAGGTGGTGGATGATGATTCTCCGCCGCAAGGATTTGGCGATTCGGTCCCCTAATCCCCAGTCACCCTTTAAAAGGGGGAGTATATACGGTATTTTCTCCCGCCCTTTTAGCATGCCTTCGTGGTCTCAGTACGCTCGGGGCGCATTCGAGAAGTCCGTGGTTCGCGTCCCGGGTAAGGCATTGCTGATTTTTCATGTCTCTTGCTGTTAAAAAAAATGTAGTGTCTCTACAAACCTTCCATTCATCAGAATAGTAATAAAGTTATGAAGCATAGGGGGTAGGAGGGAAAAAGGAATTTTAAAGAAAAGATTATTTTTACAAAATGACTCAAAATTTCTTGAGACAGTATAAGTAGTTATATAACTCAAATAATTAAATATTTGACCTCTTAATTTTACCAGTATTTTTGTATAGAAATAAAACATAATTAAATATTATTAATGAGTATCATAGACAGTGGAGCACATCGAGTGAGCTTCACGATATTTTCAAAAGCAGCCACTTTGACAAATGAACAGAACTGTCGGGAATCGCTTATGAATGTCACTTACACGTTTCATAATGCCAAGAATATTATAAAAATAATGGTTATGCTATATTAACAACTTACCGATCTTTCCAAAGTGCTTAAAAATAGAGCTGTTCCAAAAATTGTATTCAGTTCATTCACGGTGTTTAATCAAAAGCTCGTCGTCGATTTTTGAACTACTTATCGATAAGCTATTGAATTCAAATTTTGTACATACACCGTTTACGGATGATAATAATTCGATTTAGAGTTTTTAAAATTTAATGTCGAAGAAATTTTTTGCGCATATTTCCATTTAAGAATAAACTAAAAATCTCAAAATTTTTAAGTTTGCATCATTTTACAAAGCGTAAAATAGCTCTTGAAATAAAATTTGCATGAAATTCGTAACCTAATTTCTGATTTTGGGGCGAATTTTGTTTTAAATTTATATATCTTTTCGATTATTTGAGGTAAAAGGATACTTGGAAGTAAAAGACTGAACCAATAGTAATAATAATAATAATTTATCGCATAGATTAATGGTAATAAGAGATTACTTAATAGCTTCTTTGCTAAATTCCTGTACAGTTTTATAAGAAGAATCATAGGTTCTTAAATTACGAAATCAAATAATTGAATCGCATTGTCAGATGCATAATATTTATAAATTTATCAAGAGAGCCTCACGTTTTTGTTATTCGTGATATAAATTTGTAGATAAATTTCTTAAAGAGAATTATTTAATATCGTATTCCCATTAAATTACACGATACATTATTTTTAAAACAAAGGCCGTTAGCCGAGAAGGTCTATTAACTTCATTTTCCGTTGAAAACTATGTCAGTTCACTTTTCAAACTGTTGATACCACATATTACAGCCCTGTATTATATTTAAAGAAATTAAATAATGGTTTTGGTTTATTAGATTACGGCAAAGCACTCGAGGCTATCTGCCTTGAAATTAAATAATGAATAATCTGCATAAATATATGTATGTTTCTCGCATTGTGATAAAACAACGGTACTTAGACCCATCCAATTTTGAATAACGTACATTCCACCCGAATATGGGCATCTCGAAGCCGAGATTTGGAATTTGTGTTATTATATGTTTCATATTTCGTAAAACTTCAATGAATTTTTAATTAAGAAACTCAACGATTTTAAAGCGAGCAAAGGCAACACTGTATGAAAATAATAATATAAAAAATTATCTTCAACGGGCGAGACTGTGCATCGGAAATTCTAAAGATATGCTCATTTAAAATTTATTTTGCGGTATTGCTGTTTAACTGAAGTTTTATGGTTTAAGTGCGAAGAACATGATATTTAAAAATAAAGGTAACCCACAAACCGTTAAAAAAACGCCCTTTGGGCCTAATGTAAAATCTGAAAGATTTGCATTTTCAGATTTTTATGTTTGCATTTATTACTTTTATTTTTCTCGTTTTAATTCATAAGTGCTCTTATAGGTATACGTTCATTTTGTAAAAAATTCTATTTTTTATTCAATAACTGCTCTAAAACGGAAATTCTTAAATCCTATTATATATGCATCCACTTTGTAACTGGTAATAAATTTGTTTCTTTAGAGTCAGTGTAAGGCCTTTATCCCAAAACATCAAGAAGATTTCTCCCCACGCTAATGACAGCCATTACCCATTGTCGTCAGAATTGCATGGACCCTTGTCCCCTTAGGCATTGGGGGTTGGAAGACATACAAAAATACGGGCTAGTCCTTTTTAGCGTGTTTTTTCGATAATACAAAAACACGGGACTGTCCGTTTTCGAGGGTACATTTAAACTAACAATAATCCGTAACGAACCGTTAAGAGACCTGCATAAAAGAACGAGAAAATCCGGGCCAAACCGTTAATAGGTTAAAAATTCTTTCAACTTCTCATGAGTTCTTTGTTTTCTTCTCCATTTTTACTGCATTCACTGCATTTTTCATTAATGCTACTTTCTTTTAGTGTACTGTATCGGCAGAGCGGATGGTCCACTTAGCGATGGTGGACCCCATTTCCTGTGCTTTTGTAAAAATTCTTTCAACTTCTCATGAGTTCTTCGTTTTCTTCTCCATTTTTACTGCATTCACTGTATTCTTTATTAATGCTACTTTCTTTTACTGTACTGTATCGGCAGAGAAGATGGTCCACTTAGCGATGGTGGACCCCATTTCCTGTGCTTTTTTAAAAATTCTTTCAACTTCTCATGAGTTCTTTGTTTTCTTCTCCATTTTTCTGCATTAACTGCATTCTTAATTAATGTTACTTTCTTTTAGTGTACTGTATCGGCAGAGAAGATGGTCCACTTAACGATGATGGACCCCATTCCCTGTGCCTTTTTAAACATTCTTTCAACTTCTCATGAGTTCTTTGTTTTCTTCTCCATTTTTACTGCATTCACTGCATTCTTCATTAATGCTACTTTCTTTTAGTGTACTGTATCGGCAGAGAAGATGGTCCACTTAGCGATGGTGGACCCCATTTCCTGTGCTTTTTTAAAAATTCTTTCAACTTCTCATGAGTTCTTCGTTTTCTTTTCCATTTTTACTGCATTCACTGTATTCTTTATTAATGCTACTTTCTTTTACTGTACTGTATCGGCAGAGAAGATGGTCCACTTAGCGATGGTGGACCCCATTTCCTGTGCTTTTTTAAAAATTCTTTCAACTTCTCATGAGTTCTTTGTTTTCTTCTCCATTTTTCTGCATTAACTGCATTCTTAATTAATGTTACTTTCTTTTAGTGTACTGTATCGGCAGAGAAGATGGTCCACTTAACGATGATGGACCCCATTCCCTGTGCCTTTTTAAAAATTCTTTCAACTTGTCATGAGTTCTTTGTTTTCTTCTCCATTTTTACTGCGTTCACTGCATTCTTCATTAATGCTACTTTCTTTTACTGTACTGTATCGGCAGAGAAGATGGTCCGCTTAGCGATGGTGGACCCCATTTCCTGTGCTTTTGTAAAAATTCTTTCAACTTCTCATGAGTTCTTCGTTTTCTTCTCCATTTTTACTGCATTCACTGTATTCTTTACTAATGCTACTTTCTTTTACTGTACTGTATCGGCAGAGAAGATTGTCCACTTAGCGATGGTGGACCCCATTTCCTGTGCTTTTGTAAAAATTCTTTCAACTTCTCATGAGTTCTTTGTTTTCTTCTCCATTTTTACTGTATTTACTGCATTCTTTATTAATGCTACTTTCTTTTATTGTACTGTATCGGCAGAGCAGATGGTCCACTTAGCAGCTGGTGATTATCAACCTGTTAAAACCCTGCTGGTGTTTCTAACTTTGTTGGCAAATCTGGAAAACGGGAGCTGTCTTTATAGCAAAGGGCAACGAAAGTACAGTGTAAGGAGTGTAGTTAGCCGTGCGGCTAAAGCAGTCTGTTTGTAGTACTATTAAGCTGAAGGGGGCAGTGTATGTGCTGTTCTTTGTGTTTTTGTTTAAATGTGAGCTCTCTTCTTGACGGTTCTCTTTTTTGACAGTTTTCGAGATACTATACTGTGGCGAACATATTTTTGTACCTAGTTAGAAATAGATGCATGGCAATAAACTATTACATGTATATGTTTCTGTGAGTAACCGAGCGACTATATGAATGTCGACTTTCACTGGTGAATGTCAACATTCACATAGTCGCTTGGTGCATGTCCAAAATATTTGTCAAATATCCTTATTTCTGACATACACCAGCAAATGTCGACATTGACCATACACTAATGGTGAATGTTGAATACGTCGGAGATTTGCATTTTGTTCTCCGTATTTCAGGCGCCAAAAAACTTCAAGAGTCAAGTAACGTTTTCGCTTGTCTTCCTAAGATGAGTAACCAATCCCTGATGAGAAGAACTGTTCGTAACTCTATAGAGGGGTTTTCGCAGCTTGACATGTAGCTTTCGATTCCAACGCGAGAAGGGCTACTCGATATTACTTCTTAATAATGACAGCAGTGGTGCTTGGATACATGCTAAGCATAATTTTAAATTTAGCCATTAAAGAACTTTTTTTACTTTTGCATTTATATTGTATATGTCCTGAAAAAGCGTAAGTAACAGCACATGTAAATAAACTTTTGAACTTAAACAATACATTCTAAATGAGACAAGAAAATAATACAAAAAACTTAATTATGTGATTGAAATCTTATTTATTGCAACGATATAAACTTTTATAACATTTTGAATTGCACAACAGTCCCTTGCTTTTTCAACTGCATTTAGTTGTGCTTCCTTTTGCAGTGACGGCGTGTATAGACTTGCCCTCTGCTTGTAGAATTAGCTGCAGCTGCTTCTCTCAGCGACATTACTTGAGAAGAAATCTCATCTACGAAAAGTAACTTTTCTATACAAATTACGAACTGATTACGGGTATAAAACTGTTTGAAGATGACATTTTCATTTGCTTGTTTATAAAAGCCGGAGTCTTCTGCCAACACATTTCGGCCATCTGTACGACCATGCTCGACTTCAGGGACTTGTATTCATACGGTATCACCAATTTGAGCAGGAGAAATTTCTTTGATGTTCGTAATATTTTCCTTGGTTGCAGTAAAAGATTCTCTTTTTGCGGCCGATCTTTTTATAGAAATTAACTCGTGTTGTTCAGTCCAGGCTTGATACGAAGACGTGGTAGGTTGCAGGCCCTCCTCAATATTTTTCTTTACAATATGGTTTTCGGTATTACCACTGCTCAGATTTTCTTCAAACCTATTAAGACTTTCTTCTAGCTGTTCTTCAGTTTCAAAAGAATTAGCAACTGCTTTCAATAGCAGTTTTAATCAATTAGCAATTTTTTCATTTTTTCGGTTTCAATATTTGCAATTTGTTGGCTAGGCATAAAAGACGATGCTATGCCTCTTTTTAGTTTAATGTCAAACATAGTTTCATAAGGAGATCAATCTCGGCGAGGAGAAATGTGTTTGAAAAATAAAAACAATTGTATTCTCGTTTACTAGCAATTAATGCATTTAACTTTTCAAGGAAAAGTTCACGATTCACTGCAGTATCCATTCAACATAAATTAGGTTATCGGGTTTAAAAAAAATTTTTCAGAAAACGTTGCGCGTACCATCAAACCTAGCATAAGACTGAGAAATTGTGTTCCAGAGTATAACAAATACATGCTACACAACTTCAATTGCAGAAGAGCAAAGGATTTTGCGACAGACATTCTACCCTCTGTTGAACTCGACTTCTCTTTTCGACCTCCACCAAAGTATATCTGTGAATGTCGAAATACACCGGTGATGGTCCGAATGTACAAGAATATAACCAAATATTCGGTCTTTCACCGACGTATTTGGTATGTGTTGACATTCACCGGTGAATGTCGACATTCTCCAATTTCGATCTTTCACACTAACATAGTTACCATATACGATATCACGTCCATTGGATAAAGGTTTGGGAATACTTGATATTGGAAGTGATGCTGAGAGGTAAATTTTGAGTGATCATTTATTTACTGCTTCTAGCTTTACTTGCAAGCTGTTTTACATAATTTGAATTTTATTGAAAATTCTTGGCATTATCAATCATCATTACAATAACCAGTTGCAGTTGTTAATTAAAATTCCTAAATTTGCCGGCACAGAAAGTATAAAAAGTTCTATCAGAAATCCGAATTTATATTTGGGAAAAGTGAATAATAATAATAATATCTAGTGTTATTTAGTAGGGCTGTTTGATAAGTCATTCCATTCAACATTTAGCCTTAAATAAATTCCTAAATGAATCGTAACTCACTTTTATATACAACGTAGTTCATTTTTTGAAAACAAAATATCTTGATCACAATTCTTTACTTTGTTACAATTTCCGGAAATTCTAAATTAACTGAATTTTGTTCACTGACATTACACATCATCAAAGTTCCGAAATACATCGCATACACATTTAGCAGCCACCACCAGTCTAAAGAATACTTAGCTACAGAAAAAGCATACAATGACCTAATCTTCTTCTAAACCACCGCTCTACCTTTAAAAGCATCGCAGTTTTATTGAAAAAACATCACAACATGAACATAATATTGTTTGTTTTGGCAGTTGTTTCCAATTATTTATACCCTAAAACAGAACGAAAAAACTGGTGGTGAAAAATTTGGCAATGCTTTATGTTATCTATTATACTGCGCTCTATTTTATTTTAAACTCCATTTTTCTTTTCGAATCCAAGCTTCTATTGAAAAGTTTGATTTTAGAATTTTCATCCAAGGTGAAAATGCGTACATATGCATATATATATACATAATCCAAAGAATAAATCTGCCTACTTTTGCATTCACCAAACCGTGTATGTTTCCATCTCTTTCGTTAAATATTAGTAATCAAAATACATATCCTGAAATTCATATATTGATATATATATATTAGAGTAGTATTTCAAAAATAATTAAATGGATTTTAAAAATAAAACTTAACAAGCTATTAATTTTTAAAAACCAGGTAAATTTTATATTGAAATAATAAAATGCATTAAAATTTTTTATAAATATTTTTTACTAAAATGCTAAATAATTGTTTATATTTTAATGCAAATAATTATTTATATTAATTTTAAATTGACTCATCGAGGGGTAATAATTTAAAACATTAACATTCGTACAAATATGTTCTTCTGTCCTCGCGTTTCGTTCCACTTGACTATTTGATCGCCAACGAATTCAATAATATAAATCCTAAAATTAAAATATAATAATAGTAATAATAATAATAATATATACGAGACATAGATAAATAGAGATAAATAAACTTTTCAAATAGATAGATACGCATACGAATCCAGGCGTTATAGAATAAATGTAGTTAAGGTAGTTACAAGGACAATTACCATGCACACAGATGCATAATATTTTAAATTTTAAAATTAAAAGTCCCAATATCCAGTACAGAGAGAGATTGAGATAGACAGATAGAGAGATGACTAACTAAACAGATAGATACGCATACGAAAATGCAGGCGTTTAATCTAGAACATATGTAAACGTAAGTGCAAATACAACTACCACGCACATGACTGCAGAATATTTAAATTTTAAGATTAAAAGTCTGAATATCCAATACTAAGCTTAAAGGCTAAATTCTCAAGCAACCGGAAAATTTTAGAAATTAAAAAAAAATCTTCCTCCTTCGGAAAACTAAGCAAATAAAAGACTTAAAAATCTTTTTTAAGAGAGAGTATCTATCCCACGTAAAACTAGGTGTAGTAAAAACGTCGCAAAATGGTCGCACACATTGGATGAGCTCCTTGTGGCATGGCCCTTTTTCTGTAATGATAACGTCATTCCTAAACTAAAGAAGATTTTTTTTAATCTACCAGAACAAGCACTTTATTCGGAAACACGAAATACAACATTCTGTACATATAACTCGTTGTGACGGGATGGGTCCCGTCCTGGCATCAAAGGCATTCTGTACATACAAAAATTAAATTTAATTTACGGTTTTTCACATTATGCATGCTTGATATTTACCTTTGAGATAATTTCTCTATGAAAGACAGTGGCTGTCATCTACTCAGTAAAATAATCTGCGAACATACCAGTTATTTTGAATGTATGAAAACTGATTCCCGTAAATGAAGCCTAGGAAAAGCGCTTTTTGTCTCTGTGGAATTTAAATACTTGATTTGTTAAGTTTTTCGTTTATTGGATGTAATAGTTATGTAATAAAAGTTTAAATAGTTTTATCTCCTGACTTGTGATGACAAGAAATACATTTAAGTAGAAATAAAAGAACTTTTATAATGCTTCATTGCGGAGTGGTAATTAACACTTGTTTGGAAGGAAACGCTTTGGAACGCAAAGGAAACAACATTACTTTGTAAGCAATTCATTACAAACAAAATATTTAAAACGTTAGTTTAACCTTTCAGAGTGTTTTTTATGTAACTCATCTTGTAACATTTAATTGAAGCAGAAATTGTCTCCCTATATTATTGGCGATGTGAATCAATCTTTTAATGAAGATAAAGTCGCCGATGACTTCAAAAGCAAAGCTAATAATTTATTTGAGTGGAGACAACCAAATGAGCATGACAAAGCTAACACATTGGCCATTGTTGGTAATCCTGGTATAAAGACTGAATTTTCGGAAACTCATCTTGCTGTTCATTTTTTTTTAAATTTTCAGATGAATTGTTTAAAATTATAACCAGAGAAACTAAACGATATGCTTCTCAATCTTGTTGTGTTGCGGCCAAATATAAGCGGAAAAAGAAAGCATTTTGCTTTGAAAATATTCCTGGCTAATTGTTTTGATCACTAAAAGAAATATAAAAGACATATTTCCTACAATGTAAATGTCAACATCTGTATGCCCTTATGATTTTGAAAGTACGAAAGATTAATCTTTTAAAAATAAATTAGAAAATTTATTATGTAGAACATATGTATATCCATTTCATTTAAAATCAAGGAAAACTCAAAGTTCTAACGATGGTTTTGAGCGAAATCAATCTATGAAAGAAAATTTACGTAGAATTCTTTGTAAACATTTAAAACTATTCTGAAAAATATTTTTGATAAATTCATATTTTCTAAAATTTTAAATCATAGATGAAAATTCTCTTCAGCAAATATTAAAAAGAAGCCTCAAAGTGCTCTCTCTCTACGGACACCAATGCAAATATTTAAGCAATTACATTATCAGACTTCATTTCACACTGAAGGTATAAAATAAATTGAATATATGGGTATTTGGAGAATTTTTTCCCTCTTAATGTAAGCAATATCCGATTTCATAAAGAAAATTCTCTCTACAGATATACCTTTGCCCCGATAGTCCAAAGTAATATTTGTTAAATTTAAATGATTAAACACCTAACATATGTCTGATTTTCTTTTTTTATTACAATAACAAAATTAAGAGAAAAGAAACAGATTTAAAGCTTTATTATAGTTTTATGTTTATTTCAAAATCTAACAATAATGAATCATATTCTAATCATCTAATAGTAATGAATATTATTATGAATTACTTATCATTATTTCATTAAATTAATCATTATCGATCAGTAACCGAGGGCGTTTGAGGCGGACCAAAGTTAAAAAAAAATAAGCAAAAGAATAGTTTGAAAGAGGCGAAGCCTCTAAACAAACCGAAATGGATTTTGAACAGTAAAAATCGCAACACCTTTCTTCAGGAAAAACAATGAAGGTTTTTGTCCAAATACATTTTTGGCTCAATTTTAAATTTAATATTAATAATAAATTTAAATTTAACATTTCTATTCCATTTAAAGATTAAATTTGTCTCTTCAGAACGGAGGAAAAACTTATCTTGCAAACTATCACAAGGAAGCAAAATTGAAGAAAATCAGCATGAAAATTTGAAGTAAACGCAAGTATTAAACAAATGTTTAGGATTCGAAAGATTTTTATTGCCTTTTATTATTGGCGTAATTTAATCGTAAAAAATTTTATTCGCATAATTTAATCTTAAGAACTTAATTTAACGGAACATAATCTAAAATACTTAAAAGTTGGGTCGACTGGTTTTAAGTTCTGCAATGCCGCGAAGACGTCGGATTCACAAACCTCAGTTACTGATCCGTAATTCGAAAAGTGACACGCGATGAGATAATTCGTGAGGTTGTGCTCACTAATAAGCCATTCGCTTTTACCTTTTCAAATAAAAAATCTGATGTGTACACCACATGACTTCCTTGTACGGAATATTAAATTATAAGCACTTTTTCTTGCATTTCATTTAAACTTATTGGATTGAATTAAATCTACATCGGCGACAGCGCATAAACCACAATAGAATAAATGCATTCTTTAAAATTCTCTCTAGTATTTGTTTACCATAGCGACACTCTGGCGTTAGATTCACTTAACAGTATTATATTTCGTTCATATTGTTACTCATAATGCACAAAATTTATATCATTTAAAGAATAAAATTATCTAATCGTTGCCACATGTTTCCTTCAAATACTATAATAAAGCTAGAATGATGTATAAAAGAAATTAGGCAAACAAAACAAAAAAGAAACAGTTTTTCACAGACGATTGAATATATCTCATTCAATTAATTCAGGTCTCACTTCGCGAGAAAGGAAAAATACATAAAAACTCTAAATAGCTGTATTAAAAATTACGAAGTAAATCTTAAACACTTATTTCCTCGAAAAAATTCCAGAAATGATGAAGCATGATTTAATTGGCAGTAATAAATGAAGGCGTTATCTTTGTTGTTGCGAAGCTAAGTTTCTCTAGATTGGTTACAAATCCACTAGTCTGCTGTTTCAAATGTAAGCAATCAATGGCCGCCATAAAAAAGTCTTAACGGCACTTAAACAACTTTAAAATTGTTGATAATTCTAAAAATATTGCATACAGATTTACTAAAGACATAAAAACCTTAACCGGAAGATAAAAACAATGGTTTTACCGAACCATCATCCTCAGCTGAAAAACCGCAAATGAACGAGATAATGTATAATGTTTAGAAAAGATAAGAAAGCCTGGACAGGAGATAAGCCACTGGTGCCATCTGTTGATGAAACCAAAACTAAAACATAATTTCTTTAAAGGCCGAAGGCAAAGTTGAATTGGAATGAGGGTTGTTAACTAGAACAGAAAGACATTTTGAATGTGAAATGCCTCTAGAAAATCCAGTTTCCCAATGGAAGATGTTTTCTGAATAATTTTGGCAGCAGAAAAATTGAAAGTGTGATTTTCGGACCAACAATGTTGGCAAAAGAAGACTTCTGTGTTTCCTTTTTCCTAACATATGCCTCATGTTCCTTAACGCGAAATTTTAAGGCTCTCTTTGTTTGGCCAATGTAAATTCAGCCACACTGGCAAGGAATCCTGTAAATATCCCAGGAATTTATATCCGGAATGGGGTGCTTGAGTATGGAACTCGGAATTTTATTGATGGGAGAATAAACGACCCGAAAGTTAAATTTCTGCAAAATACTTACAACTTTATAGCTAATTGATGGAAAGAATGGAATGACAACATAATTTTTATAATCTCCTAAAACAAGAGTGTGCCGTTTGGTGTGTTAAGATGAGAATTTTTTACCTGCTTCATCAATAATGTTGGGTGAAAAGCCGCTGTCGATAGCTATTGCTTTTAAATAATTTAGTTCTTCATCAAGGGATAATTTGGAGGAGCAAACTTGAAGAGCACGGAAAACATAGGAGTAAAATGAAGCTAAGTTTTGTTTAGTGGCATGACATGATTTTAAGTGTAGTGGAAGGCAAACCGATGTAGGTTTACGATAAACCGTAGTACTAAAGTTGGATGTGTTACGTGTGACCAGAATATCGAGAAACGAAAGAGAAGTGCAAGTCTCAAGTTCAAAAGTGAACTGACTAGCAGGATGAATGGAATTCATTGTTGAAAGAACTTTATTTAGATCATTTTTATTACCTTCAAGCAGGGTAAAAGTATCTTCTACGTAGCGGAACCATACCGGGACGTTTAAAGTATCAAACAATTATGATTCATAGTAATGCATGTAGATATCAGCCAGGATAAGACTGAGGGGGCTTCCCATGGCTAATCCCTCAGTTTTTTGTAATATTTATTTTGGAAAACAAAATGCGTTTGTTTCCCTAAGAGGCTAACTAAGAGAGCCTTAAAATTTCGCGTTAAGGAACATGAGGCATATGTTAGAAAAAAGGAAACGCAGAAGTCTTCTGTTGCCCAACATAGTTGGTCCGAAAATCACACTTTCAATTTTTCTGCTGCCAAAATTATTCAAAAAAACCTCTTCCATTGGGAAACTGGATTTTCTAGAGGTATTTCATATTAAAAAATATTTCTGTTCTAGTTAACGACCCTAATTCCAATCCAACTTTGCCTTCGGCTTTTAAAGAAATTATGATTTAGTTTTGGTTTCATCAACAGATGGCACCAGTGGCTTATCTCCTGTCCAGGCTTTCTTATCTTATCTGATCATTATATTTTATCTCGTTCATTTGTGCTTTTGCAGCTGAGGGTGATGGTTCGGTAAAACCATCGAAACTAGTTCTATGAAAATTTGAAAATATAATGCTAATTTTTGTTGTTTGACTTCTGAATTAATATTTAAATTATCGTTAGAATTAGGACATATAATAATACATAATCTATCCTCATCGCAGTTGGACGTCGATTGCCTGTAAGTCGTTCTTGTCGCCACTAGATGGCGTTCGATCAAATAATTCGGTTACAGCTAAATAGTTCTGTTACATAACTAGATATTTAAATTATTATTATTTTATTACATGTGTATCTAGATTTCATTATTTGTGGATTTTTTTTAATTTGACATTGTAAAGCATGAATATTTTCGTGATTTAAAAAACTTCTGGAATGGGAAGTTTATGATTATGACGAACGATTGTGTAAATAAAGGTCGGGTAAAGGATATTTAAGCGGGGAAAGTGGGTAATTATTTACCTATTTATCTGTCTATCTCTCTATATATCTACGCTGTTGGTGCTGTCGATTGCAATAAAAAAGGAATGTGCACATCTAGAAGTTATAGCAGTCCCATATGCACAATTTCAACATTCTGTGGCTAATAATTTTTGAGTTAAGCGAAACTTATAGACATGTGTATATATCTCGCATACATACATAGGTACGGACGTACGTATGCTATGAAAAAAACACTTTTCGTAATAAAAATCCGTTTTGGAAAGAAAAAGAGTCATTTATTCTGTTCGTGAGATTTTCGTCGAGTCTCTACATCACCGAAATAGGTATATTAATTGACTAACTATAATTGATATTCTCTAAAGCTGTAACCGTAATTCGGCCCTCATATTCCTTTCAGTAAATATCTCTTTCCAACACCTATACTGCCCTTGTTCTATCAATTGAATCTGTTTTTGTGAAATCCATCAAATATTACGTTTGTTTATTTCGCATTATCATACGCTTGTTAAAATGGCACAGGGTCGTTTTAGCTCGAAAGGGTGTTAGCCCAGAAGAGCTATCAGTCTCGAAACGGCATTTCGCGTTCTATCGCTATAAACGTCTATATCACTTTTCAAACTGTTGCCACCAGATATTGCCGCCATGTGTTATATTTAAAGAGAATAAATAATGAAAATACTTCATGAATGTATGTACCTATGTATGTTTTTCGCAGTGTGAAAAAGAAATTTACTTAGAGACATCAAATTCTGAATAACGATGTTCTCCACCCGAATATGGGCAGCTGGAAACCCGAGTTTGGAATTTGGAATTTGCTTTGTTTTCTATTTCACATTTAGTAAACTTTAACGAATTTTTCATTAATAAACTCAACGATTTCAAAAGGAGCAATGACAACTCTGTTCGAAAAAAAAAAAAAAATTACCTCCACAGCGCGAGACTGCCTATTGGAAATTCTAAAGGTATGCTGTTTTTAAATATGTTTAGTCTAAAGGGGTGTTACCCAAATGCTCTCAAAACGTGTATGTGTAAAAGAAAAAAAAAGCCTCTTTGGGCGTGATATAAAATCTGAAAGTTTTTAGAGTCTTTTTATTATTATTATTATTTCGAGGCTGTCTAATTTTTAGCTTAAGGCGACTGATAATTTCTCTTTGAAAGAAATCGATACATAATATTTCTATAACTACTGCTCGTTGAATAAAATTTCAAATTTTCCGAGTTTTCGTTTCAGTGAGCGATGTGTTGTAATTCTTGACGGTGAGCTTACATTCAGGCTGCATATTATGTATACTCGTGAAAAAGCTCATAAAGCTTTTTAAGTCTATTTATGCCTTAATGGGGAGGCATTCCAAATTACAACTAAGTACTAAGAGAATTCTCTGTATTTAAGCAATAAGACCGATTTTACCGTACGCAGCACCAGCATGGGCCGCTACAGCCAGATTTTGCAAAGATTGCAAAATAACTTTCTTAGAACTATTACAGACTCGCCGTGGTTTGTAAGATACACTGCAATACATCGTGGAATGAAAATCAAACCATTAGAAAGCGAGATCTTTCGTCACCAAATACGATAATCACGAAAATGGATCTGTGCTTAGCATAGGAGATTATGACTTTACAATCATTCAACGCTGCAAAGTACCAAGAACGACATACCATAACGAGTTATGGTGATAGATGCACATAGTGAATTTTCTACTTTTCACTATTTACTCTTATTTATCTTTACTTAATTACTGCTGGCAAAGTGATAAGTACTTTGTGCCCTCGGGGGCAGGACTTTGATTTGTATTTATGTGTAAAAAATTTCAACTATTGATCAGTGCAATTTTGCTCCGCTCACTTCTGTTATATGTCTCAATTACTATGTCCACGATATTCTGTTAGCTTCAAGACACGGAAGAAGGAGGACGCTACAGCCGTAGTACCAAATTTATGCCAAAGTTTTTATGCTACAGATGTGCTAAATTTCTTTTACGATGTGAAAGTTATGCTTCAGATATGTTAAATCGCTATTTTGCCCAAGCTATTGCAGTGATACTGCCACATTGGATGTCATTCAGCACTTCAAGTGCACAAGTTTGTTCCAATATTTGGATTTATTTTTCACTTTTAGGATACCTACTAATGACAGATATAGATAGATGAAGACGTCAGAGTCGTATACCTATTAAATAAGGGAAGACCTATGACTTATGAGAGATTTGTGGTTGTACGAGGTTGGCGACCGTCTCCGTATCACGCACGATTTTCTGCTCTGCTGACCTTTATCCGTTATAAGTGCTATTTTTGCTTTATTTATTTTCGGCAGCTAACAAAAGACTACGAGATAGATTTGCGGCGACAATAAAAAGGATGGCTCTGACTATTTGACTACCTCGGCTTCAAGAACTAAACTTCAGGACTTCATTGCGATTTTGATAATCGCTTCATGAAACTACAGATGCTAAACCATGACGCAAATTCTCCTAATCCTCCATCCGAAAATACTAATAAACTCGAAAAAAAAACCTACGAAAAGTTCAAGACGTATACTTATTTTTTACTTTACTTATTTTCAAATCTTACAGCCGGACAAACACAAAATAATCATAATTTTAACCCAAACGCAGACTTGCCCTTAGGAGTTCGGGTTAAGGAAGCAGAATTCAAATTAACGGAAACAGCATCCCTGTGGTATAGATGTCAGGAATACGGCAATTCTCAGTATTCATGCTTCAAACAAGAAAGGTAGTGTACCTGTGGGCTTAACAGCCTGAGCTGCTCGTCTTTTTCAGGAAACAGCATTAAAAATAATCTTGTGTACTCTACTGGTCCTTCGCAGTAACGGCTAGTATATTGTCTCAAACTATTTGAAGAGCGGGAAACCTGCATGCGCATATAATTAAGGTAACTCCGACCGCTCCGTTGAATTTAGCGAGTGAAATTAGTTTTTCTTCCTATGATATCTTCGGCACAGAATTGGTTGCTAGAATGATATTTTATTTCGTATTTGACTACTTATTGTTTGCATACTAACATCTATGCTATATATTACTCGTAGCTTAATCAAGATATGTGCCGATTTCAGAAAGTTAGTCAATATGCATCCTTAGGGAATTTCTTCGATAATGGTGAAACATTAATCTCGCATTCTTTACAGACATTTTCTGTACACTTTTAAAATAAATAGTTAAAAGGATTTTGTGCATTTTCGCCCCTCGTATCCCAATTTTTCGAATACAAATTATTCTCAATTTATTTTAATATTATGTTTATATTGAATTTTCAAATATTTTAAATTTATTACAGATTAAACTTTTAGATTTAATTAATTCTTTAGGGCGTATCATATTTATTAGTAGTTAGTTATTTGACACGGTTTAGGATGCAGAAGGGACGGATAAAATACCTTGTATGCTCCCCCTTTTAAAGGGCGACTGGGGAATAAGAGACCCAATCGACAAATCTTGGTGGTGAAGAATAATCATAGATCCCCTTTCTTTCAATTCGGGCACCAATGTAGAGACATTAGTTTACTTGTGCTCGAGATACAGGAAAAATTAGCAGTGCCCTCTCCGGGATTCGAACTTTGGACCTCTCGAATACGCACCGAGTGTTCTACGTTACACCCCAAAGGCATACATGAAGGAAGGGGAAAAATGCCTTATAAATTTTAGGAGGAAAATATTGTTTTAGAATGAATATCGCGCAATAATTTTTCTCTTAAACTGTTTTTCTGAAAAATGCTTTTGTAATATTCATTCTAAAGCAATATTTCTACCCATAAATTTGAAATATTTTTATCACAAGAAAGATGACTTTAGATGAAAGATAACGAATTTAAGTATTATAGAAAACACAGATTTAAACATTGTACAAAATAATGTTTTTGTTAAACTGCAATGAAATTTTAACTATGGTTTAATTGGAGTCGGATGTGCACCGCATAATATCCATAAGAGCATCGGGTGATGTTTTGCGAGTTGATACAGGAATGATTATTTATTAAATATACTGTAGTGGCCCAGTTAGTGCATGAGAAATAATTATTTTTTATTTCATATATTTGTTCTTGTGTTTAATTATTTTATAAAATTAACTTTAATATTTTGTTAATATTCATATTTAAATTTCTTTATGCTGAATGGCAACTAGTTCTAGTTCTGATTCATGATTGCTAGGTTTTGGTTTCAAAACGTTGCTCGTAGCGTCGCATTTCGATAGCTGGAAAATAAAATGCAATAACTTAGCTATTTGTTTATAATTCATGCTGTTACTAGTCATAAATTAATTTTAAACCTTAGTAGCCAAGGCTACATCGTGGTGACCCTGATTAATTTTCGAAATGTCAACAAATGACTCTTCTGAAACTGCTATGAAAGATACGATGCAGTCACCGGAGCTTCATAAGGTGAGTGTAAAAATACCTCCTTTTTGGATTGATAAACCGGAAATATGGTTTTTTCAAGTTGAAGCTCAGTTCAAACTTAGTAATATCGTTTCAGATGAAACGAAATTTAATTATTTAGTTTCACAGCTTGAACCTAAGTTCGTCGAAAATATTTGGGACATTGTAACGAACGATAGTGCCACAAAATATTCGGATGCTAAAATTAGGTTATTACATTTATTCAAAGAAAGTGAAAATGTACGGATTAAACATTTGATTACTGGTATCGAACTTGGAAACATGAAACCAAGCCAACTTTTGCAGAAGTTGAGATCAGTTGCTACTACAGATGTGTCTGAAAATCTAATCAAAACTTTATGGCTGGAGAAGCTACCTGACTCCATAAAAAATATATTATTAGTTAGTGATGAAGATGTAACCAAGTTAGCGTCTGTGGCAGATAAAATTAGTGATATGAATCGGAAACCAGAAGTATTTAGTACTAATGCTCCTTCCGTTCCCGCAAATGATTTGTTGCAAAGAATTACCTTTCTTGAACAAAAAATTGATCAAATAACCATTCGCTCAAGACGCAGGGACTCGGATTTACGTAATTCACGCTCACGATTTCGAAGCCGATCTCGTAAACGATATGACCCTACTGGCAAATTTTGTTTTTATCACTTTCGTTTTGGAGCAAAATGCATCCCAGAGAAATGCAAGCCTCCGTGTGCTTGGGTAAAAAACGATTTCAAAAACCAGGAAAACTCGAATCTGCAGTAGGTTCAGCGGCAAACGCTGCTGCAGAAAATATGAAGGATTGTCGCAAATTTCGTTTATTCGTTCGTGACCGAAGATCAAATTTGCACTTTCTTATTGATAGCGGAGCTGACGTAAGCATAATTCCTGCTACTTCACAGAATAAATGTAAAACTGAATACAAACTGTATGCAGCTAATGGCACAGATATTTCCACTTATGGCATAAAAACGCTAACTCTTGATTTGGGATTACGTCGTGATTTTCAGTTTCCATTCATAATTGCTGATGTCACAAAAGGTATTTTAGGAGCTGACTTTCTTCACAAATATAAATTCTTATCGATATAAATAAGAAAAAATTAATTGATGGCGTAACACAGCTTTGTGTCCAGTGTGATGTCGCTGCTATTTCCAGTGATTACTCAGTAACCACATTAAATAAGTCCATAAAAATTTTCGATTTACTGTCGAAATATCCCGAAATTTCTAAACCTAACCTTTTTCCTACACAAATTAAACATGGTGTTACACATTTTATTACGACTGATGGTCAACCCGTTTATTCAAAGGCACGACAGCTCGATCCAAAACGCTTAGCTATAGCTAAAGAGGAATTTAAATTTATGCTTGACAATGGAATAATTCGTCCATCAAACTCCCAGTGGTCAAGCCCCTTGCACCTTGTTACGAAAAAGGATGGTTTATATCGTCCTTGCGGAGACTACCAACGATTGAATGCGCAGACGATACCTGATCGATACCCAATTCCTCGCATTGAAGATTTTCATCATATTTTAAGAGGTACAAATATTTTTTCTAAAATTTATTTATTCAAAGCTTATTTTCAAATTCCCATTGCAGAAGAAGACAAATGTAAAACGGCTATCATCACTCCTTTCGGTTTATACGAATTTAATGTAATGAGTTTCGGCTTAAAAAATGCTCCTGCAACGTTCCAAAGATTTATTCACGAAGTCTTTAGATGATTAGAATTCGTTTTTCCCTATTTAGACGATATACTCATTGCATCCAGTACCCATGAAGAACACGAAAATCACCTGAAATTAGTTTTCGAAAGATTACATACATTTGGGTTAAGAATTAATGTTTCAAAATCTGTCTTTGCTGTTCCCCAAATCGAGTTTCTAGGTTACCTAATTACACCTAAGGGTTCCCGTCCTTTGCCAGAAAGAGTTCAAGCTATTACTAACTACAAACGACCAGAAACAATTTATGAACTTAGAACCTTTCTTGGAATAATTAACTTTTATCGTCGTTATATAAAAGATGCAGCGAAGAATCAAGCATTGTTACATGCGTATCTCAAGGGAGCTAAAAAGAGGGACAAACGTAAAATCGAATGGACTGAAGAAGCTGAAAAACAGTTTGAAACGTGCAAGAATGACCTGGTGAACACGGCACTGTTGTCTTTTCTCAATTCTGAACTATCGCTGGCGTTATTTACAGATGCTTCAGATACGGCGATTGGCTCAGTGTTGCAACAATATGAAAACTCCTCGTGGAAGCCAATAGCATTTTTTTCTAAAAAAATAAGTGATACTCAGCAAAAATATAGCACCTATGATAGAGAACTATTAAGCATATATCTTTCAGTTAGACACTTTAAGCATTATCTAGAAGGAAGAGTATTTACAATTTATACAGATCACAAGCCCTTAATATTCGCCTTTCGTCAAAAACTTGACAAAGCAACACCTAGACAGGCTCGCCAACTTCAATACATCTCCCAGTTTTCGACTGATATCAAATATGTAAAAGGTGAGAATAATATTGTGGCGGATACATTATCTAGAGTTAATGAAATTTCATCGATAGATTTTGATAAAATAGCTGATGAACAAACTCAAGATGAAGAACTGAAGAGTTTTCAAACCACTACTTCCTTGAATTTCAAGCAATGTTCTCTACCTTCGGGGAAATATTTGTGTTGTGATACATCAACTAAACATGTTCGGCCGTATATTCCTCAGGCTTTCAGAAAACACATCTTTCAACGAATTCATGGTTTATCACATCCAGGAATAAAATCGACTATGAAATAAATGACATCAAAATTCATTTGGCCTAACATAAAAAAAGATGTAAAGTTGTGGACAAGAACCTGCATTCCTTGCCAAAAAGCTAAAATCAGTCGGCACACCAAAACAAAATTAGGTGAGTTTGAAGTACCACCAGGAAGATTTTCTGTCATCCATATCGATCTCATAGGACCCCTTCCACCATCTAAAGGGAATATTTATTGTCTTACTTGCATAGATAGATTTTCGAATTGGATGGAAGCAATTCCTTCAGAAAATATTTCCGCTGAGAACGTCGCAAGAGCCTTTTATAGCAACTGGATTGCGCGTTTCGGAACGCCAAGTAAACTCATTAGTGATCGTGGATCCCAATTTAAAAGTGATACATTACGAGCTTTGTCCAAAATCTGTGGCATCAATTTACAACACACTACTGTCTACCACCCCTCGTGTAATGGCAAAGTTGAGCGCCTTCATCGAACATTAAAAACAGCATTAAAAGCCCACAACAACATATCTTGGACGGACACGTTGCCAACAGTACTTTTGGGTTTGCGTACTGCTATTCAAGAAGATACCAATCATTCTATTGCGCAAGTAGTTTATGGCCAGAGAGTTTATGGAGTCTCAGACTTCCTGGAGAGTTTTTCAGCGAACCAAGTATCCAGACAGCATCGGAGACTTTTGCTAATAAACTCCAGAAACAGATGGAAGTTGTTGGACCGAGACTAATTCGTAAAAATTCATCTGAACAGATATTTGTACATAAAGACTTAAAAACTTGTTCTCATGTGTTTCAGCGAATAGATCGGGTAAAAAAACTTTTGGAACCTCCTTATGAAGGACCATTTTCTGTTATTGATCGCAAGGACAAATATTTTACTATTAGCATAAAAGGAAAACATGTTAATGTATCCCTGGATCGCTTGAAACCACCATATATTTTAGCTGAGGAAAATTCTCAGTTGATACAACCTGACTACACTAATTTGCAGAGATCGGACTCAAATTCGGATGTGAATCAAAAACATTCTCGCACAGGCAGAACTATACGTTTACCTGTTAGATTCAAGGACTGACTAAATTATTTTGATAATCGTTAACACTGCAATACTAGTTACTACCTATTTCTCCATCTTCGTAACGTAACTTAGTTACTGGTGGGGGAGTAGTGTAGTGGCCCAGTTAGTGCATGAGAAATAATTATTTTTTATTTCATATATTTGTTCATGTGTTTAATTATTTTATAAAATTAAATTTAATATTTTGTTAATATTCATATTTAAATTTCTTTATGCTGAATGGCAACTAGTTCTAGTTCTGATTCATGATTGCTAGGTTTTGGTTTCAAAACGTTGCTCGTAGCGTCGCATTTCGATAGCTGGAAAATAAAATGCAATAACTTAGCTATTTGTTTATAATTCATCCTGTTACTAGTCATAAATTAATTTTAAACATTAGTAGCCAAGGCTACAATACTTACACTTTAAATCTTATAGTGGTAGAGTAAAAACACTGAAAAATTTCTGCAGCTTCGTAGAAATCGATTTTTCAGTGATGATAGAATACTCAAAAACAAGATGGTTAGCATTACTTCCCGCCATTGACAGTGTAATCCAAATGTTTTTACCACTGAAGGCCTAATTTCAATCTCAAGAAAAGGGTCCCCTGATTATTTTAAAATTCTTTGAAAATCCATAGGCAGAAACATGGCTAGACTACATTTTATTAACACTCAGAGTTTAATATTTCATGAAGCTACTACAACAAATGAAAATCAAACTGCGTCTGTATTTGATTTAATTGCTTTAACGGATGCTCTGAAAGCTTCACTGTTGAGCAAGATAAAGGATATTAGTCCAATAAATGTTAAAAAATTCGAGAAAAACTTGAAGAGAATTGAGACGTGTCAAAATACAAAATTATTCTTTCATTTTATCAGATTGCACTTACTTACATGGAGAAATTGATAAAAAAGTATTTCAGGAGATAAAAATATACAGATGGATCATATTAAGTGAGATCCCTTCTTGCTGTCAAGTTGAAACAGCCTTCTTGTTTATTAAACTCAAATATATATATATATATTATATATGTATATATCTATATATATATTATATATATTATATATGTATGTATATATATATAAATATGTATGCATGTATAATAATTCTACTTTAATTAAACTTAAGAGATAATATAATCAATTAATCAATACTATTTAGGTAATAAATTATTATTAACTAACTTTGCAGCAATTGCGCAAGTAATAATAACTTGTATTCGCACTAAATGGATTTAAGTTCATACAACATATAGTATGTATATATATATATATATATATAATCTCCTAAGTTTTATTAAAGTAGAATTATTTTAAAAGTGTGCATCCATACTGGTAAGTTATATTTTGAAAGATGAAGTAATTTGAAAGCAAAATGTTAATAATGTTTTAACGGGGACTGGAGTTAAATAATCAAGAAGAATAATATTTCAATTGTAAAAGGATAAATTAAAACATGTAATTATTGTCATCGGAAATTATTGATCGGAAAGTTGGTTTGTTCCCCTTGAAAAATCAACTAATTTCCGATCAATGACAATAATTACATGTTTTAATTTATCCTTTTACGATTGAAATATTATTCTTCGTGATGATTTAACTCCAGTCCCCGGTAAAACATTATTAACATTTTGCTTTCAAATTACTTCAAAACATCTTTCAAAATATAACTTACCAGTATGGATGCACACTTTAAAAATAATTCTACTTTAATTAAACTTAGGATATAATATAATCAATTAATCAATACTGTTTAGGAAATAAATTATATATATATATATATATATATATTTACTTTTACAATTGTAATATTATTCTTCGTGATGATTTAACTCCAGTCCCCGTTAAAACATTATTAACATTTTGCTTTCAAATTACTTCAAAACATCTTTCAAAATATAACTTACCAGTATGGATGCACACTTTTAAAATAATTCTACTTTAATTAAACTTAGGAGATAATATAATCAATTAATCAATACTGTTTAGGAAATAAATTATATATATATATATATATATATATATAGTATATTATATATGTATATATATATTATATATGTATGTATATATATATATGTATGTATGTATATTATAAATATATATATATATATAGTATGTATATAATTTATTTCATAAACAGTATTGATTAATTGATTATATTATCTCCTAAGTGAACTCCACAAAATACATCCCTCAAGAATTCCAAGTCCCACCCACTACCATAAATTTCTTCACCCAAGTCTTACCGACTGATATAATTCAAAGCCCCTACTACCGCTAAGAATTTTCGGACACCCTACACTTCTGAGTCAGACACGAAGAGAACACATTGCCAACTCCCCCACTAGAAAGAATGTAAGTTACTTAATACCTTTCTGGCCTTTATATCTTCATGTACATTCACTGATCTTATTTATATTATTTTCTATTTTATTTTTATATTATTTTTATGTTCTCATTGATTTGTTTTTACAAAGTTTGCATTATTTATCTTTTTTATAATCTTCTATGTTTATTTCAACTTTACTTTGATTTCGATTTCATAATGACAATTTCCAATGTTTAATTTCTACAAATAATATAGTACTCAAATACATAAAGATGATAGTGTCGGGGACGATTACTCGAGTTTTACAGGATTTCTCTACAGTAATTGATTTTTACTCCAAATTGAATTGGCTAAAATGCTTCATGAGAATAAGTTCTTTGAGTAACAACTATTCGCGGAAATATTTGGCCTGACTAGAATTGCCGGTTTGGCTTTAACTTATAACTCGAGTAAAGACGAAACACTTTCATATTTACGTATTTTTATCAATTATTGATCATTGAACGGGAGTTGGTTTGTTCCCCTTGAAAAGTCAACTATTTCCGATCAATGACAATAATTACATGTTTTAATTTTTACTTTTACAATTGTAATATTATTCTTCGTGATGATTTAACTCCAGTCCCCGTTAAAACACTATTAACATTTTGCTTTCAAATTACTTCAGAACATCTTTCAAAATATAACTTACCAGTATGGATGCACACTTTTAAAATAATTCTACTTTAATTAAACTTAGGAGATAATATAATCAATTAATCAATACTGTTTATGAAATAAATTATTATTAACTAACTTTGCAGCAATTGCGCAAGTAATAATAACTTGTATTCGCACTAAATGGATTTAAGTTCATACAACATATAGTATGTATATATATATATAGTTATACCAAATCTGTTATCCGGCTCGGTGAGCTCAGTTTTTTATTCTTATGTTCTGGTAAATTTTGCATCTTTTTAAGTGATTGAATTATGTTGTTTTCATGCTCTGGTTAAGACTTTGATGCCTTTAGCTAAGCTGCATGCAATAATTTTAAAAACGTAATTTCAGCAATTTTCCCAAGTGAAAATTTTCACCTACTTAAAAATGTAATTATGTCGTCTACCAATTCATTAAACAGGAATGGAAATCCTTTGAATTATCATCAGTTTGTTTCATTTTTCCCGCTAAATTGCACTACAATTTCGGTGATGCCATGCGTTTGGATTTGCAATGAAATGAATGGTCATACAACTGCTGAAAAAATTATGTTAACAAAGGAAGCACTTTGCAGATCTGGCGCTTCCAGCAAAACGTAATGCCGAAAACGATTGCATTTACTTGTAAGGATCAATTACGTAGATTTATTCAATTACTGTTATGCAGAGAAGGAACCAGAATGTTTCGGCGACTTTTTGCGATATCTCGCAAATTTGTGGCAATCATTAGCCGCCAGAACTAGGTGTCAGTGCTGTTAGAAGCTCTGAATTACAAGCAAAAAAGAAATTATATTATCAACTAAAATCGTTCCAGAAAATAAAATAGGCAATATGTAGCAGGCTCAAGCCTATGAAATTGTAGCAATCGCAGTCGATTATTCAGAAAGATTTAGAGATAAAAGGTTTAAAATTTTTTAAGGTTAGAATTCAGACTATTGGAATGCCTAAGAAAGCATGAAGATAGTTTCGAATGTGGCAACTTATTCAGCTTTCGAGAACCGAACTGTCATACAGAACATCAAATACAAAATTATACTGTCGTTTAAACATACGTTTGCATCATTTTGCTAAAGAAATATCAAATATTCTTATGCTATGTGCATACAAATACGTATTTGTGACCGGAAAATGTGACTAAATCTCAGAAACATGTTTAAACACTGAGACCTTTTAATGTATAAAAAACACAAACCATACAAAAGTTCATTCAAATGTGTTTTTTTTTAAATGAAGGAAACTAACATCTACTGTAAACAATTCACAAAACTAACTCTTTAATTTAAAATAAAATTCGGATACATTCGGATACAAAGAATTTCAGGTCTGAAACTGAAAATTTTATCTATATTCCGGTTTTAAATACGACATAATCAGAAAAATATCAAATTATGAAGAGAGTTTTTTCATATTTTGAAAAATATTTTTAATACATTCAAGCGAGCTGAAAATATATCGTAATCAGGTTTTTATAATTTGGTTATTTAATGCGTGGGGCTATAATAGAATTCTTTCGTAATCCCATCTTGGACGAATTATCGCAGTTTTTAAAATTTTTTTAATGCAATAACTGATCATCTAAGATACGAACATATAGTCTGAGATAGGAATTTATAATCTGGAATCCGGTTGTTAAAAAAATGATAATACGAGATTACATGAATCAAACAAGGATGAAATATTAACGAATTTTAACAATATGAATTTTTAAAAATGAAAACATTTAACTGGCAAAAAAATGGGTTAAAAGATTTATCTTTGGGTGTTATATAAAGAAATCACTAGAACTCTCAAATGATAGAACCCATTCTTTGCTACTGCAAAAAATCAAATATCTAAATCTTTAAATTTGCTTTGCTTTTGAATTTATTTTTATTTTACATAAATTTATATAAATAGATAAATAAAAAAATATTAAAGGTGTAGTTTACCATTTGAATAAAATTAGAAAGAGAAATACGTATAACAAGTTTTATAAGCAGCTGTTAATCGAAAATGTACTGCAATTTAGTTTTTTAAATTCATTAGTTTGACGTAACTTGCAATCGTATTCACGAGCAAAACTGCCTATTCTTCCTTATTACGATATGTTAGTATACAAAAAGCCGTCTGAAGCTTACTGGTAAGCCGATGCAACAGGAGATTTTCTTCGAAGAAGTTTTCTAACCAGTAAAAGCAAAAAGAGAGTTGTAGACATGAAAGTTATTGTGACGAACTTTCAACATTTAAGAAATTTAACGCTACCACCCATAGTAGCGTTTCACCAGAATAACTGGGGAATATAATGTTCGTTAACAGTATACGGGATAAAGCGTTTTTAACTCAAGCGCACGAGACTGTGTATCAGATAAAATGTCTAAATATATCCCGTTTTGAAATATTTTGTGACAGAGCTGTTAAATCGAATTTTATGTTATGTAAGCTTCAGAATGTGATATTCAATAAATAAAGCAAACACACAAAATGTTAATAATAAAATAACCAAAAAAAATTGTAAAGCCATCTTTGTAAGAAAACTGAATATCGATGTGATGAAGTGAGAAAAGACTGAAAAAAGTAGAAAAATGCATGCCAGCATTTAACGCTGCATCAGAATTTGTAAACGTATACCACAATTCTGCTTTTATTTTTTTTTAAATTTTGCAGTTAAATTGCATATGGCGTAAGCGCAAAGAAAATAATGCTTAATAATATAGCTAAAAGGCTCCCGAAAATATGGGTTAGTAAGGAGTGACAGTAACAATAGACTGGTAGAGTGCGAGTTCAGCGAGAGCGTAAAAAAGCTTTAAGAAACCCTTTTGAGCGTTAAAACATAAAAACCTTTCACGTATATTTTAATTAAATAATTAATTTTTTACGAGATAGGTCGTCATAACGAGCGTCATGTGTCATAAATTGTTATAAAAATTATTTTATGTTGTTGGTCTGACTTTGCAAAGTATCGGAGTGTTCTGTCAACTAATCCTACACTCTACGCCCAAAGTAAAAAAACTCACAACCTGAAATTCATATTAACTTTCTAACTTTTAATCTGAGGTAATAGCTCATAGCATGAGGTAACATTACAACCTGATTTTGAAAACTGATTTAATTTTACATGAGTATTTTTTAATGGCCGGGAGCTTTATTGAATATTATTTATCTTGACCCACTACAAGTGACGGAACCGTTGTCTCCTTTGAAGGGACGGCCCACCAGCGGCCGAGCGGTAAAGTCGCTGAACACTGGTAGTTCGGTCCGAGGTTCGAATCCCGCGAACGGGCTGGCTGCATGGGCGTTTTCGTGGTTTTCCCCATGTGTAACGTGTATACGAGTCAGTTCCCCTTAGAAAGTCCTCCACGAAGGCATCCCTCCCATTAGGCAGATAGCCCTCGAGGCTTTGCCATAATCACACACACACACACCTTTGAAGGGACGGGCTGTTACAATCATGCCTTCTCCGGGATTCGAACTCGGGTGCTTCGTTACGGCAGTCAGAATGCCTAAGCACTATACCGGCGGAATATGTTTGTCTTTAAATTAAATTAAGATCTTGAATTAAATTAAGATCTTTTTAAGTTAAGATAATGTAGCACAAAAGCATCTGATTACACAATCTGTTTCGAATGTTTTATGTATTAAGTAATTGAATATTTTTTTAATCTATTATATATTTGGATATTTGATACATTGATACATTTTCCATCGTACTGCTTCGGAGAAATTCCAAAAAACGTTTTCAAGGAAGCTGCTATGGATATTATGGAGCATGTGAGAAATTATGGAAGTTCTTATACACGCTTGCAGGCATGGAAACGAGTTATATATATATATATCAATACTGTTTAGGAAATAAATTATATATATATATATATATATATATAGTATGCTAGATGTATATTCAGTTCTTTTCTAAAGTGCAGTAACAAAACAAGGGCTCCTGTTATTGCCTTATCAACTAAAAAATAAAATGTCCATTTATTAAACTTGTTGCTGACAGTGTGAAAAAATTTTCAACTATTGTTAAGTACTATTTATATAATTTCATTCAAATAATATATTTAATTCATTCGGTAAGGTTTTGTTTTACAGCTGGGTGTTCAGCAAGCCATGACTGGGGCAGCTGTAGAACGTATACTAAGGTTTTGTTCTACAGCTGCCCCAGTCATGGCTTGCTGAACACCGAAGCTGTTTCAACTGGGAAATCTTCATTTTTGGTCTTCCACATTTGCCAGTATCCGAATGAGATTCATTCAGCAATCTGGAAAGAGCAAGAGTACTACGTCTCCCGCTGCGCGACGAAATAACCAATCAAAGTACAAGGCTTTAAAAATTCGTAATAAACGTCAACCCATCACGATAGTCAAAGTGATTATAAATGTTATCTTTGTGAATTTCGCGGCACATAACTAACACGACACTGTCTACTCGAATGCTGTTTGCGAAGCCTCTGCTACAAAAACGCTGCCTTCGAGCGCTCTGAAGTAACGAAATGTGTGATTTAAAAACAATTAAATAGGTTTTTTTTTTTTTAAATTCTCGACTTGTAGCTAAGAACAAATTTTTAGGTTTACGCCAAAAATCTAAAGTCTTATACGCATTTATTAAATTGTTGCTATATGTACCTGCCTTCGATACTCATACGGATATATTTATTTTAATCTCCAAATACAAAATTATCATTTTCTTTGTAAATGAATGATTCTTGATTTTGATTGATGTATTTTGTGCAAAACGAACACTTCTAAAACCTTTATTCTTTTGAAATATTTATTTAAACAATAAAGATCTTGAAAATTCAAAAATAATTAAGTAATTAAAAAAGCTTCAAAATTTGGTTTTAAGTAGTAATCCTAAATAGGTACTAATTTATTTTCTTTAGTAATTTTATAGTAGTACTTTAATGTTTAGTGATTTATGTTTAAGTAGTAATTGTCTTGCTTAGCACCTCTGTGATATGATCACAGTCTACATCTCTTTGTGAACTGAAATTTTAATTCCGCTGAATATTTCTCTTTAAATGTGTAGCATGGCATCGTTCATTATAATCGGATGACGCAACAAGCTGTGAGAATAAACCTTTTGCTTTTCCGATGATAGAAGCCAGACAATTCCGCCATTAGAACTATCATGCGACTGAAAGATGTTTGCATATAAAAGACGGTCCATTCTCTTCATCTGTAAATATCATCTATTTCCTTCTACACATGTAATCACTTTGTAGTTTGTAGCAACTATTCATGTTTCATTAAATTATCGAGTTTTCCATAAATTGGACTAGTTTATTAGCCCCTAGACAGACACCTAAGAAGTAAGTCTACAGACATCATTTTCCTAGACAGTAAGTACCAATCCTACAGATTTAGGGGCTCGGCCGGGGTGAGCCTAGGAAGAATCATGATGATCATTACAAAAGAAAAGAAGTAAGTTTTTTTCGAT
Source organism: Stegodyphus dumicola (assembly GCF_044657685.1). Taxonomy (NCBI): domain Eukaryota; kingdom Metazoa; phylum Arthropoda; class Arachnida; order Araneae; family Eresidae; genus Stegodyphus; species Stegodyphus dumicola. The sequence goes on along the minus strand of NC_140772.1, from coordinate 11,827,536 downwards.
TATTTCCACATTGTTTCTTCTAAGAATAGTGTTCTACAATGCTTTGAATTAAAATGACTACCTTAAATTCGAATCCTAGGATTTCAAATTCTTTAAAGACTGGGCCTACTAAGTCAATTAAACTCTTACAACAAATCGTGCTTGGAACTTTAAGTGATCGAAAAAAATAGAGCGAGACTGCATAACTTTTGTGGTTTTCCATCTGATTTTAATATTGAAGACACAAAACAAAAATTACTTAAAACTCTTACTGAAAATGATTTTATTTCTGTGTGTAATTTGTGACATCTTAATTATGATTCAAATCCTGATAAAAACTGTTATTTAATATTAAATAGTCTTTGTGATTTTAAGCTTCTGATGTGATGTGAAAGCGATGACGATGATGAGTTATGTGAAAACGGAAGTGTGTATGATTTTCATCAAGATCAAAAAGCCGTAGATTTCTCCAAAGCATCTTCTAAAAATATCCAAGATTCCAAAATGGTAATACCAATAACTCAGACTTGTCAGAAAGAAAGGCATAAAACTGTCAATTTGGGTAATTTGCAAATTGATGCTTCAGAAAAAGGTGGTAGTCAAGTAACGATAATCCGAGAAGATATACATAAGAAGATAGGTTCTCTTGAACTTAAGTCGGCAGATCTACAGTTAACGGGGCTTGGTAATGGGAAACCTAAGCCAATAGGAAGGTTTGAAGGTGAATTCGAGACTGATGATTCGTCATTTCGATCAAATATTTGTGTTATCGCAGAAAACAAGAAATCTGAGAATGATTCTGAAGAGCAGAAAAATGCTCATTGCAATAGAAATGGTTCTGAAGAAGGATTTGAAAAAGTTGTTAATTATGGTTTTTTACTTTCAAAACCAGAAACAGCTGCTGTTAGTATAGTTTCTGTTACAGAACAGAATGTGACCAAACCGGACACTTCATCTACAATCAAAGCAAGTGGCACTGATTTCCTGATTGTGAATTCTGATAATGTCCCGAGTGATGCAGACTCTGCTGTAAATGAAAATGATGCTATTAAAGATGAATTAGATGAATTAGTGAAAAAAAAAACAGTACAATAAGCTCTGAAACCAACGAGGAGAAACGCCACTGCAGAAGGAGATACTGAAGAGAAGCATTTTCCCGAAGAAAAGTCAGTTGCTAAAGATGATGAATCAAATGCGAATTCCACTAGAACAATTTCAGTAAAATACCTCGCAACAGAGAAGCAAAAGAAGCCACTGGAGTCGAAGAAATTACAGAGACCACTGAACAAGAAGAGAAGATTGAAAGTCAGAAGTCGGTCTGAAAACCTGATCACAACGACGCTGATACAGAAAGCAAAAACAAGAGAAATTAAAGAAGGTGAGAAAAAAATAAGCAGAAATGCAGATTCAAAAGATCCAGGAAGAAACCCGAAAGGTTTTGACAATGAAATACCAATTTTGAGGATTCTTGATTATGGACTTTACCTGACTTGACTAATTTCTCCTGATTTGTCTAATGAACTATTCTAAAAATGAAAAGTATGAAGGAAGACGGCTTCAAGAAGATGGTATCTAAGACGACGCATTGAGAAGATGTATCCAGATGATGTTTAAGAAGACGTAAATACGAAGACGAATCCAGAAGAATTTTTCCAGACAACATAAAAGGAAGACGTGTTTGGGAAATACATGCATTCAGATAGACTGTTAAAGATAACGATCGTTGAAGAAGAGCTAAAACCGTTATTTTTGAAGATGTTAAGATGATGTGGGAAGATGGCTGAAATAAACCCTTTAAGACGACTTTTCCCTCAATACTAACTAAAAATCTTTTTTTTTTTTTTTTTTAATTTTTATTTTTTTATTTTATTTTTCAGATACCTAGATGTTGATGGTCTTGCCACGAGAATGCGATGCCGCATTCTGTCAGAATAGGCCGAGCAGTTGCGGGATGGCATCGTTCATTATAATCGGATGACGCGACAAGCTGTGAGAATAAACCTTTTGTTTTCCGATGATAGAAGTCAGACGATTCCGCCATTTAGACGACGATGCGACTGAAAGATATTTGCATGTAAAAGACAGTCGATTCTCTTCATCTGTAAATATCATCTATTTCCTTCTACACATGTAATCGTTTTGTAGTTTGTAGCAACTATTCATGTTTCATTAAATTATCGAGTTTTCCATAAATCGGACTAGTTTATTAGCCCCTAGACAACCACCTAAGAAGTAAGTTTACAGACATCATATTCCTGGACACTAAGTACCGATCCTACAAATGCATTAGGAATTTTGAAATATTTAATCATAAATATCAAAATCTTTTCAGAGGAAACCGCGATAAAAATTAAATTTTCTATAACCAGACATTAGCTTACCATTTTTGCGTTAATGATAGCTTCACAAAATTAGGCAGTATTTCTTCCGAACCGAGTAAGTTTATTAATCCGAGAAATGGTAATTATATTTAATCGCAATTCAGCCTTTTATTCTAAATACGAAAATATGTGAGCTCGCTGAAATTCTCTGAAATGATCACTATTGTTTTGTATTAGCTGAGAAATACTTGGCGACAGAGGAAAATTTTGTCTAATAGCGCATGCGCCACCAGAATCGGCGCTGAATTATAGTCTGTGAGAAACTTGATTTTTGTTGCACATTCGGAGTTGCAATTCGCAATATGTTACGCTGTAAGAAAGAAACCTAGCGCCAGAGTGCCGTTATGGGAAATAAATGTATTGAAAGTTAAATTGCGTTGTTTCTATAATATCTGTGGTATTATTTTATCTTGGTTTTTAGCTATCGACAAGAAATAAAATAATTCAATTCAACTATAATGGAAATTATTTCATTTCAAATATAAAAAGAAAAACGTCTATATTATAATTTTAATGTTTGTTTCTGAATTTGAAGCAGAACCCGTTCTTGAATTTAGTAAACGGATATTAGATAAAATACCCGTTTGGGAATAGATATGTGAGAAAATATCCGTTTCGAAATAATTTGGGAATAGCTGAAATGCTTTGGTGATGGTTCTGTCCATTGAACTGTGAAGGCTTTATTGCGTAGATGGACTAATGGACTTCCAAACAGACGCGGCTGAGCTCAACATAATTTTATTGTTGAATAAAGAAATTCTGAAGACGCAATATTTGATTCACACATTTTTACGAGTGCAATATTCATCCCACAGTTTATAAAAGATTGACTACTTTTAAGACAATAGGCGATGTACAGCAACAAGCTACCTAAAATAATAGCCACTTTTAATAAGGTCCTAAATTTATTTCAGTGCTAAAAACATAGCTGAAAGACCTTCAGCTTTAAAATAGAAAAATTCACAACAGTCACTAATTAGAAAACCTTTACTACTACTATTCGCGCGGTGCTGTATTGTAACTTCGATTCCATGTTTGTCAACGTCATTTGAAAATGCCCACTGTAGTTGCTTTATCTTCGACAAACCGACCAAACTGAGTAAAAGTTTAACATTAACTGAACTGCCTTCAGTCGCATTACAAATCTAAATTCCAAAACACATCTAAAACGCAATGGCAAACAGTGATCTTATAATTCTTAATAAGCACCGCTTTGCCTCAAAGAGACAGCGCAGTTTTATTCAAGATATGCTTCAACATATAACAAGAACATTGTTTGTATTCTCCAACTCCAACTTGCTTTATTTGCCGCGATTAACCTGCGAAATCGCAGGTTGTGTTCCGGCTATCGAACTTTAATGCTTTTAGGAGCGCTGCAGGTAAGGAAATGCCAAACGTAGTTCTCGTGGAGACAGGATAGCAGATGCAGGGTGTGTGACCAATGTCACGTGATGAGGATAAGACATCTGGTTGGCGATGAGGCATCCAGGCATCGTAGCGCTGTAAATCTGAAGTTTTACAATAGTTATACATTATTTGTATTCTAATAATTTTCAACAATTTATACCGCAGGAAGGGATGAAAAAACTGGTGGTGAGCCACTTCCCAATAATTCATACTTGGTACTGGGGACCACCAGCGGCCGAGCGGTAAAGTGGCTGAACACTGGTAGTTCGGTCCGAGGTTCGAATCCCGCGAACGGGCTGGCTGCATGGGTGTTTTGGTGGTTTTCCTCATGTGTAACGTGCATACGAGCCAGTTTCCCTTAGAAAGTCCTCCACGAAGGCATCCCTCCCCTTAGGCAGATAGCCCTCGAGGCTTTGCCATAATCACACACACACACACACATACTTGGTACTAGATTGTATTATATTTGAATTAAAATTCATTACTTCTCTGAAGCAAAGCTTATTTCAAAAAATTCGATTTAAAATTTTTCAGCTTACCTGAAAATGCGTATCTCTACTTAAAACTCAAAGAATAATTTTTTCAGTTTTGCATTCACCAAACTCTTTCACTAAATATTAATAGTTCCTACGTCTTATAAGCTACAATTTAAAGTCAGAAGATAAATGAATACGGTATCCCAGAAAACGTGTTTAAAAGGAATTTTAAAATTAAACAGTAGGACTAATAAATTGTAGAAAAAACTAAAATGTAAGTTTAGAAAATAATGAAATTTTTTAAACATTTGAAATTAAAACTATGAAGAGGCAAATTAATTATTCATACTTTAATGCTTCAAATCGACTCGTCAAGAGATAATAATTTAAAACATTAAAGTTCTTTGGAGTCCTAACATTTCGTTCCGCTTGACATTTTGAGCACCAACAATTTATAATAAAAGTAAAAAAAAAGTTTACAAAATCTGAAAGTTTTCAGATTTTATACTACGCTAAATGCACGTTTTTTTCATTTACGCCCACATACAACTTTCGAGAGTATTTCGGCTAATGTCCCTTTGAACAAAAAATATTTACAAACAGCATATCTTTAGAAATTCCAACAGACAGTCTCGCGAGCTGAAGATAGAGGAATCACACGATGTTAAATTTGTAATTTGACGTACAACCGGATTAAGCAGCTCGTGTTCCGCTTCGATCCTGGAATAATACCGGCAGTTTTCTGGGCAGGGCTTTCTAGACATGTGATGATCCATTCCGGTGACGGATATTTATGCCATACTCTTGGACTCTCCTCATGCACACGGCTACTTGCCACCTGGCGGATTCGAGATTCTTAAAATTTAAGAACCAGGTCAACGATACATGATTTGTTTCGGAGCAGGAATTTTCAGCAGCAGAGACAACGAGGGAAATATTCTACGACTTTAATTATGGCGAGCAAATCGTTCCCGTTGACGCGGCAATTCCTTTACGGCTTATACCAGCATTTATTCCAGTATTGTATGACATTTTCTTGACCGTTTATTTCTTGAGAAAAATAGCTCCGATTCTTTCGTTCCTCGCATCTGTGTGAAGATTAAATGATTTGTCGTGATGATGATGCGTCAGGATTGGCACAGATAATGCTTTCTTTAGTTTGTCAAATGCATCCTCACTTTCATTTTCCAGAAAACATTTTGCTTGCTTTCTGTTAGATTCTGAAAGCTCCTTGCGATAAAGGGAAACTTCTATAGAAATCTCCTATATTACATGCATAGCCCCAAGAAACTTCTTTGTTAATGGACATTTTCCAGCCATCTCCAATCTTTAACTGTTGACACTTTTTCTGAATTCATAGTCCTATCTTTGGCAGAGAGGGCACGTCAAAGGTAAGTCATTGCCTGTCTGAGGAGTGTATATTTAGCGGAACGTAACTCTAGATCATTTGTGGGTCATTTGGATGTATTATTACTTGCCAATACCCACTCTTTAAGCCAAATAAATGTGACCAAAGCAATTAAAACGGAACGATAATTTGCACTTAATGGAAAAAAAATCGCCATCACTGTCTTATCTTCAGCTTCGGACCTACGGCATACATGTCATTCGAAATTATAATCTTCTGCTTGATAATGTTTTTACCATTATTTTCGCCTCCCCAATTTCAAAGATCGAAGTGATCGTAAAACGTAGCCTGCGGTGAAATTTTCCGACTTTGATATTCCCCTGGCAACACCATACTAATTCTTGTTAAAACGGAATAAGGCCATCGAGGAAGAATTGCCCTCGAAGTATTTAAAATGTGTTAAATTATCTCGACAATTATACGGGGAATTTGGTTATTTCAGCTTTAAGCATTTGTCTTGTCACTATCAAACAATTAAAAAGGCAACCTTTCTATAATACAAATGGCCACATTTTTTAGTTGTTTACATTGTTTCAGATTTCTAGAAAAATGATTTCCCTTAATCTTGCGGTCTTAGTCCACATTATTATATAGAACTTTGAAAGGAGTAATAAATCAGTTATAAATTAAATGTGTGGTATAGTACAAATCTCAAGACTCAACACTTGGCTCTAACGTACTAAAACAGTAATAAATTGCTTTGAATTCAATGTTGAAGTATGGAATATTCTCTTCTTATAGATATGATGCTCCAGCATGGTAAAAAGTGAAAATCTTCCAGTTCCTCGCATAGTGGGGGAAGAGAGAAGTTCGGTCTGACCCATTTTAAATATTTCATTGCCTAAATGCTGATGATATTCAGCATGCACAAACATTTTACCATGAGGAATGGGTAGAAAGATATAAAAAGTAATTCCTCGCAACTCGTTTCGCTTTGAATATCTGGTTTTAAAGAGTAACTAAAGATTTATCTCTTGTACCGTGATCAGTGCACAACTGCAGATTAAAAGTACTTAATAAGGATTTTATTACATGACAGTGTGAATAACAATTATTTTTCTCAGTTTAACATTTATAGGAATGCGCCGTTATATTATTTCAGGTTAACCGATGTTCCGTCTTAAGCGTTTTCGAGTTGAACGTACTTCCCTGTACCCATCTGTTAAATGTTAAACGCGCGTGTTCCTGCATTTTTACTTTTCCGGCGTAGCTTTGTCTCCCGTTCCACTGCACGGGATATAAAATAATTTAAATTTTAATTCTACTAAAATTAGCTGACTAAACACAAAATCCATAACAAAGGTATCTAAACAGTGATCTAAAGCAGAGCTCTCAATTTTAGGCATGGATAGTTAGTCACAATGGAACAAAAGGATCCCTTGAAAGATGACAGTTATAAAAAAATGCGACTTTCTCTACTTGTAAAATATAGAATGCGAATAAATTAATGCGACTATTGTGTAGACGGGGAAAATTGTTCATACAATATCAGCGATAGAGAGTTTCATCATAAAGAGTATCCATGAAAGAGAAGAGGTAAGAACGAAAATCTTCGGAGTTTATCAATTTTGAAATCATTTCTAAGCACTATATTTTATTTGTGCAATGTGCGATGTTGCAGAAACATGTACAAAAGCATTCCATGATAGCAGTTTTGCGAAACGGTTAAGGCGACTATAGAGGCTCATTTTATGTACCATGAGCATAGTCGGTCAATAAACATTTCTAACATATGAAGAAACAAAACCTTTCGAGTACAATAGAGGAAAGTAAACATACTCCCTCTGTCCCAAATTAGTTCCTACATTTGGATACTTTTGTCCTGATTATTGATACCGAAGATTTTATGACTTCGTTTGAACATTTTTTCAGAAATTTCAGAGTGCTACGTTATCCATCAACAATATTTACTTCCCAAGCAGTCCCTCTTTAAATCAGTACCAAATTAGTTTACAAAATCCAGGGTTCTCACACCCTTAAGGCACGCCTCATTTTGTAAAGACTCTTTCATCAGTAATCGCGTAAAACTATCTTCTAGCTAATGAATTGAGAATTCAATGATCTGTCTCGTGTATACGAGCCACTTCCCTTAGAACGTTCTTCAAGAAAGCATGCCTTCCTTTAGGCAGATAGCCTTCGAGGCTTTATCCTAATCACATAAATAGGATCTTTCGGATATCCTGGCGGTAAAGTCCTTACAAAATGGGGCGTAGCTTTAAAGAACGCACGAATCCTGTTAATTTGCTTCGAAAACAATGTCACAAAATAAGTGCTACATTTGTGGAAAGTAAAAACTGAGAATGAAATTCTAGTTACAGTATTATATTCATTGTAGTACACTGTATAATTTTACTGCTGTCGATCTACGAATTGAATCGAAAGCTATTTATGACTCCACCTACTTGAAATGTACCAAATTTGACACAAAATTTCACTTTAAATGTCGCAACTAATGGGACGGAGGAAGAATAGCATATACCAGAATCATAAGTTCTTAATATTGATGGCAGATATTTCAAAACGCAAAAACTTGATGTTGCAGGTACATGATGTTGCAGTTATGGACATTATAAGAAATAGACTAACCTAAACGGGTTTTCTCCCTCGTCTGAGGCGTTGCCGGCTGTCACCTTGATCACATCCGGAGGAGTAGGGACGACTTGCAGAAATTTAACATAGGTTGCCTATTGCAGCGTGTGTAATTGTCAAGAAAAAGCTGGTTGTAGCTCCTCAGTTCACAAATTAGAGTTTCTACATATTTTTATTTTTGAAATGGAGATTGATTTTTAAAAATTTAGCATATTTTTCAAACATAATTAATGTTCCACATAATTATAAAGCTGTTGCATGCTTTCAGGACTGGATATTTTTTTACCCTTTCCTATGCTGTAAGGAAATTTCTAACTACTTCTTTTAGAAAATAATATTTTAAATCTGAACTAATAGAAAATTTCAAACAATCAATTTTCTCTTGCAATTTTTATGCTTTTTATTAGTGGAAATAGGTAAAAAATACTAAAATATTTAAAAACGAATTTTTGAAAGTTTTGTTTATAATTCTAAATTGTGCTGCTTTTTAAAAATTATATATGAGTATTACAGCACAATTTCTATAAAGGAATTTTATTTCAATGATATTTCATAATACATCATAGTGATAAACACTTTTGACTTCTTAAAAATGTTTATACATTTAATTCTAAAATTAAAATTGTATTTAACCGTAATAATTAATTTTGCTTGTATTTTATAGTGAGTATTTTTCTAAATTTATTTTTAGTTCTGCATAAGATTTTTTTTTATTTTATGTTAATTTAATTTACTAGCCCAAAGGGGCGGTAGCCTAGAAAGGCTGTTAGTTTCGAACCGGCATTTTGCGCTGTTTTACTATAAATGTCCGTGTCTCCTTGCAAATTGTTGTTACCAAATATTATTGCCCTGTATAACATGTAAAGATATTAAATAATGAAGAATCTGCATGAATACATGCATGTTCCTCGCACTGTGACAAAAATGACAGTATCTAGAGCCATCAAATTTTGAGTAATGAAATCGTCCACCCGAACATGGGCATCCGGACGGCCGAATTTCGAATTTGTTTTAATCTATTTCCTATTTTGTAAAACTTTAACAAAATGTTTGATTAACAAACTCAACGAGTTCAGAGCGAGCATTGTACGGAAAATAACAGTTTTATCTTCAGTGCGGAAATTCTAAAGATTTGCTTTTTTCAAATATATGTGGTTTACTGGCGAAGAACATGATATTCAATAAATATAGGTAACACACAAAAGCCTTAAAAAAATGTTTCTTTTCGGCGTAATATAAAATGAGAGCTTCTAGATTTTATTTTATCTTTTTTTACCCTTCATTACGCTCAGAAAATTTTATACTCCGAATTTTATGAATTATTAAAATAACTAATCCACTTTAATGTTAATAATTTAATGATCATGTAGTCAAATAAATATGATCGTTTTGTAATGTTATTATAGTTTGGAAAATCACTACCTGAAAATATTCATTAAATTAAAACAAAATTACCAGATCTTGTTTAATTTTACCTTATTTATTTGAAAGAATCCCGTACTATCAATTTTATTTAATTTTACGCCAAATTAAATTCATGAATTTTAGACTTAGAGTTTTTACCAAAGTAAAGATGTTTGTACAAGAATTACGCGTGAAAAAAATGCGCGAAATGCAGTAAAAAGTGCTTTAATGAGATATATTAAATCCTATTTGGAAAAACTGTGGCTTTCATAATCTCATCACTATACAACGTATCACATTTAATAATTAAAAAGAGTTATGTGATACAAACGCCATAGGTTTCAGTGTTAGAGTAAACCAGATCGTCCCTACTCTTTCTTGCCGACATGTCGATGACGCTCGCCCCGCCTACTGGGTTAGTCTATCTCTTATAAGGTCCATGGTTGCAGTACTAAAAGCAGTAAAAAGTGATCTACAATGTATTTCAAGTACACCACTTTTGCCTGAAAGCGGCAACGTAGTTTTTTTTTAAATTACCGATTTTGATGAAGACGATTAACTCATCAAATCTATATTGAAATTCTTTATATCACATTCTTGCATGAAGAAACTGGTAGACAAAGATTCGACAATTTGTTTTTCATAATACACATTAATATTGGATAGTTTCAAGATGCAGTAATCTTTGATTTGATTCATGCCTATTACCCAAAACAGTGAACCCAAGCGGAAGTGCAAAATTGGATTTCGGATAAAACTACAAATTTCCCAGTTGTTGCAGTGTGTAAGCTAAATTCTCATCTTTTAGAAGTTTGTTATAAATTATCACAAACGTATTTTAAAGTTATCAGAGCTAAATACTTTATTTCGTAAATGGTACATATAATAATAGTTTAGAATTCTATGTTCCTAATTTATATTTTAACAATTCTTGCCATAATACGATATTTTTCATCCTCTTTTTCTCTCATTCTCTTTTTCATCGTCATCTCCACATTTTGGAGCTTACATCCTATAGTTTTATTCATATTAGTAACTAACATGTTATATGCGGAAGCCTATTGCGCAGACAGAAAGCAGCATTTACCGCACAGTCTTCAGCAGTCTTTCGTAGAATCATTGCATTAATTGGTGTGATTTTTGAAAATATCCCATACTACCTTGAGTGACATAATAAATTTAAGCCATTTACTATTTCTATGTTAAAGGTTTAGGATGGCTTAGCATGTTCAGAGTATGGGGCGGGAGCACCAGATACTGTTAATAAGGTTATATCGTCTACCTATTACAGCACCTTTATGTGTATAAATAATAATTACGTGACGAATATATTAGGCTTAGCCAAATAATATTTCATCATATGTTTGAATATTAATAACAATAAAATGATGTTATATAATTATCTATATATCATATATAATTAATATATTTATGATCATTACCTTACAAACATATTAAATGCATATATCGCTTTTTGTGTTTCTCAACTCAGCCGTTTTAAACGCTATTGAAACAATTTCGAGAGGCATAATACAGGGAATAACATTATAAAATAAAATAATATTAGTGAATGTACTTCTTGTATTTTAATTTCATTTCTGACTTACATATCACATGCATATAGAGGAATATTAAAATAATTTTGAAATTCTTCATATTTGTTTTTATAATAATTCAACAACAAAATCCACATTTTGCTTTCATCTAATTATGTAAGAAAAATACTAAATTGATCATAAAAGGCTGTGTACGAACTATTTATGTTAATCAAAAAATAAAAATGAAAGACTTCAATCAGAATTCTGTTCTTTCATTTTTTGTTAGGCAATTAAAATACACCCAACTCTTTTTTACATGGTAGATACGTTCCTAAGAAAACCGTGCAAAACAAACCGTGTAAAAAATATATGCGTCACATAGTAAATTTGGGAGTATATTCCACAACTTTAAGGGGGCTCATACACCTTAAACTCTTATGATCTTCGAATATGTGACTGTTGCCAGAATTGGGATAATTAATTTATTTTAAAAGCAATTACTTCCAACTTTTTACAGCTGACTAATGGCTAATGGTACATACTTAAAATTTAATGGAATTCTTTATATGGGCACTATTTTCTAAGTGGACCAAAAATTTGATGAATATTGTAGTATTAAAAAAATTTATGCACGAAAACATTACACTAATTTTTAATAAAATACATTTTATAAACTCAACTCCAAATAAAATAAAAAATTAACATGAAATTCTTAGAATTTTAGGTTCACAGTAGTTTCCAAATGTTATAAAAGCTGTATATTAAATATGAAATTAAATTTTGCAACAGAATGTTTTAAACTGTGAGCGCAAGGTGGAAACTTGACGAAAAATGTTGTTACAAAGCGGATTCAATTATAAAAATATTTGTGGCAACACAAACTTTCGGATTACTATTTCAGAAAGCAGCTATATGATGTAGTCAGCTGTAAAAATTCGGAAGTAATTGCTTTTAAAATAAATAAGTTATCCCAATTCTTGCAACAGTCACTTATTCGAAGAACTTATGGGTTTTGAGGTGTATGAGTCCCCTTAAAAAATCGGGCAAGATGAAAAACATATTTTCCCCCTAAAACCGTGCAAAAAAGTACTGATGAAAGCCATATTACAAATTTATAAAATGAAAACAAATCATTTTATAACCAAAAAAAAATAATAATAAATTAGTGTACAGTGAAAATTCGGTCCATAAATACTTATAAAAATTTAAATTGAAATTAGGAATAAAAATTAACCGAACTGCTTGCACTTGCTGTTGATTGATCCATATCGCAGTTTGATCAGTAATTTACGTTGATTGAATGGCAAAAACAATAGTGTCCATAGTTCGAATTGGATAAATGTTACCTTCGACTTTCGTCACGAACATTTCACAGTCACAGTCACAAACAGCCACAGTCGTTCACAGTTACAATTCACAGTCACGAACAGTTTCGTCACGTTCAGCTATATTTACCGCTAGATTATAGAATATAGATTATAGATTTATGGAAGCTAGATTATATACAAGAGGTAAATTTCCTTTATGGTATAATGTGTGGTTAAAATTATTAATGAACATTCTTTGAACTTTAGTTTTTGGTACTTCAGGAGCTTTACTGCATGATTGTCAAGCGTGACCAATGGTCACGCCCCTTTTATCTCCTAGTTAATCCTCCGGACCCACCCTGATCATTCAACTCACTGCATCGCTCGTAGTAGGAAAATATTTTACGGCAGCCGCAACAAAGGGGGAAATTTGCAAGCTACTCATGGCGTAACATCATAACTGGAACTGGAACTGGATGGTTTATGTACTACATATTTCTACATAACTTTCAAGTGAAACGCGATCAGGAAGTTCCGGTTACGTTATGATCTTACGTATTTGCCGGCGTATCAGATGCACTTTTTTTTCTTTAAAAATAGGTCTGAAAAACGGGCTGCGTCTTATACTCAAGGTTTTGATTACATTCATTTCTGAAAATTTCGTCTATTCGGAGTTATGCGATCCTTTTTCTTGTTTCATTGCGAAGTTGGGAATAATACAGTACGTAGAGTTCAGTGAACGCGCATGCGCTGTCCTCGACGATCACTCAATTTTCTTAAAATTTGTTGGCAAGTCAAAACCAAAGTCGGCATTGCTATAACATAACATACAAGCTACGTGCCATTACGTATGCTAAAGAACATGGGACTGCAGAGAGGCATTTCGGGCCACTCCCAATTGAGAAAATAAAAGAACCTGACGGAATTATAAATCAGTAGTAACTTTTATCCTTCAAAAACATGTATGAAAACGAGGGTGCGTCTTATACGGCGGCAAATACGGTAATTCAAAAAGGTGCAGAATTTCTTCGTAGCATTCCCGTTTGACGAGTGTCAAGCACAGTTTCCTGAGTGCAAGGATTAGTCAATCGTACATTGCGCGTACACGAAAATCACCTTTCGCAGGTTTAAGTTTATATGAAAAAATTTGTTAAGTATAATTCAGCTTAATATATAACGTGTAATTTAAACAAACTTAAATATCGTTGTAATTAAAAAGGAAAAACGTAACAAATGTTATTGAAAGAATTTTTATTACTGCTTAATAAGAATGTGATACAATTACTTTCTTAAACTGGTGATTTTTGTCTGGGACAACGACTGACGTAGCTCCTAAAATGTCTAGCGGTAAGAAGCGCAGAGTTTTTCAATGCGTCTTTAAAGTGGTTGTTGTTTTCTTTATTTGGGTTAATCTCCATTGCAAAATCAAATAGTTCCTGTGCCTTTTCGAACAATTCGTTCAACTTTCTCAAAATTTAAAGGCGCTTTACTTTCTGCATTAGCATTGCGTTGTTAGTCGTCTGATGTTTATCATGTTGTCATTTCTCGATTCATTCTTTGATTTCTTGTTCTTGCATATCTGAAAATCATTCGCCGCCAGTTGTTTTCTGCGCTAATCATTTGGAGTCATTTATAATCGATTGAAATCCTTTAAAATTGTTGACAACGTCTGGCGATAGCTAATGTCAGCAAGCATCCTGTATTGATGTATCAAAGTTCACTCGCCAATGAATGAAATTCTAGAGATGGACAAATTAAATGGATACAATTCAAATAACGATTGCACGCGATATCGCTTTCTTTAAATTCGTTGGAAGAGTTTACTCTATCGAAAATAAATAATTTAGTTGATACCCATATTTTAAAGTATTCAAATGTAAAGTGCCCACCTAGAGGCATCACTTCAGGAAAGAATTTCTGTAGGTAGTTTAGGTTATTTAGATATGAGAAAGCATAAACGTATTATATGCGTAAGAGAAGGGATGACTTCCTGAAGAATGTTTGAAGAAAAACGATTTCGTATTTAGTACATTACAAATGAGGAAAACCTTAATAAACAAACATGCAATCAGTCTGTTATCGTCTATTATCGAACTTAAGTCGAACTCCTAGTATTATGTGATCTTAAATGTCTCTGAGATAAGTGCACTACAGCGCGGTGGCCCATCTCTTTGAGCTTTGTGTGAGGTTGCAGCTATTAGCCATCAATTCCTTTTCAGATTTACAGTACTCTCGTGTTTTGAACTTTTTAACATCAAATGAGGCGATTTGCCAACATATTATGTTCTGGAAGTCTTAGCACAAAATCCATTCAATATTTTTATATTAAGTATAATAATATGTTACAAAATAGAAAAGCAAACGCATTCTGTTCGAGTAAAAAATTCAATGGCGTTAGAAAATATTTCATTTTTTACTGAAATCCATTTATTGGACTTATCAGTTGTGCAGCAAATCTCTAAAACCATGCGAATACACAGCAGTATCCTTAAGGAATAAGATTTGTGAATATGTTTGGGGCTCGATTATTTTGTAATGCAAAAATACTGACTTTTATCAATAAAGTTTATGCTTCATTTCAAATAAGTGATTATTAAATGAAAAATTAATTTAAACACTATGGTATAGTGCATAATTATGGGAATTTTAAATACAAAATAAGAAAATTAAAAAAAGTAGACAAAAAAAAAATCTAAAAGGTTTCAGATTTATACGCTTACATACAAGTTTTGAGAGGATTTGGGCTAAAAATATTTAAAAACAGCCTATCTTTGCAAATGCGGGTAAACTCCGTCGCGCGCTGGAGATAAAAATATTTTATTCCGCGAGTGTGTTTCTACGGCTCGCTTTGAAATCGTTCAGTTTCTTAATCAAATATTTGTCTAGGAGTTTAGAAAATAGGAAATAGATAATAAAATAAATTTGGAATTCAGGATTGGGCCTTTCAGGCGCCCATATTCGAGAGGGGGACTACGTTATACGAAATTTGATAGCTCTAGGTATCTTTGTTTTTTATACTGCGAGAAACATACATTCATTTATGCAGATTATTCATTATTTAATTTCTTAAAATGTAATACAAGGTGATGTCATTTGATGGGAACAGTTTGAAAACTAATACACCTCTTTACATTGATTCGGCGCAAAATCCCGTTTCGACACTAATAGCCCGTCTGGGCTAAAAATAAATATGGCGAGTCAGGAATGGAGAAAGGGTGCGTTTCGCCGGTTTGGCAACACCAAATTATATTCTGAAGATTTGACATAGAAATTCATAGCAGTAAATTGAAGACAGAGTAGCTAAGTTTCTTACATTTAAGAAATCTAAATAAAATATTTCATATAGTCAAAATTTCTTCTGATGAGCATAGTTTTTCTTTTCATTTTAAGAATCTTTATTTAATATAATACAAACAAACAAACAAATTAATTTTGTTCTGGAATACGGAATAGAAGAATATACTTTATCAATTAATTTAGTACCTGTTTTTGTCGCAGATTATTACCTTCCAAACAAGGAATATTGAATGAATTTCTAAAGTATTTATAAATAAATTTCACATAAAATCTTTCAGTGCTGTACCCTATCTTTCTATGCGGCGAAACTCATTTCATCCCTACTAGAGGAACCTGTGATATTAGATGTACTGCTTGAAATTATTGAAAAATTTATTCATGATACGTTATCAGAAAATATTTTGAAGCAAAGAATTCTTTTTTTCATTTTGAGTAGCTAAAAGTATAAAGTTGGATTATTCATTGAATTCTTTTAATCGTTTGGTAAATTTTAATAATGCGAATTTACAGAAACAACATCTCGCGCAGTAACATTATAAAGCTAATATTTCAACACAGTTAAAACATAATTTAAATTTTCTTCGAGTACAAAACTATGGTCGTCTTTAACTGGTTTCTAGAAATAGACGAAGCCAATATTGCGTTATAAAAAGGCGTATCCAAGTATATGACATGTAAAGAATTTGTGCAACGTGTTTCAGGATTCAGCCTCAAAATTTTGTAATTTAATTTCTATCTTAACGGAATGTTAGTCAAGAAAACCTTTTGTAGGTTTAACAAAGTTATATTAACAAAACGGTACTTATTTACCATCGCTTTTATGAGCATACTGTTACACAGCTGGTATTATTGGTATTAGTGAATATTAGTATTTTTTTCCATTTTAAAACCAGTTTTCTTAGAATTAGATGGCACGGTTTGTACAAACTCTTCCGCAATAGAATACAAAATTATAAACTTGCGTTTTTATTTTTCTTACACATATTTCACTTTGAGATGTGCTCCTTTAATCTCCTGATTTCATTCAATCGACATCCTTATTGAAAAATTTGTTATTAGAAATTATAACGACACGAGAAAATCAGATTAAAAAGAGACAGACCAGAATCAGTCATGACTGCACCTTGGGTCTTCTAGGCAAGTTTAATTTAAAAGTGCATTACAACAAACGGAAATGAATACAGCAATTCCAATAATTAATTTCATTGTTACAAAAATGTAACTGGTCCGGTAAAAGTGTCACACTTCTATGCAGAAAATGCATTAATAATTTTCTTATAGAAATTTTTTCTTTCCGATATGGAAACAATTTCCCTTAAATTTGTTCTTAGTTGTGTTATAGTTCCGTCGATTAGATCTGAAACACCCCTTTTTCATTGAAACACAGTACAGCATTCACTTAAAATCGACAGTTGCTGAGCATAGAGGTTCCTATAAAAAGATGTCATGTTGAATGGTTATAAAACACACTCGTCTCATAATGTTTTACTGGTTTCGTAACTCTTCTAATGAAAATTGAGATTTGAGTTTCGAGACTGCAAGTTAATTTGATGATTCTATACGCTTTTGCAAATATATGTATAATGACTAACCTTTATTCTAAATTCCCTGTAAAAGAATTATCAATAAATTGCATTTATACTTATGCAACTTCGTTGAAGATGTTTAGAAATAATTTAAAGTATTGTATCGTGTAAATAAAAAGTGGACTGAGGTGAAGACAATCATTCGCAATGTAGCAGTGAAATAGCGCAAGTCAGTCTAAATTAAGATTTCATCTTGACATTCGCTTTCGACACTTACGCGTAGCTGGTTTGCTTTCTGCTGCTTTCTTCTTAATGCAAATCTATCAAAAATCCAAACATATTTAAAATAGGCACAAATAATGTGTCAGGTGGTTTGTGGCAGCAAAATGTTTGTTGAAAATAAAATGAAAATTTAAGTTGCTTCGGCTGGCAGTTTCCTATTCATTATAGACAAGCATTTCACACAATTAAGATTTTTGCTCTTCTTTACAAATTCAACCTTCGACATTCAATACCATAAATATGGCAAAGTCCGTTTTTGTTACATATATATGTTGTCATTATATATTTACGTATTATATATACATATGTAGAGAGAGAGGGAATGATTAGCATGTACACAAATATTCCCTGTTCGAGCAGCAGCACGTATCCGTAAATCCTAAAAAATTAATTTCGAGGTATCATAATAGTAAAATAACAATGACGTGACACTGATGTAATAGAGATGAACGCGTGTAAACTTAAATAAATTGTTTGCAAATATTTTGAACATTGCAAATGATAAAATTAAATTTTATTTCGAAGTTGCAATTCTTTCATAAAATATTTTACAAGAAATATTATTTAATCTCACATTTCAAACATAATTAACACATAACACACACATGATTAATATATTGAACTCACAATTCAAACATAATTAACATATAACACACAGCTTATGAACATATTGATATCACGATCCAAGTATAATATTATTTAAAGCATAATATTGCTCAAAAGCCGTCAGCTATGTTTTACATATTGCTTTCTTATAATATGTTGTTGTATGGATACGGGTTCGTAATAGATGGAATACACACATGTCCGATGATAGGTTCATAAAATTTATTTTACCAGAAGAAACACTTCCAAATTCTGGAAGTTTGCAAAAAAAAGCAATTGTACAACTCTTCACAGTATCACAGAGTACAAACAGTAGTTTATCTTCAAACTAAGATAAGCGCATTTAAAGAGCGAATCTAACCGGGAGCTATCTCAATATTCTGAGTTCACTCTTACATATCCCCCCTTCAAAGAGGAATAGGCTTCGCTACATAAAAACAATTTAGCAAAAGTATTAGAGCAGTAGCTAGGAAATTTTTATGTGTAAGAATACAAAATCTGCAAATCAAAATTATTCTCATAATTTTGATTTGCAGATTTTGTATTCTTACACATAAAAATTATGTAAATGAAAAATATAATTACTAATAATCCTGAATTCCCCCCTCTATATTCTAAAAATCGTAATAAATTTTCTAGCCTGTGTAATTTGTTGGTGAATCCGTCTCGTATGGCTTTCGTAATACTGACGTCGTAGCTGATCCATAACTTGAACTCAAAATTTCAAGAACTGAAACCTTTTGTTTCTCTTAGTACCGATATTAGAGAGATTTTTGTGTCGGCAACATGACCAGTACAACGTTGCAAAAGTGCTCAAAATAAAAAATAAAGATTAATATTTGCAAATGTAATGTAACCATATTAAGGGTGTACTAATAAAAAAGCTTTCAGACCCTTGAGGTGTAAGCCTTTTATTTTTGCTTGCCGGCTTTCAGAATTGCTCTCTACAAGAGTCACTGCGTTTTTAATTGGTAGGTAATTGATGGCTAATCCAATACAAAAAGGTAAATGATTACGAATGGTGGTTATATGGAAGTTTTAAGTTATTTTAGAGTTCAAATCAAGCAGATTTATTTTGAAAGAGAATATCGCATAATGACTCTTCTTGTCTAAGCAACTAAGAGTGAATAAAACCATATTGTAGTGAAATAGCTCTTTTCTTTTTCTATAATTATAACTGAGAAACAATCTCCACTTTCTATTACGTCTTTCAAAATAAGTATACATATAATATATAAGAACATTCACTGCTGTAGGAATAAAATTAGTATACTTATCACTTTTCATCTCAGTTTCATTTCGGTTAAATTTAGACGGTTTTTCATGTTCTTGCAGTATTCCAGAAAAGCCAATTTTTTGGCTCGTCTAGAAATAGAGAACGCGGAACATTTTTGGTTATTCTTCCAGAAAAGTTTTGTAGTCTTCTGTATTGTCTACCTGGGCTTACGTTCTGTTAAACTACTTTAAGTCCTCTTAGAGTCGACTACATTTGACAACCGGAAAAATTCTTCCAAAACGGACGATTGTACCGGCCATCAGCGGAAGATAGAAAGAGAAACCTGTTTTGACTAATTCTTGTACTTTCATCACGAGAAACGCTATCACAAATTAGTGGTTGCGTCGATTTATCAAGTATGTGCTCAGAATGCAGTGCACCGTTATTCCCTGCATTTCAAAGCGTGTGACACCTAAATGCATAAACCTAACATTAGAAATATTTGAAAATGTATGTACCTAACTTTAAAAATAGTTTCCTTTTAATGAATTAGTTGCAAAACATTGTTGTGTTAAGTGGTGCATTTTCTTCCGGACATGTGTTACTACCGTATGAATCATTATGAAAGCTCTATAGTACCTATTTAATGTTATTTGATGTCACCGCAAGAGAGGCGATCCTACTCTTTGAGACTTTTATTCCGTAACTATGCATCCAATCGAAAAACTTAACAAATCTAATATTTACACCCCCCTCCCCACAAAAAGCTATTTTTCTAAGGTTTATTTGAATTTCTCAGATCCTCAAAATGGCTGGCATACTTTTTACTGGGCAAATGACGGCCACGGGATCACATAGAGGAGTTATTCGAAAAATAAGCATGTGAAAACGTGAAATGCGAAAAACCGTGAATTAAATTAATTTTTATTTATTTACAGAATCTTGTATTTCGTGTTCCAGAGAAAGTACCTATTTTGATAGATTAGAAAGGATTTATTGTTTAGTTCAGGAACGAAATTATCATTACAGAAAATGGGGGATGTCACGACTACCCCATTCAAAGTGTGCGACCAGTTTTGCGACGTTTTTACTACGCTTAGTTTTACCTGGGATACAGACTTTTCAAAGGCTTTTGTCGCTTACTTGTTTAGTTTTCCAAAAACAGAAGAGATTTTAAATTCTAAAATTTTCCGGTTGCTTGAGGCTATTAGCCTTTTAGCTGAGTCTACTCGAACTTTTAATCTTAAACTTTAAATATTCTGCATCCATGTGCATGGTAGTTGTACTTCACTTACTTTTACATTTGTTTTAGATTAACGCCTGCATTTTCTTTTGTGAATCTATCAGTTTATTTATTCATTTCTCTATTTCAGTTCTCTCTATGTGTGTATATTATTATTATATTGTTATTATTATTATTATTATTATTATTATATAGTTATTATTATTTAAGTATTATATTTTATTTTTATATTTATTTTTGAATTTTTTGGCGCTCAAAAAGTCAAGTGGAACGAACGTGCTGTCCGAAGAACATATTTGTACAAATTTTAATGTTCTAAATTATTACGCTTTAATGAGTCAGTTTAAAACAATACAAATAATTATTTGCATTAAAATGTAAATAATTATTACTCATTTTATTTTAAAATATTTATAAAAAATGTCGATGTATTCTAACATTTAAACTTACATTTTACTTGTCCTAAAATTTAATATTTTGTCATGTTTTACTTTTAAAATCCATTTAATTTTTTAGGATACTATATTCTTTTTCTACTTTTCCTCTAACATTAAATTATATATAGGTACATAAATAGCAGGGCATGTATTTGAACTACTAATATTTAATAAAAGAGAAGCAAGCTTACAGGATTTGGTGAATGGAAAACTGGAAAAATTGATTCTTTGAGTTTTAATCAAGATATGCATTTTCACATTGGAAGGAAATTCTAAAATCGTATTTTTCGACACAAGCTTGAATCTCGAAGAGAAAGCGGAATTTAAAATGAAATAGAACATAGTCTAATAAATAACATAAAGCATTTCCAAATTGCTGACAACCAGTTTTTTCATTCCTTTCTGTTATATAAATATGGGGAAACAACTTGAAATTGCAGTGCTCGTAGAAGCACCAAAGTTCGATAGCCGGAACACAACGTCCCATTAATTCTTGTCAGCTCAAACCAATTGTTACTCCTTCCATTAATTGTCAAGAATCAATGGACACTAGTACTGATGTTCCAAATGAATCTCAGATAAATGAAGAAATACAAAACGATCAAAACAAAAAAGGCAAAGCGCCACCTGCCTTCTATATAAATGATAAAAAATTTGATTGGAAAGAACTAAAAGCGTCATTTGCAGAACATAAATTATCAGATAAATCTGATTACACAGGTTTCAAAAAGAAGGCTTTAAAATTAAAGTCTCTCATGTCAACATTCATAGAGAAATGACAAGTATTCTGAACAAAAAGGAAATTAAATATCACTCCTTTCTCTTGCCTGATGAGAAGAATCATAAAGTGGTCTTCCGTCATCTTACAATGGACACAGATCCTGATGAAATCAAAGAAGAACTTTTAAGCAAAAATTACCAAGTTATAAGTGTCAGTCAACTCTGTCGTAGATTTATAGGAGAAGTTAAAAAATTTCCACTTTTTCTTATCACTCTGAAGAAAAATGAAAAATCTAAAGAAATTTCTAAAGAAACCAAAATTTGTGGATTACATATAAAAGTCGAACCATATAAAGGACGCTCTGGCCCAGTCCAGTGCTTCCAATGTCAAGCATTTCACCATTCACAAGCTGGTTGCCACAATGACTTTAGATGTGTTAAATGTGGTGATAACCATGACTCAAGAACCTGTCAAAAAGACAAGAATGCACCTGCTAAAGGTGCAAATTGTGGTCTAGACCACACAGCTTCATTTAAAGGTTGTGAAAAGTTTCCGAAGCGAGCTAAAAAAGAACAAATCAAATCATATGCTGATAGGTTTATTATCAATAAGTCTTTTGCTGAAGCCATCAAAACTAATAACAATCCTTCTCCAAATCTTATTGCAGAAGCAAAAAAGATATTTGAAGACCTTAATACTCTAGTAACCTTCCTGAAAAACTCAGGAATACAACTCCTTGCGCAAAACATCCGTCAGAATGCCACTAATACAGTATTAGATGAAACTAATTCTGATCAGCATATTCAATAAGTCAGATTCGCTTAAACTTTGCTATTGGAATGCTGCTGGCATTTTTAACAAAATTGATGAACTTTCGGACTTTTTTATAGAATATAACATAGATATTGGCATGATCTCTGAAACACATGTTCCTGCCGATAGACTGTATATTGCTAATTATCGCACCTACAGAGGTGATAGACTTTCACAAAGAAGAGAAGGAGCTGCAATTTTTGTTAAAAACTCTCTGCAATCCTGTCTTGTCTCGGCAAACTCTGCTTCTGGATTCGAAAGTGTGACTGTTGCTGTTATACTCGCACAATTTGGTACCATCCATTTTACGGCTATTTATAATCCACCAGGAAATCGACTTTCTGAAAATATGTTAAAAAACTTACTTACTGAAGATCAGCAAGTTATTACTGCCGGACACATGAATGCTAAGCACCTCGAATGGGGATGTCGTCGTTCTAACACCAATGGACGTATTATGCATAATTTTATCTGCAATCATCCTGTCGCATTACATGTACCTTCTGAAGCCACTTATCGTCCTGCCTCTCCAAATCTCTCGGACATCTTGGATATTATCCTTACAAATACTTCTATCCCTATTTCCTTGGAAGTCAAGGCAGAACTTACATCTGATCATGTACCTGTCATTGCTTCTCTTGGTGTTTCTAAAGAAGACCCTCCTATTACCAGAAATAATACTGACTGGATTACTTTTCACAATATCTTAATCAAACATCCTCCTATTTTCACTTCACTTTCTACCAAGCAGGATATCGATCTTGCCATTCAAATCTTCACTGACTGCATACTGAAAACTTTCAGAGATGCTACAGTTACCATTCAATTAGCTAACAATAATATTCGATTCATTCTAAAACATTGATATTCATTCAAAAACAATATTTTCCTCCTAAAATTTATAAAGTATTTTCTCCAATTCAAGGAATCCGTTTCTTACCCTCAGTGCGTATATTGGGCGAGGGCATTGTTTTTTTTCCATGTATCTCCAGCACAAGTAACCTAAAGTCTGTACATAGGCACCCGAATTGAAAAAATGAGATGGATGATTATTCTTCACAACCAACATTTGGTGACTGGGTCTCTTATTCCCCAGTCGCCCTTTAAAAGTGCTAATGTATAAGGTATTTTCTCCCTCCCTTCTGAATCCTAAAGTGTCAAACAACTAAGTACTAATAAATTTACAAAACGCTCTAAAAATTATTTAAATCTAATAGTTTAAATTGGAATAAAATTATAATATTTGAAAATTAAATATAAACATAATATTAAAATAAGTGGCGAGTACTTTACTTTTGAAAAATTGGAATACGAAGGAAAAAAATTCTCTCAAATGCCTTTAGACTATTTGCATTAAAAGGGAATTAAAAAAATGTCTGCAAAGAATGTAAGATTAATTTTTCACCAGTATCGTCTTGCTTTAAGCATACTACGTCTTTGGGAAAAAGTCTAGGTTATATGTTTTTGTTATAACTTTATTCATTATTATTTGTTATAACTTTGTTCAATTTTAAATTAATTCAATTGTCGTTACTCATGTTCTAAATAAAAAAAAAAAACGAAATACAACGCGGGTACATTTGGAAGCTAAAAGCAGTCTAAGCTAGAAAACAAATATCGAGCTAATCTAATTCCATAACCACCGCTTTCCTTTGAAATGAGAAAGCAATTTGATTAAAATAAACTGTACATCATCCTCTTTAGAATACGTCAATTGCAGTAATTTTCAATTTTTATATCACAGGAAGTTACGAAAAAACTGGTGGTCAGCAATTTCCTGCATTATATTTGATTACAAAATTTTTTCTCCATCGAATCAAAACTTATGTCGAAAAATTCAGTTTCACATTTTCATTTAAAGTTACACCCTATAACTTGGCTTAAAAAGTACTTTTGCCCAGTTTTCCATTCAACAAATAATATAAGCACGCTTCTCTTTCGTTATATATTAATAAATAATTTATGTTTCTTACATCTTATGTATATATGCGGAAGCCTCTATGAATATACTCTACAGTCCATAGAAACTAGTTAGTTGTACAGTATTTTTTAATTCGGAATCCAAACATTTCATCAGTATTGATATTTTGGTTCCGGGAGAAAACATTCAAGTTTTCAAGCAACATAAATTAACGTACCTTTGATAACGAGGAGAGAAGACTGCTAGGTCGGTAATTTAGAGCGTTCGAAGGACACTGGCCAGGTTTGGAATAGGCTTAATGAATTTACGTTTCTGGCTTTCTGGAAAATAGCATTGTATTTAATGAGCAATTAAAATTTTTATGGAAATAATAATACTAATTTCTAACGTGTACATAAAGTTAATTAGTAATTATCTTTAATATGGAAAAGAAGAAATTTGCAGGGAACGTTTTTGATCATACGACTGGAGGAAGTGTGCAGTCAACGTGCATTTTTAGGCTTATATTAAGCAATATAATTGCTAACCTCAAAATGTTAAGTTACTAAATACGGTTTTAAGACTGTTAGCAGTAAGTTTAACTTTCTCCGTGTTTTTGTAGGCTACCACTGCATCGATAGCAAAGAACGCAATCAATGCTTTATGTGTGCATAGTCCGGCAGAGTTACTCCAAAGACTGCTGTCATTGGTCGTTCGAGACTTTATATGTTCTAAATATTGTGATTGCAAGAACTAGTCACATGACGTCTTGATCTCATTCTGGAAAATAAGACATTGGATTTTAAAATTTGAATTCCTAGCTCCATGCAAAATTCTTAGTACGCTAATCTTAAGTACGAATTAGGGGAAAAATGTAGAATCAATATCTTTACTAGATATAATTTCATGTGTGCAATAGTTTTATCATTAAGTTTAAAACAAAAATTATCACAATTATATAATTCATAATGAGCTTATGTTATATTTACAAACAGGTTCTACTACAATAACCCCAAATACAACTCCTCAAGAAATTGTATTATCAAAAACTTAGATGTTAAAAAATCTAAAGATTTTGTGAGATTACCAACACA
Source organism: Stegodyphus dumicola (assembly GCF_044657685.1). Lineage (NCBI taxonomy): Eukaryota > Metazoa > Arthropoda > Arachnida > Araneae > Eresidae > Stegodyphus > Stegodyphus dumicola. The sequence goes on along the minus strand of NC_140772.1, from coordinate 11,801,912 downwards.
GCTATCAAAGATGCACCAAGAAATTTAACAGTACTTATTACTACATCATAAATTCTTATCTGCATTTGGATTACTTTCTAGCTCAATGGAAGCAGGCTGTGAATGTTACCTTTACAAATCCTGGGAAAGTTTCTAGGCTGCCAGCCGGTTATCGCCTGTCCATTTGTTCCCGTGCATTGAGAAAATATTCGTAAGGTTATTTTTCTTAAAAGACTGAATGAATTTCTAGTACATCACAACATTATTAATAAGGCTCATTTCTGCTTCAGGCATGGTCACTGTACAACGTTACAAATTCTCAACGTTGTGGAGACTATTGCGCAGGCTTTCACTAAAAACAATATATAGCAGCTTGCGTTCTTGATGTTGAAAAAGTCTTTGACCGAATACGGCTTAAGGGAGTCTTATGTGAACTTTCCATCTTCAAGCTTCCTCCTATCATGATAAAATTTTTGAATCATATTTGCGTTGTTGAACATTCCAAGTTTGTGTGGGAGACGCACTATTTAGTAGAAAAATTATATGTGCTTGAGTTCTTCAAGGGCCTATTCTTTTTAACACCCACATCGATGATTTGCCGGAACCTATCAGCAGCAAGACTGCAATGGATGCCGACGACACAGTTGTTACAACCAAATCAGTTAATCCCAATCATGCAATAGAAGACTAACAAACTAGCCTAAATATAATCTCTTTCTGATGCCCTTTATGGAAATTCAAATTAAATACAACTAAATACAGTATAATTATATTTAGGAGGTACAAGATAAACCACCCAATTAACCTAAATATGCTAATTGAAAATACAAAATATCTGGGTATAATCTTAGATAACCACCTAACTTTCAAGGACATGTTTATTATGCCTTAAGCAAGACATGCCGCTTTTATGGCATAATAGAGCCACTTGGAAAATAGTTCAAAGCTTAACCTCAAAGTTCAAAGCACTCTAGATAACAAAGATAATGATATGCAAGTGGACCAAAGTAGAATTAGAGTTTAAAAGAAGAAAACCGGTTTTGAAAATGAATTTCACATAATAATTATTCTTAATAATTAGCAACTAAATTATTTCTAGCAACTAATAATATAATAAAAACTGTAATGATTATTCCTACTCTTTAACAACAAAGATCCATTAAAAGCAAAATGTAGTGAAGTATCTTTCCTAGTATCTTTAATTTTAAGGTCATTTTATTCCTATTTTAAGATAATCTCGCACTTACCTATCACAGGAAATGTAGGAATATATATCAATAATTATTGCTTTAAGGGTAAAATTTGGTTTCTTATCAGTCTTCATTTCAGATAAAACTTTGCTTACTCAAAAACATTGTAGATGTATCGTGATAGATGCGGTCACAGATTTGAGATTTCGTTAAGTTTTCATGTTAAAAGAAGTTTCGAGTTTAAAGACCAAATACTTTTGCGCATTCCAGCTGTATGTGATGGTTAATACTCGATGTATTTTTTTCCTTATTACGTGCTTCGCTTTTAGGCACTAGATGGATAGGGAGGGATGCCCCGTGGAGGTTGTTTTAAGAGAAATGGCTCGTATCCACGTTACACTTGCGGGAAACCACAAAAATGCCTATGCAGCAGCCCGTTCGCCGGGACTCTAACGCCGGACCGAACTACCAGTGTTCAGCGGTTTTATCGCTCGGCCGCTGGTGGGCTTATACTCGAGGTTGACTTAGATTATTCTGACAAGACAAAGCTAAGAAGAGTTATTCTGGAGGAATTTCTGAGAATATCTGGCTCGTATTAGCATCATACATGGGGCAAACTAAGAATGAAGCCATCCGTTAGCCTGGGTTCGAATCCAGTATTCAACGTTCTTTGCCACTAGAAAACAGGTAGATACGCACTAGCTAAGAGCTATTTGTCAGAAGTTCCTTTTCATATTTGCAGCATTTCTGATGTTATACTTTACTCATCAGCCGCCCAGATGGCATAGTGGTTTGGGAAGCCTACTGCGTGTGCCGAAGGGACGGGATTGGAATTCAGGAGTTAGTATGGCTGTAATTGTGGCGAACATATTATGTGCTTCCACAAAAAAGTGGCTACCTCTTCCGGCCTTGGTAGTGGTGGCGAAGAAAGCAACCTTGGGTGTTACATTGGTGGAACACTCTGTTCCTCTTCCAAACTCATTGCTAAAACAGCAGACTTTTAGACAGTTCCTTATACAGTTGCAGGCCCACCAGCGGCCGAGCGGTAAAGTCACTGAACACTGGTAGTTCGGTCTGAATGGGCTGGCTGCATGGGCGTTTTCGTGGTTTTTCCCATGTGTAACGTGTATACGAGCCAGTTAGCCTTAGAAAGTCCTCCACGAAGGCATCCCTCCCTTTAGGCAGATAGCCCTCGTGTGCTTTGCCATAATTGAATAATCCCAGTCCCAATCTTATACAGTTACAAAGCAGATGGGATGCTTCGCCTACCGGTAGAAGGACATTTAGTTATCTTAAAAAGGTGTCAACAAAATTTTTCTCTTTCTCTTCGCCACTGTATTCTTGGCGGACCACGGACCCTTTAGAACCTATCTCAAGAGATTCGCTAGAATTGAAAACGATACATGTGAATGTGGTGAACTTGGTTCACTTGACCACTGTACACTCGTGTCCCATGACAGCTCAGTTCCACCTTGGAAGACCTGCAGATGCTTACACAACTGCCTGGCTGAAACACCTGATGAGACACTCGCAGTGGTGCTAAGAGCACACGCTTCATTTAAGCTCTCTGGAGGCATTTACATTAGGGTGCGACTTCTTAAAACGTAGTTTCATTATGTCTTACTCTGCACTGCAATATTTGTAATCATCTCTCAACTCTTTGAATTGCATAATTATTTGTCTAACCTAATTGTAAATAATCTAGGATAACACTGCAGCTCAATTGGTTTATTGCTTTTACTTACTATATTACATTATATGTTTCATTCATTTTGTATTAATATCCTTATGATACTTCAAATGTGTATATTTATATCATACTAAACTTCTTATGATGTCTTACTTATGTTTTGTAACATATGATATCTTGAGGTATGGGAGTGTTAGGTATTAACCACTCTCGCCCACTTAATGTTACCATGTATTACTGCCCGATAAATCTCTGTAGTAACTAGGTAAGCACATTTATAAGTATGACCAGTTAAATCAAATTCAATTGAAGAATGTTTAGTATTCTCTGATGATCTTGATAGTACGAAGGTAAGTTGAAAAATAAGTTTCTCCTGTCGACTGTGGTCAGAGTTGTGTATGAAAGTCAAAAAATAGAATGAGACATTAAAGATATGACATACCTTTATTTTTCCACATAGGTACCAAGTACATTGAGACATTTGTCATATCGCTTGATAAGCTTCAAAAAGCCCTCCAGGAAAAAATCAGTGCTTTGCATATGGAAGAAGCGTTGAACGGCTTATTTCACTTCAGTATTGCTCCAAAGCGCCTTCCCCCAAGATTTTCTTCAAAGCCGGAAACAGATGGAAGTCGCTTGGTGCGAGATCAGGACTGTATGGCGGATGGTGTAGGCGCTCCCAACCAAGAGTTGCAATATGGTTTTGCGTTGCCGTCGTTGAATGTGGTCTGGCATTGTCATCCAACAGCAGAACGCCAGATGTGAGAAGGCCAGGCCGCTTTTTCCGAATCGCCTCTTTCAATTTCGACAGAGTGTCACAGTAGCGCGTAGCATTGATGGTTCCAGCCTCCAAAAAGTCCAGTACAAAACTCATTGGGTGTCCCAGAAAACTGTGAGGAGCACTTTACCTGCAGAGGGAGTTGTCTTGAACTTCTTTCGGACAGGTGATGACGGATGTTTCCACTCCATAGTTGCGGCCTTCGATTCTGGCGTGAAATGGTGGACCCACGTTTCATCCCCCGTCACAATCCGAAACAGAAAGTCATTGCCATCTGCATGGTAACGCACGAGATGTTCCAGGCTGAGCCCCATGCGTTGTTCCTTGTGTGTCGAGGTCAATTGTCGGGGCACCCATCGTGCTGACACTTTTCTGTATCGAAGAATGTCGTGGATGATGTTTTGAGCTCGCTTATGAGAGATTCCAAGTTCTTCCGCTACTTCATTGATGGTGATACGCCGGTTCGCTCTAATCATGTCATCCACCTTCCTGACATTTGCATCTGTAGTGGCCGTGCGCGTCCGTCCAGCTCTCGGTATGTCCTCCACTTGCTGACGTCCATCACTGAATGTGCGACACCATCTCCGCACCATTTGCTTCGCCATCACACCTGGACCATAGACTTCCACGAGGCGGTTATGAATTTCTGTTCCTGATACTCCACGTGCCCATTCATAGCGGATAACCGCTCTCACTTCCTCCTTTGACCAGGAATTCAAAACGCACCTTCTCTCCATACCTACCGGGGCTCAAATGAGAGGCTGGTCTCCGCTTTGCGCAGGCACTGCAACAGCGCCATCTACTTGATTTGCAGCGACCTCTACCCAATGGTGTATTGTTGACTTGCGCGTTTTCCTGCTGTGTCGCCTTTCGCCCATAGCCGTTCAACGTTTCTTCCATATGCAAAGCGTGAATTTTTCTTGAAGGACTTTTTGAAGCTTATCAAGCGATATGAAAAATGTCTCAACGTACTCGTACGAGGATAATAAAATAAAGGCATATCATATCTTTAATGTCTCATTCTATTTTTTGACTTTCATGCACAACTCTGACCACAGTCGACAGGGAAACTTATTTTTCAACTTACCTACGTATATTAGGTGTGGTGGTGTATTTAATTATGGCAAAGCACCTAGGGCTCTCTGCCTAAGGGAAGGGACGCTTTCGTGGAGGACTTTCTAAGGGAAACTGGCTCGTATACATGTTACACATGGGGAAAACCACTAAAAACCCATGCAGCCAGCCCGTTCGCGGGATTCGAACCTCGGACCGAACTACCAGTGTTCAGCGACTTTACCGCTCGACCGCTTGTGGGCCTCTTGACAGTATAATATACAGCTTTGTATCCCTTGATGATTCTGACAATACAATATATAGTTTTTATTTTACTACCCTAGTAAGCAAATCAATATATACTGTGACAGTAATTTGTAAATCACTGTCATTTTTGTGTTCTATCTTTGCCTAGGTACGTTCTGCTATGTCCTTACTGCATTGTACTTGTTGCATCTCTATTGCAATTTCATTCCAGAGTACTGTTTAAAATGTATTCATTACACTTATTTTTGTTAATGTACATATCTTGCACACTAAATATGAATGATCTATAAACTGTAAAAAGCACAGTACCTTTCGTCATGTAGAAATAGAGCAAAAACTTTTTTCTGTACTTAAAATATTATATCATCTTGCTATTATTTTAAAGAGATCCCATCTGACTTTCATTACTATTAGGCCTTCACATTATATGCATTTCCGCCAATTGCCACCCAATAGGAGGAAATATTTTACACATCAAATCCATATTTAGCTTTTTTATATTACATGTTGAGTTTTAAATTATACCAATTCAACCATTAAACTGCCTAAATTTATACTGAAGCCGGAATTTTAATTTCTTAAATTTAGCGTGATTAGTATGGAAAGTAATTATATAAGTTTGGAATGTTCGAAAACCTATTTTGGATTATCACTAAGGTAAGATAATGCAATCAAGAACACGAAAAGAAAGGACCAAATTATGTTATTTTGCTGAATGCTTGTTAAAAGATGACATTTTATGATAACTGTGAATAAGAAATAAAAAATAAATTTGTAAAATGAGGTTAAATTATTTGATTATGTTAGGCTTTCAAAAATTATTTGCCTTGGATAAGACATGCCTTTGTGGATAGCATGAATGTGAAAAGAAATTGTATGATAACAGTAAATACAAGATGAAATAATCACGCAAAAATACTTTTGAAAATAAATATAAAATACCGTTAAGTTCATTGATTATTGCACGTTACAAAAACCTCCAGCATTAAGTTAAGCTGTTCATAAACATCAACACGAGTGAAAAAAGAATAACGTCTATTTCCCCATACGATTTTTTAAGTCTGCAGTAAATAATTGCTCAAATAATTGGGGACAAAGTGAACAAATTTCACAAATTCTGCAGCACTTCACTTACGCAATTGCTCAAGTTTGAATTGTGAATTCATCGCTAAGCCAAAAGATAGTACATAAACGTTCTTTGGCTTTGGCCAAGCGACGAAGGTTATCATGCTGAAAATATGCCTATTGTGCATGCGTGAAACCATAAACGTAAACACTGGTTAAACATCAGCTGGTTTCAAGTTCTTCAATGTCTTTTTTTTGTTTTCTATGCAAAGATGTGAGAAGCCTAAAATGCAATGAAATGTTACAACAAAATAATATATACGTTTCCGATTTGATTTCCATGCAAAACAATGTTTAGAAACATGCATAAAAAAGTAAAATATTCAAAATGTGTGTTTGAAAGGTCTTCAAGAAAGTGTTTGAATTTTTTTCTCTGTGTCGCGTGCACGAAGAAATACATATAGTTCTCAGATTTTCTTTTTCATAATAATAATGAATGTGATACTCGTAATTAACTCAGATGTGAAAGCACAAAATGGTAAGTAAACAAGGGAAGGGGGAGTGGGTAGCACTCGATGGAAAAGAAAACAGTTTCCTTTAAAGTGTGATCATATTAAATTAGAAGTCTTATCTCTTATGTATGTAAATTTATTTTATTTTGTGCTCAAGTATATATATAATAATAGAGTTTGATTTTTAGTCATATTTATTGTGTGAGTTTTAAAAATAACAATGTAGAATTTACACTTTCTTTTTATCATTATTCAAGTTTATATTTATTCAAAACATAAGCACTATTTATAACATGGAAAGAATTATATATATTTAGAACAACTAAAGTAATTATTAATAACATAATAGTAATCAAATTATGTTTTGATTAATTTTCATACCACAGTATTATTTTGAAAATTTATTTCCTAGTCCACTCCTAATATATTACTAATTTTCGCTCTTTCAATACATTTCCTACGTGACAAAAAAAAAAACTCAGTTTAGAAACTATTTTACTTAACACCTTGTATTGCATTGCTGAACCGGGGCCATACACTTTCATTTTTATTACATATCATGCGAATATGTTTAAAAAGGTATATTTTTTACTTCTGTTAGCACAATTTTAACCAGCATTTTACTATTACAAAGACTCCTTTAGTAAAATTTTAAGTGTTAAGTTAAACGTTTCATTACTAATTTCTGGATATATCCTACATAGTTCATAACAGATTAGCAAAGTAAATTATTTATGTACTTCGTTGCGCTCTTTGTTAATTTTTAAATCGTTGTTCATTTATAACACTTGATTTCTAAAGAAGTATCGAAATGATTATTTACTTTTCGTTTTTTCCAAAGAATTTCGTAGACACATATGTTCAGTATAGAAAATGTTCCTAACTTAAAATTATTATTACCCAAATAGAAAACACGCAAAATTTTCCTAAAAAATTATATATATATATATATATTTTTTTTTTTTTTTTTTTTTTTTTACAAACATGTACACGAATACCCACATTTACTTAATTAATGTGTATTTTTCTATATCAGAACCAAAATTTCGAACGAAAATTTTTAAATAATGTCATGTTCCAAAAAATTTATGTCTTTGTGGGATCATTGTCTTTTCGCAAACGTTTTGAGAGTGAGCTCTAGGTTGTCGTTTAGACATTTCGAAACTGTTTTCTCTTTGCTGTTGGAAACTATTTTATCTTTGTTGCTTTATGTCTTTGAACATATGGCAATGAATTCCCGATACTTTTTTGATTTATCTTCAGCTTATGAAATATTTAAAAACTTTAAAAAATATTTGCATATCGTTTATGTTGACACTTGTGAAAGATTTTCTGGATAGTTGTTTTTGAGAATGTATTTATTTTACTCACGTGAATGAAGCTGATGTTTTCTTAAAATTTTATTATTCAGAGTATTAGTCAATTATGACAGAATGCCGGATTTGTTGTCTTTATTCAACATTCATATGAACTTCAGTATTCCAAATCTCTCACGTAAATGTAATTTTTCCTATCAGTAATAGGAGGACGAATGGAATAAGTGCAGGTTATGCAGACATAAGGTAAGAATCTGGAAGTAAAAGAAATTCTTCAGATCTAGGCAATTCAGTTAAATGTGCTAATATTCATCCTATTAGAAGCTTATTTTTGGAATTATATAGCATATAAAATGTAAATTTGATAAAAACAGATATAATGAAGATCAAGTACTCTGCAAAATCAGGACGCTAGTTATACAAAATTAGTTATAAAGCTGTTTTTCATAAAAAGTGGTTCCTGCGGAGGAAACACGCCAGCAGTCTCCTAAAACTTTAAGTGAGCACCTGATCTTTGCTCTTACAAAAGCTAAGTAGAATTGTAAATTATACGTAAAAGCGAAGATCAAAAGCCCGCTTAGAGTTTCAAGATACTGTTGGCGTGTTTCCTTCGTTGGAACCGCCTTTAATGAAAAACTGCATTATAACTTATTTTGTATAACTAGCGTCCTCATTTTACAGAGTACTTGATCTTCATTATATCTGTTTTTATCAAATTTACATTTTATATGCTATATAATTCCAAGAAATAAGCTTCGAATAGGACGAATATTAGCACATTTAACTGAATTGCCTAGATCTGAATAATTTCTTTTACTTCCAGATTTTTACCTTATGTCTGCATAACCTGCACTTATTCCATTCGTCTTCCTAATACTGATAGGAAAAATTACATTTACGTGAGAGATTTGGAATACTGAAGTTCATATGAATGTTGAATAAAGACAACAAATCCGGCATTCTGTCATAATTGACTAATACTCTGAATAATAAAATTTTAAGAAAACATCAGCTTCATTCACGTGAGTAAAATAAATACATTCTCAAAAACAACTATCCAGAAAATCTTTCACAAGTGTCAACATAAACGATATACAAATATTTTTTAAAGTATTTAAATATTTCATAAGCTGAAGATAAATCAAAAAAGTATCGGTAATTCATTGCCATATGTTCAAAGACATAAAGCAACAAAGATAAAATAGTTTCCAACAGCAAAGAGAAAACAATTTTGAAATCTCTAAACGACAACCTAGAGCACACTCTCAAAACGTTTGCGAAAAGACAATGATCTCACAAAAACATATATTTTTTGAAACATGACATTATTTAAAAATTTTCGTTCGAAATTTTAGTTCTGATATAGAAAAATACACATTAATTAAGTAAATGTGGGTATTCGTGTACATGTTTGTAAAAAAGCAAATATATAATTTTTTAGGAAAATTTTGCGTGTTTTGAGTAATAATAATTTTAAGTTAGGAACATTTTCTATACTGAACATATGTGTCTACGAAATTCTTTGGAAAAAACGGAAAGTAAATAATCATTTCGATACTTCTTTAGAAATCAAGTGTTTAAATGAACAACGATTTAAAAATTAACCGAAAGCGCAACGACGTACATAAATAATTTATTTTGGTAATCTGTTATGAACTATGTAGGATATATCCAGAAATTATTAATGAATTGTTTAACTTAACACTTGAAATTTTACTAAAGAAGTCTCTGTAATAGTAAATTGCTGGTTAAAATTGTGCTAACAGAAGTAAAAAATATGCCTTTTTAAAAATATTCGCATGATATGTAATAAAAATGAAAGCATATGGCCCCGGTTCAGCAATGCAATACAAGGTGTTAAGTAAAAAAGTTTCTAAACTGAGTTTTTTTTCTGTCACGTAGGAAATGTATTGAAAGAGAGAAAATTAGTAATATATTAGCAGTGGACTAGGAAACAAATTTTCAAAGATAATACTGTGGTATGAAAATTAATCAAAAAGCTTAATATGTAAACATTTTTCTTCGCAATAAGTTATGAATGTTTTCGTTTCAGTAGAATGAAATTAGCAAGTACAAATTTTGTAATGAAACACTCATTTAAGCCTTTAAGATTATATTAAAAGATGCAATAAAACACATTAACCTGAAATGTAATGGAGTAAGTTAAAATATAACTCTGTTTCATCAATACAATATTTTAGTTTTGTACAGTTAATTGTTCATTTCGAATATGATAAAGAAGAAAATTTTGAGTCAAAGAGAAATATATTTACAAAAGAATGATTCTTATTTTATTATTAATTTAAATCAAAGCGCTGATGTTTCTTATGAAGATGAGGTATTTTAGTAGACATGTTTCTAATGAAATTAGTATATAAATTTTTAAGAAAGAAATAGACTTCACGAGAAAAAGTCTATGACAATGCAAGTCAGTGATCGTGGTGACTTAGAGAAAATATTCCAAGTCTGTATGAGCTGGGTTAAGAGTCTCCATTATCTACATTCGAATACATCTAAGTCAGTAAAAGTTAATCTATTCCTATAGTATACTAAGATAAAAATTCCATTTCTTTTCTTAATTTCTGGTTCAGCGTAGTAGTGTTGTTAAATCTTCTAAATGTGTAACACAATGATTAAATTAAATAATATAACTATTTAGTAAAAATTGGTTTTCAAGTCATTACGAAGCGTTGTAAACGATAAATAGGAAAATATTTGAAAACTCAATGATTTGCAGTGCCAGTAATGTACAAGTGGTATTCTTCAAAGTGTTCAAAAGGTTATCGAAAAGGTACTGCACAAAAAACTGTTTATGAAAACACGATAACATCACAGCCATCGGCAATTAACTTTCTCGTCAAAACTGAAAATTTTATGTTAAAAATTTGCTTGGGATGCAGAAAAAGAAATATTAAACGATTCAAAATGAAAATACTCATGCAAACTTTCCGAAATGAAATGTTCAGTATTTCAGGAAATATTCATCTAACTTGTTTGCAGTTTTGTTAAATAATATGTAATGAGCATTCGGATGCGGGAAAAATAACAAACATTAAATTATCTGGCAATGAATCATATTTTATTGGAAATGCAATGGCATGAAAATTAGACAAATATATCTGTATGGAAAATCTTGATGATAATTTCTGAGTGTGTTTGTTTTTAATAGAAATAGTTAAAGGCTCCTAGATCGGTAATGAACTACTAAATTCGGCCAATTTTCATCTAAAACGCAGTAAGATGTTCTCCGCAATGATAAGATATCACTTAAGTTCTCTAGCTTTGTGACTGAGACATTTGCAAGACCAACGGTTGTCTGGGTATTACAAGATAACTATGTGTTTAATAGGTTACTTCAAAGCTATTAAAGAAATAACGTTTGGGAAAAAAAAATATGGACATTTTCAACAAAAATATTTTCTTATGTTCTTTCGGTATTATAATTGTAAACAAAATGCAAAAATTAAGTATATACGTAGATAAATCTCATGAATAAAGGTAAATTAACATGAAATGTTTCCTTAACGTCTATGTAAATGGAAAACAGTGATCGTAATATATTTGAAAAAATAGTTCATATACAGCGCATTAAAACTTTGCTTCAAAGCTATGCTACCGATCTATGAATTCATGGAAAACAGCGAAAAAAGTCATTTATCACGTTTGCTTGCTTACAGTATATTCTCTTGTCGTTTTAATCTTTTTGCTTTTGAGTTGTAGTATTTCTGAATTTGAAGCTTTAAAACACAAAATCACTCTGATTTATCAACTTGTGCCTAAATGTAGAGTACAGTCAACCAAATGAAAGATTTTATCATAAGTAAATGTACTACAGACAAAATAAAATTAAAAATTCATCATTATTTTTCATGCTCTGTTCATGAAACTAGTCCTGACTTATCCCATTCGGAACATTTTCAGAAAAAATATTCGTTTCTTGTTCATGTTTTTGCATACTCAGGTACTAATTTTGTTGGAAATATGGGATTTTCTTATTCCATTTTATATTTCACTGTTAAAGCCTGGCTTGGGAAAATTGTTTTCCTTGGAAATGGCATACTTGCCCTATATATCTGCGACTGTTCTAATAAATTACTTTACTAACAAGTGTGAATAAAATCCCTAGTTATACAGGAATTATCTTGAATGTGTCCTTAATCTGAAATGCAAAATGTAACCCAAAGTTCTCCACGAATACATCTTTTTCTCGGTCCTTACATGCTTTTCTGTATTTATCACTCAAGTTCATTGTGTACCTCTCTTTTATCTAATTTGTGAAGTATTCCTCTTTGAATACTAACATTTGAATTTGTTTAACTGATTTTAAAGTACATGTATATTTTGGTCAATGCGTGGGGAAATGAGGAACTGTGGCACTGAGTGTTCTAAGTATTCCATACTGCATTTTTCTTAAGATTACAGTTCAGTTAAAAGCGAAATGTGTTTCGTACTTTGTGAAAATTTTATTTACTTATTATGTGTCATGCTCATGATAAATAAAATGTTATACATGTGCGCAGGACTGCGTAGTTCCAATGTTTAATTAAAATAATGCTTTTCACAAAAGTGTGGTCTTTCTTATGACATATTAAAAATGCGTTAAAATGTTTAAAGTTGGTGACTATAGTAGATCATTATATGGAATTTCTGTCATTATTACCTATTTTGTATAATTATTTGTGTGTAATTTTATTTATTATCTATGAGAAGTTAAATGACAAATAAAGCTGTAAGAGTTAAGCAATGTCAGTTTGAAATGTCTATCTTAAAATGACTGTGTTAGATCATTATTTGGAACTCTACTCAATATTTCGTGTAATGTATCATAACTATGTAGGAGTCATTTGTCAGGTATGGTAAATTAAATTTCGTTCTCGAAAGAGTTCAGTGCTAAATAAATTATTGACAATGTGAAATATGGGTATTTTTCAGTTAAGTTACAATGAATACGTTAAAAATATTCCAAATTAACAAATTTTTATATTCCAAATTGGGAAAAAGGCGATAAAGTTTCATTTCCATGGCTGAATATTAATTCCCTGTGTATTATAGACTTTAAGTTCTCCTTCACAAAATGTGACTATAATTCAAATTTAAAATAATACTTTACAATGTGGATATTCTTCTCTGTAGTTAAAATATAATTCAATCTTCTCTACCTTGTTAAGAGAGTTAGGCTGTGATAAGTTCAAATAGAGTAGTGTTTATAAAGCTCTGCGGTAAATGGTGGAATCATATTAAGAATCCGAGTGAAGTTTTCACATGAAGGAAAAATCATGGTTCAGTGTATGTTTGGTGATTTAATTAAGATGTGTGCAAGAAATACAAGATATTTTTGTAAAATATTTCAAAGAGTTAGCAAATTTTGTGTTAGTAGTATAAATGAATCCTACTGCATAAAAGGGAGTGTTCAGAATATATATGTATAAATGTCTGTAGAGTAAAATAAGAGGAAATGAAGTACTATTGGTACGTATCTAAACTTAACTGGGTAAAAATGCTTCATGCATTGGTTTGAATGGTCGTCATAGCATGAAAGTTTATTGCTCCTTATAAGATTTCTTTATAGTCAGTAGGTCTTACAATAAAGAAACATGTGTAAGTCTGTATTTATTATTGGAAAACGGAATCAGAAATACAGCATGAATATGTTTTATAAGTTAAATATAAGGGTAAATGTGTAAATGGAAAGTGTAAAAATTACATTTGTCAGACATAGTTTGGAGAATCCTTTGAATAAAAGTAAATTTTAAAGGAAACAAAAAATTAAAGGAAAGGCAAAAAAAAAAGAAATTTACTCTAGGAAGTAAAATGCATAAGGGAAAAAACAATAAACTGCATTTGTGTAAACAGAAAACTCAAAAAATTAAAATTATGAAAATAATATTACTATTGTAAAAAAATTAAGTTAAAAATGTAAGAACACCTTTTTTTGAAATAAAAAGCGGAAAGGAAAAATTAAATTTGTAAAAATAAATATTCCTTTTGTAAAACCAAAAAAAAAAGTTTAAACAAAAAATTAAAATAAAGAAAGTAAAAATACGAAAAGAAATAAATTTTGGGAAAAAAAAAATACTTTTGCAAAATAAAAAAGTGAAAAGGAAAAATTCAATTCGTAAATAAAAATATTCCTTTTGTGAAACCAAAAAGAAAGTTAAACAAAAAATTAAAATAAAGTAAAGTAAAAATACGAAAAGGAAAAATTTTTGGAAAAAAAAACTTTTGCAAAATAAAAAGTGAAAAGGAAAATTTCAATTCGTAAAAATAAATATTCCTTTTGCAAAACCAAAAAGAAAATTAAATATAACAAAAATAAAGCAAAAATACGATAAGGAATAAATTTGAAAAAAAAAGAAAAACAAATTCACTTTTGTAGAAATAAACGTCAATTTGCGAAAATTAAAAATAAAATTTATGTTTGGGAAAGGAAAAACATATTAAATCAAAAATTAATGCTTTTCCGAGGATACAAATGTTCTCGCAGCCAGCTACGCTGATGATACAGCGATAACCACCAAGTCTCTAAACCCAGAGTATGCCTTGTCAAGGATTCGGGCCAAAATCCCTGCTATTGAGGGGTGGTGCAGTCGCTGGAAAACGTCCATTCAGCCAGAAAAGGTCCAAGATTCTACTCATTCGAAATCGCAGACAGGGGAAACTTGTCAGAACTGAGGTTAAACTTTTTGGCAAAATCATCCCTACAGTTGATAAAAGCTAATTACCTGGGAGTTACCCTTAACAATAACTACAATTGAAGGATCATATGCTTAGAGCAAGCGGAAAAGCACACGGGATCATTTTCAGGCTTTTCCCTCTCCTAAAGAATGAAAACCTCACCCTCAGACTGAAAAAGAGGATTTATGAAACTGTAATCCGACCCATTCTCACGTATGCTTCCCCAGCCTGGGCAAACTACAAAGCAAACGAAATTAGCAAACTCCAAGTGCTTCAAAATAAGGTGCTAAGAATCATCACAAAAGCTCCTTACTATGTTCGGAATAAGACCCTCCACTCCGACTTGAAAATAGATTCTATTTAGCACTACCTCAGCAGAATAAACAACAACATTTTTAATAATATTATCAGTGTGAATCCCGTTAATTTCACGGACATTCTTATCTACGAAATCCTTTCTGAAGACAAAAACCTCCGCCCATTCACCGCCCATCTCTTGAGTTCAGAATTAAGTTCCAGTTTTCTGGTTTTCAAGCAGCATCAATCGGGATCAGTTTCTGGGAGGGTGACCTCCCACGTGACTGGCTCCGACGAATGAACAGTTAGTATTTGGGCCATCCTACACAGGTCATCTGAAGTTTCTTTCTCTGGCCCCTGCTTGGCGGATTCCATCCAAGATGTAGCAGTACAGGAGCAAAGTGCTTCTTTTTCTATTTCTCTCTCTCCAACACACTTCTACCTCCACGAGAGAAAATTTCTTTCAGGTTTCTACTCTGTCAGGCCCCACATGGGATCTGTCATGACGTGATGACCACGCATGCGCAGTTTTATCCGAACGGCCTGCAACGCCTCTCTCTCATGAGACTTACTAGAGAAGAGTAGTTAGTAGGTAGTAGCAAAGTAACGAAGGAAAAGTGTTGTATGACAGCTTAGATGCAAAATACGCAGTTATACTTGTGTGTTAATCGTTTGTACTTATTATTTTTATGTGTTAATAAAGTGTTGTGCCGTTAAAATGGCTGTTTTATGTAAGTCTACACAATACGATATGTCTACGGTAGGAATTAAATGCATATCCAGAATCTACACGCCCAACAAAAAGGATATTACAGTGGTGTCAGAACAGGAGGATATGTCATTCTGCAAAGTTCACGGATAAATGCGTAAGTGAGTCTTCAGAAAGGTAAGAAATTTGTTCCATTTATTTTGTGGTAAAGTGGAATTCAAGGTTACAAAAATGGCTGAAGAGCTAACGAAATCTAAGAAAGAACGGAAAGTTATTCGTTCAGCCATTACTAAAGTAACAAATGCTATTGAATCATTAATTGCAGCCGGTAGCCCTGAAAACCTTGAAGAGTCACTGGAAATTTTAAAAGTAAAAGCTATTTCTTTGAGAGCGTTAGACGAAAAAATTAAAACTTTGACTGATGTTAATGACATTGAAACTGAAGTCGAAAGTGCCTTGGAATACGAAGAAAGGATTGCGAAATGGAGCTTTAGAGGCACAAAATTATTGAAAGAAAAACGAAATAGCAATAATTCGCTAGTTTCTAGGTGGTGTATTTAATTATGGCAAAGCACACTAGGGCTATCTGCCTAAGAGGAGGGTTTCCTTCGTGGAGCACTTTCTAAGGGAAACTGGCTCGTATACACGTTACACATGGGGAAAACCACGAAAACACCCATGCAGCCAGCCCGTTCGCGGGATTCGAACCTCGGACCGAACTACTAGTGTTCAGCGACTTTACCGCTCGGCCGCTGGTGGGCCTTTCGCTAGTTTCTAATGGTTCTTCTAATGATAGTAACAATTTATCTATTTCTGGTGTCTATAAAAGTTCTGATTATAATGTTAAATTGCCAAAGATTATGATTGATAAATTTTATGGGAATGCTGAAATGTGGCAGACATTTTACAATTCTTTTGACGCGACAATAAATCAAAACGAAAAACTATCTAAAGTAAATACGTTTAATTACTTTCTTAGCCTGTTAGGCGGTGCAGCTTTAAAAACAATAGAAGGCTTTTCTTTATCTCCAGAAAACTACGATGAAGCTTTTAGAATTCTCAAAGAGAGGTATGGTCGAAAAGATCTCCTTATTAATTCTTAAATGCATAAACTTTTAAATTTACGGCCTGTCCGAAGTTCTAATGACATTAATTCTTTGAGGGAATTATATGATACATGCAACGTACAAGTAAGGTCACTAAATTCGATAGGGGTCAAGACCGAATCGTATGGAAAGTTACTATACCCTTTGTTAATGAAATGCATACCTCAGGATATAACGCTTGATTTTGCTCGTCAAAACGCAGATGAGGAAACTTTTTATGTCGACAACCTCATGAAATTTCTAAAACGGGAAATTGAAAGTCGCGAAAGAACTTCATTAAATTTATTTTATTCTAAGAGTCACGCTAATTCTCTTGGAAGGCATTCACAACCAAATGAAATGCGAAACAACTTCCACACTCGGAATTCATTCAACGCCAACAAATTTGGCGCCAGCTATTCCCCTAATGTAAGCAAAATTGCAGTTAAGACACAATAACACGCCGAATAAATACTAATTCAGAAGTCAAACAACAAAAATCAGCGTTACCTATCTTGTTCATGCTATCTTGTTATTTCCTATCTTGTTCATTTGCGGTTTTGCAGCTGAGGATGATGGTTCGGTAAAGCCATCGAGGCTAGTCCTGTGAAAATTTTGTAGGTATAACGCTGATTTTTGTTGTTTGACTTCTGAATTAGTATTAAAATTGCAGTTGTTCGAACTTTCCCTTGCTTGTTTTGCGAAAGCGAAAATCATGCTTCGGAAAAATGCGTTATGTCTCCGGAAGAAAGGGAAAAGAGTTTAAGGGCTTCTAATCGATGCTTTCTTTGTTTCGAAAGGAACTGTAGAATAAAAAATTGCCCTTCTCAATTAAAATGTTCAAAATGTAATTCTAAGTATCATAATATATTGTTGCATGAAGATAAGGAAAGGGTTGCTAAAGAAGAAATTAAGAATAATTCTAACGCCGTAACTGCAAAGATTTCTTCTAAATATTTTACTGCGAATCAAGAGGTTAAAGAATTAATAGATGACTTGCCAATCGTTAAACTTATAGGTGATGGTAAATTAATTAATGCAATAGCAGATACAGGCACGCAATTGACCGTTGTCAAGACCGACATTGTACCAGAAAAATACCGTACGCCACATGGAAGTGTTATCCTCACGTCAGCTTTCGGGCAAGCTTTAAAAGCTCCTCTCATTAACCTCCCTTTAGTAATATATTCTGAAAATGATAAATTTGTGTCACCTATTTTTATAACATGTGCAATGGTGGATGTTTACCGTTTACTAACTATACTTTTTCAAAACCGTTTACTAGCTTTTAAACAAATGAATGGAGCTTATACAGGCTGGGCTGTCAAATACTTCGGAAGCTCTGTTCTTAAAATTAAAAAATATACTTTATGTTTCTTAATGAAATGCGTCAGACATTGAAACAGGTTTTCATTCGATGACACCATCGATATGTAAAATTGTATTCACAGTTTTAGATTATAAATATTATAACCAATGTGTTACTAGTTTTCTCATATACTCCTGTACTTCATGTATTTGAAAATTCCCAACGTAACTGGCATTTCTTCGTTGAATCTAGCGGTTTGTTTTAATCAAACTGCTTTGCCCCTTTCAGGCAAAGCGGTAGTTTTTTTAAATAAAAGATATGTTTCTTCTACCTACTGCTTTAATTTGTGCATGAATTGTTTGTTCAGTTTCCTTTACACCGCAAAGGCTTTCAGGAATGTAATTCAGAAATCTGATTTAGAATGTGTGTGGCGATGTAAGATGAGTAATTGATTCAGATGCTTGATTATTTTCTGATTAGACCTTATTTACGTCTGCAACAAGTGCCAATAATTAAGTAATAAAAGATATGGAGATATTTCGTCAGAACTCATTGGTATACGAGTAAATAAAATGCTTGTACTAATGAATAAAATACTCCTTATAGTTACCATTTGGACTTTTCATATGCAAATATTTTGCTGAAATCTAATAATAATTTAGACTTGCTCTCTGAATGTAATTGTTTGTTGATACCTTTATAAACTTTGTCATACACAAATGTTTCCACAAAATAATTACAATACAACATTAAAAGAGCATAGTAAATAAAGGTAACACACAAAACGTTAAAAAAATGCCCCTTTGGACGCCTCATTTTGTGAGAATTTTATAGATCATGCCTACTGAGAGATAAATATGCTTCCGTACATAGTCATGCATTGTTCATTGGCATCATTATATGACAGTACATATATTGTGAAAACAGCTCAATTTTTTTATCATTATATGTTGATAAATTCTGCCTTTTTTGCTTTAAAAATGACTGAGTTATATTGTCCTTACCTTATGGATAAGGTATTTATTCCTTTAAATAATCTGCATGAAATACTTGTAGAATTATCGACAATTTAAAAGTTGTATAATAGCGTCTAAGCCTAATTGTGGTGGGAATAGTTTTCTCTTTTTCTCGCTTCTTTTAATATTCGGTGAAGCTAAAAAGTCTTCCTCTCTAAGTGGAAATTTCTTCTGTCTCCATGTCGAAATCTCAGATCTGACCGCCTGGACAGGGTCAGTTACGATCAAAAAATTCTAAAAAGCTCAAGGACTTCAATCAGTAACGATATCCTCCAAAGAAATTTTTATCTACATCACAAGATTTACATCTTTAATTTGCTAAAAGAATGCTTAGCCATTTATTCGTCAACAAATGGACAGATACGTCTTCTACTAGACTTCACTTGCAGGCAATCGAAGTAAACGTTCTACTTAGACTCGAATTCTTTAAAAAAGCAATGTGTCGCACAAAATGGACTTAAACATGTGTCTAAATATGTATAGAATTATGGAGTTCGTTTAACTATTCAACACAATTTTTGTTAATTTAGAAGTCCTCAGCAATCCATCCTCAGCTGCAAAGGCGCCATATTCGCGCTTTTGCAGCTGAGGATGATGGTTCGGTAAAAACCATCGAAACTAGTCCTGTGAAAATTTGAAAATATTACCTTGATTTTTGTTGTTTGACTTCTAATGTAATATTTGTTCGGCGTGTTATTGTATCTTAATCATCACAATTTTTGTTATCCAAAACTAAAGTAGAGGTTGAACAGAGTTAAGATAAGTAGAGTTTAATTTCTGTGCTTCAGAGTTAAATAATGTTAGATCACATTTAAGGCTCAGACTGTAGTAAAAAGACATTGAAATATATGTACTTTCAAAATCATGGTAGAACTCGTCTATTTCATTATTAGATTCTTTGAACGTTAATCCAATAAATCCAACAACTTGTAAGAAAAGTGCACTAAATTCACAGTCAGTCAACACTTAAGAATACTATTCGCACACTTTCAACTTAGAGTTCGTTGCGTTCGCCCAACGTTGGGCGACACGTCTGTAGTATTTACTTTCAAAAACACGGTACAGCACCGTTTAAGCATAATTACTGCTTTATTTTACTAATATTAAATGAATGAAAAGTAAGATAATTAAAAGATAGTTAATTTGCAAGCAGTCTCACAATGATCGTGATTTCAACAGTCCACAGAATTGTTGTACGGCTACCTAACTCACAGTTTCCATAAATACACACAAAGGCACGTCTTGCACAAACATCTTGATCTTTGGAGAGAATTTGGAAATTTTCTCACTATAAAATTTTTTTTTATTTGTTAGATTATCCTTTAGTTCAACTTATTTTAAAGATTATATTAAAATTATGGCCAGCTAGAATTTAAAATAAAGCCATATCACCCTGATATGGACATGGTCCAATAAGAGGTGCATACTCAAAAACAGCTTTAATAACGAAGAATCAAAAGGAGGGCGTCCAAATTTGCGGACCAAAGCAAGTATAAATGAGACCTACGCGAAACGGAAGGGAAATAAAGACCCATTCATGATGACGTACTTTGCAATTGCGCTCGGCATTTAAGGCTGGGCATTCACTTAAGAGACGGGCTCTTTGGCGATCCGAAATGGATTAAAAAATATGCATTCTGAATGGCTAGATAAAGGAAGTCCAAATAAACGCATACAATTATTTACATATCAACACGTTTGACAAACGTAACTGTAAAAATGGGAAGAAATATGCAGCCTTTCGTTTGCATTTTTTACACGAAAATGAAAATAAATTTCAAGATTTATGGAAAAGATATAAGGTATTTCTCCCGCGTTCTTAGTATGCCTTCGTAGTGTAGTGGTCAACACGCTCGGCGCACATTCGAGAGATCCTTGGTTCGAGTCCCGGCGAGGGCATTGCTAATGTTTCATCTCTCCTGGTTTAAAAAAGTACCTAATGACCCTACAGTGACGCCCGAAATAAAAAAAAGGTAGTGAATGATAATTCTCCACCACCAGGATTTCGTCCCCTAATCCCCACTCACCCTTTAAAATGGGAAATATATAAGGTATTTCTTCCTCATTCTTAGCATGCCTTCTTGGAGTAGTCGTCAGCATTCTCGGCGTGTATTCGAGAGGTCCGTGGTTTGAGTCCCGGCGGCATATTTCACAAGTGCACATCTGAGTAGCCACTGAGAGAGTGGCTTCTAGGATGGACTAATAGGTATCCATTGATATTTCAGTCATGTAACATGACCTTTCGCGCACTTTAAAGATTTAAGCAAGATGGTTGAATATATTTTGCAACACAATTTTCTGCACAAAATAATTAAAGCATCGGCGATTTTTTCTGAAGGTTTTCGTTGCAAAGTTAGATTAAATATAAGCAATTGTTAAGAATTCATTACCTGGTTGAAAGAATTTGAAATAAATATAAATACAAGTTGGACACTCGGCGAAAACATCCATGCGAAATGTTACTTAATAAGTGGTAAATAAGATGAAGAAAGAAATACTATGTAATAAACATCTGAGCCCAAATTCTATCTTTACATAAAACTATGCATATGAGAAAGATATTTACCCCAATTTTATATAGTATGTAAAAAGAAGTCAGCACTTTTTATTACAGTTTATATGAAAAAGATGTTCTATAATAACTGCCAATGCAGAATCATTAAAGTGAACTTAACTAACTTGCATTCGTATACATTTAGTGTGTTCAATTTCCCATTTAATAAATGCTCGCTCTTAAAATGTGCTGTCTGCACAAAAAATACTCATTAAACAGAGTGAATTTATCTTATTCATAAAGACTATATTCAATTTATTTACATATAATTTTAATGCTACAATGGATATAATCAGGTTATACACAATACATATTCTGAACCTTACACCTCAAAAATGAAAAGAATGCAATAAGAAAACACTAGATTCATTGTAACACTCCCAGCTCAATAAAAAAAAAAAAGCTATATACTTGAATTGTCTTGATCCACAGGTGTTAGTAAATGCATAATATTCGAGGCTAACTGAAGCTTGAGTTATTTTCTCTATGTAAAGAGTGATAATATGCCGCGAACAGCAATCCAAATATTAATGCGTGATAAAAATCTCGAAAGTGAGCGATTAATTAAACTCATAAAACGAAAGCATTTTCGAGATTTTCTGCTATTACACCACACATTTATAACTGCGACACAAATGTAAAATGAAACATAAACAACATACGCTCACATGCAAGAAGATTTAGAGTCAAAAGAACAACAGAAGCTCATTGGTCCATTTTAGAAACCCTCCCTCAGTGGCTACGCTGATGTGCACTTGTGAAATATGCCGGGCATTGCTCATTTTTCACATCTCTGCTTCAAACGTGGTTCACTGTTTCTACAAACAAATATGAATTTTTGTATCTTTCTATTCTACTTACAATCGATATTGGTATTTTCAACAGATCTTCGAGTATAATGGACAGATTTGCTATCTGATATTCGATTTAAGGAAAAATTGATATCATCTCTTTGTTGGATTTGATAAAGTATGCCTAGGAAGATATATATATGCCGCAAGGCATAGTCACGCGTTATTCTTTGTCTTGACTATTCGACAGTATGTACAGTGTTAGCCAAAATTGTGGACACTTTTGGAAATTTTTATGTTCTTGAACTTTGTATGCTTATCGAAAACGTTACGTTTCACAAAATGCAAACTTGTATATATCATTTTAAAGATAATTTATTACTGAATTCAATACAAAACAAAAAATTCAATTATTTGCAATACAAAAAACGTTAAACGATAATAGTTATCAATATACATTAGATAATGATGATTGCAGTGAGTTATCAGTACTTAGTAGGGTATCCTTTATTTTTGATTACAGCTTCACATCGACGTTTCATTGAGCTGACAAGAGTTTTAAGCTCTTCTTTCGTTATTACATGATGCCAGGAAACAATTATAGCCTCAATTAGTTCCCTTTTCTTTGATGGGCGCCTCATTCGGACAAGAGTTTTCAAACGGTGCCACAAGTTTTCGATAGGATTGAGGTCAGGACTGTTTCCTGGCCATGACAACAATTTAATGCTCTTTGTACGAAACCACTCTTTCGATATTTTGGCAGTGTGGCAAGGAGCAGAATCCTGCTGAAAAATAAACGAAGCATTGTTCGGAAAGAGATCTCTGGTGGAAGGTAGAAGTTTTGGTTCTAGAATAGTGTCAATGTATTTTCTGGCATTCAGTGTCCCATCGATGACATGAAGGCGACTAATACCATCTGCTGGCATGCATGACCAAATCATAACACTAACTTGGTTCTTCACAGTTGCTTGAATGCAGTCAGGATGTAGCTCTTCTCCTATTCTACGTCTTACATATTTTCGCCCATCACTACCGAATAACGATATCTTAGTTTCATCACTCCATATAACTTGTGACCACTGGTGATCTGTCCAATTAATGTGTTCCTTTGCCCACTGTAGTCTTTTTGTTTTCGTTGCAGAAGATTAAGATAAGGCTTTTTTCGTGGAATTCTACCTCTCAGTCCAACATCTGTTAATCTTCTCCTGATTGTTCTTGTACTGACAGAAACACCAGCATCATTCAGATCACTTCTGATGGCCGCTGATGACATTTTTCTATCTTGGAGACATAGTCTTTTTATTCTTCTGCCATCAATAGATGGGGTGCACCTTTTTCGTCCTTTTCCTTCTTTGTTTTTTATTGAATTTGTCTCCTAATATCGTAAACAAAACTTTCGGACTCCAGATGTAGTCACTGAACCATTCACCTGTCTTGCAGTTTCAGCATAGGAAAGACCACTTTCTCGTAACACAATAATATTACATCTCTTTCTAGGTGTCCAATCTACTCTTTTATTTGATGACTAAATATTAAAATTTTTTACAAAAATTCCTACTTGTAATTGCAGTGTATAAGAAACAAATCCTCCTTCTACAGAACAAAGCGAAATAATGAATTGTTTCAAGTGTAAACATGATGTCAGCTTCTACAGGCAGTTACTAACATTTGCTTGGTTCTCAGAACAAGAAGTGTGATTGGTCAGGAAAGCTAGACATTACAAACCACTTCATAACTGTGTTTTTTATTTATATTAAAGTACATGTAACTTTTTTTGTATTGCAAATAATTGAATTTTGTGTTTTGTATTGAATTCAGTAATAAATTCTCTTTAAAATGATATATACAAGTTTGCATTTTGCGAAAGGTAACATTTTCTATAAGCATACAAAGTTCAAAAACATAAAAATTTCCAAAAGTGTCCACAATTTTGGCCACCACTGTATGTGTGTGAGGAAATATTTTCCATAGGGAAGCAAATTAAGAGTAAAATTAGAACCAGACCAACGAATAAACGTCTTGTGAAGTCCCTAGAATTTCAACCTATTCGTTCGAACTAGACATTAAAGTATTCGTTCTCCAAATTTAATGTCGAATAGTATCTGAACTTTATGATTTGTTGTAATTACAATCAACATTTACAATCACATTTTATGCGTAAAATGTCAAGTAAAATGGAAAATTAATTCTCCTTCGCTATCACTATATTCAAAAATCACAAGTTAATAATGTTATATAATCATGTAAGTATGTTTTTAAGTTATTTCTTGTCATCAGCCGTCATTAGTATTAGGCAGTGACGGCTCGCCGAATTAATCAAGTAAATGAGAGATTCATTTACATTTTATACATCTGCGATGCTCTTTATTATATATAGCACGCATTAAGCAAATTAGAAATATCGCAGTCAAATGCGTACATTCCTCTCTTAGAAGGAGAGTTCAAAAATTTCTTTCAGAAGATCGGAGAATTGTCAATGAAATATACGCAAGTAATCTGATTTACTTATTTCGAAGCTCATAAGCTAGGACTTATATTCAAAATTATATCCCGAAATAAAATATCTTGTTCCAGTGCGGTCCTTGGTGGCTAAATGCTTGCATTTGTTGCTTAAATCATCAAACAGATAAGAGTCTGTTTGTTGTAACTGTTGAATGCCTATATTCAAGAGAGTGTCCGAGTATGATTTCGGCTCGTTTGATTATTTGCTAGGGAAATATGCAGTTTCGTGTATTATTAGTGTAAGTGGAAAATTAAATATTTTGTCTTTTTTTGCTTATAGAAGCGAACCCACCAGCAGCAGACGTTTAAAACTGCTGAACACTGGTAGTTTGTCCCAGGTCGAATCGCAGAAAGAAATAGGACCGATTTTCATGAAGATACAATGTACTAACTTTGCTAACAAATCTATATAAATACTTTTCACGTTAGACGTACTTATACGTTTTAAGATTTGAATGATTAACAGAAAGCTTAAATTGTTATTGAAATATTTTGATTGACAACACCTTTCTGCGGAGCTTCAGAACAGCTATCTTAGAGTGAAATATCAACGAATGCATGCTTAAATAGAGATTACGGAAGTTTTTTTAAAATGTTTTAGTTTTACGTCAGATGTTGAATCAACGCACACGCATTAGATCAAATTTTCTAATTAAGTTCCTAAAAGGCTTCGCGCTGAACAGTACCATGAAAAAATAAAACAGCAGAAACTCAGTTTAAGCACTGACTATTCTATGCAAAGCAGTTTGATTCAACATTCCATCCGTTTGAGCGTACCATTTGATGTGTAATGTTCTGAAAATTTAAAACTTATATAGCGCAAGAGTATAGGGAAAAACTAATGAATAACAAATTGGTTTAATATTTTCTTTCATGATAAATATTATCTCAAACCATAAATATAATTTTAAAAATCCTTGGCATTACTGAACGTAACTTGTTCCCAGGTTAGATGCATTTTATGAAGAAATACGTTTTTTTTTATTTGAAGATCTAAATTTCCGAACTATTCTGACAGTCAGACCTGTATATGGTGCATTCATTTGCTTAAAAGTTAGTAAAGAGACATCAGAGATTTTCTTGAAAAGTTATCAGAGTGAAGAAATAGTGCCCCTTACAACTATTTAAGAGTAATCACAAAGCATTTCTCGTAAAACTCCAAAAATGTGTTAAATGAGCCATTCTTGTTATTTATGATCGAAAATAAAACATAAATCTCAAACGACGAGTTGTTGTAATAAAATAGTTGTTGTTGTTACTAATCTCGCTTGTCAGAATCAAATCAAGCCCACGAAAGCCATCGTGGCAAGTTTGCACCTGTCTTTGGCTAGAATCATTGACACCAAACAGGTGATTCTACGACTTTGCTCAGTTCGGTGCTTAATTTTGAGTGAGCGAGTGAGTGACGGAGGACGTGGGCACCATCCCTCTACCGTTACGGTTAATTGGTATGAGCACCACGCCCGCCTTTATCTAGAATGACATAATTAGGTACTTAGGTTATCGCTACCCATTCAGACTTGCATGGTACATATTGCCATACTCTGACTTGAACGACTATTACACATGCCGTACCATATTCGGACTTGCTTATTCATACTTGCATGGTGCATTTACATTCATATTGCATGGTACATATTTCACACATTTCATATTACACATTACATTTACTGGGAAATTGAATATGACTTATGTTTAAGGTTCTTTGCATCCGTAAGGTTCAATATTTACGTTAATTATACATGATTAGATACTTAGGTTAACTCTATGCATTCATTATTCTTTACAGACTTGCATGGTACATATTACACACAGAGAGATTGATTACTACTTATGTTAAAGGTACTTTACATCTTAGGTATTTAGGTTAACACATAGTTTAACACTACGCATTCATTATTGTTTACAGGTTTGCATGGTGCATATTATATACATTACATAGTACAGCTTATATTTACTAAGAAGACTTGCATTGTACATAGTTCACGCATTACATAATACAAATTACATTTCTAAGAATTTAATTATTAATTAATAATATTAATTAATACTTGCATGGTACATATCATACACATTTCATAGTGCAGTTTACATTTACTGACAGATTGATTAATACTTTTGTTTAGGGTACTTAATATTTATGTTTAAGGTACTTTACACCTGTTTGATTCAATTCTTACTATAAGTATGTATAGTTGGGTTCTTACGTTAGCACATAGGTTGGCTTTACGCATTAATTATTATTTACAGTTTGAATAGTACATATTACACACATTGGTACATATTACACACATTAAATAGTGCATGCTAATTAATTAGAATGGTACATATTATATACATTAAATAGTACTGTGAATATTGACATGGTACATATTACACACAATTACTGAGACATGGGGTATATTTGCATGGTACATATTACACACATTTACAATTTACAGTTAAAAAAAAAAAAAAAAAAAAAACAATTGCTGAGAATATTAGCATGTTACATATTACAATAATATTAACATGATACATGTTGCACACATTAAATAGTACAGATTACAATTACTGAGAAATTTAATAGTACTTAATTTCGTTATGTTCAGACTTGCAGAATTGCATTTACCTATTACCATATTCTGACTTGCATGACTATTATATGTTCTATACCCTATTCAAACTTGCTTGATGCATATACATTCATATTGCATGGTACATATTCTCACACGTTACATACTATATATTGCATTTACTCAGAAATTGTTTTTACTTATGTTTAAGGTACGTTGTATCCGCAAGGTTCAATATTTTAATATTAATTAAACATAATTATGTATTCATTATTGTTTACAGACTTGCATGGTACATAGTACACACATTACATAATATTGATTACATTTACTAAGAAATTAATTAATAGTTAATGATATTAATTAATACTTGCATGGTGCATATTACTTGCTTATTATAGTACAGTTTACATTTATTGAGTGATAGATGAATACTTGTCTTTAAAGTACTTAATACGTTCAGACTTGCAAATCCAGGTTTGTATGATACATAAACATTCATATTGCATGATACATATTTTACACATTACATACTACATATTGCGTTTACCTGGAAATTGAATGTAACTTATGTTTAAGGTACGTTGCATCCGTTGAGTTCATATTTACGTAATCATACTTAATTAGGTACTTAGGTTAACATTATGCATTCATTATTATTTACAGACCTGCATGATAGATAGTACATACATTACATAAGACTGATTACATTTACTAAGAAGTTCATTAATAGTTAATAATATTAATTAATACTTGCATGGTACATATAACACACATTTCATAGTACATTTAACATTTAGTGAGAGATTGAATAGTGCTTAAGTTTAAGTACTGAGAGTGTTAGCATGGTACATATTACACACAATTACTGAGACATGGTACATATTACACACATTTATAGATTACAATTACTTAGAATATTAGCATGGTACATATTACACGCATTTACAGTTTACAATTACTTAGTATATTAACATGGTACATATTATAATAATATTAGCATGGTACATATTACTACAATATTAGCATGGTACATAGTACTACAATATTAGCATGGTACATATTACACACATTAAATAGTACAGTTTACAATTACTGAAAGATACATTAAGCAGTTTCTTACAATTCTGTGCCAAGTTTTACATAGTGCATATTACAAACCTGCATTTCACATACTACACACATTATATAATGCAGGTTATATTAATTTGCATGTAATATACATGCAGAAAAAGTCACTATGTTGAAATATTGTAACATTACTAATTGCACAAGGAAAGGTAATCTGCAGATTGGGTTGCAGTCTGTATATAAATAGTCTGATGTGAAAAATAGGCATAGTACATGCATAAATTTGTGATTCCTATGTAGTAGTCACTATGCTGCTTGACGCCATAAGTTACATTAAGCAGTTTGACACAATTCTGTGCCAAGTGTCATTAGCTTTGACATGACGGCAGTGATTTGGCGTATTGTTGGCTTATGCTTAACGAGGAACCTGCAGAAGGCCTGCCTATCCGTTATAGGAATGGCAATATGGTGGTCCTCTGTAAGGGGACATGAGGTGATGTAATGGTCTGCTGTGCCCTCTTCGCCACAGATGCATTCGTCAGTGCTGGTGATAGCGTGTCGATGATAGTACTGTGGAAAGGGGCCATGACCGGATATGTAACGTACCAAGAGGGGACTGGCGATAAGTCTTGGTAAATCTAC
This sequence comes from Stegodyphus dumicola, assembly GCF_044657685.1. Taxonomy (NCBI): domain Eukaryota; kingdom Metazoa; phylum Arthropoda; class Arachnida; order Araneae; family Eresidae; genus Stegodyphus; species Stegodyphus dumicola. The sequence continues at coordinate 11,772,856 of NC_140772.1, read as the reverse complement.
TTTTGGCTTGAAGTAAAAAGTTCTTCTGCCGGTTAAGCTGTTCGTCCACTCCTGCTGCCATTTATTGCAAACAATTTGCCGTAAGGTCTTTTTTAGATATGAGGTAGGCATGGGATCTGTACTGTAGTAATGTTGTTCCCAGAGGCGGCGTCTTTTGCCAGGCCGTCTGCAAGTTCATTGCCATAAATACCTGTGTGCGCTTTAATCCATTTTATGACGTAATGATTGTGAGCATTTTCACGTAGACGTTTTTGAATGCCTGGTATTTGCGGGGAGGTATGTTCTGAATTGGCAATTGCTTGCATAGAAGACAGGCTATCTGTATGTATTAAGGCTTTGGAGATTTTATTATTCGTTAGATAGCGTATGGCCTCGTGAATGGCGAGTGCTTCACTCTGGAAAACGCTGTTTTCAGTGCTGAGCTGCATCTGCCATTGGTGAAGGGGTTGTTGTTGTTCACTGAGCACGACAAAGGCGCTGCCTACCTTTTCGTCAATACGAGAACCGTCTGTGTAGATGGAGATGTAGCCGGATGGTTCCACATATGCTGGGTTCTTCGTGAGGTGAATTCCAATACCCTTGATTGCTGGGTGTATATGAAGTTGTGAGGTCTTATTCTCAAACTGTTCTTGAGAGAAGGTAACGTAATCATAAGTAAGTGAAAGTCTTAACTGCTGAACCTGTTGTGTCACGGCTACTTCTTCTATGCGTAGATGAAGTGCTAGCATTCCTGCCAAGATGTTTAGTGCATCAGTAGATGTTGTTCTGAAGGCTCTTGTAATTGAGAGTAGGAAGGGCCTCTGTAGTGCAGACAGGTGCCGGATTTTCCTTCCCTGCATAGGGTAGTCCCAAATGGCCGCTCCATAGGACACCATCTTCTCGACGACAGTAAAATATAACGCTTTTTGTATGTGAGAATTAATCCCCCAATGAAATCCGCGTTGCATTCTGAAATGCTGTGCTATGATTGCTATACGCTTCCTTAAATTAAGTATGTGCGGCATCCATGTCAGTTTTTCATCTATGTATAGACCGAGATATCTCAGGACACGGACAATTTTAATTCGACGATTGTTGATGCGGATTGTCGGTCTTCTAGTCAGTGATCCTCCCTTCTTTGCGATTAGTAGAATTTGACATTTGTGCTCTGCTACTTGGAGTTTTTGTCTGTTGCATTGCTGGTAGAATAGATTGCAAACTTCGTTTGAGTTGGCCTCCAATTCTGCTCTAGTACGTCCTCGGACAAGTAGAGCAACATCGTCTGCATATGCGAATATGGAGGAATGCGTTGGCAGTGTGAATTTTAGGACTGAGTTGAAGGTTGTGTTCTACAAATGTGGGCCTGCACAGGACCCCTGTGGACATCCTCTGGTTTGGGTACGCTTGATAATCCCACTGTCGTGCACTTTTAGAAGGCAACGGTCCGTTAGGTAATGTCGCAAAGTAAGGAAAATATTGCGTGGGCATTGAACTGTTCTGAGTGCTTCTAAAATTGAGGGCCACCACAGCATATCAAATGCACTTTTCAGGTCTATACTGAATAGTGCAGTATGATAGCCGTGGTTGCGATTATCGTGTACAGCTGAATGTATATCGTGGAGTGCATGCAGTGTTGATGACCCTGTTCGAAATCCATATTGCTTGGGGTGTAGATATTGGCCTCTTTCTAAGTGGTGTCGTAAGCGATTCATTAGAAGCTTCTCATATGCTTAATTTTGAGCGGGACTACCCCGGCGAGACTTGTCGGACGGTCTCCTTTCAATCTTCCACTAGATGCAACCTATAGAGAGGACTCTCCGCTCGCGCGGATATTTGCAATGCTCTCGTACCGCAGGTACAATATTCATTTACAAACATTGATATTTTCTCCGGGATTCGAACCCGGGTCCTTCGGTATGGCAGTCAGCGTCGCTAACGACTATTCCGGCTGGAATGTATAATATCGTGGATGACGGTCTGGAACCCTGGTTGATGATCACAGAGAGTCCTCTTACTGCGAAATTATCGCATGACTGTGTAATTCAAAGAATTAAGCACAGATAAAGTATCAGGTTAATTAGATAGACAGGAATCACAGGAAAGACTTCTCAAGACGGCTTCTGTGGCATTCGAATGTTGCCGCCGTATTACTAAATCCAAACGATATTAGCTTAAACTAGCAAAGTTGTTGCTCGGTAGTATATGCCGTCTTTTCTCAGTCATCAAGATGTTTCTCTACCTGTCTGTATCCGCTCTATAAGTCAGGTGTCGCAAACCACTTGCTTCCAAAACAAATGTCTAGAATGTAGTCAATTCTGGGATCATAGTAGCTGTCTTTCTTCGTTATACTGAGGTCGTACAACTGGCGATAGTCCAACCACAATCGAGATAAGCTAGTTTTCTTTCCGACTAGGACACTGGGAGTGACGCAAGAACTCGCTGAAACGTCGCTTTTCTGCATTTTCTTTTGTATCTTCTTCCTGTTTAGCAATCGATAGACGTTTTTGCTGTTGTGGGATTATCAGATGAACACGCGTATCGATTGTATGATGTCCCAAACTGAATAAGTTTATTATACATATATCAGAGGATAAACAACAGGAAACATCTTGAAATTCTTCAACGAAACTCTCTTCAGAAGTGCTGTATTCAGCAAAAATTTGAAACTTAAAATTTGCAAAGACACAGAGGGAGAGGGACTGTTCGTTCGCTTAAGGTAGTTCAATGGAGAACGTGGTGCAACCACTTCGCATTCCCCAAGGACTTTCGCTTTGGCACTTACGTTTCAACCGTCACCGGAATGACGCCCTTGATAATTCAACAAGAGCACATATTACTAGTACTCCTTTCGTGCTCTTAAAGTTCTTAGCATATTTCATAATGCCTTACCGGGAACTTCTGTTTTCAGCTATAATCCTGGAAGTAAAGGTTCTGTTCATACTGGTTCTATCATCTCGACTTGAGGTTTTTGGGAGTTTTTCGAATAGCCTTAACTTCTTTTTAATTGCTAATAGGATTACATAACCAGATGTTGAATGCCATTCCATATTTTTAAAGTAAAAAAAAATTAAAACAATATTTCCTTAGAAAGACTAATCCGAGCAAGGGTCGGTACTGTTTGCCCCATAAGCCATGTGATGATTGTCAGAAATTCCAAACGGGACATTATCGTATAATTTTTCATCGATGTCGCTTTTATCACCGGACACATTCAAGGCAGGGCAACGTTCAGATACGTTTACCTTCAATCGTAAGGCAGACTTTTCGGATGATGGTAAATTAACTCCTATATCGATTGTTATACTAAAGGAACTCTATTTGTATGTCTCATGATTGAAACGTCCATTATTGCCACCAACCATAGCAGAAATCTGAAGGATTTTATGTGGGACTTCTCAATATCTGGCAATCTCTGGAAAATTCCGCTCAACATCCACGATTTGTTTTTGTGACTTTTTGCTGATTAGCAGCATTATCTTCTGTGTCCTCATGCCTTCTGCAGTTCTTTCGTAAGTGTTCATCACCACTGCAATTCTAGCATTCTAAGGTCGCTTTGGTCTGACGCCTGTTCCGCCTCAAGGCACTTACTTAAGTGGGTAGACTGTCTGGACGATCTGTCACTTGTCCACTAGCTTCTGGGTTGGAGTAGTTCCGATTGGGCAATGGTGTGTGCAAGTCTCTGAAAGGACTGCCACGTTTTCATGGCGTACACTCTAGGCATTTTTTAAATCCTTGCGATTCACTATTCGCAGTTGTTACTATACCTCAGACTCCCGTATGCCACCGAGGAGGTATTTCATAGATTGTATTTCACGTATTTCTGTTGGGCAGTCAAAAAAGGAGAGATGGGAGAGCATTTCGATATCAATGGCGAGCTTCTGGAATATTTTGGTGGGCTTCTGCTATCGAGATATTAACTGCAGCCTTCTGTAGGCTTTTAAACACTTCTTAGTAGAGCTTTAGCGTACCGGGTACAGCATCAAAATCTAGCCTCTGGTTTTCTGGAAGAGTCGGACCGATATCGTTTTCGTCTATTCTCAGAGAAGCTGCGAAATTTCAGGTTTATCTTCGGAATCCTACCCATTTGCATTTGGAGCTATACAGAACTGAGCCTTGTACATTTGACAAATGTTTTTTCCATCACACGTGCAAAGCATGAGAAATGGGTCGGAAAACATAGGTACCAATTTAAAGGTATCAGAATCGTCTGCAATTGTCATTATGAATGTGTTCAAGCTGTCAGATTCTTTGGCGACAACAGCAGAAACTCTGTCATCGATTTGTTGTTCGACATCAGAAACTATTCCTTTGATTTGTAGTTTGACAGCATTAACTCTTGCTCTTTGATTTGCTGTTTGACAGCAGAAACCCGTTCTCCAATTTCTCTAACTCTTCTTTCGACCATGTTATTTCTGCTTTCAAAATCCTCAAAAATCTTCTACTGTTCTCTTTTATTTCTTCTTGATAGGCTTAAGTATCAATTTTGGATATATTCCATCTTTTCTTGAACTGATATTACTCCCCCTTTCCCTCTTTTATTGGACACATTTATCTCTTCTGTATAGGAATTAACCTCTCCTTTTATATCTTCCTGGAACGCAGCAAAGACTGTAACAAGCTGCCTCTGATGCTCCTCAATTGTTCTTGTCACTGGCATTCTGTCCTACTTCTAACACCCAAAATTGTTCCTGGCATAAAGGTTCGTAAAGCATGCGGAAGAGCTGGTAGCTTGTTAGAATTTATTTGCCCCGAAAAAAAACTAAACAATTCTGGAGTTTTTCGAAAAGTACGAGTAAAAAAAATTGAATTCCAAAAATATTCGAAGTATAAAGGAGCACTGTTAGTAGTTATCACTTTAAAGTGCTGAGGATGATGGAAAAAATACGATGAAAAGAGCACGTAAAGCGCGAACTTAAATCTGTCAATACTCGTTACTCTATGCTGAACTGCAAAGTTCAGAACTGAAGTTCATTCTGGTTTTATCTCATTTTCTCACTCTCCATACCAAAAGCCCGAAACTGACAAAACTGTTGGACGTTCGAAATTTTGGAAGAGAAAACAAATGAAGCCACAAGGAAAATTCTACATAAGTTATAATGATTGTCACAATAAAAAAAAAACTATAAACTGTATTTACAGTGGTACCTCGATATACGAGTGCCCCAACATACGAGTGTTTTGAGACACGAGCTACCGAGCGAGCGATGTTTTGCTTTGAGACGAGAGCAAGATTTGAGATACCAGGAATCGCACACTACACCGCTGTACACGACCGCAACATGCGCGCGCATGTTGGTGTCGTGTGCAGCCTCTAACAGTTTATCCCACCTTAGACTAGACCTCAGTCTGCGTGCTTGTTTCCCTCGTTTTGGAAGCATTATTGATAAATTGGGTTCACGTTTTTTGCTTTTTGTACATTTAGAAAACATTATTATATTTATTTTTATAACTATGGGTCTAAAGAGGAAGATCATGTCTATTGAATTAAAGCGTTAAATAATAGAAAACCATGAGCAAGGTGTGCGAGTAATTGACTTGGGGAGGATGTACGGGCGTAGCACATCAATAATATGTACTGTGCTTGAACAAAAGGAGTTGATAAAGAGTATAACGCCAACTAAGGGCGTTACAATAATTTCTAAGCTCCGGACCTCTCTCCGTGAAGAGATGGAGAAACTACTGATGGTGTGGGTGAGAGAGAAGCAGCTTCAAGGAGGAACCTTAACACAAAGCATCATATGTGAGAAGGCACTATTACGAGTTATTTACGAGCGATTTACGGTTATTTTCTAAAGATCCCACACACTTCTACAAACGAGGAATCGGAAGACTCGTTTAAAGTCAGTCGGGGCTGGTTTGACAACTTTAGGAAAAGGACCGGCATTCACTCCGTCATGGTGAGGCAGCAAGTTCGGATGCGAAGGCAGCTGATGTTTACATCAAAATGTTTTCCGAACACATAGTAGCCAAAGGATACATCCCCCAGCAAATCTTCAACTGTGACGAGACAGGGCTTTTCTGAAGAATGATGCCGAATAGAACTTACATAACGGCAGAGGAGAAGACGATGCCAGGTCACAAACACATGAAGGATAGATTAACTCTAGCAATTTGCGCCAATGCGTGTGGCGACATTAAAATCAAGCCTCTGCTAGTATACCATTCGGTAAACCCCAGAGGCTTTAAGTCATATAATATTTTAAAAGAAAACCTGCCAGTAATAATTTTAAGAAGTTATGTGGAGGGCAAATCCGAAGGCGTGGGACAGTATGAAATTCTTTGTGGAGTGGATAACCCTGGTGTTCTGTTCTGGTGTTGGCCCTTCTGTTAAAAAATATCTACAAAAAAACAACCTACCCATGCAAGCCCTTTTCTTCCTCGACAATGCCCCTACTCACCCACCAAATCTCGAAGATGATTTACTCGAAGAGTTCAAGTTTATAAAAGTTCCCTACCTACCACCCAACACCACTCCTATCCTGCAGCCCATGGATCAGCAGGTGAGTTCTAATTTTAAGAAGTTGTACACCAAGCGCATTTTTTTGCCGCTGCTTTGAGGTGACGGAGAACACAAACCTTACCCTTCGAGAGTTCTGGAAAGGCCACTTTAAGATCGTGATATGCCTAAGAATTATTGATCAGGCCTGGCTGGGTGTTACAACGAGGACCTTAACCTCTGCATGGAAGAAGCTGTGGCCTGAGGCTGTAGCTGAAAGGGCATTTGAAGGATTGGAACCCAAAGTGTCAGTGGTAGAGGAGATTGTTTCTCTGGGAAAATGCATGAGTCTGGAGGTGGATGAGAGAGATGTGAACGAACTCGTCGAGGGACAGTCTCAGGAGCTGACAACCGAGGAGTTACACGATCTGCATTTGCAGAGCATACGGCGGTTCAACGAAAAATTAGTTTTGAAGAGAAGCCAGAGATGGAGGAGGTTATCCCTACAAGAGGTATAAAACAGATCTTCGGAATGTGGGAGAAAATTGTAGAGTTCGTGGATAAAAATCACCGCGAAAAAGTTGCAACTAGTCGTGCATCGGAGTTGTTCAACGAAACTTGCCTAACTCATTTCCGCAATACCTTGACAGGGAGGAAGAAACAAACCTCCTTGGACAGTTTTTTTAAACGATCTGCGGGTGAAAATGAGCAGATCATGATGAAAAGAGAGAAGACCAGTGACAAAAATAAAGCGCTTCCGTAGACACTTTACTTTTTCTTTTAATTATGTTTTTATAGAATATGTATTCGTTATTTATAAATAAATGTTTCTTCTTGTTTTATTCAAAAACATTTAAAAAAACAGCTGAGGTCGTGTTTTGGGAGCTGGAACGGATTAATGGCATTTCGATTAATTTCAATGGGTAAAATTGCTTTGAGATACGAGCAAGGTTACGAAACAAATTAAACTCGTATGTCGAGGTACCACTGTACTTAATTATACGAGTATAATCGTTAGCAAGCAGATAGTAATAAATAATTTTAAAACTCTGCTGCTATCAATATACAAATTATGTTGACTAGTATAATTAATTTAGAATTATGCGCCTACATATAATAAGATGATGTATGTTACTATATATACGTATTAATATACACATATATAAGTCTGTGCATATATATGAAATCATAATTCTATTTAAACCAGTTAACAGTTAGAATTACTGAACAACCATGAAAGGTTTCCCAAGAATGAAATATGGTGTAAACAATGAACACTTAGTTTAGAAATTCGATTCTATATTATATTGTTGTAAAAGTCATTGTAAGAGTGAAAATTCTTCATTCTGCCTTAATGCGATTTTTTTCGTTTAATGCGTTGTTTGGAGATTTTATGATCCCGAATTATATTGATGTGATATATTAATACTGCATTTGTAGATATACGTTTTTTGAGAAAAGAGTCAAAGCGATTGAATTTTTGTCAAAGTTTGGATTTATCCTTATTTTATTGACGTGCACCAGCAGTGAATTGAGAATGGCTTGTGCTATGCTTCGATGTATGAAGAAGCGTTTGTAAGTAATGAATATTATGAACGTTTGAACATATTTAAATGAATAGTATTAAAAGTATATATTTACTAATATCATATACTAATAGTTTATAGTAAATTTTTCATTATAAATATCATCATAGTTTCATTTCTCATTCCATGGCATTTCTATAGCGGTACATAAATTTTTTGGTTTACATATTGTAGATTCCATCAGTTTTGCAGCGCAATTTATTCCTCGGTATGTTACTTGTAGTGTTATTAGAAATTCCATTATTTTTGTATTTTTTCTGCAATTTGTAGTATCTGATTAGGAAATTTATGTTTTATTTCAAGATGTATATGAAGTTGGTTATATCAAGTGTTAAATAAACGTTGTTATTCGGGCAATAGCGTTATCGAGATAGATAAATGAAATTCTTACTTCTTAAATACTCAAGATATAAAGACACACTCGAATAGTAGATTCACTCACTTTACGTTTTTTAAGAGTTATATATATACATTAAGGGCGTGTTCAAAACAACCATTGACGAGTAGTCTTGGCGTAATTCGTATTCATACCAAGATTATCCATTTCTCAAGGCAATAATTTTTGTTATTTTTGCTAAACCGTTTACGAAAATATAATTTTCCGAATCCTGAACTCTTATGCATGGAAAGGCAGATTTTAAGGTATTTGTTTTGCAATTTGATGCAAAATTCGTATTTTTAAAGCACTGATGTATATGTTCTTATTTTAAAATTCTGCCAGTATATAACATTATATAACATTCTTGTGTTATCACCATTTATAGATGTCGCTTGCTGTACAGCCTGCTGAATACATTTTACTTTCTAGGTATCTACAATTACATCGTGTTGTTTCGGTACGAACAGGGGCGAAGTATTCATCACTTAGATACATTTAAAGATAATTAATTAATTTTTTCTGATTTTGATATATATAATATATAGACAGGATTACTGATAAAAAATTTAAGAAAATAGTAAATGAAGAAGTAAATAGAAAAATTTCTTCCAGGTATTGTGAGATGTCAATATAAACTTCATACATTTTACTAGGACGCTGTTGACAAAGCAAAATATTTACTATATATATCTACGAGCTCTACGTATACAGTGTGTTACTCAAAGTAAACTTCCTGCATTGTGAAGAGTAGTACGTGTATGTCGTGATGCGTTCATGCGAAGCTTGTTTCCTCGTATGAGCTCTGCCTCTTCGAACCGAAATTGTCCGTAATCTGCAGAGTCTTGAGTTGTTTATTTAGCTTCTTGAGCTGTTCTGGTATTTCCTGTGGAATCTGACGATGACGCAGATAGTCTTGTATCCTTCGTTTACTTGCGACTTCTTCCCTTCATCGCGCAAATTCTTTTGCGTTCCGCTTGCCTAATGGGCCTCCGTTTTAATTCTGCTTACCTTTCCGGAGCACGCAGTGTTTCTTGGTTTTCTGAATGTCTTTTGCGTCTTCTACTAGTTTCTGATACAGTTTGAGCAAGCGAAGTTTCTTGAGTTGTTGCTTGTCTGCTGGAACTCCTATTCGTTTCTTCTTCAGTTTCTTGAAGGCGTAACCTTTCTTGTCACTATGCTTGCCTGCTGAGTTTCTAGTTGTACCTTCATTCATTTCTGAAGCATGCAAGTTTTCTTGTACTTCCCTGCTGAGTCTCCTAGTGTTTTTTACTTCATTTTTTCTGTAGCTCGCTGTAACATTTGTGCTGTCTTCTTGCGTTCAGACATTTTAGTAAATTGAAAAAAAAATTATGTGACTGTAGTAAAGTAACATTGCATCTAAAATACATTAAATACCTACAGAAGTTTAAACTTCTATTCAGAAAGGAACTATCCAATAAAATAAATTAAATTTTTATAAATAAAATTAGAATAGCATAAAATGCATAGAAACATTTCATTATGAAGAAAATTTATTCATTCTTTCCAAGCAACCAGCGATTCGTTTTTCTTGCCAAGTCAGGAAACATAGACCTTTGACACTTCAGGTAATACATTTGAGGTTATGAGTTAAATTTATTTTAATATAACAAATTTTCAAAATCTCACTAAAAGAATTAACGTAGCGATAGCATATCGTGTCACGTATCTAAAGGTGAAACATAAAAGTTGCCAAAAGCAGCTATTCATTTAAAATACTGACATTAACTAAAGATTTTCGACATACAATGACGTTATATAGAATTACGTGCTTTCTTCAACTTCAGAATATAACCGTAAATAATAATAACAATAAGTTTCAAGTTTGGCAATACTATTTATTTCATATTTTTTTAACTTAAAAATTTCTCTTAAACAAACTTTACGATTTGAAAGTGAGAAGGGCCAACATTTTTCCAAATAAAGCATTTTGATTTCCAGCGCGCTAGACTTCGGCCACTTGGAAAAATGAATGCGAAAAATTAGCGTTTTCCGAAATTTTATATAATATCTCGAGTGATAGTCATAGGAAGATAACAATAGTCGAAATGTTTTACCAGGAATTTTTGAAATCCGAGAGTACCTCCTTCCAAACTCAAATTCCACCTCCCGTTCCGGAGAATATGATGTTACGAAGAAAAAAAACAAAGAGGCAAAAATCCACAGATATTTATATTGTTGATTCCTGTTTACAATACTCAATTTCCTTTAAAAACATTAAGCTTCATTTAAAGAAAAGAAATTAAATTCAGACATTTTCCCTAGCTTTCAAACTTTTATTGTATTTTTAAATATTCTTTTTGTCACTGTTGCGCAAGTTTTCCGCGGCGTCATTAGGTGCCGTAGGTCGAAAACATTTTAGAATCATTGCTGTAAATAATGATCATATGATAAATTGCAATACATATTCGATTCTTTTGCTGCGAATTTGAGTACAATTCTTTATACATCAGCTACTATTCCCCTTTATGTAACGACAAAAATTATTTTCCATTATTATCCGATGAGAATGATTCTTTACAATGATTATTTGACGACAATGGTTATTTGCAACGAATATTAAAAGCTGATGACTATGATTACTTAAATAGAATGTGCATGTCATTCGATGACAGCAATTATTTCCAAAGGATCTTCGATCACGTCACTATTGTATATCGCCCTGGGGTTGGGGGGGGGGGTTGGGAATTGTACTACGGCCCTGTAATTAAGTGGTTTAAATGACGTCAAAAAGTCACTGATCCAGATATTTTACTAGTAACTGCTTTGTATTGTGATCGAAACCGTTATTTAAATCTTCTGAATAAAATTTGGGATAATTCCTTTTGCATCAGAGAATAAAGTAATTTTTAATAGGAATTTCAACAAAATTACATGCATCGAATAACATAATTATATAAACGGAAGTATCAGTACATAAAATCGCTCTTTGCAGTCCCGCTTTTGTCCGACACTTGTTTTTCAGCTATCGTATCTACCCATTTGAAGATACCATGTGAAGAATACTTTTTTTTTAGTGTGTAAATTAATTATATGTATGTTATGTATATATATGGAGATATTATTTTGAATTAGGAAAGCACCAACTTCTTTTAACGGAAATAACCGAGACATTATCTTCAGTCCAATTTAGTTTTTCATCTAAATCATTTCTTAATTACAAAAGTTAATATTAATTTTCTTTGCAAATGAGACTAGGTGTTGCTGGAAACAAATGAAATAACAAATATCATAAATTTATTGAAGTCTACAGCAGAAAAGTGTTAAACAATTAATAGATTACTTCAGTGAAATGTAATTGCATTTAAACGTATTAAATTGTTTTCAGCAGATGTAATAATCAGGAACATAGGAAGATCCGAAGAGATATTGTGCGTTCAGTACTTCTTTTGTTTTCGCTAATTTTTTATACATTTCAGTTAACGTGTAAATCTATGTTTTAAACCCATGGCCCGTTAAGTGAAGAAGTCTGTGGGAAGGCAATTTTTAATCCTGTGCGGAAATTGTCCAAACGATTGATCAGTCATCGACTCAGCATAGGCAGCCATCAGGTTGAGAGCCCAAACATTGATTAATCGCGCTCGACTGGAAATTTGATCAGCCTGGTCAACGGAAGCCACCGTTTAAAAAATTTACTTGTTCTTAAATACTTGCTTATTCACTCTTGTAATATGATTAGATACTTATAATCACAGTTCCTTCACTTTCAATAATATATTTCATAAATTGTTGAACTGCAGACACACACTACATTTTGTAGAAAAACGTTTCTCTGGAATTTTTGATGCAAATCCTGGTTATTTTTTCTAAGAATGGAAAGTAATGGAGAGTTCCGTTTATAAAGCTTAGGTTTTGCTAGATTTGCAGGTTTTCGCGTTCGCATTTTACTTGCCTTCTTAAGAATCTCTGGAAATAAAATGGAAACTTTCCATGATTTGTTGCCAATCTAATTGGAGAAAAAAATTTATTCTTTATAGGGATACTTGCGGGAAGCAACCGTGAGGCAATCTTCTTGTATCTGCCTCGTTCCATCCTATTTGTTATTTTATTAAAACACGTTTGGAAATTTTTTTCCTGATTGCAAGGTTTGATGTGAGATGATAGATGTCAATCAGACCTTTTAATATGGCATCCTGAGCTGCTGGTGCCAGTAGCTTCATTTCCTGTTATACCTGTATATCCTCATAATGTAATTTAGGCTAATAAGACGAGTATTCATTTCCATATTTATTGTTTTTTGAAGATTTTGAATAAGTAAAGATATTTTCTTCGTGGAACATAGCGCCTTTAAAAATCTTTGACAATCTGTAAAGATGCTCGCAAACTGTAACTTACTACTTTTGACAAAAAAAGTGTAAGTAATCATTTATTAAATTAATGACTTCAAACATATAAACATATATATTTAATAAAATAAAAATATTTCAGCGCAAATAATTATCGACGTATATTTGAAGAAGAAGAAGGAGGAGAAGCAGAAATATACTACAGCGAGCAATTACTAGAAGAATTGGATCCCCAATGTTTAAGATTGCAATACGTATCGGAGACGTAAGTTATTTTGGAAAAAATAATAAAACAAAACATAATGTTTCAGGTCCAGTTTAATTATACATTTAATAATATTTAGACAAAAACGCTGGTCCGGAAAATAATACGTTTTCAGATTTATAATGCTTAATGTTTTTTTCATTCCTTCATTACAAAAATAGATTATAAATGTTTAAGTTGGAAAATCACATTGTGAAGAATTCAAATTTATTGTAATACCTTTTGATTATGAGGAAACGTTATTGCATTAACTAATGAAATATCTAAACAGAAAGCTAATATACAAAATACACGTGTTTAAACGGCCAGTTTGTAAAATTTGTGAATGAGAAGTTGTTATGAAGTTAGTTGTTGAATGTCAAATAGTTGATGTAATTAGAGTAACAAAGACAAAAAGGACTTTATGTTTATAAATAATAATATATATGTATGTAAAACAAATTAATAGTAGTAAACACTGAAATTCATCCTATACTCTATTCGGAACAAATCTAATATAAATTGTTCTCTTCATCTGTTTCTGTTAGACTATATATTTCTAAATTTACAGAGATTTATAATATTATTTAGCTCGAGTTTTGAGAATGTACTCATCAAACATAATAAAAATTTCGAGATTCTAACTTTTCATTGCAATTATTTTTTTTAATAAATAATATTAAATAATTTTGAATTAATAGAAAATTAAAAAATAAAAATTAATTAATTAAAATATATTTTTGTAGATATATATATATCCCCATCACATGATTTTTACATAAAGATGATGACCTAGCAAAGTGGGAATATAAAATTTCCTGAATCAAATATTTCTCTTGCTAAGCCACAATATTGTCGAACTATGCACATTTTTTCTATCTCTGTCACCGCTGACACGGCGTCGTGCTACTTTCTTCCTATTCCAACAATATGAGAAATATAAATATTCTAGAAACAGGTAAGTTTGGAATTTCAAATGAATTGAGGCCGCAAATGTGAATTGAAATAAATCTGAATATTTTATCTTATTCATCTGCCAAATTTGCTCTGTACTATAGATCAATATGTGCGATCAGTATTCCTAACATTAATTCACACACACACACATATACATATATATCTATATATATACGTTTATCGTATATATGTTATGGTGAAACACCGAAATCTGGAGAATGTCGACTTTCACCGGTGAATGTCAACATTCACATAGTCGCTTGTTGTATGTCCGAAATATTTTCCAAATACTCTTATTTCTGACTTACACCTGTAAATGTCAACATTCACCATCTACTAATGGTGAATGTTGAACACATAAGAATATTATATTTTCTCCGTAATTTGGTCACGAAAAAACGCACTTAAATTAAGAACTTAAGAATATAAGAACTTAAAACACACTGTACATTCAAAATGAGAAAGGAAAATAATAGAATTTAAAACTTACTAAATTACGTGATTCAAATCTTATTTACTGCAACAACTTAAACTCTTATGACACTTTCAATTACACAAGAGGCCCTTGCTTTTACAACAGCATTTATTTGTGGAATACTTCCTTTTGCAATGACAGCGTGTACATATACTGTTGACATTTTCCGGTGAAAGTCGACATTCTCCAATTTCGGTCTTTCACGATAACATATATATATATATATATATATATATAACGATTTTATATATATATATATATACATTTATATAACGATTATATATATATATGTATATATATATATATATCATATAAGACAATGATTACATGTTTTTAATTTTACTTTTACAATTGAAATTTTATTCTTCATGATGATTTAACTCTAGTCCCCGTTAAAACATTATTAACATTTTGCTTTCAAATTACTTCAAAACATCTTTCGAAATATAACTTACCAGTATGGATTCACTCTTTTAAAATAATTCTACTTTAATTAAACTTAGGAAATAATATAAACAATTAATCAATATTGATTAGGAAATAAATTATTATTAACTAACTTTGCAGCAATTGCGTAAGTAGTAGTAACTTGTTTTCGCACTTAATGAATTTAAGATCATACAACATTTGATATGCTAAATAGCAGCTATTAGCGCTATTTATCTCTTGCCTAATGTACCCACGTTATATATTATCTCCATTCTTCTTTTTTAATATTTTAATTTTTAAGTTTTATAAAGTTCTTATACAAAAACTTTACTGTATTGAAGGTTAGCAGCCTCCTTACTTTTATATCTTGTTAGTTTATCTCAAATTGAAATCATTAAATGTCATTCCACTAGATGACAAACTTGAAAATTTAACGCCATGCCTGCTACAGATAAACCCAAAAAACAATTTTTATGAAAAACATTTAACTGTATTTACATGATTACATGCGGCACTTGACATATAAAATATATAGGACAGACTAAAAACAATCTTAACTTTCGAATCAATAACCATAGAGCTCAAATCAAAAAATTCAACGCACAAAAAATAGCATTAAAATAAGTACACCATCACAACTCAATACAGCAGAATTAGAGCACTTTAAACACAATGACTTCAACTCTATTCAACTTTAGATACTAGATATAACACCCAATCACAAAACACGAATTTTTCAGGAATCCATCTATATACTAAAACAACGTTCACTTTATCCATATGGACTTAACATTTATATACATAGTCATAGAGATACTTCTAAGAAGTCTATTTTCAGCCAATTTAAGTTCTACAGCAACAAAACGCAGAGAGGAATAAGAGGAAGCAAAATAAAAAGTAATGCGAGATTTTTATCCACTTTGGATACATTTGCATTGAAAAAACAATTGATTTTTTTTTTTTTGATTCAGACAACTTTTCCAAGAAACTTCTCAACTGGTTTTACTCCTGTACTAATAAATTTCTTATCAAACTAAAAAAATTCATTCAAGAAAGCTACGACGACATACAAATCATTAAAGACATGATTCTCGATTTTAGTCTTTTCGGACTCTCTAATAGTCTCACTCAACGCAAAATTTATTTTCAAGTCGATTTTCTACATCCTCAGTTTGACAATATTCATTTCTCAAGAATCATCAGAGATTGTAAAGATTACTTCCCCGCAGTTGACACATTACCTATGGTTGCATTTAAATATCAAAGGACCTTAAGCAACTTGCTGACTAACCACCATGAAATAGATGAAACAGCAGAATGGCATTGTAAGACACCAATTTACAGAAATTACGTGAATTTTCATCACCAGCACATAATTACTGGCAACCTGAATATCATACAAAACCATCAACTTAAAACACTAATGAGTTATGGTACAAAATTTAGACCAGTCAGAAACATGACTACAAATTTCTGTTACAAGACTTTCGAAAACAACATCAACAAAGTTAAAGCAAGCTATTAACTGAATTTACCCATAGATACCTTCTTAAAATGGAAAGCTAAAATTCTTCAACGCATATCCACCGTAATCAGTCACCTCAAGTTTAAAAGTACACTGAATTGGTCGCAACTTACATCAGATATTAAAAAATTAAAACAGCTTTTTACTATTACAAAAATAGATAAAGCAACTAATAACTTTAGCATTATATGAAAACAATTCTACGCAGAAATTATTCATAAAGAACTTCTCAACGCAACTACTTATCAATTAGCCAACCTTACAGAAACATCTATAATAAACAGGTTTAAAACTTTTCATAAGAAACTCAATATTACTTTCAATGCAAACTACAACAGATTTACTAATCTTTATGCGATTCCCAAATTCCATAAAACACAATTAAAATTCAGATTTATTGCTAATGGAACTAATAAATTACAAGAAAAATGTAGACTATTATTTTTCAATTCAACTTAATAAAATCTGTAAATTTATTTTCAATGATTGTAACACTAATCATAACTATTGCTGGATCATTCATAACAACATTCCTGTCATTAATACCATTCAAACCATTAACATCCAAAACATTAATTGCTATGACTTTGAAAACTTATATACCTCATTTCCTCTAGAAGAAATTTATACCAGTCTACTTGATCTACCTAAACTCTTCCCTGATATGCTCAATATCATGACTCTTGACAAATGGAAAACCTACCTAAAATGCACACTTTTTCATAACTACATCAAGTTTCAAAATCAACTTTTTAAACAAGTCAGAGGATTGCCAATGGGCTTACATTCCAGCACCTCGATCTGTAATATCTTTTTATTTGTCAAAGAATTTAACTTCCAAAAAAATCTACAACCACAAGAGTACAAACACACCTACAGATATATTGATGACCTTATTACAATTAATAATTTTGATAAAATTGAACACTCCGAGATTTATCCGAATTGTCTTACTCTTAATAAAACTAATAATTCACAAAATAGCATAGACTTTCTAGATCTTCAAATCATTAACTACAAAAAAATTTTACTTTTTGAAAAAACAAGAAACTTCAATTTCAATACTAACAAATTAATAAATTGGAACTCCAACATATCCAAAAAATTAATTAACAATACTATAATTAATCAAATACAACGAATTAAAATTATATGCACAGATACAATAGATTTACAACGCGAAATTTTGCTCCTTATTAAAATTCTCAAAAATAATCTAATACCTATTCAATTTATCAACCATTGCCTTAAAAGAGCAGGCGTTAAATACTCACTCTAAATCATTTAACTGATAGGGATATGATAATTTGTTCCTAAACCTGAGAAAGCGGTATAAGTTCGATGACTATCAGTTGAAGGATTTGTATATAGTGTAATTACTCAATTGTATATATTGTAAAAAGCTAATTGTCTTCAGACTCATGCTGTTACTATACTGTTATTAAAAAATGGGCCTATTTCATGACTTTAGTCTGTCTAATAGCTCTTGGACAGTGAAAATTCCTTTTTTCCTTTCTTGAATTCTTAATCATTGCGACACGACAATTAGCCAGAAATTAATTAATTTCCATTCACTAGTATTTTCAAAAAAATCTTAACAGACAGTCTCCCTCAAATAAGAACTCCACATAATACATCCCTCAAGAATTCCGAGTCCAACCCACTACCATAAATTACTTCACCCAAGTCTTACCGACTGATATTATTCAAAGCCCCCACTGCCGCTAAGAATTTTTGGACACCCAACACTTATGAGTCAGACACGAAGAGAACACTTTGCCAACTCCCCCACTAGAAAGAATGTAAGTTACTTAATACCTTTTCTGGCCTTTATATCTTCATGTACATTCACTGTTCTTATTATATATTATTTTTTAAATTTTTTTATATTACATTATATTGTCTTTGATTTGTTTTTACAAAGTTTGCATTATTTATCTTATTTTGCAATCTTCTATGTTTATTTCAACTTTACTTTGAATTTGATTTCATAATAACAATTTCCAATGTTTAATTTTTACAAATAATATAGAACTCAAATGCATAAACATGAAGGTGTCGGGGACGGTTACTCGGGTTATATCGGATTTCTCTACAGATTTTGCTTTTTACTCCAAATTGAATTGACTAAGTTGCTTCATAAAAATAAGTTCATTGAGTATAAGCATTGGATAATAATCATTTCTATTCGCGGAGATATTTGGCCTGACTAGAATTGCCGGTTTGGCTTTAACTTATAACTCGAGTAAAGACGAAACACCTTCGTATTTACGTATTTTTATCAATTATTGTTCGTTGAACGGGAGTTGGTTTGTTCCCCTTGAAAAGTCAATTAATTTCCGATCAATGACAATGATTACATGTTTTTAATTTTCCTTTTACAAAGAAAATTTTATTCTTCATGATGATTTAACTCTAGTCCCCGTTAAAACATTATTAACATTTTGATTTCAAATTACTTCAAAACATCTATCGAAATATAACTTACCAGTATGTATTCACTCTTTTAAACTAATTCTACTTTAATTAAACTTAGGAGATAATATAATCAATTAATCAATATTGTTTAGGAAATAAATTATATATATATATATAATCGTTTATTGCAATGCATGGTCGGAAACACTTTCCTGGCGCCATAGTGACGAGAGACAACACAAGAAAAATAGGGTACGAACAGTGTAAAGATATTTCTTTATTATTCTTAGCGCAGCGGAAACTAAGAAATAAGAACAAAAACATTGGATCGTCATCAAAGAAAGTATTCAAAACTTCCTTAGGAAAGTATCCTAAACATGGGTTTGGTAGGGGTAGTCCAGTGCATTGTTCAGCAAGATCACGAGACCTCACTTGCATTATCACTTCCTCTCGGGGTACGTCAACACATTAGTGCACGAAACCCCTGTTAGAAATCCAACAGGAACTTGTGGCACATATCGTGGCAGCTGCTGGGAAAGTCCTGGGGATGCACAGTATTTTTCAGAACATCTTATGGTCGATGTGCGAGAGATGTGCCACCTGCATCAGGGTGCAGGTCGTAATTTCGAACACCTTCTTTGAGGTCCATAAGTGTCTAATTTTGTTCCTATTTTTTTATTTCTCTTGTGCTAAGCATAACTGGTGTCCGTTCTTTCTTGTGTTTTGTGTTGTTTGTACCGGCCAGGAAAGTGGTTTCGGCTCTGTTTTGCCATTTCATTTTTCCTCGATGTCGTCTCTCTTATATATGTGCATAATTACTTATAACTCAAGTGTTGCTACTATATGATGAAATTTACAAACACGGTGTTTAAAATGCTGCATATTCTCATCCGAAAATATCTTTTTTTTTTATCCTCTTGCCCTTCAAATAAGAAATGTGTGTCCTTCATTGTAAAATCTCCTGGAACTTTAATTCTTCTTTTTTCGAGGACAATGGAGAAAATATTTCAGTATAGGCAGCTGTCAATATTCAAACATTACAATTTGAAAAAAATTAAAGTGATTTCGGCCATTAGCCGAAACGCTCAGAAAGGCTTAATTCGCATAAGGATTTAGGAAATACATTTTGAAAGACTTAGCAAATTTTACTTCAATAAATTTAATGGAACAGGCAAAAGAAATTACAGGGAACAATAAATATAGGAGAAAACAGATATTTCTTTTCCTAATTTGTTTTAATTTGTTTGATTTCTTTTTTTCTTCCTGTATAAATAATTAAAACTTAAAGAATGCAACTGAAGAATGAGAATAAAATTTTCAGTTGAAAACAAATGGTGGCAAAACTCCTAGTGCTGCTCTGCTGGACGACGAAATAGACCAGCAATATGTTTCGAATTTGGAATAACGAGAGAAAATTTGAAACCTGTACAGCCAGCGATGCAAAGAGATTGTTCTGAGAGAAAGATGACTTAAATGAGGAAACTCGGAGATAATTTAATGATGTGTTAGGTTACCTCTACTGGGATAATAATAAGAAAAGGTTAAAATACAAAATACATAAGTAAATTATAGATAAAGTTAGTAAATTATAAAAAATTGAAGAAATTTAAAATATCTGGCATGCGTAAGAAATAGTAATTGATTCAAAAAATAAATGAATCTAAAGCTCTCAAACTTATACTCGTTTAAATACAGGTTTTGCTGATTCAGAAAGAACGTTACGTGTATATCTTCTAAAATGCTTTTTCCATCCTTTGTTTGTAGTTGTTTCATTTTTGATTTCAGTTTCATTTTTTTCTCCTATTTTGTAATTTTCGCCATTGTTTCCCTCTGTTTTTAAGCCACCTGTTTATTATTACTATTATTATTATTACAACTTATGTAAAAATTAAGTAAAGAAAAGTAAGGCACTGAAAATTTGCAAATTATCACACTCTACGTGAGATTCATGGTGGTCGCTTATTGCATACAAATCACGCCAAATTCTTTAACTTCTCTGATTGGCTTTAGGTCCTTATAACGAGAACAACAAATTCGTCATTTGAAAAAACATTCTGTCAGGCAATAAATCTACGGGGACATTTTTCCCTATGAAACTGAGCCAAAAGTGTTATATAGTATCTAAATATAGAAGTGTTGTACATGTTAAACGTGATCGAAGTTGCATTAGTTTCACTCTTTTACTACTGAAATATAGATATACTTATTCTTTTCTAGATTGGAAAACCCTCCTTGTGATCATGAAAAGGAGCAAAAACTGGAAAACGAGAAAGAACTAGAAAAGAAGCGAGAACCGGAAAAGATGCAAGAACTGGAAAAGAAACAAGAACTGAATAAAAAGGAAGAACAGGAAGAGAAGGAGAAACTGGAAAAGAAGCAAGACCTGAAAAACAAGAAAAAACTAGAATTGAAACAAAAACTAGAAAAGAAGGAAGAACTGAAAAAGAAGCAAAAGTTGGAAAAGATACAAAAACTAGAAAAGAAGCAAGAACCGGAAAAGATACAAGAATTGGAAAAGAAGCAAGAGCAGGAAACGAAGCAAAAACTGGAAAAGAAGCAAGAACTGAAAATGAAACAAGAGCAGAAAAAGAAGCAAAAACTGGAAAAGAAGCAAGAACTGAAAATGAAACAAGAGCAGAAAAAGAAGCAAAAACTGGAAAAGAAGGAAGAACTGAAAAGCAAACAAAATCTGGAAAAGCAACAGAAACTAGAAAAGAAACTGAAAAAGAAGCAAACACTGGAATGGATTCAAAAACTAGAAAAGAAAGAAGAACTGAAAAACAAGAAAAAACTGGAAGAGATACAAAAACTAGAAAAGAAAGAAGAACTGAAAATGAAACAAGAGCAGAAAAAGAAGCAAAAACTGGAAAAGAAGGAAGAACTGAAAAGCAAACAAAATCTGGAAAAGCAACAGAAACTAGAAAAGAAGCAAGAACTGAAAAAGAAGCAAACACTGGAATGGATTCAAAAACAAGAAAAGAAAGAAGAACTGAAAAACAAGAAAAAACTGGAAGAGATACAAAAACTAGAAAAGAAAGAAGAACTGAAAATGGAGAAACAACTAGAAGAGATACAAAAACAAGTAAACAAAGATGAACTGAAAAGGCAGAAGAAACTGGAAAAAATGCAAAAACTAAAAAACAAAGAAGAACTGAAAAAGAAGAAGAAACTGGAAAAAATGCAAAAAATAAAAAACAAAGAAGATCTGAAAATGAAGAGAAAACTGGAAAAAATGCAAAAAATTGAAAAGAAGCAAGAGCCGGAAAAGATGCCAGAACTGGAAAACATAGACGAGTTAGAAAAGGCGCAATACCTGGAAAAGAAGCAAAAAACGGAAAAGAATCCAAATCTGAAAAACAAGCTGGAACCGGAAAAGAACTGTCAATCCCGAAAAGGAAACCGGATGAACTGCGAAAACAGCCAGAACTGGATAACGACTGTAGAACGATTTATTTAATGACCAAACGAAGCAAGATCCGAAAAAGAAAAATAGAACAAGTAAATCATATACCACTGCAAATAATACCACTGCAAGCATTAAATATCAACGTCCAAAAAATAAACACCCCTCTTTGAGGAAGCCTTGCAATACACTGTCAGAACCCAGAAGGTATAGAAAAAATCAGCCAAAACAGTTGCAAAAGATATAGTTAACATAAAATTTCCTGAAGCCAGAATACCAAAATGCACAATTCATAATATTCCAAAAAATTTCAACTCTGATGAACTGATTCAAATTATAGCCCAAGAAACATAATCAAATATTTCCAACCTAAGACCTTTATTTAAACTGAATGATCAAAATAATACTAATAAATGGATCATAAAATGTCACGTTCAAACTTTCCAAAATTTTATGAGTAAAAAACAAATATATATTGGATGGCGCACCAATAAAAAATCCGAGTTTATCGGTGTACGCAGATGTCAAATCTGTCAGGATTTCTCTCATAAGACAAACAAACCAAAATGCTCATTCTGCGGCGGAAAATATCATGTTTCTTGCTGTTATTCCCAAACTCCGTACTGCATAAACTGTTGGATTAACAATGAAAAATATGAAACAAAATTTGACTGTAAACATCCAGCTCTAGCTATTTCCTGGTCCACAGAAGTTAGACGAGTAAAATCCAATACATATTATCAACAATAATGCAAGATCCTGCAGACTATCTATAGACCCTTTCCATCAATAAAAAGAATAACAATGGCATCCGCTTTCTCAAAATAAATCTTCAAAGATCAAAGACCGCCACCGACCAACTATGTCAGTATAAAGTAGATTATCTGGCAGATTTTATTATAACACAAGAACATTATTGCATCACTGGCAAATTAGGAAGAAGTCCAAATAACTGGGCAATTATTCAACGTCATGTTTCAACTGCTGTTTTATCTCCTCGTACAGCCATATTCATTCCAAACAATAAATGGAATTCTACAATAATTATAAATACTCGAGATATAATCACAATTTCAATCAATACTAATGCATCTCTTCTTATTACTAGTATTTATATATCTCCGTCAAAAATCCAAATCAAACCTTATCCATACTAAATGAAATCTTACAACAATAATAATAGTCCGCATGTTATTAGTGGAGGCTTTAACTCGCAAAGTACTTAATGGGGTTACTTACAAACTGATCACAGAGGAGGAATACTTGAAGAATTTTTAAATGCAAACAATCTAATTCTACATAATCATTTTACTGACCGACCTACCTTTGATAATACCTACAATAATTATTGGACTGATCTTCTTATTTCTACAACACATCTTGATAATAAAATTAACAACAGATCAATATTAGATGAACATACCGAATCTGATAACAAATATATCTCTTTTGATATAACTGAATATACGTCCTTTACTGCACTTACAAGATTTAAAATCAATAATAACAAAGAAAAGAAATTTCAACAAAAGTTCAATCCAATTTCAAATGACTTTCTAAATTCTATTATTCTGTGTACAACCAAAACAGAACTTAATAATATTACCAAGGAACTTATCAGAAAGTTTCAAGATACCTACGAACGTACCTTCTTCAAAAGATCATCAATACCCATTATAAAAATCAACTGGTGACGAAAGAACTCCGCAAAGTGAAACACAAAACAAGAGCATTACGAAGAAAACTCAAATCATCGCAAACTGATGAAGAACGACTCAACCTACTTCAAAAATACAAAAAACGAAAAGCCTCATATAACAAGCAAATAATATCTGCAAAGCTTTAAGCATGGTGCAACTATTGTTCAAACAACCAGTATACGTATGGCTCATTGTACAAAATTGAAACCAACAAAATCTTCCACCCAACTCAACTTACAGTCACTAATAGGGCAAATAATGATAAAAATGTTACGAAGATCACTTTAGAAAATATTCTAGATGTTATTCTACCAAAAGAAAATATATATGATGATTTAACTGAACAAAGATTAATTCGTTATAATCTACTTCCAAGAAAATGATAACACATTTACCTCCATGAAACTCAATTTATTTATTAAAAAACTCAATAACAAAAATGCTCCTGGACCAGACAGAATCTGCTATCAAATTATACATAAAAGTAATCCTAAGCTAATTCTCATCTGCAATAAATGTCTCCAACTTGGTATTTTTTAAGACTGCTATAAAACAGAACAAATCATACTCTTCTTCAAAAAGAACAAAGCTCCTGAAAATCCTAATTCCTATCGGCCAATTAACCTTCTTCAAGCTCTTGGAGAAATTCTTGAACGTTGTATTATAGGAAGACTTGAATACCAATTTCACCATAAAAAATTCATCAAGGAAAATCAGTATGGATTTAGGCAGCAAAAATCTACCCTTCATGCAACCAGTGCAGTGCTAAATCAAATCGATGTTAATAAAATCAATAACCTACACTCCGCAATAATCAGCTTAGATCTTAAATCAGCCTTTGATTCATTATGTCGGCCCTCAATTAAAGAAGCACTTAGAAATATTGAATGTCCTAATAATATCTATCAAATTATCAATAATTTCCTTGATAATCGCCATAGTCTCATTTTATATAATAATACTTTAATCAGAAGAAAGCAAGTTCGTGGATGTTCACAAGGCGCATGTATGAGCGCAGAATTATGGAATATTACATTTAATAAAATTATAAAATGTGCTTGGCTTCCTTTTGCCAAAAATTACTGCTTTCACCGATGATGTCGCATTTGTTATCAGTGGAAGGTCCCATTTAATCCTTCGAAGAAACTGTCAAGAAGTAATAGCCATATTCCAGCAAGAATGCAAGAAAATTAAACTTGAAATTTCATCCTCCAAATCTAGAATCATGACAAATCATAAACCTGGACAAAATCTTACTAAGCAACTTTCAGTTAAAATAAATGGCGAAAAAATCAAGCATACTAAATCAATCAAATACCCAGGAAATTATAATACATGAAAACAACATCTTATCGAATATCTCAAAGAACTTAAAATTCGCACACATTCTGTAAGTCAAAATCTTCCACATGTGCATGGCACAAACTGGGGTTTAAATCGCCATATCACCAAATTACTATATCATACAGTAAAAACCAAAATGATTATCTACGGCTCTGCCATCTGGACATTCCCTATAACCACAAGAAAAGAAAAAATTCTTACCTCAACACAACGACAATTTACGCATAATATTACCAGAGGCTTTGGAACTACCTCCAGTACTGCTTTTAATATCTTAGCTGGAACTATTCTACTCATGTGGAATCCATTCAAGAAGCAATTTATTATACAATATATCAACTTCGCCATAATATTACTTATAACAAAACCATATACATCACAGTGGATTACGAAATGTGCTCTGCTCCTTACAACAGACATCTCCTGCTGTATCACACCCAAAAATAAAAACAGCAATAAAAACTAAAACTAAAAACAATTCAATTGAAGTATTTAATTATAGAATCAAATATTAATACTGAATGTCCATCTGCCATCTATGCTATCTCTAACTCAGAAAATCAGACTTCTATTGCTTATGACATCAATAACCTCTCTAAAAAAACAGATAATTTAAAAATTCATATATCATGGAAAGAGGCCATAGTAGAAATGCCGGTAACTTAACATTCGACAAACTTGCAAAGAAGCTGTTCCTAATCAACAAAGCAATTTTCTATATACGAAATTTCCCAAATCTTATCTTCGACTCTCCATAAAAGAACAAATTACCCAAATATGCCAAGAACAATGGAATAACGCATCTACAGGTCGACGAACTTACTAGTTCTACCCCTATTACAATACTGACACGAAGAGTACAAAATCCTTTTTAACATGTTATATTACTGGCCATGGGCCATATCCTGTTTATTTTCATCAAAGAAACTTAATAGACACTGACTTCTGTATATGCGGTTAGAAAGGAGACAGTGATCACTATCTTTTCTCATGTCCTTTCATAAAAACGTTTGATATTCGGGCACCCAGAAATATTGATATATCATTCAAAAGAACGATCATCAAACTTTAACATCTTCATTCTAATATGAAACAAATTCACCAAAACTTAACACAATTGGATTAAATCTATGCAGAGTAAACCCATCTACAGCAGACGAAATATAACAAAATATTTAATTTTCAACCTTGTAGAATTAAGATAATTATCGATCTTTGTCACAAATACTTAATTGTACTGATCGTAATAAAAATAAGCCTTGCAAAATCCATAATAAACAGAATGAAATATAAAAATTGAGTCGTGAGAGTAAACTAGAACTGAAAAGGTGAGTCATGATATTGATTTGCTCTGTCATGACAAAAATGAGCTATTAATATTGTATGAGTCATGTAAAATATATGAACTTAAACGAGGAACTTTTTATGATCTCTGTAATCATGAACACTTTAATGACTCATGAACTCTGCCTAATGAAAACTGAAAACTATTTGTGATCATGAAATCTAAAATACAATTTTATTCTCTTCTACATTTTATACTTCTATTTTATTAATTTTATAATATGATACATCATGTATTATCCTATATTTTAGCACTTTATTCAAAATTATAATTTTATTATATGATATATTATGTACTATTCTATACTTTATGTATTAAGCTATATTTTATTTCCCATATTTAAAGTATTATTCTGTATTTGTCATGATATATTCTGTTTTAGCATTTTATTCCAAATTTGAAAAATTCAAAATTTTGTTATAATGGCACATTATGTATTATTGTATACTTGATGTATTATTCTACATATATTTTTTCTTCTATTTTAAAAATTATTCCAAATTTGCCATATGATATCTCAACATATAATAAAAGGAAGAGTCTGTCTGTGTATTGTGTGTGTTTCTTTCGTTCGCGCTGCGCGTAACCTAATAGACACACGGCTACAAAATTTGCTACATAGGTGTATCTAGACAAGAACCAGTGCACCTCGAAGCGAGTTTTTCGAAATTCGAATTCGAATTTTTTTTTAATTTTATGTTTTGTGACGAAATCGCGTCATTTTCAGACATACTCCATTCTCAAATCGTCATGAAACGTAAGCACTTAGATATTTTACGAACTTAAAATAAATTTCTTGTTTCAATAAATCGATTAAATACGAATTTATTTAACAAAGGGACCTTAACACCTTTCAACGGGATATTTTCTAAAAACGTTTATTTTTAAAAATATACAGTTTATTTTTCTTTGATTTTTGGACACGTTAAACTTTCATCCTTGCGACTGCTTTTACAAAAAGAATTTTGGAAAACTGATAATATTTTGTACATTTAAAAAATTTTTTAAATGAAGCTTCCGAGTACACTTCGCACATCTCACATCTTTAAAAATGTGATTTTGGCAACAATTTTCCTGTCTTTTTGTTGTTGATAGATTTTTGATGAAATCGCATCATTTTTGAATAGTTTCATTCTTTTAGAAATATGGGTTAGGCAACAAGTTTTCATCGTATTTCTTATGTCACTGTTTTTAAGAGATTGGCATATTTCATTGTCATTTATATATATGTAATAATAAAATTCCATAATCAAGAATACACTTAAAATGCTAACTGTATGTCTTTTCATTTTTAATGGCGACGTGCTCTTATTTGAAAGTACGCGGAATTAAATCCACAGCCCCGTAGTCAAGTTGTTTTTCCCGCCTTTTCTACACGTACAGTTATAGAATGTTCTCGAAATATTTAAAGCGAACTGGATTGGCTGACGTCATTTTTGGAAGCTCCGCCTTTCCAGAGGCTATAAAAAGACTCGCAAAAGGAATATCAGGGCTTTTTGTTAAATGTTACGATGCAGTAAACTTCATACAAAAAGTTATTAGTAATTCTTTTTTATTTACTCCGCATATCTGATTTTTGTAACTGCTATTTCGCCTGAATAATAATAAATGGATCCTGTTTTTTAAACTTATCGTCTGATAATTTAAGCTACGACTACATTTATGATTCTTCAAAAAAATAATAATAATTTCTTAAAATATGTTCTTTCTTGGCTGTTGAGTACACTATTTAATCCTGCTCGTTTGTGTGCTGTTAAAAGAAAACACAGCATAAATGACTGAAATTCTTCACATATATATATATATAATACATTTTTATTGATTTTTTTTTTTTTTTTTTTTGATAAAGGTGTTCTGTAGAGTAAAATTCTGCGCGGAATTTTATGTTTTTTGAGTTGTTTTCATGTTATTTTTTGCTTATTTCACTGTTTGTAAGATACTGAAAAGTTTTGCATATTTTTTTTTCTTAAACGCAAAGTTGGTTAATTTTATATTAGGTTAATAATTATTTGCATTAAGGGATATAGCTTATTTCATTGTAATTTTTTCCTCTTGAAAATATAAGATAAAATATCATTAATTATACTTTGCTTTCCAGAATTTTTTTGTTTTTTGTATTCTTTTGTGTTATTTATTGCTCATTTCACTGTTTTTAAGATTTTGAAAAGTTCTGAGTGATTTTTTTAGGAAACAAAGTTCTTAACCTCCTTTATACCATTTGAGTTCTTAAGATTTTGCAAAGAGAAGTTGGTTAATTTATTTATTAGGATAATTAATATTTGTATTAAGGGATATTGCTTATTTCATTGTAATTTTGTTATACGTAATAACTTTTTTTTATGAAGTTGTTCTGCAGAGTAAAATTCTACGCTGCTTTTAAATTTAACGTTTGGTGTTTCTTTCAGCCATTTTTCCGGTACATTTAAAAGCCAGACGAAGGCTGGCAGCGAAGCTGCTAGTATTCTATACAAGCCTGATGTAAAACCTGTTTTATTAGATTTCCCTCCTTTCCCAACAGCACAAAGTTTCGAGTTCTGGTCTCATCCGGTGGGCTAATAATTGATTTACCCATTACAATATTACTACTGCCTTCTAATGACCCTTTTTCTAGTTTTCTTCATTTCTTCTATTAACTTCTATTAACTATTAATTTTTTTTTTTTTAATTTTGTCCTCCTCACTTAAAAACTAACTTCTAAATCTCTCTTTAAAGAACTACCAGCAGGATTATTCTTCTTCTGGCCTTCCCTCCGTGCTCTATTCGGTTAGTGATTAGGTGGTATACCTGTGCAATCTCTAATGAAGCTCCAACACTTTTACCTGTACACGTCTGTACCTAAATGAAACTGGCTCGTTTTGATGTTATACTAGCGAAACACCAAAAAAAATGTTGATTTAAATGATGATGATTTAAATAATTTAGCTGGTATTTTAAGGATGAGGAAATATACTAACTGCTGATGATTTTTTATTTAAGTTATCGTGATTATATGTTATAGTGATGAAGAATGTGATTAATTGAGTATGATGGTAATAAAACTTTAGGTGATAATACTTTATATTCAGGTGATTTTTTTTTTATTTGACGACTTCAATGATGATGGTGTGTATGATATATAGTTTCGTTTGATTAGTATGGGAATGATGATGTGATTTGTGTGTTGGTGGTTTATTTTATTCTGACGATGGTGATAGTGATACGATGGTTTAAAATGATGATATGTTTTGTTTGGTGAGGAATATTTAGATGATTTTGATGATGATATAGGTTTGACTGATGAGGATTTTATAGCTGATATGATAGTGATTTATAGAATAGTTTAGAGTGTTTCGACAGTGAAGACGATGGTTAAATGACGATGAAGGAGAATATGATTTGGGTTACATCGCTTTCTATTTAGGTGAACTGGAGGATTATAATTTATCTATCTCGACGATGAGGTTAGTGACGATGATATATCCGACGGTTTAAACTGATGATATGTTTTGGATGATGGGGATAATTTAAATGGTTTAGATGATGATTTTGATTTATCTGATGCTAATTTTATAATCTATATTCTGGTGATTTAGATAAAAATTTAGATGATCATTTACATGGTTTAGATGATGAAGATACTGATCAAATGAGAATGATGTTCTTGATGATGAAGATTTAGATTATACTGATTTTTTTAGTTGATTTGAACGATGATGATTTATCTTAATTTGGCGATGTTTTCAATGATGATGAAATAATATATATATGATGGTTTGAAATGATGATGTCTTTTGGGTAGTTATGATTATTTAGCTGACTTAGATGCTGATTTAAATTTAGCGGATGAATTTGATTGGATTTTGGAGATTTATATTTAGATGATGATTTCAATGGGTTAGATACTGATTTAGATGATGATTATTTAAACAATACTAGGTTCATCTGAAAATTCAATTTCCCGCACACCATAAAAAAACAAAGCACTATGACTTTTAAAGACCTACTGCAAAATATACAGTTATATTTCAGCTGATTCTCAGCATAACAAGCATCGGAATTGTTATATCGTCGGTTAAGTATATGCAAACCAGTCTCATAGAAGTCTGCCGCATGGGAAGGAAGGCAGCCTGTCATAGTTGCCTGAAACATTTCTCTTGTGATAAAGTGATGCTCGGACAGGAAAGTCTTCAGATGCAAGAACAAGTGGAAATACTTGAAAGCAACATGGGAGCTATAGGATGGAGGCTCAGACACCTATGGAATTCGCCGTATGCGTTAGATGTTGTCGGGGTACAACACAATACCAGCATTGATCACGTAGTGAAAACATAAAAATTGAGCAATACCGTAGCCGGGACTCGAACCAGGATCTCTCGAATACGCTCCGAGTATGCTATCGTTACATCACGAAGGCATGCAGAAAGTCAAAATCACGAAAACGCCCTTGCAGCTGGCCCGTTCGTTCGCGTGGATGGAACAAGACTTTAACGCTCAATCGCTAGTGGGACTCCCACATGCTGAAGAGCGTATAGAAATAGCTTCTAAAATTGTATATAACAGTGCAAACAAAATTTCAGAGCAGTTTAAATCCGTATGTACTGATGCTACAGTTATTTCCAAATAATTTTCATATTTAATGCAATTTAATTATAGAAATGAATTTGCCTTAATATATATCTTTACAGTTCTATTGCTTTTATTTCTGTGATTGCAAATTTTTATAATTAATGTACTGGTGCGCAATATTGTAATCAAACCCAATATGGTAATCTGAGTAAAGCGTTCATCAACATCTGTAGATTCATACTCAACAACACATAGCTGGAAACAGCAACAAAGAGAATTCTGGAAACAGGCATCCACATGCAAATGCAATATACACTCATTGCCATAAAAATTTGCACACCAAGAAGTAACTGTGAGATCGTAACGAGATTTGGCATGAAGATACATGTCGGGTAGATATGCAAATGCTTAGAAATGCAGCGTGATTGCCAATTGCGTAATGCCACTTGATGGCGTTGAACTTGGTTCTTCTTGGAGTATAAAACAGATAAGCAGAGATTGTTTGAGTGTCTTCGCAATGATAGAGGAAAATTCCAGCGTGGACCTGAAGAAGAAAAACTTATTTATACTTTAACCTTTAGGCCCATCCTAATTTACGCCTCATCTGCTTGCGCTGTGGTTACGGATAAGAGCATCTGTAAACTGAAAATTTTACAATCTAAATTTCTCCGTCTGGTAATTGATGCACACTATTATGTGCGTAACGACCAGCTGCATAAAGACCTCAAATTGGACGTAAAAAATCTCAATCGAAGAAATGAAGGTTTTTTTACGAAAGCTCTCGAGTGCGATACTCTGAGCTATTTCACTACCTTCCATTATGAACTGTTAGACGAAAATCGAACACTAAGACCATTTGCAGCTCATATGATTGATACAAATTTTCCTACCTAATTTGCGAATATTGAAATGCTATCGTGACCTGTATATAGTGTAAATAAATTTATCTTATCCATCTTAAGTTTCATATTGTATTACTGTTTGTAAAAAAATGCTGTATAATATCCTCACAACAAATCAGCAGACATTATGAACTCACGAGACACAGGACAGCAAATCAAGACTCCTCCAGACCAATGAGTTGAAACTTCCCCACCCACGTGGCAATGGTCACACTCCTTACCACACCCTCAGCATCCTTCAATCACGACAGCAGTTAGTCAAGAAATGCCACACCCAGGCTTCGAACAGCACTACTTCAGAGAGACGGGTCACGTTACTCAGGTTCGCATGATAATTCTGGCATATCAGCGGAACTAGGAACTGTTTGAGTGTACTTAATATTTTACTCGGGAAACGCGGAGGTAGACATGCCGTTACGCTGCCATCGAAGCCAATATCAGCAGCTGTCACAGTTCGAGAGGTGTAGAATCATCGGGATGATGGAAGCTGGGTGGTTAGCTCGGCGAGCAGCTCGTCAGGTTGGCCGTTCTGATTTTTCTTTGAGGAGGTGTTCGACCCAGTGGACATGCGACATGCGACGGAGGACGTGGGCACCACCCCTCCACCACAGGTTAATTGGTGTAGCACCACGTCCACCTTTATCTAAAACAACCCCTGAAGCCACACAAGGGCCCCACACTGGCGCCCAAACCCAACGCCTAATTCACCCCGGTGGCGGTCCTACTGACCAAAACTGCCCCCGGGAGTTCACTCCATCCTACCGCCCGGCCCAGTATTTATTAAATCTTAGAAATAATATAAAGATGGCCTTACAAGGGCTACTCATATGATTACATGCATTTTCTGGTTTTACATACAGATTTTGCTTTCTGGCACATTATATTGCTTTCTAGTACATTATAATTCTGTTTGTTACATTGTTATTCGATTATTACATATGATTGTCTGTAATTACTGATACATATAGTACAGTTATTGGATTTCTGTTTATTAGTTCGGTTCATTGGTAGTAGTTCATGTGTTGTAAGCTTTGAGACATTCATAGTGTCGGCCATCCTCGGGTTCCTGCTAAACTTATTTGCTGCAGTTTTATATTCATATCCTGTTGTGAACGTTTGCTTTTGCACCTGTAATGGTGCTTGCTATCAATAGAAACTTATTTACATATTTACACCATTACATAACTTTCTTTCCACATTGCGGCAACACTTGTAATGTTGCTTGCTAGACTGAGGAGGCTTAATTACATATTTGCACTATTTGTGCTGAAATCAATTTGCGACGCACTCGATTAATACTTTTGCATCCATCATATTTACATATTTACATACGCGGAGCATATTACATATTACAAGCGATGCTTATGAAATCTATTTACATATTTACATTCTTGAGTATTCTCTTAAATACTAGATGTATAATCTTTACTGATACCATTGGGTCTTATGATTCCGTAAGATTTCTTATATTAAGGATGGCCTATATGCGCTATATGCACATTTTCGAGTATACAGTGCACATTTTCGAGTACATATGTGATAATGCTGTGTGCCACTAAATTGGAGTACACTTGAAAACACACTTGATTAACACGCTTGCTTAATAAACACATTTGCACTGAGCATATTTACATGTATATAGCGTTGTACTTTGAGGGGGATGCACTGTACATTGCTTGCTTGCACCACTCTACATTTCTGTTTGCATTGCTTGTTGAAGGTATGACTCATGCACATTTATATAGTATTACTCGCGAGCTTATTATATTTATTTACATATTTACTTTCTTAATACTCTCATTGATTCTGGGTCTATAATTTTTACTGCTGACATTAAATCTCATAGTTGCATAGGGTATTTTATTTTGAGGATAACATACGCTTTATGTTACGGAGCTCAATTTGGCAGAAATCCAGATTAAGTTCCGCTAATTTGTCCATTAGCTGCACAATCTTTTTAATTACGTGTCGTTGCTTAATCAGATATTTACAGAACGGCTGTCTGTTATTATCTGGTAGTCTAATGTGGAGACCCTCAGTCAGCGGGCATGTCTCCAAGTAATGCTCTGGCGATCCCGGTCCTCCACATGCGCACTGACTTGTATTGCAGAAACCACGTTTGTAGAAATAGTCAGGAAAGGGACAGTGCCCTGAGATAAACCTTGCGAGCTGCGTGTTTGCTATATTTCTGTCTGTGTCCACATAATCACAGAAGTAATGGGTCCTCCTCCCTGTGTTGCTCTCGTCCCATTCACATTGCCACTTCCCCATGGCTTTCAATCTCAGCGTACGCTTGAAGTAAGAACGCGGCCATGGTATAACTGTCTCTGCTATTGCTGTTTCTGTGGTGGCCTCCTTGGCAAACTGATCTGCCATTTCATTCCCTTCATGGCCCGCGTGTGCTTTTATCCATTCTAATGTGATCTTAAAATTTGGATTATTTCTAAGGGCCTTCTGTATCTCTTGAATAATTTCAGAGGGATGGTCGGGGTTCCAAATAGCATGTAATGTTAACAAGCTGTCAGTTTTTACTGTGGCCTGCCTGCATCTTATGGAATGTACATAGTGGATTGCTTGCAATTTGGCCAAGGCTTCACATTGGAAAACGCTGTTGTTTTGTCTGAGCCGGCCCTTCCATTTTTCTATGATGATCCCCTGCCTCATGGCGGCGTAGGCACAGCCCACTTTCTCCTCCAACTTTGACCCGTCCGTGGAAGCTGTCAGGTCAAGTGGCTGGTTATTATCCTTAGGCTTCACCGAGACGTATAGCCCTCTTCCTTTAGCCGCTGGGTGTACATCCAACGGGTTGCAGCTTTCCTCATACTCCTCAGGGGAGTAAATTTCTTCATAAAATGTGACCATTTTTTTGAGTTGTAGTACTTGCTGTCGTGCCGCCACCTCCTCAGCACGGATGTGCAGGGGGAGTAAGCCTGCCAGCACATTAATTTCGTCGCTTGAAGTGGTGCGATAGGCCCGGGTAATACCCAATGCAAAGGGTCGTTGAATGGCATTAAGGTGTTTAACCTTTCTCCTTTGCATTGGGTAGGCCCATACTGCAGCAGCATACGTGACTATTCTTTCTACCACTGTGGAATACAGCACCTTTTGTATGTGGGGGTTCAGTCCCCATTTATATCCATAGAACATCTTCATTTGTCGAGCTATTGCAGTTGTCCTTAGTTTAAGGCTTTGCACGTGGGGGATCCAATTCATTTTTTCGTCAAAAATGACGCCAAAGTATTTGAGTTCTGACACTATCTTTATCCGCTCTCCATTAAATTTTATTGTGGGCCTGCGTGACGTCATTTACAGGGCGACGACCTGGTCAGACCAGTCGTCGAGACGACCGTCACATCATACAACATGCACGCGTAGAGCCAACTGCCTCATTGGCCGCTATCCAGACACAGGCAGCTGCTTCAATACGGAATCCTGTGTCTTCCCGAACCATCCCAAAGCGCCTGGTTTGAGGGACATCCAGTATAGTAGCACCCATTACGTGTGCTGCAACTACACCCACCCGACGACGCCTCCGTTTGGAGTGATTTCGCGCACAACAGGATTGGACTTTAACGGAATGGAACCAGGTCACCTTCAGCGACGAATTTAGATTCAATTTGACCAGTGATGACAATCGCTTTCGTGTGTGGAGTATTCGTGGTGAACGCCTCAATCCTAGCTCCGCTTTACAGCGACAGACCGTTCCCACAGTTGGTGTGACGGTAAGGGGTGCCATTGCTTACGATACACGGTCACTCCTAATATTGATCCATGGCACAATGGCAGGCCAGCGGTACGTCCATGACATCCTTCAGCCACATGTGTTGCCACTCATGGCAGGGCACCCAAGAGCCTGTTTTCAACAAGACAATGCTCGGCCACACACAGCACGGATCTCACAAGACTGCCTTCTGCACATTACCACCCTTATCTGGCCTGCTCGATTCCCAGATTTGTCACCAAGCGGGCACATCTGGGATCATTTGGGATGGCGAGTTGGACAGCCTACGAGATTAGCCGAAGTAGAGGCGCATTTACAGCAACTGCGTAACGATATGTTTCAGGACACCGTACGGAACTTGTATGCCACAATGCTCGCTCGTATTGCATCGTGCATTCGCGCTACAGGTGGTTTAACAGAGTACTAAAACTTCCGTTCATGTGTACTTTTTCTGCAATAAATTATCCTTTTTTCTTTGATTTTCTAATCACTTACGTATATCAAAGTAGTAATTATATATGTTTCAGGACACCGTACGGAACTTGTATGCCACAATGCTCGCTCGTATTGCATCGTGCATTCGCGCTACAGGTGGTTTAACAGAGTACTAAAACTTCCGTTCATGTGTACTTTTTCTGCAATAAATTATCCTTTTTTCTTTGATTTTCTAATCACTTACGTATATCAAAGTAGTAATTATATATGTAAAATTTCGTTTAATTTTGACAACTCTTTCTTGGTACGCAAATTTTTATGGCAATGGTTGTATTTTAATGTTAACAAAACGAATCCTGTACTTTCGATTAAAAAATATTGCCCGTTTTTTGCATATCAGTTTTCGCGTATACTTTATACGGTATAAAACTTTAGATAGTCTCCTTTATTTCGTATCAAGAAATGTTCTATTTCTCATCTTTTGAATGGAACTGCATTGTCTCTTGGAGATGAAGCGGTGGTTTTCTAATGTTTTCTGTCACAGCTGGAAAAATTTTTGCATGTTTATTACTTTTATGCGTTGCAGCAACGTAATTCCGAACGTAGATTGGAAATTTCAGTGCCAACAATTCTGCATTTAATGTATAGTGTGCGAATATATAGGAAAATTCCAAAATTATTTTATAGTAATAATTTTCACAGCAGTATGGCAATCCAGACTTGTTTCTTTAACTAAAAGAACTAAAAGGCAAAAGTTAGCAATTTGACCATTTTATTGTGAAAAGTGTTTTCCTGGAATATAACTCCAGTTTTTATTTTTTCCATTCACGAGGATCTAACAGGCTAAGAATGAGCACCTAACCCAGGGATGTTTCATATAATTTCTTTAAATATAGTACAGGGCGATAATATCGTATGTGATCAATATGAAAAGTAATACAACGCACATAAGTGCTTCGACAAAAATGCTGTTTCCAGTCTAATGTCCCATCAGGGACAAACGCCCGTTTCTGCTCATTAATAACCAAATGCGAAAGGAATACAAAAAAATAAAAACTATTGTAGAGACGTAAAATGATAAAAAGAGGAAAAGATGATACTAAAATAAGTGTAATCTCAGAGGAAGTGAGTGGGCTATGGTCGGGGGAGGAGAATCTTAGGAGTTTCATATTTGAAACGGTAAAATTCCTTTATTAACCCATTAATCGCCAAAACTACAAAGAATGTTTCTTTTCTCATGAAAATAATAACAAATATCAAATTAAACATTTAAAACATAAATTTACATTGAAAATAAAAAAAAAATGCTCTCACCTGTGGAAAACGCGAGTGTTGCGTTCGCGCAACGTCAGCGGAATAAGACTACGGATGTTTAGTGAGTAGGATTGTACTCTTGTGATGTTTCTTTTGAGTGGAGCGCAGGTTTACTTTTTTGCTGTATAACGTTTTATAAATCTACCAAATCACTTTACTTTTAATTAATTTAATATTAAAATATACATTGTATTTCTTTTACAAATACAGATTATTTCAATTGAAAGATTCAAGCATGACAAGCTTGATTACAATCATGATGTAAAGATACATTACATACTTCGCATCTATAAACAGTCTGGCTATGGTACTCTTTATAACAGTCTTTTGTTATCAACGGACTTTACGATAAAGTGTCTACCATCTCCATACAATGGTTTTTGAATGCTGAATTTACTAGGTCTTCCTGTTGCTGATCTATTTCTGGCTGATTCTACACTCTGAATAGGAGTTTGCAAAAGGAATAATGCATTCTCGCGTCTGAAATCTAAAAGAGAC
The DNA here is from genome assembly GCF_044657685.1 of Stegodyphus dumicola. Lineage (NCBI taxonomy): Eukaryota > Metazoa > Arthropoda > Arachnida > Araneae > Eresidae > Stegodyphus > Stegodyphus dumicola. The sequence goes on along the minus strand of NC_140772.1, from coordinate 11,734,917 downwards.
TTTATATTTCCAGTAGTAAAAAGTGATGATATTTAGTAAGTTTAGATACGGTCTCACCTCATATAATTTATCAGTATTGTCAATTTGACCATCGTCAAATGCAAATTCTGCTTCATATTCCTGTACTGCAAACGTGATATCGATTCTCGTACAACAGGTAAAGAAATGTCCTTATCAAAAGACCAATACATTTTTTCTTGAGCTAAAGAATGATATCCTGTAAGCAATAATATTCCAATAAATCATCTCATATAGGTTTCAGATGCAATAAATTCTGGGCATTTTTTTTTTGTTTGTTTGTTTTGTTTTCTCGCTGAGCGTATATATTTGTCTGTTCAACGAGAAGAGAGTAAATGTCTGAACTAAAATGAAAATCGAAAATCTGCGCACTAGTTTTGCCTTGTATTTTGTCTTTTATAATTTCTCTTCTATCTCTTTCTTCATGTTGTTCCTGTGACATAACTAACAGTTTCTTTTTTATCCACTTCAAGATTTCAGTCTTCTGCTTTTTAAACTTTTAGTATGACTATAACTGCTTTTAGAAGAAACTTACTTCTTACGTGAATTTCAACTTCCCCAGCAGTATCATTTGGTAAAATATCATTATCATTATTTAAAACATTGCCATTCCTTTCTTGTTCGTCACTAGATTCTGCAATTTCTGGGGGAACAACAACAATATCAGTTTCATTCTGGTCATTATTAACATTATCATCATCTGTTTCTTCATCAAAAAACCTTTGAAGGGTATGGCTTCTTCTAATGTAAGATACCTTCTTCTAGGCATTTCTAAACAACCAGGACATGAACCAGAACATCGAAAAGAAGGAGTGAAAAAGGAGATCGACTACCCGTTTCCTGCTGACGTTGCGTCAGCGCAACACTTGTTTTCCTTTCCTTTCCAACTCAAATTTAAACATCTGACTGATGTAATGTTCTGATAAACGGTGACCTTGACTAAAAATAGATCACTCATAAAGACGGCGATTCATTCTTTAAATATTTTCAGCAAAAATACCCGGTCGAAAATTTTGCTTAAATTTTGTTAAGTATGAGATTAATTATTATAAACAAAATGATAGTTGAAGGCAAATATTTTTTACAGATATAATCTTCATAATATTCCCTACACAAAATCATCTGCTGGTATAAAATATCTTAGGTAGTTATATTTATATACGCATTTATTTTGACCGTTGCGTGAACTCAACACCAGCGGTTAATGGGTTAACAAAAATAAATTGTTGTATGTTACATATCCAGTCTGTTAAAGCAGGATTTGTAAACATTGCAAGAATACGATTAATCATTTAAAGTGTCAATTGTTTCAAGCAACTAGTAAATGTTTTCCCACAAAGCTAAGCATAAAATTAATTTCGGTAATATAAGAAAACATTTTTGAATGAACGTGATTCTGAAGGGCATTTGTCAGTTATATTCGAGTATTTCGTAAATTGTATATCTGATATTCGAACTAAAATTGGTTTGGTAATCGCGAATAAATATGTCACTGCGCAGTTAGGGAGGAGCCTTGCAAAAATTTAGCATCTTTCAGAGATGATATTTTGTCACCATACAGAATCTGAAGTGTAACACAGGATGGCGTCTAAATGAGGTTATCTCTAAATTTTGAGTTAAATTTTTCCCTGTGATGGTGAAATTGGCTGTTATGTCGAGGGTCATACTGCAAGGAACTCCTTTGATACTGCCCCTTGATGATACGTGTTCTCTGCTTGGCAAAAGAAATCGAATTTACCCATTATCGAAGTAGAACAGTCTTCACATTTGTTAATTTTCTTGAAATTATCACAACGAAATTGTTGCTCACACGCCTGAAGGTCATTGGATTGAGGTAAATTATAGTAATGCAACAGAGAACCGATATTATCCTTAAGAGCGATAGCGTATGCTTCAATACCGATACGTTTCAAATTTTCGATGAGCAAGTCAACACGTGCACAGTGCGAAGCATCACATTTTGAAACATCCAGAGATAATAATTTATCCAAATAATTATGGTCGAACATCTTATTATTCGGGAATAGCCAAAATGTCTGAAGTGTCACACGAAAAAATTAGTAGAAGATTACACATCCAGGTACATAGTATCTTCATACGAAGAGCACGAGGTATCGGCCTACGAACTAGGTCTGGTGCCATTTTAGCTCGTAAAATTCGAAGAATGTCCCAGCGGGAAAATTCAATATCTATGGCCGAAATAATATTCATAGTAATCCAAAAATATCGCAGCAATTAAACACAGCAAAACGATCACTCACAAAAATGCAAAACAGCAAGGATCGCAACAGGCATAAATACCCAGGCGACGGTGGGGAGCTATGTAGCGAAATGCGGCATGAATCTTCGAGCGCGCACGTAAAAGAAATCTTGAAACCAAGCCTATGCTCTGACCGTCTTAAAGGGCCACATAAAAAGCGGTCCTCAACTAAACATAATTCAGCTTTTGAAGGCATAAATCAATTTTTATCCAAAAATATTAAAATCTTCAACCCGCTCCAAATCAAACATGTGCTTTACATTTTTATTAGCTTTTGTGGAGGGCATAAAACTGTAGAAATAATTTAAGGACAGAACTTAGTAAACAAATTAATACAAAAATAGAATTTATTCATAAGCCACCGCTCTGCCTTAAAAAGACAAAGCAGTTTCATTTAAAACAAAATGTTTATTTATTGTTATGCGTTGTAGTTCGCAATTTTAATAATGTATGTACCTCAAGAATGTACGAAAAAACCGCTGAGTAAGAAATTGGTAATAACTTTTCTCATAATAATAATAATTTCAAATTTGAAATAAACTTTTAAAAATCTATAGCAATATCGTATCGAAACCTGTTTCCATGTCACATGTATTGCATGAAGAAATGTGAAATTTGAAGAACTAATTTTCCTAAATATTTAATACTCGAATCCGTATAAGTTGCATGCATTTGTTTTAGTAAAGTGTTATGACAGATTTTTTTAAAAGCTGTCGGAGACAAATGATAATATTTCTCGACAGTAATGAACGAGAATACCATGCATTTGTTTAAAAACAGAAACGAAGTATTTGTGAGATTTATTCAACATCCAAGTCTTAATTTTAATAGTTTTATATTATGTTTCTCTACTAGCCAGGTATAGTTTAAGTGTCTCAATTGGGTATCAAAACGTGTGTGTGAAAACACTGATCCGCACTTTGTTACTAGATATTTTTTCCTTAAATTTAGTTTTTTTTATATCAACGTGTCTGTAGTCAATGTGTATATTGTATTAATTCGGGAAGTTCCCTGATTCTTTAAACATGAGTATACAAGCAGCAGTGAAAGTAAAAAATAATTATGAAAACAAAATAGTCTACAACAATTTTAATGCCAAGTCATAAATAATCAAATGAATAACTTCAAATTTCTGAATTTGTTTAATATCACAATTTTCAGCTCCGGTTTTGGTGAGAATCGAAATAATATAAATTTGGATTCAAAATCATGAAAATCCTCAGGATTTTCACGATTTTGTTCTTACAAATCCTTGACATGATAAATAGTATCATAATAATGCTAAATAACTGACGAAAAATGCATTTGCTGGCTCTGTAAGATTACTTGGATGGCCTCTAGGTTCAGACCAATAGCTTTTAAGATTAGTGTTTTTGAGCAGAATGAAACATTAATTTTTAACAGAGTTTTGGTCTAATAGATCATGGTATCGATCTATTAGGCTTTGCTGTATTTGCAGCACGAAGATCATATTCATTTTGTTAGTCTGTCACAGCTCAAACAGCACGGTAACCTAATCTGCAAACTAAGTTCGCTTGAGATGAGTAAATCTTGTTAGAAAGCTAAACTATTTGTGAAAACTGCATCTAACGTCTATCATTCAAATTTACTTTAACTTGTTGACGAATTTCTGGCCTTAAAAGATATGTAACTGGAATCAGAAAACAAGTTTGATGAAAAAACAAATAACCCACATAGCACAAAAACATGCCTGGGATATCCCGAAGATGTTGCTCGCGGGATATGCGCACATCCTCAGGATATAGCGGAATATCTCTCGAACCTCCTAAACACCTCCTCCAGAGTTCTTAGTGTCACATCCCAGTATATCCTCAGGACATCCTAACTAAGTCCCATCGACAGCGTACGGCATGTTATTAGGATATGAACTCCTACTTACTACATCCTCAGGACATCCCACTCACCTCCTAAACACATCCCATTATATCCTAAAAACATCCTATCTATGTCCCATCAACAGCGTATGTGATGTTGTTAGGATTTAAAGTCCTACTTACTACATCCTCAGGACATCCCGCAATATCCCAGTTACCTCCTAAACTCATCCTCCCGAGTGCTTAATGTCACATCCCAGTATATCCTTAGGACATCCTATCTAGGTCCCACCGACAGCGTATGTGATGTTATTAGGATATGAACTCCTATTTACTACATCCTCAGGACATCCCACTCACCTCCTAAACACATCCCATTATATCCTAAAAACATCCTATCTATGTCCCATCAACAGCGTATGGGATGTTGTTAGGATTTAAAGTCCTACTTACTACATCCTCAGTACATCTCGCAATATCCGAGTTTCCTCTTAAACTCATTCTCCCGAGTGCTTAATGTCACATCCCAGTATATCCTTTGGACATCCTATCTAGGTCCCACCGACAGTGTATGGGATGTTATCAGGATTTTAAATACTAATTACAATATACCTTTGACCTCTTAAATACATACTGTCAACTGCTTAGTGTCACATCCCAGTATATATACAGAGAAAACTTCCAGTGAAAGTATGTGAAGGTGTTGTGATGATCTAAAACCTAATTATTTTACACAGATAGTCTCAAATCCTTCTCCTATGGTTACTATCGAAAAATCAGAAATGTTGAAAATATTTATACAACTTATTTTGTTTTCAAATCTGAATTTGTGAATATATTAAAACTGAGCAAGGAAATTAAAATGAATTATTAATACAAAATATTATAACTGAAAATTTTGCTATTATTTTTAAGATATTAAAAATCTTTCGATCATTTTCAAACATCCAATAGCCCTCAAATTGAAGTATTCATAATTAAATTATTTTACAAAATCAGTTTCTAATTTCAGTTAATTGGAATTAAAAATTTAATAATAAATTAGCCATTTAATAATCTTTACATAAATGAATCATCCTTTTTAAAACATGGAAAGAATTTTTAGTGTTTTGATGAGACTGTTGGGATTGTTAAAAGGAGTAAATTGTACTTTTAAAACTAAATCAATTCCTATCCACAGCATAAATAAATATGTTTTCGTAACATGAGAATGCTGCAGGCTTTTTTATATATTTAATATTTACTTGTAAAAATTATGTTCTTGACATTATATTAACAATGCTTTACATCATTCAAAAGGTAACTCAAGGAGCTCATTTAAAATTTTAACTTTCTGCTCACACAATTAAAAAAAAAAAAAATCTGAAAAGCCTCAGATTTTAGCATGCACTCAAAAAGGCTCAAAGTTTATAAGTGCATAGATTATCAATGCAGATGGGGCAGTGAAAATACCAACACATTTTATAAGATACTGACACCAGAAAGTTATATATCTTCTATATATTTGAAAAGTGAAGAAATATATCATGTAATTATATAAAAATATTAAAGGTTTCTATTTAGATATATCATGAATTAAATGCATTTTAAATCATCAGATTAAAAAGTAAAAAGAGTACATTGTTAGGAACTGTGTGTATTACTTTTAAACAGATTGGCTTGTTAATCGACAGTAGATCAGAGTTTAAAGGTAAATATGTTAAATTTTGCCAAATGGCAAGACTTGAATGAAACGCGAAACAAATTTACGATTGACGACATGAACACAGAAACACAGAAAAACTCCAAAAGAAGATCTACTGTTTACCATGCAATTAAGGCACTTTATTCTGCAATCAACTCTACCAATTATTAATTTTTCTAAGTATATTAAGTTCACTCTTTCTGCTCAATATGTGCTGTGAAAAATTTTCCATAAATTTATTAAATTATTTTATTTCGAGGTGAGCTGTTATCCCAACTCTCAATGTCAACGAGAATGTTTAGTTCATTTTTTATTCGGTCTCAAAAGAGAAATCAAAATACGCGGATTTATGTACGTGTATTTATGAATCAAAATACATGAGAAATCGCAGTGAGAAAAAGCACTGCTACCTTAATCTGTGATTATATATAACAAATTCAGTGAATTATAGTTAACAAATAGTGAAAATATTTATATTTCTGAAATATTTCATATATAACATTTTCAGTTTCGCATATGTGGCAGTTTGAGAATTTTTTTAAGTATATCAATTTTTTTAAATGTCTAAAATTTTTTGTATTTTCAAGGAAAGCTTATTCTTTCACCTTTAGTGTATAAGTAATGGTAATTTACCAGATAAAATTACGTAATGGGGAATACAGAAAAATATCTAACCACTTACTTTTGTGACTTCATCTGCAGAGAGACTAAAAATGTAGTTCAGCTAAATCTGTTATAATAAATATTTATAATAATGCTAAATCCTGCAATAACTATTAATATGACAAATTTTTGTAAACCTATTTATTTGGATGAAAAATAAACACATTCAGAAATTTATGGCACTATATTATGGTTAACAGAGGAAAAACACTTTTCAAAATTCAAAATAGTTTTTATAAATCCAATTTATCACATTTTCCTTAAATTCCTGAAAAATAATCTTATATCCATGTAAAAGAGGAATATGTATTCATATGTATATAAAAACTCTAAATACTGGTGATAAACTGAATCTTTGCCATTGCCAAAAATAAATAAAATGCAATTACTACATGTGAATATAATCCATAATTTAATTTAAACAAATGACTATTAGAATGCAAATTAAGGGAAGCTTTTAAAATATTTTAACATATAGTACCTATAGACAGAGTAGCCATTATTTGACTATTCGATTATAGAAAAATAAACATGGGGGATGCCTTTTAAAATTTTTTATGTCAGAAATTAAACTCAACCTACCAGCTGAACCATATGAGCAGTTTTATCAGTCAGCCACTGGTATTTAACCTAGACAACGATTCAACATATAAAGTTGCCAAAATATGGAGAGAAACAAAATTATGATAATCACATCTTACCTAATCATAAAATTTAATGTGTAGGCAAGTCTAAAAAGAGTGAGAAGGAATTTGTTTTGCAACACAAAGTAAAGCTGTCTTGCAGGAGCAAAAAAACTTGTCTCATGAGATAGTAAAAAATAATTAACTGCATCTGGTAACATTTATATGACAACACATAAGTAATTGTTAGCTACGTGCAGAAAATAAAATCTGGCATGATAAGCAAAATGCAATTTTAAACTTTTGAGTTTAACTGCAGAAATCTACGAAAGACGTATATTTTATGTTGTAGGAGTAGTAAATGAAGATGCGGCTAATCTTTACTGTATGGTACACCTTGTTTTTTGTCTGAAAAAATCGCCAAGTGGTATTGATTGTTCGTGAAATCTGGAAGCCCATTGCGACAAATAAGTTTTTCCGTAACCGTAATGTTGATAATGTTGGCGAACATAGCCTTTGGGAAAACAATAAGTTTTTGTCAATATAAAGGGCTTATTTCTGGAAATATTGCCAACGTGTTGTGAAAAATTTAGTTTTGGATTACATTTTGTAATAGTAACCCTTTTGTACGAACCCGTGTTTTTGGTTCTTACCATTCTTTTCAATTGCTATGTTTGGTTGCACGTAAGTGGTATGGTTTTGTATTTTGAACTTGCTATTATTTTGGTGTGGCTACCATCGTTTGAGTATGTCTGAGGTGAATAACAGACGATGAATTTAATTGAATTGCTTACCTGGAGGATAGAGGAAATGGTGGTGGGAAGCCTAAACGTATGCATGTGAAAAAAAAAGGTATGTTAAAAAAATGACGCTTCATTTATTTATTCGTCTCTATGTGCTAATTTTTCTTAAAAGATTTGTTTAATATTTTTATGTTAGAAAATATGTATTTTTGGTAACTTATTCCTCTCTTTTTGTGTATTTTTGGTTGTCTCTGTGCAGATGAAGTCACAAAGGTAAGTGGTTAGATATTTTTCTGTATTCCCCATTACGTAATTTTATCTGGTAAATTACCATTACTTATATACTAAAGGTGAAAGAATAAGCTTTCCTTGAAAATACAAAAATTTTTAGACATTTAAAAAAAAAAATCTCAAACTGCCACATATGCGAAACTGAAAATGTTATATATGAAATATTTCAGAAATATAAATATTTTCACTATTTGTTAACTATAATTCACTGAATTTGTTATATATAATCACAGATTAAGGTAGCAGTGCTTTTTCTCACTGCGATTTCTCATGTATTTTGATTCATAAATACACGTACATAAATCCGCGTATTTTGATTTCTCTTTTGAGACCGAATAAAAAATGAACTAAACATCCTCGTTGACATTGAGAGTTGGGATAACAGCTCACCTCGAAATAAAATAATTTAATAAATTTATGGAAAATTTTTCACAGCACATATTGAGCAGAAAGAGGGAACTGAATATACTTAGAAGTATTAATAATTGGTAGAGTTGATTGCAGAATAAAGTGCCTTAATTGCATGGTAAACAGTAGATCTTCTTTTGGAGTTTTTCTGTGTTTCTGTGTTCATGTCGTCAATCGTAAATTTGTTTCGCGTTTCATTCAAGTCTTGCCATTTGGCAAAATTTAACATATTTACCTTTAAACTCTAATCTACTGTCGATTAACAAGCCAATCTGTTTAAAAGTAATACACACAGTTCTTAACAATGTACTTTTTTTACTTTTTAATCTGATTGATTTAAAATGCATTTAATTCATGCTATATCTCATTAGAAACATTTAATATTTTTATATAATTACATGATATATTTCTTCACTTTTCAAATATATAGAAGATATATAACTTTCTGATGTTTGTGTATTTTTGGCGAATTTTTTCTTGTAAACATGATATTTTTAACTTTCTGGTTTTCTTAAAGTGAAAATAGATCAATGTGTACATGGGCAAAGTTAAGGCAGTGCACAATACCTAGTTTGTGCAGTTTTCTGTTTTTTTTTTCAAGTTAAAATAGGTCGATGTGTACATGGACACCAAGTTTGTGTATGTCTTTGACTTCTTATTTTGATTTTGTGTAACGGCCATCTTGAAATTTGTGCCGATTCTTCCAGGTGACGATCTTGATATAAAAGAAGAAACGATTCGCCAAGGGTTACCGTAGAGTAAATTTTTACCAAAGATGTTCTACCATAATCACCATTTCAGTGGTTTAAACACTAGTGGAACAGTATGCTGAGATGAAGATTTGAGTTTTGTTTACACAGCATGATTGTTTAGGCACTCCAGCCGTTACGGTGAACAAGATTATAATAAACATAGCCAAAACAATTATCTATAAATATCGACGTATAAAACTGCATGAACTAATATATTTCTTATGCTAGTATGTACAGTCTACGGAGTGACAATTCCCTGGTACAGGCAAGTCCGACAAGGCCCGGTCGTTACAAAAACATAATACAAAAATTTCACCCTTTGTTGAAATTTATCGAACTTCTTAGTAGCTGAGTTTAAGGTCATGTACGTGTCATTCACAATCATTTCCGGAATTTATCCCTCCATCTTTTCTCAGAAACTGAGTACCCGGGCTTCCCAGGCCCGAGACGCTCGCTAGCATTGTCATTTAAAAATGTGAAAGATGTGAGGCAGTTGCAAAATTGTCACGCTATATGATTTATGACGATGAAATGAAAAGATTACAGAAACTATTAGCCGAAATGTTGACTGGTGAAGATTCAGTTAATGAAGAAGACGAAGAAATAATTGATGAAGAACAGTTTAGTGATCACCAATCGAATTCTGAAGAGACATTAGATTCAAGCGATGAATCTAGTAATGAATTCAGTATTTCTGTTTCCGTGAATTGATATCTTGGCAAAGATAGCCATCAAATTTGAAAGGTAGAAAGCTGCTCGACACAAGAATATTACAGAAATCAGATCATTTATCTGTCTTCTTTATTTTGTAGGATTTTGTTTTAAAATACAAGGCTTCTCACGTAAATGTTGCGAAGTTTGGGCGACTGACGGGACAGGGCTTGACATTTTTCATCGAACAGTGTCTCATAAACTTTTTTTAATCCTAATGACATGTTTGGGATTTGATGACATAAGAGATCGTCCTTCTAGAAGAGAAATGGATAAACTGGCTCCGATAAGAAATGATTTTGAAATGTTCGTTGAAAATGCTGGCGAATACATCACAACTGACGAAAAATTAGAACCTTTTATAAGAAGATGCTCCTTTCTTCAATACATTCCAAGTAAACCTGCAAAATATGGAATTAAAGTTTTTGCTGTTTTTGATGCAAGGACATTTTGTACTTCAAATCTTGAAATTCATGCAGGAACACAACCCAAACGGTCGTGCAGCTCAGAAAATGGTCTTGATAAAGTAGTCAAGAGGTTTAGAGAACCTATTTTGAATCCAGGGCGCAACCTTACCGTGTACAACTGGTTTACCAGTTATACCTTGGCAAAGGATCACCTTGAAAAAAAAAATTACGCTCGTGGGAACTATCAGAAAAAATAAAAAAGAACTGCCAATATATTTTACCTGTGGCAGAAAGAGAAGTTTATTCATCATTATTTGGATTTCAAAGAAATATGACATTAGTTTCCTACACACCAAACAAAAGTAAATGCGTTGTTCTATTGTCCACCATGCATAATGACAGAGCCATCGACGTTTCGACTGGAGAAGCAAATAAAAGAAACAGAAATTATGACTTTTTATGATTTAGCAAAGGGTGCTATAGATGTAGTAACCATTTATAGTACTGCTAGAATTAGCAACAGATGACCAATGGCAGTATTCTTCAGTATGTTCAACATTGCAGCTATGAATGCTAGAATATTATTGTTATCTTCGAGGACGCCAGTAGTGCAATATAGGAAACGAAGTTTATTTATCAAAGAATTTGCATTAGAACTTTTCAAGGATCACATTCAAGAAAGAAACTCGCAGCAAAATTTTCACGCGAATTGAGTGAAAAATTAAATTGCAGATATAAGGAAGATTGGGAAGGACACTCGCCAAAAAAAAAACGAGTGTTCCAGGGAAAGTCCTAGCGTAAAGGACCGAAAACCACAAATTTGCTGCGCTAAGTGAGAGAAAAATGTTTGCGGTAAACACAGCGCGATTTTTTGCACAAAAATGTGAAATGTAAGTTTTTTTTTGAAAATATTTCTGTAAAAAATTTAATATTACATAAATTAGTACTAAATTTCGTTTGCGCACAAAAAGAAATCAGTCTGAATTTTTCTGTTAATGATAAATAATTTCAATCTTAAAAAAGTTTCAAAATACAATTTTTTTAGAATTATTAAATTCAAAGTATATTTTTATATTTTATATACTTTTTATTATTTAAATTTTTTCTTCGATTACACAAATAATTTTATTTTTATTTCGTTAAGAAATAACGCTTCGGGCCTACGGAGCCCGACGCGCGTCCTCGCGTAGCTAAAAGCAGTGCGCGTCTTCGCGGGTTAACAGCTTGAAATAGCATTCTTTCTATAGACAACAAGTTACTCATTTAACAAGTCTTCTACGTCCAATATTGCGTTATGCTTGCCCTGTCTGGGCTTATTCTAGTAGATCCTTAAGGAAGAAATTGCAAACTGCACAAAACGGGGTTTTGAGAGTTACTAATGTTTCATGGTACCTTCGGATTTACAGATTTGCATGCTGAATTAAAAACTGACCACATTGGAACCTTTTACTATCGCCTTGTTGTATTATTTGAAATTTACTATTATTTGAAATTCTATAAAGACATAGAGTTTATTAACAACACTGCAATTAAAATTTATGATTACGACGCAATGATCAATGTAATATCAAAAGGCCTATGGCCGTTCTTAGTTACACTCTTGATTAAGCTTAACTGCACCATGGCTACCTTATATATAGTATGATTTTGTATTGTATGTAACTGTTTACTTTTAACTTCAGCTCCTTACTTAATTTATTCTATGATTATGATCACATTTTTTAATAATGCTGACTTGGTCTTGCATTTACCAAATTTTTGCATGACAATTTTCATGTGTTCATTTATTATTGTTCCCACTGGCTCGACGGAGTTTGCAGCTTTTCTGGACGGCATTTTCATCACCGAATCATGTATGCTTGTTACAAATATTCATCTTACAAATATTCATCAAGTCATTTATTAAGGCCATTATAAGTAATTATTTGAAAAAAACCCTTAAGATATCCTGGGCATATTTATATAATACTATAAGTTGTAACTTTGTATTGTATCCGAAGTGGCATATTTTTATTTGGGGATAGGGTCTAAGACCCAGGCACCTCGGTGCTACACCATCACTCGTTGAGTAATATGTTAAAAGATGCCTAACACTCACAAAGACCTCACAAAACCTGAGTACTATCAGCCCTCTTTTCGATGCGAGCAAAATTTTGAAAAGGTTATCCATGCCAGAATACATCTTTTTTTGACAGACTTCCAGCACAGCAATTTGGCTTTAAAAAAAATCTCTGTGACGAAGCAGTTGGTGCGTCTGACAGAATTTATTAGAGGCGCCTTCCATAATAAACAATGTGTTGTCTTAGTCATGATAAACGTGGCTAAAGTGTTCGATAGCGTCGGCCCGAAGGTTAATTTTCAGGCTTATTTAAGCTCCAGTTCTCTAAGGAATTAACGCTAATTGTGAGTTTATTTATCACTGAGAACATTTCATATCTGAATTTCATATACTTTGAACAGGAAGCAGGTGTGCACTAATGACGGTCAGATGTCAGTTTGATGTCCCATATTGTACACTACTACATATTTGAAATGATAAAATTATTTTATTAACAAAGGCAAATATTGTGTGTAATATATCCAATTTGTACAGAGTAGAATTTGTAAAGTGCAGGACTATGTACAAAGCAGAATGTTTAAACAGTGTAAGAATACAAGCAATCCTTTAAACTGTCCTGAGTCACAAACCACTAATAAAACTTTTCCCGCTAATCTGATAAAATTAATTTCTAAAATATAGGAAAACTTATACGCATGAAAGTGTTTGTGGAGATAGGATATTTTTCAATTATATGCTATTTTGTAAAGTATAAGTCTGATACCCGAATTAATATTGGTTTGGTAATCGCGAGTAAATATTTTTACAGTCACGGCGTAGTTAGGGAGGGGCCTCGTAAAATGAATATTAGAATTATGCGTATACTCTTGAGAAATTTCAGACAACATTCAAAGATGATATATTATGAAGGTTTGTCACAAGGGGTGATTAATAGTTATTAAATTCATTTTATCGCTTAGGCTATGAAGCAGATATTTTAATTTTTTCCGTTTAATTAAGATATTGTTAAAATGTTTGCATATCAGTATAAACTTGTGTTCAATTCTCATATTAAGCAGTATCATGAATGAATAACTTTATTTACCAGTCGACAATGCAAGTTTTTAATTTTCTGCGTTCTTTTTTCAACGTTTTTATTGGAACGTTTTTAGTATGTAAGAAAAGGCTAAAACACTTGTCTGATGCCTACACTTCACTGAAGATTAACATTTACTTGCATTCTTTCCTATCGGGTTTCACAAACAGATAATCAGTCACTGTTCTTTTTAATTTCACGGTGGTTTAATTCTTCTACTCCAACTTAACGTTTATCAAAACTACGTGATGACGCAATAAATCGAATCGATGCGATCGAAGCAACTCTACATCAATGTTATTCCTTTAAAAGGAATTATTAATTATTAAACCTATGATTCTATGCCCGGATTTACATCAACATGCTCTCATTTGATATTTTATTAGAAATATTTAATTTTCACTTGCAATTAATAATTAAAATTTTGCCTCAATGTATAGCTTAATGCCTTAATGTTTAACTATCATATGGGAGTGTATACTCTAGATTATGTATCCTGACGGGTTTCCAACTATCAACCACCTGCCTTTTAAACTGGTAGTTTTCATCTATCACATTTATCTCGCATTTAGTTCTCAATCTTTCGCACTACTTATAAAACTCGGAATTAAAGCATGTTTACTTTCATTATTGGAATTCGAACATTCGTCAGTTGTCTCGTACCATCTTTCAAGCTTGTTATTTAAACTGCAATTAAATTCCTGTGTTTACTTCCACCAAGCCTAATCATCCTATAAGCCACGCCTCTCCGCTATGTTGGGTTACAAGCCCGAACATAACTTTGCATTACGCTGTGTCGGCGAAGCGGTTATCGTTTGTAATTTCAATTTTACACCATCGCCTAAGCTGCAGAGGGCAACACAAAGATCTGTGATATAGCTCGACCCACTCATCCGCGACCATGATCGCAAACACGCATGCGCATTTCGGGCCGAATTATTCTCAAAATAGGGTGAAAGGATGGGGACTTTCTTTTCCTTTTCCGGAGATGAGAAGACCTTTCACGTCGCAGCAAGTAATACCACCCCTTTTGGACGAGTCTATGTGTTTTGGCACAATGCCAACCAGGGTTGCGCTTGAGAGGGTGATCGATTTATAACAGGCATCCGTACGAAAAGCACTAGATTTATTATTACGTTAACGAAACTAGTAGTCTCTACAAAACATTACTACTTGTTTATTACTCACCAGATTTCTCGTACACTTTTACGTTAGAACAATTCATCTAGTGTTACGATTTTAACATTACGTGGCCGTATCTTCTCTTTTTTTAATCAAGGTGCGTTGTCTCTCGACGCAGAGCGGTGGCTATATAAAGTGTGATATTACAGCACTCCTGTCTAAATCTCGAAACGGTAGTTTATATGTGAGGCAGTTCTATAACTTTCATCCAAGAAGAGGGAAGCTAGAATTCTTGTACATGCGATTTTCCCGTTTATTTTTCCATCGCTAAAGTCTAAATAAACTGTCAGCACTCGCGTCTACATCTCAAAACGTCAACATACTAGAGAGGCGGTTTTATAACTGTCATGTAAGAACAGGGAAGTTAGAATTCGTTCACATGCGATTTTCCCATCGCTAACGTTTAAAAAATTTTCAATGCAACGACAATTTTCCGAAGAATATACACAGACGTCTTTGCCTTTTTAGGGCCAACTCAACAGCTCTTCTCGAAACAATCGGATACACTAGCCCGTATCGGATTGTTTGTGGAAAGAACCAAACAATGTTTACCCAGCGAAAACGTTTGTACTCGTTTTCGTAAAACATACATACACACAAAGACACTACTTGTGTTTTTTTCTTTTCCCTCTGCTGAAGATTTTCCCTTGCTGAAGATTTACTTGAAACATATGATTTAAAGTTTCCAATAATAAATGCTTTTTATGTTTATAACAACTTTTAGATGTTTAATGTAGATGGGATGTATCTGATTTTAAACTGTTATAACTGTTAATATAATTTTACGGGTGTCAATTTACTAAACTGCTTAGAAAGTTATACTTGAAATGTAGCAACTTGACTTGAAATGTAGCAACTAATTTGGGACAAAATTTTCGACCTAAACGTAACAACTAATTTGGGACGGATGGAGTATAATTCAACATTTGGTTTTAATTCCTTTTAAGAAATTTCGTCATCACGAATTAAAAAGCTATTATATTAAAAAATCACTGTTTTCAAAAAGGCTTTTAACGTAATAAGATTAAGAATAATAAATAGAAAAACGATTGGGATGACAAGCCGAATCTTCTTTCCAAGAATTTTGAATATAAATATATTAATTTCAATTAAAATACTTTTAATGTATTTTAAAAGTGTAAAATGAGGTTAAATATTTTGAAATACTTTTGTTTCCTCTAAAATTGCCTTTAGTAAAATCCTACTATTAGCTCACACTCTCCCTATATCTTGTTCAAATTTCGAATCGTTCATAAAATACTCAAGTTTATCCACACGAGTTCAAATACAATTTTTTAAACTTGTTATGTCTGATACTTGATATTAATATGATGATATTAGGCTTTTTTAAATATGTTTTTACATGTAAAAAATTTTTAATGTAATTTTTTTTGTATTTTTAAGTTTTAAAAAATTTTTCTTTGTTGACTTAAGTAGAAATTGAAAATGTTTATAATTTTTGTTTTAATTGATTTTAATTTCATTATTTCAGAAGTCATTATTTTCATAATTTTGTTTCATAAAAAACAAAAAAATTAGACTAAAATATAATTTTTTAAAAACCTTTTAGCACTCTGATTACTAGCTCAGTTTTTTTTTATAACTAAACGTCTTAATTAATCAGAATAATAGTCAGTTTCTTTTCTATGTTTTAAATTAAAAACATAAATTAATTAAACTATGGAATTTTTTTCTGTTATTAAATAATTCACATCAATTTTATTATAAATGCTTACATTTATTTTTATCCAACTAAAATTTTTCCAGCAATTAGCAATTTATTTTTCAAATAAGTATTCCTTGCATGAAGGCAGTTATGCAAGAGGTTTCCATCAAGAACGTCAGCGTAGTTTTTTGACTCTATTCTTTTTGTCTAAATTAAAAAAAAAGAGTTATGATTAGTGTAATTCTTAGCAAATTTATCTGTGTTTCAAAAATATCCTTCTGAAATTTTTCTTTTCATTAGTTTGTTACTATTTATCTTTATTTTTACTATCTTAAAAAGTGTATGATTGTTAGTAGTTTAATAGCTTAATGAATTTTGTTTGAATCATCATAATAACAGCCTTTCTACGTGAGCCTAGAGCGAAAATACTTCCAATTTACTCATATCTATGTAGGGCGGATGTATACTCAAAATGTGTTGAAAATAGCTATCAATGTGTGTCTGAGTTTGACTGAACTTAAATTAAATAAAAAGTGTTGTTTTGACAAATAAAAAACAATATGCAATAAAAAGCCTCATAACTGGGTCTATTTAACCACGCACAAAAACTTATTTATTTTATTTATTTTACTTAAAAGTAAACAGAGACAAACGGGGATTTGTAGACGTAAATTGCCCATTTGCTCTAACTCGCAAACAGAAAAACTGCTTATTACTTCACTTTGCAAATTTCTGAACTTCCAAACGTAAACAAAGACCGTCCGTTGCCGGTGCCTTCCTCACAAAACCTGGCTTATTCTTCCCTACCCATGGGCAAGAATTTTAACTTTCCAACTCCCCAATGAAAATTATAGTATCGCCTCCCTCGTAGACTGCGTTTTGGGATGTAGGCGTTAGAGGTAGGATATTTTTCTGCATGCGTATTAATTCTATAAGTTTCTGCAACAGAGTTCCAATCTTAGATTAGAAATCTGTGTGCCGACAATTCTCCATTTACTGTAAATAGTGCGAATTTATAAGAAAATTCCAAAATTCTTTTACAGGAACAATTTTCGCAGCAATATGGGTAAACCAAACTAGTTTCCTCTACTACAAAATCAAAATTAGCAATCTGAACATTTTATTGTGATATGGTTTTCCGGAAAACTTTGCACTAAGCTTCAATTCTTATTTTCTCCGTTCATTGGGATCTAACACGCTAAAAATGAGGTCCTAACCTGCATTCCGGGATTTGTCTGAGCTGTTGAGTGTGAAGTTGTGCTTGCCCTTCGCTCATCTAGGCAGACCAACTTTCGCAATTTTACGTATGATCTCATCGGAGGTGTAGGTATGTGATCCTACAATGGCTCTCAAGCATTTTCCGATTAATGTTGCTCATGCAAGAAACGTTTTATTGCAATTAAGTGTCAACGAAGAAGGTAGTTTAGTGCATTTACATACCGCACTGAATAATGTTCCTAGTATGTAGAGAAGATTTAGCGATGGCAGGGTCAGTGCTTACGAGCTGTAAGACGTGGAGCTAGACTTCTATACTTCTGGACGCGACGAATTTCTCCATCTTCGGACTGTTCAGAGATCCTGAGGGAAAACTTCTAGTTTGGACTTTTATTTCAGGTGCTTCTAATTCTCAATATGGCAGGAAGAATTATGCACCTGAGGCGAAAGAAAAAGAAACTATCTGGGCTTCCCCAAAAAATCTAACCGTGCCTACTTCTACCCAGGAAGGTACTCCAGTGATTTCGAAACCTACAATTCAAAATTGTTAAAACCAGCCTTTCGTGTTTGTGAAAATCAAGTGTGAAAGAACGTGCCCGTAAAAAAAAGAAATTGTTCCTGTGGTAAAGCCTGCCGAAATGAAAAACAATAAAGAAAGATTACCTCCGATCATCTGCCACATACCGCTGGCCATCTGGAAGATTATTAGATGCCTTTTCTCTAACCATAATGTCCATGGCTTTACGTGACGCATCTTAGCAAAATTTACTGTTAGAGCAACGCCTTGAATTTGGCCAATGACAGTCCAGATGAATATCACCGTTAACTCCACCCACATGAATGATGTTACATGAGTTTTGTGTACATTCTGCTGTTGCGCGCTGCGAAGAGCGTTCTTTGAATGTATATTTAGTTTTTCGGAATGAAAGTGTTTATATGTGTATATAAATATATAATGTTTGTTTCAGAATAATTAGGATTACTCTATTGATCCATAACAAAATTATATCCAGTCAGATGGTGAGAATGGGCTATATGTGGTGAAGTACAGCAACTAATTAACACCGTTTTGTTCGAAAAGATCCTTCCCAAACAGGCTTACTAATGTTTTTCCAGGCAGATTATTGCGTAGACGTTATTGTACGAAATATACACTTATACACACATATATGTAACTATATACTCACGTACACTCACACAATTGAATGTATGCATGTATTTTACAAGTAAACAAAGCACAAATTATAAAACAACTGATTTTCATGTGCGTACAACTATAGTAAGATAATGTAGGTTAATAAAAATTTAAGTAATACGTAAGCTATTATATCAAATGGAGCAGAAACAAGCAGGACCTTTTTCAGAAGTAAAACGTTTTTGCTTTTCGAAAAGACAAGACTGTCGGAGCACTCTTGGAGTTCAGTAGTTCAGTAGTTTTCTTAAAAATGTATACCAAATTAAGGTAATTTTTTTCCTTGATTTTAATTATTATTTTTCATTTGTCGCCTGGCTGTGGATGAGAGAAACTTAATAATTACAGACAGTATTTTCATGCTTACAAACGTAAATATGCTTTGACAAATTTATGCTTGAAGCTTACGTATACATTTTTTGTAATATATGTCACATATATTGTTATGTTCTTCGTAATCATTATTTTTACAATAGATTTACGATCTGCATTTTTTGAAACACTGGTTCCGCTCATTTTTCTATTAACTTTCCCGTGAAAACTATGATGGCATGCCAATTGTTTTTGAAAATATTGGGATTATCAATATTAGTTTTCTGCATTTTCTTCAATTCCCAGTGATCCGTAATGTTAATTAAAGAAAAAATACAGATTTTTATATTACTTTAATTAAGCTAAAATATTAATATATTATATATAATTATTATAAATTTTTGCTAACACACAATATATTGTGCGTAATAATAATTAATTAATATCGATTTTGTTATTAACCATTATTAATATGCATAATTATAATAGTTATAATATATATTTAATCATAATTGCTAGTAATAAAATTTTCATATATATATATATATATATTATATGTAAGATATAACAAAATACGATGGCTGCTTTAAGAATAATTGGGGACCTCAAAATTAATAATTCTAGACATGAAGTTCTCGTCCCCTAAATTCATCTGTTCCTCGAAATGCGGGATCTTCCCTGTTACATATCAGTCTAAAATTAACCAACCCTCCCAGTTTAGAGTACTTTCTGCATCTACTAGGTATAACCGCTTACAAGTAACTACGTCATATTCCTTTCCTAACTTCTGCTCTGCCAACACCGCGGCTTACAAAAATGCCTATGTCATACCTTTAAAACCCAGCGTATGTGAAATCATGATAACTGCTTGTGATCAAAAAGTATATTTTTGAGAACATTCCAGCTTATTACGTAACCCGCTTCTATAAATAACGAATTCGCGTCATTTTGTGTCACAGAGACCACTATCTCCCTCTGCTGCTAAGACCTGTACTGCTGCTCTTCTGCATTTTTTTGTTCGAATTATGACGCAGTGAATTTAAAGTTAATCTTATTTAGTAAATCATTATCGAATATGTAATTTTGGAGAATTTAATCTAGAAGAATAATATTCTGCCGTTTGAATGGAATAAAGATATGGAGCTATAAATTCTTCTGTGTCATCATTCTGCTGTATTCCACTCAGTCAAACAAAGCCCGGACTCTGATGCCAAGCTTCGACATTCCTATGTCTATCCGCAAAATCATCCCATATATATACATATATATGTGTGTATGTCATAAAACGTCTTTCATAGTTTGAAAAATCTGCGTTATTATTCTAATAAGATGATTTGGTGAGAGTTGCAAAGCACTGGCGTTGGAGAGGACTGCGCTTTGCCTTGAAGGACTTTGTCGCGCAGTTAGAACGATGGATGCATAAACCGTCTGAACTGTAAGGAATTCACAACTAAGGCGTCTAAAAATTTACGCTCACGAAGCTGCCTAAATAAGTCTTTGCGAATGGCATAATAATTAACACCCTTTGGAGGCTTAGCCATGATAGGGGGTTCTAGGCTGATCCGGCTACTGATGCACGCCTGTGCCTGCTGGGGTATTAATACTGGCAATATTTACATTTACAATTATCAAGGACATTCTTTACTAGGATTAGGCTTGTCATTAATATTATTCAATACAGCATTATTATCAGTACCAACATCACAAATGTTATGAATCGTAATAGCATTATCATGTACATCAAGATTAGCAAATCTATTTTCTAACGTTTATTGCGACTTAGGTTTAACTAATTTCATACCTTTGGCTGTTTTAGCCTGCTTTTAAATATCTAATTTATTATCAGCATCAGAAACATACTCATTACCATTAACACCATTTTTCGTTTGTTCCTGGCATTTAGAATAAATCAGAGTTCTCTTCTTGACAAAAGAAAATCGCATTTACCCATTATCAAGGAAACACAGTCTTCAAGCTTCATTAATTTCGTGAAATTATACCTGCGAAATTGTTGTTCACGGATCTGAAGTTCGTTAATAAATTATAGTAATGCAACTAATAACTGAAAAGATCCTTGACAATGCAAGCGTATTTTTCATTAGGCAGAGAGAAAATTCTTAAATTTTCCACGAGCGTGTCAACACGTAAACAAAAGTATCGAAGTTTGAAATAATTCAAAGAGAGTAATTTATCCCAATAAATGTCATCGTATATCTTATTATTCAGATATATCCAAATATCTGGAGTATCACAGACATACAAATTAGTCGAAGATTCATCATCAAGGAAAATATCATGTTCATGCGAAGATCACGAGGGATCGGTCTAAGAAGCATGTTTAGCGCCATTTTCATATACACTATTCGAAGAATTTCCCAATGGTGGAAATTCCCAAGCTTGGCCGAAATAATATTCATGGGAATCCGAAAACATCGCAGCATTTAAGCACAGCGAACGAGCACTCACAAAAATGGAAAAAGGGCACAAGTAAATGCAAAAAGTGCACGTGAAACATCCAGAGATCACTTTCCTCTACAGGGTTATGCGGAGTAACTAACTTTGAGGAAATATATAGCGAAATATAATATGTATCTTCAATCGCGCACTTAGTAGAATATGTATCTGAAATTAGCACTGAAGGAAATCTCGAATCAGAGCAGATTTTGTGACAGTCTTAGGCGGCCCACAAAAAAATCTTCCTGGGCCGGTAAATACTTTAACTGATAAAGCTTTCCGGGAGGGGGAGTTCTGGGAAATCGCTACTCAATTAAACATCATTCAGCTTTTAAAGCACAGATCAGTTCTTTTTCAAGAATATTAAAAACTTCACCACGCTGTAAAGGAAACAATTTGAATTACGCTTTTAAAACATTTTGATGGGAACAGCAAACTGAAAAAACTATTTAACCACTTGCGCTAAAAAGACGTGCCACGCACGTCGAGATGCTTTTGTCTCAAACTGCGAGCGACGTGAACACCACATCGATAGGCATTTATCGTAAAAATGAAAATAACGTGGTGCACACGTCGCCCAACAACGAGATTGTTTGTTTCTCGAGTTACAGCTCTGGATTGCACTCGCAGACGCGGAGCGGCGTAAATGTTCATTTTACGGCTTGTTATATTGCAGCGCACGGCACCTCAACCGTGAAGTTTAGTCGCAGCGCAAGTGGTTAAGCACAGAACTAAGAAAAGAAGAAAAATGTTTAATTTATTTCAAAGCCACCGCTCTGGCTATAACAAACAAAGCTATTTCATTTAAGACGTTCGATTACAATTTCAATTCTAAAATATTTATGTACCACAAGATTATACGAAAAAACTTGTAAGTTAGTAAACTTGTATAAATTTATTCATAATAATTATAATCTCAAATTGTAAATATACTTTTAAAAATCCATGGCATCATCGAATCGAAACCTGTTTCCATGTCACATATACTTCATGAAGAAATTTGAAGAACTGATTTCTCCAAGTGGTTAATAGTCCAATCTGCATAAGCGAGACGCATTTGTTTTAGTAAAGTGTATTCACGCACTTTTTTAAAAAGCCATCAGGTATTAATCTTAATTTTGACTGACAGCAGTAAACAAGAATATCATGTATTTGTTTAGAAACAGAAAAGATGTAAGTCTCAATTTTGAATACTTTTATATTATTATCCTCTACAATTCTGATATAATTTACGTGTTTCAATTAGGTACGGAATCTTGAGTGTGAAAACATTGATCTGCATTTTTTAGTAGATATGTTTTCCTTAAATTTCATATTTTTTAACCAACATGTCTGTAGTCCATGTCTGCCTTGTCTTAAATACTGAAGTTCCCTGATTCTTCAAACATCAAGCGGCAGTAAAATTAAGTAATACATAATTATGAAAATAAAATATTCTGCAACGATTTTAAAGTCAAGTCATATAAATTACAAAATGTATAACTTCAAATGTCTGAATTTGCTTAATATCAAAGTCTGCCGATTTCCAGAGGCGTTACTCATGATCATATGGTTTTCAAGATTAATGATAATCAAAATAACATAAATATGGATTCAAAAACCATATGATAGCTGAAAAATTGTTTAAAATCGTTGCCATAATATTTAGTATCATAATTATGCTTATTTATGGAACGCAAAATACATTCGCTGGCTGTATAAGACTGCGTGGACGGCCACTAGGTTCAAACCACTAGCTTATAGAACTAGTCTTCTTAGCGCACAATAAAATATTGACTTTTAAGAGATTTTTAGTCTAATAGATCATGAACTCTATTATGCTGTATTATTAGGTCAGAAAACACATTCAATTTATAAATCTGACACAGCGCAAGCCTCACGGGAACCTAATTTGCAAGAGATGGTTAAACCTTCTTAAAAACCTGAACTATCTCTCAACACACAAACTAACGGCTAACATTCAAAATTACCTTAACTTGTTGAAGAATTTCTGCTCTTAATAGCAATGTAACTCTAATCAGAAAAGAAACTTAATGAAAATAAAAATTAATGCCCATTAAGCCATTGTTGTGGTTTATACCAGAATATACAATACAAATCCGAAAAAAATAATTTGTTGCAATCAAAATAGTTTTTTTCGTTACTAATTTTGGTTGTCTGATTCAGATCGAGCCAACGAAATACATTATGTAAAGTAGTCAAATTTGCGACTGTCATTAGAATACAGGTACTTTGCGCACAGATCAGCGACCTTGTGTGTTATTATACATGTACCTTGGAGAGCATACACGTAACAGTTCGACTTTGCTCAGTTCCGCCGCCACATTTGAAGAAGAACACTCCAAGTGGATGTATCCGAGAGCCTGCCATCCCTATTTTCCTACCGGCAACCTCTCGAGGGGACTTTTCTCGTCGCATACCCGTATATAGAGTTCTTCATGCTGCAAAGACACTACTCATTTGCAAATATTTATTGGCATCGGCACCCATGGGTGCCAATTCCAATATAAATATTGGAATATAGAATATAGAAATTATAATATAGAAATTATTTTTATACTTTAGTATAGAAATTATTAGGCTATATTATGTCTAAATAATATCATTCAGGTTGTTTGCACCCGATATAAAAATCGCGCTACTCAGTGGTACAGGATAAGCTCTGCTGGAGTGCTTTATTTCTTTCTCATTAAACAAATATATTTTAATTTAAATGTTTATCCTTTGGACTTTGCTTTAAACTTGCATTTGATGCAAGTGATATTTTAAAAACATTTATAGGAATACAAAATTTATGGAAATGTAACAATCGAAAAATCTTAATTTTCTTGTGTAAGCACTGAAAACAAATGTAGAAGTAAAGAAGAAAATTGGAGGGCGGGGGGAGAAAAGGAAAAATTTTAACAGGAATCTACTTCAAGGAAGTTGGGTGTTCAAAGAGAAAACACTTGGACGTGTACACCAGCAAGTACCATCAATTGAGCTTGTGCTAACGGAAAAGACAAAAACGATATCATTGCAGATTAAATTGAAGAGCGACTGGTTTTCGGCTGTATGGTTGCATGAATTTAAATTACGTCATAGAACATCATATCGTATCATAAATGGAACATCCCGTGATTACTCAGACGAATTATTTGGAGATTCAGGAATTTATCCAGTGACGTTATAAGGTATTACTCCCGCCTTCTAAGCTTGCCTTCGTAGTGTAGTGGCCTGCACGCTCGGTGCGTATTCGAGAGGTCCGTGGTTCGATTTCTGGCGAGGGCATTGCTCATTTTTCATTTCCTCTGCTTCTAAAAATACCTAATGTCTCTACAGTGGCGCCCGAACGAAATGTGGTGAATGATGATTCTTCAGCACCAGGATTTGGCGTCTGGGTCCCCTAATTCCCAATCTCCCTTTAAAAGAGGGGGGGTATTAAGGTATTTCTCCCGCATTCTTATGCGCCTTCGTTGTGTAGAGTTGTGCACGCTAGGCGCGTATTCGAGAGGTCCGTGCTTCGATTCCCGGCGAGGGCATTGAATATTTTTCAAGTCTCCTGCTTTGAAAAAATTCTAATGTCTCTAAAACATATATGCATAGCATCTAAAGACTTTTACCCTCTTGATGAAAATAGTCTTTCTTTTCATCTCGTACCTTCAAAATGCTTAGCCACTAAAGAATGATAAAGACTATTTTGTTACTTATTTTGGTTTTTATCCAAATACTGATGGACTGGATTGAACTGGATTATTAAATTACGGCAAAGCAGGACTATCTGCCTAAAAGATAGGATGCCTTCATGAAGAACTTTCTAAGGAAAACCAGCTGGCATATACGTTACACATGAGAAAAAACACGAAACCGCCCATGCAACCAGTCCGTTCGTCGGGATTCGAACGTCGGAGCGAACTACCAATGTTCAGCCACTTTACTCCTCGGCCGTTTATGGGCCTCTATGAAATGGAAGGCGATAACTTTATTTAAAATAAATGTTAGAAATACCAAGATGTTTTGAAAAGTTGGATGCTTTTTAATATAATCGCAGATTGCCTGAAGAAAAAGAGCAAGCCATTAATAAAAAAAAATTAATTTTTGCATATAATTTAGTATTTTTTTAAAACTTAAAACTTTTTTAATCTTATGATATTTGGTTCTTGCGATTTCAAAAATAAAATATTTGACTAAAGTATGAATAGCATTTTAAGAAACTAAATGTAGGATGATAAAATTGTGTAAAGCAATGGGCACAATGATAAAACTGTTTACAGCAATGCATGCAAGCCATCCTAAGCTAAAATGTCGGTTATCCATCTCTCTTATTTATATATATCTTTTCTGAACGGAACATTGAAAGCTGTGGTAACTGTGCTTTACTGTATTTTATCTTTGAATATATGCAATTTTAAAATGCATCGTAGTCTGGATCAGAAAGTATTCTTCCGAAAGAAACGCAATTCAAATAAATAAAATCAAATTCTGGAAAATTTATTTTAATAAATATTATACAAAAAAAGGTAAATTTTCTACCTCTGTTACTCGTTTTATGCTTTGCGAATTGCGCACTAGAAATGCGCGCTATGATCCCAATTCCTGTTCATTTGCCTTGAAACTTGGATCATTTGCAAATTTGATCAACATGTTTTTGCATACAAAATTCCATCATGACCATAACTTCGAGGTTTTTGAAATAGAGTATATATATATATAATTAAAAAGCTAGGTAGTAATTACTATATAAAAAGACATATATATATATATATAATTTATTAATAAAGTCATGTTAAATTCATGCCTAAGCGAGAGAGTCGCTATGTCATAGTGACTACCAGATCTCCAACTCCGTTTGATTTCCTGATCACAACAACGGAGACAAAATTTTCGGCAAGTATCATATTTCAGCCTTGAAATCATTTCAAGAGTGTAATAAGTAACAGACTTTAGGTGCAGTGGTCCCTTGAAGAAAAGGGAACACCAAAACGTGAAATACCCACAGAGCTTTGTACGCGTTTCTTTAGATGCTCCTGAATCTAAAGCTATTTCTCATAAAACCTGTGGCTGTCTTCTGTTCCACCTACTGTAGAAAAAACGCAGGCGTCAGTTTCTGCTTCTTGCTCGGACGTCTACGAAGTCAGAATATGAAATGTCGCAGAACTATTTGGTTGTAATTGAACAATTTTATCGAATGCCATCTAGTAGCGACGAAAACAACCTGCAGCAGTCGACGTACGGCTGCGATGAGAATGGATTCTCCAATATTACGTGCCCGTAAATCGAAAGTTTATTCTAAATTCTAGGTATACTGCTTTGTTGTATGTACCATTTTTATGATTTTTGTTTTTGTTTCTGTACTTTGTTAATACATACGTTTAGAGCTAACCGGCATTTGCGTTCAAAGGAGAATGGTTACACTATGGTTAAGTTTATAAAGCAAAGTTCTCAGAATTCTCACTAACCTAGCAATGGAAGTTTTCAACAATTTTCTTGCCGCTTTCTTTGCTACCGTTAATGATATTTCCTACATTTAATAAACTGTATTAGATTTGCATTCACTTGAATGATGAATGGGGATTCGTGACGGCTCTAGAAAATCTCTGATATATCAGCATTACTTACTTTCTCTCTTTAACCTTCCTTTTTAAATTGTATTAACTTGACTATATTTGGTAAGGTCGTTAATTTATTGCCAATAATGAAGAGTATCCTCAGAACACGCTAATACGTCTTCCAAGAAGGTCGCAGGCCACGAGGGACGGGTTCCACGAAGGCTTTTCGCAAGAACGCAGTCATAGTCAATCCTCTAGGAGAGAAGAGGCAGTTTTCCTATCATTTTTAAACCTATAAGCTACAGAATTTTGATTATTTTCTATATCCCTTACAAAGTTACATAATATGACCCATCGAATTTCGCTAAATATTCAATACATGGTGAGCACAATACAGTGTAATTCGGTCGAAGGTGGGGGATTAGAAATAAAAAGAGGTGTAGCAAAAATTTGATATAGTAATCTCTTTTCAAAATCAAAAGAGCGCAAATTTAGTTTTTGTATAACTTGAGCTACTTTCGTTACAGAAGTGTTGTTCATATGAGGTATTATAAACAGTTATAGAACGAATAACGCAGAATAATGTCTTCTGTACTTAGAAGGATACCAATCTTGAAATGTCGTTTTGCCTAGACGTATTAGTGCATATTTTGTCCGTGCAATAAAAAAGAGAGCAGTGCTGATTTGTGCTTCATTTTAACTTAACAGTATCGCCTGGACTACAATCTGAATTAGTAGCAGTTTTGATAGTATAATGTTACGCATATAGGAATTGTTTGGCACCTCGATATAAAATTAACTACTCCTGTATATTGAACATGAGCTAAAGTTTTGATTTCAAATATTGAACAGTCTTGTGTGCTTCAAATGAAAGACCTATTTTAATTGTGCAAGTGTCCATATCATGAGCTTTTTAAAAACAAATATTATAACCTAAACGTAGATTTTAATTCCTAATTACTTACTTAAGTAGTCGAAGAAAGCTTTTAATGTATTGCTGTTCAGAACGTGTTGTAGGTAAAAAAATAATTAACTGTCCCAAAACTAACGTTAATAGTTCATATACGATTACAGGTCAAAATTAGCACTTTGATGTATTAAATTAGAGTTACTTTGGACATCCTTTTAATTATATTGGGATCCGTAAAATATAGAAGCTTTCTTTCCGTTGATTGTGCATTTTTTATTTACGCTTATTTTTAACTCATTTTCTAAAAATTTTAAATTAGCAATATTAATTTGTCACTATTAAAAACCTTGCTGCATTGGCTAACCAAGTTATTTTTTATACACACCCGTTTTTAGCACAGTTTTAAATCTGGTTATTAAACATTTGATATCTTTAAAAAACATAAAGAATGAAGCTCAGTCTTTCTTCAGTAAATGAGATGTTTTCAGTAAGAGGAGTTATTTTTATTTACCATATGCGATGTTACGTCCATTGGATAAACGTTTGGACATTCTTGATGTTGAAAGTGATGCTGAGAGGTAAATGTTTGAGTAATAATTTAGGGACTGTTCCTATTTCTAGCTTTATTTGCAAGCTAGACTAAGGAATCCATATATTGTTGAAGATTCTTGGCATTATCAATCAGCATTTCAATAACAAATGGCAGTTGTGAATTAAAATGCCGAAATTTGCTCGCACAGTAAATATAAATAGTTCTATCAGAAATCCGAATTTACGTTTGGAAAAAATAAATAATAATAATATCTATTGATATTTAATAGGGCTGTTTGATAAATCAACCCGTTTATCGTTTACTTTTAAATAAATTTCTGAATCAATCGTAACTCAATTTTATATCCAGCTTAATTTATTTTTTGAAAAACAATGTCTAGATTAGTATATTCCGGTAACTTTTAATTAACTGAATTGTCTATTCTAACACTGCAAATTCAAATTCCGGAATAAATCACGGACACATTTAACAGCCAACGCCACCTACAGAGCAAGCAAACTATCTTTTTTTTTTTACTAACCCACCACTTTGCCTCAAAGAAGCATCGCAGTTTTATTTAAAAGAAGTTGTATTTATTCATTTTCTTTAATTTTCGCAGCTGCTTTTGAATATTTATACCACAAAAAAATACGAAAATACTGGTGGTCAAGCATATAACAATTCTTTATATTATCTATTAGATTAGATATTGTTTCATTCTATTTCTCCTTCGGGAATGAAAGCTTGTATTAAAAAAGTCGATTTTAGAATTTTCATCGAAAGTGAAAATGCAATCTTGACATAAAACTCAAAGAAAAAATTCTTCCACTTTCACATTCACCAAACCGTGTAAGCTTGCTTCTCTTTCGTTAAATGTTTGCGGTTAAAATATATGTCCTGCAAATTGATCTTCATTTTTTATTTCAGCAAACATATTGCGGACACAATCAAGTTGGCACAGTAATTGTACCTATTCCAAGAGTTTTTACATTTTACATATATCTGCAGGAAGAAAGAAGCAGACAGCAATTCAGCTAAGACAAAGCGCAGGAAGCAAGCACGTAATGTTCAGGATGAAATCTTAATTCAGACTGAGTTAGTTTAAGTTCTGGATGCATTTTGATTGGATAGTTAATAGTACTATAAAATTACCATTGGCTGTTAGAGTTTTAATACCATTTACATAATCTGAATTATGTAAGCGTAATATGACATGGATTAATCTAGAATAACGCAGTGCAGAGAGGGGTTGCTATTTTTAGAGCTGAGAAGAGAAAGTTACGTTGCTAAGTTAATTTTTTATATATTCTGTATTTTCCTTACATATTTATGATTATAGTGCAAAAGAAGAAGGAAAAAGTCTGAAGGCTTTCAGAATTGTTACTACACCCAAACGGGCGTTTTTTAACGCTTTGTGTATTACATTTATTTATTAAATATCATGTTGTTTGCATTTAAACCATGAAATTTTATTCTACAACAACATCACAAAATATTTTTAAAAGCATATCTTTAGAATTTCCGATACACTGTATTGCGCGCTGAAGATAAAAATGTCCCTCCCCCCGCACACTGCCAATGATGCCAATGATTATAAGTTATAGAGTTGTCATTGCTTGCTTTAAAAACGCTGAGTTTCTTAATCAAAAATTACTGAATGCTTTACAAAATAATTACAAATTGTTTTCTATTAAAGGACACTATAGTGAAATTCCATTTCTTAATATCTTGCTAGTTCATAGGGACTTAATATTTTTTAAATACTCTCATGTACAATACATGCAAACATAGCTTTAATAATCAATACCTTAATAATCAATGTACTTTTGATTTTAGCAAAAACTGCCAAGCAAGTCTATTATCTTTATCCTATTTATTTACTTTAACATGAAAAACAACTGCATCTTGGCGTAAAACAAATTTATTACTCTAATTCATATTGGAGTTTAACAAGTGATATTTAAATCGTTCAGCAACTCTTGTTACTATATGGCTTTTGTTAGATTGTCAGACTGAGTTGAATGTTATTGAAAATACCATTCTTTGGTATATTTCTTCCATGTTAAATTGAATCATTCCAAATTGTTAATTAGTTTTTAATACATTACTCTAGAATTTAACAACCTAGTAAAGGCAAACGTTTGCTGATTGATAATTTAAACTTAACGAATGGGTTTCTCAGTTCTTAGTGAAATTTAATGAAATGCCTTAAAATGAATAACATTTCTGCCTCATATCCATTTTGTATTTCCTATATTACATCATTTTCCAAAATTAATAACGTTAAGTCTACTTTTCATTTGCTTTTATGCAGTATAATTCTCTAAAATTGTTTTTCCACTTTACTATATAATTTCGCATTCATTTCTAAAACATTTAGCTCAGAGATTCCTTAAGTGTCGGCCTCCAGCAGAGAAATATATGTAGTGGTGAGAGGCTTCGAATCTCCTCCCCATTTTGGAAGTAGCACAGCGGCCGACCGGCAAAGTCGCTGAACACTTTGGTTCAGTTCGTAGTTCGAATCCCGCGAACCAGCTGGCTGCATGGGCGTTTTCGTGGGTTTCCCCGTGTGCAACGAGCCAGTTTTCTTAGAAAGTCTGGCCCGATGGCATCCCTTCCCTTAGGCATATATCCCTTTAGGTTCTGCCATAATCACATAAACCAAACCAAATGTCCCCGTTTTGGCAATAATCATACAGATGGGCCAGCCGACCGACAGTAAAATCATTGAAAATTACTGGTTAGATCTGGAAACAAACCTCAGAGAACCTTGTCGCGTTTTTTCTGTTTTTCTCCACGTTTTATCATTAATACGAGCCGTGTTCCTTAGAAAGTCCTTCACGAAAGTATACCTCCTTTTATATTAATAAAACTCGCATACTAATAATATAATCAAATAGTTCGAGGACTGAGAAAATACTGCTTCAGTTTACTGGTAATACCAAAACTCATTCGGGGGGAATCTGGGAAATAAGTTCATTAGGACTCTTCGTGTCCGTATTATAGAATGTCGATAATTCGGAAAAATCGTAACGTTGCGTCCGAAAACATAATCCTGCGAAAGAAATGATTTGATCCAGTCATCCTAAAAGTGGAAAATAACACACTTACTTGAATAGAAGTCGAAAACTTTTTTTACGTAGAATTCTAATTCTCAAATAAAGTGAATGCACAGAACTTTAATAAAAAAAAAGACAAAAAATGTTTTGTCAAGCCGAATTGATATGATTAACTTAGAAAAGACCATAAAGAACGGGAAAATGTATGCAATAGTTAACGCCGCATCGTGAATTCAAACATTTACTGCTATGCTGCTTTTAAATTTTTTGTAATTTTTCTGTTGATTTACATATGGAGTAAATGCGAATAAAATGATGTTCAATAATAAAACTAAAAAAAAAGGGGTTAGTAGGAGGGAGTGTAGCAGGAGACTGGTAAACTGCGAAGTCAAAAAGAGCGTAAGAAACCATAACAAACTCTTTTGGGGGATCGTTAAATTTTTAAACCCTCCATATATTTTTTATAAGTTTTTAATTTGTCCTTTAATTTAGAGACAAGTTTACAACCGCAAAGTAGGAAAGCCATTAACCGATATCCGATAATTGAAATATCGTCAATCATAATTTTGCTATGTATCGCTGATTCTCTAACGGATATTGTAGCATTAGATATTCTAAGTATTGGAAACGTGCTTCAGAAAAATGCATCTTTGTCTAATTCTTTTCATTTTTTGAAAATGCGAATTTTTGTTTGGAAGGATTATTCGAATTGGTAGCTTCTCTTCTTTCAGTATTCAATACATTTTTAAGATGTTTGAACGATCTTTATTATATTATCTTGCAAACAGTAAACGCGCTGTTACGACACATGCAATTAACACAGAGCATTTCCTAAATGCATATTTTCATAACTGTAAAAGCATTGCTATTTCCTACAGGAAATAAAAATCACATACTGTTTAAGCTACAATATTTAGATCTCTTATAAAAAGTACAAATGTATAAAATGTACTGTATATTACACATTTGATAAAATTATACGTTTCTTTTATAGGACATATTTTTACGTTGATGAGCAATGCAACTTTATAATTTATAATTAAATCCATACCTGGAGGACAAGACAGTAAAATGCCTTGCAATATTATGTCAGTATACTATCTTATTTCTCCGGGTTAATTTCTTTCTCCGATGCACAGTCTCAAGTTACTTATTTACAAGCCCATTCTCAGACCATTATTATGTTATGCAAGTCCAGTCTGGGCTCATACAAGAAAAGCAAATAGGCAGAAGCTCCAAGCATGCTAGAATATGGTGCTAAGGCAGATAACCAGTGCCGGCTGGTACATCAGAAATAATCGAATATAATAGGAGCTTGGTGTAGAGTTACTTAGAGCCCACTACATTATGCAAATAATTAATTACATTGTATAAATTTGTGTTACAAAATAGCAAAACATTTTCATGAAAAACAAATATAATTGATAACTCCAGTATTAAAATCTGTACTTATGACTACAATAATTTAGACAATATGGATGGGCCCTCGCCCCAACTGAACACCACTACTATGTAACACCACTACTATGTTATCAAGAACCAACTGTTTACACGTGCATTAATATTTTCCTTATCCAAGTATCTTCTGCACCATGTGTGTATTTATGTTATTTGTAATTGTGCTTACTGTATATTTTCCACATGTTATATTTTATTTTGGTACCTTATGATCTATAATGGATTCAGGTTACTAAATATTTGCATTCAACCATACCATGTATTTATCCCAGCATCACCAGCTCGACTGCTTCTGCGAAATTAATAGTTCTTGACAAATTGCCCCTTTGGACTAATAAAATGTTTTGTTACTGATTATAGGCATTTGTTACAGGAATTTCTATGGACAGTATTTAAAAAAAAATTCATTTTACTTACAATCTAAAAGCTTTCAGGTTTTCTGCATTACGCCCAAAGGGGCGTCCCTTTAACGTTTTGTGTGTTACCTTTATTTATTAAATATCATGTTCTTCGCACTTACACCATAACATTCAATTCAACAGCAATATCGCAAAATAATTTTAAAATGTGCAACGCTTTAAAATTTCCGATACACAGTCTCACGGGCTGGAGATTATTATTATTTTTTTCTTTTCGTACAGTGTTGCCATTGCTCGATTTGAAATCTCTGAGTTTGCTAATAAAAATTTCCTTAGTTGAAAAAAATATGAAATAGAAAGTAAAACAAATTTCAAATTCCAAGTTTCGGCTTCCAGATAACCATATTCGGTAGAAGATTACTTTATTCATAATTTGATGGCTCTAGGTACCGTAGTTTTTCCCCAGTGCGAAAAACATACATACATTTATGTAGAATCTTCATTATTTAATTTCTTTAACTATAACTGAGAGCGATAATATTTGGTGGCGACAATTTGAAAAGTAAGCCAACATTTATAGTGAACCAACGCAAATTAGTAGCTCTTCGGGGCAAATTGCCCCTTTCGACTAATGGAATTTTTTGTTGCTGATTATAGAAACTTGTTACAAGAATTTCTATAGACTGCATTTAAAAAAGAATTCATTTTACTGAAAATCTGAAAGCTTTCAGGTTTTGCATTACGCCCATAGGGGGCGTTCCTTTAACGCTTTTTGTGTTACCTTTATTTATTAAATATCATGTTCTTCTCACTTAAACCATAAAATTCAATTCAACAGCAGTATCACAAAATAATATTAAAATGGGCAAAACTTTAGAATTCCCGATACACGGTCTCGCACGTTAGAGATAAAAATGTCCCCCCCCCGTAAAGTGCTGCCATTCTTCGTTTTGAAATCGTTGAGTTTGTTAATCAAAAATTCGTTAAAGTGTTACAAAATATGAAATCGATAATAATAGAAAATTTAAATTCCAAGTCTGGGATTCCAGATTACCATATTATGTAGAAGATTACGGTATTCAAAATTTGATGGCTCTAGGTACCGCTGTTTTATCCCAATGCGAGAAGCATACATACATTTATGGAGATTCTTCATTATTTATTTTCTTTAACACAGGGCGATAATATTTGGTGGCAACAATGTGAAAAGTGAACCAACATTTATAGTGAAAATACCAAAACGAAATTAATAGTCCTTCAGGTAAAATTGCCCTTTTGAACTAAAAATAAAAAGTCGTCTGCGATTTCCATGGGAACTTTGTTTTCTTTATCTTGATCGCGCTGCCACAATAGAAACGTACAACTAAAAGATGTCACAAAACGGTATATTTTCACGAAAATGAGTTTGTCTTTTAGGAATGAAGCTTATACAGGTTGGGCTGTCAAATACTCTGGAAAATGCATTCTTAAAATTTAAAACAAAATTCAAATTCCTTAATGAAATTCGTCTGACATAGAAGCAGGTTCCCATCCGATGATGCCATCGATATTTAAAAATATATTCACAGTTTGAAATCGTAATTATTATAATAAAAATTATATAAACAATTTGTTACCCACTAGTTTACTCATACTCTATCACGCTTTATGTGATTTAAATTACAACTAATGAATGTCTTGACAGTAACATTATACCCTTTTTTTTCAATCAAACTGTTTTGCCTATTTCAGGCAGAGCGGTGGCTTTGGAATAATATGTTTTTCTTCTATCTGCTGCTTTATTTTCTGCTTAAATTGTTTCTTCAGTTTACTTTCCACCGAAAAAGCGTTCAGAAAGGTTACTCAGAAATCTTGATTTTGAACACGTGTGGCGATGATTCAGAGATGATTGATTATTTTTTATTGAAAAGCAAAATATTCTGCAAAAAGTGCCAATAATTAAATATTAAAGCAATGGAGATTTTTTAAGCCGAGTTTGTTGGTATACAAGTAAATAAAATGCTTGCACAAATGAATAAAATAATCCTCATAGTTACCATTTTGATGTTTCATATAGAGAAATTTGAGCTGTGACCTAATAATAAATTAGAGTTGCTCTTTCAGTGTAATGTTTGTTTAAACTATTATAAAATTTGTTTCACACAAATGCTTCCACAAATTGTTACAACATTTAAGCATTTCATCGCCTTAGTCATATTCACGTTCACTTGGCTCGAGAACTCACTGAAGGACTTTTCACTACAACGCCCACAGTTAGATAATCTGAGGTTACTGGCAAATAATACTGTTACGAATTTGCTATTTAAAAAGCTAATGTTAGTTCAATTATAAATTAAATGGTTTTATTTCTCGCGCAGTGCAGCGCGTGACGAATATTAAAAGAAAGCTAAGCCGGAAAAATTAAAAATACAAGAGCGCGTGCGTTAAATAAATAAATATCTCTTTTTGATTTCGAGAAAGTACTGGAAAATTCTAGCGCGTGATTTTAAAAATGTTATAAAAGGAGGAAAACATCTCAGTTTGTAGTAGTTGCTTAGTTTGTTGTTGTTTAGAAAACTGCTGTTGTTGATTATAGCGAATTCGCGGATTAGCGTTCTTTAGCTGTTTTGAATTACGTTCTATTGTACATTTGAGTAATTAAAAGATAACTACTGTGGGATATTGTAATACTGCATGATAATTTGAGAAAATTTAAGCATTTTTGTTGTGATAATAATAAATTTTTGTTCATTTTTCATCGGACTTGTGCATTCTTTTCGTAACGAACCCGTACGCACGCAACAATACCTAAACAGCACAAACTCAGTATAATCACATATGTGACAAAGTATGAGTTATCTTTCACTTCATCTGAGCTGGTAAAGCGTAAGAGACCAACAATAAAATGATTCACATTGAATTTTCCCATTTTTGGCTATTGTCTTTTTTTCCTTTCTGTTAACATTTTGAATATCGGATATGGAATGAAACGATCTTTAAAGATAGTAGGTGCTTCGAAATTTATAATCGTCGGTCTTTTTGCATTTAATTAGGAAAATTCTCAAAGCAAGACCCAATGTGGAAGTACTTCAGGTTACTGAGAAGTACTGCTATGTGCAGTACAATTACTTCTGCATCAAGGTATAAAACCAGCCCTTTAATCGCTCTGTCAACGTTTTCATATAAACGTGGATTGCAGTTGAAATTAAACTAGTTGCAAAAGAATAAAACTTCCAGATTTATTTTGCGATGACGTGAAAACAATATGTATGTGTTTACAAGCCACGTGGACATATGAGCAAATTATGTTCCTGAACACTGGTACTTCGATCTAAATTCAATTCTAAAAGGACTGATTGCATGGGTGTTTTCATGACAGGTAAATTATCTGAAAACATGACAGGTAAATTATCTGAAGAAAGGTTATTATCTGTTTAAGGAATATACTAACTAATTTCGTTTGAAACACCCTCCAAGAAGGTCTTTGGCAGACAGCCAACGTTTGCTTTGCTATAATTAAATAATACACTTATTATGTTACATAAATTACCTTGCCAGTGGGTATATAGAATAGATGGATAGATAAAAAATAAAAAAAATAGGTAAACACTTTATTTGGCTCCCTAATACATAAATGTAACCTAGTAATTAAAATGTTCTTTTCAAAACACTTAAAAAAGGCAACTAAATATAGATTTGTTCACCGGTGTGGTACACTGCTGATCGAAAGTGCATACTGAATGCAAAGTCTGAACTTAAAAAGTCCTTAAATTTTATTCGTCGAAGCTCAGCTGTCATTGCGGAAACTATTGTGTTTGTGGAAAATGTACAGGGAAAAAATGGAGTTACTATTATTTGGATAGTTGATACCTGCCGAAGAAAGGTTATTTGACAGGAACCGGAATAGACGTAAATTCTGAATAATTTTATAAATTGCTGAATAGATTTCTTGAATTCTTGTTATCGTTCACCCTAGATAGGTTGATTTATTTTCTATATATACAGATGCGTCAATAGTCTATATGTCTATTCGATATACGATACATTTTGTTCTGAGACTTCCGAACTAATTTTCTTCATATGTTGAACGAATGTCTCCTGTACCACGTTTCTGGATCACTTACAAATCGCTTAATTGCTTCTTATGGGTAAATCCAAAAATTAAATATTTGTACTGCTTATAATCACTTTTGGATTAATAGATATTAGATTTATGTATTTGTGGTACAAAAATATTTCACGTTTTCTACAATCGGTCTGTTTTTGCCCTGATATCATGGTAAACATTTTACCATACATTCTTAATACCTCATAGGATATTTCCTTAGTAAATCGAATTGCCATACCTACACATGCCCAATACAAGAACTCAGATTATACACAATTTAAGAACTCAGAACAAAATAAAATAAATAATTATATAAATAATTGGTTTCGATTTAAAAATAAAAGTTTTTTACTTGTGTTGCCATATGATAAAACGAAATATAAAATAATTAATAAAATTAAGTAAAGTGAAAAAATAATATTCATTTCTACTGTCTTTCTTTTCTTCATTTATATATTACAAACGATTAAAACATTTTCTGAAAATGTTTTTCTTCAGAATGATTTGTAAGAAATTCATGAAAGGAAGTATGCAAACGATTGCAAATGCTAAGTGCTGAAAAATTTGAATAAATAAACAAATAATTCTAAAATAATATAGCCAGCAAATTTTTAGTGTCTAATGCTATTTTATCCCCTAATTCGTTTCTTAAATCATCAGCATTGCTATCAGCTTAATATGTTTTTCAATTTTACAACACTAGAACAAATATTTATTATAATAATAATTATTATTATCTTGGTGGGTGTTTTGTGGTTTGACTGTCGTATGGACCGCATAGCGTAGTTAATACGGGTACATTAATTTCTGTGCTACGACTGGGACTAAGACAACTTTATTGTGACCGAACTATTGCAAAGGGCAAATTGAAATAATGTCCATCTCTTTGAAATGAAATCCGGAAGCACATGACACAGTATAATTCCAGAGATGGGAATCTCAATAGGAAAATCGGAGACAAGAAGATAAAAAAAGGACCACGCGGGCGAAGAAAAGCAATAGTTATGCAAATATCAGAAGCAATGCACCCACGAGAAATGAATTTTTGGCACCCTTTTACACATTTTGTAAAAAAGGAAAGGATACCTAAGTCAAAAAATTACAATACCAAAAATATTTTATGTCCTTTTTATTTTATTGGAAACAATGACGAAAATAATTGCTTAATTTCAGGGTGTAATAAAGTTGCTACTCTAGTAATTATCTTATGGAACTGTATTTGGGTGCTTGTAGTACATTTATCCTCAGTAGATTTCATACCAAACAGAGATTCTTCTCCGAACATTGTTTTGTTTATTTTCTGAAAAATTTCGAAACATGCTTACCTCAGCTACCAAGCACTTTGCTAGTGAAGTATTCCAGAATTTTTTCCGAATCTGTCGGTCATTTAGCGGTCACATCACCGAGCACATGGTAGAAGCAGAACCAGAAGGGGCGAATTGCACTCGCAATAATTCGGCTCCAGTTTTGCTAAAGAACATATCAGAGGACTGATTCAAAGGTCACCCAACACTTCTCCTACAACTACCCTGTCCATAAAATATTCGGTTAGATAAGTAGTTCGCGCCTACCAGCGACAAAGTGGTAAAGTCGCTCAAAATGGTAGTTCTGGGCTCGGTTGGATACCATGCGAGTGGGCTGATTGCATGGACGTTTTCGCGTTTTTTTCCGATGTATAATGTGTATACGAATAAATTTCTAAGAAAGTCCTCCATGAAGACACCCTTCCCTTTACCCTACAGAGCTTCGCGATAATCAATTAAATCAAACCAAGCCAAACGATGGAATTTCAGGTGTCTTCCAGGCGCAAACAGACTATATAATTAACGAACGAATCCTCAAAGCGTCTTTAGGATTAGAGCACGAGTCGGAAACTATAGCAACCGGCTTCCATAGGTCCTTGCCAGAAATCCGTTCAACAGAATATATTTTAAAGATTTTGCAGTCAGTAGGCAAAAGGAAAAAGTTTTATAGATTATTTCTGGAGTTACATTAAAACCATGATGATATAATTTTATTATTATCATGTCCAATATTTTGAAATTATCAGTTAATATAGTTTAGGCCCGCATTTCGTATATAGGATTCAAAGATGGCATTTTCAGTATTGAAGTATCTTTCATAATCATTTAATTAGGACATTCTTATAAATATATTGGAAGACTGCATAGCTAATAAGTAATCGTAGTTATCGAGCTTCATGATGCTGACATTTTCTGAAATCAATAACATGACCAGGGTAAAAAGTGGTATTCAAGGTTCGTTGATTTCTTTTATTGAGCAAGTTCGTCAATATTCTAAACGTGATCTGCTAATACTACAAGAAGTCGCATAATAAAAACTCACAACAAAAAGATTTCAAGTATAATTTTTTACTAAAAACTAGATGATATGTTTACATGGATGAAATTGCATATGTACATGTGTATGAAATCAAAAATAGATAAAATGGAATAAAAAGAGAAATCAATTTGTTTTTAAAAATAAACGTTTGACTTTCCTAGAATAATTGGAGGCCCACCAGCGGCCGAGCGGTAAAGTCGCTGAACACTGGTAATTCGGTCCGAGGTCCGAATCCCGCGAATGGACTGGCTGCGTGGGTGTTTTCGTGGTTATCCCCATGTGTAACGTATATAAGAGCCAGTTTCTCTTAGAAAGTGCTCCACGAAGGAAACCCTCCTCTTAGGCAGATAGCTCTAGTGTGCTTTGCCATAATTAAATACACCACACCACCACATTACACCACACCTAGAATAATTGCTACACAATAATAGAGCTTTGGCGACTAAATTGCAATTTGTTGTTCCAAAGAAAGCCCTCAGCTCTAAAATCTATAAATATTTCAAAATGAAATAAATTCTATTTGGAAATTATAGCAAAGGAACATTACTAAGAGCTCTCAAAAATCCACTTAAGACGTTTGAAGTACATAATTTTACAGAAAATCCTTTCATGATATATTTGACAGGCTGGAAATGAAACAGAGGGAACGTGGTATGCGGAATGCATTCTCAGAAATACACTCATGTCCATAAATTAAGGATAATTCGGAGTCACGCGAAAATCGAACTCTATAATAAATATATCACCTGTAAAATCACTACACACATCTTCAAGAATCATATGCAAATTTCAGGAAGTAACCAGATGACACCGATTGTACGTCACAATGACGAGAGTGTAAAAGAGTGATATATAAGGAATACAGGCAAAGAAGTAAAATTGTTCGCAGGCGCTTTAAAAGCATTTCAGTGCAATAACCGAATAGTTATGACACAAAAGACGCATTTGGATGATTTTTTACGTGGCAAAATTATCGGCCATCTGGAATGTGGGCGTACCCAACTGGAAGTATCATACGAACTTGGAATTGCCCGAGTGTCATCTCCAGGCTTTGGAAACGATTCCAAGATGATGGTAATGTGAGTAGACGTTACAGCACAGGTTACAACGTTAGAGTTACAACGCCGAATGAGGACCGGTATTTGGCAGTTACTGCCAAAAGAAACAGGCAGAGCACAGCCTCAGACCTGTCTCGTCAGTCCTCTTCAGCCACGGGTACGACAATTTTAAGGCACACCGTGTACAGACGCTTAGGGCAGACTGGTCTATATGCTCGTAGACCTGTCAGATGCGTTCCACTTACTGCAACTCACTGTAGCCTGCTATTAGCCTGGAGTAGAGAGCATGCATTATGGGCACCGCAACAGTGGGATTTTGTGACGTTTTCGGACGAGTCCAGGTTTAGCTTGCAGTCTGATTCTCGCCGGACTTTCATATGGATAGCTCCAGGTAACCGTTACTACCAAGAAAACATCATTGAACGACACCGTTACGGTGGTGCAGGAGTGCTCGTTTGGAGTGGAATTATTCTGGGTTCCAGAACTGACCTGCATGTTCAAATTGGAACCATGACAAGCCAAATCTATCGGGACGTCATTCAGGATCAACATGTACGTTTGTTTTGGGGAGCCATGGGCGCACAGTTTTTGTTTATGGATGACAACGCCCGTCCTCACCGTGCAAACATCGTAAGCGAATGCCTTCAATCGGAGGATATCACCTGCATGGACTGGCCAGCATTCTCACCGGACTTGAATCCAGTAGAGCACGTGTGGGACATGCTTGGCCGACGAGTTGCAGCCCGTCAACCTCTTCCTATATATCTACCGGAACTTCGGAGAGCACTGCTTTTTGAGTGGTGTAATATCCCCTAGCATTAGATCGATAATTTGATACTCAGCATGCCTAGGCGTTGTACGGACTGTATTGCATCGTCTGGGAGACATACAATGTATTAACAATCATACCAACCATGTAATATTGGTTTTTTGTAAATATGTTTTTTTTTTTTGTAACTTGCTCCAGGGAGAAGAAATCGCTAATTTTTTTAATAATATCAAACATATAGCATTTTCTTTGCTCTTTACCTTTTGTTTAATAAATAAGCTTTACAAATAAGTCAAATTTGTTTTACTTCTATCTCTTCCTTTGCCTGATTTTGCATTATCATTAATTTATGGACATGAGTGTAGTTCCTCTACTGACAGAGGCAAGCAATGTAATAAGAGAATAAAACTGCGTAGAACATTTTTCGCATATTTCCCTTTAGCTGCAAAGAAACAAAACTTTAATGAGTTCATAACTGAAATAATGATTTTGGTGCATGACATTTAAAGCACTGAATATTCACTAAAACCCTCCAACCATTGTTATTTGGCTCTGAACCCAAAACTTCCAAAAATGGCATCCAAAAAGACGGTGATCATAATTCCAAAATGCAGTTTCTATTTCTCTATTTTTCTAGCTCGCCATCTTTCATTTCTAATAAATAAACCTTCTTCGTTGCTTGGCCATATTTTAAAATTTTTAAGATTCAAGTGTACGATAATATTTAAAACTTTCGTAAAAAAATTTTTTGTTGGATTTATGCATCCGGCCTGACCAGTAGGAGGATTTTAATTTTTTCGAATTCTTCTAAGTTATGTTGGACTACTCTATATTTATAATTGCATTAGATGAAGATAGGCGGCAAAGCAACGATATAGTTTTGGATTAGCATAAAAGATAATCTATTTTTAAACATTTAATGAAAGTGTCAGAACTTGTTTGATTGCACTGGTTGATGAACATTTTCTATCAGTTTTCATAATTTTGGGTAGTTGTTGTAGAGTACGAATTAAAGAAAGTTGAACATACGCCATACCACTATTTGTTGATAAGCATTCGCAGCAAATTTACATATCCGGGAAGTTATTCTGTAGCGTGAAATAAATCAAGCTGGATATATCTCAGTTAGCAAGATATAATCGCCCTTGATGAAACTTGATTTTGCTGGAATGTGTTATTACAGATGGGGTGGCATGGGCAATGCAATATAATCCTGAATCGAAATGGCTGTTTCTAAATGGAAATTATCAGATTCTCGAGAAAACACTGAACTGAAAACAATCATAAATCAAGGGTCAATGTTTCATATGAAGGCAAAGGAATCGTTTGATCATACAAATAGAGATATGCGTTCAAATATGACGGATAAATATCTAATTACATCTAATAACTTGGTCGAGACAAGATTTGATATCATAAGTGAAAACTATAAACATCTTATTTATTTTAATTAACCACTTATTTTATGTTACACATTTTCCCTGTGCATTTTCCCTTTCCGTTTTCCGACAGAATATAAATTTTAGCTGACGCGTATTTAATGAGGTAGAAAGTGTTATTTAAAGGAAAGTTTTAAACTGTTTAGTGACAGCGTGTTCGGCACGCTGAAGGCTTGTTACTAATTAAATTCTGCCTTAGCAGTCTTCTTCAGAGTTGCTTTATTCCTGCTATTAGTGCTTGTCATGCCCAAATAGGTATCAGCCAACTTTCGCGCTAAGCATTGCTATGTAGCCTTTAGGCTAGCTTAAAATTTAGCTTAGGTTTAATTTGTAATATTTTTATTTTGTATTACGCCAATGTTTTGTAAGCAGAAGAAATGCCTTTTGTTCAATTATATTGAGTTCTTAATTAAAAGGAGCTTTTACATTCTTCTTAAGTTTCTGGTCTTTATCTATAAATAGC
Source organism: Stegodyphus dumicola (assembly GCF_044657685.1). NCBI lineage: Eukaryota > Metazoa > Arthropoda > Arachnida > Araneae > Eresidae > Stegodyphus > Stegodyphus dumicola. The sequence goes on along the minus strand of NC_140772.1, from coordinate 11,691,362 downwards.
GAAAATTTGCTTAAAACGTATTGTAATTTCCCATTGCATTACTGAGACGGAGCTGCGTACTAAGCATTAGTTTATCATAGCAAGATATACAGGTGTAGTATATACATATATACCTGATTGCCCAGTTGAAAATGTTAAGATTTAACATGTAGGTGAAGCAAACCTGCAAAAGCTCAAAGGCAAGCAATTAATGCATACTTTAAGAATGACATAGCTAAACTATTAGCATAATTCTGCCATTTTAAATGTCTAAATTGTTTTATATAATAATATTTTCCTTGTCCTTCAAGTTAATTGCATATCAATTTCCTATACCTAACTGTCCTTTAATTCTCAAATGCGTTAATTTAATATTCAGTTACAGAATTTGGTATTCAGTACGATATGTTTCGACTGGATACGTGTTGACGTGCGGTTACCTGGGAGTAGACCTAATCTAATACAGATAGTCTTACGATGTTTGTTCAGATGATGACATGAAAAGAATGAATAAGAAGAGGGTGAAAATTCACAGTATTTGGAAGAGTTCATATCATAGGGAGCAGTGGAGTAGCATTTCGTGAAGACGTCAGTAATTAGGACCCGCTGATAACAATGTAAATAGCGTTGAAGTCAGCGGAATAACATGAGCGATATCATCCGCACTTTATCTGAGTCGGTTCTGCCTAGGAGCTTGAGCAATATGATTCCAGAAGCAGTCGATGAAATGTAATTGAAGTAAAGTTCTGACCTGGTGGGGAAACGTCGTATATGGCAGGCGGCTGGAAAGCAAATGAGTGTAATGAGAAACGCAATGTTGAAGTAATCTCCGCCCGTCGAAGTTAGCGATTAGTTATAGGACATCAAAGCAAAAGCCTTTTTGTCTGCGGAACTCCTCTTTTGATGATGATTTGTGGATTGAAGAGTTAGTGGCTCTAAAATCTTTTTAACTAGATTTGCATATGTTCGCTATATCTATACATTTACCGATTACCTACACATCAGAAGAGCGAGTAGAATTACATTAACAGCGTAGACAGGGAAAATAAAAATTGCTCTTCCTATTATAAGCAGAATAGTTCGGTTAAAGAATGTTGAATAAATCACGATTTTTTTTCTCACAGCTATCCTTAATTTTAAATTACATATAGCGCAAGAGTATACGAAAAAACCAGTAGCTAAGAAATTAGAAGTGTTTCATAACAAGTATAATCTCAAAAAGTAAACATGATTTTGAAAATCCATGCCGTCATCGAATCGAAAACTGTTTTCATGACAGATGCATTTCATATAGAAATTTGAATTTTGTTTTTAATTTGAAGGTCTTAATATCCGAAATCATTGAGAGTGCAATAGTTACACGATATATTCATTTTTTAAGAGTTAGTAAAATATTATGGAAGGTTTAACTCTTATAGTTAGCCATCATCTGTGATAAATGCTGATGGCTACTTGACCCATAGTCACCCACTTTTTTCCCATTTTAGATCCTGTTTGCCACCGGGCTGGACATTATTATGTTATTCACCCTTGTGGCAAATATATCATTGGACCAGATACATTGCATATCCCGGCAGTAACATGCATGGAAGAATGAATAGCAATGGACGAGAATACCATACATTTGTTCAGAAACAAAGGCGAAGTATTTGAAAACTGACATGATAATTGACGCCGACTGTTAAAAAAATCATCTGCATCTGCTCTGAACACTAGTAGTTCGGATAGAGGTTCGAATTCCGCGAACGGGCTGGCTGCAGGTGCGTTTTCCTGATTGTGTATAAATGCGTAACGTGTGATACGAGCCAGTTTTCCTTATAAAGACCTCCACGAAGGCATCCCTCCCTTTCGGCAGATAGCCCTCCTGTTCATTGCCATACTTGGATAATCCAATCCAATCCTCGGAATAATCAAAGTAATCGTTCTACTTAGACTCATGTTCTTCGACAAAATAATGACTCGCACAATATGTACACTGCTCAAAAAAAAAAAAAAAAAAAAAAAAGGACAGTTCTATATCTCCCGTTTTACTGGACCGATTCACGAAATTCAAATTGCGTTCTTCAAGTCTCGAAAGCGCGACTTAGGATATATATTAGACTTTATATAGCACTATTCTAACATAGGGAATTTTGGCACAAAATCGGACTTTTTCTGAGATAACATACCAATTTTTTTACATATTTCGATTCTACGACTCAAATTATGCCTAAATATTAAATTTTGTAAAATATGGTACGAAATTTACGGAGAAATTCAACAATTTATGTTGGCGCTTTTTATTCAGTTTGCGCCAAAATTAGTTCACTTGGCGAACTTCTTAATATGTGGCAACCTATTTTCATTTCCATTTTTACATAGTGCGTGAGAATAAAAAAAGACCCAATCGTTCCTTCTTTCAAATAATGTTCTTTATCTTATATTTTTAATTATAATTGTTATAAACTTTAAGCAATTTTTTTTTTCTTTTCCGAATTTTTATTTTAATTTTTTACGTTGCATAGTTTCTTTCGAATAACTGTTTTAAAAATATCTATTTACTCATTCGAACTGCAGAGATTAAATCAAAGGTGTATCGTTTATTTATTTATTTTATTTTTTTCTTCAAATAGTTTTCTTTGTGCCACATTTTTAGTCCTAGTTACTATTTTAAGTAATTTTTAAATTTTTAGACTTTTGCTTTAATTGTTAGTGTTGCATTGTTTCTGCAGATAATTATTTTAAAATTTTCTATTTATTCATTCGAACTGAGCATTTTAAATATATTTATTTATATAAATTTTCCAGAATTTGATATTATTTATTTGAATTGCGTTTCTTACGGAAGAATGCTTTGTAACCCAGATTACGATACATTTGAAAACTACATGTATTAAAAGAGAAAAAACAGTAAAGCACACTTAACACGCCTTTCAATGTTCCGTTCGGCCCACCAGCGGCCGAGCGGTAAAAACGCTGAACACTGGTAGTTCGCGCCGAGGTTCGAATCGCGGTAAACGAGCTGGTTGCATGGGCGTTTTCGTGGATTTTCTCATATGTAACGTGTATACCAGCTAGTTTCCCTTAGAAAGTTCTTCACGAAAGCATCCTTCCTTTTAGGCAGATAGCCCTGCTTTGCCGTAACTTAATAATCCAATTCAATCCATTTCATCAGAGACTTTATCAGTCTTTAGAAGTTAAGCATTTTGAAGGTATGAGATAAAAGGAAAGAGTGGTTTCATCAAGAGGTTTTGGTTTATTTAATTATAACAAAGCACACTAGGGCTATCTGTCTAAGAGGAGGGATGGCTTCGCGGAGGACTTTCTAAGGGCAACTGGCTCGTATACACGTTACACATGGGGAAAATCCCGAAAACGCCTATGTAGCCAGCCTGTTGGCGGGATACGAACCTCGGACCGAACTACCAGTGTTCAGCGACTTTACCGCTCAGCCGCTGTTTCATCAGAAAAAAAAAAAAAAAAAAAAAAAAAAAAAAAATCTGTAGGTGACATCTACATACATCACTGAATAAACTCCTGAATCTTCAAATAATTCGACTCAGAAAATCATGGGATTCTCCATTTACGATACGATATGATGTTCTATAACGTAATTTAAATTTATATAATCATATATTCTAAAACCAGTCGCTCTTCACTTTAATCTGCAATGATATCGTTTTTCTCTTTTCTGTTAACCAAAAGCTCAATTGATGGTATTTGCTGGTGTACACGTCCAAGTGTTTTCTCTTTGAACACCAAAATTCTTTGAAGTATCCTGAAAGTATATTCAAAAGCGTCCAACTTTTTTAACCATCTTGGTATGTCTGACAGCCAAACTTCCCTGCAAATTTTTGCTTACTTTTCTCCCTAATTTTCTTCTTTCCTTCTACAGTTATTTTCAGTGCTCACACAAGAAAATTAAGATTTTTCGATTGCTAGACTTCCATAAATTTTGCATTCTTGTCAATTTTTTAAAATATTAATTACATGAATTGCGTTTCAGCTGAAGACAGCTTTTCATTTTCTAGTCATTTTAACTATAAATAAAGTTTAAAGTGAAGTCCAAAGGATAAATATTTTAATTAAAAGATTTTTGCTAAATGACAAAGAATTAAAACAGTGCAGCAGTGTTTATTCTGTACCACCGAGTGACCCAATTCTTATACCAACTGACACAGTTTAAATCATATTAAAGATCATGTTTTTTTATACAATCTATAACGCGAGAGAAAAATTAGCTTCTTAAAAATTCTTTCTAAGAGGATTAATATGAAAATTTATATATATATATATATATATTTAAAGCTGGGACTTGAACCAAACTGTCAAACTTTTAAAGTTTAATTTACAAGGTGGTTATAATTGAAGTTCCACTTTGAAATGGTCATAAAAGGAAAACTACCAGACCAAATATTATCAAACTTGGCAATCGTGTAAAGGAGGTTAGGAAATTTATTTTCCGCGGAAAAAAAAAAGAGTTCAAAAACTCATCACCAAGGCCTGGAGCAGTGTACATTGCAAAGTTAATGTAAATTTACATGTATCTGAAATGAAAAATAAATAAGATGTAATAATAATAAAGCAAATAAAATTGTCTCCAAAAATAAACTTTTCAGTTTTACCATAATTTCTACACAATCTAAAGCGTTGGTAACTAATCTGCGACTTTCTGTAGCAAAGAAAGTCTTCAGTTCTAAAAATCTATAAATTTTTAAAAACAGAATAATTTCTATTTATAAATATTAGCAAAAGGAGATTACAGATGGCTCTCAAAAAGCACTTAATAGGTTTGAAGCACATAATGTGTACAGACACAAATTTTAAAACACTTTTTTCTAATACAGTAAGGGCTGGCTTTTTTACACTTAGTTGTCCATTGCAATGAAATGTCTTCGTGGTATATTTGAAGGGCTGTACGTGCGAGAACAAGATCGTGGTATCCAGAAAGTATTTTTAGCAATTGTTCTTCTTCTGTCAATGGCAAGCAATGCAATAAGAGAAAAAGACTGCGTCAGGTCTTTTGACACATATCACGTTGATGGCAAAAAAGCAAACCTTTAATGGGAACGTAACTGTGAAAATGTATTTGATTGCTGTATGAAAAATTAAAGTAAAATTCCAGGGAGAGGAAAATGCAAAATAAAAATTCTATGAGGATGTTGATGATCACATTTCCAAAGTGCGTCTGCTGTTTCAGACCTGTATTCTCACTCATCTAATAAGCATCCTTTTGTTTGAATTAATTTTAAGATGCATGATGTCTAAGAACAAATTAATATTTAGAAGTGTCGTTAAAAATATTTTTGGATGTCTGCATACCACTGCATTCTTTTAATATATGTTGCGGGCATTTTAAATTAATACGTGGTGAGATGAAGAAATATAGCGCAGCAACGAATCAATTAACAAATAGAAATGAAAGATAATTTCTTGATAAACATTGAGTTAACAGTTAATAACTGGTTTAATTGCACTGACTGATGTTCATTTTCTATTATTTCAATATTTTTTGTAATTAATTTAGAGTATGAAATAAATCAAGCTGAGCACATGCCATAACTGTTTTTTTCTGATGAACATTTGCAGTTAATTCATATTTTTCGGTAGTTATATCAGAGTGCGAAATAAAACAGGCTGGATATATATTAAAATTAGTTGGGAAGATATAATCGCCGCTGGAAGAAATTTAATATTGCTTAATTTTTTTTTTTTTATATGGCAGGCGGAGAGCCGGTTTGGACAGTCAACCTGTGAAGACCACGCTGCGTTGCGCTCCTGCTATTTTTCGATTTTTCAAGTGGAAGTTTCACAGTGCGAAGTGCGTGTGATAAATCAAATTGTGCGTGAATGTGAGCTGAATCCAAGGATACATCGCATTAGTATGTGTGCATCGTAGTTTTCAAAAAATTTGTGAAAAAGTGTGTTCAATAATTTTGTTCACCTCATATGCCGTCCTTGTAACGGAAGGGTGCCGCCTGGCCACCACGTGGTTGCCGTACTAGGCTTAGGAAGTCCGTCGAAAAAATTCTAAGTCCAGAAATCTGTGATTTCTTTTCAAAAATCAATATCTTCGTAATTAATGCACTTAGGATTACCGGGTTTTCGGCAAATTGGTAAGTTCTTCATATACTATTATATTATATTTTCAATATGGCTATAACTGCATTATCTTCGATATTAGTATCTTAAGACTAACCTTTTCTGGAACCTAGCTAAAATCTGGACCCAAATAAACTTAATTTTCTGATTGCTGTCTGAAACTTTATAAAATATGCTAGTAACACCAAAGGGTCTGTTCATTGGGCTCGGAATACTAGTTTAAACATGATACTTGATTTTGTCGAAACGTTGTGAATTTCGACACAACTCCTTCACGTCGTCGAGTGCAATTTCGACAAACTCCTTACAGTGTATTCTCCATAGTTTTTAAAACTGTTTACTGTTATTTTAACTGTGTTATATCTTTCTGAGCCTTTTCTGTGTGCCTTTACATATCGTATACATATTTTTGATTGATTATATATTATTTTATATAATAATATATTATTTCTCTGTTTATATTGAACATTCATTATGTTTTACTGATATAAAGCATATTAACGTCATTTGTAATTATATTATACCAGTCTGTTTCTTATGGGAAATTAATTACCTAGTGTGAGCTTATGTAATATTCACGCATCGCTATGCCTCAACAATCAGTTTCGTTTATGGATGACCCAGTGAATGACAACTTTGATCCTACTGCATTGCTTGCAACTGCTAACAATTATAGTGACAAAGTTAATTTGTTATACGATCATATTCGTGCCATTGCAACTCTCTATCGAGGAGGAAAGTATACACTTCCTTTCGAACCACGAGAAAAATTGCTCCATTCATTGGATGCGTTACGGCAATTGGCTCTTCAGGGCCCGGATTACATCCCGAAACCAGCCACAGTTGAGGCTGAGGTGAATACATCAACAGTGGTCTGCTGTGAAGTTATTCATAACCCACCTATTATTTCATCTCTGCAGCAAGTTCCTTTAGTTCCAAATCCCCCTGCTTTGCCTTCTCCAGCTCCTGGACTCTCTTACGCATCTGCATTACAGCAATCCCTTCCGTCAGTTCTTACACCTACTTTACTAATATATCCAAAAGAGAACACAACTAGCAGGAAGCTTAGAGATAAACTTTCCCAGGAATTTCCTTTGCCGAAACTTGGAGTCCAAGTTAAACGGATCAAACCTATCCAACGGGGTGGATTGGCGGTGGTCTGCCAGTCGGAAGAAGATCGGAAAAAATTAGCAGCTACTTTAACGTCTGATCACGCAGCTACATTTGTTAACGTAAAGAATCCCACAACAAAAAAACCCCTTATTGCAATTCATAATTTATCCCCAGATCTGACACAGGAGGATTTACAGCTTACCATACAAGAAGACTTTGGCCTCACTAGTGACGAAGTTAAACTTATATTTCGTCTAAAGCAGCGACGCAATGTCAAGTGGGTTGCCGAGTGCAGCCCAAGGGCATATCAAACCTTCATGTGCAACCCTCGCATCTACATCGGCTGGCAAGGCCACCTTATCACTGAGCACTTTAATGTCAAAAGATGTTTCAAGTGCCAACGTTTTGGGCACCTGCAAAAAGACTGCCGCAGCGTCCACTATTGCGCATTGTGCGCTGGACAACACGATACCAAGGACTGTTCGGCCGATGCCGATACAGCAGCATGCATCAATTGCATCGATTATAACAACGGCAGCAGATATCAAGTCCCGATTGACCACGCAGCAAACTCCAACACCTGTTACTGCTACCAAAGTAATATTGACAGAATCCGAAGCATCACCACCTATGAGTAGAGATGCCCAGTATAATGTTTCATTTAATTCTGTTCCTAACATCAAATTCTTGCAAATTAATCTTCAGAAAGCTCAAGTTGCAACTGCCCAGGCAATAGAGTTTGCGTTAAGCAACAAAATTGATTTTCTTCTCGTTCAAGAGCCATATACTAGACATGGCAAAGTGGTTGGTTTTCCTTTATTATGGACTGTATATCATCAAGAAAATTCAGAAGATCCTCCACGCTCAGCAATAATTAATTGTAACCCTCAATTCTCTCCATCAATTATTACTATTACTAAAGATCAAGTAGCACTTTTATTAGAATTAGAAAATTTTACTATAGCATTATTTTCGATCTACTCCAGTCCCTCAGATGATATCAGCACTACAATCTCTTTCCTGGAACACTATACAAGAGTTCTTGGTAATAAACATCAGATTATCAGCGGCGATTTTAACGCTCACTCTGTTGCTTGGGGCTATCGAACAACAGACCCCAAAGGCCGTCTGTTAGAAGACTTCTTATCTTCTAAAAATTATGTATTACTCAATGCCACGAATACAATTCCTACTTTCGACAGACTATATGCTGTGGGTTGGCCGGACCTGACCTTTACATCCGCCAATACCTCTCACTTAACAAGTAATTGGACGGTCAAAGATGAGATTTCATTATCTGACCATAAATATATCACTTTTGAAGTAACACAACATAGTTCTTTACCTATCTTACCTCGTTATAATCTTCCTGGCAGGAAAATTAATCAGTTTAGTCGAAAAGTTCGTGGAACTCTTAATCGTCTTCGTCACCAAATCAACTCTTTAACCATATCTGAAGATATTGAACGTTTTTCAGAGTCCTTAATGCAAAATCTTCAAGATATTTGTCACGAAATACTTCCAAAGCGAACTACCAAGCAGCTCCATACTTTACATTGGTGGAACTCTGATCTTCGCATACAGCAGCGGAAGTGTCGTGCGCTTAGGCGACGATTAAAATCTGAACGACGCAATGGAATAACATCTAATACTCTTCAAGTTTTTCAAAGAGAGCGTGCTCTGTATAAACGGATGATTATGCAGAGCAAAATAGAAGCTTGGAGAAAATACTGCACATCAAATAGAGAAATATTTGGCTTACCCTATAAGATCGCTCGAGATAAGCTTTTCCAGCCTGCATCAACGTATCTTTCAGAATCATCACTTGCTGGGTCTAGCCCAATAGAAAATACTATCAATGATATTCTAGCATCAGTTCTTCCTCAGGATGATATTACAGATGACTCCCCAGAGCACTTGTCAATTAGGCAGCAAACTTCTATTCCCAACACAGAGGATGATCCACAGATTACAATTACAGAAATTAAAACCACTCTTCGAAGTATTCCAAAAAAACGGGCCCCGGGCCCCGACGGGATTGACTATTCTATAATTCGTGTAATCATTAATTCCCACATCTTCTTTTTCTGTGATTATTTTAATAAGTTATTTCTTAATGGTGTATTTCCTCGTATCTTCAAAGCTGGAAGAGTGGTTCTTTTTCTCAAAAAAGGCAAAGATCCGCAATTATCCACATCTTATGGACCTATATGTCTATTATCTGCTCTGGGGAAAGTTTATGAAAGAATTATTGTCTACCGTTTAAAACATTATCTTCACAAAATTCACTTTTTAAGTGATCACCAATATGGCTTTAGACCAGGTAGGTCTACCCTACAAGTATTATCAAAAATTACAGAAGATATACATCGTAATCGCAACAATGGTCACCACAGTGCTTTCATCAGTATAGATCTTAAGAATGCTTTTGACTCACTGTGGTGGCCTGCAATACTGGAGGCACTTCGACAAGCTGATTGTCCTCAGAATTTATTTCTTGCATTTCAAAGTTACTTGTCGGAAAGAAAAATTATCTACTCCACTAATCATGGCATTATTACAAGACAACAAAACAGAGGCTGTCCGCAGGGTTCTTGTGCTGGCCCTGATTTATGGAATATAACATTTAATTCTGTTATTGCCGCAAACTGGCCAGCACATACCCGGGCATATGCGTATGCAGATGATACAGTTTTTATCATTCAAAGACGAACTCGAGAAGAGTTGCAAAGAAATGCTATTGAAACCTGTGATCTCTTTTATAACTTATGTTCTAGAATTAAATTAACAATTTCCGAACCAAAATCGCAAATTTTATTAATCCCTAAAAAAGGAGGATCTTTGGTTCGACGGCCTCGAATCACCATTCATGGTACACGTATACCTATCAAACCGCAGCTCAAATTTCTCGGCGTTATCTTTGACGAGAAACTGAACTGGATGCCGCATGTTTTGGAACTAAAGAGACGAACTGTTATAATTGCATGTAAATTGCGTCAAATGCAGGGTCGTGGATGGGGAATTAGTCCCTATATACAAAAGGTTCTTTATCTCACCGTTATCGAGAGAATGGTCACCTATGCGGCTGCTATATGGGCTGAACCCATGCAGGGTCGCAAAGTGCGCCACTTGCAAAGTCTCCAGCGTCAATTTGCCTTACAGATAACTAGGGCGTTTCGTACTACCTCATCCAGTGCATTAAATGTCATGGCGGGACTGATCCCTCTTCATCTACGTATTCTGCAGGAAGCAGCAATACAATCCGTCAAGGTTTTGAAAAAACCTTTCATCCTATTTGATGAACTTTTCACACCATTGCACTATGAACAACCCTCACAACATTTGGATGTGCATCCAGTCCTTCAAGGAACAGGACTTCGGATTTTCCTTAAGGACGTAACACTGCCACCTATCCCAAGCATTCAATATTACACTGATGGATCTAAAATAGATCAACAGACAGGCTGTGCCCTTGTAGCCTTTCATAATGGTCAGTCAATTTATCAGTGGCTGGGTCATCGCCATGGAAATAATAGTGTATTTCAAGCGGAGGCCCTAGCCATCCTCAAAGCAGTTCAACACTGTAAAACAAGTGGTGCTATGGAGGCAATAATTATCATTGATAGTCTTTCGTCGCTTCAAGCGATTCAAAACCCCAGACATTCTTCTTCGCTTATCTCGGACATCCAATGTGAACTTCGTAATCAAGTGGGAAATAACATCACGCTAGCTTGGACTAAGGGCCATGCTGGGGATCACGGTAATACTTTGGCAGATAAGTTAGCCAAATCAGCTGCCGAAAATACCGATGCCGAGGCTGAAGAAGTGATTCTTAAGTGGCCAACATCTCACTTAAAACGAGCTCTTCTTTTAAAAGTTATATCCCAATGGCAACTAGAATGGGATACTGATGAAACTGGTCGACGAACGTACAATCATATTACGTATGTGGATCAATGTCGTCAGATAACAAATCATCAACTAGTAAGATATATCTCGGGGCATGGTCCATTTCCAAGCTACTTTTACAAGCATGGAATTGCAAATAGTGAATATTGTGTCTGCGGAACTCTAGGCATACCTGAACATTATATTACTACATGCCCGTTAACGGAGGAATTTCACATTCCTTTCCCTGTGGATAATCAACTAGCATTTAGTAAATTTTTAATTAAGCAGAAGTACCTTATCAGAAAACTCTCAAAAATTATGGACATTCTCCACAGTTATGGATCTGATCTATGTCAGGTTGTCTAATGTTAATGGTTTTTTCCTGTTTTCATAATACAACTGTATTCTTGTACACTCCAGTTGCATTCTTGTCTGTTTACATAGTGTTTTCATAATACAATTGTATTTTTGTACACTCCAGTTGCATTCTTGTCTGTTTACATATTATAACTATATTCTTTCTTTTTAATAGTCCCAGTATTGTTACAAATATTATTAAAAATTGTATTGTATTTTAAATGCACTATAAGATATTGCACAATAACTATTATACTCGTAACCTCAAACTATACATATGGTATTACTATCTTACTGAATTACAAGCTACATATTAAGTATTCTAATCTGGTTATATATCAAAAATATTGTATCGAGCATTGTAATAACTATTGTATCAAACTATTAGCATTGTATCATATTTCATTATAATTACAATATACAATATTTGCACTCTAAGTACTGCATTATATTCTAACTAGTCTATTAACTTAATTTACTTATTATTTTAATTCTTGCATTAATTATTGTATTAAGTTGGTAGTTATGTAATATTATGTTGAGTTATAAGCTCTACCCTAAGAATATGTGATGCAACATATTGAAATTATGAACATCGTATCGCTATGTATGCTTTAGTATGGAACTGTAAATTAAATTCTTTGCAATACAGAAACTGGATTATTAGCATAACGTTATAAGTAGTCTTGATTCAACTTGGCGTTAACTATTTTATTGAATTACATGAAGAATTTTAGACTTTAGATTTTAGATTTAGTTTATTGATTATATTGAATTATATGTCGTGTTTTGCATATTGCACAGAATTATTAATATTGAATTGATCATAAGTATTTTTTATACATTATATTGGTATAACTATATTGTTGCATTGTATCGCATATTGCACAGAATTAATAATATTGAATTGATCATAGGTATTTTTATACATTGCCTTTGTATATATATACTGTTGCAAAATATGTCTTTTTATCCTCAGTATTGTACTGAAGTGTTGCTTTTGTGTATTGTATACAAAGTATTGCATTTAATTCGCTTTAGTTATTAAGAACATTGCCTTATAGGCATCATACTATTAAGAATATATATATTGCACTTCTTTTTATACCCTGAGATACGTATTGAATTAAATATTGTATTAATTATTTTACTGAACTAGCAATTGTGTTAAAATACTGTATGAATGTTAAAGTAGTATTTTGGTCTCTTTTTGCTTTAAATATTCCATTAAATTATAAATAGTATCATAGACGTAGCTTATCGATTTTATACTGTATCATATGTCTTGTATTGCATATTGCATAGAATTATTACCAATTACTTGACAATATGTATTTTTCTACATTGCATTTGTCTATATACTGTCACATACTCTATTTATTTACTCTTAGTATTGTATTGTACCTATTGTTGTGTCTTGTATGCTAACCCTGTAAGCATGTTAATTTACCTATTGTATCACATATCTTACGTATTTGCAGTACATTATATTATATCGTATAACCGTATTGTATAATATATATATTAAATTGTGAGCTATGTATGGATGTGTATCATCTTATATGAAATTGCAATGTTGTGAGCATCGTATACATAATAAAATTGCACTATAAGTCCCCTGCAATACAGGAAATGTGTAGTTGGTATCGTAATATAAATAATTTTGCATTAACTTTTGTAATTGAATGATATAGCATCCATTATCTTACGTATTAGTTGTAAATCATATTGTACTGTATAATGTATTATATAATATATACATTAAATTGTGAGCATAGTATAGATATGTATCATCTTGTATAAAATTGAATTATAAGTTCCCTGCAATACAGTACTGTGTAATATATATTAAATTGTGAGCATCGTATAGATATGCGTCGTATAAAATTGCACTAATATAGGAAATATACAGTTGGTATAGTAATATAAATAGTGTTTTATTAACTTTGCATTAACTATTGTATTGAACAATATGGCTTATTGATCTTATATTGAATTATCTATCTTGTCTTGCATCTCGTACAGAATCATTAGTATCGTTTTACCTTGTATTAGTATATATCTGTATATGTGTATGTATGTATATATGTGTGTATGCGTGTATATATAGTTGTATAATGTATCCTCTTTACCTTGCATTGGTATTTATATAGTTGCATAATGTATTTATGTATTGTATCCTTGCTTTGTACACTAACTATTGTATTGAACTTACCATCAGTATTAAGATCATTACATCATCGATATCATGCTATCAGCATTATTATCAGCCTAGTATGTAGCAGCAGTAGCAGTTTTGTAATATTTAGCATTGTATCAGTTTGTAGTACTGTTTGTAAGTATTCTAGTAGTAGTTTTGTAGTATTGTAGTATGTAGCAGTAGTAGTTTTGTAATGGTGTTTACTCCTTTGGTTTTCTATTGTTATCGCTATCTGTATGTGTTTTGTTCTAATTATGTCTATGTGATTCTAGTATTTATTCAAAACTGGCACTTGCACCTTTGTAATCTTATGCTTTGTCAAAACTTCAAATGTACCCTTTATTTATCTATTTATTTATTTATTTATTTATTTATTTTTTTTGAGCCCTTGTCTGGCCATGTATTTGTTGAACTTTCACTCAATAAATACTAGGCCCGGGCGGTTGGTGTGAACATGCTTCTGGGGGCTTCTTTGGTCTTTTGGACTGCCACCTGGATGGCCTGGTCGCTGGGTTTCGGTGTATGGTGCGAGGCGCCTGTGTGGTCCATCTGGCTCAAGATAGAGGTGGACGTGTTGCATATGCCAATTAACCATTACGGTAAAGGGATGGTGCACACGTCCCCCGTCAACTATCAACTATCAACTATATGGCAGGCGAGGTTGCATGGGTAATCCAACATAATTCTGAATATACATGCCTGTTTCAAAATAGAAATTAACAGATTCTCGGAAAAAAAGAAGCAACTGAACTGAAATAAATCATTGAGTCAAGATCCAAAATTTTTATTAAAGCAAAGGAAATTTGTGATCATACAAATATAGATACACGCTTAAATATGACAGATGTAAATCTGTTTACATCTAATAATTTTGTAGAAATAGGATTCTCTAGGCTAACTGAAATTTGTAAAGTATTTATTTATTTTAATTAACTACTTATTTTATGTTACGTGTCTTTTCTGTGAGTTCTGCCCTTCCCTTTTCTCTTTAGAATGTAAATTTTAGCTCGCGCTTATTTCGATGAGCTGGAAGGATATAATATTTAAAGGGAGATTTTAAGATTTTTTCAGTCAGATCGTGCTCCGCCTGCTCTAGGTCACGTTACTAGTTGAAATTTCACGTTACCAATCTGTTTTCAGCGTTGCTTTATTTTTGCCAATCGTGCATGTCATGCTTGTATAGGTTTCAGAGAGCTCATCCTTGTTGTGTAGCCTTTAGGTTAGCTTAAGATTTAGTTTTGTTTAATTTTGAAATTTCTTACTGTTGAGTTACGCCATAAATGCTGGAGAGTTTTCTGAGCAAATGAAGTGCCTTTTGCTCAACTATTTTTGAGTTCTTAGTAAAAGCGTCTTTTACACCCTTCTTACGTTTTTGATACTTATCTAGACTTAGCGATAATTCTCTTCAAAAGAACTATAACTTTTCCATTACATTACTGAGAAGGAGCTACGTACAAGTTATTAGTTTATCAGAACAAGAAATAAATTTGCTGTATATGCACCTAATTATAAAATTCAGAAAGTTTAGATTTAACATGCAGATAAAGCAAAATTGCAAAAACTCAAATGCAATCAATTAATGAACAACCTTTAAAATAAACATAGCTAAACTATCATCACATTTCTGCTGTTTAAAAATGATAAATTGTTTTACATAATAGCAGTTTATTCTTCTCCTTTACATTAATTTCATATCAATTTCCTGTACATATCTATTATATGAGTTTGAAATGCCTTAGTTTAATATTCAATAAGAAACTAGAAATAAGTTTTAAAAAAATGAGACAGCAATCATGAGTAAAAGAAAACA
This sequence comes from Stegodyphus dumicola, assembly GCF_044657685.1. Taxonomy (NCBI): domain Eukaryota; kingdom Metazoa; phylum Arthropoda; class Arachnida; order Araneae; family Eresidae; genus Stegodyphus; species Stegodyphus dumicola. The sequence continues at coordinate 11,675,931 of NC_140772.1, read as the reverse complement.
TGGAATAATAGTAATAATAAAATAATAATCTGAAAGCTTAGAGATTTTATATTACGCCCAAAGGGTCGTTGTTTTTTCATTCACACCCACATAAACGTTTAGAGAGTGTTTGAGCTGAAGCTGCTTTGAGCTAAAAATATTTAAAAACAGCAAATCTTTACACTTTCAGATAGCCCATCTCGCGCGCTGGGCATAAAAATGTTTTATTCCATACAGTGTTGGCACTGCTTGCTTTGAAATAGTTGAGTTTTTTAATCCAAAATTCGTTAACGTTTTACAAAACAGGAAATAAGTAATAAAATTAAAGAATCGTAATATAAAATTAGCGTAAGCCCGAAGGGCCTTTTAAAAGAGCCGTTCACCCTGCTAAAAATGGCCCATAGAAACCAGTAAAACTTTTTATGGGTTTCTATTGACTTTTACTGGTTTCTGTGAGTTTCTTCTGTGAGTTGGTCTCTGTGAGTTTTTTTTTTTACTGGTTTTAAATGACCCATAGAAAGCAGTAAAACTTTCTACTGGTACCCATAGAATTTTTTATAGTCTCTACTGACTTTTACTGGTTTCTATTGATCTCTGTGTGTTTTTCTTACTGGTATCAATTGACAACCATACAACCAACATCAATGGCAGAACTTTATACTGGTTTGTATAGGTTTATATTGACTTTTACTGGTTTTCTCACTGGTATCGATATAATAATAAATCTTCTGTTGGTTTATATGGGTTTATGCTATTTTTTTATCTGACGTTAATAGACTTCTTGTAAACAGTAAAATTAACAGAATAAAAATATGATCTCTTTAAGACCACCAGAGTAACCTGGAAAAGCAGGTGGTCGTTTTAGAGAGGGTTTTTATTAAATATGCTTATTTATTTGATTTAAATTTTTTTCGGAAACTATAACAGTAATCATATACACCACACACAACGAGATCTCTCTAAGGCGCCCAGGCGAAAATAAAAATTCATCTTTGCAAGTGGTCGCCTTAGAGAGGTGATGCTCAATACCAATATATACTCACGTTCTCAGAGATACGTTTATCTTTTAGAGGTGGTCGTCTTAGGGAGATTGCATTTATATAATGAATTTTTCTAAGGCGACCAGACACACTTGCAGAATTTTCTTTGTTAATGGTCGCCTTACAGAGGGAATACTCAATACCAAAGTATACTTATGTTTTCAGAAATACTGGTTTTTTTCAGAGGCGGTCGTCTTAGGGAGGTGGTTTTTGCTACGAGTTGGTTCTCTGAATACACACACATAAGCACTTACATTTCTGATATTACAAATAAACACCGGTATCAACCAACATCTCTTTAAAGCGAACAAGTTCATTCACAATCGCAAAACTTTTCTCCCTGTTAACGCTGACGTGAGGGAAAAAATTCCCCTCCCTCCCCCACTCTCAGAAGTTTCCCAAACAAGCAATATGGCGCCGCTCTAGTTATTATTGTACGATGGTGGTGTTATTTTCTTCGCGGTTGTACTAATGCAATATATTATAAACTAGGATTTACTGTATTACAAATTTTACTATGTTTTACTGTTTAGAAATTAGTAATAAATAATAAAATACCAGCACTGACTATGAATATACAACTAAAGCCATGCACGTGTAATCGTGTCTAATGTTTGAGAGAACGTTGCTGATAACTGACTAGTTGTGAAATGGAGTTTCTGTGCGTGAAATTGATTTTCCATCTTTACTTTTAACCTGAAAAACAATGTGCTTAAAGACTGAAAAGTGATAATTTCAGACTTGATAATTTGGTTCAGTGTGCAGATGCAGAAATATCGTTTTTGCATTCTACTGAAACTGTATTTTGGAAAATTTATTTTTTTGATTACAGTTTAGAAATACTTTTTTAAAGCTTGTTCATGTAGATGCTTTATCATTTGAATATTATGTACTAATAAATTTGATGATACCTTACTTAAAAATGATCTTGCATGATTCAGTTTTCAATTTTTCGACTAATGTGATGTGGCCGAGCAAAAAGAATGTTTTTTTATGTTTTAAAAAATGTACTAATTATATTTCTCGAGCAAAAAAGGTAAGTTTTATTAATGAAATAAACATTGAAATATTTAATGAGTTTATTATTTATTGAATAGGGTAGGTATGACATAAAAGCTTAAAGAATCTTTTTTCCACTACTAAAACTGATCATAGTAGCTTACATTGTTTTTCCTTTTTGGTCTACTTTTCTTTACAAGTAAGTCTACACATTTTTACATTAAATATTTTGTGCTATTTTGTTAAAACACATCATTTTTATGCATACTGTAATTTTCATTATTATTAGTTTGATGAAGAAAATTTCAAATGTGTTTTTCATAAATTGCTTTTGAAATAGAATTAGATTTCAATGAATAATATTTTGAATTTAAGAATTTGAATAAGATTTATGTAATATTAAATGTACGAATCTTGGGAGTATAAAAAGTGAATTATTTATTTGAAAAAAATTACATTAAGTTGAAACCTCATATAGTGGTTATTTTCTTAAATGACCACCTCTGATAATGGCACATTTGTTGGGACAATAATTAAATAACAGGACTTAAAAAATCATTCATAGTTTTGTCAGGCTACAGGAAACTGGCATTATCTCGAATTGTGGAGTTGATTGTTTTAGGAACGTTTTGCTGTATAATCAATTGACTTCGGTGTAGTAATTTTTACGTGGGTATGAATTTTGCAGAAGTAATTGAAAGTTTTTACGAGACAATTAAAACCAAAGCTTTTTGGATCATCAGTCTTATAAGGGCACTGTTATAGCATTGCTTTCAAATATAGTTAGAGTAATATTTAAGCATTATTTCCACAGAGAATCCGGTTGTTCTCTGCGGATGAAAATCCATATAAATAAATCTTCTGTACAGCCTTATACAAATGCAGTTAAAATTACTGTCATTACAATTAAGCGAATATAGCTACATTTGTTTACAAAAAGTTATTATTGCTAAATACTGCACTATATAAATTTCATTTGGCATTGTGATTTCAGAAAATGCTCAGCATGAGGTATTTTTATATTATATAATGTACTGTCAAAAACAATAGCTACATTTTCAGTACTTTAAATTTTACTATTTAGAATTTTTATGGTTCAAAACAATATTTCTATACATTTTCTTAAGTATTCTTTCTACCATAGAAATCTAAATAAATTACACCTAAAACACTGACTCAAATTTATTCCAATAATGCATCTCTTTAATTAAATTTATGTTCCTTTGAGATGATATATGAAAAACCTTGTGTAATAATAAATTATTAATATATATATAGGTAAATGGTATTTTTATATATTTTTTCGGGTAAAGTGCAGAATCGCCCACTTATTTACTTGGCACTTTTGACAAAAGTAAAAGGAATTGGATTTTTGTCAATTTTCTTTTGGCTTTTTAAGTGAAAATAGGTCGATGTGTACATGAATAAAGTCAAAGGAGTGCACAATGGCATTTTTGTGCAATTCTGGGATTTTTTCTAAGTGAAAATAGGTCGATGTGTACATGGATACCGAGTATGTCCAATTCTTAAAAACACGTCAAGCAGTGGGCGATTCTACACTTTCCCCATTTTTCTATAGGAATTTAGTTTCATTAAATTAGTTATTTACTATAATTATGTGTATATGAGTATATTCATACTTATTCACATAGATGGAATTTTTACAGTACGAAAGTTGATCTTTTTTACATCAAGAACTACATATAGTATAAATACCCATTATGTTATAGATTTTATTTATATAAAATCTGTGGAAGATTATATAGCACTAAAAGTGAGATACGGAATAAAACATTATACGCTATGATATATTTCCTTAATTCCCGAACTGTGCGTTGAGAATTGGTATTTGTTGAAACTTGTAAATTTTTTAAAATTCGCTTTGTTACAATATAATTTATTGTATTTTGGGTATTATTAAGTTTATTATATGTTATCTGCATGTTTCATTTATCTTTTAAGAGATACAAGTAATATTCAAAGTATTGTAATAAGGGGTCGACACAGTGTTTGTATATTATTATTTCGTCACTACATTATATTCTAGGATTCATCCTTTCTTCCACGCAAAACATCTATGTGTATGCGTGTCATAATAAGCTGCAGGGTGTTGCTATCATTGGTAAGAGAGCTTTAAGGGGATAGCAAGTATGCTAAATTTGAACTCTATGTTAAGTTTCCTAATTTGCAAGTCCCGTATTCTTTTTGCTTGCTTGTTGTTAATGTTTCTCTTCCTGAAAATTTGGGTTTCTTCTAGTTTTGTTTTTTAATTTGGTTTAGTGCATTGTAGGTAACTTTAAATTGATGCAGATGCTAGAATGTACCATCCTTTGACAATACATTTCTCATTAGGTATCAAATTGTTAAACAAGCTGATGTGATTAAATAGAATTGTTTAATTTCAAAATTAAAGAACTGAAATACAAATATCGTATATTCTCGCGTATAAGTCGAGATATTTTGGACAAAAAAAAAAAGACTTCAAAGGGGGTGTCGACTTATACGCGGGGCCATAAAAAGTTAAATGAATCGGAAGTTCAAAAATTTCTTTATATAATTCAGTTGTTTTCTTCCCGCACTCAAATTGGACGACTTATCAAATAAGTCACTTACTTGAAGTAATTTCATTACTTAAATTATGTGATCAACTAATCACAGAGTTTCGTACTTTAACTAGAGTAAGTTTCAATTACACCAAAGAATTTTCGGCTCCCGAACAACCGATCAATATCGAGCAATACAAAAGTTTCGCCAACACTCCAAGAAAAGAGAAATGCAGTTAGTTTTTACGTACGTATAAGTCTTTATAATAGTTATTGTTCATTCATGACGACGAAGTAGTAGCTCTAGTAGTGATTGTAACAATACAGAGTTCGAGACTGAAAATATGTATGATGATGAGCCAATGACGACAGAAGAGTTCTATGAAATGTTTGGCGAATCTGACTATGAATCTGACGTTGAATGATTTTGATTTTGTTTATTTATCAAGGTATTTTTTATCGTAAATTTACTTTTTTTTCTCAGATGACTTTGAATAAATGTAGTACTTAAAAATTTTTTTTCGAAGTTTCTCGATCGATTTCGGAAGTGTGGGGTAAACTTATACGCGGGTTTCTTATTTTCTACGAATTTGTTACGTCGAAGGGGGGTCGACTTATGCGCGGTATCGACTTATACGCGGGTATATACGGTATATGAAGTGAGGTACAGTACTATATGTATATAGTTATAATGAAATCAATAATATATATACAGTCAAAGTAATGATTCGCAACCATCAAATGAAATGATATTATATATATATGTAATAGATTCTGTAGTCGAATACAAGCAGCTGAATCCGTAATGAACAGCAAGAATTTTGATGGCTTAGAGATGTTGAAACTACAATCCACAATGAATAAGAAATTTGGCAGTCGAGGTAGATTTAATTCAACTTTTCTTTCAGCAAATATGTTGCAGCCACAAACAAGTTGGCACATTATTTATGCCTATTCCAAAAATTAACATTTTTGATGACTGTGTAGTAAGAAACAAAGAGCAGACACACTGCAATCCAGCTAGGCCAAAGTGTAAAAAATGCCAAATGCGTTATGTTAAGGGTGAAATCTTATTTCAGACCTGCCCACCAGCGGCCGAGCGGTAAAGTCGCTGAACTCTGGTAGTTCGGTCCGAGGTTCGAATCCCGCGAACGGGCTGGCTGCATGAGCGTTTTTGTGGTTTTACCCATGTGTAACGTGTATACGAGCCCGTTTCCCTTAGAAAGTCCTCCACGAAGGCATCCCTTCCCTTAGGCAGATAGTCCTCGAGGCTTTGCCATAATCACACACACTTAATTCAGACCGAGTGAATTTTGGTTCTCGATGCATTTTTACTCGTATTTGATAGTTAATACTGCTGTAAAATTACTATTGGCTGTTTGAGTTTTAGTTTCTTTTACAACATCAAATTATGTAAGAGTCATATGGCGTGAATTAATCTGGAAATGATGCAGTGCAAAAAGATTACTGTTTTTAGAATAGAGAAGGAAAATTAATTTTACACTGCTAATTTAATCTTTTGCATATTCCTTATTTTTCTTACATATATATATGTACATATATCATTCGATGGTTGTGAATCATGACTTTGGTTATTATATTTCTATTCATTTTATTTTCAGAATTATATAAAGGTAGTTTAAACTTTTGTAATATGTTTATAGATATTGACGTGCATTAAGAAGGACAGGGGCTCGTAGGCTTCTAGATATTTTAAAATTGTTATTTATTCGCATTGAGTTTTATTCAAAAATTACTTTACATGATTTCTCCGCCATTTAGTTCTGTACATTTCATCAGTGCTAATTATGTACTTCTGCTGGTTTATGTTTTCATGGAAATTTGATTTACAGTTCTATTTTTGTGTATTGTTTTTTATAGGGATTCTGTATATGGATACCCGTTCTATGTACGATTCTATGTATGGATACTCCACTATGGTATAATGCTATTGGTTCTGTTTATGGGTTTTTGTTTACTGTTTTGTGCAGCGATTTTTCCATGTGGTACCTTTATTGGTCTGTGGATTTTTGTGTAGTGGTTTTTACAGGATTTGGCGTATGGGTGCCTGTATAGGTGTACATGCTTTTGTTTACTGGTTTTTACAAGGCATAGACCTACGGAATATCTATTTTTTTAATGGAAATTTGGAAAATGGATATGCATTTAAAGTTCTGATTTTTGGCTATGGGCTTTTACTGGTATTTTGTTTATAGTGCCTACAGTTCTACAGGTTTCTACAGAGATTTGGCCTACTCGTATCCGTACAGTCGTACGGGTTTCTGTTTACAGGTTTTTTACGGGTATCTGGCCTACAGGTACCCGTACAGCCGTGCAGGTTTCTTTCTATGGGTTTTTACGGGTATTTGGCCTATGGGTACCCGTACAACCGTACGGGTTTCTTTTTATGGGTTTTTACGGGTATTTGGCCTACAGGTACCCGTACTAACGTACGGGTTTCTTTCTATGGGTTTTTACGGGGATTTGGCCTACTGGTACCCGTACAGTTGTACGGGTTTCTGTCATTGAGTTTTTACGGGGATTTGGCCTACGGATACCCGCAGAGCTGTACGGGTACCCGTAGGCCAATTCCCCGTAAAAAAATTTTATGGATTTCTACGGGGCATTTTTAGCAGGGCACACAATTGGGTGTTTAAAGTTTACTTGGATACGGAAAACTTGGTATTCCCCTACATAAGAGCCAAGTTTCATTATATTGTCCTCTCAGAAAACTTTAATTCCTGAATGAAATGAAACTCGATGTTTTTTTAGACTGAATTCAGGTTTTGGGGAAAATTTAAAATGAACAAATTACTAGTTTATTTTTAAACTGAAGAAGCAGTTTACCGATATTCTTGTGAAAACCCTGATGTAAATTTAAGAAATTTACTTATAAATTCTTCAAATTTTATATCAAAGCCTAAATAGTCGACACACTGTGTAGATAGGAAGCGTACGCTGAAGGATCAACTAAAATTACAGCACCAAACTCGGCCCATCAGTCGCGAAAATCGCTGAACGCTCTTAATTTGTCCTCGTTTCGAAACCAGGCAAACGAATTTGCTTAATAGAAGCTTTCTTTGCGCATAGTCCGGATGTGAAATAATTTCCCTTAGAAGGTTTTCCTTAAAGGCATGGTAAACTTTAGGCAGAATTCCCTCTCCCATTTTCCGTTATGAAATAAATCAATTCAGACCAAACGAAAATAATCTAGAAGCGAAACCTAGGTAAGGATTACAGAATTTCTTTAAAATTCCGCCAATTTTACATCAGTCATCACACTCTCTCTGAATAAAATTTTTGAACGTTCTTGAAAGCTTGTGCGGTGAATAGCATACCGAAGAAACAGTTTAATGGGCACAAAACTAAACAATAAAATTAGAGAATTTTTTCCATATCCACCGCTACGCCTAAAACAGGCAACCCATTTTCATTTAACATAAATTTCTGCAGGATTTCACTCTGCTATTTAATTTATTGTAATTTTAAATTATATGAGGTGTAAGACTATACGAAAAAAAGTTAATTGTAACAAATTGCTTGGAATTTAGGTATAATATCAATGTCTAAATTTATTTTAAATCTGACACACATGTCAGAAAAACCCACCATAGGTGGAACTTTTTTTGATATTTAAATTTTGGTTCTTCAAATCAATATAAATGTCATAAAATGGTTATTTAGTATAAAGAAAAAAATGAATGCAAATAACTACTATATCTACTACTTTGACATCCACACAACAACGTTATTGATTACAGACGCATGTTGTTGAATGACAGTCACTGTCTGGGTGGAGTAGATTTTTACCCGTTGGTGAAATGTGCTGAAAGCGTCGATCTGTTAGCCGAAGAAAACTTTCGTTATGCCGACTTGGTAATTGAACCCTTAGTTAAAATTGTTGCAAAGTTTGTTCCACAATTGCTATTCTGTATTTCACATTATAATTTCGCACTTCATCCTGAATTATGCACAAAGAAGGAATTCCTTAATGCGTGGTACAGGAAATGAAAAAGTATATTCTGGTAAGACTTTTTACCGCGTTTTCTCGCAACTGAGTTGTTTAATAATATGCTGATCAATTTTGTCAACATTTCCCATAGTGTTGTAGTCATGAACTACTTTTGACTTCTTTTATTTGTTCTTATCTTCTAACTCAAACATTTCTGCATCATCGACTGAAGAAATGATGTAAATGTCCTTTTCATCGTGCCATTTTATAGCAGTCACTTTTCCACGTTCAAAGCGAGAAAGGTCACCTTTCTTAGCTTTCTTTTAAATCAGATGGCAACGAATTCCTAATTGCACGTGCGGCACTTGTCAGTGGAAATTTATTGTATCAATACCAGCCAGCTATAGAGAAGTATTATAACTGTCGGTAGACAAACAATATCCTTTGCCTAGCAGTGTGGTTTCATCAGTGACATAACCAAATTAACAGACATACCAAGATGTTCAAAATCACGATCAAGCTTTAATTCCTTTACTCTGTAAATAATAACTAAAAAAATATCCAGCCTTTCTCTCGCTTAACATAAATGCCTTGATCCCAAAGCGAGATCATTCTATTGGCATATATTGGATCCATCCCACGCTACCCTTATAAAGTATCAGACTTTCATCTACAAACACATCATGATCTGGAACCCAACACGTTCATTCCCAACACGTATCTGTGTTTAGATGAACAGCTGAACAAGCCGAGGCCTTCCCCCAAATGAAATTGGTAAAGACCTAGGTAAAGTAAAGATTTTATTTAAGATGTGGAAAAATCGGGAAAATTTTATAAAGTTTTGCATTAGAATATGTCAGCAGGTTCACATTGTAACAGCTTTACATATTATTAAAATCTTGTAGTTTAAATAATTTAAATAGATGAACATTAAGGTATTTGTTAATGGCAATATTTGAAACCAGACTCGAGTGCCACTTGCGACTCTCGCACGAAGAATGTAATATTATTTTTAAATATTAGAATATGTCTTCTCTTCTTGTTTGTATGACGCCATTTCTGAGTGTTAAATAAAAGTTATTGCTGTGTTCCATCATTGGAGTTGCTTCATATCGCCAAAGAAGCATCACAGTCTTAATTATTTTGGAGGCACCGACCGAGATCGAATAATCGTGCGTATTTTTAATTCATTAGTTCATCACTGAACATAATATTAGTGATTATTACTTCCTGTTAATATTGAATTGCTTTATTTTATTAGTTCATCACTGAACGCGATATTAGCGATACCATTACTTTCTGTTAATATTGAATTGCTTTATTTTATTAGTTCATCACTGAACGCAATATTAGTGATACCAGGTTATTACTTCCTGTTGATATTGAATTGCCTTATTTTATTAGTTCATCACTGAACGTAATATTAGTGATACCAGATTATTACTTCCTGTTGATATTAAATTGCCTTATTTTATTAGTTCATCACTGAACGTAACTTCCTGTTGATATTGAATTGTCTTATTTTATTAGTTCATCACTGAACATAATATTAGTGATACCAGGTTATTAATTCCTATTAATATTCAATTGCCTTATTTTATTAGTTCATCACTGAACGTAATATTAGTGATATCAGGTTATTACTTCCTGTTAACACTGAACTGACTTATTTTATTAGTTTATCACTTGAACGTAAACTTAGTGATACCATTTTAATGCCGTCTCTACTAGAATTCAAAGGAAAAGAAAAATAGCTGAAGAGAAGATCTTGGAACCGATGAAAGAAGAAAATAAAGCATCCAGAGATATCTTTGAAGAAGTTAAATCACCGGAATTAAACGTGGAAGATTTTCACGAAAATGTGAAAAACGATAGAGAAATTAATATTGAGAATCATTTTGCATTGCAGCGTTATCATCATCTTTCGGCTTTTGATTTAATATCAAAGCCGCTACTAATAGACGAAGAAAACAATTGTCGAAAGCAAATGACAATTGAATATTATCCGAAAGGCACAGATGAACTGAGGAAAGGCTTTGCTGTGAATTATAGCCGAGGAACTGGTTCACCATGGAAGAGATCTAGGCGCCGTCAAGAAAAAAAAGGATGACTAGATCATTCTCCATTTTTTTCTATTTAAATGTGGTGTAAAAGTATTTGTTGAAAACTTAAAATTTTGGTCTAAAGTTTAGAACTTAGAAAATAATTAAAATTACTTCTTCTTAAAATTACTTCTTCTTAAAATAATTCAGAATGCCGAGCTTATAAACCTTCGAATTTTACAGAACTTTTCCCTTCGGTAAAAGTCTCTCCGTTGGGGGAGAGGTTGTAACAGCTTTACATATTATTAAAATCTTGTAGTTTAAATAATTTAAATAGATGAACATTAAGGTATTTGTTAATGGCAATATTTAAAACCAGACTCGAGTGCCACTTGCGACTCTCGCACGAAGAATGTAATATTATTTTTAAATGTTAGAATATGTTTTCTCTTCTTGTTTGTATGTCGCCATTTCTGAGTGTTAAATAAAAGTTATTGCTGTGTTCCATCATTGGAGTTGCTTCATATCGCCAAAGAAGCATCACAACATCGTCATTGTTCACAAAATGCAGATTTTTTTTTAGTTATCTGAAACCAAACATACGTCATAACATTGTAGAAGAATGGAATTTCAACACACTCCGTTTTCCATCGAAACATCGCAACAGCTGGCTTCTTTACGAAGTATTGTAAAATATTCAAGGCAAGGTAAATTTTTATTTCGTTTTCATTCGTTGGAACCCACATTTTTGCTCTGCTTTTTGATTTTAGAGTTTGGCTTTGAATGCCTTGTTGGGCATATATATTAGTTTCCGTGGTAATAAAGTGCAAAAATTGTTATAAATAAAACAGCTCATAATATTCAGTTTCTTGTGTGAAATTTGAGGTACCAACTACTGCACCTACTTGTATCGGCCGGAACGGAAACCTTGGAGAGACAGAAGGAAGTTTATCTAAAAAAAACGGCTTCCAATTTCTACAGGAAAAAATATCACTATCACGATCACTTTCCGTATTTTCTTCTGTAGAAATATCCTCATCCGATCCAGAAGGAGATAAACTATATTCCTCAGCGACGTTTGAATCAGATATTGCAAAAAAGGAAAAATTTTGGTATCAAATTAACGCAAAACCAACCGAAATAAGAGCCGAAATTAAATATCTGAACGCGAAACGTTCATTCCCAACAAGTGTCTGTGTTTAGCTGAGCAGCTGAACCAGCCTATGCCTTCCCCAAAATGAAATCGGTGAAGATGTAAAACCAATAGCGCTATCTATTATGAAAACAGTGAATTGCGTCTTAATTGAATATCCTAAAAGTGCTTATTAACGCATTTTTGTCTTTACGAAATAGAAATACTAATTTTTTAGTGACCGAAGTCAGTTAGGGGCAGCACAAATACCGCGCACAATAGCTCCCCAAACCGTACTCCGGTGACACTGGCAAGGGGTTACAAATCCTTGACATCAAAAAATCGAATTGGTTCCATGTCATAAAGAAACTTGAAATATTGTCAAATTTGAAGAGCTAAATTTCTGAAGTATTTGAGAATTCAACCTGCATAAGCAGCGTTCATTTCTTTAATAGTTAATAAAGTGTTATCACAAACTTTCTTTTAACGTTATCAGAGAAAAATTGTAAAAATTGATAAATAGCAATGAAGAGAACACCATTCATTTGGTTAGAAACAGAAACGAAGTATTTGAGAGATTTCCTCCACGACCAAGGAAAATTGATTCTGAATGTTTAAAAATTTATCCGCATTTCGTAACAAGAATTTGGGCCTCAATTTAATTTTTTCAATCAACATTTGTGTAACGAGGGGACGCACCATCAGCCAAGGGGTAAAATTGCTGATTGCTACAAGCTTGAACCAGCTCGAATCAAAAGAAGGAATCAGGCGGATCTTCCTAAAAATTAAAATATAGACATATTCCTGAGCAAACTATATTAATGACTAACATATACACTTTCTTATTTTAAGTTTGTAGAAAGGATATACGATTATTTAAAACTGGAATTGATAAATCCTTCTTGTGAAGATTTTGAAAAGCTCACCCTGAATGGAATATAATTCAGCTTTTTAAAGCCTAAATCATTTTTTTAAGTATTTTAAAAACTTGAAACTGCTTATTTCGTAATTTTGTTTTGCTTGAAAATTTCGTAATTTTGTTTTGCTTTTTGTTTGCTTGTTTTGCTTTAAGACGCATTTCATGAAGAAGCGTGAAATAGTGCATTTACGCTTAATATTGAGAATGCATCCTTAGAAAAAAACTTTTAGAATTTAATTAAAATTCCCTCTACGTTATGTAAAGAGCAGAACCATTGTCGCACACATTCGAAAACAGACATCTAAACTAACTTTCAGAAAGGCTCTGCGGGAAAGAAGAACCCGGAAAACAACTTTAAAACAAGTAAATAGAATTAAGATATTTTATTCCAAAGCCACCGCTCTGCCCCAAGTAGGCAAAGCAGTTTCATTTAAAAAAAGTTTGCGTAACCGGTGATGATTCGCACACATTTCTAATTTTAAATTACATATAAGGCAAGACTATATGAGAAAACTAGTGAGTAACAAATCGGTTACGTTTTTTTGTCATAATAATTATAATCTGAAACTGTCTCAAACTGTAAATTTCATTATTAAATATCAATTCCATCATCGAATGGAAACATGTTTCCATGTCAGACGCATTTCATGAAGAAGCGTGAAATAGTTTTAATAATTTTAAGAACACAATAATTAATAAATTCCAACTTGTATAAGCTGCATTCATTTGTTTAAAAGCTAGTAAAGGGTTATCAGAAATTTTCATGAAAAGGTGTTAGAGATAAATGCTGATATTGATCAAAAGCAATGAACAACAATATAATACAATTTTAGAAACAGAGGCAAAGTATTTGTGAGATTTCCTACCTGACCGAGTCTCAGTTTTAATATTTTAATATTAATCACTACAAGTCTGACATAATCTACGGGGCTCAAATAGGCATGGAAAAATGATTCACAGTGTGAAAACGTGATATGCATTTTCCTACAAGGTTTTGTTTTCCCTTAAATTTTATTTTTTTAAACAACGTGTCTGTAATCAATGTGCGAACCAATTTATTACTGGAAAAACACTGAAACTTCAATCATCATTATACAAGCTAAAGAAAAATAAAATGTAATTGTGAAAATAAAGTACACTAACAACGGCTATAATGATAAGTCATATAAGTAATCAAACCTGTGGACACTAACATACAATTATTAAATTTTTCTAACCTAAATAACTCACATTTACTGGTACCCTGGGTTGTGTTTGATATTTACCGGATCAACCCCTTTTAGCAACTGGAGATGTTCATGCGTAAGTTAAATGAAAAAAAAAAAAAAAAAATACACTTAAATAATTCAAAGAAAGATGACATTTTATTTAGAAAACAAGACATCTATTAATTGAAATAATCTAGTGATAAAATCAAATAGAAAAAATTATTTTCCCGGAAAAAATAATAAAAAAAAAAAGAATTCAACATAGGATTATATCGAAAATTTGTAAATTTCGCCTTTAATACGAATAGGTTTAACATTTTTCTATAGACTTATTTTTTCCATATTGCACATAAAAATTTAATTCCATTAAATTTAACATATTTCTTAGGCTCTGTTTTTCCACTAGCCAATCTCATAATGGTTTTCAATAAGATATTTGCTAATTTTTAGTATAACGATTGAATTTACACCATTATTGTACACACACACACACACACACACACACACACACAAAAAAAAAAAAAAAAAAAAAAATATCATTGCACACACACACACACACAAAAAAAAAAAAAAAAAAAATCCAAAGGAAAGAACCACCTTAACATATTTTCAGGAGGAACTTAAATTTCTTATAATTCACACCTGAGTTAATATCCCAGTATCGCACAAAATTTATTTCCCAGTAAAGTTTACATTACTGCGGTACTATATGAGTGTTTTCTAAATTTTTGCTGAAAGTTAGGCTAACAATTTAAGTTTTCTCAAACTACTCTTCGAATAAAATAATAAAAGAAAATAAATTCACTTGAGAAGTAGCCTTAGGAAATTAAAATAGTCTACAAGACAGCTCAAATAACAATATAGCTGAACAATTAATATTACTTAATCTTATCCTCAACCAACTTCAAGAATAATTCTAACACAAATGCAGAAGCTTTTAAGAAAAATTAATGTCTAAGATGTTTAGAGAAATAATCAATTTTCGGACTTGAAATAAATAGCAAATAAAATTAAGTTGAATATAAATTTATGAACTTAGCTGCAGCAAATTAATTAGGTTACTGAAGATCCATTATTTCATCAGGATTCCGGAAGAAAGAGTGGATCATCATTTAGGAAGGTGGAAGGACAGTAAATGTCTATGTTTCGTCAGGATTCCGGAAGGAAGAGTGGATCATCATTTAGGAAGGTGGAAGGACAGTAAATGTCTATGTTTCGTCAGGATTCCGGAAGGAAGAGTAGATCATCATTCAGGTATGTGGAGAGACAAGTAAATGTCTATTTTTCATCAGGATTCCGGAAGAAAGAGTGGATCATCATTCAGGAAGGTGGAAAAAGTCTCTATTTTCCTCAGGATCTTCTGGACCCTACGCTTGGCCAGTTACTGAAAGAGTCCCATTAGGGCCTGACGTGCAATGCAATTGTAAAGAATATTCTCCAAAAGCGATAAGTAGCTGATGAGGAGAGAACAGACTGAAGGGCTTTGCTTCTGAAACGTGAAGACCGGGTAGGTCTGGAGACTGCTCGGTGTCGATGCTGGTGCTCTCCCAGAATTCATACATTCGCAAAGACACAATATCAGTCTAAATAGTAAAAGCACTATGGAAATTAAGCCATTCCCCCTGTGGTTTATAACCGAAAATATAACACAAATCAAAAACGATGACGGATAATAAAAGAAATATGTCAAGGAGGAAGTTGTTTACGCTTGTATTTAAGTTTCAAATAATTATAAAAGAAAAGCTCCACTAAAAGTTTAACATATTATAGGTTTTAGTTTTAATTTTTCAACGCAAGGTTTCAGCTGGAAATAAACGAATGTTTTTAGGTATTTTAAAAGCTCAGGGACTTAAATCAGTCACGATATGCTTCGAAGATATTTTCATTTACATGACAAGATTTACACCTTTTAATTTTCTAAAAGAAAGCTTTTATTCGTCAACAAATGGATTGATCCGCATTCTAATAGACTTTACTCGCAGGCAATCAAAGTAAACATTCAACTTAGACTCCAATTCTTTGAAAAAGCTATGGTCGCACAAAATAGCCTTAGACAAATGTCTAATTATGTATAGAATTATGCAGTTCTTTTAATTATTCAACACAAGTTTTGTTATCCAAAATTAAAGTAGCGGTTGATCAGAGTTAAGGAAAGTAGAGTTTAATTTCTGTGATTCAAAGTCAAGTTAATGTTTGATCACATTTAAGGCTCAAACTGGAATAAAATGACAATGTAAATTTAATGAATATAACTTATAATTGTATTAAAACATGAATCATTAGGCACTATGTGTAACGGAAATTAAAAATTAAGTAAAAGTATATCTAAAATTTTTTAATTCACTTGTAAGCCGCTAAAAAAATTCAATTCGCGAAACCTTAGGAATTCTCGTGACTTTTCAAATTGCTTAGGAGAGAATTTGGAAATTATTTCCGAAAATATGGTTCTTTTATTTGTTACATTGTTCTCTAGTTCACCCTATTTTAAAGATTATATTAGAATTTGATGCCGCTACATTTTAAAATAAAGCCATACAGGCCCTAAAAGGACATGGTCCAATAAGAGAGTTCATAGATTCTCACTTCAAAAACAGCGTTAACAACGAAGAATCAAAACAAGGGCGTCCAATTTGCGGGCCAAAGCAAGTATGAATGAGACATAAGCGAAGCGGAATGGAAATATCAAGACCCATCCTCGAGAGGGATTGCGCTCGGGATTTAAAGCTAGCCTTTAACTTGAAACATGCTCTTTAGCGACCCGATAGGGAATAAAAAATATGCATTCTGAATAGCCAGATAAAGCAATCTCAAACACGCATATAATCATTTACATATCAACACTTTTGATAAACGTAACACTAAAATTGGGAAGAAACACGAAGCCTCACTTTTTGATTTGGTAAAAGAATAGGAAAATAAATTTCAAGATTTTTGGAAAATAAATCAAACTTTTTACATTTTTTGACTCTACTTACAATCGATATAGTTTTTTTTCAACAAATCTGCGAATATAATGCATAGATTTGCTATCTCACATTCAGCAGAAAGAAGCATTTTGCTGGATATTATAAATCAGCGCTAGGAAGAGATTTATATGTTATTCTTCATAGTGATGTGTATTTTTTGTCATCACTATTTGAGAGTACTTATATTTGTGGGCGAATATTTTCAATAGTGAAGCAAACTAAGAATAAAATTGAATCCAGAACATCGGATGAACATCTTGAGAACTCCCTGAGAATTTCAACCATTTCACTCGAACCAGACATTAAAGTCAGTTTGTCAAGCCGAAATTATAGCAAATAAGGAAGCGATGCAGTGGTTTGTTAAAAACGTAACTCAGAGGCATTACATACATCTTTATTTAGACGCTCTTTCAGCTTTGATGGCGTTCTCCCGCCCAGAGCCAAAAAATCAGATTTTAGAAGACATTAAAAAACTTATATTGTAAAGTGAGTGAAAAACATTTTATACGATTTCATTGGATAAAGGCACACGTCGGTTATCAAGGTAATGAGAGGGCGGATGCACTGGCAAAGGAGGCTGCCCTGGGGGATGGATGCCAATATACCTCAATTAAGCTAGCCAGAAGAAATATGTTTACTGAGCTCAAAGATATTTATTTATCGAATTGGAAAGATACACTCATGTCCATAAATTAAGAATAATGCAAAAGCAGGCAAAGGAAGAGTTAGAAGCAAAACAAATTTGACTTATTTGTAAAGCTTATTTATTAAAAAAAAAGGGTAAAGAGCAAAAAAAGATGCTATATGTGTGATATTATTAAAAGAATTAGCGATTTTTTTCTCCCTGGAGCAAATTACAAAAACACCTATTTATAAAAAACCAATATTACATGGTTGGTATGATTGTTAATACATTGTATGTCTCCCAGACGATGGAATACAGTTCGTAGAACGCCTAGGCATGCTGAATATCAAATTATCGATCTGATCTTGGGGGATATTACACCACTCAAAAAGCACTGCTCTCCGAAGTTCCGGTAGACATGTAGGAGGAGGTTGACGGTCTATAATAGGGTGCCAAAAATTCGTGTCCCGTCAGGCGGTGTAAACTCTACATCTGGCTGTATGTGTTGGTAGTCATATTGTTTCTGATATTTGTAGAACTAATATTACTTACTTGCATAAAATTTAGTTCTTAATTAAGTGTGAGTAACGTTTTTACTTTAAACGGATTATACAAGTTGCATAACTGTTGGATACACAATTCTGATATAAAGGATTTCTTAAGAAAATATATCCTCACTGATCCAGAAAGAAAAAAGTAAATGGTTTGCTAACAAAATCATACTATTATGTAAAATACACTATCCTTTCAACTATTAAAAACTTACCCCCATAAAACGTTTCGGCTATAGCCCATTTAGTCTATGCTTAGGTTGGCCCAGATAGTATACTGTTTATTTTTTCAGCATTTTGTGCTGTTCCTGCTGTTTATTTAGTAACTTCTAATGAGCTTGAAGTTGACGATTAGTGATTTTCATAACTTCACATTATGTGTTTTTTCTTCTTGCTCTGAGAGTTCAAAATCGAATTTTATTTTTATGTTTTTCATACTATTTTATGCCACTAGACTGTGCCAGAAAACAATAATTTTAATTCCTGTCTTTCAAAACAATCTTTTCCCAGCTCGAACAAAGCAAAACTTGCGCTGATTACGTTGGCGTTTCTTCCACTTACACGTAAAAGCTGATAAGGTTGAAAGCCTGAATACTATCCAAGATGTACACTGCACGAAAAAAAGGGGCACTTATATATCTCCCGTTCTACTGGGCCGATTGACAAAATTCAAATTGCGCTTTTCACGTCTCGAAATCGCGACTTGGGATATATATTAGATTTTTATATAGCATTGTAGTAACATAGATACTTTGACACAAAATCGAACTTTTTCTGAAATAACTTACCAATTTTTCCATATTTTGATTATACGTTTCAAATTATGCCTAAATATTAAGTTTTGTAAAATTTGGCACGAAATTTAAGGAGAAGCTCAAAACGTTACTTTGGCATATTTTTTTCAGTTGCACCAAGAAAAATTCATTTGGCGAATTTCTTAATTTATAGAACCCGTTTTCCCTTCCATTGTGTTTCTGTTCGACGATACTAGTGGTTTTTTAAGACGGTATTTACAGGTTGCGATTATACTTAGAAAAGCATAACCAATTTGTTACTGACTAGTTTTTTTGTACACTCTTTCGCGCTTTGTATTTTGAAATTACGTGAAATCTGCCAAAAGGAATGTATCCTCTTTCTATTTTTTTAAATGAAACTGGCTTGCGTATTTTAGGCATAGCGGTGGCTTTGTAATAGCATTTAGTCTATTTATTTCCACTGTTTCGGTTTGCGCTTCTTATTATGTTAAACGTATTGTGAGTTTAACGTTCGAATTACTGTTAATATAGCTTTTTCAGCAAGTTTTCTACATCTTTTAACTTCACGCTATTTCTTTTTGTGATTCTACCTGGATCAAATTATAGTTTCCAAGTTTCAATAAAACATATATTTTAGCGTGTTCTATCCTACTTTGTTCATGCTTCAACTTTTGTTCAGATCAAAAGGTCATACAAATCCAAGATCAGTACGACAGAGCTTAACCTTTTAACTGTCATGCCCGTATTACTCAGGGTAATTTTTTTTGAGTGAATCGTATTGTTATACCCGAATATATATCGGGAGATGTTTATTTCGGCTTCATCTCTTTGTCAAACCCGACTGTATCTCGGGAAAAGTTAATGTGCGCTCAATTCAATAGATGACAGCACTTTACTGAAGATTTCAAAGGTTAGAGGTTATAAGTTCTTTGTTTCAAAGTGCACGGGATCTTTTTCTTGTAAAATGGCGTCCAGTTCTTTGAAACGTTATATAGATGATTTAGATTCTTCAACCGAAAATGAAGGATGTGTGTTTGATGAGCAGTATTCATGATACTTCCATTGTCAGCCTCAAAAATTAAAAAAAATGAAGATACACTCAATCCGAAGATTGTTTCTGACAACAGTCTAACTATGGGTGGTATAGATCGCTGTGATCAGGAAATATCCTTTCATCCAACAATCCGAAAACGTTAGAAAAAATATTATAAAAAGATATTTTTACATTTACTAGACAAGGTACTTTGGAACTCATATTTTCTCTATAAAAATGTAGTTGGGATACATTTTTAGATTTTCGAATTCAAGATGTAGAAGAGCTTTTACATAAATATGATGATGCAGCTTCTGGACAAAAAAATGTTGGCAGACCACCTACAATAGATAACCCTGCCCGTCTTACTGAACGACATTTTATTTCCCATATTCCTCCTACTCCTGTGACACGTGAGCCTACAAGACAGTGCAAAGTGTGTTGTTCGAAAAAGGATAAAAATGGGAAAAAGATAAGGAAGGAAACACGATTCTGGTGTAGTGATTGTGAAGTTGGTTTGTGCTTGGAAAAGTGTTTCCAGTTGTACTACACAAGACTGAATTACTGAACTACTAATAGGTATTCACTTTTATTTATTTTTTTCATTTATTTATTTTTTAGAAAATAATGCTCCACTAGAAGCGAACTTTACAACTGCCATGTTGAGTGGCAGCCGCCTCAAGCAAATACGCAGTGGCTACAAAACTTTACGACAGTTAAATACCAAATATCTAAGGTTTATAAATTTCCGAGCAGCTATTATATTAAAGACCGTTTACCCCCACTTTAGAGATTTTAAAAGGTGGATAGAAAGGGCAAAATAGACAATAGGTAAAACTGAGAAAATTTAATTCGAATATGCGAATGTAGAACATTATTGCTGGTCTGCTACGCTTTACCAGCTCACATAAAGTGAGCGAAACTGATACTTTGATGATACTGTGATAATACCCAGTTTCTACTGCTTAGGCAATACTGTAGAGTAACCTAAAATTATTCCATTGTGGGTTGGTTTGTCCGTTGCATCAGAATGCATACGTATTATGTAGATAACTGCAAAGCAGTTAGTGCTTAAAGTATAGAAAATATTCCTCTTTTAAATCGGCTAGGTGAAAGTCAGTCTGACAATACTACCTCAGTTTTGAGGGAATTAAATATAAAGCTATCAAACAGTTTAGAAAATTATCAAATGTTTTTATTATTAAACTACTATGAATACGATGTATTAAATTCATGCCGGAGAAAGCCGCGGAGAATCATTTGCAACTTGTGCCTCTAGAGGTTTGCTCAGCAAATGAATGGGAATAAAGTGTGGCAAACTCCGTGAATGGAAAGTTGAGCAGCGAGTTAACCCTCAGCGCACCGTTAGCTCCGTCACGGAGCCGTCCCACATTTGTTCCGTAACTCCGTAGGCTCCGCTGCGGAGTCCAATGTTTTTAGCATGATTAGGCTTAAGATGTTACAGAATCGTCGGCTTTGGCAATTGTTATCTGTAGTTAACACGTGTTCAGTCTCGCTACTGTTACATTTGAAACATTATTTGACCCATTTTATGGTTAGCAACATGGAGAAAAATAATTATTCTGAGGAGAATATAGAGTGATAGTGAAGATGTGTTTGATTTTACATTGTTAGAAGATATTGCGGAAGACAATGTTGATTATAATTCTGACACTTCAAGTAGTGGTTCCAAAATTATACTACCAAAGAGATGACGAATGGTAGTTATTGAAAGTGAAAGCGAGGAGTCGCCGGAAGACTTAGATTAACGGCGCGATGTCACGGAAGAATTAGATGTTCCCGATAGAATACATTTTAGTGTATCGCCAAAGGTCATTGGACCACAAAATTCCTACAAATATTGTACTGCCCACATAATATTTCAAATTATGTTTTCACAAACTAACTGGTAAATGAAATTATAAAAGAAACCAACAATTACGCAGAAAATGTTCCAAAGAATAAAGAAATATCTAGTAATTCTATTTGGAAAACGTGGCGTGCAGTGGAAGAGGATGTGTTTTGGGCTTTTATTGGAGTTATTATCAATATGGGTACGATACCCCTGGCGAATATGCAGGATTATTGGTCAGATAAGGAGAATAGTCACATTCCTTTCTTTGGTAAAATATTTACAAGAAAGAGATTTATGCAGATATTCTGGATGCTGCATTCCGTTGCGAAAATGAGCGCTAAGGGTTAAATAATTTTTTTTCTAATAAATGAAACGATGAAGGACATTCATGGAATGTTAGTGAATAGATGTGGCGTTGAAACAGTGAGTAAAACAGCTATGTTCAGCTAAATCCTTTAGACGCGGAAAGAGACGTGTTGAGGATGAGCCGTGTTTGGTTCCACCGTTAACAAGCACAGTCTAAGACAACATGGAACAAGTGTGACGGTCGTCTTTGAAGATGACAACAGAAGACAACGTGACCCCTATTGTTTATAAACATTTGAAACAGCTAAAGATATGTTCCCGGTTTGCACCACACAGTGTGACAGACAAGCAAAAGCAAACTCGGGTGGAAATGTCTGGAGATTTCCTCGACATGTCTGGTCAGAATCTGCAGTCTTTTGAAATCATCATTACAGTAGATGAGACCTGGTGCTATCAATACGATCTGGAGACCAAGCGACAATCATTGGCATGGCATTCATCACAGTCGGCGGCTCTCAAAAATGTCGGCTTAGGAAACGCACTTTAATCGCCTTTCTCTACAGCAATAATTTAGAGGCAATAATTTCTCTACAGAAATTCATTTTGAGGGCCAAACTGTCAGAGCAGAAGTTGACGAAAGGGTTTTAAATGGCTGATCCAACTCACGTGGAGGGTTCAGCCAAAACTGTAGCAGAGTATAAAGTGAAGTATCTTTCACGACAACGCTTGTGTGCATACTGCGATTGAACGCAAGATGCCTGCCTGTTAACACTTTCTTTATTCTCCAGATTTGTAATGAGGTTTACACTTCGCAGTTGCTGAGGATATCAACAACGCATTACCACGTTGCTTCGAGCAATTCGAGAAGAAACGTTTGCTGACAGTTTCCAACAGTTTTATAACTGAATATCTGATGTGTGAAATTAATGGTGAATATTTTTAAAAGGCCAGTAAAATTATTTTGTTTGTTGCTCTTGATTCCTTTATTTTGGGAGACCTTTCGCCGAACCTTTCAAACACGCCTTGTAATAATTGTTTAAATTACATTTCAAAATTATATTTAACTTGCTGTAATTGAATAACATATGTCTGTAGTCTAATACTTTTTATGTGCATGTCAAAGTAGTAAATATAGTAGTTATTGCATTTATTTTTTTTCTTTCCACTAAATAGTATTTTATGATTATTATTTTGATATGAAAACAAAATTAAGCAGTCAAAGATTTTCACATTTTTGGTTCGTTTCACTGAAATATATGCAACATTTAAGGGGTTAAAATTAATTTCGAGATTCTGATTACACTTATTATGAAAACGAATTCAAAGCAATTTTTTACGTTCTGGTTTTTTTTCTTATACTCTTAGGCTTCATGTAGTTTAAAATTACACATGGCTGTGCGTTTATAATGAGTACGTAAATTTTTTGAATGAAACTGCTCTGCCACTCTTAGGCAGAGCGATGGTTAGGGAAAATATTTTCGTCCTTTTCTTTATTGTTTAGTTTTGCGCGTGGGCTGTTTATTCGGTTTGAGTTTCATTGCAGAAAATTTTATGAAAGTAATAAAAAATTTTTATTTAGACCGTGTGTGATGATGATTCAACAACCAGAATTTCACAGAAATTCTGAAATCTTTATATAGTGCCAAATATATATGTATTTACACATTCTCAACAAAATGCGTAAATACATATTTCTCAAGTGAAACAAGATTAGCAGTGAAACTTTAAATTTTTCAAAGCGAAAAGATATTGTAGGCTTTCGAAAGCTGAATTATGTTTCATACAGGAGCGCTTTTCTAAAGCCCCCAACAAGTAGGTTTTTATCGGTTAAAGTATTTAAGTAACACTAAAGGATTTATATTAAACTTTCAAATATTAAAAGGTATTAAGTATTATTATAGTTCTGTAAGCAAATTTTTACATTTTTTTAACTTCAAGAAGATCCGTCTTATTTCTTTTTGTGATTCGACGTGAATGAAACTTTACCAGTTACAGCCTGCCTCCGCTTCTGGTGGGTCCCCAACTATAAACAAATAGTGCTTAAGGGGACTCATACACCTTAAAACCCATAACAGCTTCGAATAGGTGACTGTTGCAAGAATTGGGATAACTTATTTATTTTAACAGCAATTACTTCCAACTTTTTACAGCTGACTATATAATATAGCTGCTTTTTGAAATAGTAACCAGAAAGTTTGTGTTGCCACAAATAGTTTTATAATTTAATCCGCTTTGTGACAACATATTTCGTCATATTTCCACCTTGCGCGCACGGTTTAAGACCTTCTGTTGCATAATTTAATTCCATATTTAATATATTGCTTTTATAAGATTTGGAAACTTCTGTGAACCTAAAATTCTAAAAATTTTATGTTAAATTTTTAATTTATTTTGAGTTGAGTTTATAAAAGGTATTTTATTAAAAAATTTGTAATGTTTTCGCCCATAAAATTTTTCAATATTAAAATACTCATCAGATTGTTGGTTCAATTAGAAAATAGTGCCCATATAAAGAATTCCATCAAATTTCAAGTATGCACCATTAGCCATTTTTAAAATATCATTCCCGCAAGGTGGAAACACGGCGACATATTTTGTCACAAAGAGGATTAAATTACAAAAATATTTATGGCAACACAAACTTTCTGGTTACTAGTTTCCAAAGCAGCTATATTATGTAGTCAGCTGTAAAAGGTTGGAAGTAATGGCTTTTAAAATAAATAAAATATCCCAATTCTTGGCAACAGTCATATATTCGAAGATCACAAGGAGTTTAAGGTGTATGACCCCCCCCTTAATATTTAATTTTACACGAGTTTCAATATTACACGTTCATATCTGCCTTGGCAAATAATCGAGGAAACAAAAACTTTTTATACTCGAATACTGCTTTAAATACAGGCATTCAACTGCTAGGGAAAAGATGCTCCTAACTTTTTTATGCTTTAACGGAGAGGAATCCAACCTTTTAGGTTCCGTGGGCCACACTGAAAGAAGATGAGATATTTTGTGATACAGACTTATGGCTATTATTCGGTTTCGAGGGTCGTAGAAAATCGCCAAACTAACGTCAAAATTTACAAGGTATTTTCTCCCTGCTTCCTACATGCCTTTGTGATGTAACATAGCACACTCTGTGTGTATTCGAGAGGTCCAAAATTCGAGTCCCATGTTGGGTATTGCTCATTTGTTGTGTGTCTCCAGCACAGGTAACCTAATGTCTCTGTATTGGCTCCCGAATTGGAAAAAAGGGAGATCATTATTCTTCACAACCAGCATTTGGCGACTGCGTCTCTTATTCCCCAGTCGCCCTTTAAAAGGGGGGGGTATATAAGGTATTTTCTCCGTCCCTTCTGCATCCTAAACGGTGCCAAATAACTAACTACTAATAAATTTACGATTCACTGTAAGAAATTATTTAAATCAAATATTTTAATGTGGAATAAACTTAAAATATTTGAAAATTAAATACAAACATAATATTAAAATAAGTTGCGAATAATTTATATTAGAAAAATTGGCATATGCCTAATTATATTAAAAGTATTTTAAAGAAAATGTCTACAAAGAATGAAAGTTTAATTTTTCTCCATTATCGAAGATTTTCCTACAGAAACTGGAAATTTGAAGCATTTTAGGCAGTTTCTATTACTGGTGCATATTGACTAACTTTCTCTCTTCGGCACATATCTTGATTAAGTTACGAGTAATATATAGCATAGATGTTAGTATGCAAACTATAAGCAGTCAAATAGGAGATAAAATATCATTCTAGCAACCAATTCTGCGCCGAAGATATCATAGGAAGAAAAACTAATTTCATTTGCTAAATTCGACGGAGGGGGAGGATTTATCTTGATTATATCCAGATGCTGGACCGCCCGATCTTCAAATAGTTCGATACAAAATACTAGCCGTTTTTGCGAAAGGCTATAAGAGCACATACGATTAAATTTTAATGCCGTTTCCCGGAAAAGGCCGAACCGCTCAAGGAGTTAAGCCCACATTTACAGTACCTTTCTTGTTTGAAGCATGAATAAA
Organism: Stegodyphus dumicola; assembly: GCF_044657685.1. NCBI lineage: Eukaryota > Metazoa > Arthropoda > Arachnida > Araneae > Eresidae > Stegodyphus > Stegodyphus dumicola. The sequence continues at coordinate 11,649,985 of NC_140772.1, read as the reverse complement.
TGTCATGTTGAAGCATGGGTTAAAATTATAATTATTTTGTGTTTGTCCGGCTATAAGATTTGGAAATATAGTCTTGAACTTTTAGTAGGTTTTTATTTCGAGCTCATTAGTATGTTGCGATGGAAGTTTAGGAGAATTTGCGTCATTTTTTAGCTTTTGTGATTTCTTGAAGCGATTATCAGAATGTCCTGGAGTTTATTTCTTGAAATCAAGGTAGTCGAATAGTCAGAACCACCCTTTTTATTTTCGCTGCAAATTACCTCGTGGTCCTTTGCTAGCTGCCGAAAAGAAATAAAGCAAAAATAGCACTTATAACAGATAAAGATCAGCAATCGTGCGTCACACGCGACGGTCGCCAACCTCGTACAAAGACAAATCGCTCACTGAAACGAAAACTCCGAAAATTTGAAAGTTTATTCAATGAGCCGTGGAATAGAATATAAATATTATGCTTAGATTTCTTTTTGAAGAGAAGTTATCAGTCGTCTTAAACTAAAAATTAACCAGCCTCGAAATAATAATAAAAAAAAAATCTGATGTGTACACCACATGTTTTCCTTGTACGGAATATTAAATTATACGCATTTTTTCTTGCATTTTATTTAAACTTATTAGATTGAATTAAACCTACTTCGCCAACAGAGCATAAACCACAATAGAATAAATGCATTCTTTAAAATTCACTTTGTTTACCATAGCGACACTCTGGCACTAGGTTTACTTAACAGTATTATATTTCGTTCATATTATAACTCAGAATGCACAAAATGTATATCATTTAAAGAATTATCTAATCGTTGCCACAATTCTATTCAAATACTATAATAAAGCTAGAACTATGTATAAAAGAAATTAAGCAAATAAAACAAAAAAGAAACAGTTTTTCACAGACAATTGAGTATTTCTCATTTAATTTATTCAGTTCTTACTTCGCGAGAAGGCAAAATTACATAAAAACTCAAAATATCTATATTAAAAATTACGAAGTAAATATCAAACGCTTATTTCCTGGAAAAAATTCCAGAAAGAATTAAGCATGATTTAATTGGCAATAATAAATGAAGTCTTTATCTTTATTGTTGCGAAGCTAAGTTTCTCTAGATTGGCAATAAATCCACTTCTCCTGTTTCATATATATGTAAACATCAATGCACGCCATTTAAACAGGCTTACCGGCAATTAAACAACTTTAAAATTGCTGATAATTCTAAAAATATTGCACACAGATTTACTAAAGGCATAAAATCCTTAACCGGAAGATAAAAACAATATAATTCAATCATTTTTAAAGAAAAAAAATGTACAATTTACAAGCATATAAGAGTAAAGAAACTGAGATCACTTAGCAGGGTAATAGAGTGGATATATATATAAATATATTTATATACGCTTGGTGCGGCCAATTGCAACCAAAATTCGAGGTGCACATCTACATGTCATAGCAGTTCTATATACAAAATTTCAACGTTCTGAGGCTACTCGTTTTTGAGTTATGCGAGATACTTACGTACGAATTAACGTACGTACATACGCTCGTACAGACGCCACGAAAAATTCTCTTCAGAATTAATTTTAAAGCAGTTTTATAATTTTTTTGAAGGAAAAGGGTATTTTATTATGTCCTTACGTACAGATATCACACGAAAACATCGTTAAATTGCATTCGATAGAGGTCAAAATGGATATTTTCGTTGAAATATGCTGCCTGAAACTTTTCGCGATTACAATACTTCCTTTTTACTTCGTACAAGGAAGTAAAAAGAATCTAAAAGCTTTCAGATTCTATGTCAAGACCGAAAGGGCGTTTTTTTCATTTACATGCACGTTTTGAGAGCATTTGGGTAACACCCCTTTGGGATAAACATATTTAAAAACAGCATATCTTTAGAATTTCGGATAGGCAGTCTTCCGCAGTGGAGGCAAAATGGTTTCCAGACTCGTATTTTTAGATGCCCTTATTCGGGTGGAGAACTTCGTTATTCAAAATTTGATGTCTCTAAATACATTGTTTTTTCACAATGCGAGAAACACACATACATAGACACATACATACATGAAGATTTTTCATTATTTATTCTCTTTAAATATAACACATGGCGGCAATATCTGGTGGCAAAAGTATGAAAAGAGCTATAGACGTTTATAGCAATTCAACGCGAAATGCCGTTTCGAGACAGATAGCTCTTCTGGGCTAACACCCATTCGGGCTAAAACTGCAGCCTTGCACCATTTTAACATGCGTATCATAATGCGAAATAAACAAACGTAATATTTTATGGATTCCACAAAGACACATTCATTTGATAGAACAATGGCAGTATAGGTGTTGAAAAGAGAAATTTACTGGAAGGAGCATGAGGGCCGAATTACGGTTACAGCTTAAGAGAATATCAATTATAGTTAGTCAACTAATATAACTATTACGGTGATGTAGGACGCCAAGTATGGTGATTTTGGCAACCTCTCGCCAAATCTGGCGACACAAATTAGTCGCCCAAATTATTGTCATCTTGGCGATACGTAGCCAAAGATAGCGAGATAGCTGTTTACTCTATGTCAAATACACTTGCTCCTGTATTCTAAGTTCAGCGTTCATTCTAAGTTTCATGTTACATTATACAAAATAAAACAATAATTTCGCGTATAATTTCATTAAAATTATCTATCCATTTACAAAATCCGTGACAACAGTTATAAAGTGAGAAGTGTTTGTAAACTCCAGAAATGCTTTTGTTTCTGAATCGATCTGGCCGACTTTTGTGTGTGTGAGTTCCGTACGTACGAACAGAATAAATGCCTCTTTTTTTTCCAAAAACGGATTTTTACTATAAATTCAAAAGCGTTTTTTCCGTGACATACGTACGTTCAATACATACCTACATACGTAATGTATGTATGAGAGATATATACATATGTCCATACGTATGGACATATGTAAGTATTTCGTTTAACACAAAAACTATTATCGATAGAATGTTGAAATTGTGTGTATGGGACTGCTACAACTTCTAGTTATGCACATTCCTTTTCTATTGCAATCGACAGCACCAAAAGTGTATATATATAGAGAGAGATACATACATACATACATACATACATACATAGATAAATAGGTATACACCCACCTCTTTCCCCGCTTAATACCCTTTACCCGACCTTTATTTCCACAATCGTTCGTCGTATTCTTAAACTTCCCATTTCAGAAGTATTTTAAATCACGAAAATATTCACGTTTTACAATGTTAAATTTTAAAAAAAATCGACAAATAACGAAATCCAGATACATATGTAATGAAATAATAATTAATTTAAATATGTAGTTATGTAACAGAACTATTTGGCTGTAACCGAATGACTTGATTGAACGCCATCTAGTGGCGACAAGAACGACTAATAGGCAGTCGACGTCTACCTGAGGATATCTAGGAGGATAGATTATGTGTTATTATATCTCCATAATTCTAACGTTAAATTTAAATGTTTCTTCTAAATGTTAGCGCTTTATTTTCAGTGTATGTTCTGTTCGGAAATATATTTCCTTTGTAACCCCGTGCTTTGTTAAATACTTTTAGAGCTAGCCGGCAATCGTGTTTATAGCAGAACAGTTACAGTTAGTCTAACAATATATGGCCAACAATATTTAATATCTGTTTATTGTTTGTGTAAAAAAAAAAAAAATTCTAATAGGAACAAGGAAGTCACGTGGGGTCCACATCAAACTTTCTATTGATCAAGCCTGCCAATGCCAAAATTACGGAGTGCCTATGGTTTAAAACCATTTGTCTACTCATCAGAATTAAATAAAGTGAGCAGAAATAAGAAAATTGCATAAGTTAGTTTACTTGATGCAGGCTAGAGGGAGCCACATGTGCCCGAGAATGGTTAGGGGGAGAGATAATATAAACGATTAAAAAAATGAAATTTTAGTTTTTATTTTAATTTTTCAAAATTTTAAACTTTTTTTTGAAGTTTTATATTTAAAGATTTTTTTTTTTTTGTATTTTTAATTGTTTTTATACACAATACAAACATTAAAGCAAAAAGCGAATAGGAAAGATTTTACGATTAATAGACTCATTGGCATGTGGCTCGGTGTAATAGAGCAAATATAGCAAGCTAATCGCTAGACAACATTCAAGGTAGAAGTAAATTCCGCGGGAAGATGTGATTTTTAAAATAACAGATTGATAATTATGCAAAAGGCCACTTTTCAGGTTGGTGTGAGCACGTTATAGTGAAGATGGATAAGTTATTGGCATATTAGGGCTGCGTAACAAAAGACAGTATATGACTGCAGAGAAATTGTATTACTGAGAGAAATAAACTGGTGTATAATATTAATTTAGAAACATGTTAATTTTAACTATTTTACGAAGCACATTGTGTGAAATTCTCAAAAACTAAATTTGCGGCTTCAGAGATGCTTAAACATCGAAATCTTGTTACACATTTTTTTTTTTTTTTCCTAAGATCAGGCTACAAACTGAGATGTACTGCATTATACGGAATATTTGTAACAACTAAATCTAAAATTGTTTAAAATTCGACGTTAGGATAATGCCGTTCACCGAGTTGATAAATTTGTAACCAATACCACATGATTGTCAACAACAATGAAAATAAATTACTAAGTTTCAAACAGCATATATTTCCTTTTATTGTTAAGGGAAACAAGTACCCTCAGTATAATAAAATTACTCATTTTCATTTTTTTACTAAAAATATACTTTAACACCCTTACTACACCAAGGTGAAAATTTGCAACTATCTGATGGTAATAAATCGTATAAAAATCATTTACAAATTTCGACAGCCCTGTAATTGCACACCAAATCTTTGTGCTTATTTTCTTTTTATTCTTATGTGTCTCAGCTGTTTAAAAACCAGAGTAGGGGAAAGTTTGGTTTATTTGATTATGGCAGGTCGTTTTGCTTTAAATCAATAATCCATTTTTTGTCTGTATGATAATAAAGGGACCGGTGCTGATTTGGTCCATTATTAGTGTAGCGTACAATATCACGGCGCTATAATCTAAATTAATACATGTTTTTACATTATAACTTTGAGTAGCTAGCCATTGTTTGGTACCGTGATAAAAAAAATAAATATTAACTATAGAAACAAGAGGTAAAGCTTCGAATTCAAATATTGAACCTAGTAAAATGCTCCAAATGAAATACCTATTTTAATTATACAAATGTCTATGCCATGAGTCTTTACAAACAAAATGTTAAAAGTAGATTTTTCTCCGCAATTACTTCCTTGAAGGAAACTGTTAATGTATAAGTGTTCAAAATATGATGCAGGAAGAAAAATCACGCGTGAAGACTCAAGAAATTGATTATTCGTATAACATTACAAATCAAAGAAGTTAAATTAGCACTTACATAAATGAGTGTTACTTTTGGTTCTAGTATTTTTGTAGTTATAATTATTTTAATTTCATTACTAAAATGATAAAATAGCAATATTCATTTATCACTATTAAATAAAATGAACCACTTTGGTTGAATTCTTTTTAAATACACATCAGTTATTAGCACAGTTACTTAACTATTGTCATTCGAATTATTTGAAAACGTAGAGCTGTGCCTCTCTTCCGTAAATGAAACGTTTTCAGAAATGGAGTTATTATTTTTTGCCATATGAGGCATTATCTCCATTCGATGGAGAATACTTGATGTTGGAAATGATGTTTAGGGGTAAATTTTGTGCAATTATTTATGCATGCGTCCAGCTGTATTTGTAGAGATAGTCTAGAAATTTTAAATCCTATCAAAAATTCTTGGCATTATCCCTCAGCATTGGCAGTTTTAATTAATAACAATAACATAACAATTGGTAGTTTTTAATTATAAAGCCGAAATTTTCCTGCAAAGTACAAATAGAAAACGCTCCTAAAAGTCGAAATTTATGTTTGGAAAAAATGAATAGTAATCTCTACTGCTATTTAAAAATTTTGATTTATACATTACTTTATTTAGCGAAATAAAATCATGAAATTGGAAAACGTGCCGGTTTAAGCATATATTTGATAAAAGAAATTGTTTTCACTCACAATTATTTTTCAAACAACAAAAGTCTTGCAATACATCGCGAATGCGTTTGGCAGCGAACAACATTCTAAAGACATCTTAGCTACAATACACACAATTATATAATTATATGTTCGAAAAACCACCGCTTTGTTCATAGAGGCAATGCCGTTTTATTCAATAGGGAAATTTTTATTTGCGGTATATGTCGGAGAGAAATTTCCAAAATTTTATATGGCGGAAGGATACGCAAAAAATCTGGTGGGCAGCAGTTTGGTAATAACTTATATTAAATAAGGAGTATGAACGGGACATGAAAGGTCTGGTAGATCTAATGCCCTCTCTGATATTTAGATGACAGCCACTTAACCGACAGCAGTTAGTTGACAAGGACCTTTGCTGACAACTACCCAATAGTTATTTAAATTTACTATCAGTTACAACGTTCCTGCTGATTCCCCATAATTGTAATATTTAAGTAATTTTTTTCACTTATGAGTACATGTTTTACGATTCTTCAATGGGCTTTAATTATTCTGTAATTTAACGTAAATTGTGACATTCCGTGTATATCGTCTAAATTGAAAAAACGTTGAAATTTCTCGTCAAGGAAAAGGAGTAAAGAATTAAAAAAAAAAAAATAACAAGTTACAGTCGGTCACTAAATTACATTTTTTATTTAAATCTGCAATAATTATACCTTCTTCCCCTATACCTTCTTCATTCAACACTTCATTCAGTTGATGCACTAGGTTCCGCCTACTAACACACTTCGCGCTATGGTGTTCGGCTGTTCCTAACTACTGTAAAAGAACGACGCGGCTTTCCACTATTTTTAAGCTAAGGATAAGCAATTTGTCTCATCTTTGTGAGTTTAAGTATCTTGGAATTAAATACTCGGTTCTGTAACATCATTTTTACTGATAACCTTACCGCTTAAAACGTTAGAAAGGTTAAAGTTTAGAAAAATAAACTGTTGTATAATGTTAATTTAGAAGAAAAACAACATTTTTTTTTTTCTATTCAGAAATGAATTAATTTTTGCAAAAACTAAATTTCACTCTTTGTATCTTGAAAAAAGTACTGACATCCAACTCGAACTAATTGAAATTTTAATAACTAATGATTTAATTAATTTGAAACTCCACGCACGGAACATCTTGCTTCGGAGTGTGAGCGAGAACTTTGAGTATTATTAACGTTAATTTGAAACTCCACGCACGGAACATCTTGCTTCGGAGTGTGAGCGAGAACTTTGAGTATTATTTATGGAAATTCGACGGTGGTAAAAACATACTATGATTGTGTCTTAATGTAAGATTGAGTATCACTCCTATTTCCAAGTCTTGATGTGTATATTTCAATATATTCAGTTTTATTAATTGTTCTCTATTTTATCAAAGTGCGTTAAAAATTATAAATATTCATGCAGTAAGACAGCAAAAAATATGTTCTGAAAATAAACAAAGTTGTGTGTTTGCAACAGACAGATATAAAATTGATAGTACAACTTGAATCTGAAAAAAATTCTTTTGTCAAGTGCGATAAATATGTGATAAAAAATAAGAATTTAATGCCCAAACTGACAAAAATAAGAATGAGAAATTGACAAAAACATGAACCAAGTGTGTGAGTATTTCAGGTTACAGGGAAGTACTGCTGCATGCGGTAGAATTACATATGCATCAAGGTATGCGGCCCTTTAATCGCTCTTTCACAGTTTTAATGTGAATGTGGATTTCTGTTCAAATTCAACTAGTTGCAAAAGAATAAAACTTGCAAACTTATTTTGAGATTGTGTGAAAACAGTACTGATGTCGTATTAAGCTAAATGAACCTATGAGCGACCGAGCAATAATGTTGCTGAACACTGGTACTTTGACCTGAGCTCGGTTCTAGGCAGACGGGCTGAACGCATGGGCGTGTTCATGATATGTCCTCTGTTTAAGGAAGATACTAACTAGCTTACCTTAAACATCCCTTCAAGAAGGCATTCTCCTTAGGCAGGCAGCCCACCCGTGCTTTGCTATAATTAAGTAATTCACGTATTATGTTACATAAATGATCTTGCCAATGGGTATATATTTGTCCTAATATCAAAATTTATGAACTGAAGCTATAAGTAAAAATATCCTTTAAAACTGTGACATTGCACTTTGTAAAAGAACCGGTATTTATTAACATAATTCGAAAACAGGAGCACACAATTTTCTTCTTCAGTATAATTTAACAGCAAATATATTAAAAGTTTACATTAAACTATTCAAAGAACGTGAAGATTTGCATACGTAACCAGAATTGGAGAAAAGCTTTTAATTTTCCAAAAGCTGTTAGTCACGTGTTGCTAGAAGCGGGTTCTCTTATATACAAAAAAGGCCCACCAGCGGCCGAGCGGTAAAGTCGCTGAACACTGGTAGTTCGGTCCGAGGTTCGAATCCTGCGAACGGGCTGGCTGCATGGGCGTTTTCGTTATTTTCTCCATGTGTAACGTGTATACGAGCCAGTTTCCCTTAGAAAGTCCTCCACGAAGGCAGTTCTTCCCTTAGGCAGATAGCCCTCGAGGCTTTGTCGTAAATGAATAACCTAACCTAACCTTATATGCAAAAATACCGCAAAATATGTTATTTTAAATTATTTATAAATTCTTATTTTACTAGAAAGCCGTGGTTATGCATATCTCTGAAACCTAAAACGATATAAATGAAATTCACCAAGAAACGGGGAAAAAAGGGGAGATTGTTTTTATTAAAGTTTTTAGTTGAAGATAAAATTTAAAAGCACCGTATAAAAATGTGACATTGCAGGCGTAAATGTACCAGCATTTATCTTAAGATGTATTTTTAGTATCTTAAGATGATTTTTCAGTGGGATAAACGAAAATATAACTCATTTTGGATTCCCTTTTCTTCATTAAGCTTCACAGTGTATTTAAATTTATTTCTCACTAAATATTTTCTTATGCAGTTTCCTACAAAGTTTTCTCCTTATATTTTAGCAAAAGCAGGGAAACTTTATGTTATCTGACACTATTAAATCTTGATTAATTATTTTATTTATTTTTGTTTCTGAAAATATTCATATATTTTCCCTTTTGATTGCAAATTATTGAAGGTATTTTTCAGCTACAGAATGTTCAGTGAAATAGAATTTAATGAAATCTCAAACACAGACGAGACGAAATAGTTTTTTATAAAAGCAGTTATGCAAGTTCATTTGAAATTTTAAGATATTTCGAAGCATAAACAGAAGCAGAGTAACGCAAGGCGTAAATTCACATTTTCGTAACTATAAAAACATTGCTAATTCTTAAAGAAAATATAAATTAGAATCCACTTAAGCGTTAAAATTTAGATCTATTATAAAGTAAAATAGCCACAATTATTATAACGTGAAGCTTATAGATTTTGCAGGCGTGTACTGTATATTACGCATTTAATAAAATAACACTTTTTTTCGAAACATTCGTAAACAGTGGATGGAATATTTACATGACAGACTTTTTTACGCTGATGAGCAATGGACTCTTGTAACACTCAAATTAATGAAATCAATACCTGGAGCGCAAAATGCCATGGAATATAAAGCCAGTCTTCTGTCAAATTTCCCCGCGCTTTTCACGCTTCTTTTTTTACTTAAATAATTATCAAAAGTCCTACACTGAGCGATTTAACAAAATAACTAGAATCATAGTTAACAAGTGAAAAATAAGTAAAAAAAAAAAGTAAAAACAATATGAATAGAAAATTAATAATGATACAGTGGAACCTCGAGATACGAGCTTATTTCGCTGTAGCATTGAGCTGGTATAGCAAATTTCTGGTATCTAGACACAAACTTCCCCACTGAATATATCAACATTTAAATAAATTTTTCTACTAAATAACACTGGTAAATAACATAACCCTGCAGTTTACCTTTATGGTAGCCTCCGACCAATGATAGCTTACCATACTGACATTTTAACTGCTTGTCGTTAATCTACACCAACAACATCAAGGAGTTTAGGACGGTGCTTCGAAGTAACGGTAAATTCTTTGGTTACATCAAGTTTCTTAATTTCTTCCTGCTTTTCCAGAAGAAAGCAAATCATCGGTATCGAAAGGCCGTAAGTCTTCGCCTTTTCCGCCACTCTTATAGCACGCTTGTTTATTTATGATTTCTTAATTTCAACAACCATGCTTCCTTATTTTTCTCTGCAGCACTATCTGAGGCAACAATCTTCTTGGGAGGAATCTTGAAATAATTAGTTTCACGTTAAATGTAAAAACAATTAATTAACAAGCGCAAAAACATGTAGATCAAGGATCACTGAGTGATCTGACGAGGGGATTCCCCGAGTCGAGCTGAATCGGGAAATGGCCCCACGCATACCAACAGGCTGGCTCATTGCTCATTACTCGAGTCAATGCTCGCATTTAGGGACTCATTTTTCGCTCATACTTTCCTCGTATTTCGAATTTCTCGTATTTAGAGGTGCTCGTATCTCGAGGTTCCACTGTAGTAAAAAATAGTAAAATTACTAAAAAAAATAAGCATAGTCATTTACCTCAAGACGCGCTCAATCTAGTACTAGAAAAATATTCGCCACCTTAACATTTTGCTCGTATTAGGTTCACGGTCACTAAACCACATAAAAGTGTATTTTTTATCCTAGACAAGGGATGAATATCACACCTCCCTTTACAACACGAGAAAGTTATGGGTTCCGAGATTCTTTCAAGCTTTCCGGTAAAATAAGAGATCTCGACGCACGCATCCCTTCCTGCTTCCTTGGTTTCTGGCCCCGATGCTGATAAAGAAATACCGATGCTTTTCAAAGCTCCTCCAGAACCAGAAACCAATGAAACGCAGCCGAAGGAAGAGGCAACGTTACTGTGTAGTAGCGCCTTTTGAAGACATTGTCTTTGACATCCTGGGATCTCTGCCACCAATAGCTGATGACAACAAATGCATCACATTTGTCATTGATTTACTCTCCAAGTGGCCTGAAGCGTATCGAATTCCTGATCAAAAGGCTGCCACTGTAGTTTCAAGTGACGACTGACTCTACTCTGTGATACTGGGGAAAGAGGTACGACTATTTCTGTGAAATGTTCCAGAAATCTGAAATTTTTCTTCTGATAACATAAACTTTATCAACCTATCATTCGAGCTGTATGCATTCAATCTATTACGAAGGCAAACGCAAGCAACAGTATTAATATGTATATGTAGAACTATAAATGTATAGTTTATAAATGTATGGACTATAAATGTCCGTTTCACTTTTCAAATTGTTGCCACCAAATATTATTGCCCTGAATTATATTTGAAGAAATTAAATAAGGAAGGGTAATGAATTTATCTGTTCTCGCATTGTAGAAAAGCAACGGTATCTAGATCCATCAAATTTTGAATAGCGTAGACTTCCATCTGAATATGGGAGCCCACCGGCGGCCGAGCGATAAAACCGCTGACCACTGGTAGTTCGGTGCGAGGTTCGAATCCCTCGAACAGGCTGGCTGCATGGGCGTTTTCGTGGTTTTCCCCCTGTGTAACGTGTATATGAGCCAATTTCCCTTAGAAAGTCCTCCAGGAACGCATCCCTCCCCTTAGGCAGATAGCCCGATTGTGCTTTGCCGTATTCTCAATGCACCAACACCATCTGAATATGGGCGAGGAAGCCCCAATTTAGAAATTACTTTATTGTCTATCTCACACTTTTTAAACCGTTCACGAATTTTAACTGAGCAATTTTAAAGTGAATAGTGGTAAGTTTGTAAGGAAAAGAATATTTTTATCTGCAGCTCGCGAGAGTGTTTATCAGAATTTCTAAAAAATATTCTAATAAATAAATTTGTTTGCAAATGTTTTTTCCCAAAGGGACATTAGTCGAAATGCTCCCGAAACTTGTATGTGTGCGTAAATGAAGAAAACTCACATTTAGCGTAGTATAAAACCTGAAATGTTTCAGATTTTGTTTGAATTTAAATTTAGTTTTTGGTTTAATTTGTTGGTGCTGAAAATGTCAAGTGCAACAAAACATAAGAAGTACTCATTATTTGTTTGAAATTTAATATTTTAAATTTTATCACTTGACGAGTAGAACTGAAGCATAAAAGTATGAATAATTAATTTGCATTAATTGCAAAGTTTTTAATTTCAAATGTTTTAAATACTTTCAGTATAGTCTAAAATTTCAATTTACATTTTAATTCTTTCTAAAATTTATTAATCGTAATATTTTATTTTTAAATTCCTTTTAAACACGTTTTCTAGGATACCATATTATTTTATTTTCTGATTTTAAGTTTTAACTTATAAGACATAAGAACTATTAATACTTAATGAGAAAAAAAGAAGCTTGTACTGTTTGGTGAACGCAAAACTGAAAAAAATTATTCTTTGAAATTTAAGTCGAGATATGCATTTTTAGTTTAGTTGAAAAATTTGAAATCGAATTTTTGGAAACAAGCTTTGCTTCGAAGAAGTAATGAATTTAAATTCAAATATAATCCAATCTGGTACTTAACATGTGTGTGTGTGTGTGTGTGTGTGTGTGATTATGGCAAAGCTTCGAGGGCTATCTGCCTAAGGGGAGGGAAGCGTTCGTGGAGGACTTTCTAAGGGAAACTGGCTAGTATACACGTTACACATGGGGAAAACCACGAAAACGCCCATGCAGCCAGCCCGTTCGCGGGATTCGAACCTCGGAGTGAACTACCAGTGTTCAGCGACTTTACCGCTCGGCCGCTGGTGGGCCGGTACTTAATATGAATTAATTCGAAGTTGATGACCACCAGCTTTTTTCATCTCCTTCCGTGGTAGAAGTTCTGAAAAATTTTAGGAACTTCCGAGAACTTGGCTAAACAGGGTCAATTTTTTTAAGGAAACCGCGTTGTCTCTTGAAGCAAAGCGGTGGTTATTAACATACATTTGAGATCACCCCGTCGTTAGTGGTTAGGCTGCCACTGTTGTTTGCCATTTGCTTTCGTGATGTATTTCGGACATTCATAATGCGACTGAAGACAATTCAGTTAATTTTAAAACTTTTACTCAGTTTCATAGGTTTGTAGAAGATAAAGCTGCAATAGTGGGCATTTTCCAAATGGCATTGTCAAACACGGAATTGAAGCCATGCACAGTCATAAAAAAATTTTAACACAGCACCCTGAAATGATTTTTGTTTTCCAATGGCAGATTGTGAACAATTACAAGTGCACGCCGAAATAGTAGTAGTAAAGGTTTCATAATTAGTGACTGTTGTTGCATTTTCCAGTTTCAAAGATGAAGGTCTTTCAATGATGTGTTTAGCTTTGAAATAAATTTAGGAACTTAATAAAAGTGTTTATTATTTTAATATGAAATATTTAATTATAATACATTATAATATATAATATTTTCTTTAAGAGTAGTCAAGCTTTTATAAACTGTGGGATGAATATTGTACTCATAAAAATGTGTGAATCAAATATTACGTCTTCAGAATTTCTTTATCCAACAATAAAATTATGTTGAACTCGGCCACGTCTGTTTGGAAATCCATCAATCCATCTACGCAATAAAGCCTTCACGGTTATTACAATGGAAAGAACCATTGCCAACGCATTGCAGCTATTCCTAAATTATTTCGAAATGGATATTTTCTCACATACATACCTATTGCCAAACGGATATTATATCACATTCCCAAATGTGTATTTTATCCATTTATTAAATTTAAGAACGGTTTCCGCTTCAAATCCGGAAAGAAAGTCGGAAATAATAAAATATAGTTTTTTCTCTTTATATCTCAAATGAAATCATTTCCATTATAGTGATGATTTCAGAAGATTTCAGATAACTTCGCATTTAGAATAAAGGGCTAAAGCGATGCATTATAATTACGATTTTTCTCTAATTAATAAACCTAACCCGGTTTAGAATAAATATTTCCTAATTATGTGAAGCTATTATTAAAAAATGATAAGATATTTTCTGGTTATAGAAAATTATATTTATAATCACGTTTTTCAAAGAAAAGAGAATGATCAAATATTTCAAATTTCCCATGCTTTTGAAGAGAAACATCCAGCGGAATTAAAATTTCCGTTATACCATCACAAAGAGATGCAGAATGTCATTTTACAAAGGTGTCAAGCAAAAGAATTACTGCTTAAGTATAAAGTACTTCCTAAAGTACTAAAAGGAAATAAATTAGTATCGTATTTAATTTATGCGCAGATAAATTCACAAAGATGCATTTATAATCAGGTCATCTATCGGGATCGATCGAAATTTATTATGGAATTTTTAAAATTTCAAAAAAGAATTAAACATATTATTAGGACTTCACATAGTTGAATCTTTTTTTACACTGTGAATAACAAGTTAAAAAATGACATACATTTTATTTTTTTAGTAGATAAGGTTATAACTGGAGTCTATTGTTTCGTTACTACATTTCGGAAAAGAACTGAATATAGACCGCATACATAAAAAATATAACTCTTTTCTTTGCCTCCAATCGTTCCACAAATTCCACATGCACCATAATATGCACAGCATCTTCCTTGAAAACGTTTTTTGGAATTTCTCTGATACAAGATCTTAGATAATGAATCAAATATTGAAATATATGACAGATCTGAATAATGTTCATTTGCTCGATACATAAAACATACAAATTAGATCGCATAACAAGATGATGGTGTGCTACGTTCTGTGAAATCAAGTGAAGATCTTAATTTAATTTAATGGTAGACATATTCCGCCGGTATAGCGGTTAGTGATTCTGACTGCTGCAACGATGCGCCCAAGTTCGAATCCCGGAAAAGGCATGATTCCAACGGCCCATCATTTCAAAAGAAGCAACGGATACGTCCCTTGTAGTGGTGCAAGGCTAATGGCTATTAAACAAATCTCCCGACCAGTAAATAAATATCCGTGTAGAATAAAACGTTTAGTACCGGTTGGTTTAGGTTCTAAATAAATTGCACCGAATTCCAACCATTTAGTAATCAGCCCCACTTCTTCCGGAGTAAAATATATTTCTAGAGGTGGAAGTTAAAGATGTGAAGTATTTATTGGAGCGCTTAAAATTTCAGATGCCGAATTGTTCACCGTGATAAATGTGAAAGGTAAGTCATTTAATTTTTTTGGCTCTAAACTGCACTTTAATTTCGATTTTAATCCGAATTTAGACTTTTCTTAATCAATCTTCATCCCCCCAAAGAATAATCACAAGTGTGAAAGAGGTGGCTAAACATAGAAGCACTCCTTCGCTCCATAATGTAACTGATAGGACTTTTGTTTGCACAACACGATAAGTAAGACCCTGTTAGCTGCATTTAGTTAACTGAGAATCTTTCATTTTTTGGCTGCGGAGTATATGATTTCTTAAATACTGTTTTGTTCTAAGATGAATTGGGTACCTACGCATTCCTCCACTGTAAATGATAATTTTACCTTCTTTTTTTTCCTTTTGGACTGCAGGGTTTGATCTTGTTATATGAGTTGATATTTTTTGAATAAAATTTAAAGTCTCTTTTTCAACCTAAAATAGATATTTAAGTATAAAAATAAACTTGATATTTTGATAAAGTAACCGTTTCTGCACTCAGATTTATGATTTTTTTAAGATAATTTCACAAACTTTTTAAAATACACTCGGTGCAAAAGCAGCTGCGGACGTCTTATGATATCCTAGTAATAGCTTGCTTCATTTCTCTTTTCGACCTTTTAAACGTTCAAGCACTGCGTTTTGTGATGGAATTAGTCCTTTATTGAGATAGTACAGACGATTTAAAAGATTACTTTATTTCCCTTATGAAATATCTTATTGGCTTGGTATTTTTCAATTGAAGAACTGCTGAGAACTGTAATGAGGATATAGAAATTGAGGTTATAATTATTTTTCCACTTCTTGCAGTATATACCTGAGTGAAAAGAAACTTTTCCAAGTGTGAAGAAGAAACAAAATGAAAGGAAAAGTATCAGTTTGTTTCTTATGTCCACTAAAAGTGTGCAGATACGAGAATTTTTTCCTTTGATGGTAAAGGTCCCTCCCGAATGATCGCAAATCTTTTCCTTGGATTCGAATTAAATTCAGGCGTAGGAAAAGTATGTAGATGAAAGTATGTAGATGTGATTTAAAGTATGCAGTATGTAGCTGACACAATAATTGTTATGTCATGAATCCGCAAATTGAACCTAAGGAACCAAAACGAGCCTAAGGAAATCCCACACCAAATTTCATTTCTACCATCACCAACACCAAAATAACCAAAACTAAAAAAACAACACAAAAAAAAAAAAAAAAAAAAAAAAAAAAAAAAAAAAAAAAAAAAAAAAAATGAAAGGTCTTCGGATTTTAAATTACGACCAAACATGAGTTTTTTTTCAACATTTTGCGTGTTACCTTTATTTGTTAAATTCCATGTCTCTTCGCACTTAAACCATAAAATTCAGTTCATAAATAATGATATGATAATATGATAAAATAATTTTAAATTGACTATAGAATTTAGAATTCTTCCATTTAGAATTCCCTACGCAGTCTCACACGCTAGAGATAAAAAATGCTTTTATCGGTAAGCGTTGCCATTTCTCCCTTTGAACTCCTTTAGTTTTTTAATCAAAAATTCGTTAAATTGTTACAAAATATGAAATCGATAACAAAACAAATTTGAAATTCTAATTAGGTCTTCCACATGTCCATACTCTATGGAAGATTACGTTATTCAAATTTTGATGGCTCTAGGTACCGTTGTTTTATCACAACGCAAGAAACATACATTTATTTATGCAGATTCTTCATTATTTAATTTTTTCAAATATAATACAGGGTGATAATATTTGGTGGTAACGATTTGAAACGTGGTACAGAATTTTAAAGGTTTCGACGCAAAATCTGAAAACGAAAACAATAGTCCTTCAGGGGAAATTCGCCATTTGGACTTAAAGAGATCAATAATAACCGCATACCAGCCGCCCCTCTTAACGCTAGTAATATACCTTCTCGAGTCTCAACTCCAGTGTTGTAACAGGAGAACAACATGTTGCTCTCCCCTCTTTTATAAATTTATCGGTACCCGAAGAACGAAATTTTATTCTAAATTGTCACGATATTCTTTCGGGAGTCATACAAATTTCTAATCAGTCTGGTTTTGACCAGAGAGTGTTGCTGTAACTCTCAAAGCTGCTCCTTAGAGTGGCTCACTCTGGTGCTGACACAGCCTACTATAACTCTAAGAACTATATTACTCTCCAATTTTACAATTCCCCTCAGCATGAAGATTCAATACTTTAACGACGTTATAAAACTCTGTTTATGGAATACCAATGATATCATACCTAAGCTTCTCGAATTCAGAGAAAATCTGTAAGAAAAGCGTTTTCACCTTATTCTTATGCAAAAGACCAAACTCCAGCCAGGGACAGTTCTCAAGCTTGCAAATTACAATTTTGCTTCATGGCAGACAAACTGTCAGTCCGCTGGAAATGTATCATTGTGGCACATGTATCGATATTAAAGACCATACCCTTCACAGAAGGATGGATACACCGAGTCTGAATAAACCTGAAGCTAGTATACCGAACTTTATTCCAGATTCAAATTCAGTAATTGGGATCTCTTCCACATAAGGGAATGGGAAAAAGTTTAAAAATCCATGAGGAAGATTTTAACAAACTGCTCAAAACTCCCAACAATATCATTATTGCTGGTGATTTAAATTTTCATAATCAGTTTGGGGCGTTATAAAAATTCAAAATTCGTCTTATTTTCCAAAATAGGATGAAGGCATCACGCGACCAGTTCTTCTAATCACAATATTCAAAATATATAAAGTCTCTAACGGCCAGTGGCAACAGTCTTTCGCGTGAATCTGCCGGATAACGCAAAACAGAAAACACTGATTCCGTTCTTTTTGTAGATGCAGTGATAGCTCACACAGACACGAAGAAAGCTGAGCTTATTGTTAACAGTTTCCAAACCCAATTAGCACTCCGTAGCGAAGATACTATATTCGCCAACAACACTGATACCTCCCCACAGGGCGTTGAAATTTTCTTAAACCCATCTTTCAAGGTGACTAGTAGTTAATTTCACTCTTTTGAAGTTAGCACTTATATTGCTAAACCACTAGCCTAAATATGCAACTTGAATGAACTCTACCTCCAATCGTATGATCAAAAACGCTCAGTCCAAATTTGTTTTTTCCTAGAATAATGGTAATTGCTAATTAACTTTATGTGCATATTAGCAATGAACATTATTATTCCCATAATAATGTTCATTAACTACATCGCTATTTTTAAAGAAAACCAGAAACGTGAATTAATATTGTCTATTCGAAACCGGACCAGTACCATTCAAACCCTCAAAATTAACTAACTCTTATCGTCGTTATCAAATGCAATACGAATTTATGTTTCCTGAACACATGAATGTTTTGCTCCGAAACGAAAATATTAATATTAATAAAAAGTTTGGATTCGAAAAAAATACTGTGCAACTCACCAGCTTCTACGAACAGTGGAGTACTTTCACGTAGGCTTCAGCAATAAAATGCTTTAAGTTTCAATTTTTGTATATACTATATATACATAAGATTTAAAAAAAAATATAATTTATTTATTAATATATAACGAAAGAGAAGCGAGCTAGCTCTGTTTGGTGAATGAAAAACTGGCAAAATTATTTTTAATTTATGCTTCCTTACTTTGAATGAATAATGTAAAATTGAATTTTTGCGACTAAGTTTTAATTCAAAGAATTCAACAGTTTCATAATCATATTTAATCCAAGTTTGCTGACCACCAGTTTTTTCATACTATCTTGCGGTATAAGAACTTTAAAATGAACTTTTGATGACGTGACGTGTACGGATTCTGATCTTTTTATTTTGAATAAAACTGCTTTGTTTCATTGAATCAAAGTGGTGGTTTGGAAAATATGTTAGCTCATAGTTTGCTTTCTAGGTAGGTTGGTTTTAGAATGATTTTGGCTGCCAAACGTATTCACGTTGCGTTTTGTAACTTTGATTTACAAGGTTGAGTGCCAACAATTTCATTAATATAAAATTGTAAGAAAAACAAAAAAAAATTCTAACTTTAACATTTTCCTGAAGAAATATGCTTAAACCAGCACGGTTCTTCAATTGACAAACAATAAGCAATTTGAGAGTTTGGAAGCTTTAGCGAAAAATGAAGTTAGGCCAGATATAATACCGGGTTGCATTTTATTCTGGGATTTACACAACGCCTTTTAGGATTAAATAAATTCCTAAATGGAATGGTACAGTTATTAAAATATCTCTTGTTACCTATAGAGGGATGTAAAATACTATTTTTTTATTATTGCTCAATACATAATGTGTAACAAACGGCCCACCAGTGACCGAGCGGTAAAGTCGCTGAACACTGGTAGTTCGGTCCGAGGTTCGAATCCCGCGAACGGGCTGTCTGCACGGGTGTTTTCGTGGTTTTCCCCATGTGTAACGTGTATACGAGCCAGTTTCCCTTAGAAAGTCCTCCGCGAAGGCATCCCTCCCTTTAGGCAGATAGCCCTAGTGTGCTTTGCCATAATTAAATACACCACCACACACCACCATAATGTGTAACATACTTTCATATTTTATGCTTCCATTTCACTTAAATCATTATTCGCACATCATACGGAAAGCCTGTATTATTGCCAGCAAACTTTCGATGCTCGCAAGAATTTTTTTTTTCAAAAACGAGTTAAGGATACATGCATTTTAAGGCCAACTCTATGTTACGCTTCTGTGACTTGCGTATAATTACTATGAATCAACGATTCACCTGAAGTGTCTTTTCAAAATTGCTTCTACGGACTTTGTGTAAAATTGCTATGGTTTAAGTAAGTGCCTGACTCAGTTGTGCTGGCAAGCCTCCACATTATTTAGGCATCGTTTTTGTTAATCGCGACCGTATGAAGACAACGCCTGAAGGGATGCAACAACTGGTTTCTCCTTCTCTTTTTGTTTTCTGCTGCTGGAGTATGGGGGTGACGGACGGTCCTCTCGCCTGTTTTTTCTTCCCTGCCGACGTCATGTGCCATTTTTCTTGTCATCGAATGCTGCTCGAAAAAGCCATGCAAAATTTAGTGAGATTAATTCAACTTGCAAGTAAATCGTAAGATGACTGATACTCCTAATACGTATAAGATTGCTGCCGATATGTTTTCTACCGTCTAGCAACATATAGACACGAATTACGTATCCACTGGTGCTTCCTTGTTCATCGACCTCGTGAATCCTCATTTTAAGCTCAGCGTGCGCGTGCTTCTTGTTTGGTTCAAAAAATAAGTTTCATTACCCTTTATACCGATCGACTACAAAAATTTCTCATAATTGAGTTTTCTCAGAACTTTTAGTTTGGACAGATGGACAATGATTTACTTGTGCCGATTAGTTCAGCAGTTTTTCACGATATTCATGAAGTCACGTGTAATGTAGATCTGGTGTCAATGATGTATAAGTACCAGTTTGTTCAGTTTGTGAACACCATATTTAAAATTCCTTAATGCTTATTTTGAAGTAGTGATGCTAAAAAAAAAAAAAAAATGATTGATTTTCTTGTCAAATATTTTAGTTATTGTTATTCTGGGTAAGTTTTTGTAATCATATTTTTTCCCTTCATAGATCATACATTTGTATTCTAACATTATATATGTATCTATGGGTTGTTATGGCTACAAAACAAACTAATTAACCATTTAAGAATTTTTATTGTAACATAAGTCAAGAATGATTCTCTCCTCCGAGTATTAGTCTTTTTACACGATTTCTTATTTTACTACCGCAAAAGGCCTAGGGAAGCTAAAGAAATTTACTAGTTAAGATTCTCAGAGAGTTGTGCAGCAGCAAAAAAAAAAAAAAAAAAAAAATTAAGGTTCAAAGTTCAAAGTTCTGCAGCCTAGCCGTCAGACTCAAATGCAGAATTCCACAAACTTCATGCAGTACAGAATAAGATTCTGAGAGAAACAAAATGATAAATGCTGATTTACAAATAGACTCTATAGTGGAACACAATAAAAGAACGTTTATTCAAAACAGGACTAGCTGTAATGATGCAAAAGTTTCAGAATATCTTAGTTACCAAGTCATTCCAGAAGATGATTGGATCAGAACGTTTCCTACTAACACACTAACTTAGCGACTGGAACTTCGTAACCTAGCTTTGACTGCCGATTTTTAACTTTTTTCGCTGCGTTACTTTTATCTCTCGTCGCTTTTAATCCGATTGGCACATATGCAGTGCGGGAGAAAACGATGTCCCCACTTTTACCTCACATCCTCAATAAATGTTTTATTCAGAAATGCTTTTATTAATGATTGTACGATTTGCTTCTTTTTCGAACCTGGCGAGCAATTTCGCTCGTTGAAAGAAGTTTTGTTAGTCCTACGCTTTGATAGTTTTGGATTGTAGACGTTTATTTAACATTATTTTATAGTTTATAATTTCTATTTGTAGACATAATATTAGTTTATATTTTCGGATTTTAATTATTTTGCAAATGGATCGGAGAGTGCTGACCTTTTCTGAATTACTGAAAGAGCTACACGAATTGCTTCAGGTAGTGAATCTAGTACGGATCCCGGTACATGTGCAAAGCACACAAAGTTTGGTTGTGCTTTTTCAAAGGTGGTGTCACTTTCTCGAAAAGTACCACCATGAAAAAATAGACGAAATTATAAATATGAAATGCAGATAATGAAAATATCATATACCCAAGTTACCTTTTTTTCATTTATACGCATGTAATCATTATATAACCAAGAAGAACATTTTAGGGTGGTGTAGAGTAGAAGGTCTTCTATTGGCACATCTTGGGTAATGCTAAATCGGCTATGGTGTATTCACAATCTAGTGTTTGTAATCGTATGCAAAATCTTTTAAACCCTTATCACATACGATATTTGTTGCCGGAACAAAACGTTTGTTGGAACAGTTCTGAGAAAAGCTCTTTGGCGAAATAGGGTTACCATCTTCACTTGGTAAACAGGCTGAAAGCCAAACAAGAATCAGTTATCGCTCAGATTGGCGAAAGTGACGTTTCCTTTCAAGTGACGTTTGCTTCTTCGTGTTGTTTTGTATCGCTCATACTCTTTTCGTTTAAACTTTGTTGTTAGTAATGGAAGATAATAGAAATGTGATTGCTATCAAGTTAATCAGTTTGATCTCCACTGTGGCACTTCAAGTAACATATTCTGGTTATAGCAATCAATTACATCACTAATAGCCAAATTTTGTATACATTAAGAATAGCTTAAAACGTGCTCTGGATAAGTCTATTTATCATGCATTATTTATGTGCATTTTCTGTTGTCTGAATTCCAACGAAAATTTGATGGCTCACTGGAAAATGTGTGACCTGGTGAAATCATTTTCTTGACTAATTTTATGTCTCATAATTACTGTTCTGTCCATTCAAACAAACAAACAGACAAAAAAAAAAAAAAAAAAAAAAAAAAAAAAAAAAAAGACCTTCCATGATAAAAATCTATATGGTTGATATTTACATCCTCACAGCCAGCAGATACCAATCAAACATGTGCGAATTGTTTACTGTCCCATAGAACACTCGGTTATATACCTAAAACACATTAATTATACCAACTCCAGCAATTAGGTGGTGCACATCATGAGTTTGTTTTATGTGATTACGGCCAAAGCCTAGAGAGATATCTGCCTAACAGGAGGGATCTTTTTGTAGATGATTTTTTAAAACTGGCTCGTATACCAGTTACAATTGGGGAAAACCAAGAAAACGCCCATGTAGCCAGCCCGTTCGCGGATTCTAACCTGAGACAGAAAACATTTTAAAAATGACCCAGGCAGTTATATTATTACAACAAAACAGCAATAATTAAATCGGCCTCTATTTCCACCGTCCATGACGTCCCATCGCCATATTGTCCCATCGCCATAGTGAGACCCATCGCCATATTGAAAGTTACCCGTGATCCTTAAGAAGCAGAACGTTCGTCTGATTGGTTGAACGTTCGAGGAACACGTCTCCAGCGGAAACATTTTCGGAGAAGTTTTAAAATGTTGCTCGTACCCGGGACATGTTCCTCCTAGCTAGACGAAACATTTCTCGGAAGCCTCCCGCTTAAAGCAGTCCTACTAGAATCTCGTTTCTCGGAATTGTCCCGGGTAAGCGCGCGCGTCCCTAGAAGGAATAGCCTCTTTAAAGAGCGACTAGGGATTAGGGACGAAATGGCCAAATGCTGGTGCTGAAGAATCATCATTCAACACCTTTTAGTTCGGGCGCCACTATAGAGTCATTAGGATTTTTTATAACAGGAGATGTTAAAAATTAGCAACGCCTTCGCAAATAAATCGAAACGTGGATCTCTGGAATACGCGCCCAGCTTGCAGACCACTACACCACGAAGACACGCTAAGAAAGCGAGAGAAATATCTTCAAAATGTATTTATAATCATTATCTTTCAAAACTATTAAATGCATATATCACTTTTTCTTGCAACTTAACCGTTTTAAACGCTATTGAAACAATTTCGAAAGGTAGAATACAGGAAACAACAGAAGAAAATAAAATAATATTAGTAAATGTACTTCTTGTATTTTACCTTGATTTCTGACGTACACGTACCTCTTGCATGTACAGGAATATTAAAATAATTTTGAAATTCTTCCTATTTGTTTTCATAATAATGCAACAATAAAATCCACATTTTCCTTGCATCTAAAAATATGAGAAAATATATGAAATTGAACATAAAAGGCAATATACGCATTATCCATGTCAATCAAAAAATGAAATTGCAAACAAAAATGAAAAAAAGACGGCAAACAGGTTTCTGTTCTTTCATTTTTTGTTCGGCAAATCTTTTTTACAACTCTTTTTTTTTTTTTTTTACACGGCAGATACGTTCCTAAGGAAACCGTGCAAAGAAATCGTGTAAAAATATATGCGACATATGTTAAATTTAGGCATATATTTTACAATTTAAAAAAATCAAATTTATCAAATTTATCAAAGAATGTTTTGAGTTGAAGAATTCTTTTTGCATATTCAGCAGCTACAATTATAAACTTAGATCATTGGTTCAATTCTTTCAATCGTTTGGTAAATTTTAATAATACAGTTTTGAGCTTTAACTCGTTGTGTTAAATATTAAACACAGCAAACAACAGACATTTAAGTAAATGTATCATAAAACATATCGCGCAGTAACATTATAAAACCTAGCATTTCTACTCAGTTTAAATATAATTTAAATTTTATTCCAATACGAAACTGTAGATATCTGTAATTTGGTTTCTAGATAGAGAGGCACTCATTATTATGGTATAAAATGGCGTGTAAAGGCCTAAAACAAGTAAACAGTGTCTTGATTTGTGCAGCGTCTTCTAGAATTGAACCTAATTTTTTTGCAATTTAATTTCTATTTTAAAGAAATTTAGTATAGAAATCTTTCATTTTAGGTTTAACAGAGTTAGTTTAATAAACGATGTTTATTTGCTATCGATTTACCAAAAGTATGATTGAATGCCCATACAGTTACGAAGCTGGCATTATTGGTGTTGGTTAATATTAGTACTTTGTGTCGTTTTAAAACCTCTCTTAGAATTAGTAGACACGGTTTGTACCAATTCTTCCGCAATAAAATTCGAAGTTTAAAACTTTCGTTTCTTCTTAACTGCATTTCATTTTGAGATATGGTTCTATTATAATCGCCTGATTACACTCAATAGATAGCTTTATTGAAACCTCTTTTTTATTAGACACGATAAAATCAAATTAAAAAGAGAAAGACGAGACTCAGTCATCACTGCAGCATGGATTTTTCTAGGCGCGTTTAATTTATAATTGCATTACAACAAAAGAAAATCAATACATCAATTCCTATAATAAATGTTATTGTAACAATAGTGTAACGCAGTGTTTCCCAACCTTTTTTTTCTCGCGAACCAAAAGAAAGTTCCGAAAAAATTTGACGAACCCCCTGTGTAGTCGTTACTGACAGGTAAAAAAAAAAAGCAATAAAATTTGATAGAATATATATTTTTAATATTGCAGAATAATTGATTACATTAATCGTGAAACATTTAAATAAAACATTAAATAAAAGACTAAAATGATGGCTATAAAAGTTGAAAACGAAATAAATTTAACAAACTGGTTCTTATGTTTTACATTTGGAAAAACTATTAATGGGATATTTGTGCTGTTTGATAGAACAAAGCATTTCAAAGTTAGGCTCAATATCTGACAATTTCATTCTTAGATCAGGTTCTGCATTTAACCTGTTTCTGTATTTATCTTTTAGATAAGTATATGTTGAAAATCCTTTCTCACATAGATATGTTGTGCAAAATGGTAATAAAACTTCAATGTTTTTTTTTTTTTTTTTTTTTTTTTTTTTTTTTTTTTTTTGACAAACTAGGATATTCATTTTGTATACTGAGCCAGAAGTCAATTAAAGATTGATTTTTAAAATTTGCTTCAAGAGAACTGTCACAAGATAACTCTATGAGTTTCTCTTTTTACAGTATATTTAGAGAGGTTCCTGAATTTACATTTCCTTGAAATGGATTACGTATCCAGTTATTTGAGATGGATATATTGCATCTGTTGGGAAAAAAGTCATCGAAAGTTAATCGAAGATAGTTCAGATGTTCACATATACTCCTTTTAATGTTTTCGTCAAGTTTAATTGAATTTTCTGATAAAAAATGCTGACAGAATCGAAACGTCCATACTCATTCATCTGCAGGCATTGAATCCAAAAATTGATCTTTTTCAACATAGCCTCAATTCTATTATGTACACTGAAAATGGTGACACCCTCGCCTTATAAAGACATATTTAATTCATTCAGTTTACAAAAACGTCAGCTAAATAGGCAAGCTTTTGAAGCCAAAGAACATCAGATATACAAGAAGACAAATGAAATGGATGATCAATAAAAAATGCTTGAACTTCAGACTTCAACTCAAACAAACGCGTCAAAATTTTACCGCGGGAAAGCCATCTAACTTCTGTGTGAAGTAGTAAAGAAACGTGGCAACTTTCCCAAATCCTCACAAAGCGTACGGAATAGACGGCAATTTGTAGCACACGATTTTATAAAGTTCGCAATTTTCACAGCATCACTTAAAGTAGTAGACAACTCTGCACGAATACGCTTACATACTAAAGCTTGTCTATGAATACAACAATGAGTCCATTGAATTTTCTCGTTGATCTTTTTCACCCGTGCCACAAAACCAGAACATTTTCCTATCATTGATTTTGCACCATCTGTACACACACCACAATAAGACCAGCTTATTCCATTCTTTTCAAAATACCCATTGATCATATCGAAAATAGCTTTTCCAGTTGTGTAGGTTTTCAAAGGTTTTGCAAATAGTACATCTTTTTGAACAATATTTGTAAAAAGATATCTAATGTAGACAAGCAAGACTGCGGCATTTGTTACATCCGTCGATTCGTCAAGTTGAATTGGGAAATAATTCAATTTTATTCTTTTTAGAATTTCGTTCTCCACATAATTAGCCAAGTCATTTATTCTACGCGACACCATGTTGTTTGATAAGGGAATTAGCTCAATTTTCTTTGCTGCCCTTCCCCAAGCATACATTTGGCGATATCTTTCGCACATGGCCCAATTAAATTTTCTGGTATTGTATGCGCTTGTCCAGATCTTGCAATTCTATAACTTACTCAAAATGATGCTTCTAGGGCCATTTTATTATCTTGCTTTGAAGTCAAGATAGAAGAAAGGCTACATGTTTTGATATCTCCTAATTTTTTTTTTTGAAATATTCAAGAGGTTTATCTTTGTGTGTCGGATGTTTTGTTTCAATATGTCTATGAAGAAGTGATGGTTTTAAACTGCTGTTCACAAGAACTTCGTTACATATAACACAAAGCGCATTAGGTTCCGACTCATCTCCAGTAAAACGAAAACCCATTTGTAGATAGTCGCTGTCATATTTTCGCTTTCTCTCTTTTCTATCATCATTTCCTTTGTTTTTCGTCTAGTGAAACGGTACCTCACTACAGCTTTCAGTACTATCATATCGATTATCATGTCTCATTTCTAAACGACCCGTTTTTAACCATCGATCCATAATAAAAGTAAGCTATAATAATAATTTAAGATATTTATTTCCAATTGTATTGTAAAAACATATTACATAGAAGGGAAAACTGCTGCAATGATTTTAAATATAAAGAAGCACATGATACTAATTACATTGATAAAATGTTTTAAATATAAATAAATGTTTGTAACAAAAATATAATAGTATTTGATTACTTGAATAAGCGGAATAAATTATAATGTATAAAATTGTTGATATGATTTTATATTGATGAAGTAATTTTGAAAAACAAATAAGGAAAAAAGAAATGAAAATATTGAAATTTATTATAGATTTCTTAACAAAAAGGCAGCGAACAATCTGTTTTACAGTGGGTGTGTTCTTTAATTTTTTTTGGCTTTTGATTTTAATGGCGTTTTAAAAAATCCGCCATTACAATATTATTTTCGCGAACCACCAGTTGGGAATCACTGCTCTTAACCATTTCAAATTGAATTTTCCAGTTTTAAGAACATTTTTATATTTTACTGGCTTCATTTCAGCAAACAATGTAATTTACCATTTCTAACTTTTATAGAAAGTTGAAAAGCTCCATCACAAAATTTTCATTTTGCCTTTTGATAGCATCTTCTATCTCCTCACGAGTCATCTCAGCTTTAACATTGTAAGTAATAATCTTATATTATTTCAGCTGCTAACTTTGAATAAATTTCTTCTTTTAATAAAGCATTTAAATTTATTTATACTCCTAAAGTCTTCGTGCGCATTTCATGCTTGCGTTCAACCAATATACCACCCCCGACTTTTTACCTTACATTCTTGATTCCAGTTTTAAGTTTCGTGGGATCTATTACATCCACAACTTTTAGTTTTGTTTCTCCAGAAAACCTCTGACTTTATTTCGATATAATAAAAAAACATGCTCTCCTCTTTCCCTTTCTTTATCACTTTCAGCGAAATAAATCTTTCATCTGCCTTTTGCACTTTTAAAAACTCAGAAAAGGAGAGTTCAATGTTATTTTTTTGTTGAATTCTGTTCTTTTTCACAGTTTAATAGAAAACTCCGTTCCAAAGCTTGTGAAACAATCATACTAAAAAAAGGCTCTTGTGCAAAGATAATCTTAGTTCCACTTATTCTAGTTGACCCTTAAACCATTGTCTAATTATCACTTATCAACAGTCGAGGTTTATTAACCGACTCAGTGCTCATCGAGAACTCAGGCCAGTGGCGTAAATTAGGGTATGCAAGGAATGCAGTCGCATAGGGGCCCGAAGGCTTAGGGGGCCCATAAATGTCCTGCTGAACTACATTTACATATTTAAAGTTAAAACACGTACAAAAATCATGTATTCGAGTAGTTTAGTGTACCAAAAAGTTTTCTTAAAAGAAAGGGGGGGAACTTTACCATACATATTTTCTACAAAAATTGTATGTTCAAATAGTTTTCTTTATGAAATTTATGATAAATATGTTTTATATTTAACAAATGTATCATTTACATTATAAAAGTTCTTATTTATGACATATATTATTGCATAAGTCGTGTTCGTAAGCTCTGTCGATCACAAAGCGCTATATATTAGTGTAACTTCTTCTTTTATACGTTTACCTATCGTGCTGTCCGTTAGTTTATAACATAACCAGTTATTTACTAGCTTGCTAAATTAAACGAAAAAAAAACTTGGATTGGCAAAGATTTTATATAGAAACTCGAAATATACTTGCATGTAAAACCTACTGGATTTTATTTAAAAGTCTTCGCAAATCTAGACTTTCTTCCCCTCTTTTGTTAAGCACAGTAAATTTACTTGGGAAGGGGGCAGGAACATTTTTTGCACTGGGGCCCAAGAGTTCTAGCTACGCCACTAACTCAGGCTGCAGGCCCTTATGCATTTTTATATCTATTTTCTCCAGCTTGGTATTAGCCTCCTCCCGTAGGGTGTGTTGCCCTAGACCACGACAAGATTCCAAATTCTTTAATTTGTTTCATTTTTTGTTGTCAAAAATAGCTATAAACTCTTAATCAGGTTTCCCCAAGAAGACATTGCCAACCTCTCAAATACAACAAATTGTCCTGGGTGACTGCATAGTAAATAACGGAATGGGGACTGCTGCTGACTGGCTATAAGCAATCAAAGCAATACGCAATGATAACAAAGAAATAACATTCGAAAATACGCAAAGTGAAAAGTCACAGAAGCGAGGCGCTTAAGCACGTTCAACGAAGAAGCTCCGAATGTTCCTGGCATTGATATCGACCTTGGGCTCTTCATAGTTGACAGTACGTTGTTTCTGATATCAGTTCCAATTATATCTGCACCTTATGCTTTGCAAAAAAGATTAAAATGCAGAGAGGAAGTTTTTCTAACATTTTTCAACTACGCGTAAATAAAGCTTGTCTAGCAAATGGCGATCATGCTGGCAAAACATGAGCATGCCTATAAAACACTGAAATATACATTTTTCTATGACGTTGATTGAAAAGAGCACTCTAAAAACCGTTTTTGAAAGCGCGAAATATATCTGTTAAGCAAGTCTATTATCTGATTATTCTTGTTGTGAAGTTTGTATTAATTCTCAAGTTTGTTTTACAAATTCCAATACTTTGCTTTTTTACTGCAGTCTCTCAATCGTGAGATTGATGTTTAGCAATTTGGCTATGATGTTTAGAAATAGGCCCTGAAGCATCTGCTTAACAGGCTTATATGCGGTTGATATTCTTAAAGAAATCAAGGATTTCATAGACAAGCAATAAATATACCACGGAGCGCAGCTGGAGCATTAAAGAATTCCCTTTGCAACATTTCTTGGAGTCTGAAGAACGTTTCACGCAGATAACGTTAAATACTCCGCCCGATGGGAGTAGGTTTATCATTAGAATGAGGTTTCTTTCAAGATTTAACGAGATGGTCACCCCATCCCTCAGCCGTGGCAACAATACACTGAGCAATTACGAAACTATATTCGGTAGGTTTTAGGTTTGTTTGACCAAAAAAAAAATGTAACCTATATCTTGTATCTAATAATAGCTCTTCTTATAAGTTCACATTTCTCATACTAATTCTGAAATATGGACAGATATTTAGTTTGAAAGTATATTTATAACCTGACGTGCGACATACGAGGCTATCGTGACATAGCACACGTATAGAGGACGATCCTTTGGCTGTAGGAATCGATATGATTTCGTCCAAGGGTCTTGAAAACCGCGAACATCAAGCTTTTTTTAATGGTCATTTAATGAAAACATATGTAGGAATGAACTCTCACAATAATTAAACAAATACCAGTTTTTACAATAAAAAAAGGTACATATCATAAAGTTAAAAGCAACCTACAGCGGTAATAACATCTGCAGTGCTATAGAAATTAAAGTAACCTGTAGCGGTTATATGTCATAAAGTTTAATATAACTAACGTACATCCAACTAAAATTTTACTATCCTCTGAAATTATATTCGATAAACGCGCATCAGTACGAAACCTGAATAAAAGGCAATTATTATGACAATTATTATTATCATCATTATCATGTAATATATGAAAACCTTTATTGCTTCGAAACTTGTAAATTTAGATTTTGTTGCAAAACAAAACTTTTATTTTGCACACCTGAATCTGAATAGTTTGAATTGTAGGAGTATTTGGTGTATTTAATTATGGCAAAGCACACTAGGGCTATCTACCTAAGGGGAAGGATGCCTTCGTGTAGGACTTTCTAATGAATTGTAGGAGAAGTAGTGACTTATATAAGGTATTTGTGTTGAGAATGGTCAGCATTCGCGTTAAGTAAGTTTGAAGAAATTTAACTGTTTTACTGATTTAGTGTATTAATACTGATATTATAAGTGCTGTTATGAAATGTTCGTATGTTTCCTTTGAAATAACGGCTTGAGTGTGAATACAGACAGTTGAATAGTTTTATTGCTACAATTGTTGACTCTGAATGTAATAGACGATAAATACGTTTTCATGTGTAAACTGTAACATTAGAGTTTGCTATACATATGAATACGAACTGGCGGGAAGTCGCTTTCAGATAACGCGTATCCTCCAGTTACGGAGTACACAAAAACCAATACGAAATTTGATGGCTCTAGGTACCTTTGTCTTTCACAATGAGAGAAAAATACATACGTTTATGCAGATTTTTCATTATTTAATTTCTTTAAATGTAATAAAAGGAGAAAATGTATTTAATGGCTAATTTGAATACTTATATAGCCTATTACAGTGATTCGACGCATAATCTCGTTTCGAGACTAGAGCCCTTCTGAGCTAACGCCCCTCTGTGCTAAAAATAAAGATCGCGAGTCAAGAATAGAGAAAAAGTGCGTTTTGCCGGTATGGGCAACCTCAGCGTGATATTCTGAAGATTTGTTCTAGAAAATCCTATTAGTAAAGTGCTGAAGACAGGGTAGCTAATTTTTTACATTTAAAAATTTTAAATAAAATGCTTCATATAGTCAAAATGGGTTTGTTTTGATGAGCATAGTTTTTTAATTTCAAGAAACTTTATTTAATATAATACTAAAGCATAAATAAACTTATTTTATTGTGGAATATGGAATGGAAGTATATACTTTATCGCCTGTCTTTCTATGCGAGGAAGCTCTTTTCATCTCTATTGCAGGAATCCGTCATATTAGACGTACTCATTGAAAATATTGAAATATTTATTCATGATAAGTTATCAAAAATATTTTGAGGCATTCGTTTTTTGAATTTCGAGCAGGTACCATTATAAATTTAGATTATTCATTGAATTTTTTAATCGTTTAGTAAATTTAATTTTAATAATTAAGTTTTGAACGTTAAATCGTTGTGTTTAATGTTAACGATTTCAAGTAAATTTATACTAAAAATATCTCGCGCTGTAACATTGTACAGCTAACATTTCTACTCAGTTTAAATATAATTTAAAGTTTCTTCAAATATGAAGCTATGGTGGACTGTAACTAGTTCCTAGAAAGAGATCAAGCCAAAATTACGTTATAAAAAGGCGTGTCCAAGCCTAGGACAAGTAAAGAACGTCTTGTTTTCTCCAGCATGTTCTAGGATTCAGTCTTAAATTTTTGTAACTTAATTTCTATTTTGATGAAATGTTAGCCAAGAAAATCTTTTATTTAGGTTTAACTTAGAGTTATATTAACAAAACGATACTTATTTACTATCGTTTTTATGAGTATATTGTTACAAAGCTGGTATTATTGGTATTGGTGAATATTAGTACTTTTTGCTATTTTAAAACATGTTCTCTTAGACGACAAGGTTTGCAAAACTTCTTGCGCAATAAAATGCAAAATTTGAAACTTCTGTTTTTATTTTTCTTACATGCATTTTACTTTGAGATGTGCTACTTTAATCGTATGATTTAACTGAATCGACATCTTTATTGAAAAATTGGTTCTTAGAAAATATAACGATACGAAAAAATCAGAGTAAAAAGAGACAGACGAGAATCAGTCATCACTGCAGCATAGATTTTCTAATCCCGTTTAATTTATAAGTGCATAACAACAAACTGAAATCAATACATCAATTCCAATAATACAAAAATCATTGTTACAAAAATGTAACGGGTCTGGTAAAACTGTACTGGAAACAGTTTTCCTTAAATTTGTTCTGACAGGTCTTATACTTCCGTCGATTAGATACGAAACACAACTTTCTTACTGTAACACAGTACAACATTCACTTAAAATTGGCGATCACTGAGAACAGATGTTTCTTTAAATGCTATGCGAAGCATACTTCTTGGACATGTTGAGTGAGCTATGAAACATAATCGTCTCATATTGTTTTACCGGTTTCGTAACACTTCTAATGTAAATTAAATTTGGGTTTCGAGACTGCAGTTAAATTTAATGTTTCTATATGCTTTTCCAAAAATCTGCATAATGACTAACCTTTTTTCTAAATTCCCTGCAAAAGAATTATCAACAAATTGCTTTTATACCCTATTTCTGCAACCTCGTTGAAGGTGTTTAGAAATAATTTCAAGTGTTTCATTGTGTAAAGATCAATTCGATTCCTTTTAGATTGAGCTAAAAAAAATCATTCGCAATGTAGCAATGAAATAGTGCACCTTAGTCTGAATTACAATTTCATCCTGAACATAAGGCACTCGCTTTCCGCTCTTCTGAGTAGCTGGTTTGTCGTCGACGGGTCTCTTCTAATTGCAAATCTATCAAAAATGCAAACATTTTTAAATAGGCACAAATATTGTGACAAGTTGTTTGCGGCCGCAATATATTTACTGGAAATAAAATGAAGATTTAATCTGCCTCGGCTGCCAGTTTCCTATTCATTATAGAATAGTATTTTACTCAATTAAAATTCTTGCTCTTTATTACGGATTAAGCCTTCTACTTTCAATACAATCAGTATGACGAATTTCTTTTTTATTACATACATATGTAGTCATTATGTATTTATATATTATATACACATACGCAGAAAGAGAGAAGGAATCATTAGCATGTACACAAATATCCTCTGTTCAGGCAACAGAACGTATTCATAAATCCTTAGAAAGGATTTTTGAGGTATCATAATCTTAAAATAATAATATCGTGACCCTGATGTAATAAAGATGAACTCGTGTAACGTTAAATAAAGTTTTTGCAAATATTTTGAATATAGCAAATGATAAAATTTCCTTCTATTTCGCAGTGGCAATTATTTCTTAAAATATTTTACAAGAACAAAGAAGCATTATTTAATCTCACATTTCAAGCATAATTAACACATAACACACACATGATTAATATATTGAACTCACAGTTCAAACATAATTAACATATAACTCACAGCTGATAAACATATCGATCTGACGATACAAATATAATTTAGTTGAAGCATAATATTGATCAAAAGCATTCAGGGATGTTTTACATATTGTTTTCTTCTGATAAAATATGGTTGCTTGGGTATGGATTCGTAATAAATTGAATACACACAGTTCCGATGAGAGGTTCATAAAATTTATTTTACCAAAAGAAACACCTCAAAATTCTGGAACTTTCCCCCAAAAATAGTCATACAAATCTTCACAGTACCACAGAGTACAATCAGTAGTACACTTCAAACTAAAATCTTTAAAGACAAAGTAATGCAAGGTTTATCTAAAGAGCGAAGCTAACCCGGAGATATTTCAGTACTTTGAGTTCACTCTTACATATGCCCCCCCCTTCAAAGAAAAATAGGCTTGGCGACAGAAAAGACTTTTCGCAAAAGCAGTACTGCAGTATCAAGGAAATTTTAAATGTAAAATTAAAAAATATGCAAATCAAAATTATGAGGATAAAAAATATGTAAATGAAAGTCATAAAATAATCATAAAATATTTAATATAAATCATAAATAATAAATTTTATAGACAGCGTCATATATAGCGTCATCCATCTCGTATGATTAGCGTAACACTGACGAGGTAGCTGATTCGAAACTTGAAATTTCGAGAAGTGTAGAACCTTTTGCTTCTTTTTAGCTCCTGAGATATGTAGAGTTTTTTTTCCCCCTCGTCGGGAAAATGAGCAGTACAACGTAGCAAAAGTGCTTAAAATGAAAAATAAAGAACAATTAACGCTAGTGCCAATATGACTTTTAGTCTCTGAAGGGGTAAGGTTGAATTTTTGCTTGTCGTCTTTCAGAATTGGTCGCTACATGAGTCACTGAATTTTTAATTGGTGGGTAATGACGGTTAATCCAAAACTATAAAGGTAAATGACTGCCAATGGTAGTGATATGCAAGTTTCAAATGCTTGGGGTGACTTCGATTTTACAGTTCAAATCAAGCAGATTTATTTTGAAAGTGAATATCACAAAATAACTCATCCTGACTTTAGCAATTAAGAGTTGTAATACTTCTTTGGCGATATGAAGCAACTCCAATGATGGAACACAGCAATAACTTTTATTTAACACTGAAAAAAAATGGCGACATACAAAACAAGAAGAGAAAACATATTCTAACATTTAAAAATAAATTACATTCTTCGTGCGAGAGTCGCACGAGGCACTCGAGTCTGGTTTCAAATATTGCCATTCACAAATACCTTAATGATCATCTATTTAAATTATTTAAACTACAAGATTTTAATATTATTTAAAGCTGTTACAACCTCTCCCCCAACGGAGAGACTTTTATCGAAGGGAAAAGTTCTGTAAATTTCGAAAGTTTATAAGCTCGGCTTGCTCATTTGCTTAAAGAGAAAAGGTAACTTCTCTAATAAGTTTCCAAACTTCAGGCCAAAATTTTTAAGTTTTAAACAAATATTTTTACACCACATTTAAATAGGAAGAAAATGGACAGTGTTCAAATTAGTCTTCCTTTTTTTCCTTGACGGCGCCTAGATCTCTTCCATGGTGGACCAGTTCCTCGGCTATAATTCACAGCAAAGCCTTTCCTCAGTTCATCTGTGCCTTTCGGATAATATTCATTTGTCATTTGCTTTCGACAACAATTGTTTTCTTCGTCTATTAGTAGCGGCTTTGATATTAAATCAAAAGCCGAAAGATGATAACGCTGCATTGCAAAATGATTCTCAATATTAATTTCTTTATCGTTTTTCAAATTTTCGTGAACATCCTCCACGTTTAATTCTGATAATTTAACTTCTTCTTCAAAGACATCTCTGGGTGCTTTATTTTCTTCTTTCATCGGTTCCAAGATCTGCTCTTCAGCTATTTTTCTTTTCCTTTGAGCTCTAGTAGAAACGGCATTAAAATGGTATCACTAAGTTTACGTTCAAGTGATAAACTAATAAAATAAGGCAGTTCAGTGTTAACGGGAAGTAATAACCTGATATCACTAATATTACGTACAGTGATGAACTAATAAAATAAGGCAATTCTATATTAACAGGAAGTAATAACCTGGTATCACTAATATTATGTTCAGTGATGAACTAATAAAATAAGACAATTCGATATCAACAGGAAGTTACGTTCAGTGATGAACTAATAAAATAAGGCAATTTAATATCAACAGAAAGTAATAATCTGGTATCACTAATATTACGTTCAGTGATGAACTAATAAAATAAGGCAATTCAATATCAACAGGAAGTAATAACCTGGTATCACTAATATTGCGTTCAGTGATGAACTAATAAAATAAAGCAATTCAATATTAACAGAAAGTAATAATCTGGTACCACTAATATTATGTTCAATGATGAACTAATGAAATAAAAATAAGCACGATTATTCGATCTCGGTCGGTGCCTCCAAAATAATTAAGACTGTGATACTTCTTTGGCGAAATGAAGCAACTCCAATGATGGAACACAGCAATAACTTTTATTTAACAATGAAAAAAATGGTGACATACAAAACAAGAAGAGAAAACATATTCTAACATTTAAAAATAAATTACATTCTTCGTGCGAGAGTCGCACGAGGCACTCGAGTCTGGTTTCAAATATTGCCATTCACAAATACCTTAATGATCATCTATTTAAGTTATTTAAACTACAAGATTTTAATATTATTTAAAGCTGTTACAGAGTCAAGAAAAACACATTGTAGTGAATTAACTCTTTCCGGTTTATGTGATTATTATTATTAACTGAGAGACTAATTCATTGCTAATTAAAACGTTCTAATACACACATTCAAACCATATATACACATAAATTTTCAATAGTCACCGCTAAAGCCATAAAATTGATGTACTCATGATTTTTCATTTCAGAATAATTCAATATCAATTTTATATGATCATTGAACTTTTCTCGGAAAGCCATTTTATTGGCTCGTCTTGAAATAGTGGTGGACAGAGTAGGAAAATGTTTTCATCGTTCTTTCGGTCTCAGAAAATTTTGTTGCTTTCATATTTTCTACATGGACTTACATTCTGTCAAACTATTTTAAGACTCCCCGTACAGTCAACTAAATTCGACAGCATGAACACGTCCTGCGGAACGCACTGTAATAGCGACAATCAGCGAAAGGAGACAGAAACTTCATTAATTCTTACTCTTACGTCACGAGGAAAGCAAACGCAAATTAGTGGCTCAGAATGCAGTGCACCGTTATTCCTGGTACTTCAAAGTGTGTGACTCATAGTACTCAAAGCAAAATTAGGTTCTTTTAACAAGCGAAAGCACAGAAGAGCCCTCAGTCTACAGGCAATTCTGCTCTCAATAAGGGACGTTTAAAACCATCTGGGTCATATTAAAGCCACACATAGGAAAAAACAACAAGTAAGCCTGGGTTTGGATTCAAGTCCAGTTACCAGCATCTGCAGGTCTTTATAAGCGCTCGGTAACTGACGGAATACACACTATCTAAAAGCTACTTGCCACAACTTCCCACTCATATGTACAGCAATATCTGATGTTACCATTTACGCATAAAAATATATTTAGCATTATATTAGATTTTGAGCAGAAAATTATAGCAATAAAACTGTTCAGCTGTCTGTATTTATACCGAAGACGTTATTTTAAAGGAAACGCTCGAACATTTCATTACAACATCTATAATATCAGTATTATAATACACTACATCAGTAAAACAATTCAAATTCTTCAAACTTACTTTACTAGAATGCTGACCATTCTCAAAACAAATACCTCATAAAAGTCATTACTTCTCCTGCAATTGAAACTAAAGAAAGGTCTGCAAAGAAAAAAAGTTTTGTTATACAAATAAGCTTTATAAGTTTCGAAGTAATAAGGGTTTAATACATTACATAATTATGATGATAATAATAATTGTCACACATGCCCCGCCTATTCGGCGCTATGCGGATCGGTCCCAGATGAGCAATTCCTATTTTAGGCAGGTTGTAGGTGACCAGACGAGCATCTCCGAGACGTAAATGTATTCTAATCATGCTACCGGCCCAGGGCCCCATTTCGAGTCAGCAGACTAAAGAGTTTTCTCTGTAACCACTACTACCCATCAGCGCGTGGGATGAACACTCCCGGTTCCCAGGAATGAAAGTGGCGGGAAACATGCAAGCTACAAGGATTTGGCTAATCTTCAGTAATTCTACCTACGAATACCGCTATCGTCTGCCTTATTCTCTGGAACACGTCTTAACACCAATCCGCCCAGAATCTTTACAAGTGAATTGGTCGATCTCGCGTTTTCTCCCCCGCTGTCCAGACTGCTAAGGTATAGATCCGAGCCAGTACAAGAAAGACTGCCAGCCAAATGGCGGTAAGATAAAAGTAATCATTAGATTTAATTACGAGTAACAAAGTAAGTCACTTGGTTAAAATTCGAGCGCCAAATGATTTATAGCGTATGTCTGGTGTGCGACTTTCGTATTGGTGAGGGATCAAAAGTTGTCAGGTTACTATTTATAACAAGGCGAAATTTTAAAGGAAGCACTCGAAAATTTCAGAAATGAAACGCCTAAAATACTGCTTATTTTCAAAAGTATTTATGAGTGCAAATGTACATTTATATTATAAATTTAATGAAGAAAATGTGAGATTTTTCATTTTTCTGGGAAGCCAATAGAAACCTTGTTTCAAGAAAATGATATCTGAGTACCGAGAAAGAGTCTAATCACTAAATGGCACTTTGTCTAACTGCCTTAGAGAGCGAGACAGTTACGACCATGACAGAGCGAAAAACGTGTGTACAGAGATCAAACGCATGTGTCTTTTCTCACAATTTTATGATCTTGAATCCTAGAGCAGACAATTGAATTTCACTGAAGCTCTGCGAGCCAGAAGATTGAAAGTGGAGAAGCCAGAGAAACAGACAGGAATGCTTATTTACTTGTGATCTGTGTCACATAATTATCTGACATGAATTCAGAGTACCATATTTTCAGATAAAAATTAAAATTAAATTAATGGCTAAATCCAAAAATAAATTTCGACGTCAAAAGACAGTTTTAAAGGTATGTTCCCCGTGACACTAAGGTTTGCTTCATTCTTCAAATATCTAATTTCCCAGGAGCAATAGTCTCCGAAGCAATTATAAGCTAGGTAAATTGAAAGATCTGTCATATACACCGAATCTTGGAAACAATGTTACACAACATTGTTTGGAACATTTGGATTTGAATTCATCACTATAAATCATGAAGATACGCTTTCAGAAATAATGAAACAGGCATAGACACTCATAAGTTAAAAAGTTATTAAAAGTTTGAAATATCAAAAGAAAATTCCATCTGACAGAATGCCTCCATCAAGCATTGCACAGCGGAGACTTTTATGCAAGAAGACAAAGCATACTTTATTTCCCGCAGGTATTCTAGACAGTACTGAGAATTTTAAGTAAAAATAAAATCTCGTAGACTTAAAATTCACTTGTTGATCATTACGGTGATCTAAACAATTTTTTATTTTAACAAATTTACCAAAGGACGGAGAGTAATCTTTCTTGACTTTAAGGCGTCATGAAATCTCTTGTACTCTGTTTATATATAAACACCCAGAGCATATGTCTAAACAACAACATTCAAGTGGTATATTTAGTACATACTCAAGTATGCATCTTTAGGTAATTTAAAGCGAAACATACTCGTGGAGAATTAAAATGTTTAGTGTAGGCGAACGGTAAGACACTTACCATCATTATTACTACTTTCAATTGTACTTTTGTTTCGAATTTCATTGGATATAAGATTTTTCTTAATCAATCCAAACATGTTTTCTGTTAAATACATTTTTTTTAAATTTTTGCGAAATATTTGGAATTTGTTCTGCGATAAATATCAATGGTAAGAAAGAAATCTGGAAAATTTTTGCATAAGCTCTATTTAAAATCACTCAGTATACGATGCTGTCTCTGACTGATATTGGTCCTCGTTGGAAATTCTAGAACGCGTGGACAAAACGTGTTTTGTCATATTTTACTTTTGTGAAATTTAAATCAACCTATTTTTGTATAATATTTACACAAGTAGATCTTCCGTATTGATGAAACATTTTAGCATGCTCTAATGAAACGCACAAACGAAATTCTTTCCCGCTGTTCTCTAATGTATCTCCTAAATCTAGATTTATTAAAAAGAATGTGTTGAAAACTTTCTAAACATATTTACAACTGTGACATATAACAGTGTGTTTATTATTTGATGT
This sequence comes from Stegodyphus dumicola, assembly GCF_044657685.1. Lineage (NCBI taxonomy): Eukaryota > Metazoa > Arthropoda > Arachnida > Araneae > Eresidae > Stegodyphus > Stegodyphus dumicola. The sequence continues at coordinate 11,609,821 of NC_140772.1, read as the reverse complement.
TGTATAAAGATTTTTGCTAAAAACATAAAATATAAATTTGTTAACCTTCTGTTTATAATTTTCAGAAGATGCTTTACATGCAAATTACTATATGTTGGAAATGCGCCATCTTATGGATCAAATCTTCCGCTTTTGACACATAATATAAATTATTGCAGTTTCGTTTAAACAGACATTCTTGCAGGAAACAAAAACTGCTTTTAAATGTCAAAGAACATTTTTGTCGTATCTTTGAAAATAATTTTGTTAGGGAAAAAATTTTTAAATCGTGACTTCTGCATCTTCTGCACAGTTTCGTCCAATAATGTAAATTTTTCATGCTTTAAATACCTGAGTAATGAATCCATAACTTTAAATGCTGGCCTTTGCTGAAAAACGCAGATTTCATCTATAACGAACTAACAGTAGCTTATGTTAGTTAAATTATTAAATGAAATTTTACGGTTATGAAAGACAGATTTGATCAAACTGTGTTGAAATATGACTATCTGTTTTTTATGTTAATTAGACGCTGTTCTCCAAAAAAATCGAATAATATTTCTCGTGCATGAATTGTTCTTTTATAAACGGTTAGTTCAAAAGAAAGTTTTTTTCATTTTAGCTGTTCAGCTGTATGCATTTTAAAAATGCGTTAAGGAAAGATTTCGGCATCTCCTAGGCTATTTCTCTCGTTGTTTGAGCCGTGTTTGGCACGCAGTATTCGGTGTTAATTTATTTGAATACGGCTAAGCAAACGACTGCTATTTTCATAAGAGATAGTGATGCCTTCCTGGCGGACCTTCTAACGAAACATTTCTGATATTCTCCCTGCATAAGAGGAAATCAACCAATCAGCTATCCTTTCGCCTGGGTTCATGCCATGATCGGTTTTCTATGAGTTTCGAGACATCGAACACATCTAGCGGTATTATGCCATGCTTTCTGTGTGTGCCCGTATCACTGGCATTTAAAACATTGCACAGAACCGGGCTGACATCTATATCCGACAATTTTGACACGCATATCCATTATATGTGTAACTTGATGAATTCTCTTTCCGTCGGGACCTCTAGGGATTTCTAGATAAAATACAGGCTGAAATGTTGGGACGCTTTCTAAGTCTCTGTAGTTGCTGGCATTTTATTACTTTAATGTTAAGGTTTAAGAGCTCTTGTTTGGCGTCTTCGGCCGGCATTTCAAGGGTCAGTCCTTTGATAAGGGTTTTATGGTTCTTTCTTATTTTAGGAGAAAAGTGTGGAGTTCGATCTTTTCCTTAGTGATTTTTTTCTTGAATACTTGGAAAGTCGTCTGCAGTGTAAAGCTGAAGTTTTAAAGTATCATCTTCTTTCTTACATTCGAGTTTTGTAACTCCGAGCTTTTCTTTAATTTCCTTTCTTATTTGTAACCAGTTAACATTGCTAGTTATGATAATTGGCGATATTTTTATGGTTCATTTTTAAAGCTTTGTGAGCTGGAATTACTTTGAGTGTTGCTATTATTTTGTGTGACAGGAGTACTGTCATTATCCATTTGATCAAGGTTTTGATTTCCATTTAAAGTGCTAATTGGAAGACTCATTACATTAAATACCCGCTATGTTTTCTTGCGCGTTTTGATGGCTTTACCGTTTGCTGTTGTTATCCTTATTTCTGTTTGATTCCTGGGTGTTAAGTTTGATGATTTCCATAATAGAATTTTGGCGTTTTTGAGTTTCTTCTTCAAGAGGAGGCAAACATTTTGCAAAATTCTCTAATAAATCTTCGGTAGGTTTATTCAAAGCTGGACACTTTTGTTTTGTTGCAATTCGGTCTCTTTCTAAAATAGTGACTATTTTCGCTTTAGATTTATCGTTGGCCCAATTTGGGTCTGATTTCAATTTTTGCAGTGAGTCATTTATTTCAGATGCTCGTAACAGTGCTTCGCGTTTAGTCTTATTTTCATTACTCATATTATTTGCGGTCGAATAACTGGAGTGTTCAGAGTCATCGGTTCTATTTGCCCAACTAGTAGTTGTCATTTTAGCTGGCAAGTAGCATTGCGAGAAAAATCAATCTTACAAACCGAAGTAAATGTGCAACACGAAAATTCCCAATAATTTAAATTTTACTCAGCCACCGGTGGTTATAAAAATTTTATGTATAGATTTTTTCTTAGAAGCGAAGTAATAGGTCGTCTTAAAACTAATGGTGATCAGTCTGTTAGCTCGAGTGACAGTTGGTCACAGCTTCCTTCTCCTTCTTCATCTCCTAAGTTGATTTCTTTCACTTGGAGCTTGGATCAGTCTGTTAGCTTTACAAATCGCATCTGAACCGAAGAAATGTATTCTGCCGTGCATGTATTTCCAAATGTACATTCATGAATTGCGACTTTTAGGATTTAAGTACCATTAGCATTAATTGATTTAAGTTCCATTAGTATTGTTACAAATATTATTAAAAATTGTATTGTATTTTAAATGCACTATAAGATATTGCACAATAAGTATTATACTCGCAACCTCAAACTATACATATGGTGTTACTATCTTACTGAATTACAAGCTACATATTAAGTATTCTAATCTGGTTATATATCAAAAATATTGTATCGGGCATTGTAATAACTATTGTATCAAACTATTAGCATTGTATCATATTTCATTATAATTACAACATACAATATTTGCACTCTAAGTACTGCATTATATTCTAACTAGTCTATTAACTCAATTTACTTATTATTTTAATTCTTGCATTAATTATTGTATTAAGTTGGTAGTTATGTAATATTATGTTGAGTTACAAGCTCTACCCTAAGAATATGTGATGCAACATATTGAAATTATGAACATCGTATCGCTATGTATGCTTTAGTATGGAACTGTAAATTAAATTCTTTGCAATACAGAAACTGGATTATTAGCATAACGTTATAAGTAGTCTTGATTCAACTTGGCGTTAACTATTTTATTGAATTACATGCAGAATTTTAGACTTTAGATTTCAGATTTAGTTTATTGATTATATTGAATTATATGTCGTGTTTTGTATATTGCACAGAATTATTAATATTGAATTGATCATAAGTATTTTTTATACATTATATTGGTATAACTATATTGTTGCATTGTATCGCATATTGCACAGAATTAATAATATTGAATTGATCATAGGTATTTTTATACATTGCATTTGTATATATATACTGTTGCAAAATATGTCTTTTTATCCTCAGTATTGTACTGAAGTGTTGCTTTTGTGTATTGTATACAAAGTATTGCATTTAATTCGCTTTAGTTATTAAGAACATTGTCTTATAGGCATCATACTATTAAGAATATATATATTGTACTTCTTTTTATACCCTGAGATACGTATTGAATTAAATATTGTATTAATTATTTTACTGAACTAGCAATTGTGTTAAAATACTGTATGAAAGTTAAAGTAGTATTTTGGTCTCTTTTTGCTTTAAATATTCCATTAAATTATAAATAGTATCATAGACGTAGCTTATCGATTTTATACTGTATCATATGTCTTGTATTGCATATTCCATAGAATTATTACCAATTACTTGACAATATGTATTTTTCTACATTGCATTTGTCTATATACTGTCACATACTCTATTTATTTACTCTTAGTATTGTATTGTACCTATTGTTGTGTCTTGTATGCTAACCCTGTAAGCATGTTAATTTACCTATTGTATCACATATCTTACGTATTTGCAGTACATTATATTATATCGTATAACCGTATTGTATAATATATATATTAAATTGTGAGCTATGTATGGATGTGTATCATCTTATATGAAATTGCAATGTTGTGAGCATCGTATACATAATAAAATTGCACTATAAGTCCCCTGCAATACAGGAAATGTGTAGTTGGTATCGTAATATAAATAATTTTGCATTAACTTTTGTAATTGAATGATATAGCATCCATTATCTTACGTATTAGTTGTAAATCATATTGTACTGTATAATGTATTATATAATATATACATTAAATTGCGAGCATAGTATAGATATGTATCATCTTGTATAAAATTGAATTATAAGTTCCCTGCAATACAGTACTGTGTAATATATATTAAATTGTGAGCATCGTATAGATATGCGTCGTATAAAATTGCACTAATATAGGAAATATACAGTTGGTATAGTAATATAAATAGTGTTTTATTAACTTTGCATTAACTATTGTATTGAACAATATGGCTTATTGATCTTATATTGAATTATCTATCTTGTCTTGCATCTCGTACAGAATCATTAGTATCGTTTTACCTTGTATTAGTATATATCTGTATATGTGTATGTATGTATATATGTGTGTATGCGTGTATATATAGTTGTATAATGTATCCTCTTTACCTTGCATTGGTATTTATATAGTTGCATAATGTATTTATGTATTGTATCCTTGCTTTGTACACTAACTATTGTATTGAACTTACCATCAGTATTAAGATCATTACATCATCGATATCATGCTATCAGCATTATTATCAGCCTAGTATGTAGCAGCAGTAGCAGTTTTGTAATATTTAGCATTGTATCAGTTTGTAGTACTGTTTGTAAGTATTCTAGTAGTAGTTTTGTAGTATTGTAGTATGTAGCAGTAGTAGTTTTGTAATGGTGTTTACTCCTTTGGTTTTCTATTGTTATCGCTATCTGTATGTGTTTTGTTCTAATTATGTCTATGTGATTCTAGTATTTATTCAAAACTGGCACTTGCACCTTTGTAATCTTATGCTTTGTCAAAACTTCAAATGTACCCTTTATTTATCTATTTATTTATTTATTTATTTTATTTTTTTTTGAGCCCTTGTCTGGCCATGTATTTGTTGAACTTTGACTCAATAAATACTAGGCCCGGGCGGTTGGTGTGAACATGCTTCTGGGGGCTTCTTAGGTCTTTTGGACTGCCACCTGGATGGCCTGGTCGCTGGGTTTCGGTGTATGGTGCGAGGCGCCTGTGTGGTCCATCTGGCTCAAGATAGAGGTGGACGTGTTGCATATGCCAATTAACCATTACGGTAAAGGGATGGTGCACACGTCCCCCGTCAACTATCAACTATCATTAATGTTTGCGTTGTGTATATAAAAAAGAAAAACATTATAAAAAACAACGAGAAAAATAATATCTTTATTACTCTTCCTTCTAGGCTTTCTCGAACCATGTGGCTCTCTGTAGTTTTTCCCATTATAATATTTATGTATTTCTACTCACTTTTTAAAAGATTCTCTGTAAATTTTAATCCATGGTCTTGGATCAGATAGACGCCTGGTAACTATCCAGATATCGTAGGGACTTTTAAAGATATTACTCAAAATTACTTTCAAGGCTACTATTTTGGAACGCGCATGTGACGGAAAGCTGTGTTATGTGCTAGTTTTGAATATTTTAAAAACTAGAGAACAGTTTTACAATATAAACGTAGATCTATAGTCTAGAAAAAATGCTGTCAGATCAAATATTTAAAAAGATACTCTTTACATTTTAAGCTTTAATTAAACGCCCTCGAAATTATTCCAAAAATGTCTAAACAACCTTTGCAACCGCTATTGATCTTTATTCTCTTAAATGTTTTGGGAAAAGTAATTATTTATATCTATCTGTCGTATTTGATCATAGCAATACAAAAATGCAAAAATTATCCTATATTTATATGCTTGGGGAAAAATTTGAAAGAATCTGAAATCTATGCATTACTACGGAATACTTGTACTATTGAGATATTTAATCATATAAATATCTCAATATATCTATGCTGTATCTCAATATGTTACCGTGAAAGACCGAAATTGAAGAATGTCGACTTTCACCGGAGAATATCAACATTCACCAAATACGTCGGTGAAGGACCGAGTATTTCACTACATTCTTGTATATTCGGACCCTCAACAGTGTATGTCGACAATCACAGATTTGCTTTGGTGAAAGTCGAAAAGAGAGGTCATGAACTTGTTGCAATAAATAAGATTTGAATCACATAATTTAATAAGTTTTTTACTACTGTTATTTTATTTTCTCATTTAGAACGTACTGTATAATTAAGTAAGTTTTTAACTTCTATTATTTTCCTTTCTCATTTTGAATGTATTGTGTGTTTTAGGTTCTCATGTTCTTAAGTTCTTATTTCAAGTCTCAAGTGCGTTTATTCGCGACTGAATTACGGAGAAGAAAATATAATATTGTTATATGTTCAACATTCACCATTAGTACACGGTTAATGTCGACATTGACCGGTGTAAGTCAGAAATAAGAGTATTTGGAAAATATTTCGGACATACACCAAAAGACTATATGAATGTTGACATTCACCGGTGAAAGTCGACATTCTCCAGATTTCGGTGTTTCACCGTAACATCTATACTCTCTATACTGTATTTACTCTCGAAATCTTGTTATATTACATGAAAGCCAATTTTTAAATTTTTGTATTCTATTTTGAGTATTTCTGTTTTGATCATTTTGTTTTTAACATATTCTGTGCTCTGTTTATAAATACCTTTAGAGCTAGCTGGCGTTTATGTTCATAGGCATGACTGGTATCAAATTGGAATAAGGTTTAATTATCGTCTGCAGCATTAAAAATATTCTTTTCTTTAAAATGTCGTTGAAAATAAACGATGGATCAAATATATATATATATATCATCAAATATATTTTCACGCTGTAAGAAGAGAAATACTCTTATTCAATTATTAAAAAAGATGTGAAAAACATGGTTTTACTATTTCTACATAATTGATATAAAACGTCAAAGTTTACATCTGACTGGGAAAAAAGGAAAAAATGCCATACCGATCAATACCATACCACACTTATGGTGTATTCCACTCTTATTAAATCTACAGTCGTATCTCATGTTTTAAAGGAAAATCTAGCTCCCACTCCACTCCCCAAAGAACTATTGAAAAATCTTTAAATATCTCTGTAGGAACTGTGAACAAAATTATGAAATCTGATTTAAAGCTAATGAAAACAAAACAAACAAACAAACAAGCAATAAAACATGATGTTCAACGCCTAACGCCGAAACATGTTTCTCAGCGTAAGGCAATGTGCAAATTTCTGTATGAAAATTATTTGTTAGGTGAAAAAGGAAAATATATAATTACTATTGATAAGGCGTGGATATACTTATCTGCTTGAAATAAAAGGAGATCCATTTACTACCGAAAAAGAGGAGAAAAATACTGAAAATATGGGTTCAGAGAAAGCATCGGAAGTTTTTTTAAAGGTATAGGTAATTACTGGATTCTCTTATAGCAGAAAACCAAAATAAGGAAAGTAGAAAAAAAGACGAAATTAATTCGAATTACTATCAGAAATATGTTTTAGCACCTATTTTTAAAGAAGGAATTCCATCTCCTTATCCAAATAATCTTCACTCTGTTAAGTTTCCTCAGGACAAGGCTCCAAGCCATACCTCTAAATCCATCCCAATCAAGTTCCCTGATGTATCTCCTATAGGTTACTGTGCATTTGAACTATTAAAAGAAGCTTGTACTTCTTTGACTGTCCTTTGAAGCTTAATCTGTCCTCCTCCTTTGAAACATGATTTGATTTGCAAAGATTCTAGAAAATGTAAAATGTTTAAACGTTATTTAACTAATTTCTCTTAAACCATATTGAGAGAATGAACTTCAAAATTGGAAGTATTCTTTATTTTGCAAATGCATTATGCAATTCCATTCTCAAAATTATTTTTTCTGAAATGCAGACTTGTAATCTCACTTTATTGAAACTGTTTTTAAATAAAACAATATTTTGTTGCCATTACTGTCACTTGTTATCTTTATTAATTATTATAAGGAAATAATTCAAGAAAATCGTGATTTGAATATTTCTCCTTGCTGTCATTAAACACACATTATTATAAATGTGGCTAAAAGAGAACCATTTTCTTTTGCGGATCAAACATTCATACGAATGTGAGAGGGAACAACATATCGAATAGAATTTTTATGCCTATCCCCAGATATAAAAGTAACTTTTGTACGTAATTAGGATATAATAAATACACACAACACGGAAAAAAAGTTTTCATTCATTTTCGTTACAAATTGAAGTGTTAGCTTCCTCTCCCAAAGAATTAGTTGAAAATATTTGCTCTTCGAAAAACTAAAACTAGGTCTTCTTTAAAAACCTTCCTCTGGATTTCTTAAACAAACACAATTTTATTACACTGTGAATTAGTGAAAAGTACTCCATATAAGCCTATTTTAATAAAGCTCATTGTAAAAAAAATCAGTTGTACCTAACTAAACCGATAAATAAACTCTGAAATTCGATATGTTAGTTTAATACTCAGTGTCAGGCTTCATTGACATTTCAATTACAAATGGCGAACATTTTAATCCCAGGATTTGGCTTCTCTGTTCAACCATTGAAACTATGAAACCTTAAAATGGAGAATAACGATATGTGAATTATACTAGAGTTTTAGGTTTCTAATCTTTCGCTATATTTATGAATGAACATTAAGCTCCATAATTCATGTTCGTCAATTCAGACTACATAAGCTAATGCGCTGCATGTCCTCTTGTGAGAGTCTTTATGTTAAATTACATAACCTGAACAAATCTAAAAGGGAGAGAAAGAGCTTATGTGAAACATAAATTTAAAATTAGAGAAAAAAAAACAAATGCAAAATTCGATATGCTAATATTAATCTTTTTATAGCAAAATAAAAACAGTAATTTTTTCTCCTCTGAAGCGTTTTAATTATAATGCAGGAAGGAAGACCAGAGTTTTGGTCACAGTTGGAAGCTATAAGTAATGGAAAATTTTTAATGTTAACTCGAGTCATTACATTTGCAAACATTTTAAAATATACAAAGAAGAGTCTTAGGCGGCGTAGGAAACAAGAGAAATGATAATTAGAGAAAAGAATTATATTATTGAAGTAAAAACACTTAGGACTAACAACTGGAGGTTTATCTGTCTCAGAGAAAACAGAAATACTCAGTAACCGAAAGTGCTTAGCCATCTCATTTTCGGAAAGACCATTGGAAAAAAATGTTTAAAGAACTTCCAAAATTATTAATAAGGTGAACTGCTTTATAACATTCACTTTTAAGATTTCGTCTCTTTTCAATTGTTTTAGACTGAAACTAGGAAATGACGAAAAGTAAATATTTTTTGAAATTTTAATTTCATTTATTATTAATATAACCATTCAGTTAGCAGCATTAGAAATGCAAATCAAATGCCATCAAATCACTAAGGAAAAAATTATTTTCGCATGCGCATTACAGGATTTTAGCTAGTCAACGATAGCAAAGGAGTAACGATGTCTCTTAACAGACAGTCAGGCAGCAATATTAATATTTAAAAGAATTATTAACAGGGTAAAAAGTACGAAAATTTATACTTAACAAAGAGTGACAACATAATTTGAAAGCTAAATTATCAGCTTAAATACAATGTGACGTACACTGCAAAGTTACAGAAAATAACTGACTGTTATTTGACTTCACATTTCAAAACAAGTACTTCTTGCGTGGCTACAGAAATTTCATAGTATAAGCATGTTTGTTTAAGCCCTTAAAATGAAAGCTCAAAGAAATAAATTCCGTTTTGTAGAAAATCCATTGTGTTAAACGCAACCCCGCGGTGTCAACTTATAAAGCGTCATAAGCATAAGAAGAATATAGAGGCACTTTGTTCTTCAATGAAAGACTCTCAAGTGGAAATTCCTTCATTAGTGCTTCTGTAGCTCTAATTGCTAGACACCTTTGATGGAGAGAGGAACATTTACTTTGCAGTAAAAAATGTTGGTATTTACTTTTAGCGTTCATGCTAATTGCATGTTAAGCGCTTGAGGACCACGAGTTAACTCGGGCAAATCACTGCGTGATAGTTCTCTCAACACGAAGTAATTCGGGCGATCAGGGATTGAGTTAACACATTATTTCAAAATAAACACGTACTATGTTACATAATAATTGAACCAAAATCAAATAACGAGAAGTAATTATTATTGCTTCAACACACAGAGACTAAAATATGTGGTCAACCTATCAGGCTAGTTTTCATGAGGCACACGAGGACTGTGCATACTTGAGAAAATGTGCTCAAACTCTGATATTTCTCAGACGCTTCAAATAATACCAGTAATTCTAGCGAGTAATCTGCAATCAAGTAGTACAAATTCTACAATCAAGTAAAAAAAAAAAAAATTGAAAAATAATTTCAACATTCTTCTTTCACTTGATACAGAAATAGAAAAAAATAACCTGTTGATAACATGTGTTTTGGATATTTAAAGTCCAAGCATTTGAAGCTCTGCCTAACTGATTTTAGGAAGAGAGCGGGTGCATTGTTAAGTAATGCATTTATGACATGCAAAGAAATTTATGCCAAATAGAGTAAAGTTTCGCGATCAAAAATTCTCGTGGAAAGAGTGTAACGCAGTATACATAAAATTAATAGTCTTAAAGCAGATAAGAAATTCTGGTTTCCGTTTGCTGTAACATTTTAGTTTTAATAAAAATGACTCTCAATCATAATTTTGCTTTCATGGTTAGAATCTTTTTTTCCCTTAACATTTTCCCCTTTAAAAAGAATTCATGTCTTATTCGAAAGATTAGCGGCTTTCATTGAAGCGTAATCATCTCCCACTTTTGCCATTTCAAGAACTGTTATACAATCTAAACACTGTTATACAATAGACAGTTAAAATCAGATCTGATTCAGCTGGTAAACTTTACCAGATGACCTCACAAGAAATGGAATCAAAATTAAGGATGTGCTTTCAGAAAAAATTAAACTTAATTTAGCACCTACAATTTCTATAGTAATAGTTTTCCCACTGCAACGGGCGTATAATTGTTTTCAAATTTCTATCATTAAGGATAATTACCGTAGCTCTTCGATTTTAAGATGAATGCCTTGATGCCTACAATATACGATAAAAAAAGAAGCTATGTACAGCTGTAAAGTAGAATGAGAAATCAATTTATGTGAGCGATCATCCACTTATTAAAATATAAGCTTTATAGTTAAATTGCTATTCAGAAAAACTAGTAATGCGGGGGAGTATGGTATTCTAAAATGCCTACCTTCTCACTGACTTCATGTAAAAAGTACATCTTAAATTTCAGAAATCTGATTTAGACCCCTGCATCTCCATGTCTAAGGCACAGAGAGCTGAATTCGACACATAATGACATTCTTCTAAACACACACAGTGCTCTTAAGAGCGATAACACATCATGAATCATTTACGTAATAAAATATGATCGGGTAATCGTATGTAAAGTTTTCCATTTTGTTTTAATATATAGAGTAAATGAGTTGCTTGTAAAATGTTGCATTTCATTAGAAGCATTAATCTACCTTTTGTCCGTCTGATTATATTGGGTGATTTTAAATAGTGATTACAAATTAGGAGGGATTATAGTACTCATCCAGATGAGCAATAATTACCATAGAACTTTGGGTCGCATTCCGCTCTGAGAGGCAGAAAAGAGGAATATTGGAATTCCAACCTGATCTTACAACAGTATTGGAATACGGAATACGGAATTCACCGTATACGGAATGAATGTACAGTTTTTCAAGCAGAACTTCTGTGCATTTATCTTGCCGTCAAATGGATCCAGGATAATGGGACAACATCCTCAAAGTACCTTATTTGTTCTGATTTTCTTTCTTCTCTTCAACTTTTGAACAGTATTACCAGCTGCGATAAATTAGTTATCGAAACCCTAGTAACTGTTAGTTCACTTAGAATTAGAGAAATTTATATCTGCTTTGCTTATGTGCGTGCTCATCATGGTTTCTACGGAAATGAAAGAGCTGATTTCTTAGCTAAAGATGCCTTAAACTTACCCATTGATATAAACATTAGCATTCCAAAGAGCTATTGGAAGTCCTTTCATTATAAAAAGCTTTTAGCTATGTGTAATGAGGAATACATTTCATCTTGTAATGCTGAAATCACCAAAAAGTTCCTTCCTTCTATTTACCATAGACTGAATTTCGAGTCTTTCCTCTCGTTAAATTTTAAAGTGTCTCAGGTTTTATCTGGTCACGGTAAATTTGCAAGTTATATGTTTCGTTTTAATCTACGATCAAACAATTTATGTAAATGTTCAAAAAGAGTTCCTCAGGATGTGGAGCATTCGATTTTCTCGTGCCCTACATTTGATGGCTCTAGATTATGCTTACAGAACGATTTGAAAATGTTCGGAGTGACTTGGCCAGTGAACTTATCTGTTTTCGTGAAGTCCAGACTGCTGTTCTCTGCTTTTGTTCGCTTTATTTATGCATGTAATTTTTAATGTTTATTTATACATGTAACCTATAATGTTCTAATTAACTTACTTCTGTAAGCCCCGTGTTGTACATATGTGGTGCACGGGGTGTCTGTGTGTTCTCAAAGGGAGAAAAAAAAAAAAAAAAACAGTATTGGAAAAGCGAATGAATGGGACCAAAAGGTGCTCAGTAAGTTTAATGAAAAACTCACAGAGAGTGCACAAAAAAAGGATAAAACCGAAAACTTGGCGTTCCAGTGTTACTTCGTGCTCACTTTGAAGGCAAACACTCAAATGCACAGCTTTGATTCGCAGGATGTCAACCTCGTAAACGATCGCAACAAGTTAATTATCTAATCAATGCCTGAATACCTTGATATCAAAGTATCAAGCCCACCAGCGGCCGAGTGGTAAAGACTCCGAACACTGGTAGTTCGGTCCGAGGTTCGAATCTTGCGAACGGGCTGGCTGCATGGGCGTTTTCGTGGTTTTCCCCATGTGTAACATGTATACGAGCCAGTTCGCTTAGAAAGTCCTCCACGAAGGCATCCCACACTTTAGGCAAATAGCCCTCGTGTGCTTTGCCATAATTAAATAATCCAATCCAATCAAAGTATCAATTTTTCCCCTTTGACATCTTCTATCCTGCCCTCCTGGACATACTATTCTGCGCTCATTCTACTTGAAGCACCCTTCTATGGGACACGAAGTTCTGACTGCCGGAACACAGCATGAACGTTTCATGCTAATCTCGGCATTCAGCGTTGCCGTTGGAGTAGGTTGATAATATTCACTTAGTAATATTATTCTTAATTTGTAACAATTTAGAATCACCCTGTATAGAAAACTGGGCTCATATGATCCATGATCTTACAATTCGCAGTTATTAACTTACAATATAGCGGAGCTGTAATCTAAATTAATGTCCGTTTTGATAATATATAGTTGAGCAGCTGTTAAGAGCCTGGCAACACGACACTGAACTAGTTATTTCTGTGTAGTGTACAAGTGATAAAGCTTTGACTTCAAATATTGAACCTTGAGGAATGCTCCAAATGAAAGGCCCATTTTAATTACGCAAATGTCTCTAATTTCTAAAAAGAAATGTTATGCCCTAAATGTAGCTTTTAATTCGCGATTACTTAAATATTTGAAGAAAACTGTTATACTGTATTGCTATTTTTAATGTCTTGCGAGACAAAAAATGTTAAACTGTCCAAAAACTCAAGAATTTAATTGTTCATAAATATTACACACCAAAGAAACTAAATTATCACTTAATTGAAAGAAATTAGTCCTAACTCGGACATTATTAGTATTGGAACTGGAAAAATATGGTTTCCTTTCTATTTGTTTTAGTATTTTTGTAGTTATATTTAGTTTTCACTCATTACAAAAAATGTTAAATTAAATAATTTGTTATTATTAAGTAAGTATATAAAATGAATTAAACATTCGTTTAATTCCTTTTGTATACACAGACATTGCTAGCACAGTTACTTAAATATTCCGACTAACCGTTTGATTTATTTCAAAAAATAAAACTGTGTCTTTCTACAGCAAATGAAATACTCTGAAATCAAAGCTATTATTTTTTTGGCATATGGGACATTTTCTCCCCTGGTTAAAGATTTCGAGAATATTTGATGTTGAAAGTGATGTCGAGAGGTAAATTTTGTGTAAAATATTTATGCTTGCTTTTAGCTTTATTTGAAGTGCTAGTCTAGAAAATTTGAATACTATTGAAGATTCTTGGCATTGCCAATCATCATTTCAATAAAAATTAGCATTTCTCAAATAAAATGGTGAATTTGGCACGCAAAGTAAATATATAAAATTCTATTTGAAATCCCAATTTATACTTGGAAGAGTTGAATAATAATCTGTAGTGCTATAAAAGAGAATTTATTGAGTAATCATTCCATTTAGCATTAAATAAATTCCTGAATGAAACGAAGCTCTGTTTTATGTCTAGCTTAACTTCATTTTCGTAAAAAGCTTCCAAAACTCTTGAATTGCTAGTTGAATGTCAATTGAAACTCCATGTTGGTTTAAGCACGCCTATTTTTTAGAAGGGGAAAAAATTCGAGGTAAGTTTTTAAATTTTCTTAAACTGTCCAAATCCTAAGTTAAGTGTAGTGTCTTCACTTATAACACAAATCAAAGTTCCGAAAAAAACCGGAAACGCACTTAGCAGCGAAGAAAAATCTAATTGACAAATATCTAACACATACTTAAAAGCCACCGCTTTGCTTCAAAGAGACAACGCAGTTATATTAAAAGGAATTCCTTTACATTACTAGATTTTGCGTTAAAACGATTTCCAAAATTTTATACTACAGAAAGTGACGAAAAAATTGGTGGTCAGTAATTTGACAATAAATTTTGCTAAGCATTTAGTGTCGGTTTATATTTCATTTTAAATACCATTATTTCTTCGAATCAAAGCTTGTTTCTAAAATTCGTTTTCATATGTTTCACCCAATCTGAAAATGTATATTTTGACTTAAAGAAAAATTTACTCAGCTTTTCTTTCAGTAAACAGAGTATGTTTGCTTCTCTTTCGTTAAATATTAATCAGTGAAATACATATCCTGCATGTGTTATTCATTTTAATAAATTAAAATTTCTTTCTAAACATCTGGTATAGTTATTAAAATATCTATGGTAATCTGTAGTGCGACGAAAATGCTCTTTTTTTCTCTTTTCCTCCTTTTTTTGTTATTGCTCGATACATAATGTGCAACGTACTTTAATATTCATGCTCACATTTCAGTTAAAGAATTATTCGCACATCATAAGATTGCCATCTTCAGTCATCTTTCTACAGTCCTAGAAAAATGTTTTGCACGGTTCCTCAAAAGAAAGTCAATAATACATCTACGTATTACAAGGCCACTTCTATGTATCAAATGCAGAAATCCACAAACTTCATGTAGCGCAGAAGTAATATGAGAGAAACGAACTGATAAATGAGGACTTAAAACTCGACCGATTATTTATGTGGAATACTTAACTAAGCAAGCATTTCTTCAAAACTGGACTTGCTGTAATGATGCAAATTTTTTAGAAGTTCTTAGTTACCAAATCATTCCACAAGATGATTGGATCGGATCTTTTCCATCTCATGTGCTTAAAGATCGCAACTTCGTAATCTAATTTTGACTGCTGAATGTTTTTATATTTTATTTTACATTATATTTTTTTCTTTTTTGCACGGTATGACTTTTATCTCTCGTCACTTTTCATCTGATTGGCACACATGCAGTACAGGAGACAATGGGGTCTCCACTTTTACCTTATTTCTTCAACGCTCTCGCAGTTTCAACATCTAAATCAATTTTTGTATTTTTGTATTTTAAGTTAAAAACTGTTGTCACTCTATTAAAGTTTATAAATTAAATTAAGAGTTTCGGTGGATTCTTTTATTTGGAGTTAGGGAATAGGGTCTTGAAGGACTATCGAAAGGGGCTAGAACAGTCTTTAGAATGAAAATATATATATTACGTATGTTTTCATTCTAGGATATTGTCAATCATATAATATGATGTGTGTTCATAATAATCTGTTCACAACACAGCTGGCGTGAGCAGTTACCAGTGACGACAAACCATCCAGAGAAATATTTGGAAACCAAACTCCCCCTGATGTCTATTTTCCTCCAGATCTATTTTTCTGTTTGTCATCTAGATTGATACACTTTTTTTTACAAAGATATCGCACCACCTAGACGTTTTTCCTTAGTTTTTAATGTAAAGTCAACATTTATTTTCATTTCTTTTAATTGCAGTAAAATTTAATAACAATTTACATTTTTTTTTATTTGTGATATGTAGTAATACAATAATAGTTTGTAATATTTCAAGTGCTTGTACAGAATTCTGCAGATATCAATGAATTTGAAAGTTTTTTTCAGGGTTCTAATATCTTCTATGGGCAGCTTATCGGGCAACAAAAAGCGGTCTTTACTGTACAGCCTTCGTGATCATTCGAAGGATTAATACATTATTTGGACTTAAACAAAACAGTCAAATTTCGCTGGTTTTTCTTCCATTTGAAGATTAACTTTGCTTTTTGAGGAACGAGTTAAAAATTCCCCTTACGAATTATAAAAATGAAGTAAAATTTCCACCGAGAATGGCAAATTATGAAATGAGTTTAATAACAGCAGTTGCAGCAGATGATAACGCAATCTTAATGATAGGAACTATTCACGTAATGTTATCGTACGTGAGCAAGTTAACCATCCATAACATTGAATATTGCTAAATCAACTATTATCAACTATACTAAAATACTAAAACAATTGGTAAATCCTAAAAATATTCTAAGCACATTTATCTGCTGATACCCATCGATACCTCTAGAAATCCTAGACTAATAATAATAATAATAATAATAATAATAATAATAATAATAAATAAAAAATAAAAGAATAAAAAACATTGTTCTTTTTTGTTTTGAAATGTATCCTTATTTTCTACATTGATTTAGATTACATAACGAAATTAACTTACGCTCGGGAAAAAACTGATTAAAAATCCAGTGTTATAGTAATTATATTGCCTTAATTATAACATAGTTTATTCTGTTAATTATAATATGTTCTGTGCGCTATCAAGATGCTGTTCGATTAATTCCGATTTTTAATTAACAGCAGATGTCTTCTGTGTTCTGTCTGCAATCTGTGTCGATTTTAATTCTCCGTATTTTTTAAGTAGTGTTAAAAGCGATAATACTGAGTGTTATTACATACACTTAAACAGTGTTCGTTCCGGATGTATAAAATAGAAAATGAATTTGCAACTGTATTTTCTCCCTTAAACTATTCCCGTATTTCAAGGGTTCATAGAAAGCCATTCTGAGAAACAGTGTTGCTTTGTTCCATAATACACATAACATACAATATCACGGTCCTGTAATCTGAATTGATATTAAAGTTATTCTCATTCGCCAGATGTAAGAGGATCATTAGGAAACTCATGTATAGGCTGTGTTAACTAGTAACGATATTTGCAACTGAAAAAAAGCTAGATCTTAAAAGCAAATGTGTGAGAATCAAAGAAACAAATTATATTTTCCCACGACAAAGTATTTTTTGGGTAAGAAACAGAAGCTCACAAATATATTATGTGGGTTTGATAAATAGATAATTTTCTCTAGACACAGGAACGCGATCTAGCAAATGAGAGCACTTTCCTGGTTATGGTAAAATTTTCTTCACGTCTCCTAGCTCTGAATTCCTAATCATACAACCGACGAGGAAACAGTGCCGGATTTCCAAAAGACGTGCACAGCAATCGGGTCATTTATGTCCGAGCCGTCGGTGAAAGTTAAAATTGTGTATTCGTTTCACATGCACGCTAGATCATAATTTTAATTACACTGCAGAAACATATTGCGACTGATTATACTATACTGAAATGAAGACTTATACAAAAAACTGAGTACAATGATCTAAAATACATTCCAAAGTCACCGATTTGCCTAATAGGTGGCAAATCAGTTTTCTTAAAAGATGGACATATAATGGGGAATAATTATGTGGAATCAAAATTTTATTTTAAAATTTTTATATCAGTTTTTTAAAGAGGAAAGTGGTAGATAAAAATTAGATAATTATGTAATAAACATAAAATTAAATCATTCTTTAGGATACATAATCGTGCCGAATTTTCAAAGGAGGTGCAGAGCACTCGGGACATTTACATCCGAGGAGTAGGCAAAAGTTGAAATTGTGTATTCGTTTCACACGCATGGTAAATCATAATTTTAACTATACTGCGGAAACATTTTGCGACTTATTATAGTATGCAGTAGCACACAGTCACAATACAAAAAAAAATGAAAACAAAGACCTACAATACATTCCAAAATCACCGCGTTGCCTAATAGTAGCAGAGCAACATTTTCAAAAAAGACCTACTAAGTTGTAATTGAATGAGATCTGGATCGTAATTTAAAGTCTGGCCTCTACTTCAAAGCCCCTCAGGGGGCTCACTTTTGTGAGTACGGGTGTGGCAATCCCGAGGTACCCTAGCCCTTCAGGGGATCATCTTCTTGATGAGACGGATGTCACGATCCTGGAGCCCCAGTGATCTATCCTCTTTTCCGTCTCCTCTACTCTTGGCTGGAACTTTTTCCCTTCCCTTCTCCCTTGTGGTTTCTCTCTACGGAGTTTGGGGCTCGTCACGAGAGGCTGGAAGAGACCTTGTTTCTAGTTTTCGAGTGGCGAGAAAACTGCCCACGTGTTTGCCGTGCGTGGAGACCCGTGTCGCTGGAAAGGAGGGTCCTGGTAGTTGAGGGGCGAGGTACTGTCCCCAACACACTGCTTTGGCCTCTGCTTCAGCTAAACGGGGGGCACCTTAGTCGTCCTCACGGGTGTCAATCGGCTGGTCACTAGTCCTTGTGTCAGTGGCTTGGGGTCAAGCTCTCGGGAGTACCTGCTTTCGGGAAAGCCGACTGTGGGGCTTCAGTTTGCGTATAGGTCCGGCTAGCCCTAACACAGGAATCTGTGTTCCCTTGTTGGGCTCCGTGGTGGGCGGGGCCGTCGGACCCGAATCTTTTCTTTCTTAAATATGGCTTCTATGTTTCTTCTCAAATCAAATGAAAACGACCAAAGTATTGAAATAATTGATAAATCTCTTACTAAGAAAATACGTACCGATGCAAATGCCAAAGTAATCACTGATAATCCACGCTTCCTTGTAGTCTCGAGTCCCTCCGGTGAACTGCAAAAGATGTCCCCTTTCGTTGTAAGCAAATATATCCGTTCTTGCATAGGTGAACCAAAGAATATAAAGCGTCTCCGTTCTGGAGACCTGCTTATAGATACTGTCTCGCCAACCCAATCTGCTTCCCTTTTGTCACAAACCAAACTTGGAAATGTAGCTATAACTGTGTCAGCGCATAAAACTCTGAATTATTGTAGAGGTGTGATCTCGGAAATCGACCTTCTGTGCGTTTCAGAAGAAGAGTTCGTTTCCGAGTTAGCTGACCAAAAAGTCTGTGGTGCTAGGCGGATCAAGATGCGTAAGGAAGGTCAGTTGACTGACACTATGCACGTGATCCTGACCTTCAACTCGCCTGATCTGCCGAAAAATATTAAGGCTGGATATCTTAACTGCCCCGTAAGGCCTTATATTCCAAACCCCATGCGATGCTTCCAGTGCCAGCGTTTTGGCCATTCCAAGATGTCCTGTCGTGGGACCCTGACGTGCGCTCGATGCTCGTCGGTTGGCCACGATAGCGAAAATTGCACCGCTGCAGCACTGTGTATAAATTGCAAGGGCAACCATCCAGCATTTTCTCGTTCCTGTCCGAAATGGAAATTAGAAAAGGATGTGCAGACCATAAAAGTTTCCAGGAACATTTCGTATGCCGAAGCCAGAAGACAAGTTCAAAGCACACAGCCTATATCAAACAAATCATATGCCAATGCCGTGAAATCAACCCGCACAATAGCCACCCAAACTTCCATAAGTACACAGACTCCACCAAATAAAAACCAGCAGCCTGCAAGCAAGAACAAAGAAAATCCAACACATACCATACAAAATAAAGAAATAGCAATCCCGAGCAAACCCAAAACTGTGCCTCCAATAATAGAAACCAAAAATAGAAGTCCCAGCAATAGTTCTGCAAATAAAATTATTTCTGAATCTGCAGATTCAGACAGTATGGAAGTGGAAGACGGTCTAGAAGTTCCCGATCATCTGCTTCCGCGCAAAACTAAAAAGGAACACAGGAACAACAAACATCAATCATAATGGCCACCCTCGTCTCATGGAACTGTCGCGGTTTCCACCGAAATTTGCTCGACATCAAAGCCATAATCAATGCTTATCATCCTGTATGCTTCGCAATACAGGAAACAAATCTAAAACCAGAACAACAGGCAAAACTTCGGAGGTTTTCTTTCGTCAGGAAAGATAACATTGCAGGTGAACGTGCCAGTGGAGGTGTAGGTCTCCTCACCTCACTGGATTATCCTTCAAATGTGCTTTCTTTGACGACATCCCTCCAAGTTGTCGCTACTCAAACAAATTTTGATATTGTTGTTACAGTCGTTTCTCTGTATTTGCCTCCAAATGAGCATATTGATCAGCAAGATTTAAATGGTCTTTTAGAGCAGCTGCCTGAGCCTTTCATCATAATAGGAGATTTTAACGGCCATAGTCCGCTCTGGGGTAGTAAAGATACAAATTGCCGAGGGAGACAAATTGAGCAGATGATCGAAGATCATAGCCTTTGTCTCCTGAATAATGGGTAGGATACTTACTTCCATGAGCCTACAAAGACATTCCATGCTCTCGACCTTGCTATCTGTTCACCATCTCTGTTGCCATTTTGCACTTTTAGTGTCGGAAATGACCTGTACAACAGCGATCATTATCCTATTTTTGTGTCTCTTGCACGAAGAGGAGCAAATCCCATGACGAGACTCCCTCGTTTTATCCTGGACAGGGCAGACTGGGAACTCTTCTCTTCCATTGCAGAGCTCACACATCAAATGGTAGAAGGTGTGCATATCGATGACGCTGTTGAAGCTGTTACTAATACTATTACTCAGGCAGCTATTTTATCCTGGACAGGGCAGACTGGGAACTCTTCTCTTCCATTGCAGAGCTCACACATCAAATGGTAGAAGGTGTGCATATCGATGACGCTGTTGAAGCTGTTACTAATACTATTACTCAGGCAGCTATGCTCTCCATTCCTAGAACATCAGGAAAACTACTAAAATATTCGAAACCGTGGTGGAATCGCGACTGTCATGAAGCACTGAAAAAACAGAAAAAAGCATGGGGTATTTTTCGTAGATATCTTACTCTGCGAAACCTCATAGCTTTTAAAAGAGCCAAAGCAAATGCACGGAAAGTAAGAAGGCAGAGCCAGAGGGATTCCTGGATTTCATATGTGTCCTCAATAACATCCTCTACGCCTAGTAAGCGGGTTTGGGAAAGAGTTCGAAAAGCATGCGGAATGTATAAAGACCACTCACTTTCCTTTCTGGAAAAAGATGGCCGAGTGATTAGCTCCATAGAAGAAATTGCAAATACAATTGGTGAGACATTTGCTGCCGTTTCTTCCAGCCGAAATTACTCACCTGCATTTCTTTCTATCAAGCAACGCTCTGAAAAAAATCCCATCGCTTTCAACTCTTCCAACTTTGAGCCGTACAATAGAGACTTTACTATGGTTGAACTAAAGAGAGCTTTGTTGCAGACACATAGGTCTTGTCCGGGTCTGGATGGCGTGTATTATGAAATGCTAAAGCATCTGTCCTATAAGTCACTGAGTGCCCTTCTCACACTTTACAATAGAGTGTGGAAGGAGCGTACATTTCCCAGTGCATGGAGGAGAGCTATTGTCATTCCTATTGCGAAGCCAGGGAAAGACCCGAGGAATCCCTCGAACTATCGGCCAATTGCCCTTACCAGTTGTGTTTGCAAACTGTTTGAAAAGATGGTAAACAGCCGCCTAGTCTACTTCTTGGAAAAGAATAATATTATATCGCCTTATCAGAGCGGTTTTCGAAAGGGGAGAACGACCGTAGACAATACGCTTCTATTAGAGACATCAATTCGAAAAGCCTTTGTCAGAAGAAGTCACCTTGTCTCAATATTCTTCGACATTGAGAAAGCTTATGATAAGGCATGGAGATACGGTATACTCCGGGATCTTCACGAGAGTGGCTTGCGCGGCAACCTACCAATTTTCATACAGAATTTCTTGAACGCTAGAACTTTTCAAGTAAGGATTGGCTCTGTTTTTTCGGATGTTTTTCAACAGGAAGAGGGTGTGCCTCAAGGCTGTGTGCTTAGTGTAACCCTGTTTAGTTTAAAAATAAACTCTGTATTAAAAGAACTTCCTCCCACCATCTTGCGATCTCTATATGTTGATGATCTGCAGATTAGCTGTCGAGGAGCAGACATGAGATATGTAGAGCGGCAACTGCAGATGGCTCTGAATAAGATCCAAGAATGGTCAGACGAACAGGGATTTACATTTTCGAAACAGAAAACTGTGTGTGTTCACTTTTGTAGGAAGCGTGGTCTCCATCCTGAACCTGAGTTATATTTGAATGGTACAATTATTCCAGTTACGCCCGAAGTAAAATTTTTAGGAGTGACGTTCGACCGAAAATTGACTTTCCTTTCTCATGTTTTAAACCTGAGAAAGAAGTGTCTAAAAACACTAAATATTTTAAAAGTGTTGGCGAACACCTCCTGGGGTGCAGAGCGTTGCTCCATGCTTCGCATTTACAGAGCCCTTGTTTGCTCTAGACTGGACTATGGCTCAGTTGTTTATGGATCCGCTCGGTCATCAGTTTTGTTAAAACTCGATCCTGTTCACAATCAAGCTCTGCGGATTTGTTCAGGAGCTTTCAGGACTTCTCCTGTCCAGAGCCTGTATGTTGACTCTAACGAACCATCACTTTATCTGAGGCGTGAGCAATTGTCCCTTTTGCAATATTTTAATATTCTATCACAACCTGAACATCCCAATAAGCTATGCTTACTTGATAATGAGTGTAATACATTATTTGAAACACGTCCATCCTGTATTCCTACCTTTCCTTTAAGACTTCGCCCTATCATTGAGGAACATTCCCTCTCTGATATGCGCCCCCAAGCAGTACAGAACTTTGAAATCCCACCTTGGGAAAATTCACGTATTCAGCTGCTTGATGTTTTCAAACATCACGTGAAGGCAAGCACTAACGAGATCGTTTACAGACAATTCTTTGCTGAGCACAGGCAGAAATATAGCAGTTATTAAATATACAGATGGATCGAAGTCAAATGATCATGTCGGGACGGCTTTTGTATTTGAAGATTACATTGAGGGCAAATGCCTGCACCATGCTTGCTCAGTCATAACATCTGAACTAACTGCAATATATTATGGTCTTTTGTACATATCAGAGCTCTGCCATAGAAAGTTCATAGTTTATACAGACTCGTATAGTGCTCTTAAATCCTTGGAAGCTTTTCCCAACAATCAGAATCCTGTGGTTGTGGATGTTCTAAAAATTCATATAAATTTAACGATTCGAGGTTATGAAGTCCTGTACTGTTGGGTTCCTGGACATGCTGGAATAAAGGGAAATGAGCTTGCAGATATCGCAGCCAAATCTGCTGTTGAACTGTCTAGTCGCCTTATCCCTTTTAGAGATATCTGCAGTGTCATCAAAGGAGAGGTCCGAAAAAAAATGGCAGCAAATTTGGGATGTTCAGCATCACAAAAAGTTGAAAAACGTCAAGCCTAGAATTGAGCATTGGGATTTTTCTGGAAATCGTAAGGAGGACGTTCTTTTGACTCGCCTCAGAATTGGTCACACTAGAGTCACACATAACTATCTTCTCAAAGCTGAAAATGAGCCTGTTTGTTTTAATTGTAATGTTTGTTTATCTGTTCATCATATTTTAATTGAGTGTCCATGTTTTAATAATCTTCGCCAGAAATATTTTAATAGCTGTGACTTACCTCTCGACCGTTTAATCGGAAGAGAGGTCAATTGTAATTTATTTTACTATTTAAAAGAGATTGGCTTTTATTACCTAATGTAATTTGTTTTGAAGACTGTGTCTTGAATTTTAATATGTGCTTTTAACTTGTTTTTATATGACTTCATCCTCTGGATTTGGTACATTTATCTACTTGTTTTTATTCATTGAATTTTAATGACTTCAATTGTAATCATCCCATCTTGTGTTTGGCACGTCATAATCATCTCTGGTTTTTGAGCCATAATCACTCACTCACTCACTCACCCTCTACTTCAAAGAGTAATCGCCAGTAGATATCTTGGCTCTTGGGCTCTCATTTTATTTTTTGAATTCAATCAAAGATACACTGACTTGTGTGCCGCGTCATGGTAACGAAAAAACTAAAAAAACACAGGTGGCAAGTCAGGAAAATCATTCTTTGGTGAAAGTTTAAGCATTTAAACACAGATGCTGAAATTAGTCCATTTAAGCAATAATGCCTTCGTAAACACATGAGTAGGTGGCGGCTGAAATCTTACACACAGATGGCAGCTACGTGAGCGTTCATACAGCAGGAGAAACAAGAACATCTTAAAGTCACATGACTTGAAGTCAGATTCAGATTGGTCCTTGCATTAAGCAGGGCGGTCATGATGATGAGACGTAAAAAGCTGATATCTAAAATACTTGTAACTTTTAACAATTTAGTATTACTGAAAATCATTTTTCTATCCCCCTTTTAAGATTTTTAAATAGTAAAAAGAATTAAAAACTGAAACACTGAGACGTGATAATTTTCTTTTGCAGGTAAACTTTTATGCGGCCACGTGTGCCTCGTCATTTAATGGGAATTTAGCTGGGATTATTCTGATTGAACTTCAGAGGGTAAGTAATTTCCACGTTCATAAATATTTAAATTACACAGTTCCATGGCTTTGCAAAATCAAAGTCCGTTGAAGATAAGCGAAAACCACATTTTAAAATAACACTAAACTTGGCTAGATATAAAACGGTGCCCAGGTCGCTTTGGCAAGATGATTTACGAAAATCACAAAGTCCTTAGTGCAAAACACTAAACACAAACTTGATAATAAGTGAGTAAATAAGATACGAAAAGATACAAAATATTTACAATATCCCCCCCCCATCGTGGGTTGTGATGGATTGAGTGTGGGCGTTTTACTACACTCTCCTGAGCGGGATCGTAGGTAATACAGAGGCTGTTCACACATTTTTTAGACGAAGTATATTGTATTCACAAAGCTAAATTACATAAAATTCTTGCGTTTTAAATGTTCTATTTGACATCCCTTATTCCGAACTATCTTTCGACACCACAATTTCCAGGATAATAATGCCTTTTGAAGTGGCAGAAGAGATATTCTATCCCATTCCTCCCGCACAGCTTTCCATAGTCCTGTTAGGGTTTGGGGACAACGTTTGGATAATGCAGTTTTTAAAAGTCCGAAAGCACAAAAATCCATAGGTGACACATCGGGAGATTTAGTAGGGATATCAGTGAAAGGTATGCCCTTGATACCAGTTTTTTGTTCTATTTCTTATAGGAAATTTACAGTGGATTTTGATGTGTGACTGCTAGTTTTGTCCTGATGGAGTCTCACAGATTGATGGCACTGTGGGTAAAGCGATGGTGTTTCATTCAGAAAAATTGGCGATAAAATATGTTCCTGATAGTATCTGGAGTTAATCTTGACATTTTTTTGCACTCTCTTTATTTTTAACTTGTCATTATAAGAAAAACCAGCAACAATCATGAATCCCTTAGAAAAACTTTATTTCGATTCTTTTAACCATGTACTTAAATTTTTTTCTCCCCTTTTATGATACGAGGGTAAGTTGAAAAATAAGATTCCCTTGTCGACTGTGGTCAGAGTTGTGTATGAAAGTCAAAAAATAGAATGAGACGTTAAAGTTATGACATACCTTTATTTTTCCACATAGGTACCAAGTACATTGAGACATTTGTCATATCGCTTGATAAGCTTCAAAAAGCCCTCCATTAAAAAATCAGGGCTTTGCATATGGAAGAAGCGTTGAACGGCTTGTTTCATTTCAGTATTGCTTCTCAAGCGCCTTCCCCCGACATTTTTCTTCAAAGCCGGAAACAGATGGAAGTCGCTTGGTGCGAGAACAGGACTGTATGGCGGATGGTGTAGACGCTCCCAACCAAGAGTTGCAAAATGGTTTTGCGTTGCCGTCGCCGAATGTGGTCTGGCATTTTCATCCAACAGCAGAACGCCAGATGTGAGAAGGCCAGGCCGCTTTTTCCGAATCGCCTCTTTCAATTTCGACAGGGTGTCACAGTAGAGCGTAGCATTGATGGTTCCAACCTCCAAAAAGTCCAGCAACAAATTCCTTGGGCGTCCCAGAAAACTGTGAGGAGCACTTTACCTGCAGAGGGAGTTGTCTTGGACTTCTTTCGGACAGGTGATGACAGATGTTTCCACTCCATAGATGCGGCCTTCGATTCTGGCGTGAAATGGTGGACCCACGTTTCATCCCCCGTCACAATCCGAAACAGAAAGTCATTGCCATCTTCATGGTAACGCACGAGATGTTCCAGGCTGACCCCCATGCGTTGTTCTTTGTGTGTCGAGGTCAATTGTCGGGGCACCCATCGTGCTGACACTTTTCTGTATCGAAGAATGTCGTGGATGATGTTTTGAGCTCGCTCATGTGAGATTCCAAGTTCTTGCACTACTTCATCAATGGTGATACGCAAGTTCGCTCTAATCATGCCATCCACCTTCCTGACATTTGCATCTGTAGTGGCCGTGCGCGTCCGTCCAGCTCTCGGTATGTCCTCCACTTGCTGACGTCCATCACTGAATGTGCAACACCATCTCCGCACCATTTGCTTCGACATCACACCTGGCCCATAGACTTCCAGGAGGCGGTTATGAATTTCTGTTCCTGATACTCCACGTGCCCATTCATAGCGGATACCCGCTCTCACTTCCTCCTTTGACCACGAATTCAAAACCCACCTTCTCTCCATACCTACCGGGGCTCAAATGAGAGGCTGGTCTCCGCTTTGCGCTGGCACTGCAACAGCGCCATCTGCTTGATTTGCAGCAACCTCTACCCAATGATGTATCGGTGACTTGCTCGTTTTCCTGCTGTGTCGCCTTTCGCCCATAGCCGTTCAACGCTTCTTCCATATGCAAAGCGGGATTTTTTCTTGGAGGACTTTTTGAAGCTTATCAAGCGATATGACAAATGTCTGAACGTACTCGTACGAGAATAATAAAATAAAGGTATGTCATATCTTTAATGTCTCATTCCATTTTTTGACTTTCATACAGAACTCTGACCACAGTCGACAGGGGAAACTTATTTTTCAACTTACCTAAGTAATAAATGGCTCTTTTTTTTTTTGTTACAATCATTTACATACACCCATGCTTCTTCTATTGTGACAATTGTTTTCCATTTTTCTTTGGATAAGTGTTTCTAATATAGAATTCTGCAGCGTGTACTGCGTTGAGCGATATGCTTTGGAAGAAGACGACGCACATTACGTTTTTTCGCTTTCATTAAGATTGAAATCAACGTTTATCATTTTGCTTAAAGTGGACACCGAGCATTTTAATGATTTTGCAATTGTCCTTTGACTAGGGGGATTTTCTTTTAACATTAAACAACGTACCTTTGCAATAGTCGAAGATATCCGTTTTTTCCTTGGATACTTGTTTGGAATTTTTGTGCCACATGAGGCTCCAATTTGACGTTTTTTTTTTCCCTTTCTTATTGATAATATTACCTATCGACACTTTAGATATCACAAACCCATGACTCTCACATCGGTTTTGGATAACGGAGTATGCATACTTCTCTTCGTAAAGAGCGTAAATGTAGCCTTCGAACCACTGCTTTGTTAAATTCGCCATTGTGAATAAAAACAAAACTTTCAAGCCACAGACGATAATTTTGACTTTTAAAAGCATAGTACAATTGCAATTACTTCTTTTGCAGCAAACGATTTTTAGGTAGCCACGAATGCTGCGGTTAACTTTATTGGTTGTGTAAGTCACGTGGTTATGAAAAAAACAGATTTCTATCAATATGCACTCCAAGGCATTTGTAAGAATTAACAACAGGAATTGGTATATTGTCAATTTTAACGTCAATATTAAATGAGAACCAGTTTTTTATATCGTCTGTAAATCAGTATGTTACATTTAGAAGGCTTCACTTTAATCTTTCGTAGCTTGCACCATGCATCTATTTCATTAACCTTTTCCAGTGGGCTATAGGGGCCAATTCCGAATGTATTTTGGCCATTTAGTCACTTATTTTAACTTATTTTGGTACTTCAGTTGGTCTACTGCGTTTTGAGGGTTCAGGGAGTTAGTTAAACCCACGGTGTCATCAGCATACTTTAAAACAACTGAAGAGAAAGGCAGTCATTGACAAAAATGCAAAATAATTTTGGTGAAGCACGCTTCACTCTGAGACGCCTTTGTAAGTTAATTTCATGCTGAAGCAAGAATCACCGTATCTTACTTGAAACGTTATCCTTTTAAGAAAAGAAATAATCAGTTTTAGAAAGCTATTAGGAAGTACGCAGTTTGAGAGCTTGTGCACAAGTCCTGCATGCCAAACTCGATCGAAACCTTTTTCGAAATCGAGGTAATATGCAGCGACTGTGGTCTTTTTCTGGAAATTTGAGCAATATATTCTATTAGGTTTAGGATTTGGTGTGTCGTAGAATGGCCTCTCCTGATTCCAAATTGGTTTTCGTCAATAATTTTCAATCTTTGTAGGTGAGTTGTCAAACGGTCATTTAAAATTCTCTCGAAAACTTGTCCTATTGCCGGAAGTAAACTAATTAGCCTGTAGCTTGTGACTTCATGGGTTTTTTTTCCTGGTTTTAGTATCGTAATTATACCTGAATGCTTCCATTGCTGGTTGAAATTTGTGAGTCGAATGCATGCGTTAAGGAGGTTACAAAGTAGCGCAATGTAGTTTCTTGGAAGCGCTTCCAAAGCGTCATTGTTTACGTTTTCGTACCCTCTTGCCTTCCGTTTTTTTGAGTTTTTACTTCCTTGTACGAAGTAAAATGCAAGTAATGTAATCGCGAAAAGTTTCAGGCAGTATATTTCAACGAAATATCCATTTTGACCGCTTTCGAATGCAATTTAATGATGTTTCTGCTTGATATCTGTACGTAAGGACAGAATAAAAGACTCTTTCCCTCCAAAAAAATTATAAAACTGTTTTAAAATGAATTCTGAAGATAATTTTTCGTGGCGTCTGTATGAAGGTATGTATCTCGCAAAACTCAAAAACGAGTAGCGTCAAAACGTTGAAATTTTGTATATAGGACTACTATAACATGTAGATGTGCACCTTGTATTTTGGTTGCAATCCGCGGCGCCAAACGTATATAAATATAATTATAAATATATCCACTCTGTTACCCGGCTCAGTGATCTCGTTTTCTTTACACTTATATGTTTGTAAATTGTACATTTTTTGCTTTAAAAGTGATTGAATTATGTTGTTCTTATCTTCCGGTTCAGGTTTTTATGCCTTTCGTAAATCTGTATGCAATATTTTTAGAATTATCAACAATTTTAAAGTTGTTTAAGTGCCGCTAAGCCTAATAATTTTTTTTTGATGGCGGCCATTGCTTGTTTACATTTGAAACAGCAAAGTAGTGGATTTGTTGCCAATCTAGAGAAATGTAGATTCGCAACAACAAAGATAACGCCTTCATTTATTATTGCGAATTAAATCATCTTAATCCTTTCTGCAATTTTTTCGAGGAAATAAGTGTTAAAGATTTACTTAATTTTTTGTAATTTAGTTTTTAATAATTAGTAATTTAATTTTTATTAGTTAGTAATTTTTAATACAGATATTTTGAGTTTTTATGTATTTTTGCCTTGTCGCGAAGTGAGAACTGAATTAATTGAATGAAAAATACTCAATCGTCTGTGATAAACTGTTACGTTTTTGTTTTGTTTGCTTAATTTCTTTTATACATCGTTGCGCCAGAGTGTCGCTATAGTAAACAAATAGAGTGAATTTTAAAGAATGCATTTATTCTATTTTGGTTTATGCGCTGCCGGCGAAGTAGATTTAATTAAATACAAAAAGTTTAAACGAAATGAAAAAAAAAAAAAAATGTGTATAATTTAATATTCTATACAAGGAAGTCATGTGGTGTACACATCACATTTTTTTAATAATGCTTTGAACTTCGTTTGGAGCTTTATTGAAAATTTTACCTAAGTTGTTTGCTTGAACTTCTGCTATGTCGGATTCGGAGTAGAATGTGTGACTTATGTAGTCGATCGGATGCAGATATTGCACTCGGGTATTTCGGAGGGATTTTGCGGTTTTCCAAACTACATTTGGTTCTGAATGCATGTTTTCAAGGAGGTTACCCCAACTTCTGGATCTATGGTTAATAATTTCTTGTTTAATCTTTCTCGAAAGATAATTGAAGTGTGCTTTATGTCTTGGGTTTCTTGTCATTTGCCAATTTTTTCTTCTATTATTTCGTTGCTTAATTAGATTTAAAATGTATTCTGGAAGGTTTTTGCTATCTTTTTCTTACTGATGAAGGTAGCGTTTTTATTAGCGTCCTGAATCTTGGTATTAAGATTATGAATTGCGTTTTCTAATTCAGCGCAATTATTTATTGAGATTCTGCAGGGAATGCTAATAATGTGATGTTTGAAAATTTCCCAATTAACCTTTGTTGGGTTTTTTGCAGGCGTGGATAGAATCCATAAAAGTTAAATAGAACGGGTCTATGGTCAGAAGCTCAATCACCTTTGACTTCCAGATAAGGTGTTGCTGAAGTATTTTTCATGATAGTGATATGCTTTGCTGCCGTTGTGGTGATATCTTGTAGGAATATCTGGAGCAAGTATTCTAATATTGATCCTTTGGGCGAAATCGCTAAAAATTTGGCCATTTCTGTAATATTTCTGCTGCTCCAAATGTAGTTTTTCGCATTTACGTCGCCCGTTACTAAGGTGGGAAAATTAAAGTTTGTAATTTTATGTAAGTCCTGTGCTGTGAGTGCATTATTTGGAGGGTTGTAAGCAGCAATGATGAGGTAAGGCTCGTTGAATCCTGTGTAAATTACCGCGGCCGTTTTTTTCTAAATTTCCAGTATTGGGGATTTTTGAATCTGGTGCCATTGATATGATTTTTAATGATTAAGGCAGTGTCTCCACCTCTATTATGACTTCGGTCGTCGCGAAGAACGTTGTATCCAAGAATATTTGTTCTATTGCTTGGTTTTAAGTGCGTCTCGTTGATCATCATAACATCAACATTATATTTTCTCAAGTAGTTAATTATTTCTTGAAGTCAACTGTAAACGCCGTTTGCGTTAAAATCTGAGATTCTTAGAAAGCTTGTGCTAGCTGAAATCAGGTCCGGGTTACGTAAAATGTATCTAACATCGAAACTTGCATTTACTGAAGAAATTTGAACAGCGAAACTGATTTCGATTCGACGATGTTATGGATTTTTATAATTATATGTACACTTTGTTTTTATATTAATCAAAAATTATGTATAACCAATTTGATATTAACTAGTTTTTGTGTATTCTGTTGCGCTATACGTATTTTAAAATTAACAAACTTTATGTGTTGGAAATTGGAGGCTATTTTTTTTTCAAATGAAGCTGCGTTGCCAATTGAAGGCAGAGTGGTGGCTTTGGAATAGATTTTAGTTTCCCTTTATCTACTGTTCAGATTTGTTCTTAAATTGTTTTTCCTGTTGTTGAATTTAGCAAAAGCTCACAGGAACCTAATTCAGAAATTTCAAAAAGCACGTGTTGTGACGCGAGTTAACACTTGATATAAAACTGACGGAATTTTATGGAAATTCTAAAATCATTATCTAGGAATGTACTCACGAGAACGTCCACAAATACACATTCTTCAAGTGAAGCAAAATTAGCAGTTTGAAAATAAAAAGAAACGTTTAATTATGTTTGATTCAGGAACGATGTCCTAAAGCCCGACAGAAAGCTTATCAATTACATTATTTAAATAGCAATAAAGGCTTCCTGTTAGACTTTTAAATGTTAAAACGTAGGTAAACTTAATGTATTAATTATTAATACAGTTGTGTCAGCTAGTTTTCTACATTTTTTAACTTCCCGAAGATCTGTTCTTTTTTTTTTTTTTTTTTTTGTGATTCCACCTGGATCAAACTACCAGTATTCTGCAGTTTTACCTCGCGGCTGCTGGTGAATCTTACGCTATAAGCAATAAAGAACTAACATTAACTTTCCTTTTGCTCCAATAATACACGAAGCTTCATATTTATCCTGACATACAATCGAACAAACAAAAACTTTGCATGCTCGAATACTTGCTTGATAATTTCATCAACTGGCCTAAAGCGTATTCTATTCCTGATTAATCGTTTGTCACAGTAGCAGAGGTAATGATGCAACACTGGATTTCCAGTTTCGAGTAACTCTTCGGTTACATTCCGATCAAGGACGAAATTTTAGTTTGGCTGAAATTAAAGAGATCTCCAAGCTACTTGGTAACGACAAAACTCAAATGACATATGTACATTGCAAGTCAGACGGCATAAGCGATAAGCGATAGGCGACGGAGAACGTGGGCACTGTTCCTTTGCCATTACGTTAATCAAGTACAGCACCAGTTTCACCCGTATCTATAGTTGGCCAGTTGGTGTGGCCACACGAGAGCCTTACAAGGCTCCCAGATCCAGCGCCAGATTCACCAGCGCCTAGAGCATCCGGTGGGCAGTTGAACAGACCAATATGCCCCCAGGAGTTCACCCTCTTCCAATCGCCCGGGCCCAGCATTTATTGAAATAATATCAATCAATATATGGTCATACAAAGGGCTTTGTCAACATGGTATCACAGACTGTTGTTATTGTTACATAGGACTTACATGACGATGACCTGCTAGACATTCTTTCATATTACCTAAATAAAACATGCATAGGTATAAACATTACAATATATACAATTGTATATTGTACATTATGTCATACTTTGCGCTGTACTGTACCTTATATTACGTCCCATATTATATATGATACTTTACGTTTGTATATTTCACTAAATTACAATGTTCGTTTTAGCATACACACATTTTACAATACTTTTCATTACTTTATACATTGGCCTTACGTATTTAAACATAAAAACATACATTGAGAACATATTATACATGTTATCAATAATGCCCTATATAAATTGTATAAACCTGATATTACATTATGCTTCATCTTACATTACTTTAGCACATTACACGTTAGGCTTTACATTTGTACATTTTACTAATTTGCATAGTATTTATATTATTTGAAACATTACATTATGCAATACTTTGCACTAAACCGTACCTTATATTATGTCACAGATTATACATGATGCCTTACTTTTGTGTGTTTCACCAGATTACAATGTACGTTTTACCATACATTACATTTTACCATACTTCTCATTACTTTATACATTTGCCTTACATATTCAGACATAGCAACATACATTGAATACATTTTATACATGTTATGAACAATGCATTATTTAAAATGTTTTAAAACCTGACATTACATTACACTGCATCTTAGATTATTTTACATAGAAGCATTCATTTAATACATATTATACATGTTATGAACAATGCACTATTTAAAATGTTTAAAAACATTATACTGCATCTTACATTACTTTAGCACATTAAACGTTAAGCTTTATATTTGCACATTTTACTAATTTGCATAGTATTTACATTATTTGGCACAGATTACATTATGCAATACTTTGTACTATACCTTACCTTATATTACGTCACACATTATACATGATGCGTTACTTTCGTGCATTTCACCAGATTACAATGTACATTTTACCATATTTCTCATTATTTTATACATTTGCCTTACATATTCAAACATAGAAACATACACTGAATACATATTATACATGTTATGAATAATGCACTATTTAAAATGCATTAAAACCTTACATTTTATTATATTGCATCTCACATTATTTTAGCACATTATATATTAAGTTTCACATTTGCACAATTTACTAATTTGCACAGTATTTACATTATTTGACACAGAATATATTATGCCATACTACCTTATATTACATCACAAATTATACATCATGTCAGACAGCATAATAGAGAGACGCTTAATTGAGCAATTTTTAATAACGTCTCGCTGGTTTCCAGAAGGACTGGGACACGATTTTACCACCGTTCTAATTGGCCTATCGCGATGCTGTCTACAAGAATAGCGGCTATTCACAGTCACAGATAACTTGTGATCTCTTGATTGGTCGCCCTGTGGGTGTGCCTTCATCGACTGAGGAGTACATTCAAGATTTCGAGGCCTGGTTTGAACTGATGCACAGTTTTGTACGAGAGCTAGTCGACTTGGCGAAGGATAAGATGAATACCCGATACGACCCGAGATCGACATGGCATCGATTCAACGAAGAAGACGAGATGAGGTTGTGCAATCCGATTCGACGGATATTAGTCCAGAACTACAGACACCTTGGGCTGGTCCTTACAACCTTAAAGAGGCTGAACGCGTCGTAGTTCGGATACGTAAGTCATCAAATTTTAAGCCTAACGTCGCTCCGCTCATTACAACAGGCTCACTCCTTAGTACGGCCATAGTATGCAGTGTATATAATGTAAAGGTTATATGATCATGGTCCTTTCTGTTTCTAACTTTGTAAATTTATGCACTCATTTATTGATTTGTATTTGATTTATTTTAAGTTACTTATTGCAAATATTGTTTACGTTGTTCATTATTGTAATATTTATTATGGCATTGATGCTTTAGTTGTAAGTGTGGCTTCTTGTTCAGGAATCGTACTGCCCGGAACAGGCAATCCTTGGAAAGGGGGTAGTGTCACGAATTTTGTATTTAGATAGCTAATTTTCATAGAATTACAATTAAAATTACTGAATTTCCCTGCGCAATGCAGCGCAAGACAAATTTTAATAGAAAGCTATGTCGGAAAATTAAAATCAAAGGAACACATGGGGTACGTTAATCTCGGTATTCTATATTTAAATTGAGTAAATGTAATTGAACACTATGTTATCTGTAACCGTAATTCCAAATATTTTTCTATCCAGAAATCTCGAGAAGCAGAAAGTATGTGAAATAGCTCGCTCAGCCCCTTGAAAGCTACAAAAGACCGAAGAGAGAGCGTTTTAGTTAGTTGCTTAGTTATTGTTGTTGCGATTTGCTTAATTCTCCGTGAATGAGATATCTGAATTAACTTTCACTTTAGATAACGGTTTGCATTGCGTTATATTTTAACATTTTTAGCAGTTTGAAGTGTAACTAATGATTATACTGCGTCATATTGTGAACACTTATACGAATATCTCTGAGGAAAATTCAAGCGCTCTGATATATTTCTTATGATAAGAATATATTTTATTAACCTATTATCGGACTTGTATATTCATTTTATTACGAACTTGTACGCTCGCAAAAATATGTCCATTAGTAGAATAGTGTAATAGGTAAGACAGCAATTTCATCCAAATAGCAATCTAAAAAATTCTTGCCGAAGTAATCTTTTGATGAAATTATTTCTCAGATTTCTGAAGAATTCCTTAAATTTCGCGAATACAAATTTTTTTTCACGTTTACCAAGTAAATTCACAAATTTAAAAAATATATCTTATTATTGGTTATAATTTTCGTCATGCATTCTGCTTTATGTTTCATATTTAAATATATTTAAAACTCATTTTAATTTAAATCATGGAGATAATGTATTTCAGTTTTTTATACCTCATTGCCTGAATCTTAACTCTGGTTAACATTTACTTTAATCTTGAATCACAGAAATGAGGCTGAACTGTTATGTAAGCTCTTTAATCTGATAGGTATGTAGAGATTTCCATCACTCCATATTGTGAGAGCCGTTAGTTTCTCGAAGGAGAAAAATTACTAGGAGTCTAGGTAGAAAAATTACTCAGATTGCCTGCGAATAAAGTGTTATAGATGGGGAATCTGTCCATTTGTTAACGAAGAAAATCTAAACATTTTTTCTTGAAAATTAAAGGCGTAACCCTTGTGATGCAGATAAACATTTAATAGAAGTATATCGTGAATGCTTTTAAGTCCTAGAGGTTTTTAAATATCGAAAAAAACATTCATTTATTTCCAGCAGCAAACTTGGGTTCAAAAAGCAGTGGAAACGAATTCTGAATTTTGAACGAACATAAAACAGTTTCAGTCTTAGAAAATTTGTAAGAATTATTCATAACTTGCGTAAACGCCTACGTTTTCAGGTGTGCTATCCATCTTTTCTCATGCACTGATTTTCCTCAGATCAGAAACTTATGCAAATTTAAACACAGTGCGGTAGGTCTCAAAGGCTGGAATTCAGCTCGGCTTAGTGGAGTGTTTGCCACTGCCTCAATAAAAGATAGGTAGTTCCTGCAAAATCCAGCTGTGGGTAAAAAATTAGATAAAGCCTGTGCTAATGGCAAGCTGCGTAAGAGTTTAACCTATCAGATACTTAACGTTCAATTAAGCTTTGTGTTCATCAATATTTGAAATGTAACTATAAGAGAAAACAGCTTCATCTTTGTCATACTATTTTTATTACAAAAGGTCATTGATTAAGATTTATGTTGTATTTTCATATATGAACATCAAGAACGATTTAATAAGCTTTTATTTGGATTTGCACCAAACTTGCTTTTTGATTACAATTAAATAGTGGTTAAGTTACTAATTCTTCAACTGGTTAAGATAATTTTGAATGTTAATCGTTAGGTTGAGTGTTCAATGAGAGTTTAGCTTTGCAATAGGGTTTATACAAATTAACCGCACCTATTTTTTCAAATTAGGTTCTCGTGAGGTTCCAACTCAAGCGAACATAGTTTGCAAACTGGACTACCTCTATCCCACGTTAACAAAAACAATATGATTTAAGCTATTGATAACACACAGTAAAGTCCCTGGTCTATTTAGACTAGAACTACGTTAAGTTTTGTTTAATTTAGTTTAAGACAGCGAAGCACAATAGAGCTGTCTACCTAAGGGAAGGCACAGCTTCGTGGAGCACTTTCTGAGCGAAATGGGATCGCATACACGTTATCCATGGTGAAAATCACGAAACCGACCTAGCAGCCACACCATTCGTTTAAGTTCGAATCCAGGTCGCAAAAAGAAACAGGTACCCTAGAAGCTAGTTGTCTGAATCTAGAGGTACTGAAGCAAACTTTTGAGGCCGACGAATACATTTTTCATTTCGTTAATTAGCATTATTATGGCATTAATTTTTATGACAAGAATTTGCAGATATTTCAAGATGTTAATCATTTTGAGCCCAGTTTCACACTATTTTTATTTCCTTTAAATTAATTGCTCCTCAAAATCTAAAAATTGGGATATAAATCTTATTCAAAGATTTGTAGATACAGATTTAAAAATATTATGACTTGGCGTTTCAATAGTTTTAAAATATTATATTTTCATAATTCTATTTTAATTTTACAACGGTTTGTGTAATGCTGATTGAAGTTTGCAAGGACTTCCGTCATCAAATCAGTGTGTACATAGACTTGTTGTTTAACCCGTGAGCACACGCGCAGGGTATTTTTGACCCGACGCTTCCTATTGTCGGCAAATATTTTAGGAATTTCTCAACACTTGCACCTGCCACTTCCGGTACCTTGCTGGGTGATCTAGTAAAGAGGGTTTCTGGAAAAAAAAATTTGGAAGACGAGATTGTTCTGTATGTGCTAGTGGGTTGGGGTCATTTTTACCCGCCGCGTGTACTAACGTTTTGGAATTAGTTAACATTATGAATCTGTCTGATTACGAAGGGGAGTAGCAGAGAATGCGCGATCTTCTCGCAAATGTTTCGACCGACAGCGAGATTGAAGGAAGCTCAGATTCGGTTGAAGCCAGTGGACTTTCTGAAAGTGAACACGATACAGAAAGTGGATTTAGAGGACTCAGATTTAAGCGATGAAGACAATAACAAGGAATATTATCTCGGTAAAGATAAAACTTAAATGGATGGCAAGACCCCCTCCGACAAATGTGCGAAGAACAGCGCGTAATATTGTGTCACATTTACCGGGTGTAAAGACAAATTACAGATCCTTTACAAGTATTTTAGAATCTTTTTTAGTAATTTAGGATGATGAGATTATGAATATTGTTGTACAATGTACAAATATTTATACTGAATCAATTGAAAACAAATATAACCGTGAAAGAGATGCATTACCAACCAGCAAAGCAGAAATAAAGGCTGTTTTTGGTCTACTTTATTATGCTGGCGTTATGAGAGCTGCACACTTGAATGCGAAAGATCTTTGGTCTACAGATGGAACAGGAATGCAAATTGTTTCAGCTGCAATGTCAATTAACCGTTTCCATTTTCTCCTTAGGTGTCTTCGATTCGATGACATACATAGTCGTCAAGAGAGAAAAGAATTTGATAGACTAGCCCCAATAAGGAATGTGTTTGAAAGAATTGTTAATAATCTTCAAAAAATGTACTGCATTTCTGAGTACTGTACAATTGATGAGAGACTAGAGCCGTTCCGTGGAAGATGCCAGTTTCGTCAATACATCAAGAGCAAACCAGCGAAATATGGCATAAATATTTTTGCATTATGTGATGCCCGCACTTTGTATACACATAATCTTGAAGTTTATGTTGGTCAACAGCCTGATGGACCTTTCAGAGTAAGTAATAAACCAAGTGATATTGTAAAGAGACTTGTTGCTCCAATTTCTCAAACTGGTCGTAGTATAACTATGGATAATTGGTTCATGAATTTCCCTTTAGAATTGTTGGAGGAAAACAAGCTTACAAATGTTGGTACAATTAGAAAGAATAAGAAAGAAATTCCTAAGGAAATTTTACCACATAAGTCAAGGGTTGTACATTCCTCACTTTTTGGATTTTATGAGAAGAAAATTGCCTTAACGTCACACGTTCCTAAGAAAGGTAAATCTGTTCTAGTGTTATCTTCATTTATTTTTGATGATAGAATCGATTCGACAACGGGTGATTTATGTAAACCTGAAATGATTACCTTTTATAACTTGTCCAAAGGAGGCGTGGATACAGTGGATGAAATGTGTGGAACGTATTCAGTTTCAAGAAAGAGTTGTCGCTGGTCTTTAACAATTTTCTTTGGCCTACTAAATATCACAGGCATAAATTCATATACTATTTATAAATTTAACAACGCCAATAATTTATCACGACGAAATTACTTGAAGGAACTTGCTGTTGACTTAGTAAAAGAACATCTTCTTGAGAGATCAAAGAACGCAAATATACCTCAAACTATCAGAACTAACTCCAAAAGGCTCCTAAATTTACCAGATAACAGACCGGTAAAAAGAATGCGATAAACCCTTGTATAAGACCCATTCACTCATCATATTTTCTAATTGCTTAGCAAAAAGTGGTAATAAAAATTATTTTGATGAATAAATAAAAATAATTAGCGCATAACGAAGAAAAATAAATAAATATGCGAGCTATATTTTAAATCTCAGTAGTGAATTTTTAAGCCTTCCTTACTCAAAATTTTCAAATGTAAACATGATTCAAAATATTCATTTTATTGTCATTTAAGCACAGTTATGCAAGAAAAAAAAAAAAGGTTAATTTTATTTGTCAAATGTTTAAACGTTTCAAAATGGTTAAAAACGAATGAATGCCGAAATAAGGATACAAAATCGAAAGTAAGATTTTTTTCTTTTTACTGCTTTGAAAATTGACTTTTGAAACAAATAATATCTCCTGTTACTTAGAAAGTATTCAAAAAACACGTTTAGATCGAAATTTTGCTTTGAAATGCCCAGATGTTACTGAGAAGTTAGCGTAAAATTTAGGGTCAAATTGACCCGGTGCGTGCGGTAATGTCGTAGAAAAGGTTGCGTGTGCTGAAGGGTTAATTACGGTGACAAGTTCGGCCAAGTCGGCGAAAACTTTCTTAGCCTCATTAAGCGTGTCCGACTAAACGCCTGGAAAGCTACCTGCAGAGCCAGCTTCTTACCGTCCTATCAGCCTCTTGTCCTCGCTCAGCAAGATAGTTGAGTACATCATCCTCCAAAAAACCCTCGCTCATAATGAGCTCAATAATATCATCATTCCACAGTAGCATGGGTTCCGTAAGAAACATTCTACAGTGCACCAGCTTTACAGAGTCATCGAATTCATCTCGCAAGGTCTTCAGGAACGACAAACCACAGGTGCCATCTTCCTCGACGTAGCTAAAGCCTTTGATCGTGTTTGGCTGGAGGGCCTTATGTACAAAATGGTCCTGGGTTTCCCAGAGTACATCACAGCCATCACTTACTCCTATCTTAAAGATAGACACTTTATGTACACTGATAGCCCGTGGGGTAGAGTATGTGTAAACAACACATACTCTACCCCACGGGCTATCAGGGCCGGCGTCCCGCAAGGAAGCCTCCTTGAGCTCATCTACTATAATATCTACACGAACGATATCCCACAATCACCACACACCACTCTGGCAGTGTGCGCCGATGACACTTCAATTCTTTCAAAAAATGCATCTCCTGGCCCAGTTATACAAGCATTCCAATCACACATCCACACACTTGAGTCCTGGCTCAATGCCTGGAAATTCAAAATCAATATAGAGAAGTCCGAGGCCATCTGGTTTATAAAAAGGACCAGCATCGATACAGAAGACTGCATACTTATAAACGATATCCCTATCCAGTGGACTAAGCAAGCCGGATACCTTGGTATTACTTTAGATAGGCGACTCACCTGTACCCCACACATTACACAGCTTATTGCCAAGTTCCGTGACCGTAAACGAACACTTACCCCCTTAATTGGCCGGAACTCCGTTCTCTCTATAAATAACAAGTTGCTCATTTACAAAACCCTTTTGCATCCCATACTCTCTTACGCCTGCCCTGTTTGGGGATATGCTAGCTTTACAAATGTAAAGAAAATCCAAGTGTTACAAAATGTTACACTCAGACAAGTGACGAACTGCCGCCTGTTTATTAGGAACACGGCAGTTCACCAGGAGTTAGAAATTCCTACCATTTACACCTACTTTGCACTGCTTGCAGAAAAGTTCTTTAAAAATATTCCTAATGTAAACAATAGTACCATTCCAGTTCTATATTATGATTTTAACAATGTAACACATAGCAAACGACCGTTTGCGGTCCTCAGATATCTTCCATAGTGAATTTCCCTAAAGTTAAATACTTTTGTACACTCTCCTTTACTTATCTGTGTTTGTTTTGGTGTTGTTTTCCTGTAAATATTGTATATACTTTATTGTATATATTTTATATTATTTCCCACTTTGTATATTTAATGTTCGTTATGTAAACTACTGGTCACACATATGGACTCTTAAGACTCAGTGAGATTAAGCATTTTTTTTTCACTATTCTACATGCCATTGCTTAGC
Source organism: Stegodyphus dumicola (assembly GCF_044657685.1). NCBI lineage: Eukaryota > Metazoa > Arthropoda > Arachnida > Araneae > Eresidae > Stegodyphus > Stegodyphus dumicola. The sequence goes on along the minus strand of NC_140772.1, from coordinate 11,568,599 downwards.
CATGCGTACTACCTTCGTCAAGGCCTGCATTTACAGGGGTACTTTCCGTCGGACTCTTACATTGCACTCCCCCAGCTTTCCATGGTTCTGAACTTCCTACTTGAATTTGATCATCAAGTATTCGCAACTATACAAAATCGAAAATCAGAAGAATTATGCCGAGGTAGCGTCATAACGCGGGGACCAGTATTGCGATAAACTTATTGAGTTTGCCTGAGCCGAGTAAACGCCGGCGGAAAGCGCCTGTGCGTAGCTCTTATTTTCAATAACTGTATTGGCAAACGATTTAGGTTGGTGGGTGTAGTGGTGTATTTAATTATGGCAAAGCACACTAGGGCTATCTGCCTAAGGGGAGGGATGCCTTCGTAGAGGACTTTATAAGGGAAACTGGCTCGTATACACGCTACACATGGGGAAAACTACGAAAACACCCATGCAGCCAGCTCGTTCGCGGGATTCGAACCTCGGATCGAACTACCAGTGTTCAGTGACTTTATCGCTCAGCCGCTGGTGGGCCAATTTAGGTTGGTCAGCCTTTCTTTTAGGAAACTTCTCCCACCCCCTAAAACTGGAAGTGTGAGATTCGCCGCAGTTGGCACAGCAAGGCGTCTTCTGTTTATTATTTTTATCTGGGCAGTTCTTGAACTAATGTTCCTGTCCGCATTTTACACATTTTGGGGTATAATTACATCCGTCTTGCGTATGGAAAACTGCAGGGGTCCCTGTCTGCCTTTGTATTCCTTGAAATTAATTTTCATGTTTCCTAAATATCTCTCATAAGAAATCTTTTTTGAAGCTTCCGTGTTTGGGAGGGTCATCAGAAATAGCGATAATTTGGTAATTTCGTGGTTACGACGACGTGTCATCTGTTTGGTATCTTCAGTTTTATAGCCTAATCTTCCTAGCTCCTCTTTAATTTCGTCGATAGTAGTATCATAAGTCAATTCCCGTGACGGCTTTTAAACTCCGGTCTTGGGGGAGAACGGAAGAATGATGTCCTTCATTCTTTAATAATTTAATTATGCATCTGTAACTTTCAGCGTTTTCGGCATGAACTTTAACATTGCCCTGAACCTGTTCACCAATAAAACCTAATTTCCTTTCCCGAATGAATTTTTTTATGTCACTCCATTTATATTTAGTAAATTTTATCGTAATGGGTGGGATTCTGGTAGTTTGACCACTTTCGTTTTGTGGTTTTACATTTGTAGTAATGGTATCATCAGTATTGTTTCCTATTAACAATACTGATTATTATTATCTATATTAGGGTTATAGATGTGTGTTTTGTCAATTTGTTCCTTTACAGTGCTAATGTTAGCATCTGACGTAGCACTATTTTCATTCAAGTTTTTCTGCGATGAGATAATTTGTGTCTGCGTATTTAATTTGATCTTTTTGACAGTGTTTCTATAAATTTTTGTACGGACCGTTTGATTGCCTCTTTTTCTTTGTAAGTCACCATCAGAACTGATGTCTTTATGTAAAGTGATTTCTTCGTCTGCACTATTTTGGGAATCGATGTGTAAATTTATAGGACCGCGTGCGCGGCCATTGCCATAAAATGAGTTACTAGTTCCTTCTGTGGAATTGTCATGTTTGCGTTTAAGATCATCAGGATTTTTTGAATTCGTATTCGCCAGCGTGTTCATGTATTCAATCATGTCGAGCATGCTAAGTAAGAAATTGTGTATTTTCCCTTCAGTGTCGGTAAAAGCGCCATTGACATTCCTAACATGTTTTAAATCCTTAATTTGCTGCCTAACGGTGTCCACTAACTTCTCCATTTTCGCAAGTCCAAGTCCAAATCCAAGCAGCCAATTTAAATACGGAGTTCTGCGCCCCGGATTCAGGCCCACACGACGGTGTCCTGGCAGACGGATGGGCAGGTGGATGTACGCAAAGCCCCTGACTTTGCAAGCAAGAGAAAACGCGATAAATAAAATAGAATTAATTAAGTCTCCAATAATACTAAGACAAGCAATATATAGCAATTAGCAATACATATAACAATTATAAACTAAGCTGCCAAGCATATCAATCGATGCGTCGAAACACGTGGTCGTACTCAGTGAGCCGTGAAATCGGGCGAACACAGAAACCGGTCTGGTAGCAGGTGCAATCTCTACTCGCTCCGATTCTTCTCTCCGAATGATTAGCTAGAAACTCAAAGACAGAGCTAAAATGTTCAATGTTTGAAGGAGCGCTGAGGGTGAGGTAAGGGACGTGACTATTGGCACGTGGGTGTTTTAAGTTTCAACTCATTGATCTGGAGGAATCTTAATTTGCTGTACTGTGTCTCGTGAGTGGATGTCTCCTTATTTGTGGTGAGGACATTATACAGCATTTATTACAAACAGTAATATAATATGAGAATTAAGACGGATAAGATAAATTATATGCATTATTTACACTATATACAAGTCTCGATAGCATTTGAATATTCGTAAATTAGGTAACTTCAGGGAAGAATGCATGCAATGTGCTAAGAAGAAATACATTTTTGTGCTTTTAAATCGGTAGGAAGCAATAATGGAGGTATTGTGCGTCAGCAAGAATGGTGGTCATGAAGGTCGTTTAATATAATTCTTTTTCATTTTCTTCAAAGAATTTAGAGCTCCTCTTTTCGCTCCATTGATTGTTCCGACATAGCCCAAACCCTTTTCTTTCAGGCTTTCTACAAGTTCTATAGATGTAGAAAAACTATCACTTCTTCTTATCATTATCACTTGTTATATTCCGTCATGCCTTGAGGTAAGCCTTTACTAACCGAAAAACAGCATTTTCGGCAACACTTAAATCATTTGATTTGGAATCACCTTTTTCTAAATATGGAAATGCGTTGATTATGTACTTTGAGCTCTCATCTACAGCCAACAAAAATGTGTTGCCAAATTTATCCGGTTTATTTGGCATATATTGTAAAACTCTACTGCCTGTCTTTGACGGAAAAAGCTGCTTATCTACAGTAATATAATTTTCTCTTGCTTTGTAACACATAAAACAGATTTCTATAAAAATATTCTAATCATCTGATATTAATTCAAATTTATCACGTTTCAATCCATCCGATCTTGAAATTTTCAAATGCATATATCGCGTGATTTATAAAAATCTGTTCGAACTCATTGTTGAAAGGAAAAAACTGTGGCCCAAGTCTTTGACCAAATGCTAGTGACGGAGACTCCTTTTGCAGCTAAAGCTTCTCGAACATATAATATTGCAATAAAGGAATCCATTCCATCAAGAGAAGTTCTCCAAGCTTCATTATTTGCTTTTGATCTTGTTTCCACTCCTGTGCCTTTCTTTTTGAAATTCAAAAATTTTATCATTTATGAAAAGTCTCCAGGATGTTATAGGAATCAAGTAAATATTTCTGTTATCAGCAGTATTTCTTTTGGAGTATGGTGCAGGTCTCGGATTTTCTTTGGAATATTTCGAATAGGTTGTCGACCAGAAGAAATTGAACACTGCTGAAGTATTTTCCATATAGTTCGATCTTTTGCTTCTTTCGAATTACTTTGAAGGAATCACTTTCACTTCGAATCACTTCATTGCTCTGTCTAATTTTCTTATTTTTTTAACACTTTACAATTCTCTGTTGTTTTATGAACTCCTGAACAGCATTTACTTGGTATATTTTCATTCAGCTCGCTCTCACTTGAACTGGATGCGGAAGATGAAATTATATCCCATATAGTTCTTTCATCAGGTCTAACAAAAGTTTCATCATCATCAGATGCATTTTCGTCGCAATAATCATTTTCTGAAAGTTCATTTAGCAATTTCAATATTTCTTCATTCGAAAGACCTCTCCTGCTGGGTGGCATCCCTAAACGTGTTCAAAGCTGCAATGCCACTAATTTTTCTTTTCTTCCGTGTAGTTTACAACGGAGAAAAGATTATTTTTACTTACTTTATAGCATGTAACAGAGAGGAGAATATTCTACAACATTCCAATACATAGATACGGTAGCTTTCAATCTTAGAAGTTTACATATCTGCCTAGCAGGTGCACGCCATTTGTGTGGACACGCCCCCTTCCCATTTTCATCTTATCATAAAAAGCATATCCTCTCCTTATACTATTCTTCTGTAACTGTACAGAAAAATGCACAGTTGAAATAAAAGAAAAAACATTACCTTGTTCGGGTCAGGTATGACACCCACTATGGTAGTTCTAAGTATACAGACATGTAAATAAAAAGCATTCGTTGGAATTCAACTAAATTCGTTTTAAGGCATTTTACTGAATATTTAGGAAAAGTCCCAAGATCTGAAAGTTTAATTTTGAAAACCTGCTGTGGACTGAGCCAAAAACAACATCTTGTGTCGCAGATGACCCCCTTGGTAATTCTAATCTTAATTACTTAGAACTTTATAACGTATGGAACCGGGGCCTTCTATCTTAACTCAAGTAATATAGTTATTCTTAAATTACAAATTCTAGTTCACGTTCAAGCTTGGTTTGAACTGGCACTACAGTTAATGTTATTCCACTTCAAGTCATGACGTCTTAAAATTTCTACGTGAACACTGGTAGTTCGGTCCGAGGTTCGAATCCCGCGAACGGGCTGGCTGCATGGGCGTTTTCGTGGTTTTCCCCATGTGTAACGTGTATACGAGCCAGTTTCCCTTAGAAAGTCCTCCACGAAAGGCATCCCTCCCCTTAGGCAGATAGCCCTAGTGTGCTTTGCCGTATTCTCAATACACACACGTTTAAAATTTCTACGTTTTATTTTCTCCAGTCTGTTTTCAGCACGATCTTTGATTTCTTTGCGTAGTATCACTTCAGTCACTTCTTTAATGCAGTATCAAGACTTTAGTGATCTGACCTCTCAATAAAGAAATCATTATTTCTTCTAAAACGATGTTCATCATGACTTTAGCGTGGTGAGTAGTGGTTGTGTCATAGCTTGGCTGACCTATTTGGTTAGGTCTCAGAAATGATTTCATTATGTCAACGATGTACTTCCTTACAGCTGCTTGCTTGCCACGGATTTTATCGGTTTATTCATATAAATGGGTGAAATGTATTGTCTTACATTTCTTACTCTGAGTGAAGACTAGAAGATATTTTTCCCTCCATAAGAACTACCTAATTTAGTAGGAACACGCGCGCTTCCTTAACTAGTTGACGAAATGTAGATTGAGAAGGTGCCCTTCTGATCAACGGTCATTTGGGATCCTTAATACGTAAGCACTGATTGTTCATCTCTATTTATTTTTATTGCAGTTTGTATAATAATTACTGAAGCCTCAGAGAACTTCCAGTGTTATATTCGTGCACACATTGATTGCAGACATGTTCATCAAAAAATTTAATTTCAGAAAAGTACCTTGTAATAAAATGGAGATAATTTTTTTTACAGTCAGAACCAAATTTCGTACCTGGTTGTGTCACGTAAATTATGTCAGATTTGTATAGATTCATCGAAAAATGTTACAACTGAGGCTGTGTTCTGCAGTGAACCTCGGAAATATTTCGTTTGAGTTGCTAAACAAATGCGTGATATTCTCGTTCATTGTTATCGATCAATATTTCTACGTTTTTTTTTTCAATATTAGCATTTACCTCTAGTAACGTTTTAAGAAAATCTGTGATAACTCTTTACTAACTTTTAAACAAATGAAAAGCTTTTAAGTCTATTTATGCCTTAATAGGGAGACATTCAAAATTACAACTAAGTGCTAAGAGAATTCTCTATCTTCAAGCAATAAGACCGATTTTATTGTACGCAGCACCAGCATGAGCCGCTACAGCCAGATTTTGCAAAGATTGCAAAATAAATTTCTTAGAATTATCACAGACTCACCGTGGTTTTTAAGAAAGACTGCAATACATCTTGGAATGAAAATCAAACCATTAGATAGCGAGATCTTAATTGCCTCACATAATTTCAACACCAAATGTGATAATCGCGAAAATGAAGCTGTACGTAGCATAGGAGATTTTGACTATACAGTCATTCAACGCTGCAAAATACCAAGAAGGATACACCATAGCGAATTATGGTGATCGATGTACATAGTGAATTTAATGTTTTTTCTACTTTTCATTGTTTACTCTTATTTTTCTTTACTTAACTATTGCTTAATTATTGCAAAGCTATATGGACTTTGCGCCCCCGGAGGCAGGACTTTGATTTGTATTATGTGTATAAAATTTCAAAGTTTGGTCAGTGCAACTATGCTCCGCCCATTACTGTTATATACCTCAACTATTATGCCCCACACTATTCTGTTGCTCCAAGACACGGAGGAAGGAGGACACTCAACCGTAGCACCTACGAAGAGAAAGTTATGCCAAAGTTTTTATGCTACAGATGTGTTAAATTTCTTTTAGGACGTGAAAGTTATGCTTCAGATGTTAAATCGCTATTTTGCCCAAGTTATGCCACTGTTACATACTGCCACATTGGATGTCATTCAACACTTCAAGTGTACAGGTTTATTCCAATATTTGGAATTTTATTTTCACTCTTAGGATTCCTACTAAGAACAGTTATAGATAGGTAAAGACTTCAGGGTCGTATACCTATTGAATAAGCGAAGACCTAAAACAAATGAATAAAACTCATACCAGGTTGAACTCTGCAATACTTCGCAAATTTAGTTCTTCAAATTTCAAATTATTTCATCAAAAGTATCTGATGTTAACATGTTTAGATTCTATAAAGACATGAATTTTTAAAATTGCATTTACAGTTCGATATCACAAACATTATGAATAAGATTATAACTATTTTGTTAGCTACTGGTTTTTTCGTACGTCCTTGAGCTCTATGTAGTGTAACATTACAGAAAACACCATTCTATAATCTGTTTACTTCTGAACTTCTTAAATCAAACTGCTTTACCTATTACAGGGAGAGCGGTGGCTTTAAAATAAATGTACATCTCTTACGTCTACTGCATGGTTATGCCTCTAAATTGGTTTTTCTGTTGTATGTTCCCCAAAAAGCTTCAGGAACGTCCTTCAGAAAACAGATTTAGAGCGCGTGTGACGATGATTTGACATTTGTTGCGTAATTTACGGAATTTTAAAGAAATTCTGAAAGCCCTTATGAAAAGAACATTTTCAAGATATTACGTAAATGCGCATTTCTCAAGTGAATGCGCCTTTCTCAAATTACCAATTTCGGAACTTAAATATTTTTTCGAAAACTGATAAAAAATAATGTTTACACTTTGACATTATGCCTATTATGAAATAAGTGTAACCAATTTGATACATATTAATTTTTTCGTATATTCGTTCGCTAAATACATTTTAAAATTTACAACAGATACCCTTCGACTTCAACAGCTTCCTTCTACGATCTGGTATTCCAAGTTCACAAAACCGACCAAGAGCCATTGTGGGCCAAGACTACAGCATCCAAGGTCCGTGAAGTGAAAAGATTTGCGCATGCGTCTTACCTAAACGTCGGTTCAGGCGCGATGCAGACGCTTTCTTGGGTACCCGCGATGACTTTCGCTATCTCAGTGTAACTAACTTGAAGATTTTCGAACACATATCAGGTCATAAGTCACTTAGTGATCGGTGAAGTCCATAGTCATGGAGAAAGCAATTATAGCATAACACGAGTAGTGTGGTGTGATGTATTTAATTATGGCAAAGCACACTAGGGCTATCTGCCTAAGGGGAGGGATGCCTTTCGTGGAGGACTTTCTAAGGGAAACTGGCTCGTATACACGTTACGCATGGGGAAAACCACGAAAACGGCCATGCAACCAGCCCGTTTGCGGGATTCGAACCTCGGACCGAACTACCAGTGTTCAGCGTGTTTACCGCTCGGCCGCTGGTGGGCTCCATAACACGAGTAACAAGTAAAAGTTCAAACCTCATAGTTCATCAGAGATGTACGAGAAACGAAGCGAGACTAAGCGCTATCACAAACTGCAGAATGTCCGAATGAGGCGATGAGAAACTGGAAGTAGCGAGTGGTTGGTAGAGTGCGATGTATCAGTGTAAGCAGATGATAAAAGAAATGCCAGTGATTGCATAAAACCATTTCATACAATTAGTTTGTGGTACTAAATAATATCTAAAAATATGCAATTAAAAGATACACAACAAGGGGAAGCAAAAAGCATAAGGACATGGGTAGGATAAAAAGTACAATGAGGAAAAATGAGAGAAATAAAATACTTATAAAATACATAGTGACAGTGTATATACATACATACTGACAAAATAAAATACATAGTAACATAAAAATTAAGAAATGTGTTTTAGGGCCACCTTCGGCCTCTTCCTGTTATCATGAGAACAGTAATCATAACTTAAGATTGGAATTATACTGTTCTATATTAAGTATAGAACACTATAACATAAGTCATTTACAATAGGTACTACTAAACATCATCACTGTGTAATACAAAATTCATGTTTATGCCGATAAATATCTGGAAATTGTGTGAATATGTGCAAACATAAGTAAACATTTTCTAGTAGGAATAATCCAAGTGAACGTATATCAATATAACCAGACAATAACGGGGGAAATAATTGGTAAAAACATATCTTTATCATGTATAAAATTTCAGAGTTCGCGGATGGGCCCCATCATACAAAATTTGGATACTTGATACAGGTGGTGCAAAACAAAGACAGGATAACTATCACGAGGCCGGGAATAATTACTACAAGTCGGGAAATTCATCTGTGAGAAGAAAAGAAAGTAGGAGATAAAAAATTAGTAGAAAGCAACTGTTTCGGAGGCCAGGCTTCCCTCCTTTCTGCCGCTTCCACCGGCAGGACACCGGTCTTCCCAAATCCACAGGCCATTCTTAAGTCAGGAAATAAGCAAGAATTATTGTATCAGTACGTCTTTCTTCTGTGCAGGTAGTTTAAAAGTTCGTCACATCCTCGTCTCGGAAACTGCTGCCCTCCACGCTGTACCGTAGAAGTGTCATCTTTCTAAATAAATATCTATCTGAACTTTCTTTTCTCCGTCTCTCTCGTCCCAACTGCCCAGCAACTTTTGTACCTGAAGAGATCTTTAAACTACTGCGCTCACAGTCAGTGCCGAGGAATTCTCAGTACACATATTTTGTGTGCAGTTTAAGTGTGCGGAGTATGGTATTTTCTCTTTCTACAACGAGATGGAGGAGGACGAGTCCAGACACGAAAATACGTTCAAATAAAGTTATCTTTAGGCGTTAACAACAGAAAACCAAACAGTGGAAGGAATTCTTTATGAGGAAAATTGAATATCTGACATTTTAAAACATATTTTTGTTTGGGAATTTTATGTTTAACATAAATTAATATAAAAAGGCTAATAAGAAACTCAAATTTAAATAAAGAAATACCTTACCATTTAAATCAAATTGAAAACAGAGTTAGGTACAATAGCAGTTATTCAATGGCGCTGAAACTAAATGCAATCTGCAATCGCATTTGACGAGTATACATATCTACTGTAACCTAAAAGATACGCTAGCTTACTAAGACACGATCTGAAATTACTCGTTAAGCACGAGTACAGATGAAGGAATACATGAATATTTTGATTGTGAAACGTCAAAAGATTATGAACCTTCGAAAAGCTAATACAGATTCGCAAATGCGACTAAAACTATAATCTTTCGATTTTCCATAAGTTGAACGTAATCAACTAAGAATGTTTTAAAGAAGCGACAGTCTTATTCAAAATTGTTTCCAACTTTTAGTTTCAGATGAAAGAGGTGGTTATGCATATCTTTCAAATTTTAAGGATTTAAATAAAATTTACTAAAAGGAGGAAAAACAGCGAAATTTTTTTGCTAATGTTAAATGTTATGCGTTGAATCTAAAATTTAAAAATGTCCTTTAAAAAATGTGACCTTGCAGTTTGTAAAAGCGCCAAAATTTATTAATTAAACCAAAATTTATTAGTTTCGTCTTCAAAATAATTTGGCAGAAAATGTATTTTACTAGGAGTTTAAATTTCACATTTTTTCCCGATCATTTTAAACAGCAGAGGAAAGGAGAGGATTTTTTTTTCAAAAGTCGTTACTGATAAACGATTATTATGAAAAATTAAATTGTCCCCAGAAGAATTAAAAAGTTGACGCTCGAGTCATATGTAACAACATTGCCAAATGACACATACTAAGACAAACGTTGGAATAGCGGTTCTTAAATTGAAGTACCGGGACTCTTAGCGGTACTTCAGGGCATAGACATGGGTACGTGAAAACGTTATCACTTATAGTAGAAAGCAATAAATGCTGACCAGAACCCAAAATATACTGAAAATTTAAATTTTGTACTGGTGCGAATTTAACTTGTTGCGGTGTGGAAATTACTGACGAAATGCTTTTAAAAGCAGTATAATAAAGTGTAGTAACTTTCGCCTGCGCAATGTCATGTTACTCGATTTCGTATGTATCATATCTTGCCATTTCCTTCCCTTTATATCCTACCATATCGGACGCGGAAACGGTATTTTCAGCATTTACTGAATAATCAGTTCATTTAAGTTGTTCTCATTTTTAACATCCTATTTGAACGATGCTTGTGGGAGACATCTGTACGTATGGAGAATAAAGGAATCTTCTTTTCCAAAACGGATTGTAAAATGGACTTAAATTGGATTGAGAACAGATTTTTTTCGTGATGTCTGTACGTACATATGTGTGTATGTATCTGACATAACTCAAAAACGAGTAGCCGTAGAACGTTGATATTTTGTGTATGGTATGCATGCAATATTTTCAGAACAACAATTTAAATGTTTAAATGGCGCTAAACCTAACGAGTCTACTATATGTTTACATTTCAAACGCTTAGTAGAACAGTGAATTCAGACAGTTGATGCTCCTAATTCAGTGTCTTTTTGCAAGTGAGACCAAATGTTAACTTTAAATTTTTGGCACCGAAATATGAGTCTCTTTTCCCGCTGGTCCAACTGCTTGTTTTTGCGTAGGAACTTCAAATGTACAAATTGTTTTAAACTAAAATGGATGTTTTTTGTTTCTTTGTATTTTACAAATTTACTTAAAGTGTCCTGAATTTTGATGTGTTTTTGCCTTCTTGCGGAGTGAGAACTGGATTGATCGAAGGGCGTATGAGGAAGTCATACGATGTCTACATTGGATGTTTTCAAACTCTGATATGAAACTGAGTGCGAAGCTTTGTTTTAAATTCGTGTTCTTGTGAAGTTATGAATTTTAAAGTGTTGATTATATAAAAATGGATAAATAACTAAGAACTAGTTCTATGCACGGCATAGAATTTATTTGTCGCAAATAATTTCGGTTTAAAGTATGTGTCAAGTAATAAAGTCTGCGATTAACTAGAAATGAAAACTCGTTTGAATCGTTTGAAATCACTCGTTTGAATTGAGCTTGAAAATTCACAAACGGTTTCAAGGATTTGCATGGCTATGCGTCTGACAAAAGGGGCAAAACTTTGTTTAATATACTCGAAAAGTTACATTTCTAGGGAGCATCAATTGAATAAAAAGGAGACCAAAATATTCGAGACAGTTTACAAATTCTTGTCAAAGATATTGCCTTCAGGTTACAAACGAGTGAACTTGAAACATCCTCGAAATGTCGTTCAAGCAATGTTTACTCAAACTAAGTCAGAAAGACAAATAAATATCAGAGCCTATCGATGAAAATCCCTTTAAAACATTCCCGAAATTGAAATGTTTCTGAATCTCCCTCGGAAAAAACTTACAAATTTCTAACTTTATTCATTATAGTTTATTAACTTTATTGCATTAAAAAATAAAAGCAATGTGAAGATATATTACGAGGGTACTGAAGAGTGCCAGTGGGTTCTTATATCGGAAAGAGTTTTAGGTAATGTGGGTCGGTAGGAGGTTAGGGGTAATTCATAATCACAAACTCCCTCATGGTGGGGTAAGCGAAATGATTATGTCTCAATAAGTGTTACGAGAAAGAAAAAAGGTTTGGAAGCATTATCTTCTTATTAAAGGTTGGAACAGTTATCTGGAAATTGAGATAGCAGCAGTTAACTATTAAAAATATTTATAATGCCTATTAAATATATTTTTAATTTTTCTTACTTTAGACTTCCATTGATTCGATTGGTTAAAAAGCGGAAACTCTGGTAATAGATGATTTGAATATCCCGTTATAAAACAAAATTTTCACCTGATCACCCTCACATGTAATATGATTCTGTGTAGCGGGGTGAGTATCATAATACAGAGAGTATCTGCTGTAACAATATTTAACTATTTCAGTTTAGTAAACTTTCGCATAAGATGGTACCATTTTGCTCAATATCATATCAAATACTTTTACACTAAATGCCTACAAATATCTGTAGTCTAAATTGCACTCCCCATTTCTAAAACTTTATAAAGTATTAAAAAATACAAAAATTCATTCAAATGTCATTCAATTCCTGAACTAAAGCGAAATATATTTCTTAAACTGAAGCGGAGTTACTATTTATTATTTGCATTACTTTATTTTACTATAAACTATCTTTTCTTACTATAAATTACTATAAAATTAACAGCAGTGGAAAGCTTTAAGCGTAACCGCCCGTTCCGCGTCCATTGTAGCAGCATCAATTATTAATTATATTGTATCGCAAATTCTAGTTTCAATGTTGAATAAATTTCAGATATATATATGTAATGTTTTCAGTTATTCCAACACATCGTGGCGAATGGTGAGGCTATTCCATTACACGTTCTTGCAGATGGTTGACGAAACTGGGGTGATTGAAACACGGAGAAAAATGACGAATCAGAACTTTTCACTTTTAACAGCAAGCATATCTTTATTTTAATTTAGAGCAGTATTCAGTAATTGAAATATTAGATACGACTGTCTTTAATACGTTACAACATTCTAACAAAGAAAGAGGAGCATAGCGGAGGAGTTAGCAGAACGAAGGCGAGAAGGCATCTGTAGTTACACTTTTAGAAGCAAATGTCCAGATATATCTAGTTGCATGATCAATAATTATGTGAATATACTTTTTAGTAGAATTATAATAATTTAAACCACCTACAGTATCAATAGATAATATTTCAAAAGGTTCACTAACTGATGGTAAATTTTGCATTAAACCAAATTTCTTTTGTTTACTTTTCTTATTAAACTGACATACTTCACAATGTTTACAATAATTTCTAACATCTTGAATAATTCCTGGCCAATAATATTGTGGAGATAACAAATTTAGCATAGATGATACACCAATATGACCAAATTGTATATGGGCCTTTTCAAGTAACTTCGTACGTAGAGACAATTTTGTACAATCCCTGTTTTTTGATAGTTAAGACATCATTCATTTTCCTATACATAGTATTACAAACATTATCTAAATTTTGATATTCTTTTATTTCTTCTAATAATAATAAATGAACTTGCAATCTTAAATGTTGACACATAGGATTTCTAGTGAGCGTATCAGCTTCAACATTAGTAGATCCTTTTTGATATTTTATATCAAAATCATACATAGATAATTTTAAAGACCACCTAAATAGACGACATGTAGGGTGTTTTATATTTTTAAGCCAAACTAAAGCAGCATGATCAGTATGTACAGTAAAATGGTTACCATGTAAATAATAATAAATTTTATCAATTGCATCAATAATAGATAAACATTCCAGCTCAGTAATGGCATAATTTTGTTCATAAGATCTTAATTTTCTAGAATGAAAAGCAATTGGATGTAAACTACCATCAGGATGTTCTTGTTTTAAAACAGCACCAACAGCTTCTTTGGACGCATCAACAAATACATGACAGGATATTTAGAATTAAACTTAAGTTAAAATAGGTCTAGAAATCAATGCATCTTTTAATTTTTGAAAAGCTTTTTGACATTCATTAGTCCAATTATAAGGAGTATCTTTCTTAAGTAAATTTGTTAATGGGGCTCTAATTTTAGCATAATTTTGAATAAATTTATGATAAACGTTAATACTTCCTAAAAATCTTTGTAATTCTTTGACATTTTTTGGAGGTTGCAATTTCTTAATAACCTCTATATTTGCATTACTGGGCTGGTATTTACCTGCTTGAATTTCATATCCTAGAAAATTTATTTTTTCTTTAGCAAAATTACATTTAGATTGTTTTAATTTTATATTCTCTTTCTCACATATATCAAATATTATTTTAAGATGATTTAAATGTTCATCAAAATTTGGAGAGAATACTATAATATCATCAAAATAATTTAAAGCAAATTGAATCTGATATTTGTTTAAAATTTGTCTAAGAGCTCGTTGGAAAACAGCTGGGGAATTTTTCCAACCAAAAGGTAATCTAGTAAACTCATACAGTCCAAAATTTGTAGTGAATGCCAATTTTTCAGTATCCTTTTCATTTAATTTTATATGCCAATAGCCTGATGCCAAATCTAATGTAGAAAAGATTTTTGCATTTGTTAATTGATCTAAAACAGCATCAATTCTAGGAATAGGTTCAGAATCAGTTTTAGTAATTTGGTTAAGCTTCGTGAAATCAATACACAATCTGCTTCTGGACTGCTCATCTAGCTTATAAGTTACAGGAGCAGCATAAGGACTATAAGATGGTTTAATAATTCCAGCTTTTAACAATTCATCTATTTGTTTTTTAATTTCACTATTATCTTTAGGAGATGCTCTATATGGTCTATAGGCTATTGGTAATTCAGAAGTTAATATAACTCTGAGAGGTTCAACCCTTATACAACCAACATCATATTTACTTTTTGCAAATATATGATTATAATCATTCAACAATTTCTGTAATTTACTATCAGAATTTTTACTATTATCAAAATAATTACCACAATTTTTAGTAGTAAGATCGTTTTTACATACAAAATTTTCGCTATTATCAAAATATTTACTAGATTGTTCAGCACTGATATCATTTTTACATACATAATTATTTTGGAAAAACTTGTCTACTTTAACATTTTTACTTACCTGTTTTCCAAGCTGATACACTTCATAATTAGGAAAATTCAATTGTAATTTAAATAAGGAAACACATGGGGATGAAAGCAATAAATAATTCAAATTTGAATTTACTACATAAAATATCACATTATTTTCTATTTTACCTACTTTACACTTTACTTTGATTATTTTCTCTATATGAACTTGACTAGATATTGAAAATATTTTATCATGGGATTTCACTGAAATTTCTCTAAATTTATCACCAATTTTGTTAAAAATTTTTTAACGGTAAAACGTTAATTTGCGATCCCGTATCAATAATACTGGGAATTTTTTCGTGTCCAATTTGGACATTCAATTCTCTTTTAGGAACCGTGTTATAATTAATAGCAGGTAATTGTGGATATCGAATTGGCCGATACGCATGCTGTAGAAGTCGGTATTGCACTTTTTGATAATTAAAAGGTCTCACACTACGAAAACTTTGATAAGGAGTGGCTTGCACTGGTCTGGGATATTAGTACCTCGGAACAGTTTGCCTTGGAGAAACAAATTGGTAATTACTATTTCCTAGACCATCCAACGGCATCTGAACTGGAAACAGTTTCCTAGCAAGAGTAATCCAGTCTTTCGGTATGTCTATGTTTTGAACTGTTAACAGCATTCTTTGAGACTCAGGAAGTCCTTCCGTAAGTGCTTCCACCATTGTGGAATCAGTTAGTTTCAAGCTGGCTCCTAATTTCAACTTATTACGAAAATAAACATCAATATTATTAAATTTCTCGTATTTTAAAGACACAAAATCACTAAAAGTAACCGATTCCGATGTTGTGAAGTATGTCTCGAAAATATCCTTTATGTTGTTCCAGTCTTTATCTAAACAATCACGTAAATAGAGGGCTAAAGCCTCTCCTCTAATACACTCCGAGAAAACAAATTTCTTTTCCTTTTCTGGAATGTTCTTTGCGGCACATTTCTCTTCAAACAATAGAAGATATTTGTCTATTGGAAAATTTGTACTTGTGCCATCAAAAATAGGGAATTGAAATTTCACTGTATCCACAACAGCTACGGATTCTTGCTTATCAGTTGAAATTTTTGCCGTTTTTGAGCGTGTTAGCATTCCAATCACAAAATCTTGAATTTAAGAGTTCGTATACACATCAATATGAACACTAAAATCAATCTAGAAGCACTTGATAAAACGCATAACTTTGGAGGCGAGGTAAAATACTTAAGCATCGCCGGAAAAGAAGTAAAAGCATAAGACGATCACACACTGTCCTTGACCCACTGTTCAATTTAGAAGCGCGTTAGAAATAAATCCAGGAGCTTTTTACCCACGTAGAGGATAAATCCTGCCGGCTAATTAATAACTGTAATGTTTTTAGTTATTCCAACACATCGTGGCGAATGGTGAGGCTATTCCATATATATATATATACCAACGCATTAGTATGTAAAGCCAGAAATGAGTTTGGATGTTGGATGTTTTTTTCGGCAACAGAAAACGCTTTACATGGGTTTTAATAATTTGGGATCTAGCAAAAACAACACTCGCGTTCGAGGAATGTTTATTCGCGTTTGCGTTATGTTTATTTGTCTCGGTAGTCGTAAAAGGTAATTAACGAAAACGTACCTGAGGGCAGACGAAAGGGAGAGAACAAAGTTAAAGAATTTCTTGTAAAGCAGTTGGTCAAATTACCGCAAAATTAAAATTGCGGATAACTTCGGATATGGTTTTCCTGTGATTTTAACGTTCGTCAGAGATCATTCTTTTCTTGGTGGCGCAATTTTAATCGCCAGCAGTGTAGTTAACTCCTTCTGTTGAATAGAGCTACTTCTTTTCCGCTAACGACATCTGGAACTAATTTTTGCTGTTAAACAAAATCGGAACCCGACTTATTTTAAAAAATAAAGTAAAATAAATCGTGTATATAAAAATTTTAAAAAAGTATCAGAGTAGACAAATATTTTCAACATAAAATTTTGCTAAACCCTTAAGAGCAGGCGCACACTCATGGTCGTAGAATAAACTGCGTTAAGTCTTTTACATTTCCAAAAATTTAACGTAGTCTCTGAGTCACATTTTACGAAAAAAAAAATCGATTTTTTAAAGACAGCTATCCTAGAAATAGATCGTTATTCATAATTAAATGTCTTCGACACTTTAAAGCCTTCACCAATTCTTTATCTCCTCAGGTTAGAAACATTAGCCGGGTTTTAACCACCACTGATTTAAAACTAACCAAAAATTGGCTTTTCGAGACACCTTCCAAAGCAAGAGGCAAGAGGTAGTCTTTTAGGATAATTTCTTCATTATTAATCGCTGTCGCTTACATAAAAACCGATGAGAATTCGAATATTAAAATTTAAAAAGCTTTGAACAAAATTTAATCATGGACCTTATAAGAAATACACTAACCCTAATGGGTTTTCTCCCTCGTCTAACGCGTTCCCGGCTGTCACCTTGATCACATCCGAAGGAGTAGGAACGACTTGCAGAAATTTAACAGTTGTTGCCTATTGCAGCGTGTATAATTGTCAAGAAAAAGCTGGTTGTACGGCCTCATTTCCCAGATTAGAAATTATCCATATTTTTATTTTTGAAATTGAGATTTATTTTTAAAATTTAGCATATTTATCAAGCACAATTAGCATTCCAAATAATTATAAGGCTCTTGCATGCTTTCAGGGCTGGATATTTTTTTTAGTGTTTTCTTATGCTGTAAGGAAATTTGTAACTACTTCTTTTAGAAAATAATATTTTATATCTGAACTAAAAGAAAATTTCAAACAAACAATTTTCTCTTGCAATTTTTATGCTTTTTATTGGTGTAAATAAGTAAATAATACTAAAATATTTAAAAACGAATTTTTGAAAGTTTTGTTTAAAATTCTAAATTGTGATGCTTTTTTAAAATTAAAAATGAATATTATAGCCAAATTTCCATAAAGGAATTTTATTTCAATTATATTTCATAATACATCATAGTGATAAACACTTTTGATTTCTTAAAAATTTTTATACATTTAATTCTAATTTTAAAATTGTATTTAACCGCAATAATTAATTTGGCTTGTATTTTGTAGTGATTATTTTTTAAAATTTATTTTTAGTTCTGTATAATTTTTTTTTTATTTGCTGTTAATTTAATTTATCAGCCCAAAGGCACGGTAGCCTAGAAAGGCTGTTAGTTTCGAAGCGGCATTTTGCGCTGCTTTACTATAAAGGTCCGTGTCTCCTTGCAAATTGTTGTTACCAAATATTATCGCCCTGTATTATATTTAAAGAAATTAAATAATGAAGAATTTTCATGAATACATGTATGTTTCTCGCACTGTGACAAAAAAGACAGTATCTAGAGCCATCAAATTTTGAATAATGTAATCCTCCACCCGAACATGGGCATCTGGACGGCCGAATTTCGAATTTGTTTTAATCTATTTCATATTTTGTAAAACTTTAACGAATTTTTGATTAACAAACTCAACGAGTTCAGAGCAAGCACTTTACGGAAAATAACAGTTTTATCTCCAGTGCGGAAATTCTAAGGATATTCTGTTTTCAAATGTATGTGGTTTACGGGCGAAGAACATGATATTCAATAAATATAGGTAGCACACAAAACTTAAAATAAAAAGGTTCCTTTTGTGCGTAATATAAAATCTGAGTGCTTCTAGATTTTATTTTTATTTTTTTCCCCGTTCATTACGCTCAGAAAATTTTATGCTCCGAATTTTATGAATTATTAAAATAACTAATCCACTTTAATGTTAATAATTTAATGATCATATAATCAAATAAATATGATGGTTTTTTTAATGTTATTATAGTTTTGAAAATCACTGCCTGAAAATGGTCATTAAATTTTTTAAAAAAAGTTATCAGATCTTGTTTAATTTTACCTTATTTATTTCAAAGCATCAAGTACTATCAATCTTATTTAATTTTATGTTATTTGTACGCAAAATTAAGTTCATAAATTTTATGCCTAGAGTTTTTACCGTTTTACCAAAGTAAAGATGTTTATAGAAGAATTATGCGTGAAAAAAAATGCGCGAAATGCAGTAAAAAGTGCTTTAATGCGATATATTAAATCCTATTTGGAAAAAACTGTGGCTTTCATATCCTCATCATATACAACGTATGACATTTAATAATTAAAAAGTGTTATGTGATACAAACGCCATAGGTTTCAGTGTTAAAGTAAACCAGGTCGTCCCTACTCTTTCTTCCGACATGTCGGTGACGCGCGCCCCGCCTACTGGGTTAGTCTATCTCGTATAAGGTCCATGAATTCACTAGGCAAAGGAATAAAAGAGGAAAATAGTCAAATGTGTTTAATGGGATATTATTTGAAGTTAACTTTAAAACTATCCTTTAAAATATCAGAGAGCAGTCTGTAAAATTACCGATTTTATTAAAAGGATAAACTCGAAGTTTCACAATTGACGAATAAAATTAAAAATCACTAATTTAGAAATTTCTCTTTTAATACATTTTGACATCAAATATATTTTACAAACAGTTTAAATTTGACATTTTGCCCTATCATCTTGAATCGCAGGAGTATGGATGCAGAAATTTTCACAACAGAACGGAATCATGGATAATTAAATTCCGGCCAGAAACGTTTGAATGTTCAAGTCTCAGCACCGCAGATGTAATATATTGAAGATGAAGGTCCCTTCCAATTGTGATGATAGAAGGCTGTTACTTAAAATTCTTAGTACTTATATAAATAATGTTTTTAATTTAAGCTTCGAACGATTCGAATAGCTGAAAGAAAGCGATTGTTCGATTTTTTTATTCTTGAATCTTTCCCAAGATTCGAGCATTCTACTAACCCATTAAAATTAACAAAACTTTCGCTCTATCGACCACACCTCTAACATCCTTTTTAAAGGAAATTATTGATCGTTATAAAAAACATCCCCTGCAACTATATCTAGTTGCTTTCGTGGAAGATCGTATCATTTTGCTCATGGTTGCGTTAAATATTTGTATAGGGATTTGTTAAACAAATAAAATTAGTATCTGCTGTTTATTAATCAACAAATGTTTATTAAAAACAGCCCAAAAAAGAAAAAAAAAAAAAAAAAAAGAACTGAAGGCCTTCAGATTTTACATCACACTTAAAAGTGCGTTTTTTCAACGTTTGGGCATTATCTTTATTTGTTAAACATTACGTTTTTCGCACTGACACCATAAAATTCAATTCAGTAGCAATATCGTAAAATAATTTTGAAGTGAGCCTATCTTTAGAATTTCCGATACACAGTCTCTCGTGCTGGAGACAATTTTTCCCCGGACAGTGATGCCATTGCTCCCTTTGAAATCGTTCAGTTTGTTAATCAAAAATTCGTTAAACTATTACAAAATATGAAATCCATAAGAAAACAAATTGCACATAAGAGCTTAAAGATGCCCATATTTGGTGAAGGATCACGTTATTCAAACTTGGATGGTTCCGTTGTTTTATCTCATTGCAAGAAACATACCTACATTTATGAAGATTCTTCATTATTTAATTTCTCAAAATATAACACAAGGATATGTTATTTGGTGGCAACAGTTTGAAAAGTGAAACGGACGTTTAAAGTTTTCGACGCAAAATGCCAAAACGAAATTTATAGCCCTTCTGGACTAACGCCTTTTGGGATAAAAATAGATGCAGAGAACGGTTAAATAATTCATAATTAAAGTGTCGCAGATATGTGTCAATAATAATATTGTTACATATTTCGTATTTAATTTGTTATTTTTAGTAGAATTGTAATTAAAATTGTTTTAATTTTCCGTTTATTGCAGCAAGAGCCGAAAACTAAAAAATACAGGAGCATGCGCATTTAACATTTAATAAATAGATATCTCGTAATTGAACTCTTTTGCTTTTCAAACACCTCGAGAAAATAGCAGAATGTTCTCGTGCATGATTAAAAAGCTTATAAAAGCCGGAGGAAAAAATATCAGTTCAGTTGTTTTGAAGTTTTTGTTATTTATTGTATCGTGTTGAGATCGGATTAGCTTGCTCTGCACTTTGGATTGAGTATTATTTAATGTTTTAGTAGTTTAAAACATAACTATTGTGTGATATTGTATGAATATCTGTGATAAAAAATTTCAGCATTTTGTTTTATTTCTTGTGATAAGAATAAATTTTATTAACGTTTTATCGGATTTGCGCATTCTATCTATTACGAACCCGCACTTTTTGGTGTTAGAAGTGGGATTTTAATGCCAATCACTAGAGCAATGAAAGAACATTTGAAATAGCTCGTCACTGCTTTTGCTGCATTCCAAGAAAAGATGGAAACTTACGAAGCATCATTTAAAGAAGACATGAAAGATTCTGTTAAAAAAGAGATGAAACCGTTAAAGGGGAAATGAAAGTGGGCCAAGATTCCCTTAACGAGTAGATGAAAGCCGACCAAGTAACTTTTACAGAGGAGATGGACGTTGTCCAGGTATCTGTTAAAGAAGAGATAAAAGTAGGTCATGGGGAAATAAAAAAAAGATATAATAATAGAAATAGAAATAGAGATAATAATAGATAAGAAATAGAGATAATAATAGGTAATAGAAAAATTAAAGAGGCTATGGAACTAAAAAAATTCAGAGGATGAAATAAAAAAAAATCATTCTCAATGTAGCAATGAAATAGTGCAAACAGATATTCGCTAAAAATCTTGTAAAATGGAAAGGTCTGATATGTGCAAGCAATTATTATCCAATGTTACTATGTTGGCACATCTTGTTCAAAATCGAAACATTCCTTCGTTACCGATGGTTCAGAAATAGCTATTGGAGCCGTATTACAATAACATGTTGGTGATAAGGTTGAACCCTTAGGATTTTATTCCAGAAAATTAACGGAAACCGAATTTATATTGCCATTAAGAAATAACGTATAGAGGGTGTCCCGTAAATGTTGCGACAAACTTCTGGGGGAGGTAGGGCACATCATAAGGATTAGAAATTGCATAGGAACTCCTGCCCAGAAACGTCATTGTACGCCGCTAGGGGGTGTGGTACAGGAGTGTGCTAGTGGAAAGTGAGGATTGCTTCATTCCAGCGGTAGGCACCATACGAAAAGCATGGAACGCTATATGAACGGACAGCTTGTGAACACGTGGCTTCAACATGATGGGCACCTTTTCATTAATCAAATATAATCAAATTTTGAAGGAACTTAATTCATTTTATCAATATCGCGTCTCAAGTCAAATCAAAAAGTGAAGAGTTGAGACGGGAAGTCTGCGAAAGGCGAAGAAGGCACGCCCTGTTTTCGCTGAATCGTAAAGCCACCTATTTATAATCAAAATAAATTCTACAGTTTGATTCTTGAAGTCCTGTTTTGAATCATAGAATCGAAATCCATTATCCCAGACACACTGAATAACAAGATTTATTTTCACACTACTCAGTGCGAATAAATTGATTCTTTTTTAAATCGATTGTGAATTTTGGGTTCTTATTTTAGCTTTATTTCTGATTTACTCTCCTGAGATTATTTGACTCCTTGTTCCGTTAAGAGTTTGAATTTTTTTAAAGCTTAGAATTTTTCAGGTGATAATAGTCTAACTTTTGAATAGACAGGAAGTTCTTTAGTTTCGATACAGCGTTGTACATTATGAATAATTGAGCATGCACTTATTGTGGGATTAAATAATTCCTAAACTTTGTTTAACATTTGGCTATAATGTGCAGTTTCACAAATGAGAGTTAATCCCATAGAAGGTCCTGGGGCACTGTATCCTTTAGAAGTCTAATTGGTGAAGTTATCGATCAAACGTCGATTTTTAGTATCCACCAAAATTCCAAATTTATTAAAACATCTGCTCCAATGATAGGTTGGGATCCACAATAACGAAATACCAGGGCCAAAGCTTCCCAAAATGTTAGGAAGCATTGAATGGCCCAGTATCAGTGTGAATAATTTGCTGGTAATGAGTCGAAAACGACATGCTATGCAATAATTAAATTACATCACGCAATGCAATTGATTCAAAGTTTAATATTATTAAAATAGTTACTGTTTAATTACATTATAATATTATAATATTATAAACTCATACTTATAATATTATAATATTATAATAATATAGACTCATTTTACAATTTTATATTTACTGAAGAACGAAACCTTTTTGATTATTTTCTAAAGCAGGGTTCGACACTTGTTTTTTTAAGAAAGCATATTTCAAAAATGCGGAAGTTCAATGGCCAATTTGCACTGTCTATAATAATGATAAAAGTATATATTAAATAGAAATATATAAATAAACATAGTAAAAATATGTATTTAATTATATCAAAAAATAAAGTAAATGCACGTGGATTGCAAGAGTTATAATGTTTTAGCAATTTGTATTCTTATTCCGTAGTTGTAAAACTGAACCATAAATGTAAATATTGTGTAGATATAAAGCACCTTTTATTTTAAATGTTTTAAGTTTTCATCCTTTTGCGACAATGGTGTATCTGGGAAAAGCCGAGTATATTGGATTTCTCGTATTCGTGTTTTAAACTGTTAATAAATTTCAAAAATGGAACTTAATGAATGAATTTGGAACGGATTCTATCAAGTTTTCGTTTTGGATTAATTAAAATTGCTTGGATCCTCTTTGTTTTTGATACGTGAATTTTTTTTATTGCTCAAGATGGATTGGGTTGCGTGTGGTTCATGTGATTACGGGAAAGCCACAAGGGCTATCTGCCTGAGGGGAAGGATGCCTTCGTGGATGAATTTATAAAAGAAGCTGGCTGATAAACGCGTTACACACCAGGAAACCTATGAGAACGCACATGCAGCCAGCTTTTTTGCGGAATCCGAACCTCCGACCGAGCTACCAGTGATCAGCGAATTTACCGCTCGGCCGCTTATGGGCTCTTCAAGATGGATACTGATAAGCCGAAGAAACAAAGAATTTGGCCAAAAGATAGTAATAATTAGTTAAAAGTGTTTACGATAATATCAATAAGAATTCTTCAAATGCTTCGAATAATATTGCATAGAAAAATATTTAGGTTAAAGAAACTTAAGGATGAGCAGCTGTTACAGATACACATTGAAGTGTTGCAATCGGAGCACCTTTATGCGCTTTTTTGAATTGACCGCTCCTCCCGTTTGAGAGTTTGCGGAGGCGGTTTGTGGTGCGAGATTCGAACTGTTATACATTGTTAATTTAGAATAGAAAACAATTTTAACTTTCTTTAATCAATTATTTCAGAAACTATATTTGCGTTGTAAAAGATACTAGGATATCACGCCCCGCTCGCAAGACTTACCATAACACAAAAATTAACGCAATCAGCAGCTTCTGATCGCGTCTTCCGCGATATAAAGAACCACGATATTTAAACTTTAAAAGCAGTAAGAGACTCGTGTGAATTATCAGCAAAAGAGTCATCCGTTAAATTTCCCTATGTAGTTTCGGTTTTGTATTCTATGCTTATCTTTGTTGTGTGTTTCTGAATTTCTGATTACGATTTGTGTCTATTTGTTGCATTTATTTTATTGTTCTTCCAGTACAGATTAATGATAATTTGCATTTGTTGTCACCACCTCATCGGCTCGTAAGTACAGCACTTACGATAGAGAGCGTTTGCCAATATATTCAGCTGTTAAATTGTTTCGGCACGTGGTCGAAGGTTAAGATTCCGTTCACTGATTACAAACCATTGATTTATGCTCTACAACAAAAACATGATGGGCCCACTTCCTCCATCAAACGACTACAGATATATTTCGATTAGATGAAGAAAACATCAACACAATAGATCTAGTCAAGGCTTATCATCGAATTCCAATTCAGCAATCTGATACAGAAAAGACAACGGTAATTACTCCCATTGGGTTATTAAAAATTGCAGCTCAAACATTTCAAATATTTTTTGATAAAGTTTTACGAGGTTTAGATTGCTGTTATGCTTACCCCGATGATGCACGTATAGCATCGGAAAATGAAAACACACACAAAGCCGATTTAAAAAAGGTGTTTGAACGATTGAAGAACTACGGACTCAACGTTAATTTATCTAATTGCGTTTTGAGGCAAAACGAAGTCTGACTCCTAGGTTTTCTAATTTCTTCGGATGGTATATCCCCATTACCAGAAGAGATAAAAGCTCTATCCGAATATCCGCTACCTAAGACTGTAAAGGATCTAAGGCAATTTCTTGCGATACTTAACTTCTACGAACATTTTATACGAAACGCAGCTGAGACATAATCTTGCCTTTATGATCTGGTTAAAGGAAAAATTAAGAAGGACATGTCTGAACATACATGGGATGATTAAAAAAAAAAAGATGCGTTCAACTTATGCAAGTCAAGCACACAACCGCTTATCCATTTTGGATAAAAGTACCGGTTTTCGACTCTTGATTGATAGCGACGCTGCAATTAGTTGCATTCCTAAAAATTTACAAACTTTAAGACGATTCAAGGTTTGACTTTATATGCTACCAATGTTCCAAAATATATAGTTACGGCACAAATAGACTCGAATTCGATTTTGGTTTAAGAAGACGATGGATTGTGCGTGGTGGATCCGTTCCCTGCCCCCCCCCACGCTCACCGGATTCATCGAGCCTTGATTTCTTTTCCTGGGGAGCCATCAAAAGTGTCGTATATCACGATACTGTTGTGTCTGAAATAAATCTCGTGGCAAGACTCGCCTGCCCAGCTGCTACAATCAAAGAAACTGCCGGTGTGTTTGAACATGTCCGGCAATGAATGCTCCGTCAGTGTCCCAGGTATGTCGGGCGTCTGATGGTGCAAACTTCGAACATCTGTTGTAACATTCAAGCTGTCGTACACCATCTGTATCCATGTTCAATAAACGTTTCAAATTAATCACTCTCTTGTTTACTTTTTTATCTTCTACCACTGCTACCACTTAACCCTGACACTTCCGGGCATGGGTTCCTGTGCAATTCTTAATTATTACGATGTGCCCTTCCTCCCCCAGAATTTTGTCGCAACATTTACGGGACACCCTGTATATTTTGGAGCATATTAATACTCTGTAGAGTCATTAGGATGTTTTGAAAGCAGGTGCCATTAAAACGGAGTAATGCACTCACCGGGACTCTAAACCTCTTGACTAGGCGTCGAGTATATCGTCAGTTACACACCGAAGGCACGGGAAAAGGAGGAATATACCTTACAACTTGCATTTTCGTTTTCAAACAGTTAAAACCCTCATTTAAAATTTTTAGGCATTAAAATTCTAGAAGGCTCTTAAATTATTTTAAAACTAATGTCTAAATAAATTAGCAAATCTAATCTTATGATCTTGCAAATTTATTTAGCAACTTTTATAGAATGGTTTCTCGCGCTGTGAAAAAACAACGGTACCCAGAGACATCTAATGTTGAATAACGTAGTCCTCCACTCGAACAGGGATATCCAAGAATCCAACTTTGGAATTTGGAATTTATTTTATTAACTCCTTCGTATTTTTGATGCTTTTAACGAATTTTTGATTAACAAACTCCAAGATTTCAAAGCGAGAAATGGCAACATTGCACGAAAAAAAATCTCCAGCGTTAGAGACTGTATATCAGAAATTCTAAAGATATGCTCTTTTAAATTATTTTGTGGGATTGCTGTTGGATTGAATTTT
The DNA here is from genome assembly GCF_044657685.1 of Stegodyphus dumicola. NCBI lineage: Eukaryota > Metazoa > Arthropoda > Arachnida > Araneae > Eresidae > Stegodyphus > Stegodyphus dumicola. Next base: position 11,542,071 of record NC_140772.1, on the reverse strand, counting down.
ATGGTTTAAGTGGGAAGAACATAATATTTAATAAATAAAGGTAACATACAAAACGTTAGAAAAACGCTGCTTTGGACGCAATATAATAGCTGAATGTTTTTAGATTTATTTAAAACTAAATCCATTGTATAAGCTTTTATTTATTCTTTTATCTTTAATTAAAAGGAAAAATTATAGAATTTTTATCATTAAATTAAAGATAAATATTTTATCTTTGATTAAAGCAAGAATTATAGGTGCGGCTGATACGCGCGATAATACAGTACCTGTTGACAAGTAACTGCTTCGGAATTCTCATGTTAAAGCTCAGGCTGTAATAGAATATTGTTATTTTTATTATCAATTCCAAGGCATTAAAAATAAAGTATGGTATAAATTATAAGTACGCAGAATAGTAGTAGTGAGAAGAAATATCCTGTTAATTTTTTCGTACATAGAATATTTGTACTGAATGGATAATAATTTCATCCAAGTAGCTGTGAAGTGTTATTTGCACTTCAAAAGCCGTAAACGCAGCTCCCACAAAAGTCAAAATTAAGGTTTTTTGGCAATTTTAAATTCACGGAATAGCTCACTAATTCTTCCGACACATTTAGCACTCTACAAAATTCTGATAAAAAAAACCAGTTGCAAACAAACAATTATCTAATGTTTTTTAAACCACCACGTTGCTTGTGAGAAGCAAAACAGTTTTATTCAAAAGAGAAGATTGGACAGTACGATTTGTTTTGCTCCATGTGTTTTCAAATATTTATACTACAAATCGGGACGAAAAAGCTAGTGGTCAGCAATTTGGCAATGTTTTATATTTTATATTAGACTGGGTTGTATTTTTATTTTAAAACCCATTTTTTTTCTTCGTGAATCAAAGCTTATATTGAAAAATTCGATTTCAGAATTTTCATCCAAAGTGAAAATGCATACCTTGACTTAAAACGCAAAGCATAAATCTGCCGAGTTCTGCATTCCTCAAACCATGTATGTTTCCCTATCTTTCGTTAAATACAAGTAATTAAAATACATATTCTGCAGTTTATATACGCACACATACATACATATATATATGTAAGAAAAATAAAGAACTATGTAGAAAATTAAATTAGCAATGTAAATTTCCTTTCTCAATTCTAAAAATAGGAACTTCTCTCTGCACTGCCTCATTTATAGATTAATCCATGTCATATGACTCTTAAATAATTCTGGTGATGGAACTAAAACTCAAGCAGCCAATAGTAATTTTACAGCAATATTAACTATAAAATCAAAATGCATTGAAAACTAAAACTAACTCAGTCTAAATTAGGATTTCACCCTGAACATATCGCATTTGCTCTCAACGCTTTGGCTTAGCTGGACTGCAGACTGTCTGTTCCTCCTTTCTTACTGCAAAATTGCCTAAAATGTAGGCATTTTGGAGTGGGCACAATTGGTGTGCCAACTTGTTTGTGGCCAAAACGTGTTTGCTGAGATAAAAAATGTATATTTAATATGCCTTCGCCTCCAATATTCTATTCATTATGGATCAACACTTCTACGCCATCAAAATTCCTCCTGGTCGTAAACTAATGACTTTGTTTTAATAGCAATTGAGTAGACAGGATATATATCCTGTGCGTTAAATTTCCATTGGAAACGTCATCGCAGTGTCTACAGTAACCAAACACCTCTTCAAACTTCTATGTGTAACGGAAATTCATAATGGATATCGAGTATCTGCAAGTTCAATAAGATGTGTCTGCTTATCTGCAAGTCTAAAAGTGCTAACGTCAGTGAAAAAGGAAGTGTACGACCATCTCTTATATATTTAGAACAAAAAAGGTATTTTAAATCAAAAAGGTATTTTAAATTATCAAAATGAATTAATGTGTGACTGTGCTTCACAGATGTGTTATAATCGAAATTGTGGTTTTGCTTGTGAAAGATAATTAGTTAATTAATGTCTTCATGCTCTAATCTTCAAGATATCTACGGCTCCGTCCATCTATAAGCGCAACCTGGAATCAACAAATCAACTACACCCAATCGTGCCAAAACAAGTGCATTACAAGTTTTAAATGTTTTTAAAATTTAAAATCCATTCTTCAAAATTTAATCCAGCATATGTGGTGATTTAATAAATGTAACGTATTTCAACAGCGATATGGAAATGTGGGGGAAAAAATCGAATTATAGTGCTGAGAATGCTTAAAAAGAAATCTAGTGCCAGCCTTTCAAAATTAATCCAGCGTTTGTTATATTAAAATGACGAATGTTTTCCGTGAGCCAGCCTTTCAAATCATTCCAGTGCTTTCAAGGTTATCAAACTGCATGGCTTGATCGGGCTCTTATGCGAATAAATTAGGATCTTTCACAGTTATAGGATTAAAATTCCACTTGTAGTAGGTAACAAAAAATTATTTTAACTTCTGATTTTGTGTAATTTAATCTACATTTGGAACCGATGTTTTTTTCTTAAAAAATTGGACATTAAAAAATGCAACACTGTGATATGAGAAAATATAATTTAATATCACTAGAAATTTAAATTCTAATATTTTAATAAAGCAAGTAAAGAATTCTTAGATTTCTAATCATTTTTAAGGAAGTCTATTAAGATAAATATTTATATTTTTGATATTTTATTGAAAATTTTGAATAAGAATTTTATAATTATTCTAAAAATGAAGTGGATATAAAAAAGAAGTGAAATTAGTACAGGTAAACGATATGAAATTATGGTAAATGCATGCTAAAATTTATGGGTTATATGTTAAGTATAGAGCATGTTGAGGGTGTACTGCTTCCGACAAACAGACCTAGTATTACCTCTATACAGTTGTTCCTTTTACTCTCTTCATATAAGATAATGTTGAAGGCTCTCATTTTACGATCGAATGTAATTATTTATATTAATATTATTATTATACTTATTTTATTATGGAATGTATTGGTGCAATTCTTAAATGCCAGTTACCTTATGCAAGGAATGGAGGCATTTTCAAGTAACTGCCTAGGCACCCTGAGCCACACAGTAGGACACACTGGTTTTCTCAAGAGGACAGCCCTATTAAAGGAAATGTTTTCAGGAATTGCAAATGAAAGATAATAACGGTGAAATCATAATTTCTGAAAACGTTACTCCTATTATTTATCGCGTTAAAATATAATATGTCAATATTTAAATTAGTATCGTCAATATTTGTGTCTTACATTTAATTATAAGTACTGATTTTTATAAAAAGTTTTATTTTTGATAGTGTGTTATAACAAGAACTTTCCTTGAAGAATTATGATTATGTGGAATTTCAATCAAAACGACTCTTGGACAGAAATGCTGAAAAATTTAAAAGGGCTCTAAAAATTTATTTTATTTCTAAAAATTAATATTTATAAATTATCCATTACAGTTATTTATTACATTATTGCTGATTCACTTTTTTATGATTTACCTTTTTCCTAATTTTTAGTGCTTTAACGCTTTTTCTTTAAAAAGGCTTCTCTGTCGTTACGCCATTTTCTCCTTGAAGGAGGGGATATTTAAGAAAAATAAAGAATATATAAAGTACTAAATTAGCGACGTTTATTTCCCTTCTCAATTCTAAAAATAGTAACCTCTCTCTGCACTGCGTCATTTATAGAATAATCCATGTCTTCATGACCCTAACATAATTCTCGTTATGTAAATGGAACTAAAGCAGCCGATAGTAATTTTACAGTAATATTAATAAAAATGCATCGAATAAAAACGTATTGAGAACCAAAACTAACTCATTCTAAATTAAGATTTCACCATGAACATAACGCTCTTGCTCTCTACGCCTTGGCCTAGCTGGACTGCAGTCCGTCTGTTCCGCCTTTATTACTGTAAAATTATCTAAAATATAAATTTTTTAAAATAGTCCCAATTTAATGGCTTGTTTTTTTTTTTTTTTTTTATTTATGGCAAAGCACACTAGGGCTATCTGCCTAAGGGAAAGGATGCCTTCGTGGAGGACTTTATAGGGAAAATGGATCGTACATACCACAATTAAATGTGCCTAAGTACAAAATTTGTAACTATATATTGATCCTGCGCCAAGTAATCTGCTATTTCACATTGAATTCATCGAAATATAAAAGTGATATAAACAAAATATTTCCTTTCTAATCTGAAAGGTATTCTTTTTATGCATGCTTTCTTAATTTCATAAAAAATTAACTTGTCCTCCAAATTATACGAATTAAGAGTGTGGATGACTTGTTTATTATATTCTCTTAATTATAATATCGATCAATCGTCCTTATTGCCTCTTATTCATTTTAAGCTCTAATGCTCCTAAAGTGCGATAAAAAATGCGTTAAAACTCTGACAGCTTACTTTACAATGAGGCGAAACGCAATCACCAGTTTTGCAATCGCGTTTATATAAAGTTGTTATCCGAAATCAGAATTAATAAACATTTAAATTTTACCCATGGAGCGGGGGATCACTCATATCTTATATGTAATACATTAACTTTGAAAGGTAAGCGATAAAGTATCAAAAGCAAGGAATGAAATAGCCATGGAATTAATAATAAGAGATAAATGATAATACAAAAAAGATACTTCAGTGCAATATGCTTTTATTGGGTCTCACGTGCTGGGGAAACGTTGACATAGTTATAATGTGATACTCATTGTCAAAATATATCTGTTTAAATTTTAACTTCGTGCTCTCTCCAATGTTTAAACTTGCACATTATTGCCGTTGGCAAATGTGATTATGGAGAGTGAAGATTTCAGATCAGGCTCCGATTCATTGGCCGAGTTTTCTGTCAAGAAGATAAAAAAAAAAAAAAAAAAAAAAAAAACTGGGTGAATCTAGGATGTTCAAATTTTAAGAGCAACCACATACGAGTTAGGACTTGACTATAAGTGCAAAACTGTTTAATGTTTTTTAAATTTTTTCTACTGAAAAATAATGAATTCATCAAATTTTTAATGAACTTCGGAATACCCGCATAGCTTAAATTATAATATTCTTTATCTCGCCTCTCTCAAAACCATTTTGCCTCAGATGAGCCGAAGTTCTCGTTTGGATAATGGCAGATCTTAATGCAATGCAACACGACTAGTTTAACTATTATCGATAGGGCTGCTCAGGCAATGTAATAATGTACGAGTTTGTATAAATATCTATGCTTCATTTCAAGACATTAAAAGTTTGGATTAGAAAATCCAAAGAAGCTTCGGCCATTCACGAAAAAGCAATAGTACACAGTAGACGAAAGCATACAAATTGAAAACATGTATAAACTGATGACATTATTTCTAAAACATGTTGAGTTTATCATCTCCTTGAAAATGTCTTAAAATAGGGGAAATATATAGAATTGCCGGAAGATTTACACATCACCAAATCACAAGACCTGTACAAAACGGACAATGAATTGTTGTAAGAAACATTCAGGAATATTTTTAATTTTTATTATTAGGCCAATCATTGGATTCGTTTACCCTAGAAAGAACAATTGTAGTTTTTGGGATATATTAAAATCTGAGATTCATATTCTTTCCAAAATATCGTAAGAATCTGTTGAAGGACCAAAATACAGAAAGAAAAAAAAAAGACCTTAAAAATAAAATTTCATTTGAGCAAGAGAAGTCAGATCGAGTTCTAAGAAAGCCTCGCTGGTAATTGCTTTATCTGCATACATTATTTTCTGTTTTATACTATATTTCAGACAAAATTTGTCATAAGTAAATTTAAATTGTAGTAAAAGAGGCGGTACACCAGCCAGTAAGCACGCAACTTCTGTCGGGACTGTTCTAAATGATTTTGTAATTGCAAGTGTATTTTTTAGATACAGTTTAGTACAAGAGAGATGACAGTATATTTTTTAAAACGTACCTCTTTTCAATGCTTTGCAAGCTGTAGCATAAGAAAAAGTTATGAAGCTCTGAAACTTTGGTGTATAGCGAAGAAGAGGAGTAACATATTTTGCCTTGCTTACAAGCCCCAAGACAACACGATTGCTGATGCTAACCTTAAAGAATAATTAGATTTCAAATCCTCGATTACGTGAAGTATTCGTGACGTAATGTACCTCGAATACGTGAAAAATTTCATCTTTTATAACCTAAATTTTTCCTTTTCCTCAACTTTGAGCCAGTTCTTTTTACACGCTTTAAGATTTTACAGAGGACAGCATCTTTAGAAGTTTCTTACTCCAATATTTGGAGTTGACGATCACGCTCCACGTCGGTAATAATTTTCATAGACCATACCCAACATCTGGTACCAGATGTTGGGTATATTGATCCTGGTATATCAATAGGTATATTGATCCTGGTATATCAATAGGTATATTGATCCACAAACAAATTTTAACAGGATAGGTCATTTTGAATACACGTAAAAATACTTAGATCTACCATTGGACACTTTGAACCTACTGGCATACTTTTTCCAAGAATAACACAATTTTTGCTCCTCCAGGGAAGCCTTGAATTCAACATTTTTTGCAAGGAACACAGTTTGGTCGTCTTAAGTAAGTTTACTTTTTTCAATTTTTGTTTCAAATAGATTTTCAGTTTTTAGCTGTTTGAGGCTGAGATTAGATTTTATTATTTATAGACATCTCTATGCAAAGTTTTTTGTTTTACGGGTATTAAAAATTTAATTTAGCATAATCCGGTACCAGCCAATTTTTAGTGTTGTTTAAATGACAATTTGATTTAAAGGATATATATTTTGCTATTTATTTGTAATTGCTTTAATATCGGATTTACATACAATGTTTTTAGACCAACTTGTTTTTTTAATACTCAATAAAGTTTTGTGGTATTTTGAGTAGTCAATTTAACACAATGTAAAGTTTTATTCTTTTTTTGAAGTGTTTCGATAGCGTGTTGGGAAAATTCTTGATGCATTTCAGATTCGATTTTTCGGTTTTGTATGAATTTTAATGAATATTTAATTGAATCGTTTTTTGGTTTGTGATCTCAATGAGCCAGAAGAACGAAACATGTTTTCGAAACACATTAATCTACTTTTATGAAACGTTAATTCATTTTCGCCAAATATGTTTTGAGTAAGAGTTTCAGTAAAAGAAAATTCATTTTTATATTTTTATAAATTTGTATATTTTTCGTTTTCGCATTTTTAGAGTTTATTCTGCTAATGAATTCTCATTTTAATTTTAATATGTTTAGATATTGTAACCTAGATATATTGTTAGATAGTAAACCTCTTATACACGGTTGCAATTTTTAATATTTTTTCGGAACTGCCTTGCTTTTGTTCTAATTTAATGTAAACTTTAGATGCTTTTAGTCTTTATCCATCTAGTTATCTATCTCTCCATATATAGCTACATAGATAGATATAGATATATATGGTATAATATACAATATGTAGTATATATTTGTTTATAATAGAAGTTTCGATAAATAAAGTTTTAGTGCTTATTAAGAATATTTTGCATGTTTCTATAACAATACTTTCTCTATAATCATAGTTACACAAACTGAAATTTCGTTTTTCTTAAAATTCCCGTCAATGAATATAAATGTTTTTTCTTCTTGAGGCTTCAATTAATGTTTAAATACGGCTCAAGTATACTGTAGATATTTCATACCACTTATTATCAGAAAAACATAACTGTCTTTGAATGCACCATGCCCACTTTTCTAACTTTGAACAAAATTAAATAATTATGTGAACCTTCCTACGCTATGAGAATCCAACCTAAGCCCTCACGTTTACTAGTACATGCGAAGTGTAAAGAATAACCATGGGTATAAATGTCCGAATAGCTAAAGGCCACAAATCATCGGAAAGTTGTTGCATGACCGTGCGTTCCACATTTCATTGAAACAGGCATCAGAAATATTACGTCGAATACTTTCCATGAGCGGATACATCCCCCAATGTATTTTACCAGAATTAAGTGTAATCATATGCAGTTTTATATGCACAATAAAAATTTGAGTTCCTATTTTAAGACACATTTTTAAGAACAAAAAGGAGTGTTACAAATGCATACGACGGAAACGTCTTAAACACTAAAATGTGTACTATATATACCACGCATATAATGAACAACTGAATGCTGTGTGTTTTCAATAAGATACTCGTTGAATAATCGAAATCGTTACTTCCCTGTTTTACTAGGTGACGAGTTGTTGAAGTGGCTATAAATTTGTTGCGTTTCAAATAGCCGATTAGACATTACGGTGATGAAACGTTATCCAATCCCAAAATACACTTTTACTAAGGTGACCATACGTCTCGAATTTTCCCGGACAGTCCCGAATTTTCAGTCCCTATCCAGATTTTTATTCGGAATTATTCGCGCGATAGATGTTCGGAAAACATTTAACTAGAGACACATTTCTCTATTTTTGTATAACAGTCTGATGTCCAATGCTTAAGGTAAATTATTGCCAACATTAATGATAAGCAAGTGTCAACGTTCGAATGATGTTGAAGTTTAAAACCAGCAGACTTTATTTGAAAATTAAGTTATCACATAATAACTATTTATACAGTTTAGTAACCGAAGATCAAATGCAAGCCTATTAATGTGAAGCTATCCGTTCTCATTTTTTACTTCCGTTACGAAGTAAAAAGGAAGTATTGTAACAGCGAAAATTTTCGGGTGTCATATTTCGATGAAAATATCCACTTTGAGAGCTATCGAATGCAATTTAACGATGTTTTTGCGTAACATCTGTAATATAAGGACATAAAAAGAATTCTATTCCCCCCAAAAAAAAATTACAAAACTAATTTAAGGGGACAGGAGACATTCAAATTTGCAAATTTTCTTTCAAAATTCGAAAATTCAGTTTTTATTCCCAAAAATAAAGAATAATGTAACTGATGTATACGTGAAAAAAATTTTAAATTGTGATAAATTTTAAGCACTTTTTGAAGAATTTGCGCTGCTGACGTGGCCTTTTAAATGCTTCTGAAGGGCATTTAAACGGCTGACGCATTTCTTTTGCAGACGTTTATCAAACATGTCAGCCAACACAATGATATTATATTTTGCTGCAGGAACGGCAACATGTATATTATTCTTTCTCTGAATGGCAATAGCAACTGCTTTCAACTTTGTTTACATTAGCAGAAACAAATTTTGGTGTAACCACGAGTTCATTTGCTCTGCGATTGTACATCAAACCATATCTTGTGATTTGAAACAATTCGCTCTAGCAATCAAAATTAAATTCGAATGTTGTTACCGGAAGGCATGCACTCGAGATTGTGATGGTTTAAAACAATAGAGCTCTCACAGTTACGGTTACAGTGAAAAACAAAAGAGCTCTTTGGAAACAATGATGTTTAACAAGTAAAATATTTGCCTTTATGTATTGCTTATCACATTTTTGGCTCCGAATTTGGCAGATTTTATTCTTCAATGTTCGACAATCCATCAAAGATTGTTTCGTATTATTTTTCCGTCTGACATTCCCTCTAACAAGGATCTGCACTCTAGTTATGTAAATGTTCTTTGCAAAAAAAAGTCTCTTCAGTATCAAACAGCAAGGTGGTTTGTAAGGAACAAAGTATTTCACGAAGAATTCGGCATAGCACAATTTCGTGCCTACTTTTCATCACCTGACACACAATTCCGATTTAAATATGAGGAAAGCCAATAACTTTATTCTTATCTATAATTACGATTACATTTCGGAAAACTATACGAAACGGCCATTCATTACGTTTCTGTATTTTGTTACCTGCACCATAGAAATTTTGTACCAATTCTTATTTCTTCTGTTTAATGTATTGTGAATATTGCCTAAAATTATTCCACTTGTTTGCGATTACGTTGGTAAGGACCTTTGATGGATTGTCTCAAAACTTCATGTCATCACCTTATCATCACCTGTTGAATCCAGTGCGGGGGGTGATAACGTCTTTACAGCTCATTTAATTCTGAAGAAATTCCTTATTATCAGCAATTATTCGGATCATGCAGTACTTCATAATAATCTATCATTTTCGATAGAAGTTGAACTTCGTGTCTCAGCCCTCCAGTGCCAACACCACTTCTACTCGCTCCTTATTATTTCAGATTACATTTATTATTTGAGTTGTATTTTGTGTAGGTTCTTTTCTTTGTTAAGATTTCCCGGAAGTGTTTGGTATTTACACACTCAGGAATTCTTAGAAACAAGCTTTTATTCTTAGCGTTACTGCTTATGTGCTCGTATCTGTTTCTCAGGTTTTCCATCTTACAAAACAACGGGATAGTTCGATCTAACGAAACTCTCCCTCCACTGGGAATTGCGGGCACCACAATGCTTTCACGTGATGTGCCTAGTGGCATTGTTGTTTATTCTCTCTGTCTATCATATGTCGAGAGGTCTTGAAGAAGGTTGCGGGTTAGTTCGATAGTCGTTTTTCAGGGACTCCGTTAGTTTCATTCTCGAATTTACGTCCACCTTAACATCCTGAGGACAGGAAACATGTCTACTTGTCAAGCCACTTCTCAAGAAGTAAAGGTAAAAGGTTTCACATGTTCGAATATTTTCTTGATCTAAAATTATACATTTTGTATCTTTTCAAATAATCTTTAGACTACATTTTGAATATTTATAATTCTTTATTATTTCTATTTCAACTCATATGTACATATATTTGCTTATTTTCATTCTGATTCAGATTCGATCATTGAGTTTGAGTCTTGCGGTATAACTATTTTTAATGATAATTTAATTCTTAAGATTTGTTTATTAAAAGTTTTTATTTGATGCGCTTATCTTGATATTTATGTATTTGTTTGTAGCAAATTTATATTCTTTTCATTTCTGTTAAAAACTTATAATTTGTATTTCTTGCTGTTTTTGATACAAACTTTACATCGTATTAGCGAAAGCTTTCCAATCAAATTCGTATAACGTGCCGAACGCGGTAGTTTAAAAACATATTCATGAATTCCCCTTCTGATTTTTATTTTAATTTATTGGGAAAAAAAAAGAAATCTCGAGTCAGTTACTCACGAAATGAAGATGACACTTTTCCACCTTCTGGAAGAAGACTATATTGTATTTAGTAAGCAAAATTAAAAGTCCTACTTGAAGTTAATTTTTATGATATAAATGATCCAAAGAACAATATCTTTATTATATTGAAGTAATTCGTCTTTTCTTTAAAAATTACATACTTCCTTTTAATTTAAAATCATGAAATATTTTCTTTGATAGCTATTTTTTTTTTTCTTTTTTAAATAATTAAATATTTTTATCTTGAATAATTAAGTCTGTTTCTCAGCTCATTACAAATGTAAATGTTAATGCTGTGTGTATCTTTAATTTTGGGAAGAGTAATTCTTAAATATGTGGGTCAAATATGATACCTTAGCTTAAAACTTCTTCAGATACTAAACGAAAATTTGGATACCAAGATCAGATTATAATTCGTTTCTAATGCTATGATTTTAAACATTTTTGAAGTTAGGCAAAGCAACAAATTTCTGCTTTGTCTAATTTTATATTTTACTTTGGCATATTTTTTTCTCTCTCTCTCGGTTTTTGAAAGCGCTTAATCATTCAGAAACTTCTTTCCACCCCTGCTGTTTTCAGTAAACTTTACCACAACGAACAAAAACTGTGCTTTTGCAAGCTATTTGCACTACGGCTTGTCGCATCACTATTTTCTCAGTGTAACTCGAACATAAGGAGGGGAAGCATTGTTACTTCTGTAGTTATTCACGAGCAACGATGGTAAAAATTTCACGTGTTCCAATTTTTGTGTATTGTCTAATGGTTAAACATTTTCTATCGTTCTAAGCCTTTTTCCACCCTAAATTCTTAATATTCGTAATTTTCGATTCTATGTATTTCGTGGACCTCGTGGCATAATTATTTCCGTATATTATTTAACATTGAAATTTTGATAGTTACAGCTTTCAATTTAATCTTTCAATTTAATTTCTTGATTTCTTGGTATCTGCGCATTCATTTCAACAATTTAGTCTTTTCATTTCTATGATCTATCAATTTGAAGTTCTTGGTATGTTTTAATATAGAATGTTTTATTACACTTCAAAAATATTTTCGCTTAAATTAATATAATATGACATTAATAGTAACATCAGAAATAAAATGTATTCATTTTGAGAAGCAACTCTTCCGAAAATAGTTATTCTTAGGAGGAAGAGAATTCGAATCATTTTCTCTCAAAATGAGGAGAGTACTTTAAACCGACATCGTGAATCAGGATAGTACTTTAAGTAGATATCGTGAATCAGGATAGTACTTTAAGTAGATATCAGAAACTGACAATTATTAGCCATCTAATTTAGTATTACAATTGAACCTTTTAATTTTTTTCTAAGCGTCTTCCTAGTTATGCAATTATTCCATGGTACAATTTCAGCAAGTCAAGAGAAACTTTGAATTTCATTTAGCTACATTCGCACAACTTGATATTCGAATTGTTTCAATTGATTAAAGAAAAGGAAGAAAATGTAAGAGACACGTATCAAGTTCATGCGGGGCATGGATAGCACAACACTCTTTACACATGAGCAATATACACATGAGCCCTAACGGCTGTTCTCCTGTAAGAAAATATGGATAGCCTTCAGTTTTCCCAAACAAAGCGCAAATCAAAATTCGAGTGGTGTTCTTTTTCACACTGGTACCGATAGGTTATTCTTTTCCGTTGTAGAGGCTGCCAAAAAAGGAAAATCTTCATTAATTTTCCGTGGTACAGTGTTCCCAGAAGTTCTTCTCGGCCTTTACGTTTGCAATCGTTAGTGGTATACATAAATTTTCCGTTAAGAAATCTTTTAAATGATGCAACTATTTATAATTTGGCTTTTTCAAGTAAAGGAATCAATTTCGTAAATAACAGAAATATCTAAGTGTTTTATGTTCCTTCGGTCACCGTACTCATAATTAGGGAACCTTTGTACTCGGTATAAAATATAAAAATGTTGAATGCTGTACAACAAAAATTTCCCGAGATTTTGGATATTATAAATGCATATCATATTCAAAGGCCGCATACCAATTGAGGACCTAAATGCGGTACGTAATATAAATTAAATATCAGTTTAGAAAATGGTTTCTGTAGATAAGAGATTAAGTGATGAACATTTGTATTATTGAAAAATATTTAACAATGTAATTTTTTCAAAGTAGAAATCAAATCTTATTCACACAACTTTGTAGAAAAATGATGTTTTACACAACAAGGGCAGCTACAATAGGCACACGTACAAATTTGTAATTTTATTTGCATAATTAGATTTGAAAATATTGGATGTTTAATGAATGTTTTGTATGATTTAAAATAATAAATCTGAAGTTATAAAACTTCCTGGGAATATTAATGACGTATTTTTATATTTAAAAACTTATAAATTAATTGTCTGAAAATTCGTTTTAGTTGTTGACCAATGCTCACTTGTCTGAGCAATATTCACCCCAAGCTCACGAAATTCCTCGTGGCAAGAGGCGTAAGATAAGCCTATCGTTGGGAATAGCCGTGACCTTCGTCTCCCTCTCGAAGGTCAAGGAATAGCCTTGACCACCTTACGGGTGACAATGCGAATTAGCTCAGTTATGCCCCCAGTTTTGATGCATGCAAATAAGAAAGGAAAGAGTGGCCAAACCGGCATTAGAAGTGAAGCACTGCTCCGAAGCTTCTGTCACCAGATGGGGTGTTTTTTGTTTTACATTCAGAAGCTCGCTTGACAGCGCTCTGATAGTATTTCTACATACAACAGTTCCATACAAATTGGAAAACGGGACACTTCCGTATAAAAGAAACACTCCTAGTGTTATGGATAATAGCAATTTGTATCGGTTAGTGGCATTTACGCGAAAATCACATCTTGGTTATTTTTCGATAACTAAAAAGAGCGATTTTGATTATGAATTTGTTTTATAAAATTCTAAGCTGTTCAGCAACAAAAATATAGATTTTAGCGAATAAGTTATGCTTAAAGAATGAAAACTACCTCACGGTAGCTTTAAAATTGTATACATCTTTCTATACCCTTGATAGAGTATTTTATTTTATATTTCAAACACCAAAATGTTTTATCGAAAAATACGGTGAATGCACAAAAATTAAAGATTTACACATGCCGGAAATGAAAAATTGAAATATGTATGGGTATTTATGCATGTGCTTGCAAAAAGCATGTATCTGCCTTTAACAAAATACGTAAATATTTATTAAATTATTTATAAATGTATTTGAAATGAAGTATTTATTCATTCATAAACAACTGTCAAAGTTACTGTGAAGTAATCTAATTATTAAATAATGTATCTAAATTTATAATGATTAGAAATATTATCTAAATATATAAAAACTTAGCATTGCATTGTAAAAATAAATTGAAATCCTGTTGTCAAACACGTTAAAAACTATTTAAGCAAGAATTGTTCGTACTGGAAAGCAATCTGTTAAAAGGTATAGTAAAGCAAATTCTATGAGATGCGTAGTTATGTAATAAAAAAGAGTTTTGGAATATGTATTGTTGAAATTCAGTGTAAAAAAATCTGATAAGTATAATTAAAAGAATTATTCCCCTTACATTATATAATAACTCAGTTAAGTTTTAAATAATATTTGAAAAATTCTTATTTTATTCCATTTCAGAAGTATTCAGAGAATGCTAAGTACTATTTGAAGTATTTCGCTATTAAAATAAAAGGTGCTCTAATTTGAAATGAACCAAATAGAGCATTAATTTTAAATTGAGTTATATTTTTCGATTTAAAAGATGCTTCAGAAGCCAAAAAGTCATGTCATATTTGAAAGAGTATTTTAGGAAGAAGCTCTATAAATAGAAAGAAATAATGCATAATTTTAATATTAATAATACAATAAACTTTGATCTTAATTTTTGTAATCCTTAGCCGAATAAAATCGAATTAGTTTAAATTTTGTTTCTAATATAATTAACGAAAACTTGTGAAAATATTTCATTCAAATTAAACCATTCTGAGCAAGCTGTTCTGTGAAAAGTACAGCATTTTATTCCGTTCAGAAAGAAATAATGCTTAAAAATGTATTTTTTTCATATACAGTAAGACCCCGCTTAACGCGGGGGGATACGTTCCATCAAAGTAGAGCGTAATGCGAAACAGCGCTAAACGAGGCTATCTTTACATGTAAATATTGGGGTTAGGGAAAGATGGCTAGGAAATTGGTTAGGTATTAAATTTAAAAAGTATGTTTTTTAATAAAAATAAAACCAAACATTTATTTCTTAAAGCCCAAATTAATACCACATTATTATTTCTTGCAAAAATAAAAACAAAATATAAATAACAAAACGAATATTCTTAAAAAAAAAACAAATAAAATTCTAAGTCAGTCATATTTAGTTAGCCTTCCGCGTTTTCAGTGTTCTGCCTTTTTGTGACGAAAGCATCTAATGTTGTTTGCCTTTTTCTTTTGCGTTGTTCTCTTAAAAGTTCTTCATAAACGGATAGAGCATCTCTAACACCACGCCTTACTTTTGAGCTCCTGTCAAAATTCGGATCATTTTCAATGAATTGATCCATTATTTCAGTTATGGTAGACAAACTCCTTTTTACAAACGCCATCGAAAGTTCTTTTTGCTCTTCTTCTGAATCACTGCTGTCAACATTTTTGTTTTCTTCTTGTTCAGTTAATTCCTTGAGCTCATCATTAGAAAGACTAGTCGCTGCTTCTTGATTTATTTCTTCGGCATCTTCCACATTTACCCCTTCAAAATATGTCTGTACAATACCAAACAAGAAATACAAGTACACTCTTTCGGATATGTATTTGAAATCTATTGCTGCATAATATTTCGGGGAATCCCCGTATGCTGCGAGCGATTTCGTGGAATCCCCGGGTTAAAATAAAAGAGCGCTAAACCGAAATAGCGCTAAGCGAAACAGCGTTAAGCGGGGTCTTACTGTACTTAGGACTCTGAAGTACTGTTGAAAAAGAAAATATATACATTTATATGCATATTTACAACGCAATTGCAAAATATTTGCATCCGACTGTGTCAAAACCCATTGAACTTAATGGTAAATTACCCAATGGTTTGGTCACCACGTAGGGATCGTTAATGCTTCAGAGCAGGGTTTGGGTGGAACCGGTTAGAGCTACTCCATCTTACTTCCTAACTCCACGTTTTGATGGACAGCACCCCTGGGGGGACAGGACAGAGGGTTTCCCGCACCTCTTAATCTACCATAACCTCTCCAGACAACTATTGACTCGCCGCGTATTCAGAGTGACCCCATGCCGCAACTATGCATTTACAAACATCTATTCCTTCTCCAGGATTCGAAGCAAGGCTCTTCGGCACGGCAGTCAGCGAGGCTAACCACTATACCGCTTGGGCGGCGAAAATTCTTTTGGCATACCAAGTCTAACAACAATATGAAAGACAGCGCTCTGATAGTATTTCTACATACAACAGTTCCATACAAATCGGAAAACGGGACACTTCCGCATAAAAGAAACATTCCTAGTGTTATGGATAACAGCAATTTGTATCGGTTAGTGGCATTTACGCGAAAATCACATCTTGGTTATTTTTCGATAACTAAATGAGCGATTTTGATTATGAATTTGTTTTATAAAATTCTAAGCTGTTGAGCAACAAAAATATAGATTTTAGCGAATAAGGTATGCTTAAAGAATGAAAACTACCTCACGGTAGCTTTAAAATTGTATACATCTTTCTATACCCTTGATAGAGTATTTTATTTTATATTCCAAACGCCAAAATATTTTATCGAAAAATACGGTGAATGCACAAAAATTATTCGATTCGTATTTTTCGATAAAACATTTTGGAGTTTGGAATATAAAATAAAATACTCTATCAAGGGTAAATCACAAAAGAATATCATCGAATGGCATTGAAAAGGGAAAAAATCAACGTCAAAGATTCTAATTATTCATTAACTATCCCTCATTGAAAACCGCAAATGACCACAGATATGTCAGCATTTGAAAGTAAATATCTCGGTTATTTTTTGGCATAGCAAAGTTAATATTTTTATGTTCTAGTTCCTATAATAAGCGTAACAGTTTTTAAAGATACGTATAGTACCAGAGGAAAGTATAGAAAGTTAGATTTGGTAACTTTAACAAAACTGATATCTTTAAATTAAAAAATGCCAAAGCAAGAATATTAGCATCATTTAAAACATTTTTGTCTTTGGAAGTATATATCTTCCGAGGCAAAACTCCTGATTCTTCTTGGAAGTCCTAAAACCATTTGAATGGTAGTCCGAATTTAAGAGTTTTATTTACGCCTATTGTCACTATATCACAAGTAAATTTGCTCTTTATAGAAAAAAATGAAACGAAGGGACTTTTACACCATATAGGATGTAAGTAAAATTATAATAATTAACCGAATTCTTGAAATAATATATGCAAATTTGCAATAAAACATTCCAAATCATTTAGAACTTTCATGACTTCAAATCAGTGTATTAATAATAAAATAAGATGAGAGGATGAAATAAATTATTATTGGAGATAAATTCATAAATCAGCAGAATTATTTTCAACATATATCCGAAATGTTCTAAAATAAAATGGGTATGTTAGAATAACACGAGGTAAAATACACTTTGTTCTTCCCCTAATGAAGTGAATATAGGCCTCTAATACTTTTCTTTTCGCAGTCATAGGTCTGAAATTGAAAGAAATCTCTTTTCTCGAAAAAAGAAGGTTTTTTTTTTTTTTTTTTTTTTTTTTTTTTTTTTTTTTTTTTTCAATTAGTATAAATTGAAGAATTTTTTCAAACTGCTTTCATTTTCAGGATAGGAAAAATCTCGCTGTGGCGGTGATACAAGCTTTGAGGAGTCGTGACACTACAACTATTATACGCATTTTAAGACGGGGATCCCATGCAGACTATATCTTCTCTCCAGTGAGAAATCAGGATCCCGTTCACGATCTGTTAAAACTGGTGAGACCTGAAAGAGGTATGTTCAGTTTGTTTACACATGCAGTTTTTGACTTTTTTAATCGGTAAATAACCATTTAATTTAAATTATATGGGTTACTACCGAAAACATCGTGGACGAAAACGTCGCGGAGAAAACATCACAGTTCTAAAACATCGTGGTACAAAACATCGTCGTCGAAAATAAAGCCGTTCAAAAACTTTGCAGTTTAAAAACATCGCGTCGAAAATATCGTGGTAAAAAGTATCTACAAATCATCGCATGACGATAACATCGCAGACATGCTTTTTTCAGGCAAGCTTTAATAAGTGTAAATGGATATTCCCATAATGATTTGTGAGCGCAAGATGGAAAGAAGGATAAGTTTTACTTTCATATTTTTTATTAACTAATAAATTTTTGCTGAGAAAATAAGAAGTAAACGTAAGCATAGAAAATTAATGCAACTTACAGCACTTAATAGAATTTTAAACCGACATAGTTAACTAACAAAGGCCGTTAATAAATCCTTTTTATAAATTTTTTACTGGTAATTTTTCATCAAAAGTATAATCTATAAGTTGCATTTAATTTTCTATGCTTAAGTTTCCGTCTCACTTTTTCAGCAAAAATCTATGAGTTAATAAAAAGAATGCGAAAGTAAAAATGAACGTTCTTTACATCTTGCGCTCACAAATTATTATGGGAATATCCATTTACAATTATTTAAACCTGAAAAAAAGATATCTGCGATATTATCGTCATGCGATGACTTGTAGATACTTTATTTTTTACCACGATATTTTCGATGGCGATGTTTATAATTAGCGAAGTTTTTGAACCGCTTTATTTTCGACGTCGATGTTTTGTATCACAATGTTTTAGAACTGCGATGTTCTCTCCCACGATGTTTTGTAGCACTACGTTTTCGCCTTGCGTTGTTTTCTCCGCTACGTTTTCGTCCGCGATGTTATCGGCGGGCACCATTATAGGTGGTACCATAAATTTATATTATCGGTGGGACTTTTTTACTAATTCACGAAAAATTTCGAGATTCAAAGAATCGAATTTTTTCAAATTTCTAATTATTATAAAACGATTTTCTTGGTTTTATGCTCAGTAGAAGCGTAGTATAAATCAATTTTTAAAATCAGTAGTCTTAATTTTGTTCCCCAATAAGCCAAGGTTTTGGAGATTTATCAGGTAAAAGATTTTAATATTAAGACAAAAACCATTTTTTATTATTGATATTAATTATACATCAGATCATTTTTGTTGTGATACAATTTACTTTATAATTCTTATTAATAATTAACATCAATCTTGATGACTTTTCTGGTGAAATATATTTCAGTATTTTTGGAGAAGAAATGATGTACCAACTAATGTTTAATTAATTTCCTCTTTGTGGCGCAAAAATATACTTCTATTTTACTCTAGTGCATATTTCTACAGGACTTAATAATTCATGATTTTTGAACACGGACTGACAATTAGAGCCAGTGATATGAATTTTTAAAAATATTCATTTTCGACCACGAGGCTGTGCATGCGTTCTGACCTTTCGCCAACGCCAACGGTCGTGAAGATTGGAGCTACCACCCGTGGAGTGAGATTCGTATCCCGATAAGGGAAAGGAATCAACACCTCCTAGAACTAACTCAAGGCCACGGCGCTCAGTTCGTGACGTCACTGCAGTAGGGATACTTTCGTCCTCGCCAACTTCTTAAATATCCATTTGACAGGCTTATAATTAAGCTGAAATTTTTATATTTAATTCTCATCGTTTATAAATCTGGAAAATACCTTGCTTTCATTAGAATGTGAAGAACTGAGATTTTTATTTTTAGAATGTTTTCGATACGAATAACTAGAATTTTTAATTCCATTAAAAGTTATTACTGATTTTACCAAATTTAATCGCTGAGAAACTCTTGTTAACGAAAGAAACTTCAAACTTAATGAATCGGAATTTTATTTGAACGCAATAATTAAACAGAAAGACAATTTAAGACATGAAGGCAGGATATAGATCCTAAAAAATTGAGATAAATTCTAACTGATTTAAATTATGAAGCTATTTTACCTGGAATCACGTAGCAATATAAAATCATTAGTTGAAAACAAATATAATTAATCAGAGATGTCTATTGGTCAAGGGTCGTATTAATTATACTTACAACAATTTATGCCTTGACTAATAAACATCTTTGATGAGTATAAGTAATATATCTTATTTTTGACATATGTTGCCGAATAATAATGAATACTCATGTTTGAAAAAAAAAAAATAACGCTAAGCTTGCAACGATTTAAATAAGGTTTCATAATTAAACTGAAATTTTTCATGAGTTAGTTCTAGGAGGTGTTGAAGGAATACGCTGAACTGGACCATTGTTTAATTAGCCATTGCAAACCATTTAATTACGCTAATTGGATAGAGACAACGGCATTGTTCCAGTCATTATGAGTGCTACTCAAGTTTCTAAAATTGGTGAAAATCGGGTGATTAGTACAAAAGATATCACTTTCTCCCAATTTATTTGGATTTTGGACTTTGACGAGCGAAAGGAAACATCCGTCCAGATGCCAATTAATTAAGACAAGTGATTACGCTGGTTCTACAGTGAAGTGTTGTTCCTGTGCCGAGTCTACGGAATTGTGCCGGTTCTTCCCTCTTAACAGGACTCTGGGTTTTGATATGCGGAAGTCTACACCCATTATTACACTATTTAATTAGTGCTCGCCCTATTTCATCTGTGAAGTGTTGTGTTGGTGCCGCGATTACAAATTAGTGCTTCAGTGACAATAACAGCTGTCATTGGATTACTTTTTAAACACACATGAAAAACAGAGAAAATTAGCGGCCAAGTCCCCGTTAAATACAGTTGAAAGGATAATGGCGTTTCCTTAATAAGTGATAACTACCCTAGTTTTGCTATAATACTCCTACATATTATAGTACTCCCGCTGTTTCGATTATACACAACCAAGAGAAGACTGCAAAAGGTATACTGCATTTAATTACCTCTAAATATTCACTAGTTCAGTTCACTACTTGAATTAATTTATTCTAAATTCAGACTCTAGGAAAGAACTTTATATTGCTCTGAACTTTTCTTCAGGGTTGTGTGATAAATATTTTTGTAATAGTAGCTACTATAAAAATTCTGATGACTTCTGAACTTGTTAACTATTCTGAATTTATTGAACTTATTAAGTGTGGATTAGCATATATAATTTTATTTTGTTTATTATAATTACCAGTAATATAATTATTACTTCATTATTGTTAATGAATGCTTAATATCAGTTGGCACTGAATTTTATCGTGATTAACTGTGTTTTAATTTGCTTAACAATTTTTTTAACTGCAATTTTATTGTGTGCCCGCAACTGTAATTTGCTAAGTATAAGTTGCTATTTTTCATTTCAATTTTGTAATGTTATAGTGCGCTGCTGGCGGTTTTCCCCCCTCTTTGTTAGTGTTCACCTCCCTGCTATAAGCGCTAGTTCTCGCAAGCACGCAAGTGTTGCCACCTAAAACCATATCCTCAGTGGTATAAACTGCGCTTTCACTTACTTTGTGTTCCCACATATTTCTGTAATTTTAGTGCTTTCTACTGCGCTTATAATTACTCTATGTGCATTACTGTGATTTAAATATGCATCCAGATACGCCAACCACTTCAGCGGACCCAATTAGCTCCATACGCCCTAAACAAGACTTCCCTTCGGTAGACAGGAGCACAACAAATTCTTCTACTCCCGCCTCTAGAATAGAGGCTATCAATCTTATTTGTGACCAATTGCAGTTGGTCATTAGACATTATAAAGACAGTGTAAAAATTTGGTAGACTAGAAAACTCAACGCATCCGTCAGGAAGCAAGTAACCAGCTTTGTAAATACAGTCGGTAACACAATAGCTGAACAAGAGATATATTACGCTCAGCTGCAGGGGCATATCCAGGCATTACAACAGCAGCGCAATAGTTCAAATACCATTGCTCCTACTGCACCTGTTACGGTACTCCCTTCTACTACAGGTGTTACACACTATCAGATATATACAAACGAGCTTCCTTTCACTGAAGTTCGAAAGAAAAAACGCCATACAAAGCCGCTTGGAAAAAAGAAATCCGAGCACGTGTTACTAATTAAGCACAACGACACAGATCGAACCCCTGAGCAGGTTAGGGTTCAGCTTACTTCCAAGATAAGCGCGAGAGCCATAGGCATAACGGTTGAAGAAGTTCGCCCTACCCGAGCCAAGGAATTGCTGGTGCGGTGCACTGCTAAGGAGCACATAGACGTGCTTCGTAAATCAATAGAAGAAACACCTGCGCTTTCTTCAACAATTTCTGTGAGAATTCCCAGCGTTCAAAAAGCTTCAGTGATAGTTTACGGTGTGCCAGCCTCGGCCACAGCTGACGATATAAGTGAGGCTTTTGTGAATCTGGCGCCGTCAGTTACACAGTCCCACATAACACCAAGGACACCTGTACGTAAGTCTCCAGGTGATAACAATTGGATTGTAGATATTCACACCAGCAGTTTTGACCTTGTAAAAGATCACTCCCGTGTTTTCATTGGTTTTAGCTCGTGCACGTTTAGACAATTTTTCAAAGTAAAGAGGGGTTACAACTTCCAAAAACTAGGTCACATCAGCCACACTTGCAGGTCATCCCCCACGTGTGCTACCTGTGGTAAAGGACACGCAGTTGACACGTGTACTACAATTACACCTCATTGTATTAACTGCGAAGACTGGAATAAGAAACTAGGCACAACATACGAAGTAACACACTCGGCAAGTGCACGAATATGCCCAGCATACAAAGCAGAGCTCAGTCGCCTCAGAGCAGCTTATCAACATTAAGCAAAATGCAGGGTCTTGTACAGAATAGTATACTTCAGGGTTTCTCCTTCTTACAGGGGAATCTTCAGAGATGCCAGGCTGCAACAAACAACGCAGCCCAAATTATAATGGAAAATAACTTTCCAGTGTCCCTACTGCAAGAAAGTTACACCACAAATGGAACAATTGTAGGTATGAGTTCTTTCAAAATATTTCAGTCAACCAGTAATCTAGCAGCAATAGTGTATAACAGTCCGCTCACATCATTACAATTGTACAAAGGAGAATACTCAATCACCCTTCAGCTTGAGAGTCCTAATGGGAACATATCTTTCACAAGTGTCTATATTCCGCCCTCACATGATATAGCATTAGCCCTGACTGAACTAGAATATGTAGTTGCCCTCCCGGTTAGCAGCAAAATTCTTGCAGGAGACTTTAAAGCCGCAAGCCCTCTTTGGGACGCACCGGAAGGAAACAGAAGAGCAGTGCCAGTTCTGGAATTTATAATATCCCATGGCCTGACGATAGTTAATTCAGCTGACAGTCCCCAACATTCTGGACCATACGGGCAGAGGGCTGGCCAGATATTACACTAGCAACTACTCCCATTTACCCAAGAACAAACAATTGGAATGTGTGGAGTGAATGCCCATTATTAAGTGACCATCGTTTTATTAGATTCGACATTGACTTAGAACACCATTACGCAGTTAAAAATAGATGGAAAACAAAATATATAAATTCCCAGAAATTTGGCAGCTCTTTAGCGCCCCATGTTTCTCATTTCGTAGCAGCCTTTGAAAATTCAAGTGATAAGGAAGAGCTACATACGCCATACAATATGATAATAGACACATTGCAGACGGTCTGTGATAAAGTACTTAAACGGCGAAATCACTCTATTTCAAATAAAACTCCATGGTGGAATTCCACGTTAGCGGCCGAACGGAGTCGAGTTCGGGCCCTCAGGCGAAGTTTTCAAGGTTACCGCGATCCAAATGAAAGGGAGGCATTGGGAATGATATACAGGAAAAAACGCGCAGTCTACAAACGGAAGATTTCAAAGGCTAAACTGAAATGTTGGCAGAAATATTGTACGAACGCAACAGAAAAATTTGGTAGACTATTCAAAAATGCTCATGCATTCAAAAATGCAATGACGTAGTTAGGCTGGTAGGTCTTCAAACCTACCAGCCTATCTACGTCAATCTGTCAGAATGCCAACACTAGTTCCCAGATAGTGACACATATACTGGAAACAATTTTCCAGCATCATCATCCCCATAAAGATACTACAGTGCAGAAGGAAATATGAACTAGTATTAGACATTATTATACTTCGTCGATGCTTGATTCTGAGCCTCTTCCAACAAGCAAGGAACTGAATGACGTAATCAAGAAGCTAAATCCAAGTAAAGCTCCAGGTCCGGATGGGCTTGACAACGGCATTCTCAGATTATGCATAACACGCATTCGGCAATACTTTTCTCCTATTTACAGGCATGCTGGAGAATTCGCCATTTTCCAGAAGGCACAAAAATAGCAGAAGTTGCCCTCTTCCTAAAGGGAAATAAAGATATAAACGAGGCTGCTTCTTACAGGCCTATCTGCCTGACCCCAGTCATGGGAAAAATCCTCGAAAGAATAATACTTCAAAGACTGAATTTTTACATTCATGCTAATAAAATCATAAATACTAGGCAATATGGCTTTATAGCAGGAAAGTCGGTGGATCACGCACTGAATCACCTACAGAACACGGTTCTTAGAAAGAAGCAGAATAAACTGCATACTGTTGTCATCAGTATAGACATTCTAGGTGCATTCGATTCGTTGTGGTGGCATGGTGTTTTGAAATGTCTCAAAGATATCAATTGTTCCGAAACTTTATTTGATTTGATCTACAGCTACCTGAGTGAAAGATAAATTCAAGCTACAACGGACGGAGGCGTCCACATGCAAAAGGTGACGAAAGGCTGCCTGCAGGGCTCCTGCCTAGGTCCACTTCTGTGGAACCTGGGAGCAGACACTGCGCTCAACCTGTTTGATGATGATGAAACATCAGAAATAATAGCGTATGCTGACGACATCTTGCTAATTTCAAACGATCATAGCCGTAACAGTTACGAGGTAAATTCCCAAAAAGCTTTAGACAAAATAGTCCGCTGGGCCAGTGAACATAAGCTCATAATTTCAAGGGCAAAAACCAAAGGAATGCTAGTTAGCCCAGGAAAAAGGCACGAGCATACCCCGTGCGTAAACCTTCATGGCAGAAACATACAATTCGTGAGACATTTCCGCTACTTGGGTGTGATTATAGACGACAGATTCTCCTGGCTCCCTCACATCAAGGATCTTAAAGAAAGGCTACATAATACAATGCGGAGAACAGCTGCTGCTAACTGGGGTGTCTCCTCACAGATGCTCAAAATATGGTATGTCACAGTCGCTGAGTGCATAGCTCTACATTGCGTCTCCATATGGGGTGTCAGTGTCACGATTAAAATGCAACAGGCATTGAACTCCGCGCAAAGACCACTTCTTCTGGCCGTCTGCAGAGGATACCTCTCCTACAACTGCATTAAATGTATTGGCTGGGCTTCCGCCACTGCACCTGATAGTACAGAGCGAGAGTGTTGTGGTGAGAGTGATCAGACTAAAACAAGACGTTACTATTTGGAGTAAGACTTATGTATCCTCGGACTACGAGAATCACATTGCCCACTCTCCTTGCCACCCTGCAGACTTCGATAGAGAAGTAAACTGTAATCCTCCAAGTTCATTACAATCCTTAGCCGTATATACTGATGGCTCCAAAGGAGAATTCGGGACTGGCAGTGCCTGGTGTGTAATGGAGGGTGACCACATAATCCATTCCTGGGCTTAGAAGCTTCATCCCAGTAACTCTATGTTTCAGGCAGAACTTACAGCCCTAAAGGCAGTCTGGACTTTACTGCTAACAATGGCAGGTATAAAGTAATTTACACATACTCAATGTCAAGCTTGCAGGCCATCCAAGGCGGCAGCAGTAGACATCCCATTGTTAGAGACATACAAAAACTATTAATTTCGGTTCCTGCAAGTCTGAGGCCCAGCTACAATGGGTTCCGACCCATACGGGGATTAAAGGAAATGAAGCAGCGGATATGATTACGAAGGGCGCAGCCAATGAACCCCACGTGAGTAGCATTGGTGTGCCCCTTCCGCACTCGTATCTGAAATCTACTCTCAAATGTGAACTAATGAAGCAGTGGTAAAACTACTGGGAGAAAAGCACCACAGGCAGAAGACTGTATGATTTCCAACCAAAAGTTAACCACAATTTTACCCATAAACCGCCAAAACTACAAGGAATGTTTCTTTTCTCATGAAAATTATAACAAATATTAAATTAAGCATTTATAACATAAATTTACATTGAAAATAAAAAAACTGCTCTTACCTGTGGAAAAAGCGAGTGTTGCGTTCGCGCAACATCAGCGGAATAAGACTACGGATGTTTAGTGAGTAGGATTGTACTCATGTGATGTTTCTTTTGAGTGGAGCGCAGGATTGCTTTTTTGCTGTATAACGTTTTATAAATCTACAAATCACTTTACTTGTAATTAATTTAATTTTAAAATATAGATTGTATTTCTTTTACAAATACAGATTATTTCATTTGAAAGATTCAAGCAAGAAAAGCTTGATTACAATCATGATGTAAAGTTACATTACATACTTTGCATCTATAAACAGTCTGGCTATGGTACTCTTTACAACAAAGTCTTTTGTTATCAACGGACTTTACGATAAAATGCAATTCCATGCAATGTTTTTGAATGCTGAATTTACTAGGTCTTCCTGTTGCTGATCTATTTTTGGCTAATTATACACTCTCAGTAGGAGTTTGAAAAAAGAATAATGCATTCTCGCGTCTGAAATCTAAAAGAGACTTTATATTTCCAGTAGTAAGAAGTGATGATATTTAGTAAGTTTAGATACGGTCTCACCTCATATAATTTATCAGTATTGTCAATTTGACTATTGTGAAATGCAAATTTTATTTCATATTCCTGTACTGCAACGTGATATCAGTGTTCGTACAACAGGGACAGAAATGTCCTTATCAAAATTCCAATACATTTTTTCTTGAGGTAAAGAATGATATCCTGTAAGCAATAATATTCCAATAAATCTTCTCATATAGGCTTCAGATGCAATAAATTCTGGGCAATTCTCTTTTTTTTCTGAGCGTATATATTTGTCTGTTCTACGAGTAGAGAGTAAATGTCTAAACTGAAAAGAAAATCGAAAATCTGTGAACTAGTTTTACCTTGTGTTTTGTCTTTTATAATTTCTCTTCTTCCTTCTTCTTCATGTTCTTCCTGAGACATAACTAACAGTTCCTTTTTTATCCACTTCAAGATTTCAGTCTTCTGCTTTAACTTCTTAGTTTGACTACAACTGCCTTTAGAAAGCTGAAACTTACTTCTTACGTGAATTTCAACTTCCTCGGCAGTATCACTTGGTAAAATATCATTATCATTATTTAAAACATTGCCATTTCTTTCATCTTCGTCACTAGCCTCTGCAATTTCTGGGGAAACAACAACAATATCAGTTTCATTCTGGTCATTATTAACATCATCATCATCTGTTTCTTCATCAAAAAATTTTTGAAGGAAGGTTTCCTTCTAATGTAAGATACCTCGTTCTAGGCATTTTTAAACAACCAGAACATGAACCCAAACATCGAAAGGAATGAGCGAAAAAGGAGGTTGACTACCCGTTTCCTGCTGCCGTTGCGTCAACGCAACACCTGTTTTCCCTTCCTTTCCAACACAAATATAAACATCTGACTGATGTAATGTTCTGATAAACGGTGACCTTGACTAAAAATAGATCACTCATAAAGACGGCGATTCTTTCGTTAAATATTTTCAGCAAAAATACCCGGTCGAAAATTTTGCTTAAATTATGAGATTAATTATTATAAACAAAATGATTGTTGAAGGCAAATATTTTTTACAGAAATAATCTTCATAATCCCTAAGTGCACAAAATCATCTGGGGGTATAAAATATCTTAGGTAGTTTTATTTATATACGCATTTATTTTGACCGTTGCGTCAACGCAACACCAGCGGCTAATGGGTTAAATAGCAGTTCTTCGCACCTCACACAGTATCTGACAGGGCATGGCCCATATATGTCCTATCTTCACAGATTTCGCCTAAGAGACAGTGACCAATGTATTTGTGGCAGTACTGGTGAACCAGATCACTATCTGTTTGACTGCTCGCACACAGGGAATTCACATTTGAAAAGACCAACTGTAATCAATATGCCAGCATGGTTCAAGAACACAATTAAGAATAAATATGCGATCAACCGCATTAGAGACTGCACTACCATTGCTAAAAGCATTGCTGACAACCTGGAGTGACTTCTTTCCTTGGACACCGTGCCGTCAGCAGCCTGCTCTGTACATATATTTATTTACTTAATGTCTTGTGTTTTTTGTTTGATTTGCTGTTTTTAACTATATTTAATATTATTACTAATCCAGAACTCATTTAATGTATTCCACAATTTGTAATGTATTTGGTCATCCTTACATCTATACCTGATTTTTATAGCACATCCTTAATATAACTGTATATCTAACATGTATGATAATAGTGGAAAGTTTTCCGCTTAGTCTCAGCAGTCCCCACCATGCACCTTCTTTCCATGTTCTGTTCGTTATTTTATTGTTCCTCTTTTCGTGGCCAGTCCCCGGAGGACACAGTACTAAGCTCTTTAATTATATTTATTCATGCTTTTTTTTTAATTCCATCGACGGGATCCAACAGGCTGAAAAGCACCTAACCCAGTGGACCAGCTGTTCCGTCGATGGTGAAAAGAAAAGAAAGAGATTTTTTTAAAAATTAAAGACAACAACAACATTGAAGGAAAAGTTCTGCCAGTCGTGTTGTTTACATCTATGAGGATAAAGCTTCTTCAAGCTGAAATTGGCAGTTAAAATGCTAAAACCCATCCAATTGCACTTTACTTATCCCCTAGCAGTTTCACTAAAACAAGATTTTGCATAATGAAGCTATTTAAGTGTTATTCTTATAGGTCATATTCCCATATTTTTCATATTCAGATATATGTTTTGATAACGTTGTTTAAATATTTAATTTGTGTTGCTATTTTTAACATATTTTTAATAAATGATTCTTATCAACTTTTTTATTTTCTAATAAGTAATGGAAAACTCGTAAAATTGTTCTGCATCGTTATAATATACATAGAGGAGAGTTATACATATATTATATTATTAATCATTCTACACACACTTCGATAAGAACATGTGTAAAATATTTTTAATTATTATTATATGAACTTATATTTATCTACTGTCTGTTTTTTACTTAAAGCTATTTTTAGTTTCAGGAAACTTCTCCTATAGTATTCCTTCGTACGTAAATCGCCGTGATGCATTGGGCAATGTTTTACTTCACCGTGCCATCAGAATTTCAGATTTTCATTTCACCAAACTGCTTCTCCAAAAGGGTGCTGACATTACGAGTATAGACAGGGAGGGATCAACACCTCTACATATTGCTTGCAGCAAAAAATCTTTAGGTAATATAATGTGTTTTGAAGTATTTTCATCTTTTTTACCTCAATTAATTTGTAGGTTAGAACAGCAGTTAATGTATCGAATACTCAACAGATACAAAAATTAATTAATTGTTAATGGAATTTTGAATCGTTTAACACATGTCTCTGAAACAAAATAGACTATTATCCTAAAAACTTACGCCCAGTCAACATGTACAGTTCTACTATATCTAGAAGCTTGTGTCCAATTCCTTCAGACTCTACTAGGTTCATAGCGAGTTATCGAGAAATCCGCACTAAGTCAGAAAGTTTAAAAGGAGATTAGAATAACCTTTTTTATTTAGCTCTGAAATAAATGGAAAGATGCTACTTATGCGACTAATCAACATAAAATAAAGCTAAATTTCGATGTAAGTAACGTAGTCTTCAAGAAGTAGAGTGCCGTAGTTTACGTATGTAACGTAGTCTAGAGTAGTAACGTAATTGCATAAAATAGACTACTCAAGCTGACACGGCGCATATTTGAAACGTCGCTTAACAAGATGCTGAAACTGGAGTACAACTTAGGCACAGCTGGTGATAATAAGCAACAGCAACACGCGGCTGCCAGCAGCTCTAATCTAAACATTCGAACCCTCAGCGTCAATACGTGGACCAACTAATTTACATTTTGCTGAGAACTAGGGAAAAAATAGTCATAGTAAAGTTATAATAATTATTAATCATAATAATACCAGATATCATAATAATTAATTTACATAATGTATCTTACAAATAAGATATTACAGTTCACTTACTCTTGTTGCCAGTTTGCAAATAGTCTACTATTACTTTATGCGACAATAGTAATTAAATGCCATTGTCAGAGAATTTTATGGTAACTTCTGATTATCCACATCTTTCTAAAAATTATTCATGAGGCAACACCCTGAGCCGCCAACGTAATCAACTCATCATATCTGCAAAACGTAAGCACGTGCACCCAGCAAGCAATTGACGATTTCTACCGAAGAACCGAGCCTATTTTTTTAATTTTAATGGAACTATGATGATTACAGCTGATGAAAAAGAAATCATTGCATTTCTTTAGAAAGGTAGGGTTTTGCCTTAGTAGAGAAAGCAAAAGTTAGCCTTTCATGAAGCTGTACTTTCTAAGCGATTGGATTTTGTGTTTAAAATTTGTGTGCCCATAATTTTAACTGAAAAGAGTTCGGAGGACAGTGTATAAGGCATTTCTCCCGCTTTCTGAGCATGCGTTCGTGGTGTGGCGGTCAGCACGCTCAATGCGAATTCGAGAGGTCTGCGGTTCGAGTTCCGGCGAGGGCACTGCTCATTTTTCATGCCTCCTGCTTCGAAATAATCTAATGTCTGTACAAGTGTTGTGCGCAATATTTTTAAAATTCTACTATTCTCTAATGGGTTTTAAAGCGAAATGACATCGCTGTGTACATGGTGGGAGCAACGCCGAAAAAACGATGTTTTATCAAAAATGTTTCTTACATTTTTAATTTAATTAATTGGATTTGTTTTACGAAATTCTTAGTGGGCACAATTTTTGAAAATCGCTGCAGTCTTTCAAGTCTTAGACTAGCAAAACATGAGTCCCAAATAGTTGCGACTTTTCACAAGAGGGGTTCAGATAATGCGAAGTGCCAGCTTTATTTTAAAAGTGAGTATTGTTACTAAAATTACTATCTCTCTGAATATGGGAGGGGGAGATTTTCTTAGAGTTGATCTGATGTTAATGCTGTGTTTTAGCCTAGAGTGACGAAAGAAACATGACCTTCAAGATGGTCAAAGACTGATTTTCATAGAAGTCCTGCTTTCATCCACTGTTATCAGTGAACAAATTAATTCTTCAAGGGTATAGGAAAAACATGTGAAGCACCACTTGAGAATATTAGGGTATGATAGGTTACCTGAATGTGGCAAAGCCACGAGGAGAGATGTCTTCCTAGAGGACTTTCCTAAGATGCCAGGTTCGTACTCATCACGTGGAGAAAAGCAATCATCAATGCAGCCAAAGCGTTTGCATAAGTTGGAATCCAAATTTGGTCAAACTCCAAACTTGGTGATCTTAACCGCTTGGCATCAGATCTATTTGAAAAGGGTAAATATATTCTGAAACAAATTGCCCCGGTATTAGGACAACAGTTTGGAGAAAGTCGCATATTTGCTGCATGAGTTTTGTTTCTACAGCCACTAAAATGTGTTGCCAACTGTTATAAATGTCTTTAATTTTTACGAAAACTTCCAATGTTAGGGTCTTACGCAGAAAATTCTGCTCTTAGGAATTTTTAGTTTTTATAACATTAACAAATTGTAAGGTGTAGTTTCTGTTTCGGAATTATTTTAGCAGCGAATTTTAATTGCTCAAACTGCCGAGATAATGTTTCTGCACAATAACTTACTGTTGCATGCATATGCTTTTAATTTTTATGTTGGTGTTTTGTATTCATAATCATTTTCTTGTTTTAAACTTTGCTGAAAGCAAAATATTCATCTATGTATGTATTTTTTTAGAACTTGTGAAGCTGTTAGTTGAAAAATCGCCGGAGTATATTCTTGAGAATGCTGATTTGATGGGGCGCACTCCTTTAGATTTAGCCTGTGGAAGTAGTAGTCCAGAAGTTGTCCGGTTGCTCTTATCAAAAGGCTGTAGTGTGCTTGTAACTCCAAGGTTGGTAACATGGGCTACCTGTCACAACCGACCGAATGGCCCTCTGCTGAATGCTGTATCGAACACCCCGAAACGTACCATAATTATCGCATCTATGGTTTTAGATGCTGGGGCAAACGTAAGTAATTAAATCAAATTAGATTTTAAATAATAAATTTATATTTTTTTACTATTAATTTTAAAGCAATAGATGTAATTTTCCGAGTGTCAGTACCAAATTCAATGTTTACACTTTAATGGGTCATGCGAAAAGTTCTGTAGTTTTCAAATGTCAGCGCGTTTTCTTCTGTTTAGTTTGTTACTCCTCATAACGAATCACCTTCATCGATGCGGATATTCAAACACAATCTTTCTGCCCCAGTTGTGTAATTCTAGCACGCGACATACATATTTTCCCTCAGTGCTAAAGCGAAGAATTCAGAAGTCTGTTTCCGCTATGTTATTTGCTTTTATATGTTTTATGTGTTGAATTTAAAATATGCATAAATGTGGCGCCAGAAATTGTCATGCGAGAAACACGTGTCAGCAGTAATACCAGGCGAAAATATAGCGAGAAAATACGTCTTCGAGCTTTCTGTGTAGTAATCTGGTAAAAAAAAGTAGAAATACTGACTCCATCTGCTGTACAGGGAAAGAATAATATTTCTGAAGAAGAATATAGCGAAATTCTGCCATTTCGTTTTTAGATCTATATTTCACAATTCATTTATGATTAGTTATTGTTCTGAGATTTCAGCCCTCTTCTTTAGCATCGTCTGGCATGTCCTCGAGGGACCTCTTAAGTAGTAAGCTTCTCGGAAAAGGTGAATGGACATGTTGAGTAGGTGGTGTTTCTCGAGCCCTTTACAAAGAACGTCTGTGTAATGAAGGAAAGGTTCCATAGACATAACGTAAACCTGTTTGCTCGTATTACGCCGCTAGAAAGCCGAGGGAAAAAATTGCCAAGGGATTTGGCGATGGAACCTGGTGGCGAGAATTTCCCCCTCTGCGGATGTGTACAGGAAATTGAAGAACACGTGTTAAGAAGAAATGGTCTTTGACAAAGCGTTTCTTCTTTGACTTTTCGCAATAATTTAAATCGGATTTCTTACGTTTTCCCTCAAAGTAACTAATCCATTATTTAATTTACTTGCATGAAAAATATTTTCTTTTCCTTTAAGGTTTAAGGATATTTATAACAATATTCGTTTTATGAGCTCTTGATAAACGTAACCTTCGAATTTCGACCCCGGCTTCGAGCTTTGGCGACAGATATTTCACGCATGCGCAGCTGTTTGCCTCTACGTTGGGACGGGTTCGCTCCATTTGCGGAGGAGTTTCTGTTTTCAATAATGCATATTCTTTGCCCCATATGATCGTTTAGGAGCGGATTTCTTTGGAAAGTCTCCTCCCATCACAGGTCGCACCACTGCCAGCATCTACTCTTAAGACTATAAATTTTAAATAATTCATGTTTAAACGTATAAGGACGTTGGTTGATTATGACAAGCAACAAGTGTGAGCCGCAGAGCATTATAATTTAGAAAAGTGGTCCTCATTGGAAGAACTCTTTAGCAGGACAGTAGTATTTAAATTCGTGTAAGGTTAGCCAAATTTTCTCAAGTTTACGTTAGGTTATTTAAATACATCAAAGCACCGACAGTCCGCTACCTGAAGGGAGGGATGTCTTCTTGGAAGATGTTTTTAAAGGCACTGGCTAGTTCTGCCACTAAATATGGAGAAAGCTGCTAAATCAAACCATGTTACCTACTACTCGGCCTCTGGTGGGACCATAAAGAAGACCCTTTTTGTAGAGGATGGGGGTTATTTTCGAAAGTGTAAATATGAAAAATCCAATTTTACCCTTCCTGTTAGTCCAACCACATATTTTACAGTTTTTACTAGCAGAATGCGCTCCCACTTTCACCATCGCAATACCTAGTTGAGTGCGCGTTAATTCCTTACCTACTGATATAGATTTTATTGGAAAAATTGACGCTCAAGAAATATTGGTGCAGGCAGGCGTTTTCTTAAAAGCGAGAATCTTTTAAACTTATTATTTTGGAACAGAACAGATACCCATTTTAGAATACTTTTGATCCTGCTTCTTTCTTGAAATGCGTAGACATTTTATTTGAATAACACCGATGTCAATATGAAGACACGCTTACCCTAATTTTAAATTCAGATAAGTGGGCTTTTTTTTTTTTTTTTTTTTTTTTTTTTTTTTTTTTTTTTTTCCGTAAACGTGACCTTCGAATTTCGACCCCGGCTTCGAGCTTTGGCGACAGATATTTCACGCATGCGCAGCTGTTTGCCTCTACGTTGGGACGGGTTCGCTCCATTTGCGGAGGAGTTTCTGTTTTCAATAATGCATATTCTTTGCCCCATATGATCGTTTAGGAGCGGATTTCTTTGGAAAGTCTCCTCCCATCACAGGTCGCACCACTGCCAGCATCTACTCTTAAGACTATAAATTTTAAATAATTCATGTTTAAACGTATAAGGACGTTGGTTGATTATGACAAGCAACAAGTGTGAGCCGCAGAGCATTATAATTTAGAAAAGTGGTCCTCATTGGAAGAACTCTTTAGCAGGACAGTAGTATTTAAATTCGTGTAAGGTTAGCCAAATTTTCTCAAGTTTACGTTAGGTTATTTAAATACATCAAAGCACCGACAGTCCGCTACCTGAAGGGAGGGATGTCTTCTTGGAAGATGTTTTTAAAGGCACTGGCTAGTTCTGCCACTAAATATGGAGAAAGCTGCTAAATCAAACCATGTTACCTACTACTCGGCCTCTGGTGGGACCATAAAGAAGACACCTTTTTGTAGAGGATGGGGGTTATTTTCGAAAGTGTAAATATGAAAAATCCAATTTTACCCTTCCTGTTAGTCCAACCACATATTTTACAGTTTTTACTAGCAGAATGCGCTCCCACTTTCACCATCGCAATACCTAGTTGAGTGCGCGTTAATTCCTTACCTACTGATATAGATTTTATTGGAAAAATTGACGCTCAAGAAATATTGGTGCAGGCAGGCGTTTTCTTAAAAGCGAGAATCTTTTAAACTTATTATTTTGGAACAGAACAGATACCCATTTTAGAATACTTTTGATCCTGCTTCTTTCTTGAAATGCGTAGACATTTTATTTGAATAACACCGATGTCAATATGAAGACACGTTTACCCTAATTTTAAATTCAGATAAGTGGGCTTTTTTTTTTTTTTTTTTTTTTTTTTTTTTTTTTTTTTGTATGCATCGCTTCGAGTAGATTAATTTGTTTTGTCCATCGTGTTTCATCTAAACGTTATCTTTATTTGGTCATAACGTTACAACTTCAAGATATTTGTAACCATTTCTAAAACGTTTGCCCCTATTTCCAAATCCAGTTTCATTGGACATTCATAATATTTTCATAAGGTGTATTTCAATTGACTTATTCAACAAGGAAAGCTCTTCAGATGCGAGATGGATGAAAAATGAGAAACTCCAAAACAATTCACCTTCACTAGTTGCATCGATTCTTAAAACATTTTCAGTAAATATGTGCGCATTTCTTTAAATTCATTATACGTATGAAGACGGATTCCTTACAGAGGATCAGGTTCATAATTATAATTGTAGGAAACTTTGCATCCGTATTTTATTTAATTCAATAGATGGGATTTTCAGAGATATTTCACTGTACTGCACTTGCCTATATTTATCTTCTGAAAATGAAGTAGAGACTTTTTTACAACTTAATGATTTACAAATTTTCGTAACATTTGTTATTATTCAAATATTTTGATTTGTATGAAATTCTTACTTTCTTTGACAGATTAACCACAGTTCGGCAACTGGAATGACAGCTTTGATGATGACTATCAATAATTGTGCTGCGCAAAGTCGACGTACCCCAGAATCAGCAAAGAGTATAGAGTCTTCATATTTAGACTTGTTTATGCTGTTGATACAACGGGACATTAACGTGAATGCGGCTCATAATGAGGGTAATACTGCTCTATGCTTCGCAGTTATGTTTGACCAAGAAGTTTTTATTCGCAAACTAATTATTTCTGGGAGTGACATCAACAAATGTAATAATTTGGGTTTTACCCCACTGGTTTGTGCATGTGGAAACAGAAACAAGAGAATAGTAGACTTACTTCTAAAAGTTGGTGCTAAATTATCGAGAAATGATCGTGAAAAATATTTGCCTATCTTCGAAGATAAGGAACGTATTCAACTGTCTAATTATATAATTAGTATATCCAAGCAATGTCTTAGCTTACAAGATTTGTGCAATATCACTGTTAGAGAAAATCTTAAAAATGCAGGAGATGCCTTTCAACTTGAATTACCTCAATTGCTAATAGACCACCTTCTACTGGAACACTAATAGAAGTATAATGGGATTCATTGGCATATAAGTAAGAGCAAAATTCCTTATAAGTGGTTTTGTTACATTAAACCTAATCTTGTGTAAATGAGCAAGTTTAAAATATAATAAAAGGTAAAACAAAATCAGATGACATTTTCTTTTTGATGAAAAGTAGTATTTTTAACTCACTACCAAGGGTATTTGATATTCTTTTTTGTAAAAAAGTTCTATATTTATAACAAGGCAAACAAACAGCAATGAAGGTGTGTTATATTTACAACAATAAAACAACGCAAAAACAAAATCCACGCATTTGAAAACTGAATAGAAAGAGTATCACGTTGTTTGTTACAAATTAATCCTTACGGTAGATAAAAAAAAAAAAAATGTTACGAAACTTTACTGTATTATAATTATGTTCAAACTACTGGAACAGCAAAAATATGACACGTGTAGAGAATGACACATTTTGCCACATATAATCTACCAAAAATTTACATCTACGAAGTAGAATAAATTTCAATTGTTTGCAGAGGTATATACGACTACAGATAATTAATAACACAGCAAAAACTTTTGAAAGATTTGCTTATGTTTTTGTCAATTATTCTTTCGGTTGGAATAATCTAATGATTTAAAATGCTGCATGAACTTATATTAATTTACTGGTTTTCTATTAATCATTACTGAATTGATTAAAAAGACGCGGTTTGCTACAGTAAAAGAAGAATGAATTTGTAACTTAAGTATTTTCTAATCTATTGAAGTCCTAAGAATTGTAAAATCTGTTGCAGGCCAAAATAGTATTTATATCCTTATACACCGCGACATGCATATTATGATATATATGTACATTTTTAGAAAAGGTGTTTGTATATTTTCTAAATGAAAAGAAGTTTAATTAAAGTAATTAATTTATGTATGCTATACCCTAAAACTAATGAGTGGACTGTATAAATAGAGAACTAACTAATTTATTAACAGTAAATAATTACATACAGTACTCTACTGCTTGCTCTGGCATGTTGCTGAGACGAATACACATGGTCAAGTGAGAGTTTCTTTCTGTATCTGATCGCTAATAAATTAGCGATCAGATACAGAGAGAAACACTAATAATTGACGCTAATAATTTATAGGGTGATTAGATATCTGTACGCATATTCAGAAATTTTCTGGTATTTCTTAAGCATATCCTGGTACTTCTGAGCAGAAGGAAATATCTGTGGACCGTTGTGTAACACGTTGAACACATATGGATAATCTCTAAAACTAACCATGCATCATCTTGCTTGTCTGAGATAACACCCGGGTCGAATTCCAGGTATTCAACGAGCATTACCACTGGGCCACTGATGAGGCTTGACAACGGGAGCATAGAATTTATTTTAAGTGTTCTAAGTTTTAAAAATTTTCAAAATCAATCATATCTCTTAAAATGAAACTTTTGCTTAAAATATTAAAAAGGGTTATTTGTTAAACTGTGTGAAAATGAAGAAATGAAAAACGAAGAAACTGTAAAATTCAATGCGCTTAATAGAATTAAATCAGTAATGTAAGCATGCTAAAATACTTTCAGGGGAAGTTAAGCAGAACATGAAAACTATGTTCCGTTTACCTCAGTATTACATTCTACATAGGATTATTCGTGTGTGTGTGTGATTATGGCAAAGCCTCGTGGGCTATCTGCCTAAGAGGATGGATGCCTTCGTGGAGGACTTTCTAAGGGAAACTGGCTCGTATACACGTTACACATGGGGAAAACCACGAAAACGCCCATGCAGCCAGCCCGTTCGCGGGATTCGAACCTCGCACCGAACTACCAGCGGATTATTCGTGTAAATTCAGAGTTGTTAGAGAATTTGAGACATATTTGGTATTGGCATTTGAAACAGATATTAAATTTCAATAGTTTATATTTCAATAATTATTAGTTCGTTTGTTAAATTAACAATCCTATTATAACTGGTAAAGTGAAACTGTGTTCAGGTGTTAAATTGAAGTTTGATATTAAGATCAGGCTGCAATATCTTAAAAGATCAGACTGCGATTTCCTAAGTAATTTCCTAAGATCTTCATGTGTAGAATGTAAAATCGTTAAACCAAAAATCTTGTGATTTATATATTTCTTTCTTTAAAAAAAAATTCACCATTTTGAAATTTTGTAGGCAAAATGCAATATGAATTCAGATTCTATTAATTTTTATTTGCATTTATTTATTTATTTACTTTCATTTTTCTGTTTTGATTTAAAATTGTATTTATTGATTATTGTTTTATTGACTGATTTTTATATTTATATTTTTTAATAATTGCAAGATAGATTTCTGTTGAATATACATTTAAACTGTTTAAACTGTCGTTCGTGTTTTTGGCTTTCGATGACGTATTCCGAAATTTACCAGAAAAAATGTAATTTCCTCAAGTGTTAGCCTGAACTGACTGACAACTTATAGCCAGAATACCGCTGAGATCAGTAGTTTAAATGGCTCAATCAAATTTATGCCAGATTTGCACAATAACATAGAACTATCTTCACATAATGTCCGCAGTAAGGAGGAGCAAAGACGGATAAAGAATAGGAAGACCAGCAACGCAAGAGCTCACTAGCAAGTAACCGGCCCGGTAAAGGCGTGACTAAGTGGGAGCCATAAAATGAGTGTAGAATGTGAATAAAACTAGTGAATTTAAGAAATACACAGTACAATAAATGAGTAAGATACAAAATTAAGAATGCTAATAAACACATTGGGTACATTATTTACAGGTGGGCACTAGGTGGGAAAGTTCGGGTCCCTGATAACGTGGGCTGCAAGTGGCCGCAGTTTGGCGTCCTCATTCAATATTTCGTAGGTAAAGATATCAAAATTTCTCATATGTTGACAGGAGCTTTCATGAAGAATTTCCTGTTGATCTTATTCAGGTGCTCTTCTAGAGTGTCCAGTTTTAAGTCACAGTGCAGTGTAGCATTGCTCAAAAAAATTAGTATGGGTGATAAGTCTTAAGACTTTGTTTTGCATAATTTGAAGTCTTTTTATATCCTCCTTGGTAGCCATGCAACAGGCCGGCGACGCATAAGTCATCAATGGCCTAATTGCCGTGATATATACTAGCCTCTTTTTCCTCAGGTCTAAGCTAGAATAATTACCCAATATAGGGATGAGACTATTTACAACAGTGAAAATTTTTCTTCTGACCTCTGTTATATGATCTCCCCATTTTATCTTTCATTTAGCATTACTCCTAAATATTTCGCCTTACTAACTCTAGGAATCTCTTCAGAGTATAAGAAGAGCTTGCTATTAATAGTCAACTGTGTGTTTTTCCTCCTTATCAATAATAATTGCGACTTGCTGGCATTAATAGCAATTCTCCAAGTCGTACACCGCTTTTCTACCACTGGTAGAAGCTCCTGTAATTTGATTGCATGGTGTGAGTTTGCGGACTTTACGGCTAATGCCGTACTGTCCGCATAGCACCCCAGAAAGTAATTTCTGCCAATGTGAGCCCTAGGGAAGTCATGAACATAAAATACATACAGGACGGGCCCTAAAATGGACCCCTGTGGGACGCCTGCATTCATGGTGCGTAAACTGGAGATGTCCTTTCCAATAGCCACAGTGAATTTCCTATTAGTGATGAAAGACATAATTAGCTGAATCAGCTCTCTATCCATAGGGAGATTTATAACTTTTTAAATAAGACCCTCATGCCAGACGCGGTCGAATACCTTCGCCACGTCTAGCATGAGTAAGGCGACATTTTGTTTCTTGTGAAGCGCGTCCCCACAAAACTCGACGAGCCGAAACAGCTGCTTCGTTGTTGAAAGCTTTCTCGGGAAACCAAATTATTCCGGAGGCAGTAATTCAATAAAGGTTTTCAATCTGCTGTAAATTAATCTCTCAAAGACCTTTCCTAGTCCCGGAAGCAAGCTAATGGGCCTGTACCCATTTGGCTTAGTGTTATCCTTGCCGGGCTTAGGCAATAAAATAACTTTTGCGATTTTCCATTTTGTGGGAAAATAGCATTGACTAAGACACGCATTGATAATACTCGTGAATTTTGTCACAACATTGCAGGGCAGATTTCTAAGTGCGTGATTATTAATACCGTCTATGCCAGGGGCCTTTTTTACTTTAAGCTTCTTTGTGATTTCTTTGATCTCACTGGGGATAGCAGTGGCCATGTACCTCTTAGCAGTGTGGGCATTAAGCCAATCCCTAACAAAGTAGCATGCCTCATTGACAAAATTAATGTCCATGGGCGTCCTTTTCTTCTGCGCGTGAGTTGCTTAACTGATTCAACTTTGTATCCTAAATCCTCTAACTCCTCTTGTATTTCTACCGTATCTGTATCTCTTAAAAGACCTCTTATCACTACTTTTATGTCTTTATCCTCAGGAAGCGTGAAAGAGTGATGTTCCACTTTCGTGTCTTTTAAATAAGTAACAGTCTGCCTGTAATGTTCAGGGTTTCTGATGAAAATTTTAACCCCTTTATTATTCTTATCAGACTTAAACTCAATGTTTCTCTGTTTAAGTGCCCTAGCTATGTTTTTCCAAGTAGGGTAATCTACTTTAACAGTTATGGGTGGTATCCGTGACTTTTTCACAAATTCCGCTTCTATGTTTTCATCTGAGCTTTTTGTTTAGACATCTGAGCGTATTTTGTTTAGACGTATTAGCGTCCGTGTCCATACTATTGTTATCCTCACCATTAGTGGCATTTTCACTAAGTCTCTCCTCCATGGTGTTCATTTGAGTTGCGCCAGCCTGAGGAATATGAGCGTCAGTTCGCCCAGTCGGGCACGTGACCTCATCTGGATAACTGAGTGGTCGCGCTGCGTTTTCAGTTCCAGACCTACTCGCTGCAGCCTGTTTCTCAGTTCCTTCACGAGATGGCGCCACATTTTTGTGGCTGCTGACCGCAAACTCAGAACTCAATGTTTGTGTAATTTTACTACCTATGTCCTGACTAGGCGAGATTTTTAAACTTTTGGGAGCCTTCGGTTTGGGATTTCGTTTCAAGCTAACATCACCTTTATGTCTGGTACTGTGCGTGTACTGTTCGACAGTAAGTTCGGAGTCATCATCAGTTATGTTTGCAAGAACATCAAATTTGTTTTGCACCTCAGGAGGGTACGATTCAGTATCGCTCAGAGAACGTTTCGTACTTTTGGTAACAGCAGTCCAATGCATATCGTGTTGGGAGACATCAAAATGATGGGAATCAATTTCATTAGACGCTAACCGGTTAGAACCGACTTGCGCTAAGCCTAGTTCAGAGCCACGTGCAGAGTTCAGACTTGCTCGTACTTATAGGTTAGGGAGAAGCTTTAATAGAAAATCCAGATCAATTCTTTCATCCTCAGTCATAGGTAAATCCTTCTCTTTGGAAGTTAATTCCGCATATCGAGCGAAAATTAGTTTGACCAGTAACATGTTGATCAAGTCCTTAAACCAGTTCAGTCATCAGGGAAAAATGGATGCAAAGAATCAGTAAAATCGCACTAAGGCCTTTTTACTACTCTTTGGTCACTTAAGACCGATGAGCAACCTTTTATGTGCTAACAACTGATCGTAGAAGAAAAATCAAATCGACTTGGTAAAACCGAGAGCCGTGCTAAGACAACCTTCACGTGCGACTGCTCGGACCAGCTCTACACGATAAACTGAACTAAAAGCTTCTCGTTAGCCTGAATATAATGCACAGCTCTTTTATAGAATATAAGGAATTTCCTTCGTTTTATTGTTGTTGCCCTTTTTCTTAAAAAAACTTGATTATTTCTTAATTTATCCAAAGGAACCAGACAAATGTTGAGTTCACACAAAGGATAGTATAGATTACAGGAAGGTCCCTGGGAAATTTATTGAAAGGCAAACCACAAATGCATTGAAAATCCCCCCTCCCCAAGGTGGCGAAATCTGCCCTTGCAGGTGAAACCTATTGAAAAACGTCCCTGCACGTGCGTAAATTCTACGAATCGTGGTTCTCTAGCACCACCGGTCAAATGTGATACTTATCAGTTCATGTTTTACCCTCATGCGTACTAGGAGTCGCGGCTTGCCATTATTATTTCGTCACTGGGTGACAGTATGGATTTATAAATCCTGGAATCATTTTCCTGGAAGGTAAGAACTCATTTTTAAGTATTTCACTGGTTATTTTTAAGGATCAGCAAACGCTATTGCATCATAAAATGTTATTTGTACATTTTTCGCTAGTAGCTAGGAATGGTAACTAGAGACATCAAATTTTGAACAACGTAATCCTTCACTCCAATATAGGCATCTGAACGTCCAAAATTTGGAATTCGTTTTATTATCGAATTTTTGATTAAGAAACTCAAGGCTTTCAAAGCGAGCAATGGCAATACTTTACGAACAAAATGCATTTTTATTTATAGCTAGCGAGACTGTGTATCGGAATTTTTAAAGATATGCTCTTTCTAAATTATTTTGTGGTTTTGCTGTTGAATTAAATTTTATGGTTTAAGTGCGAAGAACATGATATTTATAATAAAGTAACACAGAAAAGGTTAAAAAAGGCCCTTTGTGCGTAAAAAAAACCTGAAAACTTCAAGATTTTTTTTGTTTACTTATTTATTATTTTTCACTTTTCATTAAAAAGTATTTTACAGCCAATTTATATTATTAGTGTAGGGTATACAATATGAGTAGCTTGGCAAATACGTAAATAGTAACGCGCCGTCTTTCGTTTTATGACAAAATTGTGAAATCGCACAAAAGCATTATTAGGAAATTTGCAACGCGTTTTTTGTTACCAGTCATTAAGGAGTCTCAAAAACTTAGAAGATTATTTAGGTGTGGTGGTGGTGTATTCAATTATGGCAAAGCACACTAGGGCTATCTGCTTAAGGGGAGGGATGCCTTTCGTGGATGACTTTCTAAGGCAAACTGGCTCGTATACACGTTACACATGGGGAAAAACACGAAAACGCCCATGCAGCCAGCCCGTTCGCGGGATTCGAACCTCGGACCGAACTACCAGTGTTCAGTGACTTTACCGCTCGGCCGTTGGTGGGCGAAGATTATTTAGGAATATATTTTTTAAACATTTAAAAAAATCTAAAAGATTTTAGATTTTATACTACGTCCAAATGGACTTTTTCCATTTACAGATACAAACGTTTCGAGGGCATTTGGGCTAATGTCCCTTTACACTAAAAATATTTAAAAACATCATATCTTCACAATTTCCGATAGAGAGTCTCGCTCTCTGGAGATAATTTTCTACCCGTTTTGTTAATGCTCGCTTTGAAATCGTTGAGTTTGTTAACCAAAAATTCTTTAAAATTTCACAAAATATGAAACAGATAAAAAAAAATTTGAAATTAAAAATTAGGATTATAAGTTTTTAAAAAATCGAAAATTTCATATTTAAATTCAGTGAAACTCGTGTTGCTGACCATTTGTATAATATTTTCTTATCCTATCAAGAGATACAATGAGCGTCAAATACAATAAATTGCTGTAGTCCAAGTTTTTATATTTCTACTGAGATTATATAACTTGTCTGAATATTATCGCACACATTTCTACATTATGGGACCAAACTAGTAAAAATAGTAACTTAAAAAAATAGAAATAAAAATCTGAAAGCTTTCAGATTTTCTGTTACATCCAAGGGGGCGTTTTTTTAACGTTTTGCGTGTTACTTTATTGGTTAAATATCATGTTCTTCGCACTTTAAACACATACAATTCAATTCAACAGCAAAATCACAAATTAGTTAAATATAGCAAAAGAGCATACGTTTAGCATTTCCGATACACAGTCTCGTGCGCTTAAGATAAACATGTTTTTTTTCCGTACAGTGTTACCATTGCAAACTTTGAAATCTTTGAGTTTATTAGTCAAAAATTCTATAAAGTTTTACAAAATTGTGAATGGATAATAAAACAAATTGGA
Organism: Stegodyphus dumicola; assembly: GCF_044657685.1. Classification (NCBI taxonomy): domain Eukaryota; kingdom Metazoa; phylum Arthropoda; class Arachnida; order Araneae; family Eresidae; genus Stegodyphus; species Stegodyphus dumicola. The sequence continues at coordinate 11,497,791 of NC_140772.1, read as the reverse complement.
AATTTAAAATTCGGCTTTCCAGGTGCACAGTTTCGGACAAAGATTTACGTTTTTGAAAATTTGATGGCTCTAGGTACCGTCGTTTTTTCACAATGCGGGAAACATGTACGTATAATTCATGCAGATTCTTCATTGTTTTATTTTCTTTAAATATACTACAGGACGATAATATTTGGTGGCAACAATTTAAGAAAGCGATGTGCCGTTTATAGTAAAACGACGCACAATAACGTTTCGAGACTAATATTCCTTCTGGGCAAACGCTCCTTTGAGTAATTATGCGGCTTTTGCACAGGAACCCCTCGAAAGAAATATTTGAGGTGTTTACAATATCAATTAAGATATTTTGTCTCCTTGTCAATTGAAATATTCTGCTATTTGATTGAAATGTTTGTCGCAGCCCACTTTAAAATTATACCAATTAACATTTTCTGATTATTTAATCAAATACTTCTAATGTTCGCAATTAATTTTCTCTTTGGACGCGTTCTCTTGACTGTAAGGGCATCAGACAAATTTGTATTCCGAATCACTGCGGTTATAATTTTTTACCATTTTAAAATATGCCACTGACCATAAAATTTTCACACCTCCCGGTGAGCACGTACGTGACGAAAAGAAGCGTACTATAAAAAATCGACGTAAAGTTAATAGCAAATGAAACTTAATTAAAATCTCGCGGGAGTTTGAAAATAAAATGTTATTTACTAAGGATTTAAGTGTAAATTTCAAATGCCACAAAATAAGCGTAAATCTATGCCCAAAATCAATAAGATTTTTTTCCTGAGTCAATTAATCCGTTATCACATTAGCTGTTTGTTGCCGGGACAAAACGTTTGTAGCAACAGTTCTGAGAAACGCCCTTTGGCGAAATAGGTTACCATCTTCACTTGGCAAACAGGCTGAAACCCAAACAAGAATCAGTTATCGCTCAGATTGGCGAAAGTGACGTTTCCTTTCAAGTGACATTCGCTTCTTCGTGTTGTTTTGAATCGCTCACACGCTTTTCGTTTTAAACTTTATTGTTAGTAATGGAAGATAATAGAAAGGTGATTGCTATCAAGTTAATCACTTTGATCTCCACTCTGGCACTTCATGTAACAGATAAACACACTTCTGGTTATAGCAATCAATTACATCAGTAATAGCCAAATTCTGTATACACTCTAAGAATAGTTTAAAAACATGTGCTGGATAAGTCTATTTATCACACATCGCTTATGTGTATTTTCTGTTGTCTGCATTTCAATGAAAATTTGATGGCTCACTGGAAAATTTGTGACCTGGTGAAAGCATTTTCTGACTAACTTTATTCTAATTTATTCTTATTTTATTTATTCTATTTATAACTAACTTATTTATTTATTTTATTTATTATTATAAATTTATTAACTTAGGCTCATAATTAGTGTTTTGTTCATTCAAATGACAAAAATCTATATGGCTGATATTTACCTCCTCACAGCCAGCAGATACTATTCAGCAAAATGAAGATCAAATAAAGCATATGAATACATGAGCAATCAAACATGTACGAGTTGTTTACTGTCCCATAGAACACTCGGTAATATACCTAAAACATATTAATTATACCAACTCTAGAAATTAGGTGTTCACATCATGAGTTTGTTTTATGGTTTGATTTATTGAGATTACAACAAAGCACACTAGGGCTATCTGCCTAAGGGAAGAGATGCCTTCGGGGAGGACTTTCTAAGGGAAACTGGCTCGTCTACACGTTACACATGGGGAAAACCACGAAAGCGTCCATGCAGCCAGCCCGTTCGCGGGATTCGAACCTCGGACCGAACTACCAGTGTTCAGCGACTTTACCGCTCGGCCGCTGGTGGGCTCAGTTGGTTTTATGTGATTACCGCAAAGCCTCGAGAGATAACAACAGGAGGGATCCCTTTGTAGAAGATTTTTTAAAACTGGTTTGTATACCAGTTACAAATGGGGCAAACCAAGGAAACGTCATGTAGCCATCCCGTTCGCGGCATTGTAACCTGAGACAGAACTACCAGTGTTCAACGACGCTTCGGCCACTAGTAGGCCCGTGCACTTAATTGGAAAGTGAAATTCATTATGTAAACAGACATGAAAGTGATAATCAGTTGAGCGCTGTTTTAAGTAATCAAATGTTATAAATGCACAGCTGTTACATTTCTTATTATTTATTAGTCATGTTTTTATTACGTAGATCATACGTATGATATAGTTATGAATTAACCCAATAACAAAATGTGTACACTCTTTAGTACTCAAATACTCATCAATTATTTTTCAACTGATTATTACATACCCATAATAATTTGCAAAGAACTGATAACTATAGTTGCTGCCAATTGCATAATAGTTATCTGAATTAAAAGTAACTTCAAATAAACTTATTGTTGTGGACATTATTACATAAGTTATGCTTTTCTTTTTTATGCATCTTTTATGCTGTTTAAAATGTGTCACTGATTATGCAGTTAACAATTTAAAAGATAAGTAATTAGGAGAAAAGCCGCGCATATACAAACGGATTTTAAAAAATTATTCAACTTAAATTTAAGAAATAAAATTCTATTATATAACAGTGTTATAATACACGATCAGCACGAAATACGACAAATTTGGCGAAATTTTGGCTACGAACAATTTGTAAACAAATCCGAAATGCAAGAACGTCGTAAAATAATGTCAAATCTGAAATTTCCACGATTATATATTTAATGAATATATACACATTTAAAAAATGACTCAGGCAGTTGTATTACAACAAAACAGCAATAATTAAATCGGCCTCTATTTCCACCGTCCATCACTTCACAGTGAGAGCCATCGCCATATTGAAAGTTACCCGTGATCCTTCAGAAGCTGACCTTTCGTCTGATTGGTTGAACGTTCGAGGAACACGTCTCCAGCCGGAACATTTTGGGAAAAGTTTTAAAATGTTGCTCGTAGCCGGGACACGTTCCTCCTAGCTAGACGAAACATTTCTCGGAAGCCTGCCGCTTAAAGCCGTGCTACTAGAATCTCGTTTCTCGGAATTGTCCCGGGTAAGCGCGCGCGTCTATAGATGTGATAACAGCATTAGGTTCACCAGCCTCCACATCAGGATGGGTTTAGGTAACATGGCATTATGGTATTTTTTTAATTATATGGTTTTGCAGTTTTGAATAGGTCATTTTAAATATAAGATTTTGTGTTACATATCCTTAATTTCTTAAGTGGTAATTTTTAAATCACTGAAAGTGTCGAAATTCGTTAGCTCAAAATTATTTTCTGTGTTTATGGTTTTTATTAAAAAAATTCAGCTTTTCAAACCCTTTAATCTTAAACTGTTCAAAGGAACGAACTTAAGCTTAATATTTCAAACAACGTGTGTTTAATTTTTATCTCTAAACCGTACCCCATCCAAAAACACATTATGTATCAGATTTTATTTGATGATTTGGAATGATTTTGAAGTCACTTGGTTTAAATTTACATTTAGCGGGCGTATTTAAATAATTGATTCGTATTCAAAAGCTAAGTAATGTAACTTTGTGTGTACCCTGCTATAGCAAACTTCAAGAGATCGCAAATCTGGCTCGCTTTATCCTATCTGATAAGAAAGATATAGGTCCTGGCTAAAAAAAGTGTGAAACTTGATTGATGAGTTATTCAGAAAGGGTGATTTGCATTGCCACAGCTCCAAGAAATGTTAACAGTAATAGTAATTTAAAACGAAAATGCATTAATTAATTACAGGTATTACTATGTGCGAATACTCAAACTTATTTTGTTGTTTCTCATTTACACCTTGCATTAATAATTTTTACAAAAGATTACTTAACATAACATAAAAATCATGATTTAGCCAGTCCGTCCAATTACATATTTGGATGAAAATGCGCTATTAAAATCATGAATAAATTTTCGCTTTGAACAGAGTGCTATTTGAAAGCTTAATCAAGTGAACTCAAATGGAATCAAAGAATCCATTCAAAACCTTTATCTCCATTACTGTTTCCTTGACTCAGTGCATAGCACAATACTATCTCCCGATGTATGTTTATTGTGTGCACTGGTTTTCCAAGAACCGAGTACTGCACCTGCCTCGTGTAGCATTCTGTTTGGAATAAAAAGAAACGTGAAGAGCAATCGAAAATAAAAGAAAGGTAACCTGAAGGTGTCTTTCCTTGTTCTAATACACTACACAGGCTGAATTTATAGGTTACTAATTTTCCAGTTGAATGCTGCAGAAATTCTAGAAAAATGTTTGAAAATCCAAGAACTTTTCAGGCGAAGATATTTAAAGTTCGTTATATCCGATTTTTAATAATTAGGTGATATAAAATAGGTCATATAAAGGTTTTATAGTCATATAAAATAATATTAAGTCTATACGAAATTGCAAAAGATCTGAATATAAACGTGATCTTATCATATAAATGTGCGAGCAATAAATTCACGGGGAACAGCTTGATATCTCTTAATACGCAGTTTACTGCTAGGGAGCTGTGATTCGATCGGTATTCTGCATTCGTTGTGTCCACAGATAAGGTACTTAAATGGTACGTATTTATTTTAAAGTTATTTGCTTGTATCCATATTAGGAGGGGGAAAAAAGGAAATTGAATGATTCTGAAGCTTTTATTTTGGATTTCGCACAGAATAACACCAGTCGTGAATATTTCAAGCTTCTAACATGCAAATAAGTATGTATTTATTGACCCTTAATTATATGTAATAAATAAGTAAAAAATAAAATGATACGGTGTAAATAAAACCAAATATAATTATGTTATATAATAGTTATACAGTAATGCAGAGTGAGTTGTGCTTAAAAATATAAGAAACCGAAAATAAAAGCGAAGTATTTGCGCAAAATTTATTCAAGATATAGATCCTAAAATAAACCAGTTTAAAAGATAAACGGAAACTGCCGGCGGAATAAACGCGTTTATAGTCACGTTTTAATACTATTAATGATTTGTATGCTTATGTAAAAAAAAATTAGAATAAAATTCTTGCAATTGTCTTCTACCATAAAACAGACATCAGATTCAAAACTTTGTTTTCATTTATTAAATTTTAAGCATTATTTAAAAGCAGGTTCACGTACTTATAAATCCTCATTTATTTTCGCGGAACCACTCTCTCTTTTAAAATTCATATCGAACACATTTATCGCCTTAAATCGATAGTTGTATTTTATCGCTATCAGTTAACCAACTATAGGCAATAAAATTAATGCCAAGTATTCAATTTACCTTTCCCGCGGTTTGACAAATAACTATTTTTTAGACTGTTATCGTTCTAGGTTACAAAAAATCTTTAAATTTTGTCTCAAAATTGTTACTGCTCAAGAACTTTAAGGATTTTAAAGAAATCATAATGCACTTTTTAGGTTTAAGCTTCACATATGTGGTCCGATAATTTAATGACGATAAGTAAAATTAATAATACTCGCTGAATTTCATTTTAATTCCTCTTTTAGTCATTTAATAGAATCTAATCTAAATATTTCACAGGCGTTTCATCCTTTTCGCATGTTTATTTCATTTATCATTTCATACAATTGCAGGACTCATCTGTTTAACAATTCATTATTTAATCGCTTATTTATATGTGAGTATTTGTAAAAAAATTGATAAATATAGCAAAAATGTTAATGTGTTTTCTAAAAACTTAACATTAGGACAGCAAGAATAAAATGTTGCGGAATCAATACGTCAGCTTATTTTCACTTTATTGCACCATCCTCAATAACAGAGTAATTAATTTCAGTTTTTCGCAACGGAACAGAATTAGTTGCACTTGATTATTTACATTTATCAAGCGATTGGGTTATTTAGAATGATTTATTTCTTCTGAAATAAATGCAGGAAAAATAAATAAATAAATCCGGCCCAGCAGAGAATGGCACATTTCGAAGCACCCTGCTCTTAACTATTCACTCTCTAATTAAGACACAATAATTCATTTGCGCTTCCGTAGCTGAGGATGGTGGTTCGGTAAAATCATCGAAACTAGTCCTGTGAAAATTTTGAAAATATAACGCTGATTTTTGTTGTTTGACTTCTGAATTAGTATTCACTCTCTGTCAGCAAACATTGTGATTTTAATCATATTCTTTATCTGTTAGTTCGTGCACTTCCATTGGAGTCAGTCTGGTCAGTGCAGGTATCGCCGAGATATCGCGGGTAGCTCGACGTATCCGGCTCAGTAACAATTTTGCCATAGGCCGATGACGTAGAGTAGTCTGGACAAGTGGCGGAAAGGTCAAAGGCGAGAAGAGGGACGTGACCATGCATCATCACAAAGGCTCTAAGCAAAGAATGAATCTGTAAATCTCTCTTACAAATTCTGTGCTCTAATCAGTTTAACGTCATTTGCGTAATGCTAATTTACGTTGGCGTCAAAAAAGTTGCGTCAACTACGTCGCGAGCGTACTCGTGTGGATGGGCCTTAAAGAGCCAAGCCAGATAGAAAGCGAACAATGGAAGGCAAGACGGTGAATCTAATAGCTGATGTAATCTGCTGTGAGGGTAGAATTTGAAGTGAAAATTCAAACTTCAAAATTCATTTGTGGAACGATATATCTTTCATGAGTTTTGCCAATTTCATGTTTAGGTAGTTTGAAAAATGATACTTTCTAAATATTACCATCAAAATGATAGCATTAAATGAATAAATGTATTCTCTATTAGTAAAAGATGAAGAATTGACGACGATATGAATTCTCATGGAAGCACAGATATTGATTCTGGAATTTTTTTTTTTTTTTTTTAGATAAAACACGTTTTGTCAGAAAATAACGAAATTTTGATTAGCAAACTCGGTGATTAAAAAACTATGTTTTGCGATCCGGCGCAGCGAATGTTATTTATATTTCAAACTTTTTGGTAACTTCTGCCATTTCAAAGGAATGTATTGCCACTACCCGAAACAAAATATTTTTACCTCCTACTCGAAAGTGTATTGTTACCGGCAAAGCGTTCTTATTTGATTCAAATTTCTTCTGTCTCTTACGGATTAAAAAAATACCTAAGCTATTTAAAAGTAATAAAAACAGTTCCTCATCTCTATTGTCTCTTTTTCTCTCCTGGACTCACGAAAATCTTTATATAATTTTTCAGTTTTGGTAATGTAATAGTAAGCTAATGTGAAGAATCTTTGATCATGTGATTTCGTCGCATAGAACAGAGACGGATAGACACAAATATACGAAATTCAGACCCTATATGGGTCGGAAGATGAAGGTGTGCACTCCGAAGCTATGCTTTTCGAAACTGGATTTAGATTTTTTCCATTTCATATCAAAAACGACTTTTTATCCATTTTTCGTATATATCTTTTTATATTTTTTCGTATCATTAAAAGAATCTCCAAATTTTACAATATGCATCATCGGACAGATTTGGAAAAATAATTTTAAATGAAGATTTCACTGAATGTTTAACATAATTTTCTAATTTTATCGGTATTTCAAATATCGCTAGATTTTTTAGATTCATTTTATTGCGATAAAATTCCACAATTGAAAATTGTAGCTGTTATAAAAATCTAAAATTTCCGCAGAATATAAAATCAATTCTTAAAGCTCTTTTAAAAGAAGGTGCATAAAATATTTAATTAGGTATTTTTTGGAATATTTATAACTTGACATGACGAGGAAATGGCGTGCGAAATATATCGAATCCTTATTTTATCACCATGTTGCTTTCTCTGACATATGTATTTCTCTAACAGTCATTACGTGGGTTTATTTATTTATCTATTTTTGTTGAAAAGATTTTTTTCCGAAATAATTAGGCTGATTATTAGTCTACTGCTATTTTTATATTCTGTTTCGTTACTTCTGTTATAAAAAAGGATATTTTTTTATCATTTTGTTTCTTCAATCTGTATATCCCGAGGTGTAAAACAGTATAATTTTAGTTAATTTTTTGCGGTGGAATTTCTTCGCAATTTTAACGTTTTATACACATTTTCACATCACTTCCTTTTGAAAGATACTTTTCTTAATTTTATTTGGAAAATCATATTATAATCCTTTTTAACGCATTTAAATTTCAATATCTGTTAAAGAATAAGTTTTGAAATTCCCATAGGTTATGAAACCTTACCTCAAGAATGATAAAATATATGAAGTTAACAATTTTCTAAATTCTGTTTAAATTAGCTCCTTCTGAACTGGTCTTCGGCTGGCATTCGTCATTCGTCAGCTTAGTAATAACTGAAAGAATAGTAATAAACGAAGAAAAGTAACTTGAAATAAATTTAAAAAAATTAAATGTATTCCTCAGTTGAATTTCACTCCTTCTCAGTCAGATTTAGCACTCATATAAATATATGCTGTTTTATTTAGTTTGTTTCTGCATCGTTTGGGCAAAATTTTGATCACTTTGCGATGAAATGATTGTCTTGAAATTTTGCGGGTTTGTAGATGCTGCAACAATGCAATACTACATTTCTACTTCCTTGTGCGAAGTAAAAAGGAAGTATTGTAATCGCGAAAAGTTTCAGGCAGCATATTTCAACGAAAATATCCATTTTGACCGCAATCGAATGCAATTTAACGATGTTTTTGCGTGATATCTGTACGTGAGGACAGAATAAAATACTCTTTTCCTTCAAAAAAATTATGAAACTGCTTTAAAATTAATTCTGAACAGAATTTTTCGTGGCGTCTGTACGAACGTATGTACGTACGTATCTCGCATAACTCAAAAACGAGTTGCCTCAGAACGTTGAAATTTTGTATATAGGACTGCTATAACATGTAGATGTGCACCTCGTATTTTGGTTGCAATCGGCCGCACCGAACGTATATAAATATATTTATATATATATCCACTCTGTTACCCGGCTCAGTGATCTCAGTTTCTGTACTCTTATATGTTGGTAAATTGTACACTTTTTGTTTTAAAAATGATTGAATTATGTTGTTTTTATCTTCCGGTTAAGGATTTTATGCCTTTAGTAAATCTGTGTGCAATTTTTTTAGAATTATCAGCAGTTTTAAAGTTGTTTAATTGCCGCTAAGCCTTTTTTAATGGCGGCCATTGATGTTTACATTTGAAACAGGGGACTAGTGAATTTGTTGCCAATCGAGAGAAACTTAGCTTCGCAACAACAAAGATAAGGCCTTCATTTATTATTTAAATCATGCTTAATCCTTTCTGGAATTTTTTCGACGAAATAAGCGTTTAAGATTTACTTCGTAATTTTTAATATAGATATTTTGAGTTTTTATGTATTTTTGCCTTCTTGCGAAGTGAGAACTGAATTAATTAAATGAGAAATACTCAATCGTCTGTGAAAAACTGTTTCTTTTTTTGTTTCGTTTGCTTAATTTCTTTTATACATCATTCTAGCTTTATTTTAGTATTTGAACAGAACATGTGGCAACGATTAAATAATTTTATTCTTTAAATGATATAAATTTTGTGCATTATGAGTTATAACATGAACGAAATATATAAGTTAACTGTTATATAATCATTGGATTAAATAACAGTTAACTTAGCTTCCGTTATAAAATTATTATATAAGTTAACTGTTATATAATTATTAATACTATTAAGTGAATCTAGCGCCAGAGTGTCGCTATGGTAAACAAATACTAGAGTGAATTTTAAAGAATGTATTTATTCCATTGTGGTTTATGCGCTGTCAGCGAAGTCGATTTAATTCAATCCAATAATTTTAAATGAAATGCAAGAAAAAATGTGTATAATTTAATATTCCAATACAAGGAAGTCATGTAGTGTACACATCAGATTTTTTTAATTTTAATTTCTTTAGTACTATAATTTTCTCTTACATACTTGCTTAGCAACTAAAATAATGATCGAAAAATTTCAAACACGCGTGTCGAATACTTTAATGAAATTTGCGCAAAGATGCAATTAAAAATGTAAAAGTATAAGAATGGTTTACTTTTAAGTTAATAACTAAACTACATAAGCAAACCCAAAGACTACAACATGAACTAAAAACATAAATAAAGTGATAAACAGGAGGATCATAAAATATAATTTTTTTTAATTATTTCGATTTGAAAAGAAAAAAAAAAAAAAACACCACCTTTTCCTGCTACCAATCGACGAATGCCATATTCGTGATTATAATAAATGTCGTGATTCATAATCTTTCGTCTTTTGTCACCAACGGTCTTCTTGACATGTCAATGTTGTCTTAGCAAGAAAAACAAAAACAGTCGTTTAAAGGTTATACCAAGTACAAATATTTAATAAATTATTTCAAATGTAACTGAGATATGTTGTTTCTGAACCAAAATACATTTTTAATGTTCAAACAAAAGTCTCTTGTTATGCAAAAATTCGTTTATGATGATTTTGGTTTTCTATATGTTTAAGCACGGTAGATTCAACTAACGTAATCAAAAATGTTATTATTGTGTACACAAATGATATAAATATTACTGCTCTTTTAACATAAATTTGTATCCTTATTAGGATGAAGAATTATACCAGCTACATAAGAATTTAGGCTGTATTGAAAATGCCGGTGAAAGCAGTTGACTTGATCATCATTGTAAACGACTCTTCCTAACTTGAAAAACTAAATATAGAAGTCGCCTTTTGGTAAGGAACTGGCCGACGACAATTTTATTTTGCAACTAAAACTCTCCTGATAAATCCAACACACAGTTCCTGACATGGAAAAGAACAAAAACCGGTTTCGTGTGAGTACCATTCTAGATCAGATTCTTTTCTTCAAAAAATCTTCCAGAAAATCTGTTCCTAGCAGAGAATGCATACAAGAACAAATTTGCAGTGAAATTACTTCCCCTGGAAAAGCAAACCAAAGCACTGTTTCTCAAATAATAAGAAAAGAAAACAACGTGAATACCTGTAGAAGTAGAAGCATTTTGTCAAAAAACCAGAAACAAACGAGTGTTTATGAAGCGGAGTGGATGAAGGACCCGATTGATGAAAACGTTACTGCAGGAAAATATCGTTTCTCAAGAAATCCGGAGTGGACACCTGTTTCTCGGATGAAATGGGTAAGAAACCCAGTTTACGAAAGCGCCATTGAAAATAAAATTCTTTCTTTAAGAAACACGACACAAAGGTCTTTTTCTGAAACGGAAGAGATAATTGAGCATATTTATGAGAAAAATATGGCAGATAAATTTCTTTTTACCAGAAATCCCAGCCGGATGCCTGATTATCCAATGAAATGGATCAGAAACCCAATTTACGAGGAGGCGATAGAATGTAAACACATTGCTTCACGTAAAGTTCGTTTACCAAGAATCTCAAGGCAAAGGATTATTTCTGAACTAGAACGTACTGGAGAGCAGATTTATGACGGAGCTAATGTGCATAAAATCCATTTCTTCAGAAACCGAAAGCAGATCCATAATTTCGCATGGGTTCAAAACCCAATTTATGAGCCGGAGTGCAATTCCTAAGACAAGAGGGATCGAAGACTCAGATTATAAGAATATTATTCCGGATAACGCTCCTTCCCAGAGGAGGCTGAAGAAAGTTAAGATTACCGAGTGGATCAGAAACCTGATTTATGAGAGCACTGTTAAAGAAAGAATTCTTTTCTCGAGAAAACTAACACAAACTACCTTTTCTACGAAGAACTGAATCAAAAAACTGGTTTTATAAAAGCTGTGTAAAAGAAAAAGCTCCTTTCCCAAAAATTTAAACAAACTTTTATTACTATTAATTAATGGATTGGAAATTCAAATTACAATTGCTGAACTGAAAGTAAATTTCCTTTCCCAATAAACCGAAAACAATTGTTTATGAAATGGACATTATCCACATCTCAAGATACAAAGAGACTGTTGTAAACAAATTTAATCTCTGCAAAAATAGCAGAGCAGACGACTGTATTGAAACAAAATGGATCAAAAATGTAAAGTGTGGGACCACAACTGTTAATTTCGAACATGATGTACAAGATCAAACCATTCTTTGAATTTTGCTTTCTTGTAAAACTCTTCTGCTAAAAAACACCCGAAATAAATGACTTCACCTAAAATGGATATCAAAAAACCTTATTTCAGGACCTGTATTTTTCATAATATCAGATCTAAATATTTACAGCCTCAGTTTGTACAAGAAAATAATTCCCGAGCAAGCACAAAAAACATTTTTCTACAGTTAAATGAATTCAAAATACATTTTAAAGGGAAAAACTATAAAATGTTTTTAACAAATCTAAAAAATGCCTGTATTTACGTCATACAAACGGAAGGTTACATTTGTAAAATATACAGGTCCTGTTTATCAAGCAATTCTGTTAAATGCTGGACAGTTGAAACTGTTTCAGTAGATTTCGTGGGTATATGATAAACATTTCTGGGTGTCAAATTTCTCAATGTATAAAATCAGTTGTAACACAGAAAATGTATATTAACATTGAAAGAAAAGCACTTATTCTATCTTATTCGGGAGATGTTTTTCATTAAAGAAAAAATAAGAATTCTTTGATTTCGAACAACTTTCATTAAAAATTACCAATTCATTTTTGCCATTTATGGAAATACTAGAACACGATTATAACTTTTCGGAAAATAATATCTAATGCAATGAGCCAATACACGGCTTCTAATTAAATTTCCAGACTCCCACATATTCGTTTAATTATAAAGTTATTTTTCTTCGCATGTGCTAAGTAAAAATTCCATTTTGAATTAACTATAAATAAAATAATTATTTACAAATATCTCAAATAACCCGATGATCTGCCTAAAGAAGGTACTTCAATGACTCCGATTAATGTCATCCTGACCTTTTTTTTAGATCTGATTGAGTATACAAACTTTGTTGCCTCTTCCTTGCATTCTCCTCCGGCTCATGACTGGTAATTTGTCAGGCGGCCGGGAGTTGCTATTGCTTTTAGGAGAATCGGGCTAATACTTTGACGAGGCTCCTAAGTGGATACCTGAATTTCATTTGACCATTTAAATAAGACCTCCCTCACCTGCAGGAAATGTAATACTAATCATTTCACGCTTGGGCATCATATCAAATGTTTGGGACTTGTAAAAGAGGACCTATTGAAAAGACAATTTCAATTGATTTATTCATATCGGAAATATTAACAACTCTTGGACAGATGGATATGGTCTAGCCTAATAGCTAATGAGTTAAAATCAATAACTACAAAACAAAAACAGAATAATGACTGAGAGTTTGTCACTGCAGTAGAAAACTCTTCACTTATTATCACTTTTCAACATTTCATTTTAAATTCAATTAATTAGACCATTTTTGCCGATGTCGCCAGACAATGCTGCTTATTCTCAGTACTGAACAACAGTATCGCCAGAACACTCTCAAAATTCTCTTTAGGTGGTCACGAGGCACGGGTTCCTGTGACGAAGCCTTATACTAAGAAAACACTTATAAGACCTCAAAACTGTAAAGGAGAAGGGGCGGCGCTTGACGTCAGTTTTTAAATTTATAAGCTACAGAATTATGCTAATTTTATTTCTCTTAAAAGTTATAAGCAGGGCTTAGAAATAAGAGCAGATGGAGCAATAATTTGAAATTTTAATCTCTTTTCAAAACAAAAAACGTGCAAATTTAGCTTTTGCCAAAATTCAAGTTACGTTCGTAATATAATTTTTGTAAAATGAAAGTTTTTAACCAATAATATGAAGAGTACATCGAATATTGTCGTCTGCATTTACTCAGTGTTTGTTCAGAGAGTGTAAATTAGGAGATAAATCGTCAGGGTTCTCTTTCCATAGATGTCATAATCGAATTTTTTGTCGTTAAAATTATAAAGGAAACACTGCTGATTCGGTCCACGATCAGACTAACATGCTATATGAGGGGCTATAATCTAAATTAATACTTGTTTTGAAAATATAAATTTGAGCAGTTTGGAATTGTTTGCCTCCGCGATATAAAACTACTTATTTCTCTGCAATGAGCAAGCTCTAAAGCTTCGAAATCAAATATTTAACATTCTTGCATGCCCAAAAGAAAGATCAGTTTTCATTATGCATAGATCGATATATTATGCAGATATATTAGTTTTGACCATTACCTGTATTGGCTAAAGGTTTGGAGAATAATTAATATATAAAGATAAATGTTGCGTAATTATTTATGGAAGCTTCTAACATTATTTGCAAGCTAGTCTCAAGAATTTGAATACTATCGAAGGTTTTTTGTATTATGCTATTATTCCTTTAACTAATGCCAATCCGTATAGAAATAACGATTGGCATTTTCAGCTGAAATGCCAAAATTTGTCTGTAAAGAAAATATAGAAATTTCCAATGGATTTATTTATAATTGAATTTATAACTAATTCATAACTGAAAAAATAAATAATAATCTCTACTGCTATTAAACAGGCTTGATTAAATCATTGCGTTTAGCGTTAAGCTTTAAATGAATTCCTTAATGAAACGTAACTGGGTTTTATATCTAGCCTAAATTTAGTTTCTGTAAAGACTTCCAAAACTCTCCACTTGCTAATCGTATGTCAATTGAAAAACCGTGCTTGTTTAAGCATATTCTTTTGAAAAAACTCTAGGTTACGATTTTTGAATTTCGGTTTAAGTGAATAGTCGTCGCTCCCATTACAAATGAAAGTTCGGAAACGCATCGCGAACATCATTCTAAAGACACCCTAGCTACAAACAAAACCACGATCTATTACAAGCAATCCAGACCAACACTCTGCCTTGCACAGTTTCTTTTAAAGACCAATGCGATGAATTCAATAACAACTGCAATACATACAGTCTCAAAAATTTCAGAATTTTTTATGACAAAAAAGGTAGAAAAAAGTGTTGGACAGCAACGTTTCGTATTAAGTATTAGATTGAGTTTTATTTGACTTTAAAATAAGTTACTACTTCAAATCAAAAGTTTTTCGAAAAGTTCCAATGTCAAATTTTTCATCCAAACTGAAAATGCATAGCTTGAATTAAATCTCAAAAAATAAATTTGCCCAGTTTCGAATTCACGAAACAGTGTAAGCTTGCTTCTTATTCGTTAAATATTAATAATTAAAATATATATCTTACATTTCATAATATATATATATATATATAGATGAAGGGGGATGTGATTGTACTTTAGAGCTGCAACTGCAATCTTACTCAAGGCTCCAAAAGATATAATTAGCAATTTAATTACGAAAACACACAAAAAAACCGACGTATATTACATAAATATGATACAAAAAATAAAATGGAATAAAAAGAGCGACTTTGCGCATGGCATCATAAAAAACGGAACAGCATCATAATCATTCCGTGTGATTTTCTTTTTCCGACTTCATCGTTTCTTTTGTCTCACGTCTCTCCGAGAAGTAGACACGTGATCTTGAATTTTCTCGCTGGTAATCGCGTTTCCATTCTTAGACCTAAAAAGTAGCATATCGCCACACGGCTATGCTACAGCACGAGACGTTCGTGACTAGTTAAAGTAGACATAACAAACAGAAAAGGAAACAATGTCTTGGTGGTAAATGTTCAGTTTTTCTGCACCACCGTATCATGTTATTGTTAGACCTTCACGACAGGCTAACTTTCAAACTTCGTAAAGATCAGATGTGACAAATATATTTCAATTATTAATATTTAATGAAAGAGAATCAAGCTTACGCTCTTCTGTGAATACACAACTGGGCAAATTTGTTCAGATATGCATTTCAGTTTTGATGAAAAATTTGAAATCACATTTATCGAAATAAGCTTTGATTCGAAAAAATAACATTTTAAAATAAAATGAAATCCAATTTAATGCTTAATATAAATTGTGGGCCACTAGTTATTTCATCCCCTTTTGAAGTACATAAAGCTGAAAATTAGGTGACAAAATAATTCTTTCTTCGTCGCTCAAAAAAATGAAAAATCCAATTCAAAACCTATAAAATCCAGCGTCCCACAAGGAAGTATTCTCGGCCCAGTGCTATATCTTTTCTACATGTCAGATTTTCCTCACCCTGGTTTGGACAATTACTCTCTGTTAGCATGTTAGGCCGACGATGCGGCGATTGCAATTAAATCCATCCAAGCTAATCATGCAATGGACAAAATGCAAAATTACCTCTATGCCGTAGAAGACTGGTGCACAAATTGGCGCGTAAAAATCAATGCTAGCAAGTCACAACTTTTAATTCTTAGCAAAACTAAGAAAAACATTGCTTTTAAAGATCTCTACCTTTTTCAGGAAGCTGTTCCTCTAGTCACAACAGCCAAATACTTAGGAATTATTTTGAACCAAATCCAAAGGCTCACATGGTCTAACCACATTAATAGTGTCAGGAGCAAAGCCATGGGCATAATATGCAGATTTCTCCCTGTCATTGGAAAATATTAAAATCTTAGCTTGCGTACCAAAAAACATATATATACTACTCGCATTCGACCGACACTTTGTTATGCTGCTGCTGCTTGGAACACGGTCACTCAAACGCAACTGCATCAATTACAAGTAGTGCAAAACAAATTTCTGCGCATTATTACTCATTTACGCTATCTTATCCGCAATAAACTTTTACACAGAGACTTAAACATTGAGAAGATTCCAGATTACATCAGAAGATCTAATGAAAAATTCTTCAACAAAGCTGTGCAATGTGACTTTGTTAATTACTTCCAAGTCTTTAATTATGAAATTCTCTTCGAAGATAGAAGCGTCAGACCACTTGCAGCTCACACCTTCATGGGAGGAGACGACAACTTTTTCACTTAGCTCCTCAATTTTCCAAATTTTAATACCACAAAATGGTGAGAATAAAATGGTGGTGATCAGTAATTTGCAGTTATTCATATGGAGTATTAGATTGCATTATTTTGATTTTAAAATCCCCTACTTTTTCGAATGAAAGCTCGTTTCGATGAATTCAAAGGAAACGTTTACCCAGTTTTGTATTTACCAAACAATATAAGCTTGCTTCACTTTCATTAAATATTAATAATTAAAATATATATCGTCCATATTACATATCACATATGTAAAAGCTAAAATTTAAAATTAGAAGAATAAAAGAAGGTTGGGTCCTAGCAGAGCTCACACACTTGGCGCGCCCACTTATATGGCGCGTATCGATGTATACATGAACAAAGTCAAGGGAGTGTGCAATGCCAAGTTTGTGCAATTCTGGGATTTTTTTAAGTGAAAATAGGTCGATATGTACATGGATACCGAGTTTGTGCAATTTTTTGGCTTGTTATTTTCAAGTTGGCAATTTTGAGAAACGCTCGAAGCAATGGGTGATTCTGCACTTTTCCAGATTGTCGCCAAAGGTGTGGGATCTCCTAGGATTCAACCTAAAAGGATATTGAGAGAGCGTGGCCTACCTCAAAGTGTAGGGGATGGCTACAGGCGCTACTGTGTTGATAAAATTTCGAGTACGTAGTTCCCAAGCTTTACATGTAATACTTATTACGATGACAAACACAACAGAGTATTATATGGACGGAAAATTGAACCATTTGAAGAATGACGCTATAAGATTTGCCCTCTTTTGACGCTGCGAGATATGAGTCTGTACACATGGTGGGGGTACAAGACTTAACGTATCCATTTTATTCTAGCGCGCGATTATAGCGCAATCTAGTTACTGAAAAGCAGAACATACTCCGTCCAGGTGAACAATTGGTTCAACATAATATTAATATCAAAACCTTTTAATTTAGATTCAAACATGTATAGCAAAGTGTTTAGCAATGAAACCTTGTACAATAACAAGCATATATACAGCACATTTAAATTCAGATAGCAATACTAAATTTAGCACAACAAATTACAAGTAAAGTGTACTCAAATTCTTCAGAGTGCAAGACAAATATTAAAATCAAAACTGCCAAATTATAATAACTGCGAAATTACCATAAATCTAACATATTTAATCCATACACTAAACCTAAAACAAAATACTGGATTGATAACAGCAAAGCAAAAAAAGCCAGGTAGTTTTGAAATGCTTCTTCAGAAGAAAGTTTAGTCAGGTATTTTTTCAATTCACGGTTAGCGCCAACAAAGTTGGTTCCTCTATCTGAAAAGGTTTTCTTGGGCTTTCCTGTGCGTCACACAAATCCTTTGAGAGACGTTTTAAATGCCTGTGTTGTTAAATCGCTAATACTTCTAGATGAATAGTTTCTGTGGTGAAGCACATGCAAAGGTAAACCTAGAATTTGTATGTTTTTCAGCTTTTCCATTTCAATTCTTAATCAAGAACTGATTTTGCAAAATCAAGTCCTGTGTTTGAGAATGCTGTATCCGGCACTACACGAGAAGCTGGGAGATCAGCCCTTATCTTACTGGCGGTAGTTGTTCGTTTTTTAAAACACTTTATAAATATCCAAATTATTTTCTTACAATTTCACGGCCCTTAGTTATCCATTATTTTTGTCGCAGAACTGATACTGTTAATGTAGCTTCTCCATGTGGGTTGAATTCGTGAAACTGTCTGACGGTCAGTTCACTAACCTCATACTTATTGGAAAAAATGATTGGACACTTTTTCTGAAAGATTCGAATTGCTGAGTCTATCATCCACTCTGAGGATTTCTTCTGTATCAAGGACAGGATTTTATGCTGAGATTGAATTTCTCCACTGCCTTCAAAAGTTTAACCAGCTCACCATATGCCCTGACAGAGACGCTTTCACAGGAAATGCATAGTCATCCGTTATCGTCGGGGTGAAATCTGGGCTAGAGGTAAGCCCCGAGACACATACGTCGCAGCGTCGTTTTCCAGCTACCAAGAACCAGCCGAAACTGAAAAGGGGTGATTAATAGGTTACTTTTTCGCACTTATCTTCTCAGCGGTGTTGCATTATGATCACAGCGGGGCTGTATCAGGAAAAGAAAGGATGGGGAATCACTTTCTCCGAGTGGATACACCCTCAACACATCTCGTGTATTCCACAATAAATTCCTCCCTTTCATTAATGAACAGAGAAGTTTGAAGGTTTTAAATTTCTTTTCAATTCCTAATGTTTCTCTGAGGATAAGTGGTTACAACTTACATATAATTTCTCCCGAGTAAAGAGAACTGGTTGGATTCAGTGGAAGTTCAGGATTTTGAAAGTCTTAAAGAACTTGTGCTTAAATAACAAATTAAGCAGTGAGTCCCTTTAGAAATAAGAGAGCACCACTTAGACAATTGGGAAGAATTTAAAACAGCTTCTATTTTAGCAGAGAAATGCGGCAGGTGTGAGGCTTTGCAAAGAGATTCGAGGAGGTTAAAGCAGAGAGCAAGGTTTAAGAAGCCATTTGAGAAAACTAGAGAGCGGTATGTAAATTCCAGTGCTAGTGATAATCAGAAAAGTAGTGGTCATCAAAGATTCAAATCGGAGGCTTTTATAAAAGAGCAGGCTTTCAAGGAAGCAGGTTTCAAGAAACAGCGGAAAATAAGGTGTTACCAACGAGGAAAGCATAGGTGTATCTGACCTAATGTCCATGGGTGGAAAAAAAATAAGGATAGTCTTGTGAATAATTTGGGAACGGAGAGTTTAAGGAAGTGTTTTGAGCCGTATTTCCAAAAAAGCAGTAATTAATGGGGTAGAAAGAGAATATCTGAGAGATACTGGAGCTGCAGTAGACCTATGTAATAGTACTTGAATTAATACTAATGACTTATGAGAGGAGACTGTGTCGGTGAAACAGCTTTCGGACACAGAATGTAAATTTTCACCTTTGCCGAAAGTCACCATTGAAGGTAATTTTGGTGTGGTCGCCACAAAGGCAGCTCTTACTCTGGTGCAGTTAGATAAAGAGTACTATTTGTTAGGAAATCAAACTGCATATTTGATCTAGGAAATTAGGGAATGATTGGTTCTCGTCAACGTCGTGGAAACCTGTAGTCAGGCACATGAACGCAGAAGTTTAAACAGTGGGCACGGAAGACCAGATCGGAAGACTTAGGATGTGAAAGTATTGTAAATAATGGGATTTTGGAAGAATCGAAGTTAGCAAGCAATACGGAAGAGTCCATTGAAATTCCAATAATCAGTTCAGAAGAAAGGTCCGTCCTTGCGGATATTTCGCCAGCAGAATTCGCGGAAGCACAAAAGGCATGCGCTAGATTAGCAGCCCTCTGGAAGAAAGGGAAAGTGAAAGCGAAAGAATTTAGAATTGTAAAGGGGAGGCTACTCGGAGTGGCTGGCCCTAAGAAGGGGAAGATAAGCTTCAGCTCTGGGTGCCTCTTCTTTTTAGGAAAGCAATCTTGAAGTTATGCCATGAGGAAATTTCTGGTGATTTAGGGGTAAGAAAAACCAAGGATAGAGTTTTGACACTCTAAAATACAGCCAAAAAGCGCATTCTTCAGCTAGGCGTAAAATTTTCTTCTAGCTTTTAGCTAGAATTCTTGTTCCTGCAAACACGAGAGTTTTCCAGAGTGCCCGGTAAGATTCGGGACCGCTTCTGCCAGGAATAATTAAATTTTTTATAAGACTTTTGCTTAAGAGAAACTAATGGATAAAAATTCGGTAGTATTTGTTTTTTCCTAAAATAAGTACTATATATGATCACTTTACTTTAAGAAGCATTTTTCTTCGAATCGATGCCCGTTACCAAAAATTCTACGAACAAATTGAAAACCCCTCAAAAAGTGCAAAACTTGATGTAAAACTGAAATTATAAACGTCTCAGCTTTGGCTGTGTGAAACACCTGTAAGATAACTCTTCTTATTTGTTCAAACTTTATTCAAGGTTATCAGATATATATTTTGGAGCTACCAGCTATCAATGATTATTTTATGAATGGTAATCATCGGAATATTACCTATTTCATTAGATAGAAAAGCAAAATATTTGTAAGTTTCTCTATTGTGCAGGCGAATAAGTTCTTCTTTAATATTTTCATATTTATCTTAATAACTTGGATTCAATTTATCTGTCCATCTGTCCTCATATAATACGGGTAATTAGTTGTGATGTGATAAATCGTTCTGTTTTTTGTTGATTAACATTTAATACTATTATCACAAGTGATAAAAGTATTAACTGTAATTATTACTTAATTCCCGAAGTTTATACAATTTGATTGAAGTTCACATCAGGCTCCTACATTTCTGGGTTATTATTCTAGATCTAGTTTAATTAGTTGACAAAAGGACATATAGTTTTTTTTGGTACAAAATTATGTCATTTGTCATTTTCCGTTATTTATTAAATAAACAATGTAATCTTTAATATGAAAAATGTTCATGCGTCCAGTTTATATATAATTCTTATTGATGTCTCCAGTACATTTTGATTAATAAAAGATATTTCGAACCCCATATATTAAAACCTTTTGAATCAACACTTAGAAACGAGTACTTAATAATTTAAACGATAGAGACAAAACATTCCAAGTCCAAAACCATATAACTCTTAATTTTATGTTCCTCAATACAGAGCATTTATTACTCTCCAAAGTTAAGATGCGGAGGAGCAAAAATTCTCTTGGACGCCCTGTCTCTGCCAGTATTGAAAAACAAAAATCGAATGAAACTGAAACTCGTAGCAGTAGGAACGATACACTTAATCTCAAAGAGTAGACTGAAACAATTCACCTCCTTTCGGGATGTTATGGATGATGGCACTTGTCACACCCTCTGTTGTCACGTCATAAACAGCTTCGTTATATGTTATGCATTTTTTGGAAATTCATGATACATGTTGGCGGATTTCTTTACTATTTTCGCAATTTCGCGAAAAACGGACAGAAAGAACTTAAATTCTGCTTTAAAGTTTCTACTTTGTTTTGAAAAGTTGTACGCTGTTCTAACGAGTAACGAACACTGAATCATTTAATGTTTTTCCTAAAAACTGATAGCATAAACGCAACAACGATGTGAGTCTAAAGTGATTGATGATATTTCAAAATTGAAAGTTCATGGGAATACAGTCGAATCCGATTAATCGGACCACATCGGGAAGCGATCGCTTTGGTCTTAATAAACTGGCTGGTCCGATTACACGAACATGTCCTATGTTGTAAGACGGAAAGTGCTATATGTAGCAAACAGTAAATGTACATGTAAATCATATACTAAAATGTAATTATGAACTTTATGGTAAGGTATACACGTAAAGCGAACATACATGTACAAACAAGAAATACAATCGAATTCTTTTCATTGAGAAAATTAATTTAGAAACAAATTCTAAGAAACAATCTCCACGATACTCAACATGCGAAGCACAATAAAATCAATTTTTTACCAAGTTCCAGTCAACATTTGAAGAACTTATCGAATGTGATCTGAAGCGTTCTCTTGACGGATTGCACGTGAACGAAATCGCCACAAACATCTAACGCAGCAGTGGGACTGCCTTCGTTTCCTTCCTGCATGAAATACCGACGCAAAGTTTAAATGCATTTCTTCGCATCCTGTATTGTCACGTGCAGCAACTTATTAGCGGCATCATCATCATCATTTCCTTGGTCTTCTTGAAGCTGCCGTGTGTTTTGCTGCAACTCAAGCAACGATTGCAGCGTCGTAATCTTCATTTTTATCGTAGCACTGAAGCTCGTTGTCAACGGATAAAAATTCTTCGCAATATTCTACCTCTTGAAGTTCTACTTGTAAATCATCATTTTCACCTTCAAGGAGCATGTCCACATCCATCTCCAAAACCAAGTGCTTAAAGACACAGTGAGAAAAAATTTGTGTATCATTTCGTATTTTTTATGATGCCCGTGTCCACTGGCTGGACCAAAGCTGTGGTCCTGAGAGGTAGAAGTTCCAGTTGGACGTTCATCAAGTAATCTAAATGAGGATGTGCTGCACAATTGTCAAGAAGAAGCAGCACTTTTTTTCTACTGGCGTTGTAGCTCTCTGTCCCAATCTTTATGCCATTCTTTAAAAAATTCAGAGGTCATCCGGGCATTTCTTTTCGCAACATACACAATTGGTAAACTCTCCATCCTAAGCCCTTTAAAGCAGCGAGGCTTACACAGGCTCCACTCGCTTTTTCTTATAACCAACAGCTTCCTTTGTCCGTTCCTGACATGCCATGCTTGAGCAGCACAAGACAGTTACGCGATCCGTCGCTTTTTTGGAGCCAGGGAGTGCAACATGTTTGTAACTTAACGAGCCGTCTGGTGTAACACGATAATACAGCACAGTCGCCATGTGCTTTCTTGAATTTTATGTCATGTCTAGATTTCCATCGAGACAACTAACCTTCCGCAGCTTTAACTTCATCGTGGCCCAGCTTTTTAGGGAGTTCTTCTGCTTTGCACTTTAACATCGGGCCGCTTACTCGCACAGATGGTACAGTAACAATGACAAACCATTCATTTAAGATCCTCTCTTGACTCCTTAATCGTAGAGTAATGTGTCACTGAAGTCTCCGATTCCACTTTTGTCTACTGTTAAAAAGGTAAGTGCACATTTGATATTTAATATTTAAGTAACTCTATGCTGTCTTATACGATATAAATTATTATTCTTCACCATTTAAACGTAAGTTTACCCTGCAATAGGACTCAAATAATTTAGCAAATGAATCACTATCTACATAAGTAAGCAATTAGCTTATTATTAGTGATAACTTGCTTAAATAAATGTTTAAATTTAACTTCCGGTTTATCGACCTAAAAATAATATAGGACATAGTTCTTTCGAAACATACGAAAAGATTTGATATCCAAAAATTTCCTTAAACATTCTCTCAATTACCATGTGCATTTACGACGTGTACACATTCTGCTAAGTCTTGTTGTACCTGATATTCAAAACGGATTAGATATTGTTCCCAATCGAAGCAACATGCACTAACATATTACGTTAACATACGAGAGACCATATTTTGCTAATTTGTGTTTATTCACGAGAACATGCAGGTTGGGTTCTAGAAACACTGCAAAAGCCTGGACACTCGATTGTACAGGGTGAACTACAAGTCGTGCTCCTTAGACTTTGAAAGGTTTTGAAAATTTTTAAGGGGATATTAATGGCAAAATGTTTCAGTAACACCCCTGTACTATTAAAACTAATATATCACTAGAAATAGCGGTTGCGGTTTACGCTGTTAACTTGAAAAACAGTTTTCTTGGGGCAAAATGATAATGAATTGTTTGAAGAAGAGCGAATGTTGAGCATCATTTCGCAAGAACATTTAGGATGGAAAAATGTTTATGATGTAAGAGAAGCACTGGGCAGCAGAATTTAGGAGTTTCAAAATTTTTAGAATTTAGGACAGTGCCGAGCGACAGAATTTAGGACCCGTAGCGATTGCAAAGGGCGGCAAAATGTTTGGTGCCGGCGTTGCCGGGTTATTAATATACGCCCGTCATTTCTAAATCAGTTCTGTTAAAGAGTGCTTTCCAGCTTTTTTGGTAGCACAGATTAAACGTGACCTCGAGAAGTTACACGCTTTAGTTCATTACAAGCGAAAATAATTTAAATTTATAGAATTCACTTCAATTTTTTACTTCATAATCTATCGGAGACGAAAGGTTTCTCCACAAAAGTTTTTCTATTCCTTTGAAAGATGAGCTTAGTCTTTCGTTGGTTTTTAATGACTCAGCCTATCGCGCTCTTACATCCGCGGCCTAACATCAGTGGCGTAGCTAGAATTTAATTTTGGGGTGTGCAATCACCATCATAAAATCAAAATTATCGTTCTGCAATTTTTCTTAATTATAGTTTCAACAATTAAATATTAAATTAAATTTAAATATTACCGCCCAATAAGAGACACCCAGCGAACCAAATATCATGTCCCTTAAATAAAGGTATCTCTTCTTCAGAGGGTACATACAAAAATATGTGTAATTCAATTAAAAATTCAGGTTATATCAAGCTTTGAATAAATGGCATATAAATAAGTAACATAGCTACAGGTATTTATTTGAATTTAAAATTAATGAAAATGAAAACTTTTAATTAAAAATGCTTTATTATTGCACAATTGTAGGAAATGAACAATAGAGATTTGTACTCACAAAAAATTTATTAAGATAATCCCATACTCGAGTTTGTTTGAAAGTATGTGAATTGCAACCCCTTTTTTCCTTGTGGATATCACTGATGATCATCAGTCCTTCATTGTCACCAATGGTAATCATGAATTGTTTTAATTGAGAGGAGTATTTTAAGATACGTGTATTGTTTTTTTATGTCACACATTTTATCTGGTTTTTCTTTATCTTCCTCATTGCTCTTCAAGATATTTTTGTTCAGGCTCACATCATCTATTACAGTTGAAATAAAAAAAAAAAATTATATCTTCATTGGTGTCTTCAGTATACAAGTGTTCATCGATTTCTAAAGACACTGGCATTTGAGCACTGCCACTGATTCTGCTCAAGCTCAAACAGTTCATTTTCATAAGTAGTATTTTCATTAAGGACACTCGGAATTTCAAAGCCTGCTTTATTAAAACAGTGCTCAACAGAACTTTGTGATAAGAACTGAACAGCTTTTGTCATCCACTGAATGGCATTCATTACGTTGTCACGTTTTGCAAGCTGATCGCTATTTCTGCAAACAACTTGACAAAGAACATGCTGGTAAAAACAGTATTCTGTTATGAACCTTGAAGCTTTTATTTATATTTTGGTCCACAGGTTATAATACTGATGTTGCATTGTGTGGAAAAAACACTAAGTTTACTGATTTCAGTTTTACATTTGGTGGGTGGGCTGACGAATTGTCAAGAAGTAGCAAAATCTTCCTATCTTTTTAGACACTGTTTTATTAATAAAAATCAACCATTCTAACGTTACGCTTTGCATCATCCATGATTTTTATTGTGTCTCCAATGGATAGATAATGATTTGAATTGATGTCTTTGAAGCATCTTGGTTTTTTGGCTTTTCCAGATACAAGTGTTTGCTCAAATTCTCCTTCCACCACTACATAACTTTTCTCCTTTTAAGCAATGAGTTTTATTCGGCAAAATTCGATAAAATAATCTAGGTTCATTTGCACTGTAGATGTTTTTAGCTTCATATCCTCCACAAATTCCATTTAGCTTTTTATTCAGTCTGAGAAATGTCGCACATCTACTGATTTTTCTTCACCACAAATAGTATCAAAAGTAATGTTATGTCTTTGCTTAAATTTGTCCAACCACCCTTTGGATACTTTGAAGTTCTGTAGTTTTAGACTTCTAAAACTTCATTTGCCTATTTTTACAATAATACTCCACTTACAGGAATATTGTTTTCTCTTACGGAACAGAACCAGATGAACACTAATGTATTACTTTCACATGTTTCAGGTTTTTTTACTTCCTTGTACGAAGTAAAAAGGAAGTATTGTAATCGCGAAAAGCTTCAGGCAGCATATTTCAACGAAAATATTCACTTTGACCGCTTTCGAATGCAATTTAACGATGTTTTTGCGTGATATCTGTACGTAAGGACAGAAGAAAGACTCTTTTCCTCCAAAAAAACTAAAAAACTACTTTAAAATGAATTCTGAAGAGAATTTTTCGGGGCGTCTGTACGAACGTATGTACGTACGTGGGTACGTACGTATCTCGCATAACTCAAAAACGAGTAGCCTCAGAAGGTTTAAATTTCGCATATAAGACTACTATAACATGTAGATGTGCACCTCGTATTTTCGTTTCAATCGGCCGCGCCAAACGTATATAAATATATATATAAATATATCCACTCTGTTTAACGGCTCAGTGATCTCAATTTCTTTACTCTTATATGTTTGTAAATTGTACATTTTTTGCTTTAAAAATAATTGAATTATGTTATTTTTATCTTCCGGTTAAGGGTTTTATGCCTTTAGTAAATCTGTATGCAATATTTGTACAATTATCAACAATTTAAAAGCTGTTTAAGTGCGGTTAAGTTTTAAATAACATGGCGGACATTTTGTTTACATTTGAAACAGCAGAATTGTAGATTTGTTGCCAATCTAGAGAGACTAAGCTTCGCAACAACAAAAATAACGCCTGCATTTATTATTGCGAATTAAATCATGCTTAATCCTTTCTGGAATTTTTTCGAGGAAATAAGTGTTTAAGATTTACTTCGTAATTTTTAATACAGATATTTTGAGTTTTTATGTATTTTTGCCTTCTCGCGAAGTGAGAACTGAATTAATTGAATACTAAACTGAAATACTAAATCGTCTTTGAGAAACTGTTTCTTTTCTGTTTTGTTTGCTTAATTTCTTTCATACATCGTACTAACTTTATTATAGTATTTGAATAGAACATGTGGCAACGATAAGATAATTCTTCAAATGATATAAATTTTGTGCATTCAGAGTGTCGTTATAGTAAACAAATATTGTGAATTTTAAAGAGTGCATTTATTTTATTGTGGTTTATGCGCTGTCGACGAAGTAGATTTAATTCAATCCAATCAATTTAAATTAAATTCAAGAAAAAAATGCGTATAATTTTATGTTCCGTACAAGGAAGTCATGTGGTGTACACATCAGATTTTTTTCCTAAATTTTACAATCTTAGAAGAATGTTCATTTGAATTAGTAATCCATATTGTAGATGTTTTTAGTTTCATATCCTCCATAAATTTCATTTAGCTTTTTATCCAGTCTGACAAATGTTGCACATCTACTGATTTTTCTTCACCACAAATAGTACCAAAAGTAATGTTATGTCTTTTCTTAAATCTGTCTAACCACCCTTTGGATACTTTGAAGTTCTGTAGTTTTAGACTTTCGGCAACTTCTTTTGCCTATTTTTACAATAATACTCCACTTACAGGAATATTGTTTTCTCTTACGGAACAGAACCGGATGAACTCTAATGTATTACTTTCACATGTTTCATTTTTTTTCCCTAAATTTTAAAATCTTAGAATGTTAGTTTAAATAAGTAATTCATAGTAATTTTATTTCTTCTCTATCATTTAGCGCATTACTTACCTGGTTTTTACCTCTTCCAGATTTTTGTCCTAAATCTTTCAAAATAAACTTTGCAGTTTCTGTTATATAAATTAAATCAACTTTTTGTTTTAATGTTAATTTTTCCCTCTCTGATGCCATGATAAATAACATTTATAAAAAAACGCAAAGCACAAGTACAAAACCTCTAGTCCTAGGAAGAAATAAAAATCATAAAAGTTTTCATTCCATTCACATTATGAGATCCTTGTCCTTGGCCAGATGGTCCATTCGCCCCACCACCATATCTTTCCTATTAGTCTCTGTCTTTCATTGATTACAATTGGCTAACACTCTTTTCTTCCCATTACTGAGAACTGTAGCAAGAATGACTGGATTTTGAATTGCGTATATGATAAATATCCTTTTGATTTTACCACCTTTCTTTTTTTTTTTCCATGCACTTGTTCCCCATTATCCCCATTAAAAAGCAGTTTTCAAAAGAGAGGATTAACTTTACACTTCATTATTCTCTTGTCACGAAAGTATCTTTCACTGAGCACAAACTTGCTTTTGAAACCTCAAGACCATTACTAACAAAGAGAATTTCTGTTTATTTCTCTACTTCTGTCTTATTTTTTAAACTGATTTTCAGTATCTCGTTCATTCATTCATACACATATTGCCGGGATGTCGCTAGAACTACGTGCCGTCTCCGGCTCAATGCCACATGGGCTCATGAAGGTGATAAACCGGACAAATCAAAGTGAGGTCGGAGGCAGGTAAGAGGGGGTGACAATGCGTCACAGGAAGAGAAGAAAAGACCAGGTTACAGTGTCTCTTAAATAGAGTATTCTTTAATAAGAGGTAAATACACTAAGGTCCCTATTTAAAGGACCGGGAACAACAGAATTGTTCCTTAAATAGAGGTGTCCTCATCGCTGGTGACCTGGATCTTAAAAGCTCTGATTACTTATTGCTAGTGTAAAGTGTTTTTCACCATTTGCTACTTCGCTCAAATACCGCAGTCCCTATATGGACATAGTGTATAGTTTCAGTAACTTATGTGCCTCAGTGTTGTGCAAGAACTTTTGTGTTTATAATTTCTCAGACCAAGACTTCACTGAATTGTGATATCTACTATTTCAAGATGCTGTGGACAGCTCACGGGCTGTGGACAGCTCACGGGAGGGTGACTACCACTGTCCAATCTGTGTTTTACAGCAAGGATGAATTTGAATATTTTGTTTAACTAATCTGTTGCACTCAGTTGTGCCCTTTGTCTTCATTTAGATCACGACATTAGTTTAATCTGGATAACCTGTTTCAAAACTTGATAATTATTAATATGTCCAATATTTCTCATTGCACGCGTAAGCTGCTTTGTTCGGAGTCTGAACTTGGGTGGGTGACCACCCACGTGACAGGCTCCAGCCAATCATCTCCCTCCGCCTGGCGAACACTGTCACAGCTCGAACGGCAATTCCAGATGCTACTCCACGTACATTTCACAAAAACTGACAAGTTTCTCCTTGTTCGCGCGGCGTAAATCGCCTTAATTAAAAACTTAAATACCCACGCCTTAGGGCAATTTACCAACAGAGACGGTTAAAGTAGCGGTTGGCTACTAATTGCCGCCTAGGCATTGACACGATTTCGCGGGTGTCTGACATTTCCTGTTCTGACCATGCCAAAAAAATAGTAAAATGTATATATGATGATCAAAATAGTTCTGTAAATACTCATGAATAATTCTGTAAATACCCATGCCAAACTGGCTGATAGCATTGAAACCAAAATTTCTGTAACACCTGATACAATTAGTATGGGCATGACGTATGCCAACTATTTAAAAAATGTTTAGAGTACCAGAATAACATAAATCTGCTAAACAGCCAATAGAACCACTCTTAAGTACCATTGTTGATATACTCTTAAGTTCTTTTAAGAATTAGCCAACTTATTTAAATGGCTTTCTATTATAACTGTTCTAAGGTGTTTCTCCCGCCTTCTTAGCGTGTTTTCGTGGTGTGGTGGTCTGCACGCTGGGCGCGTATTCCAGAGGTCCTTGGTTCGATACTCGGCGAAGGCATTGCTCTTTTTCATCTGTCCTGCTTTCAAAAAATAAATAAATAAAAATTAAAAAATAACCTAATGACACACTGGTGCCTGAACTAAAAAGGATATTGAATGATAATTCTTCACACCCAGGATTTGGAGATAGGGACCCTAAAACCCCAGTCACCCTTTAAGAGGGGGGTATATAAGGTGTTTCTCTCACCTTCTTAGCGTGCCTTCGTATTGTAATGGTCTGCACGCTGGCCGCGTATTCCAGAGGTCCGGGGTTCGATTCCCGGCGAAGGCGTTGCTCATTTTTCATAACTCCTGCTTCCAAAAAATACCTAATGTCTCTACAGTGTTTTAGGAAAGATATCAGAAAAACTGCCAGATTTACAGTCAACTGATAGTTCTAGTGACAAGCTATTTATTATATGGTCAGTCTTTGAAGATATATTTAGTACTCGTTGCAATGCTAAGTAATGAAAAGTAATACTTTAAATTTGATTTCTTTTGTTTATAATATATCTTACTGTTTCATTATTCTGTGTTCTTAATAACTATTAATAACTTTGCTTTATAATATCTGTAAATGCACCGTTAGTTTCGCACTCACTCTTATTTAGAGACTCTTCAGTCACTAGTTCGAATGACCATTGGAGCATTTTCGAAGTCTACATTTTTGTTTTGCCTTCGAGTCTACATTTTTCTTGTGGCGTCGAGTGATTCACTATTTGACAATACTCATATTCCTAGATTTTCCATTGCTACTAATACCTATCAGTTCACATGTAGTATTATACATTAAAAAATATTAATTATAAAATCATACCTTGCATTACTGTCACTGTATCTTATCCAACTTTTATATCTCACTCATTCTTGTATCCTACAATTCGAAATGTGGCATGTCCTACAAAGAGTAGGGTCCCTGAACCCAGGTACCCTGGTGTATATCATCACTCACAAGAGGTACCTATGTACTACTGTATATGAATGCACTCACATATATATATATATATGTGTGTGTGTGTGTGTGTGTGAAATAATAAGAGCGAAAGGAAAAGCCAGAGCAGTGTCGATGCTTGCTTAGATCCATATAGAAGAAGAATTTTGATTGCATAGTATCTAAAGAACTTGGCAGTCGAGGCAGATTTAATTCCATTTTTATTTGCAATTGATAATTTGTGGCCACAATCACTTGGCACTCTAGTTTTGCCTTTCCACAGAAGATTTACATTTTTGATATTGTTGAGATAGAAAGCAAGTCAGCGAAATTACATCTCAGCAGAGCAGAGAGCAAAAGCTGAAGTGCGTCGTTTTGAAGGATGGAAGCACGCGAAGAGAAATGTTTTGGTTTGCAATTTGGAGATTGGTCCAGAGCAGAGATGGGTAAAAGCCGTCCCACGGGCCGGATCCGGCCCTTTTGCTTACTTTATCCGGCCCATTGAAAAATCCTGCATGCAATTTTTTTAATCTCTTATATGCCGTAACATCCTCTTAAAATATATCTCATTTAATCTCTTACACATATATGTCTTATTTCTTAATAATATATATATATATATATATTATTTTATTGTAATAATTAAATTATTTGTTTGTAGGCATTTGTAAAATGAGTCAATCTAAAAAAAGAAAAGTTTGTTTGGAGTGCAGAAATTTCAATGAAGCATGGACGATAAAATACCTTTTTACAGACATTGTTAAGAATGCAATTTGTTTAGTTTGCCAGAAAACAATTGCTGTTTTCAAGGAATACTATTTAAACAGGCATTTTAAATGAAAACATCCAAAATATGCATCACTTCCTTTAAAAGAACTTCAAAGTGCAGCAGAAAACATGACAAACAAACTTGAATAAGGAACAAAATATTTGTACCAAACAAAGTAATATCGAGAAATCTACCACAAAATCAAGTTATGCTGTTGCAAACAAAATTCCTAAGTTCTGTAAACCTTTTACTGAAGCAGAATTTGTTAAACAAGGCATGATGCAAGTGTCGGCGATATGTTGTCCTGAAAAGAAACATATTTTTGAAAATGTAAGCCTTTCGAGAAGAACAATAGTGCGACGGATCGAAAATATTGCAGAAAATTTACTTGACCAGCTAAGAACAAAAATTGCTGATTTTCCATATTGTTCTCTGGGTTTAGATGAATCCTGCGATATTACTGACACAAGTCAATTATTAATATTTATCCGAGGTATTAACAAAATGTGAAATTAGCGAGGAACTTCTGAGTGTGCATCCAATGAAAGATAACAGTACAGGTGAAGACTTCTTTATCGCTGTTGAAGAGTGTTTAGTTAAAGTAAATTTAACTTGGAACAAAATAGTAGGCATCACTACGAATGGCTGTCCTAGTTTAACAGGGACAAATGTGGGTTTACTAAAACAAATTTGCGACAAAGTAAAAGAGTTGAAGCCAGAACAGGATATATTATTTTAACACTGCATTATTCATCAAGAAGCGGTATGTAGAAAAGTCTTGAAATTGAATCACGTTGTTACTGTTGT
This sequence comes from Stegodyphus dumicola, assembly GCF_044657685.1. Classification (NCBI taxonomy): domain Eukaryota; kingdom Metazoa; phylum Arthropoda; class Arachnida; order Araneae; family Eresidae; genus Stegodyphus; species Stegodyphus dumicola. Next base: position 11,465,455 of record NC_140772.1, on the reverse strand, counting down.
GACAAAAGTTGTGAATTATTTCCGGGGACGTACCTTAAATCACCGACAATTTGTTGAATTTTTGAAAGAAATTGAAAGTGACTTTTACGAAATTCCTTATTACACTGAAGTGCGATGGCTTAGCATCGGTAAAGTTTCGGACATTTTTCAATATTTACTTCATGAAATAGTATCTTCTTGTCGATAAAGAAAACTACATGATTTTACTGAATTGTCAATGAGGCATGGCTAAACAATTTCTCGTTTGCAGTAGATATTGTAAAATATTTGAATGAACTATATATAAATCTACAAGGGAAAAACCAATTCGCTTTCAATATGCATTCAAACGTCAAAGCGTTTATGATAAAACTCAATTTATTTGCTAAAAACTTTAATAAGAAATTCCTAAATCATTTCCCTTCATTACAATCACGACGAGAATCATTGAAAAATACCGATTTCCTTAAATATAGTGCAATAACACAAGACTTGCATTCTGAATTCCAGAGAAGATTTCAAGGTTTCAAAGCTATTGAAAAATCTTTATCGTTAATTAGTCAACCTTTCAAATCTGACGTGCAAGAAGCTCCTGTTGAAATTCAACTAGTACTAGTTGACTTACTTTCAAATAATTTCCTAAAAGAAAATTTTCACTCAAACGAGTTGAGTGTTTTCTACGGTGCTTTGAATACAGAACATTTCAAACACTTTTTGAACTATGTTAAAAAATACCTAGTTTTATTTGGTTCAACATTACAAAATAAACATTAGCATTCAACATTACAATTAACTTAGTTTTATTTTTTTATTTGTGAAAGAACGTTTTCGTTAATGATTTACACGAAAAATAAATATCGATCACAAATTACTGACGAAAATCTACACTCGGTATTAAGGATTGCTACAAGTGATTTGGATCCAAATTTTGAAATAATATCAAATGAACATTCCAGATTTAACGTTTCGCATTAATTAAAACTATTCTATTTTAGCGTTTGATGTTTGTCTTTTCTTTTATAATTCTTTTCACTATTATATTTACAAAATGTAATATAAATATAAAAATGTAATAACTATGATCAAAATAAAATAATTTGTATCGTTAAGATATAAATAAATAAATATCAAAATAAAATCTTTCATTAACTGATTTATTTGATGACCATTAATTTAATATAACAGATCATATTTCTTTAAAAATTACGTGACATATTTTACTGGGCAGAAATTGTTCGCATATACACCAAAGTAAGACAATTTATTAATAGTATTATGTTTTATTAACTGTCAAATTTCTCTGTCCAATGCTTTAAATTTTAAAGTTTAAAATAATACTTATAGTGTTTTTGTCAAAAAAATTTCTCGGGCAGGGAAATAACTCCACCCAAAACATTCGCGTGTGCACAGCGTACGCGGCATAGTCCTACGGCCTGGGAGAAATTTTGAAAATTTCATTTTGGCCTTGGCTTAAAAGTATTTGCCCACCCCTGCTCAAGAGGCATTTGCATTAAGGGTTATGTAAGATCGCATGATTAATTTGAATGACACAGTTTAGACTAAAGTGCTATTTTTAGGACAGATAGATGAATTTCCCAAAGGAAAAAAAAATAATAAATAAAAGAGGTTACAATAAATTAAATTTAGGCGGTTTGCTTTCATATTTTTTATCTTTCCCTATGTAAGAAAAATAAAGAATATGTAAAAATTTAAATTAGAAGCGTAAATTAATTTACCTTCTGTATTCTAAAAATAGCAACATCTACTTGCACTGCGTCATTTCCATAAAAATCTATGTCATATGACTCTTACGTAACTGTGATGTAAATTGAACTAAAGCAGGCAATATAATAATTTTACAGACAGATTGTTGACAACATACTCAAATTCGTTCTGAGTGAGATATATGGAACGTTTTGTTGTAATGTCTGAAGCCATATTTATCACTTTTAGGAAAAACAAGCATTTGATAAATAACGTCTATGATCCACTGAAACTTGTACGCATCTGCTGTGAGCTGTCTCTCAGATCACTTAAAAAATAAAAAACGTGATAGCTAAAACCATAAAGCTAGAAGTGTGGAACTCGATATGTGACCTTATGAGACGGGTTTGGGAAGGTAGGAGGAAGGATACGTATAATTCTTCATTTTTAAAGGTGAAACGACGGATGGTAACTACTCAGAGGTCTCTCAGACCGCCCACAGCACTTAAAAGTTTTTTCAAAATATTATATATTTTCCCGTACAAATTCCTGAATCTTTGACTTCTATTCCTGAATCAGTCTTCAAATGTTTTTGTGTTGATACGTAATTTTTCAAAATTCTGTGATATGTAAGAAGATATCGATGTGTAGTGGTAGGCTAACGTGTACTTGTGTGTGTAACGTGTTGTATCACTGAAAAAAAAAAAAATAAGAATTTAAAATCGAAATTTAGGATAAATGTAAAGTGCTACTCTTCAAACTGATTTCGTGCTAAGAATTTATCTTTTGCACAGAGTAGAATGTTCCACTTCGCAAACTTATGCTGCTAATTTAATGGCAGTTCAAGGTCACGTGTTGTCATACTGAATAAATTTTGATATTACTTAATGCGAAATTAGGAAAGCAAAATTTATTTCAAATTTTGCGAATGCTAGGTAAATAAAGATGAAATTCCAAGCGTGTAAAGAACATAAGATAAATAGTACATTGTATAAATTTAGAAATTGTAACAGGATTTTAATCTCCTACGCTGAGTCTCCAGTCACCAATATTGCAACAAAGGTAATTCTCACAGTCAATTAAATAGTTAAATTGGTAACCGCCTATGTATTATTTATTGACCATTTCTTATAAACATTAAAATATTTCAATAATTAATCCTAAAATAAAAATTAAAATTTTACGCTCAAATTGAGTTGTCTAGGGAATCATAATTTTGTAATTATTAGAAAAATACTTTCAAAATAACGTTTTTGATGAAATTTTATTTCTTCTAAACTTCTGTGTTATCTGTTTTCTCCATACATTGATCAGCAGCCTTCTTTAATTTAGTACATTTTTTCTCCACATTCATGTTCACCAAATCAGTAATACTCGAAAGTAAATTAATTATAAAATTATTTATTTTACATAAAAGAATCTATGAAAATCAGAGTTTAGATTATCGAGGAACGTTTTGTCAAAGATCAAATAATATACGTTCTCTGTGTTTGTTCCCAGCTTTCCGTACACGCTGCGATTTCCCGAAGAGAACTTATCTCTACACGATATAGGGGCGCTGTAATCGATATTGTTCACATTTCGTCTAAGGGAGGTGTCCTTCTTTACATGCACGTGTTTCTGTCAAACGTTGCTAAATCATTTCTTGGTGTTGGCGGAACTATTAAGGACTTGCTGTTTCGGACCATCGTCTCGGTGTTGGAGGAATATAGATCAGCGAATTATAAATTTGGAGCTAAGAACTCTTTCTGCAAAGGATTCGTTCAGTATTCGAGAATCTAGAAATTACTTAGAATTGAAAAGGTATGTTTTTTTTTGTTTATTTGTTTCTTATTTAGGATTCATTTATTCTGTATAATACTCATTGAGTATAATAATATCCCTCCGAATTAAATAATTCTTGTGTACTTGCATAATTTATTTGTATCGAAATCATTAACCGATTATAAATGACAATGTTTTTTCCTGAAGTGTCGAAATCTTTAAATTTATTTATTATATATGGTATTTTATTTAATTTTTAATTGCTTCTCGGGAAGTAATCATGGGTTCTCTGTTCCAATTAATGCATTCAGAGCATGTTTGAAATCGAAGCGTTGTCGATATTACCTGCGGCAGTTTATAATTATTTCCGATACAATTTTGCACAGTGCATTCTGTGACCTGCCGTTATGTAAAAAATGCTTCGTTTAAATTTTCAACATGTAATGCTTTGGAACATGTATGTGAATAACTTTATCTGTGTAGGTACGTGCGGTTTCATATTGTAATGCTTGTATAATATTAAGAATCCTAAATACCAGGTTTAAATGTCAGTTGTACTGCAAAGCTGAAGACACAAATGGATGTTCCATTCGTCTTCACATCTATTTTAGGAATGCTTAGTTGGTAATCGTAGCCAGGAACAAAGGTTGGCAAACTCGTCATTTTTTCACCGGTAGCAGTAATAATGCCATGTTTAGATCTTTCATTTCAAAATTTCTCAAAAGCTCCCTCAGTAATGTATTTATTTTTTCGAAATTTAAATGGCTTTCCCTTCGCATAGTTCTGTATATAGAATGAAAATAAATTGATATGCAGTAAGAAAATTTATTTGACAGGTGTAAAGCGTAAATATATGTTCAAAACCACTATTCTCGCTTGCATGTGCTTCGTTCATCACAATTTGTAACTGGAGAGTTATTTCGTTGCAAAGGGATATTAATTATTATATTCAATTAGCATTTATAGTAATTATACACTTGCTGTTTTGAAATGCTGGATGAAAGTTATTTACATATCCCGATAATAATAGGACGTTGTAAGAATATATTATCTCTTTGAACCATAATTTAGATAAGGAATATATTCCCGCAGTTAGATTATTTGTTGACATGATTAATTGTAGTTCCAATTTGCTATCACTACCATATTACATAAAGTATTGAATAAATATTTCTGCTAATTTTATATTGGAATAAATCCATTTCCTTGGTATTTTTACATTTTCTCTTTAGCAAGAATTCGAACAGATTTTTCAGGGTTATTGCGAAAATCTATTCCAGAGTCTTTTTTCATTTAATATGTAAAAGTTTGTCTTCATTTCCTCAATTTGGATTATCTTCATCATGCTTTGGAAAAAATAATTTTTGTATACATTAACGCTTTATTTCTTACTAAAATATTAAAAGATTTTAGTTAATAAATTTTTTTAATGTCGAATAATTTTGCGGTTTGGACTGAAAATACTCTGTTGGTTTTCCTTCAGGGCGTTCTTGGTTACTCGGCTCATGGCGATTTCAGAATGAGGATATCTCATACTCCCGTAATTAGAAAGTTAGAAATTTATCTAGTTCTTGCTTAGTTAGAAAAATCTACTTGTTTTTTGAAAGGAGTTAGGAATCTTAATATTATTTTGATAATTAAACAAAGAATCTTGTTCAAAGTTTTGTCATTTCCAATTACTATATTTTTTTACGTTTAAATGCCTGATCCTGTGTCTTTTATTCCTGAGTCGGTTTTTAATGTTTTTTGAGTAAATACGTAATTTTCCAAAATACTGTAATATGTAAGAAGGCATCGATGCGTAGTGGTAGCCTAACGTGTTGTATTACTGGAAAAAATATTAAACACTTGTAGGGTTTATAGTTATTTTAACTAACATTTATTTTAAGCTATCTTTCCTGTCAAAGGCCAACCAGCGGCCGAGCGGTAACCTCGCTGAACACTGGTATTTCGGCTCGAGGTTCGAATCCCGCGAAAGGGCTGGCTGCATGGGCGTTTTCGTATTTTTCCCCATATGTAACGTGTATACGAGCCAGTTCCCCTTAAAATGTCATCCACGAAGGCATCCCTCCCTTAAGGCAGATAGCCCTCGAGTGCTTTGCCATAATCTAATAAACCAAACCAAACCAAACTTTCCTGTCAAGCCTTTACTTTCCCCTAGAATTGCCATGCTAGAGTATCTAAATTGTAGTATATTCAACTTTAGCAGAAGTAAGTTGAGTTTAAATAGAAGGAAAACGAAATTGTAGGTGTGCTTCTTGAATCGCGAATGTGAAGGTTGTTACGTAGAAAATTAATAACGGCGCGTTTCGGCCTGTGTGCCTATCTCGGCAGTTTTTGCTGAATCTTTCAACTGCTTAATTGGTATGCTCGCTGAATCTCAGCGGTATTTTAGAACGCAGTTAGCTTAGTTTAAGATCTCAGAGACTCGTGGATAGTGATCTCGCTATTTTATTCATCCAGTCATTATTGTTCAGTTTTACGTTCTGTTTCAGTTAAACCGCCGGGTCGGCCTAGTTTGTGAGCGTCACGTGGACGCAGCTGTTATTTTTAAAGTTGAATAAAAAGGGCTCTAAGCCCTTCTTACGTGTCTCTGTTGTAAGTTTACACTTAGTAGCAGTCACTACCACAGTTGCTGACAAATTGGGGCCGCAACGATGCTACACACTTAAAATCCGGAATTTAGGATAAATGTAAAATACTACTCTTAAAACCGATTTCGTGCTGTGAATTTATCTTTTTCATAGAGTAGACTGTTCCACTTCGCAAATTTATGCTGCTAACTTAAAGCAGTTAAAGAGCACGTGTTGTCATACTGAATGAAGTTTGATATTACTTGATGCGAAATTAGGAAAGCGAAACTTATTTCAAATTTTGCGAATACTAGGTAAATCATGATGAAATCCCAAACTGGCAAAGAGCATAAGATCAATAGTATATTGTATAATTTTAGAAACTGTTATAGGACATAAGATTAATAGTAAATTGTATAATTTTAGAAACAGTAACAGGATTGTAATAAACTACGACTATTAGACTTTAATCACCAATTGTGCACCATAAGGTAATTTGGATGGTAAATTGATGTATGCTTTGAGTTAAATTGATGTACGCTTATGCATTATTTATAGACATTTATAGACAATTTTTAATAAATTTAAGTAATTCAATAATTAATTCTAAATTAACAATTAAAATGAAATTGTCTAGGGAATAATAATAAATTTGTAATTATTTTAAAAATACTTTCAAAATTACGTTTATATAATTGTGTAATTATTATAAAAGTACTTTCGAAATTACGTTTGTGATGAAATTTTATTTCTTACAAGCTACTCTGTTATCTGTTTTCTCCTCACATTCACCAGCAGCGTTCTTTAAATTAGTACATTTTGTTCGTCATATTGACGTTCTTGAAATAAGTAATACTCGTAAGTAAATTAATTATAAATTTAAGTATTTTAAATAAAGAAAATCATAATTTGTATTATTAAGGAAAGTTTCGTCAAAGATGAAATCATATAAGTTCCCTGTGTTTGTTCCCCAGCCTGATTCTTTCAATTGCATCTTATCTTTAACACAGGGTAGACTGTTCCATTTGGCAAATGTGTTCTGCTAATTTATGAAAGTTCAAGAGCCCATATTTTCATACTGAATGAATTTTATTTTACTTAATATCAAATTTAGGAGATAGAAATTATTTCTTATTTTTTAAATACTTTATAAATCATCTTTAAAATAAAAGACTAATTTACAAAATTTAAATTATTTTACCCAGAATTAATTTAATTCCTTTGCCGATATTTGAAGAAACGAAATATATTTTAGAATAAATAGATATCTTAGAATAATCAACATTATTACCCTCTCTCGCCCATATGCTACCTAATTCTATCCTGAGAAAATTTTGCGAGTAAGTCTAAGAGAAACACAGAAATAGTAAGAAATTAACAAATGAAAATTAGTCATTGATAAATTACTGACAACTATAGTATGTTTTTAAAGAAACTTAATTTTTTAATAAGAAAAACAGTAATCTCTACATTAGATTTTCTGACCGATATTCAGCCGATATCTGCGAATATATATATATATATATATAATTTTATATGAAATTTGCACCAATTTCGTTATCATAATTTATTGCATCAAATTATAAAATGTCTAGAAATGTAGTAAAATGTGTATAAACAATTTCTGCCCAATGTTGAATGTAGTGTATAATTAACAAAATGTAACATTATATATTGCCGTGGTCAAACAAAAATATCCAGTTAATAAAATGTTCAATGTATTTTAAATAACTAAATAGAAAATATGCTTGCGGTAAAACTTTGAAAACAAGAACACTTCTTTCGATTCATTCATTCAGTAAATTATGTTGACCTAGAACCCAAGGTCTATTAAATTCTTTGGTTGAGTTCGCTTGAAAAAGTTCTTTATTTCCAGGCAAAATAAAGAACACGTGTTAAATTAGTTATTTTCTAAGATCGGAAGACCAAAATGAGGTTGGCGTACCAGACACGTGATACGTAACTGGAACCCATCGTAACACGTGAATACAGGTGAACATGTTTTCACAGAATTCCAGCCGAAATTGCTTTCGCCTTTTCCACAATGGTCAATCAAACGGAATTCTGATGTTTTCGACTGTCTCATTTGAAAAAGAGCTACATCCCATTCTTCTGTCAATTCAAATTATAATAACCACTTGCTGTTCATGTTTCCTGAAATACATTTACGCATTTTAAGTTTAGACGGAATGCACATATGCCTATTTTCCTTGCCACCGAAAAGCTCCTACAATAAAATTATCATTTCTTTTGTGTCGCTGAGTCCACTGATTAAATTTGAAACAAAAATATTTTACTCTTTGTAGATGACTCATACAAAACTTCACCGCCAACCGATGATACACGCACTTACTGCATTATTATTGTAGATGTACGGTTCTTGAAGAGGTTGTTCCTGAATACCCCCATTGTTCCTGCAGAACGTACAAAGTATTTGGCATTTTTAGAATTCATTGATATAGTACTTATTCTCGCCACAATGCTAGATATTAGACAAAGAGTAGAGATCTTCGACTAGCAATAAACAAAAGCTACTTTCATCCAAATTTAAATTCGGGTTTCTAGGGCTATATAGTATTCGGGTTGAGCACTACGCTATTCAAAGTTTAATAAACTTAGGTAACATCGTTTCTTCATTCCTTAAAATAATACAGGGAGATAATATTTTGATTCAAAAGTTTTAAAACTGGTGCTGCCCTTTATAGTGGAGATCGCAGAATCCCGTTTCAAGACTAATAGCCCTTTCGGGCTGGCACCCTTTTGGGTAAATGTATTCTCCAGTATAAAAAAAATGATTAAGATACATCTTTTATTAACTATTTTACCTTTTATAAGAGCAATTATCATTTTCCATTCTAAATTAATAAGTATTTATTTCATTAATTTATAATTTATAATGAAAATATACGGAAGTACATCAATATAATAATTATAACACAGTAAAATTTATTTGTATCAGAGAGAAACATGAAAGAAAAGAAAGACTAAGGGAGGGGGAAACATGAAATATTAGAAACGTGTCTGCCTTTAATTGTCTTAATTATTGATGTATTTCTTAAGGTTTAACTTCTGGCGCTTAAAAAACAAGTAATTTATATATTTTCTGTTTGAAATTACATAGGGGGATTTCTATAAATACAAAGAGGATAAGTTTGCTGGTGCTTAAAATAGGGTGTTAATTGCAATGCCTAGAACTGAAAGTAATGAATTGTATTTTTGAAAAGGAAAAAAAAAAATTTTTCCATCATTCTTCGCCAGATTTCTTGTTGTTTAATTTAATTCAAATATTAGTTTAGTAGAAGTAAATAAATATGTACAAGTTTTCTTAAATACACAAAATATTACGCAATTTAATGGAACTTTTCAGTATAGAGATTGCACGTTTCAAGTAACTACGAACCGATAGGTATTAAAATAATTTAGGAGCCATTTTGAAATTTATTTTTTTTTTATTATTTTCCTTTACTTTGTAGAGCCATTTGATATTTGGAAGCAGGAAATGTGAAAAATCTTCAGTGCCCTCACTGAGACTTTAATCCTTAATTTTTTTAATGAATAATTTATTAATTAATTTAACAATAATTAATTATAAAATAACAATAAAACTACCGACTATTAAAATTAGTTTAATAGTAATTAATTAATTTACTAATAATTAACTATTGAATTTTTATATTATGAGTGATTATAATGCCCATTTCATTTTTTTTATTTACACTTGTTCCTGTTTCCTCATGGTCTTACCTAGGGCGCCTGCACTCCTAATTTTAGAAATTAAGTCTTATTCTAACAGAGTTTAGCTGGTAGCCATAGCCTAGAAACATTTTTGGCCAACTCATTACGTTTTTTATCGGTAGTTCCAATAACGCCACGTTTAGATATGTCATTTTAAAATTTTTCAATAAATAATACAATTGTATCTTTTCTTCGAAATTTAAACAGCTTTTCTTTTGCATAGATATGTAATAAAAATTTAAATAAAATGATATGCAGTAAGAAATTTTATTTGATGGAAGTTAAAAGCAATGTATTCAAAACTACTTTTCTCGCCTGCACCTCTTTCATTCAAAACAAATGTGTAACTGTAGAATCATTTTGTTACAAAGTGATATTATTTATTTTATTTCATTTTATTGAATTAGTATGATAATAGTTGTACAGTTGCGGTGTTGAAATGCTGAATGAAAATTGTTTACTTATATTGCGGGTTTTCATATCACGATAATATAATAAGACATTTGAAAAGTCGTATATTATCTATTTGAACCATTGTTTAGATTTGTTTGGATGAGAAATATTGTCGTGCAGTTAGACCGTTTGTTGGCATAAATCTTTGAGGGTCGCAATTGTTTACACCACCATAGTACGTAAAGTATTGAATAAATACTTTCGCTAATTTTATATACGAATAAATCTAGTCTGTTGGCAATTTTAAGTTATCTGTACCAACACTTCGAGGAAATTCTTCACTTTTATTGCGAAATTCTATTCCACTGTATTTTTGTGCATTTAATACGTAAAAATTTACATTCATTTCCTCAATTCGGATTATCTTTATCATGCTTTGTGGAGAATAACTTTTGTATACCTGAAGGTTTATTTCTTATTAAAATATTAAAAGTTAATAAATTATTTATATGTTGAATAAATTTGAGGATTTGTCTGTTCGTTTTCCTTTAGGGCGTTCATAATTACTCGACTAATGGCAATTTTAGGATGTTGACATCTCATACTAATTCAACAAGATCGTAAATAAAAAATAAGAATTTCATCTAGTCCTTGCTTAGCTAGAAAAATCTACTTGTTTTCTTGAAATCAGTTAGGATTTTAATCTTAATAATATTTTGATAATTAGACAAAAAAACCGATTAAAAGTTTTTTCAAATTATTATATATTTTTTTTTCCCGTACAAATAAATGCCTTTGACTTCTATTCCTGAATCACTTTTCAAATGTTTTTGTGTTGATACGTAATTTTTCAAAATTCTGTGATATGTAAGAAGATATCGATGTGTAGTGGTAGGCTAACGTGTTGTATCACTGAAAAAATAAGGACTTAAAATCGAAATTTAGGATAAATGTAAAGTGCTACTCTTCAAACTGATTTCGTGCTGTGAATTTATCTTTTGCACAGAGTAGAATGTTCCACTTCGCAAATTTATGCTGCTAATTTAATGGCAGTTCAAGGTCACGTGTTGTCATACTGAATAAATTTTGATATTACTTAATGCGAAATTAGGAAAGCAAAATTTATTTCAAATTTTGCGAATGCTAGGTAAATAAAGATGAAATTCCAAGCGTGTAAAGAACATAAGATGAATAGTATATTGTATAAATTTAGAAATTGTAACAGGATTTTAATCTCCTACGCTGAGTCTCCAGTCACCAATATTGCAACAAAGGTAATTCTGACGGTCAATTAAATAGTTGAATTGATAACCGCCTATGTATTATTTATTGACCATTTCTTATAAACATTAAATTATTTCAATAATTAATCCTAAAATAAAAATTAAAATTTTATGCTCAAATTGAGTTCTCTAGGGAATCATAATTTTGTAATTATTAGAAAAATACTTTCAAAATAACGTTTTTGATGAAATTTTATTTCTTCTAAACTTCTGTGTTATCTGTTTTCTCCTTACATTGATCAACAGCCTTCTTTAATTTAGTACATTTTTTCCCCACATTCATGTTCACCAAATCAGTAATACTCGAAAGTAAATTAATTATAAAATTATTTATTTTACATAAAAAAAAATCTATGAAAATCAGAGTTTAGATTATCGAGGAGCGTTTTGTCAAAGATCAAATAATATACGTTCTCTGGGTTTTATTCCCCAGCTTTCCGTACACGCTGTGATTTCCCGAAGAGAACTTATCTCTACATGATATATGGGCGCTGTAATCGATATTGTTCACATTTCGTCTAAGGCAGGTGTCGTTCTTTACATGCACGTGTTTCTGTCAAACGTTGCTAAGTCATTTCTTGGTGTTGGCGGAACTATTAAGGACTTGCTGTTTCGGACCATCGTCTCGGTGTTGGAGGAATATAGATCAGCGAATTATAAATTTGGAGCTAAGAACTATTTCTGCAAAGGATTCGTTCAGTATTCGATAATCTAGAAATTACTTAGAATTGAAAATGTATGTTTTTTTTTTCTGTTCTTTTTTTTTTTTTTTTTTTTTTTTTTAGGATTCATTTATTCTGTATAATAGTCATTCAGTATTATAATGATGTCCCTCCGAATTAAATAATTCTTGTGTACTTGCATAATTTATTTGTATCGAAATCATTAATCGATTATAAATGACAATGTTTTTTCCTGATCTGTCGAAATCTTTAAATTTATTTATTATATATAGTATGTTATTTAATTTTTAATTGCTTCTCGGGAAGTAATCATGGGTTCTCTGTTCCAATTAATGCATTCAGAGCATGTTTGAAATCGAAGCGTTGTCGATATTACCTGCGACAGTTTATAATTATTTCCGATACAATTTTGCACACTGCATTCTGTGACCTGCCGTTATGTAAAAAATGCTTCGTTTAAATTTTCAACATGTAATGCTTTGGAACATGTATGTGAATAACTTTATCTGTGTAGGTACGTGCGGTTTCATATTGTAATGCTTGTATAATATTAAGAATCCTAAATACCAGGTTTAAATGTCAGTTGTACTGCAAAGCTGAAGACACAAATGGATGTTCCATTCGTCTTCACATCTATTTTAGGAATGCTTAGTTGGTAATCGTAGCCAGGAACAAAGGTTGGCAAACTCGTCATTTTTTCACCGGTAGCAGTAATAATGCCATGTTTAGATCTTTCATTTCAAAATTTCTCAAAAGCTCCCTCAGTAATGTATTTATTTTTTCGAAATTTAAATGGCTTTCCCTTCGCATAGTTCTGTATATAGAATGAAAATAAATTGATATGCAGTAAGAAAATTTATTTGACAGGTGTAAAGCGTAAATATATGTTCAAAACCACTATTCTCGCTTGCATGTGCTTCGTTCATCACAATTTGTAACAGGAGAATTATTTCGGTGCGAAGGGATATTAATTATTATATTCAATTAGCATTTATAGTAATTATACACTTGCTGTTTTGAAATGCTGGAAGAAAGTTATTAACATATCCCGATAATAATAGGATGTTGTAAGTATGGGTGTACTCCAACTGAGCTAATGAAAATCCCCCCCCCGGGGAGATTTGATTGGCGGATTGCGGCAATCAAAATTTCTTCCCCCATGCTGCCTATGGGGTTACAATTTAACTTTTCGTGCCAATTGTAGTGAACAGGAAAATAAAAATAAATAAATATAAATTACATATCACAAGAACAAGGAAAAAATATCTAACAAGCAGGCTAATTAATTGAATAACAGTAATAAATGCAAAAGCTAACGAAGAAAATAAAATGTATTGGTAAATATAGTACATATTAGCATTACAAACATCTTTCATTTATGATAATAATATCATAAATTAAATAATTATAAAGCATACAAAATCTATTTTTAATAAATTACATCAATAATAGTCAATATGTCTGAACTAGACTGGAAAATTTAATAGAGTGCAAAACATTATTCCATATCAAAGTGTGTTAAAATGTGCTAGAAATATTTTTCGTTAATTAAAGCAATCATATAAATGTTTGCAGAAATTAATAGTTAAATTTTAAAAAAAGCTTAGCATGAAATCTGTTATAACAACATTACTATGCGTTTGGATCACTGACGTATAAATTGTAAATAAATGTAAATTATTATGCTAAGAAATTTTTCTAAAATTTATCTAGAAGAAAAGAATTAGATAAACAGCACTGCAAATTAATATAATGAATCAGGCCTCTCAATAAATAAATGCTTATTTTTTTTAACCAAAAATTAAAAATTAGGATGCAAAAGTTTGTGTAATATACTTGGAAATATCTGAACATATAATTAGTTATAAACATACAATTAAATTAATAACAAGCTAATTAACAGTAACATTAAGCTTAATTTCATTCAATCTAAAACAAGCAATACATCAGGAGCTCCGCATAAGTGAAGTTTTAATGCTATTTTACTTAGATTTGCGTATAAAATAAAAGTTGCACTTGTGAAACAAGTGAATAATGTACTGATAGCCAACAGGAATTAAAATACAGTGGTTAAAAATATAACAACTTGTCAGAAGGTATGCAAAGTTGCCATGGCTAGAGAAATTGAATGATTATAGAAAACTCATAAAGTTAAGCGCTACAGTGTGAAAAACAATTCTGGAATAAACATGTTAAGAAAATTAGATGGAGAAATAATCCTTAATTTATTGATATCCATATAAACTCTATGCTTTTGGGAAAATGTTACATATAATTTGCACCGAGGTATCAATCACCGAAACTGAGTTAATTTCTTTCCTTATTTTTTCTTATTAGAGGGATTTGTAAAAAGATATGCTACGGTAAAGGTAAAACTTTTTGCAATACATAATTGCAAAAATTAAATTAAAAAAAGTATATTTACTTCATGAACTGAAATTTTTACGCTACATTTTTATACAGTAAATAAGTACAAAAGAAAGAAAGTGCTTGGGGATCAGTGGGACTAGAATGTCGGGTCGAACTACCAAAGTTTAGTGACTTTTCCACAAGACGTTTTGAAATTATGCTGAACAATATTTAAAGAAAATAGAAGATACAGCACACGTAAGAACAAATGTGTGCTGAATTAGAGATTTACATGTTTGGTGAATGAGTTAAACTTACCTGTATGCCATTATGAAATTTTAGGAATGTAGCATAAAAGCATGAGTGAAAAAAGCAATGGCAATCTGAATCATTGTAATCTAAATGTATATTATTATGAGTATCTGCTATTAATTTCAATACTGCTGAAAAAATTATAAATGAATTACATTATAAATCACATGAACTAGTTGCATTATAAATTACAACAGTTAGAAATATTAATAGCCTGATTTAGCGACCATCTTTGTTAACAAATAATTTCAAGTAATTAATTTTACAAATAATTCAGCCTGAAACTAGGTTGGAAAATAAGCTACATGCTCAAGATTAAGCTCTGCCAAGGTGTTAGAAACATCTTCTATTAACAAGAGTTGTGATGCAAGAATTTGTAAAAATGATCATTTAAATATAAATTGGCATAAATACAATACAAAGATATAAATTCTACATGCATGAAAACTTGAGTACAGTGCAACAATATGTGAAAAAGGAATGGATTAAAAGAGAACTGAAAATCCCAGGATATGAATATAAGAAAGTTTATTTTTTTTAAAATTTTTTTGTTAATTATGAAAATTCTGCTCTGACGCTCATAATTATCAATTTATTAATTAAATGTGTATTAGAAATTAAATGTATGCGAAAGTACATCAGGTGGAAAACAGTATAAATATTTAAACCTTTCTAGTATTAAAATATAGAATTTGTAACAATGTTAAATAACCTTAAATTAACTTCAATAATTAAAAATGGAAAGCTTAATACGGGAATATATTGCAATAATATTAGTGTGAATTTAGAATGACTTAAGAAATCCAATTTTGAGATTTAATAAAGATAATTTTTATAATTAAATTAGAACTGTTTACATAAAATGGTAAATTTGAAAGTTAAAACCATTCTGCTATCTATGAACATTTGTTAATTTTTATCTAGACAAGAAACTTATTTAAGGTGAGCTACAAATCCGATATTTGATACGCTGATTATGTATCAGTTTTGTGTATGTCATTAATCTATCAATTTTACTATTCAAAACTAATATATATATCAGCGACTTAAATCTACAATTTGGAAAGTTTTTAATTCTTACAGAGAATAAAAAAGATCTGGCTTATCATTCATTTAAGCATCATAAAACTTTAAAATGAGCGTAAAAGAAATTTATTTTTTAGCACACGCCAGACTTTAAATTAATATTTGTTTTACATGCACAATTTTTACAATATTGATAAACGAAAATAAAGGCTTGCAGTCTCAATAGGAGGTCTCATTAATGGCGATAAACGACTTTTTGTAGCACCCAATCTTCTTGGAAAGAATTGGGGGACAGGAAACATCTCGCAGTTCGTGGATTAAAAAAGAGGGGGAAGGGAATTTTCGATCAAATTTGGCACAGTTCATACCCTACCGTAAGAATATATTATCTCTTTGAACCATAATTTGGATGAGGAATATAATCCCGCAGTTAGATTATTTGTTGACATGATTAATTGTAGTTCCAATTTGCTATCACTACCATATTACATAAAGTATTGAATAAATATTTCTGCTAATTTTATAATGGAATAAATCCATTTCCTTGGTATTTTTACATTATCTCTTTAGCAAGAATTCGAACAGATTCTTCAGGGTTATTGCGAAAATCTATTCCAGAGTCTTTTTTCATTTAATATGTAAAAGTTTGTCTTCATTTCCTCAATTCGGATTATCTTCGTGATGCTTTGAGAAAAATAATTTTTGTATACTTTAAGGTTTTATTTCTTACTAAAATATTCAAAAATTTTCAGTTAATAAATTTTTTTAATGTCGAATAATTTTGCGGTTTGGGCTGAAAACACTCTGTTGGTTTTCCTTCAGGGCGTTCTTGGTTACTCGGCTGATGGCGATTTTAGAATGTGGATATCTAATACTACCGTAATTAGAAAGTTAAAATTTTATCTAGTCCTTGCTTAGTTAGAAAAATCTACTTGTGTTTTGAAAGGAGCTAGGACTTAGGTTTTGTTAAAATGAGTTAGGAATCTTAATATTATTTAGAAAATTACACAAAGAATCTTGTTCAAAGTTTTGTCATTTCAAATTACTATATTTTTTTACGTTTAAATGCCTGATTCTGTGTCTTGTATTCCTGAATCAGTTTTTAGTGGTTTTTGAGTAAATACGTAATTTTCCAAAATACTGTAATATGTAATAAGGCATCGACGCGTAGTGGTAGCCTAATAACGTGTTGTATTACTGGAAAAAATATTAAACACTTGTAGGGTTTATATTTATTTTAACTAACATTTATTTTAAGCTATCTTTCCTGTCAAGGCTTTACTTTGCCCTAGAATTGCCATGCTAGACTATGTAAACTGTAGTAGAGTAAATTGTAGTATATTCAATAATTGTAGTATATTCTTTAGCAGAAGTAAGTTGAGTTTATGTAGAAGGAAAACGAAATTGTAGGTGTGCTTCTTGAATCGCGAATGTGAAGGTTGTTACGTAGAAAATTAATAACGGCGCGTTTCGGCCTGTGTGCCTATCTCGGCAGTTTTTGCTGAATCTTTCAACTGCTTAATTGGTATGCTCGCTGAATCTCAGCGGTATTTTAGAACGCAGTTAGCTTAGTTTAAGATCTCAGAGACTCGTGGATAGTGATCTCGCTATTTTATTCATCCAGTCATTATTGTTCAGTTTTACGTTCTGTTTCAGTTAAACCGCCGGGTCGGCCTAGTTTGTGAGCGTCACGTGGACGCAGCTGTTATTTTTAAAGTTGAATAAAAAGGGCTCTAAGCCCTTCTTACGTGTCTCTGTTGTAAGTTTACACTTAGTAGCAGTCACTACCACAGTTGCTGACAAATTGGGGCCGCAACGATGCTACACACTTAAAATCCGGAATTTAGGATAAATGTAAAATACTACTCTTAAAACCGATTTCGTGCTGTGAATTTATCTTTTTCATAGAGTAGACTGTTCCACTTCGCAAATTTATGCAACTAACTTAAAGCAATTAAAAAGCACGTGTTGTCATACTGAAAGAAATTTGATATTACTTGATGCGAAATTAGGAAAGCAAAACTTATTTCAAATTTAGCGAATACTAGGTAAATCAGGATGAAATCCCAAACGGGCAAAGAGAGTAAGATCAATAGTATATTGTATAATTTTAGAAACTGTCATAGGACATAAGTTTAATAGTAAATTGTATAATTTTGGAAACAGTTACAGGATTGTAATATACTACGACTATTAGACTTTAATCACCAATTGTGCACCATAAGGTAATTTGGACGGTAAATTGATGTACGCTTATGCATTATTAATAGACCATTTTTATAAATTTAAAGTAATTCAATAATTAATTCTTATTTAACAATTAAAATGAAATTGTCTAGGGAATGATAATAAATTTGTAATTATTTAAAAAATACTTTCAAAATTACGTTTACATAATTTGGTAAATATTATAAAAGTACTTTCGGAATTACGTTTGTGATGAAATTTTATTTCTTACAAGCTACTCTGTTTACTCCTCACATTCACCAGCAGCGTTCTTTAAATTAGTACATTTTGTTCGTCATATTGACGTTCTTGAAATAAGTAATACTCGTAAGTAAATTAAATATATATTTAAGTATTTTAAATAAAGAAAATCATAATTTGTATTATTGAGGAAAGTTTCGTCAAAGATGAAATTATATAAGTTCCCTGTGTTTGTTCCCCAGCCTGATTCTTTCAATTGCATCTTATCTTTAGATAGCTTTTTGTTATTATTATTTGAATAATAATAATAATAAAACATTCTCGTAGCAATTTGAAATGACTATAACATTATACTTATTATCATATATTTCTTACCTTTTCACCATTAATGGAAAAATTATTTTTCCGGTTAATGAAGACAAAACAAAAATTAATATCACACCACACTCGCAACATCTGCGGTTTCATTTGAATGTAACCCAAAATAATTCTTGGTAAGCTAGGTAGAATCACATTTGTGATTGCACTCCAGTTCTTTTACAGCTGGTCGAGAGAATTAACATCTACTGTATGTGGAAATAGCGAACAAAACAGTAAGAAATTGAAACAATTACCTGTAGACAACTTGTATTCATAGCATTCTAAAATGAGCTTTTGGTAAAATTTGACCGCAAATAAAACAGTAGTAATGAACGAATGTTTTTTCATGAAGTGGGTCCAATACTTTCACAGCAGGGCTATTTCATGTATTCTGCAGAGAGACGGATGTATGGTTTGTTGTAACTGCTGTATACAAATGTCTGGCTCGGAATTCCACAGCAGCAATTGGCACAACTTTCATGGTTGATGGTATAATATGGAGGTACCAAAAATTAGTATTATCACAGTAACTGCAAGATGGCTTACATTTCTAAAACTCAGTTAACACATTTCATGCAGAAAGAAAATATTATCCAGTTTCATTCTTAAATCAAGGTCACTGAAATGTGGTAAAAGCAATCTGCTTAAGAAAACAGATGCCTCTGTAGAGGACTTTCTATGGAAAACTGGCTTTCATTCCCATTATACGTGGGCAAAACCAATGTCGTGTAATATAATAATCTATTAGTACAGTAAATACATTTAATTTCTTTGCATTTATTTATGTCATGCTGCTTTTCATGTAATTTAGTATGATAACCTTATAAGTTTATTTAATTCTGCTCATGGTCTACGGAAGTAAGGTAAGTCACCTGTTATGAGAATATCAAGTTATTAATATTTATGTGAAAGTCTGCAATAACTTTTCATATCATAAGAGATTTACAAATGTGTATATAACTTACATGTGTAGTTATTATGCAAGATCTATAGAAAGTATCCAAAATTACCATGACATTAATCACACTGTACGAACAGGCAAGACATTATACATTAGGAGAAAATTAACTAATATTTTGGGGGATGAAATACTATTTTACACATGGGAACTGTTTAAACAGATGAGAAAAATTCATGCTTTTCTCCCTACAGTTACAGAATATATATATACATTGTTTCATAAGAATAAAAAGTAAAGTTAAATTTAAATAATTCTCATGCGCCATTGCTGCAAAGAATTAAATTTGAATTTAACAAATATTCTCTCTTCATATAAAGTTAATTTAAATTATGAAATTTTAATTGCATACATATCAAAGATTAATTATTGCTGCGAATTAATTTACTATATCATTGAAATTCTGAGAGCATATGTAAATTAAATGCACGTATCCATGAAAAAATATATAATATTGACTATGAAACCATGAAACCATGAAAAAATATATAATATTCCAAAAAACTAATCCCTAATATATACATATATATATATATATATATATCAAAGACAGGCATATGCATAATTTCTGTTAGAGAAACAGTTTCTCCGAGATGTCTTGGTTCGTGTGTATGAGCTGCGGGAGGAACTTAAAGTGTTTCTGACAAATGAGGGGTCAGATTACGCAAAGCAGCTTGCAAGTGATGAGTGGTGTGCAAGGCTGGCATACCTGGCAGATATATTTCATCATCTGAATGAATTGAACACCCGAATGCAAGGCCGAAATGAAAACCTGCTTACAAGTACAGATAAAATAAATGGATTCCGTTCAAAGGTGCAACTCTGGCATCAACACGTGAAAAGTGGCAATCTTGAAATGTTCACACTCACCATGCAATGGCAAGGTGTTCACACTGCTGCACTGTGTGAGATAATAGTTAAGCATTTAAAAACTCTTGAGGAGAAGTTGTCATTTTATTTCTCTTCAGTCTCCACTGAATGCCTTGACTGGGTTAGGGACCCTTATAGCTCAGCATCAGTTGTTGGAAAGGAAATAACTTTACAGGAGCAGGAGGAACTAATTGAACTGAGACAAAATTGTGGTTGCAAGCTAAGATTTGCTGATCTACCTTTGGACAGTTTTTGGTTGGATACTGCCAAGGAGTTCCCCCTTCTGGCAAACAAAGCTATTTTGACATTGCTCCCTTTTACCACTACGTATCTGTGTGAGATTAGCTTTTCAAGCATGATTGCTATGAAAACCAAATACAGAGAGAGACTGAGAACTGTTGACGAAGAGCTACGTGTGTGTCTTTCTTCGATTCCAGCCAGAATATCAGCTTTGTGTTCAGCCAAACAGGCCCAGGTTTCGCACTAAAAGTATTTTATAATTTTCACTATTCTGTTTACTTAATATTTCATAATAAAGTAATTATAAAATACTTTTTTGTGCTTATTTGATTCCTATTCAAGAGAATTACTTTATTATAGTCAATATAGGCACAGAGTTAATTTTTTAACATTTTCTAATGGTGGTGTGCCTCGTGATTTTTTTCCCCGCGACAAGTGTGCCTTGGCCAAAAAAGGTTGGGAAACGCTGCTTTAGATTATGAAAACTGAAATACTTCTGGAAATGTTTCCGAATCAAAGACTATGCTTAAATGACCTATTTGAGAATATTATATATTTTTATACGTAAACACACAAATTTTTAATGTTATTGTATCAGGATTCTTTCTTTTTCATCCCGTTTTTTTTTTTTCGTAGTAATGATCGAAATCGTTAATTACTGCGAATTTTGGAATGCAGTAATAATATCACCATGTAGGTTTCCCCCTTCAAATGTCCAAATAAATTAATGTAGTTTTAGTGATGGTAGTTTAATATTTAGATTTGTTTGAATGAGCATACTCTTGTTTGAATATATAATTAAAAAGTCATGTACATATTCAAGCATATTCTTGTTTGAATATGCACACAAGTTCTTAATTATATTAAAGAAGCAACTTTAAAAATAAGCCATTTTTTGTATAACTCTAATCTATTTGAACAGAGGCCGGTATCTTGTGATACAATGCCAATACTACCACCCATGATTTTGCTTTTCTGAGAGTTCTTAAACCTTGGGTCGTACTCCACAATTGAATCAGAAAATCATACTCCCCAGTTGAATCAGAAAGTAAAACCTTGAGGCTTTGAAAATTTATTTCAGATATATGCAATTAAAGTAACATTAACTGTATTCCCTTCATTTTAAAAGAAATGAAATATATTGCATTTTTTCTGCAGTACTATAACATTGTTATTTTTTATTATTCTAAGATGAGCTGTAAATTAAATTTACATATTGAAAAATACCACCAAGAGCATCATAATAGTGATATCACATTACAGGTTTAGAAGTAATTCCAGAAACAAAATATGCCACAAACATACAGTACATAACATTTTGTGCCATACCGGCATTCCAAGGTGGGCAGTAGGAAATCATCAAAATTTAAATCTCGAATCTAAGCATCATATGTACCTCAAGAAACAAAAGCCTACGTTAGGCTATATTTTAGGGTGCCTCTTGGATTATCAGCAAGTTGTTTCATTTATGGTAACCTGAGTAGTTGAATGTTATCGAAACCCGATTATATGATATGATTGGTTGCGTGACTGCAGTCAATTTTACTGATGGGGAAATATTGAGGGCTTATTGCTGCATTGCATATTGTGTGCTTTGCATCGTAAAATGGCTGCCGGTGATAAACTAAGTGTTTGGTGGTATAGAATGAGAGATGCGAAGGTGTATTTTTTGTTGTTGTTGTTGTTTTTTGAAGTGGTTGAGGGCAGAAGAAAACAAACATTGTTGGATGTAATTCAACAGAACTATATGTTCTGTTTGTATGAAGAAAATGCGTATGCTCGACGCCAAAGGTCATTGAGATGGCTTTATGGGTTTGTCGCAAGAAAGGTTCAAATGCTCAACATATAAAGCATTCAGTTACAAAGGTAATATGGTTTGAGGAAAGTTTTTGGAGGCTGTTAAGGAATTTTGTGTGCCAAAGACTGAAGTCGCAGAAATTTCTAAATAAGTGGATATTTCCTTTGTGTAGTGAGTAGATGCAATAGTAGTGTGTAGTGCTTTATTATGTTATTTTGTTGTTTGATTTAAAATGCAGTTTATTGAGATTATATGCATGCTTTTTTTTTTACTCTAGTGTAGAGTTGGGCGCTCCTTCGCCTTTTAAGCGAAAATAGATTGATGCGTATGTGGGCAAAGTCAATGCCGAGTTTGTGCAATGCTCTGATTAAGTGAAAATAGATCAATGTGTACATAGTCTCTGCAATCCTTTAACTTGTTATTTTGGTTCTGTGTAGCGGCTATCTTAAAATTGTGCTTTGCTGCCCAATCATAACTTAGCAAGGCCACAATAGCTATGTCTAAGAGGTGGTATACTTTAGTGGAGGACTTGTTACAGAGAACTGGTCCATATTCACGTTAACATGGAAAAAACCCACAAAGCATTCCTTTGGGATCAAACCCAAACCAGGTCAAACAACAAGTATTCAGAGGTCTAAACCACTTGCCACTGGTGGGGCACACCACTGGAGAGAAGATCCTGTATTATTTGCTATATTAAAATGGTAAATTTGGCAAAGAACGTTTGAAGATTTCTTTGACAAACTGCCAATAAAATTTCTAAAATAAGCAAAGGCCAATACAAGCAATGGAACAGCTTTAGTATTAGTCATTTTGGCGATTTTTTGATTTGGCTAGAAAGTTTTGTTGCCAAGGCCAACCCGGCTTTGATGCGTGAACAAAACCCGTTCCCATTCATGATAAATATATCTAGGCTAAATAAAAATGCTACAAAATAGGCTCTTTATTAGATTACTGCAAAAATGTCTTTCTCCAAATTTTATCACTTAGTACTGCTAAGATAAATTCCTGAGACACTGCCATATGTTATAAGTAATCGTATGTCATGAGTAATGAAATTTACAAGATTAATAGTGCAAGTTATAGGTTTTTTGTCAATTCCTTTAGAAAAAAATTATTTAGATATCTTAGACTTTCTTAAATTCTAATGTGTGAAATCGAGCGAGAACAGTGAATGAAATAAAATAAACTGAAAGCGTAAATGAAAAAATAATGGGCTAAAATTGATCTTTTTATTTATGAGGGCAAGAAGCTACAGTAGTAAAAATTGAATTAATAAGCTTCAAATGAATAACAAATATAAAAAAAGGAGCATATATATGCATTAGGCTGGCATCTGCTATACACTATTCGCGATGTATCTTACGATCGGCAATTAAAGACATGTCATGCTACGAAGTTAACCCTGACCTACCAGTTTACTTGTGTCTTATATTTAGTGTGATTATTATGGAATTTTTTTTTTTTTTTTTTTTTAATGTTTGGCATGTTTGATTCATTCCAACGACAGTTACGGACGAAAATTATTAAGTGCCATTCTTTGAAATTACAGGAATTAGCTCCTAAATTAGGAACTGCTCGCAAATTTACATGTGATGATTGTGAGGAACTTTTTTCAAAACAGAACCTACTTCGTGCACATGAACGCGTAGAACATGGAAAAAATGACGCAACTGAAAAAATACAACCCTACAAGAATTTCAACGTTTTTGATTGATGTCCTTCTTATACTGAGCTATGGGAAAACAATTTGGTATCTTTTATTTGAATAGACAACAGTAAATTAAAATGGTCTGAAATAGAAGCCCCGAATGAAAAAAATTAATTAAACTGTTACAAATTGTGCAAGAAATATGCGTCAAGTTTTTGATGATTTAATTATTTAAAAAGGTTTGGTCAACTAATTATGAAATTTAAAAAAATAAAAATCGTGAAAAAGAAAACTGGATACAAAATTTTAGTCATTTCAAAGAAAAACTCATTTCATTGCACAGTGCCATTTAAATGATAGAATGCCAATAAATGACGAACATTTCGACATTTCCATGTGTATGTCATCCATTTAATCTCGAAAAGTGTTAAGTTTCTAACAAATCATAACTTAAATTTTTCCCTTGTTAATTCAACATAACTGCTTTTAAATATTTATTTATACATGAGTTACAGCAACCTTCATATTAGTATGCTTTTGGCATAAATTAAAAATATGAATCTAAAGGTAATATAGTTGATAATGACATATATTTTTCAAATTTTATTCAGGGGGTCTGCTATAATTGTGCCATGTTTTTATAACAAGAATATTTTTTTTTCTATTCCTAGGGCAAATTTAACAGCAAATTCCAATCTTTTCAATGTATAGTTTTGCTACTAGCTTAAGTACTCGCTTTAAGCAGAGTGAAAAGACTATATTTAGGGGATGGTGGTAGTTTCTTCAAAATCTGAGGTAGACGTAATTTAGTTTGCTTCTAAATTAAATGTGTAAAATATGACCAAGCTCGAGTAAAATTGTAGAACTAATATAGCACCATGTAACTGTTTTAGTTAGTGCTGATTCTTGCTTTCTTTATCAGTTGCATACTATTCCAGAAAATCACAATCCACTCCGGACCATTTTTTCATTGTTTTTGAAATCGTCATGAAAAATTGATAGAATGTCGACTTAAATTTTGACGAAAGGTTCTGCGCTTTTCTAAAGCGAAAATGAACACGGTACCATCTAAGTGCTGTAGTAAAAACTGCTAGAATGCAGCAATTATGATGTAAACCTAAAATGGAGGATGTGATTTCAATATTTAAAAATATTAATATTTATTTTTGTAAAAAAAGGTTATATTTCTTGCTTAACATTTATGACTACCCCTAACAGCAGGAATGAAACAACGATATACGATATTATGAAACTAAGATCGGTTGCTGCGATTGCAAAGTTTTAATATAAGCGCCATGTTTTATGATATATTAAGTTGACAATCACCTTCCTGTTGTTTTGAAGGTCAAGTGTGTAGAAAAAATTTTGATAAACTTTGAAATTTGTATGAATTATACACACAAACATATAGATACCCTTCTTTATCTATGTGTATATATAGAGAGAGACGATTTCTGTAAATTCAGCTAGTAATTAATAACTGAAATGATACTGTATTTATTGCTTTCAAATGACCTAGTTTGTTAATGAATAAATAAATTTGAAATGATTATGCTTTGTATGGATGAGCCGGCATTGCCACATAAGATCACTGCCGTATTTGAATTTGTTACATGATAACTACTAACTACGCTGCAATGAATTACTAGTTTGATACTACGTGTTACCGAGCCAGCTTAGAAAAGATTAAATTGTGTAGTCTTTGAATACTAGTCCACATTTTTAGTTTGAATTTGACTTTTCCTGTTTAATTGGATCACCAGAAGCTGTAGTTGATTTTGCAAGCATAAGAATTTGCCTACGCTAAATACAAGGTTGTTTTTACGATTTTGATAAGAACATGCCTTTATGTTCTAAGGTCTTTTTAAATAAGAAGTTTATTTAAACCTTTATCTCACTTTGTAGTTACTTTCAGACATAGCGATAATTTACTTCATGTCCGTCAGGGTTTTGGACTACTTAACATTTATCAGATCAAGTAAAGCCTCATAGGTATATAGTCGAGAGATTGGTAAATTATGACATAAAACAGGCAGGAAGTAATGGGAATATTGGTTTCCATAATAAAAACAATTTTCTAATTGTTAGAAAAGAGACTTAAAGAGAAGGAAATTGATGTCTCGAAAGGTTTTAAGCTTTTAATGTGTAGTTATCTTAATATGTTTTAAGAATCAATGTCATAAATTATATAAATTTTAACCTGTGACATGTTAATAGATTGTGATTTGATAAATGCATAGTAACTAGGAATATCTAACTTGCTATAATTATTTCTAATTAAATGGTCACCCTTAAAAGTTATCTCTGCATATTAAGATGAATTATTGCCTTTCATTAATCTTGACCATTGTCACAAGATACAGCACAAAAATTTGAAAATTAATGTCAAATTTAATTATTGGCACCTAATGAGACATAAAATAATAAAAAATTAATAACCTCTGTTTATTTTAGTGACTTCTTGGAACCTTAAAATATATTAACTGGGTTACAGGAACGCTACACAAATTTGTGACACTAACTGCTTCAGACGGGCAGAGCACAACTAAATTTCAAAACTTGCCAACCGTGCCTACATCACGCTTTCAGGTTTGTTCTGATCAGCAGGCCTAACTCTAGATAAGCAGCAGCGGTGGCAACAGCCAGTGATCTGTAGTGAATCATGCTGGTTAGGATTTTACTTTTCATTTTAACCTGTGCCGTTTGATATAAAATTTCCCTACTATTTATTAAACCGCTAAACTGAGCAAGTACATGACACAATGAAACATAAAGAAAAAAGAAAAGCTAACTGCTAGTAAAATGTTAACAAAATGTCACTAATGTTCTTAAAAAAATGCCCAACTATTAGAAGGGCAAAATATTTAACACTATACTTGATAAATTTTATAAAGTTGATTTTATACTAATTTTTTTATAATTATGTTTATTAAATTATAATAATAGTTTGTTCTACCTGTGAATCTATTTTATTCTTAGGATGGTATCACAAAAGTAAAATTCAGGCATATCTATATCTTTAATTGAAATTATTCAATTCCAATTTGTTGTTGGTTTCTTAAATTTTTTCATTAAAGGTCCTTAAAAGTACTTAAATTTCCATGTGCAGAAGTCTGTAGATTTTGATTAATTTTGTTTTTATTTTATAGTTTTCCCACAATGTATGCCTCAATGTATGAGAATTATACACCTCCTGAATTTATTCCTTCATTCTCGATTGCAGAACAGAGGATTACTGTAAGTAGTTATTTGTATTTGTTTTGCGTATATGTCTCCATATATGTTTATTTTTATTAATGGGTCAAATATATGAAACATATAACAGAAATCAATTATTTTGTAAAACGGACACCATTTCTTTCTTTTAAAAATAAAATCTGGGACATGATACTGCTACTCATTTTAGGTTAGTTATTATTAAGTGTTGTGGCATTAGAAACAGTACTTGACAGAGCATTTTCGTTTAACACATTTTAATTCTAGCTCTCGAAAGGATGAATTCTATAGAATAAGGAGAAAGCATTTTCATCCACTGTAATTTATTTGAGTTACAAACGTATATTTCGGTGTTCGTAATGTATTGTAAGCATACCGAACTGGTGATAGCTTGATAAAATTTATTTTTCCAAAAGAAATATTTTACGGTTCTTGAACGTTTCACAAAAGTACTCGTAGAACTCTTCTTACTATGATAAAGCACAATCACTAGTTATCACTTCAACTCACTAAGAACGTTAAACACAGCGGAATACAGGGCATCTAAAGAGCGAAGCTTGCACAGAGATTCTGATTTTCTCCTGTGTTTAGTCATTTTTCTTAAATTGTTTTCCTTTGGTAATTTCTGCCGGCTGGGTTCTCCAATTTAGTTTTCATCCAGCTCTAAAAATACTTTCAATGTGTTTATTGGTTTGATTATAAATGACAAACTTTCAATATATACCTTTCATTGTGTAGTTATGCTTACATAGGGAATGGTCGCATTTCGATAGTAGATATGCAAACTATGTATAGTATTCTTTATCAGTTACAAACTGCGACATGTCTTTAGTGCAACAGGAATTAGTTTTTACTTTTAGATAGTGCACAATGATCTGCACGATGAAAGGAAGATATTGAAAGCATTTCACTTATACTCTTCCTATGAACAACATGTTGCGAGTTTATCGTACCCGTATCTTAACAGTAAAATGCAAAACGTAAACCAGAACTAGACTATTTGAAAGAAATATTTAAATTTTTCGTAGACAATTATACAGGATTTCTCACGATATCGAACAGCTGGGATATTATAAATTCAAGTAACAGCGACAAATGCAACAAAATCAGTGAAATGAATACTACTAAGTCATAAGCATGGTACGTAGTTTACTGAAAGTTTTTTAAAAATGCCAAAAACTGGTATTGGAAAACAGACTTTGCCTATTCCAAGGCACTAGAATATATATGTGTGCAATGTTCTTCTAACTTCACGAAGATTCATCTCGATCTGAAAACGTTATTACTGCAACTGTGTCAGTTGATTTTACGTAACAGTAAACTTTTTTTAGTTTTCCATATTTGTGGCTTCCGTATCTTTGCCCGTTGTCAGTGCTTTATTTACGTTCCTTTTAATAATTGCCTAGTGGGACCGTTCTTACGTTACACAAACAGGTCTTTTGTAGGATAATCTGAGATCTCTTTTGTAATATAGCAAAACCAACAGATTTCTAATGCACAAGAATATAAATATCAAGTAATTTATTACAACAAAGATGTGAAGCAATACTCATGGCTTGGAAATTTTTTAAAAATAAATAAATAAATAAAAACTGGCTTGTATTGAGTAACATGTGGAAAAACTACGAACATATCTATGCAACCTGCCAATTCTGCTATCACGAATGAAAGCTCGGGGAAAAATTAACCAATGGATATTAGAGCTATCTGCTTAAGAATTAGGGATGCCTTCATGAAGTGTCTTAAAGGAAAAATGGCTCTTAGTGTCTTATAGAAATAAATCTCATATTTATCGTTTAGAATTAGAAATGAGATGAACTCTTTATATACAAAGAAATAGTCCTCAGATAACATTAAAATGATTATTAACGGAACCTTAGTCAGCTATACTTAAATTTATTTACAACCTCTCCTGAATTCAAAAAATTCTTATAAATGCTGTTAGTGCAGAACGATTTATAAACTAAAATTGATTAAGAGCAACATGAACAAATGTACATTGAATGGACTTGTTATGCTTTCTGTTAAAAGTGGAAATTTCTGACAAATATGTTGGCCTTGTTGGTGGGGTCGGGGAGAGGATCCAGAAGGATTTACATAGCTTTTTTCTATCTGTCTATCTCTAGATATATGCCTAATAATTTATAAGAAACATTAAAAAATAATATTCTGTTTACTGGATATATATTCTAAATATATATGTAGAATAGGATTTTAATATCTGTACTTTAGATTTAGGCAAAGATATGAACTGTCTGCTCAAAAGAGATTTGGATTTATTAAATTAAAGTATACTAGTCTATTTTCCCTGACGTAGTGATGCTTTCATGGTGGGCTTTCTGACGTAAACTGGCTTGTACTCATGTTACGCAAGGGAGAAATCTATGAAAACGTGCATGCAGCCAGTTTGGTCACTGAGATCTGAACTTGGACTGAAGTAACAGTGCTCAGGTGTCTTATCTGCTGGGCTGTGAAGGAGAAAATATGCCTTCATGGATACTTCAAGGATATGGCTTTGTTTATGTTATACATGGGAAAACCCATGAAAGCATCCATGCAATGAATTTGTTCGCCAGAATATGGAGTTTGTTCAGATATCAAAGTTCAGCAGTCTTACCCACGAGATTCCATAGTAGGTCATATACATTAGTTGTTAATCACATTTACACAATATATAAATGTGATGATTTCATCAATTTTATACACTTACATCACATTTATACATTTACATAACATTAAATGGACTTGCCCTGTATTCTTACTTTTCCACTATAGTTTCTCTCTTTAGATTTTTCGCGTTAAGTGCAGAGAAAATTACAATTTACATATACCGTGTTTACTCCCGTGATAGTGGCACATTTTCATTGTGAAATTCTTGGTGCTACTCTTATGAGGGAAAAATTACTACAAAATGTAATTCGCTTTTGAAGATTTCTCCTGCTTCATAACGGGGGTGCGACTCTTACAAGACAGCGACTAGTGTGCGAGTAAATATGGTAATTCCACTAAAATCATCTATCTGTGCAAAATTCATAGCAGCATGTTTTGCCTTGTATATTTTTCATTGTTCAATTGTTTTTTTTTTTTTTTTTTTTTTTTGTTGTTGTTGTTGTTTCTCTTCTAGATGACTTGGAAAATGCATTCAAGACAAAAGGGTGAAGAAACAGGCTCTCCAGCTATTAATCAGAACCTAGGCCCACCAACTTCTGTTTATGTTAAGGTAACAATTATATATATAGATATATTTTATTTCTAAAATAATTTTTCTGTTGATATGCTGAAAGATATAAAAGAGAATATCTCATAGCTAAGCATTTATAGCATTCAAAAATTTAATAATATTTACAATAGCAGATGAAATTCGCTATTTTCTCTTAAATTATACATTTCCCCCCCTATGCATTTATTATTATATCATGCAGTGAAAAACTATGGCTTTCATTATCTTTTTTGCATCTGCATACTAAGTGGGAGAATTCTGTTAAGCCCCGTTTCCATTCGTGCGTTGCGTCATTGGGAGAAGCGCATATTGCGTTGGATTTGCACTTACGGAAGTTTGGTGGTCAGTTGCATTTATTGCCACCAGTTGTCTCTGTATTTAATTTACTGGATTCAGACTCTTAAGGTACTTAAATTCGATTTTATTGGAAATTTTCGTTTCTACTTATGAACTGGGAATGTAAAGCACATTAGCAATTTTTAGATAACCAAGTTTATAATACACATTATGAACATCTCTACTGCTAAGATAAATTCTTGAAACACTGCCATAATGAATCGTTATCTTATGAATAATGAAATTTACA
The DNA here is from genome assembly GCF_044657685.1 of Stegodyphus dumicola. Classification (NCBI taxonomy): domain Eukaryota; kingdom Metazoa; phylum Arthropoda; class Arachnida; order Araneae; family Eresidae; genus Stegodyphus; species Stegodyphus dumicola. Next base: position 11,434,328 of record NC_140772.1, on the reverse strand, counting down.
AGAGGTTCATAAATGCATTTAAAACTAGTATATGTTTCTTTAGTTTCTCAGATTCTATTATTAAAATTAAATAAAAAAAAATGTTTCAAGTTGAAGTAAATCGAATTAAATTTACTCTTTATGGTGCGCAGTGTTAGAAATACTTTTCATAAATTATATTATGTAAATGTTAATAATATTATTAAGAAGTGTGCACTTTTTTACAAATTAGTTTATTAAAAGTAATTTATGATTATAATGTAAAGCTAGTATTAAATCAGAATGCCAGTTCCGCCTCCTCTATTGTGCAGATAATATTGTTTATAGGCAGAATAAATTTCTAAGACCAATTTTATCTTTTGGTGTAAGGCAGGTTATGTTGAACAGAAAAATATGTAATTTGTTTTTAAAAATTAACTAGATAATTGGAAGATGCTGAGATTTGAATTCATTGCAATTATAGAAGGCTATTTTTTTGTCAATAATATGTTGCCCATTTGAGTAATTATTCCTTTTGGTGTAGTTAATCTCGAATTGAATATTCATATATTTTTAAAGCTGTAAATGCTACGGTCATTTTGTTTTTGCAACAGATTTCGCATTGCTAGTCACAAGCACATCAGCACATCGAACACAAGAGCACATCAAGAAACATGTTTTTGGTATTGATTAGAAAAGTACAACTCTATTCTATTAGGGATAAGGTTTGAAACCAAAGTACGCTTGTGTTTACATTGTTCCACAGAGTTCTGAGAAATGGGTTTAAAAAAATGGGGATGCTTCTTTCCAGTAACTGAGCACTGTTGAATATTTGCATCTCATCAGAGAAATAAAAAATAAAAAATAAATCTCTAATCAGGAGCGTGGGGTATGAAAACTATAAGCGAAGTATTTCCAGGGAGTTTCCCTACAAATTTCTTCCGATAACTGTGCTAGGCTTACTTGAAAGCACCGACAAAACCATAAAAAAAAAAAAAAAAAAAGAAATCTGAAAGTTCTCAGATTTTATATTACGCATAAATAAAGAGTGACCACTATATTGTTGCGACTAATATAGTGGTCAATTACATTTATTCAATTTCAAATAACTACTATTGTGATACAGGAACCGGACTAAAATATCGCGAAACGGTCGACTAAGGTTTGCGCAATTTCTCATCAAATTTTCCAACACAATAAGTAGCAAACTCGTTGTCGACTTTTCGATATCCTGCAAAATTACCAAGATACCCCTTTACGTAACATTAAATGGACTTGCCCTGTATTCTCACTTTTCCAGTGTAGCTTCTCTCTTCAGATTTTTCGCGTTACATGCACAGAAAATTACATCAGTTTCACATATACCATGTTTACTCGCGTGATAGTCGCGCTTTTTTACTTTTTTTTTTCATTGTGAAAGTCAAGGTGCTACTACTATTATGGGTAGAAAATTGCTACAGAATATTGTACACTTTTGCAGATTTTTTCTGTTTCAAAAGGGGGAGGCGCCTATTACACGAAGGTGACTATTATGAGAGTAAATACGGTAATCACACTAAAATCATCTATCTATGTACAAAATTCATAACAGTATGCTTTGCATTGTATATATTGTATTTCATTGTTCAATTGCTTTTTTGTGTTTTTCTCTTCTAGAAGACTTGGAAAACGCATTCAAGTCAAAGAGCTGAAGGACCAGGCTCTGCACATATTAATCAGATCATAGGCACGCCATTTCCTGTTTATGCTCAGGTAATAATTCTATTTTTTTTTCTTTTATTACTTCTAAACTAATTTTTCTTTTGATATTCTGAAAGATATCGAAGACAATATCTCATAACTAAGCATTTTGTTAAAAAATAGCAGATGAAATTCGCTACGTTCTCTTAAGTTATACATTTTCTCCCCCACACCCTGTGCATTTATTTTTAAATCATGAAGAAAAAATCTGATGTGTACACAACATGACTTCCTTGTACGGAATATTAAATTACATGCATTTATTCTTGCATTTCATTTAAACTTATAGGATTGAATAAAATCTACCTCGTCGATAGCGCATAAACCACAATAGAATAAATGCGCTTTTTAAAATTCATTACATTTGTTTACCATAGCGACACTCTGGCGCTAGGTTTACTTAACAGCGTTACATGTCCTCCATATTGTAACTCAGAATGCATGTAAATTTATATCATTTGATGAATTATCTAATCGTTGCCACATGTTCTATTCAAATATTATAATAAATCTAGAACGATGCATAAAAGAAATTAAGCAAACTAAGCAAAAAATAAATAAATAAATAAATAAATAGTTTTTCACAGACGATTCAGTATTTATCATTCAATTAATTCAGGTCTCACTTCCTCACAAGGCACAAATACATAAAAACTTAAATAACATAATGTATCTATTAAAAATTACGAAATAAATCTTAAACACTTATTTCCTCGAATAAATTCCAGAATGGATTAAGCATGATTTTATTCGCAATAGTAAAAGAAGGCGTTATCTTTATTGTTGCAAAATTCTAGATTGGCAACGAATCCGCTATTCTGCCAAGTTTCAAATGTAAACAAACATGGCCGCCATGGCAAAAACAAGTCTTAGCTTAAACAACTTTTAAATTGTTGATAACTCTACAAATATTACACGCAGATCTTCTAAAGGCATAAAAATCCTAATCGGAAGATAAGAACAACATAATTCAATCCTGTTTAAAGCAAAAAATGAACAATTAATAAACATAAAAAAGTAAAGAAACTGAGATCACTGAACCGGGTAACAGAGTATATATACATATATTTATATACGTTTGGTGCCGCCGATTGCAACCACAATACGAGGTGCACATCTTTGGATGCTTTAGTTGCGTATTCTGGTGTTCAGTAGGAATTTATCCTGCTCTTACTAGAGCTTACCGCGGCATCCCACTTGGGTCCTCACACATACTGGCTTCTCATAACTGTTTCACCATAAAGATGTGAAGACTTGAGATTAATAAAATGAGAAACGTTGTCTCTGCAGACTCACTGGCGGTGAGAGTTTGATGAGCTAAAATCCAATCAGGAGCAAGAAAATAGTCAGTTGAATCCTACTATGCAAACGTCAAATGTAGTAAAGTTTTGAGTATACTTCGCAATATAGTTAATTTAAGTAAAATACTCCTAGTATGTGGGCTGGACGGAACGCTGTCTAGTGCTGATATTATGGCTGTGCATTTTCTGACTTTCATGACGCGCAGGGCCTGATATTTCTGTCCTCGTCAAGTATTTCATAGGTAAAAATGCCCGAAAGGCAGGCTGACGTATTTCGGATGGCCTTGTAATAAAATTTTCAGTTTAGTCTGTGCAGAAATTCGGAGATGAGCTCAATTTTGAGGTCATCGTAAAGATTTTTATTTAGTACGTAGTATTGGGCTCCAGTGATAATCCTAAGAATCTTAGTCTGCATTATCTACAGAGACTGAATATCCTTTCGCTGGCATTTGTCCGTGTTGGAGAGTCATATGTAATCATGGGCCAAATAAAAGAAAGATAAATATGCCTTTTGCGATTTAGCATCAGCAGTTGATCTTTAGAGAAGGAGTATAGTTTCATGGCAACTCCTCACGCCGTGCTACTAGCTCGTCTGATGTGCGTTGACCAGGTGAATGGGCGGTTTAACACAACTCCTAGGTAAACAGCCTGCTTGATTTTAGGAACTTGATGTCCGAACAGAGTGATGTTGTTGGCGATTTTATCCTGCGTACGATACATTCGTTTCAGTAGAAATTGTGATTTTTCTAGCTGGATGCACGTTTTCCATTTTGCACACATGCCCTCAATAACAGAGATCTTTTCTTGAAATTGTTTCCATTTCATAATTTGAGCGTCTCAATAAGAATCGCCGTTTCGTCTGCATAACAGGCGAGCAAGGTATTACTGTCTTTTCTGAAATCAGGGAAGTCATTTATATATAGAGTATACAAAATTGCCTCAATAGCCCTTCCTTGAGGTTGCCACAGAGGATGTTTCTTGAACCAGAGATGTCATTTCCTTGTCGAATTGAGAATGTACGATTTTGTGGGAATGACTGGAACATAGGTTTAATTTCTATCCGGAAGTCCATCTGGATGAGTTTGTAGATAAGTCCTGTGTGCCACACCTGTTGAAAAGCTTTGGCCACGTCTAGCATCAATATTGGCGGTACTCATTTTGTTGTGTAAGGAACTACCGATAAATTCTGTGATTCTCACAAGCTGAGTAGTAGTGGAAAGCCCCATGCGGAAACCATGCTGATTGGAAGTAATTACACTGAGATAATCCTTGATTCGTTCATAAATAATTCTGTCTAAGATTTTACTAAGAGCAGAGAGCAGACCTGATGGGCCGGTAACGTGCGAGATTGTCATGAGGCTTCCTTGGTTTCTGAATGAGGAAAATGGTAGCATGCTTCCATGCTTTTCAAAAAGTAGAGATTTTGCTGGCAAGCATAGGGAATGCTAGTCAGCTTACTGATAATTTTCTCTCGTATCTCAGCATTTTGTTTTAATAGAATCTATTCCTGGAGATTTTTCAGATTGAGAGTTCTGATAATTTTCTTAATTTCCACCGGAGTAGTAAATTTAGGGATATTGCATGATGCAGGATACATGATATATTTTTCGACAAATTCGGTGATACGTTTTTCAGAATCCGGATTGGACACCTGAGCATTGGGCGTAAATTCCACTGATAGGTGGCTGAAAAAAGCTCCGCCTTCTCAACGTTTTAATAAACCAGTCCTCGAACATCTTTGATGGGAGAGTTTTGACTGCCAGTTTTCTTCAAAATTTTTGATTTTCCAAATTGGTTTAGGGTCCAAATTAATATTGGAACTCTTGTCATTCCAGGTGGCTGTTTGAATAAGCTGCTTGATTTTACTGTTGAGCATGTTGATTGAGGTTTTGAGCAAGGAGTCCCATGTCCTCTTAAAGTCCTTTCTCAGCCAGTTTCGAGTCCTCATAATTTCTCTGATGTGGCTGGAAGTTTATATTTTTCGAGGTTACCATCAACAGTATGAGTAGCTTCATCCCTTGATTGGCTAAGGAAGGCTGTGAGGGTACTTATTACCTCGTCAATATCAGGTTCAGTTCGTAAAGTGCCAATATTAAGTTTCGTAGTGATAGCAATATTACGAAACAAGTCCCAGTCCGTGACTTTAGCTGGAGGAAGATCCTTGTTTTGCTGGATGCCCAGATATCCAACAATCGGGACATGATTTGACGAAAGCTCATTTTGAACAGAGAGAGCCATGGAGATGTTAACTGTAGTGATGAATAAATCAAGAATATCGTGCCTTCTGTTATTTACTTTAGGCCTTTAAATGAGTTCTTCAGGAACATGGAGAAATAACGGTTTACTGACGACATAGTGATGGATGACTTGACCTTTTCTATCAGTATTGCAGCAACACCAGTCTGAGTGCTTTGCGTTGATATCTTATCCAAGGACTGTAGACATGTTAGAATTTAAACGAGTGTCCATATGATTTACGCTAAGATTTCCAGGGGGGGTTGTAAATTGTTCAGAAAACCGTGGGACCGAATTTAGGAAGAGTAATGTACAATTTCAAGGCTTCATAGCCGTTGGAATTATCAGCAGAAATAAAACAGGAATCAAGATTCTTTATTACAGACATCCTAGCGCCGCCGCCACGGTGGTGAAGTCTGTCACTTCAGTGTGAGTTCACTTCTGTCACTTCAGTTCGGTATTCTCAGGTTATGTGAGGGCGTAGCGTGAGATTCCGTGTTCATGCAAATGTCTATATCATTCACAGAGAGGAAGTCATGTAATTCGTGCGGTTTGTTGGTGAGATTGTTTGCGTTCCATAGAACGATTTTCAATGGGGAACACATGTTATTGGTGATATTATCCATGGTTCACAGGCCAGTTTTTGGCTTTAATTTCCTCTGGCTTAGTAACCAGGAGGACTTGCATGGTGTCGTTTAAGACGGCGTGAGCCGCCATGAGTTGACCTATAACAGTCTTTTCTTCCTCAAGTTTCTGTGTTACTACAATTACTTCCGGGGACGTCGCACTGTTTTTAATGACCTTGTCTGCTTTGTGACTCGTGGGACGACTTTAGTAGGACTTAGTAGAGCGGGTTTTGGGGGTAGTGCATACAAAATTTGTAGTTTGGTGTATGTTGTAATCCACAGTTGCCACAAGTTGAGAGCTCAGAGACGGGTTTTGATAGTCCCTCGGCTCTACGTTTAACACAACCAGGTGTGTGCTTGCACTTTGCCTGCGCATGGAAAAATTTCTGGCATTGGAAGCACTGCATGGGACCTCTTCTGCCCTTGTATATTTCCATTTTAATTCTGAGTCTCGAGAGCGGTATACTTGAATTTCATTAGATAAAATTTGAATTTTCTAAGGTAATCTTACTATACACAAAATCTACGTAAATTAAATAATTTAAATATAAAAATTTAAATTAGACAATTTTTTAACAAATTAGTTTTAATTTTCAGATGAAAAAAAATCATCTTATATTTTTGTTTATATGGTACGTAATTGCATATGTGTCATTATTCTGCGTTTATCTTCTAGATGGAGAGGTATCCTGGCTACTTTCTCCCACCAGTGCCTCCACAACATCCCGCAATGAATCCACCATTTACGGCAAATCCTTCGCAGCACCCACCAGCTAGTACATATCAAGTGCAGGTAAGAATTAAATTTATATTTCTTGCACGTGCTTCTGATTTAATGATGTTTAATATATATATACTTATCCATAAATAAAATATATGTAAGGCTAATAAATCAGACTGGATCGAATTTTAAGTAATAAACAAAGAGCGTTCTTCCCCACAACGTTTATTGACGAATACGAAAGACGAACTAATGCATATACATAATTATGACATCACAGTTTCTTTTTACAAAGAAACTCTACCGTCATCTATTGGCAATCTGAAAATACATAATCACAAACTTGTATTTAACACTTCCCCCCATGCCTCCGTGAACGGATGCATCAATCTTACTGAACTTCAAGATTATAAAGTCTTTCCGTTGGTTTTCTACCAACACCCTTATCGAACTGAATTTCACAAGATTTAATTCTACCATCTCTTCCGTGATATAATTCTTTAATCCTAAATTCTAATTACAACGTTTCGCATTATCTTCTCGTGCAAGGACAACATCACTAATTTTAAACACAGGACAATTTTTTTGAGTTTTTGAAAACATAACTGATTTTAATTTTAACCCTTTGCGGCGCACTATACGTTAACGTCGGAATTTCAACAAAAAAAGTTGTATGCGGTCTATTTAGTCCTAAAGGAGTATACAGGTAAAATTTTGTAAAAATTTCACTTACCGTTTTAATTCTGTGGGTGTTCCATGAGGTGGAACACTGCGCCGCCAGAGCTTTTAAAAGTGCGACTAAGCTAGCATTGCAGTGAAGTACGAAAATGAGTAGAAGCGTTTGTATAAGAAAGAAAAAACTCTGTATTATGGCTCTATACATGGTTTCCTGGATATACACAATATTTTTGAATATATACGGATAAATGAGATAAATATCTATATACACAAGTCCTATGTACAAAAATATTTACAAATTTTCGGAAAGAGCGCTTCGGAAAGAGTTAGACCTTTCCGCGCCATTTATGGAAAATTAATAATAAAAAAAATAACTACGATTAATGTTAACAATAAAGAAAAATAAGCCTATAATATATACATACACGAAAAATATCTACACAATTATTGAAAATAAATGGAAATGAGACTAAAATGCGACAGCAAAAAATTCGTGCAGGTCTATGTAAAAATGAGTCAAGCTACTAATAAAATTCCCGCCTAAAAACTACTCCCAAAAAATTCGAGATGCCAATATTAGGGCTTTCATAACACAAAACACACCTCACCCCTCAATACTGCTTTGTTTGAATTCATCTCCCCCAAAACAACGGAAACAGAAAACGTAAACAACGGATGTTCTCTCCTAAGCACAGATGTTCTGATTCGTAACAGCATGAGATCGCTAAAGGCGCAGTGTTCCGCTAATGGAACACCTGGTTTCATTCAATGATTCTGCGTATGGTTTTTGTATGAAAGATTAAAAAAAAAAATATAGAACAAATAATTTGGAGTACAGGCAGCAAAATTATGCCTAATTTTTTTTTTTTTTTTTTTTTTTTTTTTCCCAAATAAAAATTTTATATCATTAAAAAAATAGAGAAAATTACTTGAAAAAAAGTGGATTTTAATAACACATAATAAATGAAAATTCTGTGTATCCTTGTGATATGCTGCTACATACTGTTTAAAGAGAAAAATTCAAAGTATATAATAAAGGAATTTTTTATCTATTTACGGTTGAATTTAAAGGTTTTCAGAAGCGATTCAATTTGGGTGTTCCATGTAGTGGAACACTGAGCCGCAAAGAGTTTTAACACATATTCCTTATAAAACCTTTTCAAAAATACTGTAATAATAATTGCCTAAGCTTCCATCTTTTAATCAACTGAGATATTGTAGATCTAGGATTCAGATGAAGTCAAAACAGTCAATCTAGATCCAGTTATAAAATGAGATGGGGAAAGAGGATCAGGTTCATTTGATTTATTGCCTGCATAGATTATAGGTCTGGAATTAATAACACCTTCAACTGTAACCAAAACAGTATAGAGTTCTTCATAAAATAAAGAATCTTTACCTAAGATACATTTTAAACAAGTTTATACATTTCTTACCAAACGTTCCCAGAATAAGTGAATAGCGCATGAGCATGCCAGGTGCACATCTACATGTTATACTAGTCACATATACAAAATTTCAACTTTCTGAGGCTAGTCGTTTTTCAGTTATGCAAGATAAGTACGTACGCACAGACGCGGCGAAAAATTCTCTCCGGAATTCATTTCAAGTCAGTTTTATAATTTTTTAGAAGGAAAAGTCTTTTATTCTGCTCTTACGTACCGATGTCACGCAAAAACATCGTTAAATAGCTTTCGCGGTTAGAATGTATATTTCGGTTTATAGCGGTTAGAATGTATATTTTCGTCGAAATATGATGCCTAAACTATTGGCGATTAGAATGCTTCCTCTTTAGTTCGTGCAAGGAAGTAAAAAAAAAACTAAGGCTTTCATTATCTTTTTTGCATCTGCATACTAAGTGGGACAATTGTATTAAGCCCCTTTTCCATTAGATCGTTGCGAACGCGTAGCGTCATTGGGAAAATGCATACTGCGTTGTATTTGCACTTACGGAAGTTCAGCGGTGAGCTGCATTTATGGCCACCAGCTGTCTCCGTGTTTTAATTTACGGGATTCAGACTCTCAAGGTACTTAAATTCGATTTGATCGGAAATTTTCATTTCTACTTATGGACTGTGAATGTAAAGCACATTAGCAATTTTTATATACCTAAGTTTATAATGCACATTATGAACATCTCTATTGCTAAGATAAATTCCTGAAACACTGCCATAAATGAATCTTTATGTTATGAGTAATGAAATTTACTAGAGGTTCATAAATGCATTTAAAACTAGGATATGTTACTTTAGTGTCTTAGATTCTATTATTAAAAGCAAATAAAAAAAAATTTCAAATTGTAGAAAATCGAATTAAATTAGCATAACGAGTAAATTCTATGCCGGTGGCAATAATACACAGGGTTAGAAGTATTTTTCTTAAATTAAATTATGTTAATGTTAATAATATTATTAAGAAATGTATATTTTTAATCACTCAGTTTATTACATGCAATCCATGATTATAATTTAAAAGCTAAAATTAAATTATCATAACGAATAAATTTTGTACCAGTGGTGTTAACTGGTCATACACATCAAAAATTGTATTTAAAAAATTCATACAAAAATTTAAAACTGAAATTTAATTTTTTGAAGAAAAATCATAAATTTTTGTTTATACGTTATATAATTGCGTGGATTTCATTGTTCAGTTGGTCTCTGATTATCTTCTAGGCCACTATGCCGCACTACCAACCATGTCCTCAATTTCATTTATAAACAGTTTAATTACGAATTATAATTTAAAATTTCAACTTATTTAATTGAATTTCAATCGATGAAAATTCGGATTTACTAAATTAAACGTAAAATTTTTTTTTAAGAAATTTGTTTTAATTTTTGATAAAAAATTGTTATATTTTTGTTTATATGGTGCATAACTGCATATAAGCCATTGTTCTGCGTTTATCCTCTAGATGGAGAGAGCCCCTGTCTACTTTCTCCTGCCAGTGTTTCCAGTACATACCGCAAGGATTCCACGAACTTCGGCAAATCGTCCGCAGCACCCACCAGCTAGTGCATATCAAGTGCAGGTAAGAATGAAATTTATATTTCTTGCACACGCTTATGATTTAATGCTGAGGAAATATATAGATACTGAAAGCTTATCCCTAAACAAAATGTATGCAAGTCTGCAATAAATCAGACTTGATAGAATTTAATGTTATAAACAGAGAGCGTTATTCCACACAACGTTTGTTTAGTTAGATTATATTTCGTATGGTCTTCTTTATCACAAAATATACATCGTTGACAAAGCTAAAGCAGTTGGAACTTTCGGTTGTTCTCTTTCATCGTACAGTTTACGCAGTGCTTTAACATTTGAAATGTTCCCCTCTGGTTCAAGTGATGACAACATCTTGTTTTTCAAAATGTTCTTTCGGTATTTCTATTGCGGAATCATAATTCTGGTCACTTAAAGCGAAACCGGAAATGGCAGCTAGAGCATTATCGCTAAGTAAAAATTTTAGGTACGCAAATATTACAGTTTATTGATGATTGCGAATTGTATTTTCGAACTGGTTGCAAAAGTCCGACCATTTACACGAATCTACGTAATAAGTTCCGATTTGCAGACATGGTAACTTCACTGCTTTCGATTCATCTGGAAGTGCAACATTAGCCTTTATTTTCTGATTGTTCTAAAACATTCCGAATTCTTTTTCAGAAATTGATGCATTCTTCCGCTCCATATAACAGTTTTATCCTGGTATTCTTGACTTAGCATAACTTCATTTACAATCTCCTCCGAAGTTACTTTCGTTTCGATTTCTGAATGATTTTTTCAATTAACTGTTTATAAAAATCCCCGGTTGTTTCAATTTTTTCCTTAGCGGAACATTATTTGCTAAATTCGTTTCGACTTTGGCTATCAGTTCCTATTTAATTGATCCGATCGTTACAACCGATCGTTTCTTTTTCAAATTTTCAAGAACACCCTCCATTTTCAAAATATTTACTATGTCGATTTTTCTGGTTCGTAAAATCCCGGTATGAAGGCACCATAAACAAAATATATGCAAGTTAATTTAGAAGTCAAACAACAAAAATCAGTGTTATATTTTAAAATTTTCACAAGACTAGTTTGGATGGTTTTACCCAACCATCATCCTCAGCTGCAATCCATTTGCGCTTTTGCAGCTGAGGATGATGGTTCGATAAATCCGTCGAAACTAGTTCTGTGAAACTTTGAAAATATAACGCTGATTTTTGATTTTTGTAGTTTGACCTTCTAAATTAATATTTGTTCGGCGTGTTATTGTATCTTAATATATGTAAGTCTCTAATAAATCAGACTGGATCGAATTTAAAGTAATAAACAGAGAGCGTTATTCAACACAAAGTTTATTGACGAACACCATAGACGAACTAATACATATACATAATTATGACATCACAGTTTCGTTTTACTAACAAACACTACCGGCATCTATTGGCAATCTGAGGAAACATAATCACAAACTTATATTTAACAATCCACAGCTAATGTGAGGCGTTTTACGTCCCGGTGTATTCTATACGGGTCCTAGTCCTAAATTCTAAAAATTTTTCGTGCTATGGCCTTCCCTAAATTTAATACCAGTCAGGCTTTTTTCATACATATATTTAATGGCTAACTCTTTTTGAGATTGTTCATCTAAAGTCTTCAGTTTTCACAAAGTTTTTTTTTTTTTTTTTTTTTTTTTTTTTTTTTTTTTTTGTTTTGTTCTTTGTTTTTTGATACTTGAGAAATACTTGTCCTTTTCAGAGGTAACCAATTCTGCATGCAATTTTACATACTTTTTCTTTAGCAATATAAAATATTAACTTTGAAATACGTTTTTTTTTTTTTCTTTTCCCTTTTTTATTTAGTCTGGAACAACATCCAAACGTGTGACTGAAGTAGAAGGCTCAGGAACAAGCTTTTCTCAAGAAGGTAAAAACGATTTTATGGAATCTCAGAATGAGATTCATGATGTCTAATGAGGACACATGACTTCCTCATACGTCCTATTAAATTATACATATTTGTTGCTGCACTTCATTTAAACTTATTTCCACGATTTATTCTAGCGTAACTACACGATCCCTCATCACTTGAAAATGAGGGAGGCGATTCTTATCTCTCAGTGGCAAATCATCAGGAATAATTAAAATTATGACTGACATTATTAAAATTTAAGCTAGTTATAAGAAATGTGCTAGGATAATTGCGCTTCCAAACATGTTTCGAGCTCCCTTATTGGCTAAAGATTTCCATAAAATTTTATTGAAGTTAGGGTTTTTAGCATTGCATAAGAAAACTTCATATTGAGATACTTTCAAATGTTTCTGATTTTTGTTCATAGTTTGCGCCATAATTAAACTCTCCAATGAACTAAAATAAAACGTTCCAATGAGTTTACATTCAGTTGTTCATTATGTGTTTTTCTTTTCTTCTTTTATTATCTTCTCATGTCATGAATCACATTTTTAATGAAATTAAACCTGCAACTTAAACATATTTCTAACGTTAAAGAAATAAGAATTACAAGTTTATAGATAGAATTCATGTTTTTAAATCATTCGTATAGTGCTCTGACATGTTCTCAGATTTTGCTGCCAGTTTTGACATAGTCATAGATGAATTTCAAAGCTTGTCTTTATGTCTGTAAAGTTTGTTGATGACTTACACATTTTTTACTTAATTTTCCTCCGTGGTGTGGATGTGTCACTGAGGCTTTACTTCTTCTAAACATTTTACTTACCATTGAAGTAAATGGTTATGTGAAGCTGGCGATGGTTTTGGTGACGAATTTTTGTCCCAAAAAAATAAAATTATCATCATTGTTCCTGTGTATATTCAATCCATAATGAACTGATACGCATGTAGCAATATGCTTGGGAAGTGTGACTGGTATAGATTGTAATATATTAGCTTGCACAATGAGAATTTTTATTTTGTCAGGAAAGTTTTAGCCTTATTATTATTATTATTATTATTATTATTATTTTTTAATTTATAGATGGCCATTCAAAAAGGAGGTATCATCAGAGGCAGAAAAAAAAAGTAACATGGGACTCTTTTTCAATAGAAGTTGAAAGTAGTGAAGATGAAGAAAGTAGTGATGATGAAGAAGCTATTGAAAGAAAAAAAAGTCCAGCATGTTTGTTCATGACTATGAGAGCAAGTATTAAGAAAACAATTATCGAAGAATAAATCTTTCTCGGAAGATTTGAAGTCTTCACCTTTGATTTATGGAAGCCGTTGTTCACATTCAGAATTTGCAATTCCGATTGAAGCAAATCAAAGAACTTGCTGTAATTAATTAAGAACTTTACTTTAAATCTGGTTTAATAAATATTTAATTTTTTAACAATTCTTTTTTGTTACTACGTGACAACTAAACAACAAAAATTTTACAAAATCGAAAATTGAAATCGATAATAAAACTAATTCCAAATTTTAAATTTGGGCTTCCAGTTGCCCATATTTGCAGTAGGATTACGTCATTCAAAATTTTATGGCTCTAGGTACTGTTGTTTTATCACAATGCGAGAAACATACATACATTTATGCAGACTTGAAACGGATTTCAGAGTGATTCAACGCAAAATGGAAGCAAACCATAAAATTCAGTTCAAGAGCAATATGTTTAAAGTGCGTATATCTTTAGAATTTCTGATACAGAATCTCACGCACTGAGGATATATATATATTGCTACAATGTTGCCATTGCTCGCTTTGAAATTCTTGAGTTTGTTAATCAAAAATTCCTTAAAGTTTTACAAAATATGAAATCCATAATAAAACAAATTGCAAATTTGGGCTTCCAGTTGCCCATATTCACAGTAGGATTACATCATTCAAAATTTTATGGCTCTAGGTACTGTTGTTTTATCACAATGCGAGAAACATACATACATTTACACAGATTCTTCATTATTTAATTTTTTCAAATATAATACAGGGGGATAATATTTGGTGGCAGCAGTTTGAAAAGTGAAACGGATATTCAGTGTGATTCGACGCAAAACGAAGACAATAGTCCCTCAGGGACCGTTTGAACTAAGAATTTAACAATAAATTTAAGTAATTTTTTTGATGTGGGGACCCACTAATATTTAAGAAAATTTTGTGAGACCTCATAAGTATTGCGCAGATCCGGCACATGCGTGAGTGAAACTGTCAGTTTCTTCACTTGCAGTATGCTATTGCAGTTTTAGGTCATTAACTTTAATTTTTAATGTAAAGTGAGCGTTTCTATTATAAGAAAGTGCGTTGAAACGCTTTCGTTTTTTCTTTGTCTGCATTGTCTTATCTTTATCTATTTTCAAATACATTAAGTAAAAATATTTGGTATTTGTAAAATTATTATAAGAAGTTAAAGAAATATCATTGTCCTGACCCACAGTTTAAGAAACTTAAATCAAAGTAATAAATATAATAAGAATAAAGAATCAATCAAAGTAAAGTAATTAAAAACATATACATGTACGTGTAACTTTGTTATTATATTTACGCGGACTTATACGATTTAAGTATCCCACGTATAAGTCCAACAAAGGGAGGTGAAAAGGGAATGCTGTTCACACTGCTTCTTTTAATTCTACAAAGTTATAAGTATTATAAAATATATGTAAATTTTCTCATGCACAGAAAAGGATTTATGAGTAATTTAACAATTCAGAAAATTTTGCATATAATGAATTTGGTATGGAGAGATATGGCCTAAATTTTGTTTCAACGAAAGAGATGAAAGTACCGTATTCTATTATGATTAGGAAAGCGTGTGTATGCTATCAAAAATGCTGTTTTAATAGTGAATTTAAACATACTTTCAAATAATTAAGTTTTGACAACTTCGATTTTACTTAAAGTAATTTCATTCATTGTTTATTTTTAGTCATAATAATTATTTTTCGTAAAATTTTACAGAAAGTCTATTCAGTTTCAGGAAGGCTATTTTAGATTTTCAGAAAATGTGTGCCTTATTTAAGAGGGCTTTTGTCATGCAGTTTTCTAACTGGCCACTGCCTAATCAGGGAGGATGCCATTGCGTTTCTTTTCTTTTGCTTCCCAGCTGAGTGAAAAAGAAGGGTCAACCTTGCTTAAGCTTTAACTGCCGTGAGCGGTTTAAGAGACCGCTGAGAATTTTCTAACCGTCGTTTCGACCACTAAAAATGGAGAATGGTTCCTGTCCTTCCTCCTACCTTCCTAAGCCCCTCCCACAAGGTCACATATCGAGTTTCACACTTTTTTATGGTTTCAGTTATCACTTTTTTTTTTTTTTAAAAAAAAAAAAAAACCTTTTAAGTAGTCTGGGCGACCGCTCACAGCAGATGCGTACCAGTTTCAGTGGACCATAGACGTTATTTATCAGATGCTTGTTTTTCCTAAAAGTCATACATACACAGTTGACTATTAATAGACACATACAATAATACACAGTTGACTATCAATAGCAAGCTCTTCTTATTCTCTGAAGAGATTCCTTGAGTTAGTAAGGCGAAATATTTAGGAGTAATGCTAAATGAAAGATTAAAATGGCGAGATCATATAACAGAGGTCAGAAGAAAAATTTTCACTGTTGTAAATAGTCTCAGCCCTATATATAAACTACTGATCTGAGTGGTATTCTGGCTATGAGTTATCAGTCAGTCAGTCAAACTTTACAAGAAAACGTCCCGTATATCTCACTCAGAAAGAAATTGAATATTTTTTCAACAGTCTGTCTGTAAAATTATTATATTGGCTGCTTGAGTTTTAGTTTAATTTACATAACCAGAATTACGTGAGAGTCATATGACATAGATTTTTATGGAAATGACGCAGTGCCAGTAGATGTTGCTATTTTTAGAATAGAGAAGGGAAATTAATTTACGCTGCTAATTTAATCTTTTATATATTCTTTATTTTTCGTACATAGTAAAAGATAAAAAATATGAAAGCAAACTTCTAAATTTAATTCACTGTAACCTCTTTTATTTTTTATTTCATTCGGGAACTTCATCTATCTGTCCTAAAAATAGCACTTTAGTCTAAACTGCGTCATTCAAATTAATCATGCCATCTTACGTAACCCTTAATGCAGATGCCTCTTGACCAATCAACAAATTGCAAACCAAAACATTTCTTTTCGCGTGCTTCCATCTTTCATAACGACGCACTTCAGCTTTTGCTCTCTGCTCTGCTAAGATGTAATTTCGCTGGCTTGCTTTCTATCTCAACAATATCAAAAATGTAAATCTTCTGTGGAAAGGCAACACTAGAGTGCCAAGTGATTGTGGCCACAAATTATCAATTGCAAATAAAAATGGAATTAAATCTGCCTCGACTGCCAAGTTCTTTAGATACTACGCAATCAAAATTCTTCTTCAATATGGATCTAAGCAAGCATCGACACTGCTCGGGCTTTTCCTTTCGCTCATATTATTTCACACACACACGCATATATATATATATATGAGTGCGTGCATATGCAGTAGTACATAGGTATCTTCTGTAAGGGAACACCTCTTGTGTGTGATGATATACATAAGGGTACCTGGGTTCAGAAACCCAGGGACTCTTTGTAGGCCATGTCACATTTCGAATTGTAGGACACAATGTGTGAGATATAAAAGTTGGGAGATATAAAAGTTGGATTAGCTACAGTGACATAATACGAGTATAAGGTATGATTTTATAATTAATATTTTTAATGTATAAATACTACATGTGAACTGATAGCTATTAGTAGCAATGGAAAATCTAGGAATATGAGTAATGTCAAGTAGTGAATCACTCGACGCCACAAGAAAAATGTAGGCTTCGAAAATGCTTCAAAAATACTCCAAGGGTCATTCGAACTAGTGACTGAAGAGTCTGTAAGGAAGAGTGAGTGCGAAACTAACGGTGCATTTACAGATATTACAAAGCAAAGTTATTAATAGTTATTAAGAATACATAATAATGAAAAGGTAAGATATTTTATAAACAAAAAGAAATCAAATTTAAAGTATTACTTTTCATTACTTAGCATTGTTACCGGTACTAAATATATCTTCAAAGAATGAGCATATAATAAATAGCTTGTCAATAGAAGTATCAGTTGCCTGTAAATCTGACAGTTTTTCAGATATCTTTCCTAAAACATTGTAGAGACATTAGGTATTTTTGGAAGCAGGAGTTATGAAAAATGAGCAGGGACAAAATCGCCAAATCCTGAGTGTGGAGAATCATCATCCACCAAACATTTTAGTTCAGGTACCAGTGTTTCATTAGGTTATTTTTTTATTTTTATTTATTTATTTTTTGAAAGCAGGACAGATGAAAAATGAGCAACGCCTTCGCCGAGAATCGAGAGGACCTCTGGAATACGCGCCCAGCGTGCTGACCACCACACCACGAAGACATGCTAAGAAGACGGGAGAAACACCTTATAACAGTTATAATAGAAAGCCCTTTAAATAAGTTGGCTAATTCTTAAAAGAACTTTGCAATATCAACAATGGTACTTAAGATTTAATCTATTGGCTGTTTAGCAGATTTATTGTGGTACTCTTAACATTTATGACAGAGTTGGCATAAGTCATGCCCATACTAATTGTATCATGTATTACAGAAATTTTGGTTTCAGTGCTTTTAGCCAGTTTGACATAAGTATTTACAGAAATATTCATGAGTATTTACAGAATTGTTTTGATCATCATATATAGATTTTAGTATTTTTTTTGGCATGGTCAGAACTGGAAATGTCAGACACCCGCGATGAAGACACCTCTATTTAATGACTGTGCAATGTTGAGATAATCTGTAAGTGTAGTCATTATTTATCAGTTTCGTTTTTTCCAAATATGAAATTCGCAAACTATATACGTTTCCATTTTGTCAAATACTTATCTGGTTTCAGAGATTATCATAACAAAATATATACTTAATTTTTTTCTTGTTCTTCACAATAGTATTAATTCTTCTTAGTACATTACAAAATAACTATGATGTTAAAACACTAAAAATCATAAATGAAATTGTTAATGTACGATTCAAAGAAATTGTAAAATATATCTTCAAACAAATCTTGATATAAGAATATGTAAAGAATAGAATATAGAATTTCTCGTTAAGATATAATATCAAAATTAATAACTTCAAATAATATTGTACAGTCCTTGTAAAATATAGGCATAACAAGAAATAAGAATTTTAAGCATCAAATTCGAAAACGAAAGTGTTAATTCTTCAAAGTAAATGTTTTAATACATCACAATTCTTTAAATATTCGGCAACGGGTTTTCATCAATATCAAATGCTGTCAGGTTCTGCAATTAAAATACATCAAAACTGTTTAATTGCGATCAACATCAATTTGAAAAACGGAAGTATTAATTCTTCAAAGTAATAATCATTCAAAAATAATCTGAAGTTTCATCAAAATCAAATGCCGTTCGCTTCTTCAAATAAACTTCATAAAAAGGCTTCATCAAATTTTCATAATAATTTGAAAGAATATTACTTCCTGATTAGTATTACTTTATCAAATAAAATTAGCTCTACGTACGTGCTGACGAATCACAACAACTGGGATCTTGCGATATTATTCCAGAGGTTTCCACAGTATTCCATCATTTATAGTTATACTCGGTATGTTATACGGTAGTCTAGGTGGTTTAAAAAGTTGAAGGGAAAGAGAGAGTTCAGTTCAAGGGTTCGAAAGAGTTCGCGAGGTCGAGCCCCCATGTGGGATGAAGTTAGGATTGAAATAGAGGACGGCAGTGACATTTTAAAGTTATTTAATGGTGAAAGAATAAACATGATTATGGTATGTACAGAGTGAAAGGAAGTAAGATAAAAAGATAGATTCATCATGAAACGGAATTACATCATCAAGCAATATTGTCGAGCGGAAAGGTGCAGCTCCATCCATCGCCTTGTCATAACCTCATCGTAATGGAATTCTCTCTATTTCCTCACGCAGCTTGAAGAAGTATCTCGCTGCTGTAGCTGTTGCCAGATTTAGGAAAAGACGGATGAGTTGTAGGAACGAATGTCCACACATATAAAAAAAAATTATAATGAAATAAGCAATTCCCTTAATAACAAAAATATCCTAATAAATAAATTAAATAATTTCCCGTTGCCCTCTCTCTACGAACATCCAGTATCCAAGACAAACATTAAACTTAACAACTGCACAGAATTATAGCCCCCATTTTTCCAAGTGGCAACATTGCTGATTTTCAACAGTCAACAGTCCAGTATACAAAGCATTGAATCAAGAACTGTTTTAAAAACCATGTTTCTAAAAGTATGAAACTATTCAAAATGATGCGATTTCGTCAAAAAAGATAAAACAAAAAAATCTGATTCGAATTTTGAAAAAACCGCTTCGAGGTGCATTGGCTCTTGTCTAGATGCACCTATGTACCACATTTCGTAGCTGTGGATCTATTAGCTTACGCGCACTACGAACGAAAGGCACACAGAATCTTTCTTTTATTATATGTATAGGTTATTATTATTTTAATGGCCGGATGCTTTATTTAATAGCCATTAGCCGCCACTTCAAGGGCCAGAAGGGATGGCCATTTCATTATGGAAGCACCTAATAGGTGGCCACCATTGCCTCCTATGAAGGGACGGACAGTTACAACCATTCCCTCTCCTGAATGCGAACCCGGACCCATTTAATTATTATAAACTTCCTTGAAATAACGCTCCTTGTCATCAGGGGCCTTTGTGCAGAGCACAATCCGAACACTTGCAAAGGGTGCCCCTGAGTAAAAATAACAAGACATGGAGTAGGTTTGTGGTTTCAAATTTCAAAATATCGAAATATAAATTTTAGGATACATCGGACATCGGTGGTGGCTCTTGAGGCATCAATCGCTAGGAGTTTTGATCTCTAGTTGGCGTTGTGCTCTGAGGCCTTCGGGTGGAAATAGAAGAATAAGCGGTTTTGCGCAACTTACATTTGTATCTAAGTTAAACACACATGAAAATGTTATTTGCTATATGGGGAATGCAAAATAAAGTTGAAACATAATGAAGTAGATTATGTATCAAGAAATTGTATTCTTAAAGGTACCATTTTTCTAAAACGAGCTGTAATATCAGATAATAATACCGCAAAATCAGGATTCTGAAATTAAAGGCATGAAAACCTTTATTTCTGGACTGAAATACCTAAACTATTTACAACCAAATTCATCCGAAAAATATAAATATACCGTCATCTCACAGAGCTCTCGGGAACTCATTTCCACGACGCGAACAATTTTTGCAAAAAGCAAAAATTTCTGATCTGTTCAAATTCTAAGTGATGAGTCAAATAGCTCCATATTCCTGGATAAGTTTCAGAATTCTTTCGTCACTAATTCTTTCCGAATTCGTGATTTCCTTCTTTCGGAACTCGTATTTTGCGTTTTAGTTTTCGCCTTTGACCTTAATCAGGGGTCTTTCAGAAATTCCTCTCGTCTTGAAGTAGATGGCATGGACAAAGTAGATAATTCAGAATCCGTACAGTCGCTAGCCTCAACATCCGTAATTATTGTCCTTAAAAAAGGACATGCTTGCCGTGCAACCTATAGGGACACTCTCAAAAGTCAAAGAAACTACTCAGTCAAAACTAAAAGTAAACTAACTAACCACCTACGGGATTAGGTCAGTTCGTGATAAAATGAGCAGCTAAACCAAAGGTGCGTGCAACACGCACGGAGTCGCAGCTCGGGGCTTGAATTCAAGATAGTCTTCGTTCGCACACTTTTCGTGAAGCGAAACACGCTAAACAGAAATGGACGAAAAGAACATGGAGACTCAAATCTTCTGCTGCACCTATCATTCCCATAGCAAGACGGGAGGCAGAAAATAACTATTCAGTTCCTATTTTAAAGCAACAAAAACAGGCATTTCTTTATTACAGGGGTTCCCAAAATTTAATCGCCTATCAACTGAGACGTAACATATAGCGAGGTATAAGAACACTTAGTGACATTTCAGTGAGGTATCTCGATCGATTGATGAATCAGTCTTGGGGGGGGCACTAAAATAAGAAAGTACCTAAAGACACTGTAGCATTACCATCTATGCACGTAAGTTAAAAATTTTTCCATGCGGTATCACTGCTTCGTCATTTCCGTTTCATTTCAGCAATATTCTCTGCTTAAAAGGCAGGGAACGAATGCATGAAGTGCACTGCCACTGGAAATCGGATTGAAAACAAAGCTTACTTTTATAAGTGAAAGAACACTTATATGTCAATCTGTCTGAAATAGCTCTAAAACTTTTAACGATTAGCTTTACGTTATATAAAAAGGAACACTGCTCTCATACACTATTGTCTTCCTGATTGTAGTGCCTCCATTACATTTTAGAATGATATTCCTGTCCTTAGGCTATCTTGCACTTTCAATCGACACCATCTTGGCCATAGCCACGATCGGACTACGAGGTCCGAACGGTCTTAGATCCAGAAAACGAAACTAAGATATGACTGGAACTCTTGCATCAGTGCTTAACCCTTTTCGGCACGCTACCTTTTAAAATCGGAGTTTTGATTAAAAAAAAAAAAAAAAAAAAGATAAAAAAAGAAAAAAGAGTAGGCAGTCTAATTAGGCCTAGAGGAGTACACAAGTAAAATTTTGTGAAGATAGCACTTATCGTTTTAATTATGTGGGTGTGCCCAGAGTGGCACGCTGATTGAATAAAGCTTCGAAAAGAGCGTTGAAACGAGCATTGTTGTCAATGAACTGACCGATGAGATGCGGAGAAACAAAGAATACAGACTCTCAGTTGTCCTAGATTATCTGTGAGCCCGGTGGGGGCACACCTAGGGTTCGCCGTTTGATTTTAGACAAGATTTCAAGGTAAATATTTAAACCTAATATAGAATAAAAGGATAAGCATACAGCCAAAAAAAATAACATAGAAATTTCTTTTCAAACAATTCCTTTCATACCCTAAAAAAAATCTGAAAGATTTCTTTCAAAAATGAGGGTCTTAAGAAACTAAACATGGATAAAATATATGGATTGGTTTGTGTTGTGTTGCCATCTACTATAAATAAGGTTCGAAGGTTCAGAGTAACCTATAAATCCTTTTTCATTCAATTTTTCTGTGAGTACAGAAGGACATTTTTAGGTGCGCCCAGACCGGTCACACTGTGCCGCAAAGAGTTAAAACTGTTGAGCACTAGTAATTCGGTGTAAGAGTGTACTGGTTGGTTGCATGAGGATTTTCTAGGTTTTTCTCAGGAACTTTTTAGGTCCCAGTCACATTGTGATTCGGGTATGCGGGACTTGACGTCGAAAGGGACAATTCTCAGAACCCGCATAATTCCAAGAAATCCACGTAGCTTGGTTATCATTTTCACTTAATACAAAGACTTCAATGCCAAACACTAATCGATTATCGCTCAGTTTGGGATAATCGATTAGTCTATATGAAGATTATAAGCGATTAGTGCTTCGTTTGGGATCACGTGATGCTTCAGAAGCAGAAATTTCGTCTGATTGGTTCACGAATCTCGTTTCTCAGAAAAGTCCTGTCTAGCCGGGACTGTAGCCAAGTGTGATAACCTCTTTAGATAACTTGAATACGAGACAGTTTCCCTCAGAAAATTGTCCTCTTTAGGTAGAGAACAGTGACATACTGTATTGCTATCCGAAAACGAGAAAATAAATAATAGATTGGAATAAATGCGTATAAGCAAAATGTGGAAAATGAAGACTGGGGAAAAAAGAGACTGATTTTTACTTCCTTGATACGAAGCATTGTAATCACGAAAAATTCCGAGTATCATATTTCAGCGATAATATACTTTAGACTGCTATCGAATGCAATTTAATGATGTTTCTGCTTCGTATCTGTACATAGAGACAGAATAAAGGACTCTTTTTTGCCAAACGGATTATAAAATTGATTTAAAATGGATTTTTTCGTGATGTCTACACATACATACGTATGTATGTATCTCGCATAACTCAAAAAAAGAGTAGCATCAGAACGTTGAAATTTTGTACACAGCACTGCTATAACATGTAATTGTTTGCAAACGTCCGCACCAAAAGAATATATAAATATTTATATGTGTGTATGTACCCACTTCTGTTACTTCGCTCCGTAAGCTCAGTTATTTTACTTCCTTTTAGATGATACCACTTCCCTTACTTCCTTGTAGGAAGTAAAGGAAGTATTGCAATAACGAAAAATTCTGGGTACCATATTTTAACAAAATATTCATTTTGACCGCTATCAAATGCAACGTAACGATGTCTTTGCTTTACATCTGTATGTAAGGGAAGAATAAGGGAGTCTTTTTTTCCTCAAGTGAATTATAAAACTGATTTAAAATGGATTAAGAAGAGATTTTTTTTTCGTAGCGTATGTACATATCTTACATAACTCAAAAAGTAATAGCCTCAGAAGTTGGAATTTTGTATATAGGACTACTTTAATATGTAGTTGTGCACTTCCGTTTTTAGTTGCAATCGCTCGTACGAAAAGTATATAAATATATATATATATATATACCCACTCTGTTACTCGGCTCGGTGGGCTCAACTTTTTTTATTCTTGTATGTCTAAATTGCACATTTTTCCCTTTAAAAATGATTGAATTATGTTGTTCTTATCTTCCGATTAAGATTATTTTGCCTTTAGTTAACCTGCATGCAATAATTGTAGAATTAGCAACAATTTAGAAGTTGTTTAAGTGCGGGTAACCCTCAGTTTAGTTTAACATAGCAGCCATATTTGTTTACATTTGAAACTTAAGTGGGCTTGTTGCCAATCTGTAAGAACTAAACTTCGAAACAACAAAGATGACGTTTTCTTTTATTATTGCGAATTAAATCATACTTAATCCATTCTGGAATTATAACTAAAGTTATTAAATTATCTCATATATTCACTCAGCATGCCTCCACAACAAATTGAGTCATTTTTAGGCCTTCAGTGTATGTTTGCCGAATGAGACCAAAAGTTAACTTTCAGTTTTGTACACCAAAAAATGTGCCTTCTTGCACACGCTTATTTTTGAGTAGAAATTCTAATTTTAATTGTGAAAGTTATTCTGTGAATTGTTTCTAACTGTATTTGTTATATTTTTCAATTTATAATAAAATATTTTGAAGGTTTTATGTATTTTTCACTTGTCGCGAAATGAGAACTGAATTAATTGAATGACAAATCTCTAATGAAATTCGAGAAAGTAAGTTTAAATGAAATGCAGGAAAATTGTGTGCAATTTAATATTCCGTACAAGGAAGTGATGTGGTGTACACATCAGATTTTTTATTGCTATATGTAGGTAAAATGTGCATTTTTTGCTTTAAAAAAGATTGAATTAGGTTGTTCTTATCTTCCGATTAAGGTTTTTAATCCCTCTTAGTTAATCTGCATGCAATAGCTTTGGGATTATCAATAATTTAAACTTTTAATTTAAATTAGTAGTAACTTTCGGTTCAAGTAAGTATCAAGTAAACTTAGTTTTGTACACCGAAAAATCTGCCTTCCTTCCAGCTACTTCGACTGCTTGTATTTTGTTAGAAACTCT
This sequence comes from Stegodyphus dumicola, assembly GCF_044657685.1. Lineage (NCBI taxonomy): Eukaryota > Metazoa > Arthropoda > Arachnida > Araneae > Eresidae > Stegodyphus > Stegodyphus dumicola. The sequence goes on along the minus strand of NC_140772.1, from coordinate 11,409,572 downwards.
AATTCTAATTGTAAAAATATTTTTTAATCGTTTTGACTGTAGTTGGTGTTTGAGGCTTTTCTATATTTTCTAGTTTTTAATAGACATATTTTGAGGTTTTAGAAATATTTGCCTTGCCACGAAGGGAGAATTAAAATAATTAAATGAGAAACATATCTCTAATGTATTTTGAGGAATTAAGTTTGAAGGAAATGCAGCAAAAAATGAGAATGATTTAATATTCCGTACAAGGAAATCATGTGGTGTCCGCATCAGTTTTTTTTTTTTTTTATTTTTTTAATTTAGTCTTTATCTTATTAAAATGTTTCTTTTATCTAAGCAGTTCAAGAATTTCCTTTTCTATTCTAGAATAAGTTTTCAATGCACATTTAGCATACACAGCCCATTCACACTATTCTTTGTTACTGTTGAGCACAACCAAATTTTTTCTCTGCCCAGGGTACTAAATGAATGCTCTATGGTACCCATTGTACATGGTTGAGACAAAGATACAAGGAAGGCATACTACATTTTTTAAAAAATGTCGTCGCTTATTTTACCTCACCTTTCCCCCCCCCCGTTTCAATTTTACCTCCTTCATGATGTTCATTTTTAGTTCCTTTCCTTTTCTGAAATTACAAGTTATTTTATCTAACAGATTACAAAAATCGGGATGGCACTAAACATTCTTTTGATAAATTCTCCCATGCAGAGAATTTTCAGCCCTGGCTGAGAATCCTTCCTTTGAGGCCTTGAGTTCCATAAAATATATTATTATGGGAATTATTTATGCTAATGCATTTCGATTTTTTTCCAATTACGTTTTGCTGTTAAAAATAAACCAGATAGATACAAGTTTACCATACTTCGAAAATTCTTAGCAGCTATTGTTAAAAAAATGTTATCTAATTCGTATTTAAAAACTTTCTTTGGTGTTAAAGATGGAGAGAAGATCACTATGAAAAAATTCTGTTCCTTAGAATGCTATATTTAAAAAATCTGAAAGGAACCGAACTTCGCACCAGAAGGTTTTTTCAGGTTTTTCACCCTCTCGCTGAGCTAGTAGTTTATCATTCTGTAGTTTATCATTCTGTAGATCTAGTAGTTTATCATTCTGTTTTTAAACTCACTCCTGCTAAACAACCCTTTTAAAAAAAAAATCTTTTTAACTTTATTATTAAAAATGGCTTTCTTCGCACTTATTCTGCACAAAATTCAAGAGTCAATTCACAAAATGTTTAAACCTAGCATACTTGGAACTTGCGTATTATTGCAACCATCTTAGTAGAAGTCGCCAAACTCTGGCAACTATCCACATATTAGTTCTTTAGGTACCCATTTCCACTGCAACTTTCAATTCTAAAATTCCCGATCACCTCTTTCTACTTTAAAAAACTCGACAAGGTGGGTGCCTAATAAGTAAGTATTGCATAATTTTAGAATTCCTGGATGAGTATTAAGTGTTGTCATACATTGTTTTATTTATTTTTTTCTCAGTTCCTCACATAAGTGTTCCATTTTCTTAGTACGATGACTTTGTTAATAACAAAAATACTGAGAAAAGTTGTGTTAATCTTTTAATTATTAACTTTTAAATTTATTTATTAAACATTACTTTCTTCACACTTACCCGAAATAAAATTCAACAGTGAAAACACAAAATATTTAAAAACAGCACATACTTGGAATTGCCAATAAAGTGTTAAGTGTCGCCATATACCTTTTTACATTCGCTATATTATTTCTTTAACAATATTTACCTGGCAATAACATTTGGTGGCAACATCCTTTTATTCGAAATGTGATATGGATACAAAAGTAAGGATGGAGATTAGCAGCACCTCTGATGCTAAAAATTACAGTGTAAATTTTTGTTGTATTTATCATTTACTGCTAACATTAACAATGTCACGTACATGCGTGAAAATTTAATAAACGTCTTAGCATTCATTTTTAGAGCATATTAACACCACACGAATGACTTTGTTTCAGTAAATCATCTAAATTTGTGCCAAACTTCAAAAATTAATCTCTGATTTATACTCAGTCCTTTATATATTATAAATCAAAAAAGTCTAAGAAATAAGAATAATTTTTAGATTGTTAAATAATAAATCAAACAAGCCCTGATTACTTACCTAGGCTATAAGACCCAGCCTACGTTTTCGTGTTTTAAAAATAATAATAATAAGGAAAATTTGTGGAAGCCCTAGGAGGAACACTGCTTCTTTGTTAATTTGAGCCTGTAGAATAATAAGATGCATGAATGAATAAGAAGAAACAAATTAAAAGTCTTTGTTTACTTCTACTGGTTTAAAAAATGCCCTTGTTTTGGAGACTGTAACAGCATCTCCCTGCATCCTGGCTCGATACAGTAACGGATAATACAGGACCACCTTAAAATCTGATAAAACAGGTGAAACTAGAAGAGCGGTTCATGCTGTATGGCGAAGCATTTTCCAAAGGAACTCTAAACTGGCTTAAATTCACTTTAAAAATATGCATGATTCACTTTATTGAAATATTTGCAATAGAATTCTGACGTAAAAGTTAGTATTTAATTAAATATTCTAAATTCCATGCTCTTTCATTTCATTTTTTAATTTTCTTTCAATTTTATACTGAGAAAAGTCTAGGGAATAAAAGCTTTTATTTTTTTCAAAGTACTTTTAAATGAAATAAAAATAACCAAAGAATATAGTATCTATGGGGATATCATATATATAAAGGAAGGAAAATAAAAGTTAACACAAATATTAATCAATTAACTAACATTGCTTGATACTTCATATAAAATCTGCAAATGTCTACAGTAGATTAAAGCAATCCACATCAAATGAAATTTAATAAGAGAAAGGTCAATAAAATGTAATAAAGAAAAAGAACACATCAAATCAAATAAAATTTAACAAGAAAAATCATTCCAAAAATAACCCGAACTAGGGAAAAGTCATTTGTGTAACTTAAGTTCCATTAATTTATTAAATTTCATTTATTGTTCTGTTTTTTCTCAGTAAAGGCTCAAAATTAAAAACTAAAAGACCGAGAAATTTATTGAGAGATGTGTAAACAATGTATGTGACATTTTCGCCAATTTCTACGATCAATAACTGACTGACACCTATACAGATTTTTTCTTCCTGTAGCGTTTGAGTTTCAGTGCAGTTAAAGCAATTCGCAGAGAACAAAACCGCTGAAAGTACATAATTTGCCTCTGATTCAGATCATAAAGTGAAAGGCTTTTGCAGTTTTCCTCAATGTAACACAAATGTACGCTTTTTTGGGTCAGAAAACTTTCCAACAACTGCCTCTTTTAAGATCGGTAGCTTTTGCATGCTTTACAATAATCAACAGAAATGAGGTACTTAAGAAGAATGCAAGTGAAAAAGATTTATTTAGCAAAAGGAAAATGGTATACCTACACAGTACAACTAATATGAAGCACAGTGCTAAAAGTTGAACTATTATTTGTATCACACTTGATTTGGTGCATCACAATCTTCATTTTAATCTCCTCTAATATAGTTATATTAAGGGAGGGAAAAAAAAAAAAAACAGTTTTCTTGATAAGAACTATACAAATGGAAAAAAAAAAAATCTCAAAAATGCACCATTTTCCACACCACCTTTGAGGTATGATGCTAGGCGCGTTACCCCTTTTTGGGCGGGTTCTCCATTAGACATATTTCCCTTATACTTCATAACAGAATCATCTTAAACATAAAAGCCCACAACTACGAAACTACGAACGCAGCTACGAAAGACGGACGTATTTATACGGATTTCGTCGCCCTGAAAACAGAAATGAAAGATTATAAGGATGTGAATACATAATATACAAGTCTTTAATACCATATTTAAATGAAATATAATATTTTTCATAATTTCAGTTTTAGCCATACATGTCTTTACAAAGAAATATATTTATTAATAATGCTGAAAGAGGTATGATTTCTAGTAGAATAGTGTATTAAATTATAAATAGAATTTTTTCTCAGTCTCTCAACTTTAAACTTCCATGCAAATTTCGCAAGAAAGGAAAGTAAGAACTTCAAAACTGTGACGAGAATTAATACAAACATTAATATTTTCTGAAATGAGTGAGTGTTACATGATAAATTATCTAAAATCAATATAATTAAAATTCAATTAAATTGAGATATAAGATACAGAAAAGGAAAAGCGCATTCTACAGATTTTGAAAAATGATGTTATGCATAATGTTAATGATAATTTTGATAAATTAAAATTCGGAACACTTTTATAAATATCAATAATAGCATTAAAAATCTCATTCATGCATAACAGAATTAATGATGTCTAATAATGTACACAGGTACATGTAAATAATAGACCTGCATAAAAGCTTACAGGAATTAATAATGAGATCAGACTTTCTACAAAGTCACTTTATCACTGAATATATATAGCAAAGTTTTACAATGCAACTAACAAACTACTATTCAAAATTCAAATTCTTCTATTTCAAATTCTCACTTAGCGAGTACTAATATTGCTAGAAACAACAGTAAAAACAAGTATGAAGCTATTAAAGAATGGCTCATCAACGGCGGTGACCCCGTCAAGGAGCAAACTTCCGAGGGAGAAACCAGTTCCGAGCAGGCACGGAGCGGGTCTCCCCTCCACCACAGCCTCAAAATCAAATCCCGGCTATTCATATGAGGAGTAGCAAGAACTGGAAGACTCAGGTGTCTTTCTTACACAGCGATCCTTGCACAAAGGGCATTAGATGGTTCACTGATACAACGTTTACAAAGTTACATACATACACTTGAGATTTGGCTAAATAAATGGAAAATTGCAGTGAATGTGGATAAAACAAAAGCAGTGCTCTTTACCAAAAAAAAAAAAAAAAAAAAAAAAAAGCAGATGAGAAACTTACAATTCTTCAACCAGAATATTCCATGGGCCAAGCAAGTCCTTTATCTTGGGGTGACCCTCAATAATACTCTCACATGGTCCCCACACCTCACATCTATTATCAATAAGTTCCGAGTTCGTAAAGCATTACTCCACCCCTTAATTGCTCGGAACAGTGTGTTATCCATACATAATAAGTTACTTATTTACAAGTCCATTCTCAGACCATTGCTGTGCTATGCAAGCCCTGTTTGGGCACATACAAGGAAAACTAACAGGCAGAGACTGCAGATATGTCAAAATATCACTGTTCGACAAATAATCAACGCTCCATGGTATGTTAGAAATAATAGAATTCATCAAGAGCTTTGCATGGAGCAGCTACGGTCTCATTATTATAAACTAGCAAACAATTTTCATGAAAGGCAAGCTACAATAAGCAACACAAGCATAAAAATATGCAATTATGATTATAACGATCTCAATAATATGGACAGGCCACTGGCCCAGCTAAATATTACCATCATGTAACTTATGTACCATTAGATTTCAGGTGCCATCATCTTATGTAAGGTCTCTGCCTGTATTGTATATTCATATTTAACTGTATACTGTAACGTATGTACCATTTGTATATGTTTTTATGTTTTATATTATGTTTACATATGGGTTCAGACTGCGAATACTTGTGTACTTACCAATGATGTGTTATCACTAGCTCCACTGCTCCTGGGCCAATCCGAACAGCTTTCTTCTTAGATACTCCTATTGAACGACACATGCAATTTTCTAAATAAGCAGTTAAAGTGGACTTTAAATTAATTATATATATAAAAAATGTAAAAAAAAATTAGCAAAATTATAAATGCATGAAATTAAATTATTGTAGTATAATTACTTAAATGCTACATTGACAGTTAATAATGTCAATTTTCGAAATCACGAATATTTTTTCTACAAGGGGTAGAGCCTAATCTCAGGCACCCTGGTGTCTCAACACCGCTCCACAGATGTCTAAGAGAAATTACCCCAAACCTTAAGAGTACTCTCACTGGACCATATTTAAAAATTTTTGTACAGACTGAACTGGAGTTCAGGGAGGTCACACGTTGGATGAAGCAAGCCGGCATCCAATTCAAAACTTTTGATTTTAAACAGGACCGGCCAGTCAAAATTGTAGTCAGAGGCCTCCCTGTGGAAACTGATGTCGAGGACGTCAAAGAGGAAATCGACTCACTGGGATTTAAAGTGCATCGCTGAGTTCGGCTTTACCAGCCCGGCTCCAAACATTCTATGCCACTTGTTTGTGTACAAGTCATCCCACACGTTTTCCTCGACCAACTGTTTGCCGTCACTGACATGTGGAGCACAGAGGTCAGCATTTAGCGTTATCGCGGCCGAAAGGGCCCTACTCAATGCTTTAGGTGCCAGGGATTTTTCCATTCTTCGGAACTCTGCACTTTGCCAATCCGTTGTGTGAGATGCTCTGGACCCCACTGGGCACGTGATTGCACCAAGGGGCCAAGGACCTGCAACTTGCTGCAACTGTGGTGGAAGTCATCCACCTCATATAAATCTTGTCCTCGACACCGAGCTAATAAGCAGTCTCTTGGAAAGAAAGCCACGCTTAAAAATAGAGCAGCTGCTCAGAAAGCCACCCTCAGGGTTCTTCTAAGCCCCAAGCGCAAGCTACTAAAGCACGTCTCATGCCTGCTCCCCCTAACGACGTCAACTCAGCGTCGTATGCAACGGCGGTGAAGAACGCCACCGGGCACGGATTCAGAGCTCAGAATCCAAGACTGCCGGCCGCAGAAAAACCTGTAGCCCCAGCAGTATTAACCTCTGCAGAGTGTGCAAATGATTCCGAAGATGTCTTCGCATCCACACTAAAATGCTTGATTAAATCTCCCGTGACCCTACGGTAGACAAGCATATTCTGCTCCAAGCCTTCAAAAGAGCTATGCCAAAGCTTAGGCAGGCAGACGCTCTGATGAGGGCCTTTAACTTGTATGAAAGCTATATCGAGCTTTCAAATTAATCTCGACCTTCATTAGACCCATGTCTCCTGTTTTTCAGCCAGAAATCTTTTTAAACGGCCTAACATTCAATTGTGTCATAAAAAGTTCATTTAACAACTCTGAACTAACCATTGGCTCCTGGAATGCCAATGGACTTCAAAACAAGATCCATGAAGTAAGAGACTTTGTCGTAGAACACGATATTGACGTGTTTTTAGTCCAAGAGACTCATCTAAACTCAGGGAATACTCCAAAAATTGGGAATTATGACATTTAATCGACGGACAGGGTGTCACAAGGCAGAAATCCGAGTGGTGGCACTTGTATTTATGTGAAACATTCGATCAAACATCACATAATACCGTCCCCTGATTTAAATATTTTGGAAGCGACTATTATCCAAATTTTCTTTCAAAATTCTCCCCCGCTCACAATTGTTTCAGCTTACTTACCTCCACAATCAACTGCACGTGGAAGGCCTTCTTTCCCAGTCAGTGATTTTGACTAACTTTTGAATATTTCAAATCACCTGATCATTGCTAACGATCTAAATTGACGTCATACCGCATGGTTCTGTCTTAACAGGAATAGGTATGGCATTAGTCTAAATTCATGGTGCCAGAGTAACCATGTACAGATCATAACTCCTACCCTCCCGACTTACTACCCTGTAAGAGGGTCCCCTGCAGTACTCGATCTGGCTGCTTTCTATAATATTTTCTTTAGGCATGAAATTGAAGTGATACAAGATTTAGACTCTGATCACTATCCTATTTTTATAACCCTAGGTGTTCAAAATCGTTACTCAAAATCACAGGAGCGAGTCTCAACAAATTGGGACGATTTTCGATTTATTTTGGAAAACACAGCACTCCCTCCCATACAAATTTCAGCAATGCGGACTTTGACAGGCAAATTAAAAATCTGAAGTCTTTACTTAAAGAAGCGAGAGCTGCGGTTTCAAAACCTATTCAGCACCCTGATGCTAGACTCCCACCTGAGACTAAATTCAAAATTAAGCAGCGGAACTACTTGCGAAGAATCTGGCAAAGGTCGCGCGATCTCAGTATCCGCGTCCAATTTCGCAAGATACAAAACGAGATAAGAACTGAAACCCGCTTATTAAAACAAGGGGAATGGAAAAATTATATTGAGTCCCTAACGACTGAAAACAAATCGATTTGGCGTGCAGCCGCCCGATTACGCAAACATTACAAGCTCATTTCGCCCCTTGAAACGGCCGATGGCGCACAGATGGCCTCCACAGACGCAGAAAAAGCCGAAGCTATTGCTGACAGCGTTGCTACTCAATTCACACAAAACAAAGACTCCTACTGTAACCGCCCGGTTACACAGGGGCGCATCCATTCACGGGTTGAAGACTTTCTATCACAACCTTTCACGCCTGACCTCAGGCCTACTGATCCAACTGAAGTCATGGCCAAACATTGATAAAATTAAACCTGACAAGGCTCCTGGCATGGATTCAATTTCGAATCGCATGATCAAAAACTTTCCCGTAATGTTTATTGTCTGGATTACGATCCTTATTAAATTAATGCTCAGGAGAAGCTATTTTCCCGACTGTTAGAAAACTGCAGCAGTCGTGCCCATTCCAAAACCGGGACAAAATTTAAACTTACCCGTCAATTACAGACCAATTAGTCTGCTCTCGTTTCTCTCAAAAATCTACGAGTATGTCTTGCTTAATCGCCTGAATGAATTCTGTCGAGATCAAAATTTGATCATCCTGGAACAATTCGGCTTCCGACCTAAACACTGAACTGTACACCAGTTATTACGTGTAGTGGAATTCATTCATGAATGCTTTCGTAAGCGAGAGAATACTGGAATTGTCTATCTTGACATAGCTAAAGCCTTTGACAGGGTTTGGCATGACAGAATTATTTACAAGTTCATGCGACTTGGGTTTCCGGCTCACATCATTAAAATTATTAGCTCGTACTTAGCCGGACGAAGCTTCCGCGTACGAGTTAACCACGAACTCTCCTCTCCCCTCCCGATCCATGCTGGATGTCCTCAGGGCAGTCTTGTCTCACCTCTGCTCTTCAATATCTATGTCAACGACGTGCCTAAGGCACCCAGTATCGATTTAGCTTTATATGCAGACGATACGGCCATCCTAACTCAACATACCAACATCACCACGGTAATCTCTACATTACAGAGTTACCTTTCAGCCTTAGAACTCTGGCTCGGACTGTATAAAATCAAATTCAATGTCGCAAAATGTGCTACTACTCTGTTCATCCGAAGAAATATCCCCCGTTTAGATAACTTAATTCTCTTCGGTGAACCTATTCCCTGGGTTTCTTCATATAAATATCTTGGTGTATTACTTGATTCAAAATTAACTTGGCAACCTCACATTCAAAAAATCATTGCAAATGCGACGGCTGTCAAATCCAATCTGCGCCCCTTCTTCGCTTTAAATAGCGACCTGCCAATTGACAACAAAATTTTGCTCTACAAGTCTATCATAAGGTCTGTTCTGACTTATGCATGACCCATTTGGGGCCCATCAGCACTGACTAACAGAAAACATGTCCAGACTTTTCAATCTAAATTGCTTCGGCAAATACTCAAAGCTCCGTGGTATATAAGGAACGAAGAGATTCATAATGATCTCAAAATTATGCCCATTAATCGCTTTATACAGCGACTTTCGGAAAACGTTTTCAAAAATATTGAACATGTTGCAAATCCTGCGCTGCATATGCTACCTGTACATGATCCTGCAGTCACCTCATCTAGGAAGAGACCGAGATCGGTTCTCAACCCAGATTATGCTGCAAACCCAGCAAGGTATGCTCCCACTGACATGCATGTGAATAATTACTTCTCGTTCCTTCCCCTTTCCGCCTCTCGAGTCTTGAATGCTTAAGTCATTGACCAGAGGAACCCCTCCTGCTTCTTTAAGAAGAAGCTTTACAGTCGCAGGCGACTGAACTTGATTTTTAAATCTACAGTCAATTGACTACTTCTCTACTTCAAAATAGCTCTTTCAGCCCTTCTAAAAGGGCCTTTTACTTGCTTTTAGCACCCCCTTAAGAGGTGTCAATCATTTGGCGTTAAAGACCGCACTGAATAGCGGGCGGAAACGCAACTGCTCCCTCCGTCAGCTGACCAACTGACACAGCAACTTTTTCGACGCTTAAGCGGGTCCCCCCGTCCCTTCTCCTCCGCGAAGTTGACGTTCGCAAAGAAAGATCAAGTATCCAGGAAACACTTGTTTTTATTTTCTAGTTTTTAGCAAAAATTTTGTCTAAGATGACTGCCCCTATCTAATTTATTCTGGCTCTTATTGCTAAGAACTCCGTAACTCCATTGCCTAAGAACTCCGTAACACGAATTTCCTTGAATTTCAGTGAGGTTTGAAAAACTCCCACGTAGCCGCAACATCGTTTCCGGCTCTTATTTTGGCGCAAAATTAGACCTTCTGAGTGTTTATATTTGTTTTCAGTGTGAACTTGTTTTCAGTGTGAAGGCACTTATTCTTAAAAGCTTTTTTTCTTCTTAACAAAATTTTTACCGTATTAGAAAATTCCCTCTTTTGATGATGACATTTTATTCTTCAGATGATGTGGACTTAAAGGCGTTTATGCCTAAGAACTCCGTAACACGAACTTCTTTGTTCCTTGATCCAGCCGAGACATTTTCAGTGAGGTTTGAAAAACTCCCACGTAGTCGCAACATCGTTTCCTTAGCTAGGCGGGACTTTTCTTCGGGAGGGCTCTTTTTTCTAGTAGTTCTTTCGGTTAAAATAGTGCCTCCAGAATCTCGTTTCTCAGAAAAGTCCTGTCTAGCCGGGACTGCAGCCAAGTGTGATAACCTCTTTAGATAACATGAATACGAAAGAGTTTGCCACAGAAAATTGTCCTCTTTAGGTAGAGAACGTTCACATACGTTACTGCTATCCGAAAACAAGAAAATAAATGAACAAAAGCAAAATGTATACAGGAAAGGTTCGCATACAGGACTGCTATAACATGTAGTTGTTTGCAATCAGCAGCACGAACAGTATATAAATATTATATGTATGTATGTACCCACTCTGTTACTCCATTCCGCAAGCTCAGTTTTTTTTTTTACTTCCTTATAAGAAGTATTGCAATTACGAAAAATTCTGGGTACCATATATTAACGAAAATACCATTTTGACCTCTATCGAATGCAATATAACGATCTTTTTGCTTGACATCCGTATGTAAGGACAGAATAAAGGAGGCTTTTATCCTCAAACGAATTATAAAACTCATTTAAAATGGATTCAGAACAGTTTTTTCGTGGCGTATGTACGTATGTATATCGCATAACTCAAAAAGGAATAGCCTCAGAAGTTGGAATTTTGTATATAGGACTGCTGAACGCTGCTCAAGTGGACTGCCGCCCTTAACTATAGTAAGCCTTACGGTATTTGTTTCCACTTGGCAAATGCTCTCTAATCATGACTCGCTGATCCGACAGCATTTATTATTTCAAAATCTTAGGTTTCATAATCACTCATTATTTTACATAGGTTTTTAGTATCTATAACTGCCTGGTTGTTAACTCAAGTTCTATTTTAACTACTACGCTGCTAACTATACTACAGTACTTTAACATGGGCAATGTTGCTATAATTCCTTTACACTACAATACTACTTCAATGTTTTACACTAGACTAAACTACATTTTACACTGAGTACTATACATTGTAACAATATCATATATAAATGCAAGACATAGAAAAATATATTAATGCTAGACATAGAATATCCTATATAAATGCAAGACATAGTAAACCTGGTTATAAATATAATACGATAATATTAGATAATTTTTCTATCGCACAATTTCGAGTACAATACAATGCCTACGAAACTTTACACTCTATTTGAAGAAATAAATAAGCCTAAATAGATTGTAATATCAATGAACATTTTTAATGACAGAGATTAACTTAAACATAGTTGCGTACAGCAGAGAAAAAAGGCGAAGAAGTAAGAATGGTATACATATACATACATACGTAATAAACAGTTACGTCATCATTCATCACCGCGCGGATAAACGCGAACGGCGCATGCGTCAGGAGAAGCTCTCTTAAGCTAAACGTCGTATTATAATTTATGATACAACAATCCCCCTTTCGACGTTTGGCGGCTGAAAAAAAAAATAAACATTAATCATTTACAGTTATTCCAATTAATTTACAGCACTTAGAATGTTTCGAAGCAGTCAATGTTTTTGTCAGTACATCAGCAGGTATTTTCTCTGTTGGCACATATTTAACGTCTATTTCATTTCTTTCATAAATTTCACGAATGAAATGATGTCTAATATCTATGTGTTTAGTGCGTGAGTGATAAACAGCATTTTTCATAAGCTTCTGTGCACCTTGATTATCACAATATATAATGGTTGGATAATCAGCAGTAAAATTTAATTCTTTAAGAAAACGACGTAAATAAACTGCTTCTTTGGCACTTTCTGAAAGACTGATGTACTCTGCTTCAGTACTTGATAATGCAACAGTTTGTTGCTTTCGTGATTCCCATGTTATCGGATTTCCAGCTAGCTTGAATAGGTAACCTGTATACGATTTTCTAGTATTAACATCAGACGCCCAGTCGGCATCGGTATATCCAATAAGTGCTTTTCCAGTCTTTCGAAATTTTAAACAATAATTTTTAGTTCCTTTTAAGTATCGAAGAACGCGCTTTGCAGCCAACCAGTGTAATTTTCCAGGATTGTTACTAAATTGGCTCAGGTGACTGACAGCATATGTAATATCCGGCCTAGTAAACACAGAAAGATACATAAGCGAACCAATTAGACGGCGATAAGGTGCATTGTTCATTTCTTCCTTTTCAGTTTCAGAAGGACACATTTCTTTACTTAATTTTACACTAGGATCTAAAGGAGTTGCTACTGGTTTTGCATCTTGCATATTAAACCTTCGTAGAATATTATCAACATATTTCTGCTGAGATAAACTAATAGAATTATTATTTACATCTTGATTAAATTCTATTCCAAGACAATAATGAAGTTTGCCTAAATCTTTAACATGAAATTCTTTAGAAAGATAACCTTTAAGTTCAGCATATAAATCACAGCTATTTGTTGCTATTATTAAGTCATCAACATATAAAATTAGAATTAACTCACCTTGAGATGTTTTCATCCTGTATACACACGTATCTGATTGTAATGGTTGTAATCCAAAGTTTTTGAGTTTTTTGTCTAATTTTTCATACCACTGTCTTCCACTTTGTTTCAAACCATAAAGAGACTTTTGCAAAGCATAAACATAATCAGGATTATTTTGGTCTTCAAAACCTTTAGCTTGTTCCATGAAAATTTCTTCTTTTAAATCTCCGTTAACATAAGCCATAACAAAATCTAGTTGATATAACATAAGGTCTTGTTCAGCACTGTACGCAATCACAGTTCTTATAGAACTTGCTCTGGCTACTGGAGCAAAGGTTTCATTAAAATCAATTCCAGGTTCCTGTGCAAATCCTCTAGCAACCAATCGAGCTTTTCTCTTTTGAACTGTTCCATCTGCATTATATTTCGTTCTAAGAACCCAGCGACATCCTATTACTTTTTTGTTGTGTGGTCGCTTTACTAATTTCCATGCACCACTTTTAACAAGTGCTTCATACTCAATTTGCATAGCCTTATGCCATTCCTCAGCATAACTTCCATTTAATGCTTCTTCTAATGTCGGATTTGTATCTTCTTCAGCAATTTGTGCTTCTTCCTTTTCTATGTTTATATTGTGGTACTCCTTTTTTGGTCTTCCTGGCTTCCCAGTCTTGACTTTCTTTGGACGACCTGGCCCCCTTTTAATCTGCATTTCAGGTAGTGCTTCGGAATCAGAATCTTCATTATCAGATGATTCAGCAGATGCTTCTGCCATATTTGAGGGGTCTTCCGTTATTTCATCAGCCGATATTTGCTTTACATTCAGAGGTTCTTCCTTCTTTTTATCAGGAATATTTTCGAGAAATAAAACTTCTAAATCTTTATCATAATTAGTACAGTTTTCAAATTCATCAATGAATCTAACATCTCGGCTTATAACGATTTTTCTGGAATTTTTATTCCACAGCCTATATGCTTTCGATTCATTTGAGTATCCTACAAATATATGTTCTTCTGATCGAGGATCGAATTTCCCTTTAGACCTTTTATTAAGTACAAAACATTTCTGTCCGAATACTTTGAAGTGAGATACAGTTGGCTTGATGCCAAAAAATAACTCATAAGGTGTTTTGTTTACTCCCAGGCTTCGATTTGGGCAACGATTACGAATATAAACAGCACAGTTCAAGGCTTCAGCCCAAAAGGATTGGGGAAGATTACTTTGTAGTAACAAACATCTGGCCATTTCAGTTAAAGTGCGGTTCATGCGTTCAGCTCTCGAATTCTGTTGAGGAGTCATTGGTGCAGAGAATTCTCGTTTAATCCCGCATTCTTGAATATATTTATTAAATTCTTCTCCGAGATATTCGAGACCGTTATCAGTCCGAAGGATTTTTATTTTCTTTCCTAGACGATTTTCGACCGCAGCTTTGTATTTAATGAATGCATTTTTCACTTCATCTTTAGTTTTAAGAAAACTGACTTCGACATAACGCGATTTGTCGTCTATGAAAGTAACAAAATAACGCGAACCAGCATGGGATGGGACTCTCATAGGTCCACACAAATCTGAGTGAATCAAGTACAGTAATTCATCACTTTGAAATTTTGATTCTTTTTGAAAAGGTTGCACAGTTTGTTTACCTCGGATACAGACTTTGCAGTCTTTTAGAGATTCAGTGTTATTAAAATTTAAATTTCTAACTATGTTATCAGACTTAAGTCTTTTCAAATCAGACTCATTTAAATGACCTAATTTAAGATGCCACTTTACAAAATTACTTACCTGTGCTATTGCAGCTATTTCAGCGCTTGGATGTATATAATAAAGATCACCATGACGAATAGCCTGCACTAGTATAGATCCATTTGGTTCTATTATTCTAGCATGTCGTTCTGTAAAAATCACTGAACGATTATTTGCAGTAGCTTTAGATGTTGACAGCAAATTACATTTTAATTCCGGAACACACAACACATTTTTGAGCGTAAGTTTAATTGTCTTATTTCCGTTAGGTACTGTGATAAGGACAGTTCCAATTCCTGTAATTTTTGCTGTTTTGTCAACTGCTAACTTTATGGCTGAATTCGCTCGAGGGTGAAATTCTGAAAATAACCTTCTGTCATTGCACATGTGAGATGTACAGCCACTGTCTAAGCACCATGAGGAGGTCTTCTGATAAGCATTGTTTACTGCTAAACTAATCTGCTCTTCATAATTAGAAGCCATCATAGAACCTTGATTTCCCTTATTTGATTGCGCATATTTTCTATCAGCTATTTTCTTTCTGCATTCAGATGCCTTGTGCCCAATTTTCGAGCAGTAATTACACTTCAAGTTTCGAAAATTTCTTTCAGCTGGAAAATTTTTGTTTGAATTTACCTTCCATTTTTCATTTTTCTTCTGTTCTTGATTTCTTCTTTTATAATCAGTATAGTATGCATTCTGTGAATCTTGAGACGTTTTCCCTTTTCTTGCTTCCCATTCTTCTAACATTTTGATTTTCAAAGATTCGGGACTAGGTAACTGATCTCTTGATTCGATGGCGCATCTAAAATTTTCAAAATTTTCTGGAATACTGTAGAGCAGAAGAATCGATAATAAATCATCAGCTATGTCAATTTCCATTTGTTTAAGCTTATCAACTATTTCGAAGAAATTATTCAAATGTTCAGACATCGTTTCGCTTTCCACCATTTTTCTAAATAAAAGCTGTTTTAATAATGTAGCCTTCTTCGCAGGTCCTTTCGATTCATATACGGCTTTGAGTTTATTCCACACAGCATTTGATGTCACACAATGCTTTATATGACACAGTTCACTAGGATTAATAGCAAGAATTATATCTGCGCGAGCTTTTTGATCAGCTTGGAGCCATTTCTTTTCGTCTTCGGTTCCTTCAGCAGGTTTTAGCACTTTACCGGTTACATAATCCCAATGGTCGTTTTTAATCAATACTGCTTCTATTTGTAATTTCCAACTGTCAAAATTATCTTTTCCGAGCTTATCTATAGTAGTCAAATGCGACATAATGTAATACAGTCTATCACAGCCAAAAAAACAAGATTGAGCGCTATAAAAATAGGCTTAACTGAACGCTGATCAGTTCTTACCGTTGATTAGACGTAACAGTTCTTGTACTGAATTAGGCTTAAGAGTTCAATGCTCGAAAACTTCAAAATGTTCATTTTAAAATAAGTATTTTGCTAATTAGGCACAGTTGAAACGTTCCTGGGCCCATAACCATTGAAGAAATAAATAAGCCTAAATAGATTGTAATATCAATGAACATTTTTAATGACAGAGATTAACTTAAACACAGTTGCGTACAGCAGAGAAAAAAGGCGAAGAAGTAAGAATGGTATACATATACATACATACGTAATAAACAGTTACGTCATCATTCATCACCGCGCGGATAAACGCGAACGGCGCATGCGTCAGGAGAAGCTCTCTTAAGCTAAACGTCGTATTATAATTTATGATACAACACTATTACTATAAGCTACAAAAGTACAAACTCGGCTAGAATTGCAATTTACATTGAGTACATTACATTGTGATTCTATTACATATATGTACAAAATTTACAATATATATAAGCATTAAAGTCGCATAACCTCATACTACTATACTTATACAGATATACTGAACAATTACTGTAAATACAGTAGCTCTATATCTTGATTGCAATTCACACTGTACCAGTTAGCCATATTATTGCAAAATTAAGAAATAATATACAATGTTAATCAAACCATACACTGTTATTCATTATTGATGCAGGTACCCAAAGATAATACTATAAATGAAAAATGCTAAGGTTAGGTTACAATACACTTTTCGAAACCATTCCTAGTTAGCAAATACAGTGGAACTACCAACAACATGATTTAAACATTGATATTTCAAGCATAAAGCATAATCCAATTTATATTCTGTATTCTAACTTAAAATATATATATATATATATATATATATATATATATATTAAAATAAAATCTGAAATGTTTCAGATTTTAAATTACGTCCAAAGGGGCGTTTTTTTAACGTTTTGTGTGTTACCTTTATTTATTAAATATCATGCTCTTTGCACTTAAACCATAAAATTTAGTTCAATAGCAGTGTCGCAAAATAATTTTAAAATGAGCATATCTTTAGAATTTCCGATAACACAGTTCGACGCGCTGGAGATAAAAAGGTTTTTCCCTCCCATAGAGTATTGCCATTGCTCACTTTTAAATCGTTGAGGTTTGTTTCTTAAAAATTCGGTAAAGTTTTACAAAATATGAAATCGATAATAAAACAAATTCCAAATTTCAAATTTGGGATTTCAGATGCCCATATTCGCAGTAGGATTACGTCATTCAAAATTGGATGGCTCTAGATACCGTTGTTTTATCACAATGCGAGAAATATACATACATAATGCAGGACTCTTAACATTTTGTGGCAACAGTTTGAAAAGTGAACCGACATTTATTGGAGTTCGACGCAAAATGCCAAAACGAAAGTAATAGTCCTTCGGGACTCAAATCCCTTTGGACTAAAAAAAAAAAAAAAACTTTATATTTTTTCCCCCTTTTCTCTTTTTTTTGGGGGAGGGGGGTAACAATAGGTTATGCCTCCATCTATGCTGAGTAAATAAATAAATATAATTCTGCCAATGATGGAATAGAAACAATTCAACAATGATACAGTTATATAACTAGTAATTTTTACAATACGTTTTAATGATTCTTTCAGTTATGAGACTTATTAATTGTAGGGTAATCTAAAAGTCAAGTAAAGGTAATCACAAAGATGTGTACAATGAAAAATTAAGAATCTATGCACCAATGTGGTTAAATCACACAAACATTGAACAGTTCAAGGTTCTGCAATGGTAATAAAGCTAATGTTATGTCATTCACAAGGAAGTCTTTACCCTAAGATGATCATTTAATTGTGAGCGTACAAGGTACAGATGTGTGCAGTAATTGTCAATTATTCTGAAGTGTTCGCTCTGTTTATGCCTACATGACTCTGTGCACAGTACTTTAATAACTCATTCAATTTGCGTTTAGCAATACTATTCTTGCAGATTGTTTCTGCCCATTGTGGCCAAAATAAATCACTTGGTCTCCTCAGGTGATAAGGTTTGGTGGATGCACAATGGAAGAGATAGTGATCTGGATCACCTACCTCTCCACATTCACAGAATTCTGTTCCGCTTAAGTGGAACCTCGTCTGTGCACCCTTCGTGACTTTTGCTACAGTTCCCACTTTTGGAAAAAAAGAGTAGGTCCTTCTACCCGTGGGTGCTGAGTCCCACCTTTCCTGCCACTGGCATAATAAATTTTCAAGAGTACTTCTCTTGAGATAAGAGGTTGCCAATCTGGAAGAACTAAACTTCGCAACAACAAAGATAACGTCTTCGTTTATTACTGCGAATTCAATCATGCTTAATCCATTCTGGAATTATAACTTAAGTTATTAAATTACATCATATATTCACTCAGCATGCCTCCACAACAAATTGAGTCATTTTTAGGCCTTCAGTGTATGTTTGCCGAATGAGACCAAAAGTTAACTTTCAGTTTCGCACATCAAAAAATCTGCCTTCTTGCACACACTTGTTTTCGAGTAGACATTCCAATTTTAATTGTTAAAGTTCTTCTGTAAATTGTTTTTTTGTTATATTTTTCAATTTTTAATAATATATTTTGAAGTTTTATATATTTTTGCCTTGTCGCGAAGTGAGAACTGAATTAATTGAATTAAAAAGATATCTATAATGAAATTCGAGAAAATAAGTTTAAGTGAAATGCAGGAAAAAATGCGTGCAATTTAATATTCCATATAAGGAAGTGATGTGGTGTACACAGCAGATTTTT
The DNA here is from genome assembly GCF_044657685.1 of Stegodyphus dumicola. Taxonomy (NCBI): domain Eukaryota; kingdom Metazoa; phylum Arthropoda; class Arachnida; order Araneae; family Eresidae; genus Stegodyphus; species Stegodyphus dumicola. Next base: position 11,390,661 of record NC_140772.1, on the reverse strand, counting down.
TTTTTCCCTAATAGTATGTAAATTGTGCATCTTTTGCTTTCAAAAGGATTGAATTACGTTATTCCTATCTTCCGATTAAGGTTTTTATGCCTCTTAGTTAATCTGCATGCAATAGGTGTAGGATTGCCAACAATTTAAACTTTTAATTTAAATTGGTAGTAACTTTTTGTTCAAGTAAGTAATAAGTAAACTTAGGTTTGTGCACAGAAAAATCTGCCTTCCTTCCAGCTACATGAACTGCTTGTGGTTTCTTAGAAACTCTATTTCTAATTGTAAAAATATTTTTTAATCGTTTTGACTGTAGTTGGTGTTTGAGGCTTTTCTATATTTTCTAGTTTTTAATACACATATTTTGATTAATACACATATTTTGAGGTTTTAGAAATTTTGGCCTTGCTACGAAGGGAGAATTAAATTAATTAAATGCGAAACATATATCTAATGTATTTTGAGGAATTAGGTTTGAATGAAATGCAGCAAAAAAATGCGTATTATTTAATATTCCGTACAAGGAAGTCATGTGGTATCCGCATCAGTTTTTTTTTTTTTTTTTTTTTTTTTTTTTTTATTTAGTCTTTATCTTATTAAAATTTTTCTTCTGTCTAAACAGTTCAAGAATTTCCTTTTCTATTTCTATTCTAGAATACGTTTTCAATGCACATTTAACATACACAGCCCATTCACACTATTCTTTGTTATTGTTGAGCACAACCACATTTTTTCTCTGCCCAGGGTACTAAATGAAAGCTGTATAGTACCCATTGTGCGCGGGTCAGACAAAGATACAAAGAAAGGCATACTACATTTTTGTAAAGAATGTGGTCGCTTATTTAACCGCACCTTTTCCCCCGTTTTTATTGTTACCTCCTTCATGTTGTTCATTTTAGTTTCTTTCCTTTTCAGAAATTACACATTACAGATTACGAAAATCGGGATAGCACTAGACATTCTTTTGACAAATTCTTCCATGCAGAGAATTTTCAGCCTTGGCTGAGAATCCTTGCTTTGAGGCCATGAACTCCATAAAATATATTACTTATACTGATACATTTTTGATTTTTTTTTCCAGTTACTTTTTGCTGTTAAAAAAAACCGATATGTACAAGTTCTCGATACTTAGAAAATTCTTAGCAGCTATTGCTGATACTTTATCTCGCTGATTGGAAAAGTGGTTTATGCAAGCTTTGTGCACGACATGGAAATGCCTGAATTATAACTACATTGTGTTGGTGCAAATCCTTTTCTGTGTGAATTTCGAGTAGGTGCTTTGTTTCGATTATAAAGCAACCTGTGTATTCTCTACACGAAACGCAGCTTACTGATATGCATTTTAATCTTTTGCCTCAAATGAAACGAAGCAGCTACTCAAAAGAGATACAAATAATGATTCCAGAGTCATTCCTTGGAGGGGATGCTTCATTTTCTTCTGCACTGCCTTTTTCAAAATACTTTCGACGAGATCGACGTTTATGTAGCGATGAATATTCCTCAAAATTAACGAGGTGAATGAAAATTTGTGTCAGCAAATCAATTTTACAACGCCCAATACAACTCCGACATATTTTACCACAATTATTCCATTAGTAAAATCTGTTTATATCTATCCTTTAACATGTCTTTATATTTTGGCTAGATATTTTTTAAGTTACACGGTATAAAGTACAAAAATTCGCTATTAATCAGTTATAGAATTCTTTTCTGTTTTGTCCTTTTACATTTTAGTTAATTCTAACTACATCTTAAGCTGATATTTAATCAATCATATTGTTAAAATATGTTCTCTAGTTCCGCATTTAAAAAATTTCTTTAGTGTTAAAGATGGAGAGAGGAACACTATAAAAAAATCTGTTCCAAAAAATAAAACTAATTATACGATTGTTATACCCCTCCAAATACAAACAAACACGGGAAAAAAATTAGAACGTTTTTTTTTTTTTTTTTTTTTTTTTTTTTTTTTTTTTTTTTTAAATCTGAAAGGAATTGAACTTCGCACTAGCGGGTTTGTTAAGGTACTTTACCTTCTTGCTCAGCTAGTAGTTTATCATTCAGTTTTTAAACTTACTTCTGCTAAACAATCCTTTTTTTAAATCTTTTTTTTAACTTTATTATTAAACATGGCTTTCTTCGTACTTATGCCGCACGAAATTCAAGAGTCAGTTTACAAAATATTTAAACATAGCATATTGGAAACTTGTGTATTATTGCAACATTCTTAGTAGAAGTTGCCAAACTCTGACAACTTTCCACATAACTAGTTCTTTAGGTAACCATTTCCATTGCAACTTTCAATTCGAAAATTCCCGATCACCTCTTTCTACCGTAAAATTTCACTAAGGTGGTTGCGCTAATAACTAAGTATTGCATAATTTTAGAATTTCCGGTAGAGTATTAAGTGTTGTCATAGATTTTTCTATTTATGTTTTTTTCAGGCTATTATCAGTTTCTCATATCAGTCTTCCGTTTTCTTAGTACAATGAGTTAACAGAAAGATTGAGAAAGGTTATGTTAATCTTTTGATTATTAACTTTTACTTCACAGATATAATATAATATAACTTCACAGAAATGACTTTATTTCAGTAAGTCATCTGAATTTATGCCGAACCTTCAAAAACTATTCTCTGATTTATACTCAGACTTTATAAGTCAAAAATGTCTAAGAAATATGCATGAACTTTTAGATTGTTAATTAATAAATCAAAAAAAAAAAAAAAAAAAAAAAAAAAAAAAAAAAAAAAAACAAGCCCTAACTACTACCTAGGCCATAAGACCCAGCCTATATTTTCATGTTTAAAAAAATAATAAGGAAAGCAATTCGTTAGCCATAGAAGGAACACTGTTTCTGTGTTAATTGGAGCCTGTAGAAATAAATATAAGATGAATGAATAAGAAGAAAGAGAATAAAACTGTTCATGAACTTCTTCAGGTTAAAAAAAAAAAAAAAAAAAAAAAATGTTTTGGGGTCTGTAAAAGCATCTCACTGCATCCTGGCTGGATATAGTCATGGATAATATACAGATCTTAAAATCTGATAAATGGGTGAAACTAGAAGAGGGGTTCATGCTGCATGGCGAAGTATTTTCCAAAAGAACTCCAAATAGGCTTAAATTTACTTAAAAAATGCATGATTCACTTTATTGAAATATTCGTATCAGAATTCTGATGCAAAGGATAGTATTCAATTAAATATTCTAAATTCCATGTCCTTTCACTTCATTTTGTAACTTTCTTTCACTTTTATACTGAGAAAAATCCATAGTAGGGCAAAAAGGTTTCATTTTTCAAAGTACTTTTAAATGAAATAAAAATAACCAAAGAATGTGGTATCTATGGGGATATCATATATGGAAGGGAAATAAAAGTTTAAACATATATTAACGAATTAACTAACATTGCTTGACACTTCATATAAAATCTGCCAATGTCTACAATAGATTAAAGCAATCCACTTCAAAAGAAATTTAATAAGAAAAAGGTCAATAAAATGTAATAAGCAAAAAGTACACATCAAATCAAATGAAATTTAACAATAAAAATTATTCCAAAAGTAACCCGAAGTAGGGGAATGGCATTTGTGTAACTTAAGTTCCATTAATTTAATAAATTTCATTTATTTTTCTGATTTTTCTCAGTAAAGGCTCAAAATTATAAACTAAGAAACTGAGTAATTTATTGAGAGATGTGTAAACAATGTATGTGACATTTTCGCCAATTTCTACGATCAATAACTGACTGACACCTATGCAGATTTTTTCTTCCTGTAGCGTTTGAGTTTCAGTGCAGTTAAAGCAATTAACAGAGAACAAAACTGCTGAAAGTACGTAATTTGCCTTTGATTAAGATCATAAAGTGAAAGTCTTTTGTAGTTTTCCTCAATGTAGCACGCTTGCTTGGATCGGAAAATTTTCAAACAAGGGCCTCTTTTAAGATCGGCAGCTTTGCTTTACAATAATCAACAACATGAGTTACTTAAGAAAAATGCAAGTGAAAAAGATTTATTTAGCAAAAGGAAAATGGTATACCTACACAGTACAACTAATATGAAGCACAGTTCAACTATTTTTTGTAGCGCACTTGATTTGGTGTATCACATTCTTCATTTTAATCTCCTCTAGTATACTAAGGGGAAATAATCTTTTCTTATATGTACTATGCATTACTATGTCGCTTTATGATAATAAATGCTTTTAGTAATAGAAAGTACGTGCATCAGAGCAAAGTTCTAAATACATTGAATTATCACTTTTCATTGTTGATGAGAAAAAACCAATATTTTTCAAAATGAAATCACTCACTATTAAGTTGTCTAAAATGTTTGTATTTCATTAACTCTTGGTACATGTTCAAAGAATATAACATCTGCAGTAAAGTAAAAACATCCTAAAATGATATTATATTTTTTATTTCAAAATTAATTTCTTGCTTTTTATCTCCTGCAGAATGATGATTTCAATGTGAATGATAGAATGAGAACTAGCATATATAATTCATAATATGAACTGTATTGCTATAATACTATGAATAGTAATTGTATAGCTCTTCTTAGTAAATTTATTGATCTTAAACTAACAGGAATTCTTACTTGTATTCATCCACAACATTTATTCACATGATTTTAACGTACACCACTTTTTCACATACATAGCTACATCTAAACATATCCTGCCTAAAATATTTCTTAAAAAAATATGATTTTCTTGTTCATTGAAACACTTTTCACATCATTAAATGAGCAACTCTGCGTCCTGGAATTCAGTCTGAAAGTTATTTTCAAAATATTCCATAGTTTTACGCATGATTCATCATCAGCATAATCTCTCCTATGAAATTAAGAATTGAGAAAGAGATAACTGGAGCTAATTCTGAACGACACTAGAGGTGATTAAAATAATTAAACTTAACAATTCTGTTTTTAAACTGCTGGATTTATTTAGGTATCAGGTCAAAATACCAGCGACATTTTCACCTGAAAATGTTCCTGTAGAATGCGCAATAACATTTAATTTATGTAGATCCAATCTTGCTTCTATCTCCTTAACTTTTAATTTATTGTTACTCGATATTTTGGAAATGAGTAATATTTTCTAATGCCAATGCACCTGAAAATGTTCCTGTAGAATGCGCAATAACATTTAATTTATGTAGATCCAATCTTGCTTCTATCTCCTTAACTTTTAATTTATTGTTACTCGATATTTTGGAAATGAGTAATATTTTCTAATGCCAATGCATCTAATAATTGAACTTCATGATAACAATTTTCTACGGATTCTGTATCTATGGGAAATTGTTTTATCTATTATTTGACTGCAGAAGAAGACGAATATCATACATGTGATCCAAATCTTTTCTTTCTTTCGAATTAAGAATCTAAAAGTCAAAAGTTTAATTGCAGAAGTGTACTGAAATTTAAATATTTCGGAAAAAACTAACACACGGGGTCATTCACTAAGCAATCAAGAAGAACGCAAACAGTTTCTCTAATGAAAATTTTTGATTTATTTGTTTAGTATTGCAAAATCATGTCTGAAAGAGACATTTATTACCAAAAATTTATTATGAAAGCCTATGACACTGTATTTTATTAATAGGTGGGTAATCAGAAACTGCATATCAATCAAGAGAATAAAAATTCAAGAACTTACTGAATTTCCTAGGACATAACCTTTAGGTATCTGCTTTCTAATGCTTTCCACTTAAAAAAAAGGAAAAATAGGACCACAAATAAATTTTCTGATAAAATATAAGAATATCAGTTTAAAAAACTGCATATTACCAAGAAAATACAACTCTGTCACGTTAATCACAGTCTATATTCAATAAACAAAAGAATAAATATACAATATGTATGTTAAAGTTAAATTTCACTGGATCTGTAAATTAAGAAACATGAAAAATAAGGAAGACAGTGCTACTATGAAAAAGTCTTCAAATCAAATTTTGTGTAAGAATATTTCGAATAAAAATTAAAGCTAAAAAGCAATTCAAGTAATCATAAATTCTTTACCAGGTTTGGAAAATATATCATCCCCATTTAAAATCTCCTGTAAACGACGAAGTTCCTCTGCTTCGGGATCGATGTTCTCAGCTTCTCCTAAAAATTTAAAGCATAAATATTTCTGCGAAATAACAATTAATTTCTTGAAAATTACAATATCTATTTCCTTAAAATTACAATATGTATATTAAATTGCTTGATAAATTCATAAAAATTGTGCATTTTTATTACATTTCACAAACTTATATTTTTATAAAATGTTTCGATTATCAGTTATTCAATTGATATCATTCAGTTATTACATCTTTAAATTATGCCCACCAGCAGCCGAGCGGTAAAGTCGCTGAACACTGGTAGTTCGGTCCGAGGTTCGAATCCCGCGAACATTTGCTGGCTGCATGGACGTGGCTGCATGGACGTTTTCGTGGTTTTGCCCATGTGTAACATGTATATGAGCCAGTTTTCCTTAGAAAGTCCTCGACGAAGGCATCCCTTCCCTTAGGCAGATAGTCCTCGAGGCTTAGCCATAATCATACACATCTTTAAATTAAGGTGCAATTATTTACCATAACCATAAATTACGATTACAGTAAAAGTATTAAGTTTGAAAATATACATTTATTTCACTTGCAAATTTATAATAAATTTCAGGTAAACACTTACACAATATTTTCTAAATAGGCAAATTAAAATTCAAATTTAAACAGTCAATTTGTAACATGTATCTTGGATTTGATCTAATCTTAACCATCTCTATACAGTTTACCCAATGAGGAAGTTTTCACATATATTACTTCAAATTTATTCTACTTCACTACTTGTGAGGCTTAATTTTAAAAATATAAAACGCAAGGTTACCAGTCACCCGAATATGGTTGGGAACACAAAGCTTGCCTTTAAAACTTTTTGCAAGTGCAGTATCTAACCAAGTTTAAATAGAGGCAATTCACAGGTATCTACTAATAGCAATTCAGAATCTGAACCTAACACCAATTGAGTTTACCTTTAGGCTTTAGTCTTATGCAAGGTAGAAACAAGTGATAACCCCGATGGCAGGTAGTCCATGTTAATTCAAACACTCATAGAATATTTCTCTAACCTTACACCAAACAGCTTGTGCGACTAAAGTCTGCCTAATTTTTAGAATGAGCGAACATCGTTGCAAAATGAGGGTATAGGGAAGATGTAAATTCCAATCAACTTAATTAGCGAAACTCGAACATATTGCCACTACGTTTTTAAGCAAACACAATTGTCACAATTATTCCTTTGAAAATTATCTAGAACAATATATTATAATAACTGAAATAAATATTGTACAATAATGCAAAATTGTTTATAAGCCTCCTAAATTATTGGTAAGCAACACAGCTGATCTTCTAAGCTTTCACGCGGGGTGCAGAAAGCAGATATTTATCACAAGGAAATACTGAGAAGAAAGCTTCAAGCAAAGCCATTTAAATTTAAAATATATGCATATATATATAATAATATCTCCCAATAGTATTCTTAAAGTAAATTGAATTTTAATCATGAAATATAGAAATGTAATTTTTTTAAAATGAAAATTAAATAAACTAAGTAATTATCGTCATTGATCGGAAATTGGTCGACTTTTCAAAAGGAACAAACCAACTCGCGTAGAATTAACAATTAATAAACACAGAGGTGTTTCGTCATTTACTCAAGTAAGAAGAATGATGCCAAACTGTCAATTTGAATCATACACATCTTTAAATTAAGGTGCAATTATTTACCATAACCATAAATTACGATTACAGTAAAAGTGTAATCGTAATTATGTGATTTGCGTTTCAATCCAGAGTAGTGACATTAATTCATCATGAATGTTACACTTCAGTAGTAAGCGCGGGTAACCGTGCTACGCCCGAGGCTATAGGGGGCGTGGTCTCCGCCATCTTGGATTACGTAACAACCGAAAGTGACGATACCAGCGCCATCTTGGATTCCTTCCCGCGTTGGAATGACATCATCAAAGTTTCGTTTTTATGGTGTGGCAACGATCTTTTCAAAGTTTTTATTTTTTGTGGCATCGAATATATATTTTTATGTTTTCTTGCAACGAACTCTTGAACCACGTGTTTGGAATGACATCTCTTTTAATTTATTATTTTTAATTATTTGACACGTGATTAATATTAGTTTGATATTTGATTAATATTAATACTATTTTGTATGTCATTAATTTTTTTATTTACTCTTTTAATAAGTATCTTAATTATTTAGTACGTCATTATTTAATTAATTACTTTTAATGAATTTTTGTGGAAATTAATATTATTTTCCCTGAATTTTAAAAGTAACTCCACCGCCGGGATTCGAACTCGCTATCTCTGGGATGGGAGTCTATCTCTGGGATGGAATGACATCATCAAAGTTTCGTTTTTATGGTGTGGCAACGATCTTTTCAAAGTTTTTATTTTTTGTGGCATCGAATATATATTTTTATGTTTTCTTGCAACGAACTCTTGAACCACGTGTTTGGAATGACATCTCTTTTAATTTATTATTGTCATTAATTTATGTCATTAATTTTAGTCATTAATTATGTAATTAATTATTTATTAAGAATGTCATTAATTTTTTTATTTACTCTTTTAATAAGTATCTTAATTATTTAGTACGTCATTATTTAATTAATTACTTTTAATGAATTTTTGTGGAAATTAATATTATTTTCCCTGAATTTTAAAAGTAACTCCACCGCCGGGATTCGAACTCGCTATCTCTGGGATGGGAGTCTAGCGCTTTACCGCTCGGCTACCCGGTCCTCTTATTAGACTTGTTATTTGAAACTCTCTTTGTCCCTATGAGTTTTTGCACCATTGATGACATAAGGCTGAAAGTCTGCGCATGCGCTTTGACATGAAAACCGCGTCACACATTTGTTTTTACACGACGGCTAGGATTTCTTTTGGCTTCTTAATCATTACTTTATTCATTGCTGTTTTAAATGTAAGATTTTCCCACAGTCTAATTTTTTATTATTATTAAGATATTTTTAATTGTTTTCATTTTTCATCTCATTCTTACTTTTTTTTAAGTTATTAGTTAATTTATTAATTTTTTATTTCATTTTTTTCCCTTTCCCAAACATAAATTTTATTTTTAACTTTCGGAAATTGACGTTTACTTCCAACAAAATTGAATTTAAATTTTCTTTTTACTTTTTATCTTGCAAAGTTTATTTTTTTTATTTAATTTTCTTTTTGGTTTTACAAAAGTAATATTTATTTTTACGAATTGAATTTTTCCTTTTCACTTTTTTATTTTGCAAAAGTTTTTTTTTTTTCCAAAATTTTTTTCTTTTCGTATTTTTACTTTATTTTAATTTTTTGTTTAACTTTCTTTTTGGTTTTACAAAAGTAATATTTTTATTTACGAATTGAATTTTTCTTTTTCACTTTTTTATTTTGCAAAAGTTTTTTTTTTCCCAAAATTTATTCCTTTTCGTATTTTTACTTTACTTTATTTTAATTTTTTGTTTAAACTTTTTTTGGTTTTACAAAAGAAATATTTATTTTTCCAAATTTAATTTTCCTTTCCGCTTTTTATTTTAAAAAAAAGTTGTTACTACATTTTTAACTTAATTTTTTTTACAAAAGTAATATTTAGTTTCATAATTTTAATTTTTTTGAGTTTTTTGTTTACACAAATGTTTTTTTGTTACATTTTTATTTTACCCTTAACTTTTTTCCCTTGTTTTAAATACAACATCATGTTACATTTCCATTTCTCCAAAAGTAAACTTACCTACATTTCTGTGTCTTTGAAATTTTAAGCTGGAATTTATATGCATATAACTTCACTAGATAATATTTTCGGTAACATTAAGCCAATATACACAATGCTCTTTCTATATAGTTTAACTGGAATACTACATTTCTTACTTTTTTTACTACTAAGTTGGAGATACTCAGAACTTTTCCTTCTAATGCATTGTACTAACTATTAATGCCTGTATTAACTTTTTTGGCCAACTATACAAAACTTTGTTGATTCCCTTTTACACGTCTTACTTTTATTCAAAGGATTCACCAAACTATGTCTGACAAATGTAATTTTTACACTTTCCATTTACACATTTACCCTTATATTTAACTTATAAAACATATTCATGCGGTATTTCTGATTCCTTTTTCCCACAATAAATACAGACTTACACATGTTTCTTTATTGTAAGACTTACTAACTTTAAAACAAATCTTACAAGGAGCAATAAATTTTCATGGTATGAAGCCCACTCAAACCAATGCATGGAGCATTTCTACCCAGTTAAGTTTAGATACATACCAATAGTGCTTCATTTCTTCTTATTTTACTCTACAGACATTTATACATATATATTCAGAACACTCCCTTTTATTCAGTAAGATTCATTTATACTACTAACACAAATTTTGCTAACTCTTTGAAATATTTTACAAAAATATCTTGTATTTTCTTGCACATATCCTACTTAAATCACCAAACATACACTGAAACCTTGATTTTTTTTCCTTCATGTGAAAACGTCACTCGGATTCTTAATATGATTCCACCATTTACCGCAGAACTTTATAAACACTACTCTATTTGAACTTATCACAGCCTAACTCTCTTAACAAGGTACAGAAGATTGAATTATATTTTAACTACAGAGAAGAATATCCACATTGTAACGTATTATTTTAAATTTGAATTACAGTCACATTTGTGAAGGAAAATTTAAAGTCTATAATACACATGGAATTAATATTCAGCCATGGCAATGAAACTTTATCGATTTTTTCTCAACTTGGAATATAAAAATTTGTTAACTTGGAATATTTTTAACGTAACATTGTAAATTAACTGAAAAATACCCATATTTCACATTGTCAATAATTTATTTAGCACTGAACTCTTACAGCCTTTTGAGAACGAAATTTAATTTATCGTACCTGACAAATGATTCCTACATAGTAATGATACATTACACGAAATATTGAGTAGAGTTCCAAATAATGATCTAACATAGTAATTAACATAAAAGACCTAACACAAATAATTTTAAGATAGAAATTTCAAACTGATATTGCTTAACTCTTACAGCTTTATTTGATATTTAACTTCTCATAGATAGTAAATAAACCTACACACAAATAATTATACATAACAGGTACTAATGACAGAAACTCCATATAATCTACTATAATTACCAACTTTAAAAATTTTAACGCTTTTTAATATGTCACAAGAAAGACCACACTTTCAAAAAAGCATTATTTTAATTAAACATTGGAGTCATACAATCCTGCGCACATGCTTTTATTTATCATGAGCATGACACATAATAAGTAAATAAAATATATTTCACAAACTACGAAAAGCATTTCTCTTTTAACCGACTGTAATCTTAAGAAAAGATGCAGTATGGAATGCTTAGAACACTCCGTGCCACAGTTCCTCATTTCCCCACGCATTAACCAAAATATACATGTACTTTAAAATCAGTTAAACAAATTCAAATGTTAGTATTCAAACAGGAATACTTCACAAATTAGATGAAAGAGAGGTACACAATGAACTTGAGTGATAAATACAGAAAAGCATGTAAGGACCGAGAAAAAGATGTATTCGTGGAGAACTTTTTAAGATAAAAACTTGCTCTATTTTTGCACATGGGTTGCATTTTGCATTTCAGATTAAGGAAGCATTCAAGATAATTCCTGTATAACTAGGGATTTTATTCACACTTGTTAGTAATGTAATTTATTAGAACAGTCGCAGATATATAGGACAAGTATGCCATTTCCAAGGAAAACAATTTTCCAAGACAGACGTTAATAGTGAAATATAAAATGGAATAAGAAAATGCCATATTTCCAAAATTAGTATCTGAATATGCAAAAACATGAACAAGAAACGAATATTTTTTCTGAAAGTGTTCCGAATGTGATAAGTGAGGAATAAGAATCTTGACTAGTTTCATGAACAGAGCATGAAAAATAATGAAGAATTTTTAATTTTATTTTGTCTGTAGTACATTTACTAATGCTAAAATCTTCCATTTGGTTGACTGTACTTTACATTTAGACGCAAGTTGATAAATCAGAGTGATTTTGTGTTTTACAGCTTCAGATTCAGAAATAATACAACTCAAAAGCAAAAAGATTAAAACGACAAGAGAATATACTGCAAGCAAGCGAGCGTGATAAATGACTTTTTGGGCTGATTTTCATGAATTCATAGATCGGGTGCAAAATTTTAATGCACTGTATATGAACTATTTTTCAAATGTATTACGATCACTGTTTTCCAACTTTACATAGACTTTAAGTATGTAATGTTGCGCGCTTCCAACCTGCACGCAACAATAGTGGTGACTGCTAAGAACTGGAAAGAAGACAAAGTTTTGAGAAGGGTTTAAATCCATTTTTATTCAACTTTAGAAATTACAAATGCGTGCTCTTGACGCTCAGAAACTACGCCGACCCGGCGGTAAAATAAAAATAAGAAAACTAAAAAAAAGAATACTAACAAGTGACTAACTACGAGGCTCTCTAAACGTAACTAACCTCACCGCGTTCTAAGATACCGCTGATAATTCAGCAAACTTCTGAATATTGCGCTGAAAGATTAACAATCTGCCGAGGCAAGCACACAGGCCGAAATGCGTGGTTCTTCAATTTCTAACTAGCCACCTCCACGCTCGTGAAGCAAGAAAAGCACACTTTCGAACTCGTTTCCCTTCTATTTAACTCAGATTACTTTCGCCAGCAATTTCCTGAAACTCTAAGTGGGCATTTGTTCTTCGCTCTTACGTAGAATTTACAATTCTACTTAGCTTTTGTAAGAGCAAAGATGAGGTGCTCACTTAGAGCTTCAGGAAATTGCTGGCGTGTTTCCTCCGCTGGAGCCGCTTTTTACGAAAACCTGCTCTATGACTAATTTTGTATAATTACCATCCAGATTTTGCAGAATACCTGATCTTCATTATATCTCCTTTTATTAAATTTACATTTTATATTCTATGTAATTTAAAAAATAAGCTTCGAATAGGATGAAGATTTTCACATTCTACTGAATTGTTTAGATCTGGAGAATGTCTTTTACTTCCAGATTTTTTATCTTATGTCTGCATAACCTGCATTTATTCCATTCGTCTTCCTATTACTGATAGAAAAATTACATTTTGCGTGAGGGATTTGGAATACCGAAGTTCATATGAATGTTGAATAAAGAGAACAAGTCCGGCATTCTATCGTAATTGACTAACACTCTGAATAATAAAATTTTAAGAAAACATCAGTTTCATTCACGTGAATAAAATACATTTTCCAAAAACGTCCAAAAAAATCTATCACAAGTGTCAACATAAAAGATCTACAAATATATTTTTAAGTATTTAAATAACTCATAAGCTGAAGATAAACCAAGAGAAAAAAGTATCGAGAATTCATTGGCATATACCAACAGCAAAGATAAAATAGTTTCCAATAGCAAAGAGAAAACAGTTTCGAAATGTCTAAACGACTACTCTCAAAACGTTTGAGAAAAGACGATGACATCACAAAGACATAAATTTTATGGAATATGACATTATTTAAAAAATTTTCGTTCCAAATTTTAGTTCTCATATAGGAAAATACACATTAAGTAATTAAATGTGGATATTCGTGTACATGTTTTTAAAAAACAAATATATAAATTTTTCGGAAAATTTTGCATATTTTTCTATTTTGGTAATAACATTTTTAAGTTAGGAAAATATTCTGTACTGAACATATGTGTGTACGAAATTCTTTGGAAAAAGTGGAAAGTAAGTAATCATTTCGATACTTCGCTAGAAATCAAGTGTTATAGTTAAAAAACGCTTTAAAACTTAACCAAGAGGACAACAAAGTACATATATAAATTATTTTGCTAATCGGTTATGAACTTTTAAATAGGATATATCCAGAATCTTCAAAATTAATAATGAAACGATCAATTTAACCCTTGAAATTTTACTAAGGAAATCTCTGTAATAGTAAAATGCTGGTTAAAATTGTGTTAACAGAAGGAAAAAATATGCTTTTTTAAAAATATTCGCATGATATGTAATAAAAATGAAAGCATGGCCCCCGGTTCAGCAATGCAATACAAGGCGTTAAGGACAAAAGTTTCTAAACTGAGTTTTTTTTTAATCACGTACGAAGTGTATTGAAAGAGCGAAATTTAGTAATATATTAGCAGTGGATTAGGAAACAAATTTTCAAAGATAATACTGTGGTATGAAAATTAATCAAAAAGTATAATTTGTAAAACTTTTTCTTCGTAATAAGTTATGAATGTTTTCGTTTCAGTAGAATGAAGTTATAAAGTACAAATTTTGTAATGAAACACTCATTTAAGCTTTTAAGATTTTATTAAAAGATGCAATAAAACACATTCACTTTGAAATATAATGCAGTAAGGTAAAATATAACTCTGGTTCATCAATACAATATATTAGTTATGTACAATTAATTGTTCATTTCGAATATGATAAAGAAGAAACTTTTGAGTCAAAGAAAAATATATTTACAAAATAATGATTCTTATTTTATTATTAATTTAAATCAAATCTGATGTTTCTTATGAAGATGAGGTATTTTCTTAGACATGTTTCTAAAGAAATTAGTTTATAAACTTTTAAGAAAGAAATATATTTCACGAGAAAAACGTCTATGACAATGCAAGTCAGTCATCGTGGTGACTTAGAGAAAATATTCCAAGTCTGTATGAGCTGGGTTAAAAGTCTCTATTATCTACATACGAATACGTCAATGTCAGAGAAAATTAATCTATCCCCATAAAATACTAAGATAAAAATTACATTTCTTTTCTTAACTTCTGGTTTAGCGTGATAGTGAAGATAAATCTTCCAAACGTGTAACAAAATTATTAAATCGAATGATATAACTATTTAGTAAAAATTTGTTCTCAAGACTTTACGAGGCACTGTAAACGATAAAAAAGGAAAATATTTGAAAATTCAATGATTTGCAGTGGCAGTAAGGTAAAAAATGGTAATATTCAAACTGTTCTAAAGGTTACCAATAGGGTTTTTCACAAAAACGGTTTATGAAAACACGAACACATCACAGCCACCCACAAATAACTTCTGTCAAAACTGAAAATTCTACACTCAAAATTTACTTTGAATTCAGGAAAAGAAACATTAGGGGTTTCGAAATGAAGGTACTCATGTAAACTTTCCGGAATGAAATGTACAGTATTTCAGGAAATATTCATTTAACTTCTAACTTGTTCGTAATTTTGTTAAGTCATATGTAATGAGCGTATGTGAGACACGAAAATGCATTCGTATGCGAAAAAATAACAAACATTTAACTATCTGACAATGAATCAAATTTCATTTGAAATGTAATGGCATGAAAAGTAGTACAATATATCTGTATGGAAAATCTTGATGATAATTTCTGGTGTGTTTTTTTCGAATAAAAAAAATAGTTAAAGGCTCCTAGGTTAGTAATGAACTACTAAATTCGGTCAATTTTCATCAAAAACGCCGTAAGAAGTTCTCCGTACTGGTAAAATATTACTTAAATTCTCTAGCTTTGTGACTTCCCTCAGACATTGGCAAGACCAACGGCTGTCTGGTGAATACAAGATAACTATGTGTTTAAAAGGTTACTTCAAAGCTATGAAAGAAATAACAGTTGGGTAAAATTATGGAAATTTTCAAGAAACAAATGTTCTTTTATGTCCTTTTGGTATTATATTTATAAACGAAATGCAAAAATTTAGTAAATACGTAGATAAATCTCAGGAAAAATGGTAAAATAACATGAAATGTTTACTTGTAGGGTTTATATTTATTTTAACTAACATTTATTTTAAGTTTAAACTATCTTTCCTGTCAAGCCTTACTTTCCCCTGGAATTGCCAATTGCAAGAGTATGTAAATTTTAGTAGAACGCGCAAGAATTAAAATTGTCAGCGGAAGTAATCTGAGTTAAATAGAAGGGAAACGAGTTCGAAAGTGTGCTTTTCTTGCTTCACGAGCGTGGAGGTGGCTAGTTAGAAATTGAAGAACCACGCGTTTCGGCCTGTGTGCTTGCCTCGGCAGATTGTTAATCTTTCAGCGCAATATTCAGAAGTTTGCTGAATTATCAGCTGTATCTTAGAACGCGGTGAGGTTAGTTACGTTTAGAGAGCCTCGTAGTTAGTCACTTGTTAGTATTCTTTTTTTTAGTTTTCTTATTTTTATTTTACCGCCGGGTCGGCGTAGTTTCTGAGCGTCAAGAGCACGCATTTGTAATTTCTAAAGTTGAATAAAAATGGATTTAAACCCTTCTCAAAACTTTGTCTACTTTCCAGTTCTTAGCAGTCACCACTATTGTTGCGTGCAGGTTGGAAGCGCGCAACATTACATACTTAAAGTCTATGTAAAGTTGGAAAACAGTGATCGTAATACATTTGAAAAATAGTTCATATACAGTGCATTAAAATTTTGCACCCGATCTATGAATTCATGAAAATCAGCCCAAAAAGTCATTTATCACGCTCGCTTGCTTGCAGTATATTCTCTTGTCGTTTTAATCTTTTTGCTTTTGAGTTGTATTATTTCTGAATCTGAAGCTTTAAAACACAAAATCACTCTGATTTATCAACTTGCGTCTAAATGTAAAGTACAGTCAACCAAATGGAAGATTTTAGCATTAGTAAATGTACTACAGACAAAATAAAATTAAAAATTCTTCATTATTTTTCATGCTCTGTTCATGAAACTAGTCAAGATTCTTATTCCTCACTTATCACATTCGGAACACTTTCAGAAAAAATATTCGTTTCTTGTTCATGTTTTTGCATATTCAGATACTAATTTTGTTGGAAATATGGCATTTTCTTATTCCATTTTATATTTCACTATTAACGTCTGTCTTGGAAAATTGTTTTCCTTGGAAATGGCATACTTGTCCTATATATCTGCGACTGTTCTAATAAATTACATTACTAACAAGTGTGAATAAAATCCCTAGTTATACAGGAATTATCTTGAATGATTCCTTAATCTGATATGCAAAATGCAACCCATGTGCAAAAATAGAGCAAGTTTTTATCTTAAAAAGTTCTCCACGAATACATCTTTTTCTCGGTCCTTACATGCTTTTCTGTATTTATCACTCAAGTTCATTGTGTACCTCTCTTTCATCTAATTTGTGAAGTATTCCTGTTTGAATACTAACATTTGAATTTGTTTAACTGATTTTAAAGTACATGTATATTTTGGTTAATGCGTGGGGAAATGAGGAACTGTGGCACGGAGTGTTCTAAGCATTCCATACTGCATCTTTTCTTAAGATTACAGTCGGTTAAAAGAGAAATGCTTTTCGTAGTTTGTGAAATATATTTTATTTACTTATTATGTGTCATGCTCATGATAAATAAAAGCATGTGCGCAGGATTGTATGACTCCAATGTTTAATTAAAATAATGCTTTTTTGAAAGTGTGGTCTTTCTTGTGACATATTAAAAAGCGTTAAAATTTTTAAAGTTGGTAATTATAGTAGATTATATGGAGTTTCTGTCATTAGTACCTGTTATGTATAATTATTTGTGTGTAGGTTTATTTACTATCTATGAGAAGTTAAATATCAAATAAAGCTGTAAGAGTTAAGCAATGTCAGTTTGAAATTTCTATCTTAAAATTATTTGTGTTAGGTCTTTTATGTTAATTACTATGTTAGATCATTATTTGGAACTCTACTCAATATTTCGTGTAATGTATCATTACTATGTAGGAATCATTTGTCAGGTACGATAAATTAAATTTCGTTCTCAAAAGGCTGTAAGACTTCAGTGCTAAATAAATTATTGACAATGTGAAATATGGGTATTTTTCAGTTAATTTACAATGTTACGTTAAAAATATTCCAAGTTAACAAATTTTTATATTCCAAGTTGAGAAAAAATCGATAAAGTTTCATTGCCATGGCTGAATATTAATTCCATGTGTATTATAGACTTTAAATTTTCCTTCACAAATGTGACTGTAATTCAAATTTAAAATAATACGTTACAATGTGGATATTCTTCTCTGTAGTTAAAATATAATTCAATCTTCTGTACCTTGTTAAGAGAGTTAGGCTGTGATAAGTTCAAATAGAGTAGTGTTTATAAAGTTCTGCGGTAAATGGTGGAATCATATTAAGAATCCGAGTGACGTTTTCACATGAAGGAAAAAAAATCAAGGTTTCAGTGTATGTTTGGTGATTTAAGTAGGATATGTGCAAGAAAATACAAGATATTTTTGTAAAATATTTCAAAGAGTTAGCAAAATTTGTGTTAGTAGTATAAATGAATCTTACTGAATAAAAGGGAGTGTTCTGAATATATATGTATAAATGTCTGTAGAGTAAAATAAGAAGAAATGAAGCACTATTGGTATGTATCTAAACTTAACTGGGTAGAAATGCTCCATGCATTGGTTTGAGTGGGCTTCATACCATGAAAATTTATTGCTCCTTGTAAGATTTGTTTTAAAGTTAGTAAGTCTTACAATAAAGAAACATGTGTAAGTCTGTATTTATTGTGGGAAAAAGGAATCAGAAATACCGCATGAATATGTTTTATAAGTTAAATATAAGGGTAAATGTGTAAATGGAAAGTGTAAAAATTACATTTGTCAGACATAGTTTGGTGAATCCTTTGAATAAAAGTAAGACGTGTAAAAGGGAATCAACAAAGTTTTGTATAGTTGGCCAAAAAAGTTAATACAGGCATTAATAGTTAGTACAATGCATTAGAAGGAAAAGTTCTGAGTATCTCCAACTTAGTAGTAAAAAAAGTAAGAAATGTAGTATTCCAGTTAAACTATATAGAAAGAGCATTGTGTATATTGGCTTAATGTTACCGAAAATATTATCTAGTGAAGTTATATGCATATAAATTCCAGCTTAAAATTTCAAAGACACAGAAATGTAGGTAAGTTTACTTTTGGAGAAATGGAAATGTAACATGATGTTGTATTTAAAACAAGGGAAAAAAGTTAAGGGTAAAATAAAAATGTAACAAAAAAACATTTGTGTAAACAAAAAACTCAAAAAAATTAAAATTATGAAACTAAATATTACTTTTGTAAAAAAAATTAAGTTAAAAATGTAGTAACAACTTTTTTTTAAAATAAAAAGCGGAAAGGAAAATTAAATTTGGAAAAATAAATATTTCTTTTGTAAAACCAAAAAAAGTTTAAACAAAAAATTAAAATAAAGTAAAGTAAAAATACGAAAAGGAATAAATTTTGGGAAAAAAAAAACTTTTGCAAAATAAAAAAGTGAAAAAGAAAAATTCAATTCGTAAATAAAAATATTACTTTTGTAAAACCAAAAAGAAAGTTAAACAAAAAATTAAAATAAAGTAAAAATACGAAAAGAAAAAAATTTTGGAAAAAAAAAAAACTTTTGCAAAATAAAAAAGTGAAAAGGAAAAATTCAATTCGTAAAAATAAATATTACTTTTGTAAAACCAAAAAGAAAATTAAATAAAAAAAATAAACTTTGCAAGATAAAAAGTAAAAAGAAAATTTAAATTCAATTTTGTTGGAAGTAAACGTCAATTTCCTAAAGTTAAAAATAAAATTTATCTTTGGGAAAGGGAAAAAAATGAAATAAAAAATTAATAAATTAACTAATAACTTAAAAAAAAAGTAAGAATGAGATGAAAATGAAAACAATTAAAAATATCTTAATAATAAAAAAAATTAAACTGTGGGAAAATCTTACATTTAAAACAGCAATGAATAAAGTAATGATTAAGAAGCCAAAAGAAATCCTAGCCGTCGTGTAAAAACAAATGTGTGACGCGGTTTTCATGTCAAAGCGCATGCGCAGACTTTCAGCCTTATGTCATCAATGGTGCAAAAACTCATAGGGACAAAGAGAGTTTCAAATAACAAGTCTAATAAGAGGACCGGGTAGCCGAGCGGTAAAGCGCTAGACTCCCATCCCAGAGATAGCGAGTTCGAATCCCGGCGGTGGAGTTACTTTTAAAATTCAGGGAAAATAATATTAATTTCCACAAAAATTCATTAAAAGTAATTAATTAAATAATGACGTACTAAATAATTAAGATACTTATTAAAAAGAGTAAACAAAAAAATTAATGACATACAAAATAGTATTAATATTAATCAAATATCAAACTAATATTAATCACGTGTCAAATAATTAAAAATAATAAATTAAAAGAGATGTCATTCCAAACACGTGGTTCAAGAGTTCGTTGCAAGAAAACATAAAAATATATATTCGATGCCACAAAAAATAAAAACTTTGAAAAGATCGTTGCCACACCATAAAAACGAAACTTTGATGATGTCATTCCAACGCGGGAAGGAATCCAAGATGGCGCTGGTATCGTCACTTTCGGTTGTTACGTAATCCAAGATGGCGGAGACCACGCCCCCTATAGCCTCGGGCGTAGCACGGTTACCCGCGCTTACTACTCACTTCCGTTAATTTTATGAACGTTTTAGAAATCTTGAGATATTATTTCCCAATTGAGTAGTGGTAATAAAATTTCTCTACTAGATTAAGTAGTATTGCGCAATTTTTTTTGTATATTTTAATATTTTACGGTAAAAATTAAAAGTACTTAATATTTAAATTGTCTGTTCATTAAAATAAAAAGTACATAGTATAGGAAATGGCATAATTCTTGATAAAATGTTTTATAGAACAAATTGAATTAAGTATCTTAGGTACAAAACATATAATTTAACATTAGATTTGAAGTACAAACTTATTACAGTACAAAGTCTGTAATCCAGACGTCCATAATCCGGAACTCAAAGCTACAAACTTTATGATCATGCGCAGTTGCGCATAATTCGTTTACGCATGCGCGTTTAATGCATACCGTAAGGTATAAGCTAGGCTAAAATTATCTAAGGCATTTCAGTTAATGTTGCAGATTGCACTTTCCTTGATCTTCTAATTGGATACGGCTTATTATTTTTTGCAGACTGTTAGAACAATTTTATAAAAATTAAGCTTGAACTTTCGATTATGTCAAAAGGAGTTTCCAATTCTGGAGCTGCCAAAGGATCTACAAAGCGAAAGCATGTTTCGATGTCTATTAAACAAAAAGTGGAATTGCTGCAAAAAATGGATAAAGGCCTATCCCTGTCAAAATTATGCGAGAAGTATGGAATTGGAAAGTCCACTATATATGAGACAAGAAAAGGGAACTTTTTGAATTTTTTGTGGAAGCATCTTAAACAACTTACATTGAAAGAAATGTTTTATAAAGTAAACAAATAAATATTAAGCTTTTTTTGTAAATTTTGATACCCTTTAGATCATAATTGTTCTTTATTTCATAAATTACGATTTCATATTTTTAATTGTATAATTTCTGCATCCAACTTGCCAGATTTAAATTGATGAACTATAATCCGGAAAAACCCCTAATACGGAATCGCCGAATTTCCGACGAGTCTGGATTACGGACTTTGTACTGTATTACTTAATATCCTAACTGTTAGTGACATCAGAATCTAAGCAACATGGTTTTAACAACATTCTGTTTTTAATCCTTTTACTGTATTTTATAGCAATTAACTTTCCTTAATTTAGATTAATTAATTTGAATGTGATTATTATACAACTGCGTAAAACAGACTGCATTGCCTTTTGAAATTTTATTTATAATTTTTCTAAAATTAAAATGCTTTCCTTTGCCTTAAGTACTTTTATCCCCATATTAAAGATTTTAAAATTAGATTGATTCATCGATTTAATTCCTGACAATAATTTGCTGTCTTAAAATAATGACAAGGTCTCATGCAACATGATTATTATAATTAAGCACATGCATCTTAAAAGCCAATAAACAACAGGCAAAAATTCAATTAAATAGGTCAAAAATTCTATTAATTGGGTCATCTACTCTGAATTTTAGTTTTCCAGTGCTACTATGCATATTGTACAAAAACCTCTACTTTTAAAGAAAAATATTGCAGTTTAACGCATGCACATTAGAAATATAAAGAAAGCTCACTTTCACCAAGATCTGTTTTGCTACAGCTATCAGGGACCTCAGTCTTCATATTCATCCCATTAGCAGTTGTAGCCTTATTTTCTTCTTTAGGATTTGACAACTTTTCCTGAGGGAACTTAACTGAAAAATAAATGAAGAATTAAGTATATCATAACATAGACTGCTAAATCTTGATCTAATATCCTCAAAGAACTAAAAAAAAAATCAACAAAAAATGCGGATATACATATAACTAAAATAATGTTGAAAGATAATTTCAATCAGTCATATTTCAGGTTTTATAGCAAAACAATTTTAAAGTCATGGCAAGACTATTTCCAGCTTTTGCCATTAACAGGAAGTGAAATTCACAATCAGGTTGTGGGTTTTAAACAATCCTTACAAACAGATGACACAAACTTCTTTCAATGGTGCTGTATAAATTGATTTTTTTAGTTCAAGTTAAACTAATGACAAATAATGCATAATAAACAAAAGTACGAGATCTCGCCTTATTTGAGTTAAGATTGGGTTTATGAATTTTTTTTAGTTTTTACCGAATTATATCTGGGCCTTTGAGTTATGAAAACTGAGAAATGAAGGAGTTAGACTTCTGCGGGGTCTGACTGAATTTATACCTCAGAAAAAATGGGCAGAATGTACAATAGAATGCAGGATCACAATTATACCTTTATTCCTATGAAATAACAATGATGTATTTGGTGCTGTAGAATAACCAAGACTTAATGTTGTATTATACGGTACTGTCTCCCGCCTTCTAGTACGCTTTTGTGGTGTAATGTACATTTGGTGCATATTCGAGAAGTCCAAGGTTGAGTCGGCCCACAACCGGAAGAGCGGTAACGTCGCTGAACACTGGTAGTTCGGCCCGAGGTTCTTTCCCGCGAACGGGCTGGCGGCATGGGTGTTTTCGTGGTTTTCTCCATGTGTAAGGTGTATACGAGCCAGTTTCCTTAAAAGGTCCTCCACGAAGGCATCCCTCCCTTAAGACAGATAGCCCTCGAGTGCTTTGCCGTAATCTAATAAACGAAACTAAACCAAGTTTGAGAGCAAATGAAGGCATTGCGTATTTTACACGTCTCTTGCTTCAAAATAAACGAATACTTGTACAGTATATGCAGCATTAAACTTTCTTTAGATCCGAATGTAAGAATTTTGTTTGGTAAAATTCAAGACTGAAAACAGATAAAGCAATCAGAGATTAAACAATCATTCATTATCAGAATTGTATTCTAATAATTTTAAAATTATTAAAATTGACAGCCGAGTTTATCTTGAAACCTACCTCGGCAAACAAAAATCAAGAATTCAAAACATTTTGAATTTTTCTGTTGCAAATCTAATTCATGATCAACATTTAGTTATTTTTGCTATTGAACTACTCATAAATACACAGATCATTAGCATATATTGAGAAAGGGCTTTGAAGTACAATTTAACAAAATATCCAGCATGAATAAAACCTAAGATTGCACAATAAATGGAACCGCTCTATTTAATGATACTCCATCATAAAAGTGCTCAAACCTTGTTGCATGTCAACCACTGTTCAGAAAGACAGAAACCTCTGTCAGGGCATCTCTGCATGAAAACGTGCTTACACCCTCATGGAGATAAATTTGTAATTTGAATAAATGAACCTTTATCAGGGAGCAGACATATAAATACCGAACCAGAATTATGCGAGACTTATTTCTCTATTTTGATTTTCTAATTCAGCAGGGAAGAAAAAATCCATAGCACCTTTATGAAAAACCGATGAACTTGCATAAAAGTATTCAAAATTGCATAAAAGTATGAAAAGCCTTGTACTGTCATGAATAGATGGTTTAAAAAGTGATTTGACGCCATTATATTTCTTTTTTTTTTCTATTTTTTAAAATTATTTTCTATTCTAATATAATGATGGCTTTTAAAATATTTCAAATTGTTTTATGAACCCCTTACTCCGATTTTATTTAATTTTTTTTTCTTTTTTGGAGGGACAATAGTTCAAAGAATTGATTTTTAAGGAACTCAGATGTTAAATACAATCTCAAATTTACAGGTATTGGTCTCACAAGAAACATTTTTTGTAAATAACTTATAATTAAAACTTAGAATACACGGAATTATTCCTAAAATACTGCGGGATGATTTAATGGAAAGGAGATGGTTCAATCAATCACTGATGAAAACAGGTTTTAAATTTCCAACTTAGGATGAAGAAATCACAACTAATTATAATGAAGCATTTCACTGATTTTAAACCATTTTAAATCTATTAGGACTTAAACCACAGATGAATTTGTAGACATTCATGATAGCAATTACATCAAAATTGTAATGCAACACAATAATACAGTGAAAACTCTGTATTGTAAACAGTTTTAACTGTATTAACTTGTAGCATTACATGTTTTAATATAACTCTAACTATTTTTCTATTACATTTTATGTTTTAAGTTTAAATAATCAACTACAACCAATAGGTGTAGTTGATTTTAATTATAGTTACCAAGAGGTGTAGTTAGCACTTATGAAAAAGTGTGCTAAAATTAGGAAACAGACATTCAATACCAGTATTAGTTTATCCTTCAAGAAATATTTGCTGTCTTTAGAAGTGGTCTACAAAAGTTTATTGCTATGAAACAATTTACTATATATTCTTCATAGACTTTACTGTTTATTAGCACAATCGTTTTTATTAGAACATTTAACATACTTAAATTAATAATTAAACCTTTTATGCAAAATTACTAAACTGAAAATTTGTATCTGTAAGGAAATTCAAAGTTTGCACCAAGTAAAGTAAGCACTTTTAGTTCTCGGCAAAGGAGAGTTTAGATTAGTTATCTGAATACCACAAAATTCAAAAGAATTATCTAAGGGAAGGGATGCCTTTGTGCAGGAGCACAAAGAGAAAGGGAACGGAATACTCAAGTCTCTGAACAGGGAGGGGCATTGAAGAACAGTTACGTTTTTAAGAACATGTACCTTTACACGGGAATATGAAAAAACGACAAATTTAAAAAGGTGGTCTGGTCAGAAAACATTCAAATTTATTGTGGAGGTGAATTTTCAAGGCTCATATTGGGTATTAAAGACGTTATTGACAGTGTTTGTTTCAGCTGCTGCTTTCAAGAGAAGCTTTAATTTGATTAAAGCCTATGTTTGATCGACAATCAGCCATATAAGTCTTGACGGTTTTCCACTCTTTCCAATGAAAATGCAGTTGCTGAAAACATTAATTTTGATGAAACTATAAAAATATTTTAAGAATTGAAAGCTCGCAAAAAGTAGTCTTAGCTTTTTATGGAGAGAAAATTAAAAATAATTTCCAAAATATAAAAAATAGCAAAATAATACCATCTTTTAAATATATGTTTGTTTGCTAGATGCATGTTCTTGTTTTCTTTCGTCTTAAGATTTTTTGTTTTCCAAATCATTTTAATTATTTAATATTTCTCTTAACATTTTGTATAGTGATCATTTCAATAAGGAGGATTTAACGTCCTGGCCCTCTATAGCTGTAGGTCTGTCTGCCTGAGATTGATCCGGGGTTGAATTCCAATATTCAACGGTCTTAACCACTCGGATATTCGTACAGATGTCAAATTCGGCTATATTTCTTTATTAATTAAACACATGTGTTTTCGACTTTTATATTTGAATTCGAAGTGTAGATAGGTATTGAGGAAAAAATAAGGTAAGATATTTATATGCTGTTCTGTTATCAGGACCCTGTCCAGAAATTTATGTATGGATGGATGTGTTCATTGTATGTGTGTATATGTGCATGTACCACCCTGTATTTTAGGCTTTGTATCTGTGTGTACACATACATACACGTGTGAATATATATACACACTTCTGAATCCGGTCTTGATGACAGAAATGTGCCGATAAATACGCCATTGTTAATGATAAACTGTTATATATATTAGCAAAAATTTTAAACAAATTACAAGTTATGCTTTAAAAAACACATGCCTTCATATAAACTCTTTAGATTCAAATCACACGGAAATGAAATGCACAAATTTGCTGATTATATATGATTTTTTAAAATGTCTCCAAATTTAAAATTGTTAATAAGTACAAATATACAGGGTACCTATATTGGAGATAAATATAGGAACGAGCAAGTAAAATTATTAACTTACCTTTAGTTCCCAGCCTAGCTTTTTGGTGAAAGTAAGCGCAATAAGGATTTTTGCAACCACCAGGTTTGCTTTCAAAAAAACACTGAATCTCGGACTTCTTTACCTATAAAAGTATTTTGTGATATTGTTATCAAAAAATCCATGTATCCGTACATGAATAGAAAGTCATATTTAATTCACGATTAATTAATCATAAACAACCTAATTTAAATCTTGAGACCGTGAATTCATGTTCAGTTTATTTCATACAATTTTGTGAATTTTTACTAGGAACAGTTAAAAATCATAAAAAAAAACTAATATATAAAATGGTAATCAGCAGGCAATTACACAATACATTTCTTAAAACACAGCAAATTGAAAATCAGTAAGCAGAAAGTAACTCACGAGGAAGGTCATTCGATATATCACTTGTAAGCAATAGTCTAGCTCGTAATAGTTTGAATCTGATTTCGAGACAATAACTTAACATTGTTTGAAATACACAAAAAGCAAAACACATAGTCAAATGAAAATTTTAAAACTAAGGGAAAACATGAGAATATGACGTTCTACTGCTATTCTATCATGAACTGTGTTACCAACTGAAAATGTGAGAATATTAGTAAATAGTTAAAAAATGTTCACTAGGTATTGTTTTGTTATAAATACGTTCCTTAAAGCAGAGGAACGAGGAATAAATCAAACAGAATTTAAAGCTTGAATTTAATCATTCTTTCAAAATTAATTTGCAATTAAATCAGAATCAAACAAAGAGATGAGGAAAAAAAGAGGAAATGTATGAAAAAACTTCACAATCTGTATTTTTATATATCTGTGCAGTAAATTACATGATTGTTAGCAATACAATATTTACAGATTTGACTCAGTTCCCTGCAATAAAGTAACTGCTACTATCAGTGACGTAAATAAGGGTATGCAAATAATAAATAAAAGAGAACAAAGGCTTAAGATGAGAGGGCTTGAATGGTCCTGCTGAAATAAGCTTCAAAGACGATAGATTCTTTTATAAATACTATAATATATAAAAGTATCCGTTGTCTTTTAAATTTCCAAAGGTTTTAAATTCCTTCTGACAATTAGGGGGCTCTTGAAAGCAGACAAAAAAAGCTGAATTCAGTGTTACATACAGCAAAACTTCAACTGAATACAAAGCAGAAAACCTATGTGCTTTGTGCTTTCTTTTGATTCCCTTCTAAAGGAGAGCTTTCGCCTAAGGCTCCTAACTTTTTTCATAATTTTTGTATTTCAGGAACATGAAACTGTTATTTTGATATACTTAAATAATAAAAGTGTGTATCTGAATCAATTAATGGATACAAATATTTTACAGTTATTTTTAGAAGATATTTGCCATATCGCTTCTAATAATTCATAAAGTATGTTAAAATATAGGTAAATAATTTGGTGCAGAATTCAAATTTAGGGTTTGAAATATAGTGAATCATGAGACTAAATGATTTTTATTGTCATGATTTGCCTGGGCTTAAGAATGTACTTTTCGCCCGGTGGAAATTGTCATCAAACTGTCCTGAACAGGCTTTTTGTTGATAATAACTTCCAGGCTTATCAGTACCTCCATTTGAGTGGAGGGTATACAAATATAGTACCCAATTTAAATTACATTGTGATTATAATAATATTGTGGTATTAAATAAGTGATTATAATTACAATCTAGATAATTGCATTGTAATTATATTACATTGTATCTGTGAACTCTTAATTTCATTACTTTATGCAATTATGTTGTAAGTGCATAATCTAATTGCAATAATATAATCTATTCACAATTACAAAATAATTATAAATGCAGTTACATCTTAAATAGAGGCCATTTTAATACTTTTAAATTTTTGCAAGATAACTTCCCATTAAGGTTCATTTGGGGGAAACTATGCAAATACTAAAAAAGAAATTATGCTAAATTTACATATTTTGTACAGTAGTTTCTTGTTATAATGCTGTTCAATATATCTTCAATACTTTTGTAAATTTAACGACATTCATTGCAATCACTGTGGTGCTTTAAAAAGAAGTTTCTTAGTTATGCTTTCTAATAAGAATGTGTTAAAAATTAAGTATTATGTATAATAACTAGCAATTAAAAAACCTTGACTGCATGAAAATGCTGTTGCTGTGTAAAATAGAAAATAAGCTTATGAAAGATAGAAATAAGCTATTTTATGACTATTAGAAATTTTGAATATTAGAAAATAAGCTATTTTATGCTTTGAAATGAATTACGTGGGGTTAAGTCGTCCTTTTACAATTTAAGAATGTGGTTAACACACATTCTTAAATTGGACAGGTTTTATCTAAATTATTAGTATAAAATATATAAACTAGGAATTATTTTGTAACATAACTCAAATTACAAAATTCATTCTATATACGTTCAAATTTATTATCTTTTATGGAATAACTGTTTTTTAATTTAGGTAAAAATTGGATTTTTAGAAGTATTACAAATACAATGCAACACAAAGGTGATCTGATTGGAGAGGAAGGACTTTTTATTACGGTTTCTAGTTCGTATTTATATTACATTTGGTGAAAATCATCCAAAACACAGAATGCTGTACTTTCTTCTTCCATATATGTTATGAAATATTTCACACATTTAAAAGAAAGTGTTTCTTCAGAGTCTTGCACAATTATTTCCATATACCTCAGACTAAAATGACAACATATTCTTAAGTTATTTTTTTAGTATGAATTTAGTGTTTTTATGGAAATTTTTGTTAAAATGTCATTAAGATAAATTTATTTGCACACTCTACGCTTTAACTATTTCTCCATTTGACACTATTGAAAGTTTTTATTCATATCTTATTTATTTTAGTCTGCTAACAAAACTGAAACATCTAAAGAATAAGTTATTTTGAATATGTTTACAAAATATACGCGAAATTTTTATTTAAGTGAAAACGTCTATATACTATTCGAGAATTAATAAATTATCCGAAAAGTTTATGTGCGCTGAATGCCGCGCGTCTATAAAATAAATCTTTAAAAAAACAGCAGACATTCAGCCAGCGTGTGCGATAAACGCGCCAAAATTGGTAGCGCGGTCCCTCCCTCGCCAAGAGAGAAAAGTTAGTGATTCAGCCTGCTTTAGAGGAGCCTTACTTTCGCCGCCCAACCGGTATTCGTAACCGTGCGAAAGAGCCTCGATTAGGATTCCGAAGATAAGGAATGGATGTTTAGTGTCGGTACAGCATGGCGGCACTTTAAACATGCGTTCCAAAAATGAATTCCAAAGGGATGTTTTTCTCCACACATGTATGTTCGCATGTACACTGCTCAAAAAAAAAAAAATAAAAAAAAAAAATAAAAAAAAAAAGGGGGGACAGTCCTATATCTCCCGATCTACTGAGCCGATTGACAAAATTCAAATTGCGTTCTTCATGTCTCGAAAGCGCGACTTAGGATATATATTAGATTTATATATAGCACTATTCTAACATAGGTATTTTGACACAAAATCGGACTTTTTCTGAAATAACATACCAATGTTTTTACATATTTCGATTCTACGACTCAAATTACACCTAAATATGAAATTTTGTAAAATTTGGAGCGAAATTTACGGAGAAATTTACAAATTTATGTTGGCACTTTTTTGTCAGTTTGCGCCAAGAATACTTCACTTGGCGAACTTCGTAATATATGGCAACCTAGTTTCCTTTCCCGTGAGAGGAAAAAAAGTCATTATCGTTCCTTTTTTCCAAATAATATTCTTTATATTATATTTTAATTATAACTTATTATTTTAAGTAATTTTTTCTTTTTCGAATTTCATTTTAATTGTTTAAGTTGCACTTTTTTTTTTTTTTTTTTTTTTTCGAATAACTGTTTTAAAAATTTCTATTTACCTATTCGAATTGCGTAAATAAAGGTGCAGCGTTTATTTATTTATTTATTTTTTCAAATAGTTTTCTTTATATATATTTTTCGTCATAGTTATTATTTTAGGTCATTTTTAAATTTTTATACTTTTATTTTAATTGTTTGTGTTGCATTGCCTCTTCAGATAATTGTTTTAAAATTTTCTATTTATTCCTTCGAACTGAGCATTTTAAATATATTTATTAATATTAATTTTCCAGAATTTGATTTTATTTATTTGAACTGTGTTTCTTTCTGAAGAATACTTTGTAACCCAGACTACGATGAGTTTGAAAACTGCATACTATATTAAAAGAGAAAATACAGTAAAGCACAGTTTTACACGCCTTTCAATGTTCCGTTCAGAAAAGATATATATAAATAAGAAAGATGTATAACCGACATTTTAACTTAGGATGACTAGCATACACTGCTTTAAACAGTTTTATCATTGTGCCCATTGCTTTACACAATTTTATCCTACATTTGGTTTCTTAAAATGTTATTCATATTTTAGTCAAATATTTTATTTTTGAAATCGCAAGAATCAAATATCATAACATTGAAAAGTTTTAAATTAAAAAAAAATGCAAATGCTAAATTTTACGAAAAATTTATTTTTCTTCTCTTTTTCTTTAAGCATTCTGAAAGTATATTAAAAAGTATCCAACTTTTCGAAACATTTTGGTATTTCTGACAATCATTTTAAATAAAGTTATCGCCTTCCATTTCATAAAGGCCCACAAAAGGCCGAGCGGTAAAGACGCTGATCACTGGTAGTTCGGTCCGAGGTTCGAATCCCGCGAACGGGCTGGTTGCATGGGTGTTTTCGTGGTTTTCCCGATGTGTAACGAGTCAGTTTTCCTTAGAAAGTCCTCCACGAAGGCATCCCTCCCTTTAGGCAGATAGCCCTCGTGTGCTTTGCCATAATTAAATAATCCAATCCTTAATTAAATATAATTGATTTGTAACTTCTACTAGAACTGACGTTAAGAATTGAAGTGCAAATAAATAATATCGTGAGCAATCTTGATTAATATAAAATTAAAAATATTTGCACAGAAATATATTTGCATTCAGACAGAAAGTTTTTTGAAATATTTGCAATTACTTTATAAGAAGGATTTATTAATAACCGTAATAATTACTTATTATATTACTGATGATTAGGAATCAGTTCTTGACAATTACATTTTAAATTAAATTTTAAGAATTATTAGAATTTTAAATTAAAATAATGAAAATACGCTACGCACAAAATACATTTTAGGATAAAAAATGAGTTGATTTTTTATGTTTTAAAACTTCTTGAATTCATTTAATAAACATCGTATCCTCGTTGTTAATTGAATTCAGAATGTTGGGTGTCGTTTATATAATTATTCTTACTTGTCCACGGAATCTGCTGACTTATCCACGATTAAGTAGCTGCAGATCATTTCTACATAACCATTGAACTTCCATTAATTCAGTCTCTAGAGGGTTGTATATTTATATCATAATTTGACTTTTATAAAAATGATTATTCTAAATCTTATGTTTCTATAAAATTATACTGTGCTTTAAAAATATGGATGATAGTACCACCCGCTCTTTCAGCCATTTCAAAAGCATCAGTTTGTTTAGAAATAAATTGTGCAGTTAATGTCATAAAATTCAAATAAACATCAAACGAAAATTCTCAGTTTTAGACAATTCGATTTAAACGAAGTAAAGTAGCAGACGATAAAACGCCGAAGGTAAAAATTTACTCTTATAAAAATTTACTCTTATTTAAAAAAAAAAAAAAAAAAAAATAGAGAAAAAGATAGAGAGAAATTTAAAAAAATATTAAAAAATTTATTTAAAAAAATAGCTTTTCATATAGTATTAATAAATATTTATTACGCATCATTGAGGGAAAAAATGTCATATAATTAATTTTCCGTAAAATTTTACTTGAAATTTAAGGTTAAAAATAGCTGTTGCAATACAGTGTAACAAAAATCCATAGACCACATTTGGCGTTATTATCGCTCAAAAAAAAATGCCAAATTTCAAAACGCGAAAATATGTAAATTTGTGTATATCTTAGAAAATTTTGAATAAAAAAGTCTAATTTTTTGCAGATATGCTTAAAAATATACCTACTTTAAGATGATGGTAAAAATTTTATAGGTTATAATTCAAAATTTTTTCGAAAAATTTATAAAAATTATTTAAAAATAGATTTTTAAAAAATAAAACACAAAAAATGGGTAAATTTTATTTGGAATGAACCTAAATTTCGAAATGTGAGAAAAAAAATCAAAAAAGTGTAATAAAAATGAGATATAAATAAATATTTGCCAAATTCAATTAACATTGAGGAGCTAAAATTTTGAGAGCTAATATTTCAAAAACTACTCGTACGATTTTTACAAAACTTGGTATTCTGGCATAATTTGAGTCGTAGAATCGAAATATGTAAAATAATTGGTATGTTATTTCAGAAAAAGTCCGATTTTGTGTCAAAATACCTATGTTAGAATAGTGCTATATATAAATCTAATATACATCCTAAGTCGCGCTTTTGAGACATGAAGAACGCAATTTGAATTTCGTGAATCGCCCCAGTAGAACGGGAGATATAGCACTGTCCACCTTTTTTTTTTTTTTTTTTTTTTTTTTTTGAGCAGTGTACATACGTATACATATGCATCGCAACTCAAAAACGATTAGCCATATAGGGTTAAAATTTTGCATATGGGGCTGGTATAATATCCAATTTTGAACTTCTCTTTTTTTTTTTCTAATTTCCAATACACATTTACATTATATTTGCCCCCTTACCCGCCCTTTATTTTCGAAATCATTGGTTGTAGTCATATTCTTCCATTACAGAAGATTTTTAATGACGAAAAATGTTTTGGCTATGTCAAATTAAAAAAAAAAAAAAAAAAAAAAAACATAATTCTCGACACATAACGAAATATAACTTTCCGATTCCTATACTTATACTTGGGAAAGTTTTGTACTCGTTATGAAAAAAGGAATTAGAAGTTTGGCTCTCGTATGACAAAAACTGACCGAGATATTTAATTCAAAATTTGCATATTTTGATGTCATTTTCAACTTGCCCTTCAACTAATTTAGTTAAAATTATTCGAGGAAATATCTTTAAATGAAATGCAGTAAAAATTGTGTATAATTTAATAGTCGATACAGGGAAGTCATGTGTGTCCATATCATATTTTAACTATCAATCGTAATCTTATAAAAATCGTTATCAAAATGTTGGCTCCTGAAAACCTCGATTTTTTCGGGTGGGTGGTTAGTAATGTAAATTTATTAGGTGGAATAAAGAAATTTTTTTTTTCGCACAGGGGCCCTAGAGTAAGTTTTCAGTGCAAATCAGTACTATTATTTCTCCAGTCTACTCAGCAAAATGTCGTAATCATTTATTCAGGTGTTCCAATTGAATTATGATTTCGCTCAAAAACGGAGATTAAGGCTAAGTTATCTATCAGATACAGGAATGTTCTTTGTATTCCAAGCATAACACTCACAATTTTTATAGCTATTTGAATACTACAGATGGGTTTACTCGATTAATCTAATTCCGTAATTATTTTGGCATAATGATATTGGTATATGAATAATAATTTATGATTCTTTACTAGAAATGTATTTATAGCTTTAACCAAAAAGGACCAAAATTATCATTTTATCAAAAGGACGGGATGGCTTCGAGAAGTCGGCAATGCAGTATCTCCGGAATGCGTAAAATGTATAAATTGCAGGCTAAAACTCTCTTTATATATATAGAGAGAGAGAGACGGAGAGATAGATAGATAGATAATACATAATTGAAAATATATATATATATATATATACAGAATTATATTGTAACGGTAGTAAAGGTTTTAATACTTTGATATTTTTTCTTTACAATTTTTGAAGTTCAAAAAAGATATGTTACACAGACGAAGTTAAAACCTTCGTTTGTTTGTTTGGCTACTTCTATAAAAATTGCTTTAAACGACATGTAATTTAATTCAACAGTTACAACATAAAATATACCGTTAAAACATAATTGGAAATATACATATTTTCAATTATGTTGTAACGGTAGCAAAAGTTTTAATATTTAACGAAAAGGCTGTTAGCCGAAAAGAACTATTAATTTCGTTTTGGCATTTTGCGTTGCTGAATCACTTATCAAATTGTTCCTATCAAATATTAGAGCCCTGTGTTATATGTAAAGAAATTAAATATTGAAGAAACTGCATAAATGTATGTGTGTGTTTCTCGCCTTGTGATAAAACAACGGTGCTTAGAGCCAACAAATTTTGAACAACTTACGTCTCCACCCGATATAGGCATCCAGAAACACAAATTTGGAGTTCGTTTTATTACCTATTTCATAAAGCATTTATGAGATTTTGATTAAAAAAATTCCACGATTTCAAAGGGAGAAATGGAAACACTGTATGGAAAAACAAAAAAACATTTTTATCTCCAGCGCGCGAGACTGTGTGTCAGAAATTCTATGGATACGCTTATTTCAAAATTATTTTACAATATTGCTGTTAACTGAATTTTATGGTCTAAGCGAGAAGAACATGATATTTAATAAATAAAGGTAACACATAAAACGTTAACAAAACGCTCCTTTTCGCGAAATATAATATTCCGATTTTTCTCTTTAAATATTTTAATTTTAAAAAAGAAATGATACACGGACGAAGCTTAGAAGTTTGTTTCTTATATAAAAATTGTTTTCGAATTGACATTTAATTTTATTCAACAGTAAAGGATTATTTCAGCAAGTTAGCGGCAATAGTATTATTTGTATAATATTTTTATGTATTTCAAGTTCTTAACTTTATACATTTGTTGGTGTTTTCTTTGAAGTTTATAAAATAATCTGAAATTTTCAAATGGCTACTTCGCCCTTCCAATCAGATTTTCAAGTTTCCATGAGATCGAATATGGAAAACTCATAACGAAAAGAATCTAGGGTTGCCTCAATGAAAAAATCAGGTCATCTAGGCAAAAAAATGGGGGGGGGGATACTCCTTTCCTGGTATGATGTCATAGGCAGTGTTAAATAAATAGTATTATACAGATCAATTTATTTTAAGTGCCCTTAAATAAAATCACGAATGCAATTCCTAGAACTTCAAAGCTTACGCTTAAATAATTATTCAAAATATACTTCAATATTGTTTCATCAATTAAAATTAATTATTCAAAATTTCAATTGCAAACATTTCAATAATAACTATGAAATGAGCAGCATAAAATCACTTACTTTCTTGTAAGAAGGACTGTAATAGGAGTACCGATCGTCAGCTTTTCTTTTTCTGTCCATCTCTCTATGACTGATATAAAAAACCGGGGATAAACTAGATAAAGAAGAAATGAACATACATTAATGATCGTATAATTAAACTGAAATAAAAAAAATAAAAGATGAAAATTGTTACTAAAGTTTAAGATAGAATGACTGGTTTCGGTTTTTGCTATGTTTTGGTGATTCTCGCGGGTTATCTGCCTAAAGGGAGGGATGACTTCGAGAAGGACTTCTCAGACAAACTGGCTCGTGTACACGCTCCACATGGGAAAAACAAAAAACGCCCATGCAGCCACTTTGCTCCCGCGATTCGAGCCTCGAAACGAACTACCAAGGTTCAGCGACTTTACCGCTCGGGCGCTGGTGGGTTTAAGATTGGATGAAATAACTGAAGGTGTTTAAGAAATAAGGTTTGGTTTATTTGATCATGGCAAAGCACGACGCGGCTATTTGTCTAAAATTATAGAAATAAGAAACAAATGTGATATATTAGGCAGAAAATAATGCGCAATACATCTTTTGTTGTACAAAGCATTCACATAATTGTTGTAGAATACATAATATTATATAAATATACATAATTCTGTAAGAAATTGTTCCTTATCCGACGTTCATTAAAAATGGCGTTATAAAAGAATGTTACGAATTATGTTAGTTTTCGAAAAATTTCTCAAAGAGTATCCTCCAGATTTCTTATGCGCTGGTCTTCAAACTTCGTTGACTAAGGAAACCCTTAGAACTACGCGGTTTTTTCGGGGAAGCCCATTATATGTAACTTTCTAAATGAATATCTTAAAATACCTATATTAGTCTTCGAAAAATATATCTTTGAAGACGACTGCATTATAAAATACATACTTCATTGCTGATATTTACAGGAATTATTGACAAACATCTTGCTTTCCCATAGTTCATTTCTGTTTTGCGCCACGATAATAATAATGTCTTAACTGTCATAAGAATGACTTAACTATAAAAAATGTGTAATTGTACAGACAGAAATTTAAATTAAGGAAAACAAAAAAAAAAAAAAAAAAAAAAAAAAAAAAAAAAAGAATGGCAAACGTATTAATCTCTATATATAATACTTGACCTATACACATAATATTTTAATTATAAACGTAAGTTAGTCGTTTAGGTACAGAAACATTTCAAATAGGTCAGGATAAGAATAAGAAAAATTAGCCTTACAAAACAAATTTGCAAAAATATCACACACTAGTATAATATTTTCTCGCATAAATTACATAAAATTTTACTCTACGTCAATTATAGCAATTCGGGCAACAATTTGTAATCAGCTATTTTACAAAAAAAGGTGCAAAAGATAACGGGGCAGCACCGGGGCACACGGACACGTCATATAATCCCGATCGAGAAATAGTCCTTGGTTGAAAATGTCAACAATAACTTCGCATTAACATATAAAACATGCAACGATTGTTAAGAATTTTAAATTAGCATAAGGCCGCTCAAAATTTTTGAAAGATCTTCAGAAGGAGAAAAAGGCTAGTTGCTAGAAAAATGAAGGCTAACAGTTCCTACAGCAGGTACGAAAAATTCCACAACATATAACAAGTCATTTATACTACAAACAATGTTTTGAAACATGCAATTAAAAATACCGAAATCCATCAAAATATATAGAATTAATTGTCATCGAAAGATTGAGGAAAATAGAAAAAAAAAATAAATAAATAAATAAAAGGTAATGCGTAAAACTAGTTAACTCTTCCAGGTAAATATGAATAGAAAATTTCTTAAATATCGAAAATAGTTTGTCATTTGGAATGCGGGCTTCCCTAATTTCTGACATTCTTCTAGCTATGGCACGTAATATGTCGATTATGGAGTAAACCCAAAACATGTTTATTCTTTTAAAAACTTTTAGAAATAAGCAAATTTTCTAGAAATATCTGAAATTAATACTATTTTCTAGGCATAGGAATGCTTTTTCAGGCCCTTTTCTCGAATCAAGAATTTATTCCGATTTTTTTGTCTCATTCGTCAGATGGGCGAAAACGTTAAGATTCTCGTGCTTAGTTCTGCCACGCGGTTCTTATCATGAGTTCTTTTCTTCATATTTAAAGAATTTCTAGGGCATAATTTAAAATTTAAATCAAGTTCTTTTCATTATACATTTTGACTGTTTAAAACTCATACCTCTGTTAGCCACAGCAAAAAATAATTTCTACTTCTCAACTAAACATTATATCGAAATCATTAAGATAATTAACTAAAGTAAAAGCATTTTCCGATTAAAATTAACCAAATTAATAGTATTTTTCAGTTAAAAATCTTGATCTATTCGAAATATAACGAAAAAATACTTATCCTAATTATCACATTTAAGACACAGGAAATTAGCATTTTATAATAGTGTTAAAATTCTCTTAATAATAATCAGACCCACATTGTTACAGGTGATCTTATTATCTTAGAAAATAATCAGTTAAATAAATTCATCATTTTTGTCACAGAATTAAGAATTCATTATAGTTCTAATAAAAACTAACTGAACAAAATTAGTCATACCTAAAAAGAATATACTATCATGTAATATTTCTCGAAAATAAGGCAAGTACACTTCCTCAGATTTTCATTAAATAGACATACCAATTAGATTAAAAATTAAAATAATAAAAATAATTTTTAAAAAAATCAGAAGGCTTTTAGATTTTATATTACGCCCAAAAGGAAGTTTTTTCTAACTTTTGCGTGTTAACTTTATTCGTTAAATAAATTTGTTATTCGCACTTGAACCATAAAATTTAATCCAACTGCCAAATTTAATCCATCATAAAATATTTAAAAAGTGCATATCTTTAGAATTTCCAATACACAGGCCCATGCGGCGCTGGAGATATTTTTTCCCCTCTTACAATGTTGCCGTTGCTCGTTTCGAAAAGCTTGAGTTTGTTATCGTTGTTTAAGGTTATCGTTGCTTTTTTACAATGTGAGGAACATACATAGATTAGTTATTATTTAATTTATTTAAGTGGAATGCAAAACGATAATATTTGGTAACAGCAATTTGAAAAGTTAAACGCCGTTTTATAGTACATGAGGCAAAATGCCAAAACGAAATTAATAGCCCTTCTGAGCAAAATGTCCCTTTGGCCTACTAATGATAATAATTTACGAATTATGAAGAGCAATTTAAGAATTTAGAAGTTAATCGAATATTAATAATATTAAATTAAGAAGCATTTTAAAAGCGAAGAACACAAAATATTTTATATTTAATCCGTTTTAAGCCATGTTAAAATTTAAATTGTGAAACTACATTGGAAAGGTAGATTACTAAATAATCTTATTTCTTGCCTCATCTAATCAAAAAAAGCTCTCTGATTTTATAAGGAATTTTATTCTAATAATTTTTAAAATTTATTAAATTTAGTTGATTTTAGAATTCATAATGCCTTATGAGTTAAATGTGTTTTGAGCACTAAAAACACTATTCAATGTCCTCTTTTCAGAACAAAAACCTAGAAATAATATGACTTCCGGAAAATCAACGTGTTTACAAACATAGTTTCCCTACTCATATTGTTTTACAAATAAGCCAACGACAAAATTTGATTAAAATAACTCTTTGATATGACATTATAAACTACTACCGTTTTTTTTTAAATTCGTATCATATTTAAATTCACGTATCTAAAACTAAACTATGTATTATAAATTTACTACAATACTTTATTACGTATCGCATTGTAGCATACAAAAAAATTAAAATCTTGAGAAATAAAGATTTATGGGAATATATAAAGTTTCCGCATGCTTAAAATCTACAGTCACAAATAATTCAGTGAAGTAATGCACCTTACATATAAAAATTACATTACATTATAATTTATCGAGGGAATTATATTAACTGAGCATTAAGTCTTACAATATATTAGTATAGAAAACTTAAAT
Organism: Stegodyphus dumicola; assembly: GCF_044657685.1. Classification (NCBI taxonomy): domain Eukaryota; kingdom Metazoa; phylum Arthropoda; class Arachnida; order Araneae; family Eresidae; genus Stegodyphus; species Stegodyphus dumicola. The sequence continues at coordinate 11,351,360 of NC_140772.1, read as the reverse complement.
TTGTATAAGATGGAGATGAACTTACCAGTTGATGATAAGACTTCAAACACTTAATCCAGATACACAAATATCTCAAGACTGGGAAACTCACACGCCTATGGGCAGAATCCAAATGAAACATCCAGAAGAAATCACCTGAGAATACATACAGATCCAGTGATTTGCTAACCAATAGATAGAGATCTCGTTTATATCCCGTATAGTTGAGGAAATAGCAAATTGTAATAAGCCCAACCCATACATGCCATTGCTAACGATAACAACATAAAATTCCCCCGCCCCTACTAGTAAAATGAAATGCTTTTGTGCGAACGGTAGAGCAACTAATCCTCTGGGGAAATACCTTATCAGCTAAGTCATAACAAAGAATTTTAAATGGACTCTCTTTCACAATCTTTGACAGTATTATTCGTGTGTAGGCCGAAGCAGTTCAAAAGATGAAGGTCAATAAAGTACATTCCATGTACAATTAAACATTACAAACATCGCGAATACGCATAGAAATGGTAATAATTAGTATTTTAGAACATGTGCTATAAAAGGCTGTACATAAATCCTCAATAATAATTCTGTTAATATGTACAAATAGTCACCGATAATTATTGGTATACCAGCTTTAAATTTCGCAGCTATTGGGCACAAAATACAGACCAAAGTACATCAATACCATAAAATTAGCAAAGTCCTTGCTTTGCTAATTTTATATTTTACCTCGGTGCATTTCTGTTTCGTCTACATCAACACGATATTTATCAATAATATTACATAAGGGCAAAAAGTGATCGCTTCGAAGTATTACGTAAATATAGATGAATAAATATCTACAGACACAAGAGTTATTACAAACTCTCTTCAAGATATGCACTTGAAGGAAAAATAAATAATAGCAGGTGTTCTTTACAAGTAGTATTTATGTGAAACATTGTTACTGGAATTTTGACTAACACAGTTAGCCATAGAATCCGACTTTTTCTGAAATAAAATCCTGATTTCAGAAATTTATGAAATGATATGCCTAGCAAATTTTTTAAAACCATTGTAAGATATTTTTTAAATTTAAAGTTTAAAAGTTATTGATAGTTTTCAATCTAGAGAAAAAAAAATTGCTATAGAAATTCGAATTTCCCTTGACATTTTTTTTTTTTTTTTGAATTCTTTTTATAAATGAACACGAGTTAAATATTTGGAAATAAATTATATATTTGTAATATATCTGTTAATATAATAATATTAATATGCATATTATACATATAAAATTAATATACGTGTTAAATATATATAAATATGCTTGAATGTATTTAACACATGCTCATTAAATGAATAACCACGTTTTAAATATTTACAAATATATTATGTATTTATAATATACTTGTTAATATAATAATATTAATATATGTATTAAATATATACAAATCCGTTTGAATGTATTTAACATGTGGCCGTTCAATGAATTCAATTCAAAGTTGTCATTGAATAACCACGTGTTAAATACTTTCAAGATGATTAACATGTGTTAATATAACACGGCAACTCTAAATAGTTTAGGTTAATTTGAACAATCTCTCTAAAAGCCTGTAGTTGTCCTCATTCCCTCAGTTACAATACCTGAGATATAGAGTATGTAGGAACAAAGCAAAAATCATTTAAAAATGAATAATCGTATGGCTTTAATCAAGAAATTTGAGGAGGGACGTAATCATTGCATACCAACAAAAAATAAGGAATCAGAATTTTTACCCCTGAAACATGTGTATCGGTAAGTTTTCTGCCAAGTCAAATCATGGTAGTAATCAAAACAATTGAAATGAAAATTGTTAAGAAAGATTTTATATTAAGAACAAGCAGCGTCTTATAGATTTTTTTGTGTTACCATTGTTTATTAAATATCATGTTCGTCGCGCTTAAAACATAAAATTCAGTTCAATAGTAATATCGCAAAATATTTAAAAGAGTATATCTTTAGAATTTCTGATACGCATTCTCGCGCGCTGGAGATTTTTTTTTTTTTTTTTTTTCCTTCCTTAAGTTTTGCCATTGTTCGCTTTGAAATCGTTGAGATTCTTAATCAAAAACTCGCAAATGCTTTACAATATAGGAAATAGTTAATAAAATAAATTCCTAATTTTGACTTTTATATGCCCATATTCGGGTGGAGACGTATGTTATTAAAAACCCGATGAGTTTAGATATCCTTGTTTTATGTCAATGCGAGAAACGCATATGCATTTATGCAGATTCTTCATTATTTCCTTTCTTTAAATATAATACAGGGCTCTAACATTTAGTGGCAACCATTTAAAATGTGATTCGCCGTTTATAGTGAATCAACGCAAAATGCCAAAACGAAATTAGTAGCCCTTCTGGGCAAATTGCACCTTTGGGATTAATAATGCTTTATGTGATTTCAAACGCTAGACATTGATTTGCATATGGCTCGGAGTTGTATAGGAAAAGCGCTTTGTGTGTACTGGAAAAGATTCATCGACAGTACTAGTTTCTTTCAAAATACCTGCACTTCAACCACATGAATTTGAGAAGTAACTCTTTGACATATAGATTTCGTAAGGGTAATAATCAGATATTTTAATATTTTAAGTACAGTCTAACACCTTCATTGTCTTCCACGACGCCATTTCATAATAAACTCAATTTTACTATATAAGTTACAACCATACTAAGCAAGCATAAGTCACACATTTAACACAGTACAGCATTTAGACTACATATGCCGTGATAATGACACCTAATTAGCAAAGAAATATCATCAGTGAAACAAATATAGCATAAAACTCACATATTAGAGACAACGTAATTGCACAGACCTGGAGTATGTGTTTTTAAGGAATTCATTCAACTTGTTTGTAACGATTTGAAATAATTATAAAGAGAGAATTTCAGATGTTTGTGTCACGAAAATATAAACGATATATTTATAGATATTGCATTGAAGAGATATTAGGTCATTTTAAAGCATCAGATGTGAAAAATGAGCAATACTCTTATAAGGTATTTTCTTCCTCTTTTCTGCATGTCTGCATGTGAAACCTAACCTAAGACGCATTAAGCACTACGATAGAGATACGGCGCTCTAGTAATCAGCGACACTCAAGGCAGACAGGGGCACACTAATTGGTGTACTAAGTGTACGGCACGGGAATTTATGAAAAGTGATTAGGTTCACAGTAGCCAGTTTGTTGTATTTTTCATCATCAATCATATTATTTTCTAAACTAGTAAAGTATTGTTATTGTAATGTAGGTGCTGTTGTAATATCGGTTGTCGGCCGATGACACTTCGGGTTTTGAACAGATAGCTGGATTTTTCGAGGACCGGTACTAGTCCGAGTACGTGCGGGTGAGAAGCACTGCTCTAAATGATCCTAAATGTCTTGAAAATCACGAGGTTGTGCTTCAAAAATCACGATTTGGACGCCCCATGAAAAAGAGGCAACGAATGAAACTGTGACGCTGAAAACTTTTGAACTTCATTTATAAATCATAATAATCAATAGAAGAGAATATCGTGAGCGTTCTCCTACATGTAACTTTAAAAATAATGCTTTTTTGAGTTGTAGCAGCGTAGAATTTTGAGTGCATACTATATTTTGTAAAACGCTGTAATTGTGCTTGTCACTATAATTGCTTTATTAAATGGTTTCAAAAAATTAGATCCTTGTTGTGAATTCTGATTATTTCGAGATTTTAGCAAAGCTATTTTATCATTCATGGATTCGTTTACTGAAAACAGAAAAGAAACCTCAAGGCGAGTGCTCTCCATTTCTTTATTGAACATTTTGGAAAAGTTAGATTTTCAGCAATTACGATCAAATACAAGCATATTGTGGGGAGGTATCTTTTGACTTTTTCTACTGTTATTAACTGGAAGGCTATTTTACTCCTAGTTTAAAACACTTTAGAAATGTCTTTAAAAACTAACCGAATAATATATCATTAGTCACCGTTTTACTAGGAAATGTTGAATAAGCTCTGGTAAGAGCAGGATATGTTCCCGCTGAACATCAGAATACGCAACTAAAACGTCAAACTGAATAACGTCCAAATAAACGACAGTTTGTATCCAGGCAAAAGCACAAATTGCGTCTCGACTTTATGTCAAAATCAGTTTTCAGAGTGCCGTGCGCAATTTCCTACCCATAAATCATTACATTTTGCGCCAAACTCAGTTAATGAATTATTATACGCTAAACTAGATTATTCTGTTAAGGCAAAGCACACAAAGTCCACTATTCTAAGGGAAGAGGTTTCGTCGAAGACGAATTCCTAATACCAACGGTTCCTTATTGTACTCGTTACACATTGGGAAAACCGACAATAAACCTGGATGTTACGCATGGGAGGCATTAGCCTGGATTCAAATGCGGGCCAAATTACTAGTATTTTACGGTCTTTATCACTCGACAAGGAGTGAAAACTACTTGCCAGCAACTCCTTTTCTCATATACAGCAATCCGTGTTAATTTTTACCGATCAAAGCCACAATATGGTAAATAATTTCAAAACCATGAAACTGCACATCGGAAAAATATCCAAGCGATACCGCAAATAGGAAAATTTAAAAAGATTATTTCCTTTTAGTAAAAAGCGGTGGAAATACAAGATATTCAAACAAATATTCATTAGACACGCTACGTACATAGAACCGATGATAGATTCATAAAATTTATTTTACCAAAAAAAAAAAAATATATATCTTAGTGTTCTCGAAGTTTTTACAAAAACACTGGTAAGTCTCATTTAATATCGCAGACCAGAAGAGCAGTTACACTTGAGACTACTAAGAACATTAAGCATAGCGCAATGGAAAGCGGATCTAAAATGCGAAATTTTGTCGGATATCTCAACACTCCGAATTCAGACTACGACTAAACCTACGACTCATAACTGAGCTACAACTCAGGTAGGAAGTAACAATTAGGGAGAGCTAATGCTCTCTCCGGTTTTACAAAGTTTTTATCCGGCCGCCGTGAAATCTCTGGTAAATTCCATTTCTCGAAATTACTGAAGGGTATATTCGGTTAAAGTTACGTCTACAGCTGCATATAGGATCAATTACAGTTATTCACATACAATGTCCCATTAGAGCTATACAGCGGTGGGACCAAAATCTCTCCATATCGTCGCCAGTTTTGGCGACTATTGACGATTTCGCGGGAAATTTAACGACAAAAATTAACTTCCAAAACCATCGTGAGCTTGGCGATATCTCACCAATTTAGGGAGAAAAGCATTTACTCAATTTTAAATAGAATTGCCCTGTATTCTTATTTTTCCGGCAGAGCACCTTCGCTTTGAACATTTCATGTTATATTTATTACATGACAAATATGAAAATTCACATATAATTTCAATAAAAATACTTACATATCTAAAAAAATCGTAAAAATTTTGTCTTTAAAGCTATATGTAAGGTGTAATCCGATCCCCTGGACACCGATGTAATACGTTTTGTTAATCAACAATGATATTTGCAACACTTATAAGCACAAACTTAAATACGATCTTAAAACACACATGTGTGAGAATGGAAGTATTGAATTGTACTTTACTGTGAACACTGTCATTCCTGAAAAAAGAGAAGTTCGCAAACATGCGAAGTGGATACAATTTACATATAATTTCTCCGGTGTAATTAATAAGATGCAGCTAAAAAAGCGCATTCTTCAACCCCGCGTAAAATTTTCTTCAAGCCTCAGGCTAGAATTCTTGCTCCTGCGAACACGATAATTTTCCAGAGAACCCAGTAAGATTTGGGACACTTTGTCGGGAAGAGGTTAATTGAAGGATTCCCTTTTAACTTGCATTAAACGTGTGGAAAATGAAACTGCGTTTACTGCAGAAACATTTTGGGGCGAACGGCAAACTGAAAAACACAGCTACGATTCTAAAAGTTACATATAATATTCTCATAATCACCGCTTTCCCTGAATTTGGAAAAACAGTTATTTAAAAATATTTCTATAATATCCGTTACATTTACATTTTGTGCAGAAAAATTAAATCTTTTATAAAACACATTTATGTTTTGTGCAGGAAAAATTAAATCTTTTAGAAGACATTTGCTTAAGAAGAAACTGGTAGATAAAATTTCGATAGTATTTTTTTCTAAAATGATTATATTTGATCACTTTAAGACGCATTTTTCTTCGAATCAATGCCTGTTACCAAAAATACGGCGAACAAATAGAAAACCCAAAAGAAAGGGCCAGATTTGATCTAAAACTGAAATTATAAATGTTTCAGTTTCTGCTGCGTGCAACACCTGTAAACTATGTTCTCATTTATTACAACTTTTTTCAAGGTTATCAGACATATATTTTGGAGCTACCAACTATCAATGATTATTTTATGAATGGTAATCATCGGAATATTACATATTTCTTTAGATAGAAAAGCAAAGTATTTGTAAGATTCTCTATTGTGTAGGCGGATAAGTTCTTCTTTAATATTTTCATATTTATCTAAATAACTTGGACTCAATTTATCTGTCATCATATGGTACGGATAAATGGTTTTGATATGATAAATCGCTCTGTACTTTGTTGATTCACATTTAATACTATTATTGAATTTAATTATTACTTAGTTCCCGAAGTTTATGCAGTTTTATTTCAGTTCACATCAGGGATCCCCCATTCCTGGATTATTCTATCTAGATCTAGTTTAATCAATTGACAAAGGGACGTATAATTTTTTTCCCTGCAAAAATATGTCATTTGTGATTTTTCGTGATTTATTAAACAGCGAGCTAAGCTTTAAAGCTAAGCCGTATTTTTGTTTAGAATGTTTCGATACATTTCATTAAAGCTATATTTGATCACATTTCATTGAGACTATATTTATTTTTTAACTTATACTGTCGGTCCCGTGGAACGACGCCAGGCAGACGAAAATTCCAGTGCCGGTCCCCAGGAACCGACGCCGGCCACACCGAAAGTTCACTGCCGGTCCCCAGAGACCGGCGCCGCGCTCAACGTGTTAAGAAAATTTCGGGCCGGTAAGTAAATATGTATTTAATTCAAATATATGAATTGGTATGTAATCTATATAGATGATTAATTGCATTTGAGTTCCATTTCGAATACTCAAAACTTAAACACAAAGAACTAGAGCCAGCAGATACATAAATCAGTTTATTGAACGCAATTTAACAGAATCGTTACAGGTGATGAGATGTGGGTAGCTCACTTCACCACAGAAACCAGCAACTCACGATTGATTGGCGTCACAGGAATCAACGCACCGGACGATCTTCAGTCAGTCTATGCACGGAAATTGATGTACACGGTATTGTGGGATTGTAAAGGCATTCTGCTCATTGACGTATTGGCGAGTGGTGCTCCGGTGAAAGCTGATCTTTATTGCGCTTTACTAGAGAACATCTGAAGAGCCATTCAGAACAAATGGTTTGGGATGCTCAGTGCTGGTGTTGTGGTGTCCTACGACAACATCGGACGCATACGGGGAATTCCACAAAATATATGTTGCAGACGTTTCGCTGGGAGATGTCTGACCATCCATCCTATGGCTCCGATCTTGCTGTCAAATATTTCCACGTGTTATTGCACCTGAAGACGTTCTTGTCCGGGCACACTTTACACAGGTGAAATGTTGCAGACAACTGTGACGGGCTGCCTTTCTTCCCAGGCGACAGACTTCTACGACACTCTAATGGTAACCGACGCTATGACAATTGGTACAGTTCCGATATTTCTTATGCTGAGAAGTAGCAGAAATATAGTTGTATCTTTTGCAATAGGTCTTTCCAGGTAATAAGGCTTTGTTTTTTATGGTATGCGGCAAAGTAATTTTTCGGACGACTCTCGTATTGTTTAAATAATCATTATCAAATGAATTAACCTTCATCTAAATCAATATCTAACTCATTGAAATCATCATATATAAATAAATTTCCTTCTAAATCCAATCAACTTCCTCTGCTAAATTTTAATAATCATCTAAGACATCTAACTAAGCATAACTACCCAAAACACATCTTCATGTTAAACCAGCATATATATATTATCATCATCATCGTCATTGAAAACACCGCCAAATTAAGATAAATCATCATCGCTCAAATCAACTAAATAAAAAGCAGTATCATCTAAATCACCACCATCAACAATATGATTCTCATTTGATCATCGTATTCATCACCTCAACCGTCTAAAATCACCATCAAAATTGTTATCTGAATAACCAAGAAAGAAATTATGAAATTATCACCAGATAATTCAAAACCATCATTTAAATAATCATCATGATCGAAATCATACCATCAGTTTAAACCGTCGTATATGTCATCATCACCATTATCATCCTCGTGATAGATAAATCATTATCCGCCAGATCGCCTAAATAGAAAGCAATATCAACCAAATCATCATCTTCTTCATCCTCATTTAATCATCATCGTCTTCATTGTCTAACTCCTCTAAATTATTATATAAATCACTCTCACATCATGTATAAAATCGTCATCAGTCAAAACTGTGTCACCATGAAATTCATCTAAATATTTATTATCACTTAATACACATCGTCATTTTAACCATCATAAATATCGCGTCACCATGACCATCGTCAAAATAAGATAAACCATCATCCCCCAAATCACATCAGTCATTCTTAACCATCCTATGTATCATCTTCATCATCATCATTGAAGTCGTTGTCAAAATAAAAGAACTTCTTTTAAATACAAAGCCCAATCACCTAAAGTTTTATTATCATCCTACTCAATTATTCATACTCTTCATCACTAAACCATATACTCACGATCACCTAAATAAAAAATCATCAGCAGTTAATCTAAATTCTCGTCCTTAAAATACCAGTTAAATTATTTAAATCATGATTTTTTAGTGTTTCGCCAGTGTGCCGTCAAAAAGAGCCAGTTTCATTCAGGTACAGACAGAAGGATATCACCGGAAGTTCACTATCGTTGGTACAGGTATAGTAACCAACCGCCCTCGGGAGATGCCAGAGGCTTGGGTACGTAGCCGAAACCTATGCCTTCTTAGATAACGGGACACTCGGAAGTGACGTAAGAGTTTGAATAACGTAATGTTTCAAAAAGTTTTGTTTTTGTTACAAAGAAAATATTTTTTAAAGTTTCATTTCTTCCGGAAACGACGAATTGTTTTCTTTTTTTTAGGCAACGGCCTCTTGAACCTCTTGAAATCTTGTTTGTAATGACATTAAAAATTTCCCTTTTATCATTAAATCTGTGTTTGTTTTTAATATTTGTTCATTTTGCATAATTTTAATATAAAAATAATAAGCAAAATGCAAAATGTTAATCGTTAAAGAAAAATGCGACAAGAGATATAAAATTAAAAATTAAAAGAGAAAGAATTAAATTTATATATCAAGTTTTACCAGAATAGAAAAAAAAGAGAAAGGATTTTAAAGAATAGAATAGTTGAAGGTGTGTTGAGAGCCCAAAACCTTTCATAAAATGAGGATTTCTGATATTTGCATTTTAAAATTCTCTAAAATTTTAGCTTTCTTAAAACAAACTACAGCTCACAGGTATCTGAAATTTTTATACCTTATTTACTACGTTTCCAAATATTTGCTGAAATGAGCTTTTTGTTATAATCAGTGCTCAATTTTACTACGCGTAACAAAATATTCTGTAAAATACTCTAAAATTTAAAATGATTAAAAAGCTCGTTTCAGGATACTCAGCTAAGTATTGTGATGTTCCTTCCCTTAGCGAAAGACGTTTCCAAAACATTTTATCTGCGTGCGGCGGAAGGCGGTTAAAGGAAGGGAAGTAGTTACGCCGGAAAACAGAGTGGAGGCAAGCTGGTGGGAAGAATACGAGACTTGTGACTTTTGCGGTTGGACCGGCAGTCATGCCGTGTGCAAAGAGATAACTTAAGCTAAATGTATAGTAGTGGTATTTGTTTTATTGTGTATTGTGTAATAAATTAGTGGATAAAGTTTCAAAGCTGATGGAGATTATTTTCCTATTATGGCGAGTGCATGAGAAATAGACGAACCCGCCTCGGAGTTGAAACGGCGCGAGGTCCAAATCGGCGCAGTCGATAGGATAAGATTGTGAAAAGGAAACACTAAATAGTGGAAATAATAAATAAATATGGTCGTAAAAAGTTACTGAAAGTTATGAAATGAAATTCGGTGATAGTTCACGAATGGATCTACGATGTGAGAAGATTTTTATGACGAAAGAAAATGGCGCGTTTAAGGCCATGTGTGCGAATAAATTCATCAGATTTGTGAACGCGTGATGTGCTAAAAGGTTAACAGCCAGTGTGTGGTAAAATGTGATCATCAATGTTCATCGTCCTAGTGAAATCATGAAAAGTTAAATCAGGGGTAACGTGAATTACCGTGTTGTAATCATGTTAAGTTACGTGCCAGTGCAGTGTGCTCATGATTAAAGTTTACAGCGTCAAGTTGTGCTCTTCGTTCGACATTTCCACTATCAGGATCAAAAGTAAGTCCTTCTTAATTTATATATTAACCATATTAACTGAGAAAATTAAATTGGTTTTATGTCTCTTAATAATTAGAATGTCTGTTAATGAATAGAATGTCAGGCGTTACAGCCAGTAGACACTGAGAAAGTATATTTTATATGCAAATGAGAAATTATGGTTCTTTTTTTATCAAGATATAGGAGATATTGCATGTTAAATGAAAGTTAAAATAGTTCGAAAATATGATATCAGAAGTGATTCTGAAGCATTTGATTGTTTACTCAGATTACTAAGCAAGGTCGAACGGACTTGTTTGTTGTCTTGTTTTACCAAAATAAATATGAGAATCTATTATTCATTATTGTGTTCCCTAATGATAGTGTATGCTAAGTGAATAATGGTAGTATTCAGTAGTAATGAAATATGTATGTTTGCCTGTAAAATCAAGTGTTATTATTGTATTGCATATGTAAAGCTGTAAAACGGAAATATCACAGATTAATAAGGGTCTTAAAAGAAGAAATAGCGTGTTAGAAGAATCAGACGAAGTCATAAAAAACATGCAGACTTAAATTAAGTTAAAGGAAATGGGGCTACAGCTAGAAAAGTGTAAGTTTCAGGCAGATGCGGCTAAAAACCGGTTAAAAGAGATGGGATTTATGGAAACACAATTAGAGAGAGAGCGAGATAAAAATTAAAGAATTAGAGCGTAGGAAAATAGATAGAGAAGGAAGCGTATTGGAATCAGAGGAGGATGGGGTTTCCGATTCTAAGAGCAAGGGAAACGATTATTGAAACATTTGAAAATAATGAAAGGAGTTATGATTGACCCACCATCGAAAGCTGAGGAATGGCCGTTCTTTTTACATCATGCTGAAGTGATGTTTAATCTCTATAAAATTTCTGAAGAAGGGAAAATTATTTTGCAGACTTTAAAAACAAAAGTTCAAAGTTTGATCGCGACTCTCGATGAAATGGATTTAAATAACTATATTATTATTAAAGACACAGTATTAAAAATTTCCAGATTCCTCGGAAAAACCGATCGAGGCAGGCTGGTGGGGTGAATACGAGACTTGGTACATTAGCGATTGGACCGGCAGCCATGCCGTGTGGAAAGAGATTACTTAAAGCATGTTTTTCGCGCCTTATATTATGTATATAATTAAATGTATACTATACTAGTGATATTTGATTTATTGTGTATTGTGTACCGTTATGTGTAATAAATTAGAGGATAAAATTTCAAAGATAGAGATTATTTTCCTACTATGGCGGGTGAATAGACGAACCTGCCTCGTGGTTGAAAGAGCGCGAGGTGATAGATATACTTTAATTACGTAAAAACCTTCAAGCCTGTAAGAACAGCAGATTTTCAGAAAAGGTAATCCAAAAATGGCCAATTTATCATTGTCGCTATAGGGTTTCCAATACCCCTTAATAAAAAGAAGTAAAATATTTTTTAAAAAATGACATTTATGGAAATACAAAAAAGAAATATATTTAGCTTATAAGAGTATATAATATTTCTGTAAAATAAATAAAGTGAGCATTTAAAAACAATTTTTTTTAAATAAAAAGCCAAAACGAAATATTTATAGTTTTTAAAATAAGTATTACTTTTGTAAAATGAAAGAAGTTAAAATCTTTTTAAAGTAAAAATAGCGAAAAGAAAAATTTAAATTAAAGTTTCACGTTATTAAAGTTAAATACTGAAGAGAAAAACATTTTTGACACGAGAAAGGGAAAATAAAAGAATTTTAAAGTCAAAATTGCATTTACACAAGTTGCAACTTTGATAGAGATTCGCGTTCCTTTAAGCCTCGGGCGTCTCCCTACGACGGTCGGTGACTATTAAGCTTGTTATTGTAAACTGGCTATTCAAATTACAGTCGGTATGCGCAAAGGGGGCCTGAATCTTCATCCTGAAAAATAAAAAAAAAATATTGTTACATATCACAGAAAAATATCAGTTAAAATGATAATTCAATTCTGAGTCACAAGCATGAGAATATTTGAGAAGATTATATGGCATACGCAAATAACCAAAATGAAAGGTACTCGAAACGGATGACTGTGCACTGTCTGCAAAATTTCAAACCGGATCTTGGTCGTTTGTGGTAGGCATTCACTTCCAAGTACAAAATGTTTTGAAAAACGTAAATGTTTGCGCTTTGGTACTTTTAAATTTAAAATCATTTGTTTTGTAAAAATTACGAAGCCTAGCTCTTCATATGTTTCTCCGACACTCATGATTTTATGAGGAAAACGTTTGCTCTCGTTATGAAATAATTTTGAACATAAGTATCTCCGTCTGATTTCGATGGACATCAGTCAATTGTTTTGTGATTTATTTCTTATAACCAAAACGGAAATTTCCGAAACAGAAGTCTAGGTATTGGAGGAAAAAATAATTAGTCAGATTTCGTAATTTGTGCAATAATAACCGTTTATTATTCGAAAAGACAAAACGTTGCGTCATTTAAAACATATTATTAATTGAAGTATATCCACGGTTGCACAAATAAAGAGCGAGTGAATATTTTGTGGACAGAGCGTGTAGTATATGATGAAATGCATATGCAGTAGAAAAGTGCCTAAAATGGCGTAAATGGATAAAACGGCTGTTGTGGGAGTAAAATCTTGTTTATGATTAAATTTTAAATTAGTAAGTTATTTATTATGATATAAATAGTAAAATATAGATAACTGGTACTTTTATTTTCAGCTTTTTGGAAATAAACTCATTACGCAGCGTGCCAAAAGAAAATAAAAAGACTTCTTTCAAAATTTAATGCTTAACGTTCATTTTTGGAAATGAAAATATCAATTAACAATAGACAAAACTCTTCCTTGACCTTGCAAATTATTCTAAAAATCATTGACTTCCTATAGCTGGTAAAAACCTGAAATCTCTTACTAAATTTGGCATGGAATATGCCAATAAATTTCAAACGTAAAAATGTGCGCCATTTGTTTTTACATAAAAATTTCTCATATAAATAATTCTTGGATTAGACTTTTTTTGAAAGGTATCCCAAACGTTTAAACTGTTTTCTGAAAACATTCATTTGCTATTGAAAAGTTTATAAATATAACTTGGTTGAGTTTTGAATAAATGAAATTACAACTCATAACCACATTTTTGGAACATTTTGCATCCGAAAACGTAATCGCATATAAATCAAGTTGTTATATCGCTTAATTACAATGCATCAGGCCTTCAGTAAATAAAGAAAGCAATAAAATACACATGGTGGTTTGGCAATACCAAAAATATCATATGCTGCAGCAGCTCTTCTTGATTATTTCATACCTTAGGAAGCACGAGCAAATACGAGTGGAGGAAACATGAAATTTTACGGTGAATTTTGCGCCAAAGAATAAATCTGCATTGCATAAAGAAGTAATGAAATAGCTTACCGTCGGCGAAAGTGTTGGAAACTGCATTGTAGAAAATCCCCATCATCGCTAGAATGAATTAATTGTAACAAGAAAAGCGTACGTTTCTTTGACTTCAAAATAGAAAAAATGAATGAAAATGGAAGTGAAAACTCTAAAGCAAACTGAGTTTGTGTATTCGATTTACTTCACGGAATAATTCAGTTCTCCGAGAAAAAAAGGCAACATTTTTTCAAAGGCTTCGGAAATATAGAAATAAAACTTTGATGAGTTTTTAAAAATATGTAAAAATTTATTTACTATCACGTGTTGCAAATATGGATGTCATTCCTGTAGTTTTGATATAGTAGGAGATAAAGAAACAATGATATGAAAGAAAAATAACGGTTAACATAAAATCAATAGGCCAACGAGAAATCTCAACTCACAGTACTGATCTCCTGCTTAGCCGACCGTACGAAATTAAAATCCCATCGATATCTTTAAAAGAAAGACTTTGCTGAAGTGCAGTTTCCCGAAAGTGTTTTCATCCGTATTCACGAGAAATGATCGGCTGAGAAAAATGTCGTGAAACTGTGGATAAGAAATATTTGGCAAAAGCTTCCTTTTGTCTCAGATAATCAAGAAAGTCCAATACTTTGGGACATGTTCAGCCTCCATCTAACGGATAACACAAATATGTTGTTGAAATAATGTTATACAGATATGACAGTTTATCCAGGCGGATTATTGCCATTAGTTCAGATATTAGACATATATGTCAATATATCATCTATAGAATATTTTAAACGTTAGTGGAATACTCGAACAAAAGTGAAGGTGAAAAAAACAATTACAAATGGAGACCAAATACGTCATTCCAGTCCATAAATAGTGTGTCAGTAGATAATAAAATCCACGGAATAAAATTAAACCCGTTTAATTTATGTGGTATATCTGACGGTCTAGATGAAATGGAAGATGATTATTTATCTGTGGATCAGAGAAAAAGTGACGGCGAAAATGAAACAGAATTCGATGATGTGCTTGAAGGTATAACTTAAGCCGAATATGAGGAACTTGGATCTATGGAAGTATGGATCAGATGTGAAGGTGAAAATGAAACAGAAATTTTATAACGAAAATCTTTTTAAGTACATAAACTGTGTTATTTCTTTTAAATAAAAAGAATTTGATTACACGCAGAAATCTAATTTTTGTATGCTCACGTTTTCCATATTTCCAAACATAACATTTTTATAGCTGGCGAACAGCGCGCACCTATAAATTTCCATTTTACATTTTGTTTAAAAAGTGCGTCTTATACGCCTGAATATACGATAATAAACAGAGTTGAAACTTTAGTGATATGGATATTTATATGCTTGCTGAACCATTATATTCTGTTTTTTTGCCTTCTATTAGTTTACAAATGTTTTCAAAATTTCGATGTTACGTTTTTCGATCTTTGTGTTGAGAAAAGAGATAATGAATTCAAATTTTTATCTCGGAAAACAAAATTCTAAATCAGATTTCTAATGAAGAAGTGAAATTTTCTATAGCTTTACTTTCCCGATTATTTAAAATTAAGAAAAAGAACTGATTTGGGTAACCAGAATATTTAGTCATTCAGTATCTATTGATGGGAATGTATATGAATAGTACAAAAATAAGATAAAATTACGTTTCGGTTTGTAGGCCTTACATTTCAAAATGGTTTTTATACATCTTAAAGCGCATAGCAAAAGATTAGGCTCTCAACCGCTTTTTGAGTAATAACATCAGAGAATAATTCTTAAAGTTACAAGGTTTTCAAATAATCCATTCCTTCAAAAATAATCTATTGTGTTAAGATAATGTGTTTTCGAGGGCAGAAAATGAAACAGAACGGCGAGATCCATCAGAGTATGATCCTGTAATGCTTTAACAAATCTTTCGCAGTCTTAAGTAATAGAGAAATGTGGTAGAGCTTCATCTTACACTATAGTATTGTAGTCAGATTATTTATATTATATGACTATGTGTCTCTATTCGATGTGTGGGAAAAAAATGTCTCCAACAGGTTTATATATACGATACCATTCAGATAAACGCAAAGGAAAGCAACATTTCCATCTAATAATATTTATTTTATTTTAATTATACCATTTTCTAGTTAGATAATCAATTTGTGAGCAAGAATTTGTATCGTAATAGTGAATCATATTGCTGCCAAATTCCAAATATGAAAAACTAAAGCTCACGAATCACAAACCGAGAGTTTCTGTGAGATTTGTGAGGTGCGAAGGAATCTCAATTTTGAAAGAAATCGAAATTGATATAAATTCGCTTTATAACATATTATTCAATTTATTTATCTAATTATATTATGATTCTGATTTAATGTATACACATATTTTAAAAGTTATCTTTTTCGCTCATTTCAATTTGTAATCTTGAATTTTTACACTGGAAAAATCCTGAGTAGAGACGGAAACTGTGGTATGTCAAACTACATTTAAACAAGGTGAAAGCAAATTAAAAGCTAATGTACATACTACAATAGCTTTTAATTTGTTTAGAATTATAATCTTAGTAATGCTACTCAAGCTGATTAACACATAATTAAAAGCGGACAAACATTCCTTTTTGAAAGTTTCTTTGAATCTTGATATAAAGTTCTATAAATATCTGCAGTTGGATAAGACAGCTCAGGGTCAAACAAATTTTAAAAAGAATAATTATTTAGAATATCACTAGTGGGTGTATGAATGAAATTTTTATAAATTAATTTCATGAGTTCCATTTTGAAATATAAGCCGTGCAATATTTATTTGCACAATTTAGAACCAGTAGCACAACATAAATTTATTGTTGAAAAATACTGTCACGTGTAAAGCTATGTGTTAAAAAGTCAATAAACTGTGACTTTCCAGGTAAAACCGGAAGACCTCGCAGCCATGAAAGGCACTGAAAACATAGATCTGAACTACGAAAGAGTGTACTTAGTTGCTGCTAAAATAATGCTGATATCTT
The DNA here is from genome assembly GCF_044657685.1 of Stegodyphus dumicola. NCBI lineage: Eukaryota > Metazoa > Arthropoda > Arachnida > Araneae > Eresidae > Stegodyphus > Stegodyphus dumicola. The sequence goes on along the minus strand of NC_140772.1, from coordinate 11,334,493 downwards.
AAAGTTAGCATGACTAATTACTAGCTAATAATATAGCAGTAGTTACACTTACCGAGCAAAATATTATCAAATGCTGTCCATATACTAAGAATACCATAAAGTTCTTGATAATAAAAATGTTGTTGATAATAAATTTTGGTAAAATGAAGCAGGTATATGATTTATTTGTTCTATTTTTCTTTTTCAGGTCTTGCTTCGTTTGGTCATTAAATTAATCGTTCTACAGTCGTTATCGAGTTCTGGCTCTTTTCGCAGTTCATCCGGTTTCCTTTTCGGGTTTTACAGTTCTTTTCCGGTTCCAGCTTGTTTTGCAGATTAGGATTCTTTTCCGTTTTTTGCTTCTTTTCCAGGTATTGCGTCTTTTCTGACTCGTCTATATTTTCCAGTTCTGGCATCTTTTCCAGCTCTTGCTTCTTTTTCAGTTTTTGCATTTTTTCCAGTTTCTTCTTCTTTTTCAGTTCTTTTTTGTTTGTTGTTTTTTGCATTTTTTCCAGTTTCTTCTTCTTTTTCAGTTCTTCTTTGTTTTTTAGTTTTTGCATTTTATCCAGTTTCTTCTGCCTTTTCAGTTCTTCTTTGTTTACTAGTTTTTGTATCTCATTCAGTTGTTTCTCCATTTTCAGTTCTTCTTTCTTTTCTAGTTTTTGAATCCATTCCAGTGTTTGCTTCTTTTTCAGTTCTTGCTTCTTTTCTAGTTTCTGTTGCTTTTTCAGTTTTTGTTCGTTTTTCAGTTCTTCCTTCTTTTCCAGTTTTTGCTTCTTTTTCTGCTCTTGTTTCATTTTCAGTTCTTGCTTCTTTTCCTGCTCTCGCTTCTTTTTCAGTTCTTGATTCCTTACCAATTCTTGTATCTTTTCTGATTCTTGCTTCTTTTCTAGTTTTTGCATCTTTTCCAGCTTTTGCTTCTTTTTCAGTTCTTGCTTCTTTTCTAGTTTTTGTGTCAATTCCAGTTTTTTCTTGTTTTTCAGTTCTTGCTTCTTTTCCAGTTTCTCCTTCTTTTCCTGTTCTTCCTTTTTATTCAGTTCTTGATTCTTTTCCAGTTCTTGCATCTTTTCCGGTTCTCGCTTCTTTTCTAGTTCTTTCTCGTTTTCCAGTTTTTGCTCCTTTTCAAGATCACAAGGAGGGTTTTCCAATCTACAAAATAATCAGTGTATCTTTATTTCAGTAGTAAAAAAGTGAAAGTAATGCAACGACGATCACGTTTAACATGTACAACACTTCCATATTTAGATACTATATAACACTTTTGGCTCAGTTTCATAGGAAAAATCTCCCCGTAGATTTATTGCCTGACAGAATGTTTTTCTACAAAGGGCGAATTTGTTGCTTTCATTGTTCTGACGTAAAGCCGAGCAGAGAAGTTAAAGCATATGGCGTGATTTGTATACAATAATCGACCTCCACGAATCTCACGTAGAGCGTAATAATTTGCAAAGTTTCAGTGCCTTACTTTTTACTTAATTTTTACATAAGTTGAAATAATAATAATAGTAATAATAAACAGGTGGCTTAAAACAGAGGGAAACAATGGCGAAAATTGCAAAATAGGAGGAAAAATGAAACTGAAATGAAAAATAAAACAACTACAAACAAAGGATGGAAAAAGCATTTTAGAAGATATACACGTAACGTGCTTTCTGAATCAGCAAAACCTGTATTTAAACGAGTATAAGTTTGAGAGCTTTGGATTCATTTAATTTTGAATCAATTACTATTTCTTACGCATGCCGGATATTTTAAATTTCTTCAATTTTTGTATAATTTACTTACGTATTTTGTATTTTAATCTTTTCTTATTATTATCCCAGTAGAGGTAACCTTACACATAATTAAAATATCTCCGAGTTTCCTCATTTAAATTATCTTTCTCTCAGATCAATCTCTTTGCATCGATGGCTGCACAGGTTCCAAATTTTCTCTCGTTATTCCGACTTCGGAACATATTGCTGGTCTATTTCGTCGTCCAGCAGAGCAGCACTAGGATTTTTGCCACCATTTGTTTTCAATTGAAAAATTTATTCTCATTCTTCAGTTGTTTTCTTAAAGTTTTATTATTTATACAGGAAGAAAGAAAGAAATCAAACAAAGCACAACAAATTGGGAAAAGAAATATCTGTTTTCTCCTATATTTATTGTTCCCTGTAATTTCTATTGCCTGTTCCATTAAATTTATTGAAGGAATATTTGCTAAGTCTTTCAAAATGTATTTCCTAAATCCTTATGCGAATTAAACCTTTCTGAGTGTTTCGGCTACACTTTAATGGATTTTACAATTTACTATTTGAATATTGACATCTGCCTATGCTGAAATATTTTCTCCATTGACCTCGAAAAAAGAAGAATTAAAGTTCCAGGAGATTTTACAAAGAAGGACACATATTTCTTATTTAAAGAGCAAGAGGATTAAAAAAAAAAAAAAAAAAAAACATATTTTCGGATGGGAATATGTAGCATTTTAAACACCGTGTTTGTAAATTTCATCATATAGTAGCAACTCTTGAGTCATAAGTAATTATGCACATATATGAGAGAGACGACGATGACGAAAAATGAAATGGCAAGACATGGCCGAGGCCGGTACAAACAACACAAAACACAAGAAAGAACGGACACCAGTTATGCTTAGCACAAGAGAAATTAAAAAATAGGAACAAAATTAGACACTTATGGACCTCAAAGAAGGTGTTCGAAATTACGACCTTCACCCTGATGCAGGTATCACATCTCTCGCACATCGAACATAAGATGTTCTGGAAAATACCGTGCATCCCCAAGACTTTCCCAGCAGCTGCCACGATATGTGCCACAAGTTCCTGTGTGACAGGGGTTTCGTGCACTAATGTGTTGACGTACCTCGAGAGGAAATGTAATGCAAGTGAGGTCTCGTGATCTTGCTGAACAATGCACTGGACTACCCCTGCGAACCCCATGTTTAGGATACACTCCGAAGGGACTTCAGAATACTTTCTTTGATGACGATCCCCTGTTTTTGTTCTTATTTCTTAGTTTCCACTACGCTAAGAATAATAAACAAATACCTTTACACTGTTCGTACCCTATTTTTCTTGTGTTGTTTCTCGTCACTATGGCGCCAGGAAAGCGTTTCCGACCATGCATTGCAATAAACGTTTCTATATATACGGCAGTTGGTTTGTTCCCCTTGAGAAGTCAACTAATTTCTGATCAATGACAATGATTACATGCTTTTAATTTAATTTTTCCTTTTACAATTGAAATTTTGTTCTTCATGAGGATTTAATTCCAGTCCCCGTTAAAACATTATTAACAATTTACTTTCAAGTTACTTCAAAACATCTTTCAAAATATAACTTACCAGTATGTGTTCACTATTTTAAAATAGTTCTACTTTAATTAAACTTAGGAGATAATATAATCAATTAATCAATATTGTTTAGGAAATAAATTATATATATATATATATAGAAATTGTAGTAAGCTCGCCTAAAAGTTACCAGGAGCTGTGGCTCCAAAAAGTTCAACACGTTTTAAGAAACAATGTCATTGAACGGTGAGAAATATGTTACACGAGAAAGGAAAAAAACACAGTAAAATACTCAGCGTTGGAAACTAGTAAAGGCAAAAAATACAGTAAAATACCCATGGATGTGCCATTTGAAAAATTAATACATATGAAAATCAAACCAAGTAACAAGTAAAACATTAAAAAGACAAAATCAGTTAAAAATAGAAAGCGGAAAATGTTAAATTAGCTGAACTCGACTTTTAAATTGGCTTTTCAAGGGAAATTTCTGATTTGAACGTCGAATCAAGCTAACCCCATTACGCGTTTCGCCGAAACAGACAATTGAAACTTTTTCGCTACAAAATTTTTTAATTTAGACAAAATGTTTGGAAAATTTATTAGTCTCAATTCTCTGTTCCAATTTCCCGACGCGTCCGCACAAAACGACACATTAAGGTGTTAAAATATGTAAAAAACTATTCCGATTACATCTAAAATCAAGACTAAAATAAAAATAAAAATAAAAATAAATAGCGGTCTGCTATTAGTCCTAAATATACAAAAAAATACGGGTTGGGCCTGCAAGCTTAAAGATTTATAATTTTATAGATTATAAATCTTTAATCTGTAATGAAATCTGTAATGAAATTTAAAAGAAAATTAAGATGAAAACTAACATAGCGGGTCTTGCTAAGACCAAGAAAAATAGTGTAAGAAAAGAAACAGAAAAAACTGACCTGTGGCGATGCAGAGCTCTCCCTCTTAAAACTAAGTTGAAAAGTATTTGTAATTCCCTTCTGTGTACTTCAGTCGTGTAACGTAAGTAGGGGGGAGCGATGTTCTGTGGGCATCAGCCAATACGAAAAGATTGTCCGTTAGCTGTAACTCGTCTCTAATTTTCGAAGGGAGTCGGAAAGATCGGAAAAACGGGAAAAGATTTCAAAATGGCGTCAGTCATGTAGTTGGAAGAAAAAATTGTTACTGAAAGTGAAAATGGCTAATTCAGCTAAAACTACTAAACTTGGCCACAAAAGCAAGAGTAAAAGGAAAAAACAGCCATTTGTTAATAAAAAGTCCTAATTCTTCAAGCTAGCGGGCGATCAAGCTACTATGAAAAACGAAAAGGCCTGATTTGTTAATAAAAGCAGTAAAATTGGCCATTTTGGTCATACAGTATTGTACTAACTACCTTGCTTGTTATATATATATATATATATATATATATATATATATATAATCGTATATATATATGTTACCGTGAAAGATCGAAATTCGAGAATGTCGACTTTCACCGGAGAATGTCAACATTCACCAAATACGTCGGTGAAAGATCGAATATTGCATTACATTCTTGTACATTCGGACCCTCACCGGTGTATGTCGACAATCACAGATATGCTCTGGTGTAGGTCGAAAAGAGAGGAGTGTCCTAATAGTTTAAGTTGTTGCAATAAATAAGATTTGAATCATGTAATTTAGTAAGTTTTTAACTTCTATTATTTTCCTTTCTCATTTTGAATGTACAGTGTGTTTCAAGTTCTTATAATCTTAAGTTCTTATTTTAAGTCTCAAGTGCGTTTTCTCGCGACCGAATTACGGAGAAGAAAATATAATATTCTTATGTGTTCAACATTCACCATTAGTAGATGATGAATGTCGACATTTACCGGTATTTGAAAAAGTCAGAAATAAGAGAATTTGGAAAATATTTCGGACATACAACAAGCGACTATATGAATATTGACATTCACCGGTGAAAGCCGACATTCTCCAGATTTCGGTGTTTCACCGTAACATATATACGATAAACATATATATATATATATATATATATGTATATGTGTGTGTGTGAATTAATGTTAGGAATTCTGATCGCACATATTGATCTATAATGCAGAGCAAATTTGGCAGATGAATAAGATAAAATATTCAGACTTATTTCAATTCACATTTGCGGCCCCAATTCATTTGAAATTCTAAACTTACCTATTTCTAGAATATTTATATTTCTCATTTTGTTGGAATAGGAAGAAAGTAGCACGACGCCGTGTCAGCGGTGACAGAGATAGGAAAAATGTGCATAGTTCTACAATATTGTGGTTTAGTAAGAGAAATATTTGATTTATCAAATTTTATATTCCCACTTAGCTAAGTCATCATCTTTAACTGAAATCATGTGATGGGGATGTATGTATATATATATATACATATACATACGCATATATTTTAATTAATTAATTTTTATTTTTTAATTTGTTATTAATTCAAAATTATTTAATATTATATATTAAAAAATAATTGCTATAGAAAGTTAGAATCTCGAAATTTTTATTATGTTTGATGAGTACATTCTCAAAACTCGAGCTAAATAATATTATAAATCTCTGTAAATCTAGAAATATATAGTCTAACAGAAACAGCTGAAGAGAACAATTTAGATTAGTTTTGTTTCGAATAGAGTATGGGATGGATTTCAGTGTTTACTTAATTTGTTTTACATACATATATATATGTATATTATTTATAAACATAAAGTCCTTTTTGTCTTTGTTACTCTAATTATATCAACTATTTGACACTTACTTCTCATTCACAAATTTTGCAAACTGGCCCTTTAAGGGGACTCATACACCTTAAACCTCTTATGATCTTCGAATATGTGACTGTTGCAAGAATTGGGATATTTTATTTATTTTAAAAGCAATTACTTCCAACTTTTTACATCTGACTACATAATATAGCTGCTTTAGAAACTACTAACCAGAAAGTTTGTGTTGCCACAAATATGTTTGTAATTTAATCCTCTTTGTGGTAAAATATTTCGCCATGTTTCCACCTTGCGCGCATGATATTTTAAAAATGGCTAATGGTACATACTTGAAATTGGATGGAATTCTTTATATGGGCACTATTTTCGAACTGAACCAACAATCTGATGAATATTTTAATATTGAAAAATTTTATGGACGAAAACATTACAAATTTTTTTAATAAAATACATTTATTAACTCAATTTAAAATAAAATAAAAATTTAACACGAAATTTTTAGAATTTTAGGTTCACAGTAGTTTCCAAATGTTATAAAAGCTATATATTAAATATGGAATTAAATTATGAAACAGAATGTTTTAAACTGTGCGCGCAAGTTGGAAACACGACGAAAAATGTTGTCACAAAGGGGATTAAATTATAAAAATATTTGTGGCAACACAAACTTTATGATTACTCTTTCAGAAAGAAGCTATATTATGTAGTCAGCTGTAAAAACTTGGTAGTAATTGCTTTTAAAATAAATAAGTTATCCCAATTCTTGCAACAGTCACCTATTTGAACATCTTATGGGTTTTAAGGTGTATGAGTCCCCTTAAACACGTGTATTTTGTATATTAGCTTGCTTTTTAGATATTTCATTAGTTAATGCAATAAAGATCCTCATAATCAAAAGGTATTACAATAAATTTGAATTCTTCACAATGTTATTTTCCAACTTAAACATTTATAATCTTTTTTTGTAATGAAGGAATGAAAAAAACTTTACGCTTTATAAATCTGAAAACGTATTATTTTTCAGACCAGCGTTTTTGTCAAAAAATTATTGAATGTATAATTAAACTGGACCTGAAACATTATGTTTTGTTTTATTATTATTTCCAAAATGACTTACGTCTCCGATACGTGTTGCAATCTTAAACATTGGGGATCCAATTCTTCTAGTAATTGTTCGCTGTAGTATATTTCTGCTTCTCCTCCTTCTTCTTCTTCAAATATACGTCGATAATTATTTGCGCTGAAATATTTTTATTTTATTAAATATATATGTTCATATGTTTGAATTCATTAATTTAATAAATGATTACTTATACTTTTTTTGTCAAAAGTAGTAAGTTACAGTTTGCGAGCATCTATACAGATTGTCAAAGATTTTTAAAGGCGCTATGTTCCACGAAGAAAATATCTTTACTTATTCAAAATCTTCAAAAAACAATAAATATGGAAATGAATATTCGTCTTATTAGCCTAAATTCCATTATGAGGATATACAGGTATAATAAGAAATGAAGCTGCTGGCACCAGCAGATAAGGATGCCATATTAAAAGGTCTGGTTGATATCTATCATCTCAGATTAAACCTTGCAATCAGGAAAAAAGTTTCCAAACACGTTTTAATAATATAACAAACAGGATGGGACGAGGCAGATACAAGAAGATTGCTTCACGGTTACTTCCCGCAAGTATCCCTATAAAGAATAATTTTTTTTTTCTCCAATTAGATTGGCAACAAATCATGGAATGTTTCCATTTTATTTCCAGAGATTCTTAAGAAGGCACGTAAAATGCGAGAGAGAAAAACCTGCAAATCTAGCAAAACCTAAGCTTTATAAATGGCACTCTCCATCACTTTCCATTCTTAGAAAAATTAACTAGGATTTGCATCAAAAATTCCAGAGAAACCTTTTTCTATAATATGAAGTGTGTGTCTGCACCTCAACAATTTATGAAATATATTATTGAAAATGAAGGAACTGCGATTATAAGTATCTAATCATATTACAAGAGTGAATAATCAAGTATTTAAGAACGAATAAAATTTTTAAACGGTGGCTTCCGTTGACCAGGCTGATCAAATTTCCAGTCGAGCGCGATTAATCAATGTTGGGGCCCTCAACCTGATGGCTGCGTATGCTGAGCCGATGACTAATCAATTGTTTGCACAATTTCCGCACAGGATTAAAAATTGCCTTCCTACAGACTTCTTCACTTAACGGGCCATGCGTTCAAAACATAGATTTACACGTTAACTCAAATGTATACAAAATTAGGGAAAAAAATGAAGTATTAAACGCACAATATCTCTTCGGATCGTCCTATGTTCCTGATTATTACATCTCCTGAAAACAATTTAATACCTTTAATTGTTTAACACTTTTCAGCTGTTGACTTCAATAAATTTATGATGTTTGGTATTTCCTTTGTTTCCAGCAATACCTAGTGTCCTTTGCAACGAAAATTAATATGAACTTTTGTAATTAGGAAATGATTTAGATGAAAAATTAAATCGGACTGAAGTTAATGTCTCGGTTGTTTCCGTTAAAAGAAGTTGGTGCTTTCCTAATTCGAAAAACATTATCTCCATATATATACATAACATACATGTAATTAATTTACACACTAAAAAAAGGATTCTTCACATGGTATCTTCAAATGGGTAGATACAATAGCTTAAAAACAAGTGTCGGACAAAAGCGGAGCTGCAAAGAGCGATTTGTTGTACTGATCTTTCCGTTTAAGTAATTATGTTATTCGATGCATGTAATTTTGTTGAAATTCGTGTTACAAATTGCTTTATTCTCTGATGTAGAAGGCATTATCCCATATTTTATTCAGAAGATTTAAATAACGGTTTCGATCACAATACGCAGCAGTTACTAGCAAAATATCTGGATCAGTGACTTTTTTGACGTCATTAAAAACGCTTAATTACAGGACCATAGTACAATTCCCAACCCCCCAACCCGAGGAGTATAGCGATATACAATAGTGACGTGATCGAAGATGCTTTGGAAATAATCCTTGTCATCGCATATTCTATTTAAGTAATCATAGTCATCAGCTTTTAATATTCGTTGCAAATAATCATTGTCATCGAATAATCATTGTAAAGAATCATTATCATCGGATAATCATTGAAAATAATCTTTGTCATTACATAAAGGGGCATAGTAGCTGATGTATAAAGAATTGTACTCAAATTCTAATCAAAAGAATCGAATATGTATTGCAATTTATCATATGATCATTATTTACAGCAATGATTCTTAAATGATTTCGACCTACGGCTCCTAATGACGCCGCGGAAAACTTGCGCAACATTGACAGAAAGAATATTTAAAAATACAATTAAAGCTTGAAAGCTAGGGAAAATATCTAAATTTACTTTCCTTTTATTTGAATGAAGCTTAATGTTTTTAAAGGAAATTGAATATTGTAAACAGAAATCAACAATATAAATATGTGTGGGTTTTTGCCTCTTTGTTTTTTTTTTCTTCGTAACATCATATCCTTCGGAACGGGTGGGGGAATTTGAGTTTGGAAGGAGGTACCCTCGGATTTCAAAAATTCATGGTAAAATTTGTCGACTATTGTTATCTTCCTACGACTATCACTCGAGATATTATATAAAATTTCTTAAAACGCTAATTTTTCGCATTCATTTTTCCAAGTGGCGGAAGTCTAGCGCGCTGAAGATCAAAATGCTTTATTTGGGAAAATGTTGGCCCTTCTCACTTTCAAATCGTAGAGTTTGTTTAAGAGAAATTTTTAAGTTAAAAAAAAATATGAAATAAATAGTATTGCCAAACGTGAAAATTATTGTTATTATTATTTACGGTTATATTCTGAAGTTGAAGAAAGCACGTGATTCCATATAACGTCATTGTATGTCGAAAATCATTCGTTAATGTCAGTATTTTAAATGGATAGCTGCTTTTGGCAACTTTTATGTTTCACCTTTAGATACGTGACACGATATGCTATCGCTATGCTAATTCTTTTATTGAGATTTTGAAAATTTGTTATATAAAAATAAATTTAAATCATAACCTCAAATGTATTACCTGAAGTGTCAAAGGTCTTTGTTTCCTGACATGGCAAGAAACATTTATTTACGAATCGCTGGTTGCTTGGAAAGAATGAATACATTTCCTTCATAATAAAATGTTTCTATGCATTTTATGCTACTCTAATTTTATTTATAAAAAATTAATTTCTTTTATTGTATAGTTCCTTTCTGAGTAGAAGTTTAAATTTCTGTAGGCATTTAACGTATTTTAGATGCAATGTTACTTTACTACAGTTACATATTTTTTTTTTTTTCAATTTACTAAATGTCTGAACGCAAGAAGACAGCACAAATGTTACAGCGAGCTACAGAAAAATGAAGTAAAAACACTAGGAGACTCAGCAGGCAAGTACAAGAAAACTTGCGTACTTCAAAAATGAATGAAGATACAACTAGAAACTCAGCAGGCAAGTATAGTGACAAGAAAGCTTATGCATTCAAGAAACTGAAGAAGAAACGAATAGGAGTTCCAGCAGACAAGCAGCAACTCAAGAAACTTCGCGTGCTCAAACTGTATCAGAAACTAGTAGAAGACACACAAGACATTCAGAAAACCAAGAAACAATGCGTGCTCCGGAAAGGAAAGCAAAAGCGAAACGGATGCCCATTAAGCAAGTGGAACGTCAACAGAATATGCGCGATGAAGAGAAGAAGTTGCAAGTAAACGAAGGATACAAGACTCTCCGCGTCATCGTCAGATTCCACAGGAAATACCAAAAGAGCTCAAGAACCTGCATAAACAACTCAAGACGCTGCAGATTACGGACAATTTCGGTTCGAAGAGGCAGAGCTTATACAAGAAAACATGCTTCGCATGAACGCATCACGACATACACGTAGTACTCTTCACAATGCAGGAAGTTTACTTTGAGCAACACACTGTATACATAGAGCTCGTAGACATATATAGTAAATATTTTGCTTTGTCAACAGCCCCCTAGTAAAATGTATGAAAATTATATTGACATCTCACAATACCTGAAAGAATTTTTTCTATTTACTCCTTCATTTACTATTTTCTTAAATTTTTTATCAGTATTCCTATCTATATATTATAGATATCAAAATCAGAAACATTTAATTAATTATCTTTAAATGTATATAAGTGATGAATACTTCTCCCCTGTTCATATCGAAACAACACGATGTAATTGTAGATAGCTAGAAAGTAAAATGTATTCAGCAGGCTGGCTGTACAGCAAGCGACATTTATAAATGGTGATAACACAAGAATGTTATATAATGTTATATACTGGCAGAGTTTTAAAATAAGAACGTATACATCAGTGTTTTAAAAATACGAATTTTGCATCAAACTGCAAAACAAATATCTTAAAATCTGCCTTTCATGCATAAGAGTTCAGCATTCGAAAAATTGTATTTTCGTAAACGGTTTAGCAAAAATAACAAACATTATTGCCTTGAGAAATGGATAATCTTGGTATGAATACGAATTACGCCAAGACTACCCGTCAATGGTTGTTTTGAACACGGCCTTAATATATATATATAACCCTTAAAAAACATAAAGTGAGTGAATCTAATATCCGAGTGTGTCTTTATATCTTGAGTATTTAAGAAATAAAAAATGCATTTATCTATCTGGATAAAGCTAACGCTATTGCCCGAATAACAACGTTTATTTAACACTTGATATAACCAACTTCATATATATCTTGAAATAAAACATAAATTTCCTAATCAGATACTATCAATTGCAGAAAAAATACAAAAATAATGGAATTTCCAATAACACTACAGGTAACATACCAAGGAATAAATTGCGCGGCAAAACTGATGCAATCTACAATATGTAAACCAAAAAATTTATGTACAGCTATAGAAATGCAATAGAATGAGAAATGAAAATTATGATGAGATTTATAATGAAAAATTTACCATAAACTATTAATATATGACATTAGTAAATATACACTTTTAATGCTATTCATTTAAATATGCTGAAACTTTCATAATATTCATTACTTACAAACGCTTTCTCATCCATCGAAGCATAGCACAAGCCATTCTTAATTCAGTGCTGGTGCACGTCAATAAAATAAGGATTAATCCAAATTTTTACAAAAAATCAATCGCTTTGACTCGTTTCTCAAAAAACGTATATCTACAAATGCAGTATTAATATATCACATCAATATAATTCGGGATCATAAAATCTCCAAACAACGCATTAAACGCAAAAAATCGCATTAAGGCAGAATGAAGAATTTTCACTCTTACAATGGCTTTTACAACAATATACAATAGAATCTAATTTCTAAACTAAGTGTTCATTGTTACACATATTCTTGGGGAATCTTTCATGGTTGTTCAGTAATTCTAACAGTTAACTGGTTTAAATAGAATTATGATTTCATATATATGCACAGACTTATATATGTATTATATTAAAACGTATCCGTAGTAACATACATCATCTTATTATATGTAAGCGCATAATTCTAAATTAATTATACTAGTCAACATAATTTATATATTGATAGCAGCAGACTTTTAAAATTATTTATTACTATCTGCTTGCTAACGATTACATAATTAAGTAAAGTGGTACCTCGACATACGAGTTTAGTTCGTTTCGTAACCTTGCTCGTATGTCAAATTGCTCGTATCTCAAAGCAATTTTCCCCATTGAAATTAATCGAAATGCCATTAATCCGTTCCAGATCCCAAAACACGACCTCAGTTGTTTCTTAAGTGTTTTTAAGTAAGAATCAAAAACAAGAAGAATCATTTATTTATAAATAACAAATACATATTCTATAAAAACATAATTAAAAGAAAAAGTAAAGTGCCTACGGAAGAGCTTAATTTTTGTCACTGGTCTTCGCTTTTTTCGTCATGATCTGCTTATTTCCACCCGCAGATCGTTTAAAAAAACTTTCCAAGGAGGTTTGTTTCTTCCTCCGTGTCAAGGATGCACGACTAGTTGCAACGTTTTCGCGGTGATGTTTATCCACGAACTCTACAACTTTCTTCCACATTCCCAAGACCTGTTTTATATCTCTTGTAGGGATAACCTTCTCCACCTCTAGCTCCTCTTCAAAACTAATTTTTCCTTAACCCAACGTATGCTGCTGCAAATACAGATCGTGTAACTAATCGGTTGTCAGCTCCTGAGACTGTTGTTCGACGAGTTCGTTCATATCTCTCCCATCCACCTCCAGACTCATGGATTTTCCCAGAGAAACAAGCTCCTCTACCACTGACACTTTGGGTTCCAATCCTTCGAAGGCCCTTTCAGCTACAGCCTTAGGCCACAGCTTCTTCCATGCAGAGGTTAAGGTCCTCGTTGTAACACCCAGCCAGGCCTGATCAAAAATTCTTAGGCATATCACGATGTTAAAGTGGTATTTCCAGAACTCTCGAAAGGTAAGGTTTGTTTTCTTCGTCACCTCAAAGCAGCACCGAAAAATATGCTTGGTGTACAACTTCTTAAATTTAGAAATCACCTGCTGATCCATGGGCTGCAGGATAGGAGTGGTGTTGGGTGGTAGGTAGGGAACTTTTATAAACTTGAACTCTTCGAGTAATTCATCTTCGAGATTTGGTGGGTGAGTAGGAGCATTGTCGAGGAAGAGAAGGGCTTGCATGGGTAGGTTGTTTTTCTGTAGATATATTTTAACCGAAAGGCAGAACACCAGGTTTATCCACACCACAAAGAAGTTCCTAGTGACCCACGTCTTCGAATTTGCCCTCCACATAACTGGCAGTTTTTCTTTTAAAATATTATGCGACTTATAGCCTCTGGGATTTTCCGAATGGTATACTAGCAGAGGCTTGATTTTACAGTCGCCACTCGCATTGGCGCAAATTGCTAGATTTAATCTATCCTTCATGGATTTGTGACCTGGCATCGTCTTCTCCTCTGCCGTTATGTAAGTTCTATTCGGCATCCTTTTCCATAAAAGCCCAATCTCGTCACAGTTGAAGACTTGCTGGGGGGAGGATGTATCCTTTGGCTACTATCAGTTCGGAAAATATTTTGATGTAAACCTCAGCTGCCTTCACATCCGAACTTGCTGCCTCACCATGCCTGACGACGGAGTGAATGCCGGTCCTTTTCCTAAAGTTGTCAAACCAGGCCCAACTGGCTTTAAACGAGTCTTCCGATTCCTCCTTTGTAGAAGTGTGTGGGATCTTCTTTAGCAAATAACCGTAAATCGCTCGTGCCTTCTCACATATGATGCTTTGTGTTAAGGTTCCTCCTTGAAGCTGCTTCTCTTTCACCCACACCATCAGTAGTTTCTCCATCTTTTCACGGAGAGAGATCCGGAGCTTAGAAATTATTGTAACGCCCTTAGTTGGCGTTATACCCTTTATCAGCTCCTTTTGTTTAACCCTTAGCCTGTCGAGTGATTTTCTACGAATACCTTTAAAAATGTCACTAATTTTGGACCGAGCTTCCATTAAAATTTCGGGAAAATAACCCTAAACATCTGAAAAATGCCAGCTATTGCTATTCTTAGTTCCTTCCCCTTCCAGGACACTTGATCAAGGGTTCCGACTGTAAGTGAGATGGATTACTACCATAAATATTAGTACCCGTAGATGTGAGCTGTCAAGAAAGTTGCAAAAGGCTCGTTTCTCCGTGATGACCATATGATTGCTGCAGGGTACACTTGCGAATACTATCTTAAAAGTTTTCTTTCCTCTTACTTTGAAACAACTTGGCTTTAAAATTTACCCCCTCTTTTTTTAATTATTATTAATGTTTAATCTAAATTACCTAAATCTCTGGGTCATTGATTATCATATGAATTTTAATGCAGATTGGTTTAACTGCTATTAATAAAATTCCTATTAAAAATATCTGGTGCAATATTCATTGTTTCTGTGAGATTCCTGCAACATTTGAAAAGCAATATTTATAGTTAGATTGCATTTGATACTATTTCTGATTTTCTATGTTTTTGTCATAAATTAAATAATTTTTAACTCTTTCAACATTTTTCTATGTTCTTCATTTACATGCAGATATTAATTTTTTAATAATTTCTTTTATTTTTAGATATTTATAGATAGATATTTTATACATATTTAGCATAATATTTGTATAATTATTCTGAAAAACATCTGTTTTATTATTTCTGCCAAATTTAATCAATTTAACTTGATGTGATTTTTAAACTTGCTTTTTAAATAAACTCTAGTTAAATATTAAGGACATTTCAAAATTTTAACATTTCAGGCATATTTAATGATGAAATTTACTTAGTTTTTAAAACGGATGTTATTTTCTGGAACGATTTCGTTTTTCGATACGTAAAAATGTATACAAATATGCTGTTTTAAGTAAAATTAAATATTCAGCGAAGCTAAAATTTGGTAACTGAATGTCTTAATTTCAAAGGCGAAGAAAAAGATTTCTATGATTATACGTGGATAGCTGTTTTGAAAAAGGATGGGTTTCAAATGTGACTTATTTTTCATCTGATTTATGAAAACAAAAAATTAAGTGATTTCAGGATATAGCATAAACATTTTTTTAAAATATCTTCTCGATCTCAAAGAAATTAAACATGCCTGCCCTTGGTATAAATAAATAATAATAATGCCTTTGTTTCCGCTTTTTATTAAGCAATAATTTCGAGATTTTTTAATACAAACATTACGGTATTAACTTTTAAACATCTGATCTGTTTTTAAAAGCAATAAACAAAACATTTACGAGTTATTTAAGGGCTGAAACGGTGATAATATCAATTTAAAATTTGCATTTCACTTTTTTTACATACACTATTCTATTCTGAAAGGGAATTTTAACCCAAAACGGTCTTCATGAATTTTCAGTTGATCATGAATTTATTGACTGAGTTTAAAAATTCTTGCCTTCCTGTCCTTGAAACACTAGTACACTTTGTCTGAAAAAGGATTAAAAACATTACCCTATAACAGAAAGCTGAAAAGGAAAAATGGCACATAGTTAATAAGAAACAAATTTATTAGCTTATTATTATATTATTTATTAGCTTAAAATATAGTTGTTGAATATGGCATTTTTGTAAATAAAGGGTATTATTGTACATTTTGTAAAAAATAAGTAAGCATTATATTTAATAATTATAACAATTATTTATTATTTAAGAAATCATTTTAAGAATAAAATTCAAAATTTTTTGTGGAATATATTTTTGAGGATAATTTCTTTCCTAGGAATCCTAGCATTCAATTTTTTGAAGCATTAAGTTTTAAGAAATTGTCTTGCTTCAACGCAGATTTAATTACTCACATGAAATCCCTAACAAAAGAAAATGTCTTAAACAACAGTTTTAATTAGAGTAAATATTTTTATTATTTTAATACTAATAATAATATACAAACAAATATTTAAAACACTGCAGTTGATTGAATAAGAATGCTGGATGTGTGATGTTTGTCTTGGATTTGTTGTTGGCAACCGAACAGGTTAGCTGCTTGGTGTCTTTATAATTTTCGCCATGCGTAGTGCGAATTCAAGCCAATTTCATTTTGAAAATTTTCTAAGAAGATATTCTCTTAAAACAGATAATCCATGACCATTTTAACAACTATAAAAGAATAATTTATGAATATTTTTCGTTTTAAGACAACACGAGCAAAATAATTTTCTCTGAAAAAATATATGCACCAGCACTTCTTATCGGCCGCCGTTAAGTTAACTGCATCGTTCTTATTCTTTACAGTATTTTCTTTCGAAGAACTTTTGTCAGTAAAATGCACTATTTATAATCTGTAATTTTATTTTGTTCTTGTTATGTAAATAATCAACTTAAAATACATATTTCGTAAGCTGAGAAAGCCCAGTAACGGTCGAGAGGTAAGATAGTTGAGAATGTTAAATCCTTGCGGCTGCATGGGAGGTTTCGAGGTTTTTCATACGTGTTATCAGGTTCAGTTCTCCTCCTTAATTGCTTTGGGAGCATTAAATGACCTGACTCGGAACAGGGAGCTTACTAAAGCTATGTTCAATAAATGTGGGAAGTAGACAAGATACACAGGAAGGGTATACGAAACACTTTATTTTTTCTCTCTTTACAATGATTTCCGGACTTCGGAATACAGAGACCAACCTCTTGTTGTCTGAACGTAAGAATATAAAAATATTAACTAAATTCTAACTAAACTAACTTTGGATTAATAAACAAGTGTCTACTTGAAGATTGGCCGTATATTAACAGAAAGGCCGTATGTAGTACAGAGAACTGTTAACACTACGATACGTTTAAAATTATCAAGAGGATTAAACCTCTGGCCTCGAAGGCAACCAGCAACCGAGTAAAACTGCAATGGTAAGCGGCCTGCTCCTAATCACTCCTTCCTCTCTCTTGCTTGGCAAAAAGCCACAACTTAAGTACTTGGCGTTCGCAAGACAAATTTACATAAATAAGTTAAGGCTTTTAATTTTGGCCGGAAGTAGAAAATAAGAAGTTATAGTAAAGATTTAAAATAAAATAAACGTTAGTAAAACTTAAGATCCTTACAGTGTATGGTGAATTACCAGCCTGTTTCCCTAAAAAAACCTCTTTTTTTAGGTAAGTAACCCCTGTGTGCTTTACCATAATCCAAAATCTTTGGCGCATGTTACCTTATTATAAAAAAAGTTTCAAACTGATTTTTAGCTTAAACATTATTTTCAGTATTAATTATAACATCAATTGCATCAATAGTATTCTCAATATTAATCGCATGTTTGTATTCATACATATAATGTACACAAAAGCGGCAGGTAGAATAAATTTATATGAAATTTTACATCATAAAAATTTAGATTAGAACTGTTCACAGAACTTGAAGATTATATGACTAAAAGAGTCGCGTCTCGTAAAGGACGTTTAAAGGAAAAGAATTCGTTTTTCTTTCACATGAGGGGAAACCACGAAAGCTCCCCTGCAATTAACTCATTTGCCTAGATTTGAACACCTTCAAATTACCGTCTTTTGTGACCTTACCGAACTTAGCGGTCAGGGCTCACTCACTGTGAGATTGCACGAATACTTTAGGTAACTTAAGTATATTTGTTGAGATAATAATAAATTTTTGTTCATTTTTCATCGGATTTGTGCATTCATTTCGTAGCGAATCCGTACGCACACAACACATGGATAGATTAGGTTTTGAAAACATAAATAAATACAGAAGGAAAAACTTGAAAGAAACAATAAAGACAAGCAATTTTATATTATTAATTGTTTATAAATAAATCAGCATTTCATCGGCGAAGGCTATCTTTAATTGTGTAAAAATAAATTTTAATGACACAAAACGTCATTTAGTAAAACTGATCTGCATTATGAAATCAGAGTTACTCCTAAGACTTACAGAAAAGATTAATTTAGAATTCATGAATGATTAGTGATATATTAAATGTTTTTTTTTTAATTAGTCCGTAGAATTTCCCATTGTTTATCCTTACATCTTATTTTCCTTATCGAATTCGGAAAATGCCTGTAAAAATCATAATGATGAAGTCATGATAATGACAATATTTTAGTTACCTAGTTTTACATTAAATTCCAAAATTTTACAAATCCTCCCAAATATATAAAAGTAATAAAAAACTGAATTCATTTTTTCCAAATTTAGCTTCCGAAAATTAAGTGAAGACAATTGATAAAATGAACATTATATGTTCTGTTATTTTTAATTTCAATTATACCAAATTAAGTATTAAGTATTAAATTCAAATACTGAAAGCAAAATTGGTATAAGCAAGTTTATAGGAGTAGTAAAAAATTTAGGGAGTTAAATCTGATCTTTATGCTACACATGTTAATAAATAATACTCTGGTATAATTTGTCCCTTTCATAATTTAAACAATTACTTAACAAAAATTTCATTTCTCATTGTCAGTTCATGTAACGGGATTAAACATTCAAATTTTTTAAGTGTTACGAATTATATTGTTAAATGAAAATAATTAGTAATATGCTCTAAAATATTTTCCACGTAATCCCTCTTTCAACAATAATTTGTCTATTCTTTTATCCGAAGCATATTTTAGATACCCTAGTGTATCAGACGCTTAGGCAAAGATTACTTAATACTAATTCACACTCCTTAATATACGAGAAGGAACAGCTTCATACTCGCGGCAACACCTTTATGCAAGACGGCCACAGTTTGAAATACAGAAATGTTCATAAGCATGGTCTTATAAAAGGGTTTTCCTACCCTTATGAAGACCAGTTTGTAACTTGTAAAAAGCAGCCTTCCAAAATTTCCAACCTAGGTAGTAGATTTTTGAATTTTATGCCAAGGCATTATTATAAAAATCTGCATGATTTTAATTACAGAATTTCAATATCTTTTGGCCCAATAAAAGTACTGACATCCTTATGAAGCATTTCTTCAAGAAGAGAAAAGGATATTCAAATGTCAACATTTGGTATTCTCTGCTCTTTACAACATCAGTTATTAAATCTTAAATTCCATACAATAATCTCTTATATACTTATTTTTATTGTGCAATCAAATTGTACTTAATTTGCAGTATTTAAAATAAAAAGGATTACTTTTTAATATAGAAATATGCAATAAATCAAGCTGAATTCGTAGAACAGAAATAAATGAGCAAATTTTCGAAAAGTGAATGTCTTTTTTTTTACTCTATTTGGAAATACTGAAATATTAATAAATTATTTTAAAATACATTATTTATCCGATTGAATTGATCTGAAGAGGGACATTTTGCTTAGTTTTATAATTATTTTACAAAAACTGCAATCATTTTACATGCAAATTCTGTGCAGTCGGAAGTAAGCACAGATGTTCCCGTTTTGTCAATGGTTAGCGAAGACGATTTACATCGCATTTTGTTTCCTTGGTATTTAAACAAACTATAAAAGTTTCTAAATTAACATCGGAAATAAATTTATTTTTGCGTATAATAAATTTCCCTTTAGAAGGCCTCTGAAATGAATTCATAAATCAAATTTTCTACGAGAAAACAGAAGTATCTTTCCATGCGCTTCCACAAATATAGTTCTGTTTCTGGTGGTACATATACAAAACAGCCCGATGTATCCTATGTAATCTGTGACAGCTAACAGTTTTCTTCCAGCCTTTACTTTTCGTATATACAAGTAACAGTTAACCAACAAACTTAAAAATAAAAGTAAGTATATTTTCTCCCAATTACGGGCCCATACCGTCCACAGACGTTGGCCACTATAAAGTGCCAGAAGTGGCGATCCCTTTATTATGGAGGAACCTAATAGGTGGTCCACTATGCTTCGTATGAAGGGAGCGCCAAAAACAACCATGCCTTCTATAGGACTCCAAACTCGGGCCCCTTATAAGTAGTTCATTTGGAGATGGTTGAGGTGCCCATATCTGAGTTCGTAATGTCCTGATTTCAAACAGCTGCTCGGTGTGGTGTTTCTTCAGTGTAACAAATATGTATCATATACTTGATATATTTATCAAGTACTTGATATATTTATCATTTAGAGATGGTTGAGGTGCCTATATCTTAGTTCGTAAATTGCAGAAGTCCAAGAGGCTGCATAATCGAATTCTTAGTACGAATAGGATTCTTAGCATGCGGCGCCGCATTCGGGTTAAAGCTGTTAAGCCCAGAGCGCGTCAAAGAGCGACTGTAACTCTCAGGATCCATGATGCAAATAGAAAAGAAAAAAAAAAAAAAAAAAAAAAAGAAAAAAAAAAAGATTATAACTCGCCGGTCTGGTTATTCGTTTTTGCGAACTCGGGCTGATAAATCACGAAAGTATACTAGACCTATGAAAAGTCAAATTTCTAAGCCCCGCCTCATCGACACACCGCTGAGCTGATATAGACAGGTCCACTTGTTTTTCCTTTCCTCTGCTTTAAATGTTTCCGAAGTATTTTTTGCCTATGCTGTTTGCAATGCGTAGGGTGTTAGAACCAAACAGCAATTGTTGCCCTTCTTTCATAATTTGTCATTTTATGAGTGGCAACCGTCGGATCGTGGTTCTAGTTTGTTCTTGTTCTATGGGTTTTGAAAATAGAAATGACACTTTGGAAAATTAGATGTAAAATTATTTAATTTTAAGTTTATTAAAAGAAAAGAGAAAGGTTAGTTCTTTTAAATCTCGAACAGTTGCTGACGACGGACGTCATCGGTAAAAGAAGTCAAGTTAATTTTATTGGTTTTATTGAATTTAACATTATTTGATTTTTAGCCCAGAGGATCCTTAACTCAGAAGGGCTTTTAATTTCGTTTTGGCATTTTGTGTCGATTCACTATAAACGGCAAATCAATTTTTAAATTGTTGCCACCAAATATTAGAGCCCTGTATTACAATATTTAAAAAAAAATTAAATAGTGAAGAATGTGCATAAATGAACACATGTTTCTCGCACTGTGATAAAACAACGGTACCTAGAGCCATCCAAATCTGAATAACGTATGTCTCCACCCGAATATGGAAATCTGGAATTTGTTTTATTAGCTATTTCATAATTTGTAAAGGTTCAGCGAATTTCTGATTCACAAACACAACGATTTCCAAGAGAGCAATGGCAACATTGTAAGGGGAAAAAGAACATTGTCTCCAGCGCGCGAGACTGTGTGTCGGAAATTCTAAAGATACGTTCTTTTAAATATTAAATATTTAGCGATATTGCTCTTTTATTGAATTTTAAGCGCAAATAACATGATATTTAATAAATAAAGGTAAGACAGGAAACGTTAAGAAAATCTCCCCTTTGGGCGTAATATAAGGTCTGAGCGCAGAGATTTTTTTTTCTTCTACTTTATCTGGGAAAACGAAACTTGTTACTTTAGAGCGTTTATCTGTTGAACTTAGTACTACATTTGATACTCAAACATTAAAATTCAGAACGTCCTACAACGTCCATACATATTAAAGGAGACTGCTATAGGCACAGGGTGCCACTTATTTGGATCTGAATCTTTAATTCATGCGCTATTGAAAGGGGTAACAACAAAGAGAGAAAGAAACTCACAAACGCTATAAAGTGAACCTTAGAAGTCTAATAGGTGATTTTCAAATTCCTTCTTCCTACATCAGATGTATCAATATTTTTCTTTCAATTTCTTAGTTCTTGTGTCCATGGTCCAGGCTGTAAACTGACTATTAGTCCGCAAATATTCGACTGTTCCAATACGATTACTTGTCCAGAAAAATCTTCCCACTAGACAATTCTTCCCACTGGGCGATTGTAAGTCTAACATTGGTTTTCTCTACTCCTTTTACTGTTAGTTGCTTTAACGTTATGCAGTAACCATCATATTCTGCACTAAAATTCTTGGGTAGTTTCAGATTCATTGTGACGCATCCTATGTGCTGTACTGAGAGAAGGTGTCCAAACACGGAGGCTCTAAATTCACACCGTTAAGAGTCGGATAGTATGAGTCCCGTACTTGCTGTATTGCCTGGTGTGCACGGTGATCTTTCCGTTGCAAAGAGTAGGTTCCACAAAGACATTGTTGCCAGTATGTGTCGGCTCCTCTGGGAATGCGTCTTCAGTAAACCCTCCATTGCGCTAAAAGAGAAAAATAATTATGAGTCGTTTGGTAAAAGAATAATAAGTCTGCGTTATAGCAAGAATAAAATTTTTCCGTAATACTTACTTTCTTCTTAGATGTATTATGTTCGTCTATTTTTCGTTTGCCATTAGCGTTCTCGAGATGGGTGTTTCTCTGGTCTTCTCATAGTGTCGCTCAGAATCTGAAATCTTCAGTACATCCGCGTTGAGATGCTCGTTCTCAAACTCGTTGGGTGTTGTTCCAAATCCATCTGAAAAATATAAATTCAAACTATAAAGGCAATGCCAAAAATACAGATTTTCGTACTCAAATTAAATAGTAACATCGAATATATGAGTACAAACACGAAAAGGTTCTATGATAAAATACATACCTCGAATAACAAGTCTTGATTAAAAAAGGAAGTGCGAAAGTAGGAGCGAAGCATACAGCACGAACAGAAATGATGAAAAAGGGTCCAGCGTCTTTCTGTACAGGACTTGGTCAGGATCCACGAGAATCTATCAGAAGCGCTGTGCGTAAGTCTACTGCCCTCTAGCGGTCGTTGCTGAAATAAATAAAATGTTCTAGAAATTCTAACATGTATATGCATGCTGCAATCAGGTTGCGCTTTAGTATGACATCAGAGCAGCGGGGAGTTCTACGTCAATCGATAAACGTGTACATGAAACCGGATTACACCATAAACAGGATGAAACATGTGGCTGACGTAGCAACAGCAAGATAATCCGAGGTGACAATGCGTGATGACGTCACGAACAGAATGCAACGCGTCCGTAGTTGGTGATGTAACAACCCGCACGTGCTCCTCCGTAATTTCCCTCCCCCTGTGAGCGCCACGCAGTCCTAGCGCCACTGCGCCACATGGCCCCAAAACTCTCATTTACTACCTACTAAGCTCTAACATTTCATTTCTCAGATGGCTCAATAGTACACGAAGTTGGCTATTTGTCCTGGCAAATAATCAGACGAACAGAAATTATACTCGAACACTCCCTTGAATACAGGAGTTAAGCAGCTACAGCATACAGACTCTTTTCTGTTTGATGCTTTAAGCAGAGAATTCCATGCATTTAGCCACCGAGGACCACATTGGAAAAAGATGATGTATTTCTGGTTGCACGTATAATTTCGAATATGAGTGGCAGCTCGTGAGCTCCAAATAATCAATTCAGATTATTACGTAAGTTTCATTGGAAATTCCCCGGTCTGCGCTGGTTTGACTGCTGAAAGAAATTTTTGAACTTACCCTCTAAGAGAGAAATGTACGCGTTTGACCGCATTATTTCTAGTTTGCTTAAAGTTTTGTTTTTTGCTAGAACGCCCCAACCCGCCTGATCACAAAGTGATCTTATGGTCCAAAAAGGGGTGTCCCATTCACACAACAAGCGAACGCAGCCAGAGACCCGGAGAGTCCCCCAACAAAAGTTTGCTTAAAGTGTGTTTTATATAAGAAACTGCATATACTCTATTGCAGATATAGGATACTTAAGTGAGTCTCTCATTTACTTGATTGATTCGACGAGCCGTCACTGCGCAATACGAATGATGGCTGATAACAACAAATAACTTGAAAACACATTTAAGTGATTAAATAACATTAGTAACTTATGATTTTTCAATGCATTTAGCATAGTGATAGCGAAAGAAAATTATTCTCACATTTTACTTGACATTTTACGCATAAACTTTCATTGTAAATTTTGGTCGTAATTATAACAAATCCTAATGTTAAGGTACTATTGGACTTTAAATTTGAGAAAATAATACTTTAATGTCTGGTTCGAGTGAAGTGGTTGAAATTCTCAGGGTGTTCTCAAGACGTTTGTCCGATGTTCTGGTTTTCATCTCTTAGTTTACCTTCACTATTGAAAATCACACACAAATATATGTACTGTTTAGAAGTGATGACAAAGGATAACGCGTGACTATGCAGTGAGAATATTTATCTCTTCCTAGGCATAATTTATAAAATCCAACAAAGAGATAACATAAATTTTTCCTTGCACTGGATATCAGAGAACAAATCTGTCCATCCTATTCGACGATTTGTTGCAAATACCAATTGGATTTAAGTAGAGTCAAAAAGTACAAAAACATTGATTTCTTGTCCAAAAATCTTGAAGTTTATTTTCATATTCTTACACAAAGTCGAAAAGACAGGCTTCGTATTTCTTCCCATTTTTAGTGTTATGTTTGTCAAACATGGTTAACTGACATTTTCAAAGCATGTCGTTCCTAGGGGCGGGCTCGTTAATGGGTTAAAAGTTGTGACTTGCTAGCATTGATTTTTACACGCCAATTTGTGCACCAATCTTCTACAGCATAGAGGTAATTTTGCATTTTGTATATTGCATGTTTAGCTTGGATAGAATTAATTGCAGTCGCCATATCATCGGCATAACATGCTAACAGAGAGTAATTGTCCAAACCAGGGTGTGGAAAATTGATATGTAGAAAAGATACAGCACTGGACCGAGAATACTTCCTTGTGTGACGCCGGATCTTATAGGTTTTGAATTGGATTTTTCATTTCCTTGAACGACGAAGAAAGTGCGGTTCTGCAAAAAAAGAGAAGATCAGAAGAATGATTTCTCTCGGAAGTCCCAAATCGATAAGCTTGAAGACGAGGCCCTCATGCCAGACGCGGTCAAAGGCTTTTACCACGTCCAGCATAAGGAGCGCAACACTTTGCTTGCTATGGAATGCAGATCCTACAAATTCTACAATTCTAACAAGTTGTTGAAAAGTACCGAGGTTTTTGTCTGAATCCGTACTGATCATTAGGTAGCAGGTAAAGAAAAGGTTCCAATCTTGTAAGTATGTGTCTTTCATAAATTTTTCCAAGGCTGGATAACAAACTGATTGGACGATAGCCATCAGGTTTGGTCACATCCTTAACCAGTCTAGGAAGAAGAGAGATCTTGGGCTGCTTCCAGGAATCAGGGAAATAGTTGAGAGTAAGGCAGGCGTGAAGAATACTGGCGAACTTACTGATAAGATTTCTAGGTAAGGAGGGGGGAGGTTACGAAGCATTTTATTAGTAATTTGATCACTTCTAGGAGCTTTTTCATGTTGAGATATCTAATAATATTAGTAATTTCAATAGGAGAAGTCAGCGATGGGGTGTTATGAGTCGAAGATGATTGAAGGCAGGAATACCCAAAACTTTCCAGAAAATCTCTAAAGGTCTGATTCATGGGCTCCATATTACGAGTAAACTGCATTTCCAGGTATTCAGAGAAAATATTAACTTTATCTTTAAGTGAGCAAGCAATTTTAGTATCCGTATGAATAGGTCTATGGTTAATACTACTTCTTTTAAGATTTTGAAGATACTTCCACAAAGAACCGTGATTAATATTAAGTTTAGATATAAAATCTTCTCTTGTTTCGTTTTTAAATTCAGTGATAAGCCTCTTGATTCTTCTATAAAAAATATTGATTTCTCTTTTAAGGGCAAGGTCCCAGTTACGGTGCCAAAGCTTCAGCAATCAGTTTCTTTCTTATAATAATGCCTCTGATACTGCGAGGGAGTCGAATATTATTGTTAGTTAATTGAATGGTAACTGTAGCATCTCTGAAAGCTTTGATTATACTGTCAGTGAAGATTTGAATAGCAAGATGATTATCCTGTTTGTTAGAAAGCGAAGTGAAAATAAGAGGATGTTTGATTAAGATATTGTGAAAAGTAATCCAGTCAGTATTATTTCTGGTAATAGGAGGGTCTTCTTTAGAAACATGAAGAGAAGCAATGACAGGTATATGGTGAGATGTAAGTTCTACCTCGAATTCCAAGGAAATAGGGATAGAAGAATTTGTAAAGATGATATCCAGGATGTCCGAGAGATTTGGTGAGGCAGAACGATAGAACTTAGATCTTGGATCATGGGCGGAGCGAATATGAAGACCTCGCACCATGCTTAACCGCAGCGGTGTCTATTCAAGGCTGGCCGTCAGCATCAGCATCAACGGAAGGGATATTTACTCGTCTGAACTAGATTCAAATAAAATGCGTTTTCAATGGCCAGACAAACCGAGCCCAGATAAATACTTACATTAAAATTTATATTTCATCACGCTAGACAAACATAAATGGGAAAAAATACGCAGCTTTACATTTTCATTTGATAGACGCATATCAAATATCAAGATTTTCGGAAAAGGTGCCAAAATTATTGTATTTTTGCATCTTCTTAATCAGTTCAAACATTATTGTTTATGTTCATAAACTTAACATCATTGTTTTTATCAGAAAAGCATTAAAGCAGGGGCATCACACACCCTCATGAAATCAACTATGAATGAGATACAAGAAGTGAGTGGGAAGTCCCAGAGAAATATTAAGACACGGCCCCATGATATACTTTACGTTGTCATAGGGATTCAAGCACGGCCCATAGAAAAACGGGTACACCGAACTCTCCGAACTGGGTTGAAATAAAATGTTTTCTGAATGCTGAGATAAAGCCAGTCAAAATAAATGCATTCAACAAATTTACAATTCAATAAGCCAGACAAGGATAACTCTAAAAAAGTAGAAATAATAGGCAGTCAAAATTTTTGATTTCATACAAGAATATGAAAATTCAAGGCTCTCGAAAGAGAAATAAAAATTCTTGTCTTTTCGCGACTCTGTTTACATTCGATATAGATATTGCCAACAAATTTTCAGATACATCATTTTGTCGAAATTTTATAAGTCATGCCTACCGAGTGATAAATATGCTTCAATGCATGGTCATGCGTTGTTCATTTTCATCCTTATATGGCATTACGTATATTGTGAACAATATACGTAATGCCATATAAGTTCAATACATTCAATACTCGGCTCAGTGAGGTCAATTGTTTTATCATTATATGTTAGTAAATTTCTGCATTTTTTTGCTTTAAAAATGATGGAATTACATTGTTCATATCTTCTGGATAATTTTTATATTCCTTTAGTTAATCTGCATGCAACAGTTGTAGAATTATCAAAAATTTAAAAGTTGTTTAAGCTTAATTTGTTTACAATAGCAGCCATATTTGTTTATATTTGAAACTTCGCAGAATACTCAATTAAGTGAGTTTCTGCCCTTCCGGTGTCTTTTTTCCGTTTAGGACCAAAAGTAAGCATTCACTTTTGTACACCAAAAAATTTGCCTTCTTGGTCGCTGGCCTAATTGCTTGTTTTTACCTACAAACTTTAATTTTAATGGAAAAAATCGTTTTTTAATTACTTTAACTGAATGTGCTGTTTTATACTTTTCTATATTTTTCAATTTTTGATGAAGGTATTATGAGTTTTTCAAGTATTTTTGCCTTGCAAGAATTAAATTAATTGAATAAGAAATATATCTCTAATTAAATTCGAGGAAAAACGTTTAAATGAAATGCAGCACAAAATACGTATAGTTGGAATATTATCTATGAAATCGGTATCCGGACAGCCGAAATCCCGACAAGCCAAAATCCTGACAGGGTCGAAATCCCGATTGTCCTATATCCCGACAGGGTCAAAATACCGACACGGGCGAAATCCCAATAAGGCCTAATGACCCCTTAACATACTTCCACAGCTGCTTAAGGAAGGACATCGTAATGACAAAGGATCGGCTGACCTCACGCGAAGGTCATTTCTTATCTTTTAGGCCTTTTATAATCTATGTGAATAGGAGAAAGAGGGAACTATTTCACAATGACGGAATGATACAGCTCTAGGCTTTTTACATGGGTATACGGACATAATCCCGTCAGCCGAAATCCCAACAAGCCAGAATCCCGACAAACGGAATCCCGACAAGCCAAAATCCCAACAGGGTCGAAATCCCGATTGTCCAATATCCCGACAGGGTCAAAATCCCGACACGGGCGAAATCCCAAAAAGGCCTAATGACCCCTTAACATACTTCCACAGCTTCTTACGGAAGGACATCGTAATGACAAAGGGTCGGCTGACCTCACGCGAAGGTCATTTCTTATCTTTTAAGCCTTTCATAATCTATGTGAATAGGAGAAAGAGGGAATTATTTCACAATAATCTATGTGAATAGGAGAAAGAGGGAACTATTTCACAATAATCTATGTGAATAGGAGAAAGAGGGAACTATTTCACAATAATCTATGTGAATAGGAGAAAGAGGGAACTATTTCACAATGACGGAATGATACAGCTCTAGGCTTTCTACATGCTAAAGGGTTACGTTCGCCTCGAGATAGACAGTGCTCGATTGCCGGTTTATTTTTTGCTCATTAAATTGTTCCAAAATATGGCTGAAATTTGTGAAATTGTTCCGTCTCAAAAAGGAAGCAATAAAATTAATGCACGTGGTTATTTAATGGTGAAAGATAAGAATCGCGAAGATTTATATTATTGGTGTTGTGAAAAAAGAAAATACGATATGTGCAAAAGTCGAGTAACAACAATATTTCTGAATGGACAACATTATCTCCGTAAATGCTCCACAAGCGAGTGCAGCTGCCATCGCAAAATGTATTAGCCAATTGAAAGAAGATGCTCGGCATACCGGAAGTGAACCGTGTCAGATAATTCAAAGCAACATCGTAAAAACCTCTCAGAACATTCGCCCATACCCTCCATCTAAAGAAGCTATTCGGAAAAAAATTAAACGGGTCAGGCAAACGTTCACGCGGCTCGATAACCTCACAGTTTGATAATTTTAGGTTACTGGGAATTACTACTTAAACAGTACAGAAGAATTTTGAAATTCGAAAAACTAAATTTCCGAAGTATTTGACAGTCCAATATGCGTAAGATGCATTCATCTGTTTAAAAGTTAGTAAATCATTATCACAGATTTCCTCAAAAAGTTATCACAGATAAATAAAATACTGATCGAAAGCAATGAAGGAGAATATCGTGCATTTCTTTATAAATAAAAAACAAGGTGAGATTTTTTGCACAACCGAGTCTAAATGTTAATATTTTATATAAACCTCTACAAATCTGACATCATTTATGTGATTCAACTAAGTACGTACAATTGATTCTGACTGTGAAAAAAATTAATCTGCGTTTTGTTGCAAGATGATTTCTTAATCAACACGGCTGTAATCAATGTGAGCACTGATTTAATGTTCGAAGTTCCCTGAGACTTCAGTTATCAATATACAAATTGCATTTAAAGTAAAACATTGAATAAGAAAACAAGGTATTCTAACAACGATTGTAATGCCGATTTATATTAATAATCAAATCTGTATCTTCAAGTATTTAATTTGGATTTATGTCAGAGTTTGCAAATTTTCAGAGGCCTTAATCATGTTCGTTTTTAATGGTAATCAAAATAATGTGAAACTGGGCTGAAAACAATCAAAATCTTATTTTTTTTTCAATTTCTTGTCATAAAAATTCATGTTCTAATATTACTAATTAACGCCGCCCAGTCGGTATCGTGGGCAGGGAAGCTGACTGCGATACCGAAGGGCCTGGGTGCGAATCCCGGAGAGGGCATGGTTGTAACTGTCCGTTTCTTCATAGGAAAGGCGATGGTGGTCCACCTATTAGGTGCCTCCATAATAAAGAGACCACCACATCCGGCCTTATATAGATTAATGGACTGGGTTACATTTGTAATTGTTCACAATCTACCATTAAAAAAAGCTAATTAACTGAACGGAAAATGCATCCGCGAGTCATGTAAGATTGTTTCGACGGCCTCTAATTCTAGAATGTTTGCTTAAATGATTAGTGTTTTATTCGTATTATATGTTTGGAATGGTAGAAAATGGAGTCTTTCAATTCTGAACTTTTTAAATTCAACCAAAATTTTAAAATCCTCTAACGTAACATTTTCAGGTTTACAATGGGTTTTAATCTTTTTCTTTTTTAATCTGTTTTAAAAGTAAACCTAATGGTGCAATTAAAATATTCTAAGAATAGATGACTATGAATGTACATAAATGACTTTTTAAAAAAATCATTAAAGCAAAAATGAATTTTCATTCACAGCTTTGCAAATTTTCATTCAAGTTCCATTCATTCAAAACTGCCAAACTTCAGAATCGTGTTTATTTGAAAATACAAATGCACTCTTCGTATCCTAATTTAATTTAAGTTTATTACCCGAGACTAAAGTTCCTTTATCCCCCAGATTTTTTACTTTTATTAAAAGTAAATCTGAAATTTTAATTTATATTTTACATCAGAATGCGAATACAATAACTGCATTATGAATGTGTTCACTGTTGTCGAAGTTGAAATTGCAAATGATTTTGATGTACGTGTGAGTAACACGTGCATACGAAAATATCCCTAACATTAACTAGGAAAGCCGAAATCTTAGTTAAGATAGACATGTTACAATTAATAATCATATTTAATAAGGAAAAGTAACAGTTGCCGGGTACATTATAACGGCTTAAGAAATTCAGAGCACAGTACAGATGCGAGTACACAAGTTCACATATCTCGGCGAAACAGAGACGCACACATTTGTTGAAATAGTTCCACTTGACTGCCGGGGAAAATTCTTCTCTCCCCGTCAGCCTGTAGGTTTGCCAAAAGGGTTTACTGTTTCGCCAATTGGCGCTTTTCTGTACAGTTTTTAAGTCCGTATCGCCTGTTTGGCGCTGCCGCTGCATACTCCCTCCGCAGTGTCAACGAAATGTGACATACCGATGCGGGGGTCGGATTAATCGTCCAGAACGGGGGATACAAATGTCCGAAGTTTTTTTCACACTCTTGGAAGCAACTTGAGAAGAGTCCATGGTTACAAACGCGGGTTTCAGTCTATCTATGGAGATCGTTTGCTTAGTCCCTTTTATTTCGAGATCAAACGTTTTATCTTGTCTTTCTAGCACCTTAAATGGTTCATCATAAGGAGTTTGAAGTGGTTTTCTAACTCCGTCGTGTCGAACAAACACATATGTGGACCTGTGAAGGCGTGGATGAATGAAACATGTTCGCTGGCCGTGGCTAGAAGTCGTGGTCGGGCGGTCACTGGCAAAGTGAGATTTTAAATCCTCCACAAACTGTTTGGGGGACGCATCCGGAGGTGTCGGATTGAAAAATTATCCTGGGAGACGGATAGTCTTTCCATACACCAGTTCAGAAGTGGTTGCTCCTATGTTCTCTTTGAGAGCGGCGCGGAAACCCATCAGCAGCGTTGGAAGGGCAGCCACCCAGTCACTGGTATCGTGCGCTTTTAAGGCAGCTTTCAAAGGACGGTGGAATTCCTCGATCAGTCCATTCGCCTGTGGGTGGTACGGAGACGTCCTGATCCTCTTGATTCCCAATAATTGGGAAAGGGCTCGAAATAAGCCGCTTTCAAACTGTCGCCCTTGGTCAGTAGTAATAACAGTCGGACAACCAAATCGAGTAATCCAGTGGTCATAGAAAGCCTGTGCTACTGTGCGTGCTGTTATGTCTGGTATGGGTACTGCTTCGGGCCATCTAGTAAATCTATCTATCATAGTTAGACAGTAATAATTATTTTGAGAAGGAGGTAGGGGACCAACAAGGTCAAGGTGGACGTGATCAAACCTCTGTGATTGGTCTGGAAACTTCATTAACGGGGTTCTAGTATGCCTGCTTACTTTTGCTTTCTGGCACGGAATGCACTGCCGTGCCCATTTCGCGCAATCTTTGCGGATGGAAGACCAAACAAACCGTGAACATACTAACTTTGTTGATGCGCGAATGCCGGGGTGAGACAAATTGTGCAAGGTGGCAAAAACTTTCTCACGGAATGCCGGAGGAATGTAAGGACGGGCGTTACCTGTTGACACATCGCAATATATCGGTAAGCTACAATTCGGTAAGGTAACTTTTTTGAGATGTAGAACTTTTGACTCTTTAAGCAATGTTTGTAATTCTGGGTCGATTTCTTGCATTTTAGCGATTTCCTCATAGTCGATAGGGTTAGGCATGCTTATTGCTTCTATACGCGAAAGTACATCGGCAGCGATATTCTCCGAACCTTTTATATGGCGAATTTCAGTGGTGAATTGTGAGATAAAGTCTAACTGCCTAGCCTGACGAGGTGAACACTTATCCAAACGCTGTCGGAATGCATACGTGAGCGGTTTGTGATCGGTGATTAAAGAAAAGTTCCGTGCTTCCAACATATGCTTAAAATGCCTAATAGCAGCATAAGCTGCCAATAGCTCTCGATCATTCGCACTATAGTTCCTTTCCGCCTGCGAAAGCTTTCGTGAGAAAAATGCGAGAGGCTGTAAATTTCTATCAACTATTTGTGATAGCGTTCCACCGATCGCGAAGTCTGACGCATCAACCTGTAAAACCAACTGGGCATCTTTCTTCGGGTGTGCCAAAAGAACAGCATTAGCGATTAGCTGTTTGCACTTTTGAAATTCACTCCGCGCTTCCTCAGACAAATTCAGGATTGTCTTATCATTTTTCTTAGCCCCTTTTAAATACGAAGTTAAATGTATTTGATTCTGGGCTACGTTGGGTAAAAATCGACGGTAAAAATTTAAAAATCCTAAAAATCTCTGCAAATCTTTACCGTTTTAGGAAGTGGGTAGTTAAGTATCGGTTCCACTTTGTTCGTCAGAGGCTTGGTACCATCTTTATTGATTATATGGCCTAAAAAAGATATTTCCGGAACGCCGAAAACACATTTCGAAGCGTTAATTGTCAATCCATATGAAGTTAATCTTTCAAAAACAGTACGTAGGTGAGATTTATGCTCATCTTCCGTGTCACTAAATATCAAAATGTCATCTAAGTAGACGTAGGCGAATTTTAGATCTCCAAGAATTTCGTTCATAAACCTTTGAAAGGTTTGAGCTGCTCCGCACAGTCCGAAATT
Organism: Stegodyphus dumicola; assembly: GCF_044657685.1. NCBI lineage: Eukaryota > Metazoa > Arthropoda > Arachnida > Araneae > Eresidae > Stegodyphus > Stegodyphus dumicola. The sequence goes on along the minus strand of NC_140772.1, from coordinate 11,301,120 downwards.
TAAAAACGGAAATTCGAAAAGACCAAATGGGGTGCAAACTGCAGTTTTCGGTATATGATCTGGATGGACTGGTATATGATGATATGCCCGAACGATATCAATTTTTGAAAAAATTGTCTTTCCGCTAAGCGTATTATTAAAGTCTTGTAAATGCGGGATAGGGTATCTGTCGGGTTCGGTGCACGCGTTTAGTTTTCGGTAGTCTCCTACTGGCCGTATGTCGCCCGAACTTTTAGAAACTACATGAAGAGGTGATGACCATGCTGATTTTGATGGTCTACAAATACCTTGATCTATCATAAATTGAAATTCTTTTTTTACTGCTTCGTATAACTTAGGGCTTAACCTACGCGGTTTACTGTGCACAGGAGGACCGTTAGTTTCGATGCAATGAACCGTACTATGCTTTACTCTACCCGAATCGGATTTTAACTTCAGTACTTCCGGAAAGTCTTTCAAGATTCTGTGATATGGGGAATCACCAGATATTAACTTTACCGAAAAATAATTTTTAGAATCGGAAAGAGAACCAATACGAGTTAATTTCGTAGTATTATCGATAAGCCTACCTCGTTTAAAATCGATTAAAAGATCAAAATGCCTTAAAAAGTTGGCTCCTATTATAGGCACTGGTACATCGGCGATTAAAATCTTCCAAGAAAAGTTTCGTCTAAGTCCTAAATTCACAGTTAACAATTTTGTTCCTTACGTAGAAATTCTGGAATTATTCGCGGCAAATAATTGAAGCGAATCAGGATGCATTTTCTTAAACTTAGAAGTCGATGTCACACATGAAACATCCGAGCCCGAATCAATCAAAAAGTTTAAATTTAATCTGTTATCGTAAACATGTAAACGACATGAATGCGCGACTGCCGATGAATTTCGATCGACAGCCGCTACTACTAGTTTTCCTGGGCCGTAGTGTTCTGAGAAAAGGAACAAGGTGCTCGACATTTTCGTGCATTATTACCGAATCGCGAATGAAAATAACAATAATTGTTCACACGTTCTCGGGAATGCCCACGCGAAAAACTACGTGCTCTGTTGTGTTGATCCCGGGGGAAATTATTCCTTGTTTTTCCGCGGGAGAGTCGCTCGACTTGTTTACTTAGGGCAGAGATTTCACTCCTTAAGGCCTTAAGCTCCTCGAGGAGGGCACCAGAATCGTTAGGGTTTCTGGGGAAACTCGCCGAAGCTGCCTGGACCGCGAACACGCTGTTGTTCGTTGGCGTGCGCACTTCAGCTATCTTATCAGCCATTTTTGCTAAATTGTCTAAGGATTCCGAACTTATTGATAAAATGGCATGCACCTCGGAAGGTAACCTTTGCAGCCATAATGATTTTAAAAATTCGTCCGTTATACAGTTTCCACCTAATTCTCTCATTTTTCTCAATAAGTGAGATGGTTTGTCGTCCCCTAAATGCAGTTCAGAAATAAGTCTGCGTATTTGCTCGCTTTTCGAATCTGAGAATTCTACTATTAACCTAGCTTTAAGGGCATCATATTTAGCCGTCGCTGGGGGATTAAATAAAATATCTGATACTGCGGAAAGAGTTTCAGGGTCTATCGAAGAAACCACGTGGTTGTATTTTGTACTATCGCTACTAATCTTCGCTAAAGCAAAGTTACTTTCAACTTGAATAAACCAAAGTTTAACATTCTTTTTCCATAAAGGGGGAATTTTAACTGCCACGTGTGAGATTTGTGGCTCCTGAACCGCCATATTCGATTCCTCGTTGGTTTGGCCTTCCGATCCTGGCATGGTTGCCAATTATAAATATATCGTAAATCGTAAACTTAATGTTTTGCACTATACCTTATCAAAAGAGTATCAATTTAGAATAAAATAATGAAGACATTCAATATCTCAATAAAAGTGTGAGCACAAATATTACCCAAAGATCAATTTTAAACAATCAATAATTAAATTAAAACTATAATTTTAGAGCAAAACATATCACAAAAACATAATTAAGACCAATCACAGATAATTAAAAAAATTTGACCACATACCTGTAAATCCTCCTTAAGTGTGATAAACCACGTGTAATCCGTACGATAAAATGAGGAGGAAATAAATAGGGTGGAGCCATTATCAGTCATAAGGAAGAGCATTGGCATCAAAATAAGGCATATTTTAAGTTTTTTAACAAAGATTGAGACAGATAGTCATTAGGGATCGAAACAGAAGGAGCGAGGGACAGGGTCACCAATGATGTACGTGTGAGTAACACGTGCATACGAAAATATCCTTAACATTAACTAGGAAAGCCGAAATCTCAGTTAAGATAGACATGTTACAATTAATAATCAAATTTAATAAGGAAAAGTAACAGTTGCTGGGTACATTATAACGGCTTAAGAAATTCAGAGCACAGTACAGATGCGAGTACACAAGTTCACATATCTCGGCGAAACAGAGACGCACACATTTGTTGAAATAGTTCCACTTGACTGCCGGGGAAAATTCTTCTCTCCCCGTCAGCCTGTAGGTTTGCCAAACGGGTTTACTGTTTCGTCAATTGGCGCTTTTCTGTACAGTTTTTAAGTCCGTATCGCCTGTTTGGCGCTGCCGCTGCAATTTAAAACAGTGGTATTGAAACTGTGGGTCGCGACCACACTCTGAATTAATTTTCTCCCTTTCGAAAATTTCCAGGGGGATCACAAAGTGAATAAAAGTCCTAAAAAGTCTTCATTGAAGGTAAATAACAATAAGTCGAGTCTCTGACCAAAGCGCGCGGCTCAAAGCAAGTATCAGTGCGAACGAAGAACCGTCAGAGATGTAACAAGAACCCGTCCCCGTTGACATATTTTACGTTTGCGATCGAGATTCAGGATTGGCCTTCAGCACGCACAAAGTTCTGTTTGTCGCTTCGATATGGAATGAACTAAATCGCGTGCTGAATGGGGAGATTAAAGGAAGCCCAAATAAATGCACATATTTATTTGCATTTCAACCGTGTGGGCGCACATAGCCTTAAAAATGGGAAGAAATAGGCAGAATTTCTTTTTTGGTTTGACACAAAAATATGAAAACACATTTCATTACTTTCGGAAAAAAATATTTTATGCAAATTTGCGACTCTATTTACAGTCAATACAGATATTGCCAACAAATTTTCAACAGAATACACAGAATTGCTATGTGACTTTCAGATCAGAGAAAACTGATGATGTCCTTTGACTGGAATTTTATAAATAATGCCTAACGAGAAGTAAATATGCCTCATAGTCATATGTTATTTATCGTCATCATTATTTGGAAGCTAGTATATTTGGTAAAAAATATTTTCAATAGTAAAGCATACTAAGAGGGAAATCAGAACCAGAGAACGGAACGAACATCTTGAGAACTCCCTAAGAAATGCAAACACTTCAATCAAACCAGATAGTCACAAATTTAAATGGAAAATTACATAAGCTTTATTACTTGCAAGGACAAACAAATTGTCAATTAAATTTTATTTTTAAATTGTAAAGTAAAATGTCAATTATTCTATTTTCCTATCATTACATTAAAAGAATCATAAATTAATAAAGAATTTGAATTATTTTAATATATTTTTAAGCTACTTTTGTCATCATCCACCCTTATAGTAAGGCAGTGCTGCCTCGCCAGATAAGTTATGTAAATCACTGATTCACTTAAATTTTCTATTTATGCGATTTCTTATATACATTACATATTGTGCAAATATGAAATAATGCAGTCAACTTCGTAAATTTATCGCTTATAGGGAAATTTAAAAAAATTCTTTCAGCAGTCAAACCAGAAAAAAATCTGAGAATTTTGTAAACCTATGCTAATAGTATGTGATTTGCTTATTTGTGAGGTCATGAGTAGCTACTGATATTAGGAATTATTTGTGTAGACCAAAATATCTCTTCTTCCGGTGTAGACCAGGGAAGCTAGACTCCTCTGGATTAAAGCGTCAAACAGATAGTGTCTATAATATAGCTGCTGAATGCTTGTATTAAGGCGAGTATCCTATTATGATAATTGCTGCCCCTTTCTCTAAACCCTAAATTCGTTTTTTTTTTAATATTTTAAAATCTTGAAACTGCTAATTTCTTAATTTTGTTTTGCTTGAAGTATGTCAATTTACGCTTAATAGTGAGAATGCATCCTTAGAAAAGAACTTTTAGACTTTCTTCTAAATTCTCTCGAATTTATATCAAGAGCAGAACCATTGTCACACACGTTCTAAAACAGATATCTAAAATATCTGAAATCTAAAGATCTGAAAGTACTTGCGGGGAATAACAACCGAGGAAACAATTTTAAGCACAAAGCACTGCAATAGATTTAAGATATTTTATTCGAAAACCACCGCTCAGGAGACATGGCCGTTTTTTAAGAGAAAAATGTAATATTTGTTGGTCCTCGCACCCCTCTATAATTTTAAATTACATAAAGTGCAAGGCTATATGAGAAAACTAGTGAGTAACGAATTGGTTGCATTTTTTTCATAATAATTCTAAACTCAAACTGTAAATACATTATTAATAACTATGGCATCATCGAATGGAAACCTGTTTCCGTGTCAGGCGCACTTCATAAAGAAATACGAAATATTTTTAATAATTTTAAGAACACAATTTACGAAGTATTTGAGAGCCCAACTTGTATAAGCTGCATTCATTTGTTTAAAAGCTAGTAAAGGGTTATTACAGACTTCCTTAATATGTTAACAGAGATAAATGCTGATATTGACCAAAAGTAATGAACGACAATATAATACATTTTATAGAAACAGAGACATTTAGATTTCATATTTTAATATTAATCACTACAAGTCAGACATTATTTAGGTGACTCAAATAGTGTTAAGTTTAGGATTGTGTATCCATAGATGCCAATAGATGGCGGTAGTCTTTGTTTGTGAAAAGAAACTGTGATGTCAATTATGTATATGTATCAGCTCGTCTTTGGTGTTCGTGAATAAATGTTGTGTGGAAGAACGCTCCTCTGTTTATTACTTTAACTGCGATCCAGTCTGATTTATTAGAGATTTACACATATTTTGTTTATGGTGCCTGCAAACCGGGATTATTACGAACCAGAAAATCGACAGACTGAATATTTCGAAAATGGAGGGCGTTCTTGAAAATTTGAAAAAGAAACGATCGGTTGTTAGACAATTAACTACGAAACTGATAAGCAAAGTCGAATCGAATTTAGCAAATAATATTCCGCTAAATGAGAAAATTGAGATAATCGAGGATTTATATGAACAGTTAATTGAGAAAATCAATGAACTGAAAAGTTTAGATTCAGAAATAGAAACGAAAGTAACTTCGGAGGAGGTTGAAAATGAAGTTACCTTAAGTCAAGAATACCAGGATAAAACTGTTATATGGAGAGGAAGAATGCAACGATTTTTGAAGAAGAATTCGGAATCTTCTAGAACAGTTCATCAGAACGAAACGGCTAATGTTGCACTTCCAGTTGAAACGAAAACAGTGAAGTTGCCACGTCTGCAAATCGGAACTTATTACGGAGATTCGTGTAAATGGTTAGACTTCTGGAACCAGTTCGAAAATACAATTCATAATCATAGTGGATTGAGAAAAACTGAAAACTTTGTGTACCTAAAATCCTTACCTGGAGGTAATGCTTTAGCTGCCATTTCCGGTTTCGCTTTAAGTGACCAGAATTATGATTCTGCAGTAGAAATATTGAAAGAACGTTTTGGAAGACAAGATGTTGTTATCACCTCGCATATGAATAAATTATTATCCCTTGAACCAGTGGGAAACATTTCAAATGTTAAAGCACTGCGTAAGCTGTACGATGAATGCGAAGTCAACATTCGAAGTTTAGAAGCGTTAAACGTTACTTCTGGAAGTTATGGAAATATTCTCTGTCCTATCATTTTGCAGAAACTTCCAGAGGAATTAAATTTGGAATTTAATCGAAGTCGAAATATGGAAGCAGGATTTGATATAAAGGAACTTATAGAATTCTTAAAAAAGGAAGTTAACTGTCGAGAAGCTGCAAGTTTAATGAACTCTGAGAAAACGAATCAGAAACCATACTTTCGTCAAAATGAACAACGCACGAAAGTTTATCCGAATTATAAACCGAAAGTTCCGACTGCTTCAGCTTTATCAACAATTGGATACAAATGTATATTTTGTGACAAAAAAGATCATACGAAATATAAATGTACTGAGGTGAACGCTGATGAGAAACGCAACATTTTGAAACGTACAGGAAAATGTTTTATGTGTTTTGGATGTAAACATTTAGCTATCAACTGTAAGAACAAACAGTTTTCCTGCAAAAAGTGCCGCGGTAAACATCATGAAAGTGTGTGTGTGAATCCCGCATCAGCTGTCTCCAGTGCAAAAAATAAGGAAACCGAAACATCGGCGGAAATTGTTCAAAATTCTTCTGCCAAAACTGGATCTAATATTATGCTTCAAACGGTGTATGCTGTGGCTGAGGGCAGAAATAAGAACTGTATTGTGAGATGTCTTCTTGACGGCGGTAGCCAAATCTCTGCAATTCGAGAAGATTTATCAAGAAAATTACTGTTACCAGTGAAAGGAGAAACTGTTTTAAATCTGCATACCTTCGGTGAAAAGAACGGGAAACATTGGAGTCGAAAGAAAGTTGAACTTACGCTCCGAAATATTAATGACCCTGAAAAATCCATAAATCTCGAAGTCATTGAAGTACCAGTCATAACAAATGCCGATATACGAGTACCAGATGTAGAAATCAAATCCAACCTCCAAGCATTCGGCGTCACTTTGACAGACTGCGGCGGCGCCGATGGAATGAATCATATTTCCGTTTTAATCGGCACGGACATTATGTGGAAAATAGCAAGCGAAGAAATAAAAAGGATAAACAGAAATGCCGTAGCTATGAAAACCTTGTTTGGGTGGTGTATACAAGGCAAATTTCCTTCATCAGACTTTCAAATCCATGATGCGTGTTTAAACGTAAGTGTAGAAAAGAAACTTCTAAAAAGCGTCGAATCGTTTTGGAATATTGAATCTATAGGAATTAAAAATATTTCTGACGAAGAACAAAATGAAATGGCCTTGCAAATATTTAACAACTCGATTACACAAAAGGGTGATAGATACGAAGTTAGACTTCCATGGAAAGATCAGAATGTGACTTTAAGAGACAATTTTAAGAATGCTGAAAGACGGTTCTTAAATCTGATCAAACAATTTAAATCAAACTTGAACTTTTATGCGCAATATAAAGAAGTGATTGACTATCAGCTTAAGGAAGAAATCATAGAAAAGGTCGATCTTGGTACTCCATCTGGGAGACGAACTTACTACATATCTCACCGTGCTGTCATCCGTGAAGATCATAATTCTACAAAGCTTTGCATTGTTTATGATGCTTCTTCAAAGGAAAAAAATTATGAATCTCTAAATGATAATTTACTACAAGGACCAAATCTTCTTCCTGAACTTTTGAAAGTTTTAATAAATTTTCGACTTCATCGAATTGCATTTACGTCAGATACTGAGAAAGCGTTTTTGCAAATTTCTTTTGCACCTGAAGATCGGGATTCAATGCGATTTTTGTGGATTGATGAGAATTCAAGTTTGAGCAATCCGAGAATTCAAGTTTATCGGATGTGTCGGGTAATTTTTGGAGCAAAATCAAGTCCATTTTTGCTGAGCGCTTGCATTAAGCATCATATAAAGAAATTTGAAGACATCCATCCCATAAGTGTAGAAATGTTAGAAAACTTCATGTATGTTGACGATTTTATTTGTGGATCAGATACGGAGGAGGAAGCTATACAGATATATCATGAAGCCAATGATATAATGAAAAAGGCATCAATGACTTTGACCAAATGGAATTCTAATTCGGATACTGTAAAAAACCAGTATAAATCAAGTGACAACTTCGTTAGCTTTAAATTGCCTGACTGTGATTCCCCCTCAAAGATTCTTGGACTTCAATGGGATACAATTAAGGATATCTTCTGTTTTAATGCACAAGACGTTATTGATTTCATCCAGTCAAATGACCAAACAAAACGTTGTGTTTTAAAAGCTGCTTCAAAAATCTTCGATCCTATTGGGTTTCTTGCTCCATATGTTATTCAAGCAAAAGTTCTGTTTCAGGATTTATGGCTGAAAGGTGTTGATTGGGATGAAATTATCCCACCAGAATTGCAAGACAAGTGGAACAACTGGTATAGGCAACTATGTGATCTACCTAATATCCAGATACCTCGGTGGTATTTTCGTGATGTTGATGAAACGCCTGAAACACTGGAACTACATTGTTTTTGTGATTCATCTCAAAGTGCTTACGGAGCAGCAGTGTACGTGAAATTCCGTAGCTCAAAATATTGTGGAACAAGTTTAGTGATAGCCAAGAGCAGAGTGGCTCCCCTGAAAAAATTATCTTTACCAAGACTCGAGCTTATGGCAGCAGTGTTAGGTGCAAGACTTGTAACTACAGTCCGTGTGCATTTTACTCAAGCTAAGATTCATTTATGGACAGATTCTCTTATTGTGCTTCATTGGATAAAGAACTGACCACGGCGATGGAAAACATTCGTACAAAATCGAGTGTCTGAAATTCAAGACAAAACATCCCCGAGCATGTGGCATCATTGTCCTGGCTCAGATAATCCAGCCGATAAAATCACACGTGGTGTTAAAGTGAGTGATCTTGTAGTAGATCAAGTGTGGTGGCATGGACCTCCATGGCTTCATCAAGATGAAATAAATTGGCCTAAGGTGAACGAGCATTGTAACATAGTAGATAGTGCTGAAGAAAGAGTTGTGACTCAAGTTACTAGCAGTGTTCAACCTTTACAACCTGTGTTAAAAATAGAAAACTTAAGTGACTTAGGTAAACTTTTAAGAGTCACGTCATATGTATTTAGATTCATTAATAATTTAAAGTCACAGAATAGAGTGATTGGTCCCGTGACCAAAAATGAAATATGTAATGCTATGTGTTATTGGATTATCTTATCACAAGGTGAGTATTTTTTTGAAGAGTTGAATGATGTTAAATGTAAAAAACCATTGTTTCATAATTCCAAATTGTTTGGGTTAAATCCAATAATGGATGAAAAGGGTTGTTTAAGAGTTGGAAGTAGATTAGTAAAATCATCATTAGATGTCGATGAAATTCAGCCTATAATATTACCAAATAATTATTTTTCTCGTTTAATTATTTTGAATTGTCATGAAAAAGTACTTCATAGTGGTGTAAATGAAACTTTAGTGCAAGTAAGAGGGAAATTTTGGATTTTAAAAGCTAGACGTTTTGTAAAATCTGTGTTACATGATTGTAGATTTTGTAAAAAATATAATGCTAAAGCTGGACACGAGATATCGGCTCCTCTTCCAGCTGACCGAGTGGAGAAAGCTCAACCATTTGAGGTAAGTGGCATCGATTTCGCTGGCCCTTTGTATTTAAAGGATGGTACAAAAGTGTATATTTCATTGTTTACCTGTGCAGTGACTCGAGGAGTCCATTTAGAATTGTTATCAAATTTAAGTACAGAGTGCTTCCTTCAAGCCTTACGTAGATTTTTTGCACGTAGGGGTATTTGTAGAGTTTTTAAAACTGCTGATCGTGAATTAAAATATTTGTATAAATTATGTAAAGATGAAAAGGTTCTAAATTTCCTTGGTAAAAATGGGTTTGAATGGAAATTTATTGTAGAAGGTGCTCCTTGGTGGGGCGGATTCTGGGAACGTTTGGTAAGATCTGTAAAAACTTGTTTAAAACGTATCTTAGGTAAAGCTTCTTTATATTATGAAGAACTGTATACTGTCTTAGTTGAAGTTGAAGCTGTTATTAATTCTAGACCTATAACTTATGTATACAATGAACCAAATGAACCTGATCCTCTTTCACCATCTCATTTTATAACTGGATCTAGATTAACTGTTTTACCTTCACCTGAATCCAAACTAGAATCTACAAGATCTCAGTTGATTAAAAGATGGAAGCATAGGCAATTAATATTAGAACATTTTTGGAAAAGGTTTTATAAAGAATATTTGTTAGAATTAAGATCAGTCATGTTTTCAAAACCTCCAAAGAATTCTCCCGTGTTTAAAATTAATGATGCTGTACTTGTACGAGAAGATAATGTGAAACGCTGTAACTGGAAGATAGGTAGGATTAAGGAATTATTTCACGGAAGAGATGATAAAATTAGATCTTGTGAGATTCAGTTAGATAAGGGTGTTGTTAGAAGACCAATTGAAAGACTTTATAATCTTGAAGTTCAATAAAATTGATGCATCCATTACGGATGCATGTGGGCGAGTGTTAAGTTTAGGATTGTGTATCCATAGATGCCAATAGATGGCGGTAGTGTTTGTTTGTGAAAAGAAACTGTGATGTCAATTATGTATATGTATCAGTTCGTCTTTGGTGTTCGTGAATAAATGTTGTGTGGAAGAACGCTCCTCTGTTTATTACTTTAACTGCGATCCAGTCTGATTTATTAGAGATTTACACATATTTTGTTTAAATAGGAATGAGAAATTGAGTCACACTGTGAAAGAAAAACTGATCTGCATTTTCTTAAAACGCTTTTTTTCTTTAAAATTCATTTTGTAAACAGTATGTCTGTAATCAATGAGCGCACTAAATTTAATACTGGAAAAACACTGAAACTTGAATCATCATTATACAAGCTAACAAAAAGCTAGGTCATATAATAATCAAACAGGTGACTTCATATGTTTAAATAAGATTTATAGCTCTACTTGTGATATTATTGCATGATTTGCAATCTTTGAGTAAGGTGCATATTTTGCAGAATGTTCGTTTTTAATGGTAGTCAAACTAATGTGAAAGAGGACGTAAAACCATTTAAAACTTAAAATTTCTACAAGTCATTGTGATAATAATTAATGCCATAATAATGCGAATTAACTGAACGGAAAATGTATTCGCTGGTGGCAAAAATTATACCAACGGCCTCTAGATTAAGACCACTAGCTTTTAGGCTTCGTGTTTTTACATCCTATGAAATGCTAATTTTTAAAAAAGTTTCAGTCTAATATGTTGTATCATCATCTCGGAATTTAAATTCTATTTTTAACTTCAAATAGCAGATAATGTAAGGAAGTCTAATTACAAACAATGTTCACTTGAGTTGGGTAAACCTTTTTACAATGAAAAAAAAAAAACTGTGAAAACACAGCATAACGGGTTAAAATTGAAAATTATCCTAACATTTTGAAGTATTAATCAATTTAACAACTACTAAATGCAATGGAAAAGTAAGTTCGGTGAAAATCCAAATAAAAAGTGATTAAGCCATTCCTGTGGTTTATAACCAAAAATACAACACAAATGATGAGGTTACTTTCGCTTACAATTGAATTTGAAGTATTATAAACACCAAGTTTAACTGAAAGTTTAACATATTATAGGTTTACACTACTCTTGCGTAGCTTACCAGTTAACAGTGCAACTATTTTTTCGGCCCTTCAATGGATTTAGTATTAACTAACTTTTACTGAGGTAGTGTCGAACACCCATTACCGAGTTAAATTCTAACTTTTGCCGCGTGTAGTTTAAATGCATGTACTTTAGGTTCCGTTTGTGTTTTAAAGCGTTAAAACTTTCTGATCTGAGCAAAAATTGTGGCGACAATAAAGAATTGCTTACATCAAAATGTAAGTGTTGTGTGAAACAAACAGACATAAAAATGTAAATGTAAGTGAAACATATAAATAGTTGTCGCAAACTTTCTAAATGTGAAATTCTTTTATCCCGCTTTCGAAATTTAAAATTAGTTTTAATGTTTCAACGCAAGCTTTCACCTGGAAATAAAGGAATGTCTATTGTTATTTAAAAAGCTCAAGGACTTCCATCAATAACCATATGCTTCGAAGAAATGTTTATGTACATCACAAGATTTACATCTTTAATTTGCTAAAAGAATCCTTAGCATTTTATTTGTCAGCAAATGGACAGATACGTCTTCTAATAGACTTCACTCGCAGGGAGTCGAAGTAAACGTTCTGCTTAGACTCGAATTCTTTGAAAAAGCAATGGGTCCGCACAAAATGGACGTAGACATATGTCTAAGTATGTATAAAATTATGGAGTTCGTTTAAGCAGTCAACACAGTTTTTGTTATCCAAAACTAAAGTAAAGATTGATTAGAGTTAAGGTAAGTAGAGTTTAATTTCTGTGATTCAAAATTAAGATAATGTTTGATCACGTTATGGCTCAGAATGGAGTAGAACGACTGGGAAATATATTATTCCCGTAAATTTAGTTAATATAACTTATCAATATATTAAAACATGAATCATTAGGCACCATGTGTAACGGGAATAAAAAAATAAGTACAAGTATATCTGAAATTTCTTAATTCACTTGGTAGCCGTTAAAAAAATTCAATTTGCGAAAACTTAGGAATTCTCCTGACATTTCAAATTGCTTCGGAGAGAATTTGGAACTTTTTCCCCTGTAAAATTGTTCTTTTATTTGTTAGATTATCCTTTAGTTCAACTTATTTTAAAGATTACGTTAGAATTATGGGCAGCTGGAATTTAAAATGAAGCCATATCACCCTGATATGGACATGGTCCAATAGGAGGTGCATAGGTTCCCACTCAAAAACAGCGTCAATAACGAAAGATCAAAAGAAGGACGTCCAAATTTATGAACAAAAGCAAGTATAAATGAGACGTAAGCGAAGCGGAAGGAAAATATCAAGGCCCATTCCCGATGACGTACTCTACAATTGCGCTCAGCATTCCCAATTAAACGCATATAATTATTTACATATCAACACGTTTGACAAACGTAACTGTTAAAATGGGAAGAAATATGCAGCCTTTCTTTTTCATTTTTTACACGAAAATGAAAATAAATTTCAAGATTTACGGAAAAGATATAAGGTATTTCTCCCGCCTTCTTAGCATGCCTTCGTAGTGTAGTGGTCAGCACGCTCGGCGCGCTTTCGAGAGATCCGTGGTTCGAGTCCTGGCGAGGGCATTGCTAATTTTTCATCTCTCCTGCTTTAAAAATATGTCTAACGATCCTACTGTGACGACCGAACTAAAAAGGTGGGGGATGATAATTCTCCACCACCAGGATTTGGTCCCCTCATCCCCACTCACCCTTTAAAAGGAGGGTATATAAGGTATTTCTTCCACCACCTTAGCATGCCTTCGAGGTGTATTGGTCAGCATTCTCGGCGTGTATTCGAGAGGTCCGTGGTTCGAGTCTCGGCGGCATATTCCACAAGTGTATATCTATGTAGTGACGGAGAGAGTGGCTTCTAGGTGGACCAATGGGTATCCAGTACTATTTCTGTCATGTTACATGACTTTTCGTGTGCTTTAAGATTTAAGTAAGATGGTTGAAAATATTTTGCCTCACAATCTTCTGTACAAAATAATTAAAGCATCGGCGATTTCTTCTGAAATTTTTCATTGCGAAGTTAGATCAAGTATAAGGAAATGTGAAGATTTCATTACCTATTTGAAATAAATATAAATGCATGTCAGTTTAGTTCAGTTATCTGATTTAGACAGCATTTAGAAGCCCACTGCTTTAACCGCCTGTCGTGGTATTGCCCTAAGGCTTGGAAAAATGAGAATAAGGCGGTAACCGCCGCGCCTCTATAGGCGGAGCTAGAATAGTACATGAGTACACAATGAAATTTAGAAGTGCATCTGGGAAAACTGTTAGAGCTGGCAACAAAATATGAAGATATATTAAGTTATGTAGTAAGCTAGTGATGAACAATCATAATTAAATCACTAATACTTTGAATTTCATAAATTAAATCAAATGGCACTTGCCAGGCTGAATTGCAATGAGTTCTACCCAGTGGGTGTGGCTTGAAACGTCGTAGGTCGGCGGCAGTTACGACAGGAGTCACCCTCCCGTAAACTGACCTCGGTCAATGCTTCTTGAAAGTTCACATTCCGGTGGAAAAAGAAAACAGAATTTGCAGGTAAGCACAGTCAAATTATAAAGTGAAAATGAAGAATTCACACTTGAAGACACACAATACTTTTAAAGCATAGTAAATTAAATGTATACACAATGAAACAGCAAGAGAACACTTGATGAACCAACAACACAATGGTTTTAGTCTTGTACTCTGTAGCTGTTATTCTCAAAACGCGAAGTGGTGAATTTCTTTATATACACAATATGAACACAAAAGCAGATACCTATGAACTAAGCCATTACCCATTTGGGTGTCGCAAAGTCAATCATAAGTAGTAGAAAACAAATTGAACATAAAAAATATAAAAAGCTACCAAAGAGCAATGCCATTATCCATTAGGATGTCGCAATGTTCATCTGAGGTAGTTGAAAATACGAAGAATAAGTGAGCTTTAATCCAAAGTCCGATGATGTGGGATATTATACAGTCTCATGTAATATAATTTTTTATATACACTATTTACAATTCACCACTTCACATTATGGAAGATGCTTCTGGGCCTTTTTGCAGCACATTCCAGGGTAGGATCATAATTGATTAGCTCCCTTATATGGTCATATCTTGAGTTAGCTATTTTTTGAAAGAAATTGTGGCTTGTAGTGAGTATCTCATCAGGAATGGGCCGGATCTTCAATTCTTTATGAATCTGTAAGTTTATGACAAACCACGGCGCATTGATGATATCGATATAGAATTTTATTTTGAAAAATTTGTAGTCTTCTTCCGTAGGTTTTATAAACGGTGGCCCAAACAGGGATAGCGTACAAAAGTATCGGGCGAATAAGTGTAATATATATTTTCTTTTTAATTCTCACATTTAACTTGGATTTTCTGCCAATCAAGGGTTGAAGAGCAATTTTTGCGACAGTCGCTTTTCTGAGTGCATATTCGGAATGTTCTTTAAAGAGCAATTGTGAATCAAAATATATACCTAAATATTTAGTGCTGTTAACCACAGGAACTTCTTGATTATTAATTTTAATGTTCACTTCAACTGGGGTGAATTTTCGATGTCGGCGAAAAAGTAGAATGTTGCTTTTGGAGGGATTAATGCTGAGTCTCCATGATTTAAGGTAATGCATAACGTGATTCACTGCAATTTCAAGCTTATCAACAGCAAGTTGTGGTTTCATTGATCTGGTCAATATCGCTGTATCATCAGCAAACTGAACTATTTTTGAATTAAATGGGACGGGCATGTCATTTGTATAAATGCAAAAAAGACTGGGTCCAAGAACACTTCCTTGTGGAATTCCGCTTTTGATATATTTCTTCGTAGAATAATTGTTGTTAATTTTTACTTGAAAGGTACGGTTTCTCAGATAACTTTTTAGAAGTTTAATGAAGTTAATTGGCAGATGAGCAAGGTGTAGCTTGTTTGTTAAACCATCATGCCACACCTTGTCAAATGCTTTTCCCAAATCCAAAAAACAACTTGCAATTGTATTCTTTTTAACGAATGAATCAGAGATGTACTCTGTTACATTAAGCAGTTGATGAACAGTACTGTGTCCAGTTCTGAAGCCGAATTGTTCACTATTTATGATATTTTTATCTTGAAGGTTGTTTGTAAGTCTTCTTTGTATGACCCTTTCGAAAACTTTGCCCAGCTCAGGAAGCAGACTAATTGGACGATATGAGTTAAGCTCTCTTGGATTTTTCCCTGGTTTAAGGAAAGTAACAATATTTGCATGTTTCCACTGCTGTGGAAAATAGTTTAACCTGAGACACGCATTTATGATATTAGTAGTTAGGACAATGTAGCTTTTAGGCAGAATTTTTAGAATTTTATTTGAAATTGTTGGTTGTGCATTAGCTCTGAAGGCGTAATGAGTACGTTTCCTCAAGCACAGAATTAAAGAACCATAAGTCAAAAATTTTAACTACGAAATCTTTATTTAATAAAATAGGATAATTATGCTTAACTTAAGCATAACAAAAAAGTAATAATCTTCACAGACATTAAAATTGAAGTATTCAAAAGAATAACTTACATAGAATCATCATCAGTACTAAATATCATTAGACTTACCTATATTAGGCAATAAGAAAAATAAACAGGAATATACTTTGCCATCGTACCTGAAAGAGAAGAAAGTACTACTGGATTAGACCTGTGGCCAGGTACAAGTAACTAGGGTGAAAATCAAATATACTGCATTGCACACCAGCTTTACTTTCTCTCGCCAATATATACCTTGGCACACGTTCGTTTCGTATGCCTTTCGAGTTTCATTATGCAAAATACCTAAATTTATGCTAACAGAAATCCCGTCGAAACCCGGAGCTTTTCTGACTTTTAGATTTTTGATGATGTCATAAATTTCATTAGGTGAGGTGGGATTAATATGCTCATTACCAATGCGGTCCGGGAGGTGAATATTAAAATTATAAACATCCTCTTCTGTTTCCTCATTGTAATAATTGTTGTTAGTAAAAGTATTTTCCAGATGGACAGCAAGAGCTTCTGCAATATCTTTTTCAGAGTAGGCGATGCCATAATTAGTGTTAATAGGACCAATATTATAGTCTTGATTTTTACGGAGTGTTTTTGCAATTTTCCAGACAGTTCCTGGGTTAAAGTCCATGGAATCGAGGAGATCATCCCAAGAATTTGACCTATATTCAGAAATAGCTTCTTGAATTTCACGGATTTTTCTATTTGATTGGGTTTTAATAGTAGGATCAGCCGTCCTTCTCCATTGCTTGGCAGTCCTATTTTTGTCCTTAATTTTATCAATTAAGTAGTCAGGTAATTTGGGCTTCTGATATTCTTTAAAAGTAGTAGAATTGATAATAGCAGCGTTAATTCTTCTGTTGATTTTAGTGATTTGTTCTTCGATGTGTGAAATATCAGCTAAAACCGGATGTGCAGGTAGAGTTTCAAGGATTTCCTTAAATTTAGTCCAGTTAGTGATGCTTTTGAGAGGGAGTGACCTTTCATATCCATAAAATGTGAAATTGACTGGAAGGTGATCTGAACTCAGTTCATTATTGACTTTAAGATATGGAATTTGAAGAATATTTTTCGTAATGACAATGTCAAGAACATCAGCTGTACCTGTATGGTGGTAACGAGTAGGGTCAGTAGGGCCATAAATTCTGAGATCGTTATTTAGTGCGAAACTATAGAGTATGTTACCATTAGTGTTCCTGATTCTTGAGTTCCATGAATTATGTTTGGCATTAAGGTCGCCGGCTATGACAACCGGAAAAGCGATGTTGCTAAAGCTGATGAGATCGTGACCACTGATGGTGTTCCTTGGTGGATTGTAGGCAGAGATAAAAACCACTGGTTCGTTAGTACGAGAGTGCACAATGATAGCTGTGTGTTCGATGCTGGTATTGCCGCTGAGGATAAATGGAGTGGAGCGAAGATAATTTTTAACAAGAATCAAAGTCCCGCCTCCTCTATTATGAGAGCGGTCAGAACGATAAGTTCTAAATCCTTGTATTTTAAATTTGTCACATGCTCTAAGATGAGTTTCGTTAGCGAGAAAAATATCAATATCATGACGATTAATGTAATTAAGTATCTCGGTATTTTTATTTTTTATACCATTTGCGTTAAAATATGCGACATTTAAACTACTCGAGGCAGTGATATGATAACTAGTAACATTAATATAAGGATTAGAATTCATAGTTCATATTGCTTAAGAGTTCAAATGCTTCAAATCCGATTTGGATTTTGTCAATTAGTGATTTTGCTGTCATAAATTTCTGGAAAAGTAATTTGCCTTGGTTGAATAAGTTTTTTAGCCATAATATGAATCCGGGGGCGGAGTTTTGTTCTTCTTCTAAACTTTCTGTGTTCCGATTGGTTTGACTTGTATTATTTTCGTTGTTATTATTTTCAACATTTTGGGTTTGATTTTGAGTAGGAAGCGGCGGAAAATTTTCTAAGTCCCTTGGAGGTGGGGGTGGGTTATTTCTTCTGGTATTACGATTTTCTTCTCTTGATTTCTGCTGGGCTATCTTCTCTTTTATATTATCAGGGTGCATTTCACACCCACGATAAGAACTTATATGCGGACCTCCGCAAAGGGCACAGGTACCAGGTAGATTTTTGTCTTTAGTACAAGTATACGTAGCATGATTTTGGCCGCATTTTAGGCAGCGCGTTTTATGCTTGCAGTGCGTTTTACTATGACCGTACCTTTGACAGTTGTGACACTGTGTCGGACCTGGCGTAGATTTGGAGCTAACAACTTTAATTCCTAAATCTAGGATATGTGTAATTTTATAAATATTTTTCCTTTCAATACTTCTTTTTACTTCCGCTAAGAAGGTGGGCATTTTGACAATTTCGCCATTAATTTTCTTGGTGAACTGCTTAACAGCTTTAACTGGGATTCCTTTTTCAGTTAACTCTTCAAATATGTCTTCTGTTTTAGTGTGTGCTGGGAGTTTTTTAATCACAGCGCGTATGGGTTTTTCAGTTGGTAGAGGAAATGTGTGATACGGAATAGTTTTATCATTTAAGAATTTAGTGATTAATCTGTAATCATCTGAACTTTTAACTTTGATGTGTATATCAGTAAAGTTGCATTCCATTTGGGAAGTTAGTTTTTTAATTTCATCGCGGAGTTTTTTCCAATCGTTTACGTCCGAAATGATTATAGGAGGTATTCTATTAGCGGTTTTTCTGAGTTTAACGAATCCTTCGCTATCTTGAGAGTTCTGAGAACTGATGACTTGAACATCCATATCGTCTTCGTTAGGGAAAGCGGAATATTTATTTTTAACAGATGTGGTTGAATGATTGCTATCTTCGCTAAGATTGCGTTTGTGGTTTTTTTTGGGATAGATCCATTCCTCTTTCTGTTTATCAGCAGTAGCCTTCTGAATATTATCGGGAGGTATTATTATGCTTTGCATATTTTGAGAATCAGTTGGTTTACTAGTACTAGGCTTACTAACAGAAGATTCATTATCAATGGGAAAATTTTCATTAAGTTCATCAACATTTTTGAACATTTTCATGCCTAAGTTAAGGACTTCAGTGAGTTTACAAATTTCATCAAGAATATCAGGAGCAACAGTAACTTTTCCATTTAGAATTTGATTACGATGCGTATTTAAGTTAATCCATAACTTATACCTATCCTCCGGAGTGCCATTATCAATAATATCATGAATTAAATCCCTATTCCTAAGAAAATCTAAATCCATAACAAAAACCTAAACTTTACGAGATCCTTAACGTAACTCGAAGCAAGGCATTGTTCATCAAAAGAAAACAATCGCTAGAATAAAGCTTGAAAATGCTTAACAAGAATCCGGATGCGTGAAAGACAACCAGCTCGAAGCAAATCCAAACCAAAAGTGCGCAAGCGAAGAGACCTAGCCCTTCTATTTATCCCTGGCAGAGCTTGGCCTCAGAAGTCTAAATGCAATATTAACAGTTAAAAAAACATCTTAATTGGTCCGCTAACTGGTTTAGAAGTTCATCATCCAATGAGCAACCTGGAAAGTAAGCACAAATCCCTAGCAAATCAGGCATTGGTGGGGGGCGGGGCTTAGTCAGGCTGCATTGACTTAGCCATGGACCTTATAAGAGATAGACTAACCCAGTGGGCGGGGCGCGCGTCACCGACATGTCGGCAAGAAAGAGTAGGGACGATCTGGTTTACTTATCTGGTTTACTTTACGATCCGGTTTACACTGAAACCTATGGCGTTTGTATCACAAACCTCTTTTTAATTATTAAATGTGATACGTTGTATAGTGATGAGATTATAAAGCCACAGTTGTTTCCAAATAGAATTTAATATATCTCATTAAAGCACTTTTTACTGCATCTCGCCCATTTTTTTCACGCGTAATTCTTGTACAAATATCTTTACTTTGGTAAAACGGTAAAAATTCTAAGCACAAAATTTATGAGCTTAATTTTGCGTAAAAATAAAGTAAAATTAAATAAGACTGATAGTACGCGATGCTTAAAATAAGACAAAATTAAACAAGATCTGATATTTTTAAAAAAATATAATGTACATTTTCAAGCAGTGATTTTCCAAACCATAATGTAATTTCAAAACGATCATATTTATTTGATTATGTGATCATTAAATTATTAACATTAAAGTGAATTAGTTATTTTAATAATTTATATAATTCGGAGCATAAAATTTTCTGAGCGTAATGAAGGGGGGAGAAAAGATAAAATAAAATCTAGAAGCACTCAGATTTTATATTACGCCCAAAAGGAAACTTTTCTAAAGTTTTGTGTATTACCTATATTTATCGAATACCATGTTCTTCGCCCGTAAACCACATACATTTGAAAACAGCATATCTTTAGAATTTCTGCACCGGAGATAAACCTGTTATTTTCTGTACAGTGCTCGCTCTGAACTCGTTGAGTTTGTTAATCAAAATTCGTTAAAGTTTTACAACATATGAAATAGATTAAAACAAATTCGAAATTCGGCCGTTCAGATGTCCATGTTCAGGTGAAGGATTACATTATTCAAAATTTGATGGCTCTAGATATTGTCGTTTTTGTCATATTGCGAGAAACATACATGTATTCATGCAGATTCTTCATTATTTAATTTCTTTTCATATAATACAGGTCGATAATATTTGGTAACAACAATTTGAAAGGAGACACGGACATTTATAGTAAAACAGCGCAAAATTCTGCTTCGAAACTAACAGCCTCTCTAGGCTACCGCCCCCTGTGGTCTAATTAATTAAATTAATAGCAAATAAAAAAAATCTTATGCAAAACTAACAATAAATTAAAAAAATAATCACTATAAAATACAAGCAAAATTAATTATTACGGTTAAATAGAATTTTAATATTAGAATTAAATGTATAAAAATTTTTAAGGAGGGAAAAGCAAAGCTTAAATTGCGGCGGAGCCCACCGGAGCCCACCGGAGCCCGACTCCGGTACTTCTTAGTCTTTGGGATATATTCTAATTCTAGCCGGAGCGCACCAGAGCCCTAAATAAGAATCCTCGGGCACTTTTTTATGTAACGGAACACTTATTTTAGTAGAAATTTGATCTAGTAAATTTTATTTTAAAAAAAAAATTATATAATAAATCGCTTATTAAATTTTAATTTATCTCTTTACATTTTATTTAATTTTAATTATTTAATTACTTTAATCCTTAATTAGTTAAATAAATCGTGAATTAATTAAGCAATAATTAAAAGTTAAATAATAATTAATGAATATTAATTATGAACATCAATTAAATAATTATTAATTAATTTGATACTCATTAACTATTTAATTTTAAAATTATTAATGATTTTTAATAGTCATTTTGTTTATTTATTTACTCTTGTTCCACTTTCGTGATGGTCTTTCATAGGGCACCGGCACTTCTACTTTTAGAAATTAAGCCCTGGTCAAAAGTGTTTATCACTATGATGTATAATGAAATACAATTCCTTTTTAGAAATTGTGCTATAATACTCATCTATAATTTTAAAAAAGCAGCACAATTTAGAATTTTAAACAAAACTTTCAAAAATTCGTTTTTAAATATTTTAGTATTTTTTGCTTATTTACACCAATAAAAAGCATAAAAATTGCAAAAGAAAATTGCTTGTTTTAAATTTTCTATTAATTCAGATTTAAAATATCATTTTCTAAAAGAAGTAGTGACAAATTTCCTTACAGCATAGGAAAAGCTAAAAACATATCCAGTCCTGAAAGCATGCAATAGCTTTATAATTATTTTGGAACGCTAATTATGCTTGATAAATATGCTAAATTTTTAAAAATCAATCTCAATTTCAAAAATAAAAATATGTAGAAATTCTAATTTGTGAAATGAGACGCTACAACCAATTTTTTCTTGACAATTATACAAGCTGCAATAGGCAACCAATGTTAAATTTCTGCAAGTCGTCCCTACTCCTCCGGATGTGATCAAGGTGACAGCCGGCAACGCCTCAGACGAGGGAGAAAACCCGTTTGGGTTAGTCTATTTCTTATAAGGTCCATGGACTTAGCTGATATTACTGAACTATATCCGCGTAAAAAAGATCACGGACCAAAATAATTTAGGGGCTAAACAACTACTCATAAATTAAGGAAACTTGAAGACACTTTAATTACATATTTACAGGAAAAAATAAGTACAAGTTATCTGTTTAAATGGATCAAAACTGCACCTGGTCTTTTTCTGTTTGAGCTATCCTCAAAATTATAATTCATAAGAGGAAATGATACATTGTTTACTTTTTCGATGTTTCTGGAAAACGTTTTTGCAATACCTACACTTATTTTATTAAGATTTAATTCCCTATGTATTGCCTCATTTCTTATAAACCATTGGCAATTTGCCATTTGTCTAAGTGTGATATTTTTATATTTGCTGTATTTTTAACATTCGAGTATCCCATATGTAGCCCCAGACAGGACGGGCGTATGTAATGATGGAACGCAAAATAGATTTATACACCAAAACTTTATTGCCTATAGATAAACCAGAATTTCGAGAAATTAAAGGGTTGAGTAAAGCTTTAGTACCCCGAAATTTATTGTCTATAGATAAACCAGAATTTCGAGAAATTAAAGGGTTGAGTAAAGCTTTAGTACCCCGAAATTTATGCAGAATATATGTAACGCGTGGGGCTTAAGTGAGTTTTTGGTCTAAAATAATACCAAGGTATTTGACTTGCTTGGTACAGGGGATATTTTGGTCATACATTTTCAGAGTAATATTCGAGTCAATATTGATTTTTTGCGTAAAATACACAGCTTCAGATTTCTCTACGTTTGTTTTTATTTTCCACTTTACCATCCAGGACTCTAGTGCGTGGATGTATTCTTCTAATGCTTGTACAACTGCGGCCATTGACGCGTTTTGGTGGAGGATTGCAATGTCGTCTGCATATAATGCTAGTAGAGTGTGAGGGTTGTGTGGGATGTCGTTCGTATAAATTGTAAAAAAGGGTGGGTGAGAGTAAGCTCCCTTGAGGAAAGCCTGCAAGAGTTTCTCTGCGTGTGGAGTAAGCTTGTTTATAACGAACGACAAAGTATATATCGTATAGATAGGAATTATTGAGGTTTATGATGTGATCTGGGAAACCCAGATTTATTAACTTGTATTTGAGACCCTGTAGCCATACACAATCGAAAGCTTTCCATATATCAAGAAAGAGGGCGCCAGTTATACGTTTATATTTAAGCCCGTCAGCAATTAATTCTGTAACTTGATACAGATGATGAGTCTCTGAATGTTTCTGCCGAGATCCATATTGTTGGGGAATCAGAATATTATTATCTCCGATGAAGTTTTGGAACCGTTTTTATATCACAGCTTCGGAGATCTTGCTGAGTGTGGAAAGCAAGCTGATCAGTCTGTATGAGGTGGCGCTGGTAGGATCTTTTCCTGGCTTTAATATTGGTGCGATAACTGCAGTTTTCCAACTGGTTGGAAAATGTTGGATTTGGAGCATTGCATTTATCAGCTCCATAAATTTTCATAATATCTTTGGGCCCATTTGTTTCATCATTTTATTGCTGACATTGTCTAATCCAGGGCTTTTTCTATTTTTCCTCTTCTCAATATAACTACTAACTTCCGAAGGCATGGTTAAGGGTGTGTTGTTAGTGTTTGTTCTTGAAGGAAATTGGGTAATAAGGGAAGACACAACGTGTTCTGTTTGTGCGTGATGGATGTTGTGTGTACGAAATTGAGAAGCATAATTACCTGCGAGAGATTCCGCTTTCTCAAAATCCGTGTAAGCAATCCCAGAAGGGCCGTTAATCGGCGGAATATTCGGGTTGCGTCTTTTAAACTTAGAAATCGCATTCTAAACAGAGCTATCGTCAGCTGAGAGCGATTCTAAATATCTGGCCAGTCGAATTGTGCATGGTTTTTGATAAGAGTCCTGACATCTTGGTTAAGTTTATTCATGAGAGCTTTATCGGCCGGGCATTTGGATCTTTGCCATTGTTTTCTCGTATGATTTCTTTTCCTTATTAGTTCTCTAATGGCATTATTTTTAAATCTTTTCTCTTCTCTAGTCTCTTTACTATTTTTCATTAAACCATTCTAAGTAACGTTTTAAGCGAAAAGTGTAGTCAGTAAAACTGATGTTGCAGAATCGTGAATTTAATTCCAAGATTTTTAATTTCACAAGCATGCTTATTCTTAGCTTAAAAATAGCGGAAGGAAGCGTCGCCCTATTACAGAGTTTACGAAAAACAGAACAATATAGAACAAAGTGTTCTGTATAGTGTGACAAAGTGTAATTGATATATATGCACATATACTAGAGTTTATGTATTAGTAGACAGAACTTAATACATAAACTCTAGTATAAGTGCTTATATATCAATCACAATCATCATCTTTTTCTCTATTTCTCTCTATATATATATGTATGTAAGATAAAATTATATGAATCAGAATAACTAAAAACATTATTCTTCCTCTTTATTCTAAAATCGTAATAACTTCTCTGCATTGCGTCATTTCTAGATCACTGTATGGCCCGCGCAGCTCTGGTGACGTAATCATTGGGAACTGAAACTGTCCTTGAAAACCAAAACTTTTCTCTTCGCGTGCTTCCATCTTTCATAACGATGCACTTCAGCTTTTGCTCGCTACTGTGCTAAGATGTGATTTCGCTGGTTAGCTTTCTATCACAACAATATCAAAAATGTAAATCTTCTGTGGAAAGGCACGACTAGAGTGCCAAGTGATTGTGGCCACAAATATCAATTGGAAATAAAAATGGAAGTAAAACTGCCTCGACTGCCAAGTTCTTTAAATACTACGCAATCAAATTCTTCTTCAGTATGGGTCTAATCAAGCATCTACAGTGCTCCGTCAATTTCCTTTGTGCTTTAATATGACAATTAAGCCGGTAAGGATAGTTTCCTGCAGCCTGAAACCTCAATGGAAAATTTAATTCAGCTCTTTAAATCATCGTTTTGTGATAATTCCAAGATAATGTGAAAGAAGTGAATCATCAAGTTTGTTTTTTCAGTGTTTAAAAAATAACAGATCATTCTTCTGCTGTGGTGTTTTGCAAGTGCTTCAAAAAAATAATCACGCGTAGTGTTTACAGATTGAAAGTAATATCTCGATAAATTGAGAAGTTCGAATGCCTAGTCAAAAGGAATATTGAATTTGCTTCGCTGATGTCTACAATATTTAGAAAAAAGTGCTTTAAATCATCAGTGAATTACCGTTTAGGAATTCAGCATTACAGCGAGTTCAAGGTCGACCTGAATTAGTGTTTGCAAGTATGTGCGACAGAAAATTATTTGCACTTCCACTTTTTCAACAGCTCAAAAATTGTTACATTCGTGTGACTCTAACTCAGGAACTAAATCATTTAATATGTTGCGGAATCTATAGTTTATATTTCACCTTTGGTTAAAATTTCTGCAACTTGTTTTGAGAAAATCTGAAATTCTTGTTCATTAATGTTTCTAATTTTTCATAAAATGTGTGTGAGCAAATTAAGTAACGAATTTTAAGCTATTTAAATTATTCATAGGGAAGGATATTAAGATAAGTTTTTATGTTTTTGAAAATTTTTTGAGAATTTTGAATACGAATTTTATAATTATTCTAAAAATAAAGATGTTAAAAATAAGTGAAATTAGTACAGATAAGTAATATGAAATTATGGTAAATGCATGTTAAAATTTATGGGTTATTGTGTGTTAAGTATAGTATGATGAGGGTGTACTGGTTCCTTCAACAGAGGCCTGTAATTACCTCTGTACAGTTGTTCCTTTTACCCTCTTCAAGTCAGATAATGTTGGAGGCTTTCATTTTATGGGTGTTTGTAATTTTTTATATTATTATTATTATATTTTTTTATTATGGAATGTATTAGTGCAGTTCTCAAAGGCCAGTTACCTTAATGCAAGGAACGGAGGCCTTTTCAAGTAACTGCCTAGGCACCCTGGGCCACCAGTGCAGAGAACACACTGGTTAGCTCAAGAGGACAGCCCTATTGATGGATATGTTTGTTTAGAAGTATTGCGAGGCTTCTAGTTTGGTAAAATACAGGAATTGTAAATGAAAGATGATAACGGTGAAACCATAATTTCTGAAGCTTACTTCTATTATTATATGGTATTAAAATATAATTTATCAATAT
Organism: Stegodyphus dumicola; assembly: GCF_044657685.1. Taxonomy (NCBI): domain Eukaryota; kingdom Metazoa; phylum Arthropoda; class Arachnida; order Araneae; family Eresidae; genus Stegodyphus; species Stegodyphus dumicola. The sequence goes on along the minus strand of NC_140772.1, from coordinate 11,275,063 downwards.
GAAAATTAATATCATAAATATTTATGTGCATTACATTTAATTATAAGTAATGATTATGTAAAAGTTTATTTTGTGATATTCTCTAATAACAAGAACCTTCCCTGAAGAATTATGATTATGTGAACTCTCAAACAAAAACACTTTTGGACTGAAATGCTGAAAAATGCAATAGGACTCTAAAAATTAAAAATTAATTTTAAAAAAATTGATATTTATAAGTTATACTTTTATAGAATCAAAATTTTATGATTTATGTTTGTTTTTTATTTGCTAGTGCTTTAACTCTCTCTTTAAAAAGGTTTCTCTGTCGCTACGCCTTTTTCTTTTTGAAGGGGGGAATATGTAAGATAAAATTATATGAATCAGAATAACTAAAAACATTATTCTTCCTCTTTATTCTAAAATCGTAATAACTTCTCTGCATTGCGTCATTTCTAGATCACTCTATGGCCCGCGCAGCTCTGATGACGTAATCATTGGGAACTGAAACTGTCCTTGAAAACCAAAACTTTTCTCTTCGCGTGCTTCCATCTTTCATAACGATGCACTTCAGCTTTTGCTCGCTACTGTGCTAAGATGTGATTTCGCTGGCTTGCTTTCTATCCCAACAATATCAAAAATGTAAATCTTCTGTGGAAAGGCACGACTAGAGTGCCAAGTGATTGTGGCCACAAATATCAATTGGAAATAAAAATGGAAGTAAAACTGCCTCGACTGCCAAGTTCTTTAAATACTACGGAATCAAATTCTTCTTCAGTATGGGTCTAATCAAGCATCTACAGTGCTCCGTCAATTTCCTTTGTGCTTTAATATGACATGTATATACATATATAGTATACACAATAATTTTTCTTCCCTAAATAAAAATTATGCAAATTATTTCCCCACATTCTAATAACTAAAAACGGAAAGAATAAAAAAGGAAGACAACAACTACAAAAAAAAAAAAAAAAAAAAAAAAAAAAAAAACGAAAGTCCTAACGAAGTAAACGAACACGTAGGTATCATCTGTAATATCCCAGTTTGTTTATACCAATACATCTATCAAAACCAGAAGCACAGAACAGAAACTGGTGCTCATATACAGGAAAGTCGAAAGCCACATGACTTAACCGGTGAGAACACCGTTACCATTTAGCATCATCTACTGCCATGTAAAAATTAAAATAAATAGCTCCGTTTTTAAATTATGTACACGCGACGCTGTGCTCCATCTCTATGATGTGAAGAGTAGAAAATTAAGGTTATGTTAGCGCTAGTCAAGACTCCTACATAATTCTTTACACCGCTATTAGCAAAAAGACCTCTTAGATCGTTTCATTTCACCTCAGTCTTGGGCAGAAAATCGGGAAAGCTTTTTGTTCTTGGGTTCAGTCTCAGGCTCCGGAGCTAACGTGATATATTTATAATCCTTTTCCTTTACAACAGCACATTTCATGGGCTTGGCGTCGAAGCTCGCTCCGCCGGAGGCATACTTCACAATTGCACATCTGTGTAGCCACCGAGGGTGTGGCTTCTAGGATGGGCCAGTGGGCATCCAGTAATATTTCTCTTTTGTCACATGACCTTTCACGTGCTTTAAAATCTAAGCAAAATGATTTAAAATATTTTGCCACTCAATTTTCTGTACAAAATAATTAAAGTACCGTCGATTTCTTCTGAAAATTTTCATTGCGAAGTTAGATCAAATATAAGCAGATGTGAAGATTTCACTACCTGGTTGAAAGAATTTAAAACAAATACAAACACATTTTGGATACTCCGCAAAAATATCCATGTGAAATATTACTTAATAAGTGGTAAATAAGATGAAGAAAGAAATATGTGATAGACATTCGAACCCAAATGCTATCTTAAAATAAAACTATGCATATGAGAAAAATATTTACACTAATTATATATGTAAATAGAAGTCAGCACTTTTTATTGCAGTCTATATGAAAAATTATTTAAAAAAAACTGTACTCTCAAATTTTCTTAATCCACAGGTGTTAAGTAAATGCATAATATTCGAAGCTAATTATAGGTTCAGTCATTTTCTCGATGTAAAGAGCGATATTATGCCGTGAACATCAATGCAAATATTGTGATAGAAATCGCGAAAGTGAAATGTCAGCGATTAATTAAAGTCATGAAACGAAAGCACTACGAGATTTTCTTCTACTACGCCATACATTTTTTACCGCGAAACAAATGCAAATTAAATCATAAACGACATACACTCACATGCATGAAGATTTAGCGTCACAAGAGCAATTTGGTCCATTTTCGAAACCCCTCCCTCAGTGGCTACGCTAATGTGCATTTGTGAAATATGCGCCCCGGAGCCCTTACCCAGATTGATAAATATACGATGCCTAACGCGTAAATAGCATTCTGAAGGTGTAAATAGAATTTCAGATAAAAAAGTAGTTACAGTGCGGAGAGGAGTAGTGCGAATCACTCTGCTTTCTAAATTAAGGAAGGAAATTTCATTAGTGGGAGGAGCGAAACGATTTTGAGCAAAGTAGGAATGAAATCCGAAAGTACTAGAAGTGGGATGAGCGAGTCTCATTGTCAGTTTAATGTCCTGTCGGCTAACTGTTGTCGGTTAAGTGTCTTGTCGGCTAAGTGTCCGCAACCGGTCTATCCACAAGCGCCTGGCCCCAGCCACCACCCCTGTTCTTATTGGTTGCCGTTTATGACGTCATGCTGAAAAGATACCATTATCTGTTTCGTTTGAATTATGTCAAGGGGAACTTATAACTACATTGGATTTGGTTATGTCCTGTGTTAATGTGAATTTGTGCGATGTAACAGAATAATTGCAATTAAAACGATCCTAACAATATAAGAAAATATGTCGGCACTTTTTATATAATTTGTTAATGCTATTTCTTGACATTGCTAGCACTTAACTCTTACTGTGTAAATAATGTCTGCCGCAGTTTTCAAGAATTAGCGGTTTATTTTGCAGAAAAGTGTTTTTAAAAGTGATATAAATGTAAAAGCTAGTTATTGCTTTATAAAAATTAATTGTTTGTTAACTAAATAACCTTCCTTTCATTTATTGTTTGTTATATAGAGATTGTTTGGTATTAAAATTGCTCGTAGTCAGATTAATTTTTTTCTTTCTAATTCCAGGCATTAATTTCTCTTCATTTATGGTTAAAAATAAGATAAAGTGATAAGATATTTTTAAAGCACTAATAATATCGTTTATTTGACTTTGTCAATTGGATTTATCGTGCTGTTTTTTTATGCATTATTGTTTTGTTTCTTAACTTTTATATCTTATAAAAAGTGTTATTGTAAAAGTATTTTATACTTATAAAAAGTGATTACTTTTTATCTTAAGTCAATTTTTATCTTATAAAAAATGTTTATTGTCAAACGATATTCATCTAATGACAAAAATACTGCTAAACGGTTATCGCCTGCACATCGATTTTCACGTTTTTTCTAATACTATGTATATTAACAGTATATTTCTGAAGCTGCTTTTTATTTTTGTAATTTTTTCCCAAATACGGCAAATTATTCTATCGTCAGCCAGCGCTTTGCCTGTTTCAGCGCTAAAATGACCTTGGGCTCAAGCTTTTGGCGCACAATAATGCCGCGGAGAATTCTTTTGGTCACTGTATGACATCAGAAGTCGTGTCCAATAAGAACTTGGGGTGGTGGCTGGGGCCAGGCGCTGGTGGTCTATACTGCCCTGCGCATATACACTCATGCTTATTCGTAGTTTCGATAGTCGGAATCAAGGCTTTTGTTCGAAAAAAACTAATTACGCAAAATTCCTCTTTAGGGTAGACTACATGGAGCAAACAGAGTTGACGTCTTCTTGCAAATAAGTGGATGAAACTATTTCGAAACTGAAATCGCGGATATATATTGTGATAAGGTTTTTATACAATATTAACGCAATTACTGTTAATCGCGTTTTAAGGGAAGTTTTCCAGCAAAGAATAAAACTGGAAGTCATTAGTTTTTTAAACTCTTTGAAATGGTATGTTTTCTTAAATAGTAGTGGAAAAAACATTAAAAAAAAAAAGACGACGGAAATATTTTAATCACTATTTATTAATTGAACAAAAAAATTCTAATCGTTATAAAGGCGGGAAGATGAGAATTTCCTAAATAATTTTCCAGCGTGCAGGATTTGATTAAATTAAATATATTTTATAAAACCGACCAATACTTAAACATGCTTTAATTATAGGTTATTAGGGATTGTGGCTGCATCTCTACAAGGATCTAAAATTTTGCTTACCCCAGTATTGTATTAACTCAAGGAGATTAGAACGCATGGAGATACCTTCCGCGCAGTCCAGGTGAAGCCAAAAAAGGGGGAAGGCCAGTCCTTAGTAGCCATCTCTTAGAAAGACTGACGTGCCCTGACTATACTCAATTTCGTTCCTGGCAGTCATAAATTAGTGACTGCAGATTCTTCGTGTCTTTTTTCCTTTACTTTTCGCACGCTTTCATTTTACTTCTGCATTTTCTACATTATGTAATTGCAAAACTTTCTGCATTATGTAATTGCATGCTAGCATTAAAAGTACTGTGAACAAAAAATAAATAAATAAAATAAAAGTAATAATAAAATAAATAAATAAACAAAATAAAATAATAATAACTAAGTACTCAAGCCATAATTTGATTATACTTTAGTTGTTATAATTATATATAACTCTTTCCATGTTATAAATAGTGCTTATGTTTTGAATAAATATAAACAAACAAAAAAAAAATATGATAAAAAGAAAGTGTAAATTCTACATCGTTATTTTTAAAACTCACACAATAAATGTGACTAAAAATAAGCTAGCGGTGCCATCTCTTGATGAAACCAGAACTAAAACATAATTTCTTTAAAGGCCGAAGGCAAAGATGGATTTGAATTAGGAACTACCTCTTAAACGAAGGACCATATAATCAAATCCCTAAAGATCCTTCACCTTCGGACCTGTCAAAAATAAAAACTGCGATCAAATCTTCACAAATCATTTCAAGCAACTTAAAACATTCAGTTATCCCATTTGTTGCGAATTGAGCCAGATTATATGCTCTTCCCAAAATTCATAAAAGTGGTATTCCTTTCCGCCCTGTTGTATTAAATTTAGGTACTGCCTCATATCCTTTAGCTAAATATTTAGTTTCTAGATTTTCAACTCTATTAGACGATAACATTTTCACCATAAAAAAGTCAATGTTGTTTGTAAAAAAGTTGAAAACATTTCTCCTAGAAATTTACTCATGGTTTCTTTTGATGTAAAATCATTATTCACCAATGTTCCAGTGGAGGGTGCATTAAGATGACTAGAAATCAGACTTCGCGAATTTCATTTCTCTTGCATCGAAATTGATGAGCTAATTTCTCTCAATCAACTCTGTTTGAAAGAAACACATTCTGTTTTCCAAAATAAATATTACAAGCAAACTAAGGGATTAGCCATGGGAAGCCCCCTCAGTCCCATCCTGGCTGATATCTACATGCGTTATTATGAATCAAAATTATTTGAAACTTTAAACTTCCCGGTATGGTTCCGCTATGTAGACAATACTTTTACCCTGTTTAAATGTAATAAAGATGATTTAAATAGAGTTCTTTCAACAATGAATTCTATTGATCCTGCTGTTCAGTTCACTTTTGAACTTGAGACTTGCAATTCTCTTCCGTTTCTCGACATTCTGGTCACACGTAACACATCGAACTTCAGTACTACGGTTTACCGTAAACCTTCATCGTCTGGCCTTCCACCGTACTTTAAATTATATCATCCGACTAAACAAAAGTTAGCTGCATTTTATTCCTATGTCTTCCGTGCTCTTCAAGTTTGCTCCTCCAAACTATCCCTTGATGAAGAACTAAATTATTTAAAAGCAACAGCTACTGACAGGGGCTTTTCACCCTACATTATTAATCAAGTAGTTAAAAAATTCTCATCTCAACACACTAAAAGGCACACTCTTGTTTTAGGGAGATTATAAAAATTATATTGTCATTCCCTTCTTTCCATCAATTAACTATAAAGTTGTACATATTTTGCATAAATTTAATTCCGTGTTCCATACTCAAGGACCCCATTCCGGATATGAATTCCTGGGGTATTTACAGGATTCCTTGCCAGTGTGGTTTAATTTACATTGGCCAAACTAAGAGAGCCCTAAAATTTCGCTTCGAGGAACATGAGGCATATGTAAGAAAAAAGGAAACAGAGAAATCTTCTGTTGCCCAACATTGTTGGTCCGAAAATCACACTTTCAATTTTTCTGCTCCCAAAATTATTCAAAAAAACATCTTCCATTGGAGAACTAAATTTTCTAGAGGCATTTCACATTCAAATTTTTTTTTTCTGTTCTAGTTCCAATCCATCTTTGTCTTCGGCCTTTAAAGAAATTATGTTTAAAGAAACACGATCGGAGAGGGAATTTCTGAAGTTCCCGCTACTGCTTCTCTCTCGTTCTTTGACTTGTTCAGCGCTTCGAAACCGGACTCTGATCAGTTTAGCGGTTTTCTTGGGGAAAATCCATCCTTGATTTTCTGTCGAACTTAAATCTGCTGAGTCAGGCTTGGAAATTTCATCAGTTTCAAGTTTCTTGAAGGGTTTGGGTGGCGGGTTTTCAACTACTGGCTTCAACATTTGCATCAATTTTTCAATACCATCCGCTTTGATAATCTTAAGAATTTTCTCATAATTTTCAGTCCTGATCATCTCAGGTTTCGCTTGTGTTTCTGGAGTTCCTAACCTTTCACCTTTAGAAACTGACTTCACAAGCTTCTTCCCTTTTCCTTGCTTCGTAGTTTTTCTGCTTTTGAGAAATTCATTCGTCTTATCCTGGGCAGGTAGCGATTTTACATTTGATCATCTCAGGTTTCGCTTGTGTTTCTGGAGTTCCTAACCTTTCACCTTCAGAAACTGACTTCACAAGCTTCTTCCCTTTTCCTTACTTCGTAGTTTTTCTGCTCTTGAGAAATTCATTCGTCTTATCCTGGGCAGGTAGCGATTTTACAGAGTACTCCGAATCAGCTTCATTAAACTCCTCATCTGAATTCACAGTTTTGAAGAAAGACATGTTTATTCACAGTGAAACTCGAAGGTAACACTGAATAATAACGTTTAAGTAAAACACAGGAGAAATTCTCGAGAAAGTGAACTAGCCGCCTACTTTTACTGAGCTAGTAAGTTTCTTCTGACATTGTTAGCCTTACTCACTGAACGAACGAACTAACTCTGCGAAAGTTCAAACTTCTGACACTGCTCTTCGTGTTTCATCAAATCTACGTAAATTAAATCACTGATCAAACTGCGATATAGATCAATCAACAGCAAGTGCAAGCAATCCGATTATTTTTTATTCCTAATTTAAATTAAAATTTTTCTATGTATCTATGGACTCGATTTTTCACTTCCGAGAGTTACAGGTTTAGCTTTGAAATTTCGAATCTCCTCAGAATGTCATGAATAAATGGTATTTTTTTCATTTTAATTAAAAAATGACTCTCTCACTTTGTGCCTTGATTCCTTTTCTTCCAATATACATTAAATGGGATACATTAAATCTAGCAGAAATGTTCCTGTGTAATGAATAAAGAAGCCAGCCTTCTGTAAAGAATTTTCCGGCCGTAACGCTGAAAGGGATAAATTTTTCTGTAATAAAAACGAACTGTTTTTGTTGTACAAATATGTAATACGGCTTTCATAATTACATTTTTGTACGGTTTTTGGGGAAAATCTTTGGAGGTTTTCATCCTACACGATTTTTTAAAATTGTGAAATATATGCCCAAGTTTACCATACGTCACATGTATTTTTTACACGAATATTTTTGCACGCTTTTCTTAGAAACGTATCTACTGTGTAAAAAAAGAGTTGGATGTATTTTAACTGCCGAACAAAAAATGAAAGACATAAACGTGTTTGCCGTCTTCTTTCATTTTTGTTTGCAAATTCGATTAACCTAAATAGCGCGTATAAAGATTTTTATGTTCAATTCAATATCTTTTCTTATGTAGTTAGAGAGAGGAAAACGTGAATTTTATTGTTGTATTATTATGAAGAAAACGAATATCATTTTTTTTTATATTCCTCTATATGCATGAGAATGTATACGTCAGAAATGAAATCAAAATACAAAAAGTACATGTACTAGTATTATTTTATATTTTGACAAATCGATTGGCAGGATTTTTCCCAAGATACATCATTTTTGTGTTTTATTCTCAATTTTTAAATCAAAAAGTATTTTAATTTCTTGCACATAAAAAAAAACATTTAACCCTCTGAGCGGCTCGTATATTTGTATCGGTGATGAAGACCTGAATTTAAAGAGCCTTTATTAGCTATTTACTTACTTTATTAATTTGTTACTTTAGGTTCTGTTTACATTAACTTACATTTATTAAGATGACATTTATATTATTAAAGAAAGTAAGAAAGCAAAATATCGTAAATTATAAGCTAATATATATATACCAAATGACAAAAAATCTCATGACTTAATAAAGCCGGGCATGGCGCTCAGAGGGTTAATATCTCTTATTATCAAGCTGGCCAGTGCCGTTCAAACCCACAAAATTACAGACCTAGCAGACTAGCATCTTCGTTATCAAATTATACGAAATTATGTTGCTTAAACATTTGGATGTTTTCCTCCGGAACAAAAATATGAATATTGATGAGGAGTTTGGCTTCGAAAAAAGATCCTACTGCGACACTCACCAGCCTCTGCGGAGGAGGAAGTACATTAATAAAGGCTTCAGCAATAAAATACTTTAAATTTTAATTTGTGTATATATATATATATATATATATATATACGGGGTGTTTCGTAAATGTTGCGAATTCTGGGGGAGGTAGGGCGCATCATAAGGATTAAGAATTACTTAGGAACGTAATGCCCGGAAATTAAGAGGTAAATGGTAGCAAAGATAGAAAACGGGAAATGAAACGAGAGTGATTAATTTGAAAAGTTTATTAGACATGAATACAAATGGTGTACGACAGTTTGAATATTACAACAGATGCTCGAAGTTTGCTCCATCAGACGTCAAGCATGTCTGACACCGATGGACCATTGATTGGCGGACATGTCAAAACACACCAGGAGTTTCTTTGATTGTAGCAGCTGAGCAGGCGAGTATTTATGATACCCATTTCAGCACAACAGGTACAGGTAGAAGCTAGGCCAGCACCTCCGTAGTACCACAGGTACTTGAGGTATTGCTGAACATGTTTCAAGATTCAAGTGAAACATGTTCAGTCAAACATGTTTCAGACACAACAGGATCGTGATGCACGGCACTTTTGATGGCTACCCACAAAAAGAAATCAAGCCTCAACCAGGCCACCACGCCCAATCATCATCGATGCGGGAATGATCTCTTCGAATGGACACGAACATTCAGTCAAAATTAGGAGTCTTCCCTTTGTGTTGGAACCACATATTGTCCTTCACGTTTGGTGGAACATCGTCAAGCAAGCCGGAAAGAACCTGCTCCAGAAACATGAGATAATTCGCGGCATTCAACCTGGAGGGTAAAATCTACTGCCCGACTAAGCAGTTGCCGACTAAACTCACACATGCATTAATTTTGAAGCGTTGTTGTGAAACGTGATGCAGCCATGGACCTTATAAGAAATAGACTAACTCAAACGGGTTTTCTCTCTCGTCTGAGGCGTTGCCGGCTGTCACCTTGATCACATCCGGAGGAGTAGGGACGATTTGCAGAAATTTAACATTGGTTGCCTATTGCAGAGTTTATAATTGTCAAGAAAAAGCTGGTTGTAGCGCCTCATTTCACAAATTAGAATTTCTGCATATTTTTATTTTTGAAATTGAGATTGATTTTTTAAAATTTAGCATATTTATCAAGCATAATTAAAGTTCCAAATAATTATAAAACTATTGCATGCTTTCAGGACTGGATATTTTTTTAGCTTTTCCTATGCTGTAAGGAAATTTGTAACTACTTCTTTTAGAAAATACTATTTTAAATCTAAACTAATAGAAAATTTCAAACAAGCAATTTTCTCTTGCAATTTTTGTGCTTTTTATTGGTGTAAATAAGTAAAAAAATACTAAAATATTTAAAAACGAATTCTTGAAAGTTTTGTTTAAAATTCTAAATTGTGCTGCTTTTTTAAAATAATAGATGAGTATTATAGCACAATTTCTATAAAGGAATTTTATTTCAATTATATTTCATAATACATCGTAGTGATAAACACTTTTGACTCCTTAAACATTTTTAATTCTAATATTAAAATTGTATTTAACCGTAATAATTAATTTTGCTCGTATTTTATAGTGATTATTTTTAAAATTTATTTTGAGTTCTGCATAAGTTTTTTTATTTACTGTTAATTTAATTTATTAGACCAAAGAAGCAGTAGCCTAGAAAGGCTGTTAGTTTAGAAGCCGCATTTTGAGCTGTTTTACTATAAATGTCCGTGTCTCCTTGCAAATTGTTGTTACCAAATATTATCTCCCTGTACTATATGTAAAGAAATTAAATAATGAAAAATCTGCATGAATACATGTATGTTTCTCGCACTGTGACACAAACGACAGTAGCTAGAGCCATCAAATTTTCAATAATGTAATCCACCACCCGAATATAGGCATCTGGACGGCCGAATTTCGAATTTGTTTTAATCTATTTCATATTTTGTAAAACTTTATCGAATTTTTGATTAACAAACTCAACGAGTTCAAAGCGAGCAGTGTACGTAAAATAACTGTTTTATCTCCAGTGCGGAAATTCTAAAGAAATGCTGTTTTCAAATGTATGTGGTTTACGGGTGAAGAACGTGATATTCAATAAATATAGGTAACACACGAAACTTTAAAAAAAGAGTGCTTCTAGATTTTATTTTATCTTTTTTTTCCCTTCATTACGCTCTGAAAATTTTATGCTCCAAAATTTATGAATTATTAAAATAATTAATCTACTTTAATGTTAATAATTTAATGATCATATAATCAAATAAATATGATCGTTTTGTAATGTTATTATAGTTTGGAATATCGCTGCCTGAAAATGTTCATTAAATAAAAAAAATTATCAGATCTTGTTTAATTTTACCTTATTTATTTCAAAGCATCGCGTACTATCAATCTTATTTAATTTTACTTTATTTTTACGCAAAATTAAGTTCATAAATTTTGTGCTTAGAATTTTTACCGTTTTACCAAAGTAAAGATGTTTGTACAAGAATTACGCTTGAAAAAAAATGCGCGAAATGCAGTAAAAAGTGTTTTAATGAGATATATTAAATCCTATTTGGAAAAAACTGTGGATTTTATAATCTCATCACTATACAACGTATCACATTTAATAATTAAAAAGAGTTATGTGATACAAACGCCATAGGTTTCAGTGTTAAAGTAAACCAGATCGTCCCTACTCTTTCTTGCCGACATGTCGGTGACGCGCGCCCCGCCCACTGGGTTGGTCTATCTCTTATAAGGTCCATGGATGCAGCACACCGTGGGGGTTTTCTTGAGCCTAGAAATGCTGATTGTGGTGATTGAATACGCCATCCCTATTGAATGTGGCCTCATCCGTGAACAACACATAAGATGGAAAATAAAGCATATAAGCATAAGCTTAAGCCATAAATCAAGCATAAGTCGTTCCATGATCTTCGTATGGTGCCTACCGCTTGAATGAGACTATCTTCATTCTCTTGTACAGCACCTTCCGTCGGCGTACAATGCCGTTTCTGGGCATGGGTTTATACGCAATTCTTAATCCTTACAATATGCCATATCTCCCTCAGAAGTTTGTGGCAACATTTACGGCACAGCCTGTATGTATATATATATATATATATAATTTATTGATATATAACGAAAGAGAAGCAAGCTTACACTGTTTGGTGAATGAAAAACTGGACAAAATTAATTTTTTAAGTTATGCGTTTTTATTTTGGATGAAGAATATGAAATTGAATTTTTCGACGTAAATTTTGATTCGAAGAAGTAGAGAATTTAATAGCAAAATATAATCCAAGAAATTGTTGCCCACCAGTTTTTTTCGTATCCTCCCGTGGTATAAAAATTGAAAATTACTTTGTTAGCATCTGTAAATTTTCAATCATTCGTTATTTGTTTTTAATGAAACTGCTTTATTTTGTAGTAAAGCGGTGGTTTTGGTAACTAAGTTGTCTTATTATTTTGCTTTGTAGTATGTTTTATTAGGAATGCTTTTGGCTGCCAAATTCACTCGCGTTGAATTTCGGAACTATGATTTGTAACATGAGTAACGACAATTCAATTAATTTAAATTTGAAAGAAATGATAAACTAGCACAGCTTTTCAATTGACAATTCAAATGAATATTTTGAGAGTTTGGAAGCTTTAAGGAAATATGAAGTTAAGCCAGGTATAATATCGAGCTACATTTTAATCTGGAACTGATATAAAGCTAAACGGAATGATTTATCAATCAAACCCAGTTAATAATAGTAGAGATTATTATTTAGTTTCCCCAAATATAAACTGGGATATTTAATAGGATTTTCTCTATTTAATTTGGAGGCAAATTTCGGCATTTCAATTATTAGATACCAATTATTATTGAAATAATTATTAATAATGCCAAAAATCGTCAACAGGATCCAAACTCCCTAGACCATCAAATAAAGCTAGAAGCGTGCATAAATAATTACCCAAAATTTACTTCTCAACATTACTTTCAATACCAGTATTTTCGAAACCTTTATCCAATGAAGGTAATGTACCATACGGCAAAACATAATAACTTACCTTTCTGAAACATTTTATTCGCTAATGAAAGAAAAAGCTGTATTATTAGCGGTGCATTTTGTTTTCAAGTTAAAAACTTACGAATTCTCTGAAAAATTTCTCTCGTAATTATTAGTAGCCATTCTGCACGTGTTGCTTCTACTTACACGCCTCCAGTATTAGCTATAAATTCGGTAAAGACTTTCAGGGAAGGATATCTTCGTGAAGGACCTTCTGAGAATGTTTGGCTCGTATTCACGTTGCAAATGAAACAAAAATAAAACACGAAGATCAACCCCACGCAGACATTACTTTACTCTGGATTCAAAATCTTGTGACATTAACCGGTATTTGACGGTCTTTACCACTCGGCCACTGCCAGACACACAGTCGTCAAGCCAATTTTCGTTCTTGGCACTATTTTCCATCACTTTATATTTGTTGCATGCGTACCATATAGCGTCCTTATACACGGAAAACTTTAGTCGTAACTAATTAATATCGATACCACGTAAATGTCGGACAACACAATACAACCTAATTCGAACAGGAGTTGATTGCCCATCAGTTTGTAAATCACACTATTTTATTTCGCGAGTTTGAGAAATTCATATCTGTCTTCAATTACAGGTCATTTACATAAACATTTATAACGAAGGCTTCAATCAATTTTATCATACGAAATAGTGAAGCGAAAGAGAAACAACTTTTAAGAAATATTTAATTTTCCAAGCAACACTCTCTTAAATATTCTATTTAAATTATATTTACTTTAGGAAGCACAATCTTTGTATATTATGCCGCTCTTTCATTATAAAATCCCTTTCATTATAAAATTTGCATTTCTCTCGGGAAATAGTTATGATTTATAAAATATGATTATTATTTACTAGATTTACTCCTTTTCTTCTTTTTCATCATAAGTAAATCACCTTATTGTTTAATAAATAAAAACTTAATTATCTTAACTTGTTTAATAGAAAAAGGAAGGCATACAAAATTTCTTCCTTCATGCAGGGTTTTGGATTTGCATGCCAGATTATTTTAAATAAAAAGATATTGATTCTCGGGTTGTTGAGATAAATACCGAAATTACATTCAGAGAAACTATTCTTGAAGGCATGCAATTAAGAAATTCTCTTTTTAAAGGGCAATATTGTAATTATTTCATCAAATCTTTATTTATGCGCTAAGGGACATGAATATAGAAGTTTTGAAGAAAGCTGTCTTTTGAAAGAATTGGCTTCGTCTGGTTGATTTGATTACGGCAGAGCACAGGGAAGCTGGCTGCTCTCGTTTGCGGAGAGACTGGGCTCATTCTTTTGTGCTATGGGAACATGCGTGTCCAGGTGGACTGAAGGGGAGCCTCCAATTCTTACATTTTTATTGTGATCGCACAGCGGCTGGGACGCGTTACACGATCGGCCGGCATAATGGTGCTGCCCGATAGCATAGGGCTTAAACAGGACTTAGAAGAGAAGGGCTAGCTCATAGAACTTTTCCCCCTGAAGCAGAAAGTGAGAAGTGATGACGTAGCCATGATGACACTGAGCGCGCCAATATAATTCACAGCTTGGAAATTAGCGTTTTTGATCAGCGTTTAAAATGAGCTATGTATGAAAGATAGCTATAATTTGGAAGAGGCAATGTTACTGCTTTATGCATTTTAGACTAAACCATTAAAAAAATTAATAATGCTTACTCAATTTTAAAATAATAGATAAAATGTGCTACTCTTTTAACATAAAGTTCCGTGTTTTTTTGTTTTTTTTTTAATTTTTTTTTTTTTTATTTGCAGGTTTTTTTATTTAATGCACGTTTATTTCTAATCATTTCTTTATTTGCATGCTAACTGAGAGAATTTTTATACTGCTTCTAAGATAACTATAACAGCAGCTATTTAAATTCACTCAAAAAACAACTTTACATTGACACAGGTTTAAACATATATGACATATATGGTAACATTTCTGCTAAACTACGTTTGATTTTTTGCCTAAATGTAAATTTTGCATTGTTATAATTCTCTTCCGATTCAATATAATAGATATTTTAAAAATAATTTTGTAATTTATACTTATATCTATATTACCATTAAATAAATGTATATAAGATTGTTACCTTAATTTTGACAAAATAGCTTTATTCAGAGTACCTAAAACAGTTATTTAATTTTTCAAAAGTATGAGTAAAGGAAGCAGGTCTTTTTATGCCAATTACTTTGATGTTTTATACTATTATATTTTATCTAAAATGCTAATCTAGCACAAAATCTAATCAATAATTAGTTACAAAGGATACAATAAGAATAACTTTAACATGTACTTTAACAAAATTAGTTTGTTAAATACTTGTTATTCTTGTTGGTACTATTTTGGTACTATTCATAATACCGAAGATATTATCGATTAACTCATAGAAGTCAGATGCTTTCTGATTTCCTGTGGGGTAGAATATACCTTTTGAGGTACTTTTTGAAAATAATTTCTCTGGAGCGACTTTTTTTTCTCGTTTCCCTTGACCATTAAATAATTTGGTTTTAGTTTGTGACACAATTTGATTTCTTCTCAATCTCTATTTAAAATCTCTTTAATAATATCAAAATTTAAAACAGTTACATCTTCTAAAACAAATCCTCTATCTAAAACGCGGTTTCTCAGTAATTTGAGGCAGAGCGCGAAATGAGACCTCTGATTAAAACAAACTGCACATTTTGAAAAGAACCAACTTGGTCCAGTTTAGAGTCATAGCAGAGTTTTCAATCTATATGCATTTCGACGAAACTGAGAACGCATATTTTTTTCTATAGAATACAAATATTCGCCTCTTTCCTTATTTAGAGTAAGAACATTACTTTGAATTCTTGGATTACACTAAAATTCAGAAAACACTAAAAAATAAAATAAATACCATTTTTTAAATTTGATAATACTAGGTAAAGATATTCCAATTTTTTTCTTAATTTTTTTTCTTTCCAAAAATCATAGCTTTAAGATGACAGAGCTCTTATAACGATACAACGTGAAATATTTTCACTAGTCCACCTGATTCTTTTCTTCTTTTTCAGTAATGCATTAATCTGCGTCTTTATAAAAATAGGCTTTAGACATTTTTCCACATTCTCCGATTTGTGCTCCCCCCCCCCCAAATTTCGCTATTTGAGATTTTAATTTCTGATACCAATTTCTGCCTAGATGTCGTCCACCTTCTTTGTCGCTGAACAAACATTCTAAAATTTTTCTTTTCTCTATTTTTCAATACTTTAATACAATTTAATACAATTTTCTAAGGATATTATTTTGTTCTTCAAATTATCAATGCATTCTTGTTTATCCTTAAACATTCAGGATGATCTACATTTTCATTTGATAGTTTTATTTCAAAATCATTAAAATTTTATTTATTATTGTCATCATCAATTTCGATTTATTATTGTCATCATAATTTACTTTCGGCACAGCATTCCATTTCAACAGTTTCTTTTTGTGGCTATCCAAACAAGCGATTTTTCATATCATCTTCATAAACACTGCATAGAAAATGTTCGCTGCAGATTTTTCCGCTCTTCACATTAATATAATCTTCTCTTTGACATTTGCGTATCCATTCTTTTGTCAAAAGCAAACTCTCATTTGGATCCTTTGGTCCCATGAAATAAAATATCTCATCCTTTCGTACTTCTGTAAGTGCTACGGCACGTTACCGCAGCGCAAAAGCCATATTACGTAAACGACACTTTACAATATAGAATTAAAATAAAAACTGACTAAAATTACATATATATAAATTATTTTAAATATATACATTATCAGAAAACAGATATATATATTATTAAAATTAATTTGGGATATGTAACCTCTAGAAAATCGTCTCGCAGCTCAATGAAACTACTGTTTTAAACGCGGGAAATCAGGACAGGTGGCATCACAGTGACGTCAGTTTATTGCCTGTTACGTCCCCCCATTAGGCTCGCGTCGGCGAGAAGTCGAACAAAGAAATGAGCTAACCCTTCTATTTATCCCTGGGCTTAAACCTCCTGCATTAGAATGAACTTATCACATTAACATAGCGTAACCACCAATTTGTAATCGAGTTTTATGTGATAGGATCAAGAAAGTAAAAATCACCGGATCTTGGATCATATCTTTACTGCTGGCTTTAGCTACTAGGAGCTTTTACTAGTATACTTTCATTATACCACAGGCCATAAAGTTAAAACTTTAAGAGGTGTATTTAAAAATACATCGCGCCCGAAGGCGAGATGAATAAATGAGAGAACTCATAAAATAAGTTTTGCTAAATTGCATATCATAGCATATCATGGGCGATTATATCAATGGCGGCGAGAGGCGAAATGAAAGTCTAAGCTTCTGGTTCAGTCTAGAAGAGCAGAAGCACGTGATAAGCGTCCGGCATTAAGATTGGTCTAGGAATCAGAGTTCGAAAAGGGATGTTTTTTGTAGTTTTTGGAAATAAATAAAGTTCGAACATAAGAAAAGCAACATCTATCTGGGAATTTAAGAGTCCTATGTCTTTTGAAACACTTGAAAATCATCTAAACTTGCGATATAGTCATTAAATGTATAGGAAACTGTAAAAGGCGAAAATGAGGTCATGTGGCTCACTAGGGCTAATGAGTGAAAGTAAGCACTTGTTGTTGACCACGAACTTTGATTTTAAAACACGTGATACGAAATAACAAAATAAAAAGTAAAAGTAAAAATCTTAGTTAAATAAGGAATTAAACGAAGAATTCATCGATGAAAAATAAAGTCCTAACTTTGCAAAGTTTATCTTTCTTGAATAGTAACAGAAGAGTAATAGTAAAATAAAAATATCTTTACAATATATACACTACCACCACTTAGAATTGTGGTGGATCATTCGAGGTCTTTTCACTACGTGCTCAATAATAGGGTCATAGTCTGTAAGCGATTTAATAGCTTCATAGGGAGAATTTCTCATATCTTCAAAGAAGTTGTGTGCAGAAATTAGGATTTGGTCGTGAATTGGGTTGATATCCAGGTCTTTGTGAATTTGAGAATTTCGCACGAACCAGGGTGCGTTCACTATGCTACGTAAGATTTTGTTTTTAAGAACATTTAATTTTTGTCTGTCTATTTTTCGGGCAGTAGCACAGGCTGGAACTGCATAGAGGATTATTGCGCCAATAAGTGAGATGTAGATATTTTTCTTGCTACGGAGGTTTAACTTAGTTTCTTCCAATTAATGTGTAGATAGCAATGAAAGCAGCGTTAGCCTTACTTGTAAGATACTGAACATGATCTTTAAAATTTAGGGTCTTTTCTATATATTTAGGTATTTATACGAGTTTATAAATCTCCGAAAAATTTTCATCAAAAGAAAATTTTTAAAATTATAATTTTAAATACATAGTGGTAGATACTGAAATATTATTCATATATTTTATTCGCTTAGATTATTTGATTATGGCAAAGATTCAGGGGATAACTCTCCTAAAGGAAGGAATACCTTCGTAGACGATGATCTAAAAAAACTGGCTCAATTATATGGGGATAACTTTGAAAACATCCATGCAACCAGCCCGATCTTAACTTCTAATGTTGAGCGACATTACCGTTAGGAAATGAAAATAGGATGTCTTAAAGAAAATATGCCGAAGGCCTGTTATTAACAACGAAGAAAAGAAAACACTAATGCAGATATATTATTAATATTCTCTATTAATAGTTAAGATATCAAGTTATTTACTTCACATAGCGGGACTCCAAACCAGCAGCATATAATTTAATTTGATTTGTTAACAATTCCTCCAAATCAATACAGTCAAACGTCTTTAATCCGGACACTTCGGGACTTCGGCGATTCCGGATTATCGGTTTTTCCGGATTATAGATCATCAGTTTAAATCTGGTAAGATGACATGCGGAAATTATAAAATTAAAAATATGAAACCGTAATTTATGAAATAAAGAGCAATTATGATCTAAAGGGTATCAAAATTTCACAAAAAAAGCTTCATATTTATTTGTTTACTTTATTAAACATTTCTTTCAACGCGCGCATGCGTAAAGCATACATTACGCATAGTCGAAATTAGAAAATTGCAACCAGAAAGCTATTTGATGTGTATTCGTGATATTTATAATGACGAGGAATTTGATTTAAATCATATCAAAGACGGAGTACATCGAGATGAAATACTACATTTAGTAAGGAATTATAAGCCGAATAAAATAAAAGCATCGGCCCTGAAGATAAGGATAGTGCTGACAGATCAACTTCCAGTTCACTGCGCGCCGCGTCTCCCCCCCCGCAGGGCAGCGTTAAATTGATAAACATATTTCGGAATGATTAGAGAACCAAAGGATATGCCTTTATCCATATTTTGCAGCAATTACACTTTTTGTTTGATGGATATCGAAACATGCTTTCGCTTTGTAGATCCTTTGGTAGCTCCAGATTCGGAAATTCTTTTTGACATACTCGAAAGTTCAAGCTTACTTTTATAAAATTCTCTAACTGTCTGCAAAAAATAATAAGCTGCATCCATTTAGAAGATTAAGGAACAACGCAATTTGCAACATTAACTGAAACATATAAGTAGATAATTTTAGCTTAGCTTATACTGTCTGTTATACATTAAACGCGCATGCGTAAACGTATTTTGCGCATGCGTAGACGCATATGCGCATGTGTTAACGCATTATGCGTTGATGCATGCGCAGAAAGTTTGTAGCTTTGAGTTCCGGATTATTCTTCCGGAGTTCCGGGGCGCCCGAAAATGTCGCTCGATGGCACTAGATGTTGTGACCGCCGATTTGGCCATTCGGTACCGCTCAAGTGCACATTTACATAGCATACTTGATTTTACATATTTTTTAAGGCGTGTTGCACTTTGTCTTTAGAACCGACTGGCTCGGTAATACTAATTTTGAACTCTCGTTTTGAAGGTAAATTAAAATAGCTGAGATGTTCTAAAGAAACTTTGTAAGTATTTAGTTCCTGTGTTGATTTATTTACATTTTGAAGTAATTTTCTTGAACCGTGTTTTATGATAAGAACCCTGTTTACGGCTTTTGAATTGTAAATGGCACTTCACGGCTACTTGGGTGAAATTATTATACTTTCAATACAAATATTCCATGTGCGAACAATGTTAACAGGATATTCCTTCTGACTCCTGCTCTTCTTCGCATACTTCATTTATAAAGTACACCGTACTTTATTTCTAAAGCCTTGCAATAGCAATTGTTAATAAATATAACAATAAATCAATAGCTAAGAGAGTACAGCCTGAGCTTTAACATGAGAATTCCGAAGCAGTTATTTCTGAGCAGATACTGTATTCTCGACTATATCAACCGCACATAATATAGGTTTTGTTTCTAATTAAAGATAAAAAATAAATAAAAGCTTATATAATGGAGTTAGTTTTAAAAAAATATGAAAGCTCTGAGCTATATTACGCCTAAAGCAGCGTTTTTGTAACGATTCGTTTGTTACCTTTATTCGTTAAATATTATGTTCTTCGCACTTAAACCGTAAAATTCAATCCCAACGATTTACGGTCATTGCACTTGAAATCATTTCCTGCCTTGTTTGCAGTGATCATTACCATCTTTTAAATGGTAAATCTACAACTGGCATGTACATGCAGATCCCCCAAAATACCTTCATTTCGTCAATAGTGATTGAATTCATTTTGCTATGATTTTGTAACTTGTACCTATTGGATTTAAATGTCAAATGTTCTAGAAATTCCTTGCCAAACATAAACATTTCCCGTGGGTTTTTGGCTTGATAAGCAGAACATTATCACAAAATATAATAATATCACAAAATAATTTAAAAGAGCAAATCCGATACACAGTCTCGCGCGCTGGAGATCATTTTTTTCGTACAGTGATGCCATTGCTCGGCTTGAAATCGTTGAGTTTTTTAATCAAATATTCGTGAAAAGTTTACAAATTACGAAAGAGTTAATTATAAATTTGGGTTTTGGGATGCCCATATTCGAGTGGAGGACTACGTTATTCAAAATTTCATGTCTCTAGGTACCAATGTTTTTCCCAGTGCGAGAAACGTACATTCATTCATGCAGATTCTTTATTATTTAATATCTTTAAATGTAACTGAGGGCTCTAATATTTGGTGGCAAGAATTTGAAAAATAAAGCGCCGTTTACAGTGAACGTACGCAAAATGTCAAAACGAAATTAATAGCCCTTCTGGGCAAATTGCTCCTTTGGGTTAATTATTTTTCGAGAATAAACAGCTCATAGCCTACTTGTCATCTACGGAATTTTTTTTTTTTTTTTTAATTTTCAGCAGTTAAGGCAGTTAAAGGGAAAGAGAGCTAATTAAACAGGAAGACGACATTTTTATTATCGGTCAAGAGTAACATACTTCTGTGTTTAGCAGGTCCCAATCATTGTCACTATCGGTACCACTACAGTAGTTAGATACTAGGGTGCATGCGCACAGTTTGCTACTCCTTCTAGAACCACTCTTTAAAAGTTGCTAAATAAATTTGAAAAAGAAACTTGGTAAGTTATAACAATAATAATAATAATAATAAATTATTATTTTTTTAGCTAATTTATTATTAAAGTCAAATATAATAAAATAGGGAGAAAATAAGGTGCTATTCAGCTGGTATAATCAGAAAGCCTACGGCGCGGTGACAACAAATGCAATTTGCCATGAGGTGGTACTGCTAGAACAATAAAAAAGATGCAACAAATATACACAAATCGTAATCACAAATTCGAGAACTCAGAAGAAATTGAGCATAAAATACAAAACCGAAACTACATACATAGCTATTTTTCACAGATGACTCTTTTGTTGATAATTGACTTGGATCTTACTGTTTTTAACGTTTAAATATCGTGGTTCTTTATATCGCGAAGACGCGATCGCAAGGTACCGATTGCGTCATGTTTTTGTGTCATAGTAAGTTTTCCGTATGTCGTACACAGTTTAACTGACATATCTAAAACAATTTTAGATTTGACTTTTACAAATGCTCAACAGAACTTGTGTATTTCACTTTGTAGGCGAGGCGTGTAGCTAGATTTTTATGTACTATCGCCTTTGACAACGCAAATTTAATTTCTTAACTAATTCGAGTTACGTTATTAATGAAAAAGTTAAAATTGTTCTCTATTCTAAATTAACAATGTACAGCAGTGCAATTCTCTCACCACAAACTTCCTTTGCAAACTCTCAAACGGGAGGCATTGTCTATTCAAAAAGAACGCAGAAAGGTGGTCCGATTGACGGATTTCCCAGTGCAGTAAGAGTTGCTCATTTTTAAGTTTTTTCAACCTAAATATTTTTACTTTTTGTTTCTTTTTCCTTTTCATAAGTAATGGAAGAAATATTTCAGTATTTTCTTACAGAATCAGTGTTCTGTTTTAATGACAAAGTTCATCCTATGTTATTCAGATAATTAATAAACAAAGGCGAAGATCTTATGATTATCGCATAGTCCTACATGCTTCAATAAGTACTTCATGAAATATATTTTCCTAGAAATTTATTGACTGAAGTAACAAGTTGAATATACCATTTATTAAAATTTCTGCACAGTTTATATTAATTTATGTTAGGATACAATTTTTTTTTTCTAATTTTAGTATTTGATAGCGTAAAAATTATAAAGCCCTCGCACTTGAAACTCAATTTTTTATAAGGGCTATATTTTGCGCATGAGAGATGAAAATTATATTTTTTCGTTGGAATAGTCATTAGAAAACATAATCAGAAGTGAAATTAAGAGAATATTCTCCCACGAGCGTATAAATAAGTAGTTATTTACAACAATATGTCCTTTATATTCTTATTGAATATGACATAAATATTTGTTGCTCTCTTCGTCCATTTTGAAACTTAGCCATTTAAAGCTTAGCCAAATTTAGAAAATAAAAGCATGTGTAGTAAGTATCTGATATCATAATCCTTTTGCAAAATAAAATAGTGTAAATTTTTTTTGGTGAAATTTCAAGCTACTTTCGTAATAAAAGTTTTGTGCATATCAGGTATTATAACAAGTTATAGAAAGAGTTGCATCAAATACTGTTTTTTGTACTGACTCAATATTCTTCTACAGAAGTGTAAAGAAGGATACCCAATCTTCAGATTTCGTTTTGCCTAAAAGTATTAGTGCCTATATTGTGCGTGCAATTAAAAAGGGAGCAGTGCTGATTTGGTGCATCACTTTAACGTACAGTATCACCAAGACTATAATCTAAATCAACACCAGTTTTGATCGTATAATGTTAAGCAGATAAAATTGTTTGGCTGAGTTACTTCTTTATAGTAAACAAAAGCTAAAGCTTCTATTTCAAATACTGAACCGTCTTATGTGCTCCAAATGAAAGACTTATTTTAATTATGCACATGTCCATGTCATGAGCCTTTAAAAACACATTATATTATTTACCTAAACGCAGATTTTAACTCGTAATGACTTACTTAAAATCTCAAAGAAAACTTTTCATAAACATCACGAAGTGTCAAATTATAAAGCCATGTAAAATGTAAATTGAAACTTTAGCATACACTGAAATATTTTATGAATATTTTAAACTAAAATGAGAAATACTTATTTACATTTTAATGCTAATAAATTTTTATATTACTTCAAATTGACTCATCAAGCAGTAATAATTTAAAACATTAAAATTTGTACAAATATGTTCTTCTAACAACGCGCTTCGTTCCACTCTTCACTTTTTGAGCGCGAACCAATTCAAAAATAAATATAAATACTAAATTAAACTAAGTAGTGCTCTTCATAATATATTGTAAATAAAAAGTAATTAACTGTCCAAAAACTGAAGAAATTCATATAATATTACAGATCAAATTTAGCACTTAGATGTAGTAAATTTATGTTACTTCGGGCTATGTTTACTAATATTGTGATCTGGAAAATATAGAAGCTATCTTTATATTGGTTCTGTATATTTTTAGTTATGTTTATTTTAATGTTAAATTTTCAACATTATTTTCTCACTATTAAGTAAACTGAACTACGTTGTTTAACTCAGTTTTTATACATACTCGTATTTAGTACAGTTATTTAAATCTTGTTACTGAACTTTTGATCAATTAAAAAAATTAAGATTAACGCTGAGTCTTTTTTCAGCAAATAAGATGTTTTCCGTAAGTGGAGTTATTTTTATTTACCATATGCGACATTACGTCCTTTGGATAAAGGTCTAGGAATGCTTTATACAGAAAGATATACTGAGAGGTAAAGTCTGAGTAATAATATACGCGCTGCTTCTGTTCTAGCTTTATTTGCAAGCTAGTCTAGGGATTTGAAACTTATTGAATATTCTTGGCATTATCAATCATCATTTCAATAGCAATTGGCAGCTGTTTATTAAATGCCGAAATTATATTTAATACTGCTGTTTGATAAATCATACCATTTAGCTGCAAATAAATTCCTGAATGCATCGTAACTCGCTTTGGCATCCAACTTAATTCACGTTTTGATACAAAAAGTCTAGATTAGGAATTTTGAGTTTTGTTACATTTTCAAATTAACTGACATTACAGATCAAAGTTCCAAAAAGCTTTGCGGATGTATTTAGCAAACAGCCAACATCATCCTAAAACAAAACTAACTACAAAGCAACTAATGATCTAATTCTTTTCAAAACCACCGCTTTGCCTAAAAAAAGCAACGCAGTTTCATTTAAAAAGAAGGCAAAAATTCTCAGAAATTGAAATGTTAGTTGGAATTGTTTTTAAATATTTATATCACAAAAGAATACGAAAAAACTTGTGGCCAGCAATTTGCCAATGCTTTATATTATCTATTAGATTGGCTTATGTTACATTTTAAAATCTATTTACTTCTTCGCGAATCAAAGCTTGCATGGAAAAATTCTATTTTAGAATTTTCATCCAAAGTGAAAATCCGTATCTTGGCTTAAATCTCAAAGAATAAATCTAACGAGTTTTGCATTCACGAAAACGCTTAAGCTTGCTTCTGTTTCGTTAAATATTAGTAAAGTCCATCTACTGAAATTTATGTATGTATGTATATATATATATATAATTTAAAATTAGAGAAAAAGAAGAAAAAATATAGTATCTTAGAAAATTTTTTAAATGGATTTTTAAAGTAAAACATCACGAAGTGTCAAATTATAAACCCATGTAAAATGTAAATTGAAACTTTAGCATACACTGAAATATTTTATGAATATTTTAAACTAAAATGAGAAATAATTATTAACATTTTAATGCTAATAAATTTTTATATTACTTCAAATTGACTCATCAAGCAGTAATAATTTAAAACATTAAAATTCGTACAAATATGTTCTTCTAACAACGCGCTTCGTTCCACTCTTCACTTTTTGAGCGCGAACCAATTCAAAAATAAATATAAATATTAAATTAAACTATAATAATGATGATATAATATTAATACTACGACTAATAATAATAACAATATATACATATAGTGTAGAGAGAGATAAAGAGATAGAGGTAAATAAATATATAACTAATTAGACGAAAATACACATACGAAAATGCAGGCGTTAATCTAGAACAAATGTGAAAGCAATTTTAAGTACAATTACCATGCACATGATGCTGAATATTTTAAATTTTAAAATTAAAATTCTGAATATCTAGCACTCAGCTGAACGTTCAACTTCCTCAAGCAAGAAAAAATATTAGCTTTTTAAAATCTCTTATCCCATTTGGAAAACTAAACGACTAAGAAACTCGGAATTCTTTGTAAGGGATGTATCTCAGGTAAACCTAGGCCTAGTAAAAATGTCGCAAAATGGTTGCACACTTTTTTGGATGAGGTGGTGGAAGCTTTTATATCCCTCATTTCCTGTAATGACAATTTCGTTTTTAAACTTAACAAGAAATATTTTTTTAATCTACCAGAACAGCTACTTTATTCTGGAACACGACAAACAACATTCTGTAGATACAAAAAGTTAAATTTAATTCACGGGTTTTCACATTTTAAAAATGCATATGAGATTTTGCCTGATTTCATAAAATCGGTATTTACCTTCCGGATAAGAGCTCAATGCAAGCCCGTGGCCGTCATTCGCCGAGTAAAATAATGTGTAAACATACAAGAGATTTTGAGGGCCTGAGAAGTAAGTCCTTCAGATAAAGGCTAGAAAAAGAGCCTTTAGTATGGGAGGGTTGTAAATTAGATATGTTAAGTTTTTCGATTGGATGAAGTAGTATAGCTAAGAATGTAACATGTTCCTATGTAATGAACTTCTTTAAGATGGAGATTCCGTCATTGAAACATCCATTTACCTGTGTCGTTGCGGGTCCCACAGGATGCGGGAAAACCCATTTTGTGAAGAAAATTATTGATCATCGTATTATTTATCCTTTACCTTCACAAATTATTTGGTGTTATCAAGAACTGTATGACGAAATACGAGGAGTTACCTCTGTGGAAGGACTTCCTTCGAATATCCAAGATATTTCTAATGCTGTGGTTATTATTGACGATTTAATGAGTGAATTAGGAAGTAACCCTAAATTAACACGTCTGTTTACGAAAGACAGCCATCATAAGAATATTTCCGTAATTTTTATCGTGCAAAATTTATTTCATAAGGGTAAGGAAATGCGCGAAATATCTTTAAATGCACATTACATTGTTTTATTTAAAAATCCGAGAGATGTTAGCCAAATCTCTCATTTGGGGCGTCAGTTATATCCAGGTCGCGCCAAATTTTTCCAGAAAGTGTATTGCGATGCCACTCTTAAGCCTTATAGTTATTTGCTAATTGACTTAATGCCTCAAACAAAGACCGATTTGAGACTGCGCACTGGTATCTTTCCAGACGATATATATTACGCCTACGTACCGCGCTAAATCACTTATACGTTCTACGCTCTATATGGCTGCTGTGATTGATTTCGAAGGCTTTCAGTTAAAGCCTAACTGTTATGTTATAAAAGAGCTTTCGTTTTTTTCTGTTTTTGATGGTTCCCATGGCTGCTGGACTTTCCTTCCACCTAAACCTTCAGAAGAGCTTTCTGCTAAAGAAAGAAAACAAATTTCTTGGGTCACAAGGAATATGCATCACCTACACTGGGACAGCGGTGAGTTGCCTTATTCAAAGCTAAGAACTATATTGAGTTTCCTTTTTGATATGTATCCTAAAATCTATACTAAAGGTCTAGAAAAAGCAAAATTTTTTGAATACTTATCAAGTCGTAGGATTTATAACTTAGATGATTTTGAATGTCCTAAAATTAGCGAGATTTCGAAGCCAAATGTGAAGTGCGCTTTTCATAAGCCTTATTTTCCGCATTGCGCAGTTGTAAAAGCTGCTGCATACGCATGTTTCCTTTCTAAATAAAAATGGCTTAATGATGTAAATGACTTTCAGTAACCGTTACCATGTCAAATTGTGCACAAACCCATTTGCAGCATCTGAAGCTATTGGGAAAAAGAGTAACAAAGTGTTCCATTTTACGAAAAGCTCCTAATAGTTTAATTAAAGCTGTTTGCGAATGTGCAAGAAATGTTTTAAAAGGTAATGTACCCTTAAGTAGTGTTAGGAAAAAGAAACTTAGACCATTTAAAAGAATTTTAAGAAGTCTTGCTGATAAGAAAACACCTTTATATAAAAAAAAGACGAGTATTAGTTCAAAAAGGGGAAGGATTTCTTAGTTTCCTCATTCCAGCAGCAGTTTCAGTGTTAAATACACTCATCCATGGAGCACGCTAGAAAAATGGTTCTTGTACCAGAGGACAGACTGAATAAGTTTATTGGAGACAATTTAAGTGATATGGATAAAGAAATGGATAAAACCTTGAAAAGAAAAGATTTATCAGAAAATGAAAAAGCCACAATTTATCTTCAAATTTTGCAAAAATATGTACATTACCCATTCCCTGCAGATGTAAAACCTAAAGAAGAGGAAAAAGAAGTAACCATAATAAAACCCGTAGCTGAGACTGAAGTGAATGTAAAGCATAACACCAATTCTTTGGAACGTCTTATACTTCAAAATGTGCCCGAAAAATTCAAACGCACTGCTGAAGACATTTTGAATTTCGTAAAAAATCATTCATCGACAATCTCATGGAATGCGAAAGGTGAATTAATATACAGAGGAGATACATAACACTCATATAGCAGAATTAGTAGCCAACCTTTTAGAAAATAATAAAAATCATCCTAAAGGTCAAGATATATTTCATCGAACTTTAACTGAACTTGGTATAGCTACTTCTTTCATCAAAAATAAATACCTGTTACCAAAACGTTCACTACCGCAACGAAGAGTTAACAGAAAATTGTCTCCTGTATTTCCAAAACGGATGTTAGCACGCATATATGTAACCTGGTTGACGTACTAATAAATGTTTTTCCTTTTACTTTCAATGGTATTATTTTTTTCTCTTTATAAAAAAAAAAAAAAAAAAAAAAAAAAAAAAAAAAAAAAAAAAAACTCTATTATCTAAGAATGTAACATGTTAATGCAATTAGAATTTTAAAGGAGAACAGCTTTCAGTCAGAAAACAACATGTACATTTTATTAGTGTAAAATTTAGATTTCTTATTCTTTCAATACACAGATATTTTTAAAAAACACAATTTTATTTTTTTTTTTAATTCTAATTTTGTACAAAATGTTAAAATACAAGATTTTATGCTGCATCAAAGTTCTTTTATCACTTATACATGAGTTATCTTTCTTCACTGCAAATTATTTTCTTACACCCCAGAAATGTTTTAGCTACAACATCACATTCACTCTTAGAATCCACGATGCCTTTGGCGTAGGTAGAACAGTAGTAATGAAAAACTTCATAAGATTGTTGTACACAATTACATAAATCATGACCACAGTCTGGAAATGTTTCTTTAAAATAATGGAATTTTTTACATTTAATGTAGCCAATATGGTCTATACTTTGATAAATGCGATACTGAAAGTGTTCAGAAGCAGCTAGTGAGTAGCATTAAGCCTAATAAAGTGGGGATTAACGTCGTCCAAGTAAGGCCTACGCGCTCGCAGGAACTACTCATCAGGTGTAGAGAGAAGACAGACCTGGACAAACTCAGGATCGCCATCAGTGAAATTCCGGAATTAGATCACTCATTAAGTGTAAGAGTCCCCAGACCACCTAGGCGTACCATAATAGTCTTTGGAGTGCCACAGGACAGTACAGCTACAGATATCACAGAGGCCTTCTCCAACTTGTTCCCAAGTAACACGAAAGAGTTTATATTCCCTATTCGTTCCTACCCAAAGGAGGATAACACCTGCCATTGGCTAGTGGGTGTTGCAACGGAACAGGCTGAAGAGTTATTAGAAAAGAAAAGAATCTACATTGGACCTGCAATTTCAAAGAATATCTCCAAGTGATACGGTGTTACAACTGTCAAAAATTTGGGCACTTTAGACGTTACTGCAAGTCGGATACAGCCTGCTCCAAGTGTGGTGAAGGTCACCTGTTAGAAAAGTGTGACTCAGTTACCATCAACTGTGTCAACTGCAGCCTCGCGAACGAGAAGACAGGTAGCACCTTTGACACACAACATCCAGCAAGTGCATCGAAATGTCCATGTTACAGAAAAGTACTGGCGAGGATGAGCTCAGCCAGGGAGTCCACTCAATAACAGAGAAAGTTTACAACAGAGATCAGTCTAACATCAAAATTTTACAGTGCAATCTCCAAAGGGCAAGAGCAGCCACACTCAATTTCATGGAGGTGATGTCCTCCAGTACAGCAGACCTGGCACTCCTACAAGAACCTTACTTGAGGGACGGCAAACTCCTTGGCCAACCTTCTACAAGTAAATCCTACGCCTCCAGTACGGGAATGGCAGCCATCTTGTATACCGGCCCTTCAAGTCCATTGCTTCTGGATACGACAGATTACACAGTAACAATCTTGATAGAAGCCTCCAACATGAAAATAACAATCACTTGCGTTTACTTTCCCCCAAGCATGCAAATTGAATGCCTGCTACAAGAATTAAACCCAGCCGTACTGCAAACATTCCAGAATACCATAGTGGCGGGTGACTTTAACGCCACCAGCTCCTTATGGGGAGCACAAACAGAAAATCGCAGAGCGCAGAAATTGTTAGAATATGCAATAGCTCACGGAATGACAGTAATAAATAAAGAAGACTCTCAACCTACATTTGACAATGGAAGAGCAAAAGGCTGGCCAGATGTCACATTTGTCTCATCAATGTCAGCGTACATAAACAACTGGAATATAATGGACATACCCTCTCTGAGTGACCATCGTATAATTCCATATGAGATCAATAGTAGACTCACGTACCTAACAAAAAGACGTTTCAAGACCTGCTACGGAGGGCACACTACTTTAAAGTTTTACTTCAGGCCATGGGTGAGTGAAATCTTGGAACAACTGGATAACTGCGACTCCCCGGAGGAGCTGGATTCTACATATGACTTCATCATAACTAAATTAACTCAGGCAGCAAGAGCTTCCTACAAACTTAAAGCTATTAAGCCAAAAACATTTACATCGTGGTGGAGCAACCACCACGATGTAAAGAAGAAGCAAAATACGAGCCTTAAGAAGGCAGGTGCAAGCGGAGAATGATGAAGAACAGAAAATATTAAAGTTGGTACGCTACAGGAAGGAGCTAGCGCAATACAAAAAGCAAATCAAGGCAGCGAAACAAGAGTCATGGCGTAAGCACTGCAGTAACGTGCAAGCAACCTATGGCACATTACAGAAAATAGCCACAAATAAGGTTTTTCAACCCCTACAACTTACCGCTAAAGTAAAACAAGATGCAAAAAGCAAAACAGAAGCTCTAAACACTATCCTAGAAACAATCTTTGTTAAAGACCAGATGGAATTTGATTTAGTAACTCACAGAGAAATAAGGCAGAAGTTTAATAGGAAAAGCTGGAAAAGCAGCAACAGAGATATTACTCTTCCTACAGACCACGAAGTTCATAATATCATCAAAGCCTTAACAGACAAAAAAGCACCAGGTCCCGATGGTATAGATAATATCATTGTTAAAGAAATTCACAAAGAATTCCCAGGTTTGTTTCCAAAATTATGCAGAGCCTGCTGGCGACTCGGTCACTTCCCTAGAAGCATGAAACTAGCCGAAATTGCACTCTTCCACAAGCAGGGCAAAGATTCGTCAGACCCGGCATCTTATAGGCCCATAAGCTTACTGCCTTCAGTCAGTAAGATTTTAGAAAAAGTAATTTTGCAACGCCTTAATTTCCACATGTGCAGGAACAAGTCTATAAACGAAAAACAATATAGCTTCTGCGCAGGAAAGTCCACAGATAATGCCTTAAAACAACTGCTAGACAACATAGAGCAGAACAAAGACAACAATATGGACACACTGATTATTTCGTTGGACATCAAAGGGGCATTCGACTCGTTGTGGTGGCCAGATGTAGTCGAATGCCTAGACATCATCAAATGCCCAAAGGAAATCCTGAATCTTATACGCAGCTACTTGCAGGATCGTTGGATACAGGTTACAACGGACAATAATGTACTCAAAGTCAAGTTGGAAAGAGGCTGTCCCCAGGGTTCCTGCTTGAGACCTACACTTTGGAATCTTGTAGCGAACACAGCCTTTGCGCTTTATGACCAACAGCAAGGAGTGGGTATCCAGGCGTACGCAGACGACTTTTTATTGGCCATTTCTGGTAGCACGGACATTAGGTTAAAGGCACAAAACGCAATCAATACTTTTGCAAGCTGGGCAAATCAGCACAAATTAAATATCTCAGCAGATAAAACTAAACAACTGTTTATATGTAAGCATGGAGCGCGAAATAGGATTCCCAACATTAAGCTAAATGGAGTCTCTATAAAAAAGGTCACTGACCTTAAATATCTAGGTATTATATTTAACAATAGGCTTTCCTGGGTACCGCATATTAAAGAGCTTAAGCAGAAAATAAATCAAATTAGTAATTCCATGGTTAGAACATCAGGACCTCATTGGGGCACTCCAATCACTATGCTCAAAAGCTGGTACAGAACAATCTCAGAAAAGATCATATTATATGGGGCTGCCATATAGGGAAGGAAGCTTACTGTCCACATGAGAAGACAGCTTCTCACCATACAAAGAATGCAACTTTTGATCATATGCAAAGGTTATAGAACATCCCCAACTGCGACACTGCAAGTGCTGGCGGGTATCCCTCCACTGGACCTTCTAGTGGAGAGAGAATCACTATTAGTAAGGACATTGCGCCTAGAAAATAACGTCTCTCTGTGGCAAAAGACATTCTACCATACAGACTATGAGAAGCGCAAGCCGATCATGCTTGGACACCCTGCAGATACTGATTTATCGCACACAATATACATGCAATACACGCCGCCAAATGAGAAGGCATTTGCCATTTATACAGATGGCTCAAAGACGGAAAAAGGCACAGGCTGCGCCTACTGTGTACTCCAAGAAGGAGAAATGGTTAAAACTTGGGAAAGACGACTGGCAGACAAAAATACCGTCTTTCAGGCAGAGCTTCTTGCATTAAAAGCAGCCATCAATTTGGCAAAATATCAATTAGGATTAAAGGTCAGCATATATAGCGACTCTGCCTCAAGTTTGGAGTCCATCCGAGGGCACAAGACAAGGAGTCCTTTGGTGCAAGATATTCAGAAAATTCTTCTAAGTATCCCACCAGATGACAGACCTATCCTGATCTGGGTTCCAGCTCATGTGGGTATTACTGGCAATGAAGCGGCAGACCTGCTTGCGAAATCGGCTGCCAATGACTCCAGTAGATTGGAAAACGCAGTAAGTGTTCCGCAGCCCTATTTAAAAAAAACCACGCTCAATAGCCTTTTTCAAGAATGGCAGAAAAGATGGGAAAGGGAAAGCACAGGGAGGAGAACCTACAAGTTCTTTCCAAAAGTCACGTGCTCAGTTAATACATACAGTGGAGCACAAACTCAATTCTACACTGGCCATGGTCCCTTCCCACATTACCTTAAGAGATTCGGCATACGAGCATCAGATTTGTGTGAATGTGGTGCGGTAGGTGATGCAGATCACTTCCTCTTCAACTGCCCACAAACCAATAAACTGCATTTAAAAATGCCAAGCAGTGAATACTGGCCGCAATGGGCGGAGAATACCCGCGGCAACAAGCAGACGAAAACTAAAATAGAGGAGGTAATCAGGCTTTGCTCAGCAAGATTCTAAGAAATTCTCCCCCTCCCTTGAGAATTGTATCTTCGCAGCATAATTTTAATAGCAATTCAAAATACTACAACAACTGAACATCAACACTAGGAAAATAGCTCACCCCGTAGAATAATAACAGGACTGTAAGAGCAAAACTATTGTAATGTAAGCATATTACTATCCAGTTTATATGTACTTGATAAAAATAATATTGTAAAGCAGTTTAAATGATATTGAAAATCCAGTCAATGTGTAAATGAATTACAAGTTTAATTTTGATTATCTCAGTAAAAGTATTGTAAATATGAATTCATATAATGTCTAAATGTACACATAGCTGTCATGATTTTATGTATCTGTCATATGTAACTTGTACAAGACAATGATTGTAATCAACATATCTATGCTTATTCACAGGCCTTGTATGCCCATGTAATATTTATATGTATATTCTTACACGGAGGAAATTTTCCCTTCTGCCAGGATGACTACTAACACTGTAAGACTTTTACAACAAAGTCAGGTCAGTGGTTATCTCAGGCGGCGCTCAGTATTTATGTATCATGAAAATTTCCTTACACATCATTTCAATGAATTGTAATTATTATATATAAAAAAATTTTGTACTTCTAAGCTTTCAGAGTAAAATATTTAGCAGAATTTATGAGATGTGCAATTCTGAATATACACTTTGTTAAAATGATTCTTGAAATTGTTGGGTAAGTAAAGAAATAGCGAAAAGAAACGTCTGTTAATATAAATTATCCCAGTTAGAATGAAGTAGAAGCAACATATCATTTCACTTTTATAGCTACCCAGGAGAAGAAGATGCTATGTTCATGAAACAAACAGAATAAAAACAGGGAACATTTTTAAGTTGAGATGATAAAGGAGAATAAAAACTCATTCATAATATAATATGACATTCTGATATATAAATTTATACCTACGAAACTGATTTGCAGAATAAAACATAGATCATTTTTGCTATTAATTGAATTTATTTTTTAAAACTCATTGTTACACCATATCTTTTTTTAACAAATTGAAATAGTCTAAAATCATAGTTTTTACATTGAGATAAATCAGAAATAATACGTTCCATTGATTGTCCTTGACATCGTTAAAGCAGAAAATAGATGCAATAATGTCCACATACATTTGAAGTAACACTCTGGAAAGGAACATTATTCCATTTCACATTACTGATTTGAAAACCATAAACAGATAGAGGCATCCCATATGAATCGAAGAATTCGGCTGTTGATTTGTTCTCGATGAACCAGGCAACCCAATGCTGCCCAGGTTTATCTCGAGGATCTGTATTCATAACAAAACAAGATGGAGTAGCATGGATAATAGGTAAGCGATCAGCTGGAAACACACCTTGGGAAAAAGGAGATGTCTGCGAGTCCTGAGATAAAATTTTTTGAATAACCGAAGCATACATTTAAAAGTCTGACAAAACAGTCCTTGACTTATTTATTTCAAGAACACTTTCGAACTCCGCATAAACGAGAACTGATATTGTCTGTTCCAAAGCAACACCAAATTTCACTTCAAGTCTTAAACTGCTGTGACGAATAAGATTAAAATGCTGTCCATCACATAAATCTGGACTTAAATCGAATGCAAATAATGTGTATCCTTTGGCATAATCTTCTCTGGATATATCAATTCCTCGGTCTTCTCTGTTAGTTCCAAGAAATAAACTTTGGAATGCTCTAATATAATTGTTCTGATCAAAATTAGGCTCAACTGGATTATAAGGTAAAGGCTGCCCATCCACGTAAACACCTATAAAATTCATATGGTAATGCTTAAATTCGAAAGGCGATTTTTTATAATTTCCGTTTAAGGCATCGTTATCTAAACAGGCCACAATGATACGTTTGGGCATCTGACCCACAAATACATTATCTTGAACAAAAAACATATTGCCTTGAGGAATGGAAAATACTTTGCATAGAACTCTTTGAATGGGAAATTTTACAGAACCTTTTTCCAAAGCTTTAGCATGTCCTAGTGAAACAGCTGGACTAACATGAACTTTACGCACGAAAAGTGAAACGTGCTCAAGTGCAACTTTGTAGTCACCATTTTTCGCCATTAAGCAAAATGCTGGTTTACTGCGAATAAGTTTTAATTTGACATCCACTAAATTCAGTAATAAGCGTTCTTGATGAAATAAATCCAGATGCAGTCTGCCTATCATATCTAGAGTAGCACTTAGTTTAAAAAATTCAGCTCGTTTATTAAATCCTTCATTTCCATCAATGTTCATATGGCCTGGTGTATCTTTATAAAATAATTCTGAAGTTAATTGCGATACTTTAGTATCATAAACATGATTTAGTAACGTTTCTATAAGTGCTCGATATGGATATGTATTATCTGAAGACGTTATCAGCCTTTCATTTAATTTCACATTTCTGGAGGGGAAGATTATTTAGATCTATCAGAAACTCACCTGTATGTAAAAGCAAAAATTCTCAACTCGGATGGTTCACACCTGCAAAAAGATGCCAAAGTTGGACCAGTTAATTTATTTCTCCACTCTTTATTTTCTCAAATCGATGTGAAATTAAATGAAAGGCTGATAACGTCTTCAGATAATACATATCCATATCGAGCACTTATAGAAACGTTACTAAATCATGGTTATGATACTAAAGTATCGCAATTAACTTCAGAATTATTTTATAAAGATACACCAGGCCATATGAACATTGATGGAAATGAAGGATTTAATAAACGAGCTGAATTTTTTAAACTAAGTGCTACTCTAGATATGATAGGCAGACTGCATCTGGATTTATTTCATCAAGAACGCTTATTACTGAATTTCGTGGATGTCAAATTAAAACTTATTCGCAGTAAACCAGAATTTTGCTTAATGGCGGAAAATGGTGACTACAAAGTTGCACTTGAGCACGTTTCACTTTTCGTGCGTAAAGTTCATGTTAGTCCAGCTGTTTCACTAGGACATGCTAAAGCTTTGGAAAAAGGTTCTGCAAAATATCCCATTCAAAGAGTTCTATGCAAAGTACACTCATGTCCAAAATTATGTTTACATGCATAAATTCACGAATTTCTCAGAAACTATGACATATAATTTAATGCATATTCGTGGAATCATACATAACATGATGACACATAAATGCAAAAGAAAAAATTGAAGATCACCTCATATGATATAAAATTGTAGCATGAAACAATAAAAATGGTAATAAAGTGTGACAAAGAGAGTTAAGAAAAAAAGGAATGATTCAGAAAAAGAATTAAGTCTTACGAATTTAATATGGAATATGATCTCCCCTGACTTGTACACACATATCACAACGTGTTTTAAGGCTGGAAATAACGTTGTTAACCACAGTTTGGGGTTAATCTCCACTCTTCCAGCAATGCCATCTTCAGAGCATTTACATCTCTAGGAGGAGGATGTATACGTGCAATTGCTCTTCCAAGGTAGTCCCATAAGTTCTCTATCGGGTTAAGGTCAGGAGAGTTTGGTGGCCA
Source organism: Stegodyphus dumicola (assembly GCF_044657685.1). Lineage (NCBI taxonomy): Eukaryota > Metazoa > Arthropoda > Arachnida > Araneae > Eresidae > Stegodyphus > Stegodyphus dumicola. The sequence continues at coordinate 11,238,618 of NC_140772.1, read as the reverse complement.
AGGTATTCGCTTAATGTCTTCACTTTCAAGGAATTCATCAACGAGGTTTGCTCGATGTGGACGGGCATTATCATCCATAAATAAAATGTCAGGTCCATATGCACCCCTGAAAAGTCTTACATAAGGATCTAAGACCTCATCTCGATATATCTGGCCTGTCACAGATCCGCTGCTGAACACGTGTAGGGGCGTACGTCCATCGATCATTATTCCACCCCATACCATCACATCTCCACTACCGAAACGGTCACCTTCCACAATGTTCGAGGGATCATTTCGTGTTCCTGACTCCCTCCAGATGTAAACACGTTTAGAATCACCAGTTAAACTAAACCGCGACTCATCAGTAAAGAGAACATGGGACCATTGATGTTCAGTCCAGGTTTGATGTTCTTTACACCAATTAAAGCGATCCCTCTTTTTCTGTGAAGACAGTAAAACACATACCCTTGGCTTTCTGGCATAAAGGCCTTTTTCATTAAGCCTTCTGTATATTGTTTGCCATGATGCAACAGTTCCAGTGGCGGCTGCAAGCTCTGAACTTAACTGGCGAGCAGTAGCCTTTCTGTTACGACGGGCAGTTAATGCCAGATACCGATCTTCAGAAGCAGTTGTCATTTGTTTCCGACCTTGTCCAGGCCTCCTTACAAGACTTCCATCCTTTTGAAACTGTTTCCATAGCTTAGAGACTGTCTGTCTTGAAATATTCAGACATGTGGCTGTTTCAATGATTGACTGCCCTGCTTCTAAACGGCCGATAATTCGACACTTTACAGATTCTTCCAAATGATACTTCGAAGCCATAACAAACCGCTTTGAGTCCCTACACACTGAAATCAAACGCTATGTTACAGAAATTCACTCAAATATTCAGTTTGCACAAAGCGCTTGATTCACCCTTGGATGACGTAACGCCTAGATTTGCATATCACAAACCGTTTGATTACTTTTGATTGGATAATGCTAATTAGGCTTGGTTTTCACACATTTCCTGCAAATACGGATCACATTGATTCGATATTTCATTGAATATCATCCTTTTTGGGTATGTAAAGATAATTTTGGACATGAGTGTATTTTCCATTCCTCAAGGCAATATGTCTTTTGTTCAAGATAATGTATTTGTGGGTCAGATGCCCAAACGTATCATTGTGGCTTGTTTAGATAACGATGCCTTAAACGGAAATTATAAAAAATCGCCTTTCGAATTTAAGCATTACCATATGAATTTTATAGGGGTTTACGTGGATGGGCAGCCTTTAACTTATAATCCAGTTGAGCCTAATTTTGATCAGAACAATTATATTAGAGCATTCCAAAGTTTATTTCTTGGAACTAACAGAGAAGACCAAGGAATTGATATATCCAGAGAAGATTATGCCAAAGGATACACATTATTTGCATTCGATTTAAGTCCAGATTTATGTGATGGAGAGCATTTTAATCTTATTCGTCACAGCAGTTTAAGACTTGAAGTGAAATTTGGTGTTGCTTTGGAACAGACAATATCAGTTCTCGTTTATGCGGAGTTCGAAAGTGTTCTTGAAATAAATAAGTCAAGGACTGTTTTGTCAGACTTTTAAATGTATGCTTCGGTTATTCAAAAAATTTTATCTCAGGACTCGCAGACATCTCCTTTTTTCCAAGGTGTGTTTCCAGCTGATCGCTTACCTATTATCCATGCTACTCCATCTTGTTTTGTTATGAATACAGATCCTCAAGATAAACCTGGGCAGCATTGGGTTGCCTGGTTCATCGAGAACAAATCAACAGCCTAATTCTTCAATTCATATGGGATGCCTCCATCTGTTTATGGTTTTCAAATCAGTAATGTGAAATGGAATAATGTTCCTTTCCAGAGTGTTACTTCAAATGTATGTGGACATTATTGCATCTATTTTCTGATTAAACGATGTCAAGGACAATCAATGGAACGTATTATTTCTGATTTATCTCAATGTAAAAACAATGATTTTAGACTATTTCAATTTGTTAAAAAAAGATATGGTGTAACAATGAGTTTTAAAAAATAAATTCAATTAATAGCAAAAATGATCTATGTTTTATTCTGCAAATCAGATTCGTAGGTATAAATTTATATATCAGATTATCATATTATATTATGAATGAGTTTTTATTCTTCTTTATCATCTCAACTTAGAAATGTTTCCTGTTTTTATTCTGTTTGTTTCATGAACATAGCATCTTCTTCTCCCGTGTAGCTATAAAAGTGAAATGATATGTTGCTTCTACTTCATTCTAACTGGGATAATTTATATTAACAGACGTTTCTTTTCGCTATTTCTTTACTTACCCAACAATTTCAAGAATCATTTTAACAAAGTGTATTTTCAGAATTGTACATCTCATAAATTCTGCTAAATATTTTACTCTGAAAGCTTAGAAGTACAAATTTTTTTTATATATAATAATTACAGCTCATTGAAATGAAGTGTAAGGAAATTTTCATGATACATAAATACAGTGTACTTTTTCTCACCTTTTCTTATGCATTTGGAAGTATCGTGTTATATTTTATTCATTGTCCATCCAATGGAAATGTTGGAAGTTTAGATGCCAATTTTAAAATCAATCAAACCTCTTTAAACCTGTATCACATTTATCAAAGTATTGACCATACTGGCTACATTAAATGTCAGAAATTCCATTATTTTAAAGAAACATTTCCAGACTGTGGTCATGATTTATGTAATTGTGTACAACAATCTTATGAAGTTTTTCATTACTACTGTTCTACCTACGCCAAAGGCATCGTGGATTCTAAGAGTGAATGTGATGTTGTAGCTAAAACATTTCTGGGGTGTAAGAAAATAATTTGCAGTGAAGAAAGATAACTCATGTATAAGTGATAAAAGAACTTTGATGCAGCATAAAATCTTGTATTTTAACATTTTGTACAAAATTAGAATTAAAAAAAAAAAAAATAAAATTGTGTTTTTTAAAAATATCTGTGTATTGAAAGAATAAGAAATCTAAATTTTACACTAATAAAATGTACATGTTGTTTTCTGACTGAAAGCTGTTCTCCTTTAAAATTCTAATTGCATTAACATGTTACATTCTTAGATAATAGAGTTTTTTTTTTTTTTTTTTTTTTTTTTTTTTTCAATAAAGAGAAAAAAAATAATACCATTGAAAGTAAAAGGAAAAACATTTATTAGTACGTCAACCAGGTTACATTTCTGCGTGCTAACATCCGTTTTGGAAATACAGGAGACAATTTTCTGTTAACCTTTCGTTGCGGTAGTGAACGTTTTGGTAACAGGTATTTATTTTTGATGAAAGAAGTAGGTATACCAAGTTCAGTTAAAGTTCGATGAAATATATCTTTACCTTTAGGATGATTTTTATTATTTTCTAAAAGGTTGGCTACTAATTCTGCTATATGAGTGTTATGTATAGTATCTCCTCTGTATATTAATTCACCTTTCGAATTCCATGAGATTGTCGATGAATGATTTTTTCCAAATTCAAAATGTCTTCAGCAGTGCGTTTGAATTTTTCGGACACATTTTGAAGTATAAGACGTTCCAAAGAATTAGTGTTATGCTTTACATTCACTTCAGTCTCAGCTACGGGTTTTATTATGGTTATTATGCGGGGAATGGGTAATGTACATATTTTTGCAAAATTTGAAATAAATTGTGGCTTTTTCATTTTCTGATAAATCTTTTCTTTTCAAGGTTTTATCCATTTCTTTATCCATATCACTTAAATTGTCTCCAATAAACTTATTCAGTCTGTCCTCTGGTACAAGAACCATTTTTCTAGCGTGCTCCATGGATGAGTGTATTTAACACTGAAACTGCTGCTGGAATGAGGAAACTAAGAAATCCTTCCCCTTTTTGAACTAATACTCGTCTTTTTTTTATATAAAGGTGTTTTCTTATCAGCAAGACTTCTTAAAATTCTTTTAAATGGTCTAAGTTTCTTTTTCCTAACACTACTTAAGGGTACATTACCTTTTAAAACATTTCTTGCACATTCGCAAACAGCTTTAATTAAACTATTAGGAGCTTTTCGTAAAATGGAACACTTTGTTCCTCTTTTTCTCAATAGCTTCAGATGCTGCAAATGTTGTTGTGCACAATTTGACATTTTAACGGTTACTGAAAGTCATTTACATCATTAAGCCATTTTTATTTAGAAAGGAAACATGCGTATGCAGCAGCTTTTACAACTGCGCAATGCGGAAAATAAGGCTTATGAAAAGCGCACTTCACATTTGGCTTCGAAATCTCGCTAATTTTAGGACATTCAAAATCATCTAAGTTATAAATCCTACGACTTGATAAGTATTCAAAAAATTTTGCTTTTTCTAGACCTTTAGTATAGATTTTAGGATACATATCAAAAAGGAAACTCAATATAGTTCTTAGCTTTGAATAAGGCAACTCACCGCTGTCCCAGTGTAGGTGATGCATATTCCTTGTGACCCAAGAAATTTGTTTTCTTTCTTTAGCAGAAAGCTCTTCTGAAGGTTTAGGTGGAAGGAAAGTCCAGCAGCCATGGGAACCATCAAAAACAGAAAAAAACGAAAGCTCTTTTATAACATAACAGTTAGGCTTTAACTGAAAGCCTTCGAAATCAATCACAGCAGCCATATAGAGCGTAGAACGTATAAGTGATTTAGCGCGGTACGTAGGCGTAATATATATCGTCTGGAAAGATACCAGTGCGCAGTCTCAAATCGGTCTTTGTTTGAGGCATTAAGTCAATTAGCAAATAACTATAAGGCTTAAGAGTGGCATCGCAATACACTTCCTGGAAAAATTTGGCGCGACCTGAATATAACTGACGCCCCAAATGAGAGATTTGGCTAACATCTCTCGGATTTTTAAATAAAACAATGTAATGTGCATTTAAAGATATTTCGCGCATTTCCTTACCCTTATGAAATAAATTTTGCACGATAAAAATTACAGAAATATTCTTATGATGGCTGTCTTTCGTAAACAGACGTGTTAATTTAGGGTTACTTCCTAATTCACTCATTAAATCGTCAATAATAACCACAGCATTAGAAATATCTTGGATATTCGAAGGAAGTCCTTCCACAAAGGTAACTCCTCGTATTTCGTCATGCAGTTCTTGATATACGCCATAACACCAAATAATTTGTGAAGGTAAAGGATAAATAATACGATGATCAATAATTTTCTTCACAAAATGGGTTTTACCGCATCCTGTGGGACCCGCAACGACACAGGTAAATGGATGTTTCAATGACGGAATCTCCATCTTAAAGAAGTTCATTACATAGGAACATAAATGTTATATCTAATAATTGTTCATTATAAGAAAACTAATAAATCCTTCATTCACTCATAATGACTACCGTGGAACCAATGAAATTCTAAAGAAAATAATCTAAGCGCATATCTTTTTTCTATGACGTAGCAACTACCCTACTCCCATCCACCCCCTGATAAGGCTCCCTGTCTCCATTTTCAGATAAGCCTTCCTTCCACGACTCAGCCTTCCTTCTCGGGAGCTCCCTCAACTCCCGCTCCCTAAAGCTCCCGAGCCAGAACTGTCATTTTTCCCCTACTCAGGAAGGTTATCCAGCAATAAATTGAGCAATTTAAAGGCAATAAACAGAGCTCTTAAGAATATTTTTGGGTACGTTTATAGTGCGAATGAATTAAATAAACATGTGTTAAAATCCTGACATGTCTACTTAGAAATATGGAATATTTTTCTAAATTTCCACTAGGCGAACTCATTAAAATGAACACACACTTTTTCCTTTTTTATCATAAAAGTTTTAGATGGCTGGTTACTAAAGAAATAATATAGCGAATATAAAAATGTGTGCCGTCAGCTCTAACACTCTATTAGAAATCCTAAAGATATGCAGTTTTTAAGTATTCTCTTCGTACAGACATTTTGAAGGCCAACTTACAGTATTTGAAACTGGTTAAAATTACATGCACTTTGCGATTTCTCCGCTTTGCCTAGTGGTAAACCGTTAGTTTTTACAGAGAATTATAAACTTGCGCATTTACCATTATAAGCTATTTCTCCCGTCTTCTTGGCATGCTTTCGTGGTGTAGTAATCAGCACAAACGACGCGTATTCAAAACGTCCGAGGTTCGAATCTCGGCGAGGGATTGTCCATTTTTCATCTCTGCTGCTTCAAAATAACCTAATGTCTCTACACCATCAGTTGCCAAATAATTACGATTACTGAAAATTGTTCATTTTTCCTACGTATAATTATCCGAGGCCAACATTGTAGCTGTATGCATGGTTTTTGTGATTTTTCCCATGTGTAACATGAATACGAACTAGTTTTAGCCTTTCTGTACTTTGCCATATTCCAATAATGTACGTGCAAAGTGCATTTACTGAGCTTTCTTTAAAAAATCTTCCATGAAGAAAGTTCTGAGTGCTTTGCCCTCATCAAATGAACTAAATTTTGTTACATTACGGAAAAGCACGCAAGGGGCCCTCTGACTAAGGGTGTCTGATAAGGATGCCTTCATGGAGCACTTTCTAAGGAAAATTGGCTCATATGCATATTGCACATGGCAAAAACCAGGAAAATGCCGATGCACCTAGCCCGTTTCCTGGGATTTTTAACCCAGGTTGAACTACCAGAGTTCACTAATATACGGCTCTGCCACTGGCGAGCCAAAACCCCGAAAGGATTCTTTAAGTTTACCTTAACATTTGTTCTGGCCGGCGACAAATCTGACCTGCAGTCTTGCACATTGTTAATTTATTTCACAGCGCATGCCAACTTCAAACCATTCAGACTAACGACATAGTAATTAACCTTAATAAATATCAATATGTTTAGTAAAACTATTTTAATATTTTTATGGATGTAAAACTCTTATTGAAATACATGTTATACGTTAGGTTAGCTTAAGTCATTTCAGTATAAAAAAGCCAGGAGGGTTATCTGCCTAAGAGGAGGGATGCCTTCGTCGAGAAAATTTTTGAGGAAAACTTGTCACAACTTTTCGAAGTATCTACGAATTTTTGATTTTTTTAAGAGTTAAAGACATATTTCAGTTCATAATTCAATTCTTTTAAAGGCAAGCGAATATTTGAATTTTATTTTACGATTCGTAACATTTAGGCGCTCAGTAGTTAAATAATGATGAAATTTTTAATGTAGCTGAAAAGTCGGAAAAAAAAGTTTACAAAAAATTTATATCTGAGCCCGGGCTAAATATCGTCTACAAAATTGCATTAGGCAATATTAAATGTAGTAAACGTATCAGCTTTCAAATTGAACTAAATCTTATCTTTGACTGGCATTCATTCTAAAGATATTTTCTACGCGTTTCGAAGGAATATGACAAAGGACTCTCTTCTTTTTATCATAGACTTTTTTTTTTGTAAATTCCATATGAAAAAAATTTATAACTTACTAAATTACAAAGACAAATTAGCATTTCTATTTAAGAAGCAGTATTTGCAGACGAGACACAGATCTTTCTTCTTTAAGCTGATTAGTTGTTGAACAGCTAAAGCGGCGAAACAGCGGTAGTTCGGCTTCACTTCCCTTCTCCCTGACTGAAATGGCTCCCTGAGTATACTTTTCATGATTTATTTTTCAGCAACATTTGTGCGCATAGTTGTTTTTCCCCTTATTTTAAAGCCTAAGTCTTTTTTACTATATTTGTACGCAAGTGTAGTTTGACATCAGTGTAACAGAGATACAACACAACTTCATAATAAATTTCCATACTCGATGAGGAAAGTACGATAATATTCATGCTCGCAAGTAAATCAACATCATATTATTCAGACGCATTAGCTTACTAAGACATGCCATATTTGAAAAAATACACTCTATAACAAACTATACACTCTATAATTTTACAAACTAAGAAATTAACTTAACTAATCTTAACTAAAAAGATATAGCCGAAGCTGTCAAAATTCTAACCGAGTTGGCCCTTTAAAGCTGAATAACGGTGAATCTATCAAGGGCCTAATGTACGGCCGAGCGTAATAATAGCTTAAGAGAGAGTAGACTAAAAAGGCGGACGCGTGCTAGCCAGAATCACTGGGTTTCTCTGACGAAGACTGTAGAACTTCACGAACTTCTGACGAAGACTGTAGAACATATAATATCTACTGAACGTGCAATCACAATTCTACTCACAGATGATGGTCCATTTCCTTTCTATCTGCATAGATTTGGATTACATTCTTCAAGCCAACGCATTTGTGGAACGATGGAGCAATAGACCATTATTTGCTTCATTGTGAAATTACTAAAGAATTTTATCCTAAACCATTAAACATCTGCTCCATTTTGGTTCAAGCAAATCAAGAAAAGCAATAAACTTTGTAAAAATTTACAGCACACTCCCTCCAACTTGGGAACTTCGGTATATTAAGGATTCATCCTTCTTCAAAATTTCGTGTAATATGATGTCAACATGCTTTTTTCTGAAATTCTTATTATAGAAAATCTGATTACCCATATTGCGTCCTCTCTAATCATATTGTATTCATCATTGTTCATGTTTATGTGTCAATTATCTTGATTTCGATGAATTTCTACTCAAATATTTTTAATTTAAAGACTACAACTCAAGGACTGTTTACCTTTTACTTATCTCTGCAGTTACAGACTACTCATTTATTTCTAGACTCTCTTTAGAAACATTTATATGAATTACCATTTACCTTTAAATTTTATTTCAAGAAAATTATGATTTTTATGAACACTAAAAAAAAGAATTATAGACACTTCAATTTAGGTCTTCTACCAATTTACTTTATAACTCTATTCTAACATTTTTCAATATTGAAACTCTAGAAAAAAGCTTAAATATTCGTTAGCTTTCAACGTTTAGACATTTTATACTTGGAATTTGAAACTCTGAATTTGAATTACTTTAAAGTACTTATAGACTCTGAGTTCTTGAAATTTATATATTATTCTTTTGTACAGTAGACTCCTATTCATCATTATTAAGCGTATAATCTTAAAGATTTACTTTTTTAACTAGCTTACATTTATACATCTTATCAACGTATTTATATAGCTATTTCAGTGCTCTGTACTATATTTTTATCATTCATTATATGTTTTCTATCCTAATATTATTATACATTAATAAGTATATTATCATCTCATTTATGTTTCTATTCCATTATCTTATTTTATTATTGTTTCTTAGATGTTTACGTATCTCCGATTTTATCATCCTTTAGTAGTTATAACGAGATGTATTATTTATCCTTTTAATAATATATTATAACCATAACTGTCAGACTTCCTTAATAACTAGAAATACATAAGCTATTAACACTAATCCCATATTTTCCTAATATTCACTTTTCAACTCTTCATCTCTTTAATCCCTTACATCTATAACACTAACAATCTTTAATGTTATTAATCTACTTCATCTTTAATTATATTATATTATTTTATGTTCATCATCATACTGTCAGATTCTACCGCATTATACGATTTTTTTAACTCATTGCAGTTTCACTAACTTTACTATCAGATAGTAGTTTTACTCCTATTTAATACTAGTACTATTATTGTTGACATTTTTATTACTATTTCATATATTGATAATAACAATTCTGTTAATCATTATATCATTTACATTTAATTATCCTTATTATAGTTTTGTATTATGAGTATTAGTGTTGTAGTTAACTCTGTACTTTAGTTATCAAGATTTATAGCTGTAATATTTCAACATTTATAAAAAGTGGTTCAATATTAATCATTTTTCCCAAGTTTTACACTTTTCAACTTACTGTCTATTCACCTCCTTGTCCTTCTCATTTTCTTCAATAAATTTATAATACTCCTTTTCTTATTATTAATTATAATACTTCTTTTTCATAACTATAAGATTATTAGTTATAAGATTATTTAATATTTTTATATTGTTAATATTTTTATTATTTCATTCATTATTTACTTTTAGTATATCTTTAATATTTATATCTAGTCTACATTTTACATTTTTCTAAATTTATTTAATGTTTATTCTATACTTAGTGTTTTTCTCATTCCTTTTTAATTTGGCTTAATTATTTCTAAATTATATATGTCCAAATTCTTTAAAATGTATAATGGCATTTTATATTATATAATTTGTTTATTCTTGAAATTAATATATAAAAATCAGTAAACATAAATTTTCACCTTAAGTAACAATTCTCTAAATACTATTTATGTTATGAGCTTTATTGTAAACATTACCATCTATGTAAACACCCCAAGACCCGTATAATATGTCTCTGTATGTCATAGTACCATATGTATACATACGTACCATATATATATTTGCGCAACCATTGTAACTTTGCAAAATTTTATTTCAAATAAATGCTGCTGATAGCAGGTGGTAGATAGTTTCCATCAATAGAGCACAAAAGCTGAAAGTCGTAATGATGGTGCAGTTGCTCTGTTGATGGTCTCTTGTCTCCTGCTTGTAATGCCGATGATACGGCTAACGTGACCAAATCTTTTAATCTTAAAAACAACTCTTCATTAATCATATCGCCAGATGCTACACCGCCTGAAAAATTAAAATTAATACTTAAGAAAGCGCCGTCATATGTTTCACATAAAATAAAACAAGAACTTCCATTGATGATATTTACATGAATGGCGGGATTGTGCCACGTGACACAAATACTAAATATTTTGGAATCACAGTGGATGAAAGATTAAATTTCAAACTCCATACCGAAAACATCAGATATAAATCTTTTACAGCTTTAAAAGTGATTTATTCTATAATCGGAAGAAAATCCTATCTTTGTATCAATACTAAGTGTATTTTATACCACCAATCTACAAGACCAATTATGTTCTACCCTGCTTCTGCCTAGGCAGCAACAGCAAAAATCAATAGAAACAAACTTCATACAAAATAAAGCTCTCAGAGTGATACTCAATTCGTGAAGTTTCGTACGAAATTCGGTCATCCATAATAGTCTGAAAATAAAACCCATTTATCGTGAAATTCTTGTCGACACAGCTAAATTGTATAAAAATTATGAAGCTGATCCTGACGAAATCCTTAACATCTGCGATTACACTATTGAACAACCATTCAAATGCCCACGTACCATTCATCATAACTCAGAATGGTAATCCGTATAGTTTTCATTTATTTTTATTTAATTAGAATTTTACCACTACCTTATTATTATTGTGTTATGTAATCACCTTAGCTGCGCGGTACGTCGCCGGATTGCTGATCGAGGGTTCGAACCACATTTGTGGGCTTTTTTTTTTCGAATTTGGAACTGAATCTCCTGACTTTAAAAATATAGTACTATTTCTCTGCGTACACTTATTTTCACACACATATTTACAACTATTTTCCGTTCTACTACTCTATTTTATTATTGAATGCCTTTGGAGTTGCGAAATTACATGGAAGTCAAGACCATGTAAAGGTAAATTACTTCTCAACAAAGGAAGATCTAAAATCTACAGGAGTCTCAGAAATATAAATCTTCATGAATTCCGGATTATCCAATAATTAGGATTATAAATACCAATGTTTGAAAAAAAATTAATGGGGAAGGGAACACATAAGTTATTATTTAATTATAGACTGCATTTATAGCACTTGTTTAAAAACCGAACGCAATATTAATGATGATATATTTCGTGCTCACGACTTTCGTATTCGTGAGGGATTACAAGTCACCAAACGTGTGAAAGTATGAAAAGGATCAAATACATTGCATCATTCCAAAAGCCATCACTGTGCGCAGAGATTAAGATGAAAATTTGAAATTTCTCATTTTGTGAAAAATGAACTGCAAATTGTCTACAAGAAAAGGAATTGTCGCCTAAATTGAAGATGGAGAGCAATCATTAAATAAAATTTTATTTCACGTAAGGAGTTATAGAGCGAGACAGTCAGTAATCCTGGCGAGGGAAAAAATGTAAATATAGAGAATAAACTCCACTGTCCTTTCTGACAGTTTTGAGGTACATAAATTCTAAAAGTGTGACATCCATAAAACAGTGTGAGAAATACAGTGGAATGTTAAAAACCGGAGGACGAGTCAGAAATACTTGTTTACCTGTAATATGCGGAAACACCGACTTAAATTCAGACGACCATGTTTAAGACCAAATAGGAAGGACGTTTATTTAATAAAGCTAGAAATCGATTTCGACGTTACTAAAGGTCATGTACTATGAGACAAAAGAATGAGTTATTCTTCAAAATAACTAACTATCCAGTAGAAATACTTAGAGAAATAATTAAAAAGTGTGCAACTTAAAAGATCTATCATGTATTCTGATTCTTCGAAATAATTTTACCCAACAATTTTTGTAGCGTTTTAATTTGAACACTGCAGAAAAATTCATAAATTCTCTTTGAAAAATCTAGACACTCGGGGCACACACTCGAAAGATCAAACGATACGGCAAAAATGAAAACTACGAATCCCTCGGTTTCAGATTTTTATTTCCACATTTTTTAAACTCTTAGACCTTTCTATCTGAATTCGTTAAACTAATGGAATTTTTACCGTAATCATTACAAAATGCTTCCATTCAAATTGTATAGTTATTTCTCTCACCTCTGCAAATAGATTCTGTTAGTGGAAAAGAGTATCTCTGATCGCCTTGAAAATCATTAGAAGGTATTTACAAATGAAGACCAACATGGGTTTAATTATTTAACCTTCCGAGTGTTACGATTTTAGCCCTGAAATTTCAAAGTTCCTCAAAATGTCATAAATAAGTGTATTTTCTTGATTTTAATTAAAAAATGACTCCCTCATTTTGTACTTTGATTTCTTTTCTTCCAATATACATCCAAACCGAAATCAGATACATTAAAAACTAGCACAAATTTTCATGTATAATGAATATAGAAGGCAGCCTTCTAGGCAGAATGTTCCGGCCGTAACGCTGAGAGGGTTTTAAAATATACAATTTGGATGTTTCTCTTCATTTATACTAAGACGTCTGCGTGAGTATATACTGAGCATAGGACTCGAATTTCTCTGTGTTTAGAAATTTGTGATGGGTGTTTGTGTAATAGTTGGGCGGAAGCGATTTACCATTCAAAATGAGTAAATCGCAACCTGTGCTACTGCAGTAACCCGGACGCTACTAGTTTATGAAGGAAATTTACAAAAATGAAGATACATTGCGCTGCAATAATTAACTGCATTATTTATAAAAGAATTATTATTAAAGTTTTGACAAAGAGTATTGTGACAAATATTAAGTTTTCCTTTTCATTATAGTTATGTTAACTTGTTGTATTATAAACAAAAATAATGTAGTTTTAGTTATTAGTAAATTGTTGTGTTAAAATTTCGTGTACTAAACCAAAGTAATAAATTTGAAGTTATTTAAATTATTATAGAAGACGATATTTCAAAATTTTATTCGTTAAAAAATAATTAAATCATTTTAGGTTTGAGTTACCAACGTTACCGGTTCATGAAATCAAGCCATAGGGCACATGACATAGCAAAATCTGAACGTGGATAACATCTCTGAAGAGAAAACGGAGAGGGGTACCAAAGAGAAAAAAAGACCAAAGGTGTCTGGCAGGTTAACAGAATTTGACAAGAATGGAGAAAAATCCAAAAGGATCCAATGACAATTCAGTAAAATGACGAATGTAAAACTTGATTCAAAATACTATTCTAAACAGCAAAAAATACTACCAAATAACTACACAAATTCAACCCATACAACAGAAATACAACACAACAATAGTCAGTACAACATAACACGAAAAAGTCCAAGCAACTTAGAAAACAACGCAGTCTAAATCGGATAGTGAAATCCACCTATGATAGTGTGAGCTGCCAGTGGTCGTATGTTGCGATCTTCAAAAAGTATGACTGAAGACTGAGAATAGTTCACAAATTCGCATTGGACAGCTTTTGAGAAGAACTTCTCATTTGTTCTTTTAATATATTCGGTGATGGTCTCCAGCTTAAGATCTCTATGAAGAAGTTCGTTGCGGATGAGATAGTCAGCATCTGTAATAATACTTAGAAATTTATTTTGTACCATTTGAAGTTGATGTAGCTAACTTGGAGAAGCAGTATTCGAGGCAAGAGCTCCATAACAAAGAATTCGACGGATGCAAGTAGTATAAATATGCCTCTTGGTTCTTAAACTAAGAAAACTTTCGCGAACTATTTCGCGAACAATTTGCCTTTAGCATTCTTAGCTGCGAAGTTTTATTTTTCAAACATTTGTTTTGGAGCGACTGACTTAGATTTACCTTTATTCCTGGCACTAAATTCCTTAATTTCTAATGGTTTCCCAATTATTTCATTTGCACCTTTTAAAGTTTTTTCCATTGCCTAAGCTATTTTTAAAGTTTCATCTAAACTGACATTATTCTGCTCAAAAAATTCTATCCAGAATAGCTCTATCTTTAAGCCCACTAACAAATACATCCCGCAACATCGTATTTAACTTATTCTGATCGTAAGCACACAGTATGGCAAGTGACCTTAATTCTGCCATATAACACACTGATTGTTCCCCCTCGTGCTGCTTTCGATTTAAAAATACATGTCTGCTAGGAATTATAAGTGGCTTAGCATTTAAATGATTTCTTAATGTTGTTTCTAATACATCATAATCTTTATCAGAAGGATTATCAGAAGCAAGTTTTTTAAGAGACTAAACATTTTTCCTGAAAAACTAGAAATCAATACTTTTCCACGCTTATCCTGTGAAACATTTTGCATATCTAAATAACTTTCGAATCTTTCCAAAAAGAAATCAAACTGTTCTTCCTGTTCATTATATTTTTCAAACTGAACCGAACGTTTCGAATTGCCCATCTGTGGAGTAATAACTGAAGTAAGTCTCTCCATTAGAGCTCTACTGTGCGCTATTAACTAAGTTACAACCTGCTCCAGGATCTTCCGAAAGAAAAAATGATTATAAAATCTATAAATTCAGCCGTCTTTGGGGAATCCCCCCTATCCTTATTGAGATTGCATTAGCACATTTTTAAAAAAATCACACATCCTTGTCACCAGTTACCCTGTGTCCTTTTAGTGGGTAATTATTTCACAAGACATACTCTTTTAAACTACATGCTTCTTGTATTATTTATACAGAATATATCATCACTCACATACACACTTATATCTGCAACTCTTCATAACTACTTCTACTCGCATTATAGTCTTTTTCATATTACTGCGCATGCTTCGATGCTTGGCGCTGTACCAGCTTTAAGTCCGATTATGATATACCACAAAAAGCATCTGTCATGGAAACAGATTTCGATTCAATGACACCACGGATTTTCAAAATCATATTTGTTGTTTTATACTTATCATTAAAATTTGTATTTTCTTACATACTAGTTTTTTCCTATACTCCAGCTCTATACATAGCTTAAAATCGCAGAATGATGCGTAAATAGCATGGTTTTTAGATCTTTTAAAACAAACTGCTTTGCTTTTAACAAGCAAAGCGGTGGATATGTAATAAATAGTTATTTTTCTTTTATTTCTGCTTACTGCTGTGATGTGGAGGTGATTATTCAGAGTTGTAGCGAATATATGTAGGTTGTTCAAAACTTAATGACGCAAATGCTGCCGCAGAGCGAAATACAATGTATTAACAAAAATCTGTTATAGAAATAATCCCCGCCTATGTCAATAACTTCTGCCATCTGGCCGGGAGGTACCGAAGGGGCTTTGCTAAACCAATCTGTGAGGTGTTGGTGCACCACATATGGACAATTTGCATGCAAATCGGCAGAAGATTCAGCATATTGGCCTTTGACTGCGTCCTTCATGTTGTCAAGCAAGGCGTAGTCCGATATCCACCCACTTTGCACTCACATTTGTCGTCCCCAAATCACTATGCACAACTGCTTGCAGAATCCTTGACTCTTCCTGTATATTGTTGAACATTTTGCGCCTGTTCGCCATGATCAAATACGACCCATGTGCCACTTTTGCTGCTGTATTCGATGTTGCTGGTCGTCCCGCACTTACACCTATGGCTGTAGTCTCCACTTCACTTGGCAGACCAACGGGATACGGTACGCCTTGAGGGTGATTTGTTCCCGCACACAGACACCATGAGACTAAGGATCTCACTACCCTATATCCCTTTCTTCTATAGGAACCACGTTGGCCAAAGCTGACCGTGATAATCATCTTCCATCATTGCTGTCCAAGCTCTCAATGACGACGGCGAAAGGGACGGGAGCGGACTTAAACCGTTCGCTTGCAGCCAGCTCCATGTATGCATTCTGAGTAGCTCACGCCCCCTTGTGTCTTTTTCTTCGCAAAGTGTAATAGTTTCGTTGTGAGGGCCGTTGTGTCAATCATTTCTGTACAATCCAAGTATAATTCTAGTTAAATAGATTTTAAAGGCACTAACTCTTCAATCCATAAATCGTCAACAAGAGACGAGCTCCGCAAACAAAAATACCTTTGCTTTAAATTCGCACAAACCAATCGCTAACTTCGTCGGGCGGAGACTACTCCAGTATTGCACTACATACCTCATTAAACCGTTTCCTCTTTCCAGCCGGCTGCCATGTAGAATGCTTTTCCAAAACCTCAGCCATTTATTTCAGTTACAATTCATCCCCTACTTCTCGAACCATATTTCTATCGGCAAGCTTCTAGTCGGAGGGGACTTAGGTAGAGTTCGGTTGATGTCGCTTATGTTATTCAACTGACTTCAATGCTATTAACATTGTTACTACCAGCTCCTAATTACTGACTTCTTCACGAAATGCTACTCAACTGGTGCTTATGATATGAACTTTCTTCAAAATACTAAGAACCTCCCCCCTCTTCTTATTCATTCTTTTCATGTCACCATCTGATCGAAAATCGTACAACTAACTGTATTAGATTAGGTCTAGTGCCCCGGTATCCTCACGTCAACACGTATCCAGTTGACACATATTGTACTGAATACCGAATTCTGTTACTGCATATTAAATTAACGCATTTCAGAATTAAACAGCAGACAGATATAAGAAATTGATATGTAGCTAACGTAAAGGACAAGGAAAATATTATTATATAAAATAATTTAGCCTTATTAAAATGGCAGAATTATGCTGAGTGTTTAGCTTTGTTTAAATTTAAGTATGCATTAATTGCTTGCCTTTAAGCTTTTGCAGGTTTGCTTTACCTGCCTTTTAAATCTTATCACTCTCAATTGTATAATCAGGCATATAGATACTGCATCAGTATTTCTTACTATAATAAATTAATGTTTAGTGTGCAGTATCCTTCTCAGTAATGTAATGATAAATTACAGTAAGTTTTAACCCTCCGAAGGTTTTGAAATAGATCAGGTATTGTTTTGTAAAGCGTCAGCAGCTTTGTCAACAAAGCTTTTGGAGAGCGTGGAACGTTTTATTTACTGAATCCACCGAAAGCGTTAAGCAGTTTTTCTTAACTCTCCACACCTGCAGATAATTATTCATATAATAATCCAGATGAATTAATTAGTGTCGACTGTAAAAGTATCAATCACGGTCAGAACGTTGCCCTTCGGGAGTTTTCAAGAAGTAGAGCGCTTCGAAAGTGATCTGACTTGTAACAGTAACTGTTCGCCTAATGTTACGGATTTTTTATCAAACACAAATTTTGAGGGACACTGAAAATCAAGACCTTGAAAGAAAAAATTAAAAATGTTAATTTTTTTTCTGTTCATAAACCTGATTTTTTACGTATATATACATGTGTGTGTGCGTGTTTATATATATATATATATATATATATATTATATGTAGAAATTCGTAAGTGCAACACAGCCACCAGAGGGCCTCACCTATGCGCCAGCAGCAAGAGCGAGGTGAAGGAGGAGTACGACATATGGACAGAGAGTCTTCTATCCCACGAGGAGGTAGTAAGACGTAGTTCTCCACGAGAAGGTGGTTAAATAATGAATTGTATGTTTCCACGTGAAGGTGGTAAATTGAACTGCATAATACGACAACAAGTGCGAGTAGGCACTAAGCTACTATGTTATAAAATTGGCAAAAGCTATCCAGAATCCTGTTTGCATCAAACGGCACTGCTCAGTTCGAAGGAATAAATAGAAAATTTTAAAACAATTATCTGAAGAGGCACTGCAACACAAACAATTAAAATATAAGTATAAGAATTTAAAAATTACCTAAAATAATAACTATGACAAAAAATATATATAAAGAAAACTATTTGAAAAAAAAATAAACGCTGCACCTTTATTTACGCAGTTCGAATAGGTAAATAGAAATTTTTAAAACAGTTATTCGAAAAAACCCATGCAACTTAAACAATTAAAATGAAATTCGAAAAAGAAAAAATTAAAAAACCAATAATTCTAATTTCCAAATAATATTCTTTATATTATATTTTTAATTATAACTAAAGTTATAATTAAAAATATAATATAAAGAATATTATTTGGAAAAAAGAAACGATGGTGAATTTTTCCGTGTCACGCAATATGTAAAAATGGAAAGAAAATAGGTTGCCACATATCAAGAAGTTCGCCAAGTGAACTAATTTTGGTGCAAACTGAATAAAAGCGTCAACATAAATTGTTGAATTTCTTCGTAAATTTCGAACCAAATTTTACAAAATATAGTATTTAGGCATACTTTGAGTCGTAGAATCGAAATATGGAAAAACATTAGCATGCTATTTCAGAAAAAGTCCGAGTTCGTGTAAAAATAATTATGTTAGATTAGAGCTATATATAAATCTAATATATATCCTAAGTCGTGCTTTCGAGACATGAAGA
This sequence comes from Stegodyphus dumicola, assembly GCF_044657685.1. Lineage (NCBI taxonomy): Eukaryota > Metazoa > Arthropoda > Arachnida > Araneae > Eresidae > Stegodyphus > Stegodyphus dumicola. Next base: position 11,219,861 of record NC_140772.1, on the reverse strand, counting down.
ACGCAATTTGAATTTCGTCAATCGGCCCAGTAGAACGCGAGATATAGAACTGTCCTCTTTTTTTTTTTTTTTTTTTTTTTTTTTTTTTTTTAAGCAGTGTATTTTATAGTCCAGAAAATGTGCCATGACAGCTACGATAATTTCAGCGCTTAAATCAAACTACGCTGCCCATTTAAAGCAGAACAGTGGCTTGTCAATTAATTTTAGTTTCTTTCTTCCTTCTGCTGTCCATTGAAAGTACCTTTAGAAACTTGCTTCAGAAATTTGATTTGCAGCGTTGACTAACGATAATTCAAAATTTGATGTAAAATTCACGTAATTTTAAAGAAAATCCTTATCTAGGGATGCAATCTCAAGTATATGCGTAAATGTGATTCTTCAAGCGAAACAAAATTAGCAGTTCCAAGATTTTTAAATTTTCTAAACAAAAATTATTAAGCTTTAAAAGCTGACCACTACTTGGAAGAATGAGTTACATGGCAATAATAAGTTGATCTTTTATGCATCTATTATTTGATAGCTGCTATTTTATGCTATCCCAGAGTGGGGTGATGTTGCCAAAATCCACATCCAACAAATCTAAGTTCTGTAAAATATCTGTTCTGATCTTAGAGAAATTATCAACGCTCCCTGGTTCATCGCCAATTCATATATTCACACAGACCTTAAAATATATTGTTACGAATTTGGTATTTAAAAAGCTAATGTTAGTTCAATTATAAATTAAATGCTTTCATTTCCCGCGCAGTGCAGCGCATGACGAATATTAAAAGAAGAAAGCTAAGCCGGAAAATTGAAAATACAAGAGCGCGTGCATTAAATAAATAAATATCTATTTTTGATTTCGAGAAAGTACTACAAAATTCTAGCGCGTGATTTTAAAATCTTATAAAAGGAGGAAAACATCTCATTTCGTTGTAGCTGTTTGAATTAAGTTCTATTGAACGTTTGGGTAATTAGAAGATAACTACTGTGATATATTGTGATACTGCACGATTATTTGAGAACATTTAAGCATATTTGTGGTGATAATAATAAATTTTTGTTCATGTTTCATCGGACTTGTGCATTCATTTCGTAACGAACCCGTACGCACGCAATGAATGATACGTTATTGGCAATAAATGAAATCCAACATTTTACAGAATATCTAGGCATTCTATAGTATTCTGAAAACTGGCAAGCCAATTTATGAAACGATTAAACATTTCACACATTGCCCAGGCCTTCTATAGTATCCGAAATGCCAAACGGGCAAAGTATGAAATATACCTCCGATTCATTTGGAAGAACCGAAACTTACATTTATATTGAATCCGAACCGAAATTTCTTACCAGAAATTAATTAGTGATGCAAAAAACGCCAAAATGACTACTAAGAAAGGACCATGGGACATCTAGTTACTGGATCGCGATGACGTGACATTTTTGGAAAACAAAATTAATCTAGTTTATCCTGTTAAAGAAGTACTACACACTATTACTTCCCGAACAATGAGTTATTTCCCATAATTTACGAAATTCATTTCGGTATCGTACACGGAGGTCGTCACAGACTGTTGAAAGAACTTTCGACCAAATACAAACACGTGACATGTAATGATATTGACATACACCTTTGTGAGCTCTGTGAGAAAAACCAAAAACATATTAGGAGTGGTACTGCTGGTGAGACCTTTAATTTTTTCTGAACTTAATTTCCGTTTTCAGGTAGATCTCATTGATTTTCAGTGTCAGTAAGACGGAGAAGACAAATTTATTATTGTGTGCCAAGATTCTCTGACTATTTTTTTACGTATTTTGAAAATGTTTTGTAATGAAAGCAGTTCATTATTCGTTTTTAAATAATTTGTGTATTTTTTAAGGAATGAACATCTTTGAAATATTATCCTTATCATAGGTTTTCCCTACTTTACCTAAAGATAATTTGCCTTTTCTATAGAATGTGTAGGTGTAGTATACAATGCCTAGGTAAAGTATAAAATAATTCTAAAATTTCCCTACTTGCCTAAAAACGCCAGGCATTATATAAAATGGCTACGTTTTCAACGGAATGTTCGTGTATAATGCATTAACGGTAACATATGAACTGATCAAAATCATATTCAAGATATAAATGTTTTCTATTCATTTCTCACACATCCAAACAATTGCATCAACACACTTTGGTCCACCAGCGGCCGAGCGGTAAAGTCGCTGAACACTGGTAGTTCGGTCCGAGGTTCGAATCCCGCGAACGGGCTGGCTGCATGGGTGTTTTCGTGGTTTTCCCCATGTGTAACGTGTATACGAGCCAGTTTCCCTTAGAAAGTCCTCCACGAAAGGCATCCCTCCTCTTAGGCAGATAGCCCTAGTTCACTTTGCCATAATTAAATACACCACACCACCACCAACACACATTGTTGTTCAACATTTCGTAGAGAAAAGCAAAAATGCCCCAATGACATTTCACATTTTTAATATTTTTTACTCATACAAGTTTCCTTTCATACATTGATATTGATCTTCCATTTAAGTTTCACGTTTTCCTTGATTGGTGGCGGCCAATTCATATAATTTCGTCTTGAATTGCCCAAACTATTTTTATTTTTCTTAAATGATGGCCATTCAACCGAGACAGAGGAAAACGGAGCTCCACTCCCTGAAACTATAATATATGTAGTTAGTTTTAGTAAAAACAGTGAAAGTCCGAATAAAAGCTTGAATAAATAAAAATTCAACATTAAATCGAATTTGTAAATAAAGGAATAAAAAATACTGTTTTAAAAGCTAAGAAAGCTGTAGGGTAGTACGACTTTGTTACTTATGTTATTTTCCCTCTCGCGGAATGGTGCGTAGCAGCTATTGCTATATATTGGGCGTTAACTGCTATATATACTATATGAATCACTGTGCAATTTTTTTTTTCTCACTGGGAGAAATATTTACCATATTAAAGCATTATCTTAACAAACATACATTTAAAATCGCTCCGGAAAAAAAAAAAAAAAAAAAAAAAAAAAAAAATGTTTGATAAGTTTAAATGTACACTGCTCAAAAAAAAAAATGGCTCTGTACCCCCTCATCAAAAGAGACTCAAAATTAAACATCCAATTAAAGAAAAAAGTTTACATGATGCTGATTAGACCGACACTACTTTATGCAATTCCCATATGGGCTACAGTGTTCAAAACGTACAGACACAAGTTACAAGTCTTTCAAAACAAGATTCTGAGAGAAATAGTTAATTCTCCTTGGTTCGTTAGAAATTTTCAAATACACAAATGATTAAAAATCAGACCAATTGCTGACCAAATTATTTCAACCTGCCACAACTTTTATAGTAAAATTGAACAGTCTTAATATGATCATATTAAGGAACTAATCAATTATGATCCAACACTTGAAAATGCTGCTAAGCGTCCTAGGAGCATTTTTCATAATCCAAGTGGTGAAACTTGTAAATAGCTGTACATACTGTAAATATTTCCCCACTAGAGACTTTCGTGTTTTTTTTTTTTTTTTTTTTTTTTTTTTCAACTTATTTAGGACTTAAAAAAAATCTGAAATGTTTCAGATTTTAAATTACGTCCAAAGGGGCGTTTTTTAACATTTTGTGTGTTACCTTTCTTTATTAAATATCATGTTCCTCGCACTTAAACCATAAGATCCAGTGCAACAGCAATATCGCAAAATAGTTTTAAAACGAGCATATCTTTAGAATTTCCGATACAGAGACTCACGCGCTGGAGATAAAAATGTTTTTTCTGCACAACGTTGCCATTGCTCGCTTTGAAATCCTTGAGTTTGTTAATCAAAAATTCGTCAAAGTTTTAAAAAATAGGCAATCGATCATAAAACAAATTTCAAATTTCAAATTTGGTCTTCCACATGCTCATATTCGTTGGAGGATTACGTTATTCAAAATTCGATGACTCTATGTACCGTTATTTTATGACAATGTGAGAAATATACATACATTTACGCAGATTTTCATTATTTAATTTCTTCAAATATAATGCAGGACTCTAACATTTTGCGGGATTCAAATCCCTTTGGACTAAAAAAAAAAAAAAAAAAAAAAAAAAAAAAATCTGAAATGTTTCAGATTTTAAATTACGTCCAAAGGGGCGTTTTTTAACATTTTGTGTGTTACCTTTCTTCATTAAATATCATGTTCCTCGCACTTAAACCATAAATAAGATCCAGTGCAACAGCAATATCGCAAAATAGTTTTAAAACGAGCATATTTTTAGAATTTCCGATACAGAGACTCACGCGCTGGAGATAAAAATGTTTTTTCTGCACAACGTTGCCATTGCTCGCTTTGAAATCCTTGAGCTTGTTAATCAAAAATTCGTCAAAGTTTTAAAAAATAGGAAATCGATCATAAAACAAATTTCAAATTTCAAATTTGGTCTTCCACATGCTCATATTCGTTGGAGGATTACGTTATTCAAAATTCGATGACTCTATGTACCGTTGTTTTATCACAATACGAGAAATATACATACATTTATGCAGATTTTTCATTATTTAATTTCTTCAAATATAATGCAGGACTCTAACATTTTGTGGCAACAGTTTGAAAAGTGAACCGACATTTATGAGTCCGACGCAAAATGCCAAAACGAAACTAATAGTCCTTCGGGATTCAAAATCCCTTTGGACTAAAAAAAAAAAAAAAAAAAAAAAAAAAAAAAAAAAAAAAAGGGACAGTCCTATATCTCCCGATCTACTGGGCCAATTGACAAAATTCAAATTGCGTTCTTCTTGTCTCGAAAGCGCGACTTGAGATATATATTAGATTTATATATAGCACTATTCTAACATAGGTGTTGGTGTATTTAATTATGGCAAAGAACATGAGGGCTAACTGCCTAAGGGGAGGGATGCCTTCGTGGAGGACTTCCTAAGGGAAACTGGCTCGTATACACGTTACACATGGGGAAAACCACGAAAACGCCCATGCAGCCAGCCCGCTCGCGGGATTCGAACCTCAAACCGAACTACCAGGGTTCAGCAACTTTACCGCTCGGCCGCTGATAGGCCTATTCTAACATAGGTATTTTGACACAAAATCGACTTTTTCTGAAATAACATACCAATTTTTTTACATATTCCGATTCTACGACTCAAATTACGCCTAAATATGAAATTTTGTAAAATTTGGAGCGAAATTTACGGACAAATTCACAAATTTATTTTGGCACTTTTTTGTCAGTTTGCGCCAAGAATACTTGACTTGGCGAACTTCTTAATATATGGCAACCTAGTTTCCTTTCCCGTGAGACGGAAAAAAGTCACCATCGTTCCTTTTTTCCAAATAATATTCTGTATATTATATTTTTATTATAACTTATTATTTTAAGTCATTTTTTCTTTTTCGAATTTCATTTTAATTGTTTAAGTTGCATGGTTTTTTTCGAATAACTGTTTCAAAAATTTCTATTTACCTATTCGAACTGCGTAAATAACGGTGCAGCGTTTATTTATTTATTTTTTTTTTCAAATAGTTTTCTTTATATATAGTTTTTGTCATAGTTATTATTTTAGGTAATTTTTAAATTCTTATACTTATATTTTAATTGTTTGTGTTGCAGTGTCTCTTCAGATAATTGTTTTAAAATTTTCTATTTATTCATTCGAACTCAGCACCTTAAATATATTTATTAATATAAATTTTCCAGAATTTTATTTTATTTATTTGAATTGCGTTTCTTTCGGACTAATACTGTGTAACCCAGACTACGATGCGTTTGAAAACTGCATTTATTAAAAGAGAAAATACAGTAAAGGACAGTTAACACGTCTTTCAATGTTCCGTTCTTAAAAGATATATATAAATAGGAGAGATGTATAACCGACATTTTAACTTAGGATGACTTGCATACACTGCTTTAAACAGTTTTATCATTGTGCCCACTGTTTTACACAATTTTATCCTACATTTGGTTTCTTAAATGTTATTCATATTTTAGTCAAATATTTTATTTTTGAAATCGTAAGAATCAAACATCACAAGATTAAAAGGTTTTAAATTAAAAAAAAAAAATACAAATACTAAATTTTACCCCAAAATTTATTTTTTCTTCTCTTTTCCTTCAGGCATTCTACTTTACTCTTGCTCTTTTTCTTTAGGCATTCCGCAAGTATATTAAAAAGCATCCAACTTTTCGAAATATCTTGATATTTCTGACAATAACTTTAAATAAAGTTATCGCCTTCCATTTCATAAAGGCCCATAAACGGCCGAGCGGTAAAGTCTTTGAACACTGGTAGTTCACTCCGGGGTTCGAATCCCGGTAAACGGGCTGGTTGCATGGGCGTTTTCGTGGATTTTCTCATGTGTATCGTGTATGCCAAGTGGTTTCCCTTAGAAAGTTCTTCAGAAAGGCATCCTTCTTTTTAGGCAGATAGCCCTGCTTTGACGTAACTTAATAATCCAACTCAATCCATTTCATCAATATTTGGTCAGAGTCTTTATCAGTCTTTAGAAGCTAAACATTTCGAAGGTATGAGATGAAAGGAAAGACTGTTTTCATCAAGAGGTTTTGGTTTATTTAATTATGACGAAGCACACTATCCCTTAGGCTATCTGCCTAAGGGGAGTGATGCCTTCGTGGAGGACTTTCTAAGGGAAACTGGCTCGCATACACCTTACACATGGGGAAAACCACGAAAACGCCCATGCAGCCAGCCCGTTCGCGGGATTCGAACCTCGGACAGAACTACCAGCGTTCAGCGACTTTACCGCTCGGTCGCTGTTTCATCAGGAGGGAAAAAAAACAGCTTTAGGTGACATCCACATACATCACTGGATAAACTCCTGAATCTTCAAATAATTCGAGTGAGAAAATCATGGGATTCTCCATTTATGATACTATATGATGTTGTATAACGTAATTTAAATTTATACAACAGTATAGTCTAAAACCAGTCGCTCTTCACTTTAATCTGCAATGATATCGTTTTTATCTTTTCTGTTAACACAAACTCAATTGATGGTATTTGCTGGTGTACACGTCCAAATGTTTTCTCTTTGAGCACCTAAATTCTTTGCAGTATACTGAAAGTATATTCAAAAGCGTCCAACTTTTTGAAACATCTTGGTATGTCTGACAGCCAAATTTCCCTTCAAATTTTGCTTACTTTTCTCCCTAATTTTCTTCTTTCCTTCTACAGTTATTTCAGTGCTCACACAAGAAAATTAAGATTTTTCGATTGCTAGTCTCCCATAAATTTTGCATTCTTCTCAATTTTTTAAAATATGAATTACATGAACTGCGTTTAAGCTGAAGACAGCTTTTAATTTTCTAGTCATTTTATCTATAAATAAAGTTTAAAGCGAAGTCAAAAGAATAAATATTTTAATTAAAAGGTTTTTGCTAAATGACAAAGAAATAAAACAGTCCAGCAGGGTTTATTCTGTACCACCGAGCGACCCGATTCTTATATCGGCTGAAACAATCTAAATCATATTATAGATCATGTTTTTTTTATACAATCTATAACGCGAGAAAAAAATTAAGAGGATTAATATAAAAGATTATATTTATATATATATTTTTAAAGCTGGGACATGAACCAAACTGTCAAACTTTTAAATTTACATGGTGGTTATAATTAAAGTTCCAATTTGAAATGGTCATAAAAGGAAAACTACCGGACCAAATGTTATCTAACTTGGGAATCGTGTAAAGGAGGTTATGGGAATTTATTTTCTGCGAAAAAAAAAGAGTTCAAAAACTCACCACCAGAGCGAAAATGGCGCTGTTTACAATATTGTTAAAAGAAATAAGACATGAAAACATCTGTTTAAAATGCGACTGATAGTTTCCGAAAAGTGTTACAAAGCATGTTCAATGTAGCGACCAGCATTTTCCGAAAGCAAGTTAAATCCTGTTACTGCATTTTCAACAGCAGCTCTTAGCATATCAGGAGGAATGTTACGGACATGTCGGTGTATCACATTTTTCATTTCTGCCAAATTGTTTAGATTATCACCATAAACAGTGCTTTTGAGATAACCCCATAGCCAAAAGTCACAGAGGTTGAGGTCTGGTGGGAAGAGGGGAAGTGTTGGCTTATAAGACGTTCATTCGGGAAATGTTGCCTAAGTAACTGTGCGACACACGTGAGGTTAGGCCCAGCTCTGCATAAAAATCGTAGTATCTAAAATGCCACGTTACTGCAGTTCATGTATCACGAAACATTTTAACATTGACTCTAAGTGAGCTGCAATAACAGTGGTCCAGCTGTCGACTGCTCTTCAGAGAAAAATGGTTCAATTATAAAACTAGCTGTCATTCGACGCTTAAACGGTGTGGAATGACTGCTATGCAATCGAATGCAGTAGGAGAATGCAATGGAACTAGGTAGATAACATGAGGGATTTCTTTGGCCCAAATCGATTAGAAGCGTTTTTAATCAGTGTCTTCATGTTTTAGAGCCGAATTCAGGGTTCAAAAATTACAAATTAGCGATCAGTCAGAAAACGATTTCCAGATTGTACGCACTTGTGCGAGTGATTTGCGATCTTACATTTTCTAATCGCTAATTCGTGGTTTTCACGGAGGAATTTCTCACTTACACGGATGGCGCACTCGACGTTTATCGAATTTAACGCCTTTAAATGATATATTGCTTATTTCAAAGTTTCTTAAGGGTATACAACATATTAAACTCGTGTAACAAAAGGTTAAGTTAGATTCCGACCCATATTTCGTTTAACAATATTGTATATAGTGCCATTTTCCCTGGTGGTGAAGTTTCGAACTTCCTTTTTTCGCGGAAAATAAATTCCCATGACCTTGTTAACACGATTACCAAATTTGATAACATTTGATCCAGTAGTTTTCCTCTTATGACAGTTTCAATGTGGAACTTTAATTATAACTACTCTGTTTATTATTAAATTTTAATTTGAAGCTATGCGTTGTATGTATACCATGCGTAAATATTTTGCTTTTATGGAAAAATAAAGAATCGAAGCAAACATACTTAGGGTAATGGACCAAAACTGAAAAAATCTCCCCTCCCTCCGAAAATCAAATATTGAAACTTCGACCTTGAATTTATTGGGTTAACGAAATATTTAATTTGACTTATTTCTAAGTCCTAGTTCTGACAACAATGCCATCAAGAATTCTGAATTACTTAAGCTGAAGTAAAAGATTTAGTATATATTCACTGTATGTTAATAATGAAATCAGAGTGTAATAAAAATAGATTATAGAATTTAGGCTCATGCAACTTTTTGTCTGACTGCACAACATGTAATGGAAGAAAAGGCTTGTAGAGATCTGTTTTTGACATGCCTCTAAATTTATCTGTCATACTCCTTTTGTCTCTTCAATGTTAAAAAACTTTCCTTTGAGAGGCAACTTTAGTTTTTGGGAAAGAAAAAAAAAATCACAAGAAGACAAATTTGAAGAACATGCAGGACGATTGAGTACACATACCTATTTTCGGAACACAAGCGGTTCTCCGACTGGTTATTGAATAATGAAAAGATGCATTGTCATGCAATACAAAACATTTGGAACACGTTTTCTGACTGAATAACGTAAGATTAAAAGTCATCTGCTTAATTCAGAGCCATTTACAAGTCAACTACTCGGCAATTGTAGAATCGTTTTAATCCCGAGCTTGTAAGACAAACCTAATATCACTGGATTTAAACACTTCTTTAATCTTGCGAGAACATTCCTTCTTTAGCTCATATTCCAAGAATATTAGGTGAATACAATTATTGCAAAAGAAATTGAATATTCATTTGCACTACGGCTTGGTAGTTAACTAACGAATTAACAAAACTTGAATTCTGCTTTTTGTGTCTAAGAATACAACAATATTTTTTTAAATATTTACAAATAAAATATTAAATTGGAGATTTAACTGGAGCCTCATCAGTTGCCTAACATTTGAAAGACTGTTAAATACTAATTGTTTGTTGCGACGTCTCACCCAGGCTGCATAGTTGGTTTTCTATGTTCTCTTTACAAAGGTTCTCTATGAAAGCATCTTAATCAAATAGCTCCCATGTTATTTCTATGTTCAAATAACCAACTAACTTAGTTTAAGCGCGATTTCCAAGCTAAGTTACTAGCAAAACTCGAATACTCATTAAAAATCATGTAGCTTGCCAATCGGGAGTAACATGAAAGGTACGGCGCCAATAATTGAATTGCTATTACGGTACTCTGTTTCTAAACTTAGATTGCAATTTCTTAATTAAATAGTCCACCAGCGGCCGAGCGGTAAAGACGCTAAGCACTGGTAGTTCGGTCTGAGGTTCGAATTCCGCTAACGGGCTGGCTGCATGGGCGTTTTCGTGGATTTCCCCATGTGTGACGTGTATACGACCCAGTTTCCCTTAAAAAGTCCTCCACGAAGGAATCCCTCCCTTTAGGCAGACAACCCTCGTGTGCTTTGCCATAATTAAACAATCCAATCCTTAATTAAATATAATTGATTTGTAACTTCCACTAGAGCTGACGGTAAGAATTGAAGTGTAAATTAATAATATCGTGTGCAATCTTGATTAATATAAAATTAAAAATATTTGTATAGAAAAATATTTCCATTCAGACAGAATATTTTTTGGAATATTTGCAGTTACTTTATACGAAGGAATTATTTATAACCGTAATAATTACTTATAATACTACTGATGATCAGGATTCGGTTCTTGACAATTACATTCTAAATTAGAATTTTAAGGATTGTCCACAAAACTTGCTGACTTATCCAGCCATTAAGTAGCTGCAGATCATTTCTACATAACCATTGAACTTCTATTAATTCAGTCTCTAAGGGTTGTATGCTTATATCATAATTTGACTTTTATAAAAAATGATTATTCTAAATCTTATATTTCTATAAAAAATATATTGTGATTTAAAAATATGGATGATAGTATCAGCCGCTCTTTCAGCCACTTCATAAGCAACAGTTTGTTAAGAAATAAATTATGCAGTTAATGTCATAAAATATTTTCATAAAATTCAAATAAACATCAAACGAAAATTCTCAGTTTTAGTTTTAGATTCGAATTAAGCGAAGTTAAAGTAAAGTAGCAGAGGATAAAACAACGAAGGTCAAAATTTACTCTTACAAAAATTTACTCTTACTTTTTTAAAAAAAAGGAAGAAAGAGAGAAATTAAAAAAATAGTTAAAAATTTGAATAATATCATCTATAATTTTAAAAAAATAGCTTTTCATATAGTATTAATAAGTATTTATTACGCATCTTTGAGGGAAACAATATCATATTATTAATTTTCCGTAAAATTTTACTTGAAATTTAAGGTTAAAAATAGCTGTGGCAATTCACTGTAACAAAAATCCATAAACAACATTTGGCGTTATTATCGCTCAAAAAAAGATGCCAAATTTCAAAACGCGAAAATATGTAAATTCGTGTATATCTTAGAAAATTTTGAATAAAAAAGTCTAATTTTTTGCAGATATGCTTATAGGTTTATAGGTTATAATTCAAAATTGTTTTCGAAAAATTTATAAAAATTATTTAAAAATAGAAATTTAAAAAATAAAACACAAAAAATGGGTCAGTTTTATTTGGAATGAACCTAAATTTCGAAATGTGAAAGGAAAAATCAAAAACGTTTAATAAAAAAAGAGATATTAATAAATATTTGCCAAATTCAATTAACATTGAGGAGCTAAAATTTTGAAAGCTAATATTTTAAAAACTACTCGTACGATTTTTACAAAACTTGGTATTCTTACATAATTTGAGTCGTAGAATCGAAATATGTAAAAACATTGGTATGTTATTTCAGAAAAAGTCCGATTTTATGTCAAAATACCTATGATAGAATAGTGTTTTATATAAATCTAATATATATCCTAAGTCGCGCTTTCGAGACATGAAAAAAGCAGTTTGAATTTTGTCAATCGGCCCAGTAGAACGGGAGATATAGCACTGTCCCATTTTTTTTTTTTTTTTTTTTTTTAAGCAGTGTACGTTAAATGTTCTAGTAACTAATTCTAGTGCATGTTCTAAAACCACCGTTTTGCCTCTAAAAGACAATGCAATTTTATTTAAAAGATATTCAAAATAACTTTAAGATATCAATATTTCCGAAATTATCCAAATTTTTATACCACAAGTTAGGAATAAAATAGTGGTGGTCAGAAATTGATCAATTATCAAATTAAGTATGAGCCAACCAGCGGCCGAGCGGTAAAGACGTTGAACACTGGTAGTTCGGTCCGAGGTTCAAATCCCGCAAATGGGCTGGCTGCATGGGCGTTCTCGGGGTTTTCCCCATGTGTAACGTGTATGTGAGCCAGTTTCCCTGTTTCCCTTAGAAAGTCCTCCACGAAGGCATCCCTCTCTTTAGGCAGATAGCCCTCGTGTGCTTTGCCATAACTGAATAATCCAATCCAATCCCATTAAGTATGAGACTGGATTATTTTAACTTTAAAATCCTTCTTCGAGTCAAAGCTTGCTTCGATAAATTCACGCTGAAATCATCCAAACTGGAAGCGCATATATTGACTTAAAACACAAAGAATAAATTTGTCCAGTTTGGCACACTCAATGTAAGTTTGCTTCTCTTTCGTTAAACATTAATAATTAAAATATCTTACATCTTTTAGATACATATATAAGCTAAAATTTAAAATTAGAAGAAAAAAAAATATAAAATCCTAGGAAAAATTTAAAAAGAATTTAAATGTAAAATACATGCAACTATTAAATTTTATAACGAAGTAAAATATGAACTGAAATGTTAAAATACGTTGACATTTCTTACAAATATTTTAACTAAATAAAAATTAATAATTTTAAACTAATAAAACCTAAATAAGCACTCTAATGAAAATTCAAATTAATTATTTATTTTTAATGCTTCAAATAGACTCTCAAAGGGCGAATAATTTAAAACATTAAAATTCGAACTAAAATAGAGTACTGACTCACGTTTCGTTCCACTTTATATTTTGAGCACCAAAAAATTTAAAATAAATGTAAACTCGGCGTCTAGGGGATTTCTACTCTGACGACACACATTTAGGTGACTAAGTATTTATTTAGTTATTGATGGAGATACAGTGATGAGTATTTACAAATGAAAAACGAGTTCTAATTGAGAAGTTAACCGCTTCGCCATCTATTAATACGTCTTAGTCGAAAACATGACTGTTCTCTTTTGCTTCCATCGTCCATCTCTCGTCTCACTGCCATGCCGTTAGTTGTGTTGAGTTGTTGCACTCCTGCTACTCACACTCGGGTATCCTGACACGACAGGGCCTCCTGGCGATGATGGAGTTACAACAAAATCTGAAAACAGTAATTGAAAAAAAAGAAAAAAAAAGTTCGTTTGGATATACAATCTTGGAACGTTCTGAGAAAAAAAAAGGAAACGTCATTTGCTTGGAGTGTCAATAGATCATCCTAGAACATCTTGATGGAAGAAGAAATGTTATTTCTCCAGACCGTCTTGAATGCTCAAGCGTCTTTAGGAGCATATCTGGGACATCTTGGCGAGGCAAAAAAAAAAAAAAAAAAAAAAAAAAAAAAAAAAAAAAAAAAAAAAAAATGAACATCTTAATAAATCTTGTATATATAAAAATTCTTTGTAGAGAGGAAAAAAAACTTTTCAACTGATTAAAAAAATAATGAACAGGAAAAAAAAAATGAAAGGTAGTAAATAAATGTCCAATTGAAGAGTATATCAATTCTAAATTAAGAGTTGATTGTTGAAAAGGCCATGGTTTCATCAAATCAGCAGCTGTGGAAGTTTTATTCGGACCTTCATGTATTCCGACTTTCTCTACCTCATAGCGGTCATTTGGCTTAACAGCTGTGACTTTGTAAGGTAAAAAAAAATCGGGGTCGGAGTTTGATTCCAGTTCCAAATTGAGTACGTTGAAGTGCGACTTGATCACCAACTTTATATAAGTTTGGCTGTTTGCGGCGTTTGTTATACTGACGTCAATTTTCTTCTTGAAGTCTGAGAATATTGTTTTTCGTGGAGGCTGATTTGAAGGATTTAGCGATATGTGGTATGTCATTTAAAGTTGACATTGTCAAAACTTAATTATTTCGGAGAACACAAGTGAGAAACAAGTTTATACAATAAAATGAACAATTAGTTTCGATTTCGAAAGGAAAAGTTTTGGTTTTTCACACAATTCTTTCTAATGGTAAAAATATAGTTTCAGTTCATCAAAATTGAATTCAAAGAGTCTTTAATTTCACTTCATCAAAATTGAATTCAAAATATTTGTTATTTGATTCTTAAAGAACAGCTTACCTTGACTGAAGAAGAACCGGTCGAAGCTCCCATGTAAACTCGGCGTCTAGGGGATTTCTACTCTGACGACACACATTTAGGTGACTAAGTATTTATTTAGTTATTGATGGAGATACAGTGATGAGTATTTACAAATGAAAAAAGAGTTATAATTGAGAAGTTAACCGCTTCGCCATCTATTAATACGTCTTAGTCGAAAACCTTTGGCTTCCATCGTCCATCTCTCGTCTCACTGCCATGCCGTTAGTTGTGTTGAGTTGTTGCACCCCTGCTACTCACATAAATATAAAGATAATGTTATTAATAATAAATCATAAAAATAAATATATAGAAAAATAGATTTTGTTTCATAAGAATAAATTGAATTTAATTAAATAAATTTAATTTAAATACAAATTTAATTAAATATTCTTTGTGCCATTGCTGCAAGGAATGAAATTTAAATTTAAACAAATTTAAATTTAAATTTTAACAAACACGTATAAAAGTAAAAAACAAATTTAAAGCAATTTTTTTTTTTAATTTTGGCTAAACAAATTTAAAGCCAAAATTAAAAAAAAAAATTGCTTTAAATTTGTTTTTTTTTTTACGTTTATACATTTTGTTAAAATTTTAATTTAAATTTGTTTAAATTAGAAAAATAGATAGTTATACAGACGACAATGCAGACGTTAACCTGGAATACATGCAAGAGCAGTTACAACTGAAAATATTATGCTCCCGGAAGCACTATAAATCTTAGGAATTCAAGTCCAAATATTAAGTATTAAACTAAAAAGGTAACTACCTCAAACCACATCAAAATTTTAGAATTTCACAACATCCTCTCCCTTTGGATAAAGAAGAGATAAAGGAAAGAAGAGACTGCGTAAAGTATGTTTCTCAGGTAACACATGGCGTAGTAAAGACGTAGCAAAGTAATCCAACGTTCTGCGTTGAGGTGGTGGTAACTTTTATAAAGTCTATTTTCTGTAATGATAAATTAAACAAGAAATGGTTCTTTTAATCTACCAAAAAAAGTTACTTTTCGGATACCGCTCTATGCACAATCCTATTGTAGAAGAAATGGAAATATGGTTATCCAGTTAAAAATAAGGAAGAATGTAAAAAGTTGGAAGAAGAAGTTAAGACCAATAAAAATTTAAATCAGATTATTACTCCAAAGAGAAGAAAGTTTATAAGACCAAGAGTGATTATGTATAATGTTTCTGATGACGTTGAAGAAGAAAAAGTAGTTCATTGTATGAAAAGAGATTGTGAATGCGGTGTGGAATGTGTAAAACCTTTGTTTAGAATCAGCACTACTGAAAAAGAAGTCTCTCAGAGAGTTTATCTGGTCACAGGGTGAATGTCAAAAGTCAATTATAGAAGACCAAAGAGTATTTGTAGAATGGAAATCTTATCCAACTAGATTGTTTATCAGACCAAAACGATGCCTGAACTGCTTAGCCTTTGGTCATGTTAAAAAGGACTATGATAACTCAGTTATTTGCAGTAGATGCTCTGATGCTCATGAAAGAAAAAAAAAAAAAACTGTGGAAAAGAAGATTTATGCTGCATCAACTGTAGCGAGTATAATAGAAAATACAATATGGATTTTGACACATTCCACGACGCCTTCTCTAAGGAGTGTCAAATATATATACAAGAGATGAACTTTGTGAAAGAACATTTAGATATCTAGTTTTATTTTGTCGGCTGGGACTTTTATTGAAACTATTTATTTTTAGGTTTTTGTGTGTTTGAGATTTTATTAATATGTATTTTAAGCTTGGAAAAGGTGCTCTAGAAGATATATCCCTCACCTTGAGTAAGTAATACTTATTTATATTTTATTTTATTTTGATTCTGATTTAAAGTGCTGTGATATTTTAACTTTTTGAGATTTTAATATTGTAAATAGTTTTATTGTTTTAACTTTATACAGATTTTATATTGGAAAAGTTTTAACTGTATATATTTATCTATTTAATTGTTCTATTTTATTCTGATTTTAATGGAAATATATGGCATGGAAATACATTAATTGTAATTTGAACCACTTTATTTCAGCCGCATGCCAACTCTCTGCTATTGATAACATTGTGAATGAGCCAATTCACATAATAACGCTACAGGAGCCATATTATATGCAAAATAAGTTGGCACATGTATGTGTAGGCTGGAGGGCCATCAGTGATGAAAACGGAAGAGCTGCCATTAGTGTAGTAAACAGAGATATCGATTTTGTGGTGGACTGCGTACAAGATTCCATTGTGGCTATTACAATTTACATAGGAGATTTACGGTTAGCCATAATGTCAGTTTATTTCTCTCCGGCGGAGAATTTAGAAGAGCATTTGAGTGGATTGAAGAACGTTTTTAAAATATACAATTATGACTTTATTATATTGGGAGATTTCAGTGCAAAGAATTTTAATTGGGGCGCCAACGAAATGGATGCCCGAGGTCTATTGACCTATGACTTTATTTTATACAATTATTTAAAAATTTAAAATTTTTAAGATTTTACACCTACTTTTTTATCAGCCGTCGGTACGGCATGGACTGACCTGGTTTTATGCTCTTTAAAACCGGATATTAATAAAGTGGATTATTCTGTCTTAGAAGTTTATACTTCAAGTGACTACAGATACATTTTAGTCAAATTTAAAGAGATTGAAATAGAAAAACGAGAAGTTATAAGATATTCGAAATATCAGAATAGAACCAATTTGATGTTTAGAAGAAGCAAAAAAGAGATCAACGACTTAAAAGGAAAAATCAGCTAAGCCAATAATTCTAAAGATTTGAATGAATTAGTCGAATATCTAGAAAATTGTATCATAGGTAAAATGAATCGTTATCTCAGGATTAAAAAAAAATAAGAAAAATATAACGAATTGGTGGAATAATTAATTAGAAACCTTAAAAAGGAAAATAAGAGCTACAAGAAAGAGCTTCCAAGTCAAATGTATCTCTGAAGATACAAGAATTCAAAGGAAGACAGAATTTAAGAAAATTATGGCAATTTACAAGAAAACCATAAGAAGGACTAAAAGAGCATATCGCGATGAAGTCTTTTTAAAGAAAAAATTTTATTATGAATAATTTTATAGAATAGCCACGGACAAGAGGAAGAAAAAACTGATATTAAAAAGAGATATAGAAGAAAGAGTTACTGATATAGAAGAAAAGTATGATGGAATTATAAGAAAGATTTTAAGAATGGAGGAGTCGGAAGAGTATGATCTGAACTAAGTAACAATGAAAAAAATGAATATGAAGAAAAGAGCTTTACAGTCGATGAGATCTATATTGCAGTGAATGAATTAAGAAACAACTCAGCCCCTGGACCAGACAAGATTGATACTTTTATAGTTAAGAAATTTTTTGAGCAACATACATCCTTTTTTGTCATCTTATATAATAAATGTCTGAGTCTTTGCGTATTCCCAGAATGTTGGAAGATCGGGGAGCTTGTATTGATTCCCAAAGACGAAGAGAAATTTAGACCAATTTGTCTATTAAAGACATTTGCCAAAATACAAGAAGAATCAACCATATCGTGACAGATCGTGACCACTCGTGACAGATATTTAAACGATAGACAATATGAATTTAGAAAAAATAAGTCAACCGATTTGGCACTTTATAATGTAATAAAATGTATTAGATCTCAAAAAGAAAATAATCATGTGGCAGTGATCTCATTTGACCTAAAAGGTGCTTTTGATTCTATTGATCGTTCGAGACTCCTCCAAATAACTGTAAAACTCAAAGTGTCAAGGCAACTCGTTAATTTAGTGAAAGGTTATTAGAGTAACAGAAAACTTCTTTATCAACTCGGAAACAGCCAATGAAATTTATCTTATGACATTAGAAAAGGATGTCCTCAGGGCTGTTGTAGCGCTCCCCTGTTCTGGAACCTCATAGTAAACGAAATTTTAATTGATATTCCAAATACAGAAATCTTATGCTTTGCATATGACATACTTGTTTTAATCTATGATACTTCATTAGAAAAAATTACAGGAGGGATTTAAAACAATAGATGAAACATTTATGGAATGGAGTAAGAGAAATCATGTAAGTTTCAATATAGATAAAACTAAGGCCATACTTTTTCCGAAAGGAGGAACAAATGTCAGACCACCAAAATTGAAATTTAATGACAGAAATATTAAATTTGGCGATGATATGAAATATTTGGGTGTGATCTTTGAACGAAAATTTAATTTTATTAACCATTTTAAAAATATACAGACAGGTATCGAACAAATACTGACATTTTATATTAACACGTTTACTCCTGCGATTTTGAAAGAGAAAAGTTCAATCTTAAAAGAGATCTACTTTAATGTCATCTTGCCCAAGATTTTATATGGAGTCGGAGCATGGGGTGTCGGAACAGGGAAACTAGTGAGATTAAGATAAAATTGCACTCATTGCAGAGAAGTTGGCTATTGGCTATAATGAGAGCTTTTAGAACAGTCTGAATGGGGGTTCTGTGTGTGCTTTCCGGTGCACCCCCGTCTCAATTTGTTACAAATTTTACTATGATAAATTTTTATTAAGAAATAAACTAATAGAAAAGATTCAATTTAATGATGCAGAAGTTTATATTGACTGTATGCCCCTGCATGGATTTTAATGAAATCAACCCAAGAAATTTATTTGGTGTATTCTATGATAACAACATAGTTGATGATGGAGAAATTGATGTGTACACAGATGGCTCTGAGATCGAGGGGGGTGTCGGTGGAGCTTATGTAGTTTATTTCCATGGAATTGAAATAGATAACAAGAAATTAACATTGATCTCTATGAACTCAGTTTACCAAGCTGAAATGGTGTCATTAAAAGAAGCTCTAATTTGGATTTGTCATAACTTAAATGTAAGATACCATGTTAATGTATATTCTGACGCAATGTCAGTTCTTACGGCACTCTCCCGACCAGTGCCGAAAAATAAAATTTTATATATTAAGGAAATATATTGTAAACTGTGTAAAAAGCATTATGTAAAAATACATTGGATTAAAGCACACAAAGGTTTTCAGGGCAATGAGAGGGCGGACGCACTGGCAAAAGAGGCTGCCCTGGGGGATGGTACTAGCTATAAATTACATCATGCTAGAAGAAAGATTATTACTAAGATTAGAGAATATTATATGGAAGAATGGAGTAACAGATGGAAGATAATGGAAAAAAGGACTAAATATCTGGATGGATATAAGATTAAAAAAAAAATTAAATTATACGACAACATCGATGTTAATCAAATTATAACTGAGCACGGAAGATTTCCCGAGTATTTAAGTCGTTTTCACCTCCAGGGCGAGCCCACCAGCGGCCGAGCGGTAAAGACGCTGAACACTGGTAGTTCGGTCTGAGATTCGAATCCCGCGAACGGGCTGGCTGCATGGGCGTTTTCGTGGTTTTCCCCATTTGTAACGTGTATACGAGCCAGTTTCCCTTAGAACGTCCTCGTGGAGAAAGGCATCCCTCCCTTTAGGCAGATAGCCCTCGTGTGCTTTGCCATAACTGAATAATCCAAATCCAAATACTCCAGGGTAATCAAAATTGCCTCCATTGTAACATCCTCGGCAATGCAGAGCACTTCGTCGAGAGCTGTAAATTAACTCAGAGTGTGAGGGATAAATAGAAAATAACAAACATAAAAGATGTTAAATATGAGATTTTGGAAAAATTCGCAAAAGATATCATGAATATTGTAAATAATAATAGAGATAAAATTGGAATTATAAACTAATTGTAATAATAGAGCACAAGAGTTAGTTATGTGTTTTAGATGTATGTATGATTGTGTGGCGTTTCTTTTATGTTTAATTAACCAGATATCATTCTAATTTTATTATGTTAATTATGGTCTGAATGAGACTTTTATAAAGAAGATTTAAGGCTGGCAACCATTTTGAGAATGTATTTTTGAGATTGTTTTGTTTCGTTTTTCTAATCTTTTAGTTACTCGGAACTCGGGCCTGGATTCTCGGGGCTGCGTTAGATAAATTTAATAAACGCTGGCATATCTTCTCAAATGAAGATAATATATTAATAGTAAAGGAAGGGGCACGGCCAGCTCGCTTGCCCCATCGTTTTTGTGTTGGAGGGGTCTGTCCCACTGGAGCCATAGGGCCGACTCCGTCAGCTAGGTGGGCTGGGGCTGTGCCCATAATTACGACCGCTCTATGCACGCCCATTCCCGGAAGCGTAATGGCAGACCGCACATTGAGTTGAAGAGTGTTAAACGAATGTGGCATACTGCGTATGCCCAGAAAAAAATTTGGCGTAATTACTATGTTGGCGCTATTTGAAAAGAAGATAAACACGGTATATGGTCGATGTACCGTCATCTGATTGTAAACAAATCTGTCATTCTAGAGTGTAATCTAAATGTATAATGTTTTACTGCGTAAAATACAATTTTTTTGCTGTACTGCTCCGAAAATTGGAAACCTGAATGATACGATCAAGTATAAATTCGACTGAAGAGTGCAAAAAATGGGTAAAGGAAGTCAGCGTAAATACAAATGCCCCAGTGAATAGCGCAAGAGCTTAAAACAAAATGCTATTGCAAGATTGCTTTCAGGTATGTATATATTTTCCCATTTCAGTAAATTTGATATGTTATTTATAAGTGTAAGTATGTTTATGTATTATGTCACAGCATTATATTTCTTAACATACATACAGTTCATTAACTTTTTTTTAACATTTCCTAAATTTCTATATAATTTAACATTAAGAAAAACGTTTTAAGGAATGATTTGTTTCCTTTCTATTCTAATTCTTTCGAAAAGAAACATCATTTTCAAGAAACTTCAAAGAAAAAAAAAAAAAAAAGAAAAAAAAAAAAAAAACCTTTTAGTATTTACAGCGTAATTTTATCACAGCTAAAACTGATGTAGCTAAAACTGGGCCTTTTATCTCAAAATATGCTGAAATGTTTTGTTGAAGTTAATATGATATAAAATAATGTAATAAACTCGAAATGTAATGAATTGTGGTATAACTGTAAATGATTGGTAAAAATAAAATATAATTGGTTTAAATTTACTTAACTCGTTATATTATCAAATAGCTATTCAATAGAAAAACCTCATGAAATATTAAATGTAACAAGTTCTATTCTTAAAAGGCAGATTATTGTACAGCATGTAGGAGTTGATTATAATATTTAATGATCCTAAAGTAATATTAAACTCAACAATAAAGTATATTTTGATGTATGTAATTTTTCGTCAATGATTACATAACATTGCACTTAAATATTACAAAGTATGCTTGGATTGTTTTCATGCGCCCTATATATTATTGCAAATTAATCTTCATAAAATTGTATATTTTTGCAGTGATCATGAAATTCTGTATGCCATCATGAAAGTTATAGGAAAACATGTACATGTACTGTACATGTAGCAGGAAGGCAAGATAACAGTTATGACTGTCAATTATCATTTGCTTGTATCTGTCAAGCTGACTATACAGACTATAGTAGCCAAAGATAATTTGTGAAAGTGTGTACCAGAGATGAATATATGAATTATAGTTAGTAGATAATCATTCTTAATAAAATTTAAATACAATAACCCCTTATTTCATTTTTTATAAATTTTCTTATTATTATGATGGGATTTCACAACCATTGACACTCTCGTGTTGTTAAATAATTCAATCAGCACTGAGCAACATATCATTTCATTGGTATAAAAATAATAAAATATTTTGTGTGTATGGCCAAGTTATGATCTAAGATTTTTCAATACTTGAATCATCATTTTAAAGATTTTTATAAAATTATTTTAATTTTAGGCATTAGCACAGTGAATGGCAGCTGAAAAATTTTGACCGTTGTTTCCGGAAGTGAAATGTTAAGATGTAAGTAAATATCTGAGTTACAGTTAATAATACTGTGAAGCACTCAAATGTATGCTTTGCTAATGAATATGTACTAGGCAATTGTGGTTATTATGAAAGAGGTGAAATTTCAAATACAATTGTTTCAATTACAATTATTACAGACATTATATAATTTTGTAATAATGATAATTAAATATATGCATTAATAAAATGCAAAAATTAGTGCATAAGCATACTAAGTATTTCAGAGTAAGATTTATACTTAATTTATAGTAGACACTCATTCACACATTCGATCACTCGAACACACTCGACAGCCATGGAGATCACGAATAAGCAAGCATAGGGTTGCTTAGTCGCCAATATTTTTCTCCGCGCCAAACGTACACCATCAAGCATGCGCAGTAAGCGAAATTCGCTTAACACTGTTCAACCCAATGTGCGGTCTGCCATTACGCTTCCCGGAATGGGCCTGCATCCGCCCAGTAAAATAATGTGTGAACATACCGGCGATTTTTGGGATCTAAAGAAGCTAGTTCTTCAAATCAAGAACTAGAAAAAACGCTTTTTATGGGAGACGTAAATATTGGACTTCATATGTTTTTCGATTGGATTCTGTAGTTACGAAACAGATTCGAAAGCATTTCTTGTGGTAACATCAAATAACTTTAAACAGATATTACCGGTTTTCGTTACCCTTATTCCGTAGTCGTAATTAGCAGATGCTTGGAAGAAAACAAATAATTCCTAACAAAAACATTCTTTGTAACCACTATTTTACAAGTAAAATGTTTGCAACATTAGGTTAACCTTCGAAACTATGTATTATATAATATACCTTGTAACTCTCAGATTAGACGGAAATATTCCCTGTATATTTGTAAAGATAGCTACGTTTTCGAGCCGTTTAAACTTATGCAATAGTCTATATGCAAAGCTTCAAAATAAAAATATCTTGGAAATAAATGCTTTAAACTAAACAAAAGGTAACTCGTAAGAAAATTTATATCTTGTAGTGTGTGAATTAGGAAAAAAACCTAATAAGGCACTCTATCGGTCAGTTTATACATTTATCATCAATATCACCGATCTGTAATGAACTAAAATGTATTCACAATCAGATATTAATGAGTTATCCAGGGCGTTTTAGCCTCGATTTTGTTAAAAATGTATAGACAGAACAGCATTTTGAAGGAGAAAATAGCCGCGCATAATGCGCAGTGAATTTCTAGGGTAGTAAGGACAAGGGATCCTTTTCTTTAGGGACAACACTCAACATTTGAGGCAAAGTATGTGCTTTGCTTAATTTAAAATTAATATTAATAACAAATTTATATTTCCACCATAACTTTTATGATAGGAGTGTACACATAATGTAGCCCGTGGTGAAATATTCCGAAGCTGATGCTACCCAAGCAATATTGTAGAGTCTTCTAGGAAACCAAAAAAAACTTCTAGGGACCAAAGTCTTCTAGGAAAACTTTCGTGTGCAGTA
Organism: Stegodyphus dumicola; assembly: GCF_044657685.1. Classification (NCBI taxonomy): domain Eukaryota; kingdom Metazoa; phylum Arthropoda; class Arachnida; order Araneae; family Eresidae; genus Stegodyphus; species Stegodyphus dumicola. The sequence continues at coordinate 11,196,232 of NC_140772.1, read as the reverse complement.
ATTAGAGTGTGTTCAATTTTTTTTTTTTTTTTTTTTCTCGCTAACGCGGTGAGTTTGCTTATTTCATCTTTACTCCAAGCATTTGTTCTGTCACTACTGAAGAATAAAAAGGACACCGAGAGAAAGTCCTTTCTTTGACATGATAACCACTAACCAGCTAATTTTCTTTATTTGCGTTTGTTGCTTCAGATTTCTAAAAATTAAATTTCCTTAGTTTTGCAGAATAATACATTATCACATGGAGCTTGGAACTAACTAACTAAGATTTATACTACAGTTCGTGAACACAATCACATTCTAGGAACTGGTAAAAACCAGAAAGCGTCACCCAACGATGACATTGAACACTCCTGCTGGGCCCAGGGTCCCACACCCCCGAGACACCAACAATTTTATGGAACCCTCTGATGATCGCTCAACGATCAACTAGCCCACCGCTAAACACGGACCAGTCAAGACCACCGTCCCGGCTGGACCGAGACCCCGGTGGGGTGGGCGATGACAACTTAGGGTCGATGACTGGCCGTTGATTTGGCCTACCTGCCAGTACTACACGCGATGCCCCTCTCCTTAGGCTTTACATGGAATTCCAAGGACAGCATTGACCAGACTTTCAATGGTCCAGTTTGCTATTTGGCTACCAATAATCTGGTGGAAAGGACTTACACCTCCCGGCCCATGAAGAGCAAGTATAGACTTACCCCATGGACCATCGGGAACCGCCAAGTTTAAAAATTTTATACCCCCGTGGCCGAGACTGCCTAGGTACAGATCCTAGCCAGTACTGCGCAGAGTACTCTACGTCGACCCCCGGGGGGGAATGGAGCTTAGAAGGGATACTAATAGATTTTTAAATTAAATGCGTTGTGCAATGCCAACCTCGAAACAGAAAGCGTGCCTCTAAGGTTCTAAAAAGTAGCAAGAATTTATTTTAAATTTTGAAAAACTACGAAATATTTTCGCCCTGTAGTTTTGCGCGGTAGCATGATGAAGAACGAAATTCTTTCAATCATTCGCATTGCGGAGGAAATAGTTAGGAGTTCACTTTGTCTATTGTAAATATTGCGTCACCTGAATGCTAACATGGACTTTAATTTAACGTTCCAAATAATTATAAAGCTATTGCATGCTTTTAGGGCTGGATATTTTTTTAGCTTTTCCTATGCTATAAGGAAATTTGTAACTACTTCTTTTAAAAAATAATATTTTAAATCTGAACTAATAGAAAATTTCAAACAAGCAATTTTCTCTTGCAATTTTTATGCTTTTTATTGGTGTAAATAAGTAAAAAATACTAAAATATTTAAAAACGAATCTTTTTTAATTCAAAATTGTGCTGCTTTTTAAAAATTATAGATGAGTATTATACAATAATTTCTATAAAGGAATTATAGAAATTATGCTATAATAATCATAATACATCATAGTGATAAACACTTTTGACTCCTTAAAAATGTTTATACATTTAATTCTAATATTAAAATTGTATTTAACCGTAATAATTAATTTTGCTTGTATTTTATAGTGATTATTTTTTAAAATTTATTTTCAGTTCTTCATAAGATTTTTTTATTTACTGTTATTTTAATTTATTAGCCCAAAGCGGCGGTAGCCTAGAAAGGCTGTTAGTTTCGAAGCGGCATTCTGCGCTGTTTTACTATAAATGTCCGTGTCTCCTTGCAGATTGTTGTTACCAAATATTATCGCCCTGTATTATACGTAAAGATTTTAAATAATGAAGAATCTGCATGAATACATGTATGCTTCTCGCACAGTGACAAGAACGACAGTATCTAGAGCCATCAAATTTTGAATAATGTAATTCTCCACCCGAACATGGGCATCTGGACGGCAGAATTTCGAATTTGTTTTAATCTATTTCATATTTTGTAAAACGAATTTTTGACTAACAAACTCAACGAGTTCAGAGCGAGCACTGTACGAAAAATAACAGTTTTATCTCCAGTGCAGAAATTCTAAAGATATGCTGTTTTCAAATGTATGTGGTTTGCGGGCAAAGAACATGATATTCAATAAATATAGGTAACACACAAAACTTTAAAAAAAGGTTCCTTTTGGGCGTAATATAAAATCTAAATGCTTCTAGATTTTATTTTATCTTTTTTCTTTCCCTTCATTACGCTCAGAACATTATATGCTCCGAAATTTATGAATTATTAAAATAACTAATCCACTTTAATGATAAGAATTTAATGATCATATAATCAAATAAATATGATCGTTTCGTAATGTTATTATAGTTTGGAAAATCACTGCCTAAAAATGTTCATTAAATTTTTAAAAAAAATTATCAGATCTTGTTTAATTTTACCTTATTTATTTGAAAGCATCACTTACTATCAATCTTATTTAATTTAACTTTATTTTTACGCAAAATTAAGTTCATAAATTTTGTGCTTAGAGTTTTTACCGTTCTACCAAAGTAAAGATGTTTGTACAAGAATTGCGCGTGAAAAAAATGCGCGAAATGCAATAAAAAATGCTCTAATGAGATATATTAAATCCTATTTGGAAAAAACTGTGGCTTTCATAATCTCATCACTATACAACGTATCACATTTAATAATTAAAAAGAGTTATGTGATACAAACGCCATAGGTTTCAGTGTTAGAGTAAACCAGATCGTCCCTACTTTTTCTTGCCCACATGTCGGTGAAGCGCCCCGCTCACTGGGTTAGTCTATCTCTTATAAGGTTCATGGGTTTAATCCGCACTTTAAGCATCTTGGTTTATGTTTGCAGTGGGAGCGACTATGTCCATATCTCTGACAGTTATGGTACTATTTGTGCCCTTGGGTTGGTTGGAAAGAGATAATTTTGACCGCAAGGTCCAAGATATGTGTTACCTGAAATATCGTTTTTCTTTCAACAGTCCGTGGGACGTTCTACAGTGTATTTTGAGGAGGGGGGAATATTCATTAGGTTAGAAGATCTACATGGTCGATTGGGACCTCGAGCGATGTTCATCTGATATTCTGGTTCTAATTTTACTTTTAGCATGTTCCACTTCTGAAACTATTTGTTCATAAATATATGTGTTACCAAATAATGATGACATGGAATAACGCATGACTATGAATAGAGGCATATTTAATTCTCGTTAGAACTGATTTATACAATTCCAAACAACAGTCGTCATCAATTTTCCTTTGAGCTGAAACTCCTATAGAACCTCTGTGCTTTGTAATTTAAAATTTGTTACCAATACACTAATCGACTGTAAACAGAATAGCAAAAATACAAAAATTTTGGTATGCTTTCGTAAAATCTTTAAATTCGTTTTCATATTTTTGAATCAAATCAAAACATAATCCTGCGTATTTTTCCAATTTTACGGTTATATTTGTCTAGCGTACTGAAATGTAAATGATTGTATGCATTTATTTGGGTTTCGTTTATCTGACCATTATGAAAGCTGTTATTTCAAACCAATGCGGAGCATGAAATAGCCCGCTCGTTCATGTTGAAAGCTAGCCTTCAATCCCGATCGCAAAGTTAAGATACCTCGTGGATGCAGGCAGCGTCTTAAGATTTGTATAGAGGTTCGCTCTCACCTCTATGGTCGCATTGACACTTGCTCTGGTCCTCGAGCATTGGATGACCCTGCTTTAACTCTTCGTTATAAAACGCCGCATTCAGTAGGAAACTGTCTGCCTGTTAACTGACTTTAATCCTTTATATTAGTACTTTAATAATAAAACTGTGAGATAACTTGATAGCTTTATTTTGCATGTCTGAAAAATACGTAAATTAGTTTTTCAGACTGTCTTTAAGCGTGCTGATTTCTCAGAGGTATTCTTTACTTCAAAAACTCTTAATGAATTCCATAGTGATCTATATAATATATAAGCATTCTGATGCAAAGGGCAATCAAAGATCATATTAGCGTATTGAACTTATTATCACATAAAATGAAATGGGAAATACGAAGCCGAAAAACAGATTCATGACGACTGTCAGTCAAGTTAGGTGTACCGGCATAAATGCCGGTACACCTAACTTGCTGTGCACAAGCATGGTGACCTAAAGGTCACCATGCTTGTGCACAGCATCCTACCTTTAATCGAACAAAAGGTAAAAGTTTAGAAATAGTATTAAAAGAAAATTATAATAATAAGTTAGATGATTCAAAAGATAAATAAGATTTTCTTTAAAAACGAATCGCGCAGAATCGTGCCGACCATCAAAACTAATAACGGAGTATAAAGGCACAGGCGTTGAGTACGCGACCGCAAGCAATAAAAGTGCTATTCAGAAAATGACCGCTAAGCTTTGGGTAAATATTTAGAGTCCACCCCCCTCGATAATGTAATATTTTACGATCGGGATGCAAGCCATACGTTCAACATGGCTATCGGATGCACCGAAATGGATTGAAATAAATTGCTTTCTGAATGGCCAGGCAAAGCAAGCCTAAATAAATGCATACAACTGTTTACATTTCAACAACCTAGACAAATGTAACTTAAAAATGGAAAAAAATATACATCCTTATTTTTGTGTTTGATAAAAGAACATGAAAACAAATTTTAAGGATTTTCGGAAAAGAAACAAAATATTTGTATTTTTGATATTCGTTTTACAGCTGATACAGATGTTGTCAATAAATTATCAAATAGAATACACATATTTGCAATCTGATATTCAGGTCAGGGAAAATTTGATAACGTGTCCTTGTTGGAATTTTATAAATCATGCCTACCGAGAAATAAATATGCTTCACTATACAGTGATGCGTAACTGGTTGTCATCATGATTTGGCAATACGTGTATTTGTGAACAGATATTTTCATAATGAAGCCTACTAAAAGTAAAATTAGTGTTAGAACGCTGAAGAAACTTCTCGAGAACTCGCTGAGAATTACAACCACTTCAATCGAACTAGATATTACGGAATTAGTTTCACAATATTTAGGAATTATTACTTCTGTGGTTCTACGAATTATTTATTTAGTTAGGAACAGTTAGGTTATCAGGAATAGTTTCGCAATTTTTATGGTGAATATGATATTAATTTTATGATTTGCTGTAATTACAACTAAAATTTACAATGAAATTTTATATATGAAATGTCGAATGAAATGCCGAAATACTTCTCGATTGCTCTCACTATATTAAAAGAATTATAAATTAATAATTTTTTAAATACATTTATATATATATTAGCTAATTTTTGTCATCAGCTATCTCTAGTGTTAGTTTGTGAAAGCTGGACGTATGAATCAAGAAAACCATTGATACACTTAAATTTTCTATATATGCGCTTTCTTACACTCTAAGTAAATTTGAAATGACGCAGTCAAACCCGTACGTTTCTCTCGAAGAGGTGAAATTCAAAAATTTGTTTCCGCAATCAAACCTATGCAGTTATGTGATTTGCTTATTTGGGAGTTTTCACAGATAATAGAAATTATTAGTGTAGCAGAAAAAATCTCATCTGCTTGCAGTGTAGCTAAAAGGTTGGACTCCTCTTCACGAAAGCATCAAACAGAATATAGAGCCTCTCTGCTATATGTGCTGAATGCCTGTATTCAAGCGAGTATCCAAATAAGAGAGGTTTCTGATTATTTAATTATTTGCCAGATTATATATGAAGCTTTTTGTATTATTGGAGCAAGCAAACTTTAAATGTCAGGGCATTTTTTGCTTATAGTGGGTGATTTGCCGGCAGCCAAGTGGTAAAATTGCTGAATTTCACTGGTAGTTTGGTCCGTGCCTGGTAATAAGACGATCTTTGTGAAGTTAAAAATATAGCTACTTTGCTGCCAAATTAAATTACTACTTAAAACGTTAGACTTACAAGATGTTTTAATACTTAAAAATTTACCAGGAAGCCTTTACTGTGATTTGAATACTTATAAAAGCTTCAGGCGGCGCTTGGAAAAGCGCTCCTGAATAAAATATAATTGAAGTTTTTAAAGCGTAAATCGATTTTTTTAAAAGTTTTGAAACTGCTAATTCTGTTTCAGTCGATGAGTATTTCATTTCCCGTAATATTGAGAAGGAATCTCTAGACAAGGATTTTAAAATTTCTTTGAAATTTAGTCAAGTTGACGCCAAATGTTGAATCGATGTCAAACAAGCTTTAAGTCAAATATCTGACTTTAAGACTCTGATAGCTTTTCCGGGTAATAACAAACCTGAAAATACTTAATAGCAAAATCGAGCATATGAAATAAAAGAACACGAATTTATTTGAAAACCACCGTTACGCCAAACAAAGCATCGCAGGTTTATTTAAGCATTAAGTCGGGTTCTGAAATTCTCGTTTTGATATTCCTAATTTTAAAATTTATAGAGCGCAATATTTTACGGAAAAAGTGGTCAGTTACGATCAGTTATAACTTATTTTTTCGAAATCAGTATCTTCTCAAACTGCAAACATTACTTTAAAAGTCCATGCCACCATAAAATCGAAACCTGTTTCCATGTCAGATGCATTTCTTGAAGAAATCTGAAATTTGTGTAAAACTAAAGAACTAAATTTTTGAAGTATTTCACAGACCAAACTGTATAAGACGAATTTCTTTGTTTACGAGTTAGTAAAGGGTTATCAGAGGTTTTTCAAAAACGTGATCAGAGATAAATTGATTCTTAGGAATGAACTAGAAATTCATGCATTTGTTTAGGAATAGAAACGAAGTATTTGTGGGATTTCCTGCGTGACAAAGTTTCAGTTTTTAAATTTTTTTTTATCTAAGTCTACAGGTGTAACATAATTTACGTGAATGAACTCGACGCGGAAAATTTATTCTGACTGATGAAAAAAATTGATCTGCATTGTGTTACCAGATTTTGTTTTCTTAAATTTTGTTTTTTTTTAAATGTACATGTCTGCAATCAATTTGTGCACCAGATTTCAATTATCATTATACAAGGTGCAATAAAACTAAAACATAATTATGAAACTAATATTAATAATTATGAAATTAATAATTATGAAAGTGCTAACAGCGACTTTAATGCCAAGTCTTCTAAATAATCAACTCTGTATCTTCAAATTTTGAATGAGATTTGTGCCAGAGTTTTTAAATTTTCATAGGTGTTGTACATGTTCATTTTTAATGCGAATAAAACTAATATAAAACTAAATTCAAAACCATTAAAATCTTAAAACTTCTTTAACCTTTTGAAGCCGGGGCTTTGGTAGCAGTAAAAGCTACCCAAAAACGGGAAATCTTGAACCGAATGCTTTCCCCCCGTTAAGAAATCACCTCCTATTTGCAACAAAGATTCTTGTGTAGTTTAATGGATTCTCAGAGGGGTGCATGTATGTCGCAAAAGGGAGATCTTTGAAAGAGATAAGTGGTTGAAAACCCAGGGACGTCAAATTTGACATTTCACCCCACTTTTCAGCCTGTAAAATGGGGGAAAAAAGGCATGGCCAATAAAGTGGACAACCCCGTCCATTCAAAAAGGGAATACAACTGCCAATATATTGGCCATCCGGCTACAAAAGGTTAAACGTTTGATAAAAATTAGTGCCAAAATACTGCAAATAAACTGAACGCAAAAATGTGTTCGCCGACCAGGTAAGATTACTTCGACGGTCTCTTGTTTCAGACCGCTGATTTACAGGATTAGTGTTTCTGTCCTATGAAATGATAATTCGTAACAAACTTTCAGTTTAATAGATCATACATTTTGATCAGAAATCCCATTTCTTTTGTTAGTCTAAGATAGCGCAAACCGCACTGGGAAACTGGTTTACAAACTGAGCTCTCTTGAGTTGGGTAAAACTTATTATAAATTTGAATTACCTGTTACCTGTAAGCACTCTATCGAACGACTAACATGCGAAATAATCTAAACCATTTGAAAGCATAGTGCATTTAGCAACTATTTAACTGCAATCAAAAAGGAAATTTGGTGAAAATTTAAATAAATCTAAAACGGTCACTCGTTATAATTAAATTAGTTGTTGTTTAAACTAACATGGCTTGTCTGAATCAGATCAAACCCACGAAATTTATCGTGGCAGGGTGTTAGAATTGCTCCTGTCGTTCGCAAGAAGCTTGGGCACCATAGAAGTAATAATACTTTTCTCATTTCCACACTCAATTTGAAGAACAGCTCCCCGGTAGGACGTTTTCGAGGATCTCCCACCCTTCTTTCTCTACTGCAGTTACTCGAGAGGATTTTATTATTACCTGATATTTAGAGTGCTTTTACCTCTTTTTAAGGGATTTTTGGTCTACTTTCGTCTCTCTTTTAAATGCAGCAAAGGCCGGTACCAACTGTCTTAGTTGCTGATCCATCGCTCTTGTCACCGCATTTTAACCCGACTTCAGATACCAAAACTTGTTGCGTTCCTACGGGCTCGTAATGGATTGCATGCAAATACCTGATGATGATAGCTTGATGGAATTCATTTTTGTAAAAAGGAACACTTTACAGTTTTGGAACTTTCCATAAAAGTACTTGTAAGTATCTTATCAGTATAACAGAACACAATCAGTAATTACCACATGAAACTACGCAGAACATTATGTACAAGACAATATAAAGCGCATTCAAAGAGGAAAGCACACGGAGTTTTCTGAGTAATCCAAAGTAGGTTGTGAATTGATAACTTGTAATACTATCATTCAATTAATCTGAGATATCGCATGAAACGCGATGCTACCAGTTCTGCTGATATCCTGCCGGTGATCGGCTCATGACTTTAAAACTTTATTTAGAAAAATTGATGCATTCTGCGGGCTTATATAATTTTAACCGGCCGCCGAAAAGTCTCTAGTACCTTCCATTTTTCGAAATTACTAGAAGATTGGGAGGACGCTGTTAGTGAAACTGGCTCGTATACATCTTGCACACGGGGAAAGCCACAAAAAGGCCTAGTGTTCAGCGACTTTCGCGCTCATATTAGTAAAAGGCATATAAAGGCTGAATGCGGTTATATAGGGATCAATTACAGTTATTCGGTTACCCTATCAATAGGAGTTATGCAGCGACCGGATAATCAGGTGGCCAAATGGTCGCGAAGTTTCGCGATTTTAGAGATTTCTTTGGAAATTTTCTGGCAGCAAAAATTAGTTCCCGAAACAATCGTCAACTCGGCAATATCTCGCCAATTTAACGAGACGGCCATTTACCTCAGTTTTAAAGACTTGCTCCTGTAGGCTTCTTTTTTATCAGAACTTCGCTCCTTTCAATCATTTGGTTTTCATTGCACAAAAAAAGGCTGAAGTTTCACACAAAATTTTAATAAAATTATTTACCTGAATACTAAATTCGCGCAATATATATGTACTGTAATGTATTTTGCAGTAATTTACAAAACAGGCAATCTTCTTAGTAAAACATAAATTTCATTTCTAGTTCACGGTGATAGACAAATTTTATACAATTCTTAAGTGGCAAAATTTTCATCCTGCTCCTAGCTGTAAAAATCTTCAGAATACAAAATCTTTTTAAAACAATATCTCTCGTTGCTGAGTAACGGTTTGATACAAACATGGCGTTGCCACTTCAACAATAATTATATTTATTTATTAAATAACAAGATATTACAGTACACTGCGAAAATAAATGGCACAGTTATATATCTTCCATGCTACTGGGCCGATTTACGAAATTCAAATTGCGTTTTTCATGTCTCGAAAGCGCGATTTAGGATATTTGCTAACTTTGTATACAGAATTTGTTCTAATACAGGTACTTTGACTCCAAATCGCATCTGAAAAGACGCGCGAAAATTTTTCCATATTTCGATTATACGACTCAAATTATGCCTAAATATTAAATTTTGTGAAATTTGGTGCATAATTTACGTGGATATTTAACAATTTATCTTGGCGCGTTTTTTTCTCTTTGCGCCAAGAATAATTCACTTAACAAATTTCTTAATTTATAGACACCTATTTTTCTTTCCGTTTTTTTCATTGTGCACGACCCCTAAAAAAGGCCACTTTCTTAACAAAATGCGTTTTTGTATCATTTGACGTTATTATTGCTTGTAACGAAAATGCCATATTTCAAAATACACCAATATGTAAATTCACGTATATCTTAGGTAATTTTGAATAAAAACTCTATTTTTTGTAGGTATGCCTATAAATATATCTACTTTAAGATGATGTTAAAAATTTTATAGATTATGATACAAAAACGTTTTTCGAAAAATTTATAAAAAATATTTTAAACTATAAATTTTAAAAGTAATTCATAAAAATGGGCGAATTTTATTCGGAATGAACCTAAATTTCCAAATGTGAAAGAAAGAACCAAATAAGTGTAATAAAAAAGAGATATTAATAAATACATCCTAAATTCAATTAACATGAAGAAGCTAGTTTTCAAAAACTACTTGTGCGAATTTTACAAAGCGTGGCAGTTTGGCATAATTTGAGTAGTAGTATCGAAAAAAGGAAAAAAAATTGATATGTCGTTTAAAAAAAAGTCCAATTTTGTGTCAAAATACCTATAGTAGAACAATGGCGAATATAAATCTAATACATATCCTTGGTCTCTCTTTGGATACATGAAAAACGCAAATTGAATTCCGTCAATAGGCCCAGTAGAACCGGAGATATAGAACTGTCCCATTTTTTGCGCAGTTTACATATATGCAACCAAACAATGACTCTAATTGTTTTTTTATGTCTAACTCTTTAACTATATACATGTGATGATACCGCAGCAGTGGCACATGAACGAAGAAGCTCGGCATTGCTGTGGTTGAGTGTCAAGGCGACATCAAATAACGACACAATAGGATACGACACAATAGTTTGTAGCTCCATGCTATGAATTGAAATAACAATTCAAGAAGCAGATCAATATTTGTCACTAATTAAGATTACTTTAAATTTAACGTGTCATACTTTGAACAAAGAAAGGCAGAAAAGCAGCAGCTAGGTTTGATAGCGCAGGAGGATAGGAGCTTCTGTTGTTGTATCGCTAAATGGCGCGCATTCGTTATTTGTAGCAGCTGTTACGTAATAGACTAGAATGTTCTAGAAGGTACTGGTCTAGGGCGAAAATCCTAAATTGCGGAAAGTTAACTGGAGATTGTGTGTTCGCGTAGAGCAAAGCCATCGTATATTTTTATATTTTACATCTGCCCCCTTCAAAAGCAAGAGGCCGGGTGAGCAAAGCATTCCCTGCTAAATCTCGATCGCAATTGTAAAGTACGTCATCGGAGATGGGTCTTGATATTTCCCTTCGCTTCTGTCTCATTCATACTTTTGGTCCGCCAGTCGGACGCTCTTCTTTTGATTCTTCGTTGTTAATGCTCTTTTTGAAAGGGAACCTATTCACATCTTATTGGACCATGTCCATATCAGGGCGCTATGGCTTTATTTTAAATTCTAACTGACCCTAATTCTAATATAATCTTTAAAATGTGTTGAACCAGAGGACAATCTAACAAGTAAAAGAACAATTTTATTGGAAAAAAAATTCCAAATTCTCTCCAAAGCAATTTAAAACGTCAGGAGAATCCCTAAGGTTTCGCAGATTAAATTCTTTCAGCGGCTACCGAGTGAATTAACAAATTTCAGATATACTTTTACTTATTTTTTAATTTCCGCTACACGTGGTGCCTAATGATTCATGTTTTAATATATTTATTGTAAGTTATGTTATCTAAATTTACCGGTATAATATATTTCAATGTCTTTCTACTCTAGTCTGAGCCTTAAACGTGATCAAACATTATTTAACTTCGGAGAAATTAAACTCTACTTACCTTAACTCTGATCAACCTCTACTTTAATTCTGGATAACAAACTTTGTGTTGAATAGTTAAAGGAACTCCATAATTTTATACGTACTTAGACATTTGTCTAAGTCCATATTATGCGACTCATTACGTCTTCAAAGAAGTGAAATCTAAGTAGAATGTTTACTTCGATTGCCTGGGAGGGAAGTCTGTTAGAAGACGTAGCTGTCCATTTGTTGACGAATAAAAGGCTAAGAATTCTTTCAGCAAATTAAAGGTGTAAATCTTGTTATGTAGATAAAAATTTCTATATCGTTACTGATTGAAGTCCTTGAGCTTATTAAATAACAACAAACATTCCTTTATTTCCAGTTGAAACCTTGCGTTGAAAACTTCAAACTAATTTTAAGTTTCGGAAGCGGATAAAAGAATTTCACATTTAGGAAGTTTGCGACAACTAGTTATATGTATCCCTAACACTTACATTTCGATGTAGGCAATTCTTTGTTCACGCCACAATTTTTGCTCAGATCAGAAAGTTTTAAATATTTAGACGACAATTGGCATTTAAACTACATGCGGCAAAAGTTACAATTTAGCTCGGTAATGGGGTGTCCGACAAAGGTAGTTAATGCTATATCCATTTGAGGGCCAAAAAAATAGTTGTACTGCTAACTGGTAAGCTAACGCCAAATCCGAGGTTCGAATCCCGCGAACGGGCTGGCTGCATGGGCGTTTTCGTGGTTTTTCCCATGTGTAACGTGTATACGAGCCGGTTTCCCTTAGAAAGTCCTCCACGAAGGCATCTCTCCCTTTAGGCAAATAGCCCACGAGTCTTTGCCATAATCACACACACAGTAGTAAGGAAATCTAACGTCAAGAGTTAAGAGTAGTGTAAACCTATAATATGTTAATCTTTCAGTTATGCTTTGTGTTTATAATATTTCAAACTTAATTGCAAGCGAAAACAAACTCATCCTTGTCATATTACTTTTATTACCAGTCATCGTGTTTGATTTGTGTTGTGTTTTCGGTTATAAACCAGAAAAATGGCTTAATAATTTTTTATTTGATTTTTCACCAAACCAAAAAGCATGTCATTACATTTAGTAGTTGTTAAATTGACTAATATTTCAAAAGGTTAAGATAATTCTGAATTTTAACCCGTTATATTGTGTGTTCACAGTTTAGGCAATTAGGCTCCCTTACATTTTCTGCTATCTGAGGTTAAAAACAGACTGTGGTTTCTGAGCTGATGTACAATATATTAGACTTAAATTTTCTGAAAAATTAGCATTTCATAAGACGAAAAAACACGAAAACTAGAAGCTGGTGGTCTTAATCTAGAGGCCGTTGGTGAAATTTTCACGACCAGCCAACATATTTTCGGTTCAGTTAATTCGCATTATTATGATATTAAGTATTATGATAATGAATTATAGAAATTTTAAGATTTTAAGATTTTGTGTCCTCTTTCACATTAGTTTCATTATCATTAAAAATGAACACGAGTAACGCCTCTGCAAATTATGCACCTTGTATAAAATTACAATCAGAGCTATAAATGTTATTTATAGATATGAAGCAACCTGTTTGATTATTTATACGACTTAGTATTATAGTCGTTTTTAGAGTACTTCATTTTCACAATTATATTTTATTTTTCGTTAGACATGCTGTTTAAAAAAATGAAATTTAAAGAAAAAAAGCGTTGTAAGAAAACGCAGATAAATTTTTTTTTCACAATGTGACTCAATTTTTCATTCCTATTTGAGTCACCTAAATTATGTTTGAATTGTAGAGGTTAATATTAAAATATGAAATCTAAGTATCTCTGTTTCTAAAAAGTGTATTGTATTGTTGTTCATTGCTTTTGATCAATATCAGCATTTATCTCTGATAACGTTTCATGAAAAATCGGCAATAACCGTTTACTAGCTTTTAAACAAATGAATGCAGCCTATAGAAGTTGGACTCTCAAATACTTCGGAAATTGTGTTCTTAAAATTATTAAAAATATTTCGTATTTCTTCATGAAATGCGGCAGACATGGAAACAGGTTTCCATTCGATGATGCCATCGATATTAAAAATGTATTTACAATTTGAGATCATAATTATTATGATAAAAATACAACCAATTAGTTACTCACTAGTTTTCTCATATAGCCGTGCGCTTTATATAATTTAAAATTACGAAAGGGTACAAATTCCTTTTTCAGTCCCCAAACTTTTTTAACGAACTGCTTTGCCTATTTCAGGCAGAACGGTGACTTTAAAATAAAAGAACTTACTTCTACTGCTTTGTGCTTAAGAGTGTTTTTTCGGTTGTTATGCTGCTCTTGATAAAAATTCGAGAGAATTTTAAAGAAATTCTGTAAGTTCTTTTCTAAAGACGCATTCTCACTATTAAGCGTAAATGGACATATTTCAAGCAAAACAAAATTAAGAAATTAACAGTTTCAAGATTTTAAAATAATAGAAAAACGCATTTAGGCTTTAAAAAACTGAATAATGTTTCATTCAGGAGAGGTTTTCAAAATCTTCACAAGAAGGATTTATTAATTAAAGTTTTAAATAACCGTAAATCCTTTTTACTAAACTTTCGAATAATTAAGCGTATATGTTAATCACTAATGTACTTTACTCAGGAAAATGTCTAGATTATTTTTAATTTCATAAAGATCCGCCTGATTCCTTTATTTTTATTCGAGCTGGAGCAAATTTGTAGTATTCAGCAATTTTATTCCTTTGCTGATGGTAGATTCCCTCACTAGAAGCCATATAGAGCGAAACTTCAATTTTCCAACTGCTCCAATAATAGACAAAGCTGCATATTAATCTAGCAAATAATCAAAAGGACAGAAATTCTCATAGTAGCATACTCGCCTTAATACAAGCATTCAGCAGAGAGACTATCTGTTTGACGCTTTAATCCAGAGGAGTCCAACTTCCCTGGTCCACACTGGAAGAAGAGGTATTTTGGACTACACAAATAATTCCTAATATCAGTAGCTACTCATGACCTCCTAAATAAGCAAACCACATATTAGCATAGGTTTAATCGAAAATTCTCGGATTTTTTCAGATTTGAATCAGGAAAGAAATTATTTAAATTCCCCTATAAGAGATAAAAGGATGGGGCTGATTGCATTTATTCAAATTTGCACAATGTGTACTATATAGAAGAAATGACATATATAGTAAACTTAAGAAGTGAATCAGTGATTTACTTGCGTTATATGGCGAGGCGTAAGTGCCCTAATCTAAGGATGGGTTATGACAAAAATTAGCTTAAAAATATATTAAAATAATTTTAAAAACTTTATTAATTTATTATCCTTTTAATGTAATGATAGCAACATAGAATTATTTTGACATTTTATTTTACATAAAATTTAATTGACAATTTTTTTCTCTTTGCAAGAAATAAAATTAATGTAATTTTCCCTTTAAATTTGTGAATATCTGTTTTGATTGAAGTGTTTGCAATTCTCAGGGTTTTCTCAAAATATTCGTCCTGTGCTCTGGTTCTGATTTCACTCTTAGTATACTTTACTATTGAAAAATTTTTTCTCATATATTCTAGCTTCCAAATAATGATGACGATAAATAGCATATATGAGGCATATTTATTTCTCGTTAGGCATGATTTATAAAATTCCAGTCAAAGGACGTCATCAGTTTTCTCTGAGCTGAAAGTCACATGGCAATTCTGTGTATTCTGTTGAAATTTTGTAGGCAATATCTATATCGACTGTAAACAGAGTAGCAAATGTGCATAATATCTTTTTGTTTCCCGAAAGTATTGAAATGTATTTTGATATTTTTGTGTCAAACTAAGAAGTAATCCTGCCTATTTTTTCCGTTTTTAGGGCTATGTGCAACCACACGGTTGAAATGTAAAAACAATATATTGTTACGAATTTAGTATTTAAAAAGCTAATATTAGTTCAATTATAAATTATTTGGTTTTATTTCTCGCGCAGTGCAGCGCGTGACGAATATTAAAAGAAAGCTAAGCCGGAAAAATTAAAAATACAAGAGCGCGTGCGTTAAATAAATAAATTATTATTTGATTTCGAGAAAGTACTGGAAAATTCTAGCGCGTGATTTTAAAATCTTATAAAAGGAGGAAAACATCTCAGTTTGTAGCAGTTGCTTAGTTTGTTGTTGTTTAGAAAACTGCTCTTGTTGATTGTAGTGAATTCGCGGATTAGCGTTCTTTAGCTGTTTTGAATTACATTCTTTGTACATTTGAGTAGTTAAAAGATAACTACTGTGAGATATTGTAATACTGCATGATAATTTGAGAAAATTTAAGCATTTTTGTTGTAATAATAATAAATTTTTGTTCATTTTTCATCGGACTTGTGCGTTCATTTCATAACGAACCCGTACGCACGCAACAATTTTTGGTTTCAGGAGTGGGTATTGAATGCCAATAACAAGAGCGATGGAAGAACAATTCAGGCAAATGATGACTGCATTTGCTGCTTTCCAAGAAAAGATGGAAGGGGCCGTCAAATCCGTTAAGGAAGAAATGAAATTGGGCCAGGAATCCGTTAAGGAAAAATGAAATTGGGCCAGGAATCCGTTAAGGACGAAATGAAAGCCGTTCAAGCTGGTCAAGAAAAGATTGAAGCATGTCAAGAAGAAATGAAAAGAGAAATTACCTGCATAATAGAAAATAAATTTGAAGCTATGGAAGGCAGAATTGACACAGTTGAAAATAAAGTTGGACAAATTGAAGAAAAAGTTTCTTTCGTAAAAGATCAAATTGAAGAAAGAGTTTCTTCGGTGAAAGAAGAAATAGAAAAAAAAGTTTCTTCTGTAAAAGAACATATAGAAGGGAGAGTTTCGGCTGTGGAGGAACGAATTGAAGGAAGAGTTTGTGCCGTCCAACACCAAGTCGAACTACAAATTGATGAGAGAGTTTCTGCAGTTGCCAAAGAAATGGAAACGTTAAAGAAATTCGTAGCGACGGCAGGGAGCAAGAATGATGATTTTAAATTCTTACCGATGCCTGCTCGTCCATTTCTGAAGCTATCCACATATGATGGGAAGACATCCTGGCAAGTGTACAAGACCCAGTTTTCTATCGTTGCGAATGCGAATGGATGGGATTCCCAAGCTAAGGCCTGTCATCTCGCCGCTTCTTTAAGAGCCGACGCAGCGGATATCCTTCAGACTCTTCCCGAAAACAAAAGGTTAGATTTCGAAGCTCTGTCCGGCGCTTTGGAGCTGCGCTTTGGCGAGAAATGTTTAAAAGACTACAGCAGGCTTCAATTAAAATCCCGTCAACAGAAGCCCACCGAATCACTCCAGGAGCTCGCCACGGATGTTGAAAGGCTGTCCCACCTCGCCTTTTCGGAGTGCCCGACAGAAACAAGAGAAATCCTGTTGCTGCAATATTTCATCGACGGCATCCGGGATCCTGAAATACAGAAAGCTCTTCGAATGGCAGATGTAAAGGTCATAAAAAGCGCTCTGTTGTACGCCGTGAAGTTCGAGGCAGCCCAGTAAGCAACTCTTAGAGATCGCTACCCAGTCAGAGCTGTGCGAGTCCACGACCCAGGGGACCAATTGATGGCTCGTTTAGATGATTTATCCAGACAAGTCGATGCTTTGATACGGAGTAGCAGTGAGAACAAAGTGGCTGTAAGATGCTGGAGATGTGGTTCTGAAGGTCACCTACGACGGCATTGCAGAACACCCCAGGGCACGGATAATAAAACGGATGAGTTGACAAGACCAGTGAATGCTTTAAGACAGAATAGTGGTGAAACGAAACCGACCCTAAAGTTCTGGAATTGCGGTGTTGAAGGCCACCTACGAAGGAACTGCAGAACTCCCCAGAGGCACGGAAAATAAAGCATACGATTTAAACAGACAATTAAATGCCACGGGAAGGAAAAGGACTGACAAGAAACCAAAGTGCTGGAACTGTGGAGCTGAAGGCCACGTACGAAAGAATTGCAGAACACCCCAGGGTACGAAAATTGAGACAATTTCTGAGCAACGACGCAGGAAACAAATTAATGACCATATCAAGGAACGGAGGTTGCCAGATAATGAGAAACCCTGTTTTAAAGCGCTTAAGATCTCTATAGTGAGTGGCAACAATAACGGACTGTCCATCAATGGGAATATCGATGGAGTTCCTTGCAATATGATCATTGACACAGGAGCTAATGTTACCAGCATTAGGAAAGATTTAGCTGAACAGTTTAAAGATAAACTTATTTGGACGCCATCCTATGTTACCCTTCAGACTGCGTCTGGTGATAAGATCGACATAGCTGGGAAGTTAAACCTGAAAATCACGTTTGGAAGTGCCGCCTACCATCACACGGCATATGTGGCGGATATTACAGATCCATGCATACTCGGATTGGACTTTTTAAGGAAATACAATTTTTCCTTAGATTTCAAAAACAATAAGCTGCTTTCAGCATCTGATGGCATGACTATCCATCCTCAAAAGGGATCCTCGCCTGGAAATGTCGACGCCTTGTCCGAAAGATCGAGCTCGGGAAGCTGCCGAAATCATATCAGGGTCGAAAACAAACGCAAGACTATCAGCTATTCTCCATCTCAGAAGTTCTTCGGTCAAGACCTTCGTCTGCCTTGTGACCGCCTGTTTAGTCTCCCTACGGATGCGCCTTCATCGCCTGAGGAACACATCCAAGATGCCCAGGCCCGGTTTGAGGGGATGCACCGTTCTGCACGAAAGCGAGTCAACTTGGCGACGGAGAAAACGAAGACCAGATGCGACACAAGAGCTACTAGACATAGATCCAACAAAGGAGACAAGGTGTGGTTGTGGAACCCGATTCAACGAAAAGGACTGTCACCTAAATTACAGTCACCTTCGGATGGTCCATATACAGTGCTGAACACGAATGACGTCGTGGTTCGGATCCGTGAGTCTTCGAACTCTTACGACAGGTTAGCTCATTACTATGGCCATAGTACATAATGTAAATAATTGTAAATAGTATCAGACCATGGTCCTTTTTGTTTTTAAATGTGTATTTGATTTGATTTGTATTTAGTATTTGATTTGTATTTAGTATTTGTTTTGTATTTAGTATTTGATAGCATTTGATTTGTTCAAGTTAGTTATTGCATTTATTGTTTATATTGTTTGATATTGTAATGTAATGTTTATGCCTCAGTTGCATTTATGCCACAGTTGTAAATTTAGCTTCCTGCCCAGGGATTGTACTGCCCGGGACGTGCAGTCCTTGGGAAGGGGGCAGTGTTACGAATTTGGTATTTAAAAAGCTAATATTAGTTCAATTATAAATTAATTGATTTTATTTCTCGCGCAGTGCAGCGCGTGACGAATATTAAAAGAAAGCTAAGCCGGAAAAATTAAAAATACAAGAGCGCGTGCGTTAAATAAATAAATTATTATTTGATTTCGAGAAAGTACTGGAAAATTCTAGCGCGTGATTTTAAAATCTTATAAAAGGAGGAAAACATCTCAGTTTGTAGCAGTTGCTTAGTTTGTTGTTGTTTAGAAAACTGCTCTTGTTGATTGTAGTGAATTCGCGGATTAGCGTTCTTTAGCTGTTTTGAATTACGTTCTTTGTACATTTGAGTAGTTAAAAGATAACTACTGTGAGATATTGTAATACTGCATGATAATTTGAGAAAATTTAAGCATTTTTGTTGTGATAATAATAAATTTTTGTTCATTTTTCATCGGACTTGTGCGTTCATTTCATAACGAACCCGTACGCACGCAACAATATGCATTTCTTTGGGCTTCCTTTATCTCCCCATTCAGTAGGCGATTTATTTCATTACAAATCGGAGCGCCAAACAGAACTTTGTGCGTGTTGAAGGGAAATTTTACGATCGCAATCGTAAAATATGTCATCGGGGGCGGATTCTTGTTACATCTCTGATGCTTCTCCGTTCGCTTCTTGGGTCGCACTGATACTTAATTTGGGCTGTGCATTGGTCAGAGACTCGACTTATTGTTATATAACATCAATAAAGACTTTTCAGGACTTTTATTCACTTTGCGATCTCGCTCGAAATTTTCGAATGGAAGTAAAATTAAGTCCGAATGTGATCGCGACCCACTTGAATACCACTGTTTTAAATAATTAGCAATTGCAACTTCAACAAAGGCGAACCCAGAGATTAGTAAAGTAGTTTCAATAATGCAGTTATTTTACTAGCAATCCTGATGTAACATACTTGATGTAACATGTATGTAATCCAGAATTTAATGAAATTTTAAAATGTGGGCGATAAGGGAACTTTAGTCACAGATAAAAAATTGGGAAATTAATTTAAGATACGAATAGTCCGTTCGTATTTTCAAACAACTACGATTCTGGTATTCGGCAGTTTGCGATCATTTCTGCTATGAATGAAAATTCATATTTGCTGTAATGAAATATTTAAAAAAAAGAACATCATTTATGTATATTCATAATCATCTGTTCTTAGAATATTTTATTTTTATCACTAGGATTACTTTTAACGCAGATTAAAAAAAAAGTTTAAAAGGCCATTAAAATCTGAAATTATATGGCAGAAAATTGTGAGAGGTTTGTGAATTTCGGTTTAATTTAAAAGTGCAGAATTAAAAGCGTGTATTTGCTACCATTCTATACCTATATTACGAAAAAACACTAATCATATAAGCCAGTGGTCTGAAACTAGAAGCCATTAAAGCAATCTTATGTGGCTCGCGAATGCATTTTCCATTAAGTTAATTAGCATTAGTAGGAAATTATTTTTATGGGAAGAATTTTGAGAAAGTTTTAAGATTTTATTAGTTTGGAGCTCAGTTTCACATTAGAGTAATTATCCAGTAACGAACATGAGTACCACCTCTGAAAATCTATAAACTGTGATACAAGTCCTTTTCAAAGATTCGAAAGGACAGATTTGATTATTTATGGGACTTAGCCTTACAATCATTGTTAGAATAGTTACTTTCATAATTATGTTTTACTTTTACTGCAAGTTGTATACTGATGATCAAAGTGACACAGACGTTCCAGCATAAAATCAATGTACACGTTGATTATAGGCGTAGTGATTAAAAAAAGAAAAAAAAATTAGAAAAATTCTTGTAGCAAAATGCAGATCAATTTCAGTCAGAATCAATTTTTCCTACCAAGCTGAGCCTCGTAATTTATGTCAAATTTGTACAGATTATCAGAAAAGTATTAACATGGAGACTTGATCGTTCAGGAAATCTCAAGAGTACTTCGTATATGTTTCTAAACAAATGCATGATATTTTTATTCATTGTTTTCAAGCAGTCATTTATTTATCTCTGAAACATTTTAAAGAAAACTTGTTAAAGAATTTACTAACTTTTTAATAAATGAATGCAGCTTATGCAAGTTGGACTGTCAAATATTTCAGAAAATGTATTAGTGTAAATGTAAAAGTATAGGAACACGCCAATTTAATAAATATATATCTCCGTAACTGTACTCTTTTGCTTTCCAGAAGCCTCGAGAAAATAGATTTTACCAGAATGTTCTCGTGCATGATTGGGTAGCTTATAAAAGCCGGAGCAAAATATCTCAGTTCAGTTGTTTACTTAGTGCTGTTATTGATTGTAGCGAATTCGCGGTGAGATCGGATTTTATCTGTTTTTCTGCGTTTTCAATTGAGTTCTATTTAACGTTTTAGTAGTTTAAAATATAAATACTGTGAGAAACTTCGATATTGTACGAATATCTCTGAGGAAATTTCAGTATTTTGTTTTATTGCTTGGGATAAGAATAAATTTTATTAACCTTTTATCGACTTGTGCATTCAGTCCATCACGAACCCGTACGTACGCAACAATATTATACAACTGACTTCAAATTTGAGAAATGAAACTAACGTCTGTTTCGATTGAAATGGTTGTATTTCTCAGGGAGTTCTCAAGGTGTTCATCTGATATTCAGGTTCTAATTTTACTCTCAGCGTGTTTCACTACTGAAAGGATTTGTTCATAAATATATGTGGTACCAAATAATGACGACAGGGAATAACGCATGACTTGGAGTGAGGCATATTTAACTCTCGGTAGGCTTGATTTATACAATTCCAACGAAGAGTCGCCATCAGTTTTCCCTTCAGCTAAATGCCATACAGCACCTCCGAGTTTTGTACTTGAACATTTGTTAGCAATATCTGCATCGACTGTAAAAGTATACAAATTTTGATTTCTTTCCCTAAAATCTTGAAATTGGTTTTGATATTTTTGTATCCAATCAAAACATAATCCAGCGTATTTTTCTCCAGTTTTAGGTTTATATTAGTCTATTGTGCTGAAATGTAAATGACTGAATTATTTCGGCTTTCTTTCTTTCTTTCCTTTCTTTCCACCGACAGCGAGGCAGCCGGTCCACTGGGTAGTTAGCATATCGGCCAGGTAGCCCCGCTGACGGAAATAACTTGAACAAAAGACACACTTATAAATACATATTGTGCTCAAGACGACTGCTAGGGGCAGTGCAAACAAATGCTGGACGAAGACGATAGTGCATGATGGAAGAAGGGTGCATTGCGGGTGTGAAGAACAATTCCAGTTACATATTTACAGAGTAATGGATAGCTGGTTACAAATACTAAAAGTAATAAGAAGTAAAATACTAGAAAGTAAAACAATGCATAAAATAAAAAAAAGGCAAAACAGTGGAAACAATACATAAAATAAGGCAAAATACATAGTTCAAGGTTCATAATTCAAGGTTTACAGTTCAAGAAGATAAATATATACAGGGAATAAGAAAAGCCGAATAAGCTAACTTAAGATAAAATTAGTTCGCTACAGGTACAGAGCATACAGGGGCTGTGCTGGTGACGAGGATGGTGGCTGAGAATTACTCCAGCCTGTCTGAGATTATGCGTGCAATGTTTATGCAATCGCGTATGCGTTTCAATGCATTGCGATTTTTTGAAGTAGCTTCGGCCCATGCATGGATGTGGTTTGCTACTGGTTGCCTAAGATGATATTTAGCGGTCTCTCTGCAAGCGAACAGATAGTGGTCCGGATCTCCTACCATCCCGCATGAGCAATGCTCGTTTTTGCGTCGTCTGAAGCGATGCAGGTAAGTCATGAAGGGACCATGTCCTGTTAGATACTGAGTGAAATGAGACGAGCCAGATTTTAGAAGCCGGCAGACTTTTGGAAAAAATCTGTAAACTCTTCTGCCGGTGGTTTCTGTCTCCCACAGATGTTGCCAACGTTTGAGTAATTCTCTCTCGAGCTCAGCTTTTAAGAACGAACCCGGGAGAGGCACGTCAAGTGTGCGAACGTGGGGGTCAGTTGCTGCTGTTTTGGCTATTGAATCTGCAATTTCATTACCCAGTATTCCAGTGTGGGCAGGTACCCACTGGAGTTCAGGCCTATAGTATTTAGGTGTTCTTAGTAAGAGTTTTTGTATGGCCCTGACGAGTGGATTTTTACTACATTTGCCTTGGATTGCCTGGAGGCTAGAGGCTGAGTCTGAATATATACTGGAATAGTTATTTTCCAGTGCGTAGACAAGTGCAGCTTTTAATGCAATCAGTTCAGCCTGAAAAACTGAGTTGTGGTGCTTAAGCTTTCTTTCCCAGGTCTTTAAGATCTGGTTCCCAAGTAGAACACAGTATCCGCTACCGGTGCCACATTCCCCTTTGGAACCATCGGTGTAGATTGCAGTGGCGTTGAACCACGTTGGTGACCTGCAGTTAATCGAGATATTGAATTCGGCCGGGTGGCAAGGTGGCTCGGGAATGCTTTGCTCATAGTCAGTATAAACATAAGTCCTATCCCATAAACTTATTGTCTCTTTGAGTCGGAGCACTCGCACTATTGCACTCTCGCGCTGAGCTAAGAGATGCAGAGGCGGTAGTCCTGAAATCACGTTTAGAGCATTAGTGGGCGAGGTTTTATATCCTCGGGTAATGCTCAGGAGGAATGGTCTTTGAGCTGAGCGTAGCAGATTCTCCATTTTAGTAGTGATCGTTATGCCCCACATGGAGGCTCCATATAGTGCAATACGTTCAGCAACTACAGAGTACCACGTCTTCAGCATCCTCGAAGAAACTCCCCATGTTGGTGCTGCTGTTCTAAGCATGGAATGAAATATCCTGTGAAGTCGTGTCTTGACCTCCTTTAAATGTGGCATCCAAGTCAATGTGTCGTCAATTATAACTCCAAGGTACCTCAAGTTTCTGACTATTTTAATATTTTTCCCATGAAGGTTGATGCACGGGGTTCTTCGATGGCGCTTACCTGGACAGATAAGCATACCTTGGGTTTTTGAGTTGGCAATAGTTAACTTATGGTCATTGGCCCATTTGGCCATCTTGTCCATTGCTTGTTGTGCCCTAGTCTCATATGCGTTGCGGCTGTGCCCTTTGGTTACCAGCAAAAAGTCGTCGGCATAAGCCAGTATTTCCGTATGAGGATCTGTGTTAAAGAGAGTCAGCGCTGTGTCCGCTACAAGATTCCAGAGCAGTGGACCCAGACAGGATCCTTGAGGACAGCCTCTATTGATGGAACGTGAGTGCACTCCTGCGTCCGTAGTGGCTTGTAAGCGGCGATCACTTAGGTAGCTGTAAATAAGGTCAAAGAGAATCTTAGGGCTACCCATGTCCTGTAATCTCTTCAGTACATCGGGCCACCACAACGAGTCGAAAGCGCCCTGTATATCCACAGAGATAATGAGACTATGTTGGTTATTTATTCTGTTATTTGCTATTAATTTTCGTAGGTGCTGCAGCGCGTGATCCACCGATCTGCCAGGAATGAAGCCGTATTGTTTGTCATTTATGTTTTGTCCAGACAGGATATAGTGCTTAAGTCTTTGAAGGACGACTCTTTCTAATACTTTACCCAAGGCAGGAAGAAGGCAAATAGGCCGGTAAGACGTTGATACATTAGGGTCTTTTTTCGCTTTGAGGAAGAGCACCACCTCACCAAGTTTCGTGCCGGCTGGGAAATATCTGTTGCGCCAACACGCAGTGATGTAGGCATGCAGTAACTCCGGATGCATACTGTTAATGGCTTGCAGAATGCCATTATCTATCCCATCAGGACCTGGTGCTTTATTGGTGTTTAATGCTTTAACAATGTCGCTTATTTCTTTGGCGTTAGGAAGTGGTTCAAAATCTGTTTTCTTGGTATTGTAATATTGCTCAACGCTGGCTCTGATATTTCTTTGTGCGGGATTATCTGTGTCTGCGTTATCAGGTCTAAAGATATTGTCCAGAATGTGCGCAACTACTTCTATGCTAGTTGCTGCTCCGTGGCGTATTGTGGCAGTAAGATTAGTAGGTGTAAACATCTTGTCATGTGCAATACGGAAGACAGTTCCGAACTTATTCGCAGTGTTGGTACAGTACTCTTTCCAGGATGAAAACTTCGCTTTTGCAATCTGTCTTTTGTAAGCAGCTCTGTGCTTTCGAAAAATTAGCGAGTGTGTCTCTCTTTCTAAGGGATCCTTGCATGCTTGCATTTTGCGCCTTAGGGCACGGACTTTGCTGCGTTCAGCAGTCAGCGTGGTGCTCCACCAAGGAGTGCATTTCGGGGCTGTGTAATGTTTCCTTTTCAAGACTTTTTCGCACACTAAGAGCAGTGTTTGCATAAGATCCTCATGCATGGCGTCGATGACTTTACTACTGTTGCAATTGTTACATTGTGCCACGAGACTTTCAATATGGGTTGAAAGTGCATCTTTAAATTTGTTCAGGTTTATATACTTCGTTTTCCATCTGTTCTTTGTTATAAATTGGTGCTCCGAATCTATTCTGAACTCAATGTAGCGATGGTCACTGAACGAGGGAGTTTCGCTAACCTTCTAATTGTGAATATTATTAAGAATACCAGTGGTGGCTAAAGTGATATCAGGCCACCCCTGAGCCCTGGTAGTCCAGTATGTAGGAGGGCTGTCGGTGGGGTTGACGACTGCAAGGTTATGAGAAGCGATGAAGTCAAGGACAGGGCAAGCACGCCTGTTTTCCTCTGGCGCACCCCATAGAGGGCTAGCAGCGTTAAAGTCCCCAGCGATTATCTTATTCCTAGTCGGAATCATCATGACTTGTTCCAGCTCCTGGAGTGCAGTGACAATGTCGTGCGAAGGAGGAAAATACACGCTGGTGATGGCAATCTGACCATAAGGCCCTTCCAGTTGTACAGTAACTGTGTAATCTCCTTTATGCATTAGCAGGGGCGTGAGTGGACTATTGTAGGCGATGGCTGCTTGATTGCCTACTGAATGGTAAGTTTTGAAGTTGCTGAATCCTGTGATCCTGTTGTTAATGGAATGAAACTCTTGTAGTGCGGCTAGATCTACATTGTTTTCTAGAATAACCTGGGCTGCATGGACAGTTGCGGCTTGGCTGCGTTGCAAGTTGCTTTGAAGAACTGCAAAACCATGTACTGTTCTTGGATTTGCAATAACCTGCTGTTCATCTACCACTGCGCCGTTGATTTCATTCTGAACAGTTCTGCTTTGTAGGCTTGACATTGTCTTGCACTAGACGGGTGTGTGGTGTCGAAGCTAGTGCCTTTGGATTTATTGTGAGTTGCGCAATTGACGCAGTGTGGAGTCTTTGCTTTGCAGTTATCCTGGCTATGAGCTTGTCCACAATTTACACAGGCCAACACTGCTTTACAAGAATGACTCAAGTGTCCCAGCCGCTGACAATTAAAACACCTTGCAACTTGAAAGTATTTTCTGAAAGCACAAGAGCTGAATCCTATAAGAATTCTTCTAAGGTCCTTAATATCCTCGTACAGATTCTGCTGTAGGTCGATGATCCAGGTGTGCGAATTCCTTGTGCGAATAGGATTCCTTGGATGTATTTGTTCTTCACTTGCTGAGGGCACCAGGCTCGCAAAAGCTTCACGTATGTCGTCTGCTGTTGCGGATGTGGGGGTATCAAAGACGATTATTGTGGACTTTCTGAAAGAGGGCTCTCTGAGCGTGACTGCTGCTGAGAGTGAGGGCTTTTCCTCAATCGCTTTCCTGAGTGTTTCTATATTTTGTCTGTGGCTGCACCTAATTAAAAGTTCGTTAGAGCGTGTGGGCCGCACTTCTTCAACAGTAATGCCCAGTTCCCTGGCGCTAAGTTCAGTAGTCAGTTGTGTTCTGACTTGTTCTGGAGTTCTATCTGTTTCTTTTGCTTTTAATAGGAGGACGTGGTCTGATAACTGTTTGTTAACTTGCGCAGTTCGTGCTTTTCTTTTTCTCTTTTTGACTTCGGTAAATGGGGTTTCTTCTGTTTCCGTCTGTTCTGGAAGGTCTTCTGGTGTGGCCGGAACTGTTAAAGAACGATTATCATTCACGCTGAGTTGCTGTCGGCTGGCTTTATCCGACCATTCAGGATGCTGAAAAGAAATAATCTTTTTCTGCATTTTTGCGACTCTATTTACAGTTGATATAGATATTGCCAAAACATTTTCAACAGAATGCACACAATTGGTATGTGAGATTCAGCTTAGAGAAAACTGATGACGTCTTTCTTTTGGAATTTTATAAATCATGACTAAAGGTAAATAAATATGTCTCATTGTCATGTGGTATTTATCGTTATCATTATTTGGAAGCTAGAATATTTGAGAAAAAATATTTTTAATAGTAAATCATACTAAGCGTGAAATGAGAAACAAAGCACGTAACGAATATCTTAAGAGCTCCCAGAAAATTGCAAACACTTCAGTCAAACCAGATATTCACAAATTTAAAGGGAAAATTACATAAATTTTATTTCTTACGAGGACAAACAAATTTTCAATTAAATTTTATGTGTACAGTGTAAACTAAAATGTCAAAAATGATTCTATGTTGCTATGATTACATTAAAAGAATCATAAATTAATAAAGTTTTTAAATTATTTAAATGCATTTTTGTCATTTTTGTCATCACCTATCCTTAGAGTAAGGCAGATACGCCTCGCCATTTAAAATCTAGTAAATCACTGATTTACTTAAGTTTTCTATATTTGTGATTTCTTGTATACAGTACATATTGTGCAAATTTGAATAATGCAGTCAACCCCGTAAATTTATCTCTTATATGGGAATTTGGAAAATATTTCGGCAGTCAAACCTAAAAAAAATCCAAGAATTTTTTATTAAACCCAAGCTAATATGTGGTTTACTTATTTGGGAGTTCATGGGTAGCTACTGACATTAGAAATTATTTGTGTAATCCAAAATATCTCTTCTTTCAGTGTGGCCCAGGAAAGCTGAACGTCGGACTCCTCTGCATTAAAGCGTCAAACAAATAGTCTCTATAATATAGCTGCTGAATGAGTGTATTAAGGGGAATATCAGTTTATGAGGATTTCTGGCCCTTGGATTATTTGCCAAATAAATATGCAGCTTTGTCTATTATTGGAGCACCTAAGAATATTGAAGGTTACCACTATGTGGCTTCTAGTGAGGGAGACCCACCATCAGCCAAGGAATAAAATTGTTGAATACTACAAGTTTGATCTAGCTCAAATAAAAAAAACGGAATCAGGCGGATCTTCGTAAAATTAAAAAATCAAGTCATTTTCCTGAGGAAACTATATTAATGATTAACATAGACGTTTTACTGTTTGAAAGTTTAGCAGGAAAGATTTACGGTTATTTAAAACTTTAAATGATAAATCCTTTTTGTGAAGATTTTGAAACACTGCCCTGAATGAAACATATTTCAATCTTTTTAAATACTTCAAAATCTTGAAACTGCTAATTTCGTAATTTTGTTTTGCTTGAAGCATGTGCATTTATCCTTAATACTGAGCACGCATCCTTAGAAAAGAACTTCTAGAACTTCTTTAAAATTCCTTCGACTTTATATCAAGCGTAGAACCATCGTTGCACGTCTAAATCAGATATCTAAACTACCTGTCTGGAATGTTTTTCGGGGAATAACAAACGGAAAAAACAATTTTATAACCACAAAACAAAGTAGTAGACATAAGATAAGTATATGTTATTCCAAAGCCACTGCTCTGCCTTAAATAAATAAAGCAGTTTCATTAATAAAAATTCGGAAACATCGAACAATTCGCACACTTCTGAATTTTAAATTACACAAAGTTCAAGACCATACGCGAAAACTAGTGAGTAACAAACTGGTTATGTTTTTTATTATAATAATTATAATTTCAAACTGTAAGTACATTATTAAGTATCGATGGCATCATTGAATGGAAACATGTTTCCATGTCAGGCGCATTTCATGAAGAAATACGAAATATGTTTAATAATTTTAAGAATACAATTTTCGAAGTATTTGAGAGCCCAACTTTATAAGCTGCATTCATTTCTTTAAAAGGTAGTAAACGGTTATCACAGATTTTCTGAAAATGTTATCAGAGATAAATGCTGATATTGATCAAAAGCAATGAACGACAATATAATACATTTTTAGAAACAGAGATATATATATTTCATATTTTAATATTAAGCGCTATAAGTCCGACATAATTTAGGTTGCTCAAACATGCATGAAAAATTGAGTCACACTGTGGAAAAAAATTGACCTGCATTTTCTTACAACGTTTTTTCTTTAAATTTGATTTTTTTAAACAACATATCTGTAATCATTGTGCGCACCCATTTAATACTGGAAAAACACTGAAACTTCAATCATCATTATACAAGCTAACGAAAAAAAAATATAATTTTGAAAAAGTAGTACAGGTGACAGGTGACAGGTGACGGAGGACGCGGACGCCTGGCGTCTAACAGAGGTAAACAGGCATATGTCCCACACCCTCCCCTATCCAGACGCAACAACTCCCTGTGGCCCCATAAGGACGCACCGGGAGTTTATCGATACTTCAACATAAATTACTACTTACTCATAAATTACTGCCTACTGATAACATATAAATTCTGCTTTTTCGTAAATTGTCGCATACACATAAGTTACTGCTTGTGCTTGTACCTGAATTACTGCTTACACATAAATTACTGCTTACACATGAAATACTGCTTACACATGAAATACTGCTTACATTAATATGACTACATTAATATGGTGCATTAATATGATGCTCAGTTACATATACATGCTACATTACACGTTAACTTGATACATAATTACACATTGTTATGATACAAATACTGAAAAATACTGCTTACACATTAATATGATACACAATTGCATAATACATTGTACATATGGCAACATTCAGATCGCAGTTCACTCATATTGGGTTATTCAGTGCGGAGTATGAAACAAAATGCTGTTTCAGTTAAAGAATATACTACATAGTTGCAATGCACCGTTGCATTACACACATATACTGTTGCACTATACATAACTGCTACTTTACACATAAGTTACTGCCTGCTGATGACACATAAATTATTACTTATATAAGTTACTGCTTACACTTAAAATTCTGGTTACACATTAATATGATACATTATTACATATAGCATTGTACATATGGCAACATTCGGATCACAGTTTACACGTATTTGGTTATTCAGTGCGGAGTATGAAACAGCATGCTGTTTCAGTCAGGGATTATATTACATAGCTGCATTGTGCATAGTTGCGTTATACCATTGCATTACATACATATTCTGTTGCATTGTACATAAATTACTACGTACTCATGAATTGCGGCCTACTGATGATACATAAGTTCCTGCTTACACATAAGTTACTGTTTACAGACTAGTATGATACATAAATACTCATAAATTACTCCTTAAACATAAGTTACTGCTTGCATATGAAATACTGCTTGCACATTATGTTAAATAGATATCATTAATTACTGCTTACACATAAGCTGCTTGCACATGATTTGCTGCTTGCACAGAAGATACTACTTACATATTAATATGATACATGATTACATATACACATTACCTTACACATTAATATGCTTACATATACACATAAATATATGCATTATATCACACATTATTACTCCTAAATTACTGTTTACACATAAATTACTACTTACACTTGAATTAATGCTTGCACATAGAATGCTACTTACACTTTAAATGATACATAATTGTATATACTCATTACATTACACATTAATATGATACATGATAACACATTAATATAATACAAATGCTGCTTACACATTAATATGATACATTACTGCCTACGCTTGCACCTTGTTACAGCTTATGCATAAATTACATGTATAAGATTACATACATATTCAGTTGCACTGTACGTAAATTGCTACGTACACAGGAATTGCTGCCTACTGATGATGCATAAGTTCCTGCTTACGCATAAGTTACTGTTTACATATGAAATACTGCTTACACATTAGTATGACACATAAATACTCATAAATTACTCCTTACACATAAGTAACTGCTTACACATTAGTGTGATACGTAAATACTCATTAATTACTGCTTACACATTAGTATGATACAAAAATAGTCATTAATTACTGCTTGCACGTAAGTTACTGCTCACACATATTCCTGCTTACACATGATTTGCTGCTTGTACAGACAATACTGCTTACGTATTAATATGATACATAATTACATATACCCATTACCTTACACATTAATATACTTAAATATATGCATTACATTACATATTATTACTCATAAATTACTGCTTACACTTGGGTTACTGCTTGCACATAAAATACTACTTATACATCAATATGATACATAATTACATACACATTATATACATACATTATTACATATACACATTACACATTAATATGATACATAATTAAGCACACACATTTGAAATACATGACAAATAAATATACATAGAGAAAACACAGTTCAACACAAAATATACAAAACATAACAGTACAATGATACAAAGTACACACAATACGACATCAAACAGCAAAAAGACCCCGCCGAAAAAGAAGTACAGTAAGATCCCGCTTAACGCTGTTTCGTTTAGCGCTGTTTCGGTTTAGCGCTCTTTTGTTTCAACCCGGGGATTCTCCGAAATTGTGCGCAGCGCTAGGTTTCCAAATAACATATCCGAAACAGTGTAGTTGTGTTTCTTGCTTGGTGGACGCATTTTTATCATTTGAAACATTTGTTGACATTATTGTAAGTTTAAATTTGTATAATACTATAACGATTAATACAGTGACAAATATTATGATCTTTAGTTTTTATCATGGGTGATAATAAAAAACAAGAAAGGAAAGCAACCAGAAAAAGCATTTCACTGGAAACTCAAATGCAAGTGATTAGAGATTAGATTCTGGTGAACGTCAATCTCAAATTAGTGCTGCATTGATTTTGGCAACTTCAACAATAAGGACAATTCTTAAAAATAAAGAAAAAATACTGTCATCGGCAACTGCAACTACGTTAAGCTCTGCAACTAGAATTACCCGTTCTAGAAATAACATTATAGAGGAAATGGAAAAACGACTGTCTATATGGATTGACGACGATATTGAACGCAATATGCCATTAAGCCAATCTATCTTAATGCCTTCTTAACAAAAAGGCAGAAAATTTGAAACCCAGAATAGACTGAATGATCTGACTGAGAATTTTATTTGTTTTTAAAAGTATATGAGTTTATATTGTTTTTATTCTTGTAAGAAATAAATATTTGATTTTATTTTTATTAAAAAAAACATTATTAAATTTAATGCCTAACCATTTTTTATCCGTCTTCCCCTAACCCCATTATTTACATGTTAAGATAGCCTCGCTTAGCGCTGTTTCGCATTACGCTCTACTTCGATGGAACGTATCCCCCGCGTTAAGCGGGGTCTTACTGTATTCTAAAAACGACTATAATGATAGGTCGCATAAATAATCAAACAGGTGACTTCATATCTTTAAATAAGATTTATAGCTCTGATTGTAATCTTATACAAAGTGCATATTTTGCAGAGACGTTACTCGTGTTCATTTTTAATGATAATCAAACTAATGTGAAAGAAGACACAAAACCACTAAAATCTTAAAATTTCTACAATTCATTGTCATAATACTTAATATGATAATAATGCAAATTAACTGAACGAAAAATGTGTTGGCTGGTCGCGAAAATTTCACCAAGGGCCTATAGATTAAGACCGCTAGCTTTGTCTTCGTGTCTCTTCGTCCTATGAAATGCTAATTTTTAACACAGTTTTAGTCTAATATGTTGTATCATCAGCTCGGAAATCACATTCTATTTTTAACCTCAGATAGTAGAAAATATAAGGAGTCTAATTACAAACAATGTTCGCTTGAGTTGGGTAAACCTTTTTACAATAGAAAAAAAAAAAAAAAAAAAAAAAACTGTGAACACACAACATAACGGGTTAAAATTCAAAATTATCCTAACCTTTTGAAATATTAGTCAAATTAACAACTGCTAAATGTAATCACAATGTAAGTTAAGTGAAAATCCAAATAAAAATGAATAAGCCATTCCTGTTGTTTTTAACCAAATATATAACCAAATATGTGCTAGAAGTCTGACGTAATTTACGTGAGGCATGAAAATTAAATAGACATTGAAATAGGCATGGAAAATTGACAGGAGAAGCAAATACCGCATTCGAAAGGTTAAAAGAAGCGCTTATCAATGCCCCTGTTTTGAAATTCCCGGAGGGGGACGAAAAGCTGGAAATTGCAGCAGATGCGTCGGACTATGCTGTGGGTGCGGTTCTTATGCAAAATGGCCATCCTTTGGCATTTTTTAGTAAAACGTTGAATCGTACACAAAGGAATTATACAGCTACAGAGAGAGAAACATTAGCCGTATTAATGGCTGTACACAAATTTCGAGTTTATTTCGGCAAAGCGCCAGTAACAGTCTTTTCGAATCATGCGGCTGTTGGTAGACTTTACTCGGGGAAAAACCTAACGCCCAGGTTAATAAGATGGGCTTTAAAACTCCAAGAATATAATCTCATAATCAAATATAAACCGGGTAAGGAAAACAATGTAGCTGACGCACTTTCTCGTATAAAACTGGACGATGAAGGCAATGAACTTAAATGCGCTGTGTTGACTTCAAAAATTTTAGATTCTAGAGATACAATTATTGCTGAATTGAAAGCTGATCCTGAATTTGGAAGTATCTATGCGTATTTGAAAGACCTCGAAAGCTTTGAACACACAAATATCGATGAGATAAGAAATAGAGCAGAAAACTATGAAATAATAGATAATTTATTATTTTGTACGAAAACAACAAACGAAAATCTGGAATACAAACCAGTCATCCCAGCCTCGCTTCGTATAAGCATTTTGAAGGAATTACACGACGCGAAAACAGCGGGTCATTTAGGGGTCAGAAAGGCTTTAAAAAGGGTACGCGAGGCGGTATATTTCCCGCAATTATACAAAATAGTAACTGCGTATGTCAGGTCCTGCAATAAATGTCAGTTAATAAATTATATTAATTACAGCCCGGCCGGTATATTCGCGCTACATTTCCGAATGAAATTTTAGGCATAGATCTTCTTGGTCCTTTCCCCCAGAGTGAGTTAAATAAAACTCGTTTTCTTTTAGTAATTGTAGATCATTTTTCAAAATGGCCAGAAATTCTTCTACTTAAACGCGCGTCAGCCAAAACAGTCGCAGATGCATTCTTACACAGATACATTTTAAAATACGGTGCACCGATAAAAGTCATTAGCGATAACGGTAAACAATTCGTTAGCCAAATATTTGAAAACATATGCACTGGACTTGGTATACGCCACATCAAAATGGTTCCGTATAGACCACAGGCTAACATAGGAGAATGAGTTAATAAAAACATTGTAAAAATAATTCGAAGTTATGTTACCACACATCACAAGCGCTGGGATGGCTACATAAATGAGTTAGCTTTTGCTTTAAGAACGGTGTTGGATGCATATTTAATATTTGCATTTCTTTTTTTTTTTTTTGTATATTTTATTTCCTCACTGCTTAATTTTATGTTATGATTTTTGCAATAATCTTGTTACTGGCAACGTGCTTTATTTTACTATAAAGTTTGTGTGAATGGCAACAGTTGTTCATGTTTATGTTTCAGTAGAATAGCGTTCTTAGCCGCACTGCGCTGCAGGCAATATTTCTCTTAAAGAATTTTATGTTTTAGAATAACAATAAAGTTTATTATACAAAGCTGATGCTTTTTAGTTCAAGGCAACTATTTGGTTCCCCAGGTGAGGCATTTAAATGCTATTTAATGTGTTATTATTATATGCTTTAGAACTGTGTTTAACGAACTTTTAAGTACTGGTACTGCGAATCGTCTGCGTGACGTCAGAAAGATAAGCGGAAATATTTTTTGCTGCTTAAGTATCTTGTTGAAGTTATTTGTGATTATTAATCATTATTCATGGTAATAATGACAGAATTAAGTGAATCTGATCTTAAAAGATTAAGAGGACGAACGAAATCTACCCTAACGCGGCTTCACAATAGTTTCAGTAATCAGTTAAGTTTAACGGAATTAAAAGCACGATTAGAAAGAATTGAACAAATATTTAAAGAATTTGATCAATATGATGCTGCTTTACCCGAAGAAGCTTCTGAAATTGCTGAATTCGAAGCTAAATATTTTGAAACGAAAGTAATGTATCAATCCGCCATTGAATCCGTAACGGCCAGAAATGTTTTGATTTCAAATCCCACTGCAGTTGAGGCTAGCTTTAAACTTCCGCGGTTAAACATTCTTAAACTCAAGATGTGTTTCACTTGAAATGTTAAACACTCATAATAATGAAAAGCGAGTATCGCATAAAAATCAGTGCTCTGTTTCGAAGAATGTTTCACATAATAATAAAAATTCTGTTCTAAAATGTCAGCATTGCAATGGTTCTCATTTTTTATCAAAGTGTTATAAATTTAAAGGTGCAGATATTACGACTAGGAAAAATATCATTCGCAAGAATTTATTATGCTTCAATTGTTTCGGAAATCATCAATTAAAATTTTGTTCATCGCAGAATGTGTGTTCTATTTGCAAAGCAAAACGCCATACTTTACTGCATGAAGATATTAAAAGTGTTAACGTAGTTGTGTCAAATTCATCTCCATCTGATGAACAAATTTCTAATTCAGACGAACAAAATAATATTTCGAGTTTTTCTATTCAGGGTCAGAGTACTTCATTTTTACCAACGGCGGCAGTAATAATTTACGATTCTGCTGGTCAAGGTCACGAATGTATCATTCTTTTTGACAGTGGAAGTGAAGCTTCTTTCATCAGTGAATCATTTATTCGACAATTAAATATACGCAGACAAAATGCCCGTATTTGCGTAAAGGGACTTGGTGTTTCTGAAGCAGCTTTGACTCGTGGTTATGTAAATGTAAAATTGTTTCCGAAATCTGAGTTGAAAAAAAATGGTGTTTTAATACAAGCATATATTCTTAAGAAATTAACTTCGCATTTGCCTTCAGTAAAGATTGATAGCAAGGACCTTGATTATTT
Organism: Stegodyphus dumicola; assembly: GCF_044657685.1. Taxonomy (NCBI): domain Eukaryota; kingdom Metazoa; phylum Arthropoda; class Arachnida; order Araneae; family Eresidae; genus Stegodyphus; species Stegodyphus dumicola. The sequence continues at coordinate 11,160,173 of NC_140772.1, read as the reverse complement.
GAATTCAATTAATCTTGCAGATCCGAATTTCAGTACGCCCAAACAAATAGACATGATAATTGGAGCTGACTATTTCTTTTCTCTGCTTCAGCCAGGACAGATTGTTGGCTATAAAAATGTAATTGCGCAAAATACTATTTTTGGTTGGGTTGTATCAGGCAGAATTAAAACAGAAGGCAATACTCCGCATCCCATTAGTGTTAATCGCATTAGTTTACATATAGAGGATAACGTCGATGCAACACTTAAGCGTTTTTGGGAGTTGGAAGAATTAACGTTCCAAAATCAGAAATCAACGATTGAAGAAGAGTTTTGTGAGAAGCATTTTAAAGAAAATTATCGAGTAAACGGAAATGGCAGATTTGTTGTCCGACTGCCCATTTTCAGTAATGCTGAAGAGTTAGGCGACTCCAAACCTTTGGCTATTTCTCGTCTTCTATCCATGGAAAGAAAATTTGATTTAGATAAAGAACTTGGTAGGCAATACAAGGAGTTCATGCAAGAATACGAAACTTTAAATCATATGGTTCCAGTTGTTGAGAATGAAGAAAATAAGCAAGTATATTATCTACCGCATCATGCTGTTGTTAAACCAAGTAGCTCTACCACTAAACTTCGTGTAGTATTTGACGGTTCATATAAACCTAAAAATTCAGTTTCTTTGAACTCTGTTTTAGGGGTAGGTGCAACACTACAACGAGATATATTTTCAATATTGCTCAACTTTTGTATACATAAAATAGCTTTTTCTGCTGACATAGAAAAAATGTACCGCCAGATTTTAGTAGATAATGAGGATCAACATTTACAAAGAATTGTTTGGAGAGAATCTGTTAATTCAAAAATGCAGACATATAAATTATGTACAGTTAGTTATGGCACTGCATCTGCACCATTTTTAGCAACACGCTGTTTGTGGCAAATTGCTTTGGATGCAGAACAGGATCATCCTCATGTATCCTCCGTTCTTAAAAATGATTTCTATGTAGATGATTGTTTATCTGGAGCAAACAGTTTAGAGGAAGCAGTTGACCTATGCTCTAAGCTTTCACAGCTATTACAGAAACGTGGATTTAATTTAAGGAAATGGAGGTCAAACTGCTCAAAGCTTCTCGAAAATTTATCCATTGATAATCATGAAGAAGATGACCTGGAAGTTCACTCAGATGAATGTGCCAAGGCTTTAGGGCTGTTTTGGAACTCTACAGAAGACGTATTTTTATTTAACATTTCTATGGATTTTGGGACTGAAATTACTAAAAGAAGGTTCATTTCTCAATCTTCTAAAATCTTTGATCCTCTTGGCTTGCTATCACCATGTACAGTCAAGTTGAAAATGTTTTATCAGCAATTGTGGTTTTTAAAACTTGACTGGGATGCCCCACTGCCTAAAGAATGGGAAGAGAAGTTGCAGCGACTTCAAAAAGATCTTAAGGCTCTCAAAAATGTTAAAATTTCGAGGTGGCTTCAAACTACGTCTAACCACCTCTATCTGCATGGTTTTTGTGACGCGTCAGAATCTGCTTACGCTGCTGTTATCTACTGTGTTCAACCAACATCTCACGACAGAAATGAAGTCAATTTGGTGGTTGCTAAAACCAAAGTTGCTCCCATTAAACAAGTGTCCATACCTAGACTGGAACTCCTAGGTGCATTGCTCCTTGCCAGATTAATCAAAGCTGTTCGTAAAGCCTTCTCCACCACTGAAATTTCCTTTCACGCTTGGACTGACTCTAAGGTTGTTCTCTGTTGGTTAGCAGCTCATCCTCTAAAATGGAAGCTTTTTGTGGCAAACAGGACTTCAGAAATATTAGATGCTGTTCCCTATCAACAGTGGAGCTATATTTCGTCGAAACAGAATCCTGCCGATCTTCCTTCTAGAGGAATCGATCCTAAAGTTCTACCGAACATATCCCTATGGTGGCATGGGCCATCATTCTTAGCGTTCGACAGTTCAAAGTGGCCTCTACAATGTTCTGTCAGTAATGAGACTAACAGCGATGCAACTGTCTTAACTGAACAAAGGACAAAATAATTTTTTTGTACAACAGCTTATTTGACTAATGACACTCTGGACAATTTATTTCAGAACTGTTCTTCTTTATCTAAAATAGTTAATGTAATTTCTTTTTGTTTAAGATTTATTTCTAGGTGCAAAGAACGGGTCTTTGGTTCTGAAGATAATAGGTTAAAAAGTCCTGCAGTAGTACCTTCATCTAATGAAAGGCAAGCAGCTATGAAGTTGATCATTAAATGGATCCAGTTTGTGCACTTCCATAAAGATATAAAGGATCTCAAAAATAATTCATCTTTAAGTCCTAAAAGTGTTTTAAGTTCACTTTTTCCTTTTCTAGATGATGATGGTGTTTTACGGGTGGGAGGTAGGCTGCAAAATTCTGACTTGTCATTCAATGCTAAGCATCCCATAATTATACCAGGTCAACACAGGATTGCTTTGTTGCTTGTTAAACAATATCATGTTACTTATATGCATGCAGGGCCCAGTTTACTAGCTAACATTTTAAAGCAAAGCTATTGGATTGTAAATGGTAAGAAACTTATTCAGTCCTTTATCCATAAATGTATTGTTTGTCACAGATATAAATTGTCATCTAATAATCAATTAATGGCAATATTAGAGTTGTTACAGTGAAAACTGTTAATGGTTATTTTAAAATACCCGTAGTAAAACTTTTACCGTTGCCATTGCATCGGGAATGATCTATGTTAATGCAATGGCAAGGGTGGGAGTTAATGTTGGATGCATATTTAATATTTGCATTTCTTTTTTTTTTGTATATTTTATTTCCTCACTGCTTAATTTTATGTTATGATTTTTGCAATAATCTTGTAATGGCAACGTGCTTTATTTTACTATAAAGTTTGTGTGAATGGCAACAGTTGTTCATGTTTATGTTTCAGTAGAATAGCGTTCTTAGCCGCACTGCGGTGCAGGCAATATTTCTCTTAAAGAATTTTATGTTTTAGAATAACAATAAAGTTTATTATACAAAGCTGATGCTTTTTAGTTCAAGGCAACTAAACGGCAAATCACGATACTACGGGAAAACCCCAGCAGAATTATTTTTAGGACGAAAGTTAATTTCGCCATTAGATAAATTATTCTTTGTACAACAAAGAGAGCAAGAATTTAAACAGAAAGATGTGCAAACACTTATTGACCAGGCGGTTAAAAGATCGGATACGGCAAGAAATAGGCAAAAGTTATACTATGATAGAAAACGCCGTGAAGCAGATTTTAAAGTTGGAGATAAAGTGTTGAAGCGCAAATTTTCTTTATCAAGTGCCCCAGATAATTTTACTGCAAAGTTAGCTCCAAAATTTGAAGGCCCATATGTAATTCAGGAAATCAAGGGAGTCGTATTGTACCTTAAGAACGAGAGAAGGGAAATCTGTAAAGCAAGTCCCGACCAGGTGAAAAATATTATAATCAAAATGATTTTGAAATCCTTAGAAGTTTCTTGCAGGACTCAAGCGTAAATGAAGTAGAAGGTCCAGAAGTAACGTCACCCGTTCCACAACCCAAGAAGCAGAGAACTGAAGAGAAACCTAGCCCTTCTATAAGTCATGCGGCGGTACCGAAAAGAAGAAATGAAAACGTCAGACTCCAGCATTTAAGAAATACAAGAAAGCAAAGCCGCCGCGTAAAGACACTTTGGTAAAGAGGAAAATGCTACTTACAACGTATCGCAGTAGAAATTCTACATCGAGTAGAACGCTTCCAGGGCCAGAGAGTCAGGTGCAAACAAGGCCGCCGTTCCCGAGAACAAAAAGACAGCAGGAGGAACGAAAAGACCACCACCAACAGAAGAAATACAAGCACGATTCCAGACCGGAGGACGCCAAGACCAGCCGTCCAGGAACAGAACGGAAAAGACAGCAACCCGACGACTACCACTCCAAGAGGCCAGCATGCTCAGGGCGAAAAAGAAGAAGCAACGTGGACGACACTCGAAGGACCCTAAGGAGACGACTGACGTCGATGAAATCTATAACGTGGGAGCAGTTCTGCCAGAAGAGGATGTCGGAGTTACAATCATCGAAAAATCAAAGATAAGTTAAAAACCTTCTATAACATTTTTTTCTTTTGTTCCGAAATGTTATGCGTAAATACAAAGTTCTATGTTTTGACGGAAGTCAATGTGTCTCGGTTGAGATTTAGTTTTATTTTACTTTATTTAGCTAAGGCAAAAGTATTATTTTCTTTAAGTATAAAATCTAGGAACAAGTAGTTTCTGTTGGTCGAAAGACTAATTCTGTTATGTTAAAGCCAAAATTTGGCCGAAGATAAAAATAACTTCGTATTCGTGTATTAATAACTACTTTAGTTTCAGTGCCTCCAGCTTGGCGAAGAATGAGTAAAGTAAAAATTTATTTTTCTCTTATTCATTTTATGGTAAATTGTAAAAATCATATGTATTAGAATTTTGTAAAGATACGTAAATGCTTGAAAGTTATGTAAAAGTAGAATTTAGTCTAGAAGCATAAAACTTTAGATGCTAAAAGTAAAGGCTCAATAGCACTGAATTCAAATTTAAGTATTAAACTGTAGATAAAATCATGCTTTAGAGTGAAAGCCTGCATGTCTAAGGATAAATGAGAGGGAAGTTAGAATGAATGTGCTTTGCAGGGTTCTCCACCTAGACTTGAATTTTAAGAATGTTAAAGTAGCTCATCGAGTTGTAGAATGTCGAGTAAGGTGTGTCTATTTGGTCGTTGAATTCTAACAAATCATTGTGGTTAGGAGAAGTGTTGCAATACTAAAACACGAATATTCTCGTTTGACACCACAATTGGTGGAGAGCCAGGGTAAAGTTTAATTCATGTTTGAATACTTGAATGTATGTGAATTAAGCAGTAACTAAGGAAAATAAATCGTTCAAAAACAAAAACTTATTCAGTGTCAAGAAAGTATAAATTATAATGTATTTAGAAAGATACTGATACTTATTCCTTCCAGATACTGGAAGGAAGAGAACAGATTGATTGCTGAAGTCCAGGAAAGGTTGCTGTAAGAAGAGAGAATTAAATAAGTATCTACAGAAATTTGTTCTACCTTTTATGAGATAACAGATTTTTTTTTTATCTCAACGAGGCTCTTAAAATTTAGATCAGAATTGTGGAAACTTTCCAACAGGTCGTTTCTAGGACCTGCTTCCAAGTTTACCAAATTCTGGCAGCGGCAAATGTAGGGTTTATATTTATTTTAACTAACATTTATTTTAAGTTTAAACTATCTTTTCTGTTAAACCTTACTTTCCCCTGGAATTGCCAATGCCAGAGTATGTAAATTCTAGTAGAACGCGCAAAGGATTCAAATTGTCAGCGGAAGTAATCTGAGTTAAATAGAAGGGAAACGAGTTCGAACGTGTTCTTTCTTGCTGCACGAGCGTGGAGGTGGCTAGTTAGAAATTGAAGAACCACGCGTTTAGGCCTGTGTGCTTGCCTCGGCAGATTGTTAATTTTTCAACGTAATATTCAGAAGTTTGCTGAATTATCAGCGGTATCTTAGAACGCGGTGAGGTTAGTTACGTTTAGATAGCCTCGTAGTTAGTCACTTGTTATTATTCTTTTTTTAGTTTCTTATTTTTATTTTACCTCCGGGTCGGCGTAGTTTGCGAGCGTCAAGAGCACGCATTTGTAATTTCTAAAGTTGAATGAAAAGGGATTTAAACCCTTCTCAAGAATTTGTCTACTTTCCAGTTCTTAGCAGTCACCACTATTGTTGCGTGCAGGTTGGAAGCGCGCAACATTACAAGGGATATCATTAATTATACTTTGCATTATCATTAATTATACTTTGCTTTCCAGAATTTTTTTGTTTTTTGTATTCTTTTGTGTTCTTTGTTGCTCATTTCACTGATTTTAAGATACTGAAAAGTTTTGAGTGATTTTTTTGGAAACAATGTTCTTAACCTCCTTTATACCATTTGAGTTCTTAAGATTTTGCAAAGGGAAGTTGGTTAATTTATTTATTAGGATCATTAATATTTGAATTAAGGGATATTGCTTATTTCATGGTAATTTTGTTATACGTAATAACTTTTTTTTATGAAGTTGTTCTGCAGAGTAAAATTCTACGCTGTTTTCAAGTTTAAAAATTGGTGTTTCTTTCAGCCATTTTCCCGGTACATTTAAAAGCCAGACGAAGGCTGGCAGCTAAGCTGCTGGTATTTTGTACAAGCTTGATATAAAACTTGTTTTATTAGATTTCCCTCCTTTCCCAACAGCACAAAGTTTCGAGATCTGGACTCATCCGGTGGGTTAATAATTGATTTAGCCACTACAATATTATTACTACTTTCTAATGAACCTTTTTCTAGATTTCTTCATTTCTTCTATAACCCGTTCTCCCTTTTTGTCCTCCTCACTTAAAAACTAACTTCTAAATCTCTCTTTAAAGAACTACCAGTAGGATTCTTCCTCTTCTGGCCTTCCCTCCGTGCTGTATTCGGTTAGTTATTGGGATGTATACCTGTGCAATCTTTAATGAAGCTCCAACACTTTTACCTGTACATGTCTGTACCTAAATGAAACTGGTTCGTTTTGATGTTATACTAGCGAAACACCAAAAAAATCTTGATTTAAATGATGATGATTTAAATAATTTAGCTGGTATTTTAAGGATGAGGATTTATACTAACTGCTGATGATTTTTTATTTAAGTTATCGTGATTATATGTTATAGTGATGAAGAATGTGATTAAATGGGTATGATGGTAATAAAACTTTAGGTGATAGTACTTTGTATTCAGGTGATTTTATTATTTGACGACTTCAATGATGATGGTGTATATGATATATAGTTTCGATTGATTAGTATGGAATGATGATGTGATTTGTGTGATGGTGGTTTATTTTATTCTGACGATGGTGATAGAGATACGATGGTTTAAAATCATGATGTGTTTTGTGTGGTGAGGAATATTTAGATGATTTTGATGATGATATAGATTTGGCTAATGACGATTTTATAGCTGATATGATAGTGATTTATAGAATAGTTTAGAGGGTTTCGGCAGTGAAGACGATGGTTATTTATATTTAGATGCAGCGTCTAACAGTTTCTCCCACCTCAGACAAGATCTCAGTCTGTGTGCTTGTTTCCCTCGTTTTGGAAGCATCTTTGATAAGCTGGGTTGGCGCTTTTTGCTTTTTCTACATTTAGAAAACATTATCATATTTATTTTTATAACCATGGGTACAAAGAAGAAGATGATGTCTATTGAATTACAGCGTGAAATCATAGAAAACCATGAGCAAGGAGTGCGAGTAATTGACTTGGCGATGATGTACGGTCGTAGCACATCAATGATATGTACTGTGCTTAAACAAAAGGAGTTGATAAAGGGAATAACGCCATCTAAGGCCGATAAAATAATGTCTAATTTCTGGACCTCTCTCCGTGAATAGATGGAGAAACTACTGATGGGGTGGGTGAGAGAGAAGCAGCTTCAAGGAGGAACCTTAACATAAAGCATCATATGTGAGAAGGCACGAGCAATTTACGGTTATTTGCTAAAGAAGATCCCACACACTTCTAAAAATGAGGAATCGGAAGACTTGTTTAAATCCAGTAGGGCTGGCTTGACATCTTTAGGAAAAGGACCGGCATTCACTCCGTCGTCAGACATGGTGAGGCAGCTGAGGTTTACATCAAAATGTTTTCCGAACTGATACTAGCCAAAGGATACATCCCCCCAGCAAGTCTTCAACTGTGACGAGACAGTGCTTTTCTGGAAAAGGATGGCGAATAGAACTTACATAACGGCAGAGGAGAAGACGATGCCAGGTCTCAAACCCATGAAGGATAGATTAACTCTAGCAATTTGTGCCAATGAGATTGGCGACTGTAAAATCAAGCCTCTGCTAGTATACCATTCGGAAAATCCCAGAGTCTTTAAGTCATATAATATTTCAAACGAAAATCTGCCAGTTATGTGGAGGACAAATCCGAAGGCGTGGGTCACCAGGAAATTCTTTGCGGAGTGGATAAACCTGGTGTTTGGCCCTTCTGTTAAAAAATACCCACAGAAAAACAACCTACCCATGCAACCCCTTCTCTTCCTCGACAATGCGCCTACTCACCCACCAAATCTCGAAGATGATTTACTCCGAGAGTTCAAGTTTATAAAAGTTCCCTATCTACCACCCAACACCACTCCTATCCTGCAGACCATGGATCAGCAGGTGATTTCTAATTTTAAGGAATTGTACACCAAGCACATTTTTTTGGGGCTGCTTTGAGGTGACGGAGAACACAAACCTTACCCTTCGAGAGTTCTGGAAAGGCCACTTTAAGATCGTCATATGCCTAGGAATTATTGATCAGGCCTGGCTGGGTGTTACAACGAGGACCTTAACCTCTGCATGGAAGAAGCTGTGGCCTGAGGCTGTTGCTGAAAGGGCCTTCGAAGGATTGGAACCCAAAGTGGCATAGGTAGAGGAGCTTGTTTCTCTGGGAAAATCCATGAGTCTGGAGGTGGATGGGAGAGATATGAACGAACTCGTCGAACAACAGTCTCAGGAGCTGACAACCGATTAGTTACACGATCTGTATTTGCAGCAGCATACGTTGGGTTAACGAAAAATTAGTTTTGAAGAGGAGCTAGAGGTGGAGAAGGTTATCCCTACAAGAGATATAAAACAGGTCTTGGGAATGTGGGAGAAAGTTGTAGAGTTCGTGGATAAACATCACCGCGAAAACGTTGCAACTAGTCATGCATCCTTGACACGGAGGAAGAAACAAACCTCCTTGGAAAGTTTTTTTAAACGATCTGCGGGTGGAAATAAGCAGATCATGACGAAAAAAGCGAAGACCAGTGACAAAAATTAAGCGCTAGCGTAGGCACTTCACTTTTTCTTTTAATTATGTTTTTATGGAATATGTATTTGTTATTTATAAATAAATGTTTCTTCTTGTTTTCTTTCTTATTCAAAAACAGTTAAGAAAAACAACTGAGGTAGTGTTCTGGAAGCTGGAACGGATTAATGGCATTTCGATTAATTTCAATGGGGAAAATTGCTTTGAGATACGAGCAATTTGACATACGAGCAAGGTTACGAAACGAACTAAACTCGTATGTCGAGGTACCACTTTACTTAATTATGTAATCGTTAGCAAGCAGATAGTAATAAATAATTTTAAAAGTCTGCTGCTATCAATATATAAATTATGTTGACTAGTATAATTAATTTAGAATTATGCGCTTACATATAATAAGATGATGTATGTTACTACGGATACGTTTTAATATAATACATATATAAGTCTGTGCATATATATGAAATCATAATTCTATTTAAACCAGTTAACTGTTAGAATTACTGAACAACCATGAAAGATTCCCCAAGAATATGTGTAACAATGAACACTTAGTTTAGAAATTAGATTCTATTGTATATTGTTGTAAAAGCCATTGTAAGAGTGAAAATTCTTCATTCTGCCTTAATGCGATTTTTTGCGTTTAATGCGTTGTTTGGAGATTTTATGATCCCGAATTATATTGATGTGATATATTAATACTGCATTTGTAGACATACGTTTTCTGAGAAACGAGTCAAGGCGATTGATTTTTTGTAAAAATTTGGATTTATCCTTATTTTATTGACGTGCACCAGCACTGAATTGAGAATGGCTTGTGCTATGCTTCGATGGATGAAAAAGCGTTCGTAAGTAATGAATATTATGAAAGTTTCAGCATATTTAAATGAATAGTATTAAAAGTATATATTTATTAACATATATCAATAGTTTATGGTGAATATTTCATTATAAATCTCAGGATAGTTTCATTTCTCATTCTATTGCATTTCTATTGCGGTACATAAATTTTTTGGTATACATATTGTAGATTGCATCAGTTATGCTGCGCAATTTATTCCTCGGTATGTTACTTGTAGTGTTATTAGAAATTCCATTATTTTTGTATTTTTTCTGCAATTTTTAGTATCTTATTAAGAAATTTATGTTTTATTTCAAGATGTATATGAAGTTGGTTATATCAAATGTTAAATAAACGTTGTTATTCAGGCAATAGCGTTAGCTTTATCCAGATAGATAAATGCATTTCTTAATGCTCAAGACATAAAGACACACTCGGATAGTAGATTCACTGACTTTACGTTTGTTAAGGGTTATATATATTCATTAAGGGCGTGTTCAAAACAACCATTGACGGGTAGTCTTGGCGTAATTCGGATTCATACCAAGCTTATCCATTTCTCAGGGCAATAATTTTCGTTATTTTTGCTAAATCATTTACGAAAATATAATTTTCCGAATGCTGAACTCTTATGCATGAAAAGACAGAAGTTAAGATATTTGTTTTGCAATTTGATGCAAGATTCTTATTATTAAAACACTGATGTATATGTTCTTAATTTAAAACTCTGCCAGTATATAACATTATATAACATTATTGTGTTATCACCATTTATAGATGTAGCTTGCTGCACAGCCTGCTGAATACATTTTACTTTCTAGCTATCTACAATTACATCATGTTGTTTCGGTATGAAAAGGGGCGAAGTATTCATTACTTAATTACATTTAAAGATAATTAATTAAATTTTTCTGATTTTGATATCTATATTATATAGACAGGATTACTGATAAAAAATTTCAGAAAATTGTAAATGAAGAAGTAAATAGAAAAATTTCGTTCAGGTATTGTGAGATGCTAATATAAACTTCATACATTTTACTAGAGGGCTGTTTCCAAAGCAAAATCTTTACTATATATGTCTACGAGCTCTATGTATACAGTGTGTTGCTCAAAGTAAACTTCCTGCATTGTGAAGAGTACTACGTGTATGTCTTGATGCGTTCATGAGAAGCTTGTTCCCTCGTATACGCTCTGCCACTTCGAACAAAAATTGTCCGTAAACTGCAGCGTCTTGAGTTGTTTATATAGGTTATTGAGCTGTTCTGTTATTTCCTGTCGAATCTGACGATGACGCGGAGAGTCTTGTATCCTTCGTTTACTTGCTACTTCTTCTATTCATCGCGCATGGTCTGTTGACGTTCCACTTGCCTAATGGGCCTGCGTTTCCCTTCTGCTTCCCTTTCCGGAGCACGCAGTGTTTCTTGGTTTTCTGAATGTCTTTTGTGTTTTCTACTAGTTTCTGATACAGTTTGAGCACGCGAAGTTTCTTGAGTTGCTGCTTGTCTGCTGGAACTCCTATTCGTTTCTTCTTCAGTTTCTTGAATGCGTAAGCTGTCTTGTCACTATGCTTGCCTGCTGAGTTTCTAGTTGTGTCTTCATTCATTTTTGAAGCTCGCAAATTTTATTGTACTTGCCTGTTGAGTCTCCTAGTGTTTTTTACTTCATTTTTCTGTAGCTCGCTGTAGCATTTGTGCTCTCTTCTTGCGTTCAGAAATTTTAGTAAATTGGAAAAAAAAAATTATTTAACTGTAGTAAAGTAACATTGCATCTAAAATACGTTAAATATCTACAGATGTTTAAACTTCTACTCAGAAAGTAAGTATACAATAAAAGAAATTAAATTTTTATAAATAAATTTAGAATAGCATAAAATGCATAGAAACATTTGATTATGAAGAAAATGTATTCATTCTTTCCAAGCAACCAGCGATTCGTAAATACATTTTTCTTGCCAACTCAGGAAACAAAGACCTTTGACACTTCAGGTAATACATTGGAGGTTATGATTTAAATTTATTTCAATATAACAAATTTTCAAAATCTCAATAAAGGAATTAACGTAGCGATAGCATATCGTGTCACGTATCCAAAGGTGAAACATAAAAGTTGCCAAAAGCAGCTATTCATTTAAAATACTGATATTAACGAAAGATTTTCGACATACAATGACGTTATATGGAATCACGTGCTTTCTTCAACTTCAGAATATAACCGTAAATAATAATAACAATAAGTTTCACGTTTGGCAATACTATTTATTTCATATTTTTTTTAACTTAAAAATATCTCTTAAAGAAAGTCTACGATTTGAAAGTGAGAAGGGCCAACATTTTTCCAAGTAAAGCATTTTGATGTCCAGTGCGCTAGACTTCGGCCACTTTAAAAAATAAATACGAAAAATTACCGTTTTCCGAAATTTTATATAATATCTCGAGTGATAGTCGTAGGAAGATAACAATAGTCGGAAAGTTTTACCAAGAAGTTTTGAAATCCGGGGGTACCTCCTTCCAAACTCAAACTCCCCGTTCCGGAGATATGATGTTACGAAGATAAAAACAAAGAGGCAAAAATCCACAGATATTTATATTGTTGATTCCTGTTTACAATATTCAATTTCCTTTAAAAGCATTAAGCTTCATTTAAATAAAAGGAAATTAAATTCAGGCATTTTTATTACCTTTCAAGCTTTTATTGTATTTTTAAATATTCTTTTTGTCACAGTTGCGCAAGTTTTCCTCGGCGTCATTAGGAGCCTTAGGTCGAAGACATTTAAGAATCATTGCTGTAAATAATGATCATATGATAAATTGCAATACATATGAAGGAAAGGAAAGTATACATATGAAGGAATAGGAAGTGTGCCATTTATAAAGCTTAAATTTTGCTAGATTTGCAGGTTTTTCGCGCTCGCATTTTACGTGCTTCTTAAGAATCTCTGGAAATAAAATGGGAACTTTCATTGACTTGTTGCCAATCTAATTGGAGAAAAAATTTATTCTTTATAGGGATACTTGCGGGAGGTAACCGTCGAGCAATCTTCTTGTATCTGCCTCGTCCCATCCTGTTTGTTATTTTATTAAAACGTGTTTGGAAATTATTTCCCTCATTGCAAGGTTTGATTTCAGATGATAGATGTCAATCAGACCTTATAATATAGCATCTTGAGCTGCTGGTGCCAGCAACTTTATTTCCTTTTCTACCTGTATATCCTCATAATGGAATTTAGGCTAATAAGACGAATATTCATTTCCATATTTATTGTTTTTTAAAGATTTTGAATAAGTAAAGATATTTTACAACATAGAGCGTTTACAAATCTTTGACAATCTGTAAAAATGTTCGCAAACTGTAACTTACTACTTTTGACAAAAAACGTATAAGTAATCATTTATTAAATTAATGAATTCAAACATATGAACATATATATTTAATAAAATAAAAATATTTCAGCGCAAATAATTATCGAAGTCTATTTGAAGAAGAAGAAGGAGAAGCAGAAATGTACTATAGCGAACAATTACTAGAAGAATTGGATCCCCAATGTTTAAGATTGCAATACGTGTCGGAGACGTAAGTCTTTTCGGAAAAAATAATAAAACAAAACATAATGTTTCCGGTCCAGTTTAATTATACATTTAATAATTTTTTGACAAAAACGCTGGTCTGGAAAATAATGCGTTTTCAGATTTATAATGCTTAAAGTTTTTTCCATTCCTTCATTACAAAAATAGATTATAAATGTTTAAAATGGAAAATTACATTGTGAAGAATTCATATTTATTGTAATACCTTTTGATTATAAGGAAACTTTATTGCATTAACTAATGAAATATCTAAACAGAAAGCTAATATACAAAATACACGTGTTTATACGGCCAGTTTGTAAAATTTGTGAATGAGAAGTAAATGTCAAATAGTTGATATAATTAGAGTAACAAAGACAAAAAAGACTTTATGTTTATAAATAATATGCATATATATATATATATATATGTATGTAAAACAAATTAAGTAAACACTGAAATCCATCCCATACTCTATTCGGAACAAATCTAATATAAATTGTTCTCCTCACCTCTTTCTGTTAGACTATATATTTCTAGATTTACAGAGATTTATGATATTATTTAGCTCGAGTTTTGACAATGTACTCATCAAACATAATAAAAATTTCGAGATTCTAACTTTTCATTGCAATTATTGTTTTTAATATGTAATATTAAATGATTTTGAATTAATAGCAAATTAAAAAAAATTAATTAATTATAATATATGTTTATGTAGATATATATATCCCCATCACATGATTTTTACATAAAGATGATGACTTAGCTAAGTGGGAATATAAAATTTCCTGAATCAAATATTTCTCTTACTAAACCACAATATTGTCCAACTATGCACATTTTTTCTATCTCTGTCACCGCTGACACGGCGTCGTACTACTTTATTCCTATTCGAACAATATGAGAAATATAAATATTCTAGAAATAGGTAAGTTTGGAATTTCAAATGAACTGGGGCCGAAAATGTGAATTGAAATAAATCTGAATATTTTATCTTATTCATCTGCCAAATTTGCTCTGTATTATAGATCAACATTTGCGATCAGAATTCCTAACATTAATTCACACACACACACATATACATATATATCTATATATATATATACGTTTATCGTATATATGTTACGGTGAAACACCGAAATCTGGAGAATGTCGACTTTCACCGGTGAATGTCAACATTCACATAGTCGCTTGTTGTATGTCCGAAATATTTTCAAATACTCTTATTTCTGACTTACACCGGTATATGTCGACATTCACCATCTACTAATGGTATATATATATATATATATATATATACATATAATCGTTTATTGCAATGCATTGTTGGAAACGCTTTCCTGGCGCCATAGTGACGAGAGACAACACAAGAAAAATAGGGTACGAACAGTGTAAAGATATTTGTTTGTTATTCTTAGCGCGGCGGAAACTAAGAAATAAGAACAAAAACATTGGATCGTCATCAAAAAAAGTATTCGAAAGTTCCTTCGGGAAGTATCCTAGACATGGGTTTGGTAGGGGTAGTCCAGTGCATTGTTCAGCAAGATCACGAGCCCTCACTTGCATTATCACTTCCTCTAGGGTACGTCAAAACATTAGTGCACGAAACCCCGTTAGAACTCCAACAGGAACTTGTGGCACATATCGTGTCAGCTGCTGGGAAAGTCCTGGGGGTGCACGGTATTTTCCAGAACATCTTATGTTCGATGTGCGAGAGATGTGTTACCTGCATCAGGGTTCAGGTCGTAATTTCGAAGAATTTCATTAAAGGCCATAAGTGTCTAATTTTGTTCCTATTTTTTAATTTCTCTTGTGCTAAGCATAACTGGTGTCCGTTCTTTCTTGTGTTTCGTGTTGTTTGTACCGACCAGGAAAGTGTTTTCGGTCATGTTTTGCCATTTCATTTTTCGTCGTCGTCGTCTCTCTCATATATGTGCATAATTACCTATGACTCAAGTGTTACTACTATATCATGAAATTTACAAACATAGTGTTTAAAATGCTACATATCCCCATCCGAAAATATCTTTTTTTTTCTCTTGCCCTTCAAATAAGAAATGTGTGTCCTTCATTGTATAACCTCCTGGAACTTTAATTCTTCTTTTTTCGAGGACTATGGAGAAAATATTTCAGTATAGGCAGCTGTCAATATTCTAACATTACTTTTTAAAAGCCATTAAAGTGTAGCCGAAACGCTCAGAAAGGCTTAATTCGCTTAGGATTTAGGAAATACATTTTGAAAGACTTAGCAAATTTTACTTCAATAAATTTAATGGAACAGGCAAAAGAAATTACAGGGAACAATAAATATAGGAGAAAACAGATATTTCTTTTCCTAATTTGTTTTAATTTGTTTGATTTCTTTTTTTCTTCCTGTATAAATAATTAAAACTTTAAGAATGCAACTGAAGAATGAGAATAAAATTTTCAATTGAAAACGAATGGTGGCAAAAATCCTAGTGCTCCTCTGCTGTACCACGAAATAGACCAGCAATATATTCCGAATTTGGAATAACGAGAAAAAATTTGAAACCTTTGCAGCCAGCGATGCAAAGAGATTGATCTGACAGGAAGATGACTTAAATGAGGAAACTCGGAGATAATTTAATGAGGTGTCAGGTTACCTCTACTAGGATAATAATAAGAAAAGGTTAAAATACAAAATACGTAAGTAAATTATACAAAAATTGAAGAAATTTAATATATCTGGCATGCGTAAGAAATAGTAATTGATTCAAAAATGTAAATGAATCCAAAGCTTTCAAACTTATACTCGTTTATATACAGATTTTGCTGATTCAGAAAGTACGTTACTTGTATATCTTCTAAAATGCTTTTTCCAGACTTTGTTTGTAGTTGTTTCATTTTTCATTTCAGTTTCATTTTTTCCTCCTATTTTGCAATTTTCGCCATTCTTTCCCTCTGCTTCTAAGCCACCTGTTTATTAGTACTATTATTTATATTACAACTTATGTAAAAATTAAGTAAGGAAAAGTAAGGCACTAAAACTTTGCAACTTATTACGCTCTACGTGAGATTCATTGTGGTCGCTAATTGCATACAAATCATGCCAAATGCTTTAACTCTTTCGCATCGAGGGACGACCAAATCTGTTTTCAATAAACATCGAAAACGCCCGTGTTTACGAATTTGTCTTGGAATAGTTTTCCTTTCCCCCTCCGGTTTCATCCATTGTGTGCAGTTTCACCTTAGGGCCGGTTTGCACCTGCGAACGTCAATAGATTTCCGTTTTTCTCCTTTATTTGCTTCAAAAGAATGATTGACATGTCTTTTAACAACTCGCGAAACCAATGAGCCATACATACTAACGTGGAGGGGAAAGAACTAGGTAGAAAATAAACGAGGCGTTGCGGCGGTTTGCTGTTGCCTGAATGGACGGGCGTTTCGGGCGACTTCGATGCGAAAGAGTTAATTTCTCTGCTTGGCTTTAGGTCCTAACAACGAAAACTGAAAATTCGCCCTTTGTAGAAAAACATTCTGTCAGGCAATGAATCTACGGTTAGATTTTTCCCTATGAAACTGAGCCAAAAGTGTTATATAGTATCTAAATATGGAAGTGTTGTACATGTTAAACGTGATCTTCGTTGCATTACTTTCACTCTTTTACTACTGAAATAAAGAGATACTGATTATTTTGTAGATTGGAAAACCCTCCTTGTGATCATGAAAAGGAGCAAAAACTGGAAAACGAGAAAGAACTAGAAAAGAAGCGAGAACAGGAAAAGATGCAAGAGCTGAAAAAGAATCAAGAGCTGAATAAAAAGGAAGAACAGGAAAAGAAGGAGAAACTGGAAAAGAAGCAAGAACTGAAAAACAAGAAAAAACTGGAATTGACACAAAAACGAGAAAAGAAGCAAGAACTGAAAAAGAAGCAAAAGCTGGAAAAGATACAAAAACGAGAAAAGAAGCAAGAACCGGAAAAGATACAAGAATTGGAAAACATACAAGAATTGGAAAATAAGCAAGAACTGAATAAGAAGCAAGAGCAGGAAAAGAAGCAAAAACTTGAAAAGAAGCAAGAACTGAAAATGAAACAAGAGCAAAAACTTGAAAAGAAGCAAGAACTGAAAATGAAACAAGAGCAGAAAAAGAAGCAAAAACTGGAAAAGAAGGAAGAACTGAAAAACAAACAAAAACTGGAAAAGCAACAGAAACTAGAAAAGAAGCAAGAACTGAAAAAGAAGCAAACTCTGGAATGGATTCAAAAACTAGAAAAGAAAGAAGAACTAAAAATTCAGAAACAACTGGAAGAGATACAAAACAAGTAAACAAAGAAGAACTGAAAAGGCAGAAGAAACTGGAAAAAATGCAAAAACTAAAAAACAAAGAAGAACTGAAAAAGAAGAAGAAACTGGAAAAAATGCAAAAAATAAAAGACAAAAAAGAACTGAAAAAGAAGAAGAAACTGGAAAAAATGCAAATACAGGAAACGAAGCAAGAGCCGGAAAAGATGCCAGAACTGGAAAATATAGACGAGTCAGAAAAGACGCAATACCTGGAAAAGAAGCAAAAAACGGAAAAGAATACAAATCTGAAAAACAAGCTGGAACCGGAAAAGAACTGTCAAACCCGAAAAGGAAACCGGATGAACTGCGAAAAGAGCCAGAACTGGATAACGACTGTAGAACGATTGATTTAATGACCAAACGAAGCAAGAACCGGAAAAGAAAAATAGAACAAATAAATCATATACCACTGCAAATAATAGCACTGCAAACATTAAATATCAACGTCAAAAAAGTAAACACCCTTCTTCAAGGGGGCCTTGCAATACACTGTCATAATCCAGAAGATATAGAAAAAAATCAGTTATAACCTCATTGCCAAAACAGTTGCAAAAGATATAGTTAACATAAAATTTCCTGAAGCCAGAATACCAAAATGCACAATTCATAGTATTCCAAAAAATTTCAACTCTGATGAACTGATTCAAATTATCGCCCGAGAAACATAATATTTCCGAGCTAAGACCTTTATTTAAACTGAATGATCAAAATAATAAATGGATCATAAAATGTCACGGTAAAACTTTCCAAAATTTTATGAGTAAAAACAAATATATATTGGATGGCGCACCAATAAAATAACCGAGTTTACCGGTGTACGCAGATGTCAAATCTGCCAGGATTTCTCCCATAAGACAAACAAACCAAAATGCTCATTCTTCATCGGAAATTATCATGTTTCTTGCGTTCTTCCCAAACTCCGTACTGCATAAACTGCTGGATTAACAATGAAATGTATGAAGCAAACTTTGAGTGTAAACATCCAGCTTTAGCTATTTCCTGGTCCACATATCAAACAGAAGTTAGACGAGTAAAATCCAATACATATTATCAACAATAATACAAGATCCTTCAGGCTATATATAGACCATTTCCATCAATAAAAAGAATAATAATGTCATCCGCTTTCTCAAAATAAATCTTCAAAGAGAGAAGACCGCCACCGACCAACTAAGTCAGTATCAAGTAGATTACCTGGCAGATTTTATTATAACACAAGAATCTTATTGCATCCCTGGCAAAGTAGGAAGAATTCCAAATAACTGGACAATTATTCAACGTCATGCTTCAACCGGTGTTTTATCTCCTCGTACAGCTATATTCATTCCAAACAATAAATGGAATTCTACAATAAGGATTAATAATCGATATAATCACAATTTCAATCAATACTAATGCATCTCAGCTTCTTATTACTAGTATCTATATATCTCCGTCAAAAATCCAAATCTAACCTTATCCATACTAAATGAAATCTTACAACAATAATAATAGTCCGCATGTTGTTAGTGGAGACTTTAACTCCCATAGTACTTAATGGGGATACTTACAAACCGATCACAGAGGAGAAATACTTGAAGAATTTTTAAATGCAAACAATCTCATTCTACATAATCATTTTACTGACCGACCTACCTTTGATAATACCTACAATAAAGATTGGACTGATCTTCTTATTTCTACAACACATCTTGATAATAAAATTAACAACAGATCAATACTAGATCAACACTGAATCTGATAACAAATATATCTCTTTTGATATAACTGAATATACGTCCTTTACTGCACTTACAAGATATAAAATCAATAATAACAAAGAAAGGAATTTCAACAAAAGTGCAATTCAATTTCAAATGACTTTCTAAATTCTATTATTCTGTGTACAACAAAAACAGAACTTAATAATATTACCAAAGAACTTATCAGAAAGTTTCAAGATACCTAAGAACGTACCTTCTTCAAAAGATCATCAATTCCCATTATAAAAATCAACTGGTGACGAAAGAACTCCGCAAAGAAACACACAAAACACGCGCATTACGAAGAAAACTCAAATCATCGCAAACTGATGAAGAACGACTCAACCTACTTCAAAAATACAAAAAACGAAAAGCCTCATATAAAAAGCAAATAATATCTGAAAACATTAAGCATGGTGCAACTATTGTTCAAACAACCAGGATACGTATGGCTCATTGTACAAAATTGAAACCAAGAAAATCTTCCACCCAACGCAACTTACAGTCACTAATACGGGAAATAATGATAAAAATGTTACGAAGATCACTTTAGAAAACATCCTAGATGTTATTCTACCAAACGAAAGCATATATGATGATTCAACTGAACAAAGATTAATTCGTTTTAATCTACTTCCACGAAAATGATATCCCATTTACATCCATGAAACTCAATCGAATTATTGAAAAACTCAATAACAAAAATGCTCCTGGACCAGATAGAATCTGCATTCAAATTATACATAAAAGCTCTTGGAGAAATTCTTGAACGTTGTATTATAGGAAGACTTGAATACCAATTTCAACATCAAAATTTCATCAAGGAAAATCAGTATGGATTTAGGCAGCAAAAATCTACCATTCATGCAACCAGTGCAGTCCTAAATCAAATCGATGTTAATAAAATCAATAACCTACACTCCGCAATAATCAGCTTAGATCTTGAATCAGCCTTTGATTCATTATGGCGGCCTTCAATTAAAGAAGCACTTAGAAATATTGAATGTAATTATAATATCTATCAAATAATCAATAATTTCCTTGATAATCGCCATAATCTCATTTTATATAATAATACTTTAATCAGAAGAAAACAAGTTCGTGGATGTTCACAAGGCGCATGTATGAGCGCAGAATTATGGAATATTACATTTAATAAAATTATAAAAAGTGCCTGGCTTCCTTTTCCTAAAATTACTGCTTTCGCCGATGATGTCGCATTTGTTATCAGTGGAAGGTCCTACTTAATCCTTCGAAGAAATTGTCAAGAAATAATAGCCATATTCCAGCAAAAATGCAAGAAAATTAAACTTGAAATTTAATCCTTCAAATCTAGAATCATGACAAATAATAAACCTGGATAAAATCTTACTAAGCAACTTTCTGTTAAAATAAATGGCGAAAAAAATCAAGCATACTAAATCAATCAAATACCTAGGAAATTATAATACATGAAAACAACATCTTATCGAATATCTGAAAGAACTTAAAATTCGCACACATTCTATAAGTCAAAATCTTCGACATGTGCATGGCACAAACTGGGGTTTAAATCGCCATATCACCAAATTACTATATCGTACAGTAATAACCAAATTGATTACCTACGGCTCTGCCATCTGGGCATTCTCTATAACCACAAGAAAAAAAAATTCTTACCTCAACACAACGACAATTTAATCTTAATATTTCCAGAGGCTTTCGAAATACCTCCAGTACTACTCTTAATATCTTCGCTGGAACTATTTCACTCCATGTCGAATCCATTCAGGAAGCAATTGATTCTACAATATATGAACTTCGCCATAATATTACTTATAACAAAACCATATACATCACAGAGGATTACAAAATGTGCCCTGCTCCTTACAATAGACATCTCCTGCTGTATCACACACAAAAATAAAAACAGCAATAAACACTAAAACTAAAAAAAATTCAATTGAAGTATTTAATTATAGAATCAAATATCAATACTGACCGTCAATCTACCATCTATGCTATCTCTAACCCAGAAAATCAGACTTCTATTGTTTATGACATCAATAACCTCTCTAAAACAACAGATAATTTAAAAATTCATATATCATGGATAAGAGGCCATAGTAGAAATGCCGGTAACTTAACATTTGACAAACTTGCAAAGAAGCTGTTCCTAATCAAGAAAGCAATTTTCTATATACGAAATTTCCCAAATCTTATCTTCGACTGCCCATAAAAGAACAAATTACCCAAATATGCCAAGAACAATGGAATAACGCATCTACAGGTCGATGAAATTACTAGTTCTACCCCTATTGCAATACTGACACCAAGAGTACATAATCCTTTTTAACATGTAATATTACTGGCCATGGGCCATATCGTGTTTATTTTCATCAAAGAAACTTAATAGACACTGACTTCTGTATATGCTGCTAGAAAGGAGACAGTGATCACTATCTTTTCTCATCTCCTCTCAAGAAAACGTTTCATATTCGCGCACCCAGAAATATTGATATATAATTCAAAAGAACGATCAGCAAACTTCAACATCTTCATTCTAATATGAAAGAAATTCACCAAAACGTGACACAATTGGATTAAATCTATGCAGAGTAACCCCATCTACAACAGACGAAATATAACAAAATATTTAATTTTCACCTTTGTAGAATTTTAAGATAATTATCGATCTTTGTCACAAATACTTATTTGTACTGATCGTAATAAAAAAAGCCTTGCAAAATCCATAATAAACAGAATGAAATATAAAAATTGAGTCGTCAGAGTAAACTAGAACTGAAAAGGTGAGTCATGATATTGATTTGCTGTGTCATGACAAAAATGAGCTATGAATATTGTATGAGTCATGTAAAATATATGAACTTAAACGAGAAACTTTTTATGATCTCTGTAATCATGAACACTTTAGTCACTTATGAACTCTGCCTAATGAATACTGAAAACTATTTGTGATCATGAACTCTAAAATACAATTTTATTCTCTTCTACATGTTATACTTCTTGTTTATGTGAGTATCGTTTGCTTCATTTTATTGTTGCAAACAGCGTAAATTCCTTTTGTTTTTCTTCTTTTAGTTTTGAACTTTATGTGTGGCAACAAGATAATTGATTGATAGAATTGTGTTTGTGACAGCCATGTAGAATGGCTCGCTTATTTTGTATCAATTATTTTGCATCGCTGACAAGTGTAATTTAATAAAAGTGTAGGAATACAGTCCATTTGTTGATTGATTATAGTTTGTGAAACATATTAAGTTTAATTAGAACATATATTGTTGGTCAAAAGTCTAGCCGGAGAGCTAGTGAAGATAGTGACTGTTCTAAGTGTATTCTAACAACGCAATATGCATATGGTTTGTGAAAATTATCCACTTTGTGAGGTAAGTGGATTTTGAACAAAAATTCGTTTAATTTGTTGTTAAATTTTAAGAACAATGTTGTAATACAGCATAGAATTCGATTTCATTTTAATAATAGTGTTAAGTGATTTAAGAACAATTTCTGTTTTTGAATTGATCAATTATGAGTGAACTTATAACTTTTAAAACAAAAAGAGCGGTCTTACGCAGGAGTGTTACTAATTATGTAAAGAAAATTGAAACTATTTTAACTGCAGATGAAATTAATTTAATAGAACTAGAGGAATGTGTCGAATTATTGAAACAAAAAGAAACTGAGTTAAGGAAGCTTGATTCTGAAATCGAAAGTTTAATTACAGATACTAAAGAATTAGAAAACGAAATAGATAATGTTCAGGAGTACACAGATAAAATTTATTTGTGGAAATTTAAAGGTGAAAAAATATTAAAAAATCAAAATAATAAAAATAATTCTAATAGTGTAATTTCAGAACAGGTTCTTGACAATATTAAATTACCCAAGTTAACATTACCGACTTTTGGTGGTAATATTACAGAATGGATAGCTTTTAAAGATCTTTTCAGTGCTTGTGTAAGAAATAATACAAATTTATCTAATGCTCAAAAATTGCAGTATTTGAAGGCTTCGTTGAAAGGTGAAGCATATCGCATTATTCAAACCATTCAAATTTCGGATTGTAATTTTGAAATAGCATGGAATCTGTTAGACGAAAGATATTCAAATAAGAGAGAACAAATTTTTGCATATATTAAACGCTTTTTGAGTTTACCAACTATTCAAAATGAATCAACATTTGCTATTTTAAATTTAGTTGACAATATTAATGAAATAATTCGTTCTTTAGAAGTATTGAATCAAACCATTGATAATTTTGGTGACACTTTAATGACTTATTTAATTTTGCAAAAATTAGACCCTGCTACAAAATTATGGTGGGAACGTCAGTTAAAATCTAATGAAATTCCAAAACTTACGACTTTAATTGAATTCCCAAAAAACTATGCAAGAACACTTCAAAATAGCAAATCAACAAGTAATAAGGTACCTAAATCTGTGTTTCAAAATAAGAATAATGTTCTGGTTGCTACTTTGGGTTGTGGTTATTGTAAAGAAGATCATAGTTTAGCCAAATGTTCGAAATTTCTAAATTTATCGGTTCAGCAAAGGATAGAATTTGTAAAATCTAATCGTTACTGTTTTAATTGTTTATCTAATATGCACTTGCTCAAAAAATGCAAGAGTTTAAATACATGTCAACATTGCTTTAAGAAGCATCACAGTATTTTGCACATTGTAAATAATTCAAAGAATAAAACTCAGTTAAACAGTATATCTCCGCCTACGCAATCTATCATTAAAAGAGATGAATTAACGAGTCCTAAGGACGTTTCAGCCACAGTTTGTGCCTCTCATTATGATTCGAATGCAAAAGGTAATCAAACCAGTCACATTTTATTGTGTACTGCTTTAATAAAAGTTCAAAATTCTAAGCAACAATTTGTGAAGTGTAGATGTTTATGTGACACTGGATCTCAGAGATCATTTATTTCAAGGGATTGTGTGAAGAAATTAGGATTACGAGTGAAAGATAATTCCATTTCTGTATCATGTTTAGGAGAATTTAATACTATAAGTAATGGGGAAGTCGATTTAGTATTCACTTCTCATTTTAAAAGTGATATTCGTGTATCAACATCAGCGTTTGTACTGGACAAGGTGACAGATAACATTCCCTATGTATCTTTGCCATCAATCATCTTCGATAACTTCAGTGATTTACAATTAGCTGATCCATTACTTTACAAGTCACAACCAGTTGACATTTTATTTGGAGTAAATGTATTTCTGCATTTAATGACGGGAGAAATTGTCAAACGTGGTCCTGATCTACCATTTGCTCTAAATTCGAGGTTGGGATGGATAATTTCGGGTACTACAAATTTTGAATCTACAGATTTTGAGCCAGTATATGTAAATCATTTGAATACAAACACAGATGAGCTAGTAAATTCTTTCTGGGAGTTAGAAAAGTTTCCAAATGTACAACCTTCAACAAATGAAGAAAAACTTTGTGAAGAACATTTTAAAAACTCGCATTTTAGAGACACATCAGGTCGTTATTCAGTTGCATAACCATTCAAACATAATAGAGATATTCTAGGTGACTCCCGTGAAGTGGCGTACAGAAGATTTCAATACTTGGAGAAGAGGCTGTTATCTATGAAAGAAATTTACAACCAGTATATTCAGTTTATGAAAGAGTACTTTTCACTAGAACACGTAGAATTAGTGCCAGATACAGATTATGAATTAGAGAATAAACACTATTATATCCCACATCACTTCGTGTTGAAGGACTCTAGCTTAACAACAAAATTGAGAGTTGTTTTCGATGCGAACCCTAAAACAACCACAGGTGTTTCTTTAAATGATACACTAATGATAGGCCCAAAAATACAAGATGACTTAATTTGTATTTTACTAAGATTTAGACTTCATAACATTGCAATAACCGCTGATATTAAAATGATGTACAGACAGATAAAGGTTCATGAAAAAGATAGAGATTTTCAGAGAATATTATGGAGAGATAGCCCATATAAGCAAATACAAGTTTGTCGTTTGAAAACAGTTACATATGGAACTGCAGCTGTTCCATATCTTGCAACCAAAGTTTTGAGTCAGTTAGCGATTGATGAAGGATTGAACTTTCCAAAGGCAAAGAATATAGTTTTAACCCATCAACGAGCCCGCCTCTCGGAACGAAATGCTTCGAAAACGGTCGCGTTGTCAGACAACAAACCCCTCCAAAAAAAATCGCTTTCGTTTTCTGAAATCTCTCTAAGATGGCCCAGCCTAAGGCAGTATGTTTGCTTCCCCTTAGTGTGATGGATAAGCCATAAAATTGCTTTCCCGCTATTGAATGCCAAGAAGTAGTTGTTCCGTTTAGTTTCGTCTCCCTCCTCTTTCTTTGTACTAGTAGCCTGTAGACTTGTTTCTTTTAACATGTGACTGCCGAATTTTCCGAAATCTTTTTAAATTTTAGCTTCCAAGCTTGTGAACATTCAATTATTCGACATGTTTTATTGGGCAGTATTTTAAGAAAGATCATTATTTATTTTGTTACACAATGTTTTTACTATTTACTTATCTATTTTATTTAGTTTTAGTAAACCAATTTATTTTGGGAAACTAAATTTTAATCCATTCTTTTACCGACTCAGTTTTCATCACATTATAAGTCCATACATATTTACGATGAGAGTACAATATTTATCAGAAATTTTTGGAAAATTTCGCATATGCATTTATACTTTAGCGTTGAATTTTTTCCACAAGTTGTTCGTTTACTGTCGAGCTCATCTTCGTCTTTTCAGCGTGGAATTGGCAAGCATAATCTTCTTAATATTTTTCGGGATTTTATAGCAATTTCTAGAATTTTGGCGGTTTTCTACAAATATTTTGGTAAGTTTAGCTATTATACAGTTGCTACTAATGTAAAATTTAAAGCCAAAAATGTATTCCTTCGTTGATTTGAGAGATCGCATTTCGAATTTAAACGGAAGTTTAAATGAATTTGATACAATCTTACCCCAGACTAGAATTATTTCTCTGTGTTGGATGGATTTTTCTCACTTTTCTGCATTTGATACATTAAATTCATAAAGCAGACACTCACAAATAGAATTTAAATAAATTTATTTAAATAAATTTATATTTTCATTTAAAATTTGTCATTATTAGCACCTCCCGCAGTTTTATGCAATCATAGGATTTTCCGAATTCTATTAGGTCGTTAACACAATTTCAAGGCATAATAGAAAAGTGATAATATGGAAAGACTATGTCTTGAGTACCAATAGCCAAGTATTTGTAATTAAATAAAATAATATTGAATACCAGCCGCTTTTTTATTTATTTTTAGTCATATAACAAAAGATAAACAACAATACTATTACATCTAAGAATTATTTAGTAAATTATTTTGCTAATGTTTTATGAATGAGGAAACACGATAAAAATGTTTTAATGATTGAATTCACCGTTAAAAATCAAACAAACCCCAAAATTCCTTTTTCCCATAACTTCGTAAAATGTTTTGATTAAAATCGTAATAAGATTTGAATGAGTTTTCCAATTCTGTTTTGAGTGATATAAATATTATTAAATTAGGATATAAATATTAGGATATAAATTATTATTAGTAATAATTTTTGTATTATAACTTAGCAGAATATCGTTTATCGTTAAAAATTATATCTAAAAGAATTAAATTTTGAAAAAGAATAAAAAATATAATTAACTGTTCCATTTTCTCCTCTATGCATCTATTTATATAAAAAAGGAATCTAGCTAGGGAATTTACGACTTGTATATGAACTAAAAATTGGTATCTTGACATAACTTGTCAGAGCATAAAAAGCTTATATTCTGTGATATTAGTGTATTAATCATACTTCTGTATCCGTAAATGCAGTTTATAATTACTAAATATTTATTTTATAATATGCTTTTATAATATGCAGTTTATAATATGCTAATATAATAGTAATATAATTAGCATAAGTATCATAATGGATTTTATTAAAACGACGAAAACTGAATGCATGATCCTAGCATTATCAAAGTACGGCTTTTTATCTCGTTAAGAATTGCTTGGTTCGTAACCAACACGAGTTTTAATTTTGAAATGTTATTCCAAATAAAACAGGAAGCGTTAAACTATATGCATTTTAAACAGTTCTACTTTTTTTTGGAAGGGAACCTGACCTCCGCAGGCTAACTGACACTAAGGTCTCGAAAGACTATTTCTAGTCAATAGAGTTTTTTCATTCTAGAAATACTCATTATCTAGAGCTATCTTTTTTTCTAACCATTGTAAACTACAGATATAGTTGGAAAAAATTCTCATTTTACATAATTTTCGGATAATTACATTTTACGTTAAATAATTTTAGATTTTGATTAACGCAATCGATGAATATGGCAGAATAATAGTTTGTTGTAAACATTGTAAATTTCAACGTTTTTTAAGTAAAGTTTTTAAGTAAACCAAACCAAAGATTATTAAATTAGTCTTATAATGTTTACTGTTTGGTTTTCAGTGTTCTGAATTTGCATTTTAAAAAACATAATTTAAATAATCTTTCTTTACGCTAGTCGCTTTTAAAATGTTTACCTATGTAAACACTTACTAATGTTTAATGTAGCAACTTTGTATGTACTTAACGAAAGACTTAGAGGAATTTATAAAGAAAACTAGTTCACATGAAAAAAATCGCGAAATCTTCCCTACAGCCAACGTATTGACCCGAAACCAAAACCAGGTCAAAATACTTATGATCATCTCTTTTATCCACATAGCCATTGGTAAACTTTTCAAACTTATACTTGTTCTTATTGCAGTTATAAACAGAAATGTGAACACTCAGATACTGCCGCTTGTTAAAGTTAGTACAGTCTGCGGCTGATTCTATATCTGCCGAGGTGTTTTCGAAAAAAACTTGAAAGATAATAAATTATGTTACCTGCTGAGTCATCGAAATATTATATATTTGTTTATTGAAACTGAAAATTTTATAATTTTCTATAAAACTGCAATGGAATTATTGCATTGAGTAATCTTCAGTGTGACGTAATTAGTGTCCTAAATATAAAAGTATGCAAAAATCAAATTGGAAATTACAGCAAATCAGTCCCTAGAAATATGCTATGCCTGTATTAATCTAGTAGCAATCAATTATTCATGAACATTATAGTATGCATGCCATATAACAATTTGTCAGCAGTACAGGAAACAATTTCGATATGCGTGCCTTTTCTTTTAACATAGTTTTTCTTCGTTACTTTTAAGATAAACATATAACTTGAAATAGTTTTTCTTCCTCCAGCTTTCACTTATTTATATCTTAAAATATCTCCACTAAAATCAGAGTGATATTATTAACGATTTTTCTTTATTATATAAATATAAAATTTATCCTTTATTATATAAATAATTGAAATGCTTAAATTTGACATTCTAATAAATATTTTACAGTAACTCTCTGAAAAATTTAACTTCTTTTAAAATGTATGAGAATGGATTAAATCGTGTATTTTTTCAAGTCTTAATGATAATAGAATTTTAGAATCATCAGTTATATATCCGTATTGATTATGAGAAATTATCTCATTCTTCTTTGAGCTGGAAATTGCTCAATGGAGCTTCTTCCAGCTAGAATTTGAACTCGGGGTGTAAGTGATAGTAGATCGGACTATCAGTCGGAATGCCTGTGGTTCGTATTCTGCTGATAGAATAACGAATTTTTCGTGTTTTTTTTTTTTTTTTTTTTTTTTTTTTTTTTTTTTTCCCTCATAAAAACGCTATGTCTCTTCAATGGCACCCCAACGAAAACATGTCAGACGATAATTCGTTAACACATGAATTATTCCGATAATGCCTCGTGCTTCTTCTCTCTCGCCCTTTAAATGAAAACAAATAATAAGTAATTATGCCATTCTCACTATCTTGTTATAAATGGAAGTCCTTCCAGCTAGAATTTGGAAGACCTCCTTATTAGAAGCACAAAGAGGGCACTGCTGAATTTTCCCATTTCTTGCTTCGAAAAAAATCCAATGTATCTGCATGGTATCTTTCTGTTTGTGCAGCATTCGAAATTATTCCGCTTTCGCAAATTTTTCAAATTTACTTTTTCTTGTATCGTTATTCCATTTGTCATATATTGATAGGTGAAACAATGCAGATTTCAGTCTATTTTCTTAAGTTTTCGTATCGGCAGGAAAATATACTGTCGCACTTAAAATTGGTTTTAATGCTGAAAATGATTTGATTGTTTGGTTCTATTTTTCCTTTTTCTTCCTTTAAAGATTTATTTTTCTTCCATATACTTATTTATTTATTACATTTTAATCTAATAGTCTCCCCAAAACTAAAGCGATAAAAAAGTTCTTTGATTCCAAGATAAAAGAAACTTTCATTATGCTTTGAATTTCTTCAGCAATCTTTCACCAGTAGGATTTATTTTCTTCTTTCACCTACTGATACTATGTGATTTTATATATGTAATATATCTGATTATGTATGTGTGTAAGTGTGTCTAAAGGTTTAATTGATATATATATATGTCATCAATTATATATATATATATATATATATATATAATCAATGATATATATATATGCATTCATATTTTAGCATATATATATATTATAATGCATATGTATATATTGCATTTTATAATTTCATTACACAAAAATTTTATACCTTAGGGAGTATATCTTTTATAGTAGATTTTGGGAAATGCTTGAATTTCGAGTGAAAAGGAAAGTCAAGATTTCTACTACTTTACCCCTTTCAGTGCTTTCTCTTTTACTGAGGAATTAACATCATAGGAGGGCTGTTTTTGCCCAAAGGTTCGGCCTTTGTGGGAACGGTTAGGGGAAACCGGAAAAGCAAGAAATAATTTTTCATTCATGAATTGACATCTTCAAGAAGCATTGACTCTCAGTGAGTAAAAGACAAACATCTGGAAAGATGTATTTAAGCATAAAATGGTTTTCGATTCCAAATAACATTAATTTAGAGAAATTTTTGTGGATGCAATATATAATATTGAGATAAAAGTATAAAAGTAAGTAAAAGAGGGCGATGTAGGGTGATTTCATTGTTCGACTATTCGATACACTATTCGACTATGTTAGAGAAAGGCCTCAAACATAGTACTGTCGGCCCTGTGTTTAGATTTGCTAAATTTACTAAAGCACACGATATCTATCTACCAAGATAAAGGTATTCTACTTCCGACGAGCTTTCTAAGAAACACTTACACGCATTTAGTTTACATGTTAAGAAAAATCATAAAAATTCCATGCAGTTGATCTATTTCGTCGCTGAAAATAGAAGCCAAGAAGAATCGATAGTGTTATCTGGCTTCAGGCACCTAGATTTCTCACTTTGAATTTGGAACTAGAAATATAATTACAAATGTCTCTACTAGGGAAGATCAAAATTCATTATTTTTTCACACATGTAAAATCTGGATAAATACGTTTTCTCGTTTATAAATTACAGAAGATTTTTCAATAATTCCTGATATTTTAAAGGAAACTTTTGATGTATTTGTTTCCTGTAACAGGTCTAAATAATCATTCATTAAAGCCACACTAATTTTAACGATCTGAAAATTAACAAATGAGTTGAACTCTTTCATAATTATAATAAAAAACTTCATTTGGGTTTAAGATTACCTCAGAAGTGATTTTTTTTTATTTCTTAATTTAGATGCCTTACAATCCAACAGTTATTTCCCCTATTCAACTACGGCCATATTAGTGGCCGGTAAATACTGGTAGTTCGATTTACATCCTGACGAACGAATACGATGGCTGAATGGTATTTTTCCATGTTTTTCCCTATATCTAACATGAATATGAGAGTTTTTCTCGTTAAAAAGTCATCTACGAAGGCATCTCTTTCCTTAAAAGCAGATAGTCCTCGTGTGTTTTGCTGTATTCAAGTAATCTTTACCTTCAAACTACGGCACCTGTCACACTAAATCAAGATTAAAGGTTTCTAAACAAGATTTTTAATCGGCCTGCGGTGGTCAAGCGCTAAAACCGCTGAGTACTGGTAATCCTACATAAGTTCAAATCCTGGTGAACACGCTTGTTCGGTGAAAGTTTTCTACGTTCAATGTGAAGGAAATCTAGTTTTCCTTAGAAAGTCCTCCCTGATAGTTTCCGTCCTCTTGCGCAGATGCAAATTCCATTAAATTTTCTGCATTAAACACAATTGTAATTCTTTCGTTTTAAAGAAATCTTAGGGGAAATAATTGTAAACATCAGATTCAGTGCGATTATGAATTATTATTTTAAAATAGATGAAGAAGGTAATACTGTAAAGGTGGCAATGCTCACAGCATGTACAATAAATTCCCGAGAAACTGTAATAACCGAACTGGGTAAGGATCCTGAGTTTGGAAGCATTTATGAGTATTTAAAGGATCCTGAAAATTTTAGCCACCAAGATATTGTGACGATAAGAAATAGGGCGGCCCATTACGAACTAATAGATGGTCTATTAATTTATACAAAAACTACGAATTCCAACAACGAATTTCGACCTGTTATCCCAGCTAGTCTTAGATTAAATATCCTGCAGGAGCTCCATGACAGCCCTTTAGCTTCTCATGCTGGTATTCGAAAACCTATCCAAAGCGTACGCGAGGCAGTCTATTTTCCTGAACTGCAAAAGTTAACAAGGGCGTATGTCCAGTCCTGCCCAACATGTCAAGCAGTTAATTATATTAATTTCCGCCCGGCCGGGTTTCTAAATAGTATTAAATCCGAATTTCCAAATGAAATAATTGTCATCGATTTATTGGGCCCTTTCCCAAAAAGTAAGTTAAATAAAAGTCGCTATCTCCTTGTTACGGTTGATCATTTTAGTAAGTGGACCGAAATTGTTCCCTTAAAACGAGCCTCCGCGAAATTAGTTACTGATTCTATTTTAAATAAATATATTTTAAAATACGGAGCGCCCCTAAAAGTTATATCGGATAATGGTCCTCAATTTGTAAGTAATGTATTTGAAGATATGTGCCAAAAACTGGGCATACGTCATTTAAAAATGGTCCCGTATCGGCTGCAATCAAATATACCGGAACGGGTGAATAGAAATATAGTGAAAATTATCCGTAGTTATGTTAACAATTTTCATAAAAGCTGGGATAACTATGTCAATGAATTTGCTTTCGCCCTTAGGACCGCAAAACATGATACAACGGGCAAAACTCCTGCTGAGTTATTTTTAGGCAGAAATATTATAACGCCGTTAGATAAATTATTTTATGTGCAACAAAGAGCCCCAGAATTTAAAATGGGTGATATAGAAAAACTAATTAAAGAAGCAAAAAAGAATACTGAAGTAGCACAGAGAAAACAAAAGCTGTATTATGATTTGAAACGACGGGGAGTAACTTATAAAGTAGGGGATGAAGTGTTAAAAATTAAGCATTAACTTTCTTCAGCACCAGAAGATAAAACTGCCAAATTTTTTCCACGATTTGAAGGACCATATGTCATAGAAAAAATAACTCACGCTGTAGTAGTGTTAAAAGCCAGGAATGGTGAAACCTGCTCCGCAAACATTGATCAAATCAAACCCTTCTATGATCGTAATAAAATGCAAATATTTACAGATCTTTTGCAGGATCCGGCATTGCAGACACGGCGGGCACAAGCTCCAGAGGTGGAACAACGACAAGTACAAGGGCAAGCCATTAAGAGGCAGGAGCAAGTGAAAGGAAAGTTTCCCCGCGGGAAAATTAAAGCTAACAAGAAAAGGAAGCCGTTCCACCGTCCAGAAAAGAGAGCTCACGAACACCCCCAGAATGAAGAAGGGAGAAGGACGACGTATGCAAAGAGAGCCAGGAGAAATGACGGCAACTATAATCCGGCTCTAAAACGGAAGATCTACTCATCCGACAGGACTCTCCGCAGCAAATGTCGCCGAACTGCGGAAGGGCCACCAGCGGCGGAGGAAAAGTTACAAGGAAAATTTGAACGGCCAGCAACGAGGTCCAAGCAGGAACGCGAAAGGATTCTCCCGGTTCCGCCAAGACCAGCTGCCATCAAACGGCCAAGACCACAGGCAGCGGCGAAAAAGAAGGTATTCAAGGGTGACCGAACTGGAGAAAAAAGAAAGCTTCTAGAGGAAGGCCCTGAAGGGCGAGCCCGCACAAGAAGGAGGATAAATCAAACGAGAATCTGCGCTACCTTCCAGGACTGGGCTCAGAAAAGAATGTCCGAATATAACAAAGATAAGTAAAATTTTATGTTACTTTGCAAACGTAAGTTAATCTTTCATTCTTACTGCAAGTGGCAGATTTCAAGAAGTTTTACGTCATGCGAGGTCTACCTTTATCGCCAAAAAGGCGAGAAATGAGTTGTTACCGATTTTGGTATTATGTTTTTCAATTACTCGCGCGTAAAACAAAAGTTGATGTATAATAGGAATATGTAAAAACTTAAATATTGTAAAATTTATTGTATAAATTTTATTTAAAACATTCTGGCAAGAAAGAAGTTTTAGTCTGAAAGACTTTTTGAAATGTAGTATTTCAATGTAGAAGAATTAGCACTTGATTTGAAAAGAATAGAAGTTAACAATGTACTACTAATGTATGTTTTCAAATGCGTAAAATTAACGGCATGTTAATATGTTCTTATGTACAATGTGAACTGTTATTTTAAATGTTAAGAAATACCGTGATATGGTAAAAGTGAAAGTAATGTTAAAATGTTTTTTTATTCGTGTGACTGTAAAAAGACCAAATCATGTTGAATAT
The DNA here is from genome assembly GCF_044657685.1 of Stegodyphus dumicola. NCBI lineage: Eukaryota > Metazoa > Arthropoda > Arachnida > Araneae > Eresidae > Stegodyphus > Stegodyphus dumicola. The sequence continues at coordinate 11,126,131 of NC_140772.1, read as the reverse complement.
GTGTTAAAGGTTGAATGAATGTAGTTAGGCTCTCTGATGCTACACTTCAGAGTTAGCCACTTTCAGAATAGTACCTCAGGGTTTAGAGTTGAAGTTAGGGTGTGTTATGAGGTCTTGGTATGTTGAATTTTTAACAAGTGTTTTGATTGTAGGAGGAAGTGTTGAACACGTATACATAAACACATTCGTGTTTGGTGTTCTTTTACAACACATGTCAGAGAGCACGGGGGGAGATAATTAAAATAGTCATGAATGAAATAAGAATGTTAAGAGAAATATAAATATGCATGTTACTTGCCATTTCATTGTGTAACATTTCATTAAACTAGTTTTCCCTCCAGATCTCTGGAAGGAACCAGATTTGAATAAAAGCTCCTGTTTAGATGCAGTACAGATGAAAAATTGCGTGTCCTTGAAGCTGCTATTGTAAAAACAAATTTCTTTTTTTTTTTAATTTCTAGTTTCTAGTGAGAAATGTTTGTAAAAGATTAGCCTCGCGTTAGATTCTAGAGCTAAATGTTTTCAACAAGGTCGTTTTAGACCTCAGTTTAAAACTAATTAACTCTGGCGGGAAGTATGTAAGGATCTTAAGTTTTACTAACGTTTATTTTATTTTAAATCTTTACTATCACTTCTTATTTTCTACTTCCGGCCAGATTTAAAAGCGTTAACTTATTTATGCAAAATTTGTCTGGCGAACGCCAAGTACTTAAGTTGTGGCTTTTTGCCAAGCGAGAGAGAGGATGGAGTTAGTTGAAGCAGGCCGCTTACCTTAGAAGTTTTACTCAGTTGCTGGTTGCCTTCCAGGCGAGAGGTTTAATCCTCGTGATAATTTTTAAACGTATTGTAGTGTTAACAGTTCTCTGTACTACATACGGCTTCCTGTTAATATAAGGCCAATCTTCCACGTTTATTATTCCAAAGTTAAGTTAGAGTTTAGTTAAATATTTTTATATTCTTACGTTTAGACCACAAGTAGTGGGTCTTTGTATTCCGAAGTACGGAAATTATTGTAAAGAGAGAAAAACAAAGGGTTTTGTATATCTTTCTTGTGTATCCTGTCTACTTCCCACAGTTATTGAACATAGCTTTAGTAAGAAGCTCTCTGTTCCGAGTCAGGTCCTTGCATGTTCCCGAAAAAAGTAAGACAGAACATTGAACCTGATACCGTCACCAATATAAGAAGTATATTTTACACCTCTTTTTTCCATGGAACATGAAAAATTGTTTATCTTTCCATTCATTTCCATTTTTCCTGAAGAACCAGCATTATTCTCCAAACAGGCCTTGTGTTCACTTACGCCATTTCCTAGAAATGACTCGCAACCTTTGCAATATAAGACAGTATTTCTGTATCGATTACTGTGTTGCTTTCTGACCCTATTACGGAACAGACTCCAACCAAAGACGTATGTCCTCGAGTCTTCCATGTACCGTCTCCACTTACAGTCACATTTAACGACGAATTTGAAAGAACGATGTGCAATCACAGGAGGGAGATCCATAACGCAGCAGAATTTCTGCATAGCAGCTTTCCCTTGACCAAGAGTTCGCATTGCATACGTAAATCTTCTGTTTAGCTCTGATATATTTTTTCGGACACCTATCATATTAGAGTTTCTGAAAGTTATTTTACATGAACACTTTGAGCATAGTAACTCAAATTTTGAGCTTAAAGCATGATGAAATAGTTCACTTAAATGAACATTACAAATTTTACAACATAAATTATTTTCAATAAATTGAAATAAGATATAGAAATCAAATAGTCTATAACCACTAAAATTAGGCTCTAAAGTTATCTTTATCTCTTGGTGGCAAAACAGTGTCACTATTTAATTTTTTAAACGAAGAACTGACACCACACTTCTTATTCATTGTATCATTATGCTGATTTCCCTGGAACTTTCTTTTCTTTGGTCGATGAATATAAGATCTTTTATTTTTTACATCTTCCTCACAATTTTCCATAATTATCAGGTGATAAAAATACTAAACAAGAACTGCAATGTTATAATAAAAACACCTTCAAAAAAGTCAAAAGAAATTTAGAAATCGCAAAAGAGCTTGTAAACAATCACGTTTCACGCTAATCCAAAGCTGGAGTAAGATTTCAACACATGCCTATGTTAGATGCCTATGCTAGAATAGTGCTATGTATAAATGTAATATATTCCTAAGTCGCGCTTTCGAGACATGAAAAACGCAGTTTGAATTTTGTCAATCGGCCCAGTAGAACGGGAGATATAGCACAGTCCTTCCCTTTTTTTTTTTTTTTTTTTTTCAGCTTGCTAACACATCAGCACTGTTTTTCCACCATCTTAAAATAAATTATGAAGATTTGTGCTTATGCAACTAGTTGAATTTCAACAGAAATACACGTTCATATGAAAACGTTGAAGCTCTTTTAAAGGGCCGGTTTTATACCTTTATGCAAATGTAATTCTACCGCATATAGCAGTACTTCCCTGTTAGCTGAATTACTTTCACACTGGGTCTTCCGATGAGAATTTTCCTAATTAAATACCAAAGGATGAATGATTATAAATTTCAAAGCACCTACTATCTTAACGATCGTTTCACTCAAAATCAAATATTCGAAAAGTGAGCAGAAAGGCAAAATAGACAATAGCTAAACATGGGAACATTGAATGTGAATAGCACTTTATTGTTGGTCTGCTGCCTTTTACCAGCTAAGATAGTACTTGCCAGAAACCGAAGATTATCCAACTGTGGGCATTGTGGTAAGAAGTCCTTTACTGAGTTCTCCAGCCGAGTAAACGTAAATGCGATTAACCTCTCGAAGCCGGCTGGTACAGCAGTTGTACAAGGAGAATGACTTTCTCAGACGCCGGCATTGGTACAACTGTCATACCATCCATGACCTCCCCATTTTAGAGAATCGCCTATCTGTAGATCTTTGGGTGGTCCATTGTTGCTGCTCAGAGTAGCCGCTGGCTACGCATTATTTCCCTCTTCTTATCAGTTTAGCTACATTTGGCAAAAACCGCAGGTTTCGTCTCTCGCCAATATACGTGAAAATTAAATAGAGGCCATCTCTTTCTCAATCTGTCTCATAATTTTAATGCTATTTTTTTTAGTACTGACTTTTGCTATGATTAAAACGTCAGCGATTTTGCACGCTCTTGAAGCTTACCATATTTAATGTTCTTTAATCATAACAAATAAGTATAGATTAATATTTTAGATTTAATGCCCTTCTAGAAAATAGGTAAAACCGTTTTTATCGTTTACTCGTTTACTTCCTTTTCATACTTATGAATAATAAGATTTTATTTTGACATTGTTTTGTGGAGTGCATAAAACCCTTAAGAACTGTCAACTCTTTCAAAGTGCTTCTATTATGCAGGCAATTTTGTCTGATTTATCAGGAGATAAATAAGAGACAATTGTATGCATAATAGTTTTTCTGATTTTCATTCATTCAGTGATTGCTTTCAATGATTTTCATTGATTGTAAATTAAATAAAATCAATTTATCTTTACACCCTCTTTTAGGATGAGATCTGCCAAATATATTTAAATATCAGTAAAGCTGACGTTACTTGTAAACTGAATCAAAACATCAGTTAAATGTTATAAAATTTTGGCTAGTTTTATTTGCTGAAATTCTTATACTCTTCAAGAGATAGAGAGAATTCAGACAAGTTGATAAAAAAATATCTTAAAAAAGTTGTTATTTTTTCTGTAATAAGGTGTATGTCAACTTACTACTAAATGTATGAAAATTAGGATTGGATTACGGAAAAGCACGCGAACGCTATCTGCTTAAGGGAATGGATGCTTTCGTGTAAACCTTTTTAAGAGAAAATTGCTCGCATTTACATTCCTGGTGGAAAACTCCACATGTAATCAACCCGTTCTTCGGTATTGATTGGATTAATTTGTTCGCTTACTGAATTACATCAAAGCACCCAACGATTACCTGTATAAGGGGAGTTATGTCTTCGCGGAGGACTTTCTAAGAGAAGCTGGCTTGCATTTACGTTACACAAAAACCATGAATCCAACTATTTATCCGGGATTCAAATCCAAGCGAGCTATAAGTGTTCAGCCACCTTTACCGCTTTACTGAAGAGCAGGTAAAAATATTGATAAAGGAAAAGTATTGAATTAACCGATTTAATTTACTAACCTATATTTCTCAATCGACAGTACATAAATTACGCATATGAGGGGGATTATTTGTGAATAAATAAACTGTATTGCACTTTTATCCACTATGTCATATTACAATGGAATTATTGCATTTCAAAGTTATTTCTCATGAATTAATTTTGCTCTTCATGATTTTTGATATTTTAAAAGAGAAAATTCCACACTTTAAATAAAAATATACACGAGAAGATACTTTATGCAAAATTTGGCGTAAACGGTTTTCTTAATTTTGCTTTGAAAATATTGCAGGGTAATCGTTTTCATTACTGGAAGAAATATAAAAAACAAATTTACTACATGGTATCAACACCCAATATTTTCTTATTCTTTTGAAAACGTGAAAGATTACTCTTTCTAAAATAAATTAGAAAATATATTATGTGCAAATAGAATATTCGTTGAAAATGAAATAGACTTCAACTTTTGGATATAACGATAGTTTTAGACGAAATTTCTACCTATGGAAAGAAATTGACGTATAATTAATTCTTCATGAACATTTAAAACTGTTCTCAAAATTCTTTTGATGATTGCATGTATAAGTCACGAATTGTTTTCTCGGCTAACATAAACAAAAGCCAATTTTACAAAGAAAAATTCTCGTTAAAGATATACCTTCTTTGCCTGATAGTCCAATGTAATATTTGTTAAAATTAATTATTAAACGCAACCAATGTATCTCGGATTTTGATTTTTATATTATAATAACAAAATTATCGAAAAAAGCAGATTTAAATCTCTGTTATTGTTATGTAAAGCTTTATTATTGCTGTAAGTTCATCTCAAAATTTAATTGTATTGAATCTCATTCTAATCATCTAATGGTAATAAATATTATTATTATTATTTCATTAAATTAGTCATTACCATTATTTTATTAATGAAAATATGTTATTAAAAATCGCATTCCGGCCTGCAGACTTACAGATCTAGTCTGTATTTACTATATTTTGTTAAATTTTGTTCTCGCTTTCTAATTTCTAATACGAAAATACGCGAATATAAATGAAGAGTGAAAACAAAGTTAAAAAATTCACAAATTATTTACGAGATTGATTAGAAATAATGAATGAAATATAAACATTGCATACATTTTGTTCTAAATAAAGTGTGCACTGGATATGCATCCAGTACTGCACATTTATTTATGCACTATTTATTTAGAATTTTGCTTTCATTTAAATAAAGCAAAATAATCATCGAAAAAATTGCAAATCTAGCAACTCCTCTACTATGGGACGTAGGCGTCCGACAAACATGTAAATTTCACTTCATCCATGGAGCGGAACTGACGACTTTTCTCATTAGGAAAATGTCAAAGAGGGGGCAAAACTGTTTCGGATCGCGCTGATCTGAAAGCTATAATATGAGAATTTCGGCCCGGTTTTAGAAGGTTAAGAGGGTAATGCTTGAGAACCTATTGTAATAATTTTGTGGAAACATTTATTTGGAAAAACGTTTATAAAAGTATAAAGAAACATTACAATGAGAGAGAAAATATAAATTCAGGTTTTAGTCAAATTATCTGTATATGAAACGTCGAAATGGTAATATGAGGAGTATTTCATTCATTTGTGTAAGCATTTTATTTACTTGCATACCAACGAGTTCTGACGAAAAGTCTGCATAGATTTATTACCTAATTATTGGCACTTCTTGTAGACGTAAATGAGATCTAATCAGAAAATAATCAAGCATCTGAATCAGTCAATCATCAACACGCACATTCTAAATCAGATTTCTGAATTACTTTCTTGAAGCGTTTACGGTCCAAATAAAACTGAAGAAACATTTTAAACAGAAAACAAAGCAGCAGAAGTGTGAGAAGTATATATTACTATAAAGCCAACACTCTGTCAGTTAAAGACAAAGTAGTTTGATTAAATAAACAAGGTGAACAGAGACACAGTTGTAGCCGTTTGTAATTTTAAAGTACATAAAGCGCAGGAGTATATCAGAAAACTAGTGAGTAGCACATTGGTTACAATTTTTATTATAAACATGCTGAAACTGTGAATATAATTTCAAGCATCGGTGGCATCATCGAATGGAGACATGCTTCAGTGTCAGATGTATTTCATTAAAAGATATGAAATATTTTTAAACGTTTAAGAACACAGTTTCTGAAGTACTTGACAGCTCACCCTGTATAAGCTTCATTCCTTTGTTTAAAAGTCGGTAAAGAGTTATCACAGATTTTCTTAAAAATTATCGGTGATCAATACTGGTATTGATCAATCATAACGACAATAACATACATTGTTATGGAAAGAGAGAAAGTACTTGTGAAGCTTTCTGAAAGACCGAGTCTCAGTTTTAATATTTTAATATTAATCTCTACAAGTCTGACCTAACTCACACTACTGAAATAGTTACGAAAAATTGATTCCCACTGTTAAAAAATTGATCTGCATTTTTTTCTTCGTAAATTTTATTTTTTTAAACAACATGTCTGTAATCAATGTGCGCACCGCTTTGATGCTGGAAAAACACTAAAATTTGAATCATCGTTGTACAAGCTAAAAAAAAAAAACAATATTTAATTGTGAGAATAAACTATTCTAACGACTATAATGATAAGTCAAGAATAAAATCAAATCTGTAGCTGCAAGCCTTTTTTAGCGTTATGGTGGTTAGAGAAAACTGAGTGCGATACCGAAGGGCTAGGGTTCGAATCCCGGAGAAGGCATGGATGTAAAATTGTCTGTCCCTTCATAGGAGGCAATGATGGCCCGCCTACTAGGCGCCTCCATGATAAAGAGACTACCGATCTGGCCTTAGGGCAGGACGATGCCGACATAGGCAAGTGCCAACCATAAGAAAAAAAAAATTGATTGTAATCTTATTCAAAAATTCCTAATTATAAGACGCAAATTCTTAGACACCTTTCTCATGTTCGTTTTTAATGGTAATCAAACTAATATGAAAGTGGACTGAAAAGTCATTTTTAAATGAACCCCATAATCTTATACATCTCTGTACATTTGCATAAATCCATAATGGGGAAGGTATTATTTTGTCGAAGGACAAGAGTCTAAATGGAACGATTACTTCGCTTGCTTGCGAGTGAATTCTAGGAGGTCCGACGAAGACATCGCGGACGAAAACGTAGCGGAGAAAACAACGTAAGACGGAAACTTCGTTGTAGAAAACATGTGGCAGAAAAGAAGGCAGGAAAACATATCGTAAGTCTAAAACATCATCGAAGAAAACAATCGTGGTACAAAACATCGACGAAGAACAGAAAGCGGTTCCAAAACTTCGCAGTTTAAAAATATCGTCGTGGAAAATATATTCCTATAAAAGAGAGTAAATAAAATAATCGCATGACGATTATTCTGAAGATATATCTTTTCTACTTTTAAAAGGTGCTGGTGCGTATTCAAGTAATGAATTCTAGGTGCGAGTAAGAATGAGGAATATTTTTACCTCTATATTTCATATATTTCCTTTCATTAATAATTTTTTGCTAAAAATCCAAGAAGGAACTCTTGCATTGAAAAGTTGAAAGGAAGTAGAAAATTAATGATACGTATGGGAGTACTACGCAGATTTTTATTTTTTATTTTAAGAGAATTTTAAATTTATTTACTTAACTATTAAACGTTATTATTTAATTAAGTCATTTCATAAAGTTGTATTGGCAGTTCTTCATGACCAATATATTTTTAAAAAATTAAAAAAGGGAAAAGGAGCATTTACTTTAGATTAAATGTATTTAAAAGTTTTATGCATGTCTCAAATTTCTAAGATTATGTTCTTTGAATAAAATTAAGACTTCAAAGTAATCCTTTTATATAAGTATCCTTTGCATGTTGAGATTCGTTAGTTGTGATGACAACAGTCAGGATAAACTACGTAATATTTCAGTACCGTATTTATATTTATTGGATTATTGGAAGAGCACGTTAGGGCTCTTTTCCTAAGGGGAGGGAAGCGTTTGGGGAGGACTATCTCAGGAAAAGTTTCGTACGCACATTACACATTAGAAAAACCACAAAATTCTCAAGCAGCGTGTTTTTGTGCTGGGTCTAGCTACCAGCGTTCAACGACTTTACCTCTGGACCACTGCAGCCAGATAGAGTTATTAACGGAATAGATTATTAACGGAAATGCATTCATTTTCACACTATTTTTTTGAGAAAGATCAAATTTAAATTTAGATCTAGAAAATGTAATTGCAGAATTTTACAAAAAGAAAATATAGGTACAATAAATCCTCTTGTCGATTACCATCCTAAGATGACCGATGTTTCTGAGAAAATAAGTAAATATAAGTTTTTCACAATGTCTCTCTAAGATGACCGCATCAACGGAAGACTAAAGAGATATGGAATCGTCAACGATCGCTTTGAAACGAATATTTTATATTTAACTTTACATTTATATATTTTTATAAATGATTCTAAAATATGGTTAAGCTTTTGTGTCTCAGTGTGCCTCTACATGGAACACCCTAATTGAATCGCTTCGAAAGCCTCTAAATTCAACCGTAAATAGATAAAAATGCTTTTATAATATACTTTGAACTCTTCTTTTTAAACCGTAGATAGCAGCATATCACAAGGAGACACATAACTTTAATTTATTATGTGTTATTAAAATCCATTTTTTTCAAGTAATTTTCTCTATTTTTTTAATGATATAAAAATTTTATTTGGAGAAAAAATAGGCATAATTTTGCTGGCTGTACTCCAAATTATTTTTTTAATCTTTCATACAAAAATCATACGCAGAATCATTGAATAAAACCAGGTGTTCCATTAGCGGGAACACTGCGCCTTTAGTAATCTCATGCTCTTACTAATCAGAACATCTGTGCTCTTAGGAGAGAACATCCGTTGTTTTCGTTTTCTGTTTCCGTTTATTTTTTTTGGGGGAGGGAATGAATTCAAACAAAGCAGCATTGAGGGGCGAGGTGGTTTTTGTGTTATGAAAGCATTAATATTGGCATCTCGAAATTTTTGGGGGTAGTTTTTAGGCGGGAATTTCATTAGTAGCTTGACTCATCTTTACTTAGACCTACGCGAATTTTTTGCTGTCATTTTAGTCTCATTCCCGTTTATTTTCAATAATCGTGTAGATATTTTTCGTGTATCTATATATTATAAGCTTATTTTTCTTTTTTGTTAATATTAATCGTAGTTAATTATTTTAATCTTAGTTGGTTTGTGCTTCCATCAAAAAGGTGTGACTTGCTTTGAACAATTTCACGAAGCTAAGAAATAGGAAAATTTATAAACATTTTTGTATATAGGACTTGTGTATATAGATATGTACCTCATTTATCCGTATATATTCAAGAATATTGTGTATATCCAGGAAACCATGTATACAGCCATAATACAGAGTTTTTTCATTCTTATGCAAACGCTTCTACTCATTTTCGTGCTTCACTGCAATGCTCGCTTAGTCGCACTTTTAAAAGCTCTGGCGGCGCAGTGTTCCACCTCATGGAACACCCACAGAATTAAAACGTGCAATTTTTACAACATTTTACCTGTATACTTATTTAGGACTAAATACACTGAATACAACGTTTCTTGCTGAAATTCCGACTTTAACGCACAGTGCGCCGCAAAGGATTAAATATTTTAGTTCTATGTTACGCAAATTGTATTTCTCTCTTTGTACCGAGGAGAGGCGCAGACACAAATTTGTTAGGATCGTAAAGCTCGGGTTTAGAGCTTTTAAGTTGCGGTGAGTTTCAACTAAGCAGAGGTTCTCTTGAGTTTACTTGGTGAGCCGCTACTGAAGTCGGAGGTTTCAAAGAGTTCTTCGCCGTTCCTCAGCCAACTTAATGTTTGAAAGCCAATAAAGTAGTTTCGGTCAACATTATGACTCTGAGGTTTCTTGGGACTCTGAGGTTGAGGGAACATCAAGTGAATTTACATTCCACTACTTTTGAACGACGGGACAATTTATTTAATTTTCACACACAATTTATTCGAAAATGTTTTAGTTATTGCTTGAACTTTTAGAACGAAGTTCTCAGCGAACCACTTTTTTTTACGACCACTTCTTAAACGTATAGCTGTGGAATTCTGGTACTAATTCTCATCTTTTTAAGATTTCCATTTAGGTAATATTTTATTACTGCATTTTACAATAGTGTTACGAATTTGATATTTAAAAAGGTAATTTTAGTTCAATTATAAATTAAATGGTTTTATTTCTTGCGCAGTGCAGCGCGTGACGAATATTAAAAGAAAGCTAAGCCAAAAAAAAAAAAAAAAAAAATTAAAAATACAAGAGCTCGTGCGTTAAATAAATAAATATCTCTTTTTGATTTCGAGAAAGTGCTGGAAAATTCTAGCGCGTGATTTTAAAATCTTATAAAAGGAGGAAAACATCTCAGTTTGTAGTAGTTGTTTAGTTTGTTGTTGGTTAGAAAACTACTGTTGTTGATTGTAGCGAATTCGCGGATTAGCGTTCTTTAGCTGTTTTGAATTACGTTCTATTGGACATTTGAGTAGTTAAAAGATAACTACTGCGAGATATTGTAATACTGCATGATAATTTGAGAAAATTTAAGCATTTTTGTTGTGATAATAATAAATTTTTGTTCATTTTTCATCGGACTTGTGCATTCATTTCATAACGAACCCGTACGCACGCAACAATTTTTGGTGTCAGAAGTGGGATTTGAATGCCAATAACAAGAGCGCTGGAAGAACAATTCAGGCAAATGATGACTGCATTTGCTGCTTTCCAAGAAAAGATGGAAGGAGCCGTCAACTCCGTTAAGGAAGATATAAAAGCTGTACAAGAGAAAATGGATGCTGGTCAAATATCCGTTAAGGAAGAAATGAAATTGGGCCAGGAATGCGTTAAGGAAGAGATGAAATCCCTTAAAGACGAGATGAAAGCAGGTCAGGACGAAATGAAAAGAGAAATTACCTGCGTAATAGAAAATAAATTTGAGGCTATGGAAGGCAGAATAGACGCGGTTGAAACTAAAGTTGGACAAATAGAAGAAAGAGTTTCTTCGGTAAAAGAACAAGTAGAAGAAAGAATTTCTTCTGTAAAAGAACATATAGAAGAGAGAGTTTCTGCCGTCGAACAACAAATTGATGATAGGGTTTCTGCTGCCGTCGCCAAAGAAGTTGACAGCCTAAAGAAGTGCATAGCGACGGTAGGAAACAATTCTGAAGGTTTTAAATTTTTATCGATGCCTGCTCGTTCCGTTCGGAAACTATCTACATATGATGGGAAGACCTCCTGGCAGGTGTATAGGACACAATTTTCTATCGTTGCGGATGCGAATGGATGGGATTCCCAAGCTAAGGCCTGTCATCTCGCCGCTTCTCTGAGAGCAGACGCAGCGGATATCCTGCAGACGCTTCCCGAAAATCAAAGGCTAGATTTCGAAGCTCTATCCGGCGCTTTGGAGCTGCGCTTCGGCGAGAAATGTTTAAAAGACTACAGCAGGCTCCAATTAAAATCTCGTCAACAGAAGCCTACCGAAACACTTCAGGAGCTCGCCGCGGATGTTGAAAGGCTGTCCCATCTCGCTTTTTCGGAATGCCCGACAGAAACAAGGGAAATCCTGTCCTTACAATACTTTATCGACGGCATCCAAGATGCTGAAATACAGAAAGCTCTTCGAATGGCAGATGTAAAGGACATAAAAAGCGCTCTGTTGTACGCCATGAAGTTCGAGGCAGCCCAGCAAGCAACTAGTAGAGATCGCTACCCAGTTAGAGCTGTGCGAGTCCATGAGCCAGTGGATCAACTGATGGATCGTTTAGATGATTTAGCCAGACAAGTCGAAGATTTGATACGGAGTAGGAGCGAGAAGAAAGTGGCTCTAAGGTGTTGGAGATGTGGTAGTGAAGGTCACCTAAGACGGAATTGCAGAACACCCCAGGGTACGGAATATAAAGCAGATGATTTTACCAGACAAGTCAGTGGCTTGAGACGGAACAGAAGTGAAAAGAAACTAATTCTTAAGTGCTGGAACTGCGGAGTTGAAGGCCACATACGAAGAAACTGCAGAACACCCCGAGGTACGGAAAATAAGACCATTTCCCAGCAACAACGCAGTAAACAAATTAGTGACCATATCGAGGAACGGAGGTTGCCAGATAGTGAAAAACCTTGTTTTAAAGCTCTTAAAATTTATACAGTGAGTGGCAACAATAACGGACTGTCCATCAATGGGAATATCGATGGAGTTCCTTGCAGTATGATCATTGACACAGGAGCTAATGTTACCATCATTAGGAAAGATTTAGCTGAACAGTTTAAAGATAAACTTATTTGGACGCCATCCTGTGTCACCCTTCAGACTGCGTCTGGTGACAAGATCGACATAACTGGGAAGTTAAACGTAAACATCACGTTTGGAAGTGCCGCCTACCATCACACAGCATATGTGGCGGATATTACAGATCCATGCATACTCGGATTGGACTTTTTAAGGAAATACAATTTTTCCTTAGACTTGAAAAACAAAAAACTGCTTTCAGGATCTGAAGACATGACTATCCATCCTAAGAAGGGATCCTCACCTGGAAATGCCGACGCTTTGTCCGAAAGAACCAGCTCGAGAAACAGCCGAAATCATGCTAGGGTCGAAAAGAAACACCAGACTACCAGCTATTCTCCATCTCAGATGCTCTTCGGTCGAGACCTTCGTCTGCCTTGTGACCGCCTGTTTCATCGCCGTACGGATGCGCCTTCATCGCCTGAGGAACACATCCAAGATGTCAAGGCCCGTTTTGAAGTGATGCACCGTTCCGCACGAAAGCGAGTGAACTTGGCGACGGAGAAAGTGAAGACCAGATGCGACACAAGAGCTACTAGACAGAGATCCAACAAAGGAGACAAGGTGTGGTTTTGGAACCCAATTCAACGAAAAAGACTGAGCCCTAAATTACAGTCACCTTCGGATGGTCCATATACAGTGCTGAACACGAATGACGTCGTGGTTCGGATCCGTGAGTCTTCGAACTCTTACGACAGGTTAGCTCATTACTATGGCCATAGTACGTAATGTAAATAATTGTAAATAGTATCAGACCATGGTCCTTTTTGTTTATAAATGTGTATTTGATTTGATTTGTATTTAGTATTTGATTTGTATTTAGTATTTGATTTGTATTTAGTATTTTTTTTGTATTTAGTATTTGATTTGTATTTAGTATTTGTTTTGTATTTAGTATTTGATTTGTATTTAGTATTTGATTTGTATTTAGTATTTTTTTTGTATTTAGTATTTGATTTGTATTTAGTATTTGTTTTGTATTTAGTATTTGATAGCATTTGATTTGTTTAAGCTAGTTATTGCATTTATTGTTTATATTGTTTGATATTGTAATGTAATGTTTATGCTTCAGTTGCATTTATGCCACAGTTGTAAGTTTAGCTTCCTGTCCAGGGATTGTACTGCCCGGGACGTGCAGTCCTTGGGAAGGGGGCAGTGTTACGAATTTGGTATTTAAAAAGCTAATGTTAATTCAGTTATAAATTAAATGGTTTTATTTCTCGCGCAGTGCAGCGCGTGACGAATATTAAAAGAAAGCTAAACCAAAAAAAAAATTAAAAATACAAGAGCGCGTGCGTTAAATAAATAAATATCTCTTTTTGATTTCGAGAAAGTGCTGGAAAATTCTAGCGCGTGATTTTAAAATCTTATAAAAGGAGGAAAACATCTCAGTTTGTAGTAGTTGTTTAGTTTGTTGTTGTTTAGAAAACTACTGTTGTTGATTGTAGCGAATTCGCGGATTAGCGTTCTTTAGCTGTTTTGAATTACGTTCTATTGGACATTTGAGTAGTTAAAAGATAACTACTGCGAGATATTGTAATACTGCATGATAATTTGAGAAAATTTAAGCATTTTTGTTGTGATAATAATAAATTTTTGTTCATTTTTCATCGGACTTGTGCATTCATTTCATAACGAACCCGTACGCACGCAACAATATAAAGGAAGTATTATAATCACGAAAATTTTCAAGTATCACATTTCAGTGGAAATATCCATTTTGTCCATATCTGAATCCATTTGGATTATTATTGTGCGACATCTCATACGGACAGAATAAAGACTTCTTCCTTTTCATAGTATATTTTATAATGCATTCAAAAGGGATTTTTTCGTGTTCTCTGTATGTATGTAGATATAATATATGTGTGTATGTATCTCGCATAACTCAAAAACGATTAGCCGAAGAATATTGAAATTTTTCTAAAGAGTAGGCTTGCTTCTCTCTTTATATTGCAGGTTATCTGTACCAACCGTATATGTATATGCTCACGTATATGTACACCAACATCCTTTATCCGGCTTAAAAGTCCCTACACGACCTTTATTTTTGCAATCGTTGCTTGTAGTAATATACTTCCAGTTATCGAAATGTTTTTAAATCACGAAAATATTCATGTTTTGGCGATGTCAAATATTTAAAAAATTCTTTTTTGACAAATAAGTAAATCCAAATTTTAATACTGTCTCGCGGTTCGTATACTTACATTTGGGAAAGTTTCATACTTGTTATCTATATAGTATATAAAGAAGAAAGTTTGTGTGTTTGTCCTCTCATAACTCGGTCACTACTATAGCTATCACCACCAAACTTTCTACAATTCTTTTATCGGTCCCGGAATAGGTCGACGTCACTTTTCTCCAAAAAAAAAAAAAAAAAAAAAAGTAGCTAAAATCAGAGCTATAAATTAAAAACTCGGAAAAACGATAATTTTCTTTCTCATTTTCCGAGTGGCAACAGTCTCGCAAGCTGGAGACGAAAATCTGCTTTATTTCGAAAGTTGTTACCATTGCTCTGTTTCAAATCCTAGAGTTTGTTAAAATACGAAAATAGATAAAAGATGAAATAAAAATAGCTTTCCCAAATATTAAATACGTTATTCCCGATTCCGAAAATTCGAGGGAAGCCATTTCGACTATTCTCATCTTAACCACTTTCATGAGCCAAAATACTAATTAAAAATTCTGAAAGTTCTAATTTTCGCACTCGTTTTTCCTAGTGGTAACAGTCTCGGGCGTTGGAGATAGAATTGTTTTATTTCGAAATGTGTTGCTACTGCTCGCTTGCAACTCGTACATTTTGTTAATAAAAAAATTTGTAAATTTTACATAACCTATATATATAAAGAAGAATGTCTGTTTGTGTGTTTGTTTGTTTGTTTGCGTTATTGATTTCTGATCAATTATGATAAATATTTTGCGACATTGAATCGACTAAAGTTGAATATAGGTGAAATATTGGATGGAACTTGAGCTGTTATGGCCATTTGATTAGAAAGACGAAAATCACTAAAAGCTGAGTGACATTGCTTCTGATACAATGAGAATTATATTTTTCTATCGAAATTTTTTATGTGGGGTTGCATATCGCACCAGACTGAAAAATGTATAACTATGAATCGTATTTTTTACATCGTTAGAGAAGGATTACAACGGTATCGTTCTCTCTGTTGTTAGATACATTGCTTTCAATCTAACTTAATTGACATCGGTTACTTCCGCTAATAAAGAAATAAAATTAGAAAAAATTCATAAACGCACGACCAAAATTGTGCAGTATACGTAATTTCAAAATCAGCACTTTTCTTTTAGGAATCGGGTATTCAAGTTTGAAAAAGCAATTCGAAGAAATAAATTTAAATGATCAGCAGCAAAAAGTGTGTATATTTTAGTAGGCCTTATAAGGAAATTCACATAACTTATAAGGAACAACACATAAGGCCTTACAAGACCTTATTTGTTGTTCGCCTGAGATTTTTGATTTTAGTGAGCACATAATTTTTCGATTTTTTTCATTCGAAAAAATATGCGTCTGTTTCTCGTACTTTTCTAATATACAGTGAATTATTTCATAAGGGCATTACGCGGAAGTTTCTAATTATTAGTTTATATATAGTATATAGACATTGTCAAACATTCGTTTCCTCGAGATGTAAACCACCTGTTTCTCGACCGGGCCCAAACAGCTTTTTACATATTGTTAACTGCAAACAATCATTCGATTTACTGCATAGTTAAATGGAATGTATTCTGAGAGCTGAAAAATGTCATCTAAGCAATTTGCAATTTGATTCATTACTAGTAAACCTGAAATCAGTTTCGTTATTTTAACAAGAAAGGACGTTTTTATGCATAGTGCTGGAAATAGATTAAAGATTTCATAAAAATTAAATTTTAGGTTCGAGTTCCATTTGACGAATATCAAAATGTTTACCTTGAAATATTAATAAAAGTATTTTGAAAATAGGAATGTAATTTTTAATTATTTTAAATCTATTTACTCTAAAGCAAAATGCCGTTACATTAAATATCAGAGGCACAAGTAGAAGATATAGAACTGGATATAAATGGCTAGAAGTAAGAAACAAACAGAAAAGAAAGAGAGAGATCAGAGTAAAATTATTCATGTTAAATTCAAATGGAAAGAATTTGAAAATGCTATATTTCAATAGCTAAGATTTAGTTAACTCTAACAGGGAGAAGTACCTCATATGGGCATAGTATACATCATAAGTGAAGTGGTGAAAGCATACGGTATCGTGTTTTTACTATTTGAACACTTTCGAAGATCTGAATGATGAGTTTATATATGTCAAATACTCTATTAATTACTTATATCTATCTATCTGTAATTATACACGTACTGTCCAGCAATGAATGCTCGATGTATAGGTCACAGCCACTATCCCACCAAAAGAGAAAACTTTCATTTATGAAACTTCCTAGTACGTCTGCCAGGGAAACGAAAACAGGCTTTACATCTAACATTATCCTGCACATTTTTATGAAACATTAACATTTTGATTTGACCCTTTTGTTTTATTTTGTTTTTAGTTTTGTTCAAGCAAACGTTTCGAAAATCATTCCTACTTGTAAATACCTGTTTGTTTCTTGTATGTTTGGGACACCATTGGTCATGTGGTTAGGATTGCAGAATACTGAGAGTTTTATGGAACTGATCATCCAAATTGTAATTTCCATTATTTATATACAAAAACAATATAGGAGCATGAAAAACACCAATATGGATAGTTTAATAAGACGAAACTTCAGCTCGTAAGTGCTGATAAAAAACAATGGAGAATAACTAAATGTTACTGTAGGATGTTTATTATAGCTTAATAAACAATATTCTGTTTTTGCTCAAACACAGCGTTAAAAATACCAAGTGGTTGACACGAAGCCACATAAATTTCATTTGACTAATTATTAATATATTATTATATCATAATATTAGTTAGCAGTGGTAAATCTAGGTATTAAAAAACCGTAAACACGAATTTTTGAAAATTTTAACATTTCTCCTTTGGCCACGTTTGAATTATCCATTTGAAATTAGGCATCAAGAAGGTGGCAAGGGGCCTTCATTTTCAAGGAATGATTTCTACCGGCAGTAATTTTACAATAATATTATAAGATTAGACATAAGAAATCTGACAGCATGAATGCATTATATGAAAAAAACCAGGAATTTGCATTATTTTGCTGTAGAATGTTATACTAATTCTCGATTATCCGTGTGTGGAATAGCCGTCTTGCAATTTGGAACTAGATACCGTTGAAGCAATTTTAAGCGACCAGCGAATATATTTTTCATTTAGTCAATTTGTCGAAATTTTAATCGTTTTAATTGCAGTTTTACATTATTTTGATTACCATTAAAAACGAACGTGAGTAACTCATCTGAAAATCTATAAGCTGTGAGAGAAATCATATTGAATGATCTGAGCATACAGAGGAGACTAATTATATGCCTTTGGCTTTACAATCCTTGTTAGAATATTTCATTTTCAGAGTAGTGTTTTTGTGTTTATTGCAGCTTGTAGGATGATGAGTGAAATTGCTTGGAACTCCGTGCATTAAATAAGTGCAAACATTGGTTACAGACCTTGTTAATTAAAAAAAATTAAACTTTACAAAAAATAATGTTACAGAATACATATATTTCTTTTACATTCCGAATCAATTTTTCGTACTTAGTTGAGTCACATAAATTATGACAAACTTTGAGAAATTAATTTAAAACAATTAAATCTGAATAAAAGAATGTAACAAAACAATTATAACTTGGTTGTGCAAGAAATCTCACAAATACTACGTTTATGTTTCTGAACAAATGCATAATATTCCCGCCATTTCTATCTATCAATTTTATCATTTATCTCTCACACCCTTTTTTTATGAAAATCTGTGATAACACTTTACAAACATTTAAACAAATAAATGAAACTTATACAGATTGGACTGTCAAATACCTCGAAAAATTAGTTGTTAAATTTCAAAAAATTTCGGATTTCATTACGAGATATACCTGACATCGAAACAGGTCTCAATTCGATAATGTCATGGATTTTTAGAATTATGTTTACAGTTTGAAATTATCCTTATTATATAAAAAAAAAATTAAATAAATTTGTTATATATCAGTTTCCTTGCACACTCTTGTCCTATATGTACTTTAACGTACAAAGAACGTTATAGAATAATACGTTATAGAACGTTATAGAAAGAACGTTATAGAATAGTGTTATCAATGGTTATTTAAACCAAACTGCTGTGCGTTTTTAAGGCCGAGCGGTAGCTTTCTAATTAACACGCTGAGTTCGGCGCCGAATTTGCTGTCCTTTCCGTTCAGCCGGCAGCGAGCTAAGCCTTAATGCTAAGCCGTATTTTTGTTTAGAATGTTTCAATACATTTCATTAATGCTAAATTTGATCACATTTCATTGAGACTATATTTATTTTTTAACTTATACTGTCGGTTCCGTGGAACGACGCCAGGCAAACGAAAATTCCAGTGTCGGTTCCCAGGGACCGACGCCGGCCACAAGGAATGTTCACTGTCGGTCCCCAGAGACCGGCGCCGCGCTCAACGTGTTAAGAAAGTTTCGGGCCGGTAAGTAAATATGTATTTAATTCAAATATATGAATTGATATGTAATCTATATATATGATTGATTGTATTTGAGTTCCATTTCGAATACTCAAAATTTAAACACAAAGAACTAGAGGCAGCAGATACATAAATCAGTTTATTGAACGCAATTTAACAGAATAGTTACAGGTGATGAGATGTGGGTAGCTCACTTCACCACAGAAAACAGCAACTCACGATTGATTGGCGTCACAGGGATCCACGCGCCGGACGATCTTCAGTCTATGCACGGAAATTGAAGTCCACGGTATTCTGGGATAGTAAAGGCATTCTGCTCATTGACGTATTGGCGAGTGGTGCTCCGGTGAAAGCTGATCTTTATTGCGCTTTACTAGAGAACATCTGAAGAGCCATTCAGAACAAATGGTTTGGGATGCTCAGTGCTGGTGTTGTGGTGTCCTACGACAACATCGGACGCATACGGGGAATTCCACAAAATATATGTTGCAGACGTTTCGCTGGGAGATGTCTGACCATACATTCTGTGGCTCCGATCTTGCTGTTAAATACGTCCACGTGTTATCGCACCTGAAGACGTTCTTGTCTGGGCACACTTTCCTACAGGTGAAATGTTGCAGACAAATGTGACGGGATGCCTTTCTTCCCAGGCGACAGACTTCTATGACACTCTAATGGAAATAGGTAACCGACGCTATGACAATTGGTATAGTTCCGATGTTTCTTATGCTGAGAAGTAGCAGAAATATAGCTGTATCTTTTGCAATAAGTTTTTCCAGGTAATAAGACTTTGTTTTTTATGGTTTACGGCAAAGTAATTTTTCAGACGATCCTCTGATTGTTTAAATAATCATTATCAAATGAATATACCTTCATCTAAATCAATATCTAACTCATTAAAATCATCATCTATATAAATTTCCTTCTAAATCCAATCAACTTCATCTGCTAATCTAAGACATCTAACTAAGCATAACTACCCAAAACACATCTTCATGTTAAACCATCATATATATATTATCATCATCATCGTCATTGAAAATATCGCCAAATTAAGATAAATCATCATAGCTCAAATCAACTAAATAAAAAGGAGTATCATCTAAATCACCACCATCAACAATATGATTCTCATTTGATCATCGTCTTCATCACCTCAACCTTCTAATTCACCATCAAAATTGTTATCTGAATAACCAAGAAAGAAATTATAAAATTAACACCAGATAATTCAAAACCATCATTTAAATAATCATCATCATCGAAATCATACCTTCAGTTTAAACCGTCGTATATGTCATCATCACCATTATCATCGTCGAGATAGATAAATCATAATCTTCCAGATCATCTAAATAGAAAGCAATATCAACCAAATCATCATCTTCTTCATCCTCATTTAATCATCGTCTTCATTGTCTAACTCCTCTAAATTATTATATAAATCACTCTCACATCATGTATAAAATCGTCATCAGTCAAAACTATGTCACCATCAAATTCATCTAAATATTTATTATCACTTAATACACATCGTCATGTTAACCATCATGTATATCGCGTCACCATGATCATCGTCAGAATAAGATAAACCATCATCACCCAAATCACATCAGTCATTCTAAACCATCCTATGTATCATCTTCATCATCATCATTGAAGTCGTCGTCAGAATAAAAGAACTTCACCTAGATACAAAGCCCGATCACCTAAAGTTTTATTACCATCCTACTCAATTATTCATACTCTTCATCACTAAACCATATACTCACGATCACCTAAATAAAAAATCATCAGCAGTTAATCTAAATTGTCGTCCTCAAAATTCCAGTTAAATTATTCAAATCATCGTCGTTTAAATCATGACTTTTTAGTGTTTCGCTAGTGTGCCGTCAAATAGAGCCAGTTTCATTCAGGTACAGACAGAAGGATATCACCGGAAGTTCACTATCGTTGGTACAGGTGTAGTAACCAACCGCCCTCAGGAGATGCCAGAGGCTTGGGGACGTAGCCGAAACCTATGCCATCTTAGATAACGTGACACTCGGAAGTGACGTAAGAGTTTGAATAACGTAATGTTTCAAAAAGTTTGATTTTTGTGACAACGAAAATATTTTTTAAAGTTTCATTTCTTCCGGAAACGACGAATTGTTTTCTTTTTTTTTTAGGCAACGGCCTCTTGAACCCCTTGAAATCTTGTTTGTAATGACATTAAAAATTTCCCTTTTATCATTAAATCTGTATTTGTTTTTAATTGAGCATCTCATTATTTACTGTTTGTTCATTTCGCATAATTTTAATATAATAATAATAAGCCAAATGCAAAATGTTAATCGTTAAAGAGAAATGCGACCAGAGATATAAAATTAAAAATTAAAAGACAAAGAATTAAATTTATATATCAAGTTTTACCAGAATAGAAAAAAAGAGAAAGGACTTTAAAGAATAGAATAGTTGAAGGGGTGTTGAAAGCCAAAACATTTCATAAAATGAGGATTTCTGATATTTGCATTTTCAAATTCTCTACAATTTTAGCTTTCTTAAAACACCGTTCTTTAATCTCTATGAAAATTAGGACTGTACAAAATCTAGCTTTAATTTGTCATTGAATACTTTGATAATTGAGAATTTTTACATAAAATCGCGTTTTTCCCCCGAACGTTATTTTTTATACTCGATGTAGTACCTGTTCTCAAGAACTACTGCTCACAGGTATCTGAAATTTTTATACCTTATTTACTACGCTTCCAAATATTTGCCGAAATGAGCTTTTGATTATAATCAGTGCTAAATTTTACTATGCGTAACAAAATATACTGTAAAATACTCTAAAATTTAAAATGATAAAAAAGCTCGTTTCAGGATATTCAGCTAGGTATTGTGATGTTCCTTCCCTTAGCGAAAGACGTTTCCAGAACATTTTATCCGCGAGGGGCGAAAGACGGTTAAAGGAAGGGACGTAGTTACGCCGGAAAACAGAGTGGGGGCAAGCTGGTGGGAAGAATACGAGACTTGTGACTTTTGCGGTTGGACCGGCAGTCATGCCGTGTGCAAAGAGATAACTTAAGCTAAATGTATAGTAGTGGTATTTGTTTTATTGTGTATTGTTTAATAAATTAGTGGATAAAATTTCAAAGCTGATGGAGATTATTTTCCTATTATAGCGAGTGCATGAGAAATGACCGAACCCGCCTCGGAGTTGAAACGGCGCGAGGTGCAAATCGGCGCAGTCGATAGGATAAGATTGTGAAAAACAAAATCACTAAATAGTGAAAATAATAAATAAATATGGTTGTAAAAAGTTACTGAAAGTTATAAAATGAAATTCGGTGATAGTTCACGAATGGATCTACGATGAGAGAAGATTTTTATGACGAAAGAAAATGGCGCGTTTAGGGCCATGTGTTCGAATAAATTCATCCGATTTGTGAAAGCGTGATGTGCTAAAAAGTTAACAGCCAGTGAGTGGTAAAATGGGATCATCAGTGTTCATCATCCTAGTGAAATCGTGAAAAGTTAAATCAGGGGTAATGTGAATTACCGTGTTGTAATCATGTCAAGTTACGTGCCACTGCAGTGTGCTCATGATTAAAGTTAACAGCGTCAAGTTGTGCTCTTCGTTCGATATTTTCACTATCGGGATCAAAAGTAAGTCCTTCTTAATTTATATATTAACCATATGAACTTAGAAAATTATAATTGTTTTTATGTCTGTTAATAACATGATTCGAATGTCAGGCGTTAAAGCCAGTAGACACCGAGGAAGTATATTTTATATGGAAATGAGAAATTAAGGTTCTTATTTTTATCAAGATATAGGAGATTCTTAGAGATTCTTAGAGCAAGGGAAACGATTATTGAAACATTTGAAAATAATAAAAGAGTTATGTTTGACCCACCATCGAAAGCTGAGAAATGGCTGTTCTTTTTACATCATGCTGAAGTGATTCTTAATCTCTATAAAATATCTGAAGAAGGGAAAATTATTTTGCAGAGTTTAAAAACAAAAGTTAAAAGTTTGATCGCGACTCTCGATGAAATGGATTGAAATAACAATATTATATTATGTATATAATTAAATGTATACTATACTAGTGATATTTGTTTTATTGTATATTGTGTACCGTTATGTGTAATAAATTAGAGGATAAAATTTCAAAGATAGAGATTATTTTCCTACTATGGCGAGTGCATAGACGAAGCTGCCTCGTGCTTGAAAGAGCGCGAGGTGATAGATGTACTTTAATTACGTAAAAACCTTCAAACCTGTAAGAACAGCAGATTTTCAGAAAAGGTAATCCAAAAATGGCCAATTCAACATTGTTGCTATAGGGTTTCCAACACCCCTTAATAAAAAGAAGTAAAATATTTTTAAAAAATGGCATTTATGGAAATACGAAATAGAAATATGTTTAGCTTATAAGAGTATATAATATTTCTGTAAAATAAATAAAGTGAGCATTTAAAAGCAATTTTTTAAAATAAAAAACCAAAAGGAAATATTTATAGTTTTTAAAATCAGTATTACTTTTGTAAAATGAAAGAACTTAAAATCTTTTTAAAGTAAAAATAGCGAAAAGAAAAATTTAAATTAAAGTTTCACGTTATTAAACTAAATATTGAAGAGAAAAAAATTTTTGACACGAGAAAGGGAAAATAAAAGAATTTTAAAGTCAAAATTGCATTTACACAAGTTGCAACTTTGATAGAGATTCGCGTTCCTTTAAGCCTCGGGCGTCTCCCTATGACGGTCGGTTACTATTAAGCTTGTTATTGTAAACTGGCTATTCAAATTACAGTCGGTATGCGCAAAGGGGCCCTGAATCTTCATCCTGAAAAATAAACAAAATTATTGTTACACATCACATAAAAATATCAGTTAAAATGGTAATTCAATTCTGAGTCACAAGCATGAGAATATTTGAGAAGGTTATATGGCATACGCAAATAACCAAAATGAAAGGTACTCGAAACGCATGTCTGTGCACTGTCTGCAAAAGTTCAGACCGGATCTTGGTCGTTTGTGGTAGGCATTGACTTGCAAGTACAAATGTGTTTTGAAAAACGTAAATGTTTGCGCTTTGGTACTTTTAAATTTAAAGTCATTTGTTTTGTAAAAATTACGAAGCCTAGCTCTTCATATGTTTCTCCGACATTCATAATTTTATGAGGAAAAAGTTTGCACTCGTTATGAAATAATTTTGAACATAAGTATCTCCGTCTGATTTCGATTGACCGATTGGCAATACCAAAATTGTTTTGTGATTTATTTGTTATAACCAAAAGGAAAGTTTCCGAAATGAAGTCTAGGTATTGGAGGAAAGAATAATTAGTAAAATGTAGAAAACTGATACTTTTATTTTCAGCTTTTTTGAAATGAACTCATTATGCAGCGTGCCAAAAAAATTAAAAAGACTTCTCTCAAAATTTAATTTTCAACGTTCTATTTTGGAAATGAAAATACCAATTAACAATAGACAGAACTCGTCCTTGACTTTGTAAATTATTCTAGAAATCCTTGACTTCCTATAGCTGGTAAAAACCTGAAATCTCTTAGTAAATTTGTCATGGAATATGCCAGTAAATTTCAAACGTAAAAATGTGCGCCATTTGTTTTTACATAAAATTTCTCATATAAATAATTCTTGGATTAGACTTTTTTTGAAAAGTAACTTGAACCAAAACGTTTAAACTGTTTTCTTAAAACATTCGTTTGCTATTGGAAAATTTTATAAATATAACTAGACTGAGTTTTGAATAAATGAAATTACAACGCATAAGCACATTGTTGGAACATTTTGTATAAGAAAACATAATCGCATATAAATCAAGTTCTTATATCGCTTAATTACAATGCATCAGATCTTTAGTAAATAAAGAAAGCAATAAAATACACATGGCGGTATGGCAATACCAAAAACATCATATCCCGCAACAGCTCTTCTTGATTATTTCATACCTTAGGAAACACGAGCAAATATGTCAATTGCGGAAACATTGCAGTTTGGCAAGCGATAAGGTGGTGCGCAGGCGAATTGATTATCGGGGAAAATATTTCTGCAAGGTAGGAGGTGATTTGTTTTCATTCTGGATGTGGAAGAGAATGTTATTCTAGGACTTCGAGAAATAAGGAACATAATTTGGATAAGAGTGCACTTTCGACCAAAGTGAATTTGCGGAATTAGGAGTCATGTTTCTTCTTTCTGTAGTCATTTGAAGTTGTGGTTCAGATGTCAACATCAAAGACTTAACGATATCACATTTGATTTTAGTGAAGTGTAGTTCATCCAGTGCTTTCTTCAGCAGTAGTTATGGCTTTCGCCAAACGAAACAAACACAATGCAAGTTTCAAATGTTAGGTCATTCAGTTTGCGAAAGAAAATGGAAATCATGCAGGTTGGTTTTCGTGAATGCTTCGTACACGAGTGGAAGAGGCATGAAATTTTACAATGATTATTGCGCCAAAGAATAAATGTGTATTGCACAAAGAAGTAATGAAATAGCTTACCGTCGGCGAAAGTGTTGGAAACTGCATTGTAGAAAATCCCCATCATCATTAGAATGGATTAATTGTAACAAGAAACAGCGTACGTTTCTTTGCCTTAAAAATAGAAAAATGGTGTGCAAATGGAAGTGAAAACTCTAAAGCAAACTGAGGTTGTGTATTCGATTTACTTCACGGAATAATTCAGTTCTCCGAGAAAAAGAGATCCGTACGAAATTAAAATCCCATCGATATCTTTAAAAGAAAGACTTTGCTGAAGTGCAGTTTCCCGAAAGTGTTTCCATCCGTATTCACGAGAAATGATCGGTGGAGAAAAATGTTGTGAAACTGTGGATAAGAAATATTTGGCAAAAGCTTCCTTTTGCCTCAGATAATCAAGAAGGTCTAATACTTTGGGAACATGCTCAGCCTCCATCTAACGGATAACACAAATATGTTGTTGAAAGAGTGTTATACAGATATGACAGTTTATCCAGGCGGATTATTGCCATTAGTTCAGATATTAGACATATATGTCAATAAATCATCGATAGAATATTTTAAACGTTAGTGGAATACTCGAACAAAAGTGAAGGTGAAAAAAACATATACAAATGGAGACCAAATACGTCATGCCAGTCCATAAATAGTGTGTCAGTAGATAATAAAATCACGGAATAAAATTAAACCCGTTTAATTTATGTGGTATATCTGACGGTCTAGATGCAACGAAAGATGATTATTTATGTGTGGATCAGAGTAAAAGTAACGGCAAAACTGAAACAAAATTCGATGATGTGCTTGAAGTTATAGCTTGAGACGCATATGAGGAACTTGGATCTGTCTATGCAAGTATGGATCAGAGGTGAAGGTGAAAATGAAACAGAATCCGATAACGAAAATTTTTAAATACATAAACTATGTTATTTCTCTTAAATAAAAAGCATTTAATTACACGCAGAAATCTAATTTTATCTAATTCTAATAATTTTTTCCATATTTCTAAACATAACATTTTTATAGCTGGCGTACAGCGCGTACCCATAAATTTCCATCTTGCATTTTCTTTTAAAAGTGCGCCTTATACGCCTGAATATACTATAACAAACATATCTGAAACTTAAGTGATAGAGATATTTACATGCTTGCTGAAGCATTATATTCTGTTTTTTTTTCCTTCTATTAGTGTATAAATGTTTTCAAAATTTCGATGTTACGTTTTTCAATCTTTGTGTTTAGAAAAGGGATAAAGAATTCAAACTTTTATCTCCGAAAACAGAATTCTAAATCAGATTTCTAATGAAGAAGTGAAATTCTCTATAGCTTTACTTTCCGGACTAATTAAAATTAAGAAAAAGAAGAGAGGAAAAAAATAACTGATTTGGGTAAGCAGAATATTTAGCCATTCAATATCTATTGATGGGAATGTATATAACTCTAATGAATAGTACAGAAATAAGATAAAGTTGAATTTCAGTTTGTAGGCCTTATATTTCAAAATGGTTTTAATACAGCTTAAAGCGCATAGCCAAAGATTATGCTCTCAACCGCTTTTTCAGTAATAACGTCAGAGAATAATTCTTACAGTTACAATGTTTTCAAATAATCCATTCCTTCAAAAGTAATCTATTGTACTAAGATAATGTGTTTTCGAGGGCAGAAAATGAAACAGAACGGCGAGATCCATCAGAGTATGATCCTGTAATGCTTTAACAAATCTTTCGCAGTCTTAAGTAATAGAAAAATGTGGTAGAGCTTCATCTTACACTATATTCTTGTATTCATATTATTTGTATTATGTGACTATGTGTCTCTATTCGATGTGTGGGAAAAAAACGTCTCCAACAGGTTTATATATACGATACCATTCAGATAGACGCAAAGGAAACCAACATTTCCATCTAATAATATTCATTTTATTTTAATTATACCATTTTCTAGTTAGATAACCAATTTGTGAGCAAGAATTTGCATCGTAACAGTGAATCATATTGCTGCCAAATTTCAAATATAAAAAACTAAAGCTCACGAATCACAAACCGAGAGTTTCTGTGAGATTTGTAAGGTGCGAAGGAATCTCTATTTTGAAAGAAATCGAAATTGATATAAATTCGCTTTATAACATATTATTCAGTTTATTTATCTAATTATATTATGATTCTGATTTAATGTATACACATATTTTAAAAGTTATCTTTTTCGCTCATTTCAATTTGTAATCTTGAATTTTTACACTGAAAAAATCCTGAGTAGAGACGGAAACTGTGGTATGTCAAACTGAATTTAAACAAGGTGAAAGCAAATGAAAAGCTAATGTACATACTACAACAGCTTTTAATTTGTTTAGAATTACAATCTTAGTAATGCAAATCATGCTGATTAACACATAATTAAAAGTGGATAAACATTTCTTTTTGAACGTTTCTTTGAACCTTGATATAAAGTTCTATGAATATCTGCAGTTGGATAAGACAGCTCAGGGTCAAACAAATTTTAAAATGAAATTTGTATAAATTAATTTCATGAGTTCAATTATGAAAGATATGCCGTGCAATATTTATTTGCACAATTTAAAGCCAGTAGCACAACTTAAATTTATTGTTGAAAAATATTGTCATGTGTAAAGCTATGTGTTAAAAAAGTCAATAAACTGTGACTTTCCAGGTAAAACCGGAAGACCTCGCAGCTATGAAAGGCACTGAAAACATAGATCTGAACTACGAAAGAGTGTACTTAGTTGCTACTAAAATAATACTGGTATCTTTAAGTTAGCATGACTAATTACTAGCTAATAATATATCAGTAGTTACACTTACCGAGCAAAATATTATCAAATGCCGTCCATATACTAAGAATACCATAAAGTTCTTGATAATAAAAATGTTGTTGATAATAAATTTTGGTAAAATGAAGCAGGTATATGATTTATTTGTTCTATTTTTCTTTTCCGGTTCTTGCTTCGTTTGGTCATTAAATCAATCGTTCTACAGTCGGTATCCAGTTCTGGCTCTTTTCGCAGTTCAACCGGTTTCCTTTTCGGGTTTGACAGTTCTTTTCCGGTTCCAGCTTGTCTTTCAGATTTGGAATCTTTTCCGTTTTTTGCTTCTTTTCCAGGTATTGCGTCTTTTCAGACTCCTCTATATTTTCCATTTCTGGCATCTTTTCCGGCTCTTGCTTCTTTTCCAGTTTTTGCATTTTTTCCAGTTCCTTCTTCCTTTTCAGGTCTCTCTTTTTTGGTTTTTGCAATTTTTCCCTCAACTTTTGCCTTTCCAGTTCATTTTTGTGTGCTTGTTTTAGCATCTCTTCAATATGTTTCTCCATTTTCAGTTCTTCTTTCTTTTCTAGTTTTTGTATTCTTTCCCGTATTTTCTTCTTTTTCAGTTCTTCTTTCTTTTCTAGTTTTTGAATCCATTCCAGTAATTGCTTCTTTTCCAGTTCTTTCTTCTTTTCTAGTTTCTGTTGCTTTTCCAGTTTTTGTTTGTTTTTCAGTTCTTCCTTCTTTTCCAGTTTTTGCTTCTTTTTCTGCTCTTGTTTCATTTTCAGTTCTTGCTTCTTTTCCAATTTTTGCTTCTTTTTCAGTTCTTGCTTCTGTTCTAATTCTTGTATCTTTTCCTGTTCTTGCTTCTTTTCTAGTTTTTGTATCATTTCCAGCTTTTGTGTCTTTTTCAGTTCTTGCTTCTTTTCTAGTTTTTGTGTCAATTCCAGTTTTCTCTTGTTTTTGAGTTCTTGCTTCTTTTCCAGTTTCTCCTTCTTTTCCTGTTCTTCCTTTTTATTCAGTTTTTGATTCTTTTCCAGTTTTTGCATCTTTTCCGGTTCTCGCTTCTTTTCCAGTTCCTTCTCGTTTTCCAGTTCTTTCTCGTTTTCCAGTTTTTGCTCCTTTTCATGATCACAAGGAGGATTTTCCAATCTACAAAAAAATCGGTATATCTTTATTTCAGTAGTAAAATAGTGAAGGTAATGCAATGACGATCACGTTTAACATGTACAACACTTCCATATTTAGATACTATATAACACTTTTGGCTCAGTTTCATAGGGAAAAATCTCCCCGTAGATTATTGCCTGGCAGAATTGTTTTCTACAAAGGGTGAATTTGTTGTTTTCGTTGTTCTGACCTAAAGCCAAGCAGATAAGTTAAAGTACTTTGCGTTATTTGTATGCAATAAGCGGCCTCCATGAATCTCACGTAGAGCGTAATAATTTGCAAAGTTTCAGTGCCTTACTTTTCCTTACTTAATTTTTACATAAGTTGCAATAATAATAACAGAAATAATAAACAGGTGGCTTAAAAACAGAGGGAAACAATGACGAAAATTGCAAAATAGGAGGAAAAAAGGAAACTGAAATGAAAAGGGAAACAACTACAAACAAAGGATGGAAAAAGCATTTTAGAAGATATACACGTAACGTTCTTTCTGAATCAGCAAAACCTGTATTTTAACGAATCTCTTTGCATCGCTGGCTGCACAGATTTCAAATTTTCTCTCGTTATTCCAAATTCGGATCATATTACTGGTCTTTTTCGTAGTCCAGCAGAGCCGCACTCGGATTTTTGCCACCATTTGTTTTCAATTGAAACTTTTATTCTCATTCTTCAGTTGCATTCTTAAAGCTTATTTATTTATACAGGAAGAAAGAAAGAAATCAATCAAATCAAAGTAAATTAGGAAAAGATATACCTGTTTTCTCCTATATTTATTGCTCCCTGTAATTTCTTTTGCCTGTTGCATTAAATTTATTGAAGGAAAATTTACAAAATCTTTCAAAATTTATTTCCTAAATCCTTATGAGAATTTAGCCCTTCTGATCATCTCGGCCACACTTTAATGGCTTTTACAATTTGATGTTTGAATATTGACAGCTGCCTATAATGAAATATGTTCTCCATTGTCCTCGAAAAAAGAAAAATTAAAGTTCCAGGTAATTTTGCAATGAAGGACACATATATCTTATTTGAAGGAAAAGAGGAAAAGAAAAAGATATTTTCGGATGGGAATATGTAGCATTTTAAACACCGTGTTTGTAAATGTCATCATATAGTAGCAACACTTGAGTCATAAGTAATTATACACATATATGAGAGAGACTACGATGACGAAAAATTAAATGGCAAAACATGGCCGAAAACACTTTCCTGGCCGGTGCAAACAACACAAAACACACGAAAGATCGGACACCAGTTATGCTTAGCACATGATAAATTAAAAAGTAGGAACAAAATTAGATACTTATGGACCTCAAAAAAGGTGTTCGAAATTACGACCTGCACCCTGTTACAGGTATTCCATCTCTCGCACATCGAACATGAGATGATCTGGAAAATACAGTGCATCCCCAGGACTTTCCCAGCACCTGCCACAATATGTGCCACAAGTTCCTGTTGGACTTCTAACTGGGGTTTCGTGCACTTATGTGTTGAAGTACCCCGAGACGAACTGATAATGCAAGTTAGGTCTCGTGATTTTGCTGAACAATGCACTGGACTATCCCTACCAAACCCATGTTTAGGATACGTTCCGAAGGAACTTTCGAATACTTTCTTTGATGGCGATCCCCTGCTTTTGTTCTTATTCCTTGGTTTCTGCTGCGCTAAGGAAAATAAACAAATATCTTTACAATGTTCGTACCCTATTTTTCTTGTGTTGTCTCTCGTCACTATGGGCCAGGAAAGCGTTTCCGACAATGCATTGCAATAAACGATTATATATATATATATATATATAAACAATATATATATATATATATATAAACAATATATATATATATATATATATATATATATATAAACAATATATATATATATATATATAAACAATATGTATATATATATATAAACAATATATATATATATATAATCTTATAAACATATGTTACCGTGAAAGACCGAAATTGGAGAATATCGACATTCACCGGAGAATGTCAACATTCACCAAATACGTCGGTGAAACATCAAATATTGCATTACATTCTTCTACATTCGGACCCTCACCGGTGTATGTCGATAATCACAGATATGCTCTGGTGTAGATTGAAAAGAGCGGAGTATATGTACACACTGTTATTGCAAAAGGAAGTGTTCCACAAATAAATGCAGTTGTAAAAGCAATGGCCTCTTGTGCAATTGAAAGTGTTAGATATTATATATATATATATAATCGTATAAACATATGTTACTGTGAAAGACCGAATTTGGAGAATGTCGACTTTCGGTAGATTAAAAACAGAAGAGTGTATGTACACACTGTTATTGCAAAAGGAAGTGTTCCACAAATAAATGCAATTGTAAATGCAAGGGCCTATTGCGCAATTGAAAGTGTTATATATATTATATATATATATATATATGTATATAATCGTATAAAAATATGTTACCTTGAAAGACCGAAATTAGAGAATGTCGACTTTCACCGGAGAATGTTAACATTCACCAAATACGTCGGTGAAAGATCGAATATTGCATTACATTCTTCTACATTCGGACCCTCACCGGTGTATGTCGACAATCACAGATATGCTCAGGTGTAGATTGAAAAGAGAGGAGT
This sequence comes from Stegodyphus dumicola, assembly GCF_044657685.1. Classification (NCBI taxonomy): domain Eukaryota; kingdom Metazoa; phylum Arthropoda; class Arachnida; order Araneae; family Eresidae; genus Stegodyphus; species Stegodyphus dumicola. The sequence continues at coordinate 11,094,045 of NC_140772.1, read as the reverse complement.
ATATGTACACACTGTTATTGCAAAAGGAAGTGTTCCGCAAATAAATGCAGTTGTAAAAGCAAGGGCCTCTTGTGCAATTGAAAGTGTCATAACAGTTTAAGTTGTTGCAATAAATAAGATTTGAATCACGTAATTTAGTAAACATAGCTTGAGTAAGCTCCCTGTTCCGAGTCAGGATAGTTCATGTTTCCAAAGCAAGTAAAGAGGAATACAAGTCCTGATAGTGGCGCCCGACGAAGAAGAATAACCATGGCCGAGTTTCAAGAAGAACCTGTGGTGCCTGCAGAAGCGGCTCAGAATCCAGAAATGCCAGCTGCCGCCCTGGAAGGATTTGGGTACATCGTACAGACCATGCGCGCATCGATGAAACCAGAAGCAACATTTAATGGAAACTCACCGGTAACCAGTTTTTTGGGAAAATTGGGTGACCACTTCATGCTGTATCCAGTCCATGGGTTCCGTAAAGTCACCTTAGCTACCAGCGCTTTGAGGGGCCAAGCGCTTAAGTGGTTCAAATGTATAGGCAGAAGCCTCTTGGGTCAAGCGGGAAGTCCCACCTATACTTACGAAAATTTTAAGACTGCCTTAGTAAAAGCCTTCCCTGTCGTAAGAGATCGTGCAAGTTTAGAAACGGAACTCTTCAGCATATACCAGCAACGAATCGAAAATCTTTCCACCTTTATTTTAAGAAAAATTCACGTCTTTAAACTCTTGTATGGAAACCGTCCGGATCCTGAGATAATCCAAGTGATTTTGCCGAGTTTAGTTCCTCAAGTACAAGACTTTATTTAATTAAGGAATCCGACTACACTGGAAAAGTTATTTGAGCTAACAATCCAGTTTGAAAGTAGAAGAACGGCGGACATCGAATGAAGACGCCAGTATGAGCAACGAAGCCAATTTGGTGCGCCAAGACCACAGCAAAGGCAAGAACACGGCTACGGAAGCAAATCGAATCAGAGAGCAAGGAAACCTGAGTATCCAAAATCAACCGGCGAACGTCGACAGTTCAATAGTAAGCCAGAAAAAAAGTCTGAAGGCCAGCGGAAAAACAAGGAAGGCATGGAAAGGAAGAAAGAAAATTTAAACTAAAACGGATTTCTGCTGACGGGAGGGTGCGGAATTCCGAAGGCCAAGAAAAGCCCTCTTTCTTCAAGTTAAATACAGTTATTGTGAAAAATTTGACTCTTCCAAAGATTGAAGTTAGAGTTTTATAAAAGATTTTTCAGCTATTGTTGAACCATTGTTAAAATTATAAAGGAAAAAGGTAAGATTCTCGTGGACGGCCGAAGCCAATAGTGCTTTCGAAAAATTAAAGCAAGCATTAACGCAAGCCCCTGTTTTGAAATTTCCTGAAAACGATGAGAATTTAGAAATTTCAGTGGATGCTTCGGATTATGCGCTAGGAGCGGTACTTTCGCAAAATCAGCCGCCAGTGGCATTTTTTAGTAGAACTTTAAATCAAACACAAAGAAATTATTCCGCGACTGAGAGAGAGGCACTTGCAGTTCTGTTAACAGTGCAAAAGTTCCGAGTCTATTTTGGAAAGGTCCAATAACAGTGTATTCTGATCATGCGGCGGGAACTAGATTGTACTCAGGGAAAAACTTATCCCCAAGGTTAATAAAATGGGCACTAAAGTTACAAGAGTATAATCTGGTAATTAAGCACACGCCCCGGAAAGGAAAATATCGTAGCAGATGCCCTATCCAGAATAAAAATAGATGAAGAAGGTAATACTGTAAAGGTGGCAATGCTCACAGCATGTAAGTTACATTCCCGAGAAACTGTGATAACCGAACTGAGTAAGGATCCTGAATTTAAAAATATTTATGATTATTTAAAGGATCCTGAAAATTTTAGCCACCAAGATATTGTGGCGATAAGAAATAGGGCGGCCCATTACGAACTAATAGATGGTCTATTATTTTATACAAAAACTACGAATTCCAACAACGAATTTCGACCTGTTATCCCAGCTAGTCTTAGATTAAATATACTGCAGGAGTTACACGACTCCCCTTTAGCTTCTCATGCTGGTATTCAAAAAACCATCCAACGCGTACGCGAAGCAGTTTATTTTCCTGAGCTGCAAAAGTTAACAAGGGCGTATGTCCAGTCCTGCCCAACATGTCAAGCAGTTAATTATATTAATTTCCGCCCGGCCGGGTTTCTAAATAGTATTAAATCGGAATTTCCAAATGAAATAATTGACATCGATTTATTGGGCCCTTTCCCAAAAAGTCAGTTAAATAAAAGTGGCTATCTCCTTGTTATGGTTGATCATTTTAGTAAGTGGATCGAAATTGTTCCCTTAAAACGAGCCTCCTCGAAATTAGTTACTGATTCTATTTTAAATAAATATATTTTAAAATACGGGGAGCCGCTAAAAGTTATATCGGATAATGGTCCTCAATTTGTAAGTAATGTATTTGAAGACATGTGCCAAAAACTGGGCATACGTCATTTAAAAATGGTCCCGTATCGGCCGCAATCAAATATAGCGGAACAGGTCAATAGAAATATAATGAAAATTGTCCGTAGTTATGTTAAAAATTTTCATAAAAGCTGGGTTAACTATGTCAATGAATTAGGTTTCGCCCTTAGGACCGCAAAACATGATACGACGGGCAAAACTCCTGCTGAGTTATTTTTAGGCAGAAAGATTATAACGCCGTTAGATAAATTATTTTATGTTGAACAAGGAGCCCGAGAAATTAAAATGGGGAATATAGAAAAATAAATTAAAGAAGCAAAAAAGAACACTGAAGTAGCACAGAGAAAACAGAAGCTTTATTATGATATGAAACGACGGGGAGTAACTTATAAAGTAGGAGATGAAGGGTTAAAAATTAAGCATTAAATTTCTTCAGCACCAGAAGATAAAACTGCCGAAATTTATCCACGATTTGAAGGACCATATGTCATAGAAAAAGTAACTCAGGCTTAGTGGTGTTAAAAGCCAGGAATAGTGAAACCTGCACCGCAAACGTAGACCAGATAAAACCATTTTATAATCGTAATAAAATGCCAATATTTCAAGATCTTTTGCAGGATCCGACACGGCAGGCACAAGCTCCAGAGGTGGAACAACGACAGTCCCAAGGGCAAGCCATTAGTAGACAGGAGCAATTGAAAAGAAAGTTCCCCCGTTGGAAAACTGAAGGTAACAAGAAAAAGAAGTCGTTCCACCGACCAAAGAAGAGAGGGCACGACCACCCCCAGAATGAAGAATGGAGAAGTACGACTAAAGCAAAGAAAGCCAGGAGAAATGACAGCAACTATAACACGGCTCCAAAACAGAAGATCTACCCATCGGATAGGAGTCTACGCAGCAAATGTCGAAGAATTGACGAAGGAAGACCAGCTGCAGATGCAAAGACGCAAGAAAAATTTGAACAGCCAGCAACGAGATCCAGGCAACAACGAGAGACAGTTGTCCCGGTTCCGCCAAGACCAGCTGCCATCAAACGGCCGAGACCACAGGCAGATGCTAAAAAAAAGGTCTTCAAGGTTGACCGAACTGGAAGAAAAAGAAAGCTCATGGAGGAAGGAACCGAAGGGCGAACCCGCACAAGAAGGAAGATCAACCAGACCGTAGTCTTCGCCACCTTCCAGGACTGGGCAGAAAAAAGGATGTCTGAATATCACAAAGATAAGTAAAACTTTATGTTACTTTGAAACCATAAGTTAATTTTTCAATCTTACTGCAAGTGGCAAATTCAAGAATTTTTACCTCATGTGAGTCTTACCTTTATCGCCAAAAAGGCGAGAAAGGAGTTGTTACCTATTTTAGTATTGTTTTTCAATTACTCGCGAGTAAAACTAAAATTAATGTATAATAGGAATGTGTAAATACTTGAATATTGAAAAAGCATTGATAATCTTTGAGAAAGGTACCTTAAGAAAATTGTAAAAATTATTGTATAAAATTTTATTTAAAAGATTCTGGCAAGAAAGAAGTTTTAATCTGAAAGACTTTTGAAATGTAGAATTTCAATGCAGAAGAATTGGCACTTGCTTGGAAAAGAATAGAAGTTAACAATGTACTACTAATGTATGTTTTAAAATGCGTAAAATTAACGGCATGTTAATATGTCCTTATATACAATGTGAACTGTTATCTTAAAAGTTAAGAAATATTGTGATATGTTAAAAGTAAAAATATTAGAGTAATGCCAAAAATTTTAACTTATTCGTGTGACTGTAAAAAGAGCAAATTATTGTGAATATGTGATAAAGGTTGAATGAATGTAGTTAGGCTCTCTGACGCTACACTTCAGAGTTAGCCACTTTTCAGAATAGTACCTCAGGGTTTAGAGATGAATATAAGGTGTGTTCTGAGGTTTTGTTATGTTGAATTTTAAGACGTTAGTGTTTTGATTGCAGGCGGTAGTGTTGAACACTTGTACATAGACACGCTCGTGTTTGGTGCTTTTCTTTACAACACAAGTCAGAGAGCACGGGGTGATAATTAAATAACGTCATGAATGAAATAAGAATTTTAAAGGAGAAATATAAATATTCATGTTACTTGCCATTTGATTGTGTAACATTTCATTAAACTAGTTTTCCTTCGATAAGGAACCATATTTCAACTAAGAAACTCCTGTTTATAGATGCAGTACAGATGAAAATACTTGTCCATAGAGATGATAATGTAAAGACGACTTTTTAATATCTAGTTTCTAGAGAGAAATGTTTGTAAAAGATTGGCCTCGCGTTAGATTTTAGAGCTAAAAGTTTTCAACAAGGTCGTTTTAGACCTCAGTTTCAAACTAATTAACTCTGGCGGGTAGTATGTAAGGATCCTAAGTTTTACTAACGTTTTTGATGTCATTTAAAACGCTTAATTACAGGGCCGTAGTACAATACACAACACCCCCCCCCAACCCCAGAAGTATAGCGATATACAATAGTGACGTGATCGAAGACATGCATATTCTATTTAAGTAATCGTAGTCATCGGCTTTTAATATTCTTTGCAAATGATCATTGTCATCAAATAATCATTGTAAAGAATCATTCTCATCGGATAATCATTGAAAATAATTCTTGTCGTTACATAAAGGGGCATAGTAGCTGATGTATAAAGAATTGTACTCAAATTCTAATCAAAAGAATCGCATATGTATGCAATTTATCATATGATCATTATTTACAGCAATGATTCTTATATGTTTTCGACCTACGGCTCCTAATGACGTCGCGGAAAACTTGCGCAACAGTGACAAAAAGAATATTTAAAAATACAATAAAAGCTTGAAAGCTAGGGAAAATGTGTGAATTTATTTTCCTTTTATTTAAATGAAGCTTAATGTTTTTAAAGGAAATTGAATATTGTAAACAGGAATCAGCAGTTTAAATATATGTGGGATTTTGCCTCTTTGTTTTTTTTTTTCTTCGTAACATCATATCCTCCGGAACGGGGGGGGGAGATTTGAGTTTAGAAGGAGGTACCCTCGGATTTCAAAAATTCTTGGTAAAACTTTTCGACTATTGTTATCTTCCTACGACTATCACTCGAGATGTCATATAAAATTTCAGAAAGCGCTGGAGATCAAATTGCTTTATTTAGAAAAATGATGGCTCTTCTCACTCTCAAATCGTATTGTTTAAGAGAAATTTTTAAGTTAAAAAAATATGAAATAAATAGTATTGCCAAACTCGAAACTTATTGTTATTATTTACGGTTATATTCTGAGTTGAAGAAAGCACGTGATTCCATATAACGTCACTGCATGTCGAAAAATATTTCGTTAATTTCAGTATTTTAAATGAATAGCTGCTTTTGGCAACTTTTATGTTTCACCTTTAGATACGTGACACGATATGCTATCGCTACGTTAATTCTTTTATTGAGATTTTGCAAATTTGTTATATTAAAATAAATTTAAATCATAATTTCAAATGTATTACCCCAAGTGTCAAACTTCTTTGTTTCCTGACTTGGCAAGAAAAATTTATTTACGAATAGCTGGTTGCTTGGAAAGAATGAATACATTTTCTTCATAATGAAATGTTTCTATGCATTTTATGCTATTCTAATTTTATTTATAAAAATTTAATTTCTTTTATTGTATACTTCCTTTCTGAGTAGAAGTTTAAACTTCTGTAGGTATTTAACATATTTTAGATGCAATGTTACTTTACTACAGTTACATAATTTTTTTTTCAATTTACTAAAATGTCTGAACGCAAGAAGACAGCACAAATGTTACAGCGAGCTACAGAAAAAATGAAGTAAAAAGCACTAGGAGACTCAGCAGGCAAGTAGAAGAAAACTTGCATGCTTCAAAAATGAATGAAGATACAACTAGAAACTCAGCAGGCAAGCATAGTGACAAGAAAGGTTACGCATTCAAGAAACTGAAGAAGAAACGAATAGGAGTTCCAGCAGACAAGCAACAACTCAAGAAACTTCGCTTGCTCAAACTGTATCAGAAACTAGTAGCATACGCAAAAGACATTCAGAAAACCAAGAATCACTGCGTGCTCCGGAAAGGTAAACAGAAGCGAAACGGAGGCCCATTAGGCAAGCGGAACGTCAAAAGAATATGCGCGATGATGGGAAGAGGGCGCAAGTAAACGAAGGATGCAAGACTGTCCGCGTCATCGTCAGATTCGACAGGAAATACCAGAACAGCTCAAGAAGCTGCATAAACAACTCAAAACGCTGCAGATTACGGACAATTTCGGTTCGAAGAGGCAGAGCTCATACGAGGAAACAAGCTTCGTATGAACGCATCACGACATACACGTAGTACTCTTCACAATGCAGAAAGTTTACTTTGAGCAACACACTGTATACATAGAGGTCTTAGACATATATAGTAACGATTTTGCTTAGGCAACAGCCCCCTAGTAAAATGTATGAAGTTTATATTGACATCTCACAGTACCTGAACGAAATTTTTCTATTTACTTCTTCATTTACTATTTTCTTAAATTTTTTATCAGTAATCCTGTCTATATATTATAGATATCAAAATCAGAAAAATTTAATTAATTATCTTGAAATGTATATAAGTGATGAATACTTTGCCCTTGTTCATACCGAAACAACACGATGTAATTGCAGATAGCTAGAAAGTAAAATGTATTCAGCAGGCTGTACAGCAAGCGAAATCTATAAATGGTGATAAGACAAAAATGTTATATAATGTTATATACTGCAGAATTTTAAAATAAGAACATATACATCAGTGTTTTAAAAATACGAATTTTGCATCAGACTGCAAAACAAATATCTTAATATCTGCCTTTCATGCATAAGAGTTCAGCATTCGGAAAATTGTATTTTCGTAAACGGTTTAGCAATAATAACAAAATAACTTAATGTATATATATAACCCTTAAAAAACGTAAAGTGAGTGAATCTACTATTCGAGTGTGTCTTTATATCTTGAGTATTTAAGAAATAGGAATTGCATTTATCTATCTCGATAAAGCTAACGCTATTGCCCGAATAACAACGTTTATTTTGTAGGGTTTATATTTATTTTAACTAACATTTATTTTAAGTTTAAACTATCTTTCCTGTCAATCCTTATATTCCCCTGGAACTGCCAATGCCAGAATATGTAAATTTGAGTAGAACGCGCAAGCATTCAAATTATCAGCGGAAGTAGTATGATTTAAATAGAAGGAAACAAGTTCGGTGAGAGAGAGTTATTCTTACTTAGCGAGCGCGGAGGTAGTTATAGAGATTTGAAAAACCCCGCGTTGCGGCCTATGTGCTTGGCGGGAAGTAGTTGCAATTGTTCCAGTGAGCTTCAAGTCTGCTGAATTAGCAGCCGTATTGTGAAACGCGGTGAGTTAGTTATTTGAGAGAGCCTCGTAGTTAGAATATTGTCTTTAATTTCTTTTCAGGTTTTTATTTTTATTTTGACTGCCGAGTTGGAACCGTTTGTAAGCGTCAAGAGAACGCAATTGTAAATTAGTACGTTGAATAAAAAGGGACTTAAACCCTTTATAAGACTCTGTGGTTTATACAAGCTTTCACAGTCACCTCTTGGTTGCGTGCTAGTTAGAGGCGCGCAACGTTATAATTTAACACTTGATATTACCAACTTCATATATATCTTGAAATAAAACATAAATTTCCTAATCAGATACTACCAATTGCAGAAAAAATACAAAAATAATGGAATTTCTAATAACACTACAAGTAACATACCGAGGAATAAATTGCGCTGTAAAACTGATGCAATCTACAATATGTAAACCAAAAAATTTATGTACTGCTATAGAAATGCAATAGAATGAGAAATGAAACTGTCATGAGATTTATAATGAAAAATTTACCATAAACTATTAGTATATGATATAAGTAAATATATACTTTTAATACTATTCATTTAAATATGTTCAAACGTTCATAATATTCATTACTTACAAACGCTTCTTCATCCATCGAAGCATAGCACAAGCCATTCTCAATTCAGTGCTGGTGCACGTCAATAAAATAAGGATAAATCCAAATTTTTACAAAAAATCAATCGCTTTGACTCGTTTCTCAAAAAACGTATATCTACAAATGCAGTATTAATATATCACATCAATATAATTCGGGATCATAAAATCACCAAACAACGCATTAAACGCAAAAAATCGCATTAAGGCAGAATGAAGAATTTTCACTCTTACAATGACTTTTACAACAATATATAATAGAATCGAATTTCTAAACTAAGTGTTCATTGTTACACCATATTTCATTCTTGGGGAACCTTTCATGGTTGTTCAGTAATTCTAACTGTTAACTGGTATAAAAAGAATTAGGATTTCATATATATGCACAGACTTATATATGTATTATATTAACACGTATCTATAGTAACATACATCATCTTATATTATATGTATTCGCATAATTCTAAATTAATTATACTAGTCAACATAATTTGTATATTGATAGCAGCACAGTTTTAAAATTATTTATTACTATCTGCTTGCTAACGATTATATAATTAAGTACAGTGGTACCTCGACAAACGAGTTTAATATGTTTCGTATCTCAAAGCAATTTTCCGCATTGAAAGTAATCGAAATGCCATTAATCCGTTCCAGCTCCCAAAACACGACCTCAGCTGTTTTTTTAAGGGTTTTTGAATAAGAAAAATGTAGTTTCTTATTCAAAAACAAGAAGAAACATTTATTTATAAATAACAAATACATATTCTATAAAAACATAATTAAAAGAAAAAGTGCCTACGGAAGCGCTTAATTTTTGTCACTGGTCTTCGCTCTTTTTGTCATCATCTGCTCATTTTCACCCGCAGATCGTTTAACAAAACTGTCCAAGGAGGTTTGTTTCTTCCTACCTGTCAAGGTATTGCGGAATCGAGTTAGGCAAGTTTCGTTGAACAACTCCGATTTAGGACTAGTTGCAACTTTTTCGCGGTGATTTTTATCCACGAACTCTACAACTTTATCCCACATTCTCAAGATCTCTTTTATATCTCTTGTAGGGATAACCTCCTCCATCTCTGGCTCCTCTTCAAAACTAATTTTTCGTTGAACCACCGTATGCTGCTGCAAATGCAGATCGTGTAACTCCTCGGTTGTCAGCTCCTGAGACTTTTCCTCTACGAGTTCGTTCACATCTCTCTCCTCCACCTCCAGACTCATGGATTTTCCGAGAGAAACAAGCTCCTCTACCACTGACATTTTGGGTTCCAATCCTTCGAATTCTCTTTCAGCTACAGCCTCAGGCCTTCTTCCATGCAGACGTTGTAACACCCAGCCAGGCCTGAACAATAATTCTTAGGCACATCACGATGTTAAAGTGGTTTTTCCAGAACTCTCGAATGGTAAGGTTTGTGTTCTCTGTCACCTCAAAGCAGCGGCGAAAAATGTGCTTGGTGTACAAATTCTTAAAATTAGAAATCTCCTGCTGATCCATGGGCTGCAGGATAGGAGTGGTGTTGGGTGGTAGGTAGGGAAATTTTATATACTTGAACTCTTCGAGTAAATCATCTTCGAGATTTGATGGGTAAGTAGGGGCATTATCGAGGCCAACACCAGAACAGAACACCAGAATTATCCACTCCACAAAGAAGTTCATTCTGTCCCACGACTTCGGATTTGCCCTCCACATATCTTCTTAAAATTATAACTGGCAGGTTTTCTTTTAAAATATTATATGACTTAAAGCCTCTGGGGTTTTCCGAATGGTATACTAGCGGAGGCTTGATTTTACAGTCGCCACTCGCATTGACGCAAATTGCTAGATTTAATCTATTTTTAATGGGTTTGTGACCTGGCATCTTCTCCTCTGCCGTTATGTAAGTTCTATTCGGCATCCTTTTCCAGAAAGCCCTGTCTCGTCACAGTTGAGGACTTGCTGGGGGGATGTATCCTTTGGCTACTATCTGTTCGGAAATCATTTTGATGTAAACATCAGCTGCCTTTACATCCGGATTTGCTGCCTCACCATGCCTGACGACGGAGTGAAGGTCGGTCCTTTCCCTAAAGTTGTCAAACCAGCCCCGACTGGCTTTAAACGGGTCTTCCGATTCCACGTTTGTAGAAGTGTGTGGGATCTTCTGTAGAAAATAACCGTAAATCGCTCATAAATAACTCGTAATAGTGCCTTCTCACATATGATGCTTTGTGTTAAGGTTGCTCCTTGAAGCTGCTTCTCTCTCACTCACACCATCAGTAGTTTCTCCATGTCTTGACGGAGAGAGGTCGGAGCTTAAAAATTATTGTAACGCCCTTAGTTGGCGTTATACTTTATCAACTCCTTTTGTTTAAGCACAGTAAATATCATTGATGTGTTACGCCCGTACATCCTCCCCAAGTCAATTACTCGCACACCTTGCTCATGGTTTTCTATTATTTAACGCTTTAATTCAATAGACATCATCATCTTCTTTGGACCCAGGGTTATAAAAATAAATATGATAATGTTTTCTAAATGTACAAAAAGCAAAAAACGCGAACCCAACTTATCAAAAATGCTTCCAAAACGAGGGAAACAAGCACTCAGACTGAGGACTAGTCTGAGGTGGGAGAAACTGTTAGACGCTGCACACGACACCTACATGCGAGCGCATGTTGCGGTCGTGTACAGCGGTGTAGTGTGCGATTCCTCGTATCTCAAATCTTGCTCTCGTCTCAAAGCAAAAACATCGCTCGCTCGGTAGCTCCTGTCTCAAAACACTCGTATGTTGGGGCACTCGTATATCGAGGTACCACTGTAAATACAGTTTATAGTTTTTTTAATGTGACAATCATTATAAGCCACGTAGATTTTTCCTTGTGGCTTCATTTGTTTTCTCTTCCAAAATTTCGAACGTCCAACAGTTTTGTCAGTTTCGGGCTTTTGGTATGGAGAGTTAGAAAATGAGATAAGACCAGAATGAACTTCAGTTCTGAACTTTGCAGTTCAGCATAGAGTAAGGAGTATTGACAGATTTATGTTCGCTCTTTACGTGCGCTTTTCATCGTATTTTCTTCATCATTCTCAGCACTTTAAAGTGATAACTACTAGCAGTGTTCCTTTATTTTCGTATATTTTTGGAATTATATTTTTTTACTCGTACTTTTCGAAAAACTCCAGAATTGTTCAGTGTTTTTTCGAGACAAGCTACCAGCTCTTCCGCATGCTTTACGAACCTTTATGCCAGGAACAATTTTGGGTGTTAGAAGTATTACAGATGCTAGTGACAAGAACAATTGAGGAGTATCTGAGGTAGCTTGTGACAGTCTTTGCTGCGTTCCAAGAAGATATAAAAGGAGAGGTTGATTCCTTTACAGAAGAGATAAATGCGTCCAACAAAAGAGGGAAAGGGGAAATAATACCAGTTCAAGGAAAGATGGAATCTATCCAAAATTGATACTTAAGCCTGTCAAGAAGAAATAAAAGACAACAGTAGAAGATTTTCGAGGATTTTGAAAGCAGAAATAACATGGTCGAAAGGAGAGTTAGAGAAACTGGAGAACGTGTTTCTGCTGTCAAACGGCAAATCAAAGAAAGAGTTAATGCTGTCAAACTACAAATCAAAGGAAGAGTTTCTGATGTCGAACAACAAATCGATGACAGAGTTTCTGCTGTTGTCGCCAAAGAATCTGACAGCTTTAACACATTCATAATGACAACTGGAGACGATTCTGATACCTTTAAATTGGTACCTATGTTTTCCGACCCATTTCTCATGCTTTCCACGTGTGATGGAAAAAACATTTGGCATATGTACAAGGCTCAGTTCTGTATAGCTCCAAATGGAAATGGGTAGGATTCCGAAGACAAACCTGTAATTTCGCAGCTTCTCTGAGAATAGAAGAAGACGATATCGGTCCCACTCTTCTAGAAACCCAGAGGCTAGATTTTGATGCTGTACCCGGTACGCGAAAGCTCTACTAAGAAGTGTTTAAAAGGCTACAGAAGGCTGCAGTTAATATCTCGATAGCAGAAGCTCACCAAAATAATCCAGAAGCTCGCCACTGATATCGAAATGCTCTCCCATCTCTCCTTTTTTGACTGCTCAACAGAAATACGTGAACTACAATCCATGAAATACTTCCTCGGTGGCATACGGGAACCTGAGGTATAGAAACAACTGCGAATAGTGGATCTCAAGGATTTAAAAAATGCCTAGAGTGTACGCCATGAAAAACGTGGCAGTCCTTTCAGAAACTTGCACACACCATTGCCCAATCGGAACTACTCCAACCCAGAAGCTAGTGGACAAGTGACAGCTCGTCCAGGCAGTCTACCCACTTAAGTAAGTGCCTTAAGGCGGAACAGACGTCAGACGAAAGCGACCTTAGTATGCTAGAACTGCAGTGGTGATGAACACTTACGAAAGAACTGCAGAACACATTAGGACACAGAAGATAATGCTGCTAATCAGCAAGAAGTCACGAAAACAAATCGTGGATGTTGAGCGGAATTTGCCAGAGATTGCCAGATATTGAGAAGTCCCACATAAAATCCTTTCAGATTTCGGTTATGGTTGGTGGCAATAATGGACTTTTCAATCATGAGGCATACAAATAGAGTTCCCTTTGTATAACAATCGATACATGAGTAATTTACCATCATCCAAAACCTCAAGTCGAGATGATAGAACCAGCATGAACAGAACTTTTCCTTCCAGGATTATAGCTGAAAACAGAAATTTCCGGTAAGGCATTATGAAATATGCTAAGAACGGTAAGAGCACGAAATGAGTACTAATAATATGTTCTTTCGTTGAATTATCAAGGCCGTCATTTCGGTGACGGTTGAAACATAAGTGCCAAAGCTAAAGTCATTGGGGAATGAAAAGTGGTTGCATCACGTTCTCCATTGAACTACGTTAAGGGGTCTCGTACACCTTAAAACCCTCAAAATCTCTGAATATGATCCTGTTGTAAGAATTGGGATAGCATATTTATTTTTAAAGCTATTACTTCCAGTTTTTTACAGCTGACTACATAGCACAGCTGAATTAGTAAGCAAATAGTTTGTGTTGCCACAAATGTTTTTATAATTTAATCTTCTTTGTGAGGTAATTTTTTATATGTTCACGCAATACTCCCACTTTGCGTGCACAATTTAAAACATTCTGTTATATATTTTAACTTCATAGTTAATATACAGCTTGTATAGCATCTAAAGACTACTGTGAACCAAAAATCTTAAGAATTTCATGTTAAATTCTCATTTTATTTAGAACTAAATTTATACAATGCATTTTAATAAAGAATTTTTAATATTTCCATGCGTAAAATTTTTGACTATTAAAATATTCAATATATTTTTTGGTTCAGTTAGATGATAATACTCATATAAAGAAGTCCATTAAATTTAAAGTGTGTACCAAGAACCGTTTTTAAAATATCATGCGCGCAGCAGTGAAAATTTATGTTTTGAGATAATCAAGTTTTAATGTAAATATTTTTTTAAATACTTCTCTTGTTATAAAATATATAAAATGCTTATTTTCTGAGAGATATTGTAATATTATACAATTTCGAATAGTTGGTATAAGCATAATTAATGTAAAATAAGCTGCCATCATCAAAGTATAACATATCAACTAAAAATGATTTGAAACTTCTACGCTATCAATGATACAACTAAAATTTTTCTTACAAATTGGAACTTACTTATAGGCAAATGTTTCAGGTAAAGTTCTCTGTAATGTATTATTGTATATCAAACATATAAATCATTTAATAGTTCTTCCACAGAGTAACTTTAGCATACTCTAAATGATATGTATACAACTGGGAAAAAATGCATTTTAAGAAAATCGAGCTTTGATGCAAATATTTCAGTATACAACTTTCTAATAATAAAGTGCATAGTATATTTATTTTCGAAATGATATATTTAAAATGTATAAATCCTAATAAATTGCATAAGCTTTTGTCAATATGAAACACATTAAAATTACCATACTATATAAAATACCATGACAGAATGATAGCCGTGTATTAAAATACGTGTAGCATATTTGAACAAATAATTTATTTTTACAAAACCACATCAGTTAAGTACTTTCAAGCATTTAAGCATATGATATGTATCATATTATGCAATATTATTTAAACATAGGTGGGAAAAAATCCTTTACGACTTATTTGAAATTGTACGCTAAACTGCTACATTCATCGAAGTATAACATATCGACTAAGAATGATAAAACTAAAACTTCCTTACAAATAAGAATTTACTTATAGCCAAATGTCTTAGCTCAAGTTCTCTGTAATATATTACTGTATATCAAACTTATAAAACATTTAATAGTTCTTCCACAATGTAACTTTAGCATACTTTAAATGCTATGTATACAACTGCGAAAAACCGTATTTTAAGAAATTTGAGTTTTAATGCCAATACTTCAGTATATAACTTTCTAATAATAAAGTGCATAGTATATTTATTTTGAAAATACATTTAAAAAGTATAAATCCTAATAAATTGCAGAAGCTTTTGTTAGTATGAAACACGTTAAATTTACCTTGCTATATACATTACCATGACAGAATGATAGCCGTATATTAAAATACATGTAGCATATTTGCACAAAAATTTATTTTTACATAACCACTTTAGTTAAATAAACTCAAGCATTTAAGCATATGATATGTATTATATTGTATAATATACATATTATTTAACATGGGTGAAAAAATCTTTTACGACTTACTTCAAATTGTATGCTAAACTGCTAAAATTTTATTTACAAATTAAAACGCACCAGCACAATAAACATCCCCATCATTTTTATGGAGGCCTGAACTTCTGACATTTTTTGCTGCCTTTCAAGTTTACGCTGTTGTTTTGTTTCTGAGAAGCCTTTCTTTTCTGCGTTATCTATTCTCTTGTTATCAATTTGTAAAAATCCTTCAATAGAAAACTTACTTCTAAAAAGCTGTAGCTCATTCATTACAGAATGTCTACCAACAGACCTTTCGTTAAAAGCAATTACTGCTTCATTTCCAGCAATTTGAACTATCCTACTACCAGCACGACATGTCTTTGTACAAAATTTCCAAATTAAGGAATTAAATGATTCATTAGTATTTTGTGTTTTGCCGCCAAGGCAACGTCTCAATAACGAAGGTTGTGACAAATCTATAAAAACTGGCTTTATTGCTTCCATTACAGCGACTGGTTCAGAATTAATATGCTTATAATCAGCTTTATTTTGCTTAGCTATATTGTATTTGCACCATTTGGTTTCATTTGTAGGACAAACGTCATGAATCGGCTTTTCATCACTCGATATTTTGTGGTAGTAAATTGCCCAAATGGCATTTCTGATATCACTAACAGACTCATTATATTCTCTAATCGCATTACCATAATACGAAGTTATTTCATTTATTAACTTATCTGTTAGTCTCCCTTTCCCAGACAGATTTTACCGTCATTTAATTTTACTTTTTTTCTTTCAAGTTTTAATTTGCGTAGCCATATTCCCATTCGTTTTTGAATATGTCCAACACACTCAATTTTTTCTATATTTAATGAACCATATGGTTTGGCGTCAGTTATACCTGCAAATGGTTTTGCATCACCTATGTAAGGATCTTAAGTTTTACTAACGTTTATTTTATTTTAAATCTTTACTATCACTTCTTATTTTCTACTTCCGGCCAGAATTAAAAGCGTTAACTTATTTATGCAAAATTTGTGTGGCGAACGCCAAGTACCTAAGATGTGGCTTTTTGCCAAGCGAGAGAGAGGATGGAGTTAGTCGAAGCAGGCCGCTTACCTTAGAAGTTTTACTCAGTTGCTGGTTGCCTTCCAGGCCAGAGGTTTAATCCTCGTGATAATTTTTAAACGTATTGTAGTGTTAACAGTTCTCTGTACTACATACGGCTTCCTGTTAATATAAGGCCAATCTTCCACGTTTATTATTCCAAAGTTAAGTTAGAGTTTAGTTAAATATTTTTATATTCTTACGTTTAGACCACAAGTAGTGGGTCTTTGTATTCCGAAGTACGGAAATTATTGTAAAGAGAGAAAAATAAAGGGTTTTGTATACCTTTCTTGTGTATCCTGTCTACTTCCCACAGTTATTGAACATAGCTTTAGTAAGCTCTCTGTTCCGAGTCAGGTCCTTGCATATTCCCGAAGAAAGTAAGACGGAACATTGAACCTGAGAGTGGCGCCCAACGAAGAAGAATAACCATGGCCGAGTTTCAAGAAGAACCTGTGCTGCCTGCAGAAGCGGCTCAGAATCCAGAAATGCCAGCTGCCGCCCTGGAAAGATTTGGTTACATCGTCCAGACCATGCGCGCTTCGATGAAACCAGAAGCAACATTTAATGGAAACTCACCGGTAACCAGTTTTTTGGAAAAATTGGATGACCACTTCATGCTCTACCCCGTGCACGAATTTCAAAAAGATACCTTAGCTACCAGCGCTTTGAGGGGCCAAGCGCTTAATTGGTTCAAATGTATAGGCAGAAGTCTCTTGGGTCAAGCAGGAAGTCCCACCTGTACTTACGAGAATTTCAAGACTGCCCTAGTAAAAGCCTTCCCTGTCGTAAGGGATCGTGCGAAATTAGAAACGGAACTTTTCAGCATATATCAGCAAAGAATCGAAAATCTCTCAAGCTGTATTTTAAGAAAAATTCACGTCTTCAAAATCTTGTATGGAAACCGTCCGTATCCTGAGATAATTCAAGTGATTTTGCCGAGGTTACTGCCCCAAGTGCAAGACTTTATTGAATTAAGAAATCCGACTACACTGGAAAAGTTATTTGAGCTAGCAATCCAGTTTGAAAGTAGAAGAACGGCGGACATTGAAAGAAGACGCCATTATCAACAGCGAAACCAATTTGGTGCGCCAAGACTACAGCAAACTCAAGCACACGGCTACGGAAGCAAAGCGAATCAGTGGGCAAGGAAACCCGAGCATTCAAAAACAGCCGGCGAACGTCGACAGTTCAATAGCAATCCAGGAAAAAAGTCTCAAGGCCAGTGGAAAAAGAAGGAAAGCACGGAAATGAAAAATAATTTAAACTAAAACGGATTTCTGCTGACGGGAGGGTGCGGAAATCCGAAGGCCACGAAAACCCCTCTTCCTTCAAGTTAAATACAGTAATGGTGAAAAATTTGACTCTTCCGAAGATTGAAGTGTTGGTGAATAATATCCCAGCCACCCCACTCCTGGATACAGGCGCGCAGTGTTCCTGTGTGGCAGAAGATTTTTTTAGGAAGTATTTTCGTAAATATCGTATATATAATTCGGATAATACGACAGTGTTAGCTGCGCAAGGAGAAAGATGTAAGTGTATAGGTAAATTACCGCTGTATGTCCGTATCAAGGACGAACAAGTAAAGGTTATGTTTTTCATAGTAAAGAATCTGCAAGCACATATTATCTTAGGAATAGATTTTCTTTCAGAGGCACAAGCAACGCTAGATTTTAATGAAGCGTCCCTTAAGCTGACAATGAAACCAGTTCGTGAAGAAAAGGCTGAACCGCCGATGTTAAACCTTGACCACCTGCCTAATGAAGAGCAACGAAGAATCCGACAAGTGGTAAGTGAATTTGCTTCGTTATTTAGTGATATTCCAGGATTTACTCAGGTTACTAACCATAGTGTTGACACCGGAGATTCAATGCCAGTTCGCCACAAAGCATACCGGTATGATAAGAATAAGGAAAAAAATTATAGAATGGCATATCACGGATATGCTACG
This sequence comes from Stegodyphus dumicola, assembly GCF_044657685.1. NCBI lineage: Eukaryota > Metazoa > Arthropoda > Arachnida > Araneae > Eresidae > Stegodyphus > Stegodyphus dumicola. The sequence continues at coordinate 11,075,886 of NC_140772.1, read as the reverse complement.
TAAAAAGATCATAACGCCCATCTCAAGTAGTTTTGCTAGCCCGGTGGTTTTATGTAAGAAAAATAATGACTATCCATTGACACATCCAAAAAGGTGGAGATTCGCAATTGACTACCGTAAATTAAACTCCATAACTAAATATCCGTTATATCCGTTACCTATTATTGAAGAAATTCTAATGAACATAACATCCACCAAATATATGACGACTTTAGACTTAACGACTGGTTATTTTAGGGGTTAGGCCTGAGGACGTGCCTAAGACTGCTTTTATAACCAAGTCTGGCACTTATGCATTTCTGCGTATGCCGTTTGGCCTTTCAGGGGCACCGGCAACATTTCAGCGATGTATTGTGTTAAGGCCTGTTCATGGAAAGTCCACATTTATCTATTTAGAGGATATCATTATTACTAGTGATAATCTCGACCAACATGTACAGGATTTAAGACAGGTGTTTTCTTTATTAAATGAAGCCGGTCTAAAAGTTAATGTCGAAAAGTGCAAATTTGCAGCCCCTGAATTAAAATATTTAGGTTACAAAATATCTCAGAAAGGAATAGAGACAGACGAATCAAAAATAATCGCTGTACAAAAGTATCCGACTCCAAACACGGCGAAGAAGCTCTTTTCTTTTCTAGGACATTGTTCATATTATAGGTCCTTTATAAAAGATTTTGTAGCTATTGCTGAACCATTGTTAAAATTAAAAAGGAAAAAGGCGAGATTCTAATGGACGGCCGAAGCCAATAGTGCTTTCGAAAAATTAAAACAAGCATTAACGCAAGCACCTGTGTTGAAATTTCCTGAAAAGGATGAGAATTTAGAAATTTCAGCGGATGCTTCGGATTATGCGGTAGGAGCGCTACTTTCGCAAAATCAGCAGCCCGTGGCATTTTTAGCCGAACTTTAAATCAGACACAAAGAAACTATTCCGCGACCGAGAGAGAAGCACTTGCAGTTCTGTTAGTAGATCAAAAGTTCCGAGTCTATTTTGGAAAGGCGCCAATAACAGTGTACTCTGATCATGCGGCGGTAACTAGATTGTACTCAGAGAAAAACTTATCCCAAAGGTTAATAAGATGGGCACTCAAGCTACAAGAATATAATCTGGAAATCAAGCATACCCCCGGAAAGGAAAATATCGTAGCAGATGCCCTATCCAGAATTAAAATAGATGAAGAAGGTAATACTGTAAAGGTGGCAATGCTCACAGCATGTACAATAAATTCCCGAAAAACTGTAATAACCGAACTGGGTAAGGATCCTGAGTTTGGAAGCATTTATGAGTATTTAAAGGATCCTGAAAATTTTAGCCACCAAGATATTGTGGCGATAAGAAATAGGGCGGCCCATTACGAACTAATAGATGGTCTATTAATTTATACAAAAACTACGAATTCCAACAACGAATTTCGACCTGTTATCCCAGCTAGTCTTAGATTAAATATCCTGCAGGAGCTCCATGACAGCCCTTTAGCTTCTCATGCTGGTATTCGAAAACCTATCCAAAGCGTACGCGAGGCAGTCTATTTTCCTGAACTGCAAAAGTTAACAAGGGCGTATGTCCAGTCCTGCCCAACATGTCAAGCAGTTAATTATATTAATTTCCGCCCGGCCGGGTTTCTAAATAGTATTAAATCCGAATTTCCAAATGAAATAATTGGCATCGATTTATTGGGCCCTTTCCCAAAAAGTCAGTTAAATAAAAGTCGTTATCTCCTTGTTATGGTTGATCATTTTAGTAAGTGGACCGAAATTGTTCCCTTAAAACGAGCCTCCGCGAAATTAGTTACTGATTCTATTTTAAATAAATATATTTTAAAATACGGAGCGCCCCTAAAAGTTATATCGGATAATGGTCCTCAATTTGTAAGTAATGTATTTGAAGACATGTGCCAAAAACTGGGCATACGTCATTTAAAAATGGTCCCGTATCGGCTGCAATCAAATATACCGGAACGGGTGAATAGAAATATAGTGAAAATTATCCGTAGTTATGTTAACAATTTTCATAAAAGCTGGGATAACTATGTCAATGAATTTGCTTTCGCCCTTAGTACCGCAAAACATGATACAACGGGCAAAACTCCTGCTGAGTTATTTTTAGGCAGAACGATTATAACGCCGTTAGATAAATTATTTTATGTGCAACAAAGAGCCCCAGAATTTAAAATGGGTGATATAGAAAAACTAATTAAAGAAGCAAAAATGAATACTGAAGTAGCACAGAGAAAACAAAAGCTGCATTATGACTTGACGGGGAGTAACTTATAAAGTAGGGGATGAAGTGTTAAAAATTAAGCATTCACTATCTTCAGCACCAGAAGATAAAACTGCCAAATTTTTGTCACGATTTGAGGGACCATATGTCATAGAAAAAATAACTCACGCTGTAGTAGTGTTAAAAGCCAGGAATGGTGAAACCTGCTCCGCAAACATTGATCAAATCAAACCCTACTATGATCGTAATAAAATGAAAATAATTACAGATCTTTTGCAGGATCCGGCACGGCAGACACGGCAGGCACAAGCTCCAGAGGTGGAACAACGACAAGTACAAGGGCAAGCCATTAAGAGGCAGGAGCAAGTGAAAAGAAAGTTTCCCCGCGGGAAAATTAAAGGTAACAAGAAAAAGAAGCCGTTCCACCGTCCAGAAAAGAGAGCTCACGAACACCCCCAGAATGAAGAAGGGAGAAGGACGACGTATGCAAAGAGAGCCAGGAGAAATGACGGCAAATATAATCCGGCTCTAAAACGGAAGATCTACTCATCCGACAGGACTCTCCGCAGCAACTGTCGCCGAACTGCGGAAGGGCCACCAGCGGCGGAGGAAAAGTTAGAAGGAAAATTTGAACGGCCAGCAACGAGGTCCAAGCAGGAACGCGAAAGGATTCTCCCGGTTCCGCCAAGACAAGATGCCATCAAACGGCCAAGACCACAGGCAGCGGCGAAAAGGAAGGTATTCAAGGGTGACCGAACTGGAGAGCGAGCGCCGAGAGAACGACCCCCCCCCAATCGGAAACCAGTCCTGCAGCCGCAGAGGAAAGAATAGAATCAGAGGAGCAAGGAGAGAGCAGTACTCCCCCCCACCCGATCGCGAAGAATACCTTATTTCTTCGTCGATCCAAAAGATTTCGAATTTCTAGTAACAGTAATACAAAATGCTGTACCTTCGGCCCAGTGCCAAATGAAGGGGAAATATTTACGCATTGCTGTACAAGCTGAAAACGACTACCGCACCGTTGCGTCTATTCTTAACACGCACGGTGCACAATACAAGTCTTTTAATCTCAAGCAAGATAGACCCATTAAAGCAGTAATTAGGGGCCTCCCCATTACTGCCAAGCCAGAAAAAATTTCACAAGAACTTACCTATATTGGTTACAGTGTCTTAAGCGTAACACAATTTAAAAAGCACAAAACCCGGCACCCCATGCCTCTATTTCTTATCCAGTTGAACCCATCGTTAAATGCATTCGATATTTTCGAAGAAACCTCAATGATGGGTTTAGATATTAGCATCGAGAAGCACATCGGCAGGAAAGGACCAAGCCAGTGCTGGCGCTGTCAGGGTTTCTTCCACAGCTCGGCAGTATGTACTTTGCCTCTCAGGTGTCTGAAATGCGCTGGGCCGCATTACGCAGCTCAGTGTACGAAGGACCCTGATGCACCTAACACCTGTGCCAATTGCCTTGGCAGCCATGCCAGTAACTGGCTTCACTGCCCAAGACACCCTAATAATCGCAATAAAAAGCAAAAAACCCCAACTTTTGGAAAAGGTGCCGGGAATACTAAATTCGTACCCGCTCCAACCCCTGCTCCTCTCAGCAGCACGGATCCCCTTTTCTCCACAATTGTTTCCGGACATAAAAATAATCCCGGACTTCCCCAGCCAAAGCCTCAGCGTACCAGCCCTTCTCCTATCCAGATGCAAGAGCAGCCTCGCAACCAGACGACACCACCAGCAGCCCAGGTTCCAGCCCCGACTCCTGACGACGGAAGCTGCACAGATACTCTGCGCAGCGTATTCCAAATTTCAAGGGAATTCGGAATTCAACATTCCACACTCCTCCAAGCTTTCCGGGAGGCTCTGCCGAAGCTCAGACTTGTCTCATCTGGGCCGGAGCGAGCCTTCTGCATCTACGAGGCGTACTGCAGCCTTCTCAATTAAATATTCAAATTCAATAGCCCAGCAGCAGAAGACCCCATCTCAATAGCATTCTGGAATGCCAACGGCATCAAGAAAAAAATACATGAAGTCCGGGACTATACTAGTGAGCACCACATGGACCTCTTCCTCATTTCTGAGACACACCTGGTTGAGGGACTTAGCGCGAATATCGCGAATTATATCTGCTACCGCAATGACAGAGCGGATAGCAACAGTGACACTATTCGTGCTAGTGGCGGTACTTCCATTTATATAAAACGCTCCTTGAAACACTCAAGAATTCCTACTCCACAATTAGAGGCTTTAGAGGCAACAATTGTACAAATTTATCTCCCAAATTGCCCCCCCATCGCAGTAGCGTCCTGCTATATGCCTCCGAGACGGGGACCTGTCTTTATCTCCGATCTCAGAAAACTATGTGGAATTTCTAATAACCTGATTATTGCAGGAGATCTCAATGCTCGTCATAGAACTTGGGATTGTGTCACTGCCAACAACTATGGCGACAAGCTAAAAAACTGGGCTCAGGACGCCCATATCCAAATTATTGCGCCAAATGCACCTACCCATTATCAGTTTCCTGGGGGTATAGGTGCTCCCTCAATTATTGATTTGGCTCTCTTCAAAAATATTCCCTTAGCTTATTCGATAGAGGTGATACAGGAATTGTCCTCTGACCACTATCCAGTACACCTGACCCTTAACTCTAACAAAATCAATGAAAATTTACCGGCGCAAATCTCAACAAGTTGGGATGACTTTCGGTATGTATTAGAATCTGGTATTCTCCCCCCTATCCAAATTAGCAATAATCAGGATGTTGACTCTGCCATTCAAAGGCTCAACCAAACCCTCATTAACGCATTTAATGCAGCTTCCAAACCTAAATTTAAAACAAATTATTCCAAATTACCGGCCAATATTAAAGAAAAAATCAAAATTAAAAACCGCCTTCGCAGAGATTGGCAGAACACAAGACTAGAATCAATTCGAACTCAACTGCGAAGGATCCAGAACGAGATTAAGTCTGACATTAAGAAATTTTCAGACGAAAAATATACAAACTATCTTAAGTCCTTAAAGACTTCAGACAATAGCCTATGGGTCGCTAGCGCACGGCTACGCAAACCAAAACACGACATTCCCCCCCTAATGGGCACGGTCAATGACCGGATGGCACTCACAGACACCGAGAAAGCTGAACGCATTGCGGACAGCCTTCAAACACAATTCTCACTGAATACTGGACTCATGTTCGATTCCTGTGCTCAGCACACGCATGAAGTCCAACACCAAGTTGAAACTTTTCTCTCCTCAGATCAACCTGAGGAACCCATTATCACAACCATGACTGAGATTTCTACCTTCATCAAAAATCTCAAACCTACCAAGGCACCCGGCCTAGATAGGATTTCCAATCGCATGATTAAGAATTTACCTGTCAAATTTGTATTTTACCTAGCTGTTTTGATGAATTCCATGCTCAGGTTAAAATACTTTCCAAATAGCTGGAAAAATGCCTGCGTGATTCCTATTCTAAAACCTGGAATGGACCCAAAGGTCCCTCAAAATTATAGACCGATCAGCCTCCTGTCTTCAATTAGTAAGATTTACGAAGCTATACTGCTTAGATACCTGAATGATTTCTGCCGAAGCCGAAATATCATTATTTCTCAACAATTCGGTTTTCGTGCTAAACACTCCACTCAGACCCAGCTACTGAGGGTAGTAGAAATCATTCATACAGGATCTCGCAGTGGAAAGCCTACAGCTATTGTTTACTTAGATGTTGCAAAGGCTTTCGACAGGTGTTGGCATATCGGAATTTTATTCAAGCTCATGCGACTTGAAATTCCTGCTAACTTTGTGCACATAATGCACTCTTATCTCAGTAATCGTTCCTTTTCTGTTAAAGTTAAAAACTCTATCTCTTCTCCTAGACCTATCCAGGCGGGTGTACCTCAAGGAGGAATAATTAGCGCATTGCTTTTCAACTTGTATGTAAATGACATACTACAAACACCCAGTGTTGATCTCGCACTTTATGCAGACGACACAGCCATCATCTCACAGCACTCATCACTACACCTTACTCTCATGCACCTACAGCAGTACTTATCAGACTTACAGTCCTGGCTCGTTACCTGGAAAATCAAAATTAACGTTGCCAAAAGTGCCGCCACCGTTTTCTTCTCCAGGAAGAGGAATGTCCATAATCAACTCCAACCACTCAGGCTCTTCGAAGAAGATATACCCTGGGTGGACTCATACAAATATCTAGGAGTTTATCTCGATTCGAAGTTACTCTGGAACACCCATATCAACTATGCAATAGCCAAAGCCAGAACAGCCAGAACGCAATTATTCAGCCTCATCAATAGAACCAGCCATCTCTCCCTGAAAAACAAAATCCTACTTTACAAAAGCACCATCTTTCCCATACTCACCTACGCCGCAGCAATATGGTCAACAGCAGCTAACAGCCACCTCAAGAAAATTCAAGTGTTTCAGAGTATTACACTTCGTATCTTGACTAACGCTCACTATTATGTCCGAAATGAAGTGCTCCATAATGATCTTCAAATTCAACCCCTGGATGCCTATTTCCGGCACAATTCGGCCAAATTCTTTAATACATTAACGTTTATAGATAACCCGGTCCTGCACTCACTCCCTGTTTACAATCCGGCAGAACCTAGTTCTGCCAAGCGACCTAGGAGCGTTCTCTCGAGAACATTTAACATCTTTCCTAGGAAGCCAAAACGGAGATGTTTGCTTGACTAGGGAAATCTCTTAATTCTATCTAAAGCACTTCACGGGCCTAACCCGACAATTCTAAATTATTTCTCCTACCCCTGGACCTAATCCAGCCTCATTCATCGTGACAAATAAATCCGTGCTGCTCCGTCCATCATATCTCCCTTTGCCATGACCTTTGCCACTCATCACAGAATGTATCATAATAAAACTGATTCGATTAGCAAAAATCATCATCAATATTTTAACCTGATCAACACTCTATCTTAATACCTTAAATTTTTCTATTAAAGCTTTAACAATTAACACAAAACTTATACTAATCCCTCAGTATGGAATTCATGTTTTTAATTTCCAGGCACAATCATCAAGCTTGCATTTCTTCAATTACAACTCCAGCCAGAAACGAAACCTTCCAAATTTAACGCAAAAATAATCCCCTCCAAGTTTAAAGTTTAACCTCTCCGCTCCTAGCTTCTCTTTCCTTCACAATAGCCCTACCCTTCCCCCCCCTTCCACTCCTCGCACCATGAAAAAAGTTCTCCAGTTATTTTCGCAGTTAAGCGACTAACGGTTCCCCTTCGGGCGGTCGGAGTGCAAACTCCCCCCCACCTACCCTTTCGCTCCTCTCTTCTCTCCTCTCCTCCGCCATCTTTGGCCCTTCTCTGCCATCTTTGGTCCTCTGACCGCTGCGAAAAATTTTCTCCAGTTATTTTCGCAGTTAAGCCCCTAACGGTTTCTCCACGGGAGGTCGGAGTGAAAACTCCCCCCCGCCCAACCCCTCGCTCCTCGTTTCTCCCCTCTCCTCTGCCATTTTTGTCCCCCTTTAGCCATCTTTGGTCTTCGGACCGGCACTCCTCCCATGCTCATCCCAAGGCATTAGCGATTCCGCTGCTTTTCAGAGTAGCCAAGACATAACCTTTCCCGGGGCCAGAGGCAAGCTCCTCTCACCCCAGTTCTCATCCAACGGTCTTGATTTCATTGAAATCGACAGCTTTCTCTTCAAACTTTCTTATCGCACAGGTCTCTGACCCTTCCTTAACGAAATTGAAAGTTGAAGGAATTTCTCGTCCCCTGAGTGGACTCCTCATTCATTACTGGTTCTTAAACCCTTAACGGTCCTCACTCCTCTCTTTAGCTATGCTTTATCTAAATTATTCAATATTTCTCTTAACGAAGTTGTGGAGGTTATTGCATTTATTTGCAAAGGTACTCCGTAAGCAAAACGCCTTGGGCCTTGGGCCGAACTGGAGAAAAAAGAAAGCTTCTAGAGGAAGGCCCTGAAGGGCGAGCCCGCACAAGAAGGAGGATAAATCAAACGAGAATCTGCGCTACCTTCCAGGACTGGGCTCAGAAAAGAATGTCCGAATATAACAAAGATAAGTAAAATTTTATGTTACTTTGCAAACGTAAGTTAATCTTTCATTCTTACTGCAAGTGGCAGATTTCAAGAAGTTTTACGTCATGCGAGGTCTACCTTTATCGCCAAAAAGGCGAGAAATGAGTTGTTACCGATTTTGGTATTATGTTTTTCAATTACTCGCGCGTAAAACAAAAGTTGATGTATAATAGGAATATGTAAAAACTTAAATATTGTAAAAGTTATTGTATAAATTTTATTTAAAACATTCTGGCAAGAAAGAAGTTTTAGTCTGAAAGACTTTTTGAAATGTAGTATTTCAATGTAGAAGAATTAGCACTTGATTTGAAAAGAATAGAAGTTAACAATGTACTACTAATGTATGTTTTCAAATGCGTAAAATTAACGGCATGTTAATATGTTCTTATGTACAATGTGAACTGTTATTTTAAATGTTAAGAAATACCGTGATATGGTAAAAGTGAAAGTAATGTTAAAATGTTTTTTTATTCGTGTGACTGTAAAAAGACCAAATCATGTTGAATATGTGTTAAAGGTTGAATGAATGTAGTTAGGCTCTCTGATGCTACACTTCAGAGTTAGCCACTTTCAGAATAGTACCTCAGGGTTTAGAGTTGAAGTTAGGGTGTGTTATGAGGTCTTGGTATGTTGAATTTTTAACAAGTGTTTTGATTGTAGGAGGAAGTGTTGAACACGTATACATAAACACATTCGTGTTTGGTGTTCTTTTACAACACATGTCAGAGAGCACGGGGGGAGATAATTAAAATAGTCATGAATGAAATAAGAATGTTAAGAGAAATATAAATATGCATGTTACTTGCCATTTCATTGTGTAACATTTCATTAAACTAGTTTTCCCTCCAGATCTCTGGAAGGAACCAGATTTGAATAAAAGCTCCTGTTTAGATGCAGTACAGATGAAAAATTGCGTGTCCTTGAAGCTGCTATTGTAAAAACAAATTTCTTTTTTTTTTTAATTTCTAGTTTCTAGTGAGAAATGTTTGTAAAAGATTAGCCTCGCGTTAGATTCTAGAGCTAAATGTTTTCAACAAGGTCGTTTTAGACCTCAGTTTAAAACTAATTAACTCTGGCGGGAAGTATGTAAGGATCTTAAGTTTTACTAACGTTTATTTTATTTTAAATCTTTACTATCACTTCTTATTTTCTACTTCCGGCCAGATTTAAAAGCGTTAACTTATTTATGCAAAATTTGTCTGGCGAACGCCAAGTACTTAAGTTGTGGCTTTTTGCCAAGCGAGAGAGAGGATGGAGTTAGTTGAAGCAGGCCGCTTACCTTAGAAGTTTTACTCAGTTGCTGGTTGCCTTCCAGGCGAGAGGTTTAATCCTCGTGATAATTTTTAAACGTATTGTAGTGTTAACAGTTCTCTGTACTACATACGGCTTCCTGTTAATATAAGGCCAATCTTCCACGTTTATTATTCCAAAGTTAAGTTAGAGTTTAGTTAAATATTTTTATATTCTTACGTTTAGACCACAAGTAGTGGGTCTTTGTATTCCGAAGTACGGAAATTATTGTAAAGAGAGAAAAACAAAGGGTTTTGTATATCTTTCTTGTGTATCCTGTCTACTTCCCACAGTTATTGAACATAGCTTTAGTAAGCTCTCTGTTCCGAGTCAGGTCCTTGCATGTTCCCGAAAAAAGTAAGACAGAACATTGAACCTGATACCGTCACCAATATAAGAAGTATATTTTACACCTCTTTTTTCCATGGAACATGAAAAATTGTTTATCTTTCCATTCATTTCCATTTTTCCTGAAGAACCAGCATTATTCTCCAAACAGGCCTTGTGTTCACTTACGCCATTTCCTAGAAATGACTCGCAACCTTTGCAATATAAGACAGTATTTCTGTATCGATTACTGTGTTGCTTTCTGACCCTATTACGGAACAGACTCCAACCAAAGACGTATGTCCTCGAGTCTTCCATGTACCGTCTCCACTTACAGTCACATTTAACGACGAATTTGAAAGAACGATGTGCAATCACAGGAGGGAGATCCATAACGCAGCAGAATTTCTGCATAGCAGCTTTCCCTTGACCAAGAGTTCGCATTGCATACGTAAATCTTCTGTTTAGCTCTGATATATTTTTTCGGACACCTATCATATTAGAGTTTCTGAAAGTTATTTTACATGAACACTTTGAGCATAGTAACTCAAATTTTGAGCTTAAAGCATGATGAAATAGTTCACTTAAATGAACATTACAAATTTTACAACATAAATTATTTTCAATAAATTGAAATAAGATATAGAAATCAAATAGTCTATAACCACTAAAATTAGGCTCTAAAGTTATCTTTATCTCTTGGTGGCAAAACAGTGTCACTATTTAATTTTTTAAACGAAGAACTGACACCACACTTCTTATTCATTGTATCATTATGCTGATTTCCCTGGAACTTTCTTTTCTTTGGTCGATGAATATAAGATCTTTTATTTTTTACATCTTCCTCACAATTTTCCATAATTATCAGGTGATAAAAATACTAAACAAGAACTGCAATGTTATAATAAAAACACCTTCAAAAAAGTCAAAAGAAATTTAGAAATCGCAAAAGAGCTTGTAAACAATCACGTTTCACGCTAATCCAAAGCTGGAGTAAGATTTCAACACATGCCTATGTTAGATGCCTATGCTAGAATAGTGCTATGTATAAATGTAATATATTCCTAAGTCGCGCTTTCGAGACATGAAAAACGCAGTTTGAATTTTGTCAATCGGCCCAGTAGAACGGGAGATATAGCACAGTCCTTCCCTTTTTTTTTTTTTTTTTTTTTTTTTTCAGCTTGCTAACACATCAGCACTGTTTTTCCACCATCTCAAAATAAATTATGAAGATTTGTGCTTATGCAACTAGTTGAATTTCAACAGAAATACACGTTCATATGAAAACGTTGAAGCTCTTTTAAAGGGCCGGTTTTATACCTTTATGCAAATATAATTCTACCGCATATAGCAGTACTTCCCTGTTAGCTGAATTACTTTCACACTGAGTCTTCCGATGAGAATTTTCCTAATTAAATACCAAAGGATGAATGATTATAAATTTCAAAGCACCTACTATCTTAACGATCGTTTCACTCAAAATCAAATATTCGAAAAGTGAGCAGAAAGGCAAAATAGACAATAGCTAAACATGGGAACATTGAATGTGAATAGCACTTTATTGTTGGTCTGCTGCCTTTTACCAGCTAAGATAGTACTTGCCAGAAACCGAAGATTATCCAACTGTGGGCATTGTGGTAAGAAGTCCTTTACTGAGTTCTCCAGCCGAGTAAACGTAAATGCGATTAACCTCTCGAAGCCGGCTGGTACAGCAGTTGTACAAGGAGAATGACTTTCTCAGACGCCGGCATTGGTACAACTGTCATACCATCCATGACCTCCCCATTTTAGAGAATCGCCTATCTGTAGATCTTTGGGTGGTCCATTGTTGCTGCTCAGAGTAGCCGCTGGCTACGCATTATTTCCCTCTTCTTATCAGTTTAGCTACATTTGGCAAAAACCGCAGGTTTCGTCTCTCGCCAATATACGTGAAAATTAAATAGAGGCCATCTCTTTCTCAATCTGTCTCATAATTTTAATGCTATTTTTTTTAGTACTGACTTTTGCTATGATTAAAACGTCAGCGATTTTGCACTCTCTTGAAGCTTACCATATTTAATGTTCTTTAATCATAACAAATAAGTATAGATTAATATTTTAGATTTAATGCCCTTCTAGAAAATAGGTAAAACCGTTTTTATCGTTTACTCGTTTACTTCCTTTTCATACTTATGAATAATAAGATTTTATTTTGACATTGTTTTGTGGAGTGCATAAAACCCTTAAGAACTGTCAACTCTTTCAAAGTGCTTCTATTATGCAGGCAATTTTGTCTGATTTATCAGGAGATAAATAAGAGACAATTGTATGCATAATAGTTTTTCTGATTTTCATTCATTCAGTGATTGCTTTCAATGATTTTCATTGATTGTAAATTAAATAAAATCAATTTATCTTTACACCCTCTTTTAGGATGAGATCTGCCAAATATATTTAAATATCAGTAAAGCTGACGTTACTTGTAAACTGAATCAAAACATCAGTTAAATGTTATAAAATTTTGGCTAGTTTTATTTGCTGAAATTCTTATACTCTTCAAGAGATAGAGAGAATTCAGACAAGTTGATAAAAAAATATCTTAAAAAAGTTGTTATTTTTTCTGTAATAAGGTGTATGTCAACTTACTACTAAATGTATGAAAATTAGGATTGGATTACGGAAAAGCACGCGAACGCTATCTGCTTAAGGGAATGGATGCTTTCGTGTAAACCTTTTTAAGAGAAAATTGCTCGCATTTACATTCCTGGTGGAAAACTCCACATGTAATCAACCCGTTCTTCGGTATTGATTGGATTAATTTGTTCGCTTACTGAATTACATCAAAGCACCCAACGATTACCTGTATAAGGGGAGTTATGTCTTCGCGGAGGACTTTCTAAGAGAAGCTGGCTTGCATTTACGTTACACAAAAACCATGAATCCAACTATTTATCCGGGATTCAAATCCAAGCGAGCTATAAGTGTTCAGCCACCTTTACCGCTTTACTGAAGAGCAGGTAAAAATATTGATAAAGGAAAAGTATTGAATTAACCGGTTTAATTTACTAACCTATATTTCTCAATCGACAGTACATAAATTACGCATATGAGGGGGATTATTTGTGAATAAATAAACTGTATTGCACTTTTATCCACTATGTCATATTACAATGGAATTATTGCATTTCAAAGTTATTTCTCATGAATTAATTTTGCTCTTCATGATTTTTGATATTTTCAAAGAGAAAATTCCACACTTTAAATAAAAATATACACGAGAAGATACTTTATGCAAAATTTGGCGTAAACGGTTTTCTTAATTTTGCTTTGAAAATATTGCAGGGTAATCGTTTTCATTACTGGAAGAAATATAAAAAACAAATTTACTACATGGTATCAACACCCAATATTTCCTTATTCTTTTGAAAACGTGAAAGATTACTCTTTCTAAAATAAATTAGAAAATATATTATGTGCAAATAGAATATTCGTTGAAAATGAAATAGACTTCAACTTTTGGATATAACGATAGTTTTAGACGAAATTTCTACCTATGGAAAGAAATTGACGTATAATTAATTCTTCATGAACATTTAAAACTGTTCTCAAAATTCTTTTGATGATTGCATGTATAAGTCACGAATTGTTTTCTCGGCTAACATAAACAAAAGCCAATTTTACAAAGAAAAATTCTCGTTAAAGATATACCTTCTTTGCCTGATAGTCCAATGTAATATTTGTTAAAATTAATTATTAAACGCAACCAATGTATCTCGGATTTTGATTTTTATATTATAATAACAAAATTATCGAAAAAAGCAGATTTAAATCTCTGTTATTGTTATGTAAAGCTTTATTATTGCTGTAAGTTCATCTCAAAATTTAATTGTATTGAATCTCATTCTAATCATCTAATGGTAATAAATATTATTATTATTATTTCATTAAATTAGTCATTACCATTATTTTATTAATGAAAATATGTTATTAAAAATCGCATTCCGGCCTGCAGACTTACAGATCTAGTCTGTATTTACTATATTTTGTTAAATTTTGTTCTCGCTTTCTAATTTCTAATACGAAAATACGCGAATATAAATGAAGAGTGAAAACAAAGTTAAAAAATTCACAAATTATTTACGAGATTGATTAGAAATAATGAATGAAATATAAACATTGCATACATTTTGTTCTAAATAAAGTGTGCACTGGATATGCATCCAGTACTGCACATTTATTTATGCACTATTTATTTAGAATTTTGCTTTCATTTAAATAAAGCAAAATAATCATCGAAAAAATTGCAAATCTAGCAACTCCTCTACTATGGGACGTAGGCGTCCGACAAACATGTAAATTTCACTTCATCCATGGAGCGGAACTGACGACTTTTCTCATTAGGAAAATGTCAAAGAGGGGGCAAAACTGTTTCGGATCGCGCTGATCTGAAAGCTATAATATGAGAATTTCGGCCCGGTTTTAGAAGGTTAAGAGGGTAATGCTTGAGAACCTATTGTAATAATTTTGTGGAAACATTTATTTGGAAAAACGTTTATAAAAGTATAAAGAAACATTACAATGAGAGAGAAAATATAAATTCAGGTTTTAGTCAAATTATCTGTATATGAAACGTCGAAATGGTAATATGAGGAGTATTTCATTCATTTGTGTAAGCATTTTATTTACTTGCATACCAACGAGTTCTGACGAAAAGTCTGCATAGATTTATTACCTAATTATTGGCACTTCTTGCAGACGCAAATGAGATCTAATCAGAAAATAATCAAGCATCTGAATCAGTCAATCATCAACACGCACATTCTAAATCAGATTTCTGAATTACTTTCTTGAAGCGTTTACGGTCCAAATAAAACTGAAGAAACATCTTAAACACAAAACAAAGCAGCAGAAGTGTGAGAAGTATATATTACTATAAAGCCAACACTCTGTCAGTTAAAGACAAAGTAGTTTGATTAAATAAACAAGGTGAACAGAGACACAGTTGTAGCCGTTTGTAATTTTAAAGTACATAAAGCGCAGGAGTATATCAGAAAAGTAGTGAGTAGCACATTGGTTACAATTTTTATTATAAACATGCTGAAACTGTGAATATAATTTCAAGCATCGGTGGCATCATCGAATGGAGACATGCTTCAGTGTCAGATGTATTTCATTAAAAGATATGAAATATTTTTAAACGTTTAAGAACACAGTTTCTGAAGTACTTGACAGCTCACCCTGTATAAGCTTCATTCCTTTGTTTAAAAGTCGGTAAAGAGTTATCACAGATTTTCTTAAAAATTATCGGTGATCAATACTGGAATTGATCAATCATAACGACAATAACATACATTGTTATGGAAAGAGAGAAAGTACTTGTGAAGCTTTCTGAAAGACCGAGTCTCAGTTTTAATATTTTAATATTAATCTCTACAAGTCTGACCTAACTGACACTACTGAAATTGTTACGAAAAATTGATTCCCACTGTTAAAAAATTGATCTGCATTTTTTTTCGTAAATTTTATTTTTTTAAACAACATGTCTGTAATCAATGTGCGCACCGCTTTGATGCTGGAAAAACACTAAAATTTGAATCATCGTTGTACAAGCTAAAAAAAAAAACAATACTTAATTGTGAGAATAAAATATTCTAACGACTATAATGATAAGGCAAGAATAAAATCAAATCTGTAGCTGCAAGCCATTTTTAGCGTTATGGTGGTTAGGGAAAACTGAGTGCGATACCGAAAGGCTAGGGTTCGAATCCCGGAGAAGGCATGGATGTAAAATTGTCTGTCCCTTCATAGGAGGCAATGATGGCCCGCCTACTAGGCGCCTCCATGATAAAGAGACTACCGATCTGGCCTTAGGGCAGGACGATGCCGACATAGGCAAGTGCCAACCATAAGAAAAAAAAAATTGATTGTAATCTTATTCAAAAATTCCTAATTATAAGACGCAAATTCTTAGACACCTTTCTCATGTTCGTTTTTAATGGTAATCAAACTAATATGAAAGTGGACTGAAAAGTCATTTTTAAATGAACCCCATAATCTTATACGTCTCGGTACATTTGCATAAATCCATAATGGGCCAGGTATTATTTTGTCGAAGGACAAGAGTCTAAATGGAACGATTACTTCGCTTGCTTGCGAGTGAATTCTAGGAGGTCCGACGAAGACATCGCGGACGAAAACGTAGCGGAGAAAACAACGTAAGACGGAAACTTCGTTGTAGAAAACATGTGGCAGAAAAGAAGGCAGGAAAACATATCGTAAGTCTAAAACATCATCGCAGAAAACAATCGTGGTACAAAACATCGACGAAGAACAGAAAGCGGTTCCAAAACTTCGCAGTTTAAAAATATCGTCGTGGAAAATATATTCCTATAAAAGAGAGTAAATAAAATAATCGCATGACGATTATTCTGCAGATATATCTTTTCTACTTTTAAAAGGTGCTGGTGCGTATTCGAGTAATGAATTCTAAGTGCGACTAAGAAAGAGGAATATTTTTACCTCTATATTTCATATATTTCCTTTCATTAATAATTTTTTGCTAAAAATCCAAGAAGGAACTCTTGCATTGAAAAGTTGAAAGGAAGTAGAAAATTAATGATACGTATGGGAGTACTACGCAGTTTTTTATTTTTTATTTTAAGAGAATTTTAAATTTATTTACTTAACTATTAAACGTTATTATTTAATTAAGTCATTTCATAAAGTTGTATTGGCAGTTCTTCATGAACAATATATTTTTAAAAAATTAAAAAAGGGAAAAGGAGCATTTACTTTAGATTAAATGTATTTAAAAGTTTTATGAATGTCTCAAATTTCTAATATTATGTTCTTTGAATAAAATTAAGACTTCAAAGTAATCCTTTTATATAAGTATCCTTTGCATGTTGCGATTCGTTAGTTGTGATGACAACAGTCAGGATAAACTACGTAATATTTCAGTACCGTATTTATATTTATTGGATTATTGGAAGAGCACGTTAGGGCTCTTTCCCTAAGGGGAGGGAAGCGTTTGGGGAGGACTATCTCAGGAAAAGTTTCGTACGCACATTACACATTAGAAAAACCACAAAATTCTCAAGCAGCGTGTTTTTGTGCTGGGTCTAGCTACCAGCGTTCAACGACTTTACCTCTGGACCACTGCAGCCAGATAGTTAACGGAATAGATTATTAACGGAAATGCATTCATTTTCACACTATTTTTTTGAGAAAGATCAAATTTAAATTTAGATCTAGAAAATGTAAACGCAGAATTTTACAAAAAGAAAATATAGGTACAATAAATCCTCTTGTCGATTACCATTCTAAGATGGCCGATGTTTCTGAGAAAATAAGTAAATATAGGTTTTTCACAATGTCTCTCTAAGATGCAACGGAAGACTAAAGAGATATGGAATCGCCAACGATCGCTTTGAAACGAATATTTTATATTTAACTTTACATTTATATATTTTTATAAATGATTCTAAAATACGGTTAAGCTTTTGTGTCTCAGTGTGCCACTACATGGAACACCCAAATTGAATCGCTTCGAAAGCCTCTAAATTCAACCGTAAATAGATAAAAATGCTCTTATAATATACTTTGAACTCTTCTTTTTAAACCGTAGATAGCAGCATATCACAAGGAGACACATAACTTTAATTTATTATGTGTTATTAAAATCCATTTTTTTCAAGTAATTTTCTCTATTTTTTTAATGATATAAAAATTTTATTTGGAGAAAAAATAGGCATAATTTTGCTGGCTGTACTCCAAATTATTTTTTTAATCTTTCATACAAAAATCATACGCAGAATCATTGAATAAAACCAGGTGTTCTATTAGCGGGAACACTGCGCCTTTAGCAATCTCATGCTCTTACTAATCAGAACATCTGTGCTCTTAGGAGAGAACATCCGTTGTTTTCGTTTTCTGTTTCTGTTGATTTTTTTTGGGGAGGGAATGAATTCAAACAAAGCAGCATTGAGGGGCGAGGTGGTTTTTGTGTTATGAAAGCATTAATATTGGCATTTCGAAATTTTTGGGGGTAGTTTTTAGGCGGGAATTTCATTAGTAGCTTGACTCATCTTTACTTAGACCTACGCGAATTTTTTGCTGTCTCTTTAGTCTCATTCCCGTTTACTTTCAATAATTGTGTAGATATTTTTCGTGTATCTATATATTATAAGCTTATTTTTCTTTTTTGTTAATATTAATCGTAGTTAATTATTTTAATCTTAGTTGGTTTGTGCTTCCATCAAAAAGGTGTGACTTGCTTTGAACAATTTCACAAAGCTAAGAAATAGGAAAATTTATAAACATTTTTGTATATAGGACTTGTGTATATAGATATGTATCTCATTTATCCGTATATATTCAAGAATATTGTGTATATCCAGGAAACCATGTATACAGCCATAATACAGAGTTTTTTCATTCTTATGCAAACCCTTCTACTCATTTTCGTGCTTCACTGGAATGCTCGCTTAGTCGCACTTTTAAAAGCTCTGGCGGCGCAGTGTTCCACCTCACGGAACACCCACAGAATTAAAACGGTAAGTGCAATTTTTACAACATTTTACCTGTATACTTATTTAGGACTAAATAGACTGAATACAACGTTTCTTGCTGAAATTCCGACTTTAACGTACAGTGCGCCGCATAGGATTAAATATTTTAGTTCTATGTTACGCAAATTGTATTTCTCTCTTTGTACCGAGGAGAGGCGCAGACACAAATTTGTTAGGATCGTAAAGATCGGGTTTAGAGCTTTTAAGTTGCGGTGAGTTTCAATTAAGCAGAGGTTCTCTTGAGTTTACTTGGTGAGCCGCTACTGAAGTCGGAGATTTCAAAGAGTTCTTCGCCGTTCCTCAGCCAACTTAATGTTTGAAAGCCAATAAAGTAGTTTCGGTCAACATTATGACTCTGAGGTTTCTTGGGTTCTACACTGAAGGAACATCAAGTGAATTTACAGTCCACTACTTTTGAACGACGGGACATACAGTTTTCACACACAATTTATTCGAAAATGTTTTAGTTATTGCTTGAACTTTTAGAACGAAGTTCGCAGCGAACCACTTTTTTTTATGACCACTTCTTAAAAGTATAGCTGTGGAATTCTGGTACTAATTCTCATCTTTTTAAGATTTCAAATTTAGGTAATATTTTATTACTGCATTTTACAATATAAAGGAAGTATTATAATCACGAAAATTTCCAAGTATCACATTTCAGTGGAAATATCCATTTTGTCCATATCTGAATCCATTTGGATTATTTTTGTGCGACATCTCATACGGACAGAATAAAGACTTCTTCCTTTTCATAGTATATTTTATAATGCATTCAAAAGGAATTTTTTCGTGTTCTCTGTATGTATGTAGATATAATATATGTGTGTATGTATCTCGGATAACTCAAAAACAATTAGCCGAAGAATATTGAAATTTTCTAAAGAGTAGGCTTGCTTCTCTCTTTATATTGCAGGTTAGCTGTACCAACCGTATATGTATATGCTCACGTATATGTACACCAACATCCTTTATCCGTCTTAAAAGTCCCTACAAGACCTTTATTTTTGCAATCGTTGCTTGTAGTAATATACTTCCAGTTATCGAAATGTTTTTAAATAACGAAAATATTCATGTTTTGGCGATGTCAAAATTTTAAAAAAATTCTTTTTTGACAAATAAGTAAATCCAAATTTTAATACAGTCTCGCGGTTCGTATACTTACATTTGGGAAAGTTTCATACTTGTTATCTATATAGTATATAAAGAAGAAAGTTTGTGTGTTTGTCCTCTCATAACTCGTTCACTACTATAGCTATCACCACGAAACTTTCTACAATTCTTTTATCGGTCCCGGAATAGGTCCACGTCACTTTTCTCCAAAAAAAAAAAAAAAAAAAAAAAAAAAAAAAAAAAAAGTAGCTAAAATCAGAGCTATAAATTAAAAACTCGGAAAAACGATAATTTTCTTTCTCATTTTCCGAGTGGCAACAGTCTCGCAAGCTGGAGACGAAAATCTGCTTTATTTCGAAAGTTGTTACCATTGCTCTCTTTCAAATCCTAGAGTTTGTTAAAATACGAAAATAGATAAAAGATGAAATAAAAATAGCTTTCCCAAATATTAAATACGTTATTCCCGATTCCGAAAATTCGAGGGAAGCCATTTCGACTATTCTCATCTTAACCACTTTCATGAGCCAAAATACTAATTAAAAATTCTGAAAGTTCTAATTTTCGCACTCATTTTTCCTAGTGGTAACAGTCTTGGGCGTTGGAGATAGAATTGTTTTATTTCGAAATGTGTTGCTACTGCTCGCTTGCAACTCGTACATTTTGTTAATAAAAAAATTTGTAAATTTTACATAACCTATATATATAAAGAAGAATGTCTGTTTGTGTGTTTGTTTGTTTGTTTGCGTTATTGATTTCTGATCAATTATGATAAATATTTTGCGACATTGAATCGACTAAAGTTGAATATAGGTGAAATATTGGTTAGAACTTGAGCTGTTATGGCCATTTGATTAGAAAGACCAAAATCACTAAAAGCTGATTGACATTGCTTCTGATACAATGAGAGAGAATTATATTTTTCTATCGAAATTTTTTATGTGGAGTTGCATATCGCACCAGACTGAAAAATGTATAACTATGAATCGTATTTTTTACATCATTAGAGAAGGATTACAACGGTATCGTTCTCTCTGTTGTTAGATACATTGCTTTCAATCTAACTTAATTGACATCGGGTACTTCCGCTAATAAAGAAATAAAATTAGAAAAAATTCATAAATGCACGACCAAAATTGTGCAGTATACGTAATTTCAAAATCAGCAACTTTCTTTTAGGAATCGGGTATTCAAGTTTGAAACAGCAATTCGAAGAAATAAATTTAAATGATCAGCAGCAAAAAGTGTGTATATTTTAATAGGCCTTATAAGGAAATTCACATAACTTATAAGGCCTTACAAGGCCTTATTTGTTGTTCGCCTGAGATTTTTGATTTTAGTAAGCACATAATTTTTCGATTTTTTTCATTCGAAAAAATATGCGTCTGTTTCTCGTACTTTTCCAATATACAGTGAATTATTTCATAAGGGCATTACGCGGAAGTTTCTAATTATTAGTTTATATATAGTATATAGACATTGTCAAACATTCGTTTCCTCCAGATGTAAACCACCTGTTTCTCGACCTGGCCCAAACAGCTTTTTACATACAAACAATCATTCGATTTACTGCATAGTTAAATGAAATGTATTCTGAGAGCTGAAAAATGTCATCTAAGCAATTTGCAATTTGATTCATTACTAGTAAATCTGAAATCAGTTTCGTTATTTTAACAAGAAAGGGCGTTTTTATGCATAGTGCTGGA
The DNA here is from genome assembly GCF_044657685.1 of Stegodyphus dumicola. NCBI lineage: Eukaryota > Metazoa > Arthropoda > Arachnida > Araneae > Eresidae > Stegodyphus > Stegodyphus dumicola. Next base: position 11,054,576 of record NC_140772.1, on the reverse strand, counting down.
AATAGATTAAAGATTTAATAAAAATTAAATTTTAGGTTCGAGTTCCATTTGACGAATATCAAAATGTTTACCTTGAAATATTAATAAAAGTATTTTGAAAATAGGAATGTAATTTTTAATTATTTTAAATCTATTTACTCTAAAGCAAAATGCCGTTACATTAAATATCAGAGGCACAAGTAGATGATATAGAACTGGATATAGATGGCTAGAAGTAAGAAACAAACAGAAAAGAAAGAGAGAGATCAGAGTAAAATTATTCTTGTTAAATTCAAATGGAAAGAATTTGAAAATGCTATATTTCAATAGCTAAGATTTAGTTAACTCTAACAGGGAGAAGTACCTCATATGGGCATAGTATACATCATAAGTGAAGTGGTGAAAGCATACGGTATCGTGTTTTTACTATTTGAACACTTTCGAAGATCTGAATGATGAGTTTATATATGTCAAATACTCTATTAATTACTTTATCTATCTTTAATTATACACGTACTGTCCAGCAATGAATGCTCGATGTATAGGTCACAGCCACTATCCCACCAAAAGAGAAAACTTTCATTTATGAAACTTCCTAGTACGTCTGCCAGGGAAACGAAAACAGGCTTTACATCTAACATTATCCTGCACATTTTTATGAAACATTAACATTTTGATTCGACCCTTTTGTTTTATTTTGTTTTGAGTTTTGTTCAAGCAAAAGTTTCGAAAATCATTCCTACTTGTAAATACCTGTTTGTTTCTTGTATGTTTGGGGCACCATTGGTCATGTGGTTAGGATTGCAGAATACTGAGAGTTTTATGGAACTGATCATCCCAATTGTAATTTCCATTATTTATATACAAAAACAATATAGGAGCATGAAAAACACCAATATGGATAGTTTAATAAGACGAAACTTCAGCTCGTAAGTGCTGATAAAAAACAATGTACAATAACTAAATGTTACTGTAGGATGTTTATTATAGCTTAAATAAACAATATTCTGTTTTTGCTCAAACACAGCGTTAAAAATACCAAGTGGTTGACACGAAGCCACATAAATTTCATTTGACTAATTATTAATATATTATTATATCATAATATTAGTTAGCAGTGGTAAATCTAGGTATTAAAAAACCGTAAACACGAATTTTTGAAAATTTTAATATTTCTCCTTTGGCCACGTTTGAATTATCCATTTGAAATTAGGCATCAAGAAGGTGGCAAGGGGCCTTCATTTTCAAGGAATGATTTCTACCGGCAGTAATTTTACAATAATGTTATAAGATTAAACATAATAAATCTGACAGCATGAATGCATTATATGAAAAAAACCAGGAATTTGCATTATTTTGCTGTAGAATGTTATACAAATTCTCGATTATCCGTGTGTGGAATACCCGTCTTGCAATTTGGAACTAGGTACCGTTGATGCAATTTTAAGCGACCAGCGAATATATTTTTCATTTAGTCAATTTAATAGAAATTTTAATCTTTTTAATTGCAGTTTTACATTATTTTGATTACCATTAAAAACGAACGTGAGTAACTCATCTGAAAATCTATAAGCTGTGAGAGAAATCATACTGAATGATCTGAGCATACAGAGGAGACTAATTATATGCCTTTGGCTTTACAATCCTTGATAGAATATTTCATTTTCAGAGTTGTGTTTTTGTGTTTATTGCAGCTTGTAGGATGATGAGTGAAATTGCTTGGAACTCCGTGCATTAAATAAGTGCAAACATTGGTTACAGACCTTGTTAATTAAAAAAAATTAAACTTTACAAAAAATAATGTTACAGAATACATATATTTCTTTTACATTCCGAATCAATTTTTCGTACCTAGTTGAGTCACATAAATTATGACAAACTTTGAGAAATTAATTTAAAATAATTAAATATGAAAAAAAGAATTTAACAAAACAATTATAACTTGGCTGTGCGAGAAATCTCACAAATACTACGTTTATGTTTCTGAACAAATGCATAATATTCCCGCCATTTCTATCTATCAATTTTATCATTTATCTCTCACACCCTTTTTTATGAAAATCTGTGATAACACGTTTTGAACATTTAAACAAATAAATGAAACTTAATACAGATTGGACTGTCAAATACCTCGAAAAATTAGTTGTTAAATTTCAAAAAATTTCGGATTTCATTACGAGATATATCTGCCATCGAAACAGGTCTCAATTCGATAATGTCATGGATTTTTAGAATTATGTTTACAGTTTGAAATTATCCTTATTATATGAAAAATATTAAATAAATTTGTTATATATCAGTTTCCTTGCACACTCTTGTGCTATATGTACTTTAACGTACAAAGAACGTTATAGAATAAAACGTTATAGAACGTTATAGAAAGAACGTTATAGAATAGTGTTATCAATGGTTATTTAAACCAAATTGCTGTGCGTTTTTAAGGCCGAGCGGTAGCTTTCTAATTAACACGCTGAGTTCGGCGCCGAATTTGCTGTCCTTTCCGTTCAGCCGGCAGCGAGCTAAGCCTTAATGCTAAGCCGTATTTTTGTTTAGAATGTTTCAATACATTTCATTAATGCTAAATTTGATCACATTTCATTGAGACTATATTTATTTTTTAACTTATACTGTCCGTTCCGTGGAACGACGCCAGGCAAACGAAAATTCCAGTGTCGGTTCCCAGGGACCGACGCCGGCCACAAGGAAAGTTCACTGTCGGTCCCCAGAGACCGGCGCCGCGCTCAACGTGTTAAGAAAGTTTCGGGCCGGTAAGTAAATATGTATTTAATTCAAATATATGAATTGATATGTAATCTATATATATGATTGATTGTATTTGAGTTCCATTTCGAATACTCAAAACTTAAACACAAAGAACTAGAGGCAGCAGATACATAAATCAGTTTATTGAACGCAATTTAACAGAATCGTTACAGGTGATGAGATGTGGGTAGCTCACTTCACCACAGAAAACAGCAACTCACGATTGATTGGCGTCACAGGGATCCACGCGCCGGACGATCCTCAGTCTATGCACGGAAATTGAAGTCCACGGTATTCTGGGATAGTAGAGGCATTCTGCTCATTGACGTATTGGCGAGTGGTGCTCCGGTGAAAGCTGATCTTTATTGCGCTTTACTAGAGAACATCTGAAGAGCCATTCAGAACAAATGGTTTGGGATGCTCAGTGCTGGTGTTGTGGTGTCCTACGACAACATCGGACGCATACGGGGAATTCCACAAAATATATGTTGCAGACGTTTCGCTGGGAGATGTCTGACCATACATTCTGTGGCTCCGATCTTGCTGTTAAATACTTCCACGTGTTATTGCACCTGAAGACGTTCTTGTCTGGGCACACTTTCCTACAGGTGAAATGTTGCAGACAAATGTGACGGGATGGCTTTCTTCCCAGGCGACAGACTTCTATGACACTCTAATGGAAATAGGTAACCGACGCTATGACAATTGGTATAGTTCCGATGTTTCTTATGCTGAGAAGTAGCAGAAATATAGCTGTATCTTTTGCAATAGGTTTTTCCAGGTAATAAGACTTTGTTTTTTATGGTTTACGGCAAAGTAATTTTTCGGACGACCCTCTTATTGTTTAAATAATCATTATCAAATGAATATACCTTCATCTAAATTAATATCTAACTCATTGAAATCATCATCTATATAAATTTCCTTCTAAATCCAATCAACTTCTTATGCTAATCTAAGACATCTAACTAAGCATAACTACCCAAAGCACATCTTCATGTTAAACCATCATATATATATTATCATCAACATCGTCATTGAAAATATCGCCAAATTAAGATAAATCATCATAGCTCAAATCAACTAAATAAAAAGCAGTATCATCTAAATCACCACCATCAACAATATGATTCTCATTTGATCATCGTCTTCATCACCTCAACCTTCTAATTCACCATCAAAATTGTTATCTGAATAACCAAGAAAGAAATTATAAAATTATCACCAGATTATTCAAAACCATCATTTAAATAATCATCATCATCGAAATCATACCTTTAGTTTAAACCGTCGTATATGTCATCATCACCATTATCATCGTCGAGATACATAAATCATAATCTTCCAGATCATCTAAATAGAAAGCAATATCAACCAAATCATCATCTTCTTCATCCTCATTTAATCATCGTCTTCATTGTCTAACTCCTCTAAATTATTATATAAATCACTCTCACATCATGTATAAAATCGTCATCAGTCAAAAGTATGTCACCATCAAATTCATCTAAATATTTATTATCACTTAATACACATCGTCATATTAACCATCATGTATATCGCGTGACCATGATCATCGTCAGAATAAGATAAACCATCATCACCCAAATCACATCAGTCATTCTAAACCATCCTATGTATTATCTTCATCATCATCATTGAAGTCGTCGTCAGAATAAAAGAACTTCACCTAGATACAAAGCCCGATCACCTAAAGTTTTATTATCATCCTACTCAATTATTCATACTCTTCATCACTAAACCATATACTCACGATCACCTAAATAAAAAATCATCAGCAGTTAATCTAAATTGTCGTCCTCAAAATTCCAGTTAAATTATTCAAATCATCGTCGTTTAAATCATGACTTTTTAGTGTTTCGCTAGTGTGCCGTCAAATAGAGCCAGTTTCATTCAGGTACAGACAGAAGGATATCACCGGAAGTTCACTATCGTTGGTACAGGTGTAGTAACCAACCGCCCTCAGGAGATGCCAGAGGCTTGGGGACGTAGCCGAAACCTATGCCATCTTAGATAACGTGACACACGGAAGTGACGTAAGAGTTTGAATAACGTAATGTTTCAAAAAGTTTGGTTTTTGTGACAATGAAAATATTTTTTAAAGTTTCATTTCTTCCAGAAACGACGAATTGTTTTCTTTTTTTTTTAGGCAACGGCCTCTTGAACCCCTTGAAATCTTGTTTGAAACATGTTTTGCGCGCTTTATATTATGTATATAGTTGAGACTACTTAAAACATGTTTTGCACGCCTTATATTATGTATATATTTAAATGTATACTATACTAGTGATATTTGTTTTATTGTATATTGTGTACCGTTATGTGTAATAAATTAGAGGATAAAATTTCAAAGATAGAGATTATTTTCCTACTATGGCGAGTGCATAGACGAAGCTGCCTCGTGCTTGAAAGAGCGCGAGGTGATAGATGTACTTTAATTACGTAAAAACCTTCAAACCTGTAAGAACAGCAGATTTTCAGAAAAGGTAATCCAAAAATGGCCAATTCAACATTGTTGCTATAGGGTTTCCAACACCCCTTAATAAAAAGAAGTAAAATATTTTTAAAAAATGGCATTTATGGAAATACGAAATAGAAATATGTTTAGCTTATAAGAGTATATAATATTTCTGTAAAATAAATAAAGTGAGCATTTAAAAGCAATTTTTTAAAATAAAAAACCAAAAGGAAATATTTATAGTTTTTAAAATCAGTATTACTTTTGTAAAATGAAAGAACTTAAAATCTTTTTAAAGTAAAAATAGCGAAAAGAAAAATTTAAATTAAAGTTTCACGTTATTAAACTAAATATTGAAGAGAAAAAAATTTTTGACACGAGAAAGGGAAAATAAAAGAATTTTAAAGTCAAAATTGCATTTACACAAGTTGCAACTTTGATAGAGATTCGCGTTCCTTTAAGCCTCGGGCGTCTCCCTATGACGGTCGGTTACTATTAAGCTTGTTATTGTAAACTGGCTATTCAAATTACAGTCGGTATGCGCAAAGGGGCCCTGAATCTTCATCCTGAAAAATAAACAAAATTATTGTTACACATCACATAAAAATATCAGTTAAAATGGTAATTCAATTCTGAGTCACAAGCATGAGAATATTTGAGAAGGTTATATGGCATACGCAAATAACCAAAATGAAAGGTACTCGAAACGCATGTCTGTGCACTGTCTGCAAAAGTTCAGACCGGATCTTGGTCGTTTGTGGTAGGCATTGACTTGCAAGTACAAATGTGTTTTGAAAAACGTAAATGTTTGCGCTTTGGTACTTTTAAATTTAAAGTCATTTGTTTTGTAAAAATTACGAAGCCTAGCTCTTCATATGTTTTTGCGACACTCATAATTTTATGAGGAAAAAGTTTGCACTCGTTATGAAATAATTTTGAACATAAGTATCTCCGTCTGTTTTCGATGGACATCAGTCAATTGTTTTGTGATTTAATTCTTATAACCAAAACGGAAATTTCCGAAACAGAAGTCTAGGTATTGGAAGAAAAAATAATTAGTCAGATTTCGTACTTTGTGCAACAATAACCGTTTATTATTCGAAAAGACAAAATGTTGCGTCATTTAAAACAGATTATTAATTGAAGTATATCCACGGTTGCACAAATAAAGAGCGAGTGAATATTTTGGATGAGATGCTAATCCACTAGAAAAGTGCCCAAAATGGCGTAAATGGATAAGACGGCTTTTGTGGGAGTAAAATCTTGTTTATGATTAAATTTTAAATTAGTAAGTTATTTGTTATGATATAAATAGTAAAATATAGATAACTGGTACTTTTATTTTCAGCTTTTTGGAAATAAACTCATTACGCAGCGTGCCAAAAGAAAATAAAAAGACTTCTTTCAAAATTTAATGCTTAACGTTCTTTTTTGGAAATGAAAATATCAATTAACAATAGACAGAACTCTTCCTTGACCTTGTAAATTATTCTAGAAATCCTTGACTTCCTTTAGCTGGTAAAAAACTGAAATCTCTTACTAAATTTGGCATGGAATATGCCAATAAATTTCAAACGTAAAAATGTGCGCCATTTGTTTTTACATAAAAATTTCTCATATAAATAATTCTTGGATTAGACTTTTTTTGAAAGGTATCTTGACCCAAAACGTTTAAACTGTTTTCTTAAAACATTCGTTTGCTATTGAAAATTTTATAAATATAACTAGGTTGAGTTTTGAATAAATGAAATTACAACGCATAACCACATTTTTGGAACATTTTGTAACGGAAAACGTGAAAAGAATAAACCAAGTTCTTATATCGCTTAATTACAATGCATCAGGTCTTTAGTAAATAAAGAAAGCAATAAAATACACATGGTGGTTTGGCAATACGAAAAACATCATATCCCGCAGCAGCTCTTCTTATTATTTGATACCTTAGGAAACAGGAGCAAATATGTCAATTGCGGAAACATTGCAGGTTGGCAAGCGATAAGGTGGTGCGCAGCAGAAATGATTATCGGGGAAAATATTTCTGCAAGGTAGAAGGTGATTTGTATTCATTGTGGATGTGGAAAAGAATGTTATTCTAGGGTTTCGAGAAATAAGGAACATAATTTGGATAAGAGTGCACTTTCGAACAGAGTGAATTTGCGGAATTAGGAGTCATATGTTTGTTCTTTGTGTAGTGATTTGAAGCCGTGGTTCTGATGTGAACATCAAAGACTTAACGATATCACATTTGATTTTAGTGAAGTGCAGTTCATCCAATGCTTTCTTCAGCAGTAGTTATGGCTTTCGCCGAGCGAAACAATGCAAGTTTCAAATGCCAAGTCATTCAGTTTGCGAAAGAAAATGGAAATCATGCAGTTTTGTTTTCGTGAGTGCTTCGTACACGAGTGGAAGAAACATGAAATTTTACAATGATTATTGCGCCAAAGAATAAATGTGCATTGCATAAAGAAGTAATGAAATAGCTTACCGTCGGCGAAAGTTTTGGAAACTGCATTGTAGAAAATCCCCATCATCGCTAGAATGAATTAATTGTAACAAGAAACAGCGTACGTTTCTTTGACTTCAAAATAGAAAAAATGAATGAAAATGGAAGTGAAAACTCTAAAGCAAACTGAGTTTGTGTATTCGATTTACTTCACGGAATAATTCAGTTCTCCGAGAAAAAAAGGCAGCATTTTTTCAAAGGCTTCGGAAATATAGAAATAAAACTTTGATGAGTTTTTAAAAATATGTAAAAATTTATTTACTATCACGTGTTGCAAATATGGATGTCATTCCTGTAGTTTTGATATAGTAGGAGATAAAGAAACAATGATATGAAAGAAAAATAACGGTTAACATAAAATCAATAGGCCAACGAGAAATCTCAACTCACAGTACTGATCTCCTGCTTAGCCGACCGTACGAAATTAAAATCCCATCGATATCTTTAAAAGAAAGACTTTGCTGAAGTGCAGTTTCCCGAAAGTGTTTTCATCCGTATTCACGAGAAATGATCGGCTGAGAAAAATGTCGTGAAACTGTGGATAAGAAATATTTGGCAAAAGCTTCCTTTTGTCTCAGATAATCAAGAAAGTCCAATACTTTGGGACATGTTCAGCCTCCATCTAACGGATAACACAAATATGTTGTTGAAATAATGTTATACAGATATGACAGTTTATCCAGGCGGATTATTGCCATTAGTTCAGATATTAGACATATATGTCAATATATCATCTATAGAAAATTTTAAACGTTAGTGGAATACTCGAACAAACGTGAAGGTAAAAAAAAAGAATTAAAGCCCACCAGCGGCCGAGCGGTAAAGTCGCTGAACACTGGTAGTTCGGTCCGAGGTTCGAATCCCGCGAACGGGCTGGCTGCATGGGCGTTTTCGTGGTTTTCCCCATGTGTAACGTGTATACGAGCCAGTTTCCTTTGGAAAGTCCTCCACGAAAGGCATCCCTCCCCTTAGGCAGATAGCCCTAGTGTGCTTTGCCATGATTAAATACACCATCACACCACCAAAAAAAAGAATTACAAATGGAGACCAAATACGTCATGCCAGTCCATAAATAGTGTGTCAGTAAATAATAAAAGCACGGAATAAAATTAAACTCATTTAATATATGTGGTATATCTGACGGTCTAGATGAAACGAAAGATGATTATTTATCTGTGAATCAGAGAAAAAGTGTCGCCGAAAATAAAACAGAATTCGATGATGTGCTTGAAATATAACTTACACCGAAATATGAGGAACTTGGATCTATGGAAGTATGGATCAGATGTGAAGGTGAAAATGAAACAGAATTTTTATAACGAAAATTTTAAGTACATAAACTGTGTTATTTCTTTTAAATAAAAAGAATTTAATTACACGCAGAAATCTAATTTTCGTATGCTCACTTTTTCCATATTTCTAAACATAACATTTTTATAGCCGGCGTACAGCGCGCACCCATAAATTTCCATCTTACATTTTGTTTTAAAAGTGCGTCTTATACGTCTGAATATACGGTAACAAACAGAGTTGAAACTTTAGTGATATGGATATTTATATGCTTGCTGAACCATTATATTCTGTTTTTTTCCCTTCTATTAGTTTACAAAGGTTTTCAAAATTTCGATGTTACGAAAGAGATAATGAATTCAAATTTTTATCTCGGAAAACAAAATTCTAAATCAGATTTCTAAGGAAGAAGTGAAATTTTGTATAGCTTTACTTTCCGGATTATTTAAAATTAAGAAAAAGAAGAGAAGAACAAAAGAACTGATTTGGGTAACCAGAATATTTAGCCATTCAGTATCTATTGATGGGAATGTATATAACTCTAATGAATAGTACAGAAATAAGATAAAATTAAGTTTCGGTTTGTAGGCTTTGCATTTCAAAATGGTTTTTATACAGCTTAAAGCGCATAGCAAATGATTAGGCTCTCAACTGCTTTTTGAGTAAAAACGTCAGAGAATAATTCTTACAGTTACAATGTTTTCAAAGAATCCATTCCTTGAAAAGTAATCTATTGTACTAAGATAATGTGTTTTCGAGGGCAGAAAATGAAACAGAACGGCGAGATCCTTCAGAGTATGATCCTGTAATGCTTTAACAAATCTTTCTCAGTCTTAAGTAATAGAGAAATGTGGTAGAGCTTCATCTTACACTATAGTATTGTAGTTATATTATTTATATTATGTGACTATGTGTCTCTATTCGATGTGTGGGAAAAAAACGTCTCCAACAGGTTTATATATACGATACCATTCAGATAAACGCAAATGAAACCAACATTTCCATCTAATAATATTTATTTTATTTTAATTCTACCATTTTCTAGTTAGATAACCAATTTGTGAGCAAGAATTTGTATCGTAACAGTGTATAATATTGCTGCCAAATTCCAAATATAAAAAACTAAAGCTCACGATTCACAAACCGAGAGTTTCTGTGAGATTTGTGAGGGGCGAAGGAATCTCTATTTTGAAAGAAATCGAAATTGATATAAATTCGCTTTATAACATATTATTCAGTTTATTTATCTAATTATATTATGATTCTGATGTAATGTATACACACATTTTAAAAGTTATTTCTTTCGCTCATTTCAATGTGTAATCTTGAATTTTTACACTGAAAAAATCCTGAGTAGATACGGAAACTGTGGTATGTGAAACTGAATTTAAACAAGGTGAAAGCAAATTAAAAGCTAATGTACATACTACAATAGCTTTTAATTTGTTTAGAATTACAATCTTAGTAATGCTACTCAAGCTGATTAACACATAATTAAAAGCGGATAAACATTCCTTTTTGAACGTTTCTTTGAATCTTGATATAAAGTTCTATAAATATCTGCAGTTGGATAAGACAGCTCAGGGTCAAACAAATTTTAAAAAGAATGATTATTTAGAATATCACTAGTATATGTATGAATGAAATTTGTATAAATTAATTTCATGAGTTCAATAATTGTGAAATATAAGGCGTGCAATATTTATTTGCACAATTTAAAGCCAGTAGCACAACATAAATTTATTGTTGAAAAATACTGTCATGTGTAAAGCTATGTGTTAAAAAAGTCAATAAACTGTGACTTTCCAGGTAAAACCGGAAGACCTCGCAGCCATGAAAGGCACTGAAAACATAGATGTGAACTACGAAAGAGTGTACTTAGTTGCTGCTAAAATAATACTGGTATCTTAAAGTTAGCATGACTAATTACTAGCTAATAATATATCAGTAGTTACACTTACCGAGCAAAATATTATCAAATGCTGTCCATATACTAAGAATACCATAAAGTTCTTGATAATAAAAATGTTATTGATAATAAATTTTGGTAAAATGAAGCAGGTATTTTTCTTTTTCGGGTCTTGCTTCGTTTGGTCATTAAATCAATCGTTCTACAGTCATTATCGAGTTCTGGCTCTTTTCGCAGTTCATCCGGTTTCCTGTTCGGGTTTGACAGTTCTTTTCCGGTTCCAGCTTGTTTTTCAGATTCGGATTCTTTTCCGTTTTTTGCTTCTTTTCCAGGTATTGCGTCTTTTCTGACTCGTCTATATTTTCCAGTTCTGGCATCTTTTCCGGCTGTTGCTTCTTTTCCAGTTTTTGCATTTTTTCCAGTTTCTTCTTTTTCAGTTCTTCTTTGTTTTTTAGTTTTTGCATTTTTTCCAGTTTCTTCTGCCTTTTCAGTTCTTCTTTGTTTACTAATTTTTGTATCTCTTTCAGTTGTTTCTCCATTTTCAGTTCTTCTTTCTTTTCTAGTTTTTGTATCTCTTCCCGTTTTTTCTTCTTTTTCAGTTCTTCTTTCTTTTCTAGTTTTTGAATCCATTCCAGTGTTTGCTTCTTCTTCAGTTCTTGCTTCTTTTCTAGTTTCTGTTGCTTTTCCAGATTTTGTTTGTTTTTCAGTTCTTCCTTCTTTTCCAGTTTTTGCTTCTTTTTCTGCTCTTGTTTCATTTTCAGTTCTTGCTTATTTTCCAATTTTTGCTTCTTTTCCAATTCTTGTATCTTTTCTGGTTCTTGCTTCTTTTCTACTTTTTGTATCTTTTCCAGCTTTTGCTTCTTTTCCAATAGTTGTATCTTTTCTGGTTCTTGCTTCTTTTCTAGTTTTTGTATCTTTTCTAGCTTTTGCTTCTTTTTCAGATCTTGCTTCTTTTCTAGTTTTTGTGTCAATTCCAGTTTTTTCTTCTTTTTCAGTTCTTGCTTCTTTTCCAGTTTCTCCTTCTTTTCCTGTTCTTCCTTTTTATTCAGTTCTTGATTCTTTTCCAGTTCTTGCATCTTTTCCGGTTCTCGCTTCTTTTCTAGTTTTTTCTCGTTTTCCAGTTTTTGCTCCTTTTCATGATCACAAGGAGGGTTTTCCAATCTACAAAATAATCAGTATATCTTTATTTCAGTAGTAAAAAAGGTGAAAGTAATGCAAAGACGATCACGTTTAACATATACAACACTTCCATATTTAGATACTATATAACACTTTTGGCTCAGTTTCATAGGGAAAAATCTCCCCGTAGATTTATTGCCTGACAGAATGTTTTTCTACAAAAGGCGAATTTGTTGCTTTTGTTGTTCTTACCTAAAGCCAAGCAGAAAAGTTAAAGCATTTGGCGTGATTTGTATGCAATAAGCGACCTCCATGAATCTCACGTAGAGCGTAATAATTTGCAAAGTTTCAGTGCCTTACTTTTCCTTACTTAATTTTTACATAAGTTGAAATAATAATAATAGTAATAATAAACAGGTAGCTTAAAACAGAGGGAAACAATCGCTAAAATTGCAAAATAGGAGGAAAAATGAAATTTAAATGAAAAATGAAACAACTACAAACAAAGGATGGAAAAAGCATTTTAGAAGATATACACGTAACGTACTTTCTGAATCAGCAAAACCTGTATTTAAACGAGTATAAGTTTGAGAGCTTTGGATTCATTTATTTTTTGAATCAATTACTATTTTATACGCATGCCAGATATTTTAAATTTCTTCAATTTTTGTATACTTTACTTACGTATTTTGTATTTTAACATTTTCTTCTTATTATCCCAGTAGAGGTAACCTTAAACATCATTAAATTATCTCCGAGTTTCCTCATTTAAGTCATCTTTCTCGCAGATCAATCTCTTTGCATCGCTGGCTGCACAGGTTTCAAACTTTCTCTCGTTATTCCGAATTCGGAACACATTGCTGGTCTTTTTCGTTGTCCACTAGGATTTTTGCCGCTAGGAGCAGCACTAGGATTTTTGCCACCATTTGGTTTCAATTGAAAAATTTATTCTCATTCTTCAATTGCATTCTTAAAGTTTTATTATTTATACAGGAAGAAAGAAAGAAATAAAAAAAAAGCAAAACAAATTAGGAAAAGAAATATCTGTTTTCTCCTATATTTATTGTTCCCTGTAATTTCTTTTGCCTGTTCCATTAAATTTATTGAAGGAAAATTTGCTAAGTCTTTCAAAATGTATTTCCTAAATTCTTATGCGACTTAAGCCTTTCTGAGCGTTTCGGCTACACTTAAATGGCTTTTACAATTTAATGTTTGAATATTGACAGCTGAATACTGAAATATGTTCTCCATTGACCTCGAAAAAAGAAGAATTAAAGTTCCAGGAGATTTTACAATGAAGGATACATTTTCTTATTTGAAGGGCAAGAGGATAAAAAAAAAAGATATTTTCGGATGGGAATATGTAGCATTTTAAACACAGTGTTTGTAAATTTCATCATATAGTAGCAACACTTGAGTCATAAATAATTATGCACATATGAGAGACGACGACGACGAAAAATGAAATGGCAAAACATGACCGAAAACACTTTCCTGGCCGGTACAAACAACACGAAACACAAGAAAGAACGGACACCAGTTATGCTTAGCACAAGAGAAATTAAAAAATAGGAACAAAATTAGACACTTATGGACCTCAAAGAAAGTCTTCGAAATTACGACCTGCATCCTGATGCAGGTATCACACCTCTCGCACATCGAACATAAGATGTTCTGGAAAATACCGTGCATCCCCAGGACTTTCCCAGCAGCTGCCACGATATGTGCCACAATTTTCTGTGTGAATTCTAACAGGGGTTTCGTGCACTATAGTGTTGACGTACCCCGAGAGGAAGTGTAATGCAAGTGAGGTCTCGTGATCTTGCTGAAAAATGCAGCAAGATCACGAGACCTCACTTGCCAAACCCCTGCCAAACCCATGTTTAGGATGCTTTCCGAAGGAACTTTCAAATACTTTCTTTGATGACGATCCCCTGTTTTTGTTCTTATTTCTTAGTTTCTGCTGCTCTAAGAATAATAAACAAATACCTTTACACTGTTCGTACCCTATTTTTCTTGTGTTGTCTCTCGTCACTAAGGCGCTAGGAAAGCGTTTCCGACCCTGCATTGCAATAAACGACTATATATATATATAATCGTATATATATATTGTTACGAATTTGGTATTTAAAAAGCTAATGTTAGTTCAATTATAAATTAAATGGTTTTATTTCCCGCGCAGTGCAGCGCGTGACGAATATTAAATGAAGAAAGCTAAGCCGGAAAATTAAAAATACAAGAGCGCGTGCATTAAATAAATAAATATCTCTTTTTGATTTCGAGAAAGTACTGGAAACTTCCAGCGCCAGATTTTAAAATCTTATAAAAGGAGGAAAACACCTCAGTTTGTAGTAATTGCTTAGTTTGTTGTTGTTTAGAAAACTGCTCTTGTTGATTGTAGCGAATTCGCGGATTAGTTTTCTTTAGCTGTTTTGAATTACGTTCTATTGGACATTTGAGTAGTTAAAAGATTACTACTGTGAGATATTGTAATACTGCATGATAATTTGAGAAGGTTTAAGCATTTTTGTTGTGATAATAATAAATTTTTGTTCATTTTTCATCGGACTTGTGCATTCATTTCGTAACGAACCCTTACGCACGCAACAATTTTTGGTGTCAGGAGGTGGGGTTTGAATGCCAATAACAAGAGCGATGGAAGAGCAATTAAGGCAGTTAATATCAGCCTTTGCCTCATTTAAAGAAGAAATTAAAGAGGGAATGAAATTGGGCCAGGAATCCGTTAAGGAAGAAATGAAATTGGGCCAGGAATCCGTTAAGGAAGAAATGAAATTGGGCCAAGATTCCGTTAAAGGTGAGATGAGATCCGTTAAAAAGGAAATGGAAGCCGTTCACGAAAAGTTGGAAGCTGGTCAAGTAACTTTTAAAAAAGACATAAAAGCTGTACAAGAAAAGATTGAAGCAGGTCAAGACGAAATGAAAAGAGAAATAACCTGCTTAATAGAAAGTAAATTTGAGGCTATGGAAGACCGAATAGGAGCTGTCGAAAATAAAGTCGGGCAAATTGAAGAAAAGGTTTCTTCTGTCAAAGATGAAATAGAAGATAGAGTGTCGGCTGTGGAGCAACGAGTGGAAGGAAGAATTTCGGCCTTCCAACAACAAATTGAAGAAAGAGTTTTTGCCGTCCAAGGACATATTGAACAACAAATCGAAGACAGAATTTCTGCTGTCGTCGCCAAACAAGTTGACACTTTAAAGAAATTCGTAGCGACGGCAGGGAGCACTTCGGATGGTTTAAAATTTCTACCCATGCCTACTCGTCCCTCTCTGAAGCTATCGTCATATGATGGGAAGACCTGCTGGCAGGTGTATAAGACACAATTTTCTATCGTGACGGATGCGAATGGATGGGATTCCCAAGCTAAGGCCTGTCATCTCGCCGCTTCTTTAAGAGCCGACGCAGCGGATATCCTTCAGACTCTTCCCGAAAACAAAAGGTTAGATTTCGAAGCTCTGTCCGACACCTTGGAGCTGCGCTTCGGGAAGAAATGTTTAAAAGACTACAGCAGGCTCCAATTAAAATCCCGTCAACAGAAGCCCACCGAAACACTTCAAGAGCTCGCCACGGATGTTGAAAGGCTGTCACAACACGCCTTTTCGAAGTGCCCGACAGAAACAAGAGAAATCCTGTCGCTGCAATATTTCATCAACGGCATCCGGGATACTGAAATACAGAAAGCTCTGCGAATGGCAGATGTGAAGGACATAAAAAGCGCTCTGTTGTACGCCATGAAGTTCGAGGCAGCCCAGCAAGCAACACGTAGAGATAGCTACCCAGTCAGAGCTGTGCGAGTCCACGAGCCAGTGGATCAACTGATGGCTCGTTTAGATGATTTATCCAGACAAGTAGATGCTTTGATACGGAGTAGCAGTGAGAACAAAGTGGCTGTAAGGTGTTGGAGATGAGGTTCTGAAGGTCACCTCATTGCAGAACGACCCAGGGCACGGATAATAAAACGGATGAGTTGACAAGACCAATGAATGCTTTAAGACGGAATAGTGGTGAAAAGAAATTAACCTGAAGTGCTGGAATTGCGGTGTTGAAGGCCACCTATGAAGGAACTGCAGAACTCCCCAGAGCACGGAAAATAAGGCATACGATTTAAACAGACAATTAAATGCCATGGGAAGGAAAAGAATTGACAAGAAACTAAAGTGCTGGAACTGTGGAGCTGTAGGCCACGTACGAAAGAATTGCAGAACACCCCAGTGTACGAACATTGAGACCATTTCTCAGCAACGAGGCAGGAAACAAATGAATGGCCATATCGAGGAACGGAGGTTGCCAGATAATGGAAAACCTTGTTTTAAAGCTCTCAAGATTTCTATAGTGAGTGGCAACAGTAACGGATTGTCCATCAATGGGCACATCGATGGAGTTCCTTGCAATATGATCATTGACACAGGAGCTAATGTTACCATCATTCGGAGAGATTTAGCTGAACAGTTTAAAGATAAACTTATTTGGACGCCATCCTGTGTTACCCTTCAGACTGCGTCTGGTGACAAGATCGAGATAGCTGGGAAGTTAAACGTGAACATCACTTTTGGAAGTGCCGCCTAGCATCACACGGCATATGTGGCGGATATCACAGATCCATGCATACTCGGATTGGACTTTTTAAGGAAATACAATTTTTCCTTAGATTTCAAAATCAACAAACTGCAGTCAACATCTGAGGACACGACTATCCATCGTCAGAAGGGATCCTCACCTGGAAACGCCTACGCCTTGTCTGAAAGACCCAGCTCAGAAAGCTGCCGAAATCATACTAGGGTCGGAGAGAAACACCAGACTACCAACTGTTCTCCATCACAAATGCTCCTCAGTCTTCTTGTCTTCCTTCGTCTTCTTGTCTTCCTCAGTCTTCCTTCGTCTGTCTTGTGACCGCCTGTTTGATCGGCATACGGATGCGCCTTCATCGCCTGAGGAATACATCCAAAATGTCCAGGCCCGTTTTGAAGTGATGCACCGTTCCGCACGAAAGCGAGTGCACTTGGCGACGGAGAAAGTGAAGACCAAACTAAAGTGCTGGAACTGTGGAGCTGTAGGCCACGTACGAAAGAATTGCAGAACACCCCAGTGTACGAACATTGAGACCATTTCTCAGCAACGAGGCAGGAAACAAATGAATGGCCATATCGAGGAACGGAGGTTGCCAGATAATGGAAAACCTTGTTTTAAAGCTCTCAAGATTTCTATAGTGAGTGGCAACAGTAACGGATTGTCCATCAATGGGCACATCGATGGAGTTCCTTGCAATATGATCATTGACACAGGAGCTAATGTTACCATCATTCGGAGAGATTTAGCTGAACAGTTTAAAGATAAACTTATTTGGACGCCATCCTGTGTTACCCTTCAGACTGCGTCTGGTGACAAGATCGAGATAGCTGGGAAGTTAAACGTGAACATCACTTTTGGAAGTGCCGCCTAGCATCACACGGCATATGTGGCGGATATCACAGATCCATGCATACTCGGATTGGACTTTTTAAGGAAATACAATTTTTCCTTAGATTTCAAAATCAACAAACTGCAGTCAACATCTGAGGACACGACTATCCATCGTCAGAAGGGATCCTCACCTGGAAACGCCTACGCCTTGTCTGAAAGACCCAGCTCAGAAAGCTGCCGAAATCATACTAGGGTCGGAGAGAAACACCAGACTACCAACTGTTCTCCATCACAAATGCTCCTCAGTCTTCTTGTCTTCCTTCGTCTTCTTGTCTTCCTCAGTCTTCCTTCGTCTGTCTTGTGACCGCCTGTTTGATCGGCATACGGATGCGCCTTCATCGCCTGAGGAATACATCCAAAATGTCCAGGCCCGTTTTGAAGTGATGCACCGTTCCGCACGAAAGCGAGTGAACTTGGCGACGGAGAAAGTGAAGACCAAATACAACGCGAGAGCTACTGGACATAGATTCAACAAAAGAGACAAGGTGTGGTTGTGGAACCAGATTCAACGAAGAGAACTCAGTTCTAAATTACAGTCACCTTCGGATGGTCCATATACAGTCCTGAAGAGACTGAATGACGTCATGATCCGTAAGTGTTCGAACTCTAAACCTAAATTCGTTCATTACGACATGTTAGCTCACTACAATGGCCATAGTACGTAATGTAAATAATTGTAAATAGTATCAGACCATGGTCCATTTAGTATTTGAATTGCATTTTGTATTTGATTTGTATATGAAAGCATTTGATTTGTTTTATTTATTGCATTTATTGTTCATGTTGTTTATTATTGTAATGTAATGCTTATTAATGCATTTATGCCACAGTTGTAGGTTTAGCTTCCTGTCCAGGGATTGTACTGCCCGGAACGTGCAGTCCTTGGGAAGGGGGCAGTGTTACGAATTTGGTATTTAAAAAGCTAATGTTAGTTCAATTATGAATTAAATGGTTTTATTTCCCGCGCAGTGCAGCGCGTGACGAATATTAAAAGAAGAAAGCTAAGCCGGAAAATTAAAAGTACAAGAGCGCGTGCATTAAATAAATAAATATCTCTTTTTGATTTCGAGAAAGTACTGGAAAATGCTAGCGCGTGATTTTAAAATCTTATAAAAGGAGGAAAACACCTGAGTTTGTAGTAATTGCTTAGTTTGTTGTTGTTTAGAAAACTGCTCTTGTTGATTGTAGCGAATTCGCGGATTAGTTTTCTTTAGCTGTTTTGAATTACGTTCTATTGGACATTTGAGTAGTTAAAAGATTACTACTGTGAGATATTGTAATACTGCATGATAATTTGAGAAGGTTTAAGCACTTTTGTTGTGATAATAATAAATTTTTGTTCATTTTTCATCGTACTTGTGCATTCATTTCGTAACGAACCCGTACGCACGCAACAATATGTTACCGTGAAAGACCGAAATTGCAGAATGTCGACTTTCACCGGAGAATGTCACCAAATGCGTCGGTGAAAGATCGAATATTGCATTACATTCTTGTACATTCGGACCCTCACGGGTGTATGTCGACAATCACAGATATGCTCTGGTGTAGGTCAAAAAGAGAGGAGTATATGTACACGCTCTCATTGCAAAAGGAAGTGTTCCACAAATAAATGCAGTTGTAAAAGCAAGGGCCTCTTGTGCAATTGAAAGTGTCCTAATAGTTTAAGTTGATGCAATTAAGAAGATTTGAATCACGTAATTTAGTAAGTTTTTAACTTCTATTATTTTCCTTTCTCATTTTGAATGTACAGTGTGTTTCAAGTTCTTATATTCTTAAGTTCTTATTTTAAATCTCAAGTGCGCTTTTTCGCGACCGAATTACGGAGAAGAAAATATAATATTCTTATGTGTTCAACATTCACCATTAGTAGATGGTGAATGTCGACATTTACCGGTGTAAGTCAGAAATAAGAGTATTTGGAAAATATTTCGGACATACAACAAGCGACTATGTGAGTGTTGACATTCTCCGGTGAAAGCTGACATTGTCCAGATTTCGGTGTTTCACCGTAACATATATACGATAAACGTATATATATAGATATATATGTATATATGTGTGTGTGTGTGTGTGTGTGTGTGTGTGTGTGTGTGTGTGTGTGAATTAATGTTAGGAATTCTGATCGCCACATATTGATCTATAATACAGAGCAAATTTGGCAGATGAATAAGGTAAAATATTCAGATTTATTTCAATTCACATTTGCGGCTCCAATTGATTTGAAATTCTAAACTTACCTATTTCTAGAATATTTATATTTCTCATATTGTTGGAATAGGAAGAAAGTAGCCCGACGTCGTGTCAGCGGTGACAGAGATAGAAAAAATGTGCATAGTTCGACAATATTGTGGTTTAGTAAGAGAAATATTTGATTCAGGAAATTTTATATTCCGACTTAGCTAAGTCATCATCTTTAACTGAAATCATGTGATGGGGATATATATATATATACATAAACATATATTTTAATTAATTAATTTTTATTTTTTATTTTGTTATTAATTCAAAATTATTTAATATTATATATTTAAAAAATAATTTCAATGAAAAGTTAGAATCTCGAAATTTTTATTATGTTTGATGAGTACATTGTCAAAACTCGAGCTAAATAATATCATAAATCTCTGTAAATCTAGAAATATATAGTCTAACAGAAACAGGTGAAGAGAACAATTTATATTAGTTTTGTTCCGAATAGAGTATGGGATGAATTTCAGGGTTTACTTAATTTGTTTTAGATACATATATATATGCATATTATTTATAAAAATAAAGTCCTTTTTGTCTTTGTTACTCTAATTATATCAACTATTTCACACTTACTTCTCATTCACAAATTTTGCAAACTGGCCGTTTAAACACGCGTATTTTGTATATTAGCTTTCTGTTCAGATATTTCATTAGTTAATGCAATAAAGCTTCCTCATAATCAAAAGGTATTACAATAAATTTGAATTCTTCACAATGTGATTTTCCAACTTAAACATTTATAATCTATTTTTGTAATGAAGGAATGAAAAAAACATTACGCATTATAAATCTGAAAACGTATTATTTTTCAGACCAGCGTTTTTGTCAAAGAATTATTAAATGTATAATTAAACTGGACCTGAAACATTATGTTTTGTTTTATTATTTTTTCGAAATGACTTACGTCTCCGACACGTATTGCAATCTTAAACATTGGGGATCCAATTCTTCTAGTAATTGTTCGCTATAGTACATTTCTGCTTCTCCTTCTTCTTCTTCAAATATACGTCGATAATTATTTGCGCTGAAATATTTTTATTTTATTAAATATATATGTTCATATGTTTGAATTCATTAATTTAATAAATGATTATTTATACGTTTTTTGTCAAAAGTAGTAAGTCACAGTTTGCGAGCATTTTTACACGTTGTCAAATATTTTTAAAGGCGCTATGTTCCACGAAGAAAATATCTTTACTTATTCAAAATCTTCAAAAAACAATAAATATGGAAATGAATATTCGTCTTATTAGCCTAAATTCCATTATGAGGATATACAGGTATAATAAGAAATGAAGCTGCTGGCACCAGCAGATAAGGATGCCATATTAAAAGGTCTGGTTGATATCTATCATCTCAGATTAAACCTTGCAATCAGGAAAAAAGTTTCCAAACACGTTTTAATAATATAACAAACAGGATGGGACGAGGCAGATACAAGAAGATTGCTCCACGGTTACTTCCCGAAAGTATCCCTATAAAGATTAAATTTTTTTTCTCCAATTAGATTGGCAACAAATCATGGAAAGTTTCTATTTTATTTCCAGAGATTCTTAAGAAGGCACGTAAAATGCGAGTGCGAAAAACCTGAAAGTCTAGCAAAACCTAAGCTTTATAAATGGCACTCTCCATTACTTTCCATTCTTAGAAAAAATAACCAGGATTTGCATCAAAAATTCCAGAGAAACCTTTTTCTACAATATGAAGTGTGCGTCTGCACTTCAACAACCTATGAAATATATTATTGAAAGTGAAGGAACTGTCATTATAAGTATCTAATCATATTACAAGAGTGAATAAGCAAGTATTTAAGAACAAGTAAAAATTTTAAACGGTGGCTTCCGTTGACCAGGCTGATCAAATTTCCAGTCGAGCGCAATTAATCAATGTTTGGGCTCTTAACCTGATGGATGCGTATGCTGAGCCGATGACTGATCAATTGTTTGCACAATTTCCGCATAGGATTAAAAATTGCCTTCCCACAGATTTCTTCACTTAACGGGCCATGCGTTCAAAACATAGATTTACACGTTAACTCAAATGTATACAAAATTAGCGAAAACAAAAGAAGTATTAAACGCACAATATTTCTTCGGATCTTCCTATGTTCCTGATTATTACATCTGCTGAAAACAATTTAATAAGTTTAAAGGCAATTACATTTCACTGAAATAATCTATTAATTGTTTAACACTTTTATGCTGTTGACTTCAATAAATTTATGATGTTTGATATTTCATTTGTTTACAGCAACACCTAGTCTCCTTTTCTAAGAAAATTAATATGAACTTTTGTAATTAAGAAATGATTTAGATGAAAAATTAAATTGGACTGAAGATAGTGTCTCGGTTGTTTCCGTTAAAAGAAGTTGGTGCTTTCTTAATTCGAAAAAATATCTCCATATATATACATAACATACATGTAATTAATTTACACACTTAAAAAAAGTATTCTTCACATGGTATCTTCAAATGGGTAGATACGATAGTTGAAAAACAAGTGTCGGACAAAAGCGTAGCTGCAAAGAGTGATTTGTTGTACTGATACTTCCGTTTATATAATTCTTGTTATTCGATGCATGTAGTTTTGTTGAAATTCGTGTTACAAATTGCTTTATTCTCTGATGTAAAAGGAATTATCCCAAACTTTATTCAGAAGATTTAAATAATGGTTTCGATCACAATACGCGGCAGTTACTAGTAAAATATCTGGATCAGTGACTTTTTGACGTCATTTAAAACGCTTAATTACAGGGCCGTAGTACAATTCCCAACCCCAGGGGTATAGCGATATACAATAGTGACGTGATCAAAGATTCTTTGGAAATAATCGTTGTCATCGAATGACATACATATTATATTTAAGTAATCCTAGTCATCAGCTTTTAATATTCGTTGCAAATAATCATTGTCATCGAATAATCATTGTAAAGAATCATTCTCATCGGATAATCATTGAAAATAATCTTTGTCATTACATAAAGGGGAATAGTAGCTGATGTATAAAGAATTGTACTCAAATTCTAATCAAAAGAATCGCATATGTATGCAATTTATCATATGATCATTATTTACAGCAATGATTCTTACAGCAATGATTTCGACCTACGGCTCCTAATGACGCCGCGGAAAACTTGCGCAACAGTGACAAAAAGAATATTTAAAAATACAATAAAAGCTTGAAAGCTAGCGAAAATGTCTGAATTTAATTTCCTTTTATTTGAATGAAGCTTAATGTTTTTAAAGGAAATTGAATATTGTAAACAGGAATCAACAATATAAATATATGCGGGTTTTTGCCTCTTTGTTTTTTTTCTTCGTAACATCATATCCTTCGGAACGGGTGGGGGAATTTGAGTTTGGAAGGAGGTACCCTCGGATTTCAAAAATTCATGGTAAAACTTTTCGACTATTGTTATCTTCCTACGATTATCACTCGAGATATTATATAAAATTTCTTAAAACGCTAATTTTTCGCATTCATTTTTCCAAGTGGCCGAAGTCTAGCGCGCTGGACTTCCTCTCCAAAATGCTTTATTTGGAAAAATGTTGGCCCTTCTCACTTTCAAATCGTAGAGTTTGTTTGAGAGAAATTTTTAAATTAACAAAATATGAAATAAATAGTATTGCCAAACTTGAAACTTATTATTTACGGTTATATTCTGAGTTGAAGAAAGCACGTGATTCGATATAACGTCACTGTATGTCGAAAAATATTTTGTTAATTTCAGTATTTTAAATGTATAGCTGCTTTTGGCAACTTTTATGTTTCACCTTTAGGTACGTGACACGATATGCTATCGCTACGTTAATTCTTTTATTGAGATTTTGCAAATTTGTTATATTAAAATAAATTTAAATCATAACTTCAAATGTATTACCCCAAGTGTCAAAGGTCTTTGTTTCCTGACATGGCAAGAAAAATTTATTTACGAATAGCTGGTTGCTTGGAAAGAATGAATACATTTTCTTCATAATGAAATGTTTCTATGCATTTTATGCTATTCTAATTTTATTTATAAAAATTTAATTTCTTTTATTGTATAGTTCCTTTCTGAGTAGAAGTTTAAACTTCTGTAGGTATTTAACATATTTTAGATGCAATGTTACTTTACTACAGTTACATAATTTTTTTTTCAATTTACTAAAATGTCTGAACGCAAGAAGACAGCACAAATGTTACAGCGAGCTACAGAAAAAATGAAGTAAAAAGCACTAGGAGACTCAGCAGGCAAGTAGAAGAAAACTTGCATGCTTCAAAAATGAATGAAGATACAACTAGAAACTCAGCAGGCAAGCATAGTGACAAGAAAGGTTACGCATTCAAGAAACTGAAGAAGAAACGAATAGGAGTTCCAGTAGACAAGCAACAACTCAAAAAAATTCGCTTGCTCAAACTGTATCAGAAACTAGTAGCAGACGCAAAAGACATTCAGAAAACCAAGAAACACTGCGTGCTCCGGAAAGGTAAGCAGAAGCGAAACGGAGGCCCATTAGGCAAGCGGAACGTCAAAAGAATATCCGCGATGAAGGGAAGAAGCAAGTAAACGAAGGATACAAGACTATCCGCGTCATCGTCAGATTCGACAGGAAATACCAGAAGAGCTCAAGAAGCTGCATAAACAACTCAAGACGCTGCAGATTACGGACAATTTCGGTTCGAAGAGGCAGAGCTCATACGAAGAAACAAGCTTCGCATGAACGCATCACGACATACACGTAGTACTCTTCACAATGCAGGAAGTTTACTTTGAGCAACACACTGTATACATAGAGGTCTTAGACATATATAGTAACGATTTTGCTTAGGCAACAGCCCCCTAGTAAAATGTATGAAGTTTATATTGACATCTCACAGTACCTGAACGAAATTTTTCTATTTACTTCTTCATTTACTATTTTCTTAAATTTTTTATCAGTAATCCTGTCTATATATTATAGATATCAAAATCAGAAAAATTTAATTAATTATCTTGAAATGTATATAAGTGATGAATACTTTGCCCTTGTTCATACCGAAACAACACGATGTAATTGCAGATAGCTAGAAAGTAAAATGTATTCAGCAGGCTGTACAGCAAGCGACATCTATAAATGGTGATAAGACAAAAATGTTATATAATGTTATATACTGCAGAATTTTAAAATAAGAACATATACATCAGTGTTTTAAAAATACGAATTTTGCATCAGACTGCAAAACAAATATCTTAATATCTGCCTTTCATGCATAAGAGTTCAGCATTCGGAAAATTGTATTTTCGTAAACGGTTTAGCAAAAATAACAAACATTATTGCCTTGAGAAATGGATAATCATGGTATGAATCCGAATTACGCCAAGTCTACCCGTCAATGGTTTTTTGAACACGCCCTTAATGTATATATATATAACACTTAAAAAACGTAAAGTGAGGGAATCTACTATCCGAGTGTGTCCTTATATCTTGAGTATTTAAGAAATAAGAAATGCATTTATCTATCTCGATAAAGCTAACGCTATTGCCCGAATAACAACGTTTATTTAACACTTGATATAACCAACTTCATATATATCTTGAAATAAAACATAAATTTCCTAATTAGATACTACCAATTGCAGAAAAAATACAAAAATAATGGAATTTCTAATAACACTACAAGTAACATACCGAGGAATAAATTGCGCGGCAAAACTGATGCAATCTACAATATGTAAACCAAAAAATTTATGTGCTGCTATAGAAATGCAATAGAATGAGAAATGAAAATTATGATGAGATTTATAATGAAAAATTTACCATAAACTATTAATATATGACGTTAGTAAATATATACTTTTAACACTATTCATTTAAATATGCTGAAACTTTCATAGTATTCATTACTTACAAACGCTTTCTAATCCATCGAAGCATAGCACAAGCCATTTTCAATTCAGTGCTGGTGCACGTCAATAAAATAAGGATAAATCCAAATTTTTACAAAAAAATCAATCGCTTTGACTCGTTTCTCAAAAAACGTATATCTACAAATGCAGTATTAATATATCACATCAATATAATTCGGGATCATAAAATCTCCAAACAACGCATTAAACGCAAAAAATCGCATTAAGGCAGAGTGAAGAATTTTCATTCTTACAATGACTTTTACAACAATATAAAATAGAATGGAATTTCTAAACTAAGTGTTCATTGTTACACCATATTTCATTCTTGGGGAATCTTTCATGGTTGTTCAGTAATTCTAACCGTTATCTGGTTTAAATGAATTATGATTTTATATATATGCGCAGACATATGTATACGAGTATATTAATACGTATCTGTAGTAACATACATCATCTTATTATATGTAGGCGCATAATTCTAAATTAATTATACTAGTCAACATAATTTATATATTGATAGCAGCAGACTTTTAAAATTATTTATTACTATCTGCTTGCTAACGATTATATAATTATGTACAGTGGTACTTCGACATACGAGTTTAATTCGTTTCGTAACCTTGCTCATATGTCAAATTGCTCGTATCTCAAAGCTATTTTTTCCCATTGAAATTAATCGAAATGCCATTAATCCGTTCCAGCTTAAAAAACACTACCTCAGTTATTTATGTTAACTGTTTTTGAATAAGAAAAATATATTTTCTTATTCGAAAACAAGAAGAAACATTTATATATAAATAACAAATACCTATTCTATAAAAACATAAAAGAAAAAGTGAAGTGCCTACGGAAGCGCTTAATTTTTGTCACTGGTATTCGCTTTTTTCGTCATGCTCTGCTCATTTTCACCCGCAGATCGTTTAAAAAAACTGTCCAAGGATGTTTGTTTCTTCCTCCCTGTCAAGGTAATGAGTTAGGCAAGTTTCGTTGAGCAACTCCGATGCACGAATAGTTGCAACTTTTTCGCGGTGATTTTTATCCACGAACTCTGCAACTTTCTCCCCTATTCCCAAGTTCTCTTTTATATCTCTTGTAGGGATAACCTCCTCCATCTCTGGCTCCTTTCAAAACTAATTTTTCGTTGAACCACAGTATGCTGCTGCAAATGCAGATCGTGTAACTCCTCGGTTGTCAGCTCCTGAGACTGTTCCTCGACGAGTTCGTTCACATGTCTCTGATCCACCTCCAAACTCATCGATTTTCCCAGAGAAACAAGCTCCTCTACCACTGACACTTCGGGTTCCAATTCTTCGAAGGCCCTTTCAGCTACAGCCTTAGGCCACAGCTTCTTCTATGCAGAGGTTAAGGTCCTCGTTGTAACAACCAGCAAAACCTGATCAATAATTCTTAGGCATATTACGATGTTAAAGTGGTCTTTCCAGAACTCTCGAAAGGTAAGGTTTGTGTTCTCCATCACCTCAAAGCAGCACCGAAAAATGTGCTTGGTGTACAACTTCTTAAATTTAGAAATCACCTGCTGATCCATGGGCTGCAGGATAGAAAGTGTGTTGGGTGGTGAGTAGGGAACTTTTATAAACTTAAACTCTTCGAGTAATTCATCTTTGAGATTTGGTGGGTGAGTAGGAGCATTGTCGAGGAAGAGAAGGCCTTGCATGGGTAGGTTGTTTTTCTGCAGATATTTTTTAATCGAAGGGCAGAACACCAGGTTTATCCACTCCACAAAGAATTTCCTGGTGACCCACGCCTTCGGATTTGCCCTCCACATAACTGGCAGTTTTTCTTTTAAAATATTATATGACTTAAAGCCTCTGGGATTTTCCGAATGGTATACTAGCAGAGGCTTGATTTTACAGTCGCCACTCGCATTGGAGCAAATTGCTAGATTTAATCTATCCTTCATGGGTTTGTGACCTGGCATCGTCTTCGCCTCTGCCGTTATGTAAGTTCTATTCGGCATCCTTTTCCAGAAAAGCCCTATCAAGTCACAGTTGAAGAATTGCTGGGGGAGAGGATGTATCCTTTGGCTACTATCAGTTCGGAAAACATTTTGATGTAAACCTCAGCTGCCTTCACATCCGAACTTGTTGCCTCACCATGCCTGACGACGGAGTGAATGCCGGTCCTTTTCCTAAAGTTGTGAAACCACGACTGGCTTTAAACGAGTCTTCCGATTCCTCGTTTGTAGAAGTGTGTGGGATCTTCTTTAGCAAATAACCGTAAATCGCTCGTGCATTCTCACATATGATGCTTTGTGTTAAGGTTCCTCCTTGAAGCTGCTTCTCTCTCACTCACACCATCAGTAGTTTCTCCATCTTTTCACGGAGAGAGTTCCGGATCTTAAAAATTATTGTAACGCCCTTAGTTGGCGTTATACCCTTTATCAACTCCTTTTGTTTAACCCTTAGCCTGTCAAATGATTTTCTACGAATACCTTTAAAAATGTCACTAATTTTGGACCGAGCTTCCCTTAAAATGTCGGGAAAATAACCCTAAACCTCTGAAAAATGCCAGCTATTTCTATTGTTAGTTCTTTCCCCTTCCAGTACACTTGATCAAGGGTTCCGACTGTAAGTGAGATGGATTACTACCATAAATATTAGTACCCGTAGATGTGAGCTGTCAAGAAAGTTGCAAAAGACTCGTTTCTCCATGATGACCGTATGATTGCTGCAGGGTACACTTGCGAATACTATCTTAAAAGTTTTCTTTCCTCTTACTTTGAAACAACTTAGCTTTAAAATTTACCCGCTCTTTTTTAATTATTATTAATGTTTAATCTAAATTACCTAAATCTCTGGGTCATTGATTATCATATGAATTTCAATGCAGATTGGTTAAATTGCTATTAATAAAAATCCTATTAAAAGTATCTGGTGCAATATTCATTCTTTCTGTGAGATTGCTGCAACATTTGAAAAGCAATATTTATAGTTCGATTGCATTTGATACTATTTCTGATTTTCTATGTTTTTGTCATAAATTAAAAATTTTTAACTCTTTCAGCATTTTTCTATGTTCTTCATTTACATGCAGATATTAATTTTTTAAATAATTTCTTTTATTTTTAGATATTTATTAGATTTTATAGATATATATAGACAGATATTTTATACATATTTAGCATAATATTTGTATAATTATTCTGAAAAACATCTGTTTTATTATTTCTGCCAAATTTAATCAATTTAACTTGATGTGATTTTTAAACTTGCTTTTTAAATAAACTCTAGTTAAATATTAAGGACATTTCAAAATTTTAACCTTTCAGGCATATTTAATGCTGAAATTTACTTAGTTTTTAAAACGGATGTTATTTTCTGGAACGATTTCGTTTTTTGAATGAACAATATATACGTAAAAATGTATATAAATATGCTTTTTTAAGTAAAATTAAATATTCAGCGAAGCTAAAATTTGGTAACTGAATGTCTTAATTTCAAAGGCGAAAAAAAAGATTTCTATGATTATACGTGGATAGTGGTTTTGAAAAAGG
The DNA here is from genome assembly GCF_044657685.1 of Stegodyphus dumicola. Taxonomy (NCBI): domain Eukaryota; kingdom Metazoa; phylum Arthropoda; class Arachnida; order Araneae; family Eresidae; genus Stegodyphus; species Stegodyphus dumicola. The sequence goes on along the minus strand of NC_140772.1, from coordinate 11,025,419 downwards.
ATTTGTTTCAAATGTGACTTATTTTTCATCTGATTTATGAAAACAAAAAATTAAGTGATTTCAGGATATAGCATAAAAATTTTTTTTAAATATCTTCTCGATCTCAAAGAAATTAAACATGCCCTTGGTATAAATAAATAATAATAATGCCTTTGGTTTCCGCCTTTTTCTTAAGCAATAATTTCGAGATTTTTTAATACAAACATTACGGTATTAACTTTTAAACATCTGATCTGTTTTTAAAAGCAATAAACAAAATATTTAGGAGTTATTTAAGGGTTGAAACGGTGATAATATCAATTTAAAATTTGCATTTCACTTTTTTTACATACACTATTCTATTCTGAAAGGGAATTTTAACTCAAAACGGTCTTCATGAATTTTCAGTTGATCATGAATTTATTGACTGAGTTTAAAAATTCTTGCCTTCCTGTCCTTGAAACACTAGTACACTTTGTCTGAAAAAGGATTAAAAACATTACCCTATAACAGAAAGCTGAAAAGGAAAAATGGCACATAGTTAATAAGAAACAAATTTATTAGCTTATTATTATATTATTTATTAGCTTACAATATAGTATTTTTGTAAATAAAGGGTATTATTGTACATTTTGTAAAAAATAAGTAAGCATTATATTTAATAATTATAACAATTATTTATTATTTAAGAAGTCATTTTAAGAATAAAATTCAAAATTTTTTGTGGAATATATTTTTGAGGATAATTTCTTTCCTAGGAATCCCAGCATTCAATTTTTTGAAGCATTAAGTTTTAAGAAATTGTTTGCTTCAACGCAGATTTAATTACTCACATGAAATCCCTAACAAAAGAAAATGTCTTAAACAACAGTTTTTATTAGAGTAAATATTTTTATTATTTTAATACTACTAATAATATACAAACAAATATTTCAGTTCACTACAGCTGATTGAATAAGAATGCTGGATGTGTGATGTTTGCCCTGGATTTGTTGTTGGCAACCGAACAGGTTAGCGGCTTGGTGTCTTTATAATTTTCCCCATGCGTAATGCGAATTCAAGCCAATTTCATTTTGAAAATTTTCTAAGAAGATATTCTCTTAAAACAGATAATCCGTGACTATTTTAACAACTATAAAAGAATAATTTATGAATATGTTTTCGTTTTACGACAACACGAGCAAAAGAAATTTCTCTGAAAAAATAGATGCACCAGCACTTCTTATCGGCCGCCGTTAAGTTAACTGCATCGTTCTTATTCTTTACAGTATTTTCTTTCGAAGAACTTTTTGGCAGTAAAATGCACTCTTTATAATCTGTCATTTTATTTTGTTCTTCTGTTATGTAAATAATCAACTTAAAATACATATTTCGTAAGCTGAGAAAGCCCAGTAACGGTCGAGAGGTAAGATAGTTGAGCATGTTAAATCCTTGCGGCTGCATGGGAGGTTTCGAGGTTTTTCATAAGTGTATGGTGAGTTACCAGCCTGTTTCCCTAAAAAAACTCTTTTTTTAGGTAAGTAACCCCTGTGTGCTTTACCATAATCCAAAATATTTGGCGCATGTTACCTTATTATAAAAAAGGGTTCAAACTGATTTTAGCTTAAACATTATTCTCAGTATTAATTATAACATCAATTGCATCAATGGTATTCTCAATATTAATCCCAGGTTTGTATTCATACATATAATGTACACAAAAGCGGCAGGTAGAATAAATTTATATGCAATTTTATATCATAAAAATTTAGATTAGAATTGTTCACAGCACTTGAAGATTATATGACTAAAAGATTCGCGTCTCATAAAGGACATTTAAAGGAAAAGAATTCGTATTTCCTTCACATGTGGGGAAACCACAAAAGCTTCCCTGCAATCAACTCATTTGCCTAGATTTGAACACATTCAAATTACCGTCTTTTGTGACCTTACCGAACTTAGCGCTCAGGGCTCACTCATATTTAAAAAATTGCTTGTGTGTTATAAGAAAAGAGGAATAGAAAAATTTAGGAATCGAAAAATTTAGAAAAATGTAATAAGAGCGCAAAAAGAATTTAATTCACTTAACCCTTTGTTGCATCATGTCCACTCTAGTAGAAAAAAGTTTAAATTTGTTTATTCTTCTGTAAATGCCTTAACAGATTCCATTCCTGTGTTTATTCATTATATATTATTAGTACTTTCAACTGTCGGTCATAGATGGCTGTATACCATCACTAAGTAAAGCACTGCTATTTGGAAAATGGAAGTAGCAACCATTTCGTTAGCCATTTCGTGTTTTGAAGTTAGTACAGTTTCTCATAGTAAACATTATATAATATTGCTTATATTTTCTTATACTGCCTTTTTTTATTCATAATTAGTAATTTTAGACATTTTATTTTAAGTGTCAGTTTGAGAAAATTGTGGAGTGGTTAGATAAAGATCTACCGAAAAGAGTGAATTGAAACTCAAATGTACTGTTTATCAAGCCAAAACACCACTGGAAATGTTTATGTTTGGCAAGGAATTTCTAGAACATTTGACATTTGATTTTTTTCTCATATGCACCAAATCCACGCATTACCCTTTCCTGGATTTGAAGAACTCACAGAAAGAAAGAGGGAGCAGAAATGCTGACAACAAATGTTATTGGTATTTGCAAATTTTATTGTCACGAAGTCTTTGCAAACGGTTCTCAGAAGCAGTCCCGGATGCGTAATGGCAGACCGCACATTGAGTTGAACAGTGTTAAACGAATGTCGCATACTGCGCATGCCCAGAAACAAATTTGGCGTAATTATTATGTTGGCGCGATTTGAAAAGAAGATAAATACGGTATGTGGTAGATGTACCGCCATCTGATTGTGAACACATCCGCGCGTTTAAATCTTCGTAGAGTATAATGTAAATGTAAATTAATTACTGTGTTAAAATACTATTTTTTGCTGTACTGCTCAAACAACTAGAAAGCTGAAATTATTGCGAAGTAATGTGAAGCAGTGTTTGCATTCAAAATGTAAAATATAATACCTATGAAATTCTGCACATTCCTTTGGAACTGTACAAATTTTCGTTCAGAAAAAGACTGAAATTTAGGATATATTAGTTGAAAATTTATTCATTATGCTTTTAAGCAATAAAAACAATTCAGGATTTACCATACGTTCCATTCGTACATACATAAAGAAACACTGAGGAATATAACAAGTGCTTGCAAATAACACTGAAGAAATTTTACAATTCTTTAATGCTAGTTATTAAATTCTTTGAAATGAGAAAATAAAAGCGCGAATATACGCTAACAAACTAAGCGAGATACTCCAGTTTACAATTAGTGAATTATAACATGTAAACAAATTACATTTAAATAACTAATTATTACGAACATATGTTAACAAATATTAAATGCACTGTTATTGACAAATTAAAATGAAACATATATTAGAAAAATAAGCAAGTGCAATCGGCATGGACGTTAAAATAACTAATAAGCAAAGTTCCACAACATTGCAATTTTAAACATCACTCGAACACACTCGACAGCCATAGAGATCACGAATAAGCTAACGTAGGGTTGCTTAGTCGCCAATATTTCTCCCCGCGCCAAAGGTACACCATCAAGCATGCGCAGTAAGCGAAATTCGCTTAACACTGTTCAACTCAATGTGCGGTCTGCCATTACGCGTCCCGGATCTAGAGGGGAGCAAGCCGGGAGGCAACTTCTGCGGGCATCAAATTCAAGCGTGTTACTGGATCGTATTTGGAATGTTGTCTAATTTTTGATACAATATTAGTAATTTTAAAGACCACTTTTAAGAATATTTATAATTAATTAATAAGGAACAATTAATGAAACAAACAGTTAAAAGAAAGCTAAGTAATTTTTACATTAGTTCATCCGAATACGACCGTAAAGATAAAATCAGAAAGAGGACAATCGAGGAACTCCAGGCGTCACTGACAAGGTCAGACGACCCTGTCCTGGAGGCTCGCGCCTCTGCCAACTCAACACAGCCTAAATATAATAAATCTGGGGGGAGGGGGTTATGACTAACCTCATTTTATTTTTCACTGCCGTTCGCTTGCCTTCCCAAAAGGGATTATTGCACATTTATGGAAGCTCACTTCAAAATGTCTTGTCGGATCGTATACCAACTTCGCGGAATTAATTGAAGCCTTCCTCAATTCTCTAAGGAGGTAAGAAAGCAGGTTATTTCCTACCTCCATGCAATTCTCCTCGACAACTACAATGGTCAACTTTTCAGTCCCTCACTTTAAAGTACAAAGGGTGACACATAAAGAAGAAACTATGAATTACGAACGAAGTACTTTCTTTTATACTCATATTATATTTTTATAATAAATAATGATGAGTCAGAACTTGTTTATGCTCCACAGGAATTAAAAAATTTTCAAGTTGCAACATTTAGCTGCTATATGTTATTTTTGACAATTATTATATAAAGAAGAAGTTTGGGACTTAAATAATTAAAATTTTGCAAAGCGATAATTAATGTTCTAAAATATTATCTCCCAATTCTTGAAATAAAAAGGGGTCAATTAATGTCAAAAACTAAATAGGAAAAAATTGAAATTAAACTGAGTTATCGTGTTTCTTAAAATTACCATCCATATTTACTGATGTAATTTTAAGAAGTGTAATAAGAGTTTAATTTGAATTTTCTCCTATTCAGTTTTAACATTACTTGTCCACTTTTAACTTCCCTTTGGAGGTAATGTTTAAGATATCAGTTTTGACGTATGTAAACCAGATAAATTAATGAACCTACAAGAAATTGATATATATATCTACTATATATATTAAATCAACCTATCAAATATCGGATTAAGGAGAAGATACTACAGTACTAATATGAATTTGCATCGCAGTTTAATTTTTTTTTGTTTTGTTTTGATAAATATTTATGAATTTTCTTAGATCTTTAATTTCAAATTCAACATTTTAGGTAAATAGTTCTAATCTAATTTTAAAATTCTTTTCATTGAATTCCAAAATTCGGCTTGTTAAACGGTTCTAAATTCATACAAATATTGTTAGTAGACCGACAATATATCTTTAGCACAATTTTTACATTAGTTACATAATTAGTTACATAATTAGCACAATTTTTGGATAACTTCAATGCAAAGTAATTGTTCCGTACCTAATTATAAGCGCTACTGTGGCAGCGTGATGAAGAAAAAGAAAACTATTTAAGTTACCTTGGAAATCGCAGACGACTTTTTAATTTTAGATTTTGGTTCCTAACGGTTTGATGGAATAGAGTTAAAAAGTGTTTCGTGAGTAAAAAGTTTTCGTGAGTGTTTTCAAAATAAAAGTAAATAACGTTCTTTTAAAACACTGAAATTTTTTAACAAATGTCTAAAGTCATCAATCAGCAGCAATTTCTGTGAGATTTTAGTAATGCGTGAGTTTTTCAACTAAATATTACTGTGCAATTTCTTGTCCAACCACACAGCGTTTTAGGATTTTCCTGCAAAAAAACTTTTTTATGTCACTTGTAATTCTGCCGAATAATTTCTTTCTTTTCAGATATAATATGAGTTTGGAGATTTCCTAAAATATGTGAATGCTTGAAACATCTACGGAAAATATTACAACAAACATCTTTTTAATAAATTGTTTCAGTGTGAGCTTCTTACATTTCTCCGTGTAGTTACCTAATTGTGTGTAATCATTAAAATAAGAAGTTTCATAATTTTCACGCTACTACAATACATTTTAATTCTGATTTTTACATCTTAAACAACTCGTTGGAACGTGTAGACGAAATATTATATTATTTTCTGCACGACTACATTTTTTTAAGGATCAATGTATAAGTTCTCATTTAAGAAAAAATTTCGTAGTAATAATCAGCTGAAAAACTCGTGCATTACTAAAATCCCACAGAAATTGCTGCCGCTTGTTAAAATATTTCAGTGGACTGCGTTTTAAAAGCACTTTATTTACTCTCAGTTTAAAAACACTCGCGGCACTTTTTAACTCTATTCTCTCAAAACCGTTAGTACCTAAAATCTAAAAATAAAATGTCGTCTGCAATTTCCATGGCAACTTAAACGGTTTCCATTTCCTTGACCGCGCTGCCACAATAATCCTTATAAATTAGGTACGGAACAATTGTATTACATTGAAGTTATCCAAAAAATTATGTAAATTATGTAACCGACGTAAACACTGCGATGAAATTCGCTTTATTGCCTATTGTCATATTTTGTGTGAATTTTTAACTACCAAGTTCAACTATTCGAAAACGAACAGTGCAAACACTATACGAAAAAATATACCTCTATCGGGAGTGGCAGTCTCTCGAAACTCAACACGTAAAATCACAAAAAAAAAAAAAAAAAAAAAAAAATCACTTAAAACGTTTTACACTTTTTAAATTGCTCTCACGGTGTGTTTCTCGCATTCAGAAGTAACAACGGTATCAAAGCCATCAAATTCTGAATAACGTAGTACTCCACCCGAATATGAACACCTGAAATCCCGAATCTGGAATCTATTAATATTAATGTTTCATTGACTATTTCATATTTTGTAAAGATTTAACGAATTGTTGATTAACAAATTTAACTTTTCCAAAACGAGGAGTGGTAACACTTTACGCAATGAAATACCTATAGCGGGCCGTGAGTGTCTATCGAAAATTTAATTGGGAAACATTTTAAATAAATTTTGTATTTTACAAATAAATAATAAGAAAAGTTAAACATTAATTTTTACAAGCAAGTCCTTTTCCGAGAAATTCATGTAGAATTGGATATTTAGCCAAATTTTTAGTCCAAAGGGGCTTTATACCTGAAGGACTATTGTTTTCGTTTTGCGTTGAAGCCTTTAAAAGGCTGTATCACTTTTCAAATCTTTGCCACCCAATACTATCGCCTTGTATTATATCTGAAGAAATTAAATAATGAAGAATCTGCATAAATGCATGGATATTTCTCGCATTGTGAGAAAACAACGGAATCTAGAGCTATCAAAATTTGACTTCCATAGAATATGGGCACGTGGAAGCCCTAATTTGAATTCGAAATTTGCTTTATTATAGATTTCATATTCTGTGACACTTCGACAAATATTTGATTAAAAAACTCAACGATTTCAAAGCGATAATTAGCAACGTTGTACAGGAAAAAAAAAAAAAAAAAAAAAAACTTTTTATCTCCAGCGCGCGAGACTGCGTATCGGAAATTCTAAAGATGAGCTCAATAAAAAATTATTTGCGATATTTCTCTTAAAATGAATTTTATGGTTTAAATGCGAAGAACACGATATTCAATAATAAAGGTAACACACCAAATGTTAGAAAAACGCTTCTTTGGACGTAATTTAAAGTCTGGAACCTTTCAGATGTTCTTAATTTCCTTATGTGTAGGAAGATATGCTGAGTTCACAATTAATTAGAGTGAATTTGGAATAAAAATTTTGATAATAGTCGCTTCGAGTTTGTACAGACTCGGTGTATCAATTCTTCTGTGAGGGATATGACTTTTGCTAGAGACACATTTCCAGACAACTTGCCTGTCAATAAGAAAAAATGTAATTGGCATCCATGGAAACTCTCCCTAAATGGAGTTTGGATAAGAATAAGTGAAACATTTTACAATACACAGTCTGCGATTTCGCGAAGCTTACTGCTTAGGCATGATGTCATTAGCATTCCAGAAACAAAGTTTTATAAAATTTCAGACCTTAAAAGTATTGAATTTTCCTGTTGAAGGGAAGCAGAAAATTCGAGAGTAGCATAGCTCATAAAGCTATAATAGGCTATGTCAGCACCAGAATGAGCCACGCTAAGCTGAGGCAGTGCAGCTTTGAATGTTAGAGCAAGCTTTTCCAGTGAAACTCAGACTGATTAGAATTTTGTATGATTCTCGATTCTTGGTCCTTGGAGTACGGATAAATTTAGAAGGAAGGTGGTGAAAATTGTTGTAACCCGGTTAGAACACTGGAGTTTAGATTCCGAGGACTACATCGCTAGCATTAAGTGCAACGGCTGGTCTGGGATTATTATTGTTCTGTTGGATTTTTGTTTAGTTGTTTTGGTTTTGGTTGATTGGTGTGGGATTTCCGTAGGCTTCTTTGGATTTCGGAACAGAGGGCAGGATATCCAGTTCGATTCTTGAGGTGCCAGCAGTTTGCGTACTTCATTTGATCCTTAAAAGGTTTGGGGCATTTCTTTTAAGGATTCAATGAAGGTGATATAGGGTATCATTTTGATGCTAGATGATATCGCTTAATTTAGCAAAGTACTCGTCCTGACTAGCAGTCGAAGAACACAGGAGATTCCTAAAATGTCACTAAGCTATTTCGGATTATGAAAAATATAGTCATCCTTCAGGTGGAGCTGTTGGATCTTTTCATCATTTTAGGGTTCTAGACGACCTGATCTCTTGCTTTCGAAACGTGGCTTAGTGTGTTGCTTCTTCAGATCATATAATTTTAAAGTTGCCATAGCAAGGTCAATCGCTGAAGGCAATAATACCGAGTTATGCTGTTTGACGATGGCAGTGTTGAAAAAGCCCGTGTTTAGTTCGAGCCGCCACTGCAAAGACATTAGGTATTTTTTGAAAGCAGGAGAGATGAAAAATGATCAATGCCATCTCCGGGACTCGAACCACGGACCTCTCGAATACGCGCTGAGCGTGCTAACCACTACACCACAAAGGAATGCTAAGAAGGCGGGAGAAGTACCTTATATACTTCTCTTTTAAAGGGCGACTGGGGATTTAGGAACCCAATCGCCAAATTCTGCGATCATCGTTTTTTAGTTCGGGCGCCACTGTAGAGACATTAGGTACTTTTTGAAAGTAGGAGAGATGAAAAATGAACAACGCCCTCGCCAGGACAAGAACCACGGTCCTCTCGATTACGCGTCGAGCGTACTTGATCACTACAACACGAAGGCATGCTAAGAAGGCGGGATAAGTGCCGTATAGTATTTCTACCCTCATTGCTTCGAAAGTAATAAAGCTTAGATTTTTATGCATAAGTAACTTTTTATTTTCTTTGCAGACTTGAATCTGAATAGTTTGTATTTTAGGAGAAGTAGTGATTTGGATAAGGACTTTCTTCTGTGAATGGCCAGCATTCCCGTAAAATAAGTTTGAAAAAAATGAATTGTTTTACTGATTTATTGTATTATGATATTGATATTATAAATGCTGTTATGAAATGAAATGAGTGTTTCATTTAAACAATCGTCTTAATTATAAACACAGACAATTGAACAGTTTTATTGCTACAATGTTCTACTCAAAATGTAGTATTACGCTAAACAAAAGTTTTAAGCGTAAACTGTAACATTGCTGGCGGTGTAAACCGTAAACTCCAATATTAGATATTACGGACTGGTGGCAAATAACTTCCAGATACTACGTATCCATCAGTTATCGAGTGTTTAAGAACATTCAGATCCTGGTAACTGGACATGATTACTTGACTTACCTGTTGGTTACCTAGACGTACTTGTTGCTTTTACCGATGTGTAACATTAATACGACATGAATAGTCTTAGAAGTCCCCTGACTCGGGGCGAAATTCGCAGTATTTAAATAGCTAATGTTAGTAGAATAATAAACTAAACTGTTTTATTCCCCGTGCAGTGCAGCGCGTGACGAATATTATAAGAAAATTAAGCCGGAAAATTAAAAATACATGAGCACGTGCATTTAACGTTTAGTAAATAAGTATCCCTTTTTGATTTCGAGAAAGTGCTAGAAAATTCTCGAGCATTTAAAAAGCTTATATAAGCGGCATGAAAACCCTTCAATTAGTTGTTGTTGTTATTTAGTTGCTAGTTGTTTTAAGAGTTTGTTTAGAAAACTATTCTTGTTGACTGTAGCGAATTCGCGGATTAGTTTTCTCTGGGAGTTTTGAATTAAGTTCAGTTGAAAGCTTGAGTAATTAAAAGATAACTACTGTGAGATATTTTATTATTGTACGAATATGAGGAAATTTAAGAGTTTTGTTTTATTTATTTGTGATAATAATAAATCTTATTCATTTTTTCATTGGAATTGTGCATTCAATTCATAACGAACCCGAACGCCCGCAAAAATATTTTAGCACGATAATCAACGCAACCCCTAATCTCCGATCGCGTTTCTCGTGACTAAGAACAGGCCCACCAGCGGCTGAGCGGTAAAGTCGCTGAACACTGGTAGTTCGGTCCGAGGTTCGAATCCCGTGAACGGGCTGGCTGCATGGGCGTTTTCGTGGTTTTCCCCATGTGTAACGTGTATACGAGCCGGTTTCCCTTGGAAAGTCCTCCACGAAAGGCATCCCTTCCCTTAGGCAGATGGCCCTCGTGTGCTTTGCCATAATTAAATACACCAACACCAACCGTGACTAAGAACAAGAATGCATCAGAACTGACGATTCTCGCTCGAACTTCCGCGGATCACCGCAATTATCTTGCGTCTGGCAAGACTATCGAATGTAGTTGACTCTATGAGAGCCTAAAGTAGATTGCCAGAACGTAAACCCATACAAACAATAACGTACACAACGAAAATTTTCTAGAAGAACGAAGGAAAACATTATCTCCACCACTATTTCGAAATGAGCCAAGAAATGGCTTTGCGAGAAAACTTTGGAAACCATACCAGAATTCAGTAGCAATTGAAATGAAGGGGGGGAAATCATATGCAATGCAATTTTATTCCTATAGCGGTGAACTTTAATAAATTATACGTACGTTTGTTTTGAGAGGTATGTTCTAAAAGTTATGTGTCAAACTGAGAAGATTATTTGAGAGGTATGTATCAAACTCGGAATGAAAGAGTCTCTCAGTTAATAATATTAATAGAAAAAGAAGAGAGCTAATTCACTAAATATGGTTTTATTAACACTTAGTTGCTGAAGACAGGAAAGGACATTATGCGATATTTATTTTCAAAATAAATCTGTTTGATTTGAACTCTAAAATAGAAGTCACTCCAAACATTTACAACCTGCATATCATTACAATCGGCAATCATTTACCTTTTTAGTTTTGGATTAGATATCAATTACCTAGCAATTAAAAATGCAGTGACACTTCTAGCGACTAATTCTGAAAGGCAACAAGCTAAAATTAACCTTACCCCTTCAGTGACTGAAGTCATTTTGATACCACAGTTAATGTGGTTACATTATATTTGCAAATATTAAACTTTATTTTTTATTTTAAGCACTTTTGCTACGTTGTACCGGTCATGTTGTCGACGGCAAAAAAACCTCTGTAATATCAGTAGCTAAAGAGAAACAAAAGGTTTTGGTTCTTGAAATTTTGAGCTCAAGTTCCGAATCAGCCACATGGTCAGTCTTACTCGAGCCATACGACGTGAATTGATCAAGAAACGACGCAGTCCAGAAAATTGATTAGAATTGAGTTTTGTTGTTAATTGTAATTATAATTTTGATTTACATACTTTTTAATCTTACATGTAAAATTTCCTTGCGACTGCTGTAATGCTTTTGCTAAAAAGTCTTTTGTGTCGCTAAAATGTTTGTAAGAGTACAAAGATATCTCCGGGTTAGCTTCGCTCTTTAAATGCGCTTTACATTATATTGTGTTTAACGTTCTTAGTCTGAATAGTCTGAAGAGTAACTATAATTTATACTCTGTGATACTGTGTAGAATTGTACAACTATTGTTTTTGGAAACTTCCAGAATTCTGTAGTGTTTCTTTTAATAAAATAAATTTTATCAACCTATCATCGGACATATGTGTATTCCATCTATTACAAACCCGTAATCACGCAAAAATGTATTATCAGAACAAAACAATATGTAAAACATCGCTGAATGCTTTTGAGCAAAATTATGCTTTAACAAAATTGTATTTGGGCCGTCAGATCCATATGATCATCAGCTGTGAGTTTAATTATGTTTGAACAGTGAGTTCACCATATTAATCATGCGTGTTTTATGTGTTAATTATGTTTGAAATGTGAGATTAAATAATTCTTCTTTGTTCTTGCAAAATATTTTATGAAACAATTGCCACTTCGAAATAAAAGCTGATTTTATCATCTGCATTGTTCAAAATATTTAAAAGAAAAGGTTACATGCATTCATTACTTAAGGTTACATGCATTCATCTATATTACGCCAATGTCAGGTCATTATAAGAAATGTGTTAACATTATGCTCTAGGAATAAAAGTATATCAATAAAACAAAATTTCAATGGATGAAATGATAACCAATGGGTGAAATCGATGGTCATTCACCTCTGATTCGATACTGGAAATGTTCATCTTAGGAATTTCTTTTGTATATGTAACGTAAATAAACGTTAATTTCACATGAAAGTTGCGCATGAAGTCAGAAATATTCGTACATAGTGCAAGAAATATGTGATAAAGTAACATTTGCATAGTCAGTGCATTTAAAGAAGTTAGTAGCATGCAGTCAATTAGCAAAAAATACTGAATAAAATGGTATTAAGCATTCAGAATAATAAGAAAGATTTCTCTATGAGTACACGAAACAGCGAATATGGTTCTAAAATTATGAATGAAAGTTGATATTTTCATTCTAAAAATTCAGAATCTATCAAACTATGTTCGTAACATTGAAGAGCTTAAATGTATGCTTTCAAATATAAATGATTTAAAAAATATAAGGAAATACCAGAATAATACAAGAAATATTAAAGTTTGAAAATTAAACTGAGGTTAATAATGACGTAAAATAGTAGAATCAGTCATGGTAAGAATATTGCAGAATGATAAATTGTAGACTTAGCCGATTAAAATAGTTCTATAAAATATAGACTAGGTAAGTGCAATTCAACGAATTGGATATGAATAATAGTTATCGGTTGTAAAATAAAATACTTAATGGTAAACTAAGTAAAATGGTAAATTAAACATGTATTATAAACAGAAATTGTGGTTAATATGTTAACACATTACCGACCGGTAGCCTATTAATCGGCTTTTTTTCGGCAACGCCTGCCGACGGATAGCCTATTAATCGGCTGTTTTCTCGAGGCTACCTAAAAATAGCCTATCAATCGGTAGCCATGGCGATAAACAATTATCATTTGCTATATCATCTGCATTTTATTATTAGTATCGAGGTACAGTGTTCACTTGCGTTAAGGGCGTTGCTTCGTAAACTCCCACATTTTCACACCGTTTTTAAAACAAATTACCGTTTACGATGAGCGATAAAATGGTACTGGAGAGTTTTATTTAGACGATTTATCAGATTGTCCTGACAGTTATTTAGAACAGGGAGAATCGGCGGCTGAGCGGCCGGTCGGACGTGCGTATGCTGTCGAACCGCTAGCGGTCGGTAAAGCGTTAAAATTAAGGGTACAAAGGACACAAAAATGTCAAAATGTTAGAAAATTACATGTAAAACTAAATACAATTCATGCAAATAACGTGAAAATAAAATAAAACTTAGAGTACGTTGAAAATTGCGAACCTTAAAATGTATCAAATATAAGTTCAAAATTACATTTGAAATTCAATAAAGACACTGTATATGATCAGAAAATATAGGAATTAAGTTAAAATTAGGAGTATGTTTGAAATTACCAATGTTAAGCGTATGAAAGTAGGTATAAAATAAATGAATATATTGTACATAGTGTGAAAATATAGCAAATTAGTTAAAATTCAGAGTATGTTTGAAACTAAAAACGTTGAAAAATAGGAAAGAAGTTTAAATATGCATCAAAAATTAAATAAAAATTAGGTACGTGGTAGGAAAATATAAGAAAAAAGTTTAGAGTACTTTCAAAATTATGAAGGTTTAAAATGTACGAAACAAGTTAAAAATTACATCTAAGCTTAAATAAATTTCATATATATGGTCAGAAAATCTAGGAATCAAGCTACAATTAAAAGTATGCTTTAAATTATCAAGATTAAAACGTATGAAAGTAGGTGTAAATTAAATGAAAGTCGTGTACAATGAAAGTCGTGTGAAAATATAACAAATTAGTTAAAATTCAGAGTATGTTGGAAACTATAAACTTCAAAAAATAGAAAAGAAGTTAAAATTAAGTAAAAGTTAGGTATATGACCTGAAATTGTAATAAACAATTTCAAAATTAGCACACTTTAAATATAATGAAAGTTTGAAATGTATGAAGCAAGTTGAAAATAGCATCTAAAATTAAGACCATCTGAATCAATGACTAGAATTGAAAATAATAATATTAACCACATTTTAGGAAATAACCACGGTATACGTAGTAAAATAGCTGGAATACGAAGAAAAATACAAAGGCTAAAAATTGATTAGTAGAGAACCTCCGGAAAATCATAAAAAGATAATCTCTTATCAAAGTGTGACGTCATCTTATCAGTTAAATGAAGAATCTTGAAACACTCCTTATCTACTGCGCCTCTGCGTGCGGGCTTGCTCCGCCTGCGAGCTTGCACCGCGCTCCGCCTCCTGGCTGTAAATTTCTTACTACTGGTAATTAATTACCAAATTATGTAATCCATCGTAATAAGAAAATTGCGAAATATGGCCAGAAAAAATTATGAGTGATGATATTTCAAACGAAAACTAGAAATCTCGAGCAACGATATTTGGCGTGTTGTAGCAATGTTTTCTCCTGATTTTTTCTTCATTTTTAAATGACGCCGCTCTAACGGAATAGTACCCAAAAAAGGATATAGGATGAAATTTACTGAAAATAATAAAAGAAAAAAAAATTTGAGGACAAAACTAGTTTAATGCGTAACACATTTTAAATAGGTTTTAACATTTGAAACTTTAGCAAAAAGCCTTTACTGTTGTTTAAATAATTTAATTGTTAAAAACTTCCTTTAGACATGTAGTCCTGAATGAAATATTATTCAAAGCTTTAAAGCCTAAGTCAGTATTTTTCAAAAATTTTAAAATCTTCAAACTGTTATCTGTTTTTCGCTTGAAGACTGTGCATTTTTGTATCTTGTATTTTTGTATATATGTGTATTGTATATGTATTTTGTCCATATATAAGGATTTTAGAATTTCTTTAAATTCTGTCAGTTTTCCATTAAGCGTTGAATCATCGCCACACACGCTGTAATCCAAACTTCCGAAGAACGTTCTCAAAAGTTCTTGCAGTGAACATCAGAAGATAACTACAATTTATTCCATAGTCACTGTTCTGCCTACAAACATCAACGCAGTTTATTCTGTAAAAAAAAAAAAAAAAAGTTCAAGTCTTAGATCCATTGGAAACCTATCCAATTTAAATTATATATAACAAAGGACTACAGGAAAAAAGTATAAATTAATAATTTTTTTTATTTAATAATCATAATCTCAAGCAGTAAACGTATTTTAAATGTCTAAAACATCGTCGAATTAAAACTTGTTTCCATGTTAGATGTATTTCACGAAGAAATCTCAAACTTCTAGAAATTTGAATAACTAAATTCCCGAAGAATTTGATAGTCCAATATGTAGAAGCTGCATTCGTTTCTTTACAGGCTAGCAAACGGTTATACCAGATTTTTCTTACAGAGTTATCAAAGATAAAATGCAGTTCGAGAATATGATGCGTTTGTTTAGAAAACCGAAACGAAGGATTTGTGAGATTTCCTGCTCGACCAAGTCTCAAATTTAATGTTCTTATATTAATCTCCATAAGTCTGACATAAATTATGCGACTCAACTACGTACGGAAAATCGATTTGATTGTGAAAAAAAAATGATCTGCATTTAGTCAGATTTCTTTTTAGTTTATTGTTTTTAATCAACATGTCTGTAATCAATGTGTGCACTGATTTTTTCATGCCAGAAGTTGCCTGAGATTTCAGCCTTCATTATACAAGTTGCAATGAAAGTAAAACATATTCATTAAAATAAAATATTTTAACAACGATTGTAATGTCACGTGATATATGTATTCAAATATCTATCTTCAAATCTTTGAAAAGCTATATATCACAGTTCGTGGATTTTCAGAGGCATTACTCATGTTCCTTAAATGATAATCAATGCAATATAAAAACTGAGCTCAAAACTATTGAAACCTTAAAATTTCTCGAAATTCTTCCTATAAAAATTAATGTCATAATAATGCTAATTAACTGAAAAGCAGAGTAATATTGCTTCGACGGTGTCTTATTTCAGACAATTGGCTTATGGATTATTTTTTTCGTACTATAGATTTAAAATGGTAGAATCGGGAACATGGTTTCTACTGCCAGACATGCTTACGATGGTGTGCCACAGGGCTCCGGTCGTTCTCCTCGTTTGTACGATATATATATTTAGACCTATGATATTCCAAATGATTGACAGACGATCATTGCTCTTTTCTCTGACAGCAAGTGAAGTATGACCAAGCATCTATAATTACAATAATCCTGCTTTTAGGACTGCATTACCTCAATCTTATGGGAAACTGGTTCACGCTCTGGAGAATCGCAGTCAGTATTAAAAAATCCAAAGCAATTATTTTTCGAAAAGGTCACTTGAACTTAACTCCACTATTTTATAAAGAAATAAACTGAGTTGAAGAAATTAAAAGTCTAGGAGTTATCCTAGATAAAATTAAAAGTTTCGCAAAGACCTAAGGGAAACTGTTCAAAAATCAACATCACACTTGCAACAATGTGACTGTTTGTGGATATGCAAATTGTATTTCTGTCGTTCAACTGAGGAGCGGAGCAGACGCAAATTTGTTAGGGTTTTTAAGCGCGCGTTTGGAGCTTCAAGGAATTACTGGAGCTCCAACGACGCAGAGCTTCTTAGTTGAGTTTCTGAAGCTAGAGGTTTGCCATAGACGACTTGATGATTGAAGGCCAATAAAGAGATTCGGTCAACATTATGAGTCTGAAGTTATTGGAGTGTTACATTGAGGTAAACGCGAGTCACCTCACAGTCCACTACACATGAAGAACGAGATGCGCAATGATCATTAATTGGAAGAATGCATCGTATGGCAATTCCTAAAAACAGATTTTGTATAAATGTGTTCTTAGTTCTGCTCTATTTTATGCTAGGCTAGTCTGGGGTCATGCTCTCAAAAACCACATTCCATAACTCCAAGTTTTGCAAAACAAAGTTCTTAGAGGAATTTTCAAAACTCGCTAGGTCCTCCCGAAATGGTATATACACAGAGACCTTAAAACAGACGCTATTCGGCTAAGTATGATTAAGTATATATTTTTTTACTGGTATAATACACAGCTGATCAAACGTTCACATGAAAAGCAAATTCTGAAGTAAAAACATATGCTTGAATTCCATTCTTCGAAATTAAACTGCCGTTCTAGATTGAAATATCATAAGATATGATCAACTCAACTGCATTATTGTCCACAAAAACTGAGCAATAGAATTCCGGGCAAAGATAAAGATTATTCGCATATTGGTGCATCTTGAAATTTGACACCTCTAATGAGTACGTCCCTGACAGAGCAAAATAGGATAAAAATATTGTTTTAAAGCTAAAAGTTGGAAACAGAAAGACAGTGTATATAGCGTTTTAACAGATTAAGAAAATCCTATTTTGATAATATAACGTGAGACTATGCATAAGAGGGCTCCTTGGCCTCACCTTATGGGGTTATATCAATACTAATCAGGAAAAGAAGTGCTCAATTTCAGAAGTGTAGCCAGAGCTAGTATCACACATACGTTTTCCTTTGCGGTCATGCAAGACCTTCTACAGATCGATGATAGTTGCCGATTAAAAAGATTATTCCACAGGAATATAAATGAAAAATTGATAAACATTTCATTACAGAAATAGCAGCGACAGCTCTATACAGGCGCAGCACTAAGCTATGTGACTATTGAACAAACGATAGGCATTTTGTTATGAGCCTCTGCTGTTTCTGGTTTCTGTGGGTCGCTTCCAAATCGCTTAATTTCTTCTTATGGGTAACTTCAAAGATTAAATATTATGCTGTCTAAAACCTATTTTGGATTTGTTAATAATAGATTTGTGTGCTAATAGATTTGTGGTATAAATAAAATACTTGATGTTTCCTAGCGTTACTTTATTTGTATCTTGTAATATATTGCGTACCTAGATAATGCATGAATGTAAAACGCTTACAACGCAAGTTCAGTCATAAACTTTTTAGCACAAGTTTATGGCTAAAAATGTTAGGAAAGGGAGTTCTAATGAATTTCATTTTTTTTTTTTTTTTTTTTTTTTTTTTTGCATTGTTTCGTTAGGAAGCTATTTTGTCAAAGATTATCCAAAGATGTTTATATTCCACATAATTCCTTTGGGGTTAATTTATTTAGCTATCTTTGCAGTGCTGTCTAATCGATAATTTAATGCTGGACAAAAATCAATGATATCTGATTTCCTTCAATAGACACCTTTAATAAACAGGTGTTTATAATGTCCCGGACCCATTTTAATGTTTAATAACACATAAAATAATAAAGATAGATTAAAATTAACAACATAAATGGCTATATAGACTCAAAAGGTTTCATGACCCTTGTCAATGAACTTCCACGTGTGTCTCCTTCGTCGCACGGAGAATATTAAGTCGATATTCCATTTCACGCCAGGTACCGGCAAGCATGTCGGTATCCACAGAGGCTATTTCGGTTGTAATTCTGGCTTTTAGGTCATCAATGCTGAACACTTTCATCCTGTAAACGTTGTCCCTTACAAATCCCCAAAGGAAAAGGTCCAGCGGCGTTATATCAGATGATCTGGGCGGCCAAGGAATTGGACTTCCTCGCCCAATCCATCTTCCTGTAAAATGGTCATTCAAAGAACTACGAACGATGGTACCCCACTGAGGTGGTGCACCATCTTGTTGCAAAACGACATGTGGCTGAAGCTCTTCTAGTTGTGGACATACGAAGTTTTCCAACATGTCTATGTATACGACTGATGAGACCGTCTTTTTTTTAAAAACGGAAGGTCCAGTGACTCGGTCGTGGATTAGTCCACACCACACATTAACCTTCGGGGAATCCCTTTGTGCCTCACGGTATTCACGGGGCTTTTCAGATCCCCATATGCGCACATTATGGCGATTAACAATGCCAGAAAGATGAAAGGATGCTTCGTCGGAGAACATTATGCACTTCAGAAATTCAGCATCATCTTCTATCCTCCTTAGCATATCTGTTGCAAAGGCCATCCTCCTAGGCCTATCGTCCGGTTCCAAAATTTGAACTTTGTATGCATGCAGTCTTAATGTTCTATTAATAACCTTGTACACCGTCGAAATTGGCATATCCAAATTCTCTTGCCGCTGATCTCATACATCTTCTAGGATTGTGTAAAAATGTCTCTCTGGCATGCTCAACATCAAAATCACATGCGCAGGGACGTCCTGAACGTTTCTTATCTGCGATACTTCCAGTTTCTAGAAAATTTATTTTCCACCGCAAGATGCTGCCTTTGGATGGAGGATGTTTTTGGTAAATTCTTCTGCAATTTCCCTGTGTTTGCATTATGGATTTCGTTTCTATGAACCACCACAAAATATGTGCTTTCTCTTGTGGTGTATGCATTCTCCTTAATATCCGGTCGAATAAAACATCACATACAAATGTACTAGAACAAACACATCAAAAGTAAATATAACATTGCAATAGTTGCCAAAAACAAAAGAGAGAAAAAGGCAATTAATAAGCAGACGATATTTAGAAAAGTACACTTATTTAGACTAGAAAATAAAATCATCTGACATTAACCACACTCGCAGACAATATTTACAAAACTAAAGATATTCAAACCTGAAAAGGAAAATAAATAAATGCCATAAGTTTGTTTATACGTTCATTATTTTATGAGTTATTAAACATAAAAATGGGTCCGGGACTTTATAAACACCCAGTATTTCGAATAAAACATTTATTTCTCTCATTTCTTTAGGAAACGAAAGCATTTTGCTCCGTTTTAGTCGCGAGAAGGAAACTGGAAGAAGCTAAATAAAAGTCAGAAAGCTGCTTCCTAAAAATTTACCAAGCATTCTTCATAATTCACAGGGCATTTCTTTACTAATGCGAAATGTAAAATGTGCACATATCCCAATATAATAACTGAGAACAATTAGCATAAAGAATCCCATAAAAAATTGGTTTCTCTTTAAAAATAAAAATTTATTACTGATGTTGCCAAATGATAAAACGAAATATAAAATGCTGAATTAAATTAAATCAGCGGAAAAATAATGTTAACTTTATTGTCTAACATTTTTCAATGCAAGTGTTACAAACGATCAAAACTTTTTCAGAAACATTCTTTCGACAGAAATATTTGTAACAAATTTATCAAATGAAGTATATAAACGATTGCAAATGTTAGACACTGAAATGTTTAAATAAACAGTCAAATAATTCTTAAATAATATAGCCAGGCAATATTTTAATGCCTAAGCTTTTCCTCTCCAATTCCTTTTTCAAATAATCACCAATGCTATCAGAATCATTTTTTTTTCCAAATTTAGCACACTAAGCTAAGTATTGTTATTATATAATTATTTTGGTGTGTTCTGTTGTGTTTGACTATACAACGGAAAGCTAATACCGCAATACACGTTTAATATTGATAAATCACGTGATATATTCCCGAGATGTGGGGACTTTAAGTGCTTCCCATTCGCTTATGAACTGCGTCATTACAAGCCTCTTGCTAAAACTTTTGTAAATTCGAATATTTTGGAACAAAA
Organism: Stegodyphus dumicola; assembly: GCF_044657685.1. Taxonomy (NCBI): domain Eukaryota; kingdom Metazoa; phylum Arthropoda; class Arachnida; order Araneae; family Eresidae; genus Stegodyphus; species Stegodyphus dumicola. Next base: position 11,004,827 of record NC_140772.1, on the reverse strand, counting down.
TCTCAGTAGTATTATCACTGCAAAACCGGCACTCCACACGAATACTAACATCGAAGACGCAATCACTGACTTGAATCTCAAGATTCGAAGTGCAATAAATACTGCAAATTGCACCGATAAAAAAAATATGGTATCACTCTCCCACTGCACATAATTTACAAAATAAAAGAGGAGAATTGGATTCGTAAACTTTATCAATGCCTTTAACAGCCCAGTATTAAATTTAACCAATTAAATAGTAAAAACTAACGCCTTTGTATGGAGCATAAAAAGCGCAGCTGGAAATCCTTCATAGAAAGTCTCTCCCATCTCGATCATTCGGTATGGAAAATTACTAAAACCCTCAAGCAAGACAATCACAAAATCGGCTATATTTTACATTATAATGTAAATTAACATAATAAAATTAGATATCGCTGATGTATTTGAAGATGCTTTCGCCGAGAAATTTACAGACAATTACTTGCGTAATCTCCAACGACATAAATGACATCAAACGTCTTAATAGCTTCCGTAGTCAAAATTACTTCTCCTGCAGTCCTCCTACCAATCCTAGAGAAATCAAAGATGAAATCAAAAACATCCCAAGAAAACTAAATATCATGTTCTTCGCACTTAAACCATAATTCATTTCAACATCAATATCACAAAATATTTAAAAGAGCATATCTACGGAATTTCCGATACACAGTCGCTGGAGTTAAAAATGTTTCTTTTTTTTTCGTAAAGTGTTGCCATTGCTCGCTTTGAAATCGTTGACATTATTAATCAAAAACTCATAAATGCTTTGCAAAATATGAAATAGGTAATAAAACAAATTCCCCATTCCAAATTAGGGCTTCCAGTTGCCCATATTTGGTTAAAGATTTATCTTATTCAAACTTTGATGGCTCTAGGTACCGTTGTTTTATCACAATGGAAGAAACATGCATACATTTGGGTGACTTCTAAGCTGACATTTGGGCGACGTTCGTGATCAATGGAAAAATTACACGATTTTTCTATAGAATTTTGAAATACCTTTTCGCTGCCATCTTGTAAATATAGGCTTGAAACGATTTATAAATGCCTGCATAGAAAAGAGCACGCGCTAATTGTTTTCGCTATCTTCCTTACAGACTGTTCTTGTGATTCAGCAATTGAAAACATGGCATGTTTAATAAATTAAATAATAATAAAAATATATGAAAGGTTTCAGTTTTTATATTACGCTCAAATGGGGCGTATGTTTTTCATTTATACACACATGCACGTTTTGAGAGCCGATTCGGCTAGCGCCGAAATGCTCTCGAATCGGAATAAAATTATTTGGAAACAGCATATTACTAGAATTTCCGATAGACAGTCCTGCGCGCTTGAGATAAAAATATTTCATTCTTTTCAGTGTTGCCAATGTTCGGTTTGTCATCGTTGAGTTTCCTAATAAAAAAATTCGTTAAAGTTTTGCAGAGTGTGAAATACAGAATAAAATAGATTCAAAATTTAGACTTCCAAATGCCTATATTCGGGTGGAGAACTACGCTATTTAAAATTTAAGGGTTTTAGGTATCGTTGTTTTTTTCATAATGCGAGAAACACACATACATTTGATGGTAACAATATGAAGAATGATTCAATGCTTAGTGACTGGAAGCAAAATGCCTTTTCGACACTAATAGCCATTCTGGGGTTCACGTCCATTTGAGTTAATAATATGGCGCTCAGTTTCATGACCACTGCATTAGAATATGATTGGGGAGTTTTTAAAGAAACTCATCTAAATGTAAACTGTTCTGCAGATTTAAGCGTAGTAGCATATTGAATTCTTGCATTTAATCAGGAGTTTTATGCTTTCATTACATAACTCGATTATTGATCAGCAAATTTCATGATGCTGATCACATAAATAATCTTACAAATACTCCATTTACTCAGTTCCGGATATTTCGTTTACTATCCGCAGTTTACAATATGTCATTCACTATATTTCAAAATTATTTATTATAGTAATCTAACAAGAAAACACAACACTTAATCTCTTATAGATGTAAAAGCTATTGCAAGAGCAACTATTATGCACATGTAGTTCTTTAAATTTGTATGAAAAGTATCATCACTCTTGTTGAGTATGTCACAGCATTACTGTAAGGAATTCGGATGTAAAATAAAAGTAAATAGAGAGACGTTATCTAAATTCCGCATAACACTAATTTAAAATTCTTTAGCGTTACGCATCCTACATTAAGATTGTGTAACATTTTCCTTTTCCTCGTTATGTATACGGTACTTTGTAAATTTTATTTTAAGCTTTGGATGTTAAAGCTAACAGCACATCAGAGTAATTGTTATAATTTTAAATCAGAAATCTTTTTTCTTAATTAACGGAGTTGAACTTTTAATATAATCAACTATCGGGAATTTTGATTTTTCTGGCATTCGCCATTTCCCGAGAATTTCGGATAGTCATGCTTTTTCTACGCTAGAGAAGTAATACTTCTTTTATAGCATAGAATGAAACGCTTTCGCCTTGATTTACATGAGTATTTCCCAATAGTTACGTTTTATCCTTCTCATACCAATAAGCATTTTGCACTCTTCACAAGGCTATGTCTGAAATAGTCGAAGCAGTTTATAAAATATTTTCTCCCTCCTTTCTGCATGCGTTTGTGCTGTAACCGGAAGCACGCTAGACGTATAGTTGGGAGGTTCGGAGTTCGAATCTGGGAGAGATCCTTTCACATTTTTCCCCTTCCTGAATCGATATAACCTAATTAAAGCTATATAACGATTATTTGCATTGTTTTAAAAATAATATTGTTGCCTACGTGCGGGTTCGTAATAAAGTGAATGCACAAGTCCGATGAAAAGTGAATAAAATTTATTATTATCAAAACAAACATGCTCAAATTTCCGCAGATATTAGTAAAATATTGCAAATTCTCACAGTAGTTATCTTTTAAACTAGTCAAACGTTCAATAGAACTTAATTCTAAACAGATATAGCTAATCAGATTTCACCACGAATTTGCTGCAGTAAACAACATCGGTTTTCTAAACAAACTGAACTGAGATGTTTTGATTCCTCTTTTATAAGCTTTTTAAATATTCACGAGCATATGCTGGTATTTACTCGATTTTTTCCGAAAATCAAAAGCATATAATTACGTTATATCTATTTGTTAAATGCGTGTGCTTTTCTATTTTTCATTTTTCGGTGTAGTTTCCTCTTCAAATAAGTCTTGTGCTGCATTGCACGGGGATACAAAACAAGTTTAATTAATTCTATTTAGAAATAGCTAATTCAATATAAAAACCGTAACAATATGTAAATGAAGGATATACTAATAATTACTAATTTACGTATTAACATTTCAGACATAATAGAACAAAAATTTACTGTTATCGAAAATCTAATTTTCGCGCGTATCTATTAATGGATTCATTTCACAAGAACAGTAAACGAAAGCTACGAATATACCACAGAGAAATCTTGGGGCAAACAACACGCTCAAAAGTATAGCTATGAATATGAACGTAAAGTACGGAAAGCAATGATATACGATATACACGATATCCAACGCTTTACTTAAAATGGATTAAGCAGTTATTTAAAAATAGTTCAAGAACGGAAACTGTACGGTATGGTTGGTATTTAAATATTCTTTATAATAAATTTGCTTATTAAGATACTGGTAGACAAAAATTCAATAATATGTTTTTAGAATAAACATATTGGATCACTTTATTTTAAGACGCATTCTTCTACAAATCGAATCCTGTTACCAAAATTCCTATGTCCAAATAGAAATTCAAAAAGAAAGGGCAACAGTTGATGTAACCCTGCAATTACAGATTTCCCGGTTTTTGCTGTGTGCAACACCTGTAAGCGGTCTTCTGATTTGTTCAGAGTTTCTTATAGTTATCAGATGCAATATATTTTAAAGATACCAGCTATCAATGATTATGTTATAAATGGTGATCATCGGAATGTTATATATTTTTTTAGATAGAAAAGCGAAGTATTTATAAGATTTTTCTATTGTGCAGAAGGAAAAATTCCGCTTTAATATTTTCATGTTAATCTTTGAAGCACACCAACGACTGAGCGGTAAAGTCGCTGAACGCTGGGAGTTTGGTTCGAGGTTCGAATCCCGCGAACGAGCTGGCTGCATGGGTGTTTTCGCGGATTTCCCCTTGTGTAACGTCTATACGAGACAGTTTCCCTTAGAAAGTCCTCCACGAAGGCATCCCTCCCCTTAGGCAGATAGCCCTCGAGACTTTGCCGTAATAAAATAATAACCTAACCATGTTAATCTTTGTAAGTTGGACTCAATTTACATGTCTCCATATGGTACGGATAATGAACTGTGATGTGATAAATCGTTATGCAATTTATTGATTCACTTTTGAGAAACATTTACTTCAGTGTCTTGTAGTGTTCTTTTCTGTTATGAGGCAAAGGGGAAAGTAGCATTAAATGTAATTTGTAACTTAGTTCCAGAAGTTTATATAAATATTTCATTTCACATCAGAGCTCCTACTCCTGAGTTATTCCAACTAGATCTAATTTTATTAATTGGCAAAAGAATTGATAGTTTTTTTAATAAAATTATTTCCTTTTCCGTGATTTATTAAATAAATAATGTACAAGGTATTTTTCCCGCTTTCCTAGCGTGCCTTCGTGGTGTAGTGGTTCTGCACAATGGGTCGGTATTCCAGAGCTCCGTGGTTCGATTCCCGCCGAATTGCTAATTTTCCCTACCTCCAGCTTTTCCAATTGAACCATTTTAACCTAATTTCTCTATAAATGTAACTTTAAATATGAACAGTTTTCATGCGTGCAGTTTAGAGATAATTCGTATTGATGACTGCAACATATTTTAATGAGCAAAGACATTTCCATCTCCATAGTTGAAATCTGATAAGAAAATAATCCGACTGACCGAGCATCTGGAGTCCTTGATGAAGTTAATTTCTAGCAATTTCTCTCCAAGGCTACAAATTGTACCTGAATCGAACTGCCATCTTTGAAGTAAGAGATAAATATGTGCACAATTATTTTTGTTCAAGCGTCAAAGGAAACTATAACAAATAACAGAAAGAGACTTGGCTGCCGTTATTTAATCTAAATTTTTTTTCTCACAAGAAAAGATTCTCGGAAAACTTTGAAAGTTCTCGTAATTTGCTTGTTGCTAGTTTAAATTAAATTATTTCATGACTAGGTAAACATTTTAGAATTACTATTTGAAAGAATCATTCTGAGGATTTAATATTTAGCCGTCAATATACTTAATTTACCGAGTGCAATCAGCAAGGATGCCTTTCAGGTACCAAACTTTACCTTTCAGATGGAAAATAAATATAGAAATCGGAGTTTTCTTCACTTATGATACAAGTATTATTATTATTAGTATTTGCATTTCTTTGATAAATAGCTAAGTTTAAAAGTTATTGGCCCAACGGGGCGTTAGCCAATAAGGATTATTAGTCTCTAAATAGCATTTTGCGTCGAATCACTATAAAGGGCTGTATGACTCTTCCAGTTGTTACCACCAACTATTATCGCCCTATATTATATTTAAAGAAATTAAGTAATGAAGAATCTGCATGAATGTACGTATGTTTCTCGCATTGTGAAAAAAAAAAGATAACAAGAGCCATCTAATTTTGAATACCATACCTTCCAGTAATTTCAAATAGCAGAATGTACTAGAAATATCTCGGTGGCCGAATGAAAAGTATACCAAATCGGACAGAACACCGGCTCTCATTTGTTGTTGTGAATTGTTAGTTCCGAGGGACTTCGGTGTATTGAAATCTTATTAAAAATTCTATATTTAAACAAAACTGTATCCGTCCTATTAGTCAGTCCAGTTAACTTCACAGTCAGATTTCCAAAATTGCCAAAAAAAATTATTCTTTATAATATCAGTCGAATTATTCCTCAGACCCCTTACATACTTGAAGATGAGTTTGCATTCAAACATCTTCACAGTACAAATCACCAGTTGCTACGCGTCATGTATTACGTCACTAATGGATTCATCTGTTTGAGAAAACTTTTGAAAGGATATTGTACCGGGGACTCATCTATAATTTCATCAAGCTGCGCGTTTCCACTTTAAATTAATTGCATTACTGCATCAATTCATTGGATCGCTCATTAAATGAATTGCATCCTACCTCAACAGTGGAAATTTTGCTGTCAATTGGGAATACTGTTTCGACTCCCAGGAACATTATCGCTGGTGTGCCCCACGGCTCAGAACGTTCTTCTTTTTATATTACATATATATATATGCATATACATATATATATATATACCTATGATATTTTAAAATATCGGCAGATATCATTGCTCATTTCGCTGATGACTCGGCAATTATGAACCAAACCTCTTCGATTACAACAGTCCGGCTTGTGGCGTTCCGACAGATACTTCAACTTCTATTCACGAGATGGCGCCACGTGTAAAATCCAGTTCTTAATCGGAGCAGCAAAGCGACATCTTTACTCACTCAGACTTCTCGTCGGACAAGTGTACGCGACGCTAGCACGAACTGTGTTCCGAGCTTTGTGTTGATCTCTGCAATGTAAATTAAATTGTAATTTAGTATTTAATATATTCTTTTGTTATAGGAGATTGTCTACTCTTATTTTCTTTAATTATATCATGCATTAAGCACACGCGACCACCAAAAGTGGTGACCTTTTGACTGAGCACGCTACTGACAATGGATTTTCAACGACCCTAAGCCACGTGCATCCAAGGCATTCTGAAGAACTGACTAAAAATAACAACGAATGCTACAACGTACCCCTTCAATTATTTCTAGAAGTATTGATATATATTGCTTGTGTTTTTTTTTTCAAAGTCGTGCATATCATCGCAAGGAGCTTCAGCAAATCATCAATGTGATCTGTTCCGTTCCGCTGACTTCGCCAGTCGTGCAATAATTCTTCGATCATTCAACTTTTGTGACAAATGTGATACAATAGTGATTTTCGCTAAATGTGCTACATCAGTAATTTTTCTGCAACGTGCTACGGCAAAATTCTTCCCTCAGTGTTCGAAAGTAGTGAATTTTTTTCCCATGTGCTACAGGAGTGATTTCCATTTTCCTTCGAAAGTGCCTTAGCAGTGTGAAGTGGTGATTTTGTGCGTGCGCAATACAAAATTAACGCATCATTTTTTTTTCTCAAATAAGGGTTTCTTTTCAAATGCATTTTGGTAAAATATTATTTGTGTGTGTAATTGCTGACCCTCTATTATTTGTGTGTGTATCATTACGTAAATTTTTTATGCATGGTTAAAATATTTATTGTCATGGTAAAATATCAATAGTGTATCATCTTGCTACAATATTTGTGCTGATAAGTGTTTATTAATTAAAGTGAAAATTATCTATCAGTATGCCCGACGATATTCCACCAGAGCCACAAATCACACGCGTTGCGGTGAAGCCACCGCCTTTCTGGAAAAATAATCCTTCATTGTGGTTCGCTCAGATCGAAGCACAATTTTCCATCGCTCGCATTAGTGAGGATTCTACAAAATTCAACCACGTAGTTGCAGAAATTGAGTCTGATATTCTGAATTCAGTGCATGACTTAATTCTCAAACCACCTGATTGTAATAAATACTCCAAACTGAAACAGCGGCTCATTGAAATCTATTCAGAAAGTGAATCTTCAAAAATACTTACTTTACTACAAGGACTTGAACTTGGAGATCAGCGACCTTCATACTTGCTGTCACGAATGCGTGATCTGGCAGGAAGCCATTTTAGTGACGACTTGTTGAAGTCACTATGGCTTTCGCGTCTCCCTAATAACATACAAATAATTCTTGCTGCTTCCAATGAAGATCTAACCTGTTTAGCAGCAATGGCTGACAAAATTAATGAACTTGTTACTCCAGCTTATGTCAGTGCTGCTAATGCTGCACCTTCCAGTTCATCCGTCGAACAACAAGTGGCTGAATTGACCAAAAAAGTATCTGAACTCTCTACAAGTCTTCATGCTTCACGGAGATACAATCGATCAAATCAGGGCCCACGTAATAAATTTCGTGCTCGAAGCAGGAATCGATCTCGTCACAATACTCGAACGCAGTACAAAGATCCCACAAGTGGCATATGTTTTTATCATATGAATTTTGGCTCGCAAGTGTGCCCCTCCATGCACTTTTGAACAAGCGGGAAACTAAATGGGCGGTCTTCTGCTGGCCAACAGAATGTCCGCCACATCGACAGAATAGTACTGGCTGATCGTTCAACTCAGTTATGTTTTCTAGTAGATACTGGAGCTGACATATCAGTGCTCCCGAGAACTAAAACAAATGCTCACCAACTTAATAAACTTGTACTGTATGCAGCCAATGGTACCCAAATTGCAACCTACGGCACCAAACTATTGACACTTGATTTAAACTTGCGCCGGACTTTCAACTGGCCTTTTATTATTGCGGATGTAACTCAAGCAATTATTGGTGTCGACTTCTTGACACATTTCCACCTTCTAGTGGATGTCAAGAATAATTGCTTAATTGATGCTACAACTCAGCTGACATCACAGGGCCAAGCTTCTCACATATCGAACGTACCTACCAACATAAGTGTTGTATCGGGCAGCACACGGTTTCATCGGTTATTAGCAGAATTCCCTGACATTTTAAACCCATCCAAATCAGGGCAGCATACTCATCAGCCAGAAGTGTATCATCACATTGAAACACATGGTCCACCTGTATTTTCCAAGCCTCGTCGTCTTTCTCCAGAGATGCTAAAAGCTGCTCGCAAAGAATTTGAATTCATGCTAGCACAGGGAACCATTCGCCCATCTAAAAGTCCATGGGCCAGTCCACTTCACATGGTTAAAAAGTCTAATGGTGACTGGCGGCCTTGTGGAGATTATCGTCGACTTAATGCCATCACAGTCCCTGACAGATATCTAGTCCCACATATCCAAGACTGTACCCATCTTTTTCATGGAACAAACATATTTTCTACCCTCGATCTTGCCAGAGCATATCATCAGATCCCAGTGCATGCTGAAGATGTGCCTAAGACCGCAGTGACTACACCATTTGGCCTCTTTGAGTACTTATATATGCCATTTGGCCTTCGCAATGCTGGCCAAACATTTCAGCGTTTCATACACCAAGTACTGTCTGGCCTCGATTTCTGCATCCCATATTTTGATGATATCCTGGTTGCATCTACATATGCGGAAGAACATTTTCAACATCTGCGTCAGATTTTCAGTCGCCTTAAAGATCATGGATTAAAACTAAATCCATCCAAATGTGTACTTGGTCAACCCTCAGTTTCCTTTCTTGGATGTCTTATCACCCAGAATGGAGTCAAACCTTTACCGGAAAGAGTCAAAGCAATCAACGACCTACCCCAGCCCAAAACCATCTCTGAACTGAAGCGTTTTCTAGCAATGTTAAATTTCTACCGACGCTTTCTGCCAAATGCCGCAAAAACACAAGTCTGCCTACATGAGTTTCTGAAGAATAGCAAAAAAAAAAAAAACGATCAACGAGCTGTCCCTTGGACTGAATCTGCATCTGCAGCATTCGTGCAATGCAAACACGATCTGGCAAATGCAGCCACACTTTCTTATCACTCACCTAGTGATCAGCTCTCTATAATGGTAGATGCATCTGACACGGCCATAGGAGCAGTGCTTCAAGCCCATACCACTAAAGGACTTTCCCCAATGGCATTCTTTTCCAGAAAACTCACTACTGCAGAAAGGAAATAGAGCACATATGACAGAGAGCTACTTGCTGTGTACTGTGCTGTTAAATACTTCCGGCACAACTTGGAAGGACACGATTTCATCATTTTCACCGATCATCGACCATTAACCTTCGCTTTTAGAAAAAACTCTGACTCATGTTCTCCTCGTCAGCTTCGACATCTGGATTTCATCGCCCAGTTTAGTACAGATATCAGATATGTCTCTGGTACTGATAATTGTGTCGCTGATGCCTTGTCTCGGGTAAACAATATCAACCTCACTACCCCAGATTTCTCTGAAATTGCAAAAGCTCAATTGCATGATAAGGAACTCAAGAACCTAATCTCAAATCCACAAACCCCCCTTCAGTTACAACCGCTGCACATTGATCCAACGCTTAAAATTTACTGTGACATAGAGAACAATAGAATACGTCCCTATATTCCTGTCAATTTTAGACGTGAAGTGTTTAATGCCTTGCACAATTTGGCACATCCTGGAATCCGTGCCACCAAAAAGCTGATCGCAGACAGATTTGTCTGGCCAGCGATGAATCAAGACATCACAGAATGGACTCGTTCATGTATTAGATGTCAACGGTGTAAAGTATCCCGTCACACTCACAGCCCCATTCAACAATTTAACCTTCCAGCAAGACGCTTTGATCATGTGCACTTGGACTTGGTTGGCCCATTGCCTCCTTCAAATGGTTACACTTACCTCCTCACTTGTACTGATCGGTACACAAGATGGCCTGAAGCCATTCCTATTGAAAATATATCCGCTGAAACTGTAGCTCGAGTATTCATCTCCCAGTGGCTTTCAAGATTTGGCATGCCTACCACCATCACTACTGACCAAGGCCGACAATTTCAATGTCACTTGTTCGCATCCCTCACCTCCCTTCTTGGCATTCGCCATATTCGCACAACACCATACCATCCATCTGGAAATGGGATGGTGGAACGCTTTCACCGATCTCTCAAACAAGGTCTGAAGTGCCAGAGTAGCACACACTGGACAGAAGCCTTAGCCCTAGTCTTGCTTGGTCTTCGCACAGCATTCAAAGAAGACATTGGTAGCACTTGTGCTGAAATGTTATATGGTGCAACCCTCCGTCTGCCAGGTGAATTCTTTCACCCAGAATCTACTCCAGTTATCGACCCTCCAACATTCCTTCAACGTTTACGTGAGACCATGAGCAGTGTCTCGCCAACCCCAGCATCTTCGCATAACCAGCCAAGCTATTTTGTACATCCTGCGCTTGAGACATCTTCGCACGTATTCGTGCGCAACGATGCAATTAAGCCAACTTTAACACCTTCATATGATGGTCCATTCAAGGTTGTCAAACGAACACCGAAACATTTCACCATCATCTGCAATGGCAAACAATCAGTGATTGGAATCGATCGTCTCAAACCAGCATTTCTAATGCAAGATCCAACAACTTCCTCATCAACATCACTCCCGGAAGAAAGCTTACATCCCGTTAAAGAGCAACCTAAAACTACCAGATCTGGAAGAAAGGTTAAATTTAACCCAAAGTACTTATAACGTACCGATGGTACTTGGGGGGGGAGTACTGTGGCGTTCCGACAGATACTTCAACTTCTATTCACGAGATGGCGCCACGTGTAAAATCCAGTTCTTAATCGGAGCAGCAAAGCGACATCTTTACTCATTCAGACTTCTCGTCGGACAAGTGTACGCGACGCTAGCACGAACTGTGTTCCGAGCTCTGTGTTGATCTCTGCAATGTAATTTAAATTGTAATTTAGTATTTAATATATTCTTTTGTTATAGGAGATTGTCTACTCTTATTTTCTTTAATTATATCATGCATTAAGCACACGTTTTACAATAGCATTATCTCAAAATTCTTGGAAACTAGCTCCTTCTTTGGAGGATCGCGGTCAATACTGATAAATACAAAGTTGTTTTTCGAAAAGAAACTCAAACCTACCTTCAAAAAGACCAATACTGTTTGATAAAGAAATAACATGGCTTGATGAAGTTAAATGTCTAGACGTTATCCTAGATAAAAGTTAACTTTTCACAAACACCTAAGAGAAACTCTTCAAAAAATCAATATCGCACTTTCAACAATGAGACCACTACTTCGAAGAAGGAGTTACATGGCCATAATAAACTGATGTTTGATGCATCTATTCTTTGAAAGCTTTACGCTGGCCCATAGTAGGGTTATGTTGCCAAAATTCACATTAAACAAATCCAAGTTCTGCGGGACAAAGCGCTTGAAGAAATTGTCAACGCTCCCTGGTTCATCGCATTTCATATATTCACGCAGACCTTAAAATATATGTTACCGGCAATGTATGAAATCCGGCATTTTACAGAATATCTAGGCATTCTGTTGCATGCCGAAAACTGACCGGCAAATGTATGAAACCATTAAACATTTCACACATTGCCTAGGCATTCTATAGAATACCAAATGACAAAATGGCAAAGTATGAAATATACCTCTGATTCGTTTCAAAGAACCGAAAGTTACATTTATGCCAACCGAACCGACATTTCTCACCAGAAGTTAAAAAGTGATGCGAGAAACCCCAAAACGATTACTGAAAGAGGAATCAAGGGACTTCTAGTTGCTGAATAGGTATGGCGTGATGTTTTTGGAAAACGAAATTAAACTCAATTATTCTGTTAAAGAAGGCGTCAGTAATACCACACAGTATTACTTCTCGGACAATGAGTTATTTCCCATAATTCATGAAATTCCTTTGGCTATTGGACACGGAGGACGTGACAGACTGTTGAAAGAACTTACGACCAAATGCAAAAAACGTTACACGTAATGATATTGACATACACCTTTGTGAGCCATGTCAGAAAAACCAAAAACATATTAAAGAAGGTACTGCTGTCAAACCTTTAATTTTTCTGAACTTAATTCCCGTTTTCCGGTAGATATCTTTGATTTCCAGTGTCAGCAAGATAAAGAAGAGAAATTTATTATTGTGTGCCAAGATCCTCTGGCTAATTTTTTACGTATTTTGAAAAGATTTTCTAATGAAATTGTTTCATTATTTAAAAAAAACTTTTCTATTTTTTATAGAATGAATATACTTAAAATACTAGCCTTATCATGACGTTTTTTTCTTCATTTCAATCCAATTCGAATCGACAAATAGCCTTTCCATCCATGTTGAAGATCAGCCTTGAATCCCGATAGTAACGGTAAAATGTATCATCTGGGCGGAGTCTATTTATATTTTTATATATTCTGTATTTATCCTTTCAAATGATTCAGTACTCTTTAAATAAATCACCATTCGAGAGGATTTAAACCGAAAACATTCTATATCAAGTACTGTATGTTTCTTGGCTCACCTATGCATGAATGAAGGTATTTGCTTACCAGGAAAGGAAACATCTTTTGCAATTCTCCAGGGGCACTGAAAACAACAACAAAGCGCGGACAATCAGTAGTTTCTTTGGCATTTGCATCGGTATGTATTTTCTTGCTCATGGATTTGTCAATAATTTCGATATCTTGGTAATTTCATTCGAATCCGGTTTTTTTTTAAATAAAAAAGAGAAGCTATGATTGAAAGAGAAAATTTTCGTGTCCGACGGCTCCGCCCACTACGGAGCTCAACAGGGGAACACAAATTCCTATGTTAGGGCTAGCCAGACCTATATGCATTCTGAAGCCCCCACAGTCAGCTCTCTCGAAAGTAGGAACTCCCGAAAGCTTATCCCTAAGCCACTGTCCTTAAGGAAAGTGACCAATCGATAGACACTAACGGGAACAACCAAGTGCTTCCCGCTTCATCTGAAGCAGTGTGTTGGGGACAGAACCTCGCCTTTAAAATACCAGGACCCTCCTTTCCAGCCTTAAGAGTCACAACCCACGGCAAATGCTTAGACGATTTTCTTTCTGTGAAAACCTAGAAACTAAGAGATGTATTAGAATCTCACTTTCAGCCCAAACCTCCGAAAAGGAAAACCATAAGGCCAGAAGAAAAGAAATTAGCACACATAACAGGAGATGAAAAAGAAAAGAGGAAATATCAATAGGGCTCCAGGATCGTGACCCCCGTCTCACCAAGAAGATCATCCCCTGAAGGATTAGGGTACCTCGGGATTGCCACACCCGTGCTCACAAAAGTGAGCCCCTGAGTGTCTGGAGAAATTGAATTATGTCCACTAAAGCCAAACTAGTATATAATGATCAAGATGTAGAATCATTAAGTTATTTCAAGCAGGTTATACGAAAAATGTGTACTGCCTTCGCCTAGACTAGAACTTCGACCTCTCGAATACGCGCCGAGCGTGCTACCGTTACACCATGAAGGAATGCAGCAAGAAAGGAGAAAATATTTTAAATACCTCCTTTTAAAGGGATTTGGAAATTAGTGACTAAATCGCCTAATCCTGATGGTGAAGAATAATCATCCATCACATTTTAGCTCCAGGACCACTAGACTGCTGCTTCAATACAACCTGATAAGGTTATCTTATTAGGTACTACTGGCTAATAAATCTCTTCTTGGCTGACACCAGAATATGAAATCATCTTATGGTATTAAACATATTTTAACCTGTAGATTAACTCAGGATGCACTTGAAGGTCTCTTTAGTCAGATTCGAGGGCTTGATAGGTTTAATGACCATCCATAAACTACTGATATTCTACACCACTTAAATTTATTATTCCTCGCTAATAAGCTACCAAACGCATATTTAAAACTGTGCATAACTAACGAAAGCAGAAATATGGGATCATATTTAACATCAGAATTACTTGAAACGGCTTTGAATAGAGAAGGAAGCATCTTTTCTAGTAAATACTGTTGATGATTTGGATTTTATAGGAGCCTTTGCCTATGGCTTGGGAATTAGTACGTCTACGTTTCACTATATAATACAGTTCAGTTATATAATATAAGGTTTGTATTATTATTTTGTATAGAATAATAGTTACTTCATGTAATATAAGTTTCATTAATACCTGTATTTTGAGGTTTTCTATCCTTCTTTGCTCATGCAACAACTTTTGCTCACATCAAGACGTTTTACAAAGTGAAACTCCACGCGGCAGTGGTTAAAAGTAGGGATTTAGCTCGGCTAGTTAATTGTTTGCCACTGGTTCTCTAAATGCTAGTTCCTGAAAAATCCATTTGAGGGGCAATATTAGATGGTGGCTGTACTACTGGCAAAGCTACATAAGAGTTTAACTGTAGTATAGACCTATCTGATGCTTCACTTTTCATTAAACTTTGTACTTATGTAAGCAATTGCGTGATATACTCGATCATTGTTTTCGATCAATATTAACATTTATCTCTATTAACTTGTTAATAAAATCTGTGATAACCCTTTACTAACGTTTAAACAAATGAATGCAATTTGTACAGGTTGAACTCTCAAACACTTAGGATAGTTAGCTTTTCAAAGAATTTCGGATTTCTTCATTAAGAGAACCTAACGTGGAAACATGTTTCGATTGTACAATGCCCTGCATTTTCAAATTTATATTTGTAGTTTGAAATTAAAAATATTATGAAAGAGATTTTAACCAATTTGTTAGCTACTAGTTTTTTCGTATGCTCTTGAGTTCCATATGTTTTAAAATGAGAATTAGAGAAGAGCATTTTCATTATGCAAGTTGTTTTTTCGAACCGCTTTAACCATTACCTGAAGAGCGGTGGGTTTAGAATAAATTATAACATGTTATAGCTACTGCTTAGCTGCGCCCTGGAATTCTTTCCACACCTTTATGTCCACCGGAAAACCGTCAGGAGGGTTGTCTCGAAGTTTGATTTAGTGTGTGACGATGATTGAACATTTGCTGTATAATTGGCGAAATTCTGAAAGCCCTTATCTAAACTTTTCCAAGATATTGCGTAAATTCACATTTTTCAAGTCAAACAAAACTGCCAGTTTGAGATTATACCTATTGTAAAAAAGTATAATTAATTTGATACTTATATATACATATAGTTTTTTTCGTATTCACTTGCACTGAATTCATTTTAAAATTTACAATATCTACGCTTGAACTACAACACCCTTTTGCCTACAAACCTGGTATTCCAAATTCACGAAAACGACCAACATGCATCATGGGCCGACACTACGCCATCGATTCTCCTGCATGGATCTTATAAGAGATAGCCTAACCCAGTGGGCGGGGCGTCACCGATATGTCGGCAAGAAAGAGTAGGGTCGATCTGGTTTACTTTAACACTGAAACCTATGGCGTTTGTATCACATAACTCTTTTTAATTATTAAATGTGATACGTAGTATAGTGATGAGATTATGAAACTCACAGTTTTTCCAAATAGGATTTAATATATCTCATTAAAGCACTTTTTACTGCCTTTCGCGCATTTTTTTCACGCGTAATTCTTGTACAAACATTTTTACTTTGGTAAAACGGTAAAAACTCTAAGAACAAAATTTATGAAATTAATTTTGCGTTAAAATAAAGTAAAATTAAATAAGATTAATAGTACGCTATGCTTTGAAATAAATATGGTAAAATTAAACAAAATCTGATAATTTTTTTTTTTAATTTAATGAACATTTCCAGGCAGTGATTTACCAAACTATAATAACATTAAAAAACGAAAATATTTATTTGATTATATAATCATTAAATTATTAACATTAAAGTGGATTAGTTAATTTAATAATTCATATAATTTTCTGAGTGTAATGAAGAGAAAAAAAGAAGATAAAATAAAATCTAGAAGCACTCAAATTTTATATTACCCCCAAAACGAACCTTTTTAAAGTTTCGTGTGTTACCTATATTTATTGAATATCATGTTGTTCGCCCGTAAACCACATACATTTGAAAACAGCATATTTTTAGAATTTCCGCACTGGAGATAAAACTGTTATTTTCCGTACAGTGCTCACTCTGAACTCGTTGAGTTTGTTAATCAAAAATACGTTAAAGTTGTACAAAATATGAAATAAATTAAAACAAATTCGAAATTCGGCCGTCCAGATGCCTATGTTCGGGTGGAGGATTACATTTTTCAAAATTTGATGGCTCTAGATACTGTCGTTTTTGTCACAGTGCGAGAAACATACATGTATTCATGCAGATTCTTAATTATTTAATTTTTTTACATATAATACAGGGCAATAACATTTGGTAACAACAATTTGAAAGGAGAGATGAACATTTATAATAAAACCGCGCAAAATGCCGCTTCGAAGCCTTTCTAGGCTACCGCCCCTTTGGGCTAATAAATTAAATTAACAGTAAATAAATAAAAAAAAAAATCTTATGCAGAACTAAAAATAAATTAGCAGTATGTTTTTGAACAATCAAATTTCAAAAATATTTAACAGAATGATAAAGGGCAAAACACGGTACTGCTGACAAGCGTTTATTGCATTCTTTGCAATACCCTCGAGTGTTATATCGTATCCTCTTCCCTCTTTCATCGGATTTTTTTCCATGGGTGAAATGTTTGAAAGTGTCTATCTGTTAGCCGCAGCAAACTTACACTAGGACTCCCTGGGAACTGAACATTCGGCTTACTTTTTTCGGCAATTGCTAATCTGTAGTTCATATTATTTTTTGCACTTCCTTCTGAATTATGCGTAAAGAATTAATTCCATAATGCCTGATCTAGGAGATTAAAAAATAACTTTTGGTAACGCTTGTTACCCCGTTTTCTTGCAACCGGCTTGTCTGTTACATATTCATCAACTTTATCAACACCTCTCATAAGGTTTTTGTAGCTATGAACTACTTTTAGCTTTAATTTCTTTAACTCTTACACGTTCAAAGCGTGAAAAATCACCTTTCTTAATTTTGCTTTTGAAATCAGATGGCAACTCCTTCCTAATTGAACGTACTGTGCCGTATGTAACAGTAGATTTCTTGCACCAGTACATGAGCCAACTGTAGAGAAGTATAATAGTTTGCCGTTGATCAGACAGTACCATTTGCATAGCAGTGGTTGTCATCAAAGACATAATCGCTTGAGAAGACATACCAATATGTCCAGAATCACTATAAAGCTTTATGTCTATTCTTGTGTAAATAATACTGGAAAAAATACCCAGTAGTCTTACTCTCGCAATAACATAAATGCCTTGATCCCAAATCGATATTCTTTTAACATACATTGAACCCACACCACTGTACCTTTACAGAGCATCACATTTTCATTTACAGTCACATCTAAATTTGGAATTTATTGTTAAAAAAAAAAAAAAAAAAAAAAACTTTCAGATGTTACAAAATCGGCGAAATATCATTTTGTATTAGGATGTGTTAATAGAGCAAGATCTTAACTGTTCATAAAATGCAGAGATTTTTTTATGATCTGAAACCTATTATACGTCTTAATATTATGCAGTTTCAACACACCTCATTTTCGACCGAAACATCTCTACAACTGTTTAGAAATATCTTTACAAAACGTTCTAAAATATGTAAGGCAAAGATAAATTCTTATATCGGTGACATTTTTATTTCTCTGCTTTTTAATTTTAGGGTTTATTTCTGTGATGATAAAATGCAACAAATGTTTATCAAAAAATCACTATCACTATCACTATCACTTTCCGTATATTTGATATCGATATCTGATCCCGAAGAAACTAAACTATATTCTTCATCGACGTTGCAAAAGAAAACTTTATACTCGTAGTATCAAATTAACAGTAAAAACAACCGAAATAACAACCGAAACGAAATGTGTGAAAGCGAAACTCTCATTCCCAGCACGTGTGCAGCTGAGCAGCTGAAGAAGCCACGCCTTCATCCGACTGAAATCGGTGAGAATTCAACTTATATAAATTTATAAAAAGTGAATACAACTTATACAGGTTGGATTGTCAAATATTTCGGAAAACTAATTCTTCGGATTCCAAAGCATTTCAAATTTCATATTACCCTCAATTTCTGACGTGCCATTCGATGGTACCATCCCCCTGGTTTGGTCGGAAACGTATTTTCCGTTGTTTTTATGTTCTATGGAATACATCTGATGTAACCAACACAGAGAACGATTTTTTTATAAACATTTTGAGAAACATTTATTTTGAAATACTTCTGACGTGCGAATCGATGGTGCCATGAATTTTTAAAATTATTTTTAGAATATCAGATTATAATATTTATGATAGCAAGTGCACCCAATTTGTTACTCACGAGTTTTCTTGTATACACTTGTGCTCTATGTATTTTAAAACTGCTAAGATAAATACGTCTTCTTATGCGGTATCTTCGATAGTTGTTAAATCAAACTGTTCTGCGTATTTAATGCTGAGCGGTGGTGTTCGAATAAATTGAAGTATCGGAATTTTTCTGCTTTTACATGCTGCTGTTCACCGCGAAATGAGTTTTGATTCATTTCGAAAATCGGTTTTAAAACGTATGTTTCGACGACTGCGCACTTAACGTAAAATTTACAGAATTTTGAAAAAATTCTAAAATCTTTATCTGAGGACGCTTTTCTAAAGCCACACAGGAAGTTTTTATTAATTAGAGCATTTAAATAACAGTTCAGGCTTGCTGCTAAACTTTCAAATATAAAAACGTGTTCTAAGCCTAACGTGTTAATTATCAATATATTTGTTCTAGCAAATTTTCTACATTTTGTCACCTTCTCGAATATCCGTTCTTTTCCATTTTGTGATTCGACGTTGATAAAACTACCAGAGTTCAGGAATTTTTCTCTCTGCTGTTGATAGGTCTTCCACTATAAGTAAAAAAGGAGTAATATTTAATTTTCCACCTGCTCGAATAATACACGAAGGTGCATATTTACAGTGGCAAAAAATCAAAGAAACATAAACACTCAGATACTCGCTTAAATGTATGCTTCCAACGGTTATATCATGGAGGCTGCGTTTTCGTTGAAGCTTTAATCCAGAGGTGTCTAACGTTTTAGCTTCCTTGTGCCATACACTCAAGAAAACGAAATATTTTTGGCTACTTATATATTTTCCAACATTAGTAGGAACTCGTGAGCTTCCAAATAAGAGAATCGTATAATTCTGTACGTTTAATTCAAAATTCTCGGATTAGCTGAGGTTTGATTTCTGAAAGAACGTTTTTTTTTTATTTACCCTATATGAGATAAATGTTTGGTTTGACTACGTTATTTCAAATTTCCTCAAAGTTACTATAAATAAGAAAGTGCATATACAGAAATCTTAAGTGAATCTGTGATATACTTGATTCAGATGATGAGTCGTCGCTGCTGAACACTAAAGGTGACTGATGACAAAAAAAAAAACTTAAAAGTATATGTAAATAATTTACAAACTTTACTAATTTATGTTATTGTAATCTAGTGAAAGCAACATAGAATTACTTTAAGGTTTTATTTCACATTTTATACATAAAATTTTATTGTGCATTTTTATTGTAATTGCATTCGAGCATAAATTTGCGAAACTAATACATTCATGTCTAAAATTAAGACACAATAACACGCCGAATAAATACTAATTCAGAAGTCAAACAACAAAAATCAGCGTTATACCTACAAAATTTTCACAGGACTAGTTTCGATGGTTTTACAGAACCATCATCTTCAGCTGCAAAACCGCAAAATTTTTGCGGTTTTGCAGCTGAAGATGATGGTTCTGTAAAACCATCGAAACTAGTCCTGTGAAAATTTTGTAGGTATAACGCTGATTTTTGTTGTTTGACTTCTGAATTAGTACATTCATGTCTGTTATCAATTATAGAGGTTACAACTCTCAGGGAGTTCTGAAGATGTTTAGCCGATGTTCTGGGTATAATTTTACCTCACGTTGTATTTTATTTCAGATTACCTTCTTTATTTCTACATATGTTAGTATAAATTACTTTAGGATTTTGTCTTTGTTTCTCGGCGCACAAACTGACCATTTACATAGTACCTTACTGCTCCTAGTTTCCCCCCCGCTCAGGTTTTTCCTCCTTCTCGGGTCTCGTGACTTATTGGTCACATCGTCTACCTTCCTCCTTCGACCTTCCTAATGCTACGGTCCAGACTTATGAAAGTCAGGTGTCCACTGAGCAAATTTCATCGAGCCGGTAACATCGCGCGATAATCCGGCAAAACGAACTCGGATCGGAAAAGTTGATTTTAGATTTGTCCGTTCTTATCGCAGAAAAGGAATCGCCTAACGCTGATTGCTTAACGTTTTCGTGTTAGAATAAAGGCGTGCAAAATTTTCCTCGCCTGTTTCAATATTTTATTTGGCGCTTAGCAGTCAAGGTTGAACTAACTTATTTTGACAAGGAAAAGCACGCAAGGGCTTATCATGGCCGAATTTCTGAGAACATCCTCTATTTCACACTGAGACCGATCGAAATATAAAAGTAGTATAAACAAAATTTTCCATTCAGAATATCAAAGGTATTCCTTTTTTGAATCCTAATTGTATTGACTTAAAAAATTAACTCATACTGCAGATTATGCTTATGTAACATAACAGTAAATCGCAGCAGTGAGAAAAAGGTTTTTAACGAAGACGATTTAAAAAAAAAAAAAAAAAAAAAACAATTAACAGATCAAACATTAGTTCAAGATTCCATGGATTTCTGCGTCGACATAATTAATTCAAGAGTAAATTTCTTTACGCTAGATTTTATTAATTTTGCTATGTAATTCTTTTAAAGTAGTGATTCTGTTTTAGTTCAATTTGCATTGTTAAATGTTTAAAGCTTATTTTCAGATTTAAATTTGGTCTGTCACTTACAATTTTCAGCTAGCTGCTAAAACAATGCTACATTCTAAAGGAAGTATGTTCCCAAAATCGTGGACCTCTATAATTTAAAATTAAAACCGAAATTCAAATTCAATTTTTCTTCCAGCTCTTCCTGCGTTAAAGAAAGAAAGGGATATGAAAAATTTTGATTTCTGACACCTCGATAATAATAAATAGCCATCCTGGCATGTGGAGGATTAACCCAACGTCCTTGGTTTTATCGTAAAGCAAATACGCAGAAAGTAAAATATTTACTTTGTGTAAACTTTAATTGATTTATGATAGTTTAATATGGATTGAAAGGTCTATTTATTTTTTTAATATTTACAGTCATACATTTCCGTCCTACAATATAACGTCGCAGATTTTCGAGAACTGATAACGAGAAACCTGTGATGAAAAATATGCAACAAATATCTTAAATAACATTATCGAAGGACGGGTAGCGGCCAAAAAAGAAGTGAAAAACTCAAATTGGTTGAACAAAAAGCAGCTGAAGGTAGAAAGATGAAAAAAGACACAGAAGTAGTAAGATTAACGGGTTGATCTTTGGATAATGGTAACTTGGCGAATTTTTGGCGAAAATTTGGCGACCAATTCTGCTACAGCAACTTTCTATTTTTTTTTTTTTTCGCCGCCATTTTGTCTTCACGAAGTAAAGACATGTTTCTTTTCTTTTTATTTACTGAACACTTTTGCCAACAATCTACTAGCCGAATTACACTTATGCTAGAAATTTTATGGAAAAAACTGCTTAATCATGACAAATATTAACTGCAAAATTGGGAAAAAGTGCAGAATCGCAAAATCCTTGCCGCGTTTTTCAAAATCGCACATACACAGTAACCATGTACACGTCGACTTATTTTTACTTAAAAAACATCCTAGAATTGCACAAAAATGGCATTGCGCACACTTTATCCATCTACACTGCTATTTTCTCATAAATTACAAAAATTTGCACGAAAATGCAGGAAAATTTTGTGAATTTTTAAACTCGGTAAAAAGCACATATATGAAATTACCTGATCGCGAAAAAGTATATACCCTATCCAAGGATGAATATTTCCACGTATAATATAAATAAAATATCCAAAAACTTTTATCTCTAAATTATCTATTATAAACGTCACCAACGAATTCATAACCAAACATTAAAAATGGTTACAGATACTTAGTGTCAAATATTTAAATTATTTCCATGCACGTATACTTCCACTCAAACGTATACCAAATTTCGACAAACATATAATTCACAAAATAACTATCATTTAATTAAAATATAATTAAACCATGTACACGTCGACTTATTTTTACTTAAAAAAACATCCCAGAATTGCACAAAAATGGCATTGCGCACACTTTATCCATCTACACTGCTATTTTCTCATAAATTACAAAAATTTGCACGAAAATGCAGGAAAATTTTGTGAATCTTTAAACTCGGTAAAAAGCACATATATGAAATTACCTGATCACGGAAAAGTATATACCCTTTCCAAGGATGGACATTTGCGCATATAAAATAAATAAAATATCCAAAAAGTTTTACCTCTAAATTATCTATTATAAACGTCACCAACGAATTTATAACAAAACATTAAAAATGATTACAAATACTTATTGTCAAATACTTAAATTCTTTCCATGCACATTTCCTTCTACTCAAACGTAATCCAAAATACTACAAACATATAACTCTCAAAATCACGATCATTAAATTAAAATATAATTAAATTAAAAACACTACTTAAACTATAAATAAGTACATACATTAAATTAATAAAATTTCGCTTACAATCCTAATTACTTTAAACTAAATCATTGCTAATAACAATTTTCCAATAATACCATATTAATTTATTTACTCCTTGCATTTAGAACAATACATAAAAATAATATCCTCAAATATTTAAAAATACTAACTTACCTAATCTTCTACAGAATCTTGAGTGCATGGCGGATCACAAAATGTCCATTTCCACAAGGTTTCTTGCACCGCCATTTAAACTATCTGTAATATCCTTCCTTTCACACAATCTCATTTCATTCCCACATATTTGGACATTCATGCTTATCCGCAATTAAGCAATTCTTTTCAATTACACATAAACGCAATAAAATTTCGGATTTACTTTATATACGGCCATGGGATCCAAATATTAAACAACACTGTTTCACAGAAGATAGAATAAACTACTGCTAAAAAATACAGCAGATATTTTTACAAATATCCCCCTTTTCAGATTAAAGAACAGTGATTCGTCCATTAATGTCACATGACATATCTCATTACCTCTCATTTCCCTTACACAAAATAATGCGTAATCGGAACTCAGTACTTCTCACATTATTCCCAAAGTCCTAGGTAGTAACCTTTATCGCCTCCAAAATGTCGCCAAACTACCTTTTACCATATTCCAAAGATCAGCCGATTAACGAATAAACGCGAATATGAATTAGAAAACGCAGAGCTTCACTTCGAAGATAACAATAGTATGCGAAAGGTATTTGTTTCTCAAGAAGTAGATCAGCCTAAATTTGAATTGAGCACATTCTTCCAAAATTTAACCCAAAGAAAGACGCGATAACACTTCATTTGACAATGTTTGAACGTCAAATGAAGTTCGTACTTATACCCAAAACTCATTTGATCCCATACTTAATTAGATGAATAGCATCTGAGATAAATCAATTAGTGTTCGAGAGATCGAAGAAGTTTCTAAAGATTATGCAAAAGCAAAGGGCATGCTTTTAAAGCGATATACGCATAACTGACAGGTTTCGACAACTATATTCTGAAAACAGAAAATCTGCGAAAATTACATGGAAGGACCTTGTATTTAAATTGAAATAATATTTTGAAGGATGGGTTAAAGAATTGAGTGTCTGCAGTTTCGAGTAACTACAAGGCTTGATCACTACAGATCAGCTAACACATCTAAAAAAACCTTCCGACGTGAAAGAACATCTTGTGTACATTTTATCAGAAGTGAATAATTCGTTAGATCTTGCCGAAAAGATTGACCTTTTTCGAAAATGTGAGATATGGCATGAATAAAAATGCATCACCCATTGAAACCCAGACATACATTAGAAAGAGAATTTAAACCTCCTAATACTAGACGCTTTAACCTGATTTAAAAATACAAACTTTCACAATTATAAATCTGCTCGATCCAGATAAGAAAGGAAAACTTCTAATCATTGCTATGGTTGTGATATCTTCGTTTTATACAATCAAAGTTCCCTTAGTGTAATAATTTAAAAGAAGAAACTATAAATGTTGTCAACTCTGGTAAAAGTGTATTAAGTTGAAGCGTCTGATCTACTGACCAGATCTATTTTTTAATTGCCTGTGGAGAAAGAGTAGTTTTTGCATATACAGGAGCACAGAGTTCATTGCAGCAGAAAAATTCTATAAATTACTAAATGATAGACAATTTACATTTTTAAAAGTATATTACGATGCCACTAAGAGGTGGAAAGGAAAGAAATTTCCAGGCATTCATTACGACTATAAATCTTAAATTTGAAGGCAAACTAGCCCGTATGAACTTTATTACTTTGCCAGAAACAATATTTAACAGGACTTACTTTGAACTGATTTTCTACAACCATCGGGAATACTGCTAAACATGCACAGTGTGGCTTGGTATTTTAGTGGAAACACAGAGAAGCAGTATTCCTTTCAAAAGGTCTATCTGAAACTAAACTCCAAACATAATAACATGTCAGAAAGCAATATCTCTAGAAACAATACAGTCTCCTGACACTCTTGTTCCAAAGCCTGCTGTGATTCCATTAAGTTGAGAGATGATGAAGGAAAACATCTGAATTGAGAAAAATAGGATAAATTAAACTCACTGTTAGAAGAGCATGAAACTAGCTTTCAGCCAGGAACAAATCGCATTCCTTACATTGAGCATTGAATCAAGATGAAAAATATTTTATCTACTACCGAACAACCATACGGAATGACACCTGCGAAGAAAAATTTGTTATAAAAGGAGCTAGATTCCTTACTAGCTTAGTGTATTATTGAGGAATGTAAATCACCTTATTCCAGTTCTGTCGTGTTCGTCCCTAAAGCTAATGGTTCCATCAGACTGTGTATAGATTATTAAGTTAAACTCCAAAGCCATTTTAGACACCTACTCAGAATGGGTGATTTACTAACTGAACCCAAATCAACGAAGTTTATGTCTGCGACTGCAGTAAGGATAGGTTATAGTCAAGTTCATGACGCAGAAAAAGAGAAGACAGCTTTTGTTTGTTCATTAGGTACTTTCCAATTTTTGTGACTTTCATTTCGTTTCTGTAAATCCACCTCAAAATTTCTACGACATATTCATAAATTTAACTCAAGGTTAAAAGTCGTTTTACATTGTCATACCTCGACGATATCATAATGTTTTCAGAAACTGTTGATTGATATATATGAGATTTAAGAAATTGTTTTAAAAACATTCTATAACTGAACTGAGTTCTAACGGGAGTAAATGCCATTTTGTTTGCGAAAGAGTAAAGCATCAAGGTAAAGTATCGGTTTACAGGAGCAGGTAAAGAAGCAGATTCTTACAAAGTATCTTTCATACAGAAAATTACTAAACCAATATGCATAAAGATAGCTCAGTCTTTTTTCAGAATTGTTCCTGACTCCGAAGATGTGTCCCTGATTTTTCACGCATTTTTAGGCCCCTTAGTGGCATAATAGAGGTGGTACGTTCATTGTCCATTGTAAGTCACATCCTGTCTGAAAAATTTATATTTGGCGGAACTTAATTTTAGATTGTCTTTCTTCAATTTCTGGTGCACCTTCCTAATATTTTAAACCCCCTTCAAAACGTTCCCCAACGATGATCACGTCATCGACGTATAACGGATAGGCTTCGTAAGAAAATCCTGTCAGGACGATCTGCATGAGACTTCTGAATGTTGCCACCATATTATATAACCCCCCCCCCGCAAACGGCATCACCTTAAGTTGAAAGTCCATATGCGGTGGTAAATGCTGTCATTTCTCGTTCATTATCGCTACCTACTAATAACAACTCTTTAAATCATGCTTCGAAAACCACTTGCTTCCAGAACAGCGTTAAGAATATCTTAAAATTTAAGAAAAGTGTAGCTCTCTTTCTTCGTGACCTTGTCCAACCAGCGATAGTGAACTCAAAATCTAGTCGAACATATCTTTCTTTCGAATCAGGATGATGGGAGAGGCCCAAGGACCTCTTTTTGTTAAAGGCACCCATAACATTGCTTTTACATATCCTTCAGATGTTTTCCTACCTTTCAGTGTTAAGCAATCGGTACACATCTTGAGTTTCTTGAGTCGGTGGATGATCTCCTGTATCAATTCTACGCTGTGTCAAACTGGTTTGGGAGATGTCAGAAGATGAGCAGAAGTTGAAATTCTTGAGAGACATTCTGAAGCATTTATCTCTTCATTCCTTAGTTGTGCGTTCTACAATAACTCTGATGATATGCTCCCTGAAGACACGAATTCTGGAGGGTTAATGTTTAGCTTGATTTTCATTAGTGAAAACTTCCGTTTGCATATATATGCATTACAAATCAAGCGATGATTTTAATGCAAAATTTCGTAATTGAGTTTATTTATTTTTTAGCAGATGTGTACAAATCTTAATAAAATATGTATTCTCTAGTCTTTGAATAAGATTTATATCAGACTGTTAGTTAATTAGCTCCATTTATATATTTTTAGTGCGTTTTTTATGCCGTTTTGAGTTCACGTTTATTTGAGTGGAACTGAAAATAATATAAACCCGGACTCCAAAAAATGAAATCTTGAAATTTTTGCAATGATTTAAATGCTGTTCGCAAACCGCAGAACATTGTTTGGGGGTCCAAATGCTTCCCTCTGGTCGCCAGTTTGAAATCATTGACGTAGAACACCTACTTCGGAAATTATATCTTATCTTTATTTTTCTTCCAAGCATTGCAATAATGATATTTATTTTACTTATGGATTTAATTCTTTTCCCTAATTATACTTACATCTTATAATTAGTTTACGTTACTGAGAACTGTCTGCGGTACTTTCGAAATCTTCATATTTTGATTTAATTATTACATTCCAATTTTTAATTTTTATTTCTTTACATTTTTATTTTGCTGACATGATTTATACACTAATTTGTTCTCTTATTTTGTGACATTTTCCGTTATTTTATTACATATGAAAAATCTAGACATTTACTTTAGACTATGGTTCAGTTTAGTGTTTAAATTGTATAGAAGCACTCTTTATTTTATAGAGAAACATTACAATGTTTAATGATATTAAAATTAAAATTCAGTTTTTATTTTTATTTATCTGCGTATTTAGCTAACAGCTTTTCTACGTTTATTTATTTTTTTTTTACTTTCGTGACATTTTCTGTTATATTATTGTTTCATTTGACAAATGTATTTATTTCACATTTCTATCGCGTGCTTATTCTGTTTTTTTTTTTTTTTTTTTTTTTTTTTGTCATGTAAGAGTTGTATTTAACGCTTTCCGCTTAATACACAAAATTATACAGTTTAAGTATTTAGAAATTAGTTTCTGCCTTTATTGCGTTGCTTATAACATGTAGAATAAAGTTGTTTAGTTCTAACTTATGGCTGACCAGTTACAGGCCCTTAAAAAGATATTATCAGACATGTAATGTATCAATTTATATTTATAAAATTGTTTTGGTTATCTTTATTTTATTATACACAACTCCGTACAGCATTCCGGTTAATTAGCGAAACAATATTAAAAAGCTCTATATTAGTAGTAAGCTGGTTCACGCTTTAAGCATTTTGTTCAATTTATAGAATTTTTTAGCTTATTGCATTTATGAGTAACGTTATGAAATACAGTTAAAATTATTTTTTTTACAAACTTTCCGGATGTGCTATATCAAAGCATAAAAAAGGGAACAAAGAAATATTTTTTTAAAAAATCTGAAATTTTTCAGATTTTAAATTACATCCAAGGAAGCGTTTTTCTAACGTTTTGTGTGTTACCTTTATTTATTAAATATCATGTTCTTTGCACTTAAACCATAAAATTCAGTTCAAGAGCAATGTCACAAAATAATTTTAAAATGAGTATATCTTTAGAATTTCCGATACACAGTTCTTCGCGCTGGAAATAAGTTTGAGGAACTTCTGGCATTAAATCAGTTCGCACATTGACTACAGATATGTTGTTAATGAAATTTAAATTAAAAAAAAATTCTTAATTTCTTCTTTAAATGTGTCAGACATGAAAATGGGTTTCGATTCCATGACGCAATGGATTTTTTAAATTATATTGACATGTTTAAATTACATTATATATTATTTAAAATAATATTTATACTTATTACGAAAGAAACCATAACCAATTCTTTACTTTACAGTTTTTCCGTAAACTTATATGCTATATGTACTTTATAATTGGAAAACACTTCAGATGGTTTCATTAGATGTTCTATTTTTTCTTTTTTATAAAACCGCGTTGACTGTTTAGGCAGAGCGGTGGCTATGAAATAAATTGTACTTATCTGTTCTATTGTTTGTTTTTATTTTTACGTTGTTCCTACCGTTTGCTGTTCACCGGAAAAACGTTTAAGAACGTAATTCAGAAGTGTGATTGAACTGTGGATATACAATTGAATGAAATTTAATGAAAATTCTAAAACCATCTTCTAATGATGCATCTCAACATAGTGTGTGAATGCACATTCTTCACGTGAAGCAAAATTTGCAGTTTTTAATGTTTTTCAAAAACAATTTACTTAGATTTTGAAAAGCTTAATTATGTTTACTTTAGAAGCGATTTTGAAAACCCCCACAGGAAGAGTTTGTCAGTTGAAGTTCTAAATAACAGTACAAACTTTCTGCTAAACTTTCAGATGTTAAAGCATCTGAAAGTTTTCTCAAGAAATTTTCTACGTTTTTTTAATTTCACGAATGTCCACTTTATTCCTTTTTTTTTTATTAGACCTGGTTCAGACTACCAATGTTCAGCAATTTTACCATTTGCCTGAGGGTAGTTCCCACACTATAAACGCAAAGGACATAACATTTAATTTGCCACGCGCTCCACTAATTCACGAAGCTTCATATTTATCCTGACAAATAATCGAAGAGAAATTTCCCATAATTCGATACTTGCTTGAATACAGTCATTCAGAAGGTGTAGCAGAGAGTCTATTAGTTTGGTGCTTTAATGCAGAAAAGTCCAAACTTTAAGCTTCCCTATATCACACTGGAAGAAGAGGAGATATTTTGGAGTACACAATTAATTTCAAATATCAGTGGCAACTCATGATAGCCCAAATAAGCAAATTACATTATTGCGTAAGTTTAACTGAAAATTCTCGGACTTGCCTAGGTTTGACTGCTTAAAAAGGTTTTTAATTACCTCCCCAAGAGATAAATTTACGGGTTTGGCTGTATTATTTCAAATTTTCTCAATGTGTAATTGATAGTGAAGGAACTGGTAGGATTGAACCGCAGGTTGAGAAAACGTTGTTCTTGTGAAGGAGAAACCTTTTTGGTAATTTCGATATCCTTAATTTTTAGAGAGAGAAGAGATGAAATGTCCTATATTTCTATGTTATCCCGATATCAAAATGTGTATGTACTTCAGAAAGTGTAATTAACTTCAAAAAACGGTTAATTAAAGTTAAAAGTAGTGCCTTTTTGTAATTTGGTGGGACAGAACTGTCGTATTAGAAGCGTCATATCTGCATTAAATCTTAAAATGAACGAAAAATTAACGACAGTATTTTCTGATGTGTCAAATATGGAAAATATGTTTGTTAATTATAAATGTGAGTACAAGGAACCGATTTCATACGGGCAAATCACATTTTGCAAGCTAGTCATGTAAAATCAATAAAAACTATTTTCTGATGTGCCAAATATTAAAATTATGTTTATTAATTATAAATGTGGTGACGAAGAAAATGAAATGCTTCTGATACTTTAGCTTTCTCGAAAGTCTTCTTTGACGTTACTCAAAGGCTGTGATTAGGTTAGGAAAATCATTTGTGATAGATGAAAATGAAAAGGATAACACACAGTTTCAGAAATTTTGATAAATGGCAACCATAGCTAATGCAAGGATTTATAAGCAATAACAAAAGCACATCATTTTGTGATGTTTCAAATGTGAAAAATATATAAGGGGTGTTCAAATGAAAAGGTATGAAACGTCGTAACAACCAAACCGATAGAAATTTGAATATGGCTCATTGGCATAAATTAGTGAGACATCTAGGGACGTGAATGCAGTATCTGACATGATCGTGCGCATGCGCAAGCGCCCGCACATGACGCCGGAGTGGAGTAGGCAGTTGAGTATTCCGTGCAATTAATGCGGCAGTGCGTGCGATGACATCTTGGCTTTCACAATGCAGAATTCGACGACTTAGGAGCAGCAAGATATCGGATTTCTCACTGTAAAAGGCTTTAAACCGACGGATATTCATCGCCGGATGGTGGTCGGAACAGAGTTGGCACTCCACTTTCTCACTGACTTGTCGGACACACATTCTGCTCCGTATACGGTCACAATCCGGCGATGCAATCGGCCGTCTAGAAGACCGTATATAGTATATATAAGTAATATGATATGATATGAGGGACGCAGCCCGACCCTCCTGGCAGAATTTACGTGGCCCTATGGCTTTTATGCGGGCTGCGCCAGAGCAAGGTAGAAACAACACCTTCAACAAACAGACATAAAGAACATAACTAAAAAACAAAATTAAAATTAAAATCCCTACTGCAAGCTTATCATGATTAATCTTCTCCCTCATTTTCCTGGCAAATGTTTTCAGTCTTTTAAAATCATTTAAAATATCATATATATTAAAAACATCATTTTTCTTTTAAACTCGTTCCTGATATCAGTAAAATATTTACATGTTTCCACATAATGCTCCGCAGTGCCCGTTTCTTTACAGATATCACAGAGGTCAGACTCTTGTAATTTAAACCTTTTAAAATAGAAAGGAAAACGGCCATAACCTGTAATGGTTTGGTTAACATCAATGTCTCAATAACATAAACTTTTTTTAAGTTTAACAAATTTCATATAGCCTTTATTTCGATCTGACCTTTCCCAATCCTCTCTCCATTTATCATAAATATAATTTTTCATAATAGTCACAGCTTTCCTTGTTGATCCCCCTACATCAATATCACGAGAATTTACATCGGCAATTGCCTCCTTGGCCAGTGCGTCCGCCCTCTCATTTCCAAAATGTCCAACGTGGACCTTCACCCAATTAAACACAATATTTTGATCTTCTCTCAAGTCTTTATATGTTTCTCTGATATCTACCATTAAAGAGCTGTCTTGATCAGGTCGTGAGAGAGCTTGAATAACTTTCAGACTGTCAGCATAAATACGTATATCATATTTCCCTTTAAGAGTCTTCTTAATCCATTTCAGTGAATAAAAAATAACCACTAATGCCGGAAAAGACAGAAGTTACAAATGGTAAACAAATATTTTTCTACAAATATTTCTGGCCGTTGTTCTTCGCGCAGGAATCAAAATGAAAGTTCGTTGTTTACTTGATTGAGAAATTTAAAGAGTACATATTCTTATAAATTTATCGAAGAAATTAAATTTGAATATAGTAAAGAAAAAATAAATTTACACACTTTTGATCACAATACTGCAGTGAAAATTACAAGATGTAGGGTTAAATTCCAGTTATGTAACATCTACCATCAAAGTAAATGTTTGTCTTTTGAAGCATCATAGAATCACTAGAAATTCAGAATGCTTTAACAAAAATTCCTAGCACGGAACTGAATAAACACACAGAAACTTTAAATATTAATTTATCTGACTATGAAAATTATGAATGTAATAATCGTAATATTGACATACTAATTGGATCAGATTACTTTTGGAAAATTGTTTCTAGTAAAACCAAACACTTAAGTTTGTCGATAAATGTTAATAGGTACACTCATGGGATAGTAATTCAATGTCGAGTCACGCATTTATCGTTAAACTTCAAACCATCATTAATTGGAGTTTTAAACGTTGTTCTTAAGAAACGTTTTGATAAAAATCAGTTAACTTGGTCTCACTTAAAAGATATATGGGCATTAACATGCCTAGGTATACAACAGGACTCCTTCTTCTGAATCCACTTCTGATGAAGAAGCCTTCGAAATTTCGAATCAGTTTGACTTTTAAGGAAAGCCGCTATGGAGTACAACTTATTCAGAAACACTATTGTGGTAATTTCTAAAATAATTACTATAATGCTAAGAAAATTTTTGTTCCCTTCTTTCAAAAATCTTATAATGATCCATCCTTTTATGCCGACTATAAATCTGTAATAGAATACTGCAAGTTACGTTTCGTGGAGTCAGGAATTGAACAAAATGATACACGTCAAAATCGTGTTTAATTTGAAAAGGTGCAACGAAAATAAGGATTATTTTAAATGTTTCTTCGCATCCTCCGCATGCTCTAGGTGTAAACGAATAGTGCATTCTAGAACAAAACTTAAACGCATATTTCTTAAACTTAAATGTCGAATTAATCGAATCGCATTTACTGCTGATATTCAAAATGCATCTCTTCAAATTAGTATAGTACAGACTGATCGTTGTGTTGTACGTTTTCTGGGTGCAGACGAATTACGAGATAATGTTTCTGATGCTGAATCCAAAATTCTGTGAATGACCAGACTCCTGTTTTGCATTACTCGCAGTCTTTTTCTTTCAGCTGCTGTATTTAAATTCCGCTTGAACCTTTATTCCACTACGTATCGGAATACTTGTTTTACGTTAAACGAATCGATGTACTTCGACGTTTTCTTGTCAGGAACTTCGAATGAAGAAGAAGCTTTCGGAAGAACTAAAGAAGCAATGAAATTTCGAAAACGGAGGACAAATTCTGAAAACCTGTGGGCTTATTCTGTCGATTCTGAATCTTATTCTGAATCGATGTACTTCGACATTTTCTCGTCAGGAACTTCGAATGAAGAAGCTTTCGGAAGAACTAAAGAAGCAATGAAATTTCGAAAACGGAGGACAAATTCTGAAAACCTGTGGGCTTATTCTGTCTTTGAAACTGGTACATAACACCATACAAATAGTTCTTCAAATGTATTGGGAATGTTATGAGATACTCAAAAGAGCGTTTTAAATTTGACTTAAAAATTCTTAAACTTTGTTTAAAATTCTGCAAACTTACAATAATAAGAAATACAGGAAAAATATGGGACCCAGTGGGTTTCTTTCTCCTTTCATTGTCAGAAATTTTCCAAGAATTGTTGGAACGAGTAATATATTGTAATGAATATTTACCTCAAGCCCTAAAGGAAAACTGGAACAGCTATTGCTCCGAAATAGACCACCTGAAAGAATTTTCATTTGCAAGGAAATTCTTTCGGTGAATGTAGAGATGATTGGAGATACATTGCATTTATACATATTTTCAGTGCCAAGTCTAAAGCTTACGCTGACGAAGCGTATCTCAGATTTCAAGAAGGAAACAACATCTGCACTAGTTTTGTGATGGCTAAAACCAGTTTCTCTGAAGAAACTCATTAATTGTAAAGAGATTAGAATTAATGAATGCAGTGATTGCAAGCGGAATTCATGATTACCTAGAAGATGTATTCAAGGTGACCAATATTTTCTTTGATCAGGCACTTCCCTTATATTGCATGGATAAAAGGGAAGACTAGAGTTTCAAAACCATTTGTGTACAACAGGATAACTCTATTAAAGAACTAAACCGATCCTCAGAATTGCAATCTTTGTACGGAAACGGTCAACCCAGTAGATGTACTCACGAAAGGAAAAAAAAAAAATGTTTCAAAATTATTAAAAGCTGTTAAATGGTTGCAAGGCACCCCATGGCTAATTTTACCAGACTGTTGATGCCCTTAAAGTGATTAAGGCCCTTAAAGCCCTTAAGTGAAGATAATTCAGAAGACTTGTAAACTGAAAAGAAAATTGCCGTACAGTTTTCATTTAATATCACGTCAGTAGTAAAACCATTTCTCAATGTAGAAAAAAAAAGTGAATTGTCAATAATGTATCGAATTACAACCTAGATAAAACACTTTATGCATGATAGAATAAAAATTGGGGAGAAGAAAGAATATGCCAGAGCAGAATTAGAACTATCAGAAGCAGAAATACGGTGAACAGCAAACTGAAGAAACAATTTAAGCACACAACCAAGCAGGCCAATTTAAACAAAAACTATACAGTTTATTCCACAGCCACCGCTCTGCCTAAAGTCGGCAACGCAGTGCAATTTAAAAATATTCATTTACTGATGAGACAAAAATAAATATTTTTGCAAATTAAAAATCTACCTACCGCAACATTATACGAAAAAACTGTTAAATGACAAATTCTTTATAGTATTTTTCACAATAATTTTAATCTAAAACTGTAAATATAATTTTAAAAATCCATGGCGTCATCGAATCGAAACATGTTTTCGTTTCACATGTATTTCCTGAAGAAATCTGAAAAATTAATTTTACTAAGTATTTAATAGTCCAAGCTGCATGCGTTCGTATAAAGGTTAGTAAAGGGTTATCAGAGATTTACGTACAAATCTGTCATAGATAAATCCTAATATTCAACTATGGTATTGAACGATAATGCCATGTATTTGTTTAGAAACTGAAACGAAGTATTTATGAGATTTACTGCACAATCAAGTTTGAATGTTAAGAGTTTTATATTATTCTTCTCAAACATTCTGATATAATTTACATGTCTCAACTGGGTACCAAAACTTGTGTGTGAAAATATTGATCTGCATTTTATTAATAGATGTTGTTTCCTTAAATTTAGTTTTTTACAGTAACATGTCTGTAGTCAATGTGTGCATTGATTTAATTCCGAAAGTTCGCTGATTCTTCAGACCATCAGTATACAAGCAGCAGTAAAAGGAAAACGTAATTATGGAAATAAAGTATTCTACAGCGATTTTAACGCCAAGTCATATAAATAATCAAATCCATAACTTCGAATATCTGAAGCAGTTTAATATCACGGTTTGCCGATTTTCAAAGGCATACTCACTTTCGGTTTTCATGATAATGAAAATAATCTAAATTTGGACTCAAAGCCGTTAAAATCCTAAAATTGTTACAAATCCTTGCCATAAGAATTAGTATCATAATAATGCTTAATTGACTGAACGGAAAAAGTATTCGCTGGCTGCGTACGATTGCTCGCACAGCGTCTAGGTTCAAAAGAATTTGAAGAAAAAAGCACTCGATACGTTTGAAGTAACATCCTAGGTAAGTTCCTTAGAGTTCCACCAGTTTTACACCAATGGTTGCATCATCGAATCACAACACCTCTAAATCAAATTTCGGAACTACGTTCTCGAAAGCGAAAACGAAAAAAGAAATAAATAAAGCGCTAAATCGAAGGGAAGGAACAAGAAAAATTTGCAATTTATTCTAAAGCCACCCCTCTAACTAAAATTGGCATCGCAATTTTATTTAAGGCAAATTCTTTTTATTTGGCAGTAATATTTCATTCCATTTTGTTATTTTAGAATACATATAGTACAAGAATACACGCAAAAACTAGTAAGTAACAACTTTTTTTCATTGTATAATCTCAAAGTGTACATATAATTTTAAACATTCATGGCATCATCGAATCCTACCTGTTACCATGTCAAATGCATTTTATTAAGAAATTTGAAATTTGAAGAACTAAATTTCTGAAGGATTTTACAGTACAGCCTGTATAAGCTGCATCCCTTTGTTTAAAAGTTAATAAATGCTTATCTGAGATTTTCTGAAATAATCGGAAATAAACGCTAATATTGGCCGACATACAAGAAGAATACCTGCATTTGTTAAGAACAGAAACGAAGTATTTGTGAGATACTGCACGAACAAGTCTCAATTTTAATGTTTCCATATTAATCTCTTCAAGTCTAAAATAATTTACGTTACTTAACTAGGTACAGAAAAATGATTCTGACTGTAAAAAAAAAATATCTGCATTTTGTTAAATTTTTTTCCTCTTGAATTTACTTTTTTATTAATCAAATGTTTGTAATCAGTGAGCGCACTGATTTAATGCCGAAATTTTCCGGACACTTCAATCATTATTATACAAACTGCAATAAAGGTAAAACTTATTATGAATATAAAATATTCTATCAACGATTGTAATGCCAGTCAGATAAATAACCAAATCTCAAATCTTTGAATAAGATTTATATCACAGTTTGTAGATTGTCAGAAGCGTTACTCGTGTTTGTTTAAGAGTAATCAAATCAACATAAAACTGGGCTCAGAACCATTAAACCCCAAAATTTCTCTACATTCCTTCTATAAAAATTAATATGACAATAATACTACCTAAATGAAAGTAAAATGTATTGGCAAACCACGAAAGATTGCTTCGAAGGTCTCTTGATTCAGACCATTGGTTTACAGGATTATTGTTTTTTTCGTTCTATGAAATGCTAATTCATAACAGAGTCTGTGAAATCATGAACTTTGCTATGTTGTATCACTGTCTCGGAAGTCTCATATACGAACTATGTCCGCTTGAACTGTGGTGTAAACATTATTCTGAAGCTCAACTCTATGTGAACAGTCAGCCTAAAGTCTAACATTCAAAATTATCTTCAGCTCTTGAAAAAAATGTACCCTTAAAAACTATTTAAGTGTGAACACGAAGAAAGTTTGCTTATAATCGAATAAAAGTTGATTAAGTCATTCTTGTGGTTCATAACGGAAAATATAACTCATATCTAAAGCAATGTCTTGTAGTAAAAATATTTGCTGTTGTTAATAACCCCGCTTGTCTGAATCAGATGAAGCCCAGGAAATTTATTCGTACACTTAATTATATTTAGCTTAAATCGTTAAGACAAATATATACCCGCTGTCAAGATCAATCATGTAACCTAACAGATATAGTGATCAAATAACATGTCCGTTTTTTTATCAGGACAAAGCAGGCTATGGTTTTCTGCCTAAGGATGGGAAGCCTTCGTGGAGGGCCTTTTTAAGGGAAACCAGGTCCTATGCCTCTTGCACAAAGGATATATTATGAAAACGCCCATGAAACTAGCCAGTCCCCCTAAAAGTAAACCCAGGTTGAACTAAAAGTGCTTTTCAAAATTACCGCTTGACCGCTGCTGTAAATTTTTAAATTGTTTTTTTTTTTTTTAGCTAAAGAGTTGAGGGCAGACTGAAACATTCTGACCTCAGTACATATGAGAAAATTCCAATTGTTCTACCAGATAAGCATCCATTTACTTTAATTATTTTGAGATACTATCATTTAAAATATTTGCATGTTGGTTCACACGCATTATAATATCATATTCGACGTAAATTTAATTCAGATAACGGATGTTTGGCCAAAGAACGAATAACACGTTCTTACCCATTTAGTAATGTTGAGACTGATTTTTGTGACTCATTATACATAAAGTTTAAAAATCAGCGAAAGGGAAAACTGAACAAAGTGTACGTGTGCATATTTGTATGTTTAAAGCACGAAAGCTATCCATTTAGATTTTGTGTTTGATCTTACTTCAGATGGCTTTATAGCTTGTTTGAAATGATTTTAAGCATACAGAAGATGTACAACTTTACGGTGCCAGTATCCTATAAAACCGTTCGCTGCTTGCCCTGAACCATTTCTATTGATAATATCTACAGATAAATCATCTTAAACTTGAGACCATTTTTGTGACATAAAATCTGAGCACTTTCAGGTTTCTTTGTTTAATGTGTCAGCAGAAATATAGAATTAAAACAGCTTCTTGAATTACCTGTCTAATGATGCAGAGAATTATTAACAGTGTCAACAACATACTTTTTACTAATAAGTATTAAATATATAAATAAGATTGAAGCTTTTTCATGTAATAAAAGTACTTACTCATATTCATTTATTCTGCGGCTAGGAATTTATTTAGTTTTGAAAATAAAATTACCTTTCAACAATATCCCAACAATTTCACCAAAAGGCTAACAATTAATTACATCTTTTAAATAAAAATGACTCATGAAATCTGAAAATGCTTAATTTTATTATTGAATTTTGAATGCAAATTAACTGAAATCTGAAACAGACTTTGTGAAATAATTTAACGAATACATTGAAGAATTCAATTTTGAACTATTAGATGTCTAAAAATAAACAAAAGATTTTTACTATTCTAAAAATAAAAGCAAAATTTTCACTTGTAAATATTTTGTTCGGATAATTCTTTTTTTAATACCTTGCACACTTTTGGCAATATTTACAAATTAGTAAACAAATTGAAATTCAAACTAAAAAAAGTAATATTAAACTTCTAAACATTTCTTATTTTTTCATAGCAACCATAGGAGGAGAACCTGAGACTATATGGTGAGAATAAGTAGGTTTTATGTTACAACAGCACCTTCAGAGACTTTCACTGGAATGTAAGGAAGTTTACCGGGGATATACTGGAATGTGTCATTAAGCAGTCGACAGCATATGATTAGGAGGTGAAAAGGATATTTCATGATATAGTACGTAGTATTTAAAATCCTGATAATATCCCATATGCAGTCGATGGGACATAGACAGGATGTCCTAAGGATATACTGGTACGTGACATTCAAGGAGGTTAGAACTGGTCCTTGGTGACATTAAGCTCTCGGCAGGATGCGTTTAGGAGGAAACTGGGATATTACGAGATTTCCTGAGGATGTGGTACATAGGAATTTAAATATTAATAACATTCCGCACGCTATCAGTTGGACCTAGATAGGATGTTTTGAGGATATAACGGGATGTGTTTAAGAGGTTTATGTGATATTCTGGGATGTTCTGATTACGTATAAAGTAGGACCTCAGAACCTGATAACATCTTGTACGCTGTCGATGGGACTAAGGATATCCTGAGGATATGCAGGAGTGTGATATTGAGCACACGAGAAGGTGTTTAGGAGCTACGGGGATATACAACGATATACTGAGGATGTGCGCTTATCCCGCGAACAACATCCTCAAGTTATCCCAAGGATGTTTTTGTACCGTGTGGGCAATTATCCTTTTGATGCTTTTCAGAGGAGAAGTTAAAACTTTGAGCTTCCCTGGGCCACATGAAAGAAGATGGGATATTTTGGACTACACAAATAATTTCTGATATCGGTGGCAAATCATGACTCCTTAAATTTGCAAATCACATTTTGGCATAGGTTTAATTGAAAATTCTCGGATTTGTTTAGGTTTGACTCCTGAAAGTTTACGTTTGACTCCTCTTTTTAAATTCAAATAAGGAGAATAAAGAGATAAAGTTACAGGTTTCACTACGTTATTTCTGATTTGTATAAAAAAGCTCATGTGTAGAAAATTTAAGTGAATCCTAGATTTATTAGACGTATATTGAAAGCCATTCCTACCTAACACTAACGATGACTGATGAAAAAAAAAACTTAATAATATACTCAATTAATTTAAAAAGACTTATTAATTTATGATTCTTTTAATGTAATGACAGAAACATAGAATCATTTCGACATTTTGAACATGAAATTTAATTGAAAATTTTGGTTGTCGTTCCAAGAAATAAAATTAATATAATTTTTCCCTTAAATCTGACAAACTAATGCATTAATACCTGGTTTGATTGAAGTGTTTGTAATTCTGAGGATATTTGTTCCATGCTGTGCTTCTAGTTTCACTCTTAGTATGCTTCACTATTGAAACTATATTTTCATATATATATATCCTGTCAAATAATGAACGCATGACTATTCAGTGAGACATATTTATTTCTCGTTAGGCATGATTTATAAAATTCCAGCAAGGAGACGTCAGGAGTTTTTCTCTGAGTTGAATGTCACATAGCAACTCTGCGTATTGTCTTGAAAATCTGTTGGTAATATCTACATCGACTGCAAATAGAGCCGCAAAAATATGCGAAAAATGTTGTTTCTTTGCCAAAAATATTAAAATGTGTTTTCAAATTCTTGGGTCAAACCAGAAAATAAGTCTACGATTTTTTTCAAATTTTAGGGCGTCCACACGGTTGAAATGTCAAGGGCGGGATGAGGGTGAGCCACTTGGCTCAGGTGAACAAGCAGAAGAGGCGCCAAATTAGCTATTGGATCAAAAGTTCAGAAATTTATTTTTAACACTTGGATTTTTAACTTTTAATTTCGTAATATATCAGTGAATATGAAAAGACTTTTGTGCTATTAATAACCCAGTTCAAAAAAAAAAAAAAAAGAAAAGAAAAAGGAAAACTAATAGCATTAATTTATTCTCAAAAGACATGAACTTTCACAGTAGTGTATATAATGTTTACTAATATTAAAATTTGTTATTGAAAGTAGCTTTAAGGAACTAATTACACTTTCTGTAACGAATTTTATAGACTGTAAGGAATTAATTACACTTTGTGTAACGAATTGTATAGACTAAACTTTCATGGAGTGTAGTATTGTCGAGTAGT
This sequence comes from Stegodyphus dumicola, assembly GCF_044657685.1. Classification (NCBI taxonomy): domain Eukaryota; kingdom Metazoa; phylum Arthropoda; class Arachnida; order Araneae; family Eresidae; genus Stegodyphus; species Stegodyphus dumicola. Next base: position 10,963,919 of record NC_140772.1, on the reverse strand, counting down.
AGTTGTTCTTCGCTATCTCTCATTAGTTTGACTTAAGCTCTTTATACTAGTCATCACAAACTTGCCAAAGTCCACTAACTGAACATAGACGGCGACATAACTGCTGAATTTCGCAGTTTCATAAACGACTTCTAGAATAGCATCTGAAGAATAAACAAGGGTGATTTAAAATGAAATGTACCACATTATTAGTTATTGAACTTTTTTTTTTTTCTATAAAATTTTCCAATAAACGAGGCGCGTGAATCGAAGTTTTGGGCTTGTATTCACACTCATGCTGCTGGGGAACTGTATGGATTGTTTCATTTAAAATTACTTCTGAAGCAGATGCTAAAGGATTAAAGAAATGGTTCATTGTTTGCCAACTGGGATGAAAGATATAAGATAGGAAGAAATGCTTTTTAATAATTCTATTTTTTTATATTGAAACAATAAAATAAACGTTTCAGTTTTAGGGGACTAAAAAAGGAGGTTTAAAATTTGAGTGCTTTGTGGATGATTTAAGACAAACTGTTCTGGCTAATATATAATTACGTCATATAATATAATAATATATTATTATATTATATGACGTCTATATATAATTACGTCAAAATCAATTCATATTCGCGAAATTTAACACATAGAAGTTTCTTGAGTTAATTGATGTGGCGTAATAAAACTAAAGATAAAATAGTATCATTAAATCTTGTTAATTTTAAAATTATGCTTTTATTGTCGAGATATCATGAGATTGTTAGGGAAAAAAGTGTCTGACAGCCAAACTATTAGCATATTTAAATTAGATGGCATATAAATTTCTGCTCAAGCTCAAATAAATAACTTTTCGTCGGTGGTGGATAGTTTATTTGAAAGATTCTGTTATTTCATTGATTAATCTATTATAATGATGCTCGCCACACTATCTGCTTTAGGAGCGATGCTTTCGTGGAGGATGTTCTGATATAACTGTGTGATAGTCAATGTACAGAAGACTAAATGAAGTTAATCCGATCACTGCAATAAACTGTTTGAAAAAGTTGGCCATATTACGCCTCGTCCATTTAAGAACTCGAACATTAATGGAAAGACAGAAATTATTACTCAGTAGTTGTTAAGAAGAAATTCCACGATCAAAAATATATGTTTAAGTGCTTAAGAGGAAAGTCGGAAATTTTACTCAACATACCGGAAAGAAATGTTTGTAGAACTGCGTTAAAGGTAAAAAAAAGAAAAGAAAATGAAAGAACTACAAAATTCATTGCACATAAGAGAATTTCAACCAATGACGGAAACATGTTCGTATAAATTTTTAAATGCGAAATGGTTTCAGTATTATTGATTTTAAATTGGCTGTTGAATTAACATGAGATACATCAAACCAAAACATTAAAGACTTATATATGTACTATAAGAATTAGCGTGCAATTCTTTTTCAGGTGGCGAAATAGTTATTAGAGCATAGGCTTAACAAACGGAACTTTTAAACTTTCAAAATCATTTGGAAAAGAATAAAATGTTTCATAAGTTTTAATAAACGCTGAAAACCGTATCAACAATCTTTAATGTGTGTTCTAAAACCACCGCTTTACACCTGTAAGATGCAATGCAGTTTCATTTAAAAGAAAGAGAATGTCTGGAGACTTTCTACAAAATTTCAAAGATTTCCCAACTCTTTATACCTATTGAAGGGAGTAAAATACTGGTGGTCAGTAATTTAACAATAATTTATATTACGTATTAGATCGGATTATTTTGATTTTAAAATTCATTACTTCTTTCAATCAAAGCTTGTATCTACAAATTCGTTTTCAGGCTGAAATCATCCAAACTGGAAGCGCATAGGTGTGGTGTGGTGTATTTAATTATGGCAAAGCACACTAGGGCTATCTGCCTAAGGGGAGGGATGCCTTCGTGGAGGACTTTCTAAGGGAAACTGGCTCGTATACACGTTACACATGGGGAAAACCACGAAAACACCCATGCAGCCAGCCTGTTCGCGGGATTCGAACCTCGGACCGAACTACCAGTGTTCAGCGACTTTACTGCTCGGCCGCTGGAAGCGCATAAATTGACCTAAAACACAAAGAATAAATTTGCCTAGTTTTGCATTTATCACACAATGTAAGTTTGCTCCTCTTTCGTTAAATATTAATAATTAAAACATATATCTTACATCTTTTATATATATATAAAATCTAAAATTTTAAATTAGAAGGAAAAAAAAATATAAAATCCTAAGGAAAAATTTTAAAAGAGTATAAATACAAAACATTTGCAACTATTAAATTTTAGAACGAAGTAAAGTGTAAATTGAAATGTTAATCAAATATGTTGACATTTCTTACAAATACTTTAAACTAAATAAAATACGAATAAATTTAAACTAATGGAAACTAAATAAGTAGTATAAGACAGGTGAAATGCAAATTAATTATTCATTTTAATGCTTCAAATCGACTCGTAAAGGGCGAAAATTTACAACATTAAAATTCGAACTAGAGTATTGCCTCACTATTCGTTGCTTTATTTTTTGAGCACCAACAAATTTTATAGTAAATATAATAATAATAATAAATTGATAATAAGTCGTAAAAATAAAACTAGATACATATAGATAGATATGTATACAACAATGCAGGCACTAACCTGGAATGCAAGCAAGCGTAGTTACAAGGAAAAATATTATGGACATGGAAGCACTATCAATTTTAGGAATTTAAGTCTGAATATCAGGCATTAAACTAAAAGGCTAACTACCTCAAACAACAGCAAAGTTTTAGAATTTTAAAACTTCTTCTCCCTTTGGATATTTAAGCAAAGAAGAGACTTCGTTAAGCATGTTTCCCAGGCGTAGTAAAGACGTCGCAAAGTAATCCGAAGTTCTGCGTTGAGGTGGTGGTAACTTTTATGGCGTCTATTTTTCTGTAATGATAACTTCGTTTCTAAATTAAATAAGAAATTTTTTTTTAATCTACCAAAAACGTTTCCTTGCCGGGTACCCGCTCTATGCAGGCCCATTGCCTGAATGGGTCGGCATCCGCCCAGTAAAATAATGTGCGAATATACTAGTGATTTTTGGGATCTGAGAATCTAGTCCTTCAAATGAAGCCTAGAGAAAGCGCGTTTTATGGGAGCGGTAAATATTGTATTTTATACTTTTTTCGATTGGATTCTGTAGTTACGAAAAAGTTTCAGGCAGCATTTCTTCTGATGGCACCAAATAACTTTAAATAGTTATTACTGGGTTTTCATAACGCTTCATTCTGTAGTCATAGTTAGCACGTTTGAAAAAAAAAAAAAAATCATTCCTAACAAAAAATTTATTTTAACAAATTCTTTTCAAGAAAAATGTTTGCAACATTAGGTTAATCTTTGAAACTCTGTATTATATAATAGACCTTGTAACACTCAGATTAGAGAGAAATATTATCTGTATATTTGTAGAGACGGCTGCGTTTTCGAGCCGTTTAATTTTATACAATAGTGCTTATGCAAAGCTTCGGAATAAAAAACATATTGGAAATAAAGGCTTTAAACTAAACAAAAATTAATTTTAAGAAATGTGTATCGTGCTGTGTGGGAATTAGAAATAAGGCATAAATTGTTTGATAGAGTTCCTAATAAGGAACTCTATCAAACAGTTTATGCAATTAATCTCAATATCATCCATCATCCATCCGTAATGAATGTCAAAGGAGTACTAGACAGAGCGAATTAAACCTGCGATTAAGGTAAAGTTCTCCTCCAAATTTGCTGCAGAAAATCTCAGGGGATAAATCCAAAGGTCTCCCTGTCTGCTATTATTTCACTCTGTAGAAGACTTTCAAATCGATAGTAGTTTCGCGCCCACCAGCGGACGAGCGGTTATGAATGGAAACTGGTCGTTCCGAGTTGTGTTGGATTCCAAGGCGAACGTACTTGCTGCATGTGCATTTTCAAGATTTCCTCCATGTGCAACATGTATACGATTCAGTTTGCCTTAAATCGTCCTCCAACGAAGATATCTTTTCTCTTAGGCAGATAGCCCTAATGTGGTTTGCCTGCTCTTTGGCCGCCCTCCAAATGTACATTTATCGCCTGAGAAGTACGTGCAAGGTCTCCAGGCCCGGCGGGAAACTGCACTGTACAGGTTTGCCCTGGAGCGGGTCAATATCTCGACGGATGGGATGGAGAAGAAATACGATGAAAGGACCACCGAACATCAGTTCCAGGGGAACGACAAGGTGTGGCTCTGGAATCCTAATTGTCCTAAGGATGGTTCTTTTAAATTGCAGTCTCATTGGGAGGGGTCCTATACAGTCCTCAACAGACTGAACGACTTCGTGATACGGATCCATAAGTCCCCCAATTCCAAACTTCATGTCGTTCATTATGAGAAATTAGCCCCATACTATGGCCATAATCCCTATTGCTTCTTATTTTTAGAGGTAGCCATAATTCTTACAGATTAATTTGCCTACATGATTTCTGTGTATAGTGTGTATATAGTTACTTGTGAATAGTGTAAATACTTGATTCTTGTATTTTGTTTACTTTAAATTTTTGTCTTCTTACCTTTTCAATTTGGCTTCTGATATTGTCTACGTAAAACTGCGTAAAGAAGAAGAAATTTCTGTGAGTTTCGTCGCATCAAAATGTCGTGATGCACCCGTGAAAAGAATTACGTTACCTCGTCTTGAATTACTTGGTGCATTACTAGCAGCGCGTTTAGGTTTTGGAGTGAAAAAAATTGCTCGATCAAAAGAAATCCTCGAGAATATTTTATTGACTGAAGCCAAAATATTGCTATGTTGGATTAAAGGTACCAGTACCAAATGGAAATTTTTCATCGCCAACAGTGTTAACGAGATTAGGAAGTTAACACAGCCGAGAGAGTGGTTCTGTTGTTCAACAAAAGAGAACCCAGCAGATGTTATGACGCGTGGTGTTCAAATTGACTTTCTTGTGAACTGTTCCAAATGGTGGTCATGCTGTGTTTTTCTAACATGCTCAGAGATTCCTCATCAGGACTTATCAATTGAGGTAGTTGAAGAAGTTTGTCCAAATGAACTTAAAAAGAACAATGAACTGCATAACGATTCTAACTTAGTTTTAATTGCATGTAATGAACCAAACCTCTTTAATGATATTCTTAATTTGTCTTCTAATTATACTAAACTTATTCGTATTGTAAGTTTCATTTTCAGGTTTATCCATAATCTTAAGAACCCTCAGATAAGGAGGTACGGAGTACTTACTTTAGAAGTTATAAAGGATGCTGAGGTATATATTTTATTTGAGGCCAAAAAAGTGAGTTTGGACAAGAAATAAATCAATTAAAAAGAGGTAAGTGTGTAAACCTCAAAAGTACTAGTGTAGAACTAAAAAAATTGCAAAAATTGGTTGAGTGTCCAGAAGAGAATTTAGCGAGTTTTTATACCACTGAAGGTATACAGTGGAAGTTTATTCGTCCAAAGTCGCCAAATTTCGGCGGAATTTGGGAGGCCGGGGTTAAATCACTTAAAAGTCATTTGAAGAGAGTTATTCGTAATCAGTGTTTAATTTTAGAAGAATTTTTAACTGTTTTAACTGAAATTGAAGGAGTATTGAACTCAAGATCTCTTACTCCAATTTCAGCTGATTACAATAATTTTGAAACTTTGACCCCAGGTCACTTTTTTGTTGGTAGACCTATCACAACTCTAGCTGAGCCAGATTTATCCAACATAAATGAAAACTGACTTTCTAAATGGCAAAGAATCACTAAGTATAAACAAAAAATTTGGAAATTATGGAAACGTGATTATCTTAATAATTTACAAGAACGTCACAGGTGGAAATTTTTAAAAGAAGACGTTCAGTTGGGAACTCTCTTATTAATATAAGGGGAAAATTTGCCTTCAACCAAATGGTTAGTGGGAAGAATAGCTGGGGTTTTTCACGGTAGGAATAACAAAATAAGAGTAGTAACTGTAAGATTGCCTAATCAACATTTGCTGAAACGAAATGTTCGAGATATATGTATACTTCCTGTAGAATGATGGTTTATTTCTATTATAAACTGGTATTTGTTGTAATAATTTGAATGTATATTCTTCAATATTGTGATTTGTTATTGTGAAGTAATTTTTTGTAGTGCCTTTATATTTACATTTATTGAAATAAAAGTTTTGAAATTGTTAATTTCATCGTCGGGAGTGTTTTGTATTAGCTGAGAAATACTTGGCGACAGAGCAGAATCTTGGCTAATAGCGCATGCGCTACCAGAATTGGTGCTGAAATACATTCTGTGAGAAACGATTTTTGCGGTACATTCGAAGTTGCGATTCATATGTTACGCTGTGAAGTGAAACCTAGTGCCAGATTGTCGCTATGGAAAATAAATGTATTGAAAATTAGAGCGTGTTATTTCTGTGTAATGTGTGTCGTGTTATTTTATTATCATATATAGCTATCGACGGGAAATAGAATAAGTCAAATCATACGGTACGTTGTAAATTTTATTTTAAGCTTTTGATGTTGAAGCTAATAGCAAATCAAAGTAATTGTTATAATTTTAAATCAGAAATCTTTTTCTCTTAATAAACGGAGTTGCACTTTTAATATAGTCAACTATCGGGAATTTTGATTTTTCTGGCATTCCCCATTTCGCGAGAATTTCGGATAGTCAAACTTTTTCTACGCTAGTGAAGTAATACTACTTTTATAGTCTAGAATGAAACGCTTTCGCGTTGCTTTTTTGAAGTATTTCCCAATAGTTACACTTAATCCTTCTCATAACAATAAGCATTTTGCACTCTTCACAGGGCTATGTCTGAAATAGTCGAAGCCGTTTATATTTTCTCCCTTCTTTCTGCATGCTCTTGGGCTGTAACTGGAAGCACGCTGGACGTATAGTTGGGAGGTCCGGAGTGTGAATCGGGAGAGATCCTTTCACATTTTTCACCTTCCTGAATCGATATAACCTAATTAACGATATAACCTATATAACGATTATTTGCATTGTTTTAAAAATAATGTTGTTGCGTGCGTGCGGTTTCGTAATAAACTGAATGCGCAAGTCCGATGAAAAGTGAATAAAATTTATTATTATCAAAACAAACAAAACAAAATGGTGAAATTTCCTCAGATATTAATACAATATTTCAAATTCTCACAGTAGTTATGTTTTAAACTATTCAAACGTTCAGTAGACCTTAATTCAAAACAGAGAAAGCTAATCAGATTTCACCACGAATTTGCTACAGTAAACAACAGCAATTTTCTAAAGAAACTGAACTGAGATGTTTTGATCCCGCTTTTATAAGCTTTTTAAATATTCACGAGCATATTCTGGCATTTACTCGATTTTTCCCGAAAAGCAAAAGCATATAATTACGTTATATCTATTTATTAAATCTGCGTGCTCCTCTATTTTTAATTTTTCGGCGTAGTTTTCTCTTCGATTAAGTCTCGTGCTGCATTGCACGGGGATACAAAACAATATTAATTAAATCCATTTAAAAATAGCTAATTCAATATAAAAACCGTAGCAGAATGTAAATGAAGGATATACTAATACTTACTAATTCATTAACATTTCAGACATAATAGAAGAAAAATTTACTTTTATTGAAAATCTAATTTTCACGCTTATCTATCGACTATAAACGGGGTTGCACTTTTAATGTTACGAGCTACGAGTATACCGCAGAAAACTTTTGGGGTGAACAACACGCTCAAAACTACGGTTATGAATCTAAAGTACAGATAGCAATCATATACAATATACTACATATCCACCGCTTTGCCTAAGATTTAGATAAAGCAGTTATTTTAAAATGGTTGTGAAGTGGTGAAGATTTTCTTCCGTGACTGGGGGTATTTAAATATTTTTATAATACATTTGCTTATCAAGAAACTGGTAGATAAAAACTCAATAAAATTTTTTTCAGAATAATCATATTGGATCACTTTATTTTAAGACGCATTCTTCTACAAATCGAAGCCTGTTACCAAAATTCCTATGTCCCAAAAGAAAGAGCAAAAGTTGATGTAACACTGAAAATTAAAAAGTTCCCGGTTTTTTACTGTGACCTGTAAGCTGTCTTCTGATTTGTTCAAAGTTTCTCATGGTTATCAGATACTAGATATTTTAAAGCTATCAGCTATCAATGATTATGTTATAAATGGTAATCATTGGAATGTTATATATTTCTTTAGATAGAAAAGCGAAGTATTTAAAGATTTTTCTATTGTGCAGGCGGAAAAATTCCGCTTTAATATTTTTATGCTAATCTTTGAAGCCCACCAGCGGCCGAGCGGTAAAGTCCGGTCCGAGGATCGAATCCCGCGAACGGGCTGGCTGCATGGGTGTTTTCGGGGTTTTCCCCATGTGTAACATGTATACGAGCCAGTTTCTGTTAGAAAGTCCTCCACGAAAGCATCTCTCCCTTAGGCAGATAGCCTTCGAGGCTTTGCCATAATTAAATAACCTAACCATGTTAATCTTTGTAAGTTGGACTCAATTTACATGTCTCCATATGGTAGGGATAATTAATTGTGATGTTATAAATCGTCATGTAATTTGTTGAATTACTTTTGAGAAGCACTTACTTCAGCGTCTTATAGTGTTCTCTTCTATTATGATGCAGAGTGTAGCATTAAATGTAATTTGTTACTTTCTTCCAGAAGTTTATATAATTATTTTATTTCACATCAGGGCTCCTACTCCTGAGCTTTCCAACTATAGATCTATTATTGTTAATTGGCAAAAGGAGTGATAGTTTTTTACAAAATTATCTCATTTTCTATGATTTATTAAATAAATAATCTATAAGGCATTTCTCCCGCCTTCCTAGCGTGCCTTCGTGGTATAGTGGTTCTGCTCACTGGGCCGGTATTCCAGAGCTCCGTGGTTCGATTCTCGACGAAGGCGATTGCTAATTTTTCCTCTCTCCAGCTCTTTTAATTAACCTATTGTCTCTATAACTATAACTTTAAATATGAAAAATTTTCATGCGTGCAGTTTAGCGATAATTCTTATTCATGTCTGCAGCATATTTAATTTAGTAAAGACATTTCTAACACCATAGTTGAAGGCTGATATGAAAATAATCCGACTGACAGAGGAGAATCTAATATCCTTGATGAAAATAATTTCTAGCAATTTCTCTCCAAGGCTACAAATTTTACCTTAATTGAACTGCCATTACTGAAGTAAGAGTGCAAAATATAACGTAACGCTGAAGTAATATGTGCACAATTATTTTTGTTCAAACGTCAAAGGAAACTGTAGCAAATAAGAGAAAGAGACTTGGCTGTCGTTATTTTAATCTCAAATTTTGTTCGCACATAAAACGTTTCTCAGAAAACGTTGAAAGTTTTCAGAATTTGCTTGTTTTTAGTTTAAATTAAATTATTTAACTAGGTTAAAAATTTTAGAATTATTTGAAAGAAAGGTCATTGTGAGGATTTAATATTTAGCCGTTAATATACTTAAATTACAGAGTGCAATCAGGAAAAATGCCTTTCAGGTACCAAACCATATATTTCAAATGGAAAATAAATATAGAAGTCAGAGTTTTCTTCGCTTATGATACAATTATTATGATTATTGTTTGGTTTCTTTGATGAATAGTTAGTCAGCTAAATTTAAAAGTTATTGGCCCAAACGGGTGTTGGCCAACAAGGGCTATTAGTCTCGAAACGGCATTTTGCGTCGAATCACTATAAACGGCTGTATGACTTTTCCAGTTGTTACCACAAAATATTATCGCCCTGTTGTATATTTAAAGAAATTAAATAATGAAGAATCTGCATGAATGTACGTATGTTTCTCGCATTGTGAAAAAATAACGATAACAAGAGCCATCTAATTTTGAATAACATATTCCTCCAACCGAACATGTGCACTCGGATGGCAAAACCTTGAATTTCAAATTTGTTTTAATGCTTATTTCATACTTTTCAAACTTTAACGAATTTTTTATTAAGAAACTCAACGAGTTGAAAGCAAATAGAGCAACTCACTGTACGGAATAAAATACATTTATCTTCAGCGCGCGAGTCTGTCTATCCGAAAATATTTTTAGTCTTAAGAAGCGTCAGCTCAAATACTCTCTAAACTTGCTTGTATGAGTAAATGACAGAAATGCCCCTTTGGGCGTGATACAAAATCTGTTAGCTTTCAGACTTTATTTCATATTTTGCTTTTGTGAAATCTAAATCAAAACATCTTTTTGTATAACATTTGCACAAATAGATCTTCCCTAACGACAATAAATCTTTGCACGTTCGAATAATTTAAACGCACAGACGAAATTCTTTCCCGCTAATCTCTAAGGCAACTCCTTAATCTCCATTTAGTAAAACAAATGTGTCGAAATCTTTGTAAGAAACATATTTACAACTGTGGCATATAACAGATAATTTACTCTTTGTTCATGTATCATGATTTACGCCAAATAAAATAAAATAATAAATTACTAACCTGCTGTTTATAATTTTCAAATGATGCTTTACGTACAAATTTTTGTAAAACATATATTCGAAATGCAGCATTTTATAGACTAAGACTTCCGCATTTGAGGCATACTAACAAACGATTACAGTTTCATTTAATCAGAAATTCTTGCAGGAAACAAAATAGTGCTTCTAAATGACGAAGCAAATTTTTGTCATATCATTGCAAACACTTTTAAGATAATTATTGTCAGACCGAAAGAAACTTTAATTGGTGATTTCTGCATTTTCTACAGAGTTTGTCCAATAACGTGTATTTGTAATAAAAGTGTGCTTTAAATATCTGAGTAATGCATTCACAATTTTGAGCGCTCGCGTTTGCGGAAAAATGCAGATTTCAGTTATAATGAACTAATAGTAGCTTATGTTAGTTAAATAATAAAATGAATTTTTACGGTTATATAAGACTTATTTGATCCAAACTGTGTTGAAATGTGACTAACTCTTCTTTCTGTTAATTAGACACTGTTCTCTGAAAAATTGACTATGTTTCCTGTGCAAAAATTGTTCTTTTTTAAACGGTTTGTTCAAGAGAAGGAAAATATTTCCTGATTAAAGCAAAACGAGCGCTAACTACAAATCTGAGCAAATACGTTGTCAAATTGCCTTTCAAGAATCTTCGAGTTCTCTTTTACGATTTCAGACTACTTTTTGTTTTAAAAAAAAAAAAAAAAAAAAAAAAAAAAAACCACTTGTCTAGCTACTTGTTTATTTAATACAACATTTCCACGCTGTTTTTTTCGTTTATCTAGGGCTTTTAATTTTCATAGGATTTACTAGATTTACACTGGTGCTTTAGTTTAGTGATAACTCTGCAATGCACAAACTGCAGAATTAACTTCTTTCTTTCCTTAAGAAAAAATGAAATGAACTGACTATTATATTTTACCAACTATCGTTGAAATGAATAGGTTCTAAAGATTTCCAGAAGATCCTATTAAACGATCATAATCTACTTGGCGCGGCTTTCTTCTTTAAATCATAGTTCAAAATCATGCTTACAAAATAACAAATATAACCATATTTTTAAATTACAGTATAACCATATTTTTAAATTACAGACATTTTAAGACTTTTTAACCATCTCATTTTCTAAAGCATTGCTATGTAATTTTTAAGCTAGCATATGGTATGTCGTGTCATGCGTGTTCTAAATTGATACCATCGACAAAACATATCTTTGCCAATGTATAATAATTTAAAACCAAGATTGTAAAATAAGGGATTACGTACCATAAGGACATGCAAATGGCAAAATATTTAAAAAGCATAATATTAAAGTTTAAAACATGCTTACTAATTTTGAAATTAAATGGACATTTTTGCTATTCTTTAGTAACTAAAACCGAATCAAACCATATTTTACTGAAATTATTTTTTTCTAATATTATAACAGTGCTGCTTCATTCATGGACATTCTGTTACTTAGCTTTCAAATCAGATCTATGTATGAAATTTTCATAACTACCGGTGAAGTTTTTTATTAGTGATGGAGAAAATGTCGTTTCACGTAGAAGGCGATCTCAAACTACGTTTCATTATTTGCACAAGCAAACTGTCACCCGTTTCCATTCCTACTTCACATATTGTTAAAAGAAAAATTAAATTATTTGTATGAGAGGAATAATGGTCTCCTGTGCACTATTGGTTGAAAAGTCTGTGGTATTTACACTGCTTAAGAGAAAATCAGCTGAGCTGCCATCCTTTCGCCTGTGTTCACGCCAAGGCCGAACTACCAGTTTGCAGCAGTTTTAGCCGCCCAGCAGCCGCAAGCGCACCAATCAAGCAATTCTGCTCATGAAATACGGGATTGCCAGAAACAGCATTCACGATTTGATTCCGTCTCAGGGAGCGACGGAAAGGATACATTAAACGGATTGTTGAATGTGACTACACGTTTTTCACTCGCAGGAACTACAGCGACCTCCATCATACGGCGTTATAATTTACCTGGCCGAAAGGTCAGGCAGTTTACTGCAGCCATTCAGGCCAATTTGGCCTCTTATCATTCTCGTCTTCAATCTCTGCATTCTCGTGAAGATCTACAAAATTTTACTAGTGATCTTATGGCTACCATTCGAACAGTATGTGATAGTGTTTTGCCTATTCGTACCACTAAGAAGTTATGTACATTAAATTGGTGGAATGCTCAGCTTCGTACTCAACAACAAAAATGTAGAGCTCTTCGACGTCGGCTAAAGCAAGAGCGTCGAAATAATATCAGCTCCAATAATCTGCTTCTTTACCGACAGGAAAGAGCATGTTACAAACAAATGATTATACGTGCCAAATTAACTAGCTGGCGCAAATTTTGTTCTGAGACAACATCTGTTTATGGTATTCATCATAAGATTGCGACCGACAAGCTGTTTAAGCCAGCAACTTTCCATCTTTTACCTACGGTTAGTCCTAATAGTTACCTGACTGAATCAACTCTATCAGAAGTCCTTGACACGGTTTTTTCTACAGATGATAATTCAACTGATTCCTCCTTTCATCAGACTATCATCAAACTTCTAGTCTTCAAACACCAGACGATGTTATTTTTACTACTCAAGAAATTCGGCAAGTCTTACGCCAACTCCCTAATAAGCGCGCACCTGGTCCAGATGGTGTTGACTATCGTATTGTCAAATTGATTATTAGCACCAATCTCAGTCTCTTTCAAAGCCTGTTTAATAAGCGTTTTCAATGGTGGCACTTTTCCTCAATGTTTTAAAATTGGCCAGGTGATCTTATTTTTAAAGAAACACCGTGATCCAGCCCGAGCCGATTCTTATCGCCCTATTTGTTTGTTGTCAGCTTTTCGCAAAACTTTTGAAAAACTTCTTATGGGACGATTGAGATTTCATTTGCACTCAACAAATTATCTGTGTCCTTTTCAATGCGGTTTTCGCACCAAAAGATCAACACTGCATGCTTTAAAGGAAGTTCAAGATACCATCCTGCGCAATAAGTTCTCCGTCCACCACACAGCGTTTATCTCAGTGGATTTAAATTACGCCTTCGATACGCTGTGGTGGCCGGCAGTTCTATATGCATTAAGAGATGCCAAGTGCCCAAGCAATTTATATAATACTCTTGCACATTATCTGTCCGATCGACATTTGATTTCCTATAATGGAGGCCTGGTACATTAGATGTCAGACTCGAGGGTGCCCGCAGGGTTCATGTGCGGACCCCTTTCTCTGGAATGTGACATACAATCTTATCCTTAAGCAGCCATGGCCTGAACATACTACTGTGGTTACCTATGCCGATGATACTGCGTTCATAGTGCGAGGTAGGACTCGTGATCAACTTCAAGCAAACTCACAGGAGACCTGTTCTTTGTTTCAGACTAGATGTGAAGATTTTAAATTGCAAATCTCTGAAGAGAAATCGCAAATTCTGATCATTCTAAGAAGGGTGGTTCTATGACTCGTCAGCCGAGAATAACCATAAATGGCAAGCGTCTTCGTATTAAATGTGAACTTAAATACCTTGGAATTATTTTCGACGACAAACTCAATTGGATTCCCCATGTCTTAGATCTGCTGTGATTGCTCAACGCCTTAAACTTATGAAGGGAATCCAATGGGGCTTAAATCCACATCTTCTTTAAAGTTTTATATGCAACAGTAACTGAAAAGATTGTTTCATATGGTGCTGCAATTTGGGCAGCACCAATGCAAGGACGCAAAGTTCGACATTTAAATAGTATACAGAGACCATTTCTCTTAAATACCACTCGTGCCTTCCGCACATCACCAACGCCCTTGCAGTTGCAGCTGGAATCTTGCCTTTATCTATTGCGGTTGAAAAGGACGCAACTTATCAGTTGATTAGACAACTTGGCTGTTCAGTTCAGTTTGGAGATCACTCTTTCTCCTCCCATGATTAGGAAGCAGCAATAAACAGAGAAGATCAACACCCCTCCCTCTATGGAACGGGAGTTAAAGTTAATCTCAAACCGAGTCATCAAGTTTCTCATGCTGATCTGGTCTTTTGTACTGATGGCTCTAAACTGGAAGCTCAGGTTGGCTGTGCATATATAGCCATACTGCAAGATCAGACAACTCTTCACCAGTGGAAATGTCATCTGTCTTCTTTTAACAGCGTCTTCCAGAGTGAGGCTATTGCTATTCGACAAGCCATACAAACAATCATTAATCATCGATATTCACATTCCTATGTTCTTACCGATAGTCTCTCCACATTGTATGCCATTTCAAATCCTCTGCATTCATCCCCCATTATTGTGGACATTCAAACTAGCTTGTCTCGAGATAAAAATCTACGCATTTGTTTAGAATAGACAAAAGCTCATGTGGGGAACTACGGTAATGAAACTGTCGATAGGCTTGCTAAAGAAGCAGCACAGAATCACGAGATAACACAGACCTTGACGGTTTCACGCCCAGTATCTAATCTAAAGCGTCACTTACTTCTCACAGCCATCTCCTTGTGGCAAAATGCATGAAGTTCGGAGGAAACTGGTCGCCGAGCATTTGCCCATGTCCCTAAAGTAGATTTAGACCGATTAATCATGCCACCACAGCTGATCTTCTACATTACGGGCCATGGGCCTTTTCCCTTATATTTCGAGAGACATGGACTCTCTTCCTCAGCACTCTGTAGTTGTGGACAACTGGGCAATCCAGAACACTATCTAATCGATTGTCCACTTACTACTGAATTCCATATTCCTTTTCCACCAACGGATAGGACTGCCTTTAGTAGTTTTTTGATTAAGCAACGGCATCAAGTCAAAAAGATAGTCCGTTTAATTGACAAACTGATGAATCTGGGACTTGATCTTTGTGCCTTGTAATATCGACTTATGATTCAACTTCTTCAACAGCTTGTATATATTATAACCTATTGTAACGCATCTACTTTTATGCTTTGAAGTGATTGTAACCATTGTAATCTATTGTAATCCATTTGGCTGTTCAGTTCGCTGTGTATAGCAGCAGTCATATATTTGTATATTCTCTCTCAGCATCTTTTTCTAAGTGCAATCAGGTAATATTGTCTATACCAGCTGTCCCTATACCCTATGGTACATTTAATACCAGGTGCTGTTTAATATCTGTATATCTTGCATTTGCCTATTTACCGATGAATAATAATGTTATATTTTGCATATGCACATTTATTATCAAGTGCTGTTAAATATCTGTATATATTGAATTTGCATATTTATGTGTTACATATGTATTGTCCTAATAGTCTCTTTGCTGTCCATAGCAGCTGTCAATGTACTTATGGTACATTTATTACCAGGTGCTGTTAAATATCTGAATATATTGAATTCGCATATTTATCTGTTGCATATCTCCCGTCCTAATAATGTCTTTGCTGTCCATAGCAGCTATCAGTGTACTTATGGTACATTTATTACCAGGTGTTGTTAAATATCTGAATATATTAAATCTGCATATTTACCTATGAATAAAAATGTTATTGTCTTTATTTTTATCTTTTGCCCATGTATTATCATACATATAACTGTCTGTATTCCCTCATAATGCACTATGAGAATATCTACATTGAATGTATTTTGTGATTTTCACTGTATAATAGTATATAATATCTTGGCATATCTAGTTGTGCGTATTAATGATACATTGTTTGCCAGTTGCTGTTAAACATCGCTATACCATATAAGTGCATATTTGGCTATACATTATACTGTTACTGTCTTCTTTTCATCAATTGCCCATGTAATATCATACATTTAATTCTCTGTGTAATAATAACACTGAATGTATTGGGGTCGCTAGAGATTTTCATTGTATAACATATTCAACCATTATCCATTGTTTTAAATATATCCATTGTATTTATACCAACATTGAATGTATTTTGTGTTTTTCACGGTATAATATATGTTCATAATTTGTGGCATACTTAAGTCTATATTTCATTCTTTGCAAATGTATAGTAACACATTTAACTGTATGCATCAATTTATTTGCTGCATAAGGATCACAGGTGTCATGACAATTTTAAATGTATATTTGTGTTTCCAACAATGAATGTATTTTATATTTTCATTATATAGTATTGTATAGTATCTACTGTATCGTATCGATTTGTGGTATTGTTTAATATTGTATAGTATCTTATATCAGTTGGCTTTATACAGGTTAAATATGTTAATTTTTATTCATTATAACCGTTTAATTAGCTTTTGTATTGTATTGTATTATAGTATTGTATAGTATTGTATGGTATCTTATATTAGTTAAGTTTTATACAGGTAACTGCATCAATTTATTTGCTGCATTAGGATCACTGGTGTCATGACAATTTTAAATGTATTTTTGTGTCACCAACACTGAATGTATTTTGTATTTTCATCACTGGTGTCATGACAATTTTAAATATATTTTTGTGTCACTAACACTGAATGTATTTTGTATTTTCCTTGTATAGTATTGTATAGTATCTACTGTATCGTATTGTATTGTGGTATATTATCTACTGTATCGTATTGTATTGTGGTAATGTATAGTATTGTGGAATTGTATAGTATTGTATAGTATCTTATATCAGTTTTAATACAGGTTAAATATGTTAATTTTTTTTGTATTGTATTGTATTGTAATATTGTATAGTATTGTATGGTATCCTATATTCGTTAACTTTTATGCAGGTTAAATATGTTATTTTTAATCCTCATAATCGTATAATTAGCCTTATTGCATATTTTTCCCACAATACCACGTGATCAATTGTATTGTATCGCTATTGCATTCTATTACTAAGTGTGGTACGAGTCCTGTACCGTAATTGGTAGTAACCAATGTATCGACCTTTGTATATCTTAAACACAGTTGCATGCTAAGTATATTTTGTATAACATATTCCTTTTTCCTAACTATTGTTGTACTATAGGGATTGAATGCGTATCGAGATCAAATTATATTGTACGCTACCTACTTCTTCTGTATCACATCATTACCTGCGGTATTCTAACATGACTTTGTTATAGCGAATATCTAGTTTATTACACTGAATTTCAATATGTTGCTTTGTCAAATATATGTACTTGGCTATGCAATGTATCCCGATCCAGTTGTTAGTCTTTTGAATTCAGTCGAATTCTGAATGCTTTACGCATTTCCCATGCATCAGTACTTCCAGTCACACACTGATGGCTATTGTATTCTTATATTTTTATTTCTTTTGGTATATCCTCTGTGTATTGCTGTAATCATTTACATTCATTATGTCACTATGTTCTCTGTTTTTATATTACATTGTCATTAAGTCTAATTCTACTGTCTATATTTTACTCATTGTATATTATTGGGCTGCCCAACATCAGACTGTACTTTAGCTTATGTATATTCTATATTTGTGTGTATTACAACTTTGTAAAATGTTTGCTTATTGTCGAAACTCGCCCTTGTTTGGCCCTGTATGCTTTTGTTATTTTATTTAATAAATGTGGGGCCTGGGCGGTTGTTGGGACTGTCTTTCGTGGGCATTTGGTCTGTTGGACTGCCCTCGAGTTGAATTTGGCTGTGAGTTTGGGCGCCCGGTGCGTGGCGTATTGTGATTCCTCTTTAGGCTCTAGATATAGGTAGACGTGGTGCTATACCGATTAACCTTTTGGTAAAGGGACAGTTCCCACGTCCTCCGTTGCTTATCGCTTATCATGAAATACTCATTTATATCGTTCCTTTTTTTTTTTTTTTTTTTGTATCACACGCGCGATACAACGTAGGGCCTTTTCTTATCTCTGTAAGATAACAACTTGCCAGCAGTTTCTTTTTATATTTACGGAAATCTGTGGTGTTGTTATTTAACCAACAAATGCGGCACGTTTGCTTGATATTATGTATTGGGTGTTAAACATCAACAGTCATACTATTAAAATATGCATTGTCTGTAGTTATATATCGGACATAACTTGAAAAGGGAACAGTCGAAAGCTCGCTACAGCAATAATAGATATAATACAGCAATAATAATATTATAATATGTAAAATCAGCATCTTAAAAAATATTTATGCGAATATGCTAATATTTGCATAAATTCAGTATCACATAAAATCGTGTGAACATTTAGAATTCACAAAACGGAAACTTTACTTAGGTCGTCACTTTCTCACTTTATACTTTTCTCAAGGCCTTCACCTCAGGGCATACAGCGCACGTGCCCATAAATTTAAAACTGTAAAACAGAATTAATATTTAACTCTATCGCTAACCTTATTAACAGCTTTCAACCTGGACATATGCACTAAATCAATGTTTTAAGAATCAGATTTTCAAAACGAAATAAACGGCATCGCTTTCTACATCACTCTATCCATCCCTCATGGTAAAAAGATTATGCATGCTGACGATTGACGAAATGTTTATAACGGGCATAGCCAACATCGTCTCGAAGAATAAGGCCTGAGCACGAGCGGCTGACTGGTAAGTGCCGTTACGAGCAGAAGTTTGATGGAAAAGTGTGTGTGTGTGTGTGTGATTATGGCAAAGCCTCGTGGGCTATCTGCCTAAAGGGAGGGATGCCTTTCGTGGAGGACTTTCTAAGGGAAACTGGCTCGTATACACGTTACACATGGGGAAATCCACGAAAACGCCCATGCAGCCAGCCCGTTCGCGGGATTCGAACCTCGGACCGAACTACCAGTGTTCAGCGACTTTACCGCTCGGCCGCTGGTGGGCCGTTTGATGGAAAAGAGCGAAAGCTTCTTCAGCAATAGTTCAGCGATGAATCTATAAACAGCGCGTTTTTATTATACTCTAGCTTTCTAAATTCGTATTGCGTTCACAGTCTAGTTTTAAATTCACATTTTCGATTTGTGGAAAGTTCAGAAATTATAAACAACTAAAAATGTATATACTTTTTACAGTTTTTTGTCCATATCCACAAAAATTTACTTCTCAAGAAGTCCATGTGTGAGTAGTCAAAAGGAAATATAAAAATAAATTCTAAATAATAATGAATTAATTTTAATTAATGATAACTATGTATATAATTTAAATAGTAATAAATAATGATAAATATGCCCCGAAAATTAATGAACAAGTAAAGAGTCAATGAGAAAACTAATGATATTTAGTATGATTTCGGACATGATGCCACAAAATCTAGGGTAAAATAACAGTAAATGTAATAGGGTAAAATAACAGTAAATGTAATTTTGTTGTTGTTATTACGTATATTTTTCATACATATATTTCGGTCAAAATTATTAAAATATTGTATGGGGAACACATAAAATCAAACACTAAAAATTTTAATTGAGTAAATGCGAAGAGGTTTGAACAGTAAGTATGTTTAAAAGGTCTAGTCAATTTGATTTTTAATTGAAGATATTTTCAGAATTTCTTCTAAGAATTTATGAAATTATCATTTCAAATGGAAAACAAATTAATATAAAACTCCCACTGCAAAGGATTTGTAAACACAAAATTAAAAAAATAAAATTTCATGACAAGTACAAGACTTAAAACGCATTCTAAATTATATGAAGATTTTACTTTTATTGTCGAATTTTTATAAATGAATCTTTACTTAAGTGTGAAAACATTCTAAATTGTTTTAATTAAGCAGTTCAGAATATCAATAAATTTCAACAGACTGCTCTATTCAGCATGAAATTAAAAGTATGTTTCTTTTTTAAGTTTTTTATCTTTTTAAGTTTTAGTCCTTTAAGTTTCTTTTATGTTTCTTTTAAGTTTTTTATCTGGCGAAATATTAGAGAAAATTTTGCATTAAGATTATGCGTTATATTTATACATTCATACAATTGTGATGCAGTGTTTCTGATGTATATCGCTTAAATTTCACAGTAAAGCCTGTTAATCTCGCTTTTTGATTTAAATGCTTTTGATTTAATTCGGTACTTATTTCATTTCAGGTAATTTTAAAAGAAGAACTCGATATAATTATTAACGATTAAAGGCATGAAATTAAACTATAATCAAACGGTTGGAACTGTTACTGAATCTGCTAGAAGATCTGATAGGCGTTAACCTCTATGTTTTAGAGACTTGTCCCTATAATCTTATTTTTTTTTTTAATATATAGGGATTATTTTAAGATTTTTCTGCAGAGCGTCGTCTCCTGAGGCATTTCTTGTTAAATAATAGAACATATACTACAGTTTTACATATAATTTAACTTAAATTATTTACATATGAGAAAAAATCGTGAATGTATATTTCTTCCCTCTTGCCATCGTTAAGAAATGCATGCCCCGGATAATGCATTCGTGAATCAAATATTGTCTTTTCTATTCGGAAAATGTTCGTTCACAGAGCATAAATAAGGAGATGAATATTGTTTAGAAGTACTAATCAACGTTTTATCAATGCAATCATAAAGGGAATGCCACTGATTTCGTCCATGATCAGTCTAACGCACAATATCATGGAGTTATAATCTAAGTTAATACATATTTTGCCTACATAAAGCTTAGCAGTAAGGAAGTGTCTAGCACCCCGATATAAAAATTATTATTTCTCTATCGTGAACGAGTACTGAAGATTCGAATTCAAATATTAAATTTTGTTGAACATTTGAAGACATATCTTAATCTTGCAAACTTCCATACCATGAAGCATTTAAAAAAAAAAGATATGTCCTAACAGTATGTTTTAATTCGTAAATACTTCCTTTAAAAGTTCCAAACATGTTGTATTGCTGTTCATAATATTTTGCAAGTCAAAAAAATTTAAACCGTCCGAAAACTCAGGAATTTAATTTTTCATGATCAAGAAGGCAAATCAGCACTTAGATGAAATAAATTAGTGTTACCTCAGAAATACTTTTATTAGTATTGGGATCGGGAGAATACAGAAATTTGGTTCTACTACTTTTGCAGTTATGTTTATGTTTAACTCATTATTAAAAAAGCAAATTAGTAATATAATTTGCCGCTATTATGTAAATGGAACCCTATTCGTTTAATTCATTTTATATACACATCTATTATTAATAGAGTTATGTAAATATAGTCAGTACGCGTTTGATTTATTCCAAAACGTAAAGCTGTGCTTTCTTCAGCAAGTGAAATATTTCCAGAAAGGTAAATTACAATTTTTTTTCCATATACGACATTATCTCCATTGGATTAAGGTTCGTTTGACATTGAAAGTGATCTTGAGATATAATTTTTCGTAATTACTTATGTATGCTTCTAGCTTTAAATGTACCACTAGCCTTGAGAATTTAAAGCCTACTGATGATTACTAGAATTATCATTCCTCATTTCAGTAATGATTGGCAGTTCTTAATTGAAATACCGAAATTAGCCTTCAAAGTAAACACAGAAAACTATATTAGGAATCCCAATTTATATTTGAAAAAAAAAATGAATAGTAATTGCTACTGCTATTTAACAGAGGTATTTGATAAATCACTTCGTTTAGCGTTTAGCTTCATCTAAATTTCTGAGTGAAACGTAGTTCTATTCCATATCTAGCCTAATCTCCTTTTTCGTAAAAGCTTCCAAAACTCTGAAATTAATTTTAAGTCAGTTCTAAAACCGTTCTGATTTAAGTATATTATTTTTGAAAGAAAAGTCGAGTTTAAAATTTTTGAATTTGGTTATGATTTTCGCCCATTTCAAATTAATTGAATTTTCTTCACTCACGTTGCAAATCAGTGCTCCGAAACCTACTGCGAGCATATCTTGAAGTGAGGAAAAATTTACGAAAGGCTCCTCAAACTACACGAGACAACAAATATTCATGTACAATGAGTCCCGGAGCACTGCGACATCACAGAAAATGAACAGGCGGGTAGAATCTCCAAGGATGGATGCTCAATACCTCAGGGCCAACCCACCCTCTAGCTTAGAGAACCATATGCAACAAAATTACATTGACAGTCAAGAAGACCATGGACGACGCGTGGTTCGTTTGTTCGTTCCGACCAAGCATCCGTCCTAAGGTGAAGCCAATCGGAATTAATATCTGATCAGCGGAGGTCAAATCTACTTGTACAACCAGCAGCCACCATAACTAGCTGGATTGCCAGATCAGGGACGCTTATTTTGTATCAGCCAAAGTAAATTGTTACAAAAATTAAAGAATATTTATCAATGACATCTTTGCACTTTGTGCGACATATGCACAAATGATATATTACATAATCAAAATTTGCAGACGAGAGCTAAGCAGTTACAACTGCTGCCTTCAACCATATTTATAAAAAAATACAAGTTTGAAAGTTATTAGAAACGTCTTAGAATCATGAAGTCTTGAACTCATATTTTGTTCCAAATTTTATTTTGTTCTTAGCTAGTTGGGAACGACCACACAATTGAATCCCTGTCAACGCCATTAGATCATAATTACATGAAAAATGTGGTCCCTATTTAAATTCATTTTTCATAAGTTCGTTAGCCTAAACTCCAACACAATAATAAACGATTAACAAGTTATCAAATTTCATTATTCATAGTTAATACGAAAAACAGAGTAGTAAAATTTAATTCAAAGAACATTATCTATTTACAATGATTCTTATCTATTTAAATCAATTCTTATCAAGGCAATAACTTACCTTAATTATAGAATAAATGCCCAAGTAATTAACATATTCCAATTTGAAATACAATTATTCTCAAAAACCTAAGAAAAGAAAAACAAGCAAAAAATATAGCAATAACATTTAGTTTGCTATTTTAAGACATAGGACATAGCCTTTAACTGAGAACGTAACTCTTTCTTAAAAACAGGGCAACCATAACAATTAAAAGTGGGACAAATATTGTATTGTATATGCGTTTCTAAATTTGTTAAAACAGTTAATACAAGATGAAACCTTTTTACAGTTCGGAACGCATGCATATGAGAGCAAAATAAAAAATTTGTACAATTTCGAATATGGTGGCCAAAAGCCTGGCAACCATAGCCTCTTACAATTCGAATATATTTACGAAAACGACAAGAATGGAATCCGACATAAACGCAACCCTTATGACCCAGTAATGTCAAAGACTGCTTGTCTATTTGTAGAATGAAATTTTTACTATTCTCTGTGCATTTAAAGCTTGTGACAAAATTTAAATTTAAATTAGTATCTCTCGGCAAGAGCGCCTTACAAGCATCTTTGATAGCAGCCTCAGTTACATTAATAGGAACTCCAAATAAAATAATTCTATCGATTTGGATACACGTTCCGAAATATTGGCATCTGCAGAAAATGATATCAAATGTTTAAGCTGTTCTTGATGCTCCTGCGTATCACATCCTATCAGAAGAACCTTTGAATGAAGCGTGGTATAGGATGAGGAATGATAATAAAAAGATCTTTTCCCAGCAATCTGCGCCTAGATATAGTTATGGAAATCTTCAGCATGACCACGATGTCCTTCTGACCCATCTCCATTAAATCGGCATTGTGAACTCCCCCACATGCCCTCTGCATAACTCAGGAGAACAGAACATTGATCTTCTCCGCACCTGCAGCTCTCTGGAGGTAAAAACCCGAGAAGATACAATAGAAGGATTCGTACGGATGATGTGGCGTTAGATAGCTGACCTGCAACTGTCTGAAGCACACATTTGGCAACTAAAAAAATTCAAAAGACAACCCAGCTACAAAATAAAGCAATGATCTACTACAACGATGGTGAAGCTTTTTTGAGAAGTGTGACAAATTTTGTTCATTATTTTTTTGAATACAATATTTATGATTTTCTCGAATTTCTTTATATATATATATATATATATATATATATATTAAAAAAAAAAAAAAAAAAAAAAAAAAAAAAAACACCTTTTTTTGTTTAGCTTAAATGCTTTGTTCTGTCTCATTGGTTTTGTAACTTGAAACTTGTTGATCAAAATTGTGAGAGCACCTATGGGTCTAAACTTGTGGGGTAGTAAGGATACTAATAAATTTGGAAACATCGAAAATTTGTTAACAGAAAACTTAACAGTTGACCCTTTCGTTTTCGCTCTAACTTTTAATATCTTCTAAAAATTATTACTTTTCTTTTTGTTTGTATAATTTTTACATTTCCAAGTAATGATCAGATTCCAAAGCATTTCAGATTTCTTTTGAAATACATCTGACATGACAACAGGTTTCGATTCGATTGTGTCATGGATTATTAAAATTATATTGAGTTTCAGTTTGCAATATTTAGAACACGAAGTACAAGCAATTTGTTACGGACTATTTTTTTCGTATACTTTTGCGTTTCATGTATTTCAAAATTGCAAA
This sequence comes from Stegodyphus dumicola, assembly GCF_044657685.1. Lineage (NCBI taxonomy): Eukaryota > Metazoa > Arthropoda > Arachnida > Araneae > Eresidae > Stegodyphus > Stegodyphus dumicola. The sequence goes on along the minus strand of NC_140772.1, from coordinate 10,939,264 downwards.
TATCAGTAGAATTGAACAGGCATACTTAACACTTGTTAAATAAAACTGTTTTGCGTATTTTAGGCAGAGCGGTGAGTTTCAAATAAATTGAAAATCTGATGTTTTTACTGTTTCCTTCTTTTCTTTTTTCATGTTCTTGTTCAACGCAAAATATTTTAGGAAACATTTGGGAAATTTGAATAAAAGCGTGTGTTTCGAAGACTGTGCACTTGACGTAAAATTGAGTGAATAAAGAAATTCTGAATTCCTTACCTAGAGACGCATTCACTGATGTTTCATTCAGGAGCTCCTTTGTAAAACCCTTACAGGAAGTTTTTACTATTTAAAGTATTTAAATAATTGCTTATAAACTACTTTCAAATATGAAAGTTTAGCAGTTAGTGTTCTAAGCCTAACGTCTTAATTATCAATATAGTTTTTCTAGATATTTTTTTACAATTTTAACCTTCCCGAATATCCGTCCTTTTTCTTTCTGCGATTCGACCTGCAGCAAACTACCGGTGTTCCGCAATTTACCGCTCCGCTGTTGATCGGTCCCCCACTATAAGTAAAAAAGAAGTAGCATTTAATTTTCACCTGCTTAAATAATACAGGAAGCTGCATATATACCGTGGCAAATAATAAAAGAAACAGAAACACTCAGATACTCGCTTGAATGTAGGCGTTCAGCAGTTGTAGCATGCAGGCTGGTTTTTCTTTAAAGCTTTAATCAAAAGGAGTGCAATCTTTTACCTTCCCTGGGCCATACACTAATGAAGATAAGATATGTTTGGCTACACAACTATTTTCTATCAGTAAAGACAAGTCGTGAACTCTTAAATAAGTGAATCGCATAACTGGGAATTGCAAAAAACGTTTTCAAGGAAGTTGCTATACATATTATGGTGCATGTGGAATTTGTGGAACGCTTGAAGGCAGAGAAAAAGAGTTATATTTTTTATGTGTGCGGTGTATATTTAGTTCTTTTCCGAAATGTAGTAACAAAACAATAGACACCAGTTATAACCTTATCTATTAAAAAATAAAATGTATGTCATTTTTTTAACTTGTTGCACACAGTGTAAAAACAAGATTCAACTCATGCGAAGTACTAATAATATGTTTAATTCTTTCTTTGAAATTTTAAAAATTCCATAATAAATGTCAATCGATCCCGATAGATAACATGATTATATGTAAATGCATCTTTGTGAATCTATTGGCGCATAAATTGAACACGATACTGTTCTACTCGAATACGGTTTGCGAAGCCTCTCCTACACAAACGCTGCTTTCACTCACTCGTAACAGAGTGAGTGAAATTAAAACAAATAAGTATTTTTTTATTCTCAAATAATAGCTGAGAACTAATTTTTACGTTTTAGCAAAAATCTAAAAATCTTATATGCATCGATTAAATTGTTGATACATTCATCTGCATTCGATATTCATACGGATATTTATTTTCAACTTCAAATACAAAATTATCATTTTCTTTGTATTTGAAGGATTCTTGATTTTGAATGGTGTATTTCGTGTCAAAAGAAATAAATAAATAAAATTCCAAATTTTTATTCATGTGAGAGGTTTATTTAAGCAATAAAGCACTTGAAAATTCAAAAATAATTAAGTAATTTTTAAAAACATTAAAATTTGCTTATAAGCAGTAATCCTAATTAGGTACTAATTTATTTCCTTTTAGTGCTTGAGGGAGTATTTTTTACTTAAGCAGTAATTCTCTTGTGTGGCACCTTTGTAAAATGATCCCATTCTGCATCTCTTTGTGGTAGTATAACGGAAATTTTAATTCCGCTGGATGTTTCTCTTCAAAAGCATGGGAAATTTGAAATATTTGATCAACGTATATTTGCTTTCCTTTGAGAACCGTGATCATAAGTATAATTTTCTATAACCAGAAAATATCTTATCAATTTTAACAGTAGCTTTACATAATTAGGAAATATTTATTCTGAACGAAGTAAGATTATTAATTCGAAAAATTGTAATTACAGTGCATCGCTTTAGCCCTTCATTCTAACTACGAAAATATGTCAGTTCGCTGAAATCCTATTAAATCATCACTATAATGGAAATGATTTCATTTGAGATATAAGGAGAAAAAACTCTATTTTATTATTTACGACTTTCTTTCTGAATTTGAAGTGGAAAGCGTTCTTGAATTTAATGAATGGATATTAGATAAAATACCCGTTTGGGAATGGGATATAATATCTGTTTGGGAATAGGTATGTGAGAAAATATCCATTCCGAAATAATTTAGGAATAGCTGCAATGCGTTTCCATTGTAATAACTGTGAAGATTTTATTGCGAAGATGGATTGGTGGATTTCCAAACAGGGGTTGGACGGGTTGAACATAATTTTGTTGTTGGATAAAGAAATTCTGTAGAGGCAATATTTGATTCACACATTTTTACGAGTACAATATTCATCCCACAGTTTATAAAAGCTTGACTAGTCTAAATAGGTAATATGCGGCAGCCATCTCCTTAAAATAATACCCACTTATTATTAAGTTCCTAAATTTATTTGTGCTAAAAACATCGTTGAAAGACCTTCATCTTTAAAACAGGAAAATGCAACAACAGTCACTAACTATGACACCTTTACTACTAATATTTCGGGGTGCTGTGCTAAAACTTCTTTATGACTGTGCATGGCTTCAGTTCCATTTTTAACAATGTCATTTGAAAATGCCCACTATAGTAACTTTATCTTCTACAAACCGATCAAACTGAGTAAAAGTTCTAAACTTAACTGAATTCTATTCACTCGCATTACAAAGGTCCGAAACGCATCGGGAAATAACAAACAACAGTGGTAGCTCATCTTCTAAGAAAGTGGTGTTGTGGTGTAATTAATTATGGCTAAGCACACGAGGGGTTTCTGGGTAAAGGGAGGGATGCCTTCGCATACTACTAAGAGAAGAGTGATCTTAAATGTATGTTAATAACCACCACTTAGCCTCAAAGAGACAAAGCGGTTTCGTTTAAAAATGAGCCCTTAAAGCCAAGTTCTGAAAATTCCCTAAAAATTTTCAGAATTTATACCATGGAAGAAGATGAAAAAACTGGTGGTCATCAATTTTGAATTAATTCATATTAGGTACGAGATTGGATAATATTTGAATTTAAATTCATTATTTCTTCTTATAAGTTAAAACTTAAAATCAGAAAATAAAAGAATATGGTATCCTACAAAACGTGTTTAAAAGGAATTTGAAAATAAAACATTAAGATTATTAAATTTTAGAAAGAAGTAAAATGTAAATTGAAATTTTAGAATATACTGAAAGTATTTAAAACATTTGAAATTAAAAACTATGAAAATGCAAATTAATTATTCATAGTTTTATGCTTCAAATCGACGCTTCAAGGGATATAACTTAAAACATTAAAGTTCAAACAAATAATGAGTACCTCCTAATTTTTTGTTGCGCTTGACATTTTGAGCATCAACAAATTAAAACAAAAATAAATTTTAAAAAAAATCTGAAAGATTTCAGATTTTATATTATTCTAAACGTGAGTTTTCTTCATTTACACACACATACAAGTTTCGGGAGCATTTCGGCTAATGTCCCTTTGGGAAAAACATATTTGCAAGCAGCATATTTTTAGAAATTCCGATAGACACTCTCGTGAGCAGCAGATAAAAATATTATTTTCTCTACAACGCTACTCACTCTGAAATTGTTGAGTTAAAATTCGTTAACGTTTTACAAAATGTGAAATTGACAATAAAACAATTTCTAAATCCGGGCTTCCACGTGCCCATATTCAGAGGAAAGTCTACGCTATTCAAAATTTGATGGCTCTAAATACCGTTGTTTTTTCAGTGTGAGAACATACATAAATACATGCAGGCTCTTCCTTATTTAAGTTCTTAAATATAATTCATGGCGATAATATTTGGTGGCAACAATTTGAAAAGTGAAACGGACATTGATAGTCCATACAGTTACACTCTATACATTTATAGTCCTACATATAAGTTTATGTTATCAAAAGAAAAACTTCAGATTTCTGGAACATTCCACAAAAATAGTCGTACAACTTTCCCCAGCATCACAGAGTAGAGTCAGTCGCCACTTGAAACTACGGTGGCAGCCTTTGTATCAGGAATTCGATACACTTCAGGCCACTTGGAGAGGAAATCAATGACAAAAGGGATGCATTTGTTGTCATCAGCTATTCGTGGCAGAGATCCCAGCATGTCAGAGACAATGTGTTCAAAAGGCGCTACTACACTGTAACGTTGCCGCTTTCATCGGCTGCGTTTCATTAGTCCTCTCCGACCTGCTCACATATCGCATGATCGGCACCAGTTTTGCACGTCAGTTCCTGCATTACTCCAGTAGAACCGTTTCGAACTTTTATGTACAAAGTTTTCGTTATTCCGAGGTGACCTCCTGTTGGACTGCTATGCAATTTTTTAAGCAAGTGTAGCGATCCAGGATCTTGGAAGCACCAGCCGCATCGGTATGCCTTCCCATCATTTAAGTCAAATTTCTGGTACACAAAAACATTTCGAATATGGTGTGAGTCCCAAAGAGCGCAATACTGTTTTGTTATACATATATTATTAGTATATGGCATTAACAATCATTAAAAAAAGCCTCTATTTTGCACATATTTCTTTTCTTTCCCTTTTTTTTTTTTTTTTTGTTCAAAGGGTAAAAACAAACTAAAAAATGATAAATAGGTGCTCTGAATCATAGATTTTTGAAAAGGGTTTTAGATAGAAATGTGCCGGCGGGTAGGTATTATATTTAAAGTTTCTATTAAATCGATTAGGAGTTTAATGCTGCCTCCTTCCAGCTGGTCTTTCTTGACTTCTTCGTCCCTCCAATGGTCTCGGTCACGCGATGTTAAATTCGTAACTTGACGTACAAACGGATTAAGCAGCTCAGATTTCGTTTCGATCCTCGGGAAACATCGACAGTTTTCTGGGCAGGGTCTTCTAGACAAGGCATCGAGCTTTCCATGTGATGATCCCTTCCTTTTACGGATATTTATGTCATACTCTTAGATTCTCAACATCCGCACGGCTACTTGGCCACCTGACTATTAGATTCGGGATTCTTGAAATTCAAGAGCCAGGTTAACATTGCATGTTCTGTTCCGGAGCAAGAATTTCTACCGAAATAAAATTCAAATTTTAAACTCTCCTTTTTTTTCTTACATGCATTTCACCTTGAGATGTGCTCCTTTAATCTTCTGATTTCACTCAGTCGACATCTTTATTGAAAAAATTATTCTTAGGAGATATATCAATAGACGAAAATCAGATTAAAAAGAGACAGACGAAAATCAGTCATCACCGCCGCTTGAATTTTCTAGCCACGTTTAATTTATAAGTGAATTACAACAAACGGAAATCAATTCATCAATTCATATAAGAAATTTCATTGTTACAAAATGTAATGGGCGTGGTAAACGTGTAACAATTCTAAGAAGAAAATGCATTAATATTTTTCTTATAATAGAAAATTTATCTCAAATTTGTTCTTGCAGATATTGGAAAAAGTTTTCCTTTAAGTTGTTTACAGGTGTAATAGTTCCGCCGATTACACCTGAATCACCACTTTTTACTCAAACACAGTGCAATATTCGCTTAAAATCGACAGTCAATGAACATAGAGGTCTCTTTAAATGCTATGCGAAGCATCCATCTCATGCACGTTGAAATGAGCTACAAAACATAATCGAATCATAATCTTTACCAGTTCCGTAACTTTCTAATGTAAATTGATATTTGAATTTTGGGACTCCAGGTAAATTTCATGATTCTGTATGCTTTTCCAAAAATCTGTATGATGACTAACCTTTCTTATAAATTCTCTCCAAAAGAATTATCAACAAATTGCTTTTATATTTTATTTCTGCAACTTCATTGAAGATGTTTCGAAATAATTTAAAGTATTTCATTGTGCAAATATCAAGCGGATTCATTTTGGATTGAGCTAAAAAAAATCATTCGCAATGTAGCAATGAAATAGTGCACCTTAGTCTGAATTACAATTTCATCCTGAACATAAGGCACTCGCTTTTTACTCTTCCGCATAGATGGTTTGCTGTCGGCGGCTTTCTTCTTATTACAAATCTATCAAAAATGCAAACATTTTTAAATAGGCACATATAAATGTGCCAAGTTGTTTGAGGCCGTAATATATTTACTGAAAATAAAATAAAGATTTAATTTGCCTCGGCTGCCAGTTTTCTATTCATTACAGATTAGCATTGTACTCAATTAAAATTCTTGCTCTTTTTTACGGATTCAACCTTCGACGACCAATACCATGAGTATGGCAAAGTCCTTTTTTATTACATATATATGTTGTCATATATTAATATATTACATATAGACATGTAGAGAGCAAGAGAGGAGTAGAGAGAGGGGGATGATTAGCATGTACATAAATATCCTCTCTTTGAGCAGCAACACGTACCCATAAATCCTGAGAAAGGAATTTTGAAGTATTTTAATAGTAAAAGAATATTGACGTGACACTGATGTAACAGAGATGAATGCGCGTAACGTTAAATAAATTTTTTGCAGACATTTGAACATTCCAAAAGATAAAATTAACTTTTATTTCCAAGTCGCAGTCATTTCATAAAATAATCTACAAGCACAAAGAAGCATTATTTAATCTTACATTTCAAACATAATTAACGCATAACTCACACATGATTAATATAGTGATGTCACAATTCAAACATAATTAACAGCTGATTAACACATTGATCTCACTATCCAAATATAATTTAGTTAAAGCATATATTGCTCAAACGCATTAAGATATGTTTTACATATCATTTTCTTCTGATAATATATTATTGTGTGGGTACGGGTTCGTAATAGATTGAATACACTCAGGTACAATGATAGGTAGATAAAAGTTATTTTACCAAAAGAAACACCTCAGTATTCTGGAAGTTTCCAAAAAACATAGCAGTACAACTCTTCACAGTATCACAGAGTATAGTCAGTATTTAAACTAAGACTGTTAAACACAAAGTAATGCAAAGCGCATTTAACTTAAAATCGTCAGTCACTGACTGAGCACAGCGGTTCCTTTAAAAGCTATGCGAAATATCCATCTCATGCCCGTTGAATGAGCTATAAAACATAACCCTGTGATATCTCAGTAGTATGAGTTCACTCTTACATATCCACCCTTCCAAAAGAAACAGGCTTGTCAATAGAAAAATACTTTTTAGCGAGAGCATTAATGCAGTAGCAAGGAAATTTTATGTGTAAGAATAAAAAATATGTAAATAAAAATTATGAGATAAAAATGTGTAAGTGAAAATCATAATTATAATTAGCAATAATTTTAAATTTTCGCTCTCTAATCTAAAATACGTAATAATTTTTTTAAGCTGCGTCGTTTGTAAATGAATCTATTTCGTATGGGTATCGTAGCACTTACGACGTAGCTGATTCGAAACTGGAACTCGAAATTTCCAGAACTGAGACCTTTTGTTTCTCTTTAGCTACTGATATTAGAGAAGTTCTTTGTCGTAGGAACCACATTAACCATTAAAAATAAAACATTAAAAATTAAAAACATTAAAAATAACACATTAAAAATAAAAATAATAACTTTTAGTCATTGAAGGTATAAGGTTGAATTTTTGCTTGTCGCTATCAGAATTGCTCGCTTTAAGAGTCACTGCATTTTAATTGGCAGGTAATGGATGGCTAATCTAAAACTAAAAAAGGTAATTCATTGCCAATGGTAGTGATATACCAGTTTCAAATTTCCGAGTGACTTGGATTTTCGAGTTCAAATCAAGAAGATTTTTGATAGAGAATGTCGCATAATGACTTTTCCTGTCTAACGAACTAAGAGTTAATAAAACCATATTGTAGTGAATTAGCTCTTTCCTTTTTTTATTAATACTATTAACTGCGAGACAATTTCATTCCTAGTTTAATACGTTCTAGTACGTATCTTTCAAAATAAATGCACGTGTAATATATCAACAATCACCGCTATAGGAATAAAATTCGTTAACTTAAGATTTTCGATTTCAATCGCATTTACAATTTTCTTTCATTATTGAAAAGTTTTCTCGTAAAGCCAATTTTTTGGCTCGTGTTGAAATAGTGGTGGTGAGAATGCGAAAATGTTTTTGGTTGTTCTTTCAGAAAATATTCGTCATCTCATTCTGTCTAACTAACCGCGAAGGGCAACTGCATTCGACAGTCGGAATGAGTCTTGCGGAACGCACGATAATCGCGCCGACCAGCGAAAGTTGGAGAGAGAAAACTCAGTTTTGATGCTTTGGTTGCATATTCTGGTTTACAGCTGGAATTAATTCCGCTCTTACTACAGCTTATCACGGAATTCCACGAAGGGCGTCTCACATAAAGGCTCATCAAATTAGTCCAAAATAAAGGTGTGTACTTTAAGATAAAATACAGAAAAAGTAAGAAAACTTTGTGTGTGATTATGGCAAAGCCTCGAAGGCTATCTGCCTAAGGGGAGGGATGCCTTCGTGCAGGACTTTCTAAGCAAAACTGGCTCGTATACACGTTTACACATGGAGAAAACCACGAAAACGCCCAAGCAGCCAGTCCGTTTGCGGGATTTGAACCTCGGAGCGAACAACCAGTGTTCAACGACTTTACCGCTCGGCCGCTGGTTGGCCTAAGAAAACTTTGAGACGCATTATGTCTGAATCAGTTCTGTTTAATTCTTGTTCTTACGTTACGAGAAACGCGATCACAAATTAGTGGCTGAGTTTATTATCATGTTAAAATATGCACTCGGAATATATTGCACCGTTACTCCTGCTATTTTAAAGCGTGTGACGCATAGTTTTCAAAGTTAAATTACATTCTTTTAACAAGAAAAGCACAGAAGATCTCTCAGTCTGCAGAAAAATCTGCCCTGAGTGAGGGAGCTTCTAATACCATCCAGGGCGTATTAATGCTATACATCGGTAAAACCAACAAGTAAGCCTGGATTTGAAATCATGTCCAGTTACCAGCATTTGAAGGTGTTTTAAGCGCTCGGTAACTGACAGATACGCAGTATCTAAACGTTATTTGCCACCAGTTCGTATTTATACGTATAGCTATATCTGATGTTACCGTTTATGAATAAAAAAACATACTTAGCGTTATAATTACATTTTCACCAGAAAATTGTTGCAACAAGTCTTGAACTCTCTGTATTTATACTGAGGACGCTATTTTAAAGAAAACACTCGAACTTTTCGTTACAGCATTTATAATATCAGAATGATATTACACTAAATCAGTAAAACAATTTCATTTCTTTAAACTTACTATACGCGAATACTGACCACTCTGAAAACAAAGATATTATCCAATTCACTACTTCTCCTACAATTCAGACTATTCAGATTCGGGTCTGCAAAGGGAAAAAAATTGTTATGCAAAAAATTGTTAGCTTTTTAAGTTACGAAGCAAAAACGGTTTTAACATATTACATAATAATGTTATAAGAAAAAAAAATATTTTTAAATAATTTTAACTTTAAACTTCATGGTGCCGGACAAAACTAACTAAAAAAAAATAATCAAAAATCAAATATCAAATAATTCAAAACATTCAAAATCTAATTCAGAATATTCATATATAATTTCGACATTCTTATAAATATTCCTATAGTAAATCTATCAATCAATCGTATATCATATCTATCAATCAATCAATCGTATATCATATCTATCAATCAATCAATCGTATAGTGGTATAGTACAATTTACTTTTAGGTTTGCGTTGTGAGTAACCTATGTAAATGGAAAATCAATAACTCCAAATTCAGATAAATCACTATTAACTGTTCTGCATTCGGGAAAACTAAGAAAGAGAGAGAGAGAGAATATATACTTAAAAAAATTTCACTCACAGATGGAAAACAGTTTTTCCTGATTAGCCGGATCCTTAGTGTCCAATCCACATGGAAATGAGCCAAGCCCATTTTTCTTTACTGTTCATTAGGTGGGAACCAATAGTCCAATTTAGAAGGATCTTTTATCTGTCCATTAGGTGGGAACCAATAGTCCAATTTAGATTCCTTTGTTACAATTCCTACTCAAGAATAATGAGTTAAATAAAACCTTAAGAGCTGAAGAATACTTTTTTCCAGATTAAAATACACATGAATACAAACAAAAATATTAGAATAATAATAACTTAAAACACATATTAATAATTTAAATTCTCGACATAACAATAATGATGGCGATAATAATTGTCATACATGCTTCGCCTATTTGGCCCTACGAGGAGCGGTCACAGGTGAGAAGTCCTTATATTAGGCAGATGGTAGGTGACCACTCGAGCATCTGTGAGAGGTAAATTTAAGCTCATCCGAGACAGGAGACTTAAAAATGTTCTCAATAACCACTACTACCACCGAGCGCGTGGGCTCAACACTACCAGTTTTCAGGGAGAACAATGCCAGGAATCATCCACGCTACAAGTATTTGACTAATCCTGAATAATGCTACCTACCAATACCAATACCGTCTGCCGTATTTTAGTGAACAGGACTTAACGCCAAAGCGCCCAGACATGGCCACATGTGACATCTGGGCAATTCAAAAACGAGCGGACAAAACGTGTTTTTTCATATTTGACTTTTGGAAAACTCTATATCCAATCCCTTTTCGCATAATATTTGCAGAAATAGATCTTCCGTATTGACAACAAATTTTAGCATCCTGTATTTATAAATTTAGAAGTCCGACAACAAAAATCAGCGTTATATTTTCAAATTTTCATAGGACTAGTTTCCATGGTTTTACCGAACCATCATTCTCAGCTGCAAAAGCGCAAATGAACGAGATAAGATATAATGATAGGATAAGATAAGAAAGCCTGGACAGGAGATAGGCCACTAGCGCCATCTGTTTATGAAAACAGAACTAACATATAATTTCTTTAAAGGCTGAAGGCAAAAATGGATTGGAATTAGGGTCGTTAACTAGAACAGAAAGATTTTTTTAATGTGAAATGCCTCTAGAAAATCCAGTTCAACAATAGAAGATGTTTTTTGAATAATTTGGCAGCAGAATAATTGAAAGTGTGATTTTCGGACCAACAATGTTGTGCAACAGAAGACTTCTGTGTTTCCTTTTTTCTAACATATGCCTCATGTTCCTTAACGCGAAAGTTTAAGGCTCTCTTAGTTTGGCCAATGTAAATTAAGCCACACTGGCAAGGAATCCTGCAAATACCCCAGGAATTCATATTCGGAATGGGGTCCTTGAGTATGGAACTCGGAATTTTATTGATGGGAGAATAAACGACCCGAAAGTTAAATTTCTGCAAAATAACGTGCAACTTTATAGCTAATTGATAGAAAGAAGTGAATGACAACATAATTTTTATAATCTCAAAAGACATGCCTTTCTCATCTCAACACAACAAAAGAACCGAAGACAGTTCGAAGCTGTTAATGGCATAAGAGTTCAAAGTCCTTCAGAAGTATGCAGTAGCTAGATAGGCCGTAATGAAACATAAAAATCTCGAATAAAAAAAAAGTTTTTAATTAACATAAGTATAAGATGTAATACAAATAATGGGATAGAGTCCAATTTCTCGATCGGAGAAAATTAAGCAAAGTTAATGACCTGTGGTCAGTGCGAAAAAATTCAGAGTTCAGAGTTCAAGTAAATTTTAAAATTAAACCATGACGAATTGTGATGAATTGTCCTTGGGCGTTTGACAGTGTATTCAATGGTTGGATCATAATCCAACATTTGTTTAATTGCGTTATACTGACTATCTTTCATCTTCTCGAATATGTTGTGAGCTGTCATCAGTATAAAGTTATGCACAGATGCAATATCGAGGTCGTTATGAATTACAGATTTTCTCACGTACCAAGGTGCATTCACAATGCTACGTAGAATTTTATTTTGAAGTATATCCAGTTTTTTGCGCTCAGTTTTGTTGGAGATTGCAAAGGTCGGCACTGCATATAGCATGATCGGTCGAATTAGAGATATGTAAAGCATTTTCTTTATTTTTAGACTGTGCTTTGATTTTTTGCCGATAATAGGATAAATTGCCATGTAGGCTGAATTTGCTTTGTTTAAGATGTAAGAAATATGATGTTTGAATTTGAAGGACTTATCTATGTAAACATCTAAACATTTATAGGAATTAGCTACAGGGTTCTATCTAAGTACATATCATTGTTGACTTTTAATCTTGTTTTGTATCTCCGATAATTCGGAGATGATACATGTGCTACCATTTCATGCAAATTTTTTTAATGCTAGAAATGGTATTTAATAATATTTTTTAAATTTCAGTTTTATATTTGATTTAATAATTAATATCGGATAATGCCGGGTTAATGAATGTTATTACGATTTAAGAGCAAGATGACGTTCTAAAACGTTTCAGTGCTTATGATTGGCATAAATATAGCAGGAATAAATTATTACGTTATAATTATCTCAGTAACCAGATAAACCCCCCGAGCGGTTCGGCTTTTTTAGGAAACGGCATAAAAAATAATCGTATGTACTCACCAGGTCTGTTGCAAAATGTTAAAAATTTTGTAAAAGGATTATATAAACTAATATTTTATTTTATTAATTGTTTATATTTATCTCTATCCCTAACCTTTGTCGAGCATATGTATGCATCAAGTAAACTAACTATTGCAAATTTCTTATTTCTGCTCACTTTATTTAATTCTGATTAGGAGGTAAATGGTTTTAAACCATACGCACTCGCTAATTTGAAATCATTGGTATTGGAGCGAGCCCCCCTTACCATGTAGATATAATTAGGCTAATTTTCCCTTCCGCTGAATTTAACAAGTAAAATTAGTTTTCTCCCTATGCTATCTTCGTCACATCTCCTATTTGGCTACTTTATAATTTGCATACTAACAGGTATGCTGTATATTACTTGTGCCTTAAATCTGAGGATAGACTTACGCATTACAACATTTAACACCAAAGGAAGAATATAAGATTCTTTAGTGAAAATTCACTTTTCAGCACTACAAGCAGAATTTGATTAACATAATCACAAAACAAGAGAAACAATTACATTACTTTACAGCTTGCTGGAAAGTTCAGTACTGAACGCTGAAATTTCATATCACTGTTACCGAAAGACAATGACTAAGGACTCATAGGCAGACGAAGACGTGAGAAACTTTGATGCAACTAAATTTTATTCAACTCCAATAGGTCTAACAGTGGTCATTTCGAAGAGACCTTTACCATTGTAGAAAATATTTCTCGCACCTTCACACTTTCAGTGGAAATAACGAATTATTTGACGCTTTCGTTTCATTTTTACCCTCCAAACTGTTCCTTATGTTCATAATGGTACGTATTACGGGAAATGGGGAAGTAGTTATAACCTGGATTGCACGTGACTCACCTCAAAGTCGTCTACAGTTCTTCAGTAGCGGCATAACACGTTCACAAGCTATATCATAAAGCAGATAAAGTAATCGTTTGAATAATTTTTACTATCACAATAAAGGACTAATCTCTTCGCAGAACGCATCGCCTGAACGTTCAAATTTGAAGAGAATTAAAGCAAGCTATTGCTAGGAGATGAAAAGACGACCGCAGTTGCTTTTGCACGGAGCGTAATTTGCAAAGGTCGCAGAAACCTGCTTTAAAGGAATCATAAATCTGCTTGTAAAATGGTTAACTTATCGACATGCGAAGTTTATCCTTAAAATTAAATATGAATTTTAGGTTAAACGGAAGACTTTAAATTGTATGGGAAAATTATCAGCTCATATGGCAAGAGCAAAAACTGCAGTCCCCCCCCAAAAAAAAGCAGAAGTAAGATAAAATTCTCCTTTACACAGGAGTAATACGAAATAGGTAGATATCCAAATCATTCTTAGAACGAAACAGTATTTAAAGAATCGTACACTTCTGTAGCCAAAAAATGAAAGTCTCAGATAATTATAAATGCAGCTAACAGGCTCTTACCATGCTGTGCAAACAAAAGTCCTATCCGTTACGTCATGGAGCGAAGGAGTACTTCTGTGGTTAGCCACTTCTTTCACATTTGTGACTATTGCTTGGAAGGATGAAGGTTGATTAAGAAACGTCGGAAGTGGGATTAAAATCGAAATAAAAGTACAATTTAATGCAATAAAAATAAATTTAAATTCCTTACCTTCCACACATTTATCAGGGTAAACAATGGGGAATCCGAAATTTCTAGCGATCCAATAAATACTTCACATTTTAGATCTTTATATTTTTCCCTGAACCTCTAGAAATACATTTTGCTCCTGAAGAAATGGGGCGGATTACTAAATGGCTTAGAATTCCATACAGGTTATTCAAAATATAAACCAACCGATAATAAACATTTTGATTTTACACGAGTATTTTTTAATGGCGGAGAGCTTTTTTTAATAGTTTTTAATCTTGAGCCACTACAAGGGACGGAACCGTTGTCTCCTTTGAAAGGACGGGCCGTTGGAATCATGCCTTTTCCGGGATTCGAACTTGGGCGCGTCGTTGCAGCAGTCAGAATTACTAACTGCTATACCGAAGGATAATGTTCACCATTAAATTAAATTAAGACCTTTACTTGAGTTCGCAGAACGTAGCACACTATCATCTTGTTATGCGATCAATTTTGTATATTTTATGTATCCAGCAATTGAATATGTTTAAAATCTATTATATGTATGGATATTTGATTCATTTTCTATGATCTTGCTTCGGAGAAATTCCAAAAAACGTTTTGAAGGAAGCTGCTATGCATATTTTGGAGCATGTGGAAAATTATGGTAGTTCGTATATACGCTTGGAGGCATGGAAACGAATTATATTTTTTGTATGCTAGATATATATTCAATTCCTTTCCAAATGCAGTAGCAAAACAAAGGCTGCAATTATTGCCTTACAACTAAAAATAATGTCTGTCATTTGTTAAACTTGTTGCTCACAGTGTGAAAAAAATTTTCAACTAATGTTAAGTACTATTTATATAATTTCATTTAAGTAATATATTTAATTCTTTCGGTAAGGCTTTGTTCTGCAGCCTCCCGAGACATGACTTGTTGATGACCCAAGTTCAGGTCTCTATCTGTCTGTTGCTTTTGCAAGGCTGTTTAAATTGCAAAAGCTTCATTTTTGGGCTTTCACTTATGTTCAGCAATCTGTAAAGAGCGAGAATAGTGCATCTACCGCTGTGTGCCAGAATATCCAATCAAAGTACAAGGCTATAAAAATTACTAATAAACTTCAACCCGTTCCGTTAGCTGCCATGATTATAAATCTATCTTAGTGAATTTGGTGGCACGTAACTTAGACACGACACTGTCTACTCGAATGATGTTTACGAAGCATCTACTACACAAAGGCTGCCTTCGAGCGCTCTGAGGTAACGAAATGTGTGACCCGAAAACAATTAAGTAGACTTTTTTTTTTTTTTTTTTTTTAATTCTCGACATGTAGCTAAGAACAAATATTTAGGTTTAAACAAAAATCTAAAGTCTTATTGATTAAACTGTTGCCATATGTACCTGCCTTCGATACTCATACGGATATTTATTTTAATCTCCAAATACAAAATTTTCCTTTTCTTTGTAATTGACTGATTCTTGATTTTGATTGATGTATTTCGTGCAAAAAGAACACTTTTAAAACCATTATTCACTTGAAATATTTATTTAAGAAATAAAGATCTTGAAAATTAAAAAATAATTAAGTAATTAAAAAAGCTTTAAAATATGCTTTTAAGTAGTAATCCTAATTAGGTACTCATTTATTTTCTTTAGTACTTTAGTAATTTTATATTAGTACTTTAACGTTTAGTAATTTATATTTAATTAGTAATTGTCTTCCTTAGCATCTCTGTGTTACGATCACAGTCTACATCTCTTTGTGAATTGAAATTTTAATTCCGCTGAATATTTCTCTTTAAATGCATTAGGAATTTTGAAATATTTAATCATAAATATCAAAATCGTTTCAGAGGGAACCGTGATAAGTAATATAATTTTCTATAACCAGAAATTATTCTACTCTTTTTGCGTTGATGATAGCTTCACAAAATTAGGCAGTGTTTATTCTGAACCGAGTAAGATTATTAATTCGTGAAATGATAATTATATTGTATCGTAATTCAGCCCTTTATTCTAAATACGAAAATATGTGAGTCCTCTGAAATCATCACTATTGTTTTGTATTAGCTGAGAAATACTTGGCGTCAGATGAAAATCTTGTCTAATAGGGCATGCGCCACCAGAATGGGCGCTGAATTATAGTCTGCGAGAAACATGATTTTTGTTGCACATTCGGAGTTGCGATTCCTGTGTTACGCTGTAAGAAAGAAACCTAGCGCCAGAGTGTCTTTATGGAAAATAAATGTATTGAAAGTTAGATTTCATTGTTTCTATGACATGTGTGGTATTATTTTATCGTGGTTTGTAGCTGTCGACGAGAAATAGAATAATTCATCTATAATGGCAATTATTTCATTTCAAATATAAAAAGAAAAACGTCTATATTATAATTTCAATGTTTGTTTCTGAATTTGAAGCGGAACCGGTTCTTGAATTTAATAAACGGATATTAGATAAAATACCCGTTTGAGAATAGGTATGTGAGAAAATATCCGTTTCGAAATAATTTCGGAATAGCTGAAATGCTTTGGTGATGGTTCGTTCCATTGAACTGTGAAGGCTTTATTGCTTAGATGGAATGAAGGACTTCCAAACAGACGCGGCCGAGGTCAGCATAATTTTATTGTTGAATAAAGAAATTCTGAAGACGCAATATTTGATTCACACATTTTTACGAGTGCAATATTCATCCCACAGTTTATAAAAGATTGACTACTTTTAAGACAATAGGCGATGTACAGCAGCAAGCTACTTAAAATAATAGCCACTTTTAATAAAGTCCTAAATTTATTTCAGTGCTAAAAACATAGTTGAAAGACCTTCAGCTTTAAAATAGAAAAATGCACAACAGTCACTAATTAGAAAACCTTTACTACTACTATTCGCGCGGTGCTGTATTGTAACTTCAATTCCATGTTTGTCAACGTCATTTGAAAATGCCCACTGTAGTTGCTTTATCTTCTATAAACCGATCAAACTGAGTAAAAGTTTCAACATTAACTGAACTGTCTTCACTCGCATTACAAACACACCGACAACGCAATGGCAAACAGTGATCTTATACTTGTTAATAACCACCGCTTTGCCTCAAAGAGACAGCGCAGTTTCATTTAACATGTGTTTAGTTATCGAAGTATTTTGTAGACGTTATAAAAAATGTTCAACCATTTATACCACAGGAAGAGATGGAAAAACTGGCGGTCAGCCATTTCCCAATAATTCATGCTTGGTACTAGATTGGATTATATTTGGATTAAAATTCATTACTTCTCTGAAGCAAACCTTGTTTCAAGAAATTCGATTTAAATTTTTCAGCTTACCTGAAAATGCATATCTCTACTTAAAACTCAAAGAATAAATTTTTTCAGTTTTGTATTCACCAAACTCTTTCACTAAATATTGATAGTTCTTACGTCTTATAAGCTACAATTTAAAATCAGAATATAATTGAATACGATATCCTAGAAAACGTGTTTAAAATGAATTTAAAAGTTAAATATTAGGACTAGTAAATTTTAGAAAGAAATAAAATGGAAATTAAAAGTTTAGAAAATAATGAAATTTTTTAAAACATTTGAAATTAAAACTATGAAAATGCAAATTAATTATTCATACTTTAATGCTTCAAATCGACTCGTCAAGAGACAATAATTTAAAACATTGAAGTTCAAAGGAGTACTTCCTAACATTTTCTTCCGTTTGACATTTTGAGCACCTACCATTTATAACAAAAGTAAAAAAAATAGTTAAAATAATCTGAAAGCGTCCAAATTTTATATTACGCTAAGTGTACTTTTTTTTTATTTACGCACACGTACAACTTTCGAAAGTATTTCGGCTAATGTCCCTTTGGGCAAAAAATATTTACAAACAGCATATCTTGAAGAATTCCGATAGACAGTCTCGCGAGCTGTAGATAGCGGAATCACAGGATGTTAAATTTGTAACTTGACGTACAACCGGATTAAGCAGCTCGTATTTTGCTTCGATCCTGGATAAGATGCTGATAATATCGGCAGTTTTCTGGGCAGGGTTTTTCAAGACGAAGCAACGGCGATTCCATGTGATGATTCATTCCGGTGACGAATATTTATGCCATAATCTTGCACTCTCCACATGCACACGGCTACTTGCCACCTCACTCTCGTATTTCGCTTCGATCCTGGAATAATATCGGCAGTTTTCTAGGAAGGGTTTTCTAGACAAAGTGACGGCGATTCGATGTGATGATCCATTCCAGTGACGAATATTTATGCCATAAACTTGCACTCTCCACATGCACACGGCTACGTGCCACCTGGCTCTCGTATTTCGATTCGATTCTGGAATAATATCGGCAGTTTTCTAGGTAGGGTTTTCTAGACAAAGTGACGGCGATTCCATGTGATGATCCATTCCGGTGACGGATATTTATGCCATACTTTTGGACTCTCCGCATGCACACGGATACTTGCCACCTGGCTATTAGATTCGAGATACTTAAAATTTAAGAACCAGGTCAACAATGAATGGTCTGTTCCGGAGCAGGAATTTTCAGCCGCAGAGATAACGATGGAAATATTCTACGGCTTTAATTATGGCAAGCAAATCGTTCCCATTGACACGGCAATTCCTCTCCGGCTTAGACCAGCATTTATTCCAGTATTGTATGATATTTTCTTGACCGTTTATTTCTTGGAAAAAATAGCTCCGATTCTCTCGTTCCTCACATCTGTGTGAAGGTTAAATGATTTGTCGAGATGATGATGCGTCAGGATTGTCAGATATAATGCTTCCTTTAGTTTGTCAAATGCATCCTCACTTTCATTTTTACAGAAGAATTTTTGCTTACTTTCTGTTAGTTTCTGAAAGCTGCTTGCGATGGAAGAAAACTCCTTCACAAATCTCCTATAATACGAGCATAGCCACAAGAAACTTCTCTGTTAATGAACACTTCCCACGCGTTTCGAATCTTTAACTGCTGACACTTTTTCTGGATCCATACTCCTATCTTTGGCAGAGACGGTATGTCAAAGGTAAGTCATTGCCTGTCTGAATAGTGTACATTTGTCGGAGCGTAACATTAGATCTTTTGTGGATCATTTGGATGTATACCTACTTTCTAATACGCACTGTATAAGCCAAATAAATGTGACCATACGGCATACATGTGATTCGAAATTCTTATCTTCTGCTTGATAATGTGTTTACCAATTCGTTTCGCCTCCCCAATTTCAAAGATCGAAGAAACGCAGCCTGCGATGAAATTTTCCAACTTTCATGTTCCCCAGAAAACACCATACTAATTCTTCCTAAAATGGGACAACGCCCTCGAGGGAAAAGTTCCCGCGAAGTAATTAACAGGTGTTAAATTATCTCGTCTTTAATGCGGGAAATTTGGTTATTTTAGCTTTAAGCATTTGTTTTGTCACTACCAAACAATTAAAACGACAACTTTCCTATAACACAACTGGTTAATTTTTCGGTTGTTTACATTGTTTCAGATTTCTAGAAAAATTATTTCCCTTAATCTTGCGGTCTTAGTCCACATTATTATATAGAACTTTGAAAGGAGTAATAAATCAGTTATAAATTAAATGTGTAATACAATGCAAATCTCAAAACACGACACTTGGCTCGAACGTACTAAAACAGTGATAAATTGTTTTAAATTGAATGGTAAACTACGAAATGTTCTCTTCTTATAGCTCTGATGCGACAGCGTGCAAGAGAGTGAAATTTTTCCAGTCCCTCGCATTGCGGGTGAAAAGGAGCGGAAGAGTCGCGTTCGCTCTCACCATTGTAAATATTTCGTCACCGAAATACTGATGATCTTCAACAAGCACAACCCTTTTACCACGAGGAATTGGTAGAAGGATATAAGAAGTGACACTTGGCAACTTGTTTCGTTTTGAATACTCCCTGTAGGCAAATAGTCTTTAGATACTGAGTTACCGAGTCAGTTACCGAGCGCTTAAACACCTTCAGATGCTAGTAAGTGGACATGATTTCAAATCCAGGCTTACGTGTTAGTTTTGACGATGTGTAGCATTAACACGCTCTGAATGGTTTTAGAAGCCCCTCACTCAAGGCAGATTTTTCTGTAGACTGAGAGCTCTTCTGTGATTTTTCTTCTTAAAAGAACCTAATTTAACTTTGAATACTATGCGTCACACGCTTTGAAATAGCAGGAGCAACGGTACAATACATTCTAAGGGCATATTTAAAGATGATAATCATGTCAGCCACTAATTTGCTATCTCGTTTCTCGTGACGTAAGAACAAGAATTAATTAGAACCGATTCAGAGATAATGCTTCTCAAAGTTTTATTTTTTTTCCTGTATTTTATCTTAAGTTACACTTCTTTATGGTGGACCAATTTGATGAGCCATTATGTGTGAGGCCCTTCGCGAGATTCTGTGTTAAGAGCGAAATTAATTCCCGCTGTAAACCAGAATATGCAACCAAAGCATCAGAACTGAGGTTTCACTCTCCAACTTCCGCTGATCGCCGCGATTTTCGTGCGTTCCGCAAGACTTATTGCAGCTGTCGAATGTAGTTGACTCCACGCGGTTAGTTAGACAGAATGAGACGACGAAAATTTCCTGAAAGAACAACCCAAAATATTTTCTCATTCTCCCCACCACTATTTCAAAACGAGCCGAAAAACTGGCTGTACCAGAAAACTCAGATGTTAAATCGCTATTTTGCCCAAGTTATGCCACTGTTACATACTGCCACATTGGATGCCATTCAACACTTCAAGTGTACAGGTTTATTCCAATATTTGGAGTTTTTTTTTATCCTTTTAGGATTCCTACTAAGGACAGTTATAGATAGGCAAAGACTTCAGGGTCGAATACCTATTGAATAAGTGAAGACCTAAGACCTCCGCATTAAAAATAGAGTAGTATAATTTCATATGTCTATGTCTATGTCTTATCACTTAGTAAGAGGCAATCGACCATTAACGGCCTTTACCAATATATGACACTTGACTTTTAAATGCTTGAAGAATCGAGTAAGTTGTATCTAATAATATGGAAGTACTTGTACACATGCTGTGCTAGAACTCAGAGATTACTAGCGATGGAGGCTCCTGTGCCGCCGTCCGTAGAATAAGTAAACTTTGAACAAAAGAGGTGCTTGTGTGGCGCCATCTATTAGTAATGATCAAAAGCATTTTAGTTGACTGGAGCCCTGATTGCGCCATCTCTTGCAGGATGTATTGTAAGGCATTTTTAAAATTTCATAAAAATTATTCTTTTGATAAGCAATAATTGGCAAGAAAAATGAGGAAAAACACAATTTGCAGTACATTGAAACGTTTCACAAGAGTAAAAACTATTTACACACAAGGTCTACCTGCTTTGGCAGAAACAAAGTCCACAGTGCTTTGTAAATTGATAAGTAAATCTACAGGTAAAGAAAATGAAATAAAATTCTGGTATAATTTCAACAGAGACGGAAATGTTAGGTTAACGAATTTTATTCCTTTAGCGGTGATTGTTGATATATTATATGTACATTTATTTTGAAGGGCACGTAGTAGAACGTATTAAACTAGAAATGAAATTGTCTCGCAGTTAATTATATTAATAAAAGGAGAAAAAGCTCATTCACTATAATATTCACTACAATTAACTCTTAGTTGCTTCGACAGGAAAAGTCAGTATGTGACATTCTCTATCAAAATAAATCTTGATTTGAACTCTAAAATCCAAATCACTCCTAAATTTGAAACTGGCATATAACTACCATTGGCAATATATTACCTTTTTAGTTTTAGATTAGCCATCCATTACCTGCCGATTAAAATGCAGTGACTCTTGAAGCGAACAATTCTGAAAGCGACAAGCAAAAATTGAACCTTACGCCTTCAGTGACTGAAAGTCATTTTATCGGTACCACCGTTAATGTGGTTACATTATATTTGCAAATATTGATCTTATTTTTTATTTTAAGCACTTTTGCTACGTTGTACTGGTCATGCTTCTGACGACAAAATTGCCTCAGTAATATCAGTAGCTAAAGAGAAACAAAAGGTTTCAGTTCTCGAAATTTTAAGTTCCGAATTTGCTACGTCGTAAGCGCTACGCAAGCCATACGAGATGGATTCATTTACAAACGACGCAGCCTAAAAAAATTATTACGTATTTTAGAATAGAGAGGGTAAATTTAAAATTATTGCTAATTATAATTATGATTTTCACTTACATATTTTTATCTCATAATTTTTATTTACATATTTTTTATTCTTACACATAAAATTTCCTTGCTACTGCATGCTTTTGCTAAAAAGTATTTTCTATTGCCAAGCCTGTTTACCTTTGAAGGGTGATATGTAAGAGTGAACTCATACTACTGAGATATCCCAGGGCTATGTTTTATAGCTCATTCAACGGGCATGAGATGGATATTTCGCATAGATTTTAAAGGAGCCGCTGTGCTCAGTCAGTAAATGACGATTTTAAGTTAAATGCGCTTTGCATTACTTTGTGTTTAACAGTCTTAATTTAAATATTGATTATACTCTGTGATACTGTGAAGAGTTGTACTGCTATGTTTTTTGGAAACTTCCAGAATACTGAGGTGTTTCTTCTGGTAAAATAACTTTTATCAGCCTATCATCGTACCTGAGTGTATTCAATCTATTACGAACCCGTACCCACACAATAATATATTATCAGAAGAAAACGATATGTAAAACATATTTTAATGCTTTTGAGCAATATTATACTTTAGTCGGAGGATATCATCCGTATGGACTGGCCAGCATTCTCACCGGACTTCAATCCGGTAGAGCACATGTGGGACATGCTTGGCCGACGAGTTGCAGCCTGTCAACCTCCTCCTACATGTCTACCGGAACTTCGGAGAGCATTGCTTATTGAGTGGTGTAATATCCCCCAAGATCAGATCGATAATTTGATATTGAGCATGCCTAGGCGTTGTACGGTGTGTATCGCATCGTCTGGGAGACATACAGTGTATTAACAATCATACCAGGCCCACCAGCTGCCGAGCGGTGAACACTGGTAGTTCGGTCCGAGGTTCGAATCCCGCGAACGGGCTGGCTGCATGGGTGTTTTCGTGGTTTTCCCCATGTGCAACGTGTATACGAGCCAGTTTCCCTTAGAAATCCTCCACGAAGGCATCCCTGCTTTTAGGCAGATAGCCCTCGAGGCTTTGCCATAATCACACACACACACGTATACTTTAACTAAATTATATGTGGATCGTGAGATCAATATGTTAATCAGCTGTTTATTATATTTGAATTGTGAGTTTACGATATCAATCATGTGTAAGTTATGTGTTAATTATGTTTGAAATGTGAGATTAAATAATGCTTCTTTGTTCTTGTAGAATATTTTATGAAATGACTGCAGCTTTGAAATAAATGTTAATTTTATCTTTTGGAATGTTCAAAATGTCTGCAAAAAATTTATTTAACGTTACACGAGTTCATCTCTATTACATGAGTGTCGCGTCATTATTATTTTACTATTAAAATACTTCAAAATTCCTTTCTTAGGATTTATGGGTACGTGTTGCTGCTCAAACAGAGGATATTTGTGTACATGCTAATCATACCTTCCCTCGTTTCTTCTCCCTTGCTCTCTCCATATGTAAATATAATATATTAATATATATTGACAACATATATATGTAATAAAGAAGGACTTTGCCATCCTGATGGTATTAAACGTCGAAGGTTGAATCTGTAACGAAGAGAAAGAATTTTAATTGAGTAAAATCCTGAGCTGCAATGAATAGGAAACTGGCAGCCGAGGCAAATTAAATCTACCTTTTATTTCCAGTAAATATATTGCGGCCGCAAACAACTTGGCACAATATTTGTGCCTATTTAAAAATGTTTGCATTTTTGATAGATTTGCAATAAGAAGAGACCCGCCGACAGCAAACCAGCTACTCAGAAGAGCGGAAAGCGAGTGCCTTATGTTCAGGATGAAATTGTAATTCAGACTAAGGTGCACTATTTCATTGCTACATTGCGAATGATTTTTTTTAGCTCAATCCAAAATGAATCCACTTGATCATTGCACCATGAAATACTTCAAATTATTTATAAACATCTTCAACAAAGTTGCAGAAAAAAAGTATAAAAGCAATTTGTTGATAATTCTTTTGCACGGAATTTAGAAGAAAGGTTAGTCATGACACAGCTTTTTGGAAAAGCATATAGAGCCATTAAATTTACCTGTCTCGAAACTCAAATCTCAATTTACAGTAAAAGAGTTACGAAACCGGTAAAACATTCTGAGACGATTATGTTTTATAGCTCATTCAACATGTATGAGATGTATGCTTCGCGTAGCATTTAAAGGAACCTCTCAGTGACTGTCGATTTTAATTGAACGTTGTACTGTGTTACAGTAACAAAGTGGTGTTTCAAATCTAATCGACGGAACTGTAACAGAATAAATTTAAGGAAAACGGTTCCTATATCTGCAAGAACAAATTTGAGAGAAATTTTCTATTATAAGAAAAATATTAATGTATTTTCTTCTTAGAAGTGTTACACGTTTACCGCGCCCGTTACATTTTGGTAACAATGAAATTTCTTATATGAATTGATGTATTGATTTCCGTTTGTTGTAATTCACTTATAAATTAAACGTGGCTAGAAAATCCAAGCGGCGGTGATGACTGATTCTCGTCTGTCTCTTTTTAATCTGATTTTCGTCTATTGCTATATTTTCTACGAACAATTTTTCAATAAAGATGTCGACTGAATGAAATCAGAAGATTAAAGGAGCACATCTCAAGGTAAAATGCATGAAAAAAAAAGGAAAGTTTCAAATTTACATTTTAGTGCGGAAGGAATTCTTGCTCAGGAACAGATCAGGCATCGTTGACCTGTCCCTTAAATTTCAAGAATCCCGAATCTGATAGTCAGGTGGCCAAGTAACCATGTGGATGTTGAGAATCCAAGATTATGAAATAAATATCCGTCATCGAAAGGGATCATCACATGGAAAGGTCGATGCCTTGTCTATGCCTTGACCATTGGAGGGACGAACACGTCAAGAAAGACCAGCTGGAAGCAGGCGGCATTAAACTCTTAATTTATTTAATGGAATCTTTAAATAAAATACCTACCCAGCAGCACATTCGTATCTAAAAACCTTTTAAAAAATCTATGATTCAGAGAACCTATTGTTTTATTTTTCATTTTGCAGTTTGTTCTTCCCTTTGAACCCCCGCCTCAAAAAAATATGTATATGTGCAAAATAAAGTTTTTTTTAATGATTTTTAATGCCATATACTAATAATATATATATAATGAAATGATATTGCGCTCTATGGGACTCACTCCATATTCCAAATGGTGTTTTGTATCGGAAATTTGAGTTAGATGATGGGAAGGCACACCGATGCGGCTGGTGCTTCCAAGGTCCTGGATCGCGGACTTGCTTAAAAAATTGCATAGCAGTCCAACAGGAGGTCACTTCGGAATAATGAAAACTTTGTACATAGTTCGAAAACGGTGGTTCTGGAGTAATGGAAGAGCTGACGAGCAAAATTGGTGTCAATCCTGCGATGCGTGTCCAGGTCGGAAAGGACCAATGAAACGCAGCCGAGGGAAGAGGCAACGTTACAATGTAGTAGTGCCTTTTGAAGACATTGTCTCTGACATCATGGGATCTGTGACATCCTGGGATCTCTGCCACCAATAGCTGATGACAACAAATGCATCATCTTTGTCATTGATTAACTCTCCAAGTGGCCTGAAGCGTATCGAATTCCTGTTCAAAAGGCTGCCACTGTAGTTTCAAGTGACGACTGACTCTACTCTGTGATGCTGGGGAAAGAGGTACGACTATTTTTGTGAAATGTTCCAGAAATCTGAAATTTTTCTTCTTATAACATAAACTTTATCAACCTATCATTCGAGCTATATGCATTCAATCTATTACGAAGGCATACCCAAGCAACATTATTAATATGTATATGTAGGACTATAAATGTGTAGTTTATAAATGTATGGATTATAAATGTCCGTTTCACTTTTCAAATTGTTGCCACCAAATATTATTGCCCTGAATTATATTTGAGGAAATTAAATAAGGAAGGGTAATGAATTTATGTTTTCTCACACTGTGGAAAAACAACGGTATCTAGACCCATCAAATTTTGAATAGCGTAGACTTCCATCTGAATATAGGAGCTTACCAGAGGCCGAGCGATAAAATAGCTGACCACTGGTAGTTCGGTTCGAGGTTCGAATCCCGCGAACGGGCTGGCTGCATGCATATTCACAAAGCCTACAGACAATTTCGCTACGGGCTGCTCTCATTGGAGGAAACATCTGCTTGGCGGTCATATTTGGAATGACGAGTTATCGCCCTGTAGGCGTGGTAATTAACGCCAAACAAACGGAAACAGCGTTTATTTCATTCAATATTTTTTTAGTTTATGAATGAAAGCTTAGAGGAATTGTGTGGAATATATCTTAAATAACCTATTGATCTTATTAATAGTTTATTTGTATTTGAATTTAAACTTTTAAAAGCATGTAATTGTTTTACAAGAAAAGGTGTTTATATGGAGACAGCATATGCACTTTTTTGTTATTTCACTTAGGAAGAGTCTGTTGTGTAAATTTTCATAGCGCATTAATTTATACAAATAAAGGAACATTAAAAAATTAACCAAATGAAAACATTCAGTAAACATTTAAGGTTGTCGGATACCTATTCTTTTTACGAGTAAGTATAACTAAAATTATATTTTATTCCATTATGCGCTATTTCTATTGAAACGCTTTTCGGGATCTTGGATCGTAATCTTGCTTACTGGTACCTAATACAAAGAGTACAGACCAGTAAATAAAAATAAGAAAAATTAACATTAACAAAAATAGAGAAAATAAAGGCGTTTAATTTTTAACACCGTACCCGAAGGCGAAAAGACAAATAATGACAAAGTCATTCAATAAAGTTAAAATAAAATTAAATCCGTATAGAGCAGAGCTTATGAAAGCTACGAGCGGGGATAGAACCAGCGACTTAGAAGTCTCAGAATTATTCCCGCGCTCTTTACCACTGGTCTGCGGTTTCTCCGGTAGATTACACTCACTTTTTGGTACACGACGCTCAGATACAAATTGTAAAGGCGATGAACCAAAAGTCGCCAAGCACTACATTCTGTAACCTTACCTCTTTTAACCAATCGGAGCAAACAGCAGCAGAAACAGTTTGTAGGCTTTGTGAATAAGCTGGCTGCATGGGTGTTTTCGTGGTTTTCCCCATGTGTAACGTGTATACGAGCCAGTTTCCCTTAGAAAGTCCTCCACGAAGGCATCCCTTCCCTTAGGCAAATAGCCCTGGTGTGCTTTCCGTATTCTCAATGCACCAACACCATCTGAATATGGGTGGGAAAGCCCCAGTTTAGAAATGACTTTAATGTCTATTTCACGTTTTTTAAAACGTTCACGAATTTTAACTCAGCAATTTTAGAGTGAGTAGTGGTAACTTTGTAAGGAAAAGAATATTTTTATCTGCAGCTCGCGAGAGTGTCTATCAGAATTTCTAAAAAATATTTTAATAAATAAATTTGTTTGAAATATTTTTTCCCAAAGGGACATTAGTCGAAATGCTCCCGAAACTTGTATGTGTGCGTAAATGAAGAAAACTCACATTTAGCGTAGTATAAAATCTGAAATGTTTCAGATTTTGTTTTAATTTAAATTTAGTCTTTGGTTTAATTTTTGGTGTTCAAAATGTAGAGTGCAACAAAACATAAGAAGTCCTCATTATTTGTTTGAAATTTAATATTTTAAATTATATCACTTGACGAGTCGATTTGAAGCATAAAAGTATGAATATTTAATTTGCATTAATTACAAAGTTTTTAATTTCAAATGTTTTAAATACTTTCAGTATAGTCTAAAATTTCAATTTACATTTTACTTCTTTCTAAAATTTATTAATCGTAATATTTTATTTTTAAATTCCTTTTAAACACGTTTTCTAGGATACCATATTATTTTATTTCCTGATTTTTAAGTTTTAACTTATAAGACATAAGAAGTATTAATATTTAATGAAAGAGAAAGAAGCTTGTACTGTTTGGTTAATGCAAAACTGAAAAAAATTATTCTTTGAAATTTAAGTCGAGACATGCATTTTTAGTTTAGTTGAAAAATTTGAAATCGAATTTTTGGAAACACGATTTGCTTCGAAGAAGTAATGAATTTAAATTCAAATATAATCCAATCTGGTACTTAATATGTGTGTGTGTGTGTGTGTGTGATTATGGCAAAGCTTCGAGGGCTATCTGCCTAAGGGGAGGGATGCCTTCGGGAGGACTTTCTAAGGGAAACTGGCTAGTATACACGTTACACATAGGGAAAACCACGAAAACGCCCATGCAGCCAGCCCGTTCGCGGGATTCGAACCTCGGACTGAACTACCAGTGTTCAGCGACTTTACCGCTCGGCCGCTGGTGGGCCGGTACTTAATATGAATTAATTCGAAGTTGATGACCACCAGCTTTTTTCATCTCCTTCCGTGGTATAAGTTCTGAAAAATTTTAGGAACTTCCGAGAACTTGCCTAAACAGGGTCAATTTTTTTAAGGAAACCGCGTTGTCTCTTGAAACAAAGCGGTGGTTATTAACATATATTTGTGATCACCCCGTCGCTAGTGGTTAGGCTGCCACTGTTGTTTGCCATTTGCTTTCGTGATGTATTTCGGACATTCATAATGCGACTGAAGACAATTCAGTTAATTTTAAAACTTTTACTCAGTTTCATAGGTTTGTAGAAGATAAAGCTGCAATAGTGGGCATTTTCCAAATGGCATTGTCAAACACGGAATTGAAGCCATGCACAGTCATAAAGAAATTTTAACACAGCACCCCGAAATAGTTTTTTTTTTTTTTTTTTTTTTTTTTTTTTTCCAGTGGCAGATTGTGAACAATTACAAGTGCACCCCCAAATAGTAGTAGTAAAGGTTTCATAATTAGTGACTGTTGTTGCATTTTTCAGTTTCAAAGATGAAGGTCTTTCAACGATGTGTTTAGCTTTGAAATAAATTTAGGAACTTAATAAAAGTGTTTATTATTTTAATATGTAATATTTAATTATAATATATTATAATATATAATATTTGCCTTAAGAGTAGTCAAGCTTTTATAAACTGTGGGATGAATATTGTACTCATAAAAATGTGTGAATCAAATATTACGTCTTCAGAATTTCTTTATCCAACAATAAAATTATGTTGAACCCGGCCACGTCTGTTTGGAAATCCATCAATCCATCTACGCAATAAAGCCTTCACGGTTATTACAATGGAAAGAACCATTGCCAACGCATTGCAGCTATTCCTAAATTATTTCGAAATGGATATTTTCTCACATACGTGCCTATTCCCAAACGGATATTAATAAATACATTCCCAAACGTGTATTTTATCTAATATCCGTTTATTAAATTTAAGAACGGGTTCCGCTTCAAATCCGGAAAGAAAGTCGGAAATAATAAAATATAGTTTTTTCTCTTTATATCTCAAATGAAATCATTTCCATTATAGCGATGATTTCAGATAACTTCGCATTTAGAATAAAGGGCTAAAGCGATGCATTATAATTACAATTTTTTCTCGAATTAATAATCCTAACCCGGTTTAGAATAAATATTTCCTAATTATGTGAAGCTATTATTAAAAAATGATAAGATATTTTCTGGTTATAGAAAATTATATTTATAATCACGTTTTTCAAAGAAAAGAGTATGATCAAATATTTCAAATTTCCCATGCGTTTGAAGAGAAACATCCAGCGGAATTAAAATTTCCGTTATACCATCACAAAGAGATGCAGAATGTCATTTTACAAAGGTGTCAAGCAAAAGAATTACTACTTAAGTATAAAGTAGTTCCTAAAGTACTGAAAGGAAATAAATTAGTATCGTATTTAATTTATGCGCAGATAAATTCACAAAGATGCATTTATAATCCGGTCATCTATCGGGATCGATCGAAATTTATTATGGAATTTTTAAAATTTCAAAAAAGAATTAAACATATTATTAGGACTTCACATAGTTGAATCTTTTTTTACACTGTGAATAACAAGTTAAAAAAATGACATACATTTTATTTTTTTAGTAGATAAGGTTATAACTGGAGTCTATTGTTTTGCTACTACATTTGGGAAAAGAACTGAGTATACACGGCATACATAAAAAATATAACTCTTTCCTTTGCCTCCAAGCGTTCCACAAATTCCACATGCACCATAATATGCATAGCAACTTCCTTGAAAACGTTTTTTGGAATTTCTCCGATGCAAGATCTTAGATAATGAATCAAATATTCAAATATATCACAGATCTGAATAATGTCCTATTGCTCGATACATAAAGCATACAAAATAGATCGCATAACAAGATGATGGTGTGCTACGTTCTGTGAACTCAAGTGAAGATCTTAATTTAATTTAATGGTAGACATATTCCGCCGGTATAGCGGTTAGTGATTCTGACTGCCGTAACGATGGGCCCGAGTTCGAATCTCGGAGAAGATATGATTCTAACTGCCCATCCCTTCAAAAGAGGCAACGGATCCGTCTCTTGTAGTGGCGCAAGGCTAATGACTATTAAACTAATCTCTCGGCCATTAAATAAATATTCGTGTAGAGTAAAATGTTTAGTACCAGTTGGTTTATGTTCTGAATACACTGCACGGAATTCCAACCATTTGGTAACCAGCACCATTTCCTCCGGAGTAAAATATATTTCTAGAGGTGGAAGTTAAAGATCTAGAATGTGAAGTATTTATTGGATCGCTTAAAATTTCAGATGCCGATTTGTTCACTCTGATAAATGTGTGAAACGTAAGTAATTTAATTTTTTTGCTCTGAATTGTACTTTAATTTCGATTTTAATCCGACTTTTAACTTTTCTTAATCAATCTTCATCCTCCGAAAGAATAATCACAAGTGTGAAAGAGGTGGCTAAACATAGAAGTACTCCTTCGCTCTATAATGTAAATGATAGGATTTTTGTTTGCACAACACGATAAGTAAGAACCTGTTAGCTGCATTTAGTTAACTGAGAATCTTTCATTTTTTGGCTGCGAAGTATATGATTTCTTAAATACTGTTTTATTCTAAGATGAATTGAGTATCTACGCATTCCTCTGTTAAGGAGAATTTTACTTTCTCTTTTTTCCTTTTGGACTGCAGGCTTTGATCTTGTTATATGAGCTGATATTTTTTCAATAAAATTTAAAGTCTTCCTTTCAACCTAAAATAGATATTTAAGTATAAGAATAAACTTGATATTTCGATAAAGTAAACGTTTCTGCACTCAGATTTATGATTCCTTTCAGCTAATTTCACAAACTTTTAAATATACACCCGGTGCAAAAGCAGCTGCAGACATCTTATGATATCCTAGTAATAGCTTGCTTCATTTCTCTTCTCGACCTTTAAACGCTCAAGCAGTGCGTTTTGTGAAGGGATTAGTCCTTTATTGAGATAGTACAGACGATTTAAAAGATTACTTTATTTCCCTTATGAAATATCTTATTGGCTTGGTATTTTTCAATTGAAGAACTGCTGAGGACTGTAATGAGGGGATAGGAATCGAGGTTATAATTATTTTTCCACTTCTCGCAGTATATACCTGAGTGAAACAAAACTTTTCCAAGTGTGGAGAAGAAACAAAATGAAAGGAAAAGTATCAGTTTGTTTTTTATGTCCACTAAAAGTGTGCAGATACGGGAATTTTTTGCTTTGATGGTAAACGTCCCTCCCGAATGACCGCAAATCTTTTGCTTGGATTCGAACTAAATTTAGGCGTAGGAAAAGCATGTAGATGAAAGTATGTTGATGTTAGTATGTAGATGTGATTTAAAGTATGCACTATGTAGATGACACAATAATTGTTATGTCATGAATCCACAAATTGAACCTAAGGAACCAAAACGAGCCTAAGGAAATCCCACGCCAAATTTCATTTCTACCATCACCAACACCAAAATAACCAAAAACAAAAAAACAACACACACAAAATGAAAAAAAATTGAAAGGTTTTCAGATTTTAAATTACGTCCAAACATGAGTTTTTTTCAACATTTTACGTGTTACCTTTATTTGTTAAATTCCATGTCTCTTCGCACTTAAACCATAAAATTCAGTTCATAAATAATGATATGATAATATGATAAAATAATTTTAAATTGGCCATATCTTTAGAATTCCCTACGCAGTCTCACATGCTAGAGATAAAAAATGCTTTTATCGGCAAGCGTTGCCATTTCTCCCTTTGAACTCGTTTAGTTTTTTAATCAAACATTCGTTAAATTGTTACAAAATATGAAATCGATAACAAAACAAATTTCAAATTCAAATTAGGTCTTCCACATGCCCATACTCTATGGAAGATTACGTTATTCAAATTTTGATGGCTCTAGGTACCGTTGTTTTATCACAACGCAAGAAACATACATTTATTTATGCAGATTCTTCATTATTTAATTTCTTCAAATATAATACAGGGCGATAATATTTGGTGGTAACGATTTGAAACGTGATACAGCATTTTAAAGGTTTCGACGCAAAATCTGAAAACGAAAACAATAGTCCTTCAGGGGAAATTCGCCATTTGGACTTAAAGACATCAATAATAACCGCAGACCAGCCGCAGCTCTTAACGCTAGTAATATAACCTCCGGAGTCTCAAATCCAATGTTTTAACAGGGGAACAACATATTGCTCTCCCCTCACTTATAAATTTATCGGTACCCAAAGAACGAAATTTTATTCTAAATTGTAACGATATTCTTTCGGGAATCATACAAATTTCTAATCAGTCTGGTTTTGACCAGAAAGTGCTGCTGTAACTCTCAAAGCTGCTCCGCCACATCTTAGAGTGGCTCACTCTGGTGCTGACGCAGCCTACTATAACTCTAAGAACCATATTACGCTCCAATTTTCCGATTCCGCTCAACATGAAAATTCAATACTTTTAACGACTTCATAAAACTTTGTTTATGGAATACCAATGATATCATACCTAAGCTTCCCGAATTCAGAGAAAATCTGTGTGAAAAGCGTTTTCACCTTATTCTTATGCAAAAGACCAAACTCCAGCCAGGGACAGTTCTCAAGCTTGCAAATTACAATTTTGCTTCATGGCAGACAAACTGTCAGTCCGCTGGAAATGTATCATTGTGGCACATGTATCGATATTAAAGACCATACCCTTCACAGAAGGATGGATACACCGAGTCTGAACAAACCTGAAGCTAGTATATCGAACTTTTTTCCAGATTCAAATTCAGTAATTGGGATCTCTTCCACATAAGGCAGTGGGATAAGGTTTAAAAATCACTGGGGAAGATTTTAACAAACTGCTCAAAACTCCCAACAATATCATTATTGCTGGTGATTTAAATTTTCATAATCAGTTTGGGGCGTTATAAAAATTCAAAATTCGTCTTATTTTCCAAAATAGGATGAAGACATCACGCGACCAGTTCTTCTAATCACAATATTCAAAATATATAAAGTTTCTAACGGCCAGTGGCAACAGTCTTTCGCGTGAATCTGCTGGATAACGCAAAACAGAAAACACTGATTCCGTTCTTTTTATAGATGCAGTGATAGCTCACACAGACACGAAGAAAGCTGAGCTTATTGTTAACAGTTTCCAAACCCAATTAGCACTCCGTAGCGAAGATACTATATTCGCCAACAACACTGATACCTCCCCACAGGGCGTTGAAAGTTTCTTAAACCCATCTTTCAAGGTGACTAGTAGTTAGGGCCCACCAGCGGCCGAGCGGTAAAGACGCTGAACACTGGTAGTTCGGTCTGAGGTTCGAATCCCGCGAACGGGCTGGCTGCATGGGCGTTTTCGTGGTTTTCCCCATGTGTAACGTGTATACGAGCCAGTTTCCCTTAGAAAGTCCTCCACGAAAGGCATCCCTCCCTTTAGGCAGATAGCCCTCGTGTGCTTTGCCATAATTAAATACACCAACACACCAACGACTAGTAGTTAATTTCACTCTTTTGAGGTTAGCACTTATATTGCTAAACCACTAGCCTAAATATGCAACTTGAATGAACTCTACCTCCAATCGTATGATCAAGAACGCTCAGTCCAAATTTGTTTTTTCCTAGAATAATGGTAATTGCTAATTAACTTTATGTGCATATTAGCAATGAACATTATTATTCCCATAATAATGTTCATTGCTAATTAACTACATCACTATTTTTAAAGAAAACCAGAAACGTGAATTAATATTGCCTATTCGAAACCGGACCAGTACCATTCAAACCCTCAAAATTAACTAACTCTTATCGTCGTTATCAAATGCAATACGAATTTATGTTTCCTGAACACATGAATGTTTTGCTCCGAAACGAAAATATTAATATTAATAAAAAGTTTGGATTCGAAAAAAATACTGTGCAACTCACCAGCTTCTACGAACAGTGGAGTACTTTCACGTAGGCTTCAGTAATAAAATGCTTTAAGTTTCAATTTTTGTATATACTATATATACATAAGATTTAAAAAATATAATTTATTTATTAATATATAACGAAAGAGAAGCGAGCTAGCTCTGTTTGGTGAATGAAAAACTGGCAAAATTATTTTTAATTTATGCTTTCTTACTTTGAATGAGTAATGTAAAATTGAATTTTTGCGACTAAGTAATTATGAAACTGTTGAATTCTTTGAATTCAACAGTTTCATAATCATATTTAATCCAAGTTTGCTGACCACCAGTTTTTTCATACTATCTTGCGGTATAAGAACTTTAAAATGAACTTCTGATGACGTGACGTGTACGGATTCTGATCTTTTTTTTTTTTGAATAAAACTGCTTTGTTTCATTGAATCAAAGTGGTGGTTTGGAAAGTATGTTAGCTCATAGTTTGCTTTATAGCTAGGTTGGTTTTACAATGATTTTGGCTGCCAAACGTATTCACGTTGCGTTTTGTAACTTTGATTTACAAGGTTGAGTGCCAACAATTTCATTAATATAAAATTGTAAGAAAAACAAAAAAAAATTCTAACTTTAACATTTTCCTGAAGAAATATGCTTAAACCAGCACGGTTCTTCAGTTGACAAACAATAAGCAGTTTGAGAGTTTGGAAGTTTTAGCGAAAAATGAAGTTAGGCCAGATATAATACCGGGTTGCATTTTATTCTGGGATTTACACAACGCCTTTTAGGATTAAATAAATTCCTAAATGGAATGGTACAGTTATTAAAATATCTCTTGTTACCTATAGAGGGATGTAAAATACTATTTTTTATTATTGCTCAATACATAATGTGTAACAAACGGCCCACCAGTGACCGAGCGGTAAAGTCGCTGACCACTGGTAGTTCGGTCTGAGGTTCGAATCCCGTGAACGGGCTGTCTGCATGGGTGTTTTCGTGCTTTTCCCCATGTGTAACGTGTATACGAGCCAGTTTCCCTTAGAAACTCCTCCGCGAAGGCATCCCTCCCTTTAGGCAGATAGCCTTAGTGTGCTTTGCCATAATTAAATACACCACCACACACCACCATAATGTGTAACATACTTTCATATTTTATGCTTCCATTTCACTTATTATTATTCGCACAGCATACGGAAAGCCTGTATTATTGCCAGCAAACTTTCGATGCTCGCAAGAATTTTTTTTTTCAAAAACGAGTTAAGGATACATGCATTTTAAGGCCAACTCTATGTTAAGCTTCTGTGACTTTGCGTATAATTACTATGAATCAACGATTCACCTGAAGTTGCTTTTCAAAATTGCTTCTACGGACTTTGTGTAAAATTGCTATGGTTTAAGTAAGTGCCTGTCTCAGTTGTGCAGGCAAGCCTCCACATTATTTAGGCATCGTTTTTGTTAATCGCGACCGTACGAAGACAACGCTGAAGGGATGCAACAACCGGTTTCTCCCTCTCTTTTTTGTTCTGCTGCTGGAGTACGGGGTGACGGACGGTCTTCTGGTCTGTTTCTTCTTCCCTGCCGATGTCATGTGCCATTTTTCTTGTCATCCAATGCTGCTCGAAAAAGCCATGCAAAATTTAGTGAGATTAATTCAACTTG
The DNA here is from genome assembly GCF_044657685.1 of Stegodyphus dumicola. Lineage (NCBI taxonomy): Eukaryota > Metazoa > Arthropoda > Arachnida > Araneae > Eresidae > Stegodyphus > Stegodyphus dumicola. Next base: position 10,903,063 of record NC_140772.1, on the reverse strand, counting down.
CAAGTAAATCGTGGGATGACTGATACTCCTAAAACGTATAAGATTGCTGCTGATATGTTTTCTACCGTCTAGCAACATATAGACACGAATCATGTATCCACTGGTGCTTCCTTGTTCATCGACCTCGTGAATCCTCATTTTAAGTTCAGCGTGCGCGTGCTTCTTCTTTGGTTAAAAAAATATGTTTCATTACCGTTTATGCCGATCGACTACAAAAATTTCTCATAATTAAGTTTTCTCAGAACTTTTAATTTGGACAGATGGACAATGATTTATTTGTGCCGATGAGTTCAACAGTTTTTTTACGATATTCATGAAGTCATGTGTAATGTAGATCTGGTGTCAAATGATGTATAAGTACCAGTTTGTTCAGTTTAGGTTGTCTTGCGAACACCATATTTAAAATTCCTTAATGCTTATTTTGAAGTAGTGATGCTAAAAAATAAGAAATAATTGATTCTCTTGTGAAATATTTTAGTTATCGTCATTCTGGGTAAATTTTTCTAATCATATTTTTTCCCTTCATAGTGCACACATTTGTATATATGTATCTATCGGTTGTTATGGCTACAAAACAAACTAATTAACCATTTAAGAATTTTTATTGTAACATAAGTCAAGAATGATTCTCTCCTCCGAGTGTTAGTCTTATTACACGATTTCTTATTTTACTACCGCAAAAGTCCTAGGGAAGCTAAAGAAATTTAATGGTTAATATTCTCAGAGAGTTGTGCAGCAGCACAAAAATGAGGTTCAAAGTTCAAACGCTTCTGCAGCGTAGCCGTCAGACTCAAATGCAGAATTCCACAAACTTCGTGTAGTACAGAATAAGATTCTGAGAGAAACGAACTGATAAATGCTGATTTAAAAATCGACTCTATAGTGGACACAATAAAAGAACGTTTATTCAAAACAGAACTAGCTGTAATGATGCAAAAGTTTCAGAATATCTTAGTTACCAAGTCATTCCAGAAGATGATTGGATCAGAACGTTTCCTACTGAAACACTAACTTAATGACTGTAACCTCGCAACCTAGCTTTGACTGCCGATTTTTATTTAACTTTTTTCGCTGCGTTACTTTAGTCTCTCGTCGCTTTGAATCCGATTGGCACATATGCAGCACAGGAGAAAACGATGTCCCCACTTTTACCTCACATCCTCAATAAATGCTATATATATTAATGATTGCACGATTTGCTTCTTTTTTGAACCTTGCGAGCAATTTCGCTCGTTGAAAGAAGTTTTGTTAGTCCTACGTTTACATAGTTTTGGATTTTAGACGTTTACTTAACATTATTTTATAGTTTATAATTTCTATTTGTAGACATAATATTAGTTTATATTTTCGGATTTTAATTATTTTGCAAATGGATCGGAGAGGGCTGACCTTTTCTGAATCACTCAAAGAGCTACACGAATTGCTTGAGGTAGTGAATCTGGTACGGATCCCGGTACATGTGCAAAGCACACAAAGTTTGGTTGTGCTTTTTCAAAGGTGGTGTCACTTTCTTCGAAAAGTACCACCATGAAAAAATAGACGAAATTATAAATATGAAATGCAGATAATGAAAATATCATATACCCAAGTTACCTTTTTTTCATTTATACTCATGTAATTATTATATAACCAAGAAGAACATTTTAGGGTGGTGTAGAGTAGCAACGTCTTCTATTGGCACATCTTGGGTAATGCTAAATCTGCTATGGTGTATTTAGAATCTAGTGTTTGTAATCGTAGGCAAAATCTCTTAAACCCTTATCACATACGATATTTTTTGCCGGAATAAAACGTTTGGTGGAACAGTTCTGAGAAACGCTTTTTGGCGAAATAGGGTTACCATCTTCACTTGGTAAACAGGCTGAAAGCCAAACAAGAATCAGTTATCGCTCAGATTGGCGAAAGTGACGTTTGCTTCTTCGTGTTGTTTTGTATCGCTCATACTCTTTTCGTTTAAACTTTATTGTTAGTAATGGAAGATAATAGAAAGGTGATTGCTATCAAGTTAATCAGTTTGATCTCCACTGTGGCACTTCAAGTAACAGATAAACACACTTCTTGTTATAGCAATCAATTACATCAGTAATAGCGAAATTTTGTATACATTAAGAATAGTTTAAAACGTATGCTGGATAAGTCTATTTATCATGCATTATTTATGTGTATTTTCTGTAGTCTGAATTCCAATGAAAATTTTATGGCTCACTGGAAAATTTGTTACCTGATGAAAGCATTTTCTTAACTAATTTTATGGCTCATAATTACTGTTCTGTCCAATCAAACAAACAAACAGACAAAAAAAAAAAAAAAAAAAAAAAAAAAAAAAAAAAAAAAAGACCTTCGCGAATTGTTTACTGTCCCGTAGAACACTCGGTAATATACCTAAAACACATTAATTATACCAATTCTAGAAATTAGGTGGTGCACATCATGAGTTTGTTTTATGTGATTACGGCCAAAGCCTCGAGAGATATCCGCCTAACAGGAGAGATCCCTTTGTAGAAGATTTTTTAAAATGGCTCGTATACCAGTTACAATTGGTAAAAACCAAGAAAACGCCCATGTAGCCAGCCCGTTCGCGGCATTCTAACCTGAAACAGATTTACCAGTGTTCAACGACTCTTCGGCTACTAGTAGGCCCGTGCACGTAATTGGAAAGTACAATTCATTATGTAAACAGACATGAAGGTGATAATCAGTTGTCCACTGTTTTAAGCAATCAAATGTTATAAATGCACAGCTGTTACATCTCTTTTTCATTTATTAGTCATGTTTATATTACGTAGATCATACATATGATATAATTATAAATTAACCCAATAACACAATGTGTACCCTCTTTAGTACTCAAATGCTCATAAATTATTTTTCAACTGATTATTACATATCCATAATAATTTGCAAAGAACTGATGACTACAGTTGCTGCCAATTACATGATCGCTATATGAATTAAATGTAACTTCAAATAAACTTTTTGGCAATGTTCATTTTTGTATTCATACATACATATATATATACACATCTAATAAGTCATATATTTACATACAGATAGAGAGATGCGATGGTTAAGAAGTTGTTAATATATATTTATTAGTATTAATGTAAAAAATAAGATTTATATTAATGAATGTATATACAAATTTTTTCATCATGCATAATAACAAATCCATAAATTTCCAGTGTTTCAATATGTAGCATTTACAATAAAAGTATAGTTGCTAATGTATTTATAATCCAAAAAGTAATTCATTAATAACATGAAAATAATAGACAAATTTAATGAGAATTCTCATTATGACATAAGCTATGCTTTTCTTTTTTACGCATCTTTCATACTGTTTAAAATGTGTCACTGATTATGCAATTAACAATTTAAAAGATATGTAATTAGGAGAAAAACCGCGCATACACAAACGGATTTTAAAAAGTTATTCAACTTAAATTTAAGAAATAAAATTCTATTATATAAGTGATAATACACGATCAACACGAAATACCACAAATTTGGCGAACTTTTGGCGACGAACAATTTGTAAACAAATCGAATTGCAAGAACGTCGTGAAATATTGTCAACTCTGAAATTTCCACGATTATATATTTAACGAATGTATAAACATTTTAAAAATGACCCAGGCAGTTATATTATTGCAACAAAACAGCAATAATTAAATCGGCCTCTATTTCCACCGTCCATGACTCCACAGTGAGAGGCATCGCCATATTGAAATTTACCCGTGATCCTTCAGAAGCAGAACTTTCGTCTGATTGGTTGAACGTTCGAGGAACACGGCTCCAGCCGGAACATTTTCGGAAAAGTTTTAAAATGTTGCTCGTAGCCGGGACATGTTCCTCTAGCTAGACGAAACATTTCTCGGAAGCCTCCCGCTTAAAGCAGTCCTACTAGAATCTCGTTTCTCGGAATTGTCCCGGGTAAGCGTGCGTGACCCTAGAAGGAATAGCCTCTTTAAAGAGCGACTAGGGATTATGGACGAAATGGCCAAATGCTGGTGCTGAAGAATCATCATTCAACACCTTTTAGTTCGGGTGCCACTATAGAGTCATTAGGATTTTTTTTATAACAGGAGATGTTAAAAATTAGCAACGCCTTCGCAAATAAATCGAAACGTGGATCTCTGGAATACGCGCCCAGCTTGCAGACCACTACACCACGAAGACACGCTAAGAAAGCGAGAGAAATATCTTCAAAATGTATTTATAATCATTGTCTTTCAAAACTATTAAATGCATATATCACTTTTTCTGCTTTCCAGCTTAACCGTTTTAAACGCTATTGAAACAATTTCGAAAGATATAATACAGGTAACAACAGAAGAAAATAAAATAATATTAGTAAATGTACTATTTTACCTTGATTTCTAATGTACACGTGCCTCTTGCATATACAGGAATATTAAAATAATTTTGAAATTCTTACTATTTGTTTTCATAATAATGCAACAATAAAATCCACATTTTCCTTATATCTAAAAATATAAGAAAATATATTGAATTGAACATAAAAGGCAATATACGCATTATCCATGTCAATCAAAAAATGAAATTGCAAACAAAAATAAAAAAAAGACGGCAAACATGTTTCTGTTCTTTCATTTTTTGTTCGGCAACACTTTTTTACAACTCGTTTTTTACACGGTAGATACATTCCTAAGGAAACCGTGCAAAAAAAATCTTGTAAAAATATATGCGACATATGTTAAATTTGGGCATATATTTTACAATTTTAAAAAATCAAATTTATCAAAGAATGTTTTGAGTTGAAGAATTCTTTTTGCACATTCAGCAGCTACAATTATAAACTTAGATCATTCGTTCAATTCTTTCAATCGTTTAGTGAATTTTAATAAAATAGTTTTGAGCTTTAATTCGTCGTGTTAAATGTTAAACACAGCAAACAACAGACATTTAAGTAAATATATCGTAAAATATATCGCGCAGTAACATTATAAAACCTAGCATTTCTACTCAGTTTAAATATAATTTAAATTTTCTTCCAATACGAAACTGTAGATATCTGTAATTTGGTTTCTAGACAGAGAGGCACTCACTATTACGGTATAAAATAGCGTGTAAAGACCTAATACAAGCAAACAGTGTCTTGATTTGTGCAGCGTCTTCTAAGATTGAACCTTAATTTTTTGCAATTTAATTTCTATTTTAAAGAAATTTTAGTAGAGAAAATCTTTTATTTTAGGTTTAACAGAGTTATTTTAACAAACGATGTTTATTTGCTATTGATTTTACCAAAGTATGGTGAATACCTGTACAGTTACGAAGCTGGCATTATTGGTGTTGGTGAATATTAGTACTTTGTGCCGTTTTAAAACCTGTTCTCTTAGAATTAGTAGATACGGTTTGTACCAATTCTTCCGCAATAAAATTCGAAGTTTAAAACTTTCGTTTCTTCTTAACTGCATTTCATTTTGACATATGATTCTATTACAATCCCCTGATTACACTCAGTCGATATCTTTATTGAAACCATTTTTTTTTAGATACGATAAAATAAAATTAAAAAGAGACAGACGAGACTCAGTCATCACTGCAGCATGGATTTTCTAGGCGCGTTTAATTTATAAGTGCAATACAACAAAATCAAATCAATACATCAATTCCTATAATAAAAGTTATTGTAACAATAGTGTAATGCAGTGTTTCCCAACCTTTTTTTCCTCTCGAACCAAAAGAAAGTTCCGAAAAAATTTGACGAACCCCCTATGTAGTCGTTAATCACAGGTAAAAAAAAAAGCAATCAAATTTGATAGAATATATATTTTTAATATTGCAGAATAATTGATTACATTAATCGTGAAACATTTAAATAAAACATTAAATAAAAGACTAAAATGATGGCTATAAAAGTTGAAAACGAAATAAATTTAACAAACTGGTTCTTATGTTTTACATTTGGAAAACTATTAATGGGATATTTGTGGCTGTTTGATAGAACAAAGCATTTCAAAGTTAGGCTCAATATCTGACAATTTCATTCTTAGATCAGGTTCTGCATTTAACCTGTTTCTGTACTTATCTTTTAGATAAATATATGATGAAAATCCTTTCTCGCATAGATTTGTTGTGCAAAATGGTAATAAAACTTCAATTTTTTTTTTTTTTTTTTTTTGACAGAACAGGATATTCAACAGAACAGGAAATTTGCTTCAAGAGAACTGTCACAAGATAACTCTATGAGTTTCTCTTTTTACAGTATATTTAGAGAGGTTTCTGAATTCACATTTCCTTGAAATGGATTACGTATCCAATTGTTTGAGATGGATATATTGCATCTGTTGGGAAAATAGTCATCGAAAGTTAATCGAAGATAGTTCAGATGTTCACATATACTCCTTTTAATGTTTCCGTCAAGTTTAATTGAATTTTCTGATAAAAAAGTGCTGACAGAATCGAAACGTCCATACTCATTCATCTGCAGGCATTGAATCCAAAAATTTATCTTTTTCAACATAGCCTCAATTCTATCATGTACACTGAAAATGGTGACACCCTCGCCTTATTAAAGACATATTTAATTCATTCAGTTTACAAAAACGTCAGCTAAATAGGCAAGCTTTTGAAGCCAAAGAACATCAGATATACAAGAAGACAAATGAAACGGATGATCAATAAAAAATGCTTGAACTTCAGACTTCAACTCAAACAAACGCGTCAAAATTTACCACGGGAAAGCCATCTAACTTCTGTGTGAAGTAGTAAAGAAACGTGGCAACTTTCCAAAATCCTCACAAAGCGTACAGAATAGACGGCAATTTGTAGCACACGATTTTATAAAGTTCACAATTTTCACAGCATCACTTAAAGTAGTAGACAACTCTGCAGGAATACGCTTACATACTAAAGCTTGTCTATGAATACAACAATGAGTCCATTGAATTTTCTCGTTGATCTTCTTCACCCGTGCCACAAAACCAGAACATTTTCCTGTCATTGATTTTGCACCATCTGTACACACACCCACACAATAAGACCAGCTTATTCCATTTTTTTCAAAATACCCATTGATCATATCGAAAATCGCTTTTCCGGTTGTGTAGGTTTTCAAAGGTTTTGCAAACAGTACATCTTTTTGAACAATATTTGTAAAAAGATATCTAACGTAGACAAGCAAGACTGCGGCAATCCGTCGATTCGTCAAGTTGAATTGCAAAATAATTCAATTTTATTCTTTTTAGAGGTTCGTTCTTCGCATAATTAGCCAAGTCATTAATTCTACGCGACTTCGTGTTGTTTGATAAGGGAATTAGCTCAATTTTCTTTGCTGCCTTTTCCCCAAGCATACATTTGGCGATATCTTTCGCACATGGTCCAATTAAATTTTCTGCTATTATATGCGCTTGTCCAGATCTTGCAATAAGAACTTACTCGAAAGGATGCTTCAAGGGCCATTTTACTATCTTCGTTTGAAGTCAAGATAGAAGAAAGGCTACACGTTTTGATATCTGCTAATTTTTTTTTGAAATATTCAAGAGGTTTATCTTTGTGCGTCGGATGTTTTGTTTCAATATGTCTACTAAGAAGTGATGGTTTTAAACTGCTGTTGGCAAGAACTTCGTTACATATAACACAAAGCGGTTTAGGTTCCGACTCATCCCCAGTAAAATGAAAACCCAATTGTAGATAGTCGTTGTCATATTTTCGCTTTTTCCCTTTTCTATCATCATTTCCTTTGTTTTTCGTCTGGTGAACGGTACCTCACTAAAGCTTTCAGTACAATCATCTCGATTATTATGTCTCGTTTCAAAACGACCCGTTTTTAACCCTCGATCCATAATGAAAATAAACTATAATACTAATTAAATTAATAATTATTAAATCATTTACTCGAGAACTTGACAGTCACAGTATCATTATCACTCAAGCTTTACAAGTGCTAAGCCTATGTATGAACGTCGACAGATAAACAAAATAGACATTTAATACAACACTACTCTCCCAGTTCCCGGTTGTGAACAAGTATCTAATTCAAAATCTGTAGTAAACTGTTTTAATTTGATATTTGTTTCAAATTGTATTGTAAAAAAAAATATTACATAGAAGGCAAAACTGCTGGAATGATTTTAAATATAAAGCAGAACATGATAATAATCACATTGATAAAATGTTTTAAATATAAATAAATGTTTGTAATAAAAAGAGAATAGTATTTGATTACTTGAATAAGAGGAATAAATTGTAATATATAGATATAATTTGATATTGATGAAGTAATTTTGAAAAACAAGTAAGGAAAAAGAAATGAAAATATTGAAATTTTTTATATATTTCTTAACAAACATGCAGCAAACAATCTGTTTTACAGTGGGTGTGGTCTTTAATTTTTTTTTCTTTTGATTTTAATGGCGTTTTGAAAATTCCGCTATTACAATATTATTTTCGCGAACACCCTCTGCAAACACTGCGAACCCCCGGTTGGGAATCACTGGTGTAACGGGTGCCGTGAAAGCGTAACTTTTCTAAGACGAAAATTCATTCATAATTTTCTTATAATAGAATCTTTCTCTCAAATTTGATCTTGCAGATATTGACAACAGTTTTTCTTAAATTTGATCTGGCAGTGTTATAATTCCGTCGATTGGATCTGAAACACAATTTTATTACAATAACGCGGTACAACGTTGACTTAAATTCGGCGATCACCGAAAACAGAGGTTTCTTGAAATGCTCTGCGACGCATACTTCTCACGCATGTTGAATGAGCTATGAAACACAATCGTCTCGAAATGTTTTACCGGTTTCATAACTCTTCTAAGGTAAACCGAGATTTGAGTTTCTAGACTGCAGGTCATTTTTGTGGTTTTATATGCTTTTCCAAAAATCTGTATCATGACTAACCTTTTTTTTTCCATAAATTCTCTCTAAAAGAATTATCAGCAAATTGCTTTTATATTTTATTTTTGCAACTTCCTTGAAGATGCTTAGAAATAATTTAAAGTTTTTCATTGTGCAAAGAGCAAGGGGATTTCTTTTTGGATGAAAAAAAAAAAAAAAAAGACTCTTTCGCAGTGTAGCAATGAAATAGTGCAGACAGAATTCGTTCAAAATGTTGTAAAATGAAAAGGTCGGAAATGCACTGAAATTTTCAAGCAACACACGTCTGGTCTAGAAGGCGACTTTTGATGTAGTGCTTTGAATCATGCAATCAAAATCCATTATTCCGGACACCTTGAATGACAAAATTTCTTTTTCCCAGTGCGATTAAACTGAATTCGTTTTTTAAATGATTGTGAATCTTGGTTCTTCTTTTAGCTTTATTTCCGATTGTTTTCTGAGATTATTTTATTAACTGTCTTCAAATTCTTCTTCCGCATATTAAAAAAAATCGTAAGATTTAAGCTACCTTCTCTTAGAACTAAACAAAATGAAATTCTCCAAAGCAATTGTATTTCTTTGTCCATTCAAACCACGTGATGCTGCATGTTAGCAGATTTGCACTACTGAATGCCCATTAATGCAGAAGGATCGAAACTTGAATAACAATTATGAATTCAGTGCTCTCATTTTGCTTTTAAATGTATAGATTTACTATATGTTTACCTAATTCTAATTTCTTTATGTATTTAGTTATATTCACGGTATGTACTTAATTCATTTTCAGTTTAGGAATTTAGTATATTTAATTGCAAACGAATTTCTGAAACGTTCAGTGAAATTCACAGTTTTCTGCAGTATCGCACTTATATGTTACTCTAGAAAACAATTATATCAAACAAAGTCATATACGGGTAAGAAAAATAAAGAATATTTAAAAAATATATTATAATTTAAATAAGCAGAGTAAATTAATTTCCTTTCTCTGTTCTAAAAATGGCAATCTCTTTTTGCGCTGCGTCATATTGAGACCAATGCATGTCATATTATCCTTACATAATTCTAATGAGGAAACCGGAATTAAAACACTATCAGCCAATAGTAATTTTAGAGCATCAGTAATTATCTAATGAAAACGCATTGAAAACTAAAACTAATTCAGCTTGTTTTAAGATTTCATCTTGAACATGAGGTACTAGCTTTCTACTCTTCGGCATAGCTAGTTTGCTGTCTGCTGCTCTCTTCTTCTTGAAAATCTATCAAACATGCAAGCATCACAATTAATATAGCAAGTAGCTGTTGACGAGAATTTCCCCTTCTGTGATGTACCCGACCTGGCCGAAATTTTTCCTCCTCCGCTATGTGTACAGGAAATTGAGGAGCACGGGGCAAAATGAATAAGAAAATTAGGAAGTTTCACTTTCACTGGCTGTTGAACTTGCATTATCCATATCGCAGTTTGATGCCTGATTTTATATCATACATATACATTCTGTCAATATGGAGGGAAAAAAATGGAGTCACACAGTTTTAAACTCTTGATAAACTTGACCGTCAAAATTCGACGCTTTGGCGCTTTTTGGCGACAGATATTTTACGCATGCGTAACTGTTTTCCTTTTCGTTCGGAGGGAGCCAGTTCTGTTGCTGCGGAGTTTTCCTTCTTAACAATACATATTCTTTGAATGTATATTTTCAGCTTTACATCAAGTATTGTGCTTTCGGTTGTGCTGTTTATAGGATTTTGCATAACGGGCATCGATTCGAAGACGGAATGTATGTTAAAACAAAATGATCCAATTCTCTACTTATTACGAAAAAAATTAGTATCTAATTCTTGTCCACCAGGTTCTTTTTGCATAAAACTCATATAAAAATTTCAATTACCATTCCCAAGCACATTACTTTTTCTTTTTGCACGTCTCTTTTTTTTAAAGAAACTGCTTTGCTACATTTAGGCAAAGCGGTCGCTTTACTGTATATTGCAATTCACTCATTTGTATGTTCTAGTGTTATAGCTCCGTGTTTTAACATGTTATCCACCGCAAAATGTTTTCGCAGTTTAGTCGTAATTTTGAATTGTTATATGTGTGACAAGAACAGACCATTTATTCTTTTCCCGACCGTTCGGACTTTTGAGGGAAGAATTTTCAAATTTTTTCTTCGATTCTCACACATTTGCTTTTAAAATCTTCCCTTAGGTATTTTTTCTTACTGACTGTTGCAAATATCCTTATCACTTCAGACATTCTGCTATTAATACAACCTACTACATCGGTGTCCTTATAAACATCTTACATCTCGCAAGTAAGAATAATTTTGATATCAATTATTCAAAGTACAAGACCGTGATGTTGTATGTTAGATGTATTATGGACTACAACAGCATTATTTCCCTGAACGCTTTGAAACTTATGACGTGTTTATGGTGAAAATACTTCTGAAAATTCAGCTTTTGCTTTTTATGTCGCGGATGAAAGCTGCGTATGCATATATGACAAAATTCCACATTATTGATTTAAGGACTGCTCAGGAAATCTAAAATTACTAAAATTCATATGAAATAGGTTCCCGAAATTTCGAAGAAGGCATCTACCGTTAAACCAAAATGTGAATTAATAGGTCAGCTTTTTAATAGTGTGTACAGGATAGATGAGTAACCTATATTATAATTAACAAAAAATAATTAGAAAATTCCTACATTATTTTTATCATTTTTGCTTCGAGTGTAAGTTTATTTGTTTCTGTAATCTAAATCAGCAATAAATGTAAAAACAATCAATAATATGTCAACAATATCAGCAATAAATATAAAAACACATATTAAAGCAAAAAGAATAAAAAATTCTTTATATTTTCCCAGGATTTCGAAAGCAGTCAACGAGCAACAGGATTTAATAGTCTTAGAATGTTTTCGGGATTTTGGAATTTTTTAATGGATGATAAAACAACATTTAAATACAGCAGGTTCGAATGATTATGTATCGCCCGCATGATCAAATTACGCGGATTAAAACAATTAAAATCATAAGCATTTTGTTATTATCTGCTGTTACTGTAATTACTAAATTAATTCCATTCATTTTGTCATTTCACTTGGGAATATGACTTCTTTCTTATAATTTGTAACAGTAATTTTTAAATTGTTTCCTTAGAAATGCAGCTCAGCTTCAAATGGAAGATCAAAACAGCAAAGCGTAATCTGAACAATTTTTCACGCCATGTAATGTAATAATGCCACAATCGAACACGAAGCGTATAACGAAGTAACTTGCTTCTACCGAAGTGCATTCCTATTTATAGATCTTTAAACCTTCTTGCACCTATATGCGCAAATAAATAATCGCCTTACAGGTATATTGGATAAATCCAAGAGCTTGGTTAACTGGAAATTTGTTTAATAACAGATTTGTGCGAAAAGACATTTTCATCTGTAACAGCAGTTAAAACTCGGTACAGGTCTCGGCTTAAATGAAAGTAGATCATCGTCTCGCAGTGAGATCACTAGAACCAAAAATCCACAAAGTGATTTCAAACAAACAGGAAAAAATACCACACTAAATATGTGTAATACCTAAATTAATCTAAATTTTTCATCTTTAAAAAATAATTACAGTATAAATTTCCTATTTTTAATGGCTGCATTTCAAAATAAATTTTTCTGATTACTATTATATAAATGTATTAACCATTTTTTTTTCAAATTCATGTAATCCGCCAATGAGAAATTACACATTTAGTCGTCCATGAAGTTCTAAAGTTTGGCAACCACTGCCTAGATTACATAAAGCTCTGGTAATAATCGAACGCATCACGGAGACAGTACTGAGAGAACGTTCCTACGAAACTTGTCTAGTAATACCTGGATGACATTATTTTCGTCGGGAGAAGTTAAGTGCATTTAGGTTAGGTTAGGTTATTTAATTACGGCAAAGCCTCGAGGGCTATCTGCCTCAGAGGAGGGATGCCTTTGTGGAGGGCTTTCTAAGGGAAACTGGCTCGTATACACGTTACACATGGAGAAAACCACGAAAACACTCATGCAGCCAGCCCGTTCGCGGGATTCGAACCTCGGACCGAACTACCAGTGTTCAGCGACTTTACCGTTCGGCCGCTGGTGGGCTGAAGTGCATTTAGAAAACCTTAGAAAGATGCTTCATAAACTGAAAGGAACCAATCTAAAGTTAAGTGTCACTAAATGCACACTATTCAGGCAGGAAGTGACTTACCTTGGACATGTGGTCTCTGCCGAAGGTGAACCTACGAATTCAGAAAAGGGGCCTGTAGTTAAAGATTGGAGACGGCTGGGAAATGCCCATTAGCTGAGAAGTTTCTTGGTGTTTTTGACGTTATACAGGGTATCTGTGAAGGACTTTTCTTGCGTCACAAGATACCTTCAGAAGCTGACTGGAGGCATGCAAAAATTCTTGTGGAAGAAGGAAAATGAGGATGCATTTGGAAAGCTAAATGAAGATTTGACATCAGGGAGAATCCTTACCTATCCTCAGCTAAACAAACCATTTATTCTTCTCACAGATGCGAGGAGCTAGAGACTCGCTGCTGTTTTGTCCCAAGAAATTATCATTGAATACTGGAGTAAGTGCCAATGTAAACATGGGAGGAATTACTAAGTCACAGTGAAAGATTTGCTCACCATGATTAAAATCTTACAATATCCTGTTCACCATCTGTGCAGCAGAAAATTCCTGCATCCAAACGTCAAAGTTGCGAATTTAACATCGTGTGACCTAAATCAATGGAGTGAAGCGTCACTCTTGTTACAAAGCAAAGATTCGAAACATAACGCGAAAACATTTGGCAGCCAAACGCAGTATGAACACTTTTAATTAAAGACAATTTGTTACCTAGAAAGCAAATAATGAGCTAATCTATGTTCCAGACCACCACTTTGCTTTAAAGAAACAAAGCAGTTTCAATAAAAAAAAATGCGTCTTTCGGATGTGTTATTAAAACAAATAACTTAAAATTTTTATATACGGCAAGGGATTATGAAAAAACTAGTGATGAGCAATTTTTTGTATTATATTTGATTATAAGTTTTACTTCTTCAAATCAAAATTTACGTCGAAAAATTCAATTTCACATTCTTCTTCCAAAATAAAAAAACGTGATTTAAAAATAATTTTATCTGGTTTTTCATACACCAAACAGTGTAATTTTGCTTGTCTTTCGTTATATATTAACAAATTAATTAAATTTCTTTCATAGTATATATTTATATACATATACAAAAATTAAAATTTAAAGCATTTATTGTCGAAGCCTTCATGAATATGCTCCACTGTTCGAAGAGCTGGTAAGTTATACAGTATTTGTTTTCCGAATTCAAACTTTTTATCAATATTGGTATTTAGTTTTCGATGGAAAACATTCCATATGTTCAAGCGACTTAAGTTCGTATAATTTGATAACGAAGACAGGTCTACTAGGTCTGTAATTTTGAGGGTTTTAATTGCATTGACCAGGTTTCCATTAGGTAATATTAATTCACGTTTCTGAATTTTTGGAAAATAGTAATGTAGTTTATTCGCAATGAACATTATTACGGAAATAATAATGCTAATTGCTAATTTTTACATAAAGTTGATTAGCAGTTATCATTATCATTGGAACAGACAAATTTATAGGGAATGTCTTTGATCATACAATTGGAGGTAGAGTCCAGTCAAGGTGCATTTCTAGGCTCGTGTTTAACAATACAATTTCTAACCCCAAAAAGAGAAGATACTATTATTACCTCTATTATTGTTTTGGTGTTTTGTTAATTTTTAGATTGGTTATTTTGGTTTGGGTTGACTGCAGAAACGGAATTTGGTGTGGGTTTTCCGGCGACTCCTTTCTGTCCTTATTTGATTTGATACTAAACGAAATGTGATACACTGGCACTTATCAAAATGAATGAAGCTTCTCATAAATTAAAAGTTGTTTGAAATTTCTATCATTTGCTAAATTTTAAGAGTAAGTTAAGGGTACAAAAAACAATGATATACTTCGAGATCTCAAATAAATTAAATTAAAAATTCATAATTAAAAAATATATTAATTAGTAAAAGTTGGATTGTTCTAGATGACATAGTTATACTTTTATTCAGTGCGTCGGCTTTTACATGAGGCTTGCAACGAATATTTACTTCATGGGGTAATAAAAAGCTATCGAACTTGAGAAAATTTATAAATAAACCCGAAGGTAATCGTATCTTAAGACGCTGCTTAACAGATAAAATAAAGACCAGAAGAACAGAATAGAAGTAAACAAATAGTAGCAATTATCATGATCTTTCTGTCCTAGATTTTTTGAAATTTCCTGTTATTTATAAATGCAATTAATACTATTTTACTTCATTTCATGTTGATAACATACGACTGAGTCCACCTATATGTCTTTCAGATCTGTTCTCAAAACTAAACTAAATATCTGCCTACAAGGAATTTCTTAGAGAAATTAAAGGATTTTGAGAGGAACTTTAGTTTGTGGGTTAGTTTTGTGAAATAAAGACACATTTCACCATTTTCAACTTTAGAATACCTAGAAACTTATATTATTATTGGAAACTTATATTATACTAGAAACTTATATTATTATTGGAGAAGAATTATGCAATGGCGTATGTTCGCATCTCAAAATTCTGGGGTCACAATTTAAGACTTCTTTTCCGAAATGCAAATATATACTAATTTTCGTGGATTCCTAATTCTTTTCATTATGATTTTTAAAGTGAAGCTTATATTTATCGAAAATCATTTTTATTATTATGGTAACAGTATTTGTTTAATTTTAATCCCATTCATTACATGAAATTTCACAGAACAAAAAAAATTTGTTGCTTCCATTAATTTCCATTTCTCTGTATTTTTGCTGTCAGAACTAGGATACAGACAGTCTAACAGCATTTATTGCCTCTTAAAGAAGGCAATCCAGTCAGTTCTCAAGATGTCTGAGAATCAAAGAAGTATACATATTTGGAATAATGGTATATTATTAAATTTTATTATTTCGAGAATTGTATTACACATGCGCACATGAGGTTTATTTTTTTTATCATTTATTTTTCCGCAGGCAAACTTTGACACACCAGTTAAGATGCAATAGAACCTGCATCTGATATCTGGCTTGCATTGACTGCTACATTTTAATCCTTTCTTTATCGATAATATATTGTTAAGGCCTATCCTCCGATTCTCAAGTATAGTCGCTTCCAAGCTGCAAGAATAGATTCCAAGGCTGTTGAAAGATATTCAGTCTGGATGAAATAATGCAAGTGAGTATAAAAATTACGGAAAGTGTTGTCTTTCCTTGATTCTTAAGTAAGAGACTTAAACAGTGCTTATTTTATCATAGTTTATAACACATGAATGGTACCTGAGAGTAATATTTCTAAAAGCTAACGTAATAAACGTATGAGCCGATAAATATCCATTCATCTAACGTTCTCTCAACTTTATACATGCCTTTTCAAAACTAAGTCTTGATTATGGTTTTTGTAAGCAACTGACAATATAATTGGTTTCCCATTAACGCTTCATGAGTTATAGTTTCCTCCAACAGGTACAATATCTGTTTACAGCTTGCAGTTTTCATAAAACGGTGCTGTACTATGCTGGATTCTTTCATTAGTATAGAAACAAAGCTATTTGGTAAGTGTAACTACTGCCTTTCAGGGATGTGGCAGCTTTCCATCAGATGAAAAGCTCATTCTTATTATTACCTTGGAATAAAGCACAAACTTTTTAAAGTGTTTTACGTGTACAGCTGAACTTGAGGAAATGCATTTAGCCTCGTGCGCAAAACTCTATTTAAGCATATAATTAGCTAACGAAAAATAATTTATAGGAGAGGATTCTAAAATACGTTACAGAAACGTAAAGAGATATAGGTTAAAACAAAATAAGAGTATTAATAGAAGGTTTAGGCGAAAATGTCATGTCGGGATGACAAAGGCTGCATTTGAGAACTATTAGCTTAATACCGCCCTCAAACGTAAATCGTAGTTACT
Source organism: Stegodyphus dumicola (assembly GCF_044657685.1). Classification (NCBI taxonomy): domain Eukaryota; kingdom Metazoa; phylum Arthropoda; class Arachnida; order Araneae; family Eresidae; genus Stegodyphus; species Stegodyphus dumicola. Next base: position 10,886,202 of record NC_140772.1, on the reverse strand, counting down.
TCTACATGCGAAGTGTACTGCACAAAATATTCCAAAGTCAGCCGCTAAACATAAAAATGGCAAAGCAGGGTATTTCCAAAGAGTAATTTAATTTTAACATGTAGAGCAATATTTAAACTTTTATATCCCATTTGCATAAGACGAAACTGGCTGACAAAATTTCATAACAATTTTTTCATAATAAACTCAAGATTGGATGTTTTTTTTTAAACGCATTCGAAATGAACTGTAAAAAAAATCTGTAAAGTTACTAAGAAAACTCATGGAAACTGGGATGCCATGGGTTATTTGAGTAACAGAAACAGGTGTTTTCTTTGTAACATTTCAAGAGTTTTGCCTGTAATGGTTACAGATCTTTTTCTTGTAATATCACAGCATATAGTTATGTAAGTAGAACATATTTTTCTCATGTAAATTCCCAAACGATATATCTGTAATGGTTACAGATTATTTGCGTGTAATATTACAGCAAATAATTATGTAAAAAGAACATGTTTTTCTCATGTAAAATCCCAAACGATATATCTGTAATGGTTACAGATTATTTGCGTGTAATATTACAGCAAATAATTATGCAGAAAGAACATGTTTTTCTCATGTAAAATCTCAACAGATATATCTGTAACCGTTACAGGTTATTTACTTGTATTATTATAGAAAGTTATTATGTGAGTAGAAGATACTTTTCTTACGTAAAATTCCAATGGTTGTATCTGTAAAGGTTTCAGATTATTTCCTTCTAATATCCCATTAAGTAATTATGTGTGTAGAATATATTTTTCATAGATAATAGTAAAGGATATGTTTATAAAAGTAGTAGATTTTTTTTGTCTAAAATGATGCTTATTATAATAAAATATATTGAAATCAAGATGTTTTGAGTAAAACAATATCTTCATGTGTATATCATTATACAGATATATGCAAGTGAAGCATAATAGTTTGGCTTTTTGAATTAGTCAATTTGACCTCAGAATAGCATTAATTTAAAAGATGTGCTTTCAACAGCAATGTTCTTTTTTCAAAAAGTAACATTAGTCTGTTGCAGAGTATTTTTGTTTTATGAAGAGAAACTTATGTCTGATATTATTGAAAGGCCTTTCATATTATCATTTTGATTAATTTAAAAGTTCAAATTGATATGCTACTCCTTATATTTGCCCTGTAAAATAGCTGAAAAAAATAGTATGTTTTATTTGCATGTTAGTGTCAGTTAATAAGATATGTTCTAGAACTTTCTTTTTAGTAATTTTAGCTAAAATAGACACATGTTGCTTTAGATTTAACTTATATGAGTAAACGTGTTGCATGTTGATATGATCATATTATTACAGTAAAAGACATTTTGTGAAATATTTCTATGAAGAACTCAGAACAGCTGTTCTTCATATTTCAAAAATATATTCTCTCCTTCTAAAAAATGACATTTTCAGTAAATTAAAGAATTCAACATAGCAATGAACTTCATTTTGTTACTACAAAGAATTCAAATTTTGTTCATACGCTTGAATTACAACGTCTAACTAATTTTTTTATTCTTATCTGCACTCAGTGTTTGTCAACAGTCTGCTATTGTTTGAAATAATGCATAACTTTTTTACTTACCTTCAAATAATTTCCTTTGCATTAACAGATAGAAGTCTTTCATTAAAAACCTAATGTCATGCTTTTTGAATAAGCATAAAACTTTGCCAACTGACCTTAATTTTTAAAGCCTTGTTTCCCTTAAAATTCTTAATACAATTATGCCTTTAAGAAATTTATTTCTAAAATTAATACTTCAGTTTAGCTTAAAATTTAATGCATTTTAATTTTACCTATAATTTTATACAAACATAATATGTAATAAATCTAAGCTTAATATTTAGCATTTCGAAAGTGATACTAAATAAGTATTCCTAAATATTATAAATTTCGAGATTCGCATACAAAATTGTGAAATAAACATGTGACAACAGAAAACAAACTTTATGCTCTCTCTATATTACAGAATGTTAATTAAGAAGTTTATTGAATTTATAATTTTATTGTGAAACACTATGAAGCAAATAATATACAAATTAAAATACAGAAGTAAAAATAATTTATTACTTAATTCATAAACTTTACATAAAACCTGAAAAAAAGAATTAATTAAAAAATAACATAATTTAATAAACATTTCATAAAAATTCGTTTCGACTGCTTGGAAAAAATGAATGGTTTTTCTCCTCTTTGTAAACCATGTCTCCTAAATAACGAAAAAAACATTTCTTTTAAAATCATAATCATGCTCTTAAAAAGCTTATAAAAATTATTTTAATAGATGTTTTAAACATGTGCTTATATAACACTTTTAATCATATTTCTTTATAATATCTTAATTAATTAAGAACAGCTTAAATTCTTTAAGAAATTGGATTACAGTGAACCGTCTCATTACGACAAGCTACCTCAGTCAATCACTTTTTAAATTTAATCAGCATCCCTCATAAAATAACTAATTAGTAAACATAACTTCGCTAGGATGCCCACTATCATTTAAAGAACAAAATTTTCAGGAATCACGTAGCTTAGAGAAGGTTCATTGTACAAAAACAGCCAATATTCAAATATTTTCATAAATGAAGCCACCATAGTTATTAAATATAATATACAGTATACTTATATTCAGAATTCAGAACTTGAATAAATTTCTCGAACTGTTTTAGCATTCGAAAAATATTATATTTATTACCTTAAATTTCTAAAACAATATTACATATTCGTCCAAAGGAATCACTGGGACTCGGACAACATTTTCCCTCTAGCTTTCTTTTAGCACAGGATTCTGAATATGTTTTAAAGATTTAGGTAATGTTTGTCTTCCTTAAGGCGCTCACAAAACAAGTTACCCTAAATGTTTTGTCCGCATAGTGGTCATTTTCATCTTACTAACTGATTTGCTAGTGGATTTTGGATGCATGGCCTATCATTGATGAAACAACAATAGTGAACAGCTTCAAGAAAATGGGGATATCTAATGCTTTTGATGCCATATTCCCACTTATTTTTACTAATTTTATCTTCCGAAAATTAAGAGGGAAAAATTAAACGAATAATTTAATTTCCAAAGGACACAGTCACAGTAGGAATATAACAAATGAAAAGTAATCATGGATAAACTACTACTATCACAATATTATTTATTTAAAAGAAACCTCTATTTCAATAAGAATACACATAATTGCAACATCTAATAAGTTATCTCATTTCTTCTTTATAATTTGAACTTCTGTCATTCTCATTGTTGTTCTTGCAAATCCTTAGGCCTCAGATCATACATAAATAATTAGAGAAGGTTGTGGTCCGATGCTTGCTAGGGTGAACATTCAGATGATATGGCAAAATTGCACAGTGAATGGCAGTTGGTATTTGCTTTCACTATCATAGATCATTGTTTGTATTAGGCTGACATAATATTCAACAGTTAGAAGAGAAAGATTCAACGGGGCCTTAAGTGTGCAAAAGTTTGCCTTTGTTAGTATGACGAAAACAATCATTATGTTGATAAATCCATTTTAAAATCTTGGAATATTCATTTTCTGAATGCATTAAAAGGAGGAAAATTATGTAAATATTTTTTTTTTAATTTTCAGAATCTGGTTCTAAAGCTGGGTGGGGTGGAATATGCAACGCAATACGATAATTCTGAAGATCATTGCTCGTGGCAGAACAAACTAAACGGTGATAACTTGCATGCTGTAGAAAAAGACACAAATTGCAGTTCCAGATGCATTAAATGCTTTGAGGTCTAGGGAGTAGCAGTGGGCAATACTAAGAGTGAAATTCAATGTATAGGGAAGTAGGAATGAAAATTACTTTTATTAGATAACTTAAATGGTTATGTTACTAAGCGTTCTTATTGGAATGTAGGTTTCTTTTAAATAATAATACTATGATAGTTACCAGTAGTTCATTCATGAATATTTTTGATTGGTTATGATCTTATTGTAATCACATCCTTCAAAATTAAATTGATTGCTTAATTTCCCCTTTGATTTTCATACTATAATAATATAAAAGGAGGAAAATAGTCTGGAAGTAAACATAACTCCTCTTTCTCTCTATATATATAGACATGTATCTTCGTGTGCAACTAAGCAAAAAAAATGTGACTTTTTCTTCTTTAAAAAAATTGTGTAAATAAATAGAATTAAGTTCATTTCAAAGACTTATGACACATGAAATATACATGATCAAAATAAATTAGAAAATTAAGTTCAAATAAATTTTAAGCTAAATTACGTGTTGCAATGTAAGTTGCAATAATTCAGTTGTAATAATTAATACTAACAAAACCAAACATCATATTCCCATTCTGCAAAGTATAAAAATTCTTCTGCAAAACTGAAAGAATGACCAACACTTTGGCTTATTTGATAACTTTCAAATTCACTCCTTTGTTTGAATTTAGAATTTATAACTTTAATTTTCCACAGAAATTTGTTTTTGATTTAAAAAAATTTCACTGGCATAATTTCATTCACTTCAGCATATATTAATAGATGCAGAAGGTTTTTGTACCTTACATAATTTTAAATCTTATGTAAACTAACGTAATTAATATCAAAATCAAAACATAGATCAGAAACAGCATAAAATTTAATTAATAATTACTACTAGTGTCACACAAAATGCTATGAAATTAATTAATAAAATAAGAATGAGATAAAATATATAGAATTAATATTCCACATGTGTGAAGTTTGGAAGTTTCACGTTAAATATTTTTTTTAATTAAGTATTTTTAAAAATGACCCCTTAAAGCATAGGACCTTTCGTAATTAGAACTTGCAAATCTGCTTCGCTAGTCTTTCATAACATTGCTTTTCTTTTATTAACAAGAAATATTGCATTCAGTTATTTAATTTAAGATATCAAAAATAATGCTACTGAAAGGCATGAATACTTACTTAAATTTGAAATTAATTTGGTTGACTTAAAATAATATTTAAAAAAAATAAATCTTCATATATAGGTCTAAAAATCAGACCTTATTAATTTTCTTTTATTTTAACGATATCTGAATTCTGCCTTAGTTTGGACTAGTAAATCAATGGGCAATTAAATACCAAGCTATAAGAGAACTAATGTAGTTTACAAATGCACTGAATTTTATTTCCGGTATTAACTTTCAAAGAAAGTAAAATTTTCTGCATATTTGCATCATTTGGATTGATAGAATATGGCAAAGCATGCAAAGGCTATCAACCTAAAGGAAAGTATATATTCATAGGCGGTTTTGTAAGGAAAAGTAGCTTGCATTTCCATTTATTCATGTGTATATATATATATATATTGTTAATGCTAAAATCAATGCTTCATTAAAAATTCATTATTATTTTATTTTTAATACAACATACAGATACAGAATTGTTTTAAATTCTAATAAGCAATAATAATTTATTTTTAAGAAAACTTATTTTATGATTTATATATTATATTACATGAATAAGAGAAACATTTGTCAAGAAATGTATCAAACTTGTATTAGCAGATTCATGCTATCCTAGTAACAAGACTATCATACTTCAAAACTGTATTAAAACTGGGCAAAATAAAATCAACATAAATTCTACATTAAATGTTTAAAAACTTATAAGTATGCTATGGTAGTTATATATACAATATAATATATGTTGTCATTTATAAAATATTAATGAAATGATATTTTTGGAAATAATGCACAAAATTTTAGTTTTGTTTTATAATTAATTTAACGAATTGTTAGAAAAATATTTTAGGTCATTTCCATTTTTCCCCTGTTGATATTGGTATATTAAAATATATGGAATAATTAAGTTGCATCTAGTTAGTAAAATAAAACATTACGAAAAGTATGATACGGCATATTTTTAATCAATATAATTACTTCATACAATACAATTACAATACTTCAATACAATTACAATACAATTCAATACAATTACTTCTTAATTATAGAAGCCCCAAACAGGCTTACATTTTGCTTTCTTTTTTGCACGTGGTGTGGCCGCCATTTTGTGATTGTAGGAGTTTCGGTGAGTACATTTTTGCAATTTTCAAGTTATGTTTATGTTTTGTACATTTAGATATTGTGCTTTGCTTGTCTGATTTCATGCATTTTGCTTACAAACGTTTTGTTTTCTATTCATTTCAGTGAGGGATTTTTCTGTGTTTTGTGTGTACTTTATTATTGCTCAGTTAATTTAGTTTGATTTTTGCACTGTTTATCATGCCTTCATCCGTTAATCGTTTCACTAAATTACGCCTGAAACGACAAAAATTCCTGAATCATCTTGACTTTTTACTTAAATGTAAATGTAAAAAATTGATCCCCAATTTTATTCAAATCAAATCTAATCAAAAACCTTCGAGTCGCGTTTCAAGAATTCTGTTAAATTGCAAGCTTGCCTTACTTCGGTCCGTGAAAAGGGATACACGTCAACAATTGTCCAAAATTGAACATGAACTCTATAAGCTTCATCTGGAACTCGCTAAATCATATCCAAAATTCACTGCCCTTGAACAAAAGTCATGGTCTAGAACGGAGAATGCAGTTAACCGTCATTAAAACACCCTTGCAGTTAAATTCGAAAAACTTCTTTTACAATCTTCCAGTTCAAGTAGTTCAAAAAATCTTCCCATTGTAAACATCAAGCCAATAGTTAATATTTCTAATGTTAGTCTTTCAGAAGAACAAGAGAGAATTTTAAAATATAATTTTAACTTCTCACAAACCTGTAAACCCTCGATTCCAAAGATTTTGGCTCCTATCGAAAAAGCTTTCAAGTTCAGTAAAGTTTCAGATTCACAGAAAGAAATGATTAGGCATCTTATCGCTCATAATGTGAAATTCAATAATAAACCTTTGAAACCAAATCTAACTGCGAGAGAAAGAGCTACAATGCGCGAGATTCATTCTAACCCGGATATTGTCATTTCAAAGGCCGACAAAGGTGGCCAGATAGTCGTCATGGATAAGAACACTTACATCGATGGTGTCACTAAACTCTTAAACGAAGGACCATATAATCCGATCCCTAAAATTCCTTCACCTTCGGACTTATCCAAAATAAAAACTGCGATCAAATCTTCGCAAATCATTTCAAGCAACTTAAAACATTCGCTTATCCCATCTGTTGCGAATTGTGCCAGATTATATGCTCTTCCCAAAATTCATAAAAGTGGTATTCCTTTCCGCCCTATTGTATCAAATTTAGGTACTGCCTCGTATCCATTAGCTAAATATTTAGTTTCTAGATTTTCCACTCTATTAGACAATAACATTTACACCATAAAAAATTCAATAGAGTTTGTAAAAAAGGTTAAAAACATTTCTCCTCGTAATTTACTCATGGTTTCTTTTGATGTAAAATCATTATTCACCAATGTCCCAGTGGAGGGTGCATTAAGATGTCTAGAAACCAGACTTCGCGAATTTCATTTCTCTTGCATCGAAATTGATGAGCTAATTTCTCTCACTCAACTCTGTTTGAAACAAACACATTTTGTTTTCCAAAATAAATATTACAAGCAAACTGAGGGATTAGCCATGGGAAGCCCCCTCAGTCCCATCCTGGCTGATATCTACATGCATTATTATGAATCAAAATTGTTTGAAACTTTAAACTTCCCGGCATGGTTCCGCTACGTAGACGATACTTTTACCCTGTTTGAAGGTAATAAAGATGATTTAAATAAAGTTCTTTCAACAATGAATTCTATTGATCCTGCTATTCAGTTCACTTTTGAACTTGAGACTTGCAATTCTCTTCCGTTTCTCGACATTCTGGTCACACGTAACACATCCAACTTCAGTACTACAGTTTACCGTAAACCTTCATCGGTTTGCCTTCCACCACACTTTAAATCATGTCATCCGACTAAACAAAAGTTAGCTTCATTTTATTCCTATGTTTTCCGTGCTCTTCAAGTTTGCTCCTCCAAATTAGCCCTTGATGAAGAACTAAATTATTTAAAAGCAATAGCTATTGACAGGGGCTTTTCACCCAACATTATTAATCAAGCAGTTAAAAAATTCTCATCTGAACACACTAAAAGCCACACTCTTATTTTAGGAGATTATAAAAATTCTGTTGTCATTCCCTTCTTTCCATCAATTAGCTATAAAGTTGCACATATTTTGCAGAAATTTAACTTTCGGGTTGTTTATTCTCCCATCAATAAAATTCCAACTTCTATACTCAAGGACCCCATTCCGGATATGAATTCCTGGGGTATTTATAGGATTCCTTGCCAGTGTGGTTTAATTTACATTAGCCAAACTAAGAGAGCCTTAAAATTTCGCGTCAAAGAACATGAGGCTTATGTTAGAAAAAAGGAAACACAGAAGTCTTCTGTTGCTCAACATTGTTGGTCCGAAAATCACACTTTCAATTTTTCTGCTGCCAAAATTATTCAAAAAACATCTTCCATTGGAGAACTGGATTTTCTAGAGGCATTTCACATTCATAAAAATCTTTCTGTTCTAGTTAACGATCCTAATTCCAATCCAAATTTGCCTTCGGCTTTTAGAGAAATTATGTTTTAGTTCTGGTTTCGCCAACAGATGGCGCCACTTGCTTATTCTTGTCCAGGCTTTCTTATCTTATCTAATCATTATTTCCTATCTTGTTCATTTGCGGTTTTGCAGCTGAAGTTGATGGTTCGGTAAAACCATCGAAACTAGTCCTGTGAAAATTTTGTAGGTATAACGCTGATTTTTGTTGTTTGACTTCTGAATTAGTATTTATTCGGCGTGTTATTGTGTCTTAATTATAATTACTTCATTTTGGAATTATAATATTTTCGTAAGAATTAATACCACTGAAAAAAATATTATTACACTAAAGGAATAAACGAGATTCTCGACCGCGTTGTTCAAGTTTTTGTAATTTTACTTCATAACACACTCGTACATAAACATATTAGACTGAATTATAAACCAGGTTTAACTAATTAGATAATCCTAGAAAAAGAATAAACTAAACCTAGTAAGCAAAAAAATATATACATTACATTCAGAATTCTAAATGTTTATATAAACGTTTCTCGCAAGGCCTGCCGGGAAAAAGATGTCAAACTTTCTTTGGTCAGACGATTGGAAAAGAACGCTAAAATGATTAGTTTTGTTTTCAACAACCACATTACCATTTCAATTATATACCACAAACAGTGATTAAATTTTGGAATAATTAGTTTTAAATAATAATAAGGGCAGTTGAAGGCGTAATTTATCGGATGAACAATGACAAAATACTACTATTAGATCTGCATTTGGAATAAATATTTTGCACTCTTTCAACTCATTAGACATTACGAACACTGATATTAATTAATCGCAAAGCTTATACGTTTGAATACTTACTCACTACATAAAACAGTGCAAAGTGCATGAGAATAATCTGCATAAAATGAACAAAAAATATTTCAAGTAGTAATTGTAAACATTTTCTTACTTACCTGCGCTATACAACCAACATGCATTCAGCCATGTTTTTTTCTGCAACTAGCTTTCAAACACTTTTCTCCTGATTGGCTAATTTCCAGTCAGTCACGTGATTCTTCCGCGCGGCTACTGAAACATTATCTGTAATGTTACAAGCAAATCTGCTGTTACCGCTACAGTTTGCTTTCAACCTGTTACCATTACAGGAAATTCTTCTGTAACTTTTTGATTTCTGAAACTTTACAAAACTTTTGCCTGTAAAGAGCGAACTTTTTTTTTACAGTGTGCTTGTTAGCAAAACTCGTACATAGTAGTAGATTGTACAAAGTAGATAATTGAACCGAGGACGATTATCCAATAGACAACAACGAAACGTTACACTTTAAAACATATTAACAGCCGTTATGAAACTTCTATTACTCTTGTTGGCCTAAATTTCCAGTGTGTGCTGCTAAAACAGCGAATAATTAAAATGTTTGTTTCTTATAAATTTATCACTCTTTCTTATTCAAGTATTATACCTTCCTTACATGTCATCATTCAAGTACCTTCCTTACGTTATAAGCTTTACTTTAATTTCGTTACAGTACTTAAGTTCTTATTTCAGTTCATATTGAGTTCTTTTGCAGATTTGTCGGAATTGTTTCCATGTGCTATTGCATATGTGCATGTATGTTCGATTTTTTTCATCTGGCATTAACATATTTTATGGCATTTTATCAAATCTTGCTCCCTTCAAATGTTGTTTATAAAATCTTGTTCAAAGTTATTTCGAGATGTCTTAAAACATTTTTCAATGTTTCTATATCCAAGAGGCAGTAGTTACCGAAAATCACATTTCACTTTCTTTATGAATTAGCAGCAGTATCCAGAATGCAGAAGCATTCTATTGCTGCTTTAATGACTTCAGTGAATTTGAAATATCTAGGAGAATATTTTTCTTTCCTTTATGATTAGTGAGCTCTAAAAGTATTCTGCAAATATTTTATTTCTGAATGAGCTTTTAAGTTCTTTATTTCTAATGAGCTCTTCAAAACTTCTAAGAATTCACTCTTTTTAGAAGAATTCCTAAAATAAAGGAACTAGTTGTCTCGCAAACCGAAATTTCAAGCTCCTTTTCGTCGAATGTATAAAATTAATAAACGCAAAATGTGTGTGGCAAACTCTAATACACTATCGAGAATTCTAAAGATGTCAAAATATCTGTATTGTGATTTTTTGGTTGAAATAAATTTTATATTTCGTAAGCGCGGAGAATGAGATATTTAATAAATAAAGCTAACACACAAAAAGTGAATAATAAAGAGACAAAAAGTTTTAGCCATCTTGCTAAGAAAACTGAGTATTAATATGATGAACTGAGGAAAGACTGGAAAAATATAAAAATGTGTATTAACCCTTAACATCGCATCATGAATTCTAATCATATGTTTCTATGTCCCTTTAAACAGTTTTGGGAATTTCTTTTTGAACTGTATGTGGCGTACGTGAGAAGAAAAAGTACATAAATATTTGCATATAAATCGCTGAATCTGATATTCAAAATATTTTTAATTTCGCTCAGAAAATAAAATAAATTAAAATCGTGGAAATCAAACATCGGAATGAGTGGTGCATATATTAATTCACTCTAGCAAGTGTAGAAAGGAAAAGATTATTTCCAGCATTAGCGTCGCTAAATAATAAATAAGAAGTTAGACGTGCTACATATGAGTTTCAGGTAATTGAGGAATTACTGGAGATAATTTCAATGAAGAGGAAACCAGGTGCGAAGGATATATTTCTGAATTATAAATTGCCCTAAATAAACGTAAATTAATATGGACAAAATGGTGTACTTTGCGAGAGATCGTCGTCTGCTAAAAAAAAAATGGAGAGGCTTGAAATTTAATAAATTAAGAAAACGTTTTTATGCAGCTTTTTATAAAATTGATCTGGTAACTAATGCAATAAAAGAAGGAAAATTATTTATCACATAGTTTAAAGGGAATAAGTGATTCAATAAATTCATCTACAATTTTACATCGCGAAGAATTAAAGCGTGCGTTTTCCATGACAAATTAAAAAGCCTCATGCGGTTGACAATGAATTTAAATTAAAAGAAAATTTTAAAAGATAATGGCTTATAAATTTAACAGTAGAACTAAATTAACAGATGTTGTTCTTTAAGCGAATTGAATTAATTAGGATTCGGTGACCTTATAAAAATCAGCCGTGAGGGAAAGCAACGCGGTAGAATGAGAATGACGCAAAACTGTCGCTAGTGGACGTACACAGCGATCGGAACATTGATGTCTAAGCCGGAAAGGTTTAATGATAGAAACCTTTCACACGTAGGAAATCAAAATTTCGACTGAATTACAGAAACATTTTGCGGCAATGTCATGTTCACATACATACCTACGATAAAAGAAAATAATTGAAAAGAATTACATTCAACCTACTTCAAAGCCACCGCTCCACCTGAAATTAGTAAAGCAGTTTTCTTGAAAAGAATGTATAGACATTGTACTGCTGTATGTTAGGAAAATGTACTTAAAATGTTTATAACACATTTATATAAGAAGAAACTAATGGATAAAAATCAATAATAATTTTTCATTATAAATATTGGATTATACTGTTTTTAAGATGCAATCTTCTTCGAATCGAAGTATGTTATCAAAACAGCTATGGCTAAATAGCCAACCCAAATGAAAGTAAAAAAAAAACTGAAAGTAGGTTTGCCAGTTGTTGGTCTGTGCAACATCCGTGAGCTCTCTTCACATTCCTCAAAAGCTAGTTAAAGGTTATCAGACCCATGTTTTTAATTCAACAGAGATAAATGCTTAATTTAAAAAATGGTAATTATCAGGACATTAAACATTCTTTAGATAGAGAAGCAAAGCATTTGTAAGATTTCCTTTTAGGCAGGCGGATATATTCACTTTTAATGGATTTACATTAATCTTTTAGGGGTGTGACTTACGAGCAAATTACATGTCCCTAGATAGTACAGATAACTAATTCTGATGTGATAAATCGATCTGCACTTTATCAATGTATAATAATTATACTATAATAATTACGATCCTAAAACCTGGAAAAACTTCATATGAAACTTTTAGCTATAGACATTTCCGGTAATCGGAAAAAATTTTCGAACGTGCTCTAAACCACAGATTAAGAGCTATGCACTTAAAAGTTAATTTAGCTAAGTAAGTTCTTGGTGAAAAAGATAACCGATTTCTAGATTTTTTAGTTTCATGGGAGGGTATATTCCCATTACCAGGAAGGATTAAAGATTTAACCGAATACCTGCTACCTAAAACTGTAGAGGATATAAGGCGATTTCTGCAATGCTTAACGTCTACCATTTTTCATACGAAATGCAGCTCAGATGAAAGTTGTTCTTAAGATTTGGGAGATGAAAGGGTTAAGAAGGACAAGTCGGAAATTACAGGGGATCATAAAAAGAAAGATGCATTCAAACCTGCAAGCTATTATTCACTATGTTGGCGCATCCTGTTCAAAACTTTCCTTACTTATCGAAGCTTCAGAAATAGCTATTGAAACCGTACTATAAAAGCATGTTAGTGAAGATAGATTAGGATTGTATTCCAATAATTTAACACCTTCTGAAACTAAGCAGAGATAGAGTGGTTTTGGCGATTTATTCAGCAATTACATTTTTCCGCACATGGTCAAAGTCAAGATTTTGTGGTATTCCCAACACAAACATAATGTTAATGTTTGAATTTACCCAAGTGATTGAATTTACTTTTATTAATGTATTATATTTTTTCAGTTTATTGCTTATTTAAAATTTTCACATTGTTCTATGTCTTAAAATCCAAATTTTAAGTTACTGACCTAAAACTGCATTAGAATGTTACAGTACAAGTAAAGAAACAGATAGTTTCACTCAGGCGGTGTGTCTGATTTGTGCAATGCTTATGGAGTCCCAAACAGTTTTCTTAAATATCATGGGGTCCCCACTCCAAAAAGTTTAAAAAACCCTGTCTTACAGATTTGCTGAAAGGTAATTGTATTTTGCCAACAGTAGCATCAACCATTGGTGCTCTTGGCATTCCTTCTTTTTCCGGAACGTGTAATTCAGTTACATGCAGCGTATTCTGACAATGTTGTATGTCAATGATTCTTCCACACTGAGATAAAACATATAATTCCTCTTAAATAAATGTTTATATATCTACTTAATCTTGTGTAAGAATTTCACAAGGAGTTCTACTTTGAGGTTATCATGAAGACACCTATTCCTTACAAAAAATGTAGGCCTCTGTGATAATAGGCAGGTATCTTCTCTGCACAACTTATAAATTACCTGGTCATTTTTGGTCTAATAACAGAAAGATAATGAGTCTTTTCTTACCCAAACCTAGTGAAGAGTATTTTTCAATGGTGGTATAAAGACACTTAATGATTTTTACAGCCCTGTCTCTCACGTTGTTAACGTCGTGAGTCCATGTGAGACGATCGTTAAACAATATTCCAAGGTATTTTGCATGAGAGACGACAGGTACGTGTTCATTGAAAGTCCGTTTTTGAGCGGAACGTTCCCTTTTCGTTTCGGAATAATCAGAAGTTGTGATTTAGAAGCATTGAATTGAACTTTCTACTGTGCATACCATTTGTCAATGTGGGGAATAAAGTTTTGAAGTCTGCCGACAGCATGATTCACATTTGCGTATGTTACAAAATTGGTCCTAGGACCGAACTTTGTGGAATGCCAGTTAAAATAAATCTTTTGGAGGAGTTTGCACCGTTAACACAAACATTGAATCATGTCCTCCCCTCGTTTCTGTCGATAAATACTGCAAGCTCAAAGAGGAGTTTCGTAGAAGCGCAGAGGGAGAATAGAGACCGTCTGCCGAGAGACAGGACACATCTGGTCCTGAAATAAAGATTAAATTTTGTTCTGCATTATGTCTGTTTAATTTTTCATCAATGCAGTGAGAATATTTAATGTGATATTTACAGAACGCAAAAACGAGGACCCCCGTCTCGGGGACTTCTAGGGCCTGCCATACGAGGTCATATATCCAAGCTTCTGAGAACCCTTCGAGGGCGGTCTGAGAAACCCACAGCTCATAATCGGCTTCATATAAAGCCTTGGACAAGGTATAAAAATGTTTGTAAGTACTTAATACGAAAAAGAACGTTGTGATTTCTCTGCCTCTGCCCCCACTTCATCGGCTTCGAATTTTGGACTTGGTTCCTTGTCCACTCTGTCAGCCCTTCCACTAGGACTCTGAGGGCCAAATCCTCGCTGGCTAGGTCGGCAATCTCCTACTATATAGCTCCACAACAGTGAAAAGATCAGACACATCAGTACCAGCACTGTCCTTGCCAAGCCTGAACCTGCTAAAGAAATGAAACAGGGCTCTAGTCCTGTGAAGTCAATTTATATACTCCAGTGGTTGACACTACTTAAGTACAGATCCTAGCCAATACATCCCAGGAACTCTCTTGAGTCACTCCCGGAGGGAAAATGTGATATGGGTAATGAGAATTGGATAGATATCACTACAATTCCTACAACTATTGACGTCTGGACTTTGCTAACACAGGCCCTGTAAAAGCATCGCAAGAACTTTCAATTCTGACGACTTGCCATTTCAAGAACATCGATTTTTATCCTCCAGATCGCAGGTGAGTAGTAATTATAGATCATGTTATGATTTTGTTTTCTACTTATCATTCATATTTACTTTTCTTTAATAGAATTTTTACGTTTGTTTTGGTATAACGCTTGCACAATGTGCACAATGTCTGATGTACATACCGTACGAATTCGGGCTTATAACCGATCAGACCCAGGTTTATTATGTGTAAACAAATGAGCATAAAAGGAGAATTTTGAACTCTCGTTGGCGAAGGGACGAATTACTGCGGTAGAAAGAACTTGTGAATGGTATAACGCTGGAATCATGCACGGGAAGTAGCAGTGCTCGCATAACTGGAAGGATATTGGATGTACCTCACTCACCAATTTGACGTATCCTATACGAGATATTGCATTTCTGTCCCTACTAATTGAAATTCATGCATGAATTACAACCCGGAGTATTACAACCCTTTCGAACTACGCATTCGTAGTGTTAATCGCTTCGTAATACATGGCTTTAATGCATGATGCACTAAGACGTTTTTGGCCAGCGATTAAAAACATTTGTCCATCCCTAATGTGCACCATTAGACAGGGCGTTAAATATTGAATTTCGAGATACTTTGGGGAGCAGTGGATTTACACCAATATTCCTTAAAATGAGAAAAAAGTATATTATCGACATTCTAATAACAGCAAACCAACACGTAATTAAATATTAAATATTAATACGTCTTTATTTGTCATCAAACTTTACATTTTAATGAACAGCAATTCCGATCCATTATTTTTTTTTTATATACACAGAGGTTTTGCATTAAAAGTAAGGAATTTTTACATTTAAAATAAAGAATTATTCTGCTTGCATGTGTCGATTATCAATGGCAAACACAATACGTATTATGATTGCACACAAACTGGAATCTAATAAATACCGCCAAATTATCCATTAAAATTTTTTTAATTCGCAAAAATAAATCAGTGAATGTACAACTATCAAACTTGTGGTTTTCAATTGACTCGCATCGAAGAGTAATATAAATCAAAATAATTATCTTTCCTGTTCTGAAGTCTATGTTTGTTTTGAATGCTGATTTAATTTATATAACGAATGAATTTATTCCTCAAAGGAGGGTGGAACGGGACAGTTCTGGAAAAGGTCAGGGTTTACAAGGGGCTGTCCTGCCAGTGCTGCTGATGATGAAGGAATTAGTTCTCCAAATTAAGTGGTGTTACAGTACTTGGGCAAGCTTGTTTAGTTTAGTTTGGTTTATGTGATAACGAGAAAACCTCTAGGGCTATCTGCTTAAGGCAAGGGATGCTCTCCTGGGCGACTTTCTAACTAGGAGATCCTAAACAGAAAGTAATTGAACTGTACGCAGTCGGCAATATGTAAATATTGTTAAATCACACATTAAATAACAGTAGCTAAAATTACAAAAATAAATTAATATATGTGTATCTGCTAATCTTCTGTCTTCCATTGACTCAAAAAATTACACACTCGAAATAATTCCTTTGCTCGAGTAATAAAAAGCGAAACATTTTTAGACTAAAAGGGACGTTAAGGGCCGTTCTCACTGGGGTTAATCTGAGCTAACGGAGACAACTGACGTAGCCGACCCATCTCCGAAAGCAATCTTTTCTCTTAGGGCAGCAAGACAGGTGACGGAGGACGGGGCACCTCATGTCTAACAAAGGTAACCAGATATGTGTCCCACGCCCTCCACTATCTTGAACCGGCAGCTCCCGAGTCCCAGCACAACATAATAATAATAATAATAATAATAATAATAATAATTCTTAAATGCATGAGAATCCATCATAAAAATACAATAACACCTTAGATACACCATAAAGTTACATGAATGCATTAGTTATGTACTTGACAGCTTGGTTACGCTAGGAAATATATTAGACCTGTTTTCATTCATTATTTGGGGCTTGCGTTATTTGAGTACATACATGCGTTGTTATAATAGATACATAATTATGTTATGGACACCGTTATACATTTAAATACTAGTTATATACTTGAATACGTGATTGCAATAAAATTATAATAGATACATAATTATGTCACGTTTATATATTTAAATACGAGTTGTATACTTGAATAGGGCAGCAAGATGAAAAATCTGAAGTGCAGGCATAACGGAGCTAGTCCACACATGAAACCGATTCGGTTAGCTCTGATAAACCCCAGTGAGAACAGCTCTTTATTCCCGAATGGCATATCAGTCTCAAAACTGCATTTTATGTCGAAAAGCTTAAATACGTTGTGTGACTTTTCAAATTGTTGGGACGAAGTTTTGTCGCTCTGTACTATACTTAAAGAAATTAAATAATGAGCAATCTGTATGAAATATGTATGTTACTTGTATTGTGAAAAAAAAAGCTTCATAGAGCCATCACATTCTGAATAATGTAGTCCTCCACCCTAACATCGGCACCTCGAACCCCGAACTTTGAATTCCGAATTTCATTTATTATCTATTTCATATTTAGTAAAATTTTAACGTATTCTCGTTTAACAAATTCGACCATTTCAAAGCGGGCAGTGGGTACACTCTACGGAATAAAGCATTTTTTATCTCCACGACGCGAGACTGCCTACCGGAAATTCTAAAGATACGCTGTTTTTAAATATTTTGAGATTTAGCTGTTGAAACTAATTTTATTTGGCATAAACGCCAAGAAGGTGATATTTAATAAATAAAGTAAACGAACAAAACTTTAGCAATAAAAGGTCAAAGTAAAGTTTTGTAAACCATTTTCGTAAGGAAACTGAACTATGATGAAGTGAGAACTATAAACTATGAGAAGTAAGGAAACTATGATGAAGTGAGAACAGACTGGGGGGGGGGGGAGAGGAAAATGTAAGCCAACACTTAATACTGCAGCGGGGAATTCTAAGCGTCTACTGCTATGCTGCTTTTAAAGTTTATGTAGTTCTGCCGTTGAATTGTCTATAGCGTAAGTCGAAAGACAATGATGCTTAAAGAAAAAAGGTGTGAGTGTGAAAACAGACTAGACTGCGCAATCAGCGAGAGCGTAAAAAACATTAATACCCCTTTAAGGCGATCGTTAAAATCTGAAAACTTTCATTTTTTTTTTAGTCTGAAAAAGTGAAATTTCTAATCTCTTGCAATTGAACTTTTATTTTGCCAGTTATTCTTTATATAGCATATTAAACTTGTGCACATTACCACTACTATGTGAATAAGATAAAAGTTTTGAGAATAGTATCAAACAAAAGCTTTTCAATTTGGATTATTATTTGGTATTTTTTTCTTTAAGAAAAACTGGTTTGTTTCTTAGATGCGAAGCGGTGGTTATGTCTTAAACCACTTTATCTTACTGTAATCCGAATGATTCCGATCTATGTGTCCTCTACCTGGGCCGATGCCATAGATAAGCTTATTAAGAAAATTCAACTAGCGCAAAACAAGTTTCATCGCACAATCATTGGTGCCCCTCATTAAGTCGAAATAAAAGTCTTCATTTCGACCTGGAACTAGAACACATTCAATGTTTCATCAACAGGATTAATTGAAATCTCAAGGGCTTTGATGGTACAAGTATATTTATGGATATCCTTGGCAAAAATTGACTATTTTTGGCGGTACATGGCTACCGAGTTTGTGCAACTCATTGACTTGTTATTTTGGCTTTGCGTAGTGGGAATTTTAGTACCAAAAATAGTAAGTTAGAAAAGAACAAATCAAAAAATTGCACAAGCTCGGTATCCATGTACACATTGACCTATTTTCACTTTAAAACAAAATCAGAGAATTGCCCAAACTAGGCTATAAAAAGAAAATTCCACTATAAAAGAATTCAAATCCAAAGCTTCCAAACACTGGTATATAACATTGTTTCCAAGATTTGAAGTATATGATAGATCTTTCAATTCACGCAGCTTTTAAGTGCTTACATCAAAATTTATTTCTAGATTTAGTAAATAAACTTCTTTTCATATTTGCCTGAAAATATGGTTCTCTGAATTCATGTCAGAACTTTTGTAGTTATATGACGCATATTGCAAGTAAATAAATATTCCTGTCTGTTTCTCTCGCTTCTCCCCATTCACTCTTATGGTTTAATTCATTTATCTGTTCTAGAATTCAACATCATAAAACTGTGAGAAAAGACAGAGGCGTTTAATCACAGTATACAACTTTTTTGCTCTGTCATCATTCTGTCTCTCTATGTAACTCGCTTAGTTAGACAAAGTTTTATTTAGTCATTAGACTTTCTCTATATACTCAGAAATCCTTTTCTAGAAACCAGTTTCCGCTTGTTATACAGAAAAGGAAAATGGAAATTTCACATTTTCATCATTAAATTTATAATCTAAATGAGCAGCCTATGTGTGATATTATCGGACACCATAGTTTTAAGGCATAGATTGTCTATTTTAAACCATTTTTGAAATAAAACATAGAACATTTTTACAAAACATGGTGAATTTCTTATTTCCATGCATTTGCCGTTTTATTTCCAATTTTCTCTTTTTTTAAAAAAACTGGGCAACATTTTCATAAATATTAATATAAATAGACATGAAATACATAAAAAGGAGCAAAAACAATCAAATTAATTAAAAAATTAAGTATTTTTTACAAGTCTACAATTTTAAAAAAAATCAAATGAGGCAAAAAAAATATAAACATTTAAAAAAACAATAAAATCAGAGGGTGAATATCCCTCCTTCCCCTAAAAATTATCATATATAATTTCTATTAAGAATCGCGTACATATGTGCTAAGGATTTAATATGAATTCTCTCACTATGTCTTTTAATAAAATTTTCAGATAATTGCTTATATAATTCAGGTTTACACCACTCAACTTTATTTTTATGTTTATTTAAAAACTTTTTACTCAGACATTGATAATTCATGATTTCATTCCAATCAAGTATATCTTTCAATTCTTCAATAGTATTTTCCGGTAGTTTTCGGTATCTAGAAACTAATTTATTATTTAATTTTTTATAATTTCGCAAAATAAAATTATTACTTAATGTCTGATATTCTGATATGTTATGTTATCCCAATTTACTTCATTATCTAAATTATCTAAACTCTTCATTATCTAAAATAAATTTTACAGATTATGATTGAGACCTAGATATTATATCCCATTTAATTTCATTTTCACGTATAATCATAAATGATTCACTTAATTTCTGATAAGCTGATATATTTTCTCAATCTACTCTATCTCTATATTCGCTAAAAAAAGGTTCTGATAATTTTTGAAATCCAGATATCAATTGCCAATCGACTACATTTCAAAATTTCTAATTAAATCTTCACTTAAAACTGTGTTTTTAAAAACTCCAGCTCAGGTAACATCCATTTGTTAGGATGAAAATTCTTTTGAATTTACGAATATATTTATATCCATTTAATTGTCAGAAATTTAAATATTATATACCTTTCATCAGTAACAGGCATTTCAAAAGGGAAAAATGTGTATTCGTTACCTTTGCTCAGATTGTGATCAGAAAGGAAGATGTTCAAATTTTCATGAAGTTTATAGAGATTATTGCCCACCATGCAAGATGATGGATATTTTTGGATTTAGCTTTCAGTAAATTTAATAATTGTTTGTAACATCGTCTGTATTCTTCTTTTGTTTTCGGAAATATTGATATTTCCTCGAATGATTTGAAAAATTCCTGCACTTATACTTAAAACGGTAAGAGGTATACATGCAAAGGCTGATAAACCTAATGCATTTAAAACAAATATGCCCAATTGAGAATAATATGTTTGTCGTTTTAAAATTTTTGTAACTTTTTCTAGAAATACATTCATTTTTCTCTAAATATTCTTCCGCCCACCAGCGGCCGAGCGGTAAAGACGCTGAACACTGGTAGTTCGGTCCGAGGTTCGAATCCCGCGAACGGGCTGGCTGCATGGGCGTTTTCGTGGTTTTCCCCATGTGTAACGTGTATACGAGCCAGTTTCCCTTAGAAAGTCCTCCACGAAAGGCATCCCTCCCCTTAGGCAGATAGCCCTAGTGTGCTTTGCCATAGTTAAATACACCACACCTAAATATTCTTCCATAATTTATATAGGATCAAAATTCCTTCGGTATCTTATTTTATGATTTTTTAAGTCGAACATGAGAAACGTATCAGGGAATTTTTAATTCTTCTTTTGAGATATAGCCATCAACATCCCTTATTATTTGCTGAATTTGTTTAGATCGTGTTTTAAAAAATATAAAATAATTACAGTTTTTCTAATAGTGTTTGGAGATAAATAAAAGTTGTGCGATATCTAAATAATAGACGTATTTTTCTTTCTTTCTCTAATAAACATATCTTCAATAACTTTTTGATTTTTTTCTGTTACGCAATCATCTTAAACAACAAGATTTTTACTTGAAGGGTCTAAATCATCGACAGTTATAAATTAATTTAAATCTGATGAAAATAATACTTTTTCTTTCTTATCATAAAAATTTAATATTTCTTTTTATTATTTAATTTCTTAGTTTTAAGGATATCATCTCTTTCAATATCTTCAAAGAAAGTATGTGTTTCTTGTAATTTGGAATATTTGGGTTCATTTATATGTTTAGCACTTTTGTATAATGCATCAATATCTAATCTTAAATCTTTTGGCTTTTCAAAGCCATTAATAAGATTTAATAATAAATTTGTTTTACTATATCCGGATGGCCGTGCTATAAATAATCTGAATGGATGTTGACGTAATAGTGGATGTTGATTAGCATCAGGTAATTCTTCTGGTTCTGTATAATCATTAATTTTTATCATTTATTTATTCATATAATTTCTATTTTTAATAAAGTATTTTCAGTTTACCTCCTTGATGTAATATAATTATTATTAATTCTTCATCTTTTTTCCCATTTAAAAATGCTGAAGGACCAATAGCAGTTTCAGTGTTATGGATACATCATCTTTAACGAATCGTTGTACATAGTGTAAATATTATTTTTTCTACTTATCTTTTCTGATTATTCCACATTTTACTCTTCTGGCAAAGCCAGAAATGGACTTTGCTCCCGTGGAGGGCACAGAACTGTGATTGCATAAAAATTTTCGTGTATTGAGTAAACATTTTCGTGATATCACCGGATTGGTCGAAGCTATTATATTCCGCCCACTACTGTTTATACTGCCAACCCAGCACGTACGATACGCGTTGGCACCTTACCTGGAGTCTGCACGTTAAGGAGATTAATAAGTTAAATAGACAAATTAAAAAGAGTATCGCTGAGCATAGAGAAAATTTGTGGGAAGAGAAAATATGCAATTTTAGTCCCAGTGACTGCTCGCTTTGGTTCTTCATTGAGAAACTCAAAAATCAGAATGGCTGTAATAAACCCATCTTCACGGATACCATAGCTACACTCAAAGACAAGACGCAGGTTCTAGCTGATCATTTAGAAACACAGTTAACCCCAAATGTTTCTCCCCGGGATAACAAATTTGTTTACGAAGTCTGTTTTACTGTAAATGACTGGATTAATACAGACAGCTGAAAAGTTTTATTGCAAACATTTTCTACTCAAAATATAAATTGACGCTAAATATTTTGTATGCTTAAACTGTAACATTATATATTGCTGCAGATTTGAATACGGACTGGTGGCAAATAACTTTCAGGTATTGCGTATCCGGGATTTATCGTGTGCTTAAAGACCTTCTCAATGCTGGTAACTGCAGCTGGTTTCGAGCGCAGGTTTACTTGTTGGCTTTTAACCTATGTGTAACATTGATATGGCCTGAACGGTTTTAGAAGCCCCTCACTCAAAGCAGAATTCTCTATACACTGATAGTTCTTCTATACATTCCTGGTTAATTGAACCTAATTTACGTACACACGATATGCAGCACACGATTATGCATCACACGATATGAAATAACAGGTTGGTTGGTTTGGTAGAGTTTGGCAAAGCAAACTAGGACTATGTGCCTAAGAGGAGGGATGCCTTCGTGGGGAAAGTAGTAAGGAAACTGGCTCCTGCACACGTTATACATGGGAAAAACCATAAAAACGCCTATGCAGCCAGCCCGTTCGCCTGGAATCGAACCCAGGTTGGGACTTCCAGTATTCAGCGATTTTAATGCTTGGCCGCTGGTGGGCCTTGAAATACCAAGAATGACGGTGCGCTACATTCCGAGGACACATCTTAAAATGATAATCAACGCAATCATTAGTTTGCAATCGTGTTTCTCGAGACGTATGAACAAGATTTAAACAGAATTAAGATTTCTGTCTCCAACTTCTGCCAGTTGCTGTGATTATCATGCGTTCCTGCTACCATGGCTTAAAGCAGACTGACAGAATGTAAGTCCAAGTGGACAAGATTAAGGACAACAATAATTTTCTGGAATCGAAAGAACGACTGAAAACACTTTCGCATTTGTTCCACTACTATTTCAAAATGAGCCTAAGTATCAGCTTCCAGGGAGAACTTCTAACAGTTGGAAGGTTCAAGCTGAGTTCACTAACCGGAATGGATAATGATAAAAATACCAAATTTATTCCTGTAGCGGTGATTGTTCAGACGAGCAATTATTTTAAAATTTAACGTGTTAGCATGGATTAAACTAGAGATGAAATAATCTTGCAGTTAATAATGATAATAGAATGATAAGAGATCTAATTCACTAGAATATGGTTTTTATTAACTCTTAATTGCTAAAGACAGGATGAGTTATTATGCGATATTCACTTTCAAAATAGATTTGCTTTATTTTAAGTCTAAAATCGAAGTCACACCAAACATTTCAAACTTGCATATCACTACCAGTGATAATCATGTTTTTAGTTTTGGATTAGCCATCAATTACATACGAATTAAATATGCAGTGATTCTTGTAACGACGGATTCTGAAAGGCGGCAAGCAAAAATTCGACTTTACCCTTTAGTGACTGGAAGTCATTATTGGTACCCCCGTTAATGTGGTTTACACTATATTTACAAATACGGATCTTTATTTTTCATTTTAAGCACTTTTGCTACTTTGTACTGGTCATGCTCGACAAACATTTCAATTGATAAACTCATTTTATTTCGAAGTGGCATTCGTTTCATAAAATATTTTACAAGAACAAAGAAGCATTATTCAATTCCACATTTCAAACGTAATTAACACATAGCAACACATGATTAATGTAGTAATCTCACAGTTCAAACATAATGAACATATAACTCACAACTGATCTGACGCTCCAAATATAATTTACTTAAAGCATAATTTTACTGGAAAGCACATAACGATGTTTTACACATTGTTTTCTTTTGATAATCTAGTTTTCGTTTGCAATTAAATACATTAAATTCATAAGCGGAAAATGAAATAAACACACAGAGCGAAGGAAATTAAATACGTAATAAAGGTAGAATTAAGTAAAAACATAATGAAACTATACATTTGAAAGCAAAATGAGAACGCTTAATTCATATTTGTTATTAATTCAACTCAATTTTGCGGCTTTTGCAGCTGACGATGGTGGTTCGGCAAAACCATCGAAACTAGTCCTGTGAAAATTTGAAAATATAACGCTGATTTTTTATTTTTTTTTTAAATTTATTACGTGCTCCGCCATTAGGCACTACACGGAAAGGGAGGGATGCCCCGTGGAAGTCTTTTTAAGGGAAATTGGCTCGTATCCACGTTACACAGGGTAAAACCACGAAAACGCCCATGCAGCCAGCCCGTTCGCCGGGACTGGAACCCCGGAATGGGCTGCCAGTGTTCAGCGGCTTTTACCGCTCGGCCACTGATGGTCCTATTTTTGTAGTTTGACTTCTCAATTAATATTTGTTCGGCGTGTTATTGTGTCTTCATTATATTTGTTATTCAAGATGCGTTCCTGCTGCATTAATATATGCATTCCTGCTGCATTAATATAATATTGTAATATTTGCATGTATGTGCTCTACGTGTTTCCATATGTATTCTATGTGTCATGATATGTATTCTCGTGTGTGTTTTTATGTCTTTATGTTACGTAATTACGAGTGTGTTTTTATGCTTTTACGTTTAATTTTGTATATCTATGTGTTTCAGCTTATATGAGTGTTTTAGTGTTTTAATGCTATCCTTTATATTCTTTTTTAAGTTACTTTGTGTTATTAACAACGTCCTATGTAAAAACTACCCGACATCTAGCACCTGTATGGCCATGTAAACTCCCGGTGCAGCCTCACGGGGCTCCAGCGAGTTGCTTCTTCGAGATAGTGGAGGACGTGGGACATATGCCTGTTTACCTATGTTATACGCCAGGCGTCCCCGTCCTCCGTCACCTGTCACCTGCTGCATTAATATGCATTAAGTAGTGCAAATAAGTTAACATTTAACAATTCGTGGTCTGAATAGACAAAGAAATACAATTACATTAGAGAACTGCACTCGATTTTCGTTTCAAAAGAATGTATGTCAAATCTTCGGATTTCTTCAATATTGGGAAGAAGAATTCGGAAGGAAATAATAAAATAATCTCAAGTGAATAAATCGGAAATAAAGCTAAGAAAAGAACGAAAATATATAATCGTTTTAAAAAAGAATTCAAATTATTCGCATTGGGTAGCGTGGAAATAAAGTTTGCCATTTACTACAAAACGTGTCTGGAGTACTGGATTTCGATTGCGAGATTCAAAACATGACATCAACAGTTGCCTTGCTAGACCAGACGAAAGGGGTTTCAAAATTCAGTACATTTTGGACCTTCCCATTTTACAAGATTTTGAAAGAATATCTGTTTGCATTATTTCATTGCTACATTGGGAATGATTCGTTTTAGTTCAATCTAAAAGGAATCCATTTGATCATTATACAAGGAAATGGTTTAAATTGTTTCTAAACATCTTCAACGAAGTTGCAGAAATAAAGCATAAAAGCAATTTGTTGATAATTCTTTTGCAGTATAATTAGGAAAAAGCTTAGTCATTATACAGACTTTTGGAAAATCATAAAAATAACATGCGGTTTGGAAACTCAGATCTTAATTTACATCAGAAAATCTATGAGACCGGTGTGAAATATTCTGAGACGGTTGCGTTTCATAAATCCAACCATGAGAAGTATGCTTGTCAAAGCATTTAAGGCGTATATTTAAAATCGAACTTATAGGTACAAGCTTTGATTAGAATACAATTTAACAGCAAGTATGAATCATTGCCAAATTGCTGACCACCACGTTTTCCTTGTCTTCAACGGTATAAAATTTTGAAAATTTGCCTCGCTAATAGTTTACAGCAAATGCCCTCCAACTAGATTGAGATATTTCTAAACTCTTCATGACAGAGAGATATACAATATGCAGCCACGAACGAAGTTAGCGAATGTGACGCTAAATTAACTGTAAGAGACCGCCTGTATTGGTCTTTATTTCTAACCGCATGACTAAATACCTACTCATCAGCTATCTATTTTTCTTAGTAATACTCATAAATTATATGTTACTGCATTGCTATTTTCCTCAAAGTTGTAAGAGAGGACTTACTGTGCCTATTCCAAAACCCGGCTAGTGCCATTCAAATCCTCAAAATTAAAGACCTATTAGCCTCCTATCTTCGTTATCAAAGATTTACGAATTTCTGCTACTTAAACGCCTGAATGCTTTTCTCCGGAACCAAAAAGTACTTATTGACGAGCAATTTGCTTCCCGAGCAAAACACTGCACAACGCACCAGCTTCTGAGGACAGTGGAGTTCGTTCACGAAGGCTTTCGTATCAAAATGCTTATTGGCGCCCTTTTTCTTGACATAGCCAAAGCATTTGATAGGACTTGGCATACGGGTATTATTATCAAGCTCATGCGACTTGGTATTCCGGCTCAACGTATTCACATAATTAACTCGTATCTCACTAACTATTCTTTCTCAGTACGAGTTAATTCTATCATTTCGGCTTCCCGTCCAATCCTAAGTGGCGTAGCTTAAGGTAGTCTACATGGACCGACTATGTTCAACATCTTTATCAACGACATTCCAAAATCACCCAGTGTTAGTCTAGCACTCTATGAAGATGACACGGCCATCCTAACAAAACACAAACATTTGAATGTTCTGGTTCACAATATTCAGAGTTATCTCCATAGCCTTGAGCACCGGCTCATAACTTCGAAAATCAAAATTAACGTCGCTAAATATGCTGCCATGATATTCACACGCTCCCGAATCCCGTACCCTACCATTAATAATAATTATAAGTTCTTCGATGACTATATCCCTGGTCAAATTCATATAAGTACCTAGGAGTGATACTTGATTCCAAATTAATCTGGCGTCTTCATATTGATTATACACTCAATAAAGCGAAGACCGTCAGAACCTAACTTTACTCCCTTCTAGGCCGAAAGAGCCCTCTGTCAATCAAAAACAAAGCTCTTCTCTATACTTCCATCATTCGACCAATATTTTTGTATGCTTGCACCATCTGGAGTAGAGCTGCAAAAACACACATAAAAATACTTCAAGGCTTCCAAAGTAAGACCCTGCGTTTAGTCCTTAATACAGCCTATTATGTCCGTACTGATGTGATTCATTCGGATCTTAACATTAAACCCATAGACGTTGTTATTAAAAATCTTAGTCAAAATTTATTCCTCAAAATTGAACAGACTGATAACCGTGCACTTCAACAGTTACCGGCCTACGATCCTGCTATTTGCAGCTCGCAAAAAAGACCTCGCTCCATCATGGGACGCGAATACGGCATCTCTCCTCCAGTTAAAAGACATAGACACGCTCCTTTGTTCTCATTTCCAGCCATGGACCTTATAAAAGACCTTCCAGCGCCCGGACGTACTTAGCCATGTAATTGGTCTAGCATTCTCCTACTCCAGTATTGCTGAAAAGTGGCCACCTCTGCATTCTTATCAATCTGTTCACTATTTAATCCATACCCGCTGCCCTGGATATTTCGTCGGGAAAATTTAATCTTTACTTCGCTATGATTAGTGCCATATGCCAAAGAGCCTATTAATCTGTAAAATCTTTCCTTTCGCTTTTTGCTTTAGTGTCGTAGTTATGTGTTATAAAAACTTATAAAAAATATGCACCAAAAAATATATATATATTAAATTAAAAAATACAAAAAACTTTAAAATCATAAAATTTCCGAAAAAAATCAAAACTTGATTTTTCCTATCCCTGAACTTTCTCGAGCTAATGTAGCTCCCTCTAGTGTGCATCATGATAATAAATTATGCAATTTTCCTATTTCTTACTTAGATATTTTTACTACTTAGATATTTTTCTGATGTGGACGTACATAGTTTGAACCATAGGCACTCCGTAACGTATAATCATTTGGCATTGGCAATAACAGTTGTTATTTATTAAGCCTCTCCTCACTGCGTGCTTTTTTATATCAAAGTAGGTTAAAAAATTGTGTATTTTTTATTGCATATTTCAAATCTACATATATTTTAGAGTGAAAAATGTAAAAAAAAAAAATTTGTAAAAGAGTTTTTTTTTTTTTTCTCAATATAGCATTAAATCGTAGAAAAAGGCTGTTAGAATACTGAAATTGAAGAATAATGGTATAAAAGGAAAATTTTCAAAATTAATATTGGTTAAATTATGATTTATTTTATAAAATACAAAAGTAAAACATATATACTAATAAAAATACTAGCATAATGTAATATTTTGCATCACCACTGTCGAACGTTTTCAATAGAAAATGAATTTTCAGCTTCATCACCATCTGCATAGGAATCCGAGAAATTCTCATCAGTTTCGCTATAACTAACTATCTTCAATATACTTGAAATCAGAGTCAGAACTACTATCAGTGTCGGAAATATCGTCAGGAATATAGGCTATATCACTCGCGAAACGCTTCCTGCCAGACATCTTTGAGCTTTGAAAAGCGCGAGCAAAATGCTACATTAACCGCATTCTTTACAATGTTTTTGGAAAAAACATCCAAAAAATCATCACATTTTTTTATTTTACTATTAAAGACAACAAAACGAAACAAATCAAAATATGTAGGTTTTAAGTTGAATTTTAAATTTTTTGAATATGTAAAAGCAATTAGTTTTAACCGTTTGCCTGATTATCTCGAGTTTGCCTGATTATCTCGAGAATGTGTAAAAGCAATTAGTTTTAACCGTTTGCCTGATTATCTCGAGTTATCTCGGGTTTGTATATATTGTAGTTAATTATTACCCTGTGAAAACTCGGGCGAAGCAGAATTTGTTAGTACGATTTGTTTTAGCACGGTTTTACTTGGCCTGGAGGAAATGAAAGGAAATATTGAGCTTTGATTGGCAGTTTGCCAAATTTTGTTGGTTGCGCCGTTCTTTTGGCTTCCCCATTGTATAGTATACGTTGGCTTGTGGATTAGTAATGTATAAAGAATACAAGCGTTGAATAATAATAATAATAATAATAATGGCAATGATGCTAGATAGCGAAAGCGATGATTTTTCAGATAGTGATTATGAAGAGGTGGGAAAAAATTGGGAAAAAAATCAAATCCAACAAGACAGTGTACGCTGTGCTCACGTGAAAGAGATTCCAGCGGTAAGCCAGTAAGAAAAGAGAGCAGATACCAGTGTAGAATGTCAGGTATCACTTTGAGTTGTCCCTTGTTTCAAAAACTATCATACAAAGACTAATATTTCACTTCTTTCATTTGCCCGAGGTAACTCGGGAAAGAATACCAATATTAACGTATTCTTGTATATTTGGCAGAAAAGTGAACACTAAAGCCATCTGTTAACCCACATCTAAGTAAACAATTGAACATCACAAAAAAGCCGAAAGGAAACGTTGAACGGGCAAAGACAGTTGAATAGACGGCAAAAATTCATCCCCGCGGAAATCGCAGGTTGCGCAAATTTTTCTACTTCTACATTGCCCGCGGAAATCGCGAGATGCGCAGCGAGAGCGTTAAGATTGTTTTTAAAATGAAAATGCTTTTCTTCTTTGGGGTAAAGTGGTGATTTAGGACCTATTAACTCATTGCGGGCTGTTGAGCTAGGTTTTCTTAAAATGCTATCTGCTGCCAAACGTGTTCGCGATATGTATCGGAAAGCTGTATTGTAAATGAAGACAATTCAATTCATTTAAAATTTTCAAAAATTGTAGCAAAATTCAAAAATCGTAATCTACACAATTTGCGTTTAAAAATGAGTGCTTGAAACAGCACGGTGTTTCAAATAACATACAATTATCAATTTGAGAGCGATGTATCCACAATAAAAAATTCCGGTGAATTTGTTATTACAGTTAAACTCCAAAAATACTGAATTTTACACAATATGATTTCCCTATGGCTGTAAAACATTCCTTTATTCTTCACAAAATTTGCTCACACACATACACCAGCTGTACCTGCAGAGGCGAAAATAAAGAAAGTAAAAAGAGTATTATTATCATTTTTATAATCTTCGCAAAATTCAAAAAATTGAAGTAAAACATGGAAAAGCCACACATAAAACATTGGAAAACTTCGCTTTCGTTCATACATTACTCATCCATAATTTTTTGGAATCAGTTCAATTTAAAACGGATTAATCATTAAGAATCAATCTGTATAAGTGTTTTCACATTCTCTACGTTTGATATATAGTCTTATTTCGAGGCAAGCGCCAATGAGCCTATTAATCTGTACAATCTTTCCTGTCCGGTTTCTGCTTTAGTGTTGTGTTTATGTGCTATAAAACTAAAAAATATCAAAACTCTATAAAAGTAAAAATAAAAAAGTATTAAAACCAAAAATTTCCAAAAAAAAAAAAAAAAAAAAAAAAAAAACTTATGATTTACTTGATTTTTCCTATCCCTAACTTTTTCGAGATAATGTCACTCCCTCTAGTTTGCATCAGTTCAACCATTCATGCAATTTTCCTATTTCTGCTCACTAATTAGATATTTTTTTAATGTTTAATGTACATGGTTTTGAACCTTAGGCATTCCATAATTTATATTCATTGAAACACTGGATGGAAACTACAACCTATGCCTTATAACTGTTAATTGCTCTGTTCCAACTCATAAAGAGGCAACACAGCTGTGTGCCCAAAATTTTTGGAATTTTATTTTTCACTTAGGATTCCCGCAGAGGCAGAGATAGAGCGGTAAAGAGCAGGAGGTCGTACACCATTTAAACTCTGTATGACCCAAAGTTCCGAATCACATGACGAAAACATTCGGCAACCAACACCTTCCCAAAGACAACTTAGCTACATAGTAAACAACGAACTAACATGTGTTCCACAACCACCGCTTTGCCTGAAAACGACAAAGCAGATTTATTCAAAAGCTTACTGCATTTTAGTGTTTTTCAATGTTTTTGCATAATTAAGTTCAAAATTTTTATAACACTGGAGGATATGGAAAAACTGGTAGTGAGCAATTAGGCAAGAATTAATATAAAATAAAGATTTTATTTTAAAATACATTACTGTTCGAACCAAAGTTTGCGTTGAAAAATTCGGATTCACATTCTTCATTCAAATTCAAATCTGAATATGCATATCTTGAAAACAAAAAATAATTTTTTCTTTTGCGTTCAGGAATTCATATATACAGGTGGATATATATGTGGATATAGTACTTTAAAGTTTAGGTTTTTAGAATTTTTTCGGTTTTAAAGAGTACTTCTATAGAGCTTATTAAAATATTTTACTACAACAGAAATCTAAATTACTTATACTTAAAATACTGACTCAAATTTACTCCAATAATCCATAGCAATTTATTAAATTTATGTTCCTTGTAGAGGATATATAAGAAAACGTTTCTAGTATATATAGATGGATATAAAAATCAAAATTTAAAACTTTTTATTGTGGAAGCCTTAATGAATGTAGTCTACTTTTCATAGAAACTGATGAGTTGTACAGGGTTTGGGGGAATCCAAACTTTTCCATCAATAAGGATATTTCTCTTCCAGAGGAAAGCATTCAAGCGTTCATGCAATATAAATTCCTGTATTTTTGATAACGAAGATAAGAGGCTGACAGTTCTGTTCCGGTTTGACTAGAAACTTTCACTATGCCGATGTTCCGGTTTGATTAGAAAAAAATTTTTCTCTGCCTCAGAATGCCAACAGTGAGAAATTGACTTTCGATTTGTTATGACGCAGCTAGAACGCTGCTCCTGAGATGTAATATTAGATTCGATTCTAGATTCTAGATTAGATTAATTTTAGTATTTTAATAAACCTTTTAAAACTAGATTGAGTATTTGATCATAGAATTATAGCTGAACCACCGCTTGCAGAAATTTTAGATGCGGCATTTAGATACGTCGTTAGATAGTTAGATGCGTAGGCAGCGACATTCGTGATTCGATTAGTGTACATTAGTGCGTACATAAACATTTTTTGGTGCATCGGCCGGGAAGCCGGTTAATATTCGAAAATATGGATTAGCACGGTGTGAAGTGTGCGAAGCCTGCAAAAGGTAGGATAAGTTTTCTATTTAAATTGTAATTATGGATGATCCTGTCGCTAAGCTTAAATTGAAACGCAAAGTATTAAGGACCGCAGTGCCCAAGGTACTAAAGAAAATTGAGACAGAATTAAGCAAAGATGACGTTAGTATAAATGTAATAGAAGAAACATTAGACATATTAAACGAAAGGGGCAAAAACTCTGAGAGATTTAAACACTCAAATAGAACAGGATTTGAAGGTCCCAGAGGATGAATTTGAACTTGAAGTTTCATCCGCTCTAGAATATGAAGAAAAAATCCAACTGTGGCAATTTAGAGCAAGAAAAAAATTGAGGGAATTACACAAACTCGAAAATTCCTATCCTAATGAAACCGCTATAGATTCCAAACTTGAAAATAATAAAATTATTCGCCTTCTAAAATTGACTATCGCTAAATTTTTTGGTGATTCTAGCAATTGGCAGGAATTTTGGAGTCAATTCGAGGCAGTTATCCATAACAATGACTCATTATCGAAAGTAAATAAGTTCAGTTACTTAAAGTCATTACTAGGTGGGATAGCTTAAAATGCCGTTTCCGGACTCTCGCTTACAAATGAGAACTACGATTCAGCCATAGAACTGTTAATTAACAGGTTTGGGAGAAAAGATTTAGTAATAAATGCTCATATGAATAAACTGTTAAATCTTTCCCCTGTTAGAAATGTAAGGGATATAGAAAATCTTAGGAATTTATATGATCAGTGTGAAACTCAAGTTTGATGCTTAAAGTCAATGAACGTGGTATCAGAAACTTACGGTAGTTTACTTAAGGTAGTTTACTTTGTCCATTATTGCTAAAATTAATTCCATCAGAGATAACATTAGAATACAGTCGCAGTAAAAACAGTGACCAAGCATGGAACGTTAACGAATTAATGGAATTTATTCGTAAGCCGCGAAAGAGCTACGCAGTTAAATGACGGTAGAGAAACAAAAACAAAACCCCGAGCGGAAATGATTCATAACTGGAGGCATAAATCAAACGATCGTCTCCACTCCGCTCATGATAATGTAAACAACAGGCGCAGTAAACAGTTTGAAAGAAGTTCGCCTAAAACGTATGAATATGTTGCTCCAGTCGCTAGAAGTAAATGCATATATTGTGACGAACTACACGATTCGGAGCGCTGCGAAATTAAAACCGTGGAGGAGAAAAGAAATATTTTAAAATCTCAAGCCCGATGTTTTTTGTGTCTAAAATCTCAGTATAAAATTAAGTAGTGTAAGGAAAGAAAAATGTGCGAAATATGTAATAAAAAACAAAATAGGTCTATTTGTTTCCAACTCGAAACCAAATCGGAGAAAAACAAGGTCGTGTTGACAATTCCATCCAGTGAAGATGATGTTCAGATTAGTCAATTAAAAACCGAAACTTTCCGCAGTGCATTGCTACAAACGTGTACTGTGATGATACGTCTATTTTCTGAGAAGGATAATTTAGAACCAGTTCGTATTATATTAGACAATGGATCGATGAGAAGTTTTATAATTCGGGACATTTCAGAGAAGTGTAAATTACCTGTTATTCGAAAGGAGACTTTGTCCGTATTTGCCTTTGGGGTTAACCAGGCAACAGAACAAACTTACAATGTTGTTAATGTTAAACTAGAAAACAGAAGTAAACCATCCCTAAATATAGAAATTGAAGCTTTAGAAACTAACCAAAATATGTGCAACTAATTTGCCTTTCCGTGATATCCCAGTTTCCAAAATTAACAAAGAGTTAATAGGATTACAATTAGCTGATTCTTGTCAATTCATTGATAAAAATATTGCCGTTTTGATCGGAGCAGATTACTATCATGAAGTAATAACTGGTAGACTTAAACGTTTTAAAAATAAACTTATAGCTTCCGAAACAATATTTGGATGGTGCCTTCAAGGCCGGACTGATTCTAACGGTAAATTGTTAAACATGGACATTATTGTTGACGACACATTGGTCTCAACACAGTTAAAGCAGTTTTGGGAATTAGAAACATTGGGGATTGAACAAGGGAAGGAAATTAGTAAAATAGATAATGACATTTTAGGGAATTTTAACAGAACTATTAAATTTAAAGAAAAGCGATATGAGGTTAAACTCCCTTGGAATGAAAATTCGTCTGAATTAAAAACGAATTACGTAAATGCAGAACTTCGCTTTAATAAACTGGTTAAAAGGTTAAGAAATGATCCACTGCTTCATCAGCAGTATTACTCAATTATAGAACAGCATTTAAAAATGGGTATAGCTGAGGAAATTGATCCAAGTTCTGAAGAAACAGGAAGAATTTATTACATACCTCACCAGTCAGTTATCCGACCTGACAAACCCGTAAGAGTTGTATTTGATGCATCCAGCCATTCGAAAAATGAACACTCTTAAAACGATTGTCTCTATTCCGGTCCTAATTTAAATCCACCATTGTTAGAGATATTAATACAATTTCGTACACATAGCATAGCATTTACTGCCGACATTGAACAAAATTTTCTCCAGATTTCTCTGTCACCTAAAGATAGGGATGCTGTAAGATTTTTGTGGGCAAATAACCTTACAGATAAGGATGGGAAACCCAACACGAAAATACTTAGGATGATTCGCGTTTTGTTTGGAGCTACATCCAGCCCATTTTTGCTTGCCGCTACTATCAAAAATCACATAAATACCTTTAAAGAAACAAATCAGAAAGCAGTTAAAATATTGAACGAATGTTTATACGTAGACGATTTAATAGGTGGGGATGAAGACGAAAAGGAAGCTAAACTCGTATATGAAGATATTAGATATATATTGAAGGCTGCTGGTTTCAACATGCGAAAATGGAAAGCAGATTGTGGGAATCTGCAGGAAGTTTTTGACGAATACGAAAATGGTGAAATCCAGAAAGTTCTGGAACAGAAGGTATTGGGATATAAATAGAATTACAAGGAACACCTTCTGAAGATAGAATCACAAAATCTAACTAATCAAGATCAAAGGAAAACAAAGTTAATGAAAAAAGAGAAGTTATTAAAACCATTGGAAAGCTTTACGATCCCATTGGATTCATAAGTCCATTCACTATTAGGGCAAAAATACTAATGCAGGAAATTTGGCAATTTGGGGTAGATTGGGATGATCCGTTACCATTGGACTTTGAAAACAGAATGAAAAAATGGATTAATGAACTGTCAGCGATTCAGGATGTAAAAATTCCGCGACATTACTTCCGAAAGACTAACAAGTCTGAATTGAGAGATATTCAAATGCATTGTTTTACCGACGCAAGTCAGAAGGCATATGGAGCTGTGATATACCTGCGATACGTCACGACGAACAGTGAAATAGGAAGTAGTTTTGTCATTTCCAAAACCAGAGTAGCTCCATTGAAGAAGCTGTCTCTTCCAAGATTAGAGCTGATGGGGGCGCTCATAGGAGCAAGATTAGCCTAGAATGTTAAAGAACAGCTAGAGAAAAGACTCCAGATGAATGTATATTTTTGGTCAGACTCTTCTGTTACGTTACAGTGGATAAAGGGCGATTTAAATAAATGGAAGCCATTCATCCAACATCGAGTAATGGAAATACGAGAGAAAACATCCCCTGAGTCCTGGAATTATTGCCCTGGAGATGAAAATCCAGCTGATATGCTGACCAGAGGAACAAAGACAAATTCCACGAAAGGAATAACGTTGTCTGAACTAAGAAATAGTGACATGTGGTGGTATGGACCTAAGTGGCTATTACAGAGCATCGATTCGTGGCCTAAATTTGCAGAATCAGTAAGAGATTTCAAGGATCATGAAGAGCTTGAACTTCGAAGGGGAGCGGTAGTGAACTCAACAGTCACAGGTGAAATTTCCATTGAGAACGAATTCATTAAAAGGTATTCGTCATTCAGCAAATTGATTAGAACTACTGCGTGGTGTTTAAGGTTTGCGAACAACTGTAGAACCAATCCACCATTAAGAAAAGAAAGTTTTTTATGTGCTTCTGAACTACAGAATGCAACAAAAGTGCTAGTCAAATGTGTACAACATTCTGAATTTCAACATGAAATTAAGTGCCTGCAGTGGAAACGATCAGTTCCAAGTAATAGTAAGGTTTTATACTTAAATTTATTTCTTGATGAAGATGAACTTTTACGAGTTGGTGGGAGACTACGTTACTCCAATCTTTCAGAAGACCAGAAACATCAACTTCTTTTACCCAAAAGACATCATTTCACTGAATTACTCATAGATTATTATCACAAAAAATCTCTTCATTCGGGCGTTCAAACAACACTTTCTCTTATTAGACAATTATACTGGATACCTTCCGGACAAGATAGAGTTAGACGCGTTATAACTAAATGCATGACGTGCTTTCGAACAAGGAACCAAACCATAAACCAAATGATGGGAGACTTACCTAGAGATAGAGTTGTAATAACTATACCATTCGAAAAAATAGAACTGGGGATTGCAGGTCCAGTTATCACCAAGCCTAATTTGAAAAGATCTAGAGTTAAGTTTAAATCATACATCGCGATATTTATTTGGTTTAGTACAAAGGCTATTCATCTAGAAGTAGTATCGAATTTGTCTACTGAAGCCTTTCTAGCATGCCTTAGAAGGTTTATTGCCAGACGATCTAAACCATCCATTGTTTGAAGTGATAACGCTACTGTTCTTGATAAACTCTTTAGAATTTGTAGATCGGATCCTATTCAGCGCTTTTGTTCCGAAGAAGGTTTAACATGGAGATTTATTCCCCCTTCTTCTCGCATTTTGGCGGATTATGGGAGGCTAATATAAAATCAATGAAGAGAATTTTGCCAAAGGTGGCGAAAACGACAATTTTAAACTTTGAAGAGCTGTATACATTAATTACACAAATAGAAGCCTGCTTGAACTCTCGACCTCTATCACCTATTTCGGCTGATCCAACAGATCTTCAACCTTTGACTCCAGGTCATTTCCTAATAGGAGCTCCCCTTTTGTCGATACCAGAACCGAATGATTCTGTAGATTCTTTGACCTTGTCTTCTAGATGGACCTTAATTCAAAAACTTAGAGCTAATTTCTGGAACCGTTGGAGCGTGGAATATCTTACTCATTTGCAGAACCATTTCATTAAAAACAGACACGAAAATCTGAGATTTCTCGAATATAACTTTTTTGAGGTTACCAAACTCTTTCACAAATTTCAGACATATTTCACATTGCTTTTTAATTTCCATCATAGCTCCTCCATTATATTTTATATTCAAATATATTTAAAGCTTGTTTTAATTAAATTTACGGTGTAAGGTTTATCCCAAGTTTTTAACAGTTATCTTTAGTTGAAGCTACTTTCCCTTCTAATTTCAGCTTACAAATTTCCTACCAGAGTGTGTTTTTAAATTCGCGGTCAATGCAAATGAAGGAAAAGCAGCGCTTAAATCGAAGTTCCACTGACTTTGTTAGAGAGCCAGAGATTCTGACTAGTACGTGCTTCCCTTTTGGCTACCCTAAGTTATTACTACGCTCGTCCGTATTTCAGGCCCTTGATAGCTTAGCCATTTAATTAACATTTAGGGGCAAACTCTTGTAGAATTTTGATAGCTTGTGCTATATCGTTTTAATTACGCATTAGTAAAGATTGATTTTCTTACTAATTCTGAGTTCAAACCCAAGTGGACGCTTTATTGTACGTCTTGAGAAAAGGGCCATCTGTTAATCCTTTTTTTGAGCAATAAAGGGTAACTAACCCTTCTTGAGTTTACGTTTCTGTATCCTGAGATAAAGCGATTATTCGCTTACCATTTCTCAAGGTTCCACACACATAGATGTAAATTCTAGGTTCAAACCCTATAACGGAGATAATATATTTCAAAGGTTTTCTACTCCAAAGCCTCAACCTTAACTTTGATCAACATTTGCTTTAATATTGAATCACAAAATTAAGCTGAATTATTATGCGAACTCCATTATCTCCTACGTATGCAGGCATTTGCATCATTCTACAATCTGCGAGCCATTACTTTCTGAAAATTAATTAAAGTTCTGCGATTAAAGTCTTATAAAAGGGAGGGTCCGTCCTCTGGTTGGCAAAAAAAAAAAAAAAAAAAAACTAAATTTAATGGCGTAAATCTTGACACGTAGATAAAAATTGTTTCCATGCATATAGTGATTAATTCAAGTACTTGAGCTTTTTAAATAAAAAAATAGCCTTTGTTTATTTCTAGGTGAAAGCTTGAGTTAAAATATTAAAACGAATTCTGAGTTCCGGACTAGAAAAAATAATTTCACTTTAGGAAGTTTGTAACAACTATTCACAAGTTTTACTGACTCTTACATTTTCAGATGTACTATACTTCTTTTCTGATGCCACAAAATTTGTTCAGATCAGACATTTATGCAAATTTAAACACAGTGCGGCAGGGCTCAAACGTTGGAATTCAGCTGAATTAGTAAAGTCTTCGCCACTACCTCAGTAAGAGATTGGTAGATCCTGCAAAATCCATCTGAGGGTAAAAATTAGATACTGCCTGTGCATATAGCCTGTAAGTTTAACTGTACTATAGATCCTATCAGATATTTCACTTTGGATTAAGATTTGTGTTTATCAATATTTGAAATATAAACTAGAAGAGAAAACAGACTCATCTTTGTCTTAATGCTTTTATTAGAACAAGTCATCCTTTATGATTTATTTTCTATTTCCGGTGTTGAACCATAAGAACGATTTTATCAGCTTCTACTTGGATTTGCACCAAACATGCTTTTTTATTACAATTAAATAGTGGTTACGGCCACTAATTCGTCAACATGTTAAGATAATTTTGAATGTTAGCCGTTAGTTAAGTGTTCAAAGAGAGTTGAGCTTGGTTATAAAGATTACCCAACTCAAGCGAACATGGTTTGCAAATTGGACTACGGTGCGGTTTACGCTATCTCACGTTAACAAAACCAACATGATTTCCAAGTTGTTAATACAACATAGTAGAGTCCCTGGCTATTAAACTGAAATTCTGTCAAGTTCTATTTAATTTATTTTAATACGGGGAGAAGAACAATAGGACAACCTGCCTTAGAGAAGGCACGGCTTCGTGGAGCACTTTCTGGAGAAAAAAAGCCGCTCGCATACACGTTACGAAACCGTTCTCCTGGATTCGAACCCAGGACACCTATTCTACGATCACTGGATCCGTCTATTACGTGAGCGAACAATATTGAATAAAAAAGAACCCGGTATGGACAGCCGTCTTCGACTAAGCTATTCTGTGGTCCTTAGCTGCTGCGAGGGTGATTCCATTTGATCTATATTGAAAGGGGATAAGGCTTCAAGGAGCTTTAGATCAATCGCAGTATAGACAAGTGACGAAATCTATAGCGTGTGTTGGCTGAAATTATGGGAATATTTTCCCATTATTTCATTAACTCTCACGCTGTATTTGTAGTTCGGGAAAACGGGCCCAAACAGTATTATGACCCAAACGCACAGGATATGCTGCTATGTTATGTGAAGGAAAATCCCGTTTTTTAGGGGGAACGTTAACACGACAATTTAAGGCAAAAATAAGGAGAGGTGTGGGATACCATGAAAGCAAAGGTAAGTAGATAGGAGTAAATGAATTAAGCTTACTTAAATTCTTTTCAGAAATTAACAATTTAATCATTTAAATTTATAGTATGATTAATTTGCATTGCAATTTAATAGCAAACTAAGGTTTTTGAATTTTTTATTATTTATTTTTTTCCATGCTTATATTAAATATATTACAGTTAATACAGAAAAATATTTCTTTAAGTAAGAAATTAGAAGAAAATATTTCTTTTTTAATATTTTTTCCTTTCTTTTATTTTCTGTTTCTATGAAAATTATTTCTTTCAGGAAAATAAATAAAATTCATTCGTTACTACAGTATGGCCGATTGCTGCTGTATTCAGCTGTCACCACATGCATCAAGATGTTTTATTTTAAATAATTTATTGTATAATAAACAGGAAAGAAAATAATTTTTCAATATAAAATATAACCAAAATTATAATAATCTATTCTTTCTGTGTGATTAATACAAGCATTCAGCAACTACATTATACAGACTCTCTGTTTGACGCTTTGATTCAGAGGAGTCCGACGTTCAGCTTTCCTGGGCCACACTGGAAGAAAAGATATTTCGGACTACACAAATAATTTCTAATGTCGGTAGCTACCCATGACATCCCAAATAAGCAAATCACATATTAGCATAGATTTAATTGGAAATTCTCAGACTTCTTGAGGTTTGACTGCTGAAAGAATTTTTTTTAATTCCCTTATAAGAGGTAAATTTACGGAGTTCACTACATTATTTCAAATATGCACAATGTGTACTATATATAAGAAATCACATATAGAATATATTTAAGTGAATAAGTAAATTACTTGACTTATCTGGCGAGATATAACAGCCTTACTCTACCTTGAGTGATGACATAACTTAAAAATATCTTAAAATAATTTTAAAACTTTATTAATTTATGATTGTTTTAATGCAATGAAAGCAACGTAGAATTATTTTGATATTTTATTTTACATTGTACACATACATTTTAACTGAAAATTTTGTTTGTTCTTGCAAGAAATAAAATCAATGTAATTTTCCCTTTAAATGTGAGAATATCTAATTAAAGTGTTTGCAATTCTCGGGAAATTCTCAAGATGTTGGTTCTACGCTCAGATTCTGATTTCCCTCTTAGTATGCTGTACTATTGAAAATATTTTTTCTCAAATAATACTAACTTCCAAATAATGATGACGATAAATAACACATGACTATGAGGTATATTTATTTCTCGTTAGGTATGATTTATAAAATTCCAGCCGAAAGACGTCATCAGTTTTCTCCGAGCTGATGTCACATAGCAATTCTGTGTATTCTGCTGAAACCTTGTTGGCATT
Source organism: Stegodyphus dumicola (assembly GCF_044657685.1). Taxonomy (NCBI): domain Eukaryota; kingdom Metazoa; phylum Arthropoda; class Arachnida; order Araneae; family Eresidae; genus Stegodyphus; species Stegodyphus dumicola. Next base: position 10,844,813 of record NC_140772.1, on the reverse strand, counting down.
TTATATATCGACTGTAAATAAAGTCGCAAAGATGCAAAAAATTTTATCTCTCTTCCGAAAGTATTAAAATGTATTTTCATACTTTTTGTGTCAAACCAAAAAGTAATTCTGCCTATTTTTTCCCATTTTTAGGGTTATGCGCGCCTACACGATTGAAATGTAAATAATTATATGTTTATTTGGGCTTCCTTTATCTCCCCATTCAGCACGCGATTTATTTCATTCCAAATCGGACCACCAAACAGAACTTAGTGGGTGTTGAAGGCCAATCCTGAGCCTCAATCGCAAACGTACAATATGTCATCGGGGGCGCGTTTTTGTTACATTCCTGACGCTTCTCCGTTCGCTTCTTGGGTCGCACTGGTACTTGCTTTGGGCCGCGCATTGGTCAGAGACTCGACTTATTGTTACATACCATCAATTAAGACTTTTTAGGATTTTGCGATCCCACTAGAAATTTTCGAATATAAGTCTAATTAATTCAGAAAGTGGTCGCGACCCATAGTTTAAATACCACAGTTTTAAGTAATTTGCAATTGCAACTTCGACATCAGTGAACCAACAGATTAGAAAAGTAGTTGCATAATGCAAATATGTAATTCTCATTCTGATGTAACATATAAATTAAAATTTCGGATTTACTTTTAATAAACGTAAAAAATCTGGGTGACAAAGGAACTTTAGTACCGGGTAAAAAACTAGGAATTTAAATTAGGATACAAAGAGTTCATTCCTATTTTCAAACAAATACGATTCTGATGTTTGGCAGTTTTGAATGAATGAAAGTTTGCGGAGCTACAAATTAAATTCCATTTTTGCTGTAATGGCTTTTTTAAAATTTATTTATGTGCATTCATAATTATCTATTCTTAGAATATTTTAATTTTATCATTAGGATTGCTTTTAAAAAGGTTTAAAAAAAGATTAAAAACCATTGTAAACCTAAAATTATATAGCACAAAATGTTACATCAGAGGATTTTAAAATTTTGGTTGAATTTAAAAGGTTTAGAATTGAAAGCATCCATTTTCTACGATTCTAAACCTATAGTACGAATAAAACACTAATCCTTTAAGCAAACGTTCTGGAACTAGAGGCCATTGAAGCAATCTTACTTGACTCACGAATGCATTTTCAATTCAGTTAATTAACATTATTAGTACATTAATTTTTATGACAAGAATTTGGAGACATTTTAAGATTTTGATGGTTTTGAGCCCAGTTTCACATTATTTTGATTACCGTTAATAACGAACATGATTAACGCCTCCGAAAATTTGAAAACAGTGACATAAATCAAAATGAAAGACTTGAAGATACAGATGTGATTATTGATATAAATCGACATTGCAGTCCTTGTTAGAATACTTTATTTTCTTAATCTTTTTCTGTTTTCTGTTTCAAAACAAATGCATGGTATTCTCCTTCATTGTGATCGACTGGATTTTGTTTATCCATCTTTATTTTGTTTATTATTTTTGTTTATTTTTTTTTATTTTAATGTTTGTGATAACGTTCTAAGAAAATCTGTGAGAAACAATTTACTAACTTTTAAACAAAGAATGCAGGTAATGCAAGTTGGACTGTCAAATACTTCGGAAATTCAATTTCTCTAATTTAAAAAAAATTCAATTTTTTTTCAAAACTCTTGAAATTTAAAAACGTGGAAATAAATTTTCATTCGATGATGCCATGGATCTTATCTGGAATGGGCACTAACACAGAAGGTATTTAGTGTCAAAGCAACATTTCGTATCGAATCACTTTAAATGTACGAATGACTTTTCAAATCGTTCCCTCCAAATATTATCGCCCTGTATTATATTTAAAGAAATTTAATAACGAAGAATCTTCATCAATGCATATAATGCATTGTGAAAGCACAACGGTACCTGAAGTCATTAAAATTTTAAAAACATAATCCTCCACCCGAACATGGTCACCTGGAAGCCAGAATTTGGAATTTGTTTTATTGCCTATTTTATATATATATTTTTAAACTTTAACGTCTTTTTTTCATTTAAAAACTCAACAATTTCTAAGCCAGAAGTCTCAACAATAAAAGATTTTTATATCTAGCGATTGAGACTGTCTATCGTAAATTCTAAAGATACGCTGTTTTTGAATATTTTAGGTCGATGTGGCGTTATTCCAAACGCTCTTGAAGCGTATATGCGTGTGTAAATTAACAAATCGCCCGTTTTGGGCGTAATATAAGATCTGATAACAATCAGACTTTTCATTTAATTTTTTTAATTATATTTTCAGTTTCAAATTACAGATTTTATAAAAAAAATATTGTTAACTTGTTACCTACCAGTTTTTTCGTATATTTCCGTAATATATGAATCTTAAAATTTCTAGAGAATTAAACATTTGAACAAAGAGGAAGTCCTCTTAAATCAAAACGCTGTGCCTTATTTAGGTAGAGCGGTGGCTTTGGAATAAATTGTGTTTCCATTATCTTTACTTCATGATTTTTAACTTCTCTCTTTTTGTATTTACGTTTCACCGCGAACGCTTTCAGAAATATATTCGAAAAATTTGATTTAGAATGTGTGTGAAGATAATTCAGCATCCGGTGTATAATTCAGGAATTTCAAAGAAATTTTAAAATCCTGATTTAGTGAGGCATTCTCAAGACTCAAGACTAATGCGTAATGATTGTTCAAGTGAAACAAAATTATCAGTATGAAGATTGCTCAGAAATAATCGTTCAAGCATTAAAAAGCTGAATTAGGTTTCATTCAGGATCGCTTTCCTAAAGCCCTACAGGAACGTTTTTTTGAATCAAAGTATTTAAATCACAATAAAAGCTTTCTGCTAAACTTTCCCATTGTAATTTCAGCATGTTATGTCAGTAAATTTTGCGTTCATCCGTGTTAATCACCAGCCTTGAAAACTAATAACAAACGTAAAATACATCACGTCGGTGGGTCTTCAGTCTCAATGATGCTTGCTTTGGTCTGTGCATTCAGCAACCTCTTTTTATTAATTTGCTGATAATTCTATGGTTCGTTGCGAGCCTGTTACGATGAGCAGTTACTTTTATACTTCTGACTAACAGTTCAATAACGAAACTGTTCGATACTTTTCTAAACTGTTTATGGTTTTATTTTTGTATGTCTGCAAACCTTAATGAACTTGCAGTGATCTATACAAAATATGCGCTGCCGTGAAAAGGACAAAAGATCATCACGGTTTATGGAACTCATTATGTCGTAAAATGAAATGAAGAATTTACAAAATTCAACATTTGCTACTGATAAACTAAATGTTTGTAAAAATTAAAATTAAAGTTAAATTTAATTAATTAAAATATTAAATAACAATTAAAATTTTAAACCGGATTAGCACATCGCAATTTAGCACATGTAAAATGTTTTAAATCAGTAGTATTCAAATTTTATTGCAATGCGATAGAATATAAATGTGAACGACTCTAAAACACAATTTCACGACCAGAGTCAGAGACCAATCCTTAGTTATTTACCCTCAATCAGTACTTTTTAGGGCTTTTATTCACTTTGATACCCCACCGTAAATTTTCGAAATTCCGAAGGGGGTCGCTACCGATAGTTTCAATAACAAAATTTTAAATCATTTTCAAATGTGATATCTAAATAAGTGAATCTCTGTAATAATAACTAAGTGAATAAATAAGTGAATCATCTAAATAAAGTTAATAATGAGTGATCTATGGATTGGAGAAACTCATCTAAAGCCTTCGATTCCTGCAAAGTCCACAACTACAATATCCATCTTAATGATCGTCTTCACAATAAAGGAGATGACACCGCGTTTTAATTAGAAACCATATTTCTTACGATTCAATTAATCTCAACCTAAATTCCATAGAAGCTACAGATGCTAAAATCACTGATCTCAGTAATACCCCTCTCAATATGTTTGCTATTTACAATGCAAAGCTCCAAATTCCATTTTAAACGCTCAGAATATTGATCAAATGCATAATCAAGTCCTTAACACAATCATCGCTGGGGATCTGAATGCAAAGCACCAGCTTTGGAACTCCTCCTCCTTGCATAATAATGAACATATCCTCTACCAACACGCTTGCAATAATGTTTTAGTATCACAGGTCCCACAGATCCCACCAATATCAGTACCAGAGGTGGTACGAACATCGACACCACAAAACAACTCTCCCACCAAGCCGGATTTGACATTCTACAAAGAACCAAAAACCAGCTCAAATAAACTCAAAGGATCACGAGCCAATTGTTTTCACTAACTACAACTTCTAACCGGGGCTTCCATTTACATTAAAATTAATTTTAAATTTTCTAACTGTAAATTTACGTACTCATTTATTGATTTACAATTTCGTTTCTTTTATATTATATACTGGAAAGCTTGTTTAAATTTGCCTTAATTGTAAGTATGGCTTCCTATCAAGGGATTATACAGCCCTGGACGTGCAGTCCTTTAGAAGAGGTCAATGTTAGGTAGTTTGAACCTAGGTAGTTGATTTTAGTGTAATTATATGTATTTTAATGTATTAATGTTAAAATTACGAATACTGGGTCAAGTCCATTTAACATTGCGTAAATGGGTATCTCGATAATTGTGCGAGGTATCGCCGACTAACAACGGTTTTAGCGACTAAATTGTTGTCTAAAACGTTTTCGAGAAATCTCCAAAATTTGCCAAACTTAGCGAACTTTTCCCGACATTTTGGTCTGGTCCCTGTCTCACCGTAATATGTATTGTAATTGAAAAAATACAATTGATCATTATATTATCTATAACCGTAATTTGACCGTCATATTGCCTTCCTGTAGTTTCAAAAAGCAGAAAGTGCTAGAAATGTTTCGGCGGCGGCTTAAAGTTATTTAAGGCAAGAGACAACATCTGCATTTAATTGCTCTGGTTAGCTGTTAGCACCCGCTAACTAACGCTAACACACGCTAACTATTAACCTAATTAACGCTCATATGGCTAATGCGCTCACGACAATGATGAAAAATTAATAAACCTGAACTGACCACGAAAGCTCTTGAATATAACCCTAAAATTCCGCTATCTTAAACATGAAAACGTCAGATGGAATGCGAAACGTGCACTTACCTAGAGCCGTGGTGGATTAGAAGTAGTACAATTTAACGATCGGTCGATAACAAACGATAATAAAATTAACCAAGCGCATTTAAGGCCTTGCCGCCGCACGACCTTGCCCATATGGGCGGTGCGTCTTTGAGGACTCTTAGGCGTTACGTGCAGAGATGCTTTGAAATCAGGTTTACTCAACTCAAGCGAACAGATTGAACAGTTTGCAAATTAGGCTCCCTTCCGGTTGGTGCTTTTTCCGAGATGTTGGTACATTACAGAAGAGTCCCAAAACAATACTATTTGGCAAAGATCTGGAGATTTTCAAAGATGTTAATCGTTTTGACTTCAGATTTTTATGTGTTTGATTACCATTAAAAACGAACATGAGTAACTCCTCTCAAAATCTGGAACTGAAATATGAATATTTTTCCAAGATTTGGTTATTTATATGATTTTTCATTACAATCATTGTTAGGAAATTTAATTTCATAATTAGGTTTTACTTCCATCGCCGCTTCTGTAATGATGAAGTCTTTCGGCATTCAATAGGTGCACACACTAATTACAGACATGTTGATTAAGAAAATTAATTTAAGAGGAAAAAGCTTGTAACAAAATTCAGATAAGTTTTTTCACAGTGAGGATCAATTTTCGTATTTAGTTCAGTCAGATAAATTATGTCAGACTTGCAAAGATTAATATAACATTAGAATTATGGGAACTGTCATTTTGACCGTATTGGACATGACACTTTTTTAATTCTTTATTTATAATTTTGATATTGTTTGACTTTTTCTAAACCCTTACGAATGGCATTTTTTGTTCATTTTAAATAATTATTTTTATCAATATTATTGTTTATACCTAGAATTACGGCTATCGGTCATTTTAACAGTATCCAGAAAATTATAGTTTTCTGTATATTTTTATGACTTTTTAGCTATTTCCGGTTTGCTGATAAATAGATAAGTGTATTTTCCACAAGGAAGACTGCATAGTTTACAGAAGCGAGTGGGGGAGGAGGGGGTGTCAACGCGGCTGGTTCACGCCTTTAATTTTCAGAAAATACTTGCTTTTTACTTTTCGACAAGAGAATTATAAGACTTCCCTCGCAGGTGGTAATCGAGGCAATCATTCTACTTATATTCAGTTCCAAGAGAAAATAATGCCTAGAAAAATATGCGCTTCTACGAGTGTCTAAATACGTATAAGATTATGGATTTCACTTGATAATTGAGCTTAATTTCTGTTATTCAAAGCTAAAGGGAAGATTTATTAAATTTAAGGTTCACACTTTAGAGTGAAAATTATTTCTATACAATATCTTCATAAATTTTATTGATAAATTTTTCAATATATTTAAATGCAAAAGCACATTAATGAAAAGGTAATGAGAAAACAATTTTATTCCCGAAATTTCTTAAATTTCCTAAAATTTGCGAAATACGCTGACGAAGCAATTTCTCGATGAAATTGCTTTAGAGTGGGCTATGTTGATTAATCGTCGGTAAAATTTGTTTTATCTACATTATCGTTTTTTTTTTTTTTTTTTTTTTTTTTTTTTTTTTTTTTTAGAGTGAGAAGGAGCTAGAACTGCAGCTAAAGCACTGCGATTGGAAAAATGCTGCTTCCTCGTTCAAAACGAAATTGATAGTTAACCTAATAAAAATTATGTCAAATTATCCTTAATTTTGCAATCGATTAGCTCACTTTAAACGCAGATCCTTAGAAAATTGATTATACCTATAGCAGTTCCATCTAACTTCGTTGTTTTAACCTCTCTTTTAGAAACTGTTTGCAGCTGAGATGAGTGAAAAGAAATGAATGAAAGAGTGACTAAAATAAGAGCTTGAATTCTTGTTTCAAAAAAATTGCTATTTCAGTAATCATCTTAAGATAGTTCACTGTAACCGGAACAATATTTTGGCCATGAAGTATACATGTTCGCGGCAAATTCCATATCACACAGAGATTCTTCGCTAGACTTTATTTTTTTTTTTTTCATTTTCTGCATGATTTTAAAGGATACAAAACTTTGTTACTTAAGCATTGGGGTAGTATGATAAAACTTATCGATCATTTAGCGGACTAATCACCAAAAAATTTGTCAAAAAAGAGCCGGAAGGGGCGAATCGCACTCGCGATAAAGGGGAAATTAAGTTAATTAATTAATCCAGTTGAGCTGAAGAATATTTCAAAGGATGGATCAAAACGTCACCCAGCAATTTTTTTCCTTTCTAGAAGACTTCTCCTCGATCGTAGTTCGCACTCACCAGTTGCCGAGCGTTAAAATTGCTGAACATTGGTAGTTCCCAGCTATATTCGATCTCAGGCGAAAGGGCTGGCTGCAGGGACGATTTCTTCATGTGTGACGTTTATACGATGCAGTTTCCCATAGAAAGTCCTCTACGAATGCATCCTTTCACTTAGACATATAACTTTAGTGTGCTTTGCGATAAATAACTAAACGAAACAAAGCTAAAGGATAGAAGTTCAAATGCATCTATGGCGCATAGAAACTATACACGTAACGAGGATCCATGAATTCTTTAGGATTCGATCACGAATCCAAAGCCTTGGCAACAGGTTTTTCCTATTTGCATACCAGAAATGGGCTCAACAGAAATATTTTAAAGATCTTCTTAGGTCATTAAGTGAAATATATTTATAGATTATACCTGGAGTTACATTATAATCTTAATGGGAGCATGATATATTTTTGTTATAATCCTGACCAACAGTTAAAATTACCCATAAGAGTTTTGGACTGGTTTCGGTTTATAAGATTTATGGTAGAACTGTTGGCACTGAATCACACTTGACTATCACTTAGAACATTCGTCTAAATATATTGCAAGACTGCAATATATTTAGACTGCACAACTAAGGTCAGACCGTAGAAGTACTGATGCTGACCTTTCTAAACTCAATTACTTGACCAGGGATTTCCGAGATTCGAATCTCGCGAACGGGCTGGCTGCATGGGCGTTTTCGTGGTTTTCTCCATGTGTAACGTGTATACGAGTCAATTTCCCTTAGAAAGTCCTCCACGAAGGCATCCCTTCCATTAGCCAGATAGCCCTCGTGTGCTTTGCCGAAATTAAATAAACCAAACCAAACTAATACTACAACAGCAATTTATCGAAACGTCGCAATTTAGAATTTCACTACAAAGAGTTTCAAGTACAAATGTTTATTGAAAGCTAACTGATATATTATCATTTTAATAAAATTAAATATTTTATGTATATGAAACGAAAAACGTAATAAAAATCAAGAAAAAAAATTGCCCTAAACAATAAACCTTTCACTATTCTATAATAATTGTTACACAAAAATAGAGCATTGGAAACTAAATTGCAACGTGTTGTAACAAAGGAAGTCTTAAGTTCTAAAAATATGTAAATGTTCAAAACAGAATATACTCTATTTAGAAATATTAGCTAAGCGACTGAGACCTATCAAAAACCAATTTACGTCTGAAGTGTGTAATTTGTGTAAGGGCAAATTATAAAGCATATTTAACAGTTACTGTAATGGCTAGCTTGTTTAATTGTACGCTGCTATGAAATATTTTCCTGGCATATTTAAAGGGCTGTACATGCAACAACAAGAACTCTAATCCTATGACATTTGTTTTCTCACTTTTTTTTATACCTCGTATAATGATGATTGAAATCTCAATATTTACAATACAAAATATTCTAACAAAATGCAGATCAACATATTCACAGTAGATTCAATTTTCCGTACCTAGTTGAGTCACGTAAATTATGTCAGACACATAGAGTTTAATATAACAGCATTGAGACACTCTCGTTCATTGGTCTTACTGCGATATTGTGTTGTTCTGGGTTTCTATTGCCTGAGCAATACTTCTCAGACATTCAAAGGAGAGAGTCCCATGTGGTGAAAAAAGCCTAAGTTTATTCTCTGAAAAGAAAACGTGATGATAAAGCGTTCATTGGTATCGATCAAATTAGCATTTATCTTTGATAAATGTTTAGGAAGATCTGTGGTCAACCGTTACGTACTTTTAAACAAATGAAGGCAGCTTATACAGGTTGGATTCTCAAATACTTCGGAAATATAGTTTTTCAAGTTTCAAAAAATTTCAGATTTCTTCATTCTTCACATGGAAACAAGTTTCAATTCGATAAAGCTATATATTTTTTTTTAAATTAAATTAAATTTAAGATTATTTATATTAAGAAAAGAATAGATAGCCAGTGTGTTGCTTACTATTTTTTTCATATCATCCCGTGCTACATAAGTTTTACAACTGCGAAACGGACGAACGAATTATTGCGTGGCTGTATGTTTAAATAAAACTGCTTTGCCTATTTATGCAGAGCGGTGGCTTTGCACTTAATTGCAATTATTTTATTTTTCTTGTTTGTTTTGTGCTCGATGGTTTTGTTCAGTTTTCTGTTCACGACAAGAGCTTTCCTGAAGGTATTTAAGGAATTTGAATTAGAGTGTGTATGACAATTATTCTACTGTTCTAGAACACTTCTGAAAACCTTGTCTAGAGATACGTTCTGAAGCATATGCGTAAATGCATATTCTTCAAGTAAAAGAAAATTAACAGTTTGAAGATTTTAAATTTTTTGAAAACTTTATAACAAAATGACTAAGGCTTTAAAAACTTAAATAATGTTTCACTCAGAAGCATATTTTTTAACTTCACCGGAAAGTCTTAAAAATTCAAATATTTAAAACACTAAGGCTTTTTGCTTAAATTTCAAATGTCAAAACGCATTTTAAACGTGTTACGTATAAATCTAGTTTTGTCAGCAAATTTTCTTCTTTTTTTCGTCTCAACGAAAATCCATGATAAATCCTTTGTTGATTCGAACTGGATCAAACGTTCTAGTGATCAGCAATTTCATCCCTCGGCTGCCAGTGACTTCCTCACTGTAATAAAAAAATAACTTTTTATTTTCCATGTATTCCAATAAATGACGAAGCTGCATATTTATCCAACAAATAACAAAAAATATCTGATGTGAACACCACATGAATTTCTTATAGGGAATATTCAGTTTATACGTATTTTGTGCGGCATTTCATTTAAATGTTTTTCCTCTAATGAAATTAGAGGAAAATATATTATATTTCTCATTAAATTAATTCAATTCTTGCAAGGCAAAAATACACGAAAACCTCAAAATACCTTCATTAAAAATTTAAAAATATCAAACGTATAAAACACCACATTCAGTTAAAATGCTTAAAAAAAGAATTTTCCAATTAAAATTAAAATTCCTAGGCAAAAACCAGCAATTCAGCCAGCGAGTAAGAAGCCAAATTGTTCGGCGCACAAAAGTGAAACTTTGCGTTTGGTCCTCTACGGGAAAATGACATCGAAAGAACAGAAAGTGACTTAATTCGTTATTCTACTAAGTTTCAAATGTAAACAAATATGGCTGCTGTGGTAAACAAATTAAGCTTAGAGGCTATTAAACAACTTTTAAATTGTCGATAATTCTACAAGTATTGCATGCAGATTATTTAAAGGAATAAATACCTTATCCATAAGATAAGAACAATATAATTCAGTCATTTTTAAAGTAAAAAAAAGGCAGAATTTACCAACATATAATGATAAAAAAATTGAGCTGTTTTCACAATATATGTACTGCCATATAATGATGACAATGAACAATGTATGACCATGCACTGAAGCATATTTATCTCACGGTAGGTATGATCTATAAAATTCTCACAAAATGAGGCATCCAAAGGGGCATTTTTTAACGTTTTGTGTGTTACCTTTATTTACTATGTTCTTCGCACTTAGCCATAAAATTCAGTTCAAAAGCAATATCACAAAATAATTTAAAATGAGCATATCTTTAGAATTTCCGACACACAGTACCTCGCGCTGATGATAATTTTTTTTTCTGTACAACGTTGCCATTGCTCGCTTTGAAACCATTGATTTTTTAATCAAAATTGTTAACGTGTTACAAAACATCAAATCCATAATAAAACAAATTCCAAATTAAGGCTTCCAGACGCCTATATTCGGTGTAGGATTCCGTTATCACAATGCGAGAAACATACATACATTTATGCAGGTTCTTCGTTATTTAATCTCTTTACATATAATGCAGGAACGATAATATTTGGTGGCCACAATTTGAAAATTTAAATAACATTTATAATGAATCAACGCAAATTTCCAAAACGAAAATAATAATCCTTCTGGGCAAAGTGCCCCTTTGGACTAAAAATAATAATAATACTTATTTTAGATCGGTAAATTTGAAAAAAAAAACATGATCCTGATAGCACTCTTGATGCTTAAATAAACGAATTACGGAGCAAAAGATTGGGCATTAAAAATGTTTGGCCATGTTATTTTAGAGTCATTTAACTGTTTAATCGCCTCTTTCAGTGCCTAACATTTGCAGTCGTTTATATACTTCATTTGATAAATTTGTTAGAAATATTTCTGACATAAGAATGTTTCTGAAAATATTTTAATCGTTTGCAACATTTACATTAAAAAAAGAAGGACATAAAAAAATTAATTTAAAAAAAAACAAATTAACGTTGTTATAATTTAATTTAGCATTTTAAATTCCGTTTTTTCATTTGGCAACAGGAGTAATAAATTTTCACTTTTAAACAGAAACCAATTATTTATGTGCTTATAGTATTTCACTATTATGCTTTATTGAGATATGTATACATTTCGCACTTCATTTTACTAAGAAAATTTATTAACAGGCTGTGATACTTCTTTGGCAATATGAAGCAACTCCAATGATGGAACACAGCAATAACTTTTATTTAACACTCAAAAATGGCGACATACAAACAAGAAGAGAAAACATATTCTAACATTTAAAAATAAATTACATTCTTCGTGCGAGAGTCGCACGTGACACTCGAGTCTGGTTTCAAATATTGCCATTCACAAATACCTTAATGTTCATCTATTTAAATTATTTAAACTATAAGATTTTAATATTATTTAAAGCTGTTACAACCTCTCCCCCAACGGAGAGACTTTTGCCGAAGGGAAAAGTTCTGTAAAATTCGAAAGTTTATAAGCTCGGCTTGCTAAATTGCTTAAAGAGAAAAGATAACTGCTCTCATAAGTTTCCAAATTTTCAGGCCGAAAATTTTAAGTTTTAAACAAGTATTTTTACACCACATTTAAATAGGAAGAAAATGGACCAGTGTTCAAATTAGTCTTCTTTTTTTTTTTTTTTCTTGACGGCGCCTAGATCTCTTCCATGGTGGACCAGTTCCTCGGCTATTCACAGCAAAGCCTTTCCTCAGTTCATCTGTGCCTTTCGGATAATATTCATTTGTCATTTGCTTTCGACAATTGTTTTCTTCGTCTATTAGTAGCGGCTTTGATATTAAATCAAAAGCCGAAAGATGATGATAACGCTGCATTGCAAAATGATTCTCAATATTAATTTCTTTATCGTTTTTTAAATTTTCGTGAACATCTTCCTCTTTTAATTCTGGTGATTTAACTTCTTCTTCAAATACATCTCTGGATGCTTTATTTTCTTCCTTCATCGGTTCCAAGATCTGCTCTTCAGCTATTTTTCTTTTCCTTTGAGCTCTAGTAGAAATGGCATTAAAATGGTATCACTAAGTTTACGTTCAAGTGATAAACTAATAAAATAAGGCAGTTCAGTGTTAACAGGAAGTAATAACCTGATATCACTAATATTACGTTCAGTGATGAACTAATAAAATAAGGCAATTCAATATCAACAGGAAGTAATAACCTGGTATCACTAATATTATGTTCAGTGATGAACTAATAAAATAAGACAATTCAATATCAACAGGAAGTTACGTTCAGTGATGAACTAATAAAATAAGGCAATTTAATATCAACAGGAAGTAATAATCTGGTATCACTAATATTACGTTCAGTGATGAACTAATAAAATAAGGCAATTCAGTATCAACAGGAAGTGATAACCTGGTATCACTAATATTGCGTTCAGTGATGAACTAATAAAATAAAAATACGCACGATTATTCGATCTTGGTCGGTGCCTCCAAAATAATTAAGACTGTGTTACTTCTTTGGCAATATGAAGCAACTCCAATGATGGAACACAGCAATAACTTTTATTTAACACTCAAAAATGGCGACATACAAACAAGAAGAGAAAACATATTCTAACATTTATAAATAAATTACATTCTTCGTGCGAGAGTCGCACGTGGCACTCGAGTCTGGTTTCAAATATTGCCATTCACAAATACCTTAATGTTCATCTATTTAAATTATTTAAACTATAAGATTTTAATATTATTTAAAGCTGTTACAAGGCATTAAGAACGCATGGTAAAATTTTTAGATAACTTTCTTACTTTTATTTAGTTTCTTTCAGTTTCTTTTTATGATCAAAAGTGAGTAAAATGCTTTTATTTTGTGAAGAAGTTGGGGATATATAATTCTCTTTCGTAATATATTAAAAGTGTCTACTGAACGAAATTCAAGACATCATTGCTTTTTGCCAAGCATTAAATTTTAGATTTGTCTGCACTGAAGAAAATGGGTAAATAAATTATCCTAAAATATATTATCCGAAAAATAAGCAACATCTTTGTGCAATGTTTGACTAAATATCTTCGTTCATAGTCAGTATCTTCCTTCCTTGTTTCATAACAATGCCAAACAAAAATTCATTAGTACTCCCTTTCCTATATTGATTATTCATATACGTGTTAACACATTGTAAGTATTTTACCTTCATGCAACCTTATCTACACAAATCTTACAAGCAAGCAATCAAAGAATGCTAGAAAACATCGAATATTTGTGTGAACTTTTGGTTAGCAGTGCATTATACAAGCAAACACATATTAACTTAATTCTACGTAGTTGAAGAAAATCTGTGGGAGAGAACAATTTATTTACAATGCATGGATTATACATTATGGCTGCAAATAATAAGTTTGTCTAATCTTTAACTTAACCTTTAAGACAAATATATACCAACTGGCAAGATCCTTTGTGTAACACAATAAGTGTTTAAATTGATTATGGCAAAGCTAACGTGGAGACCGTCTGCCTTCTTGGAAAAATTTTTAAGTGAAACTACTTAGTATATTCCTTAAAGGAGGACATATCATGAAAACGCCCATGCCATTCGCCCGTCTGTCTATCATCAAGCTCAATGTTCCGTATCATTATTGTTCGGTGTTCAGCATCATTATTGCTCGTTAATCAGTGCTCAGCATCATTATTGTCCGGCTGCTCATAAGTCAATGCAGCTGGATAACACATCAACACGGTGTTTTAACACCTTATCAAAATAAATTTGAAAGTTTTATTCTTTTGAAACTAGTTGAATTTCTGCTGCAATCAACGTTCACGTGAGTACTTTGAAAGAGAGATTAAAGGGCCGATTTCATACCTTAATGCAGATGTAATTCTACCGCACATAGCAGTACTTCCCTGTAATCTGAAATACTTCTACACTAAATCTTGCGCTGAAAGATTTCCTAATTAAATACCAAAGGATCAAGGATTATACATTTCGAAGCACCTACTACCTTAAAGATCGCTCAATCCACATCAGATATTCAGAAAATGAACAGAAAGAAAAAAATAGACAAGAGCTAAAAATGAGAAAAATTGATTGTGAATATTTCAGTTTATTGTTGGTCTGCTGCGCTTTACCAGCTCAGATGAAGTCAGAGATAACCGATATTTTGACACATATGTGATTATATTGAATTTCTAATTTTTAGATAGTACTTGGTAGTAACATAAGATTATCCAACTGTGGGCGTTGTGGTGAGAATTTCCTTACTCAGTTTTCCAGTCGAGGGAACTTGAATACGAATAAGGGCGTGGGAATGCTTAATGTTGTATTGGTAATAATTTTGTGGAAACATTTGTGTATAACAAAGTTTATAAAGGTATAAACAAACATTACTTTGAGAGAGCAAATTTAAATTATTATTAGAACTCAGCAAAATATCTGCATACGAAAAGTCCAAAAGGTCACTATAAGGAGTACTTTATTCATTCGTGCAGATTCAGATGTTTGATTATTTTCTGATTATGCAAATAAGACCTAATCAGGCAAGTGTCAATAATTAGGTAATAAATCTATGCAGAATATTCGTCAGAACTCTTTGGTATGCAAGCAAACAAAATGCTTGCACAAATGAATAAAATGCTCCTCATATTACCATTTCGACGTTCCATATACAGATATTTTGACTAAAACCTGATAATAATTTATATTTTCTCTCTCATTGCAATGTTTCTTTATACTTTTATAAACGTTCTTCCAAATAAATGTTTCCACAAAATTATTACAATAGGTTCTCAAGCATTCCCCCTCTTAATCGTATTCACGTTCACTCGGCTGGAGAACACAGTGTAGGACTTCTTACCACAAAGCCCACAGTTGGATAATCTTCGGTTACTGGCAAGTACTACCAAGTACTATCTTAGCTGGTAAAGCGCAGCAGACCAACAATAAAGTGCTATATTCACATTCAATGTTCCTATGTTTAGCTATTTCTATTTTGCTCTTTCTGCTCACTTTTCGAATATTTGATTTTGAGTGAAACGATCTTTAAAATAGTAGGTGCTTTGAAATTTATAATCCTTGATTCTTTTGTATTTAATTAGGAAAACTCTCATTGGAAGACTCAGTGTGAAAGTAATTCAGCTTACAGGGAAGTACTTCTATATGCGGTAGAATTACATTTGCATAAAGGTATGAAACCGATCCTTTAAAAGAGCTTTAACGGTTTCACATGAATGTGTATTTCTCTTGAAATTCAACTAGTTGCGAAAGCATAAATCTTCATAATTTATTTTGAGATAGTGGAAAAACAGTGCTGATGTGTTATCAAGCTAGATGTACACTGCTCAAAAAAAAAAAAAAAAAAAAAAAAAGGGACTGTGCTATATCCCGTTCTACTGGGCCGATTGACAAAATTCAAACTGCGTTTTTCATGTCTCCAAAGCCCGACTTGGATATATATAAGATTTATACATAGAACTATTCTAACATAGGAAGTCTGACACAAAATCGGACTTTTTCTGAAATAACATATCAATATTTTTCCATATTTCAATTCTACGACTCAAATTATGCCAGAATACCAAGTTTTGTAAAAATGGTACGAGTAGTTTTTAAAATATTAGCTCTCAAAATTTTAGCTCCTCAATGTTAATTGAATTTGGTAAATATTTATTAATATCTCTTTTTTATTAAACTTTTATTATTTTTCCTTCCACACTGCGAAATTTAGGTTCATTCCAAATAAAAGTTACCCATTTTTTGTGTTTTATTTTTTAAATTTCTATTTTTAAATAATTTTTATAAATTTTTCGAAAAAAATTTTGAATTTTAACCTATAAAATGTTTACCATCCTCTTAAAATATGTGTATTTTTAAGCATATCTGCAAAAAATTAGACTTTTTTATTCAAAATTTTCTAAGATATACACGAATTTACATATTTTCGCGTTTTGAAATTTGGCATCTTTTTTTTTTTGAGCGATAATAACGCCAAACGGAGTCTATGGATTTTTGTTACAGTGAATTGTCACAGCTATTTTTAACCTTAAATTTCAAGTAAAATATTACATAGAATTTATTATATGAAATATTTTCCCTCAATGATGCGTAGTAAATATTTATTAATACTATATGAAAAGCTATTTTTTAAAAATTAGAGATGATATTATTCAAATTTTTAACTATTTTTTAAAATTTCTCTCTTTCTTCCTTTTTTTTAAAAAAAATAAAAGTAAATTTTTGTAAGAGTAAATTTTTACCTTCGGCGTTTTATGGTCTGCTACTTTACTTTAACTTCGTTTAAATCGAATTGTCTAAAACTGAGAATTTTCGTTTGATGTTTATTTTAATTTTATGAAATTTTTTTACGACATTAACTGCATAATTTATTTCTAAACAAATTGTTGCTTATGCAGTGGCTGAAAGAGCGGCTGATACTGTCATCCATATTTTTAATGCACACTATACTTTATAGAAACATAAGATTTAGAATAATCATTTTTATAAAAGTCAAATTATGATATAAACATACAAACCTCTAGAGACTGAATTATTGGAAGTTCAGTGTTTATGTAGAAATGATCTGCGCCTACTTAATGGCTGGATAATTCAGCAGGTTCTGTGGACAAGTAAGAATAATTATGTAAACGACACCCAGCATTCTGGTGTCGATATGATGTTTATTAAATGAATTTAAGAAGTTTTAAAACGTAAAAAAATCAACTCATTTTTTATCCTAAAATGTATTTTTGTGCGAAGCGTATTTTCATTATATCCTTAAAATTCTAATTTAGAATGTAATTGTCAAGAACTGAATCCTAATCATCAGTAATAGAATACGTAATTATTACGAATATTAATAAATCCTTCTTATAAATTAATTGAAAATATTTCAAAAACCTTTCTGTCTGAATGCAAATATTTTTCTATGCAAATATTTTTAATTTTATATTAATGAAGATTGCACACGATATTATTTATTTACACTTCAATTCTTACCGTCAGCTCTAGTAGAAGTTACAAATCAATTATATTTAATTAAGTATTGGATTGGAATTAATTATTTAATTATGCAAAACACACGAGGGCTATCAGCCTAAAGGGAGGGATGCCTTCGTGGAGGACTTTCTAAGGGAAACTGGCTTGTGTACGCGTTACACATGGGGAAAACCACGGAAACGCCCATGCAGCCAGCCCGTTCACGGGATTCGAACTACCAGTGTTCAGCGTCTTCTGTCTCTGCCGCTGGTAGGCTATATAATTAAAAAGGAAAAAATCTTACAAGAAAATGCAGATCAATTTTTGCACTGTGTAAATCAATTTTTCGTACCTATTTGAGTCACATCAGTTATGTCAGACTTGTGGAGATTAGTATTAAAATATTAAAACTGAGACAAATACTTCATCTATCTTTCGAAGAAAATATAGGATATTCTCGTTTATCTCGTTTATCGTAATATAGTATTACCGAACTATTGCAAGATGCAACTTTGCCGGTTCATGAAGTGATGCCCAAAGGTACATGATGTAATGAGCACTTGAATTGGAGTGAATCTCGGAGGAGAAATCAGAGGCAAGGGAAAGAAAAAGGAGGTTGTCCTAAAAGGAACAAAAGCCAAAGAGTGAATCACACAAGTACCTGGAAACCAGACGAGATAGAAAAACCAAAAGTTATGCAATGATCAAGTAATGCAAATACGAGAAACAGTTAAGATACTATATACAAAAAAAAAAATCATAAAGGAATACATACTAAAACACGATACTATACGATAAAAAAAGGAAAATCTAAACAATAGATTTACAAATATAGAAATTAATTCCATACAATTTCAAAATCAACAAAGTTTAAATCAGATATTTGAAAAAGTATAGTCAACCACCCACCAAGGTGCTACGAAACAAAATTATGGTCGCCATCGATAACAGTGTGTTCAGCAAGAGATCTAATATTTTTGTCTTCGTGATGTATCTTGTAATTAAAAAGTTATGCATAGTTAACGATGTCGCACTGGATGGCTTTAGTAAAGAATTTCTCATTGGTCCTTTTGATGTATTCAGAGGTGGTGTGAAAATGTTAAACATATGAATGGAGCTTATTCAGACTGAGCTGTCAAATACTTCGGAAGCTGTGTTCTTAAAATTTTAAAAATACTTTATGTTTCTTAATGAAATGCGTCAGACATTGAAACAGGTTTTTATTAGATGACACCATCGATATGTAAAATTGTATTCACAGTTTTAGATTATAAATATTATAACCAATGTGTTACTCACTAGTTTTCTCATATACTCCTGCGCTTCATGTATTTGAAAAATTGCAAACCTACCTAATACTTTATTCAGACGATTTTTTTAATCAAACTGCTTTGTTCCTTTCAGGCAGAGCGGTGGCTATTTGGAATAAAATGTATTTTTCTTGTATGTACTGCTTTAGTTTGTGCTTGAATTGTTTCTTCAGTTTCCTTTTCACCGCAAATGTTTTCAGAAAGGTAATTCAGAAATCTGATTTAGAATGTGCGTGACGCTGTAAGATTGGTGTAAGGTATTCAGATGAGTGATTATTTTCTGATTAGGTCTTATTTACCTCTGCAACAAGTGCGAATAATTAAATAATAAAGGTATGGAGATATTTCGTCAGAATTCGTTGGTAAACAAGTAAATACCAATCAGTCATGAACACGCACATTCTAAATCAGATCTCTGAATTACTCTCCTGAAAGCCGACGGTGCAGAGAAAACTGAAGAAACATTTTAAACACAGAACAAAGCAGCAGAAGTATGAGAACTACATGTTACTATAAAGCCACCACTCTGCCAGTAAAAGACAAAGTAGTTTGATTAAATAAGTTATGAAGACATAAAGATCACAGTTGCAACCGTTTGCAATTTTAAAGTACATAAAGCGCATTAGTATATGAGAAAACTAGTGAGTAACACCTTGGTTACAGTTTTTATTATAACAATCCCTAAATATAATTTCAAGCATCGGTGGCATCATCGAATGGAGACCTGCTTCAGTGTCAGACGCATTTCACTAAAAGATATGAAATATTTTTAAACGTTTAAGAACACAATTTCTGAAGTACATGACAGCTCACCCTGTAAAAGCTTCATTCGTTTGTTTAAAAGTCGGTAAAGGGTTATCACAGATTTTCTTAAAAGGTTATCAGAGATATTATCATTATTATATTGTTATCATAGATAAATACTGGTATTTATCTATGATAACAACAACAACATACATTGTTATGGAAAGAGAGACGAAGTACTTGTGTGACTTTCTGAACGACCGAGTCTCAGTTTTAATATTTTAATATTAATCTCTACAAGTCTGACCTAACTGACACGACTGAAATAGTTACGGAAAACTGACTCACACTGTTCAAAAATTGATCTGCATTTTCTGACAATGTTTTTTTTTTTTTTTTTTTTTCTTAAACTTTATTTTTTAAACAACATGTATGTAATCAATGTGCGCACCGCATTCATGCTGGAAAAACATTAAAACTTGAATCATCGTTATACAAGTTCAAAAAACAATATGTAATTGTGAAAATAAAATATTCTAACGACTATAATGATAAGTCATGAATATAATCAAATCTGTAGCTGCAAACCTTTAAACAAGATTTATATTTCTGATTGTGCCGCTCAGAGTTATAGTGGTTAGGGAAGACTGAGTGCGATACCGAAGGGCCGGGTTCGAATCCCGGACAAGGCATTGATTTAAAATTGTCTGTGCCTTTATAGGAGAAAATGGTGGCCCACCTATTAGGTGCCTCCATGATAAAGAGACTACCGATCTGGCCTTAGGACAGGACGATGCCGACATAGGCAAGTGCCAAATATTACAAAAAAAATCTGATTGTAATCTTATATAATATTAAGACGCAAATTTTTAGACATCTTTCTCATGTTCGCTTTTAATGGTAATCAAACTAATGTTAAAGTGGACTCAAAAGTCATTTTTAAATGAATTCCATAATCTTATACGTCTCTGGATATTTGCATAAATCCATACTGGGCCAGGTATTATTTTGTCGAAGGACTAGAGTCTAAATGGAACGATTACTTTTCTTGCTTGCGAGTGAAGTCTAGAAGGGGGTCCGACGAAGACATCGACGAATCCGGACGAAAACGTCGCGGAGAAATCAACGTAAGGCGGAAACTTTGCTGTAGAAAACATGTGGAAGAAAAGAAAGCAAGAAAACATATCGTAGGTCTAAAACATCGTCGAAGAAAACATTCGTGGTACAAAACATGGTCGAAGAAAAGAAAGCGGTTCCAAAACTTTGCAGTTTAAAAATACCGTCGTCGAAAATATATTCCTATAAAATAAAGCAGCTTCAAATCATCGCACGATGATAATTCTGGCAGATATATCTTCTTTTTTACTTTTAAAACGTGCTGGTATGTATTAGAGTAATGAATTCTAAGTGCAAGTAAGAATGAGGAATATTTTTACATCTATATTTCATATAATAGATTTTATTAATTTTTTTCTAAAATTCCAAGAATTAAAGAAAAAATCGAAAGTTGAAAAGAAGTAGAAAATTAATGATACGTATGGAAGTACTACGTAGTTTTTTTATTTTAAAGATAATTTTAAATTTATGTACTTAACTATTAAACGTCATTATTTAATAAATTTTTTCATAAAGTTGTAATGGAAGTTCTTCATGAACATTATGTTTTAAAAAATTAAAAAAGGAAAAAGGAGCATTTAATCTGATGCATTTGCATCAGATTAAATATATTAAAAAGTTTTATGCATGTCTGAAATTTCTAATATTATATTCTTTGAATATAATTAAGTCTTCTTTTGTTCTTTTTCCTTCAACATCTTCAAAGTGTAAGTAATCCTTTTATATAAGTATCCTTTGGATGTTGCGATTCGTTAGTTGTGATGAAACAAGTCAGGATGAACTACGTAATATTTCAGTACCGTATTTATATTTATTGGATTATTGGAAGAGCACGTTAGGGCTCTTTGCTAAGGGGAGGGAAGCCTTTGGGGAGGACTTTCTCAAGAAAAGTTTCGTACCTACATTAGGAAAACCACAAAATTCTCAAGCCGCGTTTTCGTGTGCTGGGTCAGGCTACCAATGTTCAACGATTCTATCTCTCGACCACTGCCGGCCGCTTGAATACATTATTAACGGAAATGCATTCATTTTCACACTATTTATTCAGAAAGCTCAAATTTAAAATTATATCTAGAAAATGAAAACGCAGATTTTTAGAAAAGAAAAATATAGGTACAATAAATCCTCTTGTCGACTACCATCCTAAGATGCCCAATGCTTCTGAGAAAATAAGTAAATATAGCATTGTCTCTCTAAGATGACCACATCCACAGAAGAAAAAAGGGATATGGAATCGTCAATGATCTTTAAAACGAATTTTTTATATTTAACTTTACATTTAGATATTTTTATAAATACTTTTTTAATATGTTTAAATGTTTTTGTTCTATGTTATGCAAATTGTATTTATCTCTTTGTACCGAGGAGCGGCGCAGACACAAATTTGTTAGGATCTTAAAGCTCGCGTTTAGAGAGTTTCAACTAAGCAGAGGTTCTCCTGAGTTTGCTTGGTGAGCCGCTACTGAAGTCGGAAGTTTCAACGTGTTCTTCGCCGTTCCTCAGCCAACTTAATGTTTGAAAGCCAATAAAGAACTTTCGGTCAACATTATGACTCTGAGGTTTCTTGAGTTCTACACTGAGGGAACATCAAGTGAATTTACAATCCACTACTTTTGAACGACGGAAGATACAGTTTTCAGACACATTTTATTCGAAAATGTTTTAGTTATTGCTTGAACTTTTAGAAAGAAGTTCTCAGCGAACCACCTTTTTTTACGACCACTTCTTAAATTATACCTGTGAAATTATGGTACTAATTCTCATCTTTCTAAGATTTCCCATTTAGGTAATTTTTTATTACTGCCTTTTACAATGTGAAGGAAGTATTATAATTACGGAAAATTTCAAGTATCACATTTCAGTGGAAATATCCACTTTGTCCATTTCTCGAATCCATTTGGATGATTTTTGTGTGACATCTCATACGGACAGAATAAAGACTTCTTCCTTTTCATAGTTTATTTTATAATGAATTCAAAAGGGATTTTTTCGTGTTCTCTGTAT
The DNA here is from genome assembly GCF_044657685.1 of Stegodyphus dumicola. Lineage (NCBI taxonomy): Eukaryota > Metazoa > Arthropoda > Arachnida > Araneae > Eresidae > Stegodyphus > Stegodyphus dumicola. Next base: position 10,822,051 of record NC_140772.1, on the reverse strand, counting down.
GTATGTAGATATAATATATGTGTGTATGTATCTCGCATAACTCAAAAAAGATTAGCCGAAGAATATTGAAATTTTCTAAACAGTAGGCGTGCTTCTCCATTTTATATTACAGGTTAGCTGTACCAACCGTATATGTATTTGCTGACGTATATGTACACCAACATCCGTCTTAAAAGTCCCTACTCTTTTTTGCAATCGCTGGTTGTAGTAATATACTTCCAGCTATCGAAATGCTTTTAAATCACGAAAATATTCATGTTTTGGCGATGTCAAATTTAAAAAAAAAAAAAAAAAAAAAAATTGACAAATAAGTATATCGAAAATTTAATGCAGTCTCGCGGTTCGTATACTTATATTTGGGAAAGTTTTATACTTGTTATCTATATCTATAAAGAAGAAGGTTTGTGTGTTTGTCCTCTCATAACTCGGTCACTACTATAGCTATCACCACCAACCTTTCTACAATTCTTTTCTGGGTCCCGGAATAGGTCGACGTCACTTTTCTCCAAAAAAAAGTAGCTAAAATCAGAGCTATCAATTAAAAACTCGGAAAAACGATAATTTTCTTCCTCATTTTCCGAGTGGCAACAGTCTCGCAAGCTGGAGATTAAAATCTGCTTTATTTCGAAAGTTGTTACCATTGCTCTCTTTCAAATCCTATTGTTATTAAAATACGAAAATAGATAAACGATGAAATAAAAATAGCATTGCCAAACATTAAATGCATTATTCCCGATTAAAATTCGAGGGAAGTCCTTTCGACTATTCCTATCTTCTTACCTCTTTTATCAGCCGAAATACTAATTAAAAACCCTGAAAGCTTTAATTTTCGCTCTCATTTTCCCGGGGAGTGGTACTAGTCTCGGGCGTTGCAGATAAAAATGCTTTATATCGAAAAGTGTTGCTATTGCTCGCATGCAAATCGTAGAGTTTGTTAATAAAAAATTTGCAAGTTTTACATAATCTATACATATAAAGAAGAATGTATGTTTGTGTGTCTGTTTGTTTGTTCGCGTTATTGATTTTTGATCAATTATTATAAATGTTTTGCGACATCGAATCGACTCAAGTTGAATATAGGTGAAATATTGGATGGAACTTGAGCTTTTACGACCATTTCATTAGAAAGACGAAAATCATTAAAAGCTGAGTGACATTGTTGGTGATACAATGAGAGAGATATATATTTTTCTATCGAAATTTTTTTATGTGGGGTTCCATATAGCATCAGACTGAAAAATGTATGACTATGAATCGTATTTTTTGCATCGTTATTACAGAAGGATTATAGCAGTATCGTTCTCTCTCTTATTAGATGCATTACACTTAATCTAACTTAATTGACATCGGGGACTTCCGGTAATAAAAAATTAAAATTAAGAAAAATTGACAAACGCACGAACAAAATTGTGCAGTATACGTGATTTCAAAATCTGCAACTTTCTTTTAGGAATCCAAGTGAGAAAGAGCAATTCGAAAAAATAAATTTAAATGAATAGCAGCAAAAAGTGTATATAATTTAATAGGCCTTATGAGGAAATTATGTTGTGTGGCATTAGATTTTTTCCTTTAGTAATCATTTAATTTTTTGATTTTTTCAACACATTTTCTTTTGAAAAAATCTGCGTCTGTTTGTTACACTTTTCTAATATATAGTGAATTATCTCATAAGGGGTATCAGAAACCCCTATACCGACAATGTTAAATTGGCCATTTTCGACGTACCTTTTCTCAAAATCTGCTGTAGATACAAGCTTGAATTTTTTTCTGTAATTAAAGTATACCTATCTGATTATACTGTAATGAGCTTTTGAAACATTTTGACTTTGAGAGTAAATTACAGGATATTTTGTTAGGCATAGTACAATTTAGCACTTTCCTCACACAAAAAAATTAATTTTTTTTCTAAGTTTATTACAAAAAGCTCATTTCAATAAATATTAGGGAAACTAATAAATAAGTATAAAATGTTTAGATACCTTTGAGCAGTAGTTCCTAAAAAAAGGTTCATCGAGTATAAAAAAAAACAAGTTTGAAGAAAAACGCGTTTTTATGTAAAAATCCTCATTGATGAAAGCAGTGGATCACAAATTAAAACTAGACTTTTTTACAGTTCTAATTTTCATAGAGATTAAAGAATGGTATTTTTGCAAAGATAAAAGTGTAGAGAATTTGAAAATGCAAAAATCCGAAATCACAATTTTTTGAAGATTTTTGGGGTTCCTGGAAATTTCCAGTAATCAGATTAGATACAGACATTGTCAAACATCACTCATTTCCTCCAGATGTAAAACACCTGTTTCTCGACCTGGCCCAAATAGTTTTTTACATTTTGTTAATTACAAACAGTCCCTCGAGTTACTGCATAGTTGAATGGGAAGTATTCCTAGAGTTCAAAAATGTCATCTAAACAATTTGCAATATGACTCATTTTTAGTAAATCTGAAATCAGTTTTCTCAGTTTCAAAAGAAAGAGCATTCTTTATGCATAGTGGAGGAAACAGATTGAAGATTTAATAAAAATTAAATTCTAGGTTCGCGTTCCATTTGACGAATATCAAAATGTTTACCGTGAAAATTTAATAACGGAATTTTTAAAATCGGAATTTAATTTTTAATTATTTTAAAACTATTCACTCTAAAGCAAAATGCTGTTACCTTAAATATCAGATGCACAGGTAGAAGATATATAGAACTAAATGTAGATGGATAGAAGTAATAAACAAACCAAAACGAAAGTGAGAGAGACAGATCGGAGTAAAATTATTCATGCTTGAATTAAAATGGAAATAATTTTAAAATGCTATATTTCAACAGCCTAGTATAGTTCAAGGAAAAATACCTCGTATCAAGGAAAAATATCTCGGTTATCAAGGAAAAATACCTCGTATGTGCATAATATACGTCATAAGTAAAGTGGTAAAAGCATGCGGTATCATGTTTTTACTATTTGAACACTTTTAAAGATCCGAATTATAAGTTTAGATTAATCAAATACATTATTATTTACTTACCTGTTTCTGTATGTATTTGTATGAAAAGAAGCTTTACATCTGAGATCATCTTGCACATTTTCATGAAACATTAAAATTTTTATTCATGCATTTATTTTTGATTTTGTCTTGAATTTTGTTCAAGAAAACTTTTCGGAAATCGTGCCTACAACAAAAATCATAAAAAAAAGCAATGCGGATAATTTAAAAGTCAAATCTTCAGCTCCTAAGTGGTGATGAAAAACAATATACGATAACAAAATGCTACTGTATGTTGTTTATTATAGCTTGAATAAACAATACTCTGATTTTGATGAAACGCCGTGTTAAAAATACCGTGTGCGTGATATGAAGCCACCTAAACATCATTTGACTAATTATTAATATGTTATTACGTCATAATGTTAGTTAACAATGGAGAACCTAGGTATTTAAAAACCCCGTTAACCAGTTTTTTTTTTTTTTTTTTTTTCTAAAATGACAATATTTCTCCTTTGGTCACGTTTAAATTATCCATTTGACTTTAGGTATCAAGAATATGGCAAGAGGCCATATTTTTCAAGGAATGATTAGTATTGGCATTAATTTTACAGTAATATTATAAGATCAGACATAATAAATCTAACAACATGAATGTATTATGTGAAAACAGCATGGAATTTGTATTCTTATCCATTAGAATGTTATACTATATTCTCGATTATTTCGATGTGCCGAATCAACACCTCCTAGAACTAACTCAAGGCCACGGCGCGCAGTTCGTGACGTCACTGCAGTAGGGATACTTTCGTCCTCGCCAACTTTAAGGGCGCCTTCTTAAATGTCCATTTGACAGGCTTATAATTAAACTGAAATTTTTATATTTAATTCTCATCGTTTATAAATCTGGAAAATACCTTGCTTTCATTAGAATGTAAAGAACCGAGATTTTTATTTTTAGAATGTTTTCGATACGAATAACTAGAATTTTTAATTCCATTAAAAGTTATTACTGATTTTACCAAATTTAATCGCTGAGTAACTCTTGTTAACGAAAGAAACTTCACATTTAATGAATCGGAATTTTATTTGTACGCAATAATTAAACAGAAAGACAATTTAAGACATGAAGGCAGGATATAGATCCTAAAAAATTGAGATAAATTCTAACTGATTTAAATTATGAAGCTATTTTACCTGGAATCATGTAGAAAACATAAAATCATTAGTTGAAAACAAATATAATTAATCAGAGATGTTTATTGGTCAAGAGTCGTATTAATTATACTTACAACAATTTATGCCTTGACTAATAAACATCTTTGATAAGTATAAGTAATATATCTTATTTTTAACATATGTTGCCGAATAATAATAAATACTCACGTTTGAAAAAAATAACGCTAAGCTTGCAACGATTTAAATAAGTTTTCTTAATTATTTGAGACATTAGGTGCACAGAGAGAATTAAATATTATTTTGCATTTTAAATGGCAAATATCAAACCTCTGATAGAGGTCTGATATAGATATAAATAGCTAACCTCTGATCTTTACAGGAAAATTTTATAATATGGTTTAGCAGTATTATGTGGAAGGCAAATGTAACAAATCCTAAACTGGGATATTGAACACAACAAATGAAAAACACAATTATCATTGCATTATTACTGCCGAATAAAATGACTAAAATATAATGCCCTTAGGATGCACTAAATTATACATTACAATTCAAAATAATATATACAATTCGAAATACTTTAGATAATATGTATATGCTTATTTTCAATCAGTCAACTAAAAAGAGGAAGGATTGTTCCAATAGAGGAAAAGAAGAGAAAGAAGAAAATCATCGAAATTGTCTTTGCAGTCAATTCAGAATTATTCAAAACTGTCTGTATTTTTACACATGAAGTTTTTCGGCTTTAAACTGAGCATACATTATTCAATTTCATTAAAATTTGTAGCATAAAATAACATAGGTTAGGTTAAGTTATTTTAATTACGGCCAAGCCTCGAGGGCTATCTGCCTAAGGGAAGGGATGCCTTCGTTGAGGACTTTCTAAGGGAAACTGGCTCGTATACACGTTACACATGGGGAAAAACCCCGAAAACACCCATGCAGCCAGCCCGTTCGCGGGATTCGAACCTCGGACCGAACTACCAGTGTTCAGCGACTTAACCGCTCGGCCGCTGGTCGACCGCTAAAATAACATAAGTTAATGTTTCTTCACGACTAATAGAAAGAAAATCATACTTGTCTATTAATTGTATAAAGTGAAACAGGTAACTAGTTTTGAAGAATCATGTCTAATTAGATAGAAAAATCTTTTGTCAAATAAAGAGTTGCCAAAATTTAATTATTTACTTACAAAAAATACGAAACACTTGCATGCAAAGATTGTTATAATCGGATTTAATTATCTAAACTAGAATTAAATACAAGATTTTGTAAAACTTCATATTTAATTATTTACTTTATATTAAGTGAATTTTAAGAATATCAGGCATGAACTCACAAAAATTTAAATAGCGTATTTTTTCGCATTGATATCAGAAACAAAATTGGTATTAGTTACAAAAATATTATCAAGATTTTTCAAGGTCTTCGGATTTTAATAAATACGCTGTTCCTGTGACAAATGTATCGAGATATTTAAAGGCAAGCATTTTGCAGTATACAAAATGTATTTACAATTTTGAATTTTTATTAATCCTACATTTAATCTAATCCTACTTTTAAGACACACATTTGTTTAATTTACTTAACTTGGTAAATGATGCTATTTACTACAAAGTGACTAGCATGATGATAAAGAATGCCATCTGCTATAGATTGAACGATTAGCATGATGATAAACAGTATTATCTGCTATAAATTAAATTAATAGTATGATTAAGTCATCATATTTATATAATCACTATTAGACTTACAATAAGATTAAATATGTTTACTTTCTATAAATGTATGTACTGGCTTTGGTTTATGATAATTGTAACATACTTAACACAGAAGCACTTTTTAAAGCACAGATAAGTATAAACTTATTCATTAAAAAAAAAGAAAGAAAGAAAGAAAGAAAGAAAGAAAACGCAATTTACCTTCGAAAATTTTTTTGGCTTGAAATTGCTTCTATGAATCGCCTTTATCCATTTATTTAAGAATTCTTTCTCTTTCGGAAAAGAGAAAACCTGTACTTTAGGACCATTTGGATAGTTCCCTTTACAGTTAGGTACACAGCATGTGTAAACCATATTAAAAATTTGAAAAACAATAATAAAATGAAATAGTTATAATATGGAAATATCTGAAAAAAGAAAGAAAATGTCCACTGTTCTTATGGAAGACTTCTGACCGAGTGACCGTCAAAACTCCGGAAATCCACCCACCACAGTCCTGGGTGGGGAGAGTTAAATGAAATGCAATCCCTACTGAAACTGACGTCACACCTCCTCCTGGGAAACGCGCCGTGGCCTTGAGTTAGTTCTAGGAGGTGTTGGCCGAATACCATTCTTGCAATTTGGATCTAGAGGCTGTCGAAGCAGTCTTACGCGACCAGCGAATATAGTTTTCATTCCGTTAATTTGTAGAAATTTTAATCTTTTTAAGAGCAGTTTTAAATTATTTTGATTACCAGTAAAAATGAACACGAGTAACTCATCTGAAAATCTACAATATGCGATAGAAATCATATTGAAAGATTTAAGGTTACAGATGAGACTAATTATATGGCCTTGGCATTACAATCGTTGTTAGGATATTTTATTTTCAAAATTATGTTTTTGTATTTATTGCAGCTTGTACAATGATGAGTAAAATCAGTGGGAACTTCGGGTATTAAATAAGTGCAAACATTGATTACAGATTGGTTAGTTAAAAAAAATTAAATTTAAGAAAAAAATCATGTAACAGAACACAGATCATTTTTCAATTCAGAATCAGTTTTCCTTACCTAGCTGAATCACGTAAATTTGTGATAATGTTTTACTAACATTTAAACGAGCAAATTAAACCTATCAAAATTTGACTATCAGACATATGCAGATACTTCAGAAAATTAGTTCTTAAATTTCAAAAATTTTCAGCATTCGTTATGAGATATGCCTGACATCGAAACATATTCCGATTCGATGATGCCATGGATTTTTAGAATTGCTTGTACAGTTTGAATTTATATTTATTATATGAAAAATATCAAATAAATTTGTTAATCACTAGTTTTCTCATAGACCCTTGTGCTATATCTTGTTTAAAGTACAAAAACGGTTAAGCAGTTTTAATTAAGTTTGAAGTAGTTTAAATCAAACTGCTTTGCCAATTTTAGGCCCCAGAGCGGTGGCTTTACGTTTAAAATTAGTTTTTCTTCCTTTTGCGTGTGTTGGTGTATTTAATTATGGAAAAGCACACGAGGGCTATCTGCCTACAGGGAGGGATGCCTTTCGTGGAGGACTTTCTAATCTTCCTTTTGCTGTTCATTGAAAAAGCTTATGAAGACTTACCTCAGAAATTTCATTTACAATATAAATGACGATAGTTCTACACTTGATGTAAAACTGATGTAATTTAAAAAAAAAAAAAAAAAAAAAAACTCTTATCTAGGGATATAATGTCAAGCATAAGCGTAAATCTGATTCTTCAAGTGAAACAAAATTTGCAGTTCCAAGATTTTTAAATTTTCAAAAAAAATAAATAAAATAAAATAAAAAACAATTTTTAAGCTTTAAAAAGCTAGATTCATTTCATTCAGGAGGGCTTTTTTTAAGTCCGACGGGAAGGTTACATTAATCAAAATATTTCAGCAATAGCCTTCCTGTTAAACTTTCAAATGTTAAAACACATTGTAAGTTAACGTGTAAGTAACTATTGTAATGTTTTAACGTATTAATATAGTTTTGTTAGCTATTGTCAATAATTTTAAACTTCACGCAGATCCGTCCCATGTCGTTTGATGACTCAATCTGGATCAACCATCCAGTGTTCAGCAGTTTTACATCTCCGCTGGTGATGTGTCTCCCACTGTAAGCAAAAATGTTAACATGTAATTTTGCGCGCGCTCTAATAATACACAAAGCTGTATATTTATCCTGGGTAATAATCAAAGACACAAAAACTTACTCGGAAACTTACTTATGTTTGCAGTTTGCAAATTTGAAGGAGTTGATTCTTGAACCTAGCTCACGGGAGGCTTTTTGCGCTAGTGGTAGAGAATTCGACTCACATTAAAACAGACCCAGGATCGAATTTCATCCGTGCGCTGCAGCACTTCTCACTGTTGCTAATAGATGGCGACACGAGCAAGCAACTGCCGGGGTCTATCGCACGAAGTAATAGCTACATGTTCTTGAAGGAAACCATTAATTTTGGGCTTTAATTGTTTTAAGTGTTAGGTTTCTTAAGCTTGCATATTACAAAGCACATAGTTTCCCCACAAATATTTACCAGCTCACGTTACAATTATTAGCCTTTTAATGCGAAATCACACAACTTTTATTCGTAGCAGTGGTGGCTCGTGGCTAATATTAATGAGGATGTTTGTTCCAAAAAAAATTAACCTTTGTTTTAAGTGTAAAAGGAAACAAACATGTATAAAAAAGAAACTTTATTTTGAAACTTCCTGAAATATTACAAGAAAAAAAATTAAACATTTCTTAATTACTTGAACCAAAATTGTTACAGTTCAATCTTTGCTATTAATTTAAAAATGAAATCCATAATCAATAAATTTCTCCGTGATCTCTGGATGACAACTGTGGAAATGTTTCTTTATTGAAAGCAATGTAAGCGCATTTAGTCTCTCCGAATTCCTAGGGCTTCTTAGAAAAGTTTTCATTCTTTTCAATGTTGTAAAAGCAGCGTTTTGCCTCTGATGTAGTCATGGGAACTCTCACGAGAATTTTTATCAGCTTCGTAATTTCACTAAGAACATCATCTAGATTACTTTCGAAGATAAATTTTAGTAGCTCAATTAATTTGCAGTATTTATGGATATCAAACCTACAATAGAATACTTTTAGTTCAGTTTCAAGCTTTTCTTTGTCAGTCATTGGATATGCTTCAGTGGTCAATACTATTTCTTCTGTATAATGTTCATTCCCAAAACTAAGCATTTCTTGTTAAACAATTTAGCAGCTGCTAAGTGTTTAGTGTAATAATATCTGTGCATTATATCAATACATAGCATTGAGTAGTTTTGAGTATAACTATGTATTGATCATAGTATTGAGTATACATAGTTTTTAAGTCAGATATTTCCTTAGCTTCTGCCATCAGTGTCTTTGAAAAATTCTCACAGTACTTTGAGTTTCTTAATTCTAAAATAGCAGTTTGAAATTTGTTATATATTCATTAACTTTAAACACACTAATTTCTTTGGATTGCATTTAGTTGTATATTATTTCAACATGAGGCATGTGATAAAAAAGCTGTAATCAAAACTTGAAGTTATCATCATTTAGCTATTTGAAAATCCCTGTTGCTTTTGCAGTAGCTTGATCTGCATTTGATGTTGACTGAAATTCAGTAAGGCAATTTTTAAAAGTTGCAAATTTTCATGAACTCTGTTTATGGTCCGTATGATGAAGTTCCACCTTGTGGAGGAATACTACAAGCGCGGAGTAAAAAGAAATCACGTTTTCAATAACATGCCAGAATTTCGGCGGCACTGCAAGAGCAACAATGCTCCTCTCTCTACCCGGCTCGAGTGCAGCTTTCTGTGAGCGCATGCATGCGCAGAACAGCCAAATACTACGTTGCTGAAACTGTGAGGCGCGCAGTTCCAAACAAAAACTTTCGCACCTTTTTCAAAAAGTGGGGGATGGCTACTGACATTAAGCTTAAGGAATTATGTATTGTAAAAGTATAAAGGAAGAATTAAAGACTAAAGGGCACACTATATTAAATATTAAGAATAATAATAAGGGGAAATAGGGGGTGCTGCAGTTCCACAGTGCTTATTACGAGCCGCCACTGATTTGCAGTAAATAATTCAAATTACTGGATTTTCTTCACCGCAAGTAAATATGTTCGGCATGCATAGGCTATTCAGCCTGTATCGCAAAACTGAGAGAACCAGTGATATCGGTACCTGTGGATGGATTTTTAACATGAGCTTATTTTAGATGTAGTGCAAAGACACTCTGAGGAATTATCATTTTGTTTATTTTCTGATTATAGAAATTCTGCAAGAAGTACCAGTAATTTAATATTAAAGGATTACAGGTTTTTAGTCAGAACTTGTTGGTATACATTTCAATAAAATGCTATGAATATATTTAAATTCTGAATATTTTGATATATTGATAAACCTTTCATTCCAGAAACAGTTCCAATAGCTTCTGTACATTTATGGATCACTAGTCTATGTAACTATTAGCAAGCCATAGACATTTTGGTATGAGCTTCAGGAAATAATTTAATTCAAAGGTTGGACTAATGCCTCCTCTAGAGGATTTCTGTGGTCACTTGCAAATCACTTAATTGCTTCTTATGGATAACTTCAAAGATTAAATATTATGCTGCCTAAAATAACTTTTGGATTTTTGGGTAACAGATTGTGTGTTATAAATGAAATAATTGATGTTTTTTTTTTTTTTTTTTTTTGAGAGAATTATCGTAAAGTCTGGACAAGCATAAAAAACGTAAGAAGAGTGTAAAGGACCCTTTTATTAAGAACTCAGTAGAGTTGAACAAAAGGCACTTCATGTGCTTAGAAAACTGTCCAGCATTTATGGCGTAGCTCAACAGTAAGGAATTTTAAATATAAGCGAAACTAAACCCAAAAATGATTAGCTCCTGAAACCTATACAAGCATGAAATGTACTATTGCCAGGAATAAAGTAAAGCTGAAAACAGACTAGTAACGTCAGATTTCAACTAGTAACGTGGTCTTCAGCAGGCGGAACACGCTCTGACTAAAACATCTTGAAACCTGCCTTTAAATACTATATCCTTCTAGCTCACCTAAATACGCACGAGCTAAAATTTGCATTCTGGACGAAAAACGGAAGGGAACTCACATAAAAGAACTGGCTAATTAAAATAAATTCTTTACAGATTTCAATTAGTCTCTGGAATCCTATTTTGACAAAATTATTAGATGCAAACAGATTTACATCAGTCATATTTACACATATTTGATAATTTAATTGTGGATATTTGTGTGATCACAAATTTCATCTGTTTTCATAAAAACTTTGGATCTTGATTTGAGGACTGATTTCTGTTCAGTTCCTTCCTTTTGTCTGAGAATCTGATAATTCCTACTTCGAAAACTGCCATTTGTATTCAGAATTATGTTGGATTAAACGTGTAACCTCATCTGCCATATAAAAAATCCAGAAAAATTCAATTTCTTCCAACGGCGATTATATCTTCCCAACTGATTTATATCTAACCTGTTTTATTTCGCACTCTGATACAACTACCGAGAAATACAAATTTGACTGCGAATGTTCATCAGCAAATACAGTTATGACACGTGTTTATTACACGTTGCTTTATATCATGCTCTAAAATAATTACCCAAATATGAAAATAATAGAAAATGTACATCAGCGAGTGCAGTTAAACCAGTTATTAACTATTAACTCAACGTTTATTAAGAAATTACCTTTCATTTCTCTTGTTAATTGATTCGTTGCTGCGCTTCATTTTTTCACCTCATCCACATACTAATTTAAAATGGCTGCAACGTATATTAAAATAATGCGAAACAATTAAATTTATCCAGCTAGCAAAGTCGTATGCAGACATCCAATAATATTTTTAACGACAATTATAAGTATTAATCTGTTCTTAAACAACGCGCATCTAACGTTTGTTTTTTTTTTTGCTGTTGCGTGTATAGATGTTCAAATATGCCATGAAAACATTTCATTGCAATTGACACCTAAGTGTAAAAAGTCATCCATTTCTGTATTAGGGAAATTTGTTTTACAATTTGTGTCTGTACACATCATGTTCTTCAAGCGTTTTAAGTGCTTTTTTAGAGCTCTCAGTAATGTACCTTTGCTAATATATCTAAATACAGTTTATTCTATTTTTAAATATTTATAGAGTTTAGAACTGAAAGCTGTCTTTGCTACAGCGAGTTGCAGATTAATTACCAGCTCTCTAGGTTTGTGAGGCAATTATTCATTAAAGTGAAAAGTTTATCTTTCGGATTCATTTTACCTATTTTGCATTTCATATACATGTAAATTTGCAATTACATTGCAATGTATCTATTTAATAGCATTTTATACTTGAAACCTTATTCTAGTCGAAATTTATATTGCGACATTTCGAGAATTTATTCTTCTAGTATCAAAAAGTCATGTTTAGAATATTTACGAGACGTTGAATAAAATAAATCAGCAAAATCTCGAAAGGAAATTTTTACCGAGATTTTTATCAAGTTACTGTTTTTAGGAAAAGTCATCATCATGGAACTTGAATTCTATGATCTATTGTTAGTTGTGCACTCCTCCGATATATGTGTACGAATGTTCTAATTAAGTGATTGTAAAGGATGCTTCAATGCCAACAATGCTACCTTCGGTTCATATAAACCATAAGCAGTCCAAACTCGGATGGATAACTTTAAATGTTGGTCATGATTTCAACGTAATTATTATATCCGCCTCCCATCATGATTTTAAAGTAACTTCCGTGATAATCGATAAAATTATTTTACCTACGGACGTCAAAGGAAATTTGAAACAATTCTCTGTTATTTATCGTCGTTTACTGACTATGAGATAGGAATGCCGGTTGCCACAACACTTCTCTCGTGTCGAATGCTGAAATAGGCATCGATGCTCTTTAAGTGTGCAGTCTCTTTGCGCAATTAATGCACCTGAACTTCTCCCGGTTTGGTTTGTTTTAGTTGATTATGGTAAAGCATACTGGTTCTGTATGCAAAAGACAAGGGTTGCTTTCGTAGAATACTTTCTCAGGGAAACTGACGAGTACACAGGTCGTACTTAGAGAAAACCCCAAGAATGCCCTAGAGGTCAGCCCGTTCACCTGTAATCGAACCCAGGTCAGAACTACCAGTGTTCAGCAGTTTTACCGCTCGACCGCTTGCGGGATGCGAAATACTATTGTGCGGAAGGTCTTCTAGAGAGGGTGTAATAGGAGAGAGTTTGGGAGACCTTTGGATACATCCTCTAAGGTATTCTTTCGCAAAACCTGGAACGGAAATTGCCCTTTATCGCTAGCGTAATTCGACTCTTCTGGGGCTCCTTCGACGATGTTCTCTCTCATGAGACCTCTAAATTACCGACAGGTTTGCTCACACTTCTCGATTGCTTAACTTGCAAAGTGCCTGGTTGATGACGTAAGCATGGTTTCAAATTTTGCAGAACATGAAAGAAAAAAAAAAAGTCCATAGGAAAATTTCTGTTTGATATGGAACCTACTGCGGACAAATATACTACAAGCACCAAAACATTGTTACAATTACAGTTACGTTCTTAAGATAATTACTCGAATTAGAACTTTGTTGCAGCGCGAATTCAACTAATCATTTTATTGTCTGTTTCATCCATTTCACTAAACTTCATCTCAGGTGCAGAAACTTTCTAGAATGAAGGTTAGAAAAATTAAGTTTGATGGAAATAATATGGGTATTGATACTTTCCTAAACATTTGAAGGATCTGAACATCTGAGGGAATTCACTGCGTAATTAAAAATAATTTAATATAGGCTTTATTAGGGTGATTTTAATCCTCGTTTTCAAAAAGTTTTACTGAAGACCTTCTTTGCTATAAAAAGTTGCAATTTTTTCAATAACGCTCTATTTTTGTGTGGCAATTATTGTCGTAAAATGAAAGGTTTATATTTTGAGCCAAATTTGTTTACTTGCTTTTTATCAGAGTTTATCAATTTCTCATTTTCTATTATGTAAATATGCCATTCGATTATAATATAAATATCTCAGGCAGTTTTTAGTCAAATTTTGTAAATGAGCACATTTTCTGGTGCGTTTTTTTATTGCAACGCTTTGATAATTTTTTATTGCAGATTAAAGAAGATTTCACGTTTAGATTGCAGAACGTCACGTTTAAAATATCCATGATTTACTGAATGAACGATATCAACAAATTTTATATGCCAATTTTTACCCACGTCACTTTCCTTTCCTATGTACCTCTCATGGCAAAAACAACGCCGCTATCCTTACATATGTCAAGCCCTACTTGGGGCTCTTTTACTGAATTGATAAGAGTCGGTAAGCGCAATGCTTACTGCTGGAAACCAGTACAGTTCTGTTAGAAATTTCCATAGTCTACTGCCAGATGGCGTCATGAATATTAAAAGCATTTTTAATAATCAAAACGAGAGATATAAAGACATAACCGTGGCAAAAGACGATGTTACCTACTCCTGTACGTTTTAAAAATCAGTAGAATAAAGTATTTTGATGACGTCGGTTGTGAATTTCTGTTAAACAAAAAGATAAATTGATGGATGGATGCATGGATTGCTATCCATCCATCCATGCGTGAGAAATTTAAAATAGTAAAAATGGGTGAACATGGGTCAAGCAAGCATCAGCATTTATCACTCTTATCACTATAAGTAAACCTGTCGTAACATTTTACTATCTTTTAAACAAAGCAACGCAGAGCGTTAAGATTGTACTGTCAAATACTTATAGAAAATTTAGACATTCAAATTTTAAAAAAAATTCAAATTAGATGACGCGATGGATTTTCAATATTATATTTACTGTTTAACATTGTATTTATTATGAAAAAGTTAAAACTAATTCGTTACTTACTAGCATTTTCGTATAATCCTGCGCTATATGGTGCTTAAAATTTCAAAGTGCATAAGGTGCGTCCTCTTCTTGCGCTAATTTAAACCAAACTGCTCTGCTTGAAATAGGCAGAAAGGTGGAATTGAAATAAATTCCTATTTCTCACCTATTTCCTGTTTTCCAATAATTCTACTAAGTCATCATATGTGCAGGAGACAGGTGAATCTATCATTATAGTTAAATTTTAAAATCATAAACTCTTCAATTCACAAATCGTCATCAAAAGTGGAGTTCCAAAAAGAAGAAGTGCGTTTGCATTCAAATCGCGCGACTCATTCGCTAACTCCGATGGGCGGAGACTACTTTAACATTGCATTTCGTTCCCAATTTGCACCCATTTACTTTCTAGCCGCTGCAATGTACAACGCTTGCCCACCAACTCAGCACTTAGTTACAATTCTCATCGAATGCTATTCGAACCATGTGTATGTCTATATCTTATCACTTAGTAAGACGCAATTGACCATTAACGGCCTCAATATACACTGCTCGACATTGAAAATGCAACACCAAAAAGGAGTGGTCAGAAATTTATGAAAATTTTAGAGTAGACGCACGTCACTGAGTTATGCGAATGATGTGAAATGTGCAACTCTCCGACGCACGTGAAATAAGATATAAGGAAAGGAACGTGCAGAATGGGCAATATTCGTGTCGTTATTTTTGCTAGAATTATCGAAGAAAGTTGTTTTTTGTCCCGGAGGATACGAGTAATAGGAAAGAATGCCAGGCCGCCGTCAACGAAGGCACTTCCAGCAGATAGACGATTTCACGAGGAGTATGGTGATTGGATTGAGAAGGGAGGGTTAGTTCTTTCGTCAAAATCGCAGCTGATACCCACGTGGATGCGAGCACGGGGCATCGGATATGGCGACCATGGTTGGAACAAGGAAATGTGGGAAGAAGGACGGGTGGAGTGCAGCCCATGGACCTTGATTCAAATTCGCGTTCGTCACTTGAAGATATTACCTCGCACTCGTTTGGAGTTGATTTTATTCAGTTACCGTGTAGTCGGTGATTAGGTTTTGCGACGACTGCTGCTTGACTAGACTCTTGCACATGTCTCGGTAGCCAGATATAAAAGATTGAAGCTACATTTGGAATTTTGAATCTCTTTCAGAACTGGCATCGATTGCAAAAAAATGAAATTTTTATTGATAACTTTGTCAATTATGTTCCAATTTGATTGAAATTTTCATATACCGCACAAAAAAAGAAAAAAAAAATCGAACCAAAAAACACCGCACAAAAAGACGTTTGAGAATACTTAACCTTTTATACTTAAAATACGTTTCAATATTTGAAATTTTAGCAGGAAGAACATACTGTTATTTAAATACTTTAATTTATAAACTCTTACCGTGCGGTTTTAGAAAATCGCTCGTGAATGAAACATAATACCGCTTTCTAAAGAACAAATCAATTTCATTTCAAAAATTTTAAAACCTTCAAACTGTTACTTTTGTTTCTCTCGGTGAATTGGCCTTTACGTACATTTTAGGAAATGCAACCGTAGACAAGGATTTTAGAATTTCTTGAAAATTCTGTATTTTTCATAAAAAAGTGTTGAATCATCGTCACGAAAAAGGCTTAATACAATTTTTAACGACGTATTTAAAAGCATTGGTGATAATCAGAAAATGGAATTAACAATTTAAGTACAAAACCAAGCAGAGGAAACAGTAACATTTAATCAACTGCCTAAAATGGGCAACACAGTTTAATTTAAAAAAATTCTCTGACTGCACTTTTTTAATATATAGCATATTGTAATTTAAAATTATATATAGCGGAAGAGCAAATGAAAAAACTTGGAAGTAAATAAATTGATTAATTTTCTTCCATATTTAATTTTTCGTAATACTTGTAATCTCAAACTATAATTTTAAAAATCCATGGCATCATCGAATCGAAACTTGCTTCTGTGTCAGATACAGTTCGTGAAGAAATCTGAAATACTTTGAAATCTCAAAAGAAAAAAAATTCAGAAATATTTGGCAGCCAATAAGCTGCATTCATTTGCATAAACATTAGTGAAATAAAAATGACGTATCAGAAATTTTCTTAGAAACCTATCAGAGGTAATTGCTTATATTTATAGACACCAGAGACCGAGAATACCCTGCATTTGTATAGAAACAGAAATGAAGTATTTCTGAGATTTCCTTCAGTACAGAGTCTCTTTTAATCTTTTTGTATTAATCTCCTCAAGTCTCACATAAATTACGTGACTCAACTAGGTACGGAAAATTGATTCTCAGAGTGAAAAAATGTATCTCACTTTAGTTACAAGATTTTTTTTAATATTTTTAATCATCGTATCTCTAATCAATGTACACATTAATTTAATGCGTGAGGATCAGTAAAACTTCAGTCGTCATTACTCAAGCTGCAAAAGCATAATTATGAAAATAAAATACACTATTAACGATTGTAATGAAAATTAACATAAATAATCAAATCTGTACCTTCAAATTTTTGAAAAATATTTATATCACACTTTACAGATTTTAAAAGGCGTTACTCATGTTTGTTTAATGGTAATCAAGTCAATATAACACAGGGCTTAAAATCATTCAAATCTTAAAATTTCTCCAAATTCTTGCCATAATAATGAATGTCAAAAAAATACCATTTAATTGCATGAAAAATGCTTTCGCTGGCTCCTTAATGTTTCTTCAACGGTTTTTTGTTTCAAACCACAGGTTTACAGGATTATTGTCTTTTTTTAATTCTATAAAATGCTGATTCAACAGAGTTTCAGTCTGTGAGATCATGGATTCTGCTGTTTTGTATCATTACCTCGGAAATTACATATGAGAACTATATCCGCTTGATTTATGAAAAATGTATTTCAAAGCTGTACACGTAAACACTTAAACCTAAAATTCAAAATCTTGTATTATGTACACAACATACAAACACTAATACTTAAAATTTTGTATCTGTATCCTTGTTGAATAAATAGTACTCTGAATCACTGATTAGTTGTAATCACAAAGCAAATTTGGATAAAAATCCAAATAAAAGTTGATAAGCCCTTTTCGTGGTTTATAATAGAAACTATAACACAAATCTAAACCGATGACTTCCTGTAATAAAAGTAGTTGTTTTTAATAATCTCGCTTGTCTGAATAAGATCAATCCCACGACATTACACTTTCTTGATGGCAAGAAGTCAAGCTTGCGCTCGTCGTTGGCAAGAACCTTGGGCCCGATACAGGTGGCATTGCGACTTTCCTCAGTTCCGCACCCAATTTTGGGGAAGCGCATGCTGGGGGAACGATCCGAGAGTCTCACACCCCTCTTCTCCTACCAACTCCCTCTTGAAGGACATTCGACTCGCCGCATATTTAGAGTGTTTCAATGCTGTACAGAGACTATACATTTACAAATATGCATACCTTCCCCGGGATTTAAGCATGGGGCATTCGGTATCAGAGTCAGCGTTGCTAACTACTGTCTCGGTTGGGAGGAAAAAATAGCATCACAAAGATGAGGCTGTTTTGTTTTGTCGTTAAATTTCAAATATTTATAAACGCAAAGTTTAATTCAAAGTTAAATATGTGATAGGTCTACACTACTGTTAGTCTCTTTCGTATCTTACAAGTCGCACAGCCACAATCTAATATTGTCCCTGAAATGGATTTACCGTGAGCTACCTTTTCTTGACGCAGGGGCGAGCACTCCACTACCCGAGCCAAATTTCTGTTTTTACGCTCTGCCGCACTGAGTAAAATTTTTATAGCTTTCTGTTCTGCTAAAAATGTGGCAAGAGCAAAGAAAGGTAAAACACCTCAAAATACAGGTGTTATTGGGAAACTTATTAATAGTTGCCATTAACTTTCTAAATGTGAAATTCTTTCATGCTCGCCTGAATTCAGAATTTGTTGCCTACATTTTATAATGTAAGGTTGCAACCGGAAATAAACGATGATTCTAGATAAATTTGATGCCTTATCTATTACTACAGTTCCATATATTTTAAAGATTTGTTTAGAGACGAAGGTAGTGTGCAGATGTAGTGACATGAAGTAATATAAATTTGTGAGTATATTTTCTAGTTTTTTTTTTTTTTTTTTTTTTTTTTTTTTTAATTTCACGGATATCCATCCTACCCCTTTTGGAATTCGACCTGGATCACTCTCCTAGCGTTCAGCACATTTAATCCTTAACTACTTCCCCACTATAAGCAAAAACAGCGTAACATTTAATTTTCCACGTGTTTCAATAATACACGAAGTTGCATATTTACCTGGCAAATAATCGGAAGGCAGAAATTTCTCATATTCAGGTACTCGCTTTAATACAGCCATTCATCAGCTATAGCTTAGGGGCTCCCTTCGTTTTGAAGCTTTAATGCTGAGGAATCCAACCATTTAACTTCTCTGGGCCACACTGGAATGATGACATATATTGGACTACACAAATAATTCCTAAAATCAGTGGCAGCTCTTGATCTCCCAAATAAGCAGCAACGTAACGATGTGGGAAGTGGTTACAGCACCGTTCGTGGGTTACAAATACAGCAGGAGGGGGACAGGAAGTTACTTTTGTTTTTAGTGACCTATGGAAGTCCTGTTCAAGAAACTGCCGGCTATTCCCCATCTCAGATTGTCTACGGTCTTGACCTTTGTGTGCCTTGTGTTCTCTTATTTGGTAGCCTTCCGAGAGCGCCTTCATCGCCTAATGTGTACATCGGAGATCTCTAGGCAAGATTGGAAATGATGCACAAGTTTGCAAGAGACCAGTCAACGTGGCGACGGAGAAGATGAAGCCCCATTATGACACGAGAGCTACAGGACATCGATTCATCGAAGGTGACAAGATATGGTTGTGGAATTCTGTTCGACAGAAAGGTCTTTCCCGAAACTACAATCACCTTCGGATGGTCCTAAACGGACTGAATGAAGTCGTAGTTCGGATCCGTGAGTCACCGAATTCTAAGCCTAACGTCGTTCATTACGACAGGCTAGCCGCTTACTATGCTATAGTACGGGGTCCTCATAGTGTATATTATGTAAATATTGTACAAGACCATGGTCCCTATTTATTTTTAATTTTGTAAAATTGTGCATTCATTTATTGATTTTAGTGTTTAATTTGTGTTATGTTTTTTACTGAAATTATACTTTAAATATTGCATTGATTTGCCTTATTTGAAAGTATGGGCTTCCTGTTAAAGGATTGCCTTTCCCGGGACGTGCAGTACTTTTGAGGATGGTAATGTTATTAATTTTGTATACACAGACAGGATTTTAGTGTAAATATGGGAAATTTTTGTATTTTTCTATGTAATGTATTATATTATAATAAATTTAGAGAGACATACTGTGCCGGAAAATTAAGAATAGAGGGGCAAGTCTATTACATCGAGTAAATGGGTATCTTGGTAACCCGGCGAGATTAATTTTTTGACTAGATCCCCGTATCATCGTAATAGGTATTGTGATTAATTAAACGCTGTAACCGTAAATCCACCTTCATATTGCCTTGCAGGAATTTCGGGAAGCAGAAAGTACTAGAAATATTTCTGCGGTCGGGTGAAAAAAAATATAAAGGAAGAAACAGGATTTGCTCTTTTCTTTCCTTATATGGTTTTCATCTCTCAACGGACGGTCCTGGCTCTTGTTATCTGTTAGCATAGGGTCTGTTCCAAGTTCCTCCGGTTTAGCTTCGCTCTTTAACTGCGCTTTGCATTGCGTTGTGTTTAAAGTGCTTATTAGTTTGAACTTTCATTATTGATTGTGGCCTGTGTTACTGTGAACACCTATACGAATATTTCTGCGGAAATGTCCGAACTGAGAAGTGTTCTTTTTATAAAATAAATCTTATCAGCAGATCGTCGGACCTGCAACCATTCAATCTAATGCGAACGCGTAGGCACGCAACAATATAATGTTGAATTCACTTAATCACTTACCTTCTATTTTAATTATGTTTCACAATCACTATAGTAACTAAACCTGACTTATGAATCCAAAAATATGTGTATTTGGCACGCTAACACGCTCACGACAACAATGAAAATTTAACAAACCTACCCGTTAAAGTGCCCGAGTAGAGAACCGTGCACCTACATAGAGCCCTAATGGTATAAGAGTAGATGCGTTTCTGAGTTCAGTTGCACAATCATTACAACAGAACATGTACTTGCACTCAAATCCTGGCTCATTAAATGGAAGATAAAATTAAATGTTGAAAAGTATGAACCATCTGTTCCTCACATTACGTATATTATTAATTAGTTTCGGGCCTCTAAAATTACACAGAAAGTTTTTAGTTAGAGAATTAAACTGCTTATCAATAATAAGGTAGAGAACAAAATTACTTTAAACATTTTTATTATGAATTAGCTTGAATTTTTCAGAAATCAAACTTTCGAAAAGGCCATATCAAACTCTAGCTAAAACCCTACTTTTATTTTATTTCTAAGGCCCGCCTACTTTTTAAAAGATTTGCGGAGCATTTGAAACAGAAAAATCTAAAATAGATTAAAACTTTTAGAGCGATATTAAGATGATTTCTTTAACCACATTGTTAAATTTGTAATAATCATTAATTATGAAATCAAATGCGGAGAAAACGTATATGAAATTCTGAAATAAGAAAAATTTAATATGTCCCAGTAGATTTCACCGAAAATAGTTTTAAAGGTTCAAAATAATTAAACTACTTTGTACTTTTTATTTAGATTAAAGAAACACAATATAAACGCAAAGCATGTTTTTGAAAAGGAGCGATAGCGTTTATGAAATGACAGAGAATTTCGCAATTTATGTAGTTATTTAAAGCAAGGGGTTTTCACGTAATGACATCTTAGCTTTGAACTATGTTTGAAAGTGTTAGCCGAAAGAGGAACCTACTTGTATTTTTCCTCCTGAGTTATCCTGCAACATATTTATTTAAGACTTGTGAAAACAAATATTTCTATATATATTTAAAACTGTACTAAACAACGCATTAAATGTTTTTTATTCTTCATTTTTTAAAAAGAAGGAGAAGTAATTGCTTTAAAATCTGCGAAAGTTCAAAGCTTTGTAACTGATGAAACGCAAAATTTCGCTGTAGAATGAGGATTATAATAAAACTTTTATATAAATCTCATTGAAAATATATATTTCCGCTCTTTGCGATGCCAAATGAATTTTCGTTTGTTCTTGAAATGAAGATGTTTGCGAAAATTTGCAAACACCTTCATTTTCACATTTTTCCTTCAGTTAATTGGCTTTATTATAATTTAATTATCATAACAAGAATTTTGAGAACTTTTAAGATTTTACTGGTTTCAAGTCCACTTTTATATAGTTCGACCGTCTCAAGCGCAACCCTGGTTGGCATTCTCCTAAAACACATAGACTCGTCCAAAAGGGACGGTATTACTTGCTGCAACGTGATATGTCTTCTCTTCTCCGGAAAGAGCTATGCTGGAGGGAAAGAAAGTTCCCTTCCTTCCACTCTATTTTGAGAATAATTCGGTCCGAATGGCGCATGCGTGTTTGCACTGATGGTCGCGGATGAGGGGGTCGAACTATATCATTTTGATTATATTAAAAAACGAAAATGAGTAACTTTTCTGAAAGTCTACAAACTCTGATATAAATCTTATTGAAAGATATGAAGTTACAGACTTGATCATTCATATGACTTTGCATTACAATCATTGTTAGTATATCTTACTTTCGTAATTTTGCCTTACCTATATTGCAGCTTGTATAATGATGAATCAAGTCCAAAAATTTAGGAGAAAATCTGTAGTAATGCAGATCAAGATTTCGCAATTTTACTTGAGTCTCGTAAATTATATCAGGCATGCGTAGATTAATACAAAGCATTAAAACTGAGGATTAGTTGCGCAGGAAATCTCAAAAATATTTCGTTTCAGTTTCTAAAAAAAAATGCATGACATTCTTGTTCATCGCTACCGATGAATATTAGCATTTTGTTCATTGCTACCGATCAATATTAGCATTTACCTCTGATAACGCTTTTAGAAAATCTGTAAAAACACTTTATTAGTTCTAAACAATTAAATACATAGGTTCGACTGTCAAAATACTAGGGAAACGTACTTCTCCAAATTCCAATATTATTTTAAATACTTTCCGTAAAATGAATCTGACATTAAAACTGGGCTCGATTTGAGGATAGTGTAAATTTTTATAATTGTAATTGCAGTTTGAGATACTTATTATTAAAAAACAGTTTCCAAATTATTACTTACTAGTTTTTTCACATACTCTTCCGGTATATTCATTTTAAAATTGCAATCCATTTAGCAAAGTTCATACCTGAGTACAAGTGATATTAAAGAAAACTGCTCATCTATTTTAGGCTGCATTCGACCGCGTCTGGCATGAGGGGCTTATTTATAAACTTATAAATCTCCCTATGGATAGAGAGCTCATTCAGCTAATTATGTCTTTCATCATTAATAGGAAATTCATTGTGGCTATTGGAAAGGACATCTCCAGTTTACGCACCATGAATGCAGGCGTCCCACAGAGGTCCATTTTAGGGCCCGTCCTGTATTTATTTTATGTTCATGACTTCCCTAGGGCTCACATTGGCAGAAATTACTTTCTTGGGTGCTATGCGGATGATACGGCATTAGCCGTAAAGTCCGCAAACGCACACCATGCAATCAAGAAATTACAGGAGCTTCTACCAGTGGTAGAAAAGTGGTGTACGACTTGGAGAATTGCTATTAATGCCAGCAAGTCGCAATTATTATTGATAAGGAGGAAAAATACACAGCTGACTATTAATAGTCACTCTTCTTATTCTCTGAAGAGATTCCTAGAGTTAGTAAGGTGAAATATTTAGGAGTAATGCTAAATGAAAGTTTAAAATGGGGAGATCATATAACAGAGGTCAGAAGAAAAATTTTCACTGTTGTAAATAGTCTCATCCCTATATTGGGTAATTATTCTAGCTTAGACCTCAGGAAGAAGAGGCTAGTTTTTATCACGGCAATTAGGCCATTGATGACTTATGCGTCGCCGGCCTGGTGCACGGCTACCAAGGAGGATATAAAAAGACTTCAAATCATGCAAAACAAAGTCTTAAGGCTTATCACCCATGCTCACTTTTTTGTGAGCAATGCTACACTGCACTGTGACTTAAAACTGGACACTCTAGAAGAGCACTTGAATAAGATCGACAGGAAATTCTTTACGAAAGCTCTGAACTGTGACCATATGAGAAATTTTGATATCTTTACCTACGAAATATTGAATGAGGACGCCAAACTGCGCCCACTTGCGGCCCACCTTATCAGGGACCCGAACTTTCCCACCTAGTGCCCACCTGTAAATAATGTACTCAATGTGTTTATTAGCATTCTTAATTTTGTATCTTACTCATTTATTGTACTTCACATTCTACACTCATTTTATGACTCCCACTTAGTCACGCCTTTACCGGGCCGGTTACTTGCTAGTGAGCTCTTGCGTTGCTGGTCTTCCTATTCTTTATCCATCTTTCTCCTCCTTACTGCGGACATTACGTGAAGATAGTTCTATGTTATTGTGCCCATCCGGCATAAATTTGATTGAGCCAGATAAACTGCTGATCTTAGTGGTATTCTGGCTATAAGTTATCAGTCAGACAGTCATTTTAGGCTGAGTGGTGGCTTAGGAATAAATTTTAGTTCTTTGGCTTTTATTTAAATTCTGTCTTCCCCTTGCTGCGTACCGCAAAGACGGTTTTAATTTATCCCTTTAACGCCCGGTGATCTACTTATAGATTAGCTATTAGAACATGAGAATACTATCTTTTAATCACATCTTATGATTGGCTCATTTCTTTACGCATGATTTACGCATTTCACACCCCCAAATGCGTTTTGAAACATTCTTTTCCAAATCTGTCCAGCAGATAACATGCGCCGGAGTGAAGAAGGCAGTTGAGTGTTCCGCCCATAGTACGTGTGATGTCATCTTGGCCTTCACGATGCAAAAATTCGACGATTGAGGGGTAGCGAAGTATGTTTAGATTTCTGACTGTAAAAGGAGTTAAACCGACGGATATTTGCGGCAGGAGCCGAATTTACAGTCCAATTTCTCGTTGACATGTCTAATTTAGAAAATAAAAAGATCGAGAACGTGTCTTGAATGCGAGCAAAAACTAAACAAAGACAGCAGGTCATCAAACTCTGGCTGCACCTAATTTTTACAACTAATTTCTAAACCCCACCTATTGACTGATATGAATAGGCGGGATTTGGAGAGTTATACAGAGTATTTGTAATAAACATATCTAAAAGTGTGTGAAACATCAGTGTTGACATTAAGATAATTCCCTTAACCACGCTGGCAGATATGCGACGAAGAGTAAACGGTAATAGCTCTAATTCATTTAATTTTCAGTATTAACTTCTTGTTTGTTTAAAGACATATTATTACTCTTCTTTAGTGCATTTACTCGTTCCTGATTAGGGTACAGGATCTGGATATAGATAAAAAGTATTTGGAAAAGTATTATGTAAAATCAGCGTAAAAATAATTTAAACTTCTGCAATCCATCGTTCGTTAAGATTTCACAATATTCCCTATTTACGGTACTTATAAATACGGTATGTTATAAATTTTAGATTAGTGTTTACATTTTGAAGTTTTTAACAAACAAGGAGAATTTTTTATAATTTTATCAGAAATTTCTTCTTCCATTTATTTGGCCTTTTTTTTTTACCTTTGAGTTGCTACCATTTTAGATGCCCAACTATCTGAAATTTCCATTTATGCGGCATTTGAAACTTCGCGAGCTTCCCTGGTAGTCCAGCTTTCGCAGCATATTCTTAAGTTAGGTAAGATGTGAAGCACAAGGAACAGTTTTGCCAATTTAGAATTTTAAATGCACACTTAGGAAAAATATTTAGCATCTAGGAAGAGAGATCACACTTCTTAAAATTTTTTTAGATTTGTTTTAGCATTAGAGTTTTTTCTTTTATTTTCCTTATGTAAGCTTTCCTATGCTTATATATATTTTATGAAATTATTCACCGAATCATTTGTTGTTCTTATGATGCTCATAATATTGTCAAGTATGAGCATCATATAAATTTTTTTGAAGAAAGAGGTAAACTGGCTGTATCAACAGTAAAACCTTTACTAATCTTCAAAATTAATAGCCATCTAAATTGCAGTGAACGTTTTCCGATACTGTTAAAATAACAAAGTTCACACTAGTGATAAAAACACTGGACACTAATGGTAAATACTAATGAATAATATATTGAGTTACTAAAAATTTATTTTAACTCATTGTTATTTTTTGTTAATAACTTCTTTATTTAGGCTTTTCAGTCTTTCCTTACTTTCCTTTCTTCTTAGTAGTTGCTATTTCAGGTTTTATTTTCTGTGCGACTATTTTCTCAAAATTGTTCTGGTTTGAGCAAAAAATAATATTATGGTAAGCCAGGATCGATGAAGAATAAAGTGTACATATTTTAATCAACAAGAAGAAAACATAGATATATGACAAGGTTGGCCAAACTTCATGTCAGTAAAGGCCGCACGTTTTAATTCAGGAATGTTCGAGAGCCGCATCTAGATTTTCTAAAAGCCACAAGTTTATAGAAGTAGTGCGGGAGGTTTTAAATAGAAATAAATCCCTGATAACTTAACTGTAAAAAGAGTCTAAACTAATTAATTACTTCCTTTTAGACATTGAGTAGTTTTAGTTTACCATATTTCAAACATATATTTTATATGCGTGACAAAACAAAACAAAACAGAAGTTATTATTGTCAGAAACAAAAGTTATTATTTTTTACCACCTTGCATTACATCCATTGGATAAGAATTTGGAGAATGTTTAATATATAAAAGTAAATTCTGCGTAATTTTTATTCATGCTTGTAGCTTACTTGCAAAGAAGTGTTGAGGATATTAACCATGATGAAGATATTTGGCATTGTTATTTATTATCTCAATAATGATTGGCACTTGTTAATTAAATGTCGAAATTTGTCTGCAAAGAGTAAATATAGAAATTTCCATTAGAAACCCCAATTAATAACTGAAAAATAAATAATCTACTGTTAGTAAACAGGCTTGATTGATAAATCATTCCGTGTAGTGTTTAGCTTTGAATAAATTCTTGAATAAAACGTAACTCGGCTCTCTCGACTCTAACTTCATTTTCTTTAAAGATTTCAAGAACTGTCAACCTGCTGATTGTATGTCATTTGAAGAAAAGAGCTGGTACCAGCATATTTTTTAAGAAAAGAATTCTACGTTACGGTTTTGGAATTTTGTTCCAGTTTTCTTCAAAGAATTTAACCGAATAGTCGTCAATCATATTACAAATCAATACTGCAAAATATACTGTTACAACCTCTCCCAAGCCCCTCAGGGGGCTCACTTTTGTGAGTACGGGTGTGGCAATCCCGAGGTACCCTAGCCCTTCAGGGGATCATCTTCTTGATGAGACGGGTGTCACGATCCTGGAGCCCCAGTGATCTATCCTCTTTTCTGTTTTCCTCTCCTCTTCTCTGCTACCTCTTCCCTTTCCTTCTCCCTTGTGGTTTTTCTCTTCGGAGTTTGGGGCTCGTTATGAGAAACTGGAACACCCCTTGTCTCTAGTTTTCAATTGCCGAGAAAACTGCCCACGTGTTTGCCGTGCGTGGAGACCCGTGTCGCTGGAAAGGAGGGTCCTGGTAGTTGAGGGGCGAGGTACTGTCCCCAACACACTGCTTTGGCCTCTGCTTCAGCTAAACGGGAGGCACCTTAGTCGTCCTCACGGGTGTGAATCGGCTGGTCACTAGTCCTTGTGTCAGTGGCTTGGGGTCAAGCTCTCGGGAGTACCTGCTTTCGGGAAAGCCGACTGTGGGGCTTCAGTTTGCGTATAGGTCCGGCTAGCCCTAACACAGGAATCTGTGTTCCCTTGTTGGGCTCCGTGGTGGGCGGGGCCGTCGGACCCGAATCTTTTTTCTTTCAAATATGGCGAATTCTCAAATATTTTTAATTGAAGTCAGTCAAGTAGCTCCAAAGACTAATTCTTCTGAACAGTCAACTGCTAAAAAATACGTACTGATCCCGATGTCAACAATCCTAACAATAGTCCACGTTTCCTTGTAGTATCAAGCCCTTATGACGAAATGCAAAAGTTATCTCCATTCGTAATTAGCAAGCATATTCAATCTTCTATAGGAGAACCAAGAAATATAAAACGTCTTCGGTCTGGAGATTTGCTGATTGACACAGCTACGGCCGTACAGTCTGCCTCCCTCCTTCGACTAACCAAGCTCGGGGAAGTAAATGTCACTGTATCTGAACATAAAACACTAAACTATTGTAGAGGTGTAATTTCGGAATTTGACCTTTTGTCTGTTTCCGAAGAAGAGTTAGTTTCCGAGCTTGCCAATCAGAAGGTGTGTGCTGCCAGGCGGATCAAGATGCGTAAGGAAGGTCAGTTGATAGACACAAAACACGTGATCCTGACCTTCAAGTCGCCTGATCTGCCTAAGAATATTAAAGCTGGCTATCTCAATTGTCCTGTACGCCCGTATATCCCAAACCCGATGCGATGCTTTCAGTGCCAGCGTTTTGACCACACTAAGATCTCCTGCCGTGGCAAACTTACGTGTGCACATTGCTCCGTGGCTGTACACAACAGTGACGCGTGTACTGCTGCCCCACTGTGCATAAACTGTAAGGGTGAACATGCAGCTTTCTCACGCTCATGTCCCAAATGGAAAGCAGAGAGGGAAATCCAGGCTGTTAAACATAAGAGAAATATATCATATGCAGAAGCCAGAAGGATAGTCGAAGGCACTCAACCACGAACAGGGATGTCTTTCGCTAGTGCTGCAAAATCAAAGCGATCTGTTGGTACCCAAACTTTAGTAAGCACACAAAGACCAGCACCAAAAATCCAACCCGCAATAAGCAAGCCAAAAATAGACAAACCAACACTGGAAATGCAGAAAACCGAAACAGTAAGCCCAAACAAATTAAAAAACCTCACTCAAGATGCAGCAAAGAAAGAAACAAGTGCAAGTAATAGTTCATTTGATGAAATGATTTCTGACTCCTTTGATTCAGATAACATGGAAGTAGAACCAGGGTTAGAAATTCCCAAACATCTACTTCCACGCAAAACCAAAACGCAGCACAGAAAGACTAAACATCATTCATAAATGGCCAATCTCATATCATGGAACTGTCGTGGTTTCCACCAAAATCTCGTTCATATCAAACATCTGATTGATGTCTATCATCCTGTATGCTTGGCAGTTCAGGAAACTCTATTGAAACCAGAACATCAGGTTAAGCTACGGAGGTACAATTCAAACAGGAAAGATAATCCTGATGGCAATCGTGTCTGTGGAGGCGTAGGAATTCTAGCGTCACTAGCTCCATCTCATTACATACAGGCCTCCAAGCTGTAGCTATTGCAGTCAATATCCAAAATTTAGTTTCGATTTGCTGCCTCTACTTGCCTCCAAGCCAAAACATCGATCAACGAGATTTAGATAATTTAATAGAACAGCTGCCTGAAAACTTTTATTATAATAGGTGACTTTAATGCCCATAGCCCGCTCTGGGGAAGTAAGGATTTAAATTCTCGAGGTAGACAGATTGAGCAAATGATTGAAGATCACTGCCTCTGTCTTCTCAACAATGGACAAAATACCTATTTCCACGAGCCTACTAGAACCTTTCATGCTATTGATCTTGCCATCTGCTCGCCATCTCTTTTACCTTTTGCTTCGTTCAATGTAGGGAATGAACCATATAATAGTGATCACTTTCCCATTTTTGTTACCCTCTCACGAGAAGAAGTAAATCCCATGTTTAGAACCCCTCGCTTCATATATGACAGGGCTGACTGGGAACTTTTCTCATTTATTGCAGAGCTGACGGAAGAGATGGTTACAGATGTGCCTATCGATGAAGCAGTGAAATCGGCTACTGATATTATTATACAGGCAGCTAATGTTTCTATACCTATGACATCAGGAAAATTAAGGAAATATCCAAAGCCATGGTGGAACCGTGAGTGCCAGGAAACTCTGAAACAGCAAAGAAAAGCTTGGCGTAATCTCCGTAGGCACCCAACGCTGTCAAACTTAATAGCATTCAAAAGAGCCAAAGCTAATGCAAGGAAAGTAAGACGCAAGAGCCAAAGAGATTCATGGATATCCTATGTGTCTGGGATAACATCATCAACACCATCTAAACGAGTCTGGGAAAGAGTTAGAAAAGCATGTGGAATATATAATGACCACTCACTTTCCATTCTGGAAAAAGATGGCCGAGTGATAAGTTCCACAGAAGAAATTGCAAACACTATCGGTGAAACTTTTGCTGCGGTTTCTTCCAGCGATAATTATTCACCAGCATTTCTTTCTGTTAAGCTACATTCTGAAAAAATTTCCATTGCTTTTAACTCTTCCAACTCCGAGCCTTATAATATCGTGTTTACAATGCACGAACTGAAAAGAGTTTTATCCCAGACACGTAGGTCTAGTCCCGGTCTGGATGCTATTACTTATGAAATGCTGAAACATCTCTCCTATAAGTCATTGACTGCCCTTCTCGTGCTTTATAACCGCGTATGGAAGGAGCATAGTTTCCCCAATGCTTGGAAGAGAGCTGTTGTTATTCCTATACCTAAACCGGGAAAAGACCCAAAGGACCCCTCCAACTACCGGCCCATTGCACTTACCAGTTGCATGTGTAAGGTGTTTGAAAAAATGGTAAATAGCCGCCTAGTCTATTTCTTGGAAAAGAACCATATCATTTCGCCTTATCAGAGTGGTTTTCGAAAAGGAAGAACGACCATGGATAACATGGTCCTTTTGGAAACATGCATTCGTAAAGCCTTTGTGAGAAGAAACCATCTTGTCTCTGTCTTTTTTGACATTGAGAAACCTTACGATAAGGCATGGAAATATGGTATACTGCGTGATCTTCACGACTGTGGCTTGCGTGGCAACCTGCCTATTTTCATTAAACACTTTTTAAGGGCAAGGACTTTTCAAGTCAAGATTGGTTCTGTCTTATCAAACGTCTTTGTACAAGAAGAGGGTGTGCCTCAAGGCTGTGTGCTCAGCGTTACCTTGTTCACATTAAAAATCAACTCTGTCTTAAAGGAACTTGCTCCCACTGTTTCAGGATCGTTATATGTTGATGATCTGCAGATCAGCTATCATGGTGCAGATATGAGGCATGTAGAACGACAACTGCAAATTACTTTAAACCGGATTCAGGAATGGTCAGACAAACAAGGTTTCTTGTTTTCGAAGCATAAGACTGTTTGTGTGCACTTCTGCAGGAAGCGAGGTCTCCATCCTGAACCTGAGTTGCAGCTTAATGGATCTGTGATTCCAGTAGAACATGAGGTGAAGGTTTTGGGAGTGATTTTCGATCGAAAGCTTACCTTTCTCCCTCATGTGAGGAAGAAGTGTACCAGAATACTGAATCTTCTAAAGGTCTTGGCGAACACTTCTTGGGGCGCAGAGTGTTGTGCTTTACTTCGCGTTTACAGAGCACTTATCCGCTCTAGACTAGATTGCGGCTCAGTTGTTTATGGATCTGCACGGCCATCAGTTTTGCTGAAGCTAGACCCTGAAGCTAGAAGACCTAGAAGCTTCATCCGCAGGCGCTGCGGATCTGTTCTGGGGCGTACAGGACATCTCCAGTCCAGAGCCTGTATGTAAATTGTTATGAACCAGCCCTCCATTTGCGGCGTGAGCAGCTGTCTCTTCTACAATATTTTAATATATTGTCTCAGCCTGACCATCCTAATAAGCTCTGTTTGCTAAATGACATCTGTGACCTTCATTTTCAAGCACGACCATCTTGTGTTCCTTCCTTTTTCCTTCCTTTCGTTGTTTTTGTTACGGATGACTACATGAAGGGCAGACGCTTGCACTACGCTTGCTCAGTTTTGACATCTGAACTTACTGCCATATATTATGCGCTAATTTACATATCAAAGCTACGCCAGAAAAAGTTCATAATTTATACAGACTCACACAGCGCAGTGAAAGCCTTAGAAACCTTTTCGAATACTCAAAATCCAGTCATAGTGGATATTCTGAAATTACATATAAACTTAACGAGTCGTGGATATGATATCCTGTACTGCTGGGTTCCCGGCCATGTGGGAATAAAAGGGAATGAGCTGGCAGATATCACAGCGAAATGTGCTGTTGATCTGTCCAGTCGCCTCATCCCTTTTGGAGACATCTGTTGTGTAGTCAAAGAGAAGATCCGAAAAAAATGGCAGCATCTTTGGGATGATCAGCTTCAAAACAAGTTAAGACATGTAAAGCCTAGGATTGAGCATTGGGAATTAACTAGAAATCGTAAGGAGGAAGTTCTTTTGACTCGCCTCAGAATTGGTCACACTAGAGTGACACATAACTACCTTCTAAAAGCTGAGAATGAACCTGTTTGTTCATATTGTAATGTTTGTCTATCTGTTCGTCATATTTTAATTGAGTGTCCCTGTTTTAACAGTCTTCGTCAGAAATATTTTAATAGCTGTGACTTACCTCTCGACCGTTTAATCGGAAGAGAGGTCAATTGTAATTTATTTTATTATTTAAAAGAGACTGGCTTTTGTTACCAAATGTAATTTGTTTTGAAAACTGTGTCTTGAATTTTAATGTGTGCTTTTAACTTTTGTTTATATGACTTCATCCTCTGGATCTGGTACATTTGTCTACTTGTTTTTATTTATTGAATTTTAATGTCATCAATTGTAATCATCCCATCTTGTGTTTGGCGCGTTATAATCATCTTTGGTTTTGCGCCATAATCACTCACTCAACCTCTCCCAAGAAAGAACCCAGCAAGAAAGAGGACAGTGATTTAAAACATATTCCAAAACCACCGCTTTGCCACAAAGGAGACAACGCAGCTTTATATAAAACGATAGCAGCAGAAAAGGGACTTCTCCATTTTTGCAAAAAAAAATTTGAGCTTTTTCATACCTCAAACGGGGACGCAATAACTGGTGGCCAACAATTTATATTATGTATTAAATCGGATTTCATTTGATTTTGAAATATGTTACTTCTTCGAAGTTTATTTCGAAAAGTTCGATTTCAAATTTTTCATCAAAACTAAAATGTACATCTGAACAAATTTGCCCAGTTTTGTATTCACAGAAGAGCGTACGCTTGATTCTCTTTCATTAAATATTAATAATTGAAATATATTTGTCGCATCTGATCTTTACGAAGTTTGAAAGTTAGGATGTCATGAAGGTCCAACCATAACATGGTGCAGAAAAACTGAACATTTATCACCAAAACATTGATTTTTTCCCTTTTTCTGCTTGTTTTGTTATATCTTTTCAGATCAGCTCTCTACTTTAACTAGCCGCGAACGTCTCGTGCTGTAGACTAGCCGTGTGGCGATATGCTTCTTTGTAGCTCTAAGAATGGCAACGCGATTACCAGCGAGAAAATTCAAGATCACATGACTACTTATCGGACAGACGTGAGACCTAAGAAACGATGAATCTGAAAAAGAAAAGCATACGGAATGATTATAATGATATTCCGTTTTTTATGATGTCATGCACAAAGTCGCTCTTTTTATTCCATTTTATTTTTTTGTATCATCTTTATGTGAATTACGTCTGTTTTTTTGCGTGTTTTCGCAATTAAATTGCTAAATATTACTTTTGGAGCCTTGAGTAAAACTGTATGTGCAGCTCTAAAGTACAACAACATCCCCCTTCATATGAAATGTAAGATATATATTTTAATTATTAATATTTAACGAATAAGAAGCAAGCTTACACTGTTTCGTGAATTCGAAAATGGGCAAATTTATCTTTTGAGATTTAATTCCAGCTCTGCATTTTCAGTTTGGATGAAAAATTTGACATTGGAACTTTTCGGAAAACTTTCATTCGAAGTAGTAACTTATTTTAGTCAAATAAAACTCAATCTAATACATAATATAAAACGTTGCTGTCCACCACTTTTTTCTACTCTTTTTATGATAAAGAATTTTGAAATGTTTGTTTGCTGTTACTGATTTATCGTATTGGTTTTTGAAAACCTGTGCTCCTGTGAATTGGATATACTACATCGTTTTTTTTTTTTTTTTTTTGTCTGTGTGTAGCTAGGTAGCCTTTACAATGATGTTCGCAATGCATCTCCGAACTTTGATTTCTAATGTGAGCGACGAATATTCACTTAAACTGAAATTGGAGGGAATTGTTACAAAATTCAAAAATCGTTACCTAGAGTTTTTTCAAAAGAATATGCTTAAATCAAGCACGTTTTTTCAATTGACATACTTAGGTGTAGTGGCCGAAACCGCTTTGCAAACTCTGGGTTGTGACATCAAGTTGAAAACAAAACACAGCATAAAAATTTTATTGAATGCTAAAAAAATGGCTACATACAATTCTGAAGAGAAAAACTTATCTTTTTTTCAAAAATCAAATTCTATACATCAATCATGCGAGAGCCATACCTGGCTCTCGAGCCTGCGTTTTTAACATTGCCAGCAATTTAATATTATTTTAATAACAGCTATATTTTTACAACTTAATATTATTTTAATAACAATTAAATAATTATATTTAGTCCCGTGATTTCATCACGTATATTGCACTCTTAATTTGCAATTTGAAATCATTCGTCGTAGATTTATGCGACCTTATCACAACTCCTCCCCTCATAGAGGAATTTTTCTTCACTATGGAAGGAAAAATTCTAAATACTTTTCACTGCTTTCAAAACACAAGTGGTAACCATTTAAGTGATAATAGAGAAGCCAGTTGCATTACCCTGCACTTATTTCTAGATAACAAAAATGCAAAAATACAACAAAAAGATTTAAATTTTGAATCTACACAAAGTACCTTTTCAGTTAACAAAATGCTAATACTTAAACATTTGATTCTAACCATTTTGAAAATGAAACACGCTATGCAAACAAATTTAAATCTACAAAAATCATTTTTCAAACAACAGTTTACAGAACAAAAAGGATAGGCTCCTCCATATACTTCATATGCTAAAGTTCCTGCTGTCCGTAGATCTGATCTCGAATACTCAATCACTGAGATAGGACACTCTTCAACATTTACAACTATATTTGGATGAGGTCCGAATTTCTTTTTCCTGACTTTATGATTTGTCAGTTCATCCAAAGAAAACTTGCCAATGGCTGGTAATGTCTCCTTATACATTGCACGCCATATAGCATATGCATTTGATTCAGCATTATAATTGAAAAAGCCCTTTCACTTTCTATCTCTTTCTTTTCTTCCGACCTGGAATCTAAGTCTTTTGCACTCGCTCTCTCTAAACTCCTGCGCGCATGCGCCTGACTACGAGTCTCCACAACATTCAAGAGAACCGGTCGTTCCCTAATTTCCTCAATTAACTGTGCAGTTTTATTCCCTAACAAATAGTACTTTTTAATCTAGCTCTACCGGAGTAACCGCTGCCTTTGTGGTGACCACAACAAAATCACCTTCAATGGTGACTTTCGCCAAAGGTAAACATTTACATTCGGTGTCCAAAGGCTGTTTCACCCACAGAGTTTCCCCTAATATGTCACTAGTATTAATCCAAGTACTATTACACAGATCTATACCAGCTCCAGTATCTCTCAGATATTCTCTCTCTATCCCATTAATTACTGCTTTCTTAAAATACGGCTCAAAACATTTTCCTAAACTCTCCGTTCCTAGATTATTCACCAGATTAGCCTTATTCGTTTCCAGCGATGGACAGTTAGGTCGGATATGTTCGTCCTTTCCACATTGGTAATACCTTATTTTCCGCTGTTTTTCGAAACCTACTTCATTGAAAACTTGCCTTTTTTTAGGAGCCTCCACTTTTCTATGCTACTCTGATTTAATTCTTTGATGATCACTACTTTTCTGATTATAACTACAGTTAGAATTTATATACCGCTCTCTATCTTTCTCAAGCGGTTTCTTTAACCCCACTCTCTGTTCTAACTTTCTCGTATCTCTTCGCAAAACCTCATACTTGTTGCATTTCTCTGCTAAAATGGAAGCTGTTTTAAATTCTTCCCAATTGTCTAAGTAGTGCTCTCTTATTTCTAGAGGGACTCGCCGCTTAATTTGCTCAGTGAGCATAAGTTCCTTAAGACTTTTCAAAATCTTGAACTTCTACTGAAACCAACCAATTCTCTAAATACACTCTCAATTCATACACTAAATCCACGCATAACATTCCGTTTTTTCTAGAATGTTCTTCAAATTTTGTTTTTAGTGCCCAAGAACTAAGCTTGAATCTCTGCATGAGTAATTTCTTAACATGCTGATAATCATCCCCTTTATCCGCTGGTTCTTTCACTATTTCACTATTAACTGGGCTACATCGTGAGGTAATAAAGGAATTAATTGCGAGACCCAATCAATCTCATTAATGTTCTCTTTTTGAGCTTGTTTCTCAAATAGCATAAAGAATAATGAAATATCTATATTACTCGGTTCAAAACGCGGTACTAGATCTTTCAAATAAACTTTTTTTTTCTCTAGATTGTTCAACTTTCGAAACCGTGAAAACTAGGCTATTTGTCTGAACCACATTCATCAGTTTTAACCTTTCCAATTCAAAAACTCGCTCCCGTTCCCGTTCCGCTCTCTCTCTTGTTCACGCTCACGTTCTGCTCTCTCTTGTTCACGTTCCTGTTCTGCTCTCTCTTGTTCACGTTCCCGCTCTGCTCTCTCTTGTTCACGTTCCCGCTCTGCTCTCTTTTGTTCACGTTCTGGCTCTGCTCTCTCTTTATCACGTTCCTGTTCTGCACTCTCTTGTTCACGTTCCCGTTCTGCTCTCTCTCTTGTTCACGTTCCCGCTCTGCTCTCTCTTGTTCACGTTCCCGTTCTGCTTTTCTCTGCTCAGCCGCAGACCAAATTCTTGCCGCGTATTCTTTCGCAGCTTCTTCTTCATATTCCTCGACATTTAGAATAGCCTGCCTAATTTCTCTTACTCTATTTGCCTGAGACACATTTTTTCAAACTCCTCCGCTAACTCCAATAGCAGAGCTTTAGTAAATTTCCTTATAAACTCACCCATTATGGAAAATTAAAGAAAAATAACCTACCCCGAAATACAATAACACAAGAACAACAACAGGTCTATCTCTCCAAAACTGAATAATTCCCTAACAATTCTGAACACAAATTGCCTTACAACACTTAATGATAATACCTATGTCGGTGCTACTTTGGTAGACGGTTGCACGGATTTTTGGCGATTTACGTTGGCGCAATTGTTGGCGCGATTTTTACAAACGTCAGCCATCTTGAAAAACGCTGTTTTTACACATAGTAAAGTATTCGAAACTTTAAAAATATTTATATAAATATCGTTAAAAGTAATGGATTAATTACCGTATATACTCGCGTATAAGTCGATACCGCGTATAAGTCGACCCCCCCCCCCCCACTTCGACATAAAAAATTCGTAGAAAATAAGAAACCCGCGTATAAGTCGATTCCCCATTTCGGAAATCGATCGAGAAACTTCGGAAAAAAATTTTTAAGTACAGTAAGACACCGCTTAACGCTGTTTCGTTTAGCTCTGTTTCGGTTTAGCGCTCTTTTAATTCAACCCGGGGATTCCCCGAAATTGTGCGCAGGGCTAGGTTTCCAAATAACATATCCGAAACAGTGTACTTGTGTTTCTTGTTTGGTGCGGTGCTGTGCAGACGCATTTTTATCATTTGAAACATTTGTTGACATTATTGTAAGTATAAATTTATTTAATGCTATAACGATAATTACAGTGACAAATATTATGATCTTTAGTTTTTGTCATGGGTGATAATAAAAAACAAGAACGGAATCAAGCAGAAAAAGCATTTCACTGGAAACCAGAATGCAAGTGATTAGAAGATTAGATTCTGGTGAACGTCAGTCTCAAATTCGTGCTTCTGAGAACACAGAATTC
This sequence comes from Stegodyphus dumicola, assembly GCF_044657685.1. Classification (NCBI taxonomy): domain Eukaryota; kingdom Metazoa; phylum Arthropoda; class Arachnida; order Araneae; family Eresidae; genus Stegodyphus; species Stegodyphus dumicola. The sequence continues at coordinate 10,784,363 of NC_140772.1, read as the reverse complement.
TCACAGTGAACATGGTGGCTGTATCGATTCTTAAATCGTTATCGCGCCCTGCCACGTGCATCGCAGTGGATAAAAACTGGAAGGACTGGTTCTGTCTTTCTCTTTCTGCCTATCGTCGTGTTAACGAGTGTGTGGGCCTTTGGGCCATACACACACACACACACATACAGCTCTCGCCATCGTCCACGGTACTCGATCTGAGGTCCATTTTCAAGGATGGAGGAGAAAATATGTTCTTGTACGAAGAATATAAGAAATCAGGTAAACTTTACTGATTAGGCTGCGAGGTAAAAATTGTTCCTGTGCTGTGACTCAATGTGTATAATCCTGACAATTGGATGTTTCGAAGTGACGACCATGTGCGCCAATTTCAAGCCTATCTGCTAGAAATTTGATCTCTTCTATCACGAGTAATTGCACTGCATATTAATTAAGCTTCTTGCAAGATGCTGATAAGTAATGTGCCTTTGATGCAGCAAGATTAGGAATTGCAATATACCGTAAAAATGAACGTTGTGACAGTCCCGTAGGACTAACGAGTAGGACACGCCGAGGGGCATTCATGAATGTGTTTTTTTTTCTTATAACATATCGAATATAGGCTAATCAAGAAAAGTGTATTTTTGTGATTTATATAGGCCAATCAAGAAAAGTGTGTTTTTGTGATTTATCTAGGTTAATTAAGAGATGTGTTTTTGTGATTTAATAAATGTATATTTAAAAGAGAGATACTGATTCATGCATGCCTTATTGGGTAAGTCATTTGATTCTTATTATTAATAATCATGCAATGTACTAACCACTAAATTTTTAGTTTAACTTTTACGCGGAATTAATTCGCATTTGATACTTAATATAATTACTTTTATACGATCACGGCCAGCAACACCACATTTATGGTGCCGTGACCAGGATAATAATAATAAAGGCACCACATTTATGGTGCCATGACAAAAAAAAAAAAAAAAAAAAAAAAAAAAAAAAAAAAAAAATTAAAATTTAAGTTTTAACTGTTTGATTTCAGGTAGAGAACCATTTTATGCTTATGCCTAAAAATATAACTACACGTGTGATTCCAGTATGAATACTATTGATAATTGCTTAAATATTTTGAATTTTGTGAATATGTCTGATATCAAATAGGTGAATATTAGTAATGATTGGATAAAATTTTAAATTTTGTGATTATCTGATATGAATCATTCAAAAAAAGTTGAAAATTGCATATGTAAAGTAGAATTCCATATGACTATGTTTTCTGCTAATGTGAAATAATTTAATAATAAAAAATAGATATATGAAAATCGTAATGTCAATTCAAAATTGGTCAGTATTTAAGAAATTATTCTTGAATGTATATCATATTGTGTGGTAATGAGTATGTAATAACTTTTATCCATGTGAAAAATTTCGATAAGTTACAATAGTGTATTTATGAATGTACTATATATTAGGAGTAATAATAATAGTAATTTATAGTGGTACTAAAGGCTAGTAAATTGATTCAGAATGGCTAAGAAAAATAATGTAATGAATATGAGTCTGGCTACTGCTCCGCCTACTTTTTCAGGGGAGCATGACGAAAATATAACATTTTTTTTTTAGATCAGTTATGCCAATGGCAAATTTAGAGAACTGGAATGAGAACAGAAAACGTTTGGTGTTAAAAATTCAATTGAGGGGTAAAGCATTAAAATTTGTAATTGATAATGAATCGTGTAAAGATATGTCATTTGATGATTTAAAAGCATTACTAAGTAAAAAATTTGCAAAATCTCAGTCATTTGACACAATTCAAAATAACTTTAACTCAATTAGACAGACCCGAGATCAGTCAGTCGAGGACTTAGCGGAAAAAGTGAATACGTATGCTACAAAATATTTTGAGTGCTATCCTAGTTCGAGTGAAGAGGTACATAACCTCACTCAAAGAAGCAATGCTTTCAAAATTCTTAGAAGCTCTGAGACCAGATTTAAGACTGGAGGTTAAAAACTAGGACCTGTTGATTTTGCTACTGCTGTGAAACAGGCAAAGAACATACAAAAAGCATTGGAGGATTCTGGTAATAGCTCACAGACACATGATTTTTCATCTGAATTAAATACATTAATTATGCAACAAATGCAAAGTAATAAAGCCATTGAGGATTTGTCAAAAAAATTTAATGAAATTTTACCTAATGGTAGTGTAAACAATGTAAGTAGACTAGAAAATAATGCTACACAAAGTAGTAATAATAGAGAATCTTGCCATATTTGCCAACAGAATCATTGGACTACAGAGTGTCCTTATTTTCCTTCAAACAATAATTTTCAATATTATACACAGGCTAGAAACAACCACAGAAGAAATTTTTATAGGGGTAACTTTATCAATAGAAGGAATAGATATAATAGTCAGTATGCTTTCACGCGAGGTAATAGACCACAGAACAGTAATAGAAATAGGACACAATACAGAAGATACAATACTCGTAGAAATAATTTAAACTAATGAAGGGTACTTGCATATCTCCCAGATACACAAAGTATTACTCAAGTGCCCGTAAAAAAATTTGGGGGAAACAAGACAAAAGTAAGAAAATAAGGAACTCAAATAGGCCAAATACACATGAAAGATTCCGACACAAAATTAAAGAAAGTATTGAACAAAAATTGGTAGCTTCTTGCCAGACTAATAGTATCACAGAATTACCAGTAATAGAAGTCAAATTTGGCGACTTTGTGGTAGAAGCATTACTTGATACAGGTGCAAATTTAAGCTTAATACTGCCAGACACCTTGCAAGTAATAAAAAATTATACAAAGATTCATTACTTAAGCAGATCTGTAAGAATACATACACTAAATAATGCTACTATCCCATATTTATCTGCTGTAAACTTAAAATTTCGTTTAGGAAATAAATGGCTTGCCAACCAATTTTTTGTTACACAACATAATTGGAACACAAATTATCAGATGATTTTAGGGTATGATTTCATTCAAAAAAATAAGATACTTATAGATGCAGATAAAAGTCAGTTAATCATTGATAACACATATTTTGATCTTTTGGTCAAAAGAAAAAATTGTACTAATATTAATGCAAAAAAGGTAGACAAAAGTAGTAGACCAGAGGAGTCGGGTATTGTAAGAGTAGTATTGAATACCAGAATTGCGCCAAATACAGCAGAGATAGTAAAGTTAAGCATTCCAATTAATATGCAGAAAGAAAAGCAAATAATGTTCTCACCAGACAGGCGAAAAGTGGGCAAGATAGGTGTGACTGATTCAATTCATGAGATAAGTGACAGGCAATATATATTCACCATAATTGAAAACAATTCCAATGCCGCAATTATTCTAAGAAAGTGTGAAAAGATTGGTAAGGTATATAAAGTCGAAGAAAAACAATTTGAAAAACCTAGAGAGCAACAAAATTTGCAGATTAACCATATAACTTTAAAAGAAATTAAAAAATTAAGAAAGGAGGAATTAAGCCCAGATGATTTTGATTTAAGTCATTTAGAAGCAGAACAAAAAAATAAGATGATTGAAATGCTCATGAAAAATTCAGCTGTGTTTTCAAAATCTTACACAACTCTGGGTGAGACTGATGCTGTCGTGCCACAATTTAATTTATTACATAACTTTCCAATTCAAACTAGACCATACACTATTCCTCGCATTGCTAAAACATATGCCCAAGAGGAGATAGCCAAATTGTTAGAAGCAGGTATTATAGAGCCATCGACATCGAGTTACAGTTTTCCAGTAATTTTTGTCAAAAAGAAAGCACCACCTAATACTGATCCTAGCAAATTAAAATTTAGAATGGCAGTAGATTATACATTGCTAAATTGCATAACTGAATCATATCAAATATGTCTACCTAAGATTTCAGATATTTTGCATAATATAGCAGGTAAAAGTTATTATTGTGTGCTAGATCTTAAGTCAGCATTTTTTCAAATAAAGTTAGATCAGAAAGATAAAGAAAAATTAGCCTTTTGCACGGAACTTGGCAATTTTCAACCAACTCGGTTACCTTTTGGTGCAAAAAATTCATCTGCTTATTTCCATACTCTAATATCAAAATGTTTAGGTGAATTGCAGGGTCCAAATTTACAATATTTTCTAGATGACATAATTGTTGCAGCTAACAGTATAAATGAACTAGTAATTATTTTACAAAAGGTGTTTGACAAGTTAAAAAAATATAATTTAACATTAGACCCAGCCAAATTGCAGTTATGTAAACAAGAGATTACGTATTTAGGTTTTTCGGTTAATAAGAATGGTTTTGCTCCTTCAGAGGAGAATATTCAGAAAGTATCCAAATTTCCTAGGCCAAGAAATGTGAAAGAGGTTCAAACATTCATAGGCATGGTAAATTATTTTCGACACTTAATTTTTAATTATGCAGAAATTGTCAAGCCAAATATTTTTTATTAAATATTATATATATATAAATTATTTATAAAGAAATTATATATGATAATTTTTAGGGGAAGGAGGGATATTCACCCTCTGATTTTATTGTTTTTTTTTTTTTAATGTTTATATTTTTTTGCCTCATTTGATTTTTTTTTAATTGTAGACTTGTAAAAAATACTTAATTTTTTAATTAATTTGATTGTTTTTTGCTCCTTTTTATGTATTTCATGTCTATTTATATTAACATTTATGAACATGTTGCCTAGTTTTTTTAAAAAAAGAGAAAATTGGAAATAAAACGGCAAATGCATGGAAATATGAAATTCACCATGTTTTGTAAAAATGTTCTATGTTTTATTTCAAAAATGGTTTAAAATAGACAATCTATGCCTTAAAACTATGGTGTCCGATAATATCACACATAGGCTGCTCATTTAGATTATAAATTTAATGATGAAAATGTGAAATTTCCATTTTCCTTTTCTGTATAACAAGCGGAAACTGGTTTCTAGAAAAGGATTTCTGAGTATATAGAGAAAGTCTAATGACTAAATAAAACTTTGTCTAACTAAGCGAGTTAGATAGAGAGACAGAATGATGACAGAGCAAAAACGTTGTATACAGTGATTAAACGCCTCTGTCTTTTCTCACAGTTTTATGATGTTGAATTCTAGAACAGATAAATGAATTAAACCATAAGAGTGAATGGGGAGAAGCGAGAGAAACAGACAGGAATACTTATTTACTTGCAATATGCGTCATATAACTACAAAAGTTCTGACATGAATTCAGAGAACCATATTTTCAGGCAAATATGAAAAGAAGTTTATTTACTAAATCTAGAAATAAATTTTGATGTAAACACTTAAAAGCTGCGTCAATTGAAAGATCTATCATATACTTCAAATCTTGGAAACAATGTTATATACCAGTGTTTGGAAGCTTTGGATTTGAATTCTTTTATAGTGGAATTTTCTTTTTATAGCCTAGTTTGGGCAATTCTATGATTTTGTTTTAATGTGAAAATAGGCCAATGTGTACATGGATACCGAGCTTGTGCAATTTTTTGATTTGTTCTTTTTTAACTTACTATTTTTGGTACTAAAATCCCCACTACGCAAAGCCAAAATAACAAGTCAATGAGTTGCACAAACTCGGTAGCCATGTACCGCCAAAAATAGTCAATTTTTGCCAAGGATATCCATAAATATACTTGTACCATCAAAGCCCTTGAGATTTCAATTAATCCTGTTGATGAAACATTGAATGTGTTCTAGTTCCAGGTCGAAATGAAGACTTTTATTTCGACTTAATGAGGGGCACCAATGATTGTGCGATGAAACTTGTTTTGCGCTAGTTGAATTTTCTCAATAAGCTTATCTATGGCATCGGCCCAGGTAGAGGACACATAGATCGGAATCATTCGGATTACAGTAAGATAAAGTGGTTTAAGACATGCCGCAAAACCACCGCTTCGCATCTAAGAAACAAAGCAGTTTTTCTTAAAGAAAAAAAGCAGTTTTTCTTAAGGAAAAAAATACCAAATAATAATCCAAGTTGAAAAGCTTTTGTTTGATACTATTCTCAAAACTTTTATCTTATTCACATAGTAGTGGTAATGTGCACAAGTTTAATATGCTATATAAAGAATAACTGGGAAAATAAAAGTTGAATTGCAAGAGATTAGAAATTTCACTTTTTCAGACTAAAAAAAAAAAAATGAAAGTTTTCAGATTTTAACGATCGCCTTAAAGGGGTATTAATGTTTTTTACGCTCTCGCTGATTGCGCAGTCTAGTCTGTTTTCACACTCACACCTTTTTTCTTTAAGCATCCTTGTCTTTCGACTTACGCTATACACAATTCAACGGCAGAACTACATAAACTTTAAAAGCAGCATAGCAGTAGACGCTTAGAATTCCCCGCTGCAGTATTAAGTGTTGGCTTACATTTTCCTCTCCCCCCCCAGTCTGTTCTCACTTCATCATAGTTTCCTTACTTCTCATAGTTTATAGTTCTCACTTCATCATAGTTCAGTTTCCTTACGAAAATGGTTTACAAAACTTTACTTTGACCTTTTATTGCTAAAGTTTTGTTCGTTTACTTTATTTATTAAATATCACCTTCTTGGCGTTTATGCCAAATAAAATTAGTTTCAACAGCTAAATCTCAAAATATTTAAAAACAGCGTATCTTTAGAATTTCCGGTAGGCAGTCTCGCGTCGTGGAGATAAAAAATGCTTTATTCCGTAGAGTGTACCCACTGCCCGCTTTGAAATGGTCGAATTTGTTAAACGAGAATACGTTAAAATTTTACTAAATATGAAATAGATAATAAATGAAATTCGGAATTCAAAGTTCGGGGTTCGAGGTGCCGATGTTAGGGTGGAGGACTACATTATTCAGAATGTGATGGCTCTATGAAGCTTTTTTTTTCACAATACAAGTAACATACATATTTCATACAGATTGCTCATTATTTAATTTCTTTAAGTATAGTACAGAGCGACAAAACTTCGTCCCAACAATTTGAAAAGTCACACAACGTATTTAAGCTTTTCGACATAAAATGCAGTTTTGAGACTGATATGCCATTCGGGAATAAAGAGCTGTTCTCACTGGGGTTTATCAGAGCTAACCGAATCGGTTTCATGTGTGGACTAGCTCCGTTATGCCTGCACTTCAGATTTTTCATCTTGCTGCCCTATTCAAGTATACAACTCGTATTTAAATATATAAACGTGACATAATTATGTATCTATTATAATTTTATTGCAATCACGTATTCAAGTATATAACTAGTATTTAAATGTATAACGGTGTCCATAACATAATTATGTATCTATTATAACAACGCATGTATGTACTCAAATAACGCAAGCCCCAAATAATGAATGAAAACAGGTCTAATATATTTCTTAGCGTAACCAAGCTCTCAAGTACATAACTAATGCATTCATGTAACTTTACAGTGTATCTAAGGTGTTATTGTATTTTTATGATGGATTCTCATGCATTTAAGAATTATTATTATTATTATTATTATTATTATTATTATTATTATTATTATTATTATTATTATTATTATTAATGTTGTGCTGTGACTCGGGAGCTGCCGGTTCAAGATAGTGGAGGGCGTGGGACATATACCTGGTTACCTTTCTTAGACATGAGGTGCCCCGTCCTCCGTCACCTGTCTTACTGCCCTAAGAGAAAAAATTGCTTTCGGAGATGGGTCGGCTACGTCAGTTGTCTCCGTTAGCTCAGATTAACCCCAGTGAGAACGGCCCTCAACGTCCCTTTTAGTCTAAAAATGTTTCGCTTTTTATTACTCGAGCAAAGGAATTATTTCGAGTGTGTAATTTTTTGAGTCAATGGAAGACAGAAGATTAGCAGATACACATATATTAATTTATTTTTGTAATTTTAGCTACTGTTATTTAATGTGTGATTTAACAATATTTACATATTCCCGACTGCGTACAGTTCAATTACTTTCTGTTGAGGATCTCCTAGTTAGAAAGTCGCCCAGGAGAGCATCCCTTGCCTTAAGCAGATAGCCCTAGAGGTTTTGTCGTTATCACATAAACCAAACTAAACTAAACAAGCTTGCCCAAGTACTGTAACACCACTTAATTTGGAGAACTAATTCCTTCATCATCAGCAGCACTGGCAGGACAGCCCCTTGTAAACCCTGACCTTTTCTAGAACTGTCCCGTTCCACCCTCCTTTCAGGAATAAATTCATTCGTTATATAAATTAAATCAGCATTCAAAACAAACATAGACTTCAGAACAGGAAAGATAATTATGATTTATATTACTCTTCGATGCGAGTCAATTGAAAACCACAAGTTTGATAGTTGTACATTCACTGATTTAGTTTTGCAAATTAAAAAAAATTTAATGGATAATTTGGCGGTATTTATTAGATTCCAGTTCATGTGCAATCATAATACGTATTGTGTTTGCCATTGATAATCGACACATGCAAGCAGAATAATTCTTTATTTTAAATGTAAAAATTCCTTAATTTTAATGCAAAACCTCTGTGTATATGAAAAAAAAAAAATGGATCGGAATTGCTGTTCATTAAAATGTAAAGTTTGATGACAAATAAAGACGTATTAATATTTAATATTTAATTACGTGTTCGTTTGCTGTTATTAAAATGTCGATAATATATTTTTTCTCATTTTAAGGAATATTGGTGTAAATCCACTGCTCCCCAATGTATCTCGAAATTCAATATTTAACGCCCTGTCTAATGGTGCACATTAGGGATGGACAAATGTTTTTAATCGCTGGCCAAAAACGTCTTAGTGCATCATGCATTAAAGCCATGTATTACGAAGCGATTAACACTACGAATGCGTAGTTCGAAAGGGTTATAATACTCCGGGTTGTAATTCATGCATGAATTTCAATTAGTAGGGACAGAAATGCAATATCTCGTAGAGGATACGTCAAATTGGTGAGTGAGGTACATCCAATATCCTTCCAGTTATGCGAGCACTGCTACTTCCCGTGCATGATTCCAGCGTTATACCATTCACAAGTTCTTTCTACCTCAGTAATTCGTCCCTTCGCCAACGAGAGTTCAAAATTCTCCTTTTATGCTCATTTGTTTACACATAATAAACCTGGGTCTGATCGGTTATAAGCCCGAATTCGTACGGTATGTACATCAGACATTGTGCACATTGTGCAAGCGTTAAACCAAAACAAACGTAAAAATTCTACTAAAGAAAAGTAAATATGAATGATAAGTAGAAAACAAAATCATAACATGATCTATAATTACTACTCACCTGCGATCTGGAGGATAAAAATCGATGTTCTTGAAATGGCGAGTCGTCAGAAATGAAAGTACTTGCGATGCTTTTACAGGGCCTGTGTTAGCAAAGTCCAGACGTCAATAGTTGTAGGAATTGTAGTGATATCTATCCAATTCTCATTACCCAAATCACATTTTCCCTCCGGGGGTGACTCAAGAGAGTTCCTGGGATGTACTGGCTAGGATCTGTACTTAAGTAGTGTCAACCACTGGAGTATATAAATTGGCTTCACAGGACTAGAGCCCTGTTTCATTTCTTTAGCAGGTTCAGGCTTGGCAGGGACAGTGCTGGTACTGTTGTGTCTGTTCTTTTCACTGTTGTGGAGCTATATAGTAGGAGATTGCCGACCTAGCCAGCGGGGATTTGGCCCTCAGAGTCCTAGTGGAGGGACTGACAGAATGGACAAGGCACCAAGTCCAAAATTCGAAGCCGATGAAGTGGGGGCAGAGGCAGAGAAATCACAACGTTCTTTTTCGTATTAAGTACTTACAAACATTACCTTGTCCAAGGCTTTATATAAAGCCGATTATGAACTGTGGGCTTCTCAGACCGTCCTCGAAGGGTTCTCAGAAGCTTGGATATATGACCTCGTATGGCAGGCCCTAGAGGTTCCCGAGACGGGGGTCCTCTTTTTTGCGTTCTGTAAATATGACATTAAATATTCTCACTGCATTGATGAAAAATTAAACAGACATAATGCAGAACAAAATTTAATCTTTATTTCAGGACCAGATGTGTCCTGTCTCTCGGCAGACGGTCTCTATTCTCCCTCTGCGCTTCTACGAAACTCCTCTTTGAGCTTGCAGTATTTATCGACAGACACGAGGGGAGGACATGATTCAATGTTTGTGTTAATGGTGCAAACTCCTCCGAAAGATTTATTTTAACTGGCATTCCACAAAGTTCGGTCCTAGGACCAATTTTGTAACATACGCAAATGTGAATCATGCTGTCGGCAAACTTCAAAACTTTATTCCCCACATTGACAAATGGTATGCACAGTAGAAAGTTCAATTCAATGCTTCCAAATCACAACTTCTGATTATTCCGAAACGAAAAGGGAACGTCCGCTCAAAAACGGACTTTCGTTTTTCAATGAACACGTACCTGTCGTCTCTCATGAAAAATACCTTGGAATATTGTTTAACGATCGCCTCACGACGTTAACAACGTAAGAGACAGGGCTCTAAAAATCATTAAGTGTCTTTATACCACCATTGAAAAATACTCTTCACTAGGTTTGGGTAAGAAGAGACTCATTATCTTTCTGTTATTAGACCAAAAATGACCAGGTACTTTATAAACTATAAGTTGTGCAGAGAAGATACCTGCCTATTATCACAGAGGCCTACATTTTTTGTAAGGAATAGGTGTCTTCATGATAACCTCAAAGTATAACTCCTTGTGAAATTCTTACACAAGATTAAGTAGATATAAAAACATTTATTTAAGAGGAATTATATGTTTTATCTCGGTGTGGAAGAATCATTGACATACAACATTGTCAGAATACGCTGCATGTAACTGAATTACACGTTCCGGAAAAAGAAGGAATGCCAAGAGCACCAATGGTTGATGCTACTGTTGGCAAAATACAATTACCTTTCAGAAAATCTCTAACACAGAGTTTTTTAAACTTTTTGGAGAGAGGACCCATGATATTTGAGAAAACTGTTTGGAACTCCATAAGCATTGCGCAAATCAGACACACCGCCTGAGTGAAACTATCTGTTTCTTTACTTGTACTGTAACATTCTAATGCAGTTTTAGGTCAGTAACTTAAAATTTGGATTTTAAGACATAGAACAATGTGAAAATTTTAAATAAGCAACAAACTGAAAAATATAATACATTAATAAAAGTAAATTCAATCACTTGGGTAAATTCAAACATTAACATTATGTTTGTATTGGGAATACCACAAAATCTTGACTTTGACCATGTGCGGAAAAATGTAATTGCTGAATAAATCGCCAAAACCACTCTATCTGTGCTTACATTCAGAAGGTGTTAAATTATTGGAATACAATCCTAATCTATCTTCAATAACATGCTTTTATAGTACGGCTTCAATAGCTATTTCTGAAGCTTCGATATGTAAGGGAAGTTTTGAACAGGATGCGCCAACATAGTAGAATAATAGCTTGCAGGTCTGAATGCATCTTTCTTTTTATGATCCCCTGTAATTTCCGACTTGTCCTTCTTAACCCTTTCATCTCCCAAATCTTAAGAACAACTTTCATCTGAGCTGCATTTCGTATGAAAAATTGTAGACGTTAAGCTTTGCAGAAATCGCCTTATATCCTCTACAGTTTTAGGTAACAGATATTCGGTTAAATCTTTAATCCTTCCTGGTAATGGGAATATACCCTCCCATGAAACTAGAAAATCTAGAAATCGGTTATCTTTTTCACCAAGAACTTACTTAGCTAAATTAACTTTTAAGTGCATAGCTCTTAATCTGTGGTTAAGAGCACGTTCGAAAATTTTTTCCGATTACCGGAAATGTCTATAGCTAAAAGTTTCATATGAATTTTTTCCAGGTTTTAGGATCGTAATTATTATAGTATAATTATTATACATCGATAAAGTGCAGATCGATTTATCACATCAGAATTAGTTATCTGTACTATCTAGGGACATGTAGTTTACTCGTAAGTCACACCCCTAAAAGATTAATATAAATCCATTAAAAGTGAATATATCCGCCTGCCTAAAAGGAAATCTTACAAATGCTTTGCTTCTCTATCTAAAGAAATGTTTAATGTCCTGATAATTACCATTTTTTAAATTAAGCATTTATCTCTGTTGAATTAAAAACATGGGTCTGATAACCTTTAACTAGCTTTTGAGGAATGTGAAGAGAGCTCACGGATGTTGCACAGACCAACAACTAGCAAACCTACTTTCAGTTTTTTTTTTTTTTTACTTTCATTTGGGTTGGCTATTTAGCCATAGCTGTTTTGATAACATACTTCGATTCGAAGAAGATTGCATCTTAAAAACAGTATAATCCAATATTTATAATGAAAAATTATTATTGATTTTTATCCATTAGTTTCTTCTTATATAAATGTGTTATAAACATTTTAAGTACATTTTCCTAACATACAGCAGTACAATGTCTATGCATTCTTTTCAAGAATACTGCTTTACTAATTTCAGGTGGAGCGGTGGCTTTGAAGTAGGTTGAATGTAATTCTTTTCAATTATTTTTTTATCGTAGGTATGTTTGTGAACATGACATTGCCGCAAAATTTTTCTGTAATTCAGTCGAAATTTTGATTTCATACGTGTGAAAGGTTTCTATCATTAAACCTTTCCGGCTTAGACATCAATGTTCCGATCGTTGTGTACGTTCACTAGCAACAGTTTTGCGTCGTTCTCATTCTACCGCGTTGCTTTCCCTCACGGCTGATTTTTATAAGGTCACCGAATCCTAATTAATTCAATTCGCTTAAAGAACAACATCTGTTAATTTAGTTCTACTGTTAAATTCATAAGCCATTATCTTTTAAAATTTTCTTTTAATTTAAATTCATTGTCAACCGCATGAGGCTTTTTAATTTGTCATGGAAAACGCACGCTTTAATTCTTCGCGATGTAAAATTGTAGATGAATTTATTGAATCACTTATTCCCTTTAAACTATGTGATAAATAATTTTCCTTCTTTTATTGCATTAGTTACCAGATCAATTTTATAAAAAGCTGCATAAAAACGTTTTCTTAATTTATTAAATTTCAAGCCTCTCCATTTTTTTTTTAGCAGACGACGATCTCTCGCAAAGTACACCATTTTGTCCATATTAATTTACGTTTATTTAGGGCAATTTATAATTCAGAAATATATCCTTCGCACCTGGTTTCCTCTTCATTGAAATTATCTCCAGTAATTCCTCAATTACCTGAAACTCATATGTAGCACGTCTAACTTCTTATTTATTATTTAGCGACGCTAATGCTGGAAATAATCTTTTCCTTTCTACACTTGCTAGAGTGAATTAATATATGCACCACTCATTCCGATGTTTGATTTCCACGATTTTAATTTATTTTATTTTCTGAGCGAAATTAAAAATATTTTGAATATCAGATTCAGCGATTTATATGCAAATATTTATGTACTTTTTCTTCTCACGTACGCCACATACAGTTCAAAAAGAAATTCCCAAAACTGTTTAAAGGGGCATAGAAACATATGATTAGAATTCATGATGCGATGTTAAGGGTTAATACACATTTTTATATTTTTCCAGTCTTTCCTCAGTTCATCATATTAATACTCAGTTTTCTTAGCAAGATGGCTAAAACTTTTTGTCTCTTTATTATTCACTTTTTGTGTGTTAGCTTTATTTATTAAATATCTCATTCTCCGCGCTTACGAAATATAAAATTTATTTCAACCAAAAAATCACAATACAGATATTTTGACATCTTTAGAATTCTCGATAGTGTATTAGAGTTTGCCACACACATTTTGCGTTTATTAATTTTATACATTCGACGAAAAGGAGCTTGAAATTTCGGTTTGCGAGACAACTAGTTCCTTTATTTTAGGAATTCTTCTAAAAAGAGTGAATTCTTAGAAGTTTTGAAGAGCTCATTAGAAATAAAGAACTTAAAAGCTCATTCAGAAATAAAATATTTGCAGAATACTTTTAGAGCTCACTAATCATAAAGGAAAGAAAAATATTCTCCTAGATATTTCAAATTCACTGAAGTCATTAAAGCAGCAATAGAATGCTTCTGCATTCTGGATACTGCTGCTAATTCATAAAGAAAGTGAAATGTGATTTTCGGTAACTACTGCCTCTTGGATATAGAAACATTGAAAAATGTTTTAAGACATCTCGAAATAACTTTGAACAAGATTTTATAAACAACATTTGAAGGGAGCAAGATTTGATAAAATGCCATAAAATATGTTAATGCCAGATGAAAAAAATCGAACATACATGCACATATGCAATAGCACATGGAAACAATTCCGACAAATCTGCAAAAGAACTCAATATGAACTGAAATAAGAACTTAAGTACTGTAACGAAATTAAAGTAAAGCTTATAACGTAAGGAAGGTACTTGAATGATGACATGTAAGGAAGGTATAATACTTGAATAAGAAAGAGTGATAAATTTATAAGAAACAAACATTTTAATTATTCGCTGTTTTAGCAGCACACACTGGAAATTTAGGCCAACAAGAGTAATAGAAGTTTCATAACGGCTGTTAATATGTTTTAAAGTGTAACGTTTCGTTGTTGTCTATTGGATAATCGTCCTCGGTTCAATTATCTACTTTGTACAATCTACTACTATGTACGAGTTTTGCTAACAAGCACACTGTAAAAAAAAAGTTCGCTCTTTACAGGCAAAAGTTTTGTAAAGTTTCAGAAATCAAAAAGTTACAGAAGAATTTCCTGTAATGGTAACAGGTTGAAAGCAAACTGTAGCGGTAACAGCAGATTTGCTTGTAACATTACAGATAATGTTTCAGTAGCCGCGCGGAAGAATCACGTGACTGACTGGAAATTAGCCAATCAGGAGAAAAGTGTTTGAAAGCTAGTTGCAGAAAAAAACATGGCTGAATGCATGTTGGTTGTATAGCGCAGGTAAGTAAGAAAATGTTTACAATTACTACTTGAAATATTTTTTGTTCATTTTATGCAGATTATTCTCATGCACTTTGCACTGTTTTATGTAGTGAGTAAGTATTCAAACGTATAAGCTTTGCGATTAATTAATATCAGTGTTCGTAATGTCTAATGAGTTGAAAGAGTGCAAAATATTTATTCCAAATGCAGATCTAATAGTAGTATTTTGTCATTGTTCATCCGATAAATTACGCCTTCAACTGCCCTTATTATTATTTAAAACTAATTATTCCAAAATTTAATCACTGTTTGTGGTATATAATTGAAATGGTAATGTGGTTGTTGAAAACAAAACTAATCATTTTAGCGTTCTTTTCCAATCGTCTGACCAAAGAAAGTTTGACATCTTTTTCCCGGCAGGCCTTGCGAGAAACGTTTATATAAACATTTAGAATTCTGAATGTAATGTATATATTTTTTTGCTTACTAGGTTTAGTTTATTCTTTTTCTAGGATTATCTAATTAGTTAAACCTGGTTTATAATTCAGTCTAATATGTTTATGTACGAGTGTGTTATGAAGTAAAATTACAAAAACTTGAACAACGCGGTCGAGAATCTCGTTTATTCCTTTAGTGTAATAATATTTTTTTCAGTGGTATTAATTCTTACGAAAATATTATAATTCCAAAATGAAGTAATTATAATTAAGACACAATAACACGCCGAATAAATACTAATTCAGAAGTCAAACAACAAAAATCAGCGTTATACCTACAAAATTTTCACAGGACTAGTTTCGATGGTTTTACCGAACCATCAACTTCAGCTGCAAAACCGCAAATGAACAAGATAGGAAATAATGATTAGATAAGATAAGAAAGCCTGGACAAGAATAAGCAAGTGGCGCCATCTGTTGGCGAAACCAGAACTAAAACATAATTTCTCTAGAAGCCGAAGGCAAATTTGGATTGGAATTAGGATCGTTAACTAGAACAGAAAGATTTTTATGAATGTGAAATGCCTCTAGAAAATCCAGTTCTCCAATGGAAGATGTTTTTTGAATAATTTTGGCAGCAGAAAAATTGAAAGTGTGATTTTCGGACCAACAATGTTGAGCAACAGAAGACTTCTGTGTTTCCTTTTTTCTAACATAAGCCTCATGTTCTTTGACGCGAAATTTTAAGGCTCTCTTAGTTTGGCTAATGTAAATTAAACCACACTGGCAAGGAATCCTATAAATACCCCAGGAATTCATATCCGGAATGGGGTCCTTGAGTATAGAAGTTGGAATTTTATTGATGGGAGAATAAACAACCCGAAAGTTAAATTTCTGCAAAATATATGCAACTTTATAGCTAATTGATGGAAAGAAGGGAATGACAACAGAATTTTTATAATCTCCTAAAATAAGAGTGTGGCTTTTAGTGTGTTCAGATGAGAATTTTTTAACTGCTTGATTAATAATGTTGGGTGAAAAGCCCCTGTCAATAGCTATTGCTTTTAAATAATTTAGTTCTTCATCAAGGGCTAATTTGGAGGAGCAAACTTGAAGAGCACGGAAAACATAGGAATAAAATGAAGCTAACTTTTGTTTAGTCGGATGACATGATTTAAAGTGTGGTGGAAGGCAAACCGATGAAGGTTTACGGTAAACTGTAGTACTGAAGTTGGATGTGTTACGTGTGACCAGAATGTCGAGAAACGGAAGAGAATTGCAAGTCTCAAGTTCAAAAGTGAACTGAATAGCAGGATCAATAGAATTCATTGTTGAAAGAACTTTATTTAAATCATCTTTATTACCTTCAAACAGGGTAAAAGTATCGTCTACGTAGCGGAACCATGCCGGGAAGTTTAAAGTTTCAAACAATTTTGATTCATAATAATGCATGTAGATATCAGCCAGGATGGGACTGAGGGGGCTTCCCATGGCTAATCCCTCAGTTTGCTTGTAATATTTATTTTGGAAAACAAAATGTGTTTGTTTCAAACAGAGTTGAGTGAGAGAAATTAGCTCATCAATTTCGATGCAAGAGAAATGAAATTCGCGAAGTCTGGTTTCTAGACATCTTAATGCACCCTCCACTGGGACATTGGTGAATAATGATTTTACATCAAAAGAAACCATGAGTAAATTACGAGGAGAAATGTTTTTAACCTTTTTTACAAACTCTATTGAATTTTTTATGGTGTAAATGTTATTGTCTAATAGAGTGGAAAATCTAGAAACTAAATATTTAGCTAATGGATACGAGGCAGTACCTAAATTTGATACAATAGGGCGGAAAGGAATACCACTTTTATGAATTTTGGGAAGAGCATATAATCTGGCACAATTCGCAACAGATGGGATAAGCGAATGTTTTAAGTTGCTTGAAATGATTTGCGAAGATTTGATCGCAGTTTTTATTTTGGATAAGTCCGAAGGTGAAGGAATTTTAGGGATCGGATTATATGGTCCTTCGTTTAAGAGTTTAGTGACACCATCGATGTAAGTGTTCTTATCCATGACGACTATCTGGCCACCTTTGTCGGCCTTTGAAATGACAATATCCGGGTTAGAATGAATCTCGCGCATTGTAGCTCTTTCTCTCGCAGTTAGATTTGGTTTCAAAGGTTTATTATTGAATTTCACATTATGAGCGATAAGATGCCTAATCATTTCTTTCTGTGAATCTGAAACTTTACTGAACTTGAAAGCATTTTCGATAGGAGCCAAAATCTTTGGAATCGAGGGTTTACAGGTTTGTGAGAAGTTAAAATTATATTTTAGAATTCTCTCTTGTTCTTCTGAAACACTAACATTAGAAATATTAACTATTGGCTTGATGTTTACAATGGGAAGATTTTTTTAACTACTTGAACTGGAAGACTGTAAAAGAAGTTTTTCGAATTTAACTGCAAGGGTGTTTTTATGACGGTTAACTGCATTCTCCGTTCTAGACCATGACTTTTGTTCAAGGGCAGTGAATTTTGGATATGATTTAGCGAGTTCCAGATGAATCTTATAGAGTTCATGTTCAATTTTGGACAATTGTTGACGTGTATCCCTTATCACGGACCGAAGTAAGGCAAGCTTGCAATTTAACAGAATTCTTGAAACGCGACTCGAAGGTTTTTGATTAGATTTGATTTGAATAGAATTGGGGATCAATTTTTGATGATTCAGGAATTTTTGTCGTTTCAGGCGTAATTTAGTGAAACGATTAACGGATGAAGGCATGATAAACAGTGCAAAAATCAAACTAAATTAACTGAGCAATAATAAAGTACACACAAAACACAGAAAAATCCCTCACTGAAATGAATAGAAAACAAAACGTTTGTAAGCAAAATGCATGAAATCAGACAAGCAAAGCACAATATCTAATTGTACAAAACATAAACATAACTTGAAAATTGCAAAAATGTACTCACCGAAACTCCTACAATCACAAAATGGCGGCCACACCACGTGCAAAAAAGAAAGCAAAATGTAAGCCTGTTTGGGGCTTCTATAATTAAGAAGTAATTGTATTGAATTGTATTGTAATTGTATTGAAGTATTGTAATTGTATTGAAGTATTGTAATTGTATTGAAGTATTGTAATTGTATTGTATGAAGTAATTATATTGATTAAAAATATGCCGTATCATACTTTTCGTAATGTTTTGTTTTACTAACTAGATGCAACTTAATTATTCCATATATTTTAATATACCAATATCAACAGGGGAAAAATGGAAATGACCTAAAATATTTTTCTAACAATTCGTTAAACTAATTATAAAACAAAACTAAAATTTTGTGCATTATTTCCAAAAATATCATTTCATTAATATTTTATAAATGACAAAATATATTATATTGTATATATAACTACCATTGCATACTTATAAGTTTTTAAAAAACATTTAATGTAGAATTTATGTTGATTTTATTTTGCCCAGTTTTAATACAGTTTTGAAGTATGATAGTCTTGTTACTAGGATAGCATGAATCTGCTAATACAAGTTTGATACATTTTTTGACAAATGTTTCTCTTATTCATGTAATATAATATATAAATCATAAAATAAGTTTTCTTAAAAATAAATTATTATTGCTTATTGGAATTTAAAACAATTCTGTATCTGTATGTTGTATTAAAAATAAAATAATAATGAATTTTTAATGAAGCATTGATTTTAGCATTAACAATATGTGTATATATATATATATATATATATATACATGAATAAATGGAAATGCAAGCTACTTTTCCTTACAAAACCGCCTATGAATATATACTTTCCTTTAGATTGATAGCCTTTGCATACTTTGCCATATTCTATCAATCCAAATGATGCAAATATGCAGAAAATTTTACTTTCTTTGAAAGTTAATACCGGAAATAAAATTCAGTGCATTTGTAAACTACATTAGTTCTCTTATAGCTTGGTATTTAATTGCCCAATGATTTACTAGTCCAAACTAAGGCAGAATTCAGATATCGTTCAAATAAAAGAAAATTAATAAGGTCTGATTTTTAGACCTATATATGAAGATTTATTTTTTTTAAATATTATTTTAAGTCAACCAAATTAATTTCAAATTTAAGTAAGTATTCATGCCTTTCAGTAGCATTATTTTTGATATCTTAAATTAAATAACTGAATGCAATATTTCTTGTTAATAAAAGAAAAGCAATGTTATGAAAGACTAGCGAAACACATTTGCAAGTTCTAATTACGAAAGGTCCCATGCTTTAAGGGGTCATTTTTAAAAATACTTTTATAAATTTTTAAAATTTAATTATAAATTTTTATAAATTTTTAAAAAAATATTTAACGTGAAACTTCCAAACTTCACACATGTGGAATATTAATTCTATATATTTTATCTCATTCTTATTTTATTATTTAATTTCATAGCATTTTGTGTGACACTAGTAGTAATTATTAATTAAATTTTATGCTTTTCTGATCTATGTTTTGATTTTATTATTAATTACGTTAGTTTACATAAGATTTAAAATTATGTAAGGTACAAAAACCTTCTGCATCTATTAATATATGCTGAAGTGAATGAAATTATGCCAGTGAAATTTTTTAAAATCAAAAACAAATTTCTGTGGAAAATTAAAGTTATAAATTCTAAATGCAAACAAAGGAGTGAATTTAAAAGTTATCAAATAAGCCAAAGTGTTGGTCATATTTTCAGTTTTGCAGAAGAATTTTTATACTTTGCAGAATGGGAATATGATGTTTGGTTTTGTTAGTATTAATTATTACAACTGAATTATTGCAACTTACATTGCAACACGTAATTTAGCTTAAAATTTATTTGAACTTAATTTTCTAATTTATTTTGATCATGTATATTTCATGTGTCATAAGTCTTTGAAATGAACTTAATTCTATTTATTTACACAATTTTTTTAAAGAAGAAAAAGTCACATTTGTTTTGCTTAGTTGCACACGAAGATACATGTCTATATAGAGAGAGAGAAAGAGGAGTTATGTTTACTTCCAGACTATTTTCCTCCTTTTATATTATTATAGTCTGAAAATCAAGGGGGAAATTAAGCAATCAATTTAATTTTGAAGGATGTGATTACAATAAGATCATAACCAATCAAAAATATTCATGAATGAACTACTGGTAACTATCATAGTATTATTATTTAAAAGAAACCTACATTCCAATAAGAACGCTTAGTAACATAACCATTTAAGTTATCTAATAAAAGTAATTTTCATTCCTACTTCCCTATACATTGAATTTCACTCTTAGTATTGCCCACTGCTACTCCCTAGACCTCAAAGCATTTAATGCATCTGGAACTGCAATTTGTGTCTTTTTCTACAGCATGCAAGTTATCACCGTTTAGTTTGTACTGCCACGAGCAATGATCTTCAGAATTATCGTATTGCGTTGCATATTCCACCCCACCCAGCTTTAGAACCAGATTCTGAAAATTAAAAAAATATTTACATAATTTTCCCCCTTTTAATGCATTCAGAAAATGAATATTCCAAGATTTTAAAATGGATTTATCAACATAATGATTGTTTTCGTCATACTAACAAAGGCAAACTTTTGCACACTTAAGGCCCCGTTGAATCTTTCTCTTCTAACTGTTGAATATTATGTCAGCCTAATACAAACAATGATCTATGATAGTGAAAGCAAATACCAACTGCCATTCACTGTGCAATTTTCCATATCATCTGAATGTTCACCCTAGCAAGCATCGGACCACAACCTTCTCTAATTATTTATGTATGATCTGAGGCCTAAGGATTTGCAAGAAAAACAATGAGAATGACAGAAGTTCAAATTATAAAGAAGAAATGAGATAACTTATTAGATGTTGCAATTATGTGTATTCTTATTGAAATAGAGGTTTCTTTTAAATAAATAATATTGTGATAGTAGTAGTTTATCCATGATTACTTTTCATTTGTTATATTCCTACTGTGACTGTGTCCTTTGGAAATTAAATTATTCGTTTAATTTTTCCCTCTTAATTTTCGGAAGATAAAATTAGTAAAAACAAGTGGGAATATGGCATCAAAAGCATTAGATATCCCCATTTTCTTGAAGCTGTTCACTATTATTGTTTCATCAATGATAGGCCATGCATCCAAAATCCACTAGCAAATCAGTTAGTAAGATGAAAGTGACCACTATGCGGACAAAACATTTAGGGTAACTTGTTTTGTGAGCGCCTTAAGGAAGACAAACATTACCTAAATCTTTAAAACATATTCAGAATCCTGGCTAAAAGAAAGCTAGGGGGAAAATGTTGTCCGAGTCCCAGTGATTCCTTTGGACGAATATGTAATATTGTGTTAGAAATTTAAGGTAATAAATATAATATTTTTCGAATGCTAAAACAGTTCGAGAAATTTATTCAAGTTCTGAATTCTGAATATAAGTATACTGTATATTATATTTAATAACTATGGTGGCTTCATTTATGAAAATATTTGAATATTGGCTGTTTTTGTACAATGAACCTTCTCTAAGCTACGTGATTCCTGAAAATTTTGATCTTTAAATGATAGTAGGCATCCTAGAGAAGTTATGTTTACTAATTAGTTATTTTATGAGGGATGCTGATTAAATTTAAAAAGTGATTGACTGAGGTAGCTTGTCGTAATGAGACGGTTCACTGTAATCCAATTTTTTAAAGAATTTAAGCTGTTCTTAATTAATTAAGATATTATAAAGAAATATGATTAAAAGTGTTATATAAGCACATGTTTAAAACATCTATTAAAATAATTTTTATAAGCTTTTTAAGAGCATGATTATGATTTTAAAAGAAATGTTTTTTTCGTTATTTAGGAGACATGGTTTACAAAGAGGAGAAAAACCATTCATTTTTTCCAAGCAGTCGAAACGAATTTTTATGAAATATTTATTAAATTATGTTATTTTTTAATTAATTCTTTTTTTCAGGTTTTATGTAAAGTTTATGAATTAAGTAATAAATTATTTTTACTTCTGTATTTTAATTTGTATATTATTTGCTTCATAGTGTTTCACGATAAAATTATAAATTCAATAAACTTCTTAATTAACATGCTGTAATATAGAGAGAGCATAAAGTTTGTTTTCTGTTGTCACATGTTTATTTCACAATTTTGTATGCGAATCTCGAAATTTATAATATTTAGGAATACTTTTTTAGTATCACTTTCGAAATGGTAAATATTAAGCTTAGATTTATTACATACTATGTTTGTAAAAAATTACAGGTAAAATTAAAATGCATTAAATTTTAAGCTAAACTGAAGTATTAATTTTAGAAATAAATTTCTTAAAGGCATAATTGTATTAAGAATTTTAAGGGAAAGAAGGCTTTAAAAATTAAGGTCAGTTGGCAAAGTTTTATGCTTATTCAAAAAGCATGACATTAGGTTTTTAATGAAAGACTTCTATCTGTTAATGCAAAGGAAATTATTTGAAGGTAAGTAAAAAAGTTATGCATTATTTCAAACAATAGCAGACTGTTGACAAACACTGAGTGCAGATAAGAATAAAAAAATTAGTTAGACGTTGTAATTCAAGCGTATGAACAAAATTTGAATTCTTTGTAGTAACAAAATGAAGTTCATTGCTATGTTGAATTCTTTAATTTACTGAAAATGTCATTTTTTAGAAGGAGAGAATATATTTTTGAAATATGAAGAACAGCTGTTCTGAGTTCTTCATAGAAATATTTTACAAAATGTCTTTTACTGTAATAATATGATCATATCAACATGCAACACGTTTACTCATATAAGTTAAATCTAAAGCAACATGTGTCTATTTTAGCTAAAATTACTAAAAAGAAAGTTCTAGAACATATCTTATTAACTGACACTAACATGCAAATAAAACATACTATTTTTTTCAGCTATTTTACAGAGCAAATATTAGGAGTAGCATATCAATTTGAACTTTTAAATTAATCAAAATGATAATATGAAAGGCCTTTCAATAATATCAGACATAAGTTTCTCTTCATAAAACAAAAATACTCTGCAACAGACTAATGTTACTTTTTGAAAAAAGAACATTGCTGTTGAAAGCACATCTTTTAAATTAATGCTATTCTGAGGTCAAATTGACTAATTCAAAAAGCCAAACTATTATGCTTCACTTGCATATATCTGTATAATGATATACACATGAAGATATTGTTTTACTCAAAACATCTTGATTTCAATATATTTTATTATACTAAGCATCATTTTAGACAAAAAAAATCTACTACTTTTATAAGCATATCCTTTAGTATTATCTATGAAAAATATATTCTACACACATAATTACTTAATGGGATATTAGAAGGAAATAATCTGAAACCTTTACAGATACAACCATTGGAATTTTACGTAAGAAAAGTATCTTCTACTCACATAATAACTTTCTATAATAATACAAGTAAATAACCTGTAACGGTTACAGATATATCTGTTGAGATTTTACATGAGAAAAACATGTTCTTTCTACATAATTATTTGCTGTAATATTACACGCAAATAATCTGTAACCATTACAGATATATCGTTTGGGATTTTACATGAGAAAAACATGTTCTTTTTACATAATTATTTGCTGTAATATTACACGCAAATAATCTGTAACCATTACAGATATATCGTTTGGGAATTTACATGAGAAAAATATGTTTTACTTACATAACTATATGCTGTGATATTACAAGAACAAGATCTGTAACCATTACAGGCAAAACTCTTGTAATGTTACAAAGAAAACACCTGTTTCTGTTACTCAAATAACCCATGGCATCCCAGTTTCCATGAGTTTTCTTAGTAACTTTACAGATTTTTTTTTTACAGTGCATTTCGAATGCGTTTAAAAAAAAACATCCAATCTTGAGTTTATTATGAAAAAATTGTTATGAAATTTTGTCAGCCAGTTTCGTCTTATGCAAATGGGATATAAAAGTTTAAATATTGCTCTACATGTTAAAATTAAATTACTCTTTGGAAATACCCTGCTTTGCCATTTTTATGTTTAGCGGCTGACTTTGGAATATTTTGTGCAGTACACTTCGCATGTAGAAGTAACTACGATTTACGTTTGAGGGCGGTATTAAGCTAATAGTTCTCAAATGCAGCCTTTGTCATCCCGACATGACATTTTCGCCTAAACCTTCTATTAATACTCTTATTTTGTTTTAACCTATATCTCTTTACGTTTCTGTAACGTATTTTAGAATCCTCTCGTATAAATTATTTTTCGTTAGCTAATTATGTGCTTAAATAGAGTTTTGCGCACGAGGCTAAATGCATTTCCTCAAGTTCAGCTGTACACGTAAAACACTTTAAAAAGTTCGTGCTTTATTCCAAGGTAATAATAAGAATGAGCTTTTCATCTAATGGAAAGCTGCCACATCCCTGAAAGGCAGTAGTTACACTTACCAAATAGCTTTGTTTCTATACTAATGAAAGAATCCAGCATAGTACAGCACCGTTTTATGAAAACTGCAAGCTGTAAACAGATATTGTACCTGTTGGAGGAAACTATAACTCATGAAGCCTTAATGGGAAACCAATTATATTGTCAGTTGCTTACAAAAACCATAATCAAGACTTAGTTTTGAAAAGGCATGCATAAAGTTGAGAGAACGTTAGATGAATGGATATTTATCGGCTCATACGTTTATTACGTTAGCTTTTAGAAATATTACTCTCAGGTATCATTCATGTGTTATAAACTATGATAAAATAAGCACTGTTTAAGTCTCTTACTTAAGAATCAAGGAAAGACAACACTTTCCGTAATTTTTATACTCACTTGCATTATTTCATCCAGACTGAATATCTTTCAACAGCCTTGGAATTTATTCTTACAGCTTGGAAGCGACTATACTTGAGAATCGGAGGATAGGCCTTAACAATATATTATCGATAAAGAAAGGATTAAAATGTAGCAGTCAATGCAAGCCAGATATCAGATGCAGGTTCTATTGCATCTTAACTGGTGTGTCAAAGTTTGCCTGCGGAAAAATAAATGATAAAAAAATAAACCTCATGTGCGCATGTGTAATACAATTCTCGAAATAATAAAATTTAATAATATATCCTTATTCCGAATATGTATACTTCTTTGATTCTTAGACATCTTGAGAACTGACTGGATTGCCTTCTTTAAGACGCAATAAATGCTGTTAGACTGTGTGTATCCTAGTTCTGACACCAAAAATATAGAAAAATGGAAATTAACGGAAGCAAAAAATTTTTTTGTTCTGTGAAATTTCATGTAATGAATGGGATTAAAATTAAACAAATACTGTTACCATAATAATAAAAATGATTTTCGATAAATATAAGCTTCACTTTAAAAATCATAATGAAAAGAATTAGGAATCCACGAAAATTAGTATATATTTGCATTTCGGAAAAGAAGTCTTAAATTGTGACCCCAGAATTTTGAGATGCGAACATACGCCATTGCATAATTCTTCTCCAATAATAATATAAGTTTCTAGTATAATATAAGTTTCCAATAATAATATAAGTTTCTAGGTATTTTAAAGTTGAAAATGGTGAAATGTGTCTTTATTTCACAAAACTAACCCACAAACTAAAGTTCCTCTCAAAATCCTTTAATTTCTCTAAGAAATTCCTTGTAGGCAGATATTTAGTTTAGTTTTGAGAACAGATATGAAAGACATATCGGTAAACTCAGTCGTATGTTATCAACATGAAATGAAGTAAAATAGTATTAATTGCATTTATAAATAACAGGACATTTTTAAAAATCTAGGATAGAAAGATCATGATAATTGCTACTATTTGTTCACTTCTATTCTGTGCTTCTGGTCTTTATTTTATCTGTTAAGCAGCGTCTTAAGATACGATTACCTTCGGGTTTGTTTATAAATTTTCTCAAGTTCGATAGCTTTTTATTACCCCATGAAGTAAATATTCGTTGCAAGCCTCATGTAAAAGCCGACGCACTGAATAAAAATATAACTATGTCATCTAGAACAATCCAACTTTTACTAATTAATATATTTTTTAATTATGAATTTTTAATTTAATTTATTTGAGATCTCGAAGAATATCATTGTTTTTTGTACCTTTAACTTACTCTTAAAATTTAGCAAATGATAGAAATTTCAAACAACTTTTAATTTATGAGAACCTTCATTCATTTTGATAAGTGCCAGTGTATCACATTTCGTTTAGTATCAAATCAAATAAGGACAGAAAGGAGTCGCCGGAAAACCCACGCCAAATTCCGTTTCTGCAGTCAACCCAAACCAAAATAACCAATCTAAAAATTAACAAAACACCAAAAAAATAATAGAGGTAATAATAGTATCTTCTCTTTTTGAGGTTAGAAATTGTATTTTTAAACACGAGCCTAGAAATGCACCTTGACTGGACTCTACCTCCAATTGTATGATCAAAGACATTCCCTATAAATTTGTCTGTTCCAATGATAATGATAACTGCTAATCAACTTTATGTAAAAATTAGCAATTAGCATTATTATTTCCGTAATAATGTTCATTGCGAATAAACTACATTACTATTTTCCAGAAATTCAGAAACGTGAATTAATATTACCTAATGGAAACCTGGTCAATGCAATTAAAATCCTCAAAATTACAGACCTAGTAGACCTGTCTTCGTTATCAAATTATACGAACTTATGTCGCTTGAACATATGGAATGTTTTCCATCGAAAACTAAATACCAATATTGATAAAAAGTTTGAATTCGGAAAACAAATACTGTACAGCTCACCAGCTCTTCGAACAGTGGAGCATATTCATGAAGGCTACGACAATAAATGCTTTAAATTTTAATTTTTGTACATGTATATAAATATATAATATATAAGAAATGTAATTAATTTGTTAATATATAACGAAAGACAAGCAAAATTACACTGTTTGGTGTATGAAAAACCAGATAAAATTATTTTTAAGTTACGCGTTTTTATTTTGGAAGAAGGATGTGAAATTGAATTTTTCGACGTAAATTTTGATTTGAAGAAGTAAAATTTATAATCAAATATAATACAAAAAATTGCTCATCACTAGATTTTTCATAATCCCTTGCCGTATATAAAAATTTTAAATTATTTGTTTTACTAACACGTCCGAAAGACGCATTTTCTTAATGAAACTGCTTTGTCTCTTTAAAGGAAAGTGGTGGTCTGGAACATAGATTAGCTCATTATTTGCTTTCTAGGTAACAAATTGTCTTTAATTAAAAGTGTTCATACTGCGTTTGGCTGCCAAATGTTTCGCGTTACGTTTCGAATCTTTGCTTTGTAACAAGAGTGACGCTTCACTCCATCGATTTGGGTCATACGATGTTAAATTCGCAACTTTGACGTTTGGATGCAGGAATTTTCTGCTGCACAGATGGTGAACAGGATATTGTAAGATTTTAATCATGGTGAGCAAATCTTTCACTGTGACTTAGTAATTCCTCCCATGTTTACATTGGCACTTACTCCAGTATTCAATGATAATTTCTTGGGACAAAACAGCAGCGAGTCTCTAGCTCCTCGCATCTGTGAGAAGAATAAATGGTTTGTTTAGCTGAGGATAGGTAAGGATTCTCCCTGATGTCAAATCTTCATTTAGCTTTCCAAATGCATCCTCACTTTCCTTCTTCCACAAGAATTTTTGCATGCCTCCAGTCAGCTCCTGAAGGTATCTTGCGGCGCAAGAAAAGTCCTTCACAAATACCCTGTATAACGTCAAATACCCCAAGAAACTTCTCAGCTAATGGGCATTTCCCAGGCGTCTCCAATCTTTAACTGCAGGCCCCTTTTCTGAATTCGTAGGTTCACCTTCGGCAGAGACCACATGTCCAAGGTAAGTCACTTCCTGCCTGAATAGTGTGCATTTAGTGACACTTAACTTTAGATTGGCTTCTTTCAGTTTATGAAGCATCTTTCTAAGGTTTTCTAAATGCACTTCAGAACTTCTCCCGACAAAAATAATGTCATCCAGGTATTACTAGACAAGTTTCGTAGGAACGTTCTCTCAGCACTGTCTCCGTGATGCGTTCGATTATTACCAGAGCTTTATATAATCTAGGCAGTGGTTGCCAAACTTTAGAACTTCATGGACCACTAAATGTGTAATTTCTCATTGGCGGATTACATGAATTTGAAAAAAATGGTTAATACATTTATATAATGGTAATCAGAAAAATTTATTTTATTGATGTGAAATGCAGCCATTAAAAGTAGGAAATTTATACAGTAATTATTTTTTAAAGATGAAAAATTTAGATTAATTTAGGTATTACACATATTTGGTGTGGTATTTTTTCCTGTTTGTTTGAAATCACTTTGTGGATTTTTGGTTCTAGTGATCTCACTGCGAGACGATGATCTACTTTCATTTAAGCCGAGACCTGTACCGAGTTTTAACTGCTGTTACAGATGAAAATGTCTTTTCGCACAAATCTGTTATTAAGCAAATTTCCAGTTAACCAAGCTCTTGGATTTCTTTCCCAATATACCTGTAAGACGATTATTTATTTGCGCATATAAGTGCAAGAAGGTTTAAAGATCTATAAATAGGAATGCACTTTGGTAGAAGCAAGTTACTTCTTTATACGCTTCGTGTTCGATTGTAGCATTATTACATTACATAGCGTGAAAAATTGTTCAGATTACGCTTTGCTGTTTTTCTCTTCCATTTGAAGCTGAGCTACGTTTCTAAGGAAACAATTTAAAAATTACTGTTACAAATTATAAGAAAGAAGTCATATTCCCAAGTGAAATGACAAAATGAATGGAATTAATTTAGTAATTATAGTAACAGCAGATAATAACAAAATGCTTATGATTTTAATTGTTTTCATCCGCGTAATTTGATCATGCGGGCGATACATAATCATTCGAACCTGCTGTATTTAAATGTTGTTTTATCATCCATTAAAAAATTCCAAAATCCCGAAAACATCCTAAGACTATTAAATCCTGTTGCTCGTTGACTGCTTTCGAAATCCTGGGAAAATATAAAGAATTATTTATTCTTTTTGCTTTAATATGTGTTTTTACATTTATTGCTGATATTGTTGACATATTATTGATTGTTTTTACATTTATTACTGATTTAGATTACAGAAACAAATAAACTTACACTCGAAGCAAAAATGATAAAAATAATGTGGGAATTTGCTAATTATTTTCTGTTAATTATAATATAGGTTACTCATCTATCCTGTACACACTATTAAAAAGCTGTCCTATTAATTCACATTTTGGTTTAACGGTAGATGCCTTCTTCGAAATTTTGGGAACCTATTTCATATGAATTTTAGTAATTTTAGATTTCCTGAGCAGTCCTTAAATCAATAATGTGGAATTTTTTCATATATGCATACACAGCTTTCATCCGCGACATAAAAAGCAAAAGCTGAATTTTCAGAAGTATTTTCGCCATAAACACTTCATAAGTTTCAAAGCGTTCAGGGAAATAATGCTGTTGTAGTCCATAATACATCTAACATACAACATCACGGTCTTGTACTTTGAATAATTGATATCAAAATTATTCTTACTTGCGAGATGTAAGATGTTTATAAGGACACCGATGTAGTAGGTTGTATTAATAGCAGAATGCCTGAAGTGATAAGGATATTTGCAACAGTCCGTAAGAAAAAATACCTAATGGAAGATTTTAAAAGCAAATGTGTGAAAAGCGAAGAAAAATTTGAAAATTCTTCCCTCAAAAGTCCGAACGGTTGGGAAAAGAATAAATGGCCTATTCTTGTCACACATCTAATAATTCAAAATTACGATTAAACTGCAAAAACATTTTGCGGTGGATAATATGTTAAAATACGGAGCTATAACACTAGAAGATACAAAAGAGTGATTTGCAATATACAGAAAAGCCACCGCTTTGCCTAAAAGTAGCAAAGCAGTTCCTTTAAAAAAGGGACGTCAACGTGGCATAGAAGTCATATGTTTGTGAATAAGTAATTGAAATTTTTATATGAGTTTTATGCAAGAAGAACCTGGTGGACAAGAATTAGATACTAATTTTTTTCATTAATAAGTAGAAAATTGCATCATTTTGTTTTAACATACAATCCGTCTTCGAATCGATGCCCGTTATGCAAAATCCTATAAACAGCACAACCGAAAGCACAATACTTGATGTAAAGCTGAAAATATACATTCAAAGAATATGTATCGTTAAGAAGGAAAACTCCGCAAAAACAGAACTGGCTCCCTCCGAACGAAAAGGAAAACGGTTACGCATGCGTAAAATATCTGTCGTCAAAAAGCGTCGAAGTTCGACGGTCACGTTTATCAAGAGTTTAAAGTTGTGTGACTCCACTTTTTTCCCTCCATATTGACAGAATGTATATGTATGATATAAAATCAGACATCAAACTGCGATATGGATAATGCAAGTTCAACAGTCAGTGAAAGTGAAACTTCCTAATTTTCTTATTCATTTTGCCCCGTGCTCCTCTATTTCCTGTACACATAGCGGAGGAAGAAAATGTCAGCCAGGTCGGGTACATCACAGAAGGGGAAATTCTCGTCAACAGGTTCCGTCGCCAAATCCCTTAAAGAATTTTCTCTCTTTTTTCTAGCGGCGTAGAAGACAAACTGGTTTACAATACGACTATGGAGCCTTTCCTTCATTACATAGACGTTCTTTTATATATGTCCTAGTTGTTGCTGTGCGCAGTACTTGTAAACTCACTTTTGATTCTTTTCAAGATTGCTAAAGGTTTTCAAAGAGGTATTCGAGAGTTATCAAATCCAAATGATTAATTTGGTAAATGTTAATTATTGTAATATATATCTCTTCAGATAGAGAAATAAAACGCTTGTTAGATTTCCTATTAAGCAGGCGGATATATTCAGCTTTAATATTTATCATTAATCTTTAACGATCTCATGTAATTCATATGTCCTGCATGGTACGGATAACTACTTCTAATGTGATAAATTGTTCAATATTTTTTCATTCATTCATGAGAAGCACTGACTTGATTTATGATGTCATTTTGTTATATAATGCAAAATAATATTAGAATTAAATGTAATTTAATGTGTTATTTCCGAAGGTTGAGTAATGTTTTCAATTAACATCAGGGCTTCTATTGCTGTGTCATTTCACGTAGATCTGGGTTTATTAATTGACAAATGTGTTATAAAACTATCTCACTTTCTTTGTCTTTTTATAAAAAAAAAAAATCTGATTTTTTATGTTTTATTGGAACGTTTTAATATAAAACTAATTTATTTTCTTGCACATACAGCAAAGTTTAATGCATTCAATAATAGTTTCGATTTTCTTAATTTATGTTCTAGCAATATTCATCTTATCATGTAATTTCTTAAGGGCTTGTTCTAAAAATATAAATTGACATACTGATTTCGTAGGTTTATAATCTAAAATTTCGTTCACGTTAGTTACTAACGGTAGGATACGAACTGCGCGACATTTAATTGAAGACCTCCTTCTTATCTAATCCACGAATTGTGTAGAGTTTTCTTGTCCCCTCTTTCTAAACTGAATGCTCAAGAATATGGTTGCTACAAAATGTCGTTTATAGCCATTGATGAGGCATTTTATAGAGACTACAAGCCTCTACTTTTTTTATCAGATATTGTAAAAACTGAGCATACAAAACAAATATTAATTTAAAATCTGGCGTGCGCTAAAGTAAAAATGAATATCTTTTACACTCATTTAAAAGTCTTAAAATAATAAGGAGCCAGGTATTTTTTATTCTCTATAAGAATTAAAAACTTTCCATGTTGTAGATTTTAACTACTGATATATATATATGTATCAGTTTTGAATAATAAAATTAACAGATTAATGACATACATAAAACTGATATATAATCAACCTATCAAATGTCGGACTTGTAGCGCACCTTAAATAAGTTTTCTTGTCTAGATGAATATTAACAAATCTTCTTAGATAGTAGAATGGTTTTAACTTTCAAATTTACTCATTTAGGTAAACAGTTCTAATTTAATTAAAAAATATTCGGCTAATCTTTGGAATATGGTAACAGGTAGTTTGCAACGAGATAGTATACTGGTAGAGAGCGTATTGCAACCTTCAACCGGTTCCAACATTAGTGTCACGTGACTGCTGCGCGAATTCCGAAAGTCCGGAAATATTTTACATTGCTTTCTATGGAACGAAAGACTGCTGCTCTGCTTGGTCACATAAAATTTAAGTAAAAATGGTTATTCGCTGCAGCGCCTACGGATGTAAAGAAAGTATCGTGAAAGGAGGACTTGTAACCTTTCATAGGTAAGTAAAAACTGCATGATTTATTATTTTATTTTCAGTATTTTGTCATTTTACTATCTCTGTTGAATTGGTTGGAAAGTTTCAGCCATATTGTATAAGAAAATTGCCGCTGTATATGACATTTTCAGCATGTATTATTAGCATCAAAATATATTAAATACTGTGACACTATTTACTGGAATCACCGTTTACAAATAATTGAATTTTATATGTTTTTTCCGTGTATTCCGTTGAAATAGAAAGCTGCGCCAATTGGCGTTAACCTTTTTTCGCCAAGTCGTACGCGTTTTGATTTCATAAACAATTACTGCCTGCGATAAAAAAAGAAAAATGCTATTATTAGCATTAAATTATTGAGAAAAGATTGTGCGATATATTTACTTTGTTAAAAAAAAAGCTGAAGATCTTGATTCATGCAACATTGAACATAAACAGTTAAACAGCATTATTTTAAAAATCAGATTACTTTTATAAAGCTCAATGCTTTATCATTATTTTCTATAAAATCAGTTAAAATAAAAATAATCTGGATTATAATTCTGTCTCATCTACGATGCTGTTAGAAATTTATTATAATTGAAAAAATGTGATGTGAAAAACTTACCATATTTTAAATAGTATTTAAAAAAAAAGGGAGAGTGAGAGAATTTTTAACTGTAATATCGTTTTGATCCTAATAATATAATCTCAAGTAATATAGAATAATAAACTAGTAATATAATCTCAAGAAAAGAGAGGCAATCAATTGCATAAATACATATAATACAATGTGATTTTCTTTTTCTCTTTAGGATGCAATGCATTAAAATTAAACGAGATTTTTTTTTTTACCTTCTCAAATATTATAACAGTAGTACAATTAATTTTTTAACGTTATTCAAAATTAAAGTTTCCATCTCAATTTTTTATTATTTATTTTAGATTTTCTTCCTAAAATTATTTAACCTAAAGGTGCAAATAATTTAAAGCGATTACTAAAAATATAGATAAAATATTCAGGAAAAAAGAGATGAAGTTATATCTAAATATAATTGTAAAAAATCGAACAACCTAATTCGAGGCCGTTGTCTGCTGACTGCTAGCAGACGGAAATAAAAAGCACTACCTGCCATATCAAAAGCGGGCCAAACTGGCGATGAACAGCCTAAGCTATCACTCCCCAAGAGCATTAGTCACGTGGTATACGTTGGAGACACCCTAGCAGACGAATTCTCTGTGGGTGAGCCGTCTACCTGTTATATGAAGTCGTTGCATTTTGGTTGCGTTTGGCAACATTTTGGTAAGGCGATAAAGGTTACTAGCTAGCACTTTAGCAGTGTACATGAACAAAGTCAAGAGTGTGCGCAATGCCATTTTTGTGCAATTCTGGAATTTTTTTAAGTGAAAATAGGTCGACGTGTACATGGATACCGTGTATGTGCAATTCTTGAAAACTCGACAAGGAGTTTGCAATTCTGCACTTTCTCCCAATTTCGAACCTAATCTTCTTCATAATTAAGCACTTAGCATAAGCGTAATTCGGCTAGCAGATTGTTGGAAAAAAAATGTTGAGTTAAAAAAAATGCCTTTACCTCGTGAAAACAAACTTCGTCCAAACAAAAACTAGCAGGTTGCTGTAGCAGTGTTGGTCGCCAAATTTTTGCCAAAAAATCGCGAAGTTACCATAATACAAAGTTTAACCAAAAATTCTCTTTATTAAATCAAAAAATTGGATTTCTTAAGTGGTTCTAAATTCACACTAATATTAAGTTTTCCATTTTTAATCACTGAAATTATTTTAAAGTTATTTAAGTTTCTTACAAATTCCATATTTTAATATTAGAAACGTTTAAACATTTATTTTGTTTTCCAGTTACACTCTTTGATGTACTTTGGCATATATTTAATTTATAATACAGGTTTACTTAATAAATTAATAATTATGAGCATCTGCAGAATTTTCTTTATTAACAGAAAAAATGGGAACTCCCTTATATCTTGGGATTTTTCAATTCCATTTTAAATCCATTCGTTTTTCACACACTGTTGCATTGTATCCAAATTTTCATGTATGTAGAATTTATATATATTTTATTGTATTTTTGAAAATTTATATTTAAATAATAATTTTTATAAGCTCTTGCATCATAACTCTAGTTAACAGAAGATGTTTCTAACACCTTGGTAAAAATTAATCCTCAACATGCAGTTTAATTTCCAGTATAGTTTCAAGCTGCATTAATTGTAAAATTAATTATTTGAAATTATTTGAAAGTTCATGTGATTTATAATAGAATTCATTTATAATTGATTCAGCACTATTGATATTAATAGAAGATATTGAAAATGTGATACGTTTAGATTACAATGATTTAGATTGCTACTGTAATCTTCACTGATGCTATTTTGATACATTCCTAATGTTTCATAATGGCATACAGATAGGTTTAACACATTCATCAAACATGTAAATATCTATTTCAGCCCACGTTTGTTCTTACGTGTGCTGTATCTTCTATTTTCTTTAGTATATTGTTCAGCCTAATTTCCAAAGGTTTTATGATAAAGCGGAAAAGTCACTAAACATTGGTAGTTCGACCCGAGTTTCTAGTCCCAGTGATCCCCCAGCTCTTTTCTTTTTTGTACTTATTTACTGTGTAAAAATGTAGCGTAAAAATTTCAATTCTTAAGTAAAAATACTTTTTTAATTTATTCTTTAAAAATATTGCAAAAATTTTTACCTTTATCTTAGCATATCTTTTTACAAATCACTCTAATAAGAAAAAATAAAGAAAGCAATTAACTCGGTTTCTGTGATTGACACCTCGGTGCAAATTATATGCAACTTTTTCTAAAAGCATAGAGTTTATATGGATATCAATAAATTGAGAATTATTTCTCCAACTTTTTTAAGATGCTTATTCCAGAATTTTCTTTTCAAGCTGTAGCGCTTAACTTTATAAGTTTACTATAATTATTCAATTTCTCTAGCTATAGCAACTATGCATAGCATACCTTCTGACAAGTAGTCATTTTAACCACTGTATTTTAATTCTTGTTGACTATCAGTACATCATTCAATTGTTTCACAAGTGCAACTTTTATTTTTTATATTCAAATCTACCTAAAATAGCAATAAAACTTCAGTTATGCGGAACTCCTGATCGACTATTTATTTTAGATTGAATGAAATTAAGCTTAATGTTGCTGTTAATTAGTTTGTTATTAATTTAAATATACGCTTCTAGTTATTTATATATTCACATATTTTCAAGTATATTACACAAACGTTTGCATCCCAATTTTTAATTTTTGATTAAAAAAAATAAGTTTTTATTTATCGAGAGGCCTCATTGATTATATTTGCAGTACTGTTTATCTAATTCTTTTCTTCTAGATAAATTTTAGAAACATCTTCTTAGCATAACAATTTAAATTTATTTAAAATTTATACGTCAGTGTTTCAAATGCATAGTAATGTTGTTATAATAGATTTCATGCTGTTTTATCTTTTAATTTAACTATTAAATTCTGAAAACATTTGGATGATTACTTTAATTAACAAAAATATATCTAGCACATTTTAACACACTTTGATACGGAATAATCTTTTGCTCGTCAGCGAACTGTATTAAATTTTCCAGTTTTGTTCAGATATCACGACTATTACTGATGTAATTTATAAAAAATATAATTGGTATGCTTTATAATTATTTAATTTATGATGTTATTATAATACTCTTTGCTGTAATATTGTAATTAATGAAAGATGTTTGTAATACTAATACGTATGTTTACTAACACCTTTTATTTTCCTTGTTAACTCTCGCATTTATTACTGTTATTCAAGTAATTAGCCTGCTTGTTAGATATTCTTTACTTTTTCTTTTGATTGTGATATGTAATTCTATTTCTTTATTTTCCTCTTGGCTACAATTGGCTTCGAAAAGTAAAATTGTAATCCTGTAGGCAACCATGGGAAGAAATTTTGATTCGCGCATTTGAGAGTATACCCATATTTTTTACACTTTATTTGGGGGGAGGGACATGATTTTCTTAGGAACGTATCTATCGTGTTGAAAAATAAGAGTTGTGTTTATTTTAATTGGCGAACTAGATGAAAGAACAGAAACATGTTTGCCGTCTTTTTTCATTTTTGTTTGCAATTCCATTTTTTGAAAAATATAAATTTTGCGTATACAGCCTTATATGTTCCAATCAATATGTTTTTTATATAGTTAGATTTAAAAATGTGCAACACACTGTAGTGTTTTTACGATACCTAAATGAATGAAAAATTTTCAAAAGACATTATTATGTTGACGTTTTTCTTTCATTTGACCCAGAAACAAAAATACATCTAGAAAACTGAGTTTTTAGATATCAGTTAAAATCCGAACAACTGACGCACTTCTGATTTATTTTCAGGAGGAAATTGTACTCGTTGTTAGCTCATATATTTCTACCGAACAAAAAAATCAAATGTATGCCACGCGGATTAACTGTATACCATCGAATAAAAAAATATATATTATAAAGGCAAAGCAAAGAAGAAATTCTTACTAAGCACTCTAGTGTTATTAATATGGCGGCCAAACATAATATTGCTTTATATTTAGACGTTTTGACGATACAGTGAATTTGTATCTTATAAGAAAGATGAATAGCTTTAAATGCAGTATACGGATTCGGTATTTTATCAATTTCTAGGAACTGTTCTACAGCAGAATGTTAAGTTAGCTTGCTTAAAAGATTGAAAATATAGATTGGGTAGATTTTGAATAACGAAATGCTGATGCCAACAAAAAAAAAAAAACATCTTTGTCATTAATTACTACACAAGGTGGCCTGAAGCGCATCCTATCGCTGATAAAGAGGCTGTAAACGGTAGCAGAGGAAATGATACAGTATTGGATTTCCAGGTTTGGATACATTCCGGACAAGGAAGAAATTTTACCTCTCCTGCAATTAAATAACTTTGTAAGCTACTCGGCATCGATTGAACCCAAATGATAGCTTTCCATCCACAATCCGATGACATGAAGATAACGTCTCGTTGATGGTTTCCCCAAACCAAAAGGATTGACCCTCAGATCAGAAGTGATACTGGTCTACCGCAGTGCTATTCACTATCATTATCGCAGTGCTATTCACTATCATTATCGCAGTGCTTTAGTGCTTTGTACCGGCCACGGAGTATTATATTCCGTGGTACCGGCCTATCGCAGTGCTGTTCACGAGACTATCACCTATTCCTCATACTAGACGCTCTTTGGGTGTGACATTCGTCTGCCTTGTGATCTGTTGCTTGGTCGTCTTCCGCATGCACCTTTATCGCCTGAAGGGTAAAGATCACCAGGCAAGGTTGGAAGTGATGCATAATTTTGTACAAAAGCCAGTCATCTTCGCGACGGAGAAGATAAAGATACGATACGACACGAAACCTACAGGGCAGAAGCGACATGTAAAAGCGAAATGGGAGATGTAAAAGCCACCACCATCTCATCCAAAGTGTGCGACCATTCTGCGACATTTTTTCTATGCCTAATTATAGCTGGGATACATCCTTTATAAAGACCTCCAAGTCCCCCCTTTTTTTTTTTAGTTTTCCAAATAGCGAAGAGGTTTTAAAATTCTGAAATTTTCCGGTTGCTTGACGCATTTAAACTTCTAGTTGAGTACTGGAGATTCGGACTATTAATCTTAAAATTTAAAATATTCTGCAACCATGTGCATGATAGTTGCACTCCTAATTACTTTCGCATTTGCTCTAGATTAACGCCTGCATTTTCGTATATGCATGTATCATTTTAGTTATCTATCTATATACCTCTATATCTCTCTCTCTATATATATTATTATTATTATAGCCGAAAGGGGCAATTTGCCCAGAAGGGCTACTAATTTCGTTTTAGCATTTTCCGTTGATTCACTATAAACGGCGAATCACTTTTTAAATTGTTGCCAACAACTATTATCGCTCTGTATATTATATTTAAATAAATTAAATAATGAAAAATCTGCATAAATGTATGCATGTTTACCGTACTGTGGTAAAAAAACCGTTCCTAGAGCCATCAAATTTTGAAAAACGTACTTCTCCACCCGAATATGGACTTCTGGAAGCCCAAATTTGGAATTTGGTTTATTATAGATTTCATGTTTTGTAAAGCATTTATGACTTTTTAATCAAGAAACTTAACGAATTCAAAGTGAGAGCGAGGCTGCGTATCCGAAGTTCTAAATGTATGCTGTTTTAAATATTTTGTGATATTGCTGCTGAATTGAATTTAATGATTTATGTGCGAAGACCATGATATTTGATAAACACGAAGGTAACACACACGAAACGTTAAGGAAGAGCCACTCTGGGCGTAATATATAAACTAAAAGCTTTCAGTTTTCTTTTTTTTTTTTTTTTTTTGTTATTATTATTATATTTTTTTATTTTAGTATTTATATTTATTTTTTAACTAGTTGGAGATCAAAAATTCAAATTGAAAGGGAAAGTGTATTCAGAGAACATATTTGTACAACTTTTGATGTTTTAAATTATTCCCCGTTGAGGAGTCAATCTGAAATCATATAAATAATTATTTGCATTAAAATATAAATACTTTTTTATCTTTTTAATAAATTTTAGTTCATAAGTTTTAGTTTATAGTTAGTTAGTTAAATATTTATAAAGCACATCAGTGACTAAAACTCAATCAGCCAATAGTAACATTTTAAATGACATTTGGCTCTGAAATTTAATAGTTCTATATCCTTTATCTTTTAAATTCATTTAATAATTTTTTCTAGGTTACTATATTCTTTTTTCAGTGTTACATTAAATATATATATATAATGCAATATGTTACATTATATATATATATATATATATATGTGTGTGTGTTACATTATATATATATATATATATAATGTGTTATATATTATACATATATATATACGAGGCGTATTCGGAAACTAAGTACCGTTTTGAAAAAAAAAAAAAAAAATAGTAAAACAATTTTTTCGAATCCAATTTTATTTTTACATGAAAATACATGTTTTAAACTATTTTTCAACATAGTTTCCGCCAATGATCAAACACTTGTCATAGCGGGTGACCAGTTTTTGTATACCATCGTCAAAGAAACTTCCCGCCAGTTTCGATAACCACGACTCCACAGCATTTTTCGTGTCATCGTCAGATCCAAAGCACTTGCCACCAAGCTCGCGCTTCATGTGCAGGAACAAGTGATAGTCGGACGCCGCCAAGTCCGGGCTGTACGGCGGGTGATCGAACTGCTTCCAATGAAACTGTCGAATTAACGATTGAGTGACACCAGCAGTATGGGGCCGAGCATTGTCATGGAGCAGCACAATTCCTTTACTGAGCATTCTTTTTCGTTTGTTTTGAATGGCACGCCTTAGTTTTGTTAAAGTCTCACAATATCGTGCCGCATTAATGGTTTCACCTCTGGGAAGAAATTCAGGAAGCAAAACGGCTTTCCTATCCCAGAAGACAGTGCACATGACTTTTTGTAATGACATTGTCACTTTGAACTTTTGTTTTTTCGCAGAATGAGTGTGTCTCCACTTCATCGATTGTTGTTTAGATTCTGGTGTGAAATGTCACACCCAAATTTCATCACCTGTCACAGTTTGGTTTAAAAAGTGTTCTCCCTCATCACTGTACCGCGTGAGAAATGTCAGGGCACTACCAAGTCGCTTTGTTTTGTGAACATCAGTGAGCATTTTTGGAACCCATCGGGAACACATTTTGCGATAATTCATGCGGTCAGACACAATTTCGAACAAAACAGTACGTGAAATTTGTGGAAATGCCTCTGAGAGAGATGTCATTGTGAAGCGTCTGTTCTCATGAATTGCTTCATCAACTTTCCTTACCAAATCATCGGTGGAAGAGAAGGCCGACCACTCCGAGCCTCGGCGTGGACATTTGTTCGACCTGCATTAAACATTCTTACCCACTTTCTCACCATTCCATCACTTATCGCGTCGCGTTCAAAAATTTAATCACGGCACGAATCTCACAGTCAGCGGGAGAACTAATTGTCTTAAACATTATGAATGTGCACAGCAAACTGGAAACACAACATAGAGCAACCAAAATGGCGACAATTGAAAGTCAGTGAACAAGAAAGACTAGTGCGCATGCGCGGGACGCCTACCACAAGGCTGCGACGGCGCTAGAATGAAACGGTACTTAGTTTCCGAATACGCTACGTATATTATATATATTGGTTTTTCTATGTTTTAACTTTACACTTGTCACATGGATTGGTATTTACTGTATTTTTTGCCGTTACTAGTTTCCAAAGATTAGTATTTTACTGTGTTTAATTTAACGTGTAGCATATTTTTCACCCTTCAATGACATTGTTTTTTTAAAAAATTGTGTTGAACTTTTCTTGGAGCCACAGCTCCTGCTAACGTTTTGGCGAGCTTTCTACAATTTCTCTTATCTTTAATTTTGCAGCATATTGCGCAAAAACATTATTTAGACCAAATTGGTCTTACGTTAATGTACTAACTACCTTGCTTGTTAATTTTATATATTTATTTTATTTATTTATTAAATAATATTGATTGATTGATTATATTATCTCCTAAGTTTAATTATAGTAGGATTATCTTAAAAGAGTGAATCCATACTAGTAAGTTATATTTTGAAAGATGTTTTGAAGTAAAGTTTTTGGAGAAGAACTCTAAAATTTTTGCAGCAATTGCGCAAGTAGTAGTAACTTGTATGTATATATATATATAATACATAAAATATGTAAAAGATTAAATTGGCCACGTAAATTTCCCTTCTCAGTTCTTAAAATAGTAACCTTTCTCTGCACTGCGACATTTCGAGACTATTCTATGTCATATGATTCTTACGTAATTATGATAATGTAAATGGAACTAAACCAGCCAATAGTAATTTTAGAGCAATATTAACTGTCCAATCACAATATATTGAGAACCAGAACTAACTCAGTTTGAATAAGATTTCACCCTGAATATTATGCACTTGCTTTCCACGCT
Source organism: Stegodyphus dumicola (assembly GCF_044657685.1). NCBI lineage: Eukaryota > Metazoa > Arthropoda > Arachnida > Araneae > Eresidae > Stegodyphus > Stegodyphus dumicola. The sequence goes on along the minus strand of NC_140772.1, from coordinate 10,742,730 downwards.
TTGCCCTAGCTACACTGTTGTCTGTCTGCTGCTGCTTTCTTGCTACAAAGATATCAAAAATTTAAGCCTTTTGGAACAGGCACATTTAATGTGCCGACAGTGTAGTCGCAATATGCTGTTGAAAATAAAACTGAAGATTTAATGTGCCTTCGCTTCCAATTTCCTAGTCATTATGGATCAACGATGAACACTTCACGAATTCAAAGTGGGTCTGTAATCCAAATTCCTAATTCCAAATTCCTGCTCCTAATTCAAATTCTAATTCAAATTCCTTCTAATTCTAATTCCTAATTCAAATTCCTTCCAAATAATTGTAATCCAAATTCCTGCTCCTGAATTTATTACATATATATATATATATATATATATATAAATTGCAGGATATGTATTTTATTTACTAATATTTAACGAAAGAGAAGGAAACACACGGTTGAGGCAAAAGTGGGCAAAAGTGGGTATTCTTTGGGTTACACACATATGCATTTTCACTTTGGATGAAAATTCTGAAATCGAATTTTTCAACAGAAGCTTTAATTGCCGGAGAAGAAACGGAATTTAAAATGGAAAAGAACCCATTCGAATAGATAACTTAAAACATTGCGATTTGACCACCAGTTTTTACGTTCCGTTTTGGGGAATAAACATTTGGAAAAAATTTTGAAAACAAAACATTCCTTGTGGTTTCCTTTTGCTTTTAAATAAAACTGCGTTGCTTTCTTAAGGCAAAGCGGTGGTTTAGAAAATGATTAGATCACTATTTTCCTTTTTATGCTGCTATGTATTGATTAGAATGATGTGAAATGTGTCCGCGATATATTTCGGAGCTTTGATTTGTAGTGTCAGTTTGAAGAAAATTCAGTTAGTTTGAAACTGTAACAAAATACAAAAATTCTAATCTAGGCATTTTATTTTCAAAAAATGAATTAAACTGGATATAAAACAGTTACTATTTATTAGGGCATTTATTTATAGTTCAATGTTAAATGGAATGACCTATGAAGCAGCCCTATTAAATACCAGCAGATATTATTATTATTCATTTTTCCCAAACATAAATTCGGATATCTGATAAAACTTTCTATATTTACTGTGGCGGGAAATTGCGGCATTTTAACTAACAACTCCGGATCGTTTTCGAAATGATGATTGATAATGCGATGAGACAAGTTTACGGCCTCTTTCATGTTGAACATCTAATTTCACCTTCTCTTCAAATCTCTTAGTCATAGCCAAAATACCTTTAGTAGACATTGGTCCACGCCGTAGGTCCTTTCTACAAGGAAATTCACGAACTGCAGTAGAAGCATTTCCCTTGTTTTCGTAAAACAACTTTGCCAATAGCGCAGGTTCAACTAAAGAGACCGCCATTAGTACAGCCGAAAATATCAACTTAAACATGAAAACATCTACAAATGTTTTATCTGCATATCTCGTCAACATCTGCAAATCTCAATATTTTGCTCCTACAACTGACAGCTTTCCCAGGTTTTGCATTTTATAAGTAGAATTCTTGTTTTGGATTGTTAATATTGTTTCTATATTCCGTTTGTTCGTTTATTGCGTTTTATTTCATGCTTTCTCGAAAAGGCGCGCTCTGCTGGACCTTTTAGATCTTTTTTTTTTTTTTTTTTTTTTTTTTTCGAAATTACGTGCGCCCATCTCGTCTGTAGCCCATATGCAAAATTTCTTTGCATTCCGTTGACCCGTTTTCGCCGTAGGATGCCTTTTATAGGGTAAGTGTAATTACAACCACCCGGTATATATATATTTAAGATGTATAATTTATTTATTAATATATAACGGAAGAGAAGCAAAACGACGTAACTTTTGGTAAACGAAAAACTGGCAAAATTATTTTTGAAGTCACTTTATGCGATTTTATTTCGGGTGAATAATGCGAAACCGAATTTTTCATCATAAGTTTCGATTCGAAGAATAAAAAAAAAAAAAGTAATAATAAAATATAATCCAAGAAATAGCTAACCACCAGTTTTTTCGTACCGTATTGTAGTATTAAAAATTGAAAATTACTTCTCACTTTGGAGGGAATGTCTGTTCTCTCGAGTGAAACTGCTATGTCTGACAGAAGGAAAGCGTGGTTTAAAATATTTACGTGCTTATTATTTGTGATGTAACTAGGCTGTTTTTAGAATGCTTTTGGCTTCTAAATGTATTTGCTTTTGTTTTCAAGCTGTTATTTGCAACATGAGTGTCTGCAATTCAATTAATTTAAAATTGAGTTGTAGTCAAAACAAGAAACATTAACCTGCAGATTTTCTCAAAGTATGTTTAAACCAACACAGTTTTTCAATTCACAAACAATAAGCGATTAGAGTGTTGGGTAACTGTAACGAAAAATGAAGTTAAACCAGACATAATACTGAGTTTCAAAGGAAATTATATAACGCCATTTTGCATTAAATAAATTCCTGAATGAAAAGGAACTCGGATTATATCTAGCCTAACTTCATTTTTCGTAAAAGCTTCCAAAACCCTCAAATTGCTAGTTGTATGTCAATCGAAAAACCATATTTGTTTAATTGTATATTTTGCGAGAAAAAATGTCCAGATAGGAATTTAAAAAGTTTGTTAAAATTTCCCCGAATTTTGTTACTAAATTACTAACAATAGTGAAATACTATTACTAACAATACAAATAAAAGTTCCGAAATATATCGGGAACGTACTTGGCAACTAAATGAATTCTAGACATCCTAGGAAGAAAGCAATCAAAAATCTAACACAACGGTTCTTAACCTTTTGCCTAAGTCGTGCCATCTAAACAAAATTGAAAAAACCTTAGTACCACCACTATATTTTAAAATGGTTATTTTTCAATAGAGATATAATATACATAAAAATATATATATATGATTGAATTAACTGAAATTTATGGAAATCAAAATAAAATTCCTAATGCTTGCGCAATAGCTGCAAAGTAATATAATAATAATATTCAGTGTATCATCTCCTAATAATATTTTTAAAGTAAATAAAAGTTTAATCATGAAAAATGGAAATCGAAATTTTTGAAATGAAAATTAATAAACTAAGTAATTATCTTCATTAATCGGAAATTGGTTACTTTTCAAGGGGAACAAACCAAGCCCGTTCAATTGACAATAATTAATAAATGCGAAGGTGTTTCGTCATTTGCTCAAGTAAGAAGTATGATGCCAAACTGGCAATTTGAGTTCAAGCCAATCTTGTGAGTTGAATTTTAATCCAAATTAGTGAGATTAAAGAATTTATTATTAATTTAGAAATTCCGTTAAGTTAATGAATTGTTTAGAAATCTTGATATATTATTGCCAAATTGAATACTAGTAACAAAATTTCTTTGGTAAATTAAGTAATAGTAAAGCTTTTTTCTATGTTACTTGAGCAAGGTATCCTCCGACACCCTCGTTTTCATGCATGTTAATGCAAGGTATTTGTATAAACATTTAATCTTTGCCAAATTTATTAAATATAACTCAAAGTAATCGTTATAAACATAATAAAAAACGCAGCATTTTCAAAATTAATGAAGTAGAAGTTGAAAAATTTAAAGATATTTATATATATCACATTATATATATCAAATTAATCATATATATATATATATATATATCAAATTTAAATTAAATATTAAAATATCATATATATATATATATATATATATCAAATTTAAATGTACATAATATACATAAAAGGCCAGAATATGAATTAATTAACGTACTTTCTAGTGGGAGGGCAGTGATGTTTTCGGATTTGTTTTCTTACTTAGGAGTTTGTTATACGATCCGAGATGTAGAGAAGAGCAGCGGGGACCCTTGATATATTACAGGCGGTAACCTTTGGAAAGGTATGTTTGAAATGCAGAAGGGAAACGGTTGTGGAGCTCTTTTGCGACTGTAAATGCGTTTGTTAAAATTGTTGACATTATACTGACTAATGAAAGGAAATTAATTAATTTCTGGCTAATGGTCGTGCCAGAATGAGGAAGAAAAGAAGGAGAAGTAATTTGCACTGCTAACGAGCTATTTAGCAGACTTTAGTATGAAATAAGCTCATTTTCATCATTTTTTAGTAATTCATTTTCATCATTTTTTCATCATTTTTAGTAATAACCAAAGGAACAAGAAAATGCCAGAAAGCAACGATTTTTTACATTATAATCAATTATTTCCGCAACTACACTATTTACAAATCCTTCAACAATCGCAGTACAACTTATACCGCCTTTTCTTCTTTTTAGAAACAAAGTTTCATGTCCCTACCGGTTAAATGATTTAGATAGAGTATTAGACGCTTGCTTCTTCAAGACAGTGATTAATAAAGCGATTAGGTACTAGATAATTTTTGAGAATTTTAATAAGTAGCAGAAATTTGCGTTGTAGATCTATTGTATCTGTACATTGTATATTGTAGACATTTTGATAAAATATCTCAGTTTTCCATCTTATTATTAAACGTAATAAGATCATCTATATATTTGTAAGTGTGCGCATAGTAGTTTAAATCTTGTCGTTGTAAAGTTTTTTGGAAGGTAAATTTTTTGATGAATAAAAAGATATTACAAACGGAAGTACTGGAATGTGCGCCTATATAATATATGCACGCAAATATGCATGCATAAAAAATTAGATTTAAATTTTCTACCATTTTAATTATCAAAATTTAAGTTATAGCACTTTAATTCTAACATTTAGTGCGAAATTTGAGCTTGTAAAAACAGGCCCAAATTCAAACTGGGATATACCTTGCCCAGAGAGATTAATTTCTTTATGTCTGGTCTTATTTCACTTTTAACCGTAAATTAGGATCCACTTGTAATTTTGTTCTGTATTTATTTTTGAAATATGGCATGGAAGAAAATCTTCGTTCACACAAATAGGTTGTGCAAAAAGGTAATAAAAATTTAATAACTTTCTTTGAAATGCCTTTACAGCTTTTTGGAGTGTGTTGAGCCAAACCTTATAAAGTGTATCATTAAGATACAATAAGTGTGTTACTGTTGTTCGAAGTCTTATCAACTGTTCTTTTTGTTCACGAGAGAAATTTTCAGATACATTTGGACAAAATGGATTTCTAATTCCAATTTACATTTTTTATAATCCTCGGGAAAATACACGTTGATATTATTTATCAATGAAAAACATTTTTTTTAATCTCGGATGCTAATTCTTTTATTTTCTAATTATTTTCTGTTAGGAAATCTTCTAAAAGTGCTAAAAAGTTTAAAATATTATTAATTGATTCTTTTATTATTAGCTCGAGGTTTTTCATCTTTGCATTTATTTTACTCTAAAGGTTAACTAAATTGCACTCTGTCCTTAAAATCCTAAATTTAATTCATTTAACGTTCGAAAATTACCAACGAAATATACTAAACGTACCAATCATAATTTCCTAAATAAACATTTTAATAATTCAAATTTTGAATCGCAGAAGAAAATTTGAATACCTGATCGAAGTTCAAAAAGACGATTTAAAACTTTGCCTCTGGATAACCACCGCACTTCCGGAATATAGGAAACGTATTTCATGTTCACTGCCCATATCTTGCATAAAATCATAAATATTTTCCAATTTAAGGCTCATCTTTTAAAAAACCTAACAATTTTCACAGCTTGACTGAAAACGATTTTTCGGTTTTCGGGAATACGTTTGGCTACAAGAGCTTCACGATGAATGAATAGAACCATAGAAGTCATTCGACTTAGTGCGTGAAGGTGCAGTTGCCCCTCGCTCCGTATTTTTTGACTTCACTAAATTTTTTGAGTTTCAGTCCATGTGTATTTGATCAGAGTCCATGTGTATTTGATTGATGATATATTTGATCAGATAGCCTGGCTCAGTAAAAGTAGGCGGCCAGTGTAACTCTGATTCAAAATCCGGTTACGACCACGTGCAGTGCTGATAAGGACCACGTATTTCTGAGACTCCTTTGCCAATGCTTTATTTTTCTTCTTTTATCCCATTTCTAGTAATTTCGTTCTCCTGATGAAGAGGGAACCCTTAGCTGCCCTCGAAATCGATTGTTTCAATATACGAGTATATATCGTATGTACGCTAAATACAAGGTTGTTATTGCGATTTTGACTTTGTAAAATTCTAAACAACGTTTAGATCTGGGTCGTAAGTTTCAAATCTGGCTTCTACGAGTACTTCGAAAGAGTATTCATTAATAGTTATCTTGGTCCTTGGGCTCTCACTTTATTTTTAAATTAATTCAAAGGCACACTGTCTTGTGTTACCGCGTCCTGAGGACGAAAAAACTAAGAAAACACAGGTGGCAAGTCTTTCGTTACAGTTGCATTATTTAAACTTAAATGCTTAATTTAGTCCATAAGCAATAATGCTTTGGTTAATAACTGAGTAGGTGCGGCTGAAGTCTTACACACAGTTAGCAGCTACGTGAGCCAGCGTTCATAGAGTGGGAGAAACAAGTACATCGTAAAAGTACATGACTCAAAGTCAAATTCAGACAGATCCTTGCCTTAAGCAGGGCGGTTATGATGATGAGACCCAAAACGAATGAATTCTAATAATCTTGTAATTTCTAATAATTTAGTAATACTGAATATCAATTATCTTTGCCCTTTTAAGATTTTTTAATTTAAAAATGAAGTAAAAACTTTAACACATAAACGTAATAATTCTATTTTCTTGCTAAGCACTTTTGCGGTCACGTGTAGCTCGTAATGTAATGGGAATTTAGATGGGAGCATTTCTGTTTGTACTTCAGAGAGTAAGTAATATCCACATTCGTAGCAATATTTAAATTGCACATTTCGATGGCTTTGCAAAAATCAAAGTCCGTTGAAAATACACAAAAACACATTTCAAAATTACACTATATTTGTGTATTTACAAAAACGGTGCAGTTCCTCGCTTTGTCAAGATTTTTAAAATCACAAAGTCCTTGGTGCAAAATCACTAAACACAGCTTTATAAATACGAGAGAGAAAGTAATAAAAGATCCAAAAAAAGTACGAAATATGTACATCACCACCACCTTGGGTTGTGGTGGATTGAACGTGGGCGTTTGCTAGACTCTCGTAAATGGGATCGTAGGTAGTAAGGTTCCTGATGGCAGAGTAAGGTTAATTATGCATAGTTGTAAAAATGTTATGTGATGTGGTCAGAATCTGTTCTTGAATTGGCAGTATTTTTAATTCTTCACAAAGCTATGAGTATCTTATGAACCACGGAGCGTTCGTAAGGGACCGAAGAGTTTTGTTTTGTAACACATTCATCTTCTGTCTGTCTGTTTTCATTGCTGTACCCCAAGCCGGAACGCCATACAATAAAACTGGGCGAAATTCCAAATTTGGGATTTGAGATGTCCATATTCGTAGTAGAATTACGTCATTCTAAATTGGATGGCTCTAGATACCGTTGTTTTATCACAATGCGAAAAATATACATGCATTTAATTCAAATTTCCCATTATTTATTTTCCTCAAATATAATGCAGGACTCTAACATTTTGTGGCAAAAGTTTGAAAAGTGAATCGACATTTATAGGAGTCCGACGCAAAATCCAAAAACCAAAGTAATAGTCATTCGGGACTAAAATCGCTTTGGACTAAAAAGTCAAAAATGTTATTTTGGATTTTTTGTTTTGTTTTGCATTCTAAATTTTAGATAATTTTGGATTCTAAATACATTAGAATTCCCAATGCAGTGTTAAATCTTGGCCTATATTTTTATATTTTTTTCAGTTTTTTTTTTCTTTTTTTTGATAAATAACAAAAAAGATCCAAAATAGATTTCACTTTCGAGCATAAGGGTTTGTTAAGGTTTTAAACGCAGATTATTTGTATGCATATCATTCTAAATTAAAATGTAGATGAGACAGCTTTCTCATTTCTGCATACTTTCCGACTGGACCACTGAAAGGCGTATTAACCGTGCTTCATTGAATTTTCTCTTTTAATGCAGAATACACTTTTCAAAGGCATCGTGACGAATCCTGGGTGACAGAGTATTCTTCCGAAAGGAAATTTCAGATTTTAAGTGTCACACAAAAAAGGGTCTTTTAAAATTATTTTACGCTTTCGGCTGAACTCGCAGTCTACTGATCTGCTCTTGCATTCACTCCTCCTAAGCTATATTTTTTGTCTTTATACCTTTATTGTTGACCAGGCTTTTCTTCTCACACGTCTGCAGACATTTAACAACAAAATCATAACATTTTTTAAATGCTGCATAACAGCATGTATTTAGAATTCCTAATGCAGTGTTAAATGTTGGCCTATATATTTATATTTTTTTATTTCATATCTCAGTTAATAGAGTCATAATAGAGTATTTCCATAAAAATATTGAATATTTCTCATGATTTAATAAATGGTCTTTTAATTCTATTACATTAAAAAGTAAAAACTAATAATCTTATGAACTGCGTTTATTGCTTTGAAATCTTTTAGTTTATCACACAATAACGTTCCAAATTAAATTTGAAATTATCGTAAGCTTTCCTGAACGACTACACGCCTGGCGCATCGAAAATAAAAGTATTTTATTTCCGACCACGGCAACCCATTACTTTCATACATACGAGTATTTTAATTAAAATTAAAAGATTAATATTTTATATTTTTCCGAAAGTATCGCGCCCTGAGATAAAATTGTATTTCGAACGGTATTGCAACTGTTCGCTCTCAAATCCTTGAGTAGTTAATCAAAAGTTCATTAAACGATTACCAAATATGAAATAAATAATAAAAAAGATAAATCTGAATTAGTTCACATTTTAACGGTTGCCCAAAGGGGTCCGTTAAGGTCTCTTTATGCTATCCCTGAGTTCGGAGTCTACCAGTCTGCTGTTGCCCTCACTGCTTCAAACACATTTCTGCCTTTTTGAGCTTAAATATTAAGCATCATTTTCTTCGCAATTACGCGATATAAACTTTCTTACGCCATGAGTAAAATTACAGAATTTCTAAAAGCAGCATATGTTCAGAATTCTCGATGCAATGTCGGCATTATATTTTTCTTTTTTTTCAAGTCTTTTCTCGGATTACATATCAATGTCCACTGGCTCAGTAAGATCAGCAAGATGGCTAGAAAAACTTTTTTTCTCCTTTTATGACTAACGTTTTGTGTGGTAAAATTATTATTTAAATTTCATGTTCTCCTCACTTACGGCACGTGAAATTGAATTCAACAGAAAAATCGCGAAATATTTATAAACAGCATATCTTTTAAATTTCCGATTGCTTTTAGTCTCAGGTGCTGGAGATAAAAAAATGTTCCATTCCACGAAGTGCTGCAACTGCTGTCTTTGAAATCGTTGAATTTATTAATACAAAATTCAGCAATGTTTTACAAGGTATGAAACATAAAATTCGAAATTCAATATTCGGGCTTCTAGGTACGCATGTTCGGGTGAAGAACTACGTTATTCAAATCTGGAGGGCTCTAATTAGGGTCGTTTTTTGCACAAGGCAAGGAAATACATATATGCATTCAGATTTTTCATAATTTAATTTCTTTAAGTATAATAGAATGCTATAGATTTGGTGACAACCATTTGAAACGTAATTCACCTTTTATAGCGGAAGACTCAAAATGGCGTTTCGAGACTAATAACTCATTACGGCTGACGCCCTTTTGGGTGAACAAATTCGAAATTCAAAATTCGTCCTTTTAGATACATACATTCGGGTGGAGAGCAACGTTATTCAAAATTTGAGAGCTCTAAGTTGCTTTGTTTCTTCCCAATGCGAGTTACATGCATACAGACATATATGCAGATTCTTCATTATTTAATTTCTTTATACATAAAACAGGACGCTAATATTTTATGGCAACAATTTGAAAAGTGATACGCCGTTTATTAGCGCCCTGTATTATTCATTGAAGCAAAATCGTATTTCAAATGCATAGCTCCTTTTGGGCCCAAAATGATTTTTTATCGTTTTTAGTATGAAAATTGACCGTACGTTAGCAAAATTGAGTCTCCACATTAGTATTTTGCAAAGAGTGTTTACGAAATCACTCTCTAGCACAGCGTTCTTTATAAGTCCCGCCTACACTTGCATTGTGCGCAGCATGTTTCGAATGTTATGTGAAATTTGCCGATTCATTAAAATTATGAACACACTAAGCTTAAAATATTAACTGGACTTTTCTAATAAGGGCAGAGCTTGTAGTATCTCATTTGAAGCTTCCCCGACGACGGTAGCACACACGCTCTCTCCATGTATTCCAACTTCCTTGAGCACGCTGATGTAAAATGAATTAATTATCTTCGGTGACCAAAGGCTGAATCTTAGGGTCAAAACATGGAAGCTAGTTTAAATCTTCAAGAACCTCTTTTTAATCATGCGAAATTTAAATCTTTAGTAAGTACATTTTAAAATGTTTTTATTTAAAAAATTATTTTTGTAAGTATACTTAGACACCTAAAAGTACATTTGAAATAGGTATAGTTCATTGACTATTCGAAGAAAAATTCTTATTGGAAAATTCTTATTATAAAATTGAAGCCACGAAGTGTAAAGGAGGAGGTGAAGATGCAGATTAAAAAATGGCTCCAAAAAACATCGCGACCACTATATCGCAGTGAGGTCCTTCTTTGCCCATCCAAATATAGATATTTATATTTTTATTCACTGCCAGAAACTAACCTAAGCAACGGAGAAAGATTATTTCCGCGAATATGTGATATACAAGAGCGATGGATTACGTATATTGTTGTAGATAACTATTTGTACAAATCTGTATATTTAGAGAATAATATTCTCTTAACATCATTTTCTATTATATTCATTAATGATTATATTTTAATATTGCAATAAAAATACAATTTTCTGTTTTCTTGCTTAAAGGAAGCAGGAAGGCTGCAGATTTCCTGCTTGTTCATAAATATTACATTTCCGTTACAAGCGTTTTATCCTATTTTATTCCTTGCAAAAGAAACGTATTACTATTAACAGTATTAAACATATATGCGTCAACTCACATAGCTTTTTTTCTGTTCTCGTTTAGTATAATGCTTGTACCCTAACGTAGTTTATCCCGTATGGTAACACAGTCTGGTATTCACGGTAACACTATTTTTATAAATGCTACCTGGAATTCTGTATCTAAATATATTAAAACCAGCAATATCCATCCAAAACATAAGTATTTATCAATATTTTCATAATTTTAGAAAATTTAGATAAGGTTTCAAGATTAAATCTCAGTAAAAATTTTTGAAGCATTATTAAACTTTACTAGATAAAAGGTATAAGATATCTGCTTATCCGATGTAAACAATTGGGAATAAGTACCACCGAAGAAGATTAGGTAATAGTATGATATGTTTTCTAAAATCCATAAATTTTTTATTTATCAGCATTTTTATACATTTAGCAAAGATAAACATTGTTTCAAGATTAAATATTTATAAGAAATTTTGTAGGAATATTAAATGCAACTGTTTTAAGGGTATATGCTTTACATGACAAAAACAGATCTGCTTATTCAATGTAAACACTTGGGAATAAATACTACCAAAGAAGATAAAGAAGTAATAATAGCATGAAATGGTTCACAAATCTTTTGATTTATCAATAATGTAATACTTTTGGAAGATATAGACATTGTTTTAAGATTAGATCTTTATAAAAATTTCTGTAGGGATATTAAATGTCAATAGTTTGAATGTAATTATATTTTACGTGGCAAAAGAACTTATCACGGTAACGCTATTTTGATCTTATCCAGTGTAAACAATTCGGAATAAGGACCAGAGAAGACAAAGAAACAGTAATGGCATGAAATGATCCTAAAATTGACTTATCAACATTTTTATACTTTTAGCCAAGATAGACATTGTTTTAAGATTAAATCTTTATAAGAAGTTTTGTACAAATAATAAATATTACTAGTTTAAAGGTCATTATGCCTTATATGGCAAAAACAGATCTGCTTATCCAAAGTAAACATTTGGGAATGGATACCATCAAAGAAGATAAAGAAATAGTAATAGCAGGAAGTGGTTCTCAAATCTTTGATTTATCAGTAATGCTATGCTTTTAGAAAATATAGACATTGTTTTAAGATAAAATCTTTATAAGGATTTTTGTAGCCATATTGAATGTTAAAGGTAGTTATGCCTACCCACTTTAAAGAATTGGGAATAAGTAGTATTTAAGGAAGGTATGGAACTGAATGAAATGGACGTCAAACTCATAAGCGTTTACTTCAGAGGCTAAGATAACGGAACCACTCATTTGCGGTCACGTTTTACGTGAGCTGCATTGACTTAGTTTTGGTGTAAATATTTCACCCAAACAAAATTTTATAACTACCTAAATGTTACGTACTGAGCATTAAATATAGATATATTTACAAAGGATTCGAGAGATATCAGAGTAAGGTAAAGAATGACATTTTGGAGGGCGTCCTAAAAGGAGGGCCTCAACCACGTGTGAATAACCACGAAGTCCCCGATAAGACAGCCCGACTTGAACTATTAGTGTTCATCGACTTTGCCGCTTGGACTCTGGTGGCCTTTAGATTTAATAGACAAGAAAATGATAGTCTATTTAAAAAAAAACATATGCAATAATCTTAGATTAACAATGCAAAAAAGAAAAAGAAAAGAAAACATAATATAAGGCTTCTTGGATCTGAGTTGCTTTGTTATTTACTACTCAGAGTAGGTACCCAAAGTGATTCGAGCAAGTGTCCTTATCTGGTTAATAAAATCTATACTTATCCCACGAAGATGGATATGAAATCGCATAGTAAAAGAAGGACTCCAAAAATGTCGCGTCTTCTAGATAACAGCACTGTTCTTTAGCCATTCCAAACAAACACTTTTACGCACTGGGAAGAAGCTAAGCTAAAGAACTGCATGCACGGTTTTGGGCTAAGGTTCAAAATGGACGAAGAGAGCAACAAATATTTATGTCGTATGCAAGAGCGATACAAAATATATACTATTGCAAATAATTATTTATTTATATGTATGTGATAAAATGTTTTCTTAATTTTCCTTCTGATCATGTTCACTAATGATTATATTTTACAAAAATGTATCCTAACATACACTGATATAAACTGGGAGGAAATTTTAATAAATGGTAAATGGAATTTTTCACTTCAGTCAATAAATTTCTAGGAAAATATATTTTATCAAGTACAAATATATGCATGTAGGACTATGCTGTATTCAGCTAATCAAAAAGTTTAGTAAATGGGATATATTAGAAATTTCAAATCCCGCCTCGAAAATGTAATGTAAGTAACACCTGCGAAGCCACCGTAAAGTACATATAGGCCAACCTGCTACATGGTAGAGTGATTTAGGATCAGTAACAGATAAAGGTGATTTCAGAACACAATCTTACGTTCTTCGCCTTTGTTTATTAATTATTAAAATAACATAGGATGGCAAACAGCAGAAGCATTTGCAAGAAAACTTGCGTATTTTGATCAATCTTTGTCATTGATATACCACAGAGTAAGAAAGAGCTGAAGTATTTCTTCCATTAGTTAAAAAATGGTTAAGTAGACGAACAGCTCCTACTGATATGTATAATTTTCTAAGTATGTATAATAAGTATGTGATTATGGCAAAGCCTCGAGGGCTAGCTGCCTAAAGGGAGAGATGATTTCTTGGAGGACATTCTAAGGGAAACTGGTTCGTTTATACATTACACATGGGGAAAACCGCGAAAACGCCCATGCAGCCAGCACGTTCATGGAATTCGAACCTCGGACCGAACTACCAGTGTTTAGCGACTTTACCGCTTTGCCGCTGGTTGGCCGCCTACTGATATTAAAGCATGTCTTGCAATCGGACCACCATTCTGCACTTTTTCAATTGACCACGCTAAAACACGGTTTTAACCTTTTTGTTAAGAACGTAGATCGAATTATTAAAGAAACTTAATTTGTATCGTCAAAGAGGCTATGACAGGAAAATCTAGATACAAGCCTACAAGCTGAAATGCACGAAGTTCTGTTCACTATTTGTGACAGTCAAAGCTAGAATTTTTTAATATATGTCAGTTAAACTCTGCATCCGAGAGTCCTCTCTCTCTCTCTGCATTCTGCATGAGAGAGACTCTGCATCCTGCATGTAACGCAATCCGAGATCGCGTCTTCCGCGTCAGTGCAAAGGTGATATAACCAAATTCTCCGCATTAATGACGAGATAATTTAAAAACATGCTAATTACTTTTCCGGCACTTTTTCCCCGAAGACCTTGTGCCCTTTCAGGAAGAATTAGTATCTTGTTGAGTGGGGAACTTCAAGGTTGGAAAATTTCGGCAGTGTTTCGAATGCACATCTATCCTAAAAGTAGGGGGGGAGAAACGAATTGGTAAAGACTCTATCAAACAGACGCTAAAATGTTCTAATCATGTATACAGAGTAGCTCCGCAACTACAGATAAGACAGCGATTGCAATTTTTATTGCATAAGTGAAATTCATCGTTGTGATTTAATTGCTTTGGTTATATTTATTTGGCTTAAAGAGTGGATATTGGTAGAGATACATTCTGATCACCGAGAAACGACGGTTTTACTACCAGACAAGGTCTTTGCCAGTTCAAAATTATTCCGTTGAGACTACATGATGCGTAGGCAACAATTGAACGCATCATGGGGATAAAGTTGAGAGGGCATTCCTACGAAGCCTGTCTGATATACCTGGATGACATTATCTTCGTCGGAAAGAATTTTGAATAGCATTTAGAAAATCTTAGATAGGTAGAAAAATCTTAGGAAATCTTAGATGTCAGTAGAAACTGAAAGAAGACAATCTAAATTTAAGCGAAACTAAACGTACACTATTCAGATAGAAATTGACTTACTTTGGACATCTCGTCTTTGCCAAAGGTGTACCTACAAATTCAGAAAACGTGTCAGTCGTTAAGTACTGGAAACGCCCGGAAAATGCCCATTAGCCGAGACGTTTCTTGGATCTTTTGACGTTATATAGGACATTTGCGAAAGACTTTTCTTACGTCTTACGATGCCTTGAGGAGCCGACAGAGAGCAAGCAAAAATTCTTGTGAAAAAAGGAAAGTGAGGATGCATTTCAAAAGCTAAAGGAAGACCCATACATCTGCGAGAGTCCTTATGTATCCTCAAGCCAAAATCGGTTTAATAGAATCTTCAAATAAAAAAAAGTACCTGACAGGAAGTTTCTACCTATAGCCTTGTAACAAAACAAGGCTGCCTTTTCCGGGACTCACTCCATATTCCAAACAGTGCTTAAATTATATAAATTATAGTGTAACAGAATCGGATTATGGAAAGGCATACCGATGCGGCTGATGCTTCGAAGATCCCGGATTCGGGACATGCTTAAAGAATTATGCAGAAGTCGAACAGGAGGTCACTTCGGAATAATGACTTTGCATAGAGTTCGAGAGCGCTTCTCCTAGAGAAATGCAAGAGCTGTCGTGCAAAATTGGTGCCAATCCATGTGATGCTAGTGCGAGTCTGAAAGAACTGATGAAATGGAGCAGAAGGAAGCGGCAAAATTATAGTGTATGAGCGCCTTCTGAATGCATTACCTTTGACATTCTGTGATCTTTGTTACTAACAGCTAATGGCAACAAATACGTCCACTACCTCATCAAGTGGCCTTAAGTGTATCCAGTTCCTGATCAAGAGGCTGATACGGTAGCTGCCCTAATTATTCAGCATTGGATTCCCAGATTTAGAGAGCTTCTTTAGTTACATTTTGATCAAGAAAGAAATTTTACATCGACAGTAATTAAAGAAATCTGCAAGCTCATCGGCATCGACAAAACCCAAACGACATCTTACAATCCCTTCAGATGGCACAGTGAAGAGGTTTAACAGAAGCATCCTTGATAATCTCTCGCTAATGGTTTACAGAATTCGATAGGATTGGGACAAGATGTTTTCACTATTTTTGCTGGTCTGTTGCAGTGCTGTGCACGAGACTACCGTCTATTTCCCACCCCCGATGCTCTTCGGTCCTTACCTTCGTCTGCTTTGTGATCTTTTGTTCGGTCGCCCTCCGAATGCGACTTGAGGACTACATCCAAGATCTCCAGGCGTGGTTTGAAGAGATGCACAATTTTGCACAAGAGCGAGTAAACTTGGCGACGTAGAAAAGGAAGATTCGACATGACACGAGAGAATGGATTCAACAAAGGTGGCAAGGTGTGGTTGTGGGATCCGATTCGAAGGAAAGGATTGTCCTCTTAAGTAAAGTCACCTTGGGATAGTCTTTACACATTCCTAAACAGGTTGAATGATGTCGAGTTCGGATCTCGAAGTCATCGAATTCTAAGAATAAATTCGTTTATTATGACAGGCTAGCCCTTACTAGGGCCATAGTATGTAGTTCACGAAGTGTGCATAGTGTAAAACTAGTAAAACCATTTGTTTCTAAATTATAAATTTTTGCACTCATACATTAATTTAGTATTTGACTTGTTTTATGGTATTTACTGAAATTATGTAATACTAGTTTATGTACTACATTCATTTCCGTGTAGTTGTGGCGAATTTTGTACATAGATAAACGATTTTCGTGCAATTATCGGTGAAATTGTTGTATCTGTGCAGTTATTGTATGTATCCCGACTTTGGGGTTTGTCTCACTATCTCTTTCATATTTTGTAAAATTTGATGAATTTTCGATCAACAAAGTCAGCCATTTCAGACAGAGCAATGGTAACACTGTAAGAGAAAAATATTCATATCTCCAGCGCGGGAAACTGTCTGACGGAATTTCCACAGGTTTGTAAATATTTTTTGCCCAAAGGAACATTAACCGAGATGTTCTCGATACTTGTATGTGTGCGTAAATGAAGGAAACGCACATTCTGAATTCTGAAAGCTTTCAGAATTTTTTAATCTGTATTTTATTTTGGTTTTAATTTGTCATTGTTCAAAATATGGAGTGGAAGTTTTGCTTATGTATTTGAATTTTAATGTTTTAAATTAATTACTTCCCTTTGGCGAGTTGACTTGAAGCATTCAAATATGAATAATTAAACTGCATTTTCATAGTTTTAGTTTCAAATATTTTTTATTTTTTTATAGTATCTTCTAACATTTCAATGTACGTTTTACTTCTTTCTAAAATTTAATAGTGCATATGTTTTATTTTAAAATTCCTTTTAAAGAGGTTTTTCTAGGATACCATATCCTTTCATAGTCCTTATTTTAAATTTTAAATTATAAGATGTAATTTTTATTAATATTTAATGAAACAGAAAGATGATTGCGCTGTTTGTTGAACGCAAAACTGGGAAAAGTGTTTCTTTGAGTTTTATGTTAAGATACGCCTTTTCAGTTTAGATGAAAATTTCAAGTCGAATTTTTTAAGCAAGGTTTGCTTTGAAAAAGTAATATATTTAAATTCAAATATAATTTCAGTCTACGGAATTATATGAATTGTAGTGAATTTGCTGGCCACCAGCTTTTTTGTACTCTTTGCTGGTATAAATTCTTGAAAATTGTTTTACACACTTACAAGCGGTTCGACGATCGATCCAATTTTTAAATAAAGCTGCACTGTCTCTTTGGGATAAAGCGGTGGTTTTGAAGACATGATTGATCACTGTTTGCTTAATAGGCGGGTTGTCGCTATTAGCTGCCAATACGTTTCGGAGCTTTGATTTGTAATCCGAGTGAAGAAATTCAGCTGATTTTAAACTGGTGGAAATTGTAAGAAAATTCAAAAATCATTATCTACTAACTTTTTTTTTTAAACATTTGCTTAACCAGCATGGTTCTTCAATCTGAAAGGTTTGGTAACTTTTACGAAAAATGAAGTCAGGCTACCTAAATATCGAGTTACGTTTCATAGAGGGTTTTCTATACAGCTAAACGTTAACGGAATGATTTATCAATCAAGCCTGTTAAATAACGGTAGAGATTATTAATCATTTTTACCAAATGTAAATTTCAATTTCTAACAGAGTTTTCTATATATACTTTCCCTGAAAATTTCGGTATTTTAATTAACCACTGCTAGTCGTTATTGGATTGATCACTAATAATGTCAGGAATCTTAATTATGATCCAAACTCTCTGTACTAGCTATGTAAATAAAACTAAAAGCGTACAAAAATAATTACACGGAATTTATCACTCACCATTTATCACTCACTTCCACTATCGAGTATTCCCCAAAACTTTATCCAATGAAGGTAATGTACTATGTGAGAAGAAATAAATTCCTTTCGAAAAACAAAAACTTACCTTTCTGAAAGAATTTAATTTGCTAAAAAAAGACACAGTTCTAACTTTTTGAGTGATATGCATATAAAATAAATTAAACCAATGCGGTTCAATTACTTACCAAAAATACACATAACTGCAAAAATGCCACCACCAACAGAAACAAAAATATCTTTTTTCCCCATCCCAATATTAATAAAAGAATGTCTGAAGTAACAGAAATTTGTTCCATCTAAGTGCTAATTTAGCTTCTTTGATCTTTAATTTTACATAAGCAATCAGTTTCGTGAATTTTCGGGCCGTTGAAAGTTCAGAACATATTATAAAAATTTAACAGTTTTCAACGAATATTTAAATAATTACGAATTAAATCGATCTGTAGGACATGATATATATTAGCTATAACCTCATAGTACGTATATTTGCATGATTAAATTAGATCTTTAACTTAGAACTTTTAACAAGGTTCAATGTTTGAATTCGAAGCTTTAATTCTTGTTCACTGTAGAGAAATAACTAGTTTTATAACGCCGTGCCAAACACTCCCATAGATGCTCAACGATCGAAACAGGTATTAACTTGAATTATATTATACGTTAGAGAGATCATGGAGAAAATCAGCGCCGTTATGTTACTAA
The DNA here is from genome assembly GCF_044657685.1 of Stegodyphus dumicola. Lineage (NCBI taxonomy): Eukaryota > Metazoa > Arthropoda > Arachnida > Araneae > Eresidae > Stegodyphus > Stegodyphus dumicola. The sequence goes on along the minus strand of NC_140772.1, from coordinate 10,723,924 downwards.
CCGTAGGGACAAAACGTGGATTCATATTTCTAGGCAAAATGATGGTTGAAGACACATCTCCTTCATTATACTCTGTGGACGAACACTGATTAAGTATAGAAGACATTATTCAGTGTTACTCTTTCTATAACTGATCAGAATATTTCACAGCAAAAATTCAATTACGAATATAGCTTGAATTTTTACAGAGACTAAGTTTGCACTCTTTATCTCATGAAAAGGAACTAAGATATCAAATTATTTCTACATCTATTTTTATTTCTAAGCTCTGCTACAGACCGAATTTTGCTTTGCCAATAGCTCTATATTTTGAATATTTAGCGGAATTGTATGGTGCATATACTGACACTTGTCACAAATCGCACAAATGACGTTTATGCAGCAGATTTGCATTACTCAAAAAATAAGCCAATATATTATTGGTTAACTTGCCCCGATATTGTCCCAATGCCCCCGTGCCGCTTACTAGATGTTCGTAATAAGCTAGAAGGCCTGTATCTGCGAGAAACTCGGGTTGCTTGTCTGACTTTGAGTGTTCTCAAAGCCAACGAGATCTTAGAAAGAAGATCTTAGATTTGCTCAAAGCACAAGCTCACACCTCTTTTCTAATCAGAGGGAAAGCTCCTTTAATGGACCAACTATAGAACAGATCTAAAATCAGACCTTCTTTTATCTAAAATAATTTCAAACAATCTCCAAATTATCGCATCTGAACCCGGAGCTTCATTCTATCTCATATCTTCAAAGTACTTCTTATATATTAAACAAGAAATCATTGCTTGAAACCGGATAGTCATTTGCCATATTTTGAATGTGATGATGCATATCATCCTCATCATCAATTTTATCTTCCAGGAAATGAAAATTTAAGTTCTCTTCAAGAGCTTCCTTGATCCTTCCAGAGCTATTTGTCACTGAGCCGTTGTTTTACTGCAGCAATTGTTATTAAGTTTAACTGCTTATCCGTAGCAGATTTTATAGTGTGTGCTAAATGCGTTATGCACAGTTATACTTTTCCATAACTTATTCCAGTTTTCTCATATACCTCGTCTAATATTACGATTCTAAATAGCCAAAAATATACTATGTTCCTCTATGATAAGCTCTTTGATCAAAATCGTAAAAACAACCTTGTATTTAGCGTAGGTATAATGAAACACTCAATCGATTTCGAGGGCAGCTAAAGGTCCCTCCTCATCAGGAGAAAGAAATACCTAGAAAGAAGAAAATAAAGGAGAAGGAGTCACAGAAACACGTGGTCCTTATCAGAAAAGCACGTGTTTATAACTAGATTTTTAATCAGAGTTGCACTGGCCGCCTACTTCTACTGAGCCAGGCTATCTGATCGAGCATGAAAAATTAGCGAAGTAAAATAGGTAGCGAGGGGCAAATGCACCTTACGCTCAAAATCTGAACTTCAAATAATGGAAAGCAACCACTGAACGGATTTTTATACCCTCTGGTAGTACCAAACGCGAGGAGGTAACGCCATCTATCGGCATAAATAACTGAATTAAGATAGTAGAATTTTAAAGGCATTAGGAAGGACTGGATTGGACTTCAAATCATTAACTAAACCTGCTAAATCTTTGTGAATGTGAAAAGCCTCAAGAAAATCCAATTCACCAATGGAAGAAGCCTTTTGGATAATTTTTGCAGATCCAAAATCAAAATTATGGTTAAAAGTCCAACTATGATATGCTATTGAAGACTTTTTAATTTCGCCTTTTCTGACATAAGATTCATGTTCCTTGATACGAAACTTCAACGCTCTTTTCGTTTGGCCGATATATCTTAAACCACATTGACACGATATACTATAAATTCCCCAAGAATTCAAGACAGAAACGCAATCTTTTAAAATCGAAGGGTGAATTTTATTAATAGGGGAGAAACCGACTTGAAAATTGAATTTTTGGAGAATCTGTGCAATTTTATAGCTAACAGAAGGATAAAATGGAAGCACGACAAGGTCATTAATAAGTTTTCTAACAGTGGAAGGTCTTCTTTGATGGGAATCTGAAAATTTTTTAACGGCTTTATCAATAATCACGGGAGAAAATCCACGGTCAATCGCAACTGCTCTCAAATAATTAAGTTCATAATTTTTTTAACGGCTTTTTTCAACGGCTTTATCAATAATCACGGGAGATTTTTCTCCCGTGATTATTGATAAAGCCGTTAAAAAACTTTTCAGATTCCCATCAAAGAAGACCTTCCACTGTTAGAAATAATATTAATGACCTTGTCGTGCTTCCATTTTATCCTTCTGTTAGCTATAAAATTGCACGGATTCTCCAGAAATTCAATTTTCAAGTCGGTTTCTTCCCTATTAATAAAATTCATCCTTCGATTCTAAAAGATTGCGTTTCTGGCTTGAATTCTTGGGGAATTTATAGTATATCGTGTCAATGTGGTTTAAGATATATCGGCCAAACGAAAAGAGCGTTGAAGTTTCGTATCAAGGGACATGAATCTTATGTCAGAAAAGGCGAAATTAACAAGTTTTCAATAGCATATCATAGTTGGACTTTTAACCATAATTTTGATTTTGAATCTGCAAAAATTATCCAAAAGGCTTCTTCCATTGGTGAATTGTATTTTCTTGAGGCTTTTCACATTCACAAAGATTTAGCAGGTTTAGTTAATGATTTGAAGTCCAATCCAGTCCTTCCTAATGCCTTTAAAATTCTACTATCTTAATTCAGTTATTTATGCCGATAGATGACGTTACCTCCTCGCGTTTGGTACTACCATAGGGTATAAAAATCCGTTCAGTGGTTACTTTCCATTATTTGAAGTTCAGATTTTGAGCGTAAGGTGCATTTGTCCCTCGCTCCCTATTTTACTTCGCTAATTTTTCATGCTCGATCAGATAGCCTGGCTCAGTAGAAGTAGGCGGCCAGTGCAACTCTGATTAAAAATCTAGTTATAACCACGTGCAGTGCTGATAAGGTCCACGTGTTTCTGTGACTCCTTCTCCTTTATTTTCTTCTTTCCAGGTATTTCTGACTTTTGATGAGGAGGGACCTTTAGCTGCCTACGCTAAATACGAGGTTGTTTTTACGATTTTGATTGTCACATTAGTGTGTTTCTCTTCTAGTCAAGCTCTTTGATATTCAACTTAATTTTCATATTTTCTTTCAAGGGCTCTTACGTTTCACCTTTCTATTTTCAGATTGCAATTCCACAATGAGGAAAATTATATTCTTTGTTTACGAAAATCCATTCCAATTTACGAGCGCCTTATTACATACTATATCTGGAAAATTTAATACAAGAAATAAAACACATCAGGCGTTCATGGCTATTAATGCCCTACTAGGCACAAATTCACACTTAAATATGATTATCAAACGTATTATATAGATAAAAGGACCTAATGCCCATTCTTCTAATTGCAGCACTTGTGTCAGCAGTTACATAACGAAGCAACATAATTATATTACAGAAAATTTCAGAATAAGATATTAAGAATTATCACTAATTTACAGTGGATTATCCGCAATTCAGTCGTTCAATATGTTGTCAAAATCAAGCTCTGGATAGTGAGATTTTAACGCACACTTACAGTGTTTTCATGGAATGTGATAATCACTCGAATAGTGCAGTCAAGAACATAGGAAGATATATCAATATAACCATTCAACAACACAAGCATGAAAGAGAGATTTTTCAGAGTTCACAGTTGGTAATCTTTCTTAGTTTGTATATATTTTATTCATTTTTATTTATTATTGCTTACTTATCAAGACACGGACTTGATGTTTCCTTATCAAGAGACAGACGAGAATCAGTTATCGCTACCGCTTGGAATTTCTAGGCACGTTTAATTTACAAGTGCATTACAACAAACGGGAATCAATACTTTACTTTATTAATTCCGAAAATAAATTTCATTATTACAAAAATGTAACGGGTGCGGTAAAAGTGTAACACTTCTAAAGAAAAACTGCATTAATATTTTTCTTAAAATAGAAAATTTCTCTCAAATTTGCTCTTGCAGATATCAGAAACAGTTTTCCTTAAATTTATTCTAACAAGTGTTTTAATTCTGTCGATTAGATCAGAAATACCACTTTCTTGCTGTAACACTACAGAACGTTGAATTAAAATCGACAGTAATAGCATAGAAGCATAGAAGTTAAAGCATAGAAGTTTCTTTAAATGCAATGCGAAGCATTAAATTTTTAATTTAAAACATTTATGATGGAAAAATGTAACGATGCGCGAAAATCAGATTGAAAATGATAGACGAGAATCAGTTATCACTGCTGCTTGGATTTTCTAGGCACGTTTAATTTATAAGTGCATTACAACAAACGGGAATGAATACATCAATTCCGAACATAAATTTAATTATTGCAAAAATGTAACGGGTTTGGTAAAAGTGTATTGGGAGCAGTTTACCTTAAATTTCTGACAGGTATTATAGTTCCTTCGACTGGATATGAAACACAACTTTCTTAATGAAACCCAGTACAACATTCACTTAAATTCGACGATCACTGAGAATAGAGGTTTCTTTAAATGCTATGCGAATCTAACTTCTTGTACATGTTGAATGAGCTGTGAAATAATAATCGTCTCATGATGTTTTACCGGTTTCGTAACACTTCTAATGTAAATTGAAATTTTATTTTCGAGACTGCAGGTAGATTTAATGATTGTATATGCTTTTCCAAAATTCAGTATAATGACTAACCTTTTTTCTAAATTTCCTGCTAAAGGATTATGAACAAATTGCTTTTATACTTTATTTCTGTAACTTCGTTGAAGATGTTTATAAATAATTTAGAGTATTTCATTATATAAAGCTCACGGGGATTCTTTTTGGATTAAGCTAAAAAAATAATGCGCAATGTAGCAGTGAAATAATGCAACTTAGTCTGAATTAAGATTTCATTCTGAACATAAACCACTCGCTTTCTATTCTTCCGCGTAGCTGGATTGCTCTGTGCTTCACTCCTCTTATTGCAAATCTATCAAAAATGAAAACATTTTTAAATAGGCAAAAATAATGTGCCAAATATTTTGTTCCCGCATCATATATGCTAAAATTAAATTAAGATTTAATCTACCTATACTGCCAGTTTCCTATTCATTACAGATTAGCACTGTACTCAATTAAAAATTCTTGCTCATCATTCCAGATTCAACTTTCTACTTTCAATACTAGCAGGATGACAAAGTTCTATTTTATTCCATATACATGTAGTTGGGGAGTTAAAGATGCCATCCTTAGGGGTAAATGAAACTTCCGCACGTCTTCCCCACAGGCATTTAATGAAAATAAAATAAAAGGTAAAGATTGAATCGAATGACAGTGCCGTTGCGTCTTTTTGCGCTTGTTGGATTCAAACAAAGTTCTGCATAAATTTGACATATTTTAAATAGCTGCTTGGCCCCTACTCGCGCTCGTTATCATATACAGTTTCTCAGTTACCACCTTCGCGTGGAATCATACAGTTCTTCACTTACTCTCTTCTCGTAGAAACAGCATCTGTCTATATTGAGTGACATCCCCCTCTTTGCTCTCGCTGTAGGCGCATAAGTGATGCCCTCTGGTGGCTATGTAGGACTAACTGTTACCACATATATATGTATATAATGTATATAGTTATTATATATATATATATATATAATAACTATATATATATATATATATATATATATATATATATATATATATAATGTTGTATGATCTTAAATTCATTTAGTGCGAAAACATGTTAATACTACTTGCGCAATTGCTGCTAAGTTAGTTAATAATAATTTATTTTCTAAACAATATTGACAATATTTCTAAACAATATTAAAATAATTCTACGTTAATTAAACTTAGGAGATAATATAATCAATTAATCAATATTGTTTAGAAAATAAATTATAGATGTATATATATATATATATATATATATATATATATATATATATATATATATATATTAACAAGCAAGTTAGTTAGTACAATACTGTAAGACCAATTTGGCCTAAATAATTTTTTTGTGCAGTATGCTGCAAAATTAAGGATATTAGAAATTGTAGAAAGCTCGCCTAAAAGTTACCGGGAGCTGTGGCTTCAAGAAAAGTTCAACACATTTTTTTTAAAAAACAACGTCATTGAAGGTGAAAAACATTTGAAACAATTGAAAAGTTAAAACATAGGAAAACGAAACGATGTAACAAATTAAAACATAAAACAAACATAAACATATAAAAATATAAAGCGGAAAATGGTAAATTAGCTGAATTCGAAGTCCAATCTGGCTTTTCAAGGGAAATTTCTAATTGAACGTCGAGTTAAGCTAACTTCATTACGCGTTTCGCCGAAACAGACAATTGAAACTTTTGCGCTACAAAATTTTAATTAAATAGACGAACTGTCTTAGAAAATTTATTAGTCTCAATTCTCTGTTCCAATTTCCCGACGCCTCCGCACAAAATGACACAGTAAGGTGTTAAATTATGTAAAAATAATTCCGATTTACATCAATAATCAAGATAAAAATAAAAATAAGTAGCAGTCTGCTATTAGTCAAAAAAATACTTACGGGCTGGACCTGCAAGCTTAAAGAATTATACCTTTATAAAATTTAGAAATCTGAAATTAAATTTAAATGAAAACAAACACAGTTTGTCTTGCTAAGGCCAAGAAGGTCTTGCTAAGGTCTGTTTCTTTTACTAAAAAATAGTAAAAGAAACAGAAAAAAAAACAGACCTGTGGCTATGCAGAGCTCTCCGTCGTAAAACTAAGTTGAAAAGGGGTTGTAATTCCCCTCTGAGTCCTTCAGCGCCATCCCACACGTCGTGTGACGTAAGTAGGGGAGAACAATGTCACTGGGCATCAGCCAATGCGATTAGACAGTCCGTTGGCTGTAACTCCTCCCTAATTTTCAATGAGGGTCGGAAGTTATTCTATATACAGTGATCCCTCGTTTTTAGCGGTTAATGAGGACCAGAACCTTCTGCGAATCTGAAAAATCGCGAAGTAGGATTCGCCCCTAGGAATTTTCGTGTATGCGGGTACAAGAATGTTTAAAATATGTAAACAGTATTTATACTTTACACATTTAAAAGAAAAATTACAAACGTATTTACTTAAACGTGTCAGTGCTAATTAATAAGGTTAATTACAAAACCTTATACAGTAATAAACATTAATCAGCATTGCTGTCTGAGAGAGGCGAAGAGTCTTGTGTTGGTGGCAGAGGAGAGGCTTTCACTTGACTCGTAGAAGCTTTAGGCTCACTCGGAGACTCTTCTGATGGAGGCGCTTACGGTAGTGCCAAGGGCTTTACCTTGGAGAGAAACATGGTAATGGGTAGTTGTTGTCTTTGTTTTTTTTTTTTTTTTTTTTTTTGTTGTTGTTTTTTCCTTCAAAATTCCCCTGTACAAGGACATAACCCCGTCAACGCGATTGCTGAATTCGACAGCTCGAACCATATTGTCTTCAATGTCTTGTGCAAATTGTTGCATTGCTGATGAGGTTAGGAAACTCTTCTTCCGCGTAACGACAAGCAGCATCGTTGTCAGCAGAGGACGCCTCACCATACAAAAGCACGTTTTTGATGCCGTATCTTTTTCAAATTTTGCGAACCAGCCTTTGCTGACTGAAAAGCTTCGTCCTGGAGCTCTTGGTAGCGCTAATACTGGCTTGAGGTTCTTCAGCATTTTCTTCAGCCTCTTCATTGTCGTCATTGAGGAAGATTTGGTCGTAGAGAACTTTGGCCTTTGTTCTGTTCATATTAGTGTCCAAGCTCACTGTCCTTTTCCTGCCATCAACAATCCACAATGCAAGGTGCAGCTTCCATTTTCACAATTCTGTTATTACGCGGAGTTACCACACGTTTCGTTTCTTTATTGAAGGTTATTGAGGCAGTTTTGCGGATGTTTGCTTCCTCTTTCTTGATGTACCGCACTGTAGATTCATTCGTATGATTCGTATGTAGATAATAGCATGCCACAGATGCATAAGTTTCGCCCTCTTTGATCATATCTAAAGTTTCACTTTTTCGCTGATAGTCATCATCTTCTTCTTGGGAGTTCCGGAGGAAGCTTTCGCAGGGGCACAGCATTTAGGCGGCATTATAAGGGCTTAAGCACTGGCTTGATTTCAGAGGACTATAGCTTCAGACAAAAATGTTTATTTACTAAATCTTGAAATAAATTTCGACATTACCAGAGAGCTTTAGATGTATGTGCCTATGAGACTAAAGGTTGCCTCATTCTTCAAAAATCTAATTGTCCAGAATCGATGTTCATCGAAGCAATTATAAGCTGCGTTTATTGAAAGATCTATCATATACACCGAATCTCGGAAGCAATGTTACTCAACAGTGTTTGCAACTTTCAGATTTGAATTCTTCACTATCGATCATAAGAATATGCTTTCAAACATGAAAAATGACTGAGGTGTCAGAACTTGTGGCCAATTATAGACACGCAAAAGGAGAACATTGAACGTCGTGCGTTTAAAATCGTTATTCAGATAAAACATTAAGTTGTTTCCAGTATCCAAGTTTGTGGGAGATAATTTTAAATTATATATTAAAATATTTAAACAAAGAGCGTGCTTCATTGTGTCATCAATAAATACTAAATTATTTAATTCTGATGCTGACAATGACTCTCACACAAAAACACGTCCACCGTCATGCTTTACTGTACCCAACCAAGTTCTTGAGATTACGCTCCCCTTTTTTCTCTCCGTACAATTATACACAATTATTATTATCCGGACAATTATAATTATTATTTGTTTAAGATTTTTATTGAAATTATTGTTTGAGTATTGCACTGATTTTTCCTTATTAGTAAAAGTGTCTTGCGCTCCAAGAATTGTACGCCCCGAGTCGTGCAATGTTATGAATTTCGTACATATATGAATAATTTTAGGAAAAATATGAGTGAAATTGTTGTATTTTGCCTGTATAATGTAATATGGAAATCTAAACAGAAGATGCTCTGCCGAAAAAATAAGAATCTAGGGGCAAGACTACACATAATTCAGTAAATGGCGCTCTCTCTGAACTAGTGAGATATCACCAAGCTGACTACGGTTTTAGGGAAATGTAAATCGTTTTATTTATTTTTTTTAACATTTATCTGTATTATTCTCACAAGCTTCCAAGATTCCCAAATTGCTAATTGTATCTCAATTGAAAAAAAAGTGATGGAAAAATTTCTAGGTTAAAGTATTAATTTTGCTACAATTGCCATCAATTTTAAATTAACTGAATTGTTGTCAATCACAGTTCTGAAATAAAATTCGTATACATTCGCCAAAAGTTTTCTAAAAGCAACCTAGATACAAAACAAATAATGATCTAATCTGTTTTGAAAATCCACCGCTTTGCTTCAAAGATACAGAGCAGTTTCGTTCAAAAACGTCGATGTAAAGTAAAAAGGACGTAACAGCTGAAGGGGATTATCAATTTTTTTATACCAGAAAAGATATACGCAAAAACCGGTGGTCATCGTTACGACAAAATTTCGTATTAAGTTTTGGATTGTACAATATTTTATTTTTTTGAATCAAAACGTGTTTCTTGTTTCCAAAAATTGGATTTCATAATCTTCATCCAAAGTAAAAACGCATAACTTGACTTTAGACCCAAAAAAGAAAATTTCCCCATTTTTTCATTCACCACAGAATGTAAACTTGCTTCTCTTTCGTTAAACAAAAACAAAACACTAAAAAAAAAAAATAAAATAAAAATTACCAAGGCCTCTTAAATGCTAATAATTAAAATATAATCTTACATCCTACGTATATTAATATATATAGAGAAAAATTAAAGCATTTTATTGAGAAAGCTGTCATGAAAGACTCCATTGTCCGCAGAAGCTGATGAGTTGTACAGTGTTTTTTTCTCTGAATACAAGCTTTTCATGAATAAGGACATTTTGGTTCTGGAGGAAAATATTCAGTGGTTTAAGCAACATAAATTGGTATATTTCTGAGGTCTGTAATTGTAATGAACTGCTAGGCTTTGGAAGGCACTGACCAAGTTTTTGAATAGGTACAATTACTGCACGTTTCCAGCTTTCTGGACAATAGCAATGCAGTTAATTAATGAACATAAAGTTAATTAGAAATTAGCATTCCTACGAGAAAAAAAATATTGCGACAATTTATAAATCCTAGAATTGGAGATAAGAGCTAATCCAGGCGTATTTTGGGGCATGGATTATCATATGTGCGACCCTCAAACGAGAAATGTGCTGTAAGTCTCTGTTGAAAGGACGGTTTAAGAAACATTCAATATATTGTGGGGAGGTATAAGCGTTGTTCGCAAAGATATCTTCTACGAGATGTGAATTTATTTGGCGCATCAGCAGCTAAGAATGGAATAAGTGTTCCGCCTCTGATTGGTCTGGTCGAGGCACGCCAAACATTGCTGTCGTTGGTCGTCAAGGGCTTTATATATTCTGAATATTGTGATTGGAATAACTGGACGATTGATGTCTTGATCACATTCTGGAAAATACGCAAACTAAAGATTTTTTTCCAAAAGCATTCCCATTTCAATTATTTCATTTTATAATCAAACCCCCCCGAAGTGTTTAAAACTAAAAGAGTTGATCCTATGTTTAGAAAGATTTACGTTGAAAAATTACTTTTCTGCTTCTATCTCTCTCCATGTTAAGACACTACTTCACTCGCTTAGCCTCTGCTAGCTATCGTCCGGTGTTCTAAAAATATTATCTGCGTAAAATTGTCGATGTATTGCGCACCCACTATGATGATGTGCAATGGAAAAGAGAACGTGTCCTAAGAATTAGTTATCAGGGAATAAATGAAAGTGTAACGGAATTTACGGTTACATCTGTTTTCAAGTTCATCATCTTTCTATATTATTACAATCAAAGAACTCTTGCTCTTGCAGCTTTCTTTAAGTGATTCCATTGTATATATATGTCTGTGTGGCGTGTTCTTAATAAGATGATTTGGTAATAACTGCAATGAATTTGCGGTCGTAATTTGACTTGTTATATCATGGAGAGACTTTGATACGTAGATGGAATCATTAACTTGCTGCCAGACATAGTCGACTTCAACATCCTTTTTTCTAGGCAAAGAAATTCTAGAGACCTAGCATTTAATAGACACATGGTTATGGGGACTATATGCACCACACAATGTTAGAAAGTTTCGTTACTATTGAGACAACGCACGATTTCAAGCAATGCGCTTTAGCCACAAAGAAGGAACACGGAAAACAGGTGTATGGGTCAGCAAAGTTAGAGATACAACAGTAAAATGTTTCTTTAATTTGACTGGATGAAAGCTATCCGCTTGGCACGATTATATTAGCAAGCACGAAGCGGATTAATTTAATACACTCTGTTCAAAAAGTTTTTGTAAACAATCTTTACTTTTAGGGTAGAAAAGAGACATAGTCAAATTAAAATTGGGAGTTAAAAAGGACTATTGCAAAATTAACAAAAAAAAAAAAAAAAAAAACGATTTCACTAATATATCTCGTGCTTTGCTGGTTAAGTAGTCCTTTCTCTTGTGTTCACTTTTCTCTTCATCAACGCTCATCGAAGCTGTGTGTTGTCGATTACTTTGAAATCAGCTAAGCTTTCAAAAATTGTGTCATGCATTTTGCGACCATAATGGTATGTGATTTATAAATAACTAAGTATAAAAAGGAAAGTTGGAAAGACGTATAAATAACTAATACAGATCCTAGTCTCAGGGACGTAAACAATGCAGTGGGAGGAAGCTAGTGCAGGGAGTAGGCAGGAGTGACTAGGAAAGACAAATAGGGAGTTTTGCATGATCACGAGGGCTGGAATGACAAATCAGATGTTAAACGTCCGGATGTGCAAGTAAGCATTTAGGACCTGGGAGAGGTGTTAGCATTCCACGTTCAGCCGCCGCCGAATGCCGTGATTATCGGGCCCAGATAGCACGATTTATTCCAGCTGTCATGAATTTGGTGCTTCTAAGGGCGCTTGAGGAAAAGTAATTTTTTCATATTTTTTTTTTTTTTTTTGTTCTTTGCCAGCGCTATCCAGAAATATTCCTTGGTTTTCTGGCAGCTCAAATAATCCGCTGGTAGGGTTACCGCGCCTACCAAATCTCAGGGGACTTGACTATTTTGCGACATTTTGGTCCAGGCCCTGTGTTATTGTAATGACTATTGCAAGTGAATAACTATAATTAATCTATATATGTAATGTAAACGCAGCCATCCCTTAGTAACTTTAATCCTATATGTCTTCCAGTATTTGCGAGAAATGGAATTTACCAGAGATTTCTCGGCGGCCGAGAGAAAACTATATAAAACTGCAGAAAGAAACTGATGAAATACTTTTTTATATCATCGATTCCATGTGCTATCAAGAACCCCTACGCATGCCAAAATAGATAAAATTGTGTCTTTTATTATATGCAATATACGTTTTCATTTGAGAAATAACCATTAAAGTATTTTTTAAAATGCCTCTGGATTTATTTTCATGTAGAAATCATTCAAATCAATTTTGAACTTTTATCGTACGGTATCAATTTTATCTTAATTTCCTCACCTGCTTAATTTACAGAAACATCTTTTAAATACATCATTTTGATACACTGCTTGTAAACGCAGAAGTTGAAATTCTTCAAGTTTTAAGAGGCAAAGTCTGTAGACTTTAGTAGTAGTTTAGTAGAGGCAAAGTCTGTAGGCAAAGTCTACAGACTTTGCCTCTTAAAAATAGTCTATAGTCTATAGTCTATAGGCTGTAAATAAGATTCTAAGCCCAGCGATGATAATATAAATGAAGTAACATACTTCATGCTTGGTCTGTAAATTCGTACCATGGGTTGTTGTGAGTCCTTCTCTGTATAAAGTGTGGACATAGTAATTCAAAGGCTAATTAATGGATGGGAATAAATATAGAATATGTTCTGTTACAGTAATATTTCAAAGGAGGTATTATTTACAGATATTTTACATTCTTATTTATCTTCGGTAATTGCCTATTTCATTATTGAGCTAAAATATAAATAAACTCAGTGTTATATTTCTCAGAATTACCAAATACAGTCAAAAGTCGTTAATCTGGACACGCATAACCCAGAATGATCTATAATCCGGACCTCAAAACTACAAACTTTCTGCGCATGCGGGAACGCAGCATGCGCATAGGCGTTTACGCAAGCGCGTAATACTTTTACGCACGCGCGTATGCGTGTGCGCATGCGCATAATACGTTTACGCATGCGCGTTTAATGTATAACGGACGGTATAAGCTAAGCTAAAATTATCTAATTATATATTTCAGTTAATTTTGCAGATTGTGTTGTTCCTTAATCTTCGAATTGGATCCGGCGTTTTATTTTTTGCAGACTGTTAGAGCAATTTTATAAAAGTAAGCTTTAAGTTTCTATTATGTCAAATAGAATTTCTGATGCTGGAGCTGCCAAAATATTTACAAAGCGAAAGTATGTTCCGATGTCCGTCAAACAAACAGTAGAATTGCTGCAAAAAATGGAAAAAGGCATATCCTTTGTTTCTCTAACCGTTCTGAAATCTGTTTATCAATTTCACGCTGCTCTGTGGGGGGGGCGTCGTGGCGCGCAATGAATTGGAAGTTGATCTGTCAGCACTATCCTTATCTTCAGGGCAGATGTTTTTATTTTATTTGGCTTATAATTCCTTAATAATGTAGTATTTCTTCTCGATGTAATCCGTCTTTGATATGATTTAAATCAAATTCCTCGTCATTATAATTCGCTTCCGATAGTGAAGAAAGTGACACAGAGGTTATTGAAAACGAAAAAATTTCGATTAACAAATTAGTCGATATTCTATTCTCGACACAGCAATTATAGGACTTGAACAGCGGAACTTTGTAACTGAACAAGAAATTATGTCTGTTTATAGAATTAAAGAGAAAGTATTATCACATAAAACAAAGCAACTTAAACAACTTACATTGAAAGAAATGTTTAATAAAGTAAACAATTAAATATTAAGCTTTTTTTCTGTAAAATTTGATACCCTATAAATCATAATTGTTCTTTATTTCATAAATTACGGTTTCATATTTTTAATTTTATAATTTCCGCAAGCCATCTTACCAGATTTAAGCTGATGATCTATAATCCGGAAAAATCGATAATCTGGAATCGCCGAAGTTCCGACGAGTCCGGATTAAAGACTTTTGACTGTGGTTGTTTTAAAATCGATATAAAATTTAATAGAGGCATAATTGATCAGTAACACATACACACACGCAGACTGTTTGCCACTGACACATTGAGTTCTATTTCTCTGTATATGGTATCAAAAGAAGATTTATATAAACTGTATTCGCGGTTAGATATCGGTTTAGGTGGATTAATTTGTTTTAATCGAATAATGTTTACCTTATCTTCAGAGCAGATCTCTTTATAATAAGAGATCGCTATGAGGCTAAATTTTTGACGCAACAACAGAGCGGAGTGGGCAAGAATGTGTGAGGAGAAAAACAACTTCGTCACCCAGTGCGAAGTTAGAAATACAAATGTAGACGGGGAGATTAATTTGTAAATATTAATGCAGATTAATTAATCCGAAAATCAAATAACTAATAAATTATTCAAAAAAGCTGACTTTTTCGAACTCTCCTTATAGAGAGGCTTAGTAATTTCTTCACTGGAATATCCTTTTCTTAATCTGTTAACTGGGTATGACGAAATTTTTCGTCATGCTGGGAAGACTATTTCAATGGGTATGACGAAATGTTTCGTCATTCTGGGAAGACTATTTCAATGGGCATGACGAAATTTTTCTTACATTTTTTTTTTTTTTTTTTGCAATCTGTCACTTTACCGTTGTTCAAGAAAAATCGATCAATGGAAACACTTGTCCGCTCATAAATTGTGACAACATTCGTAATTTGCACAACTTAATTTCATTTTAGTCTGCATTTCAGTATTTTACATATTAGTAATAACTTGTTGATTTGAGTAATTGTTAGTTTTTTACAAATATGGCTAAAAATTATTGTGAAGCAGAAAATATTTTTGAATTGTCTGACGATGAAATATTGCCCGGGAGGTTTGGTAAATGACGTCGAATTCTAAGAATAAGTACCAGTTCGGAAGAGAGCGATAACGACTTCTTTACTGATGGTCCGGACATTGAATCAAAGGATGATAATGTTATAGACCAAAATACTCAACCGACATCAGCTGAATGCAAATGTGAAAGAATATTGCGATCGCCTTTCCCGTTTTTATCTCAATCTAGACCTACATTTGAAGGACCTGAAGAAAAGGATTGCCTTTTTTAGTTCGAGAAATTTATCGATGAGAATTTTGTAGAACTTATTGTGGAACAATCAAACAAATACGCCGAACAGTTTTTTGAAAAAAAATACTTCCATGAAACCGCGTTCAAGATGTCTCTCGTGGGTTGACACAGATGACCGAGAGATGAGAGTATTTATTTTTTTACTAATTTTGCAAGGAATAATAGGAAAACCTTCTTATCGGCTTTATTTCACAAAGCGAGAAAGTCTGGAGACTCCATTTTTTTATAAAACTATGTCAGAAAAAAGATTCCAACTGTTAGTAAAATTTTTACATTTTAGTGATAACAATGCTTTCGACCTAAAAGTGTGCAACAAAAAAAACCTACAAAATCGATTCCATTTTGAACTATTTGAGAAACAAATTCAAGGTATTATACGTACCAGATAAGGAAATATCTGTAGATGAGTCTCTTTTGCTATGGAAAGGAATACTGTCTTGGAAACAGTACATTCCATCGAAAAGAAGTCCATATGGTGTTAAATTGTATAAGATATGTGAAAGTAAATCCGGATACATGAGTGATTTCATTATATATACAGGTAAAGACACGCAGTATGGACAGGAAGAAAAGGGACCAAATCTTATTGTTCTTGAGTTGTGCCACGATTTGTTGGACTAAGGGATATAGGCTATATCTCGATAATTGGTATACTAGTACTGATCTAGCTGAGAAGATGTGCAGAAGAAAAACCGATGTTGTAGGAACAATGCGAAAAAAAAGAAAGGGAATATCATCTGATATCAAAAATTGTGTTTTGAAAAAAGATGAACATATTGCTAGGTACAGAGGCAAAATAATGATTATGAAGTGGAAAGACGAAAAGGATGTAATTATATTGAGTACTATCCACGACAATAAATTTGTAGAAATAGAAAAACGAAGGAAAACGACATCAAAACCGGAAGTTATCGCTGACTACAACAAAAATATGGGAGGAGTTGATCTTGCTGACGGACAAATGAAAACTTATGAAATCGCTAGAAACCAAGTAAAGAAGTATTACTATAAGATATTTTTTCATGCACTAGACATGGTGTGTTTGAATGCATATCTTTTATACAAGAAAGATGGCGGTCACCTAGATAAGCTTCATTTCCTTATCGAAACTGTAGAAAAAGGTGTTGAAAAATATAGAGACGGATCGCAGTTGCCATCTACTAGTACAGGACAATCATCTTTGACACCAAAACCATCTCGACTCTTTGAAAGACATTTTGCAGACTATATACCATCCGACTCTTCAAGAGTAGATGTAACGAGGAGATGCAAATTATGCTATTCCAAAGGTCTTAGGAAAGAATCGAGATTTTAGTGGCCCGACTGCAGTGTTGCTTTGTGTATGCCGCATTGCTTTAGGGAATATCATACGAAATAATTGTTTAAATTCAATTAATTTGTTTTTCCGGATTAAAAATGTTTAATTTTAATATTTAATATCATTAAATATTAAATATTTTAAATATTTTAAAACGATTCTCTTTTATTTATTTCTTGCGATGTGCTAAAATTACTGCAAAGGAAAAAGTCCCCATTGTGAAACGATTTTACTGAAAGCTTATTCCCCAGTTAACAGGTTAAGAACAGTTGAAACGATCTGACCGGTTTCTTTCACTGAAGCTTACCAAGAAGAAGCACCGAAGCTACATCTAGTCTAGAGCATTCGTTAAGCGTATATGATGCGAACCTAGACTACTCAACAAGTCATTCCTCTTTAAATCACAATTTGATATCACGCTTTAAAGGTAAGTAAATGTAAGCATACATTTATAATACAGCGTAATGTTTTATAATACATTTTTAATTTATATGGCTTTTTAAAGCACTTTCCCGCTTTTAAGGTATTTAAAAAAATTAGCCAACATTTCACCTTTCGTAACATAGCCGTTTTAAAATGGTACTTTAAAGAACATATCATTAAACAAATAAGCAATTTAAAAAGCAAAATCCAATTCCAAATACCGTATCTCTCTTTCTTTAGAACCCGTCATAGTTTATTCGTAAATGCTTTCAAGCAAGAACTAAAAATTATAAGTTTCGCAGTACCTATGGTAAGATATCATTTACCTGCATATCTTGAAAACTACGTAAAAAGTGTGCAGAAAGGTTAAAATAAAATACGTAAGAAGTTGAAAATGGAAACATAGAAGGAGCGGAGTACCTTGAGAAAGTTTAGGTAGAAGGAAGAATTAATATCACACCATTTTTGTTTTCTTAAGGTTTGTAAACCTTTACAGTGTTTTAGTTTTATAGTTTTCCTTTAGAACTTTTATAAATTCCATGCATAATACGACACGAAAAAGGAAATATAGAAATGATTAACGATAAAATTAATTGTTATTGTGACGTGCGACTGGAAACCCGACTTTCTTTAATATGCTATGGGTGGGAAAAGACTGCTTTTATCAAGTGCGTAGATTGTAGTCCTCTAAAGAGTTAAAAATCATCTAATTTTCAGAATGTACAGATATTGCATGTACCTTTAACTAAGCTCCTGAATGAAACGTAACTTAATTTTTATATACAGCTTAATTCATTTTTTAAACCAAGTCTAAATTAGAATTTTTTAAATTGTTACAATTTCCGCCGATTTTAAGTCAACTGAATTGTCTTCACTGACATTACAAACCAAAGTTTAGAAACATATCGCGAACACAACACCATTCTAAAGATAACCTATATAAATCAAACAATGATAACGTGCAATAGCAATTCGTTTTAGACAAAATCTTTTTTAAGTGCAACCCAATCTATACGGAGTTCATTCCACTACAAAGAAAAAATGTCTATTGTATAATTTAGCGAAACTGTACTATAGAGATTATAAATACAGTGTTAAACTATAGGGATAATAAATATACGATATTAATATTACTGTAATATAATTATTCTATAAATAAAACTTTATGTACGACACTATTTTCGAAAACCTTCGTTCGCGAATTCATTACATTTACTTACTGTTACTTAATTCCAAAGATGAGTAGGAAATAAAAACATCCTCCGGCCGCCGCAAATAAAACATGTTCTAAAATCCAAAAATTATAATTCGCTCTTACTTTTCCCAAACAAACTTTCCTTAAAATTGCCTACAAATTATTATTTTGTAAACGGTAACGAAATTCAAAATAAATATCATAGTGTTATTATTTACTTCATTAGAAATACAAACAACAATGTTAAAAATGGGTTTGTTATGTAAATATATTATAAATATAAAGTTGGAAAATATACATTTGTTTTAAAATTTCAAATGTGCAATTAAATCATTCTTAGAATAAATATCTGTGATTATCTTTGTCGTGAAATTAAACGTTGTCTGAAAAACCGATTGTTTATCTTTTTTTGTAAAGAAGTTTAAAAAATATCTTTATGCTTTTTTCGTATGACTGAATTTTGTGTTAAATTTAAAATAAATCTTGTATTATACATGAATTAAACAACTTGCAGTTTGCATATTATGGTCAATTATAATTACATATTTACAGCTTTCAAAAAATCTCCTTTTCCAAACAAGTGAATTTCCTGCATACTAAACAGTCATTTATTGCAGTTTAAAATGATTTCGCTTTCTTAAAATTTGTAAAATTATGGTATATTACTAATACTTACATTTGCGAATATAATTGAGAGTAAATATAATAATCTAACTTCTGCGATTAAATACGAGATTTTAAACATTAAATTTCAATAAATGCATTGTAGAATTAAATTAACGTGGTTTTTGCTTCGTCCTCACTTTGGTTTTATTACTTAATTCCAAATTTTTGTTAGAATTCCTACAGGTTTTATAATAAGTTCACCAAAGCTACGTGGTTAGGATAGCTGAATTCTGGCAATGCGATTCGCATCGAGCAAGCGATATGGCTGCATGGGGGTTTTCGTGGCTTTAATCATACATAATATCAATATGAGACAATTTCCTTAAACGTTCTCTTAAATTGCAATAATAGCACAGATATATGTTAATGTGTAAGGATATTCTTTTTTGCACTTTTAACTGCTCCAAGGAATTATAATGAGTAGCTAAAATTGTTATTACTGAAATTTGTAAAGAGAAGTATTCTTTGATTGGAAACACATAAGCGCAGGTGACTAATTTTCTTTTCTGAATCTTTATATATAGATGTGCAATTAAGAGTAGTTATATTGTTAAGTATAAAACTTTCATTCACAGTTTTCCAAGAAAGACAGCGTTAGGTCTATTTAGACGTCTGACCGGACATGACTGTTTGCGAGACCACCTCTACAGAATCTGAGGGTTGTATTACCAAAGTGTATTTTGTGCGACTCTAATTGGCCTATGATTTTTCAACATTTAAATAACTGCATTGCACTTTCTCGGACATTGATAAAAGTAATGGAGACCCCGTAGCTAATGGCTTAAGTGCTAATGTTTGACATTTGTAAAATGAATTAAAAAAACTCTTAAGTACAATACTTACTTCATGTTTTCATTGAAAATGCAAATTTATAGTTTGCGATGCTGTCGTCGTTATGCTGCTTGAATGTAGAAGATATTACATTTCCAGTGGCACTGCTAAAAGGAAAATGGCATATTTTCTCAAAATCATCGGGTGATAATCAATTCCTTACTTTGCATTTCTGGCGCAGTTTCCAGTCTATAAAGACACTGTTATGATCTATGATTTATTTCATAGCCTTTTGTAGGAACAGAAAATTTAGATGCTGATTTTTCTCTAAGGTAAGCATCAAGACAATTTAATTACCTTTTCCCAAGGATTTTTTTTCAACATTATCCAGTGGGCGATTGTTCATGAGCGCTGATAACTGGTACTTTCTCTCTTCTTGAAATCCGGATAATAGCTTGGTTTCATGGCAGCTTTCATTGGTTTCTTACACGTAACACGAACATGAAATTTTTCCCTATAAACGTCCTCCACAAAAAGATCCATCTCTTCAAGATTTAGATTTAACCCTCTTGTTCATTATTTGATGCGAATGCACATAACAAAACCTCATTTCTAACATATAGCGGGCTTATATGTCAGAATCCATAAATATACAAAGAATATTTTTTGATGTTTAATAATGTTCTTAGTGGAAATTTTACAAACTTTCTCCGCCGTTACTTCCCCGTTTCTCCATCTGCACTAAAATACTAACGAATACTAACTGACTGAAATACTTTAACACTCTTATTCAATTAACAAACAAAGCGAAATTTTCATGTACATTCTGCAGCGTTGAGTTAAAATTTAAAAAAATACTCCAAAAAATATAAAATTAAAAAAATATAAAAAAGTTTTAAATCATAAAATTTCCCAAAAAAATCAAAACTTGATATTTCCCATCCGTAAACTTTCTCGAGCTAATGTAGCTCCCTCTAGTGTGCATCATGAAAACCAATTACGCAATTTTCCTTTCCTATTTCTGCTCACTACTTAGATATTTTTCTGATGTGGAGGTACATAGTTTTAAACCATACGCACTCCGTAACTCATAATCATTGGCATTGGCATATATTGTTACGATTTATATCCTTTCTGTATACCGCCAGGTTTGTTTCTGAAGAAGCATTGGCCTTGGCGTCTCAAACAGTAGGTCAGCTCTGATTTAAATTACAACATTTAATGAACATTTAATAGGGTTTTAAAGATAGTCCAACTAAGAAAAAACAAAGCATAGGTAAAACTTCTCTAGTTCGACAAGAAGTACATATAGCGGTTTCTAATGAATTGGTGGAAATTTTCCCGAATATCAAGAAAAATACATTTTCGAGGATTTTTCTTGAAGTTTTCTAAACCGTTTTCTTCACATTTGAGTAGATCGGATTTCGAAACTTTATTAATTTACGGCAAATGCGCACAAGTGTGAACTCAAGAAGAATACCTAGACAAACAGAATATTAAAGGAAACTCAGTCGTGCCCACAGTACATTGCGTGATCTTTAATAATAAGAATAAAATGACTTACCCAATAAGGCATGCATGAGTCAGTATCTTTCTTTTTCTAACCTCACATTTATTTTATCAAACACATTTTCTGGATTAAATATGGAACATTTATCATACACATATAAAATATCAAAATATCATAACTTAGAACACAAAACGTGATGAAGTCAAGTGGAATAGTAGGCTAATGTCGAAATGTGACTATTCGGATATAAATTGAAATCCTGTCTCATCGAACATATATGCAGTCGAAGTTTTCTCATATTCATATACGTGCTGTTTCGCAGTCTTATTACACACGTGCAAGCTCTTCTTTTTTCACACTCACTTCTCCTTAACACACTTATCATCACGTGGTGACCCATCGCTGGTCATGCACATTCTGGAGTAGAACACCTATTGATAATCTGCTTGAGCTGTTTTTTATGTTATTCACGGCAGCAGGACGTAGTGATTTTCAAACCAAGCATTTTCCTCGAGATTCCTCTAGATATTACATCTCTTAGCTCTGCTTCTTTCTATGCAAAATACGACGACATCCCATGTGAAAATATGCAGGAACGATGTGTGTCGCCCGAAGTCCCACACACTCGTTAACACGACGTCAGGCAGAAGAAAAGAGAGAGACAAACCAGTCCTTCCAGTTTTTATCCAATGCGACGCACGTGGCAGCGCGCGATGACGATTCAAGTATCGATGATGATATACTGTTCACCGTGAGAATTCTGTGTTTTTACACCCACGTTACACAGGGTAAAAATGCCCAACCCGCCAACTGATTTGGATGTTTAAACATAGGATAAACAACAAGCATTCAACTTTCATATCCGCTCAACAGTCTTTATCTTGAGAAATGTTTTAACCAGGCGCCTATTAGCTGCACTCTTTTAGCTAGCTCAGAGTGTCCTAAGGATTTGCTGGGCAAAACCTTATTCGTTATATAATGCTTTAGCGCTATGCTATTTACGGGAATTTTATAATATGAGATATTGCTTCATCGGTAAGAGGAATTTGTGGCTTTCTTTCTTTATAATTTATCTCATTTTACTACTTAGGAATTTTGACCTTGTTATACCGAGGTTACGTTTATTCATAAGGTTTTAAGTCTTCCAGCTCACATGACGTTATTTAATGAGATCTTTACGAATCTGTAGTACGTCGTGAACTTACGATCGCAGCACTTCAGTCAACTTTCGATTAACTGGAGTGCGCCACAACGTATTCCACTCGAAATCTCAGTTAATCTTTCTGCAATTAAAACAAACACAGAAAATATGATAACAGTTGTTATATTTAACAGGAAAATAAATGTTACCAATTTAACGACACTTTAAGTCAGTTTAAAAAGGAGAATAATATCATTTGATTGAGGATTAAATCATTATTCAAAAAAATGAACACTCGGTAAATAACGGGAGTTTACGCTTCATCAGAAATGAGGAATTTAAATTGTAAATAACCAATACATCATATATTTCCACTATTGGTATCACCTTTTTTTTCGTATTGTTTTACAGACCTTTTGTTTTATTGTTACTGTGGTTGGTAGAAATGCTTCCTTCGATTCGCACTAAACAAGTCCCATATTTAGTGAACTAAACAAGTCCCATGTTAACTAACAAGTCCCATGTCTAAACAACAAGTCCCATTTCTAAACAAGTCCCATGCACTAAACAAGTCCCATGTTAGTTCTTCAGGAACAACCCATTTATCAAGTGGTGACGAAAGAAATGTTGGAGATATTCGTGTTTCGGACCTAATTTTCCCCATTTTCTCTTGCAATATCTTTTATTTATTTGCAGTTATTTTGAAAGGAATTGAGATATCAAAAATGAAAATCCTCTGCAGTTTTTGGAATAAAGAAAATATTCTAAATTAATCAAAGGTCTGTTTACTTTAAAAACTAACGCATTTCCCGCAAACTTTGTTAACACTCTTATTCAATTAACAACCAAAGCGAAATTTTCATGTACATAATTTCGCCAAAAAAGGCTACATCGGCAAAGGTCATTCTTGTCCTATTTCCATATGAGTTGTCCTATATAGTTACTTAAGTTTCTTAATTACAAAATCTTAAGATTCCTATATTTATTAATAGTTGCTCGAATTATCGAGTTTCAGAACAAAAGACTGATCCCACGATTAGGAAAAAGAAAAAGAAAGACCTGAACAAAAGTCACTGCATAAGAAAACGCTATTTTTTTCCGTATTGTTCTCTATTTGTTTATGACTACAGTGTAGACCTACTGTTACGAATTTTATACATAGATATGTAATTTTAGTGAAACTGTTGTACTTCTTCTGTATAACGTAACATGGAAATCTAGAAAGCCGATGCGATGCCTAAAAAATAAGAATACAGGGGCAAGGCCATTTAACATCCTTCAAACGGCTACCTCGCTAATTTGGCGAGAAGTCACCACCAAACTTGGCGACTATTTGGCGATATTTTGGTCCCGTTCCTGTAGCACCATAATAGGTATTGTAAGTAGTTAACTGTAAATGATATGATAACCTAACTGAAACTGTAATCGACCCTAATATGAATTCTAGTAATTTCGAGAAGCAGAAAGTACAACAAATATCTCGGTGGTGGAGTGAAAACTTTATAAGACCGGACAGAGCATCTGCCGTCAGATTTTAGTTCAGCGTGAGTTCGGAGTACTGAGATGTGTCCGAATTAGCTTCACTTCTTACATGCACTTTGCTATGCATTGCGTTCAACGTTCTGAAAGTTTCGAAAATTAATACTAAAAGCGAAATTTTGATATACGAGTACATCAGTTCGCCTAAAGAATACTACTGAGGCGAAGATCTTTGCTGCTTCATCTGCATATAGATATTTTCAGCATTTGACTCATTAGGGATTTGAATTAAGATAACCTTATTTATAAATTTTAGCTCCAAATATTGAGTTTCAAAATGGAAGAGTAACCCTACCCTCAACAAGCTACACATTAAAAAATGGCACAAAACTTTTAAAATTTGCTGTCGTGGTTTTGTAACAAGATTTCGATATTAAATACAGTATAGACCCTATCAGCGGTTAAATATATCAATATGAAAAACATTCAGCAGTAATGTTTATATTTCAGACGCTTTTACATTTTTCAGAAAGCGTATAATTATAGGAAACTTTTATATTTCTTTTCTTCCTTTAGGGCGAAAAAAAAAACGTTTAAGTACTCTACGTTGAACTACCAGAGATAGTTACAAATAAATGACTCCGATACTGATATTTCTTTCATTTAAAATGAGGACTTGATTTTTCGTGTTGTGAATAATAGCAGTGATTTTAATTTAAGTAGCGAAACGAATATTTGTATGATGTCACGTTGGTTTGGGGGAAAATTGTAGGAACAGACTGCTATCTATTTAGTTAGATAATAAGAGTTCGGTTTAGGTAGGTTATACTTGGTTAGGTTTAGTTAGGTTATATCAGATTATACTTGGAATATGGAATATAAACATTATAAAAGAAGGAACTCGAAATCTGAGATTATTCGACAAAGAAATTCTCTAAAACGTGCACAAAACATTCCGGTGGCCGAATATCCCTGACGTATTACATTAAATATAGATTTATATTCTTTAGGAACCCGATGCCATATAAATTCACTTAAATCCGAATCCACCTGATATCGCGATGTTACATAATGCCTTTTCTGTCCTTGTTTTTGAATACCACAATCTTTCATTGTTTTGAATATTTGTATCAGTATAACCAGGCTCGAAACTTTGAAAATTCTTGCTGTTCTGTAGAAAGAAGATCACGTACCCTAATTTTTCCCCCAAAATATAAGAGAATACAGATAAATAGCGTATTGTAAATAAATGCCGAAGCTTCGAATTCAAGTATTAAATCATGTTGAATATTCCAAATGAAAACCCATTTTAATTATACAAATGTCTATATCGTGATCCTTTAGAAACACAAATGTAATGTCTTAATAGTACAATTTAACTTGTAATTACTTACTTAAATATTCCAAGAAACTTTAATGTATTGCAGTTCATAATATGTTGTAAACCAAAAATATTTAAATCATCCAGAATCTGAAGACATTAATATTCCTTTAATATTTCAAATCAAAGAAGCTAAATCAGCATTTAGATGAAATAAATCTGTGTCACTTCGGAGATTCTTTTATTAATACTGGGATCGAGTAAATACAGAAGTTTTCCTTCTTTTGTTTGTTGTGTTTTGTAGACATATTTACGTTTAACTCATTACTAAATTTGTTAAGTTATTAATATTAATTTTTCGAGTAAACTGACACACATTTATTCAATTTCTTTTCAGTGCACATCCATTTTTAATAGAGTTATTATGGCTAAAAATTTTATTTATTTAAAAAATAAACATCTGCCTTTCTTCAGGAAATGAAATGCTTTGAGATTGGGAATTTATTATTTGTTGTTATGTAGGATCCAACTCCATTGGATAAAGTTTTGAAGATTACATGAAAGTGGTGTTGAGAAGCAAATTTTGCTTAATTATTTATGCATGTTTCTAGCTACATTTGCCAATTAATCTAGAGAATTTGACTATTATTGAAGATTTTCGGTAGTAGCAACTACCACTTCAATAATGATTTACAGTTGTTAATTCCAAGTAGATATAGAAAACGCTATTAGAAATCCTAGTTTATATTTGGAAAAATTGAATAATAATCTTTGCTGCTATTTAGAGGGGTTGGTTTATAAATCATTCCGTTTAGTGTTTAGAGGCCTGAATGAAACATTACTCGGTTTTATATCTAGTGCAATTTCATTCTTCGTCAAAGCTTTCAAAATCTCAATTTGCTAATTGTATGTTTATCGAAAAACATGCTGGTTTAAGCACATTTCCCCACCCCTCCCCCCAAAAAATTACTAGGAATTTTAAATTTTGTTAATGATTTCCGGCAATTGTAAATTAACTAAACTGTCTTCACTCTCAATCAACGTTCTGCAAACGGAAAGTTCGAAGTATGTAGCGAACAAAATTCTAAAATATAAACCAACTACAAATAAAACAATGATCTAATATGTGCTATAAACCACCGCTTTGCCGCAAAAAAGGAAAGCGATTTTATTCAAGATGACATTATTGATGCCCTAATAAACACTAACTGAATAATTTTCAAAATTTTATCCCCCAAAAAAGTGACGAAAAAAGTGGTGGACAGCAATTTAGCAATAATATTTAGGATTAGATTATGTTTGATTTTAAAATCCATTACTTATTTGAATCAAGGCTAGTTTTAAAAAATCGATTTCATATTTTTCATTCATGTTGAAAATGCGTTGAGTTAAAAATAAATAAATTTGCCCATTTTAAGTTTACCAAATAGGGTAAGCTTGCTTTTCTTTCACTAAATATTAATAACTAAAGTATATCTTACATCTTATGTATTAGTAAAATTTTTACAAAATTTAAATCATAAGGAACTGTAAAATTTTAGAACCAAGTCAAATGTAAAATGAAATTTTAAAATATATTGAAATGTATTAGAAATATTTTAAACAAAAACTATGAAAATACAAATTAATTATTCATAATTTAATGCTTCAAATCGACTCCTCGACGGGTAATAAATTAAAGCAATCAAATTTGAAGAAACAAGGAGTACTGACATAACATTTCGTGATACGCAAAACTTCATAAAAATCTTGGAAATAAGGCAATTAAACAAAAAAAAAAATTAATCGTAACAACATTTATAACTTGCTCTAGAAGAAAGCTTTTAAGGAATTCTATTGATCTCTTTAGGCATTTATTATCAAGGCGTTTTACTCGGGCTATTGTTGAAAACGTTAAAACAAAAGAGCAGTTTGAAGGAGGCGAATGATAAAACGCAGTGGGTTTTGAGGGTAGTCATACACGGGGCCATTTTTTACAGGAAAAACAAAGACGATTTGCGCCAAAGTATACTCTTTGGTTAATTTTAAAATCTAATATTTAGTTGGAAAGAAGAAACTCTTAGTTTATTGTCTCCAGTTCTATTTTCAACCATGTCTGTTATGCCTTCCATAGCTTCAAATTTATTTTTCGTTGTGGCAGTAATTTCTATTTTTCCTTGAACTACAAAGACTGACAATAGTTGTCTTAAGTTGCTCCCTCACCACTCTTTCCCTTGTCATTCAATCGCACATCTGACACCAAAAGCTGTTTCGAATGTACGAGTTCGTAGCGGATTCAGTACAGTGAGAACCGATGGTAGCTTGATAAGAATTTGCTTTCACGTACCAAAAAAAAAAAAAAAAAAAAAAAAAAAAAAAAAAAATCAATTCTCGAACCTTTCACAAAAGCACTCATGAAGCTCTTCTCAGTCCGCAGAGCACAATCAGTATTTTCTACTTCACACTACTAAGAATGTGTAACACACCACACCGCAAAGTCCAGGTAAAAGCAAAGCTCGCACCGAGAACTATCAATAATCCTAACTCAGCTCTGCGCTAAATTGTCTGAACTCAAACTGAGAACTGATGCTCTTTTCGAATTTATATACTAGTTTTCCCTCAGCGGACGGTAAATTCTTTTAGTTCTAGAAATTGTCGGGAATCATATACGGTTACAGTTACATATAACGGCTCAATACTGTTACAAACAAATATAATCATTGTGGCCCGTCTAGCCAGTGAATGTTCTCCAGAGATCGGGAGAAAATGTCGTGCAAATTCTCGCGCCAAGCTTCTCTGCAAAATTTAGTCGCGAAAACAATAGGACATCTTGGCCATATCTCATCCATTTAGCGAGAATGCCGTCTACCTCAAAGCAATCTTCACATTTCTACAGGCCGTTCACCTCACATTATCCAAAACACGTAACAGTACATTTTTGTTTAAATGATCGGAAATTAAATTCATTGCCTGGGTCTTAAATTTTACGTTTCTTTTTAGCCGAAACCGGCTATTACAGATGAAAGACATTTTGGGTGATTCACTGTACAGAGGGAGTTTACATATTTTTAAAGGGTTACAGCCAAAAACACTGCCGCAAAAACATCGCGGACGAAAACGTCGCGGAGAAAGCAACGCAAGGCGAAAACGTCGTGACACAAAACATCGTGAGAGAAAACATCGCAAAGAGAAAACATCGCAAAGAGAAAACATCGCAGTTCTAAAACATCGTGTGACGAAATATCGTCGTCCAAAATAAAGCGGTTAAAAAATTTCGCAGTTTAAAAACATCGTCGTCAAAAATATCGTGGTAAAATATAAAGTATCCACAAATCATCGTATGTCGATAACATCGCAGACATGCTTTTCTCAGGCTTTAATAGTTGTAAATGGATATTTTCATAATGGTTTGTGAGCGCAAGATGGAAAAAGGATAATCTTTACTTTCATATTTTTTATTAACTAATAAATTTTTGCTGAAAAATTGAGAAGGAAATTTAACCATAGAAAATTAAGGCAACTTATAGCACTTAATAGAATGTTAAACTGACATAGTTAACTAACAAAGGTCATTAATAAATCATTTTTATAAAGATTTTACTGGTAATTTTTCATTAAAAGTATAATCTAAAAAAGTTTAGAAAAAGGAAGCTACGTAACTGCATGACCTTATTTATAAAAAATTGCTAATTATGAGATTATTTTCTTCACTTTTGTCAAATCTAATACTCTTAAAATGAAAATTATTTCTTGTTCTGCTTCAGTTTATTCTTAGTTATTAAGTTTTCTTCTTACGTTTTCGGCAAAAAATTGTTAGTTAATAAAAAATAGGAAAGTAAAAATTATCTTTCTTTCCATCACGCGCTCACAAATCATTATGGAAATATCCATTTACAATTATTAAAGCCTGAAAAAAGCAAGCCTGCGATGTTATCGTCGTGCGATATTTTCGACGACGATGTCTTAAACTGCGAAGTTTTTGAACCGCTTTATTTTCGACGACGATATTTTGTACCACGATGTATTAGAACTGCAATGTTTTCTCCGATGATGTTTTTTAGCACGACGTTTTCGCCTTACGTTGTTTTCTCCACGACGTTTTCGCCCGCGATGATTTTGCCGCGATGTTATCGGCGGACACCTTTTAAAGCGATTTCGATAGAGATTGTCAGAAAGCAAAATATTTATAAACAAAAGATTTTTGTATTTGTTTATTATTTCACATAAGAAAGATAATCTTCTACTTTTAAATTTATTCTCTTTCAAAGTGCGTAAGTATACAAATTGTGAATTAAAACATACTTTTTTGCGCTTTCGAAGGAGATTTATTCGTCTTCGATACTTAATAAACGATGTGTAAAACCGACGTCAAATAGCATTAAGCATTCTAAGAGCAAAATCAGCAATATTATTTGTCAAAAAGAGAAAAACTATCAATCCGTACTTGTATATGGAAAGAAGACTCCAAACGCATACTGGGAAACGGTGAGTATCGTTCCTAATGCTTCCAAAGTTAAACCGCTGTTAACAGAAGCAACACAGTCCACATAGGCATCAGTTCGAAAACCTTTAAACACATGTGTAGCTGCAATAACTAAAATAATATGCAAGCATTTGTTGAATAGTATACGGTAAATACTACTTTTATTAGTTTAACAAAAGACTGATATTTGAATGACTTCTGTCATCTTACTTTTGCATACATTTAGAAATATAGTCTTCGAACTTCTGTTCGAAGGTGTGGAAGAAATTTAACCTCACAAATATTTGTATGCCATTTCAATGACAATTAACACATAACACAAACATAATTAATATAGTGATCTCACAGTTCAAACATAATGAACATATAAGTCACAACTGATGCGCATATTAATCTGACGATCCAAATATAATTTTGTTAAAGAATAATTTTGCACAAAAACATTCAACGAATTTTACATGTTGTTTTTTTCTGATAATGTAGTGTTGCGGGGGGAAGGGATTGGTAATAGATTGAACACACACATGTAAGATAAGTTTATAAAGTTCATTTTACCAAAAGAAACACTTCAGAATTTTCGAACTTTCTATGAAAAATAGTCATACAACTCTTCATGGTATCACAGAGTAGAATCCGTAGTCCCACTTCAAACTAAGGACGCTGAACACAATGTAATGTAAAGCACATCTAAAGAGAGAAGCTAACCCGGAGATATCTCAGTACTCTGAGCTCACAAATCCCCCCCCTTCAAAGAGGGAAAGGCTTGGAGAGAGGAAAAACGTTTTTGCAAAAGCATTAAAGAAGTAGCAAGGACATTTTACATGTAAGATTTAAAAATGTGTAAATCACAATTATGATATAAAAATTACGTAAATCACAGTTATAATTTAAATTAGCTATTGTCCTTAATACCTCCTCTCTATTCTAAAAATCGTAATACATTTTCTGGTTTTTCGTCGTTTCTAGATCACCATCTCGTATGGCTTGCGTAACGCTGACGACGTGGTTAATGTGGAATTTGAACTCAAAATTTCGAGAACTGAAAGCTTTTGTTTCTCTTTAGCTACAGATGTATAAAGAGGTTTTTATTTGTCGTCGGGTACATGACGAGTACAACGTAGCAAAAGTGTTTAAAATGAGAAATTAAGATCCATATTTGCAAATATAATGTAACCAAATTAACCGTAGCGCCAATTTGACTTCCGGTTACTGAAGGGTAAGTTGGAATTTTTGTTTGCAGCCTTTCAGACTCGGTCGCAACAAGAGCCACTGCATATTTAATTAGTAAGTAATTGAAACTAACATAAAACTAAAAAGGCAAGTTTTTGCTAACGGTAGTGGCATGCAAAGTTTCAAATGTTTGGAGTGACTTCGAGTTTAGAGTTTAAATGAACCAGATCTATTTTGAAAATGAATATCGCGTAATGACTCTTCCTCTTTTTAGTAACAAAGAGTTAATAAAACGATATTCTAGTAAATTAGCTCTTTTCTCTTTCTATTATTATTATCAACTGCGAGACTCTTTCATTCGTAGTTTATTTTAACACGTAACGCTTCAAAATAAATGTATATATTATGTATCAACAATCACCGCTACAGGAACAAAATTGTTCTGTTTATGATTATACATCTCGGCGGGTGGCAACATGCCATAAGTAGTTGGGTGATGGAAGTTTTCTGGCAAAGCCAATTTTTTTGGCTCATTTTGAAATAGTGGTGGAAAAAGTGCAAAAATGTTTTTGATCGTTCTCTCGGTTCCAGAAAATTTTCGTCATCTTCGAAATTGTGTACCTGGACTCATATTCGGTATCAGCTGTCTAAAGCGCCGTGGAGGTAAATACATTCGTCAGCCGGAAAAGCAAGATAATCGTGTTGATCGCCAGAAGATGGAGAGAGAATCCTCAGTTCTGATTAATTCTTGTTTCTAGTCACAAGAAACGCGATTGCAAATTAGTGGTTGCGTTGATTATCATGTTTAAAGAAGCCTTCAGAATATAGTGCATCGTCATTCTTGGTATTTCAAGACCCGCCAGCGGCCGATCATTAAAATCGGTAAACACTGGAAAATCCGACTTGGGTTCGAGTTCAGGCAAACGGGCTGGCTTACATAAGCGTTTTCGTGGTTTTCCACATGTCTAATATGTATATGAGGCAGTTTCCTTAGAACGTTCTCAAAGAAGATCCCTCCTCTTAAGCACATTGCCCTAGTTTTCTTTGCCATATTCTACCAAGCCAACCAACTTGGTATTTCAAAGCGTGTGACACATATTGCTCAAAGTTAAATTAGCTTCATTTAACAAGGAAAAGTATAATTCTTCGATAGTATTCTTTTAATCGTTTAGTAAATTTTAATAATTAAGTTTTGAACGTTAACTCGTTGTGTTTAATGTTAACGACAGCAACCAGAAGACTATAAATTTATTGTCAAAAATCTCGCGCAGTAACATTATGCAGCTAACATTTCTGTTCAATTTAAATATAATTTAAATTTTCTTCAAATATGAAGCTATGGAGGACTGTAACTCGTTTCTGGAAAGAGACGAAGCCGATATTACATTATAGAAAGGCGTGTCCAAGGTAAATAACGTCTTGATTTGTGCAGTATGTTCTAGAAATGAGCCTTAAATTTTTGTTATTTAATTTCTCTTTTAATGAAATCTTAGTCAAGAAAACCCTTTATTTTAGGTTTAACTGAGTTATGTTAACAAAACGATACTTATTTACTATCGTTTTTATGAGTATACTGGTACAAAGCTGGTATTATTGTGTATTGGCGAATATTAGTATTTTTTGCTATTTTAAAACCTGTTCTCTTAGACAACACGGTTTGTACAAATTCTTGAGCAATAAAATGCAAAATTTCAAACTTTCGTTTTTTTTTTTTTTTTTTTTTTTTTTTTTACATGCATTTCTCTTTGAGATGTGGTCTTTTAATCTCATGATTTCACTGAAATGGCATCTTTATTGAAAAATTTGTTATTTGAAAATATAACAATACGAAAGAATCAGATTAAATAGAGACAGACGAGAATCAGTCATCGCTGCAGCATGGATTTTCTAATCATGTTCAATTAATAAGTGCATTACAACAAACGGAAATCAATACATCAATTCCAATAATAAATTTCATTGTTACAAAAATGTAACGGGTCCGGTAAAAGTGTACTGGAAGCATATTTCCTTAAATCTGTTCTGACAGGTATCATAGTTCCGTCGATTGGACATAAAACATAACTTTCGTACTGTAACACAGTACAACGTTCACTTGAAATCGGCGATCACTAAAACAGAGGTATCTTAAAATGCTGTGTGAAGCACACTTTTTGTACAAGTTGAATGAGCTATGAAACATAATCGTCTCATTATGTTTTACGGTTTCTTAACCCTTCTAGCGTATACTGAGATTTGAGCTTCGAGACCGCAGGTGATTTTTATGGTTTTTCATGCTTTGTCCAAAAATCTGCATCATGATTAACCTTTTTTCTAAATTCTTTGCAAACGAATTATCAACCAGTTGCTTTTATACTTTATTTCTTCAACCTTGTTGAAGATGTTTAGAAATAATTTAAAGTATTTCATTGTGTAATAATCAAGTGGATTCATTTTGGATTGAGCTAAAAAAATCATTCGCAATGTAACAATGAAATAGTGCAACTCAGTCTGAATGAGGACTTCATCCTAAACATTTGGCACTCCCTTTCTACTCTTCCGCGTAGCTGATTTGCTGTCTGCTGCTTTCTTTTTATTGCAAATCTATCAAAAATGCCAACATTCTTGTGTAGGCACGAATAATGTGACAGATTGTTTGTGGCCTCAACATGTTTTACTGAAAATAAAATGAACATTTAATCTTCCTCGGCTGCCAGTTTTCTATTCATTATAGATTATCATTTTACTCAATTAAAATTCTTGCATTTCATTACGGATTCAACCTTCTATATTGAATACCATCAGTATGGCAAAGTCATTTTATATTACATATATATGTTGTAACTGCTACATATATATGTTGTAACTGTATATTCATGTATTATATATACACACATATATATATATATAGAGAGAGAGATAATGATTAGCATGTACACAGATATCCTCTGTTCGAATAGCAGCACCTATACATAAATCCTGAGGAGGCAATTAAGGTATCATAATAGTAAAATAATAATTTCGTGACACTGTTGTAATAGAAATGAACCCATGTAACGTTAAACAATTTTTTGCAAATATTTTGAACATTGCAAATGATAAAATTAACTTTTATTTCGAAGTCAATCATTTCATAAAATATTTTACAAGAGCAAAGAAGCATTATTTAATTTCCCCTTTCAAACTCAATGAACTCATGACACACACACGATTAATATAGTGAACTCACAATTAAAACAAAATTAACGTATAACACACAGCTGAATAACATATTGATCTGTCGATCGAAATATGATTTAGCTAAAGCATAATATTGCTCAAAAGCATTCAGCGATATATTACATGTTGTTTTCTTCTGATAATATATTGTTGCATCTGTACGGGATCGTAATAGATTGAATACAGCCAAGCCCGATGATTGGTTGATAAAATTTATTTTATCAAAAGAAACACTTCAAAATTCTGGAAGTTTCCAAAACAAATAGCTGTACAACTCTTAACAATATCACAGAGTATAACCAACAGTTACTTTTTAGTCTAAGAACGTTAAACACGACGTACTGCAAAGCGCATTTAAAGAGCAAAGCTAACTCGGAGATATCTCAGTACTCTGAGTTCACTTTTACATATCACCCCTTCAGAGAGAAACAGGCTTGGTAACAGAAAAGACTTGTTAGCAAAAGCATTAGAGCAATAGCAAGGAAAGTTTATGTGTAAGATTAGGAATTATGAGAATCAAAATTATGATATAAAAATATATTTAAATGAAAATCATAATTATAACTATCCATAATCCTCAATTCCCCTTCTCTATTCGTAATAAAATTTCGGGGGAAAGTCCAGAATCCGTAGTACTGACTGAATCCAGAAGTCCCCAGCTCGCTCTAAGTAATTTACAAATGCATCTCAATATGATCAATCACTTGTGAAAGACTTGGAAAATTAAGCTCAACGACTCTAAATGTTGTATTGTGCTCTATCGGAGATACAAAACAAGATTAAGAGTCAATACTGATATCTACTTAGATAGAACTCTAATCCCTGTAGTTAATTCCTATAAATATTTAGGTGTTTACATATATAAGTCACTCAACTTCAAAGATCATATTTCTTATATCTTAAACAAAGCAAATGCAGCCTACATGGCAATTTATCCTATTATCGGCAAAAAAATCAAAGCTCAGTCTAAAAATAAAGAAAGTGCTTTACATATCTCTAATTCGACCGATCGTGCTATATGCAGTGCCGGCCTGGGCAATCGCCAATAAAACTGAGCGCAAAAAACTAGATATACTTCAAAATAAAATTCTACGTAGCATTGTGAATACACCTTGGTACGTGAAAAACTCTATAATTCATAACGACTTGGATATTTCTTCTCTGCACAACTTTATACTCATGACAACTCACAACTTCTTCGAGTTGATGAAGCATAGTCAGTAACACAATTAAACAAATGTTGGATTATGATCCAACCATTGAATACACTGTCAAACGCCCAAGGACTATTCATCACAATTCGTCATGGTGGTAACTTGTAAATTTCAATTTTAAAATTTACTTGAATTCTGAAATTGGACCCTATTCTATTATTTGTGTTGCATCTTATACTTATGTTAATCAAGAAACTTTTTTTATTCAAGATTTTTATGTTACTATTTCATTTTTTGAATTATTTTGTATGAATGTTTACTTCATCGTATGATTCTGCGAACTTTTGAACTTTTTACGGCCTATCTAGCTACTGCATACTTCTGAAGGGCTTTGAACTCTTATGCCATTTACAGCTTCAAACTGTCTTCGCGCCATTTTCATGATGTCTCACTACTGCTTATCCTGCACTCATACTAGCTATATTGCACTCACTATCTGCATTTGCCATACAACTCACTGCACCTGTCTGCATGCTTCAATTTAATGCCATTGCTTATCACTGCACAATGTTATGATGAACGCCTACTTTCGTAAGTATTAAGATATGCCTGCTCACGCAGCGGAATTTTCTTCGCCCACGGGTGTTGGTACTTCCCTAGTACCATTTATTTGAAAATATCTTTGCTTAGTGCACTTTAATGAGATCTACTGGCGAAACCTCTTTAGTAGTTAATGACCAGAAAAAAGTAAGTCATAAGTCATAAGCCATAAATACAAACACGTGATGGCGGTAACTGCCAAAGGTTTTCTTGCAAAGCCAATAAGCCAATGTTTTGGCTCGTTTTGAAATTGTAGTGGAAAGAAAGCGAAGCTGTTTTTTGTTTTTCTTTCAGTCTTAGAAAATTATCCTCGTCTTTTATTTTATCTGCCTGGGCTTATATCCTATCAATCTATTTTAAGCCCCTTGTAGAGTCAACTGCATTCGCCAGCCTGAACACGTCATGCGGAACGCACAATGATCGCGGCGGACAACGGAAGACGGAAATAGAAACCTCAGTTTTGATTAATTCTTACTCTGTAACGATAAACCCGATGGCAAATTAGTGGTTGCGTTGATTATTTTGATATGTCCTCAGAATGCAGTGCACTGTTATTTCTGCTATTTCAAAGCGTATGAGGCATAGTATTCAAAGTTAGATTAGGTTCTTTTAACACGAAAAAGCACAGAAGAGCTCTCAGTGTACACTGAAAAGTGCCCTGAGTGAGGAGGGATTATAAAACCATCCAGGTATTAATGCTACAGATCGGTAAAATCAAAATGTAAGTCTGTGGATTAAGACCGCGATATTAAGGGAAATAATTTTTCTAGAAACCTGAAACAATGTAAACAACTAAAAAATTCATTCATTCATTATCTTTATTGCCGGGATGTTGCTGTTTTAACGCTACGTTTCCGGCTCTTGCCACTTTGGCCTGGAGGGCACATGACGGTAAGTGACAATGACAAGGGAAAGGAGGCTTGGTAGTTGGAAGAGGGGGGTGACCGGAAGACGTCACAAGTGAAGAGAAATAAACAGACGCAGCCGATGACCATGAGAGGCGATGGCAGGGTGGAAATCTGACATGTCCAGTTGTTCATGATAAGTGGGTGGTGAAAGAAAGTGTTACACATAGAACATTTCAATTTATTAGATTAGAATAAATACATGAGATTATACAGCAAATATGAATATAGATATATTCATATTCTATAAAATATGAATATAGATATATTCATATTCTATATTCATATTTGCTATATTAAATATGAATATAGATATAATACATACAATTAAATGAAGTCTATGTACATACGTATATACAAACGACGTTGCACTCGTGATATGGTTACGTTGGAAAATTTGAGTCTCGGGTGAGGAAGGCCGCGAGTGGTCTGATGCGTGAATCCTCTGCAAATATGTGATAATCGAACACTTTAAAATGTTGCATATGTGAGCATTTTCTTGCCTTTTCGAAGAACTTCTTATTTGCCTTGTGTAGGAGTTTTTCGACTCTGTCGATGGGTAGGTCTCTATGGAGGGTCTCATTCGATACATAAAAATGTGCATTTGTTATTATCCTAAGTAGCTTGTTCTGTGTGACTTGTAATTTCTTGATGTCACTCTGCGAGTAAGTTGCCCAGGCTGGAGAAGCGTATCAAAATATTGGTCTGATTATTGCCCTATAAATATGCTTCTTTCTTCTTAGGTCTAACCTAGACGATTTACCAATTAGTGGAAGGAGATTATTAATAGCATTTGAGGATTTACATTTCCGTAAAAGAAATCCCTCAATAGAGATTTTTAATTTTCTTTAAAATTCCATTCATTTTAGAAAATATGGCCTTCACACATATAGTAAGTATAATTTTTGTAATTTTCGATGAAATATTTTGAAGTGAAGGTTATGCTGTAAAACATCCTAGACGCGATACCACCAACGGAACAAAAGATCTGTAACGCGTTACAAACCCATAGCTTTGCTTCAAAAATTAACACAGTTGATCCCTACTGCACATGTGACAATGATTACACCTTTTCCTCACCTGCTACCCTGTCCTCTTGACTTGCTGTTCTGAATTTCTACATTTTCTGCGCTCGTTGAGATATCAGGTGGAAGATACCGGAATAGAGTGTGCATCGTGCAAGTTACTCGCGGCATAATGCAAAGCATGGAACTAAAGCGCACCCCCTCTTCATGAAATCATGCAGAAAGTACACAGATCATGCAGAAAGTACATAGAACACAAGTACTCTGCTTTGCGGCAGTTTGATTAAGCTGTCTAACGATTCTAATGCCAGATATCAAACGATTCCAAGTGTGCTCTCAAACTCTTAAGGGAAAATATAACGAAATGTTGCATCTCTTTTATGTTGCATGTTTCGAATATAACAAATGACACTACGGTTATGTGCAAGAGGGATGTTATTTCGTCATGAAGAAATAATCTTAAGAATATTCTACATCTAAAAAACTGTGTAATGTATTATATTAAAGACCAAAAACAGCCATACCAAAGTGGAGGATATTTTCCTAGTACAAAATGATTTGGTTAGAGTAATTTAATAATCTTGTAGCGTCAACGCCAAACCGGCGATACAAACTGAAAAATTCTAGAGAAAACCGCCAATTGCCCGTTCACAGGGATAAGTAAACTTCGACATCCGTGCCTGTGTTGGGACCGTGCTCTTTCTTAAGCCATTATAACGTGTCCAACTATATTACTTTTCCTTATTAAATTTCATTATTAATTGTATATGTCTATCTCAATTACGGTTGCTGTTTTTCTAGGTAATGTTATCAATACTTTTGTTGGCACGTATTACTCACGTGTGACACAATCTAATTAGCTTTACGAATCTCATTGTCTTAGGCTACGTGGGACAGTAATATAAGGACTTTATTGTATTCTAACAAATTATTTTTAGTTTTACTTTCCTTTCCCTCTGGATTTCAGTTTCCTACCAGATTTACATTTTAAATGATGTAGTATGCTAAGCTAAAAGTGTTTCAGGAGCTGTATTAAAGCTGCGTTTCAAGAGTTCGAAAAAGAGTAAATACGGAGTTAGTTCCGAGTTTATGCTGAGTATCTGAAATGAGCTCGCTAACCAGTGTTAGGCATCTTATCAGTTTATACTGATATTTCTAAGTTCGGCTTTTTTTGTGTGCAGCCGATTTAACGTTTAGTTAAGCTAAGAAGATAAGTGTTAGTCATTTAAATTTATTAGTGATTTGTTACTTTTATTTTCTGTTAAATTTAAGTTAGCCACAAGAGGTGGTGAATTGTGAACTCCATTTCTGTGCATCTGTTTATTGTACCTCAAATAAAAAAGGTTATTTAAGCCTTCTTCTGGAATATCTCTTCTTTCAAAGACATAGCGAGTATTCGCTACCTCTTCTGCTACATTGAGTCTACACTGTATATTACCATAAATAACACACCAACTCTACAGTATTACATTCTTTGCGTATTTCAGTTCTATAAATTCTACATGTCAAATTATTTTCCTGAGATAATGCAAATTCTGTTTTACGATTACTTATTGCTGTGTAAAAGGTTTTCTAGTCGTAATTCTCTTTGGCTAAATTCCGAATTTCCTATTCATACCTGGCTTCTGCAAGTACCGTATTTAAAACTTGATCCAATGGCTTTTATGCCTCTCATGGATCTGAAATTTCTTAGCGTATTACACGACAATGCTGTTTTATTGGTTATTTTATGCAGGTGCACAGTCACATCCAATAGAAGAATTAATATGATTGTTTAAGTAAGAAGAAATACAAAAATAGGACAAATTTCTTTCACTGAAGCTTCCTGAAATAATTAACTGCTGGAATATTCCAGAAGTGTCAATGATACGATCGCCTACCAGTGTACGCATCATTGCTCCTAAAATCACAATTAAGATCATGTTTTCAAAATGGCAAATTATATCTGTAATATTGTGGGATTTTAGGTCCAACAATATTAACAGGTGAGACCGAAGAAAAATTAAATATCAAATTAAATTAATCCAGGACGAATAGTACCCAAAGGTAATATGGTGGTTTTTCAGATATGTATGGATAATCAGGCATTCAGTAGAAACAAAACATAAAGTAAGCATAAAAATAAGTTGCTAGCCAATTTAACATTGGTGATCGTAATTATGAAGTTGCGTTGTGTTTTTAATTTCTGGGACCTCGCTCAGGAAAAGATCTGTTAAATGACAATAACAATGCTCAAGAAGACATAATACAGATTAACCTTTAATAAGCAAATTTATTAAAGCTTATGGCTATTATTCTTAATTAATAATTTCTTTCACAATTTTCTAATTATTGTTCTACTTATAAATTCCATTTTCTATTTATTAAGTAATCATTTTTCTACATACAAGTTCAATTTTCTAATTATTAATCAATCATTTTCCTACTTATAATTCAATTTCTGTTAACAAAAAATTAAGTTATGAACAGTGAATAAGTTCCTAATCGAGAGGAACACATTTACCATATGTTATTAAGATAGGAAAAAACAGTTAACAAACTAATTCTGCCGGTCAGTAGAGTTCACGTTTTCGTGGAATATTTCAAATTACAATCAATTGATCGCTAGTGACACGCTACCTAGGATATTTTTTTAATTTTCTACGCATG
Organism: Stegodyphus dumicola; assembly: GCF_044657685.1. Classification (NCBI taxonomy): domain Eukaryota; kingdom Metazoa; phylum Arthropoda; class Arachnida; order Araneae; family Eresidae; genus Stegodyphus; species Stegodyphus dumicola. Next base: position 10,683,641 of record NC_140772.1, on the reverse strand, counting down.
CATAAAGAAAAAACATCTGATGTGTACACCACATGACATCCTTGTACGGAATATTAAATTATACGCATTTTTTCTTGCATTTCATTTAAACTTATTGGATTAAATTAAATCTACTTCGCCGGCAGCGCATAAACCACAATAGAATAAATGCATTCTTTAAAGTTCACTCTAGTATTTGTTTATCATAGCGACACTCTGGCCCTAGATTCACTTAACAGTATTATATTTCGTTCATATTATAACTCATAATGCACAAAATTTATATCATTTAAAAAATAGAATTATCTAATCGTTACCACATGTTGTATTCAAATACTATAATAAAGCTAGAATGATGTATAAAAGAAATTAAGCAAACAAAACAAAAAAGAAACAGTTTTTTTACAGACAATTGAGTATTTCTAATTCAATTAATCCAGTTCTCACTTCGCGGGAAGGCAAAAATACATAAAAATTCAAAATATCTATATTAAAAATTACGAAGTAAATCTTAAATACTTATTTCATCGAAAAAAATTCCAGAAAGGATTAATGGCATGATTTAATTGACAATAATAAATGAAGGCGTTATCTTTGTTGTTGCGAAGCTACGTTTCTCTAGATTGTCAACAAATCCACTAGTCTGCTGTTTCAAATGTAAACAAACAATGGCCGCTGTCAAGAAAAGGATTAGGCTTAGCGGCACTTAAACAACTTTAAAATTGTTGATAATTCTAAAAATATTGCATAGAGATTTATTAAAGGCCTAAAAACCTTAACCGGAAGATAAAAAAAACATAATTCAATCATTTTTAAAGCAAAAAATGTACAATTTACAAACATATAAGAGTGAAGAAACTGAGATCACTGAGCCGGTTAACAGAGTGGATATATTTATAAATACATATATATACGTTTGGCGCGGCCGATTGAAACCAAAATACGAGGTGCACATCTACATGTTATCGCAGTCCTATATACAAAATTTCAACGTTCTGAGGCTACTCGAGTTTGAGTTATGCGAGATACGTACGTACGTACGCACGTACTCACGCACGTACGCACGTTCGTACAGACGCCACGAAAAATTCTCTTCAGAATTCATTTTAAAGCAGTTTTATAATTTGTTTTGGAGGAAAAGAGTCTTTATTCTGTCCTTACGTACAGATATCACGCAAAAACATCGTTAAATTGCATTCGATAGCCGTCAAAATGGATATTTTCGTTGAAATATGCTGCCTGAAACTTTTCGCGATTACAATACTTCCTTTTTACTTCGTACAAGGAAGTAAAAACACAACCTACTGTAGGCAGTTTTGAAAGGGAACTGAGCTCCTGCACTGAAACTGGAAAGAAATCTCCAAACGATTACTCGTAAAAGACGCATATTGTTCCCAATGCTTCTAAAGTTAAATAGTAGTTAACAGAAGAAATACAGTCCTCTTAGACATCAGTTAAAAAGCCTTTAAGTACATGTGTAGCTGCGATAACTAAAATAATATACTAGGATTTCGGATTTGTCGAGTATTAAACGGCAGAGACTAGTTTTATTAGTTTAACAAAACACTGATATTTGAATGATTTTTGTATCATCTAAGTTTTTTATGTGTTTACAATTTTTAGTCTTAAACTCGTGTTTGAGGTGTGGAGTGAATTTAAGTGCACAAATATTTTGCGTGCGATCTGTCTAAGGATATCTGACGCAACTATGAGCAAAATGATATGATCTTTACGCGAAAGCAGCTAGATAGAGTTGCACGGGATGCTCATAATAAAGATCCATAACATTCTATGTAAAAGGATGCTATAGGTGCGATCGATAAACGAAATGTTTATTTAATTGTAAAGGGTTAATTGAATACTCGAATCTTGGGAAAAATTCAAGATTCGAAAAGTCGAACAATTCAGTTTTGTTAGCCATTCGAATCGTTCGAATCCTAAACTAAAAGCATTAATCACTTAAACTCTAATCACTTTTAATAAAAGAATGCTATTAGCGCAATTTCAAGCGACTTGGATCTTCAATACATGACTTCTGCGGTGCTGAGAACTAAACTTTCAACTTTTCTAGACACAGTTGAATGACTTATGATTAGTGGCTACCAGTGTGGATTTTTCTCCTTTCATACGCCTGCGATTTAAGATCATCCGGAAAAATGTTAAACTGTTTATAGTATATATTGAATGTGAAATTATTTTGAAAACGAAATTTTGTGTTTATCCTTTTAAATAGACAGGTTTCTGATATTTTAAAAGATAGCTTTAAATGTTAACTTGAAATAATTAATAATGATTAAAATATTTTCCCTTTTCAACTTTCTTCGAATTTCTTAAAGTTGAAAGACTTGCATTTCTTCCGATTTTTACGTTATAAGAAAAGATTAATATAAAATATTTTTTGTGAAGGCTGGAGTTGAAGTCTTTCCGATGCAAGTTTTCTCGGAAAGCCAATTTTTGGCTAATTATAAAAGAGTGGTGGATAGACAAGCCCAAGGTGATAAGGAACAGAAATGCTACGGCAACTCGAAAGTTTGTTGCCGATTAAGGGCAGCAAATAGTATGTCTAAATTAATGACAGAAAGAATAAAGTGAACACTTGTTAAAAGAATTTTTATGGTATTAATGCAATTAGAAGTTAACTCCCTTTTGATAATTTTAAATTTAATTTCAAATTGTTTTTGATTTGTTATCAATGAGGTTGTGATGTTGTCTCAAGTTATGAGTTATTATGTCAGATTAAAAATTGCAATGTTAATATGAATTTCAGGTTATGAGTGTTTCTAGTTTGTGCGTATAGCATAGGAATAGTTAACAGAACACACCGAAACCTTGTAAACTCAGATCAAGAATATAAAATCTTGGACGACAAGAATTTATTACACATGACGGTCGTTATAAAGAACTATCTCGTAAAAAAAGTAATTATTTAAGAAAAAATACCTGAAAGGTTTCGGGTTTTAACGGTATCTCAAAAGGGTTTGTTACACTCTCGCTGAGTTCTCAGTCTACTGTTACTCTTACTCTTATTAACCCATCTTTTGGGGGCCTTTTGGCTCTATTATTAACCACTATTTTCTTCGAATTTTAGCAATATGCAATTCAATAGCAAAATTTAAAAAAAACTTAAAAGCAGAATTGCGGTATGTGTTTAGAAATCTCAATGCGTCGTTGTATGTTAGCATGCAGTTTTCGCTTTTTTCTGAGTCTTTTCTCAGTTCATTACATCAATGTTCAGTTTTCTTACAAAGATGTCTTTACAAATTTTTACTTGTCTTTCTATTGTTAACATTTTTTGTGTTTACTTTATTCATTAAATATCTCGTTCTGGCACTTACGCCACATAAAATTCGATTCAACAACAAAATCACAAAATATTTGAAAACGGCATATCTTTAAACATTTTTTTCCGGTAGAGAATCTTCTGCGCTTAGGTTAAAAATGCTTTATTCTGTAGAGTGTTGCTACTGCTCGCTTTGATATCCTTGATTTTGTTAATTAAAAATTCGTTAAAGTTTTACCAAATATGAAATTAATAAAACTAATTCGAGATTCAAAATATTCGGATTTCCAGTTGTCCGTGTTCTGTTGGAGAACTAACTACGTTATTTGAAATTTAATGGCTCTAGGTACCATTATTTTTTCCACAATGCAAAAACATGCATACCTTCATGCAGATTGTCATGCATATACTCGGCAAGGGGATGCTACCGACCAAGCCTGCCGGAAGAAAAGTTAAACCAACGACTTATACCTGAAAGGAGAGAGGAGAAAATCTGGCAACGAGAAGAAGAAGCGTGCTTGATGCGAGAAGGACGGCATGTTCGTGAGAAAAAAAATTGAAATTAGTTTGGCTGTATTCCGAGAGTAGAGTTAGTCTTTGTTTTTGTTAAGAACGGAAAGATGCAATGTATTACTTGTGCGTTTGATGTAAATGTGAATAAAAGCAATACTTAAAAAAAATTCGTTATATAAATTATAAAAGCGTTAATGTGATGACACAGATCTTTATCATTTAACTTCTTTAAATATAATACAAGTTGATAATATTTGATATCAGCAATTTCAGTTAGATGAGTTGGTACATTTGAAACTAATCGAAAGCATTTCCTTCCCGTTTACATTTTTATTTTTAAACATTTCTAAATTTTTTTGAAGTTAGTTCTTTTGCGAAGATTTAAACTGAAATCTTAGATTATGATTTATTATCATTCAGATCTCAGGTTATGTGTTGCCCTCTCATATTATGAGTCATAAGATGATACCCTATTTGAGTATTTTTAGTTTGCGCTCACAGTGTGGAAGAATTGAGCTAGTTTCATCCAGTTTGTTTAGAAATAATAAAATCTTGGCGTCTTTTGGGGTACCAAGAAAAAAGTTGCCTCTCCTTTGAATTGCATCTCAGTGTATTAGCATCCTTATTCCTTCATGGCTTTTACAAGTTTCTTCTGTATCTATTTCTGGATATCGTCGGGAATTGAAGTAAGCGTACGATGTGTGGGCTTGTAGCAGCTATGGGCTTCGTTAGGCAGGTGGAAAGCTTTTTATCGCTTCATAATGCAACACTGCTTTGATCGTGAATACTATACTCCAAGCTAAGAGGGATACGCGGTTTTGAGTCCATTAGATAAAGTGGGAGTATTGGAAAAATATTAAAGATGCTAATTTTTTTAAAAATCAATCTCAATTTTCAAAATAAAAATATGGAGAAATTCTAATTTGTGAAATGGGGCGCTACAACCAGCTTTTTCTTGACAATTATACACGCTGCAATAGGCAACTGCTGTTAAATTGCTGCAAGTCGTCCCTACTCATCCCGTTCTGATCAAGGTGACAGCCGGGAACGCGCGTCAGAGGAGGTAGGAAACCCATTTGGGTTGGTCTACTTCTTATAAGGTGTATGGTTCCGGCTCTCTGATCTAATGTCGATGCGATACATGACAATGGAAGCTCCGAACTAATGATCCCTTACTGGGCGTAGAGGCGAAGGTGGGCAAGAGGGCGTGACCATTGTCACCTAAAAGCAGCAGTTCTGTTGCATTTCATTTGATTGGTCCGCGAAGCCTGCAGGTTTGTGTGCACTGTCACGTGTGAGGAGAAATCATCTTATAGGATGTTGCACACTTCTTGAATTGCTAAAACAAAATGCAAGAGAAAGTTAGACTATGTACAATAGTTACATTATTAAAAATTTTGTGAAGTTTCAGAAAAGACCTTTAGCTACTACAGTATCAACATAAGGTGAGTTATGGTCTCGTGCTTTCCGGACACTTAAAGTAGTTTCATTGCCGGATGCAATATCGAAGATGACGAACTCTCTCGATCCCACATAACGACCGAAAATATTTTCGAAACCATTCCAATACGAGCCAAAAAACTGGCTTTGCAAGAAAACTTTTGTAACACGCACAGAGACAGAAACCTCATTTTCATTCTAGATGGAAATCATAAATACGCCAATTTTATTTCTGTAGTGTTGATTATTGATATATTATACGTACCTTTGTTAGTAGAGGTATGTATTAGAATGTATTAAATTAGGAATGAAATAGTCTCACAGTTAATAACAATAATAAAAAAGTAAAGAGGTAATTCACTACAATATGGTTTTATCGACTCTTAGTTGCTAAATTCAGGAACAGTCATTATGAAAGAACCATTTTCAAAATAAATGTGCTTAATTTATACACTAAAATCGAAGTCGCTTCAAACATTTGAAACTTGCATATCATTACCACTGGCAATCATTTTCCTTTTTAGTTTTCGATTAGCCATCAATTACCTACCAATTAAGAATTTAATGACTTGTAGAGGTAATTTCTTAAAGGTGAGAAGCAAAAATTCAATCTTACTCTTCAGTGACTGAAACTCATCATGGTACAACCGTTAATGTGGTTGCTTTATATTTGCAAATATTGATTTTTATTTTTTATTTTAAGCACTTTCTACGTTGTACGAGTCACTTTCCCGACGACAAAGATGTGCACCTTTCATGCCGAATACAAGAATGATAGATTTAAAAATAAGGAAAAGATGAGCATAAGAAATGAGTTTTCTAATGTGTACCTGAATGTTGTTGCTTAGGAATTTCTAAGACACAATTCGGAACGTTTTCTTTTACGATAAGTCATTTCGTTGCTCTTTTCAGCAATGTACGTTCATTCCTTTGGTATATTAATTATTGTGATATTTGTGCTCAAATTACGTATGAAGCTTTTACCAATACAAAACATTCTTGCTGCAGCAAGATTTCCATTTTTTTTTTTTTTTTTTTTTTGCAAACTAAATGATTTTGCATTTGAAACCGACACTATGTTTATTTCGCTTAACAGGAATATCTTTACTACTAAGAGGAACACTAGATCAACTGCAACTAAAACAAATGCGGTTTTCTAAAGACATTGGTGTTAACTTCGAAATCAGAACTTCGAAAACACCAGAGTATGGCCACAGTAAGAGAAAACATCAGATTCCTAACTCTGCGAACACATTGAGTCGGAAGTACATTCGTAGATTAATTTAACAGCCATCAGGCTTGCGCTACTACAGGGTCCGGAAGTGGTGGCCATTGCATTATGAAAGCATTAAATAAGGGGGGGGGTAATCAGTACTGCCTCATATGAAGGGACCGACAGTTACAACCCTGCCTTCTCCGCGATTCAAACCCGGGCCCATCGCTAGGGCAGTCAGTGTTATTAACCATTATAACGGCTGACTGCTTTCAAATCCCAAATTATTTCCCCTTTTTTTGGAAACCTTTTAAATAACTTTCTTGTGCACATTTGCATTGAATACAACCCATCCTATTTGCAGAATCATTTACTTCCTAAAGCATTTTCCCACACACATATTATATTACATTATTCCCCATGTCGTTGGTCAATTTAGTACAACACTGTTCGAAAGGCTTCAAAAATCTTCGAATGAACGACTTCAAAAAATAACAGCATTTCATATATACCCTTCAGGTTTCTTTGTAACAAAAATGGTGCGCGTTATATTGCGAATGTACCAAAAAATTAGAAAATGCAGTGTGATTTAACAGGTGCGCATTACATTCGATAACTTTCACATTCTTAACCTTCCAGCACAGGCGTATGCGCAAAATTTAAGATAAATTCAGTTTTTAATGCATATTTTTCGCATATCGAAGCTGAGACGTCTAAAGGTTATTTCTATTCCTCCTTTCTAGCCTTCTCCTCATCATGAAATGTGCCACAGGAAGTCATTTAACTTTTTTTTTAACTGGGCTTTTGTGCTACGTGGAAGTTTTTTACCACATGTTGCCACACGCGCGTGGTCGTCTTTTAAAATTGGGAAAATATTTTTTTCTCAAATATTTTTCAATTTTGTGTTATTAATCGACTTGTATTATTTTAATGTGAATACATTTGGCTCTGCAAATTTTATATCGGTTTTCATGGAAAAAAAAAAAAAAGTATGTGCAACCAACTAATTTTGCTCGGATTCTTCAAGAATTATCTGATGAAGAAAAGGAAGATAAGGAAACCTTTGGATGGGAGAACAATAGCGATTAACATTCCTTATTTTCTTTTATTTCTATTTCTTAGAAATAAGTAAAAATATTAAAGTTAGTTTAAAGTGCGTTTTTGTAACCAGTAAGAAGTAAAATTTCCTTGCAGAAGTAAGAAATGCTAAACTTATTTTTTTTCTTACGAAGGTGTTTTCCTTTTTTATTGTCTATACTCGTCTTTGATGAACATTAAAATTAGCTTCGATTTTAAAATATAATTATTCAGTAATAAATTTAAAATTTTCTGTAATGACATATATCATTGCATTTCCATCTCACTAGCATAAGAACTTTAAACAATTTACTTATATTTGAATGCGATATCATTTGTAGTTTGCGATATCATTTGTAGTTAGCTTTAATAAGATTAATATTTTATTTCTTAACAAATTTATTATCAATATTCACTCATTTCTGTCGTTTTTCGTGCCCGAAACTGTAAAATAACGGATGTCGTAAAAAATAGGACGCGCGCGTGCTCATGTAAAATTACGAAGCGCGCGTGGTAGAAGGTTAATTCAATAACTGAATTTTCGTCGTCATTAAAGAAAGTTTTCACAATCTGCTAAAGGCCCACCAGCGGCCGAGCGGTAAAGTCGCTGAACACTGGTAGTTCGGTCCGAGGTTCGAATTCCGCGAACGGGCTGGCTGCATGGGCGTTTTCGTGGTTTTCCCCATGTGTAACGTGTATACGAGCCAGTTTGCCTTAGAAAGACCTCCACGAAGCATTCTTCCCTTAGGCAGACAGCCTTCGAGGCTTTGCCATAATCACACACACACACACAATCTGCTAAAAATCAGATCTTAAACTTTTAAAAATATCATGTCGGGCATTTAAATGTAACCTAATTCTTACTGCATTGTTTATCGCCTGGCTTATTACTATTATTAATTTTTTTTTTTTTTTGAAAAGCAGCGTTAATTTACATTTTCTTTTCTTATAATACATTGGGTAATAAAAACTTGTCCTTTGCACTAACAAATATAACTCAAGGTTTTTAACTAGATTTTAAGAAAAGCGGGAGAGGGATGGGTTAACAGATATTGCATTGATTTCTATAATTCAATAATTTAACTTGAGAAAGAATGTTAAGTAGCAAATGCAAGAAAGTCAAATTTAATGTATACAAAACTGGTCCATGGAAAGCTTATTTGCATTCCATTCAGTGTATCTAATTCATATGATCTTTGATATATTAGTCTTGCTTTTCGTTTTTCCTCGACGTCGTGACATTTTATGTATTAATACTGCCTGTCATAAAAAACGATATTTGCAGTTTTTGAAAACGGGTATCTTACATGAAGTAAATTTGTTCCATCTTTAATCAACAGTTGTCCTTTTAGAATCCCTAGTTTAAGTGAGTTTCGGGCATTTTTGTCTTATACAGTTTACTTGGGAAGAAAAGTTCTCTACGCTAGCCAAGGAGCAAGTTAAAGTTAGTCAAGGAGCAAGTTAAAGTTAGTCAAGGAGCAAGTTAAAGTTAGTCAAGGAGCAAGTTAAAGTTAGTCAAGGAGCAAGTTAACGTCAAAACATAAAGTTAAGTAAAGTATACTTAGAAATTTTAAAGTCTATCTTTTACTTTACATAACAAATACAAAAAAATCTGAGATGATTCTCTTAAAGAGATCTGAATTTTGATTTAAATGAAACGCTCTCCATTTATCATCTAGAAGATATAAATTGGCTTCGGAAACAAAGTGAGGAAGCTGCATTGCTAAATGTAATCGAGGATGGCGATTTGGCTTAATCATGTGACACTACTGAATCTAAATCTGTAAGACAGACATAATTTGGCTTTCATGTAGAGGAAATCTCTTTTCGATTTATATCTTAAGTTCAACACGTTTTAAACGATCGTTTGTGAACCTGCTTTCATTGTCACCAAATTATATAGAATTTAATAAAGCCATTAAATAGCAACCTGAACATATTAATTCAGGAGTTTATAATTTATTCTATTGCGTGAATTAATCTACACTATCTTGAATTAATAATAACTTCATCTTTCATAAACATAATTAGAATAGTTATATTCTCAGTTGAAGGCAGTGAACTGCAATATTAAATCCTCACATGGGAGTTCAATACTGAGATAGATTTTTCTCTAGAACAAATCCTAAAAACTGCAACATATGCTGAGATTGTTTTTCATTATTGTATTAACAACCACTTTTCAATAATTCATATTTTTCATTTCCGAATGATACTTGAACTGCTTTCACGGCACTCTTCTTAAAGAAAGTCTCTAACGTTGATCTGATCTTAGCAATATAGTTTGAGGTCATTTCTTTTCTTTTACAAATCACATTTTAGACTTTTTTCTTTGTGGCGAACAAGTTTTACATATTATGTAGTTAGTTATTAGTTATCGTATTTAAACATGTTGTATAAAATAAAATTAAGAGCGCCCTTACTTCATGATTTCAATGATTACTCTCTGCTAATGGGCTACACATATAACATGTTAATAGCTAACATACAGCAATAAATATCCGAAAAAAGAAAATAATTTTAATTTGTAGTACAAGCGCTTGACAAAGTACGTATTATGATCAGTATTGCCCGAATATAAATAAAACAAAGTGCAAATTGCTATGAACTGCATTAGATTGTATTGTCATTATAAGAAATAAAATTAATTTTGGTTTAAAACTTAACAATAAAACACACAAAATAAGGTATATTTGTGGGGGAAAAAAGAAAAGAAAAAAAAAACCTATCAGTCCTCTTGTCAGTAATTAAACCCAGAGGCAGAAGAATAACTCACGAGTTCGAGCCCTGATGTGAACTGAGCATATTACATAGTATTTGGGATCTAAGCAATAAATGACATCTAATGTTATCAACACTTTGCATCATGACACAAAAGTCACGACCTAGAACATGAAGTGAGTGCTTCTTATAAGTGAATCAACAAAATGTTATGCCCTCCAGGTGGAGCATATAAATTAAGTCAAACCCTTAAAGATTAATATAAAAATATTTAAACTGAACATATTCTGCATTCTGTGTACTCAGTCTTACAAATGCTTAGGTTCTATGTCTAAAAATACACTCATGTCCTTAAATTAAGGATAATGCAAAATCAGGTAAAGGAAGAGTTAGAAGCAAAACAAATTTGACTTATTTGTAAAGCTTATTTATTAAACAAAAGGCAAAGAGCAAAAAAAGATGCTATATGTTTGATATTATTAAAAAAGTTAGCGATTTCTCCCTGGAGCAAATTACAAAAAAATCCTATTTACAAAAAACCAATATTACATGGTTGGTATGATTGTTAATACATTGTATGTCTCCCAGACGATGCAATACAGTCCTTACAACGCCTAGGCATGCTGAGTATCAAATTATCGATTTGATCTTGGGGGATATTACACCACTCAAAACGCAATGCTCTCTGAAGTTCCGGTAGACATGTAGGAGGATGTTGCGGGCTGCAACTCGTCGGCCAAGCATGTCCCACACGTGCTCTACTGGATTCAAGTCCGGTAAGAATGCTGGCCAGCTCATACGGTGATATTCTCCGATTGAAGGCATTCGCTTACGATGTTTGCACGGTGAGGACGGACGTTGTCATCCATAAACACAAATTGTGCGCCCATGGCGCCCCGAAACAAACGTACATGTTGTTCCATAATGACTTCCCGATAGATTTGGCTTGTCATGGTTCCAATATGAACATGCAGGTCAGTTCTGGAACCCAGAATAATTCCACCTAAAACGAGCACTCCTGCACCACCGTAACGGTGTCGTTCAATGATGTTTTCTTGGTGATAACGGGTACCTGGAGCTCTCCATATGAACGTCCGGCGAGAATCAGACTGCAAGCTAAACCTGGGCTCGTCGGAAAACATCACACAAGCCCAATGTTGCGGTGTCCACAATGAATGCTCTCTACTCCAGACTAACCGCAGGCGACAGTGAGTTGCAGTAAGTGGAACGCATCTGACAGGTCTACGAGTTTATAGGCCAATCTGCCCTAAGCGTCTGTACATGGTCTGCCTTGAAATTGTCGTACCAGTGGCTGAAGAGAGCTGACGAGACAGGTCTGAGAGTGTGCTCCGCCTGTTTCTTTTGGCAGTAACTGCCAAATACCGGTCCTCATTCGGCGTTGTAACTCTGGTGCGAACTGTGCTGTAACGTCTATTCACATTACCATCATCTTGGAATCGTTGCCAAAGTCTGGAGATGACACTCTGGGCAATTCCAAGTTTGTCTGATACTTCCAGTTGGGTACGCCCACATTCCAGACGGCCGATAATTCTTCCACGTAAAAAAACATCCAAATGCGTCCTTTGTGTCATAACTATTCGGTTATTGCACTGAAATGCTTATAAAGCGCCTGCGAACAATTTTACTTCTTTGCCTGTATTCCTTATATATCACTCTCTTACACTCTCGTCATTGTGACGTATCAGCGGTGTCATCTGGTTACTTTCTGAAATTTCCATATCTTTCTTGAAGATGTGTGTAGTGATTTTACAGGTGATATATTTATTTTAGAGTTTCATTTCCGCCTGACTCCGAATTATCTTTAATTTATGGACATGAGTGTATATACTATAGTATTTCAATAGTATTCATTTATTAAAATAAACGCTTAGCTGTGATAGCTCTAGAATATGTCTCTCATCTTTCACATACTTTAAAGAAATGTGAAGAGAGTTACAGATGTTGCATACTTCAAACAACTGGCAAATCTATACTTTCAGTCACCTTTACTGCCGATGGTTATTGTATCTCTTAGACGAGGTCACGTGAAGTTATCCGAAAGAAGCTCCCTATTATATTTAGTGATGGTGTCGTCCTGCCGCTTGGCAATGCCCAGCTCCATACTGCTCTAAAAGTCAAGAATTGCTGCAAAAGTGGGAAGTCTGGTTATTCCAGGTTTAGCGTACAGTGCCAATTTTCGTTTTCCGAAATTGAAGGATCATTTATCTGTGAGAATTTCATCTGTCTCCTTAGATTATGATGTGAAAACAGCCATTGAGAACTTGCTCAGTGACCCGGTACGGTATTTCTACAAAGCCGGTTTAAATAAGTTTGTCCTGCATTCAGATTTTTTTTTAAATGCATAAATATATGTGGTGATTATGTGGGGAGATGGTAGGTAAGTATGCCTCTTGATTCCATTCTGCATTTTCTGTCTATTGTTAACAAATAGTTTTTTTTTTTTTTACCCTTGTAGCCGTTTATTTGGATCCACCCTCTTGAAATTCTTCGCGTCTCTATCTAAAGAAATGCATAATATTCGGATGGTTACCATTTATTAAAATAATCATTTATCTCTGTAAGCTTTAAAAATATCTCTGATAAACTTTAACTAATGTGAAGGGAACGTACAAATGTTCGAAAATGCACAATTTCAATTTTCCATCAGGTTTTGCCCTTTACATTGGATTGGCTAAATTGATGTAGGCGTTTTGGTGACATTTATTAATTCGAAGAGGAGTGCATCTTAAAGCAAAATGATTGAACCTTATGCTTGTTATAGAAAAAGTTATTATAAAACTGTTGTCCACTTCTTTGACATATGTGATATAAATATTTTGAATATTTTTCTTAGTGTAGCGTGTTGTTAAGTATACATATTCTATACATTTTCTATCATAGCTAGTTCTTTTCCAGCATATCATTCACCGGCATATAATTGGAATTTTTCGGAAGCCTGGCATATGTATGTCCGGCAACCTGAACACGCATGTTCGCAGTGACCTCGGCACAATCTCTCGTTGGTCACAGGATTCTCGAAGAACTCTTTACGATACCCTGGATAATGATCTCTTTTGATTGATCCCTTTAATTATTTCGGGAGAAATGATATGTATATTGAGTCCACATTTGCTTGCGAGTTTGTTCTTTATGAAACACTTGGATGAGGCAAAAAAATGTAGATTTAGTAGTACTAATCCACTTTTTGTCCCAACGATTGTAAAAGGGAACGGTGCTAATTTAGTCCATGATCAGTCCAACATAGGGTTATTTCTAAATTACTGCCTGTTTTGATAATACAAAGTTGAGCAGCTAGGAATTGTTTAGCACAGCAAAAGAAAATTAATTTTTCTGCAGTGAATATATGCTATTGAACCTGGTTGAACCTAAATATTGAACCTGGTTGGATGCTCCAACTAAAAGATTTGTCAACTAAAAGATTTTGATTATGTCCATATGATGAGTCTTTAAAAGAACAAATGTTATTGTCCACAAAGCAGATTTTACTTCGTAATTACTTTTTTCAGTATTCGAAGAAATGTGTTAATGTATTGCTGTTGGTAATATATTCTTGCGTGCGTAAGTATGCGTAATGGACTGAATGCATAAGTCAATAAAGATTAATAAAATGTATTCTTATCAAAACAAATATAACAGAATGCCAGAATTTTTCTCACAGATATTCGTACAAGTGTTCAAAATATCAAGCAATATTATCGGTAGTTATACTTTAAACTATTAAAACCGCTAAAATACAACACAGTGCAAAGCGTTATCTAAAGATACAGCTAACTCCAATTTATCTCAATTCGCGCCGATCTGCAAATTGCAACAACATTAAGTAAGCAACTATCTATACAACTGAACTTAGACGCTCCTTTTTCGACCTTAAATAGTTTTTAACAGGCCGCGTGAGATCTTTCTTGTAAATTCTGCTTCTCGAGATGTCTAGAAAGAAAAACGAGGATTTAAATAAGGTTACAGCTAACATAGTGGTCAATTACATTTATTCAATTTAAATATAAATTACCGAGATAAACCTTTTTTCAATGTTAAATGCACGGGATCCAGTATTTTTTACTTTTTCCATATAGCTTCTTCTTAAAACTTGTCTCGTGTTTCATTGCACGGAGAATGACAAAAATTTTAATTACAATTCTATTAAAATTAGCTATCTAAATACAAAATTCGTAAAAATATTGTCTTAAGAAAAAGTAGGTCATTCTGTTGAGCGTTAAATGAATTAATGAATGAAACGCAAATCGCTTCCTTTTTCTCGGAAACTTCCAAAACCCTCAAATTGATAATTGTATGTTATTTGGAAACCTGTGCTGTTCTAAGTGAACCTTTTAAAGCAAAAATTGTCCAGATTACGTTTTTTTAATTTTCTACAGTTTCTGCCAATTTTAAACTAACTGAATTGTCTTGCTTTCATTACAACTCTCCGAAACACATCGCGAAAACATTTGGCAGCGGACAGCATTCTTAAGACTACCCAGCTAAAGACCAAGGAATTAGCGAACATATATCCTAGACCCACCACTTTGTCTCTAAGAGGAGAGCAGTTTCATTAAAAAAAACTGCTTTAAAAACATTTCACCGGAAAAGACGCGAAAAAAATGGTCGTCAGCGATTTTATAATGATTTAACAGCGTAACTTTATGCCTTGCGGCAAACGTCGAACGAGCGGCCCTTGTGTAGGAACCATCAATCACAAACACGTACTTCCTGCAGCTAAACCGTTTTTTAAATTATGCTAAGTTTCATATTTTCACATTTTAAATTAAAACAATAATGTTAATTTTGCAAACCTAACGACTCTTAACTTTTTGTGCATTGCTCTGGGCCTTCAGCTACATTAAGAATCATTTTCCACTCTTATCTTTTCATATTTTATTTTAGTATAAAACATGAAAACATTCCCTCTCCTACGTCAAAACCTCACCGCGATACTGAATTGCAAAATCTGGCCTCAAACGGAATTTGCTTGAGGGCAGACATTTATTCAGGTTGTTTAAAAAACAGTCTTGTTTTCATGAGTTAAAATTTATACATTAATGTTTTCTTTTAAATTTAACAACTTAACGTTTTTATCTGTTTGTGAACTAAATGCATTTCCCATACAATATATTCTGTCAACGCATAAACTCTCCATCGGAAGATGTGGTTCAAATTCATTGTGTGTTCATTACGAAATATATACATGTTTCAGCATATGTTATACACTTTCCTTAAATATTTCTCCTCTGGCTCGTACGACGTCTTGGCGAAGAGCCAGAAATATGTTGGTTTGGTCTGCCTCGTCTCCTATACTATATCACCTGGTTCTTAAGACGTCGATGACTGTTGTCGATGGAGGTTTCTGAAATGGAACTAACAAGCTAGAAGACCAAAACCATCATTTACTTCCATTTCTGTTGCAACAAGTCAGCTACAGAATGTCACCATATCATGAGCACAGCTTCAGGTACTAATGATATATCATAGGACACTGTGAAGTTTTGGTAACGAAAGTTCAAAAATAAGGACTATGGCATTCAAGAAGCAGAGCATTCTGGCCCACCTACTGAAGTTGGCCTGCAAGAACTTAATGGAAGAAGGTTAGTATGCAACCACTCCACAGCTTTCTAAGTGCCATGTCCATTAATCGCCTAATGCGTCGTATAAACTAGAAGTAGAAACTTAATCGCTGGGTGCCGCATAAGCTTACACAAACAGATAAAGACAGACGTATTCAGGCCTGCACTAATCTGCTCGAATTTCAATGGAAGGACAAAATTCTGGACCGGATCGTCACTTGTGATAAAAAGCGGATTTATTTCAATAATGCAGGCCGAAGAGGAGGTTGATCTGCACACTTAACACCGTCGGCAACGTCGCAGAGCGCAATTTGGCTAACAAATAGATCATGATTTGTCTTTGTTGGGATATGCTTTGTTGTTCACAAAGATGTTTTGGGAAATGGTAAAACCCTGGGTAGTAAGGTGAACAACCAGATGCTAGTCCGTGTTGACACTGTTGTCAAGGGAAAACGTTGAACTGAGTTCCAGGGAAAAAGATAATGTTCCATCAAGATAATGCAAGACCATATGTATCTGGATTCACCGGCCGGACTCTGTAAATGCTCTCGAATGCGATCTTTTGCCGCACCCACCATATGGCAGCGACATTGCTTCTTCGGACTTCTACCTTTTTTTCCACACCTGCAACTACATCTTGCTGGTGGTATTTCCCACTCTGCAGAGGAACTCCGAAATGTAACTGATCTGCTGTTGAACTCGCCTCCATTATTTTCTGGACTTTGAAAATCATAGATTTGGATGATGATTTCTATCCACACTAAAATACAATACCTCGTTGTTTTTTCTCTAACTTTATTATGTACGCTATTTGGCGAAAAACGTTAATTACAACTAGTTATATCACGAACACATTAGGCATCGCACGATGTTTTGATATCTACCTGACTTCAATGCGAATCATAATCTAACATTAGTACCAGCACCACCGCTTCGCCTCAAAAAGGGCAACGCAGTATTATTAAATAGAAAAGCCAAAACGAAAATTACTATTGCAGCAATTTGCAAAGTTATGTATCACAACACGATGCGGAAAAACCGGTGGTTAGGAATGCAATAACAATTCATTGTATTGGATTATATTTGACTTGAAAACCCATTACAGTTTAAAATTCATCCTAATAGGCGTGGTTAAGAAATAAAAGTGGCTGTTCATGTCCTAGCCTCTTTCCAAGGGCAAACGTAGTTTTTGAAAAAAAATCCAAGAAGAAATGTTTTGCAAAATAGATGAAGTCAGTTTCTTTCGTAAATTAGTGTTATGTAAGAATTTATTTCTCTCAGTATTAACTTCCCCCTAGAACATGGGTGTCTAAAGTACGCCATAAAAGGTTTTAAAATGCGGCCCAATCACAAATTAGGAAGTACTTAAATCTACAAATTTTTATTAGATAAATTTTTGAATTTGATTCATATATAATCGATTCATTAACGATTTAATAATCAATAATAAGTATAATCGATTCATTGACGCATATATAATCGATATAGTTTAAGGCAAAAATTTAAATAAAAACTTGTTAGTATGTCATGAGGGATTAAAATCCTTCGCGTACGGCTCCCGCTATTTCCACGGGATGCGAAATCCGTCTCGTAATACGGGTCATATGAAAATAGCGTACGTGAGTTTATTTCTCTTATTTTCAATAGGGATCCCAGTTTTTCTCCGTGTAGGCTAAGAATATTATAATATTTACATTTCACGCCTTGTTTTACACCTAGATGGCGCTAGATGACGGGAATTGTCTTTGTCACTTGCGGAACCAGAATTTTGGATTTTTAAGTAATAAGTAAGTATAAGCAATATTAATAGCTATACAAATTAGTTAGCATGTAGTTCAATTCATACTTTGCAATTCAAAAAAAATTCACAACTTGTAAAGTATTTAAATACATCCTAAAACCCTTCCATGTGGTATATTTTACCACACACTTGAATTTACGTTTTGAATTTTAAGTGAATCTATTCGATTTTATTACTTCCTTGTACGAAGTAAAAAGAAGTATTGTAATCGCGAAAAATTTCGGGTATCATATTTTAACGAAAATATCGATTTTGACCGCTATTCAATGCAATTTAATGACGTTTTTGCTTGACATCCGCAAGTAAGGACAGAATAAAGGACTCTTTTTCCCAACAAAATTATAAAACTGATTTTAAATGAATTCTGAAGAAAATGTTTCGTGGCGTCTTGTGCGTACGTACGTGCGTATTTCGCATAACTCAAAAACGAGTAGCCTCAGAACGTTGAAATTTTGTATGTAGGACTGCTACAACATGTAGATGAACACCTCGTATTTTGGTTGACCCCGGCCGCACACAGAGTATGTTAATATATATATATACATATATCTACTCTGTAACTCAGCATATTGAGCTCAGTTTCTTTATTCCTATATGTTTGTAAGTTGTGCATGTTTTGCTTTAAAAATGATTGAATTATGTTATTCTTATCTTCCGGTTAGCATATTTCACAAGTGCACATCATTGAGGGAGGGTTTTCGAAAATGAAACAGTTGCTCTTATAACGCTAAATCTTCGAGCATGTGAGCGTATGTTGTTTACGTTTTGATTTTCATTTGTTTGGCAGTTATGAATATTTGGCGTAATAGTAGAAAATCTCGTAGTGCTTTCGTTTTCTTAGGATTGATTAATCGCTGACATCTCACTTTCGCGAATTTTATCACTCAATAATATTAGGATTGATGTTCACGGCATATTATGTGGATTAAGAGAATTCAAGTGTGTATTTTTTTAATTGAGCTGAGAATGACTGAAAGTGTTACAATGAATCTAGTGTTTTCTTATTTCAGTGCTTGTATTCTTTTGATTTTGAAAATGCAAGATTCAGAATACATATGATCTGATTATATATCTATTGTTAACATTAAAAATTATATGTGAATAAATTGAATATACTTGTTGTGAATACGATAAATTCACTCTGTTGAGTATTTCCTGTGTGGACAGTACATTTAAGAGTGATCAGTTATTAAATGCGAAATTTAACACACTAAATGTATACGAATGCAAATTAGTAAAGTTCACTTTAAATAAAATTCTGCGTTGGTTATTATTATAGAACATCTTTTTCATATAGACTGCAATAAAAAGTACTGACTTCTATTTACATATATAATTGGTGTAAATGTTTTTTCTCATTCGCATAGTTTTATATAAAGATTGCATTTGAGCTCAGATGTTTATCACATATTTCTTTCTTCAACTTATTTACCACTTATTAAGTAATATTTCACATCGATATTTTTGCGAAGCATGTGTTTGTATTTATTTCAACCAAGTAGTGAAATCTTCATAATTTTATATAACTGATTCAACTTCGCAATGAAAAGTTTCAGAAGCATCAGAAAATCTTCATAATTTCCTATAATTGATTTAATTTCGCAATGGAAAGTTTCAAAAGCAATCGACGATTCTTTAATTATTTTGTACAGAAAATTGCGTGGCAGAATATTTTCAACCATCTCGCTTAAAGCGCGCGAAAGGTCATGAGACATGACAGAAATATTACTGGATGCTCATTGCTCCATCCTAGAAGCCACTCCCTCGGTGGCTACACAGATGTGAACTTGTGAAATATGCTTCCGGTTAAGGTTTTTATACCGGAACGTAAATCTGCATATAATATTTGTGGAGTTATCAACAATTTAAAAGTTGTTTAAGTGCAGCTAAGCACTGGGCACTGAATTTGCAGATGTTATTTATTATACAGAATGGCTCAGAAAGGGGAAATGCTCAAAAGATTTTATGATTTAAGAACTGAAATAAAAATATTTATGTAAACAAAAGGGAAACCTGTGAGTGAATTTGAAAATGAAGGCCAGGTTTCAGATTTAGCTTTTTTAGTAGACTTAACATAACATTTGAATGATTTAAATTTGAGATTTCAAGAAAAAAATCAACTTATTAATAATGTGTTCCAAGCAAAAACACCGTTTGAAAGAAAATTAATGTTTTGGCGCAATCAAATAAAAGTAAAAGATTTGACTAATTTCAGTACTTTGGCTGCACATAAACCTGTGAGTTGCACTATATATGTAAAATATGCTGCATTAAATTTTGATATGATTCAAGAGTTTGACAGTAGATTTCAAAATTTTCGAAAAAATAAAGAATATTTCAACATATTTTCTACTCCATTTACTCTGGAATGTAAATTACCTTAAAGTCTTCATATGGAATGTATAGAACTGCAAATTGACATTCAACTGAAAAAAATGAATAGGTTTCTTTACTGGAGTTTTATAAATATTACCTCTCCCGCAATAAATATCCTAATTTTCACAATCATGCTTTATTAATGTCTTCAGCTTTTGGCAGTACCTATATTTGTAAACAATGTTTTTCAACAATGAAGCATACAAAAAACAAAAATAGGACAACGTTCACTGACAAACATCTTGAAAATGCGTAAAGAATTTCAACCTCGTCTATTGAAATCGATATCTATTTACTTGTTCAACAAAAGCAAATTCATCCATATCATTAATTTGAATTTTTTCCATCTTTATGAAATCTAAACTAAGTAAAACGAAGCTTTTACAAATTAAAAAAAAATAGGTACATCTACATATCTAATTCAAATAAAATATTAATAATAAAAAGAATTAATCTGCAATGCGGTCCCGCCAATTTTTTTTCTTTGCAATGCGGCCCTCAAACGGTGATAGTTTAGACACCCATGCCCTAAAACAAGGGTGGGCAAATTACAGCCCGCCTGCCAAACCAAATTAACGAAATACAATACAGTATTTATATAATTTATTTACGATATTGCTATAAGATGACAGAAGAGAGTGGGTCCGGACACACGGGAGGCTTACAAGTGCTATTCGTGTAATCCTTTATTTGCTTTGTAGGGTTTATATTTATTTTAACTAACATTTATTTTAAGTTTAAACTATATTTCCTGTCAAGCCTTACTTTCCCCTGGAACTGCCAATGCCAGAGTATGTAAATTTTAGTAGAACGCGCAAGGATTCAAATTATCAGCGGAAGTATTCTGAGTTAAATAGAAAGGAAACGAGTTCGAAGTGTGCTTTCTTGCTTCACGAGTGTGGAGGGGGCTAGTTAGAAATTGAAGAACCACGCGTTTGGGCCTGTGTGCTTGCCTCGGCAAATTGTTAATCTTTCAACGTAATATTCAGAGTTTGCTGAATTATCAGCGGTGCTTTAGAACGCGGTGAGGTTAGTTACGTTTAGAGAGCCTCGTAGTTAGTCTCGTGTTATTATCTCTTTTTAGTTTCTTATTTTTATTTTACCACCGGGTCGGCGTAGTTTGTGAGCGCCAAGAGCACGCATTTGTAATTTCTAAAGTTGAATAAAAAGGGACATAAACCCTTCTCAAGACTCTGTCTAATTTCCAGTTTCAGCAGTCACCACTTTGTTGTGTGCAGGTTGGAGGCGCGCGACTTTACATTGGCGCCCGAACACTTGTCGAACTGAAATGGCCGAAAATTGGATGGAAGTTACTGGACAACAACAAGAAATGGCAACCAATTGGAAGGATTTGGATACTTGGTCCAGACTTTGAGAGCGTCAATCAAGCCAAACGTCAATTTCGACGGAAAACATTCGGTGGCGATATTTCTAGAAAGCCTCGACAATCACTTCCAGCTCTACCCTGTGCCTGAAAGACAAAAAGTTGTCATCGCCACATCTGCACTAAAAGGACAGGCCGCGCTATGGTGGAAGAATATAGGCAAATTTTTATTAGGTGAATTTGGAGGCCAGACATATACATTTGAAAATGTCAAAAAATCGTTATTAAAGGCCTTCCCCATAGTGAAAGATCGAGCAATGCTAGAAGCCGAACTATAAAGTTTCTATCAACGGGATATAGAAGAGTTGATGGACTTTATTCTGAGAAAAATTAAGCTGACGGATATGCTGTATGCTGTATGGGATGGGAAGAAACCTGACACGGAGATTATTGAAATAATCTTACCAAGATTGTTACCTGCTGTTCAAGACTACTTCGAAATTAGAAACCCAAGCACATTGCAGGAGCTCTTCGAATTGGCGGTGAAGTTTCAAAATCGCAGAATAGCGGAAAAAGCTAGAGGGGCATCGTATTCTCAAAGTACCCGAAGACAATCTTCAAATGTGCAGACCAGAAATGCAAACTGCTCTTATGGGGGAAAGAGCTATCAAGCTAACTCATCGAACCTCGAAAGTCAAGGCCCAAAAAGGAAATTTGAAAACAACCGTCCGCGTACCCAGAAGGCAGAAGTTGAAAGGAAAGCTTTAAACGAGTAGAGGGTCCAGACCACGGAAGTTTTAAAAAAAAACCCTCAAAAAGACTTAAATACGGTCATCGTAAAGAACTCACATCTACCAATTATATATGTCCTGGTTGGCGATGTACCAGTAAAAGCCCTCATCGATACAGGAGCAGAAGTTAATTTTATGAGTGAGACATTTTTCAAAAAGAATTTTTATAGGTTACGATTATTTAAAAACAAAAACACAGAAATTATAGCGGCGCAAGGTAAAACCTGTCACTGCATCGAAAAATTATCATTAAACATACAGGTAAAAGAGGAAAGCCTCAAAGTATTAATTTTTGTAGTAAAACATTTGCAAAATCCTCTTATTTTAGGTATGGAGTTTTTAAGGGCCGCGAGGGCCAAATTGAATTTTCAGGATAGTTCGATGGTGTTGGAGATGGACCAGAGGATGGTGGAACCAGTGGAACAACCGCAAGTTGAGCTTAGCCATTTGAATGACCATGAAAGTCAAGCCATCCAGCAAGTGGTGAGTACTTTTTCAAACTTGTTTTCAGAAAGACCTGGTAGCTGTCAAATAGTTACGCATCAGATACAGTTAACTGCCGAAAAACCTTGTAGGACTAAACCGTATCGTTATGATAATCAAAAAGACCTAATCATCGAAGAATATATTCAGGAAATGGTAAAGAACAAAATAATAACGCCCATAAATAGTGAGTACGCGTGTCCGGTCGTACTATGTAGGAAAAAGAACGAGTTTTATCCTTCGGATAAAAGGGCTTGGAGGTTTCCTATCGATTACAGAAAACTGAATAGTATTACTAAATTCCCAGTTTACCCTTTGCCGGTTATAGAGGAAATTATTAGAAAGATTAAATCTACTAGATACATGACTACTTTGGACTTAACGTCTGGCTACTATCAAATAGCTATGAGACCCGAAGACATACATAAAACCGCGTTTATAACAAAATCGGGCACTTGTGCATTTTTACGCATGCTCTTTGGGTTGTGTGGGGCCCCATCAACATTCCAGAGAGCTATGGACATTGTTCTAAAGCCTGTCCTAGGAAAATCAACTTTAATCTATCTAGATGATATAATTATAACGAGTAGTACGTTGGAACAACATATTAAAGATCTAGAAGAAGTTTTTAAATTATTAAAAGAGGCCGGTCTTACAATTAACGCCTCAAAATGCAAGTTCGGAACTAAAGAACTTAAATATCTGGGTTATAAAATTTCGCAAAAGGGTATAGAATCTCAAGATTAAAAAATAAAAGCAATCAAGAATTTCCCACCTCCCAACACCGCCAAGAAGCTTTCTTCTTTCCTTGGGTTATGTTCTTATTATCGGTCATTCATAAAAGAATTCGCTAATATTGTTGAACCCCTGTTAGTAATTAAAAGAAAGAAAAGTAAATTCACGTGGACAGCGGAAACAAATACCGCATTTGAAAGATTAAAAGAAGCGATTATCAATGCCCCTGTTTTGAAGTTCCGAGGGGGACGAAAATCTGGAAATTGCAGTAGATGCTAGATGCGTCGGACTATGCGGTGGGTGCGGTTCTTATGCAAAATAGACATCCTCTGGCATTTTTTAGTAAAATGTTGAATCACACACAAAGGAATTATACAGCTACAGAGAGAGAAACATTAGCCGTATTAATGGCTGTACACAAATTTCGAGTTTATTTCGGCAAAGCGCCAGTAACAGTCTTTTCGGATCATGCGGCTGTTGGTAGACTTTACTCGGGGAAAAACCTAACGCCCAGGTTAATAAGATGGGCTTTAAAACTCCAAGAATATAATCTCATAATCAAATATAAACCGGGTAAGGAAAACAATGTAGCTGACGCACTTTCTCGTATAAAACTGGACGATGAAGGTAATGAACTTAAATGCGCTGTGTTGACTTCAAAAATTTTAGATTCTAGAGATACAATTATCGCTGAACTGAAAGCTGATCCTGAATTTGCAAGTATCTATGCATATTAGAAAGACCCCGAAAGCGTTGAGCACACAGATATCGATGCGATAAGAAATAGAGCAGAAAACTATGAAATAATAGATAATTTATTATTTTATACGAAAACAACAAACGAAAATCTCGAGTACAAACCAGTCATCCCAGCCTCGCTTCAATTAAGCATTTTGAAGGAATTACACGACGCGAAAACAGCGGGTCATTTAGGGATCAGAAAGACTTTAAAAAGGGTACGCGAGGCGGTATATTTCTCGCAATTATACAAAATAGTAACTGCGCATGTCAGGTCCTGCAATCAATGTCAGTTAATAAATGATATTAATTACAGCCCAGCCGGGTACTTAAATAGCATTCGCGCTACATTTCCGAATGAAATTTTAGGCATAGATCTTCTTGGTCCTTTCCCCCAGAGTGAGTTAAATAAAAAGAGTTTTCTTTTAGTAATTGTAGATCATTTTTCAAAATGGACAGAAATTGTTCCACTTAAACGCGCGTCAGCCAAAACAGTCGCAGATGCATTCTTACACAGATACATTTTAAAATACGGTGCACCGATAAAAGTCATTAGCGATAACGGTAAACAATTCATTAGTCAAATATTTGAAAACATATGCACTGGACTTGGCATACGTCATATCAATATGGTTCCGTATAGACCACAGGCAAACATAGCAGAAAGAGTTAATAAAAACATTGTAAAATTAATTCGCAGTTACGTTAGCACACATCACAAGCGCTGGGATGGCTACATAAATGAGTTAGCTTATGCTTTAAGAACGGCAAATCACGATACTACGGGAAAAACCCCAGCAGAATTATTTTAGGCCGAAAGTTAATTACGCCTTTAGATAAATTATTCTTTGTGCAACAAAGAGAACAAGAATTTAAACAGAAAGATGTGCAAAAACTTATTGACCAGGCGCTTAAAAGCTCGGATACGGCAAGAAATAGGCAAAAAGTATATTACGATAGAAAACGCCGTGAAACAGATTTTAAAGTTGGGGATAAAGTATTGAAGCGGAAATTTTCTTTATCAAGTGCCCCAGACAATTTTACTGCAAAGTTAGCTCCAAAATTTGAAGGCCCCTATGTAATTCAGGAAATCAAAGGAGTCGTATTGTACTTTAAGAACGAGAGAGGGGAAATCTGTAAAGCAAGTCCAGACCAGGTGAAAAAATACTATAATCAAAATAATTTTGAAATCCTTAAAAGTTTCTTGCAGGACTCAAGCGTAAAAGAAGTAGAAGGTCCAGAAATAACGTCACCCGTTCCACCACCCAAGAAGCAGAGAACTGAAGAGAGACCTAGCCCTTCTACAACCCAGGCGACGGTACCGAAAAGAAAAAACGAAAACTTTCAGACTCCAGATCTTTCAGATAAAATAAAAAAATATATATAAATAAATAAAAAAAACCTCAAATTTTATTCCTTGCATCTTCCTCGGAGAAATTCGGAAAATCATCAAGAAACTTAAAGTTAAGAAAGCTCCCTTGTTACGACGAATTAATAATCAAGCGCTAAAGGCTCTCCCCCAAGATATCTTGTTCTGTTAGCTAACAAATTCAGTGCCTGCATAAGAGGCTGCTATTATTCACAACAGTGAAAGCACTTTATAATAATTACGATCTTAAAACCAGGGGAAAATTCATATGAAACTTCAAGCAATAGAAGTTATTGCTTCAAGCTGTAGAAGTTTTCGAACGCGATCTAAACTCCAGATTAAGAGCTATACACTTAAATGTTAATTTAGCTAAATATGTTCTTTGTGAAAAAGATAACCAATTTCTAGATTTGCTAGTTTCATGGGATGGTATGTTTCCATTACCAGGAAAGGTTAAATATCTAACCGAATACCTACTACCTAACACTGTAGAGAGTATAAAACAATTTCTTGCAATGCTTAACTTCTACCAGACATAAAGAACAGACCGAAGCTGTCCCTAAGGTTTGTTAAAAAGCAAACGTTAAGAAGGACAAATCAGAAATTACACGGGATGATAAAACGAAAGATGCATCTAAACCTACAAACAGTTTTTAGCCAATTCTACTCTGTTGCCGCATCTGTTCAAAATATTTATATAATATTAATATAATAATAATAATATATATATATAATATTTTACATAATAATACTTGTTTTTTAATACCCATAATATGGGCATTATCATATTTAAAATAGGTTCTTCAGTTGAAGCATTCAATAAAGTTCAATATTTGAATTCAAAGTTTCATCACTTGTTCACTATGGTATCATCGGTTCTGAACCTTTTGACTAACGCTTACCACCTAAAAAAAGTTGAAAAACTTTAGTACCACTAACATATTTTACAATGATTATTTTCAAATTTCTCAATAGAAATATTAAAAATATATATATGTTTGCCATTCGCACAACCCATTGGCTATTTGAATTAAATAGGCAAACATGAAAAAGTATTAGATAACAAATTGGTTACCATTTTAATTATCAAAATCTAATTTATAATACTTTACTTCTAGAACTTATTGCGAAATTGGCCTGTTTAAGAGACATCAATTCCCTTCCGTCTGGTGTCACTTCACTAAGTTTTAACCGTAAATTAGGATACACTTTTAGTTTTGTTCTGTATATATTTTTTAAAAATGACATGGAAGAAAATCCTTGTTCACACAAATAGGTTGTGAGAAAAGGAAATAAATACTTAATACCTTTATTTGAAATGCCTTTCAGTTGTTTTTCATTTCAGACAATAGTCAACAAAAGTGTTATTTTCGAAATCTTCAGTTAGAATTCGATCCCAGGAAACTTCTATAAATTATTCTTTTTTGTCACGAGATAAAATTTCAGGTATATTTGAACAAAATGGATTGAATATTCGTTTTCCTAATCCTCAAAAATATACATGTTGTAATTATTTAGCAATTAAAAACAAAGATTTTTATGTCGTATGATAATTTTTCTTTTATTTTCAAATTATTTTCGGTTTAATGAACTTTGTAAAAGTGGTAAAGAGCTTAAAATATTATTATCCAATTCTTTGGATATTAACTCGGTATATTTATCATTACATTTATTTAATCTCTAACGTTAAACAAATTAACGTTTTGTCATTGTAATCCTAAATTTAATTTATTTAATTTTACAATAATATCAGCTAAATATGCTAAACCCGCCAATTATAATTCACTAAATAAATAGTTTTTCAATTCAAATTTTCGATCACGGAGGAAAATTTGAATTTCTGATCGAAGTTCAAAAAGACGATTTTAAAACTTTGCCTCTGGAGAACCACCTTACTTCGGAATGAAACAAAACCGTTTCATGTTCACTGCCCATCTCTTGGCATAAAAATGGCAAATATGTTTCAATATAAAGCTGGGCTTTTTATAAAATTAACAATTTTCACAGCTTTAATCAAAAGGGTTTCCTAGGGTTGTTTCGGCTATTAAGGCTTCACGATGAATGAAGCAATGAGTAAATTTAGTTTCAGGTGCGGCTTTCCTCATTTAAGAAATTACACTTCAGTGTTCTCCTTTTAACCCTTTTAACCACTCGTAACATTCTATCGGACTTTAACACAGATAGATTAGCACTGGTTATAAGGAAAATGATTAATCCTCTACGGTACGCTACCTTTTAAAGGTGGAATATCGACAAAAAAAAAAAAAAAAAAAAAAAAAAAAAAGGAAAACGTTAGGCAGTTTGATCCGTCCTGAAAGAGTACACGGGTAAACTTTTGTGAAGATAGCATCGCTTTGAATGTGCATGCTCCTGTATTTTAACTCTTCCGGCGTAGCTTTCTTTTCAAATAACTCTCGTCTTGCATTGCACGGGGATATTAAATAATTTTAATTAATTCACTAAAAGTAGCAAACTAAATACAAATTCCGTAACATTAATATTCGGAAATGTACTTGCTTATATTAGAACTAGGCTTCTGAGTTATTAACAATTATTATGTTCCTGTATAAGAAATCTTCATAAAGAGTAGCCATTAAATAGCATATTAGATAAACAGTTTTGTCACACTGTAAATTTTAATTCTCATCTGGTTGTACGACCAAAATATCTAAATTTTAATCTATGCCAAATGTTGTTGGTTTTTACTATTTTGTACAGACACATGTTTACTGCTAATGAATGGTTTTAAGCCTAAATTTGTAAGAATAAGAGCGAAGAGATACTTTTACATCGCACTGAATATTATAAAAAACTGATTTGACATGGCATAGAAAAACTATGTAACTTTTCAGCTTTTAGCTCTTCCATCTATCAGGAGCACCACCTAGATTTCCTCTACACTTTTTATCTAATATGTAGTTCATGATTTACGTGTAATCATATGTGAATTGAAACCATCGCATATCCTACCGAAACAAAGGGCGTAAATTATATTTCATGGTATTATCATTTTGCCTCATAACACAAAAGGATAAATATCACGCAAACGCTTATCGTAGTGAATCAAAATGTTCCGATTTATGTTTCCCATCAGAATTAATTAGCCATACCTAGTTGGAATATATGAATTATGTCTGACTCGTAATGATTAAAATAAAAATATTGAAAGTGAATATATTTCTATTAGGAAATCTTAAATTACTTCGCTTTACTGTCTAAAGAAATATAGTGAGAGTTTCCGAATTCGACCCATAAATTCAAACGGATGATAGTACGCATCAGAAGAATGAAACATTACCATAAAATGTCGGGTCACAAACTACATTTGTGGGTGAAATTCGCAAAAATAGACGTCGAGAGGACAGAGAGGCCTGATGAAGAGAGTGGTCAAATAAACGCGAGGATTAAGAGAACGGCTTTAATTCTTTGGATACTGATCATTAGGCTGGTTCTGCATGAACATTATGATTCTTATACCAGCACCTCAGATGAGCCCCGACACGTGAAACCGTGACATAGTAAACCTCAACAGATACCGCAAATGTGTAAACAAAAATCTTAAGCCTGTGGGAAAAAGTAATACTGTACAGTGAAGAACGAGGTGAAATCTAAATTAAAATAAAAATATATTCAAATTTTTTAGTAATATTTTAAATTAAAACTACTAAAACGCACATTATTTATTCATATTGTTATGCTTCTAATCGACTAACCAAGTGTGACAATTTAAAACACCGTAATTCGAACAAATAAGGAGTACATACTTCACGTTTCGTTCCATGGGAATTTTTAAGCACCACCAAATATGAAATAAAAACATAATAATATTTAAAAACAATATATTTTCTTATGTAATGGCGAACCTTTGCCTATTCAGTATTGGCCACATGCAATGCCGGAAATGCTGGCCATTTTACTGTGGATGCACCTAATATAGGAGGCCATAGTTGCCTCCTACGAAGAAACGGATAGTTACAATAACACTCCTGCGGCATTCGATCTTGAGCCATTTGGTGCCGAAGTTAGCTACGCAAACCACTATACCGTCTAGGAAACCTATTATTATTATTATTATTATTATTATTATTATTATATGATATCGTTACTCACCATCCAGAGGTATGATGTCTGCGAATCTATTACAGAGATGGCTGTCCAGTATTAAACTAGTCCAATTTATAAAAAACTCTAATATTTAATCGAAGCATGACTAGTTATTACAAACTAGGAAATGATTACACGCGACAGGTGGAAGTACGTGAGATTATTTAGAGATATAGTGTCTTATAGAATGGATGTCTTATAGAACGAACATCGTCTTACATCTTCACGCCGAATCGTCTGTCTTCTCTCGTCGGAAGAAGAGATTTATTTCACACAACTTGCAGAACCACCAAATGTTGTGGACGATACCATCTTACATATATATCTGTTAAGAAAAGCGAGGAGAAAAATCTAAATTTAGTGAGTTTTAAAATTTATTTACTAGGACCAAAATTGTTTGTGTGAAACAAGCTTAACGAAAACTTATAAGTCTTTCATTTGCTTACATTTCCAAGAGAGATGTTTAAAAGGAGATGTTTTAAAATTGTAAACTTTTCCTTGTGTTTGAAGTAGTTAGTCTCTTAATTGAATTCCGGATATTTAGAATTTTAATCTTAAAAAATACGGGCCCACCAGCGGCCGAGCGGTAAAGTCGCTGAACACTGGTAGTTCGGTCCGAGGTTCGAATCCCGCTGCATGGGCGTTTTCGTGGTTTTCCCCATGTGTAACGTGTATACGAGCCAGTTTCCCTTAGAAAGTCTTCCACGAAGGCATCCCTCCTCTTAGGCAGATAGCCCTCGAGGCTTTGCCATCATCACACACACCATCTTAAAAAATACTCAGCTTCCATGTACATAATATTTGCACTTGTAACTACTCTTGCATGCATACTAGGTTAACGCCTGCATTGTCGTCTGTGTATCTATCTATATGCGTGTATTTCTATAATTTATTACTAATATCATTAATTTCATTTCGATATTAGCCCAAAGGTTTAATTTTTCCCATAAGGGCTATTAATTTCGTTTTGACATTTTACGTTGATTAACTATAAACGGCGAATCACTTTTTAAATACTTGCCACACACACAAAACGTTAAAAAAAGTGCCTCTTCGGGAGTAATTTAAAATCTGAAAGCGTTCAGATTTTTTGTATTTATTTATCCTGCATTTTCATTTTTCTAAAGTTTATATTTGCCATACTTTTGCAATATGACGCAATTTTATTAATTTTTATTTTTAAATTTGTTCGTGCTGAAAACGTCAAAATTAACGCAACGTGAAAAAGTACTCTTTTTTAGTTGGAATTTTAATGTTTTTAATTATTAATCCTTTACTTCGATTTGAAGCATTGAAAATGAATAATTAATTTCCATTTTTATTTAGTGTTTATTAGTTTAAAATTATTTATTTTTTTTTAGTTTAAAATATTTGTGAAAAATATTAACGTGTTTTAACGTTTCAACTTGTATTTTGTTTCGTTCTAAATAGTGTTTCGAAAGCAAATATTCGCAATATTACACCACGAAGGGGACGAAAGAAAATGGTGGATACCAATTTGGCAATAATTCATATCAAGTACAGACTGGATTACATTTGCTATTAAAATCCGTTACTTCTTCGAATCAAAGATTATTGAAAAAATTCAGTTTGAAATTTTTCTTTTATATTTAAAATGCATATTGTTATGAAATGTACAGGCAGGGTAAGATCGCTTACCCGCAAAGCAGATTAGGGTTGCCATAAAATGGCAAGGAAAGGCAAAATTGCCACATTTGGCGAGAACTTATCCATTTGGCGACATTTGGCGACAAAACTGGCGATATGCCATGGACGGATGGAGAACCTTCTGGAACGAATTCTTACCGGTTTAGCCCAGAATGTTCTCCAACACAAGCCGAAAGCTATATAAACCCAGCTGATCCGCAGTCAGTTAGTGTGTGTGCCTCGTCTGCAGTGCGATATAGTCAGTATCGAGTTGGTGTCTCGTCTAGCGCGTCAATCTCCGCGGAGTCGATCGAGTTGACAGCTGGGCAGTGAGTGCCGAGTGGGTCGTCGAGTTCACCGAAGGAGTCTCTTAGTGTATCGCGATTAGTGCATCGTCGAGAGAGCGTGTTGACCTCCGGGAACGACTGAACTGAGGAGTTGAGAGCCGTGCTCTGTGTGTCGTCGAGTGCATCGCGAGTTGGAGCGTAGAGAGTCTCGATAGTACGTGGAGTTCCGAGAACGACCAAGGAGAGTCGAAAGCTTTACTCTGGTGCTTTCTGGTGAAGCTGTCTCCACCGTGATAGCCTGATAACCTGAAGGCTGTGTCACTGATTATTCCAGGTGTTTTATAGTGGTCCGACGACGACTGTAAAACATGTTTTAGAGCTGTCCTGACAATACTAGCAAATAAAGTGAGTTTCGATACTTCATCAAGTGTCGTAGTTATTCACTCCAAATGTACGAACCCCGTACGAACGTGAAGGAAGGAAATAACGTAGTAACTGGTGTCAGATGAGAAAAAGGTAACAACTGGTGTCAGAAGTGGGATTTGCTAGTGAATGCCAGTGACCCGCCTGCAGAGGAAAGCCATGGCGGAGGAAACGAAGACCTTGATGGACTTCTTAGCTGAGATAAAAGCCGGATATGCTGAGATAAATGCTGGGTGTGCTGAGATAAAAGCCGGATATGCTGATATAAAAGCTGGATGTGCTGAGATAAAATCCGGATATGCTGAGATATGCCGGGCTGGAAGAGAAGAAAGCCCGATGAGAAAAAATAAATGTCGGCCAAGAAAAAGGTGCGAGGGCAACTCCGACAGGTGAAAGTGGAGCTTGCAGAAGAAACTGGAGCTATAAAAGACCATGTGGAAATGACAGAAGCGGCATCTGAAGAATCAAAGAATGATGATAAGGAGGAAATAGCTAATGAACTATCTGAGAAAGATCCAGAAATGAAGGACGAAATATCTAACGAGATTTATGACGGAGATCGAAAATATGAAGAAATAAAAGACAGGAAAGAAGCTTTTGATTCTCACGTACTTGAAGTAGAGATAGAAAAAGTGAAAATGCGACTGTCAAGTTCGTAGAAACTGATAGTGAAGTTATGAAAACGCAGTCAGCAAGTGTTCTACCATCTGAAAGTGATTGTGATGCAGTAGCTTAAGCTGAAGTACAGCTTAAGCAGTGTGCTCCAGTACTGGAAGAAAATCCACTCGGCAAGGACTTGATTCTAAACCTGGATACTTAGGCTAGTAAAGGATCGGATTCTTTTCGCCATTCTGGTGCAAACAGGGGATTCTGGTGCTAAAGATACCGAGGTGAGCTATACGCATGCTGTGAACGATCTATAGAGTTGTGAACAAACTGTTTTAGATTCTCCTGTGGATGAAAAGTCTGAAAGAACTACATCTCCAGACTGTGATATGCAAAACAAAAATACATCTGCGAACTTCAGTGAAAAAGTATTTGACCCGGGTATAAATTAATGTAAAGACTGAAATTGATTTCATTATGAATTTTAATTTGTAAGATTTAAAATTGTTATGTTTAATTTGTGTATATAACTTGAACATAGTGTAAATAATTTTTTCTTTAGTTATGTTATTGTATGTTTTAAAGCGATTTGATTGTATCAAATTTGGCTTCTGACCAAGGGCTGTACTGCCCGGAACATGCAGTACTTGGGAGGGGGCAGTGTTACGAAATGTAGAGGCGCGGCAAGGTGGCTTCCCCAGAAAGCAGTTTAGGGTTGCCATAAGATGGCAAGGGAAGGCTGGGTTGCCACATTTGGCAAGAAATCGTCCATTTGGCGAGATTTCGCGACAAAATTAGCGATAAGCCATGGACGAATGGAGAACCTTCTGGAAAGAATTCTTACCGGTTTAGCCCAGAATGTCCTCGAATACAAGCCGAAAGCTATATAAACCCAGCTGGTCCGCAAGTCAGTGTGTTTGTCTCGTCTGGAGTGCAAGATAGTCAGTATCGAGTTGGTGTCTCGTCTAGCGAGTCAATCCCTGCGGAGTCGATCGCGTTAACAGCCGGGCAGCGAGTTACAAAAGTATCTAAGGTTACAAAAATATCTAAACAGTGTTCTAAAAACAGAGCTCTCAATTTTAGGCAGAGATAGTTAGACTCAATGGAATTAAAGAATCGGTTAGAAGAGGACAGTTATAAAAAAATGAGGGTTACGATACTTGTGAAATAAAAAATGCCAATAAATTAAATTGCCTTAAATTAATGTTATTATTGTGCAAATTGTGAAATATTGTTCAGGCAATATCAGCGATAGAGCGTTTCATCAGAAAGAGTATCTATGAAAGAGAAGAAGTAAGAACTAAAATCTTCAGCGTTTATCAATTTTAAAATTATTTCTAAGCATTATATTTTATTTGTGCAATGTGCGATGATGTAGACCGATGTAAAAAAAGCATTCCATGATAACAGTTTTGCGAAACAAGTGAAGGTGACTAAAGAGTCTCATTTTATGTGCCATGAGCATAGTCGGTCAATAAGCATTTCTATCGAGTATAATATAGGAAAATACACATACTCCCCTTTGTTCCAAATTAGTTCCTACATTTGAATACTTTTGTACTGATTATTGTTACCAAAGATTTTATGATTTCGTTTGAATAGTTTTCAGAAATTTCAGAGCGCTACGTTATCAATTAACAATATTTACCTGCCAAGTATTCCCTTTTTAAATCAGTTTATAAAATCCAGGGTTCTCTCACCCTTAAGGCACGCCTCATTTTGTAAGGACTCTTCTATCATTAATTGCGTAAAATTATCTTCTATCTAATGAATTGAGAATTCAATGATCTGTCTCGTCTATACGAGCCACTTGCCTTAGAAAGCCCCCCAAGTTTTATCTTAATCACATAAACATGATCTTTCGGAAATCATGGCGGTAGATTCTTACAAACTGGGCGTGGCTTTTAAGAGCATGCGAACCCTGTGAATTTGCTTCGAAAAAATTGTCCCAAGATAAGTGCTGCATTTGTGGAAAGTAAAAACCGAGAATGAAAACTTAGTTACAGTATTATATTCATTATAGCATATTGTATATTTTTACTGCTGTTGATCTACTAACTGAATGGAAAGTTATTTATGACACCACCTACTTGAAATGTAACAACTAATTTGAGATAAAATTATCAACCTGAGTGTAGCAACTAATTTGGGACGGAGGAAGCATAATATATATATGAGCATCAGATGTTCTAAATATTGATTACAGATATTTCACAACGCAGAAACGTGTTGCAACCTTAACACTAAAGGGATTTACAGTACATTTCAAAGCCACCACGTTGCCTGAAACGGGCAGAGTAGTTTTATTAAAAACAGTAAAATGCGTTATAATTTTTATATATAAAGCCTTCTTGAAAATTTTTATATAACAATTTTGCAAGAAGAAACTGGTAGACAATTCAACATAATAATGGATCTTTTTTTTTAAAGATAACAGTAGCCATTAATTTGATGCCTGTTACACAAAATAGTGAACCCAAGCAGAAATGCAAAATTTGATTTCAAATAACACTATAAATTTGTCAGTTGTTGGAGTGTAAGCTTTAGAACATCCTTGAGAAGTTTGTTATAGATTATCACAGACGTATTTTAAATTTATGAGAGCTAAATGCTTAATTTCATAAACGTTAATCATCGAAATATGTATTATGTATCACTTACGTAAGGAAATTAATTATGGAAAGGAAACGCGACATTTGTAACGTTTATTAATTAGCAGGCTGATATATTCAGTTTTAATATCTTTAAAAGACTCTCTCTGCTGTTCTTGCGTAATTCAGTTTTAATGTCTCTAAATTTCTGACCCGCAAATTATACGAATGTTCCGAATAGTTAATTCTGATGTGATAAATCGTTCTGCATTTTCTTAAAGAACTTTTGGGAAGCACTCACTTGACGTTTAAAGATGTTCTTTTTCCTTTTGTGTTATGATGCAGAGTGTTTATAGCGTTAAATGTAATTTATTACTTAGTTTTCTAAGTCTATGTAAAGTTCAGATCACGGTTCCCACTCCTGGGCATGTTCCTAATTTATATTATAACATTTCTTGCCAGAACACGATAGTTTTCATCTTCTTGTTTCACAAATGTAAAAGAATCTCTCAATTTTGGAGATTTACATCCTATAGTTTCATTCATGTTAGTTAATGACATGTTATACGGCGAAGTCTATTGAGCAGACGGAAAGCGTTACTTACTGCACAGTCTTCCGCAAACTTTCGTGGAATTATTGCATTAATTGGTGCGATTTTTGGAATTATGCGCATACTACATTAAGTGATATAATGAATTTAAGCCATTGACTTTTTCTGGTTTATGTTAATTGTTTAGGATGAGTGTAGCTAGCTCCGAATATGGGGCAGAGACACCCGTTACTGTTGTTAGGTTTATATCGTCTGTCTATTACAGGACTTTCAAATGTATAGGTAATAATTATTGACGAATATATTATGTTTAGCCTAATAATATTACATCATGTATTTTAATAAAAATAATAATAAAATTATGTAATATAATTTTATAATATTATATATAATTAACTTATACGTAACGGATTTATACGTAATCAATCGATACGTAATCGATCATTACGTAGTAATGATTATAAATACGTTAATTATATTCTTACAAACATATTAAATGCATGTATCAAATTTTTTATTTTTCAACATAACCGTTTAAAAATTATTGAAACAATTTCGAAACGTATAATACAGGAAACAAGAGAAACAAAAATAAATAATATAAATAAATATTATTTATTTTTAAATAATATTTACTTTTAAATAATATTTACTAATGTTATTTATTTTAAATTTTTTATAGAAACAAAAATAAATAAAAATTTTCTTTTACTTTACTTTCATTTCTGACGTATATATCCCCATACATATAGAGGAATAATAAAATAACTTTGAAATTCTTCCTACGTGTTTTCATAATAATGCAACAATAAAATCCAATTACTGTTTATATCTAATTATATAAATATAGATATGGAATTATACATAAAAGGCTGTATACCGACTATTTATGTTAATGAAAAAATGAAATTGCAAACAAAAAGAAAGAAAATGGCAAACAGGTTTCTCCTCTTTCATTTTTTGTTGGGCAATTAAAATATTGTAATCGCGAAAAGTTTCAGGCAGCATATTTCAAAGAAAATATCCATTTTGACCGCTATCGAATGCAATTTAACGATGTTTTCGCCTGATATCTGTACGTAAGGACAGAATAAAATACTCTTTTCCTTCAAAAAAATTGTGTGATTTAATTTACGTCGATTCAATGGGAAATAATAGATCGCGATGGAATAGATTCGATGGCAGAAATTTGACTTGCGCGATCTATATTTCATCACCCGCTCGACATCTATTTCGCAAATGTGCATAAGACTTGATGGATGCCAGTCTTCGGTGTGGCGAAGCCACTCCTGCCTTGGCGAAGTTTTCATTCTTAACATTAAAAATTCTTAGATTTTAGTAGACCAAGTCGCTAACACGTCGGTAGCGAAAATATCAAAATACCAAAAATATCAGAAATACGCCTAGACTACCCGTCAACGGTTATTCTGCACAGGCTCTTAGTATACGTATACAAACCTTAATAATAATTAGACACAGTGAGTCTGCTATTAGAATATCTGTTTACAATTTCAATATTTATAGAAAAAGAAATAAATTTTATCTGCTTGGATTCTGCACATGCTTCTTGACGAATAACAGTTTTATTAACACTTGACATCAGCTGTTTTACAGTTTCCTTGAATTAAAGCAGGAATTCTCTATTAGGATATTATTCAATAAACAGGACAAAAATACGATACATAACTCAGTTCAATTCAAATCAACATTAAATTCATAGAAGGCTTATATCACTAAGCAAAAACGGATCAGAACGTGCATGGCAACGACGAAACTTGATGCCATCCACACAAAAGGATACATAAAACACGTGTTATTAAAACATTAATACATTAAAAGTCTCGCGTTCATTCAACAAAGTTATTCATAAAACAAAGTCTTGTGGATATGTCCCGACGTTTATTGACGGCATTACGCAACATTCTTCCACCTTGATTTGCCACCTTTGAGGCAAAGCTAAAATTCTATTTATCTAATTTCTAAATTATTTTAGGAGTATTTGACAATACCCCTAAAGCTTCGAAACAACCGTTTGGAACACAAGTGGTGAAGAAAAGTGCTAAAACTAGTAATTGGTCTCAATGGCCTCATCATATTTTTTGACAATTTTTTAAATTCGTATTATATGCTGGTTGAATTAAAAACACATTCAGAGCCACAGCAAAATTAGAAACAACAGAGCTGCTTCTAGCCCTTTAATGCCTGATAGGATATTAGAAAAGAAAAATCGTGAATATTGTTTCAACGAAAGGGATAAAATAACTGTAGTTAATGAAAGGATAGCAAGTGTGTAACAAGAGCAAAAATTTTGATTACATATAAACTCTAACCCAAGCTTCAAGCCATTGAAAGGGTTTGAAAGAAAAATCCTAAATTAGGCAACCTATAGCCCAATAAAATAAAAATATAATTGGTGTCGACCAGCAGTACTGGCGAATAATTCAAATCTGTGGCAAAACTTGGTAATGGCCAATAGTAGTGTGAAAATGCGAATTCAGCGCCAGGATCTCAAACTCGCAGGCGGTGTGCGGTGCAAGCGGAGGCGCAGCAGATAAGAAGGAGTGTTTCGGGTATCTTTATTTAGTTGATAAGATGATGTCACACATAAGATATGATCCTTTCTTGATTTTCCGAAATTTTTGTTAATGAATTTTTAGCCTTTGTATTTTTTCTTCGTATTCCAGCTATTTTACGACGTATATGATGGGTACTTTCTAGGTAACCTTAACGGCTCTTATTTTTGAATTTAATGACTGATCCAGGAGACTTTAATTTTAGATGTAAATGTTTTTATGGTTCCGTATATATTTTAAGCCTTATATTCAGAATACTCAGAATATTTGTGCCTAAATACTCAGAATTTTACTTTGTTTCTTAAATCTTCTGTTCATAGTACCACATTTATTTTCCGTAATCTGAATTACATTACTCATTTTTTTATTATTTATTTCATTCTACTCAGAATTCTTTCATGCCTTTTACCAATACTTTTAACTTATTTGTTATATTTTACGAGTGCAATTCCTAAATTACGCGTTTTTGTGTCTTATATTATTCAAGGTTAGATGTAATTTTTTACTTTTTTTGTGGTTTTAGTGATCTTCAACATATTCTGTATTTTAACTTATTTCATGTATTTTCTGATCATGATTTGTTAACTCCCACATAAGCCAGAACTGGCACGTGATCAGATGTCATATCATTGATTATGGATAATGTCATAGGTACACTGGTCATAGAGATGAAGAAGTCCAGGATGTTCGGCTTCTTATTCATCATATTAAGTAGTTTCATTCAACATATTTAAGTGTAAGTTTAGGCCGATAAGTAGATTCTTCTGGTGCATACATATATACCGGATGATGATTATTAATATAATCGTGCACAGTCTGTCCATTTAAGTTAGTATTATTGCAACCCCAATCGTGGTGCTGCGCGTTGAGACCGCATCCTAAAATAGTGGGAAAGACATTATCCAGTAAAACATCAAGATTATTGGTAGTTAGGCGTTTATTGGGTTTGCCATAAGCGACACAAAATATCACTGAACCGAGTTTGGGCAGCTTGACAACTACTTTGACGGCCTTATTTCCATAGGAATTACTGGAACTTTTGAAACATTATTCAAAAGTTCGTTTCACATATATTAGTGCTCCACCCCCACGGGGATGGAGCCAGTCGCAGTAATAGAGAGAGAAATTCGCAACGTTAAGCCGATGAGTGGGGTTAGCATGGGTTTCCGAAACCAGGCATATGTACACGCCATGCTGGATAACAAAGTAATGAATCTCCGGAATTTTTGTAGTTATGTTCTGTGCATTCCATAGCAGAACCTTTAATGGGCTAAAATGCGATTTGGTATCACTAGTCTTGTCCGTGATACTTCACTACTAGTACTGGTAGAAGAGGTTCATGTTTTGTCCGTAATTTATATGGGGCGCTTGTCGTTATAAGCAATTGAATTTTCGAATTCTTGTGCATGATTGGTTGTGATTCAAACTAGATCACTTATGTTTCGGTTACGAAAAATGCAGTAGCCAGGTATAGCTTTGTACCAGTCCACACACTGGATTATTTTTCGTTAATAAATAAGAGTGGACACATTGAATTAAAAAATTCCAAGTTTGTTTTAAATTTCCAAGTGCATAATAATTACGTACAATTCGAAATTTATAACAAATAATGATATCTAAAATAGCAATTTTTGAAGAGTTATATTGCATATAACAGTAAAAAGAAAATTAATAACGTACTGAAAAATTTAATAATTTGTTATTCAGAGGATTTAATTATTCTGAGAAGTGGACAAACTGATAACCCATCAAATATTAAGGATAACAAAAATTTTTTTGGTCCAGCTTTCATTTACCAGAAAGAAAAGAGGGAAAATTCTGTAGATTTCTGATACCATTTTTAATATTAATTCAATAAATGAAAAATTCATTTAAAACAAACTTCCATCAATAGAATTAGGAAGTTTATATGCTCTAAAGTTGCCTGTACTTCCGTTTTAATTTTGTGAAACTTTATAAGCAAACAACGAATTCTGCGAAACGTAGCACGTTTTCAAGGAGGAACTAACATTAGACAAATTTTATAAATTACTTAACATGACTAAATAACTCACATAATTCATAAAACCATAAACGAAATCAATAAAAAAAAACCCCGCTACAAAGCACTGAGTTCATACTATTGAATTACCACCGCTCTGCCTGAAGTAGACAAAGCAGTTCCATTAAAAAAGAAAAACCAAAATCTAATAATTTATGTAAGGTAGTAACTTGCAAGTTTGAATTACCTAAAGCGCAAGATTATACGAAAAAAAACTAGTGAATAGCAAACTCGTTATAATTTTATCATAATAATAGATTATAATCTCAAACCTTGAATCAATGCAATTTTAAATATCGATGGCATAATGGAATGGAATCTTGTTTTCATGCCAGACGTATTTCATTTAGAAATATGATATGTTTTTAAAATTTAAGAACACAATTTCCGAAGAATTTGACAGCCCAACGTGTATAACCTTCATTCATTTGTTTAAATGCTAGTAAAGTGCTATCACAGATTTTCTTAAAAAGTAGTCAGAGATAAATGTTGATATTGATGAATGATGAACGAGAATATCATACAACGTTTTGAAAAGAGAGACGAAGTATTTGTAAGATTTTCTGCACGACCAAGTCTCAGTATTATTATTTTAAAATTTGTCTTTACAAGTCTGACATATTATTATACGTGACTCACATAGGTATGGAAAATTGATTAACACTGTGAAAAAAATTGATCTTCATTTTTAATTTCTTCCCCCCCCTCAATTTTATTTTTTTAAGCAACATGATTGTCATCAATGTGCGCACTGATTTAATGCTTGATAAATTTAGAAATTTCAATCATCATTATACAAATTAAATATGTAAAAGTAAAATATAATTATGAAAATTAAATATTCTAACAATGATTATAGTGATAAGTCGTATAAATAATTAAATCTGTAGCTTCAAATATTTAAATATGATTTATATCATAGTTTTTAAATTTACAGAGGCGTTACTCATATTCGTTTTTAATGGTAATTAAACTAATGTGAAAGTGGACTCAAAACAATTTGCATCTTAAAATATCTCAAAATTCTTGCAATAAAATTTAATGTCATAATAATGCTAATTAACTGAATGGAAAATGTCATCACTGGTCGTGTAAAATTTCTCTAGCGGCTTCTTTTAGGTATCGTGTTTTTCGTTCTTATGAAAGGGTAATTTTTAACAAACTTTTGGTCTAATATGATATATCATCTGCTCCGGTTTTTGTTATCCTCGTATAGCGCAAAACTTAACGGGAGCTTAATTTGCTAACTGTAGTCGCTTGAGTTGGGTAAACTTTATTACAGTGCAAAATTACCTGTGAATCTGCGAATACATAACCTAAAGTGTTAAAATTCAAAATTATCTAAACCTTTTTTTAAATTAGTAAAGTTAACAACTATTTCACTCTAATCACAAAGGAAGTTGGGTGAAAATCCAAATAACAAATGATCAAATCATTTCTGTGATTTTTGACTGAAAGTATAACACAAACCTAAAATTATGACTTTTTGTAATAAAAGTAGTATCACAAGAATGAGGTTGTTTTTCTCTTGTAGTTAAATTTCAAATATTTATAAAAGCAAAATTTAATTTAAAGTT
The DNA here is from genome assembly GCF_044657685.1 of Stegodyphus dumicola. NCBI lineage: Eukaryota > Metazoa > Arthropoda > Arachnida > Araneae > Eresidae > Stegodyphus > Stegodyphus dumicola. The sequence goes on along the minus strand of NC_140772.1, from coordinate 10,641,822 downwards.
TAAATTATTATAGATTTATACTACTGTTCATTTCTGCGTAGCTTTCCAGTAACACAGCCCACTGTGTAATGTTGACCCTAAAATGGATTTAGCAGGAACTATCTTTTACTGAGATAGTGGGGAACATTCCACTATCCGAGCTATATTCCTACTTTTTAGTTCCGTCAGTCTGAGCTTAAATTTGTGTTACTTTCTGATCCGAACAAAAATTGCGGCATAAGCAAAAAAAGATTGCACACATCAAAATGTAAGAGTTAGTGAAACTTACGAATAGTTGTCACAAACTTCCTAAATGCGAAATGATTTTATGCTCGTCAGAAACTCAGAATTCGTTTCAACTTTTGAATCCGAGGTTGCAGATGTTGCAGAAAAAAACGAATGTTTTGTTATTTAAAACATCAAGGACTTAAATTATTCAAGATAAGCTTAAAAACTTTTATCTACATGCCAAGAGTTACATATTTAATTTGCTAAATTCGTCAACAAATGAATAGCTCCCGCTTCTAGCAGACTTCACTCGCAGGCAATCGAAATAATCGTTCTGCTTAAACTGCATTACTTCGAGAAAATAATGGGTCGCACAATATGGACTTTGACAAATGTCGAAGTATGTACAAAACTGTGGAGCTCATTTAACAATTCAGCACAATTTTTGTGACACAAAATTAAAGTAAAGGTTGATCAGAGTTAAGGTAAGCTCAGTTTAATTTCTGTGATTCATAGTTAAGGTAATATTTGATCAGAGTTATTCTTTAGATCAGACTTTAGAGTAGAAAAACTTTAAAATGTATTACCTCTTAAATTTTATATAACTTTTAAATATATTTAAACATAAAATATAAGAGAGCATGTGTAATGGAAATTAAATATTAATGAGAGATATAACTGAAATTTGAGAATTTATTTGGTTTATTTTTGAATTTCTAAAAGAATAGTGGAAAGTTTATAATTAATTGTGCGGAATGACTCATCTTTTTAGCTTCAAATTTGAATTATATGTGTAAATGATTTAGAAGAATCAAAAGTCGTTATCTTATTCAATTTAAAATAAGTATGGTTATTTTAATATTGTACGCACACGAGGATTACCTGTATATGCGAAAGAATACTTTGTTTAATCGAAACTGGCTCACAAACGCGATAAACATGGAACAAATCCAGGAAACTACGCATGTAGCCACACTCTTTGCCGAAATTAAAACCCAGTTCGAATTGCCAGTGTTACACAGTTTTACGCACTCAGATACTGGTGGGGTGACTCAGAATAATATAGTCATTCAGGTTTACTAAACTTCAAGGAATGCGTTGAATAATTATTTATTTCCATCTATAATCATGTCTTTAATAAGTTATTAATAGTCACTGGTTTGTATTTAAAACTAAAGAAAGACAAGGAGTTTAGTTTTACGTATTTGCGTATAGTTTTATTGAGTTCAAGAACGAACCTATATATGTCCTCATTCTGAAACAAACGTCTATTGTAAAGTTGGAGAAGCAGTGGACGGTTTTTTCTTGAGAAAGAGGATGACGTTAATGTTAATATTTTTTTTTTTTTTTTTTTTTTTTTTTTTTTTTTTTTTGTGTGTGTGGGTGGGTCTGGAAATTGCCTCTTCTTGATATTATACATAAGTAAAATTTCACGAATACCTTAATTCAGTCAAACCTTTCGTCAGGAATTGAACCTGGTGAGAGGTGCGAAAATCACGATTTTAGGGTAATTGATGGACAGTACAGAAGAATACAGTGCAATCGATGAAAGAAAACTGTAATGAACTTGTTAAAATTTTAAGAAGTTAAATATTTTGAAACCGTTGCAAACAAATGGATGTAATAATTTTATGAATTAAACAAGAGGAATATTCATAAATATAAAAAGTTTTAACGAAATCATATTCACCAGTTGCAGAAGACTTACGGATAACAAAACATTCCGCACAAACTAAACTCGAAATAATATGACAAGGCCGTCAGAAATACGTCAGCCTGTCTTTCGCAGGATTATACGAAAATACTAGTAAGTAACGAATTAGTTTTAACTTTTTCATAATAAATACAATGTTAAACAGTAAATATAATATTGAAAATCCATCGCGTCATCTAATTTGAATTTTTTTTTTAAATTTGAATGTCTAAATTTTCTATGACAGTACAATCTTAACGCTCTGCGTTACTTTGTTTAAAAGATAGTAAAGTGTTACGACAGGGTTACTTATAGTGATAAGAGTGATAAATGCTGATGCTTGCTTGACCCATGTTCACCCATTTTTACTATTTTAAATTTCTCACGCATGGATGGATGGATAGCAATAAAAGAGAATATCAGGCGTATATTTAGAAACAGAAACGAAGTTTTCCTGAGATTTCCTACATGGCCAAGTCTAAATTTATTACTTTTATATTAACCTCAACAAGACTGACATAATTATCGTGTCTTAACAAGGTAGGAAACTTGATTCAGATTGTTAAAAAATTCTCCTTATTATATTCACCTGATAGATTCGAAGATATAAGTCTATAGGTTTATAGATCCTATAAGTCTAGAGGTCAGTTTTCGTCTATAGGATCCAAGATAGCATCTTTGGCATTGAAGAATCCTTTACAATCAATTAATTAGAACACTCTTATAAATATATTGCAAGACTGCGCAACTAACAAGAGATGGTAAAAGTACTGTCCAATGATGCTGAATTTTTCTAATATCAGTAACTTTACCAGGGTAACAAACTTTGATACGATTGAACTGTTGTCCTCACGATTTTTCTCTTACATCCACTATGTTTATCTTTTTGTTTAACAGAAATTCACAACCGACGTCATCAAAATACTTTATTCTACTGATTTTTAAAACGTACAGGAGTAGGTAACATCGTCTTTTGCCACGGTTATGTCTTTAAGTCTCTCGTTTTGATTATTAAAAATGCTTTTAATATTCATGACGCCATCTGGCAGTAGACTATGGAAATTTCTAACAGAACTGTACTGGTTTCCAGCAGTAAGCATTGCGCTTACCGACTCTTATCAATTCAGTAAAAGAGCCCCAAGTAGGGCTTGACATATGTAAGGATAGCGGCGTTGTTTTTGCCATGAGAGGTACATAGGAAAGGAAAGTGACGTGGGTAAAAATTGGCATATAAAATTTGTTGATATCGTTCATTCAGTAAATCATGGATATTTTAAACGTGACGTTCTGCAATCTAAACGTGAAATCTTCTTTAATCTGCAATAAAAAATTATCAAAGCGTTGCAATAAAAAAACGCACCAGAAAATGTGCTCATTTACAAAATTTGACTAAAAACTGCCTGAGATATTTATATTATAATCGAATGGCATATTTACATAATAGAAAATGAGAAATTGATAAACTCTGATAAAAAGCAAGTAAACAAATTTGGCTCAAAATATAAACCTTTCATTTTACGACAATAATTGCCACACAAAAATAGAGCGTTATTGAAAAAATTGCAACTTTTTATAGCAAAGAAGGTCTTCAGTAAAACTTTTTGAAAACGAGGATTAAAATCACCCTAATAAAGCCTATATTAAATTATTTTTAATTACGCAGTGAATTCCCTCAGATGTTCAGATCCTTCAAATGTTTAGGAAAGTATCAATACCCATATTATTTCCATCAAACTTAATTTTTCTAACCTTCATTCTAGAAAGTTTCTGCACCTGAGATGAAGTTTAGTGAAATGGATGAAACAGGCAATAAAATGATTAGTTGAATTCGCGCTGCAACAAAGTTCTAATTCGAGTAATTATCTTAAGAACGTAACTGTAATTGTAACAATGTTTTGGTGCTTGTAGTATATTTGTCCGCAGTAGGTTCCATATCAAACAGAAATTTTCCTATGGACTTTTTTTTTCTTTCATGTTCTGCAAAATTTGAAACCATGCTTACGTCATCAACCAGGCACTTTGCAAGTTAAGCAATCGAGAAGTGTGAGCAAACCTGTCGGTAATTCTCGTGAGAGAGAACATCGTCGAAGGAGCCCCAGAAGAGTCGAATTACGCTACCGATAAAGGGCAATTTCCGTTCCAGGTTTTGCGAAAGAATACCTTAGAGGATGTATCCAAAGGTCTCCCAAACTCTCTCCTATTACACCCTCTCTAGAAGACCTTCCGCACAATAGTATTTCGCATCCCGCAAGCGGTCGAGCGGTAAAACTGCTGAACACTGGTAGTTCTGACCTGGGTTCGATTACAGGTGAACGGGCTGACCTCTAGGGCATTCTTGGGGTTTTCTCTAAGTACGACCTGTGTACTCGTCAGTTTCCCTGAGAAAGTATTCTACGAAAGCAACCCTTGTCTTTTGCATACAGAACCAGTATGCTTTACCATAATCAACTAAAACAAACCAAACCGGGAGAAGTTCAGGTGCATTAATTGCGCAAAGAGACTGCACACTTAAAGAGCATCGATGCCTATTTCAGCATTCGACACGAGAGAAGTGTTGTGGCAACCGGCATTCCTATCTCATAGTCAGTAAACGACGATAAATAACAGAGAATTGTTTCAAATTTCCTTTGACGTCCGTAGGTAAAATAATTTTATCGATTATCACGGAAGTTACTTTAAAATCATGATGGGAGGCGGATATAATAATTACGTTGAAATCATGACCAACATTTAAAGTTATCCATCCGAGTTTGGACTGCTTATGGTTTATATGAACCGAAGGTAGCATTGTTGGCATTGAAGCATCCTTTACAATCACTTAATTAGAACATTCGTACACATATATCGGAGGAGTGCACAACTAACAATAGATCATAGAATTCAAGTTCCATGATGATGACTTTTCCTAAAAACAGTAACTTGATAAAAATCTCGGTAAAAATTTCCTTTCGAGATTTTGCTGATTTATTTTATTCAACGTCTCGTAAATATTCTAAACATGACTTTTTGATACTAGAAGAATAAATTCTCGAAATGTCGCAATATAAATTTCGACTAGAATAAGGTTTCAAGTATAAAATGCTATTAAATAGATACATTGCAATGTAATTGCAAATTTACATGTATAAGAAATGCAAAATAGGTAAAATGAATCCGAAAGATAAACTTTTCACTTTAATGAATAATTGCCTCACAAACCTAGAGAGCTGGTAATTAATCTGCAACTCGCTGTAGCAAAGACAGCTTTCAGTTCTAAACTCTATAAATATTTAAAAATAGAATAAACTGTATTTAGATATATTAGCAGAGGTACATTACTGAGAGCTCTAAAAAAGCACTTAAAACGCTTGAAGAACATGATGTGTACAGACATAAATTGTAAAACAAATTTCCCTAATACAGAAATGGCTGACTTTTTACACTTAGGTGTCAATTGCAATGAAATGCTTTCATGGCATATTTGAACATCTATACACGCAACAGCAAAAAAACAAACGTTAGATGCGAGTTGTTTAAGAACAGATTAATACTTATAATTGTCGTTAAAAATATTATTGGATGTCTGCATACGACTTTGCTAGTTGGAGAAATTTAATTGTTTCTCATTATTTTAATATACGTTGCAGCCATTTTAAATTAGTATGTGGATGAGGTGAAAAAATGAAGCGCAGCAACGAATCAATTAACAAGAGAAATGAAAGGTAATTTCTTAATAAACGTTGAGTTAATAGTTAAAAACTGTTTTAACTGCACTCGCTGATGTACATTTTCTATTATTTTCATATTTGGGTAATTATTTTAGAGCATGATATAAAGCAACGTGTAATAAACACGTCTCATAACTGCATTTGCTGATGAACATTCGCAGTCAAATTCGTATTTCTCGGTAGTTGTATCAGAGTGCGAAATAAAACAGGTTAGATATAAACAGTTGGGAAGATATAATCGCCGTTGGAAGAAATTGAATTTTTCGGGATTTTTTATATGGCAGGTGAGGTTACACGTTTAGTCCAACATAATTCTGAATCCAAATGGGAGTTTTCGAAGTAGGAATTATCAGATTCTCAGACAAAAGGAAGGAACTGAACAGAAATTAGTCGTCAAATCAAGATCCAAAGTTTTTATGAAAACAAAGGAAATTTGTGATCACACAAATATCCACAATTAAATTATCAAATATGCGTAAATATGACTGATGTAAATATTTTTGCATCTAATAATTTTGTCAAAATAGGATTCCAGAGACTAATTGAAATCTGCAAAGAATTTATTTTAATTAGCCAGTTATTTTATGTTACGTGTCTTTTATGTGAGTTCCTTTCCGTTTTTCCTCCAGAATGTAAATTTTAGCTCGTGCGTATTTAGGTGAGCTAGAAGGATATAGTATTTAAAGGCAGGTTTCAAGATGTTTTAGTCAGAGCGTGTTCCGCCTGCTGAAGACCACGTTACTAGTTGAAATCTGACGTTACTAGTCTGTTTTCAGCTTTGCTTTATTCCTGGCAATACATTTCACGCTTGTATAGGTTTCAGGAGCTAATCATCTTTGGGCTTAGTTTCGCTTATATTTAAAATTCCTTACTGTTGAGCTACGCCATAAATGCTGGACAGTTTTCTAAGCACATGAAGTGCTTTTGTTCAACTCTACTGAGTTCTTAATAAAAGGATCCTTTACACTCTTCTTACGTTTTTTATGCTTGTCCAGACTTTACGATAATTCTCTCAAAAAAAAAAAAAAAAAAAAAAAAAACTATAAATTCTCCATTACATTACTGCGAAGGAGCTACGTACAAGATATTAGTTTCTCTAACGCGCAAAATACAGAATATAAATATATTAGTACTTTTTTAGTTATGTTGATTATTCATGTAACATGCCTTGTATTTCACTACCATACTACATCATCTAGGTAGGCAACATGTTATCAAGATAAAAATCGACCGATGCTAGAAAACATCAATTATTTCATTTATAACACACAATCTGTTACCCAAAAATCCAAAAGTTATTTTAGGCAGCATAATATTTAATCTTTGAAGTTATCCATAAGAAGCAATTAAGTGATTTGCAAGTGACCACAAAAATCCTCTAGAGGAGGCATTAGTCCAACCTTTGAATTAAATTATTTCCTGAAGCTCATACCAAAATGTCTATGGCTTGCTAATAGTTACATAGACTAGTGATGCATAAATGTACAGAAGCTATTGAAACCGTTTCTGGAATGAAAGGTTTATCAATATATCAAAATATTCAGAATTTACATCTATTCATAGTCTTGCGGAATTACCATGCTTCGGTAACCACCACGGATTCCTCTAAGACCTTCCACGACCGCAAAAGAAACCGCATGTGTGACAGTCCATCTGGCTACACTTTTGAGGTTGCTCTCTTCCTTGCTAATTACCTATGACTTCGTAAACTGAGACAGATTTGCTCTTTTATGCATGGTGTCATCGCATATCATAATAGCATTTGCTTAAACTGCCAAAACGCTACACACTTTCCGTTTTCATTTCATAGTTTTAAAACAATACTTCCTATTTAGCGCTGTCAGATGACGTATTCATCAGTCGCGGAAAATTTCAAGATGCACCGTTATGCGATTAGCTCTTCAAATCAACAAACCATCTCTGCTCAGAATGCTGTTTCTTTGTAATTGTGGAGAATAATCCAGTTGCGTTAATCACATCTTATGATATTTTCAGTATTTATTTCTGCAACGACAGCTGAACTTCGACAATGAAATTTAACCTGAAGTTTTAAGTTCAGAAATTGTACTTCATATGAACTTTTGGTCAGCAGTGGTCATAGATGTAAACAAATACGTACTTAATTATGTTTAGCAGAAAACGTCTCTTGGAGAGAACACTTTATTTACAGTGCATGCACTATGGCTGCAAATAATGAGTTATCTATTCTTTCAACTCATATCTTTAAGATAAATATATACCCACGGTAAGATCAATCAAGTAACATAGTAGGTATGTTATTTGATTACAAGAAACCATATTAAGGGTATCTGCCTAAAGGTGGATGAACTCTTGAGGGCTTTTTAAAAGAGAAACTAGATCTTACTCCTTACACAGTAGCACACATAATGAAAACGCCCGTGCAGTTAGCCCATCTGCCTAGGATCGGGCTGAGGTTGTAGTATCAGTGTTCATCAACATTACTGCTCTTTCGCTTTATATGCTCATGTAGCTTCATTTTACACAAACACTCTTTCCAAACCATCACAAAATAAATTAGGTGATTTATATATGAACTTCAACTGAAATCAGGGGCCCACCAGCGGCCGAGCGGTAAAGTCGCTGAACAATGGTAGTTCGGTTCGAGGTTCGAATCCCGCGAACGGGCTGGCTGCATGGGCGTTTTCGTGGTTTTCCCCATGTGTAACGTGTATACGAGCCAGTTTTCCTTAGAAAGTGCTCCAGGAAGGCATCCCTCCCCTTAGGCAGATAGCCCTCGAGGCTTTGCCATAATCACACACACACAACTGAAATCAACGTTCACATGAAAACTTTGAAAGAGCGATTAAAGGGCCGATTTCATACATCGATGCAGACGTGTTTCTACTGCACACAGCGTTACTTCCTGTAATTAGAAATAAATTTGGGGCTTTATAGTGTTTTCCTAATTTAATCCCAAAGGACCACGGATTAGAAATTTCAAAGCACCTACTAGATTAAAGATCGTTTACCTGGACATGAGAAATTTAAAAAAGTAAACAGAAAAAACAAAATACACAATAGCTAAAAATGGAAAACTGAATACGAATATAGCAGATTATTCCTGGTGTGTTGCGCTTAACCAGCTCAGATGAAGTGAGGGGAAACTGATAATTTGATACATATGTGACTATACTGAGTTTCTACTTTTTAGGGTGTACTTCCGAGTAAACTAAGCTTATGTCAGTGTAGGGCAAGATAAGAAATCTCTTGTTGAGTACTCGAGGCGAGTGAACGAGTGATACGAGAAAGAAGGATAAATGCTTAATGTCGTATTCTAAGTACTTTTTCAAAAATTGTTTTGTGGAATAAATGTTTATAAGAATATAATCAAACATTACACTGCGAGAGCCACTCTAAATCGTATTGGATGTCAGACAAAATTTCAAAATACAAACTCGGAGATTCGCCGAAAAGGTAACTATGAGGTTTATTCCATTCAGTTTCACAAGCATTTTATTGAAATGTATACCAACAAGTTCTGACTAAAAACCTGTAATCCTTTAATATTAAATTACTGGTACTTCTTGCAGAATTTCTATAATCAGAAAATAAACAAAATGATAATTCCTCAGAGTGTCTTTGCACTACATCTAAAATAAGCTCATGTTAAAAATCCATCCACAGGTACCGATATCACTGGTTCTCTCAGTTTTGCGATACAGGCTGAATAGCCTAGGCATGCCGAACATATTTACTTGCGGTGAAGAAAATCCAGTAATTTGAATTATTTACAGCAAATCAGTGGCGGCTCGTAATAAGCACTGTGGAACTGCAGCACAACCTATTTCCCCTTATTATTATTCTTAATATTTAATATAGTGTGCCCTTTAGTCTTTAATTCTTCCTTTATACTTTTACAATACATAATTCCTTAAGCTTAATGTCAGTAGCCATCCCCCACTTTTTGAAAAAGGTGCGAAAGTTTTTGTTTGGAACTGCGCGCCTCACAGTTTCAGCAACGTAGTATTTGGCTGTTCTGCGCATGCATGCGCTCACAGAAAGCTGCACTCGAGCCGGGTAGAGAGAGGAGCATTGTTGCTCTTGCAGTGCCGCCGAAATTCTGGCATGTTATTGAAAACGTGATTTCTTTTTACTCCGCGCGTGTAGTATTCCTCCACAAGGTGGAACTTCATCATACGGACCATAAACAGAGTTCATGAAAATTTGCAACTTTTAAAAATTGCCTTACTGAAATTCAGTCAACATCAAATGCAGATCAAACTACTGCAAAAGCAACAGGAATTTTCAAATATCTAAATGATGATAACTTCAAGTTTTGATTACAGCTTTTTTATCAGATGCCTCATGTTGAAATAATATACAACTAAATGCAATCCAAAGAAATTAGTGTGTTTAAAGTTAATGAATATATAACAAATTTCAAACTGCTATTTTAGAATTAAGAAACTCAAAGTACTGTGAGAATTTTTCAAAGACACTGATGGCAGAAGCTAAGGAAATATATGACTTAAAAACTATGTATACTCAATACTATGATCAATACATAGTTATACTCAAAACTACTCAATGCTATGTATGTATTGATATAATGCACAGATATTATTACACTAAACACTTAGCAGCTGCTAAATTGTTTAACAAGAAATGCTTAGTTTTGGGAATGAACATTATACAGAAGAAATAGTATTGACCACTGAAGCATATCCAATGACTGACAAAGAAAAGCTTGAAACTAAACTAAAAGTATTCTATTGTAGGTTTGATATCCATAAATACTGCAAATTAATTGAGCTACTAAAATTTATCTTCGAAAGTAATCTAGATGATGTTCTTAGTGAAATTACGAAGCTGATAAAAATTCTCGTGAGAGTTCCCATGACTACATCAGAGGCAAAACGCTGCTTTTACAACATTGAAAAGAATGAAAACTTTTCTAAGAAGCCCTAGGAATTCGGAGAGACTAAATGCGCTTGCATTGCTTTCAATAAAGAAACATTTCCACAGTTGTCATCCAGAGATCAAGGAGAAATTTATTGATCTTTTCGCTCAAATTAAACAAGAAGAATGGATTTCATTTTTAAATGAATAGACAAAGATTGAACTGTAACAATTTTGGTTCAAGTAATAAGGAAATGTTTAATTTTTTTTCTTGTAATATTTCAGGAAGTTTAAAAATAAAGTTTCATTTTTATACATGTTTGTTTCCTTTTACACAATTTTAAAACAAAGGTTAAATTTTTTTGGAACAAACATCCTCGTTAATTTTAGCCACGAGCCACCACTGCTGCAAATAAAAGTTGTGTGATTTCGCATTAAAAGGCTAGTAATTGTAACGTGAGCTGGTAAATATTTGTGGGGAAACTATGTGTTTTGTAATATGCAAGCTTAAGAAAGCTAACACTTAGAACAATTAAAGCACAAAATTAATGGTTTCCTTCAAGAACATGTAGCTGTCACTTGGTGCGATAGACCCCGGCCAGTGCCATCTCCCCGGCAGTTGCTTGCTCATGTCGCCATCTATTAGCAACAGTGAGAAGTGCTGCGGCGCACGAGTGAAATTCGATCCTGGGTCTGTTTTAATGTGAGTCGAATTCTCTACCACTAGCGCAAAAAGCTTCCCGTGAGCTAGGTTCAAAATACCAACTCCTTCAAATTTGCGAACTGCAAACATAAGTAAGTTTCCGAGTATAAGTTTTTGTGTCTTTGATTATTACCCAGGATAAATATACAGCTTTGTGTATTATTAGAGCGCGCGCAAATTTACATGTTAAACTCCGATTTCCCGGCTGGGAACTAGCTGATAGTTGACATTCTGATTGTCCTTAGGGGATTAGATCAATATAGCTTATTAAAGCCCAACTGGGCTAATATAAGCATAAGCAATTAGCATTTAAGCATTTACATGTTAACATTTTTGCTTACAGTGGGAGACACATTACCAGCGGAGATGTAAAACTGCTGAACACTGGATGGTTGATCCAGATTGAGTCATCAAACGACATGGGACGGATCTGCGTGAAGTTTAAAATTAATGAAAATGGCTAACAAAACTATTTTAATACGTTAAAACATTACACTAGTTACTTACACGTTAACTTACAATGTGTTTTAACATTTGAAAGTTTAACAGGAAGGCTATTGCTGAAATATTTTGATTAATGTAACCTTCCCGTCGGACTTAAGAAAAGCCCTCCTGAATGAAATGAATCTAGCTTTTTAAAGCTTAAAAATTGTTTTTTATTTTATTTTATTTATTTTCTTTGAAAATTTAAAAATTTTGGAACTGCAAATTTTGTTTCACTTGAAGAATCAGATTTACGCATATGCTTGACATTATATCCCTAGATAAGAGTTTTTTTTTTTTTTTTTTTTTTAAATTACGTCAGTTTTACATCAAGTGTAGAACTATCCTCATTTATATTGTAAATGAAATTTCTGAGGTAAGTTTTCATAAGCTTTTTCAATGAACAGCAAAAGGAAGAAAAACTAATTTTAAACGTAAAGCCACCGCTCTGGGGCCTAAAATTGGCAAAGCAGTTTGATTTAAACTACTTCAAACTTAATTAAAACTGCTTAACCGTTTTTGTACTTTAAACAAGATATAGCACAAGGGTCTATGAGAAAACTAGTGATTAACAAATTTATTTGATATTTTTCATATAATAAATATAAATTCAAACTGTACAAGCAATTCTAAAAATCCATGGCATCATCGAATCGGAATCTGTTTCGATGTCAGGCATATCTCATAACGAATGCTGAAAATTTTTGAAATTTAAGAACTAATTTTCTGAAGTATCTGCATATGTCTGATAGTCGAATTTGCATAGGTTTAATTTGCTCGTTTAATTGTTAGTAAAACATTATCACAAATTTACGTGATTCAGCTAGGTAAGGAAAACTGATTCTGAATTGAAAAATGATCTGTGTTCTGTTACATGATTTTTTTCTTAAATTTAATTTTTTTTAACTAACCAATCTGTAATCAATGTTTGCATTTATTTAATACCCGAAGTTCCCACTGATTTTACTCATCATTGTACAAGCTGCAATAAATACAAAAACATAATTTTGAAAATAAAATATCCTAACAACGATTGTAATGCCAAGGCCATATAATTAGTCTCATCTGTAACCTTAAATCTTTCAATATGATTTCTATCGCATATTGTAGATTTTCAGATGAGTTACTCGTGTTCATTTTTACTGGTAATCAAAATAATTTAAAACTGCTCTTAGAAAGATTAAAATTTCTACAAATTAACGGAATGAAAACTATATTCGCTGGTCGCGTAAGACTGCTTCGACAGCCTCTAGATCCAAATTGCAAGAATGGTATTCGGCACATCGAAATAATCGAGAATATAGTATAACATTCTAATGGATAAGAATACAAATTCCATGCTGTTTTCACATAATACATTCATGTTGTTAGATTTATTATGTCTGATCTTATAATATTACTGTAAAATTAATGTCAATACTAATCATTCCTTGAAAAATATGGCCTCTTGCCATATTCTTGATACCTAAAGTCAAATGGATAATTTAAACGTTACCAAAGGAGAAATATTGTCATTTTAGGAAAAAAAAAAAAAAAAAAACTGGTTAACGGGGTTTTTAAATACCTAGGTTCTCCATTGTTAACTAACATTATGACGTAATAACATATTAATAATTAGTCAAATGATGTTTAGGTGGCTTCATATCACGCACACGGTATTTTTAACACGGCGTTTCAGCAAAAACAGAGTATTGTTTATTCAAGCTATAATAAACAACATACAGTAGCATTTTGTTATCGTATATTGTTTTTCATCACCACTTAGGAGCTGAAGATTTGACTTTTAAATTATCCGCATTGCTTTTTTTTATGATTTTTGTTGTAGGCACGATTTCCGAAAAGTTTTCTTGAACAAAATTCAAGACAAAATCAAAAATAAATGCATGAATAAAAATTTTAATGTTTTATGAAAATGTGCAAGATGATCTCAGATGTAAAGCTTCTTTTCATACAAATACATACAGAAACAGGTAAGTAAATAATAATGTATTTGATTAATCTAAACTTATAATTCGGATCTTTAAAAGTGTTCAAATAGTAAAAACATGATACCGCATGCTTTTACCACTTTACTTATGACGTATATTATGCACATACGAGGTATTTTTCCTTGATAAACTATACTAGGCTGTTGAAATATAGCATTTTAAAATTATTTCCATTTTAATTCAAGCATGAATAATTTTACTCCGATCTGTCTCTCTCACTTTCGTTTTGGTTTGTTTATTACTTCTATCCATCTACATTTAGTTCTATATATCTTCTACTTGTGCATCTGATATTTAAGGTAACAGCATTTTGCTTTAGAGTGAATAGTTTTAAAATAATTAACAATTATATTCCGATTTTAAAAATTCCGTTATTAAATTTTCACGGTAAACATTTTGATATTCGTCAAATCGAACGCGAACCTAGAATTTAATTTTTATTAAATCTTCAATCTGTTTCCTCCACTATGCATAAAGAATGCTATTTCTTTTGAAACTGAGAAAACTGATTTCAGATTTACTGAAAATGAGTCATATTGCAAATTGTTTAGATGACATTTTTGAACTCTAGGAATACTTTCCATTCAACTATGCAGTAACTCGAGGGACTGTTTGTAATTAACAAAATGTAAAAAGCTGTTTGGGCCAGGTCGAGAAACAGGTGTTTTACATCTGGAGGAAATGAGTGATGTTTGACAATGTCTGTATCTAATCTGATTATTGGAAATTTCCAGGAACCCCAAAATCTTCAAAAAATTGTGATTTCGGATTTTTGCATTTTCAAATTCTCTACACTTTTATCTTTGCAAAAATACCATTCTTTAATCTCTATGAAAATTAGAACTGTAAAAAAGTCTAGTTTTAATTTGTGATCCACTGCTTTCATCAATGAGGATTTTTACATAAAAACGCGTTTTTCTTCAAACTTGTTTTTTTTATACTCGATGAACCTTTTTTTAGGAACTACTGCTCAAAGGTATCTAAACATTTTATACTTATTTATTAGTTTCCCTAATATTTATTGAAATGAGCTTTTTGTAATAAACTTAGAAAAAAATTAATTTTTTGTGTGAGGAAAGTGCTAAATTGTACTATGCCTAACAAAATATCCTGTAATTTACTCTAAAAGTCAAAATGTTTCAAAAGCTCATTACAGTATAATCAGATAGGTATACTTTAATTACAGAAAAAATTTCAAGCTTGTATCTACAGCAGATTTTGAGAAAAGGTACGTCGAAAATGGCCAATTTAACATTGTTGGTATAGGGGTTTCTGATACCCCTTATGAGATAATTCACTATATATTAGAAAAGTGTAACAAACAGACGCAGATTTTTTCAAAAGAAAAAATCAAAAAATTAAATAAAGGAAACTAAAGGAAAAAAGCTAATGCGAACACAACATAATTTCCTCATAAGGCCTATTAAATTATATACACTTTTTGCTGCTATTCATTTAAATTTATTTTTTCGAATTGCTCTTTCTCACTTGGATTCCTAAAAGAAAGTTGCAGATTTTGAAATCACGTATACTGCACAATTTTGGTCGTGCGTTTGTCAATTTTTCTTAATTTTAATTTTTTATTAGCGGAAGTCCCCGATGTCAATTAAGTTAGATTAAGTGTAATGCATCTAATAACAGAGAGAACGATACTGCTATAATCCTTCTGTAATAACGATGCAAAAAATACGATTCATAGTCATACATTTTTCAGTCTGATGCTATATGGAACCCCACATAAAAAAATTTCGATAGAAAAATATAATTCTCTCTCATTGTATCAGAAGCAATGTCACTCAGCTTTTAGTGATTTTCGTCTTTCTAATCAAATGGTCATAACAGCTGAAGTTCCATCCAATATTTCACCTATATTCAATTTTAGTCGATTCGATGTCGCAAAACATTTATAATAATTGATCAGAAATCAATAACGCGAACAAACAAACAGACACACAAACATACATTCTTCTTTATATGTATAGATTATGTAAAACTTGCAAATTTTTTATTAACAAACTCTACGATTTGCATGCGAGCAATACCAACACTTTTCGATATAAAACATTTTTATCTCCAACGCCCGAGACTAGTACCACTCCTCGGGAAAATGAGAGCGAAAATTAGAGCTTTCAGGGTTTTTAATTAGTATTTCGGCTGATAAAAGAGGTAAGAAGATAGGAATAGTCGAAAGTACTTCCCTCGAATTTTAATCGGGAATAATGCATTTAATGTTTGGCAATGCTATTTTTATTTCATCGTTTATCTATTTTCGTATTTTAATAACAATAGGATTTGAAAGAGAGCAGTGGTAACAACTTTCGAAATAAAGCAGATTTTCGTCTCCAGCTTGCGAGACTGTTGCCACTCGGAAAATGAGGAAGAAAATTATCGTTTTTCCGAGTTTTTAATTGATAGCTCTGATTTTAGCTACTTTTTTTTGGAGAAAAGTGATGTCGACCTATTCCGGGACCCAGAAAAGAATTGTCGAAAGTTTGGTGGTGATAGCTATAGTAGTGACCGAGTTATGAGAGGACAAACACACAAACTTTCTTCTTTATAGATATAGATAACAAGTATAAAACTTTCCCAAATATAAGTATACGAAACGCGAGACTGCATTAAATTTTCGATATACTTATTTGTCAAAAATTTTTTTTTTTTTTTTTAATTTGACATCGCCAAAACATGAATATTTTCGTGATTTAAAAGCATTTCGATAGCTGGAAGTATATTACTACAACCAGCGATTGCAAAAAAGAGTAGGGACTTTTAAGACGGATGTTGGTGTACATATACGTGAGCAAATACATATACGGTTGGTACAGCTAACCTGTAATATAAAATGGAGAAGCACGCCTACTGTTTAGAAAATTTCAATATTCTTCAGCTAATCGTTTTTGAGTTATGCGAGATACATACACACATATATTATATCTACATACATACAGAGAACACGAAAAAATCCCTTTTGAATTCATTATAAAATAAACTATGAAAAGGAAGAAGTCTTTATTCTGTCCGTATGAGATGTCACACAAAAATCATCCAAATGGATTCAGATATGGACAAAATGGATATTTCCACTGAAATGTGATACTTGAAATTTTCCGTAATTATAATACTTCCTTCACCTTGTAAAAGGCAGTAATAAAAATTACCTAAATGGGAAATCTTAGAAAGATGAGAATTAGTACCATAATTTCACAGGTATAATTTAAGAAGTGGTCGTAAAAAAAGGTGGTTCGCTGAGAACTTCTTTCTAAAAGTTCAAGCAATAACTAAAACATTTTCGAATAAAATGTGTCTGAAAACTGTATCTTCCGTCGTTCAAAAGTAGTGGATTATAAATTCACTTGATGTTCCCTCAGTGTAGAACTCAAGAAACCTCAGAGTCATATTGTTGACTGAAAGTTCTTTATTGGCTTTCAAACATTAAGTTGGCTGAGGAACGGCGAAGAACACGTTGAAACTTCCGACTTCAGTAGCGGCTCACCAAGCAAACTCAGGAGAACCTCTGCTTAGTTGAAACTCACAGCAACCTAAAAGCTCTAAACGCGAGCTTTAAGATCCTAACAAATTTGTGTCTGCGCCGCTTCTCGGTACAAAGAGATAAATACAATTTGCATAACATAGAACAAAAACATTTAACCATATTTAAAAAGTATTTATAAAAATATCTAAATGTAAAGTTAAATATAAAAAATTCGTTTTAAAGATCATTGACGATTCCATATCCCTTTTTTCTTCCGTGGATGTGGTCATCTTAGAGAGACGATGCTACATTTACTTATTTTCTCAGAAGCATTGGGCATCTTAGGATGGTAGTCGACAAGAGGATTTATTGTACCTATATTTTCCTTTTCTAAAAATCTGCGTTTTCATTTTCTAGATCTAATTTTAAATTTGAGCTTTCTGAATAAATAGTGTGAAAATGAATGCATTTCCGTTAATAATGTATTCAAGTGGCGGGCAGTGGTCGAGAGATAGAATCGTTGAACATTGGTAGCCTGACCCAGCACACGAACACGCTGCTTGAGAATTTTGTGGTTTTCCTAATGTAGGTACGAAACTTTTCCTGAGAAAGTCCTCCCCAAAGGCTTCCCTCCCCTTAGCAAAGAGCCCTAACGTGCTCTTCCAATAATCCAATAAATATAAATACGGTACTGAAATATTACGTAGTTCATCCTGACTTGCTTCATCACAACTAACGAATCGTAACATCCAAAGGATACTTATATAAAAGGATTACTTACACTTTGAAGATGTTGAAGGAAAAAGAACAAAAGAAGACTTAATTATATTCAAAGAATATAATATTAGAAATTTCAGACATGCATAAAACTTTTTAATATATTTAATCTGATGCAAATGCTCCTTTTTCCTTTTTTTATTTTTTTTATAATGTTCATGAAGAACTTCCAATACAACTTTATGAAAAAATTTATTAAATAATGACGTTTAATAGTTAAGTACATAAATTTAAAATTATAAAAACTACGTAGTAAAAAAATAAAATAAAAAAACTACGTAGTACTTCCATACGTATCATTAATTTTCTACTTCTTTTCAACTTTCGATTTTTTCTTTAATTCTTGGAATTTTAGAAAAAAAATTAATCAAATCTATTATATGAAATATAGATATAAAAATATTCCTCATTCTTACTCGCACTTAGAATTCATTACTCTAATACGTACCAGCACGTTTTAAAAGCAAAAAAGAAAATATATCTGCCAGAATTATCGTTATGCGATGATTTGAAGCTGCTTTATTTTATAGGAATATATTTTTGACGACGGTATTTTTAAACTGCAAAGTTTTGGAACCGCTTTCTTTTCTACGACGATGTTTTGTGCCACGAATGTTTTCTTCGACGATGTTTTAGACCTACGATATGTTTTCTTGCTTTCTTTTCTTCCACGTGTTTTCTACAGCAAAGTTTCCGCCTTACGTTGATTTCTCCGCGTCGTTTTCGTCCGCGATGTCTTCGTCGGACCCCTTCTAGACTTCACTCGCAAGCAAGCGAAGTAATCGTTCCATTTAGACTCTAGTCCTTCGACAAAATAATACCTGGCCCAATATGGATTTATGCAAATATCCAGAGACGTATAAGATTATGTAGTTCATTTAAAAAT
Organism: Stegodyphus dumicola; assembly: GCF_044657685.1. Classification (NCBI taxonomy): domain Eukaryota; kingdom Metazoa; phylum Arthropoda; class Arachnida; order Araneae; family Eresidae; genus Stegodyphus; species Stegodyphus dumicola. The sequence goes on along the minus strand of NC_140772.1, from coordinate 10,623,046 downwards.
GACTTTGGGTCCACTTTCACATTAGTTTGATTACCATTAAAAGCGAACATGAGAAAGATATCTAAAAATTTGCGTCTTAATATTACGAATCTTTGAATAAGATTACAATCAGAATTCTTTTTTTTAATGTTTGGCACTTGCCTATGTCGGCATCGTCCTGTCCTAAGGCCAGATCGGTAGTCTCTTTATCATGGAGGCACCTAATAGGTGGGCCACCATTTTCTCCTATGAAGGCACAGACAATTTTAAATCCATGCCTTGCCCGGGATTCGAACCCGGCCCTTCGGTATCGCACTCAGTCTTCCCTAACCACTATAACTCTGAGCGGCACAATCAGAAATATAAATCTTGTTTAAAGGTTTGCAGCTACATATTTGATTATATTCATGACTTATCATTATAGTCGTTAGAATATTTTATTTTCACAATTACATATTGTTTTTTGAACTTGTATAACGATGATTCAAGTTTTAATGTTTTTCCAGCATGAATGCGGTGCGCACATTGATTACATGCATGTTGTTTAAATATAAAATTTAAGAAAAAAAAAAAAAAAGCATTGTAAGAAAATGCAGATCAATTTTTGAACAGTGTGAGTCACTTTTCCGTAACTATTTCAGTGGTGTCAGTTAGGTCAGACTTGTAGAGATTAATATTAAAATATTAAAACTGAGACTCGGTCGTTCAGAAAGTCTCACAAGTACTTCGTCTCTCTTTCCATAACAATGTATGTTGTTGTTGTTATCATTAATCAATACCAGTATTTATCTCTGATAACCTTTTAAGAAAATCTGTGATAACCTTTTACCGACTTTTAAACAAACGAATGAAGCTTATACAGGGTGAGCTGTCAAGTACTTCAGAAATTGTGTTCTTAAACGTTTAAAAATATTTCATATCTTTTAATGAAATGCGTCTGGCACTGAAGCAGGTCTCCATTCGATGATGCCACCGATGCTTGAAATTATATTTACAGATTGTTATAATAAAAACTGTAACCAAGGTGTTACTCACTAGTTTTCTCATATACTCCTGCGCTTTATGTACTTTAAAATTACAAACGGTTGCAACTGTGTTCTTGTTTTCATAACTTATTTAATCAAACTACTCTGTCTTTTACTGGCAGAGTGGTGGCTTTATAGTAAAATGTACTTCTCATCCTTCTGCTGCTTTGTCCTGTGTTTAAAATGTTTCTTCAGTTTTCTCTGCACCGTAAACGCTTTCAGGAGAGTAATTCAGAGATCTGATTTAGAATGTGCGTGTTCATGACTGATTGGTGATTGATTCAGATGTTTGATTATTTTCTGATTATGCAAATAAGACCTAATCAAGCAAGTGCCAATAATTAGGTAATAAATCTATGCAGAATTTTCGTCAGAACTCTTTGGTATGCAAGCAAACAAAATGCTTGCACAAATGAATAAAATGCTCCTCATATTACCATTTCGACGTTCCATATACAGATATTTTGACTAAAACCTGATAATAATTTATATTTTCTCTCTCATTGTAATGTTTCTTTATACTTTTATAAACGTTCTTCCAAATAAATATTTCCATAAAATTATTACAATAGGTTCTCAAGCATATCCCCCCCCTTAATCGTATTCACGTTCACTCGGCTGGAGAACTCAGTATAGGACTTCTTACCACAAAGCCCACAGTTGGATAATCTTCGGTTACTGGCAAGTACTACCAAGTACTATCTTAGCTGGTAAAGCGCAGCAGACCAACAATAAAGTGCTATATTCACATTCAATGTTCCTATGTTTAGCTATTTTTATTTTGCTCTTTCTGCTCACTTTTCGAATATTTGATTTTGAGTGAAACGATCTTTAAAATAGTAGGTGCTTTTAAATTTATAATCCTTGATTCTTTGCTATTTAATTAGGAAAACTCTCATTGGAAGACTCAGTGTGAAAGTAATTCAGCTTACAGGGAAGTACTGCTATATGCGGTAGAATTACATTTGCATAAAGGTATGAAACAGATCCTTTAAAAGAGCTTTAACGGTTTCATATGAACGTGTATTTCTCTTGAAATTCAACTAGTTGCAAAAGCACAAATCTTCATAATTTATTTTGAGATGGTGGAAAAACAGTGCTGATGTGTTATCAAGCTAAATGTACACTGCTCAAAAAAAAAAAAAAAAAAAAAAAAAAAAAAAAAAGGATTGTGCTATATCTCCCGTTCTACTGGGCCGATTGACAAAATTCAAACTGCGTTTTTCATGTCTCCAAAGCCCGACTTGGATATATATAAGATTTATACATACAACTATTCTAACATAGGAAGTCTGACACAAAATCGGACTTTTTCTGAAATAACATATCAATATTTTTCCATATTTCAATTCTACGACTCAAATTATGCCAGAATACCAAGTTTTGTAAAAATGGTACGAGTAGTTTTTAAAATATTAGCTCTCAAAATTTTAGCTCCTCAATGTTAATTGAATTTGGTAAATATTTATTAATATCTCTTTTTTATTAAACTTTTATTATTTTTCCTTCCACACTGCGAAATTTAGGTTCATTCCAAATAAAAGTTACCCATTTTTTGTGTTTTATTTTTTAAATTTCTATTTTTAAATAATTTTTATAAATTTTTCGAAAAACATTTTGAATTTTAACCTATAAAATGTTTACTATCCTCTTAAAATATGTGTATTTTTAAGCATATCTGCAAAAAATTAGACTTTTTTATTCAAAATTTTCTAAGATATACACGAATTTACATATTTTCGCGTTTTGAAATTTGGCATCTTTTTTTTTGAGCGATAATAACGCCAAACGGGGTCTATGGATTTTTGTTACAGTGAATTGTCACAGCTATTTTTAACCTTAAATTTCAAGTAAAATATTACATAGAATTTATTATATGAAATATTTTCCCTCAATGATGCGTAGTAAATATTTATTAATACTATATGAAAAGCTATTTTTTAAAAATTACAGATGATATTATTCAAATTTTTAACTATTTTTTAAAATTTCTCTCTTTTATCCTTTTTTTAAAAAAAAAAATCAAAGTTAATTTTTGTAAGAGTAAATTTTTACCTTCGATGTTTTATCGTCTGCTACTTTACTTTAACTTCGTTTAAATCGAATTATCTAAAACTGAGAATTTTCGTTTGATGTTTATTTGAATTTTATGAAATTTTTTTACGACATTAACTGCATAATTTATTTCTAAACAAATTGTTGCTTATGCAGTGGCTGAAAGAGCGGCTAATACTGTCATCCATATTTTTAAAGCACACTATATTTTATAGAAACATAAGATTTAGAATAATCATTTTTATAAAAGTCAAATTATGATATAAACATACAACCCTCTACAGAATGAATTAATGGAAGTTCAATGATTTATGTAGAAATGATCTGCGCCTACTTAATGGTTGGATAATTCAGCAGGTTCTGTGGAAAAGTAAGAATAATTATATAAACGACACCCAACATTCTGGATTCAATTAACCAAGAGGATATGATGTTTATTCAATGAATTTAAAAAGTTTTAAAACATAAAAAAATCAACTCATTTTTTATATAAAATGTATTTTTGTGCGCAGCGTATTTTCATTATATCCTTAAAATTCTAATATAGAATGTAATTGTCAAGAACTGAATCCTAATCATCAGTAATAGAATACGTAATTATTACGAATATTAATAAATCCTTCTTATGAATTAATTGCAAATATTTCAAAAACCTTTCTGTCTGAATGCAAATATTTTTCTATGCAAATATTTTTAATTTTATATTAACGAAGATTGCACACGATATTATTTATTTACACTTTTATTCTTACCGTCAGCTCTAGTAGAAGTTACAAATTAATTATATTTAATTAAGGATTGGATTGGAATGAATTATTTAATTATGCAAAACACACGAGGGCTATCAGCCTAAAGGGAGGGATGCCTTCGTGGAGGACTTTCTAAGGGAAACTGGCTTGTGTACGCGTTACACATGGGGAAAACCACGGAAACGCCCATGCAGCCAGCCCGTTCACGGAATTCGAACTACCAGTGTTCAGCGTCTTCTGTCTCTGCCGCTGGTAGGCTATATAATTAAAAAGGAAAAAATCTTACAAGAAAATGCAGATCAATTTTTGCACTGTGTGAATCAATTTTTCGTACCTATTTGAGTCACATCAGTTATGTCAGACTTGTGGAGATTAGTATTAAAATATTAAAACTGAGACAAATACTTCATCTCTCTTTCGAAGAAAATGTATGATATTCTCGTTTATCACTTAGACCCTATATTATTTCCGAGCACTGCAAGATGCAACTTTGCTGGTTTGATGCCCGACATGACGTAATGAACACTGGGTTGGAGTGAATCTCAGAGGAGAAATCGGAGACAAGGGAAAGAAAAAGGAGTTTGGCTCTAAAAAGACCAAAAGCCAAAGAGTAAATCAGACAAGTACCTGAAAACCAGACGAGAGTCGGAAAGAAACACCAAAAGTTATGCGATGATCAAGTAGTATAAATACGAAAAACAGTCAAGATACTACAAACAAACAAAAAAAATCATATAAGAATACATACTAAAACACGATACTATACGATAAAAAAGGAAAATATAAACGATAGAGTTACAAATGTAGAAATTACTCAATACAATTTCAAAATCAACAAAGTTGAAATCAGATATTTGAAAAAGTATAGTCAACCACCGACCGAGGAACTACGAAGTGAAATTATGGTCGCCATCGATAACAGTGTGTTCAAAACGAAGTCTAATGTTTTTGTCTTCGTGATGTATCTTGTAATTAAAAACTTATGCATAGTTAACGAAGTCGCATTGGAAGGTTTTGTAAAGAATTTCTCATTGGTCCTTTTGAATGTATTCAGAGGTGGTGTTAAAACGGTTTACTAACTTTAAAACAGATGAATGGAACTCATACAAGTTGAGTTGTCAAATACTTCCGAAATTGGGTTCTTAAAATTTTAAAAAAACTTATTGAAATGCGTCTGACATTGAAACAGGTTTTCATTCAATGACGCCATCGACATGTAAAATTATATTCAGAGTTTTAAATTATAAATATTACAACCAATGTGTTACTCACTAGTTTTCTCACATACTCCTGCGCTTAATGTATTTGAAAATTGGAAACGGCAACGCATCATCAAAAACTCAAACATTTACTTTAATGAAACTGTGTTGCCCCTTTCAGGAAGAGCGGTGTCTTTTTGGAATAAAATAAGTTATTCTCATGTACACTGTTTTAATTGGTGCTTAAAATGTTTCTTCGCTTTCCTTTTCGCAGCAAAAGCTCTCAGGAAGGTAATTTAGTAATCTGATTTAGAATGTGTGTGACGATGTAAAATGGGCGATTGATTCAAATGCTTGATTATTTTCTGATTAAATCGTATTTACGTCTGCAACATGTGCCGATAGTTAAATAATAAATGTATGGATATATTTCGTCAGAACTCGTTTTTATACTAGTAAATAAAATGCTTACACGAATGAATGAAATACTCCTTATAGTTATCATTTGCACTTTTCATATGCAGATATTTTTCTGAGATCTAATAATAATTTAGATTTGCTCTCTGAATGTAATTTGTTTGTTTATTCCTTTATAAACTTTGTTATACACAAATCTTTCCACAAAATTATTACAATACAACATTAAGCATTCCCTCCCCCTTATTCGTATTCAAGTTCCCTCTGCTGGAGAACTCAGTAAGAGACTACTCACCATAACGTCCTCAGTTGGATAATATTAGGTTATTGCCAACATTAAAAACTCAGTATACGTGTCAAAGTATCGGTTATCTCTGACTTCATCTGGGGGCCCACCAGCGGCCGAGCGGTAAAGACGCTGAACACTGGTAGTTCGGTCCGAGGTTCGAATCCCCCGAACGGGCTGGCTGCATGGGCGTTTTCGTGGTTCTCCCCATGTGTAACGTGTATACGAGCCAGTTTCCTTAGAAAATCTTCCACGAAGGCATCCCTCCCTTTAGACAGATAAGCCCTCGTATGCTTTGGCATAATTAAATAATCCAATCCAATCTTGACTTCATCTGAGCTGGTAAAGCGCATCAGACAAAGAATAAAGTGCAATATTCATAATCAATTTTTTCCATTTTTAGCTCTTGTCTCTTTTCCCCTTTCTGTTCACTTTTTGAATATCTGATGTGGAGTGAAACGATCCTTAAGGTTGTAGGTGCTTCGAAATTTATGATCCTTGATCCTTTGGTATTTAGTTAGGACATTTCTCAGCGCAAGAACTAGTGTGTAGAAGTATTTCAGGTTACAGGGGAGTACTGCTATGTGCAGCAGAATTACATCTGCATCAAGGTATGGAAACCGGCCCTTTAATCTCTCTTTCAAAGTTTCCATGTGAACGTTGAATGCAGTTGAGATTCAACTATTTGCAAAAGAAGGAAACTTCCAAATTTATTTTGAGATGGTGTGAAAACAGTGTTGATGTGTTATCCAGCTGCATAGACCTATAAGCAGCCGAACAATAACGGTTGTGAACACTGATTAATGAACAATAATGATGCTGAACACAGAACAATAATGATGTTGAACACTGAGCTCAATTCTAGACAGACGCGCTGACGGCATGGCGTTTACATCATATTGTCCTCTGTTTAAGGAATATACTAAGTTGTTTCCTTAAAAATCCCTCCAAGAAGGCATTCCTCCTTAGGCAGAGATTCTCCAGGCTTCAATTGCCATAATCAATTTATACACCTATTATGTTACACAAAGGATCTTCCCAGTGGGTATATATTTGTCTTAAAGGTATAAGTTGAAAGAATAGACAAACTCATTATTTGAAGCGATAATGGATAATCCATATATTGTAAATAAAGTGTTCTCTTCCACAGGCTTTCTTCAAGTAAGTATAATTAAGTAAATATTTCTTTGCTTGTATAATACACTGCTGACCAAAGGTTCCCACAGATATTTGATGTTTTCTATCATTCTTTGATTGTTTGCTTAGAATGTGTTGCGTAGATAATATTGCAGGAAGGTAAAATACTTACAATGTGTTAACACGTATATGACCAATCAATTTAGGAAAGGGAGTACTAATGAATTTTTGTTTGTCATTGTTATGGAACAAGGAAGGAAGATACTGACTATGAACGAAGATATTTAGCCAAACATTGCCCAAAGATGTTGCTTATTTTTCAGGTAATATATTTTAGATTAATTTATTTACCCAGCTTTGCAGTGGAGAGAAACCTCAAATTTAATGCTTGGTAAAAACCAAAGATGTATTGAATTTCGTTCAATAGACTCCTTTAATATATTTCAAAAGATAATTATATATCCCCAATTTCTTCAAAACAAAAGCATTTTACTCACTTTTGGTCATAAAACAGAAACTCAAAGAAACTAAATAAAAGTAAGAAAGTTATCTAAACATTTTACCATGGGTTCTTAATACCTTATAGGACATTTTCTTGGTAAAACGAACTGTGAAATGTACACATATTTCAACATAATAACGCAGAATAATGAAATATAATCACATTTCTTTCTGTTTAAAAGTAAAACTCAATTTCTCCTGTTGCCAAATGATAAAATGAAATATAGAATGCTGTATTAAATTAAGACACCTGAGAAAACAAAGCAGTTGAACACGTACATTCCTCTCCGAGAGGTGACATTCAAAAATTTCATTCAGCAATGAAACCCTAACAAATCCGAGAATTTTGTATGGGAACTCGCATAATTTTGTGATTCGCTTATTTGACAGCTTACTAGTTGCAGCTAAAAATATCACATCTTCTTGAGTGTATGGCTAAGGTTAGAGAAGCTAAAGGTTGGACACCTCTGCATTAAAGCTTCAAGGTAAAACCAGCCGCTATGATATAACTGCTGAAAGCCTACATTCAAGCGAGTATCTAAGTACGACAAATTTCTGTTTCTTCGATTTTGTGTGCCAGGATACATTTCAATCTTCGTGTATTATTTGAGCACATGAAAATTAATGTTAGTTCTTTTTTACTTATAGTTGGGGACTCATCACCAGCGGAGGGTTAAAACTACTGAACATCGGTAATTTGATCCAGGTCGAATCACAAAAATGAAAAGGACGGAACTTTGTCAAGGTAAAAAAAAAATGTAGAAAATTTGCCAGCACAAACTAACATAGTTCATTTTTACTTATAGTGGGGGACCCATCAACAGTGGAGGAGAGCCATGGACATTAAAAGAAATAGACTAACCCAAATGGGTTTTCTCCCTTGTCTGAGGTGTTCCCGGCTGTCACCTTGATCACATCCGAAGGAGTAGGGACGATTTGCAGAAGTTTAACATTGGTTGCCTATTGCAGCGTGTATAATTGTCAAGAAAAAGCTCGTTGTAGCGCCTCACTTCTCAAATTAGAATTTCTCCATATTTTTATTTTTGAAACTGAGATTCATTTTTAAAAATTTACCATATTTATCAAGCATAATTAACGTTCCAAATACAAAGCTATTGCATTCTTTCAGGGCTGGATGTTTTTAGCTTTTCCTTTGCTGTAAGGAAATTTGTAACTACTTCTTTCAGAAAATAATATTTTAAATCTGAACTCATAGAAAATTTCAAACAAGCAATTTTTATTGGTGTAAATAAGTAAAAAATACTAAAATATTTAAAAACAAATCTTTGAAAGTTTTGTTTAAAATTCTAAATTGTGCTGCTTTTTTAATATTATAGATGAATATTATAGCACAATTCCTATAAAGGAATTTTATTTCAATTATATTTCATAATGCATCATAGTGATAAACACTTTTGACTTCTTAATAATTTTATACATTTAATTCTAATAGTAAAATTGCATTTAACAGTAATAAATAATTTTGCTTGTATTTTATAGTGATTATTTTTTAAATTTATTTTTAGTTCTGCATAAGATTTTTTTTATTTACTGCTAATTTAATTTATTAGCCCAAAGGGGCGGTAGCCTAGAAAGGCTGTTAGTTTCGAAGCGGCATTTTGCGCTGGTTTAGTATAAATGTCCGTGTCTCCTTGCAAATTGTTGTTACCAAATATTATCGCCTTGTATTATATTTAAGAAATTAAGTAATGAAGAATCCGCATGAATACATGTATGTTTCTCGCACTGTGACAAAAACGACAGTATCTAGAGCCATCAAATTTTGAATAATGTAATCCTCCACCCGAACATGGGCATCTGGACGGCTGAATTTCTAATTTGTTTTAATCTATTTCATATTTTGTAAATCTTTAACTAATTTTTGATTAACAAACTAAATAAGTTCAGAGAGAGCACTGTACGGAAAATAACAGTTTTATCTCCAGTGCGGAAATTCTGAAGATATGCTGTTTTCAAATATATGTGGTTTGCGGGCGAAGAAATATATTAAAGGAAAAAGAAAAGGCGAAGAAATATATTAAAGAAATATATTAAAGGTTCCTTTTGGGCGTAATATAAAATCTGAATGCTTCTAGATTTTATTTTACCTTTTCTTTTTTCCCCTTCATTACACTCAGAAAAGTTTATGCTCCGAATTTTATAAATTTCTAAAATAAATATTTCACTTTAATAAGTTATTGACGATATGATCAAATAAATGATTGTTTTGTAATGCTACTATAGTTTTGAAAATCACTGCCTGAAAATGGTCATTAAATTTTAAAAAAGGCATCAGATCTTGTTTAATTTTACCTTATTTATTTCAAAGGATCACTTACTATCAATCGTATTTAAATTTACGTTGTTTGTACGCAAAATTCAGTTCATAAATTTTGTGCCTAGAGTTTTTACCGTTTTACCAAAGCAAAGATGTTTGTACAAGAATTACGCGTGAAAAAAATGCGCGAAATGCAGTAAAAAGGGCTTAATGAGATATATTAAATCCTATTTGGAAAAAACTGTGGCTTTCATAATATCATCACTATACAATGTATCACATTTAATAATTAAAAAGAGTTATGTGATACAAACGCCACAGGTTTCAGTGATAAAGTAAACCAGATCGTCCCTACACTTTCTTGCCGTCATGTCAGTGACGCGAGCCCCGCCCACTGGGTTAGTCTCTCTCTTATAATGTCCATGAGAAGAGCTCGCGTGACTTTGGTTAGACCCCTTCCTGCATTTCAGCTTCCTGTACTGCCCAGCTAAATTTTTTATCCTTCTGCGGTCTTAGTAGCATCTAAATCAAAACAGCCAGAACACAGCACGTAATTATTGCGGTTTAATGACGGCTTAGGGAGGAACTTGAACAGCGGAGGAGTAAACTGCTGAACAGCGGTAGTTTGATCCATGTCCGGAACCAGAAAAGGAAAAAGACGGATCTTCGTGAAGGTAAAAAAATGTAGAAAATTTGGCAGCACAAGTAACACTTAAGGCTTAGAACACGTTTTTATATTTGAAAGATTAGCAGCAAATTTAAACTTCAAATGAAATAGTTTAATTCCCAAAAGCTTCCTGTGGGGCTTTAGAAAAGCGCTCTTGAATGGAACATCAGTGAATGCGTCTCTAGATATGGCTTTCAGAGTTTCTTTAAAATTCTATCAATTTTAACATCAAGTGCTCTGTTATCGAGATATACGCTTTCAAATTTCCGAATTAAATTCTAATAGATTTTCTTGCCAACAGCAACACATAAAAAGAAAGACATTAAAAATGACAAAATTGCAATTTATTCGTAAGACACCGCTCTACCTAAAATACGCAGAACAGTTTGATTTAATAACTTAACCTTTTGAGGCAGGGGCTTTGGTAGCAGCAAAAGCTACCAAAGGACAGGGAATCTTGAACCGAATGCTTTCCCTCTTTAAAAAATCACTTCCTATTTGCAACAAAGATTCTTGTGTGTAATTTAATGGATTCTCAGGAGGGTGCATCTATGTCGCAAAAGGAAGACCTTTGAAAGAGATAAATGGTTAAAACCCCAGGAAAGTCAAATTTGCCATTCACCCACTTTTCAGCCTGGAAAATGGGGGACAAAGACATGGCCAAAAGTGGACAACCCCGTCTTTTCAAAGAGAGGACTCTATGGCCACTATAATGACCATCCCGTTTTCAAAAGGTTAAACCATGGAGAAAAGACAACTGTTAGTGCTGACTGACTGACTGATAACTTATAGCCAGAATACCACTGAGATCAGTAGTTTATCTGGCACAATCAAATTTATGCCAGATGGGCACAATAACATAGAACTATCTTAACTTAGTGCTTACTTTGATACTTTTGATATGCCTGTTTCAGCAGGAATTATATCCCGCTATTACAGGCACCTCAAATAACCCGGGTTAGGGGAGACATAACATACAGTGCTTCGCAGGAATACCTTGATAAGCGACTGCAGGAAGATTGTGTAGATGTGGCCCAGGCCAGTGTAAATGAAGAAGTCATACTTTGAAACTTCAATATTGACTGGCAGAAGTTAGGAGTATTTATGGGGGATTCCGATAAATGTGGGTTGCATAGGGCCTTAAATTGATGTCAATTTCTAAGAGCTCGTACTTAAAATTGTCAGAATAATTTACCTCCGCGTTGGTGATAGCTTTCTTGAAAAAATTATTATTTAATTTATTGATGAATAACGCCAGATTTTGGAGTTTAAGGTCTCTGTGTAGCTGTTTATTGCGAACGAACCAGGGTGCTCCTGTTATTTTTCGTAAGTAGTTGTTTTGGAAAACCTGCAATTTATTTAATACGGAAGGGGGAACAGAGTACCATGCAGGCGAGGCATATGTAAGGATGAGTCTTAATATTGATGTGTAAATGTGCTTCTTGCGAGCAAGATCCAGTGGTTAAGAGGCGTCAAGAAAGTTTCGGAGCTTCCTAGAGACTCCTATGGCTTTCCCGATGGTCATCGAAATGTGAGTACCGAAATGTAAGCGAGCCGTTAAAACGAACTCCCAATTATGTAGCCTCTCTGATTTTGGGCACCATTTCATTGAAGAGGGTCAGATCTTCATCATTGTTTTTTCTTCTATGCCTTCCTATCAGTAAGTAGCTTAACTTAGTGCTTGCAATTTCAAAACTCATAAACCACAACAGTGTACGAAAAAACTAGTGAGTAGCAAATTGGTCGCAATGGTGTAATTTGAAACTTTAAATACAATTATTATAATCCATCTTCTTAAGAATTTTATAACCATCTAATTGAAACCTGCTGTCAGACATATTTTAAAAGAAATTTTAAATGTTCTGGAATCCGGAGAACTAAATTTCCGAAATATTTCACAGTGCTACCTTAAACAAACTGTATTAATTTTTTTAAAGTTAGTAAACTGTTATACAGTTTCTTGAAAGTTTATCACAGATACATGATGATGTTGATCTATAGCAATGAACGAGAATACAATACCTTTGTTAAGGAGCAGAGATGAAGTACTTGTAAAATTTCCTGAGACCAAGTCGCAATTATGACATTTTAATATTAATCTCAACAAGTTTGACATATTTCATGTGTCTCAAGTATGAATGAAAAATTGATTCTTACTGTGAAAATATTGACCTCCCTTTCGCTATAAGATTTTTTTTAATTAAAATTTTTTAATGATCATGTGTGTAAGCAATGTGTACACCGATTTAATGCCCGAAAAACACTAAAGCATCAATAATGCTTACTCAAGCAAAGAAAGTAAAATGTAATTATAAAAATGCATATTCTAACAAAGATTAGGTGACAAGTCATATAAATAAAGTCAAATCTCTATCTTCAAATCTTTGAATAAGATTTCTATCATCGTTTGTAAATTTTCAGAGGTGTTATTCATGTTCGTTTTTACTCGTAATGAAACTAATGTAAAACTGGACTCAAATTCATCTAAATCTTAAGACAACTCCTAATTCTTGATATAAAAATTAATTTCGTAATAAGGCTAATTAACTGAATGGAAAATATTTTCTCTGAAGCAATCTTACGCCACTGAAGCAATCTTACGCGACGTAAGATTGCTTCAGTGGCCTCTCGATTCAGACAACCATCTTTTAGTATTCGTGCTTTTTTCGTACTATGAAATGCTAATCCTTAATAGAGTTTCAGTCTAAAAGATCATAGGCAGAAAACATCCTGACCTTGGTTATTTTATTTCTATACCACTCAACAGGGATAATAGCTAACGACGCTGACTGCCGCATCCAAGTGCCCGGGTTCAAATCCCTAAGAAGGCATGATTTTTGTAAATGTTTAGTAATAAATTAGTTTTTGTAAATGTTTCCCTTAGTTCCTGCTCGGCATTTTTCACCCTAAATATGCAGCGAGACGAAACTCTTCTCGAGAAGTTGTTGACGCAGAGTTCGCAGACCCTCAGACCCGTCCCTCCCGGGTTACTTTCCCTTAAAATTACGGGTGCAAATGAGAAGAGTCACACTGTCACCTATATGGAACGCGAGGCTCTTTGCATATTAGGTTGAGGTTAACAAAATGAATGTGATTTCCGAGCTCAGGATGAAACGTAATAGCCACGAACTTCTATTAAAAAAAAATCTGTTAAGAATTCGTACTTCGTAGTACAAAAAACTCTAATCCTATAATCCAGTGTTCTCAAACTAGAGGCCGTCGAAGCAATCTCTAGCCGCCAGCGAATACATTTTCCCTTCGGTTAATTAGCATTAATAGTATGGCAAAAATTGAGAAATTTTAGGAATTTAATGGTTTCGAGTCCAATTTTACATTATTTTGATAACTATTGAAAATAAACATGAGTAACTTCTCTCAAAGTCTAGAAACTCTGATATAAAGCTTATTCAAAGATCTGAAGATATGGATTTTATTTTTTTATATGAGTTTGCATATAAAATCATTTCTAGCATATTTTACATTCGTAATTACTATTTACTTTATAAGGTATTCCTCCCGCCTTCTTAGCATGCCTTCGTAGTGTAGTGGTCTGCACGCTGGGAGAGTATTCCAGAGGTCCGTGGTTCGATTCCGAGAGAGGGCGTTGCTCCCTTTTCACTTCGTGGACACCAATTAGATTCCTGTTTCAAAAATAACCTAATGTTTCTACAGCGGCGCTTGAACTAAAAGGGTGGTGGATTATGATTCTCCTTACCCAGGATTTCGCGACTGGGTTCCCTAAAAACCCCATTCGCCCTTTAAAAGGCGGGTGTATAAGGTATTTGTCCCGCCTTCTTAGCACGCCTTCGTAGTGTAGTGGTCTGCACGCTGGGCGCGTATTCTTGAGGTCCGTGGATCGATTCCCGGCGAGGGCGTTGCTCATTTTCACTTCTTCCTGTTTCAAAAATAACCTAATACCTCTACAAGTTATATTGCAGCTTCTATAATGATGAATCAAGTCGTCGAAATTTAGAACACAATGGGTAGTAACGAAATGCAGATAATATTTTTACAGTCAGAACGAATTTTGCGCATTTAGTTGAGTCTCGTAAATTATATCAGACATGTGTAGATTAATACCAAACATTAAAACTGAGGATTAGATGCGCAGGAAATTTCACAAATATTTCATTTGAGTTTCTAAACAAATGCATGACATTTTCGCTCAGTGCTACCGATGACTATTAGCATTTGTCTTTGATTACTTTTCAAGAAAATCTGTGAGAATTATTAATTCTAGGTAAATAAATGCAGCTTAAATAAGTTCGATTCTCAAATACTTCTGAAAATTAATTCTTAAAATCGCCCCTCCCCCAAATTTAATTTCTTTATAAAATATATCTGACAAGAAAACTGGGTTCGATTCGATGATGGTGCGGATTTTTAACGTTATTTGTACAGTTTGAAACTATACTTAATACCGAAAACATTATATCCAATTTTCTACTTGCTACATTTTTCGAAAACCTTCTACGCTACATACAGTTTAAAATTACCGATATCAGCGGCGGTTCCATGTTCATTGCCAATGATTATAAATTACGGAATGCCTATGGTTCAAAACTATGTACCTCCACATCAAAAAGTATCTAAGTAGCGAGCAAGCGGTGGCTTTCGATTAAATTTTTTTATTTTTTATTTTTATTTTTTTATTTATTTTTTTTTTTTTATGTTCGGTTTTGTAGTTAAATTGTTTCTTCAGTTTCCTGTTAACCGCAGTTTAAATAATTCATAATTTGATTTAGAGCGTGTCTAACGATGATTCAACACTTGACGTAATTTTGATGGAATTTCAAAGAAATTCTAAAATGTTAATTTAGCGTTGTATGTTTAAATATATGCGTAAATGCATATTCTTCAAGTGAAAATACGTTATCGAATACGTAAATACGAATTACATTGCCTCTTGCCACGTTGTCTTGTAAACTTGCCATTGAGCCTCTGAAAAGGAATGGAAAGTACACAGTCTAGACATGATTGACAGAAACCTGGACCGATGCCACAGCTGATAGAACCGATTCAAATGAGTTAATGTAGAAAAAACTGATGTTAACATTTAAAATTTCAAATTCATTTACGCAAGCCTTTCATTACCCTGATTATTTCAACTACTATAACTCGACGTAAATAAAATATTACATTAAATGTTTCAGAAATATTTCTACATCGATTTGTTTGTGCAGTCAATAATACGTAAAAATTAAAATTTGGAGGTGTTAAAATATTTTCTAAATGGGAATAAACTGGTTTTGTGTCCTAATGTTTGCTCTTCGATCAGAAAAGCGAAAAACGATTTCATTTTCCTTGATAGCATTATATCTTGAGAAAAGAAAACCTGTGATTTATGAATGGACGACTCTTCTTCGTCCGCTTTCTGTGAATGAAATTAATTATGGTTATGTTAAGCATATTTCGGTTTTGTAACTAATTGTGATGAATTAATCGTGGACACCAATTAGATTTGATCAATTAAACAGAACTTGTTTCTGATCTGCGCGTATATTCCGTAAGTTTCGTTCAACTGGAGAATTTGATTTCGTTAAAACTTTTTACATTTATGAATATTTATCTTGTTTAATTCATAAAATTATTACATTCATTTGTTTGCAACGCTTTCAAAAAAACGTATGCGTGTGTGATTGTGGCAAAGCCTCGAGGGCTATCTGCCTAAGGGAAGACTGGAAGGCCTTAGTTATCTAAGGGAAACTGGCTCGTATACACGTTAGTAATTGTAAAATCCACGAAAACGCTCATGCAGCCAGCCCGTTCGCGGGATTTGAACCTCGGACCGAACTACCGGTGTTCAGCAACTTTACCGCTCGGCCGCTGGTGAGCCATTTTTACTTAAGTATAATATCAATAAGAGGCAATTTTTACACACACACACACAAAAATTGTTCTCTTGAAGACATTAACGTCCTCCTCTTTGTCAAGCAAAACCGTACGTTGCTTCTCCAACTTTACAATAGACGTTTGCTTCAGAATGAGGACATATAAATGTTCGTTCTTGAAGTCAATAAAACCTTACGCATATACGTAAAACTAAACGCCTTGTCTTTCTTTAGTTTTAAATACAAACCAGTCACAATTAATAACTTATTAAAGACATGATTATAGATAAAAATAAATAATTATTTAACGCATTCCTCTAAGTTTAGTAAACTGAGTGACTATATAATTATGAGTCACCCCACCAGTATCAGAGTGCGTAAAACCGTATAATACCCTGGCAATTCGACCTGGGTTTTAATTTCGGCATAGGGTTTGGCTGCATGGGTAGTTCCCTGGATGTTTTCCATGTTTATCGCGTTCGAGAGTCAGTTTCCCTTAAAAATCTCCCATCAAAGTATACTTTCGCATATGCAGGTATCCCTCGTGTGATTTTATATTAAAATAACATACTTATTTTAAACTGAATAAGTTAACGACTTTTCATTCTTCTAAATAATTTATGCATAGACTTCAAATTTGAAGCTAAAATGATGAGTCATTCGAAGCAAGTAATTATACTTTCCACAATTCTCTTGGAAATTACAAAATAAACCAAATAAATTCACAAATTTCAGGTATATTTCTCATTATTATTTAATTTCCATTATACACGCTTCTTTATGTTTTATGTTTAAATATATTCAAAAGTTATATTAATTAAAATTTAGAGGTAAGTCTTTCTACTCCAAAATCTGAACTTTAACTGCGATCAAACATTAACTATGGATCACAGAAATTAAACTGAACATAGTACCTTAACTCTGATCAACCTTTACTTTAACTTTGTATTACAAAAACTGTGCTGAACTGTTAAACGAACTCCATAATTTGACACATATTTGGACATTTGTCAAAGCCCATATTGTGCGACCCATTTTTCTCGAAAAAACAGAGTCCAAGTAGAAAGACTATTTTGATTGCGTACGAGTGAAGTCTGCTAGATGGGAATCTTTACATTTGTAGGCGAATAAAAGCTAAGCATTCTTTTAGCAAATTAAATATGTGCTATTTCTTGGTATGCAGATAAAAAAATTTCCAACCTTAACTTGACTAATTTAAGTCCTTGATTTTTTAAATAACGAAAACATTCGTTTTCTTCCAGCTGCAACCTCGGGTTCAAAAATTGAAACGAATTCAGAGATTTTGACGAGCATAAAAGAATTTCACAGTTAGGAAGTTTGCGACAACTATTCGTAAGTTTCACTAACTCTTACATTTTGATGCGTGCAATCTTTCTTTGCTTATGCCGCAAATTTTTGGTCAGATCAGAAAGTTACACAAATTTAAGCCAGAGTCGCAGAGCTGAAAAGTATTAACTTAGCTCGGCTAGTGAATGTTCCCCACTATCTCAGTAAAAGACAGTTCCTGCTAAATCCATTTAAGAGTCAATATTAGACAATGAGTTGTGCTACTGGAAAGCTACGCAGGAGTTATCAATAATATAAATTCTATAATATTTTTAGCTCTAAATTAAGTTTTGCTTTCATAAATACTTGAAATTTAACTACAAGAGAAAACAGCCTCATTTTTGTGATACTATTTTTATTACAACAAGTCACAGTTTTTGATTTGTGTTATATTTTCGGTTATAAATCACAAGAATGGCTTAATCATTTTTTATTTGGATTTTCACCAAACTTCATTTGTGATTATAGTTAACTGTTGTTAACTATACTAATTTTAAAAAACGTTAAGGTAATTTTGAAATTTAACACTTTAGGTTGTGCGTTCGAAGATTCACAGGTTATTTTGCATTGTTATTAAGTTTACCCAACCCAAGCGACTACAGTTAGCAAATTAGGCTAGCGAAGGGTTTGCGCTATCCGAGGTTAACAAGAACAATAGCAGATGATATATCGTATTAGACCGGAACTCTATTAAGAATTACACTTTCCTAGGGCGAAGAAACACGAAACTTAAAAGAAGCCGTTGGAGAAATTTTACACGACCAGAGATAACATTTTCCATTCAGTAAAATAGCATTATTATGACATTAATATTGACTTGCAAGAATTTTGAGATATTTTAAGGTTTAAATGGTTTTCAGTCCAGTTTCACATTAGTTTCACTACCATTAAAAGCGAATATGAGTAACGGTTCTGCAAGCTTAAAAACTGTGTAAATCATATTTTAAATGTTTGAAGCCACAAATTTAATTATTTATACGACTTATCCATATAATCGTTGTTAGAATATTTTATTTTCATAATTATATTTTACTTTTATTTTACATTTAGTTATTTAAATTAACTTGTATAATGATGACTGAAATTTCAGTGTTTTTTTAGCATTAAATCGGTGCGCACGTTGATGACAATCATGTTTTTAAAAAAAATAAAATTGAGGGGAGAAAAAACTTGTATAAAAATGCAGATCAATTTTTTCACAGTGTGAATCAATTTTCCATACCTATGTCAGTCACGTATATTATGTCAGACTTTAAAATAATAAAACTGAGCCTTGGTCGTACAGAAAACCCTACAAATACTTCGTCTTTCTTTCCAAAAAAATATATGATATTCTCGTTCATCATTCAACAATATCAGCATTTATCTTTGTAGACTTTTTAAGTAAATCTGTGATAGCACTTCACTAACTTTTAAACAAATGAATGAAATTTATACATGCTGTTAAAGTTGGGTTGTGAATTTCTTTGGAAATTGTGTTCTTAAAATGTTAAAATATATCAAATTTCTTAATGAAATGCGTCTGGCATGGAAACAGGTTTCCATTCCATTATGCCATCGATATTTAAAATTGTATTCACAGTCTGAGCTTATATATTATTGTGATAAAGGTATAATGAGTTTGCTACTCACTAGTTTTTTCGTATAATCTTGCGCTTTATGTATTTCAAAATTGCAAGCTGCTAAAATGTGAAAATGTAATTCTTTTTTTTTAATGAAACTGCTGTGTCTATTTCAGGCAGAGCGGTGGTAATTGAATAGTATGAGCTTAGTGCGTTGTAGCGACGTATCTGGTATCGCTTTCGTTTATGGTTTTATGAATTTTGTGAGTTATTTAGTCATGTTAAATAAGTTATAAATATGATTTAATGTTAGTTTCTCCTTGTAAACATGCTATATTTCACAGAGTTACTTGTTTGCGTATTATAAACCTTGATATAATTAAAACGAAAGTAAATGCAACTTTAGAGAAATCTTTATAATTTTCCCGCTTTCCTTTCTCATAAATGAAAGCTAGACCAAAACCAAAATGTTGTTATTCCTAATATTTGATAGATCATCAATTTTTCGACTGTTTAAAATGATAATTCCTTTGACTAGCAAATTATTAAAAATTTATGTACGTTATAAATCTCTTTTTACTGTTATATGCAAGGTAACTCTTTAAAAATTGCTATTTTAGATATCATTATTTGGCATAAAT
Organism: Stegodyphus dumicola; assembly: GCF_044657685.1. Classification (NCBI taxonomy): domain Eukaryota; kingdom Metazoa; phylum Arthropoda; class Arachnida; order Araneae; family Eresidae; genus Stegodyphus; species Stegodyphus dumicola. The sequence continues at coordinate 10,603,372 of NC_140772.1, read as the reverse complement.
TTCGAATTCTACGTAATTATAATGCACTTGGAAATTTAAAACAAACTTGGAATTTTTTAATTCAAGGTGTCCACTTTTATTTATTAATAAAAAATAATCAAGTGTGTGGACTGGTACAAAACTATACCTGGCTACTGCATTTTTTGTAGCCGAAATAGAAATGATTTAGTTTGTATTACAACCAACCAGGCACAAGAATGGAAAAAGTAAATTTCTTTTAACAGAGCGGCAAGCTCCCTATATAAATTACGCCGCTTACAGCAAACCGAATAACCGGCTAACTGCCAATAATCTTGATGATTTACTGGATAAACACTTTACCACAATTTTAGGAGGCGATCTCAATGCGAAGCACTACAATTGGGCTTGCAATAACAGACTGTGCATCAATATATATTAATAATCATCGGATATATATTTATGCACCAGAAGAAACTACTTATCTTCCTAATATGTTGATTAGGAGGCCGAACATCCTGAACTTCTTCATCTCTACGACCAGTGTACCTGTGGCTTTATCCGTATCAATCATATGATCACTGGCTTATGTGGAAGTTAACAAATACAAGGACTTCAATAAATTTCACGGAATGAGATCTTTATCATAATCTGCTTATGGTTTCCACTCTCAGTTTCTGGCCGCTAAAGGCTAATACGGGTATAGACTGTTCCATTGAGAAATTCACAAATTTTCTCAAAACTGCAAAGACCTAAACTTGCCAAACAGTGGACCTAACCAGCTCCCTATGCATATTAGGGAAATCATCACTCGCAATCGTTTACGAAAAGCAATCATTTACGAAAACACATTAATCGCACATGGGATCCTGTGATTAAGTCAGAGAAAAATATACTTAATAGACGCATCAAACACCTGATTCAGACTCATAGGGTTAGTACGTGGAACGCTAAAATTGAAAAAATTAACCTGGACGGTAACTCTATTTGGAAATACACTAAGTCTATGAAATGTACCAGTCTTTTAATGTACCAGTCCTAATTAAAAGTGCTAGTGGTTACATGCACTCTGACGACGAAAAGTCTGAAAATTTTGCTGAGCATCTGGCAAGTCAATTCCTCCCGAAAACCTCTCCAGCTAATATCGATTTGGACCAAGATGTTGCGGAATATATCAGCGAATATTTAAACTCGGCCAATGTAATGAACATTGCAGATATGGCTTCTCCGCACGAGGTGAATTCTATCATTAGATCGCTTAAATCTAGAAAGTACCCCGGTAAAGATAACGTTAATAACCGGATGCTTAAAAACATGCCATTTAAAATTATTTGTAAACTTGGAGATATTCTTAATGCCTACTTGCACAATAATTACTTTCCCAAGGCTTGGAGGCATGCAACTGTTTTTCTGATACCCAAGCCGGGAAACTCACATGAAAATCCTGCTATTTACAAGCCAAATATGCTTGTTGTCATCACTCAGCAAGATTCTAGAACGTTTGATTTACAATCGCATGAAGAATGACTTCCAGTGCTTCGCTGATCATCAGCACGGATTTAGAAAACGACATTCTACGTGCACGCAACTCGTTCTGCTTACTGAGTTAATTGGTTCAGCCCTCCATAACAAGATGCGTGTTGCAATCCTGATGCGGGACGTCGCCAAAACTTTTGACCGCGCCTGGCATCCAAATCTCATATATAAGCTAATCAAGTTGGGAATGCCTCGTAGCCTGGTTCTGCTGATTAAATCTTTTTTGTAAAGTCGCATCTTTGATGTTAAACATGAAAATGAGATCTCCAGCGTTAAAAGCATACATGCGGGCGTTACGCAAGGCTCTATCTTGGCGCCGATACTTTACATTTTGCATGTCCACTTTTTCTCCAGTTTCAGAGATAACCACAACACGCTCCTGGCTTGAATACTATTGAGATTTGTTTTTGAAAATTTTCCAATTTCAAAATTTTAGCAGGCGCTGTGTAGCGAGTGGGGGGGGGGATTCGAGTCCCCACATCTCGGGAATATAACATGTGATTTATCAATACAATCATGTGATTTATCAATACGCTGCTCCGCAAAAGCGTTCCATAGTACAAACACAAAATACTCACCAAAATAATAACAATAATAATAATACTTATGTCTGGTAGAGTAAATTTGAAAAAAATGTGTTCCTCATTGCACTGTTAATGTTTAAAAAAACAAATTAGAGGGCGAAAGATTAGGCATTAAAATATCAGCTGGCTATATTGTTTAAGAATATTTGCCAGTTTACTTGTACGTTTCAGTGGTAAACATTTGCAATCGTTTATATACTTCATTTGATAAATTTGTCAGAAATATTTCTGAAAATATTTTAATCGTTTGTGGCATTTACGTTGAAGAAAGGAAGACAATAAAGGGAATATTATTTTTTTTCAGTTGACTTAATTTAATTCGACATTATATATTTCGTTTTATCATTCGGCAAAACGAGTAATAAATTTTTATTTTTTAAACAGAAACCAAATACTTATGTTAATAGTTTATAATAACTATTTTGAGTTATTATATTGGCATATGTATACATTTCACATTTCATATTAGTAAGAAAATGTCGTATGAATTATCAAGTACGTATGCTAAAATTTTTATTAGATAATATATTTTTTTTACAATTATTATCTTTCACTTTTCTTTTTATGACCAGAATGAAGCGAAATCCTTTTGTTTTGTGAAGAAATGGGAGGTGTATAATACTTGTTCAAAATATATTAACTGTGTGTATTTATCAAAAATCAAGATATCATTGATTTTTGCCTAGCATTAAGCTTCAGATTTGTCTGCAATGCAAAGGTGGCTAAATAAATTAGCTTAAAATATATTAGCTGGAAAAAAGCAACATCTTTAGGCAATATGTGACTAAATATTTTTCTTCATAGGAAGTATCTTCCATCTTTGTTTCATAACATTGCCACACAGAAACTCTTTAATGCTCCCTTTCCTGCGTAGATTAGTTATATACGTGTTAATACATTGTAAGTATTTTACCTTCATGTAACACCATCTAAATGCGCAACATGCTACAGGCTAAAAATCAAAGAACACTAGAAAATACCAAATACTTTATTTACACCATAATCGATTACATTCCACAAATCCATACGCAGTTTTAAGCAGCAGAATATTTAACCTTTGAAGTTACTCAAAAGAAGAAATTAAGTGATTTGTAAGTGACCCACAGAAACCCGCTACAGGAGATATTAATCCAACCTATGAGGAAAAATTTTACCGAATTTTATAACAAAATGTCTATTTTGTTTCCAAAGGTCACGTACACCAGTGTTGCATCTGCTTATAGAAATTAACGCAACCATTTCTAGCGTTATCGGTATATAAAAATATTCAGGATTTGCATTCATTCATATTCCCGTGGAATTAACTCTCTTAGGCAAATATCACCAATTTTTCGAAGGTCATAAACGACCGCAAAAGAAGTGTGGGGTACACTCCCTTCGGATATACCGGGTGATCAAAAAGTCAGTATAAATTTGAAAACTTAATAAATCACGGAATAATGTAGATAGAGAGGTAAAAATTGACACACATACTTGGAATGACATGGAGTTTTATTAGAACCAAAAAAAAGTTTAAAAAATGTATGATTTTATGCATGATGGTGCTCCACCCCATATTGCTAGACGCGTGAAAGATCTCTTGCGCGCGTCGTTTGGTGATGATCGTGTGCTCAGCCGCCACTTTCGCCATGCTTGGCCTCCCAGGTCTCCAGACCTCAGTCCGTGCGATTATTGGCTTTGGGGTTACCTGAAGTCGCAAGTGTATCGTGACCGACCGACATCTCTAGGGATTCTGAAAGACAACATTCGACGCCAATGCCTCACCATAACTCCGGACATGCTTTACAGTGCTGTTCACAACATTATTCCTCGACTACAGCTATTGTTGAGGAATGATGGTGAATATATTGAACATTTCCTGTAAAGAACATCATCTTTGCTTTGTCTTAATTTGTTATGCTAATTATTGCTTTTCTGATCAGTTTATTGCTTTTCAAATAAAACCCCATGTCATTCTAAGTATGTGTGTCAATTTTTACCTCTCTATCTACAATATTCCGTGATTTATTAAATTTTCAAATTTATACTGACTTTTTGATCACCCTGTACTTTTGAGATTCCGGCTGCTCCTTTCTAATTACCTTTGGCCCTGTTAAATAAAGAAGACATGCCCTCTTATTGATGGTCTTATATTATAAAAATAGCATTGGTTTAATCTATTAAAATGCTACACACTTTCTTTCTGATTACATTTCTTACCTCTAAAACAATGCTTTTATCCTATTTAGGGCTGTCAGGTGACGTACTTATCTGTCGTGGAAAATTTTAAAATGTACCATGATTTGACTCATCTTTTCAAATCAAGAAAACATCTCTACTCTAAATGCTGTTGCTCTGTAACCGTAAAGAATAATCTAGTTTAGTTGATAATATCTTATGATATTTCAATATTTCTTGCTGAACTTTGAAGAATGAGATTAAAGTACAAGTTTTAAGTTAAAAATTTGCATTTCGGGTGAACAATTGATCAGCAGTATATTATACAAATAAACAAATATTTACTTAACTACAGTTGAAGAAGGGCTCTTGGAGTTAACACATTATTTACAGTGTATGGATTATACACTATGGCTGCAAATCATGAATTTATCTATTCTTTCAACTTACATGTTCAAGGCAAATATATACCCTCTGGCAAGATCATTTATGCAGTATAATAGGCGTATTATTTGATTATGGCAAAACAATGCGTGCGCTGTCTTCCTAAGGGGGAATGACTTCTTGGAAAGATTTTTAAGGGAAAAAAGTTAATATATTCCTTGAACAGATGACATATCATGAAAACGCCAAGCAATCAGCCCGTCTGTCAAGAATCGACTTCACATCGAAGTAACAGTGTTCAGCAAAATTATTGCTCGGCCGCACATAGGTACATCTAGCTTGATAACAAGCCAGCACTGTTTTCATACCCTCTCAAAATAAATTTGGAAGTTTTATGCTTTTGCAACTAGTTGAAAGAGCGATTATAACCGGGTTCATAACTTGATACAGATGGAATTCTACCGCACATAGCAGTACTTCCCTGTAAGCTGAAATACTCCCACACTGACTATACAATTTGGACTCAGACAAATAACTGCAGCTTATACAATTTGGAAAAATACGTCGGTAATTTAGTTTTCCAAATTTCTTCAAGTAATGCATCCCCTATGGAAATAAGCTTCAATTCGATAATGCCATAAGTTTTTTTTTTTTTTTTTTTTTTTAATTAGAGTTGAGATTATACATGTTACGAAAAATTTGATAAACCAATTCATTACCTAATAGCCTTTTCGTATATCTGTGTGCCAAATAAATTTTAAACTTAAGAGAGCTTGCAATACTGGTATATATCTCAGTCTACAGTTTTTAAATCAACCTGCTTTGCCTTTTTTTAAAGTATCTTAGGTCTTAGGTCTTAGGTATTCACTTATTCAATAGGTATACGACCCTGAAGTCTTTACCTATCTATAACTGTCCTTAGTAGGAATCCTAAAAGTGAAAAAAAATTCCAAATATTGGAATAAACCTGTACACTTCATGGCAAAGCAAACTGCTTTGAGTGGTGGCTTTGGAATAAACAGTAGTTATTTTATGTTTACTGTTCCTTTTGTATTCAAACTGTTAGGTTCAGTTGACCTTTCATCGCAAAAGCGCTTAGGAATTTGAGTTACGCGTGTGTGACGATGATTCAGGATGAAGTAAAATTGCCGGAATTCTAAAGAAATTCTGCAGTCCCTATCTAGGGATGCATTCTCAATATCATACGTAAATGCACACTCTTTAGGTAAGACAAAATTAAAAATTTGAAGAGTTTAAATTTTTACAAAAAATAACTGATTTATGTTTTATAAAGATGAAGTTGCATTCAGGAGCGCTTTTATAAAACCCCACAGGAGAGTTTTAACAACTAAAAGTTTTAAATAACAGTGAAGGATTTATGCTAAACTTTCAGAGGTTGAAACACATTGTACGTGCATCGTGTTACGTATTAATATAGTTTTGTCAGGAAATTTTCTAAATATTTTTATCTTCACGAAGATCCGTCCCATTTCTTTTGGTGATCAGTCCTGGATCAAATTACCAGAGTTCAGCAATTTTGCTCTAGTCTTCTGGTAGATCCCCCACTATAAGCAAAACTCACTTAATATTTAATTTTCTACGTGCTCCAATACTACACGAAGCTGCATATTTACGGAGGCAAATAATCAAGGAAACGGAAGTTTTTCGTTCTCGGATACTTGGTTCAATACAGTCACTCAGGAGCTTTAGCATGCAGCAGGAATATCCAAACTTCATTATTACAGGAGACCCACGATAGATTTCTTGAAAATTTGGAATCCGCAGCTGGATTTCTAAGAGTAGCAAATCTATATTCATATTCAAAAATACTGAAATTTTGAAGTAAAGTAATGAGAATTTCGAATTTTTATTATTTGATTAATATATCTGCATAAAAATGCGGAGATTTATTTTTCCTGCTTTGTGTTCAGAAATGTATTCCTCAAGGAATTATAAATTTGAAACTACTGTAGGATGTAATTGAGCCTACAGACTTTGATTCAGGCTCTTGAATTTTCATAACTGATACAGCTAAGAAACTAGAGATGAAACAAGTAACACAGTTTCTAAGAAAATTAATAGCAAGACGTCAGAATAGATGTAATAGCGAGAATATTCCAGAATATCGCTAATGCTGGAAAATACTAGGGATACTAAGAATTGATTAATTACTGTACTAAATATATTTGCGTACACAGCGTAGATATGCCGTTGTCTGTATGTGCACAATTCTGTATTCAGTTTAATCTAAGTCTTCCACACTCAGTGGAAATCTTACCTGTTTTTGGCCTCCTCGCTTAACTGTTTTTGGTTTTTTGGATGATCTTCATGTTTCAAGAAAGTGTCTAGATTGGTCCACATCTTGCATGGAAAGGTCATAGAAGAAAACACCAATTCACGTGAAATCTGCATATGGTTCGTGATGCGGCATATTTTTCAGCTCATGCAGGCTCACTTTATGGGAACGTTAGCATTTCGAATCGTTCGTTATGCAAGCCACCACTATGTATTTCATATGCAATATTTTATTAATAGTCTGATGGCCTAAAATAATAATAATAATAGAGATCAGAATATAATCGCGAAATCCTGCCAATCCGGCTCGGCTTATATCAGGCTTTTCCTGCAATACTTAGAAGGCTAGATACTCAGGTAATTTTCAACACGAGGCTTTCTGTCTAATTATCCTAGGTTGCAATGAAGAATTGCTTTTTGCGCTAGAAACCTTGGGAAAAAATATCTGTAGCAACGTTTGGAGTTTAAAAGCCCACTGATAGCAACCACTTCAGAAATAACAACGTTTTTTTTCCTCATCCAATTAACGGACTTCCCGAACAAGTGAAGTATTTAAAATATGGGCTCTATGCTCATAATACCCCCTTGGCACTCAAATCAACAAACACAAACCATGCGATTCGAAAGCTCCAAGAGTTAATGCCATAAATTGAAGACTGGTGTACAGAAGGGAGAACATCCATTAATACCTATAAAGCTCAGTTGTTAATTATTCGTGAAAAGCACACGAATATTTCGCTTAAGAAAAACTTGATGCTTTTCGATTAAATTATGAGGAGTCATCCATCACCTTTACACATTCAAAAATCGAATTTTATTTTATTCTTATTTTTATTTTTATTTTTATTTATTTTTTTTTCATATTTCGAAACTGCAAACATTTCTGATACCTACGCTAAATATAAGGTTGTTTTTCACGGTTTTGATTGTCACATTAGCGTGTTTCTCTTCTAGTCTATTTCTGAATCTGTTAAAACAAACGGCGTTACGATATTCGAATTAGAACCTTAAAAATTATGAAATAAAGGAAACGATTCTGAGATAAATATTGCCAGATTGGGCATTTAAATTGTCACCTGACATTTGTTTAAAATTGTACGCGCAGCTGCTTACGAATGTTCACTCGTAGATTGCTTTAATTTTTGCTGTTAACATCGTGTATTTTGGTAAAATTGAATGTGTCGGACACATTCAGAAAAGAATGGCCACTAAATTACGAAAGAGAAATTAAGAAATGAAGGGGAAGAAACTTAGTGACAGTAAAACTCTCAGTGGAAAAGGTTGCCATACAGATGATATTGATATTATAAATCAATTGACAATTTATTATGGAAATGCTACTAGAAAACATTGCAGTTCTGTAAAAGATATGCAGAAAGCAGTATGGGCAATATTCTACCACAAATGTTCAACCAACGTGGAACCTACTCACAATTTTTGTCCAATAGGGAAGGATTCGTGGTGTACATACCAAACTGCGAGTGCGAGTGGAAATCTGAAATCGTACAAACATAAAAATTCAATTCCACCATCTGTAATGGATTCTATCAAAGATATATTTAAAGATATTAGCATGACATTATTACTAAAAAAGTGTTTAGGAGGACATACAACAGAACTCAAATGAATCATTGAATGCTTTGATTTGGAAATTGTTTCCTAAAAATTCCGGGTGTGATTATAATATTGTTAAGACAGCAGTGAATGAGGCAGTTATTATATATAACGATGGTCAGGCTGGGCGATTACATACTATGAATGAACTTTGGTACCGAATTGATGATAATGCAATCAAGTTTGCAGCAGACACTGATCAACGTCGTATTCAGTCAGCTGAAATAAGGCAGAGATGTCTGACAATAGATGCTCGCAGAGCAAGAAAAAGAGCCAAACTTGATGCAATAACAGCTTATTGAAGAACAGGAGGGTTATGGCGTATGCAGCTGGGCAATTGTAAACTGTTTTAGTATTATTTGAGAGAAAATATATTGAAAATTTTGAACCTTTTAACTTTAAAACCATTTTTCTCAAAATGGTGATTTTTATACTTGCGCGCACTCTTTGAAAGAATCTATCATAGCTATTGATTTAAAATTTCAGGATATTTACATGATGATATTGCTGAAAAAATGCACCTACGTTTTTCTTCGAAAAATTATTTTTTAAGTATTTATATACTTTACTTAAATTTTTTTAATGATTTTTATGTTTTCTAAGATCTTATACTAATGGTGTTAATATTCTTTGATATTTTAAAATTTAAATAGGTGAAGAAGCATACCTAATGATGTTCCATCACAAAATTGTAAAAATTATTACTGTAACTAAATTTGTATTACTGTCAGTTTGCGCGCAGTGCTTTAGTACAAATTTTAAATTTTCGAAAAATACAGTTTGTTATTTTTCTTTATAAAACATATTCGTATACACTAATAGTAAAATAAATGAAGGAAAATAATCATATATGTATAGAGATAACACCTGAAAATTTCATATATCTATGAGCATAACAATTTGACTTATTAAAACTCGAAAATTAGCCAACATCTTCACTTTTGTGTTGCGCAAAAGTGATGTGTCCCTTTAACATTGAGTAAATACCTACAGTGGATGGACAAAAATATGGAAACACCTTGTGAAATGCATGTTTGAAAAGAAAGATTGATTTTAATGAAATATGTAGGTGGCGCTGGCGTTTTTGACTACTGACGCCACATAGAAAACTTCGTAAATGTGCTAAACAGTTCAGTTGTTGTCGGAGTACTGTTATGTGAAGTTGTCACTGCATTATGTCAGAGTTAACAGACTTCGAATGTGGGCAAATTGTTGGAGCACGTATGGTAGGTGCTTCCGTAAGCAAGGTAGCCGAGGTGTTTAGTGTTTCAAGAGGTACTGTATCGAAGATTTATTCCGCATATTTGAAAAGCGGAAAAACATCATCTGCTAAATCACAGCGCGGACGAAAGTGTGTCCTGAGTGATCGTGACAGACGATCATTAAGGGCAATTGTGACGAAAAATAAGAAGACCACAGCTGCAAAAGTTACTGCTGAAATGAATGTTGTGTTAACGAACCCTGTGAGTACCAAAACAATTAGAAGGGAGCTTCATAAACAGGGAATTGCTGGCCGTGCTGCAATTGAGAAGCCACTCATCAGTGATGCTAATGCCCGTAACAGGAAAAGGTGGTGTTTAAGTCATAAAGCCTGGACTAAGAGCAGTGGAAGCGAGTAATATGGTCTGGCGAGTCTTCTTTCACATTGTTTCCGACTTCTGGCCGAGTTTACGTCTGGAGAACGCCATCTCAAGCCTGTAATACAGACTGCTTGTTGCCAAGAGTGATACATGGCGGGGGTTCTGTTATGGTTTGGGCAGCCATATTGTGGTTCTCTGCTAGCCCTATGATAACTGTGTCAGGGCACATGACTGCCAAGACTTATGTGAACATTTTGGCCGATCAAGTTCATCCCATGGTACAAACTTTGTTCCCCGATGGTGATGCTGTCTTCCAAGACGACAAAGCCTCTGTTCACACAGCTCACATTGTCCAGGACTGGTTTTCTGAGCACGAGGTTAAGTTGTCCCATCTTTCCTGGCCACCACAGTCACCAGACCTGAATATTATCGAACCTTTGTGGTCTACATTGGAACGGAAAGTGCGTTCTCGTCATCCACCGCCAACATCGTTATCTGAACTTGCCAGCGTTTTGCAGGAAGAAAGGTATAATATTCCCTTGGCAAACATGCAGGAACTGTATTTATCCATTCCGAGAAGACTGCAAGCTGTTTTGGATGCCAACGGGTTTCCTACACCATATTAAGCAAAGAAACATGTTTTATTAAAGGTGTTTCCATATTTTTGTCCAACCCCTGTATCTCTCTAAGCTGGCCAGATATCGCTAAGCTGGTGATGGTTGCGTTGAGTAAATTTCTGACGACATTTTGTTCCGGTTCCTGCATAACTGTAATTGGTATTGTGATTAAATAAATATATTCTTTCTTAGCTATGGCCGTAATTGGCTCTTATATGCCTTCGAGTAATTTCGAAAAGCAGAAAGTGCTAGAAATATCTCGCGGGCAGGGGAAAACTACACAAAACCGGAGAGTGCATCAGTTTCTCAGTTATTTCTCTTCGCAAGATCTCAAATCTTGGGAACTTTTCATGCAGTTTTAAATATGAGGGCTAGGGTGGATGATACAGCAGGTTACACGGAAATACTGCAGCTGAGGTAGAAGCTCTAGAAAATCCCATCTGTGTCGAAGAATTTCTCAGTTGTTTGTTTAGAGCGACTTTGAAGTATTGAGATATCCAGGAAACCTTCGCCTTTCTAGATGCGCTTTGCAATGAGTTGTGTTTAACGTTCTTAGACGTTTGAAGTATAATTACTGGCTATGTGATACTCAGAAGAGCTGTACATGTATTTTTGTGAAAACTTCCAGAACTGTAAGGTGTTCCTATTTTGCAAAATAAATTTTTTCAAGCTGTAGTCAGTTCTGCTGGCATTCAATGTATTACGAACACGTATGTATGCAAAGATACTATATATCAGTGCTCCCAAATTGGCGGTCAATTTTATGCAGTCCGCAAAGACATTTCAGTTGTGTGGTCTTGGAGGGGGGAATCCGCAGCCCGACCCTCCTTGGAGACTATTTCAATTACGTATTTGTCTCAAATACGGCGTTGCAAAGATTTCACTATCGTATTTACTTGCAATTCGAGTTTTTATTGTTTTTATTACCATTAAAAACGAATATGAATAGCACTCCAGAAAATCTATAAAGCCCTAATTAATTTACAATGTAAAATAAATCTTATTCCGAGAATTAAAGAGTTAACGAATTTTTGTACTAATAACAATGGCTTTGCTTGTGAATAAATACATTTATAATTAAACAGCTTTTCTCCATAGTCGAAAGCTGATAAGATAATAATCCGATTGACGGAGGAGCGTCTAGAGTCCTTGATGAAGATAATTTCTAGCAATTTCTCTCCGAAGCTACACTCTTTACTGACAAAATGCTTCCTGTTTTGTTAAACTTTATTTCATTCATATTTATTTTTAGAATAAGAGAAAGTTAATATTACAATTTTCATGATTAAAATTTTTAACTTTAAAGGAAAATATTTCATTGAAATGATTAAAACAGGCGAGATTAAAATCTTTTATCCATAAACTTCTTATCGACAGATCAAAATCTTACAACAACACCATAAACATCACAAATGTGTCAATAAAAATAATAAACATTGATAAAGACAGAAAACGTAAAAAATGCAATAAAAATGAACTTACTTTGGTATTTTTAGTAACCTGAAAGCGATCTTTCCTTCGTAGACTGCTTATCCATTTAAGGTTTAGTTCAGGCTCGGATGAAAAGTAAAACACAGCAACTTTGGAGCCATTTTTATAATTCCAACGACATGTGGTTACAGTACATTCATGAGGCAATATAAAAACTCGCATTTTTCATGCGTTCCACTCACGTCGCTAACCTACTGGGCTTTGAACCCAAAACTGTATTATAAGCTTGCTGGAAGAAGCGAGCAAGCTTACATACAGCTTTGGGAGCGAGGTGAATCGTCACACAAGCGCCTATCCTCTCAGATGTTATAGTTTCCTTCTGATTACTTCTTGATCATTTGCGCAGATTCACGCGTAGCGTGTTTATGTCAGGGAGCTCGGTATGCAAAAAGCCGATTTTATACACTTACAGGCAGTTGAAAGTAGATGTTTCATATGATAAAAAGTGGACTAAAACAATTGTGAATAGAACACTAATGACTATTGTTAAAATATATAATTTTCACTAGATGGGTTAAGATTCTTCAGCGGAATTATGGGTAAATGTTTTGTGATCCAAAATATATTTTAGAATTGTATTATTGTCTTTATTCTGTGAAGTTGCTGTACAAGTTTTGGTCAGTTCCCTTTTCTTTTTTGTATTTGATTTTCATATTTTCCATTTGCTGCTGACCAGAACAAATGTTAATGTAAACTTAATGAATCGTTTCGTGCTTTTGGCTCACCAATGGCCGAGCCGTAAATTAGTGAACTCCGGTAGTTCAATCGCATCCAACGGGCTGGCTGCATCGGCGTTTTCGTGCTTAATCCTATGTGTAATATGAATACGAACAGTTTCCCCCTAGAAAGTGCTCGACGAAGGCATCCTTCTCAGAGATCCTTAGCGAGACACCCCCTTGCGCCCTTTTCCGTTACATAATAAACCAGACGCCACAAACTTCGGTTTATTTGATCATGGCAAAGCACTCAGAACTCTCTTCATCGGAGACTTTTTAAGGGAAGCCGAGTGCATGCACGTTACACGTAGATTATTGGAATATAGCAAAGTACACAAAAGATAAATCTAGTTCGTATTCATGTTACATATGGGAAAAATCACGAAAAACATACATACAGCGACAATATTGGCCTGGGATAATTATACAAAGGAAAAATGATCAATTTTCAACAATCTCAAATTTTTCTACGAAGAGAGTATTTAAAAACAGCATATCTTTAAGATTCCCAATAGAGTGTTAGAGCTGAAGGTACACATTTTTATATTCGCTATGTTATTTTTTTAATCCCTCATCATTCACGTAACCAGCAATCTAACACAGTTATCATAAAAAAGAAGAATGTATGAGATAATTTCGATGAGTCCGTTTAGTGGAATTTCATAACAATATTGAATGTTTCTAAGTAGACAAGTCAAAATTTTAACACATGTTTATTTAATTCAAGCACACTAAATCGTACAGAAACATATTCTTAAGAGCTCTGTTTAGTGCCTTTAAATTGCTCAATTTATTGCTTGATAACCTTCCTGATTAAATTTGAAAATATCTTTGGCTTTACAGTATGGAAAAACGCTGCCATGTGGGAGATAAAAGCATTTTATTTTCGGCCACTGCAGCACATTGTTTTCATAGAGCCGAGTTTCTTGATTTAGATCGAAATATTACATTTGTTTTCCTATGACAAATGTCATTTTTTTAATATCTGATAATTCTCTAAAGTTACTTTTCCACTTACTATATAATTCCTCATTCATTTTCCATTCATTTAGTTCAGAGATTCTGTAAGTGTCGGCCTCCAGCAGAGAAAAGCATGCAGTGCGACGCTTCGAATCTCCTCCCCGATTTAAAGGTACATCAGCGGCCGGCCGGTAAAGTCCCTGAACACTGGTGGTTCGGTGCGAAGTTAGAATCCCACGAGCCATAATCACATAAACCGTCACAGTAGAAACGTACAACTAAAAGATGTCACAAACGGTATATTTTTACGAAAATGAGTTTGTCTTCTATGAATGAAGCTTATGCAGGGTGGGTGTCAAATATTTCGGAAATTGTGTTCATATTCCATAATGAAATTCGTCTAACACAGAAACAAGTTTCCATCCGAAGATGCCACTGATATTTAAAATTATATTCACAGTTTGAGATTATAATTATTATGATAAAAGTTATATAACCATTTGATACTCAGTTTCTTCATATACTTGTGCGCTGTATGTATTTTTTTAAATTAAGAGGATCTATAATTAATCTAGGCAAATGAGCGCATTTTTTTAATCAAACTGCTTTGCCTATTTTAGGCAGAGCGGTGGCCTTCAAATAAAGTTTTTTTTTATATATATATATATATATATATATATGTAATGCTTTGTTGTCTGCTTAATATTTTTTCAGTTTACTTTTCACCGCAACAGCGTTCAGGAAGGTAATTCAGAAATCTGACTTACAACGTGTGTGACGATGACGTGATTGATTATTTTGAGATATTTTTTACTGCAAAGTAAAATATTTTGCAAGAAGTACCAATAATTAAATGTTAAAGCAATGGCAAAATTTTTGGTATACAAGGCAAATAAAATAATCCTCATTTCGACGTCTCATGTACAGAAATTTTGGTTGTGACCTAATAATCATTTAAAGCTGCTCTCTCAGTGTAACGTTTGTTTATTGTACTCTTATAAATTTTGTTCCACATAAATCTTTCCACAAAATTGTTACAACATTAAGCATTTTCCTCCCCTTGCTCAAATTCACTCTCACTCGGCTCGAGAACTCAATAAGGGACTTCTCATCACCATGCCCACAGTTGGATAATCTGAGGTTACTGGCAAGTAATACCTAAACAGCAGAAACTCAGTATAATCACATATCTGTCAAAGTATTAGTTATCTCTTACTTCATCTGAGCTGGTAAAGCTCAACAGACCAACAAAAGAGTACTATATTCCCATTGAATTTTCCCATATTTAGGTAGCGCCTATTTTCTCCTTTCTGTTCACTTTTGGAATATCTGATGTGGATACACCATGATTAAGATATTAGGTGATTCGAAATTTATAACCGTCGGTCCTTTGGTATTTAACTAAAAAAATTCTCAAAGCAAAACCCAGGGTGGCAATATTTCAGGTTACAGTGAAGTACTGCTATGTGCAGTACAATTACATCGGCATCAAGGTAAAAAACCGGCCTTTTTAATCTCTCTGTCAAAGTTTTCATGTGACCATAAATTCCAGTTGAAATCCAACTAGTTGCAAAAGAATAAAACTCCCAGATTTATTTTGCGATGGTGTGACAACAGTATTGATGTGTTTTCAAGCCACATGTACCTATGAGCAATAATGCTACTGAACACTGGTACTTCGACCTAAGCTCGATTCTAGGCAGACGTGCTGACTGAATGGGCGTTTTCATGATAGGTCCTCTGTTTAAGGTATATACTAACTGGTTTCCCTTAAAACTCCCTCCAAGAAGGCATACCTCTTAGGCAGAGAGCCCACGTGTGCTTTCCAGCCAATGATTATAAGTTACGGAGTGCCTATGTTTCAAAACCATGTACCTCCACATCAGAAAAATATCTAAGTAGTGAGCAGAAATAGAAAAATTGCATAATTGGTTATGATGATGCACACTAGAGGGAGCTACATTAGCTCGAGAAAGTTTAAGGATAGGAAAAATCAAGCTTTGTTTTTTTTTTTTTCCTGGAAGTTTTATGATTTAAAACTTTTTCAGTATTTTTTAATTTTATATTTTATTTGGTATTATTTTTTTAAAATTTTATAACACATAATTACGACACTAAAGCAAAAAGCGATCCTCATTAGAATTAAATAAAGTGAGCAATAAAAAATTTCTTAAAACAGCGCAATATAAAAATCAACTACAGAGAGTTTACAAGCAGAAATTTTTATTAAAAACTGATTGAAATATTTACATTGTAATGGCATATTTACACGTATATGAAATGACAAATACATAAAATCTAATAAAAAACAACTAAATAAATTTGTCTCAAAAATAAACCTTTCATTTTAAAACAATAATTGCTGCCCAAATACAGAGTGTTGGTCACTAAACTGCAAACTGTTGTAGGAAAGAAAGTCTTCTGTTCTAATATCTACAAATATTTCAAAATATAGTAAATTCTATATAGACGTTAGCAAAGGGACGTTAGTGAGAGCTCTCAAAAAAGCACTTGATACGCTTGAAGCACACAATTTGCACAGACACAAATTGTAAAACACGATTTGCAAATACTATGATGGCTGGGTATTACCCTTAGGTCTCCATTGGAATGAAATGTTTTCATGGCATATTTTGAAAAGCTGGATTTCAACATAAGAGCGTGACATCCAGAAAGTGTCCTCAACAATCGTTCCACTAATATCGATGGCAAGCAACCTAATAATGGAATAAAACTGAATGCAAGATTTTTGGCACATTTTACTTTGGCTGGAAAGAATTAAGCTTAAATGGATGCCGAAAAGAGATAATGGTTTTGAAACTGCATGAAAAGTAAAGCAGTAAACATTAACCAAAACCCTCCAGCCGTTACAGTGTTTGGCTCTCAAAAGCCCAAAGATCTCAAAAATTGTATGAAAAAGATAGTATTCATGATTCGAAAATGCGGCTACTATTATTCACCTGGATGGTTTCTCTTCTAATAAACATCCTTCAGTGTTTGGCCACAGTTTAAGAGACATGCATAAAAGAACGAGAAGATACGGGTCAAACCGTTAAAGAGTTAAAATTCATAAAATTCATGGAAAAACGTGTACTGGCCACTTTTGATACATTCACTGGATATGGTTATGGTAAACGCCTGGATAATTCACAAAACTCTGAACAAAAATGAAGCTCTAAACTTGAAGGAGTTTCGAAGAGGGCTGCAAAACCAAAAACATACTGTGGCAAATGTGACAAAACACTTTGGACCTTTCCATCAAGATCAGAGTGAAATTCATCTGAAAAGTGAACTATCTTGTAAATAAGAAAGTATTAGTCGAATAAAGTAAAATTTGTACACGGAAATCACTTTTCATCATTGAAGAGAACTCTAAAAACATGTAAGTGCAAATGTTATCTCCTTTATCCCAGTGTCCTATTTAGAGGACGGGCCAGATTTCTTATATAAAATATAAAAAATTTTCTAATTTTGTTAAATTTAGTTTGTTTAGGTTTAATTAACCTTAGAAAATATCATTCTTTTCAAATTTGAACAAAATAAATAAATTGGGATAAAATGGGAAAAATGATCGGAGAATAGATCATTGTCCACACTGATATAAGGCTGTTGCGAAACAGTAAAAGTAAGCATAATATCTAAGATATCAGAGTTGCTGCGAATCATAGGGCAATACGTGGGCTCCGTAGGAGCAAACATTTGTACATTATTGCTTATTATTTAGTTATATAACACAGTTCCATCTTGGTTGTTTGTCCTGCAGTTCCAATTTGTATTTTTACAATTCATATCACCTGCGATGATAGTAGGATAGCCCAACCTTGCAATATAATCTAAATCCTGCGTATTGAGCGAGTTTCCGGGTGGCTTATAAATCGAAACTATGAGATATTCTACTCCTTTGCTATTCAGAATACGCGCACATGCGTGTATGCTGTTAAAAGTGTGTAATGCGAATTTGCAGCATTTTAGGTATCTGTTGGCAGCTATGGCGGTGCCTCTACCACGGTTATGTATTCGGTCGCTTCTAAACACATCGAAGTTTGCGATCTTTAGATAGTCAGTCGTCCTGAGATGCGTCTCATGAAAAAGAACGATATCTAAGCTATGCCTATTAATGTAGTCTTTAATTTCAGTTACTTGACTTTTTATGCCATTACAGTTAAAGAACATAAATTTTGCATAGTTAATATGCCTACTGTTACATGCTAAGTTGTTTTGGATGTGATTATACATGATTGTTCATATCAAACTTCTTAATGGCTTCAAGAGCCACGCTTCTTATTCATCTGGTCATCTGCTTCTTTAAATTGCAGGTACAGAGAGTATAAATTTTTAATAAATCTATTAAAACCTTCAACATCGTTTTCGTCATTAATTTGAGAGATTTTTCCTCCTGGCTTGGGTTTATTTCTAGTTATCTTTGGTGCGGCGGCGGCGGCCGCGTACGTTTTGGAGTCGGTGCCTTTTTCTGATTGGCTCTCAGTAGAGCGAGTATAATTTTTCGCTTTTTCAGTTATAGCGCTGGGTATGATTTTCTTATTTTCAAAGTGTTTGGGAGAATGTTCCATATTTCCAGGCCTCTTGGGGCAATCAAGACTACACGCTGCGTGCGAACCGTTACAAAGGACACACTGGGCTGCATGTTCTTTTTTTATTTTTATATGGGCATTCGAAAGATTTATGCGATTCAGTACAGTGTACACATCGCGGTTCGTTGTGACAAGCCTTTTGGGTATGCCCGTACCTTTGTCAATTAAAACATTGCGTTGGTCCGGGCCTAACCTTCATATCACATAAGTATTTAACTTGCCATATTTTCTTACCCTCGTCATTACGGGGGGTTTCAACATAAAAAAACGGCAGCTGTGTAGCAATACCGTCTCTCATTCTAGTGATGGTAATTAAAAAATTATCGGTATTTTTTGAGCTTCTAACTCTTCTTTAATTTCGTCAGCCTCGTAATCCGTTGTGAGTCCTTTTATGACCAATCTGTTAGATTTATCTGAATTTAACAAAAAGGTCTGATACGGAATTTCCTTCTTTTCTAATTTATCCTGCACCTTTTTATATTCGTCGGCGTAGCTTAGTTTAAGAACCATATTTTCGCCTTCTTTTTTTGCATTCAAATTTTTCAATTTTTAAGTTATCTTTTAATTCTTTCCTAAAATCCTTCCAGTTAATGGTCTTAGTGATAGATAACTAGCGGGTGAATTTTCCCAGCATACTGTCTGGGTTGAATGAAGGGATTTGGGTTAGGGGTAACCTTATCTTCTTCCAGGATATTGTCCTCTTCCATACTGTTGCCATCTAAATTTACCTCTTTTAAGGAATTGAATTGATTTGCAGATTTTAGCGGAGTGTACATTTCCTCGTTCGAACTGCTACGTTTCCTACCGCGTTTTGAAACGGGTGCCTCCTGCCAACCGTTGTCTGATTTTTGTGAATTTTGCCTATTGTTAGTATTAGAAAATGCCTGATTTAGAACTTCTATACCGTCTTTGCGATATCGTTGTATTTTGTTTTACCACATTGAGGATTTTGTTAAAAATATAGTGCAACAAAAGAAAAATAATGAACGTTCTAATATAAGCATTTTTGTTGTAAATAGATATAAAATAAAGTTCTGCGACGAAAAACAAAATGGCAAAGAATTCCAAGAGTCTTGTAAAATCATCAAGAAATGTAAGCAAAATATTATTTATTAAATGTTAAAAAAGTACAATAATTATAAAAGGATTCTTACATTCTGCGCAGGATGTTCAATTCTGCGCAGGATTCTGCGCAGGTTGATCCGATTTGGAATCATGTCCAACAAATTTCTGGGCCGAAGGGCGTTGAGAAACTACTTAAAACGTCGTCAGAAAATCATAGATTTGGATGGTGATTATTACCCACACTAAAGATATAAAACACTCCTTGTTTTCGTTTTCTAACTTTATTAAGAACGTTATTTGGCGGAAACATTCTTTGCAACCACATATATCACGAACAACTTTGGCAGCACACAGCGTTTTAACGACTACCTACTTTCAAAGCAAATAGTGATCTAACCATGGACCTTTTAAGAAATAGACTAACCCAAACGGGTTTTCTCCCTCGTCTGAGGCATTGCCGGCTGTCACCTTGATCACATCCGGAGGACTAGGGACGACTTGCAGACCAGTGTTAGCGACTTTACCGCTCGCCTGCTGGTGAGCGCTTATGTTGAAGGAACTGTAAAACATAATCGTCTCAAATGTTTTTTCTGTTTCGTAAGTCTTCTAACGTAAATTGAGATTTGATTTTCGGGACAGCAGGTAAATTTAATGATTCTGTAAGGTTATATAAAAATCTGTATAATGATTAACCTTTTTCTAAATTCCCTGCAAAAGAATCATCAAGAAATTGCTTTTATACTTTACTTATGCAACTTCGTGTAAGAAGATTAGAAATAATTTAAAATATTTCATCGTTTAAACAAAATTTAGATTCCTTTTGCATTGAGCTAAAAAATCTTTCGCAATTTAGCAATGAAAGTTCAAACAAATATACTTTCAAAATCTTGTAAAATGGAAAGGTCCGAAATGTACTCAATTTTGAAGACTTTTGATGTCGTGTTTTGAATTACGTAATCGGAATTCATTATTCCAGACACGTTTTGTACTGAATGGCAGATTTTATTTTCACGCTAAGCAGCGCGAATAACTCGAATTCTTTTTCAAAACAATTCTGAATTTTGGTTCTTATCTGAGATTTATTTCCGATTTATTCTAACGAGATTATTTTATTAACTGTCTCCCAACTCTTCTTTCGAATATTGAAGAAATTCGAAGATTTTTAGATTCTCTTAAAACCAAACCAAATGCAGTTCTTTGTACTTTCAAACCACGAGGTGTTACAAATTAACATATCTGCACTACTGAATACATATTAATGCAGCAAGATCAAAATTTTAATACTAATTATGAGTTAAGACAAATTACGATATACATGTGTGAGAAAACCAAAGCATATGTAATTTAAAATAGCGGCATAAATGAATTTCCCACTTTATTCTAAAGAATAGTTACCTCTCTTTGCACTGTGTCATTCCGAGACTAGTTCATGTCATATGCCTCTCACATAATTCCGATGATGTAAATGGAACTAAAACTTAAACAGAAATAAATTTACATCAATATAAAATTATCCAATCGAAACTCAATGAGAACGAAACCTAACTCAGTCTAAATTAAGATTTCACCCTGAACATAAAGCACTCGCTTTCTACCCTTCGGCATAGCTGGTTTGCTGCCTGCTGCTCTCCTCCTATTGAAATTCGATCAAAAATGGAGACATTTTAAAATAAACACAAAAAATGTGCCAAATTGTTTGTGGCCACAACATGCTTACTGACAATACAATGAAGATTTAATCTCCCTCGCTGACAGTTAACTACTCATTATGGATTAACATGTCACGCAATTAAAATGCTTGCTTTTTATTACGGATTCAACCTTCTACGTCGAATACCATTAGTACTGCAAAGCCCTTTTAATTACATATTACATGTAGTCATTATATATGCATATAATATATATATATATGTATACATATATATATATATATATATATATATATACAGAGAGAGAGAATGATTATCATGTACTCAGATATCCTTTGTTCGAGCAGCAGCACGTATCCATAAATCCTAAGAAAGGTACTTCGAAATACTATATTTCGCTTTATTCACAATGGGGATTTGTTGACCGAAGAAAGTAACTGTGCTATTCATATGATCTTTATGCCTGTATTTACGTATTAGTAGAATTTCTGATTTTTCGGGGTTTATATTTGTCCTCCATTTAGTGCACCACTCATTAGTGGCAGTCATATTTCCATGAAGTTTGCGTATGGCAAGGTTCGGGCTTCGGGATTTCTGGAGAATAGCAGTCTCATCTGCGTAGCAGACGAGTAAAGAATTATGATCTTCTTAAAACTTTGGAAAGTCATGGACATAAATAAAATAGAGCACAGATCTTAAAATACTGCCTTCTGCAATTCCTCCAAGGATGGGATGGGAGTTTGTAATAAAGTCGCCTGGTTTGACCGAGAAGGATCTTTGATGAATGAGGCTAGGATGAGAATAGCTGATGAATGAGGCTAGGATGAGAATTCTCGAGGAATTTGCTGTTGGATGAGCTTAAAGATGAGTCCTTTATGCCAGACGCGGTCAAAAGCTTTAGCTACGTCTCCTATGAGAAAGGTGACGCTAAGTTTGTTTCTGATAGCAGATCCGATGAACTCTGTGATTCTAATCAACTGATGAACTGTTGAGAGTCCTTTACGGAAGCCGTACTGTTCGTTCGGCAGAAATCCCAGATGGGATTGGAAGCGGTTGAGGATGATTTTCTCCAAGATCTTCCCAAGTGAGGAAAGAAGACTGATAGGTCTGTAGCTTGAGAGTTTGTCTGGTGGTTTCTTTTGGCAGGACAAAACTATTAGCGTGTTCTCGGATGACTGGAAAATTGGAATGAGGAAGGGAAGCCTTGTAGATTCCTCCAAGTTTTGTATATAACATTATTTGGAAACTTTTTGAGAAGTTTATTCGAAATTCGATCCTTGCCTGGAGCCTTTCTTACTTTGTAGTGCTTCGTAATATCTTTAATTTCTTGAGGGTTTGTCAGTTGGATAAGGTTTGCTCGGGAAGGAGAGTTGAAACAGCTGTTGTTGTGGTCAGTAATGGCTGCAATAAAGGTAGGGTCTACAGGAGAGTAGTTCGGGATGAATTTCTCAGTCAGATGACTGACGAAAGGGATTTATCCTGATTCGTATAGACAAACCCGTTTTGAGTCTGGATTGGTGGGGAGTACTGGGATGTAATTTTAACCTTTAACTGCTCTGACAATTTTTTCGGCGTAATGATGACCATCGCAACATTACTAGATATTTGGATTTGAAAAAAAATAGACCATTATGTCATACTATCAAAAATGAACAAACCTATAAAAGTAGTACTCCGCGGAATTCCCATCCACTGTCTGATTGAGGACATTGAGGACATACACGAAGTGTTTCTTCGACTCGGATATAAAGTACGACGTGTTGCACAAATGCCCCGGATAAAGACAAGAGTTCCCACGCCCTTGTTCCCAATTCAAATTGAGAATGCCCCTGGGGGCTCACAAAATTTATGACATCACCACGTTTATGGGCTTTTATGTATCTGTGAAAATATACCAGGTGAATATTACCAGGTGTGAAAGTATACCAGGTACTGTGCAGTGTCGTAACTGCCAACACTTCCATCATTCCTCTGACAATTTCAAATTAAAGCCGAGGTGTGTCAAGTACGCCGGAGCGCATAAAACCGAAAACTGCACAAGTAAGTTTCTAGAAAATGTTCGCTGTTGCAACGGTTTGCAAGTGGGTTACCCAGCGAACTATCGCGGGTACCCAAAATTTCCAGTGTTACAGTCACCTAAGAATGTTGCAAACACTAAAGTAATAATAAAGTTAAGATTGCCCCTTCTGGGGAAAAACCTGTGCCAAAATCTGCTTATGTAAAGGCAGGCAATTTTTATGACAATGTTGCTGGCAAACAAAATGTAAACTAGCCTAACTTAGCTATCAGTACTGGCCTTAATGCAAATAATGAAACTAAAGCTAATAAGGCAAAGAATGTAAATACTTCAAATGATGTTGGTCTTGTGGAAATTGCCAAATCTTTTAAAGATCTAATGAATATGTTCAAGGGCATCTCCCTAATGAGTGTCCTAAGGAAACTCTCCAAAAAATGCCTGAAATCCAGGCAACTGAAAACACCATTGATAAATTGTTCCTTTTGTTTGAATTGTTTGAAGAAGCGTTTACTGTGCATTAGTAATGTTTTTAATGTATTGAATATTATTATATGGAACGCAAATGAATTATCCCAAAAAATTCATGATTTAAGGGATTTTATAATTGAGTATGAGCCTGATATTACGTTCCTACAAAAGCACAGGCTTGGTCCTGCATCTCCAATCTTTGTAGAAATCTATGCTGTGCATAGATCTAACAGATCACCCACCACCCCAGAGGGAGGCCTCTGTACACTCCTGATTAAACGATGAGTCCCCCATCATCCAATTACAATACCACAGCTTTCGGTCGTTCAGGCCTGAGCTATTGCACTCACAACAAACACTTCCACAACATACATTTTTGTCTCTGACATTTGTACCTGTCGGGGCATTACATCCTGTAATGTCCCGACAGTCCTGGCTGACCTACAAATTCTACTTGCACTTGGTAAACACATTATTATCGGTGGAGACCTAAATACACGACACCGCGTGTGTAACTGCTACAATTCAAATGACTAGTAATCTTACGCATAGAAGCTCCAAAATCTTCAACACAGTTTACCACTAGGTCTACTTGGAATCATCGATTTCTTTTTACTCTTTAAATACCAGTGGCGTAACTAAAGAGGATTTTTTTAAAAATATCTGTAGATACATGAGGAAGGGTCTAATCCCGATCACAGTAATCCCAACTTACAATTCCTCCAATACACGTTCCGAGTTCCTTTCGGCGTCAGGTGATCGCTTTATCTATTAACAACTGTTATACGACTGTATTTAAAAAAGTATGAAGAAGCCTATGAAGAGATATACAGTATGTTAAAAGAGCTTTACGTGTATGATTTAATTACTTAATTTTAGTTGAATCAAGGGCTTTACATTTAAGTACGGATAGGATTTTCATTCTTAGCTTGGTCAGTATGAGTTTAAGTAGATGGGTTCAAACTTCCCTGAGCTGAATGAACTATGAACACTTAATGAAGTTGACTGTCGAGGGAAATCTGAAGACTCTTTGATACCGTTTAGGTCTTACCTGAGACAATGCCAATGATAATTTGTAAATAGATGTCTCTCAATTTGAGAAGTTACAAAATCTTAAAATAATTTAAACGCATAATTTTAGCAGCATGTGGTATGCTGTTTGATCCCTAAGGGATTATGAATCCATTTATGGTTCGAATTAAACTCTTAATGAAAAGTATGTGGAAAAAGTGTATTCAAAGGGACGAGAGTGTTCCTCTTGATACAGAATTCATATTTCAGAAATGGTTAAAAGAAGTTGAAAAAATTCGAAATTCCCAGGCAATATTTCAGTGTTGGAAGTTTTTAGAAGTTCACATATTTTCTCATGCCAGCCCCAAGTGGTACAGCGGTGTAGCATATTTTAGATTATGTATAAGACCAATATAAAACCAGTTTAATAATGTGAGATTCCCGTTTAGCCCCATTAAATAAAGCCTTCCTAGGCTTGAAATTTTGGGAACATTGATTTCTTCAAGATTAGGCCCGTATTTGCAATCTATATTTCCACTGTTGGTTAACGGAAATATATTTTACTGGACTGATTCCCAAAATTGGATTCACTGGATCGAGGACTTGCCAACGAGTGGAAACTGTTCGAAATCGTGCGGTAGAGATCAAGGAAAAAACTAACTCAAACAACTGGTACTTTTGCAAGTGGGAAAACCAACACAGCTGATAAGCTTACGAGAGGGATGAATGCTGAATCTCTAATGAATGATAGTGTTTGGTTTTCTGGGCCACCTTAGCTTTCAGAGGTAGATATCCGAAATAATTACCAAAGCTGACTTGCAAAACGTTAGTGAAGAACGGGAATATATTACTTTGAAAATACTTTTGGAATCTACAGAATCCTTACTAATCCTTGAACTGTAAGGAAATTTAAACAACGTTCTGGGAATAATGACTTGTGTCCTGCGATTTGAGAACAGTGTAAATCGGCTTCTGAAAGGAAGTCTCGTGTGCTATGCCTATGAGTTAAAGAAGGCTTTAGAATTTATTATAAAAAATGTTCAGCTTAACGAATTTTCAAAGAAATCAACACTTTAAGGACAGAATCAACACTTTAAGGAAAAGAAAAATAATATCACTTATTCTATTTCTAAATGAGAGCGAAATTTTAAGAGTAGAAGGTAGGTTAAGAAATGCGAAAACTACCAGAAAAAGCAAACATCCTATTTTATTGCGAAGTAAGAATTACTTTAAAAAATTATTAACACAATATCACGAAATCCATTTACATTTACATAAAATTTTGCAGGGCATGCGCAGCAACATCTACTCAATTTACTCTAAAATGATTTGCTTCGAGAAGTAAAAAACGTCAACAAATAAGAAGTGATTGTGAAACTTATTTTATAGGTTCAATTAAAATTATTAAGGAATCAGTTTCATCTGTCCAATCAAAGTCAGAATTTTAAAGGCGGTCAGAATTTCAAAAACATAAGGTGGATATTAAAGCCGACATCTGCTCCACATCATGGTGGTATAAGAGAAGCAGCTGTTAGATCCATGAAGTTGCATCTAAAGAAATAGGTTGGAATCCAAGTTTTGACTAACAATAATTGCACAAATTGAAGCATGTTCAAATTCGAGGTCAAAACCACTGGTCTCCAGTGATCCCAATGATTTGACAGCTCTGACTCCTGGACACTTTATTACAAGGAATCCTTTAACAGCTTTCCCAGAACAAGATTTAACCTAAATGGGAGTATCTCCATTGCAGAGATGGCAACTAACACAGCAGATGTTCCAAGGGTTTTGGAAGCCTATGGTCTAAAGAGTGCCTGTGCCAACTACAGTAGCGCAGCAAATGGACACAGCCTAGCAGAAATATTCCTATAAATGACTTGGTTCTCATTAAAGAAGATAATATGCCTTCACTACGTTGGAAACTCGGGCGGCTAATAGAAGTGTTTCTTGGATGAAACAATAATTTCCTAGCAGTAAGACTAAAAACTGTACACGGGGACATTAAACATCCTATTACCAAACTGTGTCTTTTACCAATTAATGAAGCAGCACATTAACTTCTAAGTGCCTGATTTATACTGAATATGTTTTATTATAGTATTTTTATCTTGCTTATTGTACTAATATTTTTATTTTCTTGTTTTATTTTAAACCATTATAGTTAATTTTTCAATATAGTAAGGTATAAGATGGTTAGCTGTTTCGCTAGAAGCTTGATAAGTGAAATATGTAATTTTATACTCTTGAAGATTTTTGTATGTTTTCAGTTTCTATATTTTTCATTTACTTGTTTACGTATTCAAGATCGTATTGAGATGAATGTAATTCCTCGGGGGGCGGGGGATGTTTTGGCCTCCTTTGCCGATTGCGCTTATTTTTACCCAGAGGGCGCACCGCATAAACAATTAGTCGCGTTATAGAATGTTAAGAGAGCTGACACGCCTATATGTCGGGCATATTACTGCTAATGATATAAAGTAACGTATCTGCCAGGTGGCAGAAAACTAGTATGGTGTATCACGTACATGCCAGGTGGCATAAGTAAATAAATTTAAATAAATGCACAGTAAAATATCTGAGTAAAATTAATCAAAGAACACGCAACAATACAATCCTTTGGATACGTACAATCTTAATGTTTCAAAAGCTAATGAAAGTAGTTCAGTAATATGGGAAAACAGAAAAGAATAAACGATCTGTTGGATGTAAAAAAGAGTTCTCTCTCTTCTGTTTGGGACTAGCTTGAACGTAAAAAGTACGCAGTTTCAAGTATTTTTAAAAAAAATGTTGTTTTATATCTATTTATATCCTTTGATTTGTTCATTTACTTACCCAACAATTACTGTTCACATACATCTGACTAAAGCTTTTAATTACGACTAAATATTTGTACAATTTAGAAAGATTACTGCGTTATTTTGTGTAACATAATTATTTTGCTTCTTTTTATCCACAGAGAATGTACAACTTAGTAAATGTCTTAATATATCATCTCCTTATTCGTAATATCGAAGGCAGAAATCGCTTATTATCTACGTAGATCTGACGGTAAAACTAAATTTAATGTATGTTATCATCATGTTAAAATATGTTCGAATAGATTTGACCTATGGTATTATTGATGCAATAGCTTTGATAAAGAAAAACGAATGGAAAAATGCGTCAGTTGTGCTTTTCTTTCGTGTCTGACCTCTGACCTCTGTATTCTTAATTTAGCTTCGTAGAGGAATGGCGAAAGAAAAGTACGTCTCCTAGTCATGATGTATAAATTGAAATAGAGATATCCATTCAGTCCAGACTGAAGAATCGTATAAGCTTGAGATAAGCAAACCTTTTAGGGATTTTGCCCGTGCAGACAGTGAAAAGTTGAAGCTTACAATTTGATAACACTGGCTATTATATAATTCTAATATACTATTAAATGAATACTATTTATGGAGAATTCTTGTATACAGATATAATAATAGTTAATAACTCAGCAATGTTCTATTATACTCGTGTAATTAACAACTTTTGACACATGGGTGTGAAATAAATAACCTTTTAAAACTTTTACCCTTTCCAAAACAAACCAAACTTCTGCTGTCCACTCAAAGAAACTTTTACCCGTCCCAAATCTCACGAAGGATTGTTTCAGCTCCGTTCCCATTGTTGCAGTGTTGGAATATAGAAAACAAGTTGGAATGAAAGCGCTCTCCTGCTCTTGTTTCAGTTGAGAACGTTTTATTACATTTATTACATTCCCATTTAGTGATTCAGAAGTCAAACAACAAAAATCAGCGTTAATTCACAAAATTTTCACAGGACTAGTTTCGATGGTTTTACCGAACCATCATCTTCAGCTGCAAAACCGCAAATGAACAAGATAGGAAATAATGTTTAGATAAGATAAGAAAGCCTGGACAAGAATAAGCAAGTGGCGCCATCTGTTGGCGAAACCAGAACTAAAACATAATTTCTCTAAAAGCCGAAGGCAAATTTGGATTGGAATTAGGATCGTTAACTAGAACAGAAAGGTTTTTATGAATGTGAAATGCCTCTAGAAAATCCAGTTCTCCAATGGAAGATGTTTTTTGAATAATTTTGGCAGCAGAAAAATTGAAAGTGTGATTTTCGGACCAACAATGTTGAGCAACAGAAGACTTCTGTGTTTCCTTTTTTCTAACATATGCCTCATGTTCTTTGACGCGAAATTTTAAGGCTCTCTTAGTTTGGCCAATGTAAATTAAACCGCACTGGCAAGGAATCCTATAAATACCCCAGGAATTCATATCCGGAATGGGGTCCTTGAGTATAGAAGTTGGAATTTTATTGATGGGAGAGTAAACAACCCGAAAGTTAAATTTCTGCAAAATATGTGCAACTTTATAGCTAATTGATGGAAAGAAGGGAATGACAACAGAATTTTTATAATCTCCTAAAATAAGAGTGTGGCTTTTAGTGTGTTGAGATGAGAATTTTTTTTTTAACTGCTTGATTAATAATGTTGGGTGAAAAGCCCCTGTCAATAGCTATTGCTTTTAAATAATTTAGTTCTTCATCAAGGGCTAGTTTGGAGGAGCAAACCTGAAGAGCACGGAAAACATAGGAATAAAATGAAGCTAACTTTTGTTTAGTCGGATGACATGATTTAAAGTGTGGTGGAAGGCAAACCGATGAAGGTTTACGGTAAACTGTAGTACTGAAGTTGGATGTGTTACGTGTGACCAGAATGTCGAGAAACGGAAGAGAATTGCAAGTCTCAAGTTCAAAAGTGAACTGAATAGCAGGATCAATAGAATTCATTGTTGAAAGAACTCTATTTAAATCATCTTTATTACCTTCAAACAGGGTAAAAGTATCGTCTACGTAGCGGAACCATGCCGGGAAGTTTAAAGTTTCAAACAATTTTGATTCATAATAATGCATGTAGATATCAGCCAGGATGGGACTGAGGGGGCTTCCCATGGCTAATCCCTCAGTTTGCTTGTAATATTTATTTTGGAAAACAAAATGTGTTTGTTTCAAACAGAGTTGAGTGAGAGAAATTAGCTCATCAATTTCGATGCAAGAGAAATGAAATTCGCGAAGTCTGGTTTCTAGACATCTTAATGCACCCTCCACTGGGACATTGGTGAATAATGATTTTACATCAAAAGAAACCATGAGTAAATTACGAGGAGAAATGTTTTTAACCTTTTTTACAAACTCTATTGAATTTTTTATGGTGTAAATGTTATTGTCTAATAGAGTGGAAAATCTAGAAACTAAATATTTAGCTAATGGATACGAGGCAGTACCTAAATTTGATACAATAGGGCGGAAAGGAATACCACTTTTATGAATTTTGGGAAGAGCATATAATCTGGCACAATTCGCAACAGATGGGATAAGCGAATGTTTTAAGTTGCTTGAAATGATTTGCGAAGATTTGATCGCAGTTTTTATTTTGGATAAGTCCGAAGGTGAAGGATTTTTAGGGATCGGATTATATGGTCCTTCGTTTAAGAGTTTAGTGACACCATCGATGTAAGTGTTCTTATCCATGACGACTATCTGGCCGCCTTTGTCGGCCTTTGAAATGATAATATCCGGGTTAGAATGAATTTAGCGCATTGTAGCTCTTTCTCTCGCAGTTAGATTTGGTTTCAAAGGTTTATTATTGAATTTAGAACGGAGAATGCAGTTAACCGTCATAAAAACACCCTTGCAGTTAAATTCGAAAAACTTCTTTTACAGTCTTCCAGTTCAAGTAGTTCAAAAAATCTTCCCATTGTAAACATCAAGCCAATAGTTAATATTTCTAATGTTAGTCTTTCAGAAGAACAAGAGAGAATTCTAAAATATAATTTTAACTTCTCACAAACCTGTAAACCCTCGATTCCAAAGATTTTGGCTCCTATCGAAAAAGCTTTCAAGTTCAGTAAAGTTTCAGATTCACAGAAAGAAATGATTAGGCATCTTATCGCTCATAATGTGAAATTCAATAATAAACCTTTGAAACCAAATCTAACTGCGAGAGAAAGAGCTACAATGCGCGAGATTCATTCTAACCCGGATATTGTCATTTCAAAGGCCGACAAAGGTGGCCAGATAGTCGTCATGGATAAGAACACTTACATCGATGGTGTCACTAAACTCTTAAACGAAGGACCATATAATCCGATCCCTAAAAATCCTTCACCTTCGGACTTATCCAAAATAAAAACTGCGATCAAATCTTCGCAAATCATTTCAAGCAACTTAAAACATTCGCTTATCCCATCTGTTGCGAATTGTGCCAGATTATATGCTCTTCCCAAAATTCATAAAAGTGGTATTCCTTTCCGCCCTATTGTATCAAATTTAGGTACTGCCTCGTATCCATTAGCTAAATATTTAGTTTCTAGATTTTCCACTCTATTAGACAATAACATTTACACCATAAAAAATTCAATAGAGTTTGTAAAAAAGGTTAAAAACATTTCTCCTCGTAATTTACTCATGGTTTCTTTTGATGTAAAATCATTATTCACCAATGTCCCAGTGGAGGGTGCATTAAGATGTCTAGAAACCAGACTTCGCGAATTTCATTTCTCTTGCATCGAAATTGATGAGCTAATTTCTCTCACTCAACTCTGTTTGAAACAAACACATTTTGTTTTCCAAAATAAATATTACAAGCAAACTGAGGGATTAGCCATGGGAAGCCCCCTCAGTCCCATCCTGGCTGATATCTACATGCATTATTATGAATCAAAATTGTTTGAAACTTTAAACTTCCCGGCATGGTTCCGCTACGTAGACGATACTTTTACCCTGTTTGAAGGTAATAAAGATGATTTAAATAGAGTTCTTTCAACAATGAATTCTATTGATCCTGCTATTCAGTTCACTTTTGAACTTGAGACTTGCAATTCTCTTCCGTTTCTCGACATTCTGGTCACACGTAACACATCCAACTTCAGTACTACAGTTTACCGTAAACCTTCATCGGTTTGCCTTCCACCACACTTTAAATCATGTCATCCGACTAAACAAAAGTTAGCTTCATTTTATTCCTATGTTTTCCGTGCTCTTCAGGTTTGCTCCTCCAAACTAGCCCTTGATGAAGAACTAAATTATTTAAAAGCAATAGCTATTGACAGGGGCTTTTCACCCAACATTATTAATCAAGCAGTTAAAAAATTCTCATCTCAACACACTAAAAGCCACACTCTTATTTTAGGAGATTATAAAAATTCTGTTGTCATTCCCTTCTTTCCATCAATTAGCTATAAAGTTGCACATATTTTGCAGAAATTTAACTTTCGGGTTGTTTACTGTCCCATCAATAAAATTCCAACTTCTATACTCAAGGACCCCATTCCGGATATGAATTCCTGGTGTATTTATAGGATTCCTTGCCAGTGCGGTTTAATTTACATTGGCCAAACTAAGAGAGCCTTAAAATTTCGCGTCAAAGAACATGAGGCATATGTTAGAAAAAAGGAAACACAGAAGTCTTCTGTTGCTCAACATTGTTGGTCCGAAAATCACACTTTCAATTTTTCTGCTGCCAAAATTATTCAAAAAACATCTTCCATTGGAGAACTGGATTTTCTAGAGGCATTTCACATTCATAAAAATCTTTCTGTTCTAGTTAACGATCCTAATTCCAATCCAAATTTGCCTTCGGCTTTTAGAGAAATTATGTTTTAGTTCTGGTTTCGCCAACAGATGGCGCCACTTGCTTATTCTTGTCCAGGCTTTCTTATCTTATCTAAACATTATTTCCTATCTTGTTCATTTGCGGTTTTGCAGCTGAAGATGATGGTTCGGTAAAACCATCGAAACTAGTCCTGTGAAAATTTTGTGAATTAACGCTGATTTTTGTTGTTTGACTTCTGAATCAGTATTTATTCGGCGTGTTATTGTGTCTTAATTCCCATTTAGGTTAGTTAAGTAAATATTATCTCAAACAGGTGTACTCCATGTGTATAAGTTTTAATTTCAAGTTAAATATCGATGTTATTTCCTCCAGGGTTCTCTAGTTCTTGTTTATCATGTGATGTGCCCGTGAGGCAGCAGCTGAATTAACCGATACAGGTCGACGTTTCGACTGCATAAGTATATGTAAACGATTATTCGAGAAACAGCGACTGATTTGTAGCAGGATTGTGATTCAGGTAAAATGCGATCAGAGTTAATGATCGCATTGCGTCCCGGGAAATGATATTACACTTCTGATATATAAATTCCTTAAGGAGCTTGGTATTTTAATGCATGGTATTGGTATTACTTGGTATTCTAATGATCATCCATTAACATGACGTTTGAAAGAATACAGTTTGGTGTTACAATGTGTTGCTATTTTCTATCTGAATTGGAAAAATTACGGTTAAAACGGTCTATATTATAGGAACAAAAAATTTGCTTATAATATATATTTTTTTTAATTAAAGCTGTCATACTAATTGTACTGTATGCTGCTCAGCGACTCCTGCCTGCGATGGGGAGTAACTAATATGCCTGCGATGGGGCGAGCCTTGTTGAGCAACCTCAAAAAAGGATGCGGAACAAGTAATCACTCATAATTTACTTCATAACTTGTTAACTTGCAAATTTCAAGTGAATTTCTTAGAGTTACTTAAAGGTTTATTAATACAATTGTCTTTCACCTTCTTTTCTACTTGGGCATTTTCTGGAAACCGGAAAAGGAAGAAAATACTCATTTCCTTTCTGAACTTTATTTTGAGACAGATGTCTATATTACATTATACTGCTACTAAAATTGCCTGAGTTAACGATTGGCTGTAGCACATCTTTTTTTAAATGATTTGCTTGCAAAAGTTTTCGCACTGCGCATATTTCCGCTCAATATTTTGAAAAGATTATATCTTAAGCTGGGCAAGAAATAGATTGGAATATTTTAATCTATCACACTAGCTATTTCATCTTATGTGATTTGTGTAAAGGTCGTATATTTATGGAATCTTACAAGACAGTTTTTCCTTAGAAAGTTTTGAAGTTACGGTTAGGATTATAATATTTTGATAAAAATATTCTTTCTCTTTATTCTTTTTTCCACGCGGCCTGAATATTCTCGCATTCATTTCTCTTAATATCCCAGTTATTTCTTTTCTAGGAATGTGATGAAAAACTTTGGTTTCTTACCAGTAAACTAAAAGATATGAACTGTATTTATAACTACAGTGAACTATCAAGGTGATGAAATATTGAAGACGACTCCATCTGGTAATATTAATCTCCGAACTACGTAAGTGTAATCAGGATACTATAATTCTGCTACCAATTATAATGTATAACGAACTGTAATGTATAACTCTGATATGAATCGTGTCATAGGATAAACGTTTAAAGACAACACCTTCTGATATTTTGGGGAGCATAAATTAGCATAATTGTACGTAATGAAAGTGAAAATCTTTGACATTACCGCCTTCTAAGTCTATAATGACTATCAAATATTTATTACGGCTCTCGAGGGAATTTCAAATTTGTCATCAAACTAAATAATTTTAAGAACTAAACCAGACCACGAAGAATTACTTCCAAAATTGTTATTGTGAATTCGATTTCTATATCTGCTGTTAAATTATTTCTCAGGTATTAAATTTATCTTCTTCCGACGTGATTTAATCTGTCACACAAACCTGATTCCACATTGAATAATTCATTCTATTCGTATTATATGTATAATGTTGCGTGTGTACGGCTTCGTAGGTGAATGAATGCACACAGAACGGATGATAGCTAGATAAAAGTATTTTTACTAAAAAATAACATTTTACAGTTCTGAAACGATCCAAAATAGCACTCGTACAGATCTCAGTATCACAGAATACAATCAGTAATTACACTCCAACAACGCAATGCAAAGCGAATCTAAAAGGCGGAGCTCTGACGGAAACTCAATACTTGGAAGACAGCTCTGAAATACCAACGGAAAAACTCGTGATCTCTTCGGTCTTTATAGTTTTCCCTTGTCGCCAAAATATCTCTTCCGTCTTTTATAGTTCCACTTCCATCTTCCACTTCTCGAAACTACTACAGGGTATATGAGGGCCGGATGCGGCTACAGTTACATGTAGGGTTCACTTATAATTACACTTATAAAGGAACACATTTTCGTCAAATACGCGTCACGTTTAGAAACTTTGCGTGATATCTCGCCAAAGACAAATTTGGCGACAAAATAATTTGCCATAACTAGGGCGATATCTCGCTAATTTAGCTAGATATCTACATCAATGTTATATAAAGTTGTCCTTTCACTCTTATTTTCCCACCAGAAATTCGTCTATTTTTAAAGTTTCACAAAAGAATAGTACAATTTCACACTTTTTCACTCATTTTCAAATTTTTTTCACGAAGATTATTTAGAGATATGCAAAATTAGTAACATTGTCCCCTGCCCAAGAACTGCACGTCAGGGGCAGTACAATCCTTGAATAAAAGGCCATACTGTCAGCTAAGGAAAATCAAAGCAATACTGAAAGGAAAATTTCGATAATTAACTTTAAAAAACAATTATTAAATCAATAAATAGATACAGAAATTTTCAAACTGATAGACAGGTATGACCATTATCTTTACTATTCACATTATATACACTAAGGACTACGTACTATGGTCATAGCAAGGGGCTAGCTGGTTGTAATGAAGGACTTAGGCTTAGAATTTGATGCCTTACGGATCAGAATGACTATGGCGTCGTTTAGCCTGTTTAGGATTGCCTCCCCAGGTGACCAGAGTTTAGAGAAAATGCCTTCCTGTCGGATCGGATTCCATAACAGTAACTTGTTTTATCTTCGATATATGTAACTTCGTTTTATCGATGTTGCAAGCTCTTGTGTCGTAATAGGTGTCCATCTTCGTCGCCAGTCTGACTCGCCGTCATGCAAAATGTGCTATAGTTTAAAATTTTGCCTGTAGATCCTGAATGTGCTGCTTAGAAAGATGAATGCGTATCCGGAGGGCAACCAAATAACAGATAAAAGGCGGACGAATGAATGCTTGAAAGAAGTGCTTGTCATATAAAACTTAATATCTGTTATTATTTGTTAACTTAATATTTATTATAAAATTTAACTTTGGTTTGATGTAAACGAAATTATGAAATAAAATACGTATTTTAACAACAGGATGCGATTTCTTCTTTTTACCTAAATTCCACAGTAGGTTATTTTTCCCTCCCAGTTTAATAACCGACATTAATTTATGAAGCCCGCGAATAAGCAACTAAATTTTTATGATCACAGTTTATTCATGCAGTCCATTGCTAATTTGGTAGAAAATATGAGTGCACAACAGAATTTAATTTCGCCGTATGATTCTCATTCAGTTAATAATGTTTGGAAAAACAAATAACTAGAATTAATAAAGTTCTTCTCATTCTGCCCTTACAGCAATTCGATACCTGAGTTTAGATCCCAGAAAACAGACATTTTGCCTGATGATATTCCTGCTTTTTCCTTCTGTAACCTAATTGTACATATGCACCCTTTAAAGAGTAAAGGAATTGGCGATAGAAAACCCTTTTTTAGCAAAAGTAGTAGAGCAGCAGGAAAGAAATTTTATATGAAATTGTTGCGCGGGTACGGGTTCGTAATAGATTGAATGCGCATAGGTCCGATGATAAATCCATGAAATTTATTTTATCAAAAGAAACACTTCAGAATTCTAGAAGTTTCCACAAAAATAGCCGCATATCTCATCACAGTATTACGCACTTCAAACTAAGGACATTAAACACAACCCAGTGCAAAGCTCATCTAATGAGCGAGTCTAGCCCGGAGACATCTCAGTACTCTGAAGTCTCTCTTACATATGGCCCGTTCAAAGAGAAAAAGGCTTTGCGACAGAAAAGAATTTAGCGAAAGCATTAAACCAGTAGGAAGGAAATTTTACAGAAAACGTTTAAAAAATCTGTAAAACCAAAGTATGAGATAAAAATATGCAAATCAAAATTATAATTTAAATTAAAAATAGTCTTAAATTCCCACTTTCTATCCTACAAATCATAATAAATCTTCTGGACTGCGTCATTTCTAGATAAATCCATTTCGTATAGCTTGCGTAACGCTGACGATATAGTTAATTCAGAACATGAACTCAAAATTTCGAGAAATGAAAATTTTTGTTTCGTATTAGCTAACTGGTAGAGTTTTTTTGTCATCAGGAAAATGATCAGGACAGGGTAGCAAAATTCCTAAAAATGAAGTAAAGATCAATATTTTCAAATATAATGTAACCACATTAACGGTGGTACCAGTAAAAAATAATTTTCAGCCACTGAACAGTAAGGTTGCAATTCTGACTTGCACCTTTTTGGTATTGGTTGCTACAAGAGTCACTGCATTTTTAACTGGTAGGTAACTGTTGGCTAATGTAAAACTAAAACGGTTAATGATTGACAAAGTTTTCAAATCTTTGGAGTGACTTCTATTTTAGAGTATAAATAAAGCAGACTTATTTTGGAAATGAATATCGCATAATACCTCTTCTTCTCTTTAGCAACTAGAAGTCAATAAAACCGTAATGTAGTGAATTAGCTCTCTCATTGTCTATTACTGTTATTAACTGCAAGACTAACTTCATTCCTACCTTAATACATTCTAGTACGTACCTTTCAAAATAAACTTACGTATAATATATCAATAATCACCGCTACATAAATAAAACTGAAATATTTATTACTTTTTCATCTCAGTTAACATATTAACTTTAAAGGTCATTTCAAAAAGTTTTCTCGTAAAGCCAATTTTTTGGCTCGTCTTGAAATAGTAGTTGAGAGAATGCGGAAATGGTTTTGGTCGGTTAACAGGATATTTTCGTTATTTTCAATATTGTCTACCTGGACTTAACATTCTTAATCAAAATAATTTAGGTCCCCGTAGAGCACATTCGACAGCCCGGACACGTTGTGAGCAACGCACGATAATACCGGCGATCTTCGGAAGCTGGAGAGAGATAACTCAGTTATGTAAATTACAATGTGTACGGTGGTATTTTTTTAAATGCAACAGCGCTGTCTCTTTAATGTAAAGCAGTAGTTTAAAGCAAATATTAGATCATTGTTTGCTTAATAGCTGGGTTGGCTTTACAGTGCTGTTCGCTACCAAATGTATTCGCGAAATGTTTCGGAAATTTGATTGTCACTGATGATCTTCATTTATAATAAACCTGGCGGAAATTCTAACAAAATTCAAAACTTTTAACGTAGACTTTTTTTTTTTCAAAAAATATGCTTAAACCAGGAATTTTTTTTTTTTTTTTTAATTAACGTTTATTTCAATAATGACAATTTGAAAGTTTTTGAAGCTACATCGATAAACGGAGTTAGGCTAGGTATAAAACCGAGTTACATTTCATTCGGGAATTTATATAAAGCTAAACGCTAAACGGAATGATTGTTCAATCAACACTGTTAAGTAACAGTACAGACTGTCATTTATTTTTCTCAAATATGAATAGAGATTTCTAGTAGATATTTCTATATATCTTGTTTTCCGGTAAATTTCAGTATTTTAATTAATAATCGACAATTTCTATTGAAATGATGACTGATAATACACAGAATCTTGAATAGGATTCAAATTCCCTAGACCAGATTCTCAAATACAGCTAAAATATGCAAAAAGTAATTGCACAAAAATGACCTCTCAACATCACTTGCAATAGCAAGTATTCTCCAAGAATTTATCCAATTTAAGTAATGTCACATATGACGAAAAATAATAACTTCCCTTTATGAAAACATTTCCTTTGCTCAAGAAAGACAAAGGTCTATTTTTTTAACTGAAATAAGTGTGGATGTTTATATAAAATGAATCAAGCTAATGCAATTCAGTTTACTTAATAGTGGCAATGCAATATCAATAATTTAATATTTTTAGTAATGGAATTAAAAATACCAGAATCAACAGAAAAAAAAATCTGTAGTTTATCGATCCTAGTACTAATAAAATAATGTCCACAAGAAACACTAATTTGTTTTATCTAAGAGTTCATTTAGCTTCTCTTATTTATAATTTTATACGAACAATGCATTTCTTGAGTTTTCGGCAGATTGAAATTTGTTGTGACGTATAGCATATTATAAGAAATTTACGGTTTTCTTCGAATATTTAAGTAAATAATTAAGAAATAAAATCCACGTTTAGGACATGAGATTTATTTTTTGAAAGACTCATGTTATGAACATTTGTATCAGAGAAATAGGTTGTGGTGCTATAAGGAGCGCGCTTTCACGGCAATCTTAAAGAGAAGTTTTGTAGAAGCACAGAGAGAGAATAGAGACCGACTGTCGAGAGGGAGGACGCATGCCTGGTCCTGAAGTAAAGGTTAACTTTTTTTGTACATTATGACTGGTTAAAGTTTGATTCGAGTAGATACCCCTACGAGTCCCTACAACTAATGACGTCTAGACTTCGGTAAGTGAGGCCTTGTGAAAGAGTCGCAAGTACGTTCGTTTTTGACGACTCGTTACTTCAAGAACGTACGGATTACATCGACTTTTATCCTCCAGATCGCAGATCAGTAGTAATTATAGCTCACATTATAATTTTGCTTTCTACTTATCATTCATATTTCATTTTCTTAAAAAGAATGTTTACTTATGTTTTGGTTTAAAATTTGCACAATGTGTGATGTACATACCGTAGAAATTCCGGCTTATAGCCTCTGTCCCTAGTAATTGCAATCACTGCATGAATTACAACTCGGAGACACAACAATGATCCATTTTGCCGAATGTCCTACGGCAAGAATTGAAAGCGACCCTCAGTGATTGTACAACGATTTCTGGATGGATGAGGCTCACTCCACGCTACACGAGATGTCAACACTCAGAACACTGGTATATGGACGACGTCGACCATACATTGCATAGTAGGAAATGAAAATCACTTCACTACAAGTTTGCTTATATCAGATCGTACATATTAAAGAAAGATATCAGCATTATACAATGTGCATTTCCTAAAATTTGTTTGCTTGCTTTCAATTCAAATATTTTGGTGGCTCAAACTTTAATTTGGATGTTATTGGC
Organism: Stegodyphus dumicola; assembly: GCF_044657685.1. NCBI lineage: Eukaryota > Metazoa > Arthropoda > Arachnida > Araneae > Eresidae > Stegodyphus > Stegodyphus dumicola. The sequence goes on along the minus strand of NC_140772.1, from coordinate 10,563,665 downwards.
GTTGCAAATAATTTTCTTTCTTTTGAGTTTTCGATTGTTTTACATGATTCAATGTTCTATCAATGATAAAAATTTATTACGCGCATAGCATGCTAGGTGAAGGATGGAGAACATTCTTTGATTAGCGTGGCAGCTAAATTACGGTTTGTTACGGTAAAGTGCACAATGCGCAACTTATTATAATAACACTTCTTTTTCAAATTCATCATTAAAACATTGCTTTAATTTCAAACTATCGAATTATATTTTCAGGACAAAGGAGCGTTAGCTCAGTAGGCCTATTCATTTCGTTTTGGCACTTCGCGTCGATTCACTGTAAATGCCCGTATCACTTTCGAGACTGTCGCCAACACAAATATTATCGCTCTGTGTTATATTTAAAGAAATTAAATAACAAAAAAATCTGCATAAATGTATGCATGTTTCTCGTCCTGTGATAAATCAATGGTACCTAGGTCCATGAAATTTTGTATAAAGTAATCCTCCTTCGAATATGGGTATCTGGAATTCCAAATTAGGAATTTATTTTATTATCGATTTCAGATTTTGTAACACTCTAACGAATTTTGATAAAGAAACTCGAATATTTCAAAGCGAGCAATGGAACACTGTACGGTAAAAAAATTATCCCCAGTGCGAGAGACTGTGTATTGGAGAATCTAAGATATGCTCCTTTTAAAATTATATTGCGATATTCCTGTGATATTGAATTTTATTCTTTAAGGGCGAAGAAGATAATATTTTAATAAAAAATGTTAACACAGAAAGCGATAAAAAACGCCCACTTGGGCATAATGTAAAATCTGAAAGCTTTCAAGTTTTTGTTTTTTAATTTTATGTAACTGTATGTTCTGCTTAGCTATTAATTTGCACCAAATGTAAATTGAATAAAATCTATTTTAAACATATTACTTTTTATTATTAAGATAAGCGGACATCCTTTATTGTAGGTGTAAAAAAAAATAAAGGTAATTAATGATAGATGTTTAAACTTTTTACAGTACGAAAAATTAGATACATGAATTATTAATTATATGTATTATTAATTGCCTTTAATTTTCTCCTAAAAATGGTATCCTGTTTAAAATGCATCAGTTAATATACTTTCTACTTTTCAAAATACATTCATTCAATGCTATAAACAAATACTGAAATATTCTATTAAAAACGTACGTCCATTTAATACCTTTTAGTGCGACACCTGCTGCTGAACCGTACAACCATGCCATTTATTTTAACTTGCTGTCTTTAATAATGCACAAAATTAAGTCAAATATGAACCAGGGCGGTTTCTTACAGTCGATTTTATAGAGTGCATTAACAAAACTACCTATTCGCAAGCCTATAAGGACCCATATATCCTCACCAGTGCTACTGCAAATGTTTCCATAGCCAAACCTTTTTTGTGGAAGATCGTTCTATTGTTCAAAGGTTACGTTTTCTAACATTTAGATGCAATATTTAAAATATGGAATATCACTTCACTAACCCTTCACCAACTTTACAAATTACTTCACCCATGTCGAAATTTCTTGAAATACTGTCAGTTCCTTTCCAAATTGTAAACATCCACCCACTCAAAAAAGTCACTTTAAGATTATCCATTTTAGCAGAGTTCTTGAAAGAAACTGCACTGCTCTCTCCAAATACCAAAACTGTTAATATCCTGTCGATACTATTTCCTTTGAATTTTCTAAAAGACCCAAATGGCTTTTAAAATATTTTCTCTGTCTCTGGAAGTTAATTTATTGGTAAACCTCGATGTGAATTCTAAGTGTCTTTTTAGCTAGGAGAATTATTTAAACTTCTTGACTTCAATATATTTAAAGAATACATAAAGCCTGTGCTCTAAGGATCTTATGAGCTCATCCTATTTGAAGTTTTTGGCTTTCAGTAATTAATTATTTATATCATTATATAGTTCTGTAAAGTAGTTGAAAACATTAAATTATACAGCCAAAGAAGATACAAATTCTTGCTTTTTTTCCAGTATAAAAAATACAATTTCATCCAGAGCTTCGAGTAATCTATGATGAACATGTCCGTGACTTATGCGACAAGGTTTTATAAAAATTTTTCCTTATGTCTCCAACAAAAATTTAATATTTTCAGAAATCGCAAACTGGCTCTAATTCTACGTTAATTCACATTAGAGTCTTTTTTTTTCTCCTGTCATCAAAAATTCTATTCTTAAAGATCCTATCTCTGTGTTCCATTCCTGCGTGATTTAGCTTATCGGACGGAAAAATGTTTAAAATTTCTCGTCAAGGAACATGAATGATGTTTTCCAAAAGAAGAAATACAAAAACTTTCAATAGCCAATCACCGAAGGATCCTTATTTACATTTTTGTTTGTATCTGTATTAATTATCCACACGTTGTATCACTTTTCCGACTGTTGCCACCAAATATTATCCCCCTGTTTTATATTTGAAGAAATTAAATAATGAAGAATCTGCATGAATATTTCTCGTATTGTGAAAAACAACGGTACCCAGTGTCATCAAATTTTGAATAACATAGTTCTCCACGTAAACATAGGCACCTAGAAACCGGAATTTGGAGTCAGGAATTGGTTTTATTGCCTATTTCATATTTTGTAAAACTTTAACGAATTTATTATTAAAAAAACTCAAAAGTTCCAAAGCGAGCAGTGGCAACACTAAAACAAATAAAACTTTTTTTTATTTTTTGCGTGTGGGACTGTTATTTGAAAAGTATATGCTCTTTTTAAATATTTTTAGCCCAAAGAGGTGTTAGTTCGATTGCTCTCGAAAAGTGTATCTATGTGTAAATGAAAAAAAAAAGCCTCCTTATAGTACGTAACATAAAATCGGAAACATTTCAGATTTTTTTTATTATTGATATTAAATTCAAAATTAATTGTGTTTGCATTTTTGTTCATTACAGATAGTATTGATTATCGTGTATTGATAAAAAATATACCAAGAGTCCCTTATTTTTTTCTGATTCCAATACAACAAGTTATAAATGCTCTTACATTTAACATTTTATTTTTTTCAAAATGCATTACTTCCAAAAATGTTCTTTAGTGAAGCTTTAGGTGTACACTATTATACGCAGACAGCTTCTCCTATTTGTTTTTGCTCAACCATTAGAGATATAAATTCAAACTTTCTCATAGTATTATTTGAGAAACAAAAATAACTTAAGCGGCTCCGAAAGGCAGCGGCCTCTATAAATATGAGGAGAAAATTTCTGCTTAATTTGGGCCCTTTAAAGTTATTGTATGAAATATAATTTCGAAGGTTTCCGTAATCTTGCAAATATTTTGCTTGTAATGAATTAGTTTCAAAAGCGTTTTGTGTTGAGTTGTGTGTTTTCTTCTGAACAAGTGTTAATTACTAGTACCGAATGAAACATAAATAAAAAGCGCTATAGTAAAAAGCTTATTAGTATCTAGGCCCACCAGCGGCCGAGCGGTAAAGTCGCGAAAACTGGTAGTTCGGTCCGAGATTCGAATTCCGCGAACGGGCTGGCTGCATGGGTTTTTTCGTGGTTTTCCCCATGTGTAACGTGTATAAGAGCCAGTTTCCCTTAAAAAATCCTCCATGATGGTATCCCTTCCCTTAGGCAGATAGCTCTCGAGGCTTTACCGTAATTAAATAACCTAACCTATAGTATCTATTTAACGTTATTTTCATGTCACCACAAGACAGGATATCATACTCTTTGAAACGTTTATTTCGTCACTACTACATCTAATCGGAAAACTTAACAAATCCGATATTTACATCCCCCCAGACAAAAAGATCTTTTTCTAGCCTTTATTTCGAGGACTCACTTCTCAGATCCTCAATATCACTGGCATGTTCACACATTATTTTACTTTGCGAATGACGACCACGGGCTTGTATAGAGCACTTATACGAAATTTAAGTAATCTATTTTCTGAAATTAGACAAAAAGCCAAATGCATCAATATAAAGCATGTTTAAAATGTGAAAAACGGTGAAATAAATTAAATTTTTTTATGTACAGATTTCGTGTTCCAGAGTAAAGTACCTGTTCTGGTAGATTAAAACAAATATTTCTTGTTTAGTTTAGGAACGAAGTTATCATTCCAGGAAATGGGTGATAGAAAAGCTTTCACAACCTCGTCCAAAGTGTGCGACCATTTTGCGACATTTTACTGGGCCTAGTTTTACCTGAGATACAGCCTTTAAAAAGAATTTCTTATTTCTTTACAAAAAAAGGAAGAGCGGGAAGAGATTTTAAAATTCTAAAATTTCCGGTTGCTTGTGGTAGTTAAAATTTAGCTGTGTCCTGGATATTCGAAATTTTAATCTTAAATTTTAAAATACTCAGCATGCATGTGCATGGTAATTGTACTTGCAATTGCTTTCACTTTTTTCTAGATAAACGCCTGCATTTTCGTATATATATCTAATCAGTTATTTATTTTCTATCTTCATTTTTCTACTTACATATATATATTATTATTGGTAGTAGTAGTAATAGTGATATTATTATATTATTGTTAATATTATTATTATATTATTTTTCTTATTTTTCTTATATTTTTTATTTTGGAATTTGTTAGCTCTCAAAAAGTCGAGTGGAACGGAACACGTGGTCAGGCAGATATGGATTTTAATTACTAATATTTAACGAAACAGAAGCAAGATTACACGGTTTCGTGAGTGAAGAACTGGACAGATTTATTCTTTGAGTTTTAAGCCAAGATACGGATTTTAACTTTGAATGAAAATTCTAAAATCGAATTTAACGAAACAGAAGCAAGATTACACGGTTTCGTGAGTGCAGAACTGGACAGATTTATTCTTTGAGTTTTAAGCCAAGATACGGATTTTAACTTTGAATGAAAATTCTAAAATCGAATTTAACGAAACAGAAGCAAGATTACACAGTTTCGTGAGTGCAGAACTGGACAGATTTATTCTTTGAGTTTTAAGCCAAGATACGGATTTTAACTTTGAATGAAAATTCTAAAAACGAATTTTTCAGTACAAGCTTTGATTCGCCAAGGAGTAACGGATTTTAAAATGTAGCATAAGCCAACCTAATAGATAATAAACAGCATTAGCAAATTGTTGACTACCAGTTTTTACGTCCCCTTTTGTGGTATAAATTTTTAAAAACAATTCCACAAAAGCACTTCCTGTAGAATTTCGACACGTTTTTTAAATGACACGTGTCGAATTCTATAGGAAATAAAAATTGAGAAAAAAAATGAAAAGAAAATCATCATTTGCTTTGTAATTAGGTTTGTTTTCGGATGGCGTTCACTGCTAAATGCGTCTCCGATAACTTTTAGAACTTTGAACTTTTTTAATGTAAATTAATTTGAAATTGTAACAAAACTCAAAAATCCTAATCTAGGCTTTTTTCATCAAAACGTCAATAAAGTTGGATGCAAAACTGAGTTACAATACATTCAGGATTTAATTTACAGCTAAATGAAATGAGCAGTATTAAATATCAAAGTTTTAAATCTTTGCGAGTGAGACTTAGTTCATGTGTTCCAACTATCTATGGTTGTGCTTTCAATTGACATATAATACCACGTTAAATCACCAACTTTGTATTGTCTCCTGTGTTTGGCGAATAAGTCCCAGAAATCCATTTCTAATAACTTCATATTTGATATAAAGTGCAGAGGACATCTAAGGTGGGCCTCCTGATTCAAGGAAGTGCTAAAAACGGAAAAATTGCATGTTTTTTTTTTTTTTTTTTTTTTTTTTTTTTTTTTTTTTCAGGCATGTTAAGGCAATTAGCTTTGAATGTTATTTGTTGTAATAATCAATATGATATACAATTACCTTTTCACGAATTTCCTTATAAATCTGAGCTTAAATTCATTCACTAGTAATAAACATGTGTCTACAAAATTGAAAAACAATTTCGGTTTTTTTTCTACTTTCTTAGAGGCTGTCCAATAAAAAAGGACTTTGCCATGCTGATGGTATTGGATGTCGAAGGTTGAATTCGTAAAGAAGAGCAATAATTTTAATTGAGTAAAATGCTAATCTATAACGAATAGGAAACTGGCAGCCGTTGCAGATTAAATATTCATTTTATTTTCAGTAAATATATTACGGCCACAAACAACTTGGAACATTATTTGTGCCTATTTAAAAATGTTTGCATTTTTGATTGATTTGCAATAAGTAGAGAGCAGCAGACAGAAAACCAGCTACGCGGAAGTGTAGAAAGGGAGTGGCTTATATTCAGGATGAAATCTTAATTCATACTGAGTTACACTACACTGGTGTGCAAAAATTAAGGACGAGACGGTTTTTTCAATATAACTTTGTACGAAAGCTTTCCAAATCAACACATTTAATACCGTAATATCCCCAATACGTAAGGACATGAGTAATGTAAGCAACACTTACTAAAAGAGAAATCAGAGGGATAAAAAGAAGCTTTATTGAAAAAGTAGCATGGAGCGCAATGCGACTGAAGGCCGAAACATCCCTGTGATGGGTGTCTAGCAAGAAACATCCGGTCTTTATTAGGGCATATGATCTCCCCTGACTGCTAGGCAGATTTCACAGCGTCTGCCCATGCTGAGAATGGAGGTGTCAATGAGTTGTTGAGGCATTGCTGCCCATTCGTCTTGCAGCGCCAATCGAAGCTCCGGAATCGTTATTGGTGGTAAGGTACGAGCTGCCAAGCGTCTGCCTAGGAACTCCCATGCATGCTCGATGGGATTGAGATCCGGAGATCGTGCCGGCCCATCCATACGTTCAATATCCTCATTCTCTAAGAGCTGTTCGGCAGCTACTGTGCGATGACATGGTGCATTGTCGTCCATGAAAAGGAACTGCGGACCCATAGCGCCTCTAAAAAGACGCACATATGGAAGAAGAATCTCGTTACAATAACGGGTCCCGTTGAATGAACCTGCGTCGAAGATGTGATGGTCTGTACGACTACCAAGCATGATGCCTCCCCAAACGAGAACACCGCCACCTCCATACCTGTCCCTTTCAATGATGTTCGAGGGATGATTGCGGCTTCCTCGCTCTCTCCAGATGAGTATGCGATGAGAATCGCTACTCAGACTGAGTCTGCTCTCATCTGTAAAGAGTACTCGTCCCCATTCATTGTCTCTCCAATTCCGGTGTTCTCGGCACCACAGAGAACGCCTTCTCCGATGGGCAGGCTTTAGAGGTACACACCGTACAGGGCGTCGTGCAAACAGACCACCACCGTGCAGTCTTCTGGCCACGGTAAAACGCGATATCGGTCGTCCAGTCGCCTGTGTCGTGTGTCTAGCGATTTCTCCCGCTGTCTGCCGCCTGTTTTTTCTGGCATGTAAGGCGATATACCGGTCATCTGCGGGTGTGGTTCCTCGTGGACGACTACTACTAAACCCCGGATAGCTGTTCCTGTAGTTTGAAATTGTCTCCAAAGTCGTGAAACGATGCTGTGAGCAATTCCGAACTCTGCAGCCACACTTGTTACCCTGCGGCCTTCCTCCAACTTCCCAATGATTCGACCTCGGGTAAAAGCATCCAGATGTCGTCTAACAGATTGATTATTCGCCATTTCTCGCTGAGGCAGCAACTCGGTGTGATTTTTAACAGCTATACGGCGTGCAATCTCTTTGCCAGAAATACTGATCTTACACCGACAACATGCTTTATACTACTATACCCATTATACCCATTACCTTTATACCCATTACGTCTACCTGTATATCTGCGCATGTGCTACCGTACATCACCTTACTTAATCTCCTGATTTGGTCTTTCTGTCCGCTCTGCCTCTTTGTTCAGCTGATATGCTAATTTTTGCTTAATTTTTGCACACCAGTGTATTTCATAGCTACATTGCGAATGATTTTTTTTAGCTCAATCCAAAATGAATCCACTTGATCTTTGCACAATGATATATTTTAAATTATTTATAAGCATCTTCAACGAAGTTGCAAAAATAAAGTATAAAACCAATTTGTTGATAATTCTTTTGCAGGGAACTTAGAAGAAAGGTTAGTCACTATACAGATTTTTGAAAAAGCATTTAGAATAATTAAATTTACCTGCAGACTCGAAACTCAATTATCAATTTACATTAGAAAGTTTACGTTAACTTGTAAAACATTCTGAGACGATTATGTTTCTTATAACTCATTCAGCGTGCATGAGATGGATGCTTCCCATAGAATTTAAGGAAATTTCTAATGCTCAGTGGCTGTCGACTTAAGTGAATGTTGTACTGTGTTTGAGTAAAAAGTGGTGTTTCAGATCTAATCGACGGAACTACAGCACCTGCCAGAAAAAATTCAAGGAAAACTCTGCAAGAACAAATTTGAGAGAAATTTTCTATTAAAAGAAAATTATTAATGTATTTTCTTCTTAGAAGTGTTACACGTTACATTTTTGTTACAATGAAATTTATTATACGAACTGATGCATTGATTTCCGTTTGTTTTAATGCACTTATAAATTAAGCGTGCCTAGAAAATCCAAGCGTCGGTGATGACTGATTCTCGCCGGTCTCTTTTTAATCTGATTTTCGCCTATTGTTATATTTTCTAAGAACAATATTTTCAATAAAGATGTCGATTGAGTGAAATCAGAAGATTAAAGGAGCACATCTCAAGGTGAAATGCATGTAAGAAAAAAAAAGCAAAGTTTCAAATGTGCATTTTATTGCGGAAGAAATTCTTGCTCCGGTACAAATCATGCATCGTTGACCTGGCTCTTAAATTTCAAGAATCCAGAATCTAATAGCCAAGTAGCCATGTGGATGTGGAGAATCCAAGAGTATGACATAAATATCCGTCATCGGAAGGGATCATCACATGGAAAGGTCGATGCCTTGTCTAGAAGACCCTGCCCAGAAAACGGCCGATGTTTTTCGAGGGTCGAAGCGAAATAGGAGCTGCTTAACCCGGTTGTACGTTAAGTTACGAATTTAACATCGCGTGACCGAGACCAATGGAGGGATGAAGAAGTCAAGAAAGACAAGCTGGAAGCAAGCGGCATTAAACTCATAATCGATTTAATGGAATCTTTAAATATAATACCTACTAGGCAGCACATTTCTATCTAAAAACCTTTTAAAAAATCTATGATTCAGAGTACTTATTGTTTTATTTCTCATTTTGCAGTTTGTTTTCCCCCTTTGAACGAAAAAAAAAAAGGAATATGTGCAAAATAGAGGTTTTTTTTAAAATGATTTTTAATAATATATATATATATAATAAAACGATATTGCGCTCTCTGGAACTCACTCCATATTGAAAATGGTGTTTTGTACCGGAAATTTGAGTTAGATGATGGGAAGGCATACCGATGCGGCTGATGCTTCCAAGATCCCGGATCACTAACGTGTTTACAAATTGCATAGCAGTCTAACAGGAGGTCACTTCGGAATAATAAAAACTTTGTACATAGTTCGAAAACCGTTCTATTGGAGTAATACAAGGGCTGACGAGCAAAATGGGTGTCTATCACGCAGTATGCGCGCAGGTCGGAAAGGACCATTGAAACGCAGCCGAGGGAAGCGGCAACGTTACAGTGTAGTAGCGCCTTTTGAACACATTTGTCTCTGACATCCTGGGAATTCTGCCACGAATAGCTGATGACAACAAATGCATCATCTTTGTCATTGATTTCCTCTCCAAGTGGCCTGGAGTGTATCGAATTCCTTATCTAAAGGCTGCCACTGTAGTTTCAAGTGACGACTGACTCCACTCTGTAATGCTGGGAAAACGTGGTACGACTATTTTTGTGGAATATTCCAGAAATCTGAAGTTTTTCTTTTGATAACATAAACTTATATGTAGAACTATAAATGTCCGTTTCACTTTTCAAATTGTTGCCACCAAATATTATTGCCATGAATTATATTTGAAGAAATTAAATAAGGAAGGCCCTGCATGAATTTCTGTATGTTCTGACACTGAAAAAACAAAGGTATCTAGAACCATAGAATTTTGAATAGCGTAGACTTTCCTCTGAATATGGGCACGTGGAAGCCCGAATTTAGAAATTGTTTTATTGTCAATTTCACATTTTGTAATTTATTCTTTGAAATTTAAGTCGAGATATGTGTTTTTAGTTTAGTTCAAAAATTTGAAATCGAACTTTTGGAAGCAAGCTTTGCTTCAAAGAAGTAATAAATTTAAATTCAAATATAATCCAATCACGTACCTAATATGAATTACTAATTCAAAATTGATGATTACCAGTTTTTTCATCCCCTTCCGTAGTATAAATTCTGAAAATTTAGCACCCCGAAATAGTAGTAGTAAAGGTTTCATAATTAGTGACTGTTGTTGCATTTTCCTGTTTTAAAGATGAAAATCTTTCAACGATGTGTTTAGCACTGAAATAAATTTAGGAACTTAATAAAAGTGGTTATTATTTTAAGTAGCTGGCTGCTGTATATCGCCTATTGCCTTTAGAGTGGTCAAGCTTTTATAAACTGTGGGAATGAATATTGTTCTCGTAAAAATATGTGAATCGAATATTGCGTCTTCAGAATTTCTTTATCCAACAATAAAAATATGTTGAACCCGGCCACGTCTGTTTGGAAATTCAGCAATCCATTTACGCAATAAAGCCTTCACGGTTATTACAATGGAAAGAACCATTGCCAACGCATTGCAGCTATTCCTAAATTATTAATGGATATTTTCTCACATACCTATTTCCAAACGGATATTATATCACATTCCCAAACGTGTATTTTATCTAATATCCGTTTATTAAATTTAACAACGGGTTCCGCTTAAAATTCAGAAAGAAAGTCGGAAATAATAAAATAAAGTTTTCCTCTTTATATCTCAAATGAAATCATTTCCATTGTAGTGATGATTTCAGAAGATTTCAGATATTTTCGCCTTTAGAATAAAGGGTTAAAGCGATGCATTATAATTACAATTTTTCTCGAATTAATAATCCTACCCGGTTTAGAATAAATATTTCCTAATTAGGTGAAGCTATTATTAAAAAATGATAAGATATTTTCTGGTTATAGAAAATTATATTTATAATTACGGTTTTCAAAGAAAAGAGTATGATCAAATATATCAAATTTCCCATGCTTTTGAAGAGAAACATCCAGCGGAATTAAAATTTCCGTTATACTACCACAAAGAGATGCAGAATGTCATTTTACAAAGGTGTCATGCAAGAGTATAAAGTACTCCCTAAAGTACTGAAAGGAAATAAATTAGTACCGTATTTAATTTATGTGCAGATAAATTCACAAAGATGCATTTATAATTAGGTCATCTATCAGGATCGATCGACATTTATTATGGAATTTTTAAAATTTCAAAGAAAGAATTAAACACATTATTAGGACTTCACATGAGATGAATCTTTTTTTTTACACTGTGAGCAACAAGTTAAAATTGACATACATTTTATTTTTTAGTAGATAATGTTATAACTGGAGTCTATTGTTTTGTTACTACATTTCGGAAAAGAACTAAATATACACCTCATACATAAAAAATATAATTCTTTTCTATGCCTCCAAGCGTTTCACAAATTCCATATGCGCCATAATATGCATATCAACTTACTCGAAAACATTTTTTTTTTTTGAGTTTCTCAGATGCAAGATCTTAGATAGTGAATCGAATATTCAGATATATGACAGATCTGAATAATGTCCTATTGCTCGAGACATAAAACATACAAAATAGATCGCATAACAAGATGATGTTGTGCTACGTTCTGTGAACTCAAGTGAAGATCAAACTAATTTCTCGGCCATTAAATAAATATTCGTGTAGAGTAAAATGTTTAGTACCAGTTGGTTTAGGTTCTGAATACACTACACGGAATTCCAACCATTTGGTAACCAGCACCATTTCCTCCGGAGTAAAATATATTTATAGAGGTGGAAGTAAAGATCTAGAATGTGAAATATTTATTGGATCGCTTAAAATTTCAGATGCCTAATTGTTCACCCTGATAAATGTGTGAAACGTAAGTCATTTAATTTTTTTTTGCTCTAAATTGTACTTTAATTTCATCCTCCGAAAGAATAATCACAAGTGTGAAAGAGGTGGCTAAACATAGAAGTACTCCTTCGCTCCATAATGTAACTGATAAGACTTTAGTTTGCAGAACACGATAACTAAGAACCTGTTAGCTGCATTTAGTTAACTGAGAATCTTTCATTTTTTGACTGCGGAGTATATGATTCCTTAAATACTGTTTTGTTCTAAGATGAACTGAGTATCTACGCATTCCTCTGTAAAGGAGAATTTCACCTTCTCTTTTTTTCCTTTGGACTGCAGGGTTTGATCTTGTTATATGAGTTGATATTTTTTGAATAAAATTTAAAGTCTTCCTTTCAACCTAAAATAAATATTTAAGTATAATAATAAACTTGATATTTCGATAAAGTAACAGTTTCTGTACTCAGATTTATGATTCCTTTAAGATAATTTCACAAACTTTTTAAAATACACTCGGTGCAAAAGCAGCTGCGGACGTCTTATGATATCCTAGTAATAGCCTGCTTCATTTCTCTTTTCGACCTTTCAACGTTCAAGCACTGCGTTTTGTGATGGGATTAGTCCTTTATTGTGATAGTACAGACGATTTAAAAGATTACTTTATTCCCCTTATGAAATATCTTATTGCCTTGGTATTTTTCAATTGAAGAACTGCTGAGGACTGTAATGAGGGGATAGGAATCGAGGTTATAATTATTTTTCCACTTCTCGCAGTATATACCTGATTGAAAAGAAACTTTTCCAAGTGTGGAGAAGAAACAAAATTAAAGGAAAAGTTTTAATTTGTTTCTTATGTCCACTAAAAGTGTGCAGATACGAGAATTTTTTCCTTTGATGGTAAAGGTCCCTCCCGAATGACAGCAAATCTTTTGCTTGGATTCGAACTAAATTTAGGCGTAGGAAAAGTATGTAGATGAAAGTATGTAGATGTAAGTATGTAGATGTGATTTAAAGTATGCAGTATGTAGATGACACAATAATTGTTATGTCATGAATCCACAAATTGAACCTAAGGAACCAAAACGAGCCTAAGGAAATCCCACGCCAAATTTCATTTCTACCATCACCAACACCAAAATAACCAAAACTAAAAAAACAACACACACAAAAAAAAGAAAAAAAATTGAAAGGTTTTCAGATTTTAAATTACGTCCAAACATGAGTTTTTTTCAACATTTTGCGTGTTACCTTTATTTGTTAAATTCCATGTCTCTTCGCACTTAAACCATAAAATTCAGTTCATAAATAATGATAGGATAATATGATAAAATAATTTTAAATTGAACATATCTTTAGAATTCCCTACGCAGTTTCACACGCTGGAGATAAAAAATGCTTTTTTCGGTAAGCGTTGCCATTTCTCGCTTTGAACTCGTTTAGTTTTTTAATTAAAATTCGTTAAAGTGTTGCAAAATATGAAATCGATAACAAAACAAATTTCAAATTCAAATTAGGTCTTCCATATGCCCATACTCTATGGAAGATTACGTTATTCAAATTTTGATGGCTCTAGGTACCGTTGTTTTATCAAAACGCAAGAAACATACATTTATTTATGGAGATTCTTCATTATTTAATTTCTTCAAATATAATACAGGGCGATAATATTTGGTGGTAACGATTTGAAACGTGATACAGTATTTTAAAGGTTTTGACGCAAAATCTGAAAACGAAAACAATAGGGAAAATTCGCCATTTGGACTTACACAGATCAATAATAACCGCACACCAGCCGCCGCTCTTAACGCTAGTAATATACCTTCTGGAGTCTCAACTCCAGTGTTGTAACAGGAGAACAACATGTTCCTCTCCCCTCTTTTATAAATTTATCGGTACCCGAAGAACGAAATTTTATTCTAAATTGTAACGATATTCTTTCGGGAATCATACAAATTTCTAATTAGTCTGGTTTTGACCAGAGAGTGCTGTTGTATCTCTCAAAGCTGCTCTGCCACATCTTCGAGTGGCTCACTCTGGTGCTGACACAGCCTACTATAACTCTAAGAACTATATTACGCTCCAATTTTACGATTCCCCTCAGCATGAAGATTCAATACTTTTAACGACGTTGTAAAACTCTGTTTATGGAATACCAATGATATCATACCTAATCTTAGCGAATTCAGAGAAAAATCTGTATGAAAAGTGTTTTCACCCTATTCTTATGCAAGAGACCAAACTCCAGCCAGGGACAGTTCTCATGCTTGCAAATTACAATTTTTCTTCATGACAGGCAAACTGTCAGTCGGCTGGAAATGTATCATTGTAGCACATGTATCTATATTAAAGACCATACTCTTCACAGAAGGATGGATACACTGAGTCTGAACAAACCCGAAGCTACTATATCGAACTTTTTTTCCAAATTCAACTTCAGTAATTGGGATCTCTTCCACATACGGGAAAAGGTTTTAAAATCCCTGAGGAAGATTTTAACAAACTGCTCCAAACTCCCAACAATATCATTATTGCTGGTGATTTAAATTTTCATAATCAGTTTTGGTGTTATAAAAATTCGAAATTCGTCTTATTTTCCAGAATGGGATGAAACCATCATGCGACCAGTTCTTCTAATCACAATATTCAAAATATATATAGTCTCTAAGGCAGGGATGTCAAACTCATAGGTACACTTGGGCCAAACAAACAAGGTTTAAATTTAGGCGGGCAAAAAAAAAAAAAAAAAAAAAAAAAAAAAAAATTCAATATTCATAGAATCGTAGATTTATTTCGAATAATACAATAATAAACATATATATATATATATTTATATAGAAAAGAGAAAGAAAAATTTAATGTTTACGTCCTGATAAAACGAGCCTAAGGAAATCCCATCTCTTCTCTGCTATTATCTTTCCATCTCTTCTCTGCTATTATCTTTCCTATTTCGGGAGAAATTTTGTTTGCAGTGATAACTTTCAACGCTGACCCAAGGTGAGCATCATTAATACGGTTTCTAATAGGAGACTTATTACCTTTCATGACTGAAAATAACTGCTCGCACCGATAAGTGCTACCAAACATGGAAATAATTTCATATGCGAATTTTCGAGTATTTTCAAACCTGGCTGGTAAATATTTGTAAAATTCAGGCACGCCCACTTCAATGAATTTTGCTTTCAAATTTGAGTTGCATTGAATCTCGATCACCTCCATTTACACATGGCTGGGTAGTGAGTCAATACTTATTGAGAAAATCGAAGAAAACAAAAAAAAAAAAAAAAAATTGTCTTCGAGGGAACTAAAATCATTAAACCTCGTTTCAAATTCAGTTGTTAAATTTGCAATTTTTTCTGCGTATTTTTGATACGAACAAGTATCATTTAACTTGATTTGTTCATGCTGCACGTCGGGAAGTGCGTCAAATCTTCATTTTTAAGTTGTTTTTCCCAAAGAACTAGTTGACATTTGCATGCTTTAATTATGTCAAACATGTTCGTAATGATATGATCTTTTCCTTGTAACTATAAATTTAAATCGGTTAAGTGTTTGGTTATATCAACCAAGAAAGATAAATCTTGTATCCATATTGGATCGTACAAGTTCTGAGTGCACGTGTCTCCCAAAAGCCGAAGGTAGCTGAACGCAAGCTACTCACACGCATTTGTAATTTAAGTAGTGTGTGTGTCAGCTCGCTGTGAGTAATCTAACAACACTGAATAAATTATCGTTAATTACTTAGCAGTAAACATTTTATTTTTTTCTTCGTCGACATATAATTTTATTATTATAATTTGCCAATATATTGGCCGGGCCGCAAAAATATTTGTTGTGGGCCGTATGCGGCCCGCGGGCCGCGAGTTTGACATCCTTGCTCTAACGGCTAGTGGCAACAATCTTAGGCGTGAATTTGACGGATAATGCAAGCAGAAAACACTGATTCCGTTCTTTTTGTAGATGCAGTGGTAGCTCCCACAGACACGAAAAGCCGAGTTTTATTGTTAACAGTCTCCAAACCCAATTAGCACTCCGTAGCGAAGATACTATATTTCGCGAACAACACTTATACCTCCCCACAAGATGTCGAACGTTTCTTAAACCCATCTTTCAAGAGACTAAAAGTTAACTTCGCTTTTTGAGGTTAGCACTTATATTGCTAAACCACAAGCCTAAATATGCTCCTTGACTGAACTCTACCTCCAATCGTATGATCAAAAACGTTAAGTCCAAATTTGTTTTTTCCTATAATAATGGTAATTACTAATTAACTGTATGTACACATTAGCAATGAACATTATTATTTCCATAATAATGTTCATTGCTAATTAATTACATCGCTATATTTAAAAAAACAGAAATGTGAATTAATATTGACTATTCAACACCTGAGCAGTACCATTCAAACCCTCAAAATTAACTAGCTCTTATCTTAGTTATCAAATGCAATACGAATTTACGTTTCCTGAACACATGAATGTTTTCCTCCGAAACACAAATAGCAATATTAATAAAAAGTTTGGATTCGAAAAAAAAATACTATGCGACTCACCAGCTTCTACGAACAGTGGAATGCATTCAAGTAGGCTTCAGCAATAAAATGCTTTAAGTTTTAATTTTTGTATATACTATATATACATAAGATGTAAGAAATATAATTTATGTATTAATATAATACCGAAGGAGAAGCGAGCTCGCTCTGTTTGGTGAATGAAAAACTGGCAAAATTATTTTTAATTTATGCTTTCTTACTTTGGATGAGTAATGTGAATTTGAATTTTTGCGACTAAGTTTTAATTCCAAGAATTAAACAATTTCATAATCAAATTTAAGCCAAGTTTGCTGACCACCAGTTTTTTCATACTATCTTGCGGTATAAGGATTTTTAAATGAGCTTTTGATGACACACGTGGATTGTAACGTTGTTCTTTTTTGAATAAAACTGCTTTGTTTCTTTGAATCAAAGTGGTGATTTCGAAAATGTGTCAGCTGACAGTTTGCTTTCTATCTAGGTTGGTTTTAGAATGATTTTGGCTGCTAAACGTATTCACGTTGCGTTTTGTCACTTTGATTTGCAACGTGAGTGATGTCAATTCCACGGAAACTGTAAGAAAAACAAAAATCTCTAACCGTAACATTTTCCTAAACAAATATGCTTAAACCAGCACGGTTCTTCAATTAACAAACAATCCAACCAGCTGTGCATAATGAAATTAATTCTTGATTCGAAGTCGACCTAATTGATGTACAGTATAATCCTGATTGTGATATGAAATTGATGTTAATATATAAAGATCATCTTGCAAAATTAGTCCTACTCCGAAGTCTGCACGATAAAGCTGATGAAGTAACATATCGCCTTCTGGGTATTTTCACAATTGTTAGAGCCCCGAACATTCTCCATTCCGACAATGAAGGGAATTTTGCAATCAGCTCATAAAGAGTTTATGTGAAATGCGGAGTGATATAAAAATAGTTCAGTTTAAGTCAAGACACAGTCAATAGCAAGGTTCTGTCGAACGGGCGAACGAAGACGTTGAAAGCATGTGGCCAACATGGATGTAAACAAATAAGACATAAAACTGGTCGAAGGATTAAAATTTGTTCAATCAATGAAATACAAAGCATATCACAAGGGAATCAAATTTTCACATTATAAAGCTATGTTTGGTTGTCCTATGAAGCCGAGACTTGCTAACTCAGTTTTGCCATGTCACTTGAATAGTAACATGGCCACTGAAGAGTACGTAAAAAGTTATAAATATTAATAATGAATGCAGGGTTAATACAGAAGACAAAGACACTAATCTCGAATGAACAATTGATTTAGAATCGCAAGATAATTATAATAACACATGTGAAAAAGAATCATGCATAACGATGGAAGTAGATACTGAAGTTCAAATTCTAAAAAGAAAGAAAGAAACAGATGTATGCTCTGACAAAACGAGTGCGATTATCAGCAAAGCTCAAAATTTGAAAGTGTTTCGAATGACATCTAAGGAAGGACTTCAGAAGCAGGTAAAAAAGATGAAGATTGCAGCTACTAAAATATTTCCGAAACGTAGTGTAGGATAAAATGTTGAAATAAAATTACCTGATATTTATAGATCGAAAATGGATTCAAAATTAGTAACAGCCATTATTAGAGATATTAAAGATGATGAATTTTATGTTCTTCATACTACGCTTGATAAATTAAAATCGTTGTATGAAAGAAACCAGGTTAACTTTTGAAAAGAAAATGTTTCCAACATCGAAGAAGTTGGTAAAGGTGAAATAAGTGTACATGAAGTAGTAAAAATCTTTCTTTAATTGGGGGCGGGGGGGCAAGAACTCAGAAAATGCAACGGTTCAAAGAAGTGTACTACGAAGATGTGTTTCTGCAAATCAGCTGATCTACTTGGTAATTCAAAATGCCACAACAATCAACTTTGTTGTAACAGGTAGTAAGAAGTATTAGATGTATTCAAGAAAAACATACTACATTTTTCTTATCTTTTAACTTTCGTAATTTTTAGTTTTATTTCTTTTCTGAGCTATCAATTAAATGTTTTAACTGTTGCCAAAATTATTTTTAAAAATTATTCAAATCTCTTCAGTTGTTATCAAGTGAATTGTACATTAGTTCAGCTTTTTCACATGGGATCTTATTTGTGAAATGGCAAAATATTGTATTTTTTTATTTCTTGTAACTGTTTGAAAGATAATTGTAGGACAGTTTTATCAATATAACCTTAAATCAGATCTTATTTTGAACACTTTTGCAATTTATGCTAACAATTCAAAAATTGAAGTGTTTTCCAACCTTTTCGGGACACACTGTATACAATATATCTGAGAATAGAAAATCCTATCATAAGTAATCCCTCGTTTCGGTCTTTTACCGGAAGGCGTTGGTTACTCCTTGGCTTTATCGCAAAGGCTCGGTAAAAGGCCGAAATGGAATAATATTAAAGCCTACTTCGGACTAAGCCACAGGTAAATGCTATGTTTTAGACCTAGGAAAACTTCTTCTGGTTTTTACCGTAATATAATATTCGTAGAAGCTCACCAGCTCACCAGTCGTACACCGTTGTTTTTAGAATCCAAATCTTTCATCAATAACGATATTTTGGTTCAGAAGTCATTCAGACATTCAAGCAGTACGAATCTTTGATAACGAACATAGGAGGCTCATAGGTCTATAATTTTGAAGGTTTGGGATTTTTTGACTTGCCATGTTTTGGAACAGACACATTTAGAGCACGTTTCTAGCTTTCCGGAAACTAAAAATGTAATAGCATAAAGTTAATTAGCAATTTTATGAAAACAAGAAAATTTAGTGGTAAGTCTTTTAAACATACCAACTTGAATTTAGAGGTCCACATAAGTGGACCTTCGATTTTGAGTAGCTGGTTAGATTCCAGTATCATTTACTCAATTGCAACCTGATCAGCATGTCTGTGAATTTTTCAGCTTTTAAGTTTTAAGAAGGATAGCAGCAGATGTGCGTGTTTTTGAAAAAAAAAAAATCAAAGCAACAAGCAGATTGTATTGAAAAAATGGCGTTGTCGCAAAACCTTCGAAAACACGAGTAATAATTAATTAACTAACAATTTATTTATAATTTAAAAGTGAATATATAGAAAGACTTAGGTTACAGCTTTTATTTAACGTGTTTTTTTTTTTTTTTTTTTTTTTTTTTTTTTTTTTTTTTTTGGTTAAAGTGATTTTTTATTGCACTGTATGGAAATGTAAAATGTATATGGGTCCACATACGTGTACCCGCTAGATACCGTTAGATAAATTAGGCTAACCTGTTAAATTTTGGGGGGATATTTCTGAATGTCAGTTGCTGTTCTTGAAGTTTATGTTCCCGAAACAGTCCATTGATGACATAAATGATTACACAGAACTAGTATTTATTTGTAATGAAAAACAAAGTATATTTTATAGATTTTTTGGATCCTTTCTTACCTCCTTTTTTAATTAAAATGCAATTTTTATAATCTTGGCGTTTTATTCTCCATATTTCTGGACCCTTCAGAATAAAGGGAGTCCATAGCTATTGTTGAGCTAATTTAGTATTTTTAATATAATTTATTTTTTGTAATTACTTTGTTCTTTCATGATATCAGTTGTAACTTATATCATTTACAAACTAAAATTAAGTTTTCATAACAAATAGGAGCAAACGGTGTAATAGATGGTTTTCAATGCAGTTCTGTGAACGTAAGATATAATATATTTTACTTTAGATTTTTTAACTCCTGAAAACATAAAATGTCTTCTGCAAAAAACATATTTGTCAGAAATTTCTGATAACAGTGATGATGAGTGGCCTACCTCTGTCAACAGGGAAGATAGTGTCTCTTCAGAATCGCGTTTAGATGATGAGAATACAAGTGAAAATGTCTCAACTTCGTTTAGCATTGGAAATAAATTTAAAGAGTTTATAGAAGAAAAAATGTACAATATTTAATACAATGTAATGCATGCACAAGCAATATACTTTTGGATCATATTTTTAAATAATTTCAAGCTTAGAGAAATGTACAAATTAATCAGTATAGCTACTAAAAGTCAAGCCTACTGAAAGACAATAATTATTTAATATTTTGAAAAGAAATAAAACTGCTATTTTAAATATACTTTCCTGAATCTAATTTTTATGATGCCAGGTACGTTATTATTATTATTATTGCAGAATGACCGAGAAATTTTTATGCTTGCAGGGTGACTTTGAGAATGCCCTACAGTATCTTTCACCATCGGCTTCGTTTTTTGAATACCTGAGGGCTGAATGTTTTGAAGAAAAGAGCTGCCCAAACTAATTTATATTCCACTCAGTTCTCCAAACATTAATCTGCAATGAAAATGCAAATAAAATAATTCGACTTGTTCTCCATATTTGGATCGGCACACTGAAATTTCTCTCAATCAAAATTGTATTTGTCAAGAGACTTATCGATAGAATGTTTCCTTGAAACCTTGCAAGAGACTATTCACTTTACGCCAAAATCTGCATTTTTCAGTTAATTTAGTATCCTGCTATCACAAGCAAAATAATCTCACAGGTGCTAAATCTATCATGGAATATCGCTTGCTAGTCCCATCAGCGTTGTGCAGATATGAAAGACATCTAATCACTAATAGATGAAGGCTCAAGACATCCTTCAAGCTCCAATGTGGAAGAACACCTCAAGAAGCAGAGGAACGTAATTGCTCAACCAGGTAAAAGATTTGTGTCTGTATGGTGTAAATAACGTACCAAAATTCCTGCATGACAAAAATGCATCCAAATGTAGAATTCTTGGCTGTACATCAAAACAAGGGTCTTCTGTACCAAACGTAGAGTACATTTATGTGTTTTAAAAATAATTGTTAAAAATAATTGTGTTGAAGTTTCATACAGAATAATGTGTTGCTAAAGATAAAATAATAGTTAAATTTCCTTAAAATATAATAAATTTTATAAATTAGGATGTTGTTTTGAATTTCCTTTGGGTATCACATTTTATTTCATATTTTAATCTAATGGATGCTTTAAATATTAAAATTTATAATTATTAGAATATGAGATTATTTACTTATTTGTATCCAGAGGTACACATATGAGTACCTCTGGATACAAATACATATATGTGTACCTAAATATTTTGCTCCCCAAATATACATGTACAAAAAAAAAAAAAAAAAAAAAAAAAAAAAAAAACCTGTTTGTTTTCCATCTATAGACAGAAAGAAAGCATATAAACTTCGATAATATTTTAAAAATAACTTCGGGTAAGAAGAACGTAAGTGAGAGTCGTGGTAAATAAAGAGATATTACAGATTGAGCGTTTAAGTCCAAGATGTTTAATTCCGCAAAGGCGACGAAGATTTGCTTATATTTAGCTTTGAAAATCTAAAATTCTATGATTCTAGGCTGCCCTGGAAGAGACAGATGGCCATCTTAAGTAATAATACGTAAATAATTCCTAACGTGTCTGTATTTTGTTTCCTTCACCGTAGAAATTTGGTAACATTTTATGGCTTCTGTTATTAGTGTATTTGGAATGTTGCCTAAAATTGTTCCACTTGCTGGTTAAATTAGCTGCTTTGATTAGAACTTTTAGCATTAACGGAAGTCATGAGGATATAATAACCTGTTAAATTTGCTAAGCGGTCAATGTCCTTATAACGTGTTTCGTTTATTTCTCAAGTAACTCCTTATCACCATCAATGATACGGATCATAACATATTCATATTAAACCAATCAGCTTCGAGAAAGGTTTTCCCAGTCCTGCGGGACCAACATCCCTTTTACTCGCATAACCCTTTGCAGCATGGTGGGTCAATATATGTCCCACCTAGTTAATATTTATTTCCTCACTTAGCAATTTCCGTTAGAAATTTTCTAATCTTTTAAAAATAATCTATTTTAGTTATTACTTTTTTTCAGTAGATGTTACTACTATACCAGGGCTTAAGTTTATAAGCAAAAAATATTCAAAATAGGATCAAAAGAGTGATATCCATGCACCTCGCATTTTTCAATATTTTAAAAGTTTTGGTATACAATTTATGATATGTATGATTCTTTTTAATATTCAAAGGTATTTTATTTTCAAAAATCTTAATTGGATCCAATATTTTATAACAGTAATTTTGCAGTTGAAATAAGTGGGTTAAAATTTGTCTCACCACACACTTGAATTTCCGCTCAATAGATGGCAGCACTCACGATTATTTTTCCTTTCTTTTTTGCATCTACTTTTTTCGCGATTGCGCGTGCTTTTACATCCGTTGTACGCTCTGATGTGCTAAAATGTCTAGAAAAAAGTTAACAACTCAGGAAGCTTTGGATCTTTTTGCTGAATTGCCATCCGATTGCGACTCAAATGCTTCATATGTCAGTTCTGATTCAGATGAAATTGAAATCCAAGATAGTTGATTCCAAGATAGATGATTCCAAGATAGATGAATCCAAGATAGTTGATTCCAAGATAGATGATTCCAAGATAGATGAATCAAGATAGATGATTGAAATCCAAGATAGATAACTGAGGTTGAAGTTATTGCTGAAGAAGAAAGGGAAGTAGTTATAATTTGTTTCGCTTTTTAAAGACACAGACCCATCTATGCATGTGGGCACTGTAAATATGAATTGGAAGTATCTACCCAAAAATTTAAAAGACAAATTTATGTCAAGAGAATATATAGACTTTTCAGTTAGTGATGATTCAATTTATTGCATAAAATGGAAGGATAAAAGATCCGTTTCTGTCCTGTCTTGCTTGGAAAAGGCAACTGAAATGAAAGAAATTAATAGAAAAGAACGAGATGGAAAGACAAAAAAAAAGTACTGTGTCCAAACAGCATTATTTCATACAATAAGAATATGGGATATGTCGACTGATTGATCAACTGAAAGGACTATATGAAACAGACCGCAAAAGCAAGAAATGGTGGCACATGATTTTTTTTTTTTACTTTTTAGATGCGACTACAGTAAACGCATTTATTCTATTTAAGTTTGTTCGAGAACCCGATCATGATGTAAAAACAATAAAAGATTTTCTTCTCTCAGTTATAGAAGGTCTAATGGCACTTGCAGGCAAGAAAGAGCTGAAAAGAAAACTGAAATCCCCAGTTGAAATAAAAACTAAAAACCTTTTCGTACAACCAGAAAAGAGACTAAAACATGTAAGTCACTCGCCAAAGAGAACCAGCAGGAGAAGATGTGCATATTGCAGCACATCGAAAGAAGAACGACGAACATTTTGGATGTGTGAAACATGTGAAGTGCCTCTATGCTTACAAAAGAATGAAACAACATGTTTTTCAAAGTTTCATGAAAAATGACTTTTTTTTCAATTTTTATCATATATAAATGTTTTTGAATGAAGTGTCAATTTTAATATTTTATTTAATATCATATGTACGAGTATCAAATTTAAATCTTAAAATAATATTCAAGAAAATATTTTCTTTTGTTCCTAAAATTTAAAAATATTAAAAATATATATGCAAAATGTGCATTTTGCAAAATTTTTCAAGTCATGCATAAATGCAATAAGTACAAAATGCATTTTAGTGTGTTTATTATGAATATTTTAAAATGCACGCTTTATTTTGTTTATTCATTCCACATATGATTTGTTTTTCCTGCTATACACCAATATGCTATAAGACATGTGCTAGTTGCATGGTGGGACAAACGGTATCCCACCTTCCACCGTAAAAAATAAAAGCGCAGAATTTTTTTCAAGCCTTAAAGGCACTTAAGTAAGTCCATCTGACTTATTCTAAGGCATTTTTTTAAAGATTAAAATATATTTTAAATATGCGTGTCGCAAAGGGATAAAGGAGAAACGCTGAGTAAGTAGTACATGACAATAATTTATGTTACTCTATTTATGACCAATTAGAATAGGTACAATCCACAAATTTAGTTACAGTAGATTTCCGATTAACGGAAAACGGCATCCACGGTTAGCTAAAGTCATAGTTATAAGAACTGAAGTTTAATAAGGCGAAGAAAGGAAGATTAATCTACATTATAATTAACAGATAATAATAAATAATACACCCACATTTTACATCAGTATACTTTGAAAAATAAGTTAATTTTTTACGTAAATTCATCATTCAAGAAAGAAATACCTTTCAAATTAGAAGAGAAAAATTTTGCTTACAATATTTTTATGTTTCGATCGGGTTCTATATGAAATGGAAAATGCAAAGGTACATATTTAATTTAAAGTTTGGATTTTTCCGGATTCAAATGGATAACGAATAACAGGTTTGGGTGGATGATTTTAGGCTATATACTGTTGTAATAACAACGCAACGACTGCCTTACCATCAAGCTTTACGTGAAATCTTTCTCCTTCGCTTGTCTGGCATTGCACACACTGTTCCAAATTTTTCTTTAAGTCGCTATTAACATGCTGTATTCCGGCTGTCCTGATATGGGTGCTTCTAAGAGCTCTGAAGGTGAACAAATGCATGAGCTGGCCAGTGCAGAAGGCTGATATGGGCACAAATTGTCCTGAAAAAAAATTTGTAAGAACAAGCTTTAACGTAAACAGTGTAAAAAATGTACAAAGTTTTCGTGTTTGGTTCTGTTTATAGTTATGGCATTGTACTCGATGTATGTCCTTGTGGAGAATATTCTAACGAAAAATGGCTCAAGAAAGTGGGGATAACCAGGAAAGCACTCATGCAGCCAGACCGAGTTACTAGCTTTCAACGACTTTACCGCTCGTTCGCTGGTGGCCTTTCGATTTGATAGGAAAAGAAATTATACGATGTAAAAGAGCAAAACAAAATAAGCAATGTTTTTGTATTAATAATACAGAGGAAAAGAAAAGAAAGACACGAATCTAGGCTTGTGTTTCACCTCAGTTACTTGGTTACTTAGAGTGAAACTTCAAACCAGCAACATTTCAGTTAATTTCATTTGAGCACGTGCGCCCACCTACCTAATGAAATCCATATACAGCCCTCGAGGAGGGACGTGAAATAGCTTAGTAAATGAAGGGGTCCAAAAATTCACAGCTTGATTTAAGAATCAAACGCACACTTTACATTACGCTTATAAGACCGATTTTGCTGTATGCAGTGGCTGCATGGGCAACTGCAAATAAGACGGAGAGAATAAAAATAAGTGTGCTACAGAATAAAATACTCAGAGCTATTACAGATACACCGTGGTTTGTGCGAAATCAACAAATTAATGATGACCTGAAAATTCCCTGCATTCATGATCAAATTCTTGTCAATGCGCATAATTTCTTTGCAAATATTCAAAATTCACCATACAGCGCCATTAAAGCACTTACAAACTATGATTCTACCTAAGAAAGTATCGTGGAAAGACCGCGATCTATCCACTACAATCCAAAGTGGTGGTTGTGTACATACTCTAAATATTTTTGCCATATCTACTAGTATTTAACCAAGAATTGTGTTTTGTGTTTATCTAGTATCAACTGTTTTTTGTGTCACTTTGGACTTTGTGTTTACCCAGAGTGGAACTGTTTTTGACAAAGCCTTAGGACTTGTGTTTCTTCATAAAATTGTTTAATTACTATATTTTTAATTACATTACGTGAATAGTTCCTAACATTAAGATTGCGTTATCATCTGTTGTAACTGCTGTTTTTAAACTCATTTTATATTTCGGCATTTTTGGTAGAAATTTTGCTTCATTTGTATAATTTGTAATGGGAATTTTTAACTCGTTTCTCAAAAAGCGAAGTTAATCTTCAAATGGAAGAGAAACCAGCGAAATCTGAATTTTTTTTTTTTTACACCAAATAATGTAATAGTAATCCTTCGAAGGATCACGAAGGCTGTAGAGTAAAGACCGCTTTTTGTTGCCCGATAAGCTGCCCATAGAAGATATTAGAACCCTGAAAAAACTTTCAAATGCCTTGGCATCTGTAGAATTTTGTACAAGCACTTGAAATATTACAAACTGTTATTGTATCACAACAAAACACAAATAAAAAAAATTTAAATTGTTATCAAATTTTACTGTAATTAAAAGAAATAAAAATAAATGTTCACTTAATATTAAAAATTAAGGAAAACCGCCTAGGTGGTGCGATATTTTTGTAAAAAAAGTGTATCAATCTAGATGATAAACAGAAAAAAATAGATCTGGAGGAAAATACACATCAGGGGGAGTCTGGTCTCCATATATTTCTCTGGATGGTTTGTCGTCACTGGCAGCTGCTTACACCAGCTGTGTTGTGAACAGATCATTATGAACATAGATCATATTATATGATTGGCAATATCCTAGAATGAAAAACATACGTAATATATATATATATATATATATATACTCGTATATTCATTATAAAAACTGTGTCAGTCACTTTCGACAGTTCTTCAAGACCATATTCCCTACCTTCAAATAGAAGAATCCATCGAAACTCCTAATTTAATTAAATAAACTTTAATAGAGTGACAACAGTTTTTAACTTAAAATACAAAAATTGATTTAGATGTTGAAACTTCGAGAACGTTCAAGAAATAAGGTAAAAGTGGAGACACCATTGTCCTCCTGTACTGCATGTTTGCTAATCAGATGAAAAGCGACGAGAGATAAAAGTCATACCGTGCAAAAAAGAAAAAATATAATATAAAATATAAAAAAGAAATTCAGCAGTCAAAATTAGATTACGAAGTTGCGATCTTTAAGATATATGAGAAGGAAAAGATCCGATCCAATCATCTTGTGGAATGATTTGGTAACTAAGAACTTCTGAAAAATTTGCATCATTACAGTTTTGAAGTCCAGTTTTGAAGAAACGCTTGCTTAGTTATTATGTATTCCACATAAATAATCGGTCGAGTTTCAAGTCATCGTTTATCAGTTCGTTTCTCTCATATTATTTTTGAATTTTTGAATTCTCTCATGAATTTTGTGGATTTCTGCATTTGAGTCCGACAGCCAGACTGCACAAACATACATAGAAGTGGCCTTGTAATACGTAGATGTAGTATTCACTTTTTTTTGAAGAACCGTGTAAAAAATTTCTCTAGGACTGTAGAAAGATGGCTGAAGATGGCAATCTTATGATGTACGAATAATTCTCTAACTGAAATGTGAGCATAAATATTAAAGTACGTTGCACATTATCTATCGAGCAATAACAAAAAAAAAAAAAAAAAAAAAAAAAAAGGAAAAGAGAAAAAAAGAGCATTTTCGTCGCACTACAGATTACAATAGATATTTTAATAACTATACCAGATTTTTAGAAAGAAATTTTAATTTATTAAAATGAATAACACATGCAGGATATGTATTTCACTGATTAATATTTAACGAAAGAGAAACAAACATACGCTGTTTACTGAAAGAAAAGCTGGGTAAATTTGTTCTTTGAGTTTTAAGTCAAAATATACATTTTCAGATTGAGTGAAACATATGAAAACGAATTTTAGAAACAAGCTTTGATTCGAAGAAATAATGGTATTTAAAATGAAATATAAACCAACACTAAATGCTTAGCAAATTTTATTGTCAAATTACTGACCACCAATTCTTTCGTCACATTCTGTAGTATAAAATTTTGGAAATCGCTTCTCTTACAGTAAAATCTGGTAATGTACAGGAATTTTCATTAATATAACTGCATTGTCTCCTTGAGGCAAAGTGGTGGCTTTAAAGTATATGTTAGATATTTGTTGTTTAGATTTTACTTCGCTGCCCAATGCGTTTCTGGTTTTTTTCGGAACTTTGATTTGTGTTATAAGTGAAGACACTACACTTAACTTAGAGTTTGGAGACAGTTTAAGAAAATTTAAAAACTTATCTCGACTTTTCTGCCCTCTAAAAAATAGGTGTGCTTAAACCAACATGGAGTTTCAATTGACATACAACTAGCAATTCAAGAGTTTTGGAAGCCTTTTACGAAAAATGAAGTTAAGCTAGACATAAAACAGAGCTTCGTTTCATTCAGGAATTTATTTAATGCTAAATGGAGTGATTAATCAATAAATTCTCTTTTATAGCACTACAGATTATTATTCAACTCTTCCAAGTATAAATTGGGATTTGAAATAGAATTTTATATATTTACTTTGCGTGCCAAATTTACCATTTTATTTGAGAAATGCTAATTTTTATTGAAATGATGATTGGCAATGCCAAGAATCTTCAATAGTATTCAAATTTTCTAGACTAGCACTTCAAATAAAGCTAAAAGCAAGCATATATATTTTACACAAAATTTACCTCTCGACATCACTTTCAACATCAAATATTCTCGAAATCTTTAACCAGGGGAGAAAATGTCTCATATGCCAAAAAATAATAGCTTAGATTTCAGAGTATTTCATTTGCTGTAGAAAGACACGGTTTTATTTTTTGAAATAAATCAAACGGTTAGTCGGAATATTTAAGTAACTGTGCTAGCAATGGCTGTGTATACAAAAGGAATTAAACGAATGTTTAATTCATTTTATATACTTACTTAATAATAGCAAATTATTTAATTTAACATTTTTTGTAATGAGTGAAAACTAAATATAACTACAAAAATACTAAAACAAATAGAAAGGAAACCGTATTTTTCCAGTTCCAATACTAATAATGTCCGAGTTAGGACTAATTTCTTTCAATTAAGTGATAATTTTAGTTTTTTTGGTGTGTAATAGTTATGAACAATTAAATTCTTCAGCTTTTGGACAGTTTAATATTTTTTGACTCGCAAGACATTAAAAATAGCAATACAGTATAACAGTTTTCTTCAAATATATAAGTAATCACGAATTAAAAATTACATTTAGGGCATAACATTACTTTTTAGAACTTTGAGACATTTGCGTAATTAAAATGGGCTTTTCATTTAGAGCATTTAACAAGGTTCAATATTTGAAGTCGAAGCTTTATCACTTGTACACTATACAGAAATAACTAGTTCAGTGTCGTGTTGCCAGACTCTTAACAGCTGCTTAACTATATATTATCAAAATGGACATTAATTTAGATTACAGCTCCGCTATATTGTAAGTTAATAATTGCGAATTGTAAGATCTTGGATCATATGAGCCCAGTTTCCTATACAGGGTGATTCTAAATTGTTACAAATTAAGAATAATATTACTAAGTGAATATTATCAACCTACTCCAACGGCAACGCTGAATGCCGAGATTAGCATGAAACGTTCATGCTGTGTTCCGGCAGTCAGAACTTCGTGTCCCATAGAAGGGTGCTTCAAGTAGAATGAGCGCAGAACAGTATGTCCAGGAGGGCAGGTTAGAAGATGGCAAAGGGGAAAAATTGATACTTTGATTGGATTGGATTATTTAATTATGGCAAAGCACACGAGGGCTATCTGCCTAAAGGGTGGGATGCCTTCGTGAAGGACTTTCTAAGCGAACTGGCTCGTATAAACGTTACACATGGGGAAAACCACGAAAACGCCCATGCAGCCAGCCCGTTCGCAAGATTCGAACCTCGGACCGAACTACCAGTGTTCAGAGTCTTTACCACTCGGCTGCTGGTGGGCTTGATACTTTGAAATCAATGTACTCAGCCATTCATTAGATAATTAACTTGTTGCGATCGTTTACGAGGTTGACATCTTGCGAATCAAAGCTGTGCATTTGATTGTTTGCCTTCAAAGTGAGCACGAAGTAACACTGGAATGCCAAGTTTTTAGTTTTTTCCTTTTTGTGCACTCTCTGTGAATTTTTCATTAAACTTACTGAGCACCTTTTGGTCTCATTCATTCGCTTTTCAATACTGTTTTTTTTTTTCCCTTTGAGAACACACAGACTCCCCGTGCACCACATATGTACAACACGGGGCTTACAGAAGTAAGTTAATTAGAACATTAAAGGTTACATGTATAAATAAACATTAAAAATTACATGCATAAATAAAGCGAACAAAAGCAGAGAACAGCAGTCTGGACTTCACGAAAACAGATCAGTTCACTGGCCAAGTCACTCCGAACATTTTCAAATCGTTCTGTAAGCATAATCTAGGGCCATCAAATGCAGGGCACGAGAAAATCGAATGCTCCACATCCTGAGGAACTCTTTTTGAACATTCACATAAATTGTTTGATCGTAGATTAAAACGAAACAGATAACTTGCAAATTTACCGTCACCAGATAAAACCTGAGACACTTTAAAATTTAACGAAAGGAAAGACTCGAAATTCAGTCTATGGTAAATAGAAGGAAGGAACTTTTTGGTGATTTCAGCATTACAAGATGAAATGTATTCCTCATTACACATAGCTAAAAGCTTTTTATAATGAAAGAACTTCCAATAGCTCTTTGGAATGCTAATGTTTATATCAATGGGTAAGTTTAAGCATCTTTAGCTAAGAAATCAGCTCTTTCATTTCCGTAGAAACCATGATGAGCACGCACATAAGCAAAGCAGATATCAATACCTCTAACTCGAAGTGAACTAACAGTTACTAGGGTTTCGATAACCAATTTATCGAAGCTGGTAATACTGTCCAAAAGCTGAAGAGAAGAAAGAGAATCAGAACAAATAAGGTACTTTGAGGATGTTGTCCCATGATCTTGGATCCATTTGACGGCAAGATAAATGCACAGAAGTTCTGCTTGAAAAACTGTACATTCATTCCGTATACGGTGAATTCCGTATTCCGTATTCCAATACTGTTGAACCCAATACTGTTGTAAGATCAGGTTGGAATTCCAATATTCCTCTTTTCTGCCTCTCAGAGCGGAATGCGACCCAATGTTCTATGGTAATTATTGCTCATCTGGATGAGTACTATAATCCCTCCTAATTTGTAATCACTATTTAAAATCACCCTGTATAATCAGACGGACAAAAGGTAGATTAGTGCTTCTAATGAAATGCAACATTTTACAAGCAACTCATTTACTCTATATATTAAAACAAAATGGAAAACTTTATATACGATTACCCGATCATATCTTATTACGTAAATGATTCATGATGTGTTATCGCTCTTAAGGGCACTGTGTGTGTTTAGAAGAATGTCATTATGTGTCGAATTCAGCTCTCTGTGCCTTAGACATGGAGATGCAGGGGTCTAAACCAGATTTCTGAAATTTAAGATGTACTTTTTACATGAAGTCAGTGAGAACAAAGGCATTTTAGAATACCATAGTCACCCGCATTACTAGTTTTTCTGACTTGCAATTTAACTATAAAGCCTATATTTCAATAAGTGGATGATCACTCACACAAATTGATTTCTATTTCCACTTTACAGCTGTGCATAGCTTCTTTTTTTATCGTATATTGTAGGCACCAAGGCATTCATCTTAAAATCGAAGAGCTACGGTAATTATCTTTAATGATAGAAATTTGAAAACAATTATACGCCCGTTGCAGTGGGAAAACTATTAGTATAGAAATTGTAGGTACTAAATTAAGTTTAATTTTTTCTGAAAGCACATCCTTAATTTTGATTCCATTTCTTGTGAGGTCATCTGGTAACGTTTACCAGCTGAATCAGATCTGATTTTAACTGTCTATTGTATAACAGTGTTTAGATTGTATAACAGTTCTTGAAATGGCAAAAGTGGGAGATGATTACGCTTCAATGAAAGCCGCTAATCTTTCGAATAAAACATGAATTCGTTTTAAAGGGGAAAATGTTAAGGGAAAAAAGGATTCTAACCATGAAAGCAAAATTATGATTAAGAGTCATTTTTATTAAAACTAAAATGTTACAGCAAACGGAAACCAGAATTTCTTATTTGCTTTAAGACTATTAATTTTATGTATGCTACGTTACACTCTTTCCACGAGAATTTTTGATGGCGAAACTTTACTCTATTTGGCATAAATTTCTTCGCATGTCATAAATGCATTACTTTACAATGCACCCGCTCTCTTCCTAAAATCAGTTAGGCAGAGCTTCAAATGCTTGGACTTTAAATATCCAAAACACATGTTATCAACAGGTTTTTTTTTCTATTTCTGTATCAAGTGAAAGAAGAATGTTGAAATTATTTTTCATTTTTTTTTTTTTTACTTGATTGTAGAATTTGTACTACTTGATTGCAGATTACTCGCTAGAATTACTGGTATTATTTGAAGCGTCTTAGAAATATCAGAGTTTGAGCACATTTTCTCAAGTATGCACAGTCCTCGTGTGCCTTATGAAAACTAGCCTGATAGGTTGACCACATATTTTAGTCTCTGTGGGTTGAAGCAATAATAATTACTTCTCGTTATTTGATTTTGGTTCAATTATTATGTAACATAATACGTGTTTATTTTCAAATAATGTGTTAACTCAATCCCTGATCGCCCGAATTACTTCGTGTTGAGAGAACTATCACGCAGTGATTGGTCCGAGTTAACTCGTTGTCCTCAAGCGCTTAACATGCAATTAGCATGAACGCTAAAAATAAATACCCACAGTTTTTACTGCAAAGAAAATGTTCCTCTCTCCATCAAAGCGTTCTCTAGCAATTAGAGATACAGAAGCACTAAGGAAGGAATTTCCACTTGAGTGTCTTCCATTGAAGAACAAAGTGTCTTTATATTCTTCTTATGCTTACGATGCTTTATAAGTTGACACCGCGGGGTTGCGTTTAACACAATGGATTTTCTACGAAACGAAATTCATTTCTTTGAGCTTTCTTTCTCTTCCTTTTAAGGGCTTAAACAAACATTCTTATACTATGCAATTTCTGTAGCCACGCAAGAAGTACTTGTTTTGAAATGTGAAGTCAAATAACAGTCAGTTATTTTCTGTAACTTTGCAGTGTACGTCACATTATATTTAAGCTGATAATTTAGCTTTTAAATTATGTTGTAACTTTTTGTTAAGTATAAAATTTCGTACTTTTTACCCTGTTACTAATTCTTTTAAATATTAATATTGCTGCCTGACTGTCTGTTAAGAGACATCTTTACTCCTTTGCTATCGTTGACTAGCTAAAATCCTGTAAAGCGCATGCGAAAATAATTTTTTCCTTAGTGATTTGATGGCATTTGATTTGCACTTCTAATGGCTGCTAACCGAGTGCTTATATTAATAATAAATGAAATTAAAATTTCAAAAATATTTAGTTTTCGTTATTTCCTAGTTTCAGTCTAAAACAATTGAAAAGAGACGAAATCTTAAAAGAAAATATTTTAAAGCAGTTCACCTTATTAATAATTTTGGGAGTTCTTTAAACATTTTTTATTCAATGGTCTTTCCGAAAATGAGATGGAGAAACACTTTCGGTTACCGAGTATTTCTGTATTCTCTGAGACAGATAAACCTGCAGTCGTTAGTTCTAAGTGTTTTTACTTCAGTAATATAATTCTTTTCTCTAATCATGATTTCTCTTGTTTCCTACACCGCTTAAGTCTCTTATTTGCTATATTTTAAAATGTTTGCAAATGTAATGACTCGAGTTAACATTAAAAATTTTAAATTACTTATAGCTTGCAACTGTGACCAAAACTCTGGTCTTCCGTCCTGCATTATAATTAAAACGCTTCAGAGGAGAAAACAATTACTACTTTTATTTTTGCTATAAAAAGATTAATATTAGCATATCGAATATTGTATTTGTTTTTTTTTTCTCTAATTTTAAATTTATGTTTCACATAAGCTCTTTCTCTCCCTTTTAGATTTGTTCAGGTTATGTAGTTTAACATAAAGTCTCTCACAAGAAGACACACTGCGCTTTAGCTTATGTAGTCTGATTTAAAGAACATGAATTGTGGAGATTTATGTTCATTCATAAACATAGCGAAAGATTAGAACCCTAAAACTCTAGTATAATTCACATATCGTTATTCTCCTTTTTAAGGTTTCATAGTTTCAGTGGTTAAACAGCGAAACCAAATCCTGGCATTAAAATGTTCGTCATTTGTAACTGAAATGTTAATGAAGCCTCACACTGAGTATCAAACTAATAATCGAATTTCAGAGTTTATTTCTTGGTTTAGTTAGGTACAACTGAGTTTGTTTTACAATGAGCTTTATTAAAATAGACTTTCTCGATATATATATGGAGTACTTTTCAC
Organism: Stegodyphus dumicola; assembly: GCF_044657685.1. Classification (NCBI taxonomy): domain Eukaryota; kingdom Metazoa; phylum Arthropoda; class Arachnida; order Araneae; family Eresidae; genus Stegodyphus; species Stegodyphus dumicola. The sequence goes on along the minus strand of NC_140772.1, from coordinate 10,529,269 downwards.
TAATTCACATTGTAATAAAATTGTGTTTGTGTAAGAAATCCAGAGGAAGGTTTTTAAAGAAGTCCTAGTTATAGTTTTTCAGAGAGCAAATATTCAATTAATTCTTTGGAAGAGGAATCTAACACTTCAATTTGTAACGAAAATTAATGAAAACCTTTTTCCGTGTTGTGAGTATTTATTATATCCTAATTACGTACAAAAGTTACTTTTATATCTGGGGAAAGGCATAAAAATTCTAGTCGATCTGCTGTTCCCTCTCACATTCGAATAAATGTTTGATCCGCAAAAAAAAAGGGTTCTCTTTTAGCCACATTTATAATAATGTGTGTTTAATGACAGCAAGGAGAAAAATTAAAATCAAGAGTTTCTTCAATTATTTCATTATAATAATTAATAAAGATAACAATAATTATTACAGTAATGGCAACAAAATATTGTTTTATTTAAAAACAGATTCAATAAAGTGAGATTTCAAGTCTGCATTTCAGAAAAAGTAAATTTGAGAATGGCATTGCGTAATGCATTTGCAAAATAAAGAATACTTCCAATTTTGAAGTTCATTCTCTCAATTTCCTCAATATGGTTTAAGAGAAATTAGTTAAATAACTTTTGAACATTTTACATTTTCTAGAATCTTTGCAAATCAAATTATGTTTCAAAGGAGGAGGACAGTTTAAGCTACAAAGGACAGTTAAAGTACAAGCTTCTTTTAATAGTTCAAATACACAGTAACCTATAGGAGATACATCAGGGAACTTGATTGGGATGGCTTTAGAGGTATGGCTTGGAGCCTTGTCCTGAGGAAACTTAACAGAGTGAAGATATTCTTTGGATAAGGAGATGGAATTCCTTCTTTAAAAATAGGTGCTAAAACATATTTCTGATAATAATCCGAATTAATTTCGACTTTTTTCCTACTTTCCTTATTTTGGGTTTTCCGTTATAAGAGAATCCAGTAATTACCTATAAAAAAACTTCCCATGCTTTCTCTGAACCAATATTTTCAGTCTTTTTTTCTGTAGTAAATGTATCTTCTTTTATTTCAATCAGATAAGTATATCCACGCATTATCAATTGTAACTATACATTTTCATTTTTCACCTACCAAATAATTTTCATACAGCAATTTGCACATTGTCTTACGCTGAGAAACATGTTTGGGCATTAGGTGTTGAACATCATGTTTTTCTGTTTGTTTTGTTTTGATTAACTTTAAATCAGATTTTATAAATTTGCTCACAGTTCCTACAGAGATATTTAAAGACTTTTTAATAGCTCTTTGGGAGTGAGAGCTAGATTTTCCTCTAAAACATAAGATACGACTGTCGATTTAATATGAGTGGGGTACACCAAATGTGTGGTAGGGTATTGATCGGTATGGCATTTTTTCCTTTTTTCCCAGTCAGATGTAAACTTTGGCGTTTCATATCAATTATGTAGAAATAGTGAAACCATGTTTTTCACATCTTTTTTAATAATTGAATAAGAGTATTTCTCTTCTTACAGCGTGAAAATATATTTGATGATATATATATAAATATATATATATATATGATCCATCGTTTATTTTCAACGACATTTTAAAGAAAAGACTATTTTTAATACTGCAGATGATAATTAAACCTTATTCCAATTTGATACCAGTCATGCCTATGAACACAAACGTCGGCTAGATCTAAAAGTATTTATTAACAGGGCGCAGAATCTGTTAAAAACAAACTGATCAAAAGAGATCAAAATAGAATTTTAGAAAATTGAAAAATTGGCTTTCATGTAACATAACAGGATTTCGAGAGTAAATACAGTATAGAAACAGTTAATGATTAAATATGTCAATAGTACAAGCATTCCGTAGTAATGCATAGATTTCGGATTCTGTTAAATGTTTCCCCAAGCATATAAATATAGGATAATTTGTGCAATTTTTTAATTCTATGATCAAACACGACAAATAGATATAAATAATTACTTTTTCCAAAATATTTAATAGAATACAGATGAATAGCGGTTACAAAGGATGTTTAGACATTTTTGGAATAATTTCGAGGATGTTCAATTACAGCTTAAAATGTAAAGAGTATCTTTTTTAAATATTTGATCTGACAGCATTTTTTCCAGGATATAGATTCTACGTTTATATTATATTACATTTTGATACTGCCTTTTTTTTTTGTAAAATTCTTTAGTTTTTAAAGTATTCAAACCTAGCACATAAAACATGAGCTTTTCGGCCCACCAGCGGCCGAGCGGTAACGTCGCTGAACACTGGTAGTTCGGTCCAAGGTTCGAATCCCGCGAACGGGCTGGCTGCATGGGTGTTTTCGTGGTTTTCCCCATGTGTAACGTGTATAAGAGCCAGTTTCCCTTAAAAAGTCCTCCACGAAGGCATCCTTCCCTTAAGGCAGATAGCCCTCGACTGCTTTGCCGTAATTTAATAAACCAACCAACCAACCAACCACGAGCTTTTCGTCACATGCGCGTTTCAAAATGAATGTAATTTTGAAAGTAATTTTGAGTAATATCTTTAAAAGTCCTCACGATATCTTGATAGTTACTAGGAGTCTATCTGGTCCAAGACCATGGCTTAAAATTTACAGAGAACCTTTTAAAAAGTGAGTAGAAATACATAAAAGATTGTAATGGAAAAAACTAGAGTAAGACATATGGTTCGAGAAAGCCTAGAAGAAAAAGAGTAATAATGATATTATTTTTGTCATTGGCTTTTATAATGTTTTTCTGTTTTATATACACAACGCAAACATTACGGTTAGAATATCGATTAATGATAATGGTACTTAAATCATAAAAGTCGCAATTTATGAATGCACGCTTGGAAATATATGCACGGCAGAATATATTTCTTCGGTTCAAATGCGATTTGTAAAGCTAATAGCCTGATCCAAACTTTAAGTGAAAGAAATCAACTTTGGAGATGGAGAAGGAGGCTGTAACCAACTGTCACTCGAGCTAACAGACTGATCACCTTTCGTTTTAAGACGACCTATTATTTCGCTTCTAAGAAAAAATCTATACATAAAATTTCTATAACCACCGGTGGCTGAGTAAAATTTAAATTACTGGGAATTTTCTTGTTACCTCTTTCCTTCCGTTTGTAAGCGTGATTTTTCTCACGATGCTACTTGCCAGCTAAAATGTCAACTACTAATTGAGCAAATAGCACCGAGGAGTCTGGAAACTCCACTCATTCGACCGCAAATAATTTCAGTAATGAAGATAAGTCTAAACGCGAAAAGAACTGTTACGCGCATTTGAAATAAATGACTCACTACCAAAATTGAAATCGGACCCAAATTGGGCCAACGATAAATCTAAAGCGAAAATAGTCACTATTTTAGAAAGAGACCGAATTGCAGCAATACAAAAGTGTCAAGCTTTGCCTAAACCTACCGAAGATTTATTAGAGAATTTGCAAAATAGTTGCCCCCTCTTGAAGAAGAAACGCAAAAACGCCAAAATTCTATTATGGAAAACATCAAACTTAACACCCAGGAATCAAACAGAAATAAAGGATAATAACAGCAAACGGTAAAGCCATCAAAACACGCAAGAAAACATAGCGGATAGTCAATGTAATCACTTTTAATTAGCACTTGCTCCAGATTTAGCACTTTAAATGAAAATAAAAACCTTGCTCAAATGGATGATAACAGTACTCCTGTCACACAAAATAATAGCAACACTCAAAGTAGTCCCAACTCACAAAGCTTTGAAAAGGAACCACAAAAAATATCGCCAATTATCATAACTAGCAATGTTAACAGGTTACAAATGAGAAAGAAAATTAAAGAAAAGCTCGGAGTTGCAAAACTCGAATGTAAGAAAGAAAATGATAACTTTAGAACTTCAGCTTTACACTGCGAACGACTTTCCAAGTTTTCAAGAAAATTTCACTAAGGAAAAGATCGAATTACACACTTTTCTCCTACCATAAGAAAAAAACCATAAAACCGTTATCAAAGGACTGACATTTGAAATGCCGGCCGAAGACGCCAAACAAGAGCCCTTAAACCTTAACATTAAAGTAATAAAATGCCAGCAACTACAGAGAATGAGAAAGAGTCCCTACATTTCTGCCTGCATTTTATGTAGAAACCCCTAGAGGTCCCGACGGAAAGAGAATTCATCAAGTTACACATATAATGGATATGCGTGTCAAAATTGTCGGATGTAGATCTCAGCCCTTTCCTGTGCAATGTTTTAAATGCCAGTGATACGGGCACACACAGAAAGCGTGGCATAATACCGCTAGATGTGTTCCATGTCTCGAAACTCATAGAAAACCGATCATGTCATGAACCCAGGCGAAAGGATAGCTGATCGGTTGATTTTCTCTTATGCAGAGAGAATACCAGAAATGTTTCGCTAGAAGGTCCACCAGGAAGGCATAACTATCTCTTATGAAAATAGCAGTCGTTTGCTTAGCCGTATTCAAATAACTTAACACCGAATACTGTGTGCCAAGCACGGCTCAAACAACGAGAGAAATAGCCCAGGAGATGCCTAAATCTTTCCTTAACGCATTAATAAAATGCAAACAGCTGAACAGCTAAAATGAACAACGTTTCTCTTGAACTAACCGTTTATAAAAGAACAATTCATGAACGAGAAATATTAGTAATTTTTTTTTTTTTTTTTTGGAGAACAGCGTCTTATTAACGTAAACAACAGTTAGTCATATTTCAATGCAATTGGATTAAATCTGCCTTTCATAACCGTAAAACTTCATTTAATAATTTAACTAACATAAGCTACTGTTAGTTCGTTATAGATAAAATCTGCATTTTTCAGCAAAAGCCAGCACTCAGCGTTATGGATTCATTACTCAGATATTTAAAGCATGACAAGTTTACATTATTGGACAAAACTGTGTAGAAGATGCAGAAGTCACGATTTAATTTTTTTTCCTAACAAAAATTATTTTCAAAGATACGACAAAAATGTGCTTTGACATTTAAAAGCAGTTTTTTGTCTCCTGCAAAAATGTCTGTTAAAATGAAACTGCAATAATTTATATTATGTGTCAAAAGCGGAAGATTTGATCCATAAGATGTCGCATTTCGGACATATAGTAATTTTCATGTAAAGTATCTTCTGAAAATTATAAACAGCAGGTTAACAAGTTTACACTTTATGTTTTTAGCAGAAATCTTTATACAACACCAAAGAATAAACACACTGTTATATACCACAGTTGTAAATATGTTTAGAAAGTTTTTAACACATTAATTTTAATAAATCTAGATTTAGGAGATACCTTAGAGAACAGCGGGAAAGAATTCCGTTTGTGCTTTTAATTAGAGGATGCTAAAATGTTTCATAAATACGGAAGATTTAAATGTGCAAATATTATACGAAAAGAGGTTGAATTTAGAGTTCACAAAAGTAAAATATAACAAAACACGTTTTGTCCACGCGTTTTAGAATTTCCAACGCGGACCAATATCAGTGAGAGACAGCATCGTATACTGAGTGATTTTAAATAGAGCTTTTGCAAAAATTTTCCAGATTTCTTTCTTACCATTGATATTTATGGCAGAACAAATTCCAAATATTTCGCAATTTTTTTTTAATGTATTTAACAGAAAACATGTTTGTATTGATTGAGAAAAATCTTATATCCAATGAAATTCGAAACAAAAGTACAATTTAGAGTAGAAATAATGATGGTAAGTAATAATGATGGTAAGTCTCTGCTAGTATACCATTCGGAAAACCCCAGAGGCTATAAGTCATATAATATTTTAAAAGAAAACCTGCCAGTTATAATTTTAAGAAGTTATGTGGAGGGCAAATCCGAAGGCGTGGGACAGAATGAAATTCTTTGTGGAGTAGATAATCCTGGTGTTCTGTTCTGGAGTTGGTCCTTTTGTTAAAAAATATTTACAGAAAAACAACCTACCCATGCAAGCCCTTCTCTTCCTCGACAATGCCCCTACTCACCCACCAAATCTCGAAGATGATTTACTCGAAGAGTTCAAGTATATAAAAGTTCCCTACCTACCACCCAACACCACTCCTATCCTGCATCCCATGGATCAGCAGGTGATTTCTAATTTTAGGAAGTTGTACACCAAGCACATTTTTCGCCGCTGCTTTGAGGTGACGGAGAACACAAACCTTACCATTCGAGAGTTCTGGAAAGACCACTTTAACATCGTGATATGCCTAAGAATTATTGATCAGGCCTGGCTGGGTGTTACAACGAGGACTTTAACGTCTGCATGGAAGAAGCTGTGGCCTGAGGCTGTAGCTGAAAGGGCCTTCGAAGGATTGGAACCCAAAGTGTCAGTGGTAGAGGAGCTTGTTTCTCTGAGAAAATCCATGAGTCTGGAGGTGGATGAGAGAGATGTGAACGAACTCATCGAGGAACAGTCTCAGGAGCTGACAACCGAGGAGTTACACGATCTGCATTTGAAGCAGCATACGGTGGTTCAACGATAAATTAGTTTTGAAGAGGAGCCAGAGATGGAGGAGGTTATCCCTACAAGAGATATAAAACAGATCTTGGGAATGTGGGAGAATGTTGTAGAGTTCCTGGATAAAAATCACCGCAAAAATGTTGCAACTAGTCGTGCATCGGAGTTGTTCAACGAAATTTGCCTAACTCATTTCCGCAATACCTTGACAAGGAGGAAGATACAAACCTCCTTGGACAGTTTTTTTTAAACGATCTGCGGGTGAAAATGAGCAGAGCATGACGAAAAAAGCGAAGACCAGTGACAAAAATTAAGCGCTTCCATAGGCACTTCACTTTTTCTTTTAATTATGTTTTTATAGATTATGTATTTGTTATTTATAAATAAATGTTTCTTCTTGTTTTCGAATAAGAAAATACATTTTTCTTATTCAAAAAAACTTAACAAAAACAACTGAGGTAGTGTTTTGGAAGCTGGAACGGATTAATGGGGAAAATTGCTTTGAGATACGAGCAATTTGACATACGAGCAAGGTTACGAAACGAATTAAAATCGTATGTCGAGGTACCACTGTACTTAATTATATAATCGTTAGCAAGCAGTGAGTAATAAATAATTTTAAACGTCTGCTGCTATCAATATATAAATCATGTTGACTAGTATAATTAATTTAGAATTATGCGCCTACATATAATAAGATGAGGTATGTATTAATATATACATATATAAGTCTGTGCATATGTATGAAATCATAATTCTGTTTAAACCAGTTAACAGTTAGAATTACTGAACAACCATGAAAGATTACCCAAGAATGAAATATGGTGTAACAATGAACACTTAGTTTAGAAATTCGATTCTATTTTATGTTGTTGTAAAAGTGATTGTAAGAGTGAAAATTCTTCATTCTGCCTTAATGCGATTTTTTGCGTTTAATGCGTTGTTTGGAGATTTTATGATCCCGAATTATATTGATGTGATATATTAATACTGCATTTGTAGATATACGTTTTTTGAGAAACGACTCAAAGCGATTGATTTTTTGTAAAAATTTGGATTTATCCTTATTTTATTGACGTGCACCAGCACTGAATTGAGAATGGCTTGTGCTATGCTTCGATGGATGAGAAAGCGTTTGTAAGTAATGAATATTATGAAAGTTTCAGCATATTTAAATGAATAGTATTAAAAGTATATATTTACTAATGTCATATATTAATAGTTTATGGTAAATTTTTCATTATAAATCTCATCATAGTTTCATTTCTCATTCTATTGCGTTTCTATAGCGGTACATAACTTTTTTGGTTTACATATTGTACATTGCATCAGTTCTGCCGCGCAATTTATTCCTCGGTATGTTACCTGTTTTGTTATTAGAAATTCCATTATTTTTGTATTATTTCTGCAATTGATAGTATCTGATTAGGAAATTTATGTTTTATTTCAAGATATATATGAAGTTGGTTATATCAAGTGTTAAATAAACGTTGTTATTCGGGCAATAGCGTCAGCTTTATCCAGACAGATAAATGCATTTCTTATTTCTTAAATACTCAAGATATAAAGACACAGTCGGATAGCAGATTCACTCACTTTACGCTTTTAAGGGTTATATATATACATTCATGGCGTGTTCAAAAAAACCATTGACGGGTAGACTTGGCGTAATTCGGATTCATACCAAGATTATCCATTTCTCAAGGCAATAATTTTTGTTATTTTTGCTAAACCGTTTACGAAAGTACAATTTTCCGAATGCTGAACTCTTATGCATGAAAGGCAGATTTTAAGATATTTGTTTTGCAGTTTGATGCAAAATTCGTATTTTCAAAACACTGATGTATATGTTCTTATTTTAAAACTCTGCCAGTATATAACATTATATAACATTCTTGTGTTATCAACATTTATAGAAGTCGCTTGTGGTACAGCCTGCTGAATACATTTTACTTTGTATCTATCTACAATTACATCGTGTTGTTTCGGTACCAACAGGGGCGAAGTATTCATCACTTATATACATTTAAAGATAATTAATTAAATTTTTCTGATTTTGATATCTATAATATATAGACAGGATTACTGATAAAAAAAATTAAGAAAATATTAAATGAAGAAGTAAATAGAAAAATTTCGTTCAGGTATTGTGAGATGTCAATATAAGCTTCATACATTTTACTAGGGGGCTGTTGACAAAACAAAATCTTTACTATATATATCTACGAGCTCTAGGTATACAGTGTGTTGCTCAAAGTAAACTTCCTGCATTGTGAAGAGTACTGCGTGTATGTAGTGATGCGTTCATGCAAAGCTTGTTTTCTCGTATAAGCTCTGCCTCTTCGAACCGAAATTTTTCGTAATCTGCAGCGTCTTGAGTTATTTATGCATGTTCTTGAGCTGTTTTGGTATTTCCTGTCGAATCTGACGATGACGCGGAGAGTCTTATATCCTTCGTTTACATGCAACTTCTTCTCTTCATCGCGCATGGTCTGTTGACATTCCACTTGCCTCCGTTTCCCTTCTGCTTCCCTTTCCGGAACACGCAGTGTTTCTTGGTTATGAATGTCTTTTGTGTCTTCTACTAGTTTCTGATACAGTTTGAGAAAGCGAAGTTTCTTGAGTTGCTGTTTGTCTGCTAGAACTTCTAATCGTTTCTTCTTCAGTTGCTTTAATGCGTAAGCTTTATTGTCACTATGCTTGCTTTCTGAGTTTCTAGTTGTATCTTCATTCATTTTTGAAGCACGCAAGTTTTCTTGTACTTGCCTGCTGAGTCTCCTAGTGTTTTTTACTTCATTTTTCTGTAGCTCGCTGTAACATTTGTGCTGTCTTCTTGCGTTCAGACATTTTAGTAAATTGAAAAAAAAAAAATTATGTAACTGTAGTAAAGTAACATTGCATCTAAAATACGTTAAATACCTACAGAAGTTTAAACTTCTACTCAGAAGGGAACTGTACAATAAAAGAAATGAAATTTTTATAAATACAATTAGAATAGCATAAAATGCATAAAAACATTTCATTATGAAAAAAATGTATTCATTCTTTCCAAGCAACCAGCGGTTCGTAAATAAATTTTTCAACGTAGCGATAGCATATCGTGTCACGTATCCAAAGGTGAAACATAAAAGTTGCCAAAAGCAGCTATCCATTTAAAATACTGACATTAACGAAAGATTTTCGACATACAATGACGTTATATGGAATCGCGTGCTTTCTTCAACTTCAGAATATAACCGTAAATAATAATAACAATAAGTTTCATGTTTGGCAATACTATTTATTTCATATTTTTTTTAACTTAAAAATTTCTCTTAAACAAACTCTACGATTTGAAAGTGAGAAGGGCCAGCATTTTTCCAAATAAAGCATTTTGATCTCCAGCCCGCTAGACTTCGGCCACTTGGAAAAATGAATGCGAAAAATTAGCGTTTTAAGAAATTTTATGTAATATCTCGAGTGATAGTCGTAGGAAGATAACAATAGTCGAAAAGTTTAACCATGGATTTTTGAAATTTGAAGGTACCTCCTTCCAAACTCAAATTCCTCCACCAGTTCCGAAGGATATGATGTTACGAAGAAAAAAAAAACAAAGAGGCAGAAAACCGCATATATTTATATTGTTAATTTCTGTTTACAATATTCAATTTCCTTTAAAAACATTTAGCTTCATTTAAATAAAAGGAAATTAAATTCAGACATTTTCCCTGGCTTTCAAGCTTTTATTGTATTTTTAAATATTCTTTTTGTCACTGTTGCGCAAGTTTTCCGCGGCGTCATTAGGAGCCGTAGGTCGAAATCATTTAAGAATCATTGCTGTAAATAATGATCATATGATAAATTGCACTACATATTCGATTGTTTTGATGAGAATTTGAGTACAATTCTTTATACATCAGCTACTATGCCCCTTTATGTAATGAAGAAGATTATTTTCAATGATTATCCGATGAGAATGATTCTTTAAAATGATTATTCGATGGCAATGATTATTTGCAACGAATATTAAAAGCTGATGACTATGATTACTTAAATAGAATATGCGATGACAACGATTATTTCCGAAAACGCTTCGATCACGTCACTATTGTAGTATATCGCTATACTCCTGGGGTTGGGAAGTTTTAAATGACGTCAAAAAAGCCACTGAGCAAGATATTTTACTAGTAACTGCTGCGTATTGGGATCGAAACCGTTATTTAAATCCTCTGAATAAAATTTGGGTAATTCCTTCTACGTCAGAGAATAAAGCAATTTGTAACACGAATTTCAACAAAACTACATGCATCCACTAACAGGATTACTTAAACGGAAGTATCAGTACAACAAATCGCTCTTTGCAGCTCCGCTTTTGTCCGACACTTGTTTCTCAGCTATCGTATCTACCCATTTGAAGATACCATGTGAAGAATCCTTTTTTTTTTTTAGTGTGTAAATTAACTACATGTATGTTATGTATATATATGGAGATATTTTTTCGAATTAGGAAAGCACCAACTTCTTTTAACGGAAGCAATCGAGACATTATCTTCAGTCCAATTTAATTTTTCATCTAAATCATTTCTTAACTACAAAAGTTCATATTAATTTTCTTTGCAAAGGAGACTAGGTGTTGCTGGAAACAAATGAAATACCAAACATCATAAATTTATTGAAGTCAACAGCAGAAAAGTGTTAAACAATCAATAGATTACTTCAGTGAAATGTAATTGCATTTAAACGTATTAAATTGTTTTCAGCAGATGTAATAATTAGGAAGATCCGAAGAGATATTTTGCGTTTAATATTTCTTTTGTTTTCGCTAATTTTTTATACATTTCAGTTAACGTGTAAATCTATGATTTGAACACATGGCCCGTTAAGTGAAGAGGTCTGTGGAAAGGCAATTGTTAATCCTGTGCGGAAATTGTCCAAACGATTGATCATTCATCGGCTCAGCATACGCAGCTATCAGGTTGAGAGCGCAAACATTGCTTAATTGCGCTCGACTGGAAATTTGATCAGCTTGGTGAACGGAAGCCACCGTTTAAAAAATTTACATGTTCTTAAATACTTGCTTTTTAACTCTTGTAATATGATTAGATACTTATAGTCACAGTTCTATCACTTTCAATAATATATTTCATAAATTGTTGAAGTGCAGACACACACTTCATATAGTAGAAAAATTTTCTCTGGAATTTTTGTTGCAAATCCTCGTTATTTTTTCTAAGAATGGAAAGTAATGGAGAGTGCCATTTATAAAGCTAGTTTTGCTAGATTTGCAGGTTTTTCGCGCTCGCATTTTACGTGCCTTCTTAAGAATCTCTGGAAATATAATGGAAACTTTCCATGATTTGTTACGAATCTAATTGGAGAAAAAAAAATTATTCTTTATAGGGCTACTTGCGGGAAGTAACTGTGGAGCAATCTTCTTGTATCTGCCTCGTCCCATCCTGTTTGTTATTTTATCAAAACGTGTTTGGAAATTCTTTTCCTGATTGCAAGGTTTGATCTGAGATGATAGACGTCAATCAGACCTTTTAATATGGCATCCTGAGCTGCTGGTGCCCGCAGCTTCATTTCCTATTATACCTGTATATCCTCATAATGAAATTTAGGCTAATAAGACGAATATTCATTTTCATATTTATTGTTTTTTGAAGATTTTGAATAAGTAAAGATATTTTCTTCGTGGAACATAGCGCCTTTAAAAATCTTTGACAATGTGTAAAAATGCTCGCAAACTGTAACTTATTACTTTTGTCAAAAAACGTATAAATAATCATTTATTAAATTAATGACTTCAAACATATGAACATATATATTTAATAAAATAAAAATATTTCAGCGCAAATAATTATCGACGTATATTTGAAGAAGAAGAGGGAGTCATTTCGAAAATAATAATAAAACAAAACATAATGTTTCAGGTCCAGTTTAATTATACATTTAATAATTTTTTGACAAAAACGCTGGTCTGGAAAATAATACGTTTTCAGATTTATAATGCGTAATGTTTTTTTTCATTCCTTCATTACAAAAATGGATTAAAAATCTTTAAGTTAGAAAATCACATTGTGAAGAATTCAAATTTATTGTAATACCTTTTGATTATGAGGAAACGTTGCATTAACTAATGAAATATCTAAACAGAAAACTAATATACAAAATACACGTGTTGAAACGGCGAGTTTGCAAAATTTGTGAATGAGAAGTAAGTGTCAAATAGTTGATATAATTAGAGCAACAAAGACAAAAAGGACTTTATGTTTATAAATAATATGCATATATATATGTATGTAAAACAAATTAAGTAAGCACTGAAATCCATCCCATACTATATTTGGAAAAAAACTAATATAAATTGTTCTCTTCGCCTGTTTCTGTTAGAATATATATTTCTAGATTTACAGAGATTTATGATATTATTTAGCTCGAGTTTTGAGAATGTACTCATCGAACATAATAAAAATTTCGAGATTCTAACTTTTCATTGCATTTATTTTTTTAATATATAATATTAAATAATTTTGAATTAATAACAAATTAAAAAATAAAAATTAATTAATTAAAATATATGTTTATATATATATATATATATATATATATCCCCATCACATGATTTCAGTTAAAGATGATGACTTAGCTAAGTGGGAATATAAAATTTCCTGAATCAAATATTCTCTTACTAAACCACAATATTGTAGAACTATGCACATCTTTCCTATCTCTGTCACCGCTTTCACGGTATTCCTATCTCTGTCGTGCTTTCTTCCTATTCCAACAATATGAGAAACATAAGTATTCTAGAAATAGGTAAGTTTAGAATTTCAAATGAATTGGGGCCGCAAATGTGAATTGAAATAAATCTGAATATTTTATCTTATTCATCTGCCAAATTTGCTCCGTATTATAGATCAATATGTGCGATCATAATTTCTAACATTAATTCACACACACACACACACACACACATATACATATATATCTATATATATACGTTTATCGTATATATGTTACGGTGAAACACCGAAAACTGGAGAATGTCGGCTTTCACCGGTGAATGTCAACATTCACATAGTCGCTTGTTGTATGTCCGAAATATTTTCCAAAAACTCTTATTTCTGACTTACACCGGTAAATGTCGACATTCACTATCTACTTTCGGTCGCGAAAAAACGCACTTGAAACTTAAAATAAGAACATAAGAATATAAGAACTTGAAACACACTGTACATTCAAAATGAGAAAGGAAAATAATAGAAGTTAAAAATTTACTAAATTACGTGATTCAAATCTTATTAATTGCAACAACTTAAACTCTTATGACACTTTCAATTGCACAAGAGGCCCTTGCTTTTACAACTGCATTTATTTGTGGAACACTTCCTTTTGCAATGAGAGCGTGTACATATACTCCTCTCTTTTTGACTTACAGCAGAGCATATCTGTGATTGTCGACATACACCGGTGAGGGTCCGAATGTAGAAGAATGTAATGCAATATTCGATCTTTCACCGACGTATTTAGTGAATGTTGACATTCTCCGGTAAAAGTCAACATTCTCTAATTTCGGTCTTTCACGGTAACATATATATATACGTTTATATATATGTAATGATATTTTTAAATCAATTGATTAAATTAAATTCTATTAATATTGCTTAATAATGTGTTGGCGATTCTCTACCTAAATTGCATCCCTGTTCCTAAATTTTGGCGAAATCCTTTCTTTAGTATAAAATATATTAACCTGTTCGCGCCCGCCAAATCGCCAAACTCATAAATCTGTCATATTACATAAAGTATTTAAGAACACTCCTGATGAGAAGATAGCGTCACCTCGTGATTTCAATTAATATCGCTGATTGGAGGAGCCTCGTGACGCACACATATGATAAGTAGGGCTTCTGCTCAAGGTACGAGGATGTTATGGAAAATTCTTATGTATTTTTGTTGTGTATAATTTTTGCGTATTATTTTACTGTGAATTTGTATTGTGCTTATTTTAAAATTAATGTATAATATTTAATATTGTTAAACTTTACGGCAAAGCTCCCTTAAGTTTGGCAGAATTTGTGTTACAATTAAAAGGGCGCGGGTGTATTTCCGTTTCTCACGATTCGGCTTCTTTGGAGGTTAGAGGTCACTGTCCAGCTGCATTTCCCCTTTTCTTCGCGGGGGTTGAAAACACTTGCTTTTCTCGTTCAGAGGCGAATAGTTCTAAGGGGCGGCGATTTTTATGACAGAGTTATAGGTTGGAAACATTCTTCTGTTGCGTGGGAAAGAAAGGGTCTGTCTTCTTGTAGAAAGTTCTGAATTTCTGAGAATTTCAGTGGCGATTTATGACCTTTCTTCTAGTTGGCGAAAGGGAGTCCATTTTCCTTAAGATTGGCTAAATTTTTTAATTTTAGTTTTGTTTGAACCAATAGTAATTCGGAGGCGTTTCTTGGAGAGTGTAAACCGAGGTTTCTTAAGCTGTTGCACGGAAAAAGGAGGGGATCTTTTTGGACTTGGAAAAAAAAAGCGATTTTGAGAGAAGACTTTTAAGAGGTTTTTTGGAGCCTTAGGGGTTTGCTTCTTTGACGGCGGCCCCTACGGGGCCGGCCGCGGTCAGTGAGGTGCTGAGATGGTGAGGAGGAAAAACGCGGCGGTTCTTCGGTGGTCGACCGCGGTATACAGTTAAGTTTTTATCTCCGAGATTTCTGGGTACGGAGGGTCCGAGACAGTGCGGGTGCTCGACATGTTTGACGGCGGCGATTCTTGCGGCCTATTATTTTCAATTTCGTCGCTGAGATTTCTTTTCCCATTTGTGGAACAGTCTGAACTGCTCGTTCGTGCTGGAGTATCTATTTTGCTTTCGAAAAGATGGAAATATGGAAAGTCGTCATCGCCTGAGGTCTGCTTTGGTCTTTTGTCTCCAGTTTCGACCCCCTTCTCTTATCTTCAGTGGAACTTCGAAAACGGGAAGTTGATTGAGTGAAAGTGCTGCTTAACGGAGGAATTTGAAAACTTTAAACTGGAACTATGTAAAGGCTCCGGTTCCGGAAAACAACGATGAAGATTTGGCAGTTATTGGCAGGATTTGTAATTTAGATCGGGGCAGCTCCCTGAGTCTCTTAAAGGTGGTACGCCGATTTCGTGAGTGACTTTTTAATTTTCATTGGTGTTTTATTTTGATGCATAATCGTTTTAAATTTGGAAATGTTTAATACTAAGGCAAGAGTTGTCTTGTTAAGTAGATAAAATTTGAATATATTTTACTATATTTTTAGCTGAGAAGGTTTTTTTTTTATTTAATGTTTAATAGTCAGAAGTCAATTGAACTAATTGGATGAAGTGAATCTTTGTTTTAATGTTTAAGTGCTATGTTCAATATGATTTATTCTAAATTAGTCTTTATAAATAAATTTAATCTTCTTGGTTTCCTGCTTTAAATGATTAAGAACTGTGACGTGTTTCACGATGATTTTTGTATTAATGGAATAATGTTAAATATGAGATTGATATGAAAACAAAACTATGAGTAACTTTAAAAGATTTTGTAGGGGTAGTCTGGCCAGCTATCTTAGGTTATAATGTGTGGGAATTTTCAATAAATGTGTTTATTATCTTTAATATTGTATGTTTTTTTTTTTTGTGTGTGTGTATTAATTGTGGTCTACTGTAGGTCACCCATGTAATCCTTTCGGAAACATGGTTTATCAACCGAACGTGGGTAATTATATTGCGGTAGTAGAAAAATAAGTTTTAGTGTTGGTGACTATACGATCTGTTTACAGAATTTATTTTGATTTGAAGAGTAGACTTCTTAATAGGAGATTGTATCTTTCCCCGGTGTTTTGGAGAGTTCTGTGTGGTATTTGAAATGTTAAAGGTTGAAAGCTATCTCTAGATTTAGTATTGAATTTTATGTGTTTTCAGGTTGGAGATATAAATTAGTTTTCATTTAGTGAGAGATAGCCTGTTAAAGATTTTGTTGTGGAAGTGCATAATTAATCGTGATTCTACTTAAACACCAGGGAGGATATCTTTCTTTGATGTCTCTTAGATTTTAAAAGTTTTGATTATGTATGTACAAAGTTAGAGTACTTAGATTTAGTTCGTTTTTTTTTTTTTTTTTTTTTTTTTTTTTTTTTTTTTTTTTTTTGTTGTTGTTGTTGTCGCGGCACCAAGCAGTCAGTTTTAAAGAGATAAAAGTTAAATGAAAAATATTATTTTTTTTCTACGTAACAAGGAGAACGCTTGTGAGATGGATGCTAAAATAAACCTACCACTTTATATTCCAAAATTTGTCTCATTCCTGTTGCCCCGGCTGCACAAAACAAATAATGTATGAGAAATTACATTTCAGAAAGCCGGTAGGATACCATCTTCAAAGGGATTATCTAAAAAAGAAAATACCCCAAGGATTATACGGATAAAATGTTACGCACTTTAGATGAATTTGCCGCTGTGCGACTTCTATGTTCTACATTTTTCTCTAGGCGTTCTTGCTTTAAGAAAATCATCCTTCTGTTACTTGTATTCTGGTATACTGCAGATTATTTTACGTCCAGAGAAGCATCTTTCTGCCCCCTGTGATGTGTGATCTGTGTTTCCATCGAAAGTTCGTCGTTCATCAAATGTGCTCTTACCGTTGACCTACTTTTGAGGATGGAAATCTTTCCCTACGTCTACGCCGTTCTGTGTTGCTCTCGAGAGCTTTGTGCTTGTGTGGTGATTGATCGTGTTTTGCGAAAATCTAATCAAGAGTGCACAAAAATGTGTATTTTCGTGTCGATTTCATCACTCGTATTCTCGTCACAATAAGTCAAACAGAAGCAATTAGTAAAAAGTATGGCGATGCAAATGATATTATTACTATTGAATTATAATTACTGATTTAATAATAGTGTTTTTAGTTTGAAAATTTAAAAAGTATTATTTTGGTATAAATGAATTTTAAATTTGGTATTTAAAGGATATATTTTGGTTTTAATATTGTTTTGGGAAAATTTAAAAAGTATTATTTTTGAGTTAGTTTTAATTATGAAAGTATTATTAAGAGCATAATGGCTAATGAAAACATCTCTGATCCTGATGATTCATTAAGGGCAGCTAGCGCTGAACCTGAAACAAGTATAATCCCCTTTGACGCGCAGAATGATATGGATATAAATTCATGGCTTGAGTACTTTAACAAAACTCATTTAGATAAAGATGAAACGTGGAAGCTTAATAATGTAGCTCGATATCTAAAAGGTAATGCACTTAGCGTATATGTCAAAAACTGCCATAAAATTGCTAAATATGTGGAATTAGTCCAAATTTTAAAGGAAAATTTTTTCGACCCCACTTTAACTATGGTTGGTGATTTTGCCAATTACAAGTACAATCATAAAGAGAACATAAAGCAATATTTTCGCAAAAAATTAGATATTGGTAAAAAATTAAAGAAGTTAAAAAAAC
The DNA here is from genome assembly GCF_044657685.1 of Stegodyphus dumicola. Taxonomy (NCBI): domain Eukaryota; kingdom Metazoa; phylum Arthropoda; class Arachnida; order Araneae; family Eresidae; genus Stegodyphus; species Stegodyphus dumicola. Next base: position 10,511,399 of record NC_140772.1, on the reverse strand, counting down.
AATTTTTATAAAATTGTAGTACCTAAATCTTTAAGATTAAAATTGTTGAATAAAACCCATGAAAATTTTGGTCACCCGGGAGTTCAAATTTTGCTTAACTTAATCACCCCTCAATATTATTGGCCTCATATTAGCGAAGATATTGGAAATTTTGTTAAACATTGTCATACTTGTCAACTTAATAAAAAGAAAAAAACAGAAAAAATTTGGTCTTATGCAAGACGTACCCCCAACCGACAAACATTTCGAATGTCTCTCTATTGACACTGTGGGAGGATTTAATTATTATAATTCTACAAAAAAATATTTACATATAGTTATTGACCATGCAACAAGATATGTCTGGGCTTTTCCCTCTAAAAGTGTAACTTCAGAAACCTATGCCAATTGTCTAAAACAAATATTTCAAATACAAGTCCCCGAAAAAATTCTGAGTGACAGGAATGCAACCTTCACTTCCTCTAGATTAAAAAAATTTCTTAAAAAGCATAATGTTAAACAACTTTTAACTTCATCTCACCATCCCCAGACAAATGGTAAAGTAGAAAGAGTAAATCAATCAATAGTAAGTCGACTAAAATGTAAAGTAAATTCTTCTTCTAAAAACGTACCATGGACTAAAGTGCTAGAGCAAGTTGTTATCGAATATAACAACTCCCCTCATACGGTAACTAAGTTCACCCCAGCATACTTACTATTTGGTAACCTCCCTTTTGAATCTCCAATTGATGAAAATAAATACACTTCCTTAAATGAAGCAAGGGCTTTAGCAAAGAAAAGAACTATCGAATACCACCGAAAGAATAAAACTAGATATGACATCAGATTTGTAGAATCTAAATTTCAACCTGGAGATTTTGTCCTTTGCGAGGAATTTGAATACCCAAATACTAGAAAATTGACTTCACCCTATTCAGGCCCTTATCAGATTATGAATAAATTATCTGAAGTTAATTATGAAATCGACAGGGAAAATTTTCACACGAAGAAACCAACTGAGATTGTACATGCGTCAAAATTAAGGTTCTATTATCCACCCGAGAACTTTAAATTGCATCATGAATAAATCAAAATTTATAAATCAATAAACTATCCATAACCCTTCTTTTAGTTTTCATCCTGTTTTCCCCCTTAATAATTGATTTATCTCTCAGTGTCTGAAAGTTTGTCTGCCGTTTTCTTTTACTGGGCTCCTTCAAACTTGAGTTTCAGGTTCAATGCACTTTCCGTGTGGGAAACACTCAGGCTATACTACAAGTAGAGTACTATAACCTCACATTTCCTTAAGCTCATGTTTTCCTATGTTTGTGTTATAAATTGTAGCAACAGTTGAAAAAGTTAAATTTCAGTTGTTGAAACTTCTGAATTTCATTTTATGTTTCTGCAGCATCGTGTACAAAAACTGGTATGGATGTTGGAAGTTCAATTTTGTTTTGTTATTATTAATAAGAGAAAAATAGAGTGACAAAATATGTTAAAAACCTAGAAAAATGTGTATTTTCAACAAGAGTATAAGAGCTCTAGTATCGTGACATAAAAACTCAAATGTTTTCAGTACCAATGCTAATCCATAATTCTAGCGCTAATGAAATGATCCGGAGATCTCCAAAGACCAGTAAAAGACTGAAGATGAGCCTGAATGACAACTCTAATGATTGTACGGACTCATACACAAACTGTGAATGGCATGCCTTAAGATATAAACTTACAAATTCAGTTATTTCCTATATTTCCTATTGCCGCGTAGCTAACCAGCAATATGTTATTAGTGCTTTATTTGTTCTGCACTTAGTTACTATATTATAATTTCATTAATCATTTATTATATTTTATATACTGTATTAATTATATTCAAATATTTTATGTCATATTTTATGTAAACATTTTGTGTGCCTTGAGGTAAATCCAATCAGTTTTCCTACTCACTTAATTTCCTAATAACTAAATTTTCTGCTCTCACTATCTGGACCGTCTTGGGTCGACGGCCGCGACTGCAAGCCTTTTCAGATGGGGGGTATAATCTGTAATGATATTTTTAAATCAATTGATTAAATTAAATTCTATTAATATTGCTTAATAATGTGTTGGCGATTCTCTACCTAAATTGCATCCCTGTTCCTAAATTTTGGCGAAATCCTTTCTTTAGTATAAAATATATTAACCTGTTCGCGCCCGCCAAATCGCCAAACTCATAAATCTGTCATATTACATAAAGTACTTAAGAACACTCCTGATGAGAAGATAGCGTCACCTCGTGATTTCAATTAATATCCCTGATTGGAGGAGCCTCGTGACGCACACATATGATAAGTAGGGCTTCTGCTCAAGGTACGAGGAGAACGCTTGTGAGATGGATGATAAACTAAACCTACCACTTTATATTCCAAAATTTGTCTCATTCCTGTTGCCCCGGCTGCACAAAACAAATAATGTATGAGAAATTACATTTCATATATATAAAATCATTTATTGCAATGCATGGTCGGAAACGCTTTCCTGGCGCCATAGTGACGATTGACAACACAAGAAAAATAGGGTACGAACAGTGTAAAGGTATTTGTTTATTATTCTTAGCGCAGGGAAACTAAGAAATAAGAACAAAAACAGGGAATCGTCATCAAAGAATGCATTCGAAATTTCCATCGGAAAGTATCCTGAACATGGGTTTGGCAGGGGTAGTCCAGTGCATTGTTCAGCAAGATCGAGAGACCTCACTTGCATTACACTTCCTCTCGAGGTACGTCAACACATTAGTGCACGAAAACCCTGTTAGAATTCACACAGGAACTTGTTGCACATATCGTGGCAGCTGCTGGGAAAGTCTGGGGATGCACGGTATTTTCCAGAATATCTTATGTTCGATGTGCGAGAGATGTGATACCTGCATCAGGGTGCCGGTCGTAATTTCGAAAACCTTCTTTGAGGTACATAAGTGTCTAATTTTGTTCCTATTTTTTAATTTCTCTTGTTATAAGCATAACTGGTGTCCGTTCTTTCTTGTGTTTTGGGTTGTTTGTACCGGCCAGGAAAGTGTTTTCGGCCATGTTTTGCCATTTCATTTTTCGTCGTCGTCGTCTCTCTCATATATGTGCATAATTACTTATGACTCAAGTGTTGCTACTAAGTGTACTCAAGTGTTTCTTTGATGAAATTTACAAACACGGTGTTTAAAATGCTACATATTCCCTTCTGAAAATATCTTTTTTTTATCATCTTGCCCTTCAAATAAGAAATATGTGTCCTTCATTGTAAAATCTCCTGGAACTTTAATTCTTTTTTCGAGGTCAATGGAGAAAATATTTCAGTATAGGCAGCTGTCAATATTCAAACATTAAATTGTAAAAGCCATTAAAGTATAGCCGAAATGCTCAGAAAGGCTTAATTCGCATAAGGATTTAGGAAATACATTTTGAAAGACTTTGCAAATTTTCCTTCAATAAATTTAATGGAACAGGCAAAAGAAATTACAGGGAACAATAAATGTAGGAGAAAACAGATATTTCTTTTCCTAATTTGTTTTGCTTTTTTTGATTTATTTATTTCTTCCTGTATAAATATTAAAACTTTAAGAATACAACTGAAGAATGAGAATACATTTTTCAATTGAAAACAAATGGTGGCAAAAATCCTAGTGCTGCTCTGCTGGACGACGAAAAAGACCAGCAATATGTTCCGAATTCGGAATAACCAGAGAAAGTGTGAAACCTGTGCAGCCAGCGATGCAAAGAGATTGATCTGCGAGAAAGATGACTTAAATGAGGAAACTCGGAGACAATTTAATCATGTGTAAGGTTACCTCTACTCTAATAATAAGAAAATGTTAAAGTACAAAATACGTAAGTAAATTATACAAAAATTGAAGAAATTTAAAATATTTGGCATGCGTAAGGAATAGTAATTGATTCAAAAAATAAATGAATCCAAAGCTCTGAAACTTATACTCGTTTAAATACAGGTTTTGCTGATTCAGAAAGAACGTTACGTGTATATCTTCTAAAATGCTTTCTCCATATTTTGTTTGTAGTTGTTACATTTTTCATTTCGGTTTCATTTTTCCTCCTATATTGCAATTTTCGCCATTGTTTCCCTTTGTTTTAAGCCACCTGTTTATTATTACTATTATTATTATTTCAACTTATGTAAAAATTAAGTAAGGAAAAGTAAGGCACTGAAACTTTGCAAATTATTACGCTCTACGTGAGATTCATGGAGGTCGCTTATTGCATACAAATCACGCCAAATGCTTTAACTTCTCTGCTTAGTTATAGGTCAGAACAACGAAAACAACAAATTCGCCCTTTGTAGAAAAACATTCTGTCAGGCAATAAATCTACGGGGAGATTTTTCCCTATGAAACTGAGCCAAAAGTGTTATATAGTATCTAAATATGGAAATGTTGTACATGTTAAACGTGATCGTCGTTGCATTACTTTCACTTTTTTACTACTGAAATAAAGATATACTGATTATTTTGTAGATTGGAAAACCCTCCTTATGATCATGAAAAGGAGCAAAAACTGGAAAACGAGAAAGAACTAGAAAAGAAGCGAGAACCGAAAAAGATGCAAGAACTGGAAAAGAATCATGAACTGAATAAAAAGGAAGAACAGGAAAAGAAGGAGAAACTGGAAAAGAAGCAAGAACTGAAAAACAAGAAAAAACTGGATTTTTTTTTTTTTTTTTTTTTTTTTTTTTTTTTTTTTTTTTTTTTTTTTCCCTTTGAGAATATACAGACTCCCCGTGCACCACATATGTACAACACGGGGCTTACAGAAGTAAGTTAACTAGAACATTAAAGGTTACATGTATAAATAAACATTAAAAATTACATGCATAAATAAAGCGAACAAAAGCAGAGAACAGCAGTCTGGACTTCACGAAAACAGATAAGTTCACTGGCCAAGTCACTCCGAATATTTTCAAATCGTTCTGTAAGCATAATCTAGGGCCATCAAATGTAGGGCACGAGAAAATCAAATGTTCCACATCCTGAGGAACTCTTTTTGAACATTCACATAAATTGTTTGATCGTAGATTAAAACGAAACAGATAACTTGCAAATTTACCGTGACCAGATAAAAACTGAGACACTTTAAAATTTAACGAGAGGAAAGACTCGGAATTCAGTCTATGGTAAATAGAAGGAAGGAACTTTTTGGTGACTTCAGCATTACAAGATGAAATGTATTCCTCATTCCACATAGCTAAAAGCTTTTTATAATGAAAGGACTTCCAATAACTCTTTGGAATGCTAATGTTGATATCAATGGGTAAATTTAAGGCATCTTTAGCTAAGAAATCAGCTCTTTCATTTCCGTAGAAACCATGATGAGCACGCACATAAGCAAAGCAGATATCAATACCTCTAATTCTAAGTGAACTAACAGTTACTAGGGTTTCGATAACTAATTTATCGCAGCTGGTAATACTGTTCAAAAGTTGAAGAGAAGAAAAAGAATCAGAACAAACAAGGTACTTTGAGGATGTTGTCCCATGATCCTGGATCCATTTGACGGCAAGATAAATGCACAGAAGTTCTGCTTGAAAAACTGTACATTCATTCCGTATACGGTGTCTAAGAAAACAAATCTCGGAATGGCCTTCAAAAAGAACAAATGCAAGGCCAACCTTGTTGTTCATCTTGCTGCCATCTGTAAAGAAAACCATATGAAAATTTATTTCAGCAGTCTCTTTATAAGCGCAGAAATTTATGGGTTTTAAAGAAGCGGGATGAGGAAGATCAGGGAAGGGGACAATTCCATTAATACAGTCTTCCGAAGCATGAGTTGCCAATGACTCAAAAGTATTATTCTTATATGCAATTTCAAAATCAATAGGCGGAACTCCTGCAAGAACAAAAGTAGCCTCATAGCTTAAGGTTCTATAACCACTAATAATACGAAGAAGAATTCTCCGTTGAATCTTTCTTAAATTTCTTTTGTTAACCTTCTTGGCAAGAACATGTCCCCAAGCACGACAGCCGTACGAAATGAAAGGTATAATACACTGCTTATACGTGAGTTTCTTAACATCGTAGCTTACTCCAAAAGTATTTTTGGCAATTCGGTGAAAGCCATTAATAATTTTTTCACATTTAGCAGAAAGGAATTCAATGTGCTTTTTCCATGTTAATTTTTGGTCAAGAATGACACCAAGATATTTAACATTTTCTACAAATTCCAACGGAGAATTATCGAGCATCAAAGAAGCAATATTTTGTTCATGAAACGTACTGGGAACAAGCATAACTTTACTTTTTGAAGGATTGAAAGTGAGTTTATGAGAAATCGCCCAACTGGAGACAAAATCTAGAACTTCTTGTGCTCTCAAAAGAATGTTATTCAAAATCCTTCCTTGGAAAATTAATAGTAAGTCGTCTGCAAACGCAATTTTTAAACAACCGTCGAGATGACTTAAAAGATCATTTATGATTATGTTCCAAAGAGTAGGTCCGGATACAGAGCCTTGAGGACAGCCTTTTTCTAGAGAATAAATCTTAGCTTCGTTCCCAAGCTGAAGCTCAGCAGTCCTCTCGTTCAAGAAGCTTTTAAGAAGGTTATAGATATTATGTGGTATACCAGCATCTTTTAAAATTTTTAAGATAGATGGCCACCAAGCATTATCAAAAGCTCCTTTGGAATCCAGGAAAATAAGAAGTGTAGTATACTTCATTTTCTTTGCACACTGCAAGATATTACAAAGGCGAATAATGGCGTCTTCAGCGGACTTCCGAGGAGTAAATCCGAACTGAGAATCATTATAAAAGCATTTTTGTCTCAAATACCAATTTATTCTGTTAATGAAGAGAGTTTCAAGACATTTTCCCAAAGTAGGCAAAATACTAATGCATCTAATATTATCAAGATAAGGGGTTCTTGTATCTAACGTTTTAGGAATCAAAACAACCCGAGCTCTCTTCCATTGTGCTGGAAAAACTGCTAATTGTAAACAAAGGTTGAAAAGTTTGTGTAGAAATGTGCTATCCACCGCATGAAAGTGCTGTATCATTTCATTAGAAAGAGAGTCAAGCCCAGGTGATTTGTTCTTCTTGAGATTTTTAATAACACTGTTAACTTCTGAAGTAGAGAACAGACAGTCCATAAAAGAAATATAAGGTCCATCGGACTCAGTGCGCATAGTTCTATGAGAATTTCTATCATCACGCGCATTATCTCTTGGGAAATTCTTTGTCATTATAGCAACAATTGTATCACTCAAACTCGAAGTAACACTGCCATCCGGGAGTTTAATTCCCGAAATCTCAATCCTTTTCGCAAAATTGGTCTTGACCCCATACTTATATATAGATTTCCAGACATTGTGAACAGTAATAGTTGATAGAAAATTTCTCCACGACTCAAGCTTAGCATTAGCTAATTTAGCCTTGTACTTATGTCGCAATTCGAAATATTTAATTTTATAAATATTTTTAAGAAGACAGTTTCTTTCTCTTTGGAATCTACGCCTAGCAGCATTTACATGCTTTCTATAACAATCAATTTCCTTAGACCACCAAGGGACCCCATTCTTCTTACTTTTCTTCATCGGAATTGAAAGTAAAGCACAATTAAAAACAACGGTAGAAAGTCTGTTTACAACATTTTCTAATGCAATACAATCAGAGCAACTGTTAAGAAGAATATTCAAGTTACACAATTCTCTCTTACAAAGTTCAGTAAATAAAAACCAGTTCGCTCTTTTTAAATTAAAAGTACACAAATTAGAAGATGTAATCGGACGGCATAAAACAAGTTCAAAGATAATCATTTTATGGGCAGAAAGAGAATCTTCCTCAGAGATATCCCAACCTTGAACGTATGGCAGCAGTCTTAAGCTACAAAGCGTAAGGTCAATATAACTCGAGCCTTGCGTTGAACAGAAAGTAGGTCCGCGATTTTCATTAAGTAGAAACAAATGATTCGCACTAATAAAATCACTAAGTTTCGTTCCCCTAGCATCAGTAATAGGACTATGCCAAATTGCTGATTTGCTATTCGAATCCATACCACATAAAAAATTGCATGGTTTCTTCATCGTTAAAATTTGGGAAATTTTTAATAGTTCAATGTCAATATTAGTTTGGGGCTCGAAATAAGCGGAACAAATAGTCAAGTCAGATCCATTGATTTTTATATCTAAAACAACAGTATTATAAACTGTATGATTTAAGTCCAAAAAAGGAGAAAGATTCTGGTTGCGAACAATAACAGCAGACTTGACAACTTCTGCTTCGGAATCATAGTAAACTTTATATTTTATTGGAAAGCCAGGAAGAACACCTTTATAAAAGTGCGACTCCTGAATCAGTGCGACATCAGTGTCATTTGCCTCCATATATAAAATAAGTTGCTGAGTAGCAAGTTTTGATTTGTGCAAATTTATTTGTACAAAAGAAACAGACAAATTGTCGGACTTACCCATAATAAATTTTTGAAGCTGCAAGATTCATCATAAATGTATGGCTGGGGCAAGTTCCAGAAAATGGCTTATGATTTACATCAACTTTCTTAGTTGCATTTTTCGTCTTTTTATTAAATCTTATGCAATTAATACACACTTGCACTTCTTTTTTATCACATTCTGAACTCTTATGCTCACCAGAGCAGCAATAACAAGCCAAGGGATTTCTGCAATCAAGACTTCTGTGGTAGCCTAAACATTTAAAACATCTATTTAAAACAACAAAATCTTCAGCTTTACACATATTCCACATCACTTTAATACGCCCAAAATTTAAAATACGCTCGCGCACAGAAGGATGCACCTCAATAACCACGCTTCTCTCACGTTGAAACTTTTTTAAAGTAAAGCGAACTTTAACGTCTTTCCAAGTCTCTTCACTCACGGTAATTTCAGGATTTTGTTCTTCAATAATTTTTAACAGTTCATCATTACGAATGCTGTTTGGCACATTTTTAAGTAAAACTGTAGGATATTTTCGTCTTGGAATAGAGGGATTCAAAATAGATGAGTCTTCCTGCAAAGCAGTAAACAGTTTTTCTTTATCATATCCCGAAGCACATTTCACCATTACTTTATTGTTATGAACTGTTCGAATATTGCTAATTCCAATTTTATGTTTCCGAGGGTTGATTTCAGCTTTAAGAAACTTTTTAACTTCATCAGATGTACAGTTTTGGGCACTCACAAAAACACAGCAATCTGAATCAGTCTGATTTGTCCCAACAGATGGCGCCACAGCATTAGCATACGATTTCGTTTGCATGACTGAATTCAATAAGCTTTCTTTACAAGCTTCACGAAAATTTACGAAAATTTACAGATTTAACATGCTCAACATACCTAGTAATCAAACTTTTAATCTCACCCAAAGCCTTCTTCGCATCATCACGAATCTGCGGATTCATATTGCATTTCGATACGATGGCCGATTCCACCTTTTGAAGCTCATTGTCCAGAGCTGCATAGAACTCGTCTCCAATACAAGAAATTTATATTGGAGCTTTTTTCAGTTTGCGCCAAGAACAGTTCACTTGGCGAATTTCTTAATATATGGCAACCTATTTTTTTTTCCCTTCTTACATTGTTGGTGGGGTTGGGAAGTCATCATATAGTTCTTTCTTTCAAATAATGTTCTTTATATTATATTTTCATATTACTATTTTAATTATTATTTTTTTCTTTTTCGAATTTCAATTTAATTGTTTAAGTTGCATGGTTTCTTTCAAATAACTGTTTTAAAAATTTCTATTTACTCATTGGAACTGCGTAGTTTAAATAAAAGTTGCATCGTTCATTATATTTTTTTAAATACATTTCTTTATACTGTATTTTTTATTCATAGTTTTTATTATAAGTAATTTTTGAATTTTTAGACTTTTATTTTAAATTTTGTGTTGCATTGTCTCTTCAGATAATTGTTTTAAAATTTTCTATTCATTCATTCGAACTGCGCATTTTAAATATATATATAAATATAAATTTTCAAGAATTTGAATTGAGTTTCTTTCGGAAGAATACTTTGTGACCCAGACTACGATGCGTTTGTAAAGCGCATATATTAAAAGAGAAAATGCAGTAAAACACAGTTAACACGCCTTTCAATGTTACGTTCAGAAAAGACGTATAAATAAGACAGATATATATCCGACATTTTAATTTAGGATGACTCGCATACATTGCTTTAAAAAGGTTTTATCATTGTGCCCATTGCTTTACACGATTTTATCATTGTATATTTAATTTCTTAAAATGTCATTCATATTTTAGTCAAATATTTTATTTTTAAAATCGCAAGAGTCAAACATCAAAAAATTTCAAAAATATTAAATTAAATAAAACACTAAATTTTATGCAAAAATTAATTTTTTCTTCTTAATGGCTTTCTCTTTTTCTTCAGACATTCTGCAAGTATATTAAAAATCATCCAAGATTTCTAAAATTCTTTGTATTTCTGACAGTAATTTTAAATAAATTTATCTCCTTCCATTTCAGAGGGCCCAGAAACGGCCGAGCGGTAAAGTCGCTGAATACCGGTAGTTTACTCCGGGTTCGAATCCCGGCGAACGGGCTGGTTGCCTGGGCGTTTTCGGGGTTTTTCTCATGTGTAACGTGTATACCAGGTGGTTTCGCTTAGAAAGTTCTTCACGGATGCATCCCTCCTTAAAGGCAGATAGCCCGGCTTTGGCGTAACTTAATAATCCAAATCAATTCATTTCATCAGTATTTTGTCAGAGCCTTTATCAGTCTTTATAGACTAGGCATTTGAAGGCATGAGATGAAAGGAAAGGCTGGTTTCATGAAGAGGGAAGACGTCTTTAGATGATATTCCATATACGTCACTGGATAAATTCCTGAATCTTCAAATAATTCGACTGAGATATCATGCGATGCTCCGTTTATGATACAGTATGATGTTCTATGACGTAATTTAAATTTATACAACCATATAGTTGAAAACCGGTCATTCTTCACTTTAATCTGTAGTGATATCGTTTTCTTCTTTTCCGTTAGCACAAACTCAATTGCTGCTGTTTGCTGGTGTACACGTCCAAGTGTTTTTTCTTTGAACACCCAACTTCCTTGAAGTAGATTCCCCTTTAAATTTTTTGTTTCAACCCCCCCCCCAATTTCCTTCTTTCCTTCTACATTTGTTTTCAGTACAGACACAAGGAAATTAAGAATTTTCGATTTTTATACTTCCATTTAAATTCAAATTTTTTAAAATATCAGTTGCATTAAATGCGCTTGAGCTTAAGACAGCTTCTAGACATTTTAACTATAAATAACGTTTAAAGCAAAGTCCAAATGATAAATATTTGAACTAAAAGATTTTTCTTAAATGAGAAAGAAATAAACCACTCCAGCAGCGCTTATCCTACTTCAGAGTAACCCGATTCTTATATCGGGTGCAAATCTTAATCATATTATTTATCATATTATTTAGTTTTTTTAAGCCTAAAATTTTTTAGTAAAGAAGATGTTTTTTATATAATCTACAACACGAGGAAAAATTACTATTTAAAAATTCTTTCTAAGAGGTCTAATGTAAAAATTTATGTTTATATATATGTTTTTTAAAGATGGGACATGACCCAAAGTGTCAACGTCTTCTTTGCTTAAAACCATTGTGAAAAGAAACATCAAACGAACGTTTCTGAGTTTTAGACAATTGAATTTAAATGAAGTTAAAGTAAAGTAGCAAACGATAACACGACGAAGGTAGAAATTTACTCTTACATATATTAAACAAAAAAGAGAAAAAAAGAAAGAAATTAAAAAAAAAATATGATAAAAATTTGAATAATATCATCCATAAATAAAAAAATAGCTTTTCATATAGTATGAATAAACATTTATTACGCATCATTGAGGAGAGAAATTTCATATAATTAATTCCCCGTAAAAATTTAAGATTAAAAATAGCTGTTGCAATTCACTGTAACAAATTCCACAAATCACATTTTGGCGTTATTATCGCTCAAAAAAGATGCCAAATCTCAAACCTCGCAAATATGTAAACTCGTGTATATCTTAGAAAATTCTGAATAAAAAAGTCTAATTTTTGCAGGTATGCTTAGAAATGATGATGGTAAGGGATTAAGATGGTGGCAAAAATTTTACAGGTTATAATTCAAAATTATTTTCGAAAAATTTATAAAAACTGTTTAAAAATACAAATGTTAAAAATAAATAAAAAGAATTGGTGATTTTTATTTGGAATGAACCTAAATTTCGAAATGTGAAAGGAAAAATCATAAAAGTTTAATAAAAATGAGATATTAATAAATATATACCAAATTCAATTAACATTGAGGAGCTAATTTTTTAAAAACTACTCGTGCGATTTTTACAAAATTTGATAGTCTGGCATAATTTGAGTAATAGAATTGAAATATGGAAAAAAAGGGCATGCTATTTCAGAAAAAGTCCGATTTTGTGTCAAAATACCTATGTTAGAATGTTTCTATATATAAATCTGATGTATATCCTAAGTCGGGCATCCGAGACATGAAAAAGGCAATTTGAATTGGAGAACGTGGGATATCGAACTGTCCCACTCTTTTGTTTTTTGTTTTTGCGCAGTGTACATAGTGTAAAATATTTCTCATTCTTACTCGCACTTAAAATTCAGTACTCGAATACGCACTGGCAAATTTTAAAGGTTGAAAACATGTGTCGTGCAAAGTTATCTTCATGCAATGATTTGAAGTTACGTTATTTATAGGACTATATTTTCGACGACGATATTTTTAAACTGCGAAGTTTTAGAACTGCATTCTTTTCTTCGACGATGTTTCGCACCACGATGTTTTAGAACTGAGATATTTTTCTTGCTTTCTTTTCTCCCACCATGTTTTCTACGACGGAGTTTTCGTCTTGCGTTGTTTTCTCCGCCATGTTTTCGTACGCGATGTTTTCGTCGAATCCCCCTGCTAACATGCTTCACTCGCAGGTAGTCGATGTAATCGTTCCATTTAGACTCTAGTTCTTCGACAAAATAATACCTGGCCCATTATAGATTAATGCAAGTATCCGAATACGTAAATACGTATAAGATTATGTAGTTCATTCAAAAATGATTTTTGAGTCTTTTTTCACGTTAGTTTGATTACCATTAAAATCGAACATGAGTAACGCCTCTGAAATTTAAATCTTATTCAAAGATTACGAATCTTTAAATAAGATTAAAATCAGAAATATAAATCTTATTTAAAGATTTGAAGCTACAGATTGAATTAATTTTATAACTTAGCATAATAGTCGTTGTTAGAGTATTTTGTTTTCACATTTATATGCTATTTTTTTAGTTTGTATAGTGATGATTCAAGTTTTAGTGGTTTTCTAGCATTAAAACGGTGCGCACATTGGTTGCAGACATGTTGTATAAAAGTTAAAATTTAAGAAAAAAAGCCTTGTAAGAAAATGCAAATCAATTTTTGCACAGTGTGTGTCAATTTTCCACACCTATTTGAGTCGCGTCAATTATGTCAGACTTGTAGAGATTAACATTCAGATATTAAAACTGAGACTCCGTCGTTCAAAACGTCTCACAATTTCTTCGTCTCTCTTTCCAAAACAATGTATGATATTATCGTTCGTCATTAATCAATACCAAAATTTATCTCTGGTAACATTTCAAGAAAATCTGAGATAACACTTTACCAACTTTTAAACAAATGAATGAACCTTATACAGGTTGAACTGTCACAAACTTTGGATATTGTGTTCTTAAAATTTTCTAAATATTTCATATCTTTTAATGAAATGCGTCTGACATTGAAGCAGAACTCCATTCGAAGATGCCATCGATGCCTGAAATTATATGCACAGTTTTAAATTATAATAAAAATTATTACCAATGTGTTACTCACTAGTTTTCTCATATATTCGTGCGCTTTAGGCATTTTAAATTTACTAACAGCTGCGAATCTTGTGTATTATTGGTGTTCTTTATATTTATTTAATGAAACTGATTTGCCTTTTCCTGGCAGAGCGGTGGCTTTGAAATAAAATACACTGCTCTTGGATCTGCTGTTCTGTATTGTCTTCAAATTGTTTCTTCTGGTTGCTTTGCACCGTAAATGCTTTCAGGAAGGTAATTCAGATAATAAGATTTAGAATGTGTGAACGTGAATACGAGTAAGGGGGAAATGCTTAAGGATGTTATTGTGCTTAAATGCTTAAGAATCTGGTGAAATCTTAGATCTCACCAGAAACTTTCGTCGTGTAAATTTCGAAGGTAGAAATTTACACGAAAAAAACGTCGTGTAAATTTCTACCTTGGTCGTTACAGTCTGCAAGAAGTGCCAATAATTAGGTAATAAAGCTATGCAGACTTTTCGTCAGAACTCGTTGGTATACAAGTAAAATGCTTGCACAAATGAATAAAATACTCCTCATGTTACCATTTCGAATTGTCATATACAGAAACGTTGGCTAAAACCTGATAATAATTTAGATTTTCTCTCTTAGTGTAATGTTTCTTTATACTTCCATAAACGTTCTTCCATATAAATGTTTCCACAAAATTATTACGATACTTTCTTAAGCATTTCCTCCTTACTCGTATTCACGTTCACTTGTCTTGAGACCTCAGTATAGGACTTCTCACCACAACGCCTTGGATAATCTTAGGTTACTGGCAAGTACTACCTACAAGTATTATCTTAGCTGGTAAAGCGCAGCAGACCAACAATAAAGTGCTACATTCACATTAAATTTTCCCATGTTTAGCTATTGTTTAGTTTACCTTTTCTCTTCGCTTTTTGAATATCTAATGTGAAGTGAAACGATCTTTATGATAGTAGGTGCTTCGAAATTTATAATCCATGATCCTTTGGTATTTCACTAGGAAAATTCTCAACGCAAGACTCAGTGTGGAAATATTTCAAGTTACAGGGAAGTGCTGATATATGCGGTAGAATTGCATCTGCATGAAGGTGTGAAACCGGTTCTTTACGCGCTCTTTCAAAGTTTTCTTTGGATTGCAGTTGAACTTCATCTAGTTGCAAGAGAATAAAACTTCCAAATTCATTTTGAGACGGTGGGAAAACAATCTTGATGTCTTACTAAGCTATATGGACCTATGCGATGCCAAGGAATAATGTTGATGAACATTGGTACTTCGATCTGAGTTCGATTCTAGACAGTCGGGCTGATTGCCTGGGCGTTTTCAGGATATGTCCTCTTTTTAAGAAATATATTAACGAGTTTCCGTTGAAAACGTAGCCATAATGTCTAATTCATGCCAATGAATATATATTTGTCTTAAAGATATGAGTTCAAAGAATAGAAAAACTCATTACTTGCAGCCATAATGTATAACCCATACACTGTAAATAAATTGTTCTGTTCAAGAGACTTTTTTCAGCTAAATATAATTAAGTATACATTTATTTCCTTGTGTGACTGCTGACCATACATGCATACCACTGCTGACGAAAATTTCACACGAAACAGAAATTCTGAACTTAAAACTTGCGTTTGAAATTCATTCGTCGAAAGTTCAACTGTCATTGCAGAAAACAATACCGAAATACCATATGATATTTTCAGCTCAACTGAATTATTCTTCACATGTACAGAGCAATAGCATTCCGGGCACAGATGCTTTTTTGATTTCAAAAGATAAGTCAAATAATGGCGCATCCTGAAATGTTTCATGACAAGTGACAGGTTAGAGCGGATACGGACACATGGGCGGCTTACTAGGGCTATTCGCGTATCGTTCAATGTACCATGATAAATAAATACGTCATCTGGCATCCCAAAATAGCATGAAAGTATTGCTTTAAGCTAAGAAATGCAAATTGAAAGAAAGTGTGTGTAGCGTTTTAACAGATTAAGCCAGTGCTCTTCTTATAATATAATATGTGATCACGAATAAGAGGTCAAATCACTTTACGGAGTCATAGATAATTAGAAAGGAAGAACGTAATCTCAAAAACGTATCCAAAGAGAGCATCAGCCATACCGTTTCATTTGCGGTCTTGTATGACCTTCGAAAAATCGGTGATAATTGCCCAGGAAAGATAATTAACTCCACAGTAATATAAATATATGTAAATCCGAAATCCTGTAGACACTACACGGAAAGAGAGGGTTGCTTGAGGACTTTGAGGACTTGATCAGATAAACTGGTAAATATAACTGTAACAGTCTGCTCTACTGGTAACTGCAACAGTCTGTGTATTGTCAAACCGTTCAAACTGAAAGCAGAGAGAAGCTGTGGGAGCAGCCACTGCAGAAAACGTATCTGTTCCATAATGCAACTTTTTATACAGTTTATGAAATTACTTTGACCATTGCCTCATGTTTCACTTACGGATCATTTTAACACAGATGTATTTGCTGATAAACGTTTTCTAATTTTATGGAATATACGTTTTTCTGGTCGACACTGAGGTCTTTTATCATTTTTACGAGCTCATCGTCTGACACCAACTCTTTTTGCATTCCGGAAATATTCCACTGCATTCTGTGTTTCAACAGGTACAATTTCCAGAGGATTTTCTACACCGTTATCTTCAGTATCGTTGTATTGTTCATTCTCTGCTACTTTTTCTTCAATCATTTCGATAGTTCCCTCTATATGTTTTAAGAATTCTGTTTATGTTTCTCGGTAATTAAGTCCATCTTTAATTGTATCTTTTAAAATGTTGAAAGCTTCTATATAAGTATTGTAGGTTGGATTTGATATAAGAATATGAAAATAAATTTCAAGATCTTCAGAGAAGAGATCAAAATTTTTGTATTTTTTCGACTCTTTTTACAGAAGACATAGATGATGCCAATAAATTATTGAATAGATTTGCTATCTGACATTCAGGTAAGGAAACAATTGATGACGGGTCTTCTTGGAATTTTATAAATCATGCCAACCAAGAGATGAATATGCCTCATTGTATAGTAATTTGTTACTCATTGTCATCATTATTTGACAATACGTATACTAGTGAACAAATATTTTAAGAGTGAAACATACTAAGAGTAAAATTAGAAGCATAACACCGAAGAAACTTCTCGAGAACACGCTGAGAATTGCAACCACTCCAATCGAACTAGATATTAAAGATTTATTTAGATTTGATAAATTAATTTCGCAAATATAACTTAAGATCGAATATGGTATTAATTTTATGATTTATTGTAAATACAGCAAACATTTACAATGAAATTTTGTATATGAAATATCAAACAAAATGGCAAAATACTTCTCGGTTGCTGTCACTATAAATTAATAAGGTTTTCAAATTGCTTTAAATATATATGCTAATATATAGTATGTAACTATAATTTACTATATATATATAGTAATACTATTTAAAGTAAAGTAAAAAGAACAAACGATAAAAGACCTACTATGTAGTCAAAAACTTTGCGTATTGTGCTGGAAAATTTAGAAAAAGTTAAAAGAAAAATCTAATACATATATAGTAAATTTTTGACGTATATAGTAAATATATAGTTACTATATACTATGGCATATATAGTTACTATATACTAATACATATATAGTAAATTTTTGACATCAGCTATCGTTAGCGCTACGCAGTGACGGCTCGACGTGTGAATCAAGAAAACCGCTGATTCACTTAAATTTTCTACATATGCTCTTTATTACTTATAGTACACTCTGAGTAAATTTGAAATAATGCAGTCAAACTCGTACGTTTCTCTCCAAGAGGTTAAATTCAAAAATTTCTTTCAACTATGAAACCTGAGCATATCCGAGAGTTTAATGAAACCTACGCAGTTATGTCATTACCCTTATTTTGGAGGTCAAGAGATACCACTGATATTAGAACTTATTTGTGTAGCTCAAAATATCTCATCTTTTCCCAGTATAGCTAAAAGGTTAAACTCCTTTGCACTGAAGCACTTAACAGAATAGAGCCTCTATGCTATAGCTGCTGAATGCCTGAATTCAAGCGAGATCCAAATACGAGAATTTTCTGTTTCTTTAATTATTTGTCAGATTTAAGAGGCGATTTGTGTATTATTGGAGCAAGCAATAAAGTTATGTTAGGACGTTTTTGATTACCTTGGAAACTCCACCAGCAGTCGAGTGGAAAAATAGCTGAGCACTGGTAGTTTGGTTCTTGGCGACCTACAAGAAGAGATAGGATGGATGTTCGTGAAGTTAATATAGGTAATTTGTTGTCAAATTATATTAGTACTTAACAAGTTAGACTAACAAAAAGTCTAACATTTCAACATTTATCAGAAAGCCTTAACTGTTAATTTTAACTGTTATTTAAATACTTATACTGATCAAACTTTCTTGTGGCGAGTTAGAAAAGCGCTCCTGAGTAAAACACAATTCAAGTTTTTAAAGCATAAAATATAAGTTTTAAAATTTTGAAACTGTTAATTTTTTCGCCCTTGAAAAATGCATTCCTAGATAAGGATTTCTGAATTAGGTTCTTGAACGTGTGTCTGTATGGTTATGGCAGAGTCTTAAAGGCTATCTGCCTAAGAGGAGGGATGCCTTCGTGGAGGACTTCCTAAGGGAAACTTGCTCGTATACACGTTACACATGGTGAAAACCACGAAAACGCCCATGCAGCCAGCCCGTTCGCGAAATTCGAACCTCGGACCGAACTACCAGTGTTCAGCGGTTCAGCGGTTTTACGGCTCGGCCGCTGGTGGGCTTAGGTTCTTGAACACTTTTATGGTGAATGGAAAATTAAAGAAAAAAGTTTAAATACAAACCCTAACATTAAAAATAATAGAAAAAAGGGCTACCGAAATGCATAAAATAGAGAAAGCAGTTTGATTTGAAAAAGTTAAGGAACAATTGGTAAAAATGTTTAATTTGAAAATTGATGTAGCTAAAGATTATACAGAAGAACTAGTAAATAACAAATTGGTTATAAAGTTTTTTTCACAATACGTATAATCTCAAACTCTAAATGTAATTTTAAAAATCTGTGGGATTATGGAATCGAAACTTGCTTCCATGTCTGTCCATATTCTTCTCGTGAAGAAATTTGATTTTTTTTTTAAATTTGAAGACATAAATTCCGTAACTATTTGACTGTCCAACCTGTATAAACTGCATATCTTTAAAAATTAGTAAACATGTGATGCCCCCCCATGTAAACATCTCTTAACAATGTGAGTTCTTCACGTATCTACTTACGGAATATACAGGTATAGCATAAATTATTCACATTTTCAAAACTACTATACGTACACACATGAAAAATATACGAAACGAATTTTTTTTTTTTTTCACTACTTCATCAAGTTTCCAGGATAAGTAGTTGCTTCATCGCTGAATATTATCATAGTGGCGAAATGTTCGTCCTCGAATGTTGAGGCAAAAATATAATCGCCGCGCGTAATCCTCCGGCTTTAATTATTGAAAGAGCTGCACATGGTGCGGTGTGAAATGAAACGGTTGACGTAAAATCTTCCACACAATTTTTTGTGGTAATTTGAGCGTCTGGTCAATTGGTTGGACGAACATCTGGCTAACAATGCTAAAAATGTTTGGAATGAGCTTGCATATAGTTTAGACGTGTATCGTGTCACCAAAGGGACACATACTGAATATTTGTAGAGGATATATAAACTTAGTAAGTTTGTGGTTCTTTCCATAGACCTTTTATATGCGTACCTGAAATACTTTTGAAAATATAACCTTTTCAAAAACGAATGGTCCACCAGTGGCAAAGCGGTAAAGCCGATGAACGCTGGTAGTTCGGTTCGAGGTTCGTATCCCGCGAACGGGCTGGCTGCATGGGCGTTTTCGGGGTTTCCCCCATGTGTAACGTGTATACGAGCCAGTCTTTCTTAGAAAGTCCTCCACGAAGGAAAGTCCTCCTCTTAAAACAGATAGCCCTCGAGTGCTTTGCCGTAATAATATAATGAAACCAAACCAAACCAAAACGAATAAATCATTCATGCTAGTCCTGTACATTCTCGACGTGACTTAAGTCCCTGATACCATTTCCGTGTAATAGCAAACCGAAAATGCGTTTAAATGCAAAACCAGACAAATAAAAACTAGACCGTTAATCCCGGAAGCGTAATGGCAGACCGCACATTGAGTTGAACAGTGTTAAGCGAATTTCGCTTACTGCGCATGCTTGATGGTGTACCTTTGGCGCGGGGAGAAATATTGGCAACTAAAAGCAACCCTACTCTAGCTTATTCGTGATCTCCATGGCTGTCGAGTGTGGTCGAGTGATGTTTACAATTGCAATGTTGTGGAACTTTGTTTATTAGTTATTTTAACGTCCATACCGATTGCACTTGCTTATTTTTCTAATATATGTGTCATTTTAATTTGTCTAACAGTGCATTTAATAATTGTTAACATATATTGTGCTTAATAATTCGTTATTTAGATGTAATTTTTTTACATGTTATAATTCTCAGTAATGTAAACTGGATTTTCCCGCTTAGTTTGATAACGCATATTCGCGCTTTTATTTTCTTATTTCAAAGAATTAAATAAACAGCATTAAGGAACTGTAAAATTTCTTCAATGTTATTTACAAACACTTGCTATGTTCTTTACGTATGTCCGTGTTTCTTTACGTATGTACGAATGGAACGTATGTTAAATTCTGAATTGTTTTTATTCCTTAAAATTATAATGAATAAATTTTCAACTAATATATTCTAAATTTCAGTCTTTTTCTGAGCGAAAATTCGTACAGTTCCAATGTAAAGTGCAGATTTTCAGTATAACATCTTACATTTTGAATGCAAACACTGCTTCAAATTATTTCGTAATAATTATTTACATCTCCTCCCTCTATGCCTGTATCAATTTTTTCATCGGGTTATTTATCAATAATTCCTGGTAGAATTAGAAATAAATTATTAGAAAAGGTTTTTCCTGTATCATCTGCAAGGAACAGAAATTTAAAGCGATGAATTATTAGAATGAATTTTAGTCAGTATTTGAAGTTATTTAGAATTCCACTGCAGTGGAAAATATGTTATTTAGATTTCTGTTGCATTAAAAATTATTTAAAAGCTGCATAGAAATATTATTTTGAAATGTAAAAATTTTAAGTAGGAAATTAAAACTATTTAAAAGGTAGTTATTGTCATTGATGATAGATTAATTGACTTGTCAAGTGAAATAAACCAAGACTTCAGTACATAAACAATATATTTTTTATTCTGGGGGGTGAACATTGTTATTAATGGTGATATAATCAAATAAATAACAAAGAATCAGCAAGTGAAACGTATTTTACCATTTCTTTGAATTTAGATATTTTTCCGAATATTCCAAGCATTTAAAAGAAATATATTTCACAATATTTTACATATTTTGTAACTGTGAATGTATTCGTAGTTCCGGATGTTCTGAATATCTGCAGAAACACATATTTCGGTCTATGATTTAGCTGGCTTAGTAAGTTAAGAAATAAATTTTTCTTTAATATTAAGAAATGATTTTATAATAATAAGAAATTGGTACATTTGTAATTTCCCCACCAAAAAAATTCTTTAAGACTGGCAAATACGTACATAAATTTGATTCCCCCCCAGTATGTGTGACGAGTATGTTCCATTAGACTTTGTGATTATTTTGTAACAGCTCTACTTTTTGCCAAAATTGGGTGTTTTTGCATATATATATAATGCATACAACAATGCATGCAAAGTTATGATAGCTGTTAATATATCATAATTGACTAAACATTGCGAATACTGTTTCTCTTTCAAGATTTGTACTTTCATATGTTTTCATAACAACTTCTGTATTTATTCAGAAGAAAATTCTACTGATGAAATACTACACACAGAAATATTTTTAAAATGGTGTTTAAGAATGCTGTTGATTTTTCAGAGACACAGTAACAATTTAACTTGTTATAACCTTAACAGAGCAGAGATGTCAAACAGAAAAACAAATGTTCAAATGCCAAATTAAAATATTCGATCATAAAACAAACGTATAAAACAAACATATTTAACTGATTTTCGAACTTGATTGATTATCAAGTATAAGTTAATGTTTAATAAAGGAATCTCATGAAAACAACCTAAATTTGAAGTACAATGAAAATAGTAGATTTTATTTTACCAAAATAGCTTAGTACAATACTTTTGTCAATGCATTCTTTATGTTTATTTATGGGAAATTAACAGAATGTAACCTATGTTATGAATATAAAGGTAATTTTTTATTTCTAACTCTCGCTAATTAAATATAAAACGTTTACAAAATTTTGAATATTTGGTGTAAAATTCGATTTTTCAATATTAAGATTAAATGCCCTTTCCACCGATTACTTTTCTTGATTTAATAAATCTCCTTTTGATCTTTCTTACACCTTATACGAGTTTCACCCACTTTGGCAATATATACTGTGGCAATATATACTCTGGAAAACTTAAGCGACTTCTCGTTATGTTTTGGAAATTACAACAGAGTTTTGGAATAGGTGTTAAAAACCCTTTTATAGACTGAGACAAATTAACAGAGTGCACAACTTGTGCATACAGAATCAGCCAGCATTTCTGGCGTAAATCAAAATTAACGAGATGAATTCAACTAAGTAAATTTTAGTTAGTCCGAAGGCTACACAGAAAGAAACTGCACAAATTGTCTCAGATCTAATATTGTAGTATGATATTCAAGTAGATTCTACCACCTATTTATTATTATTCAAATTCGTTATTAATACAAGAATTACGTAAACTCAAGTATTATTTAGAATCGAGGATTAGTGATATGGGATGTTTAGAAGGTTCAGGGTTTTATGGAAATTAGTACTGAATGGTAAAAAGGTTTATTAAAATTCAAATTCAGTAATTCAATGATGTAATATACACATATAATTAATATGCACAACAAACGATTATTGTATGAAATGCATGACAGAGCAAGAATGAAAACATATACATGCATTTACAATAACATAAGCTGCCAAATAAACAGAATACAGGAATACTCACATAAATTTACAATAATATGAAACAATTAAGTGTTATGAGTAATAATATTACTCAGAATTTTTTTTATGGTTAAATCTTCATTTTCATTGCTTTTTTAATATCTTGTGTTGGTGGTTGGCCTGCACGCATTCTTTAAGCGATAATCTCTGTGGAACTTCATCAAACCCTAAATTGTTGAAACAAACATTACCAAATGCTAACTTGTAATGACATTAATACATGCGTCATAACAAATACACAATGAATATTAAGAAAATGTTAATGTACCAATATTTCTTGTTTCAGTAGTATCAATTCTTGAAATATCATAAAAGTGGAATTAGACATTTTTGATTAAACATTCAATTATACATCCATCAATTTCAGTGTTATAGTGTGGCACCAGGGTAACTATGCGAGACACACTAATCCCCTCGAAGATTTCTGATTTACAAAATAATTTTGGCAGTAATTTGTAAAGGTTAAAAACATATTATCAAAAAGATACAATTCTTAAGTAAATACGTATATTTTGCAGAAATACTTACTTCGGAACTGTTTGAGCTGGTATTCGTGAGAATCCTTGAGTAAATTTTTGAATGCAGAATAGTTTAACTGAGAAACAACAGAATGCAGCCAAATTATATCCCTAAGTATTCTTCACATTTCACTTTCTAATGCATGCATAATAGCATTAATTAAGAATTTAATAAAAACATTAAAAATAATTACATGAAGCAAGATCTCTAAAATTTCAAAATTGCATATAATTAAAATCTAGTTTAATATCTGCAATACATTTTTAACTGATCATATTTTCATAAATTTAACTTTACAATCTAAGATTAATTACAATAAAGCATACTTTATGACAAAAGAATATGAACTTCCAGATAATGTGTATAATTTAGTTTGAGATTAAAAACTATGCTAGGAAACATTCTGGAAAACCACATTTAATACGTTTTAAACTATTTTACTTTCCTAGATAATCTCATCAAAATTATTAAATATTCATCAATCTTTTGATCGTCAGTTTCTGTTACCTGCCAGTGAGGTAGAATGTATTTACCAAGACACAAAGAATATGTATTACATACATGTAAAATATAGAAAATACAGTGGCTTTGCTCTGCGCGAGCATGCAACCTATAATTAACTTACTGCAGTTTCAGGATCTTACCCTAGACCAGTACTTTCGAGAACATTCTGGCATGTTATATAACCGCTAGTACACATACTGAATACGTGCCATTTTTCGTCAGACTGTTTTCTTCTACCGCTGCTACAAGACCTTGCAGCTGCTCCTCCCATTTTGTTCTTTCCTTTGTTAAAGCAGATATGACGTAAAGTCTAAATTTAATCTTACTTAGTTTAAATCAATATTGAATATATAATTTTGAGAATTTCATCTAAAGTCAAAATGATCTGCTGGGAGAATTGAATAAAGATGTGGGATCTAAAAAGCTAAATCCTTCTTTGTCGTCATTTTGCAACCTTCTACCCAGCCATAACAATGCCCGGTCTATGATCTAGTTATATTGTCAAGCTTTGGTCATTCCTGTGCCTGCCAAAATATTACATATATACGTATGAAAATTATTAATATAAGCTACATAATGTAATATACTACGATTGTTTTGTCACAGTAATTAGAATAAAAGTATGAAATATTGCCGTGCCTTGCAAAATATCAACTAAATCTGTACACAAGATACGAAATATCAACTAAATCTATACACAAGAATTTTCCATTAAAACTTTCTGTGCAGACCTGATAATCATTATATATACTGCTCTTTGTATAATGTACTGAACTGTAAAGCTCCATGTATACAAAACATTTCAAGACACTCGATATTTATTCTGTTGCAGAAGCAGACTGTTTATTTTCAATATATATAATGATAAGCAAAGATGATACGTGAAAAATCTTTCAGTTCTATAATTTTTATATCTAATATACAGTGCACTATTTTTCTAATAAGCAATCTTTATTCTCAAGTCCTTGCATTATATGTTTGTGATTACGGGTGGTCTATTATTCATCTGTTTTCTTATCCGTCATGGCGACTACACTAAGTCTGTTAATCAAAGCTCAAATGTATGCCTGTCTCCTGTAATTTTAAAGAAATATTTGAAGGAAAGATAGGTTAAATTACATAATAATTATATGTACTTTGCCTGTGTATTTACAGTCAGACATAGCATTGAACAACTACTATGCTTGAAAATGCCCAAGTGGGATTTGAATGGCTTCAGTAACATATACTGGAAAATAAAATAAAAGTATTATAAAAATATTGCGTCCATTTAGATGGCTTAAATAATAGTTGTGTAATAAAAGAACATTTTAGGTATGATATTAAGTAATTAATTTTTTTTTTTTTTATTTTATCTCTTTGACCTTTAAAATGAAGAGGTAATGTTTCTAGTTGATATTATGCGAAAACCTGAAAAGCAAACAAAAACTACACTAAATCTAAAAATTTTTCCAAATTTCACACATCTGCAAGAAACTAATAAGATCAACAATGCCTGATTAAATAAATTTGTTGGCAGATGATGAATCAAATTTGAATATAGAAGACATGTAAACAGTATAAAAGCATACCAAACTTATATCAGTGTACGAGTCATCATATGTGTCAATGAGTGCGTACTATAAAAATTAAGTACAAGTCTTGCTCTGAACTACTTAGTGTGCTTACACACTAATTTTTGCATTTTCTTAATTCATATTTTTAATTAGCGTTATTACAAAATTAAATAATATCTGTAATAATTGTAACTGAAAAAATAGTATTTTAAATTTCACCTCTTTCATAATAACCACAATTAATTGCCTAGTACAAATTCATTAGCAAAGCATACAATTAAGTGCTTCACAGTAATATTAACAGTAAGGATGCTATCGCACGTCGGTTTGTTTCGGAAGAACAACTGTTTGGAACAATTTTTCTGCTTTGTCACAACAGCCAATTATCATAAATCACTTTGGCGTTAACATAGGAAACTGGTTCCCCATTACTGAACCAATTTCAATCAATTAGCTGATAGTTTACGTTTTCAATCAATTAGCTGATAGCTGATTGATTGAAAACGAACAACTTGCAATTTTTTAGAAAGGAAGGAAAAAGTCGCATGTCTTTCTTTCAATAGTAAACCAGGCAGAAAAATTGTCCGAAACAAGTTGTTCATGTGAAACACATGCCGTGTGATAAGGGTCTCAGACATCATTACTTACATCTAACAAACATTTCGCTTCCAGAAACAAGGATCAAAATTTTTCAGCTGCCATTCACTGTGCCAATGCATGAAATTAAAATCATTTTATAAAAATTTTTAAAAGGATGATTCAAGTATTGAAAAATCTTAGATCATAACTTGGTCATACACACAAAATATATTATTTTTTATACCAATAAAATAATATATTGTTCAGTGCTGAATGAATTATTTAACAATAGGAGAGTGTCATTGGTTGTGAAATCACATCATAATAATAAGAGAATTTATAAAAAATGAAATAAGGGGTTTTATTTTTATTTTATTTGAATTTTACTATTTAGCTAAGAATAATTATCCTACTAACTTTAATTCATATATTCAACTCTGAAACACATTTTCTACAACTTATCTTTGGCTACTATAGTCTGTGAAATCAGCTTGACAGATACAGAAGGCAAATGAAGATTGATCATAATTGTTACCTTGTCTTCCTGGTACATATGCAGTATATGTACATGTTTTCCTACAACTTGCACGATGGCATACATACTTTTTCACTGCAGAAATATACAATTTTATAAAGAACTAATTTGCAATAATATATAGCACACATGAAAACAATCCAAGCATACTTTATATTAAAGTGCAATGTCGTGTAATCATTGAGGAAAATTACATACATCAAAATATACTTTATTGTTGACTTTACTATTACTTTAGAATTATTAAAAATCATCATCAATTCCTACATGCTGTACAATCATCTGCCTTTTAAAAATACAACTTGTTACATTTAATATTTCAACAGGTTTTTCTATTCAATAGATATTTGATAATATAGGAGTCAAGTAAATTTGAATTAATTATATTTTATTTTTACCAATTCTTTACAGTTGTACCACAATTCATTACATTACGAGTTCATTACATTATTTTATATCATATTAACTTCAACCAAAACATTTCAGCACATTTTGAGATAAAAGACTCAAGTACCTTGCATCAGTTTTAGCTGTAATAAAGTTACGCTGTACATACTAATAACTTTCTTCTTGAAGTTTCTCGAAAATGATGTTTCTTTTCGAAAAAAATTAAAAAAGTAAGGAAATAAATTTATTTCTTAAAACATCTTTCTTAATGTTACATTATATAGAAGTTTAGAAAATGTTAAAAAATGTTTATGAACTGTATATGTGTTAAAATATAACATATCACATATTGCACAAATAACATATCAAATTTACTGAAATGGGAAATTATATACATACCTGAAAGCAATCTTGCGATAGCATTTGGTTTGAAACTCTTGCGCTATCCACTGAGGCATCTGCATTTACGCAGACTTCATTTACCCATTTTTTGCACTCTTCAATCGAATTTAAACTTGATCGTATCGTTCAACTTTCTAGTTGTTGGAGCAGTACAGGAAAAAAAATCTAATTTTACACAGTAATTACTTTACATTGCACATATACTCTACGAAGACTTAAACGCCGGATTTGTTTACAATCAGATGGCGGTACATTTACCACATACCGTATTTATCTTCTTTTCAAACCGCGCCAACATAATAATTACGCCAAATTTGCTTCTGGGCATGCGCAGTATGCGATATTCGTTTAACACTGTTCAACTCAATGTGCGGTCTGCCATTACGCGCCCGGGGCACAGACTCCGGCTTGCTCCCCTCTAGATCCGGGACTGCTTCTGAGAACCGTTTGCAAAGACAACATGACAATAAAATCTGCAAAGACCAATAAAATTTGTGGTCAGCATTTCTGCTCCCTCTTTCTTTCTGTGAGTTCTTCAAATCCAGGAAAGGGTAATGCGTGCATTTGGTGCATGTGAGAAAAAATTCAAATGTCAAATGTTCTAGAAATTCCTTGCCAAACATAAACATTTCCAGTGGTGTTTTGGCTTGTTAAGCAGTACATTTGGGATTTCAATTCACGCTTTTCGGTAGATCTTGATCTACTCACTCCACAATTTTCTCAAACTGACACTTAAAATAAAATGTCTAAAATTACTAATTATGAATAAAAAAGGCAAGTATAAGAAAATATAAGCAATATTATATAATGTTTACTATGAGAAACTGTACTAACTTCGAAACACGAAATGGTTGCTACTTCCATTTTGGAAATAGCAGTGCTTTACTTAGTGATGTAAATAGCAGTGCTTACTCTATGACCGACAGTTGAAAGTTCTAATAATATATAATGAATAAACACAGGAATGGAATCTTTTAAGGCATTTACAGAAGAATAAACAAATTTAAACTTTTTTCTACTAGAGTGGACATGATGCAACAAAGGGTTAAGTGAATTAAATTATTTTGCGCTCTTATTACATTTTTCTAAATTTTTCGATTTCTAAATTTTTCTATTCCTCTTTTCTTATAACACACAAGCAATTTTTTAAATATGAGTGAGCCCTGAGCGCTAAGTTCGGTAAGGTCACAAAAGACGGTAATTTGAATGTGTTCAAATCTAGGCAAATGAGTTAATTGCAGGGGAGCTTTCGTGGTTTCCCCTTATGTGAACGAAATACAAATTCTTTTCCTTTAAACGTCCTTTACGAGACGCGACTCTTTTAGTCATATAATCTTCAAGTGCTGTGAACAATTCTAATCTAAATTTTTATGATATAAAATTTCATATAAATTTATTCTACCTGCCGCTTTTGTGCACATTATATGTATGAATACAACCTGCGATTAATATTGAGAATACTATTGATGCAATTGATGTTATAATTAATACTGAAAATAATGTTTAAGCTAAAAATCAGTTTGAACCCTTATTTATAATAAGGTAACATGCGCCAAAGACTTTGGATTATGGTAAAGCACACAGGGGTTACTTACCTAAAAAAAGAGTTTTTTTAGGGAAACAGGCTGGTAATTCACCATACACTTATGAAAAACCTCGAAACCTCCCATGCAGCCGCAAGGATTTAACATGCTCAACTATCTTACCTGTCGACCGTTACTGGGCCTTCTCAGCTTACGAAATATGTATTTTAAGTTAATTATTTACATAACAAGAACAAAATAAAATGACAGATTATAAATAGTGCATTTTACTGACAAAAAATTTATCGAAAGAAAATACTGTAAAGAATAAGGACGATGCAGTTAACTTAACGGCGGCCGAGAAGAAGTGCGGGTGCATATATTTTTTCAGAGAAAATTATTTTGCTCGTGTTGTCGTAAAACGAAAAATATTCATAAATTATTCTTTTATAGTTGTTAAAATAGTCATGGATTATCTGTTTTAAGAGAATGTCTTCTTAGAAAATTTTCAAAATGAAATTGGCTTGAATTCGCATTACGCATGGGGAAAATTATAAAGACACCAAGCCGTTAACCTGTTCGGTTGCCAACAACAAAATCCAGGACAAACATCATACTTCCAGCATTCTTATTCAATCAACAGCAGTGAACTTAAATATTTGTTTGTATATTATTATTAGTATTAAAATAATAAAAATATTTACTCTAATAAAAACTGTTGTTTAAGACATTTTCTTTTCTTAGGGATTTCATGTGAGTAATTAAATCTGCGTTGAAGCAAGACAATTTCTTAAAACTTAATGCTTCAAAAAATTGAATGCTGGGATTCCTAGGAAAGAAATTATCCTCAAAAATATATCCCACATTTTGAATTTTATTCTTAAAATGATTTCTTAAATAATAAATAATTGTTATAATTATTAAATATAATGCTTACTTATTTTTTTACAAAATGTACAATAATACCCTTTATTTACAAAAATACCATATTCAACAACTATATTGTAAGCTAATAAATAATATAATAATAAGCTAATAAATTTGTTTCTTATTAACTATGTGACATTTTTCCTTTTCAGCTTTCTGTTATAGGGTAATGTTTTTATCCTTTTTCAGACAAAGTGTACTAGTGTTTCAAGGACAGGAAGGCAAGAATTTTTAAACTCAGTCAATAAATTCATGATCAACTGAAAATTCATGAAGACTGTTTTGGGTTAAAATTCCCTTTCAGAATAGAATAGTGTATGTAAAAAAAACTGAAATGCAAATTTTAAATTGATATTATCACCGTTTCAGCCCTTAAATAACTCCTAAATGTTTTGTTTATTGCTTTTAAAAACAGATCAGATGTTCAAACGTTAATACCGTAATGTTTGTATTAAAAAATCTCGAAATTATTGCTTAAGAAAAAGGCGGAAACCAAAGGCATTATTATTATTTATTTATACCAAGGGCAGGCATGTTTAATTTCTTTGAGATCAAGAAGATATTTTAAAAAAATGTTTATGCTATATCCTGAAATCACTTAATATTTTGTTTTCATAAATCAGATGAAAAGTAAGTCACATTTGAAACAAATCCTTTTTCAAAACAGCTATCCACGTATAATCATAGAAATCTTTTTTTTTCGCCCTTGAAATTAAGACATTTCGTTACCAAATTTTAGCTTCGCTGAATATTTAATTTTACTTAAAACAGCATATTTGTATACATTTTTACGTAAATATTGTTCATTCAAAAAACGAAATCGTTCCAGAAAATAACATCCGTTTTAAAAACTAAGTAAATTTCAGCATTAAATATGCCTGAAATGTTAAAATTTTGAAATGTCCTTAATATTTAACTAGAGTTTATTTAAAAAGCAAGTTTAAAAATCACATCAAGTTAAATTGATTAAATTTGGCAGAAATAATAAAACAGATGGTTTTCAGAATAATTATACAAATATTATGCTAAATATGTATAAAATATCTGTCTATAAATATCTATAAAATCTAATAAATATCTAAAAATAAAAGAAATTATTAAAAAAATTAATATCTGCATGTAAATGAAGAACAAAGAAAAATGTTGAAAGAGTTAAAAATTTTTAATTTATGACAAAAACATAGAGAATCAGAAATAGTATCAAATGCAATCGAACTATAAATATTGCTTTTCAATTGTTGCAGGAATCTCACAGAAAGAATGAATATTGCACCAGATATTTTTAATAGGAATTTTATTAATAGCAGTTTAACCAATCTGCATTGAAATTCATATGATAATCAATGACCCAGAGATTTAGGTAATTTAGATTAAACATTAATACTAATTAAAAAAAGAGCGGGTAAATTTTAAAGCCAAGTTGTTTCAAAGTAAGAGGAAAGAAAACTTTTAAGATAGTATTCGCAACTGTACCCTGCAGCAATCATACGGTCATCACGGAGAAACGAGTCTTTTGCAACTTTCTTGACAGCTCACATCTACGGGTACTAATATTTATGGTAGTAATCCATCTCACTTACAGTCGGAACCCTTGATCAAGTGTCCTGGAAGGGAAAGGAACTAACAATAGAGCAATAGCTGGCATTTTTCAGATGTTTAGGGTTATTTTCCCGACATTTTAAGGAAAGCTCGGTCCAAAATTAGTGACATTTTTAAAGGTATTCGTAGAAAATCACTCGACAGGCTAAGGGTTAAACAAAAGGAGTTGATAAAGGGTATAACGCCAACTAAGGACGTAACAATAATTTCTAAGCTCCGGGCTTCTCTCCGTGAAATGATGGAGAAACTACTGATGGTGTGGGTGAGAGAGAAGCAGCTTAACACAAAGCATCATATGTTAGAAGGCACGAGCGATTTACGGTTATTTGCTAAAGATGATCCCACATACTTCTACAAACGAGGGATCGGAAGACTCGTTTAA
Source organism: Stegodyphus dumicola (assembly GCF_044657685.1). Lineage (NCBI taxonomy): Eukaryota > Metazoa > Arthropoda > Arachnida > Araneae > Eresidae > Stegodyphus > Stegodyphus dumicola. Next base: position 10,479,591 of record NC_140772.1, on the reverse strand, counting down.
AGCCAGTTGGGGCTGGTTTGACAACTTTAGGAAAAGGACAGGCATTCACTCCGTCGTCAGGCATGGTGAGGCAGCAAGTTCGGATGTTAAGGCAGCTGAGGTTTACATCAAAATGTTTTCGGAACTGATAGTAGCCAAAGGATACATCCCCCAGCAAGTCTTCAACTGTGACGAGATAGGGCTTTTCTGGAAAAGGATGCCGAATAGAACTTACATAACGGCAGAGGAGGAGGCGATGCCAGGTCACAAACCCATGAAGGATAGATTAAATCTAGCAATTTGAGCCAATGAGAGTGGCGACTGTAAAATCAAGCCTCTGCTAGTATACCATCCGGAAAATCCCAGAGGCATTAAGTCATATAATATTTTAAAAGAAAAACTGCCAGTTATGTGGAGGGCAAATTCGAAGGCGTGGGTCACCAGGAAATTCTTTGTGGAGTGGATAAACCTGGTGTTCTGCCCTTCGGTTAAAAAATATCTATAGAAAAACAACCTACCCATGCAAGCCCTTCTCTTCCTCGACAATGCCCCTACTCACCCACCAAATCTCGAAGATGACTTACTCGAAGAGTTCAAGTTTATAAATGTTCCCTACCTACCACCCAACACCACTCCTATCCTGCAGCCCATGGATCAGCAGGTGATTTCTAAATTTAAGAAGTTGTACACCAAGCACATTTTTCGGTGCTGCTTTGAGGTGACTGAGAAAACAAACCTTACCTTTCGAGAGTTCTGGAAAGACCACTTTAACATCGTAATATGCCTAAGAATTATCGATCAGGCTTGGCTGGGTGTTACAAAGAGGACCTTAACCTCTGCATGGAAGAAGCTGTGGCCTAAGGATGTAGCTGAAAGGGCCTTCGAAGGATTGGAACCAAAAGTGTCAGTGGTAGAGGTGTGGTGTGGTGTGGTGGTGTATTTAATTATGGCAAAGCACACTAGGGCTATCTGCGTAAGGGGAGGGATGCCTTCGTGGAGGACTTTCTAAGGGAAACGGGCTCGTATATACACGTTACACATGGGGAAAACCACGTAAACGCGCATGCAGCCAGCCCGTTCGCGGGATTCGAACCTCGGACCGAACTACCAGTGTTTAGCGACTTTACCGCTCCGCCGCTGGTGGGCCAGTGGTAGAGGAGCTTGTTTCTCTGGGAAAATCCATGAGTCTGGATGTGGATGAGAAAGATGTGAACGAACTCGTCGAGGAACAGTCTCAGGAGCTGACAACCGAGGAATTACACGATCTACATTTGCAGCAGCATACGGTGGTTCAACGAAAAATTAGTTTTGAAGAGGAGCCAGAGATGGAGGAGGTTATCCCTAAAAGAGATATAAAAGAGATCTTGGGAATAGGGGAAAAAGTTGCAAAGTTCGTGTATAAAAATCACTGCGAAAAAGTTGCACCTATTCGTGCATCGGCGTTGTTCAACGAAACTTGCCTAACTCATTGCCTTGACAGGGAGGAAGAAACAAACCTCCTTGGACAGTTTTTTTAAACGATCTGCGGGTGAAAATGAGCAGATCATGACAAAAAGAGCGAAGACCAGTGACAAAAATTAAGCGCTTCCGTAGGCACTTCACTTTTTCTTTTAATTATGTTTTTATAGAATATGTATTTGTTATTTATAAATAAATGTTTCTTCTTGTTTTTGAATAAGAAACTACATTTTTCTTATTCAAAAACACTTAAAAAACAGCTGAGGTCGTGTTTTGGGAGCTGGAACGGATTAATGGCATTTAGATTAATTTCAATGGGCAAAATTGCTTTGGTGGTGGTGTGTGGTGTATTTAATTATGACAAAGCACACTAGGGCTATCTGCCTAAGAGGAGGGATGCCTTTCGTGGAGGACTTTCTAAGGGAAACTGGCTCGTATACACGTTACACATGGGGAAAACCACGAAAACGCCCATGCAGCCAGCCCGTTCGCGGGATTCGAACCTCGGACCGAACTACCAGTGTTCAGCGTCTTTACCGCTTGGCCGCTGGTGGGCCCAAAATTGCTTTGAGATACGAGCAAGGTTACGAAACAAATTAAACTCGTATTTCGAGTTACCACTGTACTTAATTATATAATCGTTAGCAAGCAAATAGTAATAAATAATTTTAAAACCCTGCTGCTATCAATATACAAATTATGTTGACTAGTATAATTAATTTAGAATTATGCGCCTACATATAATAAGATGATGTATGTTACTACAGATACGTGTTAATATAATACATATATAATTCTGTGCATATATATGAAATCATAATTCTATTTAAACCAGTTAACAGTTAGAATTACTGAACAACCATGAAAGGTTCCCCAAGAATCAAATTTGGTGTAACAATGAACACTTAGTTTAGAAGTTCGATTCTATTTTATATTGTTGTAAAAGTCATTGTAAGAGTGAAAATTCTTCATTCTGCCTTAATGCGATTTTTTGCGTTTAATGCGTTGTTTGGAGATTTTATGATCCCGAATTATATTGATGTGATATATTAATACTGCATTTGTAGATATACGTTTTTTGAGAAACGAATCAAAGCGATTGATTTTTTGTAAAAATTTGGATTTATCCTTTTTTTTATTGACGTGCACCAGCACTGAATTGAGAATGGCTTGTGCTATGCTTCGATGGATGAGAAAGCGTTTGTAAGTAATGAATACTATGAAAGTTTCAGCATATTTAAATGAATAGTATTAAAAGTATATATTTACTAATGTCATATATTAATGGTTTATGGTAAATTTTGCATTATAAATCTCATCATAGTTTTCATTTCTCATTCTATTGCATTTCTATAGCGGTACATAAATTTTTTGGTTTACATATTGTAGATTGCATCAGTTTTGCCGCGCAATTTATTCCTCGGTATGTTACCTGTAGTGTTATTAGAAATTCCATTATTTTTGTATTTTTTCTGCAATTGGTAGTATCTGATTAGGAAATTTATGTTTTATTTCAAGATGTATATGAAGTTGGTTATATCAAGTGTTAAATAAACGTTGTTATTCGGGCAATAGCGTCAGCTTTATCCAAATAGATAAATGCATTTCTTATTTCTTAAATACTCAAAATTTTTACTATATATGTCTAGGAGCTCTATGTACACAGTGTGTTGCTCAAAGTAAACTTCTTGCATTGCGAAGAGTTATACGTGTATGTCGTGATGCGTTCATGCGAAGCTTGTTTTCTCGTATAAGCTCTGCCTCTTCGAACCGAAATTGGCCGTAATCTACAGCGCCTTGAGTTGTTTATGCAGGTTCTTGAGCTCTTCTGGTATTTCCTGTCGAATCTGACGCTGACGCGGAGAGTCTTGTATTCTTCGCTTACTTGCTACTTCTTCTATTCATCGCGCATGGTCTGTTGACGTTCCACTTGCCTAATGGGCCTCCGTTTCCCTTCTGCTTCCCTTTCCGGAGCACGCAGTGTTTCTTGGTTTTCTGAATGTCTTTTGTGTCTTCTACTAGTTTCTGATACGGTTTGAGCACGCGAAGTTTCTTGAGTTCCTGCTTGTCTGCTGGAACTCCTGTTCGTTTCTTCTTCAGTTTCTTGAATGCGTAAGCTTTTTTGTCACTATGCTTGCCTGCTGAGTTTCTAGTTGTATCTTCATTCACTTTTGAAGCTAGCAAATTTTATTGTACTTACCTGCTGAGTCTCCTACTGTTTTTTACTTCATTTTTCTGTAGCTCGCTGTAACATTTGTGCTCTCTTCTTGCATTCAGACATTTTAGTAAATTGAAAAAAAAAAAAAAGAATTATGTAATTGTAGTAAAGTAACATTACATCTAAAATACGTTAAATACCTACAGATCTTTATACTTCTACTCAGAAAGTAAGTATACAATAAAAGAAATTAAATTTTTATAAATAAATTTAGAATAGCATAAAATGCATAGGAACACTTCATTATGAAGAAAATGTATTCATTCTTTCCAAGCAACCAGCGATTCGTAAATACATTTTTCTTGCCAACTCAGGAAACAAAGACCTTTGACACTTCAGGTAATACATTGGAGGTTATGATTTAAATTTATTTCAATATATCAAATTTTCAAAATCTCAATAAAGGAAATAACGTAGTGATAGCATATCGTGTCACGTATACAAAGGTGAAACATAAAAGTTGCCAAAAGCAGCTATTCATTTAAAATACTGATATTAACGAAAGATTTTCGACATACAATGACGTTATATGGAATCACGTGCTTTCTTCAACTTCAGAATATAACCGTAAATAATAATAACAATAAGTTTCACGTTTGGCAATACTATATATTTCATATTTTTCTTTAACTTAAAAATATCTCTTAAACAAACTCTACGATTTGAAATTGAGAAGTGCCAACATTTTTCCAAGTAAAGCATTTTGATGTCCAGCGCGCTAGACTTCGGCCACTTGGAAAAATAAATACGAAAAATTAGCGTTTTCCGAAATTTTATATATCTCGAGTGACAGTCGTAGGAAGATTACAATAGTCGGAAAGTTTTATCAAGAATTTTTGAAATCCGAGGGTACCTCCTTCCAAACTCAAACTCCCCGTTCCGGAGATAGGATGTTACGAAGAAAAAAACAAAGAGGCAAAAATCCAGAGATATTTATATTGTTGATTCCTGTTTACAATATTCAATTTCCTTTAAAAACATTAAGCTTCATTTAAATAAAAGGAAATTAAATTCAGGCATTTTTATTACCTTTCAAGCTTTTATTGTATTTTTAAATATTCTTTTTGTCACAGTTGCGCAAGTTTTCCTCGGCGTCATTAGGAGCCGTAGGTCGAGGACATTTAAGAATCATTGCTGTAAATAATGATCATATGATAAATTGCAATACATATTCGATTGTTTTGATGAGAATTTGAGTACAATTCTTTATACATCAGCTACTATGCCCCTTTATGTAACGACAAAGATTATTTTCAATGATTATCCGATGAGAATGATTCTTTACAATGATTATTCGATGACAATGATTATTTGCAACGAATATTAAAAGCTGATGACTATGATTACTTAAATAGAATATGCATGTCATTCGATGACAGCGATTATTTCCAAAGAATCTTCGATCACGTCACTATTGTATATCGCTATACCCGTGGTGTTGGCGCCAGTTGTGAATTCTACTACGGTCCTGTAATTAAGCGTTTTAAATGACGTCAAAAAGTCACTGATCCAGATATTTTACTAGTAACTGCCGCGTATTGTGATCGAAACCGTTATTTAAATCTTCTGAATAAAATTTGGGATAATTCCTTTTACATCAGAGAATAAAGCAATTTGTAACACGAATTTCAACAAAACTACATGCATCGAATAACAAGAATTATATAAACGGAAGTATCAGTACAACAAATCGCTCCTTGCAGCTCCGCTTTTGTCCGACACTTGTTTTTCAGCTATCGTATCTACCCATTTGAAGATACCATGTGAAGAATACTTTTTTAAGTGTGTAAATTAATTACATGTATGTTATGTATATATATGGAGATATTTTTTGAATTAGGAAAGCACCAACTTCTTTTAACGAAAACAACCGAGACATTATCTCCAGTCCAATTTAATTTTTCATCTAAATCATTTCTTAATTACAAAAGTTAATATTAATTTTCTTTGCAAAGGAGACTAGGTGTTGCTGGAAACAAATGAAATACCAAACATCATAAATTTATTGAATTCAGCAGCAGAAAACTGTTAAACAATTAATAGATCACTTCAATGAAATATAATTGCATTTAAACGTATTAAATTGTTTTCACCAGATGTAATAATCAGGAACATAGGAAGATCCGAAGAGATATTGTGCGTTTAAATACTTCTTTTGTTTTCGCTAATTTTTTATACATTTCAGTTAACGTGTAAATCTGTGTTTTGAACGCATGGCCCGTTAAGTGAAGAAGTCTGTAGGAAGGCAATTTTTAATCCTGTGCGGAAATTGTCCAAAAGATTGATCAGTCATCGACTCAGCATACGCAGCCATCAGGTTGAGATCCCAAACATTGATTAATTGCGCTCGACTGGAAATTTGATCAGCATGGTCAACGGAAGCCACCGTTTAAAAAATTTTCTTCTTCTTAAATATATTGTTGCGTGCGTACGGGTTCGTTATGAAATGAATGCACAAGTCCGATGAAAAATGAACAAAAATTTATTATTATCACAACAAAAATGCTTAAATTTTCTCAAATTATCATGCAGTATTACAATATCTCACAGTAGTTATCTTTTAAATACTCAAATGTCCAATAGAACGTAATTCAAAATAGCTAAAGAACGCTAATCCGCGAATTCACTACAATCAACAAGAGCAGTTTTTTAAACAACAACAAACTAAGCAACTACTAACTACAAACTGAGATGTTTTCCTCCTTTTATAAGATTTTAAAATCACGCGCTAGAATTTTCCAGTACGTTCTCGAAATCAAAAAGAGATATTTATTTATTTAAGGCACGCGCTCTTGTATTTTTAATTATCCGGCTTAGCTTTCTTTTAATATTCGTCACGCGCTGCACTGCGCGAGAAATAAAACCATTCAATTTATAATTGAACTAACATTAGCTTTTTAAATACTAAATTCGTAACACTGCCCCCTTCCCAAGGACTGCACGTCCCGGGCAGTACAATCCCTGGACAGGAAGCTAAACTTACGACTGTGGCATAAATGCAACTGAGGCATAAACATTACATTACAATATCAAACGACATGAACAATAAATGCAATAACTAACTTAAACAAATCAAATACTATCAAATACTAAATACAAAACAAATACTAAATACAAATCAAATACTAAATGCAAATCAAATACTAAATACAAATCAAATCAAATACACATTTATAAACAAAAAGGACCATGGTCTTATACTATTTACAATTATTTACATTACGTACTATGGCCATAGTAATAAGCTAACCTGTCGTAAGAGTTCGAAGACTCACGGATCCGAACCACGACGTCATTCGTGTTCAGCACTGTATATGGACCATCCGAAGGTGACTGTAATTTAGGACTCAGTCCTTTTCGTTGAATTGGGTTCCACAACCACACCTTGTCTCCTTTGTTGGATCTCTGTCTAGTAGCTCTTGTGTCGCATCTGGTCTTCATTTTCTCCGTCGCCAAGTTGACTCGCTTTCGTGCAGAACGGTGCATCCCCTCAAACCGGGCCTGGACATCTTGGATGTGTTCCTCAGGCGATGAAGGCGCATCCGTAGGGCGACCAAACAGGCTGTCACAAGGCAGACGAAGGTCTCGACCGAAGAGCTTCTGAGATGGAGAATAGCTGGTAGTCTTGCGTTTCTTTTCGACCCTAGCATGATTTCGGCGGCTTCCTGAGCTGGGTCTTTCGGACAAGGCGTCGGCATTTCCAAGTGAGGATCTCTTCTGAGGATGTATAGTCATGTCACCAGATGCTGAAAGCAGTTTGTTGTTTTTGAAGTCTAAGGAAAAATTGTATTTCCTTAAAAAGTCCAATCCGAGTATGCATGGATCTGTGATATCCGCCACATAAGCCGTGTGATGGTAGGCGGCACTTCCAAACGTGATGTTTACGTTTAACTTCCCAGTTATGTCGATCTTATCACCAGACGCAGTCTGAAGGGTAACACAGGATGGCGTCCAAATAAGTTTATCTTTAAACTTTTCAGCTAAATCTTTCCTAATGATGGTAACATTAGCTCCTGTGTCAATGATCATACTGCAAGGAACTCCATCGATATTCCCATTGATGGACAGTCCGTTATTGTTGCCACTCACTGTATAAATTTTAAGAGCTTTAAAACAAGGTTTTTCACTATCTGGCAACCTCCGTTCCTCGATATGGTCATTAATTTGTTTACTGCGTTGTTGCTGGGAAATGGTCTTATTTTCCGTACCTCGGGGTGTTCTGCAGTTTCTTCGTATGTGGCCTTCAACTCCGCAGTTCCAGCACTTTAGAATTAGTTTCTTTTCACTTCTGTTCCGTCTCAAGCCACTGACTTGTCTGGTAAAATCATCTGCTTTATATTCCGTACCCTGGGGTGTTCTGCAATTCCATCTTAGGTGACCTTCACTACCACATCTCCAACACCTTAGAGCCACTTTCTTCTCGCTCCTACTCCGTATCAAATCTTCGACTTGTCTGGCTAAATCATCTAAACGAGCCATCAGTTGATCCACTGGCTCATGGACTCGCACAGCTCTAACTGGGTAGCGATCTCTACTAGTTGCTTGCTGGGCTGCCTCGAACTTCATGGCGTACAACAGAGCGCTTTTTATGTCCTTTACATCTGCCATTCGAAGAGCTTTCTGTATTTCAGTATCTCGGATGCCGTCGATAAAGTATTGCAAGGACAGGATTTCCCTTGTTTCTGTCGGGCATTCCGAAAAGGCGAGATGGGACAGCCTTTCAACATTCGCGGCGAGCTCCTGAAGTGTTTCGGGAGGCTTCTGTTGACGAGATTTTAATTGGAGCCTGCTGTAGTCTTTTAAACACTTCTCCCCAAAGCGCAACTCCAAGGCGCCGGACAGAGCTTCGAAATCTAACCTTTTGTTTTCGGGAAGAGTCTGAAGGATATCCGCTGCGTCGGCTCTTAAAGAAGCGGCGAGATGACAGGCCTTAGCTTGGGAATCCCATCCATTCGCATCCGCAACGATAGAAAACTGGGTCTTGTACACTTGCCAGGATGTCTTCCCATCATATGTGGATAGCTTCAGAAATGGACGAGCAGGCATCGGTAAGAATTTAAAATCATCATTCTTGCTCCCTGCCGTCGCTACGAATTTCTTTAACGTTTCCATTTCTTTGGCAACTGCAGAAACTCTCTCATCAATTTGTTGTTCGACTTGGTGTTGGAACTAACATTAGCTTTTTAAATACTAAATTCGTAACAATATGCTTATTCACTTTTGTAATATGATTAGATACTTATAATCACAGTTCCTTCACTTTCAATAATATATTTCATAAATTGTTGAAGTGCACACACACACTTCATATTGTAGAAAAACGTTTCTCTGGAATTTTTGATGCAAATCCTGGTTATTTTTTCTAAGAAGGGAAAGTAAGGAAGAGTGCCATTTATAAAGCTTAGATTTTGCTAGATTTGCAGGTTTTTCGCTCGTTATCGTGCCCTACCACGTGCGTCGCAGTGGATAAAAACTGGAAGAACTGGTTTTGTCTCTCTCTTTCTGCCTGTCGTCGTGTTAACGAGTGTGTGAGCCTTCGCGCCACACACACAGCTCTCGCCATCGTCCAGTGTAAAACATCATGTAATTGAGCTGATATTCTTTTGCATAAGATGGAGGAGAAAATATGTTATACGAAGAAAGCTGCATAAATGAATAGAACTCAGGTAAACTTTACTGGTTATGCTGCTAGGGAAAAAAAAATTGTTCCTGTGCTGTGATTCAACGTGTATTATCCTGATAACTGGATTTTTCGAAGTGACGACCATGTGTGCCAAATTCCAGCCTATCTACAAGAAATCTTCTCTCTTCTCTCGCGAATAATTGCACCGCCTATTAATTAAGCTTCTTGCAAGATGCTGATAAGTAATGTGCCATCGATGCTTTAGGATTAGGAATTATAGTATACAGTAAGAAATGAACGCTGTGAGAGTCCCGTAGGACTAACGAGTAAAACATGCTGAAAGGCATTCATGAATGTTGTTTTGTTTTTGTAACGTATACACTGTAAAAAAAAAGTTCGCTCTTTACAGGCAAAAGTTTTGTAAAGTTACAGAAATCAAAAAGTTACAGAAGAATTTCCTGTAATGGTAACAGGTTAAAAGCAAACTGTAGCGGTAACAGCAGATTTCCTTGTAACATTACAGATAATGTTTCAGTAGCCGCGCGGAAGAATCACGTGACTGACTGGAAATTAGCCAATCAGGAGAAAAGTGTTTGAAAGCTAGTTGCAGAAAAAAACATGGCTGAATGCATGTTGGTTGTATAGCGCAGGTAAGTAAGAAAATGTTTACAATTACTACTTGAAATATTTTTTGTTCATTTTATGCAGATTATTCTCATGCACTTTGCACTGTTATATGTAGTGAGTAAGTATTTAAACGTTTAAGCTTTGCGATTAATTATTATCAGTGTTCGTAATGTCTAATGAGTTGAAAGAGTGCAAAATATTTATTCCAAATGCAGATCTAATAGTAGTATTTTGTCATTGTGCATCCGATAAATTACGCCTTCAACTGCCCTTATTATTATTTAAAACTAATTATTCCAAAATTTAATCACTGTTTGTGGTATATAATTGAAATGGTAATGTGGTTGTTGAAAACAAAACTAATCATTTTAGCGTTCTTTTCCAATCGTCTGACCAAAGAACGTTTGACATCTTTTTCCCGGCAGGCCTTGCGAGAAACGTTTAAATAAACATTTAGAATTCTGAATGTAATGTATATATTTTTTTTCTTACTAGGTTTAGTTTATTCTTTTTCTAGGATTATCTAATTAGTTATACCTGGTTTATAATTCAGTCTAATATGTTTATGTACGAGTGTGTTATGAAGTAAAATTACAAAAACTTGAACAACGCGGTCGAGAATCTCGTTTATTCCTTTAGTGTAATAATATTTTTTTCAGTGGTATTAATTTCTTACGAAAATATTATAATTCCAAAATGAAGTAATTATATTGATTAAAAATATGCCGTATCATACTTTTCGTAATGTTTTGCTTTACTAACTAGATGCAACTTAATTATTCCATATATTTTAATATACCAATATCAACAGGGGAAAAATGGAAATGACCTAAAATATTTTTCTAACAATTCGTCAAACTAATTATAAAACAAAACTAAAATTTTGTGCATTATTTCAAAAAATATCATTTCATTAATATTTTATAAATGACAACATATATTATATTGTATATATAACTACCATTGCATACTTATAAGGTTTTAAACGTTTAATGTAAAATTTATGTTGATTTTATTTTGCCCAGTTTTAATACAGTTTTGAAGTATGATAGTCTTGTTACTAGGATAGCATGAATCTGCTAATACAAGTTTAATACATTTCTTGACAAATGTTTCTCTTATTCATGTAATATAATATATAAATCATAAAATAAGTTTTCTTAAAAATAAATTATTATTGTTTATTGGAATTTAAAAGAATTCTGTATCTGTATGTTGTATTAAAAATAAAATAATAATGAATTTTTAATGAAGCATTGATTTTAGCATTAACAATATATATATATATACACATGAATAAATGGAAATGCAAGCTACTTTTCCTTACAAAACCGCCTATGAATATATACTTTCCTTTAGGCTGATAGCCTTTGCATGCTTTGCCATATTCTATCAATCCAAATGATGCAAATATGCAGAAAATTTTACTTTCTTTAAAAGTTAATACCGGAAATAAAATTCAGTGCATTTGTAAACTACATTAGTTCTCTTATAGCTTGGCATTTAATTGCCCAATGATTTACTAGTCTAAACTAAGGCAGAATTCAGATATCATTAAAATAAAAGAAAATTAATAAGGTCTGATTTTTAGACCTATATATGAAGATTTATTTTTTTTAAATATTATTTTAAGTCAACCAAATTAATTTCAAATTTAAGTAAGTATTCATGCCTTTCAGTAGCATTATTTTTGATATCTTAAATTAAATAACTGAATGCAATATTTCTTGTTAATAAAAGAAAAGCAATGTTATGAAAGACTAGCGAAGTGGATTTGCAAGTTCTAATTACGAAAGGTCCCATGCTTTAAGGGGTCATTTTTAAAAATACTTAATTAAAAAAAAAATATTTAATGTAAAACTTCCAAATTTCACACATGTGGAATATTAATTCTATATATTTTATCTCATTCTTATTTTATTAATTAATTTCATAGCATTTTGTGTGACACTAGTAGTAATTATTAATTAAATTTTATGCTGTTTCTGATCTATGTTTTGATTTTGTTATTAATTACGTTAGTTTACATAAGATTTAAAATTATGTAAGGTACAAAAACCTTCTGCATCTATTAATATATGCTGAAGTGAATGAAATTATGCCAGTGAAATTTTTTTAAATCAAAAACAAATTTCTGTGGAAAATTAAAGTTATAAATTCTAAATTCAAACAAAGGAGTGAATTTGAAAGTTATCAAATAAGCCAAAGTGTTGGTCATTCTTTCAGTTTTGCAGAAGAATTTTTATACTTTGCAGAATGGGAATATGATGTTTGGTTTTGTTAGTATTAATTATTACAACTGAATTATTGCAACTTACATTGCAACACGTAATTTAGCTTAAAATTTATTTGAACTTAATTTTCTAATTTATTTTGATCATGTATATTTCATGTGTCATAAGTCTTTGAAATGAACTTAATTCTATTTATTTACACAATTTTTTTAAAGAAGAAAAAGTCACATTTGTTTTGCTTAGTTGCACACGAAGATACATGTCTATTTATATAGAGAGAAAGAGGAGTTATGTTTACTTCCAGACTATTTTCCTCCTTTTATATTATAGTATGAAAATCAAGGGGGAAATTAAGCAATCAATTTAATTTTGAAGGATGTGATTACAATAAGATCATAACCAATCAAAAATACTCATGAATGAACTACTGGTAACTATCATAGTATTATTATTTAAAAGACACCTACATTCCAATAAGAACGCTTAGTAACATAACCATTTAAGTTATCTAATAAAAGTAATTTTCATTCCTACTTCAGTATACATTGTGTGTGTTTAATGTGTGTGTTTAATTATGGCAAAGCACGCTAGGGCTATCTGCCTGAGGGGAGGGATGCCTTTCGTGGAGGACTTTCTAAGGGAAACTGGCTCGTATACACGTTACACATGGGGAAAACCACGAAAACGCCCATGCAGCCAGCCCGTTCGCGGGATTCGAACCTCGGACCGAACTACCAGTGTTCAGCGTCTTTACCGCTCGGCCGCTGGTGGGCCAGTATACATTGAATTTCACTCTTAGTATTGCCCACTGCTACTCCCTAGACCTCAAAGCATTTAATGCATCTGGAACTGCAATTTGTGTCTTTTTCTACAGCATGCAAGTTATCACCGTTTAGTTTGTACTGCCACGAGTAATGATCTTCAGAATTATCGTATTGCGTTGCATATTCCACCCCACCCAGCTTTAGAACCAGATTCTGAAAATTAAAAAAAATATTTACATAATTTTCCCCCTTTAATGCATTCAGAAAATGAATATTCCAAGATTTTGGAAAATGGATTTATCAACATAATGATTGTTTTCGTCATACTAACAAAGGCAAACTTTTGCACACTTAAGGCCCCGTTGAATCTTTCTCTTCTAACTGTTGAATATTATGTCAGCCTAATACAAACAAAGATCTATGATAGTGAAAGCAAATACCAACTGCCATTCACTGTGCAATTTTGCCATATCAGCTGAATGTTCACCCTAGCAAGCATCGGACCACAACCTTCTCTAATTATTTATGTATGATCTGAGGCCTAAGGATTTGCAAGAACAACAATGAGAATGACAGAAGTTCAAATTATAAAGAAGAAATGAGATAACTTATTAGATGTTGCAATTATGTGTATTCTTATTGAAATAGAGGTTTCTTTTAAATAAATAATATTGTGATAGTAGTAGTTTATCCATGATTACTTTTCATTTGTTATATTCCTACTGTGACTGTGTCCTTTGGAAATTAAATTATTCGTTTAATTTTTCGCTCTTAATTTTCGGAAGATAAAATTAGTAAAAATAAGTGGGAATATGGCATCAAGAGCATTAGATATCCCCATTTTCTTGAAGCTGTTCACTATTATTGTTTCATCAATGATAGGCCATGCATCCAAAATCCACTAGCAAATCAGTTAGTAAGATGAAAGTGACCACTATGCGGACAAAACATTTAGGGTAACTTGTTTTGTGAGCGCCTTAAGGAAGACAAACATTACCTAAATCTTTAAAACATATTCAGAATCCTGGCTAAAAGAAAGCTAGGGGGAAAATGTTGTCCGAGTCCCAGTGATTCCTTTGGACGAATATGTAATATTGTGTTAGAAATTTAAGGTAATAAATATAATATTTTTCGAATGCTAAAACAGTTCGAGAAATTTATTCAAGTTCTGAATTCTGAATATAAGTATACTGTATATTATATTTAATAACTATGGTGGCTTCATTTATGAAAATATTTGAATATTGGCTGTTTTTGTACAATGAACCTTCTCTAAGCTACGTGATTCCTGAGAATTTTGATCTTTAAATGATAGTGGGCATCCTAGCGAAGTTATGTTTACTAATTAGTTATTTTATGAGGGATGCTGATTAAATTTAAAAAGTGATTGACTGAGGTAGCTTGTCGTAATGAGACGGTTCACTGTAATCCAATTTTTTAAAGAATTTAAGCTGTTCTTAATTAATTAAGATATTATAAAGAAATATGATTAAAAGTGTTATATAAGCACATGTTTAAAACATCTATTAAAATAATTTTTATAAGCTTTTTAAGAGCATGATTATGATTTTAAAAGAAATGTTTTTTTCTTTATTTAGGAGACATGGTTTACAAAGATGAGAAAAAACATTCATTTTTTCCAAGCAGTCGAAACGAATTTTTATGAAATGTTTATTAAATTATGTTATTTTTTAATTAATTCTTTTTTTCAGGTTTTATGTAAAGTTTATGAATTAAGTAATAAATTATTTTTACTTCTGTATTTTAATTAGCATATTATTTGCTTCATAGTGTTTCACAATAAAATTATAAATTCAATAAACTTCTTAATTAACATGCTGTAATATAGAGAGAGCATAAAGTTTGTTTTCTGTTGTCACATGTTTATTTCACAATTTTGTATGCGAATCTCAAAATTTATAATATCTAGGAATACTTTTTTAGTATCACTTTCGAAATGGTAAATATTAAGCTTAGATTTATTACATATTATGTTTGTAAAAAATTATAGGTAAAATTAAAATGCATTAAATTTTAAGCTAAACTGAAGTATTAATTTTAGAAATAAATTTCTTAAAGGCATAATTGTATTAAGAATTTTAAGGGAAACAAGGCTTTAAAAATTAAGGTCAGTTGGCAAAGTTTTATGCTTATTCAAAAAGCATGACATTAGGTTTTTAATGAAAGACTTCTATCTGTTAATGCAAAGGAAATTATTTGAAGGTAAGTAAAAAAGTTATGCATTATTTCAAACAATAGCAGACTGTTGACAAACACTGAGTGCAGATAAGAATAAAAAAAATAGTTAGACATTGTAATTCAAGCATATGAACAAAATTTGAATTCATTGTAGTAACAAAATGAAGTTCATTGCTATGTTGAATTCTTTAATTTACTGAAAATGTCATTTTTTAGAAGGAGAGAATATATTTTTGAAATATGAAGAACAGCTCTTCTGAGTTCTTCATAGAAATATTTCACAAAATGTCTTTTACTGTAATAATATGATCATATCAACATGCAACACGTTTACTCATATAAGTTAAATCTAAAGCAACAAGTGTCTATTTTAGCTAAAATTACTAAAAAGAAAGTTCTAGAACATATCTTATTAACTGACACTAACATGCAAATAAAACATACTATTTTTTTCAGCTATTTTACAGGGCAAATATAAGGAGTAGCATATCAATTTGAACTTTTAAATTAATCAAAATGATAATATGAAAGGCCTTTCAATAATATCAGACATAAGTTTCTCTTCATAAAACAAAAATACTCTGCAACAGACTAATGTTACTTTTTGAAAA
Source organism: Stegodyphus dumicola (assembly GCF_044657685.1). Lineage (NCBI taxonomy): Eukaryota > Metazoa > Arthropoda > Arachnida > Araneae > Eresidae > Stegodyphus > Stegodyphus dumicola. The sequence goes on along the minus strand of NC_140772.1, from coordinate 10,463,878 downwards.
AAAAACATTGCTGTTGAAAGCACATCTTTTAAATTAATGCTATTCTGAGGTCAAATTGACTAATTTAAAAAGCCAAACTATTATGCTTCACTTGCATATATCTGTATAATGATATACACATGAAGATATTGTTTTACTCAAAACATCTTGATTTCAATATATTTTATTATAATAAGCATCATTTTAGACAAAAAAAATCTACTACTTTTATAAACATATCCTTTAGTATTATCTATGAAAAATATATTCTACACACATAATTACTTAATGGGATATTAGAAGGAAATAATCTGAAACCTTTACAGATACAACCATTGGAATTTTACGTACGAAAAGTATCTTCTACTCACATAATAACTTGCTATAATAATACAAGGAAATAACCTGTAACGATTACAGATATATCTGTTGAGATTTTACATGAGAAAAACATGTTCTTTCTACATAATTATTTGCTGTAATATTACACGCAAATAATCTGTAACCATTACAGATATATCGTTTGGGATTTTACATGAGAAAAACATGTTCTTTTTACATAATTATTTGCTCCAATATTACAAGCAAATAATCTGTAACCATTACAGATATATCGTTTGGGAATTTACATGAGAAAAATATGTTCTACTTACATAACTATATGCCGTGATATTACAAGAAAAAGATCTGTAACCATTACAGGCAAAACTCTTGTAATGTTACAAAGAAAACACCTGTTTCTGTTACTCAAATAACCCATGGCATCCCAGTTTCCATGAGTTTTCTTAGTAACTTTACAGATTTTTTTTACAGTGTATAATCTAGGCTAATCAAGAAAAGTTTGTTTTGTGATTTAATAAATGTATATTTGAAAGAGAGCTACATGACTCATGCATGCCTTATTGAGTAAGTCATTTTATTCTTATTATTAAAGATCATGCAATGTACTAACCACTAAATTTTAGTTTAACTATTTACGCGGAATTAATTCGCATTTGATACTCTTAGTATCGTTACTTTGATACTATCACGGCCAACAACACCACAATTTTTATACCCAAATCCCTCATAGTAAGGGGCAGTTGTAATATACGATACAAGAGGGATAATAATTTTTAAGCAATCTGAAAAGCTTTCTGCTGCATGTGAAATGATACCTGCTCTTGTAACATCTATAGAAATTAACTATTGTGTTTTGATATTAAATTAGTATTATACATATGTTTCAAATATTTATGGAAGATTCTGAACAGGCTACTAAATGAAATGTTCGCAACTACGTCAGTAAATGGAGCATCGCAAGCCTGTCTATGCATCGGCATCATGAAATCTGTTATTAAAAGAACTTAGACATGATCAACAAACAAGTTATGTAATTTCGGTTAAATAAAGACCTTAATAGCAATTCATTAAATTATTGTAACACAATTATAATTTTCGACACAACACGCATTTTTTTTTTTTTTCAATTTTGTGCACAATTTCAATTATGTACAAAATTGTACTATGCAGGGTATCATTGATTACTAGGTAGCAGATTAAAAAAGAAAGAGTGTGGTTCAAATCTCCTTGTCTTACTGCTGAATCAAATGGAAGGTATGTAATTTAGTGGTGGATCTAATACAAATGTAGCTTGTAACAATGTCATGACACATTGGTGTATGAAATGTATATGTGAAATGAATATGATCAAATGATAAAAGTAGCTGTGTAATGAAATAGTGCATGTGATTCTAAAACGTAAAGAATGAGATAATGTAAACATAGGTAAACAATGGTTAAGAGGAGTAACATTAAATTGATAATGCAATATCATTAGTAGTTGATAAATAGATTTTATCACATGCGAGTTATAAATTTTAGATTTATAACTCACACATTATGTTTAATTCTAGTGAATGAATTTAAGATGAAATTTCATTATTCAGATTTATAAGCAAAATCGCAAAATTTAATTGCACATCATATTGACTATTACAATAAATAACATTCAAAGCTAATTGCCTTAACATTCCTCAAAAACATACAATGCTCCCGTTTTGAACCCTTTCTTCAATCAGGAGGCCCACGTTAGATGTTCTCTGCACTTTATATCAAATATGAAGTTAGTAGTAATGGATTCTGTTATTCGCCAAACACAGGAGACAGTACGAAGCTGGTGAATTACCTGATATTATATGTCAATTGAAAGCACAACTATAGATATTTGGAACACATGAACTAATTCTCACTCGCATAGATTTAAAGCAGAATATTAAAACTTTGATATTTAATACTGCTCGTTCCATTTAGCATTTAGCCGTAAATAAATTCCTGAATATCTCGTAACTCAGTTTTGCATCCAACTTTATTCATGTTTTGTTAAAAAAATGCCTAGATTAGGATTTTTGAGTTTTGTTACAATTTCAAATTAACTTACATTACAAATCAAAGTTCAAAAAATTATCGCGGACGCATTTAGCATCCAACGCAATCCTAACTACAAAGCAAATAATGATTTTATTTGTTTGAAAACCACCGCTCTGCCTAAAAGAAGCGAAGCGATTTCTTTTAAAAACTCGACGAACTAAAGAAACCTGCAATTTTGGAATTGTTGTTAAAATATTTATACCACAAAAGGGGACGAAGAAACTGGTAGTCAACAATTTGCTAATGCTTTTTAATATCCATTAGATTGGCTTATACTACATTTTAAAATCGATTACTCCTTCGCAAATCAAATCTTGTACTGAAAAATTCGATTTTAGAATTTTCATACGAAGTGAAAATCCGTATCTTGGCTTAAAACTCAAAGAATAAATCTGCCCAGTTCTGCACTCACCAAACCGTGTGATCTTGCTTCTGTTTCTTTAAATATAAGTATTTAAAATCCATATCCGCCAATTTATGTATATATATATATACATAAATTGGCGTATATTTATGTATTATATATATATATATATATACATATAACTTAAAATTAGAGGAAAAGAAATAAAGAATACAGTATCTTAAAAAAATTTAAATGGATTTTTTAAGTAAAACATAATCTACTGTCAAATTTCAGGGCCAAGTAAAACGTAAATTGAAATTTTTTATAAATATTTTAAACCAAAACATGAAATAATTCTTTATATTTTAAAGCAAATAATTATTTATATTATTTCAAATTGACTCATCAAGTTGTAATAATTTAAAACATTAAAATTCGTAGAAATATGTTCTTCTGACGACGTGTTCGGTTCCACTTGACATTTGAACGGCAACAAATTCCAAAATAAAAATAAAAAAGATGAATAATAATATAATAATAATATTAAAAATAATATAATAATATCACTATTACTACTACTTCTAATAATAATAATATATACATGTAAGTAGAAAAATGGAGATAGAAAATAAATAACTAATTAGATATACATACGAAAATGCAGGCCTTTATCTAGAACAAAATGAAAGCAATTACAAGTACAATTACCATGCACATGCATGCTGAGTATTTTAAAATTTAAGATTAAAATTACGAATATCCAGGACTCAGCTAAAAGTGTAACTACCGCAAGCAAGCAGAAATTTTAGAATTTTAAAACCTTTTCCCGCTTTTCCTTTTCTTGTAAACAAATAAGAAATTCTTTGTAAAGGATGTATCTCAGGTAAAACTAGGTCGCTAATGGTCGCTAAATGGTCGCACAGTTTGGACGAGGTGGTGGAAGCTTTTTTATTCCCCATTTCCTGGAATGATAACATCGTTCCCAAACTAAACAAGAAATATTTGTTTTAATCTAACCAGAACAGGTACTTTACTCTGGAACACGAATTCTGTACATACAAAAATTAAATTTATTTAACGGTTTTTTCACATTTTAAACATGCTTTATATTGATGCATTTGGTTTTTTGCCTAATTTCAGAAAATAGGTACTTAAATTTCGTATACGTGCTCTATACAAGTCCGTGGTCGTCATTTGCAGCGTAAAATAATGTGTGAACATGCTAGTGATTTTGAGGATCTGAGAAGTGAGTCCTTAAAATAAAGGCTAGAAAAAGCACTTTTTGTTGGGGGGGGATGTAAATTTTGGGTTTATTAAGTTTTTCGATTGGATGTAGTAGTAACGAAATAAACGTTTCAAAGAGTGTGATCCCCTGTCTTGAAATAACGTGAAATTGTGACTTGAAATAACTTTAAATAAATACTGTAGGTTAGGTTAGGTTATTTAATTAAGGCAAAGCTTCGAGGGCTATCTGCCTAAGGGGAGGGATGCCTTCGGGGAGGACGTTCTAAGGGAAACTGGCGCGTATACACGTTACACATGGGGAAAACCAGGAAACACCCATGCAGCCAGCCCGTTCGGGAGATTCGAACCTCGAACCGAACTACCAGTGTTCAGCGACTTTACCGCTCGGCCGCTGGCGGGCCTAGATACTATAGGGCTTTTTATTTATGTTTCATTCGGTACTAGTAATTAACACTTGTTCGGAAGAAAACACACCATTCAACACAAAACGTTTTTTAACTAATTCATTACAAGCCAAATATTTGCAAGATTACGGAAACCTGCGAAATTATATTTTATACAATACACTTTAAAACGCCCAAATTAAGCAGAAATTTTCTCCTTATATTTATGGAGGCCGCTGCCTTTCCGAGCCGCTTAATTTGTTTTTGCTTCTCAAATAATACTATGAGAAAGTTTGAATATATATCTCTAATGGTTGAGCAAAAACAAATAAAAGAAGCTGTCTGCGTATAATAGTGTACACCCAAAGCTTTACTCAAGAACATTTTTGGAAATAATGCATTTTGAAAAAAAAAAAATGTTAAATGTAAGAACATTCATAACTTGTTGTATGGGAATCAGAAAAGAAAACCTAATAAGGGACTTTTTGTATATTTAATTAAGGGACTCTGTATATTTTATATCAATACACGATAATCAGTACCTATAATAAACAAAAATGCAGACGCAATTAATTTTGAATTTAATATCAATAATAATAAAAAAATTTTTCCGGTTTTATGTTACGTACTATAAAGAGGCCTTTTTTTTTTTTTTACGTTTACACATAGAAACACGTTTGATAATGATAATATTTGGTGGCAACAATCTGAAAAGTGATACAACGTGTGAATAATTAATACAGACACAAACGAAAATATAAATAAGGATCCTTCAGAGAGTAACTGTTGAAAATTTTTTAAATTTCTTCTTTCTTTTGTTTCCTACTATGCTACCTACTATGCAATGCATGGGCGACGTCACCCATATACGAGTGTTCTGGGTGTTGCGATCCCCGAGTAGTGCGGACTGCGCCTCATCCATCCAGAAAATGTTGAACGAGCACTGAGGGTCGCTTTCAATTCTTGCCAGAGGACATTAGGCAAAATGGATTATTGCTGTGTTTCCGGGTTGTAATTCATGCAGTGATTGCAATTACGAGGGATAGAGATGCAACATCTCGTGGAGGATACGTCAAATCGATGAGTGAGGTACGTCCAATATCCTTCCATCTATGCGAGCACTGCTATTCCCCGCGGATGATTATATCGCTGTATCATTCATTCACAGTTGTTTCTACCGCAGTAATACGTCCCTTCGCCAACAAGAGTTCAAAGTTCCCTTTTTCTGCTCATTATTGTTACACATAATAAACCTGGGTATGATCGGTTATAAACCGGAATTTGTACGGTATGTACATCAGACATTGTACAAGGGTGAAACCAAAACAAAGGTAAAAATTATAATAAATGAAATGAAATATGAATGATAAGTAGAAAACAAAATGATAACGTGATCTATAATTACTACTCATCTGCGATCTGGAGGATAAAAATCGATGTAATCCATACAATGTTGAAATGGCGAGTCGTCAAAAACGAACGTACTTGCGACGCTTTCACAAGGCCTGATTTAGCGAAGTCTAGACGTCACGAGTTGTTGGAATCGTAGCGGTATCTACTCGATTTTTCATTGTTCATATCACAGTAAATAGTCTCACTGCATTGATCAAACATTAACCAGTCATAATGAACAAAAAACTTTAATCTTTACTTCAGGATCAGACATGCGTCCTATCTCTCGGCAGCCGGTCTCTATTTTGTTTCTGTGCTTCTACAAAACTTCTCTTTAAGATTGCCGTGTTTATCGACAGACACGCGGGGTGCAAAGCGCGCTCCTTATATAGATATCACCACAACCTATTTCCCTAATGCAAATGTTCATGAGTCTTTCAAAAATTAAATCTCATGTCCTAAAAGTGGATTTTATTTCGTATTTACTTACTTAAATATTCGAAGAAAACTGTAAATTTCCTATTATATGTTAACAAATTAGTGTTCCTTCATACATTATTTTATTAGTACTGGGATCGAGAAAATACAGACTTCCCCTCTGTTGATTCCTGTATTTTTTACTCATTACTAAAAATATTAAATAATTTAAATTACATTGTCCCTATTAAGTACACTGAATCACATTAGCTTGATTCATTTTATATAAAGATCCATTTTAGCATACTTATTTAAATATTGTACCTAAACGTTTTATTCTGTTAAAAAATACGCCTGTGTCTTTTTTCAGCAAATGCAATGCTTTCAGAAAGGGAAGTTATTATTTTTTTTTTTTTTGTCATATTACCTCCACTGGATATGTCTTGGAGAAAACTTGATATTGAAAGTGACGTTGGGAGGTAAATTTTGCGCAATTATTTTTTGCATGTTTTTTAGCTGTATTTGCAATACTAGTCTAGAGTATTTGAATCGTATTCGAGATTTTTCTTATTACCAGACATCATTTCGATAGAGATTGTCACTTATTAATTAAAATACTGAAACTTTCAGTAAACTTAAATATAGAAATACCTATTATAAATCCCAGTTCATTTTTTAGAAAAATATAATCTCTACTGTTATTTAGCAGGGTTGATTGATACATCATTTACGTGCAGCGTTTAACTTTATCTACATAAATTCCTGAATGAAACGTACTCTGTTTCGCATGAATCCTAAGCGCATTGCAAAATCTTTCAAATTGTCTTTACTGAAATATAAGGTAATTGGAAAAACCCTTCCTGGTTTAAGCACACGTTTTGAAAAAAAAATGTCTAGGTTAAGATTTTTGAATTTTGTTACAATTTTCGCCACGTTTATTATAAATGAAGATCGTCACTCACAACCAAAGTTCCGAAACACACCACGAATACATTCAGCAGCTAACAGCACCGTAAAGACAGCCCAGCTATTCAGGAAAGATTGATCTAAAATTTGCTCTTGACTACTGGTTTGCCTCAAAGAGACCGTGCAGTTCCATTTACAAAAAACCCAGCGTACCAACTTAATTTTATACAACTGAGATTCCTCTCTCCAGCTTCTGCTGCTCGCGTAGATTTTCGTGCGTTTCGCATCTGTGATCACACAGACTAATTCAAAACCAAGAAACTGTCAAATTAGATAATTTATATATATTTCAATTTTATTCTGGTAGCGGTGACGATTGATATTTTATACGTATGTTTATTTTGAAAAGTACTATTGGAATGTATTAACCTAGGACTGAAATAGTCTTGCAGTTAACAATAATAAAGAAAAACACAAAGAGCTAATCCACGACATTATGGTTTTATTGACTTTTAGTTGCTAATGATAAGAACAGGTAATACGTGAATCTGCTTTATTTGAACTCTAAATTCGAAGTCACTCCAAACATTTGAAACGTGTATATCGTTAACATTGGCAATCATTTATCTTTTTAGTTTTAGTTTAGCCAACAGTTACCTACCAATTAAAATTGCAGTGACTCTTGTAGCGAGCAATTCCAAATGGCGACAGTCAAATATTCAACCTTACTGTTCAGTGGCCGAAACTCATTATTTGTACCGCCGTTAATGTGGCTACATATTTGCAAATATTGATCTTTATTTTTCATTTTCAGCAATTTTGCTACGCTCTTCTGACCTTGTTCCTGATGGAGAAAAAAAAAATATCAGTTAGCTAAAAAGAAACAAAAGTTTCTGTTCTCAAAATTTTGAGTTCAAGTTCTGAATTAACTATATCGTCAGCGTTACGCAAGTCATACGAAATGGTTTTATCCACAAATGTCGCAGTCCAGAGGATTTATTATGATTTGTAGAATAGAGATGGGGAAGTAAAGACTTCTGTTAATTTAAATTATAATCTTGATTGGAACACTTTTATCTGCTAATTTTGATTTACATATTTCTTTATCTTTCATGTTAAATTTCCTTGCTACTGCTCTAATGCTTTTGCTAATGGCCAAGCCTTTTCTTCTTTGGAAAGGGATGATATGTTCACAATTAGACCAAGTAATGAGATATCTCCGGGTAAGCTTCGCTCTTTAGATGCGCTTTGCATTGCGTAGTGTTTAATGTTTTTAGTCTGAAGTGTGTGATACTGTGAACAGATGTACCACTCTTTTCCTGGAAAGTTCCAAAACTCCGAAGTGTTTCTTTTGGCAAAATAAATTTTATCAACCTATCACCGGACCTGTACACAATCAATCTATTTCGATCCCGTTCCCACATTACATATAAAATGTTTTCTTACTAAGCTAATACTTTTGCTAAAAAGGCTGTTCTGTTGCAAAGCCTTTTTCTCTTCGAAGGGGGTTAGGAATATGTATAGTTTGGATTAAGGAAAGGAAACGGACAAATACCATCAGATAAAATATCTGTTTTTCGGGATTTAAACACAGGTTGTGCGAATCTGTTCTGAAGAGGTATTAACTTGTCTTTGGTGGAACGAAAAAATAAGAACTTTATTAATTCTTATTATTTATTTCTCAAAACATTATTAACTGAATGAGAGACATACGGCGAAATTAAATTCTGTAGTGCACTAATATGCTGTACCAAATTAACCATGGACAGCCTGAATAAACAGTGATTTTAAGGAATTAGTTGCTTTTTCGCGGGCTTTATTAATTAATGTCGGTCACTACACAGGAAGGGAGAAAAGTTTTGACATTCAAAATTTTAAATTATTTAAAAGATTTGGGCGTCGTCAAAAAACACTGACATTGCTTGAATTACTATGTAAATCGACGAGTTTTTTACGCAAATTTTTATGCATTTCGCACAGAACAAAAAATAAATAAGTAGAATCGAAATTCAATGTTCTGTCTTCCTGATGCACATATTAGTTCCCTTCAGTAAGTACAGAGTAGAAACGATAATTTGGATAGTTTGCACGGATAAACACTTAATATAAAAGGAAAATATTAAGGTAAGTAGCTGGTATCTCCTTCTCCAAGCCGATAAATAGACTAGAGCGATATATCATAAAAGTGTCACAAAAAATGGAGCAATATAAAACAGTGTGTCACAACAGAAATTACCTTGATTACTGCGTGCCGAAACTGAGATGGAGTCAAGCTGCTGAATACGAGTAATTCCCGACCGGGGTTGGGGATCAGCGGATCAGCCTTACCAATATAAAATCCAGACCTGGCCAGTTTAACTCACTGCTATCCTTCGACCTCTTCACGCAAAAGTTCCAAGGGATTTGAGAGGCTTCACAACTTTTTCAATACAGCTTTATCCGCTTGAACATCTTTACTAAGTTCGTTCCTTAGAACCTTAACCGTTCTAGTGAGAGCACTGCGTGGCCTTGCACGCCTTTTCTTTAGCATATCGACATCTATTTTTACCTTCAATATCTATTTTTACTTTCAAATTTATTAATCTAATTTATCATAAGATTTCTAACGACGTTTACAGGGCTCGGAACATTTACGTCCGAGCCGTGAGTAAATATTTAAACCGTGTATTCTTGTCTCATGCACCGTAAAAAAATTTTTGATTATACTGAGTACCGTACCACTTAAAACTCAAAATCTGTAATTTTATCAGCATTCCTGACAAATCCTAAAAAACAACTTTATTCAACAATTCCAAAAATATAACTCAATATAATTAAAATGAATAAAAATAGATCATAATATTCACGCCGATGAATCGAAATTATTTCAAATGCAAATACGCAATTCAACATTGCAGATGATTAAACACAGAACTTTTCCGAATGAAACTTAAATTAATATTATCTTCTATAACAATATAAGACAATTAAAACAATGCTGTTTTCAACTATATATACATATAATAACCCTGGCCGGATCGCTTTTTTCTGTGTTGTGAGCTAAAATTCTTACTTTTCACACCTGACTGCAATAGGCTCCGACATAGAATGTATACTCAACATCTACAAATTAAAATACCATTCCAGATTGCTTGAAAGCATTTAATAGAATTATATACGCAGTCATCTTTGCAAATTGTATATAACCACAATACACATAAAATTTCACTTATCTATACATGGAAAATAATCCCAACGTATTTTTTCTAAATTTGAGAGAACTTTTGTAATTCATATACCGCAAATCAGAATATACATAACATAAACATGGGAGTAATCTATAGATAGCAGTAGCAACACGCAGCAAATCGAGGAATCTTATGATTTCATATTATGATTTGATATTAGGAACGCAGCGGCTTTCATTTCATCCAAACTAGAACTCAATTTCTTAACGCAATCCTAACCCCCCTTTTTTTAAATTAACCTCTTTTTTTCCTAAACTCGCGCAAAATATTCTGTAGCCATAGTTACCATTACATTTGTTGCCAGACGTTATTCTCGTAAAATATGAGGCACATCACCAAACATACAATATCACGGTCCATTTATCAGATTTAATATTAAAATTATGCTTTTTTGCAAAATGTACGATGATCATTACGACACCGATGTAATAGGTTGTGTTAACTAGTAACGCTATTTGCAACAATCATAAAAACACCCGATGGGACATCTTAAAAGGAAATGTGCGCGAACCAAGGAAACAAATTATATTTGTCCTTCAAGAAACTCTTTCGTGGGAAAGAAAAAGAAGTTCTCAAACATATTATTCGGGCTCGATTTAAAGATAATTTCTCAGACATTAAAGGAACCCAGGAAATGAGAGCACATTGCGGGTTATCATAAGAATTTTCTTCACGCCCTAAGCTCTAAATTTCTGAGAGTACAATCTACGAGAAACTGCACCGAGATTTCTAATGACATTTACAGGGCTCGGAACATTTACGTCCGAGTCGTCAGTAAATATTTAAACCGTGTATTCTTGTCGCATGCACCGTAAAAAAATTTTTGATTATACTGAGTACCATATTTAACGGCATATAAGACGCACCCTTATTTAGAAGGCCACACGCAAGGAAAAAATGTTTCAATAGTCCGCGCGAAAGCGCGGTACCACAATAACTTAAAATGTGGTTTCTTTTAGTTCTCACGTTTCGTAAAAGCCAAATAAAAGTCATTCAATGCAATTACCAATCATATTTTTATTAAGGAAAATTAACAAACGGCAAGCTATTTTGAACATGATATGTAAATTTCAGTAATGAATAAATGAATGAATGGAAAGCAATCAAACATAATACAAAATAAAGCAGAAGCAAAAAGAAACACAGATTCAAGGAAAATGTTGCCTATCATGAAATTAGTCTTTAATCCCTTCCAAAACCATAAAAATCCTTTTCACTATCATCATCATCGAAAACGCGAAAATCCTCATCTTTACTGTTTCCGTAATCGCTAGTATCGCCTTCTTCGAATAATGCGTCGTTTTTTGTTCCGTCAATAGCATTACTGATTCCGCACTTCTTAAAGGACTTAACAATTACTTCAGCCTTTACGTCCTCCCAAGATCCTTTTACCCACTCACACACTTGTGAAATAGAAGGCCGCTTCACTCTATCTGAGGGCGTGATGTGGCTCTCCTATCCACTTGTTCCATCGTTCTCGCACTTTTTTCTTGAATGGCTTATTCACTGATACATTTAAAGGCGGAAATTGGCTAGTCAGTCCACCAGGAATGACAGCTATCTGGGTTTTTAATTCTCTCGCTTTATTTATGGTTTCAGTTCTATGCGCGCTAAACTGATCCAAAACCAAAAGAGAGGGTTTTCTTAAGCGTCCACCAGGTCGCCTCGCCCATACTTTCTGTAACCACAGTTTCATTCCAGCTGCGTCCATCTAGCCTTTCGGATGAACATGAACAATTACACCCGTTGGAAGGTTTTCTTTTGAATATGTAAAAGTGAGTGGAATTTCATCCATATTTCCTATTTGACCGAGCTCAAAAGAAGTTTTTTTGCGTGCATTTATAACAAATCTATGAAATGCTAGTATCTTTTTTTTTTAATCTGCTGGCATTTTCTGTGCAATAGTTGTTTTTGTGCGCATTGATAAACTTTGCCTTTTCATGAATCTGTAGCACCTGCCCTCAGACCCTGAAAAGTTCTGATTCATATTTTTTTCTGCAAATCCTTTGGCCTCATTGATTATCATTTTGGTTGAAACATCCCACATTTCCTCTTATATATCATCCACATTTTTACGGCATTTTCAAGTTCAGGCCAAGATGGAGCTGGGCATCGAAGGTTATGTTTTTGTTTTTTAGCAGTTTTCAGTTGATCTTTCTGCAGTCGCCAAATACGTATCATTTTTTCGGTAGGTGGTGGACCGAAATGCCTTGCTGCTGCTCTGTTTCCATGCACTTTGGCTTAGTTTAATACTCCTAGTTTATACTAAATTGTATAGCTTAATCTCTTGTTTCCTGTAGTCATAATTTCCAGGGTTTTTTTTAAACAAATAATTTTGAACACCGATTACGTCACGTTTATACATAGTACCGATACCGAAACGTGTGTCGGCTGAGTCTAAGAAAGTCTATGTAAAGAAGGAAAGGGTCCATAGACGTAATGTGACCGTCGAACCTGTTCGAACTTCGACATAAGCTTCGAGTTTTGGCGCTTTTTTGGCGACAGATATTTCACGCATGCCCAAAATAATTACGGCAGATGTAGAAAAAGTTATGTGTTTCCTTTATCCGGGCTAAAAATAGCATTCAGTATTGAAAGTTAACCTCTGTCCTTCACGTATAAGACACAGGCAACTTTTTTGAGACCAAATTTAGGAGAAAAAGTGCGTCTTACATGCCGTCAATACGGTAAACATTTTGTGGCGAATGAATGATACGCTGAAAGAAAAAGGTATAAAACCATACGACACAAAAAATCTAACTCTTAATTTATTCCGAATTTACCGCTCTACCTAACAGCAGCAGAGAAATTTATTCAAAATCAATTTCTCGACTTTTTGAAATCTATCTTTTTGGAATCGTATTCAAACTTTTACTCAGTTTTATGCAAGAAGAAACAAGTGGATAAGAATTAGATAATTACGTTTCTTCTAATAAATATAAGATTGGCCTTTTTTAGATACCTACGTCTTTAAATCGATGTCTGTTACCAAAAATGCTATAATTAGCTCAAAGGGAAACCACAATGTTTGATGTAAGACTCAAAGTAGACATATAGAAACCTGAATGTTAAATTTATATACGCATCATTGTTGTCTGTATAACTCTACGTGTTTAATGTTTGTAATTATGAGTCTGGCAACTGGAGAGAATATATTCTTATGTTTTTGAATTTTCACAAGACAGTTGTCTTCATGTTCGTATATAGATGTTTTAAAATACAAATTTGAAATTATAAATGTTACAAAGAATAAGAAGAGTATTGTGTTAATACTTTGTACATTATTTGAGTTTAGGGTATAAGGAATATCGATTTATAGCTTCCTCAAGTTGCCAAAGTTGATCTGATGTGGCATCTTGGGATTTATTCTGGGTCAATCATTCAGCAACCATGGACCACATGTTTCCTATCGGCGAAAGATCCCGAGAGCGAGCCGGCCAGGGAAGCAATTCAATCTGGCAATGGACGAAGAACCCTTGGACAATGCGTGCCACGTCTAGTCGCGCATTATCCTGTTGAAATATGGCTGTGGGCAAGCCCTGAAGGTAAGGAAGAACAACTGGCTCCAACACCTCGGAGACGTAGCCCTAGCTTTTTAATGCGTATTAGAGGAGTGCGAGAGTGATATCGAATACCGCCCCATACCATAATACCCGGTGCAGGATCAGTGTGGCGGTGCATAACGCAGCTGTTCAGCCTCCTCTCTCCACGGCGTCTCCAGACTCGAAATTAAAATTAATAAAATTTAGCGTAAATTAAAATTTCCACTTTCTTGTTTGAAAGCTATTCTTTTATTACTGCTGTTTGAGTTTACATAAAATATTAACTTATCCTCCAAATTATACTGATTAAAACGTCGGTTGGGTGTTTACTATATTTTATTTATTATAATATAGATTGATGTAACTTTCTGCATCTTACTAAACTTGTGTTAATGTAACTTTGAATTTGGCTAGCGTGGATGCCTTCTTTCGTAAATCGGAAGTCATTTGTATATGAATTTGGGGAATATTACTTATTCTAACTGGTTATAAATATAGCAACACGGAATATTTTCTTGTATACTTTTTAAGAGCTTGTCCAAGAAATATTAAGAAGATTCATCATCGAAGAGGAATTTTCTAAGAAATAAATCTCTTTCTGTACATATCAACTGGCAAATGCCAACGACTATACCACTATTTTAATTCTACAAGCCGTAAAATGGTTATAGTTTGGAAATTATCTTACAAAATTATTTGTAGAAGTACCTTGAATAATTTTCAAAAATATGGTAATCATTCTTGTTTTTTTTTTTTTTTTTTTTTTTTTTTTTTTTTTTTTTTTTTTTTAAGCGCTCAACAACACTCCAGGTTTGTGACAGCACAAGCAACTTTAAAGTCAGAGAGCTATGAGATTTTTCATCGTCTAGGTGTCCTCATTCTCTCCTAAATGTTTGTAACCGATTCGCTGAATCACCCTGTATGTAAATATGTCTATGATGTAAGACATGCATTTTAATTGCAAATATTTTACAAAAGAGATGCAAGCTTATACAGCTTGCTGAGTGCAATTTTTTTTTTAACTTTTAGTTCGGATGCAGAATAATTAATCGAATTTTTCGAAACAAGCTTCCAATATGTAATGGATTTTAAAATTAAATATAACACACTACTTAAAATGAGTCATTTCAGAATTGCTGACCACCATTTTTTTCGTAACTTTTTGGAATAAAAGGATTTAAACTTTCACATTTTAAATAAAAAGAAAACGTGAAACTTTTGTGTAAACAAAACAACTTTGTGTCTTTGACGTAAAGTTGTGGTTTTGGAAACATAAATTAGATCATTGCCTTCTGGCTGGGGTTGTCATTCGAATTCGGTCATGGACCTTATAAGAAATAGGCTAACCCAAATGGGTTTTCTCCGTCGTCTGAGGCGTTCCCGGCTGTCACTCTGATAACATCCGAAGGAGTCGGGACGACTTACAGAAATTCAACAGTGGTTGCCTATTGCAGCGTGTATAATTGTCAAGAAAAAGCTGGTTCTAGCGCCTCATTTCACAAATTAGAATTTCTCCATACTTTTATTTTTGAAATTCAGATTGATTTTTAAAAATTTAGCATATTTCTCAAGCATAATTAACGTTCCAAGTAATTATAAAGCTATTGCATGATTTCAGGGCTGGATATTTTTTTAGCTTTTCCTATGCTGTAAAGAAATTTGTAACTACTTCCCTTAGAAAATAATATTTTAAATCTAAACTAATAGAAAATTTCAAACAAGCAATTTTCTCTTGCAATTTTTATGCTTTTTATTGGTGTAAATAAATAAAAAATACTAAAATATTTAAAAACGAGTTTTGGAAAGTTGTGTTTAAAATTCTAAATTCTGCTGCTTTTTTAAAATTTTAGATGAGTATTATAGCACAATTTCTATAAAGGAATTTTATTTCAATTATATTTCATAATACATCATAGTGATAAACACTTTTGACTCCTTAATAATTTTTGTACATTTAATTCTAATATTATAATTGTATTTAACAGTAATAATTAATTTTGCTTGTATTTTATAGTGATTATTTTTTAAATTTATTTTTAGTTCTGCATAAGATTTTTTTTTTATTTAGTGTTAATTTAAATTATTAGCCCAAAGGGACGGTAGCCTAGAATGGCTATTAGTTTCAAAGCGGCATTTTGCGCTGTTTTACTATAAATGTCTGTGCTCCTTGCAAATTGTGGTTACCAAATATTAACGCCCTGTATTATACTTAACGAAATTAAATAATGAAGAATCTGCATGAATACATGTATGTTTTTCGCAATGCGACAAAAACGACAGTATCTAGAGCCATCAAATTTTGAATAATGTAATCCCCCTGAACATGGGCATCTGGACGGCTGAATTTCGAATTTGTTTTAATCTATTTCATATTTTGTAAAACTTTAACGAATTTTTGATTAACAAACTCAACGTGTTCAGAGCGAGCACTGTACGGAAAATAACAGTTTTATCTCCAGTGCGGAAATTCTAAAGATATGCTGTTTTCAAATGTATGTGGTTTACAGGCGAAGGATTTTATTTTACCTTTTTTTTCCAACCTTCATTACATTCAGAAAATTTTATGCTGCGAATTTTATAAATTGCAAAAATAAATATTCCACTTTAATGTTAATAAGTTAATGATGATATAATCAAATAAATGATTGTTTTGTAATGTTATTATAGTTTTAAAAATCACTGCCAGAAAATGGTAATTAAATTTTTAAAAAATATATACCAGATTTTGTTTAATTTTACCTTATCTATTTCAAAGCATCATGTACTATCAATCTTGTTTAATTTTAAGTTATTTTTAGGCAAATTAAGTTCATAAATTTTGTGCTTAGAGTTTTTACCGTTTTACCGAAGTAAAGATATTTGTACAGGAATTACGCATGAAAAAAATGCGCCAAATGCAGTAAAAAGTGCCTTAAGAAGATATATTAAATCCTATTTGGAAAACACTGTGGCTTTCATAATCTCATCACTATACAACGTAGCACATTTAATAATGAAAAAGAGTTGATACAAACGCCATAGTTTTCAGTGTTAAAGTAAACCAGATCGTCCCTACTTTTACTTGCCGACATGACGGTGACGCGTGCCCCTACCACTGGGTTAGTCTATATCTTACAAGGTCCATGGAAACCCTAGTATGACGTAATCGTTTGCATTATTCTGGGAAATTTTGAATTATGGGATGTTTTGCAAATGCTTTTGTGGTGTGTGTTGTTTAGGAAGTACATTGCTTGTTTCATTGTTTAGACGGTACAATGGCTGAATGTAGTAGAATTAATTTAAGTTTCTGTACGATTTGGAACGAAAGGGGAAAAGTGCATTAATTGAGTGAATTAATTGTGTAAATGAAGGTTTACTTAGTAGGCATAGTCTGGAACTACGTAGTATATTTTTTACTCTTTAATTTTTGTTAATTTCTGTGGCGACGCGGATATACGGATTGTAGTTCAGATAATTTTAGGAAGTTTTGGATACTGTTAAGGAATTTTGTGTGCCACAGACTGAAGACGAACGAATTTCTAAATAGGGTAAAGGGATTTTTGCTTTGTGTAGTGCTAAAATACATAACAGGTTTTTCCTTTTTTGTATTATTTTATTGTTTGGTTTAAAATGTAGCTTATTGAGATTATGTATTTTTGTTTGCCTCTACTGTAGAATTGGGTGCTCCTTTGACTTTTTAAGTGAAAATGTATCAATATGTACATGGACAAATTGAAGGGAGTGCGTAAAGCATAGTTTGTGCAATTCGGGGATTTTGTTTTAAAGTGAAAATAGGTCAATTTGTACATGGATAAAGTCACGAGAGTGCACAATGCCATTTTTATGAAATTCGAGGATTTTTGTTTTAAGTGAAAATAGGTCGATGTGTACATGGATACCGAGTTTGTGCAATTCTTTGACTTGTTATTTTGGCTTGCGTAGCGGCAATTTTTTCGCCAAAAATCGCCGCTACACAAATCAAAATAACAAGCATTGCACAAACTCGGTATCCATGTACCGCCAAAAATTGCCACGTTTCGCCAAGGGGTACCCTAAAATATACTTTTACCCCTGTTTCTCATTTTGTAGCTTCACGGGTACATCATCTTGTGTTACCTCTAAAGGATACAAAGTTCGAACTGCTCTAAGCAAAATCCCATTCCCAGTCTTTACTCTTGCAAGCCGACACGACCAAGTTGCCAGAAAAGTCTTTTGTCATTACTACCAATCAAAACAATATCATTCAATTTAATAGTAACTTTCCTCCCAGCTCTTTTATGCGAAACCTTGAGAATCCCAAATATTCTTTACGAAACCTATTTTTAAATGCCTCTCGTACAGTATTTATATCCCGCAAACTACTAGTTCTAATTTCTTTTAAAAAGTCGGCAGGGGTTAAAGCTTTAAATTCAGGACCAGAAGGAATTACGGTCAAAGGTCTGTCATTCAAAATCGCTTCACAGTCACACAGTATTGTGTACATTTCTTTATAATTTAAACAAGCATGCTTAAGAACCTTTTTACAGACTTGCTTCGTTATTCCGATAAGACGTTCCCACCAACCACCCGACCATGGAGCACCAGGGGGAATAAACTTCCATGTTATTCGCTCACTGGCTGCCTGCCGATTAATCTGCTCAAAATCCATTAATATGAATGCATTCGGAGCTACTACAAAATTAGTTCCATTATCACTGTACACAGCTGTGGGTTTACCTCTTCGAGACACGAACCAATGAAAAGCCTGAAGAAACTCTTCTATAGATAAGGAAGTCAGCAACTCCAAATGGACCGCTCCATAAACGGCACATGTAAAAATACAAATGCATGCCTTTTCAGGCCCACCAGCGGCCGAGCGGTAAAGTCGCTGAACACTGGTAGTTCGGTCCGAGGTTCGAATCCAGCAAACGGGCTGGCTGCATGGGCGTTTTCGTGGTTTTCCCCATGTGTAACGTATATACGAGCCAGTTTCCCTTAGAAAGTCCTCCACGAAGGCATCCCTCCTCTTAGGCAGATAGCCCTCGAGGCTTTGCCATAATCACACACACACACACGCATGCCTTTTCATTATTTCTCAATAATAAAGGACCACCCGTGACTTGAAATACTGCTGAATCATTTACTCGCTCTATAGGCGGTGGGGCTGATATATGGTCAGCAAGTATAGCAGAATATCTCTTGCAAGTAATGCATTTACTCAAAACAGAACGCACAGTTCTTCAGACAGATAACAGCCAAATCCTTTCCCTTAAGGTATTCAGTATATATTGTACACCTGAATGTCCTTTCCTTTTATGTTCCTCCATAATTAAATTTCTAACTAACGGATGTTCTCCTGGTAATGTTTTAGGTGTTCTGAATTCTAACGTGTCATCTCTTCGAAATGCACCGGTCTTAATTCTTAGAATTCCAGCATGATAAAATGGACTAAGAATTCGTAAGCCTGCGTCTTCTATATCCTGAAACGATTCCGATTGAATCAAGTGAATAACAACCTTTTCCGCAAAATCAAGTTTATCAACAGCGAGTTCACCATTCATTTTTTTTTCTATTTCTGCAATTAAAGAAAAATCGTTGAATCCAACCAACAACTCTCACTGTTTTTCGATAGCTAGAAAATCGTTCACTCAAACCAAACTTTTCAGTAGACACTAGAGATGAAACGACTACCTTTTTTCTCTCGCTGGCTATTTCCACTTCATCAGTTACGGATTCGGCACTCAGCCAATTTCCTTGGGATTTTAAAAGCCAGCTCGGAACCTCCCACCATTTTGACCGGGAGAGATACATGGACCTTATAAGAGATAGACTAACCTAGTGGGCGGGGCGGGCGTCACCGACATGTCGGCAAGAAAGAGTAGGGACGATTTGGTTTACTTTAACATTGAAACCTATGTCGTTTGTATCACATAACTCTTTTTAATTATTAAATGTGATACGTTGTATAATGATGAGATTATGAAAGCCACAGTTTTTCCCAAATAGGATTTAATATATCTCATTAAAGCACTTTTTACTGCATTTCGCGCATTTTTTTTTTTTTTTTTCACGCGTAATTCGTGTACAAACATCTTTACTTTGGTAAAACGGTAAAAACTCTAAGCACAAAATGTATGACCTTAATTTTGCGTACATATAACGTAAAATTAAATAAGATTGACAGTAGATGAAGCTTTGAAACAAATGAAGCAAAATTAAACAAGATCTGATATATATATATTTAAATTTTATGAGCATTTTCAGGCAGTGGTTTATAAAATTATTATAACATTACAAGACGACCATTTATTTGATCATATGATTATTAATTATTAACATCATATGACGATTATTTCTTTTAATAATTCATAAAATTCGAAGCATAAACTTTCTCAGTGTAATGAAAATAAATAAACAAATAAAATCTGGAAGCACTCAGATTTTATGTTATGCTCAAAGGGACGTTTTTTAACGCTTTGTGTGTTACCTCTATTTACTGAATATCATGTTCTTCGCTCGTAAGCAACACAAAATTCAATTCAACAGCAGTATCACAAAATATTTGAAAATAGCATATCTTTAGAATTTCCGCGCTGGAGATAAAAATGTTATTTTCCGCACAGTGTTGCCATTGCTCGCTTTGAACTTGTTGAGTTTCTTAATCAACAATTCATTAAAGTTTTACAAAATATGAAATGGATTAAAAAAAAAATTCGAAATTCGGCTGTTCGGGTGGAAGTTTACGTTGTTCAAAATTTGATGGCTCTAAATACCGTCGTTTTTTCACAATGCTAGGAACATACATGTATTCATGCAGATTGTTTATTATTAAATATCTTTAAATATTATACAAGACGATAATGTTTGGTGGCAACAAATGCCGTTTCGAAACGAATAGCCTTTCTCGACTACCACACTTTTGGGCTAATAAATTAAATTCACAGTAAATAAAAAACATCTTATGCAGAATTAGAATTAAAATTTTAAAAAATAATCACTATAAAATGTTAGCACATTCAATTATTACAGTTTACAATCTTGATATTAAAATAAATGTATAAAAATTATTAAGGTGTTAAAAGTGTTTATCACAATGATGTATTGTGAAGCACAATCAATTATTACGGTTTACACTTTTAACATTAGAATAAATGTATAAAAATTATTAAGGTGTTAAAAGTGTTTATCACTATGATGTATTGTGAAATATAATTTAAATAAAACTCCTTTATATAAAATATGCTGTAATATTCGTCTATAATCTTAAAAAAGCAGCACAACTTAAAATTTTAAGCAAAAACTTTAAAAAATTCATTTTTAGATACTTTAGTATCTTTTACTTATTTACACCAATAAAAAGCATAAAAATTATAAGAGAAAATTCTTTGTTTGAAAATTTCTATTAGTTCAGATTTAAAATATTATTTTCTAAAAGAAGTAATTACAAATTTCATTACAGCATAGGAAAAGCTAAAAAAATAGCCAGGTCTGAAAGCATGCAACAGCTTTATATTATTTGGAACGTTAATTATGCTTGATAAATACGCTAAATTTTTAAAAATCAATCTCAGTTTCAAACATAAAAATGTGTAAAAATTCTAATTTGTGAAATGAGGCGCTACAACCAACTTTTTCTTGACAATTATACCCACTGTAATAGCCAACCATTGTAGGTTTCTGCAAGTCGTCCGTACTCCTCCAGATGTGATCAAGGTGACAGCCGGGAATGCGTCAGAAGAAGGAGAAAAGCCATTTGGGTTAGTCTATTTCTTATAAGGTCCATGGAGAGATAGCGAACAGAAATCGGGCTAATTTGTAAAAATGCCTTTCGAATATCAGAAATCACCCCTATTTTTTCTTCGCGAAATCTATTTAAAATTGTAGGAATAAATGCAATAAGGTTTAATAAGGAATAAATGCAATTTAATTTTCAAGACAATCGTTGAAACTCGGATAACCCTTTGCTTTAGACGAAGCGTCAAATACTGGCCGTAACTTCGTAATACTGTATTCCTTAACAACATGTCTATGTGGTAAATAATGATGGAGTAAATCTAATTCATTTACGGGTACTTCCTCTGTTATGCCCTCTTTGAGCCATTCTTGGAATATATTTTCATACTCTTGGCGAAGATTATCCAGTTCAAGTTGCCTAACCGTACCGTGCAACTTTTTAAGCGATAACTCAAAATTATCTGACAGGGGAGGGTGTCCTTCTAACCAAGGCAAAGACACTACAAAGGGGTTATCTTCTATTTTTACAGTACTAAGAAAATGTTGCCTAGTAGCCTCGTATAATTCCAATTTACTCTTTTGTTTGGATGGGTCAGTAACTTTCCAGATTCTCGTGTAGTGCCGGATAGATCATTTTCGAACACAGGACTTAATTTTGGAGAAACATTTTCTGATTAAGAATAGAAAGAGAAGAGGTAGAAAGACATATTAATGCTAGTTTTTGCCTTTACATGTGCTTCACGTATGCTGTTCATCTAGAAGTATCAGCGATCTAACAACAGAGGCATTTATAGCGTGTTCACGCAGAGGAAAACCCAAGAAAATCTTTTGAGATAGAGGAACCAATTTTGTTGGCAATGGACTTGAATTCAAAAGATACCTGACTAAAATTCTTCTGAGGAATCATTTAAAACTACCCGATGAAAATATTCACTGGACTTTCAATCCTCCTGCAGCGTCTCACTGTGGCGGATTCTGGGAGACTGCAGTGAAGCAAATGAAAATCAATTTTAAGAACACATCTTTTAACTCAGTTTCTTTCCCACCCTAAATACTGCTATCGAGGCGTGTTTGGATTTCAGACCAGTAGTTTTCATCTCCTCTGATCCTGAAGACTTTCATCGGGTTCTTAACACCTGGACATTTACTAATTGCAAATATGTTAACAGCAATTCCTGAACCTGATTTTACTAATAATAGACTAACTCCTTCTGAAAGATGGAAATTTACTCAGCAAAATTTCTAGAGCTTCTGGAAACGTTGGTCTAACGATTACCTATCCCAGTTGGAAGGACGTATCAAATGGTTGAGGGATAAACCAAATATAACCCTCAATGACTTAATAAAAGACGAAAATTTGTCTCCATTCAGACGAATAACTGAACTATATTCGGATGTCGATGGTAAAGTTCGTGTTGTGAAACTAAAAATTTTATTTGGCGAAATGAAGCATCGTATACATTAACGTTCCCTGTTAACATTGTGTGAATAAGACTTTAAAACTATGTATTCATCTTTTTGCTTTATTGTTATTAATCCATTATTATGTTTCAGATTTAGAGTATGGCTTAGCAACGACAGATTTATGACAATTTAGCAATTGCATTAAATTTAATATTGGTCTTGCACTCTAAAGAATTGTGAGTACGCTTTACTTGTAATTTCTTGTGCTAAACTAATTGTTATCTGAATTTAAATTTGTTGTATATGTACTTGCTATTCTACAAGATTTCATTGGTGAACACTTTGATATACGTGTTTGAACCCAAATTTAAAAGTTTTGATATTAATATTATGATGAAGCAATTGTTCATCGGGGCGGAGTATGTTTTGCCTTTATTAGATAGATGGTGCTATCATCGCGCATCTGTAAAAAATGGTGTAAGAACCATGTGTACTGAAGCTTGTCTTGCAGCGTCAAAAGAGCGCACATCCTGTAGCACCATTGTTCAAATGCATTAATCTTCTGTCCATATAATAATCTGTTGTGTTTGTCGTCGTAATACATATTGCATGTAAATCTTGAGAATTACTTGAAATTTTATCAACACAGTAGCACCTGCACACATTGGGGTAGGCCACGCTCTCTCAATATTATTGTTTTAGTCTAATTAGAAGTTTTATCTTATATATATATATATTTATGAATTTAATAAACATTCTTCATTCGTAAAAAGCAAATTTAAAGATAACTAAAAATTAAATTTAAATTATGAAACTTTAATTGTAAACAAATAAAGTATTAATTATTGCTGTAAACTAAAATACAATATCATTTAATTTCTGAGAGCATATATAAATAAGCGCAGGTATCAAAATCCATGAATAAATATAATATTAAAAAGAAAACAAAAATTAGCTTGGATGATTTCAGTTTGAAATCGAATTTATTCAAACAAGCTTTGATTTGAAGAAACAGTGGATTTTGAAATCAAAACAATACAATGCAATACTTCATATGGATAAATGTAATTTATTATTCACCACTATTTTATTCTATTCTCCTGGTATAAAAGTGTGGAGTGTGGAGAAGTTTGTTTTCTTGTCATTTTTCTTGTTTATTAAATGAAACTGCATTGCCTATTCTAGGCAAAGCTGTGATTATACGATATATGTTGGAACTATTTAGGGAAGTTACTCTTATATGCGCCATCAGGTCGCCAAATTTCTCGCTAAACATTTCAGGGAGAAACTTCACGCCGCCATAATACTACCTAAATTTTCTTTCTACATTTCTAACTTTTAGTCTAAAATGTCTACAAAAAACACGTTTTGAACACACAACTTAAGCTAAAAATCCGAAACAAAATAAAAAAATTTAGGTAGCAAAAACGTATGTTTCTAACCAAAAATATTCGACAAGAATCCATGTACACAGTGATATATTTTAACTTGAAAAAAATCACAGACTTGCAGAATCTGTGCAGCGAAGAGATATACGAACTACGCACACCTCACTTTAATAAATTAACATAACAACAATAAATTTCAATAATACCGTGTACGCAGCGTTCTGTTTAAACTTTGAAAAACATCTACGAATTGCACAGTTTAGGCACTGCGCGCTAATCAACAAAATAAACTAAAATATCTAAAAAAAAACAACAATAACGACAAAAATCCATACTAAAAAACAATGAACATAACATTCTACTAAATAAGAACAAGAATAAAACAAAATGCACTTACCATAAATAAATGCTTCTTCGAACAGCAGAAATACCAATTTCAAACATCACCAAAACAATTTCACCACAAGGTTGTTAAAAGCATCTTCTCCAGTTTCAGAACAACGATGAAAAAATATATAAAACAGCAAATAAAACTCCAAATCGCATTTCGGATTATAAGTCGGCAACGTCGCTGTAACTCGTCATCACGTAATCTCTATCGTATTTATATGCCAAGATACGGATTTTCACTTTGAATGAAAATTCTAAAATTGAATTGTTCAGTATAAGCTTTGATTCGCAATGGTTTTTAAAATGTAGCACAACGAAACTAATAGAAAGTATAAAAGCATTAGCTAATTGCTGACCACCAGTTTTTTCGTTCCTTTTGTGGTATAATTATTTAAAAACAATTCGGAATAACCGTTAACTTCTTGTAGTACATTATGTTTTTAAATGAAACTGCGTTGCTTCCGTTAGGAAAAGCGGTGTTTTTCAAAAAATTTATATTATTATTTGCTTTGTAGTTAGGTTTGTTTTAGGATGCCGTTGGCTGCTGAGTGCGTCTGCGATATTTTTTGGAACTTTGATTTGTAATGGAAGTTAATTTGAAATTGTAACAAAACTCAAAAATACGAATCTAGGCTTTTTTTTATCTAAACGTGAATTAAGTTAGATACAAAACTGAGTTACGATTCATTCAGGAAGTTATTTAACCCTGCAGCTGTAACGTAGATAGTTCCCTCGTAAGCTGTAACGTGGGGTGTCCCTACTACCCCATGATAAAAGCTTACCAAATTTGTATTTGAGAACAGAATAACATAACGCCATTGCTCCAAAAACATGTTTTCAAAACTTTAATGTGAACTAAGTGTGAATAACGCAATTCAAATCGTATTATAACATACATAAATGAACAAATAACTTTTTTTAAGCTTACACCTTCCAAACCTACTTACTCGATTTCGCCATCTGTCACTTGAGGTTGAAGACACTCTGCGCAGATAGAGGACATATGGCTCATACACATGAATTTGTAGTACTTTTTACAATAAGTTTTGATTTTAATAATCTTTAATAATCAATAAGTATTTCTACCCCCCGTTACAGTTGCAGGGTTAAATCTAAATTCTAAATGGAATGAGCAGTATTAAAATTCAAAGCAGTATTAAGTACCAGTAGAAGTTATTATTATTCATTTTTTCCAAATGTGAATTCGGTTTTCTGATAGAACTTTCTATATTTACTGTGCCTGCAAATTTCGCCATTTTAATTAACAATTGTTAAATGTTATTGAAAGGATGATTGATAATGTCAAGAATGTTCAATTAATTTTAAATTCCCTAGACTAGCTCGAAAATAAAGTTATAAGCAGAAGCAGTGCATAAATGATCACTCAAAATTTACCTATCAGCATCACTTTCAGTATCAAGTATTCCCAAATATTTATCCAATGGACGTAGTGTCGCATATGATAAATAGAAATAACTCCCCTTACCGCAAAAATCTCATTTGCTGAAGAAAGACTCAACTTTATTCTTTATTTTTTTTAAATAAATCAAATGTTCAGTAACAAAATTTAAATAACTGTGCTAAGAACGTAAAAACGGGTATGTATAGAAAATGAGTTTAACCAAGTAGTTCAGTTTGTTTAATAGTGAGAAATTAATATTAATAATTTTACATTTTTACAAAATGAGTTAAAAATAAGCATAACTAAGAATACAGAACCAATGGAAAGAATGCTTCTATATTTCTCCTATCCCAATATTAATAAACAAATATCCGAAGTGTCACAAATTTACTGCATTTAAGTGCTAATTTTGATCTGTAATGTTATATGAATTTCTTCAGGTTTTAGACAGTTAATTATTTTTCATCTGCAATATATTAGGAAGAGCAATACATTAAGAGTTTTCTTCGCGTATTTAAGTAAGTAATTACGAATTAAAACTTGCGTTTAGGACCTAATATGTGTTTTTAAAGGCTTTTGGTATGAACAGGTGTATAATTAACAGATATTTTATTTGGAGCACACAAGACGGTTCAGTATTTGAAATAGAAGCTTTAGCTCTTGTTTTTATAGAAAGTAATTAGTATTATATTGCTGTTCCAAACAATTTTATCTGCTTAACATTATGCGATCAAAACTAGTGTTAATTCAGATTAAAGGCGAAACCTAGATTCCAAGATTGGTATCCTTCTTTTCACTATGTCGACGAATATTCAGTAAGTACAGAAGGTATCTAGATCCAAATGCCAATGGCAATGGTTAAAAGTTACGGAGTGCCTATGGTTCAAAAATGTACCTTCTCATCATAATTAAATAATAGAGAGCAGACATAGGAAAATCGCATAAGTATTAAACTTAATGCTCACTAGAGGGAGCCACTTGGCTCGAGAAAGGTTAGAGATAGCGAGAATTTATAAAACTTAAGAAAACATAAAAAAATCTTTATAAATTTTTAGATTTTTAATAATTTTTTTCTTTATTTTAATTTTTTCTTTATTTATTTTTTGGTATTTAATATTTTTTGTACACAGGATTCTACACTAAAGCAAAAAGCGGAGAGGAAAGATCTTACGATTAATTGGCTGATTGGTATGGGGCGTAATTTGGGAGTGCAAATAATTAAGGTACCGCGAGAAAATATTTAAGGCAGAATTAAATTCTGCGATGTGATTGTATAGTGAACAGAATGATAACTTTGCAAGATGACCACTTCTCAGGTTGCAGGAAAGGATGAAGGAATATCTTCAGAAAATTATAGCAATTCATAGGCAGCTCGTTGAAGAGACGATTTCGATGCAAACATAGTCGATATTAAACCGAACTATTGCGAAAAGCAACGTTGCCAGTTCCAGAAACAAAGCCCTAGGGCACATGACGTAATAAAATTCGGACGTGGAAGCAATCTCAGAAGAGAAAACGAAGCAAGGGGGAAGAAGAGAAGTACCAAAAGGAACAAGACAATCTTATCAGACAAGTTCTCAAAATCTGACGAGCGAGCAGAGTTTTCCAGAAGAATCCAAGACAAGGTTCATTGACAACAATAAGAGAAATATAACATACAAATACTGGCTTCAATGAAAAACTCAAAATCTTAAATACTACCTCAATCAATACAACTAAATACAAAACAAATCAATACAACAATATTACAACAACCTGGATTACAAAGTTACAAAACAACTATTTCATCACAGCAACGCATATACAACACAGCATCAGTTACCACAATTTCCTAAGAACAATATTCAAACAGCAATAATACAACAATCAAGATCAGATGCATTAGAAGTATAAACAGCTACCAAATGAGGAGCTAAGTGAAAAAGTTGTCATCTCCGCCCATGAAGGTGTGTGCTGCCACTGGCCGGATGTTTCGATCTTCAAAGAGAATTTCATAATTAAAAACTTGAGAATAATTTACGAAGTCACATTGCACGGCTTTGGTGAAGAATTTTTCATTGGATCTTCTGATATAATCTGGAATTGTCTCAAGCTTTAAAGTTCTTGCATCTTATTCCCTGTTCAAAAAATCTGCAATTTTGTTCCTGGCTCTTATTAGATCACTGTAAATTTCTCGGGGCTAGGGAGCTACACAGTTTTGCCGCTCCCTTCTGAATATTCGGCTTTCTTTAGAGGAAGGGTCTGCATTCAAGAAAAATGAGTCGAGATTTTTAGCTAAGTTTTGGCATTCTTTTAATTTATTTTCTGTTAAATTATTAACTGTGCAATCTCTATCAGCGCTAGAGTCCTCAAAATCGATATGATTTAAAGCTTCGGATGCCATATTCGTCAAATTGTCTTAGTCAACTTCTTCTTCCACTAATAAATCTCGAACGTGCTCAATAGCCATAGTCACAAAACCTTCGCCTCCGTTTGATTTAGCAACTTCTAACATGCCACCAATTTAATTTTCTGACAATTCACGCACGTCTTCTGTTTTAAATAAAGTGAGCCAAGAGGGTCATATTTTCTTCCCCAACACGCATTTAACTCTGATGTTTTCAGTTCTTTTAGCGGCGAAGATATGATGTCGATTAAGTGCTCGATAGAAAATTTCTTCCAAGCTTCCATTTAGAAACCGACATGTCTTAAGTCCATTGTATTATGTTTTAAAGGTATAAATAATGCCCTAATCCAATGCTTGTAGCAAAGAATTAGCTTTAAGTGATAGGAAAAGTGTTTTGACGTTGGGATGATTCAAATCTTGTGACTTGGAGAATTATCAAGTAGTAATAGCGCCTAGAAGCTCACATATTTCTGCGTTAAATAGCGTTCAATGTTTGGCAGAAAACGATTTATTAACCAATCTTTAAATAAATTTCCAGCTACCCAAGCTCTTCGATTTGCTTTCTAATATACAGGTAAGGCGTTTTTATTTATTTGCCCATATAAATACAAGAAGGTTTAAAGATCTATAAACTAGGAATGTCCTTCGGTAGAAGCAAGTTAGTTATGTATACTCTTCGTGTTCGAATGTGAGATTATTTCATTACTTAACGTGAAAAATTGTTCAGATTGCGCTTTGCTGTTTTTTCCTTCCATTTGGAGTTTAGCTATGTTTATAAGGGAATGATTTAAAAATTACTGCTACAAATTATAAGAAAATAGCCATATTTCTAAGGGAAATGACAAAATGGATGGAATTAATTTAGTAACTGCAGTAATAGCAGATTATAAGGAAATGCTTATAATTTTAATTGTTTTTATCCGCGTAATTTGATTATGCGCGCGATACATAATCATACGTAACCTGCAATATTTAAATGTTGTTTTATCATGCATTAAAAAATTGCAAAATCCCGAAAACATTCCAAGATATCCTGTTGCTCATTGACTGCTGTCGAAATCCAAGGAAAATATAAAGAACACTTAGTCGTTTTGCTTTGAAAGGTGATTTTATTTTTATTGCTGATTTAGATTGCAAAACCATACGGCATTCAGCTTCAATAATCACTATCCCGTTTGGGTGACTTATTAATCTATTATACACATTAAATGACTTGGCTAGTAAATTCATGAAATAACTAGTTATTCTATGAAATATATGCTTTAAAGGTAACATATATTGCATCATTAATAACTTCAGCTGGTAAATTAGCTTCATGATACGAAACTTAGCTGAAAATATTTTATTTATATTTCATGCTTTAAAATTTTAGCCATTTATAATTGAATATTTTCAGTTATAAAGCATTATTCGTGTCAGTCCTTAATGATCGGTGAAATAAATTCGAACAAGTAGATTTCAAAGGACTGACCTCATATTTATGTAAAGCGAATAAAATGCGGATGTGTAGCACTCTATAGTAATTATGTTTTTATGAAGGCGAAGACGTGAAAATGAGGAATGCCGGAACTCGAACCTGGACCTCTCGAATACGCGCCGAGTGTGCTACCGTTACACCAGGAAGGGATGAATAAAGGAGGGAGGATATACTTTATAGCATTAGGTAAATATTTGACTAAAGACGCATTTTACAACTTTAGCCCCTAAATATAGTTGTACCCTTTGCCATATCTAAATCACATAAGATAACTCACAGAAAATACTCCATTAAGAATCCCTCTATATAAGCAGAAAACCCTCCAATTCTTTGCAGTACCCTTCCATAGCGTGAATATGTGGAACGCGATATCGCATACTCGTGTTACCTAAATTACTTCCATTTAATTTGCGAAGCGCTAGAAATATGCTATATGCAGCTCAACATTCATACGATGTTCGACGTTGATTCGTCAATGCTGGATGTTTGCTAGTGTTAGGAGGAATTGTAACATAATGTTACGAAATGTACATGCGCGGTAAGATAGCTTCAGCGCAAAGCAGGTTTAAGGTAGCCATAAAATGGAAAGGGAAGGCAGGGTTGCCCCATTTCGCGAGAAATCGCCCATTTGACGACAAAATTGGCGATATGCCATGGACGGATGGAGAACCATCTGGAACGAATTCTTACCGGTTTAGCCCAGAATTTTCTCAAACACAAGCCGAAAGTTATATAAACCCTGCTGGTCCGCAGTGAGTGTGTGCCTCGTCTAGCAAGCTGATAGACAATCAGAGTGCGAGTTAGTCAGTCCGTGCGGACTCGATCGAGTTGACAGCCAGGCAGCGAGAGCCGAGTGGCTCGTCGAGTGCATCGAAGAGTCTTTTAGTGTATCGCGGTTAGTGCATCGTGGAGAGAGTGTGTTAAGCTCCGGGAACGACTGAACCGAAGAGTCGGGAGCTGTGCTCTGTGTGTCATCAAGTGCTTTGGGAGTTGTAACCTCGAGAGTCTCGATAGTACGTGGAGCTCCGAGAACGATCGAGAAGAGACGGGAACTGTACTCTGGCGCTTTGCGGTGAAGCTGTCTCCACCGTTATAGCCTGATAACCTGAAGGCCGTGTCGCTGATTGTTCCAGCGTGTTTATAGCAGAACTTCGACGACTGTAAAGTGTTTTGGAGCTGCCCTGATTAATATTGTTAAATAAAGTGTGTTTCGATATTCCATCAAGTGTTGTCGTCGTTATTCACTCCAAATCCACACGAACCCCGTACGAACGTGAAGGAAGAAAATAACGTAACAACTGGTGTCAGAAGAAAACGTAACAATAATTTTTCCATAAAGAGGGAACCGTGCTGAACGCTACCTTTCCCTACGGACAGTGCAGTATTGAAGAAACGCCGCGCTTGGGAAACATTTACTATATTAACGACACATAGAATCGGTGCAGAAAAAATTCCAAAACAAGACGGCGTCTGAACCAGTCACCGAGTGGTAGAGACCGCCAAACACCCATATTATGACAAGAGTTGAGTCCAGGCTAAAGGGCTGTCTGTGTGATCTTAATTTTCGTCTTGCATTTTTGTTTCATGAAGACGAATCAGATAGTCTCAGAAAGTCCTTCCCTAAAGCTTCCTTCGCCGAAAAGATAGTGTTTAGAAACAACAAAACTATGTAAGAGTAAAACGTGCCGACTGTTGCTAATATTTACGAGAGAAATATTGCAAAGAATTCGTATGTTTTAACTTGAAAAGAAAATGCACCAAAAGTAATTAAGCTTTTTCTCTCTTCAGTGAATAAAATGTTTCAGAAAGCGAAGTTATTATTTTTTGCCATATGGTACAATAGCTTCATTGGTTTAAAATACACTGGTGTTGAGTGATGTTGAGAAGTAAATTTAGTGTAATTATTTATGGACGCTTCTAGCTTTATTTGCAGTGCTGGTTTACAGCGTTTAAATCCTGTTGATGATTCTTAGCATTATTCATCATCATTTCAATAATAACCGGTATTCGCTAATTAAACGTCGAAAATCGTCTGCACGTTAAATACAGAAAATCCTGTTAGAAATCTCAATTTATATTTTCAGAAAATAAATAATAATCTCTACTGCTATTTGACTGGGTTGAATGATAAAACATTCCGTTTAGCGTTTTATAAATTCCAGAATAAAACATAACACGGTATCTGGCCTAACTTCATTCATGACTAATTCATTCTAGGTTATAGGATTTTGTTTGTGTTACAATTTCCGTCAACTTTAAATTAACTGAATTGTCATCACTCATGTTCCAAATCAAAAATCCAAAATATAGCGAAAATGCATTTGTAAGCGAAGAAGTCTAGAAAGCAAATATTCCAGCCAGACGCGTTATAAAGACAACCTAATTACAAGGCAAATAATAAGCTATCCTACATTCCATAACCACCGCTTTACTTCTAAAACGCAAAGCAGTTTCATTAAAAAACACGAAAAATGAAGTTTCAAATTTTTGGACAGCAGAAGTAATAAACTATTTATATCACAAGAGGTTACGAAAAAACTGGTGGTCAGTCTTGGATTATATTTCATTGTAAAATTATTCTTCGAATAAATTTTACATTCTTCACCCAAGGTAAAACCGTAACACTTCACTTGAAAAATACTTTTGCTCAGTTTTCCATTCACCGAATAGTATAAGCAGGCTTCGTTTTCGTTATATATTAATAAATAAATTATGTTCCGTACGTCCTTTATATATATGTGGAAGCTACCATGAATATACTCCAGAGTTCGTAGAAGCCAGTGTTTTTTAATGCGGAATCCAAATATTTCGTCAGTATTGATATTTTGGTTCTGGAGGAAAACATGCAAGTGTTCAAGCAATATAAATTAATATACCTTTGATAACAAAGATAGAAGATTGCTAGGTCTGTAATTTTGAGCGTTTGAATGGCACTGGACAGGTTTGGAATAGGCTTAATTAATTTACGTTTCTGCCTTTCTGGAAAATAGCAATTTACTTAATAAGCAATTAAAATTTTTATGAAAATAATAATAGTAATTTCTAATGTGTACATAAAGTTAATTAGCAATTATCATTATTATGGAGCGGAAAAACTAATTTAGAGGGAACGTTTTTAATCATACGACTGGAGGAAGAGCTAAAACAAAATTTAAATTTCTACGTGCATTTTTAGGCTTATATTTAGCAATGTAAGCGTTAACCTCAAAAAGTGAAGTTACTAAATCCGGTTTCGAAACTGTTAGCAATTAGCTCAACTTTCCTCCGCGTCTGTGTGAGCTACCACTGTATCGATAGCAATGAACGCAATCAATGCTTTCTGTTTGCATAGTCCGGCAGAGTTCCGCCAAAGAATGCTGTCTTTGGTCGTTAGAGACTAAATGTTCTGAATATTGTAATTGCAAGAACTGGTCACATGATGTCTTGATTTCATTCTGGAAAATAAGACGTTGAATTTTAAAATTTGAATTCCTAGCTCCATGCAAAATTCTTCTTACGTTAATCTTAAGTACAAATTACGAGATCAAATGTAGAATCAATATCTTTACTAGACATAATTTCATGTGTGGAATACTCTTATCGTTAAGTTCAAAACAAAAACTGTCCCTATTTTATAATTCATAATGAGCTTATGTTATAGTTACAAACAGATTCTACTACATACACCTCCTCAAGAAATTGATGTTAAAAAATCTAAAGGTTTTGTGAAATTAACAACAGGGCTATCAAAGAGGCACCAAGAAATTGAACACTACTTATTACTACATCATAAATGCTTACCTGTGTTTGGCTTACTTTCCAGCTCAATGGAAGCATGCTGTGAATGTTACCTTTTTAAACCCTTGAAAGGTTTCTAGGCTGCCAGCTAGTCAACTTGCTACCGGGCAATGGGAAAATATTAGAAAGGTTATTTTTCTTAAAAGACTGAATGAATTTCTAGTATATCACAATAATATCAGGCATGATCACTGTACAGCGTTACAAATTCTAAACGTTGTGGAGACTATTGCGGAGGCTTTCACTAAAAATGCAATAGCTTGCGTTCTTTACGTTGAGAAAGCCTTTGGCCGAATAAGGGAGGCTTCCTCCTATCATGATTTCCTTTACATCCTCAAGCTTCCTCTTATCATGATTAAATTTCTTGAATCATAGTTTCATTGTCGAAAATTCCAAGTTCGTGTGGGAGAGCCACTGTAATGTAGAAACATTATATGTGTTCGAGTTCTTGGAGGGCCTATTCTTTTTAAAAACCACATCGATGATTTGTCGGAACCATTCAGCAGCAAGATTGCAATGGATGCCGACGACACAGTTGCTATGACTAAATCAGTTAATCCAAACCATGCAATAGAAAATTAACAAATTAGACTAACTATAATCTCTCTCTTGTGCAACTTATGGAAATTCAAATAGAATACAAGTAAATGCAGTATAATTGTATTTAGAAGGTACAATATAAACCACCCAATTTACCCCAAATATGCGAATTGGCAACCAAATGTTCCCAGTTGTGAATTCTACAAAATATCTGGGTGTAATCGTAGAGAACCAGCTAACTTTCAAGGACGTGTTAATTATGCCTAAAGCAAGGCATGCCGCTTTTATGGCATAATAGAGCCACTTGGAAAGTAGTTCAAAGCTTAACCTCAAAGTTAAAGAACTCTCTACCTTTCAATGTTTCGTCCAGTTCTCTTTTGTGCTATACCACCTTGGGCCTAGGCACCGAAATCTTATCGGAAGAAACTTTAGGTTTTTCAAAATAAAGTAATACAAAATCTTACGAATGCATCCTGGTTTGTGCGCAACCGGATTATTCATAACGCTCTCGACATTTTCCCAGCTCATGATTACATCCTCACAAGTTCATAATGCTTACTTTGAAAGAATTGCAAACTCTCTCTATGTCCATGTAACCAGTGTATCGGAGAACAATCCTAAAATTGAGCATCCATTTAAACGACCTAGGGCAATTTCCCATAATGCTGTATATTAAAAGCTAAAGTTTACATATTTGTGTATATTTTCAAGTTGCACTATAGTCTAGGACTTTCTTAATTTTCAATTCAATTGTATTTTGTTATTTTGCTTTTTCTTTATTTTTTAATACTGCTCAAGTAATCATAATGTTACGTGCGTAAGGTTCGTAATAGTTTGAATGCACACAGAGTTGATAATAGATTGATAAAATTTATTTTTATCAAAAGAAATGCTTCAGAAGTCTGGAATTTTCTAAAGACGCATTCATACAAATGTTCACAGTATCCCACAGTACAATCAATAGTTACTGGTCAAACTATTAAGTACATTCGATTCAATGCAGTACAAAGCGCATCTAAACGGCGAAGATTTCACTTATATCTCAATACTCCGAAGTCGCTCTGAACTGAAAACTGAGAAACTGATGCTCTTCCCGGTCTTCTAGAGTTTTCCCACAGCCGCCAAAAAATCTGTAGGTTTCTCTGCTTCTCGAAATTACTGGAAGGCGTACCAGGCCTGGTTACGGTTACAGCTGATACAGTAATCATTTACAGCTATTTAATTACAATATCAGTTGCAGTTAGACAGGGTGCGGATCAAAACGACGCCAAATGTACGCCAATTTTGGCGACTTTTGAAAATTTCTACCCATTTTTTGGCGGCAGAAAATTAGTTACTGAATCCGTTGCCACATTGCCGAAATTTGGCCGTATTAGCGACATAGTCGTTTACTCAATGTTAAATAGTCTTGTCCCTGTATTCTTATATTTCGGACACAGCATCGTTCCTCTCAGACGTTTCATGTTACCCTATACAGAAAAATACAACAATTCGCATATGATTTCACTAAAATTATCTATCTGTATTCAAAATTCGTAACATTGCCCTCTTCACGAGAAGTGCACATCCTAAGCAGTACAATTCCTGCACAGGAAGGCAGACTTACTACAATTAAGGCAAATAAGTGCAATATAGAAATTTTAATAAAAACCATAAAAGAAATCGAATACTAAATCCTTAAAAAATGCATAAATTAACACATTTATTTGCAAATAAGGCTGTGGTCTTTGTTTATCCGATGCGTGCGTGACTGCGTGAACCAATAACCTGCGTGGCCTTAACCAATAACTCGAATTTAACGAAATGTGGACTGCGATATCACTATTTTATTTTACAATTTTAATGCACGCGAGCTAACTTTCCAAGCTATGGCTTACTCAGCCAACAACAACAAAAACCTGAGCAAGCGGTTACAGGGTTGCCATAATGATAATATGATCCAGCTTTATGGTTATGAAGTCTAGAAGATAAAAATGAATTTCCGTGAAGTTCTTCGAAACGCAGATTAAAAGGGGAAAAGCCAGACAAACAGACAGGGATACGTATTTGCTTCTGATATGAGTCACGTCATTACAGAAGTTCTGACATGAATGCAAAGGACCATATATTCATATAAAAATGAAAAAAAACAGAAGCTTATTTAGTAAATAGAGAAATAAATTTCGACGTCATTAGAGAGTTTTAGAGGTATGTGCCGTGACACTATTGATTGCTTTATTCTTCAAATATCTAATTGTCCGGAATCCATACTGATTGAGGTAATTAAAACCTATGTTAATTCAAAAATTTGTTATATACATCGAATCTTGGAAACAATGTCATCCAAAAGTGTTTGAAAATTCTGAATTTGAATCCTTGACTATAAATTACGATACCGACACACTTACTCAAAAGATAGAATGGTATGAAAAGTCCGGAAAATAGAAAAAAAAAAAAGTAACTTCCGCGTAACGGCCTAGCCTCCTTCAGGTATCGCACCACGTAGGATTTTTGTCGAGAAGACAAAAAGATCTTTTTTGCGCTACAAACTCAAGAGCTCACTGAAGCTGTCACTTTTAGCTGTCTGGGAAATACGTAATGAATAAAACTCATATAAAAATTAAAATAAAATAGTAAAAATAAAGTCTCATAGCTTAAACATAGGTTGCTGTTCAGTTATGTTGACCTAATCTCTTACTCATTTTAATAAATGAATTGTACAATGGTGAGTTACCTTTCTTCAATTTTCAGCATCATAAAATCTCTTACACTCTGATTCTGTATCTATGTAAACACCCAATGCATATGCCTAAACACAGGCATTCAAGTGGTATATTTAGTACAAACTCAAGTAGAGATCAAGTAGTTAATTTAGTTTGAAGGAAAATATTTTATTTCGGGCAGCAATGGCGAGGCTTGTCTTTTAAATTACTGAGTTTGTTAGCTAAAATTTCTCTATTAATTACTGTGTTTGTCAGTTAAATCTCATTTATTTATATAGAGCAAAACAATATTTAAAAAAAAATAATAAAATTATTTAGAATTCGGGCTTCTAGCTGCATATATTTGAGTTAGGACTATGTGAGCTCAAAATTTGGTGGCTTCTGCGGACATACATTTTGCACTATTCAAAGAACAAACATACGGATTCTCCATTATTTAACATCTGAGACTACTGATAGTCATGGCTGTCCGCCTAAAAGTGTTAATATAAAAAAAAGAAAAAAAGCAATATATAAAGTTTTTCATTGAATGTTAATGAAATAATCTATCGACCAATGAGCATTACTATGTTAGCAATGCCACTCTAAAATCTGACCTCCAACTAGCTACGACTGAAGAGTATTTAAGAAAACTCAGCAAAGACTTCTCTGATAAGTCTACAAACTGGAAGCATCTGAAAACTCTTCATATATTCTCATGAATTTTTGAAGGAAGATAGTGACAAACGACCATTGGCGGCCTACCTCACTAGAGACTCGAACCTGCCCACCTAAATTTGCATGAAATTGTAGATTGAAATTATCCATTTACAATTTTCAATTCATTTTGTATTTTCATGTATTTTATATACTTTATTTTCATATTTTTAATTTAGTATATATATATATATATATTTAGTATATATATATATATATATATATATGGTACGATATAAGGGACGCAGTCCAACCCTCCTGGCAGACTTCCCCCTATGGCCTTTTTGCGGGCTGCGCCAGAGCAAGCTAGAAACAACACCTTCAAGAAACAGATATAAAGAATATAACTAAAAAAAGAGAATTAAAATTAATATCCCTACTGCAAGCTTATCATGATTAATAAATGAATTATGTACATATATATATATGTATATATATGAAATGTAATTTCTCATACATTATTTGTTTCGTGCAGCCGGGGCAACAGGAATGAGACAAATTTTGGAATATAAAGTGGTTGGTTTATTTTAGCATCCATCTCACAAGCGTTCTCCTCGTACCTTGAGCAGAAGCCCTACTTATACATATGTGTGCGTCACGAGGCTCCTCCAATCAGCGATATTAATTGAAATCACGAGGTGACGCTATCTTCTCATCAGGAGTGTTTTTAAGTACTTTATGTAATATGACAGATTTATGAGTTTGGCGATTTGGCGGGCGCCAACAGGTTAATATATTTTATACTAAAGAAAAGATTTCGCCAAAATTTAGGAACAGGGATGCAATTTAGGTAGAGAATCGCCAACACGTTATTAAGCAATATTAATAGAATTTAATTTAATCAATTGATTTAAAAATATCATTACATATATATATTGTATATATATATATATATACATGTATGTCTGTGATAAAAACAAACTCAGAAGTAATGACCAGGGATTTTGATGGCGTAGAAGTTTTGACCCATAATGAATAGGAAATTGGTGGCGAAGGCAGGTTAAATCTTCATTTTTTTTTATTTCAGTAAACATGTTGCTGCCTTTCAGGCAGATTAATTCTGCCTATTCCAAAAATGATACGTTTTAGATAAATTTGCAGTGAGAAAGAAGGGGCAGACTGACGGCATTCAAGCTAAGGAAAAGTGTTAGCAAAAGTTAGGAAAAGTGTTTTGTTTAGGGTGAAATCTTAATTCAGAGTGAGTTAGTTTTGGTTCTCAATACACTTTCATTGGATAGTTAATATCGCTGTAAAATTACTATTGGCTGGTTGAGTTTTAGTTCCATTTACATAATCAGAATTATGTACGAGTCATATCACATGGATTAATCTCGAAATGACGCAGTGCAGAGAAATTACTATTTTTAGGGTACAGGAAGGAATTTAAGATGCTAATTTAATCTTTTACATCTTCTTTATTTATCTTACACACACACACACACACACATATATTGTACGCAGCTTGAAACAAAAGCGAAACATATGCTCTTTCGTCTGTAAATGATGGGTAGGACATGAAACTGGCAACTTTTCCAAACAAAGGAAATGGGCAAAAGGCCTTCAAAACCGATGTCTGACATAGAAAAGAGTAGTGTTCCAGTGCCACATAAGAATGAAGATGATGCAAATTTCCATGAATTAATGAAACTCATCAAAGCACATTGAAATGAAAGTTTTACGGAGCTCTCGCGACATAACATAAGAAAATGAAGGAGGAGCAATTCCAAAGGAAACAACCCCCACCAGCAACGTTCGATTAAACGATTGGTTAAAAATCGATGAACGCTCTCGTAAAATTTGCATTGAGGTACATGAATCTTAAATGAAATCAAACTCTACTTTCGTTTATACAAAAAATTCGCCTGACTTTCGACATTATTATATGATTAATATTACGAAAGTATTACATGATTAATATTACGAAATTATTACATGATTAATATTACGAAATTATTACATTATGACGAAATGATTACAAGACAGAAGCATTCCGTTCATATCAATTGCAGAGCGAAAAGCCATTTTCGTGGGCTTCTAAGAAATCTACCTGACTCTGTGACGGAAGTGGCAAGTTTTGAAGGTCCTTCAGAAACCTATATTTCCTGAGCTATACATAATTTAAATAATATGTGTAGCGTAAATGTCAGAATCGAAAAATTCTCGCCGAAGAAGCTCCCCATTCAGTGCTACAGGTGCCAGGATTATGGACATTCCCAACACTTCTCTTATAATCCAGAACGCTGTTGCAAATGCGGAAAATCTCATCGAAGCAAACTTTGCCCAATGAAACCAGAAGAAAAACATACGTGTATTTTCTGTGAAGAAGAACACGTAAGTAGCTATCCAGGATGTAAAACTTTTAAGCTTAAATTCCAAAAGAAGAAGTTAACCCCCTGCAGTTTCTGTACCGAAAATCAGAGATGAACTCGAAAAGAAATACTCACACAAAGTTCGCAACAGCAACAAAGTGAAGAAAACACTCAAACCTCTCCCGAACAAATCATAGTTGAAAGACGAAAAAATCAATAATTTCCTAATTAATATCATTTCCCACATAGGGGAAATTAAAGAAGCAAAAGGGACCTCTGAAAAACTGAAGGCAGGCTTTCATGATGCTTATGCGATTCGGCGAAATCGATGAGTAAGTTTGAGCACAGTAGAAAACCAAGCGATACAAAAAACGACGGTTCGGTCCCCCGTTTAGCTCGCAAGCAAATTTATCTCCCTGCATGTACCATATATCTTTTCTGGACTGATATGTTTTATAGGACTTACCAAATTTTTACTCTCGCTCAAACCTTGACGTATCTTTCCATTTTCGCCTACGGGTGTGGTGAATATATTTTTCCTTAGAATGTATTCCTTTTAACCTAAGACAAATATCTGTAAAATAGACATTTTTATTTCATATGTCGAAGTTCCCATCTACCACCCATGCTGTGCTTCCTGCTTTTCTTTTTATCTTCTTGATAGAGTTTAATGGTTTAATTTTTCCATTTTTCAGCAAAATTATTTTCTTCCGAAAAGGTTTTGTTGAGTCGCGGGTTTGGCTTCATCTCGAAGGTGATCTTACAAAACGTCAAACTTTATAATATTGTAATTAGCGTTTCGTATATGCATATTATTGTTTGTTTATACGAGTACTCCGAAGCACAGGAAGTTTATCTGCGTGTAGGAACGAATGTCTTTATGAAAGACACAGACACTCTAGGACAACTAGAATGCATTTACATTACACATAAGGAAAACCATAAACGTATTTATGTAATCAGCCCAAGATTCCAACCTGTGTCGATTTAGCACTGTTGAGGATGATCCAAAGCTGTAAAGGTACAAAAGCTTTACAACTTGAAATTGTCACATAACCTTCCAAGTATTTTCCACGACGAGTTTGCGTGAAATCGTGGTATTTTAGTATAGTCTTGTTTAATCGCATGAATTTGTTAGGAAGCTGAAAACCAATATTTAAAAAAATTAAAGGCTTATCTTCTGAAAATAATTTTGCATTTCTTTATTTTTGAAGCACAAGTAGTGCTCAGGCGCGGGCTGTTCGGGCGCCAAGGGAAGACTCCTGGCTAAGCGCTGGTGAACTCTTTATTTTATTTTATAGAACATGTCTGAAACTTTTTCCTCACAGATATAGTGTTGCGTGTGTACGGGTTACAAATCCTATGAGAAGCTAATAAAATTTATTCTTATCACAAGAAATGTAACAAAAGGCTGGATTTTTCCGGAAACATATTTGTACAATATCACGCAATATAATCCGTAGCTATATTTTACAGTACTAAAACGTTAAATAGAACGCAATCCAAAACGCAGAGAAAGCTAATCCGATCAACAATCATAACAAAAACTGAGCTGACATGTCTCTCAAGGGAAGGGGTGCTTTCTAAAGCTTTAAAGTTCTGAGAATTTCTGTTTTCTCAAGATTTCTGTAATGAAAGAGAGTAGAATTGCAGTTACAGCTAGCGTAGCAGTGAATTACATTTATTCAATTTAAATATAATTTACGAGACACAGTGAAAATCGTTTAACACGACTGTAAAATGAGGGGAGTGTAAAATGTTTTCGTGTTAAAGGACAGTGTTAAAAAAAGAATATATTCAATTAAATTAAGCTTATTAGAGTACATTTTATTTACATGGATATGTATACATGCATATATTTAATAAAAATCAATGAAACAAACACTTCAAAAAGAACTTAAGTTAACACAAAATTTTCAAGTTCTTTGAAAAACAAAGCCTTTATTGAGTTTTTGGAAAACAATCTGATATT
Organism: Stegodyphus dumicola; assembly: GCF_044657685.1. Classification (NCBI taxonomy): domain Eukaryota; kingdom Metazoa; phylum Arthropoda; class Arachnida; order Araneae; family Eresidae; genus Stegodyphus; species Stegodyphus dumicola. Next base: position 10,421,897 of record NC_140772.1, on the reverse strand, counting down.
TTTCTTTGCATTGTCTTTTTCAGCGTCAAATTGTCAACAAATTGTTCGATGTCTTTCATTTTTTGTTAATCATTTTGCCATTGGAAAGTACGTCTAAATAACTGCACACACTTTTAATGATATTCCTGATTTCGTATGACTTGGGAATACAGCTGTTTATTCATTCCATTTTCGTCGTCGGAATCTGCATCAATGATATTTTTTTAGTTTTGAACAAACTACAAAATGTCTTTGTCGGTCATAATTTGGGCTGTACACAAATTATCATCATCTACTTTAACGAATTCTTCTGATGACACAGTAGGAACAGTCCAATAACACAGAAACTTTCTCAAACATTTCGTTAAGTGTCGGCTCAGTTTCAATACCCTCCTTCTCCATTTCTTTTGGCGCTCACGGATTTTTACACACACTGCGATATACTCGTAATCGAATTCCAAACCCAACTAAAGAGAGATAGTTTTTTCTGTGCCTTTTGTACGGATAAAGGGTGAAAGTAACTTAAAATAAACAAAATTGGCTCGTGTCACAGGCTATTCCGAAGGTATTTCACAGCAAAATTAGCCTCTTGCAACAAAACTTGTGAAAGAAGCTATCTTTCATTTCACAGACCTCTTCAAACGCGCCTGCGCGGCTGGAGTTTTCCATATTTTGTTCATTCCCAGAAGAGAAAGCTTTTCGTGTTAAGTGATTTTCGTTTCGCGTTAAATGAAAAAAATGCATTAAAATACAGGGTGTTTATAAAGTCCCGGGCCCTTTTTGATTTTTAATAACTCATAAAATAATAAAGGTAGATTAAAATTAGTAACATAAATGGTAAGATAGACTTAAAAAGTTTCATGACCCTTGTCGATTAACTTCCACGTGTGCCCTCTTCGTCGCACGGAGATCAAGTCGATATTCAATTTCACGCCAGGTACCAGCAAGCATGTCGGCAACCACAGAGGCTATTGCGGTTGTCATTCTGGCTTTTAGGTCATCCATGTTCGACACTCTCGTCCTGTAAACGTTGTCCTTTACAAATCCCCAAAGGAAAAGTCCAGCGGCGTTATATCAGGTGATCTGGATGGCCAAGGAATTGGACCTCCTCGCCCAATCCATCTTCCTGTAAAATGGTCATTCAAAGAACTTCGAACGATGGCACCCCAATGAGGTGGTGCACCATCTTGTTGCAAAAAGACATGTGGCTGAAGCTCTTTTAGTTGTGGAAGTTCTAGTATACGACTGATGAGACCTTTTTTCTGTAAAAAAAAAAAAAATCTGTGTCTGTCTGATTCGGTCGCGCATTAGTCCACACCACACATTAATGAATGGGTGAGTCCCTTTGTGCCTCACGGTATTCATGGGGGTTTTCAGATCCCCATAGGCACACATTATGGCGATTAACAATGCCAGAAAGATTTAAATGCAATTAATAAGCAGACGATATTTAGAAAAGTACATATATTTAGACTGGAAAATGAAATTGTCTGAAATTAACCACTCGAGCAGACGATATTTACAAAAGTAAAGATATTCAAACCTGAAAAGGTGAATATACAAGTTATTCCATCAATAAATGCCATACGTTTGTTTATATCTTCATCATTTTATGAGTTATTAAACATCAAAATGGGTCCGGTACTTTATAAACACCCTGTATATAGTAGTCTGTCGGAACCGTTGTATTATTTCGTGTTAACCGATATTTCGTCTTAAGCGTTTTCGCGTTGAACGTACTTCACTGTATTGATTTGTTAAATGCTAAACGCACGTGCTCCTGCATTTTTAATTTTCCGGCGTAGCTTTGTCTCGTTCTCCATTACGCGGGGATATAAAATAATTTTAATTTTAATTTACTAAAAATAGCTAATTAAACACAAAATCCATAACAAAGGTAATCAAACAGTGATTTAAAAACAGAGCATCAATTTTGCAGATCACTTGAAAGATGACAATTATAAAAAATTGTGGCTTACTCTACTTCTAAAATAAAGAATGCGAATAAATTAATGCTACTATTGTGCAGACTGGGAAAATTGTTCGAACAATATCAGCAATAGAGAGTTTCATCCAAAAGCATATCCATGAAAGAGAAGAAGTAAGAACTAAAACCGTCAAAGTTTATCAATTTTGAAATAATTTCTGAGCATAATATTTTATTTCTGCAATGTGCGATGTTGTAGAAGCATGTAAAAAAGCATTCCTTGATAGCAGTTTTGCGAAATAAGTGCAGGTGAAGGCGATTAGGGAGTCTCATTTTATGTACCATGAGCATAGTCGGTCAATAATCATTTCTAACATATGAAGAAACAAAACCTTTCGAGTATAATACAGGAAAATACACCTACTCCCTCTGTCCCAAATTAGTTCCTACGTTTGAATATTTTGTACTGATTTTTGATACCGAAGGTTTTATGATTTCGTTTGAACATTTTTCAGAAATTTTAGGGTGCTACGTTATCAATCGACAACATTTACTTCCCAAACATGCCCTCTTTAAAATCAGTACCAAATTAGTAGTTTATAAAATCCAGATTTCTCACACCCTTAAGGCACGCCTCATTTTGTAAGGACTCTTCCCTCAGTAATCGCTTAAAACTATCTTCTAGCTAATAAATTGTGAATTCAGTGATCTGTCTCGTGTATGCGAGCCACTTCCCTTAGAAAGTCCTTCAAGAAGGCATCCCTCCTCTTAGGCAGACAGCCTTCGAGGCTTTACCTTAATCACATAAATATAACCTTTCGGATATACTGGGGAGGCCCACCAGCGGCCGAGCGGTAAAGTCGCTGAACACTGGTAGTTCGGTCTGAGGTTCGAATCCCGCGAACGGGCTGGCTGCATGAGTGTTTTCGTGGTTTTCCCCATGTGTAACGTGTATACGAGCCAGTTTCCCTTAGAAAGTCCTCCACGAAGGCATCCCTCCCCTTAGGCAGATAGCCCTAGTGTGCTTTGCCATAATTAAATAAACCACCAATACACACCGGATATACTGGGGGTAGTCCTTATGAAATGGGGCGTGGCTTTTAATAGCGTCTGAACCCTGTAAATTTGCTTCGAAAAAATTCTTCCAAAATAAGTACTACATTTGTGGAAACTAAAAACTGAGAATGGAAATCTAGTTACGGTGTTATATTCATTGTACAATTTTACTGCTGCCGATTTACTAACTGAATCGAAAGTTATTAATGACTACACCTACTTGAAACTAATTTGAGACAAAATATTCAACCTAAATGCCGCAACTAATTTCGGACAGAGGAAGAATAACGCGAGCCAATACTTCAGAACGCAGAAACTTGATGTTGCAGCTGTTACGCTAAAGGTCGATCAACAGTAAATTTCAAAAGTCACTACTTTTCCTAAAATTGGCTAAGTAGTTTCGTTTAAAAAGTGTACTAAAAGCATTACGAAATTGTAAAATATTTATTCAAAATCTTTAATCGCAATCTTGCAAGACGAAACTAGTAGGTAAAAATTCGACAAAATGCTTTTTACAATAAGCATAATATTTCACCATTTTGTTTTAAGATGCAGTCACTTTTGAATTTACTCAAAATACTATGTCGAAATAGTGAACCCAAGCGTAAGTGCAAATTTGATTTCAGATAAAACTGTAAATTTTCCGGTTGTTGCAATGCGTAAGCAACATTCACATCCTTTAGAGGTTTGTTATAAATTATCACGGACGTATTTTAAGTTATCGAAGCTAAATGCTTAATTTCATGAATGGTAATCATCCAAATATTACGTATTACTTATGTAAGGGAATTAATTGTGAAAGGGAAACGCAGAATTTTTAAAATACATTCAGTTTAAATATCTTTTATTAACTTTTAATTTCTGACTTAATGTATGCGTACCCACATGGTACGGATAGTTAATTCTGATGTGATAAATCGGTCTGCACTTTATTAATGAACTTTTGTGAAGCATTCGCTTGACGTTTGAGGATGTCCATCATCATAAAACAAAAGGGAAAGCCCTTTTGTGTTATGATGCAAAGTGTTAATAGCATTAAATGTAATTTATTGCTTAGTTATCTAATTTTATGTAATGTTCAGATTACGGTTCCCACTCCTGGGTGTTTCCACCTGGATGTTAACTTATTAATTGAAAAGTAGATTGGCAGGTTTTTGTCACAAAAATACATAATTTTTGTTTGTGGTTCATTAGTAATTTTTTATTCAAAACTTATTTTAGCTTTAAGACACAATAACACGCCGAATAAATACTAATTCAGAAGTCAAACAACAAAAATCAGCGTTATACCTACAAAATTTTCACAGGACTAGTTTCGATGGTTTTACCGAACCATCATCTTCAGCTGCAAAACCGCAAATCAAGAATCAGATTTGCGGTTTTGCAGCTGAAGATGATGGTTCGGTAAAACCATCGAAACTAGTCCTGTGAAAATTTTGTAGGTATAACGCTGATTTTTGTTGTTTGACTTCTGAATTATTATTTTAACTTGTTGAGCATACAATAAAACTCAATACAATTAATAACATTTTAGAATGTTATGTTCTTAATTTATATTATAACAATTCTTGCTATAACACGATTTTTTCATCCTCTACGATTTTTTCATCAACTGCAAAAGGTTCTCCCAATTTTGGAGATTTACAACCTATAGTTTCATTTATGTTAATTACTAACATGTTATACCCTGAAGCGAATTGAACAGCCGGAAAGCGTTACTTAGTTCACAGTTTTCCGCAATCTTTCGTGGAATCATTGCATTAATTCTGTGATTTTTGGAATTTTGCGCTTTTTACATTCATAGATATAATGAATTTAAGCCATTGACTATTTCTGGTCTATGTTAATGGTTTAGGACCTGTGTAGCCAGCTCCGAATATGGGTCCGGGCGCGCCCCTTACTGTTCTTATGGTTATATCGTCTGCCTGTTACAACACCTTTATGTGGATAGGTAATAATTATGTGACAAATATATTTATGTTTAGTCTAATAATATTACATCATACATTTTAATATTAATAATAATAAAAATATATCATATAGTTATCTATATAGTGCATATAATTAACGTGTTTATAATCATACATACCATATCAATTACATTAATTACAAACATATTAAATCCATATATAACTTTTTCTGCTTTTAAACTTAACCATTTTAAACGCTATTGAAACAATTTCGAAAGCTATAATACAGGAAACAACGGGAAAAATAATAATATTAGTACATGGACTTCTTATATTTTACTTTCTTTTCTGACGTATATAGCCTCATGCATATCGAGGAATATTAAAAAAAATTTTGAAATTCTTCCTATTTGTTTTCATAATGATACAACAATAAAACCCGCATTTTGCGTATATTTAATTAAGAAAAGATATTGAATTAAACATAAAAGGCCGTATACGCACTCTTTATGTTAATAAAAAAATGAAATTGGAATCAGAAATGAAAAATTTGAAGAAAGATTTTAATAATTGAATATCTCTGTTATAAAACAGACGAAATTAACCATGCCAAAAGAAAACCGTTTCTTTATTAATGTGTCTTGATATCAGTATTTACGCTTGTAAAGTGTTTACCTGATGCGGGAAGCATCGCTGTGAGATATGAAATGCATAGAATTCTGCAAGTGCACGTAAAATATAATTTTCCAGGGATTGACAATGTCAACATTTCTCAAAATTCTTGCGTATAAGAATTATTCAAAATGCAAAATTAAGCAAATTTATTATGCATGTAGAAGAAGATTTTTTTTTTTTTTCAATTTAGGCACAAATTTAATCAGTTCAAAAAGAGCACAAAGAATTTATTTTGAGATCCTCTACCGTAGATCTCACCAATCTAGTTTCCGAAAAGAGTTAGAGTAGATTGAAGGGTACCCTTGTATTATCGCGAAGTTGTTGTTTCATTTATCGCAACCATGTGTGACGTGTATACGAACCAGTTTCCCTTAGAAAGTCCTCCACGAAAGCATCCCTCCCCTTAGGCAGATAGCCCTCGAGGCTTTGCCATAATCACACACACACACATTTATCGCCAAGTTGTTGCTTCGTTTATCGTCGAGTTGTTGTTTCCTTTATGGTAACCTGAGTAGTTGAATGCCCCGTAAATATAATTTTACCTACAATTGGGTGCTCCTTTGACTTTTTAAGTGAAAATATATCGATGTGTACATGGACAAATGGAGTGGACAATGCCAAGTTTTTTTAGTGCAAATAGGTGAATGTGTACATGGATACCGAGCTTGTGCAATTCTTTGACTTGTTATTTTGTCTTTGTGTAGCGGCAATATTAGTGCCCAAAATCTCCGCTACACAAAGACAAAATATAACAAGTAAAGAATTGCATAAACTCGGTATCCATGGCCAAAAGACGCCAAGGGATACCCGTAAATATACTTTTACTCAGAAAAGTTAGATCTGAAGACAGTTCTAATGCAATATCCTTTGAATGTGTTTATGTGATATATGAGTTATATAGCTTAGATTTTAGAACATTTTTCATACTGCAGCATGGCTCTTCTGTTATCGGGACCGGTTCAGAAATGTGTGTATGCTTGCATATATGGATGTATGTGTTCATGTAGGCGTGTTTATATGTTCATACGTATGTATGTGCTTGTATACACACACATATATGCACATAAACACATACACACTTGTATACATACATACACTTCTGAATCCGGTCCCGATAACAGGAAAGTACCGGTTTTTCTTTCTGATAGTGCTATCAACTGCGGTTTATCCGAACTACGTTATAGAAAGTATGATAAATCTGGTTCATCGCGCAGTGATGAAAAAATTCCCATACACTACAATCAGAGTAAAACAATAGATCTGCAGGAAATAGGTGAGACAGCAAGCAGCAATGTTTGTAGATGATACTGCATTAATTTATAACTTAAGTAGTGGTTTAGTCCTTTTTCTATGGAATCCAGATTTATTTTCTGCAATCAAATGAATTTCTTCTCCAGTTTAAAATTTTCTAAAATACTGATATGTTGCGAAATTTTGTTTTCAGCTTTGCTCTTAATGGTTATGTTTCTTTTCCGCGCTTTTTTAACCCACAATTCATTGATCATGATTTTGAACTAACCGCGTGCGTTGCCTTTGTTATTATTCCGTTTAATCGGGAGATTTTTGACGTACTACAAGTGCTACCACTTTATGTAGCTTTCCTTTAATGTTATAAACAGCATTTATTATTTTTTAAATTTTAATTTTATGTTTGATTTGACGAGATTCGAATAATGCACTGTGAATGTATGCAGTAACCATTTAAGAGGAAGATAATATTATAAAAGATTTCAGGAAAGTAAACTTTACGCTTTCGGCACTACAGGAAGAATTTGATTAATGCAATCACAAATTAAGGCAAATAGAATCGTATTACGTTGCTAGATACTTCCGCACTGAAAGCTAAAATATCATATTAAGTTTAATGAAAAACAATGACTAAAGTCCGATTTATACGTAAACAAGAAGGCTAGAAATTTAACTTTATATACAGCTAAATTGAGTTCGAATCCAAGCAACAGATCCGCGGCCATTCGCGAGGGTCCTTTACCATCAAAGAAAAGGTTTCTCGTATCTGTGTACATTTAGCGAAAATTTAAAAAAAAATTAAGCTTTCGTTTCATTTTTTTCTTCAAACTTGGAGTGGTTTCTGCTTTCTCATGTACATATTACGGGAAGTAGGAAAATAGATATGACCTCCGATTTCACGTGCCCTCATCAGAGTCCTTAGCAGTTCTTCAACTGAAAAATACCACGTAAATAAGCTATACCATAAGGGAGAGAAAGTTATTTTTGAAATGGCCTGTACTCTTCCAATAAAGACTAATCCTTTCATAAAACGCACCACTTCAATGTTTAAATTTAAAGAAGAGAAATAAAGCAAGCTATTACTAGGATATCAAGAGACGACCGCAGCTGCTTTTGCACCCTAGTGTATTTTTAAAAGATTGTAAAATTGTCTTAAAGGAGTCATAAATCTGAATGTAAGACGGTTAATGTATGGAAATACAAAGTTTATTCTTAGACCTAAATATCTAGTTTAGGTTCAAAGTAAGACATTAAATTGTATAGAAAAAATATCAACTCATATGCCAAAAACTGCGGTTCAAAATGAAAAAAGAGAAGTAAGGTTAAATTCTTTTTACACAAGTGGAATACGTAAATATCCAAATCATTCTTAGAACAAAACAGGATACTCTGTAGCCAAAAAATGAAAGATTCTCAGATAATTATAAATTCAGCTTGCAGGCTCTTATTTATCGGGCTGTGCAAACAAAAGTCCTATCACTTAAATTATGGAGCGAAAGAGTACATGTAGCCACTTCTGTTACACTTGTGTATGGATGGGACTCGTCACACTTGGGAGGATGAAGATTGATTAAGAAAAGTCTTAAGTAGTATTAAAAGTACAATTTAAAGCAATAAAAATGAATTTAAATTTCTTACCTTCCACACATTTATCTGGGTGAACAATGGGGAGTCCGAAATTTCTAGCGATCCAATAAATACTTCACATTCTAGATCTTTATATTTTTCCATCCACCTTAAGAAATACATTTTGCTCCGGAAGAAATGGGGCGGATTACTAAATGGCTTAGAATTCCGTGCAGTTTATTAAAAATCTAAACCAACAGCTACTAAACGTTTTAATTCTACACAAATACTTTTTATGACCGAGAGCTTTATTTAATAGCCTTTAGCTTTGCGCCATTACAAGGGATGGAGCCCGTTGCTCCTTTGAAGGGATGGGCAGTTGCAAATAGTGTCTTCTCCGAGATACGAGCTCGGACCCATCGTTATGGCAAACAGAATCACTAACCACGGTACCGGCAAAATATACTTGCCTCTAAATTAAATTAAGATCTTTGCTTGAGTATACTGAGCGTAGCGCACAAGCGTTTTGTTATGTACTCTATTATGTATCGAACAATAGGACATTTTTACATCTACGAGGGCCATCCAGGAAGTAGATTACGTTTCCGTCTGTGTCCGCTAGGGGCGGGGCTAGCGCGGCCATCTTGGGGTCAGAGCGTTGCGCAGCTCAGTCTGCATCTAGCCGTGCTAGTGAGAGGTTCGTGCTGTGCTCCGTTCAGATACTGTGACGGTTTGAAATGTCTGCGTTAATTGAAAATCCCGCGAGCTGCGAGGTGCGCTCAGTAATAAGGTTTCTGACTGCAAAAAACTGTAAACCGATAGAAATCTATCGGCAGCTTCGTGAAGTGTATGGGGACAACATTATCACTGAAGGTGGAGTGCGTCAGTGGGTCATAAGATTTCAAAATGGCCGAACCAATGTTCACGACGAAGATCGAAGTGGGAGACCCAGCATAGTGACCGCCGAACTTCTCGAAAAAGTCGATGCTAAAGTCCGTGAAAATCGAAATTTCACAATAACGGAACTTTCTTTGAGTTTTCCACAAATTTCGCGAAGTTTGTTGCACGAAATCATCAGCGAAAAGCTTGGTTACCACAAGTTTTGTGCAAGATGGATTCCAAAAATCTTGACAGAGGACCACAAAAATCAGCGAATGGCTGCAGCGTTGAACTTTTTGGACGCTTACCATAAGGATGGTGACTCTTTACTCGATCGCATCGTTACTGGTGACGAAACATGGGTGAAACATGTGAACTGTGAAACGAAATTGCAATCAATGCAGTGGGGGCACACAAGTTCTCCCCAAAAACCCAAGAAATGCATGCAAACAATGTCGGCAAGGAAGATGATGGCGACTGTTTTTTGGGACAGAAAAGGTGTAATTTTGGTGGACTTCCTGGAAAGAGGCACTACAATAAACTCTCAAAGGTATTGCCAAACTCTCCAAAAACTCAGAAGAGCAATTCAAAACAAGCGCAGAGGAATGTTGAGCTCTAAGATCTTGTTGATTCACGACAACGCCCGGCCCCACACGGCAAATGTCACTCGTAAAGTTCTTGAATCTTTTAAGTGGGAGTTGTTTCCTCATCCGCCGTACAGTCCCGACCTGGCACCGAGCGACTTCCACCTATTCCCAGCAATGAAGAAGTGGCTGGCTATGCAGCGTTTTGATGACGACGCACAGCTGCAAGAAGAGGTAACGAAGTGGTTGAAGGCGCAGGCGGCCGAATTTTTCGACGAAGGAATTTCCAAGCTCGTACATCGCTACGATAAATGCCTTAATTTGTATGGTGACTATGTAGAAAAGTAGTATTTGAGTGTGGCTTTCATCTGTATATAATAAAATTTGTTTCCTATACTTTGTTTATTTTTTTATTCCAAAACGTAATCTACTTTCTGGATAGCCCTCGTATTATATATTTTATTATTTGATTCATTTTCTAAGATCCTGCTTGCGAGAAATTCGAAAAAACGTTTTCAAGGAAGATGGTACGCATATTATGGCGTGTGGGAAGTTATGAAAGTTCTTATATACGCTTGGAGGCATGGAAACGAGTTATATTTTTTGTATGCTATATATATTCATTTCGTGCTAAAAAAATCCAAAACATTTGTTCATGTGAGATATTTATTTTAGCCTCTGAAATCATCACTATAATGGAAATGATTTCATTTCAAATATAAAGAGAAAAAACTCTATTTTATTATTTCAGTGTTTGTTTTTGAACTTGACGCGGAACCTGTTCTTGAATTTAGTAAACGGATATGGGATAAAATACCGGTTTGGAAATGTGATACAATATTCGTTTGGGAAATATGTATGTGATAAAATATCCGTTCCGAAATAATTTGGAAATGCTGCAGTGCTTTGGTGATGGTTCTTTCCATGGTAATAAGTATAAAGGCTTTATTGTGTAGATGGAATTCCAAACAGTTCAACATAGTTTCATTGTTCGGTAAAGAAATTCTAAAGACGAAATATTTGATTCACACATCTTTATGGGGGAAATATTCATCCCACAGTTTATAAAAGTTTGACAACAGTTTATAAAAGACAATAGCAATATACAGCAACCAGCTACTTAAAATAATAGCCACTTTTAATAAGTTCCTAAATTTATATAAGTTCTAAAAAACATAGTTGAAAGACCTCATCTTTAAAATAGGAAAAAGAGTCACAAACTAGGAAACTTTTTCTACCACTATTCGGGGGTGTCGTGTTAAAAATTCTTTATGACTGAGCGTGGCTTCAATTGAATATTTGTCAACGCTATGTTGACAACTGTAGTAGTTATAACTTCTACAAACTGATGAAACTGAGTAAAAGTTTTAAAGGTAAAAGTTTACAATTGGGTATCCCTTGTTTTTTGGCGATTCTTTTTTGACGCCAAGATCGGCGCCAGGAAGGCACAATTCAAGATGGCCGCTATACAAAATCAAAGTAAGAAGTCAAAGAATTACACAAACTCTGTGTCCATGTACACATCGATCTGTTTTCACTTAAAAAAAATCCTGCAATTGCACAAACTAGACATTGCGCACTGGCTTAAATTTGTCCATGTACACAACAATCTTTTTTCATTTAAATAAAATCAGGAAGCTAAAACAAAGTTAAAACTATCATGGTAACCAGAAGTGAGGTTTCACCGCCTAAATTTGAAAAAAATTGTCGCTAATCGAACGGGCACCCAATTCTACACTAATCTCAGATTTGCGAATGACCACCGCTTTGCCTCAAACACTGCAGTTTTACCTTAAAAAAATACACTTCGCATTCAATTCCGCTGAAGTTCCTTAAATTTCCAATTATTTATAACACGGAAGGGAATGAAAAAACTGGTGGTCATCAATTTTGAAATAATTCATTTTAGGTACCAGATTGGATAATATTTCAATTTAAATTCATTACTTCTTCGAAGCAAAGCTTGTTTCGAAAAATTCGTTTTCAAATTTTTCAACTAAACTGAAAATGCGTGTATCGACTTTAAACTCAAAGAATAATTTTTTTCAGTTTTTCGTTCATCAAACAGTACAAGCTTCTTTCTCTTTCATTAAATAATAAAATATCTTAACATCTTATAAGTTGAAATTTAAAATCGGAAGATAAAAGAATATTTAGAATACGTGAAACGTGTTTAAAAGGAACTTAATAAAAAGTCATTAGGATTATTAAAATTTATAAAGAATTAAAATGTAAACCGAAATTTTATAATACACAGATTTTTTTAAAACATTTGAAATTAAAAACTATGAAAATGCAAATTTATTATTCATGCTTTAATACATCAAATCGACTCGTCCAGGAATAATAATTTAAAACATTAAAGTTCAAACAAATAAGGAGTACTTCCTAACGTTTCGTTTTATTTGACATTTTAAGCACCAACGAATTAAAACAAAAATAAAGTAAAAATTAAAAAATCTGAAAGTTGTCTGATTTTATTTGACGCTAAATGTTCAATTTCGTCGTTTACACACACATACAATTTTAGAGAGTATTTCCGCTAATGTCCATTTGGGCCCAAAATATTTACAAACAGCATATCTTTAGAAATTCCGACAAACAGTTTCACCCACTGGAGATAAGAATATTTTTTTCCTTACATTGAAATCCTTACATCGCTCTGGAATCGTTGAGTTTGTTAATCAGACAATCGTTAAAGTTTTACAAAACCTGAAATAGACAGTGAAACAAACACCAAATACGGGCTTCCACGTGCCCATATTCAGGTGGAAGGCTACGTTATTCCAATTTGATGGGTCGAGGTACCCATGTTTTTCACAGTGAGCGAACATACATAAATTCATACAGACCTTTCCTTATTTAATTTCTTTAAATATAATACGGGACAATAATATCTGGTGGCAACTATTTGAAAAGTGAAACGGACATTATAGTGAAAGCACGCAAAATGACGTATCGAGACTAAAAGGCTTCTAGGCTAACCCCCTTTGGGCTAAACATATAGAAGTAACAACAATGAAAATAATAATATAAAAATGAAAATAATAACAGCAGCTATATATAAATGTCTATATTGTTGCGTGCGTACGCGTTCGTAATATATTGAATGCACACAGATCCGATGATAAGTTGATAAAAGTTATGTTATCGAAAGATAAAGTTCAGATTTCTGTATCTTTCCACTAAAATAGTCGTGCAGCAACAGAGCAGTGGACGTCAACCCTTAGAACTTCACGGACCACTACATATATAATTTTGTATTTGGCGGACTACTAACAAGAATTAAAAAAAGGAAAGAAACCTAAAATCAAACGTTAAAAAAATATTTAACTTTTCCAATACATTTAATTCTAATTTTCATTTGTTAATATAAGTTTCGAAATATTTGGTGTTCAGCAGCATGCCTTTATGCGAATTCAGGCTACGCCCCTGATTATGCGTAACAATTAAAACACTATTAATATCTCACTCATACACATATTTCGTTCACATTGAAAAATTATACGAAAAGTTCAAAAAACTTAACTTCTTGTACAGAAAGCTTCACATTTCCATATCATTGAAAAGGAAATTCACGAAAAGCAAGAACAAATCGGCAAAACGCAAAGCAATATCAATAAACTGAAAGTCTTACTCTGCCAAATTTTTATTATTGTAAACGTAATAATCATCGCTCACTCAGCAATATCGCCATCGATCAACTGTTAAACAAAACCAAAACGGAAACTTCCAGTGATGCGATTATAAGCAAGAATACAGATGGTTCTCATAAAAATCCATTAAGTTGCCAATTGAACACGGAGGAAAACTGTGTTATCAATGATATGTTTGTAATTCTAAAGGAAGAGAATTCCAATTCGCGTTATTTTTGATAACAGCAGCATATCTATGGATGCCAATTCTCACTTTCAAATGTCGCTAGATACAGCTGCAAAAGTCGCTAAAACGTCGCTGAATTCGGAAGGAGTTTCGCTGAAGTAGTAGCTAAAATTAAAAAAAAAACGTATAATCGATATTCCATAATAGGTTTTGTTACTCGTCATTTTTTTTAACTGAATCCTCATTAAAAATATAAATAATGTCCCAATATTTCTGCGGATCATCGAAACGTTTTCACGGACCACCAGTGGTCCGTGGACTAGCGATTGGCGACCGCTGCTTTAGAGTATCACAGAATAAAGTCAGTAGGTGCACATCAAACTATAGTGCCAGCCACGTTTTTAAGATTTGGATACTTGGAGGCTACTTGGAGAGGTAATCAATGACAAAGAGGATATATTTGTTTTCGTCAGCTGTTTGTAGAAGAGATCACAGGATGTCAATGACGATGCGTTTAACAGAAGCTGCTAAACTGTAACATTAACGATTTCTTCAGATGCGTTTCATTGGTCCGTTCCGACCTGCGCACGCATCGCATGGTTGGCACCGATTTTGCTCGTCAGCTCTTGCATTACTCCAGTACAACCCTTTTCGACCTATGCACAAAGTCTTCATTATTCCAAAGAGACATCCAGTAGGACTGCTATGCAATTGTTTAAGCAAATCCGGGATCTGGGATCTTTCTGCCTTATCTTTCGCCTATACTAAACTTTTTAATTCTACGTGATTACGTTCACTTTAAATTACCTAAAGATGTATACTTGAGTATGTAATAAATATACCACTTGAACGTTTCTGTTTAGACATATCCTCTGGGTGTTTATATACAAATAGGTCACAAGAGACTTCATGTTGCTTAAAAGTCAAGAAAGATTACTGGCTATCCTTCGGTAATTTTGTTAAAGTAAATAAGGGTTCAGGTCAACGTAATTGATCAACAGCCGACATTTGAGTCTAACAGACTGTATTTTTACTGAAGGAATTGTTTTAATTTTATTTTACTTAAATGTTTAGATAAATTCTATTCCTTACCTATTTCAAGACAGCTGAAATTCTCAATACTGTCTAGAATACCTGAAAAAAAAACATGTTTTTGTCTACTTGAATGAAATTCTCCACTGTGAAATGCCTGATGGAGGTGGAAATTTCTTGCGATATTCCAAACTTTTAATATTGTTTTACTTTATGAATGTGCGTGCCGGTGTCATCAATTTTGAAAGCGTAATTTCATGACTTATAGTGAAGAATCGAAATCCAAAATTTCCAAACCCTGTTATGTAACATTGTTTTCAAGATTCGGAGAATTTGAAAAATCTTTGAATTAACGCAACTTATAATTGCTTCGGTTAATTTGCTTCTGAACAATTAGATATTTGAATATTGAAGCAATCCTTAGTCTCATGGCGCATACCTTTGATACTCTTTTGTGACGTCGAAATTTAATTCTGGATTTAGTAATTAAACTTTTTTCATTTTTTTCTGAAAATATAATCCTTTGAATTCATGTCAGGTAATTATGTAACACACATCAAAAGTTAATACGTATTCCTGTCTCTTTCTCTGGCTTCTCCTCTTTCACTCTTATGGATCTCAGATCTTCAGTGAAATTCAGTCAAGATTATAAAACTGTGAGAAAAGACAAAGGAGTTTAATCTCTGCATACATGGGTTCTTCGCTCTGTCATAATCGTAACTGTCTCGCTGTCTAACTGGGTTAGTTAGATAAAGTTTTATTTCGTGATTAAACTCTTTCTTGGTTCTCACTCTTACAAATCATCTTCTTGAAATTTTCTATTTGATTTCGAGAAAAATGAAGATTCACATTTTCATCATTAAAATTTATAATCTAAATGTAAATTTACACTCAGAAATGGTTTTGATGTAGTATTTTGTGCTTTCCATTGCTGAAATATTCGAGTGTTTCCTTGAAATTTTCGTCTTGGGTATAAATATCAACCTGACGACTTTTGATCCCTCACCAATACGCAAACTAAACATACGCTATTAATTACTGAGAGCTTGGTTTTTAAACAAATGTCTTACTTCGTAACTCATAATTAAAATTTGATGATTACTTTTATCTTTCCTAATTTAGTTGGCATTCGTTCTTGCACTCTAACCAAACTTATTGTTTTCTTTGCAGACCTGAATAGTTTGAATTGTAAGAGAAGTAATGACTTATATTAGATATTTGTTTTGAGAAGGGTCAGTATTCGCGTAAAGTAAGTTTGAATAACGTCCTCAGTATAAATACAGACATTTCAACAGTTATATTGCTACAATTTTCTGCTCAAAATATAATGTGACGTTAAATATGTTTTTTTATGCGTAAACGGTAACATCAGATAATGCTGTACAAATGAATACGAACTGGCGGCAAATAACTGTCAGATACTGCGTATCCGTGATTTATCGAGTGCTTAAAGACATTCAAATGCTGGTAATTGATTTCAAACTCAGGTTTGTGGTTTTTACCTACGTGTAACATTAATTCGGCCTGGGTGGTTTTAGCCCCCTCACGCAGATTTAGATTGTGAGCTCATCTGTGTTTTTTCTTGTTAAAAGAGCCTAATTTAACTTTGAGTACTATGCATCCACGCTTTGAAATACCAGGAGTAGCGGTGCATTACATTCTGAGGACATATTTTAACATGATAATCAACGTAACCACTAATTTGCGATCGCGTTTCTCGTGACGTATGGACAAGAATTAATTAGAACTCAGGTTTCTGTCTCTCTTCAATTTACGCTAAACGCCGCGACTATCGTGCATCCCGAAAGACGAGTTCCGGTTGTCGAATGTAGTCGAACCTATGCAAGTTTGAAGTAGTTTGAAGAGTGTGAACCTAGGTAGACAATACAGAACATGACGACAATTTTCAGGAAGAACAACAAGCCAAATTCTCTTCACCACTATTTTAAGACGAACCAAAAATTTGGCTTTTCGAGAAAGCTTTTAATAAGCTGAATTAAACTTTTGAATTTTGATTGAGATGGAAATTCAAAAATACACTAATTTTATTACTGTAGCGGTGATTGTTGATACATTATACGTACATTTATTTTGAAGTGTTACGTGTTAAAATGGGTTAAACTAGGAATGAAATTGTCTCGTAATTAATATTAATAATATAAAAAGAAAAGAGGTGATTCTCTATAATATGGTTTTATTAACTCTTAGTCGCTTAGACAGGAAGGGTCATTATGCGATATTAAATTTCAAAATAAATCTGCTTGATTTGAACTCTAAAATAGCTTGAAACTTGCATATCACTACCATTGGCAATCATTTACCATTTTGTTTTGGATCAGCCATCAATTACTTACCAATTAAAAACGCAGGAACTCTTGTAGCGAACAATTCTGGGCGAAAAGCCAAAATTCAGCCTTACACCTTCAGTGACTGAAAGTCATATTGGTACCCCCCTTAACCCTTTTGCAGGCGGTGGTAAATATCTTACGACTAGGCAATTTGTTATCTAGGAGCATACTGAAAATTATTTACCAGAGCCCGATATCAGGAATTTTCCTCTGGAACCAGAGCTTAACATTTTCTGTAATAGATGGCAGTAGAGGCCACATCAACAGCAACGTTTCTACATTCATCCAGTTTTCAAGTAAAATGGAGAGGGTAAGCATGTAGTCTTTTCTTATTTTATTGTGTAATGATACATAAAAATACGTTAAAAGCTATATATTCATATATTTTGTATCTTTTTATCATAGTTTGTATCAAAACAGAACACTATTTCACGAACACTATATTCACCATTAGCATTGTAACACGTTGCTTTTGATATTTTCTAAATGATTTACGCAAACGGTTCGTGTGTTCTCGTAGAATAGATATTCAGAAACAAAATAAGCATAAACTCGGCATTTCTACGATGATTTATCCTCAATCCAGAGGCTTCCAAACAGGAGCTCACAGCAAAGCAAATTCACTCACTGAAGGCAGTTGAAGTAAGTAGATACAGAATCATGAGAAGATTCACAGTGCATTATAAGCAATATTATTTATATCAGTCATTGCTTGATTCAATTTCAAACATGCAGTCAGTCTTTTCAACGCCTTACAGATGGCATCTTTACCAAATTACTTGAAAGAACTGCGAGAATCTGACTTAATTGCGCAGTTCCTTGTACGAATTTGGCAGCTAGCAAAGCGTGCAAATCTCGAGATGTTCGTTTATATAAGCATACAGTAAATAATGTACAGGTCTGCTTCTCGACTATGGCTTTTCCGTCATATTGGAAGCCGTGAATTCGTCATTATTTCAAAAATAAAAAAATAGTCATATTTCAGTAGCGAAATAATTGCTAACATGTTATTTGCATTGATTTCGGAAATATGATTTTTTAAAGTATATAAAATGCATTACTTAATAACTTACTTTATAGATTAGTTTCACTTTTTAATATTTTGCTATAATATTTATAAAAAAACATTTTAATTATTAATTATTTTAACAAAATTTTAATTAATTATTTAGCTCGTATTTTAGTACTAATTAAATTTAATAAAGAAAAAGTATTTATATTAAATTTACATTTCATTAGATAAATCTACCTTAGATAAATTTATCTATATTTAAATGAAATAAAGTAACGAAATATTGCAAAGTAAATCTTAGGCGGACTTCAGACTCTTAACAGGGCAGATTGAGTCTCTTTTCATTCTAAAAGTAATGCTGATGAACTACAAAAAACGCTAAAACGACCTCGTCTAAAAGCGGTCATATCATGACGTTTCAGAAACGTCGACAAATTGCCAAGATACAACGGCAAATATTTTGCGTCTTCACAACGTTATAAAGCCGTTGTAAAAGTTACCACGACCACTTTGCAACCTCTCGGACCAGTTTGCAACGTCGTGTGCTACTTGGGTACCAATATTGTATTTCCTAGCTTTAAAACTATACTTTATTTGTCCTTTTCTGAATGACGAGTGAGGTTTTATGAATGCGCTAGAAACCTTCTGATAATAACTTTCCTATAAACCTTCTTCAATTTTATCATATGTCAAAATTTCTCATTAAATCCCATTAATTAGAGTATTTTAGCAAGGTCACCAAGCGGTGCAATTTATTTTTATTTCTAATAGTATGTCAGAACAAAACTCATATTTCATCTTAGGTGACCCGATGCCACGAGGCAGTGGTTCCTGGACTGAAGGCCTATCGAAAGAACACACTCATAAGAACGCAATGCTTTACAAGAGAATCGTCGGTGCTATTGATCAATTTTCATCTTAGAAGCAGCAGAATTATGCTAATTTTTAGTCCTAATTTTACGTTACAGATTATGCCCAATTAAATCTCGCTAAATATTCAAAACATTGTGCTTACAAAATACTTCGGGCTGTGCACATCGGGCTGTAGGCGGGGCTTAAAAATAAAAGTAGATGTAGAAGTTATTTGATAGCTTAGTGTC
Organism: Stegodyphus dumicola; assembly: GCF_044657685.1. Taxonomy (NCBI): domain Eukaryota; kingdom Metazoa; phylum Arthropoda; class Arachnida; order Araneae; family Eresidae; genus Stegodyphus; species Stegodyphus dumicola. Next base: position 10,402,759 of record NC_140772.1, on the reverse strand, counting down.
CTTTCTAAATAAAAAAAAAAAAAAAAAAAAAGTAAATTTAAAGATTTTGTAAGAATTCGAGCAAAATTCTCAGAAGTTTTGTAATATGAGAGTTATAAAAAGTTAAAAAGAGTAATGTTTAATAATGTCTTTCATACTTAATATTCTTCCACAAAGAAGAAAATGACACTTCAACCGTCGTGTTGCCTTTCATTAGATGTATTAATTCACTTTCTGTGCTTACGATTATAAGGACAACGTTACTGATTTGGTCCACGATGACTCTCAACATCGCTAGGCTATAATCTAAATTAATATCCATTTTGATAATATGAAGGCGAAGAAGTAGGAATTGTTTGGCAAGGCGATATAAAACTAGTGATTTCTATGTAGTGAAGAAGTGATAAAGCTTCCAGTTTAAATATGGAACCATATTGAAAGCTCCAAATGAAAGACCCATTTCAATTACGCAAATATTCATACCATGAGTCTTTAAAAAAATGTTCTGTCCTAGAAGCAGGTTTTAGTTCGTAAAATACTATTCGTAGAAAATACTTAAATTTCTCATAATATGTCGTCAGCTAAAATTTTTAACGGCTTCGAAACTCAAGAAATTCATTGTTCACATAAAGTTACAGATGAAATTAATTAGTGTTTAAATTCGCACTCAGATGAAATTAATTAGTGTTTCTTCGGACATTCCTTTATTAGTACTGGAATTGGGAAAATACAGAAAATTTTCTTTCTGTCTGTTCTAGTATTTAATAGTTATGCTTATTTTTAACTCATTCCTAAAAATTAAAAATTAAATATATTAAACTGCAATTTTAAAAGAACCAAATTGGTTTAATTCCTTTTATATACACATCGAGTTTTAGCACATTTATTTAAATATTGTGACTAAGGATTTATTTACAAGAATAGAGCTGTGCAGCAAATCAAATGCTTTCAGATAGGGATTTTGCATTTTTGCCTTACGCTATCTCCCCGTAAGGCAAAAACTGGTTAAACTGGTTAAACCTCCACTGGTTAAACGTTTAGAGAAAATATGATGTTGAGAGGGATGCCGAGAGATAAATTTTGTGTAAATATTTAAGAATGCCTCAAGATTTACTTGCGACGCAAGTCCATAGAATTTTAATAATATTGAAGATTATTGGAATTATTAATAATCAGTTCAATAACGACTGGCCGTTGTCAAATTAAATGGCGAAATTTAATAACTAACAAATAAAAAATAACCAATATAACAAGTTATATTAGAAATTTCCATTTATGTTTCGGGATAATGAATAATAATCCATTCTGTAGTCTTCATTGATAAACCACTCCTTTTAGTGTTTAGCTTTAAATAAATTCCTGAATAAAAATTAACACGATTTTATATCTAGCCTAACTTTATTTTTCACAAAACTCTCAAATTGTTATTTGTATGTCAGCAGAAAATCCGTGCTGCTTTCAGCATTTCTTTCCTTCTTTCTTTTTTTTTTTTTTTTTTTTTTTTTTTTTTTTGAAAAAGTCTAAATTAGGAATTTTGAATTTTGTTAAAATTTCCACCAATTATTAGCTAAGTAAATTAACCTCCCTCACATTAATTATAAGAGTTATCGCTAACACATTTGGCAGCGAACAGCATTTTAAAGACAAACTACCTAAAGCGCACACACTTACATACTGTGTATTCTCAAACCACCAGCTCTGCCTCAAAGAGACAATGAAGTTACATTCAAAAGAAATATTTTTGCCTTCTTTATCTAATTTTCAAAACTTCGTACACACAATGGGTGGTCAGTAATTTGACACTAATCCATGTTACGGATTAATTGTTGGATTATGTTTGATTTTAAAATCCATTAGTTGTTCGAATCAAAACTTGTTTCCAAAAATACAAATTTTCCATCCTATCGAAAAATGCATAATCTTTACTTAAAACTGAAAGAAATTATTTGTCCAGCTCTGCATTCAGCAAACAGTTCACGCTTCCTTCTCTTTCGATAAATGTTATAATAATTAAAATATACAACCTAAGACTTATGTAAATATGTGGATTTATACGCAGGAGGCACGAGATAAGTATTAACAAATGTAATTTAATTACGAATTTACTAAGATGGAATGAAAAGAGGATAAAAGATGGAATGAAAAGAGGATAAAAGATGGAATGATCGTTACAGCTGGTAAGAAATGAAATTGACATAAGAAAACGATAACCCGACGACTAATCTTAGTCCACGAATAGCTCATATAATAATCAACTGTTCACAGTTTTAGCTTTAATCGTTGAATCTCGGAACAAGATCGGGATTCACAGATGCTAGTGGGTTTCTATAACACCACTGGGAAATTATCCCTTCATCAACCTCCTGGAAGACGGGTCAACGCCGCCTTGGCAGTCTCGCTGGTTCTTGAGAGTCGTCTGCTCTTCTCCGTAGAAACACATTCGGCAACCAACAGCGACCCCTCAGCTGCTAGCAACGAGTAATGTTATCTATATTAAGAACCACCGCTTCTTCTGAAAAGAGAGAGAGCGGTTTCACTTTTAAAAAATATATCCTGAAAATGATAACGTTTGCTTTCTCAATTTTAAAGAATTTATACCACGGAAGGGCATGAAACATCTGGTGGACAACACTTTTGCAAAAACTCATATTAGGTGCTATATTGAATTGTATTTGAATTTAAATACATTGCTTCTTCGAAGCAAAGCTTGTTACAAAAAATTTAAATTATTTAATCTAAACTGAAAATGCATATCTTGACTTAATGAATAAATGTTTTCAGTTTTGCGTTCACGAAACAGTGCAAGCTTCTTTCTCTTTTATGAAATATTAAAAGCTCTTACGTCTTATAAATTCAAATTTTAAATCAGACGATAAAAAAATATGGTATTTTTGAAAACGTGTTTAAAAGGAATTTAAAAAGAAAAACTTTAAACTAATTAATTTTAGAAAAAAACGAAAATGTAAATTGAAATGTTAGAATATACTAAAGTTTTTTAAAAATATTAGATATAATAAAATAAAAACTATGAAAACGCAAATCAATTGCTGATATTTAACCGTTTCAAATCGACTCGCCAAGGGGTAAAACATTAAAGTTGAGAAACAAATAAGGAGTACTACCTAATGTTTCGTTTCAATTGACATTTTGAGTACCAATAAATTAAAACAAAAATGAAAAACAAAAATTAAAAATATTAAAGCTTCTAGATTTTATATTACGCTAAATGTACGTTTTCTTCATTTACACACACGTACAAGTTTCGAGAGCATTTCGGGTAAGATCCCTTGGGGAAAAATTTACAAACAACATATCTTTAGAAATTCCGATAGACAGAGTCGCGCGCTGAAGATAAAAATATTCTTTTCCTTACAGTGTTGCCATTCCTTACTCTGAAATCGCTGTGTGTGTTAATATAAAAATTCGTTAACGTTTTACAAAACATGGAATAGTCAATAAAACAAACTCCAAATTCGGGATTACAGGTGTTCATATTCAGGTGGAAGATTACGTTACTCAAAATTGGATGGCTCTAGGTACCGTTGTTTTTTCCAGTGCGAGAATATACATAAATTCATGCAGACCTTCCTTATTTAATTTCTTTAAATATGGGGGCCCACCAGCGGCTGAGCGGTAAAGTCGCTGAACACTGGTAGTTCGGTCCGAGGTTCGAATCCCGCGAACGGGCTGGCTGCATGGGTGTTTTTCGTGGTTTTCCCCATGTGTAACGTGTATACGAGCCAGTTTCCCTTAGAAAGTCCTCCACAAAAGGCATCCCTCCTCTTAGGCAGTGAGCCCTAGTGTGCTTTGCCATAATTAAATACACCACACCACAACACAACACCTTAAATATAATACAGGGCAATAATATTAGATGGCAACACTTTGAATAGTGAAAGGGACACTTATGGTGAACCGGTCCCTACGATAGCGCCCTTAATTAATTCTCTTATAGAAGAAAAGAATCTGATAATTCCACATCAGTTTGTTTTCTTTCGCTTCGTTTTCGACAAACATCAGCTCCATCTAGTGGCCTGTAAATACTCACCTACCTTTAGGGAGTTAACTCCCAGGCAGTGGGCCTCAAAAAATATGCGTATAATAATATTTTGGGGAAATAAGGGTATGGTATTTTTTGCACGTAACTTTTCAGAAATTTATACGAATAAAAATGGTTGAAGATACTGTTGATTCTTTATCGTTATTTTCCACACGTATTTTTTACGAAAATTATACGAATCCAAATGTACTGGAAAAAATCTACTGCCTTTATGTTGTATTTCATTCGTTACATTTACGGATATTATACAAATTATAAAATGATTGAAGTATATTAATTCAAAATATGTAGGGTATTTCTGGCATTTTACTTAGTTTTCCTTTTTCCACGAATATGAAAAAAAGGGTATGCAAGTATTTTTTTCCAACAGCATTTTAATGTGCTATCAAAATTATTTTCGTATTTTAACGGTCTTTACGTTGAAAATTAATTTTTCTCTGGTTAAAAACCTTGTCCAAATTTGAAAACAATATTGATATCTTATATAAATTTAAATTACTTTATTCTAACATTCATATATAAAGGTAAAATTTTTTAATGAATTTTAACATTTGAGCTAAATTTTTATATACATTTGCAAAAAAATATATTTTCTTGATTTAAAGATCTCCAAAATAACTTATTTATTTTCCTATATCATATTTGTTATTTCTATTCATATCAACATTTACATTAACTTACACAATTTAATTTCTTTTATGAAAATCCTATTACCCATTTAACTGGAATAAACTGTATATTAAGTTTGTGTACTTACTGCATTTAGTTCGCTTTATTTATTAAATGTTGACAATTAAATTGGAACAAGACTTCAGCGAATCTTTCATGTCGAGGAACAAAATAATACACAGAGCAGATGATGCTCGAAAATGTTTAACTTCTTGAAAAATACTAATTCAGAAGTCAAACAACAAAAATCAGCGTTATTAAATAAAATTATAACGCTGATTTTTGTTGTTTGATTTCTGAATTAGTATTTGTTCGGCGTGTCATTGTGACCTGAAGAATTGTTGAAGAACTGTTCAATGTAGACCATAGAGATATGCATCGGAATCGTTAATTATAATCACAGTTTATTCACATTAGTTACGCATGAAAGTAATCTTTTAATTTATTTTCCGAAGTTTCTTTTCGAAGAGCTATGAGAGCAATTTTTTTTTTCCTGTCCTGAAAAATTGATCAGACGGAAACCATTACTTACTGAACCATGATTAAGAAAGTGTATGTATAAATAAATTCATAATTAGCACACCGAAATAATAAGCTACTTTTGTTCATTATATTAATCCATAGAAATAAGACAAAGCTATTCTCTTGGGAGTAATAAAAGTTAGATAATCATTTAATTTCAATTAACATTTTTACTTAATTAATTAATAAAACAATTAGTTGGAGATAGCTGATAACATAGGGTCGGCACTAGTTGCATATTGACCCCATCTCCTAGGGAAGATTGGAAAATTTAAAGAATGGTAACTCACAGTCTGCAGTCATCTTCTGGATGGACCTTTTCCCAAATACTGTACAGTGAGATCTTCAGAAAACTGAGGCGGAGTTCCTCTAGTTTAAAGCTAACATCAATGCAGGCTATTGCGATGTGTGGCATCATCTCCTACGGGAAGATCATCTGGTGTGCGTCGGCGACCCATCAAGACTAAGCCTATTACTGTGGGACGACAGCTTCGGGGAAACCTGACAAAGGGCCTTCAAGACGAGAGCTGCCCAATGGAGACGCAGGCTTACTCCTTCTCAGGCACATAATAAAGCGGCTTACGAAGTGTCTACCTTCCCTGGTGGACACTCCAAGAGCAGGAGTTTAATTATGTTGGAAGGCATTTAGAGCGAACGAAAATTCGCTGCAGCATTTCTTTCGCTACCTGAGTCAGCTGGCTCAGAAGTTTTTGTATCAATTCTTTTTCTCTAACGAGCGTGCAAGCGGAAATCGGAAAACTTCCACATTGCCAAAAACTCTCCAAAAAACATCAGAAAAATATACAACACGCCAAAAACAAAACCATATGAAAATTTCTAATGTTTTCCAATGACAGTTTCACCTTTTAAACTTTCAAGCCGCAAAACTCGCCAACGCAAATAACCCTTTTCACGGAAGGATTCCCCTTCCGGAAACGGGTTGGTGGACATATTCATCACCTGTCAAAAATCAACTCTGGAAGCTTATAAACTGCGCCCTTTCTGCTAAAAATATATGTTTAATTGTGAATTACTTCTCAAACAATTAAGCTAGGCGGAAAAATAAAATTATACCAGAAAGGCACAAATTTTCTTTACAGAAGCCTATAAATTCCAATTAGTTAAATTTAAAAATTTTATTTTTAAGTTGAAATAATACTTCAGAAATACTTGAAATTAAAGTCTCTTTAACAAGGAATCAAAGCCAAGAGACCTATTTTGAGTTTTTCAAAATTAACCACAATTTTAAAAAGGTTGACTAACTATAACTAACTTTACTTATTAAAATAAATACTTGCAAACACACAAGCTTATTAAAACCTTAATTAATATAACTAATAAGGTGTGTACCTGAAATTTAATATACACTCTGAGTAATCATTTCTAAAAAAATTGCATTTCTTCAACACCTTACCACCCGAGTCAAATATATTGATTCATAAAACTTTACCAGAAAGAGGGGTAAACGTTAAACAAAACTTATTAAATTAACACAGCAAGCTAGTGTAACAAACAGTACAAATAAAAACAGATTACTAATTTAAAGATCTTTAGGAAGGAAAAATCATTAAAAGTTAAAAGGCCAACTTAAATTTAAAAGATAAAAGGAATTAGCGCTACCAACCAATTACTTTAAGTTAACCAATTTACAGCCTACAAAAGAGAAAAAAAAAAAAAAAAAAAAAAAAAAAAAACTTCCAACAATTACTTTTAACAAAACTAAAGAAGCAGCAAAACTGATAAACTGAAATTAAGAAACAATTATTACATAACAGTACTATACGTCACCCGCTTTGAAATACTAAGAATAACGGTGCACTAGATTCTGAGAACATATAATGATGATCAACGCAACCACTAATTTGCGTTACGTAAGAATTAATCAGAACTAATCTCTCTTCTAACTTCCGCTGATCGCCGCAATTAACGGGCGTTCCGCAAGACTTGTTCCGGCTGTCGAACGTAGTTGATTCTACGTGGGTTTAAAGTAGTTTGACAAAACATAAGCCCAGATAAACAGTACCGAAAACGACGATAATGTTCTGAAAACAAGACATAACATATTTTCACGTTCTGACCAGCACTATTTCAAAACAAGCCAAAAAATTTAGCTTTTCGAGAAAACTGCATATATCATACAAGGATCTATTGAAGTTCAATCGAGATGTAAAATTCTAAGTACACGAATTTTATTTCTGAAGCGGTGATTGCTGATATATCGTACGTAACATTTGTTTAGAAAGGTATGTATTAGAATCTATTAAACTAAACATGAAATAGTCTCGCAGTTAATAATAGAAAAAGAAAAGAGCGAACTTACTGCAATATGGTGTTATTAACTCTTAGTTGCTAAATACAGGAAGAGTCATTTTGCGAAATTCAGTTTAAAAATAAATCGAAGTCACTCCGAACACTTGAAACTTGCATATCACTAAATTGGCAATCATTTCCCTTTTCAGTTTTGGATTATCCATCAATTACCTACCATTTAAACTAGCAATGACTCTTGTAGAGAGCAATTGTGAAAGTCGACAAGCAAAAATTCAACCTTAATCTTCAGTGACTGAAAGTTATTATTCGTACCACCGTTAACGTGGTTTACATTGTATTTGCAAATATTGATTTTCATTTTTTATTTTAAGCACTTTGTACATTTCATTTTTCATTTTAGCTACGTTGTACTGATTATGTTTCCGACGATAAGAAAAACCTCTCTAATATCAGTAGTTAAAGATAAACAAAAGATTTCAGTTCTTGAAATTTTGTGTTCAAGTTCCGAATCAGATACCTCGTCAGTGTTACGCAAGCTATACGAGACGGACTCATCTACAAATGACGCAGTACAGTACGATTTTTAGAATAGAGAGGGTGTATTGATGATTATGCTAATTATAATTATAATGTGATTTACATATTTTTATCTCATAATTTTGATTTACATATTTTTTAATTTTACACATAAAATTTCTTTGCTACTGCTGTAATGGCTTTTGCTAAAAAGTCTTTTCTGTCGCCAATCCCGTTTCTCTTTGAAGGGGGGATATGGAAGGGTAAACTCAAGAGTAATCATATATCTCAAGGATAGCTTCGCTCTTTGAATGCGCTTCGCATTACTTTGTGTTTGACGTTCTTAGTTTTTACTGATTGTACTCTATGATAATGTGAAGAGTTGTACAAATATGTTTTTTGAAAACTTCCGGAATTCTGAGGTGTTTCTTTTGGTAAAATAAATTTTATCAACCAATCATCGGATCTGTGTGTATTCAACCTATTAGGAACCCGTACCCACGCAAGAATACATTACCAGGAGAGAACAATAGGTAAAACATCGCTGTATGCTTTTGAGCAATATTATGCTTTAACTAATTGGATCGACAGAGCAATATGTTATTCAGCTGTGTGTTATACGGTAATTGTGTTTCAATTGTGAGTTCACTATATTAATATTTTGTTTTTTTATTTCTTAATTATGTTTTAAATGTGAGATTAAATAATGCTTCTTTCTTCTTGTAAAATATTTTAAGAAATAATTGCAACTTCGAAACAAAAGTTAATTTTATCATTTTCAATGCTCAAAATGTTTGAAAAAATATTTAACGTTATATGCGTTCATTTCTATTACATCATTATTTTACTGTTATGATACCTCGAAATTGCTTTCTCAGAAATTATGATACGTGCTGCTGCTCGAACAGAAGATATCTGCACAGGCTAATCATCCCCCTCTCTCCTTCTCTCTACATAGGCATACATAATATACAAATATTTAATGACTACATGTGTATGTAATAAAAAAATGCCATATTGATGGTGTTGTCGAAGGTTGAATCCGTAACGAAAAGCCAGAATTTATTTGAGTAAAATGCTAATCTGTAATGAAAAGGAAACTGGCATTTGAGGCAAATTAAATCTTCATTTCATTTTCAGCAAGGATATCGCGGTCACAAACAACTCGGCAAATTATTTGTGCCTATTTAAAAATGTTTGCACTTTTGATAGATTTGTAATAAGAAGAGAGCAGCAGAGAGCAAACCAGCTGTGCGAAAAGTGCCTTATGTTGAGGATGAAATCTAAATTCAGACTGAGTTGCACTACTTCAGTGCTACATTGCGAATGAATTTTTTTTTAGCTCACTCCAAAATGAACCCACTTAATCTTTATACAATGAAATAATTTAAATTATTTCTAAAATCTTCAACGAAGTTGCAGAAGTAAAGTCAATTTGTGTGTAATTGTTTTGCAGTGAATTTAGAAAAAAATTTAGAATACATTATACATAGAAAAAATATATTATACAGAGTTTTGGAAAAGCATGTAAAATCATTAAATGTACCTGCAGTCTCGAAACTCAAATCTATATTTACATTAGAAGAGTTACGAAACCAGTAAATCATTATGAGACGAATATGTTTTGTAGTTCATTCAACATGCACGAGAAGTACGCTTTGCATAGCATTTAAAGAAATCTCTATGCTCAGTGTAAGAAAGTGGTGTTTCGGATCTAATCGACGGAACTATAACACTTGGCAGAAGAAATTTAAGGAAAACTTTTTCCACTATCTGCAAGAAATATAAGAGAAATTTTCTATTATAAGAAAAAATATTAATGAGTTTTCTTCTTAGATGTGTTACACTTTTATCGCACCGGTTACATTTTTGTAACAAGGAAATTTATTATTGGAATTGATCTATTGATTTCCGTTTGTTGTAATTGCGCTTATAAATTAAACGTGCGTAGAAAATCCAAGCGGCAGTGATGACTGATTCTCGTATGTCTCTTTACAATCTGATCTTCTCGTATCCTTGTATTTTCTAATAACAAATTTTTTAATAAAGATGTCCATTGAGAGAAATCAGGAATTTACAGGAGCACATCTCAAAGTGAAATGCATGTAAGAGAAATAAAAACGAAATCTTTAAATTTTGCATTTTATTGTGCAAGAGATTTATTGTGCAAACCGTGTCCTCTAAGAAGAATATGTTTTAAAATGGTAAAAAATACTAATATCTATTAATAACAATAATACTAGCTTTGCAACAGTGTAGAGTGTAAACAAGTATCGTTTTGTTAAAATAACTCTCTTAAACCTGAAATTAAAGATTCAATACTTTCAATCAGTATATCTAATGTCACAGATTTCTACAGTACAGATGAAAACAGCCTCATCGCCTAGAAAGACAGGCTATATCACTGTACGATTTGAAATAAATTTTATTTATAAATGGTTTAAAATTATATCACTTTAGAAATTCATTCAACATTCATTGTTCGAAAAATAATAACACGTACTAAATTAATTGGTAAAGTATATTCTTCTGTTCCCTATTCCACAATAAAATGAATGTGTTTTCAGGCTTTAATATTACATTAAATAAAGGTTATTGAAATAAAAAAACTATGCTCGTGAAACAAATCCGTTTTGACCATATGATGCATTTTATTTAGAATTTTTAATGTAAAAAAAAATTAGCTGCTCTGTCTTCAGTAATTTACTAGTACGATTTTCTGCACGAAATCTTCAGAATATAATTTTGTTATTGCCAAACTGGCAAAACGCACTCTTTCTCTATTCCTGACCTGGTGATCTTTATTTTTAGCCCAGAGGGGCGTTAGCTCAGAAGGGCTATTATTCTCAAAAAAGGATCTTGCTACGAATCACTGTAAATGGCTGTATCAAAAAACAAATTGTTGCCATCAAATATTATCGCATTGTGTTATATTTAAAGAAATTAAATAATGAATAATATGCGTAAATGTATCTATGTTTCTCGCATTGTGAAAAACAAAGATACCTAGAGCCATCAAATTTGGTATAACTTAGGCCTCCACCCGAATATGGGCGCCTGAAAAACCAAATCGTGAATTCCAGATTTATTTTATTATTTGTTTCATATTTTTTAAACTTCTAAACGAATTTTTGATGAAGAAATCAACGATTTCAAAGTGAGCAGTAGCAACACATTGTGGGGAATAAAATACTTTTATCGCCAGCGCGCGAGACATTCTATCCGGAATTGCAAAGGTATTCTGTTTTAAATATTTTTAGACCAAATGGTCTCGAAACTTGTATGTATGTGAAAACTCGAAACTTCTATCTGAAAGCTTTCAGATATTTTGTTTTCTTCTTTTATAATATTCTTAATTTGTATTTAAAATACCCATAATTGTGCACTATACCTTAGTGTTTAATTAATTCTTTATTTATTAATCACGTATTTGAAAGTAGGAATAAACGTGATAGATAAAAGTTAGTATTTTTGCATTCCAAAATAATTCAGCCCCATTAAAACATATTCACAAATTTTATTCCTTAAGGATGCTGCTGTATATTCGCACGGTGTTAGAGATTTGTTGCGTAACTTATAAGACAAGTCAATGGTTTTCAGAAAAATATGAAATATTTTCTAACATAGTTGAATTTTTTACTTGGACAAAATACGTTTCGTCTTTCTATTTTGTAACATATTGTAATACTTAATATAAAAATATTGACTAGGTTTTGTTCTAAGACTAAGAAACCCAGAACATAATATGTCGGCAATAGTAACGTTATATGCTGAAAATGCAAAAATAAGAGAGTACTGTAAATCTGAAAAGGAACTGATGGCTAATAGCTGTAACCGCACACATAGCTCAAAGAGATGGACGAAGAAGATATAAAAGGATGGCCCATCGCGCTGAATCGCGCTTATGTCAGAGAAATTTAAGATCGCAGAATACCAGGAGTTTGACCTTAGTTTGATAATAGACGATTACCGACTGGTTACTGGTTGAATGCCTGGTTTTCGTGGTTTTCCACATTTATAATGTAAATGTGAGTCCGCTTTCCTTAAAATATTATCCAGAATGTTATCCCTTTTGTTACGCAGATAATACGTTTATGCTTTGTCATATCTAAATAATCTAAACTACCTACAGTAATAGTGATGCCTCTATGTAGCAAATTACGTTTGAGTACTTTAGAATATTGGCATAACCTAAATTATTTATTTCGAATCGATTGAACTTTTCCAGCGAATTTGAGCAAAACGATATCACATGCACGCGTTATTTGTATCCATTTAATTTGAGCATCTCTATAACTTCATTAATTTGCCAGTGAACTTTGATACATCAACACTGGATGCTTGCTGGCATTAGCTCTCTCCAGATATTATCGACAATTTTAAACGATTTCAATCGATTGTAAATGACGGCAAATGAATAGCAGCGCACAAAACAACTGACGGGGAAGGATTTTCAGATATGGAAGAACAAGAAGTCAAAAGACTAACCGAGAAATGACGACAAAGAAAAGACGAAGAAAGAACTGTAGATGTTAAACAACAGGGCGACTAAAAGCACAATGATAATATAGAAGATAAAGTGCCTTTAACTTTTGAGAAGCTGGACGAATTGTTCAAAAAGGCGCAGGAACTATCTTATTGCAATGGAGATTAACCCAAATAAAGAAACGAACAAACACTTTACAGACGCGTTGAAAAACTCTGCGTTTCTTACCCCAAAACGTTTTGGCAGCTACGCCAGCCTTTGTCCTACAAAAAAATCACCAGTTTAATAAATAAATTTATCACGTCCTCATAAGGCAATAAGCATTCTATATGTTAAGCTGAATTATACTTAACACATTTTTACACATAAACGTAATCCTGCGAAACGTTTTTATCGTGTACGCGCAATATACGATTTACTAATCCTTGCACTCAGGAAACTCTACCGGATGCGCGTTAAATGTGAATGCTACGAAGAAATTCAATCTTCTAAACTTAAATCATAATGCAGACGTAACTTCCAGAACGTGTTTCACTTGGAAGTTATTTAGAAACGTAAAATACATTATCCACTTTTCTAATAAAAACTTAACAAAACATTTACTCTCCTAGCGGTATCCATGCAAATAATACGTGGACTTCTGAAAGGGAGGTAATCTTAATAGCCTTATATAATAACAGTAGAAAAAGAAAAGGATGTGCTTCTAATGACATTTAGGTTTCAGTTTTCTTCAGTAAGTGAAAAATGAAGCTTTTAAAATTGCTAAAATCCTTTTTAAGTTTGGCGAAGCGTTGTATTACGATAAAGCGCATGTTTATTTCCATTTCGGATAAAGACCATCGAATAGATTTCTTTTAAAATGCTTTTCAAGGTTAATTTAGGTTAGTTTATTCCGATTATTATAAAGATCATGATGCTGTGTATCTAAGATTAGGATCAATTAGTAGACAGCGTTTTAACAGGAGCCCATATCCACGTTCATAAATCCCATATTCACGTTAGACATGGGAAAAGTCTCGAAAATCCCAAGCATGCAGCTCGTTTGGCGTGAACCTGAATCGAAGAACTAGCGTTTAGTTCTCTTACCGCTCGGCTTTGAAGGTTTAGTAATAAATTTCTTGAAGCTACATTTTTTGTAAGTCAAATTTAATAAATGTCACTGTCCCAACCGGAAACCTTCCTGAAAACATACCGGAGTTTCATACGGGAAAACTGGCATTTTAAAAATAGATTTTATTCATATTGTTGTTAATATAATTAACAAACCATTGCACTAGCATAATTTAGTAATGAATCCGGTTGCAAATACAATGTCTACTGTATAAAAAAGTATAATCTAATCATAATGATAAAATTCTAGAATGACTTATATAGTGAAAGACTTATACTAGTATTTAGTTTATTATTATTATTATTTTCAAGTATAATTTCCAACTCGGGCGGTGTGGTCATCAATGGAAGTTGATTTTTACTTGCCGCCTAAGAAATAGTCATTTGTAATTGTGTTTATTTGCGAAAATATTCAAAATCACTCGAGATCAAAGACCTTTCCAGAGGCTGAAGACAGGGTAAAAAGATTACGAGAACCTCGCAAGAACAATTAATTATCCCTCAACTATACTGGGATTGTTTATTCTAACGTGCTATTACAGTATGAGAGTACTTGTTCGGTCACATTATTAACATGAACTCGATTCCTACTGCCGAAAAAGCAGCCTGCGCTGTCCGAACGCAATCGCTTCAGCCGTCTGAGAGGGTAGTGCGCCGGCCAAGAATGCGGAGTCCTTTAGATCCCTCCTCCCATTGGTATAAAAGATTCTGAGGTTTGCATGACACCTTGTGTATTGGTTCGGCGTTGGGGATTTTGAATAGAGAGTTCGGTTCCAATACATCAGTCAACTATAGTGGATATGCCGAGTTGATAGAACGCTTGTATTTATTTGGGGAAAGCTGCGAGGTCTACAGGATTTGTGCAAAATGAGGAAATAAATTGCGTATATTAACAATAATTTCGATGAGATTCTTATATTTTTGGTTCTGAAATGAAAGTTATAATTATGAAAATTACTTAGTTTATAAAATTTTGAGATACATTATGATTATTATTAAGTAATGGGATTAAAAAAGAGCATATTTGAAATTTCTGTCGCCATTTTGAAAGACCTTTCCTAAAGATTAAAAAACATCATGTTTACTTAAAAAAAAAAAAAAAAAAACAGACATTTTTGAAATTAGACTAAATATCGAAAAGAGAACACTAAAACTTCCATTTGTTCTCAAAGCTCAGATATTATGTTGTATATTATTTATAGAAATTTAGTACAAAATTTTATCATCATATTTTCTGCATTATAGTTTTCTTATTTCGTTGTTCTAATGCTTTTTCTCTCAAAAACAATTTTCCATCCCCAACACTTTTTCCTTCGGAAGGGGGAGCGAATATATAAGAGAAATTACAAAAGAAGCTACTAATCTAAATTTTGACATATCCTCTTTATTCTTTATTTTAATTTGGGTACTTACCTACCTTGTCGTAAAAATATTAAGTATCTGGAAGTTATCAACCTAAACTGTTATTTCAAAACCGTTATTTAAAACTGATTAAACTGTTATACTTTTGCATTCAGAGTGTCCGTTTTACATAGCCGACAACCAGGGCTTCCAAATGAAATTTGCATTTATAGGCTACATTTCAATACATACGATGATACAAAATGAGAAGAAAGATTCAAATTTGAATAATGAAATAAAAATCACTGTTATTCTTGAAGTATAGATTTTATCGAAATAATTGCGATGGAGAGTTAATTTAGTAACTGTATTATATTTTGTTATTAAAAATAAGGAAAAAAGAGAATTTCTAAGATTCTAGTTCCGATTGAAGACGCTTCAGATTCCTTGTGACCTGTGTAATAAGCGGTTCTCGCCACTATTCTTGAGATACAAATAAAGCCACTCCATTAAAGTCGCGCTATCGGACACGCCTTTGATCATCAGCATTCATTTCTTTTCTTTTACTTGTCATTCATTAAGTAGCTGTTAAATGTATTACACGTAGCTCTGTTTGCTCTAGCAATCTGATAATTTTCTCATCTGCTTTAGTGTTACCTTCGGGTTTCAATTAATACATTTTTGTAGGACACTTGATTCTCGAGACGACGATGATTTCAGCGATTACGCTGATTCTAAGAGATCTAGGATGTCACAGCCAGTCTTTCTGGAAAGTACAGCAATCCCAAAGAAAAGGCTTTTAATTGTGTATGTGTGTGATTATGGCAAAGCCTCAAGGGCTATCTGCCTAAGGGAATGGATGCCTTCGTGGAGGACTTACTAAGGGAAACTGGCTCGTATACACGTTACACATGGGGAAAACCACGAAAACGCCCATGAAGCCAGCCCGTTCGCGGGATTCGAACCTCGGACCGAACTACCAGTGTTCAGCGACTTTACCGCTCGGCCGCTGGTAGGCCTGAAAAGGCCTTCAAAAACGATGTCTGACGCAGAAACGAGTAGTGTTCCAGTCCCGCAGAAGAACAAAGAGGATGCAAATTTCTATGAATTCTTGAAACTCATTAAAGCACATGGAATTAAAAAAGTTATTGGAGTTCTTGCGAAATAACCTAAGATCAGAAAGGGTGAAAATGATGAACAGGCGAAAAACCTTCGCACAGAAGAAAAAACAAAGTCTACCTACTGATGGAGAAAAAGGAAAGAAATGGCTTAGTCCCTGTTACTTCAGAGCCGATGGAAATAGCACAAGAAAACCGTTCCTTTCCAGACTATGCAACAGAAAACTGAAGCGAATAAAAAAATGAAGGAGGAGCAATTCCAAATGAAACATCCCCTCCACCAGCAACATTCAACCAATTGGTTAAAAATTTATGAACGTTATCGCCAAATTTTCATAGAAGAGCATGAAGCTTAAATGAAGTTAAAATCTATTTTCCTTTGCACGAAAAATTCCAAGGACGTTCGAAATTATTACATGATTAATATTGCGATATGATTATATTATGACGAAATTATTACAAGATAGAAACCTTCTCTTTTACTCATCATCATCAACTGCAGAGCGAAAAGCCTGTTCGTGGGGTTCTAATAAATCTATCTGACTCTGTGACGGAAATGGTAATTTTTCGAGACCTGGAAAAACCTAAATTTCCTATCCTAAAAGTAAAGCAGTTCGTTAAAACTTGAACAAACAACTTTGAGAAGCTTCCTATTTATTTGCTGCAGTTAAGAAAAACGCAACAGGAAAAGCTATACACAATTTAAATAATATGTTTAGCGTAAATGTCAGTCGAAAAATTCTCGCCGAAGAAGCTCTCAATTCAGTGCTACAGGTGCCAGGATTATAGACAATGCCAACACTTCTGTTATAATCCAGAACGTTGTTGCAAATGCGGAATACCTAATCGAAGCAAACATTGCCCAATGAATCCAGAAGAAAAACTTACGCGTATTTTCTGTCAAGAAGAGCACGTAAGTAGCTATCCAAAGTGTAGAGCTTAAGCTTAAATTCGAAAAGAAGCTAACACCTAAGCCTGTTCGAAAAGAAGAACTAACAGAAAGTTTCTTTTCAAAGTGAAGAAAACACTCAAGCCCACTCGCGAAAGAATTAATGAAGCAATATTATGGTTGAAAGACGATAAAGTCACTACTTTCCTAGACAATATCATTTCCCACGTAGGGAAAATTAACGAAGCAGAAAAGTACCGATGAAAAACTGAAGTCAGGCTTTCACGATGCTTATGCGATTCGGAGAAAGAGAGGAGTAAGTTTCCACCACCCTTTGGGAGCCCACCAGCGGCCGAGCGGTAAAGTCGCTGAACACTGGTAGTTCGGTCCGAAGTTCGAATCCCGCGAACGGGCTGGCTGCATGGGTGTTTTCGTGGTTTTCCCCATGTGTAACGTGTATACGAGCCAGTTTCCCTTAGAAATTCCTCCACGAAGGCATCCTTCCCCTTAGGCAGATAGCCCTAGTTAACTTACTAAGCTTTGCCATAATTAAATGCACCACAACCCTTTGGCGAAGTAGAGCTCATAGCTCAATAGTACGGAGCACAGCAAAAAAGCAGGCGATACAAAAATTGACGGTTCGAGACAATTATACGAAAAACACACAGTTTTATTTTATGTGTCGAAGTTTCCCCCGACCGCCCATGCTCTGTTCACACTTTTCTTTTTATTTTCTTGATAGAGTTTAATGGTTTAATTTTCTCATTTTTCAACAAAATTATTTTCGTCTAAAATGTCATTTTGTTGATTCGTGGGTTTTGCCTTCATGTCGAAGCCCACCAGCGGCCGAGCGGTAAAGTCGCTGAACACTGGTAGTTCGGTCCGAGGTTCGAATCCCGCGAACGGGCTGGCTGCATGGGTGTTTTCGTGGTTTTTCCCATGTGTAACGTGTATACGAGCCAGTTTCCCTTAGAAAGTCCTCCACGAAAGGCATCCCTCTCCTTAGGCAGATAGCCCTAGTGTGCTTTGCCGTAATTAAAATACACACATACACCCTTCATGTCGAAAATAATCTTAGAAATACAACAAATTTTATATCTTTGTAATGAGCATTTCATATAAGCCTATTATTGTTTGTTTAAATGAGTAAGCCGAAGCACACGAAGTTTATTTGCATGCGGGATGGAATGCCTGTATGGAAGACTTTCTAGGGAGCTAGAATGTATTTACATTACACATAAGGACAACTATAAAAGTATTTATGAAATGAGCCCAAGATTCTAACCTGTGTCGAACTAGAACTGTTGAGAGCGATTCAAAGCTGTAAACGTAGAAAAGCTTTACAACTTGAAACTGCCACATAACCTTCAAAGTATTTTCCACGACCAATTTGCCTGAAATCCTGGTCTTTCGGTATAGTCTTGGTTAATCACATGAATTGGTTAGGAAGCTTAAAACCAATATTTTAAAAATTTAAGGCTTATCTTCGGAAAATAATTTTTCAGTTCTTTATTTTTGAAGTTCAAGTAGTGCTCAGCGGATTGTTTGGGTGCCAACGGAACCCTCCTGGCTAAGCGCCTGATCAGCACTTTATTGTATTTTATATAACAGGTCTGAAACTTGTTCCCCACAAAATGAGTGTTGCGTCCTTGCGGGTTCGTAATAGATTGAATGCACAAGTCCGATAAAAAGTAATAATTTTTTCCTTATCACAAGAAATATAACAAAAAGCTGGAATTTTTCCCAAAGATATTCGAACAATATCACAATATCACGCAATATAATCAGTAACTATATTTTAAACTACTAAAGCGTTAAATAGAATGCAATCCAAAGTGCACAGAAACCTAATCCCATTAAAAAGAATAACAACAACTCAGCTGAGATGTCTCTTCCCGGCGGGGGGGAGGGGTTAAAGCTTTTTAATCGTAGGCTAGAAAGTTCTGGTAATTTCTGTTTTCTCGAGATTTCTGAAAAGCAAGAGAGTTTAAGTACGGGTACAGCTAGCATAGTAGTCAATTTTATTTATTCAGTTTAAATATAAGTTACCAGATATCAATCGCGCGTGTTCCTGTATTGTTACTTTTCTGACGTAGCTTACTCTTAAAATACGTGTCGTGCTGCCTTGCACGGGGATATAAAACAATTTTAATTATAATTCTATTAAAATAGCTATCTAAATAAAAATTCCGTAACAAAAGTATCTAAACAGTGATCTAAAAACAGAACTCTAAATTTTACGCATGGATAGTTAGTCGCAATGGAATTACAGAATCGGTTGAAAGAAGACAATTCTAAAAAAAAAAAAAAAAAAATCTTATGTGTACACCACATGACTTTCTTATACGGAATATTAAATTATACGCATTTTTTCTTCATTTTATTTAAACTTATTAGATTGAATTAAATCTACTTCGCCGACAGCGCATAAACCACAATAGAATAAATTCATCCTTTAAAATTCCCTTTGTTTTGCATAGCGACACTCTGGTCTACTTAACTAGGTTTACTTAACAGTATTATATTTCATTCATATTATAACTCAGAATGCACAAAATGTATATCATTTAAAGAATTATCTAATCGTTGCCACATGTTCTATTCAAATACTATAATAAAGCTAGAACGATGTATAAAAGAAATTAAACAAACAAAACAAAACAGAAACAGTTTTTCACAGACGATTGAGTATTTCTCATTTAATTAATTCAGTTCTCACTTCGCGAGAAGGCAAAAATACATAAAAACTCAAAATATCTATATTAAAAATTACGATGTAAATCTCAAACGCTTATTTCCTCGAAAAAATTCCAGAAAGAATTAAGCATGATTTAATTGGCAATAATAAATGAATGCGTTATCTTTGTTGTTGCGAAGCTAAGTTTCTCTAGATTGGCAACAAATCCACTAGTCTCCTGTTTCAAATGTAAACATCAATGGCCGCCATATAAAAAAAGGCTTAGCGGCAATTAAACAACTTTAAAATTGCTGATAATTCTAAAATTATTGCACACAGATTTACTAAAGGCATAAAATCCTTAATCGCAAGATAAAAACAACATAATTCAATCATTTTTAAAGCAAAAAATGTACAATTTACAAACATATAAGAGTAAAGAAACTGAGATCACTGAGTCGGGTATTAGAGTGGATACATATATAAATATATTCATATACGTTTGGTGCGGCCGATTGCAACCAAAATACGAGGTGCACATCTACATGTTATAGCAGTCCTATATACAAAATTTCCACGTTCTGAGGCTACTCGTTTTTGAGTTACGCGAGATACGTACGTACGCACGAACGTACGTACGTACATACGTTCGTACAGACGCCACGAAAAATTCTTTTCAGAATTAATTTTAAAGCAATTTTATAATCTTTTTGAAGGAAAAGAGTATTTTATTCTGTCTTTACGTACAGATATGACGCAAAAACATCGTTAAATTGCATTCGATAGCGGTCAAAATGGATATTTGCGTTGAAATATGCTGCCTGAAACTTTTCGCGATTACAATACTTCCTTTTTACTTCGTACAAGGAAGTAGAAAAGAAAAAAAAATGCGGCTGAGAGTTTCATCAGAAAGAGTATCCAGTAAGGAGAAGAAGTAGGAAGAACTAAAGTCTTCAGAGTTGATCAATTATGAAATTATTTCTAAGCATTATATTTTAATTGTGTAATAAGTGCATGTTGTAGAAACATTTAAAACGTGTTCTATGATAGCAGTTTTGCGAAACAAGTGCACGTGATGGTGACTAAAGTGTCTTATTTTATTTGCCATGAGCATAGTTGGTCAATAAGCATTTCTAACATATGAAGAAAACAAAACCTTTCGTATATAATAGAGGAAAGTACACATACTCCCTGTCTGTCCCAAATTAGTTACCGCATTTGAATACATTTGTACTGATTATTGATACTGAAGATTTTATGATTTTGATTGAACATTTTTTCCGAAATTTCAAAGTGCTACGTTATCAATTAACAACCTATACTTACCAAGCACTCCCTCTTTAAATCAGTACCAATTTAGTTTATAAAATCCAGGATTCTCACACCCTTAAGGCACGTCTCATTTTGTAAGGACTGTACCGTCAGTAATCGAATAAAACTATCTTCTAGCTAATGAATTGTGAATTCAGTGATCTGTCTCGTGTATACGAGGCACTTCCGTTAGAAAGTTTCCAAGAAGGCACAGAATCCTCGAGGCTTTATCTTAATCACATAAACATGATCTTTCGGACATCCTGGCGGTAAAGTCCTTACAACATGGGGGGTGGCTTTTAAGAGCACGCGAACACTGTGAATTTGCTTCGAAAAAAATTGTCCCAAAATAAGTGCTACATTTGTGGAATGTAAAAAGAGAATGAAAACCTAGTTACAGTGTTATATTCATTGTAGAACATTGTACAGTTTTTACTGCTGTCGATCTACTAACTGAATCGAAAGTTATTTATGACTCCACCTACTTGAAATGTAACAACTAATTCGATACGAAATTTTCATCCTCAGTGTAGCAACTAATTTGGGACAGATGAATTATAACATATACTAGCATCAAGATGTTCTAAATATTGATTACGGATATTTCAGAAAGCAAATACGTGTTGCAACTATAACACTAAAGAACAGCACAGAGAGATCTACAGTATGTTTCAAAGCCACCACTTCGCCTAAAGGCGGCAAAGTAGTTTTATTAAAGAACTAGCGAAAACGAATTAGAATTTATATAGAAGACTTTCTTGAAAATCTTTATACCGCAATTTTGCAAGAAGAAACTGGTGGACAATTCGACATAAGATTATAATAAGGGATCGTTTTGTTCTAAGATACAGTCGGCTTTAATTTGATGCCTGTTACACAAAATAAGTGAATCTGTAAAATTCTGACTTAAATTATATGTACCCGCATGGTACGGATAGTTAATCTGCTGTGATAAATCGTTCTGCACTTTGTTTATGAACTTTTGGGAAGCACTCACTCAACGTTTATAGATGTCCCTTTTCCTTTTGTAATATGAATAAAAGTGTTAATAGCGTTAAATGTAATGTTTTACTTATATTTATGTATGCTTTTATTAGTTATGTAATATTCAGATCATGATTCCCATTCCTGGGTTGTTCCAACTAAATGTGAGTTTATTAATTGACAAATGGATTGGCAAGTATTTTTCACAAAAATTTATTTTAAAATTTTTTAATCAAAATGTATTTTTATTTGTTGCACATACAATAAAACTCTATACATTTAATAATAGTTTAGAATTCTATGTTGTTAATATATACTAGAACGCCCGGGGTCATACAAAATGACCGCAGTTCTAGATGCTATAAATTGTAATTAAAATGATTTGTGCAAAGGTATCTGCTAATTTAAACTGAATTACCCAGGCAGGCGGCGAGGACACCCCTTTGCTTACTACCTTACGGGGTTCCCCCTTCTACTTGCTTAATTGCTTAAAGTAGAGTGCAATGAAGGAAACCACTGGCGGTACATTTCTTAAGAGCCCACCGCAAGCTCAATCAAGAAAGGTGAACAATGAAATGGTAATTCACATGTCAAAGATCTCTTTGTACACAACATTTCTTGTGTAGATCTTTTCATCATTGTTAAGCTCGCCTTGCAGAGGACCATCCATTATTTTTAATTTTACGTGCGTTCTTTCCCGAACTCTTGAAGTGGCAACATAAAGTTGACTGTGTTCAAATGCAGGCTCAGGTAAAAATATGCCAACGTGCTTAAACGTTTGGCCCTGAGACTTATGGATGGTCATAGCAAAGGCAAGATTTACAGGAAATTGTCTACGTCTCAATTGAAACGGCAACCCTGTGCCGTGGCAACTTCATCCCATTGGCTAACACAGTTACACAAGCAACCAATAAACTATCGGCGACAAACAGACCCTTAAGACACATATATATATGGGGTGAAGTAACATCATCTTTTCCGACACGGCTGGCTCCTAGGCTTAGCGAAGCACACCGTTGGATTCCGCAGGTCCGTGGCACGTCATTTTGACCATTCGCGTCTTCTTAGGACTTTAATTAGCCGAGATATTAATTAAAAATTAATTTCCCCTGCGTTTTTTCTACAGTCTCCACTTTCTTTCTTGGGTTTTCCCTATTAGAGGGATTTGGCTACGTGCTAAATTCTTTTTTCTCGAATATCTACGGAACGGCGTCGAATTGGAATTCGAGACGCGTATCCTCGGATTCCAAAAAATTCTCCGAATACATCGATACCATTCTCATCTTCGTACGACTTTAATCAGCCGAGATATTAATTAAAAACTGCAAAAAACGTTAATTTCCGCGCTCATTTTTCGAAGTGGCAACAATAAACTATCGGCGACACCCACTTTAGCCGCTTATATATATAAAGATTATAACAATTCTTGACATACCACCATATTTTTCATTCTCTTGTTCTACAAATATAAAAGGTTCTCCAATTTTTGGAGATTTAGATCCTACAGTTTCATTAATGTTAGTTACCAACATGTTATAATACCCCGAGGCCTACTGAGCAGACGGAAAGCGTTACTTACTGCATAGTCTTCCGTAATCTTTCGTCGAATTATTGCATTAATTGGTGTGATTTTTGGAATTTTGCATATGTTACATTCAGTGATATAATGAATTTATGCCATTGACTATTTATATTCTATGTTAATGGTTTAGGATGGCTGTAGCCATCTCAGAATACGGGGAATTCCTTTATGTGTATAGGTAATAATTATGTGACGAATATATTATGTTTAGCTCAATAATATTACATCATATATTTTATTATTAATAATAATGAAATTATGTAATATAATTATCTATATATTACATATAATTAATGTATTCATAATCATTACTTTACAAACATGTTAATTGCGTATATCAATTTTCCTTATATCTATATCTATTGATATAAGCTATATCAATATCTATTGATATAAAATGTAAGATATCTATATCTATTGATATAAGATTATCTATATCTATTGATAAAAGATATAAGATATATCAATAGATATAGATATCTCTTATATCTATCTATATGTATTGATATATCTTATATCTATTGATATAAGAAAAGAATAGAAAAGTCTGTATGCGCATTATTTATATTATTCAAAAAATGAAATTGCAAACAAGAATGAAAAAATACGGCAAACAAGCTTGTGTTCTTTAATTTTTAGTTAGGCAATTAAAATTAACCCTCCTCTTTTTTTACACGGTAAATGCGTTTCTAAGAAAATCATGAAAACAAAAATCGGGTAAAAAAAATATGCGGCATATGGTAAATTTGGGCACATATAATCGAAAGTTATAAAATCGTGTAAGACGAAAAGATTTTTCCAAAGAACCGTACAAAAAAGTAATAATCAAAGCCAAAAACAAAAAAGTTCATTTTTATTACAGAAAGATTTCAGGTGTATACTGTACAGTGAAAATTCACTCCAAAAGTACATGTAAAAATTTAAATTGAAATTAAGAATAAAAATTAATCGAATAGCTTGCATTTGCTGTTGATTGATCCATATCCCGGTTTCATCAGTGATTTAATTTACGCAGATTCGATGGACAAAAAAAAAAAAAAAAAAAAAAAAAAATAGTGCCAGAAGTTTGAAGTTATAAACGTTACCTTCCACCTTCGTCACCTCCTCCACAGCTATTTCGTAAATGTGCAGACTGGTTGGATGCCCCTCTTCGGTTTGGCGAACCCACTCCTTTAGCGAAACTTTCTTTCTTAACTTTATAAATTCTTTGATTTAGTAGACCCAGTCGCTAACACGTGTGGGCATAAATCGACCGACTTCTGAGCCCTCAGTCAAAATTATAGTTTTAAAAAAAATTTTAAGGGCATTTGTGCTAGAATAAAAAGAGTATTTGGTCTTATTGCTGAAGCTAGTTATTTGAAAATCGTGTGAAAAGATCGTGTAGAAAAGAGAGTTGGGTGTATATCCTAATTCCAGTGCTGGTGGCTTTAAGCTGGCAAATTGCTTTTTTAAACAGTTTTAACTGATATTTCTTTGGCATAATGAATGCTCAGAGTATTTTTGTGCTTTTTCTCAAAGCACTTGCAAAACATTCAAATTTGCATGACGTTATTCGGGCATTAATATTAAGGAAAAAGGTTTCATTGGAAGCTTTAAAGTCAAATTGTCTTGAAGTTTTGATTTCGGACTAAGCATGAAATTTCGTCGCCGGCATTTCATCTCTTCGTTCAGAAACTTTAGAAATTATAAACAGCCTTTGTATGTCACCTTCAACAAATTTACAGCAAAACAAAAGAGAAAGGCGTTAGAATAAAACATATAAATATGCAAAGCTTCAACCTTGTGTTTTCGTACTCTGCTGCGTGTTAGGTTAGGTTTTGTAATGAATGACCCACTAAAATCAAGTCCAAATTTAAGAAATTTAAGAAATGCTCTTCCAACACTAAATATACTAAAAGGCAAGTCTCCTATGATGGTATGGCATGGTTGCGACTTCAGGTTTAAGCAACTCAAACATTTAGCTAGAATTGGTCGGACTGCATCCCTTCCAGAGGGTATACAATACTTTTGACGGATACAACACAAAATAAGTAGATGGCCACTATGTAAATGCATTTTGCGATAATATTGTATCAATAGCGTAGTGATATGATGTTTCTTTGGCATAAGAATTTGACGTTTTTGATTGTGATCTAAGTTAGAGTTTGTTAACCCTCCTCCTATTCTAATAATTCCCTCTCCATTAAGGAAAACATTCGTTGGAATCAGTTTATTGTTTTAAGGCAAGGAAAGTCTCATCTGTAAGCAATTGTATTCAAGCTTGAATTCTGATTTTTGAATGAGCTTAGGTATAGATTTATCTGCTTCTTCAAGCTCTCCAGGTGATAATACACCTTTGGTTTTTTTGCTTGTATTTTGCAATTTCTAATGAATCTTGAACACCACGAAATTATTCTAATGCATTTTGAAAACGATGATTATTTTGAAATAACTTCTAGCATAGCAGTAACTTCAGGTGTATATGCAATAGTGATATTGACTGACAGAAACGATTTCTTTTCTTCGCATCTGATATCATCTACACATGCTTCCTGTAGATCTCTAGTCAAGATGGAGCATATTATGCTGATACAACCATTGCGGAACATGCCACCACAAAATGTGACTTTTCAGTTTTAATGCAGAAATACGTCTGGAGGCACAATCTGCTGAATTTTCTTGATTTTTCACGTAATTCCATGAAGCTTCTGAAGTTGAGTCTTGAATGTTTGATATTCTGTTAGCAACAACTCTTTCCCACCTTTGAGGAGATGAACTAAGCCAATGTGAAAGTATTTTTGAGTTTGAATATAAAATAGTCTAATCAATGCAAATATTCTTCCTTAACCCTTTGCGGCATGGTGGGTCAATATATGTCCCACCTAATTAATATTTATTTTCTCAGTTAGCAATTTCCGTTAGAAATTTTCTAATCTTTTAAAAATAATCTATTTTAGTTATTATTTTTCTCAGTAGATGTTACTATTACACCAGGGCTTAAGTTTATAAGCAAAAAATATTCAAAATAGGATCACAAGAGTGATATCCATATATCTCGCATTTTTAAATATTTTAAAAATTTTGGTATACAATTTATGATATGTTTGATTCTTTTTAATATTCAAAGGTATTTTATTTTCAAAAATCTTAATTGGATTCAATATTTTATAACATTAATTTTGCAGTTGAAATAAGTGGGTTAAAATTTGTCCCACCACACACTTGAATTTCCGCTCAATAGATGGCAGCACTCACGATTGTTTTTCTTTTCTTTTTTGCATCTACTTTTTTCGTGATTGCTCCCGCTTTTACATCCGTTGTATGCTCTGATGTGCTAAAATGTCTAGAAAAAAATTAACAACTCAGGAAGCTTTGGATCTTTTTGCTGAATTGCCATCCGATTGCGACTCTGCTTCAGACGTCAGTTCTGATTCAGATGAAATTGAAATCCAAGATAGAATAACTGAGGTTGAAGTTATTGCTGAAGAAGAAAGGGAAGTAGTTATAATTTGTTTCGCTTTTTAAAGACACAGACCCATCTATGCATGTGGCACTGTAAATATGTATCTACCCAAAAATTTAAAAGACAAATTTATATCAAGAGAATATATAGACTTTTCAGTTAGCGATGATTCAATTTATTGCATAAGATGGAAGGATAAAAGATAAGTTTCTATCCTGTCTTGCTTGGAAAAGGCAACTGAAATGAAAGAAATTAATAGAAAAGAACGAGATGGAAAGACAAAAAAAAAAAAAAAAGTACTGTGCCCAAACAGCATTATTTCATACAATAAGAATATGGGATATGTCGACTGATTGATCAACTGAAAGGACTATATGAAATAGACCGCAAAAGCAAGAAAATGTTGGCACATGATTTTTTTTTACTTTTTAGATGCGAGTATAGTAAACACATTTATTCAAGTTTGTTCGCGAACCTGATCATGATGTAAAAACAATGAAAGATTTTCTTCTCTCAGTTACAGAAGGTCTAATGGCACTTGCAGGCAAGAAAGAGCTGAAAAGAAAACTGAAATCCCCAGTTCAAATGAAAACTAAAAACCCGTTCGTACAACCAGAAAAGAGACTAAAAAATGTAAGTAAAACGCCAAAGAGAACGAGCAGGAGAAGATGTGCATATTGCAGCATATCGAAAGAAGAACGACAAACATTTTGGATGTGTGAAACATGTGAAGTGCCTCTATGCTTACAAAAGAATGAAACAACATGTTTTACAAAGTTTCATGAAAAATGACTTTTTTCAATTTTAATCATTTATAAATGTTTTTGAATCAAGTGCCAATTTTAATATTTTATTTAGTATCATATGTACGAGTATCAAATTTTAATCTTAAAATAATATTCAAGAAAATATTTTTTGTTCCTAAAATTTAAAAATATTAAATATATACTATATGCAAAATGCGCATATGCAAAATTTTACAAGTCATGCATATATGCAATAAGTACAAAATGCATTTTAGTGTGTTTATTATGAATATTTTAGAATGCATGCTTTATTTTGTTTATTCATTCCACATATGATTTTTTTTTCCTGCTATACACCAATATAAGACATGTCCTAGTTGCATGGTGAGACAAACGGTATCCCACCTTCCACCGTAAAAAATAAAAGCGCAGAATTTTTTTCAAGCCTTAAAGGCACTTAAATAAGTCCATCTGACTTATTCTAAGGCATTTTTATAAAGATTAAAATATATTTTAAATATGCGTGTCGCAAAGGGTTAAGGATGTTGAAACAACTTTAAAGAGTGCAGAAAGAAGAAGCGCTGCACAGAGTTCGAGCCTTGACAAGACTCGAACTATCTTTCAGGAGCAACGTTTAGGAGTCTTTACAGGAGTAACTTTTGTTTTTTGAAGAAATCAATGAAACGTGGAATATTCCATTTTCGAATATGCTCTTAGATAAAACACTGCAGCATAGGCATGTTCAGACGCATCTCAAAAGCCAATTAACTGAATATTTTTAACAGAACTGTTTTTCATCATGAATCGTGAAATCTTTATTTCAGATAAATGTTGAATTTGAGATTTAAAGAGATTCCATGCTTGGGAAATATCATTAGATAACAAATTATCCCATTAACTATTTTTCTTATATAAATTCTGCATTAAAGTTTTAATTGAATCGCTGTAGGTGATAAAAACCCAAGAGGATCATGAATTTTCGCGATAGTGACAGAAGTTGACGTTTTGTTAAACCACCATCCATAGGTGGGTTTATTCTAATTCTGAATACATCTTCTTTAACATCCAAAATGATTCCTAGAATTGTATGGATTTGACTTTCTTTACTCTGCCAAAGTTCCCTTGGGCTTCTTAGTTCTTGGGGGTAAAAATTCAATGACTGACGGTTCATTAGATACCCATTTTCTTATTGAAAAACCGCCTTTCTTCATTATATTAATCTGTAATGAAAATGCAAATAAAATAATTCGACTTGTTCTTCTCCATATTTGGATCGGCACACTGAAATTCCCTCAATCAAAATTGTATTTGTCAAGAGACTTATCGATAGAATGTTTCCTTGAAACCTTGGCAAGAGACTATTCACTTTGCGCCAAAATCTGCATTTTTCAGATAATTTAGCATCCTGGTGTCACAAGCAAAATAGTCTCACAGGTGCTAAATCTATCATGGAATATCGCTTGCTAGTCCCATCAGCGTTGTGCAGATATGAAAGAAATCTAACCATTAATAGATGAAGGCTCAAGACATCCTTCAAGCTCCAATGTGGTAGAACACCTCAAGAAGCAGAGGAACGTAATTGCTCAACCAGGTAAAAGATTTGTGTCTGGATGGTGTAAATAACGTACCACAATTCCTGCATGACAAAAATGCATCCAAATGTAGAATTCTTGGCTGTACATCAAAACAAGGGTCTTCTGTACCAAACGTAGAGTATATTTATGTGTTTTAAAAATTATTGTGTTGAAGTTTCATACAAAATAATGTGTTGTGTAGGATGAGGTTAGGATTAAAATAGAGGAAGGCAGTGACATTTTTAAAGGTATTTAATGATGAAAGAATAAACATGATTATTGTATGTACAAAATGAAAGGGAGTAGGATAAAAAGTTTGATTCATCATGAAACGAAATTATATCGTCAATCAACATCGTCGAACAGCATAGTTCAGCTGCATCCATCACCGTGTTCTAACCTCATCGGAATGCCCGTCTGTCCATTTCCTCACGCAGCTTGGAGAAGTATCTCGCAGCTGTCGTTGTTGCCAGATTCAGGAAAAGGCGGACGAGTTATAGGAGCGCTTTACCACACGGCCATTCTGCCTTGCCGGGCGTCCTCGCCTGGGGATTGATCTGAAAAGAAAGAAAAAAAACAAAAAGCAGAGAAAGTGAAAAAAATTAATGTCCAGGTGGCGAATGTTAGCTTTGTGCACCACCGGTTCATCTTATCAGCACAGGTTGACATCATAATGGTGTCGTCATGGCGTAGTATTCGTAACAATCAGAGGTATGGACTGTCTCATAAGGACCGAAGAATTTGGGACGAAGTTTAAGTCCAAGTTTCAGTTCAAGTCGAAGATTCAGTCCAAGTGGAAGTTTCAGTTCAGGCTGGATTGGCATTTTGTGTCCAAGTTTGTATTTGCAAGCAGGTTTGCGACGTTTCTTATACTGTCGTATATGTGCGTGCTGTAAACGGAGGAGGTTCCATTGAGCTTCAATGCATAATGCAGCTTTTCCATCGTCATGCTGTATCAGCAATTTCATTGTCTTTGAAGTTCGTTTAAATTTTCTTCGTTTATACTTCCAGGCTTTCTTCTTGCGTTTCTTTGGGCTTGAAGCAGATAAAATGTATGAAACAGTAATTTTGATTCCAAGTATTTCAGCATTCTTTGTTGCCTCAAAAGCTTCAACTGGAATGTCAGAGTCAAGTTGTTTCCTTCGATCATTTGTCTGTTCTTTGGGAATTTCTACACTTTTAGCAGGTGTTTTCTCGTTTGCTTGATCAGCATATGCTTGTTCAAATTGATTCAGTTTATTTTTCGCAGTTTCACAGTATTCTGAACGTTTGGATCATTATTGACATAATCATCATCATTAGCTTCATGACTGTCATCATCATCTTCGTTGTCATCAACATCATCTTCATTGACATGATCTTCATCAACAACAGCAACGTCAACTTGATCAACATCATTAACATCATCTTCATTAGCTTCATGAGTGCCACCATCACCAGCACCATTAGCGTTATGATTGTCGTCATCATCAATATCATGATCTTGATCCATGTCGTCGTCGGCGTCATCACCATCTTCATCAACGTCATCATCATGAGCTCCATGATTGGTATCAGCATCATCTTTGTGATCGTTATCATCCAAATCCAAAGTGTCATCATCTAAATCCAATTCTGAATCGTCATGTGCAGCATCATCATTTTCCTTACTTGTTTTCTTCAACTGATTTTCACTTTCTGTTATTTTCTGAAAATCTTCCATAATAGTGTCACCTTTGTGTGGTTTGTGAGGAGGAATGTTATGTTGAACTTCTTCGAAAATTTCCGATTTTGAGATGTGTGAAATATCAGGTGGAAATGTGTGATCATGAGTAACATTATCAACATTAACAAAAATTTGATCATTATTATTGTTGCATAAATGAATACCATTTTTATCAACTGTAAATCGAGTTTGTTGCAAAAAGTCTATTCCGATAATGGCATCAAGAGGAATCGTATAGTCTTTTACTACATGAATTTTAGCAGGTAAAATAGCATTTCGAATTTGAATGTAAACCTGAAAGAATCCAATACTTTGAACTGTGTCTCGGCCAAGTCCTGAGAATGTAATTCTGGAAGGATGTAATGGTGGAGAACCAATTTTGCGGTATGTTTTCTTCGTAATAAGTGTTACTTGTGATCCAGTGTCATAGAGAGCAGTTAACTGAGTTCCTTTAAGTTGAATATCAACATGCACAGGATTTTTAGAAAAATTTTGGGTGGAAGGTGCATTTACGGTACTATCAGATGTAGAACAATTAGGAGCAGATTCCGTGGTCGAACTACCAGAACGTTCCAAACCACAAGAATAACAAACTGGCTATGTATGTGATGTACGTTTAGTATCAATTTTAACATTGGGAAAGGAGTTTGTAAATTTCTTTGGAGTATTTTGCTTCAAATGTTTTGAATTGTTAAAGAGTTTTTCATAAATCTTCAGTTTTTCTTTAAATTCATGAATGGATTTACAACCGTATAAAATTATTTTGTTGTTTGATGAATCAGGAATACCATGTATCACATACTCAATCAAAGAAGAATCATCCATAGAACCTTTGTGTGGGAGGTCTGTCATAGCTAAAAAATATTCTTGTAAAGTTTCAGATGGTTTCATGTGACGAGATTCCATTATTTTATGTAATTGAAGGCTATTAATTTTATCCGAAAATTCATCTAATAAATGGTGTTTTAATTGTTCCCAATTATTAATTCCACGAATTGATCTAATTAATGTTAAAGCTGGACCTGTAAGACATTTTTTAACAAAAAGTACTTGGTGTACAGGATTCGTGATTGCATAGAGATTAAAAATATCTTCTATGTCAGAAATAAAAGATCCAACGCTGTAATTATAATGCCAGGAAAAGGGTTTGATCAAATCAACAATGTCCTTTAAGCCAAAACATTGAAACGGAACAGTCTGTGTTTGTGAAAGCAATAAATTTCCAAGCGCGCTTTCAAGAGAGATTTTTGCCTGCATTTGTTTACATAACGATTCATCTGGAGTGTGATTAATGGCTGTTTGGGCGACGCTATGCGTCGAGGGTGAACTTTGCACGAAAGCTTCTTCTTCAAGGTCGCTGTAGTCAGTGGAATCTAATTTTAATAACGATACATCAGCAAGATTCGTAAGAATATTGTTAGCACAGTTTTCAATATCAGTGGAAAATTCTAAATGCAGTACGCTATATATGGCAATTAAATCTGTGAGAGAAAATTCTTTGATAGTTTTTTGTTTCGTATCTTCAAAGTTAAATGGTTTGGGAAAACCAGAAAAATTGCGTAACCTAGCACGATTCTGCCGATCACCGTCTGAGCCAAAAACTAAACGATGTAAAAGCTTGATATGCTTTGTACTGGCGGTTTTTAATGACTGTGCAATGTTGGGATAATCGTTAAGTGTAGTCATTATTTATCAGTTTTGTTTTAACCAAATATGAAATTCACAAAATATGTATGTTTCGATTTCATCAAATATTAATTTTCTGGTTTCAGAAATTAGTATACCAAAATATACTCTTAATTTTTCATATTCTTCAAAATAATATTAATTCTTCTTAGTGTATTACACAATAACTATGATGTTAAAACACTCAAAAAATCATAAATGAAATTGTGAACATATGATTCAAACAAATGGTAAAATATGTCGTCAAACAAATCTTCATATAAGACTATGTTAAGAATGAAAAATAGAATTTCACGTTAAGATATGATATCAATATTATTAACTTCAAATAATATTGTACAGTCCTTGGAAAATATAGACATCACAAGAAATAAGAAATTATGCACCAAATTCGAAAACGAAAGTAATTCTTCAAAGTAACTTTTTTAATATATCACAATTCTGTAAATAGTCAGTAATGTATTTCCATCAAAATCAAATACCTTTAGTTTATTCAATTAAACTTCATCAAAACTGTTTAATTAATTATCATCAACATCAAATTCGAAAACGGAAGTGTTAATTCTTCAGAGTAATAATCATTCAAAAATAAAATCAAATGCCAATATTTCAAAATCAAATGCCTTTCGCTTCATCAAATAAACTTCATAAAAAGGCGTCATCAAATATTCATAATAACTTGAAAGAATATTACTTCCTCATTAGCATTACTTCATCAAATAAAATTAGCTCTACTTACGTGCTGATGAATCACAACAACGGGAATCTTGCGATATTATTCCACAGTAGTACATCATT
The DNA here is from genome assembly GCF_044657685.1 of Stegodyphus dumicola. Lineage (NCBI taxonomy): Eukaryota > Metazoa > Arthropoda > Arachnida > Araneae > Eresidae > Stegodyphus > Stegodyphus dumicola. The sequence goes on along the minus strand of NC_140772.1, from coordinate 10,369,293 downwards.
GATAGTTATATTCGGTGGTAGTCTAGGGGATTTAAAAAGTTGAAGAGAAGAACAGATTTTAGTTTAAGGAGGCGAGAGAGTTCGTTGGGCCGAGCCCCCATGTAGGATGAGGTTAGGATTAAAATAGAGGAAGGCAATGACATTTTTAAAGGTATTTAATGATGAAAGAATAAACATGATTATTGTATGTACAAAATGAAAGGGAGTAGGATAAAATGTTTGATTCATCATGAAACGAAATTATATCGTCAATCAACATCGTCGAACAGCATAGTTCAGCTGCATCCATCACCGTGTTCTAACCTCATCGGAATGCCCGTCTGTCCATTTCCTCACGCAGCTTGGAGAAGTATCTCGCCGCTGTCGCTGTTGCCAGATTCAGGAAAAGGCGGACGAGTTATAGGAGCGATTTACCACATTTATGTGTTTTAAAAATAATTGTGTTGAAGTTTCATACAAAATAATGTGTTGCTAAAGATAAAATAATAGTTAAATTCCCTTAAAATATAATAAATTTTATAAATTAGGATGTTGTTGTGAATTTCCTTTGGGTATCACATTTTATTTCATATTTTAATCTAATGGCTGCTTTAAATATTAAAATATATAATTATTAAAATATGAGATTATTTACTTATTTGTATCCAGAGGTACACATATGTGTACCTAAATACTTTGCTCCCCAAATATACATGTACAAAAAAAAAAAAAAGTCTGTTTGTTTTCCATCTATAGACAGAAAGAAAGCATATAAACTTCGATAATATTTTAAAAATAACTTCGGGTATGAAGAACGTAAGTGAGAGTCGTGGTAAATAAAGAGATATTACAGATTGAGCGTTTAAGTCCAAGATGTTTAATTCCGCAAAGGCGACGAAGATTTGTTTATATTTAGCTTTGAAAATCTAAAATTCTATGATTCTACGCTGCCCTGGAAGAGACAGTTGGCCATCTTAAGTAATAATACGTAAATAATTCATAACGTGTCTGTATTTTGTTTCCATCACCGTAGAAATTTGGTAACATTTTATGGCTTCTGTTATTAGTGTATTTGGAATTTTGCCTAAAATTGTTCCATTTTCTGGTTAAATTAGCTGCTTTGATTAGAACTTTTAGCATTAACGGAAGTCATGAAGATATAATAACCTGTTAAATTTGCTAAGCGGTCAATGTTCTTATAACGTGTTTCGTTTATTTCTCAAGTAACTCCTTATCACCATCAATGGTTCGGATCATAACATATTCATAATAAACCAATCAGCTTCGATAAAGGTTTTCCAAGTTCGGCGGCACCAACATCCCTTTTACTCGCATAAAGGAGAAACGCTGAGTAAGTAGTACATGACAATAATTTATGTTACTCTATTTATGACCAATTAGAATAGGTACAATCCACAAATTTAGTTACAGTAGATTTCCGATTAACGGAAAACGGCATCCACGGTTAGCTAAAGTCATAGTTATAAGAACTGAAGTTTAATAAGACGAAGAAAGGAAGATTAATCTACATTATAATTAACAGATAATAATAAATAATACACCCACATTTTACATCAGTGTACTTTGAAAAATAAGTTAATTTTTTACGTAAATTCATCATTCAAGAAAGAAATACCTTTCAAATTAGAAGAGAAAAATTTTGCTTACATTATTTTTATGTTTCGATCGGGTTCTATATGAAATGGAAAATGCAAAGGTACATATTTAATTTAAAGTTTGGATTTTTCCGGATTCAAATGGATAACGAATAACAGGTTTGGGTGGATGATTTAGCAAACACTTACGTATTTTAGGCTATATACTGTTGTAATAACAGCGCAACGACTGCCTTACCATCAAGCTTTACGTGAAATCTTTCTCCTTCGCTTGTCTGGCATTGCACACTGTTCCAAATTTTTCTTTAAGTCGCTATTAACATGCAATATGTGCATGCTGTATTCCGGCTGTCCTGATATGGGTGCTTCTAAGAGCTCTGAAGGTGAACAAATGCATGAGCTGGCCAGTGCAGAAGGCTGATATGGGCACAAATTGTCCTGAAAAAAATTTATAAGAACAAGCTTTAACGTAAACAGTGTAAAAAATGTACGAAGTTTTCGTGTTTGATTCTGTTTATAGTTATGGCATAGTACTCGATGTATGCCTTTGTGGAGAATATTCTAACGAAAAATGGCTCAAGAAAGTGGGGATAACCAGGAAAGCCCTCATGCAGCCAGACCGAGTTACTAGCTTTCAACGACTTTACCGCTCGTTCGCTGGTGGCCTTTCGATTTGATAGGAAAAGAAATTATACGATGTAAAAGAGCAAAACAAAATAAGCAATGTTTTTGTATTAATAATACAGAGGAAAAGAAAAGAAAGACACGAATCTAGGCTTGTGTTTCACCTCAGTTACTTGGTTACTTAGAGTGAAACTTCAAACCAGCAACATTTCAGTTAATTTCATTTGAGCACGTGCGCCCACCTACCTAATGAAATCCATATTTAGCCCTCGAGGAGGGACGTGAAATAGCTTAGTAAATGAAGGGGTCCAAAAATTCACAGCTTGATTTAAGAATCAAACGCACACTTTACATTACGCTTATAAGACCGATTTTGCTGTATGCAGTGGCTGCATGGGCAACTGCAAATAAGACGGAGAGAAGAAAAATAAGTGTGCTACAGAATAAAATACTCAGAGCTATTACAGATACACCGTGGTTTGTGCGAAATCAACAAATTAATGATGACCTGAAAATTCCCTGCATTCATGATCAAATTCTTGTCAATGCGCATACTTTCTTTGCAAATATTCAAAACTCACCATACAGCCCCATTAAAGCACTTCCAAACTATGATTCTACCTAAGAAAGTATCGTGGAAAGACCGCGATCTATCCACTACAATCCAAAGTGGTGGTTGTGTACATACTCTAAATATTTTTGCCATATCTACTAGTATTTAACCAAGAATTGTGCTTTGTGTTTATCTAGTATCAACTGTTTTTTTGTGTCACTTTGGACTTTGTGTTTACCCAGAGTGGAACTGTTTTTGACAAAGCCTTAAGACTTGTGTTTCTTCATAAAATTTTTTAATTACTATATTTTTTAATTACATTACGTGAATAGTTCCTATCATTAAGATTGCGTTATCGTCTGTTGTAACTGCTGTTTTTAAACTCATTTTATATTTTGGCATTTTTGGTAGAAATTTTGCTTCATTTGTATAATTTGTAATGGGAATTTTTAACTCGTTCCTCAAAAAGCGAAGTTAATCTTCAAATGGAAGAGAAACCAGCGAAATCTGAATCTTTTTTTTACACCAAATAATGTAATAGTAATCCTTCGAAGGATCACGAAGGCTGTAGAGTAAAGACCGCTTTTTGTTGCCCGATAAGCTGCCCATAGAAGATATTAGAACCCTGAAAAAACTTTCAAATGCCTTGGCATCTGTAGAATTTTGTACAAGCACTTGAAATATTACAAACTATTATTGTATCACTACAGAACACAAATAAAAAAAATTTAAATTGTTATCAAATTTTACTGTAATTAAAAGAAATAAAAATAAATGTTCACTTAATATTAAAAATTAAGGAAAACCGCCTAGGTGGTGCGATATTTTTGTAAAAAACAGTGTATCAATCTAGATGATAAACAGAAAAAAATAGATCTGGAGGAAAATACACATCAGGGGGAGTCTGGTCTCCATATATTTCTCTGGATGGTTTGTCGTCACTGGCAGCTGCTTACACCAGCTGTGTTGTGAACAGATTATTATGAACATAGATCATATTATATGATTGGCAATATCCTAGAATGAAAAACATACGTAATATATATATATTTTCATTATAAAGACTGTGTCAGTCACTTTAGACAGTTCTTCAAGACCCTATTCCCTACCTTCAAATAGAAGAATCCATCGAAACTCCTAATTTAATTAAATAAACTCTAATAGAGTGACAACAGTTTTTAACTTAAAATACAAATTGATTTAGATGTTAAATTAATTGATTTAGATGTTGAAACTTCGAGAACGTTCAAGAAATAAGGTAAAAGTGGAGACACCATTGTCCTCCTGTACTGCATGTTTGCTAATCAGATGAAAAGCGACGAGAGATAAAAGTCATACCGTGCAAAAAAGAAAAAATATAATATAAAATATAAAAAAGAAATTCAGCAGTCAAAATTAGATTACGAAGTTGCGATCTTTAAGCACATGAGAAGGAAAAGATCCGATCCAATCATCTTGTGGAATGATTTGGTAACTAAGAACTTCTGAAAAATTTGCATCATTACAGCAAGTCCAGTTTTGAAGAAACGCTTGCTTAGTTATTATGTATTCCACATAAATAATCGGTCGAGTTTCAAGTCATCGTTTATCAGTTCGTTTCTCTAATATTATTTTTCTGTGCTACATGACTTTTGTGGATTTCTGCATTTGAGTCCGACAGACAGGCTGCACAAACATACATAGAAGTGGCCTTTTAATACGTAGATGTAGTATTGACTTTTTTTTGAAGAACCGTGCAAACAATTTCTCTAGTACTGTAGAAAGATGGCTGAAGATGGCAATCTTATGATGTATGAATAATTCTCTAACTGAAATGTGAGCATAAATATTAAAGTACGTTGCACATTATCTATCGAGCGATAACAACAACAACAACAACAAAAAAAAAAAAAAAAAAAAAAAGGAAAAGAGAAAAAAAAGAGCATTTTCGTCGCACTACAGATTACCATAGATATTTTAATAACTATACCAGATTTTTCGAAAGAAATTTTAATTTATTAAAATGAATAACACATGCAGGATATGTATTTCACTGATTAATATTTAACGAAAGAGAAACAAACATACGCTGTTTACTGAAAGAAAAGCTGGGTAAATTTGTTCTTTGAGTTTTAAGTCAAAATATACATTTTCAGATTGAGTGAAACATATGAAAACGAATTTTAGAAACAAGCTTTGATTCGAAGAAATAATGGTATTTAAAATGAAATATAAACCAACACTAAATGCTTAGCAAATTTTATTGTCAAATTACTGACCACCAATTCTTTCGTCACATTCTGTAGTATAAAATTTTGGAAATCGCTTCTCTTACAGTAAAATCTGGTAATGTACAGGAATTTTCATTAATATAACTGCATTGTCTCCTTGAGGCAAAGTGGTGGCTTTAAAGTATATGTTAGATATTTGTTGTTTAGATTTTACTTCGCTGCCCAATGCGTTTCTGGTTTTTTTCGGAACTTTGATTTGTGTTATAAGTGAAGACACTACACTTAACTTAGAGTTTGGAGACAGTTTAAGAAAATTTAAAAACTCATCTCGACTTTTCTGCCCTCTAAAAAATAGGTGTGCTTAAACCAACATGGAGTTTCAATTGACATACAACTAGCAATTCAAGAGTTTTGGAAGCCTTTTACGAAAAATGAAGTTAAGCTAGACATAAAACAGAGCTTCGTTTCATTCAGGAATTTATTTAATGCTAAATGGAGTGATTAATCAATAAATTCTCTTTTATAGCACTACAGATTATTATTCAACTCTTCCAAGTATAAATTGGGATTTGAAATAGAATTTTATATATTTACTTTGCGTGCCAAATTTACCATTTTATTTGAGAAATGCTAATTTTTATTGAAATGATGATTGGCAATGCCAAGAATCTTCAATAGTATTCAAATTTTCTAGACTAGCACTTCAAATAAAGCTAAAAGCAAGCATATATATTTTACACAAAATTTACCTCTCGACATCACTTTCAACATCAAATATTCTCGAAATCTTTAACCAGGGGAGAAAATGTCTCATATGCCAAAAAATAATAGCTTAGATTTCAGAGTATTTCATTTGCTGTAGAAAGACACGGTTTTATTTTTTGAAATAAATCAAACGGTTAGTCGGAATATTTAAGTAACTGTGCTAGCAATGGCTGTGTATACAAAAGGAATTAAACGAATGTTTAATTCATTTTATATACTTACTTAATAATAGCAAATTATTTAATTTAACATTTTTTGTAATGAGTGAAAACTAAATATAACTACAAAAATACTAAAACAAATAGAAATGAAACCGTATTTTTCCAGTTCCAATACGAATAATGTCCGAGTTAGGACTAATTTCTTTCAATTAAGTGATAATTTTAATTTCTTTGGTGTGTAATAGTTATGAACAATTAAATTCTTCAGTTTTTGGACAGTTTAATATATTTTGACTCGCAAGACATTAAAAATAGCAATACAGTATAACAGTTTTCTTCAAATATATAAGTAATCACGAATTAAAAATTACATTTATGGCATAACATTACTTTTTAGAACTTTGAGACATTTGCGTAATTAAAATGGGTCTTTCATTTGGAGCATTTAACAAGGTTCAATATTTGAAGTCGAAGCTTTATCACTTGTACACTATACAGAAATAACTAGTTCAGTGTCGTGTTGCCAGACTCTTAACAGCTGCTCAACTATATATTATCAAAACGGACATTAATTTAGATTACAGCTCCGCTATATTGTAAGTTAATAATTGTGAATTGTAAGATCATGGATCAAATGAGCCCAGTTTCCTATACAGGGTGATTCTAAATTGTTACAAATTAAGAATAATATTACCAATTAAGTGAATATTATCAACTTACTCCAACTTCCGCTGAATGCCGAGATTAGCATGAAACGTTCATGCTGTGTTCCGGCAGTCAGAACTTCGTGTCCCATAGAAGGGTGCTTCAAGTAGAATGAGCGCAGAATAGTATGTCCAGGAGGGCAGGATAGAAGATGTCAAAGGGGAAAAATTGATACTTTAATTGGACTGGATTATTTAATTATGGCAAAGCACACGAGGGCTATTTGCCTAAAGGGTGGGATGCCTTCGTGGAGGACTTTCTAAGCGAACTGGCTCGTATACACGTTACACATGGGGAAAACCACGAAAACGCCCATGCAGCCAGCTCGTTCGCAAGATTCGAACCTCGGACCGAACTACCAGTGTTCAGAGTCTTTACTACTCGGCCTCTGGTGGGCTTGAAACTTTGATATCAAGGTATTCAGCCATTGATTAGATTATTAACTTGTTGCGATCGTTTACGAGGTTGACATCTATCTTGCAAATCAAAGCTGTGTATTTGAGTGTTTGCCTTCAAAGTGAGCACGAAGTAACACTGGAAAGCCAAGTTTTCGGTTTTATCCTTTTTTTGTGCACTCTCTGTGAGTTTTTCATTAAATTTACTGAGCACCTTTTGGTCCCATTCTTTCGCTTTTCCAATACTGTTTTTTTTTTCCCTTTGAGAACACACAGACACCCCGTACACCACATATGTACAACACGGGGCTTACAGAAGTAAGTTAATTAGAACATTAAAGGTTACATGTATAAATAAACATTAAAAATTACATGCATAAATAAAGCGAACAAAAGCAGAGAACAGCAGTCTGGACTTCACGAAAACAGATCAGTTCACTGGCCAAGTCACTCCGAACATTTTCAAATCGTTCTGTAAGCATAATCTAGGGCCATCAAATGTAGGGCACGAGAAAATCGAATGCTCCACATCCTGAGGAACTCTTTTTGAACATTCACATAAATTGTTTGATCGTAGATTAAAACGAAACATATAACTTGCAAATTTACCGTGACCAGATAAAAACTGAGACACTTTAAAATTTAACGAGAGGAAAGACTCGGAATTCAGTCTATGGTAAATAGAAGGAAGGAACCTTTTGGTGATTTCAGCATTACAAGATGAAATGTATTCCTCATTACACATAGCTAAAAGCTTTTTATAATGAAAGGACTTCCAATAGCTCTTTGGAATGCTAATGTTGATATCAATGTGTAAGTTTAAGGCATCTTTAGCTAAGAAATCAGCTCTTTCATTTCCGTAGAAACCATGATGAGCACGCATATAAGCAAAGCAGATATCAATACCTCTAATTCTAAGTGAACTAACAGTTACTAGGGTTTCGATAACTAATTTATCGCAGCTGGTAATACTGTTCAAAAGTTGAAGAGAAGAAAGAGAATCAGAACAAATAAGGTACTTTGAGGATGTTGTCCCATGATCCTGAATCATTTGACGGCAAGATAAATGCACAGAAGTTCTGCTTGAAAAACTATACTTTCATTCCGTATACGGTGAATTCCGTATTCCGTATTCCAATACTGTTGTAAGATCAGGTTGGAATTCCAATATTCCTCTTTTCTGCCTCTCAGAGCGGAATGCGACCCAAAGTTATATGGTAATTATTGCTCATCTGGATGAGTACTATAATCCCTTCTAATTTGTAAACACTATTTAGAATCACCCTGTATAATCAGACAGACAAAAGGTAGATTAGTGTTTCTAATGAAATGCAAAATTTTACAAGCAGCTCATTTATCCTATATATTAAAACAAAATGGAAAACTTTATATACGATTACCCGATCATATCATATTATGTAAATGATTCATGATGTGTTATCGCTCTTAAGAGCAATGTGTGTGTTTAGAAGAATGTGTCAAATTCAGCTCTCTGTGCCTTAGACATGGAGATGCAGGGGTCTAAATCAGATTTCTGAAATTTAAGATGTACTTTTTACATGAAGTCAGTGAGAACAAAGGCATTTTAGAATACCATAGTCAACCGCATTACTAGTTTTTCTGACTTGCAATTTAACTATAAAGCCTATATTTTAATAAGTGGATGATCACTCACATAAATTGATTTCTATTTCCACTTTACAGCTGTGCATAGCTTCTCTTTTTATCTTATATTGTAGGCATCAAGGCATTCATCTTAAAATCGAAGAGCTACGGTAATTATCCTTAATGATAGAAATTTGAAAACAATTATACGCCCGTTGCAGTGGGAAAACTATTAGTATAGAAATTGTAGGTACTAAATTAAGTTTAATTTTTTCTGAAAGCACATCCTTAATTTTGATTCCATTTCTTGTGAGGTCATCTGGTAACGTTTACCAGCTGAATCAGATCTGATTTTAACTGTCTATTGTATAACAGTGTTTAGATTGTATAACAGTTCTTGAAATGTCAAAAGTGGGAGATGATTACGCTTTAATGAAAGCCGCTAATCTTTCGAATAAGACATGAATTCGTTTTAAGGGGGAAAATGTTAAGGGAAAAAGGATTCTAACCATGAAAACAAAATTATGATTGAGAGTCATTTTCATTAAAACTAAAATGTTACAGCAAACGGAAAACAGCATTTCTTATTTGCTTTAAGACTATTAATTTTATGTAGACTTCATTGCGTTACACTCTTTCCACGAGAACTTTTGATGGCAAAGTGTTACTCTATGTGGCATAAATTTCTTTGCATGTCATAAATGCATTACTCAGCAATGCACCCGCTCTCATACTAAAATAAGTTAGGCAGAGCTCCAAATGCTTGGACTTCAAATATCCAAAACACATGTTATCAACAGATTTTTTTTTTTCTATTTCTGTATCAAGTGAAAGAAGAATGTTGAAATTATTTTTCAATTTTTTTTTTTACTTGATTGTAGAATTTGTACTACTTGATTGCAGATTACTCGCTAGAACTACTGATATTATTTAAATCGTCTTAGAAATATCAGAGTTTGAGCACATTTTCTCAAGTGTGCACAGTCCTCGTGTGCCTTATGAAAACTAGCCTGATAGGTTGACCACATATTTTAGTCTCTGTGGGTTGAAGCAATAATAATTATTTCTCGTTATTTGGTTTTGGTTCAATTATTACGTAACATAATACGTGTTCATATTCGAATAATGTGTTAACTCAATCCCTGATCGCCCGAGTTACTTCGTGTTGAGAGGACTATCACGCAGTGTTTGGCCCGAGTTAACTCGTTGTCCTCAAGCGCTTAACATGAAATTAGCATGAACGCTAAAAGTAAATACCCACAGCTTTTACTGCAAAGCAAATGTTCCTCCCACCATCAAAGCATCCTCTAGCAATTAGAGATACAGAAGCACTAAGGAAGGAATTTCTTATTCTATTTTCTTATTCCAGTTTCAGTGGTCGAACAGAGAAGCCAAATCCTGGCATTAAAATGTTCGCCATTTGTAATTGAAATGTTAATGAAGCCCGACATTGAGTATTAAACTAACATATCGAATTTCAGAGTTCATTTCTTGGTTTAGTTAGGTACAATTGAGTTTGTTTTACAATGAGCTTTATTAAAATAGGCTTTCTCGATATATATATGGAGTACTTTTCACTAATTCATAGTGTAATAAAATTGTGTAAGAAATCCAGAGGAAGGTTTTTAAAGAAGTCCCAGTTTTAGTTTTTCGGAGAGCAAATATTTTCAATTAATTCTTTGGGAGAGGGACCTAACACTTCAATTTGTAACGAAAATGAATGAAAACATTTTTCTTTCATTGAAGTCTTTCATTGAAGAACAAAGTGCCTCTATATTCTTCTTATGCTTACGATGCTTTATAAGTTGACACCGCAGGTTTGCGTTTAACACAATGGATTTTCTACAAAACGAAATTCATTTCTTTGAGCTTTCATTTTAAGGAGTTCAACAAACATGCTTATTCTATGCAATTTCTGTAGCCACGCAAGAAGTACTTGTTTTGAAATATGTAGTCAAATAACAGTCAGTTATTTTCTGTAACTTTACAGTGTACGTCACATTATATTTAAGCTGATAATTTAGCTTTTAAATTATATTGTCACTCTTTGTTAAGTATAAAGTTTCGTATTTTTTACCCTGTTAATAATTCTTTTAAATATTAATATTGCTGCCTGACTGTCTGTTAAGAGACATCTTTACTCCTTTGCTGTCGTTGACTAGCTAAACTTCTGTAATGCGCATGCGAAAATAATTTTTTTCCTTAGTGATTTGATGGCATTTGATTTGCACTTCTGATGGTGTGTGTGTGATTATGGCAAAGCCTCGAGGGCTATCTGCCTAAAGGGAGAGATGCCTTCGTGGAGGACTTTCTAAGGGAAACTGGCTCGTATACACGTTACACATGGGGAAAACCACGAAAACGCCCATGCAGCCAGCCCGTTCGCGGGATTCGAACCTCGGACCGAACTACCAATGTTCAACGACTTTACCGCTCGGCCGCTGGTGGGCCGCACTTCTAATGGCTGCTAACTGAGTGGTTATATTAATAATAAATGAAATTAAAATTTCAAAAATATTTAGTTTTCGTTATTTCCTAGTTTCAGTCCAAAACAATTGAAAAGAGACGAAATCTTAAAAGAGAATGTTATAAAGCAGTTCACCTTATTAATAATTTTGGAAGTTCTTTAAACATTTTTTTTTCAAAGCTCTTTCCGAAAATGAGATGGCGAAACACTTTAGGTTACTGAGTATTTCTGTATTCTTTGAGACAGATAAACCTCCAGTCGTTAGTCCTAAGTGTTTTTACTTCAGTAATAAAATTCGTTTCTCTAATCCACATTTCTCTTGTTTCCTACACCGCCTAAGTCTCTTACTTGCTATATTTTAAAATGTTTGCAAATGTAATACTCGAGTTAACATTAAAAATTTTCCATTACTTATAGCTTGCAACTGTGACCAAAACTCTGGTCGTCCGTCTGCATTATAATTAAAACGCTTCAGAGGAGAAAAAAATTACTGCTTTTATTTTAGCTATAAAAAGATTAATATTAGCATATCGAATTTTGCATTTGCTTTTTTTCTCTAATTTTAAATTTATGATTCACATAAGCTCTTTTTCTCTCTTTTAGATTTGTTCAGGTTATGAAACTTAACGTAAAAACTCTCACAAGAAGACATGCTGCGCGTTAGCTTATGTAGTCTGATTTGACGAACGTGAATTGTGGAGATTAATGTTCATTCATAAATATAGCGAAAGATTATAAACCTAAAATTCTAGTATAATTCACATTTCGTTATTCTCCTTTTTAAGGTTTCATAGTTTCAGTGGTCGAACAGAGAAGCCAAATCCTGGCATTAAAATGTTCGCCATTTGTAATTGAAATGTTAATGAAGCCCGACATTGAGTATTAAACTAACATCGAATTTCAGAGTTCATTTCTTGGTTTAGTTAGGTACAATTGAGTTTGTTTTACAATGAGCTTTATTAAAATAGGCTTTCTCGATATATATATGGAGTACTTTTCACTAATTCATAGTGTAATAAAATTGTGTAAGAAATCCAGAGGAAGGTTTTTAAAGAAGTCCCAGTTTTAGTTTTTCGGAGAGCAAATATTTTCAATTAATTCTTTGGGAGAGGGACCTAACACTTCAATTTGTAACGAAAATGAATGAAAACATTTTTCCGTGTTGTCAGTATTTATTATATCCTAATTACGTACAAAAGTTACTTTTATATCTGGGAAGAGGCATAAAAATTCTAGTCGATCTGTTGTTCCCTCTCACATCCGCATGAATGTTTGATCCGCAAAAAATGGGTTCTCATTTAGCCACATTGATAAGAATGTGTGTTTAATGACAGCAAGGAGAAAGATTCAAATCACGAGTTTTTTGAATTATTTCCTAATAATAATTAATAAAGATAATAATAATTATTACAGTAATGGCAACAAAATATTGTTTTATTTAAAGACAGTTTCAATAAAGTGAGATTTCAAGTCTGCATTTCAGAAAAAATAAATTTGAGAATGGAATTGCATAATGCATTTGCAAAATAAAGAATACTTCTAATGTTGAAATTCATTCTCTCAATATGGTTTAAGAGAAATTAGTTAAATAACGTTTAAACATTTTACATTTTCTAGAATCTTTGCAAATCAAATCATGTTTCAAAAGAGGAGGACAGTTTAAGATTCAAAGGACAGTTAAAGAAGTACAAGCTTCTTTTAATATTTCAAATGCACAGTAACCTATAGGAGATACATCAGGGAACTTGATTGGGATGGATTTAGAGGTATGGCTTGGAGCCTTGTCCTGAGGAAACTTAACAGAGTGAAGATTATTTGGATAAGGAGATGGAATTCCTTCTTTAAAAATAGGTGCTAAAACATATTTCTGATAGTAATTCGAATTAATTTCGTCTTTTTTTCTACTTTCCTTATTTTGGTTTTCTACTATAAGAGAATCCAGTAATAATATACCTTTAAAAAAACTTCCGATGCTTTCTCTGAACCCATATTTTCAGTATTTTTCTCCTCGTTTTCGGTAGTAAATGGATCTCCTTTTATTGCAAGCAGATAAGTATATCCACGCCTTATCAATAGTAATTATATATTTTCCTTTTTCACCTAACAAATAATTTTCATACAGAAATTTGCACATTGCCTTACGCTGAGAAACATGTTTCGGCGTTAGGCGCTGAACATCATGTTTTATTGCTTGTTTGTTTGTTTGTTTTGTTTTCATTAGCTTTAAATCAGATTTTATAATTTTGTTCACAGTTCCTACAGAGATATTTAAAGATTTTTCAATAGTTCTTTGGGAGTGGGAGCTAGATTTTCCTTTAAAACATGAGATACGACTGTAGATTTAATAAGAGTGGAATACACCATAAGTGTGGTATGGTATTGATCGGTATGGCATTTTTTCCTTTTTTCCCAGTCAGATGTAAACTTTGACGTTTCATATCAATTATGTAGAAATAGTGAAACCATGTTTTTCACATCTTTTTTAATAATTGAATAAGAGTATTTCTCTTCTTACAGCGTGAAAATATATTTGATGATATATATATATATATATATATATATATATTTGATCCATCGTTTATTTTCAACGACATTTTAACCCTCCAGTCGGCAAGGCCGTATATATGCGTTCGAAAATAATGGCTCTCATAGCGGCAAGGCAGCATATATGCGTCCAAATATTTTGGTCCTCATGGCGGCAAGGCAGCATATATACGTAAACTTAAATTTTGGCCCGAAACGGCAAAGCAGCATATATACGGCCTGTCTCAGAGTGCTCTCCCCTCTCTGCTCTTAATGTAAACTGACAGGTGATAATTTTTCTCTGCGGGAGGTAATTGAGGAGAGGAAACTATCTATTCGCTAGGGGCAAATGGGTTTTATCGTTAGGTTTTGAATAACAGCTCGGAATAAATAGCTCGTTCAAAACTTCCAGCGGTTCTGTGCTTATACCAGCTATAGTAAACTTAAATGTTTATGTTTGTAAAGAGAATTTTCATTTTCCAGCCTAATTATTCTCCAAATTTTAGATGCAGTTTGGCAAAATGTAATTGGAATTAAAATTAAAATTGCAAGAAACTGCAACAATATTTTGAAATATGTGATTTCAATTATATTGCAATTGTAATTAGCTTCGCAATTACAATTAGAAAGTAAGTACTTTTTAAATGCAACAATAATGTATGTAATTGCATTTTAATTCTTAAGTCTTACAATTACAATGCAATGATAATCATAAAAATTATAATTATATAATCTAATTACAATTACAAATTTTATTGCATCTAATCACAACTACGGTAATATTAGCTAATTACAACGTAATTTTAACTGCAATTGCAGTAGGTAATTATAACTACGTAATTAGGAAAGTAATTGTCTCTGATAATTAGAATTACTTAACATAGTGAAATTATGATCATAACTGTAATTCTAAGTGTAGTATGCAATTGTAATAAAATTATGCAATTACTAAGTAGTTATAGTTAAAAAGTAGCTGTTTTTTTAATTACAATTACAATTTACGTAATTTCATTTAAATTACAATTACTCTATATTTGTGAAATCCAATTTCATATTCAATGCAACTGCAAACATATAATCTAATTACAATTACACTGTCATTGTAACTCCAGTAAGTAATTATAATAATGTAATTAGGATAGCAATTGTTTCTGATAAAAGCAGTTACGTAGCCCAGGAAAATCATGATCTTAATTGCAAATGTAATTGCAGAATGCAATTGAAAACACATAGTAATTGGAATAATATTATGCAATTATCTTGTAATTACAATGTAACAATTTTTAATTATATATACAATTTACTCAAATGCATTTAAATTATAATTGCATTTTAATTGTGAAATCTAATTGAGTAAACGGTATAACTGTAATTATATTATCTAATAAAAATTACAATGCAATTGTAATGACCTCTTAATTAAAATTGCGCAGCAGATGATTGTAACTATTTAATCAGAAAAACAATTGTCCCTTATAATTTCAGTGACATAGGCTAAGGAAATCGTGATAATATTTGAAAATTACAGTCAGTAATATTATATTCGAAATGTTTCTGCATTTTGGATAATGAGTTTTTAAATAATACAACGGGATAATCACCTATGAGAAAAATATTAATATTTTCTGTCATGTCAATATGAATCATCTTACATATATTGTAGTTTGTGGTACCAGCATAAACAGGAGTTTATTTAAAGGAAATATTTTATATAGACCGAAATGCACATAACGTTAGTAAGCAAATATGTATGTTTATGATCTTCGATATACATGTGAACTTAAATTACAAGATTAAGGGAAAGCAAGCAAAGAGTTTATGCCAATGCAAAGGGATGTTTCCGCAAAGGATATGTTACGGGACGCTTGTCCAACCTATTGCTTTAGCTGGTAAAAAAGGATTCTGATCAGCAATCAGTATGCTTAATTGCTGTGTGTATTAGACATTTTACTAAATCCATTTATTATGAATTACCGCACAGACAGTAAAGCAGTTCGTGACTCTGGTTGCCGTACCGAAGAGCCTGGGTTCGAATCCCGGATAGGGCATGAATGTAATTTGTTCGTCCTCTTCATAGGTGGCAACGGTGGCCAACGTATTAGTTCCCTCCCTAATAATATGACCGGCCTTAGTAGTGATCAATGTCTATAAACGGCTACTCCCTGCCATTGGAAAAAAAAATTACGAATTGGTCTTTTATTCAACATAACACACATTTTCCATAAATAGTTAAAATGCATTATTCAATTACAAGTGAAAGTACTTGCATGAACTATTTTCCATCATTGTTTCACGTAAGAACAAATAAAAGTACAATTTTCTTGTGCACCTGTGATTGTCATATTATTTGGATTACGGTAAAGACTGCAAAGATGCTTCTATGGAGGACTTTCTAAGGGAAACTGGCTCATGTTCACATCATCCGTTAATAAAAGCAGGAAAAGATCTTTATTTAATTGAATGCAACGAAACGTTTAAGAAGAATGATGTACTCATAGAGAACTTTCTAAAATAAAATGATTTGTATTCATGTTACAGATAAGGAAATCCACGAAGCTATCTAAACATTTAGATTGTTTGCCAAAATGGGCATCCGATTTGAACTTGTAGTATTCAAAAGACGACTTATTACTCTGCTGAGCAAAAAATCTAATTGCTTTTGAAGTTATATTGTAATTCGAACAATCATTGTATTACAATTATTATTTTTTTTTCCCCCCAATGGCAGATTGGGAACAGTTACAGTGCAACACAGTCCATTGGTCTATACAAGGCCAGAAGTTGCAGTCACTTTATTATGGAGGCATCTAATATGTGGGCCACCATCGCCTCCTATGAAAGGACGAACAGTTAAAGCCATGCCTTCTCCGGGATTCGAACCCAGCCCTTCGGTATCGCAGTCTGGCTTCCCTAACCACTATACCATCTGGGCGGCACAATTACAGTTATAACAGCATTAGTTGTAGTTTTAACTACAAAGTAACTACAATGAATTACCAGCTTTTCTCAGTCAATAAAAGATAGCTTAAACTTTAAAGATAAATGGAAGGTCTTATAATTTGTCGAATGGCAATATTCTAAGAAAGTGTAGTCTCCAGGATGGTCGAAGTTTAATTACAGTCTTACATTTCGCATACTCGCAGCACTTGCCCAAAGGCTGTTCCAAGATTATTTCTGTTCACCTCATCCATTAATTTTGGAGACAGAATCATGTCTAGAGACATTTTTTTCTGAGGACACATTTTATATAATAGAAAAAAAAATAATAATAATGCGTCTCCCTCAAGGTGCAACGAGTACTGATAAATTTAATTGAAATTACAATTACAATTGTAGTTAATACAAATACAATGTTACTTTAACGGTTAGAATTACATTATAGTTCCTAATGGCAAAAATATCAAATGAGTGTTATAGATTAGTATACTTATCACAATATTAAACTTTTAATACCGTTTTATTTTATTTAGCTTATCACAATATTGAGCTTTTTAACACCGTCGGTACTGAAAAAATGTTTTACTACTGTCATGAAATGTATATTCGATAATAGTTTCTCATTGATGTTTTTCTTATATATTTTTCTGCATAATTCATAAATGTTTGCAATGGAAATAATTCTGAGGCTTTTATAATACTTCTAAATTTTCATGAAATAAAGTTCCATTAAGGTTTACTTGAAGGAGACTCTCAATGCAAGCACTCGAAAGAAGTTATGCTACATTTACATATTATGAAATGGTTGAATGTACAGTATTTACTTGTAACAGCGGTGCTCAATATATCGCGTTTTCTGAAAGAATGCATATGTTGCCTAAAATCGAATTTAAATCACTATAATCAGAATAATTGGCTAAAGTATTAAATTGTAATTTTTACAGCGTCAATCGAATTAGTGGATTTTATTGAAGATAAAAATGTGTTGATATTGACAAGCTATATTAGTTTTTGTACTATAATGAATGCTAGCTAGTAGCTATATGAATATAATGAATGTACTATAATGAATGCTACCTAGTAGCTACTCTAGCTAATAGCTAGAGTAAAACTCAGGATATGGTAACATTAAATAAATAAATAAATAAAATTAAAAAAAAAAAAAAAGAAGAAGAAGAAGCAGAAAACAAAAGCGAAAAGGAACTGAATACATTCCGAAAGAGAAGGCTTACTATGGTGAAACATTAGAAACGTGTAGACAAAGTGTTAATACTTATATGTGAGAAAATACTAAGGACAAATTAAAATACATCATAACTACGTTTGGTGCTTTCTATATTATTTGTATCAATATTAATATAAGTACCCAAAAAATACTTAAAAAATAGGTATTTTCGAAAATTTAAAGGAACAAAATTGCAGTCTGAAAATTTATAGCAGCGGAACTTTTGAAGTAATTTGATGCCTTCTGAAGGTCGCCATGAACATAACAATTTATAACTGTCAGCTTTTACAACTTGGAATCAGATAAACTCTATTGTTTGGTAAACCGGACTGTCTAGTAATGTTTTCGGTACTGTCTAGTTTCCGGGAATGGCGATGTATGCAAGCTTTTTCCTCTTTCTGCCCTAAGAATAAACAGCTCATAGGGGAATTCTGAACGGAAAGCAAATCATCACTTACGGATAGAAGAATGTTCTAAGAACTACGGGATAAATTTATAATGGGAATAAAAGAATGAAAGAAATCGGAAACTCTTTTCTAGTAATCATTTTACTCCTCGAAAGTTGGTTTCAGTATCACCTTTTTAAGGAAATAACACATGAAATGGATTTCAGAAACTGAATCTCGAAATCATCAATAACTATCCAATATTCTGCATTTGTAAATATTTATTTAATTTGCATTTCAACCAAATGTTGAAAACAAAGCGGAAAAAAATCTCCTTGCAAAAGGAGAAAAAAAAAAGATTCCCATTCTTTTACAGTGATATTCCATTAAATTATATCAGAAAATCATATCACTGTTGGATGCAATAAATACTAATTTCAGACATGTTACCTGTTTATGTTGTTAACTCTCTTTTGCAACTGAACACTGGTAGTTTTGCCTAAGTTTGAATTCCGGCGAATGCGTTCGTTGCTTGGTATTTTGGTGAATTTTAGGTTGAATATACCAAACCAGTTTCCCTGAAAATGTCATCTACAAACGCATCCTTTTCCTCAAGCAGGTGCCCATCGTATGCTGCCTGACGAATATGCAAGAATTTTTCTTCTTTTACACAGCTTTCATAATCACATATTACCCACCAGCGGCCGAGCGTAAAGACGCTGAACACTGGTAGTTCGGTCCGTGGTTCGAATCCCGCGAACGGGCTGGCTGCATGGTCGTTTTCGTGGTTTTCCCCATGTGTAACGTGTATACGAGCCAGTTTCCCTTAGAAAAACCTCCACGAATGCATCCCTCCATTTAGGCAGATAACTCTCGTGTGCTTTGCCTTGAATAGTACCATACCAATAATACCATAATCACATATTATATTATTGAACATTTTTAATTTGCAAAACTATAAGTTATGGAAAACTCTATGACATATTTATTTAGATTAATAAAAAGATAATTAAATGCGTCATCGGCATCATTTTGTTAGTAATATCATTATATAATCTATTGTACTTTTTTTTTTTTTTTTTTTTAGTGTACTGGGGAATCAAAGAAAATTTCTCAAAAGTATCATCATGTTTTCGTAAACTAATATATAGTGTTAAATTATTATATTAAATTTCGGTTTATTATAGCAGAAATCGTAAATAGCTGCATTATGTATAGCTCTTGCTTCACTGAGCTTTCGGAAGTTAATCTGCGTCCATCCGCATAATCGAGAAGCAGGTCGATTTGTTTCTCAGTGCAATCGCTGTGGGATCTTAATTCTACTGACCGATGTTCTATAAATTTAAAATATTTTGCCCTGCCTAAATTCTGTAGCTCTCTACATTCTAAAACTTTTGCCGTTGTCAAGTGCCAAATTCTTAGAATTTCGCCATCCCTAAATTTTCTTGTTAGATGCCTCTTTAAATTCTAAGAATTTTTCAGCCATTAATCTGCCTCCTGGCCAGACGTGTTTTTCGATGCCACATATGTCACTGAAAAAGGTTGAAAAATCGGAATTTTAAAAGCAAACTTCCTACTTTTCATCAAATAAATTTTATCGATTAGCAGTGCTATGGAAGCATTAAAACATTTATGTAATAAATACACAAATACTTCAGAAACATTTTTTTCTCTCTACTGAAGAAAGGCCTGTCTCTGACTACCTGCGAATTTGATTAAGTTTTATCCAAAATCTACGTCAAAGCGTTTCTTTTTGGCCTAATGTTAAATTTTACATTGGCATGTTCCTGTCCCTGCTTGATGTTGACAAGATTTATTCAAAACTGACTGTTCTTATTTTTTATTTTAAAACAAACAATTTAAATGGAAATCCTCAGCTTGCTTTTATTTATTTAACTAATAACATTTGATAATGTGAATTGAGATCTCTAAGTAATTTGCGTATTTGAAAACAAAAAAATTTTAAACACCAATTTTGAAGCTTTTGTTTTGGTTTGCTTTATTTTTCCTTCAAAGCAAGGGAGAGCTATCTGCCTAAAGGGAGGAATGCCTCCGTGGAGGACATTCTAAGAAAAACTTACTCGCGCTCACATTATGCACAGAGAAAACCACAAAAATTCCACTTTGAAAGGTAAAAGTGTCTAATTTTTTAGAGCGCGATTTTCCTAACAATGAATTTTAGCAATTTAATACAAGTGCTATATTTAATTAAGAATTAAAACAATGTTCTTTTGTGATTTATGTAAGGTAACTCTTTCTGTCAAAAATAATCATATGAAAATGCACCGAATTTCAGTACCATGTAATTTAGTTCGGAAACTGAGGTATCTGTGACATCTTGTCTATATGTAGAAAATTTTTAATAAGGTTATTATGACTGAAATTTGTTTCAAAATATTCAATCAACCAATAAATGCGATGAAGGTAAACTCCCCTTTTATAAATATGAAACAAGATAAACGAAATAAATTTGTGGTAAAATGAATTACAAACATTATGTCGAAATGACTGACACTGAGCATGTGTTTGTTATTTTAATAGTAATTTAATTATCAATTAGATGTAGCTTTCAATAGGAATTAGGTATTTTAAGCCTCTTATAAATTTTTTCTTAGCGTTAAAGCTCGATAACATGAATCAAAAACAGAAAATTAGTTAAACTACACTGTCTCACTAGTCGTAAGATTATATTACTGAAATATGCATATAAAAACAAATTAACATTCTATTAACGTACATTAAAATACCGAAACGCAATAAAAATTAATAACATTTATATTTAAAAAGCAACAAAGCCGGGCTCATGTGAATCACTAGAAGAGGCGCCAAATTGGCTATGCGAATTCGAAAATTACTTTAATTATTAGGGGAAATAAGCTTCGTCAAACTTAAATCAATAAAACAAACCCAAAAAATTGCAAGGAAACCTGGAAATTAATGCAATATGCATTTCAGTGTTATTTCTTATTTATCAAAAACGAATTTTTTAACGTTTCCATTTGAAAATTATAAATAATTGGCTACATTATTTCTCTGAATTTATAAAACTACGATTAAAAAATACTTTAAGAATTATGGTATAATTATGCTATAAGAGTTATGACATTTTGATTTAATACAATTACTTTTGCTTAATACAAGTGTAGCTATTTTTATATTTATGTGGACGCGCATTGACCTTTCTGCCTCAGGTGAAAAAATATCTTGGCACGGTTCTGATAAGCAATTAAGTTTAGAAATATGCACAAAATTAGTAACAATGCAATACAAAACTTCCTTTTCTGTTTTGGATTTCCAGAAAAAAATATCTTTTTTCGTCTAACCAAAGCATGGACACAAAACGTGGTCCTTCCTCCGTAAGGGCGAAAGCAGCCCATCTGCTTAATCGCCTCTAGGCGGTAATCAAAGGACAGTAGGAAGCCATCACTTAAGTGAAACGACTTGTTGATCGCCCTACAAGGAGGGGGGAAGAAAATCTAACAAAGGCCGTTTTCAGGACAATTTTGGTTCACTCCAAGTGAAAAAAAAATTGTAAACATGGTTAATTTTTACTGCAGTTTTCGAGACGTAAATAGATTTGAATGCGAGCCGCCCGGTGGGTTAAAGAAAAGAATATTTTTAATGCTGCAGACGATAATTAAACCTTATTCCAATTTGATACCAGTCATGCCTATGAACATAAACGCCAGCTAGCTCTAAAAGTATTTATTAACAGAACACAGAATATGTTAAAAACAAAATGATCAAAACAGAAATACTCAAAATAGAATACAAAAATTTAAAAATTGACTTCCATGTAATATAACAAGATTTCGAGAGTAAATACAGTATAGAGAGTATAGATGTTACGGTGAAACACCGAAATCTGGAGAATGTCGACTTTCACCGGTGAATGTCAACATTCATATAGTCTTTTGGTGTATGTCCGAAATATTTTCCAAATACTCTTATTTCTGACTTACACCGGTCAATGTCGACATTAACCGTGTACTAATGGTGAATGTTGAACATATAACAATATTATATTTTCTTCTCCGTAATTCGGTCGCGAATAAACGCACTTGAAACTTGAAATAAGAACTTAAGAACATGAGAACCTAAAACACACAATACATTCAAAATGAGAAAGGAAAATAATAGAAGTTAAAAACTTACTTAATTATACAGTACGTTCTAAATGAGAAAATAAAATAACAGTAGTAAAAAACTTATTAAATTATGTGATTCAAATCTTATTTATTGCAATACCTTTGGCAGTTCATGACCTCTCTTTTCGACTTTCACCAAAGCATATCTGTGATTGTCGACATACACCGGTGAGGGTCCGAATATACAAGAATGTAGTGAAATACTCGGTCCTTCACCGACGTATTTGGTGAATGTTGATATTCTCCGGTGAAAGTCGACATTCTCCAATTTCGGTCTTTCACGGTAACATAGATATAGATTAAATATCTCAATAGTACAAGCATTCCGTAGTAATGCATAAATTTCAGATTCTTTTAAATTTTCCCCCAAGCATATAAATATAGGATAATTTTTGCATTTTTGTATTGCTATGATCAAATACGACAGATAGATATAAATAATTACTTTTTCCAAAACATTTAAGAGAATAAAGATCAATAGCGGTTGCAAAGGATGTTTAGACATTTTTGGAATAATTTCGAGGGCGTTTAATTAAAGCTTAAAATGTAAAGAGTATCTTTTTAAATATTTGATTTGACAGCATTTTTTCTTGACTATAGATCTACGTTTATATTGTAAAATTGTTCTCTAGTTTTTAAAATATTCAAAACTAGCACATAACACATAAGCTTTCCGTCACATGCGCGTTCCAAAATAGCAGCCTTGAAAGTAATTTTGAGTAATATCTTTAAAAGTCCTTACGATATCTGGATACTTACCAGGCGTCTATCTGGTCCAAGACCATGGATTAAAATTTACAGAGAATCTTTTAAAAAGTGAGTAGAAATACATAAAGATTATAATGGGAAAAACTACAGAGAGCCACATGGTTCGAGAAAGCCTAGAAGGAAGAGTAATAATGATATTATTTTTCTCGTTGTTTTTTATAATGTTTTTCTTTTTTATATACACAACGCAAACATTACGGTTAGAATATCGATTAAAGATAATGGAACTTAAATCAATTAATGCTAATGGTACTTAAATCATAAAAGTCGCAATTCATGAATGTACATTTGGAAATATATGCACGGCAAAATACATTTCTTCGGTTCAGATGCGATTTGTAAAGCTAACAGACTGATCTAAGCTCCAAGTGAAAGAAATCAACTTAGAGGATGAAGAAGAAAAATGAGGCTGTGACCAACTGTCACTCGAGCTAACAGACTGATCACCATTAGTTTTAAGACGACCTATTACTTCGCTTCTAAGAAAAAATCTATACATAAAATTTCTATAACCACCGGTGGCTGAGTAAAATTTAAATTATTGGGAATTTTCGTGTTGCATCTTCACTTCGGTTTGTAAGAGTGATTTTTGTCGCAATGCTACTTGCCAGCTAAAATGTCAACTACTAGTTGGGCAAATAGAACCGATGACTCTGAACACTCGCGTAATGAAAATAAGACTAAACGCGAAGCACCGTTACGAGCATCTGAAATAAATGACTCACTGCAAAAATTGAAATCAGACCCAAATTGGGCCAACGATAAATCTAAAACGAAAATAGTCACTATTTTAGAAAGAGACCGAATTGCAACAAAACAAAAGTGTCCAGCTTTGAATAAACCTACCGAAGATTTATTAGAGAATTTTGCAAAATATTTGCCCCCTCTTGAAGAAGAAACTCAAAAACGCCAAAATTCTATTATGGAAATCATCAAACTTAACACCCAGGAATCAAACAGAAATAAGGATAACAACAGCAAACGGTAAAGCCATCAAAACGCGCAAGAAAACATAGCGGGTAGTCAATGTAATGAGTCTTCCAATTAGCACTTTAAATGGAAATCAAAACCTTGATCAAATGGATAATGACAGTACTCCTGTCACACAAAATAATAGCAACACTCAAAGTAATTCCAGCTCACAAAGCTTTAAAAATGAACCATAAAAATATCGCCAATTATCATAACTAGCAATGTTAACTGGTTACAAATAAGAAAGGAAATTAAAGAAAAGCTCGGAGTTACAAAACTCGAATGTAAGAAAGAAGATGATACTTTAAAACTTCAGCTTTACACTGCAGACGACTTTCCAAGTGTTCAAGAACAAAATCACTAAGGAAAAGATCGAACTCCATACATTTCTCCTAAAATAAGAAAGAACCATAAAACCCTTATCAAAGGACTGACCCTTGAAATGCCGGCCGAAGACGACAAACAAGAGCTCTTAAACCTTAACATTAAAGTAATAAAAAGCCAGCAACTACAGAGAATGAGAAAGCGTCCCAACATTTCAGCCTGTATTTTATCTAGAAATCCCTAGAGGTCCCGACGGAAAGAGAATTCATCAAGTTACACATATAATGGATATGTGTGTCAAAATTGTCGGATATAGATGTCAGCCCGGTTCTGTGCAATGTTTTAAATGCCAGTGATACGGGCACACACAGAAAGCATGGCATAATACCGCTAGATGTGTTCGATGTCTCGAAACTCATAGAAAACCGATCATGGCATGAACCCAGGCGAAAGGATAGCTGATTGGTTATTAAATGTTTAATGCACGCGCTCTTGTAATTTCAATTTTCCGGCTTACCTTCCTAGCTTAATATTCGTCACGCACTGCACTGCGCGGAAAATAAAACCATTTAATTTATAATTGAACTAACATTAGCTTTTTATATACCAAATTCGTAACAATATACTTTTTTTTTGGTACTATTCGATTTTGAGGGCCGTAAAAAAATTGCAGCGAAAATGTCTGAGCAAAAGCGCCAAATCTAGCAAACTCGCCCATTTAACAGCGCGCCAAATCTAGCTTACGCGTTGATTTCAGATTGCGTAAGTTTATATAGTTCAATATTTCTAAAGACGCCATTGACATACTAGTTTAATTTTTAAATCCTTTTTTGATTTTAAATCCTTTTTTTGATATCCTATTGATTTAACAATTTGGGAACTGCCCATGACGGAAAGTCGGCAATAGAATTTTGGGTCAAGTGCAGAATCACGCACTGCTTGACTCGTTTTTAAGAATTGCGCATACTCGGTATCCATGTGCACATCGACCTTTTTTCACTTAAAAAAACCTAGAATTGCACAAAAATGGCACTGCGCACACCCTTGACTTTATCTACGTACACATCGACCTATTTTCGCTTAAAAAATAAAAGAAAATTGACAAAAATTCAATTGTTTTTACCCTTGTAAAAAGCGGCAAACAAATAAGTGAGCGATTCTGCCCTTTACCGAGAATATTTTCAAAGAAAAGGCATCATTCATTATAGAAAATTACGTTTGAACAACCAACGAGACGAAACTATGCTTTGGCGATAAGTCGGCAGCGAAATAGCGATGAAGGCATCCATTCAGTTATGTTTAGCAATTTTTATATAAATTACGAAAATGATCTGAAATAATTATTTACTCTTATGCTTGCATTCAATCATGTTTAGCCTTTTTCATATAAATTATAATAATAAAAATGTATTATATGAAATTAACCTTTCCTCTAAATTAAAACATCAATCTTAGTTATTTACTATTATACTTCCTTTCTTGCCGCAATTATTAGGGTTGCCTCAATTATTATTAGCAGCACTGGCATCAACAATAGTTTGGCGATTTTTTACGGCTCTCGAAACCGAAAAGTACCTTTTTTTATTGTAAAAACTTGTATTTTTTTAATTATTGTGAGAGTTTATTCCTACATATTTTTTTCATCAAATGACCATTAAAAAAAGCTTGATTTTCGCGGTTTTCGAGACCCTTGGACGAATTTATATCGATTCCTACAGCCAAAGGATCGTCCTCTATACGTGTGTTATGTCGTGATAGCCTCGACCTACTCCTATCGGGCGGAATATTAACGTTATCTGCGTGAAACGTTTTCAGACTCCAAGAAATGTTGCAAAGGGAATTCTTTACGGCTCGAGCTGAGCTCCGTGATATATTTATTGTTTGTCTATGAAGTCCTTGATTTCTTTAAGAATATCAACCGCATATAAGCCTGTTGAGCTGATGCTTCAGGGCCTCTAGACAAATTTCTAAACATCAGTTTCGCGGTTGAGAGACTGCAGTAAAAAAGCAAAGTATTGGGATTTGTAAAACAAACTTGAGAATTAATACATACTTCACATCAACAATAATCAGATCAAGAATAATCATCAAGAATAATCACTAGCTTAACAGATATATTTCGCGCTTTCAAAAACGGTTTTTAGAGTTTTTTTTTTTTTTTTTTTTTTTTTTTTCCCCCAGTCAACGTCACAGAAAAATGTATATTTCAATATTTTATAGGCATGCTCGTGCTTTGCCAGCATGATCGACATTTGATAGACAAGCTTTATTTACGCGTAGTTTCAAAAATGTTAGAAAATCTTCCTCTCTGCATTTTAATCTCCTTGGCAAAGCATAAGGTGCAGAGATAATCGGAATTGATCTCAGAAACAATGTACTGTCAACTATGAAGAGCCCAAGGTCGATATCAATGCCAGGATCATTCGGAGCTTGTTCGTCGAACGTGCTTTGGCGCCTCGCTTCTGTGACTTTTCACTTTGCGCATCTTCGAATGTTATTTGTTTGTCATCATTGCGTATTGCTTTGATTGCTTCTAGCCAGTCGGCAACATTCCCCATTCCCTTATTTACTATGCAGTCACCCAGGACAATTTGTTGTATTTGAGAGGTTGACAATGTCTTCTTGGTGAAATCTGATCAAGAGTTTATAGCTATTTTTGACAACAAAGAATGAAACAAATAAAAGAATTTCGGATCTTGTCGTGGTCTAGGGCAACGCTCCCTACGGGAGGAGGCTAATACCAAGCTGTAGAAAATAAATGTAAAAATGCATAAGGCCATGCAGCCTGAGTTCTCGATGAACACTGAGTCGGTTAATAAAGCTCGACTATTGATAAGTGATAATTAGACAATGGTTTAAGGGTCAACTAGAATACGTGGAACTAAAAAAAGAAGACTATCTTTACACAAGAGCCTTCATTTAGTATGATTGTTTCACGAGCTTTGGAATGGAGTTTCCTATGAAACTGGGAAAAAGAACGGAATTAGAACAAAAAAAATAATATTGAATTCTTCTTTGATGAGTTTTTAAAAGTGCAAAAGGCAGATGAATTATTTATTTCGCTGAACCGTGATAAAGAAAGGGAAAGAGAAGAGCATGTTTTTTTATTATATCGAAATAAAGTCTGAGGTTTTCTGGAGAAGCAGAATCAAAAGTTGTGGTTGTAATAGATCCCACGAAACTTAAAACTGGAATCAAGAATATAAGGAAAAAAATCAGGGGTGGTATACTGGTTGAATGCATGCATCAAATGCACACAAATTCTTTAGGGGTATAAATAAAGTTAAATGCTTTATTAAAAGAGGAAATTTAATTTTTCACAGTTACAGGCTGAAATAATATAAGATTATTACCTATGCTGAGATGACTCGTGATAAAATTGAAGATACTATCAAGAAGCAAAAAAAAAAAAAAAAAATTGTGATGGTGCTTTTAAACTTTTTATAAATGTTTCTATAAAAGTTAAAAATGGTAAATTAAGTGGCTTTGCTGAAGTGCAGCCAGGAAAATATAAAAATGTTCTTATAACTGGAAAATTTAATTTGAAATGGTTCAGAGAATACTTGACTGAAGAATATCGTTAAGAATTTATCTTGACGTGATAAAATATTTAATGCCAAAGTTATGGATATTTTTATCGGAAAGAAATCAATTTACTCGATATGTAAGACAAGGATAATATAGGAGTGATTTTGAATGCATCGATTGTAAAAATGCAAATGCTAAATATAAATTGCGTCTTTTCGTAAAATTCTGAAGTCTTGACAAGATATGCGTCTGCTTTAAAAGATAAATAGACTTCTTAATCAGAAAACCAGATTATGGTGTGGTGTATTAACCAGATTATGGTGTGGTTATGGCAAAGTACACTAGGGCTATCTGCCTAATGGAAGGGATGCCTTCGTGGAGGACGTTCTAAGGGAAACTGGCCCGTATACATGTTACACACGGGGAAAACCACGATAACGTCCATGCAGCCAGCCCGTTCGCGGGATTCGAACCTCGAACCGAACTACCAGTGTTCAGCGACTTTACCGCTCGGCCGCTGGAGGGCCAAACCAGATTATGGATCTTAGAATATGAAAACATTTTAAGAAAGATAAAAGCTTTAGAAGTATGAAAGAGATGTGTAAAAAAATTTTGTTAAGTGTGAATGTGAAATATTTTTTTTTAATATTTGATGTTAGCAAATTTAAATGAAAATTAGTAAAATAAAAAATAAGCTGAATTGCATTTTAAACGAAAACAAATGTATATTTTGTTGACTATTACGGACTAATTTGTAATTTATTAAATGTAATGAAAAGCTTTTCTTCAAATGTATTTGATATACGAGATGTAAACGTACGATTGCGTAGTATTCTGAGTTTTGTTAGTCAAGATGCACTTGCTTGTTATGTATTGAAATACTGCACATCAAGTTTATATATTTTGTTAATCCACCAATCCTGAAATTGAACAATCAAAAAAATTTCAGTCCCTCCAACTGGATGATGAATTGAACCAGAGGATAACAGACAGTAATCCTGAATCAGATGATGCAACAGCAATGAAGACATGAGGAGTATCAGCCATCAAAACAGGGCCAATATAAAGACAGGAATCGGATAACGTAACAGCAATCAAGACATGAGAAATTATATTTCTGCAAGGAAAGCCGTTAAAAAACCCTATCCCTTATTATTTCGGAGTTACATATTAACTGGGAAATGATGAAAGAAAATATGGACTTGTTCTTCAGTATATATATACATCCCTTAAAATGGAAAACTTAAATTTTAAACTCTACGATGCCGAAGATTGTAAGAAAGCTACAGGTTGCAAACTCGAAAGGAATATCTATTTACTTTGTTTTTAAACCCAAATCCTTCATAGCAAGGTGCAGTTGTAATATACTAAACAAGAGGAATAATAATTTTTAAGCAATCTGAAGAGCTTTGTGCTGAATGTGAAATGATACTTGCTCTTTTAACAACTTTTACATGTATAGAGATTAACTATTGTGTTTTCTTATTAGATTACTGAGCGTACCAGCGGCCGAGCGGTAAAGTCGCTGAACACTGGTAGTTCGGTCCGATGTTCGAGTCCCACGAACGGGCTGGCAGCATGGGCGTTTTGTAGTTTTCTCCATGTGTAACGTGTATACGAGCCAGTTTCCCTTAGAAAGTCCTTAAAAGACATCCTTCGACTTAGGAAGATAGCCGTAGTGTGCTTAACCATAATTAAATACACACACACACTCTTATTAGATTACTATGATACATATGTTTCAAATATTTATGGAATATTCTGACGAGGGTAGGAAATGAAATGTTCGCAACTCAGTAAATAGAGTATTCGCAAACTTGTCTATGCATCAGCACCATGAAATCCGCTATTAGAACAAGTGCTTAGACGTGATCAATAAGCACGTTATATAATTTCTGTTAAATAAAGATTTTAATGGCAATTACTTAAATTACATTAACACAATTTAAATTTACGACACAACACATATGAAACTGCAGAACGATTGAGATTTAGACCTGTTATGGCTTACATTTTTCTAAACATTCTTTAAATATTTTCTAATACATTAGTCATGACGTAATCACCATGTAATTACTTTATTTTTTTAGCGTGCTATTTTTCAATTGCTGACTTGTCATAACAACTTCTAAGAAATATAGAAAAAAAAAGGTAATTTCCTTCAATTTTGCAGACACATACTTATTACTAGTAAATGAATTTAAACTGAAATTTATAAGAAAAATCGCGAAAAGGTAATTGCACTTCATATTGAAAATTACAACAAATAGCACTCGAAGCTAATTACCTTGACATGCCTGAAAAAGACATGCAATGTTTCCATTTTTAGCCCTTTCTTCAATCAGGAGGCCCACCTAGATGTTCTCTACACTTTATATCTAATATGAAGTTATTGGTAATGAATTTCTGGGCAAACCTCTCAAGGCCTTATGCGCCAAACACAGGAGACATTAATAGGTGACAGGTGACGGAGGACGGGACGCTTGGTGTCTAACAGCCATGTGTGTAAGCAGCCATGTGTCCCGCGTCCTTCCCTATTTAGAAGCAACAACTCCCTGTAGCCGTAGAAGGCTCCACCGGGAGTTTATAATGATTTGAAACATAGAGGTTACAGTGTCATACTGGAGCGGTTTCAGCTTTACATTGGTGATAGAATAACAT
The DNA here is from genome assembly GCF_044657685.1 of Stegodyphus dumicola. Taxonomy (NCBI): domain Eukaryota; kingdom Metazoa; phylum Arthropoda; class Arachnida; order Araneae; family Eresidae; genus Stegodyphus; species Stegodyphus dumicola. The sequence goes on along the minus strand of NC_140772.1, from coordinate 10,338,741 downwards.
AATACTGTGATTGTACAAAGATGCATATAAATATAAATAAACATAGGAGAGTAACAGAGAGAGATGGCAGGAGAAAGGATGACAGTAACAAAATGCGGTACTTACAGTACAAGTTCACAAGACTGGAGCAGATACACAATGTTTACAGATACGCTGATGCTAGTTATTACAAGTACACAATTCCTACATTAGCAAATACGTAATACAGTCGCTAACACACTAGTATACATGCGCAAATATATGATATTTACAAATATGCTGGCACTAATACTTACAATTGCATGATACTTTTTTTTTTTTTTTTTTTTTTTTTTTTTTTTTTTTTAAAAAAAGAAAATTCGCAATTCAAAAGCAAGTACGCAATTACACATATAAATACCCTAATGTTGATACATTAAAAGCAGATACACATTACAGTTACATCGATTATAATATTGTATAGAAATCGTAAATAGGGGACAATATCTATGCATGTTGACATATAAATTGAAATATAAATTCCTAGTATGTAAATAATAAGGCTATTATAGAAATGCTGGTGTTGTGGATTCTTCTGGTAATACACCGATATAAGTGCTTGCAATACAATACTTACAGGTGTCAATACTGGAGTAAATGCATGATTTTTGCAGATAAACTGATATTAATATCTACAGGTACACAGTTCTACGGAAGCAAATACACAATACAATCGAGAATACGCAAATACAAGATATTTACAAATGCGCTGTCACCAGCGCTAACAGGTACATGGTACTTACAAAAACAGACTCGCATTACAAACGCAAATACGCAGTTAAAGAGACATTAACACCAAGTCGGGCTACATTACCTGGCTGCTTCTAGAGCGCCTTAACATGATTCACAGCCTCCCTCGGACGACTGTGCCGGCGGGGCGCCAACGCACCGAACAGCTTGCAGAGACTTCTCATGTTCATCGCAACAATCTATCACACTGCGGGCTGCGCGAGGAGCCGTCCCCCCGGCACAGCCCTTAATATCTACATGAGAGCGTCCCCATAGCGAAGGCAACAGACACGACAGTACTTGTGCGGTCCCTGCCAAGTCTGCACCTACCATAGGATAGACCTATGGTAGGTCCCTGCCAAGCCTGCACCTACCATAGGACAGACATATGGTTCTAGTCCTGTGAAGTCTGATTATATACCCAAAGAGACCGACGCTGTCAGGACACAAGTCTAGCCAGTGGTCTGAGAGAACCCCAGGGCTCCTCCCATAAATGGTCGGTTCCGGAAATTCCCAACAGTCGATCCCCTGGAATCGGTTTGCCCAGCGTCATTAGATTATACGAGACAGGGCTTGGACCAAGGCATCGTATAGTTTCCAGCGGGGCCACGAGGAGGCTCACGCTGAGCTGTGGGAGACGCAAGCAGGCGAACCTGAAGCCATTCCCACAGCCCCTGCCCATGGATCAAACGCCGGGTTTCCTGCCTTCCGCCACTGCTTACGACAATGTCCCGCGCACGGTTCACGCCGCTTACAGTGTTTTCCAGCCGGTTCCGGGCATCCGACCCCCGGGTCAGGGAACCGGTAGTTCGGGCTTTGGATCAAACAGCAGGTCTCCTCCCGCTATGCGGTCGGTTCTGGATATTTGTCCTCGGGTCCGAACGCCACCCGCTTAAACCCAAGAGACAATATGAAGTTGCTGATTTAAGTGCCAATTGAAAGAACTTCATACCTAGAGATAAGAACACATGAACTAAGTCTCACTCGTAAAGACTGAAAAGAAAATCTTAAAATTGAATATTGATCAATGAATGAATCTTAATTCTTTTGCCTGTCTAAAAAAGTATACAATATTCCAATCATCTTTTAAAACAACGATAACCTACTTACCAGTCTTTTTCTACGTTTCGTATGATATGAAAATCGGTTTAAAAATCGGTTTTAGCAACTTTTGATCTCGTATGAACTTACTTTGAACAAAACTGCGTTGCTTTTATAAAGCAAAGCGGTGGATGTGTATTGCACTGTAGGCATTCTGAGACCGTAAAATTTGAATAGCGTAAAACTTTCATAGAATTTAGGCGTGCGGAAGCCCAAAGTTGAGTTTGAAATTTGTTTTATTATGTTTCGTAGCAATTCAACGAACTTTTGATTAATAAACTAAACTGTTTCAAAGCGAGCAATTGCGACACTGTACGAAAAAAACATTTTTATCTCCAGCTCGCGAGACTCTGTATCGGAAATTCTAAAGATATGCTCATTTTAAAATTATTTTGCGATATTTCTGTTGAACTGAAATTTATGGTTGAAGTGCGAAGATCATATTTAATAAATAATGGTAACACAGAAAACGTTAAAAAAAGTTCCTTTCGACGTAATGTAATATCAGAAAACTTTCAGATTTTTTAATTATTTTTTTAAAATTTTATTTTGCTTTGGTTAGGACACTATTCCGAACTTCCTAGTATACTTGCGAAGAACATGATATTTAATAAATAAAGGTAACACACAATATGTTACAAAAACGCCCCTCTTTAAAATCTGATTTTATTTAAAATCTGAATCCTTTCAGATTTTATAGCCGAAAGGAGCGTTAGCTCAGGAGGGTTGTTAGTTTCATTTTGCGTCGATTCACTTTCTACGTTGTTTTAATTTTTTATTTATTTTATTTTATTTTATTTTATTTTATTTATTTTATTTATTTTGACTTTTGGTGCTCCAATTGTCAAGTGGACGAATTGAAACGAGTCTTTACTCTTTTTTTTTTTTTTTATTTTTTTTTATTTTAGTACTTTGAATTATTAGCCCTTTACGAATCCATTTGAATCATTAAAATGAATAATTAATTTGCATTTTGATAGTTTTTAGTTTAAAATAGTTGTAAAAAATTTCAACATATTTAACATTTCAATTTACATTTTACTTCATTCTATAATTTATCCTTTTAAATTGGTTTCCTAGGATACTATATTCTATTTTCTTCTGATTTGAAATTTAACTTTTATGTATATATATATATATAAGATGTATATTTATATTATTAATATTTAACGAAAGAGAAGCAAGTTTATATTGTTTGATAAATGCAAACCTGACCAAACTTATTCAGTCAGTGTACGTATTTTCAGTTTGAAACCGAATATATCGAAACAAACTATTATTCGAAGAATTAATGGATTTTGAAATTAAATACAATCTAACATAATTAACTGCTAACCTGCTGACAGCCAGTTTTTTCTTGCCCTTTCGCAGCATAAAACTTTGAAGACGCTACCAAACTTAAGAGAAAATGTTTTTTAAAAACCTCCTTCTTTTAAACAAACAACTTTGCGTTGACTCTTCGGGGCAAAGTGGTGATTATAGAATAATTCTTAGAAGGAGGCGCAGTTAATATGTGATACCTTACGCAAACTAGTGGGTGAAGGAAAGGTTTTTCCGGCAAAGAATAAGAAGAGATAACCATGCATTTGGAATGTATATACATGCATGCACACGCCTTACAGCTTAGTTCTGTACTTGACCGTTCCCGTCAGCGGAATTGTTTTCCTATTTCCATATGTTTATGTGGGTTTGTTCCCTCTTGATGAATTTTCTGCCTTTTCTAAAAGTGCAAACAAATATGCGTGATGGCAATCCATCACGCTTTATAAAATGAGCGGAATGTTTTCTTAAATTCTAAAATATTTATCGAGAGTTTTTTTGCATCGAATTAAGTATAAACCTGCAAGGTTTTTCAACTAAAAATATATATGCAACTCAGAATATATTGCCCTATAAACTCAGACGAAAAATGGATTTGTTCTGGGGAAATTCGCCTTTGAAGATGGATTTTCTTTAAGCTCCGTGGATAAATTCTTAGTAAGTATACATGACAATTTTCCATGTTACGGTACTATGAATAAGTAGAATAGGTAGTATTCCACAAATTCATGGTCATGATATACAGGTCATGATTCCTCAATCGAGAGTAGACTTGCCATTAAAGAAACAGAACTTCTACGGTAAGCAAAATCTTAGTTATCCGGACAGAATTTTAATAAGACACAGAAAGGACGATTAATCTATATTATATTTAACAGAATATAGTAAATTCATCTAAATTTCTAAACAATTCATATAAATTTTCAATTAAATTAATTTGGGAGTTAAGTTAATTTTTTTTAAATTGAGTCACGATTCAGAAAAAGAAAACCTTTCAAATTAGAAAGCGAAAATTTTTTCATATTGTTTTCTTTATTTCGATCGGACTCAATGTGAAAGAGAAGATTAGTAGGCAAATATTTAATATGTATTTGGGATTCAGTAATTTGGTTTCAATGGAGGATTTAACAATACTTATGTATTTTAGATTCTGAACGTTTAAATTAAGCATATAGAACTAAAATATGCGAATAAAAAATCTTTGGAATCATAAATATTTTTTAATTATCAGCTGTTACTTTTCGTTATCATGCTGATTTTTTTCCCGTAGAAATAGCTTCATTCTGATTTCCCGTAGAAATAGCTTCATTCTGATAGTTTATGACAGTAGTTTTTCCTACGTTCCGGCAAAAGAAAGCAAAAATTGAAATGGAATACAAATATAAAATTTTAAATTATTATTAACCCAAAAGGAAGCTAGCGCAGAAAGGCTATTAGTCTCGAAGTAGCATTTTACTTGGAATCACTACAAACGGCTCTATCACTTTTCGAATTGTACCACCGAATATAATCGCACTGTATTCTATGTAAAGAAATTAAATAATAAAAAATGAACGTATGTATTTTTCTCGCAGTGTTAAAGATCAGCGTAACCTAGAGCCATCAAACTTTAGAATAACTTAGTCCTTTGTTAAAATATGGGCATCTGGAAGACCGAATCTTTGAATTTCGCTTTGTTTTATTATCTTTATCACATTTTTAAACTTTTAATGATTTTTTTATCAAAAAACTCTACGACTTCAAAGATAACAGTGGCAACACTGTAGGGGGGAAAATTATTTTTATTTCCAGTACATGAGACTGTGTATCGAAAATTCTAAAGATGTGCTGTTTCTAAATATATTACCTCAAATGTTCTCGAAATTTGTCTGAATGAATGCATGTGTGAATGAAATTTGTATTCATGAAATTTGTATGCATGTGAATGAAAAAAAGCCTCCGTGAGCGTAATATAAAACCTGAAACCTTTCTGATTTTTTATTACTTTAAAATTAATGAAAAAAAAACTTCCTTTGGCGCATACCTTCAGTTCTTTTCCTACAGCAAGAGACCCGTTTCTTATTATCTTCTAACTCCATTCCTCCTTATTCAGAGCCTTTGCCTCATTCAAACTGCTGTTTTGTCTTGACTCTTTTTTTAACACAAAGGCCTGGGTCAAACGCCCTGGATTTGTAATCGGTATCTGATCGTGTTTGCATTTTTCTTCATTATAGATGGTATTGATTATCTCATTATTGATCATAAATATATAAATAGATCTACACATTCAATTCCCAGGTTTTTTTTTTTTTTTGGTTAATTTCATACAACAAGATATAAAGTTTCTTACACTTCACGTTTTATTTTTAAAAAAGTATTATTTCCAAGAAATGTTTTCTGGGAAACTTTGCATACACACTATTGTCTCCAGACAGATTCCCTTTTATTTGGCTTTGCATTAAAATTAGAGATATGAATTCAAACCTTCTCATATAATTATTTGAGAAAAAGTGATAAAGTATAGGAAATACGTTCTGTCTAATTTGAGCGTTGCAAAGTGTTTTATATAAAATATAATTTCGGAGGTTCGCTTAATGTTGCAAATATTTTGCTTGTAACGAATTAGTTACAAAGTAGTTTTGCGCTGAGTGGTGTGGTTTCTTCCGAACATATGCTGTACCACTACGGTAGTTAGATACCAGGGTACATTTGCACACTCTGATACCACTTCTAAATCCATTCTTTAAAAGTTGCTAAATAAATTTGAAAAGGTAACTTGGTGAGTTAGAATAAGGATTAAAAAAAAAGGGCTATTCAGTTGGTAATTCAGAAAGCCGGTGAGATGGGGACAACAAATGCAACTTACCATTAAGCGCTACTGAAAAAACAATAAAATAAATGCAACATATACACACAAATCGTAATTAGAAATCCAAAAACACAGCACAAAGATGAGCATATTCACAGATGACCCTTTTGCTGATGATGGGTGTCTTAGAGTTTTAAACGTTTAAATTTCGTGGTTCTTTATATCGCGGAAGACGCAAGAGCTGCCCATCTTTCAGTTTTTTAACCTAAATATTTTTTCTAAACAATATTTGTTTTTCATTTTTCGAAGTAACGGAAGAAATATTACAGCTTTTTCTTACAGAATCCCTGTCTATGTTCCCTTTCAATGATAGAGTTAATCCTATGTTATTTAGATAATTAATAAACAAAGGCGAAGATCTTATTGTTATCGCATAGTCCTATATGCATATATACGTATTTGATGAAATATATTTTTCTAGAAATTTATTCACTGAAGTAAAAAATTCCATATACCATTTACTAAAATTTCTTCCCAGTTTATATCAATCTATGTCAGGATACGAACATTTCATTATTAATTTAATAGAGTTCTTTTGATAGCGAGAACATAATAAAGCCCTCGTACATGAAACTCAATTTTTTATAAAGGGCATATTTATAAAGTTATAAAGTTATATAATATATATATTTATAAAGGGATCCTTTAAGCATGAAAGATGAAATTTATACTTTTACGTTTCAATAGTAAAACATAATCGTTAGTGAACATAATCAAAAGTGAAATTAAGGGAATATTCTCCCAAGAGTATACAAATAAATAGTTATTTACAGCAATATGTACTTTGTATTGCTTTTGCATATGATATAAATATTCGTTGCTTTCTTCGTCCATTTTGAACCCTAGCCATTTTAATCTTAGCCTAAACCTAACCAAATTTTAGAAATAAAAGTGGGTGTAGCAAGTATTTTATATCTTAATCTCTTTTCAAACTGAAATAGGATGTAAATTTATTTTATGTGAAACTTCAAGCTACTTTCGTAATAGATGTTTTGTTCATATGAGGTATTATAACCAGTTACAGAAAGAGTTAAGTCTTCTGTACTGAATTCAATATTCGTCATAGAGTGTAAAGAAGGACTCCAATCTTCAAATATCGTTTTGACTAGAAGTATCAGTGCGTATTTTGTGCTTGCAGTTAAAAAGGGAACAGGGCTGATTTAGTGCATCAGTTTAACGTACAGTATTACCAGAATTATAATATGAATTAACACCAGTTTTAATTGTATAATTTTAAAAAAACAGGAATTATTTGGCACCGCAATATAATACTAATTACTTTTCTATAATAAACAAAACTTCTATTTCAAATATTGGTAGTACATATAACATTACAGATCAAAATAAGCACTTACATGTGGTAACTTTGTGTTACTTCGGACATCCGTTTATTAACATTGGGATCCGGAAAATGTAGAAGATTTCTTTTTATTGGTTTTGTATTTTTTTAGTTATGCTTAATTTTAAGTCATTTTGTAAAAATGTTACATTATCAATATTATATTGATAATGAAACAAATTAATTATGAGTGACATATTAATTATCAATATTAATTTGTCACTATAAGTAAACTGAATTACATTGTTGAAGTCATTATTTATACAAACCCGTTTGTAGCACAGTTATTTAAGTCTTGTTAAATAACTTTTAAATTATTTAAAAAAAGGCTGAATCTTTCTTCATCAAACGAGATGTACTGGATAAGGGAATTGATTTTATTTACCATATACCCCATTATGTCCATTGGATAAAGATTCCGGAATATTTGATACTGAAAGGGATGCTGAGAGGCACATTTTGGGAGGCATATTTTTATGCATTGCTTCTGTTTGTAGCTTTATTTGCAAGCTAGTCTAAAGAATTTTAATTTCTGTAGACATTACGAACCATCATTACAATAACCAGTGTCAGTTGTTAATTAAAATGCCGAAATTTGACGGCACAGTAAGTACAAGTTCTAGCAGAAATCCGAATTCATATTTGGGAAAGATGAATAATAATATTAATATCTAGTGGTACTTAATAGGGCTTCTTGGTGAATCATTCCATTCAACATTTAGCCTTAAATAAATTCCTGAATGAATCTTAACTCACTTTTATATCCAACTTAATTCCTCATTTTTTGAAAGAAAAATGTCTAGACTACGATTTTTGAATTTTATTGCAATTTCGGGCGATTTTAAATTAGCAGAATTTTCTTCACTGACATTACAAATAAAAGTTCCGAATTATATCGCAGACACATTTAGTAGCCAACACCATTCTTAGGAATAATTAGCTACAGAAAAAGCAAAACAATAATCTAATGTTTTCCTAAACCACCGCTTTGCCTTAAAAGGCAACGCAGTTTTATTTAAAAGCTTCAGCACGCCATTTCGGACACACGATTAATCTTACAATTGTTTCCAATTATTTATACCTCAAGACAGAACGAAAAAACTGGTGGTCAGCAATTTGGCAATGCCTTATGTTACCTATTACACTGTGTTCCATTTTATTTTAAACTCCGCTTTTCCTTAAAAAAAATAGATTTTAGAGTTTTCATCCAAAGTGAAAATGCATATATATATATATAACCCAAAAGAAGAAATCTGCCTAGTCCATATGCAGCACTCAGCTAAAAGGCAAGTTGCCTCAAGCAACCGGAAGATTTTCCAATTTTAAAACTTCATTCCCCTTAGGAAAAGTAAGCAAATAAGGGACTTGAGGTCTTTGTAAAAGATATCTCTCACGTAAAACTAGGCGTACTAAAAACGTACGTACATACTTTGGATGAGGTGGTCGTGGCATTGCCCATTTTCCGTAATGATAACTTCGTTCTTAAACTAAACAGTAAATCTTTTTTTAATCTACCAGATGAAGTACTTTATCTACAATACAGCATTGATACAGCATTCTGTAAATAGAAAAAATTGAATTTAATTCACAGTTTTTCACATTTTAAACATGCTTTATATTAATGGTTGGTTTTTTTGCCTGATTTCATAAAACAGGTACTTATTTTGGGGATAACTTCTCTATGCGACCCCGTGGCCGTCATTCGCACAGTAAAAATATCTGCGAACATACCAGTGATTTTGAGGATCTGAAAAATTCAAATAAATCTTATAAAACGAGCTTTTTGTGGGGGAGGATGTAAATATTAGATTTGTTAAGTTTTTCGATTGTATGTAGCCGTTATGAAAGTCTCAAAGCGTGTGAGGGCCTCTCTTGTAGCGACATCAAATGACATTAAAAAGGTAATATAGGGCTTTCATAATGATTCATACGTTAGTAATACATGCCCGGAAGAAAATAATCCACTCAAAAGGTTTTTGTAGCTAATTCATTTATAACGTTAGGTAAGTCTTCGAAATTATATTTTATCTAATACATTTTGTAACTCTCAAATTAAGGAGAAATTTTCGCCCCATATTTATAGAGGCCGCTGCCTTTCCACGCCCAATTTATCGTTGTTTCTCAAATCACAGTATGAGAAGGTTTGAATTAATATCTCTAATGGTAGAGAAAAACAAATAAAATACGCTGTCTGCATGTAATAATGTATGCAAAGCTTCACGCAAAAATATTTCTTCACATTTTCAAAAACATTTTTGAAAGCCATTTTGAAAAAGGAAAATGTTAAATGTAGAATATATGTATTTTGTTGTATGAGAATCAGAAACAAAATCTAATAATGGACTCTTTCTATATTGCCCACCAGCGGCCGAGCGGTAAAGTCGCTGAACACTGGTAGTTCGGTCCGAGGTTCGAATCCCGCGAACGGGCTGGCTGCATGGGTGTTTTCGTGGTTTTCCCCATGTGTAACGTGTATACGAGCCAGTTTCCCTTAGAAAGTCCTCCACGAAAGGCATCCCTCCTCTTAGACAGATAGCCCTAGTGTGCTTTGCCATAATTAAATACACACCTTTCTATATTTATTAGTAGTAATGCGATAATCAATACCATCTATAGTGAACAAGAATGCAAAACACAATCAGATACCGATTAGAAATCTTGGGCGTTTAAACCAGTCCTTTTATAAAAAAACGTTAAGGGACGAATTAATATGATTCCTACAACAAACGATCGTCCCCTAGACGTGTGTTATGTCGCGACAGACTCGTATGTCGCACGTCAGGTGTACAAATATATTTTCAAACTAAACATATGTCCACATTTCAGAATTAGGATGAGAAATGTGAACTTATAAGAGGGGCTATTAAAGCATATGAGATATAGGTTACATATTTTTGGTCAAACAGTTGGAAATAAATCTACAGCGACCGAATAGTTTCCTAATTGCTCACTGTATTGTTACCACGGTTGAGGGAGAGGGGTTACCATCTCGTTAAATCTGGAAAGGAACCTCATTTTAATGAGTTTGTTCGCAAGGCAGAGCCAATAAACTCAGAAATCCTGATTAACTGATGCATCGTAGAAAGACCCTTCCTGAAGCCGTATTGCTCATTTGGGAGAAATCCTAGATGTAGTAGTAGTCTGTTATAGAAGAGACCTTCGATTATCGTCCCTAGTAAGGAAAGGATGCTTATAGGGCGATAACTTGGATGTTTGCCCGGTGGTTTTTTGGGCTTGGGATTGAGAGAGATATCAACGTGCTTCAAACAGATGAGAAATGCGAGTTATTAAGACAGGCGTTGTAGATGCTCACAAGCGTGCAGATAGCACTGTGTGGGATGTTTTTCAGCAGTTTATTTGTAATTCTGTCGTTTCCGGGGGCTTTCATGCTTTCGGAGTGCTTTATAATTTCCCAGACCTCTCTGGGAGTAGCAAATTTAATGGAGTTGTGCGGAGTAGGAGTTGCAATCCAGTCTTTAACGTTACCAGTAATGGCGGCGATCGAGCCTTGATCGGAAGGAGTATCGTTCGCGATGAACTGCTCGGATAAGTGACTTGCGAAAACAAAATCATTTTTTTTTTGTTGTTTTGTGAAGGCAAAGCCGTATTGGCTTTTGATTGGCGGGATGATCTATGAGGGTTTCTTGATTTTTCTCAGATAGTTCCAGAATGAACTGTCTTCTAGATTTAAATTTTAAATTTTTGCATTCCAAGTTTCAGTGCGATGATCTTAAATTTTGAACTTGGTTAGTCTATTAATTTCAGTTTTTATTGCAGAGTTTCAAGTGCGGTTAGATTGTTTCTTGGTTATATTTCTCAGGGTGATGATTGATCTGATGTGTGAGGAAAAGGTGCCGTGAGTGTAGGAGTCGATCTTCTCTGTCGTGGCCTGAATTAGGAAATCATTCAACTTTTTCTGAGAATTTTTTCACAGCCGTGTCAATATCCTCTGGAGTCCTTAGGTTAACAATATTAATTGGTGATGTCAATGCAATCTTATAGAAAAGCTTCCAATCTGTTATTTTCCTTGGGTGAGTAAAATTACATTTGTTAACACCGAGCCTTGCTAGTACAGGTACGTGATCCGAAGCTAGATCCGTAATCACTTCCATAGAGAAGGGAAGATTGAAGTTTGCAATGAAAATGTCCAAGATATCAGAGCGTCTGTTGAGGATGTTTGGACGATAGGTCGGCTGATCTGGTACAAATATAAATAGGTTCGTTTTCCACGTAATGGTGAATTACATTCCCATTTGCGGTCGAGTTGAAGTCGCCTCCAATATTTGTGGGGGTTTGATTACTGAGATAGCATTCCAGGTCTTCTTCTGTGATGCGATTGTTAGAGGGATTATAAATTGCGCAGAAGCTAACGTTGTCTAGTTTAGGAATATTTACATTTGAACATACGATTTCAAATGATTAAATGCAGAAGAAAAACCCTTTTCAAAATTTAAAATAGATTTTAGTAATCTAATTTATCTAATTTTCTTTCAAGTCTTGCAAAATGATTTAGAAAGTGTGTCCAGTGAGGGTACAATCATTTCTCTCGAGTTATCTATGACTTCGACAGAAAGATTCAGCAGTCTTTGTAAAGAATATCTTCTGTCTTTCATAATAACCCAAAAAAAAAATTAAAAAAACCCTACCAAACGCTTATCACTTTTAAAATTTAATAGTGCTAAAATATTATAGTTTATTATTAAAGTTCTTAGAAATTCCAATAATTCAAAAACAAATCTACTATTCATTAAAAATTAGGTAATTGTTAAAATCCAGTTTTAAAAAATTGCATTTTATTCTTTCATATAAAAAAACTTCATTCAGCCATCGATTTCAAAGGAAAAAAAAAATTAATGTAAACTTTTTATAAATTGAGCTCTTATTTAAAACTTATAAATCTATTTATGAACTCAAAGGTGGAAAATCTAAAGAAAATTTATTTAAAAGATCTGTTCATCTGTATCTGTTGGTACAAACAGTAATAGTTTCTGAAATTTTCCCCTTGTTCGGTAAATGAAAATATGCGCGGAAAAACGGTTTCAACAGAAAATATATATATAGATAGATAAAATTGTAAAAAAATCGTTTCTGCACGTTGCCTTTTGTAAGCAATGTGAACACAGAACTTAGACAAGATAGTTTATCAATTTTTTTTTTAAAAAAGGATGCATTTTTGGACCATAACGACAGACACCAAGAGTTTAGCTAAATAAAAGCTTGAATTACAGATTAACATCGATGACACTTCCTTACCCGCAATATATGTCAGCAGTAAAAGCTGTTTAACAGACGATAGCTTTTCACTAAATTTCAGAATACTCTTGAAATACTTGCATATTCTGCTATTTCTTCTGTACAATAAAATGAAGCTTTTTCAAGCGTGGGTTCAACTACATAAATTTACAGCTCTATCGATTCAAACTGGAAACCACATATAGCTTTCTACGCTTAATGAACGCGGCTGAAGGTATTCAACGTTCTGTTCTAATGAGCATCTTTTTAGACAAGAAGTTGCACACAGTTGAGAATTTGATTCAGAACGTGAGTTCCAATTACAACCTAATCCTAACCTAGCTAGTATGCGTAAACGTCTGGACTGAGCGAGAACATTATGAAACAAAACATAAAATAAGGAAATTAACTTGAAGCTAACTGTTTAAAAAACTAAAATTACAAATGTCGCAACTCTGGCATTAGGTCTGAAATAATGTGTCATTAGAACCTGTAGTGCCTTGGTCCTATAGCCTTTTTCTTGTAGTATCAAACAAAAGCCAGCATTGGAACAAAAAACAGGTTTATTTCTGAAATATAACTTTGATTTAAGACATTTAAAATTAAATTGAAGACCATTAATGCGTATAAGAATAATTAAAGCATTTTCAAGTTGTGCGCCATCTACAATTCTTTAAAAAAAAAAGTATTATCAAATAATTCTGTAACTTACTATTACAGTAACTTTAGTTTTAAAACAAGTAGTGGCTAGGTAACAGTACATCTTTACAAGAAATTCATAGTCCACATTTTTATAGTTAACATATTTTAAGTTTGGTTATTTGTGTCTGTCCGTTAGTTCAAAATTAAAAGGACATTTTAAATGGGCTATAAAAAGACGATTTTTTTAATAATTTAAACATACTGTTTTTCAGTTTATTAAATACATTAATTAAATTTTCTAAAACATTTAGTAACATTTCATTTAGTCAAATGTTTAGAGGCATTTTGCTACGACGTGAGAGACTGACGACATACCAGCCTACGCATGGATTGATTTCGTGTATTTAATTATGGCAAAGCATTCGAGAGCTGTCTGCTTAAGAGGAGTGATGTCTTCGTGGAGGAATTTCTAAGAGAAACTGTCTCGGAAATGCGCTACAGATGGGAGAAAACCACGAAAACGCCCTCGCAACTAGCCCGTTCGCTATTAACAGTGTTCAGCGACTTTACCGCTCGGCCGTTGGTGGGAACGAAGATCACGCTGGGAAGAGCGTCAACATCCTGGTACTTTGATGATGATCACGAATAAACGACAGCTAATTTGAACATATAAATGGTATTAAAACAATTGAAATACCAAAGTAATAACAATTTTACAAAATCATATGACTTCAATTCATACATTACGTGTATAGAAAATCTATGAGAAATATAACATCCCGTGTAATATTTATATTAATTCACAAAGTTTAAAGCTGTAAGTTGCATGATATTTTATTGCTATTGTGTTTTAACTTTATATCGTAACACCACTGGTAATATTGTCCTTATCATTATGCACGTTGACAATTCTCGCAAGATAACATTTTAAATATGCTGCGCCATCAGATTCTTTTTTTAATTATCATTTCATCGAAGGAAATACAATATTTTTCTAAGACTTTAAAAATAACGAATTCTATTCATCTTCTGAGGACATAGCCCTGTTGTAATGCTGAAGGAGTTACATCTGACCGGAAAATCATAAGACGATATCACAATACCAGCAAGAACATAATTTTTACTTCATGGATCCATAGCCAAAAAGAGAAATTTCCGCTACGCCATCAGATTATCACAAGAACTGTAACAGCCCGAAAGGAGTACTGCTAGCCACAGCACTCGTCCACCTATCGAGGACTGTTTTGTCCGGGTGAGAGTTGCCAATGTAACTGATAAGGAGAGAGTTATTCAGAATGAAGTAGTTGCAGCATGTACTCCAGTGACCAGTACTAAACGAAACCGTAACACCCCGGAATCCGTCTTCTCACAAAGCATTAATAAGAGTTATTGCAAAATGCACAATCAACTAAACGATGAAGAGAGGAATGCTGCCAAACATGTCAGTTAAGAAATTCAAGTAATTTTTCTCCCGCTCATCTTCTGACGTGGGTCGAACCAGTTGAGAATTGATACCGGGCTTCATCCACCAATTAAGCAACATCCAAAACGTCTACCAGTTTCTAAACAGGAAGAGGTAGAATCATTTCTAAAGGATATGGAAGAAAGCGATGTAGCATTTAAAAGTCAAGTATCATATATTGGTAAAGGCCGTTAATGGTCGATTGCCTCTTACTAAGTGATATGACATAGACATAGAAAGCGATGTTATCAGTAAGTCCACGGGCATTCCCAATGGGCCTTGTCAGAAGGAAAGACGGTTGAAGAAGATTTTGCATTGACTATCGCCAGTTGAATGACGTAGCAAAAAAAGACAGCTACCCCTTTTTCAGAATTTGACGATATTCTGGACACTCTTTTCTGGAAGCAAGTTGTTTTCGACGCTAGATCTAAACAGTGGAGATACATTCGATGACCGAGAAACGATTACCATTTATGATATTAAGCATTTAGCTCTGATAACTGTAACATACGTCTGTGATAATTTATAACAAACTTCTAAATGATGTGAATGTAACACTGCAGCAACTGGCAAATTTATAGTTTTCTCTGAAATCCATTTCGCACTTCCGCTTGGGTTCTCTATTTTGGGTAATAGGCATAAAATCTTTCGCGGCTGCATCTTAAAATGATCCAATATTATGCTTATCATGAAAAAATAAAAATTTCTGTCGAATCTTTGTCTACCAATTCCCTCTTGCAAAAGTGTGATACAAAAATTTTTAATAAATGTGCCTCATATCCGCATTAAATTCCATGATGAACTCTTTTAAGAAAAACTGCTTTGTCACTTTCAGGCAAAGCGGTGGCTATGAAATATATTGTTGATCACTCTCCGCTGTTCCTTAATGTTGCAGCAGTAGTTTCAAGTTTTTGCGTTTTGATATACCTGCCATCAATATTTAGAACTTCTGATGCTGTTATATGCTATACTTCCTCAATCCCAAATTAGTTGCATTTTAGTTTGAAAATTTTGTCTCAAATTAATTGCTACATTTCAAGTAGGAGTCATAAATAACTTTCGATTCAGTTAGTAAATCCACAAAAGTAAAATTATACAATGTAATACAATGAACACAAATAGGTAATGTAACTAAATTTTCATTGTCAGTTTTTACTTTTCAGAAATGTAGCACATATATTAGGACAATTTTTCGTAGCAAATTCACAGGGTTCGCGCGCTCTTAAAATTCACGCCCCATTTTGTAAGGACTCTACGCCAGTATATCCGAAAGATCATGTTTATATGATTAAGGTAAAGCTTCGAGGGCTGTCTGCCTAAGGCGATGGATGCCGTCTTGGAGGACGTTCTATGTGAACTGGCTCCCATACACGAGACAGATCATTGAATTCACAATTTATTAGCTAGAAGTTAGTTTTACGCAATTACTGATGGAAGAGTCCTTACAAAATGAGGCGTGCCTTAAGGGAGTCCGAACCCTGGATTTTTTAAACTAATTTGGTACTGATTTAAGGAGGGAATGCTTGGTAAGTAAATGTTGATTGATAACGTAGCGCTCTTAAATTTCTGAAAAAAATATACAAATGATTTCGTAAGATCTTCAATATCAATAATCAGTACAAAAGTATTCAAATGTAGGAACTAATTTGGGACAGAGTTATAACGTGTACTTTCCTATATTATACTCAAAAGATTTTGTTTCTTCATATGTTAGAAATGCTTATGGCCCGACTATGCTACTATGCTTATATAAAATAATGTTCTTTTAATCACCATCACCTGCACTTGTTTCGTAAAACTGCTGTCATGGAATGCTTTTTTACATGCTTCGACAGCATGGGCACATTGTAAAAATAAAATATAAGGCATTACCAATTTATAAACTCTGAAGATTTTAGTTCTCACTTTTTTTTCCTTCATGGATAATCTTCCTGATGAAACTCACTATCCCTGATATTGTCTGAACAATATTTCCCCGTTGGCACAATAGTAACATTAATTTATTGGCATTCTTTATTTCACAACAAGTACAGTAAGCCATTTTTTTATTGTCACCTTTCAAGTGATCCTTTTATTCTATTGCGTCTAATTATCCATGCCTAAGATTGAGAGCTTGGTTTTTATATCACTGTTTAGATACCTTTGTTACGAATCTTGTGTTCGGTTAGGTATTTTTAGTAGTGCTAAACATAGAAAATGCCGTGGTCTACAAAGCTAATATTTATTATTGAGATATCCAGAGATACAAGCACAGATAAGTAGAAGCAGAATAATACTAAGTACAAACAAGGATAAGCGGTTACAGAGGTCATATATATAACTTTATAACAGAGCATGGTTTAATAAATCATAAACAAGACACAATAAATAACCAATCAAAAGTAACGTACAGAATGAGATTTAAGTTTCAGAATAACTCGGACCTGGCTGAACGCTAATGTATGTATCGGACGTGACAGAAAGCTATACTTCCTTTTAACCAGTAAGAATGCGATTACAAATATCTCAACACTCCCCCTTAATCGCACAATATACATAACATAGAAGAATTACACAATTTGTAAACAGCTCAATGATAGCAGTTCATAGAATTTTGTTTTTTAACAAAGACTTAGTTAACATGTCTGCAATTTGTAAACCTGATTTTACATATTCAATTCTAATATTATTTTCCTTAACAATCTTACGAGTGAACTTTAATTTTGTATCTATATGTTTCAACCTACTTGAAAAGTTTTCATTAACAATACTTTTAATACATGATTGGTTATCCTAAAAATATAAACATTTTTATCACTGGAAATTTCATTTACTACATTTTTTATCCATAAAACATCTTGAATACCTTTACATAAAACAATTATTTCAGCTTCTGTTGATGAAAGTGCAATACACTTTTGCTTGTTACAGCACCACATAATAGGACAGTTTGAAAACATTATAAAGTAACCAGTAATTGATTTCCTATCTTGAGTATCTCACCCCCCCCCCAATCTGCATCTACATACAAACACAAGTTTGCCCTTTCCAAATCACCCTTGGTGCTACTTTGGTAGACGGTTGCACGGATTTTGGCGATTTTTTGGCGACTTTTCTTTTGGCGAGTAATACAACTTATGGTAAACCCATTGCTGGATAAGTTATTTATGGTAACCGATACTTTGTTGTCATTTTATTAAAAAAATAATGCGTTTTATTATGCACAACTTCCATGTTTTAAATATTATTTATGGCTTCTAAATATTAAAAATCAATTTAATTTTACATTTTTATTTGAAATAAAAATTTTGTTGTTTATAATATTTTATATAATTTTATTCTGTTGATGATGTAATCAATGACGTCACCTTACTTAAAAAGTAATTGGTTTTATTAATATCTATAAATTTAATCTAAAGTTTTAAACATTATTTATGGCTATTAAATATTAAAATACAATTTATTTTTGCATTTATTTTAAAAATGATTTTATTATGAATGATTATTTAAATAATTTTAATTCTATGCGTGATGTAATCAACTGCCTGATTGGTTACTGAATATTTGGGCATTACCGCGCCATTTTAAAATTTTATTATTCATCTCTTCGAATTCGTCAGATTTCAAATGGAATGGATATATTCGTTTCGAAGATGAATGTTGGTATTGGTAATTACCAAGAATTATTGGTATTGGAATAAAAAAATTTCCCTTTGAGACCTTATTTTGGCCAACCTGGCTTTCCTAATCAAAGGTTTATTTATAAATTGTTAATAGCGTCAGAGGAAATTTATTTAAAATTTTTGGAGGAAATGACTACCTCTTCAATGAAATGCGAGATATGTGGATAACAGATGAAGATGATTAAAAGAGACGATTCAATTATGATTTCGATTTTTTTTTGGTACTTATCAATAAACACGAGGTTAAATTACTCAAAAAATATAAATACATATTTTTCTTTTATTTTGTAATTGTATACTGCAATTTTTGTTAAAAAAATTAATACACTATTTTCAAAAATTGCTGAGATAATTATTGTCACATATGTTTTAATGCTAATTATATTTCATATAACGTATTTTAAAGTATTTGAATTTAATAATATTCTAATTCTTTTAAAAGTTGGTAGGATGGTTTTTAATTCGATATTCAATTTCAGTAATATTTTATCAAATTAAACGTTTGCACAATGTTTTTATAGCCGTGTTTTTATTCTTTTTTTTTTTTTTTTTTTTTGCTAAGTAATAATAGCCTTACTTTAGTATTTTATACTCATAGTAAATGTATTTATTTACACTTGCCTGCCATCTTAAAAAACAACATTTTCAACAAAAAATTAATCCAGTTGGCTTAAGCAATTACTTTTAATTATATTTAATTTTTTTTTTTTAAGTTTCGAATACTTTACTATGCGTAAAAACAGCGTTTTTCAAGATGGCTGACGATTGCAAAAATCGCGCCAACAATTGCGCCAACGTAAATCGCCAAAAGTCCCTGCAACCGTCTACCAAAGTAGCACCTCGCCCTTTTTGTATATCAATTTTAAATTTAAGGTGTTTTTCAAGTACCTAAGAATTCTTTTTAGAGCACACCAGGTAACATCAGTAGGATGTTCCTGCAGTTGGCTTAAGCAATTTACTGCAAAAACAATATCTGGCCTTGTGATATAGGCTAAGTAAAGTAAAGATCCAATTAATTCTCTGTATGGGCCATGAAATGCATTTCCTTTCTGAAAATCAGCTGCTGTAGATTTTGGTTCAATGGAAGTTTGGGCTGTTTTACAATCAGACATTTTAAATTTATCAAGTAATTTTCAATATATGGTTTCTGATCTAAATATAAACAACCAGATTCAAATTTCAGTCTAATGCCTAAAAATTCTGAAACCCTTTCAGATTTTGACATTTGAAATTCACTAGACAACAATGATATTATAATATTTGTTTCTTTTACATCTGAACCTGCAATTAATAAGTCATCAACATAAAGAGCCATAATTACTTCCTTACAATTTAAATTTCTAATGAAAATACATGGTTCAGAGTCCAATTGCTTAAAATCTAATTTAATAACATAATTAAGAAATTTCTGATACCATTTTAGCACAGATAGCACACATAAGTAGAAGCAGAATAATACTAAGTACAAGCAAGGATAAGCGGTTACAGAGGTCATATATATAACTTTATAACAGATCATGGTTTAACAAATCATAAACAAGACACAATAAATAACCTATCAAAAGTAACGTACAGAATGAGATTTAAGTTTCAGAATAACTCGGACCTGGCTGAAAGCTTATGTATGTATCGGACGTGACAGAAAGCTATACTTCCTTTTAACCAGTAAGAATGCGATTACAATTATCTCAACAAGTAGAATTATAATTACATTTTTTTTTATATTCCGTGAAATGCAGCACGAGATATATTTTAAGAGAAATCTACGTCCGAAAAGTAAAAATACAGGAACACGCGCGTTTAATATTTAACAAATAGATATCTCGTAATTTATATTTAAATTGAATAAATGTAACCGTAATTCTACTCTCTTGGTTTTTAGAAATCTGGAGAAAACAGAAATGACCAGAACTTTCCCGTTACCGATTAAAGAGCCTTAAAAAGGAAAGGTTTTCTTGTAGTACTTCCATCGGCTCTGAAATAACAGGAACTTTCCCATGACTCTTGGGAATAACCCATTCCTTTCCTTTGTCTTCATCAGTAGGTAGACGTTTTTCTTCTGTGCAAAGTTTTTTCGCTTGTTCATCACCCTTTTTTATCTTCTATTTCGCAAAAACTCCAATAACATTTTAAATTCCATGTGCTTTAATGAATTTCATTAATTCATGGAAATTTGCATCCTCTTTGTCCTTCTGCGGGACTAGAACACTGCTTCTTTCTGTGTCGGACATCGCTTTTGAATGCCTTTCTCCCTTTTCGTTTCTTTGGGATTGCCGGATGTTTCAGGAAATCATCTCGTTGTGGAAAGACAGGCTGTGACATCGTAGATTTCTCAGGATCAGCGTAATCGCTGAAATCATCCTCGTGTCGAGAATTAGGTGTCCTAAAAGAGGACATTTTAAGTGAAACCCGAAGGTAACAACTGCAGTAGTTGAGCAAATTATTAGACTGATACTGGAAACAGAGCTACGTGTAATACGTTTAGTAGCCACTTAATGATTGACAAGTAAAAATGGAAATGAACGCTGATGATCAAAGGCCTATCCGATACCGCGACATTAATGGAGTGGGTTATTTTATTCTAGAAATAATAACGTTAACTGCTTCTTACACAGGTCAAAAGGAATCTGAAGCGTCTCCAATCGGTAACTAGAATCTTAAAATGTATCTTTTTGTTCTTATTTTTAATAACAATACAGTTGCTAAACCAACCTCCATCGCAAATATTTCGATAAAATGAATTTCGATCGAAATTTCGATTCAAGAATAACATTGATTTCTATTTCCTTATTCAAATTTGGAACTTTCTTCTCATTTCGTACCATCTTATTTATTGAAATAAAGCCTATAATTCCATTTTTATTTAGAAGCACTGTTGCATGATCTCACGAGCGGAATAGTAACGAAATGTGAAAAGGTAAGAGCTAGAATTTTGAAAGCGATGGGAAGAGAAGGATTAGAAAATGTATGTCAGTAAATCAAAAAGAAATAATATTGTTAATATGAAATTATTCAGAGAACACCGGATTACTAAATGAAGAAGCTTTGTGGACAATTAATGCAGATACAAAGCAAAAAAATAAGTGTCCTTCGGTGATTATTCCCCCTTTTCAAAAATACGATTCATGTTCCCTGAACAGAAATTTCAAAGCTTTTTCGATCCGATATGTTAAATCATACAGGAATGAACGTAGAAAAGTAATCTTTCCCCGAATATGGGCATCTGGAAGACCAAATTTTGAATTTGTTTTATTATCGATTTCATATTTTGTAAAACTTTAACGAATTTTTGTTAACGAGGATTTCAAAACCAGCAAAGGCAACGTTGTGCAAAAACAACATTTTTGTCTCCAGGGCGCGAGACTATATTGGAAATTCTAAAGATATGCTCATTTTCAAATAATTTTGAGATAGAGCTCTTGAACTTAATTTTATGGCTCAAGTGTGAAGAACATGACATTTAATAACTAAAGGTAACACACAAACCGTTAAGAAAACGCCTCTTTGGACTTAATTTAAAATCTGAACCCTTTCAGATTTTTTATTAATTCTTTTTAATTTTATAAATTTTGGGGGATTCTTTTATTTTTTAAACATATATAAAACACTAAAGCAGAAAGAGGATAATAAAGATTTTACGAATTAATAAGGCTCTTTGACATGTGGGGCTAAATCAAAGAGCTGTAAAGTTGTAGAAACATTTGGAAATATTAGATCATCCTATAGATCATAGATCATCACTCATAAAAAGGGTGCATGACCCTGAGTCTTTTGCCGTACTATATTTGTTCCATGTAGGAGTCCTAAAAAGAGAAGAGTAATCCAATAAATGGGGCAAACCTATGCACTATTTGTGCTAAAAACTTCCGATATACCATAGGAGAAATATCATAAAATATTGTTTAACATATATTACTGGTAAGAACGTTAAAACATTAATTTAATTTTTAGCAATCTGTGCGGTACGAAACCCGAGATCGGGAAAGTCGGAACTTCTGAAAAGTTTTCACTTTCAACGTATTTCTTCTCTCTTTCATTTCTAGCAATTAGCTATATTTCCTGTATTTAAAAGAATAGTGGAATTTCCCGTTACTTTGACGATGACTAGAGTTTTGTCACTGCAGTCAAACTTCTGATATATCAACTTCATTTAGTGTCCCTTTTCAAAATTGCGTCTTAAATTCCATTAATTAGACTATTTTTGTCAAAGTCTCGAAAACAGCAATTTATTTCCACCAATGGTTAAAAGTGTCTTTAGAACACACTCATACTTCTTACATGGCCGCAGGCCACAAGGTTTTCCTGGGCAGAAGTCCTATCCCGAAAATCCACTCATAAGAACTCAAGCTTTTACAAGAGAAGGAGTAGTGCTTCGGATCATTAAGCTTGTAAGCGGAAGAATTATGCTAATATTTTGCGTCTCTTACAAAGTTACCTAATATGAACCATTCATATCCGCTAGATATTCAAAACACGGTGCGCACAACATAATACAAATTAAACAGCAGGCGGGGCTTAGAATGAAAATAGGTGTAGCAATTATTTTACATATGTCTTTTTTAAACGTGTGTGTGTATTTAATTATGGCAAAGCACACGAGGGCTATCTGCCTAAAGGGAGGGATGCCTTTCGTGGAGGACTTTCTAAGGGAAACTGGCTCGTATACACGTTACACATGGGGAAAACCACGAAAACGCCCATGCAGCCAGCCCGTTCGCGGGATTCGAACCTCAGACCGAACTACCAGTGTTCAGCGTCTTTACCGCTCGGCCGCTGGTGGGCCTCTTTTCTTAAACGAAAAGAGTGCAAATTTAGTTTCTGTTAATAGAAGTTTTCTAATATGAGATATTCTAATGTAAATAAGATGTAAAGGTATTTTCTTTTAATAAACAATGGGGAATGCTACTAACTCATGAAAGAAACACATTTAATATATCAACAACCAATCATTAATTATAAATTAATGCTTTCTGAAAATCTTGGGAGTAAATCTCTGATCTCATAACACAGATCATTTTTACTAAATGCCGTTCTGTATTAATAAAATTAGTTCTTATGCAATTAATATATGCTTCCTGAATGAAATCCTGATTTATAAAGGATTAAGGACATAAAATCATTGCTGTTTAGTGTCTCTGCCAAGTTTTTCTTTTTGTATATATTTAAGTTTTCAAAACCTAATCTATCCATGCATTAGATATCACGATATATTAATTTAGAAGTCAAACAACAAAAAACAGCGTCATATTTTCAAATTTTCACAGGACTAGTTTCGATGATTTTACCGAACCATCATCCTCAGCTGCAAAAGCGCAAATGAACGAGATAACGAGTAGATAAGATAGCCTGCACAATATATGTTTAAAATCAATTATTTACGTTAATTTACCTAAACAAACTAATTTAATTGAACAAGAATGTAAATGGCATATGAATGTTTTAAGGGTTATTATAATTATTATCATTATTGTTAGTGAAAATTAATTGAAAAGAGAATTTCGCCTCTCTTGCAAGGTAAGAAGAATAAAGATCATGTCAAAGATCCATATAAGTTTTAATTCAATGGCATTTAAATTCCATTACTAAGGATTTTGTTTTAAAAGTCCCTATTTCTAATTTATGTAGTCTTTGTCATTAATTGATTTAACCTGTTTGTTCAATTAACATGATGAGCTACATCAAAACAAAATATTAGAGACATGCAGATATACTATATGAATGAGTGTCCAATTTCTGTTTTCAGCGGTCGAAGTATTTATAATATTAAAGATGGTACAACAGAGTACAAAAACTTCCGTTCATATCTACTTTTTTCTTTGATTTACTAATCACTTACTTATACTAAAGTAGTACTTACATTTGTAAAATTTCGTTTAATTCTGACAACTCCTTCTTGTTGCGCAAATTTTAATGAGAATGAGTTCGTATACCTAGCTTTTTAACAATATAATACATATAATTAAAGATATGTATAAACAATTTAAAATTTCTTACAATATAAACACAAATAATGTACCATTAAAATATTAGTCTCTGAAAATGTATTATGAATATATTATGTGCATAATACGATAGTTTGCAGACATGACATATTTGATATTCATAATTGATGATTATACTTTTTCCTTTAGGACACATACAGAGCTCTTTATCTTTCCAGCTTCGAATTGCTTGCAAAGCTATTTTAGCCGCTTTAATTAAAGTTTTGAGACCCTGGGAAACCAATCATTGGAAATAGAAACGTCACCAATATGCATCCGAGCAATGAATGCAAAACGTGTTAGCCCATCACCCAAATCTGGCTTATTATATTACAATTAGAAAGGGGATTTCTATGTTGGGCTACTAGCAGTTGTAGATGCAGATTTGGAATTCTTGTATTTTGACAGAGGAACCTGAATATAATTTCAACTAATAACTGTCTTCAAAGTTAAATAAAGTAAATCATTGTGTAGTTGATATCTACAATAAAAGATGATGGTATTCCCACTCTAAAAATACCGCAACAAGTAATTTATTTAAGAGGTTACTGAAATAAAGCATATATGCTCCCTGGCCAGTATTGATACACATTTATTTTGAATATTCATTTTACAATGCAAGCCAACAATAATTACTAGAGCTAAGTTCAAATGCCTAAATTATATTCACTGTATTTTAAGGTCACAATATTTCTTCTTAAGTTTCATGTATCAGCCAAAGAAAAGGTTAAGTATCTAAGTTAATCTTTTATTACGAGTGCTTAGAAAAATTATATGCTTTCCCGTATCCAATCTTATCTTAAGTCATTACCACCGCAGCAATTTGAATTTCGAGCCAAACTTCTAGGAGAGACAGTGTTAACCCACACTGTCTCTCCTAGAAGCATCTGATGTGTTATTTGGTCCCATCCGATCAGATCGATAGTGGAGCCAGTATCTCGGAGTACAGGCATTTCTCGATTATTTACTCTCGCTATACTCATATAGGGAGCTAGCCATGTATCTGGAGATTCTGAAGTGCCTAGTTTGTTTACAACTTCAGCGGCCTCTTGTCTTTTTAACCGAGGACACTGAGGTCGGAGATGACTATCTGAATTACATTCATAACATCTAGGTATTCTCCGTTTTTCGAAAACACTTGACTTCCATTTCTCCGCAGTTTTTTCTTTCGAAACATTATCATGGCGACGTACTCGATCTGAAAATTCTTCTTTAATATTTGAATCCTGTTCGGTATTTTTAGTAAAACCTGTTGGTTTTTTACGGACTTTCGTACTGCTTCATATTCATCTAATTTCTTCACTAGTTCGGCAGAAGATATTATACTCGGCCACTCATCCACGAAGTGTTCGCGAATTTCGCTGTTTAATTTGATCCGTCAACATTAAGTCTTTTAGCGCATCGAAATCCCGTACATCTACTCCGTTTAACCATTCATCTAGATAGTTTTTTAACTCAAAAGCAAAGTCTTTATATAAACTACCCGCACGACGCTGATGTTGAACAAATTTGACGCGGAACGCCTCTGGGTTCAACTTAAACCGCTGCAAAACAATTTTCTTTACGTAGGAGTAATTATCTAGCTCCTGTTCCGGCTCTCGTAGAATAATAGAAACAATGTCCATTGGCAATAGAGCCATCAAATGTGACACCCAGTCTCCTTCCTCTACCTTCGCTTTGCGAGCCTGACGCTCAAACATCGCTAAGTAAAGCGAAATATCCGATGATTCGGGATTATATCTCTGCATTAAATTTTGCAAATCTCTCATAGATCTCGGAATATTATTTTGAGAATTTTCTCTGCCATTATTGGCGTTTGTCAACCTTAGACGTTCTAATTCAAATTCTCTCTCCCTTTCCCTTTCAAGTTTACGCTCTTCGGCTTCTTCGAGTCTATGTTGTTCGATTCGCGCTTCGATAATCGACTCTAGTGTTGCCTCGACGAATTTTTCGTCATACTGAGGGCTCTGTACAATGAGGTTTTTAAGATCTTGTATTTTTGCATTTGGGGAACTTCTAGACTTAATTCTACAGACAGATTTATGAGGTCTTGCTTTCTACCCTTGCCAAGATATGACATTTTGCCAGTGACAAAATTTTAAAATGATACAATAAAATAAAACTAAAGGTACCAGTTTGTCTACTCTGAAAGTTTCACACTATCCAGAAATACTACAGTAAAACAACATAGCAATGCAATTTATGGTATGTATGACATAAAATACGTACCATTAGCAACATAGGAAAAAAATTAAAGTAAATTAAGCATTTCTTAAATAATCTGTTGCAGCTTAACACATAACCATACTTAATGCAGTATATAAAAAAAAATTGCTAAATACTTATTGGCAAAAGAATATTAGTCACAAAGAGCAATACTTATTGACTCAATTTACAACTGATGCGTGCTTTCTAAAGGTTGAAAATACTATTATAAAATTCGCTACTCATCAAAAACAAAACATTTACGAGTAACCATTTAAACATATAATTTCGATACACAAAAGACAAACTCCATTAAAATGCCTCTTTAAAAAGATAATGCCATATCAACTTACCCATTGCAGACAAAAAAAATAACAGCTCTTCTTTCCTTTCTTTTCTATTTGCACACGCGATTCAATGACCAAAGAAGGAAACCAATTGAACAATAGTCGACTGGGCGATTCTTCTTTCACTAAACACCAAAAGCACTTTCACTGCACAGAGGGTGGTAAACACCAAACGCGAATTCACAACACTTCACTCTTGTCTGGACTTCTTATGTCTTGTCTTTACACCCGAGGGAGAATTTTACTTCACACTCTTTCCCAGGCACTTCCGGAACTAGTCTTTGTAGTAGTTGATTCTTCACGAACGCTTCTCATCGATGATCCCTTTTCAGCTGCTTGTTAAACTCTCCAATCTTTACTGCGAAAGAATTCTTTTCCACTGCTAGAATCGGCTGATTCTGAATGAAGATAAGAACCGGGACGGTTCTCCAAAACGATCACGTCTTTGTTTGTCTATTGGGTTTTTACGATCCCACCGCTGCCACCAATTAACACATACTTTCTAGCTGTAGCGATTTTTGAACCGTCAGGTTTTTATTATTGGTAGCGTGAATAAAGGTAAGTGTTAAATTTCACAAATTGAATTTTAAGGTAAGTTCAACTGCTTATCATAACAAAGTAGTTTGCTTAGCAAAGTAGTTCGTTTACAATAGGAAACGATAATCACTTGAGTTCAAACAGAGGTAGCGGAGAAAAAGTCCGGCTACGCTTCTTTGAGGGTTTCTTTTTCCGCTCTTGACAGAGCTTAGTAGCGACTCGGGACGAGCCGTAAAATACACAAGAGAGAAAGGGGCTCTCTAAAGCTTACTAGCGACTCGGAAAAAGCCGTAAAATACAAGAGAAAGGCTCTCTCTTCTCTACGCAACGACTGCGTATACTTCAGACTAAATCTCTATAATTATTTTCACTCACTGTTTTTATGTCCAGGTTTACTGGGCGTGTCTTGTGCGTCTGCTGCAGTGATTCGCTAAACGTCTTTTTCGGAGCATCTCTCCATTGGTTAACAGGCGCTGATTTGTTCTCAGATACTGTCTTGACAGCCTGAGAAACTGAAATTTTTCCGTGGGAAAATTCAGAACGTCTTTTTGAGAGGTCTATCTAAATTATTTCGAGAAACAGCAGTTGGCGACAGTCTATCGCATACACACAATGAACACTCTACAACCCGTGAGAACTTGTATGAAAGCTTTCTCCTTTCGTAAAAACAATATGCTTTCCGCACTTTGTTGGGGGTCACGTTCGACCTCAAGAATTCGTAAGTGTCATCAGGGTGGTCATCTGGCGCCCATTTGAAGTTTCCTTTTCCCAGACTTCGTGGGAGCCGTGGGAAAATAGCTGACGACGTTACAACACGTACCTGTCGCCTCTCAAGCAAAATACCTTGGAATATTGTTTAACGATCGCCTCACATGGACTCACCACGTTAATAACATGAGAGACAGGGCTCTAAAAATCCTTAAATGTCTTTATAACATCATTCGAAGATACTCTTCACTATATTTTTGTTAAGAAGAGACTCATTATCTTTCTATTATTAGACCAAAAATGACCAGGCACTTTATAAACTATTAGTTGTGCAGAGAAGTTAACTGCGTATTATCATTTTTGTCAGAAATACGTGTCTTCACGATGACCTCAAAGTAGAACTCCTTGTGAAATTCTTACTCAAGATTAAGTAGATATATAAAAATTTATTTAAGAGGAATTATATATTTTATCTCAGTGCGGAAGAAACATTGACATACAACATTGTCACAAGACGCTGAATGTAATTGAATTGCACGATCGGGAAAAAGAAGGAATGTCAAGAGCACCAATGGTTGATGCAACTATTGGCAAAATACAATTACCTTTCAGAAAATCTCTAACACAGGGTTTCTTAAAATTTTTAGAGTTGGGACTCCATGATATTTCAGAAAATGTTTGGGACGCCATAAGCATTGCGAAAATCCGACACATGCCTGAGTGAAACTATCTGTTTCTTTAGTTGTACTGTAACATGCTACTGCAGTTTTAGGTCAGTAAATTTTAATTTTAAGACATAGAACAATGTAAAAATTTTAAATAAGCAACAAACTTCAAAATATAACACATAAAAGTAAATTCAATTATTTGGGTAAATTCAAACATTAACATTATTTTTGTGATCGGGAATATCACAAAATCTTCAACTTTGACCATGTGCCGAAAAATGTAATTGCTGAATAAATCGCCAAAACCACTCTATCGTAAGTGCTGTACTTACATTCAGAAGGTGTTCAATTATTCCAATACATCTTCCTTTTTATGATCCCCTGTAATTTCTGACTTGTACTTCTTAACCCTTTCATTTCCCAAATCTTAAGGACAACTTCCATCAGAGCTGAATTTCGTATGAAATATGGTAGACGTTAAGCATTGCGAGAAATCGCCTTATATCCTCTACAGTTTTAGG
Organism: Stegodyphus dumicola; assembly: GCF_044657685.1. Classification (NCBI taxonomy): domain Eukaryota; kingdom Metazoa; phylum Arthropoda; class Arachnida; order Araneae; family Eresidae; genus Stegodyphus; species Stegodyphus dumicola. Next base: position 10,309,421 of record NC_140772.1, on the reverse strand, counting down.
TAGCAGGTTTTCGGCTAAATCTTTAATCATTCCTGGTAATAGGAATATACCCTCCCAAGAAACTAGAAAATCTAGAAATCTGTTATCTTTTGCACCAAGAACGTACTTAGCTAAATTAACTTTCAGTGCATAGCTCTTAATTGGAGGTTTAGAGCACGTTCGAAAATTTTTCCGATTACTGGAAAGGTCTATAGCTTAAAGTTTCACATGAATTTTTTCCTGGTTTTAAGATCGTAATTATTATAGTATAATTATTTTACATCTACAAAGTGCAAGTCGATTTATCACATCAGAATTAGTTATCTGTACCATATGTCGACATGTAATTTCCTCGTAAGTCACATCCTTAAAAGATTAATATAAAACCATTAAAAGTGAATATATCCGCTTGGACTAAAAGGAAATCTTACAAATGCTTTGCTTCTCTGTCTAAAGAAATGTTTAATGTTCTGATAATTACCATTTTTTAAATTAAGCATTTGCCTCTGTTAAATTAAAAACATGGGTCTGATAGCCTTTAACTAGCTTTTGAGGAATGTGAGCTTACGGATGTTGCACAGACCAACAACTGGCAACAACTGTTTTGATAGCAGGCATCAATTCGAAGAAGATTGCATCTTAAAAACAATATGATCCAATGTTTATAATGAAAGATTATTATTGATTTTTTATTCATTAGTTTCTTCTTCTGCAACTGCAAGAACTCATCGCGAAAAAATACAAAGAATTCGAAGCAAGGCCATCCGAATAATTACAAATGCGCCTTGGTTCGTACGAAACAGCACTCTTCACAATGACTTAAAAATTAAACCCATGGATTCTGAAATTCTAAAAGCTTCTCTTAACTTTTTTTATGAAATGTGACAGTCATCCTAAGAATATCATCAGAAAACTAGGAAATTATGATTTCACAATTGATCAACGCCACAAGAGGCCCCGCACTATTCACCATAATAGTCGGTGGTAAAATATATATATATTCGTTTTCTTCTTATTTAGCCAAGATTTTACTTCATTTTCTTTACTTATAGATTTACTTATCAAATTACAAAGCACTGTGACTTTGTTCCTGCCAAAGCAGGTAGACTTTATATGTAAATAGTTTTTACTCTTGTGAAACGTTTCAATGTACTCCAAATTGTGTTTTTTCATCATTTTATTTGCCAATTATTGTTTATCAGAAGAATAATTTTTATGAAATTTAAAAAATGCCTTACAATACATCCTGCAAGTGTTGGCGCAACCAGAGCTCCAGTCAACTAAAATGCTTTTGATCCCTACTAATAGATGGCGCCACACGAACACCTCATTTATTCAAAGTTTACTTATTCTACGAGCGGCGGCACAGGAGCATCCGTCGCTAGTAATCTCTGAGTTCTAGCACAGCATGTGTACAAGTACTTCGATATTATTGGAGACAACTTACTCGATTCTTCAAGCATTTTGAAAGTCAAGTATCATATATTGGTAAAGGCCGTTAATGGTCGATTGCCTCTTACTAATTGATAAGATATAGACATACATAATCGAGGTACATGGTTTTGAACCATAAACACTCCGTAACTTATGATCATTGGCATTGGCAAACATAGAATGTCGCATCATTATCAGCCATTCTTTTGAAGAATACTGCTTTACCAATTTCAGGTAGAGCGGTGGCTTTGAAGTATGTTGACTGTATAACTTTTCAATTATTTTTTTATGGTAGGTATGTTTTTTAATATGACATTGGACGCAAAATATTTCCGCAATGCTGCCGAAATTTTAATTTACTATGTGTGAAAAGTTTCCATCATTTAACTTTTCCGGCTTAGACATCAATGTTCCGATCGCTGTGCACGTCCACTAGCGACAGTTTTGCATCGTTCTCATTCTACCGCGTTGCTTTCCCTGTGGGCTGATTTTTATAAGGTCACCGAATTCTAATTTGTTCAATTCGCTTAAATAACAAAATCCGTTAATTTAGTTGTACTATCAAACTCAGAAGCCATTATCTTTTAAAATTTTCTTTTAATTTAAATTTATTGTAAACCGTATAAGGATTTATCTTTTAATTTTTCATGGAAAACGCACGCTGTAATTCTTCGCGATGTAAAATTGTAGATGAAATTATTTAATCTCTTATTCCCATTAAACTATATAATAAATAATTTCCCTACTTTTATTGCATTAGTTACCATATCAATTTTATAAAATCTGTAAAATTAAGAAAACTTACTTTATTAAATTTCAAGCCTCTCCATTTTTTAGCAGACTACGATTTCCTGCAAAGTACACCGTTTTTCCATATTAATTTACGTTTATTTATGGCAATTTATAATTCAGAAATATATCCTTCGCACCTGGTTTCCTCTTCATTGAAATTATCTCCAGTATTTCCTCAATAACCTTAAACTCATATGTAACACGTCTAACTTATTATTTATTATTTAGCTACGCTAATTCTTGAAATAATCTTTTCTTTTCTACACTTGCTAAAGTGAATTAATATATGCACCACTCATTCCGAAGTTTGATTTCCACTTTTTTAAATTTATTTTATGTTCTGAGCGAAATTAAAAATATTTTGAATATCAGATTCAGCGATTTATATGCAAATATTTATGTACTTAATAAAAAGTATTTGCACACTCAACTCAACTTTAGCAAATTTGCATTTTTATGCTGTTATTTGACAGTCATCCCGTAGTAAATAACATACGTAAGACGACTATAAAAAGAGGTGTTGTCAAAACGTTATCAGTTGATTGTCGATTCAAATTGTAATGGCACCTAAGAAATCTGAATTGCCGATTTCGTTGCGATAAAAAATTGTTTTTCTACGTGAAAATGGCCTAAGTTATCGAGAAATAGGTAAAAAAGTAAATGTTTGCTTTTCACTGTTCGGTATGTTATAAAACGTTATAAAGGAAGAGGATCTACATCAAGTAACTTGCGTTCTGGACGCCCAAAGAAACTTTCACTGCGAATGAAGCGAAAAATCATAAGAGAAGCATAAAAAATCCATTTGTTAGTGCAACTACTTTAGCCAATGATGTCGCTTCAACATCTGGAGTTCAAATCTGTGCCCAAAGTGGTCGAAATGTCCTGCAGGATGCACACATTTATGGGAGATCACCAAAGAAAAAACCTCTCATAACTGAACGAAATAGACTGAAGAGACTTGAATTCGCTAAGGAATATATCAATAAGCCAACTGATTTCTGGAAAAATGTCATATTCTCCGACGAGAGTAAGTTCAATATCTTTAAATCAGATTGCAGGAAATTAGTTTGGAGAAAACCTTGTACTGCTTTTCATACCAAAAATGTGTTACCTACAGTTAAACATGGAGGAGGTTCTGTTATGATTTGGGAGTGCATGGCTAGCAAAGGAGTTGGTAATTTGTGTTTCATTGATGGGAATATGACCGCTCGAACCTATATTGATGTGTTGCGAGATAATTTGCCGCAAAGTGCAATAAAATTGGTTATCAGTAATTCGTACTATTTTCAGCAAGACAATGATCCCAGGCACATCGCCGGTATAACACGTATGTGGTTGCTTTAGAATGTACCCAGAAAACTTGCCACTCCACCACAATCACCAGACTTAAATCCTTTGGAAAATTTGTGGAATTCTTTGCATTTAAAAATAAGAAAAAGGAAGATTTCAAGCAAATCTGCTCTTAAACAAGCCCTTATTGAAGAGTGGTCGAATACTGACCCTACTGTTACAGAAAATTTAATTAAATCAATGCCACCAAGATTACAAGCAGTAATAGATGCTAAAGGAATGCATACTAAATATTAGTTATTTGAAATTTGCTTATATATTTTATTTCTTTTGTATTCATGCAGGTGTACAAATACTTTTTTGATATGAGATATTTTAACTTTGTTACTAAAAAGCATTGTTATTTATATTATTGTAATTTTTCTGTTTGTTTTGGATGATTAAACTTATTCTGATTTGGCAATACCAATTTTTTTTTATTTCTTAATGCTTCTTTTTATGAATTGCAAACAAAAATGTAGGTCTGTAAATACTTTTTTTACCCACAGTATAAAATTTATTTCCACAAAACAAAAAAATCACAATACAGATATTTTGACATCTTTATAATTTTCGATAGTGTATTAGAGGTTGCCACACACATTTTACGTTAATTAATTTTATACATTCGACGAAAAGAAGCTTGAAATTTCGGTATGCGATGCAACTCATTTTTTTTTTTTTTTTTTTAATTTTTTATTTTAGGAATTCTTCTATAAAGATTGAATTCTTAGAAGTTTCGAAGCACTTAGAAGCTCATTCAGAAATGAGATATTTGCAGAATACTTTTAGAACTCACTAATCGTAAAGTAAAGGAAAATATTCTCATAGATATTTCAATTTTACTGAAGTCTTGAAAGCAACATATGCAGAACGCAGAAGAATGCTTCTCCATTCTGCATACTGCTGCTATTTCATAAAGAAAGTGAAATGTTATTTTCAGTTATTTCAGTTGTTAGTTTCCCTCTTGGGTATAGAAACATTGAAAAATGTTTTAACACATCTCGAAATAACTTTGAACAAGATTTTATAAACATCATTTGAAGGGAGCGAGATTTAATAAAATGCCATAAAGTAGGTTTAAGGAGTATTTCTGAAGCATCGTATTACTGAGGGCTCTCTCGTGCTTAATAGATCGCTATATAATTTTTTTTTAATTCAGAAATATAATGTAATTTTTTGAGAATTTAATCAGCCAAACTAATGCACCTTACACAACAGATCAGAAAGCAGACATCATAAGTGAAATGAATGTGGCATACTGCTTTTTCCCCAGAAACATCATGGCTGATGTCAGATGAAAAAAAAATCGAACATATGCGCACATATGCAATAGCAGATAGAAACAATTTCCGATAAATCTGCAAAAGAACTCAGCAGAACTGAAATAAGCACTTAAGTACTGTAACGTATATGCAGGAATGGCTTATATGAATGATGACACGTAAGGAAGGTATAATACTTGAATAAGAAAGAGTGATATAAGAAACAAACATTTTAATTATTCGCTGTTTTAGCTGTACACATTGGAAAGTGTGGCCAACAAGAGAAGTAGAAGTCTTACAACGGCTGTTAATATGCTCTAAAGTGTAACTTTTCGCTGTTGTCTACTGGATAATCGTCCTCGGTTCAATTTACCTACTTTGACGTACGAGGTTTGCTAACAAGCATTTCGAATGCGTTTTAAAATAAAATGATCCAATCTTGAGTTTATTATGAAAAAATTGTTATGGATGTTTTGTCAGCCAGTTTCGCCTTATGTAAATGTGATATAAAAGTTTAAAATATTGCCCTGCGTGTTAGAATTAAATTACTATTTTGATATAACCTGCTTTAGCACTTTTATGTTTAGCAGCTGACTTTGGAATAGTTTGTGCAGTACACTTAGCATGTAGAAGTAACTACGATTTACGTTTGAGGGTGGTATTAAACTAACAGTTCTCAACTACAGCCTTTGTCATCTCTACATGACATTTTCGCATAAACCATAAAGTTTTATTGTTTTAAGTTGTCTGTCTTTACGTTTCTATAACGTATTTTAGAATCCCCTCGTATAAATTATTTTTTGTTAATAGTAAATTATATTCTTATAATTTACTATTATTCGCGGGTTCGAATCCCGCAAACGGCTCGCTGCATGGGTGTTTAAGTGGTTTTTCCCATGTGTAACGTGTATACGAGCCAGTTTCTCTTAGAACGTCTTCCACGAAGGCATCCCTTCCCTTAGGCAGATAGCCCTCGAAGCTTTGCCGTAATTAAATAACCTAACCGAAGTTAGAGGTAGAAACAATTTATGCAATATATTCAATGAAACATTTAAAATTCACTCGCATCATATGCTTTACCTTCATTTGTTACATTTACTACACTTACATTATCTTTTAATGCTTTACAGTACTTTTTACTATTTCTGTTTTTCTCCAAGCAGTTCAACTTCTCTTTTTGCTTTGGTTCTAGCGACGTTGATCACGCTTTTTTGCAACGAGTAGGGAAAACGAGTTTGTTTCTTCCTGTTCTACGAGTATAGCATTCACATAACCAAAGTTAAACTCATTAATAGTTGCCAATACTTGACATTTCTAGCCTTTTTTAGAAATAAATACTTATTTTCTTTCTGTTGAAATACTTTTTTTTTTTACATTTTCCCCAAAATTTAAAGGGCAAAGGATACGTTGTTTACACGTTCTAAATTCTTGTATCTTCTTTAAAAATTAGAAAATTTCAACTCGATTTTTTGCATACAATGTAGTTACGTTTATGGAATATTATGAGAGTAAAAAAACAAATTCAATATTTTGGTTGATTTTCAGCTATTTTAACTAAGTTTCAGCTATTTTACTAAGTCTACTGTCCCCTTAAATGGAGTTTTGCGCCCGAGCCTAAATGCATTTCTTCATAGTTCCCTAAGTTACTCTGTGCAAGTAGAACAAAAGATTGACAGTTCGTGCTTTATTCCAAGGTAATAATAAAAATGAGCTTTACCTCTAATGGAAAGCTGCCACATCACTGAAAGGCAGTAGTTACACTTACCAAATAGCTTTGTTTCTTCTACTAAGGAAAGAATTCAGCATAGTACAGCACCGTTTTATGAAAACTGCAAGCTGTAAACAAATATTGTACCTGTTGGAGGAAACTATAACTCATGAAGCCTTAATGGGAAAGCAATGATATTGTCAGTTGCTTTACAAAAACCATAATCAATACTTAGTTTTGAAAAGGCATGCATAAAGTTGAGAGAACGTTAGATGAATGGATATTTATCGACTCATAAGTTAGATAGCTTTTAGAAATATTACAGTCAGGTATTATTCATGTGTTATAAACTATGATATAATAAGCACTGTTTAAGTCTGTTAATTAAGAATCAAGGAAAAACAAAATTTTCCGTATTTTTTATACTCACTTTGATATAAAAAAATCTGTTTTTTTCCGGGGAGGATCCGTTTATTTCTCATAGCTTTAATTGCATTATTTCATTCAAATTGAATATCTTTCAACAGCCCTGGAATTTGTTCTTGCAGCCTGGAAGCGACTATGCTTGAGAATGGGAGGATAGACCTTATCAATATATTATCGATACAGAAAAGATTAAAATGTAGCATTCAATGCAACCCAGATATCAGATTCAGGTTCTATTGCAGCTTAACTGGTGTGTCAAAGTTTGCCTGAGGAAAAATAAAGCCCATGCGCGCTAATTGTTTTTTTAATGCCGAAATGTTGGGGGAAATGATGTAATAGCTGCGATAGGTGGTGTTGTATAACTATTTTCGATATATTTCAGTGTTTATTACACCACGTTTAGGTGCAATATGTAAGCAAAGAAGGAAATTTAATCGCTTGAAAGCCACAGGGTTACTTCGAGATGCAAACTCAATTTCGACTGAATGTGTAGTACAGTTCTCGAAATAATAAAATTTATCAATATACCCTTATTCCGAATATGTATACTTCTTTGATTCTCAGACATCTTGAAATTGACTGGATTGCCTTTTTTAAGGCGCAAAGAGGATAAATGCTCTTAGGCTCTCTGTATCCTAGTTCTGACAGTAAAAAAATCGAGAAATGGAATTTAACGAAAGCACAAAATTATTTTGTTGTGTCAAATTTCATGTAATGAATGGCATTTAAATTAAACAAATACTGTGACCATTATATTCTGTTTTTTCCCTTCTATTAGTTTACAAATGTTTTCAAAATGTCGATGTTACGTTTTTCGATCTTTGTGTTGAGAAAAGAGATAAGGAATTAAAATTTTTATCTCGAAAAACAAAATTCCAAATCAGATTTCTAATGAAGAAGTGAAATTTCCTATAGCTTTACTTTCCGGATTATTTAAAATTAAGAAAAAGATGAGAGGAAAAAAAAAAGAATTGATTTGGGTAACCAGAATATTTAGCCATTCAGTATCTATTGATGGGAATGTATATAACTCTAATGAATAGTACAGAAATAAGATAAAGTTTACGTTTCGGTTTGTAGGCCTTACGTTTCAAAATGGTTTTATACATCTTAAAGCGCATAGCAAAAGATTAGGCTCTCAACCGCTTTTTGTGTAATAACGTCAGAGAATAATTCTTACAGTTACAATGTTTTCAAATAATCCATTCCTTCAAAAGTAATCTATTGTATTAAGATAATGTGTTTTGGAGGGGGAAGAAAATGAAACAGAACGGCGAGATCCTTCAGAGTATGATCCTGTAATGCTTTAACAAATCTTTCGCAGTCTAAAGTAATAGAGAAATGTGGTAGAGCTTCATCTTACACTATAGTAATGTAGTCAGATGTTTTATATTATGTGACTATGTGTCTCTATTCGATGTGTGGGAAAAAAATCTCCAACAGGTTTATATATACGATACCATTCAGATAAACGCAAAGGAAACCAACATTTCCATCTAATAATATTTATTTTATTTTAGTTATACCATTTTCTAGTTAGATAACCAATTTGTGAGCAAGAATTTGTATCGTAACAGTGAATCATATTGCTGCCAAATTCCAAATATAAAAAACTAAAGCTCACCAATCATAAACCGAGAGTTTCTGTGAGATTTGTGAGGTGCGAAGGAATCTCTATTTTGAAAGAAATCGAAATTGATATAAATTCGCTTTATAACATATTATTCAGTTTATTTATCGAATTCTATTATGATTCTGATGTAATGTATACACACATTTTAAAAGTTATTTTTTTCGCTCATTTCAATTTGTAATCTTGAATTTTTACACTAGCAAAATCCTGAGTAGAGACGGAAACTGTGGTATGTCAAACTACATTTAAACAATGTGAAAGCAAATTAAAAGCTAATGTACATACTACAATAGCTTTTAATTTGTTTAGAATTATAATCTTAGTAATGCAACTCAAGATGGTTAACACATAATTAAAAGCGGATAAACATTCCTTTTTGAACGTTTCTTTGAATCTTGATATAAGGTTCTATAAATATCTGCATTTGGATAAGACAACTCTCAGGGTCAAACAAATTTTAAAAAGAATGATTATTTAGAATATCACTAGTGGGTGTATGAATGAATTTTGTATAAATTAATTTCATGAGTTCAATTCTGAAATATAAGCCGTGCAATATTTATTTGCACAATTTAAAGCCAGTAGCATAACATAAATTTATTGTTGAAAAATACTGTCATGTGTAAAGCTATGTGTTAAAAAAGTCAAAAAACTGTGACTTTCCAGGTAAAACCGGAAGACCTCGCAGCCATGAAAGGCACTGAAAACATAGATCTGAACTACGAAAGAGTGTACTTAGTTGCTGCTAATATAATACTGGTATCTTAAAGTTAGCATGACTAATTACTAGCTAATAATATATCAGTAGTTACACTTACCGAGCAAAATATTATCAAATGCCATCCATATACTAAGAATACCATAAAGTTCTTGATAATAAAAATGTTATTGATAATAAATTTTGGTAAAATGAAGAAGGTGTATGATTTATTTGTTCTATTTTTCTTTTCCGGGTCTTGCTTCGTTTGGTCATTAAATCAATCGTTCTACGGTCGTTATCGAGTTCTGGCTCTTTTCGCAGTTCATCCGGTTTCCTTTTCGGGTTTGACAGTTCTTTTCCGGTTCCAGCTTGGTTTTCAGCTTAGGATTCTTTTCCGTTTTTTGCTTTTTTTCCAGGTATTGCGTCTTTTCTGACTCGTCTATATTTTCCAGTTCTGGCATCTTTTCCGGCTCTTGCTTCTTTTCCAGTTTTTGCTTTTTTTCCAGTTTCTTATTCTTTTTCAGTTCTTCTTTGTTTGTTGTTTTTTGTATTTTTTCCAGTTTCTTCTTCTTTTTCAGTTCTTCTTTGTTTTTTAGTTTTTGCATTTTTTCCAGTTTCTTCTGCTTTTTCAGTTCTTCTTTGTTTACTAGTTCTTGTATCTCTTTCAGTTGTTTCTCCATTTTCAGTTCTTCTTTCTTTTCTAGTTTTTGAATCCATTCTAGTGTTTGCTTCTCTTTCAGTTCTTGCTTCTTTTCTAGTTTCTGTTGCTTTTCCAGTTTTTGTTTGTTTTTCAGTTCTTGCTTCTTTTCCAGTTTTTGCTCTTTTTTCTGCTCTTGCTTCTTTTTCAGTTCTTGCTTCTTTTCTAATTCTTGTATGTTTTCCTGCTCTTGCTTCTTTTCTAGTTTTTGTATCTTTTCCAGCTTTTGTTTCTTTTTCAGTTCTTGCTTCTTTTCTAGTTTTTGTGTCAATTCCAGTTTTTTCTTGTTTTTCAGTTCTTGCTTCTTTTCCAGTTTCTCTTTCTTTTCCTGTTCTTCCTTTTTATTCAGTTCTTGATTCTTTTCCAGTTTTTGCATCTTTTCGGGTTCTCGCTTCTTTTCCAGTTCTTTCTCGTTTTCCAGTTTTTGCTCCTTTTCATGATCACAAGGAGGGTTTTCCAATCTACAAAATAATCAGTATATCTTTATTTCAGTAGTAAAAAAGTGAAAGTAATGCAACGACTATCACGTTTAACATGTACAACACTTCCATATTTAGATACTATATAACACTTTTGGCTCAGTTTCATAGGGAAAAATCTCCCCGTAGATTTATTGCCTGACAGAATGTTTTTCTACAAAGGGCGAATTTATTGCTTTTGTTGTTCTGAACTAAAGCCAAGCAGAAAAGTTAAAGCATTTGGCGTGATTTGTATGCAATAAACGACCTCCATGAATCTCACGTAGAGCGTAATAATTTGCAGAGTTTCAATGTCTCACTTATGGACCTCAAAGAAGGTGTTCGAAATTACGACCTGCACCCTAATGCAGGTATCACATCTCTCGCACATCGAACATAAGATATTCTGGAAAATACCGTGCATCCCCAGGACTTTCCCAGCAGCTGCCACGATATGTGCCACAAGTTCCTGTTGGACTTCTAACAGGGGTTTCGTGCACTAATGTGTTGACGTACCCCGAGAGGAAGTGTAATGCAAGTGAGGTCTCGTGATCTTTCTGAACAATGCACTGGACTACCCCTGCCAAACCCATGTTTAGGATACTTTCCGAAGGAACTTTCGAATACTTTCTTTGATGACGATCCCCTGATTTTGTTCTTATTTCTTAGTTTCCGCTGCGCTAAGAATAATAAACAAATACCTTTACACTCACTGTTCGTACCCTTTTTTCTTATGTTGTCTCTCGTCACTATGGCGCCAGGAAAGCGTTTCCGATCATGAATTGCAATAAACGATTATATATATACGGGAGTTGGTTTGTTCCCCTTGAAAAGTCAACTAATTTCCGATCAATGACAATGATTACATGTTTTTAATTTAATTTTTCCTTTTACAATTGAAATTTTGTTCTTCATGATGATTTAATTCCAGTCCCTGTTAAAACATTATTAACAATGTACTTTCAAGTTACTTCAAAACATCTGTCAAAATATAACTTACCAGTATGGATTCACTATTTTAAAATAATTCTACTTTAATTAAACTTAGAAGATAATATAATCAATTAATCAATATTGTTTAGGAAATAAATTATATATACATATATAATCGTATATATATATGTTATCGTGAAAGGTCGATATTGGAGAATGTCGACTTTCACCGGAGAATGTCAACATTCACCAAATACGTCGATGAAAGATCGAATGTTGCATTACATTCTTGTACATTCGGACCCTCACCGGTGTATGTCGACAATCACAGATATGCTATGGTGTAGGTCGAAAAGAGAGGAGTATATGTACACGCTCTCATTGCAAAAGGAAGCGTTCCACAAATAAATGCAGTTGTAAAAGCAAGGGCCTCTTGGGCAATTGAAAGTGTCCTAATAGTTTACGTTGTTGCAATAAAAAAGATTTGAATCACGTAATTTAGTAAGTTTTTAACTTCTATTATTTTCCTTTCTCATTTTGAATGTACAGTGTGTTTCAAATTCTTATATTCTTAAGTTCTTATTTTAAGTTTTAAGTGCGTTTTTTCGCGACCGAATTACGGAGAAGAAAATATAATATTCTTATGTGTTCAACATTCACCATTAGTAGATGGTGAATGTCGACATTTACCGGTATTTGGAAAAGTCTGAAATAAGAGCATTTGGAAAATATTTCGGACATACAACAAGCGACTATGTTAATGTTGACATTCACCCGTGAAAGCCGACATTCTCCAGATTTCGGTGTTTCACCGTAACATATATACGATAAACGTATATATATATATATATATATGTATATATGTGTGTGTGAAATAATGTTAGGAATTCTGATCGCACATATTGATCTATAATACAGAGCAAATTTGGCAGATGAATAAGATAAAATATTCAGACTTATTTCAATTCACATTTGCGGCCCCAATTCATTTGAAATTCTAAACTTACCTATGTCTAGAATATTTATATTTCTCATATTGTTGGAATAGGAATAAAGTAGCACGACGCCGTGTGAGCGGTGACAGAGATAGGAAAAATGTGCATAGTTCTACATTATTGTGGTTTAGTAAGAGAAATATTTGATTCAGGAAATTTTATATTCCCACTTAGCTAAGTCATCATCTTTAACTGAAATCATGTGATATATATATATACATAAACATATATTTTAATTAATTAATTTTTATTTTTTAATTTGTTATTAATTCAAAATTATTTAATATTATATTGTAGGGTTTATATTTATTTTAACTAACATTTATTTTAAGTTTAAACTATCTTTCTTGTCAAGCCTTACTTTCCCCTGGAATTGCCAATGCCAGAGTATGTAAATTTTAGTAGAACGCGCAAAGTATTCAAATTGTCAGCGGAAGTATTTGAGTTAAATAGAAGGGAAACGAGTTCGAAAGTGTTTTTCTTGCTTCACGAGCGTGAAGGTGGCTAGGTAGAAATTGAAGAACCGCGCGTTTCGGCCTGTGTGCTTGCCTCGGCAGATAGTTGAATCTTTCAACTTAATATTCAGAAGTTTGCTGAAATATCAGCTGTACCTTAGAACGCGGTTAGGTTAGTTGCGCCTAAAAGCCTCGTAGGTAGTAACTTGTTATTATTCATTTTTAGTTTCTTATTTTTATTTTACCGCCGGGTCGGCGTCGTTTGTGAGCGTCAAGAGCACGCATCTGTAATTTCTTAAGTTGAATAAAAAGGGATTTAAACCCTTCTCAAGACTTTGTGTACTTTCCAGTTCATAGCAGTCACCACTATTGTTGCGTGCAGGTTGGGGCCGCGGAACATTACAATACATTAAAAAAATAATTGCAATGAAAAGTTAGAATCTCGAAATTTTTATTATGTTTGATGAGTACATTCTCAAAACTCGAGCTAAATAAAATTATAAATCTCTGTAAATCTAGAAATATATAGTCTAACAGAAACAGGTGAAGAGAACAATTTATATTAGTTTTGTTCCGAATAGAGTATGGGATGGATTTCAGTGTTTACTTAATTTGTTTTACATACATATATATATATGTATATTATTTATAAACATAAAGTCCTTTTTGTATTTGTTACTCTAATTATATCAACTATTTGACACTTACTTCTCATTCACAAATTTTGCAAACTGGCCCTTTAAACACGTGTATTTTGTATATTAGCTTTCTGTTTAGATGTTTGATTAGTTAATGCAATAAAGTTTCCTCATAATCAAAAGGTATTACAATAAATTTGAATTCTTCACAATGTTATTTTCCAACTTAAACATTTATAATTTATATTTGTAATGAAGGAATGAAAAAAACATTACGCATTATAAATCTGAAAGCGTATTATTTTCCAAACCAGCGTTTTTGTGAAAAAATTAATAAATGTATAATTAAACTGGACCTGAAACATTATGTTTTGTTTTATTATTTTTTCCGAAATGACTTACGTCTCCGACACGTATTGCAATCTTAAACATTGGGGATCCAATTCTTCTAGTAATTGTTCGCTATAGTACATTTCTGCTTCTCCTTCTTCTTCTTCAAATATACGTCGATAATTATTTGCGCTGAAATATTTTTATTTTATTAAATATATATGTTCATATGTTTGAATTCATTAATTTAATAAATGATTACTTATACTTTTTTTGTCAAAAGTAGTAAGTTACAGTTTGCGAGCATCTATACAGATTGTCAAAGATTTTTAAAGGCGCTATGTTCCACGAAGAAAATATCTTTACTTATTCAAAATCTTCAAAAAACAATAAATATGGAAATGAATATTCGTCTTATTAGCCTAAATTCCATTATGAGGATATACAGGTATAATAGGAAATGAAGCTGCTGGCACCAGCAGCTCAGGATGCCATATTAAAAGGTCTGATTGACGTCTATCATCTCAGATCAAACCTTGCAATCAGAAAAAATTTTCCAAACACGTTTTAATAAAATAACAAACAGGATGGGACGAGGCAGATACAAAAAGATTGCTTCACGGTTACTTCCCGCAAGTAGCCCTATAAAGAATATTTTTTTTTTCTCCAATTAGATTGGCAACAAATCATGGAAAGTTTCCATTTTATTTCCAGAGATTCTTAAAAAGGCACGTAAACTGCGAGCGCGAAAAACCTGCAAATGTAGCAAAACCTAAGCTTTATAAATGGTACTCTCCCTTACTTTCCATTCTTAGAAAAAATAACTAGGATTTGCATCAAAAATTCCAGAGAAACCTTTTTCTACAATATGAAGTGTGTGTCTGCACCTCAACAATTTATGAAATATATTATTGAAAATGAAGGAACTGCGATTATAAGTATCTAATCATATTACAAGAGTGAATAAGCAAGTATTTAAGAACAAGTAAAATTTTTAAACTTTGGCTTCCGTAGACCAGGCTGATCAAATTTCCAGTCGAGCAAGAAGTATTAAACGCACAATATCTCTTCGGATCTTCCTATGTTCCTGATTATTACATCTGCTGAAAACAATTTAATTCGTTTAAATGCAATTACATTTCACTGAAGTAATCTATTAATTGTTTAACATTTTTCTGCTGTTGACTTTAATAAATTTATGATATTTGGTATTTCATTTGTTTCCAGCAACACCTAGTCTCCTTTGCAAAGAAAATTAATATTAACTTTTGTAATTAAGAAATGATTTAGATGAAAAATTAAATTGGACTGGAGATAATGTCTCGGTTGTTTCCGTTAAAAGAAGTTGGTGCTTTCCTAATTCAAAAAATATCTCCATATATATACATAACATACATGTAATTAATTTACACCCTAAAAAAAGTATTCTTCGCATGGTATCTTCAAATGGGTAGATACGATAGCTGAAAAACAAGTGTCGGATAAAAGCGGAGCTGCAAAGAGCGATTTGTTGTACTGATCTTTCCTTTTAAGTAATTATGTTATTTGATGCATGTAATTTTGTTGAAATTCGTGTTACAAATTGCTTTATTCTCTGATGTAGAAGGAATTATCACAAATTTTATTCAGAAGATTTAAATAACGGTTTCGATCACAATAGGCAGCAGTTACTAGTAAAATATCTGGATCAGTGACTTTTTTGACGTTATTTAAAACGCTTAATTACAGGGCCGTAGTACAATTCCCAACCCCCCAACCCCAGGAGTATAGCGATATACAATAGTGACATGATCGAAGATTCTTTGGAAATAATCGTTGTCATCGCATATTCTGTTTAAGTAATCATAGTCATCAGCTATTAATATTCGTTGCAAATAATCATTGTCATCGAATAATCTTTGTAAAGAATCATTCTCATCGGATAATCATTGAAAATAATTTGTGTTATTACATAAAGAGGCATAGTAGCTGATGTATAAAGAATTGTACTCAAATTATAATCAAAAGAATCGAATATGTATTGCAATTTATCATATGATCATTATTTACAGCAATGATTCTTAAATGATTTCGACCTACGGCTCCTAATGTCGCCGCGGAAAACTTGCGCAACAGTGACAAAAAGAATATTTAAAAATACAATAAAAGCTTGAAAGCTAGGGAAAATGTCTGAATTTAATTTTCTTTTATTTAAATGAGACTTAATGTTTTTAAAGGAAATTGAATATTGTAAACATGAATCAACAATATAAATATATGTGAGTTTTTGCCTCTTTGTTTTTTTTCTTCGTAACATCATATCCTTCGGAACGGGTGGGGAAATTTGAGTTTGGAAGGAGGTACCCTCAGATTCCAAAAATTCAAGGTAAAACTTTTCAACTTTTATTATCTTCCTACGACTATCACTCTAGATATTATATAAAATTTCGGAAAACGCTAATTTTTTGCATTCATTTGTCCAAGTGGCGGAAGTCTAGCGCGCTGGAAATCAAAATGTTTATTTGGAAAAGTGTTGGCCCTTCTCACTTTCAAATCGTTGAGTTTGTTTAAGAGAAATTTTTAAGTTAAAAAAAAATATGAAATAAATAGTATTGCCAAAGGTGAAAATTATTGTTGTTATTATTTACGGTTATATTCAGAAGTTGAAGAAAGCACGTGATTCCATATAACGTCATTGTATGTCGAAAATATTTAGTTAATGTCAGTATATTAAATGTATAGCTGCTTTTGGTAACCTTTATGTTTCACCTTTAGATACGTGACACGATATGCTATCGCTATGTTAATTCTTTTACTGAGATTTTGAAAATTTGTTATATTAAAATAAATTTGAATCATAACCTCAAATTTATTACCTGGAGTGTCAAAAGTCTTTGTTTCCTGACTTCGCAAGAAAAATTTATTTACGAACCGCTAGTTGCTTGGAAAAAATGAATACATTTTCTTCATAATGAAATGTTTCTATGCATTTTACGCTATTCTAATTTTATTTATAAAAATTTAATTTCTTTTATTGTATAGTTCCTTTCCAGAAGCGAAACGGATGCCCATTAAGCAAGTGGAACGTCAACAGAATATGCGCGATGAAGAGAAGAAGTTGCAAGTAAACGAAGGATACAACACTCTCAGCGTCATCGTCAGATTCGACAGGAAATACCAGAAGAGCTCAAGAACTTGCATAAACAACTCAAGACGCTGCAGATTACGGATAATTTCGGTTCGAAGAGGCAGAGCTTATACGAGAAAACAAGCTTCGCATGAACGCATCACGACATACACGTAGTACTCTTCACAAGGCAGGAAGTTTACTTTGAGCAACACACTGTATACATAGAGCTCGTAGACATATATAGTAAAGATTTTGCTTTGGCAACAGCGCCCTAGTAAAATGTATGAAGTTTATATTGATATCTCACAGTACCTGAACGAAATTTTTCTATTTTCTTCTTCATTTACTATTTTCTTAAATTTTTTATCAGTAATCCTATCTATATATTATAGATATCAAAATCAGAAAAATTTAATTAATTATCTTTAAATGTATATAAGTGATGAATACTTCGCCCCTGTTCATACCGAAACAACACGATGTAATTGTAGATAGCTAGAAAGTAAAATGTATTCAGCAGGCTGTACAGCAAGCGACATCTATAAATGGTGATAACACAAGAATGTTATATAATGTTATATACTGGCAGAGTTTTAAAATAAGAACATATACATCAGTGTTTTAAAAATACGAATTTTGCATCAAACTGCAAAACAAATATCTTAAAATCTGCCTTTCATGCATAAGAGTTCAGCATTCCGAATATTGTATTTTCGTAAACGGTTTAGCAAAAATAACAAACATCATTGCCTTGACAAATGGATAATCTTGGTATGAATACGAATTACGCCAAGACTGCCCGTCAATGGTTGTTTGGAACACGCCCTTAATGTATATATATAACCCTTAAGAAACGTAAAGTGAGTGAATGTACTATCCGAGTGTGTCTTTATATCTTGAGCATTTAAGAAATAAGAAATGCATTTATCTATTTGGATAAAGCTGACGCTATTGGCCGAATAACAACGTTTATTTAACACTTGATATAACCAACGTCATATATATCTTGAAATAAAACATAAATTTCCTAATCAGATACTACCAATTGCAGAAAAAATACAAAAATAATGGAATTTCTAATAACACTACAGGTAACATACCGAGGAATAAATTGCGCGGCAAAACTGATGCAATCTACAATATGTAAACCAAAAAATTTATGTACCGCTAATAGAAATGCAATAGAATGATAAATGAAAACTATGATGAAATTTATAATGAAAAATTTACCATAAACTATTAATATATGACATTAGTAAATATATACTTTTAACACTATTCATTTAAATATGCTGAAACTTTCATAGTATTCATTACTTACAAACGCTTTCTCATCCATCGAAGCATAGCACAAGCCATTCTCAATTCACTGCTGGTGCACGTCAATAAAATAAGGATAAATCCAAACTTTGACAAAAATTCAATCGCTTTGACTCTTTTCTCAAAAAACGTATATCTACAAATGCAGTATTAATATATCACATCAATATAATTCGGGATCATAAAATCTCCAAACAACGCATTAAACGCAAAAAATCGCATTAAGGCAGAATGAAGAATTTTCACTCTTGCAATTACATTTACAACAATATAAAATAGAATCGAATTTCTAAACTAAGTGTTCATTGTTAGACCATATTTCATTCTTCGGGAACCTTTCATGGTTGTTTAGTAATTATAACTGTTAACTGGTTTAAATAGAATTATGATTTCATATATATGCACAGACTTATATATGTATTATATTAATACGTATCTGTAGTAACATACATCATCTTATTATATGTAGGCGCATAATTCTAAATTAATTATACTAGTCAACATAATTTATATATTGATAGCAGCAGACTTTTAAAATTATTTATTACTATCTGCTTGCTAACGATTATATAATTAAGTACAGTGGTACCTCGACATACTAGTTCAATTCGTTTCGTAACCTTGCTCGTATGTCAAATTGCTCGTATCTCAAAGCAATTTTCCCCATTGAAATTAATCGAAATACCATTAATCCGTTCCAGCTTCCAAAACACTACCTCAGTTGTTTTTGTTAAGCGTTTTTGAATAAGAAAAATGTAGTTTCTTATTCAAAAACAAGAAGAAACATTTATTTATAAATAAAAAATGCATATTCTATAAAAACATAATTAAAAGAAAAAGTGAAGTTCCTACGGAAGCGCTTAATTTTTGTCACTGGTCTTCGCTTTCTTCGTCATGCTCTGCTCATTTTCACCCGCAGATCGTTTAAAAAAACTGTCCAAGGTGGTTTGTTTCTTCCTTCCTGTCAAGATAATGAGTTAGGCAAGTTTCGTTGACCAACTCCGATGCACGAATAGTTGCAACCTTTTCGCGGTGATTTTTATCCACGAACTCTGCAACTTTCTCCCTTATTCCCAAGATCTCTTTTATATCTCTTGTAGGGATAACCTCCTCCATCTCTGGCTCCTCTTCAAACCTAATTTTACGTTGAACCACCGTATGCTGCTGCAAATGCAGATCGTGTAACTCCTCGGTTGTCAGCTCCTGAGACTGTTCCTCGACGAGTTCGTTCACATCTCTCTCATCCACCTCCAGACTCATGGATTTTCCCAGAGAAGCAAGCTCCTCTACCACTGACACTTTGGGTTCCAATCCTTCGAAGGCCCTTTCAGCTACAGCTTTTGGCTACAGCTTCTTCCATGCAGAGGTTAAGATCCTCGTTGTAACACCCAGCCAAGCCTAATCAATAATTCTTAGGCATATCACGATGTTAAAGTGGTCTTTCCAGAACTCTCGAAAGGTAAGGTTTGTGTTCTCCGTCACCTCAAAGCAGCACCGAAAAATGTGCTTGTTGTACAACTTCTTAAATTTAGAAATCACCTGCTGATCCATGGGCTGCAGGATAGGAGTGGTGTTGGGTGGTAGGTAGGGAACTTTTATAACTTGACCTCTTCGAGTAAATCATCTTCGAGATTTGGTGGGTGAGTAGGGGCATTGTCGAGGAAGAGAAGGGTTTGTATGGGTAGGTTGTTTTTCTGTAGATATTTTTTAACCGAAGCGCAGAACACCAGGTTTATCCACTCCACAAAGAATTTCCTGGTGACCCACGCCTTCGGACTTGCCCTCCACATAACTGGCAGTTTTTCTTTTAAAATATTATATGACTTAAAGCCTCTGGGATTTTCCGAATGGTATACTAGCAGAGGCTTGATTTTACAGTCGCCACTCGCATTGGCGCAAATTGCTAGATTTAATCTATCCTTCATAGGTTTGTGACCTGGAATCGTCTTCTCCTTTGCCGTTATGCAAGTTCTATTCGGCATCCTTTTCCAGAAAAGTTGACACAGTTGAAGACTTGCTGGGGGGGATGTATCCTTTGGCTACTATCAGTTCGGAAAACATTTTGATGTAAACCTCAGCTGCTTTCACATGCGAACTTGCTGCCTCACCATGCCTGACGACGGAGTGAATGCCGGTCCTTTTCCTAAAGTTGTCAAACCAGCCCCGACTAGCTTTAAACGAGTCTTCCGATTCCTCGTTTGTAGAAGTGTGTGAGATCTTCTTTAGCAAATAACCGTAAATTGCTCGTACCTTCTCACATATGATGCTTTGTGTTAAGGTTCCTCCTTGAAGCTGCTTCTCTCTCACGCACACCATCTGTAGTTTCTCCATCTTTTCACGGAGAGAGGTTCGGAGCTTAGAAATTATTATAACGCCCTTAGTTGGCGTTATACCCTTTATCAACTCCTTTTGTTTAAAAGAAAAGGGGAAGAAAGGAAAAGACAGTCGTGTTAATTCTGTGGACTCAACATCTGCAAAAGATGCTTCTACAAATTCAGTTCGGCCGTCCAATCCTCACAGAAATCGCCAATGTCTACATCCAGCAGTACTGTGTCTCCCACAACTGTCCCTGGAAGTACGAACTCTACTACAACATTATCTGCCTCAGCAGTTAGTTCAACAGGTATCAGTCAGAATCTTAGATCAAATAGCTACGCTGCAAGCGCAGCAACAGAAGCACCGAAAAAGATTTCAATTCTGTAGATAAAGTTCTTACCAATACCAAAGTGAACTCTATACATTCTAATGAAAGTCATCCTCCTCCACAAATACCTAGTATTACGCTTCAGACTGCAGTCATGGACCAAAAAGGACCAGCAAAGGCTAAACGAGGTGTTCAAAGAAAAGCAGATACAACTACACCACCAGCTGTTAATATTGTTATGAATTTGGTATTTAAAAAGCTAATGTCAGTTCAATTATAAATTAAATGATTTTATATCTCGCGCAGTGCAGCGCTTGACGAATATTAAAAGAAAGCTAAGCCGGGAAATTGAAAATACAAGAGCGCGTGCATTAAAGGCCTTTCGGTCTTCGTCCTCATCTTTCGAAAACTCAACGCAGCTACTTAAAGATGCGTTTTACGGAAAATACGGAATACAGCTGAAGATTACGAAATACTTGGATACTTATATGTTTTATTGTTAGCATAAATTTAGGTATTTTGCATAATGAAACTCGAAAGGCATACGAAACGAACGTGCGCCAAGATATTTATTGGCGAGAGAAAGTAAAGTTCGTGAGCAATGCAGTATATTTGATTTTCACCCTAGCTACTTGTACCTGGCCAAAGGTCTAATCCAGTAGTACTTTCTCTTTTCAGGTACGGTGTTAAAGTATGTTCCTCTTGTTCTTTTTTTTTATTGCCTAAAATAGGTAAGCCTGATGATATTTAGGACTCATGATGATTCTATGTAAGTTATCTCCTTTTCGATACTTCAGTGTTTTTAATGTCTGTGAAGATTATTACTTTTTGTTATGCTTAAGTTAAGCAAAATTATAATATTTTATTAAATAAAGATTTCGTAGTTAACTTTTTGACTTATGATTCTTTAATTCTGTGCTTGAGGAAACGTACTCATTACGCCTTCAGTGCTAATGCACAACCAACATTTATACAGGCATTCTACTGCATTTGACAGTACTTTCCTGTTCTATCAATTTTTTTCACAATGGGCCTTGTGAGAAAAATTCCTTGGTGAAGCGGTCGAAACGCGAACGTGTATGCAAGAAATTTGAGACACTTTGTCTCAGTAAGAGTTCGATGTCCAGAGAAATCATGAAGTAAACCGCAGGTGGGGTGCCATCTGCCGGTCAGGGTTTCTTGCAATAGCTGTTGAACTGTATTTTCAGAAAGAAATCACATCGAGGCGGAGCCAGAAGCGAGCGGGAGTCAGTCAGGAGTAGGGGGGCGGAGTTAGAATAAGTTGCTATATTAAACCTCTTTTTTATTATTAATGTAGCTGAATATGAATACTCAATATGTGGGCCACGTACGGCCTTCTAAAATAGTCATCTTCTATTTTCTCAGAATTCAATAAATCCGCGAAGTCTGCAGTTAAGTTTTGCTCCGCTTTTCTGTAAAAACTTTCATTTAACTTATTGAGATGATCTTGAATGTATTCTTTTTTCAGGTCGTTGTGGAAGTTCTTATTTCTGAGAAAGTAAGGCCCCGTTCAGGCGAGAGCGTAAAGGGCATAAGTGGTTAAAGCCGAGCTCTGTTGCCAAGGAAACCAGTCTCTGCTACGTCACAGAATCACAGGTCTCGTGGCATAGGGTTCAAAGTTTTCAACTTTACGCCGAGTTTGGGATAAGCGTCGACCAATCAGCGCGAAGCTAAAACGAAGCGGCTTTCTTTAGACGATTTCGCTGTCACATTAAAGGTGATATTTTTTTAATATGGAGCACATCGTATCCGAATGAGTTGTAATTGTATCCGAACAAAATAATGAGTTGATCTCGCAAGAAATCTACAATGATGACATGCATTTTTTAATGAGTTTTTCAATTTATATTGAAAAATATGGATAAAACTCGTAAAGCGAAAGTTAAACTCAGGATTATGCACGCTGTGTATGATCCTGTAGATGATTGATCCCATCCAATATTTTTCATTTTATTATGAAAATTCATTAAAATTTCCGTAAGGAAGCTGAGCCTTTCTTCCGTAAATAAAACGTTTTAGAAATGGAGTAATTTTTTTTTTTTTTTTTTTTTTTTTTTTTTTTTTTTTAATAATATGAGGCATTACCTCCATTCCATTAAGGTTTGGAGAATACTTGATATTGAAAGTGATGTTTAGGGGTAAATTTTGCCCAATTATTTATGCATGCGTCCAGGTTTATTTGCAAGGATAGTCTAGAAATTTTAAATCCTATGATAAATTCTTGACATTATCACTTATCGTCGGCAGTTTTGATTAATAACAATAACATAACAATGGGGAATTTTTTATTAAAAAGCCGAGATTTCCCTGGAAAGTACACATAGAAAACGCTACTAGAAGTCCGAATTTATGTTTGGGAAAAACGAATAGTAATCTCTACTGCTATTTAAAAGGTTTGATTTATACATTACTCCATTTAGCGTTTAGCTTTAAATAAAATCCTGAAATTGGAAAACTTGCTAGTTTAAGCATATTTTTGATTTTGAATCCTACAGAAACTGTCTTCACTCACCATTATTTTTCAAAAAACAAAAGTCTCGCAATATATCGCAAATGCATTTGGCAGCTAACATTTCCAAAGACATCTTAACTACAATGCAATCAAAAACTTAAATATATGTTCCAAACCCACCGCTTTGCTGAAAGAGACAATGCAGTTTTATTCAATAAAGAACAAAAAACGACAGACAACGTTCTCATTTTGACAATTTTCCAAAATTTTATACGCCGAAAAGAGAAGAAAAAAACTGGTGAATAGCAATTTTTGTAATAATTCATATTAAAGATTATGAATGGGACAAGGAAGGATTCGTAGATCTAATGCCGTCGCTGATACTTAGATGACAGCATTTAGCCGACAACTACCCAATAATTACTATCAGTTATCACGTTTCTGCTGATTCCCCATAATTTTTAATATTCAAGTAATTTTATCACCTATGAGTAAATTTTTTTCAATTCTTCAATGAGCTGTAACAGCTTTAAATAGTATTAAAATCTTGTAGTTTAAATAATTTAAATAGATGAACATTAAGGTAATTGTGAATGGCAATATTTGAAACCAGACTCGAGTGCCACGTGCGACTCTCGCACGAAGAATGTAATTTATTTTTAAATGTTAGAATATGTTTTCTCGTCTTGTTTGTATGTCGCCATTTTGAGTGCTAAATAAAGTTTTTTCTGTGTTCCATCATTGGAGTTGCTTCATATCGCCAAAGAAGTATTACAGTCTTAATTATTCTGGAGGCACTGACCGAGATCGAATAATCGTGCGTATTTCTATTTTATTAGTTCATCATTGAACATAATATTAGTGATACCAGATTATTACTTAATGTTTATATAGAATTGCTTTATGTTATTAGTTCATCACTGAACGCAATATTAGTGATACCAGATTATTACTTCCTGTTAATAATAAATTGTCTTATTTTATTACCGTATTTGATATTATATTTAATATTCATTTTAGTTGTCCAGACGGTAGATATATATATTGCTCTATGTTATTATTCTTATTTTAATCACAATTAATGTGGTACAGAGAATGAACTTCATATAATTTAAATATTCCATTTTTGAGGTATACGTACTTAACAAAGTGCATTTAATTTCGTAATTCCTGACTTCATTAATTAACTAAAGTATTTGAATTGAGCTATTTTGAGGAAATATAAAGAACACAGTGTTCGTTAATTTTAAACATAAAAAAATGTCCTACTTAGGAAGAGCTCGTAAGGAAGATTTGCAAATCTCGCGGCTGAACTGGGAGTTCATGGGACTGCAGATTTGAAAATAGTTGATTTAAAACAGAAAATTGTTGAAAGTAGAGATTATGATGAAGTCTTCGTCAAAGGAGTCTTAGACACAATAATAGAAGAACGGAAAGACAGGGAGGAAAGGGAAAGAGGAGAAAGGAAAGAGAGGGAGGAAAGAGAAGAAAGGAAAGAGAGGGAGGAAAGAGAAGAACGGAAAGAGAGGGAGGAAAGGGAAAGAGAAGAAAGGAAAGAGAGGAAGGAAAGAGAAGAAAGGAAAGAGAGGGAGGAAAGAGAAGAACGGAAAGAGAGGGAGGAAAGGGAAAGAGAAGAACGTAGGAGACAGGAAGAAGCAGAAGAGCGGAGAAGGAACGAACAGTATGAATTAGAGAGATTAAGACTTGAAGCAGAGACAAAGTCTCAAAATACCGGACAGATCCGGCCGAAAACGGAGCTGCGTCCCCTTATGCAAAAATTCGATGACAAGAAAAGAGATATCAGTCTATATTTGCTATTGTTTGAAAGGCAAGCAGAATGGGCTAAAATTGATAAAGAAGAATTTGTATCTCATTTACTAGGACTACTTCCTTACGAAGTAACCCAGTTAATAGCTAGAGAACCCTCCGATACAGCTAAAGACTATGAACACGTGAAAAATTTATTGTTAAGACGGTTTAAACTAAGCCCGGAAAAGTTTAGGCAGAAATTTATGAAATATCAAAAAAGTACCGAATCCACATGGGTGGATTTCAATTATGAAATAGAAAATTATTGCAAAGAATGGGTGACTGGTCTAGGAGTTAAGACTTTTGATCAGTTGCTAGATTTGATGGTGCTTGACCAACTTAAACGTCGAGTTCCTCTTGATATTCGAGATCATTTTCTTGATGAATGTGTAGAGATGATTTCATCTAAAAAATTAGCTGAAAAACTTGATGCCTATGAAAACGTTTGCGGAAACTTTCAAAAAAACCTGTAGTGGATCGGCAGAAAGAAAGATACAATGCACTAACTCAAGGTAAATTGAGTTCAGATAATAAAAATAAAACTGAAAAATAATTGTCATCAGGATTAAATACGCAAAGCTTGTTTCATAGACCTAGAAGTCCACGTTCAGATGATAAATATGAAAAACGAAAGATGCCATAATGCTATCAGTGTGGGTCCTAGCAACATTTAAGGCCCCAATATCCAAAACTTAAGAATAGGACTGAATCTCCTGCTAATCTTAACAGAATTAGTGCAAAAACAGAGGATAAATTTCTATTACCTTATACTAGCATGGGTTACGTAAATGTTCATAAAATTCCTATATTAAGGGATTCAGGTGCTAGTATTGATATAGTTTGTCGCAAATACATCACGCCGGAAATGCTGACAGGTGAAAATGTGTGGGTGCAACAGCCATTAGACTTGAATCCAACCTGTTTACCATTGGGCTAAATCGAACTAAATTGCGATCTTGGGCGAGTAATAACTAAGGCTGCCATTATTAGAAATGAACTCGACAAAGGGAGGTATTTATTACGCAATCGAACTTTTGCACTGTTGAATAAACAAAGAAAGGAACGTGATAGTCATCCTTATCAGGTTAATGCCGTCTCTACTAGATCTCAAAGGAAAAGGAAAATAGCTGAAAAGAAGATCTTGGAACCGATGAAGGAAGAAAATAAAGCATCCAGAGATGTCTTTGAAGAAGTAAAATCACCGGAATTAAACGTGGAAGATGTTCACGAAAAACTGGAAAACGATAAAGAAATTAATATTGGGAATTATTTTGCAATGCAGCGTTATCATCATCTTTTGGCTTTTGATTTAATATCAAAGCCGCTACTAATAGACGAAGAAAACAATTGTCGAAAGCAAATGACAAATGAATATTATCCGAAAGGCACAGATGAACTGAGGAAAGGCTTTGCTGTGAATTATAGCCGAGGAACTGGTCCACCATGGAAAAAATCTAGGCGCCGTCAAGAAAAAAAAAAGAAGACTAATTTGAACACTGGTCCATTTTCTTCCTATTTAAATGTGGTGTAAAAATATTTGTTTAAAACTTAAAATTTTTGACCTGAAATTTGGAAATTTATGAGAGAAGTTACCTTTTCTCTTTAAGCAAATGAGCAAGCCGAGCTTATTAAACTTTCGAAATTTACAGAACTTTTCCCTTCGGTAAAAGTCTCTCCGTTGGGGGAGAGGTTGTAACAGCTTTAAATAATATTAAAATCTTGTAGTTTAAAATCACCAGGTTAATGCTGTCTCTACTAGAGCTCAAAGGAAAAGAGAAATAGCCGAAGAGAAGCTCTTGGAACCGATGAAGGAAGAAAATAAAGCATCCAGAGATGTTTTTGAAGAAGAAGATAATTTACCGGAACTAAATACGGAAGATGAAGCTCTCATGAAACTGGTAAAAATTGACTCAGAAGAAGTTGCACGACTTCAGCTTACTGATAAGGAACTGTCTAAAATCATCCAAGAAGTTAAAGAAGGTACATGCAAAAATGAAAACTATAGTCTGACAAGAAAAGAGCTTTTAGTTAAAAAAACGACTGATAAAATGGGCTTTGAAAGACAGCTTGTCGTTATACCTGAAAAACTCAAGTTGTCAATTATAAAGATGTGCCACGAAGGAACTTCTGGTCATTTGGGCGTCAAAAAGACCAAAGACAGACTTGCTAGATATTTTTATTGGACGAGGTGTTACAAAGAAACTGAAGATTTTGTAAGAACCTGCGATGCTTGTCAGCGCGCTGGGAAAGGAAATGACAAAAAGAAGGCTCCAATGACATTAGTACCAGTAATTTCCGAAATATTCACTAAAATAAATGTCGATGCCGTTGGTCCGCTACCTATTTCAAAGACTGGGAAAAAATATATTATTACAGCTCTGTGTATGTCGTCCAAATATCCAGATGCTGTTGCGGTGACAGACATTTCTTCGCCATCTGTGATTGATGCTTTCTTACAGATTTTCAGTCGTATGGGTTTCCCAAAAGTGATCCAAACAGATCAGGGGACCTCTTTCGTCAGTGCTTTGACAGAGGAATTTTTGGAGCGTTTCGGCATTAAACATGTAAGAAGCTCTGTGTATCATCCGCAGAGTAATCCCGTTGAGCGATTCCATAGAACGCTAAAAAGGGTGTTAAGAGTCGTATGTATAGGAGCGACTTCGGATTGGGAGAATTATCTACCATCAGTTCTTTTTGCTCTCAGAACAGTCACACACGAAAGCACTGGTTTTACACCAGCAGAATTAGTTCATGGCAAAAACCTACGAACGCCAGTCACTTTACTTTATGAGAAGTGGCTAGAACCGATTGAAGAAAGTAATAATGTTGTCAGCTACGTTTTCGAACTTATTAATCGAATGAAGAAATGCCAAGAACTTGCCGTGGAAAACATGAAAGAAGCTCAACAACGGAGGAAAACATGGTACGATCGAAACGCAGTGAAGAGAGAATTTGCTAGAGGAGATTTAGTTCTTGTTTTATCAACGAATCGTCAAAATAGACTAGAAGTACAGTGGAAAGGACCTGGAAAAATTGAGCAGAAAATTTCAGAAACCAATTATATTGTAAGTTTCGAGGAACAAAATGAGCCAAATCAAGTATATCACATTAACATGCTTAAACCATATTACAAAAGACCAGAAATGATTAATATGATAACTGAAGTGGAAGGAGACTTAGAAATTGACATTCCTCGTTTACCTTCCAATCCAAGTACATTAAATTTTTCGGACATCCTAGAGGAGAATGAACTCGAGAAAAGGTTGAAATCCGAGCAAATAGAAGATTTACGAAAGATTTTATGGAAATATTCTGGTTGTTTTTCAAATAATCCTGGACTAACAAACTTAGTTTGTCACGATATTGAGCTATTAAATAACGAACCAATACAAATAAAGCCATACAGACTGTCACCCCGACAGACAGAAATTCTTAAAAAGGAAATACAGAAAATGCACGATCTTAAAACTATAGAGCCGGGAGAATCGGACTATACATCTCCCATGATTTTGATAGAATCTTCATCAAAGGATCCTCGGCCTTGTATTGATTATCGTAAACTCAATGCTGTTACTAAAACTGAATACTATCCTTTGCCTAATATTGAAGAACGTATCGAAACTGTAGCAAAAGCAAAATATATTACCCTATTAGATTTATCTAGAGGCTACTGGCAAATTCCGTTAACAGAAAGAGCCCAAAGATATGCAACATTTGTAACTAGTTTTGGAAGTTTCAGGCCTCTACGTTTACCCTTTGGATTAAAAAATGCCCCATATTTTTTTAGCAAATTTATGACTAAAGTCCTGGCTGGATGCGAAGGTTTCGCTGTACCATATCTGGATGACATTGCCATTTACTCAGAAAACTGGGAAGAGCACCTTAAAAACTTAACTTCTGTTCTAGAGAGAATACAGAAAGCAAATTTACGACTAAAACCATCAAAATGTAAATTTGCACAAGATCAAGTGAGATACCTAGGCCATGTTGTGGGTCAAGGACAACGAACCCCGGATGAAGTAAAGATCCTGGCTGTAAAGGAGTATCCTACACCTAAAACTAAAACAGAAGTACGTGCTTTCTTAGGACTGGTAGGGTATTATCGCCAGTACATACCGAGATTTTCGGAAATTGCTTCACCCCTCACGGACGCTTTGAAAGGGGTAACAAAAAAAGGAAATATACAATGGTCTGAAATATGTGACAAAGCTTTTAAAAATTTAAAAGAGTTGCTATGCAAGAAACCAATTCTGTATGCTCCCGACTTTGATAAAAGGTTTATTATACAAACCGATGCCTCAGACAATGGCATGGGTATAGTACTATGCCAATTAGATGATGAACAACGTGAACATCCTATCTTGTATATAAGCAAAAAATTTACTAAGTTTGAAAAGAATTATTGTACTACTGAAAAGGAGTGCGCTGCTATCATCTACGCTATCAAGAAACTGCATTTTTATCTGGATGGTCAGCAAGAATTCTTGATTCAAACTGATCATAATCCTTTGGTCTGGCTACAATCCAACGCCAAATGTAACTCTAGATTGATGCGCTGGGCACTCTCATTACAACCTTATAATTTTAAGGTCATTCATCGCAAAGGATTTTTGCACAAGAACGTAGATGTTCTGAGTAGAATTAAGTAATGTAATAACTCTTAGTGTATGTAACCACGTTCAGGATTTATTTATTTATTTAATGTATACTCCTCAACTGATGTATTTTGACGTTCTCCATTTTTTTCTTTCTATTTAAATGCAGTGTAAAAATATTTGTTTAAAACTTAAAAATTTTGGCCTGAAGTTTGGAAATTTATCAGAGAAGTTACCTTTTCTCTTTAAGCAAATGAGCAAGCCTAAACTGTCAAATTTTACAGAACTTTTTCCTTAGGAAAAAGTTTCTCCGTTGGGGGAGAGGTTGTAACAGCTTTAAATAGTATTAAAATCTTGTAGTTTAAATAATTTAAATAGATGAACATTAAGGTAATTGTGAATGGCAATATTTGAAACCAGACTCGAGTGCCACGTGCGACTCTCGAACGAAGAATGTAATTTATTTTTAAATGTTAGAATATGTTTTCTCTTCTTGTTTGTATGTCGCCATTTTGAGTGCTAAATAAAGTTTTTTCTGTGTTCCATCATTGGAGTTGCTTCATATCGCCAAAGAAGTATTACAGAGCTTTAATTCTTGAGTAATTTAACATAAATTATGGCTTTTCATGTATATCGTCCAAATTGAAAAAAACGTTGAACTTTCTCGTCAAGGAAAAGGAATAAAGAAATTAAAAAAAAAAATAGCTAGTTACAGTCGGTCACTAAATTACATTTTTATTTTGAATCTGCAATAATTACCCGTATTTTTTCTTCATTCACTACTTCATTCAGTCGATGCATTAGGTTCCTCCTACTAACACACTTCGCGTTATGGTGTTCTGCTGTTCGTAACTTCTGTAATAGAGCGACGCTGCAGTCCACTATTTTTAAGCTAAGAATGAACAATTTGGATCATCTCTGTGAGATTAAGTATCTTGGAATTAAATACTCGGTTACGTAACATCATTTTTATTTACCACGCCTACCGCTTAACACGTTAGAAAGATTAAAGTTTAGAAAAATAAACTGTTGTATAATGTTAATGTAGAAGAAAAATAATATTTAAAAGTTGTTTTTTTTCTATTCAGAAATTAACTAATTTTTGCAAAATCTAAATTTCAATCTTTGTATCTTGAAAAAGGTACTGATAACCAACTCGAGCTGGACTTAGTTTTAATTTCAAACTCCACCCACGAAACATCTTGCGTCGGGGTGTGCGCGAGAATTTTGAGTATTATTTATGCGTACCTCCAGTAGAGCGGTGTCATGGTACACCAGGGTACCTGGGCCGAAGCCCCTACCCCTTGTATGTTTGAAAGTTTCGAATTATGATAAAAAATAACTTCTTTGGGGGATTTAAATTTTTTTTTAAATAAAATTTTTCTTTTCTTTTTTTTTTCTTTTTTTAATTTTCTTTTTTATTTTTATTGGATCCTTTGAGAGCCTTTAAGGGGTATAGAAATTTTTTATCGCTGTAGAGATTTTTTTATCATCACTACAGCGAATTCTTTGGAATTTCCTTGTCGCAGCATTGCGGTGTTTGAGGAGACTGGCGAGTTCCTTACTTCCTTTAACCTTTCTGGGGGCAATTTCTTGCTTTGCATCCTTGTGAGCAGAGATAATTTTTTCTGTGATCACCTGGGAAAAAAGTATCAATTTTATCCCCCGATTATATCGTGGGTAATGTGCAGTGAATTTTGTAGAGAGCTTTGACAAATTTTTGCCAGTCCGTGCGAAAGGCTCTGGTGTCTACTGATGTCAAGAATCATTTTAACCGGATTGTGATCCGAAGAGAGTCCGTCAAGCACGGAAATATCCAGTGGAACACTGGTATTTCCTAGTCAATAATTTTCATAATAAGTCAATAATTCCCGTAGACCCAGAGTTATACTGTGTTGAGTATTTATGCGTCGGGGTGTTTTGTTGAGTATTTTGCCGCCAAGAATTTTGTGTATTATTTATGGAAATTCCACGGTGGTAAAAATATACTATGAATGTGTCTTAATATAATATTGTGTATTACGATTTGCAAGTCTTGATATGCAGTTTTCAATATACTCAGTTATATTAATTGTTTTCTATTTTATCAATATGCGTCAAAAATTATAAATATTCATGCATTATGACAGCAAAAAATATGTACTGAAAATAAATAAAGTTGAATCTTTGCAACAGAAAATTGAAAACTTAAAATTGATAGTACAAGCATGATTTTGAGCTAATTTCTTTTGTAATGTGTGATAAAAAATAAGAATGTAATGCCCAAAATGACAAACATGAGAATGACAAATTGACAAAAACATGAATGCTATTTCTTCGTTCATTATTTATTTATGTAATCGTTGGTTAACCAATGAATAATTTGTTACTAAATGACCTAAATATTTCAGAGACATAAGTCGAATTTATTCATATATGTTTTTTTTTTTTTTTTACTTTTATTTACCTAATTAAGGATATTTGATTTTTATCCAGTTAACATTTCTTTATTTTGCCGGTAAGAATAAGTTTATTGTGAAGCAACAATAAGTTTGTAGGAAACAATAAATTGCAATTACTTATATTTGAGCATTTGCAACAATATTTAAATTTCAGATAAATCCAGAATGTTCTATGTAATTGTTAAATAGCTTAAATTCACGCCGGGAAATAATGTTATGAATCTTACTTCACGGCACCAATGTTATATCTTAAATTCATATAAAAATGTTAAATATGAAACTACTTGCCGTTAAAGGGAGTGATCGTATAGGGAAACGTGTACAGCATTTTTGCGTTGTGAAAAAAATGCATTCCGGGACCGCGCCGTGAGAGGATCGAAAACATAAAACATATACAAGATATAAAGGAAAAGTTCATATTAAATATATAAAGAAAACATACTGTAAGAGGTTCCAGATTAAATATCAGTTTATTCAATTACAACACAATAAGAAAAATCTTAACCTCATCTGAGAGTCTGTTCATTTAAATTCATAAAAAAACTTAAGGTTTGTCTGGTGATTTAAAAGAAAGGAAAGGGAAACAATTTAAGGCCTGAGAGTTAAATTTTAGATTTGACGTTGTTTTTTTTCTGCTAAGGACATTTTTGAAAAGCTTGCCTAAAGTTCAAACACACCAAAAAAAATAAAACTTATCTTGAAGGGACATCTTGAAGCGGAGGACTCTTATCTTATCCCGCGTTGATGTCGGCCGGGCTCATCTTGACACTGGTTCTAAAAATGTAGACCCACTTCACTACTGTAGAACAGAAACAGGAGCACTGCTGCCCAGGACGGCTATCCGCTTGGTCCTGAAAGTCCTATGTCAACACGCAGGTAACTCGTTCAAATTTCGAAGGTCAGAAACGTTGTTGCTAGGAAATTACGGCTCGCCTGTTCTTACTCATCCCAAGAGCAAGCTTCACGGGTAACGTCCCAAGTAAGTTCCAGAGTAACATCCACAAGTCCAGC
The DNA here is from genome assembly GCF_044657685.1 of Stegodyphus dumicola. Taxonomy (NCBI): domain Eukaryota; kingdom Metazoa; phylum Arthropoda; class Arachnida; order Araneae; family Eresidae; genus Stegodyphus; species Stegodyphus dumicola. The sequence goes on along the minus strand of NC_140772.1, from coordinate 10,276,247 downwards.
CAACCAGTAAGTGCGCGAGTCCAAAAGTAAGAGTGTCCAGAGTAAGTGTGTAAGAGAGTCTCGCCTCTTAACCAAAACGCGGCCGGGGAGCATATTTGCCGCTCCCCGCCGGAAAACACCTCTCGGAGTCACTTACATTTTGTCCAGCAAGCCCAAAAATCAGCGAGTCAGTCCGAGAGTCAGCCAAAAGTAAGTGTGTCCAACTCAAATTTCCTTCTTGTCCTTCACCAAACGGGCTCCCACTATGGCTTCACTTATCGCCCCCTTAATTATGGCAAAATCTTCGTTTTCAACTCCAGAATGCGGAAATAAGGGTGATCGCGCATGCGCGCCCTCCTTCACTTAGCCAACAACCGGACCCTCAATCGCCAAAACCTGAATGACTTACATTGAAAGACAAGTAGCAACCTTTGACCTTTCCGTCACGTACTTTCCTCTCTTAAGGTCAACTAACAATGAAAATTCTTTCTCGAACATTCTAAAGCGCGCGAAATCATGACTTGGCGAAAATTGCCTCCCTTTCCCTGCTTCTTTCACAATGAATAAAAGTTTGTACAAGATTTACAAATAGAGGAAAATAAATAATACTCTTTTAAACTAAATAATATTCCCAGAAGCATCTGTCTTTCCCCAAAAATTAAAGCCTTAAATTAAATAATTCAGAATCAAAATAAAATTTAAATTTCCATAAATCATAAAATCATTCACCTAATTTTTTTTATAACGCTATCAGATAATTTCTCTACATAACATAATTGATTTTTTTTAGTCATGCTCGAACTTATTAGCCGAAGGGGTGTTAGCCCGGAAGGCCTGTTAGTTTCGAAACGGTATTTGTGTCAAATCACTATAAATGTCTTATTACTTTTCAAATTATTGCCACCAAATATTATCGCCCTTTATTATATTTAAGGAAATTAATTAATGAAGAATTTGTATGAATGTATGTACGTTTCTCACACTTGGAAAAAAACAACAATAACTAGAGACATCAAATTTTCAATAATACAGTCCTCCACCTGAATATGGGCACCTAGAAGCCCAAATGTTGAATTTCAAATTTGTTTTATCTCTTTCATAATTTTTAAACTTTAACGAATTTTTTATTAAGAAACTCAACGATTACAATCAGTGGCAACAATTGCGCGGAATAAAATATTCCTATCTCTAGAGCGCGAGACTGCCTATCACAAACTGTGAAGATATGCTGTTTTCAACTATTTTTAGCCTTAATGCTCCTGAAACGTGTATGCATGTGCAAATGAAAAAACGCTCCTTTGGGCGTAATATAAAATCTAAAAGATTTTAGACATTTTTCTTCCTTTTTCTGAAAAGATAAAGCGAATGGCTTATTAGTGAGCACAAACTCACGAATTTTCTCATCGCGTTTCCCTTTTCGAATTACGGATCAGTAACTGAGGTTTGTGAATCCGACGTCTTCGCGGCATTACAGAACTTAAAACCAGTCGACCCGAAATACCTTTTGAGAGTTCACTGAAGGGACAGAACGTATGCAAGACCTTTCAAGTCCATCTCAGTTCCTACTAATTTTCAGTTTTTTAAAGCTTAAGCTTCCATCTTACGTTTTAAACAAACATTTATCAGGTAACATAAAAATAATGAATCCAAAAGTAAAAATATCTCTCTTTTCTTCTTGCATTCCCAAAATCATTAGTCGAATATGCATTTATTAGTCTTAAAATCTGTAAAACACATGTCTGCGATGATTTTAGGGGCTTTATATTTTCACACGATATTTTGGACTCCAATGTAGTTTAAAGGGACGCATATGTAGTTTAAAGAAGCATTAAAATTGTCCGCCAGGCATTTTAAACCCTTATCATAAAATTTACTGTTTAATCAATGGAGATAGGACCCACCGGCGGCCGAGCGTTAAAAGCCGCTGAAGACCGGTAGTTCGGTTCGGGTTTCGAGTCCCGTCGAACGGGCTGGCTGCATGGGCGTTTTCGTGGTTTTCCGCATGTGTAACGTGGATACGAACCAGTTTCCCTTAAATAGACCTCCACGGGGCATCCCTCCCTTTCCGTGTAGTGCCTAAGGGCGGAGCACGTAATAAGCAAAAAAATCTATGGAGGTACTTATCAATGTATTCTACCTTCAAATCATCGTGCAGTGATTTGTTTCTAATACAGAAATGTGCGTCTGGAAAGTTGCGCAAAGTTTTATTTTGTACAACTTGTAATTTGTGCAGGGCATTATTCCTTGCCGTAGCCAAATCTGGCTAGGTGTAATACATGATAAGTCGCAAAATGGAAAGATAAAGTTGTGGCTTCCTGCGTAGATCCAATTTAGGACACCTACGAATTAGAAGATTGAGTTGCTGCGCAACACCTTTAGTTTTGTTATACATAGTTGATATGGGTGTTCCAGGTTAGGCTTTGATTGAGATAAAACGCCTAGATATTTGAACTTGTCAACTGTGGATACCCTCTAGCCGAATAGGTACGGTGACTGAATAACAACTTTTAATTCCTTCCTGCGTACGATTAGCAGTTGAGACTTATCAGCATTGATAGAAATCCTCCAATTGGAGCACCATTCTTCAGTATCAAGTAAATCTGAAAACAAAAAGCTGAAACTGAAGGTTTCGTAATGTCGGTTTTTGCAAAATCGTTCAAAATAGGGAGTGCGTGCACCGGTGTCTGAATGTATGAAAGAGTATTTACGAATTGATTAAGATGTTACAAAAACTATTATGTAACATTACTTTGTTGAATCGTAACTATATGTACATTCGAATATCTCTTTTAAGCAGCATCATTTTAAATTATTTCAGTAAGCATTGCTACTGGATTGTCAGTTATCTGAAAAGTAATGCATTCGTTTGCCTCATGGTACATTCCATCGTATAACCACTAGTAACGTAGAGACTAATTTCTAGCTTCCCTATATACTAAAAAGTGTTCCGCTTTGGTCTTAAACATGGTCTTCTGAATTGAAGTAGATGTTTCAGCGATAAATGTTGGGGAAGTATGTTGTATGTGACTAAGTATTTCTAACTCTTTCTCCGATTTTCAAATTCAACTGTTCTCTTTAGCGCTTTATGGAAAAGAATTTTTTGCTTTTAGAATTTATACATCAGCACATTGAGAGAAGACAGTGGAGTTTATTCTCTGCACTGATTTTTTTTTCTGCATCAGGATTATTAACTGTTTTGCTCTATAACTATTTCCTTGAAATCGACGTTTCTTAATTGATTGCACTCCATTTGAAATTTCGGGTGGAGAATTGGTTTTCTTGTAATCAATTTACAGTTCCTTTTTTTACGAAATGCAGAATCCCAAATTTTCATCCGAAATTTGCGACCTATATAGAGCTTTGTGCATTTCGAATGATGCCATAAATTTAATTCTTTTCATACTTTGACGAGTTTGGTGACTTGTGATACCTCACGAAGTCCCGAGAACTAAATACTATTTCATCAATAATTTTGCGTTTGGGTTTAAAATATGTGCCATATAAATAATACCTGTAATTAAATAGTGACTTACTCTTTCCCATCTCCATTAACGTTTGTTCAGACATTATTATATACTATTCTTATTGTTTCGGAATTGGTTAAGACTACGATTTATATTTTCGAAACGCATCTATATGGGAATCGGTTTTGGTAACTTTATGAAGCGATATTGCGAATTTTGCAACGTACCGGCTCAATAAAATGCAGCCTAAAGACACTTCACGCTGCCAAAAATCTTTGCTTTGACAATGAGCTTAATCATGGTCTTTTGCTTTTGGTGAAAAACCCTTTCAAGTAAATCGTAGTGGTTTTGTGGCTGTTTCCATCTGTAATAACAGCATCTCTAAGGTGAACATACTGGTTCACCCTCAATGCCCTTTGATTAAATTGTTGCCAACTGTTTGCAATTTCTTAAAAAGGATGATATAGAAAGAAAAATTACCTCAAAAATAGAAAATAACTCTAAAGAATTTATTAAAAATGGCTCAGGGTGGGTTCTGGAAAAAGTTATTAAATGTGAAATAAATATGGTCACATAGGAGGCTTTTTTTTATGACAGTTAATTGCTCATGTCTAACTTAAAAATAATAGGTTTAAAAATTAATAAAAAAGTCAAATAAAATACATACATAAACAAATGATAAATGCAGCATTACTGAAAATATCATTCATAAAACTTTTAAATTAATGTTGTGTGATATATTTACGAATTAAACAGTATTAGTGTGTTTTCCATACTAAAAGGCTAATTCTAAAAGTGTTAGTGTTTAGTTATTTCATTAGATATGTAATAAAAATAAGGGACATTTTCTCAGAAAGTTATCTATGAAGACTGATATATTCGTAATTATCTAGCTTAGGAAGGGCTAGTATATTCAATGCACCTAAAATGTCAAAATAACGGTATGAATGAGATACATTAACAAAACATGCTTAGCAGGATTCATGCTTAGCTTAGGATTTTATGCTTAGCAGGATTTATAACACATTGGTTGCTTTATGATTTACTACTCTGTAGAAATTAATGATATAGTATATCTTTTATAAATATTTCTAGATATGGTGGCGGTACCTTCACTGAATGACTAGTACACAATGCGATGAAAGGACAAACATATCCATATTAAATTATGGCTCTAAAATTACGGATAAAAGCTGAGATTCCATTCTAAACTTCAGAATATAAAAAGCTAGCTTGAAATCTAGGTTCGAAACTAAACATTGGTAACATAGAAGACCTTAAAAATATATGAGAAATAAATGCACACATTTAAATATAAAGGGCATTACAAATGAAAAGGAAATATATGAATATGCAAGAAATGTTAAAGATTGAAAATACGAGGGATAATAACAATGAAGTAAAAGAGTAGACTTAGCCATGTTAAGACTATTATAGAACATATAATTTGAATTAGTACTATATGACATAACTTTGTATTTATTTTGTGTTTTTCACTTCAATAAAGCATGTTTGCATATTCCTGGATATTTCTCTTCGGATATGTATTTTTAATAAAAATCAATTAGTGCGCGTCAATCAGATTTTCAAAAATGCGCGAGAGCGATGGGTTAACAGATATGTTTGACTGATTTTTAACTAAAAATTTAATTTAAGAATTAGCTTTAAAGAGAAAATGCTTCGGACTGAACTAATAATACGTAGAATTTAATGTAAACGGAAATGGACTGTGAAAACAGACTTCGCATTCCATTTAGCATATCGGATGAATATGTTTTCTGACACTTTACACTGGCTTTCCTCTCTACATCAGAAAATCTTTGTTGGTGGTTGCCTTTGATTAAAACGATAGCTTAGAACTTCGCTGTCACTTCGAAAAAATATCTTTTCCATTTGCATCTTAAGTTCAACAAGGCATTTTCAACTATCGTTGTTAAACCTTTCTTGACTGACACCAAGTTGTGCTTATTTTGAGAAAGCCATACAGTGGTCTCCTACATATGTTTAGTCAAATGTTTATGATTTGTTTTATTACTTGTATAAATTTAAGCTATCCTGTATGGAATAATGACTTTAATCTTTTACGAACAAACTAAACATAGATTTATCTTACTCTTGGAAGATCAGGATTAAGATAATTTTTTTCTCTAACACGTATACTAGAAATTGCAGCATATATTTTGTTCGAGAATAAAAGTACTCATGAAACACAAACACCAAGATTTAATGGACTGTAACTTTATTTCTTATAACTTCTGTTTGGATGGACACTCTTGCCATCGCATAGGTGCACCTCCCAGCACACAATCAAGCACAATAATGGCCGCTAGCTCACCACGTTGTCGTTTTCTCTCATCGTGGTTGCCAGATCACTTCTGCCTTAACATACCGCCCGGGTTGGGCATTTGTTACATAGTTAACAATGACCAAAATTAAACAGTTTTATATCACCATATAGTCCAAATCATATATCAGAAAATTTAAATTGATACACATGAACAAAAGCAATAAACATAATTAACCACAGAACATGAAATGAACAACATCTAAATTAAAATACAATGCATATATATAACAATTTTTTGAACTCAGGAAATATACATGAATTTTTGTCACATCTACTGGTAGTACAGCTAATTTAGTTATTAGTCCTTTTTAAAAAAACCTGACTTGGTTCTTACAATACAAACTCTAACCTTTTTATCCTTACCATAAATTACCTCTTCTATTTTACCTAGTAAGTAAGTCGAAGTGGGCATGTTGTCTTCCTTTACTAAAATTATAGTGCCCTTTTTAACGTTATCCTTAGAGAAATACCACTTAAATCGTTGCTGTAAATGACTGATGTAATCATTTTGCCATCTTTTCCACAAATATTGCGTTACTTTAGTAGTGCGCTGCCAGCGCTTTAAAGAACTATCAGAAAAATCAGTTAAATCAGGCTCTGTTATTGATGTTAAAGGTCGCCCGACTAGAAAGTGTGCGGGCGTAAGAGCTTCTAAATCATTGGTGTCATTTGACAAAGGGGATATTGGACGTGAATTTAAAATTCCTTCAATCTGGTTCAAAATTGTAAGAAACTCCTCAAATGTAAAAATCAATCTCCCAACTGCACGCTTAAGATAAAACTTAAACGACTTAACACTTGCCTCCCAGATACCTCCAAAGTGAGGAGCCCCGGGAGGGATAAACTTCCAATGAATTCTTTCAGATGTCAGATATTTGGTTAAGAATTCATCAGGGTATTTCAACAAATTGTAGAGTCGCTTCAATCCATTGCTAGCCCCAACAAAATTTCGAGCGTTATCGCTAAATAAGGTTGCGCATTTACCCCTTCTAGAAATAAATCGCCTCAAAGCAGCAATAAATGATTCTGTAGACAAATTTGAAACGATCTCGAGGTGGACTGCACGGATCAAGAGGCAAACAAAAATTGCAACATAAATCTTGTGCACTACGCTCTTCTTTTGAGTTGTATACTTTATACCAAAAGGACCACAAAAGTCAACACCAGTATGGTTAAAGGGAAACGAGTATGGATTCAGTCTCTCTAATGGTAAATTTCCCATCTTTTGATCCAGCAATACTGGTTTTACTTTGGCACACGTAACACATTCTCTTACTATCTTTCTAGCAAGATTACGCCCACTTATCGGCCAAAATTTTTGTCTAACGCTATGCAAGAGCGCTTGTGCTCCAGTATGAAAGTTTCGAATATGGTAGTGTAACATAATTAAATGAGTCAGTTTATGATTTTTTGGCAGGACAGCAGGGTGCTTTGTGTTAAAGGGTAAGTTAGCTTCCTGCAGTCTACCACCTACTCTAATAACTTGAGATTCATCTAGAAAGGGACATAAAAATTTTAACTGACTATTTTTACATACTTCCCTTCTCTTACTTAAGTTCTTGAATTCTTCAGGAAAGTTTTGACATTGGACTAAGGAAAGTAATTTATTTTCGCTTAACGAAACCTCATCTACTGTCAGATTACCTACTTGTTTTTTCTTGGATCTACAATTTCTTATAAATCTTAAAATATAAGCAAAAACATTAAATTATTTAGCATAACAATTAGTAATACTAAAAACATAATCCAAAAGAGAATTTTTAACAGTTACGGTCAAATTTATATTAGAAATAAGTTTCAGTTCGCGCACATAGTTCTCATTTGAATTTTCAAATTTATTATTAACACTATAATTAATGACCTGTTGATGCAGAAAATTTGGTCCTTGAAACCACAAAGAGTTGTCAGCAATAATTTCCGGTCTCAGACCGCGAGAAATTAGGTCAGCGGGATTGTCTGCTGTTCTGACATGTTGCCAGCAGAAATCCTTAGTTAGCTCTTGGATACGAGCTACTCTATTTGACACAAACACTTTTAGAAGATGAGGAGATGTAGCAATCCAGGCTAACACAATTGTTGAATCTGTGTACAGAATAACTTTGTCAACATATAAACCCAAAGATGTTATTACCTTACACACAAGTTTGGAAAGGAGCTCTGCTGCACACAACTCCAGACGAGGAATGGTTATTACTTTGATAGGTGATACTCGAGATTTGCTGCAAAGTAAAGTCACTTTAACTTCGCCAATTTTAGAGACACAGCGCAAGTAAATTACTCCACCATATCCAAACTTTGAAGCATCAGCAAAACAGTGGAGCTCAATTTCTTTAATTGATTCTATTAGAGTGCAACGAGGGACTTTGATTTGTTTCAACTCTGGTAGGGCCTTTTGAAATGTCTCCCATTCTTGTCGCTCTTTGAAAGGAAGTGGATCATCCCACTCTAGATGTAAAAGCCACAGCCTTTGCAGGAATATCTTAGCACGCATGATTACAGGCCCTAGGAAACCTAAAGGATCAAACAGTTTAGCAATATCTGCCAAAACCGTGCGTTTTGTACAGATTTTTGACGAACTAGACACAGTAAAACTAAAAGAGTCTTCTTCTGGATTCCATCTTAAACCCAGAGTCTTTACGGTGCTTTGTGAAGATTCTCCAAAACGATACTCTTGTTTTTCGAATGGAACTTGTTCTAAAAGAATTTTTTCGTTTGAGCACCACTTGTGCAATTCCATTTCGCAGATTGTAGCATGTCTATTAACTGCCGCTGCAATTCTACAGCAGAGGTGACATCTTCTGCACCAGACAAAATGTCATCAACATAAAAATCGTTGAGTGTCGTTTTAGAAGCCAATGGATACTTATCCTTTTCATCTAAGGCTAACTGCTTCAACACTCTTATTGCTAAAAAAGGCGCTGATTTTGTTCCATATGTTACCGTAAGTAATTGATAAAGTTTAGATGCATCATTCAACGTATGTTTCCAAAGGATGCATTGAAGTTTGCGTTGCTCAGGATCTATACGAATCTGCCGATACATTTTGCATATATCAGCAGTGAAAGCCACCTTGTGTTTTCTAAATCGTAGCAAGATAGAAAATAGGTCATATTGAACTACACCTCCATTTATCAAACAGTCGTTTAATGAAACACCAGATGATGAAGGAGCTGATGCAACGAATACCACTTGTAACTTAGTTGCACTGCTGTCTGCCTTATAAACACCATGATGAGGCATTATGTATTTAGGAGTTTCCGTCACACTCTGCATTTTTTGCATATGCCCTAACGCTTCATATTCACTCATGAACTCACAATACATCCTAGACATGTCGGGGGTTTTGTCTAGCCTCTTCCACAAATTATTTAACCGTTGGGTGGCTAATTGCGAAGAATCATCCAAATGAACATCTTGCCTTAATAGTAGCGTCACTACATATCTACCCTCAGTATCCCTCTGATGGGTTTTCACAAAATGCTCCTCACATTCTACTTCTTCTTTATTTTTTATTTTGAGAGATTCTGTAACAGCCTCAATTTCCCAAAAGGACTTGATTAGTGAATTTAAGTCTTCTTCGACTTTCATAAATCCGCACTGAATCGTATTGCCTGAATTTGAACCAACATTTACACCGGTAGCAATGTATCTAAATACGGAATTTTGAAGAGCTAAATTAGAATTTCGTGGATGAATTTGATCAGCCTTCAGTAGTTCATAAAAGCATTCCGCACCTAACAAGGCATCTATTTCTGGGGCTTGTTAAAATGAGGATCCGCTAGTTTGATCTTTTGCGGAAGCTGTGAAAATGAAAATTCAAAATAATTCACGGGTACCAAATCATTAATTTTAGGTACAACAAAGAATTCGAGAGCACGGTGGTAATCACGCTTGTTTGATATCACAGCAGTAAGCTTGGATTTTACCGATAGAACTTTTCCATTTAAACATGAAATTGATATGTTAATTTTACTCCTTTTTATTCCAACCCTATTAGCGCAATCATAGGTGAAACACGAACACTGACTTCCGCGGTCAAGTAAAGCTCGACAAGCAATAAAATTCCCGCAAGAATCTTTAACATAAATAATAGCAGTAGATAGCAATACCTCCTTCGAAATCACTTGTGAAGCAGTTACAGACGAACCAATAAATTCCGAATTGTTTATTTGGTTGCAATTAGATAACATTTCAAAACATCTGGCTTCAGCGTTCAGCTCAGTTGTCTACTAAAGGGGGGTCAGAATTATTAGCTAGTGCTTCCTCCTTCCCCACACAACTCGCTGTAGTAGCAGATGAATGCGAAATGTCTTGATTGGGAAAATGCAGTAAACTATGGTGTTTTTTCATGCATTTTGAACAGCTGAATTCTGAACGACAGTTCTTTGCAGAATGAGTCGGATTCAAAACCAAGCAATTAAAGCATAATTTATGTTTCTTAACAAATTCAAGACGTTCACTTACAGTCATTTTCAAGAAAGAATTACATTTATACAACTTGTGAAAATCGATACTTTTACAACAAATACATTTAAAATCTTGACCTTTAACGTTTGACACTAAGGCAGTCACCTTTTGAATAGATTGACCCTTTTTTGCATTAAACACATTAGATGACTTTGACGACTGCAAAGTTCTAGCATGATTTTTTAGAAATGTAATAAGCTCAGATAATTTAGGTAACTCACTTGTTTTTGAATCTCTTTCCCACCAAAGACGAGCGGAAACACCCAATTTTTGAAGCAAAATATATGCAAGAAATGTTTCTGCGAATCCCTCTATTTTTTTGGTCTAATATTTCCAAAGACCTTACACTTTCATTCACTGTGTCTACTAATTTCAAAATAGAAGACGGGCTTTCATTTTGTATGGGAGAAATTGACATGAAACGCTTTATCTGAGCGAAAACCTGATCACGTTTATTGGAGTATCTCTCTTCTAAAAAATCCCAAGCAATTTTATTAGTTATTGTTACAAATTGTGACTGATTGAATAATCCTAGCTGCTTCGCCATGAAGCGATAACTTCAAATACGAGAGCTTTTGGGAATCCGATAATACATTATTATTATGAATGCTTGAAATGAAAAGATCCCGAAAGCTTAACCAATCTTGAATATTTCCACTAAAAGACGGCAAGTTTAATTTAGGTAATTTTATACCTTGTGCACTGGTATTTTCAATCTTTACATTGCTTGCATCTTTAGCACTAAATTTTGACATTTGTCGTTTAACCTTAACCCACAAAGTATCAATGCTGTCTTGAACAGTTTGATGTTCAGTTACATATTTGTCAAACTCTTTTTCATCTACTACTACAAATAATTTATCAAAAATCTCTGAACATTCATTATTAAATTTTGCACATTTATTTTCAAAAAGTTGTAACTGAAATTCATCACAAGTATATTTTTCGAAATCTGATGTCGCTTTCGTTATATTTGACTTTAAAATTCTTTTCTTAATTAAAAATGCTTCCATAATTAACATTAATTAATAATACCGAACATATATGAGCAAATTCACTTACCTCCGTTTGAGGTAATCCAAATGAACCCGAAATTTGTAAATCCAAACACAAACTAATGTTTAATTATCTTGTCGAATGCGAAGTAACATATCACACATTTTATCAATTTAACACTTCACCTTTAAGCTTTTTAACCAGCACTTTATCCATAGGCACTAATCTTCCTACCGGGTTGCACGGACCACAATATATGTTCGAGATTAAAAGTACTCATGAAACACAAACACCAAGATTTAATGGACTGTAGCTTTATTTCTTATAACTTCTGTTTGGATGGACACTCTTGCCATCGCATAGGTGCACCTCCCAGCACGCAATCAAGCACAATAATGGCCGCTAGCTCACCACGTTGTCGTTTTCTCTCATCGTGATTGCCAGATCACTTCTGCCTTATTTCGACGGCATTATAGTATTACTAATGTTTCTTCTACAATCCATTTTGTGCATTTTCGACTGCTACTGTAAATAAAGGAAATAACGCATCCCACTCTGAAATAATACTTTTTATTGCATTCCCACGCAATGTGCAACACCGACTGAGTGATAAAACCGTTAAACACTGACAGCTCGAAATGCACTCTACTACAGGCGAAAGAGCTGACCGCATGGGCGTTTTCATGGATTTGCATACATAGTATGGTTACGCAGCATGACTGCGAGCCAATACGAAATAGAGATACTAGCCACGTGTAATATGAATACGAACAAGTTTCTCTTAGCTAGCCATTCTCGAAGGCATTCCTACTCTTAGGCATGGACCTTATAAGAAATAGACTAACCCAAACGGGTTTTCTCCCTCGTGTGAGGCTTTACCGGCTGTCACCTTGATCACATCCGGAGGAGTAGGGACGACTTGCAGAAATTTAACATTGGTTGCCTATTGCAGCGTGTATAATTGTCAAGAAAAAAGCTGGTTGTAGCGCCTCATTTCACAAATTAGAATTTCTACATATTTTATTTTTGAAATTGAGGTTGATTTAAAAAAATTAGCATATTTATCAAGCATATTTGTAGTAAAAATATCAAGAAGAGCTATATGTAGTGAAAATATTTGTATGTAGTAAAAATACTTATATATTTTAATTTCTTATGTGATAAAAATGTGTTAATTTCTGTAGGCTATGAGAAACATTTTATATAATTATTCAGGTGTATAAGTGATAACCAAAATTTTGAATATCAATTTTATCAGCGATGAAATTATAACAATGATTAAGAGTACATCATGCTGCTTCCGCAATAACCCGAATGATAGGGATAAAATATGTGACCTACAGAGGATAGCAAAATAAATTACTTACCCCAGACGTTGTGATAGTTGAAGAAGAAAATACAAGTTATTCATCTACAATTCACTCTATTTATCTTTCCTATTAAAAATTTTATTGCTGAGCTCACACAAATAAACAATAAAATTAAATAATCAGATCATAACTATGGTCCTACTATAAATACAGAGCGTCCACTCGTTTATCGATACACTACAGAGCACTATCCATTTGCATCACTTTCTATTAATCACAAAAAACCTGGAATCGAAGATATATGTAGACAAGGAGTATACTCATCTTGAAATTTCTTTTGATTTTGAAGCTTCTACCAGTGAATTAATTTGGAGCGGTACACCACGTGGCGATAGTCTTAAATTGCACAAACGAGGTCGTAGGTGAAGAGACAGTCAGTGAAGAGACAGGCCGAAGCCCGTCCTTCACCCTTGAACTCCCAGCAGCAAAGAGAAAGAAACCGGTCCAACAACTGCCACCAAGGGCATGGACGAAACGATAACGATTCTTGAAGCGATCACTCCTGCTGAGTCTAGATACCCATCGATCAGGCGTGAGCTTTATGCTATTTTTTCTTCTGTCAAGCATTTTTATGAACATTTATATGGCAAAAATTTACTATTTTAACTGATGCTAGACCACTCACTTTTCATATGCAGCTGGATAAGCAGCCTGACATTGTTGCCAGATGGTTGTTGTATTTACAAGATTTTGATTACTCTCTAAAACATATACGTGGTTTTTCCAATCCTGCAGATTTTCTTTCTAGAGTTCCTGAAGCATCTCATAGTGTAAACAATATCAACTTATTTCATTCAGATAATACTCAGTTAAGCATCCAAAATATAGTTAATCACCAAAGAAATGACAAAAATATTAAGGATATCTTAAGCCAAATTAACAATAATAAAGCTGATATTTGTGGAAAATATTTTATTGATAAAAAATGGTGCAGTAATGATAAAATTATGACCTAGAGCGCATCATTTAAAGACAAGGCATTTAGAAAATAAAATTCTACTTCCAAATTCTTTAGTAAAACCTTGTTTAGAGATTGCTCATGCTTCGCATTTTGGTACTAGTAAAACTTATGAATTCATTAAGAAAAGTAATTCTTGAAGGGCATGTTTTTAGATACAAAAACCTTTTGTGAAAAATGTCAACAGTGTTTGGAGAATAAACCAAGGTCATGTAAAACAATTACAAGCAATATAAAAAAATCTGATTTAGCACCAGGAGAAATGTTAGCAATTGACATTGTGGGTAAATTGCCCAGATCACATGATGGCAAATTTTTCCTTCTAACTATTATTGATCATTATTCAAGATATTTAGAAGCTATTCCTCTGGCAAATATTACATCTGCTACAATAATAAGGTGTATGAATCTTTATTTTTCAAAATTTGGTATTCCAAAAGTAATTTTATCTGATAATGCTTCAAAATTTGGTCAGCTGAATTTGAAAAATTTCTAAAAGATCTCAATATTGAACACCGAAAAAGCTCCATTTATTATCCACAGTCTAATGGAATCATAGAAAGAGTTCATTGAACTATGAAAGAAAGCATAGCTTCTTTATCCAATAAGGTAATCGAATGGTCAGATAGATTAGCTTTTTTCAAACTATATTACAACAATTCTAAACACATAGTGACAGGTTTTACTCCCGCACAGTTATTTTTTGGGCGAGAACACAATACACCTCTAGATACAAATAATGAACCGGCAACGGTAGATAATCCTTCACAATACTTGTTACGTCAGAGAGAAGACATTAAAGCAACTAGAGAATTAGTGAAACAAAACGAAGAAAAATATTTTCAGTCTCAACATAAAGTTCATAAAGGCAGAGAACCACCAAAATTTAATATTGGAGATGAGGTATTTTTAAAGGCTTTACAACCACCTCATGCTTTTTCAGCCAAAATTCAATGGACCTTTCAAAATAATAAAAATTTTTCGAAATAAAAACTACTTAATTCAAAACATCGAAGACGACAAAACTAAAAAAAACTCATTGTAGCAAATTATTTAAAAGAGTTGATCCAAGGTTCAATTTGATTAATTAAGAACATTTATTTCATCGAGCTTGTTTTTCTTGTTCACTAAGTTAAAAAAAATAAATAAATAGAAGACATACACACATTTGTAAGTGTTAGGAATTTAGTGGATTTATTTCCAACAAAAAAAATTTTTTTTTGAGATTTCTTGATTAGTTTGGGTGTCGGTTGGCCACCTTCACTCATACGTTTGGTTGGCTGCAGGCTGGTCCGGGTTGACTAATGTCATGGAATTTACAAAAAAAAAAAAAAAAAAGTGTGCAGTACACTTAGTGATCATTACAAGTAACGAGCTAGACATGAAAATTGTGCTACTAAAACAAGCTTGAGTAGTAAATATATATATATATATATATACATATATATATATATATATATATACATATATAACAATAATAAAAAGAGGAAGAAGAAAATTAATGTGTTAAAAAAATGAAATTGAAGAGTAATTGGTCTACATGAATTTAGTAATTTCAAGGGCAAATTGATGTCATCCAGAAGAATTTATAGAATCTGTATAATTAGAAACTTGTCAAAAAAATTATCATTAATGCAGAGTTGTATTTAACAGTGAAAATGTATGAATGTAAAAATAGGTATTAGCTTACAATTTCCATTTACAAAGAGAAAATTGTAACTTGACTACAGATTATAATGAAAGTGTATGCTGTAACTATATGAGTAACTTGTTTGATATGTATTAGATATTAATTTTTGATTGTACTTCATATGTGTAGCACTTATCCCAGACAGTGAAATTATGATAAAATAATTTTTGACTATTTTTCATTTGATTTAACTATTATACCAGATCATACTTGCAATGAGTGTTGTGCGTCAGTAAATTTATCGTGCAATGAACTGTGTTTCGGTGAAATTTATCATGCAGTGTTCAGCGTCAGTGAAGTGCATTTATCATACAGTGTTCATGCGGTGATCTGTGCTTTTTCTTTGGCCGGAAAGAATGTGCTAGCAAGCCGGCATCTATCATCAAACTATCGTTTCAAGAATCGTCATCGTTTCGTCCATGCCCTTGGTGGCAGTTGTTGGACCGGTTTCTTTCTCTTTGCTGCTGGGAGTTCAAGGATGAAGGACGGGCTTCAGCCTGTCTCTTCACTGACTGTCTCTTCACCTACGACCTCGTTTGTGCAATTTAAGACTATCGTCACGTGGTGTACCGCTCCAAATTAATTCACTGGTAGAAGCTTCAAAATCAAAAGAAATTTCAAGATGAGTATACTCCTTGTCTACATATATCTTCGATTCCAGGTTTTTTGTGATTAATAGAAAGTGATGCAAATGGATAGTGCTCTGTAGTGTATCGATAAACGAGTGGACGCTCTGTATTTATAGTAGGACCATAGTTATGATCTGATTATTTAATTTTATTGTTTATTTGTGTGAGCTCAGCAATAAAATTTTTAATAGGAAAGATAAATAGAGTGAATTGTAGATGAATAACTTGTATTTTCTTCTTCAACTATCACAACGTCTGGGGTAAGTAATTTATTTTGCTATCCTCTGTAGGTCACATATTTTATCCCTATCATTCGGGTTATTGCGGAAGCAGCGTGATGTACTCTTAATCATTGTTATCATTTCATCGCTGATAAATTGATATTCAAAATTTTGGTTATCACTTATACACCTGAATAATTATATTAAATGTTTCTCATAGCCTACAGAAATTAACACATTTTTATCACATAAGAAATTAAAATATATAAGTATTTTTACTACATACAAATATTTTCACTACATATAGCTCTTCTTAATATTTTTACTACAATAATTAACGTTCCAAATAATTATGAAATTATTGTATGCTTTCAGGACTGGATATTTTTTTAGCTTTTCCTATGCTGTAAGGAAATTTGTAACTACTTCTTTTAGAAAATAGTATTTTAAATCTCAACTAATAGAAAATTTCAAACAAGCAATTTTCTCCTGCAAATTTTATGCTTTTTATTGATGTAAATAAGTAAAAAATACTAAAATATTTAAAAACGAATTTTTGAAAGTTTTGTTTAAAATTCTAAATTATGCTGTTTTTTTAAAATTAAAGATGAGTATTATAGCACAATTTCTACAAAGGAATTTTATTTCAATTATATTTCATACTACATCATAGTGATAAACACTTTTGACTCCTTAAAAATATTTATAAATTTTATTTTAATATTAAAATTGTATTTAAATGTAATAATTAATTTTGCTTGTATTTTATAGTTATTATTTTCTTAATTTATTTTTATTCTGCATAAGATTTTTTTATTTAGTGTTAATTTAATTTATTAGCCCAAAGCGGCGGAGTTTCGAAGCTGCATTTTGCGCTGTTTTACTATTAATGTCCGTGTCTCCTTGCAAATTGTTGTTACCAAATATTATCGCCCTGTATTATATGTAAAGAAATTAAATAATGAAGAATCTGCATGAATACATGTATGTTTCTCGCACTGTGATAAAAACGACAGTATCTAGAGCCATCGAATTTTGAATAATGTAATCCTCCACCCGAACATGGGCATCTGAACGGCCGAATTTCGAATTTGTTGTAATCTATTTCATATTTTGTAAAATTTTAACGAATTTTTGATTAACAATGTCAACGAGTTCAGAGCGAGCACTGTACGGAAAATCACAGTTTTATCTCCAGTGCAGAAATTCTAAAGATATGCTGTTTTCAAATGTATGTGGTTTACTGGCGAAGAACATGATATTCAATGAATATAGGTAACACACAAAACTTTAAAAAAAGGTTCCCTTTGTGCGTAATATAAAATCTAAGTGCTTTTAGATTTTATTTTATCTCTTTTTTTCCTTGATAACGCTCAGAAAATTTTATGCTCCGAATTTTATAAATTATTAAAATAACTAATTCACTTTATTGTTAATAATTTAATGATCATATAATCAAATAAATATGACCGTTTTGTAATGTTATTATAGTTTGGAAAATCACTGCCTGAAAATGTTCATTAAATTTAAAAAAAATTATCAGATCTTGTTTAATTTTACCTTATTTATTTCAAAGTATCACGTACTATCAATTTTATTTAATTTTACTTTATTTTTAAAAATTAAGTTCATAAATTTTGTGCTTACAGTTTTTACAATTTTACCGAAGTAAAGATGTTTGTACAAGAATTACGCGTGAAAAAAAATGCGCGAAATGCAATAAAAAGTGCTGTAATGAGATATATTAAATCCTATTTGGAAAAAATTGTGGCTTTCATAATCTCATCAGTATACAACGTATCACATTTAATAATTAAAAAGAGGTATGTGATACAAACACCATAGGTTTCAGTGTTAAAGTAAACCAGACCGTCCCTACTCTTTCTTGCCCACATGTCGGTGACCACTGGGTTAGTCTATCTCTTATAAGGTTCATGTTCCCTACCTCCCAGCGAGATGGCAGAAGTGTATTGACATGGGCGGGGATTATTTCTAACTGATGTACTATCATTTTTTTTGTTAATAAATTGTATTCCGGTCTGCAGCAGCATTTGTGTCATGCATTCCTGTACGACCTACACATATGTGCTTTAAGTATCACCGATCACGTCGACATCAGAGCAGTCAGTAGATATAGCAAAAAAAACGAAGAATGAACTATTTGTTACGTATCCACCGCTCTGGCTATTATAAGCAAAGCAATTTCCTTTAAACATATGATTAGCTTGTGATTTTTAAACTACATATGGCGCAGGAGTACACGAAAAGACTAGTGCGTAAGAAACTAGTTACAATTTTATCATAAGTAGAATCTTAAACTGCAAACATAATTTTGAAAATCCATAGCGTCATCTAATCGAACACTGTTTCCGTGTCAGATGCATTTCATATAGAAATTTGAATTTTTTAAAATTTGAATGTCTAAATTTCCGACGTATTTGGCAGTGCAATCGCTATAAGTTGCATACATTTGCTTAAAAATTACTAAAGTGTTATTTGAGGTTTACTCTTAGGGTTAAGAGTGATAAATACAGATAGGCGCTTGACGCATGGTCACCCGTTTTCTCCCCATTTTAGATGGCGTTTGCCACTCGTCTGGACATTATTATGTTATGCACACTTGTGGCAAATATACATTGAGCCGGATACATCGTGAGATTACAGAGATTTTCCGGCAATACATGCGTGGATGGATGGATAGCAGCGAACGAGAATATCATGCATTTGTTTAAAAAATTTAAGGAAGTATTTGCGAGATTTCCTGCGTAACCAAATCTCAATTTATTTTTTTTATATTAATCTCTACAATACTGACATTACTTACGTGTCTTAACAAGGTTACATAAAAATGATTCAGACTGTAAAAATTTAACTGTAATTTATTTTATGGTTTTCTTTTTAAACTTATTTTTTTTTAAACAACAAGTCTATAATCGATGTGCACACTGATTTAATGACGGAAGTTCCCGCAAACTTCATTCAACTTTACACATACCGTTGTAAAATTAAAATATAATTATGAAAATAAAATAATCCAAAACTATTGAAATGCCAAGTGATAAAATTTTTAAATATGTATCTACAAATCTTTGAATAACATTTACATAACAATTTGTAAAATTTGAAAAGCAATTTATTTAATGGCAATCATAATTGTGTAAAACTGGGTTAAAACATCTCAAATAGCTGCAAATTCTTGCCATGAAAATTAATGTCGTAATAATGCTAATTAACGAAATGAAAAATGTATTCGCTGGCCAGGTATGTCAGTACCTCTAGATTCAAACTCTAGTTTCAGTACCTCTAGATTCAAACAACTACACTGAAAAAAAAAAGCGTAAGTTTACAAAGAAAACTCCTGGAAACTGGGATGTCATGGATTATTTCAGTAACAAGTAAACAGGTGTATTCTTTGTAACTTTGCAAGGATTTTGCCTGTAATGGTTACAGATTTTTTTCTTGTAATATCACAGCCTATAGTTATGTAAGTAGAACATATTTTTCTCATGTAAATTCCCAAACGATATATCTGTAGTGGTTACAGATTATTTGCTTGCATATTACTGCAAGTAATTATGTAAAAAGAGCATGTTTTCTCATGTAAAATCCTAACAGGTATATTTGTAACATTACAGGTTATTTGCTTGTATTATTACAGCAAGTTATTATGTGAGTAGAAGATACTTTTCTTACGTAAAATTATAATGGTTGTATCTGTAGAGGTTTCAGGTTATTTCCTTCTAATATCCCTTTAAGTAATTATGTATGTAGAATATATTTTTCATAGCGGAAATACTAAAGGATATGTCTATAAAAGTAATAGATGTTTTGTTTAAAATGATGCTTATTATTATAAAATATACTGAAATCAATACGTTCTGATTAAAAGAACGATATCTGTATGCAATATATATATGCAAGTGAAGCATAAAAAAGGTTTGACTTTTTAAATTAGCCAATTTGACCTCAGAATAGCATTAACTTAAAGATGTGCTTTCAACAGCATTCAATGTTCTTTTTCAAAAAGTAACGTTATTCTGTTACAGAGTATTTTTGTTTTATGAAGCGAAACTTATGTCTGATTGATGATTGAAGTTATTGTATGATGTATTGAAAGGCCTTTTATTAAAATTATTTTATTATTGAAAGTTCCAGAAAGTTCTCGAGCGCGATTTAAAAATCTTATAAAAAGGAGGAAAACCTCTGAATTCTGTTTACACTTACGTGAATGATGAACTCTCAAGATAAGCCACGCCCAGTGCTAGTGTATTTTGAACTTTTCTGCATTACTGTGAACTGTTAGTGCAAATTTCTAGTGGAATACACTTCCCAGGATAATTACCAGTTCGAGAAAAACTAACTTTAACAATACTGCACGATAGATATTTTTAAAACTATGCTTTTATGTATTTTTCTGCCCCAGCCAATGGCAGGAACTCCTGGTCATCACATAACAGGGCTGCACATTTGGACTTTGCTTATTTCAGCTTATGTTGTATATACTATACCTAATGCTAATTTATACTTATTCAAGGCCCGTTAAGCGGACTTTTTACTGTTGCATCATGTTTTTTTATTTTGAATTCATTTATTGCATTTTCCTAAATCTGAAGTTACACCACCCAACGATGACATTTTCTTTTACAGTGGCAAAGTGCCACCTCTCTTTTTAAATTTTACACATCTTGTCACTGTGACATGTTTTACGACTCTTTTACTTCCAGGTCCCCATAAAGGATGACAACTGGCAAAAAGCCTGCAGTTCCACAGCGGTAAATGGAATGGAATGAATTCAGTTAGTCAGTGATTTTAGTTAGCTTGTTGTTGTTTTAAAGTTTGTTTAGAAAACTGCTCTTGTTGATTGTAGCGAATTCGGGGATTAGCTTTCTTTAGCTGTTTTCAATTAAGTTCTGTTGAACGTTTGAGTAGTTAAAAGATAACTAATGTGAGATATCGTAATACTACACGAATATTTTAGGAAATTTAAGCATTTTTGTTGTAATAATAATAAATTTTGTCCATTTTTCATCGGACTTGTGCATTCACTTCAAACGAACCCGTACGCACGCAACATTATTAATTTATTTGGTTATTAATAAGATATGCTCTAGAACTTCCTTTTTAGTAATTTTATTAAAATAAACACATGTTGCTTTAGATTTAACTTATTTGGGTAAACGTGTTGCATGTTGATCTGATCACAGTAAACGACATTTTGTAAAATATTTGTATGAAGAACTTAGAACAGCTGTTCTTCATGTTTCAAAAATATTATATACTCTCCTTCTAAAAAATGATATTTTCAGTAAATTAAAGAATTCAATACAGCAATGAACTTCATTTCGTTACTACAAGGTATTCAAAATTTTGTTCATACATTTGAATTACAACGTCCAACTAATCTTTTTATTCTTAACTGTACTCAGTGTTTGTCAACAGTCTGTTATTGTTTGAAATAATAGGTGGTAAATGCATAACGTTTTTACCTTACCTTCAAATAATTTCCTTTGAATTAACAGATAAAATTCTTTCATTAAGAACCTAATGTCATGCTTTTTGAATAAGCATAAAACTTCACCAACTGACCTTAATTTTTAAAGCCTTGCTTCCATTAAAATTCTTAATACTTAATACAATTATGCCTTTGACAAATTTGTTTCAAAAATTAATACCTTTTTAACTTAAAATTTAATGCATTTTAATTGCACCTATAATTTTTTACAAAAATGATATGTAATAAATTTAAGCTTAATATTTACAATGCAGCCAAAATTAATCAGTTTGTCACTTTCATACTAAATCAACTTGCAAAATTAAATCTACAGAGAAAAAAATCACTTAAACAAATCTTACAAATGCGTTAATTACTCTTGGACACTTATTTGTTTTATACAGGCATTATACTGTATTAGACAGTACTTTCCTTTTCTATCAATTTTGTCCACAATGGGCCTTGTGATAAAAATTCCTTAGTGAAGCGCTGGAAACGTAAACGTGTATGCGAGAAATTTGAGACACTTTGTCTCAGTAAGAGTTCGATGTCCAGAGAAATCATGAAGTAAACCGCAGTTTGGATGCCATCTGCGGGTCAGTGTTTCTTGCAGTAGGTGTTGAACTGTATTTTCAGAAAGAAATCACTTCGAGGCGGAGCCAGAAGCGAGCGGGAGCCAATCAGGAGTAGGAGAGCGGAGTTAGAATACGTTGTTATATTAAACCTCTTTTTTTATTATCATTAAGGTAGCTGATTATGAATATTCAATAAGTTGGCCACGTACGGCCTTCTAAAACAGTCATCTTCTGTTTTCTCATAATTCAGTAAATCCGCGAAGTCTGCAGTTAAGTTTTGCTCGGGTTTCTGTAAAAGCTTTCATTTAACTTATTGAGATGATCTCTTGAATGTATTCTATTTTCAGGTCGTTGTGGAGGTTCTTATTTCTGAGAAAGTACGGTGCTCCGGTTATTATCCTTAGAAATTTATTTTCTAAGACTTGAAGTTTCTTGACATCGTTTGCCCATACGGATGAAGCATAGGTAAGGATAGGTCTTATGATCGCTGTATAGATTCTTTTCTTTTTTCTTAGATCTAGGCCTGAGTAATCCGAGAGAAGAAAGTAAAGGTTTCGTATAAGTCCATATGCTTTGCCTCGGGTGATTCTGATATGAGTGCTCCAGGTAAATGACCTATTGAATGTTACGCTGAGATACTTTGCTAAGTTGACGATCGGTACTTGCTCTCCGAAAAGGGTACTGAGGTGGTGATGGGGGTCTTTAAACTTGTAATTTCTAATGAGTAGAATCTGCGGTTTAGTAGGATTAATGCTGATTCCCATGTAGCACACCACTTTTCGATCTCTGGGATTTTATTTTGAAGTTTCTGGAGGGTGTGGTTAGGACTCCGGGATCTTTCAATGAGCGGCATATCATCAGCATAACATGCAAGCATAAAGTTATGATCCTGTGAGAAATTTGGAAAGGCATTAACATATATCAAGTACAAAATTGGGTCTAAGATAGAGCCCTGATAATCATTCTTGTGCATGGACCTTATAAGAGATAGACTAACCCAGTGGGCGGGGCGCGCGTCACCGACATGTCGGCAAGAAAGAGTAGGGACGATCTGGTTTACTTTCACTGAAACCTATGGCGTTTGTATCACATAACTCTTTTTAATTATTAAATGTGATACGTTGTATAGTGATGAGATTATGAAAGCCATAGTTTTTTCCATATAGGATTTAATATATCTCATTAAAGCACTTTTTACTGCATTTCGCGCATATTTTTCACACGTAATTCTTGTACAAACATCTTTACTTTGGTAAAACGGTAAAATCTCTAAGCACAAAAGTTATAAAGATAACGTAAAATTAAATAAGATTAATAGTACGTGATGCTTTGAAAGAAATAAGGTAAAATTAAACAAGATCTGATAATTGTTTAAAAATTTAATGAACATTTTCTGGCAGTGATTTTCCAAACTATAATAACATTACAAAACTATCATATTTATTTGATTATATGATCATTAAATTATTAACATTAAAGTGGATTAATTACTTTAATAATTCATACAATTCGGAGCATAAAATTTTCTGAGCGTAATTTTTTAAGTTACACAACAATGCTCATTTATATTTCCATGAAATAAAATTAACTTTTTTAATAAAAATTTTATAATTACAAAGGAAATAATATAATTTTCCTTTCGTGGAAATTATTTTCCATAAAAGTTGTTCGTTAATTTGTTAGATTATCCTCTAATTCAACATATTTTAAAGATTATCTTAGAGTTAGGGGCAGCTAGAATTTAAAATAAAGCCATCTCCCTTTGATATGGACGTGGCCCAATAATAGGTGCATAGGTTCTCTCTGAAAAACAGCGTTAACAACGAAGAATCAAAACAGGGGCATCCAGTGGGCGGACCAAAGCAAGTATGTTTTCCTTGTGGGGGGGATTGGCTCGATTCTCTGCTGGGAGACGAAGCCAATAAAACACCACATCGAATTCAATCGTTGCGACTGCAGTGCTGCCCGGTTGCAAAGGTAATATCGTACTTTTTATTGACTGAAAAATTCTTTCGTCCAGTGCTATGTATAAATCTACGCGGTGACATGCCCGCTTGGATGGTCTTCTGGAAATCAGACGATTTTTCCTTACAGGAAATAACCAGCGCAGGAGTTCGTCTTCGGTGTTCATGCGGTTTGCTGTATCTCATGTTAACAAAAGAATGGGATTTCCGAGCTGATGATACAAGATAGTAGAATCTATGATCTATTATACTGAAACACTGTGAAATGCTAATTCGTAACTCTGTTAAGAGTTCACATGTCCATGTTTACATACCATGAAATGCTAATTCTTTACTCTGTTAAAATTAGCATTTCATAGTATAAAAAAACAGGAATTCTAAGAGTTACTCGTGTGAATCTAGAGACAATTGGACTAATCCTAAACGGCTAGCGAACATAATTTCCATTCAGTTAATTACCATTATTATGACATTAAATTTTATTGCAAGAATTTGGAGATATTACAAAATTTTAATGCTTTTGATTCCAGTTTTACATTAGTTTGATTACTATTAAAAAGAAACATGGGTAATAGCTCTGAAAATTTACAAACTATGTACAAATCTTATTCAAAGATTTGAAGACACAAATTTTTCTATGTATGTAACTTTCCATTATATCGTTATTACAATATTTTATTTTCGTAATTTTGTTTTATCTTTGTTGGAGCTTGTATAAAGAAGATTGAAGTTTGAGGAACTTACGGCTTTAATTCATTTCACACATAACGACTACAGATATGTCGTTTATGAAATTTAAATTTAAGAAAACATCTGCTATCAAAATGCAGATAATTTATTTCCAGTCTGAGTCAATTTTCCGTACCTAGTTGAGATACGTAAATTATGTCAGACTTAATTCTATCATAATTTACATTCATTGTCTGTAACGTATGTCAGATTAGTATTAAAATATAAGAATTGAGACTTCGTCGTGCAGAAAATCTCACAAAACCTTCGTTTCTGTTTCTAAACGAATGTGTGGTATTCTCGGAGTTTGCTGTTGATAAGCATCAGCATATATCTTTAATAGCGTTTTGAGAACATATGTTATAACCTTTAATAACATTAAAAAAAATGAATACAATTTATGCAGGTTGGGCTGTCAAATACTTTAAAAATTTTGTTTTTCAAATTTAAAAAAAAATCCAAATTTCTTCATGAAATTTGTCAGACGTGGAAACGGGTTTCGATTCGATGATGCAATGAATTTTTGGAATTATATTTACAGCCTCAGATTGTCATTATATTATTTAAAATAATATTTACAGACTCTGGTTGCATTTATTATGAAAGGAACTATAATCAGTTCTTTACTTACTACTTTTTTTGTATACTTTTGTGCTATATGTATTTTAAAATTGCGAAGATTTAAAATTAAAAGTATAAATATAGCATTGTTTTACATAAAACTGCTTTGGCAGGGCGGTCATTATGAAATAAATTGTGCTATTGTTGTTGTACCGTTTAGTTTGAATTTAAACTGTTTATTCCGTTTGCTGATCACTCAAAAATCTTTCAAAAACGTAACTCAGGAGTTTGATTCAGCTTCTGTATCTTGTGTATGTTTATTAATTATAAATGTGAGTACAAGGAAGAGATGTCATATAATCATATTTTGCAATAACTCGTGAAAAATCAATGAAAACTGAAAAAGCAGTATTTTTTCTGATGTGTCAAATCTTAAAAGTGTGTTTATTAATTATAAATGTGAATACAAAGAAATTTTAGAAAGTCTTCTTTGAAGTTACTCAGAGAAAGGCTGTGATCAAGTTAAAAAAACATTTGTGATACATGCTGGTGAAACGGACAATACAAATTTTCAACTCTTTTGATAAATAGTAATCATAGCTGACGCAAGGGTTTATTAAAGGGAAGCAATGGCAAAAGTACAGCATTTTGTGATGTGTCAAATGTGAAAAATATGTAAGGGGTGTTCAAATGAAAACGCACGAAATGTCGTAACAACCAAACTTTTTCAAATATGAATATGCCGCTTTGGGATAACGTAGTGAGACATCAAGGACGTGAACGCATTATCCGACGTGGTTGTGCCTATGCGGAAGCTAAGGCCATTGACGCCTGATTAGAATAGGCAGTGCGTGTGATGACATCTTCGTATTTACAATGCAAAATTCCACGACTGAACACGATTTGTTAGCAGTACCTATATCAACAGTAAACAGAATTGCAAAAATACAAAAATTTTTATATCTTTTCCTAAAATCTTGAAATTTGTTTTTATATTTTTGTATCAAATCAAAACATAATCCTGGGTGTTTTTCTCAGATTTAGGGTTATATTTATCTAGCGTGTTGAAATCTAAATGATTGTACGCATTTATTTGCGGTTGCTTTATCTGACCATCCAGAATGCTGTTATTTCAAACCAATGCGGACCATGAAATATCCCGCTCGCCCATATTGAAAGTTAGCCTTCAATCTAGATCGCAAGTTTATAATACCTCATGGATGCAGTGGCTTGAGATTTGTCTGGAGGTTTGCTCTCGCCTCTATGGTCGCATTGATACCTGCTGTGGTCCACTCGCATTGGATTACCCTGCTTCAACTTTTCGTTGCAAAACGTCGTGTTCAGTAGAACGTATCTTCGTGGTAAATGACTTTAATCATTTGTATTAGCAGTTAGTTAATAAAACTGTGAGATAATTTTCCAAATATTTTAGCTTTATTTTTGCATGTCTTTAAAATAAGAAAATTAGTATTTTCAGACTGTCTTTAAGCGTGCCGATTTCTAAGAGATCTTCTGTACTTCAGAACCTCCTAATGAATTCATAATGATCTATATAATATATATGCATTCTGATGAAAAGGGCAACCAAAGGTCATATTAGTGTATGGAACATATTATCACGTAAAAAGAAATGAGAAATACCAAGCCGAAAAACACTTTCATGACGACAGTCAGTGAAGTTCGATGTAACGGTATTAGTACACCAGGGTGCCTGGGCACAGTGACCTGCCCCTAGTCGAGCAAAGGGTAAAAGTTTAGAATTGTAATAAAAGAAAATTAAAATAATAAGATGATTTAAACGTTGAATTAGATTTCTTTAAAAAACAAATTTTTGAAAGCATTCATTTTTTACGAAACAGAAAGCCGTCGAGTAGATGAAATATAGAGTAAACAGTAAGACAGCGAATTCCAGTAATGAAAATAGATAATACGCAGTTAAAATACTAATGTAATACGATTACAAAAAAAATGCAAGAAGAATAATTCAGTTAAAATACAGCACAGAATAACGTATACAGGACAGAACAAAGGTTCTAGAGAAAAATTTTGCTTCAGTTTTCCATAATTACTGAGATGTTCAGAATGGCCGTAGGCCGTTTAAGTTGTGTATTTTTATTACCACAATGGTAAATTTTTAGCTCAATATTGCTGTTTTCATTTTAGATTGAAAATTTTTGGCAGGGTGATAGTGAAAGTTTCTGAGTTTATCAATATCCAGTTCTTCATGAAATGTTTTGTCATTAATGTAATAAGGTGAATTTGTACTCTGATTCAAAACACAGTTCTGGGCAGTTTGCAGTTTTTCCTGTTTTACATGAGTACGCCCAGACTGGACAGGCAAAGACCACAATCAGAGACTCAACCCGACCTCAAATCAGATTTTTGTTTACCTTTTATTCACCCTGTGATCCCACAATTAATTTTCGACATACATGTGGTTGCGATCCTATTTTTAGTACGCTGTTTTAAATAATTTGTAATTGCGACTTAGACATAAGTGAATAAATGGTTACCAAAGTAGTTTCATAATGAAGTTATATTACTTGCGCTCTGATGTGACGTATAAATTAAAATTCCAAACTTAATCTTATATAAAAGGAAATAAAACATAGGCATGAAGAGAATTTTAGTGTCAAGTAAACATCTGGGAAATTAAATTAGGATACAAAGATTTCTTTTGTATTTTTAAGCAAATATGATTCTGATATTTGGCCGTTTTCATTCATTTCGGCTACGAATAGAAATTTCAAAAGCTACGAACTAAAATTCGTTTTGCTATTAGGGAAGATTTTTTTTTTTTGAAGAAAGACATTTATATACGTTCACAATACATCGTTTCATAGAATATTTTGATTTTATCATTAGGTTTAATTTTGACGCAGATTTAAAAATCTAAAAGATTGAAAAAGGCATGGGAAATTTTAAAATACATGGCAAAAAATTAAAACAGCGGTATTTAAATTTCGGTTAAAGTCCAGAACTAAAACCTTCTTATTGCTACCATTCTAAACCTATGAAAATGAAATAAAATCTAAAGGTGAGATAATTTATCTTTCTGTAAATTTTTAAACGTAATAACGAGTGTTACCGTTTTTTCTCCAAATTGATCATGTAAAAAAACATTCATTTAGAAGGAGTACTTTTTAAAATGCATCTCTGATCAGGCCTCTTATACGATATTTCAGAGGCATAAATTTTTAAAGTAACTGACATCTGGTGTTAAAGTAATACTAAAATTCGTAAAACTCCCATGTTCTACTTTGTAATAACATTGAATGTTTTGCATGTGGTAATCAGTTTAAATTTCCGCAAGAAATGATAGAGGCATATAGCACCTTTTATTATTTGGCTAATTTAACCAACTGAATGGAGTGAATCCGTTACTGATCAGCAAATATTCTCTGAAAATTTTGTTACCCTTCGGCAATAGAAAATAAGAAAGATATTCTGTCTTAAAAAGCAACTGTAAATCTTAAGGGCTTTATGGCATTTCATTTACTGCTTTCATAGACAAAGTGCCTAATTTCTTCATAATAAGATACTAGTATTTAAACCATTAAATCTGAAATTTTGGGATATGTTACAATTTCATGCACGCAGCAAAACTTGCTTATTTTAGATCTTCTCAAGAAGAATATCGAAAGCCAGAAATATGAAAATTATGCTTGATGGATACGTTGAATGCTGTGTAAAGTTGGTACGTTACCCGCTCGACGAATTAAGTTCTAGGCTAGGAATGGCGAACATTTGTCGATTAGTGTGCCAAATAAATTGCAATTTATTATTTTCAGATGTTTAGGGTAGTTACTGTTATATTTTATTTTAAAAATTACCTTTAAACCCCAGCTTTGATTTCAATAACTAGTAATGATTTCAATAAGAATTTCATTTCAATAATCTTTTAAAGGACCAGAAGGTACAAACTCTTTCTCACATTGACGCGGAGCATTGAATATACGTAAAAATGTTTAATTTTCAAAATTACTCTTTGTCTCCATGACGCAATGTAAGAACCACTTCTGTAATATAAAGGGTTTTTGTGACATTTAATTGAAAATGCAGTTTCTGTATGGTATAGAAGACTTTTTATCTTGTTATTTTCCTGATTGTTATTGTAAGGTTTATCCAAAGTTTCTATCAGTTAAATCTACTTTCCTGTCATTTCTAATTTCAGCTTACAATTTCCTCAATTTAATTATTGGGAAAATTGCTTTCCAATTTCTTCTTGCACAAATTATGTACTTCTAACGCGATAAAGGTTTTTGGAGAGCCCTCAGTAATGACCTTTACCTAATACTTCTAACCCTAATTTATTCTTTTTTTAAAACAGTTGCATATTTTTAGAGTCAAGACTCTTTTGCTATAACAAGTTGCAATAAAATCGCTAATGCTCTATTCTTATGTAACATTTATAATAGCAAAGTGAAAAGTTTATTTTTTTGAGATAAATTTATTTGCTTGTTTTTATTTCATTTTATCTATTTTTCATTTCATATACATGTAAATATGCAATTTTGATATATGCAAGTACATCAACTAGTTTTTAATAAAATATTGAATTTGAAAAGTTTTTAATTTTGCAGCATTTCGACGAAATGTCCTTCTAGGAAAATTCCCCATGATTTAACTTGACATCTACAAACCCTTCTTATTTGGTGCAATCTTGGGACGTATTTATAAGAATGTTTTAACTAAGTAATTCTAAAGCATGTTTCAGTGCCAATAATTCGACCTTGAATCCTATTGGTCCAAAACGTTCACGGATAAACTCAAGTGCAGTTAATGATTATAATGTAATTATATCATCATCCCATCATGATTATTACGTAACTTCAGGTATAGCTTATAAATTTCTTTCGCCTATTGACACCAAAAGAAATTTAAAATATTTTCCGTTCAGCCTCTTTCTGGCATAGAGGTCCTAAAGCCGGTTGCCACAACCTTTAATTTAAGTTCGAAACCTGAAAAAAAACCTAGATGTTTGATAAGTACATAGTCTCTTTGCGCTATGCAGGCGCTTGAACATCTGTCATTTAATTTGGTTTGGTTTAGTTGATTACGGCAAAGCACATTAAGTCTATATGCCTAAGGGTAATGATGCCTTCGCGACAGGCTAAGGGAAACTTCCTCGTATTAACGTTACACATTGGGAAAGCACCGAAAACGTCCATGCCACGAGCCCGTTCGCCTGGAATCGAAGACAGGTCGGTATAACCAGCATTCAGCGACTATATTCATCTTCGACTACGTATATTCTCTAAATGATCAAAAGCTTCGATCATACTCCTCGAATGCTTAAATAGTAGGGCGCCTAGTTGCTGAGGTAAGCACCCTTCGAAATTTTGCTAGACATGAAAATTAAAATGTAAAGAATACGTAAGCTCTGTTTGATATGGCATCTAAGGCGAACATATATATTTTAACACCGAAATGTTTTCTAATTAAAGTGGACTTTCTTAAAGTGATTATTAGAATAGTCACTATACTCGAGCAGAAATTAAACAATTATTTTAGTCACTCTTTCATTCATTTCATTCCATCTCATGTCAGCTGCAAAAAGCTTCTAAAAGACAGATTAAAATAACGAAGTTACATGGAAATGCTGGGATTATAAACAAATTTCTAAGAATCTACAGTTAAACTGAGATAAGAGACTCCGCAATTAAGAATAATTCGGTATACGTTTTTCACGTTGATTATCGATCTCATTTTGAATGAGGCATTTTACCAAGCTCGTTGCTTTAATTAAATTTCTAGCTTCCTCTCATTCTTTAAAATATATTAAACTATAGCGTAATGTAATTGATAATACAGGAATTTTATCGCAAAAGAATCTCAAAAAGGTTCTCTGAAGCAATTTTATTGAAAAAGTGCTCCTGAATTTTCCGAAAATTTCAGGATAGCTTTGAGATTTCGCGAATATAAATTTTTCTCGTATAACAAATAAATTCGCGATTCCTGATATATTTCTGGTTACTTTTTAATTTCCATTATACATGCTCTCTTAAATTTTATATTTAAATATATTTAAAACTTATATTAATCAAATTTATGCTGATAAAATATATCAAATTTTCTGTAATTCACAGTCTGAACTTTAACTTCAATCATCCTTTCCCCAAATTTTGAGTCAAAGAAATTAAAATTTAATTGTTGAGTGAACTCCCTAATCTTATACGCATTAAACATTTGCATAAGTCTACGTTATGTAAGCCATTATTTTCGCGAAGGAAATTCCGTCAAGTTTCTTTAGTTTATTTTAATACGGTGAGAAGCACAATAGGGCTGTCTGCCTAAGGGAAGCACGGCTTCGTGGAGCACTTTCTGAAGAAAAAGGAAAAAAAACCTGGCTCTCATAAACGTTACGAAAACGCCTATGCAGCCAGACGTTTGCCTGAATTCGAGCCCAGGAGGGAACTACCAATGTTAGCGATTTAACGGCTTGGCCACTGGTGGTCCTGAAACACTGTTAAGAATTACCATTTTATAGTACGAAAAAACACGTATCCTAAAAGCTAGTTGTTAGAATCTAGAGGTATTCAAGCAAACTTACGGGGCCAGCGAATACATTTTTTATTCCGTTAATTAGCATTATTAGGACATTAATTTTTATGTCAAGAATTTGCAGCTATTTTAGGTGTTAGTGATTTTGAATCCAGTTTTACACAATTAGGATTGTAATTAAATTAATTGCCTCTCAAAATCTATATTCAAAGATTTGATGATACACATTTAATGATTTATATGACTTGGCATTACAACAGTTGTTAGAATATTTTATTTTCATAATTATATTTTATTTTTACAAGAGTTTGTGTAGAGATGATTGAGATTAATTTGTTATCATGATGCACACTAGAGGGAGCTAAATTAGCTCGAGAAAGTTTAGCGATAGGAAAAATCAAGTTTTGAATTTTTTTGGAAATATTATGTTTTAAAACTGTTTTGTATTTTTTAATTTTATATTTTTTAAAATTTATTTTATTTTATTTTTTAAATTTTATAACACATAAATGCGACACTAAAGCAAAAAGCGGAAAGGAAAGGTTTTACAGGTTAATATGCTCATTGGCATATGGCACAAATCATAGTGAAGTAAAGATTAAATTTTCGCGACGAAATATCCAGGCAGAAATTTATTTTTGAGGGCATGATGTGAATAAATAGCGAACAGATTGATAAGAATGCAGAGGCGGCCACTTTTCAGTAATATTGGAGTAGGAGAAAGCAAATATGGCAGAGCAATTACATGGCGGTACGTCCTTCATGGGCCAGGCGCTGGAACTGAGATGAAAGGTCTTTGTCTTTTGAATGGTTAGGAGGCAATTAGCATCCTCTGCTGCTTTAACCACCGCTTTTGAAAAAATGCTCTTAGGTGTTGCTATATATATATATAATTGGAAAAATGGGCGTGTAACGCCGCGCCTACTAGGTGAAGCTGAAGCAAATACAAAGGTATGTAGAGTGAAAAAGCATCTGGGAGATGTTCAAGCTGTGACAAAAGATATAACTAACTGAAAAGCCTGCTTAATAAAGCATTTGAAAAAATAAACATTAAGTAATTTAAATTAAGTATGGTTTTGAAACATGTTCAGAATGAAATGGATCGTAATTATACTGGTGGGAGTGGCTCGGGCGTGCCTATGCCTTTTAGCTGGAGGATAGATGCCATATTCGCGTCCGATGATGGAGCGAGGTCTTTTCTGCGAGTAGCAGGATCATAGGCTGGTAACTATTGAAGTGCATGGTGATCAATCTGTTCAATTTTGAGGAATAAATTTAATAAAAACGTCTATGGGTTTAATGGTGAGGTCCGAATGAATTACATCAGTGCGGGCATAATAGGCTGCATTAAGGACTTAAACGCAAGGTCTTACTTTCAAAGCCTTGAAGTTTTTTGATGCGTGTTTTTGCAGCTGTACCCCAGATGATGCAAGCGTACAAAAATATTGGTCGAATGATGGAAGTGTAGAGAAGAGCTTTGGTTTTAATTGACAAAGGGCTC
The DNA here is from genome assembly GCF_044657685.1 of Stegodyphus dumicola. NCBI lineage: Eukaryota > Metazoa > Arthropoda > Arachnida > Araneae > Eresidae > Stegodyphus > Stegodyphus dumicola. The sequence continues at coordinate 10,242,801 of NC_140772.1, read as the reverse complement.
TTTTGGCCTAGAATGGGGTGAAGTTGGGTTCTGACGTTCTTCGCTGGTGATTATGCATCAAGCACCCATCTGCATTTATCACTCTTAACTGTAAGAGTAAACCTTTCGCAAATGTATACAGCGTATAGAGATTGTACTGTCAAATACTTTGGAAATTCAGACATTCAAAATTTAAAAAATTTCAAATTTCTATGTGAAATGCATCTGTCACGGAAACAGTTTTTGATTCGATGACGCTATGGATTTTCAAAATTATGTTTATTCTACATGATTCTACATGATATGAAAAAAAAATTGTAATTTCTTATATACTAGTTTCTTCGTATGCTCTTGCGCTATATCTACTTAAAAATCACAGATTGATGCGTAAAATACACATCCAAATTGAAGTTTTTAAAACGAACTGCTTTGCATATAATAGACAGAGCGGTGGTTATGTACTAAACAGGTAATTTACCTTTTTTTTTCTTCTAAATCTACTTAATGCTTTGATGTGGAAGTGGTCGGTGATAGTTTAAGGGAATGTGTTTAGGTCGTACAGAAATGAATGACGCAAATGCTGTCGCAGAAAGGAATACAATTTATTAACAAAAAGCTGTTGGTACGTCAGTTAGAAAATATCCCCGCCCATGTTTACAAAAGGCTCAAAGGCTACAAATTCTCCAAAATAAATTATTACGTGAGATCGTCAGTACGCCCTGGTACATTCCAAATCACACCATACACACAGATCTTAACGTCAGCACTACACAAGAATACATACACACACCAGCCACAAAATTTTTCCACACAGTACAATTCCATCACAACACAGAAATTGCCAACCTCAGATACATATTTCACATGAAAAGCACAAATACCCAGCTTAGCACCATAACATTAAGTCTTTTACAGATACCTTTTTTAACTTTTACATTTCAATTTTTTCACTGGAACCCATACATACATGATTACGTGACCCCACTAAAAATCGGCGATCGATTGTGGACCTGAACATCGTTTCATGACCAGACTCAAGGACCATAATGATTATTCTAATTCACAGAAAAGAACTTCAGTGGAAACATAATAAAAGGGTGCTTCGCGCTCTGAAACTATGAAAAAGCATAAGATCTCGCCGTCGGCTGTCATCGGATGTGTGCTCTGTGGGTTCATCACTCCCCGGAGAACTGCTTTTTCGAACCTAGATGCGTAAATGTGCCGAAAAGCATAGAACTGTAGAATGCCCAGTAAAAGGTCGCATAGATGAGCCCAAGTGTGTAAACTGCCTCGATAAGCACCCATCTTCATATGCTGGGTGCTAGTAAGGACACAAGTCCAATAAATGCCCCATTTCTCAATTGCCACAGGCTGAAAACAAAAATGTCTATAATAATAATAATATGTTTAACTTTAGTAATAAGGAGCACTAGTGGCTCAGATATTATGGAATTCCTAAGATATATAAAAGATATTCATAATATATTTGTCTACACAAACATAGCAAAAATGATCCAGATTTTCTAATTAATTATGTACCAAAACTAAACACCCACACTGATAATATTGATAGATTGTTTGATTACTTTGAAATGCTTCATGAAATTAATGGTTAGTTTGAATAATTGTGAAAACTTAAGTCTTTTACAGATACCTTGTTACATTGAATGCAAATGGCTTATCCCTGAGATATCCAAGTTCCACCTATACCGAGATTATCAAGCATTATGCTTGATGTGTTCTGGCTGTCATCAGATGCGTGCTCTGTGGGTGCTGAAGAGAAAATGAGTTCGAAGTGTGTGTCCAGTGTGAAGGGCACGAGCTAATGGCGGAGGGGCGTGACCAGTTGTCACATGAGCTGCAAACTGACTTATCATTGGTTACGAGTTTTCTAAGGAATACCTCACTAAAATGGCAATTAAATACAATATAAAACATGTATGAATGTAGAAATAGAAAGAATATTTACATAAATCAGTCTTTTAAATTATTTATAAATGTATATTAGTCCAAGTCCGTCAGGAGATAAACACGAGGCGTGGGAAGATGAGCCCGTAAGTCACATGGGTAGTAACCCACCCAAATTGAGGCTCAGACGCTTGCTGCTTGAGTTAGGTGTCACTGAAAATAGATACTATCGTGATCATTATTTAATAGGCACTAATTAAGTGGGAGAGTCTTGATTTTGCTTAATCAGGTAAGCAGCATAAGGCCTGAGAAACCTATCTTCAGCAAGTATCTCATAGTGAAACAAGTTAAAGTTCATAAGATAGTCACAATTTACCGCACCATTGAAGAAACTTGCCTTGATCTTGCAAATAAATTGATTTAGTGATTCAATTTTCATGTCTTTATGCAATACTTCGTTTTTGACATAATAGTGGGCATTCGTGCAAATTCTAAGGAACTTGTTCTGCACTTTTTGAAGTTTCTCTGTATCTTTTTCAGTGTCGGTAGCCCAGGCTGGCGCCGCATATATCATAATTGGTCTGATGGTACTAAGATAAATTAGTTTTTTCTTGTACAGATCCAATTTTGAAAATTTTCCAATAATTGGGTAGAGACATTTCATGACTCTTAGTGCATGGTTACGAACATTTTCGATATCTGCAGTATAGATAAGTCGATTATTGACAGTTATGCCAAGATATTTCGCTTTATTCACAATTGGCACTGGTTCGTTAAGGGGGATATTCTTTTTTTTCTGACAATGAGGAGTTGCGATTTTTGTGCATTAATGCGGACGTTCCAGCTTTTGCACCAGTTTTCAATGTAAGGGACGTTTTTCTGTGGTTATTTGATTGCATGATTAACATTTGCTGACTTCACCACGACAGCAGTGTCGTCAGCATAGCATGCAAGTATTGCATTATTATTGCAGTGGATTTTCGGGAAATCTGCGACGTAGAATAAGTAGAGTATCGGACCTAAATCCGATCCCTGAGGAATACCACTCAGCATGATTCTTTTAGTAGAGAGGGAGTTTCCAACGGACACTTTAAAATTCCTATTTGATATTAAAGAAAGTAGCACAATAATGAGTTATCTTTCAAAATCAAGATCGATCAATTTGCAAATTAGCCCCTCCCCATGCCAAACGTGGTCGAAAGCTTTTGCCACGTCTAGCATGAGGACAGCTGTAATTAAATTGTTGTGAAGTGTTTGCCGTACAAAGCCAGTAATTCTTAGTAATTGCTTGGTCGTCGATAGATGTTCACGGAATCCAAATTACTCCGGTGGTAGCTTTTGGAGGTGCAATTTCATACGGGTAAATAGAATTCTTTCGTAAAGTTTAGATAGTCCAAGCAGGAGGCTGATAGGTCGGAAAGCATCAATTTGCATATTATTTATTCCTGGTTTGGAGATCATAATTTTGGCTGTCTTCCATTGCTGTGGAAAGTAAGAGTGAGTCCTGCAAGTGTTAACTCTTTCGCATCGAAATCGCCCGTAGCGCCCGTTCATTCAGGCAACGGCAAACCGCCCGAACGCCTCGTTTATTTTCTACCTAGTTCTTTCCCCTCCACGTTAGTGTATGGCTCATTGGTTTCGCGAGTTGTTAAAAGACATGTCAATCATTCATTTGAAGCAAATAAAGGAGAAATACGGAAAGCTATTGACGTTCGCTGGTGCAATCTGGCCCTAAGGTGAAACTGCGCACAATGGATGAATGGATGAAACCGCAAAAGGGGGAAAGGAAAACTCTTCCAAGACAAATTCGTAAACACGGGCGTTTTCGATGTTTGTTGAAAACAGATTTGGTCGTCTCTCGATGCGAAAGAGTTAAAGACAGAAGTAATCTTGCATATAACGTTGATAGGCAGGTTTTTCATGGCAGCGTCTGTGATGCCGTCAATCCCCGGGTCTTTTTTGGCCTTCAATTTTTAACGAGGGACTGAACTTCGGATGGAGTTGCAAGGTTCATTAAATTACTAGCTGTAGTATGTGAAGCAAGCCAGTCCTTCACTATGAAGAGCGTGTGCAGTTCAAAATCGGCATCGACAGGCCAGCAATTTGGGGAAAACTGATATTCTAGGTGAGAAGCAAACATGGCTGCCTTTTCATGGTCTGAACTCGCAACTTTATTATTGAAGTGCAGTGGTCGGTTACTGGTGTACGCATTTTTTAAATTTTCTATAAAATTCCAAATTGTACCATTTTTGGCATCTAAATTCAGCATTTTGTCTTGCCATAATTCCTCCTTATGCTGTTTAATAAGTTTCTGTATTTCTTTACTGATCTTATTAATTTCGCTCTCTACGAAAATTTATAAAGTTTCTCTCTATCATTAATTATATCACTTGCCTCTACAGTGGCAGTTTAAATTTTACTGGTTAATGAAGAGATTACATTTTCAATATCAATAACTGCTCTTAGGCTATTTGAGAGAAAGTCCAGTCTTTCAACAAATTTTCAAAAAGCCTCCAGTCTGTGTACGTTTTGGTCGTATTAGCGGAGGGTTTAGGAATTCCTAACGTGGCAATTACAGGTAGATGGTCAGAGGCGAGTTCGTGAGTTACGTCTAATGCCATTGGAACCGTTGTAGTTGCTAGAACAATATCTAGAATGTCTGTTTTTTCTGTCCGGTCAATATGTATATTCACTTGGGGAGTGCAATACTACAGGGTGATTTGTGACATAGTCATGAAAAATTTTTCCGTGGTATTGCCTCTTCTACAATTCCATGCTGTATGCTTACAATGAAGGGCGGAAGCCGTCCGCCATTTTTGTTAGAATTTACTGATTCGGGTGGAATTTCATCAATTTTTCCATCATCAATAGGTGAGTAAGTGAGTGCACCGTTATGATGGCTTCCGACCACGGACATGAACTAAACGGAATTATATACCATCACGGCGGGGAAAACTCCAAAGTAACATGGTTGAATATTACATACTAATAACAGTTTTTACATATTGATAACTGCAGACAGTAAGCGTTATTCTGGTTATCTGCTTTAAGTTCTGAACATTTGAAACATAATATTATTTACGGTTGTTTTTGCTTAGGCAGTGTCTTGAGATTTTCTCTATTTTATCAAGGGCTATACTGTTTTTGAGTGTGTTAGACGTCCGCATTGCCCAGGCACAGTCCGCTGGTTTCTTCAAGTGCCAGGTTCTTGTATGTACACAATGGAAGTAATAATGGTCCGTGTTGCCTTCCTCTCCGCATTCGCAGAAAGGAGTATCCCTAAGTCTGAATCTGTTCAGGTATACTGGGAATGGTCCATGACCTGTCAAGAACTGTGTTAGGCTAGCACAGTGGGTTTTTATTTCCATGTTAACTTTTGGCAGTAAGCGAAATGTCCTTCGTCCTACCTCTTCCTCTGTCCATCTACTTTGCCAATTTTGTAGCAGACTTGTCAAAGTTGTTCGCTTAATATGAGACCAAGGAAGTTAAGTTGGTCTTTCTATGTCAAAGTTGTTCGCTTAATATGAGACCAAGGAAGTTAAGTTGGTCTTTCTAATATATCCGTGCAGTTGGCTGCCTGCTTGGCCAGTAGATCAGCGGCTTCATTGCCTTGAATCCCTGTGTGAGCGAAAACCCATTTTAAAATGGGTCTTTGCGAAATAGGCATTGTTAGAAGCTGTTTCTGAATTCGGTATACCAAAGGACTCCGGGTCTTTTGACTTGCGATAGCCGCCAAACTTGATACCGAATCAGTGAGTATGGAGAATTTCTCCTGTTGACATGTGTTCGCATATCTAATTGCAGCACTGATAGCTAGAAGCTCTGCTTGGTATACCGAGTTGTTCAAGCCTAGTTTCCTTTTCCACTCGAATGTTACAGCTCAATTTTCCAGTCTACAGAAGGCGCTGCCCATGCCGTTCTCAGTTTTGGAGCCATCTGTGAAAATGTTATTACTGTTCCTCTGAATTGATTGGTTGTTTATGCTGATACTGTCGGAGAAATTAAAAGCTGTTGAATGAAAGTTATTGCAGTTGTTTTGCTCCTCGCTCAATAATAAAGTGTTGATAACTATGACCCAAGAGTGTTGAAGTTTGACCCAGCCTGGTAACCCTTGTGATAGCTGCCTCCCTTTTTACTATCAAATCTAGGGACGGAATTCCTGCCAGTTGTTGCAGGGCTAGTGTTGACGTGGTACGGTAGGCCCTGCATACTTGAACAGCTGCTGTCTCTGAATAGAGAGCAGGGATCGTTTCATATGAGAGGTAAGTTAGGCACCCCAGATTGCTGCACCGCAAGTTATTACTCTTTCTGTAATGGTTCTATGCCACATTTTTAGTAGCTTAGATGAGATACCCCATTTATGTGAAGTCATGCGTCTCATGTTGTTGCTTAGGATGATAATTCGAGTCTTAAGATTCTTGACATGTGGCATCCAAAAAAGTCTGTTGTTGAGTAATAGCCCAAGATATTTGAATTGGAGGAAACATTTTACCGGTATCCCATGGAGGTTAATGCTTGGGTTGCGACTTAACTGCCTGCTGCGTCCTATGAGTAAAGCTTTAGTTTTCTCTGCCGAAATCTGAAGCTTATGTGCTCTGGCCCATTGGGAGAACAGATCAAGACAATATTGAGATCTCATTTCGAGGTTACTCCTTCCCGCCACAACTAGCATAAAATCATCCGCATAGGCTATGATTCGAGCGTATTCTACGCTCTCGAACTGACGAAATGCCGAGTTTGCCACTATATTCCACAGTGTTTGGCCAAGGCATGACCCCTGTGGGCACCCTCTAAAGACATTTTTGACATAAATGCCGCTATCTGATGTTACTTGTACACTTCGATCTTTAAGGTACGAGCGAAGGATGGTAATAATGGCTGTTGGGCAGGCCATGTTGTGCAGCAAATTTATTACGTCTCGCTACCAAAGGGAGTCAAAGGCTTCCTTGATGTCAATGGCTATTGCTAGTGAGTGCAAATTGTTATCCTTGTTCTGTTTGATAGTGGCCATTAAGTCTTTTATGGCATGTTTAGTTGAGTTGCCCATTCGGAATCCATATTGGTTGGGATGCAAGACGTTGTTCCTTTGCAGGAAGAAGTCCAGTCTGTAAAGAATTACTCTTTCCAATACCTTACCGAGCGCTGGCAGTAGACAGACTGGCCTGTAAGATGAAGGTACTTCCGGAGTTTTGCCTGTTTTTAGGAATAACGCCACTTCTGACAACTTCATATTTTTAGGAAAGTACTGATGTTTTCAACAAGCTGAAATGACCGCAAGGAATAGTTTTGGGAATTCCCGGTGTATCTCTCTAATGATGATATTATCAATTCCATCCGGACCTGGAGCTTTCTTTGGGTGCCAGAGTACGTATGATGTTATTCACTTCCATTTGCGTAGGAGGGGGTTCGTCTCTACTGGTAACTTGGCGAAATTTCATACTGTAGATTTTTCTCGCTTCCTCTTGCTCCTCTAAGGAATCCCGTTCATCATCATCAGGAAAAACTGCATTAATGATCTCACTGATTACTTCGATGTTGGATGAGGCAGTACTATTCGCCATAGGCGAAAGGGTCGTAGGACGAAACACCTTGTTATATGCTACCTTTTGAGTAGGTCCAAAGACTTTGGTGACATTCTTACAGCAAGTTCTCCATGAGATTAGCTTGGCCTCTTTAATTTTTCTTTTATATAAAGCTCTGGTTTTATTGCATGTTATCATTTTGAGTTGCCGTAGATATGGATCTACCGTGGATTGTGCTTTTCTACGGACAATGGACAATGCAGTCGGCAGCGCATATACAATTTTCCATAATGGCACTGAAGTACAAACCTGGAAGTGCCGTATGTCTCCGCACAATTCGGTCTTCCAGGCGGAAGCCCTTGCTTTGCTTAAAGCAATAGAATGGGCACAAACTACCAGAGCAGAAGATTTTATAATCTATACTGATAGCCTATCGGTACTGTACGCCATCAACGACCCACGCCACACCTCCCAACTCGTGTCCCAAATTCAGGAGACACTAAGAAATACGAGTCCGGCCCCAAAAATTGAAATCACTTGGGTAAAAGCGTATGTTGGTGGCCAGGGCAACGAACGCGCAGATACCCTGGCAAAAGAGGCAGCACAGGACCAGGATGCGGTGCAAATAGATACACCTTTACCAAAGTCACTTCTCAAGCGGCAGCCTTGGCAGTCAGCTCTGTCGCAGTGGCAGCAGGAATGGAACACGTCGCCACAGAGTTGGCGAACTTTCGAATTCATACGAAAAGTGGAAACGGAACGACTCATATTTGCGCCCTTCCTAACAAGATTCATCACAGGACATGGGCCGTTTCCGACCTACTTCGCAGAGAGAAATATAACCTCCCCAAACCTATCTGTCTGCGGAAAAATCGGGTCCTCCGATCACTACCTGACGGAGTGTCAACTCACCACACAATGGCACGTTAAACTACCGTCGAATAATGTGGCCGCCTTTAAAAGATTCGTGCTGAAACAACCACGACTTATGGACAAAATCAAAAAGATCATGGATCACTTAGAAGTACTGGTGCAGGAGTTCTGCAGCCCAGCATAGGTGCCGCACATGCCAGTTATGTACACCTCTACCAGCCAAAGTGTATATTTCTAATATCATGTTGTCAAGTTTTTAAGAGGCTCAGTCCCTGTAGTAGGCATGTATTAAATATTCACATTAATGTGCACTTCACAATATGTCGAATCCACGTAGTATTTAGTATTCTCATATGCGTATGTGCCTGCATATTTCAGTGTATTGCATTCACGTGTATGTAACAGTAGTATAGTATAATTGTTTAATCTTATTTACGTGTACTGTATTCACGTATTATCAGTGTATTGTATCCACGCGTATGTTACAGTATAATTGAATAGTTGTATAATCTAATTCACGTGTATTTTTGTGTACATGGTACTTACGTATCAGTGTCAATGTATATCAGTGTAAAGTATATTAGTGTGTCGCATTAATGTGCATTGGTGTATTGTGCCTATATTTTAGTGCATCGTGTATTAGTGTTTAGTATATACGTGTATAATATATTAGTGTGTCGCATCTATGCGCATCGGTGTATTGTATCTATCTTTTAGTGTATAGTATATTAGTGTGAAACATTTATGTATATTGACGCACCGTGTCATTGGTTTATTGTGTCTATAAATATATTCTAGCATCATGTTGTCATGTTTCAAGATCTAAGAACATACAGAGTAACACCTGTAGTAGTACTGTGTATTATTAATATTTACACAAAAGTGTATTTTAAAATATATATAATTTACGCAGTATCTATGTGTATCAATACTTAACTTTTTTATATATTGTAATTTAGTGTAAGTTTCTACCTATCTCAGTGTATTGTATCACGTGTATGTTACAGTAGTATAATAGAATAATTGTATTATCTTACCTATGCGTATTTTTGTGTATATGGTACTTATGTATTAGTGTCAATGTATACAAGTGTGTCGCATTTATGCGCACTGGTGTATTGTGTCTATCTCTTAGTGTATAGTATATTAGTGAATTATTGTATAGTATACTGGTGTATAGTATATTAGTGTATAGAATACTGGTGTATAGCGTATTAGTGTGTCACAATTATGTGTATTGGTGTATTGTGTCTATTTTTGAGTTTACAGTATCTTAGTGTGCTGCATTATGTACATTGACGCATCGTGCGATTACACGATCAGGTCTATTTGTAAATTAGTATATTTATGTCTATTTAAAGTTTCAGCTACAGATAAGTTGCAGGGTCCGGACAGCACCCGAGTAGTCATTGTAAGCCGTCCGGGTGTCCAGCCTTGCTGTCACCTGTCACCTGTGCTTTTCTACGAAGTGCCCGAACTCTGCTCCTCTCTGTGTTAAGCTCTGGTGACCACCAGGATATGGACTGTTTTGCCTTTACAGATTTCAAACTATATGCTTTGTGGGCGGTTTGCACTATTTTTGTAACTAGTAAGTCGTAGAGATTATCTAAGGAGTTTCTGTCCTGGCAGTTGTTGAAATCTTTGATAAATTTCTCTACATACGCTCGAATGTGTTCCCGTAAAAAGGAATGTCCTCCAAATGCCGTTTTGAATCTTTTCTTTATTATGCAGTCTATAGGAGTATCCAGCCTGTAAGTAATAATTTTGTGATCACTGAGTGACGGCAGGTCACTCACGGTCCAGTCTTGTATTTACGGAGTTGTATTGGGAGTTGATATTGTCAGATCTGGCCACCCTCTAGATGTTTCAAAGGTAGGCGGTGAGTCCTGATCGTTGATGACAATGAAATGCTTACTGTCTAAGAATTCTAGTACCGCAATTCCCTTTCGTTTCTCCGAGTCAGCAAAACATAGTTGACTGGTGGCGTTAAAGTCTCCTGCTATGATACAGTGTGATGCCCCAGTTAGAAGGTTAGAATTAAGTCCTTCTAATACAGAAGACTGGGACTGAAGTAATATCTTCGCTCGAGGGTAGATACACAGTTATAATATCAATGCTGCAATTACTAGTGTCTAGCCTGATGAACACTGTAAGGAGAGGGGAGAGAGGGCCACTGTAAATAATCGCAGCTAGCTGATTCTTTGAGAGAAACGTTCTGCTGCGTGTTGGAACACTGGGAATCGCTTCTTTGTAAACGTAGGGCTCTTGGAAGTTTCCGACATTGGCAGCAGTATGTGTCATTACTTGCAGTGTATTTATGCTTGCTGCATAGCACTTTTGCAAGTTACACTGTAAAAATCGAAGACCTGCTATATGTTTATTTAGTGTCATCTTGGCTTAGTTCTTAGCAGTGGTCTTTCTCAGGCTCTCGAAATGGGTTCCATACACTGGGCAGGAGCTTGAAGTAGCTGGGTGATCTGTGCTGAAAGAGGTCCCTTTTTCAGAATTACTAGTGCAGCAATTAGTGCAACTCACTTTTTCCGAGAAAAACTCCTGTGTCAGGTGGCTGTTGCCACAGTTCGCGCAAACTGGAGCGTTTCTACAGTTCCTGCTATAGTGACCGAATTCCTGGCAGTTGTAACAGCGTATGATCCTAATGTACGGACGGAGAATACAAGACTCAAAACCGACTAAAAGACGGCCTAGCTTAACTAGGTGTTCTGCTGACTTAGGGTCTATGTCTATCATTCAGTTTTTCCTTCCGCTTTGCCCGGAACGGCTTGCTCATATTTGATAAGCACTGGGACTGAAGTTGGGCAGTTGGTCTACAAGTGCTGCTGTTAGATCTTCTTTTCCTAAATTCTCAGGTACTCCAAAAATAATGACACTTTCCCTTCTTGGCTTGGGCTCCCGAAATTCAAGTGTCTCTAGTAGTGATGGCCTGTCCTCGATTGCCTGTTTGAGGCGTAGCAGGTGAGCTTTTTCTCGACACCGGATGAGAAGCTCTGTGGACCTTGTGGACCTAATATCTGCACTAAAGTGATTCCTATGTGGAAGGGTTTCAAATCTGCCGAAAGTTGAGCTTTAATCCCTTCGGGTGTCCGTGTGGAGTTCTTTGACCTTAATAATAGAACGTGTTCCGATAGAACTGGAGAAGATCCTGAAGGTGGTGAAGTTTTCCGCTTCTTTCGTGTCACCTCAGTGAAAGGATATTCTTTTGTGAACTGTTCTTCTGGGGCTGAGTATTTCACCGCTTGATAAGACTCGGAATGTTGAGGATTCTCGTGAGGTGGCTGTAAACTGTGTGCGAGTTGCTGTTGTTGCAGAGCCAAGACTTGTCCCTGTAACTGGGCGAGATAAACCTCTTGTTCCGTTAACGTTATGCGAACGGTGTTCACAAAAGATGTAAATTGCTTTCTTACAGAAGCGTTTAGTCTGCGAGATTCCTTTGCATGTAAGATGAATAACTGGAGTTGGTTACAGATGTGGTTAATTGCTTCCAACCTGGAGTTAGGTGTCGATGTGATAGCGGCACCTTTAACAGAAGGGGGAGAATGTTGAATATTATGCTCCGTGCCGGCTGGTGATGGGGGAGTATCCGAAGGCATAGTAAGTAAGAGAACACAATGAAGATGCTTTCAGAGCATAAAAAACGAATGATGAGATCAATGATGGATACACATGCACCTGCAATATTCCAGGAATACTGAGTTTACACGATAGCACTGCAAGGAAAGGTAGCGGAACACAATGCACACACTTCACAACGCTAAAGTTGAATGAGGAGATGCACGATCAGATCGCATGCACTTGGGTTAGAGTACTAAGCATGTACCGTAGCAAAAATAGGTTAGATAATTGCGAGAACACAATGCGTGCACTTTCACGGCACTAAAAGTGGATGAAGTGATGTATAATGAAACCTCATAAGCTAATAGACTTTCTTGTATATTGAGCACTATAAGGGTTGTAGCCCTATAAGAGGAAAATATATATATATATCTTTGTTTTATATAAAATGTGACGCACACACTTTAACCTTAAATACTAGACAGTTCTAAGTAAGCACAGAGTGATAATCGCGCACACAGCACTGAGTAATAACAAAATGACTGTTAGAACACGATGCACACACTTTCTGGGATTAAACTCGAATGAGAAGATGCGCAATCAAATCACATAAACTGACAGTAAAGTATGCACCATAGCACTATAAGATGAGATAACTGCAAGAACACTATACTTTCACAGCACTGAAAATTTGATTAGGAGATGTATGAAGATAACTCATAAATAAATTATCTTGCATAAATATTGAGTTTTCGCTGTAGAACTATGAGAGAAAAGATTAAAAAAAAGAAAAAGAAAGAGCAATAACACGTGCACACATTCACGGTAAGCACTGAATAAAATTACGCACTCTGTACACTGTAAAGCAGCGCTGTGTTTAAAAAAAAAAAAAAAAAAAAAGATGAATACTTGAGCACAATACACGCACTTTTCACTGTCCTAAGTGAGTACTGAATAATATTCACACGCACTATATCATAGCACTGAACAATATGATGAATACTGGAGCTCTTCGTAGCATTAAACTTGAATGAGAAGATGTACAATCAAATCGCATACACTGCCGATAAAGTATGTACCGTACAGCGAGAACACGATGCACAAACTTCCGGTATTAATAATGAATAAGGAGATGTATGGTGAAATCTCAAAAATCTTCTTTACATATATTGAGTAAATGCTATAGCCCTAGTTCGGACTGGGGTATGTAAGAGGTAAATACTTCGTAAGCGTTAGAATCTCTTTCAAAACAAGCAATGCACACACTTTCACAGATATGAACTTGGATGAGGAATTGCACTGTAGCACTAATAAAGGAAAATACTGCTTGAGCTGAATGCGAACACGCACTTGACACGAATGATGTGTAGTACCAATAAAAATAATTAAAAAAAATACACTGACAGTCGTAAGATGATTACTACTCTTATGTGGCCAAAGATGGCGGTCGACAATCTTTTTTTTTCTTCTTGTTTTGGGAAAAAAAAAAAAAAAAAAAATACAAGCGATTTTGGAAGGGTTGAATTTAGAGTAGTATTCGATTACAATCTTTAATTATATAAAAATAAATTTTAATGATACAAAACATCATTTCGTAAAACTGATCTGCATTATGAGATCAGAGTTACTCCTAAGGCTTTCAGAAAGGATTAATTTAGAATTCATAATTGATTGTTGATATATTAAATGTGTTTTTTAATTAGTCCGTAGCATTTCCCATTGTTTATTCTTACATCTTATTTTCTTATCGAATTCGAAAATGCCTCTAAAAATCATAATGATGAAGCCATGATGATGACGTTATTTTAATTACCTAGTTTTACATTAAATTCCAAAATTTTACAAATCCTCACAAATATATAAAAGCAATAACAACTGGATTCATTTTTTCCAAATTTAGCTTCCGAGAATAAGTGAAGACAACAATTAATGAATTTTTAAATCGATGATATAACTTCTGTTGTGTCAGAATTTTCCCGCCAGTTCTCTTTGATACTGACATAATATTAAAACTAACTGTGTGTAATTTCTTTTCGCAGATAACTATGTGTAATTTCTTTACAAGCTCATACTTGCAAATAACTATATACACTGGTGTGCAAATATTAAGGACGAGACGGTTTTTTCAATATAACTTTGTACAAAAGCTTTCAAAATCAACACATTTAATACCGTAAGATCCCCAATACGTAAGGACATGAGTAATGTAAGCAACACTTACTAAAAGAGAAATCAGAGGGATAAAAAGAAGCTTTATTGAAAACGTAGCATGGAGCGCAATGCGACTGAAGGCCGAAATATCCCTGTGATGGGTGTCCAGCAAGAAACATCTGGTCTTTAATAGGGGATATGATTTCCCTGACTGCTAGGCAGGTTTCACAGCGTCTGCCCATGCTGAGAATGAGGGTGTCAATGAGTTGTTGAGGCATTGCTGCCCATTCGTCTTGCAGCGCCAATCGAAGCTCCGGAATCGTTACTGGTGGTAAGGTACGAGCTGCAAAGCGCCTACCTAGAAAATCCCATACATGTTCGATGGGATTGAGATCCGGAGATCGTGCCGACCAATCCATACGTTCAATATCCTCACTCTCTAAGAGCTGTTCGGCAGTTACTGTGCGATGACATGGTGCATTGTCGTCCATGAAAAGGAACTGCGGACCCATAGCGCCTCTAAAAAGACGCACATATGGAAGAAGAATCTCGTTACAATAATGAGTCCCGTTGACTGAACCTGCGTAGAAGAAGTGAAGGTCTGTACGACTACCAAGCATGATGCCTCCCCAAACGAGAACACCGCCACCTCCATACCTGTCCCTTTCAATGATGTTCGAGGGATGATTGCGGCTTCCTCGCTCTCTCCAGATGAGTATGCGATGAGAATCGCTACTCAGACTGAGTCTGCTCTCATCTGTAAAGAGTACTCGTCCCCATTCATTGTCTCTCCAATTCCGGTGTTCCCAGCACCACAGAGAACGCCTTCTCCGATGGGCAGGCGTTAGAAGTACACACCGTACAGGGCGTCGTGCAAACAGACTACCACCATGCAGTCTTCTGGCCACGGTAAAACGCGATATCGGTCGTCCAGTCGCCTGTGTCGTGTGTCTAGCACTTTCTCCCGCTGTCTGCCGCCTGTAAGGCAATATCCCGGTCATCTGCGGGTGTGGTTCCTCGTGGACGACCACTACTAAACCCCCGGATAACTGTTTCTGTAATTTGAAATTGTCTCCAAAGTCGTGAAACGATGCTGTGAGCAATTCCGAACTCTGAAGCCACACTTGTCACACTGCGGCCTTCCTCCAACTTCTCAATGATTCGACCTCGGGTAAAAGCATCCAGATGTCGTCTAACAGATTGATTATTCGCCATTTCTCGCTGAGGCAGCAACTCGGTGTGATTTTAACTGCTGTACGGCGTGCAATCTCTTTGCCAGAAATTACACCGACAACATGCTTTATACTACTCAGACACTCCCCCATTACGTCTACCTGCATATCTGCGCATGTGCTACCGTACATCACCTTACTTAATCTCCTGATTGGTCTTTCTGTCCGCTCTGCCTCTTCGTTCAACTGATATGCTAATTTTTCGACTTCGTCCTTAATTTTTGCACACCAGTGTATATTAAAAGCAACCTTTATTAAGTATGCAAAAGTAAATAGAACAATTAAACTAAATAAATCTAATATGAGTATAATACGGCAAGATAAAATACAGTCATGTAAAGAAAAATATGTCTTGACGGCGAAACGGCCATGGTGAAATGACGTCGGCGAAAAGTAAAGATGGAGGAGGATACAACATGAGACACAAGCTTATTGCAAAGAGTGCAATAAGCTTGTGTATGCGCTTGTCTTCCGTACCGTGTTTCGGCGTATATGGCACGGTAAAAGATTTGTGAAAATTGAATATTCAAAATGATATTTTTAATAATATTGATTTACATTGTATTTACCTTTAAAATTTTAATTAACTTGTTATAATTCAATAACAGGTGTCTGTAATCCATTACGTTTTTATGTGTATGTCTAAGTAGAAAATATATTTATTGCATTTATTTTTTTTTCTTTTTACTGTTGGCGTCAGGATTTTTTTCTTACATCCACTATGTGTATCGTTTTGTTTTTTACGTTATTTATCAATACAGAAATTCACAACCAACATCATCAAAATACTTTATTTTATTCGTATTTTTAAAAAAGTGCATGAGTACTTAATATCGTCTGTTGCCATGGTTACATTCTTCATTTCTCGTTTTTATTATTACAAATGCTTTGAATATCTTTTCATATCATGACGCCATCTGGCGATAGATTGTGGAAATTGCTATCATTACTAAATAATCATTTTTGAAGTAATATGTTGATATAAAGAACACAATTTAACCGCAAAAAAATTTTGGATTTTGAGTGCGCTTTTCTGAAATATATGCATATTTAAGGGCTAAAATTAATTTAGAAATTGAAATTACATGCATTATGAAGAAAATCTACTCTATTATTCTAAGTAATTTGTCACCTACTACTTTTTTCGCATACTGCTGCTTTATATAAAATTTAAAGCAACTCTAAACTTCATGAAAACATATTAAAAAAACATCTATTTTAATGAGCATATATTTTAATTAGGCAGAGTGGTGGCTATGGAAAAAAATTAAGTTCTGTTTATCTGTTGTGTGCTCGGTATGCGTAGTGTTTTTTCCGCTTGTTCACCGCTAAAGCTTTTAGGAACGTAATTCATGAATTTGAGCGTGATTGACGTTGATCCAGCAACTAATGTAAATTAATGGAATTTTAAAGAAATTCTGAATTCTTTTTCTAGGAACGCAGTTTTAGGAATATGCGTAAACGCTCGTTCTTCAAATGAAGCAAAGTTTGTAGTTAGGGGATTCCATTTTCAGCCGTATTCAAATTCGGATCCCATTATTCACTTTAACATATTTCTTTCTTTCTAGGACGTTTCTATTTCATCACGTTTATGAACTCGAGGAACATGAGACCAATAAAGTGGTAAAGGGCGTCACCGGGTTTAAAGAGCCCGTACGAAGCGACGATCCGGGATCAAAGGTAAGGGAATGACGACATCGATCAAGATGGCTTTGAGAAAAAAAAAGTTTTAGTTTTTAAGGCAAGCTATGTTTTTTTTTATTATTATTATTACATGCTCCGCCCTTAGGCACTACACGGAAAGTGAGGGATGGCCCGTGGAGGTCTTTTCATGGGAAACTGGCTTGTATCAAAGTTACAGATGGGGAAAACCACGAAAACGTCTATGCAGCCAGCCCGTTCGCCGGGTCACGAACCCGGACCGAACTATCAGTGTTCAGCGGCTTTACCTCTCGGCTGCTGGTGGGCCCAACTATGGTTTGGAATACATTTACTCGAAGAACTTGAGTCTAAGTAGAACGAATAACTTCGATTGCAGCGAGCGAAACGTTGCGGAAGGAGGATTTGCTCATTGCTGACGAAGAACAATTTTGCCTTTTCAATTTCCCTTTCATTCTTTTCAAAAAGGGCCCACCAGCGGCCGAGCGGTAAAGTCGCTGAACACTGGTAGTTCGGTCCGAGGTTAGAATCCCGCGAACGGGCTGGCTGCATAGGTGTTTTCATGGCTTTCCTCATGTGTAACGTGTATACGAGCCAGTTTCCCTTATAAAGTCCTCGACGAAGGCATCCCTCCCTTAGGCAGATAGTCCTCGTGGCTTTGCCGTAATAAATAACCTAACCTAACCTTCTTTTCAAAAAGAATGCTTACATTGTATTGAACAGATCCCCTTGTAAAGACTTTAATAGCAAGTAATCAAAGTAATCGTTCTACGTAGACTCAAGTTCTTCGACAAAAAAAATGAGTCGCACAGTATGAACATATACAAATGTAAGATTTTGGAGTGCATTTGAAAATTCCTTTCACTTTCACATTATTTTGATTACAATTAAGAACGAATATGAGTAAAGCCATTGGAAATTTGCATTATTTAAAGATTAAAATTCTTTAAATAAGATTATAATCAGATCTATAAATATTGTTTAAAGATTTGAAGATTTGAGTATTTTATGACTCATCATTATAGTCGTTGTTAGAATATTTTATTTTCGCATTTATATTTAGCTTCTGTACTGATGTATCATTGAAATTTTAATGTTTTTCCAGCATTAAATCGGTGCGCACACTGATTACAGACATGCTGTTTAAAAAACTAAAATTTAAGGGAAAAATCTGTGTAAGAAAATGCGGATCAATTTTTACGCAGTATCAGCCAATTTTCCATACCTATTTGAGTCACGTCAGTTGTGTCGGATTTGTAGAGATTAATACTAAAATAGTAAATTAACTCGAAACTGAAAAGTCAACAAATAGGACTTCTAGTTAACAAATGAGCTTCAACGTTAGTGGAATGTTTTTGCAGAAAATCTTACAAATACGTCGTTTCTCTTACCAAAACATTGATATTCACATTCATCATGAATCAGTATCAGCATTTATCTCTGAAAACTTTTTAAAAAGTCTTTGATAACCCTTTACTAACTTTTAAACTAATGAATGGAGCTTATACAGGTTGCGCTGTCAAATACTTCGGAAACAATGCTCTGAAAATTTTTTAAAATATTTCAAGTTTTTTAATAAAATGTGTCTGACAAGGAAACAGGTGTCCATTCGATAATACCGTTGACATTTAAAATAACTATTTTCGTGTTTTTTAAAAAAATAACAAGCACTAATTCAGAAGTCAAACAACAAAAATCAGCGTTATACCTACAAAATTTTCACAGGACTAGTTTCGATGGTTTTACCGAACCATCATCTTCAGCTGCAAAACCGCAAATGAACAAGATAGGAAATAATGTTTAGATAAGATAAGAAAGCCTGGACAAGAATAAGCAAGTGGCGCCATCTGTTGGCGAAACCAGAACTAAAACATAATTTCTCTAAAAGCCGAAGGCAAATTTGGATTGGAATTAGGATCCTTAACTAGAACAGAAAGATTTTTATGAATGTGAAATGCCTCTATAAAATCCAGTTCTCCAACGGAAGATGTTTTTTGAATAATTTTGGCAGCAGAAAAATTGAAAGTGTGATTTTCGGACCAACAATGTTGAGCAACAGAAGACTTCTGTGTTTCCTTTTTTCTAACATATGCCTCATGTTCTTTGACGCGAAATTTTAAGGCTCTCTTAGTTTGGCCAATGTAAATTAAACCGCGCTGGCAAGGAATCCTATAAATACCCCAGGAATTCATATCCGGAATGGGGTCCTTGAGTATAGAAGTTGGAATTTTATTGATGGGAGAGTAAACAACCCGAAAGTTAAATTTCTGCAAAATATGTGCAACTTTATAGCTAATTGATGGAAAGAAGGGAATGACAACAGAATTTTTATAATCTCCTAAAATAAGAGTGTGGCTTTTAGTGTGTTGAGATGAGAATTTTTTAACTGCTTGATTAATAATGTTGGGTGAAAAGCCCCTGTCAATAGCTATTGCTTTTAAATAATTTAGTTCTTCATCAAGGGCTAGTTTGGAGGAGCAAACCTGAAGAGCACGGAAAACATAGGAATAAAATGAAGCTAACTTTTGTTTAGTCGGATGACATGATTTAAAGTGTGGTGGAAGGCAAACCGATGAAGGTTTACGGTAAACTGTAGTACTGAAGTTGGATGTGTTACGTGTGACCAGAATGTCGAGAAACGGAAGAGAATTGCAAGTCTCAAGTTCAAAAGTGAACTGAATAGCAGGATCAATAGAATTCATTGTTGAAAGAACTCTATTTAAATCATCTTTATTACCTTCAAACAGGGTAAAAGTATCGTCTACGTAGCGGAACCATGCCGGGAAGTTTAAAGTTTCAAATAATTTTGATTCATAATAATGCATGTAGATATCAGCCAGAATGGGACTGAGGGGGCTTCCCATGGCTAATCCCTCAGTTTGCTTGTAATACTTATTTTGGAAAACAAAATGTGTTTGTTTCAAACAGAGTTGAGTGAGAGAAATTAGCTCATCAATTTCGATGCAAGAGAAATGAAATTCGCGAAGTCTGGTTTCCAGACATCTTAATGCACCCTCCACTGGAACATTGGTGAATAATGATTTTACATCAAAAGAAACCATGAGTAAATTACGAGGAGAAATGTTTTTAACCTTTTTTCAAACTCTATTGAATTTTTTATGGTGTAAATGTTATTGTCTAATAGAGTGGAAAATCTAGAAACTAAATATTTAGCTAATGGATACGAGGCAGTACCTAAATTTGATACAATAGGGCGGAAAGGAATACCACTTTTATGAATTTTGGGAAGAGCATATAATCTGGCACAATTCGCAACAGATGGGATAAGCGAATGTTTTAAGTTGCTTGAAATGATTTGCGAAGATTTGATCGCAGTTTTTATTTTGGATAAGTCCGAAGGTGAAGGATCTTTAGGGATCGGATTATATGGTCCTTCGTTTAAGAGTTTAGTGACACCATCGATGTAAGTGTTCTTATCCATGACGACTATCTGGCCACCTTTTTCGGCCTTTGAAATGACAATATCCGGGTTAGAATGAATCTCGCGCATTGTAGCTCTTTCTCTCGCAGTTAGATTTGGTTCCAAAGGTTTATTATTGAATTTCACATTATGAGCGATAAGATGCGTAATCATTTCTTTCTGTGAATCTGAAACTGTACTAAACTTGAAAGCTTTTTCGATAGGAGCCAAAATCTTTGGAATCGAGGATTTACAGGTTTGTGAGAAGTTAAAATTATATTTTAGAATTCTCTCTTGTTCTTCTGAAAGACTAACATTAGAAATATTAACTATTGGCTTGATGTTTACAATGGGAAAATTTTTTGAACTACTTGGACTGGAAGACTGTAAAAGAAGTTTTTCGAATTTAACTGCAAGGGTGTTTTTATGACGGTTAACTGCATTCTCCGTTCTAGACCAAGACTTTTGTTCAAGGGCAGTGAATTTTGGATATGTTTTAGCGAGTTCCAGATGAAGCTTATAGAGTTCATGTTCAATTTTGGACAATTGTTGACGTGTATCCCTTATCACGGACCGAAGTAAGGCAAGTTTGCAATTTAACAGAATTCTTGAAACGCGACTCGAAGGTTTTTGATTAGATTTGATTTGAATAAAATTGGGGATCAATTTTTTACATTTACATTTAAGTAAAAAGTCAAGATGATTCAGGAATTTTTGCCGTTTCAGGCGTAATTTAGTGAAACGATTAACGGATGAAGGCATGATAAACAATGCAGAAAATCAAACTAAATTAACTGAGCAATAATAAAGTACACACAAAATAGCAGAAAAATCCCTCACTGAAATGAATAGAAAACAAAATGTTTGTAAGCAAAATGCATGAAATCAGACAAGCAAAGCACAATATCCAAATGTACAAAACATAAACATAACTTGAAAATTGCAAAAATGTACTTACCGAAACTCCTACAATCACAAAATGGCGGCCACAATACTAATTCAGAAGTCAAAGAACAAAAATCAGCGTTAATATACAAAATTTTCACAGGACTAGTTTCGATGGTTTTACCGAACCATCATCTTCAGCTGCAAAACCGCAAATGAACAAGATAGGAAATAATGTTTAGATAAGATAAGAAAGAATTCTGTTAAATTGCAAACTTGCCTTACTTCGGTCCGTGATAAGGGATACACGTCAACAATTGTCCAAAATTGAACATGAACTCTATAAGCTTCATCTGGAACTCGCTAAAACATATCCAAAATTCACTGCCCTTGAACAAAAGTCAAGGTCTAGAACGGAGAATGCAGTTGACCGTCATAAAAGCACCCTTGCAGTTAAATTCGAAAAATTTCTTTTACAGTCTTCCAGTTCAAGTAGTTCAAAAAATTTTCCCATTGTAAACATCAAGCCAATAGTTAACATTTCTAATGTTAGTCTTTCAGAAGAACAAGAGAGAATTCTAAAATATAATTTTAACTTCTCACAAACCTGTAAATCCTCGATTCCAAAGATTTTGGCTCCTATCGAAAAAGCTTTCAAGTTCAGTAAAGTTTCAGATTCACAGAAAGAAATGATTAGGCATCTTATCGCTCATAATGTGAAATTCAATAATAAACCTTTGAAACCAAATCTAACTGCGAGAGAAAGAGCTACAATGCGCGAGATTCATTCTAACCCGGATATTGTCATTTCAAAGGCCGACAAAGGTGGCCAGATAGTCGTCATGGATAAGAACACTTACATCGATGGTGTCACTAAACTCTTAAACGAAGGACCATATAATCCGATCCCTAAAGATCCTTCACCTTCGGACTTATCCAAAATAAAAACTGCGATCAAATCTTCGCAAATCATTTCAAGCAACTTAAAACATTCGCTTATCCCATCTGTTGCGAATTGTGCCAGATTATATGCTCTTCCCAAAATTCATAAAAGTGGTATTCCTTTCCGCCCTATTGTATCAAATTTAGGTACTGCCTCGTATCCATTAGCTAAATATTTAGTTTCTAGATTTTCCACTCTATTAGACAATAACATTTACACCATAAAAAAATTGAATAGAGTTTGTAAAAAAGGTTAAAAACATTTCTCCTCGTAATTTACTCATGGTTTCTTTTGATGTAAAATCATTATTCACCAATGTCCCAGTGGAGGGTGCATTAAGATGTCTAGAAACCAGACTTCGCGAATTTCATTTCTCTTGCATCGAAATTGATGAGCTAATTTCTCTCACTCAACTCTGTTTGAAACAAACACATTTTGTTCTCCAAAATAAATATTACAAGCAAACTGAGGGATTAGCCATGGGAAGCCCCCTCAGTCCCATTCTGGCTGATATCTACATGCATTATTATGAATCAAAATTATTTGAAACTTTAAACTTCCCGGCATGGTTCCGCTACGTAGACGATACTTTTACCCTGTTTGAAGGTAATAAAGATGATTTAAATAGAGTTCTTTCAACAATGAATTCTATTGATCCTGCTATTCAGTTCACTTTTGAACTTGAGACTTGCAATTCTCTTCCGTTTCTCGACATTCTGGTCACACGTAACACATCCAACTTCAGTACTACAGTTTACCGTAAACCTTCATCGGTTTGCCTTCCACCACACTTTAAATCATGTCATCCGACTAAACAAAAGTTAGCTTCATTTTATTCCTATGTTTTCCGTGCTCTTCAGGTTTGCTCCTCCAAACTAGCCCTTGATGAAGAACTAAATTATTTAAAAGCAATAGCTATTGACAGGGGCTTTTCACCCAACATTATTAATCAAGCAGTTAAAAAATTCTCATCTCAACACACTAAAAGCCACACTCTTATTTTAGGAGATTATAAAAATTCTGTTGTCATTCCCTTCTTTCCATCAATTAGCTATAAAGTTGCACATATTTTGCAGAAATTTAACTTTCGGGTTGTTTACTCTCCCATCAATAAAATTCCAACTTCTATACTCAAGGACTCCATTCCGGATATGAATTCCTGGGGTATTTATAGGATTCCTTGCCAGTGCGGTTTAATTTACATTGGCCAAACTAAGAGAGCCTTAAAATTTCGCGTCAAAGAACATGAGGCATATGTTAGAAAAAAGGAAACACAGAAGTCTTCTGTTGCTCAACATTGTTGGTCCGAAAATCACACTTTCAATTTTTCTGCTGCCAAAATTATTCAAAAAACATCTTCCGTTGGAGAACTGGATTTTCTAGAGGCATTTCACATTCATAAAAATCTTTCTGTTCTAGTTAAGGATCCTAATTCCAATCCAAATTTGCCTTCGGCTTTTAGAGAAATTATGTTTTAGTTCTGGTTTCGCCAACAGATGGCGCCACTTGCTTATTCTTGTCCAGGCTTTCTTATCTTATCTAAACATTATTTCCTATCTTGTTCAATTGCGGTTTTGCAGCTGAAGATGATGGTTCGGTAAAACCATCGAAACTAGTCCTGTGAAAATTTTGTATATTAACGCTGATTTTTGTTGTTTGACTTCTGAATTAATATTTATTCGGCGTGTTATTGTGTCTTAAAATAACAAGCAAACGAAAAATGACGCTGGTTACATCAATTCCCTTTTTTTAATGAAACTGCTTTGCCTACTTTAGGCAGAGCGGTGGCTTTTGAATAAACATATTTGTGTCATATGTGATGATTGTTATTGTGCTTAATTTATTCCTTCAGTTTGGTTTTCATTGCGAAAGCTTTCCAAAAGATAATTCAGAAATATGCTTTAAAGTGTGTCTGATGATTGTTCTTTTGGTGATTAATTCAGTTTGATTATTTTTTGATTAAATCTTATACTTGTCTACAAGAAGTGCCAATAATTAAATAATAAAGCTATGGGGATTTTTCGTCAGAACTCGTTGGTATACAATTAAATAAAATACTTGCATAAATGAATAAAAAACTCATTATAGTTACCATTTGGAAGTTTCACATACAGAAATTTTGGCTGAGACCTAATAATAATTTAGACTTTCTCTCTCAGTGTGATGTTTGTTGATACTTTTACAAATTTTGTTCCGCACAAATGTTTCCACAAAATTATTACAATACCACATTGTCTGAGATCTAATAATAATTTAGACTTTCTCTCTCAGTGTGATGTTTGTTGATACTTTTATAAATTTTGTTCCGCACAAATGTTTCCACAAAATTATTACAATACCACATTACCTTACTCGTATTCACGTTCTCTCGGCTCGAAAACTCAGTAAGGGATTTCTCACCACAACGGCCACAGTTGGATAATCGTAAGGTTACTGGTAATTAATACCTTAACAGTAGAAATCCAGTAAAATCGCATATGTGTCAAAGTATCGGTTATCTCTAATTTGATCTGAGCTGGTACCAACAATAAAGTGAATTCACATTGAATTTTCCCATTTTTAGCCCTTGTCTATTTTCCCCTTTCTGTTCATTTTTTGAATATTTGATTTGGAGTGAAACGATCTTTAAGATAGTAGGTGCTTTGAAATTTATAATCCTTGATCCTTTGGTATATAATTAGGAAAGTTCTCAACTCAAGACATAGTGTGGAAGTATTTTAGGTTACAGGGAATTAGTGCTATATGCTGTAATATTACATCTGCGTTCAAGGTATGAAACCGGTCCTTTAATCCCTCTTTCAAAGTTTTCGTGTGAACGTTGATTTCTGTTGAAATTCAGCTAGTTTCGAAAGAGTAAAACTTTCAAATTTATTTTGAGATAGTGTGAAAAAAAAGTTGTCTTATCAAGCTACATAGACCTATAAAAGGCCGAGCATAATGTTGCTGAACACTGGTACTTCCACCTGAGCTCGGCCCTCATGGGGCTCACTTTTGTGAGTACGGGTGTGGCAATCCCGAGGTACCCTAGCCCTTCAGGGGATCATTTCTTGGTGAGACGGGTGTCACGATCCTGGAGCCCCAGTGATCTATCCTCTTTTCCGTCTCCTCTCCTCTTGGCTGGAACTTTCTCCCTTCCCTTCTCCCTCGTGGTTTCTCTCTACGGAGTTTGCGGTTCGTCACGAGAAACTGGAACAGACCTTGTCTCTAGTTCTCGAGTGGCGATAAAACTGCCCACGTGTTTCCGTGCGTGGAGACCCGTGTCGCTGGAAAGGAGGGTCCTGGTAGTTGAGGGGCGAGGTACTGTCCCCAACACACTGATTTGGCCTCTGCTTCACCTAAACGGGAGGCACCTTAGTCGTCCTCACGGGTGTCAATCGGCTGGTCACTAGTCCTTGTGTCAGTGGCTTGCGGTCAAGCTCTCGGGAGTACCTGCTTTCGGGAAAGCCGACTGTGGGGCTTCAGTTTGCGTATAGGTCCGGCTAGCCCTAACACAGGAATATGTGTTCCCTTGTTGGGCTCCGTGGTGGGCGGGTCCGTCGGACCCGAATTTTTTCTCTTTCAATTATGGTTTCCCTTTTCATTCTTAAAAACCCCGATTCAAATGACACCAACCCCAATATAGAAATCGTTGACAAATCAATTAACAAGAAGATCCGGACCGATGAAAATGCCAAAGATACTGAAACTATTGACAAATCCATTACCAAGAAGATCCGCACCGATGCAGATGCCAAAGAATCTACTGATTGTCCGCGCTTTGTTGTTGTTTCCAGTGCCTCTGGAGAACTGCAAAAGATGTCTCCTTTCCTGGTCAGCAAATACATTCATTCCTGCGTAGGTGAGCCAAGGAACATAAAGCGTCTCCGTTCTGGAGACTTGCTTATTGATACCATTTCGGCCACCCAGTCTGCTTCACTTTTACGTCAAACCAAACTTGGACAAATAGCTATAACTGTGTCAGCACACAAAACACTTAATACCTGTAGAGGTGTGATCTCGGAGATCGACCTTCTGTGTGTTTCAGAAGAAGAGTTCGTCTCCGAGTTAGCTGAACAAAATGTCTGTGGTGCTAGGCGGATCAAGATGCGAAAGGAAGGTCAGTTGATTGACACGAAACACGTGATCCTGACCTTCAAATCGCCTGATCTGCCGAAGAATATAAAGGCTGGGTATCTTAACTGTCCCGTAAGACCATATATTCCCAACCCAATGCGATGCTTCCAATGCCAGCGATTTGGTCACTCTAAGACATCCTGTCGTGGCACCCTTACGTGCGCCAGATGCTCGTTGGTTGGCCACGATAGTGATAAGTGCACCGCTGCGCCATTGTGTGTTAACTGCAAGGGTGATCACCCAGCATTTTGTCGCTCTTATCCAAAATGGAAATCCGAAAAGGAAGTTCAGGCGACAAAAATAACTCGAAATGTATCGTATGCTGAAGCCAGGAAAATAGTACAAAGCTCGCAAGTGCTCCCAAATTTATCTTTTGCCAATGCTGTTAAGTCCACAAGATCAGTTGTCATCCAGACATCTTTCATTTCATCAACAAAACGCCAAAAATCTCAAATTAATAACAAAAGCAAGAAAGAGCCACTTCACACAATCCAGAAGAAAGAAATAATTATTCATAAAAATCCAAAAACAAGCCTACAAAATACAGCTAACAAAAACCGCAATCTGAGCAGTAGCTCAATTGACGATTTAATATCTGACACCCCGGACTCGGATAATATGGAAATAGAAGCAGGAATGGAAATCCCAAAACACCTGCTCCCTCGAAGGACAAAAAAGGAGCACCGAAAAAATAAACAGGAGACATAATGGCCACCCTTATCTCTTGGAACTGTCGCGGTTTCCATCGAAATTTGCTTGACATCAAAGCTATAATCAATACCTATCATCCTGTGTGCTTAGCTATACAAGAAACAAATCTGAAACAGGAACAACAAGCAAAACTTCGGAGATTTTCTATTGTCATGAAGGATAACCTTGCAGGTGTGCGTGCCAGTGGGGGTGTAGGTATCCTCACCTCACTGGATTATCCATCAAATGCACTTCCTTTGACGACATCCCTCCAAGTTGTCGCAACTCAAGCCAAATTTCATACTGTTGTCTCAGTGGTTTCTCTGTATTTGCCTCCAAATGAGCACATTGATCAGGAAGATTTAAATGATCTCATAGAGCTGCTGCCTTACCCCTTTATCATAATAGGAGACTTTAACGGCCATAGTCCGCTCTTGGGTAGTAAAGACACAAACTGCCGAGGAAGACAAATTGAGCAGATGATCGAAGATCATAGCCTTTGTCTCCTAAATAATGGGCAGGATACTTACTTCCATGAGCCTTCAAGGACATTTCACGCCCTCGACCTTGCCATCTGTTCACCATCTCTGTTGCAATTTTGCACTTTTAGTGTGAGAAATGATATTTACAACAGCGATCACTATCCCATTCTTATATCTCTAGCACAAAGAGGAGCAAACCCTATGTCAAGATCCCCTCGATTCATACTCGATAGGGCAGACTGGGAACTCTTCTCTTCCACCGCAGAGCTCACAGAGAACATGGTAGAAGATGCGCATATCGATGATGATGTTGAAGCTGTTACTAATACTATTATTGCGGCAGCAATGCTTTCCATTCCTAGAACATCAGGAAAAATACGAAAATGTACGAAACCATGGTGGAATCGCGACTGTCATGAGGCACTGGAAAAACAGAAAAAAGCATGGGGAATTTTTCATAGATATCCTACACTGCGAAACCTCATAGCATTTAAAAGAGCCAAAGCGAATGCGCGAAAAGTAAGAAGGCAGAGCCAGAGGGATTCCTGGATTTCATATGTGTCATCAATAACATCCTCTACGCCTAGTAAACGGGATTGGGAAAGAGTTAAAAAAGCATGTGGGATATATAAAAATCACTCACTTTCCTTTCTGGAAAAAGATGGCCGAGTGATTAGCTCCATAGAAGAAATTGCGAATACTATTGGTGAGACATTTGCTGCCGTTTCTTCCAGCAGAAATTACTCACCTGCATTTCTTTCTATCAAGCAGCGCTCTGAGAGAAATCCCATCGCTTTTAACACTTCCAACCTTGAGCCTTATAATAGAGACTTTACTGTGCTAGAGCTCAAGAGAGCTTTGTCACAGACTCATAGGTCTTGTCCGGGTCTGGATGGCGTGCATTATGAAATGCTGAAGCATCTGTCCTATAAGTCACTGAATGCCCTTCTCACTCTCTACAATAGGGTGTGGAAGGAGCGTTCCTTTCCCAGTGCATGGAGGAGAGCTGTTGTCATTCCTATTGTGAAGCCAGGGAAAGACCCGAGGAATCCCTCAAACTATCGGTCAATTGCCCTTACCAGTTGTGTTTGCAAACTGTTTGAAAAGATGGTAAACAGCCGCCTAGTCTAGTTCTTCGAAAAGAATAATATTATATCGCCTTATCAAAGCGGTTTTCGAAAGGGAAGAACGACTATAGATAATATGCTTCTTTTAGAGACATCTATTCGAAAAGCCTTTGTCAGAAGAAGTCACCTTGTCTCAATATTCTTTGACATTGAGAAAGCTTACGATAAGGCATGGAGATACGGTATACTTCGGGATCTTCACGAGAGTGGCTTGCGCGGCAACCTACCAATTTTGATTCAGAATTTCTTGAATAATAGGACTTTTCAAGTAAGGATTGGCTCTGTTTTGTCAGATGTTTTTGAACAGGAAGAGGGTGTGCCTCAAGGCTGTGTGCTAAGTGTAACCCTGTTCATTTTAAAAATAAATTATGTATTAAAAGAACTTCCTCCCACCATCTTGGGATCACTATATGTAGATGATTTACAAATTAGCTGTCGAGGGGCAGACATGAGATACATAGAGAGGCAAAAGCAGATGGCTCTGAATAAAATCCAGGAATGGTCAGACAAACAGGGATTTACTTTTTCCAAACAAAAAACTTTGTGCGTGCACTTTTGTAGAAAGCGAGGTCTCCATCCTGAGCCTGAATTATACCTCAATGGGTCTGTGATTCCAGTTGCGCCTGAAGTAAAATTTTTAGGAGTGACGTTTGACCAGAAATTGACTTTCCTTTCTCATGTTTTAAACCTGAGAAAGAAATGTTTAAAAACGCTAAATATTTTAAAAGTGTTGGCGAACACCTCCTGGGGTGCAGAGCGTTGCTCTATGCTTCGCATTTACAGAGCGCTTGTTCGCTCTAAACTGGACTATGGCTCAGTTGTTTATGGATCCGGTCATCAGTTTTGATAAAACTAGATCCTGTTCACCATCAAGCTCTGCGGATTTGTTCAGGAGCTTTCAGGACTTCTCCTGTCCAGAGCCTATATGTTGACTCAAACGAACCATCACTTTATCTGAGGCGTGATCAATTTTTCCTTTTGCAATATTTTAATATTCTATCCCAACCTGAACATCCTAATAAGCTGTGCTTACTTGATAATGTGCGTAACACATTATTTGAAACACGTCCATCCTGTGTTCCTACCTTTCTTTTAAGAGTTCGCCCTGTCATTGAGGAACTTTCCCTCTCTGATATGCACCCGCAAGCAGTACAGAATTTTGAAATCCCACCTTGGGAAAATGTACGGATTCAGCTTCTTAATGTTTTTAAGCATCATGCGAAGGCAAGCACTAATGAGATCGTTTACAGACAACTCTTTGCTGAGCACAGACGCAAATATAGCAGTTATCTTCCAGTCTACACAGATGGTTCA
Organism: Stegodyphus dumicola; assembly: GCF_044657685.1. Lineage (NCBI taxonomy): Eukaryota > Metazoa > Arthropoda > Arachnida > Araneae > Eresidae > Stegodyphus > Stegodyphus dumicola. Next base: position 10,212,932 of record NC_140772.1, on the reverse strand, counting down.
ATGTCAAAAGATCATGTCGGAATGGCATTTGTAATTGAAGATCACATGGAGGGCAGACGCTTGAACCATGCTTTCTCTGTCTTAACATCCGAACTAACTGCGATATATTATAGTCTTTTATACACCTCAAGGCTCTGCCACAAAAAGTTTATAGTTTATCGAACTCCTGTAGTGCGCTTAAATCATTAGAAGCTTTTTCCCATACTCAAAATCCAGTCATAGTGGATATTCTAAAGTCACATATAAACTTAACGAGTCGTGGATATGATATCCTGTACTGCTGGGTTCCCGGCCATGTGGGAATAAAAGGGAATGAGCTGGCAGATATCACATCGAAATGTGCTGTTGATCTGTCCAGTCGCCTCATCCCTTTTGGAGACATCTGTTGTGTAGTCAAAGAGAAGATCCGGAAAAAATGGCAGCAACTTTGGGATGTTCAGCTTCAAAACAAGTTAAGACATGTAAAGGCTAGAATTGAGCATTGGGAATTAACTAGAAATCGTAAGGAGGAAGTTCTTTTGACTCGCCTCAGAATTGGTCACGCTAGAGTGACACATAACTACCTTTTAAAAGCTGAGAAGGAGCCTGTTTGTTCAAATTGTAATGTTTGTCTATCTGTTCGTCATACTTTAATTGAGTGTCCCTGTTTTAACAGTCTTCGTCAGAAATATTTTAATAGCTGCGACTTACCTCTCGACCGTTTAATCGGAAGAGAGGTCAATTGTAATTAATTTTATTATTTAAAAGAGACTGGCTTTTATTATTTAATGTAATCTGTTCAGGAGATTTTGTTTTGTATTTTAATGTGTGCTTTTACCAGGTTATTTATATGACTCGATCCTCTGGATTTGGTACATGTAGTTTTTTTAATAATTTTTATTCATAAGTATTTCATTTCTAAATTAGGTCATCCCACCATTTGTTTGGCGCATCATAATCATCATTGGTTTTTGCGCCAAAAAACTCACTCACTCACTCCACCTGAGCTCAATTCTAGGCACAGGGACTGATTGCATGGGAGTTTTCATGGTATGTCTTCTGTTTAAGGAATATACTAATTAGTTTCCTTTAAAATTCCAAGAAGCCATTCTCCTTAGGCAGAGAGCCCACACGTGCTCTGATATAATCAAATAATACATATTCTAGTTACATAAATGATCTTGCCTCTGGGTATATATTTGATATAAGATGAAAGATATAAGCTGATAGAATAAGCATCTTAAAGATTAATTCAGAAGTCAAACAACAAAAATCAGCGTTATATTTTCAAAATTTTCACAGGACTAGTTTCGATGTTTTTACCGAACCACCATCCTCAGCTGCAAAACCGCAAATGTTTGAAGGGAATCTTAAATCTTAAAGATATAAGTTGAAAAAATAGATAACCTTATTATTTGCTGACATAGTGTGTTATTCATACTATTTAAATAAAGTATTCATTTCAAGAGACTTTCTTCAGCTAAATATAATTAAGCATACATTTTCGTACTTGTATAATACACTGCTGACCAAAAGGTAACACGAAATGCAAATTTTGAACTTGAAGCTTTTGCTTGAATGTCATTGGTCAAAATTCAAATGTCATTGAAGATAGGAATACTGAAATATCATGCGATACGATCAGTTCACTTGGATTGTTCTTCACAAGTACAGAGCTATAGCATTGCGGGTAGAGATGCTTTCTTGATTTGAAAAGATGAGTCAAATAATAGTGCATGTTGAAATTTTCCCTGACAGAAAAAACGTCTGACAGACAAAAATAGGATAAAAGTATTGTTTTAAAGCTAAAAAATATAAACTTAATATAAGTGTGTGACGTTTTAATTATTAAGCCAATGCTCTTTTTATAATACAAGACCATGAATAAGAGGGCAAATCTTTCTCACTTTTCGGGGTGATAGGTAATTAGAAAGGAAGAGTGCAATCTCAAAAGTGTATCCGAAGGGAGTGTCACCCACACTTTTTTTTTTTTTTTTGTTTTTTTTTTTTGCGGTTGTCTAAGACCTTCGAAAAATCGGTGGTAGTTGCCGAAGAAAGATAATTCCATAGGAATATGAATAAATATAACTCCTGAATATTTTTATACACTGAAAAATCTTTCATTCCAGAAATGGTTGCTTTAATTTCTATATTATATATTCTCAGATTCATCACTGAGAGCCGCCTGAGATAAACACTGACCTGACTTTGTTGTAAAAGTCTTACAGTGTTAATAGTCATCCTAGCAGATGAGATTATTTCTCCCGTATAAAAATATAAATATAACATGGGCATACAAGGCCTGGGTATAAGCAAAGATATGTTAATTACAGACATTGTCTTATACATATTACACGTGACAGTTATATAAAATCATGACATTTATGTTCACATTTAAACATTATCTAAATTCATATTTACAATACCTTTACTGAGATATTCAAAGTAAACTTGTAATTCAGTTACACACTGACTCGATTTTCTATGTCATTTTTAACTGCTTTAGAACATTATTTTTAACAAGTACATACGAAATGTATAGTAATAAGCTTACATTACAATAGTTTTTCCTCATACAGTCATTTTACTTTACTACGGGATGAGCTGTTTTTCTAACGGTGATCTTCTGTTGTAATAGCTTACATTACAACAGCTGGCTTGTAGTACTAGCTGGCTTAAACTTGGTAGGGAGTTACGTGACTCAATTTTCTGGTGCCTTAGCTGATTTGCGTGAAAGTGTAGCGACTGCTATTAAATTTGTATTAAAGTCGTATTACCTATCGAGGAAGTAGCTTTGTTACTGTTCAATTACTTGGATGTTACTGCGAGAGACAACTACACAAATCTGATGTTCCAATATAAGCGACTTGTCACCGCAATGTAGTCCACTGTTGTAAGATTTCTCCTCACAACTTTGATTTGCTACTGAAGTTATGCTGCAAAGATGCAATTCTCAAGGGGGGAGGAGATTTCTTAGTAACTTGCTGAGCATTGCTTGACCACCTCCTATGTCTTAGTTATCGCCTGCTTGTTGCCGCAGGTATTCTCCGCCCGTTGCCAGAATTCATTCTTGGTATTTTTAAATGCAATTAATCTGTGTGGTGGACAGTTGAAGAGGTAGTGATCTGCATCACCTACGGCACCACATTCCCACTATTCTGAGACTCGTTTGCCGAATCTCTTAAGATAATGTGGGAAGGGACCATGGCCAGTGTAGAATTGAGTTTGTGCACCGTATATTTTAATTCAACATGTAACATTCGGAAAAGTGTACGTGACTATTGGAAAAACGATCGACATTTTGTTATGAGCTACTGAAAATAATTTTGTTCATAGATTGGACTAACGTCTCCTGTGCCGAGTTTTTCTGGGTCACTTAAAAATCGCTTAATTTCTTCTTAAGAGTAACTTCAAAGATTAAATAATCTTTTGCCTAAAACATTTTTTTTTATTTGTAGATTCTAATCGATTTGTGGTGTAAACAAAATATTTGATGCTTTCTAGCGTTCTTTGAATTTTGGGCTGTAACATGTTGCGTACCTATATGACGTTGCATGAAGCAAGAATACTTACAATATATTAACACGTATATGTCTAATCTACATAGGAAAGTGAGTACTAATGAATTTCTGTTTGGCATTGTTATGAAACAATTAAAGAATGTACTTCCTATCAAGGAAGATATTTAGTCAAAAATTGGCCAACGATGTTGCGTATTTTTCAAATAATGTATTTTAGGGTAACTTATTCAGCCAGCTTTGCAGTGCAGACAAATCTGAAATTTAATGTGCTGCAAAAATCAATGATATTTTGATTTTAATTCAATACACACTTTTAATATATTTTGAACGAGAAATATATCTGTCTCGTTTCTTCACAAAACAAAAGCATTTGCTCCCCTTTTGGTCATAAAAAGGAAACTGAAAGAAGAAACTGAATAAAAAGGAAACTGAAAGGAAACTGAAAGAAACTGAAAAGTAAGAAATTTGTTATCTAAAATGTTTAGCATACATTCTTAATAGCTCATAGGATATTTCCTTACTAATACGAAATGTGCAATGTACACATATCGAAATATAATAATTCAGGATAGCATAAAATACTCACGTAAATAATTGATTCATGTTTAAAATTAAAAATTTATTGCTCGTGTTGCCAAATGATAAAACGAAATAATGTTGAATTAAAATAAGTGAACTAAAAAATGTTGTTCAATTTTACGGTCTTTCTTTTTTCAATGTAAATGTTACAAATGATTAACACATTTTTCCCAAACATTATTCCGTCAGAAGTATTTCTAGCAAATTTCTCAAATGAAGAATATAAATAGTGCAAATTTTGACCACTGAAAATTTCGAATAAAATAGACTAATCATTCTAAAAAATATAACCATAAGTTTTTAAAGCCTAATTTTTGGACCCTAATTCGTTTTTAAGAAAATTTAAGAATTTAAGAATTTTTAAGAATGAAATTTAAGAATTTAAGAATTTTAATTTAAGAATGAAATCAACATCATGTTTTTCCAGATTTACCATATAACATAAGTATGTACACTGGTGTGCAAAACATAAGCAACAGCATGTTTTTTTGCCATAACTCCACGAGAAATCAACTGAGAGGCATAAAATGCAGAAATGAAGAAGAGTGTTATGTACGTAAAGAATGACGAAAGCATCGAAGCTGAAAACGGAATACCATGCATACGGTATGGAATCAAGCAAAAACAAGCTTTATTGAACGCATAATATCGTGACTCATGATTGTCTATCCAAGAGGAAGAACAACAAGCATCTTTAAAATGGGATATGCCCTCCCCTCACTGCAATGTCTGCTTCGCACCGTCTCCGCATACTCAGAACCAGCTAGTGCAACATTTCTTGCGGTAGGAGTGCCCATTCCTCAATCAGCATCTGTCTGAGTTGTTGCGTGTGTTCTCCGGAGGATATAAGCGTGCTGCAATGCGTCTTCCCAAAGCATCCCCCACATGTTCGACGGGATTTAAATCTGGGGAGTACGCTGGCCAAACATTCGGGTAAAATCTTCACTTTCCAGTAGCTCCTCAACAGCAAGAGTCCGATGTGGCCGTGCATTGTGATACATTAAATTTAAGTATGGGCCAATAGCACCTCGGAACAGACGCACATGGAGAAGGAGTACCTCCTCACAATAGCGATGCCCGGTTACAGACCCTCTGTCGAGAACGTGGAGCTCAGTTCGTCCGTTCAGCATAATGTCTTCCCAGACAAGAACTTCAGGACCACCGTTACGGTGTCTCCCCTTTCCAAATCAAAATGGGTTGAGAATCGCTTCTGGTACTAAACCGTCTCTCATCCGTAAAGAGGACACGACTCTATTGATCAGTTGCCCAGTTTTTGTGCTCTCTGCATCACTGCAAACGGTGGCGTCGGTGGCAAACTTTCAACGGGAGGCAGCGTTCAGGACGGCGGGCGAATAGGCCCCCTTTGTGAAGGCGTCTGGCCACAGTAAACCGCGTCACTTGTCGTCCTGTTGCTGTACAGAGTTGCTGAGCAATGGCGCTTGCTGACTGCTGTTGGCCTCTTTTCGTCTGCAGGACGATATATCGGCCCTCCCCTGCAGTTGTCGTCCTCGCGCGGCCACCACCAACCTTTGTTTGGAACGCTTTCCAATCGCGCGAAACCACACTTTTGTTGATTCCGAACTCTGCACCTACACTGGTGACAGTCCTCCAGCTTTCCGATCATTCTTCCATGTGTGAAGTCGTCCAGGTGATTTCTTCTAGCCATATTTAACGAACTGACTCACTGGCACTTGCAGCGAATATGTTGAATTGCGTCTCCGTCCTTCCTTTTATTCTACTGTTGAGCTGACATCACGCGTTTTGTGTACACTCACGTCGTAATTATATTTATACACGCATTTATTTTGACCGTTGCGTCGACGCGACACCAGAGGCGTTACCAGAGGGTTAAAATAAGAATTATAACGAAAGTGTTACTCACTAATTTTGTCACATACTCCTGCGCTTTATAGATTTTAAAATTAGAACTGCTTTTAAAAAATCTGAATGTATCGGGCATTTTATTTAATCAAACTGCTTTGTCTTCATCTGGTAGAGTGGTGGCTTTGGACTGAAATCTAACTGTTATATATCTGATGCTCTGTATTGTATTTAAATTGTTTCTTCTGTTTGCTCTGCACCGTAAGTGCATTCAGAAATCGGTATTAGAATGTGTTGTTGACTGATGTTTGATTATTTTCTGATTAGATCTTTTTTACGTCTGCAAGAAGTGCCAATAATCGGCTAATAAATCTATACAGACTTTTCGTCAGAACCCGTTGGTATACAAGAATATAAAATGCTTGCACAAATGAATAAAATACTCCTCATATTACCTTTTCGAGGTTTAATATACAAATATTTTGGCTAAAACCTGATAATAATTTAGATTTTCGCTATTAGTGTAATGATTGTTTATACTTTTATAAACTTTTTTCCATATAAATGCTTCCACAAAATTATTACAATACATTCTCAAGCATTCCCCCTTACTCGTGTTCACGTTCACTGAGCTCAAGGACTCTGTAAAGGACCTCTTATCACAACGGCCATAGTTGGATAATCTTAGGTTACTGGCAAGTACTACTTACAAGAACTGTCTTAGCTGGTAAAGCGCAGCAGACCAACAATAAAGTGCTATATTCACATTAAATTTCGCATGTTAAGCTATTGTCTATTTTGCCCTTTCTCTTCAATTTTTGAATAATGGATGTGGAGTGGAATGATCTTTAAGATAGCAGGTGCTTCGAAATTTGTAATCCTTGATCCTTTCGTATTTAATTACAAAAATTCTCAAGAAAAGACCCAGTATGGAAGTATTTCAGGTTACAGGGAAGTGTTGCTGTATGCGGTAGAATTTCATCTGCATCAAGGTATGAATCCGGCTCCTTAATCGCTCTTACAAAGTTTTTATGTGAACGTTGATTGCAGTTGAAATTCTTCTAGCTGCAAAAGAATAAAACTCCCAAATTTATATTGAGATGGTGTGAAAACAGGATTGATGTGTTTTTGAAGCCACGTGGACCTATGAACGGCAGAGGAATGAGATTGTCGAACATTGGTACCTCGACCTGAGTTCGATTCTGGACAGACGGGAGACGGGTTGATTGCATGAGCGTTTTTATGATATGTACTCTGTTTAAGTAATATACTAACAAATTTCCCATGAAAACATATCCATAGTAAAAACATTTCCATGCCAATGGGTATATATTTGTCTTAAAGGTATGAGTTCAACGAATAGATTAATTGCTTACTTGCAGCCATAGTGTATAACCCATACACTGTAAATAAAGTGTTCTCTCCAAAGGGCGAAATATAATTAAGTATACATTTGTTTTCTTGTACAATAAACTGCTGACCAAAGGTTCACACGAAATGCAAATTCTGTACTTAAAGTTGTGCTTGAATTTCATTGTCGAAGTCCCGCTGTCATTGCAGAAAGGGATACTGAAATTTCATACGATATTATCAAGTCAACTGAATTGTTGTTCCTCACAAGTGCAGAGCAACAGCATTCCGGGAAGAGATGCTTTCTTGATGTGAAAATAGAGATAAAAATGAGTGAAATTATGGGGCATCTTGAAATTTTCCAAGACCGATAAATATGCCATCTGACAGCCATTGCTTTAAAGCTAAGAAATGTAAACAGAAAGAAAGTGTGGGTAACGTTTTAATAGATTAAGCCGATACTATTCTTATTATATGAGATCTTGAATAAGAGGTCAAATCAGCCTCACTTTACGGGCTCATAGGTAATTAGAAAAGAAGAATGCCATCTCAAAGTGTATCCAAATGGAGCATCATTTCAACAAACCGAAATAACTACTCACCCTAATCTACACAGTAGAACCATCTTCCCTTTTGATTTCCGAGCAACATCTATTCCCATATCACCACAAAATTTGATGATACGCATTATTACCAACACATTCTCACCTAACTCCACTTCCTGATACCAAAAAAAAAAAAAAAATCACCTCTTTTTGTGAAGAGGAGCGGAAATTGGACTCCACACTCATTAAAATATCAATACCGCAATTCAGGACAAGACATTTATTCCTACTCACTATACATATACTATTATACAGTAAAACTAGCAAAACAATACCTTGTAAGAATATTAAGATCAATTTGTTTTCACAATGTGAATCAATTTTCCGTACCTATTTGAGTCACGTAAATAATGTCACACTTGTAGATATTAATATTAAAATATTAAAACTGAGAATTGTTCGTGCAGAAAATCTCACAATTTCTTCGTCCAAAAAATTGTACGATATTCTCGTTCATTGAGCAATATCAGCATTTATCTCTGATAACTTTTTAAGAGAATCTGTGATAACACTTCACTAACTTTTATACAAATGAATGAAGCTTATACACTTTGAGCTGTCAAATACTTCGGAAATTCTGTTCTTAAAATTTAAAAAAATATATATTTCTTAATGAAATTTGTCTCACATGGAGAGAGGTTTCCATTCGATCATGCCATCGATATTTAAAATAATATTTCATAGTTTGAGATTATTATGATAAAAATTATAAATAATTTGTTACTCACTAGTTTTCTCATACACTCTTGCGCTTTATGTATTTTTAATTGACGCTATTCCGAAGTTTTAAGGATTGTGCGCAATTTTTTTTAAGAAAGTGTTTTGCCTATTTGTGTCAGAGCGGTGGCTTGGGAATAAAATATACTAATGCTATATCGCATTTTTTTGTGTTTAAATTGTGTCTTCAGTTTGCGTTCACCGTAAGCTTTCGTGAAGGTAATTTTGAAATGTGATTTAGATTGTGCGTTATTCTCTGATTAAATCTTATTTACGTTTGCGAGAAGTGCCAATAATTAAATATTAAACCTGTGGAGAATTTTAGACAGAAATTCGCTGGTGTACAAGTAAGTAAATGCTTCAACAAATGAATAAAATATTTCTTCGGCGTTTCACATACAGACATTTTGGCTGAGACCTAATATTTTAGAGTTGATCTCTCAGAATGACGTGTGTTTTGTCCCACACAAATGTTTCCACAAAATTCTTACAACACCACATTAAGCATCCCACCTTACTCATACTGACGTTTACGCGGCTCGAAAACTCAGTAACGGATTTTCTCACCACCATACCCACAGTTGGATAATTCTAGGTTACTGGAAATTACAACTTAAACAGTAGATAAGAATTTAAAAATTCGAAAAATTAAATTTCCAAAGTATTTGACAGTTCAATATGCGTAAGATGCATTCATTTGTTTAAAAGTAAGTGTCACAGATTTCCTCAAAAAGTTATCACAGGTAAATAAAATATACTGATCGAAAGCAATGAAGGAGAATATCATGCATTTCTTTATAAATAAAAAACAAGGTGATATTTAATGCACAAACGAGTCTAAATTTTGATACTTTTATATTAATCTCTACAAATCTGACATTATGTACGTGATTCAACTAAGTTCGGACAATTGATTCTGACTGTGAAAAAAATGAATCTGCGTTTTGTTGCAAGATTTTTTTCCTTAATCAGCACGGCTGTAATCAATATGAGCATTGATTTAATGTTCGAAGTTCCCTGAGACTTCAATCATCAATATACAAGCTGCATTTAAAGTAAAACATGATTAAGAAAACAAACTATTCTGACAACGATTGTAATGCCGATTTATATCAATAATCAAATCTGTATCTTCAAGCCTTTGATTTGGATCAGAGTTTGCAAATTTTTAGAGGCCTTAATCATGTTCGTTTTTATTAGTAATCAAAATAATGTGAAACTGGGCTAAAAACCATCAAAATCTTAAAATTTTTCCAAATTCTTGTCATAAAAATTAATGTTCTAATCATGCTAATTAACTGAACGGAAAATGCATCCGCGAGTCACGTAAGATTGCTTCGACGGCCTCTTATTCTAGAATATTTGCTTAAATGATTAGTGTTTTATTCGTTTAGAATGGTAGAAAGTGGAGGCTTTCAATTCTGAACTTTTTAAATTCAACCGACACTTTAAAATCCTTTGACGTAACATGTTCAGCTTTACAATGGGTTTTAATCATTTCTTTTTAATCTGCTTTAAAAGTAAACCCAATGGTGCAATTAAAATATTCTAAGAATAGATGATTATGAATGTACATAAATGACTTTTTAAAAAAAATCATTAAAGCAAAAATGAATTTTCATTCATAGCTTCGCAAATTTTCATTCAAAACTGCCAAACATAAGAATCGTATTTATTTGATAATACGAATGCGATCTTCGTATCCTAATTTAATTTCTAAGTTTATTACCCGAGACTAAAGTTCCTATATCGCACAGATTTTTTACTTTTATTAAAAGTAAATCTGAAATTTTAATTTATATTTTACATCAGAATGCGGATAAAATAACTGCATTATGAATCTACTTTATTAATCTGTTCACTTTTGTCGAATTTGAAATTGCAAATGATTTAAAACAGTGGTATTGAAACTGTGGGTTGCGACCATATTCTGAATTATTTTTTTTTTCCTTTCGAAAATTTCCAGTGTTAACATGAAGTGAATAAAAGTACTAAAAAGTCTTCATTGATGGTAAATAACAATAAGTCGTCTCTTACCAAAGCGCGCGGCCCAAAGCAAGTATCAGTGCGACCCAAGAAGCGAACGAAGAAGCGTCAGAGATGTAACAAGAACCCGCCCCCGTTGATATATTTTACGTTTGCGATCGAGATTCAGGATTGGCCTTCAACACGCACAAAGTTCTGTTTGGAGCTCTGATTTGGAATGAAATAAATCGCGTGCTGAATGGGAAGATTAAAGGAAGCCCAAATAAATAAATGCACATATTTATTTGCATTTCAACCGTGTGGGAGCACATAGCCTTAAAAATGGGAAGAAATAGGCAGAATTTCTTTTTGGTTTGACACAAAAATATGAAAATACATTTCAATACTTTCGGAAAAAAATATGTTATGCACATTTGCGACTCTATTTACAGTCGATATAGATATTGCCAACAATTTTTCAACAGAATACACAGAATTGCTATGTGACTTTCAGATCAGAGAAAACTGATGATGTCTTTTGACTGGAATTTTATAAATCATGCCTAACGAGAACTAAATATGCCTCATAGTCATATGTTATTTATCGTCATCATTATTTGGAAGCTAGTACATTTGATAAAAAATATTTTCAATAGTAAAGCATACTAAGAGGGGAATCAGAACCAGAGAACGGAACGAACCTCTTGAGAACTCCCTAAGAAATGCAAACACTTCAATCAAACTAGTTATTCACAAATTTAAAGGGAAAATTACATAAACTTTATTTCTTGCAAGGACAAACAAATTGTCAATTAAATTTTATTTATACATTGTAAAATAAAATGTCAAAAATTATTCTATGTTCCTATCATTACATTAAAAGAATCATAAATGAGTAAAGAATTTTAATTATTTTAATATATTTTTAAGCTACTTTTGTCATCATCCTTCCTTAGAGTAAGGCAGCGCTGCCTTGCCAGATAAGTGATGTAAATCACTGATTCACTTAAATTTTCTATTTATGTGATTACTTATACAGTACATATTGTGCAAATTCCAAATAATGCAGTCAACTCTAAATTTACTGCTTATAGGGGAATTAAAAAATTTCTTTCAGCAGTCAAACTAGAAAAAAATCTGAGAACTTTTAAGTAAACGTATGCTAATAGTATGTGATTTGCTTATTTGAGAGGTTATAAGTAGTTACTGATATTAGGAATTACTTGTGTAGTCCAAAATATCTCTTCTTCCGGTGTGGACCAGGAGGCTAGACTCCTCTGGATTAAAGCGTCAAACAGATACTCTCTATAATATAGCTACTGAATGCTTGTATTAAGGCGAGTATCCTATTATGATAATTGCTGCCCCTTTCCCTAAAGCCTAAATGCGTTTTTTTTTAATATTTTAAAATCTTGAAACTGCTAATTTCTTAATTTTGTTTTGCTTGAAGTATGTCAATTTACGCTTAATAGTGAGAATGCATCTTTAGAAAAGAACTTTTAGACTATCTTTAAAATTCTCTTGAATTTATACCAAGGGCAGAACCATTGTCGCACACTTTCTAAAATAGATATCTAGACTAATTTCCTGAAAGTACTTGCGTGGAGTAACAACCGAAGAAACAATTTTGAGCACAAAATAATGCAATAGATATAAGGTATTTTATTCGAAAGCCACCGCTCTGCCTCAGATAGGCAAAGCTGTTTCTTTAAAGAGGAACGAGTGGTGTCAGGAGTGTGTCGCACCCATCTGTAAATTTAGATTACGTAAAGCGCAAGGCTATTTGAGAAAACTAGTGAGTAATGAATTGGTTGTATTTTTATCATAATAATTCTAATCTCAAACTGTAAATACATTTTTAATAGCTATGACATCATCAAATGGAAACCTGTTTCCGTATCAGGGGCATTTCATAAAGAAATTATGAATATATTTATTAATTTTAAGAACACAATTTACGAAGCATTTGAGAGCCCAACTTGTATAAGCTGCATTCATTTGTTTAAAAGCTAGTAAAGGGTTTTTCACAGATTTTCTTAATATGCTATCAGAGATAAATGCTGATATTGACCAAAAGTAATGAACGACAATATAATACATTTTATAGAAACAGAGCTATTTAGATTTCATATTTTAATATTAATCTCTACAATTCAGACATTATTTAGGTGACTCAAATAGGAATGAAAAATTGAGTCACACTGTGAAAAAAAATTGATCGGCATTTTCTTACAACGCTTTTTTTCTTTAAATTTCATTTTTTTAAACTGCATGTCTGTAATCAATGTGCGCACCGATTTAATACTAGAAAAACACTGCAACTTGAATGATCATTATACAAGCTAACGAAACGCTAGGTCATACAATAATCAAACAGGTGGCTTCATATGTTTAAATAAGATTTATACCTCTAATTGCAATCTTATCCATGATTTGTAATCTTTGAATAAGGTGCATATTTTGCAGAGGAGTTACTCATGTTCATTTTTAATGGTAATCAAACTAATGTGAAAGAGGACGTAAAACCATTTAAATCTTAATATTTCTACAAGTCATTGTGATAATAATTAATGCCATAATAATGCGAATTAACTGAATGGAAAATGTATTCGCTGGTGGTGAAAATTATACCAACGGCCTCTAGATTAAGAGCATTAACTTTTAGGCTTCGAGTTTTTACATCCTATGAAATGCTAATTTTTAAGAAAAGTTCAGTCTAATATGTTGTATCATCAGCTCGGAATTGATATTCTATTTTTAACTTCAGATAGCAGATAATGTAAGGGAGTCTAATTACAAACAATGTTCACTTGAGTTGGGTAAACCTTTTTTACAATGAAAAAAAAAAAAAAAACTGTGAAAACACAACATAACGGGTTAAAATTGAAAATTATCCTAACCTTTTGAAATATTAGTCAATTTAACAACTACTTACTGCGATGGCAAAGTAAGTTTGATGAAAATCCAAATAAAAAATGATTAAGCCATTCCTGTGGTTTATAACCGAAAATACAACACAAATGATGAGGTTTTTTCGCTTACAATTAAGTTTGAAGTATTATAAACACCAAGCTTAACTGAAAGTTTAACATATTATAAGTTTACACTACTCTTGCGTAGCTTACCAGTTAACAGGGCAACTATTTTTTTTTTGGCTCTCAAATGGATTTAACATTAAATACCTTTTACTGAGGTAGCGTCGAACACCCCATTACCGAGTTAAATTCTAACTTTTGCCGCGTGTAGTTTTAATGCATGTAGTTTAAGTGCCGCATGTCGTTTAAATATTTAAAACTTTCAGATCTGAGCAAAAATTGTGGCGTCAACAAAGAATTACTTACATCAAAATGTAAATGTCGTGTGAAACAAACAGACATAAAAATATAAATGCAAATGTAATTGAAACATATAAATAGTTGTCGCAAACTTTCTAAATGTGAAATTCTTTTATCCGCTTCCGAAATTTAAAATTAGTTTTAATGTTTCAATGCAAGGTTTCAACTGGATATAAAAGAATGTTTATTGTTATTCAAAAAGCTCAAGGACTTCCAACAGTAACGATATGCTTCGAAGAAATATTTATCTACATCAAAAGATTTACATCTTTAATTTGCTAAAAGAATGCTTAGCCTTTTATTCGTCAGCAAACGGACAGATACGTCTTCTAATGTTCTAAATGTTCTGCTTAGACTCGAATTCTTTGAAAAAGCAATGGGTCGCACAAAATGGACGTAGTCATATGTCTAAGTATGTATAAAATTATGCAGTTCGTTTAAGTATTCAACACAATTTTTGTTATCCAAAACTAAAGTAAAGATTGATCAGAGTTAAGGTAAGTAGAGTTTAATTTATGTGATTCAAAGTTAAATAATGTTTTATCACATTATGGCTCAGACTGGAGTAGAAAGACTGTGAAATATATTATCCCCTAAAATTAGCTAATATAACTTATAAATATATTAAAACATGAATCATTAGGCACTATGTGTAACGGGAATTAACAAATAAGTACAAGTATATCTGAAATTCGTTAATTCATTTGGTAGCCGCTAAAATATTTCAATTTGCGAAAACTTAGAAATTCTCCTGACATTTCAAATTGCTTCGGAGAGAATTTGGAATTTCTTTTCCCTAATTTGAATTTGGAGATTTTTTTCTGATAAAATCGTTCTTTTATTTGTTAGATTATTCTTTATTTCAACGTATTTTAAAGATTATATTAGAATTATGGGCAGCTAGAATTTAAAATAAAGCCATATCACCCTGATATGAACATGGTCCAATAGGAGGTGCATTGGTTTGCACTCCAAAACAGCGTTAATAACGAAGGATCAAAACAAGGGCGTCCAAATTTATGGACCAAAGCATATATAAATGAGACTTAAGCGAAGCGGAAAGGAAATATCAAGGCCCATTCCCGATGACGTACTTTACAATTGCGCTCGGCATTTAAGGCTGGCCTTTAACTTGAGAGACGGGCTCTTTGGCGATCCCAAATGGATTAAAAAGTATGCATTCTGAATGGCTAGATAAAGCAACCCCAATTAAACGCATATAATTATTTAGATATCAACACGTTTGACAAACGTAACTGTAAAAATGGGAAGAAATATGCAGCCTGTCGTTTTCATTTTTTACACGAAAATGAAAAGGTAAGGTAAAGGTAAAGGTAAAAGTATGGGGGACACCAGCGATGTACCATAAGTCAACTTGCAAGGCCTTCCTATTCTAACTTTTTTAAAAAAAGGGGGGTGGGTAATTGAAAGTTTTATAAGAATTTGCATAGACTGAAGCTTTTCAAAAGGTCTAGAGTTTGCCTATTATGGTACATCGTGCAATTCCACAGTACGCCCCGCATCCAGTATTTATTAAAAATAATGGTGTAGGGAATAAGTAGATTACAAAATAGTCGGAATACAATTTGAGAGTCACAAGATAAATTGAACATCTGATTTGGTGTAACAAAAATAGGAGATAAACATAATTAATAAACAAATAAACATAATGAGATAATTATAATTAGTACTGGCAACAGAATGTTAAAATGAATTGTTATAATAATGCTAAAGAGGTGGGTTTCCATGGGTTATTTCAGATATATTGGTTTATTGCAGTTTATAAAGTTCACGAGCGGAGCCATTTTGTCCATAATCATAGCATGTAAAAGTTCACTAAGTTTAAACTGTATGTGGACTTACACTTGACAGAGATCTAGGCCGTAGGAAGAGAGTCGTTGCATAATTTTCTGAAACTTTGAATATTGATGTTTATCTTTGATTAAAAACCTTTGGAATGCCAGGAGGTCAGTTCTTGGGGATTTTATGTGAATATCCTCAGTTACGGGGCATGAGAAAGTGTAATGATCAGGAGTTCCCTGTTCCCCACATATACAGATATCAGAATTTGCCAAATTTCTTGCGTAGAAATATGTGGGGAAGGGATTATGTCCTCTTATAAAGTAATTTAGTTAAGGATTCGAGTACAGAGATGCGAAGCTTACATTGAGGATCAAGTTATATGTGCGTCTTCCCTGTGGAAACTTGTTCCACAAATCTTGCCAAGATTTTGAAGCAAGTTGTTTTAGTCGGGACTTGAAATTGGAACGAGGCCACGGAATGATGATTTCAGAGCCATCTTGATTAATAGCTGCTTCTTTGGCTAGTTCATCTGCCTGATCATTACCAAAATGGCCACTATGTCCATGAAATTTGAATTTTGTAGTTTGGAATTTCGCCAAGAAGAGAGTTTATGTCGGATATCAATGGAGAGGAAGGTAAGGGATTTTTAATAGCTAGAATAGCTGCTTGGAAGTCAGATTTTATGCTGAATCCGTTGAGAATTTTGAGAATGGGTATTTCAGTCGCTGCTTTTATAGCTGACAATTCCGCTTGGAAAACACTATTATTGTTATAGAGATGGCCTTTTCATTTGATGATATTTGAGGGGGTAATTTGAAAAATGACTGTTGAACCAACTTTTCCTTCAATTTTTTATCCATCAGTATAAGCAATTGGAGATGAACGTGAATTTTCTTCAGACGTGAGGAAGCGAAGCGCTGGATGGATAAGATTGGGGTTCATTTTCTTTTCATAGTTGGATGGCCAAAAGGTTTGGTTGTTGAATTCTGCATCTTGGTTAAGTTGAAGGACTTTCATATAGGTGCTTTCCATTTCTGCACTGACTGATAATGGAAGAGTACCAGCTAAAGTATCAAGTGCTGTATTTGAAGTTGTGCGATACGCCCGACTAATGCAAAGAGTAAAAGGCCTTTGAATTGAATATAAACATTTGATCTTTCTCACTGTCATTGGTTGTGCCTAAATTTCTGCTCCGTAATTTACCATTTTTGAGATGACTGTTTTTAGAAGAATACGTGTTACATGGGGATTTAAGCCCCAGTTATATCCATGCATAAGTCGTAGGCAGTTAGCTATTGATGTTGTACGAAGTTTAATATTTTGTAGATGAGGAATCCAGGAGAATTTCTTGTCGATTGTTAAACCGAGGTACTTGATTGTATTCACAGATTTGATCTTTTGATTGTCAATTTTTAGAGCTAAAGCTTTAGTTATATTTTCTCCTGGTTTATGGATCACTAACACTTGGGACTTACTATGTGAAATTTGTAGCTTTTGAATTTTGCAAAGTTGGTTAAATAACTGGAATGTTTCGTTGTAATTATTCTGTAAATGTCTCTGGTACGGCCACTTGTAATAAAAGCTACATCATCTGCAAAAGCTACACTTTTTGAGTAATCTGGCCATGGATAGGCAATGATGTTGTTGAAGCTGATATTCCAGAGATCTGCACTCATGCAAGACCCCTGAGGACATCCTCGGACTTGATTACGCACAATTTCAGTGTTGTTGTAAAGAATCATACTTTTCCGTTTTCTGAAGTAATCTTGAATAATTAGAATCGATCAGTCTATACATTTATCATCAATATCACCCATCTGTAACGGACTAAAATGTAAACACAATCCGATATTAATCAGTAATACAGGGCGTTTTAGCCGCGCCTTTGTTAAAAACGTGTAGACAAAACAGCATTTTGGAGGAGGAAAAAAACTGTGAATAACGCGCAGTGAATTTCGAGGGTAGTAAGGACAAGGGATCTTTTTCTTCAAGAACAACACTCAAGATTTGAGGCAAAATATGTATTTTGCTTAATTTAAAATTTAATATTAATAACAAATTTTAAATTTATATTTCCACCATAACTTCTGTGTTAGAAGTGCACACGTAATGTAGCCCGTGGTGGAATGTTTCGAAGATGGTGCTACGCAGGCAACATTATACAGTCTTCTCGAAAGGGGACAAAGTTGTCCAGGAAAACTTTCGTGGGCAGTCATTTACCTGTATTCAATTATTCATTTTAATGCTGTTAATTTGTTTATTTCATCTTTACTCCATGCACTTCGTCTGTCACTACTGAAGAATAAAAAGGACACTGAGAGAAAGTCTCTTTGACATGATAACTACTAACCGGCTAATTTTCTTTATTTGCGTTTACGGCTATTTATTGTCTAAACTTCTGAAGAGATTTCTATAGTACTATATTACTAGAGTTCAAAGTGATGCAAGAAAATCTGAAGAGATTTTTAGAGAATAAATTTCCTTAGTTTTACATTATCATAAGCAGCTTGAAGAGGTACGAACAGGGTTTTGCTTAATAAGGCAAATGTACTCCGTAAGCCAAAAACTTGGTCCTTGGTTCGGAGTAAAATTCTAGCAACTACTATGTGCAGGATTTGTGATGCCTAATCGAGTTAGATAGAAAAAGAAATCAATAGAAAATTTAATGTTTCTATTTCGTTAAGCCCGAATTAGTATTCACTTTTAGAATATTCATTTAAGATTTAAATCACTTATTTGCATAATAGATGACGCTATTTGCTCTATGTCTTCACTCATTTCCCTCGAGAGAAGACGTGAGCTTATTCATTTGCTCCGCTAAACAGACATGGACCTTATAGGAAAACTTATAAGGAACTTATGAGGTCCATGAGCACCGAAACATGTTGGGAATGATATTTTCGATTTTAAAAATTTAGTTTCAGTTGTTTTACAGTTAATTTGATGATAACAAAAAGTTTTCTTTTTTGCAAAGTCTGATTCAGACGTCGGTAAGTAATGTGGTTTAGCTTCTTCGGAATCGGATACTGATATTTCTACAGAAGAATATACGTAAAGTGATGATGATAGTGATATTTCTTCCTACAGAAAATTAAAGCCGTTATGTTTAGAAAAGTTCTTCCTACACCCTCAAGGTTTCCATTTCGGCCAACACAAGTACGTACAACAATTCATATCTCAAATTTATACAAGAAACTGAATAAATATTATGAGCTGTTTTCTGATAAAGCCAAACGCTATTTGACATTCAAAGTCAAACGCTAAAATTAAAATGGAAGATCAAAATTGTGGGTTCCAGCGAATGAAAGCGAAATAAAAATGTATCTTGCCTTGCATATTTTACAAAGTTCTGTAAAGAATCTAAAGAGATTGTTTTTGTCAAAAACGGAGTGTATTGAAACACTATTTTTTGAAATGTTATCACTTATTACAGGATTTGGATAGTAAAAAAAAATATTTGCATGTTGTGAACAATGAAGAATCGGATCTACCAGCACATCTTTGTAGAAAAGTCTATAAATTTTGCCCGATTTTTCAACATCTCAATAAAGCACTCTCTTCACTATACATTCCAATTCGGATGTGACTCTAAATGAAAGTCTCATGCTCTATAAGGCTAAATTGGAATGGATCCAATACATGCCACTAAAATGATCTCGCTTCGGAATCAAGACGTTTATGTTATGCAGGAGTTAGACTGGATATTTTTTACAGTAGTACTTACACAGGAAACGGTATGAAGCTTTAGTGATTTTGATCATCTTGGTATATTTGGTCGGGTGGTTATGTCACTGATAAAACTACTGCCAGACAAACGGCATTGTCTGATCACCGGCAATTATTATACTCCTCTATAGCTGGCTGATGCACTGATGCAAGAAAGTTCTACTGATATATTTGACACAGTAGGTACAATTAAGAAGGAGTAGTCATCTGATTAAAAGAAAGAAAGAAAGAAAGAAGGGTAACGTTAGCGCTTTATACGTGGAAAAGTGACGAGAAAAAGGACGTTTGCAGGATTTCTTCAGTCTATGCCGCAGAAATATTTGACTTAGAATATAAGAAAAAAGAAACGAAATTGAAGTAGTAGACGTTGGTAAGGAATGTAGTTTAGCTTCTTCGGAATCGGATACTGATATTTATACAGAAGAATATACGTAAAGTGATGATGATAGTGATATTTCTTCCTACAGAAAATTAAAGCCGTTATGTTTAGAAAAGTTCTTCCTACACCCTCAAGGCTTCCATTTCGGCCAACACAAGTAGGTACAACAATTTATATCTCAAATTTATACAAGAAACTGAATAAATATTATGAGCTGTTTTCTGATGTATAAGCTGCAAGCAACATTATGAGATGTGTAAATATATGAGCTGCAAGCAACATTATGAGATGTGTTGTAAAGTCGATCAACTTGTTACAGATAACTCAGTTGCACAAAAATGTTACCAAACGATGGGTAAAAAGCGTTACCAAACGATATTTTTCCATCTCCTAAACCTGGTGGAATTCCTTCTTTACGTATAATTCAGCAGGACGAGCGTTAATAATAGGAACTACAGAAAAGGAAATGTGGAACAAACTATTGAACAAAGTAAAACAAATGTTCAGTTACTAGGACGTCCTTGTGATAGTTTGCTCCGGCCAACATATCGAAACTTTTCCCACATTTCACCAACGGAAAAAAAAATTTACTCCAGCCAGAGAGTGTATTTCATGCCATCATAAATCTGATGAAAGAGGGATAAGGATACATCGTGAGACACGAGCTTGTTTGCAAACAGTGCAATATGCGCTTGTCTGCAGTACCGTGTTTCGGCATACATCATACTGTAAAAGATTTGTGAAATTTGAATATTCAAAATGATAATTTTTAATAATATTGGTTTGCGTTGTATTTACCTCTAAAATTTTACTTAACTTGCTATAATTCAATAACAGTGTCTGTAATCCATTACGTTTTTATGTGTATATCGTTTATATGTCTAAGTAGAAAATATATTAATTATTGAATTTATTGTTTTTCTTTTTACTGTTGGGGGTCAGGATTTTTTTCTTGCATCCGCTATGTGTATCGTTTTGTTTTTACGTTATTTATCAATACAGAAATTTACAACCAACATCATAATACTTAATTCTACTCGTCTGTTTAAAAACGTGCACGAGTAATTAATATCGCCTGTTGCCATGGTTACATTCTTCATCTCTCGTTTTTATTATTACAAATGCTTTGAATATCTTTTCATGTTATGACGCCATCTGGCGAGAGATTTTGGAAACTGCTAACATTATTAAATAATCTTTTTTGAACTAGTATGTTGATGTAAAGAACAAAATTTAACCGCAAAAAAATTTTGGATCTTTGGTGCGCTTCTCTGAAATATTTGCATATTTAAGGGCTAAAATTAATTTAGAAACTGAAACTACATTCATTATGAAGAAAACTCATCACCTACTAGTTGTTATATCTGATAATTTTTGTTTTAAATAAGTTTGATTCATGGTGCCGGACAAAATTAACAAACAAAAAAAAAAAAAAAAAAAAAAAAAAAAAAATCAAATATTAAATAATTCACATTCAAAATCTAATTCATAATATTCATATACCATTTCGACATTCTTATAAACATTCGTATAGTGGTAGTACAATTTAACTTATAGGTTTGCGTTGTGAGTACCCTATGCCAAGGAAAAATTAATAACCCCAAATTCAATTAAACTCCATGTTTCTTAAAAGCCTTCCGGCTCAAAGAAATGGAGGGGCATGACAGACCACAGTAAAATATACACAACATAAATATACAAATACAATTAAATTTTAAACACACATTTATTAAATTCTTGAATATATTATACACTGGTGTGCAAAAATTAAGGACGAAGTCGAAAAATTAGCATATCAGCTGAACGAAGAGGCAGAGCGGACAGAAAGACCAATCAGGAGATTAAGTAAGGTGATGTACGGTAGCACATGCGCAGATATGCAGGTAGACGTAATGGGGAGTGTCTGAGTAGTATAAAGCATGTTGTCGGTGTAAGATCAGTATTTCTGGCAAAGAGATTGCACGCCGTATAGCAGTTAAAATCACACCGAGTTGCTGCCTCAGCGAGAAATGGCGAATAATCAATCTGTTAGACGACATCTGGATGCTTTTACCCGAGATCGAATCATTGGGAAGTTGGAGGAAGGCCGCAGTGCGACAAGTGTGGCTGCAGAGTTCGGAATTGCTCACAGCATCGTTTCAAGACTTTGGAGACAATTTCAAACTACAGGAACAGCTATCCGGGAGTTTAGTAGTGGTCGTCCATGAGGAACCACACCCGCAGATGACCGGTATATTGCCTTACAGGCCAGAAGAAACAGGCGGCAGGCAGCGGGAGAAATCGCTAGACACACGACACAGGCGACTGGACGGTTTTACCGTGGCCAGAAGACTGCAGGGTGGTAGTCTGTTTGCACGACGCCCCGTACTGTGTGTACCTCTAACGCCTGCCCATCGGAGAAGGCGTTCTCTGTGGTGCCGGGAACACCGGAATTGGTTTGGTTTATTAGATTGCGGCAAAGCACTCGAGGGCTATCTGCCTTAAGGGAGGGATGCCTTCGTGGAGGACTTTTTAAGGGAAACTGGCTCGTATACACGTTACACATGGAAAAACCACGAAAACACCCATGCAGCCAGCCCGTTCTCGGGATTCGAACCTCGGACCGAACTACCAGTGTTCAGCGACGACACCACTCGGCCGCTGGTGGGCTTCACCGGAATTGGAGAGACAATGAATGGGAACGAGTACTCTTTGCAGATGAGAGCAGATTCAGCCTGAGTAGCGATTCTCATCGCATACTCATCTGGAGAGAGCGGGGAAGCCGCAATCATTCCTCGAACATCATTGAAAGGGACAGGTATGGAGGTGGCGGTGTTCTCGTTTGGGGAGGCATCATGCTTGGTAGTCGTGCAGACCTTCACATCTTCGACGCAGGTTCATTCAACGGGACCCGTTATTGTAACAAGATTCTTCTTCCATATGTGCGTCTTTTTAGAGGCGCTACGGGTCCGCACTTCCTTTTCATGGACGACAATGCACCATGTCATCGCACAGTAGCTGCCGAACAGCTCTTAGGGAGTGAGGATATTGAACGTATGGATTGGCCGGTACGATCTCCGGATCTCAATCCCATCGAGCATGTATGGGACTTTCTAGGCGGACGCTTGGCAGCTCGTACCTTACCACCAGTAACGATTCCGGAGCTTCGATTGCCGCTGCAAGACGAATGGGCCGCAATGCCTCAACAACTCATTGACACCCTCATTCTCAGCATGGGCAGACGCTGTGAAACCTGCCTAGTAGTCAGGGAAGATCATATCCCCTATTAAATATCAGATGTTTCTTGCTGAACACCCATCACAGGGATGTTTCGGCCTTCAGTCGCATTGCGCTCCATGCTACCTTTTCAATAAAGCTTCTTTTTATCCCTCTGATTTCTCTTTTAGTAAGTGCTGCTTACATTACTCATGGCCTTACGTATTGGGGATCTTACGGTATTACATTTGTTGATTTGGAAAGCTTTTGTACAATGTTATATTGAAAAAACCGTCTCGTCCTTAATTTTTGCGCACCAGTGTATTATTAGTAAATACTTGGGTAACTGATCAGTATGTCCTACCACATATTTTTCTATGAAAATATCGCATCTGTTACACAAAAATGCAGCTTTTAACAATTAAAAGTTCAAATTTTTTCTCTAAATTAAGTAGGTGTAACAAAATTTAATTCTCCAAATAACAGATTCTCATTAATTAGAAAGTAACGTTTTTCTAGCTCACAAAATTCAGTAGGTGAAAGAAATTTTAATCCTCCTAAAACTGGCATTCACTTGAAAATTATAAATAACTTCTCAATATTACTAACTGTAATATTTAATTTATATAAGTAATAACTATAACTATATAAAGGTAGATAAATCATTATTAACTGTTCTGCATTCGAGAAAACTAAGAAAGAGAGAGAGAAAATATACTTAAAAATTTGACTCACAGATGGAAAACAGTTTTTCCTGATTAGCAGGTTCCTTAGTGTCCAATCCACATGGAAATGAGCCAAGCCCATTTTTCTTTCTGTGACACCCCTTTCTGAAGCGTCTAAAAATCATTAGGAATCACGAGTGGAAATTACAGTCTAATAATTCTTCAAACAGCCAGGAATCGCTTTATCTGTCCATTAGGTGGGAACCAATAGTCCAATTCAGAAGGATATTTTTTCAATTCAATAACAGGTAGCTGAATATACACCAGTTTTTTAGCACACTCACGTGCATCATCGAAGCGGCGAGGCAATACTTTATGCTGAAAGTTTCGGAAAAAGGCTCTTGGAGGTTAACCGGCGATTCAGGTGAAGAGAGAAAATCTGTGCTAAATATTCTTGGTAGATTTTTCTCTGTACATCTCAATCAGCTCTCAGTAAAAATGCTATTTGCAGCTCGCGCACTTTTCTCCATACATCATGCAGGAAAATGTTCCTTGCATCTCGCACAAAACTTTTAAATATCCCGCAGAAAAAGAATGCATTCTGTAGAGCAAAGAAAAATGGTACAATGTCCCTCTTGCTCAGGAAGCCCGCAGCAGAGCAAAGTGCCCCACGATCTTTCTTTCTCTTTCACATCGCGGCTGCTCAAAATTCACTCAAATCAGACTCCGCTACAGCCATCACCGCAGCCCGCTGGCACAAATCGCTCGCCCCGCAAAACTTTCTGCTTCTCCTTTTTCTTTTTTTCGATCAAAAATCAGAATCAGAATAATCTCGAGCCTGGTGCAAGCATCCAGGAAATCTCGGTTTCTCCGCCTCTGTGAGTTCATAGGCTTTCAAAAAAAAATCATAAAATTAAATCTTACCAATCCCGGAATTTTATGTTATCTAAATTGACAAAATGACACACCCATGACGAATCAAACACCAGAAAATCTGACAATGCAATCCGAAAAACATCTGTACTCACAATGTGAGAAAAAAAAATAGACCCCCAACTAACAAGCGAAACTAAGCTTTACGAGGATCCAATTACCTAACCCCCACTGTCTTGAAGTATGCAAAACTGCAAACTTTACAAAGCGACAGGAAGACAATTTCCTTTTCACAGGTCATGAGTTAAAAGGACCCTACTGCCTCCACTGTTAATAAAAAGGCCATAAACCAATCAACCAGATGTGTTTCCTTGCAACCGTCTTTCGCCTTTGTTACAATTCCTACTCAAGAATAACGAGTTAAATAAAACCTTAAGAGCTTAAGAATACTTTTTTTTCCAGATTAAAATACACATGAATGCAAATAAAAATATTAGAATAATAATAACTTAAAACACATATTAATAATTGAAATTCGCTACATAACATAGTTTTTCCGCATACTGCTGCGGCATATTAAAGTTTAAAGTTACCCAAAACGTCGAATTTTTTTTAATATATTTATTGTAATAAAACCAAGCTGTCAGTATTAGCAGATTGGTGGCTATGGGTAAAAATTAAGTTATATTTATTTGTTGTGAGTTGGGTATGTATAGTGTTTTTTCCGCTAGCTGTTCATCGCGAAAGCTTTTAAAAATATAATTCCGGAATTTGACATCGAGCGTGATTGACGATGATTCAGCAATGTTGTAAATTAATGGAATTTCCAAGAAATTCTGAAATTTTTATTATGAATGTATTTTTAGGAATATGCGTAAAAGCTCATTCTTCAAGTGAAGCAAAGTTTGTAGTTAGGGCATTTTTAGCGGCATTCAAATATGGATCGCAACATTTATTTTAAGATATTTCTTCGTTTCTAGGACGTTTCTATTTCATCACTTTTATGAACTCAAAGAACACGAGAGCAATGTATTGGTAAAGGCGTCACCGGGTTTAGAGCCCTTACCAAGCGACGATCTAGAATCCAAGGTAAAAGAATGACGAAATCGATAAAGATGGTTTTGAAAACAAGTTTTGGTTCTTTAAGGCATGCTATGTTTTTTAATTATTACGTGCTCCGCCCTTGGCACTACACGGAAAGGGACGGATGCCCCGTGGAGGTCTTTTTAAGGGAAACTGGCTTGTATACACGTTACACAAGGGGAAAACCATGAAAACGCCCATGCAGCCAGCCCGTTCGCCGGGATTCGAACCCTAGACCGAACTACCAGTGTTGTGTTCAGAGGCTTCTACCGTTCAGCCGCTGGTGGGCCAAGCAATGGTTTGGAATATATTTTCTCGAAGAACTTCAGTCTAAGTAGAACTTCGATTACAGCGAAGAAAGCGTTACGGAAGGGAAATTTGCATATTGTTGACGAAGAAAAATTTATCCTTTTCAAAAAGATTTTCAATGTATTTTCTTTCATTCTTTTCAAAAAGAATGCTTACATTGCATTGAACAAATGAACAGATCCCTTTGTAACAGATTTATCTCGCAAGTAATCAAAGTAATCGTTCTACTTAGACTCATGTTTTTTAATGAAATGTGTCTGACAAGGAAACAGGTTTCCATTCAATGATACAATCAACATTTAAAATTATATTGACAGTTTGAAATTATAATTATTATGATAAGAATTATAATAAATTTGTTACTCACTAGTTTCCTCATACAATCTTGCACTTTATGTTTTAAAAATTAAAAAAAAAAAAAAAATGAATCATTTGTAGTTTTCATACGTGTTTTCTTTTCTTTCTTTTTTTTTTTTAATGAAATTGCTTTGACTGTTAAAGGTAGAGCGGTGGCTTTTGAATAAATATATTTGCCTTAGATCTACTGATTGTTATTTTGCTTAAATTGTTCCTTTGGTTTGGTTTCCAACGCAAAAGCTTTCGAAAAGGTAATTCAAAAATCTGCTTTAAAAGTGTGTATGATAATTTTCCTTTTGGTGATTGGGACCCACCAGTGGCCTAGCGGTAAAGTAGCTGAACACTGGTAGTTCGGTCCGACTTTCGAATACCGCGAACGGGCTGCCTGCATGGGAGTTTTCGTGGTTTTCCCCACGTGTAACATGTATACGAGCCAGTTTTCCTTAGACTGTCCTCCCCGAAGGCATCCCTCCCCTTAGGCAGATAGCCCTCGAGGCTTTGCCGTAGTTAAATAACCTAACCTAATCTTGGAACACTAATAATAATTTAGATTTTCTCTCTCAATGTAATGTTCGTTGATACTTTTATGAATTTTGTTCGACACAAATGTTTCCACAAAATTATTACAATATAATATTAAGCGTAACCCTCCTTACTCGTATTCACTTTCACTCGGCTCGAAAACTCAGTAAGGGATTTCTCACCACAACGCCCACAGTTGGATCATCTAAGGTTACTGGTAAGTAGTACCTAAACAATAGAAAACTTGTAAAATCGCATATGTGTCAAAGTATCAATTATCTCTCACTTGATCTGAGCTGGTAAAGCGCAACAGACCAACAATAAAGTGCTATATTCACACTGAATTTTCGGGTTTTTAGCTGTTGTCTATTTTTCCCTTTCTGTTTACTTTTTGAATATTTGATTTGGAGTAACACGATCTTTAAGTTAGGTGCTTCGAAATTTATAATCCTTGACTCTTTGGTATTTAATTAGGAAAGTTCTCAACACAAAACACAGTTTGGAAGTATTTTAGGTTACAGGGAATTAGTGTGTGCAGGCAAGCCTCCACGTTTATTCAACATCAAGTCTCTTCACTGCGAGCGCTCAATGACAGAGCAAGACTGACCATTACAACCGGTTTTCAGTTTCTTCTGCTAGACTCCGAAGGTGTAACATGGTCTTCTGTCCGTCCTCACCGCCGATCATGCGTGTCGTGTCTGCAATTTTGTTCTTTTTGTGCCTTTCTGACGACCATCTCCATATAATTTCAAGAGAGTGCATTTTGTCAAAAAATAATAGTGTGTGGTATAAAGATTCAACTAAAATTGACCTAGATGCTGACTTCTGCGGTAAATGAATGATGTTTACGACTTGAGACGTTCTCGAAAGGAATTTCCGTGCACGTGTTGCGGCTTGTTGCTAAAACTGACCTCGTGTTACCACAAAAATATGTTGGAATAAAAAGTCAATCCAACGTCCTTCGCTTTAAAAATTCAAATTTGTTATCTTGTAACTTTGTGCAACGAAGATGATCTGAGATTTAGTAGATTGGAACTTTACGCATTTTGTGCACGGAAGATTAGGACTCGAAATAGTAGGACTGATTCTTACTGCTGCAGTAGTACGTCGTATATTGTCTTCTGTCTGGTTATGTTTTCTTGATTTATACCAGTATTAATTAAAAATTTCACGATGTCAAGATATAATAAATTTCTCGTAATTCACATTATTTGAAGTGTCATCCTTTGGGGATAAGTTAATTTAATTCCATAATTTTTTTTTCAGATCACATATTTCATCCTGCACGTATCCACGTTTTGGGTTATTGCGGTATCACATTTGGCACACTCATTTATTATTACATAGTGCTATATGTGGTAGAATTACATCTGCGTCAAGGTATGAAATCGGTCCTTAATTGCTGTTTCAAAGTTTTTGCGTGAACGTGGATTTCTATTGAAATTCAACTAGTTTAAAGGAATAAAACTTTTAAATTTATTTTGAGATTCTGTGAAAACAGAGTTATGTCTTATCAAGCTACATAGACCTATGAAGAACCGAACATAATGTTGCTGAACACTGGTACTTCGACCTGAGCTCTATTCTAGGCACAGGGGCTGATTGCATAGAAACTTTCAAGATATGTCTTCTGTTTAACCCTTAGCCTGTCGAGTGATTTCTGCGAATCCCTTTAAAACTGTCGCTAGTTTTGGACCGAACTTTCCGTAAAATGTCGCGAAAATAACCTTAAACCTCTGAAAATTGTCAAGCAGTTCTTTTGTTATTTCCCATCCCTCCCAGAATTTTACTTCAATGATTCCGCTAAGTGAGATTGATTACACTAGATATTGTTCGGTAAATGTGAGCTCTCAAGAGAATTGCAAAAGGCTAGACTCTCCGTGATGACCGTCTTAAGGGTCAAAGTACAGCTGCGAAACTTAAAAGTTTCCTTCCCTTAAACAATCTTATCTCTACATATCTTCTCTACATATAATAAAAGAAAGAGTCTGTCTGTGTGTGTGCCTTTCGTTCGCGCTGCGCGTAAGCTAATAGACCCACGGCTACGAAATTTGGTACATAGGTACATCTACACAAGAGCCAGTGCGCTTCGAAGCGATTTTTTCGAAATTCGAATTCGATTTTTTTTATTTCATATTTTGTGACGAAATCGGGTCATTTTGAAACATAATGGGCTGTAGGAAAGCGAGATTTTACTATACACACTCCATTTTTACATCGTCATGAAACGTAGGCACTTAGCTATTTTACGAACTTAAAATAAATTTCGTGTTTCAATAAATCAATTAAATACGAATTTATTTAACAAAGCTTAACACTTTTTCAATGGGACTTTTTTTTTAAAGTTTATTTTTAAAAATGTACTGTTTATCTTTCTTTGATTTTTGGACACGTTAAACTTTCATCCTTGCGACTGATTTTACAAGTAGGAAAAATGATAATATTTTGTATTTTTAAACAATTTTTTAAGTGAAGCTTCCGAGTACACTTCTCACATCTCACATCTTTAAAAATGTGATTTTGGCAACAATTTTCCTTTCTTATTGTTGTTGATAGATTTTTCATGAAATCGCATCATTTTGAATAGTTTCATTCTTTTAGAAATATGGGTTTGGCAACAATTTTTCATCGTATTTCTTATGTCACTGTTTTTAAGAGATTGGCATATTTCATTGTGATTTTTATATAAATATAATATATTTTTATTGATTTTTTTTTTTGATAAAGTTGTTCAGTGGAGTAAAATTCTGCGCGGAATTTTATGTTTTTTGAGTTGCTTTCATGTTATTTTTTTGCTTATTTCACTGTTTATAAGATATTGAAAAGTTTTGCATGATTTTTGTTCTTCTACGGAAAGTTGGTTAAGTTTTTTAATTAGGATAATTAATATTTGTATTAAGAGATATAGCTTATTTCATTGTAATTTTTTCCCTTGAAAACATAAGATAAAATATCATTAATTAAACTTTGCTTTTCAGAATTTTTTGTTTTTTGCAATTCTTTATTTTATTTATTGCTCATTTCACTGTTTTTAAGATATTGAAAAGTTTTGACTGATTTTTTTAGGAAACAAAGTTCTTAACCTCCTTTATACCATTTGAGTTCTTAAGATTTTGCAAAGGGAATTTGGTTAATTTATTTATTAGGATAATTAATATTTGTATTAAGGGTCATTGCTTATTTCATTGTAATTTTCTTATACGTAATAACTTTTTTTATGAAGTTGTTCTGCAGAGTAAAATCCTACGCAGTTTTTAAATTTAACGTTTGGAGTTCCCTTCAGCCATTTTTCCAGTACATTTAAAAGCCAGACGAAGGCTCGCAGCGAAGCTGCTAGTTTTCAAATAAATTGGTTTTAAACTTTACCCGGTTAAATTTTAAATTATTACGCATTTTTAACCTAAGTAACCTAAATCTGTATGTCACTGATTATCACCGGAATTTCAAAGCACACTGATTAAACTGCTATCACTAAAATTATATTCTGACAAATATCTGGTGCAACTTTCATTCCTTTCTGAGATATTGCTGAAACGTTTCGCATTATTTCCGATTTTTTGTATTTTTGTCATTAATTAAAAATCTTTAAAACCTTCATTTTCCTATATTCTTCAACTACAGGCAACTAATAATTATTTTAAATAATTTCTTTTTTCCTTAATTATTACGTAGTTTTAAGAGAGTAATAAACGAAATATTTGGGTGTTTTTAAGGGTGATAATATTAATATTAAATTTGCATTTTACTTTTTCATATACATTCAAGATATTCAGAAAGGGAATTATAACATGAAACCGTTTTCAGTGTATCATAAATTTATTGATTCAAATTAAAAATTCTTGCTTTCCTGTCCAAGAAACACTAGTAACTTTTATCTGAAATAGGAAAGATGAGACATATTAATAACAAACAAAGCAATTAATTTGGAAGTCAAAGAACAAAAATCAGCGTTATATTTTCAAATTTTCACAGGACTAGTTTCGATGGTTTTACCGAACCATCATCTTCAGCTGCAAAAGCGCAAATGAACGAGATAAGATATAATGAAAATTAGATTGTGAAAATTTGAAAATATAACACTGATTTTTGTTGTTTGACTTGCAATTTAATGTTTGTTCGGCTTGTTATTGTATTTTAATTAAACAAAGCAATGTTGTTACTTATTAGCTTACAATATAATTTATTCAATATGGTATTTTTGAAAAGAAAGAGTGTTGCTGTACATTTGGTAAAGTAAAAATAAGCATTTCATTTAATAATTATAAAAGTTATTAATTATTTAATAATTAATCATAAGAATATGAATAATTAAATATTTTTTCGGAGATATATTTTCCGGCGATATTTTTTTTCTAGGGATCCTAGCATACATTTTTGAAGCATTATGCTCTAAATAAATGTCTTGTTGGAACATAGTGTAATACTCCTTTGACGAAATGAAGCAACTCCAATTATGGAACACAGCAATAACTTTTATTTAACACTCAAAAAAATGGCGACATACAAACAAGAAGAGAAAACATATTCTATCATTTAAAATTAAATTACATTCTTCGTGCGAGAGTCGCACGTGGCATTCGAGTCTGGTTTCAAATATTGCCATTCACAAATACCTTAAAGTTCATCTATTTAAATTATTTTATCTACAAGATTTTAATATTATTTAAAGCTGTTGCAACCTCTCCCCCAACGGAGAGACTTTTGCCGAAGGGAAAAGTTCTGTAAATTTCGAAAGTTTGTAAGCTCGGCTTGCTCGATTGCTTAAAGAGAAAAGGTTATTTCTCTTATAAATTTCTAAATTTCAGGCCAAAATATTTTAAGTTTTAAACAATACTTTTACACCACATTTAAAAAGAAAGAAATGGAGAACGTTCAAATACATTAGTTGAGCATACATTAAATAATAAAATTAATTCTAAACGTGGTTACATACACTAAGAGTTACATTACTTAATTCTACTCAGAACATCTACGTTCTTGTGCAAAAATCCTTTGCGATGAATGACCTTAAAATTATAAGGTTGTAATGAGAGTGCCCAGCGCATCAATCTAGAGTTACATTTGGCGTTGGATTGTAGCCATACCAAAGGATTATGATCAGTTTGAATCAAGAATTCTTGCTGACCATCCAGATAAAAATGCAGTTTCTTGATAGCGTAGATGATAGCAGCGCACTCCTTTTCAGTAGTACAATAATTCTTTTCAAAATTAGTAAATTTTTTGCTTATATACAAGATAGGATGTTCACGTTGTTCATCATCTAATTGGCATAGTACTATACCCATGCCATTGTCTGAGGCATCGGTTTGTATAATAAACCTTTTATCAAAATCGGGAGCATACAGAATTGGTTTCTTGCATAGCAACTCTTTTAAATTTTTAAAAGCTTTGTACTTGTGACAAAGACCATTGTATATTTCCTTTTTTTGTTACCCCCTTCAAAGCGTCCGTGAGGGGTGAAGCCATTTCTGAAAATCTCGGTATGTACTGGCGATAATACCCTACCAGTCCTAAGAAAGCACGTACTTCTGTTTTGGTTTTAAGTGTAGGATACTCCTTTACAGCCAGGATCTTTACTTCATCCGGGGTTCGTTGTCCTTGTCCCACAACATGGCCTAGGTATCTCACTTGATCTTGTGCAAATTTACATTTTGATGGTTTTAGTCGTAAATTTGCTTTCTGTATTCTTTCTAGAACAGAAGTTAAGTTTTTAAGGTGCTCTTCCCAGTTTTCTGAGTAAATGGCAATGTCATCCAGGTATGGTACAGCGAAACGTTCGCATCCAGCCAGGACTTTAGTCATAACTTTGCTAAAAAAATATGGGGCATTTTTTAATCCAAAGGGTAAACGTAGAGGCCTGAAACTTCCAAAACTAGTTACAAATGTTGCATAACTTTGGGCTCTTTCTGTTAACGGAATTTGCCAGTAGCCTCTAGATAAATCTAATAGGGTACTATATTTTGCTTTTGCTACAGTTTCGATACGTTCTTCAATATTAGGCAAAGGATAGTATCCAGTTTTAGTAACAGCATTGAGTTTACGATAATCAATACAAGCCCGAGGATCCTTTGATGAAGATTCTATCAAAATCATGGGAGATGTATAGTCCGATTCTCCCGGCTCTATAGTTTTAAGATCGTGCATTTTCTGTATTTCCTTTTTAAGAATTTCTGTCTGTCGGGGTGACAGTCTGTATGGCTTTATTTGTATTGGTTCGTTATTTAATAGCTCAATATCGTGACAAACTAAGTTTGTTAGTCCAGGATTATTTGAAAAACAACCAGAATATTTCCATAAAATCTTTCGTAAATCTTCTATTTGCTCGGATTTCAACCTTTTCTCGAGTTCATTCTCCTCTATGATGTCCGAAAAATTTAATATACTTGGATTGGAAGGTAAACGAGGAATGTCCATTTCTAAGTCTCCTTCCACTTCAGTTATCATATTAATAATTTCTGGTCTTTTGTAACATGGTTTAAGCATATTAATGTGATATACTTGATTTGGCTCATTTTGTTCCTCGAAACTTACAATATAATTGGTTTCTGAAATTTTCTGCTCTATTTTTCCAGGTCCTTTCCACTGTACTTCTAGTTTATTTTGACAATTCGTTGATAAAACAAGAACTAAATCTCCTCTAGCAAATTCTCTCCAAAAATTCCTCTGTGAAAGCACTGACGAAAGAGGTCCCCTAATCTGTTTGGATCACTTTTGGAAAACCCATACGACTGAAAATCTGTAAGAAAGCATCAATCACAGATGGCGAAGAAATGTCTGTCACCGCAACAGCATCTGGATATTTGGACGACATACACAGAGCTGTAATAATATATTTTTTTCCAGTCTTTGAAATAGGTAGCGGACCAACGGCATCGGCATTTGTTTTAGTGAATATTTCGGAAATTACTGGTACTAATGTCACTGGAGCCTTCTTTTTGTCATTTCCTTTTCCAGCGCGCTGACAAGCATCACAGGTTCTTACAAAATCTTCAGTTTCTTTGTAACACCTCGTCCAGTAAAAATATCTAGCAAATCTGTCTTTGGTCTTTTTGACACCCAAATGACCAGAAGTTCCTTCGTGGCACATCTTTATAATTGACGGCTTGAGTTTTTCAGGTATAACGACAAGCTGTCTTTCAAAGCCCATTTTCTCCGTCGTTTTTTTAACTAAAAGTTCTTTTCCTGTCAGACTATAGTTCTCATTTTTGCATGTACCTTCTTTAACTTCTTGGATGATTTTAGACAGTTCCTTATCAGCAAACTGAAGTTGTGCAATTTCTTCTGAGTCAATGTTTACCAGTTTCATGAGAGTTTCATCTTCCGAATTTAGCTCCGGTAAATTATCTTCTTCTTCAAAAACATGTCTGGATGCTTTATTTTCTTCCTTCATCGGTTCCAAGATCTTCTCTTCGGGTATTTCTCTTTTCTTTTGAGCTCTAGTAGAGACAGCATTAACCTGGTGAGGACAACTATCAGGTTCCTTTCCTTGTTTATTCAACAGTGCAAAAGTTCGATTGTCTAATAAATACCTTGCTTTGTCGAGTTCATTTCTAATAATGGCAGCCTTAGTTATTACTCGTCCAAGATCGCAATTTAGTTCGATCTCAGCCAATGGTAAACAGGTTGGATTCAAATCTAATGGCTATTGCACCCACACATTTTCACCTGTCAGCATTTCCGGCGTGATGTATTTGTGACAAACTATATCAATACTAGCACCTGAATCCCTTAATATAGGAATTTTATGACCATTTACGTAACCCATACTAGTATAAGGTAATAGAAATTTATCCTCTGGTTTTGCACTAATTCTGTTAAGATTAGCAGGAGATTCA
Source organism: Stegodyphus dumicola (assembly GCF_044657685.1). Classification (NCBI taxonomy): domain Eukaryota; kingdom Metazoa; phylum Arthropoda; class Arachnida; order Araneae; family Eresidae; genus Stegodyphus; species Stegodyphus dumicola. The sequence goes on along the minus strand of NC_140772.1, from coordinate 10,178,313 downwards.
GTACTATTCTTAAGTTTTGGACATTGGGGTCTTAAATGTTGATAGGACCCACACTGATAGCATTGTGGCGTTTTTCGTTTTTCATATTTATCATCTGGACGTGGACTTCTAGGTCTATGAAACCAGCTTTGCGAATTAAATCCTGATGACAATTTTTTTTTCAGTTTTATTTTTATTATCTGAACTCAATTTACCTTGAGTTAGTGCATTGTATCTTTCTTTCTGCCGATCCACTACAGGCCTCTTTTGAAAGTTTCCGCAAACGTTTTCATAGGCATCAAGTTTTTCAGCTAATTTTTTCGATGAAATCATCTCTACCCATTCATTAAGAAAATGATCTCGAATTTCAGGAGGAACTCGATGTTTAAGTTGGTCAAGCACCATCAAATTTAGCAACTGATCAAAAGTCTTAACTCCTAGACCAGTCACCCATTCTTTGTAATAATTTTCTATTTCATAATTGAAATCCACCCATGTGGATTCGGTACTTTTTTGATGTTTCATAAATTTCTGCCTAAACTTTTCCGGGCTTAGTTTAAACCGTCTTAACAATAAATTTTTCACGTGTTCATAGTCTTTAGCTGTATCGGAGGGTTCTCTAGCTATTAACTGGGTTACTTCGTAAGGAAGTAGTCCTAGTAAATGAGATACAAATTCTTCTTTATCAATTTTAGCCCATTCTGCTTGCCTTTCAAACAATAGCAAATATAGACTGATATCTCCTTTCTTGTCATCGAATTTCTGCATAAGGTGACGCAGCTCCGTTTTCGGCCGGATCTGTCCGGTATTTTGAGACTTTGTCTCTGCTTCAAGTCTTAATCTCTCTAATTCATACTGTTCTTTCCTTCTCCGCTCTTCTGCTTCCTCCCTCTCTTTCCGTTCTTCTATTATTGTGTCTAAAACTCCTTTGACGAAGACTTCATCATAATCTCTACTTTCAACAATTTTCTGTTTTAAATCAACTATTTTCAAATCTGCAGTCACATGAACTCCCAGTTCAGCTGCGAGATTTTGCAAATCTTCCTTACGAGCTCTTCCTAAGTAAGACATTGTTTCTACGTTTAAAATTAACGAACACTGTGTTCCTTGTATTTCCTCAAAATAGCTCAAAAATGAAATATTTAAATTATATGAAGTTCATTCTCTCTACCAGATTAATTGTGATTAAAATAAGAATAATAACATAGAGCAATATAAATATCTACCGTTTGCACAACTAAAATGAATATTAAATATAATATCAAATACGGTAATAAAATAAGACAATTTAATATTAACAGGAAATAATAATCTGGTATCGCTAATATTGCGTTCAGTGATGAACTAATAAAATAAAACAATTCTATATGAACAGGAAGTAGTAATCTGGTATCACTAATATTATGTTCAGTGATGAACTAATAAAATAAAGCAATTCTTTATGAACAGGAAGTAATAATCTGGTATCACTAATATTATGTTCAGTGATGAACTAATAAAAATACGCACGATTATTCGATCTTGGTCGGTGCCTCCAAAATAATTAAGACTGTAATACTTCTTTGGCGAAATGAAGCAACTCCAATGATGGAACACAGCAATAACTTTTATTTAACACTCAAAAAAATGGCAACATACAAACAAGAAGAGAAAACAAATTCTATCATTTTAAAATAAATTACATTCTTCGTGCGAGAGTCGCACGAGGCACTCGAGTCTGGTTTCAAATATTTCCATTCACAAATACCTTAATGTTCATCTATTTAAACTATTTAATCTACAAGATTTTAATATTATTTAAAGCTGTTACAGGTGCAGATGCAATGCCATAAGTAACGTTACATAATTTATATGTCTGCATGTTTGAATAACCAGATTCTCTCCAAACAATTCTTTGTAAAGGTTGATCCTCATTATCTGCTAAAATCTAGCGGTACATTTTTTCTATGTCAGCAGAAAAAGCTATTTTATGTATACGAAAATTGAGCGATATTGAAAATATATCTCGTTGTAGTGTTGCACCTACCCCTAAAACAGAGTTCAAAGAAACTGAATTTTTAGGTTTACATGAACCGTCAAATACTACACGAAGTTTAGTGGTAGAGCTACTCGGTTTAACAACAGCATGATGCGGTAGATAATCTACTTGCTTATTTTCTTCATTCTGAACAACTGGAACCATATGGTTTAAAGTTTCGTATTCTTGCATGAACTCCTTGTATTGCTTACCAAGTTCTTTATCTAAATCAAATTTTCTTTCCATGGATAGAAGACGAGAAAAAGCCAAAGGTTTGGAGTCGCCTAACTCTTCAGTATTACTGAAAATTGGCAGTCGGACAACAAATCTGCCGTTTTTGTTTACTCGATAATTTTCTTTAAAATGCTTCTCACAAAACCTTCTTCAATCGTTGACTTCTAATTTTGGAACGTTAATTCTTCCAACTCCCCAAAACGCTTAAGTGTTGCATCGACGTTATCCTCAATATGTAAACTAATGCGATTAACACTAATGGGATGCGGAGTATTCCCTTCTGTTTTAATTCTGCCCGATACAACCCAACCAAAAATAGTATTTTGCGCAAATACATTTTTATAGCCAACAATCTGGCCTGGCTGAAGCAGAGAAAAGAATCAGTCAGCTCCAATTATCATGTCTATTTGCTTCGGCGTACTGAAATTTGGATCTACAAGATTAATTGAATTCAAATAATCAATGTCTTTGCTGTCAATCTTTACTGAAGGCAAATGCGAAGTTAACTTTTTAAGAATATATGCTTGTATTAAAACACCATTTTTTCTCAACTCAGATTTCAGAAACAAATTTACATTTACATATCCACGAGTCAAAGCTGCTTCAGAATCACCAAGTCCCTTAACGCAAATACGGGCATTTTGTCTGCGTATATTTAGTTGTCGAATAAATGATTCACTGATGAAAGAAGCTTCACTTCCACTGTCAAAAAGAATGATACATTCGTGACATTGACCAGCAGAATCGTAAATTTTTACTGCCGCCGTTGGTTAAAATGAAGTACTCTGACCCTGAATAGAAAAACTCGAAATATTATTTTGTTCGGCTGAATTAGAAATTTGTTCATCAGATGGAGATCAATTTGACACCACTACGTTATTACTTTTAATATCTTCATGCAGTAAAGTATGGTGTTTTGCTTTGCAACTAGAACACATATTCTGCGATGAACAACATTTTAATTGATGATTTCCAAAACAATTGAAGCATGATAAATTCTTCCGAATGATATTTTTCCTAGTTGTAATATCTGCACCTTTAAATTTATAACACTTGATAAAATATGAGAACCATTGCAATGCTGACATTTTAGAACAGAATGTTTATTATTATGCGAAACATTCTTCGAAACACAGCACTGATTTTTATGCGATACTCGCTTTTCAGTATTATGAGTGTTTAACATTTCAAGTGAAACACATCTTGAGTTTAAGAATTCCAAAAAACATTCTAAGGGGGGAAATTCTTCTTCACCATTTTTTTGTGACCATAAATGGCGCGTTTCCGGATCGACCTTTTCTAACAAAAAATAAATTAGCCAAACATCTCTAGACGAAGCCTTTTCGCCAAGAGATTTTAATCCACGAATAATTTCATCATATTTATCAGATAGTTTTCTTAGATTAACAGAATCAGCGCTAGTAATTTTGGGTTGCTTAAGAAATGTTCTGACAAGCGACATTACAATTTGATTTTTTCTATCATAACGATTCATCAATTCGTCCCAAGCCTCATCGTATGTAGTTTCGGAAATCGGAATGTGCTTAATAATAGCAGCTGGTTCGTCTGTTAAAAGTCCTATCAAATACTGAAATTTCTGAATTTTCGCTAATGACTGATTGGTATGAACTGTCGCCATGTACAGATCTTTAAAATTAAGCCAATCAGTATATTTACCATTGAAACTCGGAATGTTTAAACGCGGAAGTTTAGAGCTAGCCTCAACTGCAGTGGGATTTGAAATCAAAACATTTCTGGCCGTTACGGATTCAATGGCGCATTGATACATTACTTTCGTTTCAAAATATTTAGCTTCGAATTCAGCAATTTCAGAAGCTTCTTCGGGTAAAGCAGCATCATATTGATCAAATTCCTTAAATATTTTTTCAATTCTTTCTAATTGTGTTTTTAATTCCGTTAAACTTAACTCATTACTGAAACTATTGTGAAGCCGCGTTAGGGTAGATTTCGTTCGTCTTCTTAATCTTTTAAGATCAGCTTCACTTAATTCTGTCATTATTACTATGAATAATGATTAATAAGCACAAATAACTTCAACAAGATACTTAAGCAGCAAAAAATATTTCCGCTTATCTTTCTATCGTAACGCAGACGATTCGCAGTACCAGTATGTAATGACCTCACGGATGAATAAGGCACCATAAGGAAAACGAAACCAACATTTATTAAAAATTAACAATCAAAGAATAATGGTAAAAAATTTAACGTTCAAAGAATAATGGTAAACTCGGAGCACTATGTCGCTCCTACAACGTAGTTAATCTACCACCTGCCTCCTCTGAGGCTAACATGCAACTGTCGTCTCTCACACTTGCTGGGCTCTGCCAGGCAGTTGATTGGCTCACTGCAGCCAGATATATGACACCACCCGGTAAGATTGTGCTACGCCAAAGCGAAGCCGAATCGGAAAACTGAACCAACAAATGAGTTCACAAACTTAAATTGTATACTCCACATATCAAATTAATTCAAAATATAAGAACATGTATACATGACGTAATAACATACTTTTAAATAAGTGCAATAAACATTCATATCACAACAGATGAACAGACGACTTGATACAATACCGGAGTTCTGTAATAAAACATATATGCAATACTATTTCAAAACACGATATTATAATGCAATATTAAATGGAAACCAGTAATTTGTTTTTTAAAACAGATGGAAAGTAGCTCTCGTTCAATTCCGGAACAAAAGAAAGTAACTAATGCAAAGTTTTAAAACATATTAGTTCATACTTAGTTCACACCTATTTCATTCACCAACTAGTTTTGAAATACCATCTGCATTTTTTAATTGTGCACCAGGGCAATGAGAAATATGAATATTTTAACGCTGAAGTGCCATTGCCCTTCTCTGTAATTTGGCAGAATGCGGGGCCGACTTATGCAAATATAATAATGGATTATGGTCTGTGATCAGCTCTATATTCGATACAAACACCCAATACTCGAACTTTTTTAATGACCACATAACGGCATAGGCCTTGCGTTCAATAGTTGAACAGTTCTGCTGAGTCTTCGAAAGTTTTTGACTAGCAGAGCTGATAGGATGCAAACTGCCTTTGCTGTCTCGTTATGACAAGCAAGCACCAACACCATATGAACTAGCATCACACTGTATGGTGTAAGGTTTTCCTGGTTCTGGAGTGTATAGTTTTGGTGCTTCACACAGTCGACGTTTCAGTTCTTGAAATGCTGATTCCTCAACAGCGGTTCATGGAATTATCTCAGGAATTTTCTTTTTCGTAAGCTCCGTCAATGGGCGATCTATTTCTGCATAATTATTTATGTAATCACGATAATAATTGAATAAGCCTAATGAACTCTTTAGAGCAGTCTTCGTTTTAGGACTTTTTATAATTTCGATGGCTTGTAATTTTTCAGGATCAGGTTGATGTCTTCCAGCTCCTATTGTATGTCCTAAATACTTTATCTCCGAACGTGCAAAAAAAAAAAAAAAAAAAACATTTCTTTACGTTCACCGTAAACCTGAGATCACTTAATGTAGTTAGCACAGCATTTAAATGTTTGAGATGAGAATTCCAATCTGGTGAAAAGATAGCAATATCATCCATATATGCTTTGCAAAAATCCACTATGTTTTCTTCTTTCAAATATCACTCCCACAGTTTGTGCTCGAACATAAAATTTTCTTATTTTGTTTGCATGAACATGCCGCACACTCCCATCTGATAATTTAACTTTATAAGAATGAGGATTTACTCTTTCAACAACTTCACCTGGACCTGTCCACCTAGCATATAGCTTGTTGCTAGAGTCTGGTATAAGTAGATATACTAGATCACCATTTTTAAATTCTTTCAAACTTTTGCGTCGGTTAAAATAATATACATAAGCATCTTGTTTTTCCGAGGCAGATAAAGAAGCGAGCTCAGATGCTTTCTCTAAATTTATCTTTAATTCTTGTAGATAATCAACTGCTGAATTACTCAGATTAAGAGGTAATTGTATTTCACCGGACCATGATGATTTTAACACAGCTAAGGGACCTCTAGCTTCACGACCGTACATAAGCATAAATGGAGATACACCGGTAGTGCAATTTGGAACTTCACGATACGCAAAAAGTAAATAAGGTATGTGCTTGTCCCAATTAACAGGATCTGTGCGAATTACATGATGTAACATTTGTTTAAATACTCTATTCCATTTTTCCACTGAGCCGTTTGATGCTGGGTAACCAGGTGTCGAAAAACGAGGATGAGTTCCTAACCTTTTCTCGAATTTTTGAGTCAACTGTGAGGTAAAATTAGTGCCTTGATCACTACAAATTATTTCTGGAATACCGGTTTTCATAAAAATATCTAAAAGAGCATCACAAGTAGCTTTAGCGGAAAGACTTTTTAAAGGTATGACTTCTGGCCATTTTGAATGATTATCTATCAAACACAAACAATATTTATGTTTCCTTCCTGAAGGCGGTGAAATTTCACCAATAATATCTATATTTACTGTATGAAAGGGATATGGCGCGCGAACAATAGAGTAATCGGAATTTTATCCGATTGTCTTTCCGGACTTTTTAATTGACATCTTTCGCATGTTCTACAATAATTTTCTACATCTTTGGATATGTTCGGCCAATAAAATGAAAGCTTAATTCTTTCTTTAGTTTTACTCATACCTAAATGATTTTCGAACATGGAATCATGAGCTAATTGAAGGACTTTATTTCGATAATTCTCGGGCAAAACTAATTGTTTTATGTTTTCCCCACAAATTTTTTCTTTATGAAATAATAATTCGTCCTGTAAAAAGAAATTATTCTTTCCTAATTTTGCGTCCTTAAAAGAATTTATTAATGTTTGGCAGTTTCTCTGAGCGACCTTAAATTTATTCGATTCCGAATAACTGTTTAGTCTTTCATCATTCTGATTCGCAACTGAGCTATAAAAAAGATTTACATTTGACAGTTCAACGGCGCCAACCTCAAGTTGTTTTTGTTCATGAGTTTCCGGTTTCGTTTCAGGGAAGACTGTTCATTCATTCTCGTCTTCAAATATACGATCCCATACACCTGGTGTAATTAAACATTGAACATTGAGCTTAGCTGTCAACGCGAAAAGAGCTTCTACGCGCGAATATAGAGAACTGTTTGGTTTTTTGTAATAAATGGGAATAGTTGCGAACGTTGCCTCTATGACGCCGCCAAATGCAGAACTTAGAATGATTTTACCTTTACTTTCTATTTTTAAATCAGGAATTAATGTAGTGTTCAAAATTGGTATTTCCGTACCTGAATCTTTTATAGCTTCTACTTGCTTCCCTGCAATGTAAATAGTAATCTTTTCCAAGGAATAAAAATTAAGTTTTCCGTCGAACACTCGCGTTTTTGTAAATGTTTAGAATTTACATTTGTAACAACCGCATTGTCCTTCGGTTTACTTGAAGTGTTAATTTTTGATTTGACCTGAAAATTAGCGTTCTGTTTATTGGACTTCTCAAATTTATTTCGCCTGTTCGGCAATCCTTAGCCAAATGTAAACTTCTACTACACACATAACATTCTCGCGGTTTAAACGAATGTTTCTGTTCATTTACCACTGAATCTTTTCTTAGCGCTGGTGGAATATATTTAGAGTTTTTGTTGCATGAATCATGAAAATTAGTGCGTTTTTCACCTTTTATGCCATCAAAAGATTTACCTTTTGCGATGAAATAAGTGTCGCATTCCTTCGCTAGTTCTTCTGGAAGTAGCCAACTTTTACCTTGTCGAACTGCAACATGGCACGCTAAATCACTATCCAACGTTTGAAAAAGTTTGTCAGAAATTATTAAGTTAAATAAAGACTCAAAATCATTGACGTTTCTACTTTTACAATAATGGATCCAACATGATCTTAAACGAGAGGCGAACTGCAAATGAGTTTCCCCCGTCAACCTTTCAGCTTGGCGAAAACTTTCTAAACATATAATTGGCGATGGTTCATATTCCTTAATGATTAAAGATTTAATTTTTTCATAATCTTTCAAATCATCATCTTTAATATATACTAGAATATTAGAAGATTTATCACCTATCAGTTTAAGTAAAATTTCAGACTTAAACTCATTTGGTACGTTCTTATGCTTAAAAGCCCTTTCTATGGATCTAAAAATAAGTTCCATGCTTCACTCTTTTTAGGTACAGAAATTTATAATGCCTGTACAACTTTCAAAAGCTTGTCTAATGAAAGTGTATTTTCTACGTTATTACTAGATTCATTGCTACTTTCGATTTGCATTAAACGCAATTTCACAATTTCTTCTGACTTTTTCCTTTCTTCAACCGTAGTGTTAAGAAATTCAATAACAAAATCTTTATCTTTCAAATATTCTTTAGAACTTAAAAGCTTATCTTTTAATTCTACAACTTTCAAACTAGAATCGCCTTCTTCACCGAGTTTCTTCAACACCGAAATCAAATCACTTTTAACTACTCCCTGAAACATATTTAGAAGAAATTTTCCTTAAAGTTACAAAAAAAATTTCTCACCTTTTCTCAAAATCCAGTCGGCTTCGTTCGCTCTGGTTCTCGAAAGAGAGCGTGTTGTAATGACCTCACGGATGAATAAGACACCATAAGGAAAACGAAACAAACATTTATTAAAAATTAACGATCAATGAATAATGGTAAAAAATTTAACGTTCAAAGAATAATGGTAAACTCGGAGCACTATCTCGTTCCCACAACATAGTTAATCTACCACCTGCCTCCTCTGAGGCTAACATGCAACTGTCGTCTCTCACACTTGCTGGGCTCTGCCAGGCAGCTGATTGGCTCACTGCAGCCAGATACATGACACAGTACTTAAAAATTCGTTAAACACAGTTCTAAAGCATATAATAATAACACATTAAATAGCATTAAATGATTCACCTGGGGAACCAAATACTTGCCTTGAACTAAAAAGCATCAGCTTTGTATAAAAACTTTATTGCTATTCTAAAAGATGAAATATTTAAGAGAAAAATTGCCTGCAGCGCAGTGCGGCTAAGAACGCTATTCTGCTGGAGTATAAACATGAACAAATGTTGCCATTCACGCAAACTTAATAGCAAAAATAAAGCACGTTGCCAGTAACAAAATTATTGTAAAAATCATAACATAAAATTAAACAGTGAGAAAATGAAATATACAAAGAAAAAAAGGAATGCAAATATTAAATATACATCCAACACTGAGTTTATTGATGACGTGACTTAATTGATATGATTATATTTTCCAGTGAGTGAAGAATAACTGACGTTATGAATCATGAACTGTAAGACATTTAGTGTGAACAGTTTTTTAGCTAAAATGCTAAGCTTTTGTGTTTTTTCTCTAACGTTATGTAGTATGTTTAATGATTTAGCCAGGGTTTGCTAGAGTATTATGTTTAATTTTAAATGATTGATTTGTATTGTCTTGTTTATATGATAACTGCTTATATGATTATGATTATGTGAATGATTTAAGTTTGAAAAATTAATTGAATGTTACATCTTTTAAATGAATAAGATTACTGAATTTATGTTAAAGTAACTTTAATTTAAAATGATAAGAATTGGTTAATTAAGTTCGAAAATTTCATGAATGTTATTTTATTTTGCTTCAAGAAATGTTTATATGTGTAGATTTGACAGGTCATTGAAAGACGCAATCAAATATTCTAGAAGGGAGGTGTAATGCCGTGATGACCAAGCATGCGCAGTTTAGCCGAACGGCCTGCAACGCTTCTCTCTCATGTGACTTACTAGAGAAGAGTAGTTGGTTAGTAGCGAAATAACAAAGGTAACCCGCTGTATGCCAGCGTGATGATAAACGTGGTTTTATTTTGGTGTTAATCGTTTGTTCTTATTTTGTTCGTGTGTTAATAAAGTTTTTGTGCCGTTAAAATGACTGGTTTATGTAATGCCCACATTTAGTGCACGTTAAGGAAACGCATATCCATAACTCGCCCAAAAAGCAGAATATGACAACCTGAAAAAATAGAAATTTATATTTAGAGCGTAAAATTATGTATGTGCAACAGCAAAATCAGTTTAAAATATTTAAATAACAAGGAAAATATTTATGTAAATGCAACAGTGTACTCAATCACTGCAAAACAGACGCAAACGTATCATTTTATCCTCCGTTTTGAACCTATGTGCTCATAAACGCATTAGTGTATTTTATGTCTATATATGACCACCAGAGTATACTCCGTACGTATATTAGAGTATCATCAAGATTAATGTTTAATTATTAGTGTAGAATGTTTATGTAAACGCTACAATGTAAAATATATGTTTTGTATTTGTATAGCTGACATATCCGCGCATTACAGACACCTGGGTAATTTATGCTTTTAATTGTGCATCAGGGTGGAATTTATATTTTTCAGAGTAAAATCAGTATGAAATATCTAAATATCAGTTTAAAATGTTTAACTATCGATGTAAATATATCAGTGCAAAATTTCCAACTATCGGGGTGCTTCAATATAATAGCATTATAAGCGTACAATATCAGTGTAACTGCATCTTGTATCTTATATGAAACTGTTTTTTTATACCTTGCCCTGTTATGAAAGAGAAGTGGCGCTGCGATCACGAAAGATGGAGGCAGTGTCTAAACATAGCTCCGAAATTTTTTAAATAAGTGTTTTAGTAAACGTTTCCAACTCTCTGAAAAAGTTTAATGTACTTTTCCTATGCAATGTCTCATTCATCAAATTGAAAAAGGAAACTTTGCTTCTTCGAAACTTCAGGTGTTTTGTTAGCTGTTCACTATCAACACGAGAAATCCAAAAGAGGCCCTGACACGGAATATTCAGATAAGTAACATTTTGTTCTCTATACAATATCTGTTGCTCTATCACTAGAGTGCCATTAAATTTCTTTATTTATTATTTTTCATAAGATTCTAGCATTATGCAATAGTTGGTAATAGTAGCAGGTCATGTGATTCTTTTCTTCGTAACTATCCCGTAGAGACGCCACATTCCTTATCAGTAGTCCGTTCTTATCAGCAACTCACACCCTTCGGAGCCCCCTGCCCCTTTTCGTGCCTAGGAATTTCTTGAGAGGGAAAAATGGGAATCTCTTGACCATCGATGATTTGTAACTAAGATCCCCGACTTTTTTTTTTTTTTTTTCAGGTCTCATACTTAGAATTATGAGCAAATAAAAATACAGTGTGACGGAATTTGTTAAACTTGTATTATAATAAATTAAAACGGTTAAAATAATAAATTAATTTTATATTTAACAAATATTTAAGAAAAATAAACTGTATAATTTATTTTTGCTGAAATGCTCTCACACTGTGTATGGATTTATGATTTTGTCAATTACTGTTTTTCTGAAATATACATGAATTTTTTGGGAACGGTAATATTTAATGTTGAGGTTTGCAGACATATGCTACGACAAACGCTGAGAGTTTACGGAAGTTAGCGGGTCTCACGTGACCGATGGCAACACTAAGAGGTTACCGTAATTTGCGCCAAAATTGAAAAATGAAGCCAAATGTAATTTTTCGAAGTAAGCAATACAGGTTTTCGCCATTTTGCTTTAGTGCTGTAGAAGTAACGAGAAATTGTGTACCCGTATGTATTCGTTACTCGGTGAACCAGTACTCGTTACTATCGTATCGTTACTCGTTACTTTCGGTAAAATCGATCGGTTATCCGTATCCTGAGCCTATTTTATCGAACTACGGCCCTAAAAAGGGCTTTGAAACGTCGCATTGCATTGAATCATGTGAGCTATTCTAACCCGAGGGAACTGGGTAGTGCTGCGGTAAGGAGTTTTGCGTCGCATTTTTGGGGTAGAAATAATTCACTTTATTTTGGCTATTATTTTTTGGTGCACTGGATTCATTATTAATATTTCTATTGCTGTCAGAGCTTAGTTTCTAAAGTCAGAAGGGCCTACGGAAGGCCGTCAGGAAAACAGGAAAAAATAAAATAAAAAATAAAGAAAGAAAGGAAATGAATATTACAATAATAACATTAATTAGTAATTAAAATAAAAAAATTACTTATTAGAAAACTTAATAATTAAAATAATAAAAAATAGTGATTAAAATAATGAATAATTAAAGTAACATAATAATTAGCAACTGAAATATAAAATTTAATAAAAATGTAAAAAAAAATAAAAATTAAAATAATTTTTAAATTTATGATGACTAATTAAATAATAAAGTAAAATACCAGATCTTGTCTTATTGGCTTAGTATCGTTTCGTCCTTTCTCATTTCATCCCCAGCTCGAAAAAGTGTTATTTCGTTCGCTGCCTTCCCCCCCACCAATTCCCTCTTTTCCGTTTCATCCGCTGTTTGAAAAATAGGTGTTTACTTTACGATAAGGCAAACGTCTGTTTACTTCAATTAAAATGGTTTAGAAGAGATGACTGTTTCTACTCGACTTAGCTTTTGATTTTTTAATAATATTAAATATTTTATGCAGACACATTATGTTTAGCAGAATAATGAATTTCAGACGTGTTCAAAAGGTGTGTATCTGAATATAATAACATTTTTGTTATATAGTATCCATTTTTTTAATTTCACACATTTCTAAAGCAACAGAAGTAAGGTATCACTATTTTGGCACACACATCAAAAATATGTATAATTAAGATTAATGTTACATTCCTTATTAAAAGTAATGCAACCATTCATGCTTCTAGAGGATTTTACATGTGGTGGTCTTAAAAAGATGATGTTCACTACCAATGTTTGTTTATGTTCCCAAAAATAGAGATCTCTTAAAAGGTGACCTCTTAAATAATGTCGTAAATAGATGATTTGCTATAATTATTTTCCAATAGATAATAGAATTAATGTAATTTAATGTCAATAAAAGCAAGTTAAAATACGGTGCAACAAAAATACAGAAGTATATTAAATGATGAAAATATTCATATTTTGTCAATGTCAAATATAAAAAAGAATTAATTTTGGACAAATTATGAAATCTAACTTTTAATGTCGTCTTCTGGTTTCTACATTTATATCTGGCAAAGTTTCATACTCGGTATGAAAAAATAAAAATACAAGAAGTTTGAGTCCCGTAGGACAAAGATTGACCGGGAAATTTAGTTTCAAAATTTGCAATGTTTGATGCCATTTGTAACTTGCCTTCGGGTATCGCTTAATTGAGTTAGAATAATTCGAGGAAATAAGTTTAAATGAAGTGCAAAAAAATAAGCATAATTTAAATAGTCATAGAAGGAAGTCATGCGGAATCCATATCAAATTTTCACTTTTTCATAATGACCATAAATCTTTCCCAAATACAAATACAGAAACTGGGAAACCGCATTAAAGATTAGCTTGCGTTATTTGTCCGTTATTCGTTATTTCGTTTGCTGCTTCCCCCATTCCCTTCATCAGAACCGCTAATGACGAAAAGGTGAAATTTCCCCGATTCATCCCCTCTCCAAAAACTCCTTGTTGAGACTGTTATTTGTTGAGACAAGGAATGCTATATTATAAATATCAACTTGCTTTTTACACTTAACAATAAAATCAATAAAAACATTCGCTAATGTATAGGTTAAGTACGAATAAGAACTTAAAAGAAATTTAGAAATCTATAAAAGGTAAGGAAAGTTTTATGTTACTTTATTAGAGATAATAGTGAAGCACTAAATATTTCAATGTGTTATTTCATAATGCTATGAGTATACCTTTATTCATTTAAGAAATGGCCCACCAGCGGTCGAGCGGTAAAATCGCTGAACACTGGTAGTTCCGACCTGAGTTCGATCTCAGGCAAACGGGTTGGCTTCATAAGCGTTTCGTGGTTTTTTTCCCTTACCAGCTTACAATCCAGCTTACCACGTACAGTACGAGCCAGCTTTCCTAAGAAAGTGCTCTACGACGGCATTTTTTCTTTTAGGCACATAGCCCCAGTGTGTTTTGTCATAATCAAATAAACCAAATCATTTAAGAAATATATCAGTTGATCACTGATCAGTGTACATCTGCTGTTTGCTTATACGTAAAAACACTTTGTAAAGACGTTTCCACTATTTTGCTAATAATCCTGGAAGGCTCATAAAATCCGAAATTATGTTACACTAACATCCGAAATTATGTTACACTAGTTAACAGAGAACTTAAGTCTGCTTAATACAACAAAAATCTGCTTGACTTGCTTCCGTGTCTTTGGGAAACGTAAGTATATGCAGAAATAAATATTAAAATCTATCACGTATATTTGTAAGGAAGTAAAGCATACTGTTTTGGTTCACGATAATGATAAATATGCATCATGTTACGACAGTTTTAAAAGATCACAAATTACTATACATATGCTAGACTTCTAACAAAATTTCTGTTACAATATGAATATGCATTTATTATTATATGAGTCGTAAAATGGCCCACAAGCGGCCGAGCGGTAAAGTCGCTGAACACTGGTAGTTCGGTACGAGGTTCGAATCCCGCGAACGGTCCGGCTACATGGGTGTTTTCGTGGTTTTCCTCATGTGTAACGTGTATACGAGCCAGTTTCCCTTAGAAAGTCCTCCACGAAGGCATCCCCCCTTAGGCAGATAGCCATAGTGTGCCTTGCCATAATTAAATACACCAATACACACATGAGTCGTAAAATTCAGTATTCTTCATTTTTAGATTCTAGGTATATGAAAAAAAAATTTTTTTAATTTTCGTTTTTTTATTAAAAATTAATTCACTTTATAGCTTTTCTTCAATTTATTATAAAGCAATATGAGTTTAAATTTTGATTTATATATAATATGATATAAATTCATCATTCATTAATAATATTTTATGTATAACAAAAAATTATCATTAATGTTCCAAATTTTAATTTTTTTTAATTATTTGTCTTACATTTGTTGTATATTTGTTGAATGTATAGCTAAATATTTCAATTATACACAATAAAGGTTATGCAGAAAACAATTCAGCTGGCATGATAGCTAATTGCGAAAGAAAAAATTAGAGTCTTATTGCTCTTAACTCTTAGTACAAGCAGCCATTTTTAAATTGATGTTAAAATAAATTTATTCTATGGTCTATTAGAAAATAACTATACTGAATCATTTATTGACGACTTCTAAGAGGTCGCTTTCTGAAAGAAACCTGTATTTTTGAGAACATAAACATACGTTGATATTGAACATCACTTTTTTAAGATGCCAGAGCAAATGCACAGAGCTCCAAAAATCCTATAAAAGCATAGACGGTCACGTTTTAAAAGGCTGACTACTTTTAATAAAGCCTGTATATTAATGTTCATTATACATTTCTCCCATTTTTACTTTCTTTTAAAACAGCGATGCTGTGGTTCAATTGCTTTAGAACTACGTGAAACAAATAAAATGCGCCCTATGTTATAAAAACCTAATTATATTTAGATACACAACTTTTGAACATGTTTGAAATCTATTATTCTAATCAGAATACTTTGTCTACAGAAAACATTGAATCAATATTAGAAATCAAAAGCTAAGTGAGATTAAAGTAGGAAGAGTCATATCGTCTAACCCATTTTAATTGAAGTAAACAGGTGCTTACTTTATCGTAAAGTGAACACCCGTTTTTCAAACAGCGAATGAAAAGAAAAAAAGAGCCCACCAGAGCTCGAGCGGTAAAATCGCTGAGTACTAATAGTTCGGTCCGGGGTTCAATTCCCGGCTAACGGCTAGCTGCACGGGCGTTTTCATTATTATTCCCGTGTGTAACTTGCATATGAGTCAGTTCCCTTTAAAAAATCCTACACGAAGGCCTCCCTCGCCGTAAGCAATAGCCTAGTGTGCTTTGCTGTAACCGAATAAACCAAAACTGAAAAAAAAAAAGGGAGGGGGGAATTGGTGGTGGAAGGCAGCTACGGAACGTCGTTTTAGAAGAATGGGCTACATAACCAAATTTCTATCTATACTCTGGTAAACAGTACATTATTTGCTCAACAAAAGCCTAAATTTATCTAATGCTCGGCTTAGTTCTTAAGTTGTAATTTTAGCCACAGGCCCCAAACAAGACGATGTCTGGTATTTTATTTCATTACTTAGTTATTCATCATTAATTTAAGAATTAATTAAATTTTCATTTGTCTTTAAATTTTTATTGAATTATAATAATAATCATTTAATATTCTAGTTGCTAATTATTTTATTATTGTAATAGTTATTTTATTATTTATTTATTTATTTATCTTTCCTGATGGCCTTCTATAGAGCTCCAGCACTTCTAATTTTAAAAATTAAGTCCTGACTACAACCAATGATTGCGAAAATAAAAGTCAAGTATCTTATTTAGTGATAATTCGCCTTACTTGGCTTTTATTTTATATTTATATATATGTGTGTGTACTTTACATTTAATTATAAGGACATATATATATGTACTTTACATTTAATTATAATTTATCTGATATATATATACATATTTACGTTTGGTAGTATTACCGATTGCAATAAAAAGGGAGGTGCACATCTAGATGTTATAACGGACCCATATACAAAATTTCAACATTCTATAACTAACCGTTTTTGAGTTATGCAAAATGCATACATACGTACTTACACATCACGAAAAAAATCCCTTTCAAGTATCAACTTAAAGTCATAATCATTAGTCATAAGTATCAGCTTAGAGTAAATGGGATTACATTTAACAATAATTTTTTTGAAAAAAAAAAGAGAGAGAGTCCTTCATTGTGTTCGTACGTACAGGCGTAAGCCAAAAAATAATTCACATGGATTCCGTAATCATCGAAAACGGATATTTCCGTTAAAATATGATACCCAAAAGTTTTCTCGATTACAATAATTACTACCATTTTATTTGATACAAGGAAGTAAAGAACCTATATTAACCTACATATTCTTATATAAACAATACCTAAGTGCAGTATATAAATATTTCAAATCAATAAAATCTGACTATGGCACGCTCAAGGAAAAAAAAAAAGAAAAAAAGATGAATCATCTAAATTTTCAAATTACAAACATAAATAGCAATAGTAAAAAGCAAATACAAAATAACGCTTCACGCTATCAAAATTGCTCATTTTCTTAAATATCAACAACTAAATAGTATTTCAACTAAAACACATAATGTAAACAAGAGTTTGCCCGATGCCCAAAAAAATTCTAAATTATCTATGAAAAATATGAGCGCATAGTGACGCAACCGTATCATTCGTATTCGAACAGCAACCGCATCATTCGCATTCGCATAGAAACCGCATCATTCGTATTCGCATAGAAACCGCATCATTCGTATTCGTATAGCAACCGCATCATTTGTCTCGAACAAACCGCATCGTACGACAGATGCGAGTAACGAAATGAATTTGTGAGTACCGAATCGGTACTTCGAGTCAACCGATGTACCCGTTACTCAGTAACGAATACACGCGGTTTGCTCCAGCTCTATTTTGCTTGCACGTGCTGCTGTGGGAGCAAGGTACGTAGTATTCAAGGTTAGTGCTGTAGAAGTAACGAGAAATTGTGTACCCGTATGTATTCGTTACTCGGTGAACCAGTACTCGTTACTATCGTATCGTTACTCGTTACTTTCGGTAAAATCGATCGGTTATCCGTATCCTGAGCCTATTTTATCGGTCTACGGCCCTAAAAACGGCCTTGAAACCTCGCATTGTATTGAATCACGTGAGCTATTCTACCCCGCGGGAACTGGGTAGTGCTGCGATAAGGAGTTTTGCGTCGCATTTTTGGGGTAGAAATAATTCACTTTATTTTGGCTATTATTTTTTGGTGCACTGGATTCATTATTAATTTTTCTATTGCTGTCAGGGCTTAGTTTCTAAAGTCAGAAGGGCCTACGGAAGGCCGTCAGGAAAACAGGAAAAAATAAAATAAAAAATAAAGAAAGAAAGGAAATAAATATTACAATAATAACATTAATTAGTAATTAAAATAACAAAAAAATTACTTATTAAAAAACTTAATAATTAAAATAATAAAAAATAGTGATTAAAATAATGAATAATTAAAGTAACATAATAATTAGCAACTGAAATATAAAATACTTATAAGTACAATTTAATAAAAATGTAAAAACAAATAAAAATTAAATTTTTTTTAAATTTATGATGACTAATTAAATAATAAAGTAAAATACCAGATCTTGTCTTATTGGCTTAGTATCGTTTCGTCCTTTCTCATTTCATCCCCAGCTCGAAAAAGTGTTATTTCGTTCGCTGCCTTCCCCCACCAATTTCCTCTTTCCCGTTTCATCCGCTGTTTGAAAAATAGGTGTTTACTTTACGATAAGGCGAACGTCTGTTTACTTCAATTAAAATGGTTTAGAAGAGATGACTGTTTCTACTTCGACTTAGCTTTTGATTTTTTAATATTATTTAATATTTTATGCAGACAAATTATGTTGAGCGGAATAATGAATTTCAGACGTGTTCAAAAGGTGTGTATCTGAATATAATAACATTTTTGTTGTATAGTATCCATTTTTTTTTAACTTCACACATTTCTAAAGCAAAAGAAGTACGTTATCACTATTTTGGCACACACATCAAAAACATGTATAATTAAGATTAATGTTACATTCCTTATTAAAAGTAATGGGTCCTCATTAAATGCAACCATTCACGCTTTTAGAGGATTTTACATGTGGTGGTCTTAAAAAGATGATGTTCACTACCAATGTTTGTTTATGTTCCCAAAAATAGAGATCTCTTAAAAGGTGACCTCTTAGAGATGTCGTAAATAGATGATTTGCTATAATTATTTTCCGATAGATAATGGAATTAATGTAATTTAATGTCAATAACTCGAGGAAGCAAGTTTAAATACGGTGCAACAAAAATACAGAAGTATTTTAAATGACGAAAATATTCATATTTTGTCAATGTCAAATTAAAAAAAGAATTAATTTTGGGCAAATTATGAAATCTAACTTTTAATGTCGTCTTCTGGTTTCTCTATTTATATCTGGCAAAGTTTTATACTTGTTATGAAAAAATAAAAATACAAGAAGTTTGAGTCTCGTAGGACAAAGTTTGAGCTATTTTGATAGTACAAGAAGTTTGAGTACAAGAAGTACAAGAAGTTTGAGTCCCGTAGGACCGGGAAATTTAGTTTCAAAATTTGCAATATTTGATGCCATTTGCAACTTGCCTTCGGGTATCGCTTAATTGAGTTAGAATAATTCGCTTAATTGAGTTAGAATAATTTAAACTACAAATAAGTTTAAATGAAGTGCAGAAAAAATAAGCATAATTTAAATAGTCATAGAAGGAAGTCATGCGGAATCCATATCAAATTTTCACTTTTTCATAATGACCATAAAACTGTCCCAAATACAAATACAGAAACTGGGAGACCGCATTAAAGATTAGCTTGCGTTATTTGTCCGTTATTCGTTATTTCGTTTGCTGCTTCCCCCATTCCCTTCATCAGAACCGCTAATGACGAAAAGGTGAAATTTCCCCGATTCATCCCCTCTCCAAAAACTCCTTGTTGAGACTGTTATTTGTTGAGACAAGGAATGCTATATTATAAATATCAACTTGCTTTTTACACTTAACAATAAAATCAATAAAAACATTCGCTAATGTATAGGTTAAGTACGAATAAGAACTTAAAAGAAATTTAGAAATCTATAAAAGGTAAGGAAAGTTTTATGTTACTTTATTAGAGATAATAGTGAAGCACTAAATATTTCAATGTGTTATTTCATAATGCTATGAGTATACCTTTATTCATTTAAGAAATGGCCCACCAGCGGTCGAGCGGTAAAATCGCTGAACACTGGTAGTTCCGACCTGAGTTCGATCTCAGGCAAACGGGTTGGCTTCATAAGCGTTTCGTGGTTTTTTTCCCGTACCAGCTTACAAGCCAGCTTACCACGTACCATACGAGCCAGCTTTCCTAAGAAAGTGCTCTACGAAGGCATTTTTCCATTTAGGCACAGTGTGTTTTCCCCAGTGTGTTTTGTCATAATCAACTAAACCAAATCATTTAAGAAATATATCAGTTGATCACTGCTCAGTGTACATCTGCTGTTTGCTTATAAAAACACTTTGTAAAGACCACTATTTTGCTAATAATTCTGGAAGGCTCATAGAATCCGAAATTATGTTACACTAACATCCAAAATTATGTTACACTAGCTAACAGAGAACTTAAGTCTGCTTAATACAACAAAAATCTGCTTGACTTGCTTTCGTGTCTTTGGGAAACGTAAGTATATGCAGAAATAAATATTAAAATCTATCACGTATATTTGTAAGGATGTAAAGCATACTGTTTTGGTTCACGATAATGATAAATATGCATCATGTTACGACAGTTTTAAAAGATCACAAATAACTATACATATGCTAGACTTCTAACAAAATTTCTGTTACAATATGAATATGCATTTATTATTATATGAGTCGTAAAACGGCCCACCAGCGGCCGAGCGGTAAAGTCGCTGAACACTGGTAGTTCGGTCCGAGGTTCGAATCCCGCGAACGGTCCGGCTACATGGGTGTTTTCGTGGTTTTCCTCATGTGTAACGTGTATACGAGCCAGTTTACCTTAGAAAGTCCTCCACGAAGGCATCCCCCCTTAGGCAGATAGCCATAGTGTGCCTTGCCATAATTAAATACACCCATACACACATGAGTCGTAAAATTCAGTATTCGTCATTTTTAGATTCTAGATATATGAAATTTTTTTTTTTTTTTAATTTTCGTTTTGTTTTTAAAAATTAATTCACTTTATAGCTTTTCTTCAATTTATTATAAAGGAATAGGAGTTTAAATTTTGATTTATATATAATATGATATAAATTCATCATTCATTAATAATATTTTTTGTATAACAAAAAATTATCATTAATGTTCCAAATTTTAATTTTTTTAATTATTTGTCTTACATTTGTTGTATATTTGTTGAATGCATAGCTAAATATTTCAATTATACACAATAAAGGTTATGCAGAAAACAATTCAGCTGGCATGATAGCTAATTGCGAAAGAAAAAATTAGAGTCTTATTGCTCTTAACTCTTAGTACAAGCAGCCATTTTTAAATTGATGTTAAAATAAATTTATTCTATGGTCTATTAGAAAATAACTATACTGAATCATTTATTGACGACTTCTAAGAGGTCGCTTTCTGAAAGAAACCTGTATTTTTGAGAACATAAACATACGTTGATATTGAACATCACTTTTTTAAGATGCCAGAGCAAATGCACAGAGCTCCAAAAATCCTATAAAAGCATAGACGGTCACGTTTTAAAAGGCTGACTACTTTTAATAAAGCCTGTATATTAATGTTCATTATACATTTCTCACATTTTTACTTTCTTTCAAAACAGCGATGCTGTGGTTCAATTGCTTTAGAACTATGTGAAACTAATAAAATGTGCCCTATGTTATAAAAACCTAATTATATTCAGATACACAACCTTTGAACATGTTTGAAATCTATTATTCTAATCAGAATACTTTGTCTACAGAAACCATTGAATCATTATTAGAAATCAAAAGCTAAGTGAGATTAAAGTAGGAAGAGTCATATCGTCTAACCCATTTTAATTGAAGTAAACAGGTGCTTACTTTATCGTAAAGTGAACACCCGTTTTTCAAACAGCGAATGAAAAAAAAAAAAGAGCCCACCAGAGCTTGAGCGGTAAAGTCGCTGAGCACTAACAGTTCGGTCCGTGTTTCAATTCCCGGCTAACGGCTAGCTGCGCGGGCGTTTTCATTGTTATTCCCGTGTGTAACTTGCATATGAGTCAGTTCCCTTTAAAAAATCCTACACGAAGGCCTCCCTCCCCGTAGGCAATATAGCCTAGTGTGCTTTGCTGTAACCGAATAAACCGAAACTGGAAAAAAAAAAAAAGGAATTGGTGGTGGGAGGTAGCTACGAAACGTCGTTTTAGAAGAATGGGCTACATAACCAAATTTCTATCTATACTCTGGTAAACAGTACATTATTTGCTCATCAAAAGCCTAAATTTATCTAATGCTCGGCTTAGTTCTTAAATTGTAATTTTAGCTACAGCCCCCAAACAAGACGATGTCTGGTATTTTATTTCATTACTTAGTTATTCATCATTAATTTAAGAATTAATTAAATTTTCATTTGTCTTTAAATTTTTATTGAATTATAATAATAATCATTTAATATTCTAGTTGCTAATTATTTTATTATTGTAATAGTTATTTTATTATTTATTTATTTATTTATCTTTCCTGATGGCCTTCTATAGAGCTCCAGCACTTCTAATTTCAAAAATTAAGTCCTGACTACAACCAATGATTGCAAAAATAAAAGTCAAGTAACTTATTTAGTGATAATTAAATAAAATAAAAGCCAAGGCTTTTATTTTCGCCTTACTTGGCTTTTATTTTATATTTATATATATGTGTGTGTACTTTACATTTAATTATAAGGACATATATATATGTACTTTACAATTAATTATAATTTATTTGATATATATATATACATATTTACGTTTGGTAGTATTACCGATTGCAATAAAAAGGGACGTGCACATCTAGATGTTATAACGGACCCATATACAAAATTTCAACGTTCTATAACTAACCGTTTTTGAGTTATGCAAAATGCATACATACGTACTTACACATCACGAAAAAAATCCCTTTCAAGTATCAACTTAGGGTCATAATCATTAGTCATAAGTATCAGCTTAGAGTAAATGGGATTACATTTAACAATAAGTTTTTTGAAAAAAAAAAGAGAGAGAGAGAGTCTTTCATTGTGTTCGTACGTACAGGCGTCAGCCCAAAAAATAATTCACATGGATTCCGTAATCGTCAAAAACGGATATTTCCGTTAAAATATGATACCCAAAAGTTTTCTCGATTACAATAATTACTGCCATTTTATTTTATACAAGGAAGTAAAGAACCTATATTAACCTACATATTCTTATATAAACAATACCTAAGTACAGTATATAAATATTTCAAATCAATAAAATCTGACAATGGCACGCTCAAGGGAAAAAAAAAAAAAAAAAAAAGATGAATCATCTAAATTTTCAAATTACAAACATAAATAGCAATAGTAAAAAGCAAATACAAAATAACACTTCACGCTATCAAAATTGCTCATTTTCTTAAATATCAACAACTAAATAGTATTTCAACTAAAGCACATAATGTAAACAAGAGTTTGCCCGATGCCCAAAAAAATTCAAAATTATCTATGAAAAATATGAGCGCATTGTGACGCAACTGTATCATTCGTATTCGAACAGCAACCGCATGATTCGTATTCGCATAGAAACCGCATCATTCGTACTCGAACAAACCACATCGTACGACAGATGCGAGTAACGAAGAGATGCGAGTAACGAAATGAATTTGTGAGTACCGAATCGGTACTTCGAGTCAACCGATGTACCCGTTACTCAGTAACGAATACACGAGGTTTGCTCCAGCTCTATTCAAGGTTCGTAGTATTAGTGCTGATATTTTGTGTTTTAATTATCTTATTTTAGTTATGTGTTTGTCTAAGCAATCTGAAAAGATGAAAATACTCATAATCGGGGATTCTATGATTAAATATTTACAAGAATATTTGTCTGCGAATTTACCTGATTACGAAGTTGATTTTCGTTGCTTTCCAGGAGCTAGGATTGAAAGGTTGACACGTGAGATTGCCTTTATGAACAACCATTTTCATTTAGTTTTGGTGCACGTTGGTACCAATAATTCAAATGACGATTTAGATGAAATTCGTCGTAAATATGGTTGTCTATATAAGGGAATTGAACGATTAAACCCGAAGGTCATTCTGTTTTCAGGTGTTCTCCCACGATGCCCGGATTTATATCGAGATTGTAACACGTATCACCTACAAGAATTTAATAGGAAGATACTAAACATAAATTCAAGATTTCTCGCAACATACGAAGGTAAAGACGGGGTTTTCTTTTGCAGCTCTTTTGACTATTCTTGGAGTACTTGTTTATCCAGAGACGGTTTACACCTAAATCGGAGAGGTAATCAGCAGCTGGGGAAAATTTTTGTAAAAGATATCAGAAGAAGTTTGACTGTTGCAGAGGTAAGTGCACCATTTTGTTCTACATCCCTTAGCAGTCCTTTAGCATTAAGCAGTATTCCTTCTGTTCTGAGTACTCATTTGGGTAGTAATCTTGGTGCTTCTGTTTCCAAACCACTCTTTTCAGAGGTTGTGAAACGTTCTTTAGTTTCCAGTGTTCGGGTTTGTAATTCTAGAGATTTTTTGTGCTATGTTTCTTCTTCTAAACCGCTTTATTCAGATGTTTTAAAGCATGATTGTTTTACTAGCTCTGTCCACCTCCTAAGCCACTTTACTCAGATGTTTTAAAACATGGATTTTCTAGTATGATTTTGGATAGCAGTTCCAGTGTTTTGGATGTATGGGATTTTCCAGTTCTCGAATGTACTGTCCACACTACATCAGGTGTTTTAAATTCTACTGGATCTCAACTTCCTGATACTGCAGCTATTTCTGAACTTCCGCCCACCAGCAACCGAGCGGTAAAGTCGCTGAACACTGGTAGTTCGGTCCGAGGTTCGAATCCCGCGAACGGGCCGACTGCATGGGTGTTTTCATGGTTTTCCCCATGTGTAACGTGTATACAAGCCAGTTTCCGTTAGAAAGTCCTCCATGAAGGCCCCCTTAGGTAGATAGCCCTAGTGTGCTTTGCCATAATTAAATACACACACCACCGTTTCTGAACTTCCTGGAAATTCAGTGTCTAATTCTCAACCTGCAGGCTCTTCGGATTTCAATTCATCATCATCTCATCTTGGTATCAGTTTCAATTCTTGTACTTCCATGTCGAATTTTCCAGTTTTTAAGGGTTCATTTGTTTGCTCTGATTCAGATTTGCAGAAGGCTACTACATCTGTATCTAAATTTTCTTTTATGTCGTTAGTCACTTCTCAGCCTACTGGCTTTTGCGGCTCTGTTTCATCTACTCAGCTTGTCACCAATTCCAATACTTGCCCATCAGTTGTTGGTTGTGCAAATTTTAATTCTTACCATCCATATTACCTCTGTTAACCCAAATATAAAGACTATAATTTGTCCATGTTGTAAGAAAGATTTCTCTTGTAAAGAAACTTTATCGAGACACAAACGTAACTGTAAAATTTTAAATAAGGATAATCTATATACTACCATAAAGAATGATGAAATAGAAAATAAATATCCAAGAACGTGCGAGGTATGCATGAAGTCATATGCTTCAAGACGGTCATTTTTTAATCATAAAAAAAGGTGTAAATCTGTGTCTTCTGAAATTGATTCAAAATCATATATTTGTGACAACTGTGAGATAGACTGTAAAACCTGCAGTAACCTTTTCCATCATAAGAAGTTTTGCTGTTCTAAAAGTAATTTAAATATTCGTAAACCGTGTATTTTTCCTGATTGCAAGGCATCCTTCCGGTTTATTAGTGATCATAATAAACATTTGGCTGAATTTCACAATTGTGAGATGGATGTGAAGGAGCTTACATTTTCATCAATGGTGGAGTTTCAGCTGTGGTTAGAATGTCATTCTAAGGAAACATTCAGTTCTTTTAAGAAGTGTTCTGGGAGTAAACATAAAGTTAATAAAGCATACCATTATTATTGCTGTCACTTCAATGTAACACAAAAAAAACCAGTGCCAATTTCAAGTAGAAAAAATCTTAAATGTTCTTTACCATTAGGCTTCAGATGTCCATCCAGAATTTTAGTTTCTGAGGAACAAGATCTTGCGACAGCTATTTTTTATTCAGGTCACAATCATGAGCTGTCGTTTGAAAATACCAAATTTCAACAGCTTAGTCAGAATTGTCGTGATCAAATTCAAGAATTTATCTGAGATGGAAGTGGATCACGTGATAATAGAGAGAGCTTAAGTATTAAAGATAATTTTGTAACACGTAGGACTATAAATTACTATGTAAAGCGTGTAATGATTTCTTCTCTTAGTGATGATTCACTTTCTGTTGATGCCATGGTTGACAAACTTAGGCAGGAATCGTATGACCCTATTCTTATTTACAAACCTCAAGGAAAACCAACATTGTATGGTCCAAAAGGCCTTGACACACTGTCTTTTGCACTAGGATTGCAGACAAAGGAGCAAAAAGAAATTATGATTAAAGGTTGTAGCAGGATTTTATGTATAGATTCTACTCACAAAACAAATCAGTATGATTTTTATTTGCTAAATTTAATTGTCCCAGATGAATTTGGTAGTGGTTACCCCGTAGCACATTTTATTTCAAATCAGTTGGATCAGGATACGATGTACAATTTTTTTTCTTAGTATCAAATGTGTAATACCTGAGCTTAATATTAATTGTTTAATGACAAATGATGATAAAACTACACATCCTGCATTTGAAAAAGCGGTTGATCTTTTTACATTACGGTAACTGGTAGTTTGGCGACATTTTGGAGGTGATAAAGGTTACTACCTGGGACTTTGGTAATAATGTGAGCAGTACTGAGTTCCGATTACGCATTATTTTGTGGGGGGGAAATGAGAGATCATGGGATATGTCATGTGATATTAATGGACGAATTACGGTTCTTTAATCGGAAAAGGGGGGAAATCGGGAAAAAATCTGGAAATTTTGTATTTGGCTTTATTCTGTGTTGTGTGAAATAGTGTTTGTGAATTTTTGGATCCCATGGCCGTAAGTAAAGTGAATTCGAAATGGGTATTTAGTGGTATTGAAAAGGATAGTAAGAAATGTTTTTTAAGGTTGTGTGAGAGAGAAATAAACATGTTTTATTATGTTATTTATTTTACCTGGTATCTTGCTTTGAAAGATAAGTATGATTTTAAAGATTCTGAAAGAGAATGAAGAAAAGTGTATCCGCCACGTAATGAAAATTCTGAAGGAGATTAGGTAAGTTAGTATTTTTAATTATTTTTATGCATTGTTGGAAATGTAAGGTGGAAAGGAATTTGGTATTATTGGGAAAATTGTTATTAGCAATGATTTAGTTTAAAGTAATTAGGATTGTAAGGTAATTTTTATTAATTGAATGTATGTGCTCATGTATATTTTAAGTGGTGTTTTTGAATTTAATTATATTTTAATGAAAGGATAGTTATTTTGTGAATTTTATACTTGTAGGAATTTGGTGTATGTTTAAGTTGAAATAAATGTGCATGGAAATAATTTAAATATTTGATAATAAATATTTGTAATGCTTCATGTATGAATTCGTTGGTGACGTGTATAATGTAATAGATGATTTAGAGGTAAAAGTTTTTGGATATTTTATTTATTTTATATGTGGAAATGTTCATATTTGTAAAGGGTAAATACTTTTTCGCGATCATGTAATTTCATATATGTTCTTTTTACCGGGTTTAAAGATTGAGAAAATTGTCATGTATTTTCGTGAAATTTTTTTAATTTATGAGATAAAAGCAGTGTACATGGATATAGTGAAGAGTGTGCGGAATGCCATTTTTGTGCAATTCTGGGATGTTTTTTTAAGTAAAAATAAGTCGACGTGAACATGGTTCAGTGATATTTTAATGAAATGATAGTTATTTTGTGAATTTTATGCTTGTAGGAATTTGGTTTACGTTTAAGTTGAAATAAACGTGCATGGAAATAATTTAAATATTTGATACTAAATATTTGTAATGCTTCAAGTATGAATTCGTTGGTGACGTGTATAATGTAATAGATGATTTAGAGGTAAAAGTTTTTGGATATTTTATTTATTTTATATGTGGAAATGTTCATATTTGTAAAGGGTAAATACTTTTTCGCGATCAGGTAATTTCATATATGTTCTTTTTACCGGGTTTAAAGATTGAGAAAATTGTCATGTATTTTCGTGAAATTTTTCTAATTTATGAGAAAAAAGCAGTGTACATGGATATAGTGAAGAGTGTGAGCAATGCCATTTTTGTGCAATTCTGGGATGTTTTTTTAAGTAAAAATAAGTCGGCGTGTACATGGTTTATGTGTATGTGTTATTTTGAAAAATGCGTAAGGAGAATGGTATTGTGCAGATTTTCCTAATTTTGCAGTGAATATTTGTCATGATTAAGCAGTTTTGTTTGATAAAATTTCTAGCATAAGTGTAATTCGGCTAGTAGATTGTTGGAAGAAGTGTTCAGTAGATAAGAAGAAAAGAAACATGTCTTTACTTCGTGAAGACAAAATGGCGGCGGGGAAAAAAAAATAGAGGGTTGCTGTAGGGAAGTTGGTCGCCAAATTTTCGCCAAAAAATCGCCAAGTTACCGTAATGTAAAGATCAACTGAAAAAGCATTTGGTCCAGGTATTAAACATATACTATGTAAATGGCATGTACATCGTGCATGGCAACATAGTTTATTTCGAATGGTTTCAAGTCAAAAACTTAGGGATGAAATTTATTTTAATTTAGTTATATTGCTTGAAAAAACTAATTCTTTATTTCTATGATGGATAATTTCCTTCAAAAGTTTCGACTTGTTGCACCATCGTTTGAAAATTATTTTGAGGAGTATTATTATTGCCGAGCAAGTCTGTGGTCAATGGCATGCAGAAACTTCCCTCATGCATTCACAGATACTAACATGTGAGTCATTTCACAATAAATTGAAAACTATGTACTTAAAATGTAAATTTAACAGACGCCTCGATAATTTAATTAATGTGCTTTTAAAAATTGAAGAAGATATTTACATGGCCTATAAGTATAAAGTTGAAATTAACTGTAAAGAGAGCATCTACCCGCCAACTTATAATAAATGACATGAATCTGGAATGAAAATACCTGATAGTGATGTAACAGAAACACATCCTTGTTTCTGGTCTATAAAATCACAGACACGTAAAAATATCCAATATACAGTTAAGCGGTTGCATGAACTATGTTCAGAAACAGATCATTATTATTCAAAGTGTATTAACCTCTCCTGTCTAAATCTGTGTCATCGTTTATATAATTGTAATTGTCCAGACTTCAGCACACTATGTAAATGCATACATAAAATACATTCAATTACATGCAGGCAACCAAGTCCTTCTGTAATTGCAACAGATATCCTTAAAGCAGAAAACTCCTCTCCTCTAGAATTGATTAAAAAATCTAATGCTATTTCAGATACTGTTGTGTGTAACACTGAACCTAAAATTAACACTTGTAAGACTTTAATGTCTGAATTATTAGTTATGTTGCCGCATCCGACAATCCAAAAGATGTTAATACCTAGTATAACAAAGAATTTAAAAGATATAGTTTCTAATTGTAAAGGTGCAATAAAATCAAACCATTTGAAAGATTTTTCTGATAAAATGCCATTTACTCAGGTTGCTCCAAATTTAAAATTATCACGTCAAACTCTGTTTCGTACAACATCTATGAAAGGTATAAAACGTAAAATTCTAGATTATCCCGATACTTATAATAAAAAAAATGTCAAGGAAGGTTTGTTAGGGTTATCAAATAATATTAATGTGAATGATCATAAATCATCACAGGATACCACAATTAAGGTTAAGGGTAGCAATTTACTTAAATATAATTCTTTTACCCCTGAGCTTAATGTATCCGATATTTCAAAATGTGTTCTGCGAGCTGAGGAAACACTTCTAACATTTCTCGATATAAAATCTCTTGATCCTTATGTTTCAAATGAAGAAATTTTAGCCCTGAAGGCTGTAAATAATAATTTTCAGCTTGGCTGGCTTAGTGACAATATTATTGATGCTTTTTTTTTTTTTTTACCATTCTTCATAATACTTCTTCCATAGCTGCCAAATGTTACCATACACCATTTTTTCAGTCAGGTAATAAAACTCAAAATGTATGGAAAAAAGCTGATTTTGCATCTGTTGATTTCTTTTTTATTCCAGCTCTTATCAATAATAATCATTGTGTTTTACTTGTTGCAAAGATTAAAGATAGAATGTTTCAGTTTTATGATCCACTTGGTTTTAATGCCGTTCAAAATTCTGTGTATTCATTAATTCATTTGTGGCAAAGTATCCTTAATAATGTTTTAGATATATGTGATAATTGGTATTGTTCGTTTCCCAATCACGCTATTCAGAATGATGGCATGAGTTGTGGAGTATTCATTCATTTGTTTTAAATATTATTTAATTTTTGTTTTCTGACCTATTGATATAGCATTAAACTCACATAGGTAGTATTTTATCTTGTGTTTCCTGTGCCCTAAGATTTTTTATATATTTTACTGTCGTAACTTGTAAATTCAAAGACTGCATTTAGTATGAATTTTCTTTTTTCTTCCTTTAAACCTTGAATTGAGTGTTTGTAAAATTTAATTCCGAAATGTATTTCCCATATTAAATTGGTCTTCTCTTGTTATTTTTAGTAACACTTGATGGTACTTAGCTTCAAAATTGGCTGTTTAAAGCCTTGTAACATAGTTTTATATAGGCCTTAAATTATTTTTCTTTCAACTAGCTGATATAATTTTCTTTGAATGTTCAGAATTGACGTTACCAAAAGAGCAGCTATGTAAAAATGTTAGTTTAGGGGAACCAGCATGGTAACGAGCTTGCACAGTACCTCTTGGGTGGCATGGAAACCTGTGTATTTTTATATTGTCTCAATGGATTTGAAAAAAAAAAAAAAGAATTTTTAAGTATTCTTTATAGTTAATGCTTAAGTTAGATTTTCACAGTGTGTTATGTGTTAAAATACTGTTTTTATGCTTTTCTAGTACTATAACCTTTTAACAGTGACAGGAGGATAAAAGCACCAAAAATAAACTCACTGTGGTTATTGCCTATGCAACAAAAGTAAATTCTAGCTATCGCCTATGATCTAAAGTGATACTTTGGTTCCTTTGCAAAGTAGTATAAACACAAAGTAAAGATCCAATTGTAATTCAAAAAGTAAAAACTCAAAATATATGAAATACTAATTAAGAAAATTAGAAAATGGTGAAAGCTTAACTTGATTCAAAGTTAAAAGTTTATATGTATGTAGAATAAAGTTTAAGCTATCTCAAAACATGTTAGAAAAAATACTACAAAAAAATGTTAAAAAACAAAAACTACTACTAAGCAGCGGTAAATGGGAAAATGCAAGGCGACGCTGCTTAGCTGTAGTTTTTTTTTTTTTTTTTCGGGGGGGGGGGGTAGTATTTTTTCTAATGTGTTTTGAGATAGCTTAAACTTTATTCTACATATTAACTTTTAAGTTTAAATCAAGTTAAGCTTTCTAATTTTCTTAACTATTATTTCATATATTTTATGTTTTTACTTTTTGAATTACAATTGAATCTTTACTTTGTGTTTATACTACTTAGCAAAGGAACCAAAGTATCACTTTAGCTCATAGGCAATAGCTAGAAGAATTTACTTTTTAAATTTTATTTACATAAATATATTTAATGTACATGTAAAATTTCTTTTTCATACATTCTTAATGTTAAATTTTCATTTTTGTCTTATGAGAATATGTTTTTGTACACTTGTTTTTACAAAGTTTGCATTGTTTTTAAATAATCAAAGGCAGAAGTGTCATGAAGCAATTTTTTCAGGTAAGAAAATAAAACTTGCTCTTATAAGAATTATATATTCCGATTTGAAGATTGCATTTCAACTTTGATACAATGACCAGTTTCTTTTTTTTTTTATGAGCAATTTGAATAATTTTACTAAAAGCTTTTTAAATCTTGATTCTTACTGGAGAAAAAGACGAAACTCTTTCACGTCTATTAATTATAAAAGTCAACTAATTTCTGGTCAGGACAATAATTACTTGGTTTGTTGATTGCACTTCGCTTTTAATTCCATTTTAAATATGTTAATGAGTAAATTCATTCCTTTTAATAGAATTCTAACTATTTTTATTTTTCAAAGAAACGTATTCAATAATATCCCTGAGAAAATTCGTAATATCTCAATTTAATTTTTATTATTACTAATATTGGGAGAGTCAACGGTGGTCCTAAACTGACTGAGTAGTCTTAATTTTTCACTTGTCAGATATACTTTCTTTACTCATTAGCAGATGTTATTTCATTGACATTTTTAAATTAAGACAAGTTGTTAATCAAATCTATTATTTATAGCTATATATCAGAAGTGCATATACTAGTTTCAATTTTTTTTTTTTTTTAATGAACCATTAAAACCCAGCAGGTAATTGAATATATGTTTATCAGTAGCTATCTATAGAGTGAAACAGTAACTGCCAGCAGTGTGAAGCTAAAACACAACTTTTAAATGTTTTAATTTTAATAAAATACAATAAGGTTATAGGCATAGAGTTGGGGATTATCATTAAGATAAAAAATTTGGCAATTAGGGCATTAATGTTTTAGAGCTTAGGATAAAAATGCAGATTTAAAATAGTTAATTTTCATGGTGTTCCAAATGGAGGAAATGTAGATTGTATTTATAAAACTACCTTTTAATACATTTTTGAATTGCCACAAGAAGGCATGCAGCTTCTCTTAAAAGATCACAAGATAAACTATTTTGTATTTCAAAATTTCACAAAGGACATTATATGACCTCTAATGCAAAAGGATATTGTCTGATTTTGACTTAGCAAGAAAGGAAGGTAAGAAAACAGTTATAAAGCAATTCAAGAAAGGGCCAGCTTACCAAAAATTTTAGTTCAAGGAATTCGACTTTCAAAAAGGATGACTCTTAGTTTGTAATAAGTACTATTTTCACAATAAAAACTTCTTAATATTCAGTTAATTGATTAAAAAAAAAGCATACGACTGCTGTCACAAACATCCTGAGGGTAGTTGACCCTATCAGTTTCACCTGTGGCTAAGTGAATAAAACAGCTCTAAACTTTTATCACTTAACAAGGTTTGAATGCTGGCAAAGAGGCTAGTTTCACACTGCTTTTATAGCTTTGCTCATACTGTGTATGTAAATATGAGCCAATCTTTATGAAGTTCTCCATGCTGTGACGAATTCAGAAGGCAAGAGGTAGTGTAAATAAATTTATTGGGGTTCTTTCTAGGCTATATGCAAAAATAAATAAACTCACTGTAGGGTGAGGGGGGGAGAACTATAACAACCAGACATTGTGAATAAGGTTTCCATTTAGCACTGTTTCTAGATAAAAGCTCTTGTTTCAAAATAATTCAAGACTAGGCTGTTTAAAATCGTCTCTCCAAGTCAGTGGTTCCCGGACTGAGTTGGATGCTGTCTGGTAAGGTAACGCGAGCCCGGCTACCTCACTGTAAACTCTTGGCAGAGATACTAATGTCACTCTACGCAGAGCGAAATAAAATTTGCGCATGGCCAAGCTGGAAAAACCAAGAGAAGGTTTCTCTCTTCACTTACTGTAACTCACTCTCACTCCTTCTCTAAAACTGTGTTCCGTGATTTTGTTCCAGTTGTCCTGGGCATGTTGAAAAAATATTGACGATCCTCATTTGTTCGTAATTTTAAAAGTGCCTCTTGACTGGCAAGAGAACCTTGATTAAAAACCGGATATAATGAAGACAGCCTGGGGACTCAAACCAGGTAGTCTGAGACAACGCACCTATAAACTGATTAAAGGGAACAACTATAAGAGGAACAAAAACTTGAGTTTGTTTTGTGGCTGCTGGTCACTTTCTTTCTGAGAATTCGTTAAGAAATGCTCTGTCCATGGGAACTTTCAAAGCCGCCATTCTTTTTCTCAGAATGTTGTGGTGGTTGGTACAAATAGCTTAAGTCGTTACAATGCCCTGTTCTGTTAATCAATTAAACATTAACTTTTGCAAAGTTCGAACATAGATAGAATTTTTTTTTAACAGATCAGTGCATATTTTGCTGATTGGAGATTTTTCTCTCTGGGAGCTATAGAAAAAGTTATTTTTTTAATCAAAATCCTTAATGTCTTGGAGTCAGTCTTCATCTTATTTTGAAAAATTCCATAAGTGGAAGAATATATATTGGATCAGTTTTTAAGCTAGTAAATCAGTTCATGTATACATAGGGTATGAAGAAATATGCTCTGTGTAAGTAAACTGAAAGCATTTTCCCAAATAACTTTAAAATAAGAATCGCAAAAAAACGCTTCTTGAAGTGTTACATAGCAATAGATAATAAAGAAGAAATATTAAGAATTATTTCCTTCAAGATTGAGCCAACTTGAATAAAATGTAAAATTATTTACTTCCAGGCATTCTTCCTTTCAAAATAAATCTGAGCATGTAACTTAAGGGAAGATTGAAATATCAAAAAATTCAGTACATAAATGAAATAAAATTTGTATATTCAGTAAGCATCAGGGATGTAATTTTTAAGCTTTCTCTTTTATGTAGGCAACAAAAATAATCTATCCCTAACTAAAGGAATATGTGAAAATAATTAAATTTCAATGAAATGGTATAATTTGGTTTAACTGCAGTAATTAAGTTTGTATGATTTTATTGCTATTTTATTTGCACATTTACTAAAAATTTGTATATTCAGTAAGCGTCAGGGATGCAATTTTTAAGATTTCTCTTTTATCTATCCCTAACTAAGGAACAAAAAAAAATCTATCCCTAACTAAAGGAATATGTGAAAATGATAATAAAATTTCAATGAAATGGTAAAAATCGGTTTAACTGCAGTAATTAAGTTTATGATTTTATTGCTATTTCATTAGCACATTTACTACTATAATAATACATATTTTGACTCTTGTATATATTACAAGTAAGAGATGGACTATGAAATGCTTGGGATATGCAAATTCTTGATAAATAAAATTTCCGGATAATAATATATAAAATGCAATTGGCAAAAAGTCCTGTTAATGGAGAAAGAAATTTCAGGTCTAATACTATAAAAACTGTCTTCTTATTTGTTATCAGTTTCTAATCAAAAGCCTACAATTAATTATGTAATGTTTAAAAAAACTTTACGCATAAATTTGTATGTATTTGCTAAGTTTTTGGCATATGAAATTAAAATATCTTCTTATTAAATGTCATCGTGAAAATTAAAGGAGATGTTGCCAAATTTGCACCATTCATTCCAGTGGGAGCTTAAAGAAAATGGCCAATTTTTATTTAATATCATGATTCAAGTTAAGGATATAGCATATCAAAAACTAAAATTTTGTATGATAATTTTGCACTTTGTATCACCATTGTTCATTCATTTTTTCCCAGTTTAATGTCATAAATTATAATTAATCCGATGCTAAAGTCTTTCATTAAATTTTGCTTGTTTTCACCTTTTTCAAAACTTAATTATTTTGTTTTTTATATGTTGAAGAATCTTCCATTTTTGCAGTCAAGTTCTGGCAAAGATTTTCAGTCAATAGATGGATAATTAATCAAAATAGATACAATATTAATTTCCTGTCACACTAAAAGATGTTTAGAAATTGATACCTATAGCCTATTCAACTTGAGGACCAATTTAATGAAAAATCTGTTAGTAAAACAGGTGAAAACAATTTCTGATAGAACACTTGTGTTCAAGTGCACTTCCAAATTCCACTCTATGTCTTTGTCTTTTTTGCTCACCACAAGAAATCTATGTTCCCCTCTAGTAGTAACAAAGGACTTCTAATGGGAACTGAACTGTGTAACTTCCCACAACTGGTGAGAAGAATCAGAGCCAACAATAAGGACTATTATAGTTACTGTTAGCCTTGGGTGAGGCCTATTCTCTGGAGGAATTCTTAGAACAGTATGATGGATATAGCAGTGGGGAAGAGGGAATGTAAGAAAGGTGTGTAAATGTAAATCTGTTCACAATTTAGAAGTTATCAGCAGGGTTTCTGGAGGCCTGTCCCTGCTTTATATGTCACTTAAATTTTCTGAAATTAAAAATTTTCCAGTTAGTTGATAGTCCAGCTTTTACTGTATTTTAACATTTAAATGTTATGGATATATAATACTGCTGTATTTAATAATTATTTAAGTAAATTATATTCATAAGTGTGTCACTGGCTGCTATCCACATAGGTATTTGTTGCACGGGCAATTATCACAATGGGATTTGTCCAGTGTTCTTTTATCCGGGAATCTATTTTAACTTGTTCTGGAATTTTCAAATATATTTTAGGAAATGACTGAAAAGAATTAAGCATAATTTCCTGCTTTTTATATGAAAACCAGATTTCTATTTTTCGGTAACTTATTGGGAATTTCTTCTTGTATGACTGGTTTCATAAAGGCTGATTACATACAAAATATACAGATGATTGATAAATTAGATATTAATGAAATTTTTAATGTAACAGGATATTTAATCTTGATTGTGCTGTTATTAAGGATCTAAATTTTGTGTAACATTAAAAGTGAAATTATAAATTTAAGTTTTATTGTCTTTATGTAACATATTTTTTTATGCTTTAAAACACTTTTTTGTTGAAATAATTTTTTTTTAGTTGCATGGTAGCTGAATGATCTCTTATATGGATGGATGCCATGTCAGTATAAGAAGAGATTAAGTCCCAATGGCAATTGTTTTTGTGATTGACTGTGCAATATATTTGTAAAGCTTTCAGAAAATAATTGCTTTTAGGACATATAAAAATATGTTCCCCATATAGAATTTAAAGAACATCTGGTAAAGTTACATTTGAATTCTTGTTAATTGTTAAAAAAGCAGATGGTATATTTCACAGAATATGGATGATATGTTTCACTTGTTTTTATTCCAGATTTCTGTTATTTTCAAATATTGCAACTAAATATTCCTCAGATTTAAGAAATGTGGCCAGCACATCTCTAACTATTTTGAGACGTGGAATTGACAGAATAGTAACGAGCTTTAAGTGAAGTATCAGTATCTAATTGATCATTTATAAATGAAATCTAATTAATTTGTTAACTTTATGGCTCAGTCTTAATTATAAACACTAGTCATTTTTTAGTATTCATTCCTCCCATCAAATATTAAAAAAAAATAATGATACATGAAGTCATCCTGTGGTCATATATGGTTTCGGATTCACAAATCAATGACTTAATCATATATTTTTTTAAATCTTTAGAATTCTCAATATAGTGTCAACTATGTCAGTCCATTTCTTTGTATAGTTGCTAAATTGTATCCTTAAAAATAACACATAACAGTAACATTTGGTGGAAGCATTCTTTTATTGGAAAAGTGAAATAAATATGAAATTATGGACTAAGGCTAATACTTTTAATTGCTTCATAATGAATTTATTCTCATAGCATTTAGCACAATTCCAAAATACATTTAACGCTTATAAATATAATATATTGTTCTCAATCACGTACCTATTTTAAATACCAAATTTCAGAAGTTTCTCTTGTCTTTTTACAAAAGCCTGTTCCAAGTGTAAAAAGTATCACTTCCAGTGTATTAATATTAAGAAAAATCTAGTTGTTCCCATTGATATAAAAGTCTTAAATGCCAAAACTGGAAAGTAAGAAGATGCAGATTTGATATAGTATGGAGAAAAACTGTAAAATTAAAAAAGATATGAATGGGTGCATTAAATACAAAGTAGTGGTTTTTGCTTATTATTAAAGCAAAAAGCATTACTTTGTATTTAATGCACCCATTCATATCTTTTTTTACTTTATATCTTTTTTTATAATAAGTTCCAATACAGCTTGCAAAAGAATTTTTTTCCATTAAAAGAAAAAAAAGATAAGACCGGATTTTAACCATATTTAGGCATAAAACTCTTGAAGCAGTTCTAATTGAAAAGTTAAATATAATGGGAAAAGGAACTTTATTTAAAAAATTCCATAATTTAGAGCTTAATCTTACTAAGCATGCTACCTATAAATATTTGTATTCATTATTTGTAAAGAAATTATAAGTAATTTTATGATCATTATATGTACTATTCTTCTGTATCTAAAATTCAATTTTTTTTAAATTTTATTTTTCTGTAGAAATCAGAATTCAGAAACCTAAATATATATGATTTATGGATTCTAATTTTCTCTATGATTATTTGTGATTTAAAATATTTGCATCAATAATGTTTTAGTAAATTTTGATATTTCTGCTTTAATAAAAGGAAAATTTCTAATAAAATATGCATATAATTTATAAGATATTTATTTATTCAATTTTATATAGAGAGATATTTTAAGCTAATCTAATTAAATGGATTACAATTAATGATTTAATTAAAAATTAATAAATGGGTAATAAAAATATGCTTTATATGCACATTTTCAAATTTGTAAAAATGTCATTCACACATTGACTGCTGACAAGTTTTGCTCTAGGTTGGAGTATAAGTAGTGTAAACAGGCCTTATGAGCTTCAAGCAAAGTACCACTTCTAGTTGTCCAATTTTGCCCAAAATCTAATCAACTCTTTATGTACGAATGTAGAAAGCTTAAATATGGAAAATGGGAATTTTTGGAAGTTCCAGCAAGCGTTATTGTGGATGAAAAAAATTTCACACACAAACAGACATCATTCTAAAAGCAGCTGAAACATGTTGTTGAGTTCCCTAATTCGCGCTTTTTCGTGGAAAACAAACATCCTTTAGAACAGCGAAAAAAAGGTTGTAAAGCCCTTTAGAAAGGCACGATCCAAATCACTTTTCTGCCCTCCTTTATTACTGTTCCCTAATGAGAAGAGTCATTATAGGGGCCCACCAGCAGCCGAGCGGTAATGCCGCTGAACACTGGTAGTTCGGTCCGAGGTTCGAATCCCGCGAACGGGCTGGCTGCATGGGCGTTTTCGTGGTTTTCCCCATGTGTAACGTGTATACGAGCTAGTTTCCCATAAAAAGTCCTCCATGAAGGCATCCCTCCCTTAAGGCAGATAGCCCTCGAGTGCTTTGCCGTAATCTAATAAACCAAACCATTATAGTGGTTATTTGTGCCCTCCCCATGAAAGTAGTAAAATTTACAGAATGAAAAACATTCTAAAATTTCGTAACATCAGTTTGACACCTGAAGAGATATGTAGCTAGCCACTGCTCAGAAAAATGAAATGTAAGTGAAATATAAACGCATAAGCATAGGGCCCGTACGCACTTGGGGCTATAGGGCGTATGCACTTGAGGTTACGCATGTGTTCCTCAGCGGACACATGCGTTAAGACGGCCTTGGCATAACTACACTGAAGTGCAAAATTAAGAAAATTTGCAAATTATGTCTATTTTTACAAAAAGTATTGAACCAAAGATACTAATTATGGCTCTAAAGAATTATGATGAAACATGTCGAATATAAAGCGTACGCATATCTGCGGAGGGGATCTAGGCCGCACAAAGGGTTTTCGGCGATTTGTGTACTTGTACTTCTTCACAACATTTGCTGTGTTTCTCGCAAGAGTGGGGGTAAATTTTATGACGTATCAGGTAAAATTAGTAGCCAAGAATGTATAGATGATGGAATAAGGGGGGGGGGAATTGTCAGTAGAT
The DNA here is from genome assembly GCF_044657685.1 of Stegodyphus dumicola. Lineage (NCBI taxonomy): Eukaryota > Metazoa > Arthropoda > Arachnida > Araneae > Eresidae > Stegodyphus > Stegodyphus dumicola. Next base: position 10,138,788 of record NC_140772.1, on the reverse strand, counting down.
TGGAGATAGGACAGTCAAAAGCGCAGATGGCTGCAATGTAAAGTCCAGTGTCATTTGCAATTTCCGGAAGTAGTTTCAGTACAATGGATCTATATCGTTCCTATTTTATACGCACTTCCGAGAAGTACACAATGGATCTATATCAAGAAGACCTGGACAAGGTCCACAAACATTTAAAACGATGAAAGAATCATAATTTAGCACATTCAGGGTGGCTACACAGGACCGCTGCAGCTGTTACGTGAGATGTGTGCTGTCAATGTAACTCGAGTTTTATGGTCTACAGTTGCCTCAAAGCTTCGTGAGATAGGTATGTATGCCAGGAAAATCTCTGTTGCGTTCTGCTCACTGCAGCACGGAAGAGAACATGTTTAGCATAGTATAGATGACACGTGCCTTGAGCCAGATTTCAGCGGAGCAGCGTGCTTTTTCACAGGTGAGCCGCGATTCATCCTGGGGCACTGATTCTTAGCATATCTTTATCTGGAGAGAGTATGCAACAAGATACCACCGCCTCTTCATCAGAAAAAAGATCATTATGGTTGTGGAAGTGTAATGGTTTGAACAAGCATTATGTTGAATAGCCACACACCCTGCATGTGTTTGACAAATGCTTCCAGACTGTTACAAAGTATAGAGAGATCTTAGAGCTCTCTTTTCGACTTTCCAGGAGCGCAGTTGGTGGTGGGTTTCTGTTAATAAACGATAACGGTCGTCTATAAAGGGCTCAGCTAGTCAACCATTACTTGTAAAGTAAAGTAAGTATATTTGTCAACATAGAGTGGCCAGCTAGATGTCCTCACCTTAATCCATTAAACATGTCTTCGACGACGCTTTTGGTAGTCCAGTTTAATCTCGCCATTTCCCCCTCCAAGAACTAAAGCGAAGTTGAAAACTGCCTTGCTGTAGAAGTGGGATCGCCTGACACAGGGATTCCTTAACTGCCTCATGTCCAGTATGGCGTCACCTTGGGCGACCTGTCTGGCTGTGAGAGGGACACATAGCCCATATTACACTTATTTTTAGTTCGATATCACAACGTGGATTTTCGACATCCTTGCATCGTGAACTTTATTGAAAATCGCGCATATATGATATGATTTTTGAATAGTACATCTCTTTCTCTGTTATAAATGTATATTCATAGCAAATTTCGTTAAAATCTGCTCATTAGTTTTCAGAAGTTCATTGCTAGTTACCTAAAATATGGATACTTTTGTGCAGGAACTCACCAGCGAAAGAGTGGTAAGATCGCTGAACACTAGTAGGTCAACCGGGGTTAATATTCAGGTGAACATGAAAGGTTTCATGGCTTTCCTCATATAAAACGTGAATGTGTGCCTGCTTTCCTTAGGAAGTCTTCTACGATGGCATCTCTTCCCACACAGATAGTCCTCGAATTTCTTTAATTAATTAATTTAACTTTTAAGTTCGTCGAAGACTTCGAGAGAAAGCGGCTTATAAATCACGTTAGACACGAGGGAAAAGCAACAAGCTGCAATTTCGAGTTTTGACTTCCCAGCAGCTACACTGACTACCAATAAGTATTTGGACACCTGTGATAGAAAAGAAAAAATAATTTTATTCAAAATCAATAATTGGTAGAGCCTCCACGAGAGGTAATTACAACGTGGACCCTCCAGGGCATACTTTTCACAAGTCTTTGTATGACAGCTAGTGGTATATTCTTCCAATCGGCTTGGAGAAGACATAGAAGTTCCTTCGCCAATTTTGCACGGGTATTGCACCCCTGAATTCGGCGATGCAACTTGTCCCAGAGGTTTTCGATAGGGTTCAGGTCTGGACTCTTGGCAGGCCAGTCCATTCGATGAACTCCATTGGCACCATACCAAGCCTTGGTTAACGTCGAAACATGACAACTGGCATTGTCGTCCTGAAAGTAACAGGGGTCCAACCCGTAAAACTGCCACAACGTAGGAAGCAGATTGTCATCCAAAATAGTGCAGTAGGCATCGGAGTTGAGCTTACCATGAATGGGGACCAAGGGTCTCAGCCCATACCAGGAGAAGCACCCCCAGACCATAATTCCACCTCCGCCGAACTTGACTGTTGGCACAATGCATTCTGGCAGGAGACGTTCTCCAGGTAGACGCCAGACCCAGACCCTGCCATCCAAACGGTAAAGGGTGAACCTTGATTCGTCACTCCAAAGAACCCGTTTCCACTGATTCCACAATTTCGATGTGCTTTGCACCACATTAACCGAACAGCGCAGTTGGACTTTGTGATCAAAGGCTTATGGGCAGCATCACGACCATTAAAACCAAGCAAATGTGCTTCCTTACGGATGGTATTCATTGAAACAATACTCCCGGATGCCTGTAGAAACTCCTCGCGGATGAGGGACATTGGTTGGGTGTGGTTCTTCCGAATTTCTCTAGGCAGCACTCGTCGGTCCCTATCTTCCAGTTTCGTTGGTCTGCCGACTCGGGGCACATTCCGACAATCATCGCACACCTTGCCCTTCTTAATCACATAGGCCACTGTCGATTTTGGGTACTTCAAATCATTAGATATGTCCCTTAAGGATCGGCCACATTTGTGATACCCGATAATTATACCTTTCTCGAAATCAGAGAGCTCCGAACTACGAGGCATCTTGCACGCGACTAAAGCCGATGCTGTTTCCTACACGATATATACCGGTGGAGTCCGTGACGTACCTTAGGATCATCATTTGCATAGGTGTCCAAATACTTATTGGTAGTCAGTGTATAACCACTAGATTATGCATATGAATCAACATGAAAATGTCAAGCTTATTTTTCCAGCGTATTGTTGTCATCCCATTTGTGAAACGCACTGTTTGTTTCTCCTCTATTCAGATATTTTTTCCCTTATACCATTTTGGATATGCTTCCTATACAGAATAATAGTTCAATATGCATTTGTTTTATTTTCATTTAATAAATTTTAAAAAAGTTTGGGGGATGAAAAGAAATTACCCATCAATAATTTATGGCCTTTGTTTTTAAGTGCCACTCCTTTCTTTCACGACATTATAAGATACCAACAAAATGCTCCGTAACTTGCCCAGAAATATTATCAGTAAATTTGCCAGCATACTTAACGCCTGTTTCACACTAAATTATTTTCCTGATCTCTGTTATCAAGCAAAGACCTTTCTTCTCCGCAAACCTAAAGGATATCGACCTATCAGTCTGTTATCGAGCCTAGGAAAAATTTAGGAACGAATTATACTTACAAGAATCGAGCCATATTTTCATCTTTTACCTAACGATCAATAAGGCTTCAGAAAAAATCTTAGCATGACTTGCCAACTCGTGAGAATTGTTGAATTCGTCGGATCTGCATTTCACAATAAATGTTGCGCTCCTTATGCTGGACGTGGCAAAAGCATTTGACCGCCTCTGCCATGAGAGGCTCATCTTCAAGCTTATCAAACTAGGACTTCCTAGAGAACTTATTCTTCTGATCTTCTCCTTTTTGAAAACTGTACATTCTTCGTTGCACAAGGAAATGAAGAGTCAACTCCAAGACCTATAAGATCCAGTATCCCGCAAGGCAGTATCCTTGGTTCTGAGCTTTACCGCCGAATTTCGTGTTTTTTTAGGGATGCATGCCGCTCCAAATCTGCAAGAGTAACGATGATTTTCGCCAGCTAAACTCTTTTACTTACCGCTCAACAACGGCCTGTATCCCCTCAAAGCGCACATATTCCATTACAAAATCTCTTTATTTCACCCCCTCTATCTGCCTTTCATTTTTGGCTGATATTTTTTAATCACTTTGTATATGTGTATGTTTGTATAAGATAAAAATTCTATTTTTATTTCAGGCCCTTTAATTTTGAATATGGAAATTCTTCCTTTTCGAATTGCGTTATATACCAGGCTCTGTTTTATTTCAAATAAAATTTAAGAAGTAAACATTATTTGCCGATAGCTTTGAGGGAACGCTTTGATGATTAAAAATGTCTTATTGCAACATAATCTCTCTCCAAAAATTCAAAATATTTTAAAACGCGGCAAACTCTTCCAAGCCCGCATCTGTTAACATAATTAGTACCTAATTTACCTGCTGAAATCTACATTTGTGTGCAAATTAAATGCCCATCACTTGAAACTGTACGTTGCTAAAAACGAAGGATCAAATATTTCGAATCATAAATTCGTCACAATCAAGAATAACGCCATAATAAAAAAAACTGAATGATTTTTTTTTTAAAAGTACAAATTTGGTAAATTACTTTAGAAGTTCCAAAAACTCTTAATTTGGAATATTATTTTTCGTCCTATCTAACGGTACAAAAATCGAAATTCTGCACTGTTTAAAACAAGGATATGAGAGAAAATACACTACCCAACATTGGAAAATGCAACACCAAGCAGGACAGGCCTAAAAATTACGTTGAAAAAGATATAAGCAAAGGAACCTGCAGAATGTTCAACTTTAGTGCCGTTATTTCTGCTAGGGAAATCATTGTACAAAATCTGTTCTTATCTTAGAGGACGCGTCTAATAGCAGAGAATGCCAGGCCGTCAACGGAGGCAGTTACAGCAGAATTTAAGAGGGGCATGGTGATCGGACTGAGAAAGGAATGTTGGTCCATACGGCAAATCTCAGCTGACACACACCTTGATGCGTCCACAGTGTACCAGCTGTGGCAACGATGGTTGGAACAAGGAAATGTGCCAAGTTCGACGGGTGCCGGTGCAGCCAGAGTGACGTCAGCACGTATGGACCGACGCATTCGACGACAGGAGGTGGCGCACTCGCAAGTCACTTCTACCTCCATTCTGCAGCATGTTCAAGACACCCTGCATGCTCCAATATCGACCAGAGCTATTTGCCGTCAATTGGTGGCTAGTGGCCTGCATTCGTGGCGTCCGCTAAGAAACTGCAATTGACCCCACATCATACACTCCAACGTCTGCAATGGTGCCGTGCTCGAGCGATGTGGACGACGGAATGGCACATAGGTCGTGTTCTCAGGATGAGACAAGCTTCTGTTTCTTCTATGATAGTCTCCGCGTACGAGTGTGGCGTCGATGTGGAGACAGGTTCAATCCCGGCAGCAATTGTGGAACGCTCCACTGTGCGACATCATGGTTTGGGGGCCAACTGCTTACGATTCCAGGTCACCTCTAGTTCGTATTCAAGGCACTATGACGGCCCAATGATACGTGGATCATGTGCTGCGGCTGCTGACACTTCTGTACCTTCAGGGAGTGGCCAATGCCCTCTATCAGCAGTACAACGCCCGACCACACACTGCTCTCATGAGCCAACGTATTCTGGAAGGTATCTTTTTGTTAGTCAAATTGCGCTTTGCGACGCTGCCAACGGGCTCACAGGCCACAGAACAACCCTCTTTTCGGCCTGTGTTATTGAAGTAAATCCACTTTTCATCACAAGTTACGATCCGGTCCAGAATTTTGTCCTTGCGTTGATATTCGAGCAGATTAGTGCAGGCCCGAACACGTATATCCTTATCTTTTTGAGACAGTTCATGTGGCACCCAGCGATTGAACTTATACGTCAAGTTTATGCGACGTATAGCGCGGCTAATGGATATGGGATTAACGTCTAACTCCTTAGCAAGCTCTCGATGAGTTCTATACTGATTTTCTTCTACAAGTTCTCGCAAGCGAGCCTCATCAACGTCAGTAGGCCTGCCAGAGCGCTCTGCTTTTGAGCCCAGCCCTTGTTTTTGAACTTTCGGTTCCAAACCTTCACAGTATCATATGTTACGACATTAGTACCTAAAGCTGTAGCACATGATTTGGTGACATTTTGTAGCTGATTTTTTGAAACAGAATTGGAAGTAAATGATGGTTCTAATCTAGTAGCGTGATAGTTCTATTTCAGACACCTTGTACTTAATAGTAACGATAATTTTTTACAAATTTCACAACACAGTGTATAAGCTAGTTCTCCCGCCTTATTAGCATGCATTCGCAGTTTAGTGGTCAGCACGCTGGGCGCGTATTCCAGACGTCCGTGGTTCGATTACCGGCGAAGGTGTTGCTCATTTTTAACTTCTCCAGGCTCCCAAAACATACCTAATATCTCTACAGTGGCTCCCGAACTAAAAGGGTGGTTGATGATGATTCTCCACACCCAGGATTTGGCGATTGGGTCCCCTAAAACCCCAGACGCCCTTTAAAAGGGAGAGTATATAAAGAATTTCTCCTGCCTTCGTAGTGTAGTGGTCAGCACACTCGGCGAGTATTCTAGAGGTCAGTGGTTTGATTCCCGACCAAGGTGTTGCTAATTTTTCCCTTGTTCTACTTCCAAAAAATACCTAATATCTCTATGAGTGTTCTAAAACAAATCTCTTCTTTTCAAATGCCAAAAACCATTTGACAAAATATGATTAAACACACCAGCGTGTTATGTTTCCGAAGACGATATTTGCGGTGGCGGGAAAGTTTCGTTAAAACCCAATATATATGTATGTTATTATGATTCCCCTTAAAAAGTCGGGATCTGTCCATGGAATCAGCAATAATTCTTCTGCTTTACTCTACTATTTAGTTTTTATTTACACTGCTGTACCTTTATTTATAATCTGGTAGCTTATATTCAAATCTAAAAATGCTTTCTTAATTGCCAATTATTACCACAATAGCCCACTTTTGCATTCTAAATTTCATTTCGAATTTCCCAGGAGAAAATTTCCTTTATTTTGCTTTGTTATTCTCCCTCCTTTCAGCATGCCTTCGTGATGTAACGGTTAGCACACTCGTTTCGTATTCGAAAGGACGAGGTTCGAGTCCTGACGAGGGTATTTCTCATTTCCCATATCCTCTTGCTCGAAGATAACCTAATGACTCTACAATGGCCCCGACTTAAAAGATGGTGGATGATGATTCTTCGCCATCAGGATTTGGCGATTGGGTTCCCTAAGATATTTTCCCCCTCCTTTCTGCATGCTTTCGTGGGGTAATGGTAGTACACTCGGTGCGTATTCGAGATGTCTAGGTTCGAGTCCCGGCGAAGGCATTGCTAATTTTTCACATCTCCCATATCAAAGAAATCCTGACAATCTACAACTGAATTGAATTATTTATATAAATATAAAAAAGAGGGATTGTCATTGATTAGAATGAAGACATAAAATTATTTCTGAAAACATTTTTTAGAAATTTGATATTTAGCTTTAAATATAAGTAACCTAATCTGAAGATAAGGTGAAAATGTAATAAATTGATAAAAGAACTAATTTTGTAGGGGGGGGAATTCTCGTAGTAGAAAGGAAAGAAGTAATATACGTTTTAATCTTACAACAACAACAAACAAAAAAAAAAAAAAAAAAAAAAAAAAAAACTGAGATATGTAAATTTAACGAGTTATCTTTTGACTTTCATTTTCTAATCAGTGAAAAATTAACATTAATAAAATTTAAGCTATCCAAATGAAGAAGCTTATAATCTAGCATTTAAATACCTAAATGATATACAAATAAAAATTTCATCACAACTTTCTAGCTTTAAAAACCAGTTATTTGAACAGTAAGACTGCTTTAAATCTTTTGAAGATAATTCTCTAATTACAGCCTAGTTCAATCATAATGAAATTTGAAGCTGAAATAAGGCTAATATTCCCAGTTACTGTTGCTGATGGTAAAAGAAGCTTCTATAATCTTAAAATAATAAAAAATTATGAAACATCTTCATCTATTCTCTGTATAGAATATGAATTAAGCTATCAAATTCCTTCTGGAAAAAATATTGATGATTTTGTTCTATAAAGGTAAGGAGAATTAAATTATATACAGTCAAAAGTCTTTAATCTGGACTCGTCGGGACTTCGGCGATTCCGGATTATCGATTTTTCCAGATTATAGATCATCAGTTTAAATCTGGTAAGATGGCATGCAGAAGTTATAAAATTAAAAATATGAAACCGTAATTTATGAAATAAAGAACAATTATGATCTAAAGGATATCAAAATTTACAAAAAAAAAAAAAAAAAAAAAAAAAAAAAGCTTAATATACATTTGTTTTTTTTTTATTAAACATTTCTTTCAATGTAAGTTGTTTAAGTTGCTTTGTTTTATGTGATAATACTTTCTCTTTAATTCTATAAACAGACATAATTTCTTCTTCAGTTACAAAGTTCCGCTGGTCAAGTCCTATAATTGCTGTGTCGAGAATACCGACTAATTTGTCAATCGAAATTTTTTCGTTTTCAATAACCTCTGTGTCACTTTCTTCACTATCTCAAGCGAATTATAATGAGGAGGAATTTGATTTAAATCATATCAAAGACGGAGTACAACGAGATGAAATACTACATTTAGTAAGGAATTATAAGCCAAATAAAATAAAAACATCTGCCCTGAAGATAAGGATAGTGCTGACAGATCAACTTCCAATTCATTGCGCGCCGTGTCGTTTCCCTTCACCGGCAGAGTAGCGTGAAATTGATAAACATATTTCGGAATGATTAGATAATCAAAGGATATGCCTTTATACATTTTTTGCAGCAATTCCACTTTTGGTTTAATGGACTTCGAAACATACTTTCGCTTTGTAGATCCTTTACATATTAGTAAATATATATCGGAAATTCTATTTGACATAATCGAAAGTTCAAGCTTACTTTTATAAAATTGCTGTAACAGTCTGCAAAAAATAATAAGCCGGATCCAATTGGAAGATTAAGGAACAACGCAATCTGCAACATTACCTGAATTAGATAATTTCAACTTAGCTTATACCGTCCGTTATACATTAAACGCGCTTGCGTAAACGTATTATGCGCATGCGCACACGCCTATTTTTAGCCGTAAAGGTCTTACGCGCATGCGTCTAAGCGACGCAGAAAGTTTGTAGATTTGATGTCCGGATTATAGATCATTCCGGATTATGGGTGTCCGAAATCACGACTTTTGACTGTGGTCTTACGCGCATGCGTCAAAGCGACGCAGAAAGTTTGTAGATTTGATGTCCGGATTATAGATCATTCCGGATTATGGGTGTCATTCCGGATTATGGGACTTTGACTCAGTCAAAAGTCGTTAATTCGGACACCCATAATCCGGAATGATCTATAATCCGGACGTCAGATCTACAAACTTTCTGCGTCGCTTAGACGCATGCGCGTAAGACCTTTACGGCTGCGAATATGCGTGTGCGCATGCGCATAATACGTTTACGCAAGCGCGTTTAATGTATAACGGACGGTATAAGCTAAGCTGAAATTATCTAATTCAGGTAATGTTGCAGATTGCGTTGTTCCTTAATCTTCGAATTGGATCCGGCTTATTATTTTTTGCAGACTGTTACAGCAATTTTATAAAAGTAAGCTTGAACTTTCGATTATGTCAAATAGAATTTCCGGTATATATTTACTAATATGTAAAGGATCTACAAAGCGAAATTATGTTTCGAAGTCCATTAAACCAAAAGTGGAATTGCTGCAAAAAATGGATAAAGGCATATCCTTTGATTATCTAATCATTCCGAAGTATGTTTATCAATTTCACGCTACTCTGCGGGTGAAGGGAAACGACACGGCGCGCAATGAATTGGAAGTTGATCTGTCAGCACTATCCTTATCTTCAGGGCAGATGTTTTTATTTTATTTGGCTTATAATTCCTTACTAAATGTAGTATTTCATCTCGTTGTACTCCGTCTTTGATATGATTTAAATCAAATTCCTCCTCATTATAATTCGCTTGAGATAGTGAAGAAAGTGACACAGAGGTTATTGAAAACGAAAAAATTTCGATTGAAAAATTAGTCGGTATTCTCGACAGAGCAATTATAGGACTTGACCAGCGGAACTTTGTAACTGAAGAAGAAATTATGTCTGTTTATAGAATTAAAGAGAAAGTATTATCACATAAAACAAAGCAACTTAAACAACTTACATTGAAAGAAATGTTTAATAAAATAAACAAATGTATATTAAGCCTTTTTTTTTTTTTTTTTTTTTGTAAATTTTGATATCCTTTAGATCATAATTGTTCTTTATTTCATAAATTACGGTTTCATATTCTTAATTTTATAACTTCTGCATGCCATCTTACCAGATTTAAACTGATGATCTATAATCTGGAAAAATCGATAATCCGGAATCGCCGAAATCCCGACGAGTCCGGATTAAAGACTTTTGACTGTATATAAAATTACATAATTAGTACAGCATTTTTTACATTGCTATCTATTCTGTTTCTTTGATATTTGCTATTTTTTAAACATTTCTCAGTTTATAAATATAGATCATTATTTGTAACATAATTTTTTTGAATATATAAAGCTATGATTGAACATGTTAGAAGTGTTAGAATGTTGTGATTTGAAATATTTATCTTCAATGAATATGAAAGCGTATAAATATCATTAATTTCAATAAACATAGGGGTATGCCTCTGCTTAAGGCAAAAAAATATCTACGTAATGCTCTACTTAGAGTCAGCATTGCAATATATGTTTTAAAAATTCCTCAGTGTAACTTCTAAAATATATATTGATATTTATAATTAAAAAAACACATAATTTCTAGACTTTTCACCAGAAAACATTGAGGCATTATTTCCAATTCAATCAGTTCTTATGATTCAGAGAATGTAAAGAGATAATATAAAAATCAGCTCTGTGCTTCAAATCCCTAATGCATTATTTATGGAACTTCTAAATGTATTCTTTTCATGTGGTATCTATTGTCATGACTTTGAGCACATATGTTTGGGACAAGAATATTTGCATCTGATAAATGTTTGTTAATATAAATATTCAGTTTAAATTGAATTTTCAGAATATATTTACATATGTGAAATTTTCACAAAATTTTTTACATGGAACATACCTTCATCCACATTAAGAAACCTTATAATGTATTTTGCTTATATCATTTAATGACTATTATCTAAAAATATGTCGCATTACTTAGCATTCCTGACTGCATAACTTTTCTTCTGTTTTATCTTCTCAGAAACAAAATAAATCATTATATTTTAATGCTTTTCTGCATAAATTATTTTCTTTTATTTAGTCCCAGAAATAAAATAAACCAACTTACTTTAATGTTTTTTCTGAAATAATTTAAAGTAGTCTTTTAGATATTTTCAGTAACAATTTGGATATAAAAGTTCAGCTGAACTTTGGGAAGTGGCCATTACATGTTTTGCTATGCTTTTGTACACTAAAGCCTACATTTAATAATTTTATTGCATCGAATCTATTGTCTCTTATTTTAGATTACAAGTGAATCATTTCTTATGGGATTCACGATTAGGCCTTTTCAACACTAGATTTTTTTCCCACTTGTTGTAATCTCAAGTATTTCTAAATGTTAGGTTAGGTTATTTAACTATGGCAAAGCCTTGAGGGCTATCTGCCTAATGGGAGGGATGCCTTTGTGGAGGACTTTCTAAGGGAAACTGGCTCGTATACACGTTACACATGGGTAAAACCACGAAAATGGACATGCAGCCAGCCCGTTTGCGAGATTCGAACCTCGGACCGAACTACCAGTGTTCAGCGACTTTACCGCTCGGCCGCTGGTGGGCTCCTATTTCTAAATCATATCACCTGGTGTGACCGCACAAATTCTAGTGCCCGCTCTCATGAGGTTTCAGATGGTTTTTAGACGTCTTTTATTTCCTTTCAGAGGCAGATGTAAATGCTCCAAGTCCTTATATCCATCATAAGAGAGTGATTTTTTATTACTGGAAAACAGCTAAAACAGAAGCAAAATGCATGGTCTTTTTCTTCACTATGATTAATTAATTATGATCTCCATTGTCCAAGTCCCTGATGCAATGATTTGGTGAATATTTTCTAAAATAAAATAATTATCCCCTTTCTCTAGCAGATCTTTCAGTTCTTTGGCATCACTTACAGAAGGATTCTATCTTATCACATCAATGTTGAAGTACATTACTCAATTTCTTTTATGAAGAGAAAAATGCTAAAGCAATTCAATTATTGCTCTCATTATTACTAATGTCAAAATTACTAGGATAACACGTCCTGATTTTGGTGGGACAGTCCTGTTTTTTGGAGGACTGTCCCGTGCCCCACAGATTTTTAAAAATGTCCCGCTTTTTTAGAAAACATCTGCATTTCTTATTTTAAATGTACTGTTAAAATATATTACCTATTATTTATTAATTATTATAGTAAATATAAAGAAATAAATAATACATAAATAAAAAAAAACACATAAAATGTATGCAGAGTACACTAAAATAGGCGATGTAACGAGTTAGATTTACTCGGTGGTGTTCGATCATTGTCTTTACGTCTCGTCAAGGAATATCTATTGTTAATGGAGGAACAGCTAGCATTAGCTCAAGGGCTATTTGCTTTCCACACTATAAACCACAATCAAAGTTTCAGATCAATTGATTGTACATCGTAAATGATCAAAACATTGTACGACAAAAAATTTGCAGATGCAACGACAAAAAGTGAAGCAATTATTTGTAATGTTTTTTCACTATGTTCGTTTTCACAATTGCAGAAACAATTAGATTTTAAATGCACATTTATATCCATATATTATGATGCTTCCAACCACAGAGATTTAAAATTATTTTCCACAATTGTTAAACTTTTTGATCTAGAAACAGAAATTAAAATTAGAATATTAGATTTTATTTCACTGCCGGGTGAAACTTCAGAAATAATTTTTGATTCAATAAGTACTATTTTAAAAAATAATAATTTGAACTATAAAATCATTGCCTATTGTGAGGATAACACTAATGCAAATTTTGGTGGAAAAGCTAGAAGAAGCATCAATAATGTTTTTACGAACTTAACGAACATTTGAACCACAAAATTATTAGAGTAGCTTGTTGGAAAGAAGGAATGGAAGACACTCAGATGTATCCCCAGGGGTGTTCTCTATCGAAATTTGGATGGCTGCAGCATTAGCGCAGTGGAATTATACCTGTATGACACCACATGATGAAATGATGCTTGGTACTGAATTTGGAAAGAATGAAGGACAGAAGATATGCTTCTAGTTCCATATAATTTGATATTAGTCTAACACAGGCATACAGTGTGTTCATTTTAGGTAAGAAACAAAATCCTTATTTCAGTCTTGTATCTCTATTATTACAGTTGTTTTAAAGGGAGAATCAAGTAATAGAAAATAAAATAAAAAATAGAAATGCAAAACTCAAATAATGATTTTTTTAAATGATCTGTATTATAATAAATGCACTGTGTTCTGAATAACACAACATATTGCATTACACTTTACTCATATCTCATCACAAGCAACTTCAGTCCCGTCTTCCCTAGGATACTATGTTCAGCTGTTTCTTTGTAATATACATGTCAACAATCTTATATTTATGTTAGAAGATAGGGATGTAAATGTATTGATGTATGCTGAAAATTTGGTGATATGGTCTTCCATCCTCAAAAAAGGTGCACAGAAATAGTTAATTAAATGATGTCATGAAGACTTGAGTACTTGGTGCCAATTAAATAACATGCATAGAAACAGAAAAGCCTGCCTGTATAACTTTTGTATTGTGTCACAAGCCTTTTGACTTGAAGTTTTATATAATAATATCCATGTGCCTCAATACTAAACTTTTAACTAAATGGGAATTGTCTTAAATAGGAATTTGTCTTGGAATTAATGGATTGGAGGAATTATCATTGAAATAATTGTTTCTAAACTTTTAACTACATGGTAATTGTCTTAAATAGGAATTGGTCTTGGAATTAATGGGTGGAGGAACTAACGTTAAGGATAAATAATTGTTTCAATGTAATTAAACAACAGGAGTAAGGTGGGGATATGCGACTTCCACTTTATTTACAACTTACAAACCTACTTACTGTTATGAAATATTCCAGCACTCAATTAATAACTGCCTTTGAGGATTTGAAGAACAAATTGGAACAAATGCAAAATCAGATTCTTCGCCTTGACTGGCATTGAAAAAAAAACAACCCTAAGAGTTACTTTTATACTGAACTGGACAACTGTGCATGTCTCATGAGATACAAATTTCCAACTCAAGTTTCAACAACATTCTTAGACTTTCATAGATGTCTCAGATAAACTTTGAGCCACGAAGCTTAAAATTCAGCAGGGTTTTGTTTAATTTACATTGAGGGAAAAACTCAAGGATTTTGATGATTTACTAGACTGGTGCCCTTGTGAAGATACAATAGTTGTGTTTTGATTAGCAGTGGAATATCATTGCTGGGCTGTCCATATGAGTAAGACTGGAATTTTTAATAGTCTTGATTATCTCTGCCATTCTGGCTTTATGGATAGTGATCACTTCCTTCTTTGTCCTGCTCTAACAAAGAATTCTCTACTTAAACATTATTGGGAAGCTCGAAATAACATGAGACTTTTTTCACAATATTTTAAACTTTAGTAATTTAAATTTAGCATTTTAAACTTTAGTAATTTAAATTCTGGCTTGGCTATTGAATTCTAATTTTATGCTTATATGCTATATTTTAATATTGTTTTATCACCTAAGGACAAATTTTCAAAGGTTTTTCTTTTTAAGTATATAGTTTACGAAATTTAACTCATAATATCCTAAAATATGATTTCAACTAACAAGGAATAAATAACATTTTTATGACTTGAGTATCAAGTATAATAACTGAAATTCAAATATTTCTTATTCGTAACATATTTTACTTGTATTCACTATCAAATATGCCAAACTTGAATAACACTGAATCTTGAAGGATCTTAATATCCAGTACTGTAAGCCTGAATACAGATGATACTGTAAGCAGCTTCTGTTTTATTACTTGATAAATACAAAGTTCTAAGATTGAAAACGAGGAAAAAAAAAAAAAAAAAAAAAAAGATTAAAAACCTAGGAATTGAAATACCACAACATATAAGGTAGAGTTAAATAAGCACGTAACTAAAAAAATAAGAAAACTGTAGCATGTTTTTTTTTAGTACTACTACTTTAATACATTTTATTACCTGTTACAACAAGTTTGATTGTTATGGCATCTGGATTTACAAAGTAGATCAGCTGATTTGCAAAAACAGATGTTCGTAGTACACTTTTTTTAACAGCTGCATTTTCGAAGTCCTTGTCCCCCAACTAAAGAAATTTTTTTTTTTTTTTTTTTTTTTTTTTTTTTTTTTACTATTTCACATACACTTACTTCTTCTATACCAACTTCTTCAATGTTCAAAACATTTTTCTTTACAAAAAATAAACTACTTTCCTGTTTACAACGATTTTAATTTACCGAACTTACTATCAAAAACATAAAAACTCATCATCTTAAATATTTCTAATAATGGCTATTATTGATTTTGGATCCATTTTTGATCTATCAATATCAGGTACTTTTATTTTAACATTTTTCCAAAAGTAGGTTTCGGAAAGTTTTTAGTAGACACAGTCTTCATCTTCTTTGCCTGCTTCTGAAGTCCTTCCTTAACTGTCTCTCGAAACACTTTCACATTTTGAGTTTTCTTGATAATTGCACCCGTTGTGTCAGAGCATATATCTGGTTCTTTCATTTCCATTCAAACTTCAGTATCTGCTTCCATTGTTATGCCTGATTATTTTTCATATGCATTATTATTATCTTGCGATTATAAATCAACTATTGATTCGAGATTAGTTTTCCCATTTTCTGTATTAACCACACATTTATTAGTAATACATACTTATAACTTTTTTCTAAATCCTGTTCAGTGGTCATGTTACTAATCAAATTATGTGGCAAAACTGAGTTAGCAAGTCCTAGCTTCATAGGACAACTTTGCAGGACATCACAGGATAGCTTCATTAAGATGAACATTTGAATCCCTCCCGATATGCTTTGTTTTTTATTTTTGAACAAATTTTAATCCTTCTGATCAATTTCCTATCTTATTTGTTTCCAACATGTTCTCAACATCTTGGTTCACCCGTTCGACAGAACTTTGTGACTGACTGTGTCTCGGTTTTCAGTGAGCTATTTTTATATCACTCCACATTTCATATAAACTGTTTATGATTTGATTTGGTTGCAAAATTCCCTCCTATTATCAGAATGAAGAATGTTCAGGGCTCCAAAAGCTATGAAAATATCCAGAAAGTGATATGCTACTTCAACAATTCTTTTATTGTGTAAACTTCGGAGTAGGACAAATTGTGTAAGATGATCTTGATGCACTCAAATGAATTTCATATCATGATCAGTATTGGACTGCATATCTATTAGGTTGATTTGGCATCGAGAATTCATTTCACTATGCACAACTGATTTAATTACAATCCCCTCTTTCACAGTTTTTTGTTTCTTCTGACATGGTTTGCATAGTCTTAAATATGTGAAAATAGGTTCTACTGTTACATTCTTGTACTTACGATTCAGTTCTTTAATTATGCAAGTTCTTTCACCATGGCCAATTGCAATATGAGTGCTGTGTTGAAGACTTCATCAGTTGTAACATAATATGGGATTTTTGCAAATAGTGATATTATAAGTTTGTCCTTTCCTCCAATTAGAATACGACAGCGTTTCAACCTTCTGTAATGAACTGTTTGTTTCTCCATCACACATTTCTCACTTGTTAAATAAAAGCAGTTATCAGGCTTATTTTTTATAAATTCGGACAAAATGTCATAATCTTTTTCCGCATAACATCACTCATTTCCCATCAGCAAAATAAAAAAGCAAAGTATGTAAAAATGGAAACAAACTTCAGGGAAAGTGCAGAATCACTCCTGCTTAGCGCATTTCTCAAAATCGCCAACTTGAAAATAACAAGTCTAAGAATTGCACAAACTCAGTGTCCATGTACACAACGACCTATTTTTGTTTAAAATAACATCAGAGAATTACACAAACTTGGCACTACGCACTCCCTTGACTTTGTCCATGTGAACATCGATAAGTGGGCGATTCTGCACTTGCACCCAAACTTCTTCTTTTTTAGATTGTAGCTGCTTATATTTGTTTAAATTATGTCTAAGTTAGACTGTGAATGGTGCAAATAAGGAGAGGCAGGAACAGAAAAGTGTCATGACGGAATTTGTTTGCGGAGGCTTATTCAAGGTTGATTTAAATCCCTCGTTTCAGGATTTTACCAGAAGCCATTGGTAACTCCTCGGTTTTACCTCAAAGACTGAAGTGGAATCATATTAAAGCATACTTCAAGCTTTTAACAAGCTACTTTGGTAAGAGCTAGGTTTTACTGGTAAAACCTAGGATTTACCAGACTTTAGGATCTTACAGTAACATATCTCCATTCATACTGCGTATAATATTTTAATTGTAAAATGTATACGATTCTCTTATATTCTTATATATATTGATTCAAATAATGAATAAAACTTAAATGCAATAATGAAAAACAAGTGCAAATGATTTTTTAAAAAGTACGTAGCTTTTTCATAATATTTATTAAATTATAAAATGAACAAATATAATTTTTTTCACAATTTTTATTTATTAAATTATAAAATGAACAAATATCATTATTTCACAAAATTACACATATATACAATAGTTAATATATATTATTAGTAATCTTCCTTTTACTTACTGTTTATTCCTAACCTACTTTTTTTTTTTCTTTATTACAGATACTTTAATAATCCCATTAAAATATTCTCGTGCTTTCATGAAAAGCAGTATTCAGCAGAATTACTAGATTTTATTTTAACACCAACGAAAGTTGTTAAATAAATATAACGAAAAGTCAACGAAAGTTGAAAATAGGTTCTACTGTTACATTCTTGTACTTACGATTCAGTTCTTTAATTATGCAAGTTCTTTCACCATGGCCAATTGCAATATGAGTGCTGTGTTGAAGACTTCATCAGTTGTAACATAATATGGG
This sequence comes from Stegodyphus dumicola, assembly GCF_044657685.1. Taxonomy (NCBI): domain Eukaryota; kingdom Metazoa; phylum Arthropoda; class Arachnida; order Araneae; family Eresidae; genus Stegodyphus; species Stegodyphus dumicola. The sequence goes on along the minus strand of NC_140772.1, from coordinate 10,120,993 downwards.
ATTTTTGCAAATAGTGATATTATAAGTTTGTCCTTTCCTCCAATTAGAATACGACAGCGTTAATGTTATCAAAAACAGCAGTATAATTAATTATCAGTTATGTTATGATCATGTTATCAAAAACAGCAGTAATATTAAAGAATATGAAGATTTAAAAATTATTAGAACACTGCTCGTATTTTGTTGTACTTCTAACTCGGAAAAAAAAAATCTTCCGGATTCTACAATTCTGAAGTTTTAGTTACATGCTCCATTACACAACGCATTTGTAATCTAAGTTTGTTTTATTTGGTTATTAATGCAGTTATATGTAATCATGTCGAAACATTTATCAATACGTAACGGATGTAGTTACCAAATAATTTTTTGCCATCGGTGTTTGTTTACATCATGGTATTAAGGATTTTCTATAAACTTCTCGAAATTCACATAAAAAAAGTGGAAAACAGCCAATTATAGTAACCGAGACAAATAGTTTGTGACGTATTGTTGCCACCAGTCACGTGAGACCCGCTAACTTCCGTAAACCGTCAGCGTTTGTAGTCGCATAATTGTAACGGACTTTTAGTTAAAATATTATGTACATCTCTGTGATGATATATGTCTTTTCTAGTTAGGTCTCAAGATAAGGGCATTCACATTACCATGTAGGAATTCATTCATTTATTTATTTTTTTTAACTTAGCTAAAGTTTGCTTCTTAAAGACACTAATTTTTGCAGATGAACGCCTTAACCACACTCATGGACACAATCGTATTTTAGGATATTTTCTACTTCTTTTCCTTTTCTTTCTGTAGGCCTTTTTTCCACCCCCTCTGTTATTTATGGCCTATTTATTTTAAATTTTATTTTGTCCCATCTTTTCTTTCTGGCCTTTTGAACTCGTAAAAAATGTACGAAGTTCCTTTATACTCTCCTCAAATACGAAATTGTCCCTCTTTCTATATATGTTGAACTGCGGTGCTTAACCCGTGCAGAAAGACTTAGCGGGTGCAAAACAAGACATCTGTCTGAAACAAGACATGGCAAACCGCACATTGAGTTGAACAGTGTTAAACGAATGTCGCATACTGCGCATGCCCAGAAACAAATTTGGCGCAATTATTATGTTGGCGCGATTTGAAAAAGAGGATAAATACGGTATGTGGTAGATGTACCGCCATATGATTGTAAACAAATCCGGCGTTTAAGTCTTCATAGAGTATATGTGCAATGTAAAGTAATTACTGTGTAAAATTAGATTTTTTTCCTGTACTGCTCCAACAACTGGAAAGCTGAACGATACGATCAAGTTTAAATTCGATTGAAGAGTGCACAAAATGGGTAAAGGAAGTAGCGTAAATGCAGATGCTCCAGTGGATAGCGCGAGCTTCAAACCAAATGCTATTGCGAGATTGCTTTCAGGTATGTCTCTGAAACACACTTTCTACAACTTATCTTTGGCTACTATAGTCTGTGTAGTCAAGCTGACTACACAGACTATAGTAGCCAAAGATAAGTTGTAGAAAGTGTGTTTCAGAGTTGAATATATGAATTAAAGTTAGTAGGATAATTATTCTTAACTAAATAATAAAATTTAAATAAAACCCCTTATTTAATTTTTTATAAATTCTCTTATTATTATGATGTGATTTCACAACCATTGACCCTCTCCTATTGTTAAATAATTCATTCAGCACTGAACAACATATTATTTTATTGGTATAAAAAATAATATATTTTGTGTGTATGACCAAGTTATGATCTAAGATTTTTCAATACTTGAATCATCCTTTTAAAGATTTTTATAAAATGTTTTTTTTTTTTTTTTTAATTTCAGGCATTGGCACAGTGAATGGCAGCTGAAAAATTTTGACCCTTGTTTCTGGAAGTGAAATGTTAGATGTAAGTAATGATGTCTGAGACCCTTATCACACGGCATTTGTTTCACATGAACAACTTGTTTCAAACAATTTTTCTGCCTGGTTTACTATTGAAAGAAAGACATGCAACGTTTTCCTTCCTTTCTAAAAAAATTGCAAATTGTTCATTTTCAATCAATCAACTATCAGCTTGTTTGTAATGGGGAACCAGTTTCCCATGTTAAACCCAAAGTGATCTATGATAATTGGCTGTTGTGACAAAGCAGAAAAATTGTGCCAAACAGTTATTCTTCCGAAACAAACTGACGTGTGATAGCATCCTTACTGTTAATAATACTGTGAAGCACGTAATTGTATGCTTTGCTAATGAATATGTACTAGGCAATTGTGGTTATTATGAAAGAGGTGAAATTTCAAATAAAATTGTTTCAGTTACAATTATTACAGATATTATTTAATTTTGTAATAATGCTAATTAAAAATATGAATTAAGAAAATGCAAAAATTAGTGTATAAGCATACTAAATAGTTCAGAGTAAGACTTGTACTTAATTTATAGTATGCACTCATTCACACATATGATGACTCGTACACTGATATAAATTTGATATGCTTTTATACTGTTTACATGTCTTCTATATTCAGATTTGAATCATCATCTGCCAACAAATTCAGTTAAGCAGGCATTGTTGACCTTATTAGTTTCTTGCAGATGTGTGAACTTTGGAAACATTTTTAGATTTAGTGTAGTTTTTGTTTGCTTTTCAGGTTTTCGCATAATATCAACTAGAAACATTACCTCTTCATTTTAAAGGTCAAAGAGATAAAATAAAAAAAAATTAATTAGTTAATATCAAACCTAAAATGTTCTTTTATTACACAACTATTATTTAAGCCATCCAAATGGGCGCAATATTTTTATAATACTTTTATTTAATTTTCCAGTATATGTTATTGAAGCCATTCAAATCCCACTTGGGCATTTTCAAGCATATTAGTTGTTGAATATTATGTCTGACTGTAAACACACAGGCAAAGTATGTATAATTATTATGTAATTTAACCTATCTTTCCTTCAAATATTTCTTTAAAATTACACGAGACAGGCATACATTTGAGCTTTGATTAACAGACTTAGTGTAGTCGCCATGACGGATAAGAAAACAGATGAATAATAGACCACCCATAATCACCAACATATAATGCAAGGATTTGAGAATAAAGATTGCTTATTAGCATAATAGTGCACTGAATATTAGATATAAAAATTATAGAACTGAAAGATTGTCACGTATCATCTTTGCTTATTTATTATATATATTGAAAATAAACAGTTTGCTTCTGCAACATAATAAATATCGAGTGTCTTGAAATGTTTTGTATACCTGGAGCTTTACAGTTCAGTACATTATACAAAGAGCAGTATATATAATGATTATCAGGTCTGCACAGAAATTTTTAATGGAAAATTCTTGTGTATAGATTTAGTTGATATTTCTTATCTTGTGTACAGATTTAGTTGATATTTTGCAAGACATGGCAATATTTCAGACTTTTATTGTAATTACTGTGACAAAACAATCATTAGAAAATTATACACGTATGAAAATTATTAATATTACATTATGTAGCTTATATTAATAATTTTCATACGTGTATATGTAATATTTTGGCAGGCACAGGAATGACCAAAGCGTGACAATATAACTAGATCATAGACCGGGCATTGTTATGGCTGGGTAGAAGGTTGCAAAATGACGACAAAGAAGGATTTAGCTTTTTAGATCCCACATCTTTATTCAATTCTCTCAGCAGATCATTTTGACTTTAGATGAAATTCTCAAAATTATATATTCAATATTGATTTAAACTAAGTAAGATTAAATTTAGACTTTACATCATATCTGCTTTAACAAAGGAAAGAACAAGATGGGAGGAGCAGCTGCAAGGTCTTGTAGCAGCGGTAGAAGAAAGCAGTCTGACGAAAAATGGCACGTATTCAGTATGTGTACTAGCGGTTATATAACATGCCAGAATGTTCTCGAAAGTACTGGTCTAGGATAAGATCCTGAAACTGCAATAAGTTAATTATAGGTTGCATGCTCGCGCAGAGCAAAGCCACTGTATTTTCTATATTTTACATGTATATAATACATATTCTTTGTGTCTTGGTGAATACATTCTACCTCGCTGGCAGGTAACAGAAACTGACGATCAAAAGATTGATGAATATTTAATAATTTTGATGAGATTATCTAGGAAAGTAAAATAGTTTAAAACGTATTAAATATGGTTTTCCAGAATGTTTCCTAGCATAGTTTTTAATCTCAGACTAAATGATACACATTATCTGGAAGTTCATATTCTTGTGTCATAAAGTATGCTTTATTGTAATTAGTCTTAGATTGTAAAGTTAAATTTATGAAAATATGATGAGTTAAAAATGTATTGCAGATATTAAACTAGATTTTTATGTGCAATTTTGAAATTTTAGAGATCTTGCTTCATGTAATTATTTTTAATGTTTTTATTAAATTCTTAATTAATGCTATTATGCATGCATTAGAAAGTGAAATGAAATAATACTTAGGGATATCATTTGGCTGCATTCTGTTGTTTCTCAGTTAAACTATTCTGCATTCAAAAAAATTACTCAAGGATTCTCACGAATACCAGCTCAAACAGTTCCAAAGTATTTCTGCAAAATATACGTAATTACTTAAGAAGAATTGTATCTTTTTGATAATATTATTTAGCCTTTACAAGTTACTGCCAAAATTATTTTGTAAATCAGAAATCTTCGAGGGGATTAGTGTGTCTCGCATAGTTACCCTGGTGCCACACTATAACACTGAAATTGATAGATGTATAATTGAATGTTTAATCAAAAATGTCTAATTCCTCTTTTATGATATTTCAATAATTGATACTACTAAAACAAGAAATATTGGTACATTAACATTTTCTTAATATTCATTGTGTATTTGTTATGATGCATGTATTAATGTCATTAGAAGTTAGCGTTTGATAATGTTTGTTTCAACAATTTAGGGTTTGATGAAGTGCCACAGAGATTATCGCTTAAAGAATGCGTGCAGGCCAACCACCAACACAAGATATTAAAAGAGCAATGAAAATGAAGATTTAACTATAAAGAAAAATATGACTAATATTATTACTCATAACACTTAATTGTTTCGTATTATTGTAAATTTATGCGAGTTTTCCTGTATTCTGTTTATTTTGCAACTTATGTTATTGTAAATTCATGTATGTTTTCATTCTTGCTCTGTCATGCATTTTATACTAATCGTTTGTTGTTCATATTAATTATATGTGTATATTACATCATTGAATTACTGTATTTGAACTTTAATAAACCTTTTTACCATTCAGTAGTACTTTTCCATAAAACCCTGAACATTCTAAACATCCTATATCACTAATCCTCAATTCTAAATAATACTTGAGTTTACTTAATTCATGTATTAATAACGAATTTGAAAAATAATACAATAGTGACATATTTTGAGGTAAAATAAATACTGCTCAATTGGACATTTTAAAATGTTTTTCCTTTTAATAGAGGAACATTTTTTAAGGATTTAATTATTAGTATTTGAATATTGTAATAATATATGATTAATTAGTATATGAATATATTGTGTGTAATGAATAAGGCAGTGAATAAATTTTGAACAATAATTTCATATGAAGAAATATGATCTGCCTGGGTTAAAAAATTAATCTTTAAATCCCATTTATGAGATTATATGGCTGAAATCTGTAACCCAAAAGCAGTTAAAGCAACCCACCCCCAAAAAAGAAGACATTTAAATAGTTTCTTCCAAAACTTGAAATATTTAAACATTACACGACCCTAAATTTCTAGTGAATTTAAAATACTCATTTCATTCAGTTCAGCTACTAGCCATTATATGAAATTTTCCTATATTATTAAAATGTTCCTCATGATTTTGCAAAGTGAAGACCACAAATGTTCTTCCCTCATAACTAATGATGATATAATAAGCATGAAGTAGACTTCAGCGTAAGGAATATGGAACTATATATTTTGCTCTTTGTTTATTAATTAGCTCACTTTTAAAAAATTCATATCATATAGTAAGTAGTATTCATAATTTTTCTCATTTTCTTAATATTTCATTGAAGTATTTAAATGTCAATTTAATTAGCAATACCTAATAATGTCAAATGCATATATTATTATACAGATGGGATTCTAACCATAACACTCGGGCAAAGTGATATACATGTTAATTTTTCAACAAGTTTCTGCGTTATGCTTTTTTACTCTCTACACAATGTTTAATTTTTAATTATTATTTTTTATTATTTAGGTCCTACAAATAATTAAAAAATAATAGTAATACCAGAAAGTGTGACTTTCTTATATTATCCAACAGGAGACCTATGTTCACATCTTATATTTTGAATTTACAGTTTTCTTTTGTAGATGACAGACACCATATATTCAAAAGAAATTAACATGCTGCTGGATACATGCATGTGTTTTTCATATTTACAGCTGTTGCATGTGATGTTATGTAATCGGGTAAAAAATGAAAGAATTAAGTTTATTGACACCAAAACAAATGCATACCTCGATATAAAGGCTGCATAAAAATGAAAATGGCTAAATTAAAATAGTGAATTGAGGTTGTAGAGTTCTCATTTATTTTTATTAACCAGCTATTTTATGATAATTAGCTTTTCTTTTTTCCTTTCCATTTTCCTGCCAGAATGCTAATTTTGAGTGTATTCAAATGAGGTGAATTCATTTCATTACTTTTGATTTACGCCATAAATGCTGGCTGATTCTGTATGAACAAGCTGTGCACTCTGTTAATTTGTCCGAGTCTATAAAAGGGTTTTTTTACACCAATTCCAAACCTCTGTTGTAATTTCCAAAACATAACGAGAAATTGCTTAAGTTTTCCAGAGTTCTCACACAGTATATATTACCAAAGTGGGTGAAACTCGTATAAGGTGTAAGAAAGACCAAAAGGAGATTTATTAAATCAAGAAAAGTAATCGGTGGAAAAGGCATTTAATCTTAATAATGAAAACTCGAATTTTACACCAAATATTCAGACTTTTGTAACTGTTTTATATTTAATTAGCGAGAGTTAAAAATAAAAATTACCTTTATAGTCATAACATAGGTTACATTCTGTTAATTTCCCATAAATAAACATAAAGAATACATTGACAAAATCATTGAACTAAGCTATTTTGGTAAAATAAAACCTACTATTTTCATTGTACTTCAAATTTAGGTTGTTTTCATGAAATTCTTTCATTAAACATTAACTTATACTTGATAATCAATCTTCAAGTTCGAAAATAAGTTAACTGTAATTGCATTTGTTTTATGATCAAATATTTTAATTTGGCATTTGAGCATTTCTAATGGCATTTCTTTTTCTGTTTGACATCTCTGCTCTGTTAAGGTTATAACCAGTTAAATTGTTACTGTGTCTCTGAAAAATCAACAGCATTCATAAACAACATTTTAAAAATATTTCTGTGTGTAGTATTTTATCAGTAGAATTTTTCCTAAATAAATACAGAAGTTGTTATGAAAACATTTGAGAGTACATGTCTTGAAAGAGAAACAGTATTCGAAATGTTTAATCAATTATGATATATTAACAGCTATCATAACTTTGCATGTATGTTGTATGCATTATACATATATATATATATGCATAAAGACCCAATTTTGGCAATAAGTAGAGCTGTTACAAAATAATCATGAAGTCTAATGGAACGTACTCGTCACACATACTGGGGGGAAATCAAATTTATGTACGTATTTGCCACTCTTAAAGAATTTTTGGGGGAATTACAAATGTACCAATTTCTTATTAATATATAATCATTTGTTAATATTAAAGAAAAATTTATTTCTTAACTTAACTAAGTCAGCTAAGTCATAGACCAAAATATGTGTTTCTGCAGATATTCAGAACTTCCACAACTACGAATACATTCACAGTTACAAAATATGTAAAATATATTTCTTTTAAATGCTTGGAATATTCGGAAAAATATCTAAATTCATAGAAATGGTAAAATAGTTTCACTTGCAGATTCTTTGTTATTTATTTGATTACATCACCATTAATAACAATGTTCAACCCCCAGAATAAAAAATATATTGTTTATGTACTGAAGTCTTGGTTTGTTTCCCTTGACAAGTCAATTAATCTATCATCAATGACAATAGCTACCTTTTAAATACTTTTAATTTTGGCACTTAAAATGTTTGCATTTCAAAATAATATTTCTATACAGCTTTTAAATAATTTTTAATGCAACAGAAATCTAAATAACTTCAAATGCTGGCTAAAATTCATTCCAATAATTCATCGCTTTAAATTTCTGTTCCTTGCAGATGATACAGGAAAAACCTTTTCTAATAATATATTTCTAATTCTACTAGGAATTACTGATAAATAATCCGATGAAAAAATTGATACAGGCACAGATGGAGATGTAAATAATTATTACGAAATAATGTGAAGCAGTGTTTGCATTCAAAATGTAAGATGTAATACTTATGAAATTCTGCACTTCACTTTGGAACTGTACGAATTTTCGCTCAGAAAAAGACTGAAATTCAGGATATATTAGTTACACTTTTAAGGAATAAAAACAATTCATAATTTACCATACGTTACAATCGTACATACGCAAAGAAACACGGACATACGTAAAAAATATAGCAAGTGTTTGCAAATAACATTGAAGAAATTTTACAATTCCTTAATGCTGTTTATTTAATTCTTTTAAATAAGAAATAAAAGCGCGAATATACGTTAACAAACTAAGCGGGAAAATCCAGTTTACATTACTGAGAATTACAACATGTAAACAAATTACATCTAAATAACGAATTATTAAGCACAATATATGGTAACAATTATTAAATGCACTGTTAGACAAATTAAAATGAAACATATATTAGAAAAATAAGCAAGTGCAATCGGTATGAACGTTAAAATAACTAATAAACAAAGTTCCACAACATTGCAGTTGTACACATCACTCGACAGCCATGGAGATCACGAATTTGCTAGCGTAGGGTTGCTTTTAGTCGCCAATATTTCTTCCCACGCCAAAGGTACACCATCAAGCATGCGCAGTAAGCGAAATTCGCTTAACACTGTTCAACTCAATGTGCGGTTTGCCATTACGCCTACTTTGTCTGTCCTTGCTCTGTTACAGCTGTCTACAGTAAAAAGTTCCTTTTAAACGTCCGACGCCGAGCTCCTTGGCGTCATGGAATTCTGTCGTTGTACAGTTGTGGATTTCGGAAGATACTGGAGTAGTACTTGTAAGCCGGCCGTGTTTTCGGAGTCGCTCTCTGCTGTCACCCGTATAGTAATATTGTAAATACATTATATAAATACTGTATTCTATTTCTTTAATTTCCTGCGGGCAGGGGGTATTCGTTTGGCCGCCCCTGCTTTGGGAGTAAGTTAATACTGACATAAATAAAATCTTACATAATATTAATTCAGGGGAAAAAACTGATTTCAAGTATTTTGCAAGACATTTCTTGAATTTTTTTCCAAAAACTAAGTTTGCCCTTAAAGAGGCTAGGATATGAAACTCTAGCTACACCCATTTTGATTTCTTAACTGAGTCTATAAGGATGGATTTTAAATTCTATGGATTTTCAAATGAAATAGCGTACGATGAATTATTGTTACAATTCCTAACCAATACAATGAATTAATGTTACAATCCCTAACCACCCGTTTTTCCGTATCTTGTTGTGGTAAATAATTTTACAAATTACTAAATTGTAGTTTCAAGACATTTGTAGTATATTCCTTTTAATAATACTGCGTTGTCTCTTTTTGCCTCAGTGAATTTCATAACAAATTTAAGCTCCCATTTGTCATAAGGTTGATTTGTACAAACAATTCCAAACAAAGCAGGAATTATAGGATAAATATGAGAGTTTACTTTGGTACATAAGTGTTAATGCATATCGAAAACTAGTGTGTGCCTTTGAAAATTAAAAATGATGTCTTCTTCTTGCTCGAAAATTTTTCAAAAATAATATAACTTAAAAAAAATGTTCCTTAAAAACATATTTAGTAAATAACTGTTTCTTACATTGCAAAGATATTTCCAAATGCTTTTTAGTTATATATGCACATGGGATTTTTCTATAGCACTGTTGCACAAATTGATTCAATCATTATCGAAGCTGAGAAACATTTTCATATATCATTTCAGAACTATAATTAAATATTTTGTTAGCACAAGAACAGCCAAGTTTAATAGAATGAACTTAAAAGCTACAGCATGCACAGGGTTATGAAATATTAACCCATTCTTCAGAATTTCAGATCAAGAAGAATTTGAAGGTGGTAAAATGAAAGTCAGCAAATTCCATAGGAATCAGATATCAAAACTGAATACTTAATAATAGACAATAAACAGAGACATATTACAACAAGCGTATCTGAAACATTTGCATGGACCCATGAACAACAAAAAAAGGTAGTAATATAATAAAGAAATAATCTTTGCACAATTTTTTCATTTTTTTATACATGAAAAGTTACTTATTGGGTGCAAGTTGGTGGTTTTCACACCTTTATTCCAGAAAGATACCCAAACTGTCAATATTTATTATAAATTGGTACAACATTATCAATATAGCCAAACAAAACATTCCTTAAAATACAAATTTGAATTATTAAATAAGCAATGAATAAAAAAAAATAAAATACATGCTTCTTCAAATCTTTCCGTTATTCTTTTGCAATTTTCTCCTCCTCAAGGACAAAGCTATCTGTTTTTGCATAAAAAAATGGTGGAATTGCTCAAAACTGGGTTCATGCAACACTCGATTATGGAGGAAAAGAATTTCCTCGTTGTTTTATTTAGAAAATTTTCAGCAAAATTTTGTGTTCTTGCAGAAATTTTACACCAGTATTTTCCATTGCTTGCAAATGCTACAAGGCCATAGTTTAAGACTAAGTTTAAGACAAAAAAACTGTTCGACTTTGAAATCCAACAAAAATGAAACGCACAAAATGGCAGAATTGCTTAACTGAAGGATTATTATACCCATGGTTGCTGGACGAATGATTATGCACTACCACAGAAAGGAAAAAAAAAAAAAAAAAAAAAAAAAAAACCTCAAGAAATTCTGACTTTGTTCAAAGACACTACAAGCTGCATAGTGGCTGCATTGGACCATCAAACACATAGTCCAAAATTAACATTTTAAATATATGACACTGAACACATAAGCTTACTGAAATCTAAATTCTAACCATTCTCAACATTAAAAAAGCAGTTCCAGAAGTTAACAAGGAAGATAGAACTACTTAAATCCTAGAATACCAAAGTTATCACAAAACAAGATATTTCACATTCCATACTTTTTACAAAAATGCAGTGAAAAGTGGATTACAGTGAAAAATGTAAATGAAATTTCCAGTCAAATGAAAATGTTCAACATTTCAAGCATTTCATGACATTACCTGAATGGGAGGAATGTGACACGAATACAATTTCTTGATTCAAAACATTATAAGCAGTCATTACCTTTTCACAGTTCGAACATGCCGTTTTAAATCTTTCATTACTAATTAAATACCAAGAATAAGAATTGTTTTAAATCAGAAATACTTTAATCAGCCTGCATATGTGATATGAAATACTAATACATATCGCACAGAAAACACATGTAGTGGGATATACTAATGGCATGATTTCGAGGAACAAATTTCATGAAAAATAAGTCTGTTGTATTTCGCACTAACATGATGATAAAATGACTTCTGAATTATCTCTCAAACATGAAGTTTTAATCTTGTGGAAAGAAACAAATGATTTATTAAGAATTGATATGAAAATACAAGTTAAATACACCTCATAGAAAGACATTTCTTTATAGCATGGTCAAGTCATTACTGCACAGATGAGTAAACTTTCTTGTTAATCTAGCTTTTTAACAAAAGACACTAGCCTTCTATTATTTGTAGGCATCCACGTTTCAATTTTTATAACATTTAAGCAATTTCTTACATATGTAACTCAGGGAGTTTCTCTCCTTGCGAATAAGTATATGGTTGTTTAAAAGATGTTTGTGAGTTAAGGACTCCTTTACATATATTACACACATGAGGTTTCTCTCCTGTGTGGATAAGTACATTTTTGTTTAAACTGGGTTTGTGAGTAAATGACATATTACATATATCATACACATAAGGTTTCTCTCAGGTGTGGATAAGTGCATGTTTGTTTAAACTACACTTGTCAGCAAGTAACTTATTTCATATCTCACACTCATGAGGTGTCTCTCCTGTGTGAATTAGCATATATCTGTTTAAATTCTCTTTTAGAGTAAATGACTTGTTACATACCTTCTTTTAGAGTAAATGACTTGTTGCATACCTCACACAAATGAGGTCTCTCTCCTATGTGATTAAGCATATGTCTCTTTAAATTTCCTTTTTGAGTAAGTGACTTGTTACATAACTAACACACAAAACATTTCTTTCTTGTGTCAATAAGTATATGTCTTTTTAAATCACCTTTTACAGTAAATGACCTGTTACATTCCTCACATGCATAAAGTTTCTCTCCTGTGGGAATAAGCATATGGGTTTTTAAATGATCAGTTTGAGCAAACGATTTGTTACATACATCAGACACATAACGTTTCTCTCCTGTGTGAATACGCATATGGGTTTTTAAATGACTTATTACATATCTCACGCACATGAGGTTTTTCTCCTGTGTAACTAAGCAGATGGCTTTTTTAAAGTTCCCTTTTCAGTAAATGTCTGATTACATATCTCACATATATGAGGTTTCTCGCATTTATGAATAAGTATATGATTGTTTAAATAACTAGTTGGAACAAATGACTTGTTACATACCTCACACACGTGAGGTTTTTTTTCCTGTGCGATTAAGTATATGCATATTTAAAATGTCCTTCCATCTAAATGAACACTTACATGCCTTACAAATCAGTTTTTTTCTGCTGTACGTATATGAAGATGTTTCTCTAATGAACCATATCATATCTCGCTCACATGGAAGCGGTGTAGCACCAGGGTGCCTGGGTCAAGGACCCTACCCCTTGTTGAACATGTAGGTTGTTTCGAATGTTGTCATGAGTAACTAACATAATTTTTTTTTCAAATTATTATGTTATGATTTTTAGTAAAAGGAGAGTAGATAACTGGTAATTCTAGAAGAAATAAAGTGTGCGCAGAGTTCCAAGACCCAAAAATGCCATCTGGGAAAGCTGAAAAGGGGAACAAGCTGGCTTTAACCTGAGTCTAGAAATGCATATAACATATACACACTTGAGAGTTTAGCATAAATATATTTCAGTTGTTCAATTGCCTAATTCATCATGAAGTTTTTGATTTCGAACGTACCAGGCCAAGTTGGTGATCTGTCTTAGGGCACAATTTTGTGCCTGCTGGAACTTTTTCCTGTATGATTTACATTAATATGCATAGTATAAGACGCAATACAGTTTTATAAATAAGCAACTGGTAATCTATTAAAAGTACACTGTTTCAAGAAATTAAGGGGTTATGTGTGGGTGCCATGAGAGAGTTTTACTGAGGATCACCCCAAGATGAACCATACCATATGTAAAGAGTAATAAAAAGTGATTTTAAAAAGAAATGCCATTGACAGTCCGGCACTGCAAAGGATATTTTTATTCTTACTTTTGAGAAATTATGTGCCGATGGCAGTATACAGATTCCAGTTCAAATAATTTTAAACCGTTTTTGGTTGCTGTTAATGAATTTCGCACAAAACAATCCAAAGACACAATTTCCAAAGACACAAAGGTAAGTCGATATTTCTTTTCCGTACTGCACAGATCTGTATAATCTGTATATTCGTGCTTTATTTTGATTTAAAATGCAGTTTATTTAGATTATACTTTTTTGTTTTAGCTATGTTTTGGATGACATTTTACTTGAGAGGGCACTGCACAGAAACAGGAATAGCACCAAAAAAAAAAAAAAAAAAAAAAAAAAAAAAAAAAAAAAAAAAAATCGCAACTTTCGTCAAGTTGGGCCCCGAAATAAGTTTTTTCTATCAACGTAAAAACAAAACAACTTACAGTGAAAAATATGCTTAATAAAGTGAACAAATAAATATAAAGCTTTGTTTTTTGTAAATTTTTATACCATTTAGATCATAAATGCTTTATTGTTTGATAAGTCATTATTTCACACTTTTAATTTTATAATTCCCAACTGCCCTCTTACTAGATTTAGGAAGATGATCTAATATTCGAAAAAATTCCAAATGCGGAATCGCACAAGTTCCAACATCACACTTTGTACTGCATTTACAGCAAATAGTGAAGACAATTTTCACAATACTTTTGAAAAATGCCATATGAAATACTTCAAATAAATCTTGTCTGTATGCCTTACTTAGTAAAAAAAAGAAAGAGAAAAAAACTAGTAACTCCATTACACATCCATTTCTTGGCTCTAGTGTACATTTGGTTCTCTTTCAATTGGCGAGAAATTTTGATTGATTTTGGCGATAAAACCCCCATTCTGGTCACCATGATAGTTTTAACTTTTAGCTTCCTAACTTTATTTAAGTGAAAATAGATTGATGCGCACGTGGAAAGTTAAGGAAGTGCGCAATGCCTAGTTTGTGTGATTCTCTGATTTTTTTAAAGTGAAAATAGATTGATGTGTACATGGACATACTGTTTGTACAATTCTTTGACTTGTTATTTTGGTTTCATGTAGCGGCCATCTTGAAATTGTGCTTTTCTGCTGCCGATATTGGCATCATAAAAAAATCACCAAAAAAAAAAAAAAAAAAAAGGTGTACACAATTGTAAACTTTTACCCCATTTTTCTTGTATTGTCATTGTTTTCTTTGACTGCTACGCACAATTTGCACATTATATCACAATCCTCATTGACTTCCTACACATAATTTATTCTTCACTAATTTTTATTATTTTGCATGATTTCAACATTATCTTTTTCCATAGTGAAGCTGTAAAAAAGTGGTCCATATTCTAAAAATCTAATAGATCACTCATTTGAATACTTGTACATGAAATTAAACATAATGTGCAAGACTCACTGTAGGAAATTTTAAGTATGATTGTTTTCTGAAAATGTACTATTCTTAACGGTTTTGTTTTCGGAAAAATGGCCAGAGAAATCTAATAAAAGGCAAATGAAGCACTGCTGTATGTATACAAGTATTTGTAACTGTTTTACAAATACAGAATTAATTCAAAACAATTTCCATAAATAGCATTTATTTTTATGTTAATATTTAATTATATATTGTTTTGCTTTTCTTTCTAACATAAATTTACATGTACAGTAGAATGTCCAAAATCCAGACTCATCGGGACTGCAGCAATTCCAGATTTGGAATTTTTCCGGATATTAGATTAATTTAAATTTGATGAGATGGCATGCAAAAATTATACAATTAAAAATACGAAATCGTGATTTATAAAATAATGAAGTATTTATGATGTAAAGGGTAACAAAATTTACAAAAAAAGCTTAATATTTATTTGTTTACCTTATTAGACATTTCTTTCAATGTAAGTTGCTTCATTTTTTGTGCTAATACATTCTCTTTAATTCTACAGACAGACGGACATATCTCCTGTTTAGTTACATTGTTGAAGTCCTGTAGCTGCTATTTCAAAAATTCCGACTACCTTGTCAATTGAAATTTTCTCGTTTTCAGTAACTTCTCTGTCGCTTTTCTTCACTTTCGGTATTTTGGTGATTTGGAACCATACTATAGATTTTGCCATTCATTAATTGATTCATGATTGAGAAGCATTGTCATCACAAAGAAAAACTTCTTTCTTATCATCTTCATTTATTTCCGCTTTTCCACATTTCTTTACAAAATATGTTAATTGAAATATTTCACCTTTGTTTGCGATATCCGAAAACCTTTACAATTAGCAGCTATGAAGATCAAAGTTAGCTATCCTTCACATTATATACTTAGATATGCAATCATGAGCTTGATAAAAAACAAGTCGTTCTGTTAAATTTTATCTTGCTTCTATCGCACACTGAGACAATTAAGCCTGAATTGTATTACTTTAGTTATTTATTATACTTATGTCTATTTTTTGCACATGCTTAAGGCTTATCAAAGTTCTGAATAAATAAATTCCTACATATACAGGCCATATTCCCATATATACATTACCTTACTGAGGGCCGGCGCTAGCTATCTTACCGCCTGATGCAGTCTCCGTGGGTCCTAAATTCTGCGACTCAACGCGGCCATACGAGTCCTGCCGCTGGTTTTGGATTTGCATGAACAACAAATGATTTATTTTTAATTTAAATATTCCTAAATGTAATCTTTGTGTCTATGAGTATTATCAACAAATCTATTTTTAGCATATGGAAAGAATTTTTGGTAAATTTTTCACCGTCAACAATTTTTAACTCATTTAATTTAATCTGTAATAATCGCCACGCATAATGTCAACATAATAGGTTACCATGCTCATTTATTATTCAATTGTGTGTGTGTGATTATGGCAAAGTCTCGAGGGCTATCTGCCTAATTGGGGGGGGAGTTCCTTTGTGGAGGACTTTCTAAGGGAAACTGGCTCATTTATCATTCAATTAATAACACAAAAAAATGCTTAGGCATCGCTACATGAGTCATTACTCAACTTGTCATGTTTTGGTTGGCATCAGATCTACGATGTATCTATGTGGAATGTTTAGGTTCGAGATGTAAGCCAAGTTGCTGCGTATCATACAAATTTACGCTAAAATGATTGCTTCTTTAATATCAAGGTATTTTATTTAGTGTCGAAGTGAAAATAAGAATTGCGACTCTCCAGATGTTTTATTATGTGCGGAGGGGGAAATTAAATGCACATGCGTAAAGCCTACAAGTAAATGTTGTTGGTAATTTTGAGGTCCGGATTTCGGACTCTGAACTGTATTAAACATTATGTTTAACACGGCAAATTTCATTTACATACACTTAATATTCTTTCCCTCCTAGCTTTAGTGCATATGCACTAAGTTGCATGTTTAATGAGCTAAATGAGACTTACACATGTTTAACATCATTATTTTCTGCTAATGTTATGCTTAATATCATGTTCTTTTTTCTTTTCTGGCATAAATATAAATTCCATATGCTTTATGCCACACTGCTGTTGCCAAATAGCATGTTTAAGAAGAAACAATTGACACATTTATGCTCAATATCATGTACTTTCTGCTGTAAGTATGCTTAGAACCCTGCTGATTAGCCATTGGTGACCTTGACAAGAAAAATGCAATATCACAAATGAGATGTGTACGGTAGTAAAAGCAAGGAAAATGTTTCAGCATTAACGACGTAAATGAGACTAATGCTATTTTAGTTAATATTTGGTTCCCCTTTTCTGTTACTGGGACAGGATTCAGAAATTTATGTATGTATGCATACATTTCTGAATCTGATCCCGGTACCTGATGAATACCTAATATTTATATCTAAAGAGTTGCATCTTACTTTATGCATACAAAGTTGCACAGAATGCTGAATTAAATGCATGCTGTGTAGGTATTTTTTACATTCAATTCATGAGCATATCATGAAAAATGTCTTATGTCTATGCAACAAAAACTTACATGCATAAATTTAAGAAGTTACTCACTAAATATTAAATATCTATGCTTGAAGTGCTAAATATTAAAAAAAAAAAAAAAAAGAAAAAAAAAAAGAAAAAAGAAAGAAAGAAAGAAACTGAAGAATTTACAAAATTCCTCTCATACTTCCATTAAACACATATATTAATTAACATCAAGGGGGGAAAATATTTAAAATATAAAATTTGATATATTTATATTGAAAAAAAATTTAGGTACAACTCTGATATACACCCTAATTTCACCAAATGAGGCGATATGTGTTCTGCACTGGTTTTTAGCGCGATTGCATGTTCTATGGCAACCCTGTTGACGTTGAACAATCTTTAGCTGGAGCTCGTTGATTCGCGTCTGTGTCTGAGAAGATGGGAGGGAAAGATAAAATGGTAGAAGTTGTTGAATTGAAGTTCGGCAAAAGGAAATAACATTGTAGCCATCCTGTTGAGAGGTAGTGGATATTTCGAGTTGTGGAAAGAGGGTCTGGGAGATTATTTTTAATGGCTGTGCATGATAGAAGTAGGGAATTGTGATTTTATTTATTTGTGAACCATAGTATGAATTTTCTGGAGTGTGTCTGGCTGTCACGTAAATATGATAGTAATTACGTGGCGGCATGTTAAAGGCGGTATGAAATTGGTATTTCTGCTGCTCGAAAAAGCATTAATTCATGGTAAGTGCATTTTATTTTATTCTTGTTCTTATTTTGTAGAATGCTATGTTCATTGGTTATTTAGTATGAATTTCTGTCGTTATTGTGGTTTTTTAAACAAAACGCTGTGCACATGGTATTATTTGAAATTTATTGTTATTATGTTATTTTACTAAAGCGAGGTGTGCGTAGATCGTAGATTCGTTCCTTGCCTAAATTTTGCAATTCGTAGATGTTTTTTTTTAAGTTTAAACAGGATGCTGTGTACATGGTATTCTTTGAAATTTATTGTTATGTTAATTTATTAAAACGAGGTGTGCGTAGCTTGTAAATTCGTTCGTTGCCTACATTGTGCCATTCGTAGACTTTTTTTAAGTTAAAACACGTCGCTGTGTACATGGATTCTTGTCAAATATTTTTGGTTAGAAACTTTACGTTTTTGCTATCTAAATTTTTTGTTTTTGTTTCGGATTTTTAGCTTAAATCATGTGTTCAAAATGTAGTTTTTGCATGTGCGAAAACCGCATTTTTGGAGACATTTTAGGCTTAAAGTTCGAAATATAGACAAAAAATTTAGATAGTAATACGGCAGCGTGAAGTTTCCCGCCAAAAATGTTTGGCGAGAAATTTGGCGACTTGAGGGCGCATATCAGAGTAGTTCCAAATTTTAATTTAATATCTTCATAATTTCAGTATTTTTTACCATTTTATCCTTAAGACTAAATAAACTATAAAAAAGCATTTATGATTATAATTTTATAAAAAAATACGGGTTATTAAAAAACAGGTTGAAGAAAAGCAAAGTTACTTCAATAAGTTCCATGAAATAAAATTTTAAAGTAGCACAGCAAATTTCTATGAGATTCCTGCTTTACAAGCACATCTTAGATTCCAGAAAAAGGTTTTCCTTGAATTAAAAACCATAAAAATGGTGGCAAAGTGCCATATATTGCTAGTTTCTATTCATTTCCAAAGTTGCATTATTATGGGAACCATTTAAGACACTTTCTTTTGTATGCTTGAGATGCTTATAATGATGATTTTTGCCAAGAACAATAAGACAGTTACAAGTGAAAAAGATTTTTTTTTTTTTTTTACTTGTACATACATGTTCATGCTTATAAAGTGTGCATTCTTGCAAATCAAAAATCAAGTTTCGGCTAATCTTTGGAATATTGTAACAAGTAGTTTTGCGACATTTCGGTAAGGTGATAAAGGGGTTAATCTTTGGATTATGGTAACTTGCCGATTTTTTGGCGACCAACTCTGCTGCAGCAACCTTCTACTTTTTTTTTCGGTGCCATTTTGTCTTCACGAAGTAAAGACATGTTTCTTTTCTTTTTATTTACTGAACACTTTTTCCAACAATCTGCTAGCCGAATTACACTTATGCTAGAAATTTTATGGAACAAATCTGCTTAATATACTACAAATATTAACTGCAAAATTGGGAAAAAGTGCAGAATCGCAAACTCCTTGCCACGTTTTTCAGAATCGCACATACATAGTAACCATGTACACGTCGACTTATTTTTACTTAAAAAAACATCCCAGAATTGCACAAAAATGGCATTGCGCACACTCTTCACTATATCCATGTACACTGCTTTTTTCTCATAAATTAGAAAAATTTCACGAAAATGCATAAAAATTTTGTGAATCTTTAAATTCGGTAAAAAGGACATATATGAAATTACCTGATTGCGAAAAAGTATATACCCTTTCCAAGGATGAACATTTCCACGTATAAAATAAATTAAATATCCAAAACTTTTACCTCTAAATTATCTATTATAAACGTCACCAACAAATTTACAACGCAAACATTAAAAATGGTTGCAAATACTTAGTGTCAAATATTTAAATTATTTCCATGCACGTTTACTTCCACTGAAACGTATACCAAATTGCTACAAACATATAATTCCCCAAATAATTATCATTTAATTAAAATATAATTAAACCATGTACACGTTGACTTATTTTTACTTAAAAACTTCCCAGAATTGCACAAAAATGGCATTGCGCACACTCGTTACTATATCCATGTACACTGCTTTTTTCTCATAAATTAGAAAAATTTCACGAAAATGCATGAAAATTTTGTGACTCTTTAAATTTGGTAAAAAGGACATATATGAAATTACCTGATCGCGAAAAAGTATATACCCTTCCCAAGGATGAACATTTGCACGTATAAAATAAATAAAATATCCAAAAACTTTTCCCTCTAAATTATCTATTATAAACCTCACCTGCCAATTTATAACGCAAACATTAAAAATGGTTCCAAATACTTAGGGTCAAATATTAAAATTCTTTCCATGCACATTTACTTACAAACGTATTCCAAAATACTACAAACCTATAACTCACAAAATCACGATCATTAAATTAAAATATAATTAAATTAAAAACACTACTTAAAATATAAATAAGGACATACATTAAATTAATACAAATTAGCTTACAATCCTAATTACTTTAAACTAAATCATTGCTAATAACAATTTTCCAATAATACCATATTAATTTATTTAGTCCTTACATTTAGAACAATGCATAAAAATAATATCCTCAAATGATTAAAAATACTAACTTACCTAATCTTCTACAGAATCTTGAGTGCATGGCGGATCACAAAATGTCCATTTTCACCAGATTTCTTGCACCGCCATTCAAACTTATCTGTAATATCCTTCCTTTCACACAATCTCATTTCATTCCCACATGTTGGACATTCATACTTATCTGCAATTAAATTACACTCATACACCATTCAACCAATTCTTTTGGATTATCAGATAAACGCATTAAAAATTTAGAATTCACTTTAGATAGCGCCATGCGATCCAAAAATTAATCAACACTCTTTCACACAACACACAATGAAGCTTAATACAAAATACTATAGTACTGCAGATATTTTTCCAAAATTCCCCCCTTTTCCGATTAAAGAACTGTAATTCGTCCATTAATGTCACATGACATATCTCATGATCTCTCATTTCCCTCACACAAAATAATGCATAATCGGAACTGAGTACTTCTCACATTATTCCCAAAGTCCTAGGTAGTAAATTTTACCGCCTCCAAAATGTCACTAAACTACCTGTTACCATATTCCAAAGATTAGCTGATAAAGGTTAGTAGCTAGGATTTTAGCACTGTAACATGGATAAAGTCAAGAGTGTGTGCAATGCCATTTTTGTGCAATTCTGGGATATTTTTTTAAGTGAAAATAGGTCAACGTGTACATGGATGATACTGTGCATGTGCAATTCTTAAAAACACTGCAAGCAGTGGGCGATTCTGCACTTTCTCCCAATTTCGCACCTAATCTTCATCATAATTAAGCACTTTTGTTCCATTAAAGTTGTAGCATAAGCGTAATTCGGCTAGCAGATTGTTGGAAAAAAATGTTGAGTTAAAAAAAAAAAAAAAAAAAAAAAAAAAAAAAAAAAAAAAAAACATGCCTTTACTTTGTGAAAACAAAATGGCGTCCAAACAAAAACTAGGAGGTTGCTATAGCAGGGTTGGTCGCCAAATTTTCGCCAAAAATTGCCAAGTTACCATAATCAAAAGACTAACCCAAGTTTCTTTGAACACTGCATAAAGAACATACAAGTTTCTGGCTCAAGAGTAGAATTGAGTGCCCTCCGATTAGTAACAAATTTTGTTCAATTTACCATGATAGTTTTAACTTTGTTTTAGTTTCCTGATTATTGTAAATGAAAATAGATCATGTGTACATGGACAAAGCTAAGGCAATAAACAATGCCTAGTTTGTGCAAATCTCCAATATTCTTTTAAGTGAAAATAGAGCAATATGTACATGGACACCAGGTTTGTGCAATTCTTCGACTTCTTATTTTGGTTTTGTGTAGCGACCATCTTAAAATTGTGCCTTCCTGGCACCAATCTTAGCATTTAAAAGAAATCGAAAAAAAAAAAAAAAAAAAAAAAAAACAAGGTACACACAATTGTTAACTTCTACCCAGTTTTTGAATATATATGTACTATATTTGAGTTTCTTACCTGCATCAAAATACCACAATACTGATTCATTTTTTCAAATGTCATCTTAGGTACTTTACACACATTGCACTGCTCTACTTGGTATGTCCAGGATTTGAAAGAATTTTATCTTACAAGACCTCATTTCCCTTTATCAGTATAATGTGATAACCGTATACCACTTTTAGAATGTTATACACTCGAGACATTTGATACTGCAGCTGGATAGTCATACTGAGAATATTTCCTGATTAATAGATTTCATTAGATAAAAAATATGTAAAAAAATGGAACTGTCTAATTTGACTGCAGGTCTTTAATATTTTAACACAGTAAAGAAATCATCTAATATATTATTTCATTACAGGTTCAAGAAAGACATCTCTATCATTAATTAAATAGCTTTCATTGATAAACTCTGAAATGTCTTTAGCACAAAGAAGATACAAGTTACAATACACATATGAGATGAAGCATTTCGCCCTGCTCCAGAATTGCATCTCAGAAGTATGTCAAATTGATAACGATCATATCATCACAACAGTGCATTTTGCTAGGTAACAGATGTAACACTGAATATGAGTGATACAAAAATCTGTGAAAAGTGATATCTAGGGTCAAAAATTCAAATTTCCGAAAAGGTGGAAGAAACACAAAACACATCATGGCAGATCCTGAACAAAACAACAATCCCAGCTTTTTCAATCAAGGTCGGTATAAGCAGGTTTAGAGTCTTTAAGGTACGATAGATAAGCAAATGTAGCTTCAAGTCAGCATTAGTTAAAAATGCAATTGAGATAAAACTTGCATAAACGTAGTTTTTTGCTTTTTTTAAAAAATAATTAGATTATGATTTATTTATATCAAATGACAATTCAAAAACTTCTCTACAGCATCAGCAGCACCCAGTTTACTTTTAAATCTAAAACTCTGCCACTAAATGGCTCTTTTATTACCAAGAATTTTCCCATCAATTAATTATGACAACATACTAATTTAACATCTCCTCAAAAGACAGAAGGCTTCTCTTCTGCTTAGATAAATGCATATTTTTTCGAATTATTCTGCTGTCCAAATGAATTCTTCTATACATGACAGATTTCCCTCTTCTGTCGATACGCATATCTTAAAAATCCTTTAATAAAAATTCATTTATCCATATTTTATACACAAGTCTTCTCTCTCGAGTGAATACGTATATGAGTGTTTAAACTACTCTTCTGATTAAATGACTTCTTACATACTTCACACACATGAGGTTTCTCTCCTATGTGACTAAACATGTGCTTCTTTAAATTACACTTTTGCTTAAATAACTTCGTGCATACTTCACACACATGAGGTTTCTCTCCTGTGTGACTAAGCATATGCTCGTTTAATTGATTCTTCCGCTTAAATGACTTCTTACATACTTCACACACATGAGGTTTCTCTCTTGTGTGACTAAGCATATGCTCGTTTAATTGATCCTTCCGCTTAAATGACTTCTTACATACTTCACACACATGAATTTTCTCTCCTGTGTGAATAAGCATATGCCTGCTTAGATGAGACTTCTGACTTAAGGCCTTCTTACATACTTCACACACATGAGGTTTCTCTCCTGTGTGAATAAGCATATGGGAGTTTAAACTAGACTATAGACTAAATGACTTCATACACACTTGACACACATGAGGTATCTCTCCTGTGTGAATAAGCATATGGCTGTTTAAAGTAGACTTCTGACTAAAGGATTTCTTACATACTGCACACACATGAGGTTTCTCACCTGTGTGACTAAGCATATGCTCGTTTAATTTATCCTTCCGTTTAAATGACTTCTTACATACTTCACACACATGAGGTTTCTCTCCTGTGTGAATAAGCATGTGCCTGCTTTGATGAGACTTCTGACTAAAGGACTCCTTACATACTTCACACACATGAGGTTTCTCTCGTGTGTGAATAAGCATATGCCTGCTTAGATGAGACTTCTGACTAAAGGCCTTCTTACATACTTCACACACATGAGGTTTCTCTCCTGTGTGAATAAGCATATGGGAGTTTAAAGTAGACTTTAGATTAAATGACTTCATACATACTTGACACACATGAGGTATCTCTCCTGTGTGAATAAGCATATGGCTGTTTAAAGTAGGCTTCTGACTAAAGAATTTCTTACATACTTCACACACATGAGGTTTCTCTCCTGTGTGACTAAGCATATGCTCGTTTAATTGATCCTTCCGCTTAAATGACTTCTTACATACTTCACACACATGAGGTTTCTCTCCTGTGTGAATAAGCATATGCCTGCTTAGATGAGACTTCTGACTAAAGGCCTTCTTACATACTTCACACACATGAGGTTTCTCTCCTGTGGGAATAAGCATATGGGAGTTTAAAGTAGACTTTAGACTAAATGACTTCATACATACTTGACACACATGAGGTATCTCTCCTGTGTGAATAAGCATATGGCTGTTTAAAGTAGACTTCTGACTAAAGGATTTCTTACATACTGCACACACATGAGGTTTCTCTCCTGTGTGACTAAGCATATGCTCGTTTAATTTATCCCTCCGTTTAAATCACTTCTTACATACTTCACACACATGAGGTTTCTCTCCTGTGTGAATAAGCATGTGCCTGCTTAGATGAGACTTCTGACTAAAGGCCTTCTTACATACTTCACACACATGAGGTTTCTCTCCTGTGGGAATAAGCATATGGGAGTTTAAAGTAGACTTTAGACTAAATGACTTCATACATACTTGACACACATGAGGTATCTCTCCTGTGTGAATAAGCATATGGCTGTTTAAAGTAGACTTCTGACTAAAGGATTTCTTACATACTTGACACACATGAGGTTTCTCTCCTGTGTGACTAAGCATATGCTCGTTTAATTAATCCTTCAGTTTAAATCACTTCTTACATACTTCACACACATGAGGTTTCTCTCCTGTGTGAATAAGCATGTGCCTGCTTTGATGAGACTTCTGACTAAAGGACTCCTTACATACTTCACACACATGAGGTTTCTCTCCTGTGTGACTAAGCATATGCTTGTTTAATTGATCCTTCCACTTAAATGACTTTTTACATACTTCACACACATGAGGTTTCTCTCCTGTGTGAATAAGCATATGCCTGCTTAGATGAGACTTCTGACTAAAGGCCTTCTTACATACTTCACACACATGAGGTTTCTCTCCTGTGTGAATAAGCATATGGGAGTTTAAAGTAGACTTTAGACTAAATGACTTCATACATACTTGACACACATGAGGTATCTCTCCTGTGTGAATAAGCATATGGCTGTTTAAAGTAGACTTCTGACTAAAGGATTTCTTACATACTTCACACACATGAGGTTTCTCTCCTGTGTGACTAAGCATATGGGAGTTTAATTTATCCCTCCGTTTAAATCAGTTCTTACATACTTCACACACATGAGGTTTCTCTCCTGTGTGAATAAGCATATGCCTGCTTAGATGAGACTTCTGACTAAAGGCCTTCTTACATACTTCACACACATGAGGTTTCTCTCCTGTGGGAATAAGCATATGGGAGTTTAAAGTAGACCTTAGACTAAATGACTTCATACATACTTGACACACATGAGGTATCTCTCCTGTGTGAATAAGCGTATGGCTGTTTAAAGTAGACTTCTGACTAAAGGATTTCTTACATACTTGACACACATGAGGTTTCTCTCCTGTGTGACTAAGCATATGCTCGTTTAATTAATCCTTCAGTTTAAATCACTTCTTACATACTTCACACACATGAGGTTTCTCTCCTGTGTGAATAAGCATGTGCCTGCTTTGATGAGACTTCTGACTAAAGGACTCCTTACATACTTCACACACATTAGGTTTCTCTCCTGTGTGACTAAGCATATGCTCGTTTAATTGATCCTTCCGCTTAAATGACTTCTTACATACTTCATACACATGAGGTTTCTCTCCTGTATGAATAAGCATATGGGAGTTTAAAGTAGACTTTAGACTAAATGACTTCATACATACTTGACACACATGAGGTATCTCTCCTGTGTGAATAAGCATATGGCTGTTTAAAGTAGACTTCTGACTAAAGGATTTCTTACATACTTCACACACATGAGGTTTCTCTCCTGTGTGACTAAGTATATGCTCGTTTAATTTATCCTTCCGTTTAAATGACTTCTTACATACTTCACACACATGAAATTTCTCTCCTGTGTGAATAAGCATGTGCCTGCTTTGATGAGATTTTTGACTAAAGGACTCCTTACATACTTCACACACATGAGGTTTCTCTCCTGTGTGACTAAGCATATGCTTGTTTAATTAATCCTTCCACTTAAATGACTTCTTACATACTTCACACACATGAGGTTTCTCTAATGTGTGAATAAGCATATGCTTGTTTAATTGATACTTCCAATTAAATGACTTCTTACATACTTCACACACATGAGGTTTCTCTCCTGTGTGAATAAGCATATGGGAGTTTAAAGTAGACTTTAGACTAAATGACTTCATACATACTTGACACACATGAGGTATCTCTCCTGTGTGAATAAGCATATGGCTGTTTAAAGTAGACTTCTGACTAAAGGATTTCTTACATACTTCACACACATGAGGTTTCTCTCTTGTGTGACTAAGCATATGCTTGTTTAATTGATCCTTCCACTTAAATGACTTCTTACATACTTCACACACATGAGGTTTCTATCCTGTGTGAATAAGCATATGCCTGCTTAGATGAGACTTCTGACTAAAGGCCTTCTTACATACTTCACACACATGAGGTTTCTCTCCTGTGTGAATAAGCATATGGGAGTTTAAAGTAGACATTAGACTAAATGACTTCATACATACTTGACACACATGAGGTATCTCTCCTGTGTAAATAAGCATATGGCTGTTTAAAGTAGACTTCTGACTAAAGGATTTCTTACATACTTCACACACATGAGGTTTCTCTCCTGTGTGACTAAGCATATGCTCGTTTAATTGATCCTTCCGTTTAAATGACTTCTTACATACTTCATACACATGAGGTTTCTCTCCTGTGTGAATAAGCATATGCCTGCTTAGATCAGACTTCTGACTAAAGGCCTTCTTACATACTTCACACACATGAGGTTTCTCTCCTGTATGAATAAGCATATGGGAGTTTAAAGTAGACTTTAGACTAAATGACTTCATACATACTTGACACACATGAGGTATCTCTCCGGTGTGAATAAGCATATGGCTGTTTAAAGTAGACTTCTGACTAAAGGATTTCTTACATACTTCACACACATGAGGTTTCTCTCCTGTGTGACTAAGCATATGCTCGTTTAATTTATCCTTCCGTTTAAATGACTTCTTACATACTTCACACACATGAGGTTTCTCTCCTGTGTGACTAAGCATATGCTCGTTTAATTTATCCTTCCGCTTAAATGACTTCTTACATACTTCACACACATGAGGTTTCTCTCCTGTGTGAATAAGCATATGCCTGCTTAGATGAGACTTCTAACTAAAGGCCTTCTTACATACTTCACACACATGAGGTTTCTCTCCTGTATGAATAAGCATATGGGAGTTTAAAGTAGACTTTAGACTAAATGACTTCATACATACTTGACACACATGAGGTATCTCTCCTGTGTGAATAAGCATATGGCTGTTTAAAGTAGACTTCTGACTAAAGGATTTCTTACATACCTCACACACATGAGGTTTCTCTCCTGTGTGACTAAGTATATGCTCGTTTAATTTATCCTTCCGTTTAAATGACTTCTTACATACTTCACACACATGAGGTTTCTCTCCTGTGTGAATAAGCATGTGCCTGCTTTGATGAGACTTTTGACTAAAGGACTCCTTACATACTTCACACACATGAGGTTTCTCTCCTGTGTGACTAAGCATATGCTTGTTTAATTGATCCTTCCACTTAAATGACTTGTTACATACTTCACACACATGAGGTTTCTCTAATGTGTGAATAAGCATATGCTTGTTTAATTGATACTTCCACTTAAATGACTTCTTACATACTTCACACACATGAGGTTTCTCTCCTGTGTGAATAAGCATATGGGAGTTTAAAGTAGACTTTAGACTAAATGACTTCATACATACTTGACACACATGAGGTATCTCTCCTGTGTGAATAAGCATATGGCTGTTTAAAGTAGACTTCTGACTAAAGGATTTCTTACATACTTCACACACATGAGGTTTCTCTCCTGTGTGACTAAGCATATGCTCGTTTAATTTCACCTTCTGTTTAAATGACTTCTTACATACTTCACACACATGAGGTTTCTCTCCTGTGTGAATAAGCATGTGTTTGCTTTGATGAGACTTCTGACTAAAGGCCTTCTTACATACTTCACACACATGAGGTTTCTCTCCTGTGTGAATAAGCATATGGGAGTTTAAAGTAGACTTTAGACTAAATGACTTCATACATACTTGACATACATGAGGTATCTCTCCTGTGTGAATAAGAATATGGCTGTTTAAAGTAGACTTCTGACTAAAGGATTTCTTACATACTTCACACACATGAGGCTTCTCTCCTGTGTGACTAAGCATATGCTCGTTTAATTTATCCTTCCGTTTAAATGACTTCTTACATACTTCACACATATGAGGTTTCTCTCCTGTGTGAATAAGCATGTGCCGGCTTTAATGAGACTTCTGACTAAAGGACTCCTTACATACTTCACACACATGAGGTTTCTCTCCTGTGTGACTAAGCATATGCTCGTTTAATTGATCCTTCCGATTAAATGACTTCTTACATACTTCACACACATGAGGTTTCTCTCCTGTGTGAATAAGCATATGCCTGCTTAGATGAGACTTCTCACTAAAGGCCTTCTTACATACTTCACACACATGAGGTTTCTCTCCTGTGTGAATAAGCATATGGGAGTTTAAAGTAGACTTTAAACTAAATGACTTCATACATACTTGACACACAAGAGGTATCTCTCCTGTGTGAATAAGCATATGGCTGTTTAAAGTAGACTTCTGACTAAAGGATTTCTTACATACTTCACACACATGAGGTTTCTCTCCTGTGTGACTAAGCATATGCTCGTTTAATTAATCCTTCAGTTCAAATCACTTCTTACATACTTCACACACATGAGGTTTCTCTCCTGTGTGAATAAGCATGTGCCTGCTTTGATGAGACTTCTGACTAAAGGACTCCTTACATACTTCACACACATGAGGTTTCTCTCCTGTGTGACTAAGCATATGCTCGTTTAAATGATCCTTCCGCTTAAATGACTTCTTACATACTTCATACACATGAGGTTTCTCTCCTGTGTGAATAAGCATATGCCTGCTTAGATCAGACTTCTGACTGAAGGCCTTCTTACATACTTCACACACATGAGGTTTCTCTCCTGTATGAATAAGCATATGGGAGTTTAAAGTAGATTTTAAACTAAATGACTTCATATATACTTGACACACATGAGGTATCTCTCCTGTGTGAATGAGCATATGGCTGTTTAAAGTAGACTTCTGACTAAAGGATTTCTTACGTACTTCACACAGATGAGGTTTCTCTCCTGTGTGACTAAGCATACGCTCGTTTAATTTATCCTTCCGTTTAAATGACTTCTTACTTACTTCACACACATGAGTTTTCTCTCCTGTGTGAATAAGCATGTGCCTGCTTTGATGAGACTTCTGACTAAAGGACTCCTTACATACTTCACACACATGAGGTTTCTCTCCTGTGGGAATAAGCATATGCCTCCTTAGATGAGACTTCTGACTAAAGGCCTTCTTACATACTTCACAAACATGGGGTTTCTCTCCTGTGTGAATAAGCATATGGGAGTTTAAAGTAGACTTTAGACTAAATGACTTCATACATACTTGACACACATGAGGTATCTCTCCTGTGTGAATAAGCATATGGCTGTTTAAAGTAGACTTCTGACTAAAGGATTTCTTACATACTTCCCACACATGAGGTTTCTCTCCTGTGTGACTAAGCATATGCCTGTTTAATTGATCCTTCCACTTAAATGACTCCTTACATACTTCACACACACGAGGTTTCTCTCCTGTGTGACTAAGCATATGCTCGTTTAATTGATCCTTCCGCTTAAATGACTTCTTACATACTTCATACACATGAGGTTTCTCTCCTGTGTGAATAAGAATATGCCTGCTTAGATCAGACTTCTGACTAAAGGCCTTCTTACATACTTCACACACATGAGGTTTCTCTCCTGTATGAATAAGCATATGGGAGTTTAAAGTAGACTTTATACTAAATGACTTCATACATACTTGACACACATGAGGTATCTCTCCTGTGTGAATAAGCATATGGCTGTTTAAAGTAGACTTCTGACTAAAGGATTTCTTACATACTTCACACACATGAGGTTTCCCTATTGTGTGACTAAGCATATGCTTGTTTAATTAATCCTTCAGTTTAAATGACTTCTTACATACTTCACACACATGAGGTTTCTCTCCTGTGTGAATAAGCATGTGCCTGCTTTGATGAGACTTCTGACTAAAGGACTCCTTACATACTTCACACACATGAGGTTTCTCTCCTGTGTGACTAAGCATATGGTCGTTTAATTGATCCTTCCGCTTAAATGACTTCTTACATACTTCATACACATGAGGTTTCTCTCCTGTGTGAATAAGCATATGCCTGCTTAGATCAGACTTCTGACTAAAGGCCTTCTTACATACTTCACACACATGAGGTTTCTCTCCTGTATGAATAAGCATATGGGAGTTTAAAGTAGACTTTAGACTAAATGACTTCATACATACTTGACACACATGAGGTATCTCTCCTGTGTGAATAAGCATATGGCTGTTTAAAGTAGACTTCTGACTAAAGAATTTCTTACATACTTCACACACATGAGGTTTCTCTCCTGTGTGACTAAGCATATGCTCGTTTAATTGATCCTTCCGCTTAAATGACTTCTTACATACTTCACACACATGAGGTTTCTCTCCTGTGTGAATAAGCATATGCCTGCTTAGATGAGACTTCTGACTAAATGTCTTCTTACATACTTGACACACATGAGTTTTCTCTCCTGTGGGAATAAGCATATGGGAGTTTAAAGTAGACTTTAGACTAAATGACTTCATACATACTTGACACACATGAGGTATCTCTCCTGTGTGAATAAGCATATGGCTGTTTAAAGTAGACTTCTGACTAAAGGATTTCTTACATACTTCACACATATGAGGTTTCTCTCCTGTGTGACTAAGCATATGCTCGTTTAATTTATCCTTCCGTTTAAATGACTTCTTACATACTTCACACACATGAGGTTTCTCTCCTGTGTGAATAAGCATGTGCCTGCTTTGATGAGACTTTTGACTAAAGGACTCCTTACATACTTCACACACATGAGGTTTATCTCCTGTGTGAATAAGCATGTGCCTGCTTTGATGAGACTTTTGACTAAAGGACTCCTTACATACTTCACACACATGAGGTTTCTCACCTGTGTGACTAAGCATATGCTTGTTTAATTGATCCTTCCACTTAAATGACTTCTTACATACTTCACACACATGAGGTTTCTCTAATGTGTGAATAAGCATATGCTTGTTTAATTGATACTTCCACTTAAATGACTTCTTACATACTTCACACACATGAGGTTTCTCTCCTGTGTGAATAAGCATATGGGAGTTTAAAGTAGACTTTAGACTAAATGACTTCATACATACTTGACACACATGAGGTATCTCTCCTGTGTGAATAAGCATATGGCTGTTTAAAGTAGACTTCTGACTAAAGGATTTCTTACATACTTCACACACATGAGGCTTCTCTCCTGTGTGACTAAGCATATGCTCGTTTAATTTATCCTTCCGTTTAAATGACTTCTTACATACTTCACACATATGAGGTTTCTCTCCTGTGTGAATAAGCATATGCCTGCTTAGATGAGACTTCTGACTAAAGGTCTTCTTACATACTTCACACACATGAGGTTTCTCTCCTGTGGGAATAAGCATATGGGAGTTTAAAGTAGACTTTAGACTAAATGACTTCATACATACTTGACACACATGAGGTATCTCTCCTGTGTGAATAAGCATATGGCTGTTTAAAGTAGACTTCTGACTAAAGGATTTCTTACATACTTCACACATATGAGGTTTATCTCCTGTGTGACTAAGCATATGCTCGTTTAATTAATCCTTCAGTTCAAATCACTTCTTACATACTTCACACACATGAGGTTTCTCTCCTGTGTGAATAAGCATGTGCCTGCTTTGATGAGACTTCTGACTAAAGGACTCCTTACATACTTCACACACATGAGGTTTCTCTCCTGTGTGACTAAGCATATGCTCGTTTAATTGATCCTTCCGCTTAAATGACTTCTTACATACTTCATACACATGAGGTTTCTCTCCTGTGTGAATAAGCATATGCCTGCTTAGATCAGACTTCTGACTGAAGGCCTTCTTACATACTTCACACACATGAGGTTTCTCTCCTGTATGAATAAGCATATGGGAGTTTAAAGTAGATTTTAAACTAAATGACTTCATATATACTTGACACACATGAGGTATCTCTCCTGTGTGAATGAGCATATGGCTGTTTAAAGTAGACTTCTGACTAAAGGATTTCTTACATACTTCACACAGATGAGGTTTCTCTCCTGTGTGACTAAGCATATGCTCGTTTAATTTATCCTTCCGTTTAAATGACTTCTTACTTACTTCACACACATGAGGTTTCTCTCCTGTGTGAATAAGCATGTGCCTGCTTTGATGAGACTTCTGACTAAAGGACTCCTTACATACTTCACACACATGAGGTTTCTCTCCTGTGTGAATAAGAATATGCCTGCTTAGATCAGACTTCTGACTAAAGGCCTTCTTACATACTTCACACACATGAGGTTTCTCTCCTGTATGAATAAGCATATGGGAGTTTAAAGTAGACTTTAGACTAAATGACTTCATACATACTTGACACACATGAGGTATCTCTCCTGTGTGAATAAGCATATGGCTGTTTAAAGTAGACTTCTGACTAAAGGATTTCTTACATACTTCACACACATGAGGTTTCCCTATTGTGTGACTAAGCATATGCTTGTTTAATTAATCCTTCAGTTTAAATGACTTCTTACATACTTCACACACATGAGGTTTCTCTCCTGTGTGAATAAGCATGTGCCTGCTTTGATGAGACTTCTGACTAAAGGACTCCTTACATACTTCACACACATGAGGTTTCTCTCCTGTGTGACTAAGCATATGGTCGTTTAATTGATCCTTCCGCTTAAATGACTTCTTACATACTTCATACACATGAGGTTTCTCTCCTGTGTGACTAAGCATATGCTCGTTTAATTGATCCTTCCGCTTAAATGACTTCTTACATACTTCATACACATGAGGTTTCTCTCCTGTATGAATAAGCATATGGGAGTTTAAAGTAGACTTTAGACTAAATGACTTCATACATACTTGACACACATGAGGTATCTCTCCTGTGTGAATAAGCATATGGCTGTTTAAAGTAGACTTCTGACTAAAGGATTTCTTACATACTTCACACACATGAGGTTTCTCTCCTGTGTGACTAAGTATATGCTCGTTTAATTTATCCTTCCGTTTAAATGACTTCTTACATACTTCACACACATGAAATTTCTCTCCTGTGTGAATAAGCATGTGCCTGCTTTGATGAGATTTTTGACTAAAGGACTCCTTACATACTTCACACACATGAGGTTTCTCTCCTGTGTGACTAAGCATATGCTTGTTTAATTAATCCTTCCACTTAAATGACTTCTTACATACTTCACACACATGAGGTTTCTCTAATGTGTGAATAAGCATATGCTTGTTTAATTGATACTTCCAATTAAATGACTTCTTACATACTTCACACACATGAGGTATCTCTCCTGTGTGAATAAGCATATGGCTGTTTAAAGTAGACTTCTGACTAAAGGATTTCTTACATACTTCACACACATGAGGTTTCTCTCTTGTGTGACTAAGCATATGCTTGTTTAATTGATCCTTCCACTTAAATGACTTCTTACATACTTCACACACATGAGGTTTCTATCCTGTGTGAATAAGCATATGCCTGCTTAGATGAGACTTCTGACTAAAGGCCTTCTTACATACTTCACACACATGAGGTTTCTCTCCTGTGTGAATAAGCATATGGGAGTTTAAAGTAGACATTAGACTAAATGACTTCATACATACTTGACACACATGAGGTATCTCTCCTGTGTGAATAAGCATATGGCTGTTTAAAGTAGACTTCTGACTAAAGGATTTCTTACATACTTCACACACATGAGGTTTCTCTCCTGTGTGACTAAGCATATGCTCGTTTAATTGATCCTTCCGTTTAAATGACTTCTTACATACTTCATACACATGAGGTTTCTCTCCTGTGTGAATAAGCATATGCCTGCTTAGATCAGACTTCTGACTAAAGGCCTTCTTACATACTTCACACACATGAGGTTTCTCTCCTGTATGAATAAGCATATGGGAGTTTAAAGTAGACTTTAGACTAAATGACTTCATACATACTTGACACACATGAGGTATCTCTCCGGTGTGAATAAGCATATGGCTGTTTAAAGTAGACTTCTGACTAAAGGATTTCTTACATACTTCACACACATGAGGTTTCTCTCCTGTGTGACTAAGCATATGCTCGTTTAATTTATCCTTCCGTTTAAATGACTTCTTACATACTTCACACACATGAGGTTTCTCTCCTGTGTGACTAAGCATATGCTCGTTTAATTTATCCTTCCGCTTAAATGACTTCTTACATACTTCACACACATGAGGTTTCTCTCCTGTGTGAATAAGCATATGCCTGCTTAGATGAGACTTCTAACTAAAGGCCTTCTTACATACTTCACACACATGAGGTTTCTCTCCTGTATGAATAAGCATATGGGAGTTTAAAGTAGACTTTAGACTAAATGACTTCATACATACTTGACACACATGAGGTATCTCTCCTGTGTGAATAAGCATATGGCTGTTTAAAGTAGACTTCTGACTAAAGGATTTCTTACATACCTCACACACATGAGGTTTCTCTCCTGTGTGACTAAGTATATGCTCGTTTAATTTATCCTTCCGTTTAAATGACTTCTTACATACTTCACACACATGAGGTTTCTCTCCTGTGTGAATAAGCATGTGCCTGCTTTGATGAGACTTTTGACTAAAGGACTCCTTACATACTTCACACACATGAGGTTTCTCTCCTGTGTGACTAAGCATATGCTTGTTTAATTGATCCTTCCACTTAAATGACTTGTTACATACTTCACACACATGAGGTTTCTCTAATGTGTGAATAAGCATATGCTTGTTTAATTGATACTTCCACTTAAATGACTTCTTACATACTTCACACACATGAGGTTTCTCTCCTGTGTGAATAAGCATATGGGAGTTTAAAGTAGACTTTAGACTAAATGACTTCATACATACTTGACACACATGAGGTATCTCTCCTGTGTGAATAAGCATATGGCTGTTTAAAGTAGACTTCTGACTAAAGGATTTCTTACATACTTCACACACATGAGGTTTCTCTCCTGTGTGACTAAGCATATGCTCGTTTAATTTATCCTTCTGTTTAAATGACTTCTTACATACTTCACACACATGAGGTTTCTCTCCTGTGTGAATAAGCATGTGTTTGCTTTGATGAGACTTCTGACTAAAGGCCTTCTTACATACTTCACACACATGAGGTTTCTCTCCTGTGTGAATAAGCATATGGGAGTTTAAAGTAGACTTTAGACTAAATGACTTCATACATACTTGACATACATGAGGTATCTCTCCTGTGTGAATAAGAATATGGCTGTTTAAAGTAGACTTCTGACTAAAGGATTTCTTACATACTTCACACACATGAGGCTTCTCTCCTGTGTGACTAAGCATATGCTCGTTTAATTTATCCTTCCGTTTAAATGACTTCTTACATACTTCACACATATGAGGTTTCTCTCCTGTGTGAATAAGCATGTGCCGGCTTTAATGAGACTTCTGACTAAAGGACTCCTTACATACTTCACACACATGAGGTTTCTCTCCTGTGTGACTAAGCATATGCTCGTTTAATTGATCCTTCCGATTAAATGACTTCTTACATACTTCACACACATGAGGTTTCTCTCCTGTGTGAATAAGCATATGCCTGCTTAGATGAGACTTCTCACTAAAGGCCTTCTTACATACTTCACACACATGAGGTTTCTCTCCTGTGTGAATAAGCATATGGGAGTTTAAAGTAGACTTTAAACTAAATGACTTCATACATACTTGACACACAAGAGGTATCTCTCCTGTGTGAATAAGCATATGGCTGTTTAAAGTAGACTTCTGACTAAAGGATTTCTTACATACTTCACACACATGAGGTTTCTCTCCTGTGTGACTAAGCATATGCTCGTTTAATTAATCCTTCAGTTCAAATCACTTCTTACATACTTCACACACATGAGGTTTCTCTCCTGTGTGAATAAGCATGTGCCTGCTTTGATGAGACTTCTGACTAAAGGACTCCTTACATACTTCACACACATGAGGTTTCTCTCCTGTGTGACTAAGCATATGCTCGTTTAAATGATCCTTCCGCTTAAATGACTTCTTACATACTTCATACACATGAGGTTTCTCTCCTGTGTGAATAAGCATATGCCTGCTTAGATCAGACTTCTGACTGAAGGCCTTCTTACATACTTCACACACATGAGGTTTCTCTCCTGTATGAATAAGCATATGGGAGTTTAAAGTAGATTTTAAACTAAATGACTTCATATATACTTGACACACATGAGGTATCTCTCCTGTGTGAATGAGCATATGGCTGTTTAAAGTAGACTTCTGACTAAAGGATTTCTTACGTACTTCACACAGATGAGGTTTCTCTCCTGTGTGACTAAGCATACGCTCGTTTAATTTATCCTTCCGTTTAAATGACTTCTTACGTACTTCACACACATGAGTTTTCTCTCCTGTGTGAATAAGCATGTGCCTGCTTTGATGAGACTTCTGACTAAAGGACTCCTTACATACTTCACACACATGAGGTTTCTCTCCTGTGGGAATAAGCATATGCCTCCTTAGATGAGACTTCTGACTAAAGGCCTTCTTACATACTTCACAAACATGGGGTTTCTCTCCTGTGTGAATAAGCATATGGGAGTTTAAAGTAGACTTTAGACTAAATGACTTCATACATACTTGACACACATGAGGTATCTCTCCTGTGTGAATAAGCATATGGCTGTTTAAAGTAGACTTCTGACTAAAGGATTTCTTACATACTTCCCACACATGAGGTTTCTCTCCTGTGTGACTAAGCATATGCCTGTTTAATTGATCCTTCCACTTAAATGACTCCTTACATACTTCACACACACGAGGTTTCTCTCCTGTGTGACTAAGCATATGCTCGTTTAATTGATCCTTCCGCTTAAATGACTTCTTACATACTTCATACACATGAGGTTTCTCTCCTGTGTGAATAAGAATATGCCTGCTTAGATCAGACTTCTGACTAAAGGCCTTCTTACATACTTCACACACATGAGGTTTCTCTCCTGTATGAATAAGCATATGGGAGTTTAAAGTAGACTTTATACTAAATGACTTCATACATACTTGACACACATGAGGTATCTCTCCTGTGTGAATAAGCATATGGCTGTTTAAAGTAGACTTCTGACTAAAGGATTTCTTACATACTTCACACACATGAGGTTTCCCTATTGTGTGACTAAGCATATGCTTGTTTAATTAATCCTTCAGTTTAAATGACTTCTTACATACTTCACACACATGAGGTTTCTCTCCTGTGTGAATAAGCATGTGCCTGCTTTGATGAGACTTCTGACTAAAGGACTCCTTACATACTTCACACACATGAGGTTTCTCTCCTGTGTGACTAAGCATATGGTCGTTTAATTGATCCTTCCGCTTAAATGACTTCTTACATACTTCATACACATGAGGTTTCTCTCCTGTGTGAATAAGCATATGCCTGCTTAGATCAGACTTCTGACTAAAGGCCTTCTTACATACTTCACACACATGAGGTTTCTCTCCTGTATGAATAAGCATATGGGAGTTTAAAGTAGACTTTAGACTAAATGACTTCATACATACTTGACACACATGAGGTATCTCTCCTGTGTGAATAAGCATATGGCTGTTTAAAGTAGACTTCTGACTAAAGAATTTCTTACATACTTCACACACATGAGGTTTCTCTCCTGTGTGACTAAGCATATGCTCGTTTAATTGATCCTTCCGCTTAAATGACTTCTTACATACTTCACACACATGAGGTTTCTCTCCTGTGTGAATAAGCATATGCCTGCTTAGATGAGACTTCTGACTAAAGGTCTTCTTACATACTTGACACACATGAGTTTTCTCTCCTGTGGGAATAAGCATATGGGAGTTTAAAGTAGACTTTAGACTAAATGACTTCATACATACTTGACACACATGAGGTATCTCTCCTGTGTGAATAAGCATATG
The DNA here is from genome assembly GCF_044657685.1 of Stegodyphus dumicola. NCBI lineage: Eukaryota > Metazoa > Arthropoda > Arachnida > Araneae > Eresidae > Stegodyphus > Stegodyphus dumicola. Next base: position 10,082,180 of record NC_140772.1, on the reverse strand, counting down.
GCTGTTTAAAGTAGACTTCTGACTAAAGGATTTCTTACATACTTCACACATATGAGGTTTCTCTCCTGTGTGACTAAGCATATGCTCGTTTAATTTATCCTTCCGTTTAAATGACTTCTTACATACTTCACACACATGAGGTTTCTCTCCTGTGTGAATAAGCATGTGCCTGCTTTGATGAGACTTTTGACTAAAGGACTCCTTACATACTTCACACACATGAGGTTTATCTCCTGTGTGAATAAGCATGTGCCTGCTTTGATGAGACTTTTGACTAAAGGACTCCTTACATACTTCACACACATGAGGTTTCTCACCTGTGTGACTAAGCATATGCTTGTTTAATTGATCCTTCCACTTAAATGACTTCTTACATACTTCACACACATGAGGTTTCTCTAATGTGTGAATAAGCATATGCTTGTTTAATTGATACTTCCACTTAAATGACTTCTTACATACTTCACACACATGAGGTTTCTCTCCTGTGTGAATAAGCATATGGGAGTTTAAAGTAGACTTTAGACTAAATGACTTCATACATACTTGACACACATGAGGTATCTCTCCTGTGTGAATAAGCATATGGCTGTTTAAAGTAGACTTCTGACTAAAGGATTTCTTACATACTTCACACACATGAGGCTTCTCTCCTGTGTGACTAAGCATATGCTCGTTTAATTTATCCTTCCGTTTAAATGACTTCTTACATACTTCACACATATGAGGTTTCTCTCCTGTGTGAATAAGCATATGCCTGCTTAGATGAGACTTCTGACTAAAGGTCTTCTTACATACTTCACACACATGAGGTTTCTCTCCTGTGGGAATAAGCATATGGGAGTTTAAAGTAGACTTTAGACTAAATGACTTCATACATACTTGACACACATGAGGTATCTCTCCTGTGTGAATAAGCATATGGCTGTTTAAAGTAGACTTCTGACTAAAGGATTTCTTACATACTTCACACATATGAGGTTTATCTCCTGTGTGACTAAGCATATGCTCGTTTAATTAATCCTTCAGTTCAAATCACTTCTTACATACTTCACACACATGAGGTTTCTCTCCTGTGTGAATAAGCATGTGCCTGCTTTGATGAGACTTCTGACTAAAGGACTCCTTACATACTTCACACACATGAGGTTTCTCTCCTGTGTGACTAAGCATATGCTCGTTTAATTGATCCTTCCGCTTAAATGACTTCTTACATACTTCATACACATGAGGTTTCTCTCCTGTGTGAATAAGCATATGCCTGCTTAGATCAGACTTCTGACTGAAGGCCTTCTTACATACTTCACACACATGAGGTTTCTCTCCTGTATGAATAAGCATATGGGAGTTTAAAGTAGATTTTAAACTAAATGACTTCATATATACTTGACACACATGAGGTATCTCTCCTGTGTGAATGAGCATATGGCTGTTTAAAGTAGACTTCTGACTAAAGGATTTCTTACATACTTCACACAGATGAGGTTTCTCTCCTGTGTGACTAAGCATATGCTCGTTTAATTTATCCTTCCGTTTAAATGACTTCTTACTTACTTCACACACATGAGGTTTCTCTCCTGTGTGAATAAGCATGTGCCTGCTTTGATGAGACTTCTGACTAAAGGACTCCTTACATACTTCACACACATGAGGTTTCTCTCCTGTGTGAATAAGAATATGCCTGCTTAGATCAGACTTCTGACTAAAGGCCTTCTTACATACTTCACACACATGAGGTTTCTCTCCTGTATGAATAAGCATATGGGAGTTTAAAGTAGACTTTAGACTAAATGACTTCATACATACTTGACACACATGAGGTATCTCTCCTGTGTGAATAAGCATATGGCTGTTTAAAGTAGACTTCTGACTAAAGGATTTCTTACATACTTCACACACATGAGGTTTCCCTATTGTGTGACTAAGCATATGCTTGTTTAATTAATCCTTCAGTTTAAATGACTTCTTACATACTTCACACACATGAGGTTTCTCTCCTGTGTGAATAAGCATGTGCCTGCTTTGATGAGACTTCTGACTAAAGGACACCTTACATACTTCACACACATGAGGTTTCTCTCCTGTGTGACTAAGCATATGGTCGTTTAATTGATCCTTCCGCTTAAATGACTTCTTACATTCTTCATACACATGAGGTTTCTCTCCTGTGTGAATAAGCATATGCCTGCTTAGATCAGACTTCTGACTAAAGGCCTTCTTACATACTTCACACACATGAGGTTTCTCTCCTGTATGAATAAGCATATGGGAGTTTAAAGTAGACTTTAGACTAAATGACTTCATACATACTTGACACACATGAGGTATCTCTCCTGTGTGAATAAGCATATGGCTGTTTAAAGTAGACTTCTGACTAAAGAATTTCTTACATACTTCACACACATGAGGTTTCTCTCCTGTGTGACTAAGCATATGCTCGTTTAATTGATCCTTCCGCTTAAATGACTTCTTACATATTTCACACACATGAGGTTTCTCTCCTGTGTGAATAAGCATATGCCTGCTTAGATGAGACTTCTGACTAAAGGTCTTCTTACATACTTGACACACATGAGTTTTCTCTCCTGTGGGAATAAGCATATGGGAGTTTAAAGTAGACTTTAGACTAAATGACTTCATACATACTTGACACACATGAGGTATCTCTCCTGTGTGAATAAGCATATGGCTGTTTAAAGTAGACTTCTGACTAAAGGATTTCTTACATACTTCACACACATGAGGTTTCTCTCCTGTGTGACTAAGCATATGCTCGTTTAATTTATCCTTCCGTTTAAATGACTTCTTACATACTTCACACACATGAGGTTTCTCTCCTGTGTGAATAAGCATGTGCCTGCTTTGATGAGACTTTTGACTAAAGGACTCCTTACATACTTCACACACATGAGGTTTATCTCCTGTGTGAATAAGCATGTGCCTGCTTTGATGAGACTTTTGACTAAAGGACTCCTTACATACTTCACACACATGAGGTTTCTCTCCTGTGTGACTAAGCATATGCTTGTTTAATTGATCCTTCCACTTAAATGACTTCTTACATACTTCACACACATGAGGTTTCTCTAATGTGTGAATAAGCATATGCTTGTTTAATTGATACTTCCACTTAAATGACTTCTTACATACTTCACACACATGAGGTTTCTCTCCTGTGTGAATAAGCATATGGGAGTTTAAAGTAGACTTTAGACTAAATGACTTCATACATACTTGACACACATGAGGTATCTCTCCTGTGTGAATAAGCATATGGCTGTTTAAAGTAGACTTCTGACTAAAGGATTTCTTACATACTTCACACACATGAGGCTTCTCTCCTGTGTGACTAAGCATATGCTCGTTTAATTTATCCTTCCGTTTAAATGACTTCTTACATACTTCACACATATGAGGTTTCTCTCCTGTGTGAATAAGCATATGCCTGCTTAGATGAGACTTCTGACTAAAGGTCTTCTTACATACTTCACACACATGAGGTTTCTCTCCTGTGGGAATACGCATATGGGAGTTTAAAGTAGACTTTAGACTAAATGACTTCATACATACTTGACACACATGAGGTATCTCTCCTGTGTGAATAAGCATATGGCTGTTTAAAGTAGACTTCTGACTAAAGGATTTCTTACATACTTCACACATATGAGGTTTATCTCCTGTGTGACTAAGCATATGCTCGTTTAATTAATCCTTCAGTTCAAATCACTTCTTACATACTTCACACACATGAGGTTTCTCTCCTGTGTGAATAAGCATGTGCCTGCTTTGATGAGACTTCTGACTAAAGGACTCCTTACATACTTCACACACATGAGGTTTCTCTCCTGTGTGACTAAGCATATGCTCGTTTAATTGATCCTTCCGCTTAAATGACTTCTTACATACTTCATACACATGAGGTTTCTCTCCTGTGTGAATAAGCATATGCCTGCTTAGATCAGACTTCTGACTGAAGGCCTTCTTACATACTTCACACACATGAGTTTTCTCTCCTGTATGAATAAGCATATGGGAGTTTAAAGTAGATTTTAAACTAAATGACTTCATATATACTTGACACACATGAGGTATCTCTCCTGTGTGAATGAGCATATGGCTGTTTAAAGTAGACTTCTGACTAAAGGATTTCTTACATACTTCACACAGATGAGGTTTCTCTCCTGTGTGACTAAGCATATGCTCGTTTAATTTATCCTTCCGTTTAAATGACTTCTTACTTACTTCACACACATGAGGTTTCTCTCCTGTGTGAATAAGCATGTGCCTGCTTTGATGAGACTTCTGACTAAAGGACTCCTTACATACTTCACACACATGAGGTTTCTCTCCTGTGGGAATAAGCATATGCCTGCTTAGATGAGACTTCTGACTAAAGGCCTTCTTACATACTTCACACACATGGGGTTCCTCTCCTGTGTGAATAAGCATATGGGAGTTTAAAGTAGACTTTAGACTAAATGACTTCATACATACTTGACACACATGAGGTATCTCTCCTGTGTGAATAAGCATATGGCTGTTTAAAGTAGACTTCTGACTAAAGGATTTCTTACATACTTCCCACACATGAGGTTTCTCTCCTGTGTGACTAAGCATATGCCTGTTTAATTGATCCTTCCACTTAAATGACTCCTTACATACTTCACACACACGAGGTTTCTCTCCTGTGTGACTAAGCATATGCTCGTTTAATTGATCCTTCCGCTTAAATGACTTCTTACATACTTCATACACATGAGGTTTCTCTCCTGTGTGAATAAGCATATGCCTGCTTAGATCAGACTTCTGACTAAAGGCCTTCTTACATACTTCACACACATGAGGTTTCTCTCCTGTATGAATAAGCATATGGGAGTTTAAAGTAGACTTTAGACTAAATGACTTCATACATACTTGACACACATGAGGTATCTCTCCTGTGTGAATAAGCATATGGCTGTTTAAAGTAGACTTCTGACTAAAGGATTTCTTACATACTTCACACACATGAGGTTTCCCTATTGTGTGACTAAGCATATGCTTGTTTAATTAATCCTTCAGTTTAAATGACTTCTTACATACTTCACACACATGAGGTTTCTCTCCTGTGTGAAAAACATGTGCCTGCTTTGATGAGACTTCTGACTAAAGGACTCCTTACATACTTCACACACATGAGGTTTCTCTCCTGTGTGACTAAGCATATGGTCGTTTAATTGATCCTTCCGCTTAAATGACTTCTTACATACTTCATACACATGAGGTTTCTCTCCTGTGTGAATAAGCATATGCCTGCTTAGATCAGACTTCTGACTAAAGGCCTTCTTACATACTTCACACACATGAGGATTCTCTCCTGTATGAATAAGCATATGGGAGTTTAAAGTAGACTTTAGACTAAATGACTTCATACATACTTGACACACATGAGGTATCTCTCCTCTGTGAATAAGCATGTGCCTGCTTTGATGAGACTTCTGACTAAAGGACTCCTTACATACTTCACACACATGAGGTTTCTCTCCTGTGTGAATAAGCATATGGGAGTTTAAAGTAGACTTTAGACTAAATGACTTCATACATACTTGACACACATGAGGTATCTCTCCTGTGTGAATAAGCATATGGCTGTTTAAAGTAGACTTCTGACTAAAGAATTTCTTACATACTTCACACACATGAGGTTTCTCTCCTGTGTGACTAAGCATATGCTCGTTTAATTGATCCTTCCGCTTAAATGACTTCTTACATACTTCACACACATGAGGTTTCTCTCCTGTGTGAATAAGCATATGCCTGCTTAGATGAGACTTCTGACTAAAGGTCTTCTTACATACTTGACACACATGAGGTTTCTCTCCTGTGGGAATAAGCATATGGGAGTTTAAAGTAGACTTTAGACTAAATGACTTCATACATACTTGACACACATGAGGTATCTCTCCTGTGTGAATAAGCATATGGCTGTTTAAAGTAGACTTCTGACTAAAGGATTTCTTACATACTTCACACACATGAGGTTTCTCTCCTGTGTGACTAAGCATGTGCCTGCTTTGATGAGACTTTTGACTAAAGGACTAATTACATACTTCACACACATGAGGTTTCTCTCCTGTGTGACTAAGCATATGCTTGTTTAATTGATCCTTCCACTTAAATGACTTCTTACATACTTCACACACATGAGGTTTCTCTAATGTGTAAATAAGCATATGCTTGTTTAATTGATACTTCCACTTAAATGACTTCTTACATACTTCACACACATGAGGTTTCTCTCCTGTGTGAATAAGCATATGGGAGTTTAAAGTAGACTTCAGACTAAATGACTTCATACATACTTGACACACATGAGGTATCTCTCCTGTGTGAATAAGCATATGGCTGTTTAAAGTAGACTAAATGACTTCATACATACTTGACACACATGAGGTATCTCTCCTGTGTGAATAAGCATATGGCTGTTTAAAGTAGACTTCTGACTAAAGGATTTCTTACATACTTCACACACATGAGGCTTCTCTCCTGTGTGACTAAGTATATGCTCGTTTAATTTATCCTTCCGTTTAAATGACTTCTTACATACTTCACACATATGAGGTTTCTCTCCTGTGGGAATAAGCATATGGGAGTTTAAAGTAGACTTTAGACTAAATGACTTCATACATACTTGACACACATGAGGTATCTCTCCTGTGTGAATAAGCATATGGCTGTTTAAAGTAGACTTCTGACTAAAGGATTTCTTACATATTTCACACACATGAGGCTTCTCTCCTGTGTGACTAAGCATATGCTCGTTTAATTTATCCTTCCGTTTAAATGACTTCTTACATACTTCACACATATGAGGTTTCTCTCCTGTGTGAATAAGCATGTGCCTGCTTTGATGAGACTTCTGACTAAAGGACTCCTTACATACTTCACACACATGAGGTTTCTCTCCTGTGTGACTAAGCATATGCTCGTTTAATTGATCCTTCCGATTAAATGACTTCTTACATACTTCACACACATGAGGTTTCTCTCCTGTGTGAATAAGCATATGCCTGCTTAGGTGAGACTTCTGACTAAAGGCCTTCTTACATACTTCACACACATGAGGTTTCTCTCCTGTGTGAATAAGCATATGGGAGTTTAAAGTAGACTTTAAACTAAATGACTTCATACATACTTGACACACATGAGGTATCTCTCCTGTGTGAATAAGCATATGGCTGTTTAAAGTAGACTTCTGACTAAAGGATTTCTTACATACTTCACACACATGAGGTTTCTCTCCTGTGTGACTAAGCATATGCTCGTTTAATTAATCCTTCAGTTTAAATCACTTCTTACATACTTCACACACATGAGGTTTCTCTCCTGTGTGAATAAGCATGTGCCTGCTTTGATGAGTCTTCTGACTAAAGGACTCCTTACATACTTCACACACATTAGGTTTCTCTCCTGTGTGACTAAGCATATGCTCGTTTAATTTATCCTTCCGTTTAAATGACTTCTTACATACTTCACACACATGAGGTTTCTCTCCTGTGTGACTAAGCATATGCTCATTTAATTTATCCTTCCGTTTAAATGACTTCTTACATACTTCACACACATGAGGTTTCTCTCCTGTGTGACTAAGCATATGCTCGTTTAATTTATCCTTCCGTTTAAATGACTTCTTACATACTTCACACACATGAGGTTTCTCTCCTGTGTGAATAAGCATGTGCCTGCTTTGATGAGACTTTTGACTAAAGGACTCCTTACATACTTCACACACATGAGGTTTCTCTCCTGTATGAATAAGCATATGGGAGTTTAAAGTAGACTTTAGACTAAATGACTTCATACATACTTGACACACATGAGGTATCTCTCCTGTGTGAATAAGCATATGGCTGTTTAAAGTAGACTTCTGACTAAAGGATTTCTTACATACTTCACACACATGAGGTTTCCCTATTGTGTGACTAAGCATATGCTTGTTTAATTAATCCTTCAGTTTAAATGACTTCTTACATACTTCACACACATGAGGTTTCTCTCCTGTGTGAAAAACATGTGCCTGCTTTGATGAGACTTCTGACTAAAGGACTCCTTACATACTTCACACACATGAGGTTTCTCTCCTGTGTGACTAAGCATATGGTCGTTTAATTGATCCTTCCGCTTAAATGACTTCTTACATACTTCATACACATGAGGTTTCTCTCCTGTGTGAATAAGCATATGCCTGCTTAGATCAGACTTCTGACTAAAGGCCTTCTTACATACTTCACACACATGAGGATTCTCTCCTGTATGAATAAGCATATGGGAGTTTAAAGTAGACTTTAGACTAAATGACTTCATACATACTTGACACACATGAGGTATCTCTCCTCTGTGAATAAGCATGTGCCTGCTTTGATGAGACTTCTGACTAAAGGACTCCTTACATACTTCACACACATGAGGTTTCTCTCCTGTGTGAATAAGCATATGGGAGTTTAAAGTAGACTTTAGACTAAATGACTTCATACATACTTGACACACATGAGGTATCTCTCCTGTGTGAATAAGCATATGGCTGTTTAAAGTAGACTTCTGACTAAAGAATTTCTTACATACTTCACACACATGAGGTTTCTCTCCTGTGTGACTAAGCATATGCTCGTTTAATTGATCCTTCCGCTTAAATGACTTCTTACATACTTCACACACATAAGGTTTCTCTCCTGTGTGAATAAGCATATGCCTGCTTAGATGAGACTTCTGACTAAAGGTCTTCTTACATACTTGACACACATGAGGTTTCTCTCCTGTGGGAATAAGCATATGGGAGTTTAAAGTAGACTTTAGACTAAATGACTTCATACATACTTGACACACATGAGGTATCTCTCCTGTGTGAATAAGCATATGGCTGTTTAAAGTAGACTTCTGACTAAAGGATTTCTTACATACTTCACACACATGAGGTTTCTCTCCTGTGTGACTAAGCATGTGCCTGCTTTGATGAGACTTTTGACTAAAGGACTAATTACATACTTCACACACATGAGGTTTCTCTCCTGTGTGACTAAGCATATGCTTGTTTAATTGATCCTTCCACTTAAATGACTTCTTACATACTTCACACACATGAGGTTTCTCTAATGTGTAAATAAGCATATGCTTGTTTAATTGATACTTCCACTTAAATGACTTCTTACATACTTCACACACATGAGGTTTCTCTCCTGTGTGAATAAGCATATGGGAGTTTAAAGTAGACTTTAGACTAAATGACTTCATACATACTTGACACACATGAGGTATCTCTCCTGTGTGAATAAGCATATGGCTGTTTAAAGTAGACTAAATGACTTCATACATACTTGACACATATGAGGTATCTCTCCTGTGTGAATAAGCATATGGCTGTTTAAAGTAGACTTCTGACTAAAGGATTTCTTACATACTTCACACACATGAGGCTTCTCTCCTGTGTGACTAAGCATATGCTCGTTTAATTTATCCTTCCGTTTAAATGACTTCTTACATACTTCACACATATGAGGTTTCTCTCCTGTGGGAATAAGCATATGGGAGTTTAAAGTAGACTTTAGACTAAATGACTTCATACATACTTGACACACATGAGGTATCTCTCCTGTGTGAATAAGCATATGGCTGTTTAAAGTAGACTTCTGACTAAAGGATTTCTTACATATTTCACACACATGAGGCTTCTCTCCTGTGTGACTAAGCATATGCTCGTTTAATTTATCCTTCCGTTTAAATGACTTCTTACATACTTCACACATATGAGGTTTCTCTCCTGTGTGAATAAGCATGTGCCTGCTTTGATGAGACTTCTGACTAAAGGACTCCTTACATACTTCACACACATGAGGTTTCTCTCCTGTGTGACTAAGCATATGCTCGTTTAATTGATCCTTCCGATTAAATGACTTCTTACATACTTCACACACATGAGGTTTCTCTCCTGTGTGAATAAGCATATGCCTGCTTAGGTGAGACTTCTGACTAAAGGCCTTCTTACATACTTCACACACATGAGGTTTCTCTCCTGTGTGAATAAGCATATGGGAGTTTAAAGTAGACTTTAAACTAAATGACTTCATACATACTTGACACACATGAGGTTTCTCTCCTGTGTGAATAAGCATATGCCTGCTTAGATGAGACTTCTCACTAAAGGCCTTCTTACATACTTCACACACATGAGGTTTCTCTCCTGTGTGAATAAGCATATGGGAGTTTAAAGTAGACTTTAAACTAAATGACTTCATACATACTTGACACACAAGAGGTATCTCTCCTGTGTGAATAAGCATATGGCTGTTTAAAGTAGACTTCTGACTAAAGGATTTCTTACATACTTCACACACATGAGGTTTCTCTCCTGTGTGACTAAGCATATGCTCGTTTAATTAATCCTTCAGTTCAAATCACTTCTTACATACTTCACACACATGAGGTTTCTCTCCTGTGTGAATAAGCATGTGCCTGCTTTGATGAGACTTCTGACTAAAGGACTCCTTACATACTTCACACACATGAGGTTTCTCTCCTGTGTGACTAAGCATATGCTCGTTTAAATGATCCTTCCGCTTAAATGACTTCTTACATACTTCATACACATGAGGTTTCTCTCCTGTGTGAATAAGCATATGCCTGCTTAGATCAGACTTCTGACTGAAGGCCTTCTTACATACTTCACACACATGAGGTTTCTCTCCTGTATGAATAAGCATATGGGAGTTTAAAGTAGATTTTAAACTAAATGACTTCATATATACTTGACACACATGAGGTATCTCTCCTGTGTGAATGAGCATATGGCTGTTTAAAGTAGACTTCTGACTAAAGGATTTCTTACGTACTTCACACAGATGAGGTTTCTCTCCTGTGTGACTAAGCATACGCTCGTTTAATTTATCCTTCCGTTTAAATGACTTCTTACGTACTTCACACACATGAGTTTTCTCTCCTGTGTGAATAAGCATGTGCCTGCTTTGATGAGACTTCTGACTAAAGGACTCCTTACATACTTCACACACATGAGGTTTCTCTCCTGTGGGAATAAGCATATGCCTCCTTAGATGAGACTTCTGACTAAAGGCCTTCTTACATACTTCACAAACATGGGGTTTCTCTCCTGTGTGAATAAGCATATGGGAGTTTAAAGTAGACTTTAGACTAAATGACTTCATACATACTTGACACACATGAGGTATCTCTCCTGTGTGAATAAGCATATGGCTGTTTAAAGTAGACTTCTGACTAAAGGATTTCTTACATACTTCCCACACATGAGGTTTCTCTCCTGTGTGACTAAGCATATGCCTGTTTAATTGATCCTTCCACTTAAATGACTCCTTACATACTTCACACACACGAGGTTTCTCTCCTGTGTGACTAAGCATATGCTCGTTTAATTGATCCTTCCGCTTAAATGACTTCTTACATACTTCATACACATGAGGTTTCTCTCCTGTGTGAATAAGAATATGCCTGCTTAGATCAGACTTCTGACTAAAGGCCTTCTTACATACTTCACACACATGAGGTTTCTCTCCTGTATGAATAAGCATATGGGAGTTTAAAGTAGACTTTATACTAAATGACTTCATACATACTTGACACACATGAGGTATCTCTCCTGTGTGAATAAGCATATGGCTGTTTAAAGTAGACTTCTGACTAAAGGATTTCTTACATACTTCACACACATGAGGTTTCCCTATTGTGTGACTAAGCATATGCTTGTTTAATTAATCCTTCAGTTTAAATGACTTCTTACATACTTCACACACATGAGGTTTCTCTCCTGTGTGAATAAGCATGTGCCTGCTTTGATGAGACTTCTGACTAAAGGACTCCTTACATACTTCACACACATGAGGTTTCTCTCCTGTGTGACTAAGCATATGGTCGTTTAATTGATCCTTCCGCTTAAATGACTTCTTACATACTTCATACACATGAGGTTTCTCTCCTGTGTGAATAAGCATATGCCTGCTTAGATCAGACTTCTGACTAAAGGCCTTCTTACATACTTCACACACATGAGGTTTCTCTCCTGTATGAATAAGCATATGGGAGTTTAAAGTAGACTTTAGACTAAATGACTTCATACATACTTGACACACATGAGGTATCTCTCCTGTGTGAATAAGCATATGGCTGTTTAAAGTAGACTTCTGACTAAAGAATTTCTTACATACTTCACACACATGAGGTTTCTCTCCTGTGTGACTAAGCATATGCTCGTTTAATTGATCCTTCCGCTTAAATGACTTCTTACATACTTCACACACATGAGGTTTCTCTCCTGTGTGAATAAGCATATGCCTGCTTAGATGAGACTTCTGACTAAAGGTCTTCTTACATACTTGACACACATGAGTTTTCTCTCCTGTGGGAATAAGCATATGGGAGTTTAAAGTAGACTTTAGACTAAATGACTTCATACATACTTGACACACATGAGGTATCTCTCCTGTGTGAATAAGCATATGGCTGTTTAAAGTAGACTTCTGACTAAAGGATTTCTTACATACTTCACACATATGAGGTTTCTCTCCTGTGTGACTAAGCATATGCTCGTTTAATTTATCCTTCCGTTTAAATGACTTCTTACATACTTCACACACATGAGGTTTCTCTCCTGTGTGAATAAGCATGTGCCTGCTTTGATGAGACTTTTGACTAAAGGACTCCTTACATACTTCACACACATGAGGTTTATCTCCTGTGTGAATAAGCATGTGCCTGCTTTGATGAGACTTTTGACTAAAGGACTCCTTACATACTTCACACACATGAGGTTTCTCACCTGTGTGACTAAGCATATGCTTGTTTAATTGATCCTTCCACTTAAATGACTTCTTACATACTTCACACACATGAGGTTTCTCTAATGTGTGAATAAGCATATGCTTGTTTAATTGATACTTCCACTTAAATGACTTCTTACATACTTCACACACATGAGGTTTCTCTCCTGTGTGAATAAGCATATGGGAGTTTAAAGTAGACTTTAGACTAAATGACTTCATACATACTTGACACACATGAGGTATCTCTCCTGTGTGAATAAGCATATGGCTGTTTAAAGTAGACTTCTGACTAAAGGATTTCTTACATACTTCACACACATGAGGCTTCTCTCCTGTGTGACTAAGCATATGCTCGTTTAATTTATCCTTCCGTTTAAATGACTTCTTACATACTTCACACATATGAGGTTTCTCTCCTGTGTGAATAAGCATATGCCTGCTTAGATGAGACTTCTGACTAAAGGTCTTCTTACATACTTCACACACATGAGGTTTCTCTCCTGTGGGAATAAGCATATGGGAGTTTAAAGTAGACTTTAGACTAAATGACTTCATACATACTTGACACACATGAGGTATCTCTCCTGTGTGAATAAGCATATGGCTGTTTAAAGTAGACTTCTGACTAAAGGATTTCTTACATACTTCACACATATGAGGTTTATCTCCTGTGTGACTAAGCATATGCTCGTTTAATTAATCCTTCAGTTCAAATCACTTCTTACATACTTCACACACATGAGGTTTCTCTCCTGTGTGAATAAGCATGTGCCTGCTTTGATGAGACTTCTGACTAAAGGACTCCTTACATACTTCACACACATGAGGTTTCTCTCCTGTGTGACTAAGCATATGCTCGTTTAATTGATCCTTCCGCTTAAATGACTTCTTACATACTTCATACACATGAGGTTTCTCTCCTGTGTGAATAAGCATATGCCTGCTTAGATCAGACTTCTGACTGAAGGCCTTCTTACATACTTCACACACATGAGGTTTCTCTCCTGTATGAATAAGCATATGGGAGTTTAAAGTAGATTTTAAACTAAATGACTTCATATATACTTGACACACATGAGGTATCTCTCCTGTGTGAATGAGCATATGGCTGTTTAAAGTAGACTTCTGACTAAAGGATTTCTTACATACTTCACACAGATGAGGTTTCTCTCCTGTGTGACTAAGCATATGCTCGTTTAATTTATCCTTCCGTTTAAATGACTTCTTACTTACTTCACACACATGAGGTTTCTCTCCTGTGTGAATAAGCATGTGCCTGCTTTGATGAGACTTCTGACTAAAGGACTCCTTACATACTTCACACACATGAGGTTTCTCTCCTGTGTGAATAAGAATATGCCTGCTTAGATCAGACTTCTGACTAAAGGCCTTCTTACATACTTCACACACATGAGGTTTCTCTCCTGTATGAATAAGCATATGGGAGTTTAAAGTAGACTTTAGACTAAATGACTTCATACATACTTGACACACATGAGGTATCTCTCCTGTGTGAATAAGCATATGGCTGTTTAAAGTAGACTTCTGACTAAAGGATTTCTTACATACTTCACACACATGAGGTTTCCCTATTGTGTGACTAAGCATATGCTTGTTTAATTAATCCTTCAGTTTAAATGACTTCTTACATACTTCACACACATGAGGTTTCTCTCCTGTGTGAATAAGCATGTGCCTGCTTTGATGAGACTTCTGACTAAAGGACACCTTACATACTTCACACACATGAGGTTTCTCTCCTGTGTGACTAAGCATATGGTCGTTTAATTGATCCTTCCGCTTAAATGACTTCTTACATTCTTCATACACATGAGGTTTCTCTCCTGTGTGAATAAGCATATGCCTGCTTAGATCAGACTTCTGACTAAAGGCCTTCTTACATACTTCACACACATGAGGTTTCTCTCCTGTATGAATAAGCATATGGGAGTTTAAAGTAGACTTTAGACTAAATGACTTCATACATACTTGACACACATGAGGTATCTCTCCTGTGTGAATAAGCATATGGCTGTTTAAAGTAGACTTCTGACTAAAGAATTTCTTACATACTTCACACACATGAGGTTTCTCTCCTGTGTGACTAAGCATATGCTCGTTTAATTGATCCTTCCGCTTAAATGACTTCTTACATATTTCACACACATGAGGTTTCTCTCCTGTGTGAATAAGCATATGCCTGCTTAGATGAGACTTCTGACTAAAGGTCTTCTTACATACTTGACACACATGAGTTTTCTCTCCTGTGGGAATAAGCATATGGGAGTTTAAAGTAGACTTTAGACTAAATGACTTCATACATACTTGACACACATGAGGTATCTCTCCTGTGTGAATAAGCATATGGCTGTTTAAAGTAGACTTCTGACTAAAGGATTTCTTACATACTTCACACACATGAGGTTTCTCTCCTGTGTGACTAAGCATATGCTCGTTTAATTTATCCTTCCGTTTAAATGACTTCTTACATACTTCACACACATGAGGTTTCTCTCCTGTGTGAATAAGCATGTGCCTGCTTTGATGAGACTTTTGACTAAAGGACTCCTTACATACTTCACACACATGAGGTTTATCTCCTGTGTGAATAAGCATGTGCCTGCTTTGATGAGACTTTTGACTAAAGGACTCCTTACATACTTCACACACATGAGGTTTCTCTCCTGTGTGACTAAGCATATGCTTGTTTAATTGATCCTTCCACTTAAATGACTTCTTACATACTTCACACACATGAGGTTTCTCTAATGTGTGAATAAGCATATGCTTGTTTAATTGATACTTCCACTTAAATGACTTCTTACATACTTCACACACATGAGGTTTCTCTCCTGTGTGAATAAGCATATGGGAGTTTAAAGTAGACTTTAGACTAAATGACTTCATACATACTTGACACACATGAGGTATCTCTCCTGTGTGAATAAGCATATGGCTGTTTAAAGTAGACTTCTGACTAAAGGATTTCTTACATACTTCACACACATGAGGCTTCTCTCCTGTGTGACTAAGCATATGCTCGTTTAATTTATCCTTCCGTTTAAATGACTTCTTACATACTTCACACATATGAGGTTTCTCTCCTGTGTGAATAAGCATATGCCTGCTTAGATGAGACTTCTGACTAAAGGTCTTCTTACATACTTCACACACATGAGGTTTCTCTCCTGTGGGAATACGCATATGGGAGTTTAAAGTAGACTTTAGACTAAATGACTTCATACATACTTGACACACATGAGGTATCTCTCCTGTGTGAATAAGCATATGGCTGTTTAAAGTAGACTTCTGACTAAAGGATTTCTTACATACTTCACACATATGAGGTTTATCTCCTGTGTGACTAAGCATATGCTCGTTTAATTAATCCTTCAGTTCAAATCACTTCTTACATACTTCACACACATGAGGTTTCTCTCCTGTGTGAATAAGCATGTGCCTGCTTTGATGAGACTTCTGACTAAAGGACTCCTTACATACTTCACACACATGAGGTTTCTCTCCTGTGTGACTAAGCATATGCTCGTTTAATTGATCCTTCCGCTTAAATGACTTCTTACATACTTCATACACATGAGGTTTCTCTCCTGTGTGAATAAGCATATGCCTGCTTAGATCAGACTTCTGACTGAAGGCCTTCTTACATACTTCACACACATGAGTTTTCTCTCCTGTATGAATAAGCATATGGGAGTTTAAAGTAGATTTTAAACTAAATGACTTCATATATACTTGACACACATGAGGTATCTCTCCTGTGTGAATGAGCATATGGCTGTTTAAAGTAGACTTCTGACTAAAGGATTTCTTACATACTTCACACAGATGAGGTTTCTCTCCTGTGTGACTAAGCATATGCTCGTTTAATTTATCCTTCCGTTTAAATGACTTCTTACTTACTTCACACACATGAGGTTTCTCTCCTGTGTGAATAAGCATGTGCCTGCTTTGATGAGACTTCTGACTAAAGGACTCCTTACATACTTCACACACATGAGGTTTCTCTCCTGTGGGAATAAGCATATGCCTGCTTAGATGAGACTTCTGACTAAAGGCCTTCTTACATACTTCACACACATGGGGTTCCTCTCCTGTGTGAATAAGCATATGGGAGTTTAAAGTAGACTTTAGACTAAATGACTTCATACATACTTGACACACATGAGGTATCTCTCCTGTGTGAATAAGCATATGGCTGTTTAAAGTAGACTTCTGACTAAAGGATTTCTTACATACTTCCCACACATGAGGTTTCTCTCCTGTGTGACTAAGCATATGCCTGTTTAATTGATCCTTCCACTTAAATGACTCCTTACATACTTCACACACACGAGGTTTCTCTCCTGTGTGACTAAGCATATGCTCGTTTAATTGATCCTTCCGCTTAAATGACTTCTTACATACTTCATACACATGAGGTTTCTCTCCTGTGTGAATAAGCATATGCCTGCTTAGATCAGACTTCTGACTAAAGGCCTTCTTACATACTTCACACACATGAGGTTTCTCTCCTGTATGAATAAGCATATGGGAGTTTAAAGTAGACTTTAGACTAAATGACTTCATACATACTTGACACACATGAGGTATCTCTCCTGTGTGAATAAGCATATGGCTGTTTAAAGTAGACTTCTGACTAAAGGATTTCTTACATACTTCACACACATGAGGTTTCCCTATTGTGTGACTAAGCATATGCTTGTTTAATTAATCCTTCAGTTTAAATGACTTCTTACATACTTCACACACATGAGGTTTCTCTCCTGTGTGAAAAACATGTGCCTGCTTTGATGAGACTTCTGACTAAAGGACTCCTTACATACTTCACACACATGAGGTTTCTCTCCTGTGTGACTAAGCATATGGTCGTTTAATTGATCCTTCCGCTTAAATGACTTCTTACATACTTCATACACATGAGGTTTCTCTCCTGTGTGAATAAGCATATGCCTGCTTAGATCAGACTTCTGACTAAAGGCCTTCTTACATACTTCACACACATGAGGATTCTCTCCTGTATGAATAAGCATATGGGAGTTTAAAGTAGACTTTAGACTAAATGACTTCATACATACTTGACACACATGAGGTATCTCTCCTCTGTGAATAAGCATGTGCCTGCTTTGATGAGACTTCTGACTAAAGGACTCCTTACATACTTCACACACATGAGGTTTCTCTCCTGTGTGAATAAGCATATGGGAGTTTAAAGTAGACTTTAGACTAAATGACTTCATACATACTTGACACACATGAGGTATCTCTCCTGTGTGAATAAGCATATGGCTGTTTAAAGTAGACTTCTGACTAAAGAATTTCTTACATACTTCACACACATGAGGTTTCTCTCCTGTGTGACTAAGCATATGCTCGTTTAATTGATCCTTCCGCTTAAATGACTTCTTACATACTTCACACACATGAGGTTTCTCTCCTGTGTGAATAAGCATATGCCTGCTTAGATGAGACTTCTGACTAAAGGTCTTCTTACATACTTGACACACATGAGGTTTCTCTCCTGTGGGAATAAGCATATGGGAGTTTAAAGTAGACTTTAGACTAAATGACTTCATACATACTTGACACACATGAGGTATCTCTCCTGTGTGAATAAGCATATGGCTGTTTAAAGTAGACTTCTGACTAAAGGATTTCTTACATACTTCACACACATGAGGTTTCTCTCCTGTGTGACTAAGCATGTGCCTGCTTTGATGAGACTTTTGACTAAAGGACTAATTACATACTTCACACACATGAGGTTTCTCTCCTGTGTGACTAAGCATATGCTTGTTTAATTGATCCTTCCACTTAAATGACTTCTTACATACTTCACACACATGAGGTTTCTCTAATGTGTAAATAAGCATATGCTTGTTTAATTGATACTTCCACTTAAATGACTTCTTACATACTTCACACACATGAGGTTTCTCTCCTGTGTGAATAAGCATATGGGAGTTTAAAGTAGACTTCAGACTAAATGACTTCATACATACTTGACACACATGAGGTATCTCTCCTGTGTGAATAAGCATATGGCTGTTTAAAGTAGACTAAATGACTTCATACATACTTGACACACATGAGGTATCTCTCCTGTGTGAATAAGCATATGGCTGTTTAAAGTAGACTTCTGACTAAAGGATTTCTTACATACTTCACACACATGAGGCTTCTCTCCTGTGTGACTAAGCATATGCTCGTTTAATTTATCCTTCCGTTTAAATGACTTCTTACATACTTCACACATATGAGGTTTCTCTCCTGTGGGAATAAGCATATGGGAGTTTAAAGTAGACTTTAGACTAAATGACTTCATACATACTTGACACACATGAGGTATCTCTCCTGTGTGAATAAGCATATGGCTGTTTAAAGTAGACTTCTGACTAAAGGATTTCTTACATATTTCACACACATGAGGCTTCTCTCCTGTGTGACTAAGCATATGCTCGTTTAATTTATCCTTCCGTTTAAATGACTTCTTACATACTTCACACATATGAGGTTTCTCTCCTGTGTGAATAAGCATGTGCCTGCTTTGATGAGACTTCTGACTAAAGGACTCCTTACATACTTCACACACATGAGGTTTCTCTCCTGTGTGACTAAGCATATGCTCGTTTAATTGATCCTTCCGATTAAATGACTTCTTACATACTTCACACACATGAGGTTTCTCTCCTGTGTGAATAAGCATATGCCTGCTTAGGTGAGACTTCTGACTAAAGGCCTTCTTACATACTTCACACACATGAGGTTTCTCTCCTGTGTGAATAAGCATATGGGAGTTTAAAGTAGACTTTAAACTAAATGACTTCATACATACTTGACACACATGAGGTATCTCTCCTGTGTGAATAAGCATATGGCTGTTTAAAGTAGACTTCTGACTAAAGGATTTCTTACATACTTCACACACATGAGGTTTCTCTCCTGTGTGACTAAGCATATGCTCGTTTAATTAATCCTTCAGTTTAAATCACTTCTTACATACTTCACACACATGAGGTTTCTCTCCTGTGTGAATAAGCATGTGCCTGCTTTGATGAGTCTTCTGACTAAAGGACTCCTTACATACTTCACACACATTAGGTTTCTCTCCTGTGTGACTAAGCATATGCTCGTTTAATTTATCCTTCCGTTTAAATGACTTCTTACATACTTCACACACATGAGGTTTCTCTCCTGTGTGACTAAGCATATGCTCATTTAATTTATCCTTCCGTTTAAATGACTTCTTACATACTTCACACACATGAGGTTTCTCTCCTGTGTGACTAAGCATATGCTCGTTTAATTTATCCTTCCGTTTAAATGACTTCTTACATACTTCACACACATGAGGTTTCTCTCCTGTGTGAATAAGCATGTGCCTGCTTTGATGAGACTTTTGACTAAAGGACTCCTTACATACTTCACACACATGAGGTTTCTCTCCTGTATGAATAAGCATATGGGAGTTTAAAGTAGACTTTAGACTAAATGACTTCATACATACTTGACACACATGAGGTATCTCTCCTGTGTGAATAAGCATATGGCTGTTTAAAGTAGACTTCTGACTAAAGGATTTCTTACATACTTCACACACATGAGGTTTCCCTATTGTGTGACTAAGCATATGCTTGTTTAATTAATCCTTCAGTTTAAATGACTTCTTACATACTTCACACACATGAGGTTTCTCTCCTGTGTGAAAAACATGTGCCTGCTTTGATGAGACTTCTGACTAAAGGACTCCTTACATACTTCACACACATGAGGTTTCTCTCCTGTGTGACTAAGCATATGGTCGTTTAATTGATCCTTCCGCTTAAATGACTTCTTACATACTTCATACACATGAGGTTTCTCTCCTGTGTGAATAAGCATATGCCTGCTTAGATCAGACTTCTGACTAAAGGCCTTCTTACATACTTCACACACATGAGGATTCTCTCCTGTATGAATAAGCATATGGGAGTTTAAAGTAGACTTTAGACTAAATGACTTCATACATACTTGACACACATGAGGTATCTCTCCTCTGTGAATAAGCATGTGCCTGCTTTGATGAGACTTCTGACTAAAGGACTCCTTACATACTTCACACACATGAGGTTTCTCTCCTGTGTGAATAAGCATATGGGAGTTTAAAGTAGACTTTAGACTAAATGACTTCATACATACTTGACACACATGAGGTATCTCTCCTGTGTGAATAAGCATATGGCTGTTTAAAGTAGACTTCTGACTAAAGAATTTCTTACATACTTCACACACATGAGGTTTCTCTCCTGTGTGACTAAGCATATGCTCGTTTAATTGATCCTTCCGCTTAAATGACTTCTTACATACTTCACACACATAAGGTTTCTCTCCTGTGTGAATAAGCATATGCCTGCTTAGATGAGACTTCTGACTAAAGGTCTTCTTACATACTTGACACACATGAGGTTTCTCTCCTGTGGGAATAAGCATATGGGAGTTTAAAGTAGACTTTAGACTAAATGACTTCATACATACTTGACACACATGAGGTATCTCTCCTGTGTGAATAAGCATATGGCTGTTTAAAGTAGACTTCTGACTAAAGGATTTCTTACATACTTCACACACATGAGGTTTCTCTCCTGTGTGACTAAGCATGTGCCTGCTTTGATGAGACTTTTGACTAAAGGACTAATTACATACTTCACACACATGAGGTTTCTCTCCTGTGTGACTAAGCATATGCTTGTTTAATTGATCCTTCCACTTAAATGACTTCTTACATACTTCACACACATGAGGTTTCTCTAATGTGTAAATAAGCATATGCTTGTTTAATTGATACTTCCACTTAAATGACTTCTTACATACTTCACACACATGAGGTTTCTCTCCTGTGTGAATAAGCATATGGGAGTTTAAAGTAGACTTTAGACTAAATGACTTCATACATACTTGACACACATGAGGTATCTCTCCTGTGTGAATAAGCATATGGCTGTTTAAAGTAGACTAAATGACTTCATACATACTTGACACATATGAGGTATCTCTCCTGTGTGAATAAGCATATGGCTGTTTAAAGTAGACTTCTGACTAAAGGATTTCTTACATACTTCACACACATGAGGCTTCTCTCCTGTGTGACTAAGCATATGCTCGTTTAATTTATCCTTCCGTTTAAATGACTTCTTACATACTTCACACATATGAGGTTTCTCTCCTGTGGGAATAAGCATATGGGAGTTTAAAGTAGACTTTAGACTAAATGACTTCATACATACTTGACACACATGAGGTATCTCTCCTGTGTGAATAAGCATATGGCTGTTTAAAGTAGACTTCTGACTAAAGGATTTCTTACATATTTCACACACATGAGGCTTCTCTCCTGTGTGACTAAGCATATGCTCGTTTAATTTATCCTTCCGTTTAAATGACTTCTTACATACTTCACACATATGAGGTTTCTCTCCTGTGTGAATAAGCATGTGCCTGCTTTGATGAGACTTCTGACTAAAGGACTCCTTACATACTTCACACACATGAGGTTTCTCTCCTGTGTGACTAAGCATATGCTCGTTTAATTGATCCTTCCGATTAAATGACTTCTTACATACTTCACACACATGAGGTTTCTCTCCTGTGTGAATAAGCATATGCCTGCTTAGGTGAGACTTCTGACTAAAGGCCTTCTTACATACTTCACACACATGAGGTTTCTCTCCTGTGTGAATAAGCATATGGGAGTTTAAAGTAGACTTTAAACTAAATGACTTCATACATACTTGACACACATGAGGTATCTCTCGTGTGTGAATAAGCATATGGCTGTTTAAAGTAGACTTCTGACTAAAGGATTTCTTACATACTTCACACACATGAGGTTTCTCTCCTGTGTGACTAAGCATATGCTCGTTTAATTAATCCTTCAGTTTAAATCACTTCTTACATACTTCACACACATGAGGTTTCTCTCCTGTGTGAATAAGCATGTGCCTGCTTTGATGAGTCTTCTGACTAAAGGACTCCTTACATACTTCACACACATTAGGTTTCTCTCCTGTGTGACTAAGCATATGCTCGTTTAATTTATCCTTCCGTTTAAATGACTTCTTACATACTTCACACACATGAGGTTTCTCTCCTGTGTGACTAAGCATATGCTCGTTTAATTTATCCTTCCGTTTAAATGACTTCTTACATACTTCACACACATGAGGTTTCTCTGCTGTGTGACTAAGCATATGCTCGTTTAATTTATCCTTCCGTTTAAATGACTTCTTACATACTTCACACACATGAGGTTTCTCTCCTGTGTGAATAAGCATGTGCCTGCTTTGATGAGACTTTTGACTAAAGGACTCCTTACATACTTCACACACATGAGGTTTCTCTCCTGTGTGACTAAGCATATGCTTGTTTAATTGATCCTTCCACTTAAATGACTTCTTACATACTTCACACACATGAGGTTTCTCTAATGTGTGAATAAGCATATGCTTGTTTAATTGATACTTCCACTTAAATGACTTCTTACATACTTCACACACATGAGGTTTCTCTCCTGTGTGAATAAGCATATGGGAGTTTAAAGTAGACTAAATGACTTCATACATACTTGACACATATGAGGTATCTCTCCTGTGTGAATAAGCATATGGCTGTTTAAAGTAGACTTCTGACTAAAGGATTTCTTACATACTTCACACACATGAGGCTTCTCTCCTGTGTGACTAAGCATATGCTCGTTTAATTTATCCTTCCGTTTAAATGACTTCTTACATACTTCACACATATGAGGTTTCTCTCCTGTGGGAATAAGCATATGGGAGTTTAAAGTAGACTTTAGACTAAATGACTTCATACATCCTTGACACACATGAGGTATCTCTCCTGTGTGAATAAGCATATGGCTGTTTAAAGTAGACTAAATGACTTCATACATACTTGACACACATGAGGTATCTCTCCTGTGTGAATAAGCATATGGCTGTTTAAAGTAGACTTCTGACTAAAGAATTTCTTACATACTTAACACACATGAGGTTTCTCTCCTGTGTGACTAAGCATATGCTCGTTTAATTGATCCTTCCGCTTAAATGACTTCTTACATACTTCACACACTTGAGGTTTCTCTCCTGTGTGAATAAGCATATGCCTGCTTAGATGAGACTTCTGACTAAAGGCCTTCTTACATACTTGACACACATGAGGTTTCTCTCCTGTGGGAATAAGCATATGGGAGTTTAAAGTAGACTTTAGACTAAATGACTTCATACATACTTGACACACATGAGGTATCTCTCCTCTGTGAATAAGCATGTGCCTGCTTTGATGAGACTTCTGACTAAAGGACTCCTTACATACTTCACACACATGAGGTTTCTCTCCTGTATGAATAAGCATATGGGAGTTTAAAGTAGACTTTAGACTAAATGACTTCATACATACTTGACACACATGAGGTATCCCTCCTGTGTGAATAAGCATATGGCTGTTTAAAGTAGACTAAATGACTTCATACATACTTGACACACATGAGGTATCTCTCCTGTGTGAATAAGCATATGGCTGTTTAAAGTAGACTTCTGACTAAAGGATTTCTTACATACTTCACACACATGAGGTTTCTCTCCTGTGTGACTAAGCATATGCTCGTTTAATTTATCCTTTCGTTTAAATGACTTCTTACATACTTCACACACATGAGGTTTCTCTCCTGTGTGAATAAGCATGTGCCTGCTTTGATGAGACTTTTGACTAAAGGACTCCTTACATACTTCACACACATGAGGTTTCTCTCCTGTGTGACTAAGCATATGCTTGTTTAATTGATCCTTCCACTTAAATGACTTCTTACATACTTCACACACATGAGGTTTCTCTAATGTGTAAATAAGCATATGCTTGTTTAATTGATACTTCCACTTAAATGACTTCTTACATACTTCACACACATGAGGTTTCTCTCCTGTGTGAATAAGCATATGGGAGTTTAAAGTAGACTTTAGACTAAATGACTTCATACATACTTGACACACATGAGGTATCTCTCCTGTGTGAATAAGCATATGGCTGTTTAAAGTAGACTAAATGACTTCATACATACTTGACACACATGAGGTATCTCTCCTGTGTGAATAAGCATATGGCTGTTTAAAGTAGACTTCTGACTAAAGGATTTCTTACATACTTCACACACATGAGGCTTCTCTCCTGTGTGACTAAGCATATGCTCGTTTAATTTATCCTTCCGTTTAAATGACTTCTTACATACTTCACACATATGAGGTTTCTCTCCTGTGTGAATAAGCATATGCCTGCTTAGATGAGACTTCTGACTAAAGGCCTTCTTACATACTTCACACACATGAGGTTTCTCTCCTGTGGGAATAAGCATATGGGAGTTTAAAGTAGACTTTAGACTAAATGACTTCATACATACTTGACACACATGAGGTATCTCTCCTGTGTGAATAAGCATATGGCTGTTTAAATTAGACTTCTGACTAAAGGATTTCTTACATACTTCACACACATGAGGCTTCTCTCCTGTGTGACTAAGCATATGCTCGTTTAATTTATCCTTCCGTTTAAATGACTTCTTACATACTTCACACATATGAGGTTTCTCTCCTGTGTGAATAAGCATGTGCCTGCTTTGATGAGACTTTTGACTAAAGGACTCCTTACATACTTCACACACATGAGGTTTCTCTCCTGTGTGACTAAGCATATGCTTGTTTAATTGATCCTTCCACTTAAATGACTTCTTACATACTTCACACACATGAGGTTTCTCTAATGTGTGAATAAGCATATGCTTGTTTAATTGATACTTCCACTTAAATGACTTCTTACATACTTCACACACATGAGGTTTCTCTCCTGTGTGAATAAGCATATGGGAGTTTAAAGTAGACTAAATGACTTCATACATACTTGACACATATGAGGTATCTCTCCTGTGTGAATAAGCATATGGCTGTTTAAAGTAGACTTCTGACTAAAGGATTTCTTACATACTTCACACACATGAGGCTTCTCTCCTGTGTGACTAAGCATATGCTCGTTTAATTTATCCTTCCGTTTAAATGACTTCTTACATACTTCACACATATGAGGTTTCTCTCCTGTGGGAATAAGCATATGGGAGTTTAAAGTAGACTTTAGACTAAATGACTTCATACATCCTTGACACACATGAGGTATCTCTCCTGTGTGAATAAGCATATGGCTGTTTAAAGTAGACTAAATGACTTCATACATACTTGACACACATGAGGTATCTCTCCTGTGTGAATAAGCATATGGCTGTTTAAAGTAGACTTCTGACTAAAGAATTTCTTACATACTTAACACACATGAGGTTTCTCTCCTGTGTGACTAAGCATATGCTCGTTTAATTGATCCTTCCGCTTAAATGACTTCTTACATACTTCACACACTTGAGGTTTCTCTCCTGTGTGAATAAGCATATGCCTGCTTAGATGAGACTTCTGACTAAAGGCCTTCTTACATACTTGACACACATGAGGTTTCTCTCCTGTGGGAATAAGCATATGGGAGTTTAAAGTAGACTTTAGACTAAATGACTTCATACATACTTGACACACATGAGGTATCTCTCCTCTGTGAATAAGCATGTGCCTGCTTTGATGAGACTTCTGACTAAAGGACTCCTTACATACTTCACACACATGAGGTTTCTCTCCTGTATGAATAAGCATATGGGAGTTTAAAGTAGACTTTAGACTAAATGACTTCATACATACTTGACACACATGAGGTATCCCTCCTGTGTGAATAAGCATATGGCTGTTTAAAGTAGACTAAATGACTTCATACATACTTGACACACATGAGGTATCTCTCCTGTGTGAATAAGCATATGGCTGTTTAAAGTAGACTTCTGACTAAAGGATTTCTTACATACTTCACACACATGAGGTTTCTCTCCTGTGTGACTAAGCATATGCTCGTTTAATTAATCCTTCAGTTTAAATCACTTCTTACATACTTCACACACATGAGGTTTCTCTCCTGTGTGAATAAGCATGTGCCTGCTTTGATGAGTCTTCTGACTAAAGGACTCCTTACATACTTCACACACATTAGGTTTCTCTCCTGTGTGACTAAGCATATGCTCGTTTAATTGATCCTTCCGCTTAAATGACTTCTTACATACTTCATACACATGAGGTTTCTCTCCTGTGTGAATAAGCATATGCCTGCTTAGATCAGACTTCTGACTGAAGGCCTTCTTACATACTTCACACACATGAGGTTTCTCTCCTGTATGAATAAGCACATGGGAGTTTAAAGTAGATTTTAAACTAAATGACTTCATACATACTTGACACACATGAGGTATCTCTCCTGTGTGAATAAGCATATGGCTGTTTAAAGTAGACTTCTGACTAAAGGATTTCTTACATACTTCACACAGATGAGGTTTCTCTCCTGTGTGACTAAGCATATGCTCGTTTAATTTATCCTTCCGTTTAAATGACTTCTTACATACTTCACACACATGAGGTTTCTCTCCTGTGTGAATAAGCATGTGCCTGCTTTGATGAGATTTCTGACTAAAGGACTCCTTACATACTTCACACACATGAGGTTTCTCTCCTGTGGGAATAAGCATATGCCTGCTTAGATGAGACTTCTGACTATAGGCCTTCTTACATACTTCACACACATGGGGTTTCTCTCCTGTGTGAATAAGCATATGGGAGTTTAAAGTAGACTTTAGACTAAATGACTTCATACATACTTGACACACATGAGGTATCTCTCCTGTGTGAATAAGCATATGGCTGTTTAAAGTAGACTTCTGACTAAAGGATTTCTTACATACTTCACACACATGAGGTTTCTCTCCTGTGTGACTAAGCATATGCTTGTTTAATTGATCCTTCCACTTAAATGACTCCTTACATACTTCACACACATGGGGTTTCTCTCCTGTGTGACTAAGCATATGCTCGTTTAATTGATCCTTCCGCTTAAATGACTTCTTACATACTTCATACACATGAGGTTTCTCTCCTGTGTGAATAAGCATATGCCTGCTTAGATCAGACTTCTGACTAAAGGCCTTCTTACATACTTCACACACATGAGGTTTCTCTCCTGGGTGAATAAGCATATGGCTGTTTAAAGTAGACTTCCGACTAAAGGATTTCTTACATACTTCACACAGATGAGGTTTCTCTCCTGTGTGACTAAGCATATGCTCGTTTAATTTATCCTTCCGTTTAAATGACTTCTTACATACTTCACACACATGAGGTTTCTCTCCTGTGTGAATAAGCATGTGCCTGCTTTGATGAGACTTCTGACTAAAGGACTCCTTACATACTTCACACACATGAGGTTTCTCTCCTGTGGGAATAAGCATATGCCTGCTTAGATGAGACTTCTGACTAAAGGCCTTCTTACATACTTCACACACATGGGGTTTCTCTCCTGTGTGAATAAGCATATGCCTGCTTAGATCAGACTTCTGACTAAAGGCCTTCTTACATAGTTCACACACATGAGGTATCTCTCCTGTGTGAATAAGCATATGGCTGTTTAAAGTAGACTTCTGACTAAAGGATTTCTTACATACTTCACACACATGAGGTTTCTCTATTGTGTGACTAAGCATATGCTCGTTTAATTAATCCTTCAGTTTAAATGACTTCTTACATACTTCACACACATGAGGTTTCTCTCCTGTGTGAATAAGCATGTGCCTGCTTTGATGAGACTTCTGACTAAAGGACTCCTTGCATACTTCACACACATGAGGTTTCTCTCCTGTGTGACTAAGCATATGGTCGTTTAATTGATCCTTCCGCTTAAATGACTTCTTACATACTTCATACACATGAGGTTTCTCTCCTGTGTGAATAAGCATATGCCTGCTTAGATCAGACTTCTGACTGAAGGCCTTCTTACATACTTCACACACATGAGGTTTCTCTCCTGTATGAATAAGCATATGGGAGTTTAAAGTAGATTATAAACTAAATGACTTCATATATACTTGACACACATGAGGTATCTCTCCTGTGTGAATAAGCATATGGCTGTTTAAAGTAGACTTCTGACTAAAGGATTTCTTACATACTTCACACAGATGACGTTTCTCTCCTGTGTGACTAAGCATATGCTCGTTTAATTTATCCTTCCGTTTAAATGACTTCTTACATACTTCACACACATGAGGTATCTCTCCTCTGTGAATAAGCATGTGCCTGCTTTGATGAGACTTCTGACTAAAGGACTCCTTACATACTTCACACACATGAGGTTTCTCTCCTGTATGAATAAGCATATGGGAGTTTAAAGTAGACTTTAGACTAAATGACTTCATACATACTTGACACACATGAGGTATCCCTCCTGTGTGAATAAGCATATGGCTGTTTAAAGTAGACTAAATGACTTCATACATACTTGACACACATGAGGTATCTCTCCTGTGTGAATAAGCATATGGCTGTTTAAAGTAGACTTCTGACTAAAGGATTTCTTACATACTTCACACACATGAGGTTTCTCTCCTGTGTGACTAAGCATATGCTCGTTTAATTAATCCTTCAGTTTAAATCACTTCTTACATACTTCACACACATGAGGTTTCTCTCCTGTGTGAATAAGCATGTGCCTGCTTTGATGAGTCTTCTGACTAAAGGACTCCTTACATACTTCACACACATTAGGTTTCTCTCCTGTGTGACTAAGCATATGCTCGTTTAATTGATCCTTCCGCTTAAATGACTTCTTACATACTTCATACACATGAGGTTTCTCTCCTGTGTGAATAAGCATATGCCTGCTTAGATCAGACTTCTGACTGAAGGCCTTCTTACATACTTCACACACATGAGGTTTCTCTCCTGTATGAATAAGCACATGGGAGTTTAAAGTAGATTTTAAACTAAATGACTTCATACATACTTGACACACATGAGGTATCTCTCCTGTGTGAATAAGCATATGGCTGTTTAAAGTAGACTTCTGACTAAAGGATTTCTTACATACTTCACACAGATGAGGTTTCTCTCCTGTGTGACTAAGCATATGCTCGTTTAATTTATCCTTCCGTTTAAATGACTT
Source organism: Stegodyphus dumicola (assembly GCF_044657685.1). Classification (NCBI taxonomy): domain Eukaryota; kingdom Metazoa; phylum Arthropoda; class Arachnida; order Araneae; family Eresidae; genus Stegodyphus; species Stegodyphus dumicola. The sequence goes on along the minus strand of NC_140772.1, from coordinate 10,052,247 downwards.
CTTACATACTTCACACACATGAGGTTTCTCTCCTGTGTGAATAAGCATGTGCCTGCTTTGATGAGATTTCTGACTAAAGGACTCCTTACATACTTCACACACATGAGGTTTCTCTCCTGTGGGAATAAGCATATGCCTGCTTAGATGAGACTTCTGACTATAGGCCTTCTTACATACTTCACACACATGGGGTTTCTCTCCTGTGTGAATAAGCATATGGGAGTTTAAAGTAGACTTTAGACTAAATGACTTCATACATACTTGACACACATGAGGTATCTCTCCTGTGTGAATAAGCATATGGCTGTTTAAAGTAGACTTCTGACTAAAGGATTTCTTACATACTTCACACACATGAGGTTTCTCTCCTGTGTGACTAAGCATATGCTTGTTTAATTGATCCTTCCACTTAAATGACTCCTTACATACTTCACACACATGGGGTTTCTCTCCTGTGTGACTAAGCATATGCTCGTTTAATTGATCCTTCCGCTTAAATGACTTCTTACATACTTCATACACATGAGGTTTCTCTCCTGTGTGAATAAGCATATGCCTGCTTAGATCAGACTTCTGACTAAAGGCCTTCTTACATACTTCACACACATGAGGTTTCTCTCCTGGGTGAATAAGCATATGGCTGTTTAAAGTAGACTTCCGACTAAAGGATTTCTTACATACTTCACACAGATGAGGTTTCTCTCCTGTGTGACTAAGCATATGCTCGTTTAATTTATCCTTCCGTTTAAATGACTTCTTACATACTTCACACACATGAGGTTTCTCTCCTGTGTGAATAAGCATGTGCCTGCTTTGATGAGACTTCTGACTAAAGGACTCCTTACATACTTCACACACATGAGGTTTCTCTCCTGTGGGAATAAGCATATGCCTGCTTAGATGAGACTTCTGACTAAAGGCCTTCTTACATACTTCACACACATGGGGTTTCTCTCCTGTGTGAATAAGCATATGCCTGCTTAGATCAGACTTCTGACTAAAGGCCTTCTTACATAGTTCACACACATGAGGTATCTCTCCTGTGTGAATAAGCATATGGCTGTTTAAAGTAGACTTCTGACTAAAGGATTTCTTACATACTTCACACACATGAGGTTTCTCTATTGTGTGACTAAGCATATGCTCGTTTAATTAATCCTTCAGTTTAAATGACTTCTTACATACTTCACACACATGAGGTTTCTCTCCTGTGTGAATAAGCATGTGCCTGCTTTGATGAGACTTCTGACTAAAGGACTCCTTGCATACTTCACACACATGAGGTTTCTCTCCTGTGTGACTAAGCATATGGTCGTTTAATTGATCCTTCCGCTTAAATGACTTCTTACATACTTCATACACATGAGGTTTCTCTCCTGTGTGAATAAGCATATGCCTGCTTAGATCAGACTTCTGACTGAAGGCCTTCTTACATACTTCACACACATGAGGTTTCTCTCCTGTATGAATAAGCATATGGGAGTTTAAAGTAGATTATAAACTAAATGACTTCATATATACTTGACACACATGAGGTATCTCTCCTGTGTGAATAAGCATATGGCTGTTTAAAGTAGACTTCTGACTAAAGGATTTCTTACATACTTCACACAGATGACGTTTCTCTCCTGTGTGACTAAGCATATGCTCGTTTAATTTATCCTTCCGTTTAAATGACTTCTTACATACTTCACACACATGAGGTTTCTCTCCTGTGTGAATAAGCATGTGCCTGCTTTGATGAGACTTCTGACTAAAGGACTCCTTACATACTTCACACACATGAGGTTTCTCTCCTGTGGGAATAAGCATATGCCTGCTTAGATGAGACTTCTGACTAAAGGCCTTCTTACATACTTCACACACATGGGGTTTCTCTCCTGTGTGAATAAGCATATGGGAGTTTAAAGTAGACTTCTGACTAAAGGATTTCATACATACTTCACACACATGAGGTTTCTCTCCTGTGTGACTAAGCGTATGCCTGTTTAATTGATCCTTCCACTTAAATGACTCCTTACATACTTCACACACACGAGGTTTCTCTCCTGTGTGACTAAGCATATGCTCGTTTAATTGATCCTTCCGCTTAAATGACTTCTTACATACTTCATACACATGAGGTTTCTCTCCTTTGTGAATAAGCATATGCCTGCTTAGATCAGACTTCTGACTAAAGGCCTTCTTACATACTTCACACACATGAGGTTTCTCTCCTGTATGAATAAGCATATGGGAGTTTAAAGTAGACTTCTGACTAAAGGATTTCTTACATACTTCACACACATGAGGTTTCCCTATTGTGTGACTAAGCATATGCTTGTTTAATTAATCCTTCAGTTTAAATGACTTCTTACATACTTCACACACATGAGGTTTCTCTCCTGTGTGAATAAGCATGTGCCTGCTTTGATGAGACTTCTGACTAAAGGACTCCTTACATACTTCACACACATGAGGTTTCTCTCCTGTGTGACTAAGCATATGGTCGTTTAATTGATCCTTCCGCTTAAATGACTTCTTACATACTTCATACACATGAGGTTTCTCTCCTGTGTGAATAAGCATATGCCTGCTTAGATCAGACTTCTGACTAAAGGCCTTCTTACATACTTCACACACATGAGGTTTCTCTCCTGTATGAATAAGCATATGGGAGTTTAAAGTAGACTTTAGACTAAATGACTTCATACATACTTGACACACATGAGGTATCTCTCCTCTGTGAATAAGCATGTGCCTGCTTTGATGAGACTTCTGACTAAAGGACTCCTTACATACTTCACACACATGAGGTTTCTCTCCTGTATGAATAAGCATATGGGAGTTTAAAGTAGACTTTAGACTAAATGACTTCATACATACTTGACACACATGAGGTATCTCTCCTGTGTGAATAAGCATATGGCTGTTTAAAGTAGACTAAATGACTTCATACATACTTGACACACATGAGGTATCTCTCCTGTGTGAATAAGCATATGGCTGTTTAAAGTAGACTTCTGACTAAAGGATTTCTTACATACTTCACACACATGAGTTTTCTCTCCTGTGTGACTAAGCATATGCTCGTTTAATTTATCCTTCCGTTTAAATGAGTTCTTACATACTTCACACACATGAGGTTTCTCTCCTGTGTGAATAAGCATGTGCCTGCTTTGATGAGACTTTTGACTAAAGGACTCCTTACATACTTCACACACATGAGGTTTCTCTCCTGTGTGACTAAGCATATGCTTGTTTAATTGATCCTTCCACTTAAATGTCTTCTTACATACTTGACACACATGAGGTTTCTCTAATGTGTGAATAAGCATATGCTTGTTTAATTGATACTTCCACTTAAATGACTTCTTACATACTTCACACACATGAGGTTTCTCTCCTGTGTGAATAAGCATATGGGAGTTTAAAGTAGACTTTAGACTAAATGACTTCATACATACTTGACACACATGAGGTATCTCTCCTGTGTGAATAAGCATATGGCTGTTTAAAGTAGACTAAATGACTTCATACATACTTGACACACATGAGGTATCTCTCCTGTGTGAATAAGCATATGGCTGTTTAAAGTAGACTTCTGACTAAAGGATTTCTTACATACTTCACACACATGAGGTTTCTCTCCTGTGTGACTAAGCATATGCTCGTTTAATTTATCCTTCCGTTTAAATGACTTCTTACATACTTCACACACATGAGGTTTCTCTCCTGTGTGAATAAGCATGTGCCTGCTTTGATGAGACTTTTGACTAAAGGACTCCTTACATACTTCACACACATGAGGTTTCTCTCCTGTGTGACTAAGCATATGCTTGTTTAATTGATCCTTCCACTTAAATGACTTCTTACATACTTCACACACATGAGGTTTCTCTAATGTGTGAATAAGCATATGCTTGTTTAATTGATACTTCCACTTAAATGACTTCTTACATACTTCACACACATGAGGTTTCTCTCCTGTGTGAATAAGCATATGGGAGTTTAAAGTAGACTTTAGACTAAATGACTTCATACATACTTGACACACATGAGGTATCTCTCCTGTGTGAATAAGCATATGGCTGTTTAAAGTAGACTTCTGACTAAAGGATTTCTTACATACTTCACACACATGAGGTTTCTCTCCTGTGTGACTAAGCATATGCCTGTTTAATTGATCCTTCCACTTAAATGACTCCTTACATACTTCACACACACGAGGTTTCTCTCCTGTGTGACTAAGCATATGCTCGTTTAATTTATCCTTCCGTTTAAATGACTTCTTACATACTTCACACACATGAGGTTTCTCTGCTGTGTGACTAAGCATATGCTCGTTTAATTTATCCTTCCGTTTAAATGACTTCTTACATACTTCACACACATGAGGTTTCTCTCCTGTGTGAATAAGCATGTGCCTGCTTTGATGAGACTTTTGACTAAAGGACTCCTTACATACTTCACACACATGAGGTTTCTCTCCTGTGTGACTAAGCATATGCTTGTTTAATTGATCCTTCCACTTAAATGACTTCTTACATACTTCACACACATGAGGTTTCTCTAATGTGTGAATAAGCATATGCTTGTTTAATTGATACTTCCACTTAAATGACTTCTTACATACTTCACACACATGAGTTTCTCTCCTGTGTGAATAAGCATATGGGAGTTTAAAGTAGACTTTAGACTAAATGACTTCATACATACTTGACACACATGAGGTATCTCTCCTGTGTGAATAAGCATATGGCTGTTTAAAGTAGACTTCTGACTAAAGGATTTCTTACATACTTCACACACATGAGGCTTCTCTCCTGTGTGACTAAGCATATGCTCGTTTAATTTATCCTTCCGTTTAAATGACTTCTTACATACTTCACACATATGAGGTTTCTCTCCTGTGTGAATAAGCATGTGCCTGCTTTGATGAGACTTCTGACTAAAGGACTCCTTACATACTTCACACACATGAGGTTTCTCTCCTGTGTGACTAAGCATATGCTCGTTTAATTGATCCTTCCGATTAAATGACTTCTTACATACTTCACACACATGAGGTTTCTCTCCTGTGTGAATAAGCATATGCCTGCTTAGGTGAGACTTCTGACTAAAGGCCTTCTTACATACTTCACACACATGAGGTTTCTCTCCTGTGTGAATAAGCATATGGGAGTTTAAAGTAGACTTTAAACTAAATGACTTCATACATACTTGACACACATGAGGTATCTCTCCTGTGTGAATAAGCATATGGCTGTTTAAAGTAGACTTCTGACTAAAGGATTTCTTACATACTTCACACACATGAGGTTTCTCTCCTGTGTGACTAAGCATAGGCTCGTTTAATTAATCCTTCAGTTTAAATCACTTCTTACTTACTTCACACACATGAGGTTTCTCTCCTGTGTGATTAAGCATGTGCCTGCTTTGATGAGTCTTCTGACTAAAGGACTCCTTACATACTTCACACACATTAGGTTTCTCTCCTGTGTGACTAAGCATATGCTCGTTTAATTGATCCTTCCGCTTAAATGACTTCTTACATACTTCATACACATGAGGTTTCTCTCCTGTGTGAATAAGCATATGCCTGCTTAGATCAGACTTCTGACTGAAGGCCTTCTTACATACTTGACACACATGAGGTATCTCTCCTGTGTGAATAAGCATATCGCTGTTTAAAGTAGACTTCTGACTAAAGGATTTCATACATACTTCACACACATGAGGTTTCTCTCCTGTGTGACTAAGCATATGCCTGTTTAATTGATCCTTCCACTTAAATGACTCCTTACATACTTCACACACACGAGGTTTCTCTCCTGTGTGACTAAGCATATGCTCGTTTAATTGATCCTTCCGCTTAAATGACTTCTTACATACTTCATACACATGAGGTTTCTCTCCTGTGTGAATAAGCATATGCCTGCTTAGATCAGACTTCTGACTAAAGGCCTTCTTACATACTTCACACACATGAGGTTTCTCTCCTGTATGAATAAGCATATGGGAGTTTAAAGCAGACTTTAGACTAAATGACTTCATACATACTTGACACACATGAGGTATCTCTCCTGTGTGAATAAGCATATGGCTGTTTAAAGTAGACTTCTGACTAAAGGATTTCTTACATACTTCACACACATGAGGTTTCCCTATTGTGTGACTAAGCATATGCTTGTTTAATTAATCCTTCAGTTTAAATGACTTCTTACATACTTCACACACATGAGGTTTCTCTCCTGTGTGAATAAGCATGTGCCTGCTTTGATGAGTCTTCTGACTAAAGGACTCCTTACATACTTCACACACATTAGGTTTCTCTCCTGTGTGACTAAGCATATGCTCGTTTAATTGATACTTCCACTTAAATGACTTCTTACATACTTCACACACATGAGGTTTCTCTCCTGTGTGAATAAGCATATGGGAGTTTAAAGTAGACTTTAGACTAAATGACTTCATACATACTTGACACACATGAGGTATCTCTCCTGTGTGAATAAGCATATGGCTGTTTAAAGTAGACTTCTGACTAAAGGATTTCTTACATACTTCACACACATGAGGCTTCTCTCCTGTGTGACTAAGCATATGCTCGTTTAATTTATCCTTCCGTTTAAATGACTTCTTACATACTTCACACATATGAGGTTTCTCTCCTGTGTGAATAAGCATGTGCCTGCTTTGATGAGACTTCTGACTAAAGGACTCCTTACATACTTCACACACATGAGGTTTCTCTCCTGTGTGACTAAGCATATGCTCGTTTAATTGATCCTTCCGATTAAATGACTTCTTACATACTTCACACACATGAGGTTTCTCTCCTGTGTGAATAAGCATATGCCTGCTTAGGTGAGACTTCTGACTAAAGGCCTTCTTACATACTTCACACACATGAGGTTTCTCTCCTGTGTGAATAAGCATATGGGAGTTTAAAGTAGACTTTAAACTAAATGACTTCATACATACTTGACACACATGAGGTATCTCTCCTGTGTGAATAAGCATATGGCTGTTTAAAGTAGACTTCTGACTAAAGGATTTCTTACATACTTCACACACATGAGGTTTCTCTCCTGTGTGACTAAGCATAGGCTCGTTTAATTAATCCTTCAGTTTAAATCACTTCTTACTTACTTCACACACATGAGGTTTCTCTCCTGTGTGATTAAGCATGTGCCTGCTTTGATGAGTCTTCTGACTAAAGGACTCCTTACATACTTCACACACATTAGGTTTCTCTCCTGTGTGACTAAGCATATGCTCGTTTAATTGATCCTTCCGCTTAAATGACTTCTTACATACTTCATACACATGAGGTTTCTCTCCTGTGTGAATAAGCATATGCCTGCTTAGATCAGACTTCTGACTGAAGGCCTTCTTACATACTTGACACACATGAGGTATCTCTCCTGTGTGAATAAGCATATCGCTGTTTAAAGTAGACTTCTGACTAAAGGATTTCATACATACTTCACACACATGAGGTTTCTCTCCTGTGTGACTAAGCATATGCCTGTTTAATTGATCCTTCCACTTAAATGACTCCTTACATACTTCACACACACGAGGTTTCTCTCCTGTGTGACTAAGCATATGCTCGTTTAATTGATCCTTCCGCTTAAATGACTTCTTACATACTTCATACACATGAGGTTTCTCTCCTGTGTGAATAAGCATATGCCTGCTTAGATCAGACTTCTGACTAAAGGCCTTCTTACATACTTCACACACATGAGGTTTCTCTCCTGTATGAATAAGCATATGGGAGTTTAAAGCAGACTTTAGACTAAATGACTTCATACATACTTGACACACATGAGGTATCTCTCCTGTGTGAATAAGCATATGGCTGTTTAAAGTAGACTTCTGACTAAAGGATTTCTTACATACTTCACACACATGAGGTTTCCCTATTGTGTGACTAAGCATATGCTTGTTTAATTAATCCTTCAGTTTAAATGACTTCTTACATACTTCACACACATGAGGTTTCTCTCCTGTGTGAATAAGCATGTGCCTGCTTTGATGAGACTTCTGACTAAAGGACTCCTTACATACTTCACACACATGAGGTTTCTCTCCTGTGTGACTAAGCATATGGTCGTTTAATTGATCCTTCCGCTTAAATGACTTCTTACATACTTCATACACATGAGGTTTCTCTCCTGTGTGAATAAGCATATGCCTGCTTAGATCAGACTTCTGACTAAAGGCCTTCTTACATACTTCACACACATGAGGTTTCTCTCCTGTATGAATAAGCATATGGGAGTTTAAAGTAGACTTTAGACTAAATGACTTCATACATACTTGACACACATGAGGTATCTCTCCTCTGTGAATAAGCATGTGCCTGCTTTGATGAGACTTCTGACTAAAGGACTCCTTACATACTTCACACACATGAGGTTTCTCTCCTGTATGAATAAGCATATGGGAGTTTAAAGTAGACTTTAGACTAAATGACTTCATACATACTTGACACACATGAGGTATCTCTCCTGTGTGAATAAGCATATGGCTGTTTAAAGTAGACTAAATGACTTCATACATACTTGACACACATGAGGTATCTCTCCTGTGTGAATAAGCATATGGCTGTTTAAAGTAGACTTCTGACTAAAGGATTTCTTACATACTTCACACACATGAGTTTTCTCTCCTGTGTGACTAAGCATATGCTCGTTTAATTTATCCTTCCGTTTAAATGAGTTCTTACATACTTCACACACATGAGGTTTCTCTCCTGTGTGAATAAGCATGTGCCTGCTTTGATGAGACTTTTGACTAAAGGACTCCTTACATACTTCACACACATGAGGTTTCTCTCCTGTGTGACTAAGCATATGCTTGTTTAATTGATCCTTCCACTTAAATGTCTTCTTACATACTTGACACACATGAGGTTTCTCTAATGTGTGAATAAGCATATGCTTGTTTAATTGATACTTCCACTTAAATGACTTCTTACATACTTCACACACATGAGGTTTCTCTCCTGTGTGAATAAGCATATGGGAGTTTAAAGTAGACTTTAGACTAAATGACTTCATACATACTTGACACACATGAGGTATCTCTCCTGTGTGAATAAGCATATGGCTGTTTAAAGTAGACTAAATGACTTCATACATACTTGACACACATGAGGTATCTCTCCTGTGTGAATAAGCATATGGCTGTTTAAAGTAGACTTCTGACTAAAGGATTTCTTACATACTTCACACACATGAGGTTTCTCTCCTGTGTGACTAAGCATATGCTCGTTTAATTTATCCTTCCGTTTAAATGACTTCTTACATACTTCACACACATGAGGTTTCTCTCCTGTGTGAATAAGCATGTGCCTGCTTTGATGAGACTTTTGACTAAAGGACTCCTTACATACTTCACACACATGAGGTTTCTCTCCTGTGTGACTAAGCATATGCTTGTTTAATTGATCCTTCCACTTAAATGACTTCTTACATACTTCACACACATGAGGTTTCTCTAATGTGTGAATAAGCATATGCTTGTTTAATTGATACTTCCACTTAAATGACTTCTTACATACTTCACACACATGAGGTTTCTCTCCTGTGTGAATAAGCATATGGGAGTTTAAAGTAGACTTTAGACTAAATGACTTCATACATACTTGACACACATGAGGTATCTCTCCTGTGTGAATAAGCATATGGCTGTTTAAAGTAGACTTCTGACTAAAGGATTTCTTACATACTTCACACACATGAGGCTTCTCTCCTGTGTGACTAAGCATATGCTCGTTTAATTTATCCTTCCGTTTAAATGACTTCTTACATACTTCACACATATGAGGTTTCTCTCCTGTGTGAATAAGCATGTGCCTGCTTTGATGAGACTTCTGACTAAAGGACTCCTTACATACTTCACACACATGAGGTTTCTCTCCTGTGGGAATAAGCATATGCCTGCTTAGATGAGACTTCTGACTAAAGGCCTTCTTACATACTTCACACACATGGTGTTTCTCTCCTGTGTGAATAAGCATATGGGAGTTTAAAGTAGACTTTAGACTAAATGACTTCATACATACTTGACACACATGAGGTATCTCTCCTGTGTGAATAAGCATATGGCTGTTTAAAGTAGACTTCTGACTAAAGGATTTCTTACATACTTCACACACATGAGGTTTCTCTCCTGTGTGACTAAGCATATGCCTGTTTAATTGATCCTTCCACTTAAATGACTCCTTACATACTTCACACACACGAGGTTTCTCTCCTGTGTGACTAAGCATATGCTCGTTTAATTTATCCTTCCGTTTAAATGACTTCTTACATACTTCACACACATGAGGTTTCTCTGCTGTGTGACTAAGCATATGCTCGTTTAATTTATCCTTCCGTTTAAATGACTTCTTACATACTTCACACACATGAGGTTTCTCTCCTGTGTGAATAAGCATGTGCCTGCTTTGATGAGACTTTTGACTAAAGGACTCCTTACATACTTCACACACATGAGGTTTCTCTCCTGTGTGACTAAGCATATGCTTGTTTAATTGATCCTTCCACTTAAATGACTTCTTACATACTTCACACACATGAGGTTTCTCTAATGTGTGAATAAGCAATTGCTTGTTTAATTGATACTTCCACTTAAATGACTTCTTACATACTTCACACACATGAGGTTTCTCTCCTGTGTGAATAAGCATATGGGAGTTTAAAGTAGACTTTAGACTAAATGACTTCATACATACTTGACACACATGAGGTATCTCTCCTGTGTGAATAAGCATATGGCTGTTTAAAGTAGACTTCTGACTAAAGGATTTCTTACATACTTCACACACATGAGGCTTCTCTCCTGTGTGACTAAGCATATGCTCGTTTAATTTATCCTTCCGTTTAAATGACTTCTTACATACTTCACACATATGAGGTTTCTCTCCTGTGTGAATAAGCATATGCCTGCTTAGATGAGACTTCTGACTAAAGGCCTTCTTACATACTTCACACACATGAGGTTTCTCTCCTGTGAGAATAAGCATATGGGAATTTAAAGTAGACTTTAGACTAAATGACTTCATACATACTTGACACACATGAGGTATCTCTCCTGTGTGAATAAGCATATGGCTGTTTAAAGTAGACTTCTGACTAAAGGATTTCTTACATACTTCACACACATGAGGCTTCTCTCCTGTGTGACTAAGCATATGCTCGTTTAATTTATCCTTCCGTTTAAATGACTTCTTACATACTTCACACATATGAGGTTTCTCTCCTGTGTGAATAAGCATGTGCCTGCTTTGATGAGACTTCTGACTAAAGGACTCCTTACATACTTCACACACATGAGGTTTCTCTCCTGTGTGACTAAGCATATGCTCGTTTAATTGATCCTTCCGATTAAATGACTTCTTACATACTTCACACACATGAGGTTTCTCTCCTGTGTGAATAAGCATATGCCTGCTTAGGTGAGACTTCTGACTAAAGGCCTTCTTACATACTTCACACACATGAGGTTTCTCTCCTGTGTGAATAAGCATATGGGAGTTTAAAGTAGACTTTAAACTAAATGACTTCATACATACTTGACACACATGAGGTATCTCTCCTGTGTGAATAAGCATATGGCTGTTTAAAGTAGACTTCTGACTAAAGGATTTCTTACATACTTCACACACATGAGGTTTCCCTATTGTGTGACTAAGCATATGCTTGTTTAATTAATCCTTCAGTTTAAATGACTTCTTACATACTTCACACACATGAGGTTTCTCTCCTGTGTGAATAAGCATGTGCCTGCTTTGATGAGACTTCTGACTAAAGGACTCCTTACATACTTCACACACATGAGGTTTCTCTCCTGTGTGACTAAGCATATGGTCGTTTAATTGATCCTTCCGCTTAAATAACTTCTTACATACTTCATACACATGAGGTTTCTCTCCTGTGTGAATAAGCATATGCCTGCTTAGATCAGACTTCTGACTAAAGGCCTTCTTACATACTTCACACACATGAGGTTTCTCTCCTGTATGAATAAGCATATGGGAGTTTAAAGTAGACTTTAGACTAAATGACTTCATACATACTTGACACACATGAGGTATCTCTCCTCTGTGAATAAGCATGTGCCTGCTTTGATGAGACTTCTGACTAAAGGACTCCTTACATACTTCACACACATGAGGTTTCTCTCCTGTATGAATAAGCATATGGGAGTTTAAAGTAGACTTTAGACTAAATGACTTCATACATACTTGACACACATGAGGTATCTCTCCTGTGTGAATAAGCATATGGCTGTTTAAAGTAGACTAAATGACTTCATACATACTTGACACACATGAGGTATCTCTCCTGTGTGAATAAGCATATGGCTGTTTAAAGTAGACTTCTGACTAAAGGATTTCTTACATACTTCACACACATGAGTTTTCTCTCCTGTGTGACTAAGCATATGCTCGTTTAATTTATCCTTCCGTTTAAATGAGTTCTTACATACTTCACACACATGAGGTTTCTCTCCTGTGTGAATAAGCATGTGCCTGCTTTGATGAGACTTTTGACTAAAGGACTCCTTACATACTTCACACACATGAGGTTTCTCTCCTGTGTGACTAAGCATATGCTTGTTTAATTGATCCTTCCACTTAAATGTCTTCTTACATACTTGACACACATGAGGTTTCTCTAATGTGTGAATAAGCATATGCTTGTTTAATTGATACTTCCACTTAAATGACTTCTTACATACTTCACACACATGAGGTTTCTCTCCTGTGTGAATAAGCATATGGGAGTTTAAAATAGACTTTAGACTAAATGACTTCATACATACTTGACACACATGAGGTATCTCTCCTGTGTGAATAAGCATATGGCTGTTTAAAGTAGACTAAATGACTTCATACATACTTGACACACATGAGGTATCTCTCCTGTGTGAATAAGCATATGGCTGTTTAAAGTAGACTTCTGACTAAAGGATTTCTTACATACTTCACACACATGAGGTTTCTCTCCTGTGTGACTAAGCATATGCTCGTTTAATTTATCCTTCCGTTTAAATGACTTCTTACATACTTCACACACATGAGGTTTCTCTCCTGTGTGAATAAGCATGTGCCTGCTTTGATGAGACTTTTGACTAAAGGACTCCTTACATACTTCACACACATGAGGTTTCTCTCCTGTGTGACTAAGCATATGCTTGTTTAATTGATCCTTCCACTTAAATGACTTCTTACATACTTCACACACATGAGGTTTCTCTAATGTGTGAATAAGCATATGCTTGTTTAATTGATACTTCCACTTAAATGACTTCTTACATACTTCACACACATGAGGTTTCTCTCCTGTGTGAATAAGCATATGGGAGTTTAAAGTAGACTTTAGACTAAATGACTTCATACATACTTGACACACATGAGGTATCTCTCCTGTGTGAATAAGCATATGGCTGTTTAAAGTAGACTTCTGACTAAAGGATTTCTTACATACTTCACACACATGAGGCTTCTCTCCTGTGTGACTAAGCATATGCTCGTTTAATTTATCCTTCCGTTTAAATGACTTCTTACATACTTCACACATATGAGGTTTCTCTCCTGTGTGAATAAGCATGTGCCTGCTTTGATGAGACTTCTGACTAAAGGACTCCTTACATACTTCACACACATGAGGTTTCTCTCCTGTGGGAATAAGCATATGCCTGCTTAGATGAGACTTCTGACTAAAGGCCTTCTTACATACTTCACACACATGGTGTTTCTCTCCTGTGTGAATAAGCATATGGGAGTTTAAAGTAGACTTTAGACTAAATGACTTCATACATACTTGACACACATGAGGTATCTCTCCTGTGTGAATAAGCATATGGCTGTTTAAAGTAGACTTCTGACTAAAGGATTTCTTACATACTTCACACACATGAGGTTTCTCTCCTGTGTGACTAAGCATATGCCTGTTTAATTGATCCTTCCACTTAAATGACTCCTTACATACTTCACACACACGAGGTTTCTCTCCTGTGTGACTAAGCATATGCTCGTTTAATTTATCCTTCCGTTTAAATGACTTCTTACATACTTCACACACATGAGGTTTCTCTGCTGTGTGACTAAGCATATGCTCGTTTAATTTATCCTTCCGTTTAAATGACTTCTTACATACTTCACACACATGAGGTTTCTCTCCTGTGTGAATAAGCATGTGCCTGCTTTGATGAGACTTTTGACTAAAGGACTCCTTACATACTTCACACACATGAGGTTTCTCTCCTGTGTGACTAAGCATATGCTTGTTTAATTGATCCTTCCACTTAAATGACTTCTTACATACTTCACACACATGAGGTTTCTCTAATGTGTGAATAAGCATATGCTTGTTTAATTGATACTTCCACTTAAATGACTTCTTACATACTTCACACACATGAGGTTTCTCTCCTGTGTGAATAAGCATATGGGAGTTTAAAGTAGACTTTAGACTAAATGACTTCATACATACTTGACACACATGAGGTATCTCTCCTGTGTGAATAAGCATATGGCTGTTTAAAGTAGACTTCTGACTAAAGGATTTCTTACATACTTCACACACATGAGGCTTCTCTCCTGTGTGACTAAGCATATGCTCGTTTAATTTATCCTTCCGTTTAAATGACTTCTTACATACTTCACACATATGAGGTTTCTCTCCTGTGTGAATAAGCATATGCCTGCTTAGATGAGACTTCTGACTAAAGGCCTTCTTACATACTTCACACACATGAGGTTTCTCTCCTGTGGGAATAAGCATATGGGAGTTTAAAGTAGACTTTAGACTAAATGACTTCATACATACTTGACACACATGAGGTATCTCTCCTGTGTGAATAAGCATATGGCTGTTTAAAGTAGACTTCTGACTAAAGGATTTCTTACATACTTCACACACATGAGGCTTCTCTCCTGTGTGACTAAGCATATGCTCGTTTAATTTATCCTTCCGTTTAAATGACTTCTTACATACTTCACACATATGAGGTTTCTCTCCTGTGTGAATAAGCATGTGCCTGCTTTGATGAGACTTCTGACTAAAGGACTCCTTACATACTTCACACACATGAGGTTTCTCTCCTGTGTGACTAAGCATATGCTCGTTTAATTGATCCTTCCGATTAAATGACTTCTTACATACTTCACACACATGAGGTTTCTCTCCTGTGTGAATAAGCATATGCCTGCTTAGGTGAGACTTCTGACTAAAGGCCTTCTTACATACTTCACACACATGAGGTTTCTCTCCTGTGTGAATAAGCATATGGGAGTTTAAAGTAGACTTTAAACTAAATGACTTCATACATACTTGACACACATGAGGTATCTCTCCTGTGTGAATAAGCATATGGCTGTTTAAAGTAGACTTCTGACTAAAGGATTTCTTACATACTTCACACACATGAGGTTTCTCTCCTGTGTGACTAAGCATAGGCTCGTTTAATTAATCCTTCAGTTTAAATCACTTCTTACTTACTTCACACACATGAGGTTTCTCTCCTGTGTGAATAAGCATGTGCCTGCTTTGATGAGTCTTCTGACTAAAGGACTCCTTACATACTTCACACACATTAGGTTTCTCTCCTGTGTGACTAAGCATATGCTCGTTTAATTGATCCTTCCGCTTAAATGACTTCTTACATACTTCATACACATGAGGTTTCTCTCCTGTGTGAATAAGCATATGCCTGCTTAGATCAGACTTCTGACTGAAGGCCTTCTTACATACTTGACACACATGAGGTATCTCTCCTGTGTGAATAAGCATATCGCTGTTTAAAGTAGACTTCTGACTAAAGGATTTCATACATACTTCACACACATGAGGTTTCTCTCCTGTGTGACTAAGCATATGCCTGTTTAATTGATCCTTCCACTTAAATGACTCCTTACATACTTCACACACACGAGGTTTCTCTCCTGTGTGACTAAGCATATGCTCGTTTAATTGATCCTTCCGCTTAAATGACTTCTTACATACTTCATACACATGAGGTTTCTCTCCTGTGTGAATAAGCATATGCCTGCTTAGATCAGACTTCTGACTAAAGGCCTTCTTACATACTTCACACACATGAGGTTTCTCTCCTGTATGAATAAGCATATGGGAGTTTAAAGCAGACTTTAGACTAAATGACTTCATACATACTTGACACACATGAGGTATCTCTCCTGTGTGAATAAGCATATGGCTGTTTAAAGTAGACTTCTGACTAAAGGATTTCTTACATACTTCACACAGATGAGGTTTCCCTATTGTGTGACTAAGCATATGCTTGTTTAATTAATCCTTCAGTTTAAATGACTTCTTACATACTTCACACACATGAGGTTTCTCTCCTGTGTGAATAAGCATGTGCCTGCTTTGATGAGACTTCTGACTAAAGGACTCCTTACATACTTCACACACATGAGGTTTCTCTCCTGTGTGACTAAGCATATGGTCGTTTAATTGATCCTTCCGCTTAAATGACTTCTTACATACTTCATACACATGAGGTTTCTCTCCTGTGTGAATAAGCATATGCCTGCTTAGATCAGACTTCTGACTAAAGGCCTTCTTACATACTTCACACACATGAGGTTTCTCTCCTGTATGAATAAGCATATGGGAGTTTAAAGTAGACTTTAGACTAAATGACTTCATACATACTTGACACACATGAGGTATCTCTCCTCTGTGAATAAGCATGTGCCTGCTTTGATGAGACTTCTGACTAAAGGACTCCTTACATACTTCACACACATGAGGTTTCTCTCCTGTATGAATAAGCATATGGGAGTTTAAAGTAGACTTTAGACTAAATGACTTCATACATACTTGACACACATGAGGTATCTCTCCTGTGTGAATAAGCATATGGCTGTTTAAAGTAGACTAAATGACTTCATACATACTTGACACACATGAGGTATCTCTCCTGTGTGAATAAGCATATGGCTGTTTAAAGTAGACTTCTGACTAAAGAATTTCTTACATACTTCACACACATGAGGTTTCTCTCCTGTGTGAATAAGCATATGCCTGCTTAGATGAGACTTCTGACTAAAGGCCTTCTTACTTACTTGACACACATGAGGTTTCTCTCCTGTGGGAATAAGCATATGGGAGTTTAAAGTAGACTTTAGACTAAATGACTTCATACATACTTGACACACATGAGGTATCTCTCCTCTGTGAATAAGCATGTGCCTGCTTTGATGAGACTTCTGACTAAAGGACTCCTTACATACTTCACACACATGAGGTTTCTCTCCTGTATGGATAAGCATATGGGAGTTTAAAGTAGACTTTAGACTAAATGACTTCATACATACTTGACACACATGAGGTATCTCTCCTGTGTGAATAAGCATATGGCTGTTTAAAGTAGACTAAATGACTTCATACATACTTGACACACATGAGGTATCTCTCCTGTGTGAATAAGCATATGGCTGTTTAAAGTAGACTTCTGACTAAAGGATTTCTTACATACTTCACACACATGAGTTTTCTCTCCTGTGTGACTAAGCATATGCTCGTTTAATTTATCCTTCCGTTTAAATGAGTTCTTACATACTTCACACACATGAGGTTTCTCTCCTGTGTGAATAAGCATGTGCCTGCTTTGATGAGACTTTTGACTAAAGGACTCCTTACATACTTCACACACATGAGGTTTCTCTCCTGTGTGACTAAGCATATGCTTGTTTAATTGATCCTTCCACTTAAATGACTTCTTACATACTTCACACACATGAGGTTTCTCTAATGTGTGAATAAGCATATGCTTGTTTAATTGATACTTCCACTTAAATGACTTCTTACATACTTCACACACATGAGGTTTCTCTCCTGTGTGAATAAGCATATGGGAGTTTAAAGTAGACTTTAGACTAAATGACTTCATACATACTTGACACACATGAGGTATCTCTCCTGTGTGAATAAGCATATGGCTGTTTAAAGTAGACTAAATGACTTCATACATACTTGACACACATGAGGTATCTCTCCTGTGTGAATAAGCATATGGCTGTTTAAAGTAGACTAAATGACTTCATACATACTTGACACACATGAGGTATCTCTCCTGTGTGAATAAGCATATGGCTGTTTAAAGTAGACTTCTGACTAAAGGATTTCTTACATACTTCACACACATGAGGTTTCTCTCCTGTGTGACTAAGCATATGCTCGTTTAATTTATCCTTCCGTTTAAATGACTTCTTACATACTTCACACACATGAGGTTTCTCTCCTGTGTGAATAAGCATGTGCCTGCTTTGATGAGACTTTTGACTAAAGGACTCCTTACATACTTCACACACATGAGGTTTCTCTCCTGTGTGACTAAGCATATGCTTGTTTAATTGATCCTTCCACTTAAATGACTTCTTACATACTTCACACACATGAGGTTTCTCTAATGTGTGAATATGCATATGCTTGTTTAATTGATACTTCCACTTAAATGACTTCTTACATACTTCACACACATGAGGTTTCTCTCCTGTGTGAATAAGCATATGGGAGTTTAAAGTAGACTTTAGACTAAATGACTTCATACATACTTGACACACATGAGGTATCTCTCCTGTGTGAATAAGCATATGGCTGTTTAAAGTAGACTTCTGACTAAAGGATTTCTTACATACTTCACACACATGAGGCTTCTCTCCTGTGTGACTAAGCATATGCTCGTTTAATTTATCCTTCCGTTTAAATGACTTCTTACATACTTCACACATATGAGGTTTCTCTCCTGTGTGAATAAGCATATGCCTGCTTAGATGAGACTTCTGACTAAAGGCCTTCTTACATACTTCACACACATGAGGTTTCTCTGCTGTGTGAATAAGCATATGCTCGTTTAATTTATCCTTCCGTTTAAATGACTTCTTACATACTTCACACATATGAGGTTTCTCTCCTGTGTGAATAAGCATGTGCCTGCTTTGATGAGACTTCTGACTAAAGGACTCCTTACATACTTCACACACATGAGGTTTCTCTCCTGTGTGACTAAGCATATGCCTGTTTAATTGATCCTTCCACTTAAATGACTCCTTACATACTTCACACACACGAGGTTTCTCTCCTGTGTGACTAAGCATATGCTCGTTTAATTTATCCTTCCGTTTAAATGACTTCTTACATACTTCACACACATGAGGTTTCTCTGCTGTGTGACTAAGCATATGCTCGTTTAATTTATCCTTCCGTTTAAATGACTTCTTACATACTTCACACACATGAGGTTTCTCTCCTGTGTGAATAAGCATGTGCCTGCTTTGATGAGACTTTTGACTAAAGGACTCCTTACATACTTCACACACATGAGGTTTCTCTCCTGTGTGACTAAGCATATGCTTGTTTAATTGATCCTTCCACTTAAATGACTTCTTACATACTTCACACACATGAGGTTTCTCTAATGTGTGAATAAGCATATGCTTGTTTAATTGATACTTCCACTTAAATGACTTCTTACATACTTCACACACATGAGGTTTCTCTCCTGTGTGAATAAGCATATGGGAGTTTAAAGTAGACTTTAGACTAAATGACTTCATACATACTTGACACACATGAGGTATCTCTCCTGTGTGAATAAGCATATGGCTGTTTAAAGTAGACTTCTGACTAAAGGATTTCTTACATACTTCACACACATGAGGCTTCTCTCCTGTGTGACTAAGCATATGCTCGTTTAATTTATCCTTCCGTTTAAATGACTTCTTACATACTTCACACATATGAGGTTTCTCTCCTGTGTGAATAAGCATATGCCTGCTTAGATGAGACTTCTGACTAAAGGCCTTCTTACATACTTCACACACATGAGGTTTCTCTCCTGTGGGAATAAGCATATGGGAGTTTAAAGTAGACTTTAGACTAAATGACTTCATACATACTTGACACACATGAGGTATCTCTCCTGTGTGAATAAGCATATGGCTGTTTAAAGTAGACTTCTGACTAAAGGATTTCTTACATACTTCACACACATGAGGCTTCTCTCCTGTGTGACTAAGCATATGCTCGTTTAATTTATCCTTCCGTTTAAATGACTTCTTACATACTTCACACATATGAGGTTTCTCTCCTGTGTGAATAAGCATGTGCCTGCTTTGATGAGACTTCTGACTAAAGGACTCCTTACATACTTCACACACATGAGGTTTCTCTCCTGTGTGACTGAGCATATGCTCGTTTAATTGATCCTTCCGATTAAATGACTTCTTACATACTTCACACACATGAGGTTTCTCTCCTGTGTGAATAAGCATATGCCTGCTTAGGTGAGACTTCTGACTAAAGGCCTTCTTACATACTTCACACACATGAGGTTTCTCTCCTGTGTGAATAAGCATATGGGAGTTTAAAGTAGACTTTAAACTAAATGACTTCATACATACTTGACACACATGAGGTATCTCTCCTGTGTGAATAAGCATATGGCTGTTTAAAGTAGACTTTTGACTAAAGGATTTCTTACATACTTCACACACATGAGGTTTCTCTCCTGTGTGACTAAGCATATGTTTGTTTAATTGATCCTTCCACTTAAATGACTTCTTACATACTTCACACACATGAGGTTTCTCTAATGTGTGAATAAGCATATGCTTGTTTAATTGATACTTCCACTTAAATGACTTCTTACATACTTCACACACATGAGGTTTCTCTCCTGTGTGAATAAGCATATGGGAGTTTAAAGTAGACTTTAGACTAAATGACTTCATACATACTTGACACACATGAGGTATCTCTCCTGTGTGAATAAGCATATGGCTGTTTAAAGTAGACTAAATGACTTCATACATACTTGACACACATGAGGTATCTCTCCTGTGTGAATAAGCATATGGCTGTTTAAAGTAGACTTCTGACTAAAGGATTTCTTACATACTTCACACACATGAGGTTTCTCTCCTGTGTGACTAAGCATATGCTCGTTTAATTTATCCTTCCGTTTAAATGACTTCTTACATACTTCACACACATGAGGTTTCTCTCCTGTGTGAATAAGCATGTGCCTGCTTTGATGAGACTTTTGACTAAAGGACTCCTTACATACTTCACACACATGAGGTTTCTCTCCTGTGTGACTAAGCATATGCTTGTTTAATTGATCCTTCCACTTAAATGACTTCTTACATGCTTCACACACATGAGGTTTCTCTAATGTGTGAATAAGCATATGCTTGTTTAATTGATACTTCCACTTAAATGACTTCTTACATACTTCACACACATGAGGTTTCTCTCCTGTGTGAATAAGCATATGGGAGTTTAAAGTAGACTTTAGACTAAATGACTTCATACATACTTGACACACATGAGGTATCTCTCCTGTGTGAATAAGCATATGGCTGTTTAAAGTAGACTTCTGACTAAAGGATTTCTTACATACTTCACACACATGAGGCTTCTCTCCTGTGTGACTAAGCATATGCTCGTTTAATTTATCCTTCCGTTTAAATGACTTCTTACATACTTCACACATATGAGGTTTCTCTCCTGTGTGAATAAGCATATGCCTGCTTAGATGAGACTTCTGACTAAAGGCCTTCTTACATACTTCACACACATGAGGTTTCTCTCCTGTGTGAATAAGCATATGCTCGTTTAATTTATCCTTCCGTTTAAATGACTTCTTACATACTTCACACATATTAGGTTTCTCTCCTGTGTGAATAAGCATGTGCCTGCTTTGATGAGACTTCTGACTAAAGGACTCCTTACATACTTCACACACATGAGGTTTCTCTCCTGTGTGAATAAGCATATGGGAGTTTAAAGTAGACTTTAGACTAAATGACTTCATACATACTTGACACACATGAGGTATCTCTCGTGTGTGAATAAGCATATGGCTGTTTAAAGTAGACTTCTGACTAAAGAATTTCTTACATACTTCACACACATGAGGTTTCTCTCCTGTGTGACTAAGCATATGCTCGTTTAATTGATCCTTCCGCTTAAATGACTTCTTACATACTTCACACACATGAGGTTTCTCTCCTGTGTGAATAAGCATATGCCTGCTTAGATGAGACTTCTGACTAAAGGTCTTCTTACATACTTGACACACATGAGGTTTCTCTCCTGTGGGAATAAGCATATGGGAGTTTAAAGTAGACTTTAGACTAAATGACTTCATACATACTTGACACACATGAGGTATCTCTCCTGTGTGAATAAGCATATGGCTGTTTAAAGTAGACTTCTGACTAAAGGATTTCTTACATACTTCACACACATGAGGTTTCTCTCCTGTGTGACTAAGCATATGCTCGTTTAATTTATCCTTCCGTTTAAATGACTTCTTACATACTTCACACACATGAGGTTTCTCTCCTTTGTGAATAAGCATGTGCCTGCTTTGATGAGACTTTTGTCTAAAGGACTCCTTACATACTTCACACACATGAGGTTTCTCTCCTGTGTGAATAAGCATGTGCCCGCTTTGATGAGACTTTTGACTAAAGGATTCCTTACATACTTCACACACATGAGGTTTCTCTCCTGTGTGACTAAGCATATGCTTGTTTAATTGATCCTTCCACTTAAATGACTTCTTACATACTTCACACACATGAGGTTTCTCTAATGTGTGAATAAGCATATGCTTGTTTAATTGATACTTCCACTTAAATGACTTCTTACATACTTTACACACATGAGGTTTCTCTCCTGTGTGAATAAGCATATGGGAGTTTAAAGTAGACTTTAGACTAAATGACTTCATACATACTTGACACACATGAGGTATCTCTCCTGTGTGAATAAGCATATGGCTGTTTAAAGTAGACTTCTGACTAAAGGATTTCTTACATACTTCACACTCATGAGGCTTCTCTCCTGTGTGACTAAGCATATGCTCGTTTAATTTATCCTTCCGTTTAAATGACTTCTTACATACTTCACACATATGAGGTTTCTCTCCTGTGTGAATAAGCATATGCCTGCTTAGATGAGACTTCTGACTAAAGGTCTTCTTACATACTTCACACACATGAGGTTTCTCTCCTGTGGGAATAAGCATATGGGAGTTTAAAGTAGACTTTAGACTAAATGACTTCATACATACTTGACACACATGAGGTATCTCTCCTGTGTGAATAAGCATATGGCTGTTTAAAGTAGACTTCTGACTAAAGGATTTCTTACATACTTCACACACATGAGGCTTCTCTCCTGTGTGACTAAGCATATGCTCGTTTAATTTATCCTTCCGTTTAAATGACTTCTTACATACTTCACACATATGAGGTTTCTCTCCTGTGTGAATAAGCATGTGCCTGCTTTGATGAGACTTCTGACTAAAGGACTCCTTACATACTTCACACACATGAGGTTTCTCTCCTGTGTGACTAAGCATATGCTCGTTTAATTGATCCTTCCGATTAAATGACTTCTTACATACTTCACACACATGAGGTTTCTCTCCTGTGTGAATAAGCATATGCCTGCTTAGGTGAGACTTCTGACTAAAGGCCTTCTTACATACTTCACACACATGAGGTTTCTCTCCTGTGTGAATAAGCATATGGGAGTTTAAAGTAGACTTTAAACTAAATGACTTCATACATACTTGACACACATGAGGTATCTCTCCTGTGTGAATAAGCATATGGCTGTTTAAAGTAGACTTCTGACTAAAGGATTTCTTACATACTTCACACACATGAGGTTTCTCTCCTGTGTGACTAAGCATATGCTCGTTTAATTAATCCTTCAGTTTAAATCACTTCTTACATACTTCACACACATGAGGTTTCTCTCCTGTGTGAATAAGCATGTGCCTGCTTTGATGAGTCTTCTGACTAAAGGACTCCTTACATACTTCACACACATTAGGTTTCTCTCCTGTGTGACTAAGCATATGCTCGTTTAATTGATCCTTCCGCTTAAATGACTTCTTACATACTTCATACACATGAGGTTTCTCTCCTGTGTGAATAAGCATATGCCTGCTTAGATCAGACTTCTGACTGAAGGCCTTCTTACATACTTCACACACATGAGGTTTCTCTCCTGTATGAATAAGAATATGGGAGTTTAAAGTAGATTTTAAACTAAATGACTTCATACATACTTGACACACATGAGGTATCTCTCCTGTGTGAATAAGCATATGGCTGTTTAGACTTCTGACTAAAGGATTTCTTACATACTTCACACAGATGAGGTTTCTCTCCTGTGTGACTAAGCATATGCTCGTTTAATTTATTATTCCGTTTAAATGACTTCTTACATACTTCACACACATGAGGTTTCTCTCCTGTGTGAATAAGCATGTGCCTGCTTTGATGAGATTTCTGACTAAAGGACTCCTTACATACTTCACACACATGAGGTTTCTCTCCTGTGGGAATAAGCATATGCCTGCTTAGATGAGACTTCTGACTATAGGCCTTCTTACATACTTCACACACATGGGGTTTCTCTCCTGTGTGAATAAGCATATGGGAGTTTAAAGTAGACTTCTGACTAAAGGATTTCTTACATACTTCACACACATGAGGTTTCTCTCCTGTGTGACTAAGCATATGCTTGTTTAATTGATCCTTCCACTTAAATGACTCCTTACATACTTCACACACATGGGGTTTCTCTCCTGTGTGACTAAGTATATGCTCGTTTTATTGATCCTTCCGCTTAAATGACTTCTTACATACTTCATACACATGAGGTTTCTCTCCTGTGTGAATAAGCATATGCCTGCTTAGATCAGACTTCTGACTAAAGGCCTTCTTACATGCTTCACACACATGAGGTTTCTCTCCTGTGTGAATAAGCATATGGCTGTTTAAAGTAGACTTCTGACTAAAGGATTTCTTACATACTTCACACAGATGAGGTTTCTCTCCTGTGTGACTAAGCATATGCTCGTTTAATTTATCCTTCCGTTTAAATGACTTCTTACATACTTCACACACATGAGGTTTCTCTCCTGTGTGAATAAGCATGTGCCTGCTTTGATGAGACTTCTGACTAAAGGACTCCTTACATACTTCACACACATGAGGTTTCTCTCCTGTGGGAATAAGCATATGCCTGCTTAGATGAGACTTCTGACTAAAGGCCTTCATACATAATTCACACACATGGGGTTTCTCTCCTGTGTGAATAAGCATATGGGAGTTTAAAGTAGACTTTAGACTAAATGACTTCATACATACTTGACACACATGAGGTATCTCTCCTGTGTGAATAAGCATATGGCTGTTTAAAGTAGACTTCTGTCTAAAGGATTTCTTATATACTTCACACACATGAGGTTTCTCTCCTGTGTGACTAAGCATATGCTTGTTTAATTGATCCTTCCACTTAAATGACTCCTTACATACTTCACACACATGAGGTTTCTCTCCTGTGTGACTAAGCATATGCTCGTTTAATTGATCCTTCCGCTTAAATGACTTCTTACATACTTTATACACATGAGGTTTCTCTCCTGTGTGAATAAGCATATGCCTGCTTAGATCAGACTTCTGACTAAAGGCCTTCTTACATACTTCACACACATGAGGTTTCTCTCCTGTGTGAATAAGCATATGGCTGTTTAAAGTAGCCTTCTGACTAAAGGATTTCTTACATACTTCACACACATGAGGTTTCTCTATTGTGTGACTAAGCATATGCTCGTTTAATTAATCCTTCAGTTTAAATCACTTCTTACATACTTCACACACATGAGGTTTCTCTCCTGTGTGAATAAGCATGTGCCTGCTTTGATGAGACTTCTGACTAAATGACTCCTTACATACTTCACACACATGAGGTTTCTCTCCTGTGTGACTAAGCATATGCTCGTTTAATTGATCCTTCCGCTTAAATGACTTCTTACATACTTCATACACATGAGGTTTCTCTCCTGTGTGAATAAGCATATGCCTGCTTAGATCAGACTTCTGACTAAAGGCCTTCTTACATAGTTCACACACATGAGGTATCTCTCCTGTGTGAATAAGCATATGGCTGTTTAAAGTAGACTTCTGACTAAAGGATTTCTTACATACTTCACACACATGAGGTTTCTCTATTGTGTGACTAAGCATATGCTCGTTTAATTAATCCTTCAGTTTAAATGACTTCTTACATACTTCACACACATGAGGTTTCTCTCCTGTGTGAATAAGCATGTGCCTGCTTTGATGAGACTTCTGACTAAAGGACTCCTTGCATAATTCACACACATGAGGTTTCTCTCCTGTGTGACTAAGCATATGGTCGTTTAATTGATCCTTCCGCTTAAATGACTTCTTACATACTTCATACACATGAGGTTTCTCTCCTGTGTGAATAAGCATATGCCTGCTTAGATCAGACTTCTGACTGAAGGCCTTCTTACATACTTCACACACATGAGGTTTCTCTCCTGTATGAATAAGCATATGGGAGTTTAAAGTAGATTTTAAACTAAATGACTTCATATATACTTGACACACATGAGGTATCTCTCCTGTGTGAATAAGCATATGGCTGTTTAAAGTAGACTTCTGACTAAAGAATTTCTTACATACTTCACACAGATGAGGTTTCTCTCCTGTGTGACTAAGCATATGCTCGTTTAATTTATCCTTCCATTTAAATGACTTCTTACATACTTCACACACATGAGGTTTCTCTCCTGTGTGAATAAGCATGTGCCTGCTTTGATGAGACTTCTGACTAAAGGACTCCTTACATACTTCACACACATGAGGTTTCTCTCCTGTGGGAATAAGCATATGCCTGCTTAGATGAGACTTCTGACTAAAGGCCTTCTTACATACTTCACACACATGGGGTTTCTCTCCTGTGTGAATAAGCATATGGGAGTTTAAAGTAGACTTTAGACTAAATGACTTCATACATACTTGACACACATGAGGTATCTCTCCTGTGTGAATAAGCATATGGCTGTTTAAAGCAGACTTCTGACTAAAGGATTTCATACATACTTCACACACATGAGGTTTCTCTCCTGTGTGACTAAGCATATGCCTGTTTAATTGATCCTTCCACTTAAATGACTCCTTACATACTTCACACACACGAGGTTTCTCTCCTGTGTGACTAAGCATATGCTCGTTTAATTGATCCTTCCGCTTAAATGACTTCTTACATACTTCATACACATGAGGTTTCTCTCCTGTGTGAATAAGCATATGCCTGCTTAGATCAGACTTCTGACTAAAGGCCTTCTTACATACTTCACACACATGAGGTTTCTCTCCTGTATGAATAAGCATATGGGAGTTTAAAGCAGACTTTAGACTAAATGACTTCATACATACTTGACACACATGAGGTATCTCTCCTGTGTGAATAAGCATATGGCTGTTTAAAGTAGACTTCTGACTAAAGGATTTCTTACATACTTCACACACATGAGGTTTCCCTATTGTGTGACTAAGCATATGCTTGTTTAATTAATCCTTCAGTTTAAATGACTTCTTACATACTTCACACACATGAGGTTTCTCTCCTGTTTGAATAAGCATGTGCCTGCTTTGATGAGACTTCTGACTAAAGGACTCCTTACATACTTCACACACATGAGGTTTCTCTCCTGTGTGACTAAGCATATGGTCATTTAATTGATCCTTCCGCTTAAATGACTTCTTACATACTTCATACACATGAGGTTTCTCTCCTGTGTGAATAAGCATATGCCTGCTTAGATCAGACTTCTGACTAAAGGCCTTCTTACATACTTCACACACATGAGGTTTCTCTCCTGTATGAATAAGCATATGGGAGTTTAAAGTAGACTTTAGACTAAATGACTTCATACATACTTGACACACATGAGGTATCTCTCCTCTGTGAATAAGCATGTGCCTGCTTTGATGAGACTTCTGACTAAAGGACTCCTTACATACTTCACACACATGAGGTTTCTCTCCTGTATGAATAAGCATATGGGAGTTTAAAGTAGACTTTAGACTAAATGACTTCATACATACTTGACACACATGAGGTTTCTCTCGTGTGTGAATAAGCATATGCCTGCTTAGATGAGACTTCTGACTAAAGGCCTTCTTACATACTTCACACACATGAGGTTTCTCTCCTGTGTGAATAAGCATATGGGAACTATCTTTCCTGTTAAGCCTTACTTTCCCATGGAATTGCCAATGCCAGAGTATGTAACTTTTAGTAGAACGCGCAAAGGATTCAAATTGTCAGCGGAAGTAATCTGAGTTAAATAGAAGGGAAACGAGTTCGAAAGTGTGTTTCTTGCTGCACGAGCGTGGAGGTGGCTAGTTAGAAATTGAAGAACCACGCGTTTAGGCCTGTGTGCTTGCCTCGGCAGATTGTTAATTTTTCAACGTAATATTCAGAAGTTTGCTGAATTATCAGCGGTATCTTAGAACGCGGTGAGGTTAGTTACGTATAGAGAGCCTCGTAGTTAGTCACATGTTATTTTTCTTTTTTTAGTTTTTTATTTTTATTTTACCGCCGGGTCGGCGTAGTTTGTGAGCGTCAAGAGCACGCATTTGTAATTTCTAAAGTTGAATAAAAAGGGATTTAAACCCTTCTCAAGAATTTGTCTACTTTCCAGTTTATAGCAGTCACCACCATTGTTGCGTGCAGGTTGGAAGCGCGCAACATTACAAGGGATATCATTAATTATACTTTGCATTATCATTAATTATACTTTGCTTTCCAGAAATTTTTTGGTTTTTGTATTCTTTTGTGTTCTTTGTTGCTCATTTCACTGATTTTAAGATACTGAAAAGTTTTGAGTGATTTTTTGGGAAACAAAGTTCTTAACCTCCTTTATACCATTTGAGTTCTTAAGATTTTGCAAAGGGAAGTTGGTTAATTTATTTATTAGGATCATTAATATTTGAATTAAGGGATATTGCTTATTTCATGGTAATTTTGTTATACGTAATAACTTTTTTTTATGAAGTTGTTCTGCAGAGTAAAATTCTACGCTGTTTTCAAGTTTAAAGTTTGGTGTATCTTTCAGCCATTTTCCCGGTACATTTAAAAGCCAGACGAAGGCTGGCAGCTAAGCTACTAGTATTCTGTACAAGCTTGATATAAAACTTGTTTTATTAGATTTCCCTCCTTTGCCAACCGCACAAAATTTCGAGATCTGGACTCATCCATTGGGCTAATAATTGATTTAGCCACTACAATATTATTACTACTTTCTAATGATGCTTTTTCTAGATTTCTTCATTCCTTCTATAACCCGTTCTCCCTTTTTGTCCTGCTCACTTAAAAACTAACTTCTAAATCTCTCTTTAAAGAACTACCAGTAGGATTCTTCCTCTTCGGGCCTTCCCTCCGTGCTGTATTCGGTTAGTTATTGGGATGTATACCTGTGCAATCTTTAATGAAGCTCCAACACTTTTACCTGTACATGTCTGTACCTAAATGAAACTGGTTCGTTTTGATGTTATACTAGCGAAACACCAAAAAAAATCTTGATTTAAATGATGATGATTTAAATAATTTAGCTGGTATTTTAAGGATGAGGATTTATACTAACTGCTGATGATTTTTTATTTACGTTATCGTGATTATATGTTATAGTGATGAAGAAAGTGATTAAATGAGTATGATGGTAATAAAACTTTAGGTGATAGTACTTTGTATTCAGGTGATTTTATTATTTGATGACTTCAATGATGATGGTGTATATGATATATAGTTTCGATTGATTAGTATGGAATGATGATGTGATTTGTGTGATGGTGGTTTATTTTATTCTGACGATGGTGATAGAGATACGATGGTTTAAAATGATGATGTGTTTTGTGTGGTGAGGAATATTTAGATGATTTTGATGATGATATAGATTTGGCTAATGACGATTTTATAGCTGATATGATAGTGATTTATAGAATAATTTAGAGGGTTTCGGCAGTGAAGACGATGGTTATTTATATTTAGATGCAGCGTCTAACAGTTTCTCCCACCTCAGACAAGATCTCAGTCTGTGTGCTTGTTTCCCTCGTTTTGGAAGCATCTTTGATAAGCTGGGTTGGCGCTTTTTGCTTTTTGTACATTTAGAAAACATTATCATATTTATTTTTATAACCATGGGTACAAAGAATAAGATGATGTCTATTGAATTACAGCGTGAAATCATAGAAAACCATGAGCAAGGTGTGCGAGTAATTGACTTGGCGATGATGTACGGTCGTAGCACATCAATGATATGTACTGTGCTTAAACAAAAGGAGTTGATAAAGGGTATAACGCCATCTAAGGCCGATAAAATAACGTCTAAACTCTGGACCTCTCTCCGTGAATAGATGGAGAAACTACTGATGGGGTGGGTGAGAGGGAAGCAGCTTCAAGGAGGAACCTTAACATAAAGCATCATATGTGAGAAGGCACGAGCAATTTACGGTTATTTGCTAAAGAAGATCCCACACACTTCTAAAAATGAGGAATCGGAAGACTTGTTTATATCCAGTAGGGCTGGCTTGACATCTTTAGAAAAGGACCGGCATTCACTCCGTCGTCAGACATGGTGAGGCAGCAAGTTCCCATGTGAAGGCAGCTGAGGTTTACATCAAAATGTTTTCCGAACTGATACTAGCCAAAGGATACATCCCCCCAGCAAGTCTTCAACTGTGACGAGACAGTACGTTTCTGGAAAAGGATGGCGAATAGAACTTACATAACGGCAGAGGAGAAGACGATGCCAGGTCACAAACCCATGAAGGATAGATTAACTCTAGTAATTTGCGCCAATGAGATTGGCGACTGTAAAATCAAGCCTCTGCTAGTATACCATTCGGAAAATCCCAGAGTCTTTAAGTCATATAATATTTCAAAAGAAAATCTGCCAGGTATGTGGAGGACAAATCCGAAGGCTTGGGTCACCAGGAAATTCTTTGTGAAGTGGATAAACCTGGTGTTTGGCCCTTCTGTTAAAAAATACCCACAGAAAAACAACCTACCCATGCAAGCCCTTCTCTTCTTCGACAATGCCCCTACTCACCCACCAAATCTCGAAGATGATTTACTCTAATAGTTTAAGTTTATAAAAGTTCCCTACCTACCACCCAACACCACTCCTATCCTGCAGACCATGGATCAGCAGGTGATTTCTAATTTTAAGAAATTGTACACCAAGCACATTTTCTGGGGCTGCTTTGAGGTGACCGAGAACACAAACCTTACCCTTCGAGAGTTCTGGAAAGGCCACTTTAAGATCGTCATATGCCTAGGAATTATTGATCAGGCCTGGCTGGGTGTTACAACGAGGACCTTAACCTCTGCATGGAAGAAGCTGTGGCCTGAGGCTGTTGCTGAAAGGGCCTTCGAAGGATTGGAACCCAAAGTGGCATAGGTAGAGGAGCTTGTTTCTCTGGGAAAATCCATGAGTCTGGAGGTGGATGGGAGAGATGTGAACGATCTCGTCGAACAACAGTCTCAGGAGCTGACAACCGAGGAGTTACACGATCTGAATTTGCAGCAGCATAGGTTGGGTTAACGAAAAATTAGTTTTGAAGAGAAGCAAGAGGTGGAGGAGGTTATCGCTACAAGAGATATAAAACAGGTCTTGGGAATGTGGGAGAAAGTTGTAGAGTTCGTGGATAAAAATCACCGCGAAAACGTTGCAACTAGTCGTGCGTACTTGACACGGAGGAAGAAACAAACCTCCTTGGAAAGTTTTTTTAAATGATCTGCGGGTGGAAATAAGCAGATCATGACGAAAAAAGCGAAGACCAGTGACAAAAATTAAGCTCTTCCGTAGGCACTTGACTTTTTCTTTTAATTACGTTTTTATAGAATATGTACTTGTTATTTATAAAAAATGTTTCTTCTTGTTTTTGATTCTTACTTAAAAACACTTAAAAAACAACTGAGGTCGTGTTTTGGGATCTGGAACGGATTAATGGCATTTCGATTAATTTCAATGTGGAAAATTGCTTTGAGATACGAGCAATTTGACATACGAGCAAGGTTACGAAACGAATTAAACACGTATGTCGAGGTACCACTGTACGTAATTATATAATCGTTAGCAAGCAGATAGTAATAAATAATTTTAAAAGTCTGATGCTATCAATATATAATTTATGTTGACTAGTATAATTAATTTAGAATTATACGCCTATATACAAATATACGTCTGTGCATATATATGAAATCATAATTCTATTTAAACAAGTTAACAGTTAGAATTACTGAACAACCATGAAAGATTCCCCAAAAATGAAATATGGTGTAACAATGAACACTTAGTTTAGAAATTAGATTCTATTGTATATTGTTGTAAAAGCCATTGTAAGAGTGAAAATTCTTCATTCTGCCTTAATGCGATTTTTTGCGTTTAATGCGTTGTTTGGAGATTTTATGATCCCGAATTATATTGATGTGATATATTAATACTGCATTTGTAGACATACGTTTTCTGAGAAACGAGTCAAGGCGATTGATTTTTTGTAAAAATTTGGATTTATCCTTATTTTATTGACGTGCACCAGCACTGAATTGAGAATGGCTTGTGCTATGTTTCGATGGATGAAAAAGCGTTCGTAAGTAATGAATATTATGAAAGTTTCAGCATATTTAAATGAATAGTATTAAAAGCATATATTTATTAACATATATCAATAGTTTATGGTAAATTTTTCATTATAAATCTCATGATAGTTTCATTTCTCATTCTATTGCATTTCTATTGCGGTACATAAATTTTTTGGTATACATATTGTAGATTTTATCAGTTTTGCTGCGCAATTTATTCCTCGGTATGTTACTTGTAGTGTTATTAGAAATTCCATTATTTTTGTATTTTTCCTGCAATTTTTAGTATCTTATTAAGAAATTTATGTTTTATTTCAAGATGTATATGAAGTTGGTTATATCAAATGTTAAATAAACGTTGTTATTCAGGCAATAGCGTTAGCTTTATCCAGATAGATAAATGCATTTCTTAAATACTCAAGATATAAAGACACACTCGGATAGTTGATAGTTGATAGTTGACGGGGGACGTGTGCACCATCCCTTTACCGTAATGGTTAATTGGCATATGCAACACGTCCACCTCTATCTTGAGCCAGATGGGCCACACAGGCGCCTCGCACCATACACCGAAACCCAGCGACCAGGCCATCCAGGTGGCAGTCCAAAAAACCAAAGAATCCCCCAGAAGCATGTTCACACCAACCGCCCGGGCCTAGTATTTATTGAGTCAAAGTTCAACAAATACATGGCCAGACAAGGGCTCAAAAAAAATAAAATAAATAGATAAATAAAGGGTACATTTGAAGTTTTGACAAAGCATAAGATTACAAAGGTGCAAGTGCCAGTTTTGAATAAATACTAGAATCACATGGACATAATTAGAACAAAACACATACAGATAGCGATAACAATAGAAAACCAAAGGAGTAAACACCATTACAAAACTACTACTGCTACATACTACAATACTACAAAACTACAACTAGAATACTTACAAACAGTACTACAAACTGATACAATGCTAAATATTACAAAACTGCTACTGCTGCTACATACTAGGCTGATAATAATGCTGATAGTATGATATCGATGATGTAATGATCTTAATACTGATGTAAGTTCAATACAATAGTTAGTGTACAAAGCAAGGATACAATACATAAATACATTATGCAACTATATAAATACCAATGCAAGGTAAAGACGATACATTATACAACTATATA
This sequence comes from Stegodyphus dumicola, assembly GCF_044657685.1. Lineage (NCBI taxonomy): Eukaryota > Metazoa > Arthropoda > Arachnida > Araneae > Eresidae > Stegodyphus > Stegodyphus dumicola. The sequence continues at coordinate 10,018,556 of NC_140772.1, read as the reverse complement.
TACACACATACACACATATATACATACATACACATATACAGATATATACCAATACAAGGTTAAACGATACTAATGATTCTGTACGAGATGCAAGACAAAATTGATAATTCAATATAAGATCAATAAGCCATATTGTTCAATACAATAGTTAATGCAAAGTTAATAAAACACTATTTATATTACTATACCAACTGTATATTTCCTATATTAGTGCAATTTTATACGACGCATATCTATACGATGCTCACAATTTAATATATATTACACAGTATTGTATTGCAGGGAACTTATAATTCAATTTTATACAAGATGATACATATCTATACTATGCTCACTATTTAATGTATATATTATATAATACAGTATACAGTACAATATGATTTACAACTAATACGTAAGATAATGGAGACACACTCGGATAGTAGATTTTTAAGGGTTATATATATTCATTAAGGGCGTGTTCAAAACAACCATTGACGGGTAGTCTTGGCGTAATTCGGATTCATACCAAGCTTATCCATTTCTCAGGGCAGTAATTTTCGTTATTTTTGCTAAACCATTTACGAAAATATAATTTTCCGAATGCTGAACTCTTATGCATGAAAAGACAGAAGTTAAGATATTTGTTTTGCAATTTGATGCAAAATTCTTATTATTAAAACACTTATGTATATGTTCTTAATTTAAAACTCTGCCAGTATATAACATTATATAACATTATTGTGTTATCACCATTTATACATGTCGCTTGCTGCACAGCCTGCTGAATACATTTTACTTTCTAGCTATCTACAATTACATCATGTTGTTTCGGTATGAACAGGGGCGAAGTATTCATTACTTAGATACATTTAAAGATAATTAATTAAATTTTTCTGATTTTGATATCTATATTATATAGACAGGATTACTGATAAAAAATTTCAGAAAATAGTAAATGAAGAAGTAAATAGAAAAATTTCGTTCAGGTATTGTGAGATGCAAATATAAACTTCATACATTTTACTAGAGGGCTGTTGCCAAAGCAAAATCTTTACTATATATGTCTACGAGCTCTATGTATACAGTGTGTTGCTCAAAGTAAACTTCCTGCATTGTGAAGAGTACTACGTGTATGTCTTGATGCGTTCATGAGAAGCTTGTTCCCTCGTATACGCTCTGCCTCTTCGAACAAAAATTGTCCGTAAACTGCAGCGTCTTGAGTTGTTTATATAGGTTCTTGAGCTGTTCTGGTATTTCCTGTCGAATCTGACGATGACGCGGAGAGTCTTGTATCCTTCGTTTACTTGCTACTTCTTCTATTCATCGCGCATGGTCTGTTGACGTTCCACTTGCCTAATGGGCCTCCGTTTCCCTTCTGCTTCCCATTCCGGAGCACGCAGTGTTTCTTGGTTTTCTGAATGTCTTTTGTGTTTTCTACTAGTTTCTGATACAGTTTGAGCAAGCGAAGTTTCTTGAGTTGCTGCTTGTCTGCTGGAACTCCTATTCGTTTCTTCTTCAGTTTCTTGAATGCGTAAGCTTTCTTATCACTATGCTTGCCTGCTGAGTTTCTAGTTGTGTCTTCATTCATTTTTGAAGCTCGCAAATTTTATTGTACTTGCCTGTTGAGTCTCTTAGTGTTTTTTACTTCATTTTTCTGTAGCTCGCTGTACCATTTGTGCTCTCTTCTTGCGTTCAGACATTTAAGTAAATTGGGAAAAAAAATTATTTAACTGTAGTAAAGTAACATTGCATCTAAAATACGTTAAATATCTACAGATGTTTAAACTTCTACTCAGAAAGTAAGTATACAATAAAAGAAATTAAATTTTTATAAATAAATTTAGAATAGTATAAAATGCATAGAAACATTTCATTATGAAGAAAATGTATTCATTCTTTCCAAGCAACCAGCGATTCGTAAATACATTTTTCTTGCCAACTCAGGAAACAAAGACCTTTGACACTTCAGGTAATACATTGGAAGTTATGATTTAAATTTATTTCAATATAACAAATTTTCAAAATCTCAATAAAGGAATTAACGTAGCGATAGCATATCTTGTCACGTATCCAAAGGTGAAACATAAAAGTTGCCAAAAGCAGCTATTCATTTAAAATACTGATATTAACGAAAGATTTTCGACATACAATGACGTTATATGGAATCACGTGCTTTCTTCAACTTCAGAATATAACCGTAAATAATAATAACAATAAGTTTCACGTTTGGCAATACTATTTATTTCATATTTTTTTTAACTTAAAAATATCTCTTAAACAAACTCTACGATTTGAAAGTGAGAAGGGCCAACATTTTTCCAAGTAAAGCATTTTGATGTCCAGTGCGCTAGACTTCGGCCACTTGGAAAAATAAATACGAAAAATTACCGTTTTCCGAAATTTTATATAATATCTCGAGTGATAGTCGTAGGAAGATAACAATAGTCGGAAAGTTTTACCAAGAAGTTTTGAAATCCGGGGGTACCTCCTTCCAAACTCAAACTCCCCGTTCCGGAGATATGATGTTACGAAGAAAAAAACAAGGAGGCAAAAATCCACAGATATTTATATTGTTGATTCCTGTGTACAATATTCAAATTCCTTCAAAACATTAAGCTTCATTTAAATAAAAGGAAATTAAATTCAGGCATTTTTATTACCTTTCAAGCTTTTATTGTATTTTTAAATATTCTTTTTGTCACATTTGCGCAAGTTTTCCTCGGCGTCATTAGGAGCCGTAGGTCGAAGACATTTAAGAATCATTGCTGTAAATAATGATCATATGATAAATTGCAATACATATTCGATTGTTTTGATGAGAATTTGAGTACAATTCTTTATACATCAGCTACTATGCCCCTTTGTGTAACGACAAAGATTATTTTCGATGATTATCCGATGAGAATGATTCTTTACAATGATTATTCGATGACAATGATTATTTACAACGAATATTAAAAGCTGATGACTATGATTACTTAAATAGAATATGCATGTCATTCGATGACAGCGATTATTTCCAAAGAATCTTCGATCACGTCACTATTGTATATCGCTATACCCGTGGGGTTGGGGCCGGTTGTGAATTGTACTACGGCCCTGTAATTAAGCGTTTTAAATGACGTCAAATAGTCACTGATCCAGATATTTTTCTAGAAAATGCCGCGTATTGTGATCAAAACCGTTATTTAAATCTTCTGAATAAAATTTGGGATAATTCCTTTTACATCAGAGAATAAAGCAATTTGTAACACGAATTTCAACAAAACTGCATGCATCGAATAACAAGAATTATATAAACGGAAGTATCAGTACAACAAATCGCTCCTTGCAGCTCCGCTTTTGTCCGACACTTGTTTTTCAGCTATCGTATCTACCCATTTGAAGATACCATGTGAAGAATACTTTTTCTAAGTGTGTAAATTAATTACATGTATGTTATGTGTATATATGGAGATATTTTTTGAATTAAGAAAGCACCAACTTCTTTTAACGAAAACAACCGAGACATTACTTTCAGTCCAATTTAATTTTTCATCTAAATCATTTCTTAATTACAAAAGTTAATATTAATTTTCTTTGCAAAGGAGACTAGGTGTTGCTGGAAACAAATGAAATACCAAACATCATAAATTTATTGAAGTCAACAGCAGAAACTGTTAAACAATTAATAGATCACTTCAATGAAATGTAATTGCATTTAAAGGTATTAAATTGTTTTCAGCAGATGTAATAATCAGGAACATAGGAAGATCCGAAGAGATATTTTGCGTTTAAATACTTCTTTTGTTTTCGCTAATTTTTTTATACATTTCCGTTAACGTGTAAATCTGTGTTTTGAACGCATGGCCCGTTAAGTGAAGAAGTCTGTAGGAAGGCAATTTTTAATCCTGTGCGGAAATTGTCCAAATGATTGATCAGTCATCGACTCTGCATACGCAGCCATCAGGTTGAGATCCCAAACACTGATTAATTGCGCTCGACTGGAAATTTGATCAGCATGGTCAACGGAAGCCACCGTTTAAAAAATTTTCTTGTTCTTAAATATATGCTTATTCACTTTTGTAATATGACTAGATACTTATAATCACGGTTCCTTCACTTTCAATAATATATTTCATAAATTGTTGAAGTGCAGACACACACTTCATATTGTAGAAAAACGTTTCTCTGGAATTTTTGATGCAAATCCTGGTTATTTTTTCTAAGAAGGGAACGTAAGGAAGTGTGCCATTTATAAAGCTTAAATTTTGCTAGATTTGCAGGTTTTTCGCGCTCGCATTTTACGTGCTTCTTAAGAATCTCTGGAAATAAAATGGGAACTTTCCATGACATGTTGCCAATCTAATTGGAGAAAAAATTTATTCTTTATAGGGATACTTGCGGGAGGTAACCGTCGAGCAATCTTCTTGTATCTGCCTCGTCCCATCCTGTTTGTTATTTTATTAAAACGTGTTTGGAAATTATTTCCCTCATTGCAAGGTTTGATTTGAGATGATAGATGTCAATCAGACCTTTTAATATGGCATCTTGAGCTGCTGGTGCCAGCAACTTTATTTCCTATTATACCTGTATATCCTCATAATGGAATTTAGGCTAATAAGACGAATATTCATTTCCATATTTATTGTTTTTTAAAGATTTTGAATAAGTAAAGATATTTTACAACATAGAGCGTTTAGAAATTTTTGACAATCTGTAAAAATGTTCGCAAACTGTAACTTACTACTTTTGCCAAAAAACGTATAAGTAATCATTTATTAAATTAATTAATTCAAACATATGAACATATATATTTAATGAAATAAAAATATTTCAGCGCAAATAATTATCGACGTGTATTTGAAGAAGAAGAAGGAGAAGCAGAAATATACTACAGCGAACAATTACTAGAAGAATTGGATCCCCAGTGTTTAAGATTGCAATACGTGTCGGAGACGTAAGTCTTTTCGGAAAAAATAATAAAACAAAACATAATGTTTCAGGTCCAGTTTAATTATACATTTAATAATTTTTTGACAAAAACGCTGGTCTGGAAAATAATACGTTTTCAGATTTATAATGCTTAAAGTTTTTTTCATTCCTTCATTACAAAAATAGATTATAAATGTTTAAAATGGAAAATTACATTGTGAAGAATTCATATTTATTGTAATACCTTTTAATTATAAGGAAACTTTACTGCATTAACTAATGAAATATCTAAACAGAAAGCTAATATACAAAATACACGTGTTTATACGGCCAGTTTGTAAAATTTGTGAATGAGAAGTAAATGTCAAATAGTTTATATAAATAGAGTAACAAAGACAAAAATGACTTTATGTTTATAAATAATATGCATATATATATATATATATATATATATATATATATATATATATATATATATATATATATATATATATATATATATATATATATATATATATATGTAAAACAAATTAAGTAAACACTGAAATCCATCCCATACTCTATTCGGAACAAATCTAATATAAATTGTTCTCCTCACCTCTTTCTGGTAGACTATATATTTCTAGATTTACAGAGATTTAAGATATTATTTAGCTCGAGTTTTGACAATGTACTCTTCAAACATAATAAAAATTTCGAGATTCTAACTTTTCATTGCAATTATTGTTTTTAATATGTAATATTAAATGATTTTGAATTAATAGCAAATTAAAAAATAAAAATTAATTAATTAAAATATATGTTTATGTAGATATATATATCCCCATAACATGATTTTTACATAAAGATGATGACTTAGCTAAGTGGGAATATAAAATTTCCTGAATCAAATATTTCTCTTACTAAACCACAATATTGTCGAACTATGCACATTTTTTCTATCTCTGTCACCGCTGACACGGCGTCGTACAACTTTATTCCTATTCCAACAATATGAGAAATATAAATATTCTAGAAATAGGTAAGTTTGGAATTTCAAATGAACTGGGGCCGCAAATGTGAATTGAAATAAATCTGAATATTTTATCTTATTCATCTGCCAAATTTGCTCTGTATTATAGATCAACATGTGCGATCAGAATTCCTAACATTATTTCACACACACACACATATACATATATATCTATATATATATATACGTTTATCGTATATATGTTACGGTGAAACACCGAAATCTGGAGAATGTCGACTTTCACCGGTGAATGTCAACATTCACATAGTCGCTTGTTGTATGTCCGAAATATTTTCAAATACTCTTATTTCTGACTTACACCGGTATATGTCGACATTCACCATCTACTAATGGTATATATATACATATATACATATATACATATAATCGTTTATTGCAATGCATTGTCGGAAACGCTTTCCTGGCGCCATAGTGAGGAGAGACAACACAAGAAAAATAGGGTACGAACAGTGTAAAGATATTTGTTTGTTATTCTTAGCGCGGCGGAAACTAAGAAATAAGAACAAAAACATTGGATCGTCATCAAAAAAAGTATTCGAAAGTTCCTTCGGGAAGTATCCTAGACATGGGTTTGGTAGGGGTAGTCCAGTGCATTGTTCAGCAAGATCACGAGCCCTCACTTGCATTATCACTTCCTCTAGGGTACGTCAAAACATTAGTGCACGAAACTCCCGTTAGAACTCCAACAGGAACTTGTGGCACATATCGTGTCAGCTGCTGGAAAAGTCCTGGGGGTGCACGGTATTTTCCAGAACATCTTATGTTCGATGTGCGAGAGATGTGATACCTGCATCAGGGTTCAGGTCGTAATTTCGAAGAATTTCATTGAGGTCCATAAGTGTCTAATTTTGTTTCTATTTTTTAATTTCTCTTGTGCTAAGCATAACTGGTGTTCGTTCTTTCTTGTGTTTCGTGTTGTTTGTACCGACCAGGAAAGTGTTTTCGGTCATGTTTTGCCATTTCATTTTTCATCGTCGTCGTCTCTCTCATATTTGTGCATAATTACTTGTGACTCAAGTGTTACTACTACATCATGAAATTTACAAACATAGTGTTTAAAATGCTACATATCCCCATCCGAAAATATCTTTTTTTTTCTCTTGCCCTTCAAATAAGAAATGTGTGTCCTTCACTGTATAACCTCCTGGAACTTTAATTCTTCTTTTTTCGAGGACTATGGAGAAAATATTTCAGTATAGGCAACTGTCAATATTCTAACATTACATTTTAAAAGCCATTAAAGTGTAGACGAAACGCTCAGAAAGGCTTAATTCGCTTAGGATTTAGGAAATACATTTTATAAGACTTCGCAAATTTTCCTTCAATAAATTTAATGGAACAGACAAAATTACAGGGAACAATAAATATAGGAGAAAACAGATATATCTTTTCGTAATTTATTTTGCTTTGTTTGATTTCTTTCATTCTTCCTGTATAAATAATTAAAACTTTAAGAATGCAACTGAAGAATGAGAATAAAATTTTCAATTGAAAACGAATGGTGGCAAAAATCCTAGTGCTCCTCCGCTGTACCACGAAATAGAGCAGCAATATATTCCGAATTTGGAATAACGAGAAAAAATTTGAAACCTTTGCAGCCAGCGATGCAAAGAGATTGATCTGACAGGAAGATGACTTAAATGAGGAAACTCGGAGATAATTTAATGAGGTGTCAGGTTACCTCTACTGGGATAATAATAAGAAAAGGTTAAAATACAAAATACGTAAGTAAATTATACAAAAATTGAAGAAATTTAATATATCTGGCATGCGTAAGAAATAGTAATTGATTCAAAAATGTAAATGAATCCAAAGCTTTCAAACTTATACTCGTTTAAATACAGATTTTGCTGATTCAGAAAGTACGTTACTTGTATATCTTCTAAAATGCTTTTTCCATCCTTTGTTTGTAGTTGTTTCATTTTTCATTTCAGTTTCATTTTTTCCTCCTATTTTGCAATTTTCGCCATTCTTTCCCTCTGCTTTTAAGCCACCTGTTTATTAGTACTATTATTTATATTACAACTTATGTAAAAATTAAGTAATAAAAAGTAAGGCACTAAAATTTTGCAACTTATTACGCTCTACGTGAGATTCATGGTGGTCGCTTATTGCATACAAATCATGCCAAATGCTTTAACTCTTTCGCATCGAGGGACGACCAAATCTGTTTTCAATAAACATCGAAAACGCCCGTGTTTACGAATTTGTCTTGGAATAGTTTTCCTTTCCCCCTCCGGTTTCATCCATTGTGTGCAGTTTCACCTTAGGGCCGGTTTGCACCAGCGAACGTCAATAGCTTTCCGTTTTTCTCCTTTATTTGCTTCAAAAGAATGATTGACATGTCTTTTAGCAACTCGCGAAACCAATGAGCCATACATACTAACGTGGAGGGGAAAGAACTAGGTAGAAAATAAACGAGGCGTTGCGGCGGTTTGCTATTGCCTGAATGGACGGGCGTTTCGGGCGACTTCGATGCGAAAGAGTTAATTTCTCTGCTTGGGTTTAGGTCCTAACAATGAAACTTAAAAATTCGCCCTTTGTAGAAAAACATTCTGTCAGGCAATGAATCTACGGTTAGATTTTTCCCTCTGAAACTGAGCCAAAAGTGTTATATAGTATCTAAATATGGATGTGTTGTACATGTTAAACGTGATCTTCGTTGCATTACTTTCACTCTTTTACTACTGAAATAAAGAGATACTGATTATTTTGTAGATTGGAAAACCCTCCTTGTGATCTTGAAAAGGAGCAAAAACTGGAAAACGAGAAAGAACTAGAAAAGAAGCGAGAACAGGAAAAGATGCAAGAGCTGAAAAAGAATCAATAGCTGAATAAAAAGGAAGAACAGGAAAAGAAGGAGAAACTGGAAAAGAAGAAGAAATGAAAAACAAGAAAAAACTGCAATTGACAGAAAAACGAGAAAAGAAGCAAGAACTGAAAAAGAAGCAAAAGCTGGAAAAGATACTAAAACGAGAAAACAAGCAAGAACCGGAAAAGATACAAGAATTGAAAAACATACAAGAATTGGAAAATAAGCAAGAACTGAACAAGAAGCAAGAGCAGGAAAAGAAGCAAAAACTTGAAATGAAGCAAGAACTGAAAATGAAACAAGAGCAGAAAAAGAAGAGAAAACTGGAAAAGAAGGAAGAACTGAAAAACAAACAAAAACTGGAAAAGCAATAGAAACTAGAAAAGAAGCAAGAACTGAAAAAGAAGCAAACTCTGGAATGGATTCAAAAACTAGAAAAGAAAGAAGAACTAAAAATTCAGAAACAACTGGAAGAGATACAAAAACAAGTAAACAAAGAAGAACTGAAAAGGCAGAAGAAACTGGAAAAAATGCAAAAACTAAAAAACAAAGAAGAACTGACAAAGAAAAAGAAACTGGAAAAGAAGCAAGAGCCGGAAAAGATGCCAGAAATGGAAAATATAGAGGAGTTTGAAAAGACGCAATACCTGGAAAAGAAGCAAAAAACGGAAAAGATTCCAAATCTGAAAGACAAGCTAGAACCGGAAAAGAACTGTCAAACCCGAAAAGGAAACCGGTTGAACTGCCAAAAGAGCCAGAACTGGATACCGACTGTAGAACGATTGATTTAATGACCAAACGAAGCAAGACCCGGAAAAGAAAAATAGAACAAATAAATCATATACCTGCTTCATTTTACCAAAATTTATTATCAACAACATTTTTATTATCAAGAACTTTATGGTATTCTTAGTATATGGACGGCATTTGATAATATTTTGCTCGGTAAGTGTAACTACTGATATATTATTAGCTAGTAATTAGTCATGCTAACTTAAAGATACCAGTATTATTTTAGTAGCAACTAAGTACACTCTTTCGTAGTTCAGATCTATGTTTTCAGTGCCCTTTCATGGCTGCGAGGTCTTCCGGTTTTACCTGGAAAGTCACAGTTTATTGACTTTTTTAACACATAGCTTTACACATGACAATATTTTTCAACAATAAATTTATGTTGTGCTACTGGCTTTAAATTGTGCAAATAAATATTGCACGGCATATCTTTCATAATTGAACTCATGAAATTAATTTATACAAATTTCATTTTAAAATTTGTTTGACCCTGAGCTGTCTTATCCAACTGCAGATATTCATAGAACTTTATATCAAGTTTCAAAGAAACGTTCAAAAAGGAATGTTTATCCACTTTTAATTATGTGTTAATCAGCATGATTTGCATTACTAAGATTGTAATTCTAAACAAATTAAAAGCTATTGTAGTATGTACATTAGCTTTTCATTTGCTTTCATCTTGTTTAAATTCAGTTTGACATACCACAGTTTCCGTCTCTACTCAGGATTTTTTCAGTGTAAAAATTCAAGATTACAAATTGAAATGAGCGAAAGAAATAACTTTTAAAATGTGTGTATACATTACATCAGAATCATAATATAATTAGATAAATAAACTGAATAATATGTTATAAAGCGAATTTATATCAATTTCGATTTCTTTCAAAATAGAGATTCCTTCGCACCTCACAAATCTCACAGAAACTCTCGGTTTGTGATTCGTGAGCTTTATTTTTTTATATTTGGAATTTGGCAGCAATATGATTCACTGTTACGATGCAAATTCTTGCTCACAAATTGGTTATCTAACTAGAAAATTGTATAATTAAAATAAAATGAATATTATTAGATGGAAATGTTGGTTTCCTTTGCGTTTATCTGAATGGTATCGTATATATAAACCTGTTGGAGACTTTTTTTCCCACACATCGAATAGAGACACATAGTCACATAATACAAATAATATGAATACAAGAATATAGTGTAAGATGAAGCTCTACCACATTTCTCTATTACTTAAGTCTGCGAAAGATTTGTTAAAGCATTACAGGATCATACTCTGATGGATCTCGCCGTTCTGTTTCATTTTCTGCCCTCGAAAACACATTATCTTAGTACAATAGATTACTTTTGAAGGAATGGATTATTTGAAAACATTGTAACTTTAAGAATTATTCTCTGACGTTATTACTGAAAAAGCGGTTGAGAGCATAATCTTTGGCTATGCGCTTTAAGCTGTATTAAAACCATTTTGAAATGTAAGGCCTACAAACTGAAACGTAACTTTATCTTATTTCTGTACTATTCATTAGAGTTATATACATTCCCATCAATAGATACTGAATGGCTAAATATTCTGCTTACCCAAATCAGTTATTTTTTTCCTCTCTTCTTTTTCTTAATTTTAATTAGTCCGGAAAGTAAAGCTATAGAGAATTTCACTTCTTCATTAGAAATCTGATTTAGAATTTTGTTTTCGGAGATAAAAGTTTGAATTCTTTATCCCTTTTCTAAACACAAAGATTGAAAAACGTAACATCGAAATTTTGAAAACATTTATACACTAATAGAAGGGAAAAAAAACAGAATATAATGCTTCAGCAAGCATGTAAATATCTCTATCACTTAAGTTTCAGCTATGTTTGTTATAGTATATTCAATCGTATAAGGCGCACTTTTAAAAGAAAATACAAGATGGAAATTTATGGGTACGCGCTGTACGCCAGCTATAAAAATGTTATGTTTAGAAATATGGAAAAAGGGAGCATACGAAAATTAGATTTCTGCGTGTAATTAAATGCTTTTTATTTAAGAGAAATAAAATAGTTTATGTACTTAAAAATTTTCGTTATCGGATTCTGTTTCATTTTCACCTTCACCTCTGATCCATACCTGCATAGACAGATCCAAGTTCCTCATATACGTCTCAAGCTATAACTTCAAGCACATCATCGAATTCTGTTTCAGTTTTGCCGTTACTTTTACTCTGATCCACACATAAATAATCATCTTTCGTTGCATCTAGACCGTCAGATATACCACATGAATTAAACGGGTTTAATTTTATTCCGTGATTTTATTATCTACTGACACACTAGTTATGGACTGGCATGACGTATTTGGTCTCCATTTGTAATTGTTTTTATCACCTTCACTTTTGCTCGAGTATTCCACTAACGTTTAAAATATTCTATCGATGATTTATTGACATATATGTCTAATATCTGAAATAATGGCAATAATCCGCCTGGATAAACTGTCATATCTGTATAACACTCTTTCAACAACATATTTGTGTTATCTGTTAGATGGAGGCTGAGCATGTCCCAAATTATTAGACTTTCTTGATTATCTGAGGCAAAAGGAAGCTTTTGCCAAATATTTCTTATCCACAGTTTCAAAACATTTTTCTCCGCCGATCATTTCTCGTGAATACGGATGAAAACACTTTCGGGAAACTGCACTTCAGCAAAGTCTTTCTTTTCAAGATATCGATGAGCTTTTAATTTCGTACGGTCGGCTAAGCAGGAGATCAGTACGCTGAGGTGAGATTTCTCGTTGGCCTATTGATTTTATGTTAACCGTTAATTTTCTTTCATATCATTGTTTCTTTATCTCCTACTATATCAAAACTACAGGAATGTCATCCATATTTGCAACACGTGATAGTAAATAAATTTTTACATATTTTTAAAAGCTCATCAAAGTTTTATCTCTATATTTTCGAAGCCTTTGAAAAAATGTTATCTCTTTTTCTCGGAGAACTGAATTATTCCGTGAAGTAAATCGAATACACAACCTCAGTTTGCTTTAGAGTTTTCACTTCCATTTGCACTCCATTTTTCTATTTTTAAGGCAAAGAAACGTACGCTGTTTCTTGTTACAATTAATCCATTCTAGTGATGATGGGGATTTTCTACAATGCAGTTTCCAACACTTTCGCCGACGGTAAGCTATTTCATTACTTCTTTATGCAATACACATTTATTCTTTGGCGCAATAATCATTGTAAAATTTCATGCCTCTTCCGCTCGTGTACGAAGCATTCACGAAAACCAAACTGCATGATTTCCATTTTCTTTCGCAAACTGAATGACTTAACATTTGAAACTTGCATTGTGTTTGTTTCGTTCGGCGAAAGCCATTACTACTCCTGAAGAAAGCACTGGCTGAACTACACTTCACTAAAATCAAATGTGATATTGTTAAGTCTTTGATGTTGACATCAGAACCACGGCTTCAAATGACTACAGAAAGAAGAAACATGACTCCTATTTCCGCAAATTCACTTTGGTCGAAAGTGCACTCTTATCCAAATTATGTTCCTTATTTCTCGAAGTCCTAGAATAACATTCTCTTCCACATCCAGAATGAATACAAATCACCTCCTACCTTGCAGAAATATTTTCCCCGATAATCAATTCTCCTGCGCACCACCTTATCGCTTGCCAAACTGCAATGTTTCCGCAATTGACATATTTGCTCGTGTTTCCTAAGGTATGAAATAATCAAGAAAAGCTGTTGCGGAAAATGATGTTTTGGGTATTGCCAAACCACCATGTGTATTTTATTGCTTTCTTTATTTACTAAAGATCTGATGCATTGTAATTAAGCGATATAAGAACTTGATTTATATGCGATTACGTTTTCTTATACAAAATGTTCCAACAATGTACTTATGCGTTGTAATTTCATTTATTCAAAACTCAGTCTAGTTATATTTATAACATTTTCAATAGCAAACGAATGTTTTAAGAAAACAGTTTAAACGTTTTGGGTCAAGATACTTTTCAAAAAAAGTCTAATCCAAGAATTATTTATATCAGAAATTTTATGTAAAAACAAATGGCGCACATTTTTACGTTTGAAATTTACTGGCATATTCCATGACAAATTTAGTAAGAGATTTCAGGTTTTTACCAGCTATGGGAAGTCAAGGATTTCTAGAATAATTTAGAAAGTCAAGGACGAGTTCTGTCTATTGTTAATTGGTATTTTCATTTCCAAAACAGAACGTTGAAAATTAAATTTCGAGAGAAGTCTTTTTAATTTTTTTGGCAAGCTGCATAATGAGTTTATTTCAAAAAAGCTGAAAATAAAAGTATCAGTTTTCTACATTTTACTAATTATTCTTTCCTCCAATACCTAGACTTCATTTCGAAAACTTTCCTTTTGGTTATAATAAATAAATCACAAAACAATTGACTGATGTCAATCGAAATCAGACGGAGATACTTATGTCCAAAATTATTTCATAACAAAGCAAACTTTTTCCTCATAAAATTATGAGTGTCGGAGAAACATATGAAGAGCTAGGCTTCGTAATTTTTACAAAACAAATGACTTTAAATTTAAAAGTACCAAAGCGCAAACATTTACGTTTTTCAAAACACATTTGTACTTGCAAGTCAATGCCTACCACAAACGACCAAGATCCGGTCTGATCTTTTGCAGACAGTGCACAGACATGCGTTTCGAGTACCTTTCATTTTGGTTATTTGCGTATGCCATATAACCTTCTCAAATATTCTCATGCTTGTGACTCAGAATTGAATTATCATTTTAACTGATATTTTTATGTGATGTGTAACAATAATTTTGTTTATTTTTCAGGATGAATATTCAGGCCCACTTTGCGCATACCGACTGTAATTTCAATAGCCAGTTTACAATAACAAGCTTAATAGTAACCGACCGTCGTAGGGAGACGCCCGAGTCTTAAAGGAACGCGAATCTCTATCAAAGTTGCAACTTGTGTAAATGCAATTTTGACTTTTAAATTCTTTTATTTTCCCTTTCTCGTGTCAAAAATTTTTTTCTCTTCAATATTTAGTTTAATAACGTGAAACTTTAATTTAAATTTTTCTTTTCGCAATTTTTACTTTAAAAAGATTTTAAGTTCTTTCATTTTACAAAAGTAATACTGATTTTAAAAACTATAAATATTTCCTTTTGTTTTTTTATTTTAAAGAATTGCTTTTAAATGCTCACTTTATTTATTTTACAGAAATATTATATACTCTTAAAGCTAAACATATTTCTATTTCGTATTTCCATAAATGCCATTTTTTAAAAATATTTTACTCCTTTTTATTAAGGGGTGTTGGAAACCCTATAGCAACAATGTTGAATTGGCCATTTTTGAATTACCTTTTCTGAAAATCTGCTGTTCTTACAGGTTTGAAGGTTTTTACGTAATTAAAGTACATCTATCACCTCGCGCTCTTTCAAGCACGAGGCAGCTTCGTCTATGCACTCGCCATAGTAGGAAAATAATCTCTATCTTTGAAATTTTATCCTCTAATTTATTACACATAACGGTACACAATATACAATAAAACAAATATCACTAGTATAGTATACATTTAATTATATACATAATATAATATTGTTATTTCAATTCATTTCATCGAGAGTCGCGATCAAACTTTTAACTTTTGTTTTTAAACTCTGCAAAATAATTTTCCCTTCTTCAGATATTTTATAGAGATTAAGAATCACTTCAGCATGATGTAAAAAGAACAGCCATTTCTCAGCTTTCGATGGTGGGTCAAACATAACTCTTTTATTATTTTCAAATGTTTCAATAATCGTTTCCCTTGCTCTAAGAATCTCTAAGAATCTCCTATATCTTGATAAAAAAAGAACCTTAATTTCTCATTTCCATATAAAATATTATTCCTCGGTGTCTACTGGCTTTAACGCCTGACATTCGAATCATGTTATTAACAGACATAAAAACAATTATAATTTTCTAAGTTCATATGGTTAATATATAAATTAAGAAGGACTTACTTTTGATCCCGATAGTGAAAATATCGAACGAAGAGCACAACTTGACGCTGTTAACTTTAATCATGAGCACACTGCAGTGGCACGTAACTTGACATGATTACAACACGGTCACTAGGATGATGAACACTGATGATCCCATTTTACCACTCACTGGCTGTTAACTTTTTAGCACATCACGCTTTCACAAATCGGATGAATTTATTCGAACACATGGCCCTAAACGCGCCATTTTCTTTCGTCATAAAAATCTTCTCTCATCGTAGATCCATTCGTGAACTATCACCGAATTTCATTTTATAACTTTCAGTAACTTTTTACAACCATATTTATTTATTATTTTCACTATTTAGTGACTTTGTTTTTCACAATCTTATCCTATCGACTGCGCCGATTTGCACCTCGCGCCGTTTCAACTCCGAGGCGGGTTCGGTCATTTCTCATGCACTCGCTATAATAGGAAAATAATCTCCATCAGCTTTGAAATTTTATCCACTAATTTATTAAACAATACACAATAAAACAAATACCACTACTATACATTTAGCTTAAGTTATCTCTTTGCACACGGCATGACTGCCGGTCCAACCGCAAAAGTCACAAGTCTCGTATTCTTCCCACCAGCTTGCCCCCACTCTATTTTCCGGCGTAACTACGTCCCTTCCTTTAACCGTCTTTCGCCCCTCGCGGATAAAATGTTCTGGAAATGTTTTTCGCTAAGGGAAGGAACATCACAATACCTAGCTGAACATCCTGAAACGAGCTTTTTTATCATTTTAAATTTTAGAGTATTTTACAGTATATTTTGTTACGCATAGTAAAATTTAGCACTGATTATAATCAAAAGCTCATTTCGGCAAATATTTGGAAGCGTAGTAAATAAGGTATAAAAATTTCAGATACCTGTGAGCAGCAGTTCTTGAGAACAGGTACTACATCGAGTATAAAAAATAACGTTCGGGGGAAAAACGCGATTTTATGTAAAAATTCTCAATTATCAAAGTATTCAATGACAAATTAAAGCTAGATTTTGTACAGTCCTAATTTTCATAGAGATTAAAGAACGGTGTTTTAAGAAAGCTAAAATTGTAGAGAATTTGAAAATGCAAATATCAGAAATCCTCATTTTATGAAATGTTTTGGCTTTCAACACCCCTTCAACTATTCTATTCTTTAAAGTCCTTTCTCTTTTTTTCTATTCTGCTAAAACTTGATATATAAATTTAATTCTTTGTCTTTTAATTTTTAATTTTATATCTCTGGTCGCATTTCTCTTTAACGATTAACATTTTGCATTTGGCTTATTATTATTATATTAAAATTATGCGAAATGAACAAACAGTAAATAATGAGATGCTCAATTAAAAACAAATACAGATTTAATGATAAAAGGGAAATTTTTAATGTCATTACAAACAAGATTTCAAGGGGTTCAAGAGGCCGTTGCCTAAAAAAAAAAGAAAATAATTCGTCGTTTCCGGAAGAAATGAAACTTTAAAAAATATTTTCGTTGTCACAAAAATCAAACTTTTTGAAACATTACGTTATTCAAACTCTTACGTCACTTCCGAGTGTCACGTTATCTAAGATGGCATAGTCACCAAGCCTCTGGCATCTCCTGAGGGCGGTTGGTTACTACACCTGTACCAACGATAGTGAACTTCCGGTGATATCCTTCTGTCTGTACCTGAATGAAACTGGCTCTATTTGACGGCACACTAGCGAAACACTAAAAAGTCATGATTTAAACGACGATGATTTGAATAATTTAACTGGAATTTTGAGGACGACAATTTAGATTAACTGCTGATGATTTTTTATTTAGGTGATCGTGAGTATATGGTTTAGTGATGAAGAGTATGAATAATTGAGTAGGATGATAATAAAACTTTAGGTGATCGGGCTTTGTATCTAGGTGAAGTTCTTTTGTTCTGACGACGACTTCAATGATGATGATGAAGATGATACATAGGATGGTTTAGAATGACTGATGTGATTTGGGTGATGATGGTTTATCTTATTCTGACGATGATCATGGTGACGCGATATACATGATGGTTAAAATGACGATGTGTATTAAGTGATAATAAATATTTAGATGAATTTGATGGTGACATAGTTTTGACTGATGACGATTTTATACATGATGTGAGAGTGATTTATATAATAATTTAGAGGAGTTAGACAATGAAGACGATGATTAAATGAGGACGAAGAAGATGATGATTTGGTTGATATTGCTTTCTATTTAGATGATCTGGAAGATTATGATTTATCTATCTCGACGATGATAATGGTGATGATGACATATACGACGGTTTAAACTGAAGGTATGATTTCGATGATGATGATTATTTAAATGATGGTTTTGAATTATCTGGTGATAATTTTATAGTTCCTTTCTTGGTTATTCAGATAACAATTTTGATGGTGAATTAGAAGGTTGAGGTGATGAAGACGATGATCAAATGAGAATCATATTGTTGATGGTGGTGATTTAGATGATACTGCTTTTTATTTAGTTGATTTGAGCTATGATGATTTATCTTAATTTGGCGATATTTTCAATGACGATGATGATGATAATATATATATGATGGTTTAACATGAAGATGTGTTTTGGGTAGTTATGCTTAGTTAGATGTCTTAGATTAGCAGATGAAGTTGATTAGATTTAGAAGTAAATTTATATAGATGATGATTTTAATGAGTTAGATATTGATTTAGATGAAGGTATATTAATTTGATAATGATTATTTAAACAATAAGAGGGTCGTCCGAAAAATTACTTTGCCGTAAACCATAAAAAACAAAGTCTTATTACCTGGAAAAACTTATTGCAAAAGATACAGCTATATTTCTGCTACTTCTCAGCATAAGAAACATCGGAACTATACCAATTGTCATAGCGTCAGTTACCTATTTCCATTAGAGTGTCATAGAAGTCTGTCGCCTGGGAAGAAAGGCAGCCCGTCACATTTGTCTGCAACATTTCACCTGTAGGAAAGTGTGCCCAGACAAGAACGTCTTCAGGTGCAATAACACGTGGAAGTATTTAACAGCAAGATCGAAGCCACAGAATGGATGGTCAGACATCTCCCAGCGAAACGTCTGCAACATATATTTTGTGGAATTCCCGTATGCGTCCGATGTTGTCGTAGGACACCACAACACCAGCACTGAGCATCCCAAACCATTTGTTTTGAATGGCTCTTCAGATGTTCTCTAGTAAAGCGCAATAAAGATCAGCTTTCACCGGAGCACCACTCGCCAATACGTCAATGAGCAGAATGCCTTTACTATCCCAGAATACCGTGGACTTCAATTTCCGTGCATAGACTGAGGATCGTCCGGCGCGTGGATCCCTGTGACGCCAATCAATCGTGAGTTGCTGTTTTCTGTGGTGAAGTGAGCTACCCACATCTCATCACCTGTAACGATTCTGTTAAATTGCGTTCAATAAACTGATTTATGTATCTGCTGCCTCTAGTTCTTTGTGTTTAAGTTTTGAGTATTCGAAATGGAACTCAAATACAATCAATCATATATATAGATTACATATCAATTCATATACTTGAATTAAATACATATTTACTTACCGGCCCGAAACTTTCTTAACATGTTGAGCGCGGCGCCGGTCTCTGGGGACCGACAGTGAACTTTCCGTGTGGCCGGCGTCGGTCCCTGGGAACCGACACTGGAATTTTCGTTTGCCTGGCGTCGTTCCACGGAACCGACAGTATAAGTTAAAAAATAAATATAGTCTCAATGAAATGTGATCAAATTTAGCATTAATGAAATGTATTGAAACATTCTAAACAAAAATACGGCTTAGCTTTAAGGCTTAGCTCGCTGCCGGCTGAACGGAAAGGACAGCAAATTCGGCGCCGAACTCAGCGTGTTAATTAGAAAGCCACCGCTCGGCCTTAAAAACGCACAGCAGTTTGGTTTAAATAACCATTGATAACACTATTCTATAACGTTCTTTCTATAACGTTCTATAACGTATTATTCTATAACGTTCTTTGTACGTTAAAGTACATATATGACAAGAGTGTGTAAGGAAACTGATATAACAAATTTTTTTAATATTTTTCATATAATAAGGATAATTTCAAACTGTAAACACAATTCTAAAAATCCATGACATTATCGAATTGAGACCTGTTTCGATGTCAGATATATCTCGTAATGAAATCTGAAATTTTTTGAAATTTAACAACTAATTTTTCGAGGTATTTGACAGTCCAATCTGTATAAGTTTCATTTATTTGTTTAAATGTTTGTAAAGTGTTATCACAGATTTTCATAAAAAAAGGGTGTGAGAGATAAATAATAAAATTAATAGATAGAAATGGCGGGAATATTATGCATTTGTTCAGAAACATAAACGTAGTATTTGTGAGATTTCTCGCACAGCCAAGTTATAATTGTTTTGTTAAATTCTTTTTTTTTCATGTTTAATTCTTTTAAATTAATTTCTCAAAGTTTGTCATAATTTATGTGACTCAACTAGGTAGGAAAAATTGATTCGGAATGTAAAAGAAATATATGTATTCTGTAACATTATTTTTTGTAAAGTTTAATTTTTTTTAATTAACAAGGTCTGTAACCAATGTTTGCACTTATTTAATGCACGGAGTTCCAAGCAATTTCACTCATCATCCTACAAACTGCAATAAACACAAAAACAATACTCTGAAAATGAAATATTCTAACAAGGATTGTAAAGCCAAAGGCATATAATTAGTCTCCTCTGTATGCTCAGATCATTCAATATGATTTCTCTCACAGCTTAGAGATTTTCAGATGAGTTACTCACGTTCGTTTTTAATGGTAATCAAAATAATGTAAAACTGCAATTAAAAAGATTAAAATTTCGACAAATTGACTAAATGAAAAATATATTCGCTGGTCGTTTAAAATTGCTTCAACGGTACCTAGTTCCAAATTGCAAGACGGCTATTCCACACACGGATAATCGAGAATTAGTATAACATTCTACAGCAAAATAATGCAAATTCCTGGTTTTTTCATATAATGCATTCATGCTGTCAGATTTCTTATGTCTAATCTTATAATATTATTGTAAAATTACTGCCGGTAGAAATCATTCCTTGAAAATGAAGGCCCCTTGCCACCTTCTTGATGCCTAATTTCAAATGGATAATTCAAACGTGGCCAAAGGAGAAATATTAAAATTTTCAAAAATTCGTATTTACGGTTTTTTAATACCTAGATTTACCACTGCTAACTAATATTATGATATAATAATATATTAATAATTAGTCAAATGAAATTTATGTGGCTTCGTGTCACTTGGTATTATTAACGCTGTGTTTGAGCAAAAACAGAATATTGTTTATTAAGCTATAATAAACATCCTACAGTAACATTTAGTTATTGTACATTGTTTTTTATCAGCACTTACGAGCTGAAGTTTCGTCTTATTAAACTATCCATATTGGTGTTTTTCATGCTCCTATATTGTTTTTGTATATAAATAATGGAAATTACAATTGGGATGATCAGTTCCATAAAACTCTCAGTATTCTGCAATCCTAACCACATGACCAATGGTGCCCCAAACATACAAGAAACAAACAGGTATTTACAAGTAGGAATGATTTTCGAAACGTTTGCTTGAACAAAACTCAAAACAAAATAAAACAAAAGGGTCGAATCAAAATGTTAATGTTTCATAAAAATGTGCAGGATAATGTTAGATGTAAAGCCTGTTTTCGTTTCCCTGGCAGACGTACTAGGAAGTTTCATAAATGAAAGTTTTCTCTTTTGGTGGGATAGTGGCTGTGACCTATACATCGAGCATTCATTGCTGGACAGTACGTGTATAATTACAGATAGATAGAGATAAGTAATTAATAGAGTATTTGACATATATAAACTCATCATTCAGATCTTCGAAAGTGTTCAAATAGTAAA
Organism: Stegodyphus dumicola; assembly: GCF_044657685.1. Lineage (NCBI taxonomy): Eukaryota > Metazoa > Arthropoda > Arachnida > Araneae > Eresidae > Stegodyphus > Stegodyphus dumicola. Next base: position 9,997,068 of record NC_140772.1, on the reverse strand, counting down.
AACACGATACCGTATGCTTTCACCACTTCACTTATGATGTATACTATGCCCATATGAGGTACTTCTCCCTGTTAGAGTTAACTAAATCTTAGCTATTGAAATATAGCATTTTCGAATTCTTTCCATTTGAATTTAACATGAATAATTTTACTCTGATCTCTCTCTTTCTTTTCTGTTTGTTTCTTACTTCTAGCCATTTATATCCAGTTCTATATCTTCTACTTGTGCCTCTGATATTTAATGTAACGGCATTTTGCTTTAGAGTAAATAGATTTAAAATAATTAAAAATTACATTCCTATTTTCAAAATACTTTTATTAATATTTCAAGGTAAACATTTTGATATTCGTTAAATGGAACTCGAACCTAAAATTTAATTTTTATTAAATCTTTAATCTATTTCCAGCACTATGCATAAAAACGCCCTTTCTTGTTAAAATAACGAAACTGATTTCAGGTTTACTAGTAATGAATCAAATTGCAAATTGCTTAGATGACATTTTTCAGCTCTCAGAATACATTCCATTTAACTATGCAGTAAATCGAATGATTGTTTGCAGTTAACAATATGTAAAAAGCTGTTTGGGCCCGGTCGAGAAACAGGTGGTTTACATCTGGAGGAAACGAATGTTTGACAATGTCTATATACTATATATAAACTAATAATTAGAAACTTCCGCGTAATGCCCTTATGAAATAATTCACTGTATATTAGAAAAGTACGAGAAACAGACGCATATTTTTTCGAATGAAAAAAATCGAAAAATTATGTGCTCACTAAAATCAAAAGTCTCAGGCGAACAACAAATAAGGTCTTGTAAGGCCTTATGTGTTGTTCCTTATAAGTTATGTGAATTTCCTTATAAGGCCTACTAAAATATACACACTTTTTGCTGCTGATCATTTAAATTTATTTCTTCGAATTGCTTTTTCAAACTTGAATACCCGATTCCTAAAAGAAAGTTGCTGATTTTGAAATTACGTATACTGCACAATTTTGGTCGTGCGTTTATGAATTTTTTCTAATTTTATTTCTTTATTAGCGGAAGTACCCGATGTCAATTAAGTTAGATTGAAAGCAATATATCTAACAACAGAGAGAACGATACCGTTGTAATCCTTCTCTAACGATATAAAAAAATACGATTCATAGTTATACATTTTTCAGTCTGGTGCGATATGCAACCCCACATAAAAAATTTCGATAGAAAAATATAATTCTCTCATTGTATCAGAAGCAATGTCACTCAGCTTTTAGTGATTTTCGTCTTTCTAATCAAATGGCCATAACAGCTCAAGTTCCATCCAATATTTCACCTATATTCAACTTTAGTCGATCCAAAGTCGCAAAATATTTATCATAATTGATCAGAAATCAATAACGCAAACAAACAAACAAACACACAAACAGACATTCTTCTTTATATATATAGGTTATGTAAAATTTACAAATTTTTTTATTAACAAAATGTACGAGTTGCAAGCGAGCAGTAGCAACACATTTCGAAATAAAACAATTCTATCTCCAACGCCCGAGACTGCTACCACTAGGAAAAATGAGTGCGAAAATTAGAACTTTCAGAATTTTTAATTAGTATTTTGGCTCATGAAAGTGGTTAAGATGAGAATAGTCGAAATGGCTTCCCTCGAATTTTCGGAATCGGGAATAACGTATTTAATATTTGGGAAAGCTATTTTTATTTCATCTTTTATCTATTTTCGTATTTTAACAAACTCTAGGATTTGAAACAGAGCAATGGTAACAACTTTCGAAATAAAGCAGATTTTCGTCTCCAGCTTGCGAGACTGTTGCCACTCGGAAAATGAGAAAGAAAATTATCGTTTTTCCGAGTTTTTAATTTATAGCTCTGATTTTAGCTACTTTTTTTTTTTTTTTTTTTTTTTTTTTTTTTTGAGAAAAGTGACGTCGACCTATTCCGGGACCGATAAAAGAATTGTAGAAAGTTTGGTGGTGATAGCTATAGTAGTGACCGAGTTATGAGAGGACAAACACACAAACTTTCTTCTTTATATACTATATAGATAACAAGTATGAAACTTTCCCAAATGTAAGTATACGAACCGCGAGACTGTATTAAAATTTGGATTTACTTATTTGTCAAAAAAGAATTTTTTTAAATATTTGACATCGCCAAAACATGAATATTTTCGTGATTTAAAAACATTTCGATAACTGGAAGTATATTACTACAAGCAACGATTGCAAAAATAAAGGTCGTGTAGGGACTTTTAAGCCGGATAAAGGATGTTGGTGTACATATACGTGAGCATATACATATACGGTTGGTACAGCTAACCTGCAATATAAAGAGAGAAGCAAGCCTACTCTTTAGAAAAATTTCAATATTCTTCGGCTAATCGTTTTTGAGTTATGCGAGATACATACACACATATAATATATCTACATACATACAGAGAACACGAAAAAATCCCTTTTGAATGCATTATAAAATATACTATGAAAAGGAAGAAGTCTTTATTCTGTCCGTATGAGATGTCGCACAATAATAATCCAAATGGATTCAGATATGGACAAAATGGATATTTCCACTGAAATGTGATACTTGAAAATTTTCGTGATTATAATACTTCCTTTATATTGTTGCGTGCGTACGGGTTCGTTATGAAATGAATGCACAAGTCCGATGAAAAATGAACAAAAATTTATTATTATCACAACAAAAATGCTTAAATTTTCTCAAATTATCATGCAGTATTACAATATCTCGCAGTAGTTATCTTTTAACTACTCAAATGTCCAATAGAACGTAATTCAAAACAGCTAAAGAACGCTAATCCGCGAATTCGCTACAACCAACAACAGTAGTTTTCTAAACAACAACAAACTAAACAACTACTACAAACTGAGATGTTTTCCTCCTTTTATAAGATTTTAAAATCACGCGCTAGAATTTTCCAGCACTTTCTCGAAATCAAAAGGTAAAGAAGATAAAGATAAAAAAAAGAGATATTTATTTATTTAACGCACGCGCTCTTATATATTTAATTTTTTTTTGGCTTAGCTTTCTTTTAATATTCGTCACGCGCTGCACTGCGCGAGAAATAAAACCATTTAATTTATAACTGAATTAACATTAGCTTTTTAAATACCAAATTCGTAACACTGCCCCCTTCCCAAGGACTGCACGTCCCGGGCAGTACAATCCCTGGACAGGAAGCTAAACTTACAACTGTGGCATAAATGCAACTGAAGCATAAACATTACATTACAATATCAAACAATATAAACAATAAATGCAATAACTAGCTTAAACAAATCAAATGCTATCAAATACTAAATACAAAACAAATACTAAATACAAATCAAATACTAAATACAAATCAAATACTAAATACAAATCAAATACTAAATACAAATCAAATCAAATACACATTTATAAACAAAAAGGACCATGGTCTGATACTATTTACAATTATTTACATTACGTACTATGGCCATAGTAATGAGCTAACGTGTCGTAAGAGTTCGAAGACTCACGGATCCGAACCACGACGTCATTCGTGTTCAGCACTGTATATGGACCATCCGAAGGTGACTGTAATTTAGGGCTCAGTCATTTTCGTTGAATTGGGTTCCAAAACCACACCTTGTCTCCTTTGTTGGATCTCTGTCTAGTAGCTCTTGTGTCGCATCTGGTCTTCACTTTCTCCGTCGCCAAGTACACTCGCTTTCGTGCGGAACGGTGCATTACTTCAAAACGGGCCTTGACATCTTGGATGTGTTCCTCAGGCGATGAAGGCGCATCCGTACGGCGATGAAACAGGCGGTCACAAGGCAGACGAAGGTCTCGACCGAAGAGCATCTGAGATGGAGAATAGCTGGTAGTCTGGTGTTTCTTTTCGACCCTAGCATGATTTCGGCTGTTTCTCGAGCTGGTTCTTTCGGACAAAGCGTCGGCATTTCCAGGTGAGGATCCCTTCTTAGGATGGATAGTCATGTCTTCAGATCCTGAAAGCAGTTTGTTGTTTTTCAAGTCTAAGGAAAAATTGTATTTCCTTAAAAAGTCCAATCCGAGTATGCATGGATCTGTAATATCCGCCACATATGCTGTGTGATGGTAGGCGGCACTTCCAAACGTGATGTTTACGTTTAACTTCCCAGTTATGTCGATCTTGTCACCAGACGCAGTCTGAAGGGTAACACAGGATGGCGTCCAAATAAGTTTATCTTTAAACTGTTCAGCTAAATCTTTCCTAATGATGGTAACATTAGCTCCTGTGTCAATGATCATACTGCAAGGAACTCCATCGATATTCCCATTGATGGACAGTCCGTTATTGTTGCCACTCACTGTATAAATTTTAAGAGCTTTAAAACAAGGTTTTTCACTATCTGGCAACCTCCGTTCCTCGATATGGTCACTAATTTGTTTACTGCGTTGTTGCTGGGAAATGGTCTTATTTTCCGTACCTCGGGGTGTTCTGCAGTTTCTTCGTATGTGGCCTTCAACTCTGCAGTTCCAGCACTTAAGAATTAGTTTCTTTTCACTTCTGTTCCGTCTCAAGCCACTGACTTGTCTGGTAAAATCATCTGCTTTATATTCCGTACCCTGGGGTGTTCTGCAATTCCGTCTTAGGTGACCTTCACTACCACATCTCCAACACCTTAGAGCTACTTTCTTCTCGCTCCTACTCCGTATCAAATCTTCGACTTGTCTGGCTAAATCATCTAAACGAGCCATCAGTTGATCCACTGGCTCATGGACTCGCACAGCTCTAACTGGGTAGCGATCTCTACTAGTTGCTTGCTGGGCTGCCTCGAACTTCATGGCGTACAACAGAGCGCTTTTCATGTCCTTTACATCCGCCATTCGAAGAGCTTTCTGTATTTCAGCATCTCGGATGCCGTCGATAAAGTATTGTAAGGACAGGATCTCCCTCGTTTCTGTCGGGCATTCCGAAAAGGCGAGATGGGACAGCCTTTCAACATCCGCGGCGAGCTCCTGAAGTGTTTCGGTAGGCTTCTGTTGAAGAGATTTTAATTGGAGCCTGCTGTAGTCTTTTAAACATTTATCGCCGAAGCGCAGCTCCAAAGCGCCGGATAGAGCTTCGAAATCTAGCCTTTGATTTTCGGGAAGCGTCTGCAGGATATCCGCTGCGTCTGCTCTCAGAGAAGCGGCGAGATGACAGGCCTTAGCTTGGGAATCCCATCCATTCGCATCCGCAAAGATAGAAAATTGTGTCCTATACACCTGCCAGGAGGTCTTCCCATCATATGTAGATAGTTTCAGAACGGAACGAGCAGGCATCGATAAAAATTTAAAACCTTCAGAATTGTTTCCTACCGTCGCTATGCACTTCTTTAGGCTGTCAACTTCTTTGGCGACGGCAGCAGAAACCCTATCATCAATTTGTTGTTCGACGGCAGAAACTCTCTCTTCTATATGTTCTTTTACAGAAGAAATTCTTTCTTCTACTTGTTCTTTTACCGAAGAAACTCTTTCTTCTATTTGTCCAACTTTAGTTTCAACCGCGTCTATTCTGCCTTCCATAGCCTCAAATTTATTTTCTATTACGCAGGTAATTTCTCTTTTCATTTCGTCCTGACCTGCTTTCATCTCGTCTTTAAGGGATTTCATCTCTTCCTTAACGCATTCCTGGCCCAATTTCATTTCTTCCTTAACGGATATTTGACCAGCATCCATTTTCTCTTGTACAGCTTTTATATCTTCCTTAACGGAGTTGACGGCTCCTTCCATCTTTTCTTGGAAAGCAGCAAATGCAGTCATCATTTGCCTGAATTGTTCTTCCATCGCTCTTGTTATTGGCATTCAAATCCCACTTCTGACACCAAAAATTGTTGCGTGCGTACGGGTTCGTTATGAAATGAATGCACAAGTCCGATGAAAAATGAACAAAAATTTATTATTATCACAACAAAAATGCTTAAATTTTCTCAAATTATCATGCAGTATTACAATATCTCGCAGTAGGTATCTTTTAACTACTCAAATGTCCAATAGAACGTAATTCAAAACAGCTAAAGAACGCTAATCCGCGAATTCGCTACAATCAACAACAGTAGTTTTCTAAACAACAACAAATTAAACAACTACTACAAACTGAGATGTTTTCCTCCTTTTATAAGATTTTAAAATCACGCGCTAGAATTTTCCAGCACTTTCTCGAAATCAAAAAGAGATATTTATTTATTTAACGCACGCGCTCTTGTATTTTTAATTTTTTTTTTTTTTGGCTTAGCTTTCTTTTAATATTCGTCACGCGCTGCACTTCGCGAGAAATAAAACCATTTAATTTATAATTGAACTAACATTAGCTTTTTAAATACCAAATTCGTAACACTATTGTAAAATGCAGTAATAAAATATTACCTAAATGGAAATCTTAAAAAGATGAGAATTAGTACCAGAATTCCACAGCTATACGTTTAAGAAGTGGTCGTAAAAAAAAGTGGTTCGCTGAGAACTTCGTTCTAAAAGTTCAAGCAATAACTAAAACATTTTCGAATAAATTGTGTGTGAAAACTGTATGTCCCGTCGTTCAAAAGTAGTGGAATGTAAATTCACTTGATATTCCCTCAACCTCAGAGTCCCAAGAAACCTCAGAGTCATAATGTTGACCGAAACTACTTTATTGGCTTTCAAACATTAAGTTGGCTGAGGAACGGCGAAGAACTCTTTGAAACCTCCGACTTCAGTAGCGGCTCACCAAGTAAACTCAAGAGAACCTCTGCTTAGTTGAAACTCACCGCAACTTAAAAGCTCTAAACCCGAGCTTTACGATCCTAACAAATTTGTGTCTGCGCCTCTCCTCGGTACAAAGAGAGAAATACAATTTGCGTAACATAGAACTAAAATATTTAATCCTTTGCGGCGCATTGTACGTTAAAGTCGGAATTTCAGCAAGAAACGTTGTATTCAGTCTATTTAGTCCTAAATAAGTATACAGATAAAATGTTGTAAAAATTGCACTTACCGTTTTAATTCTGTGGGTGTTCCATGAGGTGGAACACTGCGCCGCCAGAGCTTTTAAAAGTGCGACTAAGCGAGCATTGCAGTGAAGCACGAAAATGAGTAGAAGCGTTTGCATAAGAATGAAAAAACTCTGTATTATGGCTGTATACATGGTTTCCTGGATATACACAATATTCTTGAATATATACGGATAAATGAGGTACATATCTATATACACAAGTCCTATATACAAAAATGTTTATAAATTTTCCTATTTCTTAGCTTCGTGAAATTGTTCAAAGCAAGTCACACCTTTTTGATGGAAGCACAAACCAACTAAGATTAAAATAATTAACTACGATTAATATTAACAAAAAAGAAAAATAAGCTTATAATATATAGATACACGAAAAATATCTACACAATTATTGAAAATAAACGGGAATGAGACTAAAATGACAGCAAAAAATTCGCGTAGGTCTAAGTAAAGATGAGTCAAGCTACTAATGAAATTCCCGCCTAAAAACTACCCCCAAAAATTTCGAGATGCCAATATTAATGCTTTCATAACACAAAAACCACCTCGCCCCTCAATGCTGCTTTGTTTGAATTCATTCCCTCCCCCCCAAAAAAATAAAAAAAATCAACGGAAACAGAAAAGGAAAACAACGGATGTTCTCTCCTAAGAGCACAGATGTTCTGATTAGTAAGAGCATGAGATTGCTAAAGGCGCAGTGTTCCCGCTAATGGAACACCTGGTTTTATTCAATGATTCTGCGTATGATTTTTGTATGAAAGATTAAAAAAATAATTTGGAGTACAGCCAGCAAAATTATGCCTATTTTTTCTCCAAATAAAATTTTTATATCATTAAAAAAATAGAGAAAATTACTTGAAAAAAATGGATTTTAATAACACATAATAAATTAAAGTTATGTGTCTCCTTGTGATATGCTGCTATCTACGGTTTAAAAAGAAGAGTTCAAAGTATATTATAAAAGCATTTTTATCTATTTACGGTTGAATTTAGAGGCTTTCGAAGCGATTCAATTTGGGTGTTCCATGTAGTGGCACACTGAGACACAAAAGCTTAACCGTATTTTAGAATCATTTATAAAAATATATAAATGTAAAGTTAAATATAAAATATTCGTTTCAAAGCGATCGTTGGCGATTCCATATCTCTTTAGTCTTCCGTTGCATCTTAGAGAGACATTGTGAAAAACCTATATTTACTTATTTTCTCAGAAACATCGGTCATCTTAGGATGGTAATCGACAAGAGGATTTATTGTACCTATATTTTCTTTTTGTAAAATTCTGCGTTTACATTTTCTAGATCTAAATTTAAATTTGATCTTTCTCAAAAAAATAGTGTGAAAATGAATGCATTTCCGTTAATAATCTATTCCGTTAATAACTCTATCTGGCTGCAGTGGTCCAGAGGTAAAGTCGTTGAACGCTGGTAGCTAGACCCAGCACAAAAACACGCTGCTTGAGAATTTTGTGGTTTTTCTAATGTGTAATGTGCGTACGAAACTTTTCCTGAGATAGTCCTCCCCAAACGCTTCCCTCCCCTTAGGAAAAGGGCCCTAACGTGCTCTTCCAATAATCCAATAAATATAAATACGTACTGAAATATTACGTAGTTTATCCTGACTGTTGTCATCACAACTAACGAATCGCAACATGCAAAGGATACTTATATAAAAGGATTACTTTGAAGTCTTAATTTTATTCAAAGAACATAATATTAGAAATTTGAGACATGCATAAAACTTTTAAATACATTTAATCTAAAGTAAATGCTCCTTTTCCCTTTTTTAATTTTTTAAAAATATATTGGTCATGAAGAACTGCCAATACAACTTTATGAAATGACTTAATTAAATAATAACGTTTAATAGTTAAGTAAATAAATTTAAAATTCTCTTAAAATAAAAAATAAAAAACTGCGTAGTACTCCCAAAGGTATCATTAATTTTCTACTTCCTTTCAACTTTTCAATGCAAGAGTTCCTTCTTGGATTTTTAGCAAAAAATTATTAATGAAAGGAAATATATGAAATATAGAGGTAAAAATATTCCTCATTCTTGCTCGCACCTAGAATTCATTACTCGAATACGCACCAGCACCTTTTAAAAGTAGAAAAGATATATCTGCAGAATAATCGTCATGCGATTATTTTATTTACTCTCTTTTATAGGAATATATTTTCCACGACGATATTTTTAAACTGCGAAGTTTTGGAACAGCTTTCTGTTCTTCGTCGATGTTTTGTACCACGATTGTTTTCTTCGATGATGTTTTAGACTTGCGATATGTTTTCCTGCCTTCTTTTCTGCCACATGTTTTCTACAACGAAGTTTCCGTCTTACGTTGTTTTCTCCGCTACGTTTTCGTCCGCGATGTCTTCGTCGGACCTCCTAGAATTTACTCGCAAGCAAGCGAAGTAATCGTTCCATTTAGACTCTTGTCCTTCGACAAAATAATACCTGGCCCATTATGGATTTATGCAAATGTACAGAGATGTATAAGATTATGGGGTTCATTTAGAAATGACTTTTCAGTCCACTTTCATATTAGTTTGATTACCATTAAAAACGAACATGAGAAAGGTGTCTAAGAATTTGCGTCTTATAATTAGGAATTTTTGAATAAGATTACAATCAATTTTTTTTTTCTTATGGTTGGCACTTGCCTATGTCGGCATCGTCCTGCCCTAAGGCCAGATCGGTAGTCTCTTTATCATGGAGGCGCCTAGTAGGCGGGCCATCATTGCCTCCTATGAAGGGACAGACAATTTTACATCCATGCCTTCTCCGGGATTCGAACCTTAGCCCTTCGGTATCGCACTCAGTTTTCCCTAACCACCATAACGCTAAAAAAGGCTTGCAGCTACAGATTTGATTTTATTCTTGACTTATCATTATAGTCGTTAGAATATTTTATTCTCACAATTAAATATTGTTTTTTTTTTTTTTTTTTTTTTTTTTTTTTTTTTTTTTTTTTAGCTTGTACAACGATGATTCAAATTTTAGTGTTTTTCCAGCATCAAAGCGGTGCGCACATTGATTACAGACATGTTGTTTAAAAAAATAAAATTTACGAAAAAAAAATGCAGATCAATTTTTTAACAGTGGGAATCAATTTTTCGTAACTATTTCAGTAGTGTCAGTTAGGTCAGACTTGTAGAGATTAATATTAAAATATTAAAACTGACACTCGGTCTTTCAGAAAGCTTCATAAGTACTTTCTCTCTTTCCATAACAATGTATGTTATTGTCGTTATGATTGATCAATACCAGTATTGATCACCGATAATTTTTAAGAAAATCTGTGATAACTCCTTTACCGACTTTTAAACAAAGGAATGAAGCTTATACAGGGTGAGCTGTCAAGTACTTCAGAAACTGTGTTCTTAAACGTTTAAAAATATTTCATATCTTTTAATGAAATACATCTGACACTGAAGCATGTCTCCATTCGATGATGCCACCGATGCTTGAAATTATATTCACAGTTTCAGCATGTTTATAATAAAAATTGTAACCAATGTGCTACTCACTAGTTTTCTGATATACTCCTGCGCTTTATGTACTTTAAAATTACAAACGGCTACAACTGTGTCTCTGTTCACCTTGTTTATTTAATCAAACTACTTTGTCTTTAACTGACAGAGTGTTGGCTTTATAGTAATATATAATTCTCACACTTCAGCTGCTTTGTTTTGTGTTTAAAATGTTTCTTCAGTTTTATTTGGACCGTAAACGCTTCAAGAAAGTAATTCAGAAATCTGATTTAGAATGTGCGTGTTGATGATTGACTGATTCAGATGCTTGATTATTTTCTGATTAGATCTCATTTGCGTCTGCAAGAAGTGCCAATAATTAGGTAATAAATCTATGCAGAATTTTCGTCAGAACTCGTTGGTATGCAAGTAAATAAAATGCTTACACAAATGAATAAAATACTCCTCATATTACCATTTCGACGTTTCATATACAGATAATTTGACTAAAACCTGATAATAATTTATATTTTCTCTCTCATTGTAATGTTTCTTTATACTTTTATAAACGTTCTTCCAAATAAATGTTTCCACAAAATTATTACAATAGGTTCTCAAGCATTACCCTCTTAACCTTCTAAAACCGGGCCGAAATTTTCATATTATAGCTTTCAGACCAGCGCGATCCGAAACAGTTTTGCCACCTCTTTGACATTTTCCTAATGAGAAAAGTCGTTAGTTCCCCTCCATGGATGAAGTAAAATTTACATGTTTGTCGGACGCCTACGTCCCATAGTAGAGGAGTTGCTAGATTTGCAATATTTTCGATGATTATTTTGCTTTCATATTTAAATGAAATGTTATTTTGCTTTCATATTTAAATGAAAGCAAAATTCTAAATAAATAGTGCATAAATAAATGTGCAGTACTGGATGCATATCCAGTGCACACTTTATTTAGAACAAAATGTATGCAATGTTTATATTTCACTCATTATTTCTAATCAATCTTTAAATAATTTGTGAATTTTTTAACTTTGTTTTCACTCTTCATTTATATTCGCGTATTTTCGTATTAGAAATTAGAAAGCGAGAACAAAATTTAACAAAATATAGTAAATACAGACTAGATCTGTAAGTCTGCAGGCCGGAATGCGATTTTTAATAACATATTTTCATTAATAAAATAATGGTAATGACTAATTTAATGAAATAATAATAATAATATTTATTACCATTAGATGATTAGAATGAGATTCAATACAATTAGATTTTGAGATGAACTTACAGCAATAATAAAGCTTTACATAACAATAACAGAGATTTAAATCTGCTTTTTTCGATAATTTTATTATTATAATATAAAAATCAAAATCCGAGATACATTGGTTGCGTTTAATAATTAATTTTAACAAATATTACATTGGACTATCAGGCAAAGAAGGTATATCTTTAACGAGAATTTTTCTTTGTAAAATTGGCTTTTGTTTATGTTAGCCGAGAAAAAAATTCGTGACTTATACATGCAATCATCAAAAGAATTTTGAGAACAGTTTTAAATGTTCATGAAGAATTAATTATACGTCAATTTCTTTCCATAGGTAGAAATTTCGTCTAAAACTATCGTTATATCCAAAAGTTGAAGTCTATTTCATTTTCAACGAATATTCTATTTGCACATAATATATTTTCTAATTTATTTTAGAAAGAGTAATCTTTCACGTTTTCAAAAGAATAAGGAAATATTGGGTGTTGATACCATGTAGTAAATTTGTTTTTTATATTTCTTCCAGTAATGAAAACGATTACCCTGCAATATTTTCAAAGCAAAATTAAGAAAACCGTTTACGCCAAATTTTGCATAAAGTATCTTCTCGAGTATATTTTTATTTAAAGTGTGGAATTTTCTCTTTGAAAATATCAAAAATCATGAAGAGCAAAATTAATTCATGAGAAATAACTTTGAAATGCAATAATTCCATTGTAATATGACATAGTGGATAAAAGTGCAATACAGTTTATTTATTCACAAATAATCCCCCTCATATGCGTAATTTATGTACTGTCGATTGAGAAATATAGGTTAGTAAATTAAACCGGTTAATTCAATACTTTTCCTTTATCAATATTTTTACCTGCTCTTCAGTAAAGCGGTAAAGGTGGCTGAACACTTATAGCTCGCTTGGATTTGAATCCCGGATAAATAGTTGGATTCATGGTTTTTGTGTAACGTAAATGCAAGCCAGCTTCTCTTAGAAAGTCCTCCGCGAAGACATAACTCCCCTTATACAGGTAATCGTTGGGTGCTTTGATGTAATTCAGTAAGCGAACAAATTAATCCAATCAATACCGAAGAACGGGTTGATTACATGTGGAGTTTTCCACCAGGAATGTAAATGCGAGCAATTTTCTCTTAAAAAGGTTTACACGAAAGCATCCATTCCCTTAAGCAGATAGCGTTCGCGTGCTTTTCCGTAATCCAATCCTAATTTTCATACATTTAGTAGTAAGTTGACATACACCTTATTTCAGACAAAATAACAACTTTTTTAAGATATTTTTTTATCAACTTGTCTGATTTCTCTCTATCTCTTGAAGAGTATAAGAATTTCAGCAAATAAAACTAGCCAAAATTTTATAACATTTAACTGATGTTTTGATTCAGTTTACAAGTAACGTCAGCTTTACTGATATTTAAATATTTTTTGGCAGATCTCATCCTAAAAGAGGGTGTAAAGATAAATTGATTTTATTTAATTTACAATCAATGAAAATCATTGAAAGCAATCACTGAATGAATGAAAATCAGAAAAACTATTATGCATACAATTGTCTCTTATTTATCTCCTGATAAATCAGACAAAATTGCCTGCATAATAGAAGCACTTTGAAAGAGTTGACAGTTCTTAAGTGTTTTATGCACTCCACAAAACAATGTCAAAATAAAATCTTATTATTCATAAGTATGAAAAGGAAGTAAACGAGTAAACGATAAAAACGGTTTTACCTATTTTCTAGAAGGGCATTAAATCTAAAATATTAATCTATTCTTATTTGTTATGATTAAAGAACATTAAATATGGTAAGCTTCAAGAGCGTGCAAAATCGCTGACGTTTTAATCATAGCAAAAGTCAGTACTAAAAAAAATAGCATTAAAATTATGAGACAGATTGAGAAAGAGATGGCCTCTATTTAATTTTCACGTATATTGGCGAGAGACGAAACCTGCGGTTTTTGCCAAATGTAGCTAAACTGATAAGAAGAGGGAAATAATGCGTAGCCAGCGGCTACTCTGAGCAGCAACAATGGACCACCCAAAGATCTACAGATAGGCGATTCTCTAAAATGGGGAGGGCATGGATGGTATGACAGTTGTACCAATGCCGGCGTCTGAGAAAGTCATTCTCCTTGTACAACTGCTGTACCAGCCGGCTTCGAGAGGTTAATCGCATTTACGTTTACTCGGCTGGAGAACTCAGTAAAGGACTTCTTACCACAATGCCCACAGTTGGATAATCTTCGGTTTCTGGCAAGTACTATCTTAGCTGGTAAAAGGCAGCAGACCAACAATAAAGTGCTATTCACATTCAATGTTCCCATGTTTAGCTATTGTCTATTTTGCCTTTCTGCTCACTTTTCGAATATTTGATTTTGAGTGAAACGATCGTTAAGATAGTAGGTGCTTTGAAATTTATAATCATTCATCCTTTGGTATTTAATTAGGAAAATTCTCATCGGAAGACTCAGTGTGAAAGTAATTCAGCTAACAGGGAAGTACTGCTATATGCGGTAGAATTACATTTGCATAAAGGTATAAAACCGGCCCTTTAAAAGAGCTTCAACGTTTTCATATGAACGTGTATTTCTGTTGAAATTCAACTAGTTGCATAAGCACAAATCTTCATAATTTATTTTGAGATGGTGGAAAAACAGTGCTGATGTGTTATCAAGCTGAAAAAAAAAAAAAAAAGGGGGGGGGAAGGACTGTGCTATATCTCCCGTTCTACTGGGCCGATTGACAAAATTCAAACTGCGTTTTTCATGTCTCGAAAGCGCGACTTAGGAATATATTAGATTTACACATAGCACTATTCTAACATAGGCATCTAACATAGGCATGTGTTGAAATCTTACTCCAGCTTTGGATTAGCGTGAAACGTGATTGTTTACAAGCTCTTTTGCGATTTCTAAATTTCTTTTGACTTTTTTGAAGGTGTTTTTATTATAACATTGCAGTTCTTGTTTAGTATTTTTATCACATGATAATTATGGAAAATTGTGAGGAAGATGTAAAAAATAAAAGATCTTATATTCATCGACCAAAGAAAAGAAAGTTCCAGGGAAATCAGCATAATGATACAATGAATAAGAAGTGTGGTGTCAGTTCTTCGTTTAAAAAATTAAATAGTGACACTGTTTTCCACCAAGAGATAAAGATAACTTTAGAGCCTAATTTTAGTGGTTATAGACTATTTGATTTGGATATCCTATTTCAATTTATTGAAAATAATTTATGTTGTAAAATTTGTAATGTTCATTTAAGTGAACTATTTCATCATGCTTTAAGCTCAAAATTTGAGTTACTATGCTCAAAGTGTTCATGTAAAAGAACTTTCAGAAACTCTAATATGATGGGTGTCCGAAAAAATATATCAGAGCTAAACAGAAGATTTACGTATGCAATGCGAACTCTTGGTCAAGGGAAAGCTGCTATGCAGAAATTCTGCTGCGTTATGGATCTCCCTCCTGTGATTGCACATCGTTCTTTCAAATTCGTCGTTAAATGTGACTGTAAGTGGAGACGGTACGTGGAAGACTCGAGGACATACGTCTTTGGTTGGAGTCTGTTCCGTAATAGGGTCAGAAAGCAACACAGTAATCGATACAGAAATACTGTCTTATATTGCAAAGGTTGCGAGTCATTTCTAGGAAATGGCGTAAGTGAACACAAGACCTGTTTGGGGAATAATGCTGGTTCTTCAGGAAAAATGGAAATGAATGGAAAGATAAACAATTTTTCATGTTCCATGGAAAAAAGAGGTGTAAAATATACTTCTTATATTGGTGACGGTATCAGGTTCAATGTTCTGTCTTACTTTTTTCGGGAACATGCAAGGACCTGACTCGGAACAGAGAGCTTACTAAAGCTATGTTCAATAACTGTGGGAAGTAGACAGGATACACAAGAAGGGTATACAAAACCCTTTGTTTTCCTCTCTTTACAATAATTTCCGTACTTCGGAATGCAAAGACCCACTACTTGTGGTCTAAACGTAAGAATATAAAAATATTTAACGAAACTCTAACTTAACTTTGGAATAATAAACGTGGAAGATTGGCCTTATATTAACAGGAAGCCGTATGTAGTACAGATAACTGTTAACACTACAATACGTTTAAAAATTATCACGAGGATTAAACCTCTGGCCTGGAAGGCAACCAGCAACTGAGTAAAACTTCTAAGGTAAGCGGCCTGCTTCAACTAACTCCATCCTCTCTCTCGCTTGGCAAAAAGCCACAACTTAAGAACTTGGCGTTTGCAAGACAAATTTTGCATAAATAAGTTAACGCTTTTAATTCTGGCCGGAAGTAGAAAATAAGAAGTGATAGTAAAGATTTAAAATAAAATAAACGTTAGTAAAACTTAAGATCCTTACATACTTCCCGCCAGAGTTAATTAGTTTTAAACTGAGGTCTAAAACGACCTTGTTGAAAACATTTAGCTCTAGAATCTAACGCGAGGCTAATCTTTTACAAACATTTCTCACTAGAAACTAGAAATTAAAAAAAAAAAAAAAAGAAATTTGTTTTTACAATAGCAGCTCCAAGGACACGCAACTTTTCATCTGTACTGCATCTAAACAGGAGCTTTTATTCAAATCTGGTTCCTTCCAGAGATCTGGAAGGAAAACTAGTTTAATGAAATGTTACACAATGAAATGGCAAGTAACATGCATATTTATATTTCTCTTAACATTCTTATTTCATTCATGACTATTTTAATTATCTCTCCCCGTGCTCTCTGACATGTCTTGTAAAAGAACACCAAACACGAATGTGTTTATGTATACGTGTTCAACACTTCCTCCTACAATCAAAACACTAACGTGTTAAAAATTCAACATACCTAGACCTCGTAACACACCCTAACTTCAACTCTAAACCCCGAGGTACTATTCTGAAAGTGGCTAACTCTGAAGTGTAGCGTCAGAGAGCCTTACAACATTCATTCAACCTTTAACACATATTCACCATGATTTGGTCTTTTTACAGTCACACGAATAAAAAAAATTTTTAGCATTACTTTCACTTTTACCATATCACGGTATTTCTTAACATTTAAAATAACAGTTTACATTGTATATAAGAACATATTAACATGCCGTTAATTTTACGCATTTGAAAACATACATTAGTAGTACATTGTTAACTTCTATTCTTTTCAAATCAAGTGCTAATTCTTCTACATTGAAATACTACATTTCAAAAAGTCTTTCAGACTAAAACTTCTTTCTTGCCAGAATGTTTTAAATAAAATTTATACAATAACTTTTACAATATTTAAGTCTTTACATATTCCTATTATACATCAACTTTTGTTTTACGCGCGAGTAATTGAAAAACATAATACCAAAATCGGTAACAACTCATTTCTCGCCATTTTGGCGATAAAGGTAGACCTCGCATGACGTAAAACTTCTTGAAATCTGCCACTTGCAGTAAGAATGAAAGATTAACTTAAGTTTGCAAAGTAACATAAAATTTTACTTATCTTTGTTATATTCGGACATTCTTTTCTGAGCCCAGTCCTGGAAGGTAGCGCAGATTCTCGTTTGATTTATCCTCCTTCTTGTGCGGGCTCGCCCTTCAGTGCCTTCCTCTAGAAGCTTTCTTTTTTCTCCAGTTCGGTCACCCTTGAATACCTTCTTTTTCGCCGCTGCCTGTGGTCTTGGCCGTTTGATGGCAGCTGGTCTTGGCGGAACCGGGAGAATCCTTTCGCGTTCCTGCTTGGACCTCGTTGCTGGCCGTTCAAATTTTCCTTGTAACTTTTCCTCCGCCGCTGGTGGCCCTTCCGCAGTTCGGCGACATTTGCTGCGGAGAGTCCTGTCGGATGAGTAGATCTTCCGTTTTAGAGCCGGATTATAGTTGCCGTCATTTCTCCTGGCTCTCTTTGCATACGTCGTCCTTCTCCCTTCTCCATTCTGGGGGTGTTCGTGAGCTCTCTTTTCTGGACGGTGGAACGGCTTCCTTTTCTTGTTACCTTTAATTTTCCCGCGAGGAAACTTTCCTTTCACTTGCTCCTGCCTCTTAATGGCTTGCCCTTGTACTTGTCGTTGTTCCACCTCTGGAGCTTGTGCCCGCCGTGTCTGCCGTGCCGGATCCTGCAAAAGATCTGTAAATATTTGCATTTTATTACGATCATAGTAGGGTTTGATTTGATCAATGTTTGCGGAGCAGGTTTCACTATTCCTGGCTTTTAACACTACTACAGCGTGAGTTATTTTTTCTATGACACATGGTCCTTCAAATCGTGGAAAAAATTTGGCAGTTTTATCTTCTGGTGCTGAAGAACGTGAATGCTTAATTTTTAACACTTCATCCCCTACTTTATAAGTTACTCCCCGTCGTTTCAAGTCATAATACAGCTTTTGTTTTCTCTGTGCTACTTCAGTATTCTTTTTTGCTTCTTTAATTAGTTTTTCTATATCACCCATTTTAAATTCTGGGGCTTTTTGTTGCATATAAAATAATTTATCTAACGGCGTTATAATCTTTCTGCCTAAAAATAACTCAGCAGGAGTTTTGCCCGTTGTATCATGTTTTGCGGTCCTAAGGGCGAAAGCAAATTCATTGACATAATTATCCCAGCTTTTATGAAAATTGTTAACATAACTACGGATAATTTTCACTATATTTCTATTCACCCGTTCCGCTATATTTGATTGCAGCCGATACAGGACCATTTTTAAATGACGTATTCCCAGTTTTTGGCACATGTCTTCAAATACATTACTTACAAATTGAGGACCATTATCCGATATAACTTTTAGGGGCGCTCCGTATTTTAAAATATATTTATTTAAAATAGAATCAGTAACTAATTTCGCGGAGGCTCGTTTTAAGGGAACAATTTCGGTCCACTTACTAAAATGATCAACCATAACAAGGAGATAGCGACTTTTATTTAACTGACTTTTTGGGAAAGGGCCCAATAAATCGATGCCAATTATTTCATTTGGAAATTCGCTAAGAATGGTGGCATGGGCCATCATTCTTAGCGTTCGACAGTTGTTCAAGTGGCCTCTACAATGTTCTATCAGTAATGAGACTAACAGCGATGCAACTGTCTTAACTGAACAAAGGACAAAATCAATTTTTTGTACAACAGCTTATTTGACTAATGACACTCTGGACAATTTATTTCAGAACTGTTCTTCTTTATCTAAAATAGTTAATGTAATTTCTTTTTTTTTAAGATTTATTTCTAGGTGCAAAGAACGGATCTTTGGTTCTGAAGATAATAGGTTAAAAAGTCCTGCAGTAGTACCTTCATCTAATGAAAGGCAAGCAGCTATGAAGTTGATCATTAAATGGATCCAGTTTGTGCACTTCCATAAAGATATAAAGGTTCTCAAAAATAATTCATCTTTAAGTCCTAAAAGTGTTTTAAGTTCACTTTTTCCTTTTCTAGATGATGATGGTGTTTTACGGGTGGGAGGTAGGCTGCAAAATTCTGACTTGTCATTCAATGCTAAGCATCCCATAATTATACCAGGTCAACACAGGATTGCTTTGTTGCTTGTTAAACAATATCATGTAACTTAGATGCATGCAGGGCCCAGTTTACTAGCTAACATTTTAAAGCAAAGCTATTGGATTGTAAATGGTAAGAAACTTATTCTGTCCTTTATCCATAAATGTATTGTTTGTCACAGATATAAATTGTCATCTAATAATCAATTAATGGCAATATTAGAGTTGTTACAGTGAAAACTGTTAATGGTTATTTTAAAATACCCGTAGTAAAACTTTTACCGTTGCCATTGCATCGGGAATGATCTATGTTAATGCTATGGCAAGGGTGGGAGTTAATGTTGGATGCATATTTAATATTTGCATTTCTTTTTTTTTTTTTGTATATTTTATTTCCTCACTGCTTAATTTTATGTTATGATTTTTGCAATAATCTTGTTACTGGCAACGTGCTTTATTTTACTATAAAGTTTGTGTGAATGGCAACAGTTGTTCATGTTTATATTTCAGTAGAATAGCGTTCTTAGCCGCACTGCGCTGCAGGCAATATTTCTCTTAAAGAATTTTATGTTTTAGAATAACAATAAAGTTTATTATACAAAGCTGATGCTTTTTAGTTCAAGGCAACTAAACGGCAAATCACGATACTACGGGAAAACCCCAGCAGAATTATTTTTAGGACGAAAGTTAATTTCGCCATTAGATAAATTATTCTTTGTACAACAAAGAGAGCAAGAATTTAAACAGAAAGATGTGCAAACATTTATTGACCAGGCGGTTAAAAGATCGGATACGGCAAGAAATAGGCAAAAGTTATACTATGATAGAAAACGCCGGTAAAAATTTTGAAATCCTTGAAAGTTTCTTGCAGGACTCAAGCGCAAAAGAAGTAGAAGGTCCAGAAATAACGTCACCCGTTCCACAGCCCGTGAAGCAGAGAACAAGAAGAGAAACCTAGCCGTTCTATAAGTCATGCGACGGTACCGAAAAGAAGAAATGAAAACGTCAGACTCCAGCATTTAAGAAATACAAGAAAGCAAAGCCGCCGCGTAAAGACACTTTGGTAAAGAGGAAAACACCACTTACAACTTATCGCAGTAGAAATTCTACATCGAGTAGAACGCTTCCAGGGCCAGAGAGTCAGGTGCAAACAAGGCCGCCGTTCCCGAGAACAAAAAGACAGCAGGAGGAACGAAAAGACCACCACCAACAGAAGAAATCCAAGCACGATTCCAGACCGGAGGACGCCAAGACCAGCCGTCCAGGAGCAGAACGTAAAAGACAGCAACCCGTCGACTACCACTCCAAGAGGCCAGCATGCAGAGGGCGAAAAAGAAGAAGCAACGTGGACGACACTCGAAGGACCCTAAGGAGACGACTGACGTCAATGAAATCTATAACATGGGAGCAGTTCTGCCAGAAGAGGATGTCGGAGTTACAATCATCGAAAAATCAAAGATAAGTTAAAAATCTTCTATAACATTTTTTTCTTTTGTTCCGAAATGTTATGCGTAAATACAAAGTTCTATGTTTTGACGGAAGTCAATGTGTCTCGGTTGAGATTTAGTTTTCTTTTACTTTATTTAGCTAAGGCAAAAGTAGTATTATTTTCTCTAAGTATAAAATCTAGGAACAAGCAGTTTCTGTTGGTCGAAAGACTAATTCTTTTATGTTAAAGCCAAAATTTGGCCGAAGATAAAAATAACTTCGTATTCTTGTATTAATAACAATTTTAGTTTCAGGGCCTCCAGCTTGGCGAAGAATGAGTAAAGTAAAAATTTATTTTTCTCTTATTCATTTTATGGTAAATTGTAAAAATCATATGTATTAGAATTTTGTAAAGATATGTAAATGCTTGAAAGTTATGTAAAAGTAGAATTTAGTCTAGAAGCATAAAACTTTAGATGCTAAAAGTAAAGGCTCAATAGCAATGAATTCAAATTTAAGTATTAAACTGTAGATAAAATCATGCTTTAGAGCGAAAGCCTGCATGTCTAAGGATAAATGAGAGGGAAGTTAGAATGAATGTGCTTTGCAGGGTTCTCCACCTAGACTTGAATTTTAAGAATGTTAAAGTAGCTCATCGAGTTGTAGAATGTCGAGTAAAGTGTGTCTATTTGGTCGTTGAATTCTAACAAATCATTGTGGTTAGGAGAAGTGTTGCAATACTAAAACACGAATATTCTCGTTTGACACCACACATGGTGGAGAGCCAGGATAAAGTTAAATTCATGTTTGAATGCTTGAATGTATGTGAATTAAGCAGTAACTAAGGAAAATAAATCGTTCAAAAACAAAAACTTATTCAGTGTCAAGAAAGTATAAATTATAATGTATTTAGAAAGATACTGATACTTATTCCTTCCAGATACTGGAAGGAAGAGAACAGATTGATTGCTGAAGTCCAGGAAAGGTTGCTGTAAGAAGAGAGAATTAAATAAGTATCTACAGAAATTTGTTCTACCTTTTATGAGATAACAGATTTTTTTTTTATATCAACGAGGCTCTTAAAATTTAGATCAGAATTGTGGAAACTTTCCAACAGGTCGTTTCTAGGACCTGCTTCCAAGTTTACCAAATTCTGGCAGCGGCAAATGTAGGGTTTATATTTATTTTAACTAACATTTATTTTAAGTTTAAACTATCTTTTCTGTTAAACCTTACTTTCCCCTGGAATTGCCAATGCCAGAGTATGTAAATTCTAGTAGAACGCGCAAAGGATTCAAATTGTCAGCGGAAGTAATCTGAGTTAAATAGAAGGAAACGAGTTCGAAAGTGTGCTTTCTTGCTGCACGAGCGTGGAGGTGGCTAGTTAGAAATTGAAGAACCACGCGTTTAGGCCTGTGTGCTTGCCTCGGCAGATTGTTAATTTTTCAACGTAATATTCAGAAGTTTGCTGAATTATCAGCGGTATCTTAGAACGCGGTGAGGTTAGTTACGTTTAGATAGCCTCGTAGTTAGTCATTTGTTATTATTCTTTTTTTAGTTCTTATTTTTATTTTACCTCCGAGTCGGCGTAGTTTGCGAGCGTCAAGAGCACGCATTTGTAATTTCTAAAGTTGAATGAAAAGGGATTTAAACCCTTCTCAAGAATTTGTCTACTTTCCAGTTTATAGCAGTCACCACCATTGTTGCGTGCAGGTTGGAAGCGCGCAACATTACAAGGGATATCATTAATTATACTTTGCATTATCATTAATTATACTTTGCTTTCCAGAAATTTTTTGGTTTTTGTATTCTTTTGTGTTCTTTGTTGCTCATTTCACTGATTTTAAGATACTGAAAAGTTTTGAGTGATTTTTTGGGAAACAAAGTTCTTAACCTCCTTTATACCATTTGAGTTCTTAAGATTTTGCAAAGGGAAGTTGGTTAATTTATTTATTAGGATCATTAATATTTGAATTAAGGGATATTGCTTATTTCATGGTAATTTTGTTATACGTAATAACTTTTTTTTATGAAATTGTTCTGCAGAGTAAAATTCTACGCTGTTTTCAAGTTTAAAAATTGGTGTTTCTTTCAGCCATTTTCCCGGTACATTTTAAAGCCAGACGAAGGCTGGCAGCTAAGCTGCTGGTATTCTGTACAAGCTTGATATAAAACTTGTTTTATTAGATTTCCCTCCTTTCCCAACAGCACAAAGTTTCGAGATCTGGACTCATCCGGTGGGCTAATAATTGATTTAGCCACTACAATATTATTACTACTTTCTAATGAACCTTTTTCTAGATTTCTTCATTTCTTCTATAACCCGTTCTCCCTTTTTGTCCTCCTCACTTAAAAACTAACTTCTAAATCTCTCTTTAAAGAACTACCAGTAGGATTCTTCCTCTTCTGGCCTTCCCTCCGTGCTGTATTCGGTTAGTTATTGGGATGTATACCTGTGCAATCTTTAATGAAGCTCCAACACTTTTACCTGTACATGTCTGTACCTAAATGAAACTGGTTCGTTTTGATGTTATACTAGCGAAACACCAAAAAAAAAATCTTGATTTAAATGATGATGATTTAAATAATTTAGCTGGTATTTTAAGGATGAGGATTTATACTAACTGCTGATGATTTTTTATTTAAGTTATCGTGATTATATGTTATAGTGATGAAGAATGTGATTAAATGGGTATGATGGTAATAAAACTTTAGGTGATAGTACTTTGTATTCATGTAATTTTATTATTTGACGACTTCAATGATGATGGTGTATATGATATATAGTTTCGATTGATTAGTATGGAATGATGATGTGATTTGTGTGATGGTGGTTTATTTTATTCTGACGATGGTGATAGAGATACGATGGTTTAAAATCATGATGTGTTTTGTGTGGTGAGGAATATTTAGATGATTTTGATGATGATATAGATTTGGCTAATGACGATTTTATAGCTGATGTGATAGTGAATTATAGAATAGTTTAGAGCGTTTCGGCAGTGAAGACGATGGTTATTTATATTTAGATGCAGCGTCTAACAGTTTCTCCCACCTCAGACAAGATCTCAGTCTGTGTGCTTGTTTCCCTCGTTTTGGAAGCATCTTTGATAAGCTGGGTTGGCGCTTTTTGCTTTTTGTACATTTAGAAAACATTATCATATTTATTTTTATAACCATGGGTACAAAGAATAAGATGATGTCTATTGAATTACAGCGTGGAATCATAGAAAACCATGAGCAAGGTGTGCGAGTAATTGACTTGGCGATGATGTACGGTCGTAGCACATCAATGATATGTACTGTGCTTAAACAAAAGGAGTTGATAAAGGGTATAACGCCATCTAAGGCCGATAAAATAATGTCTAAACTCTGGACCTCTCTCCGTGAATAGATGGAAAAACTACTGATGGGGTGGGTGAGAGAGAAGCAGCTTCAAGGAGTAACCTTAACATAAAGCATCATATGTGAGAAGGCACGAGCAATTTACGGTTATTTGCTAAAGAAGATCCCACACACTTCTAAAAATGAGGAATCGGAAGACTTGTTTAAATCCAGTAGGGCTGGCTTGACATCTTTAGGAAAAGGACCGGTATTCACTCCGTCGTCAGACATGGTGAGGCAGCTGAGGTTTACATCAAAATGTTTTCCGAACTGATACTAGCCAAAGGATGCATCCCCCCAGCAAGTCTTCAACTGTGACGAGACAGACGAGCTTTTCTGGAAAATGATGGCGAATAGAACTTACATAACGGCAGAGGAGAAGACGATGCCAGGTCTGAAACCCATGAAGGATAGATTAACTCTAGCAATTTGCGCCAATGAGATTGGCGACTGTAAAATCAAGCCTCTGCTAGTATACCATTCGGAAAATCCCAGAGTCTTTAAGTCATATAATATTTCAAAAGAAAATCTGCGGGTTATGTGGAGGACAAATCCGAAGGCGTGGGTCACCAGGAAATTCTTTGCGGAGTGGATAAACCTGGTGTTTGGCCCTTCTGTTAAAAATACCCACAGAAAAACAACCTACCCATGCAACCCCTTCTCTTCCTCGACAATGCCCCTACTCACCCACCAAATCTCGAAGATGATTTACTCCAAGAGTTCAAGTTTATAAAAGTTCCCTACCTACCACCCAACACCACTCCTATCCTACAGACCATGGATCAGCAGGTGATTTCTAATTTTAAGAAATTGTACACCAAGCACATTTTTTGGGGCTGCTTTGAGGTGACGGAGAACACAAACCTTACCCTTCGAGAGTTCTGGAAAGGCCACTTTAAGATCGTCATATGCCTAGGAATTATTGATCAGGCCTGGCTGGGTTTTACAACGAGGACCTTAACCTCTGCATGGAAGAAGCTGTGGCCTGAGGCTGTTGCTGAAAGGGCCTTCGAAGGATTGGAACCCAAAGTGGCATAGGTAGAGTAGCTTGTTACTCTGGGAAAATCCATGAGTCTGGAGGTGGATGGGAGAGATATGAACGAACTCGTCGAACAACAGTCTCAGGAGCTGACAACCGATTAGTTACACGATCTGTATTTGCAGCAGCATACGTTGGGTTAACGAAAAATTAGTTTTGAAGAGGAGCTAGAGGTGGAGAAGGTTATCCCTACAAGAGATATAAAACAGGTCTTGGGAATGTGGGATAAAGTTGTAGAGTTCGTGGATAAACATCACCGCGAAAACGTTGCAACTAGTCGTGCATCCTTGACACGGAGGAAGAAACAAACCTCCTTGGAAAGTTTTTTTAAACGATCTGCGGGTGGAAATAAGGAGATCATGACGAAAAAAGCGAAGACCAGTGACAAAAATTAATCTCTTCCGTAGGCACTTCACTTTTTCTTTTAATTATGTTTTTATAGAATATTTATTTGTTATTTATAAATAAATATTTTGATTCTTATTTAAAAACACTTAAAAAACAAGTGAAGTCGTGTTTTGGGATCTGGAACGGATTAATGGCATTTCGATTAATTTCAATGTGGAAAATTGCTTTGAGATACGAGCAATTTGACATACGAGCAAGGTTACGAAACGAATTAAACACGTATGTCGAGGTACCACTGTACGTAATTATATAATCGTTAGCAAGCAGATAGTAATAAATAATTTTAAAAGTCTGATGCTATCAATATATAAATTATGTTTATAGTATAATTAATTTAGAATTATACGCCTACATATAATAATATGATGTATGTTACTACAGATACGTATTAATATATACATATAAGAGTCTGTGCATATATATGAAATCATAATTCTATTTAAACAAGTTAACAGTTAGAATTACTGAACAACCATGAAAGATTCCCCAAAAATGAAATATGGTGTAACAATGAACACTTAGTTTAGAAATTAGATTCTATTGTATATTGTTGTAAAAGCCATTGTAAGAGTGAAAATTCTTCATTCTGCCTTAATGCGATTTTTTGCGTTTAATGCGTTGTTTGGAGATTTTATGATCCCGAATTATATTGATGTGATATATTAATACTGCATTTGTAGACATACGTTTTCTAAGAAACGAGTCAAGGCGATTGATTTTTTGTAAAAATTTGGATTTATCCTTATTTTATTGACGTGCACCAGCACTGAATTGAGAATGGCTTGTGCTATGCTTCGATGGATGAAAAAGCGTTCGTAAGTAATGAATATTATGAAAGTTTCAGCATATTTAAATGAATAGTATTAAAAGTATATATTTATTAACATATATCAATAGTTTATGGTAAATTTTTCATTATAAATCTCATGATAGTTTCATTTCTCATTCTATTGCATTTCTATTGCGGTACATAAATTTTTTGGTATTCATATTGTAGATTTCATCAGTTTTGCTGCGCAATTTATTCCTCGGTATGTTACTTGTAGTGTTATTAGAAATTCCATTATTTTTGTATTTTTCCTGCAATTTTTAGTATCTTATTAAGAAATTTATGTTTTATTTCAAGATGTATATGAAGTTGGTTATATCAAATGTTAAATAAACGTTGTTATTCAGGCAATAGCGTTAGCTTTATCCGGATAGATAAATGCAATTCTTAAATACTCAAGATATAAAGACACACTCGGATAGTAGATTCACTGACTTTACGTTTTTTAAGGGTTATATATATTTATTAAGGGCGTGTTCAAAACAACCATTGACGGGTAGTCTTGGCGTAATTCGGATTCATACCAAGCTTATCCATTTCTCAGGGCAATAATTTTCGTTATTTTTGCTAAACCATTTACGAAAATATAATTTTCCGAATGCTGAACTCTTATGCATGAAAAGACAGAAGTTAAGATATTTGTTTTGCAATTTGATGCAAAATTCTTATTATTAAAACACTGATGTATATGTTCTTAATTTAAAACTCTGCCAGTATATAACATTATATAACATTATTGTGTTATCACCATTTATAGATGTCGCTTGCTGCACAGCCTGCTGAATACATTTTACTTTCTAGCTATCTACAATTACATCATGTTGTTTCGGTATGAACAGGGGCGAAGTATTCATTACTTAGATACATTTAAAGATAATTAATTAAATTTTTCTGATTTTGATATCTATATTATATAGACAGGATTACTGATAAAAAATTTCAGAAAATAGTAAATGAAGAAGTAAATAGAAAAATTTCGTTCAGGTATTGTGAGATGCAAATATAAACTTCATACATTTTACTAGAGGGCTGTTGCCAAAGCAAAATCTTTACTATATATGTCTACGAGCTCTATGTATACAGTGTGTTGCTCAAAGAAAACTTCCTGCATTGTGAAGAGTACTACGTGTATGTCTTGATGCGTTCATGAGAAGCTTGTTCCCTCGTATACGCTCTGCCTCTTCGAACAAAAATTGTCCGTAAACTGCAGCGTCTTGAGTTGTTTATATAGGTTCTTGAGCTGTTCTGTTATTTCCTGTCGAATCTGACGATGACGCGGAGAGTCTTGTAACCTTCGTTTACTTGCTACTTCTTCTATTCATCGCGCATGGTCTGTTGACGTTCCACTTGCCTAATGGGCCTCCGTTTCCCTTCTGCTTCCCATTCCGGAGCACGCAGTGTTTCTTGGTTTTCTGAATGTCTTTTGTGTTTTCTACTAGTTTCTGATACAGTTTGAGCACGCGAAGTTTCTTGAGTTGCTGCTTGTCTGCTGGAACTCCTATTCGTTTCTTCTTCAGTTTCTTGAATGCGTAAGCTGTCTTGTCACTATGCTTGCCTGCTGAGTTTCTAGTTGTGTCTTCATTCATTTTTGAAGCTCGCAAATTTTATTGTACTTGCCTGTTGAGTCTCCTAGTGTTTTTTACTTAATTTTTCTGTAGCTCGCTGTACCATTTGTGCTCTCTTCTTGCGTTCAGACATTTTAGTAAATTGGAAAAAAAAATTATTTAACTGTAGTAAAGTTACATTGCATCTAAAATACGTTAAATATCTACAGATGTTTAAACTTCTACTCAGAAAGTAAGTATACAATAAAAGAAATTAAATTTTTATAAATAAATTTAGAATAGCATAAAATGCATAGAAACATTTGATTATGAAGAAAATGTATTCATTCTTTCCAAGCAACCAGCGATTCGTAAATACATTTTTCTTGCCAACTCAGGAAACAAAGACCTTTGACACTTCCTGTAATACATTGGAGGTTATGATTTAAATTTATTTCAATATAACAAATTTTCAAAATCTCAATAAAGGAATTAACGTAGCGATAGCATATCGTGTCACGTATCCAAAGGTGAAACATAAAAGTTGCCAAAAGCAGCTATTCATTTAAAATACTGATATTAACGAAAGATTTTCGACATACAATGACGTTATATGGAATCACGTGCTTTCTTCAACTTCAGAATATAACCGTAAATAATAATAACAATAAGTTTCACGTTTGGCAATACTATTTATTTCATATTTTTTTTAACTTAAAAATATCTCTTAAACAAACTCTACGATTTGAAAGTGAGAAGGGCCAACATTTTTCCAAGTAAAGCATTTTGATGTCCAGTGCGCTAGACTTCGGCCACTTGGAAAAATAAATACGAAAAATTACCGTTTTCCGAAATTTTATATAATATCTCGAGTGATAGTCGTAGGAAGATAACAATAGTCGGAAAGTTTTACCAAGAAGTTTTGAAATCCGGGGGTACCTCCTTCCAAACTCAAACTCCCCGTTCCGGAGATATGATGTTAGGAAGAAAAAAACAAAGAGGCAAAAATCCACAGATATTTATATTGTTGATTCCTGTTTACAATATTCAATTTCCTTTAAAAACATTAAGCTTCATTTAAATAAAAGGAAATTAAATTCAGGCATTTTTATTACCTTTCAAGCTTTTATTGTATTTTTAAATATTCTTTTTGTCACAGTTGCGCAAGTTTTCCTCGGCGTCATTAGGAGCCTTAGGTCGAAGACATTTAAGAATCATTGCTGTAAATAATGATCATATGATAAATTGCAATACATATGAAGGAAAGGAAAGTATACATATGAAGGAATAGGAAGTGTGCCATTTATAAAGCTTAAATTTTGCTAGATTTGCAGGTTTTTCGCGCTCGCATTTTACATGCTTCTTAAGAATCTCTGGAAATAAAATGGGAACTTTCCATGACTTGTTGCCAATCTAATTGGAGAAAAAAATTATTCTTTATAGGGATACTTGCGGGAGGTAACTGTCGAGCAATCTTCTTGTATCTGCCTCGTCCCATCCTGTTTGTTATTTTATTAAAACGTGTTTGGAAATTATTTCCCTCATTGCAAGGTTTGATTTGAGATGATAGATGTCAATCAGACCTTTTAATATGGCATCTTGAGCTGCTGGTGCCAGCAACATTATTTGCTATTATACCTGTATATCCTCATAATGAATTTAGGCTAATAAGACGAATATTCATTTCCATATTTATTGTTTTTTAAAGATTTTGAATAAGTAAAGATATTTTACAACATAGAGCGTTTAGAAATCTTTGACAATCTGTAAAAATGTTCGCAAACTGTAACTTACTACTTTTGCCAAAAAACGTATAAGTAATCATTTATTAAATTAATTAATTCAAACATATGAACATATATATTTAATGAAATAAAAATATTTCAGCGCAAATAATTATCGACGTGTATTTGAAGAAGAAGAAGGAGAAGCAGAAATATACTACAGCGAACAATTACTAGAAGAATTGGATCCCCAGTGTTTAAGATTGCAATACGTGTCGGAGACGTAAGTCTTTTCGGAAAAAATAATAAAACAAAACATAATGTTTCAGGTCCAGTTTAATTATACATTTAATAATTTTTTGACAAAAACGCTGGTCTGGAAAATAATACGTTTTCAGATTTATAATGCTTAAAGTTTTTTTCATTCCTTCATTACAAAAATAGATTATAAATGTTTAAAATGGAAAATTACATTGTGAAGAATTCATATTTATTGTAATACCTTTTGATTATAAGGAAACTTTATTGCATTAACTAATGAAATATCTTAACAGAAAGCTAATATACAAAATACACGTGTTTATACGGCCAGTTTGCAAAATTTGTGAATGAGAAGTAAATGTCAAATAGTTGATATAATTAGAGTAACAAAGACAAAAAAGACTTTATGTTTATAATCAATATGCATATATATATATATATATATATATATATATATATATATAAAACAAATTAAATAAACACTGAAATCCATCCCATACTCTATTCGGAACAAATCTAATATAAATTGTTCTCCTCACCTCTTTCTGTTAGACTATATATTTCTAGATTTACAGAGATTTATGATATTATTTATCTCGAGTTTTGACAATGTACTCATCAAACATAATAAAAATTTCGAGATTCTAACTTTTCATTGCAATTATTGTTTTTAATATGTAATATTAAATGATTTTGAATTAATAGCAAATTAAAAAATAAAAATTAATTAATTAAAATATATGTTTATGTAGATATATATATCCCCATCACATGATTTTTACACAAAGATGATGACTTAGCTAAGTGGGAATATAAAATTTCCTGAATCAAATATTTCTCTTACTAAACCACAATATTGTCGAACTATGCACATTTTTTCTATCTCTGTCACCGCTGACACGGCGTCGTACTACTTTATTCCTACTCCAACAATATGAGAAATATAAATATTCTAGAAATAGGTAAGTTTGGAATTTCAAATGAACTGGGGCCGCAAATGTGAATTGAAATAAATCTGAATATTTTATCTTATTCATCTGCCAAATTTGCTCTGTATGATAGATCAACATCAGAATTCCTAACATTAATTCACACACACACACACACACACACATATATATATACGTTTATCGTATATATGTTACGGTGCACCGAAATCTGGAGAATGTCGACTTTCACCGGTGAATGTCAACATTCACATAGTCGCTTGTTGTATGTCCGAAATATTTTCAAATACTCTTATTTCTGCCTTACACCGGTAAATGTCGACATTCACCATTTACTAATGGTATATATATATATATATATATATACATATAATCGTTTATTGCAATGCATTGTCGGAAACGCTTTCCTGGCGCCATAGTGACGAGAGACAACACAAGAAAAATAGGGTACGAACAGTGTAAAGATATTTGTTTGTTATTCTTAGCGCGGCGGAAACTAAGAAATAAGAACAAAAACATTGGATCGTCATCAAAAAAAGTATTCGAAAGTTCCTTCGGGAAGTATCCTAGACATGGGTTTGGTAGGGGTAGTCCAGTGCATTGTTCAGCAAGATCACGAGCCCTCACTTGCATTATCACTTTCTGTAGGGTACGTCAAAACATTAGTGCACGAAACCCCCGTTAGAACTCCAACAGGAACTTGTGGCACATATCGTGTCAGCTGCTGGGAAAGTCCTGGGGGCGCACGGTATTTTCCAGAACATCTTATGTTCGATGTGCGAGAGATGTGATACCTGCATCAGGGTTCAGGTCGTAATTTCGAAGAATTTCATTGAGGTCCATAAGTGTCTAATTTTGTTCCTATTTTTTAATTTCTCTTGTGCTAAGCATAACTGGTGTCCGTTCTTTCTAGTGTTTCGTGTTGTTTGTACCGACCAGGAAAGTGTTTTCGGTCATGTTTTGCCATTTCATTTTTCGTCGTCGTCGTCTCTCTCATATATGTGCATAATTACCTATGACTCAAGTGTTACTACTATATCATGAAATTTACAAACATAGTGTTTAAAATGCTACATATCCCCATCCGAAAATATCTTTTTTTTTCTCTTGCCCTTCAAATAAGAAATGTGTGTCCTTCACTGTATAACCTCCTGGAACTTTAATTCTCCTTTTTTTGAGGACTATGGAGAAAATATTTCAGTATAGGCAGCTGTCAATATTCTAACATTACATTTTAAAAGCCATTAAAGTCTAGCCGAAACGCTCAGAAAGGCTTAATTCTCTTAGGATTTAGGAAATACATTTTGTAAGACTTCGCAAATTTTCCTTCACTAAATTTAATGGAACAGACAAAAGAAATTACAGGAAACAATAAATATAGGAGAAAACAGATATATCTTTTCGTAATTTATTTTGCTTTGTTTGATTTCTTTCATTCTTCCTGTATAAAGAATTAAAACTTCAAGAATGCAACTGAAGAATGAGAATAAAATTTTCAATTGAAAACGAATGGTGGCAAAAATCCTAGTGCTCCTCTGCTGTACCACGAAATAGACCAGCAATATATTCCGAATTTGGAATAACGAGAAAAAATTTGAAACCTTTGCAGCCAGCGATGCAAAGAGATTGATCTGACAGGAAGATGACTTAAATGAGGAAACTCGGAGATAATTTAATGAGGTGTGAGGTTACCTCTACTGGGATAATAATAAGAAAAGGTTAAAATACAAAATACGTAAGTAAATTATACAAAAATTGAAGAAATTTAATATATCTGGCATGCGTAACAAATAGTAATTGATTCAAAAATGTAAATGAATCCAAAGCTTTCAAACTTATACTCGTTTAAATACAGATTTTGCTGATTCAGAAAGTACGTTACTTGTATATCTTCTAAAATGCTTTTTCCATCCTTTGTTTGTAGTTGTTTCATTTTTCATTTCAGTTTCATTTTTTCCTCCTATTTTGCAATTTTCGCCATTCTTTCCCTCTGCTTTTAAGCCACCTGTTTATTAGTACTATTATTTATATCACAACTTATGTAAAAATTAAGTAAGGAAAAGTAAGGCACTAAAACTTTGCAACTTATTACGCTCTACGTGAGATTCATGGTGGTCGCTTATTGCATACAAATCATGCCAAATGCTTTCACTCTTTCGCATCGAGGGACGACCAAATCTGTTTTCAATAAACATCGAAAACGCCCGTGTTTACGAATTTGTCTTGGAATAGTTTTCCTTTCCCCCTCCGGTTTCATCCATTGTGTGCAGTTTCACCTTAGGGCCGGTTTGCACTTGCGAGCGTCAATAGCTTTCCGTTTTTCTCCTTTTTACTTTCCGTTTTTCTCCTTTTTTTAATTTATATTATTGTTTTTATTATTTTTATTTTTCGTTTTTCTCCTTTCCTTTATTATTTCTTCTCCTTTATTTTTTATTTCTCTTTTAGTTATATATTATTATTATTTTATTGCTTCAAAAGAATGATTGACATGTCTTTTAACAACTCGCGAAACCAATGAGCCATACACACTAACGTGGAGGGGAAAGCACTAGGTAGAAAATAAACGAGGCGTTGCGGCGGTTTGCTGTTGCCTGAATGCACGGGCGTTTCGGGCGACTTTCGGGCAACTTTATGCGAAAGAGTTAATTTCTCTGCTTGGCTTTAGGTCCTAACAACGAAAACTAAAATTTCGCCCTTTGTAGAAAAACATTCTATCAGGCAATGAATCTACGGTTAGATTTTTTCCTATGAAACTGAGCCAAAAGTTTTATATAGTATCTAAATATGGAAGTGTTGTACATGTTAAACGTGATCTTCGTTGCATTACTTTCACTCTTTTACTACTGAAATAAAGAGATACTGATTATTTTGTAGATTGGAAAACCCTCCTTGTGATCATGAAAAGGAGCAAAAACTGGAAAACGAGAAAGAACTAGAAAAGAAGCGAGAACAGGAAAAGATGCAAGAGCTGAAAAACAAGAAAAAACTGGAATTGACACAAAAACGAGAAAAGAAGCAAGAACCGGAAAAGATACAAGAATTGGAAAACATACAAGAATTGGAAAATAAGCAAGAACTGAAAAAGAATCAAGAGCAGGAAAAGAAGCAAAAACTTGAAAAGAAGCAAGAACTGAAAATGAAACAAGAGCAGAAAAAGAAGCAAAAACTGGAAAAGAAGGAAGAACTGAAAAACAAACAAAAACTGGAAAAGCAACAGAAACTAGAAAAGAAGCAAGAACTGAAAAAGAAGCAAACTCTGGAATGGATTCAAAAACTAGAAAAGAAAGAAGAACTAAAAATTCAGAAACAACTGGAAGAGATACAAAAACAAGTAAACAAAGAAGAACTGAAAAGGCAGAAGAAACTGGAAAAAATGCAAAAACTAAAAAACAAAGAAGAACTGAAAAAGAAGAAGAAACTGGAAAAAATGCAAAAAATAAAAGACAAAGAAGAACTGAAAAAGAAGAAGAAACTGGAAAAAATGCAAATACAGGAAACGAAGCAAGAGTCGGAAAAGATGCCAGAACTGGAAAATATAGACGAGTCAGAAAAGACGCAATACCTGGAAAAGAAGCAAAAACGGAAAAGAATACAAATCTGAAAAACAAACTGGAACCGGAAAAGAACTGTCAAACCCGAAAAGGAAACCGGATGAACTGCGAAAAGAGCCAGAACTGGATAACGACTGTAGAACGATTGATTTAATGACCAAACGGAGCAAGAACCGGAAAAGAAAAATAAAACAAATCAATCATATACCACTGCAAGTAATAGCACTGCAAACATTAAATTTCAACGTCAAAAAAGTAAACACCCTTCTTCAAGGGGGCTTTCCAATACACTGTCATAATCCAGAAGATATAGAAAAAAATCATTTATAACCTCATTGCCAAAACAGTTGCAAAAGATATAGTTAACATAAAATTTCCTGAAGACAGAATACCAAAATGCACAATTCATAATATTCCAAAAAATTTCAACTCTGATGAACTGATTCAAATTATCGCCCGAGAAACATAATATTTCCGAGCTAAGACCTTTATTTAAACTGAATGATCAAAATAATAAATGGATCATAAAATGTCACGGTAAAACTTTCCAAAATTTTATGAGTAAAAAACAAATATATATTGGATGGCGCACCAATAAAATAACCGAGTTTATCGGTGTACGCAGATGTCAAATCTGCCACTATTTCTCCCATAAGACAAACAAACCAAAATGCTCATTCTTCATCGGAAATTATCATGTTTCTTGCGTTCTTCCCAAACTCCGTACTGCATAAACTGCTGGATTAACAATGAAAAGTATGAAGCAAACTTTGAGTGTAAACATTCAGCTTTAGCTATTTCCTGGTCCACATATCAAACAGAAGTTAGTCGAGTAAAATCCAATACATATTATCAAAAATAATACAAGATCTTTCAGACTATATATAGACCATTTCCATCAATAAAAAGAATAATAATGTCATCCGCTTTCTCAAAATAAATCTTCAAAGAGAGAAGACCGTCACCGACCAACTAAGTCAGTATCAAGTAGATTATCTGGCAGATTTTATTATAACACAAGAATCTTATTGCATCACTGGCAAAGTAGGAAGAAATCCAAATAACTGGACAATTATTCAACGTCATGCTTCAACCGGTGTTTTATCTCCTCGTACAGCCATATTCATTCCAAACAATAAATGGAATTCTACAATAATGATTAATACTCGAGATATAATCACAATTTTAATCAATACTAATGCATCTCAGCTTCTTATTACTAGTATCTATATATCTCCGTCAAAAATCCAAATCAAACCTTATCCATACTAAATGAAATCTTACAACAATAATAATAGTCCGCATGTTATTAGTGGAGACTTTAACTCCCATAGTACTTAATGGGGATACTTACAAACCGATCAGAGGAGACCACAGAGGAGAAATATTTGAAGAATTTTTAAATGCAAAAATTCTCATTCTACATAATCATTTTACTGACCGACCTACCTTTGATAATACCTACAATAAAGATTGGACTGATCTTCTTATTTCTACAACACATCTTGATAATAAAATTATCAACAGATCAATACTAGATGAACACTGAATCTGATAACAAATATATCTCTTTTGATATAACTGAATATACGTCCTTTACTGCACTTATAAGATATAAAATCAATAATAACAAAGAAAAGAAATTTCAACAAAAGTTCAATTCAATTTCAAATGACTTTCTAAATTCTATTATTCTGTGTACAACAAAAACAGAACTTAATAATATTACCAAGGAACTTATCAGAAAGTTTCAAGATACCTAAGAACGTATCTTCTTCAAAAGATCATCAATTCCCATTATAAAAATCAACTGGTGACGAAAGAACTCCGCAAAGAAACACACAAAACACGCGCATTACGAAGAAAACTCAAATCATCGCAAACTGATAAAGAACGACTCAACCTACTTCAAAAATACAAAAAACGAAAAGCCTCATATAAAAAGCAAATAATATCTGAAAACGTTAAGCATGGTGCAACTATTATTCAAACAACCAGGATACGTATGGCTCATTGTACAAAATTGAAACCAACAAAATCTTCCACCCATCGCAACTTACAGTCACTAATACGGGAAATAATGATAAAAATGTTACGAAGATCACTTTAGAAAACATCCTAGATGTTATTCTACCAAACGAAAGCATATATGATGATTCAACTGAACAAAGATTAATTCGTTTTAATCTACTTCCACGAAAATGATATCCCATTTACATCCATGAAACTCAATCGAATTATTGAAAAACTCAATAACAAAAATGCTCGTGGACCAGATAGAATCTGCAATCAAATTATACATAAAAGCTCTTGGAGAAATTCTTGAACGTTGTATTATAGGAAGATTTGAATACCAATTTCAACATCAAAATTTCATCAAGGAAAATCAGTATGGATTTAGGCAGCAAAAATCTACCATTCATGCAACCAGTGCAGTCCTAAATCAAATCGATGTTAATAAAATCAATAACCTACACTCCGCAATAATCAGCTTAGATCTTGAATCAGCCTTTGATTCATTATGGCGGCCTTCAATTAAAGAAGCACTTAGAAATATTGAATGTAATTATAATATCTATCAAATAATCAATAATTTCCTTGATAATCGCCATAATCTCATTTTATATAATAATACTTTAATCAGAAGAAAACAGGTTCGTGGATGTTCACAAGGCGCATGTATGAGCGCAGAATTATGGAATATTACATTTAATAAAATTATGAAAAGTGCCTGGCTTCCTTTTCCTAAAATTACTGCTTTCGCCGATGATGTCGCATTTGTTATCAGTGGAAGGTCCTACTTAATCCTTCGAAGAAATTGTCAAGAAATAATAGCCATATTCCAGCAAAAATGCAAGAAAATTAAACTTGAAATTTAATCCTTCAAATCTAGAATCATGACAAATAATAAACTTGGATAAAATCTTACTAAGCAACTTTCTGTTAAAACAAATGGCGAAAAAAATCAAGCATACTAAATCAATCAAATACCTAGGAAATTATAATACATGAAAACAACATCTTATCGAATATCTCAAAGAACTTAAAATTCGCACACATTCTATAAGTCAAAATCTTCGACATGTGCATGGCACAAACTGAGGTTTAAATCGCCATATCACCAAATTACTATGTCGTACAGTAATAACCAAAATGATTACCTACGGCTCTGCCATCTGGGCATTCCCTATAACCAAAAGAAAAAAAAATTCTTACCTCAACACAACGACAATTTAATCTTAATATTTCCAGAGGCTTTCGAAATACCTCCAGTACTACTCTTAATATCTTAGCTGGAACTATTCCACTCCATGTCGAATACATTCAGGAAGCAATTGATTCTACAATATATGAACTTCGCCATAATATTACTTATAACAAAACCATATACATCACAGAGGATTACGAAATGTGCCCTGCTCCTTACAATAGACATCTCCTGCTGTATGCCACAGAAAAATAAAAACAGCAATAAACACTAAAACTAAAAACAATTCAATTGAAGTATTTAATTATAGAATCAAATATTAATACTGACCGTCAATCTGCCATCTATGCTATCTCTAACCCAGAAAATCAGACTTCTATTGTTTATGCTATCAATAACCTCTCTAAAACAACAGATAATTTAAAAATTCATATATCATGGATAAGAGGCCATAGTAGAAATGCCGGTAACTTAACATTTGAGAAACTTGCAAAGAAGCTGTTCCTAATCAAGAAAGCAATTTTCTATATACGAAATTTCCCAAATCTTATCTTCGACTGCCCATAAAAGAACAAATTACCCAAATATGCCAAGAACAATGGAATAACGCATCTACAGGTCGATGAAATTACTAGTTCTATCCCTATTGGAATACTGACGCCAAGAGTACATAATCCTTTTTAACATGTAATATTACTGGCCATGGGCCATATCGTGTTTATTTTCATCAAAGAAACTTAATAGACACTGACTTCTGTATATGCTGCTAGAAAGGAGACAGTGATCACTATCTTTTCTCATCTCCTCTCAAGAAAACGTTTCATATTCGCGCACCCAGAAATATTGATATATAATTCAAAAGAATGATCAGCAAACTTCAACATCTTCATTCTAATATGAAACAAATTCACCAAAACCTAACACAATTGGATTAAATCTATGCAGAGTAACCCCATCTACAGCAGACGAAATATAACAAAATATTTAATTTTCACCTTTGTAGAATTTTAAGATAATTATCGATCTTTGTCACAAATACTTATTTGTACTGATCGTAATAAAAAAAGCCTTGCAAAATCCATAATAAACAGAATGAAATATAAAAATTGAGTCGTCAGAGTAAACTAGAACTGAAAAGGTGAGTCATGATATTAATTTGCTGTGTCATGACAAAAATGAGCTATGAATATTGTATGAGTCATGTAAAATATATGAACTTAAACGAGAAACTTTTTATGATCTCTGTAATCATGAACACTTTAGTCACTTATGAACTCTGCCTAATGAATACTGAAAACTATTTGTGATCATGAACTCTAAAATACAATTTTATTCTCTTCTACATGTTATACTTCTATTTTATTAATTTTATTATATGATATATCATATATTATCCTATACTTTAGCACTTTATTCAAAATTATAATTTTATTATATGATATATTATGTACTATTCTATACTTTATGTATTAAGCCATATTTAATTTCCCATATTTTAAGTATTATTCAGTATTTGTCATGATATATTCTGTTTTAGCATTTTATTCTAAATTTGGAAAATTCAAAATTTTGTTATAATGGCACATTATGTGTTATTGTATACTTGATGTATTATTCTACATATATTTTTCTTCTATTTTAAGAATTATTCCAAATTTGCCGTATGATATCTCTACATATAATAAAAGAAAGAGTCTGTCTGTGTGTTGTGTGTGTTTCTTTCGTTCGCGCTGCGCGTAAGCTAATAGACACAGGGCTACAAAATTTGCTACATGAGGTGTATCTAGACAAGGGCCAGTGCACCTCGAAGCGATTTTTTCGAAATTCGAATTCGAATTTTTTTTTATTTTACGTTTTGTGACGAAACCGCGTCATTTTGAGACATAATGGGCTATAGGAAAGCGAGATTTTACTCTACACACTCCATTTTCAAATCGTCATGAAACGTAAGCACTTAGATATTTTACGAACTTAAAATAAATTTCTTGTTTCAATAAATCGATTAAATACGAATTTATTTAACAAATGGAGCTTAACACATTTTCAACGGGATATTTTCTAAAAATGTTTATTTTTAAAAATGTACAGTTTATTTTTCTTTGATTTTTGGACACGTTAAACATTCATCCTTGCGACTGCTTTTACAAAAAAATTTTGGAAAACTGATAATATTTTGTACTTTTAAAAATATGTTTAAATGAAGCTTCCGAGTACACTTCGCACATCTCACATCTTTAAAAATGTGATTTTGGCAACAATTTTCTTGTCTTATTGTTGTTGATATATTTTTGATGAAATCGCATCATTTTGAATAGTTTCATTCTTTTAGAAATAAGGGTTTGGCAACAATTTTTCATCGTATTTCTTATGTCACTGTTTTTAAGAAATCGGCATATTTCATTGTCATGTATATATATATATATATAATACATTTTTATTGATTTTTTTGATAAAGTTGTTCTGTAGAGTAAAATTCTGCGCGGAATTTTATGTTTTTTGAGTTGTTTTCATGTTAATTTTTGCTTATTTCACTGTTTGTAAAATACTGAAAAGTTTTGCATATTTTTTTTCTTCAACGGAAAGTTGGTTAATTTTTTATTAGGATAATAATTATTTGATTTAAGGGTGTAGGGTTTATATTTATTTTAAGTTTAAACTATCTTTCCTGTCAAGCCTTACTTTCCCCTGGAAATGCCAATGCCAGAGTATGTAAATTTTAGTAGAACGCGCAAAGTATTCAAATTGTCAGCGGAAGTAATCTGAGTTAAATAGAAGGGAAACGAGTTCGAAGGTGTGCTTACTTGCTTCACGAGCGTGGAGGTGGCTAGTTAGAAATTGAAGAACCACGCGTTTCGGCCTGTGTGCTTGCCTCGCCAGATTGTTAATTTTTCAACGTAATATTCAGAAGTTTCCTGAATTATCAGCGGTATCTTAGAACGCGGTGAGGTTAGTTACGTTTAGAGAGCCTCGTAGTTAGTCAATTGTTATTATTCTTTCTTTAGTTTCTTATTTTTATTTTACCGCCGGGTCGGCGTAGTTTGTGAGCGTCAAGAGCACGCATTCGTAATTTCTAAAGTTGAATAAAAAGGGATTTAAACCCTTCTCAAGAATTTGTCTACTTTCCAGTTCTTAGCAGTCACAACTATTGTTGCGTGCAAACATAACATTAGGGCCTTAACACTTGTCGAACTGAAATGGCCGAAAATTGGATGGAAGTTGCTGGAGAACAACACGAAATGGCAAGCCAATTGGAAGGATTTGGATACCTGGCCCAGACGATGACAGCGTCAATCAAGCCAAACGTCAATTTCGAAGGAAAAAATTCGGTGGCGATATTTCTAGAATGCCTCGACAATCACTTCCAGCTCTACCCTGTGCCTGAAAGACAAAAAGTTGCCATCTCCACATCTGCACTAAGAGGACAGGCCGCGCTATGGTGGAAGAATATAGACAAATTTTTATTAGCGGAATTCGGAGGCCAGACATATACATTTGAAAATTTCAAAAAATCGTTATTAAAGGCCTTCCCCATAGTGAAAGATCGAGCAAGGTTAGAAGCCGAACTGTATAGTTTTTATCAACGGAATATAGAAGAGTTGACGGACTTTATTCTGCGAAAAATTAAGCTGACGGATATGCTGTATGGGAAGAAACCCGACGCGGAGATTATTGAAATAATCTTACCAAGATTGTTACCTGCTGTTCAAGACTACTTCGAAATTAGAAACCCAAGCACATTGCAGGAGCTCTTCGAATTAGCGGTCAAGTTCCAAAATCGCTGAATAGCGGAAAAAGCTAGAGGGGCATCGTATTCTCAAAGTATCCGAAGGCAATATTCAAATGAGCAGACCAGAAATGCAAACCGCTCTTATGGGGGAAAGAGCTATCAAGCAAGGTCATCGAAGCTCGAAGGTCAAGGCCCAAAAAGGAAATTTGAAAACAACCGTCCGCGTACCCAGAAGGCAGAAGTTGAAAGAAAAGCTTTAAACGAATAGAGGAGCCTGTGAAAGCGAGGGTCCAGACCCCGGAAGTTTAGAAAAAACCCTCAGGAAGACACTTAAATACGGTCATCGTATAGAACTCACAGTTACCAATTATACAAGTCCTGGTTGGCGATGTACCAGTAGAAGCCCTCATCGATACAGGAGCAGAAGGTAATTTTATGAGTGATATTTTTTTAAGAAATTTAATAGGTTTCGATTATTTAAAAATAAAAACACAGAAATCATAGCAGCGCAAGGACAAACTTGTCATTGTATTGGAAAACTATCTTTAAAAATTCAAGTTCAAAACGAAAGCCTTAAAGTATTAATTTTTGTAGTAAAAAATTAATAATTAATCCACTTATTTTAGGTATGGAGTTTTTAAAAGCCGCGAAGGCCAAACTGAATTTTCAGGAAAGTTCTATCGTGCTGGAGATAGATCGGAGGGTGGTGGAACCAGTGGAACAACCGCAAGTTGACCTTAGCCATTTGAATGACCATGAAAGTCAAGCCATCCAGCAAGTGGTGAGTACTTTTTCAAACTTGTTTTCAGAACGGCCTGGTAGCTGTCAAATAGTTACGCATGAGATACAGTTAACTGCCGACAAACCCTGTAGGACTAAACCTTACCGCTATGATAAACAAAAAGACCAAATCATAGAAGAACATATTCAGGAAATGTTAAAGAACAAAATAATAACGCCCATAAATAGTGAGTACGCGAGTCCAGTCGTACTATGTAAGAAAAAGAACGAGTTTCCTCCTTCGGATAAAAGGGCTTGGAGGTTTGCTATCGATTACAGAAAACTTAATAGTATTACTAAATTCCCAGTTTACCCTTTGCCGGTTCTAGAGGAAATTATTAGAAAGATTAAATCTACAAGATACATGACTACTTTGGACTTAACGTCTGGCTACTATCAAATAGCTATGAGACCCGAAGACATACATAAAACCGCGTTTATAACAAAATCGGGCACTTATGCATTTTTACGCATGTCCTTTGGGTTGTGTAGGGCCCCATCAACATTCCAGAGAGCTATGGACATTGTTCTAAAGCTTGTCCTAGGAAAATCGACTTTAATCTATCTAGATGATATAATTATAAAGAGTAGTATCTTGGAACAACATATTAAAGATCTAGAAGAACTTTTTAAATTATTAAAAGAGGCCGGTCTTACAATTAACGCCTTAAAATGCAAGTTCGCAACTAAAGACTTAAATATCTGTGTTCAAAATTTCGCAAAAGAGTATAGAAACTCAAGATTCAAAAATAAAAGCAATCAAGAATTTCCCACCTCCCAACACCGCCAAGAAAATTTCTTCTTTCCTTGGGTTATGTTCTTATTATCGGCCATTCATAAAAGATTTTGCTAATATTGTTGAACCCTTGTTAGTAATTAAAAGAAAGAAAAGTAAATTCATGTGGACAGCAGAAGCAAATACCGCATTCGAAAGGTTAAAAGAAGCGCTTATCAATGCCCCTGTTTTGAAATTCCCGGAGGGGGACGAAAACCTGGAAATTGCAGCAGATGCGTCGGACTATGGTGTGGGTGTGGTTCTTATGCAAAATGGACATCCTTTGGCAATTTTTAGTAAAACGTTGTATCATACACAAAGGAATTATACAGCTACAGAGAGAGAAACATTAGCCGTATTAATGGCTGTACACACATTTCGAGTTTATTTCGGCAAAGCGCCTGTAACAGTCTTTTCGAATCATGCGGCTGTTGGTAGACTTTACTCGGGGAAAAACCTAACGCCCAGGTTAATAAGATGGGCTTTAAAACTCCAAGAATATAATCTCATAATCAAATATAAACCGGATAAGGAAAACAATGTAGCTGACGCACTTTCTCTTATATAACTGGACGATGAAGGCAATGAACTTAAATGCGGTGTGTTGACTTCAAAAATTTTAGATTCTAGAGATACAATTATTGCTGAATTGAAAGCTGATCCTGAATTTGGAAGTATCTATGCGTATTTGAAAGACCCCGAAAGCTTTGAACACACAGATATCGATGAGATAAGAAATAGAGCAGAAAACTATGAAATAATAGATAATTTATTATTTTATACGAAAACAACAAACGAAAATCTGGAATACAAACCAGTCATCCCAGCCTCGCTTCGTATAAGCATTTTGATAGAATTACACGACGCGAAAACAGCGGGTCA
Source organism: Stegodyphus dumicola (assembly GCF_044657685.1). NCBI lineage: Eukaryota > Metazoa > Arthropoda > Arachnida > Araneae > Eresidae > Stegodyphus > Stegodyphus dumicola. The sequence goes on along the minus strand of NC_140772.1, from coordinate 9,953,361 downwards.
TTTAGGGGTCAGAAAGGCTTTAAAAAGGGTACGCGAAGCAGTATATTTCCCGCAAATATACAAAATATTAACTGCGTATGTCAGGTCCTGCAATAAATGTCAGTTAATAAATGATATTAATTACAGCCCGGCAGGTACATTTGCGCTACATTTCCGAATGAAATTTTAGGCAAAGATCTTCTTGGTCCTTCCCCCCAGAGTGAGTTAAATAAAAATCGTTTTCTTTTAGTAATTGTAGATCATTTTTCAAAATGGCCAGAAATTCTTCTACTTAAACGCGCGTCAGCCAAAACAGTCGCAGATGCATTCTTACACAGATACATTACACAGATACATAAATACGGTGCACCGAAAAAAGTACATAGCGATAACGGTAAACAATTCGTTAGCCAAATATTTGAAAACATATGCACTGGACTTGGCATACGCCATATCAAAATGGTTCCGTATAGACCACAGGCAAACATAGCAGAAGGAGTTAATAAAAACATTGTAAAAATAATTCCAAGTTATGTTAGCACACATCACAAGCGCTGGGATGGCTACATAAATATGTTAGCTTATGCTTTAAGAACGGCAAATCACGATACTACGGGAAAACCCCAGCAGAATTATTTTTAGGACGAAAGTTAATTACGCCATTAGATAAATTATTCTTTGTGCAACAAAGAGACCAAGAATTTAAACAGAAAGATGTGCAAACACTTATTGACCAGGCGGTTAAAAGATCGGATACGGCAAGAAATAGGCAAAAGTTATACTATGATAGAAAACGCCGTGAAGCAGATTTTAAAGTTGGAGATAAAGTGTTGAAGCGGAAATTTTCTTTATCAAGTGCCCCAGACAATTTTACTGCAAAGTTAGCTCCAAAATTTGAAGGCCCTATGTAATTCAGGAAATCAAGGGAGTCGTATTGTACCTTAACAACGAGAGAGGGGAAATCTGTAAAGCAAGTCCCGACCAGGTGAAAAATATTATAATAAAAATGATTTTGAAATCCTTGAAAGTTTCTTGCAGGACTCAAGCGTAAAAGAAGTAGAAGGTCCAGAAATAACGTCACCCGTTCCACAACCCAAGAAGCAGAGAACAAGAAGAGAAACCTAGCCGTTCTATAAGTCATGCGACGGTACCGAAAAGAAGAAATGAAAACGTCAGACTCCAGCATTTAAGAAATACAAGAAAGCAAAGCCGCCGCGTAAAGACACTTTGGTAAAGAGGAAAACACCACTTACAACTTATCGCAGTAGAAATTCTGCATCGAGGAGAACGCTTGCAGGGCCAGAGAGTCAGGTGCAAACAAGGCCGCCGTTCCCGAGGACGAAAAGACGGCAGGAGGAACGAAAAGACCACCACCAACAGAAGAAATCCAAGCACGATTCCAGACCGGAGGACGCCAAGACCAGCCGTCCAGGGGCAAAACGGAAAAGACAGCAACCCGACGACTACCACTCCAAGAGGCCAGCATGGAGAGGGCGAAAAAGAAGAAGCAACGTGGACGACACTCGAAGGACCCTAAGGAGACGACTGACGTCGATGAAATCTATAACATGGGAGCAGTTCTGCCAGAAGAGGATGTCGGAGTTACAATCATCGAAAACTCAAAGATAAGTTAAAATCTTCTATAACATTTTTTTTCTTTTGTTCCGAAATGTTATGCGTAAATACAAAGTTCTATGTTTTGACGGAAGTCAATGTGTCTCGGTTGATATTTAGTTTTATTTTACTTTATTTAGCTAAGGCAAAAGTATTATTTTCTTTAAGTATAAAATCTAGGAAGAAGCAGTTTCTGTTGGTCGAAAGACTAATTTTTTTATGTTAAAGCCAAAATTTGGCCGAAGATAAAAATAACTTCGTATTCTTGTATTAATAACAACTTTAGTTTCAGTGCCTCCAGCTTGGCGAAGAATGAGTAAAGTAAAAATTTATTTTTCTCTTATTCATTTTATGGTAAATTGTAAAAATCATATGTATTAGAATTTTGTAAAGATACGTAAATGCTTGAAAGTTATGTAAAAGTAGAATTTAGTCTAGAAGCATAAAATTTTAGATGCTAAAAGTAAATGCTCAAAAGCAATGAATTCAAATTTAAGTATTAAACTGTAGATAAAATCATGCTTTAGAGCGAAAGATTGCATGTCTAAAGATAAATGAGGGGGAATTTAGAATGAATGTGTTTTGTAGGGTTCTCCACCTACACTTGAATTTTAAGAATGTTAAAGTAGCTCATCGAGTTGTATAATGTCGAGTAAGGTGTGTCTATTTGGTCGTTGAATTCTAACAAATCATTGTGGTTAGGAGAAGTGTTGCAATACTAAAACACGAATATTCCCGTTTGACACCACACATGGTGGAGAGCCAGGGTAAAGTTAAATTCATGTTTGAATACTTGAATGAATGTGAATTAAGCAGTAACTAAGGAAAATAAATCGTTCAAAAACAAAAACTTATTCAGTGTCAAGAAAGTGTAAATTATAATGTATTTAGAAAGATACTGATACTTATTCCTTCCAGATACTGGAAGGAAGAGAACAGATTGATTGCTGAAGTCCGGGAAAGGTTGCTGTAAGAAGAAAAAATTAAATAAGTATCTACAGAAATTTGTTCTACCTTTTGTGAGATAACAGATTTTTTTTATGTCAACGAGGCTCTTAAAATTTAGATCAGAATTGTGGAAACTTTCCAATAGGTCGTTTCTAGGACCTGCTTCCAAGTTTTCCAAATTCTGGCAGCGGCAAATGTAGGGTTTATATTTATATTAACTAATATTTATTTTAAGTTTAAACTATCTTTCCTGTTAAGCCTTACTTTCCCCTGGAATTGCCAATGCCAGAGTATGTAAATTTTAGTAGAACGCGCAAAGGATTCAAATTGTCAGCGGAAGTAATCTGAGTTAAATAGAAGGGAAACGAGTTCGAAAATGTGTTTTTTGCTGCACGAGCGTGGAGGTGGCTAGTTAGAAATTGAAGAACCACGCGTTTAGGTTCTTGTTGTTAATTTTTCAACGTAATATTCAGAAGTTTGCTGAATTATCAGCGGTATCTTAGAACGCGGGGAGGTTAGTTACGTATAGAGAGCCTCGTAGTTAGTCACTTGTTATTATTCTTTTTTTAGTTTTTTATTTTTATTTTACCTCCGGGTCGGCGTAGTTTGCGAGCGTCAAGAGCACGCATTTGTAATTTCTAAAGTCGAATAAAAAGGGATTTAAACCCTTCTCAAGACTTTGTCTACTTTCCAGTTCTCAGCAGTCACCACTATTGTTGCGTGCAGGTTGGAAGCGCGCAACATTACAAGGGATATCATTAATTATACTTTGCATTATCATTAATTATATTTTGCTTTCCAGAATTTTTTTGTTTTTTGTATTCTTTTGTGTTCTTTGTTGCTCATTTCACTGATTTTAAGATACTGAAAAGTTTTGAGTGATTTTTTTAGGAAAAAAAGTTCTTAACCTCCTTTATACCATTTGAGTTCTTAAGATTTTGCAAAGGGAAGTTGCTTAATTTATTTATTAAGATCATTAATATTTGTATTAAGGGATATTGCTTATTTCATGGTAATTTTGTTATACGTAATAACTTTTTTTTATGAAGTTGTTCTGCAGAGTAAAATTCTACGCTGTTTAAAGTTTCAAGTTTGGTGTTTCTTTCAGCCATTTTCCCGGTACATTTAAAAGCCAGACGAAGGCTGGCAGCTAAGCTGCTAGTATTCTGTACAAGCTTGATATAAAACTTGTTTTATTAGATTTCCCTCCTTTTCCAACAGCACAAAGTTTCGAGATCTGGACTCATCCATTGGGCTAATAACTGATTTAGCCACTACAATATTATTACTACTTTCTAATGAACCTTTTTCTAGATTTCTTCATTTCTTCTATAACCCGTTCTCCATTTTTGTCCTCCTCACTTAAAAACTAACTTCTAAATCTCTCTTTAAAGAACTACCAGTAGGATTCTTATTCTTCTGGCCTTCCCTCCGTGCTGTATTCGGTTAGTTATTGGGATGTATACCTGTGCAATCTTTAATGAAGCTCCAACACTTTTACCTGTACATGTCTGTACCTAAATGAAACTGGTTCGTTTTGATGTTATACTAGCGAAACACCAAAAAAAAAATCTTGATTTAAATGATGATGATTTAAATAATTTAGCTGGTATTTTAAGGATGAGGATTTATACTAACTGCTGATGATTTTTTATTTAAGTTTTCGTGATTATATGTTATAGTGATGAAGAATGTGATTAAATGAGTATGATGGTAATAAAGCTTTAGGTGATAGTACTTTGTAAAAATAATTCCAAGTTATGTTAGCACACATCACAGGTGATTTTATTATTTGACGACTTCAATGATGATGGTGTATATGATATATAGTTTCGATTGATTAGTATGGAATGATCATGTGATTTGTGTGATGGTGGTTTATTTTATTCTGACGATGGTGATAGAGATACGATGGTTTAAAATCATGATGTGTTTTGTGTGGTGAGGAATATTTAGATGATTTTGATGATGATATAGATTTGGCTAATGACGATTTTATAGCTGATATGATAGTGATTTATAGAATAGTTTAGAGGGTTTCGGCAGTGAAGACGATGGTTATTTATATTTAGATGCAGCGTCTTACAGTTTCTCCCACCTCAGACAAGATCTCAGTCTGTGTGCTTGTTTCCCTCGTTTTGGAAGCATCTTTGATAAGCTGGGTTGGCGCTTTTTGCTTTTTGTACATTTAGAAAACATTATCATATTTATTTTTATAACCATGGGTCCAAAGAAGAAGATGATGTCTATTGAATTACAGCGTGAAATCATAGAAAACCATGAGCAAGGTGTGCGAGTAATTGACTTGGCGATGATGTACGTTCGTAGCACATCAATGATATGTACTGTGCTTAAACAAAAGGAGTTGATAAAGGGTATAACGCCATCTAAGGCCGATAAAATAATGTCTAAACTCTGGACCTCTCTCCGTGAATAGATGGAGAAACTACTGATGGGGTGGGTGAGAGAGAAGCAGCTTCAAGGATGAACCTTAACATAAAGCATCATATGTGAGAAGGCACGAGCAATTTACGGTTATTTGCTAAAGAAGATCCCACACTCTTCTAAAAATGAGGAATCGGAAGACTTGTTTAAATCCAGTAGGGCTGGCTTGACATCTTTAGGAAAAGGACCGGCATTCACTCCGTCATCAGACATGGTGAGGCAGCAAGTTCCGATGTGAAGGCAGCTGAGGTTCACATCAAAATGTTTTCCGAACTGATACTAGCCAAAGCATACATCCCCCCAGCAAGTCTTTAACTGTGACGAGACAGTACTTTTCTGGAAAAGGATGGCGAATAGAATTTACATAACGGCAGAGGAGAAGACGATGCCAGGTCACAAACCCATGAAGGATAGATTAACTCTAGTAATTTGCGCCAATGAGATTGGCGACTGTAAAATCAAGCCTCTGCTAGTATACCATTCGGAAAATCCCAGAGTCTTTAAGTCATATAATATTTCAAAGGAAATTCTGCCAGGTATGTGGAGGACAAATCGGAAGGCTTGGGTCACCAGGAAATTCTTTGTGAAGTGGATAAACCTGGTGTTTGGCGTCGTACTACTTTATTCCTATTCGAACAATATGAGAAATATAAATATTCTAGAAATAGGTAAGTTTGGAATTTCAAATGAACTGGGCCGCAAATGTGAATTGAAATAAATCTGAATATTTTATCTTATTCATCTGCCAAATTTGCTCTGTATTATAGATCAACATGTGCGATCAGAATTCCTAACATTAATTCACACACACACTCATATATATATATATATCTATATATATATATATATACGTTTATCGTATATATGTTACGGTGAAACACCGAAATCTGGAGAATGTCGACTTTCACCGGTGAATGTCAACCTTCACATAGTCGCTTGTTGTATGTCCGAAATATTTTCAAATACTCTTATTTCTGACTTACACCGGTAAATGTCGACATTCACCATCTACTAATGGTATATATATATATATATATACATATAATCGTTTATTGCAATGCACTGTCGGAAACGCTTTCCTGGCGCCATAGTGACGAGAGACAACGCAAGAAAAATAGGGTACGAACAGTGTAAAGATATTTGTTTGTTATTCTTAGCGCGGCGGAAACTAAGAAATAAGAACAAAAACATTGGATCGTCTTCAAAAAAAGTATTCGAAAGTTCCTTCGGGAAGTATCCTAGACATGGTTTGGTAGGGGTAGTCCAGTGCATTGTTCAGCAAGATCACGAGCCCTCACTTGCATTATCACTTCCTCTAGGGTACGTCAAAACATTAGTGCACGAAACCCCCGTTAGAACTCCAACAGGAACTTGTGGCACATATCGTGTCAGCTGCTGGGAAAGTCCTGGGGGTGCACGGTATTTTCCAGAACATCTTATGTTCGATGTGCGAGAGATGTGATACCTGCATCAGGGTTCAGGTCGTAATTTCGAAGAATTTCATTGAGGTCCATAAGTGTCTATTTTTGTTCCTATTTTTTAATTTCTCTTGTGCTAAGCATGACTGGTGTCCGTTCTTTCTTGTGTTTCGTGTTGTTTGTACCGACCAGGAAAGTGTTTTCGGTCATGTTTTGCCATTTCATTTTTCGTCGTCGTCATCTCTCTCATATATGTGCATAATTACCTATGACTCAAGTGTTACTACTATATCATGAAATTTACAAACATAGTGTTTAAAATGCTACATATCCCCATCCGAAAATATCTTTTTTTTTCTCTTGCCCTTCAAATAAGAAATGTGTGTCCTTCATTGTATAACCTCCTGGAACTTTAATTCTTCTTTTTTCGGGGACTATGGAGAAAATATTTCAGTATAGGCAGCTGTCAATATTCTAACATTACATTTTAAAAGCCATTAAAGTGTAGCCGAAACGCTCAGAAAGGCTTAATTCGCTTAGGATTTAGGAAATACATTTTGTAAGACTTCGCAAATTTTCCTTCAATAAATTTAATGGAACAGACAAAAGAAATTACAGGGAACAATAAATATAGGAGAAAACAGATATACCTTTTCGTAATTTATTCTGCTTTGTTTGATTTCTTTTATTCTTCCTGTATTAATAATTAAAACTTTAAGAATGCAACTGAAGAATGAGAATAAAATTTTCAATTGAAAACGATTGGTGGCAAAAATCCTAGTGCTCCTCTGCTGTACCACGAAATAGACCAGCAATATATTCCGAATTTGGAATAACGAGAAAAAATTTGAAACCTTTGCAGCCAGCGATGCAAAGAGATTGATCTGACAGGAAGATGACTTAAATGAGGAAACTCGGAGATAATTTAAGGAGGTGTCAGGTTACCTCTACTGGGATAATAATAAGAAAAGGTTAAAATACAAAATACGTAAGTAAATTATACAAAAATTGAAGAAATTTAATATATCTGGCATGCGTAAGAAATAGTAATTGATTCAAAAATGTAAATGAATCCAAAGCTTTCAAACTTATACTCGTATAAATACAGATTTTGCTGATTCAGAAAGTACGTTACTTGTATATCTTCTAAAATGCTTTTTCCATCCTTTGTTTGTAGTTGTTTCATTTTTCATTTCAGTTTCATTTTTTCCTCCTATTTTGCAATTTTCGCCATTCTTTCCCTCTGCTTTTAAGCCACCTGTTTATTAGTACTATTATTTATATTACAACTTATGTAAAAATTAAGTAAGGAAAAGTAAGGCACTAAAATTTTGCAACTTATTACGCTCTACGTGAGATTCATGGTGGTCGCTTATTGCATACAAATCATGCCAAATGCTTTAACTCTTTCGCTTCGAGGGACGACCAAATCTGTTTTCAATAAACATCGAAAACGCCCGTGTTTGCGAATTTGTCTTGGAAGAGTTTTGCTTTCCCCCTCCGGTTTCATCCATTGTGTGCAGTTTCACCTTAGGGCCGGTTTGCACCTGCGAACGTCAATAGATTTCCGTTTTTCTCCTTTATTTGCTTCAAAAGAATGATTGACATGTCTTTTAACAACTCGCGAAACCAATGAGCCATACATACTAACGTGGAGGGGAAAGAACTAGGTAGAAAATAACGAGGCGTTGCGGCGGTTTGCTGTTGCCTGAATGGACGGGCGTTTCGGGCGACTTCGATGCGAAAGAGTTACTTTCTCTGCTTGGCTTTAGGTCCTAACAAAGAAAACTAAAAATTTGCGCTTTGTAGAAAAACATTCTGTCAGGCGATGAATCTACGGTTAGATTTTTTCCTATGAAACTGAGACAAAAGTGTTATATAGTATCTAAATATGGAAGTGTTGTACATGTTAAACGTGATCTTCGTTGCATTACTTTCACTCTTTTACTACTGAAATAAAGAGATACTGATTATTTTGTAGATTGGAAAACCCTCCTTGTGATCATGAAAAGGAGCAAAAACTGGAAAACGAGAAAGAACTAGAAAAGAAGCGAGAACAGGAAAAGATGCAAGAGCTGAAAAAGAACAAAAGCTGAATAAAAAGGAAGAACAGGAAAAGAAGGAGAAACTGGAAAAGAAGCAAGAAATGAAAAACAAGAAAAAACTGCAATTGACAGAAAAACGAGAAAAGAAGCAAGAACTGAAAAAGAAGCAAAAGCTGGAAAAGATACAAAAACGAGAAAACAAGCAAGAACCGGAAAAGATACAAGAATTGGAAAACATACAAGAATTGGAAAATAAGCAAGAACTGAACAAGAAGCAAGAGCAGGAAAAGAAGCAAAAACTTGAAAAGAAGCAAGAACTGAAAATGAAACAAGAGCAGAAAAAGAAGAGAAAACTGGAAAAGAAGGAAGAACTGAAAAACAAACAAAAACTGGAAAAGCAATAGAAACTAGAAAAGAAGCAAGAACTGAAAAAGAAGCAAACTCTGGAATGGATTCAAAAACTAGAAAAGAAAGAAGAACTAAAAATTCAGAAACAACTGGAAGAGATACAAAAACAAGTAAACAAAGAAGAACTGAAAAGGCAGAAGAAACTGGAAAAAATGCAAAAACTAAAAAACAAAGAAGAACTGAAAAAGAAGAAGAAACTGAAAAAAATGCAAAAAATAAAAGACAAAGAAGAACTGAAAAAGAAGAAGAAACTGGAAAAAATGCAAATACAGGAAACGAAGCAAGAGCCGGAAAGATGCCAGAACTGGAAAATATAGACGAGTCAGAAAATACGCAATAACTGGAAAAGAAGCAAAAAACGGAAAAGAATACAAATCTGAAAAACAAGCTGGAACCGGAAAAGAACTGTCAAACTCGAAAAGGAAACCGGATGAACTGCGAAAAGAGCCAGAACTGGATAACGACTGTAGAACGATTGATTTAATGACCAAACGAAGCAAGAACCGGAAAAGAAAAATAGAACAAATAAACCATATACCACTGCAAATAATAGCACTGCAAACATTAAATATCAACGTCAAAAAAGTAAACACCCTTCTTCAAGGGGGCTTTCCAATACACTGTCATAATCCAGAAGATATAGAAAAAAATCATTTATAACCTCATTGCCAAAACAGTTGCAAAAGATATAGTTAACATAAAATTTCCTGAAGCCTGAATACCAAAATGCACAATTCATAATATTCCAAAAAATTTCAACTCTGATGAACTGATTCAAATTATCGCCCAAGAAACATAATATTTCCGAGCTAAGACCTTTATTTAAACTGAATGATCAAAATAATAAATGGATCATAAAATGTCACGGTAAAACTTTCCAAAATTTTATGAGTAAAAAACAAATATATATTGGATGGCGCACCAATAAAATAACCGAGTTTACCGGTGTACGCAGATGTCAAATCTGCCAGGATTTCTCCCATAACACAAACAAACCAAAATGCTCATTCTTCATCGGGAATTCTCATGTTTCTTGCGTTCTTCCCAAACTCCGTACTGCATAAACTGCTGGATTAACAATGAAATGTATGAAGCAAACTTTGAGTGTAAACATCCAGCTTTAGCTATTTCCTGGTCCACATATCAAACAGAAGTTAGACGAGTAAAATCCAATACATATTATCAACAATAATACAAGATCCTTCAGACTATATATAGACCATTTCCATCAATAAAAAGAATAATAATGTCATCCGCTTTCTCAAAATAAATCTTCAAAGGGAGAAGACCGCCACCGACCAACTAAGTCAGTATCAAGTAGATTATCTGGCAGATTTTATTATAACACAAGAATCTTATGGCATCCCTGGCAAAGTAGGAAGAATTCCAAATAACTGGACAATTATTAAACGTCATGCTTCAACCGGTGTTTTATCTCCTCGTACAGCCATATTCATTCGAAACAATAAATGGAATTCTACAATAAGGATTAATACTCGAGATATAATCACAATTTCAATCAATACTAATGCATCTCAGCTTCTTATTACTAGTATCTATATATCTCCGTCGAAAATCCAAATCAAACCTTATCCATACTAAATGAAATCTTACAACAATAATAATAGTCCGCATGTTATTAGTGGAGACTTTAACTCCCATAGTACTTAATGGGGATACTTACAAACCGATCTCAGAGGAGAAATACTTGAAGAATTTTTAAATGCAAACAATCTCATTCTACATAATCATTTTACTGACCGACCTTCCTTCGATAATACCTACAATAAAGATTGGACTGATCTTCTTATTTCTACAACACATCTTGATAATAAAATTAACAACAGATCAATACTAGATGAACACTGAATCTGATAACAAATATATCACTTTTGATATAACTGAATATACGTTCCTTTACTGCAGTTACAAGATATAAAATCAATAATAACAAAGAAAAGAAATTTCAACAAAAGTTCAATTCAATTTCAAATGACTTTCTAAATTCTATTATTCTGTGTACAACAAAAACAGAACTTAATAATATTACCCAGGAACTTATCAGAAAGTTTCAAGATACCTAAGAATGTACCTTCTTCAAAAGATCATCAATTCCCATTATAAAAATCAACTGGTGACGAAAGAACTCCTCAAAGATACACCCAAAACACGAGCATTACGAAGAAAACTCAAATCATCGCAAACTGATGAAGAACGACTCAACCTACTTCAAAAATACAAAAAACGAAAAGCCTCATATAAAAAGCAAATAATCTGAAAAACATTAAGGATGGTGCAACTATTGTTCAAACAACTAGGATACGTATGGCTCATTCTACAAAATTGAAACCAACAAAATCTTCCACCCAACGCAACTTACAGTCACTAATACGGGAAATGTTACGAAGATCACTTTAGAAAACATCCTAGAAGTTATTCTACCAAACGAAAGCATATATGATGATTCAACTGAACAAAGATTAATTCGTTTTAATCTACTTCCACGAAAATGATATCCCATTTACATCCATGAAACTCAATCGAATTATTGATAAACACAATAACAAAAATGCTCCTGGACCTGATAGAATCTGCATTCAAATTACACATAAAAGCTCTTGGAAAAATTCTTGAACGTTGTATTATAGAAAATCTTGAATACCAATTTCAACATCAAAATTTCATCAAGGAAAATCAGTATGGATTTAGGCAGCAAAAATCTACCATTCATGCAACCAGTGCAGTCCTAAATCAAATCGATGTTAATAAAATCAATAACCTACACTCCGCAATAATCAGCTTAGATCTTGAATCAGCCTTTGATTCATTATGGCGGCCTTCAATTAAAGAAGCACTTAGAAATATTGAACATAATTATAATATCTATCAAATAATCAATAATTTCCTTGATAATCGCCATAATCTCATTTTATATAATAATACTTTAATCAGAAGAAAACAAGTTCGTGGATGTTCACAAGGCGCATGTATGAGCGCAGAATTATGGAATATTACATTTAATAAAATTATAAAAAGTGCCTGGCTTCCTTTTCCTAAAATTACTGCTTTCGCCGATGATGTCGCATTTGTTATCAGTGGAAGGTCCTACTTAATCCTTCGAAGAAATTGTCAAGAAATAATAGCCATATTCCAGCAAAAATGCAAGAAAATTAAACTTGAAATTTAATCCTTCAAATCTAGAATCATGACAAATAATAAACCTGGATAAAATCTTACTAAGCAACTTTCTGTTAAAATAAATGGCGAAAAAAATCAAGCATACTAAATCAATCAAATACCTAGGAAATTATAATACATGAAAACAACATCTTATCGAATATCTCAAAGAACTTAACCCATCAACGAGCCCGCCTCTCGGAACGAAACGCTTCGAAAACGGTGGCGTTGTCAGACAACAAACCCCTCCAAAAAAATCGCTTTCGTTTTCTGAAATCTCTCTAAGATGGCCCAGCCTAAGGCAGTATGTTTGCTGCCCCTTAGTGTGATGGATAAGCCATAAAATTGCCTTCCCGCTATTGAATGCCAAGAAGTAGTTGTTCCGTTTAGTTTCGTCTCCCTCCTCTTTCTTTGTACTAGTAGCCTGTAGACTTGTTTCTTTTAACATGTGACTGCCGAATTTTCCGAAATCTTTTTAGAATTTTAGCTTCCAAGCTTGTGAACATTCAATTATTCGACATGTTTTATTGGGCAGTATTTTTAGAAAGATCATTATTTATTTTGTTACACAATTTTTTTACTATTTACTTATCTATTTTATTTAGTTTTAGTAAACCAATTTATTTTGGGAAATTAAATTTTAATCCATTCTTTTACCGACTCAATTTTCATCACATTATAAGTCCATACATATTTACGATGAGAGTACAATATTTATCAGAAATTTTTGGAAAATTTCGCATATGCATTTATATTTTAGCGTTGAATTTTTTTCACAAGTTGTTCGTTTACTAACGAGCTCATCTTCGTCTTTTCAGCGTGGAATTGGCAAGCATAATCTTCCTAATATTTTTCGGGATTTTATAGCAATTTCTAGAATTTTGGCGGTTTTCTACAAATATTTTGGTAAGTTTAGCTATTATACAGTTGCTACTAATGTAGAATTTAAAGCCAAAAATGTATTACTTCGTTGATTTCAGAGATCGCATTTCGAATTTAAACGGAAGTTTAAATGAATTTGATACAATCTTACCACAGACTAGAAAGAATTATTTCTCTGTGTTGGATGGATTTTTCTCACTTTTCTGCATTTGATACATTAAATGCATAAAGCAGACACTCACAAATAGAATTTAAATAAATTTATTTAAATAAATTTCTATTTTCATTTAAAATTTGTCATTATTAGCACCTCCCGCAGTTTTATGCAATCATAGAATTTTCCGAATTCTATTAGGTCGTTAACATAATTTCAAGGCCTAATAGAAAAGTGATAATATGGAAAGACTATGTCTTGAGTACCAATAGCCAAGTATTTGTAATTAAATAAAATAATATTGAATACCAGCTGCTTTTTTATTTATTTTTAGTCATATAACAAAAGATAAACAAGAATACTATTACATCTAAGAATTATTTAGTAAATTATTTTGCTAATGTTTTATGAATGAGGAAACACGGTAAAAATGTTTTAATGATTGAATTCACCGTTAAAAATCAAACAAACCCCAAAATTCCTTTTTCCCATAACTTCGTAAAATGTTTTGATTAAAATCGTAATATGATTTGAATGAGTTTTCCAATTCTGTTTTGAGTGATATAAATATTATTAAATTAGGATATAAATATTAGGATATAAATTATTATTAGTAATAATTTTTGTATTATAACTTAGCAGAATATCGTTTATCGTTAAAAATTATATCTAAAAGAATTAAATTTTGAAAAAGAATAAAAAATATAATTAACTGTTCCATTTTCTCCTCTATGCATCTATTTATATAAAAAAGGAATCTGGCTAGGGAATTTACGACTTGTATATGAACTAAAAATTGGTATCTTGACAAAACTTGTCAGAGCATAAAAAGCTTACATTCTGTGATATTAGAGTATTAATCATACTTCTGTATCCGTAAATGCAGTTTATAATTACCAGCATAAGTATCATAATGGATTTTATTAAAACGACGAAAACTGAATGCACGATCCTAGCATTATCAAAGTACGGCTTTTTATCCCGTTAAGAATTGCTTGGTTCGTAACCAACACGAGTTTTATTTTTGAAATGTTATTCCAAATAAAACAGGAAGCGTTAAACTATATGCATTTTAAACAGTTTTACTTTTTTTTTGGAAGGGAACCTGACCTCCGCAGGCTAACTGACACTAAGGTCTCGAAAGACTATTTCTAGTCAATAGAGTTTTTTCATTCTAGAAATACTCATTATCTAGAGCTATCTTTTTTTCTAGCCATTGTAAACTACAGTTATAGTTGGAAAAAATTCTCATTTTACATAATTTTCGGATAATTACATTTTACGTTAAATAATTTTAGATTTTGATTAACGCAATCGATGAATATGGCAGAATAATAGTTTGTTGTAAACATTGTAAATTTCAGTTTTTTAAGTAAAGTTTTCAAGTAAACCAAACCAAAGATTATTAAATTAGTCTTATATTGTTTACTGTTTGGTTTTCAGTGTTCTGAATTTTCATTTTAAAAAACATAATTTAAATAATCTTTCTTTACGCTAGTCGCTTTTAAAATGTTTACCTATGTAAACACTTACTAATGTTTAATGTAGCAACTTTGTATATACTTAACGAAAGACTTAGAGGAATTTATAAAGAAAACTAGTTCACATGGAAAAAACCACGAAATCTTCCCTACAGCCAACGTATTGACCAGAAACCAAAACCAGGTCAAAATACTTCTGATCATCTCTTTTATCCACATAGCCATTGGTAAACTTTTCAAACTTATACTTGTTCTTATTGCAGTTATAAACAGAAATGTGAACACTCAGATACTGCCGCTTGCTAAACTTAGTACAGTCTGCGGCTGATTCTATATCTGCCGAGGTGTTTTCGAAAAAAACTTGAAAGATAATAAATTATGTTACCTGCTGAGTCATCGAAATATTATATATTTGTTTATTGAAACTGAAAATTTTATAATTTTCTATAAAACTGTAATGGAATTATTGCATTGAGTAATCTTCAGTGTGATGTAATTAGTGTCCTAAATATAAAAGTATGCAAAAATCAAATTGGAAATTACAGCAAATCAGTCCCTAGAAATATGCTATGCCTGTATTAATCTAGTAGCAATCAATTATTCATGAACATTATAGTATGCATGCCATATAACAATTTCTCAGTAGTACAGGAAACAATTTCGATATGCGTGCCTTTTCTTTTAACATAGTTTTTCTCTCGTTACTTTTAAGATAAACATATAACTTGAAATAGTTTTTCTTCCTCCAGCTTTCACTTATTTATTTCTTAAAATATCTCCACTAAAATCAGAGTGATATTATTAACGATTTTTCTTTATTATATAAATATAAAATTTATCCTTTATTATATAAATAATTGAAATGCTTAAATTTGGCATTCTAATAAATATTTTATAGTAACTCTATGAAAAATTTAACTTCTTTTAAAATGTATGAAAATGAATTAAATCGTGTATTTTTTCCAGTCTTAATGATAATAGAATTTTAGAATCATCAGTTATATATCCGTATTGATTATGAGAAATTATCTCATTCTTCTTTGAGCTGGAAATTGCTCAATGGAGCTTCTTCCAGCTAGAATTTGAACTCGGGGTGTAAGTGATAGTAGATCGGACTATCATTCGGAATGCCTGTGGTTCGTATTCCGCTGATAGGATAACGGTTTTTTCGTGTTTTTTTTTTTCCCCTCATAAAAACGCTATGTCTCTTCAATGGCACCCCAACGAAAACATGTCAAACGCTAATTCTTTAACACATGAATTATTCCGACAGTGCCTCGTGCTTCTTCTCTCTCGCCCTTTAAATGAAAACAAATAATATGGAATTATACCATTCTCACTATCTTGTTATAAATGGAAGTCCTTCCAGCTAGAATTTGGAAGACCTCCTTATTAGAAGCACAAAAAGGGCACTGCTGAATTTTCGCATTTCTTGCTTCGAAAAAAATCCAATGTATCTGCATGGTATCTTTCTATTTGTGCAGCATTCGATATTATTCCGCTTTCGCAAATTTTTCAAATTTACTTTTTCTTGTATCGTTATTCCATTTGTCGTATATTGATAGGTGGACAATGCAGATTTCTGTCTATTTTCTTAAGTTTTCGTATCGGCAGGAAAATATACTGTCGCACTTAAAATTGGTTTTAATGCTGAAAATGATTTGATTGTTTGGTTCTATTTTTCCTTTTTCTTCCTTTAAAGATTTATTTTTCTTCCATATACTTATTTATTTATTACATTTTAATCTAATAGTCTCCCAAAAACTAAAGCTATAAAAAGTTCTTTGATTCCAAGATAAAAGAAACTTTCATTAAGCTTTGAATTTCTTCAGCAATCTTTCACCAGTAGGATTTATTTTCTTCTTTCGCCTACTGATACTATGTGATTCTATATATGTAATATATCTGATTATGTATGTGTGTGAGTGTGTCTAAAGGTTTAATTGATATATATATGTCATTAATGATATATATATATATGCATTCATATTTTAGCATATGTATATATTATAATGCATATATATATAGATTGCATTTTATAATTTCATTACACAAAAATTTTATACCTTAGGGAGTATATCTTTTATAGTAGATTTTGGGAATGCTTGAATTTTGAGTGAAAAGGAAAGTCAAGATTTCTACTACTTTACCCCGTTCAGTGCTCTCCCTTTTACTGAGGAATTAACATCACAGGAGGGCTGTTTTTGCCCAAAGGTTCGGCCTTTGTGGGAACGGTTAGGGGAAACCGGAAAATCAAGAAATAATTTTTCATTCATGAATTGACATCTTCAAGAAGCATTGACTCTCAGTGAGTAAAAGACAAACATCTGGAAAGATGTATTTAAGCATAAAATGGTTTTCGATTCCAAATAACATTAATTTAGAGAAATTTTTGTGGATGCAATATATAATATTGAGATAAAAGTATAAAAGTAAGTAAAAGAGGGCGATGTAGGGTGATTTCATTGTTCGACTGTTCGATACACTATTCGACTATGTTAGAGAAAGGCCTCAAACATAGTACTGTCGGCCCTGTGTTTAGATTTGCTAAATTTACTAAAGCACACGATATCTATCTACCAAGATAAAGGTATTCTACATCCGACGAGCTTTCTAAGAAACACTTACACGCATTTAGTTTACATGTTGAGAAAAATCATAAAAATTACATGCAGTTGATCTATTTCGTCGTTGAAAATAGAAGCCAAGAAGAATCGATAGTGTTCTCTGGCTTCAGGCACCTAGATTTCTCACTTTGAATTTGGAACTAGAAATATAATTACAAATGTCTCTACTAGGGAAGATCAAATTCATTATTTTTTCACACATGTAAAATCTGGATAAATACGTTTTCTCGTTTATAAATTACAGAAGATTTTTCAATAATTCCTGATATTTTAAAGGAAACTTTTGATGTATTTGTTTCCTGTAACAGGTCTAAATAATCATTCATTAAAGCCGCACTAATTTTAACGATCTAAAAATTAACAAATGAGTTGAACTCTTTCATAATTATAATTAATAAAAACTTAATTTGGGTTTAAGATTACCTCAGAAGTGATTTTTTTTTATTTCTTAATTTATGCCTTACAATCCAACAGTTATTTCCCCTATTCAACTACGGTCATATTAGTGGCCGGTAAATACTGGTAGTTCGATTTACACCCTGACGAACGAATACGATGGCTGAAAGGTATTTTTCCATGTTTTTCCCTATATATAACATGAATATGAGACATTTCTCGTTAAAAAGTCCTCTACGAAGGCATCTCTTTCCTTAAAAGCAGATAGTCCTCGTGTGTTTTGCTGTATTCAAGTAATCCTTACCTTCAAATTACGGCACCTGTCACACTAAATCAAGATTAAAGGTTTCTAAACAAGATTTTTAATTGGCCTGCGGTGGCCAAGCGCTAAAACCGCTGAGTACTGGTAATCCTACATAAGTTCAAATCCTGTTGAACACGCTTGTTCGGTGAAAGTTTTCTACGTTCAATGTGAAGGAAATCTAGTTTTCCTTAGAAAGTTCTCCCTGATAGTTTCCGTCCTCTTGCGCAGATGCCAATTCCATTAAATTTTCTGCATTAAACACAATTGTAATTCTTTCTTTTTAAAGAAATCTCAGGGGAAATAATTGTAAACATCAGATTCAGTGCGATTATGAATTATTATTTTAAAGTAGTTAACATTTTGAGTGGGAAAAGCATTTTTAATACGCTCATAAACAACCCCTCCTCTAAACTGGCATCAAACTGTGTCGATTTCTAAAACAATCTATATAAATACGTTTCCAAAAAATTCTGCTAAAATATTAAAAGTTGTATTTGTAGAGCATTTATTAGTTAGATTTGTGACTAGCTACTGAAGTTTTGGTTTTCGTAACCTATAAGGTATTTTCTCCCGCCTTCTTAGCATACCTTCGTGGTGTCATGGTCAGCACGCACGGCGTGTATTCGAGAGGTTGGTGGTTCGAGTGCCGGCGAAGGCATTGCTCCTATTTCACATGTCCTGCTTCGAAATAACCTAATGTTTCTATAGTGGCACGCAAACCAAAAAAGGTGGTGGATGATGATTCTCCGCCGCAAGGATTTGGCGATTCGGTCCCCTAATCCCCAGTCGCCCTTTAAAAGGGGGAGTATATACGGTATTTTCTCCCGCCCTTTTAGCATGCATTCGTGGTCTCAGTACGCTCGGCACGCATTCGAGAAGTCCGTGGTTCGCGTCCCGGGTAAGTCATTGCTCATTTTTCATGTCTCTTGCTGTTAAAAAAAATGTAATGTCTCTAAAAACCTTCCATTCATCAGAACAGAAATAAAATCATGAAGCATAGGGGTAGGGGGAAAAAGGAATTTTAAAGAAAAGATTATTTTTACAAAATGACTCAAAATTTCTTGAGACAGTATAAGTAGTTATATAACTCAAATAATTAAATATTTGACCTCTTAATTTTACCAGTATTTCTGTATAGAAATAAAACATTATTAAATATCTTTAATGAGTATCATAGATAGTGGAGCACATCGAGTGAGCTTCACAATATTTTCAAAAGCAGCCACTTTGACAAATGAACAGAACTGTCGGGAATCGCTTATGAATGTCACTTACACGTTTCATAATGCCAAGAATGTTATAAAAGTAACGGTTATGCTATATCAACAACTTACCGATCTTTCCAAAGTGCTTAAAAATAGAGCTGTTCCAAAAATTGTATTCGGTTCATTCACGGTGTTTAACCAAAAGCTCGTCGTCGATTTTTGAACTACTTATCGATAAGCTATTGAATTCAGATTTTGTACAATTACGTTTACGGATGATAATAATTCGATTTAGAGTTTTTAAAATTTAATGTCGAAGAAATTTTTTGCGCATATTTCCATTTATGAATAAACTAAAAATCTTAAATTTTTAAGTTTGCATCATTTTATAGAGCGTAAAATAGCTTTTGAAATAAAATTTGCATGAAATTTGTAACCTAATTTCTGATTTGGTAGCGAATTTTGTTTTAAATTTATATATTTTTTTCGATTATTTGAGGTAAAAGGATACTTGGAAGTAAATAAAGACTGAACCAAAAGTAATAATAATAATAATAATAATTTATCGCATAGATTAATGGTAATAAGAGATTACTTAATAGCATCTTTGCTAAATTCCTGTACAGTTTTATAAGAAGAATCATAGGCTCTTAAACTACGAAATCAAATAATTGAATCGCATTGTCAGATGAATAATATTTATAAATTTATCAAGACAGCCTCACGTTTTTATTATTCGTGATATAAATTAGTAGAAGAATTTTTTAAAGAGAATTATTTAATCTCGTATTCCCATTAAATTACACAATACATTATTTTTAAAACTAAGGGCGTTAGCCGAGAAGGTCTATTAACTTCATTTTTTCATTTTCCGTTGAAAACTATGTCAGTTCACTTTTCAAACTGTTGCTACCACATATTACAGCCCTGTATTATATTTAAAGAAATTAAATAATGGTTTTGGTTTATTAGATTACGGCAGAGCACTCGAGGGCTATCTGCCCTGAAATTAAATAATGAATAATCTGCATAAATATATATATATGTTTCTCGCATTGTGATAAAACAACGGCACCTAGACCCATCCAATTTTGAATAACGTACATTTCCACCCGAATATGGGCATCTCAAAGCCGAGATTTGGAATTTGTTTTATTATATGTTTCCTATTTCGTAAAACTTCAATGAATTTTTTATTAAGAAACTCAACGATTTTAAAGCGAGCAAAGGCAACACTGTATGAAAATAATAATATAAAAAATTATCTTCAACGGGCGAGACTGTGTATCGGAAATTCTAAAGATATGCTCATTTAAAATTTATTTTGCGGTATTGATGTTTAACTGAAGTTTTATGGTTTAAGTGCGAAGAACATGATATTTAAAAATAAAGGTAACCCACAAACCGTTAAAAAACGCCCTCTGGGCGTAATGTAAAATCTGAAAGATTTGCATTCTCAGATTTTTATGTTTCCATTTATTACTTTTACTTTTCTCGTTTTAATTCATTAATGCTCTTATAGGTAAACGTTCATTTTGTAAAAAATTCTATTTTTTATTCAATAACTGCTCTAAAACGGAAATTTTTAAATCCCTTTATATATGCATCCACTTTGTAACTGGTAATAAATTTGTTTCTTTAGAGTCAGTGTAAGGCCTTTATCCCAAAACATCAAAGAGATTTCTCCCCACGCTAATGACAGCCATTACCCATTGTCGTCAGCATTGCATGGACCCTTGTCCCCTTAGGCATTGCGGGTTGGAAGACATACAAAAATACGGGCTAGTCCTTTTTGGCGTGTTTTTTCGATAGTACAAAAACACGAGACTGTCCGTTTTCGAGGGTACATTTAAACTAACAATAATCCGTAACGAACCGTTAAGAGACCTGCATAAAAGAACGAGAAAATCCGGGTGAAACCGTTAATGGGTTAAAATTCGCACACATTCTATAAGTCAAAATCTTCGACATGTGTATGGCACAAACTGGGGTTTAAATCGCCATATCACCAAATTACTATATCGTACAGTAATAACCAAAATGATTACCTACGGCTCTGCCATCTGGGCATTCCCTATAACCACAAGAAAAAAAAATTCTTACCTCAACACAACGACAATTTAATCTTAATATTTCCAGAGGCTTTCGAAATACCTCCAGTACTACTCTTAATATCTTAGCTGGAACTATTCCACTCCATGTCGAATCCATTCAGGAAGCAATTGATTCTACAATATATGAAATTCGCCATAATATTACTTATAACAAAACCATATACATCACAGAGGATTACGAAATGTGCCCTGCTCCTTACAATAGACATCTCTGCTGTATCACACACAAAAATAAAAACAGCAATAAACACTAAAACTAAAAACAATTCAATTGAAGTATAATTAAATACTTATAGAATCAAATATTAATACTGACCGTCAATCTGCCATCTATGCTATCTCTAACCCAGAAAATCAGACTTCTATTGTTTATGACATCAATAACCTCTCTAAAACAACAGATAATTTAAAAATTCATATATCATGGATAAGAGGCCATACTAGAAATGCCGGTAACTTAACATTTGACAAACTTGCAAAGAAGCTCTTCCTAATCAAGAAAGCAATTTTCTATATACGAAATTTCCCAAATCTTATCTTCGACTGCCCATAAAAGAACAAATTACCCAAATATGCCAAGAACAATGGAATAACGCATCTACAGGTCGATGAAATTACTAGTTCTACCCCTATTGCAATACTGACACCAAGAGTACATAATCCTTTTTAACATGTAATATTACTGGCCATGGGCCATATCGTGTGTATTTTTATCAAAAAAACTTAATAGACACTGACTTCTGTATATGCTGCTAGAAAGGAGACAGTGATCACTATCTTTTCTCATCTCCTCTCAAGAAAACGTTTCATATTCGCGCACCCAGAAATATTGATATATAATTCAAAAGAACTATCAGCAAACTTCAACATCTTCATTCTAATATGAAAGAAATTCACCAAAACTTAACACAATTGGATTAAATCTATGCAGAGTAACCCCATCTACAACAGACGAAATATAACAAAATATTTAATTTTCACCTTTGTAGAATTTTAAGATAATTATCTATCTTTGTCACAAATACTTATTTGTACAGATCGTAATAAAAAAAGCCTTGCAAAATCCATAATAAACAGAATGAAATATAAAAATTGAGTCGTCAGAGTAAACTAGAACTGAAAAGGTGAGTCATGATACTGATTTGCTGTGTCATGACAAAAATGAGCTATGAATATTGTATGAGTCATGTAAAATATATGAACTTAAACGAGAAACTTTTTATGATCTCTGTAATCATGAACACTTTAGACACTTATGAACTCTGCCTAATGAATACTGAAAACTATTTGTGATCATGAACTCTAAAATACAATTTTATTCTCTTCTACATGTTATACTTCTATTTTATTAATTTTATTATATGATATATCATATATTATCCTATACTTTAGCACTTTATTCAAAATTATAATTTTATTATATGATACATTATGTACTATTCTATACTTTATGTATTAAGCTATATTTTATTTCCCATATTTTAAGTATTATTCAGTATTTGTCATGATATATTCTGTTTTAGCATTTTATTCCAAATTTGGAAAATTCAAAATTTTGTTATAATGGCACATTATGTGTTATTGTATACTTGATGTATTATTCTACATATATTTTTCTTCTATTTTAAGAATTATTCCAAATTTGCCATATGATATCTCTACATATAATAAAAGAAAGAATCTGTCTGTGTGTTGTGTGTGTTTCTTTCGTTCGCGCTGCGCGTAAGCTAATAGACACAGGGCTACAAAATTTGCTACATGAGGTGTATCTAGACAAGGGCCAGTGCACCTCGAAGCGATTTTTTCGAAATTCGAATTCCAATTTTTTTTATTTTATGTTTTGTGACGAAACCGCGTCATTTTGAGACATAATGGGCTATAGGAAAGCGAGATTTTACTCTACACACTCCATTTTCAAATCGTCATGAAACGTAAGCACTTAGATATTTTACGAACTTGAAATAAATTTCTTGTTTCAATAAATCGATTAAATACGAATTTATTTAACAAATGGAGCTTAACACATTTTCAACGGGATATTTTCTAAAAAAGTTTATTTTTAAAAATGTACAGTTTAATTTTCTTTGATTTTTGGACACGTTAAACATTCATCCTTGTGACTGCTTTTACAAAAAAATTTTGGAAAACTGATAATATTTTGTACTTTTAAAAATATGTTTAAATGAAGCTTCCGAGTACACTTCGCACATCTCACATCTTTAAAAATGTGATTTTGGCAACAATTTTCCTGTCTTATTGTTGTTGATATATTTTTGATGAAATCGCATCATTTTGAATAGTTTCATTCTTTTAGAAATAAGGGTTTGGCAACAATTTTTCATCGTATTTCTTATGTCACTGTTTTTAAGAAATCGGCATATTTCATTGTCATGTATATATATATATATATATAATATATTTTTATTGATTTTTTTGATAAAGTTGTTCTGTAGAGTAAAATTCTGCGCGGAATTTTATGTTTTTTGAGTTGTTTTCATGTTAATTTTTGCTTATTTCACTGTTTGTAAAATACTGAAAAGTTTGGATATTTTTTTTTCTTCAACGGAAAGTTGGTTAATTTTTTATTATGATAATAATTATTTGCATTAAGGGTGTAGGGTTTATATTTATTTTAAGTTTAAATTATCTTTCCTGTTAAGCCTTACTTTCCCCTGGAATTGCCAATGCCAGGGTATGTAAATTTTAGTAGAACGCGCAAAGGATTCAAATTGTCAGCGGAAGTTATCTGAGTTAAATAGAAGGGAAACGACTTCGAAGGTGTGCTTTCTTGCTTCACGAGCGTGGAGGTGGCTAGTTAGAAATTGAAGAACCACGCGTTTCGGCCTGTGTGCTTGCCTCGCCAGATTGTTAATTTTTCAACGTAATATTCAGAAGTTTACTGAATTATCAGCGGTATCCTAGAACGCGGTGAGGTTAGTTACGTTTAGAGAGCCTCGTAGTTAGTCACTTGTTATTATTCTTTTTTTAGTTTCTGATTTTTATTTTACCGCCGGGTCGGCGTAGTTTGTGAGCGTCAAGAGCACGCATTTGTAATTTCTAAAGTTGAATAAAAAGGGATTTAAACCCTTCTCAAGACTTTGTCTCCATTCTAGTTCTTAGCAGTCACCACTATTGTTGCGTGCAGGTTGGAAGCTCGCAACATAACATTAGGGCCTTAACACTTGTCGAACTGAAATGGCCGAAAATTGGATGGAAGTTGCTGGAGAACAACAAGAATTGGCAAGCCAATTGGAAGGATTTGGATACCTGGTCCAGACGATGACAGCGTCAATCAAGCCAAACGTCAATTTCGAAGGAAGAAATTCGGTGGCGATATTTCTAGAATGCCTCGACAATCACTTCCAGCTCTACCCTGTGCCTGAAAGACAAAAAGTTGCCATCTCCACATCTGCACTAAGAAGACAGGCCGCGCTATGGTGGAAGAATATAGGCAAATTTTTATTAGGGGAATTCGGAGGCCAGATTCAAAAATAAAAGCAATCAAGAATTTCCCACCTCCCAACACCGCCAAGAAAATTTCTTCTTTCCTTGGGTTATGTTCTTATTATCGGCGATTCATAAAAGATTTTGCTAATATTGTTGAACCCTTGTTAGTAATTAAAAGAAAGAAAAGTAAATTCATGTGGACAGCAGAAGCAAATACCGCATTCGAAAGAAGCGCTTATCAATGCCCCTGTTTTGAAATTCCCGGAGGGGGACGAAAACCTGGAAATTGCAGCAGATGCGTCGGACTATGCTGTGGGTGCGGTTCTTATGCAAAATGGCCATCCTTTGGCAATTTTTGACATTTGAAATTTGGCATTTGAAAATTTCAAAAAATCGTTATTAAAGGCCTTCCCCATAGTGAATGATCGAGCAAGGCTAGAAGCCGAACTGTATAGTTTTTATCAACGGAATATAGAAGAGTTGACGGACTTTATTCTGCGAAAAATTAAGCTGACGGATATGCTGTATGGGAAGAAACCCGACGCGGAGATTATTGAAATAATCTTACCAAGATTGTTACCTGCTGTTCAAGACTACTTCGAAATTAGAAACCCAAGCACATTGCAGGAGCTCTTCGAATTAGCGGTCAAGTTCTAAAATCGCAGAATAGCGGAAAAAGTTAGAGGGGTATCGTATTCTCAAAGTATCCGAAGGCAATCTTCAAATGAGCAGACCAGAAATGCAAACCGCTCTTATGGGGGAAAGAGCTATCAAGCAAGGTCATCGAAGCTCGAAGGTCAAGGCCCAAAAAGGAAATTTGAAAACAACCGTCCGCGTACCCAGAAGGCAGAAGTTGAAAGAAAAGCTTTAAACGAATACAGGGGCCTGTGAAAGCTAGGGTCCAGACCCCGGAAGTTTTGAAAAAACCCTCAGGAAGACACTTAAATACGGTCATCGTATAGAACTCACAGTTACCAATTATACAAGTCCTGGTTGGCGATGTACCAGTAGAAGCCCTCATCGATACAGGAGCAGAAGGTAATTTTATGAGTGATATTTTTTTAAAGAACTTTAATAGGTTTCGATTATTTAAAAATAAAAACACAGAAATCATAGCAGCGCAAGGACAAACTTGTCATTGTATTGGAAAACTATCTTTAAAAATTCAAGTTCAAAACGAAAGCCTTAAAGTATTAATTTTTGTAGTAAAAAATTAATAATTAATCCACTTATTTTAGGTATGGAGTTTTTAAAAGCCGCAAAGGCCAAACTGAATTTTCAGGAAAGTTCTATCGTGCTGGAGATGGATCGGAGGGTGGTGGAACCAGTGGAACAACCGCAAGTTGACCTTAGCCATTTGAATGACCATGAAAGTTGAAAGTCAAGCCATCCAGCAAGTGGTGAGTACTTTTTCAAACTTGTTTTCAGAACGGCCTGGTAGCTGTCAAATAGTTACGCATGAGATACAGTTAACTGCCGACAAACCCTGTAGGACTAAACCTTACCGCATGATAAACAAAAAGACCAAATCATAGAAGAACATATTCAGGAAATGTTAAAGAACAAAATAATAACGCCCATAAATAGTGAGTACGCGAGTCCAGTCGTACTATGTAAGAAAAAGAACGAGTTTCCTCCTTCGGATAAAAGGGCTTGGAGGTTTGCTATCGATTACAGAAAACTTAATAGTATTACTAAATTCCCAGTTTACCCTTTGCCGGATCTAGAGGAAATTATTAGAAAGATTAAATCTACAAGATACATGACTACTTTGGACTTAACGTCTGGCTACTATCAAATAGCTATGAGACCCGAAGACATACATAAAACCGCGTTTATAACAAAATCGGGCACTTATGCATTTTTACGCATGTCCTTTGGGTTGTGTAGGGCCCCATCAACATTCCAGAGAGCTATGGACATTGTTCTAAAGCTTGTCCTAGGAAAATCGCTATTAATCTATCTAGATGATATAATTATAAAGAGTAGTATCTTGGAACAACATATTAAAGATCTAGAAGAAGTTTTTAAATTATTAAAAGAGGCCGGTCTTACAATTAACGCCTTACAATACAAGTTCGCAACTAAAGACTTAAATATCTGGGTTATAAAATTTCGCAAAAGAGTATAGAAACTCAAGATTCAAAAATAAAAGCAATCAAGAATTTCCCACCTCCCAACACCGCCAAGAAAATTTCTTCTTTCCTTGGGTTATGTTTTTATTATCGGCCATTCATAAAAGATTTTGCTAGTATTGTTGAACGCTTGTTAGTAATTAAAAGAAAGAAAAGTAAATTCATGTGGACAGCAGAAGCAAATACCGCATTCGAAAGGTTAAAAGAAGCGCTTATCAATGCCCCTGTTTTGAAATTCCCAGAGGGGGACGAAAACCTGGAAATTGCAGCAGATGCATCGGACTATGCTGTGGGTGCGGTTCTTATGCAAAATGGCCATCCTTTGGCAATTTTTAGTAAAACGTTGAATCATACACAAAGGAATTATACAGCTACAGAGAGAGAAACATTAGCCGTATTAATGGCTGTACACAAATTTTGAGTTTATTTCGGCAAAGCGCCAGTAACAGTCTTTTCGAATCATGCGGCTGTTGGTAGACTTTACTGGGGGAAAAACCCTAACGCCCAGGTTAATAAGATGGGCTTTAAAACTCCAAGAATATAATCTCATAATCAAATATAAACCGGGTAAGGAAAACAATGTAGCTGACGCACTTTCTCGCATATAACTGGACGATGAAGGCAATGAACTTAAATGCGCTGTGTTGACTTCAAAAATTTTAGATTCTAGAGATACAATTATTGCTGAATTGAAAGCTGATCCTGAATTTGGAAGTATCTATGCGTATTTGAAAGACTCCGAAAGCTTTGAACACACAGATATCGATGAGATAAGAAATAGAGCAGAAAACTATGAAATAATAGATAATTTATTATTTTATACGAAAACAACAAACGAAAATCTGGAATACAAACCAGTCATCCCAGCCTCGCTTCGTATAAGCATTTTGAAGGAATTACACGACGCGAAAACAGCGGGTCATTTAGGGGTCAGAAAGGCTTTAAAAAGGGTACGCGAAGCGATATATTTCCCGCAAATATACAAAATATTAACTGCGTATGTCAGGTCCTGCAATAAATGTCAGTTAATAAATGATATTAATTACAGCCCGGCCGGTACATTCGCGCTACATTTCCGAATGAAATTTTAGGCATAGATCTTCATGGTCCTTTCCCCCAGAGTGAGTTAAATAAAAATCGTTTTCTTTTAGTAATTGTAGATCATTTTTCAAAATGGCCAGAATTTCTTCCACTTAAACGCGTGTCAGCCAAAACAGTCGCAGATGCATTCTTACACAGATACATTTTAAAATACGGTGCACCGAAAAAAGTACATAGCGGTAACGGTAAACAATTCGTTAGCCAAATATTTGAAAACATATGCACTGGACTTGGCATACGCCATATCAAAATGGTTCCGTATAGACCACAGGCAAACATAGCAGAAGGAGTTAATAAAAACATTGTAAAAATAATTCCAAGTTATGTTAGCACACATCACAAGCGCTGGAATGGCTACATAAATATGTTAGCTTATGCTTTAAGAACGGCAAATCACGATACTACGGGAAAACCCCAGCAGAATTATTTTTAGGACGAAAGTTAATTACGCCATTAGATAAATTATTCTTTGTGCAACAAAGAGACCAAGAATTTAAACAGAAAGATGTGCAAACACTTATTGACCAGGCGGTTAAAAGATCGGATACGGCAAGAAATAGGCAAAAGTTATACTATGATAGAAAACGCCGTGAAGCAGATTTTAAAGTTGGAGATAAAGTGTTGAAGCGGAAATTTTCTTTATCAAGTGCCCCAGACAATTTTACTGCAAAGTTAGCTCCAAAATTTGAAGGCCCTATGTAATTCAGGAAATCAAGGGAGTCGTATTGTACCTTAAGAACGAGAGAGGGGAAATCTGTACGCCCCTACACATGTTCAGCAGCGGATCTGTGGCAGGCCAGATATATCGAGGTGAGATCTTAGATCCTTATGTAAGACTTTTCAGGGGTGCATATGGACCTGACGTTTTATTTATGGATGATAATGCCCGTCCACACCGAGCAAACCTCGTTGAGGAATTCCTTGAAAGTGAAGACATTAAGCGAATACCTTGGCCACCAAACTCTTTTGACCTTAACCCGATAGAGAACTTATGGGACTACCCTGGAAGAGCAATTGCACGTATACATCCTCCTCCTAGAGATGTAAATGCTCTGAAGACCGCATTGCTGGAAGAGTGGAGATTAATTCCCGAAACTGTGGTTAACAACGTTATTTCCAGCCTTAAAACACGTTGTGATATGTGTGTACAAGTCAGGGGAGATCATATTCCATATTAAATTCGAAAGACTTAATTCTTTTTCTGAATCATTCTTTTTTTTCTTAACTCTCTTTGTCACACTTTATTACCATTTTTATTGTTTCATGCTACAATTTTATATCATATGAGGTGATCTTCAATTTTTTCTTTTGCATTTATGTGTCATCATGTTATGTATGATTCCAGGAAAATTCATTAAAGTATAAGTCATAGTCTCTGAGAAATCCGTGAATTTATGCATGTAAACAGAATTTTGGACATGAGTGTATTATTTTCTTTAAGTATAAAATCTAGGAACAAGCAGTTTCTGTTGGTCGAAAAACTAATTCTTTCATGTTAAAGCCAAAATTTGGCCGAAGATAAAAATAACTTCGTATTCTTGTATTAATAACAACTTTAGTTTCAGTGCCTCCAGCTTGGCGAAGAATGAGTAAAGTAAAAATTTATTTTTCTCTTATTCATTTTATGGTAAATTGTAAAAATCATATGTATTAGAATTTTGTAAATATACGTAAATGCTTGAAAGTTATGTAAAAGTAGAATTTAGTCTAGAAGCATAAAATATTAGATGCTAAAAGTAAATGCTCAAAAGCAATGAATTCAAATTTAAGTATTAAACTGTAGATAAAATCATGCTTAGAGCGAAAGCCTGCATGTCTAAAGATAAATGAGGGGGAATTTAGAATGAATGTGTTTTGTAGGGTTCTCCACCTACACTTGAATTTTAAGAATGTTAAAGTAGCTCATCGAGTTGTAGAATGTCGAGTAAGGTGTGTCTGTTTGGTCGTTGAATTCTAACAAATCATTGTGGTTAGGAGAAGTGTTGCAATACTAAAACACGAATATTCCCGTTTGACACCACACATGGTGGAGAGCCAGGGTAAAGTTAAATTCATGTTTGAATACTTGAATGAATGTGAATTAAGCAGTAACTAAGGAAAATAAATCGTTCAAAAACAAAAACTTATTCAGTGTCAAGAAAGTGTAAATTATAATGTATTTAGAAAGATACTGATACTTATTCCTTCCAGATACTGGAAGGAAGAGAACAGATTGATTGCTGAAGTCCGGGAAAGGTTGCTGTAAGAAGAGAGAATTAAGTAAGTATCTACAGAAATTTGTTTTACCTTTTGTGAGATAACAGGTTTTTTTTTATGTCAACGAGGCTCTTAAAATTTAGATCAGATTTGTGGAAACTTTCCAATAGGTCGTTTCTAGGACCTGCTTCCAAGTTTTCCAAATTCTGGCAGCGGCAAATGTAGGGTTTACATTTATTTTAACTAACATTTATTTTAAGTTTAAACTATCTTTCCTGTTAAGCCTTACTTTCCCATGGAATTGCCAATGCCAGAGTATGTAACTTTTAGTAGAACGCGCAAAGGATTCAAATTGTCAGCGGAAGTAATCTGAGTTAAATAGAAGGGAAACGAGTTCGAAAGTGTGTTTCTTGCTGCACGAGCGTGGAGGTGGCTAGTTAGAAATTGAAGAACCACGCGTTTAGGCCTGTGTGCTTGCCTCGGCAGATTGTTAATTTTTCAACGTAATATTCAGAAGTTTGCTGAATTATCAGCGGTATCTTAGAACGCGGTGAGGTTAGTTACGTATAGAGAGCCTCGTAGTTAGTCACTTGTTATTATTCTTTTTTTAGTTTTTTATTTTTATTTTACCGCCGGGTCGGCGTAGTTTGTGAGCGTCAAGAGCACGCATTTGTAATTTCTAAAGTTGAATAAAAAGGGATTTAAACCCTTCTCAAGAATTTGTCTACTTTCCAGTTCTTAGCAGTCACCACTATTGTTGCGTGCAGGTTGGAAGCGCGCAACATTACAAGGGATATCATTAATTATACTTTGCATTATCATTAATTATACTTTGCTTTCCAGAATGTTTTTGTTTTTTGTATTCTTTTGTGTTCTTTGTTGCTCATTTCACTGATTTTAAGATACTGAAAAGTTTTGAGTGATTTTTTTAGGAAACAAAGTTCTTTACCTCCTTTATACCATTTGAGTTCTTAAGATTTTGTAAAGGGAAGTTGGTTAATTTATTTATTAGGATCATTAATATTTGAATTAAGGGATATTGCTTATTTCATGGTAATTTTGTTATACGTAATAACTTTTTTTATGAAGTTGTTCTGCAGAGTAAAATTCTACGCTGTTTTCAAGTTTAAAGTTTGGTGTTTCTTTCAGCAATTTTCCCGGTACATTTAAAAGCCAGACGAAGGCTGGCAGCTAAGCTGCTAGTATTCTGTACAAGCTTGACATAAAACTTGTTTTATTAGATTTCCCTCCTTTTCCAACAGCACAAAGTTTCGAGATCTGGACTCATCCATTGGGCTAATAACTGATTTAGCCACTACAATATTATTACTACTTTCTAATGAACATTTTTCTAGATTTCTTCATTTCTTCTATAACCCGTTCTCCCATTTTGTCCTCCTCACTTAAAAACTAACTTCTAAATGTCTCTTTAAAGAACTACCAGTAGGATTCTTCCTCTTCTGGCCTTCCCTCCGAGCTGTATTCGGTTAGTTATTAGGATGTATGTCTGTGCAATCTTTAATGAAGCTCCAACACTTTTACCTGTACATGTCTGTACCTAAATGAAACTGGTTCGTTTTGATGTTATACTAGCGAAACACCAAAAAAATCTTGAATTAAATGATGATGATTTAAATAATTTAGCTGGTATTTTAAGGATGAGAATTTATACTAACTGCTAATGATTTTTTATATAAGTTATCGTGATTATATGTTATAGTGATGAAGAATGTGATTAAATGAGTATGATCGTAATAAAACTTTAGGTGATAGTACTTTGTATTCAGGTGATTTTATTATTTGACGACTTCAATGATGATGTTGTATATGATATATAGTTTCGATTGTTTAGTATGGAATGATGATGTGATTTGTGTGATGGTGGTTTATTTTATTCTGACGATGGTGATAGAGATACGATGGTTTAAAATGATGATGTGTTTTGTGTGGTGAGGAATATTTAGATGATTTTGATGATGATATAGATTTGGCTAATGACGATTTTATAGCTGATATGATAGTGATTTATAGAATAATTTAGAGGGTTTCGGCAGTGAAGACGATGGTTATTTATATTTAGAGGCAGCGTCTAACAGTTTCTCCCACCTCAGACAAGATCTCAGTCTGTGTGCTTGTTTCCCTCGTTTTGGAAGCATCTTTGATAAGCTGGGTTGGCGCTTTTTGCTTTTTGTACATTTAGAAAACATTATCATATTTATTTTTATAACCATGGGTCCAAAGAAGAAGATGATGTCTATTGAATTACAGCGTGAAATCATAGAAAACCATGAGCAAGGTGTGCGAGTAATTGACTTGGCGATGATGTACGGTCGTAGCACATCAATGATATGTACTGTGCTTAAACAAAAGGAGTTGATAAAGGGTATAACGCCATCTAAGGCCGATAAAATAATGTCTAAACTCTGGACCTCTCTCCGTGAATAGATGGAGAAACTACTGATGGGGTGGGTGAGAGAGAAGCAGCTTCAAAGAAGAACCTTAACATAAAGCATCATATGTGAGAAGGCACGAGCAATTTACGGTTATTTGCTAAAGAAGATCCCACACACTTCTAAAAATGAGGAATCGGAAGACTTGTTTAATCCAGTAGGGCTGGCTTGACATCTTTAGAAAAGGACCGGCATTCACTCCGTCGTCAGACATGGTGAGGCAGCAAGTTCCGATGTGAAGGCAGCTGAGGTTTACATCAAAATGTTTTCCGAACTGATACTAGCCAAAGGATACATCCCCCAGCAAGTCTTTAACTGTGACGACACAGTACTTTTCTGGAAAAGGATGGCGAATAGAATTTACATAACGGCAGAGGAGAAGACGATGCCAGGTCACAAACCCATGAAGGATAGATTAACTCTAGTAATTTGCGCCAATGAGATTGGCGACTGTAAAATCAAGCCTCTGCTAGTATACCATTCGGAAAATCCCAGAGTCTTTAAGTCATATAATATTTCAAAGGAAATTCTGCCAGGTATGTGGAGGACAAATCCGAAGGCTTGGGTCACCAGGAAATTCTTTGTGAAGTGGATAAACCTGGTGTTTGGCCCTTTTATTAAAAAATACCCACAGAAAAGCAACCTACCCATGCAAGCCCTTCTCTTCCTCGACAATACGCCTACTCACCCACCAACTCTCGAAGATGATTTACTCTAATAGTTCAAGTTTATAAAAGTTCCCTAACTACCACCCAACACCACTCCTATCCTGCAGACCATGGATCAGCAGGTGATTTCTAATTTTAAGAAATTGTACACTAAGCACATTTTTGGGGCTGCTTTGAGGTGACGGAGAACACAAACCTTACCCTGCGAGAGTTCTGGAAAGGCCACTTTAAGATCGTCATATGCCTAGGTATTATTGATCAGGCCTGGCTAGGTGTTACAACGAGGACCTTAACCTCTGCATGGAAGAAGTTGTGGCCTGAGGCTGTTGCTGAAAGGGCCTTCGAAGGATTGGAACCCAAAGTGGCATAGGTAGAGGAGCTTGTTTCTCTGGGAAAATCCATGAGTCTGGAGGTGGATGGGAGAGATGTGAACGAACTCGTCGTACAACAGTCTCAGGAGCTGACAACCAAGGAGTTACACGATCTGTATTTGCAGCAGCATACGTTGGGTTAACGAAAAATGAGTTTTGAAGAGGAGCCAGAGGTGCAGGAGGTTATCGCTACAAGAGATATAAAACAGGTCTTGGGAATGTGGGAGAAAGTTGTAGAGTTCGTGGATAAAAATCACCGCGAAAACGTTGCAACTAGTCGTGCATCCTTGACACGGAGGAAGAAACAAACCTCCTTGGAAAGTTTTTTTAAATGATCTGCGGGTGGAAATAAGCAGATCATGACGAAAAAAGCGAAGACCAGAGACAAAAATTAAGCTCTTCCGTAGGCATTCACTTTTTCTTTTAATTATGTTTTTATAGAATATGTACTTGTTATTTATAAAAAATGTTTCTTCTTGTTTTTGATTCTTACTTAAAAACACTTAAAAAACAACTGAGGTCGTGTTTTGGGATCTGGAACGGATTAATGGCATTTCGATTAATTTCAATGTGGAAAATTGCTTTGAGATACGAGCAATTTGACATACGAGCAAGGTTACGAAACGAATTAAACACGTATGTCGAGGTACCACTGTACGTAATTATATAATCGTTAGCAAGTAGATAGTAATAAATAATTTTAAAAGTCTGATGCTATCAATATATAAATTATGTTGACTAGTATAATTAATTTAGAATTATACGCCTACATATAATAATATGATGTATGTTACTACAGATACGTATTAATATATACATATATAAGTCTGTGCATATATATGAAATCATAATTCTATTTAAACAAGTTAACAGTTAAAATTACTGAACAACCATGAAAGATTCCCCCAAAATGAAATATGGTGTAACAATGAACACTTAGTTTAGAAATTAGATTCTATTGTATATTGTTGTAAAAGCCATTGTAAGAGTGAAAATTCTTCATTCTGCCTTAATGCGATTTTTTGCGTTTAATGCGTTGTTTGGAGATTTTATGATCCCGAATTATATTGATGTGATATATTAATACTGCATTTGTAGAGATACGTTTTCTGAGAAACGAGTCAAGGCGATTGATATTTTGTAAAAATTTGGATTTATCCTTATTTTATTGACGTGCACCAGCACTGAATTGAGAATGGCTTGTGCTATGCTTCGATGGATGAAAAAGCGTTCGTAAGCAATGAATATTATGAAAGTTTCAGCATATTTAAATGAATAGTATTAAAAGTATATATTTATTAACATATATCAATAGTTTATGGTAAATTTTTCATTATAAATATCATGATAGTTTTATTTCTCATTCTATTGCATTTCTATTGCGGTACATAAATTTGTTGGTATACATATTGTAGATTGCATCAGTTTTGCTGCGCAATTTATTCCTCGGTATGTTACTTGTAGTGTTATTAGAAATTCCATTATTTTGTATTTTTTCTGCAATTTTTAGTATCTTATTAAGAAATTTATGTTTTATTTCAAGAGGTATATGAAGTTGGTTATATCAAATGTTAAATAAACGTTGTGATTCAGGCAATAGCTTTAGCTTTATCCAGATAGATAAATGCATTTCTTAAATACTCAAGATATAAAGACACACTCGGATAGTAGATTCACTGACTTTACGTTTTTTAAGGGTTATATATATTCATTAAGGGCATGTTCAAAACAACCATTGACGGGTAGTCTTGGCGTAATTCGGATTCATACCAAGCTTATCCAGTTCTCAGGGCAATAACTTTCGTTATTTTTGCTAAACCATTTACGAAAATATAATTTTCCGAATGCTGAACTCTTATGCATGAAAAGACAGAAGTTAAGATATTTGTTTTGCAATTTGATGCAAAATTCTTATTATTAAAACACTGATGTATATGTTCTTAATTTAAAACTCTGCCAGTATATAACATTATATAACATTATTGTGTTATCACCATTTATAGATGTCGCTTGCTGCACAGCCTGCTGAATACATTTTACTTTCTAGCTATCTACAATTACATCATGTTCTTTCGGTATGAACAGGGGCGAAGTATTCATTACTTAGATACATTTAAAGATAATTAATTAATTTTTTCTGATTTTGATATCTATATTATATAGACAGGATTACTGATAAAAAATTTCAGAAAATAGTAAATGAAGAAGTAAATAGAAAAATTTCGTTCAGGTATTGTGAGATGCTAATATAAACTTCATACATTTTACTAGAGGGCTGTTGCCAAAGCAAAATCTTTACTATATATGTCTACGAGCTCTATGTATACAGTGTGTTGCTCAAAGTAAACTTCCTGCATTGTGAAGAGTACTACGTGTATGTCTTGATGCGTTCATGAGAAGCTTGTTCCCTCGTATACGCTCTGCCTCTTCGAACAAAAATTGTCCGTAAACTGCAGCGTCTTGAGTTGTTTATATAGGTTCTTGAGCTGTTCTGGTATTTCCTGTCGAATCTGACGATGACGCGGAGAGTACAGATGCTTAAACTTCTACTCAGAAAGTAAGTATACAATAAAAGAAATTAAATTTTTATAAATAAATTTAGAATAGCATAAAATGCATAGAAACATTTCATTATGAAGAAAATGTATTCATTCTTTCCAAGCAACCAGCGATTCGTAAATACATTTTTCTTGCCAACTCAGGAAACAAAGACCTTTGACACTTCAGGTAATACATTGGAAGTTATGATTTAAATTTATTTCAATATAACAAATTTTCAAAATCTCAATAAAGGAATTAACGTAGCGATAGCATATCGTGTCACGCATCCAAAGGTGAAACATAAAAGTTTCCAAAAGCAGCTATTCATTTAAAATACTGATATTAACGAAAGATTTTCGACATACATTGACGTTATATGGAATCACGTGCTTTCTTCAACTTCAGAATATAACCGTAAATAATAATAACAATAAGTTTCACGTTTGGCAATACTATTTATTTCATATTTTTTCAACTTAAAAATATCTCTTAAACAAACTCTACGATTTGAAAGTGAGAAGGGCCAACATATTTCCAAGTAAAGCATTTTGATGTCCAGTGCGCTAGACTTCGGCCACTTGGAAAAATAAATACGAAAAATTACCGTTTTCCGAAATTTTATATAATATCTCGAGTGATAGTCGTAGGAAGATAACAATAGTCGGAAAGTTTTACCAAGAAGTTTTGAAATCCGGGGGTACCTCCTTCCAAACTCAAACTCCCCGTTCCGGAGATATGATGTTACGAAGAAAAAAACAAGGAGGCAAAAATCCACAGATATTTATATTGTTGATTCCTGTGTACAATATTCAAATTCCTTCAAAACATTAAGCTTCATTTAAATAAAAGGAAATTAAATTCAGGCATTTTTATTACCTTTCAAGCTTTTATTGTATTTTTAAATATTCTTTTTGTCACATTTGCGCAAGTTTTCCTCGGCGTCATTAGGAGCCGTAGGTCGAAGACATTTAAGAATCATTGCTGTAAATAATGATCATATGATAAATTGCAATACATATTCGATTGTTTTGATGAGAATTTGAGTACAATTCTTTATACATCAGCTACTATGCCCCTTTGTGTAACGACAAAGATTATTTTCGATGATTATCCGATTAGAATGATTCTTTACAATGATTATTCGATGACAATGATTATTTACAACGAATATTAAAAGCTGATGACTATGATTACTTAAATAGAATATGCATGTCATTCGATGACAGCGATTATTTCCAAAGAATCTTCGATCACGTCACTATTGTATATCGCTATACCCGTGGGGTTGGGGCCGGTTGTGAATTGTACTACGGCCCTGTAATTAAGCGTTTTAAATGACGTCAAATAGTCACTGATCCAGATATTTTTCTAGTAAATGCCGCGTATTGTGATCAAAACCGTTATTTAAATCTTCTGAATAAAATTTGGGATAATTCCTTTTACATCAGAGAATAAAGCAATTTGTAACACGAATTTAACAAAACTGCATGCATCGAATAACAAGAATTATATAAACGGAAGTATCAGTACAACAAATCGCTCCTTGCAGCTCCGCTTTTGTCCGACACTTGTTTTTCAACTATCGTATCTACCCATTTGAAGATACCATGTGAAGAATACTTTTTTTAAGTGTGTAAATTAATTACATGTATGTTATGTATATATATGGAGATATTTTTTGAATTAAGAAAGCACCAACTTCTTTTCACGAAAACAACCGAGACATTACCTCCAGTCCAATTTAATTTTTCATCTAAATCATTTCTTAATTACAAAAGTTAATATTAATTTTCATTTCAAAGGAGACTAGGTGTTGCTGGAAACAAATGAAATACCAAACATCATAGATTTATTGAAGTCAACAGCAGAAAACTGTTAAACAATTAATAGATCACTTCAATGAAATGTAATTGCATTTAAACGTATTAAATTGTTTTCAGCTGAATCAGGAACATAGGACGATCCGAAGAGATATTTTGCGTTTAAATACTTCTTTTGTTTTCGCTAATTTTTTTATACATTTCAGTTAACGTGTAAATCTGTGTTTTGAACGCATGGCCCGTTAAGTGAAGAAGTCTGTAGGAAGGCAATTTTTAATCCTGTGCGGAAATTGTCGAAATGATTGATCAGTCATCGAATCAGCATACGCAGCCATCAGGTTGAGATCCCAAACATTGATTAATTGCGCTCGACTGGAAATTTGATCAGCATGGTCAACGGAAGCCACCGTTTAAAAAATTTTCTTGTTCTTAAATATA
The DNA here is from genome assembly GCF_044657685.1 of Stegodyphus dumicola. Classification (NCBI taxonomy): domain Eukaryota; kingdom Metazoa; phylum Arthropoda; class Arachnida; order Araneae; family Eresidae; genus Stegodyphus; species Stegodyphus dumicola. The sequence continues at coordinate 9,914,997 of NC_140772.1, read as the reverse complement.
TGCTTATTCACTTTTGTAATATGACTAGATACTTATAATCACGGTTCCTTCACTTTCAATAATATATTTCATAAATTGTTGAAGTGCAGACACACACTTCATATTGTAGAAAAACGTTTCTCTGGAATTTTTGATGCAAATCCTGGTTTTTTTTTCTAAGAAGGGAAAGTAAGGAAGTGTGCCATTTATAAAGCTTAAATTTTGGTAGATTTGCAGGTTTTTCGCGCTCGCATTTTACGTGCTTCTTAAGAATCTTTGGAAATAAAATGGGAACTTTCCATGACTTGTTGCCAATCTAATTGGAGAAAAAATTTATTCTTTATAGGGATACTTGCGGGAGGTAACCGTCGAGCAATCTTCTTGTATCTGCCTCGTCCCATCCTGTTTGTTATTTTATTAAAACGTCTTTGGAAATTATTTCCCTCATTGCAAGGTTTGATTTGAGATGATAGATGTCAATCAGACCTTTTAATATGGCATCTTGAGCTGCTGGTGCCAGCAACTTTATTTCCTATTATACCTGTATATCCTCATAATGGAATTTAGGCTAATAAGACGAATATTCATTTCCATATTTATTGTTTTTTAAAGATTTTGAATAAGTAAAGATATTTTACAACATAGAGCATTTAGAAATCTTTGACAATCTGTAAAAATGTTCGCAAACTGTAACTTACTACTTTTCACAAAAAACGTATAAGTAATCATTTATTAAATTAATTAATTCAAACATATGAACATATATATTTAATGAAATAAAAATATTTCAGCGCAAATAATTATCGACGTGTATTTGAAGAAGAAGAAGGAGAAGCAGAAATATACTACAGCGAACAATTACTAGAAGAATTGGATCCCCAGTGTTTAAGATTGCAATACGTGTCGGAGACGTAAGTCTTTTCGGAAAAAATAATAAAACAAAACATAATGTTTCAGGTCCAGTTTAATTATACATTTAATAATTTTTTGACAAAAACGCTGGTCTGGAAAATAATACGTTTTCAGATTTATAATGGAAAATTATTAATTATTATTAAATGATTAAAATGGAAAATTACATTGTGAAGAATTCATATTTATTGTAATACCTTTTGATTATAAGGAAACTTTATTGCATTAACTAATGAAATATCTAAATAGAAAGCTAATATACAAAATACACGTGTTTTTACGGCCAGTTTGTAAAATTTGTGAATGAGAAGTAAATGTCAAATAGTTGATATAATTAGAGTAACAAAGACAAAAAAGACTTTATGTTATAAATAATATGCATATATATATATATATATATGTAAAACAAATTAAGTAAACACCGAAATCCATCCCATACTCTATTCGGAACAAATCTAAAATAAATTGTTCTCCTCACATTCTTTCTGTTAGACTATATATTTCTAGATTTACAGAGATTTATGATATTATTTAGCTCGAGTTTTGACAATGTACTCATCAAACATAATAAAAATTTCGAGATTCTAACTTTTCATTGCAATTATTGTTTTTAATATGTAATATTAAATGATTTTGAATTAATAGCAAATTAAAAAATAAAAATTAATTAATTAAAATATATGTTTATGTAGATATATATATCCCCATCACATGATTTTTACATAAAGATGATGACTTAGCTAAGTGGGAATATAAAATTTCCTGAATCAAATATTTCTCTTACTAAACCACAATATTGTCGAACTATGCACATTTTTTCTATCTCTGTCACCGCTGACACGGCGTCGTACTACTTTATTCCTATTCCAACAATATGAGAAATATAAATATTCTAGAAGTAGGTAAGTTTGGAATTTCAAATGAACTGGGGCAGCAAATGTGAATTGAAATAAATCTGAATATTTTATCTTATTCATCTGCCAAATTTGCTCTGTATTATAGATCAACATGTGCGATCAGAATTCCTAACATTAATTCACACACACACACACATATACATATATATCTATATATATATATACGTTTATCGTATATATGTTACAGTGAAACACCGAAATCTGGAGAATGTCGACTTTCACCGGTGAATGTCAACATTCACATAGTCGCTTGTTGTATGTCCGAAATATTTTCATATACTCTTATTTCTGACTTACACCGGTAAATGTCGACATTCACCATCTACTAATGGTATATATATATATACATATAATCGTTTATTGCAATGCATTGTCGGAAACGCTTTCCTGGCGCCATAGTGACGAGAGACAACACAAGAAAAATAGGGTACGAACAGTGTAAAGATATTTGTTTGTTATTCTTAGCGCGGCGGAAACTAAGAAATAAGAACAAAAACATTGGATCGTCATCAAAAAAAGTATTCGAAAGTTCCTTCGGGAAGTATCCTAGACATGAGTTTGGTAGGGGTAGTCCAGTGCATTGTTCAGCAAGATCACGAGCCCTCACTTGCATTATCACTTTCTCTAGGGTACGTCAAAACATTAGTGCACGAAACCCCCGTTAGAACTCCAACAGGAACTTGTGGCACATATCGTGTCAGCTGCTGGGAAAGTCCTGGGGGTGCACGGTATTTTCCAGAACATCTTATGTTCGATGTGCGAGAGATGTGATACCTGCATCAGGGTTCAGGTCGTAATTTCGAAGAATTTCATTGAGGTCCATAAGTGTCTAAATTTGTTCCTATTTTTTAATTTCTCTTGTGCTAAGCATAACTGGTGTCCGTTCTTCCTTGTGTTTCGTGTTGTTTGTACCGACCAGGAAAGTGTTTTCGGTCATGTTTTGCCATTTCATTTTTCGTCGTCGTCGTCGTCTCTCTCATATATGTGCATAATTACCTCTGACTCAAGTGTTACTACTATATCATGAAATTTATAAACATAGCGTTTAAAATGCTACATATCCCCATCCGAAAATATCTTTTCTTTTTTCTCTTGCCCTTCAAATAAGAAATGTGTGTCTTCATTGTATAACCTCCTGGAACTTTAATTCTTCTTTTTTCGAGGACTATGGAGAAAATATTTCAGTATAGGCAGCTGTCAATATTCTAACATTACATTTTAAAAGCCATTAAAGTGTAGCCGAAACGCTCAGAAAGGCTTAATTCGCTTAGGATTTAGGAAATACATTTTGTAAGACTTCGCAAATTTTCCTTCAATAAATTTAATGGAACAGACAAAAGAAATTACAGGGAACAATAAATATAGGAGAAAACAGATATATCTTTTCGTAATTTATTTTGCTTTGTTTGATTTCTTTCATTCTTCCTGTATAAATAATTAAAACTTTAAGAATGCAACTGAAGAATGAGAATAAAATTTTCAATTGAAAACGAATGGTGGCAAAAATCCTAGTGCTCCTCCGCTGTACCACGAAATAGACCAGCAATATATTCCGAGTTTGGAATAACGAGAAAAAATTTGAAACCTTTGCAGCCAGCGATGCAAAGAGATTGATCCGACAGGAAGATGACTTAAATGAGGAAACTCGGAGATAATTTAATGAGGTGTCAGATTACCTCTACTGGGATAATAATAAGAAAAGTTTAAAATACAAAATACGTAAGTAAATTATACAAAAATTGAAGAAATTTAATATATCTGGCATGCGTAAGAAATAGTAATTGATTCAAAAATGTAAATGAATCCAAAGCTTTCAAACTTATACTCGTTTAAATACAGATTTTGCTGATTCAGAAAGTACGTTACTTGTATATCTTCTAAAATGCTTTTTCCATCCTTTGTTTGTAGTTGTTTCATTTTTCATTTCAGTTTCATTTTTTCCTCCTATTTTGCAATTTTCGCCATTCTTTCCCTCTGCTTTTAAGCCACCTGTTTATTAGTACTATTATTTATATTACAACTTATGTAAAAATTAAGTAAGGAAAAGTAAGGCACTAAAACTTTGCAACTTATTACGCTCTACGTGAGATTCATGGTGGTCGCTTATTGCATACAAATCATGCCAAATGCTTTAACTCTTTCGCATCGAGGGACGACCAAATCTGTTTTCAATAAACATCGAAAACGCCCGTGTTTACGAATTTGTCTTGGAATAGTTTTCCTTTCCCCCTCCGGTTTCATCCATTGTGTGCAGTTTCACCTTAGGGCCGGTTTGCACCTGCGAACGTCAATAGCTTTCCGTTTTTGTCCTTTATTTGCTTCAAAAGAATGATTGACATGTCTTTTAACAACTCGCGAAACCAATGAGCCATACATACTAACGTGGAGGGGAAAGAACTAGGTAGAAAATAAACGAGGCGTTGCGGCGGTTTGCTGTTGCCTGAATGGACAGGCGTTTCGGGCGACTTCGATGCGAAAGAGTTAATTTCTCTGCTTGGCTTTAGGTCCTAACAACGAAAACTAAAAATTCACCCTTTGTAGAAAAACATTCTGTCAGGCAATGAATCTACGGTTAGATTTTTCCCTCTGAAACTGAGCCAAAAGTGTTATATAGTATCTAAATATGGAAGTGTTGTACATGTTAAACGTTATCTTCGTTGCATTACTTTCACTCTTTTACTACTGAAATAAAGAGATACTGATTATTTTGTAGATTGGAAAACCCTCCTTGTGATCATGAAAAGGAGCAAAAACTGGAAAACGAGAAAGAACTAGAAAAGAAGCGAGAACAGGAAAAGATGCAAGAGCTGAAAAAGAATCAAGAGCTGAATAAAAAGGAAGAACAGGAAAAGAAGGAGAAACTATAAAAGAAGCAAGAACTGAAAAACAAGAAAAAACTGGAATTGACACAAAAACGACAAAAGAAGCAAGAACTGAAAAAGAAGCAAAAGCTGGAAAAGATACAAAAACGAGAAAAGAAGCAAGAACCGGAAAAGATACAAGAATTGGAAAACATAAAAGAATTGGAAAATAAGCAAGAACTGAATAAGAAGCAAGAGCAGGAAAAGAAGCAAAAAACTTGAAAAGAAGCAAGAACTGAAAATGAAGCAAGAGCAGAAAAAGAAGCAAAAACTGGAAAAGAAGGAGGAACTGAAAAACAAACAAAAACTGGAAAAGCAACAGAAACTAGAAAAGAAGCAAGAACTGAAAAAGAAGCAAACTCTGGAATGGACTCAAAAACTAGAAAAGAAAGAAGAACAAAAAATTCAGAAACAACTGGAAGAGATACAAAAACAAGTATACAAAGAAGAACTGAAAAGGCAGAAGAAACTGGAAAAAATGCAAAAACTAAAAAACAAAGAAGAACTGAAAAAGAAGAAGAAACTGGAAAAAAAGCAAAAAATAAAAGACAAAGAAGAACTGAAAAAGAAGAAGAAACTGGAAAAAATGCAATGCCAGAACTGAATAACGACTGTAGAACGATTGATTTAATAACCAAACGAAGCAAGAACCGAAAAAGAAAAATAGAACAAATAAATCATATGCCACTGCAAATAACAGCACTGCAAACATTAAATATCAACGTCAAAAAAGTAAACACCCTTCTTCAAGGGGGCCTTGCAATACACTGTCATAATCCAGAAGATATAGAAAAAAATCAGTTATAACCTCATTGCCAAAACAGTTGCAAAAGATATAGTTAACATAAAATTTCCTGAAGCCAGAATACCAAAATGCACAATTCATAATATTCCAAAAAATTTCAACTCTGATGAACTGATTCAAATTATGGCCCAAGAAACATAATATTTCCGAGCTAAGACCTGAATGATCAAAATAATAAATGGATCATAAAATGTCACGGTAAAACGTTTAAAAATTTTATGAGTAAAATACAAATATATATTGGATGGCGCACCAATAAAATAACCGAGTTTACCGGTGTACGCAGATGTCAAATCTGCCAGGATTTCTCCCATAAGACAAACAAACCAAAATGCTCATTCTTCATCGGAAATTATCATGTTTCTTGCGTTCTTCCCAAACTCCGTACTGCATAAACTGCTGGATTAACAATGAAATGTATGAAGCAAACTTTAAGTGTAAACATCCAGCTTTAGCTATTTCCTGGTCCACATATCAAACAGAAGTTAGACGAGTAAAATCCAATACATATTATCAACAATAATACAAGATCCTTCAGACTATATATAGACCATTTCCATCAATAAAAAGAATAATAATGTCATCCGCTTTCTCAAAATAAATCTTCAAAGAGAGAAGACCGGCACCGACCAACTAAGTCAGTATCAAGTAGATTATCTGGCAGATTTTATTATAACACAAGAATCTTATGGCATCCCTGGCAAAGTAGGAAGAATTCCAAATAACTGGACAATTATTCAACGTCATGCTTCAACCGGTGTTTTATCTCCTCGTACAGCCATATTCATTCCAAACATTAAATGGAATTCTACAATAATGATTAATACTCGAGATATAATCACAATTTTAATCAATACTAATGCATCTCAGCTTCTTATTACTAGTATCTATATATCTCCGTCAAAAATCCAAATCAAACCTTATCCATACTAAATGAAATCTTACAACAATAATAATAGTCGCATGTTATTAGTGGAGACTTTAACTCCCATAGTACTTAATGGAGATACTTACAAACCGATCAGAGGAGACCACAGAGGAGAAATACTTGAAGAATTTTTAAATGCAAACAATCTCATTCTACATAATCATTTTACTGACCGACCTACCTTTGATAATACCTACAATAAAGATTGGACTGATCTTCTTATTTCTACAACACATCTTGATAATAAAATTAACAACAGATCAATACTAGATGAACACTGAATCTGATAACAAATATATCTCTTTTGATATAACTGAATATACGTCCTTTACTGCACTTACAAGATATAAAATCAATAATAACAAAGAAAAGAAATTTCAGCAAAATTTCAATTCAATTTCAAATGACTTTCTAAATTTTATTATTCTGTGTACAACAAAAACAGAACTTAATAATATTACCAAGGAACTTATCAGAAAGTTTCAAGATACCTAAGAACGTACCTTCTTCAAAAGATACAGTCACTAATACGGGAAATAATGATAAAAATGTTACGAAGATCACTTTAGAAAACATCCTAGATGTTATTCTACCAAACGAAAGCATATATGATGATTCAACTGAACAAAGATTAATTCGTTTTAATCTACTTCCACGAAAATGATATCCCATTTACATCCTTGAAATAATAAACTTGGATAAAATCTTACTAAGCAACTTTCTGTTAAAATAAATGGCGAAAAAAATCAAGCATACTAAATCAATCAAATACCTAGGAAATTATAATACATGAAAACAACATCTTATCGAATATCTCAAAGAACTTAAAATTCGCACACATTCTATAAGTCAAAATCTTCGACATGTGCATGGCACAAACTGGGGTTTAAATAGCCATATCACCAAATTACTATATCGTACAGTAATAACCAAAATGATTACCTACGGCTCTGCCATCTGGGCATTCCCTATAACCACAAGAAAAAAAAAAATTCTTACCTCAACACAACGACAATTTAATCTTAATATTTTCAGAGGCTTTCGAAATACTTCCAGTACTACTCTTAATATCTTAGCTGGAACTATTCCACTCCATGTCGAATCCATTCAGGAAGCAATTTATTCTACAATATATGAACTTCGCCATAATATTACTTATAACAAAACCATATACATCACAGAGGATTACGAAATGTGCCCTGCTCCTTACAATAGACATCTCCTGCTGTATCACACACAAAAATAAAAACAGCAATAAACACTAAAACTAAAAACAATTCAATTGAAGTATTTAATTATAGAATCAAATATAATACTGACCGTCAATCTGCCATCTATGCTATCTCTAACCCAGAAAATCAGACTTCTATTGTTCATGACATCAATAACCTCTCTAAAACAACAGATAATTTAAAAAGTCATATATCATGGATAAGAGGCCATAATAGAAATGCCGGTAACTTAACATTTGAAAACTTACAAAGAGGCTGTTCCTAATCAAGAAAGCAATTTTCTGTATACGAAATTTTCCAAATCTTATCTTCGACTGCCCATAAAAGAACAGATTACCCAAATATGCCAAGAACAATGGAATAACGCATCTACAGGTCGATGAAATTACTAGTTCTACCCCTATTGCAATACTGACACCAAGAGTACATAATCCTTTTTAACATGTAATATTACTGGCCATGGGCCATATCGTGTTTATTTTCATCAAAGAAACTTAATAGACACTGACTTCTGTATATGCTGCTAGAAAGGAGACAGTGATCACTATCTTTTCTCATGTCCTCTCAAGAAAACGTTTCATATTCGGGCACCCAGAAATATTGATATATAATTCAAAAGAACGATCAGCAAACTTCAACATCTTCATTCTAATATGAAACAAATTCACCAAAACTTAACACAATTGGATTAAATCTATGCAGAGTAACCCCATCTACAACAGACGAAATATAACAAAATATTTAATTTTCACCTTTGTAGAATTTTAAGATAATTATCGATCTTTGTCACAAATACTTATTTGTACAGATCGTAATAAAAAAAGCCTTGCAAAATCCATAATAAACAGAATGAAATATAAAAATTGAGTCGTCAGAGTAAACTAGAACTGAAAAGGTGAGTCATGATATTAATTTGCTGTGTCATGACAAAAATGAGCTATGAATATTGTATGAGTCATGTAAAATATATGAACTTAAACGAGAAACTTTTTATGATCTCTGTAATCATGAACACTTTAGTCACTTATGAACTCTGCCTAATGAATACTGAAAACTATTTGTGATCATGAATTCTAAAATACAATTTTATTCTCTTCTACATGTTATACTTCTATTTTATTAATTTTATTATATGATATATCATATATTATCCTATATTTTAGCACTTTATTCAAAATTATAATTTTATTATATGATACATTATGTACTATTCTATACTTTATGTATTAAGCTATATTTTATTTCCCATATTTTAAGTATTATTCAGTATTTGTCATGATATATTCTGTTTTAGCATTTTATTCCAAATTTGGAAAATTCAAAATTTTGTTATAATGGTACATTATCTGTTATTGTATACTTGATGTATTATTCTACATATATTTTTCTTCTAATTTAAGAATTATTCCAAATTTGCCATATGATATCTCTACATATAATAAAAGAAAGAGTCTGTCTGTGTGTTGTGTGTGTTTCTTTCGTTCGCGCTGCGCGTAAGCTAATAGACACAGGGCTACAAAATTTGCTACATGAGGTGTATCTAGACAAGGGCAAGTGCACCTCGGAGCGATTTTTTCGAAATTCGAATTCGAATTTTTTTTTATTTTATGTTTTGTGACGAAACCGCGTCATTTTGAGACATAATGGGCTATAGGAAAGCGAGATTTTACTCTACACACACCATTTTCAAATCGTCATGAAACGTAAGCACTTAGATATTTTACGAACTTAAAATAAATTTCTTGTTTCAATAAATCGATTAAATACGAATTTATTTAACAAATGGAGCTTAACACATTTTCAACGGGATATTTTCTAAAAATGTTTATTTTTAAAAATGTACAGTTTATTTTTCTTTGATTTTTGGACACGTTAAACATTCATCCTTGCGACTGCTTTTACAAAAAAATTTTGGAAAACTGATAATATTTTTTACTTTTAAAAATATGTTTAAATGAAGCTTCCGAGTACACTTCGCACATCTCACATCTTTAAAAATGTGATTTTGGCAACAATTTTCCTGTCTTATTGTTGTTGATATATTTGTGATGAAATCGCATCATTTTGAATAGTTTCATTCTTTTAGAAATAAGGGTTTGGCAACAATTTTTCATCGTATTTCTTATGTCACTGTTTTTAAGAAATCGGCATATTTCATTGTCATGTATATATATATACATAATACATTTTTATTGATTTTTTTGATAAAGTTGTTCTGTAGAGTAAAATTCTGCGCGAAATTTTATGTTTTTTGATTTGTTTTCATGTTAATTTTTGCTTATTTCACTGTTTGTAAAATACTGAAAAGTTTTGCATATTTTTTTTTCTTCAACGGAAAGTTGGTTAATTTTTATTAGGATAATAATTATTTGCATTAAGGGTGTAGGGTTTATATTTATTTTAAGTTTAAACTATCTTTCCTGTCAAGCCTTACTTTCCCCTGGAATTGCCAATGCCAGGGTATGTAAATATTAGTAGAACGCGCAAAGGATTCAAATTGTCAGCGGAAGTAATCTGAGTTAAATAGAAGGGAAACGAGTTCGAAGGTGTGCTTTCTTGCTTCACGAGCGTGGAGGTGGCTAGTTAGAAATTGAAGAACCACGCGTTTCGGCCTGTGTGTTTGCCTCGCCAGATTGTTAATTTTTCAACGTAATATTCAGAAGTTTGCTGAATTATCAGCGGTATCCTAGAACGCGGTGAGGTTAGTTACGTTTAGAGAGCCTCGTAGTTAGTCACTTGTTATTATTCTTTTTTTAGTTTCTTATTTTTATTTTACCGCCGTGTCGGCGTAGTTTGTGAGCGTCAAGAGCACGCATTTGTAATTTCTAAAGTCGAATAAAAAGGGATTTAAACCCTTCTCAAGACTTTGTCTACTTTCCAGTTCTCAGCAGTCACCACTATTGTTGCGTGCAGGTTGGAAGCACGCAACATAACATTAGGGCCTTAACGCTTGTCGAACTGAAATGGCCGAAAATTGGATGGAAGTTGCTGGAGAACAACAAGAATTGGCAAGCCTATTGGAAGGATTTGGATACCTGGTCCAGACGATGACAGCGTCAATCAAGCCAAACGTCAATTTCGAAGGAAAAAATTCGGTGGCGATATTTCTAGAATGCCTCGACAATCACTTCCAGCTCTACCCTGTGCCTGAAAGACAAAAAGTTGCCATCTCCACATCTGCACTAAGAGGACAGGCCGCGCTATGGTGGAAGAATATAGGCAAATTTTTATTAGGGGAATTCGGAGGCCAGATTTAAAAATAAAAGCAATCAAGAATTTCCCACCTCCCAACACCGCCAAGAAAATTTCTTCTTTCCTTGGGTTATGTTCTTATTATCGGCTATTCATAAAAGATTTTGCTAATATTGTTGAACCCTTGTTAGTAATTAAAAGAAAGAAAAGTAAATTCATGTGGATAGCAGAAGCAAATACCGCATTCGAAAGGTTAAAAGAAGCGCTTATCAATGCCCCTGTTTTGAAATTCCCGGAGGGGGACGAAAACCTGGAAATTGCAGCAGATGCGTCGGACTATGCTGTGGGTGCGGTTCTTATGCAAAATGGCCATCCTTTGGCAATTTTTGACATTTGAAATTTGGCATTTGAAAATTTCAAAAAATCGTTATTAAAGGCCTTCCCCATAGTGAAAGATCGAGCAAGGCTAGAAACCGAACTGTATAGTTTTTATCAACGGAATATAGAAGAGTTGACGGACTTTATTCTGCGAAAAATTAAGCTGACGGATATGCTGTATGGGAAGAAACCCGACGCGGAGATTATTGAAATAATCTTACCAAGATTTTTACCTGCTGTTCAAGACTACTTCGAAATTAGAAACCCAAGCACATTGCAGCAGCTCTTCGAATTAGCGGTCAAGTTCCAAAATTGCAGAATAGCGGAAAAATCTAGCGGGGCATCGTATTCTCAAAGTATCCGAAGGCAATATTCAAATGAGCAGACCAGAAATGCAAACCGCTCTTATGGGGGAAAGAGCTATCAAGCAAGGTCATCGAAGCTCGAAGGTCAAGGCCCAAAAAGGAAATTTGAAAACAACCGTCCGCGTACCCAGAAGGCAGAAGTTGAAAGAAAAGCTTTAAACGAGTAGAGGAGCCTGTGAAAGCGAGGGTCCAGACCCCGGAAGTTTTGAAAAAACCCTCTGAAAGACAATTAAATACGATCATCGTATAGAACTCACAGTTACCAATTATACAAGTCCTGGTTGGCGATGTACCAGTAGAAGCCCTCATCGATACAGGAGCAGAAGGTAATTTTATGAGTGATATTTTTTATAAGAACTTTAATAGGTTTCGATTATTTAAAAATAAAAACACAGAAATCATAGCAGCGCAAGGACAAACTTGTCATTGTATTGGAAAACTAACTTTAAAAATTCAAGTTCAAAACGAAAGCCTTAAAGTATTAATTTTTGTAGTAAAAAATTAATAATTAATCCACTTATTTTAGGTTTGGAGTTTTTAAAAGCCGCAAAGGCCAAACTGAATTTTCAGGAAAGTTCTATCGTGCTGGAGATGGATCGAAGGGTGGTGGAACCAGTGGAACAACCGCAAGTTGACCTTAGCCATTTGAATGACCATGAAATTCAAGCCATCCAGCAAGTGGTGAGTACTTTTTCAAACTTGTTTTCAGAACGGCCTGGTAGCTGTCAAATAGTTACGCATGAGATACAGTTAACTGCCGACAAACCCTGTAGGACTAAACCTTACCGCTATGATAAACAAAAAGACCAAATCATAGAAGAACATATTCAGGAAATGTTAAAGAACAAAATAATAACGCCCATAAATAGTGAGTACGCGAGTCCAGTCGTACTATGTAAGAAAAAGAACGAGTTTCCTCCTTCGGATAAAAGGGCTTGGAGGTTTGCTATCGATTACAGAAAACTTAATAGTATTACTAAATTCCCAGTTTACCCTTTGCCGGTTCTAGAGGAAATTATTAGAAAGATCAAATCTACAAGATACATGACTACTTTGGACTTAACGTCTGGCTACTATCAAATAGCTATGACACCCGAAGACATACATAAAACCGCGTTTATAACAAAATCGGGCACTTATGCATTTTTACGCATGTCCTTTGGGTTGTGTATGACCCCATCAACATTCCAGAGAGCTATGGACATTGTTCTAAAGCTTGTCCTAGGAAAATCGATTTAATCTATCTAGATGATATAATTATAAAGAGTAGTATCTTGGAACAACATATTAAAGATCTAGAAGAAATTTTTAAATTATTAAAAGAGGCCGGTCTTACAATTAACGCCTTAAACTACAAGTTCGCAACTAAAGACTTAAATATCTGGGTTATAAAATTTCGCAAAAGAGTATAGAAAGTCAAGATTCAAAAATAAAAGCAATCAAGAATTTCCCACCTCCCAACACCGCCAAGAAAATTCCTTCTTTCCTTGGGTTATGTTCTTATTATCGGCCATTCATAAAAGATTTTGCTAATATTGTTGAACCCTTGTTAGTAATTAAAAGAAAGAAAAGTAAATTCATTTGGACAGCAGAAGCAAATACCGCATTCGAAAGGTTAAAAGAAGCGCTTATCAATGCCCCTGTTTTGAAATTCCCGGAGGGGGACGAAAACCTGGAAATTGCAGCAGATGCGTCGGACTATGCTGTGGGTGCGGTTCTTATGCAAAATGGCCATCCTTTGTCAGTTTTTAGTAAAACGTTGAATCATACACAAAGGAATTATACAGCTACAGAGAGAGAAACATTAACCGTATTAATGGCTGTACACAAATTTCGAGTTTATTTCGGCAAAGCGCCAGTAACAGTCTTTTCGAATCATGCGGCTGTTGGTAGACTTTACTCGGGGAAAACCTAACGCCCAGGTTAATAAGATGGGCTTTAAAACTCCAAGAATATAATCTCATAATCAAATATAAACCGGGTAAGGAAAACAATGTAGCTGACGCACTTTCTCGTATAAAACTGGATTATGAAGACAATGAACTTAAATGCGCTGTGTTGACTTCAAAAATTTTAGATTCTAGAGATACAATTATTGCTGAATAGAAAGCTGATCCTGAATTTGGAAGTATCTATGCGTATTTGAAAGACCCCGAAAGCTTTGAACACACAGATATCGAAGAGATAAGAAATAGAGCAGAAAACTATGAAATAATAGAGAATTTATTATTTTATACGAAAACAACAAACGAAAACCTGGAATACAAACCAGTCATCCCAGCCTCGCTTCGTATAAGCATTTTGAAGGAATTACACGACGGTAAAACAGCGGGTCATTTAGGGGTCAGAAAGGCTTTAAAAAGGGTACGCGAAGCGGTATATTTCCCGCAATTATACAAAATAGTAACTGCGTATGTCAGGTCCTGCAATAAATGTCAGTTAATAAATGATATTAATTACAGCCCGGCCGGTATATTCGCGCTACATTTCCGAATGAAATTTTAGGCATAGATCTTCTTGGTCCTTCCCCCCAGAGTGAGTTAAATAAAAATCGTTTTCTTTTAGTAATTGTAGATCATTTTTCAAAAGGGCCAGAAATTCTTCCACTTAAACGCGCGTCAGCCAAAACAGTCGCAGATGCATTCTTACAAAGATACATTCTAAATTACGGTGCACAGAAAAAAGTACATAGCGATAACGGTAAACAATTCGTTAGCCAAATATTTGAAAACATATGCACTGGACTTGGCATACGCCATATGAAAATGGTTCCGTATAGACGTTAATAAAAACATTGTAGAAATAATTCGAAGTTATGTTAGCACACATCACAAGCGCTGGGATGGCTACATAAATATGTTAGCTTATGCTTTAAGAACGGCAAATCACGATACTACGCGAAAACCCCAGCAGAATTATTTTTAGGACGAAAGTTAATTACGCCATTAGATAAATTATTCTTTGTGCAACAAAGAGACCAAGAATTTAAACAGAAAGATGTGCAAACACTTATTGACCAGGCGGTTAAAAGATCGGATACGGCAAGAAATAGGCAAAAGTTATACTATGATAGAAAATGCCGTGAAGCAGATTTTAAAGTTGGAGATAAAGTGTTGAAGCGGAAATTATCTTTATCAAGTGCCCCAGACAATTTTACTGCAAAGTTAGCTCCAAAATTTGAAGGCCCTATGTAATTCAGGAAATCAAGGGAGTCGTATTGTACCTTAAGAACGAGAGAGGGGAAATCTGTAAAGCAAGTCCCGACCAGGTGAAAAATATTATAATCAAAATGATTTTGAAATCCTTGAAAGTTTCTTGCAGGACTCAAGCGCAAAAGAAGTAGAAGGTCCAGAAATAACGTCACCCGTTCCACAGCCCGTGAAGCAGAGAACAAGAAGAGAAACCTAGCCGTTCTATAAGTCATGCGACGGTACCGAAAAGAAGAAATGAAAACGTCAGACTCCAGCATTTAAGAAATACAAGAAAGCAAAGCCGCCGCGTAAAGACACTTTGGTAAAGAGGAAAACACCACTTACAACTTATCGCAGTAGAAACTCTACATAGAGGAGAACGCTTCCAGGGCCAGAGAGTCAGGTGCAAACAAGGCCGCCGTTCCCGAGAACGAAAAGACAGCAGGAGGAACGAAAAGACCACCACCAACAGAAGAAATCCAAGCACGATTCCAGACCGGAGGACGCCAAGACCAGCCGTCCAGGGGCAAAACGGAAAAGACAGCAACCCGACGACTACCACTCCAAGAGACCAGCATGCAGAGGGCGAAAAAGAAGAAGCAACGTGGACGACACTCGAAGGACCCTAAGGAGACAACTGACGTCGATGAAATCTATAACATGGGAGCAGTTCTGCCAGAAGAGGATGTCGGAGTTACAATCATCGAAAACTCAAAGATAAGTTAAAATCTTCTATAACATTTTTTTCTTTTGTTCCGAAATGTTATGCGTAAATGCAAAGTTCTATGTTTTGACGGAAGTCAATGTGTCTCGGGTGAGATTTAGTTTTATTTTACTTTATTTAGCTAAGGCAAAAGTATCATTTTCTTTAAGTATAAAATCTAGGAACAAGCAGTTTCTGTTGGTCGAAAGACTAATTCTTTTATGTTAAAGCCAAAATTTGGCCGAAGATAAAAATAACTTCGTATTCTTGTATTATTAACAACTTTAGTTTCAGTGCCTCCAGCTTGGCGAAGAATGAGTAAAGTAAAAATTTATTTTTCTCTTATTCATTTTATGGTAAATTGTAAAAATCATATGTATTAGAATTTTGTAAATATACGTAAATGCTTGAAAGTTATGTAAAAGTAGAATTTAGTCTAGAAGCATAAAATTTTAGATGCTAAAAGTAAATGCTCAAAAGCAATGAATTCAAATTTAAGTATTAAACTGTAGATAAAAATCATGCTTTAGAGCGAAAGCCTGCATGTCTAAAGATAAATGAGGGGGAATTTAGAATGAATGTGTTTTGTAGGGTTCTCCACCTACACTTGAATTTTAAGAATGTTAAAGTAGCTCATCGAGTTGTAGAATGTCGAGTAAGGTGTGTCTATTTGGTCGTTAAATTCTAACAAATCATTGTGGTTAGGAGAAGTGTTGCAATACTAAAACACGAATATTCCCGTTTGACACCACACATGGTGGAGAGCCAGGGTAAAGTTAAATTCATGTTTGAATACTTGAATGAATGTGAATTAAGTAGTAACTAAGCAAAATAAATCGTTCAAAAACAAAAACTTATTCAGTGTCAAGAAAGTGTAAATTATAATGTATTTAGAAAGATACTGATACTTCTGGAAGGAAGAGAACAGATTGATTGCTGAAGTCCGGGAAAGGTTGCTGTAAGAAGAGAGAATTAAATAAGTATCTACAGAAATTTGTTCTACCTTTTGTGAGATAACAGATTTTTTTGTTATGTCAACGAGGCTCTTAAAATTTAGATCAGAATTGTGGAAACTTTCCAATAGGTAGTTTCTAGGACCTGCTTCCAAGTTTTCCAAATTCTGGCAGCGGCAAATGTAGGGTTTATATTTATTTTAACTAACATTTATTTTAAGTTTAAACTATCTTTCCTGTTAAGCCTTACTTTCCCCTGGAATTGCCAATGCCAGATTATGTAACTTTTGGTAGAACGCGCAAAGGATTCAAATTGTCGGCGGAAGTAATCTGAGTTAAATAGAAGGGAAACGAGTTCGAAAGTGTGTTTCTTGCTGCACGAGCGTGGAGGTGGCTAGTTAGAAATCGAAGAACCACGCGTTTAGGCCTGTGTGCTTGCCTCGGCATATTGTTAATTTTTCAACGTAATATTCAGAAGTTTGCTGAATTATCAGCGGTATCTTAGAACGCGGTGAGGTTAGTTACGTATAGAGAGCCTCGTAGTTAGTCACATGTTATTATTCTTTTTTTAGTTTTTTATTTTTATTTTACCGCCGGGTCGGCGTAGTTTGTGAGCGTCAAGAGCACGCATTTGTAATTTCTAAAGTTGAATAAAAAGGGATTTAAACCCTTCTCAAGAATTTGTCTACTTTCCAGTTCTTAGCAGTCAACACTATTGTTGCGTGCAGGTTGGAAGCGCGCAACATTACAAGGGATATCATTAATTATACTTTGCATTATCATTAATTATACTTTGCTTTCCAGAATTTTTTTGTTTTTTGTATTCTTTTGTGTTCTTTGCTGCTCATTTCACTGATTTTAAGATACTGAAAAGTTTTGAGTGATTTTTTTAGGAAACAAAGTTCTTAACCTCCTTTATACCATTTGAGTTCTTAAGATTTTGCAAAGGGAAGTTGGTTAATTTATTTATTAGGATCATTAATATTTGAATTAAGGGATATTGCTTATTTCATGGTAATTTTGTTATACGTAATAACTTTTTTTTTATGAAGTTGTTCTGCAGAGTAAAATTCTACGCTGTTTTCAAGTTTAAAGTCTGGTGTTTCTTTCAGCCATTTTCCCGGTACATTTAAAAACCAGACGAAGGCTGGCAGCTAAGCTGCTAGTATTCTGTACAAGCTTGATATAAAACTTGTTTTCTTCGATTTCCCTCCTTTCCCAACAGCACAAAATTTCGAGATCTGGACTCATCCATTGGGCTAATAATTGATTTAGCCACTACAATATTATTACTACTTTCTAATGAACCGTTTTCTGGATTTCTTCATTTCTTCTATAACCCGTTCTCCCTTTTTGTCCTCCTCACTTAAAAACTAACTTCTAAATCTCTCTTTAAAGAACTACCAGTAGGATTCTTCCTCTTCTGGCCTTCCCTCCGTGCTGTATTCGGTTAGTTATTGGGATGTATACCTGTGCAATCTTTAATGAAGCTCCAACGCTTTTCCCTGTACATGTCTGTACCTAAATGAAACTGGTTCGTTTTGATGTTATACTAGCAAAACAGGAAAACATATCTTGATTTAAATGATGATGATTTAAATAATTTAGCTGGTATTTTAAGGATGAGGATTTATACTAACTGCTGATGATTTTTTATTTAAGTTATCGTGATTATATGTTATAGTGATGAAGAATGTGATTAAATGAGTATGATGGTAATAAAACTTTAGGTGATAGTACTTTGTATTCAGGTGATTTTATTATTTGACGACTTCAATGATGATGGTGTATATGAGATATAGTTTCGATTGATTAGTATGGAATGATGATGTGATTTGTGTGATGGTGGTTTATTTTATTCTGACGATGGTGATAGAGATACGATGGTTTAAAATGATGATGTGTTTTTTGTGGTGAGGAATATTTAGATGATTTTGATGATGATATAGATTTGGCTAATGACGATTTTATAGCTGATATGATAGTGATTTATAGAATAGTTTAGAGGGTTTCGGCAGTGAAGACGATGGTTATTTATATTTACATGCAGCGTCTAACAGTTCCTCCCACCTCAGTCAAGATCTCAGTCTGTAGTCTATTGAATTACAGCGTGAAATCATAGAAAACCATGAGCAAGGTGTGCGAGTAATTGACTTGGCGATGATGTACGGTCGTAGCACATCAATGATATGTACTGTGCTTAAACAAAAGGAGTTGATAAAGGGTATAACGCCATCTAAGGCCGATAAAATAATGTTTAAACTCTGGACCTCTCCGTGAATAGATGGAGACACTACTGATGGGGTGGGTCAGAGAGAAGCAGCTTCAAAGAGGAACCTTAACATAAAGCATCATATGTGAGAAGGCACGAGCAATTTACGGTTATTTGCTAAAGAAGATCCCACACACTTCTAAAAATGAGGAATCGGAAGACTTGTTTAAATCCAGTAGGGCTGGCTTGACATCTTTAGGAAAAGGACCGGCATTCACTCCGTTGTCAGACATGGTGAGGCAGCAAGTTCCGATGTGAAGGCAGCTGAGGTTTACATCAAAATGTTTTCCGAACTGATACTAGTCGAAGGATACATCCCCCCAGCAAGTCTTTAACTGTGACGAGACAGTACGTTTCTGGAAAAGGATGGCGAATAGAACTTACATAACGGCAGAGGAGAAGACGATGCCAGGTCACAAACCCATGAAGGATAGATTAACTCTAGTAATTTGTGCCAATGAGATTGGCGACTGTAAAATCAAACCTCTGTTAGTATACCATTCGGAAAATCCCAGAGTCTTTAAGTCATATAATATTTCAAAAGAAAATCTGCCAGGTATGTGGAGGACAAATCCGAAGGCTTGGGTCACCAGGAAATTCTTTGTGAAGTGGATAAACCTGGTGTTTGGACCTTCTGTTAAAAAATACCCACAGAAAAACAACCTACCCATGCAAGCCCTTCTCTTCCTCGACAATGCCCCTACTCACCCACCAAATCTCGAAGATGATTTACTCTAATAGTTCAAGTTTATAAAAGTTTCCTACCTACCACCCAACACCACTCCTATCCTGCAGACCATGGATCAGCAAGTGATTTCTAATTTTAAGAAATTGTACACCAAGCACATTGTTTGGGGCTGCTTTGAGGTGACCGAGAACACAAACCTTACCCTTCGAGAGTTCTAGAAATTCCACTTTAAGATCGTCATATGCCTAGGAATTATTGATCAGGCCTGGCTGGGTGTTACAACGAGGACCTTAACCTCTGCATGGAAGAAGCTGTGGCCTGAGGCTGTTGCTGAAAGGGCCTTTGAAGGATTGGAACCCAAAGTGGCATAGGTAGAGGAGCTTGTTTCTCTGGGAAAATCCATGAGTCTGGAGGTGGATGGGAGAGATGTGAACGATCTCGTCGAACAACAGTCTCAGGAGCTGACAACCGAGGAGTTACACGATCTGTATTTGCAGCAGCATACGTTGGGTTAACGAAAAATTAGTTTTGAAGAGGTGCCAGAGGTGGAGGAGGTTATCGCTACAAGAGATATAAAACAGGTCTTGGGAATATGGGAGAAAGTTATAGAGTACGTGGATAAAAATCACCGCGAAAACGTTGCAACTAGTCGTGCATCCTTGACACGGAGTAAGAAACAAACCTCCTTGGAAAGTTTTTTTAAATGATCTGCGGGTGGAAATAAGCATATCATGACGAAAAAAGCGAAGACCAGTGACAAAAATTAAGCTCTTCCGTAGGCACTTCACTTTTTCTTTTAATTATGTTTTTATAGAATATGTATTTGTTATTTATAAAAAATGTTTCTTCTTGTTTTTGATTCTTACTGAAAAACACTTAAAAGCAACTGAGGTCGTGTTTTGGGATCTGGAACGGATTAATGGCATTTCGATTAATTTCAATGTGGAAAATTGCTTTGAGATACGAGCAATTTGACATACGAGCAAGGTTACGAAACGAATTAAACACGTATGTCGAGGTACCACTGTACGTAATTATATAATCGTTAGCAAGCAGATAGTAATAAATAATTTTAAAAGTCTGATGCTATCAATATATAATTTATGTTGACTAGTATAATTAATTTAGAATTATACGCCTATATACATATATAAGTCTGTGCATATATATGAAATCATAATTCTATTTAAACAAGTTAACAGTTAGAATTACTGAACAACCATGAAAGATTCCCCAAAAATGAAATATGGTGTAACAATGAACACTTAGTTTAGAAATTAGATTCTATTGTATATTGTTGTAAAAGCCATTGTAAGAGTGAAAATTCTTCATTCTGCCTTAATGCGATTTTTTGCGTTTAATGCGTTGTTTGGAGATTTTATGATCCCGAATTATATTGATGTGATATATTAATACTGCATTTGTAGACATACGTTTTCTGAGAAACGAGTCAAGGCGATTGATTTTTTGTAAAAATTTGGATTTATCCTTATTTTATTGACGTGCACCAGCACTGAATTGAGAATGGCTTGTGCTATGCTTCGATGGATGAAAAAGCGTTCGTAAGTAATGAATATTATGAAAGTTTCAGCATATTTAAATGAATAGTATTAAAAGTATATATTTATTAACATATATCAATAGTTTATGGTAAATTTTTCATTATAAATCTCATGATAGTTTCATTTCTCATTCTATTGCATTTCTATTGCGGTACATAAATTTTTTGGTATTCATATTGTAGATTTCATCAGTTTTGCTGCGCAATTTATTCCTCGGTATGTTACTTGTAGTGTTATTAGAAATTCCATTATTTTTGTATTTTTTCTGCAATTTTTAGTATCTTATTAAGAAATTTATATTTTATTTCAAGATGTATATGAAGTTGGTTATATCAAATGTTAAATAAACGTTGTTATTCAGGCAATAGCGTTAGCTTTATCCAGATAGATAAATGCATTTCTTAAATACTCAAGATATAAAGACACACTCGGATAGTAGATTCACTGACTTTACGTTTTTTAGGGGTTATATATATTCATTAAGGGCGTGTTCAAAACAACCATTGACGGGTAGTCTTGGCGTAATTCGGATTCATACCAAGCTTATCCATTTCTCAGGGCAATAATTTTCGTTATTTTTGCTAAACCATTTACGAAAATATAATTTTCCGAATGCTGAACTCTTATGCATGAAAAGACAGAAGTTAAGATATTTGTTTTGCAATTTGATGCAAAATTCTTATTATTAAAACACTGATGTATATGTTCTTAATTTAAAACTCTGCCAGTATATAACATTATATAACATTATTGTGTTATCACCTTTTATAGATGTCGCTTGCTGCACAGCCTGCTGAATACATTTTACTTTCTAGCTATCTACAATTACATCATGTTGTTTCGGTATGAACAGGGGCGAAGTATTCATTACTTAGATACATTTAAAGATAATTAATTAATTTTTTCTGATTTTGATATCTATATTATATAGACAGGATTACTGATAAAAAATTTCAGAAAATAATAAATGAAGAAGTAAATAGAAAAATTTCGTTCAGGTATTGTGAGATGCTAATATAAACTTCATACATTTTACTAGAGGGCTGTTGCCAAAGCAAAATCTTTACTATATATGTCTACGAGCTCTATGTATACAGTGTGTTGCTCAAAGTAAACTTCCTGCATTGTGAAGAGTACTACGTGTATGTCTTGATGCGTTCATGAGAAGCTTGTTCCCTCGTATACGCTCTGCCTCTACGAACAAAAATTGTCCGTAAACTGCAGCGGCTTGAGTTGTTTATATAGGTTCTTGAGCTGTTCTGGTATTTCCTGTCGAATCTGACGATGACGCGGAGAGTCTTGTATCCTTCGTTTACTTGCTACTTCTCCTATTCATCGCGCATGGTCTGTTGACGTTCCACTTGCCTAATGGGCCTCCGTTTCCCTTCTGCTTCCCTTTCCGGAGCACGCAGTGTTTCTTGGTTTTCTGAATGTCTTTTGTGTTTTCTACTAGTTTCTGATACAGTTTGAGCACGCGAAGTTTCTTGAGTTGCTGCTTGTCTGCTGGAACTCCTATTCGTTTCTTCTTCAGTTTCTTGAATGCGTAAGCTTTCTTGTCACTATGCTTGCCTGCTGAGTTTCTAGTTGTGTCTTCATTCATTTTTGAAGCTCGCAAATTTTATTGTACTTGCCTGTTGAGTCTCCTAGTGTTTTTTACTTCATTTTTCTGTAGCTCGCTGTACCATTTGTGCTCTCTTCTTGCGTTCAGACATTTTAGTAAATTGGGAAAAAAAATTATTTAACTGTAGTAAAGTATTATTGCATCTAAAATACGTTAAATATCTACAGATGTTTAAACTTCTACTCAGAAAGTAAGTATACAATAAAAGAAATTAAATTTTTATAAATAAATTTAGAATAGCATAAAATGCATAGAAACATTTGATTATGAAGAAAATGTATTCATTCTTTCCAAGCAACCAGCGATTCGTAAATACATTTTTCTTGCCAACTCAGGAAACAAAGACCTTTGACACTTCAGGTAATACATTGGAAGTTATGATTTAAATTTATTTCAATATAACAAATTTTCAAAATCTCAATAAAGGAATTAACGTAGCGATAGCATATCGTGTCACGTATCCAAAGGTGAAACATAAAAGTTGCCAAAAGCAGCTATTCATTTAAAAATACGGATATTAACGAAAGATTTTCGACATACAATGACGTTATATGGAATCACGTGCTTTCTTCAACTTCAGAATATAACCGTAAATAATAATAACAATAAGTTTCTCGTTTGGCAATACTATTTATTTCATATTTTTTTAACTTAAAAATATCTCTTAAACAAACTCTACGATTTGGAAGTGAGAAGGGCAACATTTTTCCAAGTAAAGCATTTTGATGTCCAGTGCGCTAGACTTCGGCCACTTGGAAAAATAAATACGAAAAATTACCGTTTTCCGAAATTTTATATAATATCTCGAGTGATAGTCGTAGGAAGATAACAATAGTCGGAAAGTTTTACCAAGAAGCTTTGAAATCCGGGGGTACCTCCTTCCAAACTCAAAGTCCCCGTTCCGGAGATATGATGTTACGAAGAAAAAAACAAGGAGGCAAAAATCCACAGATATTTATATTGTTGATTGCTGTGTACAATATTCAATTTCCTTCAAAACATTAAGCTTCATTTAAATAATAGGAAATTAAATCCAGGCATTTTTATTACCTTTCAAGCTTTTATTGTATTTTTAAATATTCTTTTTGTCACATTTGCGCAAGTTTTCCTCGGCGTCATTAGGAGCCGTAGGTCGAAGACATTTAAGAATCATTGCTGTAAATAATGATCATATGATAAATTGCAATACATATTCGATTGTTTTGATGAGAATTTGAGTACAATTCTTTATACATCAGCTTTATACCCCTTTATGTAACGACAAAGATTATTTTCGATGATTATCCGATGAGAATGATTCTTTAAAATGATTATTCGATGACAATGATTATTTACAACGAATATTAAAAGCTGATGACTATGATTACTTAAATAGAATATGCATGTCATTCGATGACAGCGATTATTCCCAAAGAATCTTCGATCACGTCACTATTGTATATCGCTATACCCGTGGGATTGGGGCCGGTTGTAAATTGTACTACGGCCCTGTAATTAAGCGTTTTAAATTATGTCAAATAGTCACTGATCCAGATATTTTTCTAGTAACTGCCGCGTATTGTGATCAAAACCGTTATTTAAATCTTCTGAATAAAATTTGGGATAATTCCTTTTACATCAGACACTAAAGCAATTTGTAACACGAATTTCAACAAAACTACATGCATCGAATAACAAGAATTATATAAACGGAAGTATCAGTACAACAAATCGCTCCTTGCAGCTCCGCTTTTGTCCGACACTTGTTTTTCAGCTATCGTATCTACCCATTTGAAGATACCATGTGAAGAATACTTTTTTCAAGTGTGTATATTAATTACATGTATGTTATGTATATATATGGAGATATTTTTTGAATTAAGAAAGCACCAACTTCTTTTAACGAAAACAACCGAGACATTACCTCCAGTCCAATTTAATTTTTCATCTAAATCATTTCTTAATTACAAAAGTTAATATTAATTTTCTTTGCAAAGGAGCCTAGGTGTTGCTGGAAACAAATGAAATACCAAACATCATAAATTTATTGAAGTCAACAGCAGAAAACTGTTAAACAATTAAAAGATCACTTCAATGAAATATAATTGCACTTAAACGTAATAAATTGTTTTCAGCAGATGTAATAATCAGGAACATAGGAAGATCCGAAGAGATATTTTGCGTTTAAATACTTCTTTTGTTTTCGCTAATTTTTTTATACATTTCAGTTAACGTGTAAATCTGTGTTTTGAACGCATGGCCCGTTAAGTGAAGAAGTCTGTAGGAAGGCAATTTTTAATCCTGTGCGGAAATTGTCCAAATGATTGATCAGTCATCGACTCTGCATACGCAGCCATCAGGTTGAGATCCCAAACACTGATTAATTGCGCTCGACTGGAAATTTGATCAGCATGGTCAACGGAAGCCACCGTTTAAAAAATTTTCTTGTTCTTAAATATATGCTTATTCACTTTTGTAATATGACTAGATACATATAATCACGGTTCCTTCACTTTCAATAATATATTTCATAAATTGTTGAAGTGCAGACACACACTTCATATTGTAGAAAAACGTTTCTCTGGAATTTTTGTTGCAAATCCTGGTTATTTTTTCTAAGAAGGGAAAGTAAGGAAGTGTGCCATTTATAAAGCTAAAATTTTGCTAGATTTGCAGGTTTTTCGCGCTCGCATTTTACGTGCTTCTTAAGAATCTCTGGAAATAAAATGAGAACTTTCCATGACTTGTTGCGAATCTAATTATAGAAAAAATTTATTTTTTATAGGGATACTTGCGGGAGGTAACCGTCGAGCAATCTTCTTGTATCTGCCTCTTCCCATCCTGTTTGTTATTTTATTAAAACGTGTTTGGAAATTATTTCCCTCATTGCAAGGTTTGATTTGAGATGATAGATGTCAATCAGACCTTTTAATATGGCATCTTGAGCTGCTGGTGCCAGCAACATTATTTCCTATTATACCTGTATATCCTCATAATGGAATTTAGGCTAATAAGACGAATATTCATTTCCATATTTATTGTTTTTTAAAGATTTTGAATAAGTAAAGATATTTTACAACATAGAGCGTTTAGAAATTTTTGACAATCTGTAAAAATGTTCGCAAACTGTAACTTACCACTTTTGACAAAAAACGTATAAGTAATCATTTATTAAATTAATTAATTCAAACATATGAACATATATATTTAATGAAATAAAAATATTTCAGCGCAAATAATTATCGACGTGTATTTGAAGAAGAAGAAGGAGAAGCAGAAATATACTACAGCGAACAATTACTAGAAGAATTGGATCCCCAGTGTTTAAGATTGCAATACGTGTCGGAGACGTAAGTCTTTTCGGAAAAAATAATAAAACAAAACATAATGTTTCAGGTCCAGTTTAATTATACATTTAAAAATTTTTTGACAAAAACGCTGGTCTGGAAAATAATACGTTTTCAGATTTATAATGCTTAAAGTTTTTTTCATTCCTTCATTACAAAAATAGATTATAAATGTTTAAAATGGAAAATTACATTGTGAAGAATTCATATTTATTGTAATACCTTTTAATTATAAGGAAACTTTATTGCATTAACTAATGAAATATCTAAACAGAAAGCTAATATACAAAATACACGTGTTTATACGGCCAGTTTGTAAAATTTGTGAATGAGAAGTAAATGTCAAATAGTTGATATAATTAGAGTAACAAAGACAAAAACGACTTTATGTTTATAAATAATATGCATATATATATATATATATATATATATGTAAAAAAATTAAGTAAGCACTGAAATCCATCCCATACTCTATTCGGAAGAAATCTAATATAAATTGTTCTCCTCACCTCTTTCTGTTAGACTATATATTTCTAGATTTACAGAGATTTATGATATTATTTAGCTCGAGTTTTGACAATGTACTCATCAAACATAATAAAAATTTCGAGATTCTAACTTTTCATTGCAATTATTGTTTTTAATATGTAATATTAAATGATTTTGAATTAATAGCAAATTAAAAAATAAAAATTAATTAATTAAAATATATGTTTATGTAGATATATATATCCCCATCACATGATTTTTACATAAAGATGATGACTTAGCTAAGTGGGAATATAAAATTTCCTGAATCAAATATTTCTCTTACTAAACCACAATATTGTCGAACTATGCACATTTTTTCTACCTCTGTCACCGCTGACACGGCGTCGTACTACTTTATTCCTATTCCAACAATATGAGAAATATAAATATTCTAGAAATAGGTACGTTTGGAATTTCAAATGAACTGGGGCCGCAAATGTGAATTGAAATAAATCTGAATATTTTATCTTATTCATCTGCCAAATTTGCTCTGTATTATAGATCAACATGTGCGATCAGAATTCCTAACATTAATTCACACACACACACATATACATATATATATATATGTATATATACGTTTATCGTATATATGTTACGGTGAAACACCGAAATCTAAAGAATATCGACTTTCACCGGTGAATGTCAACATTCACATAGTCGCTTGTTGTATGTCCCAAATATTTTCAAATACTCTTATTTCTGACTTACACCGGTAAATGTCGACATTCATCATCTACTAATGGTATATATATATATATATATATCTATAATCCTTTATTGCAATGCATTGTCGGAAACGCTTTCCTAGCGCCATAGTGTCGAGAGACAACACAAGAAAAATAGGGTACGAACAGTGTAAAGATATTTGTTTATTAATCTTAGCGCGGTGGAAACTAAGAAATAAGAACAAAAACATTGGATCGTCATCAAAAAAAGTATTCGAAAGTTCCTTCGGGAAGTATCCTAGACATGGGTTTGGAAGGGGTAGTCCAGTGCATTGTTCAGCAAGATCACGAGCCCTCACTTGCATTATCACTTCCTCTAGGGTACGTCAAAACATTAGTGCACGAAACCCCCGTTAGAACTCCAACAGGAACTTGTGGCACATATCGTGTCAGCTGCTGGGAAAGTCCTGGGGGTGCACGGTATTTTCCAGAACACTTTGTGTTCGATGTGCGAGAGATGTGATACCTGCATCAGGGTTCAAGTCGTAATTTCGAAGAATTTCATTGAGGTCCATAAGTGTCTAATTTTGTTCCTATTTTTTATTTTCTCTTGTTCTAAGCATAACTGGTGTCCGTTCTCTCTTGTGTTTCGTGTTGTTTGTACCGACCAGGAAACTGTTTTCGGTCATGTTTTGCCATTTCATTTTTCGTCGTCGTCGTCTCTCTCATATATGCGCATAATTACCTATGACTCAAGTGTTATTACTATATCATGAAATTTACAAACATAGTGTTTAAAATGCTACATATCCCCATCCGAAAATATCTTTTTTTTCTCTTGCCCTTCAAATAAGAAATGTGTGTCCTTCATTGTATAACCTCCTGGAACTTTAATTTTTCTTTTTTCGAGGACTATAGAGAAAATATTTCAGTATAGGCAGCTGTCAATATTCTAACATTACATTTTAAAAGCCATTAAAGTCTAGCCGAAACGCTCAGAAAGGCTTAATTCTCTTAGGATTTAGGAAATACATTTTGTAAGACTTCGCAAATTTTCCTTCAATAAATTTAATGGAACAGACAAAAGAAATTACAGGGAACAATAAATATAGGAGAAAACAGATATATCTTTTCGTAATTTATTTTGCTTTGTTTGATTTCTTTCATTCTTCCTGTATAAATAATTAAAACTTCAAGAATGCAACTGAAGAATGAGAATAAAATTTTCAATTGAAAACGAATGGTGGCAAAAATCCTAGTGCTCCTCCGCTGTACCACGAAATAGACCAGCAATATATTCCGAATTTGGAATAACGAGAAAAAATTTGAAACCTTTTCAGCCAGCGATGCAAAGAGATTGAAAGTAAAGCACTAAAACTAAAAGAGTAAGGAAAAGTAAGGCACTAAAACTTTGCATCATATTATGCTCTACGTGAGATTCATGGTGGTCACTTATTGCATACAAATCATGCCAAATGCTTTAACTCTTTCGCATCGAGGGACGACCAAATCTGTTTTCAATACACATCGAAAACGCCCGTGTTTACGAATTTGTCTTGGAATAGTTTTCCTTTCCCCCTCCGGTTTCATCCATTGTGTGCAGTTTCACCTTAGGGCCGGTTTGCACCTGCGAACGTCAATAGCTTTCCGTTTTTCTCCTTTATTTGCTTCAAAAGAATGATCGACATGTCTTTTAACAACTCGCGAAACCAATGAGCCATACGTACTAACGTGGAGGGGAAAGAACTATGTAGAAAATAAACGAGGCGTTGCGGCGGTTTGCTGTTGCCTGAATGGACGGGCGTTTCGGGCGACTTCGATGCGAAAGAGTTAATTTCTTTGCTTGGCTTTAGGTCCTAACAATGAAACCTAAAAATTCGCCCTTTGTAGAAAAACATTCTGTCAGGCAATGAATCTACGGTTAGATTTTTCCCTATGAAACTGAGCCAAAAGTGTTATATAGTATCTAAATATGGAAGTGTTGTACATGTTAAACGTGATCTTCGTTGCATTACTTTCACTCTTTTACTACTGAAATAAAGAGATACTGATTATTTTGTAGATTGGAAAACCCTCCTTGTGATCATGAAAAGGAGCAAAAACTGGAAAACGAGAAAGAACTAGAAAAGAAGCGAGAACAGGAAAAGATGCAAGAGCTGAAAAAGAATCAAGAGCTGAATAAAAAGGAAGAACAGGAAAAGAAGGAGAAACTGGAAAAGAAGCAAGAACTGAAAAACAAGAAAAAACTGGAATTGACACAAAAACGAGAAAGGAAGCAAGAACTGAAAAAGAAGCAAAAGCTGGAAAAGATACAAAAACGAGAAAAGAAGCAAGAACCGGAAAAGATACAAGAATTGGAAAACATACAAGAATTGGAAAATAAGCAAGAACTGAATAAGAAGCAAGAGCAGGAAAAGAAGGAAAAACTTGAAAAGAAGCAAGAACTGAAAATGAAACAAGAGCAGAAAAAGAAGCAAAAACTGGAAAAGAAGGAAGAACTGAAAAACAAACAAAAACTGGAAAAGCAACAGAAACTAGAAAAGAAGCAAGAACTGAAAAAGAAGCAAACTCTGGAATGGATTCAAAAACTAGAAAAGAAAGAAGAACTAAAAATTCAGAAACAACTGGAAGAGATACAAAAACAAGTAAACAAAGAAGAACTGAAAAGGCAGAAGAAACTGGGAAAAATGCAAAAATTAAAAAACAAAGAACTGAAAAAGAAGAAGAAACTGGAAAAAATGCAAATACAGGAAACGAAGCAAGAGCCGGAAAGATGCCAGAACTGGAAAATATAGACGAGTCAGAAAAGACGCAATACCTGGAAAAGAAGCAAAAAACGGAAAAGAATACAAATCTAAAAAAAAGCTGGACCGGAAAAGAACTGTCAAACCCGAAAAGGAAACCGGATGAACTGCGAAAAGAGCCAGAACTGGATAACGACTGTAGAACGATTGATTTAATGACCAAACGAAGCAAGAACCGGAAAAGAAAAATAGAACAAACAAATCATATACCACTGGAAATAATAGCACTGCAAACATTAAATATCAATGTCAAAAAAGTAAACACCCTTCTTCAAGGGGGCCTTGCAATACACTGTCATAATCCAGAAGATATAGAAAAAAATCAGTTATAACCTCATTGCCAAAACAGTTGCAAAAGATATAGTTAACATAAAATTTCCTGAAGCCTAAATACCAAAATGCACAATTCATAATATTCCAAAAAATTTCAACTCTGATGAACTGATTCAAATTATCGCGCAAGAAACATAATATTTCCGAGCTAAGACCTTTATTTAAACTGAATGATCAAAATAATAAATGGATCATAAAATGTCACGGTAAAACTTTCCAAAATTTTATGAGTAAAAAACAAATATATATTGGATGGCGCACCAATAAAATAACCGAGTTTACCGGTGTACGCAGATGTCAAATCTGCCAGGATTTCTCCCATAACACAAACAAACCAAAATGCTCATTCTTCATCGGAAATTCTCATGTTTCTTGCGTTCTTCCCAAACTCCGTACTGCATAAACTGCTGGATTAACAATGAAATGTATGAAGCAAACTTTGAGTGTAAACATCCAGCTTTAGCTATTTCCTGGTCCACATATCAAACAGAAGTTAGACGAGTAAAATCCAATACATATTATCAACAATAATACAAGATCCTTCAGGCTATATATAGATGATTTCCATCAATAAAAAGAATAATAATGTCATCCGCTTTCTCAAAATAAATCTTCAAAGAGAGAAGACCGCCACCGACCAACTAAGTCAGTATCAAGTAGATTATCTGGCAGATTTTATTATAACACAAGAATCTTATTGCATCCCTGGCAAAGTAGGAAGAATTCCAAATAACTGGACAATTATTCAACGTCATGCTTCAACCGGTGTTTTATCTCCTCGTACAGCCATATTCATTCCAAGCAATAAATGGAATTCTACAATAAGGATTAATACTCGAGATATAATCACAATTTCAATCAATACTAATGCATCTCAGCTTCTTATTACTAGTATCTATATATCTCCGTCAAAAATCCAAATCAAACCTTATCCATACTAAATGAAATCTTACAACAATAATAATAGTCCGCATGTTATTAGTGGAGAC
The DNA here is from genome assembly GCF_044657685.1 of Stegodyphus dumicola. Lineage (NCBI taxonomy): Eukaryota > Metazoa > Arthropoda > Arachnida > Araneae > Eresidae > Stegodyphus > Stegodyphus dumicola. Next base: position 9,883,787 of record NC_140772.1, on the reverse strand, counting down.
TTTAACTCCCATAGTACTTAATGGGGATACTTACAAACCGATCACAGAGGAGAAATACTTGAAGAATTTTTAAATGCAAACAATCTCATTCTACATAATCATTTTATGACCGACCTACCTTTGATAATACCTACAATAAAGATTGGACTGATCTTATTTCTACAACACATCTTGATAATAAAATTAACAACAGATCAATACTAGATGAACACTGAATCTGACAACAAATATATCTCTTTTGATATAACTGAATATACGTCCTTTACTGCACTTACAAGATATAAAATCAATAATAACAAAGAAAAGAAATTTCAACAAAAGTTCAATTCAATTTCAAATGACTTTCTAAATTCTATTATTCTGTGTACAACAAAAACAGAACTTAATAATATTACCAAGGAACTTATCAGAAAGTTTCAAGATACCTAAGAACGTACCTTCTTCAAAAGATCATCTATTCCCATTATAAAAATCAACTGGTGACGAAAGAACTCCGCAAAAAACACACAAAACACGAGCATTACGAAGAAAACTCAAATCATTGCAAACTGATGAAGAACGACTCAACCTACTTCAAAAATACAAAAAACGAAAAGCCTCATATAAAAAGCAAATAATATCTGAAAAACATTAAGCATGGTGCAACTATTGTTCAAACAACCAGGATACGTATGGCTCATTGTACAAAATTGAAACCAACAAAATCTTCCACCCAACGCAGTTTACAGTCACTAATACGGGAAATGTTACGAAGATCACTTTAGAAAACATCCTAGATGTTATTCTACCAAACGAAAGCATATATGATGATTCAACTGAACAAAGATTAATTCGTTTTAATCTACTTCCACGAAAATGATATCCCATTTACATCCATGAAACTCAATCGAATTATTGATAATCTCAATAACAAAAATGCTCCTGGACCTGATATAATCTGCATTCAAATTACACATAAAAGCTCTTGGAAAAATTCTTGAACGTTGTATTATAGAAAGACTTGAATACCAATTTCAACATCAAAATTTCATCAAGGAAAATCAGTATGGATTTAGGCAGCAAAAATCTATCATTCATGCAACCAGTGCAGTCCTAAATCAAATCGATGTTAATAAAATCAATAACCTACACTCCGAAATAATCAGCTTAGGTCTTGAATCAGCCTTTGATTCAATATGGCGGCCTTCAATTAAAGAAGCAATTAGAAATATTGAATGTAATTATAATATCTATCAAATAATCAATAATTTCCTAGATAATCGCCATAATCTCATTTTATATAATAATACTTTAATCAGAAGAAAACAAGTTCGTGGATTTTCACAAGGCGCATGTATGAGCGCAGAATTATGGAATATTACATTTAATAAAATTATAAAAAGTGCCTAGCTTCCTTTTCCTAAAATTACTGCTTTCGCCGATGATGTCGCATTTGTTATCAGTGGAAGGTCCTACTTAATCCTTCGAAGAAATTGTCAAGAAATAATAGCCATATTCCAGCAAAAATGCAAGAAAATTAAACTTGAAATTTAATCCTTCAAATCTAGAATCATGACAAATAATAAACCTGGATAAAATCTTACTAAGCAACTTTCTGTTAAAATAAATGGCGAAAAAAATCAAGCATACTAAATCAATCATATACCTAGGAAATTATAATACATGAAAACAACATCTTACCGAATATCTCAAAGAACTTAAAATTCGCACACATTCTATAAGTCAAAATCTTCGACATGTGCATGGCACAAACTGGGGTTTAAATCGCCATATCACCAAATTACTATATCGTACAGTAATAACCAAAATGATTACCTACGGCTCTGCCATCTGGGCATTCCCTATAACCACAAGAAAAAAAAATTCTTACCTCAACACAACGACAATTTAATCTTAATATTTCCAGAGGCTTTCGAAATACCTCCAGTACTACTCTTAATATCTTAGCTGGAACTATTCCACTCCATGTCGAATCCATTCAGGAAGCAATTGATTCTACAATATATGAACTTCGCCATAATATTACTTATAACAAAACCATATACATCACAGAGGATTACGAAATGTGCTCTGCTCCTTACAATAGACATCTCCTGCTGTATCACACACAAAAATAAAAACAGCAATAAACACTAAAACTAAAAACAATTCAATTGAAGTATTTAATTATAGAATCAAATATTAATACTGACCGTCAATCTGCCATCTATGCTATCTCTAACCCAGAAAATCAGACTTCTATTGTTTATGACATCAATAACCTCTCTAAAACAACAGATAATTTAAAAATTCATATATCATGGATAAGACGCCATAGTAGAAATGCCGGTAACTTAACATTTGACAAACTTGCAAAGAAGCTGTTCCTAATCAAGAAAGCAGTTTTCTATATACGAAATTTCCCAAATCTTATCTTCGACTGCCCATAAAAGAACAAATTACCCAAATATGCCAAGAACAATGGAATAACGCATCTACAGGTCGATGAAATTACTAGTTCTACCCCTATTGCAATACTAACACCAAGAGTACATAATCCTTTTTAACATGTAATATTACTGGCCATGGGCCATATCGTGTTTATTTTCATCAAAGAAACTTAATAGACACTGACTTCTGTATATGCTGCTAGAAAGGAGACAGTGATCACTATCTTTTCTCATCTCCTCTCAAGAAAACGTTTCATATTCGCGCACCCAGAAATATTGATATATAATTCAAAAGAACGATCAGCAAACTTCAACATCTTCATTCTAATATGAAACAAATTCACCAAAACTTAACACAATTGGATTAAATATATGCAGAGTAACCCCATCTACAACAGACGAAATATAACAAAATATTTAATTTTCACCTTTGTAGAATTTTAAGATAATTATCGATCTTTGTCACAAATACTTATTTGTACTGATCGTAATAAAAAACGCCTTGCAAAATCCATAATAAACAGAATGAAATATAAAAATTGAGTCGTCAGAGTAAACTAGAACTGAAAAGGTGAGTCATGATACTGATTTGCTGTGTCATGACAAAAATGAGCTATGAATATTGTATGAGTCATGTAAAATATATGAACTTAAACGAGAAACTTTTTATGATCTCTGTAATCATGAACACTTTAGTCACTTATGAACTCTGCCTAATGAATACTGAAAACTATTTGTGATCATGAACTCTAAAATACAATTTTATTCTCTTCTACATGTTATACTTCTATTTTATTAATTTTATTATATGATATATCATATATTATCCTATACTTTAGCACTTTATTCAAAATTATAATTTTATTATATGATATATTATGTACTATTCTATACTTTATGTATTAAGCTATATTTTATTTCCCATATTTTAAATATTATTCAGTATTTGTCATGATATATTCTGTTTTAGCATTTTATTCCAAATTTGGAAAATTCAAAATTTTGTTATAATGGCACATTAAGTGTTATTGTATACTTGATGTATTATTCTACATATATTTTTCTTCTATTTTAAGAATTATTCCAAATTTGCCATATGATATCTCTACATATAATAAAAGAAAGAGTCTGTCTGTGTGTTGTGTGTGTTTCTTTCGTTCGCGCTGCGCGTAAGCTAATAGACACAGGGCTACAAAATTTGCTACATGAGGTGTATCTAGACAAGGGCCAGTGCACCTCGAAGCGATTTTTTCGAAATTCGAATTCCAATTTTTTTTATTTTATGTTTTGTGACGAAACCGCGTCATTTTGAGACATAATGGGCTATAGGAAAGCGAGATTTTACTCTACACACACCATTTTCAAATCGTCATGAAACGTAAGCACTTAGATATTTTACGAACTTGAAATAAATTTCTTGTTTCAATAAATCGATTAAATACGAATTTATTTAACAAATGGAGCTTAACACATTTTCAACGGGATATTTTCTAAAAAAGTTTATTTTTAAAAATGTACAGTTTATTTTTCTTTGATTTTTGGACACGTTAAACATTCATCCTTGCGACTGCTTTTACAAAAAAATTTTGGAAAACTGATAATATTTTGTACTTTTAAAAATATGTTTAAATGAAGCTTCCGAGTACACTTCGCACATCTCACATCTTTAAAAGTGTGATTTTGGTAACAATTTTCCTGTCTTATTGTTGTTGATATATTTTTGATGAAATCGCATCATTTTGAATAGTTTCATTCTTTTAGAAATAAGGGTTTGGCAACAATTTTTCATCGTATTTCTTATGTCACTGTTTTTAAGAAATCGGCATATTTCATTGTCATGTATATATATATATATATATAATACATTTTTATTGATTTTTTTGATAAGGTTGTTCTGTAGAGTAAAATTCTGCGCGGAATTTTATGTTTTTTGAGTTGTTTTCATGTTAATTTTTGCTTATTTCACTGTTTGTAAAATACTGAAAAGTTTTGCATATTTTTTTTTTCTTCAACGGAAAGTTGGTTAATTTTTTTTAGGATAATAATTATTTGCATTAAGGTTGTAGGGTTTATATTTATTTTAAGTTTAAACTATCTTTCCTGTCAAGCCTTACTTTCCCCTGGAATTGCCAATGCCAGAGTATGTAAATTTTAGAAGAACGCGCAAGGGATTCAAATTGTCAGCGGAAGTAATCTGAGTTAAATAGAAGGGAAACGAGTTCGAAAGTGTGTTTCTTGCTTCACGAGCGTGGAGGTGGCTAGTTAGAAATTGAAGAACCATGCGTTTCGGCCTGTGTGCTTGCCTCGCCAGATTGTTAATTTTTCAACGTAATATTCAGAAATTTGCTGAATTATCAGGGGTATCTTAGAACGCGGTGAGGTTAGTTACGTTTAGAGAGCCTCGTAGTTAGTCACTTGTTATTATTCTTTTTTTAGTTTCTTATTTTTATTTTACCGCCGGGTCGGCGTAGTTTGTGAGCGTCAAGAGCACGCATTTGTAATTTCTAAAGTTGAATAAAAAGGGATTTAAACCCTTCTCAAGACTTTGTCTACTTTCCAGTTCTTAGCAGTCACCACTATTGTTGCGTGCAGGTTGAAAGCGCGCAACATAACATTAGCGCCTTAACACTTGTCGAACTGAAATGGCCGAAAATTGGATGGAAGTTGCTGGAGAACAAGAAATGGCAAGCCAATTGGAAGGATTTAAATACCTGGTCCAGACGATGACAGCGTCAATCAAGCCAAACGTCAATTTAGAAGGAAAAAATTCGGTGGCGATATTTCTAGAATGCCTCGACAATCACTTCCAGCTCTACCCTGTGCCTGAAAGACAAAATTTGCCATCTCCACATCTGCACTAAGAGGACAGGCCGCGCTATGGTGGAAGAATATAGGCAAATTTTTATTAGGGGAATTCGGAGGCCAGACATAACATTTGAAAATTTCAAAAAATCGTTATTAAAGGCCTTCCCCATAGTGAAAGATCGAGCAAGGCTAGAAGCCGAACTGTATAGTTTTTATCAACGGAATATAGAACAGTTGACGGACTTTATTCTGCGAAAAATTAAGCTGAATGATATGCTGTATGGGAAGAAACCCGACGCGGACATTATTGAAATTATCTTACCAAGATTTTTACCTGCTGTTCAAGACTACTTCGAAATTAGAAACCCAAGCACATTGCAGGAGCTCTTCGAATTAGCGGTCAAGTTCCAAAATCGCAGAATAGCGGAAAAAGCTAGAGGGGCATCGTATTCTCAAAGTATCCGAAAGCAATCTTCAAATGAGCAGACCAGAAATGCAAACCGCTCTTATGGGGGAAAGAGCTTTCAAGCAAGGTCATCGAAGCTCGAAGGTCAAGGCCCAAAAAGGAAATTTGAAAACAACCGTCCGCGTACCCAGAAGGCAGAAGTTGAAAGAAAAGCTTTAAACGAGTCGAGGGGCCTGTGAAAGCGAGGGTCCAGACCCCGGAAGTTTTGAAAAAACCCTCAGGAAGACACTTAAATAGGGTCATCGTAAAGAACTCACAGTTACCAATTATACATGTCCTGGTTGGCGATGTACCAGTAGAAGCCCTCATCGATACAGGATCAGAAAGTAATTTTATGAGTGATATTTTTTTAAGAACTTTAATAGGTTTCGATTATTTAAAAATAAAAACACAGAAATCATAGCAGCGCAAGGACAAACTTGTCATTGTATTGGAAAACTATCTTTAAAAATTCAAGTTCAAAACGAAAGCCTTAAAGTATTAATTTTTGTAGTAAAAAATTAATAATTAATCTACTTATTTTAGGTATGGAGTTTTTAAAAGACGCGAAGGCCAAACTGAATTTTCAGGAAAGTTCTATCGTGCTGGAGATGGATCGGAGGGTGGTGGAACCAGTGGAACAACCGCAAGTTGACCTCAGCCATTTGAATGACCATGAAAGTCAAGCCATCCAGCAAGTGGTGAGTACTTTTTCAAACTTGTTTTCAGAACGGCCTGGTAGCTGTCAAATAGTTACGCATGAGATACAGTTAACTGCCGACAAACCCTGTAGGACTAAACCTTACCGCTATGATAAACAAAAAGACCAAATCATAGAAGAACATATTCAGGAAATGTTAAAGAACAAAATAATAACGCCCATAAATAGTGAATACGCGAGTCCAGTCGTACTATGTAAGAAAAAGAACGAGTTTCCTCCTTCGGATAAAAGGGCTTGGAGGTTTGCTATCGATTACAGAAAACTTAATAGTATTACTAAATTCCCAGTTTACCCTTTGCCGGTTCTAGAGGAAATTATTAGAAAGATTAAATCTACAAGATACATGACTACATTGGACTTAACGTCTGGCTACTATCAAATAGCTATGAGACCCGAAGACATACATAAAACCGCGTTTATAACAAAATCGGGCACTTATGCATTTTTACGCATGTCCTTTGGGTTGTGTAGGACCCCATCAACATTCCAGAGAGCTATGGACATTGTTCTAAAGCTTGTCCTAGGAAAATCGACTTTAATCTATCTAGATGATATAATTATAAAGAGTAGTATCTTGGAACAACATATTAAAGAACTAGAAGAAGTTTTTAAATTATTAAAAGTGGCCGGTCTTACAATTAACGCCTTAAAGTGCAAGTTCGCAACTAAAGACTTAAATATCTGGGTTATAAAATTTCGCAAAAGAGTATAGAAACTCAAGATTCAAAAATAAAAGCAATCAAGAATTTCCCACCTCCCAACACCGCCAAGAAAATTTCTTCTTTCCTTGGGTTGTGTTCTTATTATCGGCCATTCATAAAAGATTTTGCTAATATTGTTGAACCCTTGTTAGTAATTAAAAGAAAGAAAAGTAAATTCATGTGGACAGCAGAAGCAAATACCGCATTCGAAAGGTTAAAAGAAGCGCTTATCAATGCCCCTGTTTTGAAATTCCCAGAGGGGGACGAAAACCTGGAAATTGCAGTAGATGCGTCGGACTATGCTGTGGGTGCGGTTCTTATGCAAAATGGCCATCCTTTGGCAATTTTTTGTAAAACGTTGAATCATACACAAAGGAATTATACAGCTACAGAGAGAGAAACATTAGCCGTATTAATGGCTGTACACAAATTTCGAGTTTATTTCGGCAAAGCGCCAGTAACAGTCTTTTCAAATCATGCGGCTTTTGGTAGACTTTACTTGGGTAAAAACCTAACGCCCAGGTTAATAAGATCGGCTTTAAAACTCCAAGAATATAATCTCATAATCAAATATAAACTGGGTAAGGAAAACAATGTAGCTGACGCACTTTCTCGTATAAAACTGGACGATGAAGGCAATGAACTTAAATGCGCTGTGTTGACTTCAAAAATTTTAGATTCTAGAGATACAATTATTGCTGAATTGAAAGCTGATCCTGAATTTGGAAGTATCTATGCGTATTTGAAAGACCCCGAAAGCTTTGAACACACAGATATCGATGAGATAAGAAATAGAGCAGAAAACTATGAAATAATAGATAATTTATTATTTTATACGAAAACAACAAACGAAAACCTGGAATACAAACCAGTCATCCCAGCCTCGCTTCGTATAAGCATTTTGAAGGAATTACACGACGCGAAAACAGCGGGTCATTTAGGGGTCAGAAAGGCTTTAAAAAGGGTACGCGAAGCGGTATATTTCCCACAATTATACAAAATAGTAACTGCGTATGTCAGGTCCTGCAATAAATGTCAGTTAATAAATGATATTAATTACAGCCCGGCCGGTATATTCGCGCTACATTTCCGAATGAAATTTTAGGCATAGATCTTCTTGGTCTTTTCCCCCAGAGTGAGTTAAATAAAAATCTTTTTTTTAGTAATTGTAGATCATTTTTCAAAATGGCCAGAAATTCTTCCACTTAAACGCGCGTCAGCCAAAACTGTCGCAGATGCATTCTTACACAGATACATTTTAAAATACGGTGCACTGAAAAAAGTACATAGCGATAACGGTAAACAATTCGTTAGCCAAATATTTGAAAATATATGCACTGGACTTGGCATACGCCATATCAAAATGGTTCCGTATAGACCACAGGCAAACATAGCAGAAGGAGTTAATAAAAACATTGTAAAAATAATTCGAAGTTATGTTAGCACACATCACAAGCGCTGGGATGGCTACATAAATATGTTAGCTTATGCTTTAAGAACGGCAAATCACGATACTACGGGAAAACCCCAGCAGAATTATTTTTAGGACGATAGTTAATTACGCCATTAGATAAATTATTCTTTGTGCAACAAAGAGACCAAGAATTTAAACAGAAAGATGTGCAAACACTTATTGACCAGGCGGTTAAAAGATCGGATACGGCAAGAAATAGGCAAAAGTTATACTATGATAGAAAACGCCGTGAAGCAGATTTTAAAGTTGGAGATAAAGTGTTGAAGCGGAAATTTTCTTTATCAAGTGCCCCAGACAACTTTACTGCAAAGTTAGCTCCAAAATTTGAAGGCCCTATGTAATTCAGGAAATCAAGGGAGTCGTATTGTACCTTAAGAACGAGAGAGGGGAAATCTGTAAAGCAAGTCCCGACCAGGTGAAAAATATTATAATCAAAATGATTTTGAAATCCTTGAAAGTTTCTTGCAGGACTCAAGCGTAAAAGAAGTAGAAGGTCCAGAAATAACGTCACCCGTTCCACAACTCAAGAAGCAGAGAACAAGAAGACAAACCTAGCCGTTCTATAAGTCATGCGACGGTACCGAAAAGAAGAAATGAAAACGTCAGACTCCAGCATTTAAGAAATACAAGAAAGCAAAGCCGCCGCGTAAAGACACTTTGGTAAAGAGGAAAACACCACTTACAACTTATCGCAGTAGAAATTCTACATCGAGGAGAACGCTTCCAGGGCCAGAGAGTCAGGTGCAAACAAGGCGGCCGTTCCCGAGAACGAAAAGACAGCAGGAGGAACGAAAAGACCACCACCAACAGAAGAAATCCAAGCACGATTCCAGACCGGAGGACGCCAAGACCAGCCGTCCAGGGGCAAAACGGAAAAGACAGCAACCCGACGACTACCACTCCAAGAGGCCAGCATGCAGAGGGCGAAAAAGAAGAAGCAACGTGGACGACACTCGAAGGACCCTAAGGAGACGACTGACGTCGATGAAATCTATAACATGGGAGCAGTCCTGCCAGAAGATGATGTCGGAGTTACAATCATCGAAAACTCAAAGATAAGTTAAAATCTTCTATAACATTTTTTTTCTTTTGTTCCGAAATGTTATGCGTAAATGCAAAGTTCAATGTTTTGACGGAAGTCAATGTGTCTCGGTTGAGATTTAGTTTTATTTTACTTTATTTAGCTAAGGCAAAAGTATCATTTTCTTTAAGTATAAAATCTAGGAACAAGCAGTTTCTGTTGGTCGAAAGACTAATACTTTTATGTTAAAGCCAAAATTTGGCCGAATATAAAAATAACTTCGTATTGTTGTATTATTAACAACTTTAGTTTCAGTGCCTCCAGCTTGGCGAAGAATGAGTAAAGTAAAAATTTATTTTTCTCTTATTCATTTTATGGTAAATTGTAAAAATCATATGTACTAGAATTTTGTAAATATACGTAAATGCTTGAAAGTTATGTAAAAGTAGAATTTAGTTTAGAAGCATAAAATTTTAGATGCTAAAAGTAAATGCTCAAAAGCAATGAATTCAAATTTAAGTATTAAACTGTAGATAAAATCATGCTTTAGAGCGAAAGCCTGCATGTCTAAAGATAAATGAGGGGGAATTTAGAATGAATGTGTTTTGTAGGGTTCTCCACCTACACTTGAATTTTAAGAATGTTAAAGTAGCTCATCGAGTTGTAGAATGTCGAGTAAGGTGTGTCTATTTGGTCGTTGAATTCTAACAAATCATTGTGGTTAGGAGAAGTGTTGCAATACTAAAACACGAATATTCCCGTTTGACACCACACATGGTGGAGAGCCAGGGTAAAGTTAAATTCATGTTTGAATACTTGAATGAATGTGAATTAAGCAGTAACTAAGGAAAATAAATCGTTCAAAAACAAAAACTTATTCAGTGTCAAGAAAGTGTAAATTATAATGTATTTAGAAAGATACTGATACTTATTCCTTCCAGATACTGGAAGGAAGAGAACAGATTGATTGCTGAAGTCCAGGAAAGGTTGCTGTAAGAAGAGAGAATTAAATAAGTATCTACAGAAATTTGTTCTACCTTTTATGAGATAACAGATTTTTTTTTTATGTCAACGAGGCTCTTAAAATTTAGATCAGATTTGTGGAAACTTTCCAACAGGTCGTTTCTAGGACCTGCTTCCAAGTTTTCCAAATTCTGGCAGCGGCAAATGTAGGGTTTATATTTATTTTAACTAACATTTATTTTAAGTTTAAACTATCTTTCCTGTTAAGCTTACTTTCCCCTGGAATTGCCAATGCCAGATTATGTAACTTTTGTAGAACGCGCAAAGGATTCAAATTGTCAGCGGAAGTAATCTGAGTTAAATAGAAGGGAAACGAGTTCGAAAGTGTGTTTCTTGCTTCACGAGCGTGGAGGTGGCTAGTTAGAAATCGAAGAACCACGCGTTTAGGCCTGTGTGCTTGCCTCGGCAGATTGTTAATTTTTCAACGTAATATTCAGAAGTTTGCTGAATTATCAGCGGTATCTTAGAACGCGTTGAGGTTAGTTACGTATGGAGAGCCTCGTAGTTAGTCACATGTTATTATTCTTTTTTTAGTTTTTTATTTTTATTTTACCGCCTGCTCGGCGTAGTTTGTGAGCGTCAAGAGCACGCATTTGTAATTTCTAAAGTTGAATAAAAAGGGATTTAAACCCTTCTCAAGAATTTGTCTACTTTCCAGTTCTTAGCAGTCACCACTATTGTTGCGTGCAGGTTGGAAGCGCGCAACATTACAAGGGATATCATTAATTCTACTTTGCATTATCATTAATTATACTTTGCTTTCCAGAATTTTTTTGTTTTTTGTATTCTTTTGTGTTCTTTGTTGCTCATTTCACTGATTTTAAGATATTGAAAAGTTTTGAGTGATTTTTTTAGGAAAAAAAGTTCTTAACCTCCTTTATACCATTTGAGTTCTTAAGATTTTGCAAAGGGAAGTTGGTTAATTTATTTATTAGGATCATTAATATTTGAATTAAGGGATATTGCTTATTTCATGGTAATTTTGTTATACGTAAGAACTTTTTTTTATGAAGTTGTTCTGCAGAGTAAAATTCTACGCTGTTTTCAAGTTTAAAGTTTGGTGTTTCTTTCAGCCATTTTCCCGGTACATTTAAAAGCCAGACAAAGGATGGCAGATAAGCTCCTAGTATTCTGTACAAGCTTGATATAAAACTTGTTTTATTAGATTTCCTCCTTTCCCAACAGCACAAAGTTTCGAGATCTGGACTCATCCATTGGGCTAATAATTGATTTAGCCACTACAATATTATTACTACTTTCTAATGAACCTTTTTCTAGATTTCTTCATTTCTTCTATAACCCGTTCTCCCTTTTTGTCCTCCTCACTTAAAAACTAACTTCTAAATCTCTCTTTAAAGAACTACCAGTAGGATTCTTCCTCTTCTGGCCTTCCCTCCGTGCTGTATTCGGTTAGTTATTGGGATGTATACCTGTGCAACCTTTAATGAAGCTCCAACACTTTTACCTGTACATGTCTGTACCTAAATGAAACTGGTTCGTTTTGATGTTATACTAGCGAAACACCAAAAAAATCTTGATTTAAATGATGATGATTTAAATAATTTAGCTGGTATTTTAAGGATGAGGATTTATACTAACTGCTGATGATTTTTTATTTAAGTTATCGTGATTATATGTTATAGTGATGAAGAATGTGATTAAATGAGTATGATGGTAATAAAACTTTAGGTGATAGTACTTTGTATTCAGGTGATTTTATTATTTGACGACTTCAATGATGATGGTGTATATGATATATAGTTTCGATTGATTAGTATGGAATGATGATGTGATTTGTGTGATGGTGGTTTATTTTATTCTGACGATGGTAATAGAGATACGATGGTTTAAAATGATGATGTGTTTTGTGTGGTGAGGAATATTTAGATGATTTTGATGATGATATAGATTTGGCTAATGACGATTTTATAGCTGATATGATAGTGATTTATAGAATAGTTTAGAGGGTTTCGGCAGTGAAGACGATGGTTATTTATATTTAGATGCAGCGTCTAACAGTTTCTCCCACCTCAGACAAGATCTTAGTCTGTGTGCTTGTTTCCCTCGATTTGGAAGCATCTTTGATAAGCTGGGTTGGCGCTTTTTGCTTTTTGTACATTTAGAAAACTTTATCATATTTATTTTTATAACCATGGGTCCAAAGAAGAAGATGATGTCTATTGAATTACAGCGTGAAATCATAGAAAACCATGAGCAAGGTGTGCGAGTAATTGACTTGGCGATGATGTACGTTCGTAGCACATCAATGATATGTACTGTGCTTAAACAAAAGGAGTTGATAAAGGGTATAACGCCATCTAAGGCAGATAAAATAATGTCTAAACTCTGGACCTCTCTCCGTGAATAGATGGAGAAACTACTGATGGGGTGGGTGAGAGAGAAGCAGCTTCAAGGAGGAACCTTAACATAAAGCATCATATGTGAGAAGGCACGAGCAATTTACGGTTATTTGCTAAAGAAGATCCCACACACTTCTAAAAATGAGGAATCGGAAGACTTGTTTAAATCCAGTAGGGCTGGCTTGACATCTTTAGGAAAAGGACCGGCATTCACTCCGTCGTCAGACATGGTGAGGCAGCAAGTTCCGATGTGAAGGCAGCTGAGGTTTACATCAAAATGTTTTCCGAACTGATACTAGCCAAAGGATACATCCCCCCAACAAGTCTTTAACTGTGACGAGACAGTACTTTTCTGGAAAAGGATGGCGAATAGAACTTACATAACGGCAGAGGAGAAGACGATGCCAGGTCACAAACCCATGAAGGATAGATTAACTCTAGTAATTTGCGCCAATGAGATTGGCGACTGTAAAATCAAGCCTCTGCTAGTATACCATTCGGAAAATCCCAGAGTCTTTAAGTCATATAATATTTCAAAAGAAAATCTGCCAGGTATGTGGAGGACAAATCCGAAGGCTTGGGTCACCAGGAAATTCTTTGTGAAGTGGATAAACCTGGTGTTTGGCCCTTCTGTTAAAAAATACCCACAGAAAAACAACCTACCCATGCAAGCCCTTCTCTTCCTCGACAATGCCACTATTCACCCACCAAATCTCGCAGATGATTTACTCTAATAGTTCAAGTTTATAAAAGTTTCCTACCTACCACCCAACACCACTCCTATCCTGCAGACGATGGATCAGCTGGTGATTTCTAATTTTAAGAAACTGTACACCAAGCACATTTTTTGGGGCTGCTTTGAGGTGACAGGTGTCAGGTGACAGCAGGACAGGGCACCCGGACGGCTTTCTATGACTACTCGGGTATTACCCTGGCCCTGCAACCATCTTGAGTCTTCACAGTTGTAAGATGCTTTTATGTTTATTGCAGGTGCCCTATTCCGGCCTGCAGAGGTCTATGCCCATTTTTTCTAGTTTGGCCATTATGCATTTAAGCTTTTGCCGCGTGCCTCGATGTTTTATGAGAAGGCGTTTGAAAGGCAGAACATTGGTAGTTGGGAATTTTATGTGCCATTCTGCTGTTAAGGGGCACTCCGTGACATAATGGTCTGGTGAGCCCAAGTTGCCACAAACACACATATCAGTTGTTGCTAGACCCCTTTCTGCAAAGTACGTCGGAAAGGGGCCGTGGCATGTTATATATCGCCTGAGGTAGGGCGATGAGATGAGCCGGTCCACCTCTACCTTGGGCAGGAACTCATATGCTCTGCGGCCTTGCGGGATTTGGTCCCATTCATTCTGCCAGTTTCCAATGGCGGACTCCTCTATTTGCCTCTTTAGGCATGACCGGGGCAGGGGCACCTGAATCTGCTCCGTTTCCTCATTTTGGGCATCCTTCTTGGCAAGAGCGTCTGCTGCTTCATTTCCCTGGATTCCGGCGTGCGCCTTCACCCAGAAAATTTGGATTCTCATTGACTTTTCTTGTAGACGGAGGACTTCTTGCAGGTGCGAGATTAGTGCGGAGCGCTGGAGAGGGTTGTTGATAGCATAAATGCTTGACAGGCTGTCAGTAAATATCGTAGCTCGACTCTGCCGTGTGTCAATTGCCCATTTCACTGCCTTTGTGAGGGCAACTACTTCCGCTTGGAACACTGAGTTCTGTGCTCCCAGATGGCCCTTCCATTCCTTTGCTATGTTTCCGTTTATATAGGCTATATAGGCATTGCCTACAGCGTTATCAATTTTTGACCCGTCTGTATAAAGCACGGCCCCTGGTCCGTCTAAGCGCGGGGTTAACGCTGGTGAGTGGAAAGTCCTTATGCCCAGTCCATATTCCGACGGATGTGTGCTTAGTTTGGACCTGCGTGTTTCGTAGACTTCTGGCAGATAGCATGTATCCCCGTATGTGCATGGCTGTTGGAGTTGCGTCACCTTTGCAATTGAGGCTTCTTGCTGCGCTTTGATTGGGAGCGGCATAAGCCCTGCTAATACCGAAGCGGCCGCAGTCGACGTTGTCCTGTAGGTCTTCGTTATGGCCAGGACAAATGGTCGCTGTGCACTACTTAGCAATTTTGCCTTTCTGACTGTCATCGGGGCTGCCCAGATGGCTGCTCCGTAGGTTAGGACCCTCTCCGCGACAGTGGAGTAAAGTATCTTGTAGATATTGGGCCGAAGGCCCCAATGCGGGCCTTGCATTTTTTGCAGATTGTTTGCGATTCGGCGAGCCTTTTCTCTTTGGGCTTTAAGGTGAGGCAGCCAGGTGAACTTTTCATCCAATATAATACCCAGGAGTTTTAGTTCTCTGACCCTTTTGATGGTCTTCCCATTAAGCTGGATGGTTGGGTTTCTTATTAAAGTTTGGCCTGGCTTATGATAAATTATATATTTCGATTTTGCCTCAGAAATTATTAGCTTTTTCTCCTGACACAGCCGAGAGAAGGTATCAATTACATCATTGCAGTTTTGCTTCAGTTCATCTCTACTCTTGCCGCCCACCACAAAGGTCGCGTCATCCGCAAAGGCTACTATCTGGGTATGGGACGGCCATTCGTATCGTAGGATGGAATCGAAAGTTGCATTCCACAAGTCTGGACCCGCGCACGATCCCTGTGGACAGCCTTTTGTCTGGCTTCTGGTTATGACACCGCCAGTGTGTGTTACTTTGAACTTTCTATTGGACAGGTATTGCTTGAAAACCTGCAAGAGGTTATCAGGGATCCTTGCCTGGTGCAATGCCTCTAAAATTGAGGGCCACCACAGAGAGTCAAATGCGCTTTGCAGGTCCAGACTTAGGACCGCTGCATGCTGTTTCCTTTCATGCAAGTGGCTGATATAGTCTCTTATCTTTGATAGGGCAGCAATCGTTGAGCGTAGCTCTCTGAATCCATATTGTGCGTCAGAGACTGCCCTACTCTGCGTCATATGAAATTTAAGCCGCTGGACTAGGAGCTTCTCATAGAGTTTCCCGATTACCGGGAGAAGACAAATCGGCCTAAGCGAGGATGGGCTGTTTGGATCCTTCCCTTCTTTCTTAAAGAGCACGACCTGCCCCGTTTTGTAAGGTTCCGGAAAGCTTTGCAGTGCTAGCAGTTTGTTAAAATAACGCGTGAGAAAGCCGGATCTTGCTTTATGTATTGCTCTCAAGATTGGATAGTCTATTGAGTCCGGACCAGGGGCTTTACTTTTCGGGAGAATTTTGATCGTTGCGGAGACTTCCTTCTCCGTAAATGGCATATCATCTGGGACAGATGTGTGCAGCGTATAAGCCTGTTGGTCGGACGGATCTGTAATATCCTCTTCCGGAAGTACGGCGTCAAGAATTGTCCTGAGCGTGATTTCTGTTATGTGTCCAGCCTGCTGCCCTCCAAAGGCTCTTAGCTCCGGTGGTCTGTAAACTTTGTTCGAAGCTATCTTGTGGAGAGCACCATAGACTTCTACATTCTTAGTACAGAACTCCCTCCAGCTGGCAAGTTTTGCGGCTGCAATTGCCCTTTTTTACTGAGCTTGCTCTTTATTATAAAGAACACTAAGGGCTTGCCTCCTGTCTGGGTCTCTTTCGCTCTTCATCTTACGCCTAAGTGCCCTGGTGCGACTGCGCTGTGCACGGAGCTCTTTCGTCCACCAGTTTGCCACTCTTAAAACTTTTGGTGATTTCAGGCCTAGGGTGGCATCACAGATAGATTGAATATCTCGTATCATACTGGTGGTTAAGTCGTCAGCATCCTTTATGTTCTGACATTTCATAAGTGCCTCGTCCACCTGCTCTAGTACTGGTCCTAGCCTGCTTACAAGTTGTTTTAATTTTCTGCCATTGGTTCTATAACGCTTGTTCATAAACTGCGCATGTGGCTGACCTATCTGGAACGTTATATAGCGATGGTCCGAGTTTGAGGGAGTGTCACTTACGGTCCAGTGCTGTATTTTCTGAGCCAGACGCGCTGTTGACAGAGTGATGTCAGGCCATCCTTTTCCCATTTGGGTCTCGAAGGTCGGCAGACTGTCCGGCACGTTATGAAGAATGAGTCCGTTGCATGCAATGAAGTCCACAACTTCTCTACCTCTTGGGTCTGTGGTCGGATATCCGAAGTCCTCCGCATGAGAGTTAAAATCTCCTGCCAATACATGGTGTGCATGCGGGTAGGACGTAAGGATATTCTGCAAGGCATCTAATGTGGGAGAAACGTCTACTGTAGGTGGAATGTAAACATTCGTGACCAGGACACTCAGTCCCATAGCCTCGACTGCAATTGTGACCATGTCTCTTGACTTTGCTAGCACAACTGGCAACCATCTGCTGTGGCAACAAACTACTGCCGCTCTTGTTCCCTCACTTCCTGAATCCTGGATGACCGTCCATTGGAGGGGAAATTCTGCTGCTTGCCCTGCATAAAGAAAAGGTTCTTGAATTAAGAGGAAGTCCGCCTCTTCCTCCATAGCATATTGCACTAGCTGTGCAGTAGCCGCACGCGCTCTTTGGAGGTTGATTTGGACAAACTTGAGCACATTGCTTTCCTCTGTTCTTGAATTCACTTCCATTACTTTTGTAAATTAATTGACTTTTAAGGTAAAATTACTAACTGTGAAAATACTTGACTTGCTTCCTAGAGAGTTGCGCTTGTTATTAAGTGAACTGGCTGTTGTAGTAAGTAGACGATGCCTTGCTTGCTGGGCTATTAAATTAGTTGTCCTCGCCGTAGTCAGTACGTGCTTTAATCTTCTGGATGTGCGCATGGAATGTTGGGCAGTTTGCTGCGTACGCTGCATGGTGTGTATCCACTTTAACTTTTGAATCTCTGTTTGCTATGATGCAGTTAATGCATTCAGGGCAGTCCGCCTTACATTCGTTAATGTCATGACAGCCTCCGCAGTAAGCGCAGTAAGGCCCGTGGCAGCAGTCTTTCGACGTATGTTCCAGGTCCTGACAGCGGAAACAGCGCTTGGCTCCTGTAAACTCGTAGATACTATGTTCCCTCCATCCTTGGAACAATCTTCGTTTGGACATGAGGACATGAAAGGCACCAGGGGTACATTCAATCACCCACTTTGTGGCTCTATTCCTTCTGTCCGGGCGCTTGAAGAGGACTCTACACTCTTTATTCCAAAGATTGCAAGACTTTTGTAGCATTTCTTGTACTTCCACCTCCGAGGTGCCGTACGGTACATTGTCGATTGTGCATTTCGGTGTTCTCTTCCGTGGTATACGCGTGCGTACTGTATCCTTTAGGTTATTATGCTGAGCTAGGAACTGACTTATCTTCTGTACTTCATCCTTGTTGTTGCATCGCACCGCCACACCTCCACTACTTAAGTTCGTAATGCCCCGAAGGTTGACACACAGATCTTCAATTTGGACATGCTTTTCTAGTACCCCGCGTATATCCGCACTCTGTTCATCACGTTTAGGAAGGATCAGCAGTGTCGGCATGTTCGTGACTTTCCTTTTCCATC
This sequence comes from Stegodyphus dumicola, assembly GCF_044657685.1. Lineage (NCBI taxonomy): Eukaryota > Metazoa > Arthropoda > Arachnida > Araneae > Eresidae > Stegodyphus > Stegodyphus dumicola. The sequence continues at coordinate 9,865,301 of NC_140772.1, read as the reverse complement.
TCCGCTTTACTGCTTGCGCGTACGTAGGTTGGCCATCTTTGCCCTCTATAACCGGGAGCTCATCCTGCTGTATAGTATCTTTGCTTGCATGGAGCTGCTTCACCTGTCTTTTTGCATTTTGCTGAATCGAGTGAGCAAGTTCACAACAAAGAACCGTCGACGTGTTTACTCCTATGTCTGCTAGGGTTGGACTCTCTGCAAGGTGTGGGTCTCTCAAGGCTAGCGTTTCCAGAGCGTCCAGAGCACATAGCAGTCGCTCACGAAGATCTTGAGGTAGGAGGAATTTGCCCCTTCTATGAGTGCTGGCTGTCTTTCTTATAAATTCGTAGAGCAGGTGAACTTTGCCTTGATGGTCTTGGTCACTGTCGAGTATCTCTTGCGGATCGAAATCCGACCTTTGCATCTGAGGCTCTCCTTCCGACTGTGCAGATGAGTTACGTGTCATTCTTGAATCACCGATACACGTTGAGCACTTTTCACTTAATAACACATTTATATCACTTTCACGTTAACACTTGTATCACCTTAATCACTTTAAATCAGTGTTGATGGAATTCACCACGTAATATCACTTTCACGTAAACACTTTGGATCGCTTTTAAATACGTTAAAACACTTTAAATCACACTATAAATCACCGTTGACAGAACGTAAAATTTTTAATCACTTTTCGCGTAAATCACTTAACATTTGAAAACACTTTCACCATACAATATCAACACTTAATAACACTTTAAATCACCTTTCACCTGTGCCACGTACATAACTTTCACGTTAATTTGACACAATAACACACTTTTCCACTTTAAGAACACCACATAAATGCCTTGTATATTATTAGAAAGTTCTGGAATTATTGCTGGGTTGGATGTAACAGGTACATTTTAATACATAAATATTGAGTGCTATAATCAATAGTGACCAGCAAGTAAATTGAAGACACGTTAACACTTTGGATCACTTTTAATCACGTTAAATAACACTATAAATCACCGTTGACGGAATGTAAACACTTTAAATCACTTTTTGCGTAAATCACTTAACACTTGAAAATACGTACACCATGCAATATCGAAACTTAATAACACTTTCACGTTAACACTTTAAATCACTTTTTGCATAAATCACTTAACACTTGAAAATACGTACACCGTGCAATATCGAAACTTAATAACACTTTCACGTTGACACTTTAAATCACTTTTCACCTGTGCCACGTACATAACTTTCACTTTAATTTGACACAAAAATATACTTCCACTTTAAGAACACCACATAAATGTCATGTATATTATTAGGAGATACTGGTAATATTGCTGGGTTGAATGTAACAGGTACATTTTAATACATAAATTTCAGTGCTATAATCTATAGTGACGAGCACGTAAATTGCAGACACGTTAACACTTTGGATCACTTTTAATCACTTTAAATCACACTAAATCACCGTTGACGGAACGTAAACACCTTAAATCACTTTTCGCGTAAATCACTTAACACTTGAAAACACTTTCACCATGCAATATCAACACTTGATAACACTTTCACGTTAACACTTTAAATCACTTTTCACCTGTACCACGTACATAACTTTCACGTTAATTTGACACAAATACACACTTCCACTTTAAGAACACCGCAAAAATGCCTTGTATATTATTAGGAAATACTGGCATTATTGCTGGGTTGAATGTAACAGGTACATTTTATTACATAAATGTTAAGTGCTATAATCAATAGTGACTAGCAAGCAAATTGCAGAGAAATGCGCTTGGCTGCGATACTTCTTCTGTGCATCAGCTGTACACCATAGGTAGTTCTGCGGAGTAATCCAATTGATAAACACAGGCACAGAATTAATTAAAAAGCACACACACATTGCATTAATCACTATTGTAGAAGACGATAATCCTAAGTCCTGGTAATGCCAGAAAAACAGTAACTTTTGAAGTAGCAGACCGATCTTCTTCAAATTTACAATCTCATACAGCCCATGGCTTGAATCAGAAGAATCCGTTTGAACAAAATCGCTAGGCCAATTAGGGGCTTAATTAGCGATTCGTTTAATTGCCTCCAGTACATCTTTCTCCCTTTGTTGACAACAGGAAATCACTCGGGTTAACAGGCGACGGGGGTCGAAAAAGTCAAAGTTCACGGTGAAAAACTTGTAAAAGGAATTAAAAATCAATTACTCGGCATCCATTGACCGCACACATACATAATTACTGTCAAATTGCTCAGCGTAAAATACCGCATCCGACGATACTAAACACCAGTGACATCTGGCAACGGCGGCTGCTATGCGAATCTGGAAGCACAGTTCGATATGAATTACCACGTGCACGACGCGTTGAGGCAGTAATTAGTCTCTTAGTAATTACTGGATGATCCGATCTTGACAAATTTGGTGTCTAACTAAAGCTGAACGTCTTGGCTATACATAGCAATTAAAATTAAGACAATCCGCTGAATATTTCCGCTTCTAATGAGGAAAATGCCGGAGCTCATAGAAACAACCTACACTCGTCCCTCTAGGCGGGTCTGTTCATCGCTTTGAGGTGACGGAGAACACAAACCTTACCCTTCGTGAGTTCTGGAAATGCCACTTTAAGATCGTCATATGCCTAGGAATTATTGATCAGGCCTGGCTGGGTGTTACAACGAGGACCTTAACCTCTGCACGGAAGAAGCTGTGGCCTGAGGCTGTTGCTGAAAGGGCCTTCGAAGGATTGGAACCCAAAGTGGCATAGGTATAGAGGAGCTTGTTTCTCTTTGAATATCCATGAGTCTGGAGGTGGATGGGAGAGATGTGAACGAACTCGTCGAACAACAGTCTCAGGAGCTGACAACCGAGGAGTTACACGATCTGTATTTGCAGCAGCATACGTTGGGTTAACGAAAAATTAGTTTTGAAGAGGAGCCAGAGGTGGAGGAGGTTATCGCTACAAGAGATATAAAACAGGTCTTGGGAATATGGGAGAAAGTTATAGAGTACGTGGATAAAAATCATCGCGAAAACGTTGCAACTAGTCGTGCATCCTTGACACGGAGGAAGAAACAAACCTCCTTGGAAAGTTTTTTTAAATGATCTGCGGGTGGAAATAAGCAGATCATGACGAAAAAAGCGAAGACCAGTGACAAAAATTAAGCTCTTCCGTAGGCACTTCACTTTTTCTTTTAATTATGTTTTTATAGAATATGTATTTGTTATTTATAAATAAATGTTTCTTGTTGTTTTTGATTCTTATTTAAAAACACTTAAAAAACAACTGAGGTCGTGTTTTGGGATCTGGAACGGATTAATGGCATTTCGATTAATTTCAATGTGGAAAATTGCTTTGAGATACGAGCAATTTGACATACGAGCAAGGTTACGAAACGAATTAAACACGTATGTCGAGGTACCACTGTACGTAATTATATAATCGTTAGCAAGCAGATAGTAATAAATAATTTTAAAAGTCTGATGCTATCAATATATAAATTATGTTGACTAGTATAATTAATTTAGAATTATACGCCTACATATAATAATATGATGTATGTTACTACAGATACGTATTAATATATACATATATAAGTCTGTGCATATATATGAAATCATAATTCTATTTAAACAAGTTAACAGTTAGAATTACTGAACAACCATGAAAGATTCCCCAAAAATGAAATATGGTGTAACAATGAACACTTAGTTTAGAAATTAGATTCTATTGTATATTGTTGTAAAAGCCATTGTAAGAGTGAAAATTCTTCATTCTGCCTTAATGCGATTTTTTGCGTTTAATGCGTTGTTTGGAGATTTTATGATCCCGAATTATATTGATGTGATATATTAATACTGCATTTGTAGACATACGTTTTCTGAGAAACGAGTCAAGGCGATTGATTTTTTGTAAAAATTTGGATTTATCCTTATTTTATTGACGTGCACTAGCACTGAATTGAGAATGGCTTGTGCTATGTTTCGATGGATGAAAAAGCGTTCGTAAGTAATGAATATTATGAAAGTTTCAGCATATTTAAATGAATAGTATTAAAAGTATATATTTAGTAACATATATCAATAGTTTATGGTAAATTTTTCATTATAAATCTCATGATAGTTTCATTTCTCATTCTATTGCATTTCTATTGCGGTACATAAATTTTTTGGTATACATATTGTAGATTGCATCAGTTTTGCTGCGCAATTTATTCCTCGGTATGTTACTTGTAGTGTTATTAGAAATTCCATTATTTTTGTACTTTTTCTGCAATTTTTAGTATCTTATTAAGAAATTTATGTTTTATTTCAAGATGTATATGAAGTTGGTTATATCAAATGTTAAATAAACGTTGTTATTCAGGCAATAGCGTTAGCTTTATCCAGATAGATAAATGCATTTCTTAAGTACTCAAGATATAAAGACACACTCGGATAGTTGATAGTTGATAGTTGATAGTTGACGGGGGCCGTGTGCACCATCCCTTTACCGTAATGGTTAATTGGCATATGCAACACGTCCACCTCTATCTTGAGCCAGATGGGCCACACAGGCGCCTCGCACCATACACCGAAACCCAGCGACCAGGCCATCCAGGTGGCAGTCCAAAAAACCAAAGGAGCCCCCAGAAGCATGTTTACACCAACCGCCCGGGCCTAGTATTTATTGAGTCAAAGTTCAACAAATACATGGCCAGACAAGGGCTCAAAAAAAAAAAAATAAATAGATAAATAAAGGGTACATTTGAAGTTTTGACAAAGCATAAGATTACAAAGGTGCAAGTGCCAGTTTTGAATAAATACTAGAATCACATGGACATAATTAGAACGAAACACATACAGATAGCGATAACAATAGAAAACCAAAGAAGTAAACACCATTACAAAATTACTACTGCTACATACTACAATACTACAAAACTACTACTAGAATACTTACAAACAGTACTACAAACTGATACAATGCTAAATATTACAAAACTGCTACTGCTGCTACATACTAGGCTGATAATAATGCTGATAGTATGATATCGATGATGTAATGATCTTAATACTGATGTAAGTTCAATACAATAGTTAGTGTACAAAGCAAGGATACAATACATAAATACATTATGCAACTATATAAATACCAATGCAAGGTAAAGAGGATACATTATACAACTATATATACACGCATACACACATATATACATACATACACATATACAGATATATACCAATACAAGGTAAAACGATACTAATGATTCTGTACGAGATGCAAGACAAAATTGATAATTCAATATAAGATCAATAAGCCATATTGTTCAATACAATAGTTAATGCAAAGTTAATAAAACACTATTTATATTATTATACGAACTGTATATTTCCTATATTAGTGCAATTTTATACGACGCATATCTATACGATGCTCACAATTTAATATATATTACACAGTACTGTATTGCAGGGAACTTATAATTCAATTTTATACAAGATGATACATATCTATACTATGCTCATAATTTAATGTATATATTATATAATACAGTATACAGTACAATATGATTTACAACTAATACGTAAGATAATGGAGACACACTCGGATAGTAGATTCACTGACTTTACGTTTTTTAAGGGTTATATAAATTTCATTAAGGGCGTGTTCAAAACAACCATTGACGGGTAGTCTTGGCGTAATTCGGATTCATACCAAGCTTATCCATTTCTCAGGGCAATAATTTTCGTTATTTTTGCTAAACCATTTACGAAAATATAATTTTCCGAATGCTGAACTCTTATGCATGAAAAGACAGAAGTTAAGATATTTGTTTTGCAATTTGATGCAAAATTCTTATTATTAAAACACTGATGTATATGTTCTTAATTTAAAACTCTGCCAGTATATAACATTATATAACATTATTGTGTTATCACCATTTATAGATGTCGCTTGCTGCACAGCCTGCTGAATACATTTTACTTTCTAGCTATCTACAATTACATCATGTTGTTTCGGTATAAACAGGGGCGAAGTATTCATTACTTAGATACATTTAAAGATAATTAATTAAATTTTTCTGATTTTGATATCTATATTATATAGACAGGATTACTGATAAAAAATTTCAGAAAATAGTAAATGAAGAAGTAAATAGAAAAATTTCGTTCAGGTATTGTGAGATGCAAATATAAACTTCATACATTTTACTAGAGGGCTGTTGCCAAAGCAAAATCTTTACTATATATGTCTACGAGCTCTATGTATACAGTGTGTTGCTCAAAGTAAACTTCCTGCATTGTGAAATTGTGAAGAGTACTACGTGTATGTCTTGATGCGTTCATGAGAAGCTTGTTCCCTCGTATACGCTCTGCCTCTTCGAACAAAAATTGTCCGTAAACTGCAGCGTCTTGAGTTGTTTATATAGGTTCTTGAGCTGTTCTGGTATTTCCTGTCGAATCTGACGATGACGCGGAGAGTCTTGTATCCTTCGTTTACTTGCTACTTCTTCTATTCATCGCGCATGGTCTGTTGACGTTCCACTTGCCTAATGGGCCTCCGTTTCCCTTCTGCTTCCCTTTCCGGAGCACGCAGTGTTTCTTGGTTTTCTGAATGTCTTTTGTGTTTTCTACTAGTTTCTGATACAGTTTGAGCACGCGAAGTTTCTTGAGCGGCTGCTTGTCTGCTGGAACTCCTATTCGTTTCTTCTTCAGTTTCTTGAATGCGTAAGCTGTCTTGTCACTATGCTTGCCTGCTGAGTTTCTAGTTGTGTCTTCATTCATTTTTGAAGCTCGCAAATTTTATTGTACTTGCCTGTTGAGTCTCCTAGTGTTTTTTACTTCATTTTTCTGTAGCTCGCTGTACCATTTGTGCTCTCTTCTTGCGTTCAGACATTTTAGTAAATTGGAAAAAAAAATTATTTAACTGTAGTAAAGTAACATTGCATCTAAAATACGTTAAATATCTACAGATGTTTAAAGTTCTACTCAGAAAGTAAGTATACAATAAAAGAAATTAAATTTTTATAAATAAATTTAGAATAGCATAAAATGCATAAAAACATTTCATTATGAAGAAAATGTATTCATTCTTTCCAAGCAACCAGCGATTCGTAAATACATTTTTCTTGCCAACTCAGGAAACAAAGACCTTTGACACTTCAGGTAATACATTGGAAGTTATGATTTAAATTTATTTCAATATAACAAATTTTCAAAATCTCAATAAAGGAATTAACGTAGCGATAGCATATCGTGTCACGTATCCAAAGGTGAAACATAAAAGTTGCCAAAAGCAGCTATTCATTTAAAAATACGGATATTAACGAAAGATTTTCGACATACAATGACGTTATATGGAATCACGTGCTTTCTTCAACTTCAGAATATAACCGTAAATAATAATAACAATAAGTTTCACGTTTGGCAATACTATTTATTTCATATTTTTTTAACTTAAAAATATCTCTTAAACAAACTCTACGATTTGGAAGTGAGAAGGGCCAACATTTTTCCAAGTAAAGCATTTTGATGTCCAGTGCGCTAGACTTCGGCCACTTGGAAAAATAAATACGAAAAATTACCGTTTTCCGAAATTTTATATAATATCTCGAGTGATAGTCGTAGGAAGATAACAATAGTTGGAAAGTTTTACCAAGAAGTTTTGAAATCCGAGGGTACCTCCTTCCAAACTCAAACTCCCCGTTCCGGAGATATGATGTTACGAAGAAAAAAACAAGGAGGCAAAAATCCACAGATATTTATATTGTTGATTCCTGTGTACAATATTCAATTTCCTTCAAAACATTAAGCTTCATTTAAATAATAGGAAATTAAATCCAGGCATTTTTATTACCTTTCAAGCTTTTATTGTGTTTTTAAATATTCTTTTTGTCACATTTGCGCAAGTTTTCCTCGGCGTCATTAGGAGCCGTATGTCGAAGACATTTAAGAATCATTGCTGTAAATAATGATCATATGATAAATTGCAATACATATTCGATTGTTTTGATGAGAATTTGAGTACAATTCTTTATACATCAGCTTTATACCCCTTTATGTAACGACAAAGATTATTTTCGATGATTATCCGATGAGAATGATTCTTTAAAATGATTATTCGATGACAATGATTATTTACAACGAATATTAAAAGCTGATGACTATGATTACTTAAATAGAATATGCATGTCATTCGATGACAGCGATTATTCCCAAAGAATCTTCGATCACGTCACTATTGTATATCGCTATACCCGTGGGATTGGGGCCGGTTGTAAATTGTACTACGGCCCTGTAATTAAGCGTTTTAAATGATGTCAAATAGTCACTGATCCAGATATTTTTCTAGTAACTGCCGCGTATTGTGATCAAAACCGTTATTTAAATCTTCTGAATAAAATTTGGGATAATTCCTTTTACATCAGAGACTAAAGCAATTTGTAACACGAATTTCAACAAAACTACATGCATCGAATAACAAGAATTATATAAACGGAAGTATCAGTACAACAAATCGCTCCTTGCAGCTCCGCTTTTGTCCGACACTTGTTTTTCAGCTATCGTATCTACCCATTTGAAGATACCATGTGAAGAATACTTTTTTCAAGTGTGTATATTAATTACATGTATGTTATGTATATATATGGAGATATGGAGATATTTTTTGAATTAAGAAAGCACCAACTTCTTTTAACGAAAACAACCGAGACATTACCTCCAGTCCAATTTAATTTTTCATCTAAATCATTTCTTAATTACAAAAGTTAATATTAATTTTCTTTGCAAAGGAGCCTAGGTGTTGCTGGAAACAAATGAAATACCAAACATCATAAATTTATTGAAGTCAACAGCAGAAAACTGTTAAACAATTAAAAGATCACTTCAATGAAATATAATTGCACTTAAACGTAATAAATTGTTTTCAGCAGATGTAATAATCAGGAACATAGGAAGATCCGAAGAGATATTTTGCGTTTAAATACTTCTTTTGTTTTCGCTAATTTTTTTATACATTTCAGTTAACGTGTAAATCTGTGTTTTGAACGCATGGCCCGTTAAGTGAAGAAGTCTGTAGGAAGGCAATTTTTAATCCTGTGCGGAAATTGTCCAAATGATTGATCAGTCATCGACTCTGCATACGCAGCCATCAGGTTGAGATCCCAAACACTGATTAATTGCGCTCGACTGGAAATTTGATCAGCATGGTCAACGGAAGCCACCGTTTAAAAAATTTTCTTGTTCTTAAATATATGCTTATTCACTTTTGTAATATGACTAGATACTTATAATCACGGTTCCTTCACTTTCAATAATATATTTCATAAATTGTTGAAGTGCAGACACACACTTCATATTGTAGAAAAACGTTTCTCTGGAATTTTTGATGCAAATCCTGGTTATTTTTTCTAAGAAGGGAAAGTAAGGAAGTGTGCCATTTATAAAGCTTAAATTTTGGTAGATTTGCAGGTTTTTCGCGCTCGCATTTTACGTGCTTCTTAAGAATCTCTGGAAATAAAATGAGAACTTTCCATGACTTGTTGCGAATCTAATTATAGAAAAAATTTATTTTTTATAGGGATACTTGCGGGAGGTAACCGTCGAGCAATCTTCTTGTATCTGCCTCTTCCCATCCTGTTTGTTATTTTATTAAAACGTGTTTGGAAATTATTTCCCTCATTGCAAGGTTTGATTTGAGATGATAGATGTCAATCAGACCTTTTAATATGGCATCTTGAGCTGCTGGTGCCAGCAACATTATTTCCTATTATACCTGTATATCCTCATAATGGAATTTAGGCTAATAAGACGAATATTCATTTCCATATTTATTGTTTTTTAAAGATTTTGAATAAGTAAAGATATTTTACAACATAGAGCGTTTAGAAATTTTTGACAATCTGTAAAAATGTTCGCAAACTGTAACTTACCACTTTTGACAAAAAACGTATAAGTAATCATTTATTAAATTAATTAATTCAAACATATGAACATATATATTTAATGAAATAAAAATATTTCAGCGCAAATAATTATCGACGTGTATTTGAAGAAGAAGAAGGAGAAGCAGAAATATACTACAGCGAACAATTACTAGAAGAATTGGATCCCCAGTGTTTAAGATTGCAATACGTGTCGGAGACGTAAGTCTTTTCGGAAAAAATAATAAAACAAAACATAATGTTTCAGGTCCAGTTTAATTATACATTTAATAATTTTTTGACAAAAACGCTGGTCTGGAAAATAATACGTTTTCAGATTTATAATGCTTAAAGTTTTTTTCATTCCTTCATTACAAAAATAGATTATAAATGTTTAAAATGGAAAATTACATTGTGAAGAATTCATATTTATTGTAATACCTTTTAATTATAAGGAAACTTTATTGCATTAACTAATGAAATATCTAAACAGAAAGCTAATATACAAAATACACGTGTTTATACAGCCAGTTTGTAAAATTTGTGAATGAGAAGTAAATGTCAAATAGTTGATATAATTAGAGTAACAAAGACAAAAACGACTTTATGTTTATAAATAATATGCATATATATATATATATATATATATGTAAAAAAATTAAGTAAGCACTGAAATCCATCCCATACTCTATTCGGAAGAAATCTAATATAAATTGTTCTCCTCACCTCTTTCTGTTAGACTATATATTTCTAGATTTACAGAGATTTATGATATTATTTAGCTCGAGTTTTGACAATGTACTCATCAAACATAATAAAAATTTCGAGATTCTAACTTTTCATTGCAATTATTGTTTTTAATATGTAATATTAAATGATTTTGAATTAATAGCAAATTAAAAAATAAAAATTAATTAATTAAAATATATGTTTATGTAGATATATATAGCCCCATCACATGATTTTTATATAAAGATGACGACTTAGCTAAGTGGGAATATAAAATTTCCTGAATCAAATATTTCTCTTACTAAACCACAATATTGTCGAACTATGCACATTTTTTCTATCTCTGTCACCGCTGACACGGCGTCGTACTACTTTATTCCTAGTCCAACAATATGAGAAATATAAATATTCTAGAAATAGGTAAGTTTGTAATTTCAAATGAACTGGGGCCGCAAATGTGAATTGAAATAAATCTGAATATTTTATCTTATTCATCTGCCAAATTTGCTCTGTATTATAGATCAACATGTGCGATCAGAAATCCTAACATTAATTCACACACACACACATATACATATATATCTATATATATATATATACGTTTATCGTATATATGTTACGGTGAAACACCGAAATCTGGAGAATGTCGACTTTCACCGGTGAATGTCAACATTCACATAGTCGCTTGTTGTATATCCGAAATATTTTCAAATACTCTTATTTCTGACTTACACCGGTAAATGTCGACATTCACCATCTACTAATGGTATATATATATATATATATATATATATATATATATACATATAATCGTTTATTGCAATTATTATTATTATATATATATATACATATAATCGTTTATACATATAATCGTTTATTGTCGGAAACGCTTTCTAGGCGCCATAGTGACGAGAGACAACACAAGAAAAATAGGGTACGAACAGTGTAAAGATATTTGTTTGTTATTCGTAGCGCGGCGGAAACTAAGAAATAAGAACAAAAACATTGGATCGTCATCAAAAAAAGTATTCGAAAGTTCCTTCGGGAAGTATCCTAGACATGGGTTTAGTAGGGGTAGCCCAGTGCATTGTTCAGCAAGATCACGAGCCGTCACTTGCATTATCATTTCCTCTAGGGTACGTCAAAACATTAGTGCACGAAACCCCCGTTAGAACTCCAACAGGAACTTGTGGCACATATCGTGTCAGCTGCTGGGAAAGTCCTGGGGTGCACGGTATTTTCCAGAACATCTTATGTTCGATGTGCGAGAGATGTGATACCTGCATCAGGGTTCAGGTCGTAATTTCGAAGAATTTCATTGAAGTCCATAAGTGTCTAATTTTGTTTCTATTTTTTTAATTTCTCTTGTGCTAAGCATAACTGGTGTTCGTTCTTTCTTGTGTTTCGTGTTGTTTGTACCGACCAGGAAAGTGTTTTCGGTCATGTTTTGCCATTTCATTTTTCGTCGTCGTCTTCTCTCTCATATATGTGCATAATTACCTGTGACTCAAGTGTTACTACTACATCATGAAATTTACAAACATAGTGTTTAAAATGCTACATATCCCCATCCAAAAATATCTTTTTTTTTTCTCTTGCCCTTCAAATAAGAAATGTGTGTCCTTCATTGTATAACCTCCTGGAACTTTAATTCTTCTTTTTTCGAGGACTATGGAGAAAATATTTCAGTATAGGCAACTGTCAATATTCTAACATTACATTTTAAAAGCCATTAAAGTGTAGCCGAAACGCTCAGAAAGGCTTAATTCGCTTAGGATTTAGGAAATACATTTTGTAAGACTTCGCAAATTTTCCTTCAATAAATTTAATGGAACAGACAAAAGAAATTACAGGGAACAATAAATATAGGAGAAAACAGATATATCTTTTCGTAATTTATTTTGCTTTGTTTGATTTCTTTCATTCTTCCTGTATAAATAATTAAAACTTTAAGAATGCAACTGAAGAATGAGAATAAAATTTTCAATTGAAAACGAATGGTGGCAAAAATCCTAGTGCTCCTCTGCTGTACCACGAAATAGAGCAGCAATATATTCCGAATTTGGAATAACGAGAAAAAATTTGAAACCTTTGCAGCCAGCGATGCAAAGAGATTGATCTGACAGGAAGATGACTTAAATGAGGAAACTCGGAGATAATTTAATGAGGTGTCAGGTTACCTCTACTGGGATAATAATAAGAAAAGGTTAAAATACAAAATACGTAAGTAAATTATACAAAAATTGAAGAAAATTAATATATCTGGCATGCGTAAGAAATAGTAATTGATTCAAAAATGTAAACGAATCTAAAGCTTTCAAACTTATACTCGTTTAAATACAGATTTTGCTGATTCAGAAAGTACGTTACTTGTATATCTTCTAAAATGCTTTTTTCATCCTTTGTTTGTAGTTGTCTCATTTTTCATTTCAGTTTCATTTTTTCCTCCTATTTTGCAATTTTCGCCATTCTTTCCCTCTGCTTTTAAGCCACCTGTTTATTAGTACTATTATTTATATCACAACTTATGTAAAAATTAAGTAAGGAAAAGTAAGGCACTAAAACTTTGCAACTTATTACGCTCTACGTGAGATTCATGGTGGTCGCTTATTGCATACAAATCATGCCAAATGCTTTAACTCTTTCGCATCGAGGGTCGACCAAATCTGCTTTCAATAAACATCGAAAACGCCCGTGTTTACGAATTTGTCTTGGAATAGTTTTCCTTTCCCCCTCCGGTTTCATCCATTGTGTGCAGTTTCACCTTAGGGCCGGTTTGCACCTGCGAACGTCAATAGCTTTCCGTTTTTCTCCTTTATTTGCTTCAAAAGAATGATTGACATGTCTTTTAACAACTCGCGAAACCAATGAGCCATACATACTAACGTGGAGGGGAAAGAACTAGGTAGAAAATAAACGAGGCGTTGCGGCGGTTATGCTGTTGCCTGAATGGACGGGCGTTTCGGGCGACTTCGATGCGAAAGAGTTAATTTCTCTGCTTGGCTTTAGGTCCTAACAGGGAAAACTAAAAATTCGCCCTTTGTAGAAAAACATTTTGTCAGGCAATGAATCTACGGTTAGATTTTTCCCTCTGAAACTGAGCCAAAAGTGTTATATAGTATCTAAATATGGAAGTGTTGTACATGTTAAACGTCATCTTCGTTGCATTACTTTCACTCTTTTACTACTGAAATAAAGAGATACTGATTATTTTGTAGATCTGAAAACCCTCCTTGTGATCATGAAAAGGAGCAAAAACTGGAAAACGAGAAAGAACTAGAAAAGAAGCGAGAACAGGAAAAGATGCAAGAGCTGAAAAAGAATCAATAGCTGAATAAAAAGGAAGAACAGGAAAAGAAGGAGAAACTGGAAAAGAAGCAAGAACTGAAAAACAAAAAAAACTGCAATTGACACAAAAACGAGAAAAGAAGCAAGAACTGAAAAAGAAGCAAAAGCTGGAAAAGATACAAAAACGAGAAAACAAGCAAGAACCGGAAAAGATATAAGAATTGGAAAACATACAAGAATTGGAAAATAAGCAAGAACTGAATAAGAAGCAAGAGCAGGAAAAGAAGGAAAAACTTGAAAAGAAGCAAGAACTGAAAATGAAACAAGAGCAGAAAAAGAAGAAAAAACTGGAAAAGAAGGAAGAACTGAAAAACAAACAAAAACTGGAAAAGCAATAGAAACTAGAAAAGAAGCAAGAACTGAAAAAGAAGCAAACTCTGGAATGGATTCAAAAACTAGAAAAGAAAGAAAAACTAAAAATTCAGAAACAACTGGAAGAGATACAAAAACAAGTAAACAAAGAAGAACTGAAAAGGCAGAAGAAACTGGAAAAATTGCAAAAACTAAAAAACAAAGAAGAACTGAAAAAGAAAAAGAAACTGGAAAAGAAGCAAGAGCCGGAAAAGATGCCAGAAATGGAAAATATAGAGGAGTTTGAAAAGACGCAATACCTGGAAAAGAAGCAAAAAACGGAAAAGATTCCGAATCTGAAAGACAAGCTAGAACCGGAAAAGAACTGTCAAACCCGAAAAGGAAACCGGTTCCTGCGAAAAGAGCCAGAACTGGATACCGACTGTAGAACGATTGATTTAATGACCAAACGAAGCAAGACCCGGAAAAGAAAAATAGAACAAATAAATCATATACCTGCTTCATTTTACCAAAATTTATTATCAACAACATTTTTATTATCAAGAACTTTATGGTATTCTTAGTATATGGTCGGCATTTGATAATATTTTGCTCGGTAAGTGTAACTACTGATATATTATTAGCTAGTAATTAGTCATGCTAACTTTAAGATACCAGTATTATTTTAGCAGCAACTAAGTACACTCTTTCGTAGTTCAGATCTATGTTTTCAGTGCCCTTTCATGGCTGCGAGATCTTCCGGTTTTACCTGGAAAGTCACACTTTATTGACTTCTTTAACACATAGCTTTACACATGACAATATTTTTCAACAATAAATTTATGTTGTGCTACTGGCTTTAAATTGTGCAAATAAATATTGCACGGCATATCTTTCATAATTGAACTCATGAAATTAATTTATACAAATTTCATTTTAAAATTTGTTTGACCCTGAGCTGTCTTATCCAACTGCAGATATTCATAGAACTTTATATCAAGTTTCAAAGAAACGTTCAAAAAGGAATGTTTATCCACTTTTAATTATGTGTTAATCAGCATGATTTGCATTACTAAGATTGTAATTCTAAACAAATTAAAAGCTATTGTAGTATGTACATTAGCTTTTCATTTGTTTTCATCTTGTTTAAATTCAGTTTGACATACCACAGTTTCCGTCTCTACTCAGGATTTTTTCAGTGTAAAAATTCAAGATTACAAATTGAAATGAGCGAAAGAAATAACTTTTAAAATGTGTGTATACATTACATCAGAATCATAATATAATTAGATAAATAAACTGAATAATATGTTATAAAGCGAATTTATATCAATTTCGATTTCTTTCAAAATAGAGATTCCTTCGCACCTCACAAATCTCACAGAAACTCTCGGTTTGTGATTCGTGAGCTTTATTTTTTTATATTTGGAATTTGGCAGCAATATGATTCACTGTTACGATGCAAATTCTTGCTCACAAATTGGTTATCTAACTAGAAAATGGTATAATTAAAATAAAATGAATATTATTAGATGGAAATGTTGGTTTCCTTTGCGTTTATCTGAATGGTATCGTATATATAAACCTGTTGGAGACGTTTTTTTCCCACACATCGAATAGAGACACATAGTCACATAATACAAATAATATGAATACAAGAATATAGTGTAAGATGAAGCTCTACCACATTTCTCTATTACTTAAGACTGCGAAAGATTTGTTAAAGCATTACAGGATCATACTCTGATGGATCTCGCCGTTCTGTTTCATTTTCTGCCCTCGAAAACACATTATCTTAGTACAATAGATTACTTTTGAAGGAATGGATTATTTTAAAACATTGTAACTTTAAGAATTATTCTCTGACGTTATTACTGAAAAAGCGGTTGAGAGCATAATCTTTGGATATGCGCTTTAAGCTGTATTAAAACCATTTTGAAATGTAAGGCCTACAAACTGAAACGTAACTTTATCTTATTTCTGTACTATTCATTAGAGTTATATACATTCCCATCAATAGATACTGAATGGCTAAATATTCTGCTTACCCAAATCAGTTATTTTTTTCCTCTCTTCTTTTTCTTAATTTTAATTAGTCCGGAAAGTAAAGCTATAGAGAATTTCACTTCTTCATTAGAAATCTGATTTAGAATTTTGTTTTCGGAGATAAAAGTTTGAATTCTTTATCCCTTTTCTAAACACAAAGATTGAAAAACGTAACATCGAAATTTTGAAAACATTTATACACTATAAAGGGAAAAAAAAAACAGAATATAATGCTTCAGCAAGCATGTAAATATCTCTATCACTTAAGTTTCAGCTATGTTTGTTATAGTATATTCAATCGTATAAGGCGCACTTTTAAAAGAAAATACAAGATGGAAATTTATGGGTACAAGCTGTACACCAGCTATAAAAGTGTTATGTTTAGAAATATGGAAAAAGTGAGCATACGAAAATTAGATTTCTGCGTGTAATTAAATGCTTTTTATTTAAGAGAAATAAAATAGTTTATGTACTTAAAAATTTTCGTTATCGGATTCTGTTTCATTTTCACCTTCACCTCTGATCCATACTTGCATAGACAGATCCAAGTTCCTCATATACGTCTCAAGCTATATCTTCAAGCGCATCATCGAATTCTGTTTCAGTTTTGCCGTTACTTTTACTCTGATCCACACATAAATAATGATCTTTCGTTGCATCTAGACCGTCAGATATACCACATGAATTAAACGGGTTTAATTTTATTCCGTGATTTTATTATCTACTGACACACTAGTTATGGACTGGCATGACGTATTTGGTCTCCATTTGTAATTGTTTTTATCACCTTCACTTTTGTTCGAGTATTCCACTAACGTTTAAAATATTCTATCGATGATTTATTGACATATATGTCTAATATCTGAAATAATGGCAATAATCCGCCTGGATAAACTGTCATATCTGTATAACACTCTTTCAACAACATATTTGTGTTATCCGTTAGATGGAGGCTGAGCATGTTCCTAAAATATTAGACCTTCTTGATTATCTGAGGCAAAAGGAAGTTTTTGCCAAATATTTCTTATCCACAGTTTCACAACATTTTTCTCCGCCGATCATTTCTCGTGAATACGGATGAAAACACTTTCGGGAAACTGCACTTCAGCACAGTCTTTCTTTTCAAGATATCGATGAGCTTTTAATTTCGCACGGTCGGCTAAGCAGGAGATCAGTACGGTGAGGTGAGATTTCTCGTTGGCCTATTGATTTTATGTTAACCGTTATTTTTCTTTCATATCATTGTTTCTTTATCTCCTACTATATCAAAACTACAGGAATGACATCCATATTTGCAACACGTGATAGTAAATAAATTTTTACATATTTTTAAAAGCTCATCAAAGTTTTATCTCTATATTTTCGAAGCCTTTGAAAAAATGTTATCTCTTTTTCTCGGAGAACTGAATTATTCCGTGAAGTAAATCGAATACACAACCTCAGTTTGCTTTAGAGTTTTCACTTCCATTTGCACTCCATTTTTCTATATTTAAGGCAAAGAAACGTACGCTGTTTCTTGTTACAATTAATCCATTCTAGTGATGATGGGGATTTTCTACAATGCAGTTTCCAACACTTTCGCCGACGGTAAGCTATTTCATTACTTCTTTATGCAATACACATTTATTCTTTGGCGCAATAATCATTGTAAAATTTCATGCCTCTTCCGCTCGTGTACGAAGCATTCACGAAAACCAAACTGCATGATTTCCATTTTCTTTCGCAAACTGAATGACTTAACATTTGAAACTTGCATTGTGTTTGTTTCGTTCGGCGAAAGCCATTACTACTCCTGAAGAAAGCACTGGATGAACTACACTTCACTAAAATCAAATGTGATATCGTTAAGTCTTTGATGTTGACATCAGAACCACGGTTTCAAATGACTACAGAAAGAAGAAACATGACTCCTATTTCCGCAAATTCACTTTGGTCGAAAGTGCACTCTTATCCAAATTATGTTCCTTATTTCTCGAAGTCCTAGAATAACATTCTCTTCCACATCCAGAATGAATACAAATCACCTCCTACCTTGCAGAAATATTTTCCCCGATAATCAATTCTCCTGCGCACCACCTTATCGCTTGCCAAACTGCAATGTTTCCGCAATTGACATATTTGCTCGTGTTTCCTAAAGTATGAAATCATCAAGAAGAGCTGTTGCGGAAAATGATGTTTTGGGTATTGCCAAACCACCATGTGTATTTTATTGCTTTCTTTATTTACTAAAGATCTGATGCATTGTAATTAAGCGATATAAGAACTTGATTTATATGCGATTACGTTTTCTTATACAAAATGTTCCAACAATGTGCTTATGCGTTGTAATTTCATTTATTCAAAACTCAGTCTAGTTATATTTATAAAATTTTCAATAGCAAACGAATGTTTTAAGAAAACAGTTTAAACGTTTTGGGTCAAGATACTTTTCAAAAAAAGTCTAATCCAAGAGTTATTTATATGAGAAATTTTATGTAAAAACAAATGGCGCACATTTTTACGTTTGAAATTTACTGGCATATTCCATGACAAATTTAGTAAGAGATTTCAGGTTTTTACCAGCTATAGGAAGTCAAGGATTTCTAGAATAATTTAGAAAGTCAAGGACGAGTTCTGTCTATTGTTAATTGGTATTTTCATTTCCAAAACAGAACGTTGAAAATTAAATTTCGAGAGAAGTCTTTTTAATTTTTTTGGCATGCTGCATAATGAGTTCATTTCAAAAAAGCTGAAAATAAAAGTATCAGTTTTCTACATTTTACTAATTATTCTTTCCTCCAATACCTAGACTTCATTTCGAAAACTTTCCTTTTGGTTATAATAAATAAATCACAAAACAATTGACTGATGTCAATCGAAATCAGACGGAGATACTTATGTCCAAAATTATTTCATAACAAGGCAAACTTTTTCCTCATAAAATTATGAGTGTCGGAGAAACATATGAAGAGCTAGGCTTCGTAATTTTTACAAAACAAATGACTTTAAATTTAAAAGTACCAAAGCGCAAACATTTACGTTTTTCAAAACACATTTGTACTTGCAAGTCAATGCCTACCACAAACGACCAAGATCCGGTCTGATCTTTTGCAGACAGTGCACAGACATGCGTTTCGAGTACCTTTCATTTTGGTTATTTGCGTATGCCATATAACCTTCTCAAATATTCTCATGCTTGTGACTCAGAATTGAATTATCATTTTAACTGATATTTTTATGTGATGTGTAACAATAATTTTGTTTATTTTTCAGGATGAAGATTCAGGCCCCCTTTGCGCATACCGACTGTAATTTCAATAGCCAGTTTACAATAACAAGCTTAATAGTAACCGACCGTCATAGGAAGACGCCCGAGGCTTAAAGGAACGCGAATCTCTATCAAAGTTGCAACTTGTGTAAATGCAATTTTGACTTTTAAATTCCTTTATTTTCCCTTTCTCGTGCCAAAAATGTTTTTCTCTTCAATATTTAGTTTAATAACGTGAAACTTTAATTTAAATTTTTCTTTTCGCTATTTTTACTTTAAAAAGATTTTAAGTTCTTTCATTTTACAAAAGTAATACTGATTTTAAAAACTATAAATATTTCCTTTTGGTTTTTTATTTTAAAAAATTGCTTTTAAATGCACACTTTATTTATTTTACAGAAATATTATATACTCTTATAAGCTAAACATATTTCTATTTCGTATTTCCATAAATGCCATTTTTTAAAAATATTTTACTCCTTTTTATTAAGGGGTGTTGGAAACCCTATAGCAACAATGTTGAATTGGCCATTTTTGGATTACCTTTTCTGAAAATCTGCTGTTCTTACAGGTTTGAAGGTTTTTACGTAATTAAAGTACATCTATCACCTCGCGCTCTTTCAAGCACGAGGCAGCTTCGTCTATGCACTCGCCATAGTAGGAAAATAATCTCTATCTTTGAAATTTTATCCTCTAATTTATTAAACATAACGGTACACAATATACAATAAAACAAATATCACTAGTATAGTATACATTTAAATATATACATAATATAAGGCGTGCAAAACATGTTTTAAGTAATCTCAACTATATACATAATATAAAGCGCGCAAAACATGTTTCAAACAAGATTTCAAAGGGTTCAAGAGGCCGTTGCCTAAAAAAAAAAGAAAACAATTCGTCGTTTCTGGAAGAAATGAAACTTTAAAAAATATTTTCGTTGTCACAAAAACCAAACTTTTTGAAACATTACGTTATTCAAACTCTTACGTCACTTCCGAGTGTCACGTTATCTAAGATGGCATAGGTTTCGGCTACGTCCCCAAGCCTCTGGCATCTCCTGAGGGCGGTTGGTTACTACACCTGTACCAACGATAGTGAAGTTCCGGTGATATCCTTCTGTCTGTACCTGAATGAAACTGCCTCTATTTGACGGCACACTAGCGAAACACTAAAAAGTCATGATTTAAACGACGATGATTTGAATAATTTAACTGGAATTTTGAGGAC
This sequence comes from Stegodyphus dumicola, assembly GCF_044657685.1. Classification (NCBI taxonomy): domain Eukaryota; kingdom Metazoa; phylum Arthropoda; class Arachnida; order Araneae; family Eresidae; genus Stegodyphus; species Stegodyphus dumicola. The sequence continues at coordinate 9,844,519 of NC_140772.1, read as the reverse complement.
GACAATTTAGATTAACTGCTGATGATTTTTTATTTAGGTGATCGTGAGTATATGGTTTAGTGATGAAGAGTATGAATAATTGAGTAGGATGATAATAAAACTTTAGGTGATCGGGCTTTGTATCTAGGTGAAGTTCTTTTATTCTGACGACGACTTCAATGATGATGATGAAGATGATACATAGGATGGTTTAGAATGACTGATGTGATTTGGGTGATGATGGTTTATCTTATTCTGACGATGATCATGGTGACGCGATATACATGATGGTTAATATGACGATGTGTATTAAGTGATAATAAATATTTAGATGAATTTGATGGTGACATACTTTTCACTGATGACGATTTTATACATGATGTGAGAGTGATTTATATAATAATTTAGAGGAGTTAGACAATGAAGACGATGATTAAATGAGGATGAAGAAGATGATAATTTGGTTGATATTGCTTTATATTTAGATGATCTGAAAGATTATGATTTATGTATCTCGACGATGATAATGGTGATGATGACATATACGACGGTTTAAACTGAAGGTATGATTTCGATGATGATGATTATTTAAATGATGGTTTTGAATTATCTGGTGATAATTTTATAATTTCTTTCTTGGTTATTCAGATAACAATTTTGATGGTGAATTAGAAGGTTGAGGTGATGAAGACGATGATCAAATGAGAATCATATTGTTGATGGTGGTGATTTAGATGATACTGCTTTTTATTTAGTTGATTTGAGCTATGATGATTTATCTTAATTTGGCGATATTTTCAATGACGATGATGATGATAATATATATATGATGGTTTAACATGAAGATGTGTTTTGGGTAGTTATGCTTAGTTAGATGTCTTAGATTAGCAGATGAAGTTGATTAGATTTAGAAGTAAATTTATATAGATGATGATTTTAATGAGTTAGATATTGATTTAGATGAAGGTATATTCATTTGATAATGATTATTTAAACAATAAGAGGGTCGTCCGAAAAATTACTTTGCCGTAAACCATAAAAAACAAAAATAATAAAAAAATATTACCTGGAAAAACTTATTGCAAAAGATACAGCTATATTTCTGCTACTTCTCAGCATAAGAAACATCGGAACTATACCAATTGTCATAGCGTCGGTTACCTATTTCCATTAGAGTGTCATAGAAGTCTGTCGCCTGGGAAGAAAGGCATCAAATCACATTTGTCTGCAACATTTCACCTGTAGGAAAGTGTGCCCAGACAAGAACGTCTTCAGGTGCAATAACACGTGGAAGTATTTAACAGCAAGATCGGAGCCATAGAATGGATGGTCAGACATCTCCCAGCGAAACGTCTGCAAAATATATTTTGTGGAATTCCCCGTATGCGCCCGATGTTGTCGTAGGACACCACAACACCAGCACTGAGCATCCCAAACCATTTGTTCTGAATGGCTCTTCAGATGTTCTCTAGTAAAGCGCAATAAAGATCAGCTTTCACCGGAGCACCACTCGCCAATACGTCAATGAGCAGAATGCCTTTACTATCCCAGAATACCGTGGACTTCAATTTCCGTGCATAGACTGAGGATCGTCCGGCGCGTGGATCCCTGTGACGCCAATCAATCGTGAGTTGTTGTTTTCTGTGGTGAAGTGAGCTACCCACATCTCATCACCTGTAACGATTCTGTTAAATTGCGTTCAATAAACTGATTTATGTATCTGCTGCCTCTAGTTCTTTGTGTTTAAGTTTTGAGTATTCGAAATGGAACTCAAATACAATCAATCATATATATAGATTACATATCAATTCATATATTTGAATTAAATATATATTTACTTACCGGCCCGAAACTTTCTTAACACGTTGAGCGCGGCGCCGGTCTCTGGGGACCGTCAGTGAACTTTCCTTGTGGCCGGCGTCGGTCCCTGGGAACCGACACTGGAATTTTCGTTTGCCTGGCGTCGTTCCACGGAACCGACAGTATAAGTTAAAAAATAAATATAGTCTCAATGAAATGTGATCAAATTTAGCATTAATGAAATGTATTGAAACATTCTAAACAAAAATACGGCTTAGCATTAAGGCTTAGTTCGCTGCCGGCTGAACGGAAAGGACAGCAATTTCGGCGCCGAACTCAGCGTGTTAATTAGACAGCTACCGCTCGGTCCTAAAAACGCACAGCAGTTTGGTTTAAATAACCATTGATAACACTATTCTATAACGTTCTTTCTATAACGTTCTATAACGTTTTCTTCTATAACGTTCTTTGTACGTTAAAGTACATATAGCACAAGAGTGTGCAAGGAAACTGACATATAACAAATTTATTTAATATTTTTCATATAATAAGGATAATTTCAAACTGTAAACATAATTCTAAAAATCCATGACATTATCGAATTTAGACCTGTTTCGATGTCAGATATATCTCGTAATGAAATCTGAAATTTTTTGAAATTTAACAACTAATTTTTCGAGGTATTTGACAGTCCAATCTGTATAAGTTTCATTTATTTGTTTAAATGTTCAAAAAGTGTTATCACAGATTTTCATAAAAAAGGGTGTGAGAGATAAATGATAAAATTGATAGATAGAAATGGCGGGAATATTATGCATTTGTTCAGAAACATAAACGTGGTATTTGTGAGATTTCTCGCACAGCCAAGTTATAATTGTTTTGTTAAATTCTTTTTTTTTTCATATTTAATTCTTTTAAATTAATTTCTCAAAGTTTGTCATAATTTATGTGACTCAACTAGGTACGAAAAATTGATTCGGAATGTAAAAGAAATATATGTATTCTCTAACATTATTTTTTGTAAAGTTTAATTTTTTTAATTAACAAGGTCTGTAACCAATGTTTGCACTTATTTAATGCACGGAGTTCCAAGCAATTTCACTCATCATCCTACAAGCTGCAATAAACACAAAAACACATCTCTGAAAATGAAATATTCTATCAAGGATTGTAAAGCCAAAGGCATATAATTAGTCTCCACTGTATGCTCAGATCATTCAATATGATTTCTCTCACAGCTTATAGATTTTCAGATGAGTTACTCACGTTCGTTTTTAATGGTAATCAAAATAATGTAAAACTGCAATTAAAAAGATTAAAATTTCTATTAAATTGACTAAATGAAAAATATATTCCCTGGTCGCTTAAAATTGCTTCAACGGTACCTAGTTCCAAATTGCAAGACGGGTATTCCACACACGGATAATCGAGAATTAGTATAACATTCTACAGCAAAATAATGCAAATTCCGTGCTTTTTTCATATAATGCATTCATGCTGTCAGATTTATTATGTCTAATCTTATAACATTATTGTAAAATTACTGCCGGTAGAAATCATTCCTTGAAAATGAAGGCCCCTTGCCACCTTCTTGATGCCTAATTTCAAATGGATAATTCAAACGTGGCCAAAGGAGAAATATTAAAATTTTCAAAAATTCGTGTTTACGGTTTTTTAATACCTAGATTTACCACTATTAACTAATATTATGATATAATAATATATTAATAATTAGTCAAATGAAATTTATGTGGCTTCGTGTCAACCACTTGGTATTTTTAACGCTGTGTTTGAGCAAAATCAGAATATTGTTTATTAAGCTATAATAAACATCCTACAGTAACATTTAGTTATTGTACATTGTTTTTTATCAGCACTTACGAGCTGAAGTTTCGTCTTATTAAACTATCCATATTGGTGTTTTTCATGCTTCTATATTGTTTTTGTATATAAATAATGGAAATTACAATTGAGATGATCAGTTCCATAAAACTCTCAGTATTCTGCAATCCTAACCACATGACCAATGGTGCCCCAAACATACAAGAAACAAACAGGTATTTACAAGTAGGAATGATTTTCGAAACTTTTGCTTGAACAAAACTCAAAACAAAATAAAACAAAAGGGTCGAATCAAAATGTTAATGTTTCATAAAAATGTGCAGGATAATGTTAGATGTAAAGCCTGTTTTCGTTTCCCTGGCAGACGTACTAGGAAGTTTCATAAATGAAAGTTTTCTCTTTTGGTGGGATAGTGGCTGTGACCTATACATCGAGCATTCATTGCTGGACAGTACGTGTATAATTACAGATAGATAGAGATAAGTAATTAATAGAGTATTTGACATATATAAACTCATCATTCAGATCTTCGAAAGTGTTCAAATAGTAAAAACACGATACCGTATGCTTTCACCACTTCACTTATGATGTATACTATGCCCATATGAGGTACTTCTCCCTGTTAGAGTTAACTAAATCTTAGCTATTGAAATATAGCATTTTCAAATTCTTTCCATTTGAATTTAACAAGAATAATTTTACTCTGATCTCTCTCTTTCTTTTCTGTTTGTTTCTTACTTCTAGCCATCTATATCCAGTTCCATATCTTCTACTTGTGCCTCTGATATTTAATGTAACGGCATTTTGCTTTAGAGTAAATAGATTTAAAATAATTAAAAATTACATTCCTATTTTCAAAATACTTATATTAATATTTCAAGGTAAACATTTTGATATTCGTCAAATGGAACTCGAACCTAAAATTTAATTTTTATTAAATCTTTAATCTATTTCCAGCACTATGCATAAAAACGCCCTTTCTTGTTAAAATAACGAAACTGATTTCAGATTTACTAGTAATGAATCAAATTGCAAATTGCTTAGATGACATTTTTCAGCTCTCAGAATACATTCCATTTAACTATGCAGTAAATCGAATGATTGTTTGCAGTTAACAATATGTAAAAAGCTGTTTGGGCCAGGTCGAGAAACAGGTGGTTTACATCTGGAGGAAACGAATGTTTGACAATGTCTATATACTATATATAAACTAATAATTAGAAACTTCCGCGTAATGCCCTTATGAAATAATTCACTGTATATTAGAAAAGTACGAGAAACAGACGCATATTTTTTCGAATGAAAAAAATCGAAAAATTATGTGCTTACTAAAATCAAAAATCTCAGGCGAACAACAAATAAGGCCTTGTAAGGCCTTATGTGTGGTTCCTTATAAGTTATGTGAATTTCCTTATAAGGCCTATTAAAATATACACACTTTTTGCTGCTGATCATTTAAATTTATTTCTTCGAATTGCTGTTTCAAACTTGAATACCCGATTCCTAAAAGAAAGTTGCTGATTTTGAAATTACGTATACTGCACAATTTTGGTCGTACGTTTATGAATTTTTTCTAATTTTATTTCTTTATTAGCGGAAGTACCCGATGTCAATTAAGTTAGATTGAAAGCAATGTATCTAACAACAGAGAGAACGATACCGTTGTAATCCTTCTCTAATGATGTAAAAAATACGATTCATAGTTATACATTTTTCAGTCTGGTGCGATATGCAACCCCACATAAAAAATTTCGATAGAAAAATATAATTCTCTCTCATTGTATCAGAAGCTATGTCAATCAGCTTTTAGCGATTTTGGTCTTTCTAATCAAATGGCCATAACAACTCAAGTTCCATCCAATATTTCACCTATATTCAACTTTAGTCGATTCAATGTCGCAAAATATTTATCATAATTCATCAGAAATCAATAACGCAAACAAACAAACAAACACACAAACAGACATTCTTCTTTATATATATAGGTTATGTAAAATTTACAAATTTTTTTATTAACAAAATGTACGAGTTGCAAGCGAGCAGTAGCAACACATTTCGAAATAAAACAATTCTATCTCCAACGCCCGAGACTGTTACCACTAGGAAAAATGAGTGCGAAAATTAGAACTTTCAGAATTTTTAATTAGTATTTTGGCTCATGAAAGTGGTTAAGATGAGAATAGTCGAAATGGCTTCCCTCGAATTTTCGGAATCGGGAATAACGTATTTAATATTTGGGAAAGCTATTTTTATTTCATCTTTTATCTATTTTCGTATTTTAACAAACTCTAGGATTTGAAACAGAGCAATGGTAACAACTTTCGAAATAAAGCAGATTTTCGTCTCCAGCTTGCGAGACTGTTGCCACTCGGAAAATGAGAAAGAAAATTATCGTTTTTCCGAGTTTTTAATTTATAGCTCTGATTTTAGCTACTTTTTTTTTTTTTTTTTTTTTTTTTTTTCTTTTTGGAGAAAAGTGACGTCGACCTATTCCGGGACCGATAAAAGAATTGTAGAAAGTTTGGTTGTGATAACTATAGTAGTGACCGAGTTATGAGAGGACAAACACACAAACTTTCTTCTTTATATACTATATAGATAACAAGTATGAAACTTTCCCAAATGTAAGTATACGAACCGCGAGACTGTATTAAAATTTGGATTTACTTATTTGTCAAAAAAGAATTTTTTTAAATATTTGACATCGCCAAAACATGAATATTTTCGTGATTTAAAAACATTTCGATAACTGGAAGTATATTACTACAAGCAACGATTGCAAAAATAAAGGTCGTGTAGGGACTTTTAAGCCGGATAAAGGATGTTGGTGTACATATACGTGAGCATATACATATACGGTTGGTACAGCTAACCTGCAATATAAAGAGAGAAGCAAGCCTACTCTTTAGAAAATTTCAATATTCTTCGGCTAATCGTTTTTGAGTTATGCGAGATACATACACACATATATTATATCTACATACATACAGAGAACACGAAAAAATCCCTTTTGAATGCATTATAAAATATATTATGAAAAGGAAGAAGTCTTTATTCTGTCCGTATGAGATGTCGCACTAAAATAATCCAAATGGATTCAGATATGGACAAAATGGATATTTCCACTGAAATGTGATACTTGAAAATTTTCGTCATTATAATACTTCCTTTATATTGTAAAATGCAGTAATAAAATATTACCTAAATTTGAAATCTTAAAAAGATGAGAATTAGTACCAGAATTCCACAGCTATACTTTTAAGAAGTGGTCGTAAAAAAAAGTGGTTCGCTGAGAACTTCGTTCTAAAAGTTCAAGCAATAACTAAAACATTTTCGAATAAATTGTGTGTGAAAACTGTATGTCCCGTCGTTCGAAAGTAGTGGACTGTAAATTCACTTGATGTTCCCTCAGTGTAGAACCCAAGAAACCTCAGAGTCATAATGTTAACCGAAACTACTTTATTGGCTTTCAAACATTAAGTTGACTGAGGAACGGCGAAGAACTCTTTGAAATCTCCGACTTCAGTAGCGGCTCACCAAGTAAACTCAGGAGAACCTCTGCTTAGTTGAAACTCACCGCAACTTAAAAGCTCTAAACCCGATCTTTACGATCCTAACAAATTTGTGTCTGCGCCTCTCCTCGGTACAAAGAGAGAAATACAATTTGCGTAACATAGAACTAAAATATTTAATCCTATGCGGCGCACTGTACGTTAAAGTCGGAATTTCAGCAAGAAACGTTGTATTCAGTCTATTTAGTCCTAAATAAGTATACAGGTAAAATGTTGTAAAAATTGCACTTACCGTTTTAATTCTGTGGGTGTTCCATGAGGTGGAACACTGCGCCGCCAGAGCTTTTAAAAGTGCGACTAAGCGAGCATTGCAGTGAAGCACGAAAATGAGTAGAAGCGTTTGCATAAGAATGAAAAAATTCTGTATTATGGCTGTATACATGGTTTCCTCGATATACACAATATTCTTGAATATATACGCATAAATGAGATACATATCTATATACACAAGTCCTATATACAAAAATGATTATAAATTTTCCTATTTCTTAGCTTCGTGAAATTGTTCAAAGCAAGTCACACCTTTTTGATGGAAGCACAAACCAACTAAGATTAAAATAATTAACTACGATTAATATTAACAAAAAAGAAAAATAAGCTTATAATATATAGATACACGAAAAATATCTACACAATTATTGAAAATAAACGGGAATGAGACTAAAAAGACAGCAAAAAATTCGCGTAGGTCTCAGTAAAGATGAGTCAAGCTACTAATGAAATTCCCGCCTAAAAACTACCCCCAAAAATTTCGAAATGCCAATATTAATGCTTTCATAACACAAAAACCACCTCGCCCCTCAATGCTGCTTTGTTTGAATTCATTCCCTCCCCAAAAAAAATCAACAGAAACAGAAAACGAAAACAACGGATGTTCTCTCCTAAGAGCACAGATGTTCTGATTAGTAAGAGCATGAGATTGCTAAAGGCGCAGTGTTCCCGCTAATAGAACACCTGGTTTTATTCAATGATTCTGCGTATGATTTTTGTATGAAAGATTAAAAAAATAATTTGCAGTACAGCCAGCAAAATTATGCCTATTTTTTCTCCAAATAAAATTTTTATATCATTAAAAAAATAGAGAAAATTACTTGAAAAAAATGGATTTTAATAACACATAATAAATTAAAGTTATGTGTCTCCTTGTGATATGCTGCTATCTACGGTTTAAAAAGAAGAGTTTAAAGTATATTATAAAAGCATTTTTATCTATTTACGGTTGAATTTAGAGGCTTTCGAAGCGATTCAATTTGGGTGTTCCATGTAGTGGCACACTGAGACACAAAAGCTTAACCGTATTTTAGAATCATTTATAAAAATATATAAATGTAAAGTTAAAAATAAAATATTCGTTTCAAAGCGATCGTTGGCGATTCCATATCTCTTTAGTCTTCCGTTGCATCTTAGAGAGACATTGTGAAAAACCTATATTTACTTATATTCTCAGAAACATCGGTCATCTTAGAATGGTAATCGACAAGAGGATTTATTGTATCTATATTTTCTTTTTGTAAAATTCTGCGTTTGCATTTTCTAGATCTAAATTTAAATTTGATCTTTCTCAAAAAAATAGTGTGAAAATGAATGCATTTCCGTTAATAATCTATTCCGTTAATAACTCTATCTGGCTGCAGTGGTCCAGAGGTAAAGTCGTTGAACGCTGGTAGCTAGACCCAGCACAAAAACACGCTGCTTGAGAATTTTGTGGTTTTTCTAATGTGTAATGTGCGTACGAAACTTTTCCTGAGATAGTCCTCCCCAAACGCTTCCCTCCCCTTAGGAAAAGAGCCCTAACGTGCTCTTCCAATAATCCAATAAATATAAATACGGTACTGAAATATTACGTAGTTTATCCTGACTGTTGTCATCACAACTAACGAATCGCAACATGCAAAGGATACTTATATAAAAGGATTACTTTAAAGTCTTAATTTTATTCAAAGAACATAATATTAGAAATTTGAAACATTTATAAAACTTTTAAATACATTTAGTCTAAAGTAAATGCTACTTTTCCCTTTTTTAATTTTTTAAAAATATATTGTTCATGAAGAACTGCCAATACAACTTTATGAAATGACTTAATTAAATAATAACGTTTAATAGTTAAGTAAATAAATTTAAAATTCTCTTAAAATAAAAAATAAAAAACTGCGTAGTACTCCCATACGTATCATTAATTTTCTACTTCCTTTCAACTTTTCAATGCAAGAGTTCCTTCTTGGATTTTTAGCAAAAAATTATTAATGAAAGGAAATATATGAAATATAGAGGTATTCATTCTTGCTCGCACCTAGAATTCATTACTCGAATACGCACCAGCACCTTTTAAAAGTAGAAAAGATATATCTGCAGAATAATCGTCATGCGATTATTTTATTTACTCTCTTTTATAGGAATATATTTTCCACGACGATATTTTTAAACTGCGAAGTTTTGGAACAGCTTTCTGTTCTTCGTCGATGTTTTGTACCACGATTGTTTTCTTCGATGATGTTTTAGACTTACGATATGTTTTCCTGCCTTCTTTTCTACCACATGTTTTCTACAACGAAGTTTCCGTCTTACGTTGTTTTCTCCACTACGTTTTCGTCCGCGATGTCTTCGTCGGACCTCCTAGAATTCACTCGCAAGCAAGCGAAGTAATCGTTCCATTTAGACTCTTGTCCTTCGACAAAATAATACCTGGCCCATTATGGATTTATGCAAATGTACAGAGACGTATAGGATTATGGGGTTCATTTAAAAATGACTTTTCAGTCCACTTTCATATTAGTTTGATTACCATTAAAAACGAACATGAGATAGGTGTCTAAGAATTTGCGTCTTATAATTAGGAATTTTTGAATAAGATTACAATCAATTTTTTTTTCTTATGGTTGGCACTTGCCTATGTCGGCATCGTCCTGCCCTAAGGCCAGATCGGTGGTCTCTTTATCATGGAGGCGCCTAGTAGGCGGGCCATCATTGCCTCCTATGAAGGGACAGACAATTTTACATCCATGCCTTCTCCGGGATTCGAACCCTAGCCTTTCGGTATCGCACTCAGTTTTCCCTAACCACCATAACGCTAAAAAAGGCTTGCAGCTACAGATTTGATTTTATTCTTGACTTATCATTATAGTCGTTAGAATATTTTATTCTCACAATTAAGTATTTTTTTTTTTTTTTTTTTTTTTTTTTAGCTTGTACAACGATGATTCAAATTTTAGTGTTTTTTCAGCATCAAAGCGGTGCGCACATTGATTACAGACATGTTGTTTAAAAAATAAAATTTACGAATAAAAAAATGCAGATCAATTTTTTAACAGTGGGAATCAATTTTTCGTAACTATTTCAGTAGTGTCAGTTAGGTCAGACTTGTAGAGATTAATATTAAAATATTAAAACTGAGACTCGGTCTTTCAGAAAGCTTCACAAGTACTTTCTCTCTTTCCATAACAATGTATGTTATTGTCGTTATGATTGATCAATACCAGTATTGATCACCGATAATTTTTAAGAAAATCTGTGATAACTCTTTACCGACTTTTAAACAAAGGAATGAAGCTTATACAGGGTGAGCTGTCAAGTACTTCAGAAACTGTGTTCTTAAACATTTAAAAATATTTCATATCTTTTAATGAAATACATCTGACACTGAAGCATGTCTCCATTCGATGATGCCACCGATGCTTGAAATTATATTCAGAGTTTCAGCATGTTTATAATAAAAATTGTAACCAATGTGCTACTCACTAGTTTTCTGATATACTCCTGCGCTTTATGTACTTTAAAATTACAAACGGCTACAACTGTGTCTCTGTTCACCTTGTTTATTTAATCAAACTACTTTGTCTTTAACTGACAGAGTGTTGGCTTTATAGTAATATATACTTCTCACACTTCTGCTGCTTTGTTTTGTGTTTAAAATGTTTCTTCAGTTTTATTTGGACTGTAAACGCTTCAAGAAAGTAATTCATAAATCTGATTTAGAATGTGCGTGTTGATGATTGACTGATTCAGATGCTTGATTATTTTCTGATTAGATCTCATTTGCGTCTGCAAGAAGTGCCAATAATTAGGTAATAAATCTATGCAGACTTTTCGTCAGAACTCGTTGGTATGCAAGTAAATAAAATGCTTACACAAATGAATAAAATACTCCTCATATTATCATTTCGACGTTTCATATACAGATAATTTGACTAAAACCTGAATTTATACTTTCTCTCTCATTGTAATGTTTCTTTATACTTTTATAAACGTTCCTCCAAATAAATGTTTCCACAAAATTATTACAATAGGTTCTCAAGCATTACCCTCTTAACCTTCTAAAACCGGGCCGAAATTCTCATATTATAGCTTTCAGACCAGCGCGATCCGAAACAGTTTTGCCACCTCTTTGACATTTTCCTAATGAGAAAAGTCGTTAGTTCCCCTCCATGGATGAAGTAAAATTTACATGTTTGTCGGACGCCTACGTCCCACAGTAGAGGAGTTGCTAGATTTGCAATTTTTTCGATGATTATTTTGCTTTATTTAAATGAAAGCAAAATTCTAAATAAATAGTGCGTAAATAAATGTGCAGTACTGGATGCATATCCAGTGCACACTTTATTTAGAACAAAATGTATGCAATGTTTATATTTCATTCATAATTTCTAATCAATCTCGTAAATAATTTGTGAATTTTTTAACTTTGTTTTCACTCTTCATTTATATTCGCGTATTTTCGTATTAGAAATTAGAAAGCGAGAACAAAATTTAACAAAATATAGTAAATACAGACTAGATCTGTAAGTCTGCAGGCCGGAATGCGATTTTTAATAACATATTTTCATTAATAAAATAATGGTAATGACTAATTTAATGAAATAATAATAATAATATTTATTACCATTAGATGATTAGAATGATATTCAATACAATTAGATTTTGAGATGAACTTACAGCAATAATAAAGCTTTACATAACAATAACAGAGATTTAAATCTGCTTTTTTCGATAATTTTGTTATTATAATATAAGAATCAAAATCCGAGATACATTGGTTGCGTTTAATAATTAATTTTAACAAATATTACATTGGACTATCAGGCAAAGAAGGTATATCTTTAACGAGAATTTTTCTTTGTAAAATTGGCTTTTGTTTATGTTAGCCGAGAAAAAAATTCGTGACTTATACATGCAATCATCAAAAGAATTTTGAGAACAGTTTTAAATGTTCATGAAGAATTAATTATACGTCAATTTCTTTCCATAGGTAGAAATTTCGTCTAAAACTATCGTTATATCCAAAAGTTGAAGTCTATTTCATTTTCAACGAATATTCTATTTGCACATAATATATTTTCTAATTTTTTTTAGAAAGAGTAATCTTTCACGTTTTCAAAAGAATAAGGAAATATTGGGTGTTGATACCATGTAGTAAATTTGTTTTTTATATTTCTTGCAGTAATGAAAACGATTACCCTGCAATATTTTCAAAGCAAAATTAAGAAAACCGTTTACGCCAAATTTTGCATAAAGTATCTTCTCGTGTATATTTTTATTTAAAGTGTGGAATTTTCTCTTTGAAAATATCAAAAATCATGAAGAGCAAAATTAATTCATGAGAAATAACTTTGAAATGCAATAATTCCATTGTAATATGACATAGTGGATAAAAGTGCAATACAGTTTATTTATTCACAAATAATCCCCCTCATATGCGTAATTTATGTACTGTCAATTGAGAAATATAGGTTAGTAAATTAAATCGGTTAATTCAATACTTTTCCTTTATCAATATTTTTACCTGCTCTTCAGTAAAGCGGTAAAGGTGGCTGAACACTTATAGCTCGCTTGGATTTGAATCCCGGATAAATAGTTGGATTCATGATTTTTGTGTAACGTAAATGCAAGCCAGCTTCTCTTAGAAAGTCCTCCGCGAAGACATAACTCCCCTTATACAGGTAATCGTTGGGTGCTTTGATGTAATTCAGTAAGCGAACAAATTAATCCAATCAATACCGAAGAACGGGTTGATTACATGTGGAGTTTTCCACCAGGAATGTAAATGCGAGCAATTTTCTCTTAAAAAGGTTTACACGAAAGCATCCATTCCCTTAAGCAGATAGCGTTCGCGTGCTTTTCCGTAATCCAATCCTAATTTTCATACATTTAGTAGTAAGTTGACATACACCTTATTACAGACAAAATAAGAACTTTTTTAAGATATTTTTTTATCAACTTGTCTGAATTCTCTCTATCTCTTGAAGAGTATAAGAATTTCAGCAAATAAAACTAGCCAAAATTTTATAACATTTAACTGATGTTTTGATTCAGTTTACAAGTAACGTCAGCTTTACTGATATTTAAATATTTTTTGGCAGATCTCATCCTAAAAGAGGGTGTAAAGATAAATTGATTTTATTTAATTTACAATCAATGAAAATCATTGAAAGCAATCACTGAATGAATGAAAATCAGAAAAACTATTATGCATACAATTGTCTCTTATTTATCTCCTGATAAATCAGACAAAATTGCCTGCATAATAGAAGCACTTTGAAAGAGTTGACAGTTCTTAAGGGTTTTATGCACTCCACAAAACAATGTCAAAATAAAATCTTATTATTCATAAGTATGAAAAGGAAGTAAACGAGTAAACGATAAAAACGGTTTTACCTATTTTCTAGAAGGGCATTAAATCTAAAATATTAATCTTTTCTTATTTGTTATGATTAAAGAACATTAAATATGGTAAGCTTCAAGAGCGTGCAAAATCGCTGACGTTTTAATCATAGCAAAAGTCAGTACTAAAAAAAATAGCATTAAAATTATGAGACAGATTGAGAAAGAGATGGCCTCTATTTAATTTTCACGTATATTGGCGAGAGACGAAACCTGCGGTTTTTGCCAAATGTAGCTAAACTGATAAGAAGAGGGAAATAATGCGTAGCCAGCGGCTACTCTGAGCAGCAACAATGGACCACCCAAAGATCTGCAGATAGGCGATTCTCTAAAATGGGGAGGGCATGGATGGTATGACAGTTGTACCAATGCCGGCGTCTGAGAAAGTCATTCTCCTTGTACAACTGCTGTACCAGCCGGCTTCGAGAGGTTAATCGCATTTACGTTTACTCGGCTGGAGAACTCAGTAAAGGACTTCTTACCACAATGCCCACAGTTGGATAATCTTCGGTTTCTGGCAAGTACTATCTTAGCTGGTAAAAGGCAGCAGACCAACAATAAAGTGCTATTCACATTCAATGTTCCCATGTTTAGCTATTGTCTATTTTGCCTTTCTGCTCACTTTTCGAATATTTGATTTTGAGTGAAACGATCGTTAAGATAGTAGGTGCTTTGAAATTTATAATCATTCATCCTTTGGTATTTAATTAGGAAAATTCTCATCGGAAGACTCAGTGTGAAAGTAATTCAGCTAACAGGGAAGTACTGCTATATGCGGTAGAATTACATTTGCATAAAGGTATAAAACCGGCCCTTTAAAAGAGCTTCAACGTTTTCATATGAACGTGTATTTCTGTTGAAATTCAACTAGTTGCATAAGCACAAATATTCATAATTTATTTTGAGATGGTGGAAAAACAGTGCTGATGTGTTATCAAGCTGAAAAAAAAAAAAAAAAAAAAAAAAGGGGGGGAAGGACTGTGCTATATCTCCCGTTCTACTGGGCCGATTGTCAAAATTCAAACTGCGTTTTTCATGTCTCGAAAGCGCGACTTAGGAATATATTAGATTTACACATAGCACTATTCTAACATAGGCATCTAACATAGGCATGTGTTGAAATCTTACTCCAGCTTTGGATTAGCGTGAAACGTGATTGTTTACAAGCTCTTTTGCGATTTCTAAATTTCTTTTGACTTTTTTGAAGGTGTTTTTATTATAACATTGCAGTTCTTGTTTAGTATTTTTATCACCTGATAATTATGGAAAATTGTGAGGAAGATGTAAAAAATAAAAGATCTTATATTCATCGACCAAAGAAAAGAAAGTTCCAGGGAAATCAGCATAATGATACAATGAATAAGAAGTGTGGTGTCAGTTCTTCGTTTAAAAAATTAAATAGTGACACTGTTTTGCCACCAAGAGATAAAGATAACTTTAGAGCCTAATTTTAGTGGTTATAGACTATTTGATTTGGATATCCTATTTCAATTTATTGAAAATAATTTATGTTGTAAAATTTGTAATGTTCATTTAAGTGAACTATTTCATCATGGGTTAAGCTCAAAATTTGAGTTACTATGCTCAAAGTGTTCATGTAAAAGAACTTTCAGAAACTCTAATATGATAGGTGTCCGAAAAAATATATCAGAGCTAAACAGAAGATTTACGTATGCAATGCGAACTCTTGGTCAAGGGAAAGCTGCTATGCAGAAATTCTGCTGCGTTATGGATCTCCCTCCTGTGATTGCACATCGTTCTTTCAAATTCGTCGTTAAATGTGACTGTAAGTGGAGACGGTACATGGAAGACTCGAGGACATACGTCTTTGGTTGGAGTCTGTTCCGTAATAGGGTCAGAAAGCAACACAGTAATCGATACAGAAATACTGTCTTATATTGCAAAGGTTGCGAGTCATTTCTAGGAAATGGCGTAAGTGAACACAAGGCCTGTTTGGAGAATAATGCTGGTTCTTCAGGAAAAATGGAAATGAATGGAAAGATAAACAGTTTTTCATGTTCCATGGAAAAACGAGGTGTAAAATATACTTCTTATATTGGTGACGGTATCAGGTTCAATGTTCTGTCTTACTTTTTTCGGGAACATGCAAGGACCTGACTCGGAACAGAGAGCTTACTAAAGCTATGTTCAATAACTGTGGGAAGTAGACAGGATACACAAGAAGGGTATACAAAACCCTTTGTTTTTCTCTCTTTACAATAATTTCCGTACTTCGGAATACAAAGACCCACTACTTGTGGTCTAAACGTAAGAATATAAAAATATTTAACTAAACTCTAACTTAACTTTGGAATAATAAACGTGGAAGATTGGCCTTATATTAACAGGAAGCCGTATGTAGTACAGATAACTGTTAACACTACAATACGTTTAAAATTATCACGAGGATTAAACCTCTGGCCTGGAAGGCAATAAGCAACTGAGTTAAACTTTTAAGGTAGGCGGCCTGCTTCGACTAACTCCATCCTCTCTCTCGCTTGGCAAAAAGCCACAACTTAAGTACTTGGCGTTCGCCAGACAAATTTTGCATAAATAAGTTAACGCTTTTAATTCTGGCCGGAAGTAGAAAATAAGAAGTGATAGTAAAGATTTAAAATAAAATAAACGTTAGTAAAACTTAAGATCCTTACATACTTCCCGCCAGAGTCAATTAGTTTTAAACTGAGGTCTAAAACGACCTTGTTGAAAACATTTAGCTCTAGAATCTAACGCGAGGCTAATCTTTTACAAACATTTCTCACTAGAAACTAGAAATTAAAAAAAAAAAAAAGAAATTTGTTTTTACAATAGCAGCTCCAAGGACACGCAATTATTCATCTGTACTGCATCTAAACAGGAGCTTTTATTCAAATCTGGTTCCTTCCAGAGATCTGGAAGGAAAACTAGTTTAATGAAATGTTACACAATGAAATGGCAAGTAACATGCATATTTATATTTCGCTTAACATTCTTATTTCATTCATGACTATTTTAATTATCTCTCCCCGTGCTCTCTGACATGTGTTGTAAAAGAACACCAAACACGAATGTGTTTATGTATACGTGTTCAACACTTCCTCCTACAATCAAAACACTAACGTGTTAAAAATTCAACATACGAAGACCTCATAACACACCCTAACTTCATCTCTAAACCCTGAGGTACTATTCTGAAAGTGGCTAACTCTAAAGTGTAGCATCAGAGAGCCTAACTACATTCATTCAACCTTTAACACATATTCACCATGATTTGGTCTTTTTACAGTCACACGAATAAAAAAACATTTTAACATTACTTTCACTTTTACCATATCACGGTATTTCTTAACATTTAAAATAACAGTTCACATTGTATATAAGAACATATTAACATGCCGTTAATTTTACGCATTTGAAAACATACATTAGTAGTACATTGTTAACTTCTATTCTTTTCAAATCAAGTGCTAATTCTTCTACATTGAAATACTACATTTCAAAAAGTCTTTCAGACTAAAACTTCTTTCTTGCCAGAATGTTTTAAATAAAATTTATACAATAACTTTTACAATATTTAAGTCTTTACATATTCCTATTATAAATCAACTTTTGTTTTACGCGCGAGTAATTGAAAAACATAATACCAAAATCGGTAACAACTCATTTCTCGCCTTTTTGGCGATAAAGGTATACCTCGCATGACGTAAAACTTCTTGAAATCTGCCACTTGCAGTAAGAATGAAAGATTAACTTACGTTTGCAAAGTAACATAAAATTTTACTTATCTTTGTTATATTCGGACATTCTTTTCTGAGCCCAGTCCTGGAAGGTAGCGCAGATTCTCGTTTGATTTATCCTCCTTCTTGTGCGGGCTCGCCCTTCAGGGCCTTCCTCTAGAAGCTTTCATTTTTCTCCAGTTCGGTCACCCTTGAATACCTTCCTTTTCGCCGCTGCCTGTGGTCTTGGCCGTCTGATGGCAGCTGGTCTTGGCGGAACCGGGAGAATCCTTTCGCGTTTCTGCTTGGACCTCGTTGCTGGCCGTTCAAATTTTCCTTGTAACTTTTCCTCCGCCGCTGGTGGCCCTTCCGCAGTTCGGCGACATTTGCTGCGGAGAGTCCTGTCGGATGAGTAGATCTTCCGTTTTAGAGCCGGATTATAGTTGCCGTCATTTCTCCTGGCTCTCTTTGCATACGTCGTCCTTCTCCCTTCTTCATTCTGGGGGTGTTCGTGAGCTCTCTTTTCTGGACGGTGGAACGGCTTCTTTTTCTTGTTACCTTTAATTTTCCCGCGGGGAAACTTTCTTTTCACTTGCTCCTGCCTCTTAATGGCTTGTCCTTGTACTTGTCGTTGTTCCACCTCTGGAGCTTGTGCCCGCCGAGTCTGCCGTGCCGGATCCTGCAAAAGATCTGTAATTATTTGCATTTTATTACGATCATAGTAGGGTTTGATTTGATCAATGTTTGCGGAGCAGGTCTCACCATTCCTGGGTTTTAACACTACTACAGCGTGAGTTATTTTTTCTATGACATATGGTCCTTCAAATCGTGGAAAAAATTTGGCAGTTTTATCTTCTGGCGCTGAAGATAGTGAATGCTTAATTTTTAACACTTCATCCCCTACTTTATAAGTTACTCCCCGTCGTTTCAAGTCATAATGCAGCTTTTGTTTTCTCTGTGCTACTTCAGTATTCTTTTTTGCTTCTTTAATTAGTTTTTCTATATCACCCATTTTAAATTCTGGGGCTCTTTGTTGCACATAAAATAATTTATCCAACGGCGTTATAATCTTTCTGCCTAAAAATAACTCAGCAGGAGTTTTGCCCGTTTTATCATGTTTTGCGGTCCTAAGGGCGAAAGCAAATTCATTGACATAGTTATCCCAGCTTTTATGAAAATTGTTAACATAACTACGGATAATTTTCACTATATTTCTATTCACCCGTTCCGCTATATTTGATTGCGGCCGATACCTGACCATTTTTAAATGACATATGCCCAGTTTTGGGCACATGTCTTCAAATACATTACTTACAAATTGAGGACCATTATCCGATATAACTTTTAGGGGCGCTCCGTATTTTAAAATATATTTATTTAAAATAGAATCAGTAACTAATTTCGCGGAGGCTCGTTTTAAGGGAACAATTTCGGTCCACTTACTAAAATGATCAACCATAACAAGGAGATAGCGACTTTTATTTAACTGACTTTTTGGGAAAGGTCCCAATAAATCGATGCCAATTATTTCATTTGGAAATTCCGATTTAATACTATTTAGAAACCCGGCCGGCCGGAAATTAATATAATTAACTGCTTGACATGTTGGGCAGGACTGGACATACGCCCTTGTTAACTTTTGCAGTTCAGGAAAATAGACTGCCTCGCGTACGCTTTGGATAGGTTTTCGAATACCAGCATGAGAAGCTAAAGGGCTGTCATGGAGCTCCTGCAGGATATTTAATCTAAGACTAGCTGGGATAACAGGTCGAAATTCGTTGTTGGAATTCGTAGTTTTTGTATAAATTAATAGACCATCTATTAGTTCGTAATGGGCCGCCCTATTTCTTATCGCCACAATATCTTGGTGGCTAAAATTTTCAGGATCCTTTAAATACTCATAAATGCTTCCAAACTCAGGATCCTTACCCAGTTCGGTTATTACAGTTTCTCGGGAATTTATTGTACATGCTGTGAGCTTTGCCACCTTTACAGTATTACCTTCTTCATCTATTTTAATTCTGGATAGGGCATCTGCTACGATATTTTCCTTTCCGGGGGTATGCTTGATTACCAGATTATATTCTTGTAGCTTGAGTGCCCATCTTATTAACCTTGGGGATAAGTTTTTCCCTGAGTACAATCTAGTTACCGCCGCATGATCAGAGTACACTGTTATTGGCGCCTTTCCAAAATAGACTCGGAACTTTTGCACTACTAACAGAACTGCAAGTGCCTCTCTCTCGGTCGCGGAATAGTTTCTTTGTGTTTGATTTAAAATTCGGCTAAAAATGCCACGGGCTGCTGATTTTGCGAAAGTAGCGCTCCTACCGCATAATCCGAAGCATCCGAAGAAATTTCTAAATTCTCATCCTTTTCAGGAAATTTCAACACAGGGGCTTGCGTTAATGCTTGTTTTAATTTTTCGAAAGCATTATTGGCTTCGGCCGTCCATTAGAATCTCGCCTTTTTCCTTTTTAATTTTAACAATGGTTCAGCAATAGCTGCAAAATCTTTTATAAAGGACCTATAATATGAACAATGTCCTAGAAAAGAAGAGAGCTTCTTCGCTGTGTTTGGAGTCGGATACTTTTGTACAGCGATTATTTTTGATTCGTCTGTCTCTATTCCTTTCTGAGATATTTTGTAACCTAAATACTTTAATTCAGGGGCTGCAAATTTGCACTTTTCGACATTAACTTTTAGACCGGCTTCATTTAATAAAGAAAACACCTGTCTTAAATCCTGTACATGTTGGTCGAGATTATCACTAGTAATAATGATATCCTCTAAATAGATAAATGTGGACTTTCCATGAACAGGCCTTAACACAATACATCGCTGAAATGTTGCCGGTGCCCCTGAAAGGCCAAACGGCATACGCAGAAATGCATAAGTGCCAGACTTGGTTATAAAAGCAGTCTTAGGCACGTCCTCAGGCCTAACCCCTATTTGAAAATAACCAGTCGTTAAGTCTAAAGTCGTCATATATTTGGTGGATGTTATGTTCCTTAGAATTTCTTCAATAATAGGTAACGGATATACCGGATATTTAGTTATGGAGTTTAATTTACGGTAGTCAATTGCGAATCTCCACCTTTTTGGATGTGTCAATGGATAGTCATTATTTTTCTTACATAAAACCACCGGGCTAGCAAAACTACTTGAGATGGGCGTTATGATCTTTTTACGTAGCATATCCGTGATATGCTATTCTATAATTTTTTCCTTATTCTTATCATACCGGTATGCTTTGTGGCGAACTGGCATTGAATCTCCGGTGTCAACACTATGGTTAGTAACCTGAGTAAATCCTGGAATATCACTAAATAACGAAGCAAATTCACTTACCACTTGTCGGATTCTTCGTTGCTCTTCATTAGGCAGGTGGTCAAGGTTTAACATCGGCGGTTCAGCCTTTTCTTCACGAACTAGTTTCATTGTCAGCTTAAGGGACGCTTCATTAAAATCTAGCGTTGCTTGTGCCTCTGAAAGAAAATCTATTCCTAAGATAATACGTGCTTGCAGATTCTTTACTATGAAAAACATAACCTTTACTTGTTCGTCCTTGATACGGACATATAGCGGTAATTTACCTATACACTTACATCTTTCTCCTTGCGCAGCTAACACTGTCGTATTATCCGAATTATATATACGATATTTACGAAAATACTTCCTAAAAAAATCTTCTGCCACACAGGAACACTGCGCGCCTGTATCCAGGAGTGCGGTGGCTGGGATATTATTCACCAACACTTCAATCTTCGGAAGAGTCAAATTTTTCACCATTACTGTATTTAACTTGAAGGAAGAGGGGTTTTCGTGGCCTTCGGATTTCCGCACCCTCCCGTCAGCAGAAATCCGTTTTAGTTTAAATTATTTTTCATTTCCGTGCTTTCCTTCTTTTTCCACTGGCCTTGAGACTTTTTTCCTGGATTGCTATTGAACTGTCGACGTTCGCCGGCTGTTTTTGAATGCTCGGGTTTCCTTGCCCACTGATTGGCTTTGCTTCCGTAGCCGTGTGCTTGAGTTTGCTGTAGTCTTGGCGCACCAAATTGGTTTCGCTGTTGATAATGGCGTCTTCTTTCAATGTCCGCCGTTCTTCTACTTTCAAACTGGATTGCTAGCTCAAATAACTTTTCCAGTGTAGTCGGATTTCTTAATTCAATAACGTCTTGCACTTGGGGCAGTAACCTCGGCAAAATCACTTGAATTATCTCAGGATACGGACGGTTTCCATACAAGATTTTGAAGACGTGAATTTTTCTTAAAATACAGCTTGAGAGATTTTCGATTCTTTGCTGATATATGCTGAAAAGTTCCGTTTCTAATTTCGCACGATCCCTTACGACAGGGAAGGCTTTTACTAGGGCAGTCTTGAAATTCTCGTAAGTACAGGTGGGACTTCCTGCTTGACCCAAGAGACTTCTGCCTATACATTTCAACCAATTAAGCGCTTGGCCCCTCAAAGCGCTGGTAGCTAAGGTATCTTTTTGAAATTCGTGCACGGGGTAGATCATGAAGTGGTCATCCAATTTTTCCAAAAAACTGGTTACTGGTGAGTTTCCATTAAATGTTGCTTCTGGTTTCATCGAAGCGCGCATGGTCTGGACGATGTAACCAAATCTTTCCAGGGCGGCAGCTGGCATTTTTGGATTCTGAGCCGCTTCTGCAGGCAGCACAGGTTCTTCTTGAAACTCGGCCATGGTTATTCTTCTTCGTTGGGCGCCACTCTCAGGTTCAATAATCCGTCTTACTTTCTTCGAGAATATGCAAGGACCTGACTCGGAACAGAGAGCTTACTAAAGCTATGTTCAATAACTGTGGGAAGTAGACAGGATACACAAGAAAGGTATACAAAACCATTTATTTTTCTCTCTTTACAATAATTTCCGTACTTCGGAATACAAAGACCCACTACTTGTGGTCTAAACGTAAGAATATAAAAATATTTAACTAAACTCTAACTTAACTTTGGAATAATAAACGTGGAAGATTGGCCTTATATTAACAGGAAGCCGTATGTAGTACAGATAACTGTTAACACTACAATACGTTTAAAATTATCACGAGGATTAAACCTCTGGCCTGGAAGGCAACCAGCAACTGAGTTAAACTTTTAAGGTAAGCGGCCTGCTTCGACTAACTCCATCCTCTCTCTCGCTTGGCAAAAAGCCACATCTTAAGTACTTGGCTTTCGCCAGACAAATTTTGCATAAATAAGTTAACGCTTTTAATTCTGGCCGGAAGTAGAAAATAAGAAGTGATAGTAAAGATTTAAAATAAAATAAACGTTAGTAAAACTTAAGATACTTACATAGGTGATGCAAAACCATTTGCAGGTATAACTGACGCCAAACCATATGGTTCATTAAATATAGAAAAAATTGAGTGTGTTGGACATATTCAAAAAGGAATGGGAATATGGCTACGCAAATTAAAACTTGAAAGAAAAAAAGTAAAATTAAATGACGGTAAAATCTGTCTGGGAAAGGGAGACTAACAGATAAGTTAATAAATGAAATAACTTCGTATTATGGTAATGCGATTAGAGAATATAATGAGTCTGTTAGTGATATCAGAAATGCCATTTGGGCAATTTACTACCACAAAATATCGAGTGATGAAAAGCCGATTCATGACGTTTGTCCTGGAAATGAAACCACATTGTGCAAATACAATATATCTAAGCAAAATAAAGCTGATTATAAGCATATAAATTCTGAACCAGTCGCTGTAATGGAGGCAATAAAGCCAGTTTTTATAGATTTGTCACAACCTTCGTTATTGAGACGTTGCCTTGGCGGCAAAACACAAAATACTAACGAATCATTTAATTCCTTAATTTGGAAATTTTGTACAAAGACATGTCGTGCTGGTAGTAGGATAGTTCAAATTGCTGGAAATGAAGCAGTAATTGCTTTTAACGAAAGGTCTGTTGGTAGACATTCTGTAATGAATGAGCTACAGCTTTTTAGAAGTAAGTTTTCTATTGAAGGATTTTTACAAATTGATAACAAGAGAATAGATAACGCAGAAAAGAAAGTGGTTATGTAAAAATAAATTTTTGTGCAAATATGCTACATGTATTTTAATATACGGCTATCATTCTGTCATGGTAATGTATATAGCAAGGTAAATTTAACGTGTTTCATACTAACAAAAGCTTCTGCAATTTATTAGGATTTATACTTTTTAAATGTATTTTCAAAATAAATATACTATGCACTTTATTATTAGAAAGTTATATACTGAAGTATTGGCATTAAAACTCAAATTTCTTAAAATACGGTTTTTCGCAGTTGTATACATAGCATTTAAAGTATGCTAAAGTTACATTGTGGAAGAACTATTAAATGTTTTATAAGTTTGATATACAGTAATATATTACAGAGAACTTGAGCTAAGACATTTGGCTATAAGTAAATTCTTATTTGTAAGGAAGTTTTAGTTTTATCATTCTTAGTCGATATGTTATACTTCGATGAATGTAGCAGTTTAGCATACAATTTCAAATAAGTCGTAAAGGATTTTTTCCCACCTATGTTTAAATAATATTGCATAATATGATACATATCATATGCTTAAATGCTTGAAAGTACTTAACTGATGTGGTTATGTAAAAATAAATTATTTGTTCAAATATGCTACACGTATTTTAATACACGGCTATCATTCTGTCATGGTATTTTATATAGTATGGTAATTTTAATGTGTTTCATATTGACAAAAGCTTATGCAATTTATTAGGATTTATACATTTTAAATATATCATTTCGAAAATAAATATACTATGCACTTTATTATTAGAAAGTTGTATACTGAAATATTTGCATCAAAACTCGATTTTCTTAAAATGCATTTTTTCCCAGTTGTATACATATCATTTAGAGTATGCTAAAGTTACTCTGTGGAAGAACTATTAAATGATTTATATGTTTGATATACAATAATACATTACAGAGAACTTTACCTGAAACATTTGCCTATAAGTAAGTTCCAATTTGTAAGAAAAATTTTAGTTGTATCATTGATAGCGTAGAAGTTTCAAATCATTTTTAGTTGATATGTTATACTTTGATGATGGCAGCTTATTTTACATTAATTATGCTTATACCAACTATTCGAAATTGTATAATATTAAAATATCTCTCAGAAAATAAGCATTTTATATATTTTATAACAAGAGAAGTATTTAAAAAAATATTTACATTAAAACTTGATTATCTCAAAACATAAATTTTCACTGCTGCGCGCATGATATTTTAAAAACGGTTCTTGGTACACACTTTAAATTTAATGGACTTCTTTATATGAGTATTATCATCTAACTGAACCAAAAAATATATTGAATATTTTTATAGTCAAAAATTTTACGCATGGAAATATTAAAAATTCTTTATTAAAATGCATTGTATAAATTTAGTTCTAAATAAAATGAGAATTTAACATGAAATTCTTAAGATTTTTGGTTCACAGTAGTCTTTAGATGCTATACAAGCTGTATATTAACTATGAAGTTAAAATATATAACAGAATGTTTTAAATTGTGCACGCAAAGTGGGAGTATTGCGTGAACATATAAAAAATTACCTCACAAAGAAGATTAAATTATAAAAACATTTGTGGCAACACAAACTATTTGCTTACTAATTCAGCTGTGCTATGTAGTCAGCTGTAAAAAACTGGAAGTAATAGCTTTAAAAATAAATATGCTATCCCAATTCTTACAACAGGATTATATTCAGAGATTTTGAGGGTTTTAAGGTGTACGAGACCCCTTAACGTAGTTCAATGGAGAACGTGATGCAATCACTTCTCATTCCCCAATGACTTTAGCTTTGGCACTTACGTTTCAACCGTCACCGGAATGACGGCCTTGATAATTCAACGAAAGAACATATTATTAGTACTCATTTCGTGCTCTTACCGTTCTTAGCATATTTCATAATGCCTTACCGGAAATTTCTGTTTTCAGCTATAATCCTGGAAGGAAAAGTTCTGTTCATGCTGGTTCTATCATCTCGACTTGAGGTTTTGGATGATGGTAAATTACTCATGTATCGATTGTTATACAAAAGGAACTCTATTTGTATGCCTCATGATTGAAAAGTCCATTATTGCCACCAACCATAACCGAAATCTGAAAGGATTTTATGTGGGACTTCTCAATATCTGGCAATCTCTGGCAAATTCCGCTCAACATCCACGATTTGTTTTCGTGACTTCTTGCTGATTAGCAGCATTATCTTCTGTGTCCTAATGTGATCTGCAGTTCTTTCGTAAGTGTTCATCACCACTGCAGTTCTAGCATACTAAGGTCGCTTTCGTCTGACGTCTGTTCCGCCTGAAGGCACTTACTTAAGTCGGTAGACTGCCTGGACGAGCTGTCACTTGTCCACTAGCTTCTGGGTTGGAGTAGTTCCGATTGGGCAATGGTGTGTGCAAGTTTCTGAAATTTTTTAAATCCTTGAGATCCACTATTCGCAGTTGTTTCTATACCTCAGGTTCCCGTATGCCACCGAGGAAGTATTTCATGGATTGTACTTCACGTATTTCTGTTGAGCAGTCAAAAAAGGAGAGATGGGAGAGCATTTCGATATCAGTGGCGAGCTTCTGGATTATTTTGGTGAGCTTCTGCTATCGAGATATTAACTGCAGCCTTCTGTAGCCTTTTAAACACTTCTTAGTAGAGCTTTCGCGTACCGGGTACAGCATCAAAATCTAGCCTCTGGGTTCCTAGAAGAGTGGGACCGATATCGTCTTCTTCTATTCTCAGAGAAGCTGCGAAATTACAGGTTTGTCTTCGGAATCCTACCCATTTCCATTTGGAGCTATACAGAACTGAGCCTTGCACATATGCCAAATGTTTTTTCCATCACACGTGGAAAGCATGAGAAATGGGTCGGAAAACATAGGTACCAATTTAAAGGTATCAGAATCGTCTCCAGTTGTCATTGTGAATGTGTTAAAGCTGTCAGATTCTTTGGCGACAACAGCAGAAACTCTGTCATCGATTTGTTGTTCGACATCAGAAACTCTTCCTTTGATTTGTAGTTTGACAGCATTAACTCTTTCTTTGATTTGCTGTTTGACAGCAGAAACACGTTCTCCAGTTTCTCTAACTCTCCTTTCGACCATGTTATTTCTGCTTTCAAAATCCTCGAAAATCTTCTACTGTTGTCTTTTATTTCTTCTTGACAGGCTTAAGTATCAATTTTGGATAGATTCCATCTTTCCTTGAACTGGTATTATTTCCCCTTTCCCTCTTTTGTTGGACGCATTTATCTCTTCTGTAAAGGAATCAGCCTCTCCTTTTATATCTTCTTGGAACGCAGCAAAGACTGTCACAAGCTGCCTCAGATGCTCCTCAATTGTTCTTGTCTCTAGCATCTGTCCTACTTCTAACACCCAAAATTGTTCCTGGCATAAAGGTTCGTAAAGCATGCGGAAGAGCTGGTAGCTTGTTAGAATTTATTTGTCTCGAAAAAACACTGAACAATTCTGGAGTTTTTCGAAAAGTACGAGTAAAAAAATATAATTCCAAAAATATACGAAATATAAAGGAACACTGCTAGTAGTTATCACTTTAAAGTGCTGAGAATGATGAACAAAATACGATGAAAAGCGCACGTAAAGAGCGAACATAAATCTGTCAATACTCCTTACTCTATGCTGAACTGCAAAGTTCAGAACTGAAGTTCATTCTGGTCTTATCTCATTTTCTAACTCTCCATACCAAAAGCCCGAAACTGACAAAACTGTTGGACGTTCGAAATTTTGGAAGAGAAAACAAATGAAGCCACAAGGAAAAATCTACATGGCTTATAATGATTGTCACATTAAAAAAACTATAAACTGTATTTACAGTGGTACCTCGATATACGAGTCTTTTGAGACAGGAGCTACCGAGCGAGCGATGTTTTTGCTTTGAGACGAGAGCAAGATTTGAGATACGAGGAATCGCACACTACACCGCTGTACACGACCGCAACATGCGCGCGCATGTAGGTGTCGTGTGCAGCGTCTAACAGTTTCTCCCACCTCAGACTAGTCCTCAGTCTGAGTGCTTGTTTCTCTCGTTTTGGAAGCATTTTTGATAAGTTGGGTTCGCGTTTTTTGCTTTTTGTACATTTAGAAAATATTATCATATTTATTTTTATAACCCTGGGTCCAAAGAAGATGATGATGTCTATTGAATTAAAGCGTTAAATAATAGAAAACCATGAGCAAGGTGTGCGACTTGGGGAGGATGTACGGGCGTAACACATCAATGATATTTACTGTGCTTAAACAAAAGGAGTTGATAAAGTATAACGCCAACTAAGGGCGTTACAATAATTTTTAAGCTCCGACCTCTCTCCGTCAAGACATGGAGAAACTACTGATGGTGTGAGTGAGAGAGAAGCAGCTTCAAGGAGGAACCTTAACACAAAGCATCATATGTGAGAAGGCACTATTACGAGTTATTTACGAGCGATTTACGGTTATTTTCTACAGAAGATCCCACACACTTCTACAAACGTGGAATCGGAAGACCCGTTAAAAGCCAGTCGGGGCTGGTTTGACAACTTTAGGGAAAGGACCGACCTTCACTCCGTCGTCAGGCATGGTGAGGCAGCAAATCCGGATGTAACGGCAGCTGATGTTTACATCAAAATGATTTCCGAACAGATAGTAGCCAAAGGATACATCCCCCCCAGCAAGTCCTCAACTGTGACGAGACAGGGCTTTCTGGAAAAGGATGCCGAATAGAACTTACATAACGGCAGAGGAGAAGATGCCAGGTCACAAACCCATTAAAAATAGATTAAATCTAGCAATTTGCGTCAATGCGAGTGGCGACTGTAAAATCAAGCCTCCGCTAGTATACCATTCGGAAAACCCCAGAGGCTTTAAGTCATATAATATTTTAAAAGAAAACCTGCCATTTATAATTTTAAGAAGATATGTGGAGGGCAAATCCGAAGTCGTGGGACAGAATGAACTTCTTTGTGGAGTGGATAATTCTGGTGTTCTGTTCTGGTGTTGGCCTCGACAATGCCCCTACTCACCCATCAAATCTCGAAGATGATTTACTCGAAGAGTTCAAGTATATAAAATTTCCCTACCTACCACCCAACACCACTCCTATCCTGCAGCCCATGGATCAGCAGGAGATTTCTAATTTTAAGAATTTGTACACCAAGCACATTTTTCGCCGCTGCTTTGAGGTGACAGAGAACACAAACCTTACCATTCGAGAGTTCTGGAAAAACCACTTTAACATCGTGATGTGCCTAAGAATTATTGTTCAGGCCTGGCTGGGTGTTACAACGTCTGCATGGAAGAAGCTGTGGCCTAAGGCTGTAGCTGAAAGAGAATTCGAAGGATTGGAAACCAAAGTGTCAGTGGTAGAGGAGCTTGTTCCTCTCGGAAAATCCATGAGTCTGGAGGTGAAGGAGAGAGACGTGAACGAACTCGTAGAGGAAAAGTCTCAGGAGCTGACAACCGAGGAGGGTCACGATCTGCATTTGCAGCAGCATACGGTGGTTCAACGAAAAATAATTTTCCAAGAGGAGCCAGAGATGGAGGAGGTTATCCCTACAAGAGATATAAAAGAGATCTTGAGAATGTGGGATAAAGTTGTAGAGTTCGTGGATAAAAATCACCGCGAAAAAGTTGCAACTAGTCCTAAATCGGAGTTGTTCAACGAAACTTGCCTAACTCGATTCCGCAATACCTTGACAGGTAGGAAGAAACAAACCTCCTTGGACAGTTTTTTTAAACGATCTGTGGGTGAAAATGAGCAGATCATGACAAAAAGAGCGAAGACCAGTGACAAAAATTAAGCGCTTCCGTAGGCACTTTATCTTTTAATTATTTTTTTATAGAATATGTATTTGTTATTTATAAATAAATGTTTCTTCTTGTTTTTGAATAAGAAACTACATTTTTCTTATTCAAAAACACTTAAAAAAACAGCTGAGGTCGTGTTTTGGGAGCTGGAACGGATTAATGGCATTTCGATTACTTTGAATGCGGAAAATTGCTTTGAGATACGAGCAAGGTTACGAAACATATTAAACTCGTTTGTCGAGGTACCACTGTACTTAATTATATAATCGTTAGCAAGCAGATAGTAATAAATAATTTTAAAACTGTGCTGCTATCAATATACAAATTATGTTGACTAGTATAATTAATTTAGAATTATGCGAATACATATAATATAAGATGATGTATGTTACTATAGATACGTGTTAATATAATACATATATATGTCTGTGCATATATATGAAATCCTAATTCTTTTTATACCAGTTAACAGTTAGAATTACTGAACAACCATGAAAGGTTCCCCAAGAATGAAATATGGTGTAACAATGAACACTTAGTTTAGAAATTAGATTCTATTATACATTGTTGTAAAAGTCATTGTAAGAGTGAAAATTCTTCATTCTGCCTTAATGCGATTTTTTGCGTTTAATGCGTTGTTTGGTGATTTTATGATCCCGAATTATATTGATGTGATATATTAATACTGCATTTGTAGATATACGTTTTTTGAGAAACGAGTCAAAGCGATTGATTTTTTGTAAAAATTTGGATTTATCCTTATTTTATTGACGTGCACCAGCACTGAATTGAGAATGGCTTGTGCTATGCTTCGATGGATGAAGAAGCGTTTGTAAGTAATGAATATTATGAACGTTTGAACATATTTAAATGAATAGTATTAAAAGTATATATTTACTTATACCATATACTAATAGTTTATGGTAAATTTTTCATTATAAATCTCATGACAGTTTCATTTCTCATTCTATTGCATTTCTATAGCAGTACATAAATTTTGTGGTTTACATATTGTAGATTGCATCAGTTTTACAGCGCAATTTATTCCTCGGTATGTTACTTGTAGTGTTATTAGAAATTCCATTATTTTTGTATTTTTTCTGCAATTGGTAGTATCTGATTAGGAAAT
Organism: Stegodyphus dumicola; assembly: GCF_044657685.1. Classification (NCBI taxonomy): domain Eukaryota; kingdom Metazoa; phylum Arthropoda; class Arachnida; order Araneae; family Eresidae; genus Stegodyphus; species Stegodyphus dumicola. The sequence goes on along the minus strand of NC_140772.1, from coordinate 9,814,004 downwards.
TTATGTTTTATTTCAAGATATATATGAAGTTGGTAATATCAAGTGTTAAATAAACGTTGTTATTCGGGCAATAGCGTTAGCTTTATCGAGATAGATAAATGCAATTCCTATTTCTTAAATACTCAAGATATAAAGACACACTCGAATAGTAGATTCACTCACTTTACGTTTTTTAAGGGTTATATATATACATTAAGGGCGTGTTCAAAACAACCATTGACGAGTAGTCTTGGCGTAATTCGTATTCATACCAAGATTATCCATTTCTCAAGGCAATAATTTTTGTTATTTTTGCTAAACCGTTTACGAAAATATAATTTTCCGAATCCTGAACTCTTATGCCTGGAAAGGCAGATTTTAAGATATTTGTTTTGCAAAATTCAAAATTCGTATTTTTAAAAATTTATTTTATGCAAAATTCGTATTTTTAAAACACTGATGTATATGTTCTTTTTATAAAATTCTGCCAGTATATAACATTATATAAAATTCTTGTGTTATCACCATTTATAGTTGTCACTTGCTGTACAGCCTGCTGAATACATTTTACTTTCTAGGTATCTACAATTACATCGTGTTGTTTCGGTACGAACAGGGGTGAAGTATTCATCACTTAGATACATTTAAAGATAATTAATTAATTTTTTCTGATTTTGATATCTATAATATATAGACAGGATTACTGATAAGAAATTCAAGAAAATAGTAAATGAAGAAGTAAATAGAAAAATTTCTTTCAGGTATTGTGAGATGTCAATATAAACTTCATACATTTTACTAGGGGACTGTTGACAAAGCAAAATCTTTACTATATAAGTCTACGAGCTCTACATATACAGTGTGTTGCTCAAAGTAAACTTCCTGCATTGTGAAGAGTACTACGTGTATGTCGTGATGCGTTCATGCGAAGCTTGTTTCCTCGTATGAGCTCTGCCTCTTCGAACCGAAATTGTCCGTAATCTGCAGCGTCTTGAGTTGTTTATGCAGCTTCTTGAGCTGTTCTGGTATTTCCTGTCGAATCTGACGATGACGCGGACAGTCTTGCATCCTTCGTTTACTTGCGACTTCTTCCCGTCATCGCGCATATTCTTTTGACGTTCCGCTTGCCTAATGGGACTCCGTTTCGCTTCTGCTTACCTTTCCGGAGCACGCAGTGATTCTTGGTTTTCTGAATGTCTTTTGCGTCTGCTACTAGTTTCTGATACAGTTTGAGCAAGCGAAGTTTCTTGAGTCGTTGCTTGTCTGCTGGAACTCCTATTCGTTTCTTCTTCAGTTTCTTGAATGCGTAACCTTTCTTGTCACTATGCTTGCCTTCTGAGTTTCTGGTTGTATCTTCATTCATTTTTGAAGCATGCAAGTTTTCTTCTACTTGCCTGCTGAGTCTCCTAGTGCTTTTTACTTCATTTTTTCTGTAGCTCGCTGTAACATTTGTGCTGTCTTCTTGCGTTCAGACATTTTAGTAAATTGAAAAAAAAAATTATGTAACTGTAGTAAAGTAACATTGCATCTAAAATATGTTAAATACCTACAGAAGTTTAAACTTCTACTCAGAAAGGAAGTATACAATAAAAGAAATTAAATTTTTATAAATAAAATTAGAATAGCATAAAATGCATAGAAACATTTCATTATGAAGAAAATGTATTCATTCTTTCCAAGCAACCAGCGATTCGTAAATAAATTTTTCTTGCCAAGTCAGGAAACAAAGAACTTTGACACTTGGGGTAATACATTTGAAATTATGATTTAAATTTATTTTAATATAACAAATTTGCAAAATCTCAATAAAAGAATTAACGTAGCGATAGCATATCGTGTCACGTATCTAAAGGTGAAACATAAAAGTTGCCAAAAGCAGCTATTCATTTAAAATACTGAAATTAACGAAATATTTTTCGACATACAGTGACGTTATATGGAATCACGTGCTTTCTTCAACTTAGAATATAACCGTAAATAATAACAATAAGTTTCGAGTTTGGCAATACTATTTATTTCATATTTTTTTAACTTAAAAATTTCTCTTAAACAATACGATTTGAGAGTGAGAAGAGCCATCATTTTTCTAAATAAAGCAATTTGATCTCCAGCGCTTTCCGAAATTTTATATGACATCTCGAGTGATAGTCGTAGGAAGATAACAATAGTCGAAACCTTTTACCAAGAATTTTTGAAATCCGAGGGTACCTCCTTCTAAACTCAAATCTCCCCCCCCCCCGTTCCGGAGGATATGATGTTACGAAGAAAAAAAAACAAAGAGGCAAAATCCCACATATATTTAAACTGCTGATTCCTGTTTACAATATTCAATTTCCTTTAAAAACATTAAGCTTCATTTAAATAAAAGGAAAATAAATTCACACATTTTCCCTAGCTTTCAAGCTTTTATTGTATTTTTAAATATTCTTTTTGTCACTCTTGCGCAAGTTTTCCGCGACGTCATTAGGAGCCGTAGGTCGAAAACATATAAGAATCATTGCTGTAAATAATCATCATATGATAAATTGCATACATATGCGATTCTTTTGATTAGAATTTGAGTACAATTCTTTATACATCAGCTACTATGCCCCTTTATGTAACGACAAGAATTATTTTCAATGATTATCCGATGAGAATGATTCTTTACAATGATTATTTGATGACAATGATCATTTGCAAAGAATATTAAAAGCCGATGACTACGATTACTTAAATAGAATATGCATGTCTTCGATCACGTCACTATTGTATATCGCTATACTTCTGGGGTTGGGGGGGTGTTGTGTATTGTACTACGGCCCTGTAATTAAGCGTTTTAAATGACATCAAAAACGTTAGTAAAACTTAGGATCCTTACATACTACCCGCCAGAGTTAATTAGTTTGAAACTGAGGTCTAAAACGACCTTGTTGAAAACTTTTAGCTCTAGAATCTAACGCGAGGCCAATCTTTTACAAACATTTCTCTCTAGAAACTAGATATTAAAAAGTCGTTTTTATATTATCATCTCTATGGACAAGTATTTTCATCTGTACTGCATCTATAAACAGGAGTTTCTTAGTTGAAATATGGTTCCTTATGGAAGGAAAACTAGTTTAATGAAATGTTACACAATCAAATGGCAAGTAACATGAATATTTATATTTCTCCTTTAAAATTCTTATTTCATTCATGACGTTATTTAATTATCTCCCCGTGCTCTCTGACTTGTGTTGTAAAGAAAAACACCAAACACGAGCGTGTCTATGTACAAGTGTTCAACACTACCGCCTGCAATCAAAACACTAACGTCTTAAAATTCAACATAACAAAACCTCAGAACACACCTTATATTCATCTCCAAACCCTGAGGTACTATTCTGAACAGTGGCTAACTCTGAAGTGTAGCGTCAGAGAGCCTAACTACATTCATTCAACCTTTATCACATATTCACAATAATTTGCTCTTTTTACAGTCACACGAATAAGTTAAAATTTTTGGCATTACTCTAATATTTTTACTTTTAACATATCACAATATTTCTTAACTTTTAAGATAACAGTTCACATTGTATATAAGGACATATTAACATGCCGTTAATTTTACGCATTTTAAAACATACATTAGTAGTACATTGTTAACTTCTATTCTTTTCCAAGCAAGTGCCAATTCTTCTGCATTGAAATTCTACATTTCAAAAGTCTTTCAGATTAAAACTTCTTTCTTGCCAGAATATTTTAAATAAAATTTTATACAATAATTTTTACAATTTTCTTAAGGTACCTTTCTCAAAGATTATCAATGCTTTTTCAATATTCAAGTATTTACACATTCCTATTATACATTAATTTTAGTTTTACTCGCGAGTAATTGAAAAACAATACTAAAATAGGTAACAACTCCTTTCTCGCCTTATTGGCGACAAAGGTAGGACTCACATGAGGTAAAAATTCTTGAATTCTGCCACTTGCAGTAAGATTGAAAAATTAACTTATGGTTTCAAAGTAACATAAAGTTTTACTTATCTTTGTGATATTCAGACATCCTTTTTTCTGCCCAGTCCTGGAAGGTGGCGAAGACTACGGTCTGGTTGATCTTCTTTCTTGTGCGGTTCTCCCTTCGGTTCCTTCCTCCATGAGCTTTCTTTTTCTTCCAGTTCGGTCACCCTTGAAGACCTTTTTTTAGCATCTGCCTGTGGTCTCGGCCGTTTGATGGCAGCTGGTCTTGGCGGAACCGGGACAACTGTCTCTCGTTGTTGCCTGGATCTCGTTGCTGGCTGTTCAAATTTTTCTTGCGTCTTTGCATCTGCAGCTGGTCTTCCTTCATCAATTCTTCGACATTTGCTGCGTAGACTCCTATCCGATGGGTAGATCTTCTGTTTTGGAGCCGTGTTATAGTTGCTGTCATTTCTCCTGGCTTTCTTTGCATTAGTCGTACTTCTCCATTCTTCATTCTGGGGGTGGTCGTGCCCTCTCTTCTCTGGTCGGTGGAACGACTTCTTTTTCTTGTTACCTTCAGTTTTCCAACGGGGGAACTTTCTTTTCAATTGCTCCTGTCTACTAATGGCTTGCCCTTGGGATTGTCGTTGTTCCACCTCTAGAGCTTGTGCCTGCCGTGTCGGATCCTGCAAAAGATCTTGAAATATTGGCATTTTATTACGGTTATAAAATGGTTTTATCTGGTCTACGTTTGCGGTGCAGGTTTCATCATTCCTGGCTTTTAACACCACTAAGCCTGAGTTACTTTTTCTATGACATATGGTCCTTCAAATCGTGGATAAAATTTGGCAGTTTTATCTTCTGGTGCTGAAGAAAGTTAATGCTTAATTTTTAACACTTCATCTCCTACTTTATAAGTTACTCCCCGTCGTTTCATATCATAATAAAGCTTCTGTTTTCTCCGTGCTACTTCAGTGTTCTTTTTTGCTTCTTTAATTTATTTTTCTATATTGCCCATTTTAAATTCTGGGGCTCTTTGTTGAACATAAAATAATTTATCTAACGGCGTTATAATCTTTCTGCCTAAAAATAACTCAGCAGGAGTTTTGCCCGTCGTATCATGTTTTGCGGTCCTAAGGGCGAAACCTAATTCATTGACATGGTTAACCCAGCTTTTATGAAAATTTTTAACATAACTACGGACAATTTTCATTATATTTCTATTGACCCGTTCCGCTATATTTGATTGCGGCCGATACGGGACCATTTTTAAATGACGTATGCCCAGTTTTTGGCACATGTCTTCAAATATATTACTTACAAATTGAGGACCATTATCCGATATTACTTTTAGGGGCGCCCCGTATTTTAAAATATATTTATTTAAAATAGAATCAGTAACTAATTTCGAGGAGGCTCGTTTTAAGGGAACAATTTCGATCCACTTACTAAAATGATCAACCATAACAAGGAGATAGCCACTTTTATTTAACTGACTTTTTGGGAAAGGGCCCAATAAATCGATGTCAATTATTTCATTTGGAAATTCCGATTTAATACTATTTAGAAACCCGGCCGGGCGTAAATTAATATAATTAACTGCTTGACATGTTGGGCAGGACTGGACATACGCCCTTGTTAACTTTTGCAGCTCAGGAAAATAAACTGCTTCGCGTACGCGTTGGATGGTTTTTTGAATACCAGCATGAGAAGCTAAAGGGGAGTCGTGTAACTCCTGCAGTATATTTAATCTAAGACTAGCTGGGATAACAGGTCGAAATTCGTTGTTGGAATTCGTAGTTTTTGTATAAAATAATAGACCATCTATTAGTTCGTAATGGGCCGCCCTATTTCTTATCGCCACAATATATTGGTGGCTAAAATTTTCAGGATCCTTTAAATAATCATAAATATTTTTAAATTCAGGATCCTTACTCAGTTCGGTTATCACAGTTTCTCGGGAATGTAACTTACATGCTGTGAGCATTGCCACCTTTACACTATTACCTTCTTCATCTATTTTTATTCTGGATAGGGCATCTGCTACGATATTTTCCTTTCCGGGGCGTGTGCTTAATTACCAGATTATACTCTTGTAACTTTAGTGCCCATTTTATTAACCTTGGGGATAAGTTTTTCCCTGAGTACAATCTAGTTCCCGCCGCATGATCAGAATACAATGTTATTGGACCTTTCCAAAATAGACTCGGAACTTTTGCACTGTTAACAGAACTGCAAGTGCCTCTCTCTCAGTCGCGGAATAATTTCTTTGTGTTTGATTTAAAGTTCTACTAAAAAATGCCACGGGCGGCTGATTTTGCGAAAGTACCGCTCCTAGCGCATAATCCGAAGCATCCACTGAAATTTCTAAATTCTCATCGTTTTCAGGAAATTTCAAAACAGGGGCTTGCGTTAATGCTTGCTTTAATTTTTCGAAAGCACTATTGGCTTCGGCCGTCCACGAGAATCTTACCTTTTTCCTTTTTAATTTTAACAATGGTTCAACAACAGCTGCAAAATCTTTTATAAAACTCTAACTTCAATCTTTGGAAGAGTCAAATTTTTCACAATAACTGTATTTAACTTGAAGAAAGAGGGCTTTTCTTGGCCTTCGGATTTCCGCACCCTCCCGTCAGCAGAAATCCGTTTTAGTTTAAATTTTCTTTCTTCCTTTCCATGCCTTCCTTGTTTTTCCGCTGGCCTTCAGACTTTTTTTCTGGCTTACTATTGAACTGTCGACATTCGCCGGTTGTTTTTGGATACTCAGGTTTCCTTGCCCTCTGATTCGATTTGCTTCCGTAGCCGTGTTCTTGCCTTTGCTGTGGGCTTGGCGCACCAAATTGGCTTCGTTGCTCATACTGGCGTCTTCATTCGATGTCCGCCGTTCTTCTACTTTCAAACTGGATTGTTAGCTCAAATAACTTTTCCAGTGTAGTCGGATTCCTTAATTAAATAAAGTCTTGTACTTGGGGAACTAAACTCGGCAAAATCACTTGGATTATCTCAGGATCCGGACGGTTTCCATACAAGAGTTTAAAGACGTGAATTTTTCTTAAAATAAAGGTGGAAAGATTTTCGATTCGTTGCTGGTATATGCTGAAGAGTTCCGTTTCTAAACTTGCACGATCTCTTACGACAGGGAAGGCTTTTACTAAGGCAGTCTTAAAATTTTCGTAAGTATAGGTGGGACTTCCCGCTTGACCCAAGAGGCTTCTGCCTATACATTTGAACCAATTAAGCGCTTGGCCCCTCAAAGCGCTGGTAGCTAAGGTGACTTTACGGAACTCATGGACTGGATACAGCATGATGTGGTCATCCAATTTTCCCAAAAAACTGGTTACCGGTGAGTTTCCATTAAATGTTGCTTCTGGTTTCATCGATGTGCGCATGGTCTGTACGATGTACCCAAATCCTTCCAGGGCGGCAGCTGGCATTTCTGGATTCTGAGCCGCTTCTGCAGGCACCACAGGTTCTTCTTGAAACTCGGCCATGGTTATTCTTCTTCGTCGGGCGCCACTATCAGGACTTGTATTCCTCTTTACTCGCTTTGGAAACATGAACTATCCTGACTCGGAACAGGGAGCTTACTCAAGCTATGTTTACTAAATTACGTGATTCAAATCTTATTTATTGCAACAACTTAAACTGTTATGACACTTTCAATTGCACAAGAGGCCCTTGCTTTTACAACTGCATTTATTTGCGGAACACTTCCTTTTGCAATAACAGTGTGTACATATACTCCTCTCTTTTCAATCTACACCAGAGCATATCTGTGATTGTCGACATACACCAGTGAGGGTCCGAATGTAGAAGAATGTAATGCAATATTCGATCTTTCACCGACGTATGTGGTGAATGTTAACATTCTCCGGTGAAAGTCGACATTCTTTAATTTCGGTCTTTCAAGGTAACATATTTTTATACGATTATATACATACATACATACATATATATATATATATATAATATATATAACACTTTCAATTGCGCAATAGGCCCTTGCATTTACAATTGCATTTATTTGTGGAACACTTCCTTTTGCAATAACAGTGTGTACATATACTCTTCTGTTTTCAATCTACCGAAAGTCGACATTCTCCAATTTCGGTCTTTCACAGTAACATATGTTTATACGATTATATATATATATATATAATATCTAACACTTTCAATTGCACAAGAGGCCCTTGCTTTTACAACTGCATTTATTTGTGGAACACTTCCTTTTGCAATAACAGTGTGTACATATACTCCGCTCTTTTCAATCTACACCAGAGCATGTCTGTGATTATCGACATACACCGGTGAGGGTCCGAATGTAGAAGAATGTAATGCAATATTTGATCTTTCACCGACGTATTTGGTGAATGTTGACATTCTCCGGTGAATGTCGATATTCTCCAATTTCGGTCTTTCACGGTAACATATGTTTATAAGATTATATATATATATATATTGTTTATATATATATATATATATATATAATCGTTTATTGCAATGCATTGTCGGAAACGCTTTCCTGGCCCATAGTGACGAGAGACAACACAAGAAATATAGGGTACGAACATTGTAAAGATATTTGTTTATTTTCCTTAGCGCAGCAGAAACCAAGGAATAAGAACAAAAGCAGGGGATCGCCATCAAAGAAAGTATTCGAAAGTTCCTTCGGAACGTATCCTAAACATGGGTTTGGTAGGGATAGTCCAGTGCATTGTTCAGCAAGATCACGAGACCTAACTTGCATTATCAGTTCGTCTCGGGGTACTTCAACACATAAGTGCACGAAACCCCAGTTAGAAGTCCAACAGGAACTTGTGGCACATATTGTGGCAGGTGCTGGGAAAGTCCTGGGGATGCACGGTATTTTCCAGAACATCTCATGTTCGATGTGCGAGAGATGGAATACCTGTAACAGGGTGCAGGTCGTAATTTCGAACACCTTTTTTGAGGTCCATAAGTATCTAATTTTGTTCCTACTTTTTAATTTATCTTGTGCTAAGCATAACTGGTGTCCGATCTTTCGTGTGTTTTGTGTTGTTTGCACCGGCCAGGAAAGTGTTTTCGGCCATGTTTTGCCATTTAATTTTTCGTCATCGTAGTCTCTCTCACATATGTGTATATCTACTTATGACTCAAGTGTTGCTACTATATGATGACATTTACAAACACGGTGTTTAAAATGCTACATATTCCCATCCGAAAATATCTTTTTCTTTTCCTCTTGTCCTTCAAATAAGATATATGTGTCCTTCATTGCAAAATTACCTGGAACTTTAATTTTTCTTTTTTCGAGGACAATGGAGAACATATTCCATTATAGGCAGCTGTCAATATTCAAACATCAAATTGTAAAAGCCATTAAAGTGTGGCCGAGATGATCAGAAGGGCTAAATTCGCATAAGGATTTAGGAAATAAATTTTGAAAGATTTTGTAAATTTTCCTTCAATAAATTTAATGCAACAGGAAAAAGAAATTACAGGGAACAATAAATATAGGAGAAAACAGGTATATCTTTTCCTAATTTACTTTGATTTGATTGATTTCTTTCTTTCTTCCTGTATAAATAATTAAACTTTAAGAATGCAACTGAAGAATGAGAATAAAAGTTTCAATTGAAAACAAATGGTGGCAAAAATCCTAGTGCGGCTCTGCTGGACTACGAAAAAGACCAGTAATATGATCCGAATTTGGAATAACGAGAGAAAATTTGAAATCTGTGCAGCCAGCGATGCAAAGAGACTCGTTAAAATACAGGTTTTGCTGATTCAGAAAGAACGTTACGTGTATATCTTCTAAAATGCTTTTTCCATCCTTTGTTTGTAGTTGTTTCCCTTTTCATTTCAGTTTCCTTTTTTCCTCCTATTTTGCAATTTTCGTCATTGTTTCCCTCTGTTTTTAAGCCACCTGTTTATTATTTCTGTTATTATTATTGCAACTTATGTAAAAATTAAGTAAGGAAAAGTAAGGCACTGAAACTTTGCAAATTATTACGCTCTACGTGAGATTCATGGAGGCCGCTTATTGCATACAAATAACGCAAAGTACTTTAACTTATCTGCTTGGCTTTAGGTCAGAACAACGAAAACAACAAATTCACCCTTTGTAGAAAACAATTCTGCCAGGCAATAATCTACGGGGAGTTTTTTCCCTATGAAACTGAGCCAAAAGTGTTATATAGTATCTAAATATGGAAGTGTTGTACATGTTAAACGTGATCGTCATTGCATTACCTTCACTATTTTACTACTGAAATAAAGATATACCGATTTTTTTGTAGATTGGAAAATCCTAATTGTGATCATGAAAAGGAGCAAAAACTGGAAAACGAGAAAGAACTGGAAAACGAGAAGGAACTGGAAAAGAAGCGAGAACCGGAAAAGATGCAAAAACTGGAAAAGAATCAAAAACTGAATAAAAAGGAAGAACAGGAAAAGAAGGAGAAACTGGAAAAGAAGCAAGAACTCAAAAACAAGAGAAAACTGGAATTGACACAAAAACTAGAAAAGAAGCAAGAACTGAAAAAGACACAAAAGCTGGAAAAGATACAAAAACTACAAAAGAAGCAAGAACAGGAAAAGATACAAGAATTAGAACAGAAGCAAGAACTGAAAAAGAAGCAAAAATTGGAAAAGAAGGAAGAACTGAAAAACAAACAAAAACTGGAAAAGCAACAGAAACTAGAAAAGAAGAAAGAACTGGAAAAGAAGCAATTACTGGAATGGATTCAAAAACTAGAAAAGAAAGAAGAACTGAAAAAGAAGAAAATACGGGAAAGAATACAAAAACTAGAAAAGAAAGAAGAACTGAAAATGGAGAAACATATTGAAGAGATGCTAAAACAAGCACACAAAAATGAACTGGAAAGGCAAAAGTTGAGGGAAAAATTGCAAAAACCAAAAAAGAGAGACCTGAAAATGAAGAAGGAACTGGAAAAAATGCAAAAACTGGAAAAGAAGCAAGAGCCGGAAAAGATGCCAGAAATGGAAAATATAGAGGAGTCTGAAAAGACGCAATACCTGGAAAAGAAGCAAAAAACGGGAAAGATTCCAAATCTGAAAGACAAGCTGGAACCGGAAAAGAACTGTCAAACCCGAAAAGGAAACCGGTTGAACTGCGAAAAGAGCCAGAACTGGATTCCGACTGTAGAACGATTGATTTAATGACCAAACGAAGCAAGACCCGGAAAAGAAAAATAGAACAAATAAATCATATACCTGCTTCATTTTACCAAAATTTATTATCAACAACATTTTTATTATCAAGAACTTTATGGTATTCTTAGTATATGGACGGCATTTGATAATATTTTGCTCGGTAAGTGTAACTACTGATATATTATTAGCTAGTAATTAGTGATGCTAACTTAAAGATACCAGTATTATTTTAGTAGCAACTAAGTACACTCTTTCGTAGTTCAGATCTATGTTTTCAGTGCCTTTCATAGCTGCGAGGTCTTCCGGTTTTACCTGGAAAGTCACAGTTTATTGACTTTTTTAACACATAGCTTTACACATGACAATATTTTTCAACAATAAATTTAAGTTGTGCTACTGGCTTTAAATTGTGCAAATAAATATTGCACGGCATATCTTTCATAACTGAACTCATGAAATTAATTTATACAAATTTCATTTTAAAATTTGTTTGACCCTGAGCTGTCTTATCCAACTGCAGATATTCATAGAACTTTATATCAAGGTTCAAAGAAACGTTCAAAAAGGAATGTTTATCCACTTTTAATTATGTGTTAATCAGCATGATTTGCATTACTAAGATTGTAATTCTAAACAAATTAAAAGCTGTTGTAGTATGTACATTAGCTTTTCATTTGCTTTCACCTTGTTTAAATTCAGTTTGACATACCACAGTTTCCGTCTCTACTCAGGATTTTTTCAGTGTAAAAATTCAAGATTACAAATTGAAATGAGCGAAAGAAATAACTTTTAAAATGTGTGTATACATTACATCAGAATTATAATATAATTAGATAAATAAACTGAATAATATGTTATAATGCGAATTTATATCAATTTCGATTTCTTTCAAAATGGAGATTCCTTCGCACCTCACAAATCTCACAGAAACTCTCGGTTTGTGATTCGTGAGCTTTAGTTTTTTATATTTGAAATTTGGCAGCAATATGATTCACTGTTACGATGCAAATTCTTGCTCACAAATTGGTTATCTAACTAGAAAATGGTATAATTAAAATAAAATGAATATTATTAGATGGAAATGTTGGTTTCCTTTGCGTTTATCTGAATGGTATCGTATATATCAACCTGTTGGAGACGTTTTTTTCCCACACATCGAATAGAGACACATAGTCACATAATACAAATAATATGAATACAAGAATATAGTGTAAGATGAAGCTCTACCACATTTCTCTATTACTTAAGACTGCGAAAGATTTGTTAAAGCATTACAGGATCATACTCTGATGGATCTCGCCGTTCTGTTTCATTTTCTGCCCTCGAAAACACATTATCTTAGTACAATAGATTACTTTTGAAGGAATGGATTATTTGAAAACATTGTAACTGTAAGAATTATTCTCTGACGTTATTACTGAAAAAGCGGTTGAGAGCATAATCTTTGGCTATGCGCTTTAAGCTGTATTAAAACCATTTTGAAATGTAAGGCCTACAAACTGAAACATAACTTTATCTTTTTTCTGTACTATTCATTAGAGTTATATACATTCCCATCAATAGATACTGAATGGCTAAATATTCTGCTTACCCAAATCAGTTATTTTTTTCCTCTCTTCTTTTTCTTAATTTTAATTAGTCCGGAAAGTAAAGGTATAGAGAATTTCACTTCTTCATTAGAAATCTGATTTAGAATTTTGTTTTCGGAGATAAAAGTTTGAATTCTCTATCCCTTTTCTAAACACAAAGATTGAAAAACGTAACATCGAAATTTTGAAAACATTTATACACTAATAGAAGGAAAAAAAAACAGAATATAATGCTTCAGCAAGCATGTAAATATCTCTATCACTTAAGTTTCAGCTATGTTTGTTATAGTATATTCAGGCGTATAAGGCGCACTTTTAAAAGAAAATGCAAGATGGAAATTTATGGGTACGCGCTGTACGCCAGCTATAAAAATGTTATGTTTAAAAATATGGAAAAAGTTATTAGAATTAGATAAAATTAGATTTCTGCGTGTAATTAAATGCTTTTTATTTAAGAGAAATAACATAGTTTATGTATTTAAAAATTTTCGTTATCGGATTCTGTTTCATTTTCACCTTCACCTCTGATCCATACTTGCATAGACAGATCCAAGGTCCTCATATACGTCTCAAGCTATAACTTCAAGCACATCATCGAATTCTGTTTCAGTTTTGCCGTTACTTTTACTCTGATCCACACATAAATAATCATCTTTCGTTGCATCTAGACCGTCAGATATACCATATAAATTAAACGGGTTTAATTTTATTCCGTGATTTTATTATCTACTGACACACTATTTATGGACTGGCATGACGTATTTGGTCTCCATTTGTATATGTTTTTTTCACCTTCACTTTTGTTCGAGTATTCCACTAACGTTTAAAATATTCTATCGATGATTTATTGACATATATGTCTAATATCTGAACTAATGGCAATAATCCGCCTGGATAAACTGTCATATCTGTATAACACTCTTTCAACAACATATTTGTGTTATCCGTTAGATGGAGGCTGAGCATGTTCCCAAAGTATTAGACCTTCTTGATTATCTGAGGCAAAAGGAAGCTTTTGCCAAATATTTCTTATCCACAGTTTCACAACATTTTTCTCCGCCGATCATTTCTCGTGAATACGGATGAAAACACTTTCGGGAAACTGCACTTCAGCAAAGTCTTTCTTTTCAAGATATCGATGAGCTTTTAATTTCGCACGGTCGGCTAAGCAGGAGATCAGTACGGTGAGGTGAGATTTCTCGTTGGCCTATTGATTTTATGTTAACCGTTATTTTTCTTTCATATCATTGTTTCTTTATCTCCTACTATATCAAAACTACAGGAATGACATCCATATTTGCAACACGTGATAGTAAATAAATTTTTACATATTTTTAAAAGCTCATCAAAGTTTTATCTCTATATTTTCGAAGCCTTTGAAAAAATTTTATCTCTTTTTCTCGGAGAACTGAATTATTCCGTGAAGTAAACCGAATACACAACCTCAGTTTGCTTTAGAGTTTTCACTTCCATTTGCACACCATGTTTTCTATTTTTAAGGCAAAGAAACGTACGCTGTTTCTTGTTACAATTAACCCATTCTAGTGATGATGGGGATTTTCTACAATGCAGTTTCCAACACTTTCGCCGACGGTAAGCTATTTCATTACTTCTTTATGCAATACACATTTATTCTTTGGCGCAATAATCATTGTAAAATTTCATGCCTCTTCCACTCGTGTACGAAGCATTCACGAAAACCAACCTGCATGATTTCCATTTTCTTTCGCAAACTGAATGACTTAACATTTGAAACTTGCATTGTGTTTGTTTCGTTCGGCGAAAGCCATAACTACTGCTGAAGAAAGCACTGGATGAACTACACTTCACTAAAATCAAATGTGATATCGTTAAGTCTTTGATGTTGACATCTGAACCACAACTTCAAATGACTACAGAAAGAAGAAACATGACTCCTAATTCCGCAAATTCACTTTGGTCGAAAGTGCACTCTTATCCAAATTATGTTCCTTATTTCTCGAAGTCCTAGAATAACAATCTCTTCCACATCCAGAATGAATACAAATCACCTCCTACCTTGCAGAAATATTTTCCCCGATAATCAATTCTCCTGCGCAGCACCTTATCGCTTGCCAAACTGCAATGTTTCCGCAATTGACATATTTGCTCGTGTTTTATAAGGTATGAAATAATCAAGAAGAGCTGTTGCGGGATATGATGTTTTTGGTATTGCCAAACCGCCATGTGTATTTTATTGCTTTCTTTATTTACTAAAGATCTGATGCATTGTAATTAAGCGATATAAGAACTTGATTTATATGCGATTACGTTTTCTTATACAAAATGTTCCAACAATGTGCTTATGCGTTATAATTTCATTTATTCAAAACTCAGTCTAGTTATATTTATAAAATTTTCAATAGCAAACGAATGTTTTAAGAAAACAGTTTAAACGTTTTGGGTCAAGATACTTTTCATAAAAAGTCTAAACCAAGAATTATTTATATGAGAAATTTTATGTAAAAACAAATGGCGCACATTTTTACGTTTGAAATTTACTGGCATATTCCATGACCAATTTAGTAAGAGATTTCAGGTTTTTACCAGCTATAGGAAGTCAAGGATTTCTAGAATAATTTAGAAAGTCAAGGACGAGTTCTGTCTATTGTTAATTGGTATTTTCATTTCCAAAACAGAACGTTGAAAATTAAATTTCGAGAGAAGTCTTTTTAATTTTTTTGGCACGCTGCATAATGAGTTCATTTCAAAAAAGCTGAAAATAAAAGTATCAGTTTTCTACATTTTACTAATTATTCTTTCCTTCAATACCTAGACTTCATTTCGGAAACTTTCCTTTTGGTTATAAGAAATAAATCACAAAACAATTGACTGATGTCAATCGAAATCAGACGGAGATACTTATGTTCAAAATTATTTCATAACGAGTGCAAACTTTTTCCTCATAAAATTATGAGTGTCGGAGAAACATATGAAGAGCTAGGCTTCGTAATTTTTACAAAACAAATGACTTTAAATTTAAAAGTACCAAAGCGCAAACATTTACGTTTTTCAAAACACATTTGTACTTGCAAGTCAATGCCTACCACAAACGACCAAGATCCGGTCTGAACTTTTGCAGACAGTGCACAGACATGCGTTTCGAGTACCTTTCATTTTGGTTATTTGCGTATGCCATATAACCTTCTCAAATATTCTCATGCTTGTGACTAAGAATTGAATTATCATTTTAACTGATATTTTTATGTGACGTGTAACAATAATTTTGTTTATTTTTCAGGAAGAAGATTCAGGCCCCCTTTGCGCATACCGACTGTAATTTGAATAGCCAGTTTACAATAACAAACTTAATAGTAACCGACCGTCATAGAAAGACGCCCGAGGCTTAAAGGAACGCGAATCTCTATCAAAGTTGCAACTTGTGTAAATGCAATTTTGACTTTTAAATTCTTTTATTTTCCCTTTCTCGTGTCAAAAATGTTTTTCTCTTCAATATTTAGTTTAATAACGTGAAACTTTAATTTAAATTTTTCTTTTCGCAATTTTTACTTTAAAAAGATTTTAAGTTCTTTCATTTTACAAAAGTAATACAGATTTTAAAAACTATAAATATTTCCTTTTGGTTTTTTATTTTAAAAAATTGCTTTTAAATGCTCACTTTATTTATTTTACAGAAATATTATATACTCTTAAAGCTAAACATATTTCTATTTCGTATTTCGATAAATGCCATTTTTTAAAAATATTTTACTCCTTTTTATTAAGGGGTGTTGGAAACCCTATAGCAACAATGTTGAATTGGCCATTTTTGGATTACCTTTTCTGAAAATCAGCTGTTCTTACAGGTTTGAAGGTTTTTACGTAATTAAAGTACATCTATCACCTCGCGCTCTTTCAAGCACGAGGCAGCATCGACTATGCACTCGCCATAGTAGGAAAAAAATCTCTCTTTGAAATTTTATCCTCTAATTTATTACACATAACGGTACACAATATACAATAAAACAAATATCACTAGTATAGTATACATTTAATTATATACATAATATAATATTGTTATTTCA
This sequence comes from Stegodyphus dumicola, assembly GCF_044657685.1. Taxonomy (NCBI): domain Eukaryota; kingdom Metazoa; phylum Arthropoda; class Arachnida; order Araneae; family Eresidae; genus Stegodyphus; species Stegodyphus dumicola. The sequence continues at coordinate 9,797,314 of NC_140772.1, read as the reverse complement.
ATCCATTTCATCGAGAGTCGCGATCAAACTTTTAACTTTTGTTTTTAAACTCTGCAAAATAATTTTCCCTTCTTCAGATATTTTATAGAGATTAAGAATCACTTCAGCATGATGTAAAAAGAACAGCCATTTCTCAGCTTTCGATGGTGGGTCAAACATAACTCTTTTATTATTTTCAAATGTTTCAATAATCGTTTCCCTTGCTCTAAGAATCTCTAAGAATCTCCTATATCTTGATAAAAATAAGAACCTTAATTTCTCATTTCCATATAAAATATACTTCCTCGGTGTCTACTGGCTTTAACGCCTGACATTCGAATCATGTTATTAACAGACATAAAAACAATTATAATTTTCTAAGTTCATATGGTTAATATATAAATTAAGAAGGACTTACTTTTGATCCCGATAGTGAAAATATCGAACGAAGAGCACAACTTGACGCTGTTAACTTTAATCATGAGCACACTGCAGTGGCACGTAACTTGACATGATTACAACACGGTAATTCACATTACCCCTGATTTAACTTTTCACGATTTCACTAGGATGATGAACACTGATGATCCCATTTTACCACTCACTGGCTGTTAACTTTTTAGCACATCACGCTTTCACAAATCGGATGAATTTATTCGAACACATGGCCCTAAACGCGCCATTTTCTTTCGTCATAAAAATCTTCTCTCATCGTAGATCCATTCGTGAACTATCACCGAATTTCATTTTATAACTTTCAGTAACTTTTTACAACCATATTTATTTATTATTTTCACTATTTAGTGATTTTGTTTTTCACAATCTTATCCTATCGACTGCGCCGATTTGCACCTCGCGCCGTTTCAACTCCGAGGCGGGTTCGGTCATTTCTCATGCACTCGCTATAATAGGAAAATAATCTCCATCAGCTTTGAAATTTTATCCACTAATTTATTAAACAATACACAATAAAACAAATACCACTACTATACATTTAGCTTAAGTTATCTCTTTGCACACGGCATGACTGCCGGTCCAACCGCAAAAGTCACAAGTCTCGTATTCTTCCCACCAGCTTGCCCCCACTCTGTTTTCCGGCGTAACTACGTCCCTTCCTTTAACCGTCTTTCGCCCCTCGCGGATAAAATGTTCTGGAAACGTCTTTCGCTAAGGGAAGGAACATCACAATACCTAGCTGAATATCCTGAAACGAGCTTTTTTATCATTTTAAATTTTAGAGTATTTTACAGTATATTTTGTTACGCATAGTAAAATTTAGCACTGATTATAATCAAAAGCTCATTTCGGCAAATATTTGGAAGCGTAGTAAATAAGGTATAAAAATTTCAGATACCTGTGAGCAGTAGTTCTTGAGAACAGGTACTACATCGAGTATAAAAAATAACGTTCGGGGGAAAAACGCGATTTTATGTAAAAATTCTCAATTATCAAAGTATTCAATGACAAATTAAAGCTAGATTTTGTACAGTCCTAATTTTCATAGAGATTAAAGAACGGTGTTTTAAGAAAGCTAAAATTGTAGAGAATTTGAAAATGCAAATATCAGAAATCCTCATTTTATGAAATGTTTTGGCTTTCAACACCCCTTCAACTATTCTATTCTTTAAAGTCTTTTCTCTTTTTTTATATTCTGGTAAAACTTGATATATAAATTTAATTCTTTGTCTTTTAATTTTTAATTTTATATCTCTGGTCGCATTTCTCTTTAACGATTAACATTTTGCATTTGGCTTATTATTATTATATTAAAATTATGCGAAATGAACAAACAGTAAATAATGAGATGCTCAATTAAAAACAAATACAGATTTAATGATAAAAGGGAAATTTTTAATGTCATTACAAACAAGATTTCAAGGGGTTCAAGAGGCCGTTGCCTAAAAAAAAAAGAAAACAATTCGTCGTTTCCGGAAGAAATGAAACTTTAAAAAATATTTTCGTTGTCACAAAAATCAAACTTTTTGAAACATTACGTTATTCAAACTCTTACGTCACTTCCGAGTGTCACGTTATCTAAGATGGCATAGTCACCAAGCCTCTGGCATCTCCTGAGGGCGGTTGGTTACTACACCTGTACCAACGATAGTGAACTTCCGGTGATATCCTTCTGTCTGTACCTGAATGAAACTGGCTCTATTTGACGGCACACTAGCGAAACACTAAAAAGTCATGATTTAAACGACGATGATTTGAATAATTTAACTGGAATTTTGAGGACGACAATTTAGATTAACTGCTGATGATTTTTTATTTAGGTGATAGTGAGTATATGGTTTAGTGATGAAGAGTATGAATAATTGAGTAGGATGATAATAAAACTTTAGGTGATCGGGCTTTGTATCTAGGTGAAGTTCTTTTATTCTGACGACGACTTCAATGATGATGATGAAGATGATACATAGGATGGTTTAGAATGACTGATGTGATTTGGGTGATGATGGTTTATCTTATTCTGACGATGATCATGGTGACGCGATATACATGATGGTTAAAATGACGATGTGTATTAAGTGATAATAAATATTTAGATGAATTTGATGGTGACATAGTTTTGACTGATGACGATTTTATACATGATGTGAGAGTGATTTATATAATAATTTAGAGGAGTTAGACAATGAAGACGATGATTAAATGAGGATGAAGAAAATGATGATTTGGTTGATATTGCTTTCTATTTAGATGATCTGGAAGATTATGATTTATCTATCTCGACGATGATAATGGTGATGATGACATATACGACGGTTTAAACTGAAGGTATGATTTCGATGATGATGATTATTTAAATGATGGTTTTGAATTATCTGGTGATAATTTTATAATTTCTTTCTTGGTTATTCAGAGAACAATTTTGATGGTGAATTAGAAGGTTGAGGTGATGAAGACGATGATCAAATGAGAATCATATTGTTGATGGTGGTGATTTAGATGATACTGCTTTTTATTTAGTTGATTTGAGCTATGATGATTTATCTTAATTTGGCGATATTTTCAATGACGATGATGATGATAATATATATATGATGGTTTAACATGAAGATGTGTTTTGGGTATTTATGCTTAGTTAGATGTCTTAGATTAGCAGATGAAGTTGATTGGATTTAGAAGGAAATTTATATAGATGATGATTTTAATGAGTTAGATATTGATTTAGATGAAGGTATATTCATTTGATAATGATTATTTAAACAATAAGAGGGTCGTCCGAAAAATTACTTTGCCGTAAACCATAAAAAACAAAAATAATAAAAAAATATTACCTGGAAAAACTTATTGCAAAAGATACAGCTATATTTCTGCTACTTCTCAGCATAAGAAACATCGGAACTATACCAATTGTCATAGCGTCGGTTAGCTATTTCCATTAGAGTGTCATAGAAGTCTGTCGCCTGGGAAGAAAGGCATCAAATCACATTTGTCTGCAACATTTCACCTGTAGGAAAGTGTGCCCAGACAAGAACGTCTTCAGGTGCAATAACACGTGGAAGTATTTAACAGCAAGATCGGAGCCACAGAATGGATGGTCAGACATCTCCCAGCGAAACGTCTGCAACATATATTTTGTGGAATTCCCCGTATGCGTCCGATGTTGTTGTAGAACACCACAACACCAGCACTGAGCATCCCAAACCATTTGTTCTGAATGGCTCTTCAGATGTTCTCTAGTAAAGCGCAATAAAGATCAGCTTTCACCAGAGCACCACTCGCCAATACGTCAATGAGCAGAATGCCTTTACTATCCCAGAATACCGTGGACTTCAATTTCCGTGCATAGACTGAGGATCGTCCGGCGCGTGGATCCCTGTGACGCCAATCAATCGTGAGTTGCTGTTTTCTGTGGTGAAGTGAGCTACCCACATCTCATCACCTGTAACGATTCTGTTAAATTGCGTTCAATAAACTGATTTATGTATCTGCTGCCTCTAGTTCTTTGTGTTTAAGTTTTGAGTATTCGAAATGGAACTCAAATACAATCAATCATATATATATAGATTACATATCAATTCATATATTTGAATTAAATATATATTTACTTACCGGCCCGAAACTTTCTTAACACGTTGAGCGCGGCGCCGGTCTCTGGGGACCGTCAGTGAACTTTCCTTGTGGCCGGCGTCGGTCCCTGGGAACCGACACTGGAATTTTCGTTTGCCTGGCGTCGTTCCACGGAACCGACAGTATAAGTTAAAAAATAAATATAGTCTCAATGAAATGTGATCAAATTTAGCATTAATGAAATGTATTGAAACATTCTAAACAAAAATACGGCTTAGCATTAAGGCTTAGTTCGCTGCCGGCTGAACGGAAAGGACAGCAATTTCGGCGCCGAACTCAGCGTGTTAATTAGACAGCTACCGCTCGGTCCTAAAAACGCACAGCAGTTTGGTTTAAATAACCATTGATAACACTATTCTATAACGTTCTTTCTATAACGTTCTATAACGTTTTCTTCTATAACGTTCTTTGTACGTTAAAGTACATATAGCACAAGAGTGTGCAAGGAAACTGACATATAACAAATTTATTTAATATTTTTCATATAATAAGGATAATTTCAAACTGTAAACATAATTCTAAAAATCCATGACATTATCGAATTGAGACCTGTTTCGATGTCAGATATATCTCGTAATGAAATCTGAAATTTTTTGAAATTTAACAACTAATTTTTCGAGGTATTTGACAGTCCAATCTATATAAGTTTCATTTATTTGTTTAAATGTTCAAAAAGTGTTATCACAGATTTTCATAAAAAAGGGTGTGAGAGATAAATGATAAAATTGATAGATAGAAATGGCGGGAATATTATGCATTTGTTCAGAAACATAAACGTAGTATTTGTGAGATTTCTCGCACAGCCAAGTTATAATTGTTTTGTTAAATTCTTTTTTTTTTTCATATTTAATTCTTTTAAATTAATTTCTCAAAGTTTGTCATAATTTATGTGACTCAACTAGGTACGAAAAATTGATTCGGAATGTAAAAGAAATATATGTATTCTGTAACATTATTTTTTGTAAAGTTTAATTTTTTTTTAATTAACAAGGTCTGTAACCAATGTTTGCACTTATTTAATGCACGGAGTTCCAAGCAATTTCACTCATCATCCTACAAGCTGCAATAAACACAAAAACACTACTCTGAAAATGAAATATTCTAACAAGGATTGTAAAGCCAAAGGCATATAATTAGTCTCCTCTGTATGCTCAGATCATTCAATATGATTTCTCTCACAGCTTATAGATTTTCAGATGAGTTACTCACGTTCGTTTTTAATGGTAATCAAAATAATGTAAAACTGCAATTAAAAAGATTAAAATTTCGACAAATTGACTAAATGAAAAATATATTCGCTGGTCGCTTAAAATTGCTTCAACGGTACCTAGTTCCAAATTGCAAGACGGCTATTCCACACACGGATAATCGAGAATTAGTATAACATTCTACAGCAAAATAATGCAAATTCCTGGTTTTTTTCATATAATGCATTCATGCTGTCAGATTTCTTATGTCTAATCTTATAATATTATTGTAAAATTACTGCCGGTAGAAATCATTCCTTGAAAATGAAGGCCCCTTGCCACCTTCTTAATGCCTAATTTCAAATGGATAATTCAAACGTGGCCAAAGGAGAAATATTAAAATTTTCAAAAATTCGTGTTTACGGTTTTTTAATACCTAGATTTACCACTATTAACTAATATTATGATATAATAATATATTAATAATTAGTCAAATGAAATTTATGTGGCTTCGTGTCAACCACTTGGTGTTTTTAACGCTGTGTTTGAGCAAAATCAGAATATTGTTTATTAAGCTATAATAAACATCCTACAGTAACATTTAGTTATTGTACATTGTTTTTTATCAGCACTTACGAGCTGAAGTTTCGTCTTATTAAACTATCCATATTGGTGTTTTTCATGCTCCTATATTGTTTTTGTATATAAATAATGGAAATTACAATTGGGATGATCAGTTCCATAAAACTTTCAGTATTCTGCAATCCTAACCACATGACCAATGGTGCCCCAAACATACAAGAAACAAACAGGTATTTACAAGTAGGAATGATTTTCGAAACGTTTGCTTGAACAAAACTCAAAACAAAATAAAACAAAAGGGTCGAATCAAAATGTTAATGTTTCATAAAAATGTGCAGGATAATGTTAGATGTAAAGCTTGTTTTCGTTTCCCTGGCAGACGTACTAGGAAGTTTCATAAATGAAAGTTTTCTCTTTTGGTGGGATAGTGGCTGTGACCTATACATCGAGCATTCATTGCTGGACAGTACGTGTATAATTACAGATAGATAGATATAAGTAATTAATAGAGTATTTGACATATATAAACTCATCATTCAGATCTTCGAAAGTGTTCAAATAGTAAAAACACGATACCGTATGCTTTCACCACTTCACTTATGATGTATACTATGCCCATATGAGGTACTTCTCCCTGTTAGAGTTAACTAAATCTTAGCTATTGAAATATAGCATTTTCAAATTCTTTCCATTTGAATTTAACATGAATAATTTTACTCTGATCTCTCTCGTTCTTTTCTGTTTGTTTCTTACTTCTAGCCATTTATATCCAGTTCTATATCTTCTACTTGTGCCTCTGATATTTAATGTAACGGCATTTTGCTTTAGAGTACATAGATTTAAAATAATTGAAAATTACATTCCTATTTTCAAAATACTTTTATTAATATTTCAAGGTAAACATTTTGATATTCGTCAAATGGAACTCGAACCTAAAATTTAATTTTTATTAAATCTTTAATCTATTTCCAGCACTATGCATAAAAACGCCCTTTCTTGTTAAAATAACGAAACTGATTTCAGGTTTACTAGTAACGAATCAAATTGCAAATTGCTTAGATGACATTTTTCAGCTCTCAGAATACATTCCATTTAACTATGCAGTAAATCGAATGATTGTTTGCAGTTAACAATATGTAAAAAGCTGTTTGGGCCCGGTCGAGAAACAGGTGGTTTACATCTGGAGGAAACGAATGTTTGACAATGTCTATATACTATATATAAACTAATAATTAGAAACTTCCGCGTAATGCCCTTATGAAATAATTCACTGTATATTAGAAAAGTACGAGAAACAGACGCATATTTTTTCGAATGAAAAAAATCGAAAAATTATGTGCTCACTAAAATCAAAAATCTCAGGCGAACAACAAATAAGGTCTTGTAAGGCCTTATGTGTTGTTCCTTATAAGTTATGTGAATTTCCTTATAAGGCCTACTAAAATATACACACTTTTTGCTGCTGATCATTTAAATTTATTTCTTCGAATTGCTTTTTCAAACTTGAATACCCGATTCCTAAAAGAAAGTTGCTGATTTTGAAATTACGTATACTGCACAATTTTGGTCGTGCGTTTATGAATTTTTTCTAATTTTATTTCTTTATTAGCGGAAGTACCCGATGTCAATTAAGTTAGATTGAAAGCAATGTATCTAACAACAGAGAGAACGATACCGTTGTAATCCTTCTCTAACGATATAAAAAATACGATTCATAGTTATACATTTTTTAGTCTGGTGCGATATGCAACCCCACATAAAAAATTTCGATAGAAAAATATAATTCTCTCTCATTGTATCAGAAGCAATGTCACTCAGCTTTTAGTGATTTTCGTCTTTCTAATCAAATGGCCATAACAGCTCAAGTTCCATCCAATATTTCACCTATATTCAACTTTATTCGATTCAATGTCGCAAAATAATTATCATAATTGATCAGAAATCAATAACGCAAACAAACAAACAAACACACAAACAGACATTCTTCTTTATATATATAGGTTATGTAAAATTTACAAATTTTTTTATTAACAAAATGTACGAGTTGCAAGCGAGCAGTAGCAACACATTTCGAAATAAAACAATTCTATCTCCAACGCCCGAGACTGTTACCACTAGGAAAAATGAGTGCGAAAATTAGAACTTTCAGAATTTTTAATTAGTATTTTGGCTCATGAAAGTGGTTAAGATGAGAATAGTCGAAATGGCTTCCCTCGAATTTTCGGAATCGGGAATAACGTATTTAATATTTGGGAAAGCTATTTCTTTTTCATCTTTTATCTATTTTCGTATTTTAACAAACTCTAGGATTTGAAACAGATCAATGGTAACAACTTTCGAAATAAAGCAGATTTTCATCTCCAGCTTGCGAGACTGTTGCCACTCGGAAAATGAGAAAAAAATTATCGTTTTTCCGAGTTTTTAATTTATACCTCTGATTTTAGCTACTTTTTTTTTTTTTTTGGAGAAAAGTGACGTCGACCTATTCTAGGACCGATAAAAGAATTGTAGAAAGTTTGGTGGTGATAGCTATAGTAGTGACCGAGTTATGAGAGGACAAACACACAAACTTTCTTCTTTATATACTATATAGATAACAAGTATGAAACTTTCCCAAATGTAAGTATACGAACCGCGAGACTGTATTAAAATTTGGATTTACTTATTTGTCAAGAAAGAATTTTTTTAAATATTTGACATCGCCAAAACATGAATATTTTCGTGATTTAAAAACATTTCGATAACTGGAAGTATATTACTACAAGCAACGATTGCAAAAATAAAGGTCGTGTAGGGACTTTTAAGCCGGATAAAGGATGTTGGTGTACATATACGTGAGCATATACATATACGGTTGGTACAGCTAACCTGCAATATAAAGAGAGAAGCAAGCCTACTCTTTAGAAAAATTTCAATATTCTTCGGCTAATCGTTTTTGAGTTATGCGAGATACATACACACATATATTATATCTACATACATACAGAGAACACGAAAAAATCCCTTTTGAATGCATTGTAAAATATACTATGAAAAGGAAGAAGTCTTTATTCTGTCCGTATGAGATGTCGCACAATAATAATCCAAATGGATTCAGATATGGACAAAATGGATATTTCCACTGAAATGTGATACTTGAAAATTTTCGTGATTATAATACTTCCTTTATATTGTTGCGTGCGTACGGGTTCGTTATGAAATGAATGCACAAGTCCGATGAAAAATGAACAAAAATTTATTATTATCACAACAAAAATGCTTAAATTTTCTCAAATTATCATGCAGTATTACAATATCTCGCAGTAGTTATCTTTTAACTACTCAAATGTCCAATAGGACGTAATTCAAAACAGCTAAAGAACGCTAATCCGCGAATTCGCTACAATCAACAACAGTAGTTTTCTAAACAACAACAAACTAAACAGCTACTACAAACTGAGATGTTTTCCTCCTTTTATAAGATTTTAAAATCACGCGCTAGAATTTTCCAGCACTTTCTCGAAATCAAAAAGAGATATTTATTTATTTAACGCACGCGCTCTTATATTTTTAATTTTTTTTTTGGCTTAGCTTTCTTTTAATATTCGTCACGCGCTTCACTGCGCCAGAAATAAAACCATTTAATTTATAACTGAATTAACATTAGCTTTTTAAATACCAAATTCGTAACACTGCCCCCTTCCCAAGGACTGCACGTCCCAGGCAGTACAATCCCTGGACAGGAAGCTAAACTTACAACTGTGGCATAAATGCAACTGAAGCATAAACATTACATTACAATATCAAACAATATAAACAATAAATGCAATAACTAGCTTAAACAAATCAAATGCTATCAAATACTAAATACAAAACAAATACTAAATACAAATCAAATACTAAATACAAATCAAATACTAAATACAAATCAAATCAAATACACATTTATAAACAAAAAAGACCATGGTCTGATACTATTTACAATTATTTACATTACGTACTATGGCCATAGTAATGAGCTAACCTTTCGTAATAGTTCGAAGACTCACGGATCCGAACCACGACATCATTCGTGTTCAGCACTGTATATGGACCATCCGAAGGTGACTGTAATTTAGGGCTCAGTCTTTTTCGTTGAATTGGGTTCCAAAACCACACCTTGTCTCCTTTGTTGGATCTCTGTCTAGTAGCTCTTGTGTCGCATCTGGTCTTCACTTTCTCCGTCGCCAAGTTCACTCGCTTTCGAGCGGAACGGTGCATCACTTCAAAACGGGCCTTGACATCTTGGATGTGTTCCTCAGGCGATGAAGGCGCATCCGTACGGCGATGAAACAGGCGGTCACAAGGCAGACGAAGGTCTCGACCGAAGAGCATCTGAGATGGAGAATAGCTGGTAGTCTGGTGTTTCTTTTCGACCCTAGCATGATTTCGGCTGTTTCTCGAGCTGGTTCTTTCGGACAAAGCGTCGGCATTTCCAGGTGAGGATCCCTTCTTAGGATGGATAGTCATGTCTTCAGATCTTGAAAGCAGTTTGTTGTTTTTCAAGTCTAAGGAAAAATTGTATTTCCTTAAAAAGTCTAATCCGAGTATGCATGGATCTGTAATATCCGCCACATATGCTGTGTGATGGTAGGCGGCACTTCCAAACGTGATGTTTACGTTTAACTTCCCAGTTATGTCGTTCTTGTCACCAGACGCAGTCTGAAGGGTAACACAGGATGGCGTCCAAATAAGTTTATCTTTAAACTGTTCAGCTAAATCTTTCCTAATGATGGTAACATTAGCTCCTGTGTCAATGATCATACTGCAAGGAACTCCATCGATATTCCCATTGATGGACAGTCCGTTATTGTTGCCACTCACTGTATAAATTTTAAGAGCTTTAAAACAAGGTTTTCCACTATCTGGCAACCTCCGTTCCTCGATATGGTCACTAATTTGTTTACTGCGTTGTTGCTGGGAAATGGTCTTATTTTCAGTACCTCGGGGTGTTCTGCAGTTTCTTCGTATGTGGCCTTCAACTCCGCAGTTCCAACACTTAAGAATTAGTTTCTTTTCACTTCTGTTCCGTCTCAAGCCACTGACTTGTCTGGTAAAATCATCTGCTTTATATTCCGTACCCTGGGGTGTTCTGCAATTCCGTCTTAGGTGACCTTCACTACCACATCTCCAACACCTTAGAGCCACTTTCTTCTCGCTCCTACTCCGTATCAAATCTTCGACTTGTCTGGCTAAATCATCTAAACGAGCTATCAGTTGATCCACTGGCTCATGGACTCGCACAGCTCTAACTGGGTAGCGATCTCTACTAGTTGCTTGCTTGGCTGCCTCGAACTTCATGGCGTACAACAGAGCGCTTTTTATGTCCTTTACATCTGCCATTCGAAGAGCTTTCTGTATTTCAGCATCTCAGATGCCGTCGATAAAGTATTGTAAGGACAGGATCTCCCTTGTTTCTGTCGGGCATTCCGAAAAGGGGAGATGGGACAGCCTTTCAACATCCGCGGCGAGCTCCTGAAGTGTTTCGGTAGGCTTCTGTTGACGAGATTTTAATTGGAGCCTGCTGTAGTCTTTTAAACATTTATCGCCGAAGCGCAGCTCCAAAGCGCCGGATAGAGCTTCGAAATCTAGCCTTTGATTTTCGGGAAGCGTCTGCAGGATATCCGCTGCGTCTGCTCTCAGAGAAGCGGCGAGATGACAGGCCTTAGCTTGGGAATCCCATCCATTCGCATCCGCAACGATAGAAAATTGTGTCCTATACACCTGCCAGGAGGTCTTCCCATCATATGTAGATAGTTTCAGAACGGAACGAGCAGGCATCGATAAAAATTTAAAACCTTCAGAATTGTTTCCTACCGTCGCTATGCACTTCTTTAGGCTGTCAACTTCTTTGGCGACGGCAGCAGAAACCCTATCATCAATTTGTTGTTCGACGGCAGAAACTCTCTCTTCTATATGTTCTTTTACAGAAGAAATTCTTTCTTCTACTTGTTCTTTTACCGAAGAAACTCTTTCTTCTATTTGTCCAACTTTAGTTTCAACCGCGTCTATTCTGCCTTCCATAGCCTCAAATTTATTTTCTATTACGCAGGTAATTTCTCTTTTCATTTCGTCATGACCTGCTTTCATCTCGACTTTAAGGGATTTCATCTCTTCCTTAAAGGGCCGGTTTTATACCTTTATGCAAATGTAATTCAACCGCATATAGCAGTACTTCCCTGTTAGCTGAATTACTTTCACACTGAGTCTTCCGATGGGAATTTTCCTAATTAAATACCAAAGGATGAATGATTATAAATTTCAAAGCACCTACTATCTTAACGATCGTTTCACTCAAAATCAAATATTCGAAAAGTGAGCAGAAAGGCAAAATAGACAATAGCTAAACATGGGAACATTGAATGTGAATAGCACTTTATTGTTGGTCTGCTGCCTTTTACCAGCTAAGATAGTACTTGCCAGAAACCGAAGATTATCCAACTGTGGGCATTGTGGTAAGAAGTCCTTTACTGAGTTCTCCAGCCGAATAAACGTAAATGCGATTAACCTCTCGAAGCCGGCTGGTACAGCAGTTGTACAAGGAGAATGACTTTCTCAGACGCCGGCATTGGTACAACTGTCATACCATCCATGCCCTCCCCATTTTAGAGAATCGCCTATCTGTAGATCTTTGGGTGGTCCATTGTTGCTGCTCAGAGTAGCCGCTGGCTACGCATTATTTCCCTCTTCTTATCAGTTTAGCTACATTTGGCAAAAACCGCAGGTTTCGTCTCTCGCCAATATACGTGAAAATTAAATAGAGGCCATCTCTTTCTCAATCTGTCTCATAATTTTAATGCTATTTTTTTTTAGTACTGACTTTTGCTATGATTAAAACGTCAGCGATTTTGCACGCTCTTGAAGCTTACCATATTTAATGTTCTTTAATCATAACAAATAAGAATAGATTAATATTTTAGATTTAATGCCCTTCTAGAAAATAGGTAAAACCGTTTTTATCGTTTACTCGTTTACTTCCTTTTCATACTTATGAATAATAAGATTTTATTTTGACATTGTTTTGTGGAGTGCATAAAACCCTTAAGAACTGTCAACTCTTTCAAAGTGCTTCTATTATGCAGGCAATTTTGTCTGATTTATCAGGAGATAAATAAGAGACAATTGTATGCATAATAGTTTTTCTGATTTTCATTCATTCAGTGATTGCTTTCAATGATTTTCATTGATTGTAAATTAAATAAAATCAATTTATCTTTACACCCTCTTTTAGGATGAGATCTGCCAAAAAATATTTAAATATCAGTAAAGCTGACGTTACTTGTAAACTGAATCAAAACATCAGTTAAATGTTATAAAATTTTGGCTAGTTTTATTTGCTGAAATTCTTATACTCTTCAAGAGATAGAGAGAAATCAGACAAGTTGATAAAAAAATATCTTAAAAAAGTTGTTATTTTGTCTGTAATAAGGTGTATGTCAACTTACTACTAAATGTATGAAAATTAGGATTGGATTACGGAAAAGCACGCGAACGCTATCTGCTTAAGGGAATGGATGCTTTCGTGTAAACCTTTTTAAGAGAAAATTGCTCGCATTTACATTCCTGGTGGAAAACTCCACATGTAATCAACCCGTTCTTCGGTATTGATTGGATTAATTTGTTCGCTTACTGAATTACATCAAAGCACCCAACGATTACCTGTATAAGGGGAGTTATGTCTTCGCGGAGGACTTTCTAAGAGAAGCTGGCTTGCATTTACGTTACACAAAAACCATGAATCCAACTATTTATCCGGGATTCAAATCCAAGCGAGCTATAAGTGTTCAGCCACCTTTACCGCTTTACTGAAGAGCGCGTGACGAATATTAAAAGAAAGCTAAGCCAAAAAAAAAAAAAAAATAAAAATAAAAATACAAGAGCGCGTGCGTTAAATAAATAAATATCTCTTTTTGATTTCGAGAAAGTGCTGGAAAATTCTAGCGCGTGAATTTAAAATCTTATAAAAGGAGGAAAACATCTCAGTTTGTAGTAGTTGTTTAGTTTGTTGTTGTTTAGAAAACTACTGTTGTTGATTGTAGCGAATTCGCGGATTAGCGTTCTTTAGCTGTTTTGAATTACGTTCTATTGGACATTTGAGTAGTTAAAAGATAACTACTGCGAGATATTGTAATACTGCATGATAATTTGAGAAAATTTAAGCATTTTTGTTGTGATAATAATAAATTTTTGTTCATTTTTGATCGGACTTGTGCATTCATTTCATAACGAACCCGTACGCACGCAACAATTTTTTGTGTCAGAAGTGGGATTTGAATGCCAATAACAAGAGCGATGGAAGAACAATTCAGGCAAATGATGACTGCATTTGCTGCTTTCCAAGAAAAGATGGAAGGAGCCGTCAACTCCGTTAAGGAAGATATAAAACCTGCACAAGAGAAAATGGATGCTGGTCAAATATCCGTTAAGGAAGAAATGAAATTGGGCCAGGAATGTGTTAAGGAAGAGATGAAATCCCTTAAAGTCGAGATGAAAGCAGGTCAGGACGAAATGAAAAGAGAAATTACCTGCGTAATAGAAAATAAATTTGAGGCTATGGAAGGCAGAATAGACGCGGTTGAAACTAAAGTTGGACAAATAGAAGAAAGAGTTTCTTCGGTAAAAGAACAAGTAGAAGAAAGAATTTCTTCTGTAAAAGAACATATAGAAGAGAGAGTTTCTGCCGTCGAACAACAAATTGATGATAGGGTTTCTGCTGCCGTCGCCAAAGAAGTTGACAGCCTAAAGAAGTGCATAGCGACGGTAGGAAACAATTCTGAAGGTTTTAAATTTTTATCGATGCCTGCTCGTTCCGTTCTGAAACTATCTACATATGATGGGAAGACCTCCTGGCAGGTGTATAGGACACAATTTTCTGTCGTTGCGGATGCGAATGGATGGGATTCCCAAGCTAAGGCCTGTCATCTCGCCGCTTCTCTGAGAGCAGACGCAGCGGATATCCTGCAGACGCTTCCCGAAAATCAAAGGCTAGATTTCGAAGCTCTATCCGGCGCTTTGGAGCTGCGCTTCGGCGATAAATGTTTAAAAGACTACAGCAGGCTCCAATTAAAATCTCTTCAACAGAAGCCTACCGAAACACTTCAGGAGCTCGCCGCGGATGTTGAAAGGCTGTCCCATCTCGCCTTTTCGGAATGCCCGACAGAAACGAGGGAGATCCTGTCCTTACAATACTTTATCGACGGCATCCGAGATGCTGAAATACAGAAAGCTCTTCGAATGGCGGATGTAAAGGACATGAAAAGCGCTCTGTTGTACGCCATGAAGTTCGAGGCAGCCCAGCAAGCAACTAGTAGAGATCGCTACTCAGTTAGAGCTGTGCGAGTCCATGAGCCAGTGGATCAACTGATGGCTCGTTTAGATGATTTAGCCAGACAAGTCGAAGATTTGATACGGAGTAGGAGCGAGAAGAAAGTGGCTCTAAGGTGTTGGAGATGTGGTAGTGAAGGTCACCTAAGACGGAATTGCAGAACACCCCAGGGTACGGAATATAAAGCAGATGATTTTACCAGACAAGTCAGTGGCTTGAGACGGAACAGAAGTGAAAAGAAACTAATTCTTAAGTGCTCGAACTGCGGAGTTGAAGGCCACATACGAAGAAACTGCAGAACACCCCGAGGTACGGAAAATAAGACCATTTCCCAGCAACAACGCAGTAAACAAATTAGTGACTATATCGAGGAACGGAGGTTGCCAGATAGTGAAAAACCTTGTTTTAAAGCTCTTAAAAATTTATACAGTGAGTGGCAACAATAACGGACTGTCCATCAATGGGAATATCGATGGAGTTCCTTGCAGTATGATCATTGACACAGGAGCTAATGTTACCATCATTAGGAAAGATTTAGCTGAACAGTTTAAAGATAAACTTATTTGGACGCCATCCTGTGTTACCCTTCAGACTGCGTCTGGTGACAAGATCGACATAACTGGGAAGTTAAACGTAAACATCACGTTTGGAAGTGCCGCCTACCATCACACAGCATATGTGGCGGATATTACAGATCCATGCATACTCGGATTAGACTTTTTAAGGAAATACAATTTTTCCTTAGACTTGAAAAACAACAAACTGCTTTCAGGATCTGAAGACATGACTATCCATCCTAAGAAGGGATCCTCACCTGGAAATGCCGACGCTTTGTCCGAAAGAACCAGCTCGAGAAACAGCCGAAATCATGCTAGGGTCGAAAAGAAACACCAGACTACCAGCTATTCTCCATCTCAGATGCTCTTCGGTCGAGACCTTCGTCTGCCTTGTGACCGCCTGTTTCATCGCCGTACGGATGCGCCTTCATCGCCTGAGGAACACATCCAAGATGTCAAAGCCCGTTTTGAAGTGATGCACCGTTCCGCTCGAAAGCGAGTGAACTTGGCGACGGAGAAAGTGAAGACCAGATGCGACACAAGAGCTACTAGACAGAGATCCAACAAAGGAGACAAGGTGTGGTTTTGGAACCCAATTCAACGAAAAAGACTGAGCCCTAAATTACAGTCACCTTCTGATGGTCCATATACAGTGCTGAACACGAATGACGTCGTGGTTCGGATCCGTGAGTCTTCGAACTCTTACGACAGGTTAGCTCATTACTATGGCCATAGTACGTAATGTAAATAATTGTAAATAGTATCAGACCATGGTCCTTTTTGTTTATAAATGTGTATTTGATTTGATTTGTATTTAGTATTTGATTTGTATTTAGTATTTGATTTGTATTTAGTATTTGTTTTGTATTTAGTATTTGATAGCATTTGATTTGTTTAAGCTAGTTATTGCATTTATTGTTTATATTGTTTGATATTGTAATGTAATGTTTATGCTTCAGTTGCATTTATGCCACAGTTGTAAGTTTAGCTTCCTGTCCAGGGATTGTACTGCCTGGGACGTGCAGTTCTTGGGAAGGGGGCAGTGTTACGAATTTGGTATTTAAAAAGCTAATGTTAATTCAGTTATAAATTAAATGGTTTTATTTCTCGCGCAGTGTAGCGCGTGACGAATATTAAAAGAAAGCTAAGCCAAAAAAAAAATTAAAAATACAAGAGCGCGTGCGTTAAATAAATAAATATCTCTTTTTGATTTCGAGAAAGTGCTGGAAAATTCTAGCGCGTGATTTTAAAATCTTATAAAAGGAGGAAAACATCTCAGTTTGTAGTAGTTGTTTAGTTTGTTGTTGTTTAGAAAACTACTGTTGTTGATTGTAGCGAATTCGCGGATTAGCGTTCTTTAGCTGTTTTGAATTACGTTCTATTGGACATTTGAGTAGTTAAAAGATAACTACTGCGAGATATTGTAATACTGCATGATAATTTGAGAAAATTTAAGCATTTTTGTTGTGATAATAATAAATTTTTGTTCATTTTTGATCGGACTTGTGCATTCATTTCATAACGAACCCGTACGCACGCAACAATTTTTTGTGTCAGAAGTGGGATTTGAATGCCAATAACAAGAGCGATGGAAGAACAATTCAGGCAAATGATGACTGCATTTGCTGCTTTCGAAGAAAAGATGGAAGGAGCCGTCAACTCCGTTAAGGAAGATATAAAAGCTGTACAAGACAAAATGGATGCTGGTCAAATATCCGTTAAGGAAGAAATGAAATTGGGCCAGGAATGTGTTAGGAAGAGATGAAATCCCTTAAAGTCGAGATGAAAGCAGGTCAGGACGAAATGAAAAGAGAAATTACCTGCGTAATAGAAAATAAATTTGAGGCTATGGAAGGCAGAATAGACGCGGTTGAAACTAAAGTTGGACAAATAGAAGAAAGAGTTTCTTCGGTAAAAGAACAAGTAGAAGAAAGAATTTCTTCTGTAAAAGAACATATAGAAGAGAGAGTTTCTGCCGTCGAACAACAAATTGATGATAGGGTTTCTGCTGCCGTCGCCAAAGAAGTTGACAGCCTAAAGAAGTGCATAGCGACGGTAGGAAACAATTCTGAAGGTTTTAAATTTTTATCGATGCCTGCTCGTTCCGTTCTGAAACTATCTACATATGATGGGAAGACCTCCTGGCAGGTGTATAGGACACAATTTTCTGTCGTTGCGGATGCGAATGGATGGGATTCCCAAGCTAAGGCCTGTCATCTCGCCGCTTCTCTGAGAGCAGACGCAGCGGATATCCTGCAGACGCTTCCCGAAAATCAAAGGCTAGATTTCGAAGCTCTATCCGGCGCTTTGGAGCTGCGCTTCGGCGATAAATGTTTAAAAGACTACAGCAGGCTCCAATTAAAATCTCGTCAACAGAAGCCTACCGAAACACTTCAGGAGCTCGCCGCGGATGTTGAAAGGCTGTCCCATCTCGCCTTTTCGGAATGCCCGACAGAAACAAGGGAGATCCTGTCCTTACAATACTTTATCGCCGGCATCCGAGATGCTGAAATACAGAAAGCTCTTCGAATGGCGGATGTAAAGGACATAAAAAGCGCTCTGTTGTACGCCATGAAGTTCGAGGCAGCCCAGCAAGCAACTAGTAGAGATCGCTACCCAGTTAGAGCTGTGCGAGTCCATGAGCCAGTGGATCAACTGATGGCTCGTTTAGATGATTTAGTCAGACAAGTCGAAGATTTGATACGGAGTAAGAGCGAGAAGAAAGTGGCTCTAAGGTGTTGGAGATGTGGTAGTGAAGGTCACCTAAGACGGAATTGCAGAACACCCCAGGGTACGGAATATAAAGCAGATGATTTTACCAGACAAGTCAGTGGCTTGAGACGGAACAGAAGTGAAAAGAAACTAATTCTTAAGTGCTGGAACTCCGGAGTTGAAGGCCACATACGAAGAAACTGCAGAACACCCCGAGGTACGGAAAATAAGACCATTTCCCAGCAACAACGCAGTAAACAAATTAGTGACTATATCGAGGAACGGAGGTTGCCAGATAGTGAAAAACCTTGTTTTAAAGCTCTTAAAAATTTATACAGTGAGTGGCAACAATAACGGACTGTCCATCAATGGGAATATCGATGGAGTTCCTTGCAGTATGATCATTGACACAGGAGCTAATGTTACCATCATTAGGAAAGATTTAGCTGAACAGTTTAAAGATAAACTTATTTGGACGCCATCCTGTGTTACCCTTCAGACTGCGTCTGGTGACAAGATCGACATAACTGGGAAGTTAAACGTAAACATCACGTTTGGAAGTGCCGCCTACCATCACACAGCATATGTGGCGGATATTACAGATCCATGCATACTCGGATTAGACTTTTTAAGGAAATACAATTTTTCCTTAGACTTGAAAAACAACAAACTGCTTTCAGGATCTGAAGACATGACTATCCATCCTAAGAAGGGATCCTCACCTGGAAATGCCGACGCTTTGTCCGAAAGAACCAGCTCGAGAAACAGCCGAAATCATGCTAGGGTCGAAAAGAAACACCAGACTACCAGCTATTCTCCATCTCAGATGCTCTTCGGTCGAGACCTTCGTCTGCCTTGTGACCGCATGTTTCATCGCCGTACGGATGCGCCTTCATCGCCTGAGGAACACATCCAAGATGTCAAGGCCCGTTTTGAAGTGATGCACCGTTCCGCAAGAAAGCGAGTGAACTTGGCGACGGAGAAAGTGAAGACCAGATGCGACACAAGAGCTACTAGACAGAGATCCAACAAAGGAGACAAGGTGTGGTTTTGGAACCCAATTCAACGAAAAAGACTGAGCCCTAAATTACAGTCACCTTCGGATGGTCCATATACAGTGCTGAACACGAATGACGTCGTGGTTCGGATCCGTGAGTCTTCGAACTCTTACGACAGGTTAGCTCATTACTATGGCCATAGTACGTAATGTAAATAATTGTAAATAGTATCAGACCATGGTCCTTTTTGTTTATAAATGTGTATTTGATTTGATTTGTATTTAGTATTTGATTTGTATTTAGTATTTGATTTGTATTTAGTATTTGATTTGTATTTAGTATTTGTTTTGTATTTAGTATTTGATAGCATTTGATTTGTTTAAGCTAGTTATTGCATTTATTGTTTATATTGTTTGATATTGTAATGTAATGTTTATGCTTCAGTTGCATTTATGCCACAGTTGTAAGTTTAGCTTCCTGTCCAGGGATTGTACTGCCTGGGACGTGCAGTTCTTGGGAAGGGGGCAGTGTTACGAATTTGGTATTTAAAAAGCTAATGTTAATTCAGTTATAAATTAAATGGTTTTATTTCTCGCGCAGTGCAGCGCGTGACGAATATTAAAAGAAAGCTAAGCCAAGAAAAAATTAAAAATACAAGAGCGCGTGCGTTAAATAAATAAATATCTCTTTTTGATTTCGAGAAAGTGCTGGAAAATTCTAGCGCGTGATTTTAAAATCTTATAAAAGGAGGAAAACATCTCAGTTTGTAGTAGTTGTTTAGTTTGTTGTTGTTTAGAAAACTACTGTTGTTGATTGTAGCGAATTCGCGGATTAGCGTTCTTTAGCTGTTTTGAATTACGTTCTATTGGATATTTGAGTAGTTAAAAGATAACTACTGTGAGATATTGTAATACTGCATGATAATTTGAGAAAATTTAAGCATTTTTGTTGTGATAATAATAAATTTTTGTTCATTTTTCATCGGACTTGTGCATTCATTCCATAACGAACCCGTACGCACGCAACAATATAAAGGAAGTATTATAATCACGAAAATTTTCAAGTATCACATTTCAGTGGAAATATCCATTTTGTCCATATCTGAATCCATTTGGATTATTATTGTGCGACATCTCATACGGACAGAATAAAGACTTCTTCCTTTTCATAGTATATTTTATAATGCATTCAAAAGGGATTTTTTCGTGTTCTCTGTATGTATGTAGATATAATATATGTGTGTATGTATCTCGCATAACTCAAAAACGATTAGCCGAAGAATATTGAAATTTTCTAAAGAGTAGGCTTGCTTCTCTCTTTATATTGCAGGTTAGCTGTACCAACCGTATATGTATATGCTCACGTATATGTACACCAACATCCTTTATCCGGCTTAAAAGTCCCTACACGACCTTTATTTTTGCAATCGTTGCTTGTAGTAATATACTTCCAGTGATCGAAATGTTTTTAAATCACGAAAATATTCATGTTTTGGCGATGTCAAATATTTAAAAAAATTCTTTTTTGACAAATAAGTAAATCCAAATTTTAATACAGTCTCGCGGTTCGTATACTTACATTTGGGTCTCGCGGTTCGTATACTTAGTATACTTAGGGAAAGTTTCATACTTGTTATCTATATAGTATATAAAGAAGAAAGTTTGTGTGTTTGTCCTCTCATAACTCGGTCACTACTATAGCTATCACCAGCAAACTTTCTACAATTCTTTTATCGGTCCCAGAATAGGTCGACGTCACTTTTCTCCAAAAAGAAAAAAAAAAAAAAAAAAAAAAAGTAGCTAAAATCAGAGCTATAAATTAAAAACTCGGAAAAACGATAATTTTCTTTCTCATTTTCCGAGTGGCAACAGTCTCGCAAGCTGGAGACGACAATCTGCTTTATTTCGAAAGTTGTTACCATTGCTGTGTTTCAAATCCTAGAGTTTGTTAAAATACGAAAATAGATAAAAGATGAAATAAAAATAGCTTTTTCAAATATTAAATACGTTATTCCCGATTCCGAAAATTCGAGGGAAGCCATTTCGACTATTCTCATCTTAACCACTTTCATGAGCCAAAATACTAATTAAAAATTCTGAAAGTTCTAATTTTCGCACTCATTTTTCCTAGTGGTAACAGTCTCGGGCGTTGGAGATAGAATTGTTTTATTTCGAAATGTGTTGCTACTGCTCGCTTGCAACTCGTACATTTTGTTAATAAAAAAATTTGTAAATTTTACATAATCTATATATATAAAGAAGAATGTCTGTTTGTGTGTTTGTTTGTTTGTTTGCGTTATTGATTTCTGATCAATTATGATAAATATTTTGCGACATTGAATCGACTAAAGTTGAATATAGGTGAAATATTGGATGGAACTTGAGCTGTTATGGCCATTTGATTAGAAAGACGAAAATCACTAAAAGCTGAGTGACATTGCTTCTGATAAAATGAGAGAGAATTATATTTTTCTATCGAAATTTTTTATGTGGGGTTGCATATCGCACCAGACTGAAAAATGTATAACTATGAATCGTATTTTTTACATCGTTAGAGAAGGATTACAACGGTATCGTTCTCTCTGTTGTTAGATACATTGCTTTCACTTAATTGATACTATAATTTCACTATAATTTCTAACTTAATTGACATCGGGTACTTCCGCTAATAAAGAAATAAAATTAGAAAAAATTCATAAACGCACGACCAAAATTGTGCAGTATACGTAATTTCAAAATCAGCAACTTTCTTTTAGGAATCGGGTATTCAAGTTTGAAAAAGCAATTCGAAGAAATAAATTTAAATGATCAGCAGCAAAAAGTGTGTATATTTTAGTAGGCCTTATAAGGAAATTCACATAACTTATAAGGAACAACACATAAGGCCTTACAAGACCTTATTTGTTGTTCGCCTGAGATTTTTGATTTTAGTGAGCACATAATTTTTCGATTTTTTTCATTCGAAAAAATATGCGTCTGTTTCTCGTACTTTTCTAATATACAGTGAATTATTTCATAAGGGCATTACGCGGAAGTTTCTAATTATTAGTTTATATATAATATATAGACATTGTCAAACATTCGTTTCCTCCAGATGTAAACCACCTGTTTCTCAACCGGGCCCAAACAGCTTTTTACATATTGTTAACTGCAAACAATCATTCGATTTACTGCATAGTTAAATGGAATGTATTCTGAGAGCTGAAAAATGTCATCTAAGCAATTTGCAATTTGATTCGTTACTAGTAAACCTGAAATCAGTTTCGTTATTTTAACAAGAAAGGGCGTTTTTATGCATAGTGCTGGAAATAGATTAAAGATTTAATAAAAATTAAATTTTAGGTTCGAGTTCCATTTGACGAATATCAAAATATTTACCTTGAAATATTAATAAAAGTATTTTGAAAATAGGAATGTAATTTTCAATTATTTTAAATCTATGTACTCTAAAGCAAAATGCCGTTACATTAAATATCAGAGCACAAGTAGAAGATATAGAACTGGATATAAATGGCTAGAAGTAAGAAACAAACAGAAAAGAAAGAGAGAGATCAGAGTAAAATTATTCATGTTAAATTCAAATGGAAAGAATTTGAAAATGCTATATTTCAATAGCTAAGATTTAGTTAACTCTAACAGGGAGAAGTACCTCATATGGGCATAGTATACATCATAAGTGAAGTGGTGAAAGCATACGGTATCGTGTTTTTACTATTTGAACACTTTCGAAGATCTGAATGATGAGTTTATATATGTCAAATACTCTATTAATTACTTATATCTATCTATCTGTAATTATACACGTACTGTCCAGCAATGAATGCTCGATGTATAGGTCACAGCCACTATCCCACCAAAAGAGAAAACTTTCATTTATGAAACTTCCTAGTACGTCTGCCAGGAAAACGAAAACAGGCTTTACATCTTACATTATCCTGCACATTTTTATGAAACATTAACATTTTGATTCGACCCTTTTGTTTTATTTTGTTTTGAGTTTTGTTCAAGCAAACGTTTCGAAAATCATTCCTACTTGTAAATACCTGTTTGTTTCTTGTATGTTTGGGGCACCATTGGTCATGTGGTTAGGATTGCAGAATACTGAGAGTTTTATGGAACTGATCATCCCAATTGTAATTTCCATTATTTATATACAAAAACAATATAGGAGCATGAAAAACACCAATATGAATAGTTTAATAAGACGAAACTTCAGCTCGTAAGTGCTGATAAAAAACAATGTACAATAACTAAATGTTACTGTAGGATGTTTATTATAGCTTAATAAACAATATTCTGTTTTTGCTCAAACACAGCGTTAAAAATACCAAGTGGTTGACACGAAGCCACATAAATTTCATTTGACTAATTATTAATATATTATTATATCATAATATTAGTTAATAGTGGTAAATCTAGGTATTAAAAAACCGTAAACACGAATTTTTGAAAATTTTAATATTTCTCCTTTGGCCACGTTTGAATTATCCATTTGAAATTAGGCATCAAGGTGGCAAGGGGCCTTCATTTTCAAGGAATGATTTCTACCGGCAGTAATTTTACAATAATATTATAAGATTAGACATAAGAAATCTGACAGCATGAATGCATTATATGAAAAAAACCAGGAATTTGCATTATTTTGCTGTAGAATGTTATACTAATTCTCGATTATCCGTGTGTGGAATAGCCGTCTTGCAATTTGGAACTAGGTACCGTTGAAGCAATTTTAAGCGACCAGCGAATATATTTTTCATTTAGTCAATTTGTCGAAATTTTAATCTTTTTAATTGCAGTTTTACATTATTTTGATTACCATTAAAAACGAACTTGAGTAACTCATCTGAAAATCTATAAGCTGTGAGAGAAATCATATTGAATGATCTGAGCATACAGAGGAGACTAATTATATGCCTTTGGCTTTACAATCCTTGTTAGAATATTTCATTTTCAGAGTAGTGTTTTTGTGTTTATTGCAGCTTGTAGGATGATGAGTGAAATTGCTTGGAACTCCGTGCATTAAATAAGTGCAAACATTGGTTACAGACCTTGTTAATTTAAAAAAATTAAACTTTACAAAAAATAATGTTACAGAATACATATATTTCTTTTACATTCCGAATCAATTTTTCGTACCTAGTTGAGTCACATAAATTATGACAAACATTGAGAAATTAATTTACAAGAATTAAATATGAAAAAAAAAAAGAATTTAACAAAACAATTATAACTTGGCTGTGCGAGAAATCTCACAAATACTACGTTTATGTTTCTGAACAAATGCATAATATTCCCGCCATTTCTATCTATCAATTTTATCATTTATCTCTCACACCCTTTTTTTTTTTTTTTGAAAATCTGTGATAACACTTTACAAACATTTAAACAAATAAATGAAACTTATACAGATTGGACTGTCAAATACCTCGAAAAATTAGTTGTTAAATTTCAAAAAATTTCAGATTTCATTACGAGATATATCTGACATCGAAACAGGTCTCAATTCGATAATGTCATGGATTTTTAGAATTATGTTTACAGTTTGAAATTATCCTTATTATATGAAAAATATTAAATAAATTTGTTATATATCAGTTTCCTTGCACACTCTTGTCCTATATGTACTTTAACGTACAAAGAACGTTATAGAATAATACGTTATAGAACGTTATAGAAAGAACATTATAGAATAGTGTTATCAATGGTTAATTAAACCAAACTGCTGTGCGTTTTTAAGGCCGAGCGGTAGCTCTCTAATTAACACGCTGAATTCGGCGCCGAATTTGCTGTCCTTTCCGTTCAGCCGGCAGCGAGCTAAGCCTTAAAGCTAAGCCGTATTTTTGTTTAGAATGTTTCAATACATTTCATTAATGCTAAATTTAATCACATTTCATTGAGACTATATTTATTTTTTAACTTATACTGTCGGTTCCGTGGAACGACGCCAGGCAAACGAAAATTCCAGTGTCGGTTCCGTGGAACGACGCCAGGCAAACGAAAATTCCAGTGTCGGTTCCCAGGGTCCGACGCCGGCCACAAGGAAAGTTCACTGACGGTCCCCAGAGACCGGCGCCGCGCTCAACGTGTTAAGAAAGTTTCGGGCCGGTAAGTAAATATATATTTAATTCAAATATATGAATTGATATGTAATCTATATATATGATTGATTGTATTTGAGTTCCATTTCGAATACTCAAAACTTAAACACAAAGAACTAGAGGCAGCAGATACATAAATCAGTTTATTGAACGCAATTTAACAGAATCGTTACAGGTGATGAGATGTGGGTAGCTCACTTCACCACAGAAAACAGCAACTCACGATTGATTGGCGTCACAGGGATCCACGCGCCGGACGATCCTCAGTCTATGCACGGAAATTGAAGTCCACGGTATTCTGGGATAGTAAAGGCATTCTGCTCATTGACGTATTGGCGAGTGGTGCTCTGGTGAAAGCTGATCTTTATTGCACTTTACTAGAGAACATCTGAAGAGCCATTCAGAACAAATGGTTTGGGATGCTCAGTGCTGGTGTTGTGGTGTTCTACAACAACATCGGACGCATACGGGGAATTCCACAAAATATATGTTGCAGACGTTTCGCTGGGAGATGTCTGACCATCCATTCTGTGGCTCCGATCTTGCTGTTAAATACTTCCACGTGTTATTGCACCTGAAGACGTTCTTGTCTGGGCACACTTTCCTACAGGTGAAATGTTGCAGACAAATGTGATTTGATGCCTTTCTTCCCAGGCGACAGACTTCTATGACACTCTAATGGAAATAGCTAACCGACGCTATGACAATTGGTATAGTTCCGATGTTTCTTATGCTGAGAAGTAGCAGAAATATAGCTGTATCTTTTGCAATAAGTTTTTCCAGGTAATATTTTTTTATTATTTTTGTTTTTTATGGTTTACGGCAAAGTAATTTTTCGGACGACCCTCTTATTGTTTAAATAATCATTATCAAATGAATATACCTTCATCTAAATCAATATCTAACTCATTAAAATCATCATCTATATAAATTTCCTTCTAAATCCAATCAACTTCATCTGCTAATCTAAGACATCTAACTAAGCATAAATACCCAAAACACATCTTCATGTTAAACCATCATATATATATTATCATCATCATCGTCATTGAAAATATCGCCAAATTAAGATAAATCATCATAGCTCAAATCAACTAAATAAAAAGCAGTATCATCTAAATCACCACCATCAACAATATGATTCTCATTTGATCATCGTCTTCATCACCTCAACCTTCTAATTCACCATCAAAATTGTTCTCTGAATAACCAAGAAAGAAATTATAAAATTATCACCAGATAATTCAAAACCATCATTTAAATAATCATCATCATCGAAATCATACCTTCAGTTTAAACCGTCGTATATGTCATCATCACCATTATCATCGTCGAGATAGATAAATCATAATCTTCCAGATCATCTAAATAGAAAGCAATATCAACCAAATCATCATTTTCTTCATCCTCATTTAATCATCGTCTTCATTGTCTAACTCCTCTAAATTATTATATAAATCACTCTCACATCATGTATAAAATCGTCATCAGTCAAAACTATGTCACCATCAAATTCATCTAAATATTTATTATCACTTAATACACATCGTCATTTTAACCATCATGTATATCGCGTCACCATGATCATCGTCAGAATAAGATAAACCATCATCACCCAAATCACATCAGTCATTCTAAACCATCCTATGTATCATCTTCATCATCATCATTGAAGTCGTCGTCAGAATAAAAGAACTTCACCTAGATACAAAGCCCGATCACCTAAAGTTTTATTATCATCCTACTCAATTATTCATACTCTTCATCACTAAACCATATACTCACTATCACCTAAATAAAAAATCATCAGCAGTTAATCTAAATTGTCGTCCTCAAAATTCCAGTTAAATTATTCAAATCATCGTCGTTTAAATCATGACTTTTTAGTGTTTCGCTAGTGTGCCGTCAAATAGAGCCAGTTTCATTCAGGTACAGACAGAAGGATATCACCGGAAGTTCACTATCGTTGGTACAGGTGTAGTAACCAACCGCCCTCAGGAG
The DNA here is from genome assembly GCF_044657685.1 of Stegodyphus dumicola. Taxonomy (NCBI): domain Eukaryota; kingdom Metazoa; phylum Arthropoda; class Arachnida; order Araneae; family Eresidae; genus Stegodyphus; species Stegodyphus dumicola. The sequence goes on along the minus strand of NC_140772.1, from coordinate 9,769,778 downwards.
ATGCCAGAGGCTTGGTGACTATGCCATCTTAGATAACGTGACACTCGGAAGTGACGTAAGAGTTTGAATAACGTAATGTTTCAAAAAGTTTGATTTTTGTGACAACGAAAATATTTTTTAAAGTTTCATTTCTTCCGGAAACGACGAATTGTTTTCTTTTTTTTTTAGGCAACGGCCTCTTGAACCCCTTGAAATCTTGTTTGTAATGACATTAAAAATTTCCCTTTTATCATTAAATCTGTATTTGTTTTTAATTGAGCATCTCATTATTTACTGTTTGTTCATTTCGCATAATTTTAATATAATAATAATAAGCCAAATGCAAAATGTTAATCGTTAAAGAGAAATGCGACCAGAGATATAAAATTAAAAATTAAAAGACAAAGAATTAAATTTATATATCAAGTTTTACCAGAATATAAAAAAAGAGAAAAGACTTTAAAGAATAGAATAGTTGAAGGGGTGTTGAAAGCCAAAACATTTCATAAAATGAGGATTTCTGATATTTGCATTTTCAAATTCTCTACAATTTTAGCTTTCTTAAAACACCGTTCTTTAATCTCTATGAAAATTAGGACTGTACAAAATCTAGCTTTAATTTGTCATTGAATACTTTGATAATTGAGAATTTTTACATAAAATCGCGTTTTTCCCCCGAACATTATTTTTTATACTCGATGTAGTACCTGTTCTCAAGAACTACTGCTCACAGGTATCTGAAATTTTTATACCTTATTTACTACGCTTCCAAATATTTGCCGAAATGAGCTTTTGATTATAATCAGTGCTAAATTTTACTATGCGTAACAAAATATACTGTAAAATACTCTAAAATTTAAAATGATAAAAAAGCTCGTTTCAGGATATTCAGCTAGGTATTGTGATGTTCCTTCCCTTAGCGAAAGACGTTTCCAGAACATTTTATCCGCGAGGGGCGAAAGACGGTTAAAGGAAGGGACGTACTTACGCCGGAAAACAGAGTGGGGGCAAGCTGGTGGGAAGAATACGAGACTTGTGACTTTTGCGGTTGGACCGGCAGTCATGCCGTGTGCAAAGAGATAACTTAAGCTAAATGTATAGTAGTGGTATTTGTTTTATTGTGTATTGTTTAATAAATTAGTGGATAAAATTTCAAAGCTGATGGAGATTATTTTCCTATTATAGCGAGTGCATGAGAAATGACCGAACCCGCCTCGGAGTTGAAACGGCGCGAGGTGCAAATCGGCGCAGTCGATAGGATAAGATTGTGAAAAACAAAATCACTAAATAGTGAAAATAATAAATAAATATGGTTGTAAAAAGTTACTGAAAGTTATAAAATGAAATTCGGTGATAGTTCACGAATGGATCTACGATGAGAGAAAATTTTTATGACGAAAGAAAATGGCGCGTTTAGGGCCATGTGTTCGAATAAATTCATCCGATTTGTGAAAGCGTGATGTGCTAAAAAGTTAACAGCCAGTGAGTGGTAAAATGGGATCATCAGTGTTCATCATCCTAGTGAAATCGTGAAAAGTTAAATCAGGGGTAATGTGAATTACCGTGTTATAATCATGTCAAGTTACGTGCCACTGCAGTGTGCTCATGATTAAAGTTAACAGCGTCAAGTTGTGCTCTTCGTTCGATATTTTCACTATCGGGATCAAAAGTAAGTCCTTCTTAATTTATATATTAACCATATGAACTTAGAAAATTATAATTGTTTTTATGTCTGTTAATAACATGATTCGAATGTCAGGCGTTAAAGCCAGTAGACACCGAGGAAGTATATTTTATATGGAAATGAGAAATTAAGGTTCTTATTTTTATCAAGATATAGGAGATTCTTAGAGATTCTTAGAGCAAGGGAAACGATTATTGAAACATTTGAAAATAATAAAAGAGTTATGTTTGACCCACCATCGAAAGCTGAGAAATGGCTGTTCTTTTTACATCATGCTGAAGTGATTCTTAATCTCTATAAAATATCTGAAGAAGGGAAAATTATTTTGCAGAGTTTAAAAACAAAAGTTAAAAGTTTGATCGCGACTCTCGATGAAATGGATTGAAATAACAATATTATATTATGTATATAATTAAATGTATACTATACTAGTGATATTTGTTTTATTGTATATTGTGTACCGTTATGTGTAATAAATTAGAGGATAAAATTTCAAAGAGAGATTTTTTTCCTACTATGGCGAGTGCATAGTCGATGCTGCCTCGTGCTTGAAAGAGCGCGAGGTGATAGATGTACTTTAATTACGTAAAAACCTTCAAACCTGTAAGAACAGCTGATTTTCAGAAAAGGTAATCCAAAAATGGCCAATTCAACATTGTTGCTATAGGGTTTCCAACACCCCTTAATAAAAAGGAGTAAAATATTTTTAAAAAATGGCATTTATCGAAATACGAAATAGAAATATGTTTAGCTTTAAGAGTATATAATATTTCTGTAAAATAAATAAAGTGAGCATTTAAAAGCAATTTTTTAAAATAAAAAACCAAAAGGAAATATTTATAGTTTTTAAAATCTGTATTACTTTTGTAAAATGAAAGAACTTAAAATCTTTTTAAAGTAAAAATTGCGAAAAGAAAAATTTAAATTAAAGTTTCACGTTATTAAACTAAATATTGAAGAGAAAAACATTTTTGACACGAGAAAGGGAAAATAAAAGAATTTAAAAGTCAAAATTGCATTTACACAAGTTGCAACTTTGATAGAGATTCGCGTTCCTTTAAGCCTCGGGCGTCTTTCTATGACGGTCGGTTACTATTAAGTTTGTTATTGTAAACTGGCTATTCAAATTACAGTCGGTATGCGCAAAGGGGGCCTGAATCTTCTTCCTGAAAAATAAACAAAATTATTGTTACACGTCACATAAAAATATCAGTTAAAATGATAATTCAATTCTTAGTCACAAGCATGAGAATATTTGAGAAGGTTATATGGCATACGCAAATAACCAAAATGAAAGGTACTCGAAACGCATGTCTGTGCACTGTCTGCAAAAGTTCAGACCGGATCTTGGTCGTTTGTGGTAGGCATTGACTTGCAAGTACAAATGTGTTTTGAAAAACGTAAATGTTTGCGCTTTGGTACTTTTAAATTTAAAGTCATTTGTTTTGTAAAAATTACGAAGCCTAGCTCTTCATATGTTTCTCCGACACTCATAATTTTATGAGGAAAAAGTTTGCACTCGTTATGAAATAATTTTGAACATAAGTATCTCCGTCTGATTTCGATTGACATCAGTCAATTGTTTTGTGATTTATTTCTTATAACCAAAAGGAAAGTTTCCGAAATGAAGTCTAGGTATTGAAGGAAAGAATAATTAGTAAAATGTAGAAAACTGATACTTTTATTTTCAGCTTTTTTGAAATGAACTCATTATGCAGCGTGCCAAAAAAATTAAAAAGACTTCTCTCGAAATTTAATTTTCAACGTTCTGTTTTGGAAATGAAAATACCAATTAACAATAGACAGAACTCGTCCTTGACTTTCTAAATTATTCTAGAAATCCTTGACTTCCTATAGCTGGTAAAAACCTGAAATCTCTTACTAAATTGGTCATGGAATATGCCAGTAAATTTCAAACGTAAAAATGTGCGCCATTTGTTTTTACATAAAATTTCTCATATAAATAATTCTTGGTTTAGACTTTTTATGAAAAGTATCTTGACCCAAAACGTTTAAACTGTTTTCTTAAAACATTCGTTTGCTATTGAAAATTTTATAAATATAACTAGACTGAGTTTTGAATAAATGAAATTACAACGCATAAGCACATTGTTGGAACATTTTGTATAAGAAAACGTAATCGCATATAAATCAAGTTCTTATTTCGCTTAATTACAATGCATCAGATCTTTAGTAAATAAAGAAAGCAATAAAATACACATGGCGGTTTGGCAATACCAAAAACATCATATCCCGCAACAGCTCTTCTTGATTATTTCATACCTTATAAAACACGAGCAAATATGTCAATTGCGGAAACATTGCAGTTTGGCAAGCGATAAGGTGCTGCGCAGGAGAATTGATTATCGGGGAAAATATTTCTGCAAGGTAGGAGGTGATTTGTATTCATTCTGGATGTGGAAGAGATTGTTATTCTAGGACTTCGAGAAATAAGGAACATAATTTGGATAAGAGTGCACTTTCGACCAAAGTGAATTTGCGGAATTAGGAGTCATGTTTCTTCTTTCTGTAGTCATTTGAAATTGTGGTTCAGATGTCAACATCAAAGACTTAACGATATCACATTTGATTTTAGTGAAGTGTAGTTCATCCAGTGCTTTCTTCAGCAGTAGTTATGGCTTTCGCCGAACGAAACAAACACAATGCAAGTTTCAAATGTTAAGTCATTCAGTTTGCGAAAGAAAATGGAAATCATGCAGGTTGGTTTTCGTGAATGCTTCGTACACGAGTGGAAGAGGCATGAAATTTTACAATGATTATTGCGCCAAAGAATAAATGTGTATTGCATAAAGAAGTAATGAAATAGCTTACCGTCGGCGAAAGTGTTGGAAACTGCATTGTAGAAAATCCCCATCATCACTAGAATGGGTTAATTGTAACAAGAAACAGCGTACGTTTCTTTGCCTTAAAAATAGAAAAAATGGTGTGCAAATGGAAGTGAAAACTCTAAAGCAAACTGAGGTTGTGTATTCGATTTACTTCACGGAATAATTCAGTTCTCCGAGAAAAAGAGATAAAATTTTTTCAAAGGCTTCGAAAATATAGAGATAAAACTTTGATGAGCTTTTAAAAATATGTAAAAATTTATTTACTATCACGTGTTGCAAATATGGATGTCATTCCTGTAGTTTTGATATAGTAGGAGATAAAGAAACAATGATATGAAAGAAAAATAACGGTTAACATAAAATCAATAGGCCAACGAGAAATCTCACCTCACCGTACTGATCTCCTGCTTAGCCGACCGTGCGAAATTAAAAGCTCATCGATATCTTGAAAAGAAAGACTTTGCTGAAGTGCAGTTTCCCGAAAGTGTTTTCATCCGTATTCACGAGAAATGATCGGCGGAGAAAAATGTTGTGAAACTGTGGATAAGAAATATTTGGCAAAAGCTTCCTTTTGCCTCAGATAATCAAGAAGGTCTAATACTTTGGGAACATGCTCAGCCTCCATCTAACGGATAACACAAATATGTTGTTGAAAGAGTGTTATACAGATATGACAGTTTATCCAGGCGGATTATTGCCATTAGTTCAGATATTAGACATATATGTCAATAAATCATCGATAGAATATTTTAAACGTTAGTGGAATACTCGAACAAAAGTGAAGGTGAAAAAAACATATACAAATGGAGACCAAATACGTCATGCCAGTCCATAAATAGTGTGTCAGTAGATAATAAAATCACGGAATAAAATTAAACCCGTTTAATTTATATGGTATATCTGACGGTCTAGATGCAACGAAAGATGATTATTTATGTGTGGATCAGAGTAAAAGTAACGGCAAAACTGAAACAGAATTCGATGATGTGCTTGAAGTTATAGCTTGAGACGTATATGAGGACCTTGGATCTGTCTATGCAAGTATGGATCAGAGGTGAAGGTGAAAATGAAACAGAATCCGATAACGAAAATTTTTAAATACATAAACTATGTTATTTCTCTTAAATAAAAAGCATTTAATTACACGCAGAAATCTAATTTTATCTAATTCTAATAACTTTTTCCATATTTTTAAACATAACATTTTTATAGCTGGCGTACAGCGCGTACCCATAAATTTCCATCTTGCATTTTCTTTTAAAAGTGCGCCTTATACGCCTGAATATACTATAACAAACATAGCTGAAACTTAAGTGATAGAGATATTTACATGCTTGCTGAAGCATTATATTCTGTTTTTTTTTCCTTCTATTAGTGTATAAATGTTTTCAAAATTTCGATGTTACGTTTTTCAATCTTTGTGTTTAGAAAAGGGATAGAGAATTCAAACTTTTATCTCCGAAAACAAAATTCTAAATCAGATTTCTAATGAAGAAGTGAAATTCTCTATACCTTTACTTTCCGGACTAATTAAAATTAAGAAAAAGAAGAGAGGAAAAAAATAACTGATTTGGGTAAGCAGAATATTTAGCCATTCAGTATCTATTGATGGGAATGTATATAACTCTAATGAATAGTACAGAAATAAGATAAAGTTATGTTTCAGTTTGTAGGCCTTACATTTCAAAATGGTTTTAATACAGCTTAAAGCGCATAGCCAAAGATTATGCTCTCAACCGCTTTTTCAGTAATAACGTCAGAGAATAATTCTTACAGTTACAATGTTTTCAAATAATCCATTCCTTCAAAAGTAATCTATTGTACTAAGATAATGTGTTTTCGAGGGCAGAAAATGAAACAGAACGGCGAGATCCATCAGAGTATGATCCTGTAATGCTTTAACAAATCTTTCGCAGTCTTAAGTAATAGAGAAATGTGGTAGAGCTTCATCTTACACTATATTCTTGTATTCATATTATTTGTATTATGTGACTATGTGTCTCTATTCGATGTGTGGGAAAAAAACGTCTCCAACAGGTTGATATATACGATACCATTCAGATAAACGCAAAGGAAACCAACATTTCCATCTAATAATATTCATTTTATTTTAATTATACCATTTTCTAGTTAGATAACCAATTTGTGAGCAAGAATTTGCATCGTAACAGTGAATCATATTGCTGCCAAATTTCGAATATAAAAAACTAAAGCTCATGAATCACAAACCGAGAGTTTCTGTGAGATTTGTGAGGTGCGAAGGAATCTCCATTTTGAAAGAAATCGAAATTGATATAAATTCGCATTATAACATATTATTCAGTTTATTTATCTAATTATATTATAATTCTGATGTAATGTATACACACATTTTAAAAGTTATTTCTTTCGCTCATTTCAATTTGTAATCTTGAATTTTTACACTGAAAAAATCCTGAGTAGAGACGGAAACTGTGGTATGTCAAACTGAATTTAAACAAGGTGAAAGCAAATGAAAAGCTAATGTACATACTACAACAGCTTTTAATTTGTTTAGAATTACAATCTTAGTAATGCAAATCATGCTGATTAACACATAATTAAAAGTGGATAAACATTCCTTTTTGAACGTTTCTTTGAACCTTGATATAAAGTTCTATGAATATCTGCAGTTGGATAAGACAGCTCAGGGTCAAACAAATTTTAAAATGAAATTTGTATAAATTAATTTCATGAGTTCAATTATGAAAGATATGCCGTGCAATATTTATTTGCACAATTTAAAGCCAGTAGCACAACTTAAATTTATTGTTGAAAAATATTGTCATGTGTAAAGCTATGTGTTAAAAAAGTCAATAAACTGTGACTTTCCAGGTAAAACCGGAAGACCTCGCAGCTATGAAAGGCACTGAAAACATAGATCTGAACTACGAAAGAGTGTACTTAGTTGCTACTAAAATAATACTGGTATCTTTAAGTTAGCATCACTAATTACTAGCTAATAATATATCAGTAGTTACACTTACCGAGCAAAATATTATCAAATGCCGTCCATATACTAAGAATACCATAAAGTTCTTGATAATAAAAATGTTGTTGATAATAAATTTTGGTAAAATGAAGCAGGTATATGATTTATTTGTTCTATTTTTCTTTTCCGGGTCTTGCTTCGTTTGGTCATTAAATCAATCGTTCTACAGTCGGAATCCAGTTCTGGCTCTTTTCGCAGTTCAACCGGTTTCCTTTTCGGGTTTGACAGTTCTTTTCCGGTTCCAGCTTGTCTTTCAGATTTGGAATCTTTTCCGTTTTTTGCTTCTTTTCCAGGTATTGCGTCTTTTCAGACTCCTCTATATTTTCCATTTCTGGCATCTTTTCCGGCTCTTGCTTCTTTTGCAGTTTTTGCATTTTTTCCAGTTCCTTCTTCATTTTCAGGTCTCTCTTTTTTGGTTTTTGCAATTTTTCCCTCAACTTTTGCCTTTCCAGTTCATTTTTGTGTGCTTGTTTTAGCATCTCTTCAATATGTTTCTCCATTTTCAGTTCTTCTTTCTTTTCTAGTTTTTGTATTCTTCCCGTATTTTCTTCTTTTTCAGTTCTTCTTTCTTTTCTAGTTTTTGAATCCATTCCAGTAATTGCTTCTTTTCGAGTTCTTTCTTCTTTTCTAGTTTCTGTTGCTTTTCCAGTTTTTGTTTGTTTTTCAGTTCTTCCTTCTTTTCCAGTTTTTGCTTCTTTTTCTGCTCTTGTTTCATTTTCAGTTCTTGCTTCTTTTCCAATTTTTGCTTCTTTTTCAGTTCTTGCTTCTGTTCTAATTATTGTATCTTTTCCTGTTCTTGCTTCTTTTCTAGTTTTTGTATCTTTTCCAGCTTTTGTGTCTTTTTCAGTTCTTGCTTCTTTTCTAGTTTTTGTGTCAATTCCAGTTTTCTCTTGTTTTTGAGTTCTTGCTTCTTTTCCAGTTTCTCCTCCTTTTCCTTTTCTTCCTTTTTATTCAGTTTTTGATTCTTTACCAGTTTTTGCATCTTTTCCGGTTCTCGCTTCTTTTCCAGTTCCTTCTCGTTTTCCAGTTCTTTCTCGTTTTCCAGTTTTTGCTCCTTTTCATGATCACAAGGAGGATTTTCCAATCTACAAAAAAATCGGTATATCTTTATTTCAGTAGTAAAATAGTGAAGGTAATGCAATGACGATCACGTTTAACATGTACAACACTTCCATATTTAGATACTATATAACACTTTTGGCTCAGTTTCATAGGGAAAAAACTCCCCGTAGATTATTGCCTGGAAGAATTGTTTTCTACAAAGGGTGAATTTGTTGTTTTCGTTGTTCTGACCTAAAGCCAAGCAGATAAGTTAAAGTACTTTGCGTTATTTGTATGCAATAAGCGGCCTCCATGAATCTCACGTAGAGCGTAATAATTTGCAAAGTTTCAGTGCCTTACTTTTCCTTACTTAATTTTTACATAATTTGCAATAATAATAACAGAAATAATAAACAGGTGGCTTAAAAACAGAGGGAAAGAATGACGAAAATTGCAAAATAGGAGGAAAAAAGGAAACTGAAATGAAAAGGGAAAAAACTACAAACAAGGGATGGAAAAAGCATTTTAGAAGATATACACGTAACGTTCTTTCTGAATCAGCAAAACCTGTATTTTAACGAGTCTCTTTGCATCGCTGGCTGCACAGATTTCAAATTTTCTCTCGTTATTCCAAATTCGGATCATATTACTGGTCTTTTTCGTAGTCCAGCAGAGCCGCACTAGGATTTTTGCCACCATTTGTTTTCAATTGAAACTTTTATTCTCATTCTTCAGTTGCATTCTTAAAGTTTATTTATTTATACAGGAAGAAAGAAAGAAATCAATCAAATCAAAGTAAATTAGGAAAAGATATACCTGTTTTCTCCTATATTTATTGTTCCCTGTAATTTCTTTTGCCTGTTGCATTAAATTTATTGAAGGAAAATTTACAAAATCTTTCAAAATTTATTTCCTAAATCCTTATGCGAATTTAGCCCTTCTGATCATCTCGGCCACACTTTAATGGCTTATACAATTTGATGTTTGAATATTGACAGCTGCCTATAATGAAATATGTTCTCCATTGTCCTCGAAAAAAGAAAAATTAAAGTTCCAGGTAATTTTGCAATGAAGGACACATATATCTTATTTGAAGGGCAAGAGGTAAAAAAAGATATTTTCGGATGGGAATATGTAGCATTTTAAACACCGTGTTTGTAAATGTCATCATATAGTAGCAACACTTGAGTCATAAGTAATTATACACATATATGAGAGAGACTACGATGACGAAAAATTAAATGGCAAAACATGGCCGAAAACACTTTCCTGGCCGGTGCAAACAACACAAAACACACGAAAGATCGGACACCAGTTATGCTTAGCACAAGATAAATTAAAAAGTAGGAACAAAATTAGATACTTATGGACCTCAAAAAAGGTGTTCGAAATTACGACCTGCACCCTGTTACAGGTATTCCATCTCTCGCACATCGAACATAAGATGTTCTGGAAAATACCGTGCACCCCCAGGAATTTCCCAGCAGCTGACACGATATGTGCCACAAGTTCCTGTTGGACTTCTAACTGGGGTTTCGTGCACTTATGTGTTGAAGTACCCCGAGACGAACTGATAATGCAAGTTAGGTCTCGTGATCTTGCTGAACAATGCACTGGACTATCCCTACCAAACCCATGTTTAGGATACGTTCCGAAGGAACTTTCGAATACTTTCTTTGATGGCGATCCCCTGCTTTTGTTCTTATTCCTTGGTTTCTGCTGCGCTAAGGAAAATAAACAAATATCTTAACAATGTTCGTACCCTATTTTTCTTGTGTTGTCTCTCGTCACTATGGGCCAGGAAAGCGTTTCCGACAATGCATTGCAATAAACGATTATATATATATATATATATATAAACAATATATATATATATATATAAACAATATATATATATATATAATCTTATAAACATATATTACCGTGAAAGACCGAAATTGGAGAATATCGACATTCACCGGAGAATGTCAACATTCACCAAATACGTCGGTGAAAGATCAAATATTGCATTACTGAATTCTTCTATTCAAATATTGCATTCTTCTACATTCGGACCCTCACCGGTGTATGTCGATAATCACAGATATGCTCTGGTGTAGATTGAAAAGAGCGGAGTATATGTACACACTGTTATTGCAAAAGGAAGTGTTCCACAAATAAATGCAGTTGTAAAAGCAAGGGCCTCTTGTGCAATTGAAAGTGTTAGATATTATATATATATATATATATATATATATATATATATATATATATATATATATATATAATCGTATAAACATATGTTACTGTGAAAGAGCGAAATTGGAGAATGTCGACTTTCGGTAGATTGAAAACAGAAGAGTATATGTACACACTGTTATTGCAAAAAGTAGTGTTCCACAAATAAATGCAATTGTAAATGCAAGGGCCTATTGCGCAATTGAAAGTGTTATATATATATATATATATATATAATGTTGTATGAACTTAAATCCATTTAGTGCGAATACAAGTTATTATTACTTGCGCAATTGCTGCAAAGTTAGTTAATAATTATTTATTTCCTAAACCGTATTGATTAATTGATTATATTATCTCCTAAGTTTAATTAAAGTAGAATTATTTTAAAAGTGTGCATCCATACTGGTAAGTTATATTTTGAAAGATGTTTTGAAGTAATTTGAAAGCAAAATGTTAATAATGTTTTAACGGGGACTGGAGTTAAATCATCACGAAGAATAATATTACAATTGTAAAAGTAAAAATTAAAACATGTAATTATTGTCATTGATCGGAAATTAGTTGACTTTTCAAGGGGAACAAACCAACTCCCGTTCAATGATCAATAATTGATAGAAATACGTAAATATGAAAGTGTTTCGTCTTTACTCGAGTTATAAATTAAAGCCAAACCGGCAATTCTAGTCAGGCCAAATATTTCCGCGAATAGTTGTTACTCAAAGAACTGATTCTCATGAAGCATTTTAGTCAATTCAATTTGGAGTAAAAATCAATTACTGTAGAGAAATCTTGTAAAACTCGAGTAATCGTCCCCGATACTATCACCTTTATGTATTTGAGTACTATATTATTTGTAGAAATTAAACATTGGAAATTGTCATTATGAAATCGAAATCAAAGTAAAGTTGAAATAAACATAGAAGATTATAAAAAAGATAAATAATGCAAACTTTGCAAAAACAAATCAAAGAGAACATAAAAATAATATAAAAATAATATAAAAATAAAATAGAAAATAATATAAATAAGATCAGTGAATGTACATGAAGATATAAAAGCCAGAAAGGTATTAAGTAACTTACATTCTTTCTAGTGGGGGAGTTGGCAGTGTGTTCTCTTCGTGTCTGACTCAGAAGTGTAGGGTGTCCGAAAATTCTTAGCGGCAGTAGGGGCTTTGAATTATATCAGTCGGCAAGACTTGGGTGATACTCAAATACATAAAGATGATAGTGTCGGGAACGATTACTCGAGTTTTACAAGATTTCTCTACAGTAATTGATTTTTACTCCAAATTGAATTGACTAAAATGCTTCATGAGAATCAGTTCTTTGAGTAACAACTATTCGCGGAAATATTTGGCCTGACTAGAATTCCCGGTTTGGCTTTAATTTATAACTCGAGTAAAGACGAAACACTTTCATATTTACGTATTTCTATCAATTATTGATCATTGAACGGGAGTTGGTTTGTTCCCCTTGAAAAGTCAACTAATTTCCGATCAATGACAATAATTACATGTTTTAATTTTTACTTTTACAATTGTAATATTATTCTTCGTGATGATTTAACTCCAGTCCCCGTTAAAACATTATTAACATTTTGCTTTCAAATTACTTCAAAACATCTTTCAAAATATAACTTACCAGTATGGATGCACACTTTTAAAATAATTCTACTTTAATTAAACTTAGGAGATAATATAATCAATTAATCAATACGGTTTAGGAAATAAATTATTATATATATATATATATATATATATAATCGTATAAAAATATGTTACCTTGAAAGACCGAAATTAAAGAATGTCGACTTTCACCGGAGAATGTTAACATTCACCAAATACGTCGGTGAAAGATCGAATATTGCATTACATTCTTCTACATTCGGACCCTCACCGGTGTATGTCGACAATCACAGATATGCTCTGGTGTAGATTGAAAAGAGAGGAGTATATGTACACACTGTTATTGCAAAAGGAAGTGTTCCGCAAATAAATGCAGTTGTAAAAGCAAGGGCCTCTTGTGCAATTGAAAGTGTCATAACAGTTTAAGTTGTTGCAATAAATAAGATTTGAATCACGTAATTTAGTAAACATAGCTTGAGTAAGCTCCCTGTTCCGAGTCAGGATAGTTCATGTTTCCAAAGCAAGTAAAGAGGAATACAAGTCCTGATAGTGGCGCCCGACGAAGAAGAATAACCATGGCCGAGTTTCAAGAAGAACCTGTGGTGCCTGCAGAAGCGGCTCAGAATCCAGAAATGCCAGCTGCCGCCCTGGAAGGATTTGGGTACATCGTACAGACCATGCGCGCATCGATGAAACCAGAAGCAACATTTAATGGAAACTCACCGGTAACCAGTTTTTTGGGAAAATTGGATGACCACTTCATGCTGTATCCAGTCCATGAGTTCCGTAAAGTCACCTTAGCTACCAGCGCTTTGAGGGGCCAAGCGCTTAATTGGTTCAAATGTATAGGTAGAAGCCTCTTGGGTCAAGCGGGAAGTCCCACCTATACTTACGAAAATTTTAAGACTGCCTTAGTAAAAGCCTTCCCTGTCGTAAGAGATCGTGCAAGTTTAGAAATGGAACTCTTCAGCATATACCAGCAACGAATCGAAAATCTTTCCACCTTTATTTTAAGAAAAATTCACGTCTTTAAACTCTTGTATGGAAACCGTCCGGATCCTGAGATAATCCAAGTGATTTTGCCGAGTTTAGTTCCCCAAGTACAAGACTTTATTTAATTAAGGAATCCGACTACACTGGAAAAGTTATTTGAGCTAACAATCCAGTTTGAAAGTAGAAGAACGGCGGACATCGAATGAAGACGCCTGTATGAGCAACGAAGCCAATTTGGTGCGCCAAGACCACAGCAAAGGCAAGAACACGGCTACGGAAGCAAATCGAATCAGAGGGCAAGGAAACCTGAGTATCCAAAAACAACCGGCGAACGTCGACAGTTCAATAGTAAGCCAGAAAAAAAGTCTGAAGGCCAGCGGAAAAACAAGGAAGGCATGGAAAGGAAGAAAGAAAATTTAAACTAAAACGGATTTCTGCTGACGGGAGGGTGCGGAAATCCGAAGGCCAAGAAAAGCCCTCTTTCTTCAAGTTAAATACAGTTATTGTGAAAAATTTGACTCTTCCAAAGATTGAAGTTAGAGTTTTATAAAAGATTTTGCAGCTATTGTTGAACCATTGTTAAAATTAAAAAGGAAAAAGGTAAGATTCTCGTGGACGGCCGAAGCCAATAGTGCTTTCGAAAAATTAAAGCAAGCATTAACGCAAGCCCCTGTTTTGAAATTTCCTGAAAACGATGAGAATTTAGAAATTTCAGTGGATGCTTCGGATTATGCGCTAGGAGCGGTACTTTCGCAAAATCAGCCGCCCGTGGCATTTTTTAGTAGAACTTTAAATCAAACACAAAGAAATTATTCCGCGACTGAGAGAGAGGCACTTGCAGTTCTGTTAACAGTGCAAAAGTTCCGAGTCTATTTTGGAAAGGTCCAGCAACAGTGTATTCTGATCATGCGGCGGGAACTAGATTGTACTCAGGGAAAAACTTATCGCCAAGGTTAATAAAATGGGCACTAAAGTTACAAGAGTATAATCTGGTAATTAAGCACACGCCCCGGAAAGGAAAATATCGTAGCAGATGCCCTATCCAGAATAAAAATAGATGAAGAAGGTAATACTGTAAAGGTGGCAATGCTCACAGCATGTAAGTTACATTCCCGAGAAACTGTGATAACCGAACTGAGTAAGGATCCTGAATTTAAAAATATTTATGATTATTTAAAGGATCCTGAAAATTTTAGCCACCAATATATTGTGGCGATAAGAAATAGGGCGGCCCATTACGAACTAATAGATGGTCTATTATTTTATACAAAAACTACGAATTCCAACAACGAATTTCGACCTGTTATCCCAGCTAGTCTTAGATTAAATATCCTGCAGGAGCTCCATGACAGCCCTTTAGCTTCTCATGCTGGTATTCAAAAAACCATCCAACGCGTACGCGAAGCAGTTTATTTTCCTGAGCTGCAAAAGTTAACAAGGGCGTATGTCCAGTCCTGCCCAACATGTCAAGCAGTTAATTATATTAATTTCCGCCCGGCCGGGTTTCTAAATAGTATTAAATCGGAATTTCCAAATGAAATAATTGACATCAATTTATTGGGCCTTTTCCCAAAAAGTCAGTTTAATAAAAGTGGCTATCTCCTTGTTATGGTTGATCATTTTAGTAAGTGGATCGAAATTGTTCCCTTAAAAGGAGCCTCCTCGAAATTAGTTACTGATTCTATTTTAAATAAATATATTTTAAAATACGGGGCGCCCCTAAAAGTAATATCGGATAATGGTCCTCAATTTGTAAGTAATATATTTGAAGACATGTGCCAAAAACTGGGCATACGTCATTTAAAAATGGTCCCGTATCGGCCGCAATCAAATATAGCGGAACGAGTCAATAGAAATATAATGAAAATTGTCCGTAGTTATGTTAAAAATTTTCATAAAAGCTGAGTTAACTATGTCAATGAATTAGGTTTCGCCCTTAGGACCGCAAAACATGATACGACGGGCAAAACTCCTGCTGAGTTATTTTTAGGCAGAAAGATTATAACGCCGTTAGATAAATTATTGTATGTTCAACAAAGACCCCCAGAATTTAAAATGGGCAATATAGAAAAATAAATTAAAGAAGCAAAAAAGAACACTGAAGGAGCACAGAGAAAAAAAAGCTTTATTATGATATGAAACGACGGGGAGTAACTTATAAAGTAGGAGATGAAGTGTTAAAAATTAAGCATTAACTTTCTTCAGCACCAGAAGATAAAACTGCCAAATTTTATTCACGATTTGAAGGACCATATGTCATAGAAAAAGTAACTCAGGCTTAGTGGTGTTAAAAGCCAGGAATGGTGAAACCTGCACCGCAAACGTAGACCAGATAAAACCATTTTATAATCGTAATAAAATGCCAATATTTCAAGATCTTTTGCAGGATCCGACACGGCAGGCACAAGCTCCAGAGGTGGAACAACGACAATCCCAAGGGCAAGCCATTAGTAGACAGGAGCAATTGAAAAGAAAGTTCCCCCGTTGGAAAACTGAAGGTAACAAGAAAAAGAAGTCGTTCCACCGACCAGAGAAGAGAGGGCACGACCACCCCCAGAATGAAGAATGGAGAAGTACGACTAATGCAAAGAAAGCCAGGAGAAATGACAGCAACTATAACACGGCTCCAAAACAGAAGATCTACCCATCGGATAGGAGTCTACGCAGCAAATGTCGAAGAATTGATGAAGGAAGACCAGCTGCAGATGCAAAGACGCAAGAAAAATTTGAACAGCCAGCAACGAGATCCAGGCAACAACGAGAGACAGTTGTCCCAGTTCCGCCAAGACCAGCTGCCATCAAATGGCCGAGACCACAGGCAGATGCTAAAAAAAGGTCTTCAAGGGTGACCGAACTGGAAGAAAAAGAAAGCTCATGGAGGAAGGAACCGAAGGGCGAACCGCACAAGAAAGAAGATCAACCAGACCATAGTCTTCGCCACCTTCCAGGACTGGGCAGAAAAAAGGATGTCTCAATATCACAAAGATAAGTAAAACTTTATGTTACTTTGAAACCATAAGTTAATTTTTCAATCTTACTGCAAGTGGCAGAATTCAAGAATTTTTACCTCATGTGAGTCCTACCTTTATCGCCAAAAAGGCGAGAAAGGAGTTGCTACCTATTTTAGTATTGTTTTTCAATTACTCGCGAGTAAAACTAAAATTAATGTATAATAGGAATGTGTAAATACTTGAATATTGAAAAAGCATTGATAATCTTTGAGAAAGGTACCTTAAGAAAATTGTAAAAATTATTGTACAAAATTTTATTTAAAATATTCTGGCAAGAAAGAAGTTTTAATGTTGAATAATTGAAATGTAGAATTTCAATACAGAAGAATTGGCACTTGCTTGGAAAAGAATAGAAGTTAACAATGTACTACTAATGTATGTTTTAAAATGCGTAAAATTAACGGCATGTTAATATGTCCTTATATACAATGTGAACTGTTATCTTACAAGTTAAGAAATATTGTGATATGTTAAAAGTAAAAATATTAGAGTAATGCCAAAAATTTTAACTTATTCGTGTGACTGTAAACAGAGCAAATTATTGTGAATATGTGATAAAGGTTGAATGAATGTAGTTAGGCTCTCTGACGCTACACTTCAGAGTTAGCCACTTTTCAGAATAGTACCTCAGGTTTTAGAGATGAATATAAGGTGTGTTCTGAGGTTTTGTTATGTTGAATTTTAAGACGTTAGTGTTTTGATTGCAGGCGGTAGTGTTGAACACTTGTACATAGACACGCTCGTGTTTGGTGTTTTTCTTTACAACACAAGTCAGAGAGCAAGGGGAGATAATTAAATAACGTCATGAATGAAATAAGAATTTTAAAGGAGAAATATAAATATTCATGTTACTTGCCATTTGATTGTGTAACATTTCATTAAACTAGTTTTCCTTCCATAAGGAACCATATTTCAACTAAGAAACTCCTGTTTATAGATGCAGTACAGATGAAAATACTTGTCCATACAGATGATAATGTAAAAACGACTTTTTAATATCTAGTTTCTAGAGAGAAATGTTTGTAAAAGATTGGCCTCGCGTTAGATTCTAGAGCTAAAAGTTTTCAACAAGGTCGTTTTAGACCTCAGTTTCAAACTAATTAACTCTGGCGGGTAGTATGTAAGGATCCTAAGTTTTACTAACGTTTTTGATGTCATTTAAAACGCTTAATTACAGGGCCGTAGTACAATACACAACACCCCCCCAATCCCAGAAGTATAGCGATATACAATAGTGACGTGATCGAAGATTCTTTGGAAATAATCGTTGTCATCGAATGACATGCATATTCTATTTAAGTAATCGTAGTCATCGGCTTTTAATATTCTTTGCAAATGATCATTGTCATCAAATAATCATTGTAAAGAATCATTCTCATCGGATAATCATTGAAAATAATTCTTGTCGTTACATAAAGGGGCATAGTAGCTGATGTATAAAGAATTGTACTCAAATTCTAATCAAAAGAATCGCATATGTATGCAATTTATCATATGATCATTATTTACAGCAATGATTTTATATGTTTTCGACCTACGGCTCCTAATGACGTCGCGGAAAACTTGCGCAACAGTGACAAAAAGAATATTTAAAAATACAATAAAAGCTTGAAAGCTAGGGAAAATGTGTGAATTTATTTTCCTTTTATTTAAATGAAGCTTAATGTTTTTAAAGGAAATTGAATATTGTAAACAGGAATCAGCAGTTTCAATATATGTGGGATTTTGCCTCTTTGTTTTTTTTTCTTCATAACATCATATCCTCCGGAACGGGGGGGGAGATTTGAGTTTAGAAGGAGGTACCCTCGGATTTCAAAAATTCTTGGTAAAACTTTTCGACTATTGTTATCTTCCTACGACTATCACTCGAGATGTCATATAAAATTTCGGAAAGCGCTGGAGATCAAATTGCTTTATTTAGAAAAATGATGGCTCTTCTCACTCTCAAATCGTATTGTTTAAGAGAAATTTTTAAGTTAAAAAAATATGAAATAAATAGTATTGCCAAACTCGAAACTTATTGTTTATATTTACGGTTATATTCTGAGTTGAAGAAAGCACGTGATTCCATATAACGTCACTGTATGTCGAAAAATATTTCGTTAATTTCAGTATTTTAAATGAATAGCTGCTTTTGGCAACTTTTATGTTTCACCTTTAGATACGTGACACGATATGCTATCGCTACGTTAATTCTTTTATTGAGATTTTGCAAATTTGTTATATTAAAATAAATTTAAATCATAATTTCAAATGTATTACCCCAAGTGTCAAAGTTCTTTGTTTCCTGACTTGGCAAGAAAAATTTATTTACGAATCGCTGGTTGCTTGGAAAGAATGAATACATTTTCTTCATAATGAAATGTTTCTATGCATTTTATGTTATTCTAATTTTATTTATAAAAATTTAATTTCTTTTATGGTATACTTCCTTTCTGAGTAGAAGTTTAAACTTCTGTAGGTATTTAACATATTTTAGATGCAATGTTACATTACTACAGTTACATAATTTTTTTCAATTTACTAAAATGTCTGAACGCAAGAAGACAGCAGAAATGTTACAGCGAGCTACAGAAAAAATGAAGTAAAAAGCACTAGGAGACTCAGCAGGCAAGTAGAAGAAAACTTGCATGCTTCAAAAATGAATGAAGATACAACTAGAAACTCAGCAGGCAAGCATAGTGACAAGAAAGGTTACGCATTCAAGAAACTGAAGAAGAAACGAATAGGAGTTCCAGCAGACAAGCAACAACTCAAGAAACTTCGCTTGCTCAAACTGTATCAGAAACTAGTAGCAGACGCAAAAGACATTCAGAAAACCAAGAATCACTGCGTGCTCCGGAAAGGTAAGCAGAAGCGAAACGGAGGCCCATTAGGCAAGCGGAACGTCAAAAGAATATGCGCGATGACGGGAAGAAGTCGCAAGTAAACGAAGGATGCAAGACTGTCCGCGTCATCGTCAGATTCGACAGGAAATACCAGAACAGCTCAAGAAGCTGCATAAACAACTCAAGACGCTGCAGATTACGGACAATTTCGGTTCGAAGAGGCAGAGCTCATACGAGGAAACAAGCTTCGCATGAACACATCACGACATACACGTAGTACTCTTCACAATGCAGGAAGTTTACTTTGAGCAACACACTGTATACGTAGAGCTCGTAGACTTATATAGTGAAGATTTTGCTTTGTCAACAGCCCCCTAGTAAAATGTATGAAGTTTATATTGACATCTCACAATACCTGAAAGAAATTTTTCTATTTACTTCTTCATTTACTATTTTCTTAAATTTCTTATCAGTAATCCTGTCTATATATTATAGATATCAAAATCAGAAAAAAATTAATTAATTATCTTTAAATGTATCTAAGTGATGAATACTTCGCCCCTGTTCGTACCGAAACAACACGATGTAATTGTAGATACCTAGAAAGTAACATGTATTCAGCAGGCTGTACAGCAAGCGACAACTATAAATGGTGATAACACAAGAATTTTATATAATGTTATATACCGGCAGAATTTTAAAAAAAGAACATATACATCAGTGTTTTAAAAATACGAATTTTGCATAAAAAAAATTTTTAAAAATACGAATTTTGAAATTTGCAAAACAAATATCTTAAAATCTGCCTTTCCATGCATAAGAGTTCAGGATTCGGAAAATTATATTTTCGTAAACGGTTTAGCAAAAATAACAAAAATTATTGCCTTGAGAAATGGATAATCTTGGTATGAATACGAATTACGCCAAGACTACTCGTCAATGGTTGTTTTGAACACGCCCTTAATGTATATATATAACCCTTAAAAAACGTAAAGTGAGTGAATCTACTATTCGAGTGTGTCTTTATATCTTGAGTATTTAAGAAATAGGAATTGCATTTATCTATCTCGATAAAGCTAACGCTATTGCCCGAATAACAACGTTTATTTAACACTTGATATTACCAACTTCATATATATCTTGAAATAAAACATAAATTTCCTAATCAGATACTACCAATTGCAGAAAAAATACAAAAATAATGGAATTTCTAATAACACTACAAGTAACATACCGAGGAATAAATTGCGCTGTAAAACTGATGCAATCTACAATATGTAAACCACAAAATTTATGTACTGCTATAGAAATGCAATAGAATGAGAAATGAAACTGTCATGAGATTTATAATGAAAAATTTACCATAAACTATTAGTATATGGTATAAGTAAATATATACTTTTAATACTATTCATTTAAATATGTTCAAACGTTCATAATATTCATTACTTACAAACGCTTCTTCATCCATCGAAGCATAGCACAAGCCATTCTCAATTCAGTGCTGGTGCACGTCAATAAAATAAGGATAAATCCAAATTTTTACAAAAAATCAATCTCTTTGACTCGTTTCTCAAAAAACGTATATCTACAAATGCAGTATTAATATATCACATCAATATAATTCGGGATCATAAAATCACCAAACAACGCATTAAACGCAAAAAATCGCATTAAGGCAGAATGAAGAATTTTCACTCTTACAATGACTTTTACAACAATGTATAATAGAATCTAATTTCTAAACTAAGTGTTCATTCTTACACCATATTTCATTCTTGGGGAACCTTTCATGGTTGTTCAGTAATTCTAACTGTTAACTGGTATAAAAAGAATTAGGATTTCATATATATGCACAGACATATATATGTATTATATTAACACGTATCTATAGTAACATACATCATCTTATATTATATGTATTCGCATAATTCTAAATTAATTATACTAGTCAACATAATTTGTATATTGATAGCAGCACAGTTTTAAAATTATTTATTACTATCTGCTTGCTAACGATTATATAATTAAGTACAGTGGTACCTCGACAAACGAGTTTAATATGTTTCGTAACCTTGCTCGTATCTCAAAGCAATTTTCCGCATTCAAAGTAATCGAAATGCCATTAATCCGTTCCAGCTCCCAAAACACGACCTCAGCTGTTTTTTAAGTGTTTTTGAATAAGAAAAATGTAGTTTCTTATTCAAAAACAAGAAGAAACATTTATTTATAAATAACAAATACATATTCTATAAAAACATAATTAAAAGAAAAAGTGCCTACGGAAGCGCTTAATTTTTGTCACTGGTCTTCGCTCTTTTTGTCATGATCTGCTCATTTTCACCCGCAGATCGTTTAAAAAAACACTCCAAGGAGGTTTGTTTCTTCCTACCTGTCAAGGTATTGCGGAATCGAGTTAGGCAAGTTTCGTTGAACAACTCCGATTTAGGACTAGTTGCAACTTTTTCGCGGTGATTTTTATCCACGAACTCTACAACTTTATCCCACATTCTCAAGATCTCTTTTATATCTCTTGTAGGGATAACCTCCTCCATCTCTGGCTCCTCTTCAAAACTAATTTTTCGTTGAACCACCGTATGCTGCTGCAAATGCAGATCGTGTAACTCCTCGGTTGTCAGCTCCTGAGACTTTTCCTCTACGAGTTCGTTCACATCTCTCTCCTCCACCTCCAGACTCATGGATTTTCCGAGAGAAACAAGCTCCACTACCACTGACACTTTGGGTCTCTTTCAGCTACAGCCTCAGGCCATAGAGACGTTGTAACACCCAGCCAGGCCTGAACAATAATTCTTAGGCACATCACGATGTTAAAGTGGTTTTTCCAGAACTCTCGTGTGTGTATGTGTGTGTGTGTGTGTATTTGATTATGGCAAAGCACACTAGGGCTATCTGCCTAAGAGGAGGGATGCCTTCGTGGAGGACTTTCTAAGGGAAACTGGCTCGTATACACGTTACACATGGGGAAAACCACGAAAACACCCATGCAGCCAGCCCGTTCGCGGGATTCGAACCTCGGACCGAACTACCAGTGTTCAGCGACTTTACCGCTCAGCCGCTGGTGGGCTTTCCAGAACTCTCGAATGGTAAGGTTTGTGTTCTCTGTCACCTCAAAGCAGCGGCGAAAAATGTGCTTGGTGTACAAATTCTTAAAATTAGAAATCTCCTGCTGATCCATGGGCTGCAGGATAGGAGTGGTGTTGGGTGGTAGGTAGGGAAATTTTATATACTTGAACTCTTCGAGTAAATCATCTTCGAGATTTGATGGGTGAGTAGGGGCATTGTCAAGGCCAACACCAGAACAGAACACCAGAATTATCCACTCCACAAAGAAGTTCATTCTGTCCCACGACTTCGGATTTGCCCTCCACATATCTTCTTAAAATTATAACTGGCAGGTTTTCTTTTAAAATATTATATGACTTAAAGCCTCTGGGGTTTTCCGAATGGTATACTAGCGGAGGCTTGATTTTACAGTCGCCAATCTCATTGGCGCAAATTACTAGAGTTAATCTATCCTTCATGGGTTTGTGACCTGGCATCGTCTTCTCCTCTGCCGTTATGTAAATTCTATTCGCCATCCTTTTCCAGAAAAGTACTGTGTCGTCACAGTTAAAGACTTGCTGGGGGATGTATCCTTTGGCTACTATCTGTTCGGAAATCATTTTGATGTAAACATCAGCTGCCTTTACATCCGGATTTGCTGCCTCACCATGCCTGACGACGGAGTGAAGGTCGGTCCTTTCCCTAAAGTTGTCAAACCAGCCCCGACTGGCTTTAAACGGGTCTTCCGATTCCACCTTTGTAGAAGTGTGTGGGATCTTCTGTAGAAAATAACCGTAAATCGCTCGTAAATAACTCGTAATAGTGCCTTCTCACATATGATGCTTTGTGTTAAGGTTGCTCCTTGAAGCTGCTTCTCTCTCACTCACACCATCAGTAGTTTCTCCATGTCTTGACGGAGAGAGGTCGGAGCTTAAAAATTATTGTAACGCCCTTTGTTGGCGCTATACTTTATCAACTCCTTTTGTTTAAGCACAGTAAATATCATTGATGTGTTACGCCCGTACATCCTCCCCAAGTCAATTACTCGCACACCTTGCTCATGGTTTTCTATTATTTAACGCTTTAATTCAATAGACATCATCATCTTCTTTGGACCCAGGGTTATAAAAATAAATATGATAATGTTTTCTAAATGTACAAAAAGCAAAAAACGCGAACCCAACTTATCAAAAATGCTTCCAAAACGATGGAAACAAGCACTCAGACTGAGGACTAGTCTGAGGTGGGAGAAACTGTTAGACGCTGCACACGACACCTACATGCGCGCGCATGTTGCGGTCGTGTACAGCGGTGTAGTGTGCGATTCCTCGTATCTCAAATCTTGCTCTCGTCTCAAAGCAAAAACATCGCTCGCTCGGTAGCTCCTGTCTCAAAACACTCGTATGTTGGGGCACTCGTATATCGAGGTACCACTGTAAATACAGTTTATAGTTTTTTTAATGTGACAATCGTTATAAGCCATGTAGATTTTTCCTTGTGGCTTCATTTGTTTTCTCTTCCAAAATTTCGAACGTCCAACAGTTTTCTCAGTTTCGGGCTTTTGGTATGGAGAGTTAGAAAATGAGATAAGACCAGAATGAACTTCAGTTCTGAACTTTGCAGTTCAGCATAGAGTAAGGAGTATTGACAGATTTATGTTCGCTCTTTACGTGCGCTTTTCATCGTATTTTCTTCATCATTCTCAGCATTTTAAAGTGATAACTACTAGCAGTGTTCCTTTATATTTCGTATATTTTTGGAATTATATTTTTTTACTCGTACTTTTCGAAAAACTCCAGAATTGTTCAGTGTTTTTTCGAGACAAATAAATTCTAACAAGCTACCAGCTCTTCCGCATGCTTTACGAACCTTTATGCCAGGAACAATTTTGGGTGTTAGAAGTAGGACAGATGCTAGTGACAAGAACAATTGAGGAGCATCTGAGGCAGCTTGTGACAGTCTTTGCTGCGTTCCAAGAAGATATAAAAGGAGAGGTTGATTCCTTTACAGAAGAGATAAATGAGTCCAACAAAAGAGGGAAAGGGGAAATAATACCAGTTCAAGGAAAGATGGAATCTATCCAAAATTGATACTTAAGCCTGTCAAGAAGAAATAAAAGACAACAGTAGAAGATTTTCGAGGATTTTGAAAGCAGAAATAACATGGTCGAAAGGAGAGTTAGAGAAACTGGAGAACGTGTTTCTGTCAAACAGCAAATCAAAGAAAGAGTTAATGCTGTCAAACTACAAATCAAAGGAAGAGTTTCTGATGTCGAACAACAAATCGATGACAGAGTTTCTGCTGTTGTCACCAAAGAATCTGACAGCTTTAACACATTCATAATGACAACTGGAGACGGTTCTGATACCTTTAAATTGGTACCTATGTTTTCCGACCCATTTCTCATGCTCTCCACGTGTGATGGAAAAAACATTTGGCATATGTACAAGGCTCAGTTCTGTATAGCTCCAAATGGAAATGGGTAGGATTCCGAAGACAAACCTGCAATTTCGCAGCTTCTCTGAGAATTGAAGAAGACGATATCGGTCCCACTCTTCTAGAAACCCAGAGGCTAGATTTTGATGCTGTACCCGGTACGCGAAAGCTCTACTAAGAATTGTTTAAAAGGCTACAGAAGGCTGCAGTTAATATCTCGATAGCAGAAGCTCACCAAAATAATCCAGAAGCTCGCCACTGATATCGAAATGCTCTCCCATCTCTCCTTTTTTGACTGCTCAACAGAAATACGTGAAGTACAATCCATGAAATACTTCCTCGGTGGCATACGGGAACCTGAGGTATAGAAACAACTGCGAATAGTGGATCTCAAGGATTTAAAAAATGCCTAGAGTGTACGCCATGAAAAACGTGGCAGTCCTTTCAGAAACTTGCACACACCATTGCCCAATCGAAACTACTCCAACCCAGAAGCTAGTGGACAAGTGACAGCTCGTCCAGGCAGTCTACCCACTTAAGTAAGTGCCTTAAGGCGGAACAGACGTCAGACGAAACCGACCTTAGTATGCTAGAACTGCAATGGTGATGAACACTTACGAAAGAACTGCAGAACACATTAGGACACAGAAGATAATGATGCTAATCAGCAAGAAGTCACAAAAACAAATCGTGGATGTTGAGCGGAATTTGCCAGAGATTGCCAGATATTGAGAAGTCCCACATAAAATCCTTTCAGATTTCGGTTATGGTTGGTGGCAATAATGGACTTTTCAATCATGAGGCATACAAATAGAGTTCCCTTTGTATAACAATCGATACATGAGTAATTTACCATCATCCAAAACCTCAAGTCGAGATGATAGAACCAGCATGAACAGAACTTTTCCTTCCAGGATTATAGCTGAAAACAGAAATTTCCGGTAAGGCATTATGAAATATGCTAAGAACGGTAAGAGCACGAAATGAGTACTAATAATATGTTCTTTCGTTGAATTATCAAGGCCGTCATTCCGGTGACGGTTGAAACGTAAGTGCCAAAGCTAAAGTCATTGGGGAATGAGAAGTGGTTGCATCACGTTCTCCATTGAACTACGTTAAGGGGTCTCGTACACCTTAAAACCCTCAAAATCTCTGAATATGATCCTGTTGTAAGAATTGGGATAGCATATTTATTTTTAAAGCTATTACTTCCAGTTTTTTACAGCTGACTACATAGCACAGCTGAATTAGTAAGCAAATAGTTTGTGTTGCCACAAATGTTTTTATAATTTAATCTTCTTTGTGAGGTAATTTTTTATATGTTCACGCAATACTCCCACTTTGCGTGCACAATTTAAAACATTCTGTTATATATTTTAACTTCATAGCTAATATACAGCTTGTATAGCATCTAAAGACTACTGTGAACCAAAAATCTTAAGAATTTCATGTTAAATTCTCATTTTATTTAGAACTAAATTTATACAATGCATTTTAATAAAGAATTTTTAATATTTCCATGCGTAAAATTTTTGACTATTAAAATATTCAATATATTTTTTGGTTCAGTTAGATGATAATACTCATATAAAGAAGTCCATTAAATTTAAAGTGTGTACCAAGAACCGTTTTTAAAATATCATGCGCGCAGCAGTGAAAATTTATGTTTTGAGATAATCAAGTTTTAATGTAAATATTATTTTAAATACTTCTCTTGTTATAAAATATATAAAATGCTTATTTTCTGAGAGATATTGTAACATTATACAATTTCGAATAGTTGGTATAAGCATAATTAATGTAAAATAAGCTGCCATCATCAAAGTATAATTTATCAACTAAAAATGATTTGAAACTTCTACGCTATCAATGATACAACTAAACTTTTTCTTACAAATTGGAACTTACTTATAGGCAAATGTTTCAGGTAAAGTTCTCTGTAATGTATTATTGTATATCAAACATATAAATCATTTAATAGTTCTTCCACAGAGTAACTTTAGCATACTCTAAATGATATGTATAAAACTGGGAAAAAATGCATTTTAAGAAAATCGAGTTTTGATGCAAATATTTCAGTATACAACTTTCTAATAATAAAGTGCATAGTATATTTATTTTCGAAATGATATATTTAAAATGTATAAATCCTAATAAATTGCATAAGCTTTTGTCAATATGAAACACATTAAAATTACCATACTATATAAAATACCATGACAGAATGATAGCCGTGTATTAAAATACGTGTAGCATATTTGAACAAATAATTTATTTTTACATAACCACATCAGTTAAGTACTTTCAAGCATTTAAGCATATGATATGTATCATATTATGCAATATTATTTAAACATAGGTGGGAAAAAATCCTTTACGACTTATTTGAAATTGTATGCTAAACTGCTACATTCATCGAAGTATAACATATCGACTAAGAATGATAAAACTAAAACTTCCTTACAAATAAGAATTTACTTATAGCCAAATGTCTTAGCTCAAGTTCTCTGTAATATATTACTGTATATCAAACTTATAAAACATTTAATAGTTCGTCCACAATGTAACTTTAGCATACTTTAAATGCTATGTATACAACTGCGAAAAACCGTATTTTAAGAAATTTGAGTTTTAATGCCAATACTTCAGTATATAACTTTCTAATAATAAAGTGCATAGTATATTTATTTTGAAAATACATTTAAAAAGTATAAATCCTAATAAATTGCAGAAGCTTTTGTTAGTATGAAACACGTTAAATTTACCTTGCTATATACATTACCATGACAGAATGATAGCCGTATATTAAAATACATGTAGCATATTTGCACAAAAATTTATTTTTACATAACCACTTTAGTTAAATAAACTCAAGCATTTAAGCATATGATATGTATTATATTGTATAATATACATATTATTTAACATGGGTGAAAAAATCTTTTACGACTTACTTCAAATTGTATGCAAAACTGCTAAAATTTTATTTACAAATTAAAACGCACCAGCACAATAAACATCCCCATCATTTTTATGGAGGCCTGAACTTCTGACATTTTTTGCTGCCTTTCAAGTTTACGCTGTTGTTTTGTTTCTGAGAAGCCTTTCTTTTCGGCGTTATCTATTCTCTTGTTATCAATTTGTAAAAATCCTTCAATAGAAAACTTACTTCTAAAAAGCTGTAGCTCATTCATTACAGAATGTCTACCAACAGACCTTTCGTTAAAAGCAATTACTGCTTCATTTCCAGCAATTTGAACTATCCTACTACCAGCACGACATGTCTTTTTACAAAATTTCCAAATTAAGGAATTAAATGATTCATTAGTATTTTGTGTTTTGCCGCCAAGGCAACGTCTCAATAACGAAGGTTGTGACAAATCTATAAAAACTGGCTTTATTGCCTCCATTACAGCGACTGGTTAAGAATTTATATGCTTATAATCAGCTTTATTTTGCTTAGCTATATTGTATTTGCACCATGTGGTTTCATTTGTAGGACAAACGTCATGAATCGGCTTTTCATCACTCGATATTTTGTGGTAGTAAATTGCCCAAATGGCATTTCTGATATCACTAACAGACTCATTATATTCTCTAATCGCATTACCATAATACGAAGTTATTTCATTTATTAACTTATCTGTTAGTCTCCCTTTCCCAGACAAATTTTACCGTCATTTAATTTTACTTTTTTTCTTTCAAGTTTTAATTTGCGTAGCCATATTCCCATTCGTTTTTGAATATGTCCAACACACTCAATTTTTTCTATATTTAATGAACCATATGGTTTGGCGTCAGTTATACCTGCAAATGGTTTTGCATCACCTATGTAAGGATCTTAAGTTTTACTAACGTTTATTTTATTTTAAATCTTTACTATCACTTCTTATTTTCTACTTCCGGCCAGAATTAAAAGCGTTAACATATTTATGCAAAATTTGTGTGGCGAACGCCAAGTACTTAAGATGTGGCTTTTTGCCAAGCGAGAGAGAGGATGGAGTTAGTCGAAGCAGGCCACTTAGCTTAGAATTTTTACTCAGTTGCTGGTTGCCTTCCAGGCCAGAGGTTTAATCCTTTAAACGTATTGTAGTGTTAACAGTTCTCTGTACTACATACGGCTTCCTGTTAATATAAGGCCAATCTTCCACGTTTATTATTCCAAAGTTAAGTTAGAGTTTAGTTAAATATTTTTATATTCTTACGTTTAGACCACAAGTAGTGGGTCTTTGTATTCCGAAATACGGAAATTATTGTAAAGAGAGAAAAATAAAGGGTTTTGTATACCTTTCTTGTGTATCCTGTCTACTTCCCACAGTTATTGAACATAGCTTTAGTAAGCTCTCTGTTCCGAGTCAGGTCCTTGCATATTCCCGAAGAAAGTAAGACGGAACATTGAACCTGAGAGTGGCGCCCAACGAAGAAGAATAACCATGGCCGAGTTTCAAGAAGAACCTGTGCTGCCTGCAGAAGCGGCTCAGAATCCAGAAATGCCAGCTGCCGCCCTGGAAAGATTTGGTTACATCGTCCAGACCATGCGCGCTTCGATGAAACCAGAAGCAACATTTAATGGAAACTCAGCGGTAACCAGTTTTTTGGAAAAATTGGATGACCACTTCATGCTCTACCCCGTGCACGAATTTCAAAAAGATACCTTAGCTACCAGCGCTTTGAGGGGCCAAGCGCTTAATTCGTTCAAATGTATAGGCAGAAGTCTCTTGGTCAAGCAGGAAGTCCCACCTGTACTTACGAGAATTTCAAGACTGCGCTAGTAAAAGCCTTCCCTGTCGTAAGGGATCGTGCGAAATTAGAAACGGAACTTTTCAGCATATATCAGCAAAGAATCGAAAATCTCTCAAGCTGTATTTTAAGAAAAATTCACGTCTTCAAAATCTTGTATGGAAACCGTCCGTATCCTGAGATAATTCAAGTGATTTTGCCGAGGTCACTGCCCCAAGTGCAAGACTTTATTGAATTAAGAAATCCGACTACACTGGAAAAGTTATTTGAGCTAGCAATCCAGTTTGAAAGTTGAAGAACGGCGGACATTGAAAGAAGACGCCATTATCAACAGCGAAACCAATTTGGTGCGCCAAGACTACAGCAAACTCAAGCACACGGCTACGGAAGTAAAGCGAATCAGTGGGCAAGGAAACCCGAGCATTCAAAAACAGCCGGCGAACGTCGACAGTTCAATAGCAATCCAGGAAAAAAGTCTCAAGGCCAGTGGAAAAAGAAGGAAAGCACGGGAATGAAAAATAATTTAAACTAAAACGGATTTCTGCTGACGAGAGGGTGCGGAAATCCGAAGGCCACGAAAACCCCTCTTCCTTCAAGTTAAATACAGTAATGGTGAAAAATTTGACTCTTCCGAAGATTGAAGTGTTGGTGAATAATATCCCAGCCACCGCACTCCTGGATACAGGCGCGCAGTGTTCCTGTGTGGCAGAAGATTTTTTTAGGAAGTATTTTCGTAAATATCGTATATATAATTCGGATAATACGACAGTGTTAGCTGCGCAAGGAGAAAGATGTAAGTGTATAGGTAAATTACCGCTGTATGTCCGTATCAAGGACGAAAAAGTAAAGGTTATGTTTTTCATAGTAAAGAATCTGCAAGCACATATTATCTTAGGAATAGATTTTCTTTCAGAGGCACAAGCAACGCTAGATTTTAATGAAGCGTCCCTTAAGCTGACAATGAAACCAGTTCGTGAAGAAAAGGCTGAACCGCCGATGTTAAACCTTGACCACCTGCCTAATGAAGAGCAACGAAGAATCCGACAAGTGGTAAGTGAATTTGCTTCGTTATTTAGTGATATTCCAGGATTTACTCAGGTTACTAACCATAGTGTTGACACCGGAGATTCAATGCCAGTTCGCCACAAAGCATACCGGTATGATAAGAATAAGGAAAAAATTATAGAATAGCATATCACGGATATGCTACGTAAAAAGATCATAACGCCCATCTCAAGTAGTTTTGCTAGCCCGGTGGTTTTATGTAAGAAAAATAATGACTATCCATTGACACATCCAAAAAGGTGGAGATTCGCAATTGACTACCGTAAATTAAACTCCATAACTAAATATCCGGTATATCCGTTACCTATTATTGAAGAAATTCTAAGGAACATAACATCCACCAAATATATGACGACTTTAGACTTAACGACTGGTTATTTTCAAATAGGGGTTAGGCCTGAGGACGTGCCTAAGACTACTTTTATAACCAAGTCTGGCACTTATGCATTTCTGCGTATGCCGTTTGGCCTTTCAGGGGCACCGGCAACATTTCAGCGATGTATTGTGTTAAGGCCTGTTCATGGAAAGTCCACATTTATCTATTTAGAGGATATCATTATTACTAGTGATAATCTCGAACAACATGTACAGGATTTAAGACAGTTGTTTTCTTTATTAAATGAAGCCGGTCTAAAAGTTAATGTCGAAAGTGAAAATTTGCAGCCCCTGAATTAAAATATTTAGGTTACAAAATATTTCAGAAAGGAATAGAGACAGACGAATCAAAAATAATCGCTGTACAAAAGTATCCGACTCCAAACACGGCGAAGAAGTTCTCTTCTTTTCTAGGACATTGTTCATATTATAGGTCCTTTATAAAAGATTTTGCAGCTATTGCTGAACCATTGTTAAAATTAAAAAGGAAAAAGGCGAGATTCTAATGGACGGCCGAAGCCAATAGTGCTTTCGAAAAATTAAAACAAGCATTAACGCAAGCCCCTGTGTTGAAATTTTCAGAAAAGGATGAGAATTTAGAAATTTCAGCGGATGCTTCGGATTATGCGGTAGGAGCGCTACTTTCGCAAAATCAGCAGCCCGTGGCATTTTTAGCCGAACTTTAAATCAAACACAAAGAAACTATTCCGCGACCGAGAGAGAGGCACTTGCAGTTCTGTTAGTAGTGCAAAAGTTGCGAGTCTATTTTGGAAAGGCGCCAATAACAGTGTACTCTGATCATGCGACGGTAACTAGATTGTACTCAGGGAAAAACTTATCCCCAAGGTTAATAAGATGGGCACTCAAGCTACAAGAATATAATCTGGTAATCAAGCATACCCCCGGAAAGGAAAATATCGTAGCAGATGCCCTATCCAGAATTAAAATAGATGAAGAAGGTAATACTGTAAAGGTGGCAATGCTCACAGCATGTACAATAAATTCCCGAGAAACTGTAATAACCGAACTGGGTAAGGATTCTGAGTTTGGAAGCATTTATGAGTATTTAAAGGATCCTGAAAATTTTAGCCACCAAGATATTGTGGCGATAAGAAATAGGGCGGCCCATTACGAACTAATAGATGGTCTATTAATTTATACAAAAACTACGAATTCCAACAACGAATTTCGACCTGTTATCCCAGCTAGTCTTAGATTAAATATCCTGCAGGAGCTCCATGACAGCCCTTTAGCTTCTCATGCTGGTATTCGAAAACCTATCCAAAGCGTACGCGAGGCAGTCTATTTTCCTGAACTGCAAAAGTTAACAAGGGCGTATGTCCAGTCCTGCCCAACATGTCAAGCAGTTAATTATATTAATTTCCGCCCGGCCGGGTTTCTAAATAGTATTAAATCCGAATTTCCAAATGAAATAATTGGCATCGATTTATTGGGCCCTTTCACAAAAAGTCAGTTAAATAAAAGTCGCTATCTCCTTGTTATGGTTGATCATTTTAGTAAGTGGACCGAAATTGTTCCCTTAAAACGAGCCTCCGCGAAATTAGTTACTGATTCTATTTTAAATAAATATATTTTAAAATACGGAGCGCCCCTAAAAGTTATATAATGGTCCTCAATTTGTAAGTAATGTATTTGAAGACATGTGCCCAAAACTGGTCATATGTCATTTAAAAATGGTCCCGTATCGGCCGCAATCAAATATAGCGGAACGGCTGAATAGAAATATAGTGAAAATTATCCGTAGTTATGTTAACAATTTTCATAAAAGCTGGGATAACTATGTCAATGAATTTGCTTTCGCCCTTAGGACCGCAAAACATGATACAACGGGCAAAACCGCTGCTGAGTTATTTTTAGGCAGAAAGATTATAACGCCGTTAGATAAATTATTTTATGTGCAACAAAGAGCCCCAGAATTTAAAATGGGTGATATAGAAAAACTAATTAAAGAAGCAAAAAAGAATACTGAAGTAGCACAGAGAAAACAAAAGCTGCATTATGACTTGAAACGACGGGGAGTAACTTATAAAGTAGGGGATGAAGTGTTAAAAATTAAGCATTCACTATCTTCAGCACCAGAAGATAAAACTGCCAAATTTTTTCCACGATTTGAAGGACCATATGTCATAGAAAATATAACTCACGCTTTAGTAGTGTTAAAAGCCAGGAATTGTGAAACCTGCTCCGCAAACATTGATCAAATCAAACCCTACTATGATCGTAATAAAATGCAAATAATTACAGATCTTTTGCAGGATCCGGCACGACAGACACGGCGGGCACAAGCTCCAGAGGTGGAACAACGACAAGTACAAGCGCAAGCCATTAAGAGGCAGGAGCAAGTGAAAAGAAAGTTTCCCCGCGGGAAAATTAAAGGTTACAAGAAAAAGAAACCGTTCCACCGTCCAGAAAAGAGAGCTCACGAACACCCCCAGAATGAAGAAGGGAGAAGGACGACGTATGCAAAGAGAGCCAGGAGAAATGACGGCAACTATAATCCGGCTCTAAAACGGAAGATCTACTCATCCGACAGGACTCTCCGCAGCAAATGTCGCCGAACTGCGGAAGGGCCACCAGCGGCGGAGGAAAAGTTACAAGGAAAATTTGAACGGCCAGCAACGAGGTCCAAGCAGGAACGCGAAAGGATTCTCCCGGTTCCGCCAAGACCAGCTGCCATCAAACGGCCAAGACCACAGGCAGCGGCGAAAAGGAAGGTATTCAAGGGTGACCGAACTGGAGAAAAAAGAAAGCTTCTAGAGGAAGGCCCTGAACGGCGAGCCCGTACAAGAAGGAGGATAAATCAAACGAGAATCTGCGCTACCTTCCAGGACTGGGCTCAGAAAAGAATGTCCGAATGTAACAAAGATAAGT
Source organism: Stegodyphus dumicola (assembly GCF_044657685.1). Lineage (NCBI taxonomy): Eukaryota > Metazoa > Arthropoda > Arachnida > Araneae > Eresidae > Stegodyphus > Stegodyphus dumicola. Next base: position 9,735,965 of record NC_140772.1, on the reverse strand, counting down.
AAAATTTTATGTTACTTTGCAAACGTAAGTTAATCTTTCATTCTTACTGCAAGTGGCAGATTTCAAGAAGTTTTACGTCATGCGAGGTCTACCTTTATCGCCAAAAAGGCGAGAAATGAGTTGTTACCGATTTTGGTATTATGTTTTTCAATTACTCGCGCGTAAAACAAAAGTTGATGTATAATAGGAATATGTAAAGACTTAAATATTGTAAAAGTTATTGTATAAATTTTATTTAAAACATCCTGGCAAGAAAGAAGTTTTAGTCTGAAAGACTTTTTGAAATGTAGTATTTCAATGTAGAAGAATTAGCACTTGATTTGAAAAGAATAGAAGTTAACAATGTACTACTAATGTATGTTTTCAAATGCGTAAAATTAACGGCATGTTAATATGTTCTTATATACAATGTGAACTGTTATTTTAAATGTTAAGAAATACCGTGATATGGTAAAAGTGAAAGTAATGTTAAAATGTTTTTTTATTCGTGTGACTGTAAAAAGACCAAATCATGGTGAATATGTGTTAAAGGTTGAATGAATGTAGTTAGGCTCTCTGATGCTACACTTCAGAGTTAGCCACTTTCAGAATAGTACCTCAGGGTTTAGAGTTGAAGTTAGGGTGTGTTATGAGGGCTTGGTATGTTGAATTTTTAACACGTTAGTGTTTTGATTGTAGGAGGAAGTGTTGAACACGTATACATAAACACATTCGTGTTTGGTGTTCTTTTACAACACATGTCAGAGAGCACGGGGAGAGATAATTAAAATAGTCATGAATGAAATAAGAATGTTAAGAGAAATATAAATATGCATGTTACTTGCCATTTCATTGTGTAACATTTCATTAAACTAGTTTTCCTTCCAGATCTCTGGAAGGAACCAGATTTGAAAAAAAGCTCCTGTTTAGATGCAGTACAGATGAAAAATTGCGTGTCCTTGGAGCTGCTTTTGTAAAAACAAATTTCTTTTTTTTTTTAATTTCTAGTTTCTAGTGAGAAATGTTTGTAAAAGATTAGCCTCGCGTTAGATTCTAGAGCTAAATGTTTTCAACAAGGTCGTTTTAGACCTCAGTTTAAAACTAATTAACTCTGGCGGGAAGTATGTAAGGATCTTAAGTTTTACTAACGTTTATTTTATTTTAAATCTTTACTAGCACTTCTTATTTTCTACTTCCGGCCAGAATTAAAAGCGTTAACTTATTTATGCAAAATTTGTCTGGTGAACGCCAAGTACTTAAGTTGTGGCTTTTTGCCAAGCGAGAGAGAGGATGGAGTTAGTTGAAGCAGGCCGCTTACCTTAGAAGTTTTACTCAGTTGCTGGTTGCCTTCCAGGCCAGAGGTTTAATCCTCGTGATAATTTTTAAACGTATTGTAGTGTTAACAGTTCTCTGTACTACATACGGCTTCCTGTTAATATAAGGCCAATCTTCCACGTTTATTATTCCAAAGTTAAGTTAGAGTTTAGTTAAATATTTTTATATTCTTACGTTTAGACCACAAGTAGTGGGTCTTTGCATTCCGAAGTACGGAAATTATTGTAAAGAGAGGAAAACAAAGGGTTTTGTATACCTTTCTTGTGTATCCTGTCTACTTCCCACAGTTATTGAACATAGCTTTAGTAAGCTCTCTGTTCCGAGTCAGGTCCTTGCATATTCCCGAAGAAAGTAAGACGGAACATTGAACCTGATACCGTCACCAATATAAGAAGTATATTTTACACCTCTTTTTTCCATGGAACATGAAAAATTGTTTATCTTTCCATTCATTTCCATTTTTCCTGAAGAACCAGCATTATTCTCCAAACAGGCCTTGTGTTCATTTACGCCATTTCCTAGAAATGACTCGCAACCTTTACAATATAAGACAGTATTTCTGTATCGATTACTGTGTTGCTTTCTGACCCTATTACGGAACAGACTCCAACCAAAGACGTATGTCCTCGAGTCTTCCATGTACCGTCTCCACTTACAGTCACATTTAACGACGAATTTGAAAGAACGATGTGCAATCACAGGAGGGAGATCCATAACGCAGCAGAATTTCTGCATAGCAGCTTTCCCTTGACCAAGAGTTCGCATTGCATACGTAAATCTTCTGTTTAGCTCTGATATATTTTTTCGGACACCTATCATATTAGAGTTTCTGAAAGTTCTTTTACATGAACACTTTGAGCATAGTAACTCAAATTTTGAGCTTAACCCATGATGAAATAGTTCACTTAAATGAACATTACAAATTTTACAACATAAATTATTTTCAGTAAATTGAAATAGGATATCCAAATCAAATAGTCTATAACCACTAAAATTAGGCTCTAAAGTTATCTTTATCTCTTGGTGGCAAATCAGTGTCACTATTTAATTTTTTAAACGAAGAACTGACACCACACTTCTTATTCATTGTATCATTACGCTGATTTCCCTGGAACTTTTTTTCTTTGGTCGATGAATATAAGATCTTTTATTTTTTACATCTTCCTCACAATTTTCCATAATTATCAGGTGATAAAAATACTAAACAAGAACTGCAATGTTATAATAAAAACACCTTCAAAAAAGTCAAAAGAAATTTAGAAATCGCAAAAGAGCTTGTAAACAATCACGTTTCACGCTAATCCAAAGCTGGAGTAAGATTTCAACACATGCCTATGTTAGATGCCTATGTTAGAATAGTGCTATGTGTAAATCTAATATATTCCTAAGTCGCGCTTTCGAGACATGAAAAACGCAGTTTGAATTTTGACAATCGGCCCAGTAGAACGGGAGATATAGCACAGTCCTCCCTTTCTTTTTTTTAGCTTGATAACACATCAGCACTGTTTTTCCACCATCTCAAAATAAATTATGAAGATTTGTGCTTATGCAACTAGTTGAAGTTCAACAGAAATACACGTTCATATGAAAACGTTGAAGCTCTTTTAACCCTCTGAGCGTTATGACCGGGTTTAGGCGGTCAAGACGGCCTACCTCGAAAGCGTTACGGACGCTTCTAGGCGGTCACTGGAAAAGTGTTCGAAAGCGTTACTGACGGTTCTAGGCGGTCAGTGATGAAGACCTCGAAAGCGTTATGACCGCTTTAAAGCGGCCGTGCAGATGTCTCCTGCCCCCCTTATTTCTGGAACCCTGGAGATCTCTAAATGACAGTTCTAAGTAGGAGGCAAAGAGGGTTGTCTTTTTCGTTTTAGACCGCTATGTTTAATCGCCAAGAAAACGCTTGAACATGTAATGGTTTATAAACAACAAACAAACGTGGGCATTCTTCGCGAAATGAAAAAGTATCATGTAAGCATGTTTTTTCAATAGTCTGTTTAAACAGATAACATTTTCATAAAATATCCTTTAGTTTTTAAATTGATTGTTCAGAAATATGCGAAATGCTCGTGAATTCAATTAAAAAATAGCATTAGGAAATGTTTAAACAAATTTACTTATGGATATATAGATACATAATTAAAACCGACAAGTTATAAGTTTTAATTATTCGAGCGAACGAATAGCGCATTTAATTACTGCATTTAATTTAATACTGCATTTAATATGAGTTATATATAATTACATGTAAAGAATAACATAATTAAGCAATAATTCAAATAAAAATTAGCCATCAACAGTAATTTATAATAAGCGTATTTTGAACGGGTTTATGAAGCATAATCTAATTTTATAGTAAAAATAATAATGGCGAATTATTTATTCATTTTGGAACAATATTCGTCGCTTATACTGGTTTGATGAAGTTCTGTTCAAATTCATTTCAAATATTCCAAATCTTTATATGTACATTGATTTCAATGCGATTTTTATTAGAAAAAAATTCAATTAGTTTGATTTTCTTACATAATTGTAATTACATTGTTCAACGCAAAATAACTACAAGCAGAAAGGCAAAGGTGTGTTAAAATTTCTGTATTTTGCTATATAAATTATTAAAATAACCAACCTACAGCCTAACAACTGAATGTCCGAAATATAACCCGCAACTTTTCTAAAAGTAACAAATTTCAGTTAAAAAAAACCGCAGTTAATAAATAAAACGAAATACTATTAAGAAAAGAAGCACGAAAATTTACTTTTTAGTCCAAAGAGATTTCAGTCCCGAAAGACTATTGCTTTCGTTTTGGCATTTTGCGTCGGACTCATAAACGTCGGTTCACTTTTCAAACTGTTGCCACAAAATGTTAGAGTCCTGCATTATATTTGAAGAAATTAAATAATGAAAAATCTGCATAAATGATTGTCTATTTCTCGCATTGTGATAAAACAATGGTACATAGAGCCATCGAATTTTGAATGACGAAATCCTACTGCGAATATGGGCATCTGAAATCCCAAATTTGGAATTTGTTTTATTATAGATTTTATATTTTGTAAAACTTTAACGAATATTTGATTTACAAACTCAATGCTTTAAAAACGAGAAATGGCAACGTTATATATAAAAAAAAAATACTTTTATCTCCAGCTCGCGAGACTGTGTATATCGGAAATTCTAAAGATATGCTTAATTTAACATTATTTTGCGATATTGCTCTTGAACTGAATTTTATGGTTTAAGTGCAAAGAACACGATATTTAATAAATAAAGGTAACACTCAAAACGTTAAAAAAACGCCCCTTTGGACATAATTTAAAATCTGAAAAATTTCAGATTTTTTTTTTTATTTATGTTTGCTTACTTTATTTTTAGTTGAAAGGGGCAATTTGCCCTGAAGAACTTTTAATTTCGCTTTGGCATTTTTCATTGGAAACTATAAACGGCGGATCACTTTTCCAATTGTTGCCACTAAATTTTATCGCTCTGTATTATACTTAAAGAAATTAAATAATGAAGAATCTGCATGAATGTACGTATGTTTCTCGCATTGTAATAAAACAACGGTACCTAGAGCTATCAAAATTTCAAAAATGGAAGCCCTAATTTGAATTTGAAATTTGTTTTATTATCGATTTCATATTTTATAACACTTCAACGAATTTTTGATTAAAAAACTAAACGATTTCAAAGCAAGTTCCAAAGCGATTTTATCTCCAGCGCGAGAGACTCTAAGATACGCTCATTTTAAAATAATTTTGAGATATTGCTGTTGAACTGAACTTTGTGGTTTGAGTACGTAGAACATGATATTTAATGAGGTAACACACAAAACGTTAAAAACACTCCTTTGGACGCAGTTTAAAATCTGAAACCTTTCATATTTTTATTTATTAGTTCAAAGGGGCTTATTAGTATTTAAAACAATAGTCCTTGAGAGACTATTGTTTTAAATACTAATACTGTTTTCGTTTTTGCGATTTTGCGTTGAATCACTATAAACGGCGAATCACTTTTCAGACTGTTGCCACCAAATGTTAGAGTCCCGCATTACATTTGAAGTAAGTAAATAATAAAATTCTGCGTAAATGTGTGTATATTTCTGGCATTGTGATAAAAAAAAGGTTTGAAAAAAGGCCATCCAAGTTTGAATGCCGTAATCCTCCTACGAATATGGGCATGTGGAAGATCAAATTTGATATTATCTATTTCATATTTTGTGAAACTTTAACGAATTTTTGAGTAACAAACTCAACGATTTCAAAGCAAGCAATAGCAACACTCTACGGGGGTGGAAACCTTTTTATCTCCAGCGCGCGGAATTGTGTACCGGAAATTCTAAATATATGCTCATTTTAAAATTAATTATCGACATTGCTATTGAACTGAATTTTATGGCGTAAGTGCAAAGAACATGATATTTAATAAATAAAGGTACCACACAAAACGTTAAAGAAATGCCTTTTTGGACGTAATTTAAAATCTGAGACCTGTAAGATTTTTTTTTAAAAAATTTTTATTGTTTTTTGAATGCATGTTGTTTGCGAATGACGCAGTAGTCGTGTATAATTTGAATATATAATAATTATTTGTGCTATTTTTTATTTGAAATGCATAGAATTCTCTAAAATAGTAGCATTCTTAGATTGAATATTGTCTAAGCAGGTTCAATGATATTTTAACTTCATTACCATATCAAATACAGTTTCTTTTTAATTTAAAAACTTCGCCAGCGGTCTGAAGCAACTTTTTGAATCATAGGATGAGTTTTACTAAAATTTGTAGTAGTCCGAATTTTTATAAGTATTCAGAGTTACTGAAATAAAAAAAGCTAAACTTTTTAGAATTTTTTTATCAAAGTATTAGATCTTAGGCCAGCAAGACCTGATTAGTAAATCTGGGAAAGGATCTATGATTGTTTAGTAAGAAGTAAAAAAAAGTACTCTAGGTCTAAGCAGTAAAAGAAAGCCTGTCCCTCTATCGAAAATTGTCACGTATGTTAGAAAGATTTTGCAAGACATTAATATTTTAGCTCAAACATGATTTTTTCAAAATTTAGTCTCTTGTTTTGGAGATGGTGTTCAAGCATCATAATTTTATTTTCACATGTGCAGAATTCTTATATTTTTTATTGATCGCTGTACTTTTAACTTCCATAGCATAAATTAAAGAAATACACATAGCAACTTCAGCCATAAACAGATGACTTAAGAGAAATTTGTTTTGACATATTATGTGAATGATTAATAAGTACTATAACACAACAATATTACATGACAGTAATATTAAATGCTTTTGCATTTATGTTACATGACAGTAATTAGAAAACAATAACTGTAGATGCGAAAAAAACCTGTACTTATAAACTTCTGCATTTTTAAAGAAAGTACAAAATAGTTCAGAATAGCAGATGGTTTTCAGATCATTCAGTAAGGTCATCGTAAGTATATTCTCTTCACGTTTCGGAAGAACTGTAGTAGTTCAGATTTGTTGTAAAAGACTAATTACACGCCTGGGGATTGGCGTACTTACGGAACGGAAAAACAAGCTTTGAAACATACTCATACAAAAGTCCTACCTTTTGTTCGACAGATAAATGACAGATGTGATAATTTGAACACATGCTTTCAATCAGTTGTTTCCTTCTAACAAAGCGTCTTGGGCGGCTAGCAGGATCCTAGCAAAGTCTTGTAATAGTCTCTTGTTTTAAATATGCTGTATTCGAACTCAAATTCAAAGACGGGCATTTAAAGATTTTATTAATGTTTTTTTTTTTTTTTTTTTTTTTTTTTTTTTTTTTTTTTTTACATTCGACGATTCAATATTTGTTTAAAAAATAAACACATAAATAAACTTGCATAGCAGATCAAAATTATGTTGCTGTGGAAATGTTTCATCAACAGTTATTAGTAGTTATAACAGCATAACTAAATAAGCCCATTTTGAAATATGGATGATATTGCATTCATTATTTTTAATCTGAAACAATATCAAGTTGTTATTACTAGGTAAAATGGCTTAAAATAAGCTCACACATTATAAGAAAATTTTTTAAAATGAAAATTGGATTCACTTTCTTTCACATAATTTCTGACCAGTTCTTCCAAAATATTTTAAAGCTTACTTTACTACATAATAGAAATGTCTCCACGTTCGTTGTTTTTAGTTAGTAATTTTAATTGAGGCTGTTATATAAGAAGGCTATTTATCGTTGTTGTGTTATAGTACTTATTTTATTGTATAATGCAAATTTTTATCAATTGGTTAATTTTATAATGTATAGAGGAATTTAAAACAGAACAAAAGTAATTTCCACCGTTATAATATGTCCTTAAATGGTTCCCAATAAAAACATAGTTAACTGAGTAGTATACTACATTATATTAATTAATTTACTAACCAAATAGCAAAAACATTTCAAATTCGAAATCCATCTTTTAACTAAGTACTTTTTGCAAAGTAACAAAAATTCTAATCCCTTTGTAGTTTAAATTAAAGATAAACAAAAAATGTTGTTTTTTCCCCATGAAATGCTAATTTTATATTATTTGATAAAAACTGGGAAGTGCAAAATCAAAATCCTGGCGAAATACATATACTTATGAATGAACACAGCACACAAACATTTCTTCACCCTAAGCACGAACACAAATCATATTTTAAACAGCTTAAAATGAATCTACTTTCAAAGTATTTAATTTGTGATAGATAATGACAGCTGAAAATATTTTCCAATATTACAAGATAAAATGAGGTTATTTCTCAAATAGTTTCACAAATAAACTCACAAAATAAAGAACGCTTTTATAAATTTTTAATTTGCAATACGTTAGATGCTTTATTGAAGAATTTGCAATAATATCGTTCTGATTTTCATTTTATACAAGATTGTCATCATGTTTCACTGATGAGCAACTTGCTAATTATTAGTCCAATGTAGAGTCCTCCTTCTGTTTTCTCATAAAATCGCCTTTGTAAATTTAGAGTTTAATTTAGCAAAACGTTTTCCACCTAAGTGGTAAAATGTCTTCGTAAAGAATTCCCTAAAGAAATCTGCCGTGTATTTATGTTGCATTTAGGGATATTTTCAAAAACACACGCTGCTGATTGTTATTTTTAATAGGTGAACAAAAGAAATATTTTTTTAAGAAAGAATATAACTTAACTGCAAGCTATGTCTTATTCCTAGATAGCGAAGCTTGATTACAAACTCAATTTTTAAAATACATTTAATTATCTTTATGCTTTAAAAAATGTCTTATCTGGTATTTGGCCACCCACTTAACTTACACGTTGACCATTTAAATAGAGCACTACCAAATGGCACATTGAAAATGATCATATTCATCTCAGTGAGATGGATATGATTCTCATATCTTTTCTGTTTCGCATCTCTTTCTCGGAAACAAATCTACCTATGTAGTATATTAATGTATAGGTAGCAGACAATCTGTCACTGTCAGCCGAACGGTAAAGTCGCTGAATAGTCGCAGAATACCGAGTTCTGACTTAAGTTCGATTCTAAGAGACCGGGCTGGCTGCATGGGAGTTTTCATAGTTTTCCGTATATATAACATATATACGAGCAGTTTCTTTAAAAAGTCCTGGGGCCCACCAGCGGCCGAGCGATAAAGTCGCTGAACACTGGTAGTTCGGTCCGAGGTTCGAATCCCGCGAACGGGCTGGCTGCATGGGTGTTTTCGTGGTTTTCATCATGTGTAACGTGTATACGAGCCAGTTTCCCTTAGAAAGTCCTCCACGATGCCATCCCTCCCCTTAGGCAGATAGCCCTCGAGGCTTTGCCGTAATTAAATAACCTAACCTTTAAAAAGTCCTCCACGGAGAGACCCTCCTCTTAGGCAGACAGCTCTAGTATGCTTTGATGTAGTCAAATAAGCCAAAACATTCTGTTGGCAAAAAAGCAAGATTGCATTTATCATGAATAATTTCTAATGCAAAAGTTATACTTGTCACTAAGGAAAGAATTTATTTTTGTGTAAAATTCAGATTGCTTGAATTTTAATAATTCTCAGAAACGAAACACAAATAAGAAAAAACTAAAAAAAATATTCATAATTAATTAGGATATATAAACGATGTAATCATTAAGCATATTTTTAGTAAGAAAGAATATTTTGTAATAAATAATTGAAAAATATATTTAATACTAAAGAATCCTCTATATATCTCTACAAAGTATAAAAATTACAAATATTTTTCAAGGTGCATGTGTATATGTACCTGATAAAAATATTTACATTGTTTATTATTCTAGCGATATTTTTAACCAGGTGCATATTTTCCGTGAGGCATTTTCCGGAGAATTTTTTTTCCCGATATACATTTTCAGGATATTTTCTTGGCATTCGTTTTACTCAAGTGGTTAGATTAAAGTGTTATTTTGTATGCTGTGAATCCTAACTAGAATTTATTTTCATTCCATAGTTGCTTCACATAAATTTTCGATTTTATGTAATATTCAGTTTCATAATTGCACTATCATTTTGAGATTTACTATACTTTTCAGTTTTTTCTATTAAATGTTGTCTACAACTACTTTCAATAAAATACTGATATGATATATAATAGGGAAATATAACATACACGCGCACACATGCTCACAAACTTACATCACCATATGTATACACAGTGTTTTGTATTGTGTGTTTACATATATATATATATATATAGTTTACATATAACAGTTTTAATAATTTTAACAGCAAAACAGTTTTAATAATTCCTACGAAAAGTGTGATAAATTTTCAGGAAATAAACTGCTTAAATTTATATATATATATCAAGCAAGGTAGTAATTACAATTTTGAAAAACTAATTTTGGTCTAGAAAACATCTTGTGCAATTTTTGGAGCAACAGCTCTTGGTAACTTTTATGCGAGCTTACTACATATATATATATATATATATATATATATATATATATATTGCGCTTTCCATAGATTAACATAAATGAAGTTTTTAAAGTCTGAATTTAAATAATGATATTGTGTTTATATGTACTGTAATTACTGATGAAAGGATGTTTCTGAATTTAAGGCCTTAAATTACTAACAGACGGCAAATACACAACTTGAAATCAGAGTCTTTGGAAGAAGCAATAAATTTAGAATTTTCGGCAGCTCCATTTCTCGTCATAGTTAACAAAATGAAAGAACTGAGAAAAATAGATAGCGGATGCTTTTTTGTCCTTGCACAAAGGTAATGGTCTCCCATATAAAGTAGAAAATGTACAAAGGTGGTAAGCTTTTAGTTCAGTAAACTAAAAGAGTTCAGTAAACTAAAATATACCCCTGGAGGTATATTTACGTTGAAGTCAACTTGGAGATTCCGCTATTAGGTGCTTTCTTTGAAAAGGGTAATATCTTTTTCAGCACATAACCAGAAATAAGAGTTTATGTTTTCATTACTTAATCTTCAAAGCTGTATAATTTGGAGCATCTGCTCGAAAAACTGTTAACTTATTTTTCATCCTTCATGAAAAGAATACACATCTGCGTAAATGTCTTGGAGAAATAATATCGTTAACAATTTTGCTACAAAGAATTTTTTTTTTATTTTTGGTTTCTATTAACATCTCGATAATGCACGTAGTATATAAATACTTGCATTGTAACTCATATATAGCTAATTACAAGGAAATTGCATTGTAACTCGAAAATACATTTATTTTCTCAAGAAGCTCCTTTGTCCAAGCTGTTTACTTGTTTTCTACCCCCAAAGTGATTTTACTCTATGAAAGCCGAACTGCCTGATCTCATTCATCAGCCACTTCATCTATTCTGCTGTTGAGTTATGCGATATACATGCATACATACGTCGCGCTAAAACTAGTCATAAGTCCCAAATATAAAATTTCAACATTTTATGTTAAGTTATGCGACATACGTACGTTTAAACGTCATGATGGAACTATTCAAAATGGAAATTTCCTTTGAAATATGAAAATCGAAATGTTTCGCGATTACAATACTTTATTTATTTCTCACAAGTCAAAACGGTGTCATAAATAACTAACTACTAATAAATTTATGGTGCAATCTAAAGAATTATTTAAATCTAACACTTTAAACTGGAATAAACTTATAATATTTGAAAATTAAATACAAACATAATACTAAAATAAGTTGCGAATAATTTGTATTCGAAAAATTGGAACACGAGAGAAAAAAATTCTCACAAAATCCCTTTGTATATTAAAAAATATTTCCTCAGAAAATAAGGATAAAAAAATGCAAGATTAATTTTTCACCATTATCGAAGCAATTCCTTAAAGAAACTGGAAATTTAAAGCATTTTACGTAGTTTCTCTTACTGATGTATATTGACTAACTTTCTGTATTCGGCACATATCTTGATTTTAAGGTACGAGTAATATACAGTAATATGTGTTAGTGTGCAAATTATAAAGTAGCCAAATAGGAGATAAAATACTATTTTAGCAACCAGTCTCGTGACGAAGATACCATAGGGAGAAAAAATAATTTCACTCGCTAAATTCAACGGAGGGAAGAATTAGCTTAATTATATCCACATGGTAAGGGGGCCCGCTTTTGAAGCAGTTTGAGTAAAAATGCTTGCCGCTTTTGCGACAGACATGGTAACAAAACACGATTATTTTTACGTCGTTTCCTGAAAAAACCCGTAACGCTCGGGGTGTTAAACTTCCGCGGTTAAACATTCCGAGTTTCAATGGTAAATATACTGATTGGCTCAATTTTAAAGATCTGTACATGGCGACAGTTCATACCAATCAGTCATTAGCGAAAATTCAGAAATTCCAATATTTGATAGGACTTTTAAAAGACGAACCAGCTGCTATTATTAAGCATATTCCGATTTCCGAAACTACATACGATGAGGCTTGGGACAAATTGATGAATCGTTATGATAGAAAAAATCAAATTGTAATGTCGCTTGTCAGAACATTTCTTGAGCAACCAAAAATTACTAGCGCTGATTCTGTTAATCTAAGAAAACTATCTGATACATCTGATGAAGTTATCCGTGGATTAAAATCTCTTGGCGAAAAGGCTTCGTCTAGAGATGTTTGGCTAATTTATTTTTTGTTAGAAAAAGTCGATCCAGAAACGCGCCATTTATGGTCACAAAAAAATGGTGAAGAAGAATTTCCTACCTTAGAATGTTTTTTGGAATTCTTAAACTCAAGATGTGTTTCACTTGAAATGTTAAACACTCATAATAATGAAAAGCGAGTATCGCATAAAAATCAGTGCTCTGTTTCGAAGAATGTTTCACATAATAATAAAAATTCTGTTCTAAAATGTCAGCATTGCAATGGTTCTCATTTTTTATCAAAGTGTTATAAATTTAAAGGTGCAGATATTACGACTAGGAAAAATATCATTCGCAAGAATTTATTATGCTTCAATTGTTTCGGAAATCATCAATTAAAATTTTGTTCATCGCAGAATGTGTGTTCTATTTGCAAAGCAAAACACCATACTTTACTGCATGAAGATATTAAAAGTGTTAACGTAGTTGTGTCAAATTCATCTCCATCTGATGAACAAATTTCTAATTCAGACGAACAAAATAATATTTCGAGTTTTTCTATTCAGGGTCAGAGTACTTCATTTTTACCAACGGCGGCAGTAATAATTTACGATTCTGCTGGTCAAGGTCACGAATGTATCATTCTTTTTGACAGTGGAAGTGAAGCTTCTTTTATCAGTGAATCATTTATTCGACAATTAAATATACGCAGACAAAATGCCCGTATTTGCGTAAAGGGACTTGGTGATTCTGAAGCAGCTTTCACTCGTGGTTATGTAAATGTAAAATTGTTTCCCAAATCTGAGTTGAAAAAAAATGGTGTTTTAATACAAGCATATATTCTTAAAAAATTAACTTCGCATTTGCCTTCAGTAAAGATTGATAGCAAGGACCTTGATTATTTGAATTCAATTAATCTTGCAGATCCAAATTTCAGTACGCCCAAACAAATAGACATGATAATTGGAGCTGACTATTTCTTTTCTCTGCTTCAGCCAGGGCAGATTTTTGGCTATAAAAATGTAATTGCGCAAAATACTATTTTTGGTTGGGTTGTATCAGGCAGAATTAAAACAGAAGGCAATACTCCGCATCCCATTAGTGTTAATCGCATTAGTTTACATATTGAGGATACCGTCGATGCAACACTTAAGCGTTTTTGGGAGTTGGAAGAATTAACGTTCCAAAATCAGAAATCAACGATTGAAGAAGAGTTTTGTGAGAAGCATTTTAAAGAAAATTATCGAGTAAACGGAAATGGCAGATTTGTTGTCCGACTGCCCGTTTTCAGTAATGCTGAAGAGTTAGGCGACTCCAAACCTTTGGCTATTTCTCGTCTTCTATCCATGGAAAGAAAATTTGATTTAGATAAAGAACTTGGTAGGCAATAATAGGAGTTCATGCAAGAATACGAAACTTTAAATTATATGGTTCCAGTTGTTGAGAATGAAGAAAATAAGCAAGTATATTATCTACCGCATCATGCTGTTGTTAAACCAAGTAGCTCTACCACTAAACTTCGTGTAGTATTTGACGGTTCATGTAAACCTAAAAATTCAGTTTCTTTAAACTCTGTTTTAGGGGTAGGTGCAACACTACAACGAGATATATTTTCAATATTGCTCAACTTTTGTATACATAAAATAGCTTTTTCTGCTGACATAGAAAAAATGTACCGCCAGATTTTAGTAGATAATGAGGATCAACATTTACAAAGAATTGTTTGGAGAGAATCTGTTAATTCAAAAATGCAGACATATAAATTATGTACAGTTAGTTATGGCACTGCATCTGCACCATTTTTAGCAACACGCTGTTTGTGGCAAATTGCTTTGGATGCAGAACAGGATCATCCTCATGTATCCTCCGTTCTTAAAAATGATTTCTATGTAGATGATTGTTTATCTGGAGCAAACAGTTTAGAGGAAGCAGTTGACCTATGCTCTAAGCTTTCACAGCTATTACAGAAACGTGGATTTAATTTAAGGAAATGGAGGGCTTCTCGAAAATTTATCCATTGATAATCATGAAGAAGATGACCTGGAAGTTCACTCAGATGAATGTGCCAAGGCTTTAGGGCTGTTTTGGAACTCTACAGAAGACGTATTTTTATTTAACATTTCTATGGATTTTGGGACTAAAATTACTAAAAGAAGGTTCATTTCTCAATCTTCTAAAATCTTTGATCCTCTTGGCTTGCTATCACCATGTACAGTCAAGTTGAAAATGTTTTATCAGCAATTGTGGTTTTTAAAACTTGACTGGGATGCCCCACTGCCTAAAGAATGGGAAGAGAAGTTGCAGCGACTTCAAAAAGATCTTAAGGCTCTCAAAAATGTTAAAATTTCGAGGTGGCTTCAAACTACGTCTAACCACATCTATCTGCATGGTTTTTGTGACGCGTCAGAATCTGCTTACGCTGCTGTTATCTACTGTGTTCAACCAACATCTCACGACAGAAATGAAGTCAATTTGGTGGTTGCTAAAACCAAAGTTGCTCCCATTAAACAAGTGTCCATACCTAGACTGGAACTCCTAGGTGCATTGCTCCTTGCCAGATTAATCAAAGCTGTTCGTAAAGCCTTCTCCACCACTGAAATTTCCTTTCACGCTTGGACTGACTCTAAGGTTGTTCTCTGTTGGTTAGCAGCTCATCCTCTAAAATGGAAGCTTTTTGTGGCAAACAGGACTTCAGAAATATTAGATGCTGTTCCCTATCAACAGTGGAGCTATATTTCGTCGAAACAGAATCCTGCCGATCTTCCTTCTAGAGGAATCGATCCTAAAGTTCTACCGAACATATCCCTATGGTGGCATGGGCCATCATTCTTAGCGTTCGACAGTTCAAAGTGGCCTCTACAATGTTCTGTCAGTAATGAGACTAACAGCGATGCAACTGTCTTAACTGAACAAAGGACAAAATCATTTTTTGTACAACAGCTTATTTGACTAATGACACTCTGGACAATTTATTTTAGAACTGTTCTTCTTTATCTAAAATAGTTAAGGTAATTTCTTTTTGTTTAAGATTGATTTCTAGGTGCAAAGAACGGGTCTTTGGTTCTGAAGATAATAGGTTAAAAAGTCCTGCAGTAGTACCTTCATCTAATGAAAGGCAAGCAGCTATGAAGTTGATCATTAAATGGATCCAGTTTGTGCACTTCCATAAAGATATAAAGGATCTCAAAAATTATTCATCTTTAAGTCCTAAAAGTGTTTTAAGTTCACTTTTTCCTTTTCTAGATGATGATGGTGTTTTACGGGTGGGAGGTAGGCTGCAAAATTCTGACTTTTCATTCAATGCTAAGCATCCCATAATTATACCAGGTCAACACAGGATTGCTTTGTTGCTTGTTAAACAATATCATGTAACTTATATGCATGCAGGGCCCAGTTTACTAGCTAACATTTTAAAGCAAAGCTATTGGATTGTAAATGGTAAGAAACTTATTCAGTCCTTTATCCATAAATGTATTGTTTGTCACAGATATAAATTGTCATCTAATAATCAATTAATGGCAATATTAGAGTTGTTACAGTGAAAACTGTTAATGGTTATTTTAAAATACCCGTAGTAAAACTTTTACCGTTGCCATTGCATCGGGAATGATCTATGTTAATGCAATGGCAAGGGTGGGAGTTAATGTTGGATGCATATTTAATATTTGCTTTTCTTTTTTTTTTTTTTTTTTGTATATTTTATTTCCTCACTGCTTAATTTTATGTTATGATTTTTGCAATAATCTTGTTACTGGCAACGTGCTTTATTTTACTATAAAGTTTGTGTGAATGGCAACAGTTGTTCATGTTTATGTTTCAGTAGAATAGCGTTCTTAGCCGCACTGCGCTGCAGGCAATATTTCTCTTAAAGAATTTTATGTTTTAGAATAAGAATAAAGTTTATTATACAAAGCTGATGCTTTTTAGTTCAAGGCAACTAAACGGCAAATCACGATACTACGGGAAAACCCCAGCAGAATTATTTTTAGGACGAAAGTTAATTTCGCCATTAGATAAATTATTCTTTGTACAACAAAGAGAGCAAGAATTTAAACAGAAAGATGTACAAACACTTATTGACCAGGCGGTTAAAAGATCGGATACGGCAAGAAATAGGCAAAAGTTATACTATGATAGAAAACGCCGTGAAGCAGATTTTAAAGTTGGAGATAAAGTGTTGAAGCGGAAATTTTCTTTATCAAGTGCCCCAGATAATTTTACTGCAAAGTTAGCTCCAAAATTTGAAGGCCCATATGTAATTCAGGAAATCAAGGGAGTCGTATTGTACCTTAAGAACGAGAGAGGGGAAATCTGTAAAGCAAGTCCCGACCAGGTGAAAAATATTATAATCAAAATGATTTTGAAATCCTTATAAGTTTCTTGCAGGACTCAAGCGTAAATGAAGTAGAAGGTCCAGAAGTAACGTCACCCGTTCCACAACCCAAGAAGCAGAGAACTGAAGAGAAACCTAGCCCTTCTATAAGTCATGCGGCGGTACCGAAAAGAAGAAATGAAAACGTCAGACTCCAGCATTTAAGAAATACAAGAAAGCAAAGCCGCCGCGTAAAGACACTTTGGTAAAGAGGAAAATGCTACTTACAACGTATCGCAGTAGAAATTCTACATCGAGTAGAACGCTTCCAGGGCCAGAGAGTCAGGTGCAAACAAGGCCGCCGTTCCCGAGAACAAAAACACAGCAGGAGGAACGAAAAGACCACCACCAACAGAAGAAATCGAAGCACGATTCCAGACGGGAGGACGCGAAGACCAGCCGTCCAGGGGCAGAACGGAAAAGACAGCAACCCGACGACTACCACTCCAAGAGGCCAGCATGCTCAGGGCAAAAAAGAAGAAGCAACGTGGACGACACTCGAAGGACCCTAAGGAGACGACTGACGTCGATGAAATCTATAACGTGGGAGCAGTTCTGCCAGAAGAGGATGTCGGAGTTACAATCATCGAAAAATCAAAGATAAGTTAAAAATCTTCTATAACATTTTTTTCTTTTGTTCCGAAATGTTATGCGTAAATACAAAGTTCTATGTTTTGACGGAAGTCAATGTGTCTCGGTTGAGATTTAGTTTTCTTTTCTTTATTTAGCTAAGGCAAAAGTATTATTTTCTTTAAGTATAAAATCTAGGAACAAGTAGTTTCTGTTGGTCGAAAGACTAATTCTGTTATTTTAAAGCCAAAATTTGGCCGAAGATAAAAATAACTTCGTATTCTTGTATTAATAACTACTTTAGTTTCAGTGCCTCCAGCTTGGCGAAGATTGAGTAAAGTAAAAATTTATTTTTCTCTTATTCATTTTATGGTAAATTGTAAAAATCATATTTATTAGAATTTTGTAAAGATACGTAAATGCTTGAAAGTTATGTAAAAGTAGAATTTAGTCTAGAAGCATAAAACTTTAAATGCTAAAAGTAAAGGCTCAATAGCAATGAATTCAAATTTAAGTATTAAACTGTAGATAAAATCATGCTTTAGAGCGAAAGCCTGCATGTCTAAGGATAAATGAGAGGGAAGTTAGAATGAATGTGCTTTGCAGGGTTCTCCACCTAGACTTGAATTTTAAGAATGTTAAAGTAGCTCATCGAGTTGTAGAATGTCGAGTAAGGTGTGTCTATTTGGTCGTTGAATTCTAACAAATCATTGTGGTTAGGAGAAGTGTTGCAATACTAAAACACGAATATTCTCGTTTGACACCACACATGGTGGAGAGCCAGGGTTAAGTTAAATTCATGTTAGAATACTTGAATGTATGTGCATTAAGCAGTAACTAAGGAAAATAAATCGTTCAAAAACAAAAACTTATTCAGTGTCAAGAAAGTATAAATTATAATGTATTTAGAAAGATACTGATACTTATTCCTTCCAGATACTGGAAGGAAGAGAACAGATTGATTGCTGAAGTCCAGGAAAGGTTGCTGTAAGAAGAGAGAATTAAATAAGTATCTACAGAAATTTGTTCTACCTTTTATGAGATAACAGATTTTTTTTTTTTATGTCAACGAGGCTCTTAAAATTTAGATCAGATTTGTGGAAACTTTCCAACAGGTCGTTTCTAGGACCTGCTTCCAAGTTTACCAAATTCTGGCAGCGGCAAATGTAGGGTTTATATTTATTTTAACTAACATTTATTTTAAGTTTAAACTATCTTTTCTGTTAAACCTTACTTTCCCCTGGAATTGCCAATGCCAGAGTATGTAAATTCTAGTAGAACGCGCAAAGGATTCGAATTGTCAGCGGAAGTAATCTGAGTTAAATAGAAGGGAACCGAGTTCGAAAGTGTGCTTTCTTGCTGCACGAGCGTGGAGGTGGCTAGTTAGAAATTGAAGAACCGTTTAGGCCTGTGTGCTTGCCTCGGCAGATTGTTAATTTTTCAACGTAATATTCAGAAGTTTGCTGAATTATCAGCGGTATCTTAGAACGCGGTGAGGTTAGTTACGTTTAGATAGCCTCGTAGCTAGTCACTTGTTATTATTCTTTTTTTAGTTTCTTATTTTTATTTTACCTCCGGGTCGGCGTAGTTTGCGAGCGTCAAGAGCACGCATTTGTAATTTCTAAAGTTGAATGAAAAGGGATTTAAACCCTTCTCAAGAATTTGTCTACTTTCGAGTTCTTTGCAGTCACCACTATTGTTGCGTGCAGGTTGGAAGCGCGCAACATTACAAGGGATATCATTAATTATACTTTGCATTATCATTAATTATACTTTGCTTTCCAGAATTTTTTTTTTTTTGTATTCTTTTGTGTTCTTTGTTGCTCATTTCACTGATTTTAAGATACTGAAAAGTTTTGAGTGATTTTTTTGGAAACAAAGTTCTTAACCTCCTTTATACCATTTGAGTTCTTAAGATTTTGCAAAGGGAAGTTGGTTAATTTATTTATTAGGATCATTAATATTTGAATTAAGGGATATTGCTTATTTCATGGTAATTTTGTTATACGTAATAACTTTTTTGATAGTGATTTATAGAATAGTTTAGAGGGTTTCGGCAGTGAAGACGATGGTTATTTATATTTAGATGCAGCGTCTAACAGTTTCTCCCACCTCAGACAAGATCTCAGTCTGTGTGCTTGTTTCCCTCGTTTTGGAAGCATCTTTGATAAGCTGGGTTGGCGCTTTTTGCTTTTTGTACATTTAGAAAACATTATCATATTTATTTTTACAACCATGGGTACAAAGAAGAAGATGATGTCTATTGAATTACAGCGTGAAATCATAGAAAACCATGAGCAAGGAGTGCAAGTAATTGACTTGGCGATGATGTACGGTCGTAGCACATCAATGATATGTACTGTGCTTAAACAAAAGGAGTTGATAAAGGGTATAACGCCATCTAAGGCCGATAAAATAATGTCTAAACTCTGGACCTCTCTCCGTGAATAGATGGAGAAACTACTGATGGGGTGGGTGAGAGAGAAGCAGCTTCAAGGAGGAACCTTAACATAAAGCATCATATGTGAGAAGGCACGAGCAATTTACGGTTATTTGCTAAAGAAGATCCCACACACTTCTAAAAATGAGGAATCGGAAGACTTGTTTAAATCCAGTAGGGCTGGCTTGACATCTTTAGGAAAAGGACCGGCATTCACTCCGTCGTCAGACATGGTTAGGCAGCTGAGGTTTACATCAAAATGTTTTCCGAACTGATACTAGCCAAAGGATACATCCCCCCAGCAAGTCTTCAACTGTGACGAGACAGTGCTTTTCTGGAAAAGGATGGCGAATAGAACTTACATAACGGCAGAGGAGAAGACGATGCCAGGTCTCAAACCCATGAAGGATAGATTAACTCTAGCAATTTGCGCCAATGAGATTGGCGACTGTAAAATCAAGCCTCTGCTAGTATACCATTCGGAAAATCCCAGAGTCTTTAAGTCATATAATATTTCAAAAGAAAATCTGCCAGTTATGTGGAGGACAAATCCGAAGGCGTGGGTCACCAGGAAATTCTTTGCGGAGTGGATAAACCTGGTGTTTGGCCCTTCTGTTAAAAAATACCCACAGAAAAACAACCTACCCATGCAACCCCTTCTCTTCCTCGACAATGCCCCTACTCACCCACCAAATCTCGAAGATGATTTACTCCAAGAGTTCAAGTTTATAAAAGTTCCCTACCTACCACCCAACACCACTCCTATCCTGCAGACCATGGATCAGCAGGTGATTTCTAAGTTTAAGAAATTGTACACCAAGCACATTTTTTGGGGCTGCTTTGAGGTGACGGAGAACACAAACCTTACCCTTCGAGAGTTCTGGAAATGCCACTTTAAGATCGTCATATGCCTAGGAATTATTGATCAGGCCTGGCTGGGTGTTACAACGAGGACCTTAACCTCTGCATGGAAGAAGCTGTGGCCTGAGGCTGTTGCTGAAAGGGCCTTCGAACGATTGGAACCCAAAGTCGCATAGGTAGTGGAGCTTGTTTCTCTGGGAAAATCCATGAGTCTGGAGGTGGATGGGAGAGATATGAACGAACTCGTCGAACAACAGTCTCAGGAGCTGACAACCGATTAGTTACACGATCTGTATTTGCAGCAGCATACGTTGGGTTAACGAAAAATTAGTTTTGAAGAGGAGCTAGAGGTGGAGAAGGTTATCCCTACAAGAGATATAAAACAGGTCTTGGGAATGTGGGAGAGTGTAGAGTTCGTGGATAAACATCACCGCGAAAACGTTGCAACTAGTCGTGCATCCTTGACACGGAAGAAGAAACAAACCTCCTTGGAAAGTTTTTTTAAATGATCTGCGGGTGGAAATAAGCAGATCATGACGAAAAAAGCGAAGACCAGTGACAAAAATTAAGCTCTTCCGTAGGCACTTCACTTTTTCTTTTAATTATGTTTTTATAGAATATGTATTTGTTATTTATAAATAAATGTTTCTTCTTGTTTTTGATTCTTATTTAAAAACACTTAAAAAAACAACTGAGGTCGTGTTTTGGGATCTGGAACGGATTAATGGCATTTCGATTAATTTCAATGTGGGAAATTGCTTTGAGATACGAGCAATTTGACATACGAGCAAGGTTACGAAACGAATTAAACACGTATGTCGAGGTACCACTGTACGTAGTTATCTAATCGTTAGCAAGCAGATAGTAATAAATAATTTTAAAAGTCTGATGCTATCAATATATAAATTCTGTTGACTAGTATAATTAATTTAGAATTATACGCCTACATATAATAATAGGATGTATGTTACTACAGATACGTATTAATATATACATATGTAAGTCTGTGCATATATATGAAATCATAATTCTATTTAAACAAGTAAACAGTTAGAATTACTGAACAACCATGAAAGATTCCCCAAAAAATGAAATATGGTGTAACAATGAACACTTAGTTTAGAAATTAGATTCTATTGTATATTGTTGTAAAAGCCATTGTAAGAGTGAAAATTCTTCATTCTGCCTTAATGCGATTTTTTGCGTTTAATGCGTTGTTTGGAGATTTTATGATCCCGAATTATATTGATGTGATATATTAATACTGCATTTGTAGACATACGTTTTCTGAGAAACGAGTCAAGGCGATTGATTTTTTGTAAAAATTTGGATTTATCCTTATTTTATTGACGTGCACCAGCACTGAATTGAGAATGGCTTGTGCTATGCTTCGATGGATGAAAAAGCGTTCGTAAGTAATGAATATTATGAAAGTTTCAGCATATTTAAATGAATAGTATTAAAAGTATATATTTATTAACATATATCAATAGTTTATGGTAAATTTTTCCTTATATATCTCATGATAGTTTCATTTCTCATTCTATTGCATTTCTATTGCGGTACATAAATTTTTTGGTATACATATTGTAGATTGGATCAGTTTTGCTGCGCAATTTATTCCTCGGTATGTTACTTGTAGTGTTATTAGAAATTCCATTATTTTTGTATTTTTCCTGCAATTTTTAGTATCTTATTAAGAAATTTATGTTTTATTTCAAGATGTATATGAAGTTGGTTATATCAAATGTTAAATAAACGTTGTTATTCAGGCAATAGCGTTAGCTTTATCCAGATAGATAAATGCATTTCTTAAATACTCAAGATATAAAGACACACTCGGATAGTAGATTCACTGACTTTACGTTTGTTAAGGGTTATATATATTCATTAAGGGCGTGTTCAAAACAACCATTGACGGGTAGACTTGGCGTAATTCGGATTCATACCAAGCTTATCCATTTCTCAGGGCAATAATTTTCGTTATTTTTGCTAAACCATTTACGAAAATATAATTTTCCGAATGCTGAACTCTTATGCATGAAAAGACAGAAGTTAAGATATTTGTTTTGCAATTTGATGCAAAATTCTTATTATTAAAACACTGATGTATATGTTCTTAATTTAAAACTCTGCCAGTATATAACATTATATAACATTATTGTGTTATCACCATTTATAGATGTCGCTTGCTGCACAGCCTGCTGAATACATTTTACTTTCTAGCTATCTACAATTACATCATGTTGTTTCGGTATGAACAGGTGCGAAGTATTCATTACTTAATTACATTTAAAGATAATTAATTAAATTTTTCTGATTTTGATATCTATATTATATAGACAGGATTACTGATAAAAAATTTCAGAAAATTGTAAATGAAGAAGTAAATAGAAAAATTTCGTTCAGGTATTGTGAGATGCTAATATAAACTTCATACATTTTACTAGAGGGCTGTTGCCAAAGCAAAATCTTTACTATATATGTCTACGAGCTCTATGTATACAGTGTGTTGCTCAAAGTAAACTTCCTGCATTGTGAAGAGTACTACGTGTATGTCTTGATGCGTTCAGGAGAAGCTTGTTCCCTCGTATACGCTCTGCCACTTCGAACAAAAATTGTCCGTAAACTGCAGCGGCTTGAGTTGTTTATATAGGTTCTTGAGCTGTTCTGTTATTTCCTGTCGAATCTGACGCTGACGCGGAGAGTCTTGTATCCTTCGTTTACTTGCTACTTCTTCTATTCATCGCGCATGGTCTGTTGACGTTCCACTTGCCTAATGGGCCTCCGTTTCCCTTCTGCTTCCCTTTCCGGAGCACGCAGTGTTTCTTGGTTTTCTGAATGTCTTTTGTGTTTTCTACTAGTTTCTGATACAGTTTGAGCACGCGAAGTTTCTTGAGTTGCTGCTTGTCTCCTGGAACTCCTATTCGTTTCTTCTTCAGTTTCTTGAATGCGTAAGCTGTCTTGTCACTATGCTTGCCTGCTGAGTTTCTAGTTGTGTCTTCATTCATTTTTGAAGCTCGCAAATTTTATTGTACTTGCCTGTTGAGTCTCCTAGTGTTTTTTACTTCATTTTTCTGTAGCTCGCTGTACCATTTGTGCTCTCTTCTTGCGTTCAGACATTTTAGTAAATTGGAAAAAAAAAATTATTTAACTGTAGTAAAGTAACATTGCATCTAAAATACGTTAAATATCTACAGATGTTTAAACTTCTACTCAGAAAGTAAGTATACAATAAAAGAAATTAAATTTTTATAAATAAATTTAGAATAGCATAAAATGCATAGAAACATTTCATTATGAAGAAAATGTATTCATTCTTTCCAAGCAACCAGCGATTCGTAAATACATTTTTCTTGCCAACTCAGGAAACAAAGACCTTTGACACTTCAGGTAATACATTGGAGGTTATGATTTAAATTTATTTCAATATAACAAATTTTCCAAATCTCAATAAAGGAATTAACGTAGCGATAGCATATCGTGTCACGTATCCAAAGGTGAAACATAAAAGTTGCCAAAAGCAGCTATTCATTTAAAATACTGATATTAACGAAAGATTTTCGACATACAATGACGTTATATGGAATCACGTGCTTTCTTCAACTTCAGAATATGACCGTAAATAATAATTACAATAAGTTTCACGTTTGGCAATACTATTTATTTCATATTTTTTTTAACTTAAAAATATCTCTTAAACAAACTCTACGATTTGAAAGTGAGAACGGCCAACATTTTTCCAAGTAAAGCATTTTGATGTCCAGTTCGCTAGACTTCGGCCACTTGGAAAAATAAATTCGAAAAATTACCGTTTTCCGAAATTTTATATATCTCGAGTGATAGTCGTAGGAAGATAACAATAGTCGGAAAGTTTTACAAACAAGTTTTGAAATCCGGGGGTACCTCCTTCCAAACTCAAACTCCCCGTTCCGGAGATATGATGTTACGAAGAAAAAAAACAAAGAGGCAAAAATCCACAGATATTTATATTGTTGATTCCTGTTTACAATATTCAATTTCCTTTAAAAACATTAAGCTTCATTTAAATAAAAGGAAATTAAATTCAGGCATTTTTATTACCTTTCAAGCTTTTATTGTATTTTTAAATATTCTTTTTGTCACAGTTGCGCAAGTTTTCCTCGGCATCATTAGGAGCCTTAGGTCGAAGACATTTAAGAATCATTGCTGTAAATAATGATCATATGATAAATTGCAATACATATGAAGGAAAGGAAAGTATACATATGAAGGAATAGGAAGTGTGCCATTTATAAAGCTTAAATTTTGCAGGTTTTTCGCGCTCGCATTTTACGTGCTTCTTAAGAATCTCTGGAAATAAAATGGGAACTTTCCATGACTTGTTGCCAATCTAATTGGAGAAAAAATTTATTCTTTATAGGGATACTTGCGGGAGGTAACCGTCGAGCAATCTTCTTGTATCTGCCTCGTCCCATCCTGTTTGTTATTTTATTAAAACGTGTTTGGAAATTATTTCCCTCATTACAATGTTTGATTTGAGATGATAGATGTCAATCAGACCTTATAATATAGCATCTTGAGCTGCTGGTCCCAGCAACTTTATTTCCTTTTATACCTGTATATCCTCATAATGGAATTTAGGCTAATAAGACGAATATTCATTTCCATATTTATTGTTTTTTAAAGATTTTGAATAAGTAAAGATATTTTACAACATAGAGCGTTTAGAAATCTTTGACAATCTGTAAAAATGTTCGCAAACTGTAACTTACTACTTTTGACAAAAAACGTATAAGTAATCATTTATTAAATTAATTAATTCAAACATATGAATATATATATTTAATGAAATAAAAATATTTCAACGCAAATAATTATCGACGTGTATTTGAAGAAGAAGAAGGAGAAGCAGAAATATACTACAGCGAACAATTACTAGAAGAATTGGATCCCCAGTGTTTAAGATTGCAATACGTGTGGGAGACGTAAGTCTTTTCGGAAAAAATAATAAAACAAAACATAATGTTTCAGGTCCAGTTTAATTATACATTTAATAATTTTTTGACAAAAACGCTGGTCTGGAAAATAATACGCTTTCAGATTTATAATGCTTAAAGTTTTTTTCATTCCTTCATTACAAAAATAGATTATAAATGTTTAAAATGGAAAATTACATTGTGAAGAATTCATATTTATTGTAATACCTTTTGATTATAAGGAAACTTTATTGCATTAACTAATGAAATATCTAAACAGAAAGCTAATATACAAAATACACGTGTTTATACGGCCAGTTTGTAAAATTTGTGAATGAGAAGTAAATGTCAAATAGTTGATATAATTAGAGTAACAAAGACAAAAAAGACTTTATGTTTATAAATAATATGCATATATATATATATATATATATATATATATATGTAAAACAAATTAAATAAACACTGAAATCCATCCAATACTCTATTCGGAACAAATCTAATATAAATTGTTCTCCTCACATTCTTTCTGTTAGACTATATATTTCTAGATTTACAGAGATTTATGATATTATTTAGCTCGAGTTTTGACAATGTACTCATCAAACATAATAAAAATTTCGAGATTCTAACTTTTCATTGCAATTATTGTTTTTAATATGTAATATTAAATGATTTTGAATTAATAGCAAATTAAAAAATAAAAATTAATTAATTAAAATATATGTTTATGTAGATATATATATCCCCATCACATGATTTTTACATAAAGATGATGACTTAGCTAAGTGGGAATATAAAATTTCCTGAATCAAATATTTCTCTTACTAAACCACAATATTGTCGAACTATGCACATTTTTTCTATCTCTGTCACCGCTGACACGGCGTCGTACTACTTTATTCCTATTCCAACAATATGAGAAATATAAATATTCTAGAAATAGGTAAGTTTGGAATTTCAAATGAACTGGGGCCGCAAATGTGAATTGAAATAAATCTGAATATTTTATCTTATTCATCTGCCAAATTTGCTCTGTATTATAGATCAACATGTGCGATCAGAATTCCTAACATTAATTCACACACACATATATATATATATATATATATATCTATATATATATATACGTTTATCGTATATATGTTACGGTGAAACACCGAAATCTGGAGAATGTCGACTTTCACCGGTGAATGTCAACATTCACATAGTCGCTTGTTGTATGTCCGAAATATTTTCAAATACTCTTATTTCTGACTTACACCGGTAAATGTCGACATTCAACATCTACTAATGGTATATATATATATATATATATATATACATATAATCGTTTATTGCAATGCATTGTCGGAAACGCTTTCAGGCGCCATAGTGACGAGAGACAACACAAGAAAAATAGGGTACGAACAGTGTAAAGATATTTGTTTGTTATTCTTAGCGCGGCGGAAACTAAGAAATAAGAACAAAAACATTGGATCGTCATCAAAAAAAGTATTCGAAAGTTCCTTCGGGAAGTATCCTAGACATGGGTTTGGTAGGGGTAGTCCAGTGCATTGTTCAGCAAGATCACGAGCCCTCACTTGCATTATCACTTTCTCTAGGGTACGTCAAAACATTAGTGCACGAAACCCCCGTTAGAACTCCAACAGGAACTTGTGGCACATATCGTGTCAGCTGCTGGGAAAGTCCTGGGGGTGCACGGTATTTTCCAGAACATCTTATGTTCGATGTGCGAGAGATGTGATACCTGCATCAGGGTTCAGGTCGTAATTTCGAAGAATTTCATTGAGGTCCATAAGTGTCTAATTTTGTTCCTATTTTTTAATTTCTCTTGTGCTAAGCATAACTGGTGTCCGTTCTTTCTTGTGTTTCGTGTTGTTTGTACCGACCAGGAAAGTGTTTTCGGTCATGTTTTGCCATTTCATTTTTCGTCGTCGTCGTCTCTCTCATATATGTGCATAATTACCTATGACTCAAGTGTTACTACTATATCATGAAATTTACAAACATAGTGTTTAAAATGCTACATATCCCCATCCGAAAATATCTTTTTTTTTTCTCTTGCCCTTCAAATAAGAAATGTGTGTCCTTCATTGTATAACCTCCTGGAACTTTAATTCTTCTTTTTTCGAGGACTATAGAAAACATTTCAGTATAGGCAGCTGTCAATATTCTAACATTACATTTTAAAAGCCATTAAAGTGTAGCCGAAACGCTCAGAAAGGCTTAATTCGCTTAGGATTTAGGAAATACATTTTGTAAGACTTCGCAAATTTTCCTTCAATAAATTTAATGGAACAGACAAAAGAAATTACAGGGAACAATAAATATAGGAGAAAACAGATATATCTTTTCGTAATTTATTTTGCTTTGTTTGATTTCTTTCATTCTTCCTGTATAAATAATTAAAACTTTAAGAATGCAACTGAAGAATGAGAATAAAATTTTCAATTGAAAACGAATGGTGGCAAAACTCCTAGTGCTCCTCTGCTCTACCACGAAATAGACCAGCAATATATTCCGAATTTGGAAAAACGAGAAAAAATTTGAAACCTTTGCAGCCAGCGATGCAAAGAGATTGATCTGACAGGAAGATGACTTAAATGAGGAAACTCGGAGATAATTTAATGAGGTGTCAGGTTACTTCTACTGGGATAATAATAAGAAAAGGTTAAAATACAAAATACGTAAGTAAATTATACAAAAATTGAAGAAATTTAATATATCTGGCATGCGTAAGAAATAGTAATTGATTCAAAAATGTAAATGAATCCAAAGCTCTCAGACTTATACTCGTTTAAATACAGATTTTGCTGATTCAGAAAGTACGTTACTTGTATATCTTCTAAAATGCTTTTTCCATCCTTTGTTTGTAGTTGTTTCATTTTTCATTTCAGTTTCATTTTTTCCTCCTATTTTGCAATTTTCGCCATTCTTTCCCTCTGCTTTTAAGCCACCTGTTTATTTGTACTATTATTTATATTACAACTTATGTAAAAATTAAGTAAGGAAAAGTAAGGCACTAAAACTTTGCAACTTATTACGCTCTACGTGAGATTCATGGTGGTCGCTTATTGCATACAAATCATGCCAAATGCTTTAACTCTTTCGCATCGAGGGACGACCGAATCTGTTTTCAATAAACATCGAAAACGCCCGTGTTTACGAATTTGTCTTGGAATAGTTTTCCTTTCCCCCTCCGGTTTCATCCATTGTGTGCAGTTTCACCTTAGGGCCGGTTTGCACGTGCGAGCGTCAATAGCTTTCCGTTTTTCTCCTTTTTTTAATTTATATTATTGTTTTTATTATTTTTATTTTTCGTTTTTCTCCTTTCCTTTATTATTTCTTCTCCTTTATTTTTTATTTCTCTTTTAGTTATATATTATTATTATTTTATT
The DNA here is from genome assembly GCF_044657685.1 of Stegodyphus dumicola. Classification (NCBI taxonomy): domain Eukaryota; kingdom Metazoa; phylum Arthropoda; class Arachnida; order Araneae; family Eresidae; genus Stegodyphus; species Stegodyphus dumicola. The sequence continues at coordinate 9,707,017 of NC_140772.1, read as the reverse complement.
GCTTCAAAAGAATGATTGACATGTCTTTTAACAACTCGCGAAACCAATGAGCCATACACACTAACGTGGAGGGGAAAGAACTAGGTAGAAAATAAACGAGGCGTTGCGGCGGTTTGCTGTTGCCTGAATGCACGTTCGTTTCGGGCGACTTTATGCGAAAGAGTTAATTTCTCTGCTTGGCTTTAGGTCCTAACAACGAAAACTAAAAATTCGCCCTTTGTAGAAAAACATTCTATCAGGCAATGAATCTACGGTTAGATTTTTCCCTATGAAACTGAGCCAAAAGTGTTATATAGTATCTAAATATGGAAGTGTTGTACATGTTAAACGTGATTTTCGTTGCATTACTTTCACTCTTTTACTACTGAAATAAAGAGATACTGATTATTTTGTAGATTGGAAAACCCTCCTTGTGATCATGAAAAGGAGCAAAAACTGGAAAACGAGAAAGAACTAGAAAAGAAGCGAGAACAGGAAAAGATGCAAGAGCTGAAAAAGAATCAAGAGCTGAATAAAAAGGAAGAACAGGAAAAGAAGGAGAAACTGGAAAAGAAGCAAGAACTGAAAAACAAGAAAAAACTGGAATTGACACAAAAACGAGAAAAGAAGCAAGAACTGAAAAAGAAGCAAAAGCTGGAAAAGATACAAAAACGAGAAAAGAAGCAAGAACCGGAAAAGATACAAGAATTGGAAAACATACAAAAATTGGAAAATAAGCAAGAACTGAAAAAGAATCAAGAGCAGGAAAAGAAGCAAAAACTTGAAAAGAAGCAAGAACTGAAAATGAAACAAGAGCAGAAAAAGAAGCAAAAACTGGAAAAGAAGGAAGAACTGAAAAACAAACAAAAACTGGAAAAGCAACAGAAACTAGAAAAGAAGCAAGAACTGAAAAAGAAGCAAACTCTGGAATGGATTCAAAAACTAGAAAAGAAAGAAGAACTAAAAATTCAGAAACAACTGGAAGAGATACAAAAACAAGTAAACAAAGAAGAACTGAAAAGGCAGAAGAAACTGGAAAAAATGCAAAAACTAAAAAACAAAGAAGAACTGAAAAAGAAGAAGAAACTGGAAAAAATGCAAAAAATAAAAGACAAAGAAGAACTGAAAAAGAAGAAGAAACTGGAAAAAATGCAAATACAGGAAACGAAGCAAGAGCCGGAAAAGATGCCAGAACTGGAAAATATAGACGAGTCAGAAAAGACGCAATACCTGGAAAAGAAGCAAAAACGGAAAAGAATACAAATCTGAAAAACAAACTGGAACCGGAAAAGAACTGTCAAACCCGAAAAGGAAACCGGATGAACTGCGAAAAGAGCCAGAACTGGATAACGATTGTAGAACGATTGATTTAATGACCAAACGAAGCAAGAACCGGAAAAGAAAAATAGAACAAATCAATCATATACCACTGCAAGTAATAGCACTGCAAACATTAAATATCAACGTCAAAAAAGTAAACACCCTTCTTCAAGGGGGCTTTCCAATACACTGTCATAATCCAGAAGATATAGAAAAAAATCATTTATAACCTCATTGCCAAAACAGTTGCAAAAGATATAGTTAACATAAAATTTCCTGAAGCCAGAATACCAAAATGCACAATTCATAATATTCCAAAAAATTTCAACTCTGATGAACTGATTCAAATTATCGCCCGAGAAACATAATATTTCCGAGCTAAGACCTTTATTTAAACTGAATGATCAAAATAATAAATGGAACATAAAATGTCACGGTAAAACTTTCCAAAATTTTATGAGTAAAAAACAAATATATATTGGATGGCGCACCAATAAAATAACCGAGTTTACCGGTGTACGCAGATGTCAAATCTGCCAGGATTTCTCCCATAAGACAAACAAACCAAAATGCTCATTCTTCATCGGAAATTGTCATGTTTCTTGCGTTCTTCCCAAACTCCGTACAGCATAAACTGCTGGACTAACAATGAAATGTATGAAGCAAACTTTGAGTGTAAACATCCAGCATTAGCTATTTCCTGGTCCACATATCAAACAGAAGTTAGACGAGTAAAATCCAATACATATTATCAACAATAATACAAGATCCTTCAGGCTATATATAGATGATTTCCATCAATAAAAAGAATAATAATGTCATCCGCTTTCTCAAAATAAATCTTCAAAGAGAGAAGACCGCCACCGACCAACTAAGTCAGTATCAAGTAGATTATCTGGCAGATTTTATTATAACACAAGAATCTTATTGCATCCCTGGCAAAGTAGGAAGAATTCCAAATAACTGGACAATTATTCAACGTCATGCTTCAACCGGTGTTTTATCTCCTCGTACAGCTATATTCATTCCAAACAATAAATGGAATTCTACAATAAGGATTAATACTCGATATAATTACAATTTCAATCAATACTAATGCATCTCAGCTTCTTATTACTAGTATCTATATATCTCCGTCAAAAATCCAAATCTAACCTTATCCATACTAAATGAAATCTTACAACAATAATAATAGTCCGCATGTTGTTAGTGGAGACTTTAACTCCCATAGTACTTAATGGGGATACTTACAAACCCATCACAGAGGAGAAATACTTGAAGAATTTTTAAATGCAAACAATCTCATTCTACATAATCATTTTACTGACCGACCTACCTTTGATAATACCTACAATAAAGTTTGGACTGATCTTCTTATTTCTACAACACATCTTGATAATAAAATTAACAACAGATCAATACTAGATGAACACTGAATCTGATAACAAATATATCTCTTTTGATATAACTGAATATACGTCCTTTACTGCACTTACAAGATATAAAATCAATAATAAATAAGAAAGGAATTTCAACAAAAGTGCAATTCAATTTCAAATGACTTTCTAAATTCTATTATTCTGTGTACAACAAAAACAGAACTTAATAATATTACCAAGGAACTTATCAGAAAGTTTCAAGATACCTAAGAACGTACCTTCTTCAAAAGATCATCAATTCCCATTATAAAAATCAACTGATGACGAAAGAACTCCGCAAAGAAACACACAAAACACGCGCATTACGAAGAAAACTCAAATCATCGCAAACTGATGAAGAACGACTCAACCTACTTCAAAAATACAAAAAACGAAAAGCCTCATATAAAAAGCAAATAATATCTGAAAACGTTAAGCATGGTGCAACTATTGTTCAAACAACCAGGATACGTATGGCTCATTGTACAAAATTGAAACCAACAAAATCTTCCACCCAACGCAACTTACAGTCACTAATACGGGAAATAATGATAAAAATGTTACGAAGATCACTTTAGAAAACATCCTAGATGTTATTCTACCAAACGAAAGCATATATGATGATTCAACTGAACAAAGATTAATTCGTTTTAATCTACTTCCACGAAAATGATATCCCATTTACATCCATGAAACTCAATCGAATTATTGAAAAACTCAATAACAAAAATGCTCCTGGACCAGATAGAATCTGCATTCAAATTATACATAAAAGCTCTTGGAGAAATTCTTGAACGTTGTATTATAGGAAGACTTGAATACCAATTTCAACATCAAAATTTCATCAAGGAAAATCAATATGGATTTAGGCAGCAAAAATCTACCATTCATGCAACCAGTGCAGTCCTAAATCAAATCGATGTTAATAAAATCAATAACCTACACTCCGCAATAATCACCTTAGATCTTGAATCAGCCTTTGATTCATTATGGCGGCCTTCAATTAAAGAAGCACTTAGAAATATTGAATGTAATTATAATATCTATCAAATAATCAATAATTTCCTTGATAATCGCCATAATCTCATTTTATATAATAATACTTTAATCAGAAGAAAACAAGTTCGTGGATGTTCACAAGGCGCATGTATGAGCGCAGAATTATGGAATATTACATTTAATAAAATTATAAAAAGTGCCTGGCTTCCTTTTCCTAAAATTACTGCTTTCGCCGATGATGTCGCATTTCTTATCAGTGGAAGGTCCTACTTAATCCTTCGAAGAAATTGTCAAGAAATAATAGCCATATTCCAGCAAAAATGCAAGAAAATTAAACTTGAAATTTAATCCTTCAAATCTAGAATCATGACAAATAATAAACCTGGATAAAATCTTACTAAGCAACTTTCTGTTAAAACAAATGGCGAAAAAAATCAAGCATACTAAATCAATCAAATACCTAGGAAATTATAATACATGAAAACAACATCTTATCGAATATCTCAAAGAACTTAAAATTCGCACACATTCTATAAGTCAAAATCTTCGACATGTGCATGGCACAAACTGAGGTTTAAATCGCCATATCACCAAATTACTATGTCGTACAGTAATAACCAAAATGATTACCTACGGCTCTGCCATCTGGGCATTCCCTATAACCACAAGAAAAAAAAATTCTTACCTCAACACAACGACAATTTAATCTTAATATTTCCAGAGGCTTTCGAAATACCTCCACAACTACTCTTAATATCTTAGCTGGAACTATTCCACTCCATGTCGAATCCATTCAGGAAGCAATTGATTCTACAATATATGAACTTCGCCATAATATTACTTATAACAAAACCATATACATCACAGAGGATTACGAAATGTGCCCTGCTCCTTACAATAGACATCTCCTGCTGTATCACACACAAAAATAAAAACAGCAATAAACACTAAAACTAAAAACAATTCAATTGAAGTATTTAATTATAGAATCAAATATTAATACTGACCGTCAATCTGCCATCTATGCTATCTCTAACCCAGAAAATCAGACTTCTATTGTTTATGACATCAATAACCTCTCTAAAACAACAGATAATTTAAAAATTCATATATCATGGATAAGAGGCCATAGTAGAAATGCCGGTAACTTAACATTTGACAAACTTGCAAAGAAGCTGTTCCTAATCAAGAAAGCAATTTTCTATATACGAAATTCCCCAAATCTTATCTTCGACTGCCCATAAAAGAACAAATTACCCAAATATGCCAAGAACAATGGAATAACGCATCTACAGGTCGATGAAATTACTAGTTCTACCCCTATTGGAATACTGACGCCAAGAGTACATAATCCTTTTTAACATGTAATAGTACTGGCCATGGGCCATATCGTGTTTATTTTCATCAAAGAAACTTAATAGACACTGACTTCTGTATATGCTGCTAGAAAGGAGACAGTGATCACTATCTTTTCTCATTTCCTCTCAAGAAAACGTTTCATATTCGCGCACCCAGAAATATTGATATATAATTCAAAAGAACGATCAGCAAACTTCAACATCTTCATTCTAATATGAAACAAATTCACCAAAACGTAACACAATTGGATTAAATCTATGCAGAGTAACCCCATCTACAACAGACGAAATATAACAAAATATTTAATTTTCACCTTTGTAGAATTTTAAGATAATTATCGATCTTTGTCACAAATACTTATTTGTACTGATCGTAATAAAAAAAGCCTTGCAAAATCCATAATAAACAGAATGAAATATAAGAATTGAGTCGTCAGAGTAAATTAGAACTGAAAAGGTGAGTCATGATATTAATTTGCTGTGTCATGACAAAAATGAGCTATGAATACTGTATGAGTCATGTAAAATATATGAACTTAAACGAGAAACTTTTTATGATCTCTGTAATCATGAACACTTTAGTCACTTATGAACTCTGCCTAATGAATACTGAAAACTATTTGTGATCATGAACTCTAAAATAAAATTTTATTCTCTTCTACATGTTATACTTCTATTTTATTAATTTTATTATATGATATATCATATATTATCCTATACTTTAGCACTTTATTCAAAATTATAATTTTATTATATGATATATTATGTACTATTCTATACTTTATGTATTAAGCTATATTTTATTTCCCATATTTTAAGTATTATTCAGTATTTGTCATGATATATTCGGTTTTAGCATTTTATTCTAAATTTGGAAAATTCAAAATTTTGTTATAATGGCACATTATGTGTTATTGTATACTTGATGTATTATTCTACATATATTTTTCTTCTATTTTAAGAATTATTCCAAATTTTCCATATGATATCTCTACATATAATAAAAGAAAGAGTCTGTCTGTGTGTTGTGTGTGTTTCTTTCGTTCGCGCTGCGCGTAAGCTAATAGACAGAGGGCTACAAAATTTGCTACATGAGGTGTATCTAGACAAGGGCCAGTGCACCTCGAAGCGATTTTTTCGAAATTCGAATTCGAATTTTTTTTTATTTTATGTTTTGTGACGAAACCGCGTCATTTTGAGACATAATGGGCTATAGGAAAGCGAGATTTTACTCTACACACTCCATTTTCAAATCGTCATGAAACGTAAGCACTTAGATATTTTACGAACTTAAAATAAATTTCTTGTTTCAATAAATCGATTAAATACGAATTTATTTAACAAATGGAGCTTAACACATTTTCAACGGGATATTTTCTAAAAATGTTTATTTTTAAAAATGTACAGTTTATTTTTCTTTGATTTTTGGACACGTTAAACATTCATCCTTGCGACTGCTTTTACAAAAAAATTTTGGAAAACTGATAATATTTTGTACTTTTAAAAATATGTTTAAATGAAGCTTCCGAGTACACTTCGCACATCTCACATCTTTAAAAATGTGATTTTGGCAAAAATTTTCCTGTCTTATTGTTGTTGATATATTTTTGATGAAATCGCATCATTTTGAATAGTTTCATTCTTTTAGAAATAAGGGTTTGGCAACAATTTTTCATCGTATTTTCATGTCACTGTTTTTAAGAAATCGGCATATTTCATTGTCATGTATATATATATATATATAATACATTTTTATTGATTTTTTTGATAAAGTTGTTCTGTAGAGTAAAATTCTGCGCGGAATTTTATGTTTTTTGAGTTGTTTTCATGTTAATTTTTGCTTATTTCACTGTTTGTAAAATACTGAAAAGTTTTGCATATTTTTTTTTCTTCAACGGAAAGTTGGTTAATTTTTTATTATGATAATAATTATTTGCATTAAGGGTGTAGGGTTTATATTTATTTTAAGTTTAAACTATCTTTCCTGTCAAGCCTTACTTTCCCCTGGAATTGCCAATGCCAGAGTATGTAAATTTTAGTAGAACGCGCAAAGGATTCAAATTGTCAGCGGAAGTAATCTGAGTTAAATAGAAGGGAAACGAGTTCGAAGGTGTGCTTTCTTGCTTCACGAGCGTGGAGGTGGCTAGTTAGAAATTGAAGAACCACGCGTTTCGGCCTGTGTGCTTGCCTCGCCAGATTGTTAATTTTTCAACGTAATATTCAGAAGTTTGCTGAATTATCAGCGGTATCTTAGAACGCGGTGAGGTTAGTTACGTTTAGAGAGCCTCGTAGTTAGTCACTTCTTATTATTCTTTTTTAAGTTTCTTATTTTTATTTTACCGCCGGGTCGGCGTAGTTTGTGAGCGTCAAGAGCACGCATTTGTAATTTCTAAAGTTGAATAAAAAGGGATTTAAACCCTTCTCAAGACTTTGTCTACTTTCCAGTTCTTAGCAGTCACCACTATTGTTGCGTGCAGGTTGGAAGCGCGCAACATAACATTAGGGCCTTAACACTTGTCGAACTGAAATGGCCGAAAATTGGATAGAAGTTGCTGGAGAACAACAAGAAATGGCAAGCAAATTGGAAGAATTTGGATACCTGGTCCAGACGATGACAGCGTCAATCAAGCCAAACGTCAATTTCGAAGGAAAAAATTCGGTGGCGATATTTCTAGAATGCCTCGACAACCACTTCCAGCTCTACCCTGTGCCTGAAAGACAAAAAGTTGCCATCACCACATCTGCACTAAGAGGACAGGCCGCGCTATGGTGGAAGAATATAGGCAAATTTTTATTAGGGGAATTCGGAGGCCAGATTCAAAAATAAAAGCAATCAAGAATTTTCCACCTCCCAACACCGCCAAGAAAATTTCTTCTTTCCTTGGGTTATGTTCTTATTATCGGCCATTCATAAAAGATTTTGCTAATATTGTTGAACCCTTTTGTTAGTAATTAAAAGAAAGAAAAGTAAATTCATGTGGACAGCAGAAGCAAATACCGCATTCGAAAGGTTAAAAGAAGCGCTTATCAATGCCCCTGTTTTGAAATTCCCGGAGGGGGACGAAAACCTGGAAATTGCAGCAGATGCGTCGGACTATGCTGTGGGTGCGGTTCTTATGCAAAATAACCATCCTTTGGCAATTTTTGACATTTGAAATTTGGCATTTGAAAATTTCAAAAAATCGTTATTAAAGGCCTTCCCCATAGTGAAAGATCGAGCAAGGCTAGAAGCCGAACTGTATAGATTTTATCAACGGAATATAGAAGAGTTGACGGACTTTATTCTGCGAAAAATTAAGCTGACGGATATGCTGTATGGGAAGAAACCCGACGCGGAGATTATTGAAATAATTTTACCAAGATTGTTACCTGCTGTTCAAGACTATAAAGTCGAATATACAAGTCGAATAAAAAGGGATTTAAACCCTTCTCAAGACTTTGTCTACTTTCCAGTTCTTAGCAGTCACCACTATTGTTGCGTGCAAACATAACATTAGCGCCTTAACACTTGTCGAACTGAAATGGCCGAAAATTGGATGGAAGTTGCTGGAGAACAACAAGAAATGGCAAGCCAATTGGAAGGATTCGGATACCTGGTCCAGACGATGACAGCGTCAATCAAGCCAAACGTCAATTTCGAAGGAAAAAATTCGGTGGCGATATTTCTAGAATGCCTCGACAATCACTTCCAGCTCTACCCTGTGCCTGAAAGACAAAAAGTTGCCATCTCCACATCTGCACTAAGAGGACAGGCCGCGCTATGGTGGAAGAATATAGGCAAATTTTTATTAGGGGAATTCGGAGGCCAGACATATACATTTGAAAATTTCAAAAAATCGTTATTAAAGGCCTTCCCCATAGTGAAAGATCGAGCAAGGTTAGAAGCCGAACTGTATAGTTTTTATCAACGGAATATAGAAGAGTTGACGGACTTTATTCTGCGAAAAATTAAGCTGACGGATATGCTGTATGGGAAGAACCCGACGCGGAGATTATTGAAATAATCTTACCAAGATTGTTACCTGCTGTTCAAGACTACTTCGAAATTAGAAACCCAAGCACATTGCAGGAGCTCTTCGAATTAGCGGTCAAGTTCCAAAATCGCAGAATAGCGGAAAAAGTTAGAGGGGTATCGTATTCTCAAAGTATCCGAAGACAATCTTCAAATGAGCAGACCAGAAATGCAAACCGCTCTTATGGGGGAAAGTGCTATCAAGCAAGGTCATCGAAACTCGAAGGTCAAGGCCCAAAAAGGAAATTTGAAAACAACCGTCCGCGAACCCAGAAGGCAGAAGTTGAAAGAAAAGCTTTAAACGAGTAGAGGGGCCTGTGAAAGCGAGGGTCCAGACCCCGGAAGTTTTGAAAAAACCCTCAGGAAGACACTTAAATACGGTCATCGTAAAGAACTCACAGTTACCAATTATACAAGTCCTGGTTGGCGATGTACCAGTAGAAGCCCTCATCGATACAGGAGCAGAAGGTAATTTTATGAGTGATATTTTTTTTAAGAACTTTAATAGGTTTCGATTATTTAAAAATAAAAACACAGAAATCATAGCAGCGCAAGGACAAACTTGTCATTGTATTGGAAAACTATCTTTAAAAATTCAAGTTCAAAACTAAAGCCTTAAAGTATTAATTATTGTAGTAAAAAATTAATAATTAATCCACTTATTTTAGGTATGGAGTTTTTAAAAGCCGCGAAGGCCAAACTGAATTTTCAGGAAAGTTCTATCGTGCTGGAGATGGATCGGAGGGTGGTGGAATCAGTGGAACAACCGCAAGTTGACCTTAGCCATTTGAATGACCATGAAAGTCAAGCCATCCAGCAAGTGGTGAGTACTTTTTCAAACTTGTTTTCAGAACGGCTTGGTAGCTGTCAAATAGTTACGCATGAGATACAGTTAACTGCCGACAAACCCTGTAGGACTAAACCTTACCGCTATGATAAACAAAAAGACCAAATCATAGAAGAACATATTCAGGAAATGTTAAAGAACAAAATAATAACGCCCATAAATAGTGAGTACGCGAGTCCAGTCGTACTATGTAAGAAAAAGAACGAGTTTCCTCCTTCGGATAAAAGGGCTTGGAGGTTTGCTATCGATTACAGAAAACTTAATAGTATTACTAAATTCCCAGTTTACCCTTTGCCGGTTCTGGAGGAAATTATTAGAAAGATTAAATCTACAAGATACATGACTACTTTGGACTTAACGTCTGGCTACTATCAAATAGCTATGAGACCCGAAGACATACATAAAACCGCGTTTATAACAAAATCGTGCACTTATGCATTTTTACGCATGTCCTTTGGGTTGTGTAGGACCCCATCAACATTCCAGAGAGCTATGGATATTGTTCTAAAGCTTGTCCTAGGAAAATCGACTTTAATCTATCTAGATGATATAATTATAAAGAGTAGTATCTTGGAACAACATATTAAAGATCTAGAAGAAGTTTTTAAATTATTAAAAGAGGCCGGTCTTACAATTAACGCCTTAAAATGCAAGTTCGCAACTAAAGACTTAAATATCTGGGTTATAAAATTTCGCAAAAGAGTATAGAAACTCAAGATTCAAAAATAAAAGCAATCAAGAATTTCCCACCTCCCAACACCGCCAAGAAAATTTCTCCTTTCCTCTGGTTATGTTCTTATTATCGGCCATTCATAAAAGATTTTGCTAATATTGTTGAACCCTTGTCAGTAATTAAAAGAAAGAAAAGTAAATTCATCTGGACAGCAGAAGCAAATACCGCATTCGAAAGGTTAAAAGAAGCGCTTATGAATGCCCCTGTTTTGAAATTCCCGGAGGGGGACGAAAACCTGGAAATTGCAGGAGATGCGTCGGACTATGCTGTGGGTGCGGTTCTTATGCAAAATGGCCATCCTTTGGCAATTTTTAGTAAATCGTTGAATCATACACAAAGGAATTATACAGCTACAGAGAGAGAAACATTAGCCGTATTAATGGCTGTACACAAATTTCGAGTTTATTTCGGCAAAGCGCCAGTAACAGTCTTTTCGAATCATGCGGCTGTTGGTAGACTTTACTCGGGGAAAAACCTAACGCCCAGGTTAATAAGATGGGCTTTAAAACTCCAAGAATATAATCTCATAATCAAATATAAACCGGGTAAGGAAAACAATGTAGCTGACGCACTTTCTCGTATAAAACTGGACGATGAAGGCAATGAACTTAAATGCGCTGTGTTGACTTCAAAAATTTTAGACTCTAGAGATACAATTATTGCTGAATTGAAAGCTGATCCTGAATTTGGAAGTATCTATGCGTATTTGAAAGACCCCGAAAGCTTTGAACACACAGATATCGATGAGATAAGAAATAGAGCAGAAAAGTATGAAATAATAGATAATTTATTATTTTATACGAAAACAACAAACGAAAATCTGGAATACAAACCAGTCATCCCAGCCTCGCTTCGTATAAGCATTTTGATAGAATTACACGACGCGAAAACAGCGGGTCATTTAGGGGTCAGAAAGGCTTTAAAAAGGGTACGCGAAGCGGTATATTTCCCGCAAATATACAAAATAGTAACTGCGTATGTCAGGTCCTGCAATAAATGTCAGTTAATAAATGATATTAATTACAGCCCGGCCGGTACATTCGCGCTACATTTCCGAATGAAATTTTAGGCAAAGATCTTCTTGGTCCTTTCCCCCAGAGTGAGTTAAATAAAAATCGTTTTCTTTTAGTAATTGTAGATAATTTTTCAAAATGGCCAGAAATTCTTCCACTTACACGCGCGTCAGCCAAAACAGTCGCAGATGCATTCTTACACAGATACATTACACGGATACATAAATACGGTGCACCGAAAAAAGTACATAGCGATAACGGTAAACAATTCGTTAGCCAAATATTTGAAAACATATGCACTGGACTTGGCATACGCCATATCAAAATGGTTCCGTATAGACCACAGGCAAACATAGCAGAAGGAGTTAATAAAAACATTGTAAAAATAATTCCAAGTTATGTTAGCACACATCACAAGCGCTGGGATGGCTACATAAATATGTTAGCTTATGCTTTAAGAACGGCAAATCACGATACTACGGGAAAACCCCAGCAGAATTATTTTTAGGACGAAAGTTAATTACGCCATTAGATAAATTATTCTTTGTGCAACAAAGAGACCAAGAATTTAAACAGAAAGATGTGCAAACACTTATTGACCAGGCGGTTAAAAGATCGGATACGGCAAGAAATAGGCAAAAGTTATACTATGATAGAAAACGTCGTGAAGCAGATTTTACAGTTGGAGATAAAGTGTTGAAGCGGAAATTTTCTTTATCAAGTGCCCCAGACAATTTTACTGCAAAGTTAGCTCCAAAATTTGAAGGCCCTATGTAATTCAGGAAATCAAGGGAGTCGTATTGTACCTTAACAACGAGAGAGGGGAAATCTGTAAACCAAGTCCCGACCAGGTGAAAAATATTATAATCAAAATGATTTTGAAATCCTTGAAAGTTTCTTGCAGGACTCAAGCGTAAAAGAAGTAGAAGGTCCAGAAATAACGTCACCCGTTCCACAACCCAAGAAGCAGAGAACAAGAAGAGAAACCTAACCGTTCTATAAGTCATGCGACGGTACCGAAAAGAAGAAATGAAAGACTCCAGCATTTAAGAAATACAAGAAAGCAAAGCCGCCGCGTAAAGACACTTTGGTAAAGAGGAAAACACCACTTACAACTTATCGCAGTAGAAATTCTACATCGAGGAGAACGCTTCCAGGGCCAGAGAGTCAGGTGCAAACAAAGCCGCCGTTCCCGAGGACGAAAAGACAGCAGAAGGAACGAAAAGACCACCACCAACAGAAGAAATCCAAGCACGATTCAAGACCGGAGGACGCCAAGACCAGCCGTCCAGGGGCAAAACGGAAAAGACAGCAACCCGACGACTACCACTCCAAGAGGCCAGCATGCAGAGGGCGAAAAAGAAGAAGCAACGTGGACGACACTCGAAGGACCTTAAGGAGACGACTGACGTCAATGAAATCTATAACATGGGAGCAGTTTTGCCAGAACAGAATGTCGGAGTTACAATCATCGAAAACTCAAAGATAAGTTAAAATCTTCTATAACATTTTTTTCTTTTGTTCCGAAATGTTATGCGTAAATACAAAGTTCTATGTTTTGACGAAAGTCAATGTGTCTCGGTTGAGATTTAGTTTTATTTTACTTTATTTAGCTAAGGCAAAAGTATTATTTTCTTTAAGTATAAAATCTAGGAACAAGCAGTTTCTGTTGGTCGAAAGACTAATTCTTTTATGTTAAAGCCAAAATTTGGCCTAAGATAAAAATAACTTCGTATTCTTGTATTAATAACAACTTTAGTTTCAGTGCCTCCAGCTTGGCGAAGAATGAGTAAAGTAAAAATTTATTTTTCACTTATTCATTTTATGGTAAATTGTAAAAATCATATGTATTAGAATTTTGTAAATATACGTAAATGCTTGAAAGTTATGTAAAAGTAGAATTCAGTCTAGAAGCATAAAATTTTAGATGCTAAAAGTAAATGCTCAAAAGCAATGAATTCAAATTTAATTATTAAACTGTAGATAAAATCATGCTTTAGAGCGAAAGCCTGCATGTCTATAGATAAATGAGGGGGGATTTAGAATGAATGTGTTTTGTAGGGTTCTCCACCTACACTTGAGTTTTAAGAATGTTAAAGTAGCTCATCGACTTGTATAATGTCGAGTAAGGTGTGTCTAATTGGTCGTTGAATTCTAACAAATCATTGTGGTTAGGAGAAGTGTTGCAATACTAAAACACGAATATTCCCGTTTGACTCCTCACATGGTGGAGAGCCAGGGTAAAGTTAAATTCATGTTTGAATACTTGAATGAATGTGAATTAAGCAGTAACTAAGGAAAATAAATCGTTCAAAAACAAAAACTTATTCAGTGTCAAGAAAGTGTAAATTATAATGTATTTAGAAAGATACTGATACTTATTCCTTCCAGATACTGGAAGGAAGAGAACAGATTGATTGCTGAGGTCCGGGAAAGCTTGCTGTAAGAAGAGAGAATTAAATAAGTATCTACAGAAATTTGTTCTACCTTTTGTGAGATAACAGATTTTTTTTATGTCAACGAGGCTCTTAAAATTTAGATCAGAATTGTGGAAACTTTCCAATAGGTCGTTTCTAGGACCTGCTTCCAAGTTTTCCAAATTCTCGCAGCGGGAAATGTAGGGTTTATACTTATTTTAACTAATATTTATTTTAAGTTTAAACTATCTTTCCTGTTAAGCCTTACTTTCCCCTGGAATTGCCAATGCCAGAGTATGTAAATTTTAGTAGAACGCGCAAATGATTCAAATTGTCAGCGGAAGTAATCTGAGTGAAATAGAAGGGAAACGAGTTCGAAAGTGTGTTTCTTGCTGCACGAGTGTGGAGGTGGCTAGTTAGAAATTGAAGAACCACGCGTTTAAGTTCTTGTTGTTAATTTTTCAACGTAATATTCAGAAGTTTGCTGAATTATCAGCGGTATCTTAGAACGCGGTGAGGTTAGTTACGTATAGAGAGCCTCGTAGTTAGTCACATGTTATTATTCTTTTTTTAGTTTTTTATTTTTATTTTACCGCCGGGTCGGCGTAGTTTGTGAGCGTCAAGAGCACGCATTTGTAATTTCTAAAGTTGAATAAAAAGGGATTTAAACCCTTCTCAAGAATTTGTCTACTTTCCAGTTCTTAGCAGTCACCACTATTGTTGCGTGCAGGTTGGAAGCGCGCAACATTACAAGGGATATCATTAATTATACTTTGCATTATCATTAATTATACTTTGCTTTCCAGAATTTTTTTTGTTTTTTGTATTCTTTTGTGTTCTTTGTTGCTCATTTCACTGATTTTAAGATACTGAAAAGTTTTGAGTGATTTTTTTAGGAAACAAAGTTCTTAACCTCCTTTATACCATTTGAGTTCTTAAGATTTTGCAAAGGGAAGTTGGTTAATTTATTTATTAAGATCATTAATATTTGTATTAAGGGATATTGCTTATTTCATGGTAATTTTGTTATACGTAATAACTTTTTTTTTATGAAGTCGTTCTGCAGAGTAAAATTCTACGCTGTTTTCAAGTTCAAAAATTGGTGTTTCTTTCAGCCATTTTCCCGGTACATTTAAAAGCCAGACGAAGGCTGGCAGCTAAGCTGCTGGTATTCTGTACAAGCTTGATATAAAACTTGTTTTATTAGATTTCCCTCCTTTCCCAGCAGCACAAAGTTTCGAGATCTGGACTCATCCGGTGGGCTAATAATTGATTTAGCCACTACAATATTATTACTACTTTCTAATGAACCTTTTTCTAGATTTCTTCATTTCTTCTATAACCCGTTCTCCCTTTTTGTCCTCCTCACTTAAAAACTAACTTCTAAATCTCTCTTTAAAGAACTACCAGTAGGATTCTTCCTCTTCTGGCCTTCCCTCCGTGCTGTATTCGGTTAGTTATTGGGATGTATACCTGTGCAATCTTTAATGAAGCTCCAACACTTTTACCTGTACATGTCTGTACCTAAATGAAACTGGTTCGTTTTGATGTTATACTAGCGAAACACCAAAAAAATCTTGATTTAAATGATGATGATTTAAATAATTTAGCTGGTATTTTAAGGATGAGGATTTATACTAACTGCTGATGATTTTTTATTTAAGTTGTCGTGATTATATGTTATAGTGATGAAGAATGTGATTAAATGAGTATGATGGTAATAAAACTTTAGGTGATAGTACTTTGTATTCAGGTGATTTTATTATTTGACGACTTCAATGATGATGGTGTATATGATATATAGTTTCGATTGATTAGTATGGAATGATGATGTGATTTGTGTGATGGTGGTTTATTTTATTCTGACGATGGTGATAGAGATACGATGGTTTAAAATGATGATGTGTTTTGTGTGGTGAGGAATATTTAGATGATTTTGATGATGATATAGATTTGGCTAATGACGATTTTATAGCTGATATGATAGTGATTTATAGAATAGTTTAGGGGGTTTCGGCAGTGAAGACGATGGTTATTTATATTTAGATGCAGCGTCTAACAGTTTCTCCCACCTCAGACAAGATCTCAGTCTGTGTGCTTGTTTCCCTCGATTTGGAAGCATATTTGATAAGCTGGGTTGGCGCTTTTTGCTTTTTGTACATTTAGAAAACATTATCATATTTATTTTTATAACCATGGGTACAAAGAATAAAATGATGTCTATTGAATTACAGCGTGAAATCATAGAAAACCATGAGCAAGGTGTGCGAGTAATTGACTTGGCGATGATGTACGGTCGTAGCACATCAATGATATGTACTGTGCTTAAAAAAAAGGAGTTGATAAAGGGTATAACGCCATCTAAGGCCGATAAAATAATGTCTAAACTCTGGACCTCTCTCCGTGAATAGATGGAGAAACTACTGATGGGGTGGGTGAGAGAGGAGCAGCTTCAAGGAGGAACCTTAACATAAAGCATCATATGTGAGAAGGCACGAGCAATTTACGATTATTTGCTAAAGAAGATCCCACACACTTCTAAAAATGAGGAATCGGAAGACTTGTTTAAATCCAGTAGGGCTGGCTTGACATCTTTAGGAAAAAGACCGGCATTCACTCCGTCCTCAGACATGGTGAGGCAGCAAGTTCCGATGTGAAGGCAGCTGAGGTTCACATCAAAATGTTTTCCGAACTGATACTAGCCAAAGCATACATCCCCCCAGCAAGTCTTCAACTGTGACGATACAGTATTTTTCTAGAAAAGGATGGCGAATAGAACTTACATAACGGCAGAGCAGAAGACGATGCCAGGTCACAAACCCATGAAGGATAGATTAACTCTAGTAATTTGCGCCAATGAGATTGGCGACTGTAAAATCAAGCCTCTGCTAGTATACCATTCGGAAAATCCCAGAGTCTTTAAGTCATATAATATTTCAAAAGAAAATCTGCCAGGTATATGGATGACAAATCCGAAGGCTTGGGTCACCAGGAAATTCTTTGTGAAGTGGATAAACCTGGTGTTTGGCCCTTCTGTTAAAAAATACCCACAGAAAAACAACCTACCCATGCAAGCCCTTCTCTTCCTCGACAATGCCCCTACTCACCCACCAAATCACAAAGTTGATTTACTCTAATAGTTCAAGTATATAAAAGTTCCCTACCTACCACCCAACACCACTCCTATCCTGCAGACGATGGATCAGCAGGTGATTTCTAATTCTAAGAAATTGTACACCAAGCACATTTTTTGGGGCTGCTTTGAGGTGACGGAGAACACAAACCTTACCCTTCGAGAGTTCTGGAAAGGCCACTTTAAGATCGTCATATGCCTAGGAATTATTGATCAGGCCTGGCTGGGTGTTACAACGAGGACCTTAACCTCTGCACGGAAGAAGCTGTGGCCTGAGGCTGTTGCTGAAAGGGCCTTCGAAGGATTGGAACCCTAGGTCGCATAGGTAGAGGAGCTTGTTTCTCTGGGAAAATCCATGAGTCTGGAGGTGGATGGGAGAGATGTGAACGAACTCGTCGAACAACAGTCTCAGGAGCTGACAACCGAGGAGTTACACGATCTGTATTTGCAGCAGCATACGTTGGGTTAACGAAAAATTAAATTTGAAGAGGAGCCAGAGGGGGAGGAGGTTATCGCTACAAGAGATATAAAACAGGTCTTGGGAATGTGGGAGAAAGTTGTAGAGTTCGTGGATAAAAATCACCGCGAAAACGTTGCAACTAGCCGTGCATCCTTGACACGGAAGAAGAAACAAACCTCCTTGGAAAGTTTTTTTAAATGATCTGCGGGTGGAAATAAGCAGATCATGACGAAAAAAGCGAAGACCAGTGACAAAAATTAAGCTCTTCCGTAGGCACTTCACTTTTTCTTTTAATTATGTTTTTATAGAATATGTATTTGTTATTTATAAATAAATGTTTCTTCTTGTTTTTGATTCTTATTTAAAAACACTTAACAAACAACTGAGGTCGTGTTTTGGGATCTGGAACGGATTAATGGCATTTCGATTAATTTCAATGTGGAAAATTGCTTTGAGATACGAGCAATTTGACATACGAGCAAAGTTACGAAACGAATTAAACACGTATGTCGAGGTACCACTGTGCGTAATTATATAATCGTTAGCAAGCAGATAGTAATAAATAATTTTAAAAGTCTGATGCTATCAATATATAAAATATGTTGACTAGTATAATTAATTTAGAATTATACGCCTACATATAATAATATGATGTATGTTACTACAGATACGTATTAATATATACATATATAAGTCTGTGCATATATATGAAATCATAATTCTATTTAAACAAGTTAACAGTTAGAATTACTGAACAACCATGAAAGATTCCCCAAAAATTAAATATGGTGTAACAATGAACACTTAGTTTAGAAATTAGATTCTATTGTATATTGTTGTAAAAGCCATTGTAAGAGTGAAAATTCTTCATTCTGCCTTAATGCGATTTTTTGCGTTTAATGCGTTGTTTGGAGATTTTATGATCCCGAATTATATTGATGTGATATATTAATACTGCATTTGTAGACATACGTTTTCTGAGAAACGAGTCAAGGCGATTGATTTTTTGTAAAAATTTGGATTTATCCTTATTTTATTGACGTGCACCAGCACTGAATTGAGAATGGCTTGTGCTATGTTTCGATGGATGAAAAAGCGTTCGTAAGTAATGAATATTATGAAAGTTTCAGCATATTTAAATGAATAGTATTAAAAGCATATATTTATTAACATATATCAATAGTTTATGGTAAATTTTTCATTATAAATCTCATGATAGTTTCATTTCTCATTCTTTTGCATTTCTATTGCGGTACATAAATTTTTTGGTATACATATTGTAGATTGCATCAGTTTTGCTGCGCAATTTATTCCTCTGTATGTTACTTGTAGTGTTATTAGAAATTCCATTATTTTTGTATTTTTTCTGCAATTGGTAGTATCTGATTAGGAAATTTATGTTTTATTTCAAGATATATATGAAGTTGGTAATATCAAGTGTTAAATAAACGTTGTTATTCAGGCATTAGCGTTAGCTTTATCCAGATAGATAAATGCATTTCTTAAATACTCAAGATATAAAGACACACTCGGATAGTAGATTCACTGACTTTACGTTTTTTAAGGGTTATATATATTCATTAAGGGCGTGTTCAAAACAACCATTGACGGGTAGTCTTGGCGTAATTCGGATTCATACCGAGCATATCCATTTCTCAGGGCAATAATTTTCGTTATTTTTGCTAAACCATTTACGAAAATATAATTTTCCGGATGCTGAACTCTTATGCATGAAAAGACAGAAGTTAAGATATTTGTTTTGCAATTTGATGCAAAATTCTTATTATTAAAACACTGATGTATATGTTCTTAATTTAAAACTCTGTCAGTATATAACATTATATAACATTATTGTTTTATCACCATTTATAGATGTCGCTTGCTGCACAGCCTGCTGAATACATTTTACTTTCTAGCTATCTACAATTACATCATGTTGTTTCGGTATGAACAGGGGCGAAGTATTCATTACTTAGATACATTTAAAGATAATTAATTAAATTTTTCTGATTTTGATATCTATATTATATAGACAGGATTACTGATAAAAAATTTCAGAAAATTGTAAATGAAGAAGTAAATAGAAAAATTTCGTTCAGGTATTGTGAGATGCTAATATAAACTTCATACATTTTACTAGAGGGCTGTTGCCAAAGCAAAATCTTTACTATATATGTCTACGAGCTCTATGTATACAGTGTGTTGCTCAAAGTAAACTTCCTGCATTGTGAAGAGTACTACGTGTATGTCTTGATGCGTTCATGAGAAGCTTGTTCCCTCGTATACGCTCTGCCACTTCGAACAAAAATTGTCCGTAAACTGCAGCGTCTTGAGTTGTTTATATAGGTTCTTGAGCTGTTCTGTTATTTCCTGTCGAATCTGACGCTGACGCGGAGAGTCTTGTATCCTTCGTTTACTTGCTACTTCTTCTATTCATCGCGCATGGTCTGTTGACGTTCCACTTGCCTAATGGGCCTCCGTTTCCCTTCTGCTTCCCTTTCCGGAGCACGCAGTGTTTCTTGGTTTTCTGAATGTCTTTTGTGTTTTCTACTAGTTTCTGATACAGTTTGAGCACGCGAAGTTTCTTGAGTTGCTGCTTGTCTGCTGGAACTCCTATTCGTTTCTTCTTCAGTTTCTTGAATGAGTAAGCTGTCTTGTCACTATGCTTGCCTGCTGAGTTTCTAGTTGTGTCTTCATTCATTTTTGAAGCTCGCAAATTTTATTGTACTTGCCTGTTGAGTCTCCTAGTGTTTTTTACTTCATTTTTCTGTAGCTCGCTGTACCATTTGTGCTCTCTTCTTGCGTTCAGACATTTTAGTAAATTGGAAAAAAAAAAATTATTTAACTGTAGTAAAGTAACATTGCATCTAAAATACGTTAAATATCTACAGATGTTTAAACTTCTACTCAGAAAGTAAGTATACAATAAAAGAAATTAAATTTTTATAAATAAATTTAGAATAGCATAAAATGCATAGAAACATTTCATTATGAAGAAAATGTATTCATTCTTTCCAAGCAACCAGCGATTCGTAAATACATTTTTCTTGCCAACTCAGGAAACAAAGACCTTTGACCCTTCAGGTAATACATTGGAGGTTATGATTTAAATTTATTTCAATATAACAAATTTTCAAAATCTCAATAAAGGAATTAACGTAGCGATAGCATATCGTGTCACGTATCCAAAGGTGAAACATAAAAGTTGCCAAAAGCAGCTATTCATTTAAAATACTGATATTAACGAAAGATTTTCGACATACAATGACGTTATATGGAATCACGTGCTTTCTTCAACTTCAGAATATGACCGTAAATAATAATAACAATAAGTTTCACGTTTGGCAATACTATTTATTTCATATTTTTTTTAACTTAAAAATATCTCTTAAACAAACTCTACGATTTGAAAGTGAGAACGGCCAACATTTTTCCAAGTAAAGCATTTTGATGTCCAGTGCGCTAGACTTCGGCTACTTGGAAAAATAAATACGAAAAATTACCGTTTTCCGAAATTTTATATAATATCTCGAGTGATAGTCGTAGGAAGATAACAATAGTCGGAAAGTTTTACCAAGAAGTTTTGAAATCCGGGGATACCTCCTTCCAAACTCAAACTCCCCGTTCCGGAGATATGATGTTACGAAGAAAAAAACAAGGAGGCAAAAATCCACAGATATTTATATTGTTGATTCCTGTGTACAATATTCAAATTCCTTCAAAACATTAAGCTTCATTTAAATAAAAGGAAATTAAATTCAGGCATTTTTATTACCTTTCAATCTTTTATTGTATTTTTAAATATTCTTTTTGTCACATTTGCGCAAGTTTTCCTCGGCGTCATTAGGAGCCGTAGGTCGAAGACATTTAAGAATCATTGCTGTAAATAATGATCATATGATAAATTGCAATACATATTCGATTGTTTTGATGAGAATTTGAGTACAAATCTTTATACATCAGCTACTATGCCCCTTTATGTAACGACAAAGATTATTTTCGATGATTATCCGATGAGAATGATTCTTTACAATGATTATTCGATGACAATGATTATTTACAACGAATATTAAAAGCTGATGACTATGATTACTTAAATAGAATATGCATGTCATTCGATGACAGCGATTATTTCCAAAGAATCTTCGATCACGTCACTATTGTATATTGCTATACCCGTGGGGTTGGGGCCGGTTGTGAATTGTACTACGGCCCTGTAATTAAGCGTTTTAAATGACGTCAAATAGTCACTGATCCAGATATTTTTCTAGTAAATGCCGCGTATTGTGATCAAAACCGTTATTTAAATCTTCTAAATAAAATTTGGGATAATTCCTTTTACATCAGAGAATAAAGCAATTTGTAACACGAATTTCAACAAAACTACATGCATCGAATAACAAGAATTATATAAACGGAAGTATCAGTACAACAAATCGCTCCTTGCAGCTCCGCTTTTGTCCGACACTTGTTTTTCAGCTATCGTATCTACCCATTTGAAGATACCATGTGAAGAATACTTTTTTTAAGTGTGTAAATTAATTACATGTATGTTATGTATATATATGGAGATATTTTTTGAATTAAGAAAGCACCAACTTCTTTTAACGAAAACAACCGAGACATTACCTCCAGTCCAATTTAATTTTTCATCTAAATCATTTCTTAATTACAAAAGTTAATATTAATTTTCTTTGCAAAGGAGACTAGGTGTTGCTGGAAACAAATGAAATACCAAACATCATAAATTTATTGAAGTCAACAGCAGAAAACTGTTAAACAATTAATAGATCACTTCAATGAAATGTAATTGCATTTAAACGTATTAAATTGTTTTCAGCAGATGTAATAATCAGGAACATAGGAAGATCCGAAGAGATATTTTGCGTTTAAATACTTCTTTTGTTTTCGCTATTTTTTTATACATTTTAGTTAACGTGTAAATCTATGTTTTGAACGCATGGCCCGTTAAGTGAAGAAGTCTGTAGGAAGGCAATTTTAATTCTGTGCGGAAATTGTCCTAATGATTGATCAGTCATCGACTCAGCATACGCAGCCATCAGGTTGAGATCCCAAACATTGATTAATTGCGCTCGACTGGAAATTTGATCAGCATGGTCAACGGAAGCCACCGTTTAAAAAATTTTCTTGTTCTTAAATATATGCTTATTCACTTTTGTAATATTACTAGATACTTATAATCACGGTTCCTTCACTTTCAATAATATATTTCATAAATTGTTGAAGTGCAGACACATACTTCATATTGTAGAAAAACGTTTCTCTGGAATTTTTGATGCAAATCCTGGTTATCTTTTCTAAGAAGGGAAAGTAAGAAATTGTGCCATTTATAAAGCTTAAATTTTGCTAGATTTGCAGGTTTTTCGCGCTCGCATTTTACGTGCTTCTTAAGAATCTCTGGAAATAAAATGGGAACTTTCCATGACTTGTTGCCAATCTAATTGGAGAAAAAATTTATTCTTTATAGGGATACTTGCGGGAGGTAACCGTCGAGCAATCTTCTTGTATCTGCCTCGTCCCATCCTGTTTGTTATTTTATTAAAACGTGTTTGGAAATTATTTCCCTCATTGCAATGTTTGATTTGAGATGATAGATGTCAATCAGACCTTTTAATATGGCATCTTGAGCTGCTGGTGCCAGGAACTTTATTTCCTATTATACCTGTATATCCTCATAATGGAATTTAGGCTAATAAGACGAATATTCATTTCCATATTTATTGTTTTTTAAAGATTTTGAATAAGTAAAGATATTTTACAACATAGAGCGTTTAGAAATCTTTGACAATCTGTAAAAATGTTCGCAAACTGTAACTTACTACTTTTGAGTAAAAACGTATAAAGAATAATTTATTAAATTAATTAATTCAAACATATGAACATATATGTTTAATGAAATAAAAATATTTCAGCGAAAATAATTATCGACGTGTATTTGAAGAAGAAGAAGGAGAAGCAGAAATATACTACAGCGAACAATTACTAGAAGAATTGGATCCCCAGTGTTTAAGATTGCAATACGTGTCGGAGACGTAAGTCTTTTCGGAAAAAATAATAAAACAAAACATAATGTTTCAGGCCCAGTTTAATTATACATTTAATAATTTTTTGACAAAAACGCTGGTCTGGAAAATAATACGTTTTCAGATTTATAATGCTTAAAGTTTTTTTCATTCCTTCATTACAAAAATAGATTATAAATGTTTAAAATGGAAAATTACATTGTGAAGAATTCATATTTATTGTAATACCTTTTGATTATAAGGAAACTTTATTGCATTAACTAATGAAATATCTAAACAGAAAGCTAATATACAAAATACACGTGTTTATACGGCCAGTTTGTAAAATTTGTGAATGAGAAGTAAATGTCAAATAGTTGATATAATTAGAGTAACAAAGACAAAAAAGACTTTATGTTTATAAATAATATGCATATATATATATATATATATATATATGTAAAACAAATTAAGTAAACACTGAAATCCATCCCATACTCTATTCGGAACAAATCTAATATAAATTGTTCTCCTCACTTCTTTCTGTTAGACTATATATTTCTAGATTTACAGAGATTTATGATATTATTTAGCTCGAGTTTTGACAATGTACTCATCAAACATAATAAAAATTTCGAGATTCTAACTTTTCATTGCAATTATTGTTTTTAATATGTAATATTAAATGATTTTGAATTAATAGCAAATTAAAAAATAAAAATTAATTAATTAAAATATATGTTTATGTAGATATATATATCCCCATCACATGATTTTTACATAAAGATGATGACTTAGCTAAGTGGGAATATAAAATTTCCTGAATCAAATATTTCTCTTACTAAACCACAATATTGTCAAACTATGCATATTTTTTCTATCTCTGTCACCGCTGACACGGCGTCGTACTACTTTATTCCTATTCGAACAATATGAGAAATATAAATATTCTAGAAATAGGTAAGTTTGGAATTTCAAATGAACTGGGGCCGCAAATGTGAATTGAAATAAATCTGAATATTTTATCT
This sequence comes from Stegodyphus dumicola, assembly GCF_044657685.1. Taxonomy (NCBI): domain Eukaryota; kingdom Metazoa; phylum Arthropoda; class Arachnida; order Araneae; family Eresidae; genus Stegodyphus; species Stegodyphus dumicola. The sequence continues at coordinate 9,682,277 of NC_140772.1, read as the reverse complement.
TATTCATCTGCCAAATTTGCTCTGTATTATAGATCAACATGTGCGATCAGAATTCCTAACATTAATTCACACACACACACATATACATATATATCTATATATATATGTTACGGTGAAGCACCGAAATCTGCAGAATGTCGACTTTCACCGGTGAATGTCAACATTCACATAGTCGCTTGTTGTATGTCCGAAATATTTTCAAATACTCTTATTTCTGACTTACACCGGTATATGTCGACATTCACCATCTACTAATGGTATATATATATATATATATATATACATATAATCGTTTATTGCAATGCATTGTCGGAAACGCTTTCCTGGCGCCATAGTGACGAGAGACAACACAAGAAAAATAGGGTACGAACAGTGTAAAGATATTTGTTTGTTATTCTTAGCGCGGCGGAAACTAAGAAATAAGAACAAATACATTGGATCGTCATCAAAAAAAGTATTCGAAAGTTCCTTCGGGAAGTATCCTAGACATGGGTTTGGTAGGGGTAGTCCAGTGCATTGTTCAGCAAGATCACGAGCCCTCACTTGCATTATCACTTCTTCTAGGGTACGTCAAAACATTAGTGCACGAAACCCCCGTTAGAACTCTAACAGGAACTTGTGGCACATATCGTGTCAGCTGCTGGGAAAGTCCTGGGGGTGCACGGTATTTTCCAGAACATCTTATGTTCGATGTGCGAGAGATGTGATACCTGCATCAGGGTTCAGGTCGTAATTTCGAAGAATTTCATTGAGGTCCATAAGTGTCTAATTTTGTTCCTATTTTTTAATTTCTCTTGTGCTAAGCATAACTGGTGTCCGTTCTTTCTAGTGTTTCGTGTTGTTTGTACCGACCAGGAAAGTGTTTTCGGTCATGTTTTGCCATTTCATTTTTCGTCGTCGTCGTTTCTCTCATATATGTGCATAATTACCTATGACTCAAGTGTTACTACTATATCATGAAATTTACAAACATGGTGTTTAAAATGCTACATATCCCCATCCGAAAATATCTTTTCTTTTCTCTTGCCCTTCAAATAAGAAATGTGTGTCCTTCATTGTATAACCTCCTGGAACTTTAATTCTTCTTTTTTCGAGGATTATGGAGAAAATATTTCAGTATAGGCAGCTGTCAATATTCTAACATTACTTTTTAAAAGCCATTAAAGTGTAGCCGAAACGCTCAGAAAGGCTTAATTCGCTTAGGATTTAGGAAATACATTTTGTAAGACTTCGCAAATTTTCCTTCAATAAATTTAATGGAACAGACAAAAGAAATTACAGGGAACAATAAATATAGGAGAAAACAGATATATCTTTTCGTAATTTATTTTGCTTTGTTTGATTTCTTTCATTCTTCCTGTATAAATAATTAAAACTTTAAGAATGCAACTGAAGAATGAGAATAAAATTTTCAATTGAAAACGAATGGTGGCAAAAATCCTAGTGCTCCTCTGCTGTACCACGAAATAGACCAGCAATATATTCCGAATTTGGAATAACGAGAAAAAATTTGAAACCTTTGCAGCCAGCGATGCAAAGAGATTGATCTGACAGGAAGATGACTTAAATGAGGAAACTCGGAGATAATTTAATGAGGTGTCAGGTTACCTCTACTAGGATAATAATAAGAAAAGGTTAAAATACAAAATACGTAAGTAAATTATACAAAAATTGAAGAAATTTAATATATCCGGCATGCGTAAGAAATAGTAATTGATTCAAAAATGTAAATGAATCCAAAGCTTTCAAACTTATACTCGTTTATATACAGATTTTGCTGATTCAGAAAGTACGTTACTTGTATATCTTCTAAAATGCTTTTTCCATCCTTTGTTTGTAGTTGTTTCATTTTTCATTTCAGTTTCATTTTTTCCTCCTATTTTGCAATTTTCGCCATTCTTTTCCTCTGCTTTTAAGCCACCTGTTTATTAGTACTATTATTTATATTACAACTTATGTAAAAATTAAGTAAGGAAAAGTAAGGCACTAAAACTTTGCAACTTATTACGCTCTACGTGAGATTCATGGTGGTCGCTAATTGCATACAAATCATGCCAAATGCTTTAACTCTTTCGCATCGAGGGACGACCAAATCTGTTTTCGAATTTGTCTTGGAATAGTTTTCCTTTCCCCCTCCGGTTTCATCTATTGTGTGCAGTTTCACCTTAGGGCCGGTTTGCACCTGCGAACGTCAATAGCTTTCCGTTTTTCTCCTTTTTACTTTCCGTTTTTCTCCTTTTTTTAATTTATATTATTGTTTTTATTATTTTTATTTTTCGTTTTTCTCCTTTCCTTTATTATTTCTTCTCCTTTATTTTTTATTTCTCTTTTAGTTATATATTATTATTATTTTATTGCTTCAAAAGAATGGTTGATATGTCTTTTAACAACTCGCGAAACCAATGAGCCATACACACTAACGTGGAGGGGAAAGAACTAGGTAGAAAATAAACGAGGCGTTGCGGCGGTTTGCTGTTGCCTGAATGCACGTTCGTTTCGGGCGACTTTATGCGAAAGAGTTAATTTCTCTGCTTGGCTTTAGGTCCTAACAACGAAAACTAAAAATTCGCCCTTTGTAGAAAAACATTCTATCAGGCAATGAATCTACGGTTAGATTTTTCCCTATGAAACTGAGCCAAAAGTGTTATATAGTATCTAAATATGGAAGTGTTGTACATGTTAAACGTGATTTTCGTTGCATTACTTTCACTCTTTTACTACTGAAATAAAGAGATACTGATTATTTTGTAGATTGGAAAACCCTCCTTGTGATCATGAAAAGGAGCAAAAACTGGAAAACGAGAAAGAACTAGAAAAGAAGCGAGAACAGGAAAAGATGCAAGAGCTGAAAAAGAATCAAGAGCTGAATAAAAAGGAAGAACAGGAAAAGAAGGAGAAACTGGAAAAGAAGCAAGAACTGAAAAACAAGAAAAAACTGGAATTGACACAAAAACGAGAAAAGAAGCAAGAACTGAAAAAGAAGCAAAAGCTGGAAAAGATACAAAAACGAGAAAAGAAGCAAGAACCGGAAAAGATACAAGAATTGGAAAACATACAAAAATTGGAAAATAAGCAAGAACTGAAAAAGAATCAAGAGCAGGAAAAGAAGCAAAAACTTGAAAAGAAGCAAGAACTGAAAATGAAACAAGAGCAGAAAAAGAAGCAAAAACTGGAAAAGAAGGAAGAACTGAAAAACAAACAAAAACTGGAAAAGCAACAGAAACTAGAAAAGAAGCAAGAACTGAAAAAGAAGCAAACTCTGGAATGGATTCAAAAACTAGAAAAGAAAGAAGAACTAAAAATTCAGAAACAACTGGAAGAGATACAAAAACAAGTAAACAAAGAAGAACTGAAAAGGCAGAAGAAACTGGAAAAAATGCAAAAACTAAAAAACAAAGAAGAACTGAAAAAGAAGAAGAAACTGGAAAAAATGCAAAAAATAAAAGACAAAGAAGAACTGAAAAAGAAGAAGAAACTGGAAAAAATGCAAATACAGGAAACGAAGCAAGAGCCGGAAAAGATGCCAGAACTGGAAAATATAGACGAGTCAGAAAAGACGCAATACCTGGAAAAGAAGCAAAAACGGAAAAGAATACAAATCTGAAAAACAAACTGGAACCAGAAAAGAACTGTCAAACCCGAAAAGGAAACCGGATGAACTGCGAAAAGAGCCAGAACTGGATAACGATTGTAGAATGATTGATTTAATGACCAAACGAAGCAAGAACCGGAAAAGAAAAATAGAACAAATCAATCATATACCACTGCAAGTAATAGCACTGCAAACATTAAATATCAACGTCAAAAAAGTAAACACCCTTCTTCAAGGGGGCTTTCCAATACACTGTCATAATCCAGAAGATATAGAAAAAAATCATTTATAACCTCATTGCCAAAACAGTTGCAAAAGATATAGTTAACATAAAATTTCCTGAAGCCAGAATACCAAAATGCACAATTCATAATATTCCAAAAAATTTCAACTCTGATGAACTGATTCAAATTATCGCCCGAGAAACATAATATTTCCGAGCTAAGACCTTTATTTAAACTGAATGATCAAAATAATAAATGGATCATAAAATGTCACGGTAAAACTTTCCAAAATTTTATGAGTAAAAAACAAATATATATTGGATGGCGCACCAATAAAATAACCGAGTTTACCGGTGTACGCAGATGTCAAATCTGCCAGGATTTCTCCCATAAGACAAACAAACCAAAATGCTCATTCTTCATCGGAAATTGTCATGTTTCTTGCGTTCTTCCCAAACTCCGTACAGCATAAACTGCTGGACTAACAATGAAATGTATGAAGCAAACTTTGAGTGTAAACATCCAGCATTAGCTATTTCCTGGTCCACATATCAAACAGAAGTTAGACGAGTAAAATCCAATACATATTATCAACAATAATACAAGATCCTTCAGGCTATATATAGATGATTTCCATCAATAAAAAGAATAATAATGTCATCCGCTTTCTCAAAATAAATCTTCAAAGAGAGAAGACCGCCACCGACCAACTAAGTCAGTATCAAGTAGATTATCTGGCAGATTTTATTATAACACAAGAATCTTATTGCATCCCTGGCAAAGTAGGAAGAATTCCAAATAACTGGACAATTATTCAACGTCATGCTTCAACCGGTGTTTTATCTCCTCGTACAGCTATATTCATTCCAAACAATAAATGGAATTCTACAATAAGGATTAATACTCGATATAATTACAATTTCAATCAATACTAATGCATCTCAGCTTCTTATTACTAGTATCTATATATCTCCGTCAAAAATCCAAATCAAACCTTATCCATACTAAATGAAATCTTACAACAATAATAATAGTCCGCATGTTGTTAGTGGAGACTTTAACTCCCATAGTACTTAATGGGGATACTTACAAACCCATCACAGAGGAGAAATACTTGAAGAATTTTTAAATGCAAACAATCTCATTTTACATAATCATTTTACTGACCGACCTACCTTTGATAATACCTACAATAAAGATTGGACTGATCTTCTTATTTCTACAACACATCTTGATAATAAAATTAACAACAGATCAATACTAGATGAACACTGAATCTGATAACAAATATATCTCTTTTGATATAACTGAATATACGTCCTTTACTGCACTTACAAGATATAAAATCAATAATAAATAAGAAAGGAATTTCAACAAAAGTGCAATTCAATTTCAAATGACTTTCTAAATTCTATTATTCTGTGTACAACAAAAACAGAACTTAATAATATTACCAAGGAACTTATCAGAAAGTTTCAAGATACCTAAGAACGTACCTTCTTCAAAAGATCATCAATTCCCATTATAAAAATCAACTGATGACGAAAGAACTCCGCAAAGAAACACACAAAACACGCGCATTACGAAGAAAACTCAAATCATCGCAAACTGATGAAGAACGACTCAACCTACTTCAAAAATACAAAAAACGAAAAGCCTCATATAAAAAGCAAATAATATCTGAAAACGTTAAGCATGGTGCAACTATTGTTCAAACAACCAGGATACGTATGGCTCATTGTACAAAATTGAAACCAACAAAATCTTCCACCCAACGCAACTTACAGTCACTAATACGGGAAATAATGATAAAAATGTTACGAAGATCACTTTAGAAAACATCCTAGATGTTATTCTACCAAACGAAAGCATATATGATGATTCAACTGAACAAAGATTAATTCGTTTTAATCTACTTCCACGAAAATGATATCCCATTTACATCCATGAAACTCAATCGAATTATTGAAAAACTCAATAACAAAAATGCTCCTGGACCAGATAGAATCTGCATTCAAATTATACATAAAAGCTCTTGGAGAAATTCTTGAACGTTGTATTATAGGAAGACTTGAATACCAATTTCAACATCAAAATTTCATCAAGGAAAATCAATATGGATTTAGGCAGCAAAAATCTACCATTCATGCAACCAGTGCAGTCCTAAATCAAATCGATGTTAATAAAATCAATAACCTACACTCCGCAATAATCACCTTAGATCTTGAATCAGCCTTTGATTCATTATGGCGGCCTTCAATTAAAGAAGCACTTAGAAATATTGAATGTAATTATAATATCTATCAAATAATCAATAATTTCCTTGATAATCGCCATAATCTCATTTTATATAATAATACTTTAATCAGAAGAAAACAAGTTCATGGATGTTCACAAGGCGCATGTATGAGCGCAGAATTATGGAATATTACATTTAATAAAATTATAAAAAGTGCCTGGCTTCCTTTTCCTAAAATTACTGCTTTCGCCGATGATGTCGCATTTCTTATCAGTGGAAGGTCCTACTTAATCCTTCGAAGAAATTGTCAAGAAATAATAGCCATATTCCAACAAAAATGCAAGAAAATTAAACTTGAAATTTAATCCTTCAAATCTAGAATCATGACAAATAATAAACCTGGATAAAATCTTACTAAGCAACTTTCTGTTAAAACAAATGGCGAAAAAAATCAAGCATACTAAATCAATCAAATACCTAGGAAATTATAATACATGAAAACAACATCTTATCGAATATCTCAAAGAACTTAAAATTCGCACACATTCTATAAGTCAAAATCTTCGACATGTGCATGGCACAAACTGAGGTTTAAATCGCCATATCACCAAATTACTATATCGTACAGTAATAACCAAAATGATTACTTACGGCTCTGCCATCTGGGCATTCCCTATAACCACAAGAAAAAAAAATTCTTACCTCAACACAACGACAATTTAATCTTAATATTTCCAGAGGCTTTCGAAATACCTCCACAACTACTCTTAATATCTTAGCTGGAACTATTCCACTCCATGTCGAATCCATTCAGGAAGCAATTGATTCTACAATATATGAACTTCGCCATAATATTACTTATAACAAAACCATATACATCACAGAGGATTACGAAATGTGCCCTGCTCCTTACAATAGACATCTCCTGCTGTATCACACACAAAAATAAAAACAGGAATAAACACTAAAACTAAAAACAATTCAATTGAAGTATTTAATTATAGAATCAAATATTAATACTGACCGTCAATCTGCCATCTATGCTATCTCTAACCCAGAAAATCAGACTTCTATTGTTTATGACATCAATAACCTCTCTAAAACAACAGATAATTTAAAAATTCATATATCATGGATAAGAGGCCATAGTAGAAATGCCGGTAACTTAACATTTGACAAACTTGCAAAGAAGCTGTTCCTAATCAAGAAAGCAATTTTCTATATACGAAATTCCCCAAATCTTATCTTCGACTGCCCATAAAAGAACAAATTACCCAAATATGCCAAGAACAATGGAATAACGCATCTACAGGTCGATGAAATTACTAGTTCTACCCCTATTGGAATACTGACGCCAAGAGTACATAATCCTTTTTAACATGTAATAGTACTGGCCATGGGCCATATCGTGTTTATTTTCATCAAAGAAACTTAATAGACACTGACTTCTGTATATGCTGCTAGAAAGGAGACAGTGATCACTATCTTTTCTCATCTCCTCTCAAGAAAACGTTTCATATTCGCGCACCCAGAAATATTGATATATAATTCAAAAGAACGATCAGCAAACTTCAACATCTTCATTCTAATATGAAACAAATTCACCAAAACGTAACACAATTGGATTAAATCTATGCAGAGTAACCCCATCTACAACAGACGAAATATAACAAAATATTTAATTTTCACCTTTGTAGAATTTTAAGATAATTATCGATCTTTGTCACAAATACTTATTTGTACTGATCGTAATAAAAAAAGCCTTGCAAAATCCATAATAAACAGAATGAAATATAAGAATTGAGTCGTCAGAGTAAATTAGAACTGAAAAGGTGAGTCATGATATTAATTTGCTGTGTCATGACAAAAATGAGCTATGAATACTGTATGAGTCATGTAAAATATATGAACTTAAACGAGAAACTTTTTATGATCTCTGTAATCATGAACACTTTAGTCACTTATGAACTCTGCCTAATGAATACTGAAAACTATTTGTGATCATGAACTCTAAAATAAAATTTTATTCTCTTCTACATGTTATACTTCTATTTTATTAATTTTATTATATGATATATCATATATTATCCTATACTTTAGCACTTTATTCAAAATTATAATTTTATTATATGATATATTATGTACTATTCTATACTTTATGTATTAAGCTATATTTTATTTCCCATATTTTAAGTATTATTCAGTATTTGTCATGATATATTCGGTTTTAGCATTTTATTCTAAATTTGGAAAATTCAAAATTTTGTTATAATGGCACATTATGTGTTATTGTATACTTGATGTATTATTCTACATATATTTTTCTTCTATTTTAAGAATTATTCCAAATTTTCCATATGATATCTCTACATATAATAAAAGAAAGAGTCTGTCTGTGTGTTGTGTGTGTTTCTTTCGTTCGCGCTGCGCGTAAGCTAATAGACAGAGGGCTACAAAATTTGCTACATGAGGTGTATCTAGACAAGGGCCAGTGCACCTCGAAGCGATTTTTTCGAAATTCGAATTCGAATTTTTTTTTATTTTATGTTTTGTGACGAAACCGCGTCATTTTGAGACATAATGGGCTATAGGAAAGCGAGATTTTACTCTACACACTCCATTTTCAAATCGTCATGAAACGTAAGCACTTAGATATTTTACGAACTTAAAATAAATTTCTTGTTTCAATAAATCGATTAAATACGAATTTATTTAACAAATGGAGCTTAACACATTTTCAACGGGATATTTTCTAAAAATGTTTATTTTTAAAAATGTACAGTTTATTTTTCTTTGATTTTTGGACACGTTAAACATTCATCCTTGCGACTGCTTTTACAAAAAAATTTTGGAAAACTGATAATATTTTGTACTTTTAAAAATATGTTTAAATGAAGCTTCCGAGTACACTTCGCACATCTCACATCTTTAAAAATGTGATTTTGGCAAAAATTTTCCTGTCTTATTGTTGTTGATATATTTTTGATGAAATCGCATCATTTTGAATAGTTTCATTCTTTTAGAAATAAGGGTTTGGCAACAATTTTTCATCGTATTTTCATGTCACTGTTTTTAAGAAATCGGCATATTTCATTGTCATGTATATATATATATATATAATACATTTTTATTGATTTTTTTGATAAAGTTGTTCTGTAGAGTAAAATTCTCCGCGGAATTTTATGTTTTTTGAGTTGTTTTCATGTTAATTTTTGCTTATTTCACTGTTTGTAAAATACTGAAAAGTTTTGCATATTTTTTTTTCTTCAACGGAAAGTTGGTTAATTTTTTATTATGATAATAATTATTTGCATTAAGGGTGTAGGGTTTATATTTATTTTAAGTTTAAACTATCTTTCCTGTCAAGCCTTACTTTCCCCTGGAATTGCCAATGCCAGAGTATGTAAATTTTAGTAGAACGCGCAAAGGATTCAAATTGTCAGCGGAAGTAATCTGAGTTAAATAGAAGGGAAACGAGTTCGAAGGTGTGCTTTCTTGCTTCACGAGCGTGGAGGTGGCTAGTTAGAAATTGAAGAACCACGCGTTTCGGCCTGTGTGCTTGCCTCGCCAGATTGTTAATTTTTCAACGTAATATTCAGAAGTTTGCTGAATTATCAGCGGTATCTTAGAACGCGGTGAGGTTAGTTACGTTTAGAGAGCCTCGTAGTTAGTCACTTGTTATTATTCTTTTTTAAGTTTCTTATTTTTATTTTACCGCCGGGTCGGCGTAGTTTGTGAGCGTCAAGAGCACGCATTTGTAATTTCTAAAGTTGAATAAAAAGGGATTTAAACCCTTCTCAAGACTTTGTCTACTTTCCAGTTCTTAGCAGTCACCACTATTGTTGCGTGCAGGTTGGAAGCGCGCAACATAACATTAGGGCCTTAACACTTGTCGAACTGAAATGGCCGAAAATTGGATAGAAGTTGCTGGAGAACAACAAGAAATGGCAAGCCAATTGGAAGAATTTGGATACCTGGTCCAGACGATGACAGCGTCAATCAAGCCAAACGTCAATTTCGAAGGAAAAAATTCGGTGGCGATATTTCTAGAATGCCTCGACAACCACTTCCAGCTCTACCCTGTGCCTGAAAGACAAAAAGTTGCCATCACCACATCTGCACTAAGAGGACAGGCCGCGCTATGGTGGAAGAATATAGGCAAATTTTTATTAGGGGAATTCGGAGGCCAGATTCAAAAATAAAAGCAATCAAGAATTTTCCACCTCCCAACACCGCCAAGAAAATTTCTTCTTTCCTTGGGTTATGTTCTTATTATCGGCCATTCATAAAAGATTTTGCTAATATTGTTGAACCCTTTTGTTAGTAATTAAAAGAAAGAAAAGTAAATTCATGTGGACAGCAGAAGCAAATACCGCATTCGAAAGGTTAAAAGAAGCGCTTATCAATGCCCCTGTTTTGAAATTCCCGGAGGGGGACGAAAACCTGGAAATTGCAGCAGATGCGTCGGACTATGCTGTGGGTGCGGTTCTTATGCAAAATAACCATCCTTTGGCAATTTTTGACATTTGAAATTTGGCATTTGAAAATTTCAAAAAATCGTTATTAAAGGCCTTCCCCATAGTGAAAGATCGAGCAAGGCTAGAAGCCGAACTGTATAGATTTTATCAACGGAATATAGAAGAGTTGACGGACTTTATTCTGCGAAAAATTAAGCTGACGGATATGCTGTATGGGAAGAAACCCGACGCGGAGATTATTGAAATAATTTTACCAAGATTGTTACCTGCTGTTCAAGACTATAAAGTCGAATATACAAGTCGAATAAAAAGGGATTTAAACCCTTCTCAAGACTTTGTCTACTTTCCAGTTCTTAGCAGTCACCACTATTGTTGCGTGCAAACATAACATTAGCGCCTTAACACTTGTCGAACTGAAATGGCCGAAAATTGGATGGAAGTTGCTGGAGAACAACAAGAAATGGCAAGCCAATTGGAAGGATTCGGATACCTGGTCCAGACGATGACAGCGTCAATCAAGCCAAACGTCAATTTCGAAGGAAAAAATTCGGTGGCGATATTTCTAGAATGCCTCGACAATCACTTCCAGCTCTACCCTGTGCCTGAAAGACAAAAAGTTGCCATCTCCACATCTGCACTAAGAGGACAGGCCGCGCTATGGTGGAAGAATATAGGCAAATTTTTATTAGGGGAATTCGGAGGCCAGACATATACATTTGAAAATTTCAAAAAATCGTTATTAAAGGCCTTCCCCATAGTGAAAGATCGAGCAAGGTTAGAAGCCGAACTGTATAGTTTTTATCAACGGAATATAGAAGAGTTGACGGACTTTATTCTGCGAAAAATTAAGCTGACGGATATGCTGTATGGGAAGAAACCCGACGCGGAGATTATTGAAATAATCTTACCAAGATTGTTACCTGCTGTTCAAGACTACTTCGAAATTAGAAACCCAAGCACATTGCAGGAGCTCTTCGAATTAGCGGTCAAGTTCCAAAATCGCAGAATAGCGGAAAAAGTTAGAGGGGTATCGTATTCTCAAAGTATCCGAAGACAATCTTCAAATGAGCAGACCAGAAATGCAAACCGCTCTTATGGGGGAAAGTGCTATCAAGCAAGGTCATCGAAACTCGAAGGTCAAGGCCCAAAAAGGAAATTTGAAAACAACCGTCCGCGAACCCAGAAGGCAGAAGTTGAAAGAAAAGCTTTAAACGAGTAGAGGGGCCTGTGAAAGCGAGGGTCCAGACCCCGGAAGTTTTGAAAAAACCCTCAGGAAGACACTTAAATACGGTCATTGTAAAGAACTCACAGTTACCAATTATACAAGTCCTGGTTGGCGATGTACCAGTAGAAGCCCTCATCGATACAGGAGCAGAAGGTAATTTTATGAGTGATATTTTTTTTAAGAACTTTAATAGGTTTCGATTATTTAAAAATAAAAACACAGAAATCATAGCAGCGCAAGGACAAACTTGTCATTGTATTGGAAAACTATCTTTAAAAATTCAAGTTCAAAACTAAAGCCTTAAAGTATTAATTATTGTAGTAAAAAATTAATAATTAATCCACTTATTTTAGGTATGGAGTTTTTAAAAGCCGCGAAGGCCAAACTGAATTTTCAGGAAAGTTCTATCGTGCTGGAGATGGATCGGAGGGTGGTGGAATCAGTGGAACAACCGCAAGTTGACCTTAGCCATTTGAATGACCATGAAAGTCAAGCCATCCAGCAAGTGGTGAGTACTTTTTCAAACTTGTTTTCAGAACGGCTTGGTAGCTGTCAAATAGTTACGCATGAGATACAGTTAACTGCCGACAAACCCTGTAGGACTAAACCTTACCGCTATGATAAACAAAAAGACCAAATCATAGAAGAACATATTCAGGAAATGTTAAAGAACAAAATAATAACGCCCATAAATAGTGAGTACGCGAGTCCAGTCGTACTATGTAAGAAAAAGAACGAGTTTCCTCCTTCGGATAAAAGGGCTTGGAGGTTTGCTATCGATTACAGAAAACTTAATAGTATTACTAAATTCCCAGTTTACCCTTTGCCGGTTCTGGAGGAAATTATTAGAAAGATTAAATCTACAAGATACATGACTACTTTGGACTTAACGTCTGGCTACTATCAAATAGCTATGAGACCCGAAGACATACATAAAACCGCGTTTATAACAAAATCGTGCACTTATGCATTTTTACGCATGTCCTTTGGGTTGTGTAGGACCCCATCAACATTCCAGAGAGCTATGGATATTGTTCTAAAGCTTGTCCTAGGAAAATCGACTTTAATCTATCTAGATGATATAATTATAAAGAGTAGTATCTTGGAACAACATATTAAAGATCTAGAAGAAGTTTTTAAATTATTAAAAGAGGCCGGTCTTACAATTAACGCCTTAAAATGCAAGTTCGCAACTAAAGACTTAAATATCTGGGTTATAAAATTTCGCAAAAGAGTATAGAAACTCAAGATTCAAAAATAAAAGCAATCAAGAATTTCCCACCTCCCAACACCGCCAAGAAAATTTCTCCTTTCCTCTGGTTATGTTCTTATTATCGGCCATTCATAAAAGATTTTGCTAATATTGTTGAACCCTTGTCAGTAATTAAAAGAAAGAAAAGTAAATTCATCTGGACAGCAGAAGCAAATACCGCATTCGAAAGGTTAAAAGAAGCGCTTATGAATGCCCCTGTTTTGAAATTCCCGGAGGGGGACGAAAACCTGGAAATTGCAGGAGATGCGTCGGACTATGCTGTGGGTGCGGTTCTTATGCAAAATGGCCATCCTTTGGCAATTTTTAGTAAATCGTTGAATCATACACAAAGGAATTATACAGCTACAGAGAGAGAAACATTAGCCGTATTAATGGCTGTACACAAATTTCGAGTTTATTTCGGCAAAGCGCCAGTAACAGTCTTTTCGAATCATGCGGCTGTTGGTAGACTTTACTCGGGGAAAAACCTAACGCCCAGGTTAATAAGATGGGCTTTAAAACTCCAAGAATATAATCTCATAATCAAATATAAACCGGGTAAGGAAAACAATGTAGCTGACGCACTTTCTCGTATAAAACTGGACGATGAAGGCAATGAACTTAAATGCGCTGTGTTGACTTCAAAAATTTTAGACTCTAGAGATACAATTATTGCTGAATTGAAAGCTGATCCTGAATTTGGAAGTATCTATGCGTATTTGAAAGACCCCGAAAGCTTTGAACACACAGATATCGATGAGATAAGAAATAGAGCAGAAAAGTATGAAATAATAGATAATTTATTATTTTATACGAAAACAACAAACGAAAATCTGGAATACAAACCAGTCATCCCAGCCTCGCTTCGTATAAGCATTTTGAAGGAATTACACGACGCGAAAACAGCGGGTCATTTAGGGGTCAGAAAGGCTTTAAAAAGGGTACGCGAAGCGGTATATTTCCCGCAAATATACAAAATAGTAACTGCGTATGTCAGGTCCTGCAATAAATGTCAGTTAATAAATGATATTAATTACAGCCCGGCCGGTACATTCGCGCTACATTTCCGAATGAAATTTTAGGCAAAGATCTTCTTGGTCCTTTCCCCCAGAGTGAGTTAAATAAAAATCGTTTTCTTTTAGTAATTGTAGATAATTTTTCAAAATGGCCAGAAATTCTTCCACTTACACGCGCGTCAGCCAAAACAGTCGCAGATGCATTCTTACACAGATACATTACACGGATACATAAATACGGTGCACCGAAAAAAGTACATAGCGATAACGGTAAACAATTCGTTAGCCAAATATTTGAAAACATATGCACTGGACTTGGCATACGCCATATCAAAATGGTTCCGTATAGACCACAGGCAAACATAGCAGAAGGAGTTAATAAAAACATTGTAAAAATAATTCCAAGTTATGTTAGCACACATCACAAGCGCTGGGATGGCTACATAAATATGTTAGCTTATGCTTTAAGAACGGCAAATCACGATACTACGGGAAAACCCCAGCAGAATTATTTTTAGGACGAAAGTTAATTACGCCATTAGATAAATTATTCTTTGTGCAACAAAGAGACCAAGAATTTAAACAGAAAGATGTGCAAACACTTATTGACCAGGCGGTTAAAAGATCGGATACGGCAAGAAATAGGCAAAAGTTATACTATGATAGAAAACGCCGTGAAGCAGATTTTACAGTTGGAGATAAAGTGTTGAAGCGGAAATTTTCTTTATCAAGTGCCCCAGACAATTTTACTGCAAAGTTAGCTCCAAAATTTGAAGGCCCTATGTAATTCAGGAAATCAAGGGAGTCGTATTGTACCTTAACAACGAGAGAGGGGAAATCTGTAAACCAAGTCCCGACCAGGTGAAAAATATTATAATCAAAATGATTTTGAAATCCTTGAAAGTTTCTTGCAGGACTCAAGCGTAAAAGAAGTAGAAGGTCCAGAAATAACGTCACCCGTTCCACAACCCAAGAAGCAGAGAACAAGAAGAGAAACCTAACCGTTCTATAAGTCATGCGACGGTACCGAAAAGAAGAAATGAAAACGTCAGACTCCAGCATTTAAGAAATACAAGAAAGCAAAGCCGCCGCGTAAAGACACTTTGGTAAAGAGGAAAACACCACTTACAACTTATCGCAGTAGAAATTCTACATCGAGGAGAACGCTTCCAGGGCCAGAGAGTCAGGTGCAAACAAAGCCGCCGTTCCCGAGGACGAAAAGACAGCAGAAGGAACGAAAAGACCACCACCAACAGAAGAAATCCAAGCACGATTCAAGACCGGAGGACGCCAAGACCAGCCGTCCAGGGGCAAAACGGAAAAGACAGCAACCCGACGACTACCACTCCAAGAGGCCAGCATGCAGAGGGCGAAAAAGAAGAAGCAACGTGGACGACACTCGAAGGACCTTAAGGAGACGACTGACGTCAATGAAATCTATAACATGGGAGCAGTTTTGCCAGAACAGAATGTCGGAGTTACAATCATCGAAAACTCAAAGATAAGTTAAAATCTTCTATAACATTTTTTTCTTTTGTTCCGAAATGTTATGCGTAAATACAAAGTTCTATGTTTTGACGAAAGTCAATGTGTCTCGGTTGAGATTTAGTTTTATTTTACTTTATTTAGCTAAGGCAAAAGTATTATTTTCTTTAAGTATAAAATCTAGGAACAAGCAGTTTCTGTTGGTCGAAAGACTAATTCTTTTATGTTAAAGCCAAAATTTGGCCTAAGATAAAAATAACTTCGTATTCTTGTATTAATAACAACTTTAGTTTCAGTGCCTCCAGCTTGGCGAAGAATGAGTAAAGTAAAAATTTATTTTTCACTTATTCATTTTATGGTAAATTGTAAAAATCATATGTATTAGAATTTTGTAAATATACGTAAATGCTTGAAAGTTATGTAAAAGTAGAATTCAGTCTAGAAGCATAAAATTTTAGATGCTAAAAGTAAATGCTCAAAAGCAATGAATTCAAATTTAATTATTAAACTGTAGATAAAATCATGCTTTAGAGCGAAAGCCTGCATGTCTATAGATAAATGAGGGGGGATTTAGAATGAATGTGTTTTGTAGGGTTCTCCACCTACACTTGAGTTTTAAGAATGTTAAAGTAGCTCATCGACTTGTATAATGTCGAGTAAGGTGTGTCTAATTGGTCGTTGAATTCTAACAAATCATTGTGGTTAGGAGAAGTGTTGCAATACTAAAACACGAATATTCCCGTTTGACTCCTCACATGGTGGAGAGCCAGGGTAAAGTTAAATTCATGTTTGAATACTTGAATGAATGTGAATTAAGCAGTAACTAAGGAAAATAAATCGTTCAAAAACAAAAACTTATTCAGTGTCAAGAAAGTGTAAATTATAATGTATTTAGAAAGATACTGATACTTATTCCTTCCAGATACTGGAAGGAAGAGAACAGATTGATTGCTGAGGTCCGGGAAAGCTTGCTGTAAGAAGAGAGAATTAAATAAGTATCTACAGAAATTTGTTCTACCTTTTGTGAGATAACAGATTTTTTTTATGTCAACGAGGCTCTTAAAATTTAGATCAGAATTGTGGAAACTTTCCAATAGGTCGTTTCTAGGACCTGCTTCCAAGTTTTCCAAATTCTCGCAGCGGGAAATGTAGGGTTTATACTTATTTTAACTAATATTTATTTTAAGTTTAAACTATCTTTCCTGTTAAGCCTTACTTTCCCCTGGAATTGCCAATGCCAGAGTATGTAAATTTTAGTAGAACGCGCAAAGGATTCAAATTGTCAGCGGAAGTAATCTGAGTGAAATAGAAGGGAAACGACTTCGAAAGTGTGTTTCTTGCTGCACGAGTGTGGAGGTGGCTAGTTAGAAATTGAAGAACCACGCGTTTAAGTTCTTGTTAATTTTTCAACGTAATATTCAGAAGTTTGCTGAATTATCAGCGGTATCTTAGAACGCGGTGAGGTTAGTTACGTATAGAGAGCCTCGTAGTTAGTCACATGTTATTATTCTTTTTTTAGTTTTTTATTTTTATTTTACCGCCGGGTCGGCGTAGTTTGTGAGCGTCAAGAGCACGCATTTGTAATTTCTAAAGTTGAATAAAAAGGGATTTAAACCCTTCTCAAGAATTTGTCTACTTTCCAGTTCTTAGCAGTCACCACTATTGTTGCGTGCAGGTTGGAAGCGCGCAACATTACAAGGGATATCATTAATTATACTTTGCATTATCATTAATTATACTTTGCTTTCCAGAATTTTTTTTGTTTTTTGTATTCTTTTGTGTTCTTTGTTGCTCATTTCACTGATTTTAAGATACTGAAAAGTTTTGAGTGATTTTTTTAGGAAACAAAGTTCTTAACCTCCTTTATACCATTTGAGTTCTTAAGATTTTGCAAAGGGAAGTTGGTTAATTTATTTATTAAGATCATTAATATTTGTATTAAGGGATATTGCTTATTTCATGGTAATTTTGTTATACGTAATAACTTTTTTTTTATGAAGTCGTTCTGCAGAGTAAAATTCTACGCTGTTTTCAAGTTCAAAAATTGGTGTTTCTTTCAGCCATTTTCCCGGTACATTTAAAAGCCAGACGAAGGCTGGCAGCTAAGCTGCTGGTATTCTGTACAAGCTTGATATAAAACTTGTTTTATTAGATTTCCCTCCTTTCCCAGCAGCACAAAGTTTCGAGATCTGGACTCATCCGGTGGGCTAATAATTGATTTAGCCACTACAATATTATTACTACTTTCTAATGAACCTTTTTCTAGATTTCTTCATTTCTTCTATAACCCGTTCTCCCTTTTTGTCCTCCTCACTTAAAAACTAACTTCTAAATCTCTCTTTAAAGAACTACCAGTAGGATTCTTCCTCTTCTGGCCTTCCCTCCGTGCTGTATTCGGTTAGTTATTGGGATGTATACCTGTGCAATCTTTAATGAAGCTCCAACACTTTTACCTGTACATGTCTGTACCTAAATGAAACTGGTTCGTTTTGATGTTATACTAGCGAAACACCAAAAAAATCTTGATTTAAATGATGATGATTTAAATAATTTAGCTGGTATTTTAAGGATGAGGATTTATACTAACTGCTGATGATTTTTTATTTAAGTTGTCGTGATTATATGTTATAGTGATGAAGAATGTGATTAAATGAGTATGATGGTAATAAAACTTTAGGTGATAGTACTTTGTATTCAGGTGATTTTATTATTTGACGACTTCAATGATGATGGTGTATATGATATATAGTTTCGATTGATTAGTATGGAATGATGATGTGATTTGTGTGATGGTGGTTTATTTTATTCTGACGATGGTGATAGAGATACGATGGTTTAAAATCATGATGTGTTTTGTGTGGTGAGGAATATTTAGATGATTTTGATGATGATATAGATTTGGCTAATGACGATTTTATAGCTGATATGATAGTGATTTATAGAATAGTTTAGGGGGTTTCGGCAGTGAAGACGATGGTTATTTATATTTAGATGCAGCGTCTAACAGTTTCTCCCACCTCAGACAAGATCTCAGTCTGTGTGCTTGTTTCCCTCGTTTTGGAAGCATATTTGATAAGCTGGGTTGGCGCTTTTTGCTTTTTGTACATTTAGAAAACATTATCATATTTATTTTTATAACCATGGGTACAAAGAATAAAATGATGTCTATTGAATTACAGCGTGAAATCATAGAAAACCATGAGCAAGGTGTGCGAGTAATTGACTTGGCGATGATGTACGGTCGTAGCACATCAATGATATGTACTGTGCTTAAAAAAAAGGAGTTGATAAAGGGTATAACGCCATCTAAGGCCGATAAAATAATGTCTAAACTCTGGACCTCTCTCCGTGAATAGATGGAGAAACTACTGATGGGGTGGGTGAGAGAGGAGCAGCTTCAAGGAGGAACCTTAACATAAAGCATCATATGTGAGAAGGCACGAGCAATTTACGATTATTTGCTAAAGAAGATCCCACACACTTCTAAAAATGAGGAATCGGAAGACTTGTTTAAATCCAGTAGGGCTGGCTTGACATCTTTAGGAAAAAGACCGGCATTCACTCCGTCCTCAGACATGGTGAGGCAGCAAGTTCCGATGTGAAGGCAGCTGAGGTTCACATCAAAATGTTTTCCGAACTGATACTAGCCAAAGCATACATCCCCCCAGCAAGTCTTCAACTGTGACGATACAGTATTTTTCTAGAAAAGGATGGCGAATAGAACTTACATAACGGCAGAGCAGAAGACGATGCCAGGTCACAAACCCATGAAGGATAGATTAACTCTAGTAATTTGCGCCAATGAGATTGGCGACTGTAAAATCAAGCCTCTGCTAGTATACCATTCGGAAAATCCCAGAGTCTTTAAGTCATATAATATTTCAAAAGAAAATCTGCCAGGTATATGGATGACAAATCCGAAGGCTTGGGTCACCAGGAAATTCTTTGTGAAGTGGATAAACCTGGTGTTTGGCCCTTCTGTTAAAAAATACCCACAGAAAAACAACCTACCCATGCAAGCCCTTCTCTTCCTCGACAATGCCCCTACTCACCCACCAAATCACGAAGTTGATTTACTCTAATAGTTCAAGTATATAAAAGTTCCCTACCTACCACCCAACACCACTCCTATCCTGCAGACGATGGATCAGCAGGTGATTTCTAATTCTAAGAAATTGTACACCAAGCACATTTTTTGGGGCTGCTTTGAGGTGACGGAGAACACAAACCTTACCCTTCGAGAGTTCTGGAAAGGCCACTTTAAGATCGTCATATGCCTAGGAATTATTGATCAGGCCTGGCTGGGTGTTACAACGAGGACCTTAACCTCTGCACGGAAGAAGCTGTGGCCTGAGGCTGTTGCTGAAAGGGCCTTCGAAGGATTGGAACCCTAGGTCGCATAGGTAGAGGAGCTTGTTTCTCTGGGAAAATCCATGAGTCTGGAGGTGGATGGGAGAGATGTGAACGAACTCGTCGAACAACAGTCTCAGGAGCTGACAACCGAGGAGTTACACGATCTGTATTTGCAGCAGCATACGTTGGGTTAACGAAAAATTAAATTTGAAGAGGAGCCAGAGGGGGAGGAGGTTATCGCTACAAGAGATATAAAACAGGTCTTGGGAATGTGGGAGAAAGTTGTAGAGTTCGTGGATAAAAATCACCGCGAAAACGTTGCAACTAGCCGTGCATCCTTGACACGGAAGAAGAAACAAACCTCCTTGGAAAGTTTTTTTAAATGATCTGCGGGTGGAAATAAGCAGATCATGACGAAAAAAGCGAAGACCAGTGACAAAAATTAAGCTCTTCCGTAGGCACTTCACTTTTTCTTTTAATTATGTTTTTATAGAATATGTATTTGTTATTTATAAATAAATGTTTCTTCTTGTTTTTGATTCTTATTTAAAAACACTTAACAAACAACTGAGGTCGTGTTTTGGGATCTGGAACGGATTAATGGTATTTCGATTAATTTCAATGTGGAAAATTGCTTTGAGATACGAGCAATTTGACATACGAGCAAAGTTACGAAACGAATTAAACACGTATGTCGAGGTACCACTGTGCGTAATTATATAATCGTTAGCAAGCAGATAGTAATAAATAATTTTAAAAGTCTGATGCTATCAATATATAAAATATGTTGACTAGTATAATTAATTTAGAATTATACGCCTACATATAATAATATGATGTATGTTACTACAGATACGTATTAATATATACATATATAAGTCTGTGCATATATATGAAATCATAATTCTATTTAAACAAGTTAACAGTTAGAATTACTGAACAACCATGAAAGATTCCCCAAAAATTAAATATGGTGTAACAATGAACACTTAGTTTAGAAATTAGATTCTATTGTATATTGTTGTAAAAGCCATTGTAAGAGTGAAAATTCTTCATTCTGCCTTAATGCGATTTTTTGCGTTTAATGCGTTGTTTGGAGATTTTATGATCCCGAATTATATTGATGTGATATATTAATACTGCATTTGTAGACATACGTTTTCTGAGAAACGAGTCAAGGCGATTGATTTTTTGTAAAAATTTGGATTTATCCTTATTTTATTGACGTGCACCAGCACTGAATTGAGAATGGCTTGTGCTATGTTTCGATGGATGAAAAAGCGTTCGTAAGTAATGAATATTATGAAAGTTTCAGCATATTTAAATGAATAGTATTAAAAGCATATATTTATTAACATATATCAATAGTTTATGGTAAATTTTTCATTATAAATCTCATGATAGTTTCATTTCTCATTCTTTTGCATTTCTATTGCGGTACATAAATTTTTTGGTATACATATTGTAGATTGCATCAGTTTTGCTGCGCAATTTATTCCTCGGTATGTTACTTGTAGTGTTATTAGAAATTCCATTATTTTTGTATTTTTTCTGCAATTGGTAGTATCTGATTAGGAAATTTATGTTTTATTTCAAGATATATATGAAGTTGGTAATATCAAGTGTTAAATAAACGTTGTTATTCAGGCAATAGCGTTAGCTTTATCCAGATAGATAAATGCATTTCTTAAATACTCAAGATATAAAGACACACTCGGATAGTAGATTCACTGACTTTACGTTTTTTAAGGGTTATATATATTCATTAAGGGCGTGTTCAAAACAACCATTGACGGGTAGTCTTGGCGTAATTCGGATTCATACCAAGCATATCCATTTCTCAGGGCAATAATTTTCGTTATTTTTGCTAAACCATTTACGAAAATATAATTTTCCGAATGCTGAACTCTTATGCATGAAAAGACAGAAGTTAAGATATTTGTTTTGCAATTTGATGCAAAATTCTTATTATTAAAACACTGATGTATATGTTCTTAATTTAAAACTCTGCCAGTATATAACATTATATAACATTATTGTTTTATCACCATTTATAGATGTCGCTTGCTGCACAGCCTGCTGAATACATTTTACTTTCTAGCTATCTACAATTACATCATGTTGTTTCGGTATGAACAGGGGCGAAGTATTCATTACTTAGATACATTTAAAGATAATTAATTAAATTTTTCTGATTTTGATATCTATATTATATAGACAGGATTACTGATAAAAAATTTCAGAAAATTGTAAATGAAGAAGTAAATAGAAAAATTTCGTTCAGGTATTGTGAGATGCTAATATAAACTTCATACATTTTACTAGAGGGCTGTTGCCAAAGCAAAATCTTTACTATATATGTCTACGAGCTCTATGTATACAGTGTGTTGCTCAAAGTAAACTTCCTGCATTGTGAAGAGTACTACGTGTATGTCTTGATGCATTCATGAGAAGCTTGTTCCCTCGTATACGCTCTGCCACTTCGAACAAAAATTGTCCGTAAACTGCAGCGTCTTGAGTTGTTTATATAGGTTCTTGAGCTGTTCTGTTATTTCCTGTCGAATCTGACGCTGACGCGGAGAGTCTTGTATCCTTCGTTTACTTGCTACTTCTTCTATTCATCGCGCATGGTCTGTTGACGTTCCACTTGCCTAATGGGCCTCCGTTTCCCTTCTGCTTCCCTTTCCGGAGCACGCAGTGTTTCTTGGTTTTCTGAATGTCTTTTGTGTTTTCTACTAGTTTCTGATACAGTTTGAGCACGCGAAGTTTCTTGAGTTGCTGCTTGTCTGCTGGAACTCCTATTCGTTTCTTCTTCAGTTTCTTGAATGAGTAAGCTGTCTTGTCACTATGCTTGCCTGCTGAGTTTCTAGTTGTGTCTTCATTCATTTTTGAAGCTCGCAAATTTTATTGTACTTGCCTGTTGAGTCTCCTAGTGTTTTTTACTTCATTTTTCTGTAGCTCGCTGTACCATTTGTGCTCTCTTCTTGCGTTCAGACATTTTAGTAAATTGGAAAAAAAAAATTATTTAACTGTAGTAAAGTAACATTGCATCTAAAATACGTTAAATATCTACAGATGTTTAAACTTCTACTCAGAAAGTAAGTATACAATAAAAGAAATTAAATTTTTATAAATAAATTTAGAATAGCATAAAATGCATAGAAACATTTCATTATGAAGAAAATGTATTCATTCTTTCCAAGCAACCAGCGATTCGTAAATACATTTTTCTTGCCAACTCAGGAAACAAAGACCTTTGACCCTTCAGGTAATACATTGGAGGTTATGATTTAAATTTATTTCAATATAACAAATTTTCAAAATCTCAATAAAGGAATTAACGTAGCGATAGCATATCGTGTCACGTATCCAAAGGTGAAACATAAAAGTTGCCAAAAGCAGCTATTCATTTAAAATACTGATATTAACGAAAGATTTTCGACATACAATGACGTTATATGGAATCACGTGCTTTCTTCAACTTCAGAATATGACCGTAAATAATAATAACAATAAGTTTCACGTTTGGCAATACTATTTATTTCATATTTTTTTTAACTTAAAAATATCTCTTAAACAAACTCTACGATTTGAAAGTGAGAACGGCCAACATTTTTCCAAGTAAAGCATTTTGATGTCCAGTGCGCTAGACTTCGGCTACTTGGAAAAATAAATACGAAAAATTACCGTTTTCCGAAATTTTATATAATATCTCGAGTGATAGTCGTAGGAAGATAACAATAGTCGGAAAGTTTTACCAAGAAGTTTTGAAATCCGGGGATACCTCCTTCCAAACTCAAACTCCCCGTTCCGGAGATATGATGTTACGAAGAAAAAAACAAGGAGGCAAAAATCCACAGATATTTATATTGTTGATTCCTGTGTACAATATTCAAATTCCTTCAAAACATTAAGCTTCATTTAAATAAAAGGAAATTAAATTCAGGCATTTTTATTACCTTTCAATCTTTTATTGTATTTTTAAATTTTCTTTTTGTCACATTTGCGCAAGTTTTCCTCGGCGTCATTAGGAGCCGTAGGTCGAAGACATTTAAGAATCATTGCTGTAAATAATGATCATATGATAAATTGCAATACATATTCGATTGTTTTGATGAGAATTTGAGTACAAATCTTTATACATCAGCTACTATGCCCCTTTATGTAACGACAAAGATTATTTTCGATGATTATCCGATGAGAATGATTCTTTACAATGATTATTCGATGACAATGATTATTTACAACGAATATTAAAAGCTGATGACTATGATTACTTAAATAGAATATGCATGTCATTCAATGACAGCGATTATTTCCAAAGAATCTTCGATCACGTCACTATTGTATATTGCTATACCCGTGGGGTTGGGGCCGGTTGTGAATTGTACTACGGCCCTGTAATTAAGCGTTTTAAATGACGTCAAATAGTCACTGATCCAGATATTTTTCTAGTAAATGCCGCGTATTGTGATCAAAACCGTTATTTAAATCTTCTAAATAAAATTTGGGATAATTCCTTTTACATCAGAGAATAAAGCAATTTGTAACACGAATTTCAACAAAACTACATGCATCGAATAACAAGAATTATATAAACGGAAGTATCAGTACAACAAATCGCTCCTTGCAGCTCCGCTTTTGTCCGACACTTGTTTTTCAGCTATCGTATCTACCCATTTGAAGATACCATGTGAAGAATACTTTTTTTAAGTGTGTAAATTAATTACATGTATGTTATGTATATATATGGAGATATTTTTTGAATTAAGAAAGCACCAACTTCTTTTAACGAAAACAACCGAGACATTACCTCCAGTCCAATTTAATTTTTCATCTAAATCATTTCTTAATTACAAAAGTTAATATTAATTTTCTTTGCAAAGGAGACTAGGTGTTGCTGGAAACAAATGAAATACCAAACATCATAAATTTATTGAAGTCAACAGCAGAAAACTGTTAAACAATTAATAGATCACTTCAATGAAATGTAATTGCATTTAAACGTATTAAATTGTTTTCAGCAGATGTAATAATCAGGAACATAGGAAGATCCGAAGAGATATTTTGCGTTTAAATACTTCTTTTGTTTTCGCTATTTTTTTATACATTTTAGTTAACGTGTAAATCTATGTTTTGAACGCATGGCCCGTTAAGTGAAGAAGTCTGTAGGAAGGCAATTTTAATTCTGTGCGGAAATTGTCCTAATGATTGATCAGTCATCGACTCAGCATACGCAGCCATCAGGTTGAGATCCCAAACATTGATTAATTGCGCTCGACTGGAAATTTGATCAGCATGGTCAACGGAAGCCACCGCTTAAAAAATTTTCTTGTTCTTAAATATATGCTTATTCACTTTTGTAATATTACTAGATACTTATAATCACGGTTCCTTCACTTTCAATAATATATTTCATAAATTGTTGAAGTGCAGACACATACTTCATATTGTAGAAAAACGTTTCTCTGGAATTTTTGATGCAAATCCTGGTTATCTTTTCTAAGAAGGGAAAGTAAGAAATTGTGCCATTTATAAAGCTTAAATTTTGCTAGATTTGCAGGTTTTTCGCGCTCGCATTTTACGTGCTTCTTAAGAATCTCTGGAAATAAAATGGGAACTTTCCATGACTTGTTGCCAATCTAATTGGAGAAAAAATTTATTCTTTATAGGGATACTTGCGGGAGGTAACCGTCGAGCAATCATCTTGTATCTGCCTCGTCCCATCCTGTTTGTTATTTTATTAAAACGTGTTTGGAAATTATTTCCCTCATTGCAATGTTTGATTTGAGATGATAGATGTCAATCAGACCTTTTAATATGGCATCTTGAGCTGCTGGTGCCAGGAACTTTATTTCCTATTATACCTGTATATCCTCATAATGGAATTTAGGCTAATAAGACGAATATTCATTTCCATATTTATTGTTTTTTAAAGATTTTGAATAAGTAAAGATATTTTACAACATAGAGCGTTTAGAAATCTTTGACAATCTGTAAAAATGTTCGCAAACTGTAACTTACTACTTTTGAGTAAAAACGTATAAAGAATAATTTATTAAATTAATTAATTCAAACATATGAACATATATGTTTAATGAAATAAAAATATTTCAGCGAAAATAATTATCGACGTGTATTTGAAGAAGAAGAAGGAGAAGCAGAAATATACTACAGCGAACAATTACTAGAAGAATTGCATCCCCAGTGTTTAAGATTGCAATACGTGTCGGAGACGTAAGTCTTTTCGGAAAAAATAATAAAACAAAACATAATGTTTCAGGTCCAGTTTAATTATACATTTAATAATTTTTTGACAAAAACGCTGGTCTGGAAAATAATACGTTTTCAGATTTATAATGCTTAAAGTTTTTTTCATTCCTTCATTACAAAAATAGATTATAAATGTTTAAAATGGAAAATTACATTGTGAAGAATTCATATTTATTGTAATACCTTTTGATTATAAGGAAACATTATTGCATTAACTAATGAAATATCTAAACAGAAAGCTAATATACAAAATACACGTGTTTATACGGCCAGTTTGTAAAATTTGTGAATGAGAAGTAAATGTCAAATAGTTGATATAATTAGAGTAACAAAGACAAAAAAGACTTTATGTTTATAAATAATATGCATATATATATATATATATATATGTAAAACAAATTAAGTAAACACTGAAATCCATCCCATACTCTATTCGGAACAAATCTAATATAAATTGTTCTCCTCACCTCTTTCTGTTAGACTATATATTTCTAGATTTACAGAGATTTATGATATTATTTAGTTCGAGTTTTGACAATGTACTCATCAAACATAATAAAAATTTCGAGATTCTAACTTTTCATTGCAATTATTGTTTTTAATATGTAATATTAAATGATTTTGAATTAATAGCAAATTAAAAAATAAAAATTAATTAATTAAAATATATGTTTATGTAGATATATATATCCCCATCACATGATTTTTACATAAAGATGATGACTTAGCTAAGTGGGAATATAAAATTTCCTGAATCAAATATTTCTCTTACTAAACCACAATATTGTCAAACTATGCATATTTTTTCTATCTCTGTCACCGCTGACACGGCGTCGTACTACTTTATTCCTATTCGAACAATATGAGAAATATAAATATTCTAGAAATAGGTAAGTTTGGAATTTCAAATGAACTGGGGCCGCAAATGTGAATTGAAATAAATCTGAATATTTTATCTTATTCATCTGCCAAATTTGCTCTGTATTATAGATCAACATGTGCGATCAGAATTCCTAACATTAATTCACACACACACACATATACATATATATCTATATATATATGTTACGGTGAAGCACCGAAATCTGCAGAATGTCGACTTTCACCGGTGAATGTCAACATTCACATAGTCGCTTGTTGTATGTCCGAAATATTTTCAAATACTCTTATTTCTGACTTACACCGGTATATGTCGACATTCACCATCTACTAATGGTATATATATATATATATATATACATATAATCGTTTATTGCAATGCATTGTCGGAAACGCTTTCCTGGCGCCATAGTGACGAGAGACAACACAAGAAAAATAGGGTACGAACAGTGTAAAGATATTTGTTTGTTATTCTTAGCGCGGCGGAAACTAAGAAATAAGAACAAATACATTGGATCGTCATCAAAAAAAGTATTCGAAAGTTCCTTCGGGAAGTATCCTAGACATGGGTTTGGTAGGGGTAGTCCAGTGCATTGTTCAGCAAGATCACGAGCCCTCACTTGCATTATCACTTCTTCTAGGGTACGTCAAAACATTAGTGCACGAAACCCCCGTTAGAACTCTAACAGGAACTTGTGGCACATATCGTGTCAGCTGCTGGGAAAGTCCTGGGGGTGCACGGTATTTTCCAGAACATCTTATGTTCGATGTGCGAGAGATGTGATACCTGCATCAGGGTTCAGGTCGTAATTTCGAAGAATTTCATTGAGGTCCATAAGTGTCTAATTTTGTTCCTATTTTTTAATTTCTCTTGTGCTAAGCATAACTGGTGTCCGTTCTTTCTAGTGTTTCGTGTTGTTTGTACCGACCAGGAAAGTGTTTTCGGTCATGTTTTGCCATTTCATTTTTCGTCGTCGTCGTTTCTCTCATATATGTGCATAATTACCTATGACTCAAGTGTTACTACTATATCATGAAATTTACAAACATGGTGTTTAAAATGCTACATATCCCCATCCGAAAATATCTTTTCTTTTCTCTTGCCCTTCAAATAAGAAATGTGTGTCCTTCATTGTATAACCTCCTGGAACTTTAATTCTTCTTTTTTCGAGGATTATGGAGAAAATATTTCAGTATAGGCAGCTGTCAATATTCTAACATTACTTTTTAAAAGCCATTAAAGTGTAGCCGAAACGCTCAGAAAGGCTTAATTCGCTTAGGATTTAGGAAATACATTTTGTAAGACTTCGCAAATTTTCCTTCAATAAATTTAATGGAACAGACAAAAGAAATTACAGGGAACAATAAATATAGGAGAAAACAGATATATCTTTTCGTAATTTATTTTGCTTTGTTTGATTTCTTTCATTCTTCCTGTATAAATAATTAAAACTTTAAGAATGCAACTGAAGAATGAGAATAAAATTTTCAATTGAAAACGAATCGTGGCAAAAATCCTAGTGCTCCTCTGCTGTACCACGAAATAGACCAGCAATATATTCCGAATTTGGAATAACGAGAAAAAATTTGAAACCTTTGCAGCCAGCGATGCAAAGAGATTGATCTGACAGGAAGATGACTTAAATGAGGAAACTCGGAGATAATTTAATGAGGTGTCAGGTTACCTCTACTAGGATAATAATAAGAAAAGGTTAAAATACAAAATACGTAAGTAAATTATACAAAAATTGAAGAAATTTAATATATCCGGCATGCGTAAGAAATAGTAATTGATTCAAAAATGTAAATGAATCCAAAGCTTTCAAACTTATACTCGTTTATATACAGATTTTGCTGATTCAGAAAGTACGTTACTTGTATATCTTCTAAAATGCTTTTTCCATCCTTTGTTTGTAGTTGTTTCATTTTTCATTTCAGTTTCATTTTTTCCTCCTATTTTGCAATTTTCGCCATTCTTTCCCTCTGCTTTTAAGCCACCTGTTTATTAGTACTATTATTTATATTACAACTTATGTAAAAATTAAGTAAGGAAAAGTAAGGCACTAAAACTTTGCAACTTATTACGCTCTACGTGAGATTCATGGTGGTCGCTAATTGCATACAAATCATGCCAAATGCTTTAACTCTTTCGCATCGAGGGACGACCAAATCTGTTTTCGAATTTGTCTTGGAATAGTTTTCCTTTCCCCCTCCGGTTTCATCCATTGTGTGCAGTTTCACCTTAGGGCCGGTTTGCACCTGCGAACGTCAATAGCTTTCCGTTTTTCTCCTTTTTACTTTCCGTTTTTCTCCTTTTTTTAATTTATATTATTGTTTTTATTATTTTTATTTTTCGTTTTTCTCCTTTCCTTTATTATTTCTTCTCCTTTATTTTTTATTTCTCTTTTAGTTATATATTATTATTATTTTATTGCTTCAAAAGAATGATTGACATGTCTTTTAACAACTCGCGAAACCAATGAGCCATACACACTAACGTGGAGGGGAAAGAACTAGGTAGAAAATAAACGAGACGTTGCGGCGGTTTGCTGTTGCCTGAATGCACGTTCGTTTCGGGCGACTTTATGCGAAAGAGTTAATTTCTCTGCTTGGCTTTAGGTCCTAACAACGAAAACTAAAAATTCGCCCTTTGTAGAAAAACATTCTATCAGGCAATGAATCTACGGTTAGATTTTTCCCTATGAAACTGAGCCAAAAGTGTTATATAGTATCTAAATATGGAAGTGTTGTACATGTTAAACGTGATTTTCGTTGCATTACTTTCACTCTTTTACTACTGAAATAAAGAGATACTGATTATTTTGTAGATTGGAAAACCCTCCTTGTGATCATGAAAAGGAGCAAAAACTGGAAAACGAGAAAGAACTAGAAAAGAAGCGAGAACAGGAAAAGATGCAAGAGCTGAAAAAGAATCAAGAGCTGAATAAAAAGGAAGAACAGGAAAAGAAGGAGAAACTGGAAAAGAAGCAAGAACTGAAAAACAAGAAAAAACTGGAATTGACACAAAAACGAGAAAAGAAGCAAGAACTGAAAAAGAAGCAAAAGCTGGAAAAGATACAAAAACGAGAAAAGAAGCAAGAACCGGAAAAGATACAAGAATTGGAAAACATACAAAAATTGGAAAATAAGCAAGAACTGAAAAAGAATCAAGAGCAGGAAAAGAAGCAAAAACTTGAAAAGAAGCAAGAACTGAAAATGAAACAAGAGCAGAAAAAGAAGCAAAAACTGGAAAAGAAGGAAGAACTGAAAAACAAACAAAAACTGGAAAAGCAACAGAAACTAGAAAAGAAGCAAGAACTGAAAAAGAAGCAAACTCTGGAATGGATTCAAAAACTAGAAAAGAAAGAAGAACTAAAAATTCAGAAACAACTGGAAGAGATACAAAAACAAGTAAACAAAGAAGAACTGAAAAGGCAGAAGAAACTGGAAAAAATGCAAAAACTAAAAAACAAAGAAGAACTGAAAAAGAAGAAGAAACTGGAAAAAATGCAAAAAATAAAAGACAAAGAAGAACTGAAAAAGAAGAAGAAACTGGAAAAAATGCAAATACAGGAAACGAAGCAAGAGCCGGAAAAGATGCCAGAACTGGAAAATATAGACGAGTCAGAAAAGACGCAATACCTGGAAAAGAAGCAAAAACGGAAAAGAATACAAATCTGAAAAACAAACTGGAACCGGAAAAGAACTGTCAAACCCGAAAAGGAAACCGGATGAAATGCGAAAAGAGCCAGAACTGGATAACGATTGTAGAACGATTGATTTAATGACCAAACGAAGCAAGAACCGGAAAAGAAAAATAGAACAAATCAATCATATACCACTGCAAGTAATAGCACTGCAAACATTAAATATCAACGTCAAAAAAGTAAACACCCTTCTTCAAGGGGGCTTTCCAATACACTGTCATAATCCAGAAGATATAGAAAAAAATCATTTATAACCTCATTGCCAAAACAGTTGCAAAAGATATAGTTAACATAAAATTTCCTGAAGCCAGAATACCAAAATGCACAATTCATAATATTCCAAAAAATTTCAACTCTGATGAACTGATTCAAATTATCGCCCGAGAAACATAATATTTCCGAGCTAAGACCTTTATTTAAACTGAATGATCAAAATAATAAATGGAACATAAAATGTCACGGTAAAACTTTCCAAAATTTTATGAGTAAAAAACAAATATATATTGGATGGCGCACCAATAAAATAACCGAGTTTACCGGTGTACGCAGATGTCAAATCTGCCAGGATTTCTCCCATAAGACAAACAAACCAAAATGCTCATTCTTCATCGGAAATTGTCATGTTTCTTGCGTTCTTCCCAAACTCCGTACAGCATAAACTGCTGGACTAACAATGAAATGTATGAAGCAAACTTTGAGTGTAAACATCCAGCATTAGCTATTTCCTGGTCCACATATCAAACAGAAGTTAGACGAGTAAAATCCAATACATATTATCAACAATAATACAAGATCCTTCAGGCTATATATAGATGATTTCCATCAATAAAAAGAATAATAATGTCATCCGCTTTCTCAAAATAAATCTTCAAAGAGAGAAGACCGCCACCGACCAACTAAGTCAGTATCAAGTAGATTATCTGGCAGATTTTATTATAACACAAGAATCTTATTGCATCCCTGGCAAAGTAGGAAGAATTCCAAATAACTGGACAATTATTCAACGTCATGCTTCAACCGGTGTTTTATCTCCTCGTACAGCTATATTCATTCCAAACAATAAATGGAATTCTACAATAAGGATTAATACTCGATATAATTACAATTTCAATCAATACTAATGCATCTCAGCTTCTTATTACTAGTATCTATATATCTCCGTCAAAAATCCAAATCTAACCTTATCCATACTAAATGAAATCTTACAACAATAATAATAGTCCGCATGTTGTTAGTGGAGACTTTAACTCCCATAGTACTTAATGGGGATACTTACAAACCCATCACAGAGGAGAAATACTTGAAGAATTTTTAAATGCAAACAATCTCATTCTACATAATCATTTTACTGACCGACCTACCTTTGATAATACCTACAATAAAGTTTGGACTGATCTTCTTATTTCTACAACACATCTTGATAATAAAATTAACAACAGATCAATACTAGATGAACACTGAATCTGATAACAAATATATCTCTTTTGATATAACTGAATATACGTCCTTTACTGCACTTACAAGATATAAAATCAATAATAAATAAGAAAGGAATTTCAACAAAAGTGCAATTCAATTTCAAATGACTTTCTAAATTCTATTATTCTGTGTACAACAAAAACAGAACTTAATAATATTACCAAGGAACTTATCAGAAAGTTTCAAGATACCTAAGAACGTACCTTCTTCAAAAGATCATCAATTCCCATTATAAAAATCAACTGATGACGAAAGAACTCCGCAAAGAAATACACAAAACACGCGCATTACGAAGAAAACTCAAATCATCGCAAACTGATGAAGAACGACTCAACCTACTTCAAAAATACAAAAAACGAAAAGCCTCATATAAAAAGCAAATAATATCTGAAAACGTTAAGCATGGTGCAACTATTGTTCAAACAACCAGGATACGTATGGCTCATTGTACAAAATTGAAACCAACAAAATCTTCCACCCAACGCAACTTACAGTCACTAATACGGGAAATAATGATAAAAATGTTACGAAGATCACTTTAGAAAACATCCTAGATGTTATTCTACCAAACGAAAGCATATATGATGATTCAACTGAACAAAGATTAATTCGTTTTAATCTACTTCCACGAAAATGATATCCCATTTACATCCATGAAACTCAATCGAATTATTGAAAAACTCAATAACAAAAATGCTCCTGGACCAGATAGAATCTGCATTCAAATTATACATAAAAGCTCTTGGAGAAATTCTTGAACGTTGTATTATAGGAAGACTTGAATACCAATTTCAACATCAAAATTTCATCAAGGAAAATCAATATGGATTTAGGCAGCAAAAATCTACCATTCATGCAACCAGTGCAGTCCTAAATCAAATCGATGTTAATAAAATCAATAACCTACACTCCGCAATAATCACCTTAGATCTTGAATCAGCCTTTGATTCATTATGGCGGCCTTCAATTAAAGAAGCACTTAGAAATATTGAATGTAATTATAATATCTATCAAATAATCAATAATTTCCTTGATAATCGCCATAATCTCATTTTATATAATAATACTTTAATCAGAAGAAAACAAGTTCGTGGATGTTCACAAGGCGCATGTATGAGCGCAGAATTATGGAATATTACATTTAATAAAATTATAAAAAGTGCCTGGCTTCCTTTTCCTAAAATTACTGCTTTCGCCGATGATGTCGCATTTGTTATCAGTGGAAGGTCCTACTTAATCCTTCGAAGAAATTGTCAAGAAATAATAGCCATATTCCAGCAAAAATGCAAGAAAATTAAACTTGAAATTTAATCCTTCAAATCTAGAATCATGACAAATAATAAACCTGGATAAAATCTTACTAAGCAACTTTCTGTTAAAATAAATGGCGAAAAATATCAAGCATACTAAATCAATCAAATACCTAGGAAATTATAATACATGAAAACAACATCTTATCGAATATCTCAAAGAACTTAAAATTCGCACACATTCTATAAGTCAAAATCTTCGACATGTGCATGGCACAAACTGGGGTTTAAATCGCTATATCACCAAATTACTATATCGTACAGTAATAACCAAAATGATTACCTACGGCTCTGCCATCTGGGCATTCCCTATAACCACAAGAAAAAAAAATTCTTACCTCAACACAACGACAATTTAATCTTAATATTTCCAGAGGCTTTCGAAATACCTCCAGTACTACTCTTAATATCTTAGCTGGAACTATTTCACTCCATGTCGAATCCATTCAGGAAGCAATTGATTCTACAATATATGAACTTCGCCATAATATTACTTATAACAAAACCATATACATCACAGAGGATTACGAAATGTGCCCTGCTCCTTACAATAGACATCTCCAGCTGTATCACACACAAAAATAAAAACAGCAATAAACACTAAAACTAAAAAAAATTCAATTGAAGTATTTAATTATAGAATCAAATATTAATACTGACCGTCAATCTGCCATCTATGCTATCTCTAACCCAGAAAATCAGACTTCTATTGTTTATGACATCAATAACCTCTCTAAAACAACAGATAATTTAAAAATTCATATATCATGGATAAGAGGCCATAGTAGAAATGCCGGTAACTTAACATTTGACAAACTTGCAAAGAAGCTGTTCCTAATCAAGAAAGCAATTTTCTATATACGAAATTTCCCAAATCTTATCTTCGACTGCCCATAAAAGAACAAATTACCCAAATATGCCAAGAACAATGGAATAACGCATCTACAGGTCGATGAAATTACTAGTTCTACCCCTATTGCAATACTGACACCAAGAGTACTTAATCCTTTTTAACATGTAATATTACTGGCCATGGGCCATATCGTGTATATTTTCATCAAAGAAACTTAATAGACACTGACTTCTGTATATGCTGCTAGAAAGGAGACAGTGATCACTATCTTTTCTCATCTCCTCTCAAGAAAACGTTTCATATTCGCGCACCCAGAAATATTGATATATAATTCAAAAGAACGATCAGCAAACTTCAACATCTTCATTCTAATATGAAACAAATTCACCAAAACGTAACACAATTGGATTAAATCTATGCAGAGTAACCCCATCTACAACAGACGAAATATAACAAAATATTTAATTTTCACCTTTGTAGAATTTTAAGATAATTATCGATCTTTGTCACAAATACTTATTTGTACTGATCGTAATAAAAAAAGCCTTGCAAAATCCATAATAAACAGAATGAAATATAAGAATTGAGTCGTCAGAGTAAATTAGAACTGAAAAGGTGAGTCATGATATTAATTTGCTGTGTCATGACAAAAATGAGCTATGAATACTGTATGAGTCATGTAAAATATATGAACTTAAACGAGAAACTTTTTATGATCTCTGTAATCATGAACACTTTAGTCACTTATGAACTCTGCCTAATGAATACTGAAAACTATTTGTGATCATGAACTCTAAAATACAATTTTATTCTCTTCTACATGTTATACTTCTTGTTTATGTGAGTATCGTTTGCTTCATTTTATTGTTGCAAACAGCGTAAATTCCTTTTGTTTTTCTTCTTTTAGTTTTGAACTTTATGTGTGGCAACAAGATAATTGATTGATAGAATTGTGTTTGTGACAGCCATGTAGAATGGCTCGCTTATTTTGTATCAATTATTTTGCATCGCTGACAAGTGTAATTTAATAAAAGTGTAGGAATACAGTCCATTTGTTGATTGATTATAGTTTGTGAAACATATTAAGTTTAATTAGAACATATATTGTTGGTCAAAATTCTAGCCGGAGAGCTAGTGAAGATAGTGACTGTTCTAAGTGTATTCTAACAACGCAATATGCATATGGTTTGTGAAAATTATCCACTTTGTGAGGTAAGTGGATTTTGAACAAAAATTCGTTTAATTTGTTGTTAAATTTTAAGAACAATGTTGTAATACAGCATAGAATTCGATTTCATTTTAATAATAGTGTTAAGTGATTTAAGAACAATTTCTGTTTTTGAATTGATCAATTATGAGTGAACTTATAACTTTTAAAACAAAAAGAGCGGTCTTACGCAGGAGTGTTACTAATTATGTAAAGAAAATTGAAACTATTTTAACTGCAGATGAAATTAATTTAATAGAACTAGAGGAATGTGTCGAATTATTGAAACAAAAAGAAACTGAGTTAAGGAAGCTTCATTCTGAAATCGAAAGTTTAATTACAGATACTAAAGAATTAGAAAACGAAATAGATAATGTTCAGGAGTACACAGATAAAATTTATTTGTGGAAATTTAAAGGTGAAAAAATATTAGAAAATCAAAATAATAAAAATAATTCTAATAGTGTAATTTCGGAACAGGTTCTTGACAATATTAAATTACCCAAGTTAACATTACCGACTTTTGGTGGTAATATTACAGAATGGATAGCTTTTAAAGATCTTTTCAGTGCTTGTGTAAGAAATAATACAAATTTATCTAATGCTCAAAAATTGCAGTATTTGAAGGCTTCGTTGAAAGGTGAAGCATATCGCATTATTCAAACCATTCAAATTTCGGATTGTAATTTTGAAATAGCATGGAATCTGTTAGACGAAAGATATTAAAATAAGAGAGAACAAATTTTTGCATATATTAAACGTTTTTTAAGTTTACCAACTATTCAAAATGAATCAACATTTGCTATTTTAAATTTAGTTGACAATATTAATGAAATAATTCGTTCTTTAGAAGTATTGAATCAAACCATTGATAATTTTGGTGACACTTTAATGACTTATTTAATTTTGCAAAAATTAGACCCTGCTACAAAATTATGGTGGGAACGTCAGTTAAAATCTAATGAAATTCCAAAACTTACGACTTTAATTGAATTCCTAAAAAACTATGCAAGAACACTTCAAAATAGCAAATCAACAAGTAATAAGGTACCTAAATCTGTGTTTCAAAATAAGAATAATGTTCTGGTTGCTACTTTGGGTTGTGGTTATTGTAAAGAAGATCATAGTTTAGCCAAATGTTCGAAATTTCTAAATTTATCGGTTCAGCAAAGGATAGAATTTGTAAAATCTAATCGTTACTGTTTTAATTGTTTATCTAATATGCACTTGCTCAAAAAATGCAAGAGTTTAAATACATGTCAACATTGCTTTAAGAAGCATCACAGTATTTTGCACATTGTAAATAATTCAAAGAATAAAACTCAGTTAAACAGTATATCTCCGCCTACGCAATCTATCATTAAAAGAGATGAATTAACGAATCCTAAGGACGTTTCAGCCACAGTTTCTGCCTCTCATTATGATTCGAATGCAAAAGGTAATCAAACCAGTCACATTTTATTGTGTACTGCTTTAATAAAAGTTCAAAATTCTAAGCAATTTGTGAAGTGTAGATGTTTATGTGACAGTGGATCTCAGAGATCATTTATTTCAAGGGATTGTGTGAAGAAATTAGGATTACGAGTGAACGATAATTCCATTTCTGTATCATGTTTAGGAGAATTTAATACTATAAGCAATGGGGAAGTCGATTTAGTATTCACTTCTCATTTTAAAAGTGATATTCGTGTATCAACATCAGCGTTTGTACCGGACAAGGTGACAGATAACATTCCCTATGTATCTTTGCCATCAATCATCTTCGATAACTTCAGTGATTTACAATTAGCTGATCCATTACTTTACAAGTCACAACCAGTTGACATTTTATTTGGAGTAAATGTATTTCTGCATTTAATGACGGGAGAAATTGTCAAACGTGGTCCTGATCTACCATTTGCTCTAAATTCGAGGTTGGGATGGATAATTTCGGGTACTACAAATTTTGAATCTACAGATTTTGAGCCAGTATATGTAAATCATTTGAATACAAACACAGATGAGTTAGTAAATTCTTTCTGGGAGTTAGAAAAGTTTCCAAATGTACAACCTTCAACAAATGAAGAAAAACTTTGTGAAGAACATTTTAAAAACTCGCATTTTAGAGACACATCAGGTCGTTATTCAGTTGCATTACCATTCAAACATAATAGAGATATTCTAGGTGACTCCCGTGAAGTGGCGTACAGAAGATTTCAATACTTGGAGAAGAGGCTGTTATCTATGAAAGAAATTTACAACCAGTATATTCAGTTTATGAAAGAGTACTTTTCACTAGAACACGTAGAATTAGTGCCAGACACAGATTATGAATTAGAGAATAAACACTATTATATCCCACATCACTTCGTGTTGAAGGACTCTAGCTTAACAACAAAATTGAGAGTTGTTTTCGATGCGAGCGCTAAAACAACCACAGGTGTTTCTTTAAATGATACACTAATGATAGGCCCAAAAATACAAGATGACTTAATTTGTATTTTACTAAGATTTAGACTTCATAACATTGCAATAACCGCTGATATTAAAATGATGTACAGACAGATAAAGGTTCATGAAAAAGATAGAGATTTTCAGAGAATATTATGGAGAGATAGCCCATATAAGCAAATACAAGTTTGTCGTTTGAAAACAGTTACATATGGAACTGCAGCTGCTCCATATCTTGCAACTAAAGTTTTGAGTCAGTTAGCGATTGATGAAGGATTGAACTTTCCAAAGGCAAAGAATATAGTTTTAACCCATCAACGAGCCCGCCTCTCGGAACGAAATGCTTCGAAAACGGTCGCGTTGTCAGACAACAAACCCCTCCAAAAAAAATCGCTTTCGTTTTCTGAAATCTCTCTAAGATGGCCCAGCCTAAGGCAGTATGTTTGCTTCCCCTTAGTGTGATGGATAAGCCATAAAATTGCCTTCCCGCTATTGAATGCCAAGAAGTAGTTGTTCCGTTTAGTTTCGTCTCCCTCCTCTTTCTTTGTACTAGTAGCCTGTAGACTTGTTTCTTTTAACATGTGACTGCCGAATTTTCCGAAATCTTTTTAGAATTTTAGCTTCCAAGCTTGTGAACATTCAATTATTCGACATGTTTTATTGGGCAGTATTTTAAGAAAGATCATTATTTATTTTGTTACACAATGTTTTTACTATTTACTTATCTATTTTATTTAGTTTTAGTAAACCAATTTATTTTGGTAAACTAAATTTTAATCCATTCTTTTACCGACTCAGTTTTCATCACATTATAAGTCCATACATATTTACGATGAGAGTACAATATTTATCAGAAATTTTTGGAAAATTTCGCATATGCATTTATACTTTAGCGTTGAATTTTTTCCACAAGTTGTTCGTTTACTGTCGAGCTCATCTTCGTCTTTTCAGCGTGGAATTGGCAAGCATAATCTTCTTAATATGTTTCGGGATTTTATAGCAATTTCTAGAATTTTGGCGGTTTTCTACAAATATTTTGGTAAGTTTAGCTATTATACAGTTGCTACTAATGTAAAATTTAAAGCCAAAAATGTATTCCTTCGTTGATTTGAGAGATCGCATTTCGAATTTAAACGGAAGTTTAAATGAATTTGATACAATCTTACCACAGACTAGAATTATTTCTCGGTGTTGGATGGATTTTTCTCACTTTTCTGCATTTGATACATTAAATTCATAAAGCAGACACTCACAAATAGAATTTAAATAAATTTATTTAAATAAATTTCTATTTTCATTTAAAATTTGTCAGTATTAGCACCTCCCGCAGTTTTATGCAATCATAGGATTTTCCGAATTCTATTAGGTCGTTAACACAATTTCAAGGCATAATAGAAAAGTGATAATATGGAAAGACTATGTCTTGAGTACCAATAGCCAAGTATTTGTAATTAAATAAAATAATATTGAATACCAGCCGCTTTTTTATTTATTTTTAGTCATATAACAAAAGATAAACAAGAATACTATTACATCTAAGAATTATTTAGTAAATTATTTTGCTAATGTTTTATGAATGAGGAAACACGGTAAAAATGTTTTAATGATTGAATTCACCGTTAAAAATCAAACAAACCCCAAAATTCCTTTTTCCCATAACTTCGTAAAATGTTTTGATTAAAATCGTAATATGATTTGAATGAGTTTTCCAATTCTGTTTTGAGTGATATAAATATTATTAAATTAGGATATAAATATTAGGATATAAATTATTATTAGTAATAATTTTTGTATTATAACTTAGCAGAATATCGTTTATCGTTAAAAATTATATCTAAAAGAATTAAATTTTGAAAAAGAATAAAAAATATAATTAACTGTTCCATTTTCTCCTCTATGCATCTATTTATATAAAAAAGGAATCTGGCTAGGGAATTTACGACTTGTATATGAACTAAAAATTGGTATCTTGACAAAACTTGTCAGAGCATAAAAAGCTTACATTCTGTGATATTAGAGTATTAATCATACTTCTGTATCCGTAAATGCAGTTTATAATTACCAGCATAAGTATCATAATGGATTTTATTAAAACGACGAAAACTGAATGCACGATCCTAGCATTATCAAAGTACGGCTTTTTATCCCGTTAAGAATTGCTTGGTTCGTAACCAACACGAGTTTTATTTTTGAAATGTTATTCCAAATAAAACAGGAAGCGTTAAACTATATGCATTTTAAACAGTTTTACTTTTTTTTTGGAAGGGAACCTGACCTCCGCAGGCTAACTGACACTAAGGTCTCGAAAGACTATTTCTAGTCAATAGAGTTTTTCATTCTAGAAATACTCATTATCTAGAGCTATCTTTTTTTCTAGCCATTGTAAACTACAGATATAGTTGGAAAAAATTCTCATTTTACATAATTTTCGGATAATTACATTTTACGTTAAATAATTTTAGATTTTGATTAACGCAATCGATGAATATGGCAGAATAATAGTTTGTTGTAAACATTGTAAATTTCAAAGTTTTTTAAGTAAAGTTTTCAAGTAAACCAAACCAAAGATTATTAAATTAGTCTTATAATGTTTACTGTTTGGTTTTCAGTGTTCTGAATTTGCATTTTAAAAAACATAATTTAAATAATCTTTCTTTACGCTAGTCGCTTTTAAAATGTTTACCTATGTAAACACTTACTAATGTTTAATGTAGCAACTTTGTATGTACTTAACGAAAGACTTAGAAGAATTTATAAAGAAAACTAGTTCACATGGAAAAAACCACGAAATCTTCCCTACAGCCAACGTATTGACCAGAAACCAAAACCAGGTCAAAATACTTATGATCATCTCTTTTATCCACATAGCCATTGGTAAACTTTTCAAACTTATACTTGTTCTTATTGCAGTTATAAACAGAAATGTGAACACTCAGATACTGCCGCTTGCTAAAGTTAGTACAGTCTGCGGCTGATTCTATATCTGCCGAGGTGTTTTCGAAAAAAACTTGAAAGATAATAAATTATGTTACCTGCTGAGTCATCGAAATATTATATATTTCTTTATTGAAACTGAAAATTTTATAATTTTCTATAAAACTGCAATGGAATTATTGTATTGAGTAATCTTCAGTGTGATGTAATTAGTGTCCTAAATATAAAAGTATGCAAAACTCAAATTGGAAATTACAGCAAATCAGTCCCTAGAAATATGCTATGCCTGTATTAATCTAGTAGCAATCAATTATTCATGAACATTATAGTATGCATGCCATATAACAATTTGTCAGTAGTACAGGAAACAATTTCGATATGCGTGCCTTTTCTTTTAACATAGTTTTTCTCTCGTTACTTTTAAGATAAACATATAACTTGAAATAGTTTTTCTTCCTCCAGCTTTCACTTATTTATTTCTTAAAATATCTCCACTAAAATCAGAGTGATATTATTAACGATTTTTCTTTATTATATAATTATAAAATTTATCCTTTTATATAAATAATTGAAATGCTTAAATTTGATATTCTAATAAATATTTTATAGTAACTCTCTGAAAAATTTAACTTCTTTTAAAATGTATGAAAATGAATTAAATCGTGTATTTTTTCCAGTCTTAATGATAATAGAATTTTAGAATCATCAGTTATATATCCGTATTGATTATGAGAAATTATCTCATTCTTCTTTGAGCTGGAAATTGCTCAATGGAGCTTCTTCCAGCTAGAATTTGAACTCGGGGTGTAAGTGATAGTAGATCGGACTATCATTCGGAATGCCTGTGGTTCGTATTCCGCTGATAGGATAACGGTTTTTTCGTGTTTTTTTTTTTTCCCTCATAAAAACGCTATGTCTCTTCAATGGCACCCCAACGAAAACATGTCAGACGCTAATTCGTTAACACATGAATTATTCCGACAGTGCCTCGTGCTTCTTCTCTCTCGCCCTTTAAATGAAAACAAATAATATGGAATTATACCATTCTCACTATCTTGTTATAAATGGAAGTCCTTCCAGCTAGAATTTGGAAGACCTCCTTATTAGAAGCACAAAAAGGGCACTGCTGAATTTTCGCATTTCTTGCTTCGAAAAAAATCCAATGTATCTGCATGGTATCTTTCTATTTGTGCAGCATTCGAAATTATTCCGCTTTCGCAAATTTTTCAAATTTACTTTTTCTTGTATCGTTATTCCATTTGTCGTATATTGATAGGTGGACAATGCAGATTTCTGTCTATTTTCTTAAGTTTTCGTATCGGCAGGAAAATATACTGTCGCACTTAAAATTGGTTTTAATGCTGAAAATGATTTGATTGTTTGGTTCTATTTTTCCTTTTTCTTCCTTTAAAGATTTATTTTTCTTCCATATACT
The DNA here is from genome assembly GCF_044657685.1 of Stegodyphus dumicola. Taxonomy (NCBI): domain Eukaryota; kingdom Metazoa; phylum Arthropoda; class Arachnida; order Araneae; family Eresidae; genus Stegodyphus; species Stegodyphus dumicola. The sequence goes on along the minus strand of NC_140772.1, from coordinate 9,639,906 downwards.
TATTTATTTATTACATTTTAATCTAATAGTCTCCCAAAAACTAAAGCTATAAAAAAGTTCTTTGATTCCAAGATAAAAGAAACTTTCATTATGCTTTGAATTTCTTCAGCAATCTTTCACCAGTAGGATTTATTTTCTTCTTTCGCCTACTGATACTATGTGATTCTATATATGTAATATATCTGATTATGTATGTGTGTGAGTGTGTCTAAAGGTTTAATTGATATATATATGTCATTAATGATATATATATATATATATATATATATAATCAATGATATATATATATGCATTCATATTTTAGCATATGTATATATTATAATGCATATATATATAGATTGCATTTTATAATTTCATTACACAAAAATTTTATACCTTAGGGAGTATATCTTTTATAGTAGATTTTGGGAATGCTTGAATTTTGAGTGAAAAGGAAAGTCAAGATTTTTACTACTTTACCCCGTTCAGTGCTCTCTCTTTTACTGAGGAATTAACATCATAGGAGGGCTGTTTTTGCCCAAAGGTTCGGCCTTTGTGGGAACGGTTAGGGGAAACCGGAAAATCAAGAAATAATTTTTCATTCATGAATTGACATCTTCAAGAAGCATTGACTCTCAGTGAGTAAAAGACAAACATCTGGAAAGATGTATTTAAGCATAAAATGGTTTTCGATTCCAAATAACATTAATTTAGAGAAATTTTTGTGGATGCAATATATAATATTGAGATAAAAGTATAAAAGTAAGTAAAAGAGGGCGATGTAGGGTGATTTCATTGTTCGACTGTTCGATACACTATTCGACTATGTTAGAGAAAGGCCTCAAACATAGTACTGTCGGCCCTGTGTTTAGATTTGCTAAATTTACTAAAGCACACGATATCTATCTACCAAGATAAAGGTATTCTACATCCGACGAGCTTTCTAAGAAACACTTACACGCATTTAGTTTACATGTTGAGAAAAATCATAAAAATTACATGCAGTTGATCTATTTCGTCGCTGAAAATAGAAGCCAAGAAGAATCGATAGTGTTCTCTGGCTTCAGGCACCTAGATTTCTCACTTTGAATTTGGAACTAGAAATATAATTACAAATGTCTCTATTAGGGAAGATCAAATTCATTATTTTTTCACACATGTAAAATCTGGATAAATACGTTTTCTCGTTTATAAATTACAGAAGATTTTTCAATAATTCCTGATATTTTAAAGGAAACTTTTGATGTATTTGTTTCCTGTAACAGGTCTAAATAATCATTCATTAAAGCCACACTAATTTTAACGATCTAAAAATTAACAAATGAGTTGAACTCTTTCATAATTATAATAAAAACTTAATTTGGGTTTAAGATTACCTCAGAAGTGATTTTTTTTTATTTCTTAATTTATGCCTTACAATCCAACAGTTATTTCCCCTATTCAACTACGGTCATATTAGTGGCCGGTAAATACTGGTAGTTCGATTTACACCCTGACGAACGAATACGATGGCTGAAAGGTATTTTTCCATGTTTTTCCCTATATATAACATGAATATGAGACTTTTCTCGTTAAAAAGTCCTCTACGAAGGCATCTCTTTCCTTAAAAGCAGATAGTCCTCGTGTGTTTTGCTGTATTCAAGTAATCCTTACCTTCAAATTACGGCACCTGTCACACTAAATCAAGATTCAAGGTTTCTAAACAAGATTTTTAATTGGCCTGCGGTGGCCAAGCGCTAAAACCGCTGAGTACTGGTAATCCTACATAAGTTCAAATCCTGTTGAACACGCTTGTTCGGTGAAAGTTTTCTACGTTCAATGTGAAGGAAATCTAGTTTTCCTTAGAAAGTTCTCCCTGATAGTTTCCGTCCTCTTGCGCAGATGCCAATTCCATTAAATTTTCTGCATTAAACACAATTGTAATTCTTTCTTTTTAAAGAAATCTCAGGGGAAATAATTGTAAACATCAGATTCAGTGCGATTATGAATTATTATTTTAAAGTAGTTAACATTTTGAGTGGGAAAAGCATTTTTAATACGCTCATAAACAACCCCTCCTCTAAACTGGCATCAAACTGTGTCGATTTCTAAAACAATCTATATAAATACGTTTCCAAAAAATTCTGCTAAAATATAAAAAGTTGTATTTGTAGAGCATTTATTAGTTAGATTTGTGACTACCTACTGAACTTTTGGTTTTCTTAACCTATAAGGTATTTTCTCCCGCCTTCTTAGCATACCTTCGTGGTGTAATGGTCAGCACGCACGGCGTGTATTCGAGAGGTTGGTGGTTCGAGTGCCGGCGAAGGCATTGCTCCTATTTCACATGTCCTGCTTCGAAATAACCTAATGTTTCTATAGTGGCACCCAAACCAAAAAAGGTGGTGGATGATGATTCTCCGCCGCAAGAATTTGGCGATTCGGTCCCCTAATCCCCAGTCGCCCTTTAAAAGGGGGAGTATATACGGTATTTTCTCCCGCCCTTTTAGCATGCATTCGTGGTCTCAGTACGCTCGGCGCGCATTCGAGAAGTCCGTGGTTCGCGTCCCGGGTAAGGCATTGCTCATTTTTCATGTCTCTTGCTGTTAAAAAAAATGTAATGTCTCTAAAAACCTTCCATTCATCAGAATAGTAATAAAGTCATGAAGCATAGGGGTAGGGGGGAAAAAGGAATTTTAAAGAAAAGATTATTTTTACAAAATGACTCAAAATTTCTTGAGACAGTATAAGTAGTTATATAACTCAAATAATTAAATATTTGACCTCTTAATTTTACCAGTATTTCTGTATAGAAATAAAACATTATTAAATATCTTTAATGAGTATCATAGATAGTGGAGCACATCGAGTGAGCTTCACAATATTTTCAAAAGCAGCCACTTTGACAAATGAACAGAACTGTCGGGAATCGCTTATGAATGTCACTTACACGTTTCATAATGCCAAGAATGTTATAAAAGTAACGGTTATGCTATATCAACAACTTACCGATCTTTCCAAAGTGCTTAAAATAGAGCTGTTCCAAAAATTGTATTCGGTTCATTCACGGTGTTTAATCAAAAGCTCGTCGTCGATTTTTGAACTGCTTATCGATAAGCTATTGAATTCAGATTTTGTACAATTACGTTTACGGATGATAATAATTCGATTTAGAGTTTTTAAAATTTAATGTCGAAGAAATTTTTATGAATAAACTAAAAATTATTTCCATTTATGAATAAACTAAAAATCTTAAATTTTTAAGTTTGAATCATTTTACAGAGCGTAAAATAGCTTTTGAAATAAAATTTGCATGAAATTTGTAACCTAATTTCTGATTTGGTAGCGAATTTTGTTTTAAATTTATATATATTTTTCGATTATTTGAGGTAAAAGGATACTTGGAAGTAAATAAAGACTGAACCAAAAGTAATAATAATAATAATTTATCGCATAGATTAATGGTAATAAGAGATTACTTAATAGCATCTTTGCTAAATTCCTGTACAGTTTTATAAGAAGAATCATAGGCTCTTAAACTACGAAATCAAATAATTGAATCGCATTGTCAGATGAATAATATTTATAAATTTATCAAGACAGCCTCACGTTTTTATTATTCGTGATATAAATTAGTAGAAGAATTTTTTAAAGAGAATTATTTAATCTCGTATTCCCATTAAATTACACAATACATTATTTTTAAAACAAAGGGCGTTAGCCGAGAAGGTCTATTAACTTCATTTTTTCATTTTCCGTTGAAAACTATGTCAGTTCACTTTTCAAACTGTTGCTACCACATATTACAGCCCTGTATTATATTTATTGAAATTAAATAATGGTTTTGGTTTATTAGATTACGGCAGAGCACTCGAGGGCTATCTGCCTTGAAATTAAATAATGAATAATCTGCATAAATATATATATATGTTTCTCGCATTGTGATAAAACAACGGCACCTAGACCCATCCAATTTTGAATAACGTACATTTCCACCCGAATATGGGCATCTCAAAGCCGAGATTTGGAATTTGTTTTATTATATGTTTCCTATTTCGTAAAACTTCAATGAATTTTTTATTAAGAAACTCAACGATTTTAAAGCGAGCAAAGGCAACACTGTATGAAAATAATAATATAAAAAATTATCTTCAACGGGCGAGACTGTGTATCGGAAATTCTAAAGATATTCTCATTTAAAATTTATTTTGCGGTATTGATGTTTAACTGAAGTTTTATGGTTTAAGTGCGAAGAACATGATATTTAAAAATAAAGGTAACCCACAAACCGTTAAAAAACGCCCTCTGGGCGTAATGTAAAATCTGAAAGATTTGCATTTTCAGATTTTTATGTTTGCATTTATTACTTTTATTTTTCTCGTTTTAATTCATTAATGCTCTTATAGGTAAACGTTCATTTTGTAAAAAATTCTATTTTTTATTCAATAACTGCTCTAAAACGGAAATTTTTAAATCCCTTTATATATGCATCCACTTTGTAACTGGTAATAAATTTGTTTCTTTAGAGTCAGTGTAAGGCCTTTATCCCAAAACATCAAAGAGATTTCTCCCCACGCTAATGACAGCCATTACCCATTGTCGTCAGCATTGCATGGACCCTTGTCCCCTTAAGCATTGGGGGTTGGAAGACATACAAAAATACGGGCTAGTCCTTTTTGGCGTGTTTTTTCGATAGTACAAAAACACGGGACTGTCCGTTTTCGAGGGTACATTTAAACTAACAATAATCCGTAAGGAACCGTTAAGAGACCTGCATTAAAGAACGAGAAAATCCGGGTGAAGCCGTTAATGGGTTAAAATTCGCACACATTCTATAAGTCAAAATCTTCGACATGTGCATGGCACAAACTGGGGTTTAAATCGCCATATCACCAAATTACTATATCGTACAGTAATAACCAAAATGATTACCTACGGCTCTGCCATCTGGGCATTCCCTATAACCACAAGAAAAAAAAATTCTTACCTCAACACAACGACAATTTAATCTTAATATTTCCAGAGGCTTTCGAAATACCTCCAGTACTACTCTTAATATCTTAGCTGGAACTATTCCACTCCATGTCGAATCCATTCAGGAAGCAATTGATTCTACAATATATGAAATTCGCCATAATATTACTTATAACAAAACCATATACATCACAGAGGATTACGAAATGTGCCCTGCTCCTTACAATAGACATCTCCTGCTGTATCACACACAAAAATAAAAACAGCAATAAACACTAAAACTAAAAACAATTCAATTGAAGTATTTAATTATAGAATCAAGTATTAATACTGACCGTCAATCTGCCATCTATGATATCTCTAACCCAGAAAATCAGACTTCTATTGTTTATGACATCAATAACCTCTCTAAAACAACAGACAATTTAAAAATTCATATATCATGGATAAGAGGCCATAGTAGAAATGCCGGTAACTTAACATTTGAGAAACTTACAAAGAAGCTGTTCCTAATCAAGAAAGCAGTTTTCTATATACGAAATTTCCCAAATCTTATCTTCGACTGCCCATAAAAGAACAAATTACCCAAATATGCCAAGAACAATGGAATAACGCATCTACAGGTCGATGAAATTACTAGTTCTACCCCTATTGCAATACTGACACCAAGAGTACATAATCCTTTTTAACATGTAATAGTACTGGCCATGGGCCATATCGTGTTTATTTTCATCAAAGAAACTTAATAGACACTGACTTCTGTATATGCTGCTAGAAAGGAGACAGTGATCACTATCTTTTCTCATCTCCTCTCAAGAAAACGTTTCATATTCGCGCACCCAGAAATATTGATATATAATTCAAAAGAACGATCAGCAAACTTCAACATCTTCATTCTAATATGAAACAAATTCACCAAAACGTAACACAATTGGATTAAATCTATGCAGAGTAACCCCATCTACAACAGACGAAATATAACAAAATATTTAATTTTCACCTTTGTAGAATTTTAAGATAATTATCGATCTTTGTCACAAATACTTATTTGTACTGATCGTAATAAAAAAAGCCTTGCAAAATCCATAATAAACAGAATGAAATATAAGAATTGAGTCGTCAGAGTAAATTAGAACTGAAAAGGTGAGTCATGATATTAATTTGCTGTGTCATGACAAAAATGAGCTATGAATACTGTATGAGTCATGTAAAATATATGAACTTAAACGAGAAACTTTTTATGATCTCTGTAATCATGAACACTTTAGTCACTTATGAACTCTGCCTAATGAATACTGAAAACTATTTGTGATCATGAACTCTAAAATAAAATTTTATTCTCTTCTACATGTTATACTTCTATTTTATTAATTTTATTATATGATATATCATATATTATCCTATACTTTAGCACTTTATTCAAAATTATAATTTTATTATATGATATATTATGTACTATTCTATACTTTATGTATTAAGCTATATTTTATTTCCCATATTTTAAGTATTATTCAGTATTTGTCATGATATATTCGGTTTTAGCATTTTATTCTAAATTTGGAAAATTCAAAATTTTGTTATAATGGCACATTATGTGTTATTGTATACTTGATGTATTATTCTACATATATTTTTCTTCTATTTTAAGAATTATTCCAAATTTGCCATATGATATCTTTACATATAATAAAAGAAAGAGTATGTCTGTGTGTTGTGTGTGTTTCTTTCGTTCGCGCTGCGCGTAAGCTAATAGACACAGGGCTACAAAATTTGCTACATGAGGTGTATCTAGACAAGGGCCAGTGCACCTCGAAGCGATTTTTTCGAAATTCGAATTCGAATTTTTTTTTATTTTATGTTTTGTGACGAAACCGCGTCATTTTGAGACATAATGGGCTATAGGAAAGCGAGATTTTACTCTACACACTCCATTTTCAAATCGTCATGAAACGTAAGCACTTAGATATTTTACGAACTTAAAATAAATTTCTTGTTTCAATAAATCGATTAAATACGAATTTATTTAACAAATGGAGCTTAACACATTTTCAACGGGATATTTTCTAAAAAAGTTTATTTTTAAAAATGTACAGTTTATTTTTCTTTGATTTTTGGACACGTTGAACATTCATCCTTGCGACTGCTTTTACAAAAAAATTTTGGAAAACTGATAATATTTTGCACTTTTAAAAATATGTTTAAATGAAGCTTCCGAGTACACTTCGAACATCTCACATCTTTAAAAATGTGATTTTGGCAACAATTTTCCTGTCTTATTGTTGTTGATATATTTTTGATGAAATCGCATCATTTTGAATAGTTTCATTCTTTTAGAAATAAGGGTTTGGCAACAATTTTTCATCGTATTTCTTATGTCACTGTTTTTAAGAAATCGGCATATTTCATTGTCATGTATATATATATATATATATAATACATTTTTATTGATTTTTTTGATAAAGTTGTTCTGTAGAGTAAAATTTTGCGCGGAATTTTATGTTTTTTGAGTTATTTTCATGTTAATTTTTGCTTATTTCACTGTTTGTAAAATACTGAAAAGTTTTGCATATTTTTTTTTCTTCAACGGAAAGTTGGTTAATTTTTTATTATGATAATAATTATTTGCATTAAGGGTGTAGGGTTTATATTTATTTTAAGTTTAAACTATCTTTCCTGTCAAGGCTTACTTTCCCCTGGAATTGCCAATGCCAGAGTATGTAAATTTTAGTAGAACGCGCAAAGGATTCAAATTGTCAGCGGAAGTAATCTGAGTTAAATAGAAGGGAAACGAGTTCGAAGGTGTGCTTTCTTGCTTCACGAGCGTGGAGGTGGCTAGTTAGAAATTGAAGAACCACGCGTTTCGGCCTGTGTGCTTGCCTCGCCAGATTGTTAATTTTTCAACGTAATATTCAGAAGTTTGCTGAATTATCAGCGGTATCTTAGAACGCGGTGAGGTTAGTTACGTTTAGAGAGCCTCGTAGTTAGTCACTTCTTATTATTCTTTTTTAAGTTTCTTATTTTTATTTTACCGCCGGGTCGGCGTAGTTTGTGAGCGTCAAGAGCACGCATTTGTAATTTCTAAAGTTGAATAAAAAGGGATTTAAACCCTTCTCAAGACTACTACTTTCTACTTTCCAGTTGTTAGCAGTCACCACTATTGTTGCGTGCAGGTTGGAAGCGCGCAACATAACATTAGGGCCTTAACACTTGTCGAACTGAAATGGCCGAAAATTGGATGGAAGTTGCTGGAGAACAACAAGAAATGGCAAGCCAATTGGAAGAATTTGGATACCTGGTCCAGACGATGACAGCGTCAATCAAGCCAAACGTCAATTTCGAAGGAAAAAATTCGGTGGCGATATTTCTAGAATGCCTCGACAACCACTTCCAGCTCTACCCTGTGCCTGAAAGACAAAAAGTTGCCATCACCACATCTGCACTAAGAGGACAGGCCGCGCTATGGTGGAAGAATATAGGCAAATTTTTATTAGGGGAATTCGGAGGCCAGATTCAAAAATAAAAGCAATCAAGAATTTTCCACCTCCCAACACCGCCAAGAAAATTTCTTCTTTCCTTGGGTTATGTTCTTATTATCGGCCATTCATAAAAGATATTGCTAATATTGTTGAACCCTTGTTAGTAATTAAAAGAAAGAAAAGTAAATTCATGTGGACAGCAGAAGCAAATACCGCATTCAAAAGGTTAAAAGAAGCGCTTATCAATGCCCCTGTTTTGAAATTCCCGGAGGGGGACGAAAACCTGGCAATTGCAGCAGATGCGTCGGACTATGCTGTGGGTGCGGTGCTTATGCAAAATGGCCATCCTTTGGCAATTTTTGACATTTGAAATTTGGCATTTGAAAATTTCAAAAAATCGTTATTAAAGGCCTTCCCCATAGTGAAAGATCGAGCAAGGCTAGAAGCCGAACTGTATAGTTTTTATCAACGGAATATAGAAGAGTTGACGGACTTTATTCTGCGAAAAATTAAGCTGACGGATATGCTGTATGGGAAGAAACCCGACGCGGAGATTATATAAATAATCTTACCAAGATTGTTACCTGCTGTTCAAGACTACTTCGAAATTAGAAACCCAAGCACATTGCAGGAGCTCTTCGAATTAGCGGTCAAGTTCCAAAATCGCAGAATAGCGGAAAAAGTTAGAGGGGTATCGTATTCTCAAAGTATCCGAAGGCAATCTTCAAATGAGCAGACCAGAAATGCAAACCGCTCTTATGGGGGAAAGAGCTATCAAGCAAGGTCATCGAAGCTCGAAGGTCAAGGCCCAAAAAGGAAATTTGAAAACAACCGTCCGCGTACCCAGAAGGCAGAAGTTGAAAGAAAAGCTTTAAACGAGTAAAGGGGCCTGTGAAAGCGAGGGTCCAGACCCCGGAAGTTTTGAAAAAACCCTCAGGAAGACACTTAAATACGGTCATCGTATAGAACTCACAGTTACCAATTATACAAGTCCTGGTTGGCGATGTACCAGTAGAAGCCCTCATCGATACAGGAGCAGAAGGTAATTTTATGAGTGATATTTTTTTTAAGAACTTTAATAGGTTTCGATTATTTAAAAATAAAAACACAGAAATCATAGCAGCGCAAGGACAAACTTGTCATTGTATTGGAAAACTATCTTTAAAAATTCAAGTTCAAAACGAAAGCCTTAAAGTATTAATTTTTGTAGTAAAAAATTAATAATTAATCCACTTATTTTAGGTATGGAGTTTTTAAAAGCCGCAAAGGCCAAACTGAATTTTCAGGAAAGTTCTATCGTGCTGGAGATGGATCGGAGGGTGGTGGAACCAGTGGAACAACCGCAAGTTGTCCTTAGCCATTTGAATGACCATGAAAGTCAAGCCATCCAGCAAGTGGTGAGTACTTTTTCAAACTTGTTTTCAGAACGGCCTGGTAGCTGTCAAATAGTTACGCATGAGATACAGTTAACTGCCGACAAACCCTGTAGGACTAAACCTTACCGCTATGATAAACAAAAAGACCAAATCATAGAAGAACATATTCAGGAAATGTTAAAGAACAAAATAATAACGCCCATAAATAGTGAGTACGCGAGTCCAGTCGTACTATGTAAGAAAAAGAACGAGTTTCCTCCTTCGGATAAAAGGGCTTGGAGGTTTGCTATCGATTACAGAAAACTTAATAGTATTACTAAATTCCCAGTTTACCCTTTGCCGGTTCTAGAGGAAATTATTAGAAAGATTAAATCTACAAGATACATGACTACTTTGGACTTAACGTCTGGCAACTATCAAATAGCTATGAGACCCGAAGACATACATAAAACCGCCTTTATAACAAAATCGGGCACTTATGCATTTTTACGTATGTCCTTTGGGTTGTGTAGGGCCCCATCAACATTCCAGAGAGCTATCGACATTGTTCTAAAGCTTTTCCTAGGAAAATCGCTATTAATCTATCTAGATGATATAATTATAAAGAGTAGTATCTTGGAACAACATATTAAAGATCTAGAAGAAGTTTTTAAATTATTAAAAGAGGCCGGTCTTACAATTAACGCCTTAAAATACAAGTTCGCAACTAAAGACTTAAATATCTGGGTTATAAAATTTCGTAAAAGAGTATAGAAACTCAAGATTCAAAAATAAAAGCAATCAAGAATTTCCCACCTCCCAACACCGCCAAGAAAATTTCTTATTTCCTTGGGTTATGTTCTTATTATCGGCCATTCATAAAAGATTTTGCTAATATTGTTGAACACTTGTTAGTAATTAAAAGAAAGAAAAGTAAATTCATGTGGACAGCAGAAGCAAATACCGCATTCGAAAGGTTAAAAGAAGCGCTTATCAATGCCCCTGTTTTGAAATTCCCGGAGGGGGACGAAAACCTGGAAATTGCAGCAGATGCGTCGGACTATGCTGTGGGTGCGGTTCTTATGCAAAATGGCCATCCTTTGGCAATTTTTAGTAAAACGTTGAATCATACACAAAGGAATTATACAGCTACAGAGAGAGAAACATTAGCCGTATTAATGGCTGTACACAAATTTCGAGTTTATTTCGGCAAAGCGCCAGTAACAGTCTTTTCGAATCATGCGGCTGTTGGTAGACTTTACTCGGGGAAAAACCTAACGCCCAGGTTAATAAGATGGGCTTTAAAACTCCAAGAATATAATCTCATAATCAAATATAAACCGGGTAAGGAAAACAATGTAGCTGACGCACTTTCTCGCATATAACTGGACAATGAAGGCAATGAACTTAAATGCGCTGTGTTGACTTCAAAAATTTTAGATTCTAGAGATACAATTATTGCTGAATTGAAAGCTGATCCTGAATTTGGAAGTATCTATGCGTATTTGAAAGACCCCGAAAGCTTTGAACACACAGATATCGATGAGATAAGAAATAGAGCAGAAAAGTATGAAATAATAGATAATTTATTATTTTATACGAAAACAACAAACGAAAATCTGGAATACAAACCAGTCATCCCAGCCTCGCTTCGTATAAGCATTTTGATAGAATTACACGACGCGAAAACAGCGGGTCATTTAGGGGTCAGAAAGGCTTTAAAAAGGGTACGCGAAGCGGTATATTTCCCGCAAATATACAAAATAGTAACTGCGTATGTCAGGTCCTGCAATAAATGTCAGTTAATAAATGATATTAATTACAGCCCGGCCGGTACATTCGCGCTACATTTCCGAATGAAATTTTAGGCAAAGATCTTCTTGGTCCTTTCCCCCAGAGTGAGTTAAATAAAAATCGTTTTCTTTTAGTAATTGTAGATAATTTTTCAAAATGGCCAGAAATTCTTCCACTTACACGCGCGTCAGCCAAAACAGTCGCAGATGCATTCTTACACAGATACATTACACGGATACATAAATACGGTGCACCGAAAAAAGTACATAGCGATAACGGTAAACAATTCGTTAGCCAAATATTTGAAAACATATGCACTGGACTTGGCATACGCCATATCAAAATGGTTCCGTATAGACCACAGGCAAACATAGCAGAAGGAGTTAATAAAAACATTGTAAAAATAATTCCAAGTTATGTTAGCACACATCACAAGCGCTGGGATGGCTACATAAATATGTTAGCTTATGCTTTAAGAACGGCAAATCACGATACTACGGGAAAACCCCAGCAGAATTATTTTTAGGACGAAAGTTAATTACGCCATTAGATAAATTATTCTTTGTGCAACAAAGAGACCAAGAATTTAAACAGAAAGATGTGCAAACACTTATTGACCAGGCGGTTAAAAGATCGGATACGGCAAGAAATAGGCAAAAGTTATACTATGATAGAAAACGCCGTGAAGCAGATTTTAAAGTTGGAGATAAAGTGTTGAAGCGGAAATTTTCTTTATCAAGTGCCCCAGACAATTTTACTGCAAAGTTAGCTCCAATATTTGAAGGCCCTATGTAATTCAGGAAATCAAGGGAGTCGTATTGTACCTTAAGAACGAGAGAGGGGAAATCTGTAAAGCAAGTCCCGACCAGGTGAAAAATATTATAATCAAAATGATTTTGAAATCCTTGAAAGTTTCTTGCAGGACTCAAGCGCAAAAGAAGTAGAAGGTCCAGAAATAACGTCACCCGTTCCACAACCCAAGAAGCAGAGAACAAGAAGAGAAACCTAGCCGTTCTATAAGTCATGCGACGGTACCGAAAAGAAGAAATGAAAACGTCAGACTCCAGCATTTAAGAAATACAAGAAAGCAAAGCCGCCGCGTAAAGACACTTTGGTAAAGAGGAAAACACCACTTACAACTTATCGCAGTAGAAATTCTACATCGAGGAGAACGCTTCCAGGGCCAGAGAGTCAGGTGCAAACAAGGCCGCCGTTCCCGAGAACGAAAAGACAGCAGGAGGAACGAAAAGACCACCACCAACAGAAGAAATCCAAGCACGATTCCAGACCGGAGGACGTCAAAACCAGCCGTCCAGGGGCAAAACGGAAAAGACAGCAACCCGACGACTACCACTCCAAGAGGCCAGCATGCAGAGGGCGAAAAAGAAGAAGCAACGTGGACGACACTCGAAGGACCCTAAGGAGACGACTGACGTCGATGAAATCTATAACATGGGAGCAGTTCTGCCAGAAGAGGATGTCGGAGTTACAATCATCGAAAACTCAAAGATAAGTTAAAATCTTCTATAAAATTTTTTTTTGTTCCGAAATGTTATGCGTAAATACAAAGTTCTATGTTTTGACGGAAGTCAATGTGTCTCGGTTGAGATTTAGTTTTATTTTACTTTATTTAGCTAAGGCAAAAGTATTATTTTCTTTAAGTATAAAATCTAGGAACAAGCAGTTTCTGCTGGTCGAAAGACTAATTGTTTTATGTTAAAGCAAAAATTTGGCCGAAGATAAAAATAACTTCGTATTCTTTTATTAATAACAACTTTAGTTTCAGTGCCTCCAGCTTGGCGAAGAATGAGTAAAGTAAAAATTTATTTTTCACTTATTCATTTTATGGTAAATTGTAAAAATCATATGTATTAGAATTCTGTAAATATACGTAAATGCTTGAAAGTTATGTAAGAGTAGAATTTAGTCTAGAAGCATAAAATTTTAGATGCTAAAAGTAAATGCTCAAAAGCAATAATTCAAATTTAAGTATTAAACTGTAGATAAAATCATGCTTTAGAGCGAAAGCCTGCATGTCTAAAGATAAATGAGGGGGAATTTAGAATGAATGTGTTTTGTAGGGTTCTCCACCTACACTTGAATTTTAAGAATGTTAAAGTAGCTCATCGAGTTGTAGAATGTCGAGTAAGGTGTGTCTATTTGGTCGTTGAATTCTAACAAATCATTGTGGTTAGGAGAAGTGTTGCAATACTAAAACACGAATATTCCCGTTTGACACCACACATGGTGGAGAGCCAGGGTAAAGTTAAATTCATGTTTGAATACTTGAATGAATGTGAATTAAGCAGTAACTAAGGAAAATAAATCGTTCAAAAACAAAAACTTATTCAGTGTCAAGAAAGTGTAAATTATAATGTATTTAGAAAGATACTGATACTTATTCCTTCCAGATACTGGAAGGAAGAGAACAGATTGATTGCTGAAGTCCGGGAAAGCTTGCTGTAAGAAGAGAGAATTAAATAAGTATCTACAGAAATTTGTTCTACCTTTTGTGAGATAACAGGTTTTTTTTTATGTCAACGAGGCTCTTAAAATTTAGATCAGAATTGTGGAAACTTTCCAATAGGTCGTTTCTAGGACCTGCTTCCAAGTTTTCCAAATTCTGGCAGCGGCAAATGTAGGGTTTATATTTATTTTAACTAACATTTATTTTAAGTTTAAACTATCTTTCCTGTTAAGCCTTACTTTCCCCTGGAATTGCCAATGCCAGAGTATGTAAATTTTAGTAGAACGCGCAAAGGATTCAAATTGTCAGCGGAAGTAATCTGAGTGAAATAGAAGGGAAACGAGTTCGAAAGTGTGTTTCTTGCTGCACGAGCGTGGAGGTGGCTAGTTAGAAATTGAAGAACCACGCGTTTAGGCCTGTGTGCTTGCCTCGGCAGATTGTTAATTTTTCAACGTAATATTCAGAAGTTTGCTGAATTATCAGCGGTATCTTAGAACGCGGTGAGGTTAGTTACGTTTAGAGAGCCTCGTAGTTAGTCACTTGTTATTATTCTTTTTTTAGTTTTTTATTTTTATTTTACCGCCGGTTCGGCGTAGTTTGTGAGCGTCAAGAGCACGCATTTGTAATTTCTAAAGTTGAATAAAAAGGGATTTAAACCCTTCTCAAGAATTTGTCTACTTTCCAGTTCTTAGCAGTCACCACTATTGTTGCGTGCAGGTTGGAAGCGCGCAACATTACAAGGGATATCATTAATTATACTTTGCATTATCATTAATTATACTTTGCTTTCCAGAATTTTTTTGTTTTTTGTATTCTTTTGTGTTCTTTGTTGCTCATTTCACTGATTTTTAGATACTGAAAAGTTTTAAGTGAATTTTTTAGGAAACAAAGTTCTTAACCTCCTTTATACCATTTGAGTTCTTAAGATTTTTCTAAGGGAAGTTGGTTAATTTATTTATTAGGATCATTAATATTTGAATTAAGGGATATTGCTTATTTCATGGTAATTTTGTTATACGTAATAACTTTTTTTATGAAGTTGTTCTGCAGAGTAAAATTCTACGCTGTTTTCAAGTTTAAAGTTTGGTGTTTCTTTCAGCCGTTTTCCCGGTACATTTAAAAGCCAGACGAAGGCTGGCAGCTAAGCTGCTAGTATTCCGTACAAGCTTGATATAAAACTTGTTTTATTAGATTTCCCTCCTTTCCCAACAGCACAAAGTTTCGAGATCTGGACTCATCCATTGGGCTAATAATTGATTTAGCCACTACAATATTATATTATTACTACTTTCTAATGAACCTTTTTCTAGATTTCTTCATTTCTTCTATAACCCGTTCTCCCTTTTTGTCCTCCTCACTTAAAAACTAACTTCTAAATCTCTCTTTAAAGAACTACCAGTAGGATTCTTCCTCATCTGGCCTTCCCTCCGTGCTGTATTCGGTTAGTTATTGGGATGTATACCTGTGCAATCTTTAATGAAGCTCCAACACGTTTACCTGTACATGTCTGTACCTAAGTGAAACTGGTTCGTTTTGATGTTATACTAGCGAAACACCAAAAAAAAATCTTGATTTAAATGATGATGATTTAAATAATTTAGCTGGTATTTTAAGGATGAGGATTTATACTAACTGCTGATGATTTTTTATTTAAGTTATCGTGATTATATGTTATAGTGATGAAGAATGTGATTAAATGAGTATGATGGTAATAAAACTTTAGGTGATAGTACTTTGTATTCAGGTGATTTTATTATTTGACGACTTCAATGATGATGGTGTATATGATATATAGTTTCGATTGATTAGTATGGAATGATGATGTGATTTGTGTGATGGTGGTTTATTTTATTCTGACGATGGTGATAGAGATACGATGGTTTAAAATGATGATGTGTTTTGTGTGGTGAGGAATATTTAGATGATTTTGATGATGATATAGATTTGGCTAATGACGATTTTATAGCTGATATGATAGTGATTTATAGTTTAGAGGGTTTCGGCAGTGAAGACGATGGTTATTTATATTTAGATGCAGCGTCTAACAGTTTCTCCCACCTCAGACAAGATCTCAGTCTGTGTGCTTGTTTCCCTCGTTTTGGAAGCATCTTTGATAAGCTGGGTTGGCGCTTTTTGCTTTTTGTACATTTAGAAAACATTATCATATTTATTTTTATAACCATGGGTCCAAAGAAGAAGATGATGTCTATTGAATTACAGCGTGAAATCATAGAAAACCATGAGCAAGGTGTGCGAGTAATTGACTTGGCGATGATGTACGGTCGTAGCACATCAATGATATGTACTGTGCTTAAACAAAAGGAGTTGATAAAGGGTATAACGCCATCTAAGGCCGATAAAATAATGTCTAAACTCTGGACCTCTCTCCGTGAATAGATGGAGAAACTACTGATGGGGTGGGTGAGAGAGAAGCAGCTTCAAGGAGGAACCTTAACATAAAGCATCATATGTGAGAAGGCACGAGCAATTTACGGTTATTTGCTAAAGAAGATCCCACACACTTCTAAAAATGAGGAATCGGAAGACTTGTTTAAATCCAGTAGGGCTGGCTTGACATCTTTAGGAAAAGGACCGGCATTCACTCCGTCGTCAGACATGGTGAGGCAGCTGAGGTTTACATCAAAATGTTTTCCGAACTGATACTAGCCAAAGGATACATCCCCCCAGCAAGTCTTTAACTGTGACGAGACAGTACCTTTCTGGAAAAGGATGGCGAATAGAACTTACATAACGGCAGAGGAGAAGACGATGCCAGGTCACAAACCCATGAAGGATAGATTAACTCTAGTAATTTGCGCCAATGAGATTGGCGACTGTAAAATCAAGCCTCTGCTAGTATACCATTCGGAAAATCCCAGAGTCTTTAAGTCATATAAAATTTCAAAAGAAAATATGCCAGGTATGTGGAGGACAAATCCGAAGGCTTGGGTCACCAGGAAATTCTTTGTGAAGTGGATAAACCTGGTGTTTGGCCCTTCTGTTAAAAATACCCACAGAAAAACAACCTACCCATGCAACCCCTTCTCTTCCTCGACAATGCCCCTACTCACCCACCAAATCTCGAAGATGATTTACTCCAAGAGTTCAAGTTTATAAAAGTTCCCTACCTACCACCCAACACCACTCCTATCCTGCAGACCATGGATCAGCAGGTGATTTCTAATTTTAAGAAATTGTACACCAAGCACATTTTTTGGGGCTGCTTTGAGGTGACGGAGAACACAAACCTTACCCTTCGAGAGTTCTGGAAATGCCACTTTAAGATCGTCATATGCCTAAAAATTATTGATCAGGCCTGGCTGGGTGTTACAGCGAGGACCTTAACCTCTGCATGGAAGAAGCTGTGGCCTGAGGCTGTTGCTGAAAGGGCCTTCGAAGGATTGGAACCCAAAGTGGCATAGGTAGAGGAGCTTGTTTCTCTGGGAAAATCCATGAGTCTGGAGGTGGATGGGAGAGATGTGAACGAACTCGTCGAACAACAGTCTCGGGAGCTGACAACCGAGGAGTTACACGATCTGTATTTGCAGCAGTATACGTTGGGTTAACGAAAAATTAGTTTTGAAGAGGAGCCAGAGGTGCAGGAGGTTATCGCTACAAGAGATATAAAACAGGTCTTGGGAATGTGGGAGAAAGTTGTAGAGTTCGTGGATAAAAATCACCGCGAAAACGTTGCAACTAGTCGTGCATACTTGACACGGAGGAAGAAACAAACCTCCTTGGAAAGTTTTTTTAAATGATCTGCGGTTGGAAATAAGCAGATCATGACGAAAAAAGCGAAGACCAGTGACAAAAATTAAGCTCTTCCGTAGGCACTTCACTTTTTCTTTTAATTATGTTTTCATAGAATATGTATTTGTTATTTATAAATAAATGTTTCTTCTTGTTTTTGATTCTTACTTAAAAACACTTAAAAAACAACTGAGGTCGTGTTTTGGGATCTGGAACGGATTAATGGCATTTCGATTAATTTCAATGTGGAAAATTGCTTTGAGATACGAGCAATTTGACATACGAGTAAGGTTACGAAACGAATTAAACACGTATGTCGAGGTACCACTGTACGTAATTATATAATCGTTAGCAAGCAGATAGTAATAAATAATTTTAAAAGTCTGATGCAATCAATATATAAATTATGTTGACTAGTATAATTAATTTAGAATTATACGCCTATATACATATATAAGTCTGTGCATATATATGAAATCATAATTCTATTTAAACAAGTTAACAGTTAGAATTACTGAACAACCATGAAAGATTCCCCAAAAATGAAATATGGTGTAACAATGAACAACTAGTTTAGAAATTAAATTCTATTGTATATTGTTGTAAAAGCCATTGTAAGAGTGAAAATTCTTCATTCTGCCTTAATGCGATTTTTTGCGTTTAATGCGTTGTTTGGAGATTTTATGATCCCGAATTATATTGATGTGATATATTAATACTGCATTTGTAGACATACGTTTTCTGAGAAACGAGTCAAGGCGATTGATTTTTTGTAAAAATTTGGATTTATCCTTATTTTATTGACGTGCACCAGCACTGAATTGAGAATGGCTTGTGCTATGCTTCGATGGATGAAAAAGCGTTCGTAAGTAATGAATATTATGAAAGTTTCAGCATATTTAAATGAATAGTATTAAAAGTATATATTTATTAACATATATCAATAGTTTATGGTAAATTTTTCATTATAAATCTCATGATAGTTTCATTTCTCATTCTATTGCATTTCTATTGCGGTACATAAATTTTTTGGTATTCATATTGTAGATTGCATCAGTTTTGCTGCGCAATTTATTCCTCGGTATGTTACTTGTAGTGTTATTAGAAATTCCATTATTTTTGTATTTTTTCTGCAATTTTTAGTATCTTATTAAGAAATTTATGTTTTATTTCAAGATGTATATGAAGTTGGTTATATCAAATGTTAAATAAACGTTGTTATTCAGGCAATAGCGTTAGCTTTATCCAGATAGATAAATGCATTTCTTAAATACTCAAGATATAAAGACACACTCGGATAGTAGATTCACTGACTTTACGATTTTACGTTTTTACGAAATATACAAACATAGTGTTTAAAATGCTACATATCCCCATCCGAAAATATCTTTTTTTTTTCTCTTGCCCTTCAAATAAGAAATGTGTGTCTTCATTGTATAACCTCCTGGAACTTTAATTCTTCTTTTTTCGAGGACTATGGAGAAAATATTTCAGTATAGGCAGCTGTCAATATTCTAACATTACATTTTAAAAGCCATTAAAGTGTAGCCGAAACGCTCAGAAAGGCTTAATTCGCTTCGGATTTAGGAAATACATTTTGTAAGACTTCGCAAATATTCCTTCAATAAATTTAATGGAACAGACAAAAGAAATTACAGGGAACAAAAAATATAGGAGAAAACAGATATATCTTTTCGTAATTTATTTTGCTTTGTTTGATTTCTTTCATTCTTCCTGTATAAATAATTAAAACTTTAAGAATGCAACTGAAGAATGAGAATAAAATTTTCAATTGAAAACGAATGGTGGCAAAAATCCTAGTGCTCCTCCGCTGTACCACGAAATAGACCAGCAATATATTCCGAATTTGGAATAACGAGAAAAAATTTGAAACCTTTGCAGCCAGCGATGCAAAGAGATTGATCCGACAGGAAGATGACTTAAATGAGGAAACTCGGAGATAATTTAATGAGGTGTCAGGTTACCTCTACTGGGATAATAATAAGAAAAGATTAAAATACAAAATACGTAAGTAAATTATACAAAAATTGAAGAAATTTAATATATCTGGCATGCGTAAGAAATAGTAATTGATTCAAAAATGTAAATGAATCCAAAGCTTTCAAACTTATACTCGTTTAAATACAGATTTTGCTGATTCAGAAAGTACGTTACTTGTATATCTTCTAAAATGCTTTTTCCATCCTTTGTTTGTAGTTGTTTCATTTTTCATTTCAGTTTCATTTTTTCCTCCTATTTTGCAATTTTCGCCATTCTTTCCCTCTGCTTTTAAGCCACCTGTTTATTAGTACTATTATTTATATTACAACTTATGTAAAAATTAAGTAATAAAAAGTAAGGCACTAAAATTTTGCAACTTATTACGCTCTACGTGAGATTCATGGTGGTCGCTTATTGCATACAAATCATGCCAAATGCTTTAACTCTTTCGCATCGAGGGACGACCAAATCTGTTTTCAATTAAAATCGAAAACGCCCGTGTTTACGAATTTGTTTTGGAATAGTTTTCCTTTCCCCCTCCGGTTTCATCCATTGTGTGCAGTTTCACGTTAGGGCCGGTTTGCACCTGCGAACGTCGATAGCTTTCCGTTTTTCTCCTTTATTTGCTTCAAAAGAATGATTGACATGTCTTTTAACAACTCGCGAAACCAATGAGCCATGCATACTAACGTGGAGGGGAAAGAACTAGGTAGAAAATAAACGAGGCGTTGCGGCGGTTTGCTGTTGCCTGAATGGACGGGCGTTTCGGGCGACTTCGATGCGAAAGAGTTAATTTCTCTGCTTGGCTTTAGGTCCTAACAACGAAAACTAAAAATTCGCCCTTTGTAGAAAAACATTCTGTCAGGCAATGAATCTACGGTTAGATTTTTCCCTATGAAACTGAGCCAAAAGTGTTATATAGTATCTAAATATGGAAGTGTTGTACATGTTAAACGTGATCTTCGTTGCATTACTTTCACTCTTTTACTACTGAAATAAAGAGATACTGATTATTTTGTAGATTGGAAAACCCTCCTTGTGATCATGAAAAGGAGCAAAAACTGGAAAACGAGAAAGAACTAGAAAAGAAGCGAGAACAGGAAAAGATGCAAGAGCTGAAAAAGAATCAAGAGCTGAATAAAAAGGAAGAACAGGAAAAGAAGTAGAAACTGGAAAAGAAGCAAGAACTGAAAAACAAGAAAAAACTGGAATTGACACAAAAACGAGAAAAGAAGCAAGAACTGAAAAAGAAGCAAAAGCTGGAAAAGATACAAAAACGAGAAAAGAAGCAAGAACCGGAAAAGATACAAGAATTGGAAAACATACAAGAATTGGAAACTAAGCAAGAACTGAATAAGAATCAAGAGCAGGAAAAGAAGCAAAAACTTGAAAAGAAGCAAGAACTGAAAATGAAACAAGAGCAGAAAAAGAAGCAAAAACTGGAAAAGAAGGAAGAACTGAAAAACAAACAAAAACTGGAAAAGCAACAGAAACTAGAAAAGAAGCAAGAACTGAAAAAGAAGCAAACTCTGGAATGGACTCAAAAACTAGAAAAGAAAGAAGAACAAAAAATTCAGAAACAACTGGAAGAGATACAAAAACAAGTATACAAAGAAGAACTGAAAAGGCAGAAGAAACTGGAAAAAATGCAAAAACTAAAAAACAAAGAAGAACTGAAAAAGAAGAAGAAACTGGAAAAAATGCAAAAAATAAAAGACAAAGAAGAACTGAAAAAGAAGAAGAAACTGGAAAAAATGCAAATACAGGAAACGAAGCAAGAGCCGGAAAAGATGCCAGAACTGGAAAATATAGACAAGTCAGAAAAGACGCAATACCTGGAAAAGAAGCAAAAAACGGAAAAGAATACAAATCTGAAAAACAAGCTGGAACCGGAAAAGAACTGTCAAACCCGAAAAGGAAACCGGATGAACTGCGAAAAGAGCCAGAACTGGATAACGACTGTAGAACGATTGATTTAATGACCAAACGAAGCAAGAACCGGAAAAGAAAAATAGAACAAATAAATCATATGCCACTGCAAATAATAGCACTGCAAACATTAAATATCAACGTCAAAAAAGTAAACACCCTTCTTCGAGGGGGCCTTGCAATACACTGTCATAATCCAGAAGATATAGAAAAAAATCAGTTATAACCTCATTGCCAAAACAGTTGCAGAAGATATAGTTAACATAAAATTTCCTGAAGCCAGAATACCAAAATGCACAATTCATAATATTCCAGAAAATTTCAACTCTGATGAACTGATTCAAATTATGGCCCAAGAAACATAATATTTCCGAGCTAAGACGTTTATTTAAACTGAATGATCAAAATAATAAATGGATCATAAAATGTCACGGTAAAACTTTTCAAAATTTTATGAGTAAAAAACAAATATATATTGGATGGCGCACCAATAAAATAACCGAGTTTACCGGTGTACGCAGATGTCAAATCTGCCAGGATTTCTCCCATAAGACAAACAAACCAAAATGCTCATTCTTCATCGGAAATTGTCATGTTTCTTGCGTTCTTCCCAAACTCCGTACTGCATAAACTGCTGGATTAACAATGAAATGTATGAAGCAAACTTTGAGTGTAAACATCCAGCTTTAGCTATTTCCTGGTCCACATATCAAACAGAAGTTAGACGAGTAAAATCCAATACATATTATCAACAATAATACAAGATCCTTCAGGCTATATATAGACCATTTCCATCAATAAAAAGAATAATAATGTCATCCGCTTTCTCAAAATAAATCTTCAAAGAGAGAAGACCGCCACCGACCAACTAAGTCAGTATCAAGTAGATTATCTGGCAGATTTTATTATAACACAAGAATCTTATTGCATCCCTGACAAAGTAGGAAGAATTCCAAATAACTGGACAATTATTCAACGTCATGCTTCAACCGGTGTTTTATCTCCTCGTATAGCTATATTCATTCCAAACAATAAATGGAATTCTACAATAAGGATTAATACTCGAGATATAATCACAATTTCAATCAATACTAATGCATCTCAGCTTCTTATTACTAGTATCTATATATCTCCGTCAAAAATCCAAATCAAACCTTATCCATACTAATTGAAATCTTACAACAATAATAATAGTCCGCATGTTATTAGTGGACACTTTAACTCCCATAGTACTTAATGGGGATACTTACAAACCGATCACAGAGTAGAATTCCTTGAAGAATTTTTAAATGCAAACAATCTCATTTTACATAATCATTTTACTGACCGACCTACCTTTGATAATACCTACAATAAAGATTGGACTGATCTTCTTATTTCTACAACACATCTTGATAATAAAATTAACAACAGATCAATACTAGATGAACACTGAATCTGATAACAAATATATCTCTTTTGATATAACTGAATATACGTCCTTTACTGCACTTACAAGATATAAAATCAATAATAACAAAGAAAAGAAATTTCAACAAAAGTTCAATTCAATTTCAAATGACTTTCTAAATTTTATTATTCTGTGTACAACAAAAACAGAACTTAATAATATTACCAAGGAACTTATCAGAAAGTTTCAAGATACCTAAGAAAGTAACTTCTTCAAAAGATCATCAATTCCCATTATAAAAATCAACTGGTGACGAAAGAACTCCGCAAAGAAACACACAAAACACGAGCATTACGAAGAAAACTCAAATCATCGCAAACTGATGAAGAACGACTCAACCTACTTCAAAAATACAAAAAACGAAAAGCCTCATATAAAAAGCAAATAATATCTGAAAAACGTTAAGCATGGTGCAACTATTGTTCAAACAACCAGGATACGTATGGCTCATTGTACAAAATTGAAACCAACAAAATCTTCCACCCATCGCAACTTACAGTCACTAATACGGGAAATAATGATAAAAATGTTACGAAGATCACTTTAGAAAACATCCTAGATATTATTCTATCAAACGAAAGCATATATGATGATTCAACTGAACAAAGATTAATTCGTTTTATTCTACTTCCACGAAAATGATATCCCATTTACATCCATGAAACTCAATCGAATTATTGAAAAACTCAATAACAAAAATGCTCCTGGACCAGATAGAATCTGCATTCAAATTATACATAAAAGCTCTTGGAGAAATTCTTGAACGTTGTATTATAGGAAGACTTGAATACCAATTTCAACATCAAAATTTCATCAAGGAAAATCAGTATGGATTTAGGCAGCAAAAATCTACCATTCATGCAACCAGTGCAGTCCTAAATCAAATCGATGTTAATAAAATCAATAACCTACACTCCGCAATAATCAGCTTAGATCTTGAATCAGCCTTTGATTCATTATGGCGGCCTTCAATTAAAGAAGCACTTAGAAATATTGAATGTAATTATAATATCTATCAAATAATCAATAATTTCCTTGATAATCGCCATAATCTCATTTTATATAATAATACTTTAATCAGAAGAAAACAAGTTCGTGGATGTTCACAAGGCGCATGTATGAGCGCAGAATTATGGAATATTACATTTAATAAAATTATAAAATTTGCCTGGCTTCCTTTTCCTAAAATTACTGCTTTCGCCGATGATGTCGCATTTGTTATCAGTGGAAGGTCCTACTTAATCCTTCGAAGAAATTGTCAAGAAATAATAGCCATATTCCAGCAAAAATGCAAGAAAATTAAACTTGAAATTTAATCCTTCAAATCTAGAATCATGACAAATAATAAACCTGGATAAAATCTTACTAAGCAACTTTCTGTTAAAATAAATGGCGAAAAATATCAAGCATACTAAATCAATCAAATACCTAGGAAATTATAATACATGAAAACAACATCTTATCGAATATCTCAAAGAATTTAAATTCGCACACATTCTATAAGTCAAAATCTTCGACATGTGCATGGCACAAACTGGGGTTTAAATCGCCATATCACCAAATTACTATATCGTACAGTAATAACCAAAATGATTACCTACGGCTCTGCCATCTGGGCATTCCCTATAACCACAAGAAAAAAAAATTCTTACCTCAACACAACGACAATTTAATCTTAATATTTCCAGAGGCTTTCGAAATACCTCCAGTACTACTCTTAATATCTTAGCTGGAACTATTTCACTCCATGTCGAATCCATTCAGGAAGCAATTGATTCTACAATATATGAACTTTGCCATAATATTACTTATAACAAAACCATATACATCACAGAGGATTACGAAATGTGCCCTGCTCCTTACAATAGACATCTCCTGCTGTATCACACACAAAAATAAAAACAGCAATAAACACTAAAACTAAAAAAAATTCAATTGAAGTATTTAATTATAGAATCAAATATTAATACTGACCGTCAATCTGCCATCTATGCTATCTCTAACCCAGAAAATCAGACTTCTATTGTTTATGACATCAATAACCTCTCTAAAACAACAGATAATTTAAAAATTCATATATCATGGATAAGAGGCCATAGTAGAAATGCCGGTAACTTAACATTTGACAAACTTACAAAGAAGCTGTTCCTAATCAAGAAAGCAATTTTCTATATACGAAATTTCTACAGGAAAAATCTACAGGTTCATTCTAATATGAAACAAATTCACCAAAACTTAACACAATTGGATTAAATCTATGCAGAGTAACCCCATCTACAACAGACGAAATATAACAAAATATTTAATTGTCACCTTTGTAGAATTTTAAGATAATTATCGATCTTTGTCACAAATACTTATTTGTACTGATCGTAATAAAAAAAGCCTTGCAAAATCCATAATAAACAGAATGAAATATAAGAATTGAGTCGTCAGAGTAAACTAGAACTGAAAAGGTGAGTCATGATGTTGATTTGCTGTGTCATGACAAAAATGAGCTATGAATATTGTATGAGTCATGTAAAATATATGAACTTAAACGAGAAACTTTTTATGATCTCTGTAGTCATGAACACTTTAGTCACTTATGAACTCTGCCTAATGAATACTGAAAACTATTTGTGATCATGAACTCTAAAATACAATTTTATTCTCTTCTACATGTTATACTTCTATTTTATTAATTTTATTATATGATATATCATATATTATCCTATACTTTAGCACTTTATTCAAAATTATAATTTTATTATATGATATATTATGTACTATTCTATACTTTATGTATTAAGCTATATTTTATTTCCCATATTTTAAGTATTATTCAGTATTTGTCATGATATATTCTGTTTTAGCATTTTATTCCAAATTTGGAAAATTCAAAATTTTTTTATAATGGTACATTATATGTTATTGATGTATTATTCTACATATATTTTTCTTCTATTTTAAGAATTATTCCAAATTTGCCATATGATATCTCTACATATAATAAAAGAAAGAGTCTGTCTGTGTGTTGTGTGTGTTTCTTTCGTTCGCGCTGCGCGTAAGCTAATAGACACAGGGCTACAAAATTTGCTACATGAGGTGTATCTAGACTAGGGCCAGTGCACCTCGAAGCGATTTTTTCGAAATTCGAATTCGAATTTTTTTTTATTTTATGTTTTGTGACGAAAAAATACTAAAAAAACCAATCGAAAAAACACCAAAAATCGCATGGAAAAAATACTAAAAAATTAATGAAAAAGCACCAAAAAACGCATGGAAGAAGTACTAAATAACCAATGGAAAAGAACACCAAAATTCGCATGGAAAAAATACAAAAATTCAATGGAAAAAATACCAAAAAACGCATGGAAAATATACTAAAAAAATAACGGAAAAAATACTAAGAATCCAATGAAAATACTCCAAAAAACGCATGTAAAAAATACTGAAAAACCAATCGAAAAGAACACCAAAAAACGCATAGAAAATATACTAAAAAACCAATCGAAAAGAACACCAAAAAACGCATGGAAAAGATAGTAAAATTTTAATGAAAAAGCAACAAAAAAAGCATGGAAGAAACACCAAAAAACTCATGGAAAAAACACCAAGAAACGCATGGAAAAATTACTAAAAATTAATTGAAAAAATACTAAAAAACTAATGGAAAAAACACCAAAAAACGCATGGAAAAAATACTAAAAATCCATTCAAAATACTCCAAAAACGCATAGAAAAATACTGAAAAACCAATGGAAAAAACACCAAAAACGCATGGAAAATATACTAAAAAACCAATCGAAAAGAACACCAAAAAACGCATGGAAAAGATACTAAAAATTTAATGAAAAAGCACCAAAAAAAGCATGGAATAAATACTAAATAACGAATGGAAAAAACACCAAAATACGCACGGAAATAATACTAAAAATTTAATGGAAAAAGTACTAAAAAAACCAAAGGAAAAAACACCAAAAAACGCATGGAAAAAATACTAAAAATCCAATGAAAATACTCTAAAAAAGCATGGAAAAAATATTGAAAACCGAATGGAAAAAACACAAAAATCGCATGGAAAAAATACTAAAAAACCAATCGAAAATAACACCAAAAATCGCATGGAAAAAATACTAAAACTTCAATGGAAAAAATACCAAAAAACGCATGGAAAATATACTAAAATATTAATGGATAAAGCAGCAAAAAACGCATGGAAAAAATACTAAAACCCGATGGAAAAAAGCACCAAAAACGCATGGAAAATAGCACCAAAAACGCATAGAAAAATACTAAAAAACCAATCGAAAAAACACCAAAAATCGCATGGAAAATACACCAAACACCGCATGGAAAAAATATTAAAAAATTAATGAAAATGCACCAAAAAACGCAACGAAAAAATTCTAAATAACCAATGGAAAAAAACACCAAAAAACGCATGGAAAAAATACTAAAAAACCAATGTAAAAAACCCCAAAATCGCATGGAAAAAATACTAAAAAAACAATCGAAAATAACACCAAAAATCGCATGGAAAGAAATACTAAAAATTCAATGGAAAAAATACCAAAAAACGCATGGAAAATATACTAAAATATTAATGGATAAAACAGCAAAGAACGCATGGAAAAAATACTAAAAACCAATCGAAAATAACAGCAAAATTCGCATGGAAAATATAGTAAAAATTCAACGGAAAACATACCATAAAACGCATGGAAAATATACTAAAATATTAATTGAAAACACAGCAAAAATCTTATGGAAAAAATACTTAAAAACCGATGGCAAAAAGTACGAAAACGGAAGGAAAAATACTAAAAAACCAATCGAAAAAACACCAAAAATCGCATGGAAAAAACACCAAAAAACGCATGGAAAAATTACTAAAAATTAATGAAAAAGCACCAAAAAACGCATGGAAGAAATACTAAAAGACCAATGGAAAAAACACCAAATAAACGCATGGAAAAAATACTAAAAAAATTAATGGAAAAATACAAAAAAACCAATGGAAAAAACACCAAAAACGCATGGAAAAATATTAAAAATCCAATGAAAATACTCCAAAAAACGCATGGAAAAAATACTGAAAAACCAATGGAAAAAACACCAAAAAAAGCATGGAAGATACACCAAAAAACTCATGGAAAAAATACTAAAAAATTAATGGAAGAAATACTAAAAAACCAATGGAAAAAACGCAGGGAAAAATACTAAAAAATTAATGGAAAAAACACCAAAAAAACGCATAGAAGAAATACGAAAAATCCAATGAAAATACTCCAAAAAACGCATGGAAACAATACTGAAAAACCAATGGAAAAAACACCAAAAAACGCATGGAAAAAATACTAAAAAAACAATCGAAAAGAACAATAAAAATCGCATGGAAAAAAATACTAAAAATTCAATGGAAAAAATACCAAAAAACGCATGGAAAATATACTAAAATATTAATGGAAAACACAGCAAAAAACGCATGGAAAAAATACTTAAAAACCGATGCAAAAAAAGCACCAAAAACGCATGGAAAAAATAGTAAAAATTCAATGGAAAAAATACCAAAAAACGCATGGAAAATTTACTAAAATATTAATAGAAAAACAGAAAAAACGCATGGAAAAAAAACTTAAAAACCAATGGAAAAAACACCAAAAAACGCATGGAAAAAATACTAAAAAACCAATCGAAAAGAACAAGAAAAAAAGCATGGAAAAAATACTAAAGAATTCATGAAAAAGCACCAAAAAACGCATGGAAGAAATACTAAATAACCAATGGAAAAGAACACCAAAAATCGCATGAAAATTATACTAAAAATTCCATGGAAAAAATACCAAAAAACGCATGGAAAGTATACTAAAATATTAATGGAAAAAACAGCAAAAAACGCATGGAAAAAATACTAAAAACCGATCGAAAAGAACACCAAAAATCGCATGGAAAAAATAGTAAAAATTCAATGGAAAAAATACCTAAAACGCATGGAAAATATACTAAAATATTAATGGAAAAAACAGCAAAAACGCATGGAAAAAATACTTAAAAACCGATGGAAAAAAGCACCAAAAACGCATTGAAAAAATACTAAAAAACCAATTGAAAAAACACCAAAAATCAGATGGAAGAAACACCAAAAAACGCATGGAAAAAATACTAAAAAATTAATGAAAAAGCACCAAAAAACGCATGGAAGAAATACTAAAAAACCAATGGAAAAAACACAAAAAAAACGCATGGAAAAAATACTAAAAAAATTAATGGTAAAATACGAAAAAACCAATGGAAAAAACACCAAAAAACGCATGGAAAAAATACTAAAAATCCAATGAAAATACTCCAATAAACGCATGGAAAAAATACTGAAAACAATGGAAAAACACCAAAAGAACCATTGAAAAAATACGAAAAATCCAATGAAAATACTCCAAAAAACGCATGGAAAATATACTGAAAAACCAATGGAAAAAACACCAAAAAACACATGGAAAAAATACTAAAAAACCAATCGAAAAGAACAATAAAAATCGCATAGAAAAAATACTAAAAATTCAATGCAAAAAATACCAAAAACGCATGGAAAATATACTAAAATATTAATGGAAAAAACAGCAAAAAAAGGCATGGAAAAAATACTAAAAACCAATCGAAAAAACACCAAAAATCGCATGGAAAAAATAGTAAAAATTCAATGGAAAAAATACAAAAAAACGCATGGAAAATATACTAAAATATTAATGGAAAACACAGCAAAAAACGCATGGAAAAAAACTTAAAAACCAATGGAAAAAACACCAAAAAACGCATGGAAAAAATACTAAAAAACCAACCGAAAAGAACACGAAAAAACGCATGGTAAAAATACTAAAAAATTAATGAAAAAGCACCAAAAAACGCATGGAAGAAATACTAAATAACCAATGGAAAAGAACACCAAAAATCGCATGGAAAATATACTAAAAATTCAATGGAAAAAACACCAAAAAAAGCATGGAAGATACACCAAAAAACTCATGGAAAAAACACCAAAAAACGCATGGAAGAAATACTAAAAACCAATCGAAAAAAACACCAAAAATCCCATGGAAAAAATAGTAAAAATTCAATGGAAAAAATACCAAAAACGCATGGAAAAATACTAAAAATCCAATGAAAATACTCCAAAAAACGCATGGAAAAAATACTGAAAACCCAATGGAAGAAACACCAAAAACGCATGGAAAACATACTAAAAAACCAATCGGAAAGAACACCAAAAAACGCAACTAAAAGATACTAAAAATTTAATGAAAAAGCACCAAAAAAAGCATGGAAGAAATACTAAATAACCAATTAAAAAAACACCAAAAAGCGCATGGAAAAAATACTAAAAAATTAATGGAAAAAGTACTAAAAAAACTAAAGGAAAAAACACCAAAAAACGCATGGAAAAAATACTAAATTCCAATGAAAATACTCCAAAAAAAGCATGGAAAAATATTGAAAAACGAATGGAAAGAACACCAAAATCGCATGGAAAAAATACTAAAAAACCAATCGATAATAACACAAAAATCGCATGGAAAAAATACTAAAAATTCAATGGAAAAAATACCAAAAATCGCATGGAAAATATACTAAAATATTAATGGATAAAACAACAAAAAACGCATGGAAAAAAATACTAAAAACCGATGGAAAAAAGCACCAAAAACGCATGGAAAAATACTAAAAAACCAATCGAAAAAACACCAAAAACCGCATGGAAAATACACCAAACACCGCATGGAAAAATATTAAAAAATTAATGAAAATGCACCAAAAAAACGCATGGAAAAAATTCTAAATAACCAATGGAAAAAACACCAAAAAATGCATGGAAAAGATACTAAAAAACCAATGGAAAAAACACCAAAAAACGAATGGAAAAAATACTAAAAATCCAATGAAAATACTCCAAAAAAAGCATGGAAAAAATATTGAAAAACAAATGGAAAAAACACCAAAATCGCATGGAAAGAAATACTAAAAATTCAATGGAAAAAATACCAAAAAACGCATTTAAAATATACTAAAAAAATAATGGAAAAAATACTTAAAAACCGATGGAAAAAAAGCACCAAAAACGCATGGAAAAAATAGTAAAAATTCAATGGAAAAAATACCAAAAAACGCATGGAAAATTTACTAAAATATTAATAGAAAAACAGAAAAAACGCATGGAAAAAAAACTTAAAAACCAATGGAAAAATCACCAAAAAACGCATGGAAAACATACTAAAAAACCAATCGAAAAGAACACGAAAAAAAGCATGGAAAAAATACTAAAAAATTAATGAAAAAGCACCAAAAAACGCATGGAAGAAATACTTAAAAACCGATGGAAAAAAGCACCAAAAACGCATTGAAAATATACTAAAAAACCAATTGAAAAAACACCAAAAATCGCATGGAAGAAACACCAAAAAACACATGGAAAATTTACTAAAATATTAATAGAAAAACAGCAAAGAACGCATGGAAAAAAAACTTAAAAACCAATGGAAAAAACACCAAAAAACGCATGGAAAAAATACTAAAAAACCAACCGAAAAGAACACGAAAAATCGCATGGTAAAAATACTAAAAAATTAATGAAAAAGCACCAAAAAACGCATGGAAGAAATACTAAATAACCAATGGAAAAGAACACCAAAAATCGCATGGAAAATATACTAAAATTTCAATGGAAAAAATACCAAAAAACGCATGGAAAATATACTAAAATATTAATGGAAAAAACAGCAAAAACGCATGGAAAAAATACTAAAAACCAATCGAAAAGAACACCAAAAATCCCATGGAAAAAATAGTAAAAATTCAATGGAAAAAATACCAAAAACGCATGGAAAAGTACTAAAAATCCAATGAAAATACTCCAAAAAACGCATGGAAAAAATACTGAAAACCCAATGGAAAAAACACCAAAAGCGCATGGAAAACATACTAAAAAACCAATCGAAAAGAACACCAAAAAACGCAAGGAAAGGATACTAAAAATTTAATGAAAAAGCACCAAAAAAAGCATGGAAGAAATACTAAATAACCAATTAAAAAAACACCAAAAAACGCATGGAAAAAATACTAAAAAATTAATGGAAAAAGTACTAAAAAAACTAAAGGAAAAAACACCAAAAAACGCATGGAAAAAATACTAAAAATCCAATGAAAATACTCCAAAAAAGCATGGAAAAAATATTGAAAAACGAATGGAAAGAACACCAAAATCGCATGGAAAAAATACTAAAAAACCAATCGAAAATAACACAAAAATCGCATGGAAAAATACTAAAAATTCAATGGAAAAAATACCAAAAATCGCATGGAAAGTATACTAAAATATTAATGGATAAAACTGCAAAAAACGCATGGAAAAAAATACTAAAAACCGATGGAAAAAAGCACCAAAAACGCATGGAAAAATACTAAAAAACCAATCGAAAAAACACCAAAAATCGCATGGAAAATACACCAAACACCGCATGGAAAAAATATTAAAAAATTAATGAAAATGCACCAAAAAACGCATGGAAAAAATTCTAAATAACCAATGGAAAAAACACCAAAAAACGAATGGAAAAAATACTAAAATTCCAATGAAAATACTCCAAAAAAAGCATGCAAAAAATATTGAAAAACGAATGGAAAAAGCACCAAAAAAACGCATGCAAGAAATACTAAATAACCAATGGAAAAGAACACCAAAAATCGCATAGAAAAAATACTAAAAATTCAATGGAAAAAATACAAAAAAACGCATGGAAAATATACTAAAATATAAATGGAAAAAACAGCAAAAACACATGGAAAAAATACTAAAAACCAATCGAAAAGAACACCAAAAATCGCATGGAAAAATAGTAAAAATTCAATGCAAAAAATACCAAAAAACGCATGGAAAATATACTAAAATATTAATGGAAAAACAGCAAAAAAAAACGTGGAAAAAATACTTAAAAACCGATGGAAAAAAGCACCAAAAACGCATGGAAAAAATACCAAAAAACCAATCGAAAATAACACCAAAAATCGCATGGAAAAATACTAAAAATTCAATGGAAAAAGTACCAAAAAACGCATGGAAAATATACTAAAATATTAATGGATAAAACAGCAAAAAACGCATGGAAAAGAAACTAAAAACCTATCGAAAAGAACAGCGAAATTCGCATGGAAAAAATAGTAAAAATTCAATGGAAAAAATACCATAAAACGCATGGAAAATATACTAAAATATTAATGGAAAACACAGCAAAAAACTTATGCAAAAAATACTTAAAAACCGATGGCAAAAAGTACGAAAACGCAAGGAAAAAATACTAAAAAACCAATCGAAAAACACCAAAAATCGCATGGAAAAAACACCAAAAAACGCATGGAAAAATTACTAAAAATTAATGAAAAAGCACCAAAAAACGCATGGAAGAAATACTAAAAGACCAATGGAAAAAACACCAAAAACGCATGGAAAAATACTAAAAATCCAACGAAAATACTCCAAAAAACGCATGGAAAAAATACTGAAAAACCAATGGAAAGAACACCAAAAACGCATGGAAAAAATACTAAAAAAAACAATCGAAAAAACACCAAAAATCGCATGGAAAAAATACTAAAAAATTAATGAAAAAGCACCACAAAACGCATGGAAGAAATACTAAATAACCAATGGAAAAGAACACCAAAATTCGCATGGAAAAAATACTAAAAATTCAATGGAAAAAATACCAAAAAACGCATGGAAAATATACTAAAAAAAATAATGGAAAAAATACTAAGAATCCAATGAAAATACTCCAAAAAACGCATGTATAAAATACTGAAAAACCAATCGAAAAGAACACCAAAAAACGCATAGAAAATATACTAAAAAACCAATCGAAAAGAACATCAAAAAACGCATGGAAAAGATACTAAAAATTTAATGAAAAAGCATCAAAAAAAGCATGGAAGAAACACCAAAAACTCATGGAAAAAACACCAAAAAACGCATGGAGAAATTACTAAAAATTTAATGAAATAGCACCAAAAAACGCATGGAAGAAATACTAAAAAACCAATGGAAAAAACACGAAAAATCGCATGGAAAATATACTAATAATTCAATGGAAAAAATACCAAAAATCGCATGGAAAATATACTAAAATAGTAATGGATAAAACTGCAAAAAACGCATGGAAAAAAATACTAAAAACCGATGGAAAAAAGCACCAAAAACGCATGGAAAAATACTAAAAAACCAATCGAAAAAACACCAAAAATCGCATGGAAAATACACCAAACACCGCATGGAAAAAATATTAAAAAATTAATGAAAATGCACCAAAAAACGCATGGAAAAAATTCTAAATAACCAATGGAAAAAACACCAAAAAATGCATGGAAAAAATACTAAAAAACCAATGGAAAAAACACCAAAAAACGAATGGAAAAAATACTAAAATTCCAATGAAAATACTCCAAAAAAAGCATGGAAAAAATATTGAAAAACGAATGGAAAAAGCACCAAAAAAACGCATGCAAGAAATACTAAATAACCAATGGAAAAGAACACCAAAAATCGCATGGAAAAAATACTAAAAATTCAATGGAAAAAATACGAAAAAACGCATGGAAAATATACTAAAATATAAATGGAAAAAACAGCAAAAACACATGGAAAAAATACTAAAAACCAATCGAAAAGAACACCAAAAATCGCATGGAAAAATAGTAAAAATTCAATGCAAAAAATACCAAAAAACGCATGGAAAATATACTAAAATATTAATGGAAAAACAGCAAAAAAAACGTGGAAAAAATACTTAAAAACCGATGGAAAAAAGCACCAAAAACGCATGGAAAAAATACCAAAAAACCAATCGAAAATAACACCAAAAATCGCATGGAAAAATACTAAAAATTCAATGAAAAAAATACCAAAAAACGCATGGAAAATATACTAAAATATTAATGGATAAAACAGCAAAAAACGCATGGAAAAGAAACTAAAAACCTATCGAAAAGAACAGCGAAATTCGCATGGAAAAAATAGTAAAAATTCAATGGAAAAAATACCATAAAACGCATGGAAAATATACTAAAATATTAATGGAAAACACAGCAAAAAACTTATGCAAAAAATACTTAAAAACCGATGGCAAAAAGTACGAAAACGCAAGGAAAAAATACTAAAAAACCAATCGAAAAACACCAAAAATCGCATGGAAAGAACACCAAAAAACGCATGGAAAAATTACTAAAAATTAATGAAAAAGCACCAAAAAACGCATGGAAGAAATACTAAAAGACCAATGGAAAAAACACCAAAAACGCATGGAAAAATACTAAAAATCCAACGAAAATACTCCAAAAAACGCATGGAAAAAATACTGAAAAACCAATGGAAAGAACACCAAAAACGCATGGAAAAAATACTAAAAAAAACAATCGAAAAAACACCAAAAATCGCATGGAAAAAATACTAAAAAATTAATGAAAAAGCACCACAAAACGCATGGAAGAAATACTAAATAACCAATGGAAAAGAACACCAAAATTCGCATGGAAAAAATACTAAAAATTCAATGGAAAAAATACCAAAATCATAAATGTCGGTTCACTTTTCAAACTGTTGCCATAAAAAGTTAGAGTCCTGCATTATATTTGAAGAAATTAAATAATGAAAATCTGCGTAAATGTATGTATATTTCTCACATTGTCATAAAATAACGGTTCATAGAGTCATCGAATTTTGAATAACGTAATCCTCCAACGAATATGAGCATGTGGAAGACCAAATTTGAAATTTGTTTTATGATCGATTTCCTATTTTTTAAAACTTTGACGAATTTTTGATTAACAAGCTCAAGGATTTCAAAGCGAGCAATGGCAACGTTGTGCAGAAAAAACATTTTTATCTCCAGCGCGTGAGTCTCTGTATCGGAAATTCTAAAGATATGCTCGTTTTAAAACTATTTTGCGATATTGCTGTTGCACTGGATCTTATGGTTTAAGTGCGAGGAACATGATATTTAATAAAGAAAGGTAACACACAAAATGTTAAAAAACGCCCCTTTGGACTTAATTTAAAATCTGAAACATTTCAGATTTTTTTTTTTTTAGGCCAAAGGGATTTGAATCCCGAAGGATTATTAGTTTCGTTTTGGCATTTTGCGTCGGACTCATAAATGTCGGTTCACTTTTCAAAGTGTTGCCACAAAAGGTTAGAGTCCTGCATTATATTTGAAGAAATTAAATAATTAAAAATCTGCATAAATGTATGTATATTTCTCGTATTGTGATAAAACAACGGTACATAGAGTCATCGAATTTTGAATAACGTAATCCTCCAACGAATATGAGCATGTGGAAAACCAAATTTGAAATTTGAAATTTGTTTTATGATCGATTTCCTATTTTTTAAAACTTTGACGAATTTTTGATTAACAAACTCAAGGATTTCAAAGCAAGCAATGGCAACGTTGTGCAGAAAAAACATTTTTATCTCCAGCGCGTGAGTCTCTGTATCGGAAATTCTAAAGATATGCTCGTTTTAAAACTATTTTGCGATATTGCTGTTGCACTGGATCTTATGGTTTAAGTGCGAGGAACATGATATTTAATAAAGAAAGGTAACACACATAATGTTAAATAACGCCCTTTTGGACGAAATTTAAAATCTGAAACATTTCAGATTTTTTTTTTTTTTTTAGTCCAAAGGGATTTGAATCCCGAAGGATTATTAGTTTCGTTTTGGCATTTTGCGTCGGACTCATAAATGTCGGTTCACTTTTCAAACTGTTGCCATAAAATGTTAGAGTCCTGCATTATATTTGAAGAAATTAAATAATGAAAATCTGCGTAAATGTATGTATATTTCTCACATTGTCATAAAATAACGGTACATAGAGTCATCGAATTTTGAATAACGTAATCCTCCAACGAATATGAGCATGTGGAAGACCAAATTTGAAATTTGTTTTATGATCGATTTCCTATTTTTTAAAACTTTGACGAATATTTCATTAACAAACTCAAGGATTTCAAAGCGAGCAATGGCAACGTTGTGCAGAAAAAACATTTTTATCTCCAGCGCGTGAGTCTCTGTATCGGAAATTCTAAAGATATGCTCGTTTTAAAATTATTTTGCGATATTGCTGTTGCACTGGATCTTATGGTTTAAGTGCGAGGAACATGATATTTAATAAAGAAAGGTAACACACAAAATGTTAATAAACGCCCCTTTGGACTTAATTTAAAATCTGAAACATTTCAGATTTTTTTTTTTTTTAGTCCAAAGGGATTTGAATCCCGAAGGATTATTAGTTTCGTTTTGGCATTTTGCGTCGGACTCATAAATGTCGGTTCACTTTTCAAACTGTTGCCATAAAATGTTAGAGTCCTGCATTATATTTGAAGAAATTAAATAATGAAAATCTGCGTAAATGTATGTATATTTCTCACATTGTCATAAAATAACGGTACATAGAGTCATCGAATTTTGAATAACGTAATCCTCCAACGAATATGAGCATGTGGAAGACCAAATTTGAAATTTGTTTTATGATCGATTTCCTATTTTTTAAAACTTTGACGAATTTTTGATTAACAAGCTCAAGGATTTCAAAGCGAGCAATGGCAACGTTGTGCAGAAAAAACATTTTTATCTCCAGCGCGTGAGTCTCTGTATCGGAAATTCTAAAGATATGCTCGTTTTAAAACTATTTTGCGATATTGCTGTTGCACTGGATCTTATGGTTTAAGTGCGTGGAACATGATATTTAATAAAGAAAGTAACATCCAAAATGTTAAAAAACGCCCCTTTGGACGTAATTTAAAATCTGAAACATTTCAGATTTTTTTTTTTTTTTTAGTCCAAAGGGATTTGAATCCCGAAGGATTATTAGTTTCGTTTTGGCATTTTGCGTCCGACTCATAAATGTCGGTTCACTTTTCAAACTGTTGCCATAACATGTTAGAGTCCTGCATTATATTTGAAGAAATTAAATAATGAAAAATCTGCATAAATGTATGTATATTTCTCGTATTGTGATAAAACAACGGTACATAGAGTCATCGAATTTTGAATAACGTAATCCTTCAACGAATATGACCATGTGGAAGACCAAATTTGAAATTTGAAATTTGTTTTATGATCGATTTCCTATTTTTTAAAGCTTTGACGAATTTTTGATTAACAAACTCAAGGATTTCAAAGCGAGCAATGGCAACGTTGTGCAGAAAAAACATTTTTATCTCCAGCGCGTGAGTCTCTGTATCGGAAATTCTAAAGATATGCTCGTTTTAAAACTATTTTGCGATATTGCTGTTGCACTGGATCTTATGGTTTAAGTGCGAGGAACATGATATTTAATAAAGAAAGGTAACACACAAAATGTTAAAAAACGCCCCTTTGGACGTAATTTAA
This sequence comes from Stegodyphus dumicola, assembly GCF_044657685.1. Classification (NCBI taxonomy): domain Eukaryota; kingdom Metazoa; phylum Arthropoda; class Arachnida; order Araneae; family Eresidae; genus Stegodyphus; species Stegodyphus dumicola. The sequence continues at coordinate 9,601,334 of NC_140772.1, read as the reverse complement.
AATCTGAAACATTTCAGATTTTTTTTTTTTTAGTCCAAAGGGATTTGCATCCCGAAGGATTATTAGTTTCGTTTTGGCATTTTGCGTCGGACTCATAAATGTCGGTTCACTTTTCAAACTGTTGCCATAAAATGTTAGAGTCCTGCATTATATTTGAAGAAATTAAATAATGAAAATCTGCGTAAATGTATGTATATTTCTCACATTGTCATAAAATAAGGGTCATAGAGTCATCGAATTTTGAATAACGTAATCCTCCAACGAATATGAGCATGTGGAAGACCAAATTTGAAATTTGTTTTATGATCGATTTCCTATTTTTTAAAACTTTGACGAATTTTTGATTAACAAGCTCAAGGATTTCAAAGCGAGCAATGGCAACGTTGTGCAGAAAAAACCTTTTTATCTCCAGCGCGTGAGTCTCTGTATCGGAAATTCTAAAGATATGCTCGTTTTAAAACTATTTTGCGATATTGCTGTTGCACTGGATCTTATGGTTTAAGTGCGTGGAACATGATATTTAATAAAGAAAGTAACATCCAAAATGTTAAAAAACGCCCCTTTGGACGTAATTTAAAATCTGAAACATTTAAGATTTTTTTTTTTTTTTTTTTTAGTCCAAAGAGATTTGAATCCCGAAGGATTATTAGTTTCGTTTTGGCATTTTGCGTCGGACTCATAAATGTCGGTTCACTTTTCAAACTGTTGCCATAAAATGTTAGAGTCCTGCACTATATTTGAAGAAATTAAATAATGAAAATCTGCGTAAATGTATGTATATTTCTCACATTGTCATAAAATAACGGTACATAGAGTCATCGAATTTTGAATAACGTAATCCTCCAACGAATATGAGCATGTGGAAGACCAAATTTGAAATTTGTTTTATGATCGATTTCCTATTTTTTAAAACTTTGACGAATTTTTGATTAACAAGCTCAAGGATTTCAAAGCGAGGAATGGCAACGTTGTGCAGAAAAAACCTTTTTATCTCCAGCGCGTGAGTCTCTGAATCGGAAATTCTAAAGATATGCTCGTTTTAAAACTATTTTGCGATATTGCTGTTGCACTGAATCTTATGTTTTAAGTGCGAGAAACATGATATTTAATAAAGAAAGTAACATACAAAATGTTAAAAAACGCCCCTTTGGACGTAATTTAAAATCTGAAACATTTCAAATTTTATTTTCTTTTTTAGTCCAAAGAGATTTGAATCCCGAAGGACTATTAGTTTCGTTTTGGCATTTTGCGTCGGACTGATAAATGTCGGTTCACTTTTCAAACTGTTGCCATAAAATGTTAGAGTTTCGCATTATATTTGAAGAAATTAAATAATGAAAAATCTGCATAAATGTATGTATATTTCTCGTATTGTGATAAAACAACGGTACATAGAGTCATCGAATTTTGAATAACGTAATCCTCCAACGAATATGAGCATGTGGAAGACCAAATTTGAAATTTGAAATTTGTTTCATGATCGATTTCCTATTTTTTAAAACTTTGACGAATTTTTGATTAACAAACTCAAGGATTTCAAAGCGAGCAATGGCAACGTTGTGCAGAAAAAACATTTTTATCTCCAGCGCGTGAGTCTCTGTATCGGAAATTCTAAAGATATGCTCGTTTTAAAACTATTTTGCGATATTGCTGTTGCACTGAATCTTATGTTTTAAGTGCGAGGAACATATTTAATAAAGAAAGTAACATACAAAATGTTAAAAAACGCCCCTTTGGACGTAATTTAAAATCTGAAACATTTCAGATTTTTTTTTTTTTTTTCAGTCCAAAGAGATTTGAATCCCGAAGGACTATCAGTTTCGTTTTGGCATTTTGCTTCGGACGGATAAATGTCGGTTCACTTTTCAAACTGTTGCCATAAAATGTTAGAGTTTCGCATTATATTTAAAGAAATTAAATAATGAAAAATCTGCATAAATGTATGTATATTTCTCGTATTGTGATAAAACAACGGTACATAGAGTCATCGAATTTTGAATAACGTAATCCTCCAACGAATATGAGCATGTGGAAGACCAAATTTGAAATTTGAAATTTGTTTCATGATCGATTTCCTATTTTTTAAAACTTTGACGAATTTTTGATTAACAAACTCAAGGATTTCAAAGCGAGCAATGGCAACGTTGTGCAGAAAAAACATTTTTATCTCCAGCGCGTGAGTCTCTGTATCGGAAATTCTAAAGATATGCTCGTTTTAAAACTATTTTGCGATATTGCTGTTGCACTGAATCTTATGTTTTAAGTGCGAGGAACATGATATTTAATAAAGAAAGTAACATACAAAATGTTAAAAAACGCCCCTTTGGACGTAATTTAAAATCTGAAACATTTCAGATTTTTTTTTTTTTTTTTTTAGTCCAAAGAGATTTGAATCCCGAAGGACTATTAGTTTCGTTTTGGCATTTTGCGTCGGACGGATAAATGTCGGTTCACTTTTCAAACTTTTGCCATAAAATGTTAGAGTTCTGCATTATATTTGAAGAAATTAAATAATGAAAAATCTGCATAAATGTATGTATATTTCTCGTATTGTGATAAAACAACGGTACATAAAATCATCGAATTTTGAATAACGTAATCCTCCAACGAATATGAGCATGCGGAAGACCAAATTTGAAATTTGAAATTTGTTTCATGATCGATTTCCTATTTTTTAAAACTTTGACGAAATTTTGATTAACAAACTCAAGGATTTCAAAGCGAGCAATGGCAACGTTGTGCAGAAAAAACATTTTTAACTCCAGCGCGTGAGTCTCTCTATCGGAAATTCTAAAGATATGCTCGTGTTAAAACTATTTTGCGATATTGCTGTTGCACTGAATCTTATGTTTTAAGTGCGAGGAACATGATATTTAATAAAGAAAGTAAAACATACAAAATGTTAAAAAACGCCCCTTTGGACGTAATTTAAAATCTGAAACATTTCAATTTTTTTTTTTTTTTTTAGTCCAAAGAGATTTGAATCCCGAAGGACTATTAGTTTCGTTTTGGCATTTTGCGTCGGACGGATAAATGTCGGTTCACTTTTCAAACTGTTGCCATAAAATGTTAGAGTTCTGCATTATATTTGAAGAAATTAAATAATGAAAAATCTGCATAAATGTATGTATATTTCTCGTATTGTGATAAAACAACGGTACATAGAGTCATCGAATTTTGAATAACGTAATCCTCCAACGAATATGAGCATGTGGAAGACCAAATTTGAAATTTGAAATTTGTTTCATGATCGATTACCTATTTTTTAAAACTTTGACGAAATTTTGATTAACAAACTCAAGGATTTCAAAGCGAGCAATGGCAACGTTGTGCAGAAAAAACATTTTTATCTCCAGCGCGTGAGTCTCTCTATCGGAAATTCTAAAGATATGCTCGTTTTAAAACTATTTTGCGATATTGCTGTTGCACTGAATCTTATGTTTTAAGTGCGAGGAACATGATATTTAATAAAGAAAATAACATACAAAATGTTAAAAAACGCCCCTTTGGACGTAATTTAAAATCTGAAACATTTCAGATTTTTTTTTTTTTTTAGTCCAAAGAGATTTGAATCCCGAAGGACTATTAGTTTCGTTTTGGCATTTTGTGTCGGACGGATAAATGTCGGTTCACTTTTCAAACTGTTGCCATAAAATGTTAGAGTTTCGCATTATATTTGAAGAAATTAAATAATGAAAAATCTGCATAAATGTATGTATATTTCTCGTATTGTGATAAAACAACGGTACATAGAGTCATCGAATTTTGAATAACGTAATCCTCCAACGAATATGAGCATGTGGAAGACCAAATTTGAAATTTGAAATTTGTTTCATGATCGATTTCCTATTTTTTAAAACTTTGACGAATTTTTGATTAACAAACTCAAGGATTTCAAAGCGAGCAATGGCAACGTTGTGCAGAAAAAACATTTTTATCTCCAGCGCGTGAGTCTCTGTATCGGAAATTCTAAAGATATGCTCGTTTTAAAACTATTTTGCGATATTGCTGTTGCACTGAATCTTATGTTTTAAGTGCGATTAACATATTTAATAAAGAAAGTAACATACAAAATGTTAAAAAACGCCCCTTTGGACGTAATTTAAAATCTGAAACATTTCAGATTTTTTTTTTTTTTTTCAGTCCAAAGAGATTTGAATCCCGAAGGACTATCAGTTTCGTTTTGGCATTTTGCGTCGGACGGATAAATGTCGGTTCACTTTTCAAACTGTTGCCATAAAATGTTAGAGTTTCGCATTATATTTAAAGAAATTAAATAATGAAAAATCTGCATAAATGTATGTATATTTCTCGTATTGTGATAAAACAACGGTACATAGAGTCATCGAATTTTGAATAACGTAATCCTCCAACGAATATGAGCATGTGGAAGACCAAATTTGAAATTTGAAATTTGTTTCATGATCGATTTCCTATTTTTTAAAACTTTGACGAATTTTTGATTAACAAACTCAAGGATTTCAAAGCGAGCAATGGCAACGTTGTGCAGAAAAAACATTTTTATCTCCAGCGCGTGAGTCTCCGTATCGGAAATTCTAAAGATATGCTCGTTTTAAAATTATTTTGCGATATTGCTGTTGCACTGGATCTTATGGTTTAAATGAGAGTAACATGATATTTAATAAAGAAAGGTAATATACAAAATGTTAAAAAACGCCCCTTTAGACATAATTTAAAATCTGAAACATTTCAGATTTTTTTTTTTTTTTTTTTTAGTCCAAAGGGATTTGAATCCCCAAGGATTATTAGTTTCGTTTTGGCATTTTGCGTCGGACTCATAAATGACGCTTCACTTTTCAAACTGTTCCCATAAAATGTTAGAGTCCTGCATTATATTTGAAGAAATTAAATAATGAATATCTGCGTAAATGTATGTATATTTCTCACATTGTCATAAAATAACGGTACATAGAATCTTCGAGTTTTGAATGACGTAATCCTCCAACGAATATGAGCATGTGGAACACCAAATTTGAAATTTGTTTTATGATCTATTTCCTATTTTTTAAAACTTTGACGAATTTTTGATTAACAAGCTCAAGGATTTCAAAGCGAGCAATGGCAACGTTGTGCAGAAAAAACATTTTTATCTCCAGCGCGTGAGTCTCTGTATCGGAAATTCTAAAGATACGCTCGTTTTAAAATTATTTTGCGATATTGCTGTTGCACTGGATCTTATGGTTTAAATGCGAGTAACATGATATTTAATAAAGAAAGGTAACACACAAAATGTTAAAAAACGCCCCTTTGGACGTAATTTAAAATCTGAAACATTTATGACTTTTTTTTTTTTTTTTTTTTTTTTTTTTTTTTTTTTTTTAGTCCAAAGGGATTTGAATCCCGAAGGACTATTAATTTCGATTTGGCATTTTCGGTCGGACGGATAAATGTCGGTTCACTTTTCAAACTGTTGCCATAAATTGTTAGAGTCCTGCATTATATTTGAAGAAATTAAATAATGAATATCTGCGTAAATGTATGTATATTTCTCACATTGTCATAAAATAACGGTACATAGAATCTTCGAGTTTTGAATGACGTAATCCTCCAACGAATATGAGCATGTGGAACACCAAATTTGAAATTTGTTTTATGATCTATTTCCTATTTTTTAAAACTTTGACGAATTTTTGATTAACAAGCTCAAGGATTTCAAAGCGAGCAATGGCAAAGTTGTGCAGAAAAAACCTTTTTATCTCCAGCGCGTGAGTCTCTGTATCGGAAATTCTAAACATATGCTCGTTTTAAAACTATTTTGCGATATTGCTGTTGCACTGAATCTTATGTTTTAAGTGCGAGGAACATGATATTTAATAAAGAAAGTAACATACAAAATGTTAAAAAACGCCCCTTTGGACGTAATTTAAAATCTGAAACATTTCAATTTTTTTTTTTTTTTTTAGTCCAAAGAGATTTGAATCCCGAAGGACTATTAGTTTCGTTTTGGCATTTTGCGTCGGACGGATAAATGTCGGTTCACTTTTCAAACTGTTGCCATAAAATGTTAGAGTTTCGCATTATATTTAAAGAAATTATATAATGAAAAATCTGCATAAATGTATGTATATTTCTCGTATTGTGATAAAACAACGGTACATAGAGTCATCGAATTTTGAATAACGTAATCCTCCAACGAATATGAGCATGTGGAAGACCAAATTTGAAATTTGAAATTTGTTTCATGATCGATTTCCTATTTTTTAAAACTTTGACGAATTTTTGATTAACAAACTCAAGGATTTCAAAGCGAGCAATGGCAACGTTGTACAGAAAAAACATTTTTATCTCCAGCGCGTGAGTCTCTGTATCGGAAATTCTAAAGATATGCTCGTTTTAAAATTATTTTGCGATATTGCTGTTGCACTGGATCTTATGGTTTAAATGAGAGTAACATGATATTTAATAAAGAAAGGTAATATACAAAATGTTAAAAAACGCCCCTTTAGACATAATTTAAAATCTGAAACATTTCAGATTTTTTTTTTTTTTTTTTTAGTCCAAAGGGATTTGAATCCCCAAGGATTATTAGTTTCGTTTTGGCATTTTGCGTCGGACTCATAAATGTCGCTTCACTTTTCAAACTGTTCCCATAAAATGTTAGAGTCCTGCATTATATTTGAAGAAATTGAATAATGAAAATCTGCGTAAATGTATGTATATTTCTCACATTGTCATAAAATAACGGTATATAGAGTCATCGAATTTTGAATAACGTAATCCTCCAACGAATATGAGCATGTGGAAGACCAAATTTGAAATTTGTTTTATGATCGATTTCCTATTTTTTAAAACTTTGACGAATTTTTGATTAACAAGTTCAAGGATTTCAAAGCGAGCAATGGCAACGTTGTGCAGAAAAAACCTTTTTATCTCCAGCGCGTGAGTCTCTGAATCGGAAATTCTAAAGATATGCTCGTTTTAAAACTATTTTGCGATATTGCTGTTGCACTGAATCTTATGTTTTAAGTGCGAGTAACATGATATTTAATAAAGAAAGTAACATACAAAATGTTAAAAAACGCCCCTTTGGACGTAATTTAAAATCTGAAACATTTCAATTTTTTTTTTTTTTTAGTCCAAAGAGATTTGAATCCCGAAGGACTATTAGTTTCGTTTTGGCATTTTGCGTCGGACGGATAAATGTCGGTTCACTTTTCAAACTGTTGCCATAAAATGTTAGAGTTCTGCATTATATTTGAAGAAATTAAATAATGAAAAATCTGCATAAATGTATGTATATTTCTCGTATTGTGATAAAACAACGGTACATAGAGTCATCGAATTTTGAATAACGTAATCCTCCAACGAATATGAGCATGTGGAAGACCAAATTTGAAATTTGAAATTTGTTTTATGATCGATTTCCTATTTTTTAAAACTTTGACGAATTTTTGATTAACAAACTCAAGGATTTCAAAGCGAGCAATGGCAACGTTGTGCAGAAAAAACCTTTTTATCTCCAGCGCGTGAGTCTCTGAATCGGAAATTCTAAAGATATGCTCGTTTTAAAACTATTTTGCGATATTGCTGTTGCACTGAATCTTATGTTTTAAGTGCGAGTAACATGATATTTAATAAAGAAAGTAACATACAAAATGTTAAAAAACGCCCCTTTGGACGTAATTTAAAATCTGAACCATTTCAGATTTTTTTTTTTTTTTTCAGTCCAAAGAGATTTGAATCCCGAAGGACTATCAGTTTCGTTTTGGCATTTTGCGTCGGACGGATAAATGTCGGTTCACTTTTCAAACTGTTGCCATAAAATGTTAGAGTTTCGCATTATATTTAAAGAAATTAAATAATGAAAAATCTGCATAAATGTATGTATATTTCTCGTATTGTGATAAAACAACGGTACATAGAGTCATCGAATTTTGAATAACGTAATCCTCCAACGAATATGAGCATGTGGAAGACCAAATTTGAAATTTGAAATTTGTTTCATGATCGATTTCCTATTTTTTAAAACTTTGACGAATTTTTGATTAACAAACTCAAGGATTTCAAAGCGAGCAATGGCAACGTTGTGCAGAAAAAACATTTTTATCTCCAGCGCGTGAGTCTCCGTATCGGAAATTCTAAAGATATGCTCGTTTTAAAATTATTTTGCGATATTGCTGTTGCACTGGATCTTATGGTTTAAATGAGAGTAACATGATATTTAATAAAGAAAGGTAATATACAAAATGTTAAAAAACGCCCCTTTAGACATAATTTAAAATCTGAAACATTTCAGATTTTTTTTTTTTTTTTTTTTTAGTCCAAAGGGATTTGAATCCCCAAGGATTATTAGTTTCGTTTTGGCATTTTGCGTCGGACTCATAAATGTCGCTTCACTTTTCAAACTGTTCCCATAAAATGTTAGAGTCCTGCATTATATTTGAAGAAATTAAATAATGAATATCTGCGTAAATGTATGTATATTTCTCACATTGTCATAAAATAACGGTACATAGAATCTTCGAGTTTTGAATGACGTAATCCTCCAACGAATATGAGTATGTGGAACACCAAATTTGAAATTTCTTTTATGATCGATTTCCTATTTTTTAAAACTTTGACGAATTTTTGATTAACAAGCTCAAGGATTTCAAAGCGAGCAATGGCAACGTTGTGCAGAAAAAACATTTTTATCTCCAGCGCGTGAGTCTCTGTATCGGAAATTCTAAAGATACGCTCGTTTTAAAATTATTTTGCGATATTGCTGTTGCACTGGATCTTATGGTTTAAATGCGAGTAACATGATATTTAATAAAGAAAGGTAACACACAAAATGTTAAAAAACGCCCCTTTGGACGTAATTTAAAATCTGAAACATTTATGACTTTTTTTTTTTTTTTTTTTTTTTTTTTTTTTTTTTTTTTAGTCCAAAGGGATTTGAATCCCGAAGGACTATTAATTTCGATTTGGCATTTTCGGTCGGACGGATAAATGTCGGTTCACTTTTCAAACTGTTGCCATAAATTGTTAGAGTCCTGCATTATATTTGAAGAAATTAAATAATGAATATCTGCGTAAATGTATGTATATTTCTCACATTGTCATAAAATAACGGTACATAGAATCTTCGAGTTTTGAATGACGTAATCCTCCAACGAATATGAGCATGTGGAACACCAAATTTGAAATTTGTTTTATGATCTATTTCCTATTTTTTAAAACTTTGACGAATTTTTGATTAACAAGCTCAAGGATTTCAAAGCGAGCAATGGCAAAGTTGTGCAGAAAAAACCTTTTTATCTCCAGCGCGTGAGTCTCTGTATCGGAAATTCTAAACATATGCTCGTTTTAAAACTATTTTGCGATATTGCTGTTGCACTGAATCTTATGTTTTAAGTGCGAGGAACATGATATTTAATAAAGAAAGTAACATACAAAATGTTAAAAAACGCCCCTTTGGACGTAATTTAAAATCTGAAACATTTCAATTTTTTTTTTTTTTTTTAGTCCAAAGAGATTTGAATCCCGAAGGACTATTAGTTTCGTTTTGGCATTTTGCGTCGGACGGATAAATGTCGGTTCACTTTTCAAACTGTTGCCATAAAATGTTAGAGTTTCGCATTATATTTAAAGAAATTATATAATGAAAAATCTGCATAAATGTATGTATATTTCTCGTATTGTGATAAAACAACGGTACATAGAGTCATCGAATTTTGAATAACGTAATCCTCCAACGAATATGAGCATGTGGAAGACCAAATTTGAAATTTGAAATTTGTTTCATGATCGATTTCCTATTTTTTAAAACTTTGACGAATTTTTGATTAACAAACTCAAGGATTTCAAAGCGAGCAATGGCAACGTTGTACAGAAAAAACATTTTTATCTCCAGCGCGTGAGTCTCTGTATCGGAAATTCTAAAGATATGCTCGTTTTAAAATTATTTTGCGATATTGCTGTTGCACTGGATCTTATGGTTTAAATGAGAGTAACATGATATTTAATAAAGAAAGGTAATATACAAAATGTTAAAAAACGCCCCTTTAGACATAATTTAAAATCTGAAACATTTCAGATTTTTTTTTTTTTTTTTTTAGTCCAAAGGGATTTGAATCCCCAAGGATTATTAGTTTCGTTTTGGCATTTTGCGTCGGACTCATAAATGTCGCTTCACTTTTCAAACTGTTCCCATAAAATGTTAGAGTCCTGCATTATATTTGAAGAAATTGAATAATGAAAATCTGCGTAAATGTATGTATATTTCTCACATTGTCATAAAATAACGGTATATAGAGTCATCGAATTTTGAATAACGTAATCCTCCAACGAATATGAGCATGTGGAAGACCAAATTTGAAATTTGTTTTATGATCGATTTCCTATTTTTTAAAACTTTGACGAATTTTTGATTAACAAGTTCAAGGATTTCAAAGCGAGCAATGGCAACGTTGTGCAGAAAAAACCTTTTTATCTCCAGCGCGTGAGTCTCTGAATCGGAAATTCTAAAGATATGCTCGTTTTAAAACTATTTTGCGATATTGCTGTTGCACTGAATCTTATGTTTTAAGTGCGAGTAACATGATATTTAATAAAGAAAGTAACATACAAAATGTTAAAAAACGCCCCTTTGGACGTAATTTAAAATCTGAAACATTTCAATTTTTTTTTTTTTTTAGTCCAAAGAGATTTGAATCCCGAAGGACTATTAGTTTCGTTTTGGCATTTTGCGTCGGACGGATAAATGTCGGTTCACTTTTCAAACTGTTGCCATAAAATGTTAGAGTTCTGCATTATATTTGAAGAAATTAAATAATGAAAAATCTGCATAAATGTATGTATATTTCTCGTATTGTGATAAAACAACGGTACATAGAGTCATCGAATTTTGAATAACGTAATCCTCCAACGAATATGAGCATGTGGAAGACCAAATTTGAAATTTGAAATTTGTTTTATGATCGATTTCCTATTTTTTAAAACTTTGACGAATTTTTGATTAACAAACTCAAGGATTTCAAAGCGAGCAATGGCAACGTTGTGCAGAAAAAACCTTTTTATCTCCAGCGCGTGAGTCTCTGAATCGGAAATTCTAAAGATATGCTCGTTTTAAAACTATTTTGCGATATTGCTGTTGCACTGAATCTTATGTTTTAAGTGCGAGTAACATGATATTTAATAAAGAAAGTAACATACAAAATGTTAAAAAACGCCCCTTTGGACGTAATTTAAAATCTGAAACATTTCAGATTTTTTTTTTTTTTTTCAGTCCAAAGAGATTTGAATCCCGAAGGACTATCAGTTTCGTTTTGGCATTTTGCGTCGGACGGATAAATGTCGGTTCACTTTTCAAACTGTTGCCATAAAATGTTAGAGTTTCGCATTATATTTAAAGAAATTAAATAATGAAAAATCTGCATAAATGTATGTATATTTCTCGTATTGTGATAAAACAACGGTACATAGAGTCATCGAATTTTGAATAACGTAATCCTCCAACGAATATGAGCATGTGGAAGACCAAATTTGAAATTTGAAATTTGTTTCATGATCGATTTCCTATTTTTTAAAACTTTGACGAATTTTTGATTAACAAACTCAAGGATTTCAAAGCGAGCAATGGCAACGTTGTGCAGAAAAAACATTTTTATCTCCAGCGCGTGAGTCTCCGTATCGGAAATTCTAAAGATATGCTCGTTTTAAAATTATTTTGCGATATTGCTGTTGCACTGGATCTTATGGTTTAAATGAGAGTAACATGATATTTAATAAAGAAAGGTAATATACAAAATGTTAAAAAACGCCCCTTTAGACATAATTTAAAATCTGAAACATTTCAGATTTTTTTTTTTTTTTTTTTTAGTCCAAAGGGATTTGAATCCCCAAGGATTATTAGTTTCGTTTTGGCATTTTGCGTCGGACTCATAAATGTCGCTTCACTTTTCAAACTGTTCCCATAAAATGTTAGAGTCCTGCATTATATTTGAAGAAATTAAATAATGAATATCTGCGTAAATGTATGTATATTTCTCACATTGTCATAAAATAACGGTACATAGAATCTTCGAGTTTTGAATGACGTAATCCTCCAACGAATATGAGTATGTGGAACACCAAATTTGAAATTTCTTTTATGATCGATTTCCTATTTTTTAAAACTTTGACGAATTTTTGATTAACAAGCTCAAGGATTTCAAAGCGAGCAATGGCAACGTTGTGCAGAAAAAACATTTTTATCTCCAGCGCGTGAGTCTCTGTATCGGAAATTCTAAAGATACGCTCGTTTTAAAATTATTTTGCGATATTGCTGTTGCACTGGATCTTATGGTTTAAATGCGAGTAACATGATATTTAATAAAGAAAGGTAACACACAAAATGTTAAAAAACGCCCCTTTGGACGTAATTTAAAATCTGAAACATTTATGACTTTTTTTTTTTTTTTTTTTTTTTTTTTTTTTTTTTTTTTTTAGTCCAAAGGGATTTGAATCCCGAAGGACTATTAATTTCGATTTGGCATTTTCGGTCGGACGGATAAATGTCGGTTCACTTTTCAAACTGTTGCCATAAATTGTTAGAGTCCTGCATTATATTTGAAGAAATTAAATAATGAATATCTGCGTAAATGTATGTATATTTCTCACATTGTCATAAAATAACGGTACATAGAATCTTCGAGTTTTGAATGACGTAATCCTCCAACGAATATGAGCATGTGGAACACCAAATTTGAAATTTGTTTTATGATCTATTTCCTATTTTTTAAAACTTTGACGAATTTTTGATTAACAAGCTCAAGGATTTCAAAGCGAGCAATGGCAAAGTTGTGCAGAAAAAACCTTTTTATCTCCAGCGCGTGAGTCTCTGTATCGGAAATTCTAAACATATGCTCGTTTTAAAACTATTTTGCGATATTGCTGTTGCACTGAATCTTATGTTTTAAGTGCGAGGAACATGATATTTAATAAAGAAAGTAACATACAAAATGTTAAAAAACGCCCCTTTGGACGTAATTTAAAATCTGAAACATTTCAATTTTTTTTTTTTTTTTTAGTCCAAAGAGATTTGAATCCCGAAGGACTATTAGTTTCGTTTTGGCATTTTGCGTCGGACGGATAAATGTCGGTTCACTTTTCAAACTGTTGCCATAAAATGTTAGAGTTTCGCATTATATTTAAAGAAATTATATAATGAAAAATCTGCATAAATGTATGTATATTTCTCGTATTGTGATAAAACAACGGTACATAGAGTCATCGAATTTTGAATAACGTAATCCTCCAACGAATATGAGCATGTGGAAGACCAAATTTGAAATTTGAAATTTGTTTCATGATCGATTTCCTATTTTTTAAAACTTTGACGAATTTTTGATTAACAAACTCAAGGATTTCAAAGCGAGCAATGGCAACGTTGTACAGAAAAAACATTTTTATCTCCAGCGCGTGAGTCTCTGTATCGGAAATTCTAAAGATATGCTCGTTTTAAAATTATTTTGCGATATTGCTGTTGCACTGGATCTTATGGTTTAAATGAGAGTAACATGATATTTAATAAAGAAAGGTAATATACAAAATGTTAAAAAACGCCCCTTTAGACATAATTTAAAATCTGAAACATTTCAGATTTTTTTTTTTTTTTTTTTAGTCCAAAGGGATTTGAATCCCCAAGGATTATTAGTTTCGTTTTGGCATTTTGCGTCGGACTCATAAATGTCGCTTCACTTTTCAAACTGTTCCCATAAAATGTTAGAGTCCTGCATTATATTTGAAGAAATTGAATAATGAAAATCTGCGTAAATGTATGTATATTTCTCACATTGTCATAAAATAACGGTATATAGAGTCATCGAATTTTGAATAACGTAATCCTCCAACGAATATGAGCATGTGGAAGACCAAATTTGAAATTTGTTTTATGATCGATTTCCTATTTTTTAAAACTTTGACGAATTTTTGATTAACAAGTTCAAGGATTTCAAAGCGAGCAATGGCAACGTTGTGCAGAAAAAACCTTTTTATCTCCAGCGCGTGAGTCTCTGAATCGGAAATTCTAAAGATATGCTCGTTTTAAAACTATTTTGCGATATTGCTGTTGCACTGAATCTTATGTTTTAAGTGCGAGTAACATGATATTTAATAAAGAAAGTAACATACAAAATGTTAAAAAACGCCCCTTTGGACGTAATTTAAAATCTGAAACATTTCAATTTTTTTTTTTTTTTAGTCCAAAGAGATTTGAATCCCGAAGGACTATTAGTTTCGTTTTGGCATTTTGCATCGGACGGATAAATGTCGGTTCACTTTTCAAACTGTTGCCATAAAATGTTAGAGTTCTGCATTATATTTGAAGAAATTAAATAATGAAAAATCTGCATAAATGTATGTATATTTCTCGTATTGTGATAAAACAACGGTACATAGAGTCATCGAATTTTGAATAACGTAATCCTCCAACGAATATGAGCATGTGGAAGACCAAATTTTAAATTTGAAATTTGTTTTATGATCGATTTCCTATTTTTTAAAACTTTGACGAATTTTTGATTAACAAACTCAAGGATTTCAAAGCGAGCAATGGCAACGTTGTGCAGAAAAAACCTTTTTATCTCCAGCGCGTGAGTCTCTGAATCGGAAATTCTAAAGATATGCTCGTTTTAAAACTATTTTGCGATATTGCTGTTGCACTGAATCTTATGTTTTAAGTGCGAGTAACATGATATTTAATAAAGAAAGTAACATACAAAATGTTAAAAAACGCCCCTTTGGACGTAATTTAAAATCTGAAACATTTCAATTTTTTTTTTTTTTTTAGTCCAAAGAGATTTGAATCCCGAAGGACTATTAGTTTCGTTTTGGCATTTTGCGTCGGACGGATAAATGTCGGTTCACTTTTCAAACTGTTGCCATAAAATGTTAGAGTCCTGCATTATATTTAAAGAAATTATATAATGAATATCTGCGTAAATGTATGTATATTTCTCACATTGTCATAAAATAACGGTACATAGAATCTTCGAGTTTTGAATGTCGTAATCCTCCAACGAATATGAGCATGTGGAACACCAAATTTGAAATTTGTTTTATGATCGATTTCCTATTTTTTAAAACTTTGACGAATTTTTGATTAACAAGCTCAAGGATTTCAAAGCGAGCAATGGCAACGTTGTGCAGAAAAGACATTTTTATCTCCAGCGCGTGAGTCTCTGTATCGGAAATTCTAAATATATGCTCGTTTTAAAACTATTTTGCGATATTGCTGTTGCACTGAATCTTATGTTTTAAGTGCGAGGAACATGATATTTAATAAAGAAAGTAACATACAAAATGTTAAAAAACGCCCCTTTGGACGTAATTTAAAATCTGAAACATTTCAGATTTTTTTTTTTTTTTTTTAGTCCAAAGAGATTTGAATCCCGAAGGACTATTAGTTTCGTTTTGGCATTTTGCGTCGGACGGATAAATGTCGGTTCACTTTTCAAACTTTTGCCATAAAATGTTAGAGTTCTGCATTATATTTGAAGAAATTAAATAATGAAAAATCTGCATAAATGTATGTATATTTCTCGTATTGTGATAAAACAACGGTACATAGAGTCATCGAATTTTGAATAACGTAATCCTCCAACGAATATGAGCATGCGGAAGACCAAATTTGAAATTTGAAATTTGTTTCATGATCGATTTCCTATTTTTTAAAACTTTGACGAAATTTTGATTAACAAACTCAAGGATTTCAAAGCGAGCAATGGCAACGTTGTGCAGAAAAAACATTTTTAACTCCAGCGCGTGAGTCTCTCTATCGGAAATTCTAAAGATATGCTCGTGTTAAAACTATTTTGCGATATTGCTGTTGCACTGAATCTTATGTTTTAAGTGCGAGGAACATGATATTTAATAAAGAAAGTAACATACAAAATGTTAAAAAACGCCCCTTTGGACGTAATTTAAAATCTGAAACATTTCAATTTTTTTTTTTTTTTTTAGTCCAAAGAGATTTGAATCCCGAAGGACTATTAGTTTCGTTTTGGCATTTTGCGTCGGACGGATAAATGTCGGTTCACTTTTCAAACTGTTGCCATAAAATGTTAGAGTTCTGCATTATATTTGAAGAAATTAAATAATGAAAAATCTGCATAAATGTATGTATATTTCTCGTATTGTGATAAAACAACGGTACATAGAGTCATCGAATTTTGAATAACGTAATCCTCCAACGAATATGAGCATGTGGAAGACCAAATTTGAAATTTGAAATTTGTTTTATGATCGATTTCCTATTTTTTAAAACTTTGACGAATTTTTGATTAACAAACTCAAGGATTTCAAAGCGAGCAATGGCAACGTTGTGCAGAAAAAACCTTTTTATCTCCAGCGCGTGAGTCTCTGAATCGGAAATTCTAAAGATATGCTCGTTTTAAAACTATTTTGCGATATTGCTGTTGCACTGAATCTTATGTTTTAAGTGCGAGTAACATGATATTTAATAAAGAAAGTAACATACAAAATGTTAAAAAACGCCCCTTTGGACGTAATTTAAAATCTGAAACATTTCAATTTTTTTTTTTTTTTTAGTCCAAAGAGATTTGAATCCCGAAGGACTATTAGTTTCGTTTTGGCATTTTGCGTCGGACGGATAAATGTCGGTTCACTTTTCAAACTGTTGCCATAAAATGTTAGAGTCCTGCATTATATTTAAAGAAATTATATAATGAATATCTGCGTAAATGTATGTATATTTCTCACATTGTCATAAAATAACGGTACATAGAATCTTCGAGTTTTGAATGACGTAATCCTCCAACGAATATGAGCATGTGGAACACCAAATTTGAAATTTGTTTTATGATCGATTTCCTATTTTTTAAAACTTTGACGAATTTTTGATTAACAAGCTCAAGGATTTCAAAGCGAGCAATGGCAACGTTGTGCAGAAAAGACATTTTTATCTCCAGCGCGTGAGTCTCTGTATCGGAAATTCTAAATATATGCTCGTTTTAAAACTATTTTGCGATATTGCTGTTGCACTGAATCTTATGTTTTAAGTGCGAGGAACATGATATTTAATAAAGAAAGTAACATACAAAATGTTAAAAAACGCCCCTTTGGACGTAATTTAAAATCTGAAACATTTCAGATTTTTTTTTTTTTTTTTTAGTCCAAAGAGATTTGAATCCCGAAGGACTATTAGTTTCGTTTTGGCATTTTGCGTCGGACGGATACATGTCGGTTCACTTTTCAAACTTTTGCCATAAAATGTTAGAGTTTCGCATTATATTTGAAGAAATTAAATAATGAAAAATCTGCATAAATGTATGTATATTTCTCGTATTGTGATAAAACAACGGTACATAGAGTCATCGAATTTTGAATAACGTAATCCTCCAACGAATATGAGCATGCGGAAGACCAAATTTGAAATTTGAAATTTGTTTCATGATCGATTTCCTATTTTTTAAAACTTTGACGAAATTTTGATTAACAAACTCAAGGATTTCAAAGCGAGCAATGGCAACGTTGTGCAGAAAAAACATTTTTAACTCCAGCGCGTGAGTCTCTCTATCGGAAATTCTAAAGATATGCTCGTGTTAAAACTATTTTGCGATATTGCTGTTGCACTGAATCTTATGTTTTAAGTGCGAGGAACATGATATTTAATAAAGAAAGTAACATACAAAATGTTAAAAAACGCCCCTTTGGACGTAATTTAAAATCTGAAACATTTCAATTTTTTTTTTTTTTTTTAGTCCAAAGGGATTTGAATCCCGAAGGACTATTAATTTCGATTTGGCATTTTCGGTCGGACGGATAAATGTCGGTTCACTTTTCAAACTGTTGCCATAAAATGTTAGAGTCCTGCATTATATTTGAAGAAATTAAATAATGAATATCTGCGTAAATGTATGTATATTTCTCACATTGTCATAAAATAACGGTACATAGAATCTTCGAGTTTTGAATGACGTAATCCTCCAACGAATATGAGCATGTGGAACACCAAATTTGAAATTTGTTTTATGATCGATTTCCTATTTTTTAAAACTTTGACGAATTTTTGATTAACAAGCTCAAGGATTTCAAAGCGAGCAATGGCAAAGTTGTGCAGAAAAAACCTTTTTATCTCCAGCGCGTGAGTCTCTGTATCGGAAATTCTAAACATATGCTCGTTTTAAAACTATTTTGCGATATTGCTGTTGCACTGAATCTTATGTTTTAAGTGCGAGGAACATGATATTTAATAAAGAAAGTAACATACAAAATGTTAAAAAACGCCCCTTTGGACGTAATTTAAAATCTGAAACATTTCAATTTTTTTTTTTTTTTTTTAGTCCAAAGAGATTTGAATCCCGAAGGACTATTAGTTTCGTTTTGGCATTTTGCGTCGGACGGATAAATGTCGGTTCACTTTTCAAACTGTTGCCATAAAATGTTAGAGTTTCGCATTATATTTAAAGAAATTATATAATGAAAAATCTGCATAAATGTATGTATATTTCTCGTATTGTGATAAAACAACGGTACATAGAGTCATCGAATTTTGAATAACGTAATCCTCCAACGAATATGAGCATGTGGAAGACCAAATTTGAAATTTGAAATTTGTTTCATGATCGATTTCCTATTTTTTAAAACTTTGACGAATTTTTGATTAACAAACTCAAGGATTTCAAAGCGAGCAATGGCAACGTTGTGCAGAAAAAACATTTTTATCTCCAGCGCGTGAGTCTCTGTATCGGAAATTCTAAAGATATGCTCGTTTTAAAATTATTTTGCGATATTGCTGTTGCACTGGATCTTATGGTTTAAATGAGAGTAACATGATATTTAATAAAGAAAGGTAATATACAAAATGTTAAAAAACGCCCCTTTAGACATAATTTAAAATCTGAAACATTTCAGATTTTTTTTTTTTTTTTTTTAGTCCAAAGGGATTTGAATCCCCAAGGATTATTAGTTTCGTTTTGGCATTTTGCGTCGGACTCATAAATGTCGCTTCACTTTTCAAACTGTTCCCATAAAATGTTAGAGTCCTGCATTATATTTGAAGAAATTGAATAATGAAAATCTGCGTAAATGTATGTATATTTCTCACATTGTCATAAAATAACGGTATATAGAGTCATCGAATTTTGAATAACGTAATCCTCCAACGAATATGAGCATGTGGAAGACCAAATTTGAAATTTGTTTTATGATCGATTTCCTATTTTTTAAAACTTTGACGAATTTTTGATTAACAAGCTCAAGGATTTCAAAGCGAGCAATGGCAACGTTGTGCAGAAAAAACCTTTTTATCTCCAGCGCGTGAGTCTCTGAATCGGAAATTCTAAAGATATGCTCGTTTTAAAACTATTTTGCGATATTGCTGTTGCACTGAATCTTATGTTTTAAGTGCGAGTAACATGATATTTAATAAAGAAAGTAACATACAAAATGTTAAAAAACGCCCCTTTGGACGTAATTTAAAATCTGAAACATTTCAATTTTTTTTTTTTTTTAGTCCAAAGAGATTTGAATCCCGAAGGACTATTAGTTTCGTTTTGGCATTTTGCGTCGGACGGATAAATGTCGGTTCACTTTTCAAACTGTTGCCATAAAATGTTAGAGTTCTGCATTATATTTGAAGAAATTAAATAATGAAAAATCTGCATAAATGTATGTATATTTCTCGTATTGTGATAAAACAACGGTACATAGAGTCATCGAATTTTGAATAACGTAATCCTCCAACGAATATGAGCATGCGGAAGACCAAATTTGAAATTTGAAATTTGTTTCATGATCGATTTCCTATTTTTTAAAACTTTGACGAAATTTTGATTAACAAACTCAAGGATTTCAAAGCGAGCAATGGCAACGTTGTGCAGAAAAAACATTTTTAACTCCAGCGCGTGAGTCTCTCTATCGGAAATTCTAAAGATATGCTCGTGTTAAAACTATTTTGCGATATTGCTGTTGCACTGAATCTTATGTTTTAAGTGCGAGGAACATGATATTTAATAAAGAAAGTAACATACAAAATGTTAAAAAACGCCCCTTTGGACGTAATTTAAAATCTGAAACATTTCAATTTTTTTTTTTTTTTTTAGTCCAAAGAGATTTGAATCCCGAAGGACTATTAGTTTCGTTTTGGCATTTTGCGTCGGACGGATAAATGTCGGTTCACTTTTCAAACTGTTGCCATAAAATGTTAGAGTTCTGCATTATATTTGAAGAAATTAAATAATGAAAAATCTGCATAAATGTATGTATATTTCTCGTATTGTGATAAAACAACGGTACATAGAGTCATCGAATTTTGAATAACGTAATCCTCCAACGAATATGAGCATGTGGAAGACCAAATTTGAAATTTGAAATTTGTTTTATGATCGATTTCCTATTTTTTAAAACTTTGACGAATTTTTGATTAACAAACTCAAGGATTTCAAAGCGAGCAATGGCAACGTTGTGCAGAAAAAACCTTTTTATCTCCAGCGCGTGAGTCTCTGAATCGGAAATTCTAAAGATATGCTCGTTTTAAAACTATTTTGCGATATTGCTGTTGCACTGAATCTTATGTTTTAAGTGCGAGTAACATGATATTTAATAAAGAAAGTAACATACAAAATGTTAAAAAACGCCCCTTTGGACGTAATTTAAAATCTGAAACATTTCAATTTTTTTTTTTTTTTAGTCCAAAGAGATTTGAATCCCGAAGGACTATTAGTTTCGTTTTGGCATTTTGCGTCGGACGGATAAATGTCGGTTCACTTTTCAAACTGTTGCCATAAAATGTTAGAGTCCTGCATTATATTTAAAGAAATTATATAATGAATATCTGCGTAAATGTATGTATATTTCTCACATTGTCATAAAATAACGGTACATAGAATCTTCGAGTTTTGAATGACGTAATCCTCCAACGAATATGAGCATGTGGAACACCAAATTTGAAATTTGTTTTATGATCGATTTCCTATTTTTTAAAACTTTGACGAATTTTTGATTAACAAGCTCAAGGATTTCAAAGCGAGCAATGGCAACGTTGTGCAGAAAAAACATTTTTATCTCCAGCGCGTGAGTCTCTGTATCGGAAATTCTAAATATATGCTCGTTTTAAAACTATTTTGCGATATTGCTGTTGCACTGAATCTTATGTTTTAAGTGCGAGGAACATGATATTTAATAAAGAAAGTAACATACAAAATGTTAAAAAACGCCCCTTTGGACGTAATTTAAAATCTGAAACATTTCAGATTTTTTTTTTTTTTTTTTAGTCCAAAGAGATTTGAATCCCGAAGGACTATTAGTTTCGTTTTGGCATTTTGCGTCGGACGGATAAATGTCGGTTCACTTTTCAAACTTTTGCCATAAAATGTTAGAGTTCTGCATTATATTTGAAGAAATTAAATAATGAAAAATCTGCATAAATGTATGTATATTTCTCGTATTGTGATAAAACAACGGTACATAGAGTCATCGAATTTTGAATAACGTAATCCTCCAACGAATATGAGCATGCGGAAGACCAAATTTGAAATTTGAAATTTGTTTCATGATCGATTTCCTATTTTTTAAAACTTTGACGAAATTTTGATTAACAAACTCAAGGATTTCAAAGCGAGCAATGGCAACGTTGTGCAGAAAAAACATTTTTAACTCCAGCGCGTGAGTCTCTCTATCGGAAATTCTAAAGATATGCTCGTGTTAAAACTATTTTGCGATATTGCTGTTGCACTGAATCTTATGTTTTAAGTGCGAGGAACATGATATTTAATAAAGAAAGTAACATACAAAATGTTAAAAAACGCCCCTTTGGACGTAATTTAAAATCTGAAACATTTCAATTTTTTTTTTTTTTTTTAGTCCAAAGAGATTTGAATCCCGAAGGACTATTAGTTTCGTTTTGGCATTTTGCGTCGGACGGATAAATGTCGGTTCACTTTTCAAACTGTTGCCATAAAATGTTAGAGTTCTGCATTATATTTGAAGAAATTAAATAATGAAAAATCTGCATAAATGTATGTATATTTCTCGTATTGTGATAAAACAACGGTACATAGAGTCATCGAATTTTGAATAACGTAATCCTCCAACGAATATGAGCATGTGGAAGACCAAATTTGAAATTTGAAATTTGTTTTATGATCGATTTCCTATTTTTTAAAACTTTGACGAATTTTTGATTAACAAACTCAAGGATTTCAAAGCGAGCAATGGCAACGTTGTGCAGAAAAAACCTTTTTATCTCCAGCGCGTGAGTCTCTGAATCGGAAATTCTAAAGATATGCTCGTTTTAAAACTATTTTGCGATATTGCTGTTGCACTGAATCTTATGTTTTAAGTGCGAGTAACATGATATTTAATAAAGAAAGTAACATACAAAATGTTAAAAAACGCCCCTTTGGACGTAATTTAAAATCTGAAACATTTCAATTTTTTTTTTTTTTTTAGTCCAAAGAGATTTGAATCCCGAAGGACTATTAGTTTCGTTTTGGCATTTTGCGTCGGACGGATAAATGTCGGTTCACTTTTCAAACTGTTGCCATAAAATGTTAGAGTCCTGCATTATATTTAAAGAAATTATATAATGAATATCTGCGTAAATGTATGTATATTTCTCACATTGTCATAAAATAACGGTACATAGAATCTTCGAGTTTTGAATGACGTAATCCTCCAACGAATATGAGCATGTGGAACACCAAATTTGAAATTTGTTTTATGATCGATTTCCTATTTTTTAAAACTTTGACGAATTTTTGATTAACAAGCTCAAGGATTTCAAAGCGAGCAATGGCAACGTTGTGCAGAAAAAACATTTTTATCTCCAGCGCGTGAGTCTCTGTATCGGAAATTCTAAATATATGCTCGTTTTAAAACTATTTTGCGATATTGCTGTTGCACTGAATCTTATGTTTTAAGTGCGAGGAACATGATATTTAATAAAGAAAGTAACATACAAAATGTTAAAAAACGCCCCTTTGGACGTAATTTAAAATCTGAAACATTTCAGATTTTTTTTTTTTTTTTTTAGTCCAAAGAGATTTGAATCCCGAAGGACTATTAGTTTCGTTTTGGCATTTTGCGTCGGACGGATAAATGTCGGTTCACTTTTCAAACTTTTGCCATAAAATGTTAGAGTTCTGCATTATATTTGAAGAAATTAAATAATGAAAAATCTGCATAAATGTATGTATATTTCTCGTATTGTGATAAAACAACGGTACATAGAGTCATCGAATTTTGAATAACGTAATCCTCCAACGAATATGAGCATGCGGAAGACCAAATTTGAAATTTGAAATTTGTTTCATGATCGATTTCCTATTTTTTAAAACTTTGACGAAATTTTGATTAACAAACTCAAGGATTTCAAAGCGAGCAATGGCAACGTTGTGCAGAAAAAACATTTTTAACTCCAGCGCGTGAGTCTCTCTATCGGAAATTCTAAAGATATGCTCGTGTTAAAACTATTTTGCGATATTGCTGTTGCACTGAATCTTATGTTTTAAGTGCGAGGAACATGATATTTAATAAAGAAAGTAACATACAAAATGTTAAAAAACGCCCCTTTGGACGTAATTTAAAATCTGAAACATTTCAATTTTTTTTTTTTTTTTTAGTCCAAAGAGATTTGAATCCCGAAGGACTATTAGTTTCGTTTTGGCATTTTGCGTCGGACGGATAAATGTCGGTTCACTTTTCAAACTGTTGCCATAAAATGTTAGAGTTCTGCATTATATTTGAAGAAATTAAATAATGAAAAATCTGCATAAATGTATGTATATTTCTCGTATTGTGATAAAACAACGGTACATAGAGTCATCGAATTTTGAATAACGTAATCCTCCAACGAATATGAGCATGTGGAAGACCAAATTTGAAATTTGAAATTTGTTTTATGATCGATTTCCTATTTTTTAAAACTTTGACGAATTTTTGATTAACAAACTCAAGGATTTCAAAGCGAGCAATGGCAACGTTGTGCAGAAAAAACCTTTTTATCTCCAGCGCGTGAGTCTCTGAATCGGAAATTCTAAAGATATGCTCGTTTTAAAACTATTTTGCGATATTGCTGTTGCACTGAATCTTATGTTTTAAGTGCGAGTAACATGATATTTAATAAAGAAAGTAACATACAAAATGTTAAAAAACGCCCCTTTGGACGTAATTTAAAATCTGAATAATTTCAATTTTTTTTTTTTTTTAGTCCAAAGAGATTTGAATCCCGAAGGACTATTAGTTTCGTTTTGGCATTTTGCGTCGGACGGATAAATGTCGGTTCACTTTTCAAACTGTTGCCATAAAATGTTAGAGTCCTGCATTATATTTAAAGAAATTATATAATGAATATCTGCGTAAATGTATGTATATTTCTCACATTGTCATAAAATAACGGTACATAGAATCTTCGAGTTTTGAATGACGTAATCCTCCAACGAATATGAGCATGTGGAACACCAAATTTGAAATTTGTTTTATGATCGATTTCCTATTTTTTAAAACTTTGACGAATTTTTGATTAACAAGCTCAAGGATTTCAAAGCGAGCAATGGCAACGTTGTGCAGAAAAGACATTTTTATCTCCAGCGCGTGAGTCTCTGTATCGGAAATTCTAAATATATGCTCGTTTTAAAACTATTTTGCGATATTGCTGTTGCACTGAATCTTATGTTTTAAGTGCGAGGAACATGATATTTAATAAAGAAAGTAACATACAAAATGTTAAAAAACGCCCCTTTGGACGTAATTTAAAATCTGAAACATTTCAGATTTTTTTTTTTTTTTTTTAGTCCAAAGAGATTTGAATCCCGAAGGACTATTAGTTTCGTTTTGGCATTTTGCGTCGGACGGATAAATGTCGGTTCACTTTTCAAACTTTTGCCATAAAATGTTAGAGTTCTGCATTATATTTGAAGAAATTAAATAATGAAAAATCTGCATAAATGTATGTATATTTCTCGTATTGTGATAAAACAACGGTACATAGAGTCATCGAATTTTGAATAACGTAATCCTCCAACGAATATGAGCATGCGGAAGACCAAATTTGAAATTTGAAATTTGTTTCATGATCGATTTCCTATTTTTTAAAACTTTGACGAAATTTTGATTAACAAACTCAAGGATTTCAAAGCGAGCAATGGCAACGTTGTGCAGAAAAAACATTTTTAACTCCAGCGCGTGAGTCTCTCTATCGGAAATTCTAAAGATATGCTCGTGTTAAAACTATTTTGCGATATTGCTGTTGCACTGAATCTTATGTTTTAAGTGCGAGGAACATGATATTTAATAAAGAAAGTAACATACAAAATGTTAAAAAACGCCCCTTTGGACGTAATTTAAAATCTGAAACATTTCAATTTTTTTTTTTTTTTTTAGTCCAAAGAGATTTGAATCCCGAAGGACTATTAGTTTCGTTTTGGCATTTTGCGTCGGACGGATAAATGTCGGTTCACTTTTCAAACTGTTGCCATAAAATGTTAGAGTTCTGCATTATATTTGAAGAAATTAAATAATGAAAAATCTGCATAAATGTATGTATATTTCTCGTATTGTGATAAAACAACGGTACATAGAGTCATCGAATTTTGAATAACGTAATCCTCCAACGAATATGAGCATGTGGAAGACCAAATTTGAAATTTGAAATTTGTTTTATGATCGATTTCCTATTTTTTAAAACTTTGACGAAATTTTGATTAACAAACTCAAGGATTTCAAAGCGAGCAATGGCAACGTTGTGCAGAAAAAACATTTTTAACTCCAGCGCGTGAGTCTCTCTATCGGAAATTCTAAAGATATGCTCGTGTTAAAACTATTTTGCGATATTGCTGTTGCACTGGATCTTATGGTTTAAATGCGAGTAGCATGATATTTAATAAAGAAAGGTAACACACAAAATGTTAAAAAACGCCCCTTTGGACGTAATTTAAAATCTGAAACATTTCAGATTTTTTTTTTTTTTTTTAGTCCAAACAGATTTGAATCCCGAAGGACTATTAGTTTCGTTTTGGCATTTTGCGTCGGACGGATAAATGTCGGTTCACTTTTCAAACTGTTGCCATAAAATGTTAGAGTTTCGCATTATATTTGAAGAAATTAAATAATGAAAAATCTGCATAAATGTGTGTATATTTCTCGTATTGTGATAAAACAACGGTACATAGAGTCATCGAATTTTGAATAACGTAATCCTCCAACGAATATGAGCATGTGGAAGACCAAATTTGAAATTTGAAATTTGTTTCATGATCGATTTCCTATTTTTTAAAACTTTGACGAATTTTTGATTAACAAACTCAAGGATTTCAAAGCGAGCAATGGCAACGTTGTGCAGAAAAAACATTTTTATCTCCAGCGCGTGAGTCTCTGTATCGGAAATTCTAAAGATATGCTCGTTTTAAAACTATTTTGCGATATTGCTGTTGCACTGAATCTTATGTTTTAAGTGCGAGGAACATGATATTTAATAAAGAAAGTAACATACAAAATGTTAAAAAACGCCCCTTTGGACGTAATTTAAAATCTGAAACATTTCAGATTTTTTTTTTTTTTTTTAGTCCAAAGAGATTTGAATCCCGAAGGACTATTAGTTTCGTTTTGGCATTTTGCGTCGGACGGATAAATGTCGGTTCACTTTTCAAACTTTTGCCATAAAATGTTAGAGTTCTGCATTATATTTGAAGAAATTAAATAATGAAAAATCTGCATAAATGTATGTATATTTCTCGTATTGTGATAAAACAACGGTACATAGAGTCATCGAATTTTGAATAACGTAATCCTCCAACGAATATGAGCATGTGGAAGACCAAATTTGAAATTTGAAATTTGTTTCATGATCGATTACCTATTTTTTAAAACTTTGACGAAATTTTGATTAACAAACTCAAGGATTTCAAAGCGAGCAATGGCAACGTTGTGCAGAAAAAACATTTTTATCTCCAGCGCGTGAGTCTCTCTATCGGAAATTCTAAAGATATGCTCGTTTTAAAACTATTTTGCGATATTGCTGTTGCACTGAATCTTATGTTTTAAGTGCGAGGAACATGATATTTAATAAAGAAAATAACATACAAAATGTTAAAAAACGCCCCTTTGGACGTAATTTAAAATCTGAAACATTTCAGATTTTTTTTTTTTTTTAGTCCAAAGAGATTTGAATCCCGAAGGACTATTAGTTTCGTTTTGGCATTTTGTGTCGGACGGATAAATGTCGGTTCACTTTTCAAACTGTTGCCATAAAATGTTAGAGTTTCGCATTATATTTGAAGAAATTAAATAATGAAAAATCTGCATAAATGTATGTATATTTCTCGTATTGTGATAAAACAACGGTACATAGAGTCATCGAATTTTGAATAACGTAATCCTCCAACGAATATGAGCATGTGGAAGACCAAATTTGAAATTTGAAATTTGTTTCATGATCGATTTCCTATTTTTTAAAACTTTGACGAATTTTTGATTAACAAACTCAAGGATTTCAAAGCGAGCAATGGCAACGTTGTGCAGAAAAAACATTTTTATCTCCAGCGCGTGAGTCTCTGTATCGGAAATTCTAAAGATATGCTCGTTTTAAAACTATTTTGCGATATTGCTGTTGCACTGAATCTTATGTTTTAAGTGCGAGGAACATATTTAATAAAGAAAGTAACATACAAAATGTTAAAAAACGCCCCTTTGGACGTAATTTAAAATCTGAAACATTTCAGATTTTTTTTTTTTTTTTCAGTCCAAAGAGATTTGAATCCCGAAGGACTATCAGTTTCGTTTTGGCATTTTGCGTCGGACGGATAAATGTCGGTTCACTTTTCAAACTGTTGCCATAAAATGTTAGAGTTTCGCATTATATTTAAAGAAATTAAATAATGAAAAATCTGCATAAATGTATGTATATTTCTCGTATTGTGATAAAACAACGGTACATAGAGTCATCGAATTTTGAATAACGTAATCCTCCAACGAATATGAGCATGTGGAAGACCAAATTTGAAATTTGAAATTTGTTTCATGATCGATTTCCTATTTTTTAAAACTTTGACGAATTTTTGATTAACAAACTCAAGGATTTCAAAGCGAGCAATGGCAACGTTGTGCAGAAAAAACATTTTTATCTCCAGCGCGTGAGTCTCCGTATCGGAAATTCTAAAGATATGCTCGTTTTAAAATTATTTTGCGATATTGCTGTTGCACTGGATCTTATGGTTTAAATGAGAGTAACATGATATTTAATAAAGAAAGGTAATATACAAAATGTTAAAAAACGCCCCTTTAGACATAATTTAAAATCTGAAACATTTCAGATTTTTTTTTTTTTTTTTTTTTTAGTCCAAAGGGATTTGAATCCCCAAGGATTATTAGTTTCGTTTTGGCATTTTGCGTCGGACTCATAAATGTCGCTTCACTTTTCAAACTGTTCCCATAAAATGTTAGAGTCCTGCATTATATTTGAAGAAATTAAATAATGAATATCTGCGTAAATGTATGTATATTTCTCACATTGTCATAAAATAACGGTACATAGAATCTTCGAGTTTTGAATGACGTAATCCTCCAACGAATATGAGTATGTGGAACACCAAATTTGAAATTTGTTTTATGATCGATTTCCTATTTTTTAAAACTTTGACGAATTTTTGATTAACAAGCTCAAGGATTTCAAAGCGAGCAATGGCAACGTTGTGCAGAAAAAACATTTTTATCTCCAGCGCGTGAGTCTCTGTATCGGAAATTCTAAAGATACGCTCGTTTTAAAATTATTTTGCGATATTGCTGTTGCACTGGATCTTATGGTTTAAATGCGAGTAACATGATATTTAATAAAGAAAGGTAACACACAAAATGTTAAAAAACGCCCCTTTGGACGTAATTTAAAATCTGAAACATTTATGACTTTTTTTTTTTTTTTTTTTTTAGTCCAAAGGGATTTGAATCCCGAAGGACTATTAATTTCGATTTGGCATTTTCGGTCGGACGGATAAATGTCGGTTCACTTTTCAAACTGTTGCCATAAATTGTTAGAGTCCTGCATTATATTTGAAGAAATTAAATAATGAATATCTGCGTAAATGTATGTATATTTCTCACATTGTCATAAAATAACGGTACATAGAATCTTCGAGTTTTGAATGACGTAATCCTCCAACGAATATGAGCATGTGGAACACCAAATTTGAAATTTGTTTTATGATCGATTTCCTATTTTTTAAAACTTTGACGAATTTTTGATTAACAAGCTCAAGGATTTCAAAGCGAGCAATGGCAAAGTTGTGCAGAAAAAACCTTTTTATCTCCAGCGCGTGAGTCTCTGTATCGGAAATTCTAAACATATGCTCGTTTTAAAACTATTTTGCGATATTGCTGTTGCACTGAATCTTATGTTTTAAGTGCGAGGAACATGATATTTAATAAAGAAAGTAACATACAAAATGTTAAAAAACGCCCCTTTGGACGTAATTTAAAATCTGAAACATTTCAATTTTTTTTTTTTTTTTTAGTCCAAAGAGATTTGAATCCCGAAGGACTATTAGTTTCGTTTTGGCATTTTGCGTCGGACGGATAAATGTCGGTTCACTTTTCAAACTGTTGCCATAAAATGTTAGAGTTTCGCATTATATTTAAAGAAATTATATAATGAAAAATCTGCATAAATGTATGTATATTTCTCGTATTGTGATAAAACAACGGTACATAGAGTCATCGAATTTTGAATAACGTAATCCTCCAACGAATATGAGCATGTGGAAGACCAAATTTGAAATTTGAAATTTGTTTCATGATCGATTTCCTATTTTTTAAAACTTTGACGAATTTTTGATTAACAAACTCAAGGATTTCAAAGCGAGCAATGGCAACGTTGTGCAGAAAAAACATTTTTATCTCCAGCGCGTGAGTCTCTGTATCGGAAATTCTAAAGATATGCTCGTTTTAAAATTATTTTGCGATATTGCTGTTGCACTGGATCTTATGGTTTAAATGAGAGTAACATGATATTTAATAAAGAAAGGTAATATACAAAATGTTAAAAAACGCCCCTTTAGACATAATTTAAAATCTAAAACATTTCAGATTTTTTTTTTTTTTTTTTAGTCCAAAGGGATTTGAATCCCCAAGGATTATTAGTTTCGTTTTGGCATTTTGCGTCGGACTCATAAATGTCGCTTCACTTTTCAAACTGTTCCCATAAAATGTTAGAGTCCTGCATTATATTTGAAGAAATTGAATAATGAAAATCTGCGTAAATGTATGTATATTTCTCACATTGTCATAAAATAACGGTACATAGAGTCATCGAATTTTGAATAACGTAATCCTCCAACGAATATGAGCATGTGGAAGACCAAATTTGAAATTTGTTTTATGATCGATTTCCTATTTTTTAAAACTTTGACGAATTTTTGATTAACAAGCTCAAGGATTTCAAAGCGAGCAATGGCAACGTTGTGCAGAAAAAACCTTTTTATCTCCAGCGCGTGAGTCTCTGAATCGGAAATTCTAAAGATATGCTCGTTTTAAAACTATTTTGCGATATTGCTGTTGCACTGAATCTTATGTTTTAAGTGCGAGTAACATGATATTTAATAAAGAAAGTAACATACAAAATGTTAAAAAACGCCCCTTTGGACGTAATTTAAAATCTGAAACATTTCAATTTTTTTTTTTTTTTTAGTCCAAAGAGATTTGAATCCCGAAGGACTATTAGTTTCGTTTTGGCATTTTGCGTCGGACGGATAAATGTCGGTTCACTTTTCAAACTGTTGCCATAAAATGTTAGAGTCCTGCATTATATTTAAAGAAATTATATAATGAAAAATCTGCATAAATGTATGTATATTTCTCGTATTGTGATAAAACAACGGTACATAGAGTCATCGAATTTTGAATAACGTAATCCTCCAACGAATATGAGCATGTGGAAGACCAAATTTGAAATTTGAAATTTGTTTCATGATCGATTTCCTATTTTTTAAAACTTTGACGAATTTTTGATTAACAAACTCAAGGATTTCAAAGCGAGCAATGGCAACGTTGTGCAGAAAAAACATTTTTATCTCCAGCGCGTGAGTCTCTGTATCGGAAATTCTAAAGATATGCTCGTTTTAAAATTATTTTGCGATATTGCTGTTGCACTGGATCTTATGGTTTAAATGAGAGTAACATGATATTTAATAAAGAAAGGTAATATACAAAATGTTAAAAAACGCCCCTTTAGACATAATTTAAAATCTGAAACATTTCAGATTTTTTTTTTTTTTTTTTTAGTCCAAAGGGATTTGAATCCCCAAGGATTATTAGTTTCGTTTTGGCATTTTGCGTCGGACGGATAAATGTCGGTTCACTTTTCAAACTGTTGCCATAAAATGTTAGAGTTCTGCATTATATTTGAAGAAATTAAATAATGAAAAATCTGCATAAATGTATGTATATTTCTCGTATTGTGATAAAACAACGGTACATAGAGTCATCGAATTTTGAATAACGTAATCCTCCAACGAATATGAGCATGTGGAAGACCAAATTTGAAATTTGAAATTTGTTTTATGATCGATTTCCTATTTTTTAAAACTTTGACGAATTTTTGATTAACAAACTCAAGGATTTCAAAGCGAGCAATGGCAACGTTGTGCAGAAAAAACATTTTTATCTCCAGCGCTTGAGTCTCTGTATCGGAAATTCTAAAGATATGTTCGTTTTAAAATTATTTTGCGATATTGCTGTTGCACTGGATCTTATGGTTTAAATGCGAGTAGCATGATATTTAATAAAGAAAGGTAACACACAAAATGTTAAAAAACGCCCCTTTGGACGTAATTTAAAATCTGAAACATTTCAGATTTTTTTTTTTTTTTTTAGTCCAAACAGATTTGAATCCCGAAGGACTATTAGTTTCGTTTTGGCATTTTGCGTCGGACGGATAAATGTCGGTTCACTTTTCAAACTGTTGCCATAAAATGTTAGAGTTTCGCATTATATTTGAAGAAATTAAATAATGAAAAATCTGCATAAATGTGTGTATATTTCTCGTATTGTGATAAAACAACGGTACATAGAGTCATCGAATTTTGAATAACGTAATCCTCCAACGAATATGAGCATGTGGAAGACCAAATTTGAAATTTGAAATTTGTTTCATGATCGATTTCCTATTTTTTAAAACTTTGACGAATTTTTGATTAACAAACTCAAGGATTTCAAAGCGAGCAATGGCAACGTTGTGCAGAAAAAACATTTTTATCTCCAGCGCGTGAGTCTCTGTATCGGAAATTCTAAAGATATGCTCGTTTTAAAACTATTTTGCGATATTGCTGTTGCACTGAATCTTATGTTTTAAGTGCGAGGAACATGATATTTAATAAAGAAAGTAACATACAAAATGTTAAAAAACGCCCCTTTGGACGTAATTTAAAATCTGAAACATTTCAGATTTTTTTTTTTTTTTTTAGTCCAAAGAGATTTGAATCCCGAAGGACTATTAGTTTCGTTTTGGCATTTTGTGTCGGACGGATAAATGTCGGTTCACTTTTCAAACTGTTGCCATAAAATGTTAGAGTTTCGCATTATATTTGAAGAAATTAAATAATGAAAAATCTGCATAAATGTATGTATATTTCTCGTATTGTGATAAAACAACGGTACATAGAGTCATCGAATTTTGAATAACGTAATCCTCCAACGAATATGAGCATGTGGAAGACCAAATTTGAAATTTGAAATTTGTTTCATGATCGATTTCCTATTTTTTAAAACTTTGACGAATTTTTGATTAACAAACTCAAGGATTTCAAAGCGAGCAATGGCAACGTTGTGCAGAAAAAACATTTTTATCTCCAGCGCGTGAGTCTCTGTATCGGAAATTCTAAAGATATGCTCGTTTTAAAACTATTTTGCGATATTGCTGTTGCACTGAATCTTATGTTTTAAGTGCGAGGAACATATTTAATAAAGAAAGTAACATACAAAATGTTAAAAAAACGCCCCTTTGGACGTAATTTAAAATCTGAAACATTTCAGATTTTTTTTTTTTTTTTTTCAGTCCAAAGAGATTTGAATCCCGAAGGACTATCAGTTTCGTTTTGGCATTTTGCGTCGGACGGATAAATGTCGGTTCACTTTTCAAACTGTTGCCATAAAATGTTAGAGTTTCGCATTATATTTAAAGAAATTAAATAATGAAAAATCTGCATAAATGTATGTATATTTCTCGTATTGTGATAAAACAACGGTACATAGAGTCATCGAATTTTGAATAACGTAATCCTCCAACGAATATGAGCATGTGGAAGACCAAATTTGAAATTTGAAATTTGTTTCATGATCGATTTCCTATTTTTTAAAACTTTGACGAATTTTTGATTAACAAACTCAAGGATTTCAAAGCGAGCAATGGCAACGTTGTGCAGAAAAAACATTTTTATCTCCAGCGCGTGAGTCTCCGTATCGGAAATTCTAAAGATATGCTCGTTTTAAAATTATTTTGCGATATTGCTGTTGCACTGGATCTTATGGTTTAAATGAGAGTAACATGATATTTAATAAAGAAAGGTAATATACAAAATGTTAAAAAACGCCCCTTTAGACATAATTTAAAATCTGAAATATTTCAGATTTTTTTTTTTTTTTTTTTTAGTCCAAAGGGATTTGAATCCCCAAGGATTATTAGTTTCGTTTTGGCATTTTGCGTCGGACTCATAAATGTCGCTTCACTTTTCAAACTGTTCCCATAAAATGTTAGAGTCCTGCATTATATTTGAAGAAATTAAATAATGAATATCTGCGTAAATGTATGTATATTTCTCACATTGTCATAAAATAACGGTACATAGAATCTTCGAGTTTTGAATGACGTAATCCTCCAACGAATATGAGTATGTGGAACACCAAATTTGAAATTTGTTTTATGATCGATTTCCTATTTTTTAAAACTTTGACGAATTTTTGATTAACAAGCTCAAGGATTTCAAAGCGAGCAATGGCAACGTTGTGCAGAAAAAACATTTTTATCTCCAGCGCGTGAGTCTCTGTATCGGAAATTCTAAAGATACGCTCGTTTTAAAATTATTTTGCGATATTGCTGTTGCACTGGATCTTATGGTTTAAATGCGAGTAACATGATATTTAATAAAGAAAGGTAACACACAAAATGTTAAAAAACGCCCCTTTGGACGTAATTTAAAATCTGAAACATTTATGACTTTTTTTTTTTTTTTTTTTTTTTTTTTTTTTTTTTTTAGTCCAAAGGGATTTGAATCCCGAAGGACTATTAATTTCGATTTGGCATTTTCGGTCGGACGGATAAATGTCGGTTCACTTTTCAAACTGTTGCCATAAATTGTTAGAGTCCTGCATTATATTTGAAGAAATTAAATAATGAATATCTGCGTAAATGTATGTATATTTCTCACATTGTCATAAAATAACGGTACATAGAATCTTCGAGTTTTGAATGACGTAATCCTCCAACGAATATGAGCATGTGGAACACCAAATTTGAAATTTGTTTTATGATCGATTTCCTATTTTTTAAAACTTTGACGAATTTTTGATTAACAAGCTCAAGGATTTCAAAGCGAGCAATGGCAACGTTGTGCAGAAAAAACCTTTTTATCTCCAGCGCGTGAGTCTCTGAATCGGAAATTCTAAAGATATGCTCGTTTTAAAACTATTTTGCGATATTGCTGTTGCACTGAATCTTATGTTTTAAGTGCGAGGAACATATTTAATAAAGAAAGTAACATACAAAATGTTAAAAAACGCCCCTTTGGACGTAATTTAAAATCTGAAACATTTCAGATTTTTTTTTTTTTTTCAGTCCAAAGAGATTTGAATCCCGAAGGACTATCAGTTTCGTTTTGGCATTTTGCGTCGGACGGATAAATGTCGGTTCACTTTTCAAACTGTTGCCATAAAATGTTAGAGTTTCGTATTATATTTAAAGAAATTAAATAATGAAAAATCTGCATAAATGTATGTATATTTCTCGTATTGTGATAAAACAACGGTACATAGAGTCATCGAATTTTGAATAACGTAATCCTCCAACGAATATGAGCATGTGGAAGACCAAATTTGAAATTTGAAATTTGTTTCATGATCGATTTCCTATTTTTTAAAACTTTGACGAATTTTTGATTAACAAACTCAAGGATTTCAAAGCGAGCAATGGCAACGTTGTGCAGAAAAAACATTTTTATCTCCAGCGCGTGAGTCTCCGTATCGGAAATTCTAAAGATATGCTCGTTTTAAAATTATTTTGCGATATTGCTGTTGCACTGGATCTTATGGTTTAAATGAGAGTAACATGATATTTAATAAAGAAAGGTAATATACAAAATGTTAAAAAACGCCCCTTTAGACATAATTTAAAATCTGAAACATTTCAGATTTTTTTTTTTTTTTTTTTTAGTCCAAAGGGATTTGAATCCCCAAGGATTATTAGTTTCGTTTTGGCATTTTGCGTCGGACTCATAAATGTCGCTTCACTTTTCAAACTGTTCCCATAAAATGTTAGAGTCCTGCATTATATTTGAAGAAATTAAATAATGAATATCTGCGTAAATGTATGTATATTTCTCACATTGTCATAAAATAACGGTACATAGAATCTTCGAGTTTTGAATGACGTAATCCTCCAACGAATATGAGTATGTGGAACACCAAATTTGAAATTTGTTTTATGATCGATTTCCTATTTTTTAAAACTTTGACGAATTTTTGATTAACAAGCTCAAGGATTTCAAAGCGAGCAATGGCAACGTTGTGCAGAAAAAACATTTTTATCTCCAGCGCGTGAGTCTCTGTATCGGAAATTCTAAAGATATGCTCGTTTTAAAATTATTTTGCGATATTGCTGTTGCACTGGATCTTATGGTTTAAATGAGAGTAACATGATATTTAATAAAGAAAGGTAATATACAAAATGTTAAAAAACGCCCCTTTAGACATAATTTAAAATCTGAAACATTTCAGATTTTTTTTTTTTTTTTTTTTTAGTCCAAAGGGATTTGAATCCCCAAGGATTATTAGTTTCGTTTTGGCATTTTGCGTCGGACTCATAAATGTCGCTTCACTTTTCAAACTGTTCCCATAAAATGTTAGAGTCCTGCATTATATTTGAAGAAATTGAATAATGAAAATCTGCGTAAATGTATGTATATTTCTCACATTGTCATAAAATAACGGTACATAGAGTCATCGAATTTTGAATAACGTAATCCTCCAACGAATATGAGCATGTGGAAGACCAAATTTGAAATTTGTTTTATGATCGATTTCCTATTTTTTAAAACTTTGACGAATTTTTGATTAACAAGCTCAAGGATTTCAAAGCGAGCAATGGCAACGTTGTGCAGAAAAAACCTTTTTATCTCCAGCGCGTGAGTCTCTGAATCGGAAATTCTAAAGATATGCTCGTTTTAAAACTATTTTGCGATATTGCTGTTGCACTGAATCTTATGTTTTAAGTGCGAGTAACATGATATTTAATAAAGAAAGTAACATACAAAATGTTAAAAAACGCCCCTTTGGACGTAATTTAAAATCTGAAACATTTCAATTTTTTTTTTTTTTTTAGTCCAAAGAGATTTGAATCCCGAAGGACTATTAGTTTCGTTTTGGCATTTTGCGTCGGACGGATAAATGTCGGTTCACTTTTCAAACTGTTGCCATAAAATGTTAGAGTTTCGCATTATATTTGAAGAAATTAAATAATGAAAAATCTGCATAAATGTATGTATATTTCTCGTATTGTGATAAAACAACGGTACATAGAGTCATCGAATTTTGAATAACGTAATCCTCCAACGAATATGAGCATGTGGAAGACCAAATTTGAAATTTGAAATTTGTTTCATGATCGATTTCCTATTTTTTAAAACTTTGACGAATTTTTGATTAACAAACTCAAGGATTTCAAAGCGAGCAATGGCAACGTTGTGCAGAAAAAACATTTTTATCTCCAGCGCGTGAGTCTCTGTATCGGAAATTCTAAAGATATGCTCGTTTTAAAACTATTTTGCGATATTGCTGTTGCACTGAATCTTATGTTTTAAGTGCGAGGAACATATTTAATAAAGAAAGTAACATACAAAATGTTAAAAAAACGCCCCTTTGGACGTAATTTAAAATCTGAAACATTTCAGATTTTTTTTTTTTTTTTCAGTCCAAAGAGATTTGAATCCCGAAGGACTATCAGTTTCGTTTTGGCATTTTGCGTCGGACGGATAAATGTCGGTTCACTTTTCAAACTGTTGCCATAAAATGTTAGAGTTTCGCATTATATTTAAAGAAATTAAATAATGAAAAATCTGCATAAATGTATGTATATTTCTCGTATTGTGATAAAACAACGGTACATAGAGTCATCGAATTTTGAATAACGTAATCCTCCAACGAATATGAGCATGTGGAAGACCAAATTTGAAATTTGAAATTTGTTTCATGATCGATTTCCTATTTTTTAAAACTTTGACGAATTTTTGATTAACAAACTCAAGGATTTCAAAGCGAGCAATGGCAACGTTGTGCAGAAAAAACATTTTTATCTCCAGCGCGTGAGTCTCCGTATCGGAAATTCTAAAGATATGCTCGTTTTAAAATTATTTTGCGATATTGCTGTTGCACTGGATCTTATGGTTTAAATGAGAGTAACATGATATTTAATAAAGAAAGGTAATATACAAAATGTTAAAAAACGCCCCTTTAGACATAATTTAAAATCTGAAACATTTCAGATTTTTTTTTTTTTTTTTTTTAGTCCAAAGGGATTTGAATCCCCAAGGATTATTAGTTTCGTTTTGGCATTTTGCGTCGGACTCATAAATGTCGCTTCACTTTTCAAACTGTTCCCATAAAATGTTAGAGTCCTGCATTATATTTGAAGAAATTAAATAATGAATATCTGCGTAAATGTATGTATATTTCTCACATTGTCATAAAATAACGGTACATAGAATCTTCGAGTTTTGAATGACGTAATCCTCCAACGAATATGAGTATGTGGAACACCAAATTTGAAATTTGTTTTATGATCGATTTCCTATTTTTTAAAACTTTGACGAATTTTTGATTAACAAGCTCAAGGATTTCAAAGCGAGCAATGGCAACGTTGTGCAGAAAAAACATTTTTATCTCCAGCGCGTGAGTCTCTGTATCGGAAATTCTAAAGATACGCTCGTTTTAAAATTATTTTGCGATATTGCTGTTGCACTGGATCTTATGGTTTAAATGCGAGTAACATGATATTTAATAAAGAAAGGTAACACACAAAATGTTAAAAAACGCCCCTTTGGACGTAATTTAAAATCTGAAACATTTATGACTTTTTTTTTTTTTTTTTTTTTTTTTTTTTTTTTTTTTTAGTCCAAAGGGATTTGAATCCCGAAGGACTATTAATTTCGATTTGGCATTTTCGGTCGGACGGATAAATGTCGGTTCACTTTTCAAACTGTTGCCATAAATTGTTAGAGTCCTGCATTATATTTGAAGAAATTAAATAATGAATATCTGCGTAAATGTATGTATATTTCTCACATTGTCATAAAATAACGGTACATAGAATCTTCGAGTTTTGAATGACGTAATCCTCCAACGAATATGAGCATGTGGAACACCAAATTTGAAATTTGTTTTATGATCGATTTCCTATTTTTTAAAACTTTGACGAATTTTTGATTAACAAGCTCAAGGATTTCAAAGCGAGCAATGGCAACGTTGTGCAGAAAAAACCTTTTTATCTCCAGCGCGTGAGTCTCTGAATCGGAAATTCTAAAGATATGCTCGTTTTAAAACTATTTTGCGATATTGCTGTTGCACTGAATCTTATGTTTTAAGTGCGAGGAACATATTTAATAAAGAAAGTAACATACAAAATGTTAAAAAACGCCCCTTTGGACGTAATTTAAAATCTGAAACATTTCAGATTTTTTTTTTTTTTTTCAGTCCAAAGAGATTTGAATCCCGAAGGACTATCAGTTTCGTTTTGGCATTTTGCGTCGGACGGATAAATGTCGGTTCACTTTTCAAACTGTTGCCATAAAATGTTAGAGTTTCGCATTATATTTAAAGAAATTAAATAATGAAAAATCTGCATAAATGTATGTATATTTCTCGTATTGTGATAAAACAACGGTACATAGAGTCATCGAATTTTGAATAACGTAATCCTCCAACGAATATGAGCATGTGGAAGACCAAATTTGAAATTTGAAATTTGTTTCATGATCGATTTCCTATTTTTTAAAACTTTGACGAATTTTTGATTAACAAACTCAAGGATTTCAAAGCGAGCAATGGCAACGTTGTGCAGAAAAAACATTTTTATCTCCAGCGCGTGAGTCTCCGTATCGGAAATTCTAAAGATATGCTCGTTTTAAAATTATTTTGCGATATTGCTGTTGCACTGGATCTTATGGTTTAAATGAGAGTAACATGATATTTAATAAAGAAAGGTAATATACAAAATGTTAAAAAACGCCCCTTTAGACATAATTTAAAATCTGAAACATTTCAGATTTTTTTTTTTTTTTTTTTTAGTCCAAAGGGATTTGAATCCCCAAGGATTATTAGTTTCGTTTTGGCATTTTGCGTCGGACTCATAAATGTCGCTTCACTTTTCAAACTGTTCCCATAAAATGTTAGAGTCCTGCATTATATTTGAAGAAATTAAATAATGAATATCTGCGTAAATGTATGTATATTTCTCACATTGTCATAAAATAACGGTACATAGAATCTTCGAGTTTTGAATGACGTAATCCTCCAACGAATATGAGTATGTGGAACACCAAATTTGAAATTTGTTTTATGATCGATTTCCTATTTTTTAAAACTTTGACGAATTTTTGATTAACAAGCTCAAGGATTTCAAAGCGAGCAATGGCAACGTTGTGCAGAAAAAACATTTTTATCTCCAGCGCGTGAGTCTCTGTATCGGAAATTCTAAAGATATGCTCGTTTTAAAATTATTTTGCGATATTGCTGTTGCACTGGATCTTATGGTTTAAATGAGAGTAACATGATATTTAATAAAGAAAGGTAATATACAAAATGTTAAAAAACGCCCCTTTAGACATAATTTAAAATCTGAAACATTTCAGATTTTTTTTTTTTTTTTTTTTTTAGTCCAAAGAGATTTGAATCCCGAAGGACTATTAGTTTCGTTTTGGCATTTTGCGTCGGACGGATAAATGTCGGTTCACTTTTCAAACTGTTGCCATAAAATGTTAGAGTTCTGCATTATATTTGAAGAAATTAAATAATGAAAAATCTGCATAAATGTATGTATATTTCTCGTATTGTGATAAAACAACGGTACATAGAGTCATCGAATTTTGAATAACGTAATCCTCCAACGAATATGAGCATGTGGAAGACCAAATTTGAAATTTGAAATTTGTTTTATGATCGATTTCCTATTTTTTAAAACTTTGACGAATTTTTGATTAACAAACTCAAGGATTTCAAAGCGAGCAATGGCAACGTTGTGCAGAAAAAACATTTTTATCTCCAGCGCGTGAGTCTCTGTATCGGAAATTCTAAAGATATGCTCGTTTTAAAATTATTTTGCGATATTGCTGTTGCACTGGATCTTATGGTTTAAATGCGAGTAACATGATATTTAATAAAGAAAGGTAACACACAAAATGTTAAAAAACGCCCCTTTGGACGTAATTTAAAATCTGAAACATTTATGACTTTTTTTTTTTTTTTTTTGTTTTTTTTTGTTTTTTTTTTTTTTTTTTTTTAGTCCAAAGGGATTTGAATCCCGAAGGACTATTAATTTCGATTTCGCATTTTCGGTCGGACGGATAAATGTCGGTTCACTTTTCAAACTGTTGCCATAAATTGTTAGAGTCCTGCATTATATTTGAAGAAATTAAATAATGAATATCTGCGTAAATGTATGTATATTTCTCACATTGTCATAAAATAACGGTACATAGAATCTTCGAGTTTTGAATGACGTAATCCTCCAACGAATATGAGCATGTGGAACACCAAATTTGAAATTTGTTTTATGATCGATTTCCTATTTTTTAAAACTTTGACGAATTTTTGATTAACAAGCTCAAGGATTTCAAAGCGAGCAATGGCAACGTTGTGCAGAAAAAACATTTTTATTTCCAGCGCGTGAGTCTCTGTATCGGAAATTCTAAATATATGCTCGTTTTAAAACTATTTTGCGATATTGCTGTTGCACTGAATCTTATGTTTTAAGTGCGAGGAACATGATATTTAATAAAGAAAGTAACATACAAAATGTTAAAAAACGCCCCTTTGGACGTAATTTAAAATCTGAAACATTTCAATTTTTTTTTTTTTTTAGTCCAAAGAGATTTGAATCCCGAAGGACTATTAGTTTCGTTTTGGCATTTTGCGTCGGACGGATAAATGTCGGTTCACTTTTCAAACTGTTGCCATAAAATGTTAGAGTTCTGCATTATATTTGAAGAAATTAAATAATGAAAAATCTGCATAAATGTATGTATATTTCTCGTATTGTGATAAAACAACGGTACATAGAGTCATCGAATTTTGAATAACGTAATCCTCCAACGAATATGAGCATGTGGAAGACCAAATTTGAAATTTGAAATTTGTTTTATGATCGATTTCCTATTTTTTAAAACTTTGACGAATTTTTGATTAACAAACTCAAGGATTTCAAAGCGAGCAATGGCAACGTTGTGCAGAAAAAACATTTTTATCTCCAGCGCGTGAGTCTCTGTATCGGAAATTCTAAAGATATGCTCGTTTTAAAATTATTTTGCGATATTGCTGTTGCACTGGATCTTATGGTTTAAATGCGAGTAACATGATATTTAATAAAGAAAGGTAACACACAAAATGTTAAAAAACGCCCCTTTGGACGTAATTTAAAATCTGAAACATTTATGACTTTTTTTTTTTTTTTAGTCCAAAGGGATTTGAATCCCGAAGGACTATTAATTTCGATTTGGCATTTTCGGTCGGACGGATAAATGTCGGTTCACTTTTCAAACTGTTGCCATAAATTGTTAGAGTCCTGCATTATATTTGAAGAAATTAAATAATGAATATCTGCGTAAATGTATGTATATTTCTCACATTGTCATAAAATAACGGTACATAGAATCTTCGAGTTTTGAATGACGTAATCCTCCAACGAATATGAGCATGTGGAACACCAAATTTGAAATTTGTTTTATGATCGATTTCCTATTTTTTAAAACTTTGACGAATTTTTGATTAACAAGCTCAAGGATTTCAAAGCGAGCAATGGCAACGTTGTGCAGAAAAAACATTTTTATTTCCAGCGCGTGAGTCTCTGTATCGGAAATTCTAAATATATGCTCGTTTTAAAACTATTTTGCGATATTGCTGTTGCACTGAATCTTATGTTTTAAGTGCGAGGAACATGATATTTAATAAAGAAAGTAACATACAAAATGTTAAAAAACGCCCCTTTGGACGTAATTTAAAATCTGAAACATTTCAATTTTTTTTTTTTTTAGTCCAAAGAGATTTGAATCCCGAAGGACTATTAGTTTCGTTTTGGCATTTTGCGTCGCACGGATAAATGTCGGTTCACTTTTCAAACTGTTGCCATAAAATGTTAGAGTTCTGCATTATATTTGAAGAAATTAAATAATGAAAAATCTGCATAAATGTATGTATATTTCTCGTATTGTGATAAAACAACGGTACATAGAGTCATCGAATTTTGAATAACGTAATCCTCCAACGAATATGAGCATGTGGAAGACCAAATTTGAAATTTGAAATTTGTTTTATGATCGATTTCCTATTTTTTAAAACTTTGACGAATTTTTGATTAACAAACTCAAGGATTTCAAAGCGAGCAATGGCAACGTTGTGCAGAAAAAACATTTTTATCTCCAGCGCGTGAGTCTCTGTATCGGAAATTCTAAAGATATGCTCGTTTTAAAATTATTTTGCGATATTGCTGTTGCACTGGATCTTATGGTTTAAATGCGAGTAACATGATATTTAATAAAGAAAGGTAACACACAAAATGTTAAAAAACGCCCCTTTGGACGTAATTTAAAATCTGAAACATTTATGATTTTTTTTTTTTTTTTTTTTTTTTTTTTTTTTTTTTTTTTTTTAGTCCAAAGGGATTTGAATCCCGAAGGACTATTAATTTCGATTTGGCATTTTCGGTCGGACGGATAAATGTCGGTTCACTTTTCAAACTGTTGCCATAAATTGTTAGAGTCCTGCATTATATTTGAAGAAATTAAATAATGAATATCTGCGTAAATGTATGTATATTTCTCACATTGTCATAAAATAACGGTACATAGAATCTTCGAGTTTTGAATGACGTAATCCTCCAACGAATATGAGCATGTGGAACACCAAATTTGAAATTTGTTTTATGATCGATTTCCTATTTTTTAAAATTTTGACGAATTTTTGATTAACAAGCTCAAGGATTTTAAAGCGAGCAATGGCAACGTTGTGCAGAAAAAACATTTTTATCTCCAGCGCGTGAGTCTCTGTATCGGAAATTCTAAATATATGCTCGTTTTAAAACTATTTTGCGATATTGCTGTTGCACTGAATCTTATGTTTTAAGTGCGAGGAACATGATATTTAATAAAGAAAGTAACATACAAAATGTTAAAAAACGCCCCTTTGGACGTAATTTAAAATCTGAAACATTTCAGATTTTTTTTTTTTTTTTTTTAGTCCAAAGAGATTTGAATCCCGAAGGACTATTAGTTTCGTTTTGGCATTTTGCGTCGGACGGATAAATGTCGGTTCACTTTTCAAACTTTTGCCATAAAATGTTAGAGTTCTGCATTATATTTGAAGAAATTAAATAATGAAAAATCTGCATAAATGTATGTATATTTCTCGTATTGTGATAAAACAACGGTACATAGAGTCATCGAATTTTGAATAACGTAATCCTCCAACGAATATGAGCATGTGGAAGACCAAATTTGAAATTTGAAATTTGTTTCATGATCGATTTCCTATTTTTTAAATCTTTGACGAATTTTTGATTAAAAAACTCAAGGATTTCAAAGCGAGCAATGGCAACGTTGTGCAGAAAAAACATTTTTATCTCCAGCGCGTGAGTCTCTGTATCGGAAATTCTAAAGATATGCTCGTTCTAAAACTATTTTGCGATATTGCTGTTGCACTGAATCTTATGTTTCAAGTGTGAGGAACATGATATTTAATAAAGAAAATAACATACAAAATGTTAAAAAACGCCCCTTTGGACGTAATTTAAAATCTGAAACATTTCAGATTTTTTTTTTTTTTTTTAGTCCAAAGAGATTTGAATCCCGAAGGACTATTAGTTTCGTTTTGGCATTTTGCGTCGGACGGATAAATGTCGGTTCACTTTTCAAACTGTTGCCATAAAATGTTAGAGTTTCGCATTATATTTGAAGAAATTAAATAATGAAAAATCTGCATAAATGTATGTATATTTCTCGTATTGTGATAAAACAACGGTACATAGAGTCATCGAATTTTGAATAACGTAATCCTCCAACGAATATGAGCATGTGGAAGACCAAATTTGAAATTTGAAATTTGTTTCATGATCGATTTCCTATTTTTTAAAACTTTGACGAATTTTTGATTAACAAACTCAAGGATTTCAAAGCGAGCAATGGCAACGTTGTGCAGAAAAAACATTTTTATCTCCAGCGCGTGAGTCTCTGTATCGGAAATTCTAAAGATATGCTCGTTTTAAAATTATTTTGCGATATTGCTGTTGCACTGGATCTTATGGTTTAAATGCGAGTAACATGATATTTAATAAAGAAAGGTAATATACAAAATGTTAAAAAACGCCCCTTTAGACATAATTTAAAATCTGAAAC
The DNA here is from genome assembly GCF_044657685.1 of Stegodyphus dumicola. NCBI lineage: Eukaryota > Metazoa > Arthropoda > Arachnida > Araneae > Eresidae > Stegodyphus > Stegodyphus dumicola. The sequence goes on along the minus strand of NC_140772.1, from coordinate 9,556,539 downwards.
ATTTCAGATTTTTTTTTTTTTTTTTAGTCCAAAGGGATTTGAATCCCCAAGGATTATTAGTTTCGTTTTGGCATTTTGCGTCGGACTCATAAATGTCGCTTCACTTTTCAAACTGTTGCCATAAAATGTTAGAGTCCTGCATTATATTTGAAGAAATTGAATAATGAAAATCTGCGTAAATGTATGTATATTTCTCACATTGTCATAAAATAACGGTACATAGAGTCATCGAATTTTGAATAACGTAATCCTCCAACGAATATGAGCATGTGGAAGACCAAATTTGAAATTTGTTTTATGATCGATTTCCTATTTTTTAAAACTTTGACGAATTTTTGATTAACAAGCTCAAGGATTTCAAAGCGAGCAATGGCAACGTTGTGCAGAAAAAACCTTTTTATCTCCAGCGCGTGAGTCTCTGAATCGGAAATTCTAAAGATATGCTCGTTTTAAAACTATTTTGCGATATTGCTGTTGCACTGAATCTTACGTTTTAAGTGCGAGGAACATGATATTTAATAAAGAAAGTAACATACAAAATGTTAAAATACGCCCCTTTGGACGTAATTTAAAATCTGAAACATTTCAATTTTTTTTTTTTTTTTTAGTCCAAAGAGATTTGAATCCCGAAGGACTATTAGTTTCGTTTTGGCATTTTGCGTCGGACGGATAAATGTCGGTTCACTTTTCAAACTGTTGCCATAAAATGTTAGAGTTCTGCATTATATTTGAAGAAATTAAATAATGAAAAATCTGCATAAATGTATGTATATTTCTCGTATTGTGATAAAACAACGGTACATAGAGTCATCGAATTTTGAATAACGTAATCCTCCAACGAATATGAGCATGTGGAAGACCAAATTTGAAATTTGAAATTTGTTTTATGATCGATTTCCTATTTTTTAAAACTTTGACGAATTTTTGATTAACAAACTCAAGGATTTCAAAGCGAGCAATGGCAACGTTGTGCAGAAAAAACATTTTTATCTCCAGCGCGTGAGTCTCTGTATCGGAAATTCTAAAGATATGCTCGTTTTAAAATTATTTTGCGATATTGCTGTTGCACTGGATCTTATGGTTTAAATGCGAGTAACATGATATTTAATAAAGAAAGGTAACACACAAAATGTTAAAAAACGCCCCTTTGGACGTAATTTAAAATCTGAAACATTTATGATTTTTTTTTTTTTTTTTTTTTTTTTTAGTCCAAAGGGATTTGAATCCCGAAGGACTATCAATTTCGATTTGGCATTTTCGGTCGGACGGATAAATGTCGGTTCACTTTTCAAACTGTTGCCATAAATTGTTAGAGTCCTGCATTATATTTGAAGAAATTAAATAATGAATATCTGCGTAAATGTATGTATATTTCTCACATTGTCATAAAATAACGGTACATAGAATCTTCGAGTTTTGAATGACGTAATCCTCCAACGAATATGAGCATGTGGAACACCAAATTTGAAATTTGTTTTATGATCGATTTCCTATTTTTTAAAACTTTGACGAATTTTTGATTAACAAGCCCAAGGATTTCAAAGCGAGCAATGGCAACGTTGTGCAGAAAAAACATTTTTATCTCCAGTGCGTGAGTCTCTGTATCGGAAATTCTAAATATATGCTCGTTTTAAAACTATTTTGCGATATTGCTGTTGCACTGAATCTTATGTTTTAAGTGCGAGGAACATGATATTTAATAAAGAAAGTAACATACAAAATGTTAAAAAACGCCCCTTTGGACGTAATTTAAAATCTGAAACATTTCAGATTTTTTTTTTTTTTTTAGTCCAAAGAGATTTGAATCCCGAAGGACTATTAGTTTCGTTTTGGCATTTTGCGTCGGTCGGATAAATGTCGGTTCACTTTTCAAACTTTTGCCATAAAATGTTAGAGTCCTGCATTATGTTTGAAGAAATTAAATAATGAAAAATCTGCATAAATGTATGTATATTTCTCGTATTGTGATAAAACAACGGTACATAGAGTCATCGAATTTTGAATAAGGTAATCCTCCAACGAATATGAGCATGTGGAAGACCAAATTTGAAATTTGAAATTTGTTTTATGATCGATTTCCTATTTTTTAAAACTTTGACGAATTTTTGATTAACAAGCTCAAGGATTTCAAAGCGAGCAATGGCAACGTTGTGCAGAAAAAACATTTTTATTTCCAGCGCGTGAGTCTCTGTATCGGAAATTCTAAATATATGCTCGTTTTAAAACTATTTTGCGATATTGCTGTTGCACTGAATCTTATGTTTTAAGTGCGAGGAACATGATATTTAATAAAGAAAGTAACATACAAAATGTTAAAAAACGCCCCTTTGGACGTAATTTAAAATCTGAAACATTTCAATTTTTTTTTTTTTTAGTCCAAAGAGATTTGAATCCCGAAGGACTATTAGTTTCGTTTTGGCATTTTGCGTCGCACGGATAAATGTCGGTTCACTTTTCAAACTGTTGCCATAAAATGTTAGAGTTCTGCATTATATTTGAAGAAATTAAATAATGAAAAATCTGCATAAATGTATGTATATTTCTCGTATTGTGATAAAACAACGGTACATAGAGTCATCGAATTTTGAATAACGTAATCCTCCAACGAATATGAGCATGTGGAAGACCAAATTTGAAATTTGAAATTTGTTTTATGATCGATTTCCTATTTTTTAAAACTTTGACGAATTTTTGATTAACAAACTCAAGGATTTCAAAGCGAGCAATGGCAACGTTGTGCAGAAAAAACATTTTTATCTCCAGCGCGTGAGTCTCTGTATCGGAAATTCTAAAGATATGCTCGTTTTAAAATTATTTTGCGATATTGCTGTTGCACTGGATCTTATGGTTTAAATGCGAGTAACATGATATTTAATAAAGAAAGGTAACACACAAAATGTTAAAAAACGCCCCTTTGGACGTAATTTAAAATCTGAAACATTTATGATTTTTTTTTTTTTTTTTTTTTTTTTTTTTTTTTTTTTTTTTTTTTAGTCCAAAGGGATTTGAATCCCGAAGGACTATTAATTTCGATTTGGCATTTTCGGTCGGACGGATAAATGTCGGTTCACTTTTCAAACTGTTGCCATAAATTGTTAGAGTCCTGCATTATATTTGAAGAAATTAAATAATGAATATCTGCGTAAATGTATGTATATTTCTCACATTGTCATAAAATAACGGTACATAGAATCTTCGAGTTTTGAATGACGTAATCCTCCAACGAATATGAGCATGTGGAACACCAAATTTGAAATTTGTTTTATGATCGATTTCCTATTTTTTAAAACTTTGACGAATTTTTGATTAACAAGCTCAAGGATTTCAAAGCGAGCAATGGCAACGTTGTGCAGAAAAAACATTTTTATTTCCAGCGCGTGAGTCTCTGTATCGGAAATTCTAAATATATGCTCGTTTTAAAACTATTTTGCGATATTGCTGTTGCACTGAATCTTATGTTTTAAGTGCGAGGAACATGATATTTAATAAAGAAAGTAACATACAAAATGTTAAAAAACGCCCCTTTGGACGTAATTTAAAATCTGAAACATTTCAATTTTTTTTTTTTTTAGTCCAAAGAGATTTGAATCCCGAAGGACTATTAGTTTCGTTTTGGCATTTTGCGTCGCACGGATAAATGTCGGTTCACTTTTCAAACTGTTGCCATAAAATGTTAGAGTTCTGCATTATATTTGAAGAAATTAAATAATGAAAAATCTGCATAAATGTATGTATATTTCTCGTATTGTGATAAAACAACGGTACATAGAGTCATCGAATTTTGAATAACGTAATCCTCCAACGAATATGAGCATGTGGAAGACCAAATTTGAAATTTGAAATTTGTTTTATGATCGATTTCCTATTTTTTAAAACTTTGACGAATTTTTGATTAACAAACTCAAGGATTTCAAAGCGAGCAATGGCAACGTTGTGCAGAAAAAACATTTTTATCTCCAGCGCGTGAGTCTCTGTATCGGAAATTCTAAAGATATGCTCGTTTTAAAATTATTTTGCGATATTGCTGTTGCACTGGATCTTATGGTTTAAATGCGAGTAACATGATATTTAATAAAGAAAGGTAACACACAAAATGTTAAAAAACGCCCCTTTGGACGTAATTTAAAATCTGAAACATTTATGATTTTTTTTTTTTTTTTTTTTTTTTTTTTTTTTTTTTTTTTTTTAGTCCAAAGGGATTTGAATCCCGAAGGACTATTAATTTCGATTTGGCATTTTCGGTCGGACGGATAAATGTCGGTTCACTTTTCAAACTGTTGCCATAAATTGTTAGAGTCCTGCATTATATTTGAAGAAATTAAATAATGAATATCTGCGTAAATGTATGTATATTTCTCACATTGTCATAAAATAACGGTACATAGAATCTTCGAGTTTTGAATGACGTAATCCTCCAACGAATATGAGCATGTGGAACACCAAATTTGAAATTTGTTTTATGATCGATTTCCTATTTTTTAAAATTTTGACGAATTTTTGATTAACAAGCTCAAGGATTTTAAAGCGAGCAATGGCAACGTTGTGCAGAAAAAACATTTTTATCTCCAGCGCGTGAGTCTCTGTATCGGAAATTCTAAATATATGCTCGTTTTAAAACTATTTTGCGATATTGCTGTTGCACTGAATCTTATGTTTTAAGTGCGAGGAACATGATATTTAATAAAGAAAGTAACATACAAAATGTTAAAAAACGCCCCTTTGGACGTAATTTAAAATCTGAAACATTTCAGATTTTTTTTTTTTTTTTTTTAGTCCAAAGAGATTTGAATCCCGAAGGACTATTAGTTTCGTTTTGGCATTTTGCGTCGGACGGATAAATGTCGGTTCACTTTTCAAACTTTTGCCATAAAATGTTAGAGTTCTGCATTATATTTGAAGAAATTAAATAATGAAAAATCTGCATAAATGTATGTATATTTCTCGTATTGTGATAAAACAACGGTACATAGAGTCATCGAATTTTGAATAACGTAATCCTCCAACGAATATGAGCATGTGGAAGACCAAATTTGAAATTTGAAATTTGTTTCATGATCGATTTCCTATTTTTTAAATCTTTGACGAATTTTTGATTAACAAACTCAAGGATTTCAAAGCGAGCAATGGCAACGTTGTGCAGAAAAAACATTTTTATCTCCAGCGCGTGAGTCTCTGTATCGGAAATTCTAAAGATATGCTCGTTCTAAAACTATTTTGCGATATTGCTGTTGCACTGAATCTTATGTTTCAAGTGTGAGGAACATGATATTTAATAAAGAAAATAACATACAAAATGTTAAAAAACGCCCCTTTGGACGTAATTTAAAATCTGAAACATTTCAGATTTTTTTTTTTTTTTTTAGTCCAAAGAGATTTGAATCCCGAAGGACTATTAGTTTCGTTTTGGCATTTTGCGTCGGACGGATAAATGTCGGTTCACTTTTCAAACTGTTGCCATAAAATGTTAGAGTTTCGCATTATATTTGAAGAAATTAAATAATGAAAAATCTGCATAAATGTATGTATATTTCTCGTATTGTGATAAAACAACGGTACATAGAGTCATCGAATTTTGAATAACGTAATCCTCCAACGAATATGAGCATGTGGAAGACCAAATTTGAAATTTGAAATTTGTTTCATGATCGATTTCCTATTTTTTAAAACTTTGACGAATTTTTGATTAACAAACTCAAGGATTTCAAAGCGAGCAATGGCAACGTTGTGCAGAAAAAACATTTTTATCTCCAGCGCGTGAGTCTCTGTATCGGAAATTCTAAAGATATGCTCGTTTTAAAATTATTTTGCGATATTGCTGTTGCACTGGATCTTATGGTTTAAATGCGAGTAACATGATATTTAATAAAGAAAGGTAATATACAAAATGTTAAAAAACGCCCCTTTAGACATAATTTAAAATCTGAAACATTTCAGATTTTTTTTTTTTTTTTTAGTCCAAAGGGATTTGAATCCCCAAGGATTATTAGTTTCGTTTTGGCATTTTGCGTCGGACTCATAAATGTCGCTTCACTTTTCAAACTGTTGCCATAAAATGTTAGAGTCCTGCATTATATTTGAAGAAATTGAATAATGAAAATCTGCGTAAATGTATGTATATTTCTCACATTGTCATAAAATAACGGTACATAGAGTCATCGAATTTTGAATAACGTAATCCTCCAACGAATATGAGCATGTGGAAGACCAAATTTGAAATTTGTTTTATGATCGATTTCCTATTTTTTAAAACTTTGACGAATTTTTGATTAACAAGCTCAAGGATTTCAAAGCGAGCAATGGCAACGTTGTGCAGAAAAAACCTTTTTATCTCCAGCGCGTGAGTCTCTGAATCGGAAATTCTAAAGATATGCTCGTTTTAAAACTATTTTGCGATATTGCTGTTGCACTGAATCTTACGTTTTAAGTGCGAGGAACATGATATTTAATAAAGAAAGTAACATACAAAATGTTAAAATACGCCCCTTTGGACGTAATTTAAAATCTGAAACATTTCAATTTTTTTTTTTTTTTTTAGTCCAAAGAGATTTGAATCCCGAAGGACTATTAGTTTCGTTTTGGCATTTTGCGTCGGACGGATAAATGTCGGTTCACTTTTCAAACTGTTGCCATAAAATGTTAGAGTTCTGCATTATATTTGAAGAAATTAAATAATGAAAAATCTGCATAAATGTATGTATATTTCTCGTATTGTGATAAAACAACGGTACATAGAGTCATCGAATTTTGAATAACGTAATCCTCCAACGAATATGAGCATGTGGAAGACCAAATTTGAAATTTGAAATTTGTTTTATGATCGATTTCCTATTTTTTAAAACTTTGACGAATTTTTGATTAACAAACTCAAGGATTTCAAAGCGAGCAATGGCAACGTTGTGCAGAAAAAACATTTTTATCTCCAGCGCGTGAGTCTCTGTATCGGAAATTCTAAAGATATGCTCGTTTTAAAATTATTTTGCGATATTGCTGTTGCACTGGATCTTATGGTTTAAATGCGAGTAACATGATATTTAATAAAGAAAGGTAACACACAAAATGTTAAAAAACGCCCCTTTGGACGTAATTTAAAATCTGAAACATTTATGATTTTTTTTTTTTTTTTTTTTTTTTTAGTCCAAAGGGATTTGAATCCCGAAGGACTATCAATTTCGATTTGGCATTTTCGGTCGGACGGATAAATGTCGGTTCACTTTTCAAACTGTTGCCATAAATTGTTAGAGTCCTGCATTATATTTGAAGAAATTAAATAATGAATATCTGCGTAAATGTATGTATATTTCTCACATTGTCATAAAATAACGGTACATAGAATCTTCGAGTTTTGAATGACGTAATCCTCCAACGAATATGAGCATGTGGAACACCAAATTTGAAATTTGTTTTATGATCGATTTCCTATTTTTTAAAACTTTGACGAATTTTTGATTAACAAGCCCAAGGATTTCAAAGCGAGCAATGGCAACGTTGTGCAGAAAAAACATTTTTATCTCCAGTGCGTGAGTCTCTGTATCGGAAATTCTAAATATATGCTCGTTTTAAAACTATTTTGCGATATTGCTGTTGCACTGAATCTTATGTTTTAAGTGCGAGGAACATGATATTTAATAAAGAAAGTAACATACAAAATGTTAAAAAACGCCCCTTTGGACGTAATTTAAAATCTGAAACATTTCAGATTTTTTTTTTTTTTTTAGTCCAAAGAGATTTGAATCCCGAAGGACTATTAGTTTCGTTTTGGCATTTTGCGTCGGTCGGATAAATGTCGGTTCACTTTTCAAACTTTTGCCATAAAATGTTAGAGTCCTGCATTATGTTTGAAGAAATTAAATAATGAAAAATCTGCATAAATGTATGTATATTTCTCGTATTGTGATAAAACAACGGTACATAGAGTCATCGAATTTTGAATAAGGTAATCCTCCAACGAATATGAGCATGTGGAAGACCAAATTTGAAATTTGAAATTTGTTTTATGATCGATTTCCTATTTTTTAAAACTTTGACGAATTTTTGATTAACAAACTCAAGGATTTCAAAGCGAGCAATGGCAACGTTGTGCAGAAAAAACATTTTTATCTCCAGCGCGTGAGTCTCTGTATCGGAAATTCTAAAGATATGCTCGTTTTAAAATTATTTTGCGATATTGCTGTTGCACTGGATCTTATGGTTTAAATGCGAGTAACATGATATTTAATAAAGAAAGGTAACACACAAATTGTTAAAAAACGCCCCTTTGGACGTAATTTAAAATTAGAAACATTTATGATTTTTTTTTTTTTTTTTTTTTTTTTTTTAGTCCAAAGGGATTTGAATCCCGAAGGACTATTAATTTCGATTTGGCATTTTCGGTCGGACGGATAAATGTCGGTTCACTTTTCAAACTGTTGCCATAAATTGTTAGAGTCCTGCATTATATTTGAAGAAATTAAATAATGAATATCTGCGTAAATGTATGTATATTTCTCACATTGTCATAAAATAACGGTACATAGAATCTTCGAGTTTTGAATGACGTAATCCTCCAACGAATATGAGCATGTGGAACACCAAATTTGAAATTTGTTTTATGATCGATTTCCTATTTTTTAAAACTTTGACGAATTTTTGATTAACAAGCTCAAGGATTTCAAAGCGAGCAATGGCAACGTTGTGCAGAAAAAACATTTTTATCTCCAGCGCGTGAGTCTCTGTATCGGAAATTCTAAATATATGCTCGTTTTAAAACTATTTTGCGATATTGCTGTTGCACTGAATCTTATGTTTTAAGTGCGAGGAACATGATATTTAATAAAGAAAGTAACATACAAAATGTTAAAAAACGCCCCTTTGGACGTAATTTAAAATCTGAAACATTTCAGATTTTTTTTTTTTTTTTTTTAGTCCAAAGAGATTTGAATCCCGAAGGACTATTAGTTTCGTTTTGGCATTTTGCGTCGGACGGATAAATGTCGGTTCACTTTTCAAACTTTTGCCATAAAATGTTAGAGTTCTGCATTATATTTGAAGAAATTAAATAATGAAAAATCTGCATAAATGTATGTATATTTCTCGTATTGTGATAAAACAACGGTACATAGAGTCATCGAATTTTGAATAACGTAATCCTCCAACGAATATGAGCATGTGGAAGACCAAATTTGAAATTTGAAATTTGTTTCATGATCGATTTCCTATTTTTTAAAACTTTGACGAATTTTTGATTAACAAACTCAAGGATTTCAAAGCGAGCAATGGCAACGTTGTGCAGAAAAAACATTTTTATCTCCAGCGCGTGAGTCCCTGTATCGGAAATTCTAAAGATATGCTCGTTTTAAAACTATTTTGCGATATTGCTGTTGCACTGAATCTTATGTTTTAAGAGCGAGGAACATGATATTTAATAAAGAAAATAACATACAAAATGTTAAAAAACGCCCCTTTGGACGTAATTTAAAATCTGAAACATTTCAGATTTTTTTTTTTTTTTAGTCCAAAGAGATTTGAATCCCGAAGGACTATTAGTTTCGTTTTGGCATTTTGCGTTGGACGGATAAATGTCGGTTCACTTTTCAAACTGTTGCCATAAATTGTTAGAGTCCTGCATTATATTTGAAGAAATTAAATAATGAATATCTGCGTAAATGTATGTATATTTCTCACATTGTCATAAAATAACGGTACATAGAGTCATCGAATTTTGAATAACGTAATCCTCCAACGAATATGAGCATGTGGAAGACCAAATTTGAAATTTGTTTTATGATCGATTTCCTATTTTTTAAAACTTTGACGAATTTTTGATTAACAAGCTCAAGGATTTCAAAGCGAGCAATGGCAACGTTATGCAGAAAAAACCTTTTTATCTCCAGCGCGTGAGTCTCTGAATCGGAAATTCTAAAGATATGCTCGTTTTAAAACTATTTTGCGATATTGCTGTTGCACTGAATCTTACGTTTTAAGTGCGAGGAACATGATATTTAATAAAGAAAGTAACATACAAAATGTTAAAATACGCCCCTTTGGACGTAATTTAAAATCTGAAACATTTCAATTTTTTTTTTTTTTTTTAGTCCAAAGAGATTTGAATCCCGAAGGACTATTAGTTTCGTTTTGGCATTTTGCGTCGGACGGATAAATGTCGGTTCACTTTTCAAACTGTTGCCATAAAATGTTAGAGTTCTGCATTATATTTGAAGAAATTAAATAATGAAAAATCTGCATAAATGTATGTATATTTCTCGTATTGTGATAAAACAATGGTACATAGAGTCATCGAATTTTGAATAACGTAATCCTCCAACGAATATGAGCATGTGGAAGACCAAATTTGAAATTTGAAATTTGTTTTATGATCGATTTCCTATTTTTTAAAACTTTGACGAATTTTTGATTAACAAACTCAAGGATTTCAAAGCGAGCAATGGCAACGTTGTGCAGAAAAAACATGTTTATCTCCAGCGCGTGAGTCTCTGTATCGGAAATTCTAAAGATATGCTCGTTTTAAAATTATTTTGCGATATTGCTGTTGCACTGGATCTTATGGTTTAAATGCGAGTAACATGATATTTAATAAAGAAAGGTAACACACAAAATGTTAAAAAACGCCCCTTTGGACGTAATTTAAAATCTGAAACATTTATGATTTTTTTTTTTTTTTTTTTTTTTTTTTTAGTCCAAAGGGATTTGAATCCCGAAGGACTATTAATTTCGATTTGGCATTTTCGGTCGGACGGATAAATGTCGGTTCACTTTTCAAACTGTTGCCATAAATTGTTAGAGTCCTGCATTATATTTGAAGAAATTAAATAATGAATATCTGCGTAAATGTATGTATATTTCTCACATTGTCATAAAATAACGGTACATACAATCTTCGAGTTTTGAATGACGTAATCCTCCAACGAATATGAGCATGTGGAACACCAAATTTGAAATTTGTTTTATGATCGATTTCCTATTTTTTAAAACTTTGACGAATTTTTGATTAACAAGCTCAAGGATTTCAAAGCGAGCAATGGCAACGTTGTGCAGAAAAAACATTTTTATCTCCAGCGCGTGAGTCTCTGTATCGGAAATTCTAAATATATGCTCGTTTTAAAACTATTTTGCGATATTGCTGTTGCACTGAATCTTATGTTTTAAGTGCGAGGAACATGATATTTAATAAAGAAAGTAACATACAAAATGTTAAAAAACGCCCCTTTGGACGTAATTTAAAATCTGAAACATTTCAGATTTTTTTTTTTTTTTTTTAGTCCAAAGAGATTTGAATCCCGAAGGACTATTAGTTTCGTTTTGGCATTTTGCGTCGGACGGATAAATGTCGGTTCACTTTTCAAACTTTTGCCATAAAATGTTAGAGTTCTGCATTATATTTGAAGAAATTAAATAATGAAAAATCTGCATAAATGTATGTATATTTCTCGTATTGTGATAAAACAACGGTACATAGAGTCATCGAATTTTGAATAACGTAATCCTCCAACGAATATGAGCATGTGGAAGACCAAATTTGAAATTTGAAATTTGTTTCATGATCGATTTCCTATTTTTTAAATCTTTGACGAATTTTTGATTAACAAACTCAAGGATTTCAAAGCGAGCAATGGCAACGTTGTGCAGAAAAAACATTTTTATCTCCAGCGCGTGAGTCTCTGTATCGGAAATTCTAAAGATATGCTCGTTTTGAAATTATTTTGCGATATTGCTGTTGCACTGGATCTTATGGTTTAAATGCGAGTAACATGATATTTAATAAAGAAAGGTAATATACAAAATGTTAAAAAACGCCCCTTTAGATATAATTTAAAATCTGAAACATTTCAGATTTTTTTTTTTTTTTTTTTTAGTCCAAAGGGATTTGAATCCCCAAGGATTATTAGTTTCGTTTTGGCATTTTGCGTCGGACTCATAAATGTCGCTTCACTTTTCAAACTGTTGCCATAAAATGTTAGAGTCCTGCATTATATTTGAAGAAATTGAATAATGAAAATCTGCGTAAATGTATGTATATTTCTCACATTGTCATAAAATAACGGTACATAGAGTCATCGAATTTTGAATAACGTAATCCTCCAACGAATATGAGCATGTGGAAGACCAAATTTGAAATTTGTTTTATGATCGATTCCCTATTTTTTAAAACTTTGACGAATTTTTGATTAACAAGCTCAAGGATTTCAAAGCGAGCAATGGCAACGTTGTGCAGAAAAAACCTTTTTATCTCCAGCGCGTGAGTCTCTGAATCGGAAATTCTAAAGATATGCTCGTTTTAAAACTATTTTGCGATATTGCTGTTGCACTGAATCTTACGTTTTAAGTGCGAGGAACATGATATTTAATAAAGAAAGTAACATACAAAATGTTAAAATACGCCCCTTTGGACGTAATTTAAAATCTGAAACATTTCAATTTTTTTTTTTTTTTTTAGTCCAAAGAGATTTGAATCCCGAAGGACTATTAGTTTCGTTTTGGCATTTTGCGTCGGACGGATAAATGTCGGTTCACTTTTCAAACTGTTGCCATAAAATGTTAGAGTTCTGCATTATATTTGAAGAAATTAAATAATGAAAAATCTGCATAAATGTATGTATATTTCTCGTATTGTGATAAAACAACGGTACATAGAGTCATCGAATTTTGAATAACGTAATCCTCCAACGAATATGAGCATGTGGAAGACCAAATTTGAAATTTGAAATTTGTTTTATGATCGATTTCCTATTTTTTAAAACTTTGACGAATTTTTGATTAACAAACTCAAGGATTTCAAAGCGAGCAATGGCAACGTTGTGCAGAAAAAACATTTTTATCTCCAGCGCGTGAGTCTCTGTATCGGAAATTCTAAAGATATGCTCGTTTTAAAATTATTTTGCGATATTGCTGTTGCACTGGATCTTATGGTTTAAATGCGAGTAACATGATATTTAATAAAGAAAGGTAACACACAAAATGTTAAAAAACGCCCCTTTGGACGTAATTTAAAATCTGAAACATTTATGATTTTTTTTTTTTTTTTTTTTAGTCCAAAGGGATTTGAATCCCGAAGGACTATCAATTTCGATTTGGCATTTTCGGTCGGACGGATAAATGTCGGTTCACTTTTCAAACTGTTGCCATAAATTGTTAGAGTCCTGCATTATATTTGAAGAAATTAAATAATGAATATCTGCGTAAATGTATGTATATTTCTCACATTGTCATAAAATAACGGTACATAGAATCTTCGAGTTTTGAATGACGTAATCCTCCAACGAATATGAGCATGTGGAACACCAAATTTGAAATTTGTTTTATGATCGATTTCCTATTTTTTAAAACTTTGACGAATTTTTGATTAACAAGCCCAAGGATTTCAAAGCGAGCAATGGCAACGTTGTGCAGAAAAAACATTTTTATCTCCAGTGCGTGAGTCTCTGTATCGGAAATTCTAAATATATGCTCGTTTTAAAACTATTTTGCGATATTGCTGTTGCACTGAATCTTATGTTTTAAGTGCGAGGAACATGATATTTAATAAAGAAAGTAACATACAAAATGTTAAAAAACGCCCCTTTGGACGTAATTTAAAATCTGAAACATTTCAGATTTTTTTTTTTTTTTTAGTCCAAAGAGATTTGAATCCCGAAGGACTATTAGTTTCGTTTTGGCATTTTGCGTCGGTCGGATAAATGTCGGTTCACTTTTCAAACTTTTGCCATAAAATGTTAGAGTTCTGCATTATATTTGAAGAAATTAAATAATGAAAAATCTGCATAAATGTATGTATATTTCTCGTATTGTGATAAAACAACGGTACATAGAGTCATCGAATTTTGAATAACGTAATCCTCCAACGAATATGAGCATGTGGAAGACCAAATTTGAAATTTGAAATTTGTTTTATGATCGATTTCCTATTTTTTAAAACTTTGACGAATTTTTGATTAACAAACTCAAGGATTTCAAAGCGAGCAATGGCAACGTTGTGCAGAAAAAACATTTTTATCTCCAGCGCGTGAGTCTCTGTATCGGAAATTCTAAAGATATGCTCGTTTTAAAATTATTTTGCGATATTGCTGTTGCACTGGATCTTATGGTTTAAATGCGAGTAACATGATATTTAATAAAGAAAGGTAACACACAAAATGTTAAAAAACGCCCCTTTGGACGTAATTTAAAATTAGAAACATTTATGATTTTTTTTTTTTTTTTTTTTTTTTTTTTAGTCCAAAGGGATTTGAATCCCGAAGGACTATTAATTTCGATTTGGCATTTTCGGTCGGACGGATAAATGTCGGTTCACTTTTCAAACTGTTGCCATAAATTGTTAGAGTCCTGCATTATATTTGAAGAAATTAAATAATGAATATCTGCGTAAATGTATGTATATTTCTCACATTGTCATAAAATAACGGTACATAGAATCTTCGAGTTTTGAATGACGTAATCCTCCAACGAATATGAGCATGTGGAACACCAAATTTGAAATTTGTTTTATGATCGATTTCCTATTTTTTAAAACTTTGACGAATTTTTGATTAACAAGCTCAAGGATTTCAAAGCGAGCAATGGCAACGTTGTGCAGAAAAAACATTTTTATCTCCAGCGCGTGAGTCTCTGTATCGGAAATTCTAAATATATGCTCGTTTTAAAACTATTTTGCGATATTGCTGTTGCACTGAATCTTATGTTTTAAGTGCGAGGAACATGATATTTAATAAAGAAAGTAACATACAAAATGTTAAAAAACGCCCCTTTGGACGTAATTTAAAATCTGAAACATTTCAGATTTTTTTTTTTTTTTTTTTAGTCCAAAGAGATTTGAATCCCGAAGGACTATTAGTTTCGTTTTGGCATTTTGCGTCGGACGGATAAATGTCGGTTCACTTTTCAAACTTTTGCCATAAAATGTTAGAGTTCTGCATTATATTTGAAGAAATTAAATAATGAAAAATCTGCATAAATGTATGTATATTTCTCGTATTGTGATAAAACAACGGTACATAGAGTCATCGAATTTTGAATAACGTAATCCTCCAACGAATATGAGCATGTGGAAGACCAAATTTGAAATTTGAAATTTGTTTCATGATCGATTTCCTATTTTTTAAAACTTTGACGAATTTTTGATTAACAAACTCAAGGATTTCAAAGCGAGCAATGGCAACGTTGTGCAGAAAAAACATTTTTATCTCCAGCGCGTGAGTCCCTGTATCGGAAATTCTAAAGATATGCTCGTTTTAAAACTATTTTGCGATATTGCTGTTGCACTGAATCTTATGTTTTAAGTGCGAGGAACATGATATTTAATAAAGAAAATAACATACAAAATGTTAAAAAACGCCCCTTTGGACGTAATTTAAAATCTGAAACATTTCAGATTTTTTTTTTTTTTTAGTCCAAAGAGATTTGAATCCCGAAGGACTATTAATTTCGATTTGGCATTTTCGGTCGGACGGATAAATGTCGGTTCACTTTTCAAACTGTTGCCATAAATTGTTAGAGTCCTGCATTATATTTGAAGAAATTAAATAATGAATATCTGCGTAAATGTATGTATATTTCTCACATTGTCATAAAATAACGGTACATAGAATCTTCGAGTTTTGAATGACGTAATCCTCCAACGAATATGAGCATGTGGAACACCAAATTTGAAATTTGTTTTATGATCGATTTCCTATTTTTTAAAACTTTGACGAATTTTTGATTAACAAGCTCAAGGATTTCAAAGCGAGCAATGGCAACGTTGTGCAGAAAAAACATTTTTATCTCCAGCGCGTGAGTCTCTGTATCGGAAATTCTAAATATATGCTCGTTTTAAAACTATTTTGCGATATTGCTGTTGCACTGAATCTTATGTTTTAAGTGCGAGGAACATGATATTTAATAAAGAAAGTAACATACAAAATGTTAAAAAACGCCCCTTTGGACGTAATTTAAAATCTGAAACATTTCAGATTTTTTTTTTTTTTTTTTTAGTCCAAAGAGATTTGAATCCCGAAGGACTATTAGTTTCGTTTTGGCATTTTGCGTCGGACGGATAAATGTCGGTTCACTTTTCAAACTTTTGCCATAAAATGTTAGAGTTCTGCATTATATTTGAAGAAATTAAATAATGAAAAATCTGCATAAATGTATGTATATTTCTCGTATTGTGATAAAACAACGGTACATAGAGTCATCGAATTTTGAATAACGTAATCCTCCAACGAATATGAGCATGTGGAAGACCAAATTTGAAATTTGAAATTTGTTTCATGATCGATTTCCTATTTTTTAAAACTTTGACGAATTTTTGATTAACAAACTCAAGGATTTCAAAGCGAGCAATGGCAACGTTGTGCAGAAAAAACATTTTTATCTCCAGCGCGTGAGTCCCTGTATCGGAAATTCTAAAGATATGCTCGTTTTAAAACTATTTTGCGATATTGCTGTTGCACTGAATCTTATGTTTTAAGTGCGAGGAACATGATATTTAATAAAGAAAATAACATACAAAATGTTAAAAAACGCCCCTTTGGACGTAATTTAAAATCTGAAACATTTCAGATTTTTTTTTTTTTTTAGTCCAAAGAGATTTGAATCCCGAAGGACTATTAGTTTCGTTTTGGCATTTTGCGTCGGACGGATAAATGTCGGTTCACTTTTCAAACTGTTGCCATAAATTGTTAGAGTCCTGCATTATATTTGAAGAAATTAAATAATGAATATCTGCGTAAATGTATGTATATTTCTCACATTGTCATAAAATAACGGTACATAGAGTCATCGAATTTTGAATAACGTAATCCTCCAACGAATATGAGCATGTGGAAGACCAAATTTGAAATTTGTTTTATGATCGATTTCCTATTTTTTAAAACTTTGACGAATTTTTGATTAACAAGCTCAAGGATTTCAAAGCGAGCAATGGCAACGTTATGCAGAAAAAACCTTTTTATCTCCAGCGCGTGAGTCTCTGAATCGGAAATTCTAAAGATATGCTCGTTTTAAAACTATTTTGCGATATTGCTGTTGCACTGAATCTTACGTTTTAAGTGCGAGGAACATGATATTTAATAAAGAAAGTAACATACAAAATGTTAAAATACGCCCCTTTGGACGTAATTTAAAATCTGAAACATTTCAATTTTTTTTTTTTTTTTTTAGTCCAAAGAGATTTGAATCCCGAAGGACTATTAGTTTCGTTTTGGCATTTTGCGTCGGACGGATAAATGTCGGTTCACTTTTCAAACTGTTGCCATAAAATGTTAGAGTTCTGCATTATATTTGAAGAAATTAAATAATGAAAAATCTGCATAAATGTATGTATATTTCTCGTATTGTGATAAAACAACGGTACATAGAGTCATCGAATTTTGAATAACGTAATCCTCCAACGAATATGAGCATGTGGAAGACCAAATTTGAAATTTGAAATTTGTTTTATGATCGATTTCCTATTTTTTAAAACTTTGACGAATTTTTGATTAACAAACTCAAGGATTTCAAAGCGAGCAATGGCAACGTTGTGCAGAAAAAACATTTTTATCTCCAGCGCGTGAGTCTCTGTATCGGAAATTCTAAAGATATGCTCGTTTTAAAATTATTTTGCGATATTGCTGTTGCACTGGATCTTATGGTTTAAATGCGAGTAACATGATATTTAATAAAGAAAGGTAACACACAAAATGTTAAAAAACGCCCCTTTGGACGTAATTTAAAATCTGAAACATTTATGATTTTTTTTTTTTTTTTTTTTTTTTTTTTTTTAGTCCAAAGGGATTTGAATCCCGAAGGACTATTAATTTCGATTTGGCATTTTCGGTCGGACGGATAAATGTCGGTTCACTTTTCAAACTGTTGCCATAAATTGTTAGAGTCCTGCATTATATTTGAAGAAATTAAATAATGAATATCTGCGTAAATGTATGTATATTTCTCACATTGTCATAAAATAACGGTACATACAATCTTCGAGTTTTGAATGACGTAATCCTCCAACGAATATGAGCATGTGGAACACCAAATTTGAAATTTGTTTTATGATCGATTTCCTATTTTTTAAAACTTTGACGAATTTTTGATTAACAAGCTCAAGGATTTCAAAGCGAGCAATGGCAACGTTGTGCAGAAAAAACATTTTTATCTCCAGCGCGTGAGTCTCTGTATCGGAAATTCTAAATATATGCTCGTTTTAAAACTATTTTGCGATATTGCTGTTGCACTGAATCTTATGTTTTAAGTGCGAGGAACATGATATTTAATAAAGAAAGTAACATACAAAATGTTAAAAAACGCCCCTTTGGACGTAATTTAAAATCTGAAACATTTCAGATTTTTTTTTTTTTTTTTTAGTCCAAAGAGATTTGAATCCCGAAGGACTATTAGTTTCGTTTTGGCATTTTGCGTCGGACGGATAAATGTCGGTTCACTTTTCAAACTTTTGCCATAAAATGTTAGAGTTCTGCATTATATTTGAAGAAATTAAATAATGAAAAATCTGCATAAATGTATGTATATTTCTCGTATTGTGATAAAACAACGGTACATAGAGTCATCGAATTTTGAATAACGTAATCCTCCAACGAATATGGGCATGTGGAAGACCAAATTTGAAATTTGAAATTTGTTTCATGATCGATTTCCTATTTTTTAAAACTTTGACGAATTTTTGATTAACAAACTCAAGGATTTCAAAGCGAGCAATGGCAACGTTGTGCAGAAAAAACATTTTTATCTCCAGCGCGTGAGTCTCTGTATCGGAAATTCTAAAGATATGCTCGTTTTAAAATTATTTAATTATTTTGCGATATTGCTGTTGCACTGGATCTTATGGTTTAAATGCGAGTAACATCATATTTAATAAAGAAAGGTAATATACAAAATGTTAAAAAACGCCCCTTTAGACATAATTTAAAATCTGAAACATTTCAGATTTTTTTTTTTTTTTTTTAGTCCAAAGGGATTTGAATCCCGAAGGACTATTAATTTCGATTTGGCATTTTCGGTCGGACGGATAAATGTCGGTTCACTTTTCAAACTGTTGCCATAAATTGTTAGAGTCCTGCATTATATTTGAAGAAATTAAATAATGAATATCTGCGTAAATGCATGTATATTTCTCACATTGTCATAAAATAACGGTACATAGAATCTTCGAGTTTTGAATGACGTAATCCTCCAACGAATATGAGCATGTGGAACACCAAATTTGAAATTTGTTTTATGATCGATTTCCTATTTTTTAAAACTTTGACGAATTTTTGATTAACAAGCTCAAGGATTTCAAAGCGAGCAATGGCAACGTTGTGCAGAAAAAACATTTTTATCTCCAGCGCGTGAGTCTCTGTATCGGAAATTCTAAATATATGCTCGTTTTAAAACTATTTTGCGATATTGCTGTTGCACTGAATCTTATGTTTTAAGTGCGAGGAACATGATATTTAATAAAAAAAGTAACATAGAAAATGTTAAAAAACGCCCCTTTGGACGTAATTTAAAATCTGAAACATTTCAGATTTTTTTTTTTTTTTTTTTAGTCCAAAGAGATTTGAATCCCGAAGGACTATTAGTTTCGTTTTGGCATTTTGCGTCGGACGGATAAATGTCGGTTCACTTTTCAAACTTTTGCCATAAAATGTTAGAGTTCTGCATTATATTTGAAGAAATTAAATAATGAAAAATCTGCATAAATGTATGTATATTTCTCGTATTGTGATAAAACAACGGTACATAGAGTCATCGAATTTTGAATAACGTAATCCTCCAACGAATATGAGCATGTGGAAGGCCAAATTTGAAATTTGAAATTTGTTTCATGATCGATTTCCTATTTTTGAAAACTTTGACGAATTTTTGATTAACAAACTCAAGGATTTCAAAGCGAGCAATGGCAACGTTGTGCAGAAAAAACATATTTATCTCCAGCGCGTGAGTCTCTGTATCGGAAATTCTAAAGATATGCTCGTTTTAAAACTATTTTGCGATATTGCTGTTGCACTGAATCTTATGTTTTAAGTGCGAGGAACATGATATTTAATAAAGAAAATAACATACAAAATGTTAAAAAACGCCCCTTTGGACGTAATTTAAAATCTGAAACATTTCAGATTTTTTTTTTTTTTTTAGTCCAAAGAGATTTGAATCCCGAAGGACTATTAGTTTCGTTTTGGCATTTTGCGTCGGACGGATAAATGTCGGTTCACTTTTCAAACTGTTGCCATAAAATGTTAGAGTTTCGCATTATATTTGAAGAAATTATATAATGAAAAATCTGCATAAATGTATGTATATTTCTCGTATTGTGATAAAACAACGGTACATAGAGTCATCGAATTTTGAATAACGTAATCCTCCAACGAATATGAGCATGTGGAAGACCAAATTTGAAATTTGAAATTTGTTTCATGATCGATTTCCTATTTTTTAAAACTTTGACGAATTTTTGATTAACAAGCTCAAGGATTTCAAAGCGAGCAATGGCAACGTTGTGCAGAAAAAACCTTTTTATCTCCAGCGCGTGAGTCTCTGAATCGGAAATTCTAAAGATATGCTCGTTTTAAAACTATTTTGCGATATTGCTGTTGCACTGAATCTTATGTTTTAAGTGCGAGGAACATGATATTTAATAAAGAAAGTAACATACAAAATGTTAAAAAACGCCCCTTTGGACGTAATTTAAAATCTGAAACATTTCAATTTTTTTTTTTTTTTTTTTTTAGTCCAAAGAGATTTGAATCCCGAAGGACTATTAGTTTCGTTTTGGCATTTTGCGTCGGACGGATAAATGTCGGTTCACGTTTCAAACTGTTGCCATAAAATGTTAGAGTTCTGCATTATATTTGAAGAAATTAAATAATGAAAAATCTGCATAAATGTATGTATATTTCTCGTATTGTGATAAAACAACGGTACATAGAGTCATCGAATTTTGAATAACGTAATCCTCCAACGAATATTAGCATGTGGAAGACCAAATTTGAAATTTGAAATTTGTTTTATGATCGATTTCCTATTTTTTAAAACTTTGACGAATTTTTGATTAACAAACTCAAGGATTTCAAAGCGAGCAATGGCAACGTTGTGCAGAAAAAACATTTTTATCTCCAGCGCGTGAGTCTCTGTATCGGAAATTCTAAAGTTATGCTCGTTTTAAAATTATTTTGCGATATTGCTGTTGCACTGGATCTTATGGTTTAAATGCGAGTAACATGATATTTAATAAAGAAAATAACACACAAAATGTTAAAAAACGCCCCTTTGGACGTAATTTAAAATCTGAAACATTTCAGATTTTTTTTTTTTTTTAGTCCAAACAGATTTGAATCCCGAAGGACTATTAGTTTCGTTTTGGCATTTTGCGTCGGACGGATAAATGTCGGTTCACTTTTCAAACTGTTGCCATAAAATGTTAGAGTTCTGCATTATATTTGAAGAAATTAAATAATGAAAAATCTGCATAAATGTATGTATATTTCTCGTATTGTGATAAAACAACGGTACATAGAGTCATCGAATTTTGAATAACGTAATCCTCCAACGAATATGAGCATGTGGAAGACCAAATTTGAAATTTGAAATTTGTTTTATGATCGATTTCCTATTTTTTAAAACTTTGACGAATTTTTGATTAACAAACTCAAGGATTTCAAAGCGAGCAATGGCAACGTTGTGCAGAAAAAACATTTTTATCTCCAGCGCGTGAGTCTCTGTATCGGAAATTCTAAAGATATGCTCGTTTTAAAATTATTTTGCGATATTGCTGTTGCACTGGATCTTATGGTTTAAATGCGAGTAACATGATATTTAATAAAGAAAGGTAACACACAAAATGTTAAAAAACGCCCCTTTGGATGTAATTTAAAATTAGAAACATTTATGATTTTTCTTTTTTCTTTTTTTTTTTTTTTAGTCCAAAGGGATTTGAATCCCGAAGGAATATTAATTTCGATTTCGCATTTTCGGTCGGACGGATAAATGTCGGTTCACTTTTCAAACTGTTGCCATAAATTGTTAGAGTCCTGCATTATATTTGAAGAAATTAAATAATGAATACCTGCGTAAATGTATGTATATTTCTCACATTGTCATAAAATAACGGTACATAGAATCTTCGAGTTTTGAATGACGTAATCCTCCAACGAATATGAGCATGTGGAAGACCAAATTTGAAATTTGTTTTATGATCGATTTCCTATTTTTTAAAACTTTGACGAATTTTTGATTAACAAGCTCAAGGATTTTAAAGCGAGCAATGGCAACGTTGTGCAGAAAAAACATTTTTATCTCCAGCGCGTGAGTCTCTGTATCGGAAATTCTAAATATATGCTCGTTTTAAAACTATTTTGCGATATTGCTGTTGCAATGAATCTTATGTTTTAAGTGCGAGGAACATGATATTTAATAAAGAAAGGTAACATACAAAATGTTAAAAAACGCCTCTTTGGACATAATTTAAAATCTGAAACATTTCAGATTTTTTTTTTTTTTTTTTTTTTTTTTTTAGTTATAAGGGATTTGAATCCCGAAGAACTATTAGTTTCGTTTTGGCATTTTGCGTCGGACTCATAAATGTCGGTTCACTTTTCAAACTGTTGCCATAAAATGTTAGAGTCCTGCATTATATTTGAAGAAATTAAATAATGAAAAATCTGCATAAATGTATGTATATTTCTCGTATTGTGATAAAACAACGGTACATAGAGTCATCGAATTTTGAATAACGTAATCCTTCAACGAATATGACCATGTGGAAGACCAAATTTGAAATTTGAAATTTGTTTTATGATCGATTTCCTATTTTTTAAAGCTTTGACGAATTTTTGATTAACAAACTCAAGGATTTCGAAGAGAGCAATGGCAACGTTGTGCAGAAAAAACATTTTTATCTCCAGCGCGTGAGTCTCTGTATCGGAAATTCTAAAGATATGCTCGTTTTAAAATTATTTTGCGATATTGCTGTTGCACTGGATCTTATGGTTTAAATGCGAGTAACATGATATTTAATAAAGAAAGGTAACACACAAAATGTTAAAAAACGCCCCTTTGGACGTAATTTAAAATTAGAAACATTTATGATTTTTCTTTTTTTTTTTTTTTTTTTTTTTAGTCCAAAGGGATTTGAATCCCGAAGGAATATTAATTTCGATTTCGCATTTTCGGTCGGACGGATAAATGTCGGTTCACTTTTCAAACTGTTGCCATAAATTGTTAGAGTCCTGCATTATATTTGAAGAAATTAAATAATGAATACCTGCGTAAATGTATGTATATTTCTCACATTGTCATAAAATAACGGTACATAGAATCTTCGAGTTTTGAATGACGTAATCCTCCAACGAATATGAGCATGTGGAAGACCAAATTTGAAATTTGTTTTATGATCGATTTCCTATTTTTTAAAACTTTGACGAATTTTTGATTAACAAGCTCAAGGATTTTAAAGCGAGCAATGGCAACGTTGTGCAGAAAAAACATTTTTATCTCCAGCGCGTGAGTCTCTGTATCGGAAATTCTAAATATATGCTCGTTTTAAAACTATTTTGCGATATTGCTGTTGCAATGAATCTTATGTTTTAAGTGCGAGGAACATGATATTTAATAAAGAAAGGTAACATACAAAATGTTAAAAAACGCCTCTTTGGACATAATTTAAAATCTGAAACATTTCAGATTTTTTTTTTTTTTTTTTTTTTTTTTTTTTTTTTTTTTTTTTTTAGTCATAAGGGATTTGAATCCCGAAGAACTATTAGTTTCGTTTTGGCATTTTGCGTCCGACTCATAAATGTCGGTTCACTTTTCAAACTGTTGCCATAAAATGTTAGAGTTCTGCATTATATTTGAAGAAATTAAATAATGAAAAATCTGCATAAATGTATGTATATTTCTCGTATTGTGATAAAACAACGGTACATAGAGTCATCGAATTTTGAATAACGTAATCCTCCAACGAATATGAGCATGTGGAAGACCAAATTTGAAATTTGAAATTTGTTTTATGATCGATTTCCTATTTTTTAAAACTTTGACGAATTTTTGATTAACAAACTCAAGGATTTCAAAGCGAGCAATGGCAACGTTGTGCAGAAAAAACATTTTTATCTCCAGCGCGTGAGTCTCTGTATCGGAAATTCTAAAGATATGCTCGTTTTAAAATTATTTTGCGATATTGCTGTTGCACTGGATCTTATGGTTTAAATGCGAGTAACATGATATTTAATAAAGAAAGGTAACACACAAAATGTTAAAAAACGCCCCTTTGGACGTAATTTAAAATTAGAAACATTTATGATTTTTCTTTTTTTTTTTTTTTTTTTTTTTTTTTTAGTCCAAAGGGATTTGAATCCCGAAGGAATATTAATTTCGATTTCGCATTTTCGGTCGGACGGATAAATGTCGGTTCACTTTTCAAACTGTTGCCATAAATTGTTAGAGTCCTGCATTATATTTGAAGAAATTAAATAATGAATACCTGCGTAAATGTATGTATATTTCTCACATTGTCATAAAATAGCGGTACATAACTCAAAGATTTCAAAGCGAGCAATGGCAACGTTGTGCAGAAAAAACATTTTTATCTCCAACGCGTGAGTCTCTGTATCGGAAATTCTAAAGATATGCTCGTTTTAAAATTATTTTGCGATATTGCTGTTGCACTGGATCTTATGGTTTAAATGCGAGTAACATGATATTTAATAAAGAAAGGTAACATACAAAATGTTAAAAAACGCCTCTTTGGACATAATTTAAAATCTGAAACATTTCAGATTTTTTTTTTTTTTTTTTTTTTTTTTTTTTTTTTTTTTTTAGTCCAAAGAGATTTGAATCCCGAAGGACTATTAGTTTCGTTTTGGCATTTTGCGTCGGACGGATAAATGTCGGTTCACGTTTCAAACTGTTGCCATAAAATGTTAGAGTTCTGCATTATATTTGAAGAAATTAAATAATGAAAAATCTGCATAAATGTATGTATATTTCTCGTATTGTGATAAAACAACGGTACATAGAGTCATCGAATTTTGAATAACGTAATCCTCCAACGAATATTAGCATGTGGAAGACCAAATTTGAAATTTGAAATTTGTTTTATGATCGATTTCCTATTTTTTAAAACTTTGACGAATTTTTGATTAACAAACTCAAGGATTTCAAAGCGAGCAATGGCAACGTTGTGCAGAAAAAACATTTTTATCTCCAGCGCGTGAGTCTCTGTATCGGAAATTCTAAAGTTATGCTCGTTTTAAAATTATTTTGCGATATTGCTGTTGCACTGGATCTTATGGTTTAAATGCGAGTAACATGATATTTAATAAAGAAAATAACACACAAAATGTTAAAAAACGCCCCTTTGGACGTAATTTAAAATCTGAAACATTTCAGATTTTTTTTTTTTTTTAGTCCAAACAGATTTGAATCCCGAAGGACTATTAGTTTCGTTTTGGCATTTTGCGTCGGACGGATAAATGTCGGTTCACTTTTCAAACTGTTGCCATAAAATGTTAGAGTTCTGCATTATATTTGAAGAAATTAAATAATGAAAAATCTGCATAAATGTATGTATATTTCTCGTATTGTGATAAAACAACGGTACATAGAGTCATCGAATTTTGAATAACGTAATCCTCCAACGAATATGAGCATGTGGAAGACCAAATTTGAAATTTGAAATTTGTTTTATGATCGATTTCCTATTTTTTAAAACTTTGACGAATTTTTGATTAACAAACTCAAGGATTTCAAAGCGAGCAATGGCAACGTTGTGCAGAAAAAACATTTTTATCTCCAGCGCGTGAGTCTCTGTATCGGAAATTCTAAAGATATGCTCGTTTTAAAATTATTTTGCGATATTGCTGTTGCACTGGATCTTATGGTTTAAATGCGAGTAACATGATATTTAATAAAGAAAGGTAACACACAAAATGTTAAAAAACGCCCCTTTGGATGTAATTTAAAATTAGAAACATTTATGATTTTTCTTTTTTCTTTTTTTTTTTTTTTAGTCCAAAGGGATTTGAATCCCGAAGGAATATTAATTTCGATTTCGCATTTTCGGTCGGACGGATAAATGTCGGTTCACTTTTCAAACTGTTGCCATAAATTGTTAGAGTCCTGCATTATATTTGAAGAAATTAAATAATGAATACCTGCGTAAATGTATGTATATTTCTCACATTGTCATAAAATAACGGTACATAGAATCTTCGAGTTTTGAATGACGTAATCCTCCAACGAATATGAGCATGTGGAAGACCAAATTTGAAATTTGTTTTATGATCGATTTCCTATTTTTTAAAACTTTGACGAATTTTTGATTAACAAGCTCAAGGATTTTAAAGCGAGCAATGGCAACGTTGTGCAGAAAAAACATTTTTATCTCCAGCGCGTGAGTCTCTGTATCGGAAATTCTAAATATATGCTCGTTTTAAAACTATTTTGCGATATTGCTGTTGCAATGAATCTTATGTTTTAAGTGCGAGGAACATGATATTTAATAAAGAAAGGTAACATACAAAATGTTAAAAAACGCCTCTTTGGACATAATTTAAAATCTGAAACATTTCAGATTTTTTTTTTTTTTTTTTTTTTTTTTTTAGTTATAAGGGATTTGAATCCCGAAGAACTATTAGTTTCGTTTTGGCATTTTGCGTCGGACTCATAAATGTCGGTTCACTTTTCAAACTGTTGCCATAAAATGTTAGAGTCCTGCATTATATTTGAAGAAATTAAATAATGAAAAATCTGCATAAATGTATGTATATTTCTCGTATTGTGATAAAACAACGGTACATAGAGTCATCGAATTTTGAATAACGTAATCCTTCAACGAATATGACCATGTGGAAGACCAAATTTGAAATTTGAAATTTGTTTTATGATCGATTTCCTATTTTTTAAAGCTTTGACGAATTTTTGATTAACAAACTCAAGGATTTCGAAGAGAGCAATGGCAACGTTGTGCAGAAAAAACATTTTTATCTCCAGCGCGTGAGTCTCTGTATCGGAAATTCTAAAGATATGCTCGTTTTAAAATTATTTTGCGATATTGCTGTTGCACTGGATCTTATGGTTTAAATGCGAGTAACATGATATTTAATAAAGAAAGGTAACACACAAAATGTTAAAAAACGCCCCTTTGGACGTAATTTAAAATTAGAAACATTTATGATTTTTCTTTTTTTTTTTTTTTTTTTTTTTAGTCCAAAGGGATTTGAATCCCGAAGGAATATTAATTTCGATTTCGCATTTTCGGTCGGACGGATAAATGTCGGTTCACTTTTCAAACTGTTGCCATAAATTGTTAGAGTCCTGCATTATATTTGAAGAAATTAAATAATGAATACCTGCGTAAATGTATGTATATTTCTCACATTGTCATAAAATAACGGTACATAGAATCTTCGAGTTTTGAATGACGTAATCCTCCAACGAATATGAGCATGTGGAAGACCAAATTTGAAATTTGTTTTATGATCGATTTCCTATTTTTTAAAACTTTGACGAATTTTTGATTAACAAGCTCAAGGATTTTAAAGCGAGCAATGGCAACGTTGTGCAGAAAAAACATTTTTATCTCCAGCGCGTGAGTCTCTGTATCGGAAATTCTAAATATATGCTCGTTTTAAAACTATTTTGCGATATTGCTGTTGCAATGAATCTTATGTTTTAAGTGCGAGGAACATGATATTTAATAAAGAAAGGTAACATACAAAATGTTAAAAAACGCCTCTTTGGACATAATTTAAAATCTGAAACATTTCAGATTTTTTTTTTTTTTTTTTTTTTTTTTTTTTTTTTTTTTTTTTTTTAGTCATAAGGGATTTGAATCCCGAAGAACTATTAGTTTCGTTTTGGCATTTTGCGTCCGACTCATAAATGTCGGTTCACTTTTCAAACTGTTGCCATAAAATGTTAGAGTTCTGCATTATATTTGAAGAAATTAAATAATGAAAAATCTGCATAAATGTATGTATATTTCTCGTATTGTGATAAAACAACGGTACATAGAGTCATCGAATTTTGAATAACGTAATCCTCCAACGAATATGAGCATGTGGAAGACCAAATTTGAAATTTGAAATTTGTTTTATGATCGATTTCCTATTTTTTAAAACTTTGACGAATTTTTGATTAACAAACTCAAGGATTTCAAAGCGAGCAATGGCAACGTTGTGCAGAAAAAACATTTTTATCTCCAGCGCGTGAGTCTCTGTATCGGAAATTCTAAAGATATGCTCGTTTTAAAATTATTTTGCGATATTGCTGTTGCACTGGATCTTATGGTTTAAATGCGAGTAACATGATATTTAATAAAGAAAGGTAACACACAAAATGTTAAAAAACGCCCCTTTGGACGTAATTTAAAATTAGAAACATTTATGATTTTTCTTTTTTTTTTTTTTTTTTTTTTTTTTTTAGTCCAAAGGGATTTGAATCCCGAAGGAATATTAATTTCGATTTCGCATTTTCGGTCGGACGGATAAATGTCGGTTCACTTTTCAAACTGTTGCCATAAATTGTTAGAGTCCTGCATTATATTTGAAGAAATTAAATAATGAATACCTGCGTAAATGTATGTATATTTCTCACATTGTCATAAAATAGCGGTACATAACTCAAAGATTTCAAAGCGAGCAATGGCAACGTTGTGCAGAAAAAACATTTTTATCTCCAACGCGTGAGTCTCTGTATCGGAAATTCTAAAGATATGCTCGTTTTAAAATTATTTTGCGATATTGCTGTTGCACTGGATCTTATGGTTTAAATGCGAGTAACATGATATTTAATAAAGAAAGGTAACATACAAAATGTTAAAAAACGCCTCTTTGGACATAATTTAAAATCTGAAACATTTCAGATTTTTTTTTTTTTTTTTTTTTTTTTTTTTTTTTTTTTTTAGTCATAAGGGATTTGAATCCCGAAGAACTATTAGTTTCGTTTTGGCATTTTGCGTCCGACTCATAAATGTCGGTTCACTTTTCAAACTGTTGCCACAAAATGTTAGAGTCCTGCATTATATTTGAAGAAATTAAATAATGAAAAATCTGCATAAATGTATGTATATTTCTCGTATTGTGATAAAACAACGGTACATAGAGTCATCGAATTTTGAATAACGTAATCCTTCAACGAATATGACCATGTGGAAGACCAAATTTGAAATTTGAAATTTGTTTTATGATCGATTTCCTATTTTTTAAAGCTTTGACGAATTTTTGATTAACAAACTCAAGGATTTCGAAGCGAGCAATGGCAACGTTGTGCAGAAAAAACATTTTTATCTCCAGCGCGTGAGTCTCTGTATCGGAAATTCTAAAGATATGCTCGTTTTAAAATTATTTTGCGATATTGCTGTTGCACTGGGTCTTATGGTTTAAGTGCGAGGAACATGATATTTAATAAAGAAAGGTAACACACAAAATGTTAAAAAACGCCCCTTTGGACGTAATTTAAAATCTGAAACATTTCAGATTTTTTTTTTTTTTTTTTTAGTCCAAAGGGATTTGAATCCCGAAGGATTATTAGTTTCGTTTTGGCATTTTGCGTCGGACTCATAAATTTCGGTTCACTTTTCAAACTGTTGCCATAAAATGTTAGAGTCCTGCATTATATTTGAAGAAATTAAATAATGAAAATCTGCGTAATTGTATGTATATTTCTCACATTGTCATAAAATAACGGTACATAGAGTCATCGAATTTTGAATAACGTAATCCTCCAACGAATATGAGCATGTGGAAGACCAAATTTGAAATCTGTTTTATGATCGATTTCCTATTTTTTAAAACTTTGACGAATTTTTGATTAACAAACTCAAGGATTTCGAAGCGAGCAATGGCAACGTTGTGCAGAAAAAACATTTTTATCTCCAGCGCGTGAGTCTCTGTATCGGAAATTCTAAAGATATGCTCGTTTTAAAATTATTTTGCGATATTGTTGTTGCACTGGGTCTTATGGTTTAAGTGCGACGAACATGATATTTAATAAAGAAAGGTAACACACAAAATGTTAAAAAACGCCCCTTTGGACGTAATTTAAAATCTGAAACATTTCAGATTTTTTTTTTTTTTTTTAGTCCAAAGAGATTTGAATCCCGAAGGACTATTAGTTTCGTTTTGGCATTTTGCGTCGGACGGATAAATGTCGGTTCACTTTTCAAACTGTTGCCATAAAATGTTAGAGTTTCGCATTATATTTGAAGAAATTAAATAATGAAAAATCTGCATAAATGTATGTATATTTCTCGTATTGTGATAAAACAACGGTACATAGAGTCATCGAATTTTGAATAACGTAATCCTCCAACGAATATGAGCATGTGGAAGACCAAATTTGAAATTTGAAATTTGTTTTATGATCGATTTCCTATTTTTTAAAACTTTGACGAATTTTAGATTAACAAACTCAAGGATTTCAAAGCGAGCAATGGCAACGTTGTGCAGAAAAAACATTTTTATCTCCAGCGCGTGAGTCTCTGTATCGGAAATTCTAAAGATATGCTCGTTTTAAAATTATTTTGCGATATTGCTGTTGCACTGGATCTTATGGGTTAAATGCGAGTAACATGATATTTAATAAAGAAAGGTAACACACAAAATGTTAAAAAACGCCCCTTTGGACGTAATTTAAAATTAGAAACATTTATGATTTTTTTTTTTTTTTTTTTTTTTTTTTAGTCCAAAGGGATTTGAATCCCGAAGGACTATTAATTTCGATTTGGCATTTTCGGTCGGACGGATAAATGTCGGTTCACTTTTCAAACTGTTGCCATAAATTGTTAGAGTCCTGCATTATATTTGAAGAAATTAAATAATGAATATCTGCGTAAATGTATGTATATTTCTCACATTGTCATAAAATAACGGTACATACAATCTTCGAGTTTTGAATGACGTAATCCTCCAACGAATATGAGCATGTGGAACACCAAATTTGAAATTTGTTTTATGATCGATTTCCTATTTTTTAAAACTTTGAAGAATTTTTGATTAACAAGCTCAAGGATTTCAAAGCGAGCAATGGCAACGTTGTGCAGAAAAAACATTTTTATCTCCAGCGCGTGAGTCTCTGTATCGGAAATTCTAAATATATGCTCGTTTTAAAACTATTTTGCGATATTGCTGTTGCACTGAATCTTATGTTTTAAGTGCGAGGAACATGATATTTAATAAAGAAAGTAACATACAAAATGTTAAAAAACGCCCCTTTGGACGTAATTTAAAATCTGAAACATTTCAGATTTTTTTTTTTTTTTTTTAGTCCAAAGAGATTTGAATCCCGAAGGACTATTAGTTTCGTTTTGGCATTTTGCGTCGGACGGATAAATGTCGGTTCACTTTTCAAACTTTTGCCATAAAATGTTAGAGTTCTGCATTATATTTGAAGAAATTAAATAATGAAAAATCTGCATAAATGTATGTATATTTCTCGTATTGTGATAAAACAACGGTACATAGAGTCATCGAATTTTGAATAACGTAATCCTCCAACGAATATGAGCATGTGGAAGACCAAATTTGAAATTTGAAATTTGTTTCATGATCGATTTCCTATTTTTTAAAACTTTGACGAATTTTTGATTAACAAACTCAAATATTTCAAAGCGAGCAATGGCAACGTTGTGCAGAAAAAACATTTTTATCTCCAGCGCGTGAGTCTCTGTATCGGAAATTCTAAAGATATGCTCGTTTTAAAACTATTTTGCGATATTGCTGTTGCACTGAATCTTATGTTTTAAGTGCGAGGAACATGATATTTAATAAAGAAAATAACATACAAAATGTTAAAAAACGCCCCTTTGGACGTAATTTAAAATCTGAAACATTTCAGATTTTTTTTTTTTTTTTAGTCCAAAGAGATTTGAATCCCGAAGGACTATTAGTTTCGTTTTGGCATTTTGCGTCGGACGGATAAATGTCGGTTCACTTTTCAAACTGTTGCCATAAAATGTTAGAGTTTCGCATTATATTTGAAGAAATTAAATAATGAAAAATCTGCATAAATGTATGTATATTTCTCGTATTGTGATAAAACAACGGTACATAGAGTCATCGAATTTTGAATAACGTAATCCTCCAACGAATATGAGCATGTGGAAGACCAAATTTGAAATTTGAAATTTGTTTCATGATCGATTTCCTATTTTTTAAAACTTTGACGAATTTTTGATTAACAAACTCAAGGATTTCAAAGCGAGCAATGGCAACGTTGTGCAGAAAAAACATTTTTATCTCCAGCGCGTGAATCTCTGTATCGGAAATTCTAAAGATATGCTCGTTTTAAAATTATTTTGCGATATTGCTGTTGCACTGGATCTTATGGTTTAAATGCGAGTAACATGATATTTAATAAAGAAAGGTAATATACAAAATGTTAAAAAACGCCCCTTTAGACATAATTTAAAATCTGAAACATTTCAGATTTTTTTTTTTTTTTTTTAGTCCAAAGGGATTTGAATCCCGAAGGACTATTAATTTCGATTTGGCATTTTCGGTCGGACGGATAAATGTCGGTTCACTTTTCAGACTGTTGCCATAAATTGTTAGAGTCCTGCATTATATTTGAAGAAATTAAATAATGAATATCTGCGTAAATGTATGTATATTTCTCACATTGTCATAAAATAACGGTACCTAGAATCTTCGAGTTTTGAATGACGTAATCCTCCAACGAATATGAGCATGTGGAACACCAAATTTGAAATTTGTTTTATGATCGATTTCCTATTTTTTAAAACTTTGACGAATTTTTGATTAACAAGCTCAAGGATTTCAAAGCGAGCAATGGCAACGTTGTGCAGAAAAAACATTTTTATCTCCAGCGCGTGAGTCTCTGTATCGGAAATTCTAAATATATGCTCGTTTTAAAACTATTTTGCGATATTGCTGTTGCACTGAATCTTATGTTTTAAGTGCGAGGAACATGATATTTAATAAAGAAAGTAACATAGAAAATGTTAAAAAACGCCCCTTTGGACGTAATTTAAAATCTGAAACATTTCAGATTTTTTTTTTTTTTTTTTTAGTCCAAAGAGATTTGAATCCCGAAGGACTATTAGTTTCGTTTTGGCATTTTGCGTCGGACGGATAAATGTCGGTTCACTTTTCAAACTTTTGCCATAAAATGTTAGAGTTCTGCATTATATTTGAAGAAATTAAATAATGAAAAATCTGCATAAATGTATGTATATTTCTCGTATTGTGATAAAACAACGGTACATAGAGTCATCGAATTTTGAATAACGTAATCCTCCAACGAATATGAGCATGTGGAAGACCAAATTTGAAATTTGAAATTTGTTTCATGATCGATTTCCTATTTTTTAAAACTTTGACGAATTTTTGATTAACAAACTCAAGGATTTCAAAGCGAGCAATGGCAACGTTGTGCAGAAAAAACATTTTTATCTCCAGCGCGTGAGTCTCTGTATCGGAAATTCTAAAGATATGCTCGTTTTAAAACTATTTTGCGATATTGCTGTTGCACTGAATCTTATGTTTTAAGTGCGAGGAACATGATATTTAATAAAGAAAATAACATACAAAATGTTAAAAAACGCCCCTTTGGACGTAATTTAAAATCTGAAACATTTCAGATTTTTTTTTTTTTTTTTAGTCCAAAGAGATTTGAATCCCGAAGGACTATTAGTTTCGTTTTGGCATTTTGCGTCGGACGGATAAATGTCGGTTCACTTTTCAAACTTTTGCCATAAAATGTTAGAGTTCTGCATTATATTTGAAGAAATTAAATAATGAAAAATCTGCATAAATGTATGTATATTTCTCGTATTGTGATAAAACAACGGTACATAGAGTCATCGAATTTTGAATAACGTAATCCTCCAACGAATATGAGCATGTGGAAGACCAAATTTGAAATTTGAAATTTGTTTCATGATCAATTTCCTATTTTTTAAAACTTTGACGAATTTTTGATTAACAAACTCAAGGATTTCAAAGCGAGCAATGGCAACGTTGTGCAGAAAAAACATATTTATCTCCAGCGCGTGAGTCTCTGTATCGGAAATTCTAAAGATATGCTCGTTTTAAAACTATTTTGCGATATTGCTGTTGCACTGAATCTTATGTTTTAAGTGCGAGGAACATGATATTTAATAAAGAAAATAACATACAAAATGTTAAAAAACGCCCCTTTGGACGTAATTTAAAATCTGAAACATTTCAGATTTTTTTTTTTTTTTAGTCCAAAGAGATTTGAATCCCGAAGGACTATTAGTTTCGTTTTGGCATTTTGCGTCGGACGGATAAATGTCGGTTCACTTTTCAAACTGTTGCCATAAAATGTTAGAGTTTCGCATTATATTTGAAGAAATTAAATAATGAAAAATCTGCATAAATGTATGTATATTTCTCGTATTGTGATAAAACAACGGTACATAGAGTCATCGAATTTTGAATAACGTAATCCTCCAACGAATATGAGCATGTGGAAGACCAAATTTGAAATTTGAAATTTGTTTCATGATCGATTTCCTATTTTTTAAAACTTTGACGAATTTTTGATTAACAAACTCAAGGATTTCAAAGCGAGCAATGGCAACGTTGTGCAGAAAAAACATTTTTATCTCCAGCGCGTGAGTCTCTGTATCGGAAATTCTAAAGATATGCTCGTTTTAAAATTATTTTGCGATATTGCTGTTGCACTGGATCTTATGGTTTAAATGCGAGTAACATGATATTTAATAAAGAAAGGTAATATACAAAATGTTAAAAAACGCCCCTTTAGACATAATTTAAAATCTGAAACATTTCAGATTTTTTTTTTTTTTTTTTTTAGTCCAAAGGGATTTGAATCCCCAAGGATTATTAGTTTCGTTTTGGCATTTTGCGTCGGACTCATAAATGTCGCTTCACTTTTCAAACTGTTGCCATAAAATGTTAGAGTCCTGCATTATATTTGAAGAAATTGAATAATGAAAATCTGCGTAAATGTATGTATATTTCTCACATTGTCATAAAATAACGGTACATAGAGTCATCGAATTTTGAATAACGTAATCCTCCAACGAATATGAGCATGTGGAAGACCAAATTTGAAATTTGTTTTATGATCGATTTCCTATTTTTTAAAACTTTGACGAATTTTTGATTAACAAGCTCAAGGATTTCAAAGCGAGCAATGGCAACGTTGTGCAGAAAAAACCTTTTTATCTCCAGCGCGTGAGTCTCTGAATCGGAAATTCTAAAGATATGCTCGTTTTAAAACTATTTTGCGATATTGCTGTTGCACTGAATCTTATGTTTTAAGTGCGAGGAACATGATATTTAATAAAGAAAGTAACATACAAAATGTTAAAAAACGCCCCTTTGGACGTAATTTAAAATCTGAAACATTTCAATTTTTTTTTTTTTTTTTTTTTTAGTCCAAAGTGATTTGAATCCCGAAGGACTATTAGTTTCGTTTTGGCATTTTGCGTCGGACGGATAAATGTCGGTTCACGTTTCAAACTGTTGCCATAAAATGTTAGAGTTCTGCATTATATTTGAAGAAATTAAATAATGAAAAATCTGCATAAATGTATGTATATTTCTCGTATTGTGATAAAACAACGGTACATAGAGTCATCGAATTTTGAATAACGTAATCCTCCAACGAATATTAGCATGTGGAAGACCAAATTTGAAATTTGAAATTTGTTTTATGATCGATTTCCTATTTTTTAAAACTTTGACGAATTTTTGATTAACAAACTCAAGGATTTCAAAGCGAGCAATGGCAACGTTGTGCAGAAAAAACATTTTTATCTCCAGCGCGTGAGTCTCTGTATCGGAAATTCTAAAGTTATGCTCGTTTTAAAATTATTTTGCGATATTGCTGTTGCACTGGATCTTATGGTTTAAATGCGAGTAACATGATATTTAATAAAGAAAGGTAACACACAAAATGTTAAAAAACGCCCCTTTGGACGTAATTTAAAATCTGACACATTTATGATTTTTTTTTTTTTTTTTTTTTTTTTTTTTTTTTTTTTTTTTTAGTCCAAAGGGATTTGAATCCCGAAGGACTATCAATTTCTATTTGGCATTTTCGGTCGGACGGATAAATGTCGGTTCACTTTTCAAACTGTTGCCATAAATTGTTAGAGTCCTGCATTATATTTGAAGAAATTAAATAATGAATATCTCCGTAAATGTATGTATATTTCTCACATTGTCATAAAATAACGGTACATAGAATCTTCCAGTTTTGAATGACGTAATCCTCCAACGAATATGAGCATGTGGAACACCAAATTTGAAATTTGTTTTATGATCGATTTCCTATTTTTTAAAACTTTGACGAATTTTTGATTAACAAGCTCAAGGATTTCAAAGCGAGCAATGGCAACGGTGTGCAGAAAAAACATTTTTATCTCCAGCGCGTGAGTCTCTGTATCGGAAATTCTAAATATATGCTCGTTTTAAAACTATTTTGCGATATTGCTGTTGCACTGAATCTTATGTTTTAAGTGCGAGGAACATGATATTTAATAAAGAAAGTAACATACAAAATGTTAAAAAACGCCCCTTTGGACGTAATTTAAAATCTGAAACATTTCAGATTTTTTTTTTTTTTTTTTTAGTCCAAAGAGATTTGAATCCCGAAGGACTATTAGTTTTGTTTTGGCATTTTGCGTCGGACGGATAAATGTCGGTTCACTTTTCAAACTTTTGCCATAAAATGTTAGAGTTCTGCATTATATTTGAAGAAATTAAATAATGAAAAATCTGCATAAATGTATGTATATTTCTCGTATTGTGATAAAACAACGGTACATAGAGTCATCGAATTTTGAATAAGGTAATCCTCCAACGAATATGAGCATGTGGAAGACCAAATTTGAAATTTGAAATTTGTTTCATGATCGATTTCCTATTTTTTAAAATTTTGACGAATTTTTGATTAACAAACTCAAGGATTTCAAAGCGAGCAATGGCAACGTTGTGCAGAAAAAACATTTTTATCTCCAGCGCGTGAGTCTCTGTATCGGAAATTCTAAAGATATGCTCGTTTTAAAACTATTTTGCGATATTGCTGTTGCACTGAATCTTATGTTTTAAGTGCGAGGAACATGATATTTAATAAAGAAAATAACACACAAAATGTTAAAAAACGCCCCTTTGGACGTAATTTAAAATCTGAAACATTTCAGATTTTTTTTTTTTTTTTAGTCCAAACAGATTTGAATCCCGAAGGACTATTAGTTTCGTTTTGGCATTTTGCGTCGGACGGATAAATGTCGGTTCACTTTTCAAACTGTTGCCATAAAATGTTAGAGTTCTGCATTATATTTGAAGAAATTAAATAATGAAAAATCTGCATAAATGTATGTATATTTCTCGTATTGTGATAAAACAACGGTACATAGAGTCATCGAATTTTGAATAACGTAATCCTCCAACGAATATGAGCATGTGGAAGACCAAATTTGAAATTTGAAATTTGTTTTATGATCGATTTCCTATTTTTTAAAACTTTGACGAATTTTTGATTAACAAACTCAAGGATTTCAAAGCGAGCAATGGCAACGTTGTGCAGAAAAAACATTTTTATCTCCAGCGCGTGAGTCTCTGTATCGGAAATTCTAAAGATATGCTCGTTTTAAAATTATTTTGCGATATTGCTGTTGCACTGGATCTTATGGTTTAAATGCGAGTAACATGATATTTAATAAAGAAAGGTAACACACAAAATGTTAAAAAACGCCCCTTTGGATGTAATTTAAAATTAGAAACATTTATGATTTTTCTTTTTTTTTTTTTTTTTTTTTTTAGTCCAAAGGGATTTGAATCCCGAAGGAATATTAATTTCGATTTCGCATTTTCGGTCGGACGGATAAATGTCGGTTCACTTTTCAAACTGTTGCCATAAATTGTTAGAGTCCTGCATTATATTTGAAGAAATTAAATAATGAATACCTGCGTAAATGTATGTATATTTCTCACATTGTCATAAAATAACGGTACATAGAATCTTCGAGTTTTGAATGACGTAATCCTCCAACGAATATGAGCATGTGGAAGACCAAATTTGAAATTTGTTTTATGATCGATTTCCTATTTTTTAAAACTTTGACGAATTTTTGATTAACAAGCTCAAGGATTTTAAAGCGAGCAATGGCAACGTTGTGCAGAAAAAACATTTTTATCTCCAGCGCGTGAGTCTCTGTATCGGAAATTCTAAATATATGCTCGTTTTAAAACTATTTTGCGATATTGCTGTTGCAATGAATCTTATGTTTTAAGTGCGAGGAACATGATATTTAATAAAGAAAGGTAACATACAAAATGTTAAAAAACGCCTCTTTGGACATAATTTAAAATCTGAAACATTTCAGATTTTTTTTTTTTTTTTTTTTTTTTTTTTTTAGTCATAAGGGATTTGAATCCCGAAGAACTATTAGTTTCGTTTTGGCATTTTGCGTCGGACTCATAAATGTCGGTTCACTTTTCAAACTGTTGCCATAAAATGTTAGAGTCCTGCATTATATTTGAAGAAATTAAATAATGAAAAATCTGCATAAATGTATGTATATTTCTCGTATTGTGATAAAACAACGGTACATAGAGTCATCGAATTTTGAATAACGTAATCCTTCAACGAATATGACCATGTGGAAGACCAAATTTGAAATTTGAAATTTGTTTTATGATCGATTTCCTATTTTTTAAAGCTTTGACGAATTTTTGATTAACAAACTCAAGGATTTCGAAGAGAGCAATGGCAACGTTGTGCAGAAAAAACATTTTTATCTCCAGCGCGTGAGTCTCTATATCGGAAATTCTAAAGATATGCTCGTTTTAAAATTATTTTGCGATATTGCTGTTGCACTGGATCTTATGGTTTAAATGCGAGTAACATGATATTTAATAAAGAAAGGTAACACACAAAATGTTAAAAAACGCCCCTTTGGACGTAATTTAAAATTAGAAACATTTATGATTTTTCTTTTTTTTTTTTTTTTTTTTTTAGTCCAAAGGGATTTGAATCCCGAAGGAATATTAATTTCGATTTCGCATTTTCGGTCGGACGGATAAATGTCGGTTCACTTTTCAAACTGTTGCCATAAATTGTTAGAGTCCTGCATTATATTTGAAGAAATTAAATAATGAATACCTGCGTAAATGTATGTATATTTCTCACATTGTCATAAAATAACGGTACATAGAATCTTCGAGTTTTGAATGACGTAATCCTCCAACGAATATGAGCATGTGGAAGACCAAATTTGAAATTTGTTTTATGATCGATTTCCTATTTTTTAAAACTTTGACGAATTTTTGATTAACAAGCTCAAGGATTTTAAAGCGAGCAATGGCAACGTTGTGCAGAAAAAACATTTTTATCTCCAGCGCGTGAGTCTCTGTATCGGAAATTCTAAATATATGCTCGTTTTAAAACTATTTTGCGATATTGCTGTTGCAATGAATCTTATGTTTTAAGTGCGAGGAACATGATATTTAATAAAGAAAGGTAACATACAAAATGTTAAAAAACGCCTCTTTGGACATAATTTAAAATCTGAAACATTTCAGATTTTTTTTTTTTTTTTTTTTTTTTTTTTTTTTTTTTTTTTTTAGTCATAAGGGATTTGAATCCCGAAGAACTATTAGTTTCGTTTTGGCATTTTGCGTCCGACTCATAAATGTCGGTTCACTTTTCAAACTGTTGCCATAAAATGTTAGAGTTCTGCATTATATTTGAAGAAATTAAATAATGAAAAATCTGCATAAATGTATGTATATTTCTCGTATTGTGATAAAACAACGGTACATAGAGTCATCGAATTTTGAATAACGTAATCCTCCAACGAATATGAGCATGTGGAAGACCAAATTTGAAATTTGAAATTTGTTTTATGATCGATTTCCTATTTTTTAAAACTTTGACGAATTTTTGATTAACAAACTCAAGGATTTCAAAGCGAGCAATGGCAACGTTGTGCAGAAAAAACATTTTTATCTCCAGCGCGTGAGTCTCTGTATCGGAAATTCTAAAGATATGCTCGTTTTAAAATTATTTTGCGATATTGCTGTTGCACTGGATCTTATGGTTTAAATGCGAGTAACATGATATTTAATAAAGAAAGGTAACACACAAAATGTTAAGAAACGCCCCTTTGGACGTAATTTAAAATTAGAAACATTTATGATTTTTCTTTTTTTTTTTTTTTTTTTTTTTTAGTCCAAAGGGATTTGAATCCCGAAGGAATATTAATTTCGATTTCGCATTTTCGGTCGGACGGATAAATGTCGGTTCACTTTTCAAACTGTTGCCATAAATTGTTAGAGTCCTGCATTATATTTGAAGAAATTAAATAATGAATACCTGCGTAAATGTATGTATATTTCTCACATTGTCATAAAATAACGGTACATAGAATCTTCGAGTTTTGAATGACGTAATCCTCCAACGATTATGAGCATGTGGAAGACCAAATTTGAAATTTGTTTTATGATCGATTTCCTATTTTTTAAAACTTTGACGAATTTTTGATTAACAAGCTCAAGGATTTTAAAGCGAGCAATGGCAACGTTGTGCAGAAAAAACATTTTTATCTCCAGCGCGTGAGTCTCTGTATCGGAAATTCTAAATATATGCTCGTTTTAAAACTATTTTGCGATATTGCTGTTGCAATGAATCTTATGTTTTAAGTGCGAGGAACATGATATTTAATAAAGAAAGGTAACATACAAAATGTTAAAAAACGCCTCTTTGGACATAATTTAAAATCTGAAACATTTCAGATTTTTTTTTTTTTTTTTTTTTTTTTTTTTTTTTTTTTTAGTCATAAGGGATTTGAATCCCGAAGAACTATTAGTTTCGTTTTGGCATTTTGCGTCCGACTCATAAATGTCGGTTCACTTTTCAAACTGTTGCCACAAAATGTTAGGGTCCTGCATTATATTTGAAGAAATTAAATAATGAAAATCTGCGTAAATGTATGTATATTTCTCACATTGTCATAAAATAGCGGTACATAACTCAAAGATTTCAAAGCGAGCAATGGCAACGTTGTGCAGAAAAAACATTTTTATCTCCAACGCGTGAGTCTGTGTATCGGAAATTCTAAAGATATGCTCGTTTTAAATCTACTTTGCGATATTGCTCTTGCACTGGATCTTATGGTTTAAGTGCGAGGAACATGATATTTAATAAAGAAAGGTAACACACAAAATGTTAAAAAACGCCCCTTTGGACGTAATTTAAAATCTGAAACATTTCAGATTTTTTTTTTTTTTTAGTCCAAAGAGATTTGAATCCCGAAGGATTATTAGTTTCGTTTTGGCATTTTGCGTCGGACTCATAAATGTCGGTTCACTTTTCAAACTGTTGCCATAAAATGTTAGAGTCCTGCATTATATTTGAAGAAATTAAATAATGAAAATCTGCATAAATGTATGTATATTTCTCACATTGTCATAAAATAACGGTACATAGAGTCATCGAATTTTGAATAACGTAATCCTCCAACGAATATGAGCATGTGGAAGACCAAATTTGAAATTTGTTTTATGATCGATTTCCTATTTTTTAAAACTTTGACGAATATTTCATTAACAAACTCAAGGATTTCAAAGCGAGCAATGGCAACGTTGTGCAGAAAAAACATTTCTATCTCCAACGCGTGAGTCTCTGTATCGGAAATTCTAAAGATATGCTCGTTTTAAAACTATTTTGCGATATTGCTGTTGCACTGGATCTTATGGTTTAAGTGCGAGGAACATGATATTTAATAAAGAAAGGTAACACACAAAATGTTAAAAAACGCCCCTTTGGATGTAATTTAAAATCTGAAACATTTCAGATTTTTTTTTTTTTTCGTCCAAAGGGATTTGAATCCCGAAGAACTATTAGTTTCGTTTTGGCATTTTGCGTCGGACTCATAAATGTCGGTTCACTTTTCAAACTGTTGCCACAAAATGTTAGAGTCCTGCATTATATTTGAAGAAATTAAATAATGAAAAATCTGCATAAATGTATGTATATTTCTCGTATTGTGATAAAACAACGGTACATAGAGTCATCGAATTTTGAATAACGTAATCCTTCAACGAATATGACCATGTGGAAGACCAAATTTGAAATTTGAAATTTGTTTTATGATCGATTTCCTATTTTTTAAAGCTTTGACGAATTTTTGATTAACAAACTCAAGGATTTCGAAGAGAGCAATGGCAACGTTGTGCAGAAAAAACATTTTTATCTCCAGCGCGTGAGTCTCTGTATCGGAAATTCTAAATATATGCTCGTTTTAAAACTATTTTGCGATATTGCTGTTGCAATGAATCTTATGTTTTAAGTGCGAGGAACATGATATTTAATAAAGAAAGGTAACATACAAAATGTTAAAAAACGCCTCTTTGGACATAATTTAAAATCTGAAACATTTCAGATTTTTTTTTTTTTTTTTTTTTTTTTTTTTAGTCATAAGGGATTTGAATCCCGAAGAACTATTAGTTTCGTTTTGGCATTTTGCGTCGGACTCATAAATGTCGGTTCACTTTTCAAACTGTTGCCACAAAATGTTAGGGTCCTGCATTATATTTGAAGAAATTAAATAATGAAAATCTGCGTAAATGTATGTATATTTCTCACATTGTCATAAAATAGCGGTACATAACTCAAAGATTTCAAAGCGAGCAATGGCAACGTTGTGCAGAAAAAACATTTTTATCTCCAACGCGTGAGTCTCTGTATCGGAAATTATAAAGATATGCTCGTTTTAAATCTACTTTGCGATATTGCTCTTGCACTGGATCTTATGGTTTAAGTGCGAGGAACATGATATTTAATAAAGAAAGGTAACACACAAAATGTTAA
Source organism: Stegodyphus dumicola (assembly GCF_044657685.1). Classification (NCBI taxonomy): domain Eukaryota; kingdom Metazoa; phylum Arthropoda; class Arachnida; order Araneae; family Eresidae; genus Stegodyphus; species Stegodyphus dumicola. Next base: position 9,513,753 of record NC_140772.1, on the reverse strand, counting down.
AAAACGCCCCTTTGGACGTAATTTAAAATCTGAAACATTTATGATTTTTTTTTTTTTTTTTTTTTTTTTTTTTTTAGTCCAAAGGGATTTGAATCCCGAAGGATTATTAGTTTCGTTTTGGCATTTTGCGTCGGACTCATAAATGTCGGTTCACTTTTCAAACTGTTGCCATAAAATGTTAGAGACCTGCATTATATTTGAAGAAATTAAATAATGAAAATCTGCGTAAATGTATGTATATTTCTCACATTGTCTTAAAATAACGGTACATAGAGTCATCGAATTTTGAATAACGTAATCCTCCAACGAATATGAGCATGTGGAAGACCAAATTTGAAATTTGTTTTATGATCGATTTCCTATTTTTTAAAACTTTGACGAATTTTTGATTAACAAGCTCAAGGATTTCAAAGCGAGCAATGGCAACGTTGTGCAGAAAAAACATTTTTATCTCTAGCGCGTGAGTCTCTGTATCGGAAATTCTAAAGATATGCTCGTTTTAAAATTATTTTGCGATATTGCTGTTGCACTGGATCTTATGGTTTAAATGCGAGTAACATGATATTTAATAAAGAAAGGTAACATACAAAATGTTAAAAAACGCCTCTTTGGACATAATTTAAAATCTGAAACATTTCAGATTTTTTTTTTTTTTTTTTTTTTTTTTTTTTTAGTCATAAGGGATTTGAATCCCGAAGAACTATTAGTTTCGTTTTGGCATTTTGCGTCCGACTCATAAATGTCGGTTCACTTTTCAAACTGTTGCCACAAAATGTTAGAGTCCTGCATTATATTTGAAGAAATTAAATAATGAAAAATCTGCATAAATGTATGTATATTTCTCGTATTGTGATAAAACAACGGTACATAGAGTCATCGAATTTTGAATAACGTAATCCTTCAACGAATATGACCATGTGGAAGACCAAATTTGAAATTTGAAATTTGTTTTATGATCGATTTCCTATTTTTTAAAGCTTTGACGAATTTTTGATTAACAAACTCAAGGATTTCGAAGCGAGCAATGGCAACGTTGTGCAGAAAAAACATTTTTATCTCCAGCGCGTGAGTCTCTGTATCGGAAATTCTAAAGATATGCTCGTTTTAAAATTATTTTGCGATATTGCTGTTGCACTGGGTCTTATGGTTTAAGTGCGAGGAACATGATATTTAATAAAGAAAGGTAACACACAAAATGTTAAAAAACGCCCCTTTGGACGTAATTTAAAATCTGAAACATTTCAGATTTTTTTTTTTTTTTTTTTAGTCCAAAGGGATTTGAATCCCGAAGGATTATTAGTTTCGTTTTGGCATTTTGCGTCGGACTCATAAATTTCGGTTCACTTTTCAAACTGTTGCCATAAAATGTTAGAGTCCTGCATTATATTTGAAGAAATTAAATAATGAAAATCTGCGTAATTGTATGTATATTTCTCACATTGTCATAAAATAACGGTACATAGAGTCATCGAATTTTGAATAACGTAATCCTCCAACGAATATGAGCATGTGGAAGACCAAATTTGAAATCTGTTTTATGATCGATTTCCTATTTTTTAAAACTTTGACGAATTTTTGATTAACAAACTCAAGGATTTCGAAGCGAGCAATGGCAACGTTGTGCAGAAAAAACATTTTTATCTCCAGCGCGTGAGTCTCTGTATCGGAAATTCTAAAGATATGCTCGTTTTAAAATTATTTTGCGATATTGCTGTTGCACTGGGTCTTATGGTTTAAGTGCGACGAACATGATATTTAATAAAGAAAGGTAACACACAAAATGTTAAAAAACGCCCCTTTGGACGTAATTTAAAATCTGAAACATTTCAGATTTTTTTTTTTTTTTTTTAGTCCAAAGGGATTTGAATCCCGAAGGAATATTAATTTCGATTTCGCATTTTCGGTCGGACGGATAAATGTCGGTTCACTTTTCAAACTGTTGCCATAAATTGTTAGAGTCCTGCATTATATTTGAAGAAATTAAATAATGAATACCTGCGTAAATGTATGTATATTTCTCACATTGTCATAAAATAACGGTACATAGAATCTTCGAGTTTTGAATGACGTAATCCTCCAACGAATATGAGCATGTGGAAGACCAAATTTGAAATTTGTTTTATGATCGATTTCCTATTTTTTAAAACTTTGACGAATTTTTGATTAACAAGCTCAAGGATTTTAAAGCGAGCAATGGCAATGTTGTGCAGAAAAAACATTTTTATCTCCAGCGCGTGAGTCTCTGTATCGGAAATTCTAAATATATGCTCGTTTTAAAACTATTTTGCGATATTGCTGTTGCAATGAATCTTATGTTTTAAGTGCGAGGAACATGATATTTAATAAAGAAAGGTAACATACAAAATGTTAAAAAACGCCTCTTTGGACATAATTAAAAATCTGAAACATTTCAGATTTTTTTTTTTTTTAGTCATAAGGGATTTGAATCCCGAAGAACTATTAGTTTCGTTTTGGCATTTTGCGTCGGACTCATAAATGTCGGTTCACTTTTCAAACTGTTGCCACAAAATGTTAGGGTCCTGCATTATATTTGAAGAAATTAAATAATGAAAATCTGCGTAAATGTATGTATATTTCTCACATTGTCATAAAATAGCGGTACATAACTCAAAGATTTCAAAGCGAGCAATGGCAACGTTGTGCAGAAAAAACATTTTTATCTCCAACGCGTGAGTCTCTGTATCGGAAATTATAAAGATATGCTCGTTTTAAATCTACTTTGCGATATTGCTCTTGCACTGGATCTTATGGTTTAAGTGCGAGGAACATGATATTTAATAAAGAAAGGTAACACACAAAATGTTAAAAAACGCCCCTTTGGACGTAATTTAAAATCTGAAACATTTCAGATTTTTTTTTTTTTTTTAGTCCAAAGGGATTTGAATCCCGAAGGATTATTAGTTTCGTTTTGGCATTTTGCGTCGGACTCATAAATGTCGGTTCACTTTTCAAACTGTTGCCATAAAATGTTAGAGACCTGCATTATATTTGAAGAAATTAAATAATGAAAATCTGCGTAAATGTATGTATATTTCTCACATTGTCATAAAATAACGGTACATAGAGTCATCGAATTTTGAATAACGTAATCCTCCAACGAATATGAGCATGTGGAAGACCAAATTTGAAATTTGTTTTATGATCGATTTCCTATTTTTTAAAACTTTGACGAATTTTTGATTAACAAGCTCAAGGATTTCAAAGCGAGCAATGGCAACGTTGTGCAGAAAAAACATTTTTATCTCTAGCGCGTGAGTCTCTGTATCGGAAATTCTAAAGATATGCTCGTTTTAAAATTATTTTGCGATATTGCTGTTGCACTGGATCTTATGGTTTAAATGCGAGTAACATGATATTTAATAAAGAAAGGTAACATACAAAATGTTAAAAAACGCCTCTTTGGACATAATTTAAAATCTGAAACATTTCAGATTTTTTTTTTTTTTTTTTTTTTTTTTTTTTAGTCATAAGGGATTTGAATCCCGAAGAACTATTAGTTTCGTTTTGGCATTTTGCGTCCGACTCATAAATGTCGGTTCACTTTTCAAACTGTTGCCACAAAATGTTAGGGTCCTGCATTATATTTGAAGAAATTAAATATAGAAAATCTGCGTAAATGTATGTATATTTCTCACATTGTCATAAAATAGCGGTACATAACTCAAAGATTTCAAAGCGAGCAATGGCAACGTTGTGCAGAAAAAACATTTTTATCTCCAACGCGTGAGTCTCTGTATCGGAAATTATAAAGATATGCTCGTTTTAAATCTACTTTGCGATATTGCTCTTGCACTGGATGTTAGGGTTTAAGTGCGAGGAACATGATATTTAATAAAGAAAGGTAACACACAAAATGTTAAAAAACGCCCCTTTGGACGTAATTTAAAATCTGAAACATTTCAGATTTTTTTTTTTTTTTTAGTCCAAAGGGATTTGAATCCCGAAGAACTATTAGTTTCGTTTTGGCATTTTGCGTCGGACTCATAAATGTCGGTTCACTTTTCAAACTGTTGCCACAAAATGTTAGAGTCCTGCATTATATTTGAAGAAATTAAATAATGAAAAATCTGCATAAATGTATGTATATTTCTCGTATTGTGATAAAACAACGGTACATAGAGTCATCGAATTTTGAATAACGTAATCCTTCAACGAATATGACCATGTGGAAGACCAAATTTGAAATTTGAAATTTGTTTTATGATCGATTTCCTATTTTTTAAAACTTTGACGAATATTTCATTAACAAACTCAAGGATTTCAAAGCGAGCAATGGCAACGTTGTGCAGAAAAAATATTTCTATCTCCAACGCGTGAGTCTCTGTATCGGAAATTCTAAAGATATGCTCGTTTTAAAACTATTTTGCGATATTGCTGTTGCACTGGATCTTATGGTTTAAGTGCGAGGAACATGATATTTAATAAAGAAAGGTAACACACAAAATGTTAAAAAACGCCCCTTTGGATGTAATTTAAAATCTGAAACATTTCAGATTTTTTTTTTTTTTTAGTCCAAAGGGTTTTGAATCCCGAAGAACTATTAGTTTCGTTTTGGCATTTTGCGTCGGACTCATAAATGTCGGTTCACTTTTCAAACTGTTGCCACAAAATGTTAGAGTCCTGCATTATATTTGAAGAAATTAAATAATGAAAAATCTGCATAAATGTATGTATATTTCTCGTATTGTGATAAAACAACGGTACATAGAGTCATCGAATTTTGAATAACGTAATCCTCCAACGAATATGAGCATGTGGAAGACCAAATTTGAAATTTGTTTTATGATCGATTTCCTATTTTTTAAAACTTTGACGAATTTTTGATTAACAAGCTCAAGGATTTCAAAGCGAGCAATGGCAACGTTGTGCAGAAAAAACATTTTTATCTCTAGCGCGTGAGTCTCTGTATCGGAAATTCTAAAGATATGCTCGTTTTAAAATTATTTTGCGATATTGCTGTTGCACTGGATCTTATGGTTTAAATGCGAGTAACATGATATTTAATAAAGAAAGGTAACATACAAAATGTTAAAAAACGCCTCTTTGGACATAATTTAAAATCTGAAACATTTCAGATTTTTTTTTTTTTTTTTTTTTTTTTTTTTTTTTTTTAGTCATAAGGGATTTGAATCCCGAAGAACTATTAGTTTCGTTTTGGCATTTTGCGTCCGACTCATAAATGTCGGTTCACTTTTCAAACTGTTGCCACAAAATGTTAGAGTCCTGCATTATATTTGAAGAAATTAAATAATGAAAAATCTGCATAAATGTATGTATATTTCTCGTATTGTGATAAAACAACGGTACATAGAGTCATCGAATTTTGAATAACGTAATCCTTCAACGAATATGACCATGTGGAAGACCAAATTTGAAATTTGAAATTTGTTTTATGATCGATTTCCTATTTTTTAAAGCTTTGACGAATTTTTGATTAACAAACTCAAGGATTTCGAAGCGAGCAATGGCAACGTTGTGCAGAAAAAACATTTTTATCTCCAGCGCGTGAGTCTCTGTATCGGAAATTCTAAAGATATGCTCGTTTTAAAATTATTTTGCGATATTGCTGTTGCACTGGGTCTTATGGTTTAAGTGCGAGGAACATGATATTTAATAAAGAAAGGTAACACACAAAATGTTAAAAAACGCCCCTTTGGACGTAATTTAAAATCTGAAACATTTCAGATTTTTTTTTTTTTTTTTTAGTCCAAAGGGATTTGAATCCCGAAGGATTATTAGTTTCGTTTTGGCATTTTGCGTCGGACTCATAAATTTCGGTTCACTTTTCAAACTGTTGCCATAAAATGTTAGAGTCCTGCATTATATTTGAAGAAATTAAATAATGAAAAATCTGCATAAATGTATGTATATTTCTCGTATTGTGATAAAACAACGGTACATAGAGTCATCGAATTTTGAATAACGTAATCCTCCAACGAATATGAGCATGTGGAAGACCAAATTTGAAATTTGTTTTATGATCGATTTCCTATTTTTTAAAACTTTGACGAATTTTTGATTAACAAGCTCAAGGATTTCAAAGCGAGCAATGGCAACGTTGTGCAGAAAAAACATTTTTATCTCTAGCGCGTGAGTCTCTGTATCGGAAATTCTAAAGATATGCTCGTTTTAAAATTATTTTGCGATATTGCTGTTGCACTGGATCTTATGGTTTAAATGCGAGTAACATGATATTTAATAAAGAAAGGTAACATACAAAATGTTAAAAAACGCCTCTTTGGACATAATTTAAAATCTGAAACATTTCAGATTTTTTTTTTTTTTTTTTTTTTTTTTTTTTTTTTTTTAGTCATAAGGGATTTGAATCCCGAAGAACTATTAGTTTCGTTTTGGCATTTTGCGTCCGACTCATAAATGTCGGTTCACTTTTCAAACTGTTGCCACAAAATGTTAGAGTCCTGCATTATATTTGAAGAAATTAAATAATGAAAAATCTGCATAAATGTATGTATATTTCTCGTATTGTGATAAAACAACGGTACATAGAGTCATCGAATTTTGAATAACGTAATCCTTCAACGAATATGACCATGTGGAAGACCAAATTTGAAATTTGAAATTTGTTTTATGATCGATTTCCTATTTTTTAAAGCTTTGACGAATTTTTGATTAACAAACTCAAGGATTTCGAAGCGAGCAATGGCAACGTTGTGCAGAAAAAACATTTTTATCTCCAGCGCGTGAGTCTCTGTATCGGAAATTCTAAAGATATGCTCGTTTTAAAATTATTTTGCGATATTGCTGTTGCACTGGGTCTTATGGTTTAAGTGCGAGGAACATGATATTTAATAAAGAAAGGTAACACACAAAATGTTAAAAAACGCCCCTTTGGACGTAATTTAAAATCTGAAACATTTCAGATTTTTTTTTTTTTTTTTTAGTCCAAAGGGATTTGAATCCCGAAGGATTATTAGTTTCGTTTTGGCATTTTGCGTCGGACTCATAAATTTCGGTTCACTTTTCAAACTGTTGCCATAAAATGTTAGAGTCCTGCATTATATTTGAAGAAATTAAATAATGAAAATCTGCGTAATTGTATGTATATTTCTCACATTGTCATAAAATAACGGTACATAGAGTCATCGAATTTTGAATAACGTAATCCTCCAACGAATATGAGCATGTGGAAGACCAAATTTGAAATCTGTTTTATGATCGATTTCCTATTTTTTAAAACTTTGACGAATTTTTGATTAACAAACTCAAGGATTTCGAAGCGAGCAATGGCAACGTTGTGCAGAAAAAACATTTTTATCTCCAGCGCGTGAGTCTCTGTATCGGAAATTCTAAAGATATGCTCGTTTTAAAATTATTTTGCGATATTGCTGTTGCACTGGGTCTTATGGTTTAAGTGCGACGAACATGATATTTAATAAAGAAAGGTAACACACAAAATGTTAAAAAACGCCCCTTTGGACGTAATTTAAAATCTGAAACATTTCAGATTTTTTTTTTTTTTTTAGTCCAAAGGGATTTGAATCCCGAAGGAATATTAATTTCGATTTCGCATTTTCGGTCGGACGGATAAATGTCGGTTCACTTTTCAAACTGTTGCCATAAATTGTTAGAGTCCTGCATTATATTTGAAGAAATTAAATAATGAATACCTGCGTAAATGTATGTATATTTCTCACATTGTCATAAAATAACGGTACATAGAATCTTCGAGTTTTGAATGACGTAATCCTCCAACGAATATGAGCATGTGGAAGACCAAATTTGAAATTTGTTTTATGATCGATTTCCTATTTTTTAAAACTTTGACGAATTTTTGATTAACAAGCTCAAGGATTTTAAAGCGAGCAATGGCAACGTTGTGCAGAAAAAACATTTTTATCTCCAGCGCGTGAGTCTCTGTATCGGAAATTCTAAATATATGCTCGTTTTAAAACTATTTTGCGATATTGCTGTTGCAATGAATCTTATGTTTTAAGTGCGAGGAACATGATATTTAATAAAGAAAGGTAACATACAAAATGTTAAAAAACGCCTCTTTGGACATAATTAAAAATCTGAAACATTTCAGATTTTTTTTTTTTTTAGTCATAAGGGATTTGAATCCCGAAGAACTATTAGTTTCGTTTTGGCATTTTGCGTCGGACTCATAAATGTCGGTTCACTTTTCAAACTGTTGCCACAAAATGTTAGGGTCCTGCATTATATTTGAAGAAATTAAATAATGAAAATCTGCGTAAATGTATGTATATTTCTCACATTGTCATAAAATAGCGGTACATAACTCAAATATTTCAAAGCGAGCAATGGCAACGTTGTGCAGAAAAAACATTTTTATCTCCAACGCGTGAGTCTCTGTATCGGAAATTACAAAGATATGCTCGTTTTAAATCTACTTTGCGATATTGCTCTTGCACTGGATCTTATGGTTTAAGTGCGAGGAACATGATATTTAATAAAGAAAGGTAACACACAAAATGTTAAAAAACGCCCCTTTGGACGTAATTTAAAATCTGAAACATTTCAGATTTTTTTTTTTTTTTTAGTCCAAAGGGATTTGAATCCCGAAGGATTATTAGTTTCGTTTTGGCATTTTGCGTCGGACTCATAAATGTCGGTTCACTTTTCAAACTGTTGCCATAAAATGTTAGAGACCTGCATTATATTTGAAGAAATTAAATAATGAAAATCTGCGTAAATGTATGTATATTTCTCACATTGTCATAAAATAACGGTACATAGAGTCATCGAATTTTGAATAACGTAATCCTCCAACGAATATGAGCATGTGGAAGACCAAATTTGAAATTTGTTTTATGATCGATTTCCTATTTTTTAAAACTTTGACGAATTTTTGATTAACAAGCTCAAGGATTTCAAAGCGAGCAATGGCAACGTTGTGCAGAAAAAACATTTTTATCTCTAGCGCGTGAGTCTCTGTATCGGAAATTCTAAAGATATGCTCGTTTTAAAATTATTTTGCGATATTGCTGTTGCACTGGATCTTATGGTTTAAATGCGAGTAACATGATATTTAATAAAGAAAGGTAACATACAAAATGTTAAAAAACGCCTCTTTGGACATAATTTAAAATCTGAAACATTTCAGATTTTTTTTTTTTTTTTTTAGTCATAAGGGATTTGAATCCCGAAGAACTATTAGTTTCGTTTTGGCATTTTGCGTCCGACTCATAAATGTCGGTTCACTTTTCAAACTGTTGCCACAAAATGTTAGGGTCCTGCATTATATTTGAAGAAATTAAATAATGAAAATCTGCGTAAATGTATGTATATTTCTCACATTGTCATAAAATAGCGGTACATAACTCAAAGATTTCAAAGCGAGCAATGGCAACGTTGTGCAGAAAAAACATTTTTATCTCCAACGCGTGAGTCTCTGTATCGGAAATTCTAAACATATGCTCGTTTTAAAACTATTTTGCGATATTGCTGTTGCACTGGATCTTATGGTTTAAGTGCGAGGAACATGATATTTAATAAAGAAAGGTAACACACAAAATGTTAAAAAACGCCCCTTTGGATGTAATTTAAAATCTGAAACATTTCAGATTTTTTTTTTTTTTTAGTCCAAAGGGTTTTGAATCCCGAAGAACTATTAGTTTCGTTTTGGCATTTTGCGTCGGACTCATAAATGTCGGTTCACTTTTCAAACTGTTGCCACAAAATGTTAGAGTCCTGCATTATATTTGAAGAAATTAAATAATGAAAAATCTGCATAAATGTATGTATATTTCTCGTATTGTGATAAAACAACGGTACATAGAGTCATCGAATTTTGAATAACGTAATCCTTCAACGAATATGACCATGTGGAAGACCAAATTTGAAATTTGAAATTTGTTTTATGATCGATTTCCTATTTTTTAAAGCTTTGACGAATTTTTGATTAACAAACTCAAGGATTTCGAAGCGAGCAATGGCAACGTTGTGCAGAAAAAACATTTTTATCTCCAGCGCGTGAGTCTCTGTATCGGAAATTCTAAAGATATGCTCGTTTTAAAATTATTTTGCGATATTGCTGTTGCACTGGGTCTTATGGTTTAAGTGCGAGGAACATGATATTTAATAAAGAAAGGTAACACACAAAATGTTAAAAAACGCCCCTTTGGACGTAATTTAAAATCTGAAACATTTCAGATTTTTTTTTTTTTTTTTTTAGTCCAAAGGGATTTGAATCCCGAAGGATTATTAGTTTCGTTTTGGCATTTTGCGTCGGACTCATAAATTTCGGTTCACTTTTCAAACTGTTGCCATAAAATGTTAGAGTCCTGCATTATATTTGAAGAAATTAAATAATGAAAATCTGCGTAATTGTATGTATATTTCTCACATTGTCATAAAATAACGGTACATAGAGTCATCGAATTTTGAATAACGTAATCCTCCAACGAATATGAGCATGTGGAAGACCAAATTTGAAATCTGTTTTATGATCGATTTCCTATTTTTTAAAACTTTGACGAATTTTTGATTAACAAACTCAAGGATTTCGAAGCGAGCAATGGCAACGTTGTGCAGAAAAAACATTTTTATCTCCAGCGCGTGAGTCTCTGTATCGGAAATTCTAAAGATATGCTCGTTTTAAAATTATTTTGCGATATTGCTGTTGCACTGGGTCTTATGGTTTAAGTGCGAGGAACATGATATTTAATAAAGAAAGGTAACACACAAAATGTTAAAAAACGCCCCTTTGGACGTAATTTAAAATCTGAAACATTTCAGATTTTTTTTTTTTTTTTTTAGTCCAAAGGGATTTGAATCCCGAAGGAATATTAATTTCGATTTCGCATTTTCGGTCGGACGGATAAATGTCGGTTCACTTTTCAAACTGTTGCCATAAATTGTTAGAGTCCTGCATTATATTTGAAGAAATTAAATAATGAATACCTGCGTAAATGTATGTATATTTCTCACATTGTCATAAAATAACGGTACATAGAATCTTCGAGTTTTGAATGACGTAATCCTCCAACGAATATGAGCATGTGGAAGACCAAATTTGAAATTTGTTTTATGATCGATTTCCTATTTTTTAAAACTTTGACGAATTTTTGATTAACAAGCTCAAGGATTTTAAAGCGAGCAATGGCAACGTTGTGCAGAAAAAACATTTTTATCTCCAGCGCGTGAGTCTCTGTATCGGAAATTCTAAATATATGCTCGTTTTAAAACTATTTTGCGATATTGCTGTTGCAATGAATCTTATGTTTTAAGTGCGAGGAACATGATATTTAATAAAGAAAGGTAACATACAAAATGTTAAAAAACGCCTCTTTGGACATAATTAAAAATCTGAAACATTTCAGATTTTTTTTTTTTTAGTCATAAGGGATTTGAATCCCGAAGAACTATTAGTTTCGTTTTGGCATTTTGCGTCGGACTCATAAATGTCGGTTCACTTTTCAAACTGTTGCCACAAAATGTTAGGGTCCTGCATTATATTTGAAGAAATTAAATAATGAAAATCTGCGTAAATGTATGTATATTTCTCACATTGTCATAAAATAGCGGTACATAACTCAAAGATTTCAAAGCGAGCAATGGCAACGTTGTGCAGAAAAAACATTTTTATCTCCAACGCGTGAGTCTCTGTATCGGAAATTATAAAGATATGCTCGTTTTAAATCTACTTTGCGATATTGCTCTTGCACTGGATCTTATGGTTTAAGTGCGAGGAACATGATATTTAATAAAGAAAGGTAACACACAAAATGTTAAAAAACGCCCCTTTGGACGTAATTTAAAATCTGAAACATTTATGATTTTTTTTTTTTTTTTTTTTTTTTTTAGTCCAAAGGGATTTGAATCCCGAAGGACTATTAATTTCGATTTGGCATTTTGCGTCGGACGGATAAATGTCGGTTCACTTTTCAAACTGTTGCCATAAAATGTTAGAGTTTTGCATTATATTTGAAGAAATTAAATAATAAAAAATCTGCATAAATGTATGTATATTTCTCGTATTGTGATAAAACAACGGTACATAGAGTCATCGAATTTTGAATAACGTAATCCTAGAACGAATATGAGCATGTGGAAGACCAAATTTGAAATTTGTTTCATGATCGATTTCCTATTTTTTAAAACTTTGACGAATTTTTGATTAACAAGCTCAAGGATTTCAAAGCGAGCAATGGCAACGTTGTGCAGAAAAAACATTTTTATCTCCAGCGCGTGAGTCACTGTATCGGAAATTCTAAAGTTATGCTCGTTTTAAAACTATTTAGCGATATTGCAGTTGCACTGGATCTTATGGTTTAAGTGCGAAGAACATGATATTTAATAAAGAAAGGTAACACACAAAATGTTAAAAAACGCCCCTTTGGACGTAATTTAAAATCTGAAACATTTCAGATTTTTTTTTTTTTTTTTTAGTCCAAAGGGATTTGAATCCCGAAGGATTATTAGTTTCGTTTTGGCATTTTGCGTCGGACTCATAAATGTCGGTTCACTTTTCAAGCTGTTGCCATAAAATGTTAGAGTCCTGCATTATATTTGAAGAAATTAAATAATGAAAATCTGCGTAAATGTATGTATATTTCTCAGATTGTCATAAAATAACGTACATAGAGTCATCGAATTTTGAATAACGTAATCCTCCAACGAATATGAGCATGTGGAAGACCAAATTTGAAATTTGTTTTATGATCGATTTCCTATTTTTTAAAACTTTGACGAATTTTTGATTAACAAGCTCAAGGATTTCAAAGCGAGCAATGGCTACGTTGTGCAGAAAAAACATTTTTATCTCCAGCGCGTGAGTCTCTGTATCGGAAATTCTAAAGATATGCTCGTTTTAAAATTATTTTGCGATATTGCTGTTGCACTGAATCTTATGTTTTAAGTGCGAGGAACATGATATTTAATAAAGAAAGTAACATACAAAATGTTAAAAAACGCCCCTTTGGACGTAATTTAAAATCTGAAACATTTCAATTTTTTTTTTTTTTTTTAGTCCAAAGAGATTTGAATCCCGAAGGACTATTAGTTTCGTTTTGGCATTTTGCGTCGGACGGATAAATGTCGGTTCACTTTTCAAACTGTTGCCATAAAATGTTAGAGTTTTGCATTATATTTGAAGAAATTAAATAATGAAAAATCTGCATAAATGTATGTATATATCTCGTATTGTGATAAAACAACGGTACATAGAGTCATCGAATTTTGAATAACGTAATCCTAGAACGAATATGAGCATGTGGAAGACCAAATTTGAAATTTGAAATTTGTTTCATGATCGATTTCCTATTTTTTAAAACTTTGACGAATTTTTGATTAACAAACTCAAGGATTTCAAAGCGAGCAATGGCAACGTTGTGGAGAAAAAACATTTTTATCTCCAGCGCGTGAGTCTCTGTATCGGAAATTCTAAAGTTATGCTCGTTTTAAAACTATTTAGCGATATTGCAGTTGCACTGGATCTTATGGTTTAAGTGCGAGGAACATGATATTTAATAAAGAAAGGTAACACACAAAATGTTAAAAAACGCCCCTTTGGACGTAATTTAAAATCTGAAACATTTCAGATTTTTTTTTTTTTTTTTTTTAGTCCAAAGGGATTTGAATCCCGAAGGATTATTAGTTTCGTTTTAGCATTTTGCGTCGGACTCATAAATGACGGTTCACTTTTCAAGCTGTTGCCATAAAATGTTAGAGTCCTGCATTATATTTGAAGAAATTAAATAATGAAAATCTGCGTAAATGTATGTATATTTCTCACATTGTCATAAAATAACGGTACATAGAGTCATCGAATTTTGAATAACGTAATCCTCCAACGAATATGAGCATGTGGAAGACCAAATTTGAAATTTGTTTTATGATCGATTTCCTATTTTTTAAAACTTTGACGAATTTTTGATTAACAAGCTCAAGGATTTCAAAGCGAGCAATGGCTACGTTGTGCAGAAAAAACATTTTTATCTCCAGCGCGTGAGTCTCTGTATCGGAAATTCTAAACATATGCTCGTTTTAAAATTATTTTGCGATATTGCTGTTGCACTGAATCTTATGTTTTAAGTGCGAGGAACATGATATTTAATAAAGAAAGTAACATACAAAATGTTAAAAAACGCCCCTTTGGACGTAATTTAAAATCTGAAACATTTCAGATTTTTTTTTTTTTTTAGTCCAAAAAGATTTGAATCCCGAAGGATTATTAGTTTCGTTTTGGCATTTTGCGTCGGACTCATAAATGTCGGTTCACTTTTCAAGCTGCTGCCATAAAATGTTAGAGTCCTGCATTATATTTGAAGAAATTAAATAATGAATACCTGCGTAAATGTATGTATATTTCTCACATTGTCATAAAATAACGGTACATAGAATCTTCGAGTTTTGAATGACGTAATCCTCCAACGAATATGAGCATGTGGAAGACCAAATTTGAAATTTGTTTTATGATCGATTTCCTATTTTTTAAAACTTTGACGAATTTTTGATTAACAAGCTCAAGGATTTTAAAGCGAGCAATGGCAACGTTGTGCAGAAAAAACATTTTTATCTCCAGCGCGTGAGTCTCTGTATCGGAAATTCTAAATATATGCTCGTTTTAAAACTATTTTGCGATATTGCTGTTGCAATGAATCTTATGTTTTAAGTGCGAGGAACATGATATTTAATAAAGAAAGGTAACATACAAAATGTTAAAAAACGCCTCTTTGGACATAATTAAAAATCTGAAACATTTCAGATTTTTTTTTTTTTTAGTCATAAGGGATTTGAATCCCGAAGAACTATTAGTTTCGTTTTGGCATTTTGCGTCGGACTCATAAATGTCGGTTCACTTTTCAAACTGTTGCCACAAAATGTTAGGGTCCTGCATTATATTTGAAGAAATTAAATAATGAAAATCTGCGTAAATGTATGTATATTTCTCACATTGTCATAAAATAGCGGTACATAACTCAAAGATTTCAAAGCAAGCAATGGCAACGTTGTGCAGAAAAAACATTTTTATCTCCAACGCGTGAGTCTCTGTATCGGAAATTATAAAGATATGCTCGTTTTAAATCTACTTTGCGATATTGCTCTTGCACTGGATCTTATGGTTTAAGTGCGAGGAACATGATATTTAATAAAGAAAGGTAACACACAAAATGTTAAAAAACGCCCCTTTGGACGTAATTTAAAATCTGAAACATTTCAGATTTTTTTTTTTTTTTTTTAGTCCAAAGGGATTTGAATCCCGAAGGATTATTAGTTTCGTTTTGGCATTTTGCGTCGGACTCATAAATGTCGGTTCACTTTTCAAACTGTTGCCATAAAATGTTAGAGACCTGCATTATATTTGAAGAAATTAAATAATGAAAATCTGCGTAAATGTATGTATATTTCTCACATTGTCATAAAATAACGGTACATAGAGTCATCGAATTTTGAATAACGTAATCCTCCAACGAATATGAGCATGTGGAAGACCAAATTTGAAATTTGTTTTATGATCGATTTCCTATTTTTTAAAACTTTGACGAATTTTTGATTAACAAGCTCAAGGATTTCAAAGCGAGCAATGGCAACGTTGTGCAGAAAAAACATTTTTATCTCTAGCGCGTGAGTCTCTGTATCGGAAATTCTAAAGATATGCTCGTTTTAAAATTATTTTGCGATATTGCTGTTGCACTGGATCTTATGGTTTAAATGCGAGTAACATACAAAATGTTAAAAAACGCCTCTTTGGACATAATTTAAAATCTGAAACATTTCAGATTTTTTTTTTTTTTTTTTTTTTAGTCATAAGGGATTTGAATCCCGAAGAACTATTAGTTTCGTTTTGGCATTTTGCGTCCGACTCATAAATGTCGGTTCACTTTTCAAACTGTTGCCACAAAATGTTAGGGTCCTGCATTATATTTGAAGAAATTAAATAATGAAAATCTGCGTAAATGTATGTATATTTCTCACATTGTCATAAAATAGCGGTACATAACTCAAAGATTTCAAAGCGAGCAATGGCAACGTTGTGCAGAAAAAACATTTTTATCTCCAACGCGTGAGTCTCTGTATCGGAAATTATAAAGATATGCTCGTTTTAAATCTACTTTGCGATATTGCTCTTGCACTGGATCTTATGGTTTAAGTGCGAGGAACATGATATTTAATAAAGAAAGGTAACACACAAAATGTTAAAAAACGCCCCTTTGGACGTAATTTAAAATCTGAAACATTTCAGATTTTTTTTTTTTTTTTAGTCCAAAGGGATTTGAATCCCGAAGGATTATTAGTTTCGTTTTGGCATTTTGCGTCGGACTCATAAATGTCGGTTCACTTTTCAAACTGTTGCCATAAAATGTTAGAGTCCTGCATTATATTTGAAGAAATTAAATAATGAAAATCTGCATAAATGTATGTATATTTCTCACATTGTCATAAAATAACGGTACATAGAGTCATCGAATTTTGAATAACGTAATCCTCCAACGAATATGAGCATGTGGAAGACCAAATTTGAAATTTGTTTTATGATCTATTTCCTATTTTTTAAAACTTTGACGAATATTTCATTAACAAACTCAAGGATTTCAAAGCGAGCAATGGCAACGTTGTGCAGAAAAAACATTTCTATCTCCAACGCGTGAGTCTCTGTATCGGAAATTTTAAAGATATGCTCGTTTTAAAACTATTTTGCGATATTGCTGTTGCACTGGATCTTATGGTTTAAGTGCGAGGAACATGATATTTAATAAAGAAAGGTAACACACAAAATGTTAAAAAACGCCCATTTGGATGTAATTTAAAATCTGAAACATTTCAGATTTTTTTTTTTTTTAGTCCAAAGGGATTTGAATCCCGAAGAACTATTAGTTTCGTTTTGGCATTTTGCGTCGGACTCATAAATGTCGGTTCACTTTTCAAACTGTTGCCACAAAATGTTAGAGTCCTGCATTATATTTGAAGAAATTAAATAATGAAAAATCTGCATAAATGTATGTATATTTCTCGTATTGTGATAAAACAACGGTACATAGAGTCATCGAATTTTGAATAACGTAATCCTTCAACGAATATGACCATGTGGAAGACCAAATTTGAAATTTGAAATTTGTTTTATGATCGATTTCCTATTTTTTAAAGCTTTGACGAATTTTTGATTAACAAACTCAAGGATTTCGAAGCGAGCAATGGCAACGTTGTGCAGAAAAAACATTTTTATCTCCAGCGCGTGAGTCTCTGTATCGGAAATTCTAAAGATATGCTCGTTTTAAAATCATTTTGCGATATTGCTGTTGCACTGGGTCTTATGGTTTAAGTGCGAGGAACATGATATTTAATAAAGAAAGGTAACACACAAAATGTTAAAAAACGCCCCTTTGGACGTAATTTAAAATCTGAAACATTTCAGATTTTTTTTTTTTTTTTTAGTCCAAAGGGATTTGAATCCCGAAGGATTATTAGTTTCGTTTTGGCATTTTGCGTCGGACTCATAAATTTCGGTTCACTTTTCAAACTGTTGCCATAAAATGTTAGAGTCCTGCATTATATTTGAAGAAATTAAATAATGAAAATCTGCGTAATTGTATGTATATTTCTCACATTGTCATAAAATAACGGTACATAGAGTCATCGAATTTTGAATAACGTAATCCTCCAACGAATATGAGCATGTGGAAGACCAAATTTGAAATCTGTTTTATGATCGATTTCCTATTTTTTAAAACTTTGACGAATTTTTGATTAACAAGCTCAAGGATTTCAAAGCGAGCAATGGCAACGTTGTGCAGAAAAAACATTTTTATCTCCAGCGCGTGAGTCTCTGTATCGGAAATTCTAAAGATATGCTCGTTTTAAAACTATTTTGCGATATTGCTGTTGCACTGGATCTTATGGTTTAAGTGCGAGGAACATGATATTTAATAAAGAAAGTAACATACAAAATGTTAATATACGCCCCTTTGGACGTAATTTAAAATCTGAAACATTTCAGATTTTTTTTTTTTTTTTTAGTCCAAAGAGATTTGAATCCCGAAGGATTATTAGTTTCGTTTTGGCATTTTGCGTCGGACTCATAAATGTCGGTTCACTTTTCAAACTGTTGCCATAAAATGTTAGAGTCCTGCATTATATTTGAAGAAATTAAATAATGAAAATCTGCGTAAATGTATGTATATTTCTCGTATTGTGATAAAACAACGGTACATAGAGTCATGGAATTTTGAATAACGTAATCCTCCAACGAATATGAGCATGTGGAAGACCAAATTTGAAATTTGAAATTTGTTTCATGATCGATTTCCTATTTTTTAAAACTTTGACGACGAATTTTTGATTAACAAACTCAAGGATTTCAAAGCGAGCAATGGCAACGTTGTGCAGAAAAAACATTTTTATATCCAGCGCGTGAGTCTCTGTATCGGAAATTCTAAAGATATGCTCGTTTTAAAATTATTTTGCGATATTGCTGTTGCACTGGATCTTATGGTTTAAATGCGAGTAACATGATATTTAATAAAGAAAGGTAACACACAAAATGTTAAAAAACGCCCCTTTGGACGTAATTTAAAATCTGAAACATTTATGATTTTTTTTTTTTTTTTTTTTTTTTTTTTAGTCCAAAGGGATTTGAATCCCGAAGGACTATTAATTTCGATTTGGCATTTTGCGTCGGACGGATAAATGTCGGTTCACTTTTCAAACTGTTGCCATAAAATGTTAGAGTTTTGCATTATATTTGAAGAAATTAAATAATAAAAAATCTGCATAAATGTATGTATATTTCTCGTATTGTGATAAAACAACGGTACATAGAGTCATCGAATTTTGAATAACGTAATCCTAGAACGAATATGAGCATGTGGAAGACCAAATTTGAAGTTTGAAATTTGTTTCATGATCGATTTCCTATTTTTTAAAACTTTGACGAATTTTTGATTAACAAGCTCAAGGATTTCAAAGCGAGCAATGGCAACGTTGTGCAGAAAAAACATTTTTATCTCCAGCGCGTGAGTCACTGTATCGGAAATTCTAAAGTTATGCTCGTTTTAAAACTATTTAGCGATATTGCAGTTGCACTGGATCTTATGGTTTAAGTGCGAGGAACATGATATTTAATAAAGAAAGGTAACACACAAAATGTTAAAAAACGCCCCTTTGGACGTAATTTAAAATCTGAAACATTTCAATTTTTTTTTTTTTTTTTAGTCCAAAGAGATTTGAATCCCGAAGGACTATTAGTTTCGTTTTGGCATTTTGCGTCGGACGGATAAATGTCGGTTCACTTTTCAAACTGTTGCCATAAAATGTTAGAGTCCTGCATTATATTTGAAGAAATTAAATAATGAAAATCTGCGTAAATGTATGTATATTTCTCGTATTGTGATAAAACAACGGTACATAGAGTCATCGAATTTTGAATAACGTAATCCTCCAACGAATATGAGCATGTGGAAGACCAAATTTGAAATTTGTTTTATGATCGATTTCCTATTTTTTAAAACTTTGACGAATTTTTGATTAACAAGCTCAAGGATTTCAAAGCGAGCAATGGCTACGTTGTGCAGAAAAAACATTTTTATCTCCAGCGCGTGAGTCTCTGTATCGGAAATTCTAAAGATATGCTCGTTTTAAAATTATTTTGCGATATTGCTGTTGCACTGAATCTTATGTTTTAAGTGCGAGGAACATGATATTTAATAAAGAAAGTAACATACAAAATGTTAAAAAACGCCCCTTTGGACGTAATTTAAAATCTGAAACATTTAAATTTTTTTTTTTTTTTAGTCCAAAGAGATTTGAATCCCGAAGGACTATTAGTTTCGTTTTGGCATTTTGCGTCGGACGGATAAATGTCGGTTCACTTTTCAAACTGTTGCCATAAAATGTTAGAGTTTTGCATTATATTTGAAGAAATTAAATAATGAAAAATCTGCATAAATGTATGTATATATCTCGTATTGTGATAAAACAACGGTACATAGAGTCATCGAATTTTGAATAACGTAATCCTAGAACGAATATGAGCATGTGGAAGACCAAATTTGAAATTTGAAATTTGTTTCATGATCGATTTCCTATTTTTTAAAACTTTGACGAATTTTTGATTAACAAACTCAAGGATTTCAAAGCGAGCAATGGCAACGTTGTGGAGAAAAAACATTTTTATCTCCAGCGCGTGAGTCTCTGTATCGGAAATTCTAAAGTTATGCTCGTTTTAAAACTATTTAGCGATATTGCAGTTGCACTGGATCTTATGGTTTAAGTGCGAGGAACATGATATTTAATAAAGAAAGGTAACACACAAAATGTTAAAAAACGCCCCTTTGGACGTAATTTAAAATCTGAAACATTTCAGATTTTTTTTTTTTTTTTTTTTTAGTCCAAAGGGATTTGAATCCCGAAGGATTATTAGTTTCGTTTTAGCATTTTGCGTCGGACTCATAAATGTCGGTTCACTTTTCAAGCTGTTGCCATAAAATGTTAGAGTCCTGCATTATATTTGAAGAAATTAAATAATGAAAATCTGCGTAAATGTATGTATATTTCTCACATTGTCATAAAATAACGGTACATAGAGTCATCGAATTTTGAATAACGTAATCCTCCAACGAATATGAGCATGTGGAAGACCAAATTTGAAATTTGTTTTATGATCGATTTCCTATTTTTTAAAACTTTGACGAATTTTTGATTAACAAGCTCAAGGATTTCAAAGCGAGCAATGGCTACGTTGTGCAGAAAAAACATTTTTATCTCCAGCGCGTGAGTCTCTGTATCGGAAATTCTAAACATATGCTCGTTTTAAAATTATTTTGCGATATTGCTGTTGCACTGAATCTTATGTTTTAAGTGCGAGGAACATGATATTTAATAAAGAAAGTAACATACAAAATGTTAAAAAACGCCCCTTTGGACGTAATTTAAAATCTGAAACATTTCAGATTTTTTTTTTTTTTTAGTCCAAAGAGATTTGAATCCCGAAGGATTATTAGTTTCGTTTTGGCATTTTGCGTCGGACTCATAAATGTCGGTTCACTTTTCAAGCTGTTGCCATAAAATGTTAGAGTCCTGCATTATATTTGAAGAAATCAAATAATGAAAATCTGCGTAAATGTATGTATATTTCTCACATTGTCATAAAATAACGGTACATAGAGTCATCGAATTTTGAATAACGTAATCCTCCAACGAATATGAGCATGTGGAAGACCAAATTTGAAATTTGTTTTATGATCGATTTCCTATTTTTTAAAACTTTGACGAATTTTTGATTAACAAGCTCAAGGATTTCAAAGCGAGCAATGGCTACGTTGTGCAGAAAAAACATTTTTATCTCCAGCGCGTGAGTCTCTGTATCGGAAATTCTAAAGATATGCTCGTTTTAAAATTATTTTGCGATATTGCTGTTGCACTGAATCTTATGTTTTAAGTGCGAGGAACATGATATTTAATAAAGAAAGGTAACATACAAAATGTTAAAAAACGCCTCTTTGGACATAATTTAAAATCTGAAACATTTCAGATTTTTTTTTTTTTTTTTTTTTTTTTTAGTCATAAGGGATTTGAATCCCGAAGAACTATTAGTTTCGTTTTGGCATTTTGCGTCCGACTCATAAATGTCGGTTCACTTTTCAAACTGTTGCCACAAAATGTTAGGGTCCTGCATTATATTTGAAGAAATTAAATAATGAAAATCTGCGTAAATGTATGTATATTTCTCACATTGTCATAAAATAGCGGTACATAACTCAAAGATTTCAAAGCGAGCAATGGCAACGTTGTGCAGAAAAAACATTTTTATCTCCAACGCGTGAGTCTCTGTATCGGAAATTATAAAGATATGCTCGTTTTAAATCTACTTTGCGATATTGCTCTTGCACTGGATCTTATGGTTTAAGTGCGAGGAACATGATATTTAATAAAGAAAGGTAACACACAAAATGTTAAAAAACGCCCCTTTGGACGTAATTTAAAATCTGAAACATTTCAGATTTTTTTTTTTTTTTAGTCCAAAGGGATTTCAATCACGAAGGATTATTAGTTTCGTTTTGGCATTTTGCGTCGGACTCATAAATGTCGGTTCACTTTTCAAACTGTTGCCATAAAATGTTAGAGTCCTGCATTATATTTGAAGAAATTAAATAATGAAAATCTGCATAAATGTATGTATATTTCTCACATTGTCATAAAATAACGGTACATAGAGTCATCGAATTTTGAATAACGTAATCCTCCAACGAATATGAGCATGTGGAAGACCAAATTTGAAATTTGTTTTATGATCTATTTCCTATTTTTTAAAACTTTGACGAATATTTCATTAACAAACTCAAGGATTTCAAAGCGAGCAATGGCAACGTTGTGCAGAAAAAACATTTCTATCTCCAACGCGTGAGTCTCTGTATCGGAAATTCTAAAGATATGCTCGTTTTAAAACTATTTTGCGATATTGCTGTTGCACTGGATCTTATGGTTTAAGTGCGAGGAACATGATATTTAATAAAGAAAGGTAACACACAAAATGTTAAAAAACGCCCATTTGGATGTAATTTAAAATCTGAAACATTTCAGATTTTTTTTTTTTTTTAGTCCAAAGGGATTTGAATCCCGAAGAACTATTAGTTTCGTTTTGGCATTTTGCGTCGGACTCATAAATGTCGGTTCACTTTTCAAACTGTTGCCACAAAATGTTAGAGTCCTGCATTATATTTGAAGAAATTAAATAATGAAAAATCTGCATAAATGTATGTATATTTCTCGTATTGTGATAAAACAACGGTACATAGAGTCATCGAATTTTGAATAACGTAATCCTTCAACGAATATGACCATGTGGAAGACCAAATTTGAAATTTGAAATTTGTTTTATGATCGATTTCCTATTTTTTAAAGCTTTGACGAATTTTTGATTAACAAACTCAAGGATTTCGAAGCGAGCAATGGCAACGTTGTGCAGAAAAAACATTTTTATCTCCAGCGCGTGAGTCTCTGTATCGGAAATTCTAAAGATATGCTCGTTTTAAAATTATTTTGCGATATTGCTGTTGCACTGGGTCTTATGGTTTAAGTGCGAGGAACATGATATTTAATAAAGAAAGGTAACACACAAAATGTTAAAAAACGCCCCTTTGGACGTAATTTAAAATCTGAAACATTTCAGATTTTTTTTTTTTTTTTTAGTCCAAAGGGATTTGAATCCCGAAGGATTATTAGTTTCGTTTTGGCATTTTGCGTCGGACTCATAAATTTCGGTTCACTTTTCAAACTGTTGCCATAAAATGTTAGAGTCCTGCATTATATTTGAAGAAATTAAATAATGAAAATCTGCGTAATTGTATGTATATTTCTCACATTGTCATAAAATAACGGTACATAGAGTCATCGAATTTTGAATAACGTAATCCTCCAACGAATATGAGCATGTGGAAGACCAAATTTGAAATCTGTTTTATGATCGATTTCCTATTTTTTAAAACTTTGACGAATTTTTGATTAACAAGCTCAAGGATTTCAAAGCGAGCAATGGCAACGTTGTGCAGAAAAAACATTTTTATCTCCAGCGCGTGAGTCTCTGTATCGGAAATTCTAAAGATATGCTCGTTTTAAAACTATTTTGCGATATTGCTGTTGCACTGGATCTTATGGTTTAAGTGCGAGGAACATGATATTTAATAAAGAAAGTAACATACAAAATGTTAATATAGGCCCCTTTGGACGTAATTTAAAATCTGAAACATTTCAGATTTTTTTTTTTTTTTTTTAGTCCAAAGAGATTTGAATCCCGAAGGATTATTAGTTTCGTTATGGCATTTTGCGTCGGACTCATAAATGTCGGTTCACTTTTCAAACTGTTGCCATAAAATGTTAGAGTCCTGCATTATATTTGAAGAAATTAAATAATGAAAATGTGCGTAAATGTATGTATATTTCTCGTATTGTGATAAAACAACGGTACATAGAGTCATGGAATTTTGAATAACGTAATCCTCCAACGAATATGAGCATGTGGAAGACCAAATTTGAAATTTGAAATTTGTTTCATGATCGATTTCCTATTTTTTAAAACTTTGACGACGAATTTTTGATTAACAAACTCAAGGATTTCAAAGCGAGCAATGGCAACGTTGTGCAGAAAAAACATTTTTATATCCAGCGCGTGAGTCTCTGTATCGGAAATTCTAAAGATATGCTCGTTTTAAAATTATTTTGCGATATTGCTGTTGCACTGGATCTTATGGTTTAAATGCGAGTAACATGATATTTAATAAAGAAAGGTAACACACAAAATGTTAAAAAACGCCCCTTTGGACGTAATTTAAAATCTGAAACATTTATGATTTTTTTTTTTTTTTTTTTTTTTTTTTTTTTTTAGTCCAAAGGGATTTGAATCCCGAAGGACTATTAATTTCGATTTGGCATTTTGCGTCGGACGGATAAATGTCGGTTCACTTTTCAAACTGTTGCCATAAAATGTTAGAGTTTTGCATTATATTTGAAGAAATTAAATAATAAAAAATCTGCATAAATGTATGTATATTTCTCGTATTGTGATAAAACAACGGTACATAGAGTCATCGAATTTTGAATAACGTAATCCTAGAACGAATATGAGCATGTGGAAGACCAAATTTGAAATTTGAAATTTGTTTCATGATCGATTTCCTATTTTTTAAAACTTTGACGAATTTTTGATTAACAAGCTCAAGGATTTCAAAGCGAGCAATGGCAACGTTGTGCAGAAAAAACATTTTTATCTCCAGCGCGTGAGTCACTGTATCGGAAATTCTAAAGTTATGCTCGTTTTAAAACTATTTAGCGATATTGCAGTTGCACTGGATCTTATGGTTTAAGTGCGAGGAACATGATATTTAATAAAGAAAGGTAACACACAAAATGTTAAAAAACGCCCCTTTGGACGTAATTTAAAATCTGAAACATTTCAGATTTTTTTTTTTTTTTTTTAGTCCAAAGGGATTTGAATCCCGAAGGATTATTAGTTTCGTTTTGGCATTTTGCGTCGGACTCATAAATGTCGGTTCACTTTTCAAGCTGTTGCCATAAAATGTTAGAGTCCTGCATTATATTTGAAGAAATTAAATAATGAAAATCTGCGTAAATGTATGTATATTTCTCAGATTGTCATAAAATAACGGTACATAGAGTCATCGAATTTTGAATAACGTAAGCCTCCAACGAATATGAGCATGTGGAAGACCAAATTTGAAATTTGTTTTATGATCGATTTCCTATTTTTTAAAACTTTGACGAATTTTTGATTAACAAGCTCAAGGATTTCAAAGCGAGCAATGGCTACGTTGTGCAGAAAAAACATTTTTATCTCCAGCGCGTGAGTCTCTGTATCGGAAATTCTAAAGATATGCTCGTTTTAAAATTATTTTGCGATATTGCTGTTGCACTGAATCTTATGTTTTAAGTGCGAGGAACATGATATTTAATAAAGAAAGTAACATACAAAATGTTAAAAAACGCCCCTTTGGACGTAATTTAAAATCTGAAACATTTCAATTTTTTTTTTTTTTTTAGTCCAAAGAGATTTGAATCCCGAAGGACTATTAGTTTCGTTTTGGCATTTTGCGTCGGACGGATAAATGTCGGTTCACTTTTCAAACTGTTGCCATAAAATGTTAGAGTTTTGCATTATATTTGAAGAAATTAAATAATGAAAAATCTGCATAAATATATGTATATATCTCGTATTGTGATAAAACAACGGTACATAGAGTCATCGAATTTTGAATAACGTAATCCTAGAACGAATATGAGCATGTGGAAGACCAAATTTGAAATTTGAAATTTGTTTCATGATCGATTTCCTATTTTTTAAAACTTTGACGAATTTTTGATTAACAAACTCAAGGATTTCAAAGCGAGCAATGGCAACGTTGTGGAGAAAAAACATTTTTATCTCCAGCGCGTGAGTCTCTGTATCGGAAATTCTAAAGTTATGCTCGTTTTAAAACTATTTAGCGATATTGCAGTTGCACTGGATCTTATGGTTTAAGTGCGAGGAACATGATATTTAATAAAGAAAGGTAACACACAAAATGTTAAAAAACGCCCCTTTGGACGTAATTTAAAATCTGAAACATTTCAGATTTTTTTTTTTTTTTTTTTTTAGTCCAAAGGGATTTGAATCCCGAAGGATTATTAGTTTCGTTTTAGCATTTTGCGTCGGACTCATAAATGTCGGTTCACTTTTCAAGCTGTTGCCATAAAATGTTAGAGTCCTGCATTATATTTGAAGAAATTAAATAATGAAAATCTGCGTAAATGTATGTATATTTCTCACATTGTCATAAAATAACGGTACATAGAGTCATCGAATTTTGAATAACGTAATCCTCCAACGAATATGAGCATGTGGAAGACCAAATTTGAAATTTGTTTTATGATCGATTTCCTATTTTTTAAAACTTTGACGAATTTTTGATTAACAAGCTCAAGGATTTCAAAGCGAGCAATGGCTACGTTGTGCAGAAAAAACATTTTTATCTCCAGCGCGTGAGTCTCTGTATCGGAAATTCTAAACATATGCTCGTTTTAAAATTATTTTGCGATATTGCTGTTGCACTGAATCTTATGTTTTAAGTGCGAGGAACATGATATTTAATAAAGAAAGTAACATACAAAATGTTAAAAAACGCCCCTTTGGACGTAATTTAAAATCTGAAACATTTCAGATTTTTTTTTTTTTTTTAGTCCAAAGAGATTTGAATCCCGAAGGATTATTAGTTTCGTTTTGGCATTTTGCGTCGGACTCATAAATGTCGGTTCACTTTTCAAGCTGTTGCCATAAAATGTTAGAGTCCTGCATTATATTTGAAGAAATCAAATAATGAAAATCTGCGTAAATGTATGTATATTTCTCACATTGTCATAAAATAACGGTACATAGAGTCATCGAATTTTGAATAACGTAATCCTTCAACGAATATGAGCATGTGGAAGACCAAATTTGAAATTTGTTTTATGATCGATTTCCTATTTTTTAAAACTTTGACGAATTTTTGATTAACAAGCTCAAGGATTTCAAAGCGAGCAATGGCTACGTTGTGCAGAAAAAACATTTTTATCTCCAGCGCGTGAGTCTCTGTATCGGAAATTCTAAAGATATGCTCGTTTTAAAATTATTTTGCGATATTGCTGTTGCACTGAATCTTATGTTTTAAGTGCGAGGAACATGATATTTAATAAAGAAAGTAACATACAAAATGTTAAAAAACGCCCCTTTGGACGTAATTTAAAATCTGAAACATTTCAGATTTTTTTTTTTTAGTCCAAAGAGATTTGAATCCCGAAGAACTATTAGTTTCGTTTTGGCATTTTGCGTCGGACGGATAAATGTCGGTTCACTTTTCAAACTGTTGCCATAAAATGTTAGAGTCCTGCATTATATTTGAAGAAATTAAATAATGAAAATCTGCGTAAATGTATGTATATTTCTCGTATTGTGATAAAACAACGGTACATAGAGTCATGGAATTTTGAATAACGTAATCCTCCAACGAATATGAGCATGTGGAAGACCAAATTTGAAATTTGAAATTTGTTTCATGATCGATTTCCTATTTTTTAAAACTTTGACGAATTTTTGATTAACAAACTCAAGGATTTCAAAGCGAGCAATGGCAACGTTGTGCAGAAAAAACATTTTTATATCCAGCGCGTGAGTCTCTGTATCGGAAATTCTAAAGATATGCTCGTTTTAAAATTATTTTGCGATATTGCTGTTGCACTGGATCTTATGGTTTAAATGCGAGTAACATGATATTTAATAAAGAAAGGTAATACACAAAATGTTAAAAAACGCCCCTTTGGACGTAATTTAAAATCTGAAACATTTATGATTTTTTTTTTTTTTTTTTTTTTTTTTTTAGTCCAAAGAGATTTGAATCCCGAAGAACTATTAGTTTCGATTTGGCATTTTGCGTCGGACGGATAAATGTCGGTTCACTTTTCAAACTGTTGCCATAAATTGTTAGAGTCCTGCATTATATTTG
The DNA here is from genome assembly GCF_044657685.1 of Stegodyphus dumicola. Classification (NCBI taxonomy): domain Eukaryota; kingdom Metazoa; phylum Arthropoda; class Arachnida; order Araneae; family Eresidae; genus Stegodyphus; species Stegodyphus dumicola. The sequence goes on along the minus strand of NC_140772.1, from coordinate 9,485,782 downwards.
AAGAAATTAAATAATGAATATCTGCGTAAATGTATGTATATTTCTCACATTGTCATAAAATAACGGTACATAGAATCTTCGAGTTTTGAATGACGTAATCCTCCAACGAATATGAGCATGTGGAACACCAAATTTGAAATTTGTTTTATGATCGATTTCCTATTTTTTAAAACTTTGACGAATTTTTGATTAACAAGCTCAAGGATTTCAAAGCGAGCAATGGCATCGTTGTGCAGAAAAAACATTTTTATCTCCAGCGCGTGAGTCTCTGTATCGGAAATTCTAAAGATATGCTCGTTTTAAAACTATTTTGCGATATTGCTGTTGCACTGAATCTTATGTTTTAAGTGCGAGGAACATGATATTGAATAAAGAAAGTAACAGACAAAATGTTAAAAAACGCCCCTTTGGACGTAATTTAAAATCTGAAACATTTATGATTTTTTTTTTTTTTTTTTTTTTTTTTTTTTTTAGTCCAAAGGGATTTGAATCCCGAAGGACTATTAGTTTCGTTTTGGCATTTTGCGTCGGACGGATAAATGTCGGTTCACTTTTCAAACTGTTGCCATAAAATGTTAGAGTCCTGCATTATATTTGAAGAAATTAAATAATGAAAATCTGCGTAATTGTATGTATATTTCTCACATTGTCATAAAATAACGGTACATAGAGACATCGAATTTTGAATAACGTAATCCTCCAACGAATATGAGCATGTGGAAGACCAAATTTGAAATCTGTTTTATGATCGATTTCCTATTTTTTAAAACTTGGACGAATTTTTGATTAACAAGCTCAAGGATTTCAAAGCGAGCAATGGCAACGTTGTGCAGAAAAAACATTTTTATCTCCAGCGCGTGAGTCTCTGTATCGGAAATTCTAAAGATATGCTCGTTTTAAAACTATTTTGCGATATTGCTGTTGCACTGGATCTTATAGTTTAAGTGCGAGGAACATGATATTTAATAAAGAAAGTAACATACAAAATGTTAATATACGCCCCTTTGGACGTAATTTAAAATCTGAAACATTTCAGATTTTTTTTTTTTTTTTTTAGTCCAAAGAGATTTGAATCCCGAAGGATTATTAGTTTCGTTTTGGCATTTTGCGTCGGACTCATAAATGTCGGTTCACTTTTCAAACTGTTGCCATAAAATGTTAGAGTTCTGCATTATATTTGAAGAAATTAAATAATGAAAATCTGCGTAAATGTATGTATATTTCTCGTATTGTGATAAAACAACGGTACATAGAGTCATGGAATTTTGAATAACGTAATCCTCCAACGAATATGAGCATGTGGAAGACCAAATTTGAAATTTGAAATTTGTTTCATGATCGATTTCCTATTTTTTAAAACTTTGACGAATTTTTGATTAACAAACTCAAGGATTTCAAAGCGAGCAATGGCAACGTTGTGCAGAAAAAACATTTTTATATCCAGCGCGTGAGTCTCTGTATCGGAAATTCTAAAGATATGCTCGTTTTAAAATTATTTTGCGATATTGCTGTTGCACTGGATCTTATGGTTTAAATGCGAGTAACATGATATTTAATAAAGAAAGGTAACACACAAAATGTTAAATAACGCCCCTTTGGACGTAATTTAAAATCTGAAACATTTATGATTTTTTTTTTTTTTTTTTTTTTTTTTTTAGTCCAAAGGGATTTGAATCCCGAAGGACTATTAATTTCGATTTGGCATTTTGCGTCGGACGGATAAATGTCGGTTCACTTTTCAAACTGTTGCCATAAAATGTTAGAGTCCTGCATTATATTTGAAGAAATTAAATAATGAAAATCTGCGTAATTGTATGTATATTTCTCGTATTGTGATAAAACAACGGTACATAGAGTCATCGAATTTTGAATAACGTAATCCTAGAACGAATATGAGCATGTGGAAGACCAAATTTGAAATTTGAAATTTGTTTCATGATCGATTTCCTATTTTTTAAAACTTTGACGAATTTTTGATTAACAAACTCAAGGATTTCAAAGCGAGCAATGGCAACGTTGTGGAGAAAAAACATTTTTATCTCCAGCGCGTGAGTCTCTGTATCGGAAATTCTAAAGTTATGCTCGTTTTAAAACTATTTAGCTATATTGCAGTTGCACTGGATCTTATGGTTTAAGTGCGAGGAACATGATATTTAATAAAGAAAGGTAACACACAAAATGTTAAAAAACGCCCCTTTGGACGTAATTTAAAATCTGAAACATTTCAGATTTTTTTTTTTTTTTTAGTCCAAAGGGATTTGAATCCCGAAGGATTATTAGTTTCGTTTTGGCATTTTGCGTCGGACTCATAAATGTCGGTTCACTTTTCAAGCTGTTGCCATAAAATGTTAGAGTCCTGCATTATATTTGAAGAAATTAAATAATGAAAATCTGCGTAAATGTATGTTTATTTCTCAGATTGTCATAAAATAACGGTACATAGAGTCATCGAATTTTGAATAACGTAATCCTCCAACGAATATGAGCATGTGGAAGACCAAATTTGAAATTTGTTTTATGATCGATTTCCTATTTTTTAAAACTTTGACGAATTTTTGATTAACAAGCTCAAGGATTTCAAAGCGAGCAATGGCTACGTTGTGCAGAAAAAACATTTTTATCTCCAGCGCGTGAGTCTCTGTATCGGAAATTCTAAAGATATGCTCGTTTTAAAATTATTTTGCGATATTGCTGTTGCACTGAATCTTATGTTTTAAGTGCGAGGAACATGATATTTAATAAAGAAAGTAACATACAAAATGTTAAAAAACGCCCCTTTGGACGTAATTTAAAATCTGAAACATTTAAATTTTTTTTTTTTTTTAGTCCAAAGAGATTTGAATCCCGAAGGACTATTAGTTTCGTTTTGGCATTTTGCGTCGGACGGATAAATGTCGGTTCACTTTTCAAACTGTTGCCATAAAATGTTAGAGTTTTGCATTATATTTGAAGAAATTAAATAATGAAAAATCTGCATAAATGTATGTATATATCTCGTATTGTGATAAAACAACGGTACATAGAGTCATCGAATTTTGAATAACGTAATCCTAGAACGAATATGAGCATGTGGAAGACCAAATTTGAAATTTGAAATTTGTTTCATGATCGATTTCCTATTTTTTAAAACTTTGACGAATTTTTGATTAACAAACTCAAGGATTTCAAAGCGAGCAATGGCAACGTTGTGGAGAAAAAACATTTTTATCTCCAGCGCGTGAGTCTCTGTATCGGAAATTCTAAAGTTATGCTCGTTTTAAAACTATTTAGCGATATTGCAGTTGCACTGGATCTTATGGTTTAAGTGCGAGGAACATGATATTTAATAAAGAAAGGTAACACACAAAATGTTAAAAAACGCCCCTTTGGACGTAATTTAAAATCTGAAACATTTCAGATTTTTTTTTTTTTTTTTTTTTTAGTCCAAAGGGATTTGAATCCCGAAGGATTATTAGTTTCGTTTTAGCATTTTGCGTCGGACTCATAAATGTCGGTTCACTTTTCAAGCTGTTGCCATAAAATGTTAGAGTCCTGCATTATATTTGAAGAAATTAAATAATGAAAATCTGCGTAAATGTATGTATATTTCTCACATTGTCATAAAATAACGGTACATAGAGTCATCGAATTTTGAATAACGTAATCCTCCAACGAATATGAGCATGTGGAAGACCAAATTTGAAATTTGTTTTATGATCGATTTCCTATTTTTTAAAACTTTGACGAATTTTTGATTAACAAGCTCAAGGATTTCAAAGCGAGCAATGGCTACGTTGTGCAGAAAAAACATTTTTATCTCCAGCGCGTGAGTCTCTGTATCGGAAATTCTAAACATATGCTCGTTTTAAAATTATTTTGCGATATTGCTGTTGCACTGAATCTTATGTTTTAAGTGCGAGGAACATGATATTTAATAAAGAAAGTAACATACAAAATGTTAAAAAACGCCCCTTTGGACGTAATTTAAAATCTGAAACATTTCAGATTTTTTTTTTTTTTTAGTCCAAAGAGATTTGAATCCCGAAGGATTATTAGTTTCGTTTTGGCATTTTGCGTCGGACTCATAAATGTCGGTTCACTTTTCAAGCTGTTGCCATAAAATGTTAGAGTCCTGCATTATATTTGAAGAAATCAAATAATGAAAATCTGCGTAAATGTATGTATATTTCTCACATTGTCATAAAATAACGGTACATAGAGTCATCGAATTTTGAATAACGTAATCCTCCAACGAATATGAGCATGTGGAAGACCAAATTTGAAATTTGTTTTATGATCGATTTCCTATTTTTTAAAACTTTGACGAATTTTTGATTAACAAGCTCAAGGATTTCAAAGCGAGCAATGGCTACGTTGTGCAGAAAAAACATTTTTATCTCCAGCGCGTGAGTCTCTGTATCGGAAATTCTAAAGATATGCTCGTTTTAAAATTATTTTGCGATATTGCTGTTGCACTGAATCTTATGTTTTAAGTGCGAGGAACATGATATTTAATAAAGAAAGGTAACATACAAAATGTTAAAAAACGCCTCTTTGGACATAATTTAAAATCTGAAACATTTCAGATTTTTTTTTTTTTTTTTTTTTTTTTTAGTCATAAGGGATTTGAATCCCGAAGAACTATTAGTTTCGTTTTGGCATTTTGCGTCCGACTCATAAATGTCGGTTCACTTTTCAAACTGTTGCCACAAAATGTTAGGGTCCTGCATTATATTTGAAGAAATTAAATAATGAAAATCTGCGTAAATGTATGTATATTTCTCACATTGTCATAAAATAGCGGTACATAACTCAAAGATTTCAAAGCGAGCAATGGCAACGTTGTGCAGAAAAAACATTTTTATCTCCAACGCGTGAGTCTCTGTATCGGAAATTATAAAGATATGCTCGTTTTAAATCTACTTTGCGATATTGCTCTTGCACTGGATCTTATGGTTTAAGTGCGAGGAACATGATATTTAATAAAGAAAGGTAACACACAAAATGTTAAAAAACGCCCCTTTGGACGTAATTTAAAATCTGAAACATTTCAGATTTTTTTTTTTTTTTAGTCCAAAGGGATTTCAATCACGAAGGATTATTAGTTTCGTTTTGGCATTTTGCGTCGGACTCATAAATGTCGGTTCACTTTTCAAACTGTTGCCATAAAATGTTAGAGTCCTGCATTATATTTGAAGAAATTAAATAATGAAAATCTGCATAAATGTATGTATATTTCTCACATTGTCATAAAATAACGGTACATAGAGTCATCGAATTTTGAATAACGTAATCCTCCAACGAATATGAGCATGTGGAAGACCAAATTTGAAATTTGTTTTATGATCTATTTCCTATTTTTTAAAACTTTGACGAATATTTCATTAACAAACTCAAGGATTTCAAAGCGAGCAATGGCAACGTTGTGCAGAAAAAACATTTCTATCTCCAACGCGTGAGTCTCTGTATCGGAAATTCTAAAGATATGCTCGTTTTAAAACTATTTTGCGATATTGCTGTTGCACTGGATCTTATGGTTTAAGTGCGAGGAACATGATATTTAATAAAGAAAGGTAACACACAAAATGTTAAAAAACGCCCATTTGGATGTAATTTAAAATCTGAAACATTTCAGATTTTTTTTTTTTTTTAGTCCAAAGGGATTTGAATCCCGAAGAACTATTAGTTTCGTTTTGGCATTTTGCGTCGGACTCATAAATGTCGGTTCACTTTTCAAACTGTTGCCACAAAATGTTAGAGTCCTGCATTATATTTGAAGAAATTAAATAATGAAAAATCTGCATAAATGTATGTATATTTCTCGTATTGTGATAAAACAACGGTACATAGAGTCATCGAATTTTGAATAACGTAATCCTTCAACGAATATGACCATGTGGAAGACCAAATTTGAAATTTGAAATTTGTTTTATGATCGATTTCCTATTTTTTAAAGCTTTGACGAATTTTTGATTAACAAACTCAAGGATTTCGAAGCGAGCAATGGCAACGTTGTGCAGAAAAAACATTTTTATCTCCAGCGCGTGAGTCTCTGTATCGGAAATTCTAAAGATATGCTCGTTTTAAAATTATTTTGCGATATTGCTGTTGCACTGGGTCTTATGGTTTAAGTGCGAGGAACATGATATTTAATAAAGAAAGGTAACACACAAAATGTTAAAAAACGCCCCTTTGGACGTAATTTAAAATCTGAAACATTTCAGATTTTTTTTTTTTTTTTTAGTCCAAAGGGATTTGAATCCCGAAGGATTATTAGTTTCGTTTTGGCATTTTGCGTCGGACTCATAAATTTCGGTTCACTTTTCAAACTGTTGCCATAAAATGTTAGAGTCCTGCATTATATTTGAAGAAATTAAATAATGAAAATCTGCGTAATTGTATGTATATTTCTCACATTGTCATAAAATAACGGTACATAGAGTCATCGAATTTTGAATAACGTAATCCTCCAACGAATATGAGCATGTGGAAGACCAAATTTGAAATCTGTTTTATGATCGATTTCCTATTTTTTAAAACTTTGACGAATTTTTGATTAACAAGCTCAAGGATTTCAAAGCGAGCAATGGCAACGTTGTGCAGAAAAAACATTTTTATCTCCAGCGCGTGAGTCTCTGTATCGGAAATTCTAAAGATATGCTCGTTTTAAAACTATTTTGCGATATTGCTGTTGCACTGGATCTTATGGTTTAAGTGCGAGGAACATGATATTTAATAAAGAAAGTAACATACAAAATGTTAATATAGGCCCCTTTGGACGTAATTTAAAATCTGAAACATTTCAGATTTTTTTTTTTTTTTTTTAGTCCAAAGAGATTTGAATCCCGAAGGATTATTAGTTTCGTTATGGCATTTTGCGTCGGACTCATAAATGTCGGTTCACTTTTCAAACTGTTGCCATAAAATGTTAGAGTCCTGCATTATATTTGAAGAAATTAAATAATGAAAATGTGCGTAAATGTATGTATATTTCTCGTATTGTGATAAAACAACGGTACATAGAGTCATGGAATTTTGAATAACGTAATCCTCCAACGAATATGAGCATGTGGAAGACCAAATTTGAAATTTGAAATTTGTTTCATGATCGATTTCCTATTTTTTAAAACTTTGACGACGAATTTTTGATTAACAAACTCAAGGATTTCAAAGCGAGCAATGGCAACGTTGTGCAGAAAAAACATTTTTATATCCAGCGCGTGAGTCTCTGTATCGGAAATTCTAAAGATATGCTCGTTTTAAAATTATTTTGCGATATTGCTGTTGCACTGGATCTTATGGTTTAAATGCGAGTAACATGATATTTAATAAAGAAAGGTAACACACAAAATGTTAAAAAACGCCCCTTTGGACGTAATTTAAAATCTGAAACATTTATGATTTTTTTTTTTTTTTTTTTTTTTTTTTTTTTTTTTAGTCCAAAGGGATTTGAATCCCGAAGGACTATTAATTTCGATTTGGCATTTTGCGTCGGACGGATAAATGTCGGTTCACTTTTCAAACTGTTGCCATAAAATGTTAGAGTTTTGCATTATATTTGAAGAAATTAAATAATAAAAAATCTGCATAAATGTATGTATATTTCTCGTATTGTGATAAAACAACGGTACATAGAGTCATCGAATTTTGAATAACGTAATCCTAGAACGAATATGAGCATGTGGAAGACCAAATTTGAAATTTGAAATTTGTTTCATGATCGATTTCCTATTTTTTAAAACTTTGACGAATTTTTGATTAACAAGCTCAAGGATTTCAAAGCGAGCAATGGCAACGTTGTGCAGAAAAAACATTTTTATCTCCAGCGCGTGAGTCACTGTATCGGAAATTCTAAAGTTATGCTCGTTTTAAAACTATTTAGCGATATTGCAGTTGCACTGGATCTTATGGTTTAAGTGCGAGGAACATGATATTTAATAAAGAAAGGTAACACACAAAATGTTAAAAAACGCCCCTTTGGACGTAATTTAAAATCTGAAACATTTCAGATTTTTTTTTTTTTTTTTTAGTCCAAAGGGATTTGAATCCCGAAGGATTATTAGTTTCGTTTTGGCATTTTGCGTCGGACTCATAAATGTCGGTTCACTTTTCAAGCTGTTGCCATAAAATGTTAGAGTCCTGCATTATATTTGAAGAAATTAAATAATGAAAATCTGCGTAAATGTATGTATATTTCTCAGATTGTCATAAAATAACGGTACATAGAGTCATCGAATTTTGAATAACGTAAGCCTCCAACGAATATGAGCATGTGGAAGACCAAATTTGAAATTTGTTTTATGATCGATTTCCTATTTTTTAAAACTTTGACGAATTTTTGATTAACAAGCTCAAGGATTTCAAAGCGAGCAATGGCTACGTTGTGCAGAAAAAACATTTTTATCTCCAGCGCGTGAGTCTCTGTATCGGAAATTCTAAAGATATGCTCGTTTTAAAATTATTTTGCGATATTGCTGTTGCACTGAATCTTATGTTTTAAGTGCGAGGAACATGATATTTAATAAAGAAAGTAACATACAAAATGTTAAAAAACGCCCCTTTGGACGTAATTTAAAATCTGAAACATTTCAATTTTTTTTTTTTTTTTAGTCCAAAGAGATTTGAATCCCGAAGGACTATTAGTTTCGTTTTGGCATTTTGCGTCGGACGGATAAATGTCGGTTCACTTTTCAAACTGTTGCCATAAAATGTTAGAGTTTTGCATTATATTTGAAGAAATTAAATAATGAAAAATCTGCATAAATATATGTATATATCTCGTATTGTGATAAAACAACGGTACATAGAGTCATCGAATTTTGAATAACGTAATCCTAGAACGAATATGAGCATGTGGAAGACCAAATTTGAAATTTGAAATTTGTTTCATGATCGATTTCCTATTTTTTAAAACTTTGACGAATTTTTGATTAACAAACTCAAGGATTTCAAAGCGAGCAATGGCAACGTTGTGGAGAAAAAACATTTTTATCTCCAGCGCGTGAGTCTCTGTATCGGAAATTCTAAAGTTATGCTCGTTTTAAAACTATTTAGCGATATTGCAGTTGCACTGGATCTTATGGTTTAAGTGCGAGGAACATGATATTTAATAAAGAAAGGTAACACACAAAATGTTAAAAAACGCCCCTTTGGACGTAATTTAAAATCTGAAACATTTCAGATTTTTTTTTTTTTTTTTTTTTAGTCCAAAGGGATTTGAATCCCGAAGGATTATTAGTTTCGTTTTAGCATTTTGCGTCGGACTCATAAATGTCGGTTCACTTTTCAAGCTGTTGCCATAAAATGTTAGAGTCCTGCATTATATTTGAAGAAATTAAATAATGAAAATCTGCGTAAATGTATGTATATTTCTCACATTGTCATAAAATAACGGTACATAGAGTCATCGAATTTTGAATAACGTAATCCTCCAACGAATATGAGCATGTGGAAGACCAAATTTGAAATTTGTTTTATGATCGATTTCCTATTTTTTAAAACTTTGACGAATTTTTGATTAACAAGCTCAAGGATTTCAAAGCGAGCAATGGCTACGTTGTGCAGAAAAAACATTTTTATCTCCAGCGCGTGAGTCTCTGTATCGGAAATTCTAAACATATGCTCGTTTTAAAATTATTTTGCGATATTGCTGTTGCACTGAATCTTATGTTTTAAGTGCGAGGAACATGATATTTAATAAAGAAAGTAACATACAAAATGTTAAAAAACGCCCCTTTGGACGTAATTTAAAATCTGAAACATTTCAGATTTTTTTTTTTTTTTTAGTCCAAAGAGATTTGAATCCCGAAGGATTATTAGTTTCGTTTTGGCATTTTGCGTCGGACTCATAAATGTCGGTTCACTTTTCAAGCTGTTGCCATAAAATGTTAGAGTCCTGCATTATATTTGAAGAAATCAAATAATGAAAATCTGCGTAAATGTATGTATATTTCTCACATTGTCATAAAATAACGGTACATAGAGTCATCGAATTTTGAATAACGTAATCCTTCAACGAATATGAGCATGTGGAAGACCAAATTTGAAATTTGTTTTATGATCGATTTCCTATTTTTTAAAACTTTGACGAATTTTTGATTAACAAGCTCAAGGATTTCAAAGCGAGCAATGGCTACGTTGTGCAGAAAAAACATTTTTATCTCCAGCGCGTGAGTCTCTGTATCGGAAATTCTAAAGATATGCTCGTTTTAAAATTATTTTGCGATATTGCTGTTGCACTGAATCTTATGTTTTAAGTGCGAGGAACATGATATTTAATAAAGAAAGTAACATACAAAATGTTAAAAAACGCCCCTTTGGACGTAATTTAAAATCTGAAACATTTCAGATTTTTTTTTTTTAGTCCAAAGAGATTTGAATCCCGAAGAACTATTAGTTTCGTTTTGGCATTTTGCGTCGGACGGATAAATGTCGGTTCACTTTTCAAACTGTTGCCATAAAATGTTAGAGTCCTGCATTATATTTGAAGAAATTAAATAATGAAAATCTGCGTAAATGTATGTATATTTCTCGTATTGTGATAAAACAACGGTACATAGAGTCATGGAATTTTGAATAACGTAATCCTCCAACGAATATGAGCATGTGGAAGACCAAATTTGAAATTTGAAATTTGTTTCATGATCGATTTCCTATTTTTTAAAACTTTGACGAATTTTTGATTAACAAACTCAAGGATTTCAAAGCGAGCAATGGCAACGTTGTGCAGAAAAAACATTTTTATATCCAGCGCGTGAGTCTCTGTATCGGAAATTCTAAAGATATGCTCGTTTTAAAATTATTTTGCGATATTGCTGTTGCACTGGATCTTATGGTTTAAATGCGAGTAACATGATATTTAATAAAGAAAGGTAATACACAAAATGTTAAAAAACGCCCCTTTGGACGTAATTTAAAATCTGAAACATTTATGATTTTTTTTTTTTTTTTTTTTTTTTTTTTAGTCCAAAGAGATTTGAATCCCGAAGAACTATTAGTTTCGATTTGGCATTTTGCGTCGGACGGATAAATGTCGGTTCACTTTTCAAACTGTTGCCATAAATTGTTAGAGTCCTGCATTATATTTGAAGAAATTAAATAATGAATATCTGCGTAAATGTATGTATATTTCTCACATTGTCATAAAATAACGGTACATAGAATCTTCGAGTTTTGAATGACGTAATCCTCCAACGAATATGAGCATGTGGAACACCAAATTTGAAATTTGTTTTATGATCGATTTCCTATTTTTTAAAACTTTGACGAATTTTTGATTAACAAGCTCAAGGATTTCAAAGCGAGCAATGGCATCGTTGTGCAGAAAAAACATTTTTATCTCCAGCGCGTGAGTCTCTGTATCGGAAATTCTAAAGATATGCTCGTTTTAAAACTATTTTGCGATATTGCTGTTGCACTGAATCTTATGTTTTAAGTGCGAGGAACATGATATTGAATAAAGAAAGTAACAGACAAAATGTTAAAAAACGCCCCTTTGGACGTAATTTAAAATCTGAAACATTTATGATTTTTTTTTTTTTTTTTTTTTTTTTTTTTTTTAGTCCAAAGGGATTTGAATCCCGAAGGACTATTAGTTTCGTTTTGGCATTTTGCGTCGGACGGATAAATGTCGGTTCACTTTTCAAACTGTTGCCATAAAATGTTAGAGTCCTGCATTATATTTGAAGAAATTAAATAATGAAAATCTGCGTAATTGTATGTATATTTCTCACATTGTCATAAAATAACGGTACATAGAGACATCGAATTTTGAATAACGTAATCCTCCAACGAATATGAGCATGTGGAAGACCAAATTTGAAATCTGTTTTATGATCGATTTCCTATTTTTTAAAACTTGGACGAATTTTTGATTAACAAGCTCAAGGATTTCAAAGCGAGCAATGGCAACGTTGTGCAGAAAAAACATTTTTATCTCCAGCGCGTGAGTCTCTGTATCGGAAATTCTAAAGATATGCTCGTTTTAAAACTATTTTGCGATATTGCTGTTGCACTGGATCTTATAGTTTAAGTGCGAGGAACATGATATTTAATAAAGAAAGTAACATACAAAATGTTAATATACGCCCCTTTGGACGTAATTTAAAATCTGAAACATTTCAGATTTTTTTTTTTTTTTTTTAGTCCAAAGAGATTTGAATCCCGAAGGATTATTAGTTTCGTTTTGGCATTTTGCGTCGGACTCATAAATGTCGGTTCACTTTTCAAACTGTTGCCATAAAATGTTAGAGTTCTGCATTATATTTGAAGAAATTAAATAATGAAAATCTGCGTAAATGTATGTATATTTCTCGTATTGTGATAAAACAACGGTACATAGAGTCATGGAATTTTGAATAACGTAATCCTCCAACGAATATGAGCATGTGGAAGACCAAATTTGAAATTTGAAATTTGTTTCATGATCGATTTCCTATTTTTTAAAACTTTGACGAATTTTTGATTAACAAACTCAAGGATTTCAAAGCGAGCAATGGCAACGTTGTGCAGAAAAAACATTTTTATATCCAGCGCGTGAGTCTCTGTATCGGAAATTCTAAAGATATGCTCGTTTTAAAATTATTTTGCGATATTGCTGTTGCACTGGATCTTATGGTTTAAATGCGAGTAACATGATATTTAATAAAGAAAGGTAACACACAAAATGTTAAATAACGCCCCTTTGGACGTAATTTAAAATCTGAAACATTTATGATTTTTTTTTTTTTTTTTTTTTTTTTTTTTAGTCCAAAGGGATTTGAATCCCGAAGGACTATTAATTTCGATTTGGCATTTTGCGTCGGACGGATAAATGTCGGTTCACTTTTCAAACTGTTGCCATAAAATGTTAGAGTTTTGCATTATATTTGAAGAAATTAAATAATAAAAAATCTGCATAAATGTATGTATATTTCTCGTATTGTGATAAAACAACGGTACATAGAGTCATCGAATTTTGAATAACGTAATCCTAGAACGAATATGAGCATGTGGAAGACCAAATTTGAAATTTGAAATTTGTTTCATGATCGATTTCCTATTTTTTAAAACTTTGACGAATTTTTGATTAACAAACTCAAGGATTTCAAAGCGAGCAATGGCAACGTTGTGGAGAAAAAACATTTTTATCTCCAGCGCGTGAGTCTCTGTATCGGAAATTCTAAAGTTATGCTCGTTTTAAAACTATTTAGCTATATTGCAGTTGCACTGGATCTTATGGTTTAAGTGCGAGGAACATGATATTTAATAAAGAAAGGTAACACACAAAATGTTAAAAAACGCCCCTTTGGACGTAATTTAAAATCTGAAACATTTCAGATTTTTTTTTTTTTTTTAGTCCAAAGGGATTTGAATCCCGAAGGATTATTAGTTTCGTTTTGGCATTTTGCGTCGGACTCATAAATGTCGGTTCACTTTTCAAGCTGTTGCCATAAAATGTTAGAGTCCTGCATTATATTTGAAGAAATTAAATAATGAAAATCTGCGTAAATGTATGTTTATTTCTCAGATTGTCATAAAATAACGGTACATAGAGTCATCGAATTTTGAATAACGTAATCCTCCAACGAATATGAGCATGTGGAAGACCAAATTTGAAATTTGTTTTATGATCGATTTCCTATTTTTTAAAACTTTGACGAATTTTTGATTAACAAGCTCAAGGATTTCAAAGCGAGCAATGGCTACGTTGTGCAGAAAAAACATTTTTATCTCCAGCGCGTGAGTCTCTGTATCGGAAATTCTAAAGATATGCTCGTTTTAAAATTATTTTGCGATATTGCTGTTGCACTGAATCTTATGTTTTAAGTGCGAGGAACATGATATTTAATAAAGAAAGTAACATACAAAATGTTAAAAAACGCCCCTTTGGACGTAATTTAAAATCTGAAACATTTCAATTTTTTTTTTTTTTTTAGTCCAAAGAGATTTGAATCCCGAAGGACTATTAGTTTCGTTTTGGCATTTTGCGTCGGACGGATAAATGTCGGTTCACTTTTCAAACTGTTGCCATAAAATGTTAGAGTTTTGCATTATATTTGAAGAAATTAAATAATGAAAAATCTGCATAAATGTATGTATATATCTCGTATTGTGATAAAACAACGGTACATAGAGTCATCGAATTTTGAATAACGTAATCCTAGAACGAATATGAGCATGTGGAAGACCAAATTTGAAATTTGAAATTTGTTTCATGATCGATTTCCTATTTTTTAAAACTTTGACGAATTTTTGATTAACAAACTCAAGGATTTCAAAGCGAGCAATGGCAACGTTGTGGAGAAAAAACATTTTTATCTCCAGCGCGTGAGTCTCTGTATCGGAAATTCTAAAGTTATGCTCGTTTTAAAACTATTTAGCGATATTGCAGTTGCACTGGATCTTATGGTTTAAGTGCGAGGAACATGATATTTAATAAAGAAAGGTAACACACAAAATGTTAAAAAACGCCCCTTTGGACGTAATTTAAAATCTGAAACATTTCAGATTTTTTTTTTTTTTTTTTTTTTAGTCCAAAGGGATTTGAATCCCGAAGGATTATTAGTTTCGTTTTAGCATTTTGCGTCGGACTCATAAATGTCGGTTCACTTTTCAAGCTGTTGCCATAAAATGTTAGAGTCCTGCATTATATTTGAAGAAATTAAATAATGAAAATCTGCGTAAATGTATGTATATTTCTCACATTGTCATAAAATAACGGTACATAGAGTCATGGAATTTTGAATAACGTAATCCTCCAACGAATATGAGCATGTGGAAGACCAAATTTGAAATTTGAAATTTGTTTCATGATCGATTTCCTATTTTTTAAAACTTTGACGAATTTTTGATTAACAAACTCAAGGATTTCAAAGCGAGCAATGGCAACGTTGTGCAGAAAAAACATTTTTATATCCAGCGCGTGAGTCTCTGTATCGGAAATTCTAAAGATATGCTCGTTTTAAAATTATTTTGCGATATTGCTGTTGCACTGGATCTTATGGTTTAAATGCGAGTAACATGATATTTAATAAAGAAAGGTAACACACAAAATGTTAAATAACGCCCCTTTGGACGTAATTTAAAATCTGAAACATTTATGATTTTTTTTTTTTTTTTTTTTTTTTTTTTTAGTCCAAAGGGATTTGAATCCCGAAGGACTATTAATTTCGATTTGGCATTTTGCGTCGGACGGATAAATGTCGGTTCACTTTTCAAACTGTTGCCATAAAATGTTAGAGTTTTGCATTATATTTGAAGAAATTAAATAATAAAAAATCTGCATAAATGTATGTATATTTCTCGTATTGTGATAAAACAACGGTACATAGAGTCATCGAATTTTGAATAACGTAATCCTAGAACGAATATGAGCATGTGGAAGACCAAATTTGAAATTTGAAATTTGTTTCATGATCGATTTCCTATTTTTTAAAACTTTGACGAATTTTTGATTAACAAACTCAAGGATTTCAAAGCGAGCAATGGCAACGTTGTGGAGAAAAAACATTTTTATCTCCAGCGCGTGAGTCTCTGTATCGGAAATTCTAAAGTTATGCTCGTTTTAAAACTATTTAGCTATATTGCAGTTGCACTGGATCTTATGGTTTAAGTGCGAGGAACATGATATTTAATAAAGAAAGGTAACACACAAAATGTTAAAAAACGCCCCTTTGGACGTAATTTAAAATCTGAAACATTTCAGATTTTTTTTTTTTTTTTAGTCCAAAGGGATTTGAATCCCGAAGGATTATTAGTTTCGTTTTGGCATTTTGCGTCGGACTCATAAATGTCGGTTCACTTTTCAAGCTGTTGCCATAAAATGTTAGAGTCCTGCATTATATTTGAAGAAATTAAATAATGAAAATCTGCGTAAATGTATGTTTATTTCTCAGATTGTCATAAAATAACGGTACATAGAGTCATCGAATTTTGAATAACGTAATCCTCCAACGAATATGAGCATGTGGAAGACCAAATTTGAAATTTGTTTTATGATCGATTTCCTATTTTTTAAAACTTTGACGAATTTTTGATTAACAAGCTCAAGGATTTCAAAGCGAGCAATGGCTACGTTGTGCAGAAAAAACATTTTTATCTCCAGCGCGTGAGTCTCTGTATCGGAAATTCTAAAGATATGCTCGTTTTAAAATTATTTTGCGATATTGCTGTTGCACTGAATCTTATGTTTTAAGTGCGAGGAACATGATATTTAATAAAGAAAGTAACATACAAAATGTTAAAAAACGCCCCTTTGGACGTAATTTAAAATCTGAAACATTTCAATTTTTTTTTTTTTTTTAGTCCAAAGAGATTTGAATCCCGAAGGACTATTAGTTTCGTTTTGGCATTTTGCGTCGGACGGATAAATGTCGGTTCACTTTTCAAACTGTTGCCATAAAATGTTAGAGTTTTGCATTATATTTGAAGAAATTAAATAATGAAAAATCTGCATAAATGTATGTATATATCTCGTATTGTGATAAAACAACGGTACATAGAGTCATCGAATTTTGAATAACGTAATCCTAGAACGAATATGAGCATGTGGAAGACCAAATTTGAAATTTGAAATTTGTTTCATGATCGATTTCCTATTTTTTAAAACTTTGACGAATTTTTGATTAACAAACTCAAGGATTTCAAAGCGAGCAATGGCAACGTTGTGGAGAAAAAACATTTTTATCTCCAGCGCGTGAGTCTCTGTATCGGAAATTCTAAAGTTATGCTCGTTTTAAAACTATTTAGCGATATTGCAGTTGCACTGGATCTTATGGTTTAAGTGCGAGGAACATGATATTTAATAAAGAAAGGTAACACACAAAATGTTAAAAAACGCCCCTTTGGACGTAATTTAAAATCTGAAACATTTCAGATTTTTTTTTTTTTTTTTTTTTTTAGTCCAAAGGGATTTGAATCCCGAAGGATTATTAGTTTCGTTTTAGCATTTTGCGTCGGACTCATAAATGTCGGTTCACTTTTCAAGCTGTTGCCATAAAATGTTAGAGTCCTGCATTATATTTGAAGAAATTAAATAATGAAAATCTGCGTAAATGTATGTATATTTCTCACATTGTCATAAAATAACGGTACATAGAGTCATCGAATTTTGAATAACGTAATCCTCCAACGAATATGAGCATGTGGAAGACCAAATTTGAAATTTGTTTTATGATCGATTTCCTATTTTTTAAAACTTTGACGAATTTTTGATTAACAAGCTCAAGGATTTCAAAGCGAGCAATGGCTACGTTGTGCAGAAAAAACATTTTTATCTCCAGCGCGTGAGTCTCTGTATCGGAAATTCTAAACATATGCTCGTTTTAAAATTATTTTGCGATATTGCTGTTGCACTGAATCTTATGTTTTAAGTGCGAGGAACATGATATTTAATAAAGAAAGTAACATACAAAATGTTAAAAAACGCCCCTTTGGACGTAATTTAAAATCTGAAACATTTCAGATTTTTTTTTTTTTTTAGTCCAAAGAGATTTGAATCCCGAAGGATTATTAGTTTCGTTTTGGCATTTTGCGTCGGACTCATAAATGTCGGTTCACTTTTCAAGCTGTTGCCATAAAATGTTAGAGTCCTGCATTATATTTGAAGAAATCAAATAATGAAAATCTGCGTAAATGTATGTATATTTCTCACATTGTCATAAAATAACGGTACATAGAGTCATCGAATTTTGAATAACGTAATCCTTCAACGAATATGAGCATGTGGAAGACCAAATTTGAAATTTGTTTTATGATCGATTTCCTATTTTTTAAAACTTTGACGAATTTTTGATTAACAAGCTCAAGGATTTCAAAGCGAGCAATGGCTACGTTGTGCAGAAAAAACATTTTTATCTCCAGCGCGTGAGTCTCTGTATCGGAAATTCTAAAGATATGCTCGTTTTAAAATTATTTTGCGATATTGCTGTTGCACTGAATCTTATGTTTTAAGTGCGAGGAACATGATATTTAATAAAGAAAGTAACATACAAAATGTTAAAAAACGCCCCTTTGGACGTAATTTAAAATCTGAAACATTTCAGATTTTTTTTTTTTAGTCCAAAGAGATTTGAATCCCGAAGAACTATTAGTTTCGTTTTGGCATTTTGCGTCGGACGGATAAATGTCGGTTCACTTTTCAAACTGTTGCCATAAAATGTTAGAGTCCTGCATTATATTTGAAGAAATTAAATAATGAAAATCTGCGTAAATGTATGTATATTTCTCGTATTGTGATAAAACAACGGTACATAGAGTCATGGAATTTTGAATAACGTAATCCTCCAACGAATATGAGCATGTGGAAGACCAAATTTGAAATTTGAAATTTGTTTCATGATCGATTTCCTATTTTTTAAAACTTTGACGAATTTTTGATTAACAAACTCAAGGATTTCAAAGCGAGCAATGGCAACGTTGTGCAGAAAAAACATTTTTATATCCTGCGCGTGAGTCTCTGTATCGGAAATTCTAAAGATACGCTCGTTTTAAAATTATTTTGCGATATTGCTGTTGCACTGGATCTTATGGTTTAAATGCGAGTAACATGATATTTAATAAAGAAAGGTAACACACAAAATGTTAAAAAACGCCCCTTTGGACGTAATTTAAAATCTGAAACATTTATGATTTTTTTTTTTTTTTTTTTTTTTTTTAGTCCAAAGAGATTTGAATCCCGAAGAACTATTAGTTTCGATTTGGCATTTTGCGTCGGACGGATAAATGTCGGTTCACTTTTCAAACTGTTGCCATAAATTGTTAGAGTCCTGCATTATATTTGAAGAAATTAAATAATGAATATCTGCGTAAATGTATGTATATTTCTCACATTGTCATAAAATAACGGTACATAGAATCTTCGAGTTTTGAATGACGTAATCCTCCAACGAATATGAGCATGTGGAACACCAAATTTGAAATTTGTTTTATGATCGATTTCCTATTTTTTAAAACTTTGACGAATTTTTGATTAACAAGCTCAAGGATTTCAAAGCGAGCAATGGCAACGTTGTGCAGAAAAAACATTTTTATCTCCAGCGCGTGAGTCTCTGTATCGGAAATTCTAAAGATATGCTCGTTTTAAAACTATTTTGCGATATTGCTGTTGCACTGAATCTTATGTTTTAAGTGCGAGGAACATGATATTGAATAAAGAAAGTAACAGACAAAATGTTAAAAAACGCCCCTTTGGACGTAATTTAAAATCTGAAACATTTATGATTTTTTTTTTTTTTTTTTTTTTTTTTTTTTTAGTCCAAAGGGATTTGAATCCCGAAGGACTATTAGTTTCGTTTTGGCATTTTGCTTCGGACGGATAAATGTCGGTTCACTTTTCAAACTGTTGCCATAAAATGTTAGAGTCCTGCATTATATTTGAAGAAATTAAATAATGAAAATCTGCGTAAATGTATGTTTATTTCTCAGATTGTCATAAAATAACGGTACATAGAGTCATCGAATTTTGAATAACGTAATCCTCCAACGAATATGAGCATGTGGAAGACCAAATTTGAAATTTGTTTTATGATCGATTTCCTATTTTTTAAAACTTTGACGAATTTTTGATTAACAAGCTCAAGGATTTCAAAGCGAGCAATGGCTACGTTGTGCAGAAAAAACATTTTTATCTCCAGCGCGTGAGTCTCTGTATCGGAAATTCTAAAGATATGCTCGTTTTAAAATTATTTTGCGATATTGCTGTTGCACTGAATCTTATGTTTTAAGTGCGAGGAACATGATATTTAATAAAGAAAGTAACATACAAAATGTTAAAAAACGCCCCTTTGGACGTAATTTAAAATCTGAAACATTTCAATTTTTTTTTTTTTTTTAGTCCAAAGAGATTTGAATCCCGAAGGACTATTAGTTTCGTTTTGGCATTTTGCGTCGGACGGATAAATGTCGGTTCACTTTTCAAACTGTTGCCATAAAATGTTAGAGTTTTGCATTATATTTGAAGAAATTAAATAATGAAAAATCTGCATAAATGTATGTATATATCTCGTATTGTGATAAAACAACGGTACATAGAGTCATCGAATTTTGAATAACGTAATCCTAGAACGAATATGAGCATGTGGAAGACCAAATTTGAAATTTGAAATTTGTTTCATGATCGATTTCCTATTTTTTAAAACTTTGACGAATTTTTGATTAACAAACTCAAGGATTTCAAAGCGAGCAATGGCAACGTTGTGGAGAAAAAACATTTTTATCTCCAGCGCGTGAGTCTCTGTATCGGAAATTCTAAAGTTATGCTCGTTTTAAAACTATTTAGCGATATTGCAGTTGCACTGGATCTTATGGTTTAAGTGCGAGGAACATGATATTTAATAAAGAAAGGTAACACACAAAATGTTAAAAAACGCCCCTTTGGACGTAATTTAAAATCTGAAACATTTCAGATTTTTTTTTTTTTTTTTTTTTTAGTCCAAAGGGATTTGAATCCCGAAGGATTATTAGTTTCGTTTTAGCATTTTGCGTCGGACTCATAAATGTCGGTTCACTTTTCAAGCTGTTGCCATAAAATGTTAGAGTCCTGCATTATATTTGAAGAAATTAAATAATGAAAATCTGCGTAAATGTATGTATATTTCTCACATTGTCATAAAATAACGGTACATAGAGTCATCGAATTTTGAATAACGTAATCCTCCAACGAATATGAGCATGTGGAAGACCAAATTTGAAATTTGTTTTATGATCGATTTCCTATTTTTTAAAACTTTGACGAATTTTTGATTAACAAGCTCAAGGATTTCAAAGCGAGCAATGGCTACGTTGTGCAGAAAAAACATTTTTATCTCCAGCGCGTGAGTCTCTGTATCGGAAATTCTAAACATATGCTCGTTTTAAAATTATTTTGCGATATTGCTGTTGCACTGAATCTTATGTTTTAAGTGCGAGGAACATGATATTTAATAAAGAAAGTAACATACAAAATGTTAAAAAACGCCCCTTTGGACGTAATTTAAAATCTGAAACATTTCAGATTTTTTTTTTTTTTTAGTCCAAAGAGATTTGAATCCCGAAGGATTATTAGTTTCGTTTTGGCATTTTGCGTCGGACTCATAAATGTCGGTTCACTTTTCAAGCTGTTGCCATAAAATGTTAGAGTCCTGCATTATATTTGAAGAAATCAAATAATGAAAATCTGCGTAAATGTATGTATATTTCTCACATTGTCATAAAATAACGGTACATAGAGTCATCGAATTTTGAATAACGTAATCCTTCAACGAATATGAGCATGTGGAAGACCAAATTTGAAATTTGTTTTATGATCGATTTCCTATTTTTTAAAACTTTGACGAATTTTTGATTAACAAGCTCAAGGATTTCAAAGCGAGCAATGGCTACGTTGTGCAGAAAAAACATTTTTATCTCCAGCGCGTGAGTCTCTGTATCGGAAATTCTAAAGATATGCTCGTTTTAAAATTATTTTGCGATATTGCTGTTGCACTGAATCTTATGTTTTAAGTGCGAGGAACATGATATTTAATAAAGAAAGTAACATACAAAATGTTAAAAAACGCCCCTTTGGACGTAATTTAAAATCTGAAACATTTCAGATTTTTTTTTTTTAGTCCAAAGAGATTTGAATCCCGAAGAACTATTAGTTTCGTTTTGGCATTTTGCGTCGGACGGATAAATGTCGGTTCACTTTTCAAACTGTTGCCATAAAATGTTAGAGTCCTGCATTATATTTGAAGAAATTAAATAATGAAAATCTGCGTAAATGTATGTATATTTCTCGTATTGTGATAAAACAACGGTACATAGAGTCATGGAATTTTGAATAACGTAATCCTCCAACGAATATGAGCATGTGGAAGACCAAATTTGAAATTTGAAATTTGTTTCATGATCGATTTCCTATTTTTTAAAACTTTGACGAATTTTTGATTAACAAACTCAAGGATTTCAAAGCGAGCAATGGCAACGTTGTGCAGAAAAAACATTTTTATATCCTGCGCGTGAGTCTCTGTATCGGAAATTCTAAAGATACGCTCGTTTTAAAATTATTTTGCGATATTGCTGTTGCACTGGATCTTATGGTTTAAATGCGAGTAACATGATATTTAATAAAGAAAGGTAACACACAAAATGTTAAAAAACGCCCCTTTGGACGTAATTTAAAATCTGAAACATTTATGATTTTTTTTTTTTTTTTTTTTTTTTTTAGTCCAAAGAGATTTGAATCCCGAAGAACTATTAGTTTCGATTTGGCATTTTGCGTCGGACGGATAAATGTCGGTTCACTTTTCAAACTGTTGCCATAAATTGTTAGAGTCCTGCATTATATTTGAAGAAATTAAATAATGAATATCTGCGTAAATGTATGTATATTTCTCACATTGTCATAAAATAACGGTACATAGAATCTTCGAGTTTTGAATGACGTAATCCTCCAACGAATATGAGCATGTGGAACACCAAATTTGAAATTTGTTTTATGATCGATTTCCTATTTTTTAAAACTTTGACGAATTTTTGATTAACAAGCTCAAGGATTTCAAAGCGAGCAATGGCAACGTTGTGCAGAAAAAACATTTTTATCTCCAGCGCGTGAGTCTCTGTATCGGAAATTCTAAAGATATGCTCGTTTTAAAACTATTTTGCGATATTGCTGTTGCACTGAATCTTATGTTTTAAGTGCGAGGAACATGATATTGAATAAAGAAAGTAACAGACAAAATGTTAAAAAACGCCCCTTTGGACGTAATTTAAAATCTGAAACATTTATGATTTTTTTTTTTTTTTTTTTTTTTTTTTTTTTAGTCCAAAGGGATTTGAATCCCGAAGGACTATTAGTTTCGTTTTGGCATTTTGCTTCGGACGGATAAATGTCGGTTCACTTTTCAAACTGTTGCCATAAAATGTTAGAGTCCTGCATTATATTTGAAGAAATTAAATAATGAAAATCTGCGTAATTGTATGTATATTTCTCACATTGTCATAAAATAACGGTACATAGAGACATCGAATTTTGAATAACGTAATCCTCCAACGAATATGAGCATGTGGAAGACCAAATTTGAAATCTGTTTTATGATCGATTTCCTATTTTTTAAAACTTGGACGAATTTTTGATTAACAAGCTCAAGGATTTCAAAGCGAGCAATGGCAACGTTGTGCAGAAAAAACATTTTTATCTCCAGCGCGTGAGTCTCTGTATCGGAAATTCTAAAGATATGCTCGTTTTAAAACTATTTTGCGATATTGCTGTTGCACTGGGTCTTATGGTTTAAGTGCGAGGAACATGATATTTAATAAAGAAAGTAACATACAAAATGTTAATATACGCCCCTTTGGACGTAATTTAAAATCTGAAACATTTCAGATTTTTTTTTTTTTTTTTAGTCCAAAGAGATTTGAATCCCGAAGGATTATTAGTTTCGTTTTGGCATTTTGCGTCGGACTCATAAATGTCGGTTCACTTTTCAAACTGTTGCCATAAAATGTTAGAGTTCTGCATTATATTTGAAGAAATTAAATAATGAAAATCTGCGTAAATGTATGTATATTTCTCGTATTGTGATAAAACAACGGTACATAGAGTCATGGAATTTTGAATAACGTAATCCTCCAACGAATATGAGCATGTGGAAGACCAAATTTGAAATTTGAAATTTGTTTCATGATCGATTTCCTATTTTTTAAAACTTTGACGAATTTTTGATTAACAAACTCAAGGATTTCAAAGCGAGCAATGGCAACGTTGTGCAGAAAAAACATTTTTATATCCAGCGCGTGAGTCTCTGTATCGGAAATTCTAAAGATATGCTCGTTTTAAAATTATTTTGCGATATTGCTGTTGCACTGGATCTTATGGTTTAAATGCGAGTAACATGATATTTAATAAAGAAAGGTAACACACAAAATGTTAAATAACGCCCCTTTGGACGTAATTTAAAATCTGAAACATTTATGATTTTTTTTTTTTTTTTTTTTTTTTTTTTTTTAGTCCAAAGGGATTTGAATCCCGAAGGACTATTAATTTCGATTTGGCATTTTGCGTCGGACGGATAAATGTCGGTTCACTTTTCAAACTGTTGCCATAAAATGTTAGAGTTTTGCATTATATTTGAAGAAATTAAATAATAAAAAATCTGCATAAATGTATGTATATTTCTCGTATTGTGATAAAACAACGGTACATAGAGTCATCGAATTTTGAATAACGTAATCCTAGAACGAATATGAGCATGTGGAAGACCAAATTTGAAATTTGAAATTTGTTTCATGATCGATTTCCTATTTTTTAAAACTTTGACGAATTTTTGATTAACAAACTCAAGGATTTCAAAGCGAGCAATGGCAACGTTGTGGAGAAAAAACATTTTTATCTCCAGCGCGTGAGTCTCTGTATCGGAAATTCTAAAGTTATGCTCGTTTTAAAACTATTTAGCTATATTGCAGTTGCACTGGATCTTATGGTTTAAGTGCGAGGAACATGATATTTAATAAAGAAAGGTAACACACAAAATGTTAAAAAACGCCCCTTTGGACGTAATTTAAAATCTGAAACATTTCAGATTTTTTTTTTTTTTTTTAGTCCAAAGGGATTTGAATCCCGAAGGATTATTAGTTTCGTTTTGGCATTTTGCGTCGGACTCATAAATGTCGGTTCACTTTTCAAGCTGTTGCCATAAAATGTTAGAGTCCTGCATTATATTTGAAGAAATTAAATAATGAAAATCTGCGTAAATGTATGTTTATTTCTCAGATTGTCATAAAATAACGGTACATAGAGTCATCGAATTTTGAATAACGTAATCCTCCAACGAATATGAGCATGTGGAAGACCAAATTTGAAATTTGTTTTATGATCGATTTCCTATTTTTAAAACTTTGACGAATTTTTGATTAACAAGCTCAAGGATTTCAAAGCGAGCAATGGCTACGTTGTGCAGAAAAAACATTTTTATCTCCAGCGCGTGAGTCTCTGTATCGGAAATTCTAAAGATATGCTCGTTTTAAAATTATTTTGCGATATTGCTGTTGCACTGAATCTTATGTTTTAAGTGCGAGGAACATGATATTTAATAAAGAAAGTAACATACAAAATGTTAAAAAACGCCCCTTTGGACGTAATTTAAAATCTGAAACATTTCAATTTTTTTTTTTTTTTTAGTCCAAAGAGATTTGAATCCCGAAGGACTATTAGTTTCGTTTTGGCATTTTGCGTCGGACGGATAAATGTCGGTTCACTTTTCAAACTGTTGCCATAAAATGTTAGAGTCCTGCATTATATTTGAAGAAATTAAATAATGAAAATCTGCGTAAATGTATGTATATTTCTCGTATTGTGATAAAACAACGGTACATAGAGTCATCGAATTTTGAATAACGTAATCCTCCAACGAATATGAGCATGTGGAAGACCAAATTTGAAATTTGAAATTTGTTTCATGATCGATTTCCTATTTTTTAAAACTTTGACGAATTTTTGATTAACAAACTCAAGGATTTCAAAGCGAGCAATGGCAACGTTGTGCAGAAAAAACATTTTTATATCCAGCGCGTGAGTCTCTGTATCGGAAATTCTAAAGATATGCTCGTTTTAAAATTATTTAGCGATATTGCAGTTGCACTGGATCTTATGGTTTAAGTGCGAGGAACATGATATTTAATAAAGAAAGGTAACACACAAAATGTTAAAAAACGCCCCTTTGGACGTAATTTAAAATCTGAAACATTTCAGATTTTTTTTTTTTTTTTTTTTAGTCCAAAGGGATTTGAATCCCGAAGGATTATTAGTTTCGTTTTGGCATTTTGCGTCGGACTCATAAATGTCGGTTCACTTTTCAAGCTGTTGCCATAAAATGTTAGAGTTTTGCATTATATTTGAAGAAATTAAATAATGAAAATCTGCGTAAATGTATGTATATTTCTCACATTGTCATAAAATAACGGTACATAGAGTCATCGAATTTTGAATAACTTAATCCTCCAACGAATATGAGCATGTGGAAGACCAAATTTGAAATTTGTTTTATGATCGATTTCCTATTTTTTAAAACTTTGACGAATTTTTGATTAACAAGCTCAAGGATTTCAAAGCGAGCAATGGCTACGTTGTGCAGAAAAAACATTTTTATCTCCAGCGCGTGAGTCTCTGTATCGGAAATTCTAAAGATATGCTCGTTTTAAAATTATTTTGCGATATTGCTGTTGCACTGAATCTTATGTTTTAAGTGCGAGGAACATGATATTTAATAAAGAAAGTAACATACAAAATGTTAAAAAACGCCCCTTTGGACGTAATTTAAAATCTGAAACATTTCAGATTTTTTTTTTTTTAGTCCAAAGAGATTTGAATCCCGAAGAACTATTAGTTTCGTTTTGGCATTTTGCGTCGGACGGATAAATGTCGGTTCACTTTTCAAACTGTTGCCATAAAATGGTAGAGTTCTGCATTATATTTGAAGAAATTAAATAATGAAAAATCTGCATAAATGTATGTATATTTCTCGTATTGTGATAAAACAACGGTACATAGAGTCATCGAATTTTGAATAACGTAAACCTCCAACGAATATGAGCATGTGGAAGACCAAATTTGAAATTTGAAATTTGTTTCATGATCGATTTCCTATTTTTTAAAACTTTGACGGATTTTTGATTAACAAACTCAAGGATTTCAAAGCGAGCAACGGCAACGTTGTGCAGAAAAAACATTTTTATCTCCAGCGCGTGAGTCTCTGTATCGGAAATTCTAAAGATATGCTCGTTTTAAAACTATTTTGAGATATTGCTGTTGCACTGAATCTTATGTTTGAAGTGCAAGGAACATGATATTTAATAAAGAAAGTAACATAGAAAATGTTAAAAAAAACGCCCCTTTGGACGTAATTTAAAATCTGAAACATTTCAGATTTTTTTTTTTTTTTTAGTTCAAAGAGATTCGAATCCCGAAGGATTATTAGTTTCGTTTTGGCATTTTGCGTCGGACGAATAAATGTCGGTTCACTTTTCAAACTGTTGCCATAAAATGTTAGAGTCCTGCATTATATTTGAAGAAATTAAATAATGAAAATCTGCGTAAATGTATTTATATTTCTCACATTGTCATAAAATAACGGTACATAGAGTCATCGAATTTTGAATAACGTAATCCTCCAACGAATATGAGCATGTGGAAGACCAAATTTGAAATTTGTTTTATGATCGATTTCCTATTTTTTAAAACTTTGACGAATTTTTGATTAACAAGCTCAAGGATTTCAAAGCGAGCAGTGGCTACGTTGTGCAGAAAAAACCTTTTTATCTCCATCGCGTGAGTCTCTGAATCGGAAATTCTAAAGATATGCTCGTTTTAAAACTATTTTGCGATATTGCTGTTGCACTGAATCTTATGTTTTAAGTGCGAGGAACATGATATTTAATAAAGAAAGGTAATATACAAAATGTTAAAAAACGCCCCTTTAGACATAATTTAAAATCTGAAACATTTCAGATTTTTTTTTTTTTTTTTTAGTCCAAAGGGATTTGAATCCCGAAGAATTATTAGTTTCGTTTTGGCATTTTGCGTCGGACTCTTAAATGTCGCTTCACTTTTCAAACTGTTGCCATAAAATGTTAGAGTCCTGCATTATATTTGAAGAAATTGAATAATGAAAATCTGCGTAAATGTATGTATATTTCTCACATTGTCATAAAATAACGGTACATAGAGTCATCGAATTTTGAATAACGTAATCCTCCAACGAATATGAGCATGTGGAAGACCAAATTTGAAATTTGTTTTATGATCGATTTCCTATTTTTTAAAACTTTGACGAATTTTTGATTAACAAGCTCAAGGATTTCAAAGCGAGCAATGGCAACGTTGTGCAGAAAAAACATTTTTATCTCCAGCGCGTGAGTCTCTGTATCGGAAATTCTAAAGATATGCTCGTTTTAAAACTATTTTGCGATATTGCTGTTGCACTGAATCTTATGTTTTAAGTGCGAGGAACATGATATTTAATAAAGAAAGGTAATATACAAAATGTTAAAAAACGCCCCTTTAGACATAATTTAAAATCTGAAACATTTCAGATTTTTTTTTTTTTTTTTTTAGTCCAAAGGGATTTGAATCCCGAAGAATTATTAGTTTCGTTTTGGCATTTTGCGTCGGACTCTTAAATGTCGCTTCACTTTTCAAACTGTTGCCATAAAATGTTAGAGTCCTGCATTATATTTGAAGAAATTGAATAATGAAAATCTGCGTAAATGTATGTATATTTCTCACATTGTCATAAAATAACGGTACATAGAGTCATCGAATTTTGAATAACGTAATCCTCCAACGAATATGAGCATGTGGAAGACCAAATTTGAAATTTGTTTTATGATCGATTTCCTATTTTTTAAAACTTTGACGAATTTTTGATTAACAAGCTCAGGGATTTCAAAGCGAGCAATGGCAACGTTGTGCAGAAAAAACCTTTTTATCTCCATCGCGTGAGTCTCTGAATCGGAAATTCTAAAGATATGCTCGTTTTAAAACTATTTTGCGATATTGCTGTTGCACTGAATCTTATGTTTTAAGTGCGAGGAACATGATATTTAATAAAGAAAATAACACACAAAATGTTAAAAAACGCCCCTTTGGACGTAATTTAAAATCTGAAACATTTCAGATTTTTTTTTTTTTTTTAGTCCAAAGAGATTTGAATCCCGAAGGACTATTAGTTTCGTTTTGGCATTTTGCGTCGGACGGATAAATGTCGGTTCACTTTTCAAACTGTTGCCATAAAATGTTAGAGTTCTGCATTATATTTGAAGAAATTAAATAATGAAAAATCTGCATAAATGTATGTATATTTCTCGTATTGTGATAAAACAACGGTACATAGAGTCATCGAATTTTGAATAACGTAATCCTCCAACGAATATGAGCATGTGGAAGACCAAATTTGAAATTTGAAATTTGTTTTATGATCGATTTCCTATTTTTTAAAACTTTGACGAATTTTTGATTAACAAACTCAAGGATTTCAAAGCGAGCAATGGCAACGTTGTGCAGAAAAAACATTTTTATCTCCAGTGCGTGAGTCTCTGTATCGGAAATTCTAAAGATATGCTCGTTTTAAAATTATTTTGCGATATTGCTGTTGCACTGGATCTTATGGTTTAAATGCGAGTAACATGATATTTAATAAAGAAAGGTAACACACAAAATGTTAAAAAACGCCCCTTTGGACGTAATTTAAAATTAGAAACATTTATGATTTTTCTTTTTTTTTTTTTTTTTTTTTTTTAGTCCAAAGGGATTTGAATCCCGAAGGAATATTAATTTCGATTTCGCATTTTCGGTCGGACGGATAAATGTCGGTTCACTTTTCAAACTGTTGCCATAAATTGTTAGAGTCCTGCATTATATTTGAAGAAATTAAATAATGAATACCTGCGTAAATGTATGTATATTTCTCACATTGTCATAAAATAACGGTACATAGAATCTTCGAGTTTTGAATGACGTAATCCTCCAACGAATATGAGCATGTGGAAGACCAAATTTGAAATTTGTTTTATGATCGATTTCCTATTTTTTAAAACTTTGACGAATTTTTGATTAACAAGCTCAAGGATTTCAAAGCGAGCAATGGCAACGTTGTGCAGAAAAAACATTTTTATCTCCAGCGCGTGAGTCTCTGTATCGGAAATTCTAAAGATATGCTCGTTTTAAAACTATTTTGCGATATTGCTGTTGCACTGAATCTTATGTTTTAAGTGCGAGGAACATGATATTTAATAAAGAAAGGTAATATACAAAATGTTAAAAAACGCCCCTTTAGACATAATTTAAAATCTGAAACATTTCAGATTTTTTTTTTTTTTTTTTAGTCCAAAGGGATTTGAATCCCGAAGAATTATTAGTTTCGTTTTGGCATTTTGCGTCGGACTCTTAAATGTCGCTTCACTTTTCAAACTGTTGCCATAAAATGTTAGAGTCCTGCATTATATTTGAAGAAATTGAATAATGAAAATCTGCGTAAATGTATGTATATTTCTCACATTGTCATAAAATAACGGTACATAGAGTCATCGAATTTTGAATAACGTAATCCTCCAATGAATATGAGCATGTGGAAGACCAAATTTGAAATTTGTTTTATGATCGATTTCCTATTTTTTAAAACTTTGACGAATTTTTGATTAACAAGCTCAAGGATTTCAAAGCGAGCAATGGCAACGTTGTGCAGAAAAAACCTTTTTATCTCCATCGCGTGAGTCTCTGAATCGGAAATTCTAAAGATATGCTCGTTTTAAAACTATTTTGCGATATTGCTGTTGCACTGAATCTTATGTTTTAAGTGCGAGGAACATGATATTTAATAAAGAAAATAACACACAAAATGTTAAAAAACGCCCCTTTGGACGTAATTTAAAATCTGAAACATTTCAGATTTTTTTTTTTTTTTAGTCCAAAGAGATTTGAATCCCGAAGGACTATTAGTTTCGTTTTGGCATTTTGCGTCGGACGGATAAATGTCGGTTCACTTTTCAAACTGTTGCCATAAAATGTTAGAGTTCTGCATTATATTTGAAGAAATTAAATAATGAAAAATCTGCATAAATGTATGTATATTTCTCGTATTGTGATAAAACAACGGTACATAGAGTCATCGAATTTTGAATAACGTAATCCTCCAACGAATATGAGCATGTGGAAGACCAAATTTGAAATTTGAAATTTGTTTTATGATCGATTTCCTATTTTTTAAAACTTTGACGAATTTTTGATTAACAAACTCAAGGATTTCAAAGCGAGCAATGGCAACGTTGTGCAGAAAAAACATTTTTATCTCCAGTGCGTGAGTCTCTGTATCGGAAATTCTAAAGATATGCTCGTTTTAAAATTATTTTGCGATATTGCTGTTGCACTGGATCTTATGGTTTAAATGCGAGTAACATGATATTTAATAAAGAAAGGTAACACACAAAATGTTAAAAAACGCCCCTTTGGACGTAATTTAAAATTAGAAACATTTATGATTTTTCTTTTTTTTTTTTTTTTTTTTTTTTAGTCCAAAGGGATTTGAATCCCGAAGGAATATTAATTTCGATTTCGCATTTTCGGTCGGACGGATAAATGTCGGTTCACTTTTCAAACTGTTGCCATAAATTGTTAGAGTCCTGCATTATATTTGAAGAAATTAAATAATGAATACCTGCGTAAATGTATGTATATTTCTCACATTGTCATAAAATAACGGTACATAGAATCTTCGAGTTTTGAATGACGTAATCCTCCAACGAATATGAGCATGTGGAAGACCAAATTTGAAATTTGTTTTATGATCGATTTCCTATTTTTTAAAACTTTGACGAATTTTTGATTAACAAGCTCAAGGATTTCAAAGCGAGCAATGGCAACGTTGTGCAGAAAAAACATTTTTATCTCCAGCGCGTGAGTCTCTGTATCGGAAATTCTAAAGATATGCTCGTTTTAAAACTATTTTGCGATATTGCTGTTGCACTGAATCTTATGTTTTAAGTGCGAGGAACATGATATTTAATAAAGAAAGGTAATATACAAAATGTTAAAAAACGCCCCTTTAGACATAATTTAAAATCTGAAACATTTCAGATTTTTTTTTTTTTTTTTTAGTCCAAAGGGATTTGAATCCCGAAGAATTATTAGTTTCGTTTTGGCATTTTGCGTCGGACTCTTAAATGTCCCTTCACTTTTCAAACTGTTGCCATAAAATGTTAGAGTCCTGCATTATATTTGAAGAAATTGAATAATGAAAATCTGCGTAAATGTATGTATATTTCTCACATTGTCATAAAATAACGGTACATAGAGTCATCGAATTTTGAATAACGTAATCCTCCAACGAATATGAGCATGTGGAAGACCAAATTTGAAATTTGTTTTATGATCGATTTCCTATTTTTTAAAACTTTGACGAATTTTTGATTAACAAGCTCAAGGATTTCAAAGCGAGCAATGGCAACGTTGTGCAGAAAAAACCTTTTTATCTCCATCGCGTGAGTCTCTGAATCGGAAATTCTAAAGATATGCTCGTTTTAAAACTATTTTGCGATATTGCTGTTGCACTGAATCTTATGTTTTAAGTGCGAGGAACATGATATTTAATAAAGAAAATAACACACAAAATGTTAAAAAACGCCCCTTTGGACGTAATTTAAAATCTGAAACATTTCAGATTTTTTTTTTTTTTTAGTCCAAAGAGATTTGAATCCCGAAGGACTATTAGTTTCGTTTTGGCATTTTGCGTCGGACGGATAAATGTCGGTTCACTTTTCAAACGGTTGCCATAAAATGTTAGAGTTCTGCATTATATTTGAAGAAATTAAATAATGAAAAATCTGCATAAATGTATGTATATTTCTCGTATTGTGATAAAACAACGGTACATAGAGTCATCGAATTTTGAATAACGTAATCCTCCAACGAATATGAGCATGTGGAAGACCAAATTTGAAATTTGAAATTTGTTTTATGATCGATTTCCTATTTTTTAAAACTTTGACGAATTTTTGATTAACAAACTCAAGGATTTCAAAGCGAGCAATGGCAACGTTGTGCAGAAAAAACATTTTTATCTCCAGTGCGTGAGTCTCTGTATCGGAAATTCTAAAGATATGCTCGTTTTAAAATTATTTTGCGATATTGCTGTTGCACTGGATCTTATGGTTTAAATGCGAGTAACATGATATTTAATAAAGAAAGGTAACACACAAAATGTTAAAAAACGCCCCTTTGGACGTAATTTAAAATTAGAAACATTTATGATTTTTCTTTTTTTTTTTTTTTTTTTTTTTTAGTCCAAAGGGATTTGAATCCCGAAGGAATATTAATTTCGATTTCGCATTTTCGGTCGGACGGATAAATGTCGGTTCACTTTTCAAACTGTTGCCATAAATTGTTAGAGTCCTGCATTATATTTGAAGAAATTAAATAATGAATACCTGCGTAAATGTATGTATATTTCTCACATTGTCATAAAATAACGGTACATAGAATCTTCGAGTTTTGAATGACGTAATCCTCCAACGAATATGAGCATGTGGAAGACCAAATTTGAAATTTGTTTTATGATCGATTTCCTATTTTTTAAAACTTTGACGAATTTTTGATTAACAAGCTCAAGGATTTCAAAGCGAGCAATGGCAACGTTGTGCAGAAAAAACATTTTTATCTCCAGCGCGTGAGTCTCTGTATCGGAAATTCTAAAGATATGCTCGTTTTAAAACTATTTTGCGATATTGCTGTTGCACTGAATCTTATGTTTTAAGTGCGAGGAACATGATATTTAATAAAGAAAGGTAATATACAAAATGTTAAAAAACGCCCCTTTAGACATAATTTAAAATCTGAAACATTTCAGATTTTTTTTTTTTTTTTTTAGTCCAAAGGGATTTGAATCCCGAAGAATTATTAGTTTCGTTTTGGCATTTTGCGTCGGACTCTTAAATGTCGCTTCACTTTTCAAACTGTTGCCATAAAATGTTAGAGTCCTGCATTATATTTGAAGAAATTGAATAATGAAAATCTGCGTAAATGTATGTATATTTCTCACATTGTCATAAAATAACGGTACATAGAGTCATCGAATTTTGAATAACGTAATCCTCCAACGAATATGAGCATGTGGAAGACCAAATTTGAAATTTGTTTTATGATCGATTTCCTATTTTTTAAAACTTTGACGAATTTTTGATTAACAAGCTCAAGGATTTCAAAGCGAGCAATGGCAACGTTGTGCAGAAAAAACCTTTTTATCTCCATCGCGTGAGTCTCTGAATCGGAAATTCTAAAGATATGCTCGTTTTAAAACTATTTTGCGATATTGCTGTTGCACTGAATCTTATGTTTTAAGTGCGAGGAACATGATATTTAATAAAGAAAATAACACACAAAATGTTAAAAAACGCCCCTTTGGACGTAATTTAAAATCTGAAACATTTCAGATTTTTTTTTTTTTTTAGTCCAAAGAGATTTGAATCC
The DNA here is from genome assembly GCF_044657685.1 of Stegodyphus dumicola. Taxonomy (NCBI): domain Eukaryota; kingdom Metazoa; phylum Arthropoda; class Arachnida; order Araneae; family Eresidae; genus Stegodyphus; species Stegodyphus dumicola. The sequence goes on along the minus strand of NC_140772.1, from coordinate 9,451,851 downwards.
CGAAGGACTATTAGTTTCGTTTTGGCATTTTGCGTCGGACGGATAAATGTCGGTTCACTTTTCAAACTGTTGCCATAAAATGTTAGAGTTCTGCATTATATTTGAAGAAATTAAATAATGAAAAATCTGCATAAATGTATGTATATTTCTCGTATTGTGATAAAACAACGGTACATAGAGTCATCGAATTTTGAATAACGTATTCCTCCAACGAATATGAGCATGTGGAAGACCAAATTTGAAATTTGAAATTTGTTTTATGATCGATTTCCTATTTTTTAAAACTTTGACGAATTTTTGATTAACAAACTCAAGGATTTCAAAGCGAGCAATGGCAACGTTGTGCAGAAAAAACATTTTTATCTCCAGTGCGTGAGTCTCTGTATCGGAAATTCTAAAGATATGCTCGTTTTAAAATTATTTTGCGATATTGCTGTTGCACTGGATCTTATGGTTTAAATGCGAGTAACATGATATTTAATAAAGAAAGGTAACACACAAAATGTTAAAAAACGCCCCTTTGGACGTAATTTAAAATTAGAAACATTTATGATTTTTCTTTTTTTTTTTTTTTTTTTTTTTTTTTTTAGTCCAAAGGGATTTGAATCCCGAAGGAATATTAATTTCGATTTCGCATTTTCGGTCGGACGGATAAATGTCGGTTCACTTTTCAAACTGTTGCCATAAATTGTTAGAGTCCTGCATTATATTTGAAGAAATTAAATAATGAATACCTGCGTAAATGTATGTATATTTCTCACATTGTCATAAAATAACGGTAAATAGAGTCATCGAATTTTGAATAACGTAATCCTCCAACGAATATGACCATGTGGAAGACCAAATTTGAAATTTGAAATTTGTTTTATGATCGATTTCCTATTTTTTAAAACTTTGACGAATTTTTGATTAACAAACTCAAGGATTTCAAAGCGAGCAATGGCAACGTTGTGCAGAAAAAACATTTTTATCTCCAGCGCGTGAGTCTCTGTATCGGAAATTCTAAAGATATGCTCGTTTTAAAATTATTTTGCGATATTGCTGTTGCACTGGATCTTATGGTTTAAATGCGAGTAACATGATATTTAATAAAGAAAGGTAACATACAAAATGTTAAAAAACGCCTCTTTGGACATAATTTAAAATCTGAATCATTTCAGATTTTTTTTTTTTTTTTTTTTTTTTTTTTTTTTTTTTTTTTAGTCATAAGGGATTTGAATCCCGAAGAACTATTAGTTTCGTTTTGGCATTTTGCGTCCGACTCATAAATGTCGGTTCACTTTTCAACTGTTGCCACAAAATGTTAGGGTCCTGCATTATATTTGAAGAAATTAAATAATGAAAATCTGCGTAAATGTATGTATATTTCTCACATTGTCATAAAATAGCGGTACATAACTCAGAGATTTCAAAGCGAGCAATGGCAACGTTGTGCAGAAAAAACATTTTTATCTCCAACGCGTGAGTCTCTGTATCGGAAATTATAAAGATATGCTCGTTTTAAATCTACTTTGCGATATTGCTCTTGCACTGGATCTTATGGTTTAAGCGCGAGGAACATGATATTTAATAAAGAAAGGTAACACACAAAATGTTAAAAAACGCCCCTTTGGACGTAATTTAAAATCTGAAACATTTCAGATTTTTTTTTTTTTTTTTAGTCCAAAGGGATTTGAATCCCGAAGGATTATTAGTTTCGTTTTGGCATTTTGCGTCGGACTCATAAATGTCGGTTCACTTTTCAAACTGTTGCCATAAAATGTTAGAGACCTGCATTATATTTGAAGAAATTAAATAATGAAAATCTGCGTAAATGTATGTATATTTCTCACATTGTCATAAAATAACGGTACATAGATTCATCGAATTTTGAATAACGTAATCCTCCAACGAATATGAGCATGTGGAAGACCAAATTTGAAATTTGTTTTATGATCGATTTCCTATTTTTTAAAACTTTGACGAATTTTTGATTAACAAGCTCAAGGATTTCAAAGCGAGCAATGGCAACGTTGTGCAGAAAAAACATTTTTATCTCTAGCGCGTGAGTCTCTGTATCGGAAATTCTAAAGATATGCTCGTTTTAAAATTATTTTGCGATATTGCTGTTGCACTGGATCTTATGGTTTAAATGCGAGTAACATGATATTTAATAAAGAAAGGTAACATACAAAATGTTAAAAAACGCCTCTTTGGACATAATTTAAAATCTGAAACATTTCAGATTTTTTTTTTTTTTTTTTTTTTTTTTTTTTTTTTTTTTTTTTAGTCATAAGGGATTTGAATCCCGAAGAACTATTAGTTTCGTTTTGGCATTTTGCGTCCGACTCATAAATGTCGGTTCACTTTTCAACTGTTGCCACAAAATGTTAGGGTCCTGCATTATATTTGAAGAAATTAAATAATGAAAATCTGCGTAAATGTATGTATATTTCTCACATTGTCATAAAATAGCGGTACATAACTCAAAGATTTCAAAGCGAGCAATGGCAACGTTGTGCAGAAAAAACATTTTTATCTCCAACGCGTGAGTCTCTGTATCGGAAATTATAAAGATATGCTCGTTTTAAATCTACTTTGCGATATTGCTCTTGCACTGGATCTTATGGTTTAAGTGCGAGGAACATGATATTTAATAAAGAAAGGTAACACACAAAATGTTAAAAAACGCCCCTTTGGACGTAATTTAAAATCTGAAACATTTCAGATTTTTTTTTTTTTTTTAGTCCAAAGGGATTTGAATCCCGAAGGATTATTAGTTTCGTTTTGGCATTTTGCGTCGGACTCATAAATGTCGGTTCACTTTTCAAACTGTTGCCATAAAATGTTAGAGTCCTGCATTATATTTGAAGAAATTAAATAATGAAAATCTGCATAAATGTATGTATATTTCTCACATTGTCATAAAATAACGGTACATAGAGTCATCGAATTTTGAATAACGTAATCCTCCAACGAATATGAGCATGTGGAAGACCAAATTTGAAATTTGTTTTATGATCGATTTCCTATTTTTTAAAACTTTGACGAATATTTCATTAACAAACTCAAGGATTTCAAAGCGAGCAATGGCAACGTTGTGCAGAAAAAACATTTCTATCTCCAACGCGTGAGTCTCTGTATCGGAAATTCTAAAGATATGCTCATTTTAAAACTATTTTGCGATATTGCTGTTGCACTGGATCTTATGGTTTAAGTGCGAGGAACATGATATTTAATAAAGAAAGGTAACACACAAAATGTTAAAAAACGCCCCTTTGGATGTAATTTAAAATCTGAAACATTTCAGATTTTTTTTTTTTTTTTTAGTCCAAAGGGATTTGAATCCCGAAGAACTATTAGTTTCGTTTTGGCATTTTGCGTCGGACTCATAAATGTCGGTTCACTTTTCAAACTGTTGCCACAAAATGTTAGAGTCCTGCATTATATTTGAAGAAATTAAATAATGAAAAATCTGCATAAATGTATGTATATTTCTCGTATTGTGATAAAACAACGGTACATAGAGTCATCGAATTTTGAATAACGTAATCCTTCAACGAATATGACCATGTGGAAGACCAAATTTGAAATTTGAAATTTGTTTTATGATCGATTTCCTATTTTTTAAAGATTTGACGAATTTTTGATTAACAAACTCAAGGATTTCGAAGCGAGCAATGGCAACGTTGTGCAGAAAAAACATTTTTATCTCCAGCGCGTGAGTCTCTGTATCGGAAATTCTAAAGATATGCTCGTTTTAAAATTATTTTGCGATATTGCTGTTGCACTGGGTCTTATGGTTTAAGTGCGAGGAACATGATATTTAATAAAGAAAGGTAACACACAAAATGTTAAAAAACGCCCCTTTGGACGTAATTTAAAATCTGAAACATTTCAGATTTTTTTTTTTTTTTTTTAGTCCAAAGGGATTTGAATTCCGAAGGATTATTAGTTTCGTTTTGGCATTTTGCGTCGGACTCATAAATGTCGGTTCACTTTTCAAACTGTTGCCATAAAATGTTAGAGACCTGCATTATATTTGAAGAAATTAAATAATGAAAATCTGCGTAAATGTATGTATATTTCTCACATTGTCATAAAATAACGGTACATAGATTCATCGAATTTTGAATAACGTAATCCTCCAACGAATATGAGCATGTGGAAGACCAAATTTGAAATTTTTTTTATGATCGATTTCCTATTTTTTAAAACTTTGACGAATTTTTGATTAACAAGCTCAAGGATTTCAAAGCGAGCAATGGCAACGTTGTGCAGAAAAAACATTTTTATCTCTAGCGCGTGAGTCTCTGTATCGGAAATTCTAAAGATATGCTCGTTTTAAAATTATTTTGCGATATCGCTGTTGCACTGGATCTTATGGTTTAAATGCGAGTAACATGATATTTAATAAAGAAAGGTAACATACAAAATGTTAAAAAACGCCTCTTTGGACATAATTTAAAATCTGAAACATTTCAGATTTTTTTTTTTTTTTTTTTTTTTTTTTTTTTTTTTTTTTTAGTCATAAGGGATTTGAATCCCGAAGAACTATTAGTTTCGTTTTGGCATTTTGCGTCCGACTCATAAATGTCGGTTCACTTTTCAAACTGTTGCCACAAAATGTTAGGGTCCTGCATTATATTTGAAGAAATTAAATAATGAAAATCTGCGTAAATGTATGTATATTTCTCACATTGTCATAAAATAGCGGTACATAACTCAAAGATTTCAAAGCGAGCAATGGCAACGTTGTGCAGAAAAAACATTTTTATCTCCAACGCGTGAGTCTCTGTATCGGAAATTATAAAGATATGCTCGTTTTAAATCTACTTTGCGATATTGCTCTTGCACTGGATCTTATGGTTTAAGTGCGAGGAACATGATATTTAATAAAGAAAGGTAACACACAAAATGTTAAAAAACGCCCCTTTGGACGTAATTTAAAATCTGAAACATTTCAGATTTTTTTTTTTTTTTTTAGTCCAAAGGGATTTGAATCCCGAAGGATTATTAGTTTCGTTTTGGCATTTTGCGTCGGACTCATAAATGTCGGTTCACTTTTCAAACTGTTGCCATAAAATGTTAGAGTCCTGCATTATATTTGAAGAAATTAAATAATGAAAATCTGCATAAATGTATGTATATTTCTCACATTGTCATAAAATAACGGTACATAGAGTCATCGAATTTTGAATAACGTAATCCTCCAACGAATATGAGCATGTGGAAGACCAAATTTGAAATTTGTTTTATGATCGATTTCCTATTTTTTAAAACTTTGACGAATATTTCATTAACAAACTCAAGGATTTCAAAGCGAGCAATGGCAACGTTGTGCAGAAAAAACATTTCTATCTCCAACGCGTGAGTCTCTGTATCGGAAATTCTAAAGATATGCTCGTTTTAAAACTATTTTGCGATATTGCTGTTGCACTGGATCTTATGGTTTAAGTGCGAGGAACATGATATTTAATAAAGAAAGGTAACACACAAAATGTTAAAAAACGCCCCTTTGGATGTAATTTAAAATCTGAAACATTTCAGATTTTTTTTTTTTTTTAGTCCAAAGGGATTTGAATCCCGAAGAACTATTAGTTTCGTTTTGGCATTTTGCGTCGGACTCATAAATGTCGGTTCACTTTTCAAACTGTTGCCACAAAATGTTAGAGTCCTGCATTATATTTGAAGAAATTAAATAATGAAAAATCTGCATAAATGTATGTATATTTCTCGTATTGTGATAAAACAACGGTACATAGAGTCATCGAATTTTGAATAACGTAATCCTTCAACGAATATGACCATGTGGAAGACCAAATTTGAAATTTGAAATTTGTTTTATGATCGATTTCCTATTTTTTAAAGCTTTGACGAATTTTTGATTAACAAACTCAAGGATTTCGAAGCGAGCAATGGCAACGTTGTGCAGAAAAAACATTTTTATCTCCAGCGCGTGAGTCTCTGTATCGGAAATTCTAAAGATATGCTCGTTTTAAAATTATTTTGCGATATTGCTGTTGCACTGGGTCTTATGGTTTAAGTGCGAGGAACATGATATTTAATAAAGAAAGGTAACACACAAAATGTTAAAAAACGCCCCTTTGGACGTAATTTAAAATCTGAAACATTTCAGATTTTTTTTTTTTTTTTTTTTAGTCCAAAGGGATTTGAATCCCGAAGGATTATTAGTTTCGTTTTGGCATTTTGCGTCGGACTCATAAATTTCGGTTCACTTTTCAAACTGTTGCCATAAAATGTTAGAGTCCTGCATTATATTTGAAGAAATTAAATAATGAAAATCTGCGTAATTGTATGTATATTTCTCACATTCTCATAAAATAACGGTACATAGAGTCATCGAATTTTGAATAACGTAATCCTCCAACGAATATGAGCATGTGGAAGACCAAATTTGAAATTTGTTTTATGATCGATTTCCTATTTTTTAAAACTTTGACGAATTTTTGATTAACAAGCTCAAGGATTTCAAAGCGAGCAATGGCAACGTTGTGCAGAAAAAACATTTTTATCTCCAGCGCGTGAGTCTCTGTATCGGAAATTCTAAAGATATGCTCGTTTTAAAACTATTTTGCGATATTGCTGTTGCACTGGATCTTATGGTTTAAGTGCGAGGAACATGATATTTAATAAAGAAAGTAACACACAAAATGTTAAAAAACGCCCCTTTGGACGTAATTTAAAATTAGAAACATTTATGATTTTTCTTTTTTTTTTTTTTTTTTTTTTTAGTCCAAAGGGATTTGAATCCCGAAGGAATATTAATTTCGATTTCGCATTTTCGGTCGGACGGATAAATGTCGGTTCACTTTTCAAACTGTTGCCATAAATTGTTAGAGTCCTGCATTATATTTGAAGAAATTAAATAATGAATACCTGCGTAAATGTATGTATATTTCTCACATTGTCATAAAATAACGGTACATAGAATCTTCGAGTTTTGAATGACGTAATCCTCCAACGAATATGAGCATGTGGAAGACCAAATTTGAAATTTGTTTTATGATCGATTTCCTATTTTTTAAAACTTTGACGAATTTTTGATTAACAAGCTCAAGGATTTCAAAGCGAGCAATGGCAACGTTGTGCAGAAAAAACATTTTTATCTCCAGCGCGTGAGTCTCTGTATCGGAAATTCTAAAGATATGCTCGTTTTAAAACTATTTTGCGATATTGCTGTTGCACTGAATCTTATGTTTAAAGTGCGAGGAACATGATATTTAATAAAGAAAGGTAATATACAAAATGTTAAAAAACGCCCCTTTAGACATAATTTAAAATCTGAAACATTTCAGATTTTTTTTTTTTTTTTTAGTCCAAAGGGATTTGAATCCCGAAGAATTATTAGTTTCGTTTTGGCATTTTGCGTCGGACTCTTAAATGTCGCTTCACTTTTCAAACTGTTGCCATAAAATGTTAGAGTCCTGCATTATATTTGAAGAAATTGAATAATGAAAATCTGCGTAAATGTATGTATATTTCTCACATTGTCATAAAATAACGGTACATAGAGTCATCGAATTTTGAATAACGTAATCCTCCAACGAATATGAGCATGTGGAAGACCAAATTTGAAATTTGTTTTATGATCGATTTCCTATTTTTTAAAACTTTGACGAATTTTTGATTAACAAGCTCAAGGATTTCAAAGCGAGCAATGGCAACGTTGTGCAGAAAAAACATTTTTATCTCCAGCGCGTGAGTCTCTGAATCGGAAATTCTAAAGATATGCTCGTTTTAAAACTATTTTGCGATATTGCTGTTGCACTGAATCTTAAGTTTTAAGTGCGAGGAACATGATATTTAATAAAGAAAATAACACACAAAATGTTAAAAAACGCCCCTTTGGACGTAATTTAAAATCTGAAACATTTCAGATTTTTTTTTTTTTTTTTAGTCCAAAGAGATTTGAATCCCGAAGGACTATTAGTTTCGTTTTGGCATTTTGCGTCGGACGGATAAATGTCGGTTCACTTTTCAAACTGTTGCCATAAAATGTTAGAGTTCTGCATTATATTTGAAGAAATTAAATAATGAAAAATCTGCATAAATGTATGTATATTTCTCGTATTGTGATAAAACAACGGTACATAGAGTCATCGAATTTTGAATAACGTAATCCTCCAACGAATATGAGCATGTGGAAGACCAAATTTGAAATTTGAAATTTGTTTTATGATCGATTTCCTATTTTTTAAAACTTTGACGAATTTTTGATTAACAAACTCAAGGATTTCAAAGCGAGCAATGGCAACGTTGTGCAGAAAAAACATTTTTATCTCCAGTGCGTGAGTCTCTGTATCGGAAATTCTAAAGATATGCTCGTTTTAAAATTATTTTGCGATATTGCTGTTGCACTGGATCTTATGGTTTAAATGCGAGTAACATGATATTTAATAAAGAAAGGTAACACACAAAATGTTAAAAAACGCCCCTTTGGACGTAATTAAAATTAGAAACATTTATGATTTTTCTTTTTTTTTTTTTTTTTTTTTTTTTTAGTCCAAAGGGATTTGAATCCCGAAGGAATATTAATTTCGATTTCGCATTTTCGGTCGGACGGATAAATGTCGGTTCACTTTTCAAACTGTTGCCATAAATTGCTAGAGTCCTGCATTATATTTGAAGAAATTAAATAATGAATACCTGCGTAAATGTATGTATATTTCTCACATTGTCATAAAATAACGGTACATAGAATCTTCGAGTTTTGAATGACGTAATCCTCCAACGAATATGAGCATGTGGAAGACCAAATTTGAAATTTGTTTTATGATCGATTTCCTATTTTTTAAAACTTTGACGAATTTTTGATTAACAAGCTCAAGGATTTTAAAGCGAGCAATGGCAACGTTGTGCAGAAAAAACATTTTTATCTCCAGCGCGTGAGTCTCTGTATCGGAAATTCTAAATATATGCTCGTTTTAAAACTATTTTGCGATATTGCTGTTGCAATGAATCTTATGTTTTAAGTGCGAGGAACATGATATTTAATAAAGAAAGGTAACACACAAAATGTTAAAAAACGCCCCTTTGGACGTAATTTAAAATCTGAAACATTTCAGATTTTTTTTTTTTTTTTAGTCCAAAGAGATTTGAATCCCGAAGGACTATTAGTTTCGTTTTGGCATTTTGCGTCGGACGGATAAATGTCGGTTCACTTTTCAAACGGTTGCCATAAAATGTTAGAGTTCTGCATTATATTTGAAGAAATTAAATAATGAAAAATCTGCATAAATGTATGTATATTTCTCGTATTGTGATAAAACAACGGTACATAGAGTCATCGAATTTTGAATAACGTAATCCTCCAACGAATATGAGCATGTGGAAGACCAAATTTGAAATTTGAAATTTGTTTTATGATCGATTTCCTATTTTTTAAAACTTTGACGAATTTTTGATTAACAAACTCAAGGATTTCAAAGCGAGCAATGGCAACGTTGTGCAGAAAAAACATTTTTATCTCCAGTGCGTGAGTCTCTGTATCGGAAATTCTAAAGATATGCTCGTTTTAAAATTATTTTGCGATATTGCTGTTGCACTGGATCTTATGGTTTAAATGCGAGTAACATGATATTTAATAAAGAAAGGTAACACACAAAATGTTAAAAAACGCCCCTTTGGACGTAATTTAAAATTAGAAACATTTATGATTTTTCTTTTTTTTTTTTTTTTTTTTTTTTTTAGTCCAAAGGGATTTGAATCCCGAAGGAATATTAATTTCGATTTCGCATTTTCGGTCGGACGGATAAATGTCGGTTCACTTTTCAAACTGTTGCCATAAATTGTTAGAGTCCTGCATTATATTTGAAGAAATTAAATAATGAATACCTGCGTAAATGTATGTATATTTCTCACATTGTCATAAAATAACGGTACATAGAATCTTCGAGTTTTGAATGACGTAATCCTCCAACGAATATGAGCATGTGGAAGACCAAATTTGAAATTTGTTTTATGATCGATTTCCTATTTTTTAAAACTTTGACGAATTTTTGATTAACAAGCTCAAGGATTTCAAAGCGAGCAATGGCAACGTTGTGCAGAAAAAACATTTTTATCTCCAGCGCGTGAGTCTCTGTATCGGAAATTCTAAAGATATGCTCGTTTTAAAACTATTTTGCGATATTGCTGTTGCACTGAATCTTATGTTTTAAGTGCGAGGAACATGATATTTAATAAAGAAAGGTAATATACAAAATGTTAAAAAACGCCCCTTTAGACATAATTTAAAATCTGAAACATTTCAGATTTTTTTTTTTTTTTTAGTCCAAAGGGATTTGAATCCCGAAGAATTATTAGTTTCGTTTTGGCATTTTGCGTCGGACTCTTAAATGTCGCTTCACTTTTCAAACTGTTGCCATAAAATGTTAGAGTCCTGCATTATATTTGAAGAAATTGAATAATGAAAATCTGCGTAAATGTATGTATATTTCTCACATTGTCATAAAATAACGGTACATAGAGTCATCGAATTTTGAATAACGTAATCCTCCAACGAATATGAGCATGTGGAAGACCAAATTTGAAATTTGTTTTATGATCGATTTCCTATTTTTTAAAACTTTGACGAATTTTTGATTAACAAGCTCAAGGATTTCAAAGCGAGCAATGGCAACGTTGTGCAGAAAAAACCTTTTTATCTCCATCGCGTGAGTCTCTAAATCGGAAATTCTAAAGATATGCTCGTTTTAAAACTATTTTGCGATATTGCTGTTGCACTGAATCTTATGTTTTAAGTGCGAGGAACATGATATTTAATAAAGAAAATAACACACAAAATGTTAAAAAACGCCCCTTTGGACGTAATTTAAAATCTGAAACATTTCAGATTTTTTTTTTTTTTTAGTCCAAAGAGATTTGAATCCCGAAGGACTATTAGTTTCGTTTTGGCATTTTGCGTCGGACGGATAAATGTCGGTTCACTTTTCAAACTGTTGCCATAAAATGTTAGAGTTCTGCATTATATTTGAAGAAATTAAATAATGAAAAATCTGCATAAATGTATGTATATTTCTCGTATTGTGATAAAACAACGGTACATAGAGTCATCGAATTTTGAATAACGTAATCCTCCAACGAATATGAGCATGTGGAAGACCAAATTTGAAATTTGAAATTTGTTTTATGATCGATTTCCTATTTTTTAAAACTTTGACGAATTTTTGATTAACAAACTCAAGGATTTCAAAGCGAGCAATGGCAACGTTGTGCAGAAAAAACATTTTTATCTCCAGTGCGTGAGTCTCTGTATCGGAAATTCTAAAGATATGCTCGTTTTAAAATTATTTTGCGATATTGCTGTTGCACTGGATCTTATGGTTTAAATGCGAGTAACATGATATTTAATAAAGAAAGGTAACACACAAAATGTTAAAAAACGCCCCTTTGGACGTAATTTAAAATTAGAAACATTTATGATTTTTCTTTTTTTTTTTTTTTTTTTTTTTTTTTTTAGTCCAAAGGGATTTGAATCCCGAAGGAATATTAATTTCGATTTCGCATTTTCGGTCGGACGGATAAATGTCGGTTCACTTTTCAAACTGTTGCCATAAATTGTTAGAGTCCTGCATTATATTTGAAGAAATTAAATAATGAATACCTGCGTAAATGTATGTATATTTCTCACATTGTCATAAAATAACCGTACATAGAATCTTCGAGTTTTGAATGACGTAATCCTCCAACGAATATGAGCATGTGGAAGACCAAATTTGAAATTTGTTTTATGATCGATTTCCTATTTTTTAAAACTTTGACGAATTTTTGATTAACAAGCTCAAGGATTTTAAAGCGAGCAATGGCAACGTTGTGCAGAAAAAACATTTTTATCTCCAGCGCGTGAGTCTCTGTATCGGAAATTCTAAATATATGCTCGTTTTAAAACTATTTTGCGATATTGCTGTTGCAATCAATCTTATGTTTTAAGTGCGAGGAACATGATATTTAATAAAGAAAGGTAACATACAAAATGTTAAAAAACGCCTCTTTGGACATAATTTAAAATCTGAAACATTTCAGATTTTTTTTTTTTTTTTTTAGTCCAAAGGGATTTGAATCCCGAAGGAATATTAATTTCGTTTTGGCATTTTGCGTCGGACGGATAAATGTCGGTTCACTTTTCAAACTGTTGCCATAAAATGTTAGAGTTTCGCATTATATTTGAAGAAATTAAATAATGAAAATCTGCGTAAATGTATGTATATTTCTCACATTGTCATAAAATAGCGGTACATAACTCAAAGATTTCAAAGCGAGCAATGGCAACGTTGTGCAGAAAAAACATTTTTATCTCCAACGCGTGAGTCTCTGTATCGGAAATTATAAAGATATGCTCGTTTTAAATCTACTTTGCGATATTGCTCTTGCACTGGATCTTATGGTTTAAGTGCGAGGAACATGATATTTAATAAAGAAAGGTAACACACAAAATGTTAAAAAACGCCCCTTTGGACGTAATTTAAAATCTGAAACATTTCAGATTTTTTTTTTTTTTTTAGTCCAAAGGGATTTGAATCCCGAAGGATTATTAGTTTCGTTTTGGCATTTTGCGTCGGACTCATAAATGTCGGTTCACTTTTCAAACTGTTGCCATAAAATGTTAGAGACCTGCATTATATTTGAAGAAATTAAATAATGAAAATCTGCGTAAATGTATGTATATTTCTCACATTGTCATAAAATAACGGTACATAGATTCATCGAATTTTGAATAACGTAATCCTCCAACGAATATGAGCATGTGGAAGACCAAATTTGAAATTTGAAATTTGTTTCATGATCGATTTCCTATTTTTTAAAACTTTGACGAATTTTTGATTAACAAGCTCAAGGATTTCAAAGCGAGCAATGGCAACGTTGTGCAGAAAAAACATTTTTATCTCTAGCGCGTGAGTCTCTGTATCGGAAATTCTAAAGATATGCTCGTTTTAAAATTATTTTGCGATATTGCTGTTGCACTGGATCTTATGGTTTAAATGCGAGTAACATGATATTTAATAAAGAAAGGTAACATACAAAATGTTAAAAAACGCCTCTTTGGACATAATTTAAAATCTGAAACATTTCAGATTTTTTTTTTTTTTTTTTTTTTTTTTTTTTTTTTTTTTTTTTTTTTTTAGTCATAAGGGATTTGAATCCCGAAGAACTATTAGTTTCGTTTTGGCATTTTGCGTCCGACTCATAAATGTCGGTTCACTTTTCAAACTGTTGCCACAAAATGTTAGGGTCCTGCATTATATTTGAAGAAATTAAATAATGAAAATCTGCGTAAATGTATGTATATTTCTCACATTGTCATAAAATAGCGGTACATAACTCAAAGATTTCAAAGCGAGCAATGGCAACGTTGTGCAGAAAAAACATTTTTATCTCCAACGCGTGAGTCTCTGTATCGGAAATTATAAAGATATGCTCGTTTTAAATCTACTTTGCGATATTGCTCTTGCACTGGATCTTCTGGTTTAAGTGCGAGGAACATGATATTTAATAAAGAAAGGTAACACACAAAATGTTAAAAAACGCCCCTTTGGACGTAATTTAAAATCTGAAACATTTCAGATTTTTTTTTTTTTTTTATTTCAAAGGGATTTGAATCCCGAAGGATTATTAGTTTCGTTTTGGCATTTTGCGTCGGACTCATAAATGTCGGTTCACTTTTCAAACTGTTGCCATAAAATGTTAGAGTCCTGCATTATATTTGAAGAAATTAAATAATGAAAATCTGCATAAATGTATGTATATTTCTCACATTGTCATAAAATAACGGTACATAGAGTCATCGAATTTTGAATAACGTAATCCTCCAACGAATATGAGCATGTGGAAGACCAAATTTGAAATTTGTTTTATGATCGATTTCCTATTTTTTAAAACTTTGACGAATATTTCATTAACAAACTCAAGGATTTCAAAGCGAGCAATGGCAACGTTGTGCAGAAAAAACATTTCTATCTCCAACGCGTGAGTCTCTGTATCGGAAATTCTAAAGATATGCTCGTTTTAAAACTATTTTGCGATATTGCTGTTGCACTGGATCTTATGGTTTAAGTGCGAGGAACATGATATTTAATAAAGAAAGGTAACACACAAAATGTTAAAAAACGCCCCTTTGGATGTAATTTAAAATCTGAAACATTTCAGATTTTTTTTTTTTTTTTTAGTCCAAAGGCATTTGAATCCCGAAGAACTATTAGTTTCGTTTTGGCATTTTGCGTCGGACTCATAAATGTCGGTTCACTTTTCAAATTGTTGCCACAAAATGTTAGAGTCCTGCATTATATTTGAAGAAATTAAATAATGAAAAATCTGCATAAATGTATGTATATTTCTCGTATTGTGATAAAACAACGGTACATAGAGTCATCGAATTTTGAATAACGTAATCCTTCAACGAATATGACCATGTGGAAGACCAAATTTGAAATTTGAAATTTGTTTTATGATCGATTTCCTATTTTTTAAAGCTTTGACGAATTTTTGATTAACAAACTCAAGGATTTCGAAGCGAGCAATGGCAACGTTGTGCAGAAAAAACATTTTTATCTCCAGCGCGTGAGTCTCTGTATCGGAAATTCTAAAGATATGCTCGTTTTAAAATTATTTTGCGATATTGCTGTTGCACTGGGTCTTATGGTTTAAGTGCGAGGAACATGATATTTAATAAAGAAAGGTAACACACAAAATGTTAAAAAACGGTCCTTTGGACGTAATTTAAAATCTGAAACATTTCAGATTTTTTTTTTTTTTTTTTTAGTCCAAAGGGATTTGAATCCCGAAGGATTATTAGTTTCGTTTTGGCATTTTGCGTCGGACTCATAAATTTCGGTTCACTTTTCAAACTGTTGCCATAAAATGTTAGAGTCCTGCATTATATTTGAAGAAATTAAATAATGAAAATCTGCGTAATTGTATGTATATTTCTCACATTGTCATAAAATAACGGTACATAGAGTCATCGAATTTTGAATAACGTAATCCTCCAACGAATATGAGCATGTGGAAGACCAAATTTGAAATTTGTTTTATGATCGATTTCCTATTTTTTAAAACTTTGACGAATTTTTGATTAACAAGCTCAAGGATTTCAAAGCGAGCAATGGCAACGTTGTGCAGAAAAAACATTTTTATCTCCAGCGCGTGAGTCTCTGTATCGGAAATTCTAAAGATATGCTCGTTTTAAAACTATTTTGCGATATTGCTGTTGCACTGGATCTTGTGGTTTAAGTGCGAGGAACATGATATTTAATAAAGAAAGTAACACACAAAATGTTAAAAAACGCCCCTTTGGACGTAATTTAAAATTAGAAACATTTATGATTTTTCTTTTTTTTTTTTTTTTTTTTTTAGTCCAAAGGGATTTGAATCCCGAAGGAATATTAATTTCGATTTCGCATTTTCGGTCGGACGGATAAATGTCGGTTCACTTTTCAAACTGTTGCCATAAATTGTTAGAGTCCTGCATTATATTTGAAGAAATTAAATAATGAATACCTGCGTAAATGTATGTATATTTCTCACATTGTCATAAAATAACGGTACATAGAATCTTCGAGTTTTGAATGACGTAATCCTCCAACGAATATGAGCATGTGGAACACCAAATTTGAAATTTGAAATTTGTTTTATGATCGATTTCCTATTTTTTAAAACTTTGACGAATTTTTGATTAACAAGCTCAAGGATTTCAAAGCGAGCAATGGCAACGTTGTGCAGAAAAAACATTTTTATCTCCAGCGCGTGAGTCTCTGTATCGGAAATTCTAAATATATGCTCGTTTTAAAACTATTTTGCGATATTGCTGTTGCAATGAATCTTATGTTTTAAGTGCGAGGAACATGATATTTAATAAAGAAAGGTAACATACAAAATGTTAAAAAACGCCTCTTTGGACATAATTTAAAATCTGAAACATTTCAGATTTTTTTTTTTTTTAGTCATAAGGGATTTGAATCCCGAAGAACTATTAGTTTCGTTTTGGCATTTTGCGTCGGACTCATAAATGTCGGTTCACTTTTCAAACTGTTGCCACAAAATGTTAGGGTCCTGCATTATATTTGAAGAAATTAAATAATGAAAATCTGCGTAAATGTATGTATATTTCTCACATTGTCATAAAATAGCGGTACATAACTCAAAGATTTCAAAGCGAGCAATGGCAACGTTGTGCAGAAAAAACATTTTTATCTCCAACGCGTGAGTCTCTGTATCGGAAATTATAAAGATATGCTCGTTTTAAATCTACTTTGCGATATTGCTCTTGCACTGGATCTTATGGTTTAAGTGCGAGGAGCATGATATTTAATAAAGAAAGGTAACACACAAAATGTTAAAAAACGCCCCTTTGGACGTAATTTAAAATCTGAAACATTTCAGATTTTTTTTTTTTTTTTTAGTCCAAATGGATTTGAATCCCGAAGGATTATTAGTTTCGTTTTGGCATTTTGCGTCGGACTCATAAATGTCGGTTCACTTTTCAAACTGTTGCCATAAAATGTTAGAGACCTGCATTATATTTGAAGAAATTAAATAATGAAAATCTGCGTAAATGTATGTATATTTCTCACATTGTCCTAAAATAACGGTACATAGAGTCATCGAATTTTGAATAACGTAATCCTCCAACGAATATGAGCATGTGGAAGACCAAATTTGAAATTTGTTTTATGATCGATTTCCTATTTTTTAAAACTTTGACGAATTTTTGATTAACAAGCTCAAGGATTTCAAAGCGAGCAATGGCAACGTTGTGCAGAAAAAGCATTTTTATCTCTAGCGCGTGAATCTCTGTATCGGAAATTCTAAAGATATGCTCGTTTTAAAATTATTTTGCGATATTGCTGTTGCACTGGATCTTATGGTTTAAATGCGAGGAACATGATATTTAATAAAGAAAGGTAACACACAAAATGTTAAAAAACGCCCCTTTGGATGTATTTTAAAATCTGAAACATTTCAGATTTTTTTTTTTTTTTTAGTCCAAAGGGATTTGAATCCCGAAGAACTATTAGTTTCGTTTTGGCATTTTGCGTCGGACTCATAAATGTCGGTTCACTTTTCAAACTGTTGCCATAAAATGTTAGAGTCCTGCATTATATTTGAAGAAATTAAATAATGAATATCTGCGTAAATGTATGTATATTTCTCACATTGTCATAAAATAACGGTGCATAGAGTCATCGAATTTTGAATAACGTAATCCTCCAACGAATATGAGCATGTGGAAGACCAAATTTGAAATTTGTTTTATGATCTATTTCCTATTTTTTAAAACTTTGACGAATATTTCATTAACAAACTCAAGGATTTCAAAGCGAGCAATGGCAACGTTGTGCAGAAAAAACATTTCTATCTCCAACGCGTGAGTCTCTGTATCGGAAATTCTAAAGATATGCTCGTTTTAAAACTATTTTGCGATATTGCTGTTGCACTGGATCTTATGGTTTAAGTGCGAGGAACATGATATTTAATAAAGAAAGTAACATACAAAATGTTAATATACGCCCCTTTGGACGTAATTTAAAATCTGAAACATTTCAGATTTTTTTTTTTTTTTTTTTAGTCCAAAGAGATTTGAATCCCGAAGGATTATTAGTTTCGTTTTGGCATTTTGCGTCGGACTCATAAATGTCGGTTCACTTTTCAAACTGTTGCCATAAAATGTTAGAGTCCTGCATTATATTTGAAGAAATTAAATAATGAAAATCTGCGTAAATGTATGTATATTTCTCGTATTGTGATAAAACAACGGTACATAGAGTCATGGAATTTTGAATAACGTAATCCTCCAACGAATATGAGCATGTGGAAGACCAAATTTGAAATTTGAAATTTGTTTCATGATCGATTTCCTATTTTTTAAAACTTTGACGAATTTTTGATTAACAAACTCAAGGATTTCAAAGCGAGCAATGGCAACGTTGTGCAGAAAAAACATTTTTATATCCAGCGCGTGAGTCTCTGTATCGGAAATTCTAAAGATATGCTCGTTTTAAAATTATTTTGCGATATTGCTGTTGCACTGGATCTTATGGTTTAAATGCGAGTAACATGATATTTAATAAAGAAAGGTAACACACAAAATGTTAAAAAACACCCCTTTGGACGTAATTTAAAATCTGAAACATTTATGATTTTTTTTTTTTTTTTTTTTTTTTTTTTTTTTTTTTTTTTTAGTCCAAAGGGATTTGAATCCCGAAGGACTATTAATTTCGATTTGGCATTTTGCGTCGGACGGATAAATGTCGGTTCACTTTTCAAACTGTTGCCATAAAATGTTAGAGTTTTGCATTATATTTGAAGAAATTAAATAATGAAAAATCTGCATAAATGTATGTATATTTCTCGTATTGTGATAAAACAACGGTACATAGAGTCATGGAATTTTGAATAACGTAATCCTCCAACAAATATGAGCATGTGGAAGACCAAATTTGAAATTTGAAATTTGTTTCATGATCGATTTCCTATTTTTTAAAACTTTGACGAATTTTTGATTAACAAACTCAAGGATTTCAAAGCGAGCAATGGCAATGTTGTGGAGAAAAAACATTTTTATCTCCAGCGCGTGAGTCTCTGTATCGGAAATTCTAAAGTTATGCTCGTTTTAAAACTATTTAGCGATATTGCAGTTGCACTGGATCTTATGGTTTAAGTGCGAGGAACATGATATTTAATAAAGAAAGGTAACACACAAAATGTTAAAAAACGCCCCTTTGGACGTAATTTAAAATCTGAAACATTTCAGATTTTTTTTTTTTTTTTTTTTAGTCCAAAGGGATTTGAATCCCGAAGGATTATTAGTTTCGTTTTGGCATTTTGCGTCGGACTCATAAATGTCGGTTCACTTTTCAAGCTGTTGCCATAAAATGTTAGAGTCCTGCATTATATTTGAAGAAATTAAATAATGAAAATCTGCGTAAATGTATGTATATTTCTCAGATTGTCATAAAATAACGGTACATAGAGTCATCGAATTTTGAATAACGTAATCCTCCAACGAATATGAGCATGTGGAAGACCAAATTTGAAATTTGTTTTATGATCGATTTCCTATTTTTTAAAACTTTGACGAATTTTTGATTAACAAGCTCAAGGATTTCAAAGCGAGCAATGGCTACGTTGTGCAGAAAAAACATTTTTATCTCCAGCGCGTGAGTCTCTGTATCGGAAATTCTAAAGATATGCTCGTTTTAAAATTATTTTGCGATATTGCTGTTGCACTGAATCTTATGTTTTAAGTGCGAGGAACATGATATTTAATAAAGAAAGTAACATACAAAATGTTAAAAAACGCCCCTTTGGACGTAATTTAAAATCTGAAACATTTCAATTTTTTTTTTTTTTTTTTTAGTCCAAAGAGATTTGAATCCCGAAGGACTATTAGTTTCGTTTTGGCATTTTGCGTCGGACGGATAAATGTCGGTTCACTTTTCAAACTGTTGCCATAAAATGTTAGAGTTTTGCATTATATTTAAAGAAATTAAATAATGAAAAATCTGCATAAATGTATGTATATATCTCGTATTGTGATAAAACAACGGTACATAGAGTCATCGAATTTTGAATAACGTAATCCTAGAACGAATATGAGCATGTGGAAGACCAAATTTGAAATTTGAAATTTGTTTCATGATCGATTTCCTATTTTTTAAAACTTTGACGAATTTTTGATTAACAAACTCAAGGATTTCAAAGCGAGCAATGGCAACGTTGTGGAGAAAAAACATTTTTATCTCCAGCGCGTGAGTCTCTGTATCGGAAATTCTAAAGTTATGCTCGTTTTAAAACTATTTAGCGATATTGCAGTTGCACTGGATCTTATGGTTTAAGTGCGAGGAACATGATATTTAATAAAGAAAGGTAACACAAAAAATGTTAAAAAACGAACCTTTGGACGTAAGTTAAAATCTGAAACATTTCAGATTTTTTTTTTTTTTTTTTTTTTAGTCCAAAGTGATTTGAATCCCGAAGGACTATTAGTTTCGTTTTGGCATTTTGCGTCGGACGGATAAATGTCGGTTCACTTTTCAAACTGTTGCCATAAAATGTTAGAGTCCTGCATTATATTTGAAGAAATTAAATAATGAAAATCTGCGTAAATGCATGTATATTTCTCACATTGTCATAAAATAACGGTACATAGAGTCATCGAATTTTGAATAACGTAATCCTCCAACGAATATGAGCATGTGGAAGACCAAATTTGGAATTTGTTTTATGATCGATTTCCTATTTTTTAAAACTTTGACGAATTTTTGATTAACAAGCTCAAGGATTTCAAAGCGAGCAATGGCTACGTTGTGCAGAAAAAACATTTTTATCTCCAGCGCGTGAGTCTCTGTATCGGAAATTCTAAAGATATGCTCGTTTTAAAATTATTTTGCGATATTGCTGTTGCACTTAATCTTATGTTTTAAGTGCGAGGAACATGATATTTAATAAAGAAAGTAACATACAAAATGTTAAAAAACGCCCCTTTCGACGTAATTTAAAATCTGAAACATTTCAGATTTTTTTTTTTTTTAGTCCAAAGAGATTTGAATCCCGAAGGATTATTAGTTTCGTTTTGGCATTTTGCTTTTGACTCATAAATGTCGGTTCACTTTTCAAGCTGTTGCCATAAAATGTTAGAGTCCTGCATTATATTTGAAGAAATTAAATAATGAAAATCTGCGTAAATGTATGTATATTTCTCACATTGTCATAAAATAACGGTACATAGAGTCATCGAATTTTGAATAACGTAATCCTCCAACGAATATGAGCATGTGGAAGACCAAATTTGAAATTTGTTTTATGATCGATTTCCTATTTTTTAAAACTTTGACGAATTTTTGATTAACAAGCTCAAGGATTTCAAAGCGAGCAATGGCAACGTTGTGCAGAAAAAACATTTTTATCTCCAGCGCGTGAGTCTCTGTATCGGAAATTCTAAAGATATGCTCGTTTTAAAATTATTTTGCGATATTGCTGTTGCACTGAATCTTATGTTTTAAGTGCGAGGAACATGATATTTAATAAAGAAAGTAACATACAAAATGTTAAAAAACGCTCCTTTGGACGTAATTTAAAATCTGAAACATTTCAGATTTTTTTTTTTTTAGTCCAAAGAGATTTGAATCCCGAAGAACTATTAGTTTCGTTTTGGCATTTTGCGTCGGACGGATAAATGTCGGTTCACTTTTCAAACTGTTGCCATAAAATGTTAGAGTCCTGCATTATGTTTGAAGAAATTAAATAATGAAAAATCTGCATAAATGTATGTATATTTCTCGTATTGTGATAAAACAACGGTACATAGAGTCATCGAATTTTGAATAACGTAATCCTCCAACGAATATGAGCATGTGGAAGACCAAATTTGAAATTTGAAATTTGTTTCATGATCGATTTCCTATTTTTTAAAACTTTGACGAATTTTTGATTAACAAACTCAAGGATTTCAAAGCGAGCAATGGCAACATTGTGCAGAAAAAACATTTTTATATCCAGCGCGTGAGTCTCTGTATCGGAAATTCTAAAGATATGCTCGTTTTAAAATTATTTTGCGATATTGCTGTTGCACTGGATCTTATGGTTTAAATGCGAGTAACATGATATTTAATAAAGAAAGGTAACACACAAAATGTTAAAAAACGCCCCTTTGGACGTAATTTAAAATCTGAAACATTTATGATTTTTTTTTTTTTTTTTTTTTTTTTTTTTTTTTTTTTTTTTTTAGTCCAAAGAGATTTGAATCCCGAAGAACTATTAGTTTCGATTTGGCATTTTGCGTCGGACGGATAAATGTCGGTTCACTTTTCAAACTGTTGCCATAAATTGTTAGAGTCCTGCATTATATTTGAAGAAATTAAATAATGAATATCTGCGTAAATGTATGTATATTTCTCACATTGTCATAAAATAACGGTACATAGAATCTTCGAGTTTTGAATGACGTAATCCTCCAACGAATATGAGCATGTGGAACACCAAATTTGAAATTTGTTTTATGATCGATTTCCTATTTTTTAAAACTTTGACGAATTTTTGATTAACAAGCTCAAGGATTTCAAAGCGAGCAATGGCAACGTTGTGCAGAAAAAACATTTTTATCTCCAGCGCGTGAGTCTCTGTATCGGAAATTCTAAAGATATGCTCGTTTTAAAACTATTTTGCGATATTGCTGTTGCACTGAATCTTATGTTTTAAGTGCGAGGAACATGATATTTAATAAAGAAAGTAACAGACAAAATGTTAAAAAACGCCCCTTTGGACGTAATTTAAAATCTGAAACATTTATGATTTTTTTTTTTTTTTTTTTTTTTTTTTTTTTTTTTTTTTTTAGTCCAAAGGGATTTGAATCCCGAAGGACTATTAGTTTCGTTTTGGCATTTTGCGTCGGACGGATAAATGTCGGTTCACTTTTCAAACTGTTGCCATAAAATGTTAGAGTCCTGCATTATATTTGAAGAAATTAAATAATGAAAATCTGCGTAAATGTATGTATATTTCTCGTATTGTGATAAAACAACGGTACATAGAGTCATCGAATTTTGAATAACGTAATCCTCCAACGAATATGAGCATGTGGAAGACCAAATTTGAAATTTGAAATTTGTTTCATGATCGATTTCCTATTTTTTAAAATTTTGACGAATTTTTGATTAACAAACTCAAGGATTTCAAAGCGAGCAATGGCAACGTCGTGCAGAAAAAACATTTTTATCTCCAGCGCGTGAGTCTCTGTATCGGAAATTCTAAAGATATGCTCGTTTTAAAATTATTTAGCGATATTGCAGTTGCACTGGATCTTATGGTTTAAGTGCGAGGAACATGATATTTAATAAAGAAAGGTAACACACAAAATGTTAAAAAACGCCCCTTTGGACGTAATTTAAAATCTGAAACATTTCAGTTTTTTTTTTTTTTTTTTTTAGTCCAAAGGGATTTGAATCCCGAAGGATTATTAGTTTCGTTTTGGCATTTTGCGTCGGACTCATAAATGTCGGTTCACTTTTCAAGCTGTTGCCATAAAATGTTAGAGTTTTGCATTATATTTGAAGAAATTAAATAATGAAAATCTGCGTAAATGTATGTATATTTCTCACATTGTCATAAAATAACGGTACATAGAGTCATCGAATTTTGAATAACGTAATCTTCCAACGAATATGAGCATGTGGAAGACCAAATTTGAAATTTGTTTTATGATCGATTTCCTATTTTTTAAAACTTTGACGAATTTTTGATTAACAAGCTCAAGGATTTCAAAGCGAGCAATGGCTACGTTGTGCAGAAAAAACATTTTTATCTCCAGCGCGTGAGTCTCTGTATCGGAAATTCTAAAGATATGCTCGTTTTAAAATTATTTTGCGATATTGCTGTTGCACTGAATCTTATGTTTTAAGTGCGAGGAACATGATATTTAATAAAGAAAGTAACATACAAAATGTTAAAAAACGCCCCTTTGGACGTAATTTAAAATCTGAAACATTTCAATTTTTTTTTTTTTTTTTTTAGTCCAAAGAGATTTGAATCCCGAAGGACTATTAGTTTCGTTTTGGCATTTTGCGTCGGACGGATAAATGTCGGTTCACTTTTCAAACTGTTGCCATAAAATGTTAGAGTTTTGCATTATATTTGAAGAAATTAAATAATGAAAAATCTGCATAAATGTATGTATATATCTCGTATTGTGATAAAACAACGGTACATAGAGTCATCGAATTTTGAATAACGTAATCCTAGAACGAATATGAGCATGTGGAAGACCAAATTTGAAATTTGAAATTTGTTTCATGATCGATTTCCTATTTTTTAAAACTTTGACGAATTTTTGATTAACAAACTCAAGGATTTCAAAGCGAGCAATGGCAACGTTGTGGAGAAAAAACATTTTTATCTCCAGCGCGTGAGTCTCTGTATCGGAAATTCTAAAGATATGCTCGTTTTAAAATTATTTTGCGATATTGCTGTTGCACTTAATCTTATGTTTTAAGTGCGAGGAACATGATATTTAATAAAGAAAGTAACATACAAAATGTTAAAAAACGCCCCTTTCGACGTAATTTAAAATCTGAAACATTTCAGATTTTTTTTTTTTTTAGTCCAAAGAGATTTGAATCCCGAAGGATTATTAGTTTCGTTTTGGCATTTTGCTTTTGACTCATAAATGTCGGTTCACTTTTCAAGCTGTTGCCATAAAATGTTAGAGTCCTGCATTATATTTGAAGAAATTAAATAATGAAAATCTGCGTAAATGTATGTATATTTCTCACATTGTCATAAAATAACGGTACATAGAGTCATCGAATTTTGAATAACGTAATCCTCCAACGAATATGAGCATGTGGAAGACCAAATTTGAAATTTGTTTTATGATCGATTTCCTATTTTTTAAAACTTTGACGAATTTTTGATTAACAAGCTCAAGGATTTCAAAGCGAGCAATGGCAACGTTGTGCAGAAAAAACATTTTTATCTCCAGCGCGTGAGTCTCTGTATCGGAAATTCTAAAGATATGCTCGTTTTAAAATTATTTTGCGATATTGCTGTTGCACTGAATCTTATGTTTTAAGTGCGAGGAACATGATATTTAATAAAGAAAGTAACATACAAAATGTTAAAAAACGCTCCTTTGGACGTAATTTAAAATCTGAAACATTTCAGATTTTTTTTTTTTTAGTCCAAAGAGATTTGAATCCCGAAGAACTATTAGTTTCGTTTTGGCATTTTGCGTCGGACGGATAAATGTCGGTTCACTTTTCAAACTGTTGCCATAAAATGTTAGAGTCCTGCATTATGTTTGAAGAAATTAAATAATGAAAAATCTGCATAAATGTATGTATATTTCTCGTATTGTGATAAAACAACGGTACATAGAGTCATCGAATTTTGAATAACGTAATCCTCCAACGAATATGAGCATGTGGAAGACCAAATTTGAAATTTGAAATTTGTTTCATGATCGATTTCCTATTTTTTAAAACTTTGACGAATTTTTGATTAACAAACTCAAGGATTTCAAAGCGAGCAATGGCAACATTGTGCAGAAAAAACATTTTTATATCCAGCGCGTGAGTCTCTGTATCGGAAATTCTAAAGATATGCTCGTTTTAAAATTATTTTGCGATATTGCTGTTGCACTGGATCTTATGGTTTAAATGCGAGTAACATGATATTTAATAAAGAAAGGTAACACACAAAATGTTAAAAAAACGCCCCTTTGGACGTAATTTAAAATCTGAAACATTTATGATTTTTTTTTTTTTTTTTTTTTTTTTTTTTTTTTTAGTCCAAAGAGATTTGAATCCCGAAGAACTATTAGTTTCGATTTGGCATTTTGCGTCGGACGGATAAATGTCGGTTCACTTTTCAAACTGTTGCCATAAATTGTTAGAGTCCTGCATTATATTTGAAGAAATTAAATAATGAATATCTGCGTAAATGTATGTATATTTCTCACATTGTCATAAAATAACGGTACATAGAATCTTCGAGTTTTGAATGACGTAATCCTCCAACGAATATGAGCATGTGGAACACCAAATTTGAAATTTGTTTTATGATCGATTTCCTATTTTTTAAAACTTTGACGAATTTTTGATTAACAAGCTCAAGGATTTCAAAGCGAGCAATGGCAACGTTGTGCAGAAAAAACATTTTTATCTCCAGCGCGTGAGTCTCTGTATCGGAAATTCTAAAGATATGCTCGTTTTAAAACTATTTTGCGATATTGCTGTTGCACTGAATCTTATGTTTTAAGTGCGAGGAACATGATATTTAATAAAGAAAGTAACAGACAAAATGTTAAAAAACGCCCCTTTGGACGTAATTTAAAATCTGAAACATTTATGATTTTTTTTTTTTTTTTTTTTTTTTTTTTTTTTTTTTTTTTAGTCCAAAGGGATTTGAATCCCGAAGGACTATTAGTTTCGTTTTGGCATTTTGCGTCGGACGGATAAATGTCGGTTCACTTTTCAAACTGTTGCCATAAAATGTTAGAGTCCTGCATTATATTTGAAGAAATTAAATAATGAAAATCTGCGTAAATGTATGTATATTTCTCGTATTGTGATAAAACAACGGTACATAGAGTCATCGAATTTTGAATAACGTAATCCTCCAACGAATATGAGCATGTGGAAGACCAAATTTGAAATTTGAAATTTGTTTCATGATCGATTTCCTATTTTTTAAAATTTTGACGAATTTTTGATTAACAAACTCAAGGATTTCAAAGCGAGCAATGGCAACGTCGTGCAGAAAAAACATTTTTATCTCCAGCGCGTGAGTCTCTGTATCGGAAATTCTAAAGATATGCTCGTTTTAAAATTATTTAGCGATATTGCAGTTGCACTGGATCTTATGGTTTAAGTGCGAGGAACATGATATTTAATAAAGAAAGGTAACACACAAAATGTTAAAAAACGCCCCTTTGGACGTAATTTAAAATCTGAAACATTTCAGTTTTTTTTTTTTTTTTTTTTTAGTCCAAAGGGATTTGAATCCCGAAGGATTATTAGTTTCGTTTTGGCATTTTGCGTCGGACTCATAAATGTCGGTTCACTTTTCAAGCTGTTGCCATAAAATGTTAGAGTTTTGCATTATATTTGAAGAAATTAAATAATGAAAATCTGCGTAAATGTATGTATATTTCTCACATTGTCATAAAATAACGGTACATAGAGTCATCGAATTTTGAATAACGTAATCCTCCAACGAATATGAGCATGTGGAAGACCAAATTTGAAATTTGTTTTATGATCGATTTCCTATTTTTTAAAACTTTGACGAATTTTTGATTAACAAGCTCAAGGATTTCAAAGCGAGCAATGGCTACGTTGTGCAGAAAAAACATTTTTATCTCCAGCGCGTGAGTCTCTGTATCGGAAATTCTAAAGATATGCTCGTTTTAAAATTATTTTGCGATATTGCTGTTGCACTGAATCTTATGTTTTAAGTGCGAGGAACATGATATTTAATAAAGAAAGTAACATACAAAATGTTAAAAAACGCCCCTTTGGACGTAATTTAAAATCTGAAACATTTCAATTTTTTTTTTTTTTTTTTTTAGTCCAAAGAGATTTGAATCCCGAAGGACTATTAGTTTCGTTTTGGCATTTTGCGTCGGACGGATAAATGTCGGTTCACTTTTCAAACTGTTGCCATAAAATGTTAGAGTTTTGCATTATATTTGAAGAAATTAAATAATGAAAAATCTGCATAAATGTATGTATATATCTCGTATTGTGATAAAACAACGGTACATAGAGTCATCGAATTTTGAATAACGTAATCCTAGAACGAATATGAGCATGTGGAAGACCAAATTTGAAATTTGAAATTTGTTTCATGATCGATTTCCTATTTTTTAAAACTTTGACGAATTTTTGATTAACAAACTCAAGGATTTCAAAGCGAGCAATGGCAACGTTGTGGAGAAAAAACATTTTTATCTCCAGCGCGTGAGTCTCTGTATCGGAAATTCTAAAGTTATGCTCGTTTTAAAACTATTTAGCGATATTGCAGTTGCACTGGATCTTATGGTTTAAGTGCGAGGAACATGATATTTAATAAAGAAAGGTAACACACAAAATGTTAAAAAACGCCCCTTTGGACGTAATTTAAAATCTGAAACATTTCAGATTTTTTTTTTTTTTTTTTTAGTCCAAAGGGATTTGAATCCCGAAGGATTATTAGTTTCGTTTTGGCATTTTGCGTCGGACTCATAAATGTCGGTTCACTTTTCAAGCTGTTGCCATAAAATGTTAGAGTCCTGCATTATATTTGAAGAAATTAAATAATGAAAATCTGCGTAAATGTATGTATATTTCTCACATTGTCATAAAATAACGGTACATAGAGTCATCGAATTTTGAATAACGTAATCCTCCAACGAATATGAGCATGTGGAAGACCAAATTTGAAATTTGTTTTATGATCGATTTCCTATTTTTTAAAACTTTGACGAATTTTTGATTAACAAGCTCAAGGATTTCAAAGCGAGCAATGGCTACGTTGTGCAGAAAAAACATTTTTATCTCCAGCGCGTGAGTCTCTGTATCGGAAATTCTAAAGATATGCTCGTTTTAAAATTATTTTGCGATATTGCTGTTGCACTTAATCTTATGTTTTAAGTGCGAGGAACATGATATTTAATAAAGAAAGTAACATACAAAATGTTAAAAAACGCCCCTTTCGACGTAATTTAAAATCTGAAACATTTCAGATTTTTTTTTTTTTTAGTCCAAAGAGATTTGAATCCCGAAGGATTATTAGTTTCGTTTTGGCATTTTGCGTCGGACTCATAAATGTCGGTTCACTTTTCAAGCTGTTGCCATAAAATGTTAGAGTCCTGCATTATATTTGAAGAAATTAAATAATGAAAATCTGCGTAAATGTATGTATATTTCTCACATTGTCATAAAATAACGGTACATAGAGTCATCGAATTTTGAATAACGTAATCCTCCAACGAATATGAGCATGTGGAAGACCAAATTTGAAATTTGTTTTATGATCGATTTCCTATTTTTTAAAACTTTGACGAATTTTTGATTAACAAGCTCAAGGATTTCAAAGCGAGCAATGGCTACGTTGTGCAGAAAAAACATTTTTATCTCCAGCGCGTGAGTCTCTGTATCGGAAATTCTAAAGATATGCTCGTTTTAAAATTATTTTGCGATATTGCTGTTGCACTTAATCTTATGTTTTAAGTGCGAGGAACATGATATTTAATAAAGAAAGTAACATACAAAATGTTAAAAAACGCCCCTTTCGACGTAATTTAAAATCTGAAACATTTCAGATTTTTTTTTTTTTTAGTCCAAAGAGATTTGAATCCCGAAGGATTATTAGTTTCGTTTTGGCATTTTGCGTCGGACTCTTAAATGTCGCTTCACTTTTCAAACTGTTGCCATAAAATGTTAGAGTCCTGCATTATGTTTGAAGAAATTAAATAATGAAAAATCTGCATAAATGTATGTATATTTCTCGTATTGTGATAAAACAACGGTACATAGAGTCATCGAATTTTGAATAACGTAATCCTCCAACGAATATGAGCATGTGGAAGACCAAATTTGAAATTTGAAATTTGTTTCATGATCGATTTCCTATTTTTTAAAACTTTGACGAATTTTTGATTAACAAGCTCAAGGATTTCAAAGCGAGCAATGGCAACGTTGTGCAGAAAAAACCTTTTTATCTCCAGCGCGTGAGTCTCTGAATCGTAAATTCTAAAGATATGCTCGTTTTAAAACTATTTTGCGATATTGCTGTTGCACTGAATCTTATGTTTTAAGTGCGAGGAACATGATATTTAATAAAGAAAGTAACATAGAAAATGTTAAAAAACGCCCCTTTGGACGTAATTTAAAATCTGAAACATTTATGATTTTTTTTTTTTTTTTTTTTTTTTTTTTTTAGTCCAAAGGGATTTGAATCCCGAAGGACTATTAGTTTCGTTTTGGCATTTTGCGTCGGACGGATAAATGTCGGTTCACTTTTCAAACTGTTGCCATAAAATGTTAGAGTCCTGCTTTATATTTGAAGAAATTAAATAATGAAAATCTGCGTAAATGTATGTATATTTCTCGTATTGTGATAAAACAACGGTACATAGAGTCATCGAATTTTGAATAACGTAATCCTCCAACGAATATGAGCATGTGGAAGACCAAATTTGAAATTTGAAATTTGTTTCATGATCGATTTCCTATTTTTTAAAACTTTGACGAATTTTTGATTAACAAGCTCAAGGATTTCAAAGCGAGCAATGGCAACGTTGTGCAGAAAAAACCTTTTTATCTCCAGCGCGTGAGTCTCTGAATCGTAAATTCTAAAGATATGCTCGTTTTAAAATTATTTTGCGATATTGCTGTTGCACTTAATCTTATGTTTTAAGTGCGAGGAACATGATATTTAATAAAGAAAGTAACATACAAAATGTTAAAAAACGTCCCTTTCGACGTAATTTAAAATCTGAAACATTTCAGATTTTTTTTTTTTTTAGTCCAAAGAGATTTGAATCCCGAAGGATTATTAGTTTCGTTTTGGCATTTTGCTTTTGACTCATAAATGTCGGTTCACTTTTCAAGCTGTTGCCATAAAATGTTAGAGTCCTGCATTATATTTGAAGAAATTAAATAATGAAAATTTGCGTAAATGTATGTATATTTCTCACATTGTCATAAAATAACGGTACATAGAGTCATCGAATTTTGAATAACGTAATCCTCCAACGAATATGAGCATGTGGAAGACCAAATTTGAAATTTGTTTTATGATCGATTTCCTATTTTTTAAAACTTTGACGAATTTTTGATTAACAAGCTCAAGGATTTCAAAGCGAGCAATGGCAACGTTGTGCAGAAAAAACATTTTTATCTCCAGCGCGTGAGTCTCTGTATCGGAAATTCTAAAGATATGCTCGTTTTAAAATTATTTTGCGATATTGCTGTTGCACTGAATCTTATGTTTTAAGTGCGAGGAACATGATATTTAATAAAGAAAGTAACATACAAAATGTTAAAAAACGCTCCTTTGGACGTAATTTAAAATCTGAAACATTTCAGATTTTTTTTTTTTTAGTCCAAAGAGATTTGAATCCCGAAGAACTATTAGTTTCGTTTTGGCATTTTGCGTCGGACGGATAAATGTCGGTTCACTTTTCAAACTGTTGCCATAAAATGTTAGAGTCCTGCATTATGTTTGAAGAAATTAAATAATGAAAAATCTGCATAAATGTATGTATATTTCTCGTATTGTGATAAAACAACGGTACATAGAGTCATCGAATTTTGAATAACGTAATCCTCCAACGAATATGAGCATGTGGAAGACCAAATTTGAAATTTGAAATTTGTTTCATGATCGATTTCCTATTTTTTAAAACTTTGACGAATTTTTGATTAACAAACTCAAGGATTTCAAAGCGAGCAATGGCAACATTGTGCAGAAAAAACATTTTTATATCCAGCGCGTGAGTCTCTGTATCGGAAATTCTAAAGATATGCTCGTTTTAAAATTATTTTGCGATATTGCTGTTGCACTGGATCTTATGGTTTAAATGCGAGTAACATGATATTTAATAAAGAAAGGTAACACACAAAATGTTAAAAAACGCCCCTTTGGACGTAATTTAAAATCTGAAACATTTATGATTTTTTTTTTTTTTTTTTTTTTTTTTTTTTTTAGTCCAAAGAGATTTGAATCCCGAAGAACTATTAGTTTCGATTTGGCATTTTGCGTCGGACGGATAAATGTCGGTTCACTTTTCAAACTGTTGCCATAAATTGTTAGAGTCCTGCATTATATTTGAAGAAATTAAATAATGAATATCTGCGTAAATGTATGTATATTTCTCACATTGTCATAAAATAACGGTACATAGAATCTTCGAGTTTTGAATGACGTAATCCTCCAACGAATATGAGCATGTGGAACACCAAATTTGAAATTTGTTTTATGATCGATTTCCTATTTTTTAAAACTTTGACGAATTTTTGATTAACAAGCTCAAGGATTTCAAAGCGAGCAATGGCAACGTTGTGCAGAAAAAACATTTTTATCTCCAGCGCGTGAGTCTCTGTATCGGAAATTCTAAAGATATGCTCGTTTTAAAACTATTTTGCGATATTGCTGTTGCACTGAATCTTATGTTTTAAGTGCGAGGAACATGATATTTAATAAAGAAAGTAACAGACAAAATGTTAAAAAACGCCCCTTTGGACGTAATTTAAAATCTGAAACATTTATGATTTTTTTTTTTTTTTTTTTTTTTTTTTAGTCCAAAGGGATTTGAATCCCGAAGGACTATTAGTTTCGTTTTGGCATTTTGCGTCGGACGGATAAATGTCGGTTCACTTTTCAAACTGTTGCCATAAAATGTTAGAGTCCTGCATTATATTTGAAGAAATTAAATAATGAAAATCTGCGTAAATGTATGTATATTTCTCGTATTGTGATAAAACAACGGTACATAGAGTCATCGAATTTTGAATAACGTAATCCTCCAACGAATATGAGCATGTGGAAGACCAAATTTGAAATTTGAAATTTGTTTCATGATCGATTTCCTATTTTTTAAAATTTTGACGAATTTTTGATTAACAAACTCAAGGATTTCAAAGCGAGCAATGGCAACGTCGTGCAGAAAAAACATTTTTATCTCCAGCGCGTGAGTCTCTGTATCGGAAATTCTAAAGATATGCTCGTTTTAAAATTATTTAGCGATATTGCAGTTGCACTGGATCTTATGGTTTAAGTGCGAGGAACATGATATTTAATAAAGAAAGGTAACACACAAAATGTTAAAAAACGCCCCTTTGGACGTAATTTAAAATCTGAAACATTTCAGTTTTTTTTTTTTTTTTTTTTTAGTCCAAAGGGATTTGAATCCCGAAGGATTATTAGTTTCGTTTTGGCATTTTGCGTCGGACTCATAAATGTCGGTTCACTTTTCAAGCTGTTGCCATAAAATGTTAGAGTTTTGCATTATATTTGAAGAAATTAAATAATGAAAATCTGCGTAAATGTATGTATATTTCTCACATTGTCATAAAATAACGGTACATAGAGTCATCGAATTTTGAATAACGTAATCCTCCAACGAATATGAGCATGTGGAAGACCAAATTTGAAATTTGTTTTATGATCGATTTCCTATTTTTTAAAACTTTGACGAATTTTTGATTAACAAGCTCAAGGATTTCAAAGCGAGCAATGGCTACGTTGTGCAGAAAAAACATTTTTATCTCCAGCGCGTGAGTCTCTGTATCGGAAATTCTAAAGATATGCTCGTTTTAAAATTATTTTGCGATATTGCTGTTGCACTGAATCTTATGTTTTAAGTGCGAGGAACATGATATTTAATAAAGAAAGTAACATACAAAATGTTAAAAAACGCCCCTTTGGACGTAATTTAAAATCTGAAACATTTCAATTTTTTTTTTTTTTTTTTTAGTCCAAAGAGATTTGAATCCCGAAGGACTATTAGTTTCGTTTTGGCATTTTGCGTCGGACGGATAAATGTCGGTTCACTTTTCAAACTGTTGCCATAAAATGTTAGAGTTTTGCATTATATTTGAAGAAATTAAATAATGAAAAATCTGCATAAATGTATGTATATATCTCGTATTGTGATAAAACAACGGTACATAGAGTCATCGAATTTTGAATAACGTAATCCTAGAACGAATATGAGCATGTGGAAGACCAAATTTGAAATTTGAAATTTGTTTCATGATCGATTTCCTATTTTTTAAAACTTTGACGAATTTTTGATTAACAAACTCAAGGATTTCAAAGCGAGCAATGGCAACGTTGTGGAGAAAAAACATTTTTATCTCCAGCGCGTGAGTCTCTGTATCGGAAATTCTAAAGTTATGCTCGTTTTAAAACTATTTAGCGATATTGCAGTTGCACTGGATCTTATGGTTTAAGTGCGAGGAACATGATATTTAATAAAGAAAGGTAACACACAAAATGTTAAAAAACGCCCCTTTGGACGTAATTTAAAATCTGAAACATTTCAGATTTTTTTTTTTTTTTTTTTTTTAGTCCAAAGGGATTTGAATCCCGAAGGATTATTAGTTTCGTTTTGGCATTTTGCGTCGGACTCATAAATGTCGGTTCACTTTTCAAGCTGTTGCCATAAAATGTTAGAGTCCTGCATTATATTTGAAGAAATTAAATAATGAAAATCTGCGTAAATGTATGTATATTTCTCACATTGTCATAAAATAACGGTACATAGAGTCATCGAATTTTGAATAACGTAATCCTCCAACGAATATGAGCATGTGGAAGACCAAATTTGAAATTTGTTTTATGATCGATTTCCTATTTTTTAAAACTTTGACGAATTTTTGATTAACAAGCTCAAGGATTTCAAAGCGAGCAATGGCTACGTTGTGCAGAAAAAACATTTTTATCTCCAGCGCGTGAGTCTCTGT
This sequence comes from Stegodyphus dumicola, assembly GCF_044657685.1. Taxonomy (NCBI): domain Eukaryota; kingdom Metazoa; phylum Arthropoda; class Arachnida; order Araneae; family Eresidae; genus Stegodyphus; species Stegodyphus dumicola. The sequence continues at coordinate 9,417,904 of NC_140772.1, read as the reverse complement.
ATCGGAAATTCTAAAGATATGCTCGTTTTAAAATTATTTTGCGATATTGCTGTTGCACTTAATCTTATGTTTTAAGTGCGAGGAACATGATATTTAATAAAGAAAGTAACATACAAAATGTTAAAAAACGCCCCTTTCGACGTAATTTAAAATCTGAAACATTTCAGATTTTTTTTTTTTTTTAGTCCAAAGAGATTTGAATCCCGAAGGATTATTAGTTTCGTTTTGGCATTTTGCGTCGGACTCATAAATGTCGGTTCACTTTTCAAGCTGTTGCCATAAAATGTTAGAGTCCTGCATTATATTTGAAGAAATTAAATAATGAAAATCTGCGTAAATGTATGTATATTTCTCACATTGTCATAAAATAACGGTACATAGAGTCATCGAATTTTGAATAACGTAATCCTCCAACGAATATGAGCATGTGGAAGACCAAATTTGAAATTTGTTTTATGATCGATTTCCTATTTTTTAAAACTTTGACGAATTTTTGATTAACAAGCTCAAGGATTTCAAAGCGAGCAATGGCAACGTTGTGCAGAAAAAACATTTTTATATCCAGCGCGTGAGTCTCTGTATCGGAAATTCTAAAGATATGCTCGTTTTAAAATTATTTTGCGATATTGCTGTTGCACTGAATCTTATGTTTTAAGTGCGAGGAACATGATATTTAATAAAGAAAGTAACATACAAAATGTTAAAAAACGCCCCTTTGGACGTAATTTAAAATCTGAAACATTTCAGATTTTTTTTTTTTAGTCCAAAGAGATTTGAATCCCGAAGAACTATTAGTTTCGTTTTGGCATTTTGCGTCGGACGGATAAATGTCGGTTCACTTTTCAAACTGTTGCCATAAAATGTTAGAGTCCTGCATTATGTTTGAAGAAATTAAATAATGAAAAATCTGCATAAATGTATGTATATTTCTCGTATTGTGATAAAACAACGGTACATAGAGTCATCGAATTTTGAATAACGTAATCCTCCAACGAATATGAGCATGTGGAAGACCAAATTTGAAATTTGAAATTTGTTTCATGATCGATTTCCTATTTTTTAAAACTTTGACGAATTTTTGATTAACAAGCTCAAGGATTTCAAAGCGAGCAATGGCAACGTTGTGCAGAAAAAACCTTTTTATCTCCAGCGCGTGAGTCTCTGAATCGTAAATTCTAAAGATATGCTCGTTTTAAAACTATTTTGCGATATTGCTGTTGCACTGAATCTTATGTTTTAAGTGCGAGGAACATGATATTTAATAAAGAAAGTAACATAGAAAATGTTAAAAAACGCCCCTTTGGACGTAATTTAAAATCTGAAACATTTATGATTTTTTTTTTTTTTTTTTTTTTTTTTTTTAGTCCAAAGGGATTTGAATCCCGAAGGACTATTAGTTTCGTTTTGGCATTTTGCGTCGGACGGATAAATGTCGGTTCACTTTTCAAACTGTTGCCATAAAATGTTAGAGTCCTGCTTTATATTTGAAGAAATTAAATAATGAAAATCTGCGTAAATGTATGTATATTTCTCGTATTGTGATAAAACAACGGTACATAGAGTCATCGAATTTTGAATAACGTAATCCTCCAACGAATATGAGCATGTGGAAGACCAAATTTGAAATTTGAAATTTGTTTCATGATCGATTTCCTATTTTTTAAAACTTTGACGAATTTTTGATTAACAAACTCAAGGATTTCAAAGCGAGCAATGGCAACGTTGTGCAGAAAAAACATTTTTATATCCAGCGCGTGAGTCTCTGTATCGGAAATTCTAAAGATATGCTCGTTTTAAAACTATTTTGAGATATTGCTGTTGCACTGAATCTTATGTTTGAAGTGCGAGGAACATGATATTTAATAAAGAAAGGTAATATACAAAATGTTAAAAAACGCCCCTTTAGACATAATTTAAAATCTGAAACATTTCAGATTTTTTTTTTTTTTTTAGTCCAAAGGGATTTGAATCCCGAAGGATTATTAGTTTCGTTTTGGCATTTTGCGTCGGACTCTTAAATGTCGCTTCACTTTTCAAACTGTTGCCATAAAATGTTAGAGTCCTGCATTATATTTGAAGAAATTGAATAATGAAAATCTGCGTAAATGTATGTATATTTCTCACATTGTCATAAAATAACGGTACATAGAGTCATCGAATTTTGAATAACGTAATCCTCCGACGAATATGAGCATGTGGAAGACCAAATTTGAAATTTGTTTTATGATCGATTTCCTATTTTTTAAAACTTTGACGAATTTTTGATTAACAAGCTCAAGGATTTCAAAGCGAGCAATGGCAACGTTGTGCAGAAAAAACCTTTTTATCTCCAGCGCGTGAGTCTCTGAATCGTAAATTCTAAAGATATGCTCGTTTTAAAACTATTTTGCGATATTGCTGTTGCACTGAATCTTATGTTTTAAGTGCGAGGAACATGATATTTAATAAAGAAAGTAACATACGAAATGTTAAAAAACGCCCCTTTGGACGTAATTTAAAATCTGAAACATTTCAATTTTTTTTTTTTTTTTTAGTCCAAAGAGATTTGAATCCCGAAGGACTATTAGTTTCGTTTTGGCATTTTGCGTCGGACGGATAAATGTCGGTTCACTTTTCAAACTGTTGCCATAAAATGTTAGAGTTCTGCATTATATTTGAAGAAATTAAATAATGAAAAATCTGCATAAATGTATGTATATTTCTCGTATTGTGATAAAACAACGGTACATAGAGTCATCGAATTTGGATAACGTAATCCTCCAACGAATATGAGCATGTGGAAGTCCAAATTTGAAATTTGAAATTTGTTTCATGATCGATTTCCTATTTTTTAAAACTTTGACGGATTTTTGATTAACAAACTCAAGGATTTCAAAGCGAGCAACGGCAACGTTGTGCAGAAAAAACATTTTTATCTCCAGCGCGTGAGTCTCTGTATCGGAAATTCTAAAGATATGCTCGTTTTAAAACTATTTTGCGATATTGCTGTTGCACTGAATCTTATGTTTTAAGTGCGAGGAACATCATATTTAATAAAGAAAGGTAATATACAAAATGTTAAAAAACGCCCCTTTAGACATAATTTAAAATCTGAAACATTTCAGATTTTTTTTTTTTTTTAGTCCAAAGGGATTTGAATCCCGAAGGATTATTAGTTTCGTTTTGGCATTTTGCGTCGGACGAATAAATGTCGCTTCACTTTTCAAACTGTTGCCATAAAATGTTAGAGTCCTGCATTATATTTGAAGAAATTAAATAATGAAAAATCTGCATAAATGTATGTATATTTCTCGTATTGTGATAAAACAACGGTACATAGAGTCATCGAATTTGGATAACGTAATCCTCCAACGAATATGAGCATGTGGAAGACCAAATTTGAAATTTGAAATTTGTTTTATGATCGATTTCCTATTTTTTAAAATTTTGACGAATTTTTGATTAACAAGCTCAAGGATTTCAAAGCGAGCAATGGCAACGTTGTGCAGAAAAAACATTTTTATCTCCAGCGCGTGAGTCTCTGTATCGGAAATTCTAAAGATATGCTCGTTTTAAAATTATTTTGCGATATTGCTGTTGCACTGGATCTTATGGTTTAAATGCGAGTAACATGATATTTAATAAAGAAAGGTAACACACAAAATGTTAAAAAACGCCCCTTTGGACGAAATTTAAAATCTGAAACATTTATGATTTTTTTTTTTTTTTTTTTTTTTTTTTTTTTTTTTAGTCCAGAGGGATTTGAATCCCGAAGGACTATTAGTTTCGTTTTGGCATTTTGCTTCGGACTCATAAATGTCGGTTCACTTTTCAAGCTGTTGCCATAAAATGTTAGAGTCCTGCATTATATTTGAAGAAATTAAATAATGAAAAATCTGCATAAATGTATGTATATTTCTCACATTGTCATAAAATAACGGTACATAGAATTTTCGAGTTTTGGATGACGTAATCCTCCAACGAATATGAGCATGTGGAACACCAAATTTGAAATTTGTTTTATGATCGATTTCCTATTTTTTAAAACTTTGACGAATTTTTGATTAACAAGCTCAAGGATTTCAAAGCGAGCAATGGCAACGTTGTGCAGAAAAAACATTTTTATCTCCAGCGCGTGAGTCTCTGTATCCGAAATTCTAAAGATATGCTCGTTTTAAAACTATTTTGCGATATTGCTGTTGCACTGAATCTTATGTTTTAAGTGCGAGGAACATGATATTTAATAAAGAAAGGTAATATACAAAATGTTAAAAAACGCCCCTTTAGACATAATTTAAAATCTGAAACATTTCAGATTTTTTTTTTTTTTTTTTTTTTAGTCCAAAGGGATTTGAATCCCGAAGGATTATTAGTTTCGTTTTGGCATTTTGCGTCGGACTCATAAATGTCGGTTCACTTTTCAAGCTGTTGCCATAAAATGTTAGAGTCCTGCATTATATTTGAAGAAATTAAATAATGAAAAATCTGCATAAATGTATGTATATTTCTCGTATTGTGATAAAACAACGGTACATAGAGTCATCGAATTTTGAATAACGTAATCCTCCAACGAATATGAGCCTGTGAAAGACCAAATTTGAAATTTGAAATTTGTTTCATGATCGATTTCCTATTTTTTAAAACTTTGACGAATTTTTGATTAACAAACTCAAGGATTTCAAAGCGAGCAACGGCAACGTTGTGCAGAAAAAACATTTTTATCTCCAGCGCGTGAGTCTCTGTATCGGAAATTCTAAAGATATGCTCGTTTTAAAACTATTTTGCGATATTGCTGTTGCACTGAATCTTATGTTTTAAGTGCGAGGAACATGATATTTAATAAAGAAAGTAACATAGAAAATGTTAAAAAAAACGCCCCTTTGGACGTAATTTAAAATCTGAAACATTTCAGATTTTTTTTTTTTTTTTTTTAGTCCAAAGAGATTCGAATCCCGAAGGACTATTAGTTTCGTTTTGGCATTTTGCGTCGGACGAATAAATGTCGGTTCACTTTTCAAACTGTTGCCATAAAATGTTAGAGTTCTGCATTATATTTGAAGAAATTAAATAATGAAAAATCTGCATAAATGTATGTATATTTCTCGTATTGTGATAAAACAACGGTACATAGAGTCATCGAATTTGGATAACGTAATCCTCCAACGAATATGAGCATGTGGAAGACCAAATTTGAAATTTGAAATTTGTTTTATGATCGATTTCCTATTTTTTAAAATTTTGACGAATTTTTGATGAACAAGCTCAAGGATTTCAAAGCGAGCAATGGCAACGTTGTGCAGAAAAAACATTTTTATCTCCAGCGCGTGAGTCTCTGTATCGGAAATTCTAAACATATGCTCGTTTTAAAATTATTTTGCGATATTGCTGTTGCACTGGATCTTATGGTTTAAATGCGAGTAACATGATATTTAATAAAGAAAGGTAACACACAAAATGTTAAAAAACGCCCCTTTGGACGAAATTTAAAATCTGAAACATTTATGATTTTTTTTTTTTTTTTTTTTTTTTTTTTTTTTTTTTTTTTTAAGTCCAGAGGGATTTGAATCCCGAAGGACTATTAGTTTCGTTTTGGCATTTTGCTTCGGACTCATAAATGTCGGTTCACTTTTCAAGCTGTTGCCATAAAATGTTAGAGTCCTGCATTATATTTGAAGAAATTAAATAATGAAAAATCTGCATAAATGTATGTATATTTCTCGTATTGTGATAAAACAACTGTACATAGAGTCATCGAACTTTGAATAACGTAATCCTCCAACGAATATGAGCATGTGAAAGACCAAATTTGAAATTTGAAATTTGTTTCATGATCGATTTCCTATTTTTTAAAACTTTGACGAATTTTTGATTAACAATCTCAAGGATTTCAACGCGAGCAACGGCAACGTTGTGCAGAAAAAACATTTTTATCTCCAGCGCGTGAGTCTCTGTATCGGAAATTCTAAAGATATGCTCGTTTTAAAACAATTTTGCGATATTGCTGTTGCACTGAATCTTATGTTTTAAGTGCGAGGAACATGATATTTAATAAAGAAAGTAACATAGAAAATGTTAAAAAAAACGCCCCTTTGGACGTAATTTAAAATCTGAAACATTTCAGATTTTTTTTTTTTTTTTTTTTTAGTCCAAAGAGATTCGAATCCCGAAGGACTATTTGTTTCGTTTTGGCATTTTGCGTCGGACGAATAAATGTCGGTTCACTTTTCAAACTGTTGCCATAAAATGTTAGAGTTCTGCATTATATTTGAAGAAATTAAATAATGAAAAATCTGCATAAATGTATGTATATTTCTCGTATTGTGATAAAACAACGGTACATAGAGTCATCGAATTTTGAATAACGTAATCCTCCAACGAATATGAGCATGTGGAAGACCAAATTTGAAATTTGAAATTTGTTTCATGATCGATTTCCTATTTTTTAAAACTTTGACGAATTTTTGATTAACAAACTCAAGGATTTCAAAGCGAGCAATGGCAACGTTGTGCAGGAAAAACATTTTTATCTCCAGCGCGTGAGTCTCTGTATCGGAAATTCTAAAGATATGCTCGTTTTAAAATTATTTTGCGATATTGCTGTTGCACTGGATCTTATGGTTTAAATGCGAGTAACATGATACTTAATAAAGAAAGGTAACACACAAAATGTTAAAAAACGCCCCTTTGGACGTAATTTAAAATCTGAAACATTTATGATTTTTTTTTTTTTTTTTTTTTTTTTTTTTTTTTTTTTTAGTCCAAAGGGATTTGAATCCCGAAGGACTATTAATTTCGATTTGGCATTTTGCGTCGGACGGATAAATGTCGGTTCACTTTTCAAATTGTTGCCATAAATTGTTCGAGTCCTGCATTATATTTGAAGAAATTAAATAATAAATATCTGCGTAAATGTATGTATATTTCTCACATTGTCATAAAATAACGGTACATAGAATCTTCGAGTTTTGAATGACGTAATCCTCCAACGAATATGAGCATGTGGAACACCAAATTTGAAATTTGTTTTATGATCGATTTCCTATTTTTTAAAACTTTGACGAATTTTTGATTAACAAGCTCAAGGATTTCAAAGCGAACAATGGCAACGTTGTGCAGAAAAATCCTTTTTATTTCCAGCGCGTGAGTCTCTGAATCGGAAATTCTAAAGATATGCTCGTTTTAAAACTATTTTGCGATATTGCTGTTGCACTGAATCTTATGTTTTAAGTGCGAGGAACATGATATTTAATAAAGAAAGTAACATACAAAATGTTAAAAAACGCCCCTTTGGACGTAATTTAAAATCTGAAACATTTCAGATTTTTTTTTTTTTTTTAGTCCAAAGATATTTGAATCCCGAAGGACTATTAGTTTCGTTTTGGCATTTAGCGTCGGGCGGATAAATGTCGGTTCACTTTTCAAACTGTTGCCATAAAATGTTAGAGTTTCGCATTATATTTGAAGAAATTAAATAATGAAAAATCTGCATAAATGTATGTATATTTCTCGTATTGTGATAAAACAACGGTACATAGAGTCATCGAATTTTGAATAACGTAATCCTCCAACGAATATGAGCATGTGGAAGACCAAATTTGAAATTTGAAATTTGTTTCATGATCGATTTCCTATTTTTTAAAACTTTGACGAATTTTTGATTAACAAACTCAAGGATTTCAAAGCGAGCAATGGCAACGTTGTGCAGAAAAAACATTTTTATCTCCAGCGCGTGAGTCTCTGTATCGGAAATTCTAAAGATATGCTCGTTTTAAAACTATTTTGCGATATTGCTGTTGCACTGAATCTTATGTTTTAAGTGCGAGGAACATGATATTTAATAAAGAAAGTAACATACAAAATGTTAAAAAACGCCCCTTTGGACGTAATTTAAAATCTGAAACATTTCAGATTTTTTTTTTTTTTTTTTAGTCCAAAGAGATTTGAATCCCGAAGGACTATTAGTTTCGTTTTGGCATTTTGCGTCGGACGGATAAATGTCGGTTCACTTTTCAAACTGTTGCCATAAAATGTTAGAGTTTCGCATTATATTTGAAGAAATTAAATAATGAAAAATCTGCATAAATGTATGTATATTTCTCGTATTGTGATAAAACAACGGTACATAGAGTCATCGAATTTTGAATAACGTAATCCTCCAACGAATATGAGCATGTGGAAGACCAAATTTGAAATTTGAAATTTGTTTCATGATCGATTTCCTATTTTTTAAAACTTTGACGAATTTTTGATTAACAAACTCAAGGATTTCAAAGCGAGCAATGGCAACGTTGTGCAGAAAAAACATTTTTATCTCCAGCGCGTGAGTCTCTGTATCGGAAATTCTAAAGATATGCTCGTTTTAAAACTATTTTGCGATATTGCTGTTGCACTGAATCTTATGTTTTAAGTGCGAGGAACATGATATTTAATAAAGAAAGTAACATACAAAATGTTAAAAAACGCCCCTTTCGACGTAATTTAAAATCTGAAACATTTCAGATTTTTTTTTTTTTTAGTCCAAAGAGATTTGAATCCCGAAGGATTATTAGTTTCGTTTTGGCATTTTGCGTCGGACTCATAAATGTCGGTTCACTTTTCAAGCTGTTGCCATAAAATGTTAGAGTCCTGCATTATATTTGAAGAAATTAAATAATGAAAATCTGCGTAAATGTATGTATATTTCTGACATTGTCATAAAATAACGGTACATAGAGTCATCGAATTTTGAATAACGTAATCCTCCAACGAATATGAGCATGTGGAAGACCAAATTTGAAATTTGTTTTATGATCGATTTCCTATTTTTTAAAACTTTGACGAATTTTTGATTAACAAGCTCAAGGATTTCAAAGCGAGCAATGGCAACGTTGTGCAGAAAAAACATTTTTATATCCAGCGCGTGAGTCTCTGTATCGGAAATTCTAAAGATATGCTCGTTTTAAAATTATTTTGCGATATTGCTGTTGCACTGAATCTTATGTTTTAAGTGCGAGGAACATGATATTTAATAAAGAAAGTAACATACAAAATGTTAAAAAACGCCCCTTTGGACGTAATTTAAAATCTGAAACATTTCAGATTTTTTTTTTTTAGTCCAAAGAGATTTGAATCCCGAAGGACTATTAGTTTCGTTTTGGCATTTTGCGTCGGACTCATAAATGTCGGTTCACTTTTCAAACTGTTGCCATAAAATGTTAGAGTCCTGCTTTATATTTGAAGAAATTAAATAATGAAAATCTGCGTAAATGTATGTATATTTCTCGTATTGTGATAAAACAACGGTACATAGAGTCATCGAATTTTGAATAACGTAATCCTCCAACGAATATGAGCATGTGGAAGACCAAATTTGAAATTTGAAATTTGTTTCATGATCGATTTCCTATTTTTTAAAACTTTGACGAATTTTTGATTAACAAACTCAAGGATTTCAAAGCGAGCAATTGCAACGTTGTGCAGAAAAAACATTTTTATATCCAGCGCGTGAGTCTCTGTATCGGAAATTCTAAAGATATGCTCGTTTTAAAACTATTTTGAGATATTGCTGTTGCACTGAATCTTATGTTTGAAGTGCGAGGAACATGATATTTAATAAAGAAAGGTAATATACAAAATGTTAAAAAACGCCCCTTTAGACATAATTTAAAATCTGAAACATTTCAGATTTTTTTTTTTTTTTTAGTCCAAAGGGATTTGAATCCCGAAGGATTATTAGTTTCGTTTTGGCATTTTGCGTCGGACTCTTAAATGTCGCTTCACTTTTCAAACTGTTGCCATAAAATGTTAGAGTCCTGCATTATATTTGAAGAAATTGAATAATGAAAATCTGCGTAAATGTATGTATATTTCTCACATTGTCATAAAATAACGGTACATAGAGTCATCGAATTTTGAATAACGTAATCCTCCGACGAATATGAGCATGTGGAAGACCAAATTTGAAATTTGTTTTATGATCGATTTCCTATTTTTTAAAACTTTGACGAATTTTTGATTAACAAGCTCAAGGATTTCAAAGCGAGCAATGGCAACGTTGTGCAGAAAAAACCTTTTTATCTCCAGCGCGTGAATATCTGAATCGTAAATTCTAAAGATATGCTCGTTTTAAAACTATTTTGCGATATTGCTGTTGCACTGAATCTTATGTTTTAAGTGCGAGGAACATGATATTTAATAAAGAAAGTAACATACGAAATGTTAAAAAACGCCCCTTTGGACGTAATTTAAAATCTGAAACATTTCAATTTTTTTTTTTTTTTTTAGTCCAAAGAGATTTGAATCCCGAAGGACTATTAGTTTCGTTTTGGCATTTTGCGTCGGACGGATAAATGTCGGTTCACTTTTCAAACTGTTGCCATAAAATGTTAGAGTTCTGCATTATATTTGAAGAAATTAAATAATGAAAAATCTGCATAAATGTATGTATATTTCTCGTATTGTGATAAAACAACGGTACATAGAGTCATCGAATTTGGATAACGTAATCCTCCAACGAATATGAGCATGTGGAAGTCCAAATTTGAAATTTGAAATTTGTTTCATGATCGATTTCCTATTTTTTAAAACTTTGACGGATTTTTGATTAACAAACTCAAGGATTTCAAAGCGAGCAACGGCAACGTTGTGCAGAAAAAACATTTTTATCTCCAGCGCGTGAGTCTCTGTATCGGAAATTCTAAAGATATGCTCGTTTTAAAACTATTTTGCGATATTGCTGTTGCACTGAATCTTATGTTTTAAGTGCGAGGAACATGATATTTAATAAAGAAAGGTAATATACAAAATGTTAAAAAACGCCCCTTTAGACATAATTTAAAATCTGAAACATTTCAGATTTTTTTTTTTTTTTAGTCCAAAGGGATTTGAATCCCGAAGGATTATTAGTTTCGTTTTGGCATTTTGCGTCGGACGAATAAATGTCGCTTCACTTTTCAAACTGTTGCCATAAAATGTTAGAGTCCTGCATTATATTTGAAGAAATTAAATAATGAAAAATCTGCATAAATGTATGTATATTTCTCGTATTGTGATAAAACAACGGTACATAGAGTCATCGAATTTGGATAACGTAATCCTCCAACGAATATGAGCATGTGGAAGACCAAATTTGAAATTTGAAATTTGTTTTATGATCGATTTCCTATTTTTTAAAATTTTGACGAATTTTTGATTAACAAGCTCAAGGATTTCAAAGCGAGCAATGGCAACGTTGTGCAGAAAAAACATTTTTATCTCCAGCGCGTGAGTCTCTGTATCGGAAATTCTAAAGATATGCTCGTTTTAAAATTATTTTGCGATATTGCTGTTGCACTGGATCTTATGGTTTAAATGCGAGTAACATGATATTTAATAAAGAAAGGTAACACACAAAATGTTAAAAAACGCCCCTTTGGACGAAATTTAAAATCTGAAACATTTATGATTTTTTTTTTTTTTTTTTTTTTTTTTTTTTTTTTAGTCCAGAGGGATTTGAATCCCGAAGGACTATTAGTTTCGTTTTGGCATTTTGCTTCGGACTCATAAATGTCGGTTCACTTTTCAAGCTGTTGCCATAAAATGTTAGAGTCCTGCATTATATTTGAAGAAATTAAATAATGAAAAATCTGCATAAATGTATGTATATTTCTCACATTGTCATAAAATAACGGTACATAGAATTTTCGAGTTTTGGATGACGTAATCCTCCAACGAATATGAGCATGTGGAACACCAAATTTGAAATTTGTTTTATGATCGATTTCCTATTTTTTAAAACTTTGACGAATTTTTGATTAACAAGCTCAAGGATTTCAAAGCGAGCAATGGCAACGTTGTGCAGAAAAAACATTTTTATCTCCAGCGCGTGAGTCTCTGTATCCGAAATTCTAAAGATATGCTCGTTTTAAAACTATTTTGCGATATTGCTGTTGCACTGAATCTTATGTTTTAAGTGCGAGGAACATGATATTTAATAAAGAAAGGTAATATACAAAATGTTAAAAAACGCCCCTTTAGACATAATTTAAAATCTGAAACATTTCAGATTTTTTTTTTTTTTTTTTTTAGTCCAAAGGGATTTGAATCCCGAAGGATTATTAGTTTCGTTTTGGCATTTTGCGTCGGACTCATAAATGTCGGTTCACTTTTCAAGCTGTTGCCATAAAATGTTAGAGTCCTGCATTATATTTGAAGAAATTAAATAATGAAAAATCTGCATAAATGTATGTATATTTCTCGTATTGTGATAAAACAACTGTACATAGAGTCATCGAACTTTGAATAACGTAATCCTCCAACGAATATGAGCATGTGAAAGACCAAATTTGAAATTTGAAATTTGTTTCATGATCGATTTCCTATTTTTTAAAACTTTGACGAATTTTTGATTAACAATCTCAAGGATTTCAACGCGAGCAACGGCAACGTTGTGCAGAAAAAACATTTTTATATCCAGCGCGTGAGTCTCTGTATCGGAAATTCTAAAGATATGCTCGTTTTAAAATTATTTTGCGATATTGCTGTTGCACTGAATCTTATGTTTTAAGTGCGAGGAACATGATATTTAATAAAGAAAGTAACATACAAAATGTTAAAAAACGCCCCTTTGGACGTAATTTAAAATCTGAAACATTTCAGACTTTTTTTTTTAGTCCAAAGAGATTTGAATCCCGAAGGACTATTAGTTTCGTTTTGGCATTTTGCGTCGGACTCATAAATGTCGGTTCACTTTTCAAACTGTTGCCATAAAATGTTAGAGTCCTGCTTTATATTTGAAGAAATTAAATAATGAAAATCTGCGTAAATGTATGTATATTTCTCGTATTGTGATAAAACAACGGTACATAGAGTCATCGAATTTTGAATAACGTAATCCTCCAACGAATATGAGCATGTGGAAGACCAAATTTGAAATTTGAAATTTGTTTCATGATCGATTTCCTATTTTTTAAAACTTTGACGAATTTTTGATTAACAAACTCAAGGATTTCAAAGCGAGCAATTGCAACGTTGTGCAGAAAAAACATTTTTATATCCAGCGCGTGAGTCTCTGTATCGGAAATTCTAAAGATATGCTCGTTTTAAAACTATTTTGAGATATTGCTGTTGCACTGAATCTTATGTTTGAAGTGCGAGGAACATGATATTTAATAAAGAAAGGTAATATACAAAATGTTAAAAAACGCCCCTTTAGACATAATTTAAAATCTGAAACATTTCAGATTTTTTTTTTTTTTTTAGTCCAAAGGGATTTGAATCCCGAAGGATTATTAGTTTCGTTTTGGCATTTTGCGTCGGACTCTTAAATGTCGCTTCACTTTTCAAACTGTTGCCATAAAATGTTAGAGTCCTGCATTATATTTGAAGAAATTGAATAATGAAAATCTGCGTAAATGTATGTATATTTCTCACATTGTCATAAAATAACGGTACATAGAGTCATCGAATTTTGAATAACGTAATCCTCCGACGAATATGAGCATGTGGAAGACCAAATTTGAAATTTGTTTTATGATCGATTTCCTATTTTTTAAAACTTTGACGAATTTTTGATTAACAAGCTCAAGGATTTCAAAGCGAGCAATGGCAACGTTGTGCAGAAAAAACCTTTTTATCTCCAGCGCGTGAATATCTGAATCGTAAATTCTAAAGATATGCTCGTTTTAAAACTATTTTGCGATATTGCTGTTGCACTGAATCTTATGTTTTAAGTGCGAGGAACATGATATTTAATAAAGAAAGTAACATACGAAATGTTAAAAAACGCCCCTTTGGACGTAATTTAAAATCTGAAACATTTCAATTTTTTTTTTTTTTTTTAGTCCAAAGAGATTTGAATCCCGAAGGACTATTAGTTTCGTTTTGGCATTTTGCGTCGGACGGATAAATGTCGGTTCACTTTTCAAACTGTTGCCATAAAATGTTAGAGTTCTGCATTATATTTGAAGAAATTAAATAATGAAAAATCTGCATAAATGTATGTATATTTCTCGTATTGTGATAAAACAACGGTACATAGAGTCATCGAATTTGGATAACGTAATCCTCCAACGAATATGAGCATGTGGAAGTCCAAATTTGAAATTTGAAATTTGTTTCATGATCGATTTCCTATTTTTTAAAACTTTGACGGATTTTTGATTAACAAACTCAAGGATTTCAAAGCGAGCAACGGCAACGTTGTGCAGAAAAAACATTTTTATCTCCAGCGCGTGAGTCTCTGTATCGGAAATTCTAAAGATATGCTCGTTTTAAAACTATTTTGCGATATTGCTGTTGCACTGAATCTTATGTTTTAAGTGCGAGGAACATGATATTTAATAAAGAAAGGTAATATACAAAATGTTAAAAAACGCCCCTTTAGACATAATTTAAAATCTGAAACATTTCAGATTTTTTTTTTTTTTTAGTCCAAAGGGATTTGAATCCCGAAGGATTATTAGTTTCGTTTTGGCATTTTGCGTCGGACGAATAAATGTCGCTTCACTTTTCAAACTGTTGCCATAAAATGTTAGAGTCCTGCATTATATTTGAAGAAATTAAATAATGAAAAATCTGCATAAATGTATGTATATTTCTCGTATTGTGATAAAACAACGGTACATAGAGTCATCGAATTTGGATAACGTAATCCTCCAACGAATATGAGCATGTGGAAGACCAAATTTGAAATTTGAAATTTGTTTTATGATCGATTTCCTATTTTTTAAAATTTTGACGAATTTTTGATTAACAAGCTCAAGGATTTCAAAGCGAGCAATGGCAACGTTGTGCAGAAAAAACATTTTTATCTCCAGCGCGTGAGTCTCTGTATCGGAAATTCTAAAGATATGCTCGTTTTAAAATTATTTTGCGATATTGCTGTTGCACTGGATCTTATGGTTTAAATGCGAGTAACATGATATTTAATAAAGAAAGGTAACACACAAAATGTTAAAAAACGCCCCTTTGGACGAAATTTAAAATCTGAAACATTTATGATTTTTTTTTTTTTTTTTTTTTTTTTTTTTTTAGTCCAGAGGGATTTGAATCCCGAAGGACTATTAGTTTCGTTTTGGCATTTTGCTTCGGACTCATAAATGTCGGTTCACTTTTCAAGCTGTTGCCATAAAATGTTAGAGTCCTGCATTATATTTGAAGAAATTAAATAATGAAAAATCTGCATAAATGTATGTATATTTCTCACATTGTCATAAAATAACGGTACATAGAATTTTCGAGTTTTGGATGACGTAATCCTCCAACGAATATGAGCATGTGGAACACCAAATTTGAAATTTGTTTTATGATCGATTTCCTATTTTTTAAAACTTTGACGAATTTTTGATTAACAAGCTCAAGGATTTCAAAGCGAGCAATGGCAACGTTGTGCAGAAAAAACATTTTTATCTCCAGCGCGTGAGTCTCTGTATCCGAAATTCTAAAGATATGCTCGTTTTAAAACTATTTTGCGATATTGCTGTTGCACTGAATCTTATGTTTTAAGTGCGAGGAACATGATATTTAATAAAGAAAGGTAATATACAAAATGTTAAAAAACGCCCCTTTAGACATAATTTAAAATCTGAAACATTTCAGATTTTTTTTTTTTTTTTTTTTAGTCCAAAGGGATTTGAATCCCGAAGGATTATTAGTTTCGTTTTGGCATTTTGCGTCGGACTCATAAATGTCGGTTCACTTTTCAAGCTGTTGCCATAAAATGTTAGAGTCCTGCATTATATTTGAAGAAATTAAATAATGAAAAATCTGCATAAATGTATGTATATTTCTCGTATTGTGATAAAACAACTGTACATAGAGTCATCGAACTTTGAATAACGTAATCCTCCAACGAATATGAGCATGTGAAAGACCAAATTTGAAATTTGAAATTTGTTTCATGATCGATTTCCTATTTTTTAAAACTTTGACGAATTTTTGATTAACAATCTCAAGGATTTCAACGCGAGCAACGGCAACGTTGTGCAGAAAAAACATTTTTATCTCCAGCGCGTGAGTCTCTGTATCGGAAATTCTAAAGATATGCTCGTTTTAAAACAATTTTGCGATATTGCTGTTGCACTGAATCTTATGTTTTAAGTGCGAGGAACATGATATTTAATAAAGAAAGTAACATAGAAAATGTTAAAAAAAACGCCCCTTTGGACGTAATTTAAAATCTGAAACATTTCAGATTTTTTTTTTTTAGTCCAAAGAGATTTGAATCCCGAAGGACTATTTGTTTCGTTTTGGCATTTTGCGTCGGACGAATAAATGTCGGTTCACTTTTCAAACTGTTGCCATAAAATGTTAGAGTTCTGCATTATATTTGAAGAAATTAAATAATGAAAAATCTGCATAAATGTATGTATATTTCTCGTATTGTGATAAAACAACGGTACATAGAGTCATCGAATTTTGAATAACGTAATCCTCCAACGAATATGAGCATGTGGAAGACCAAATTTGAAATTTGAAATTTGTTTCATGATCGATTTCCTATTTTTTAAAACTTTGACGAATTTTTGATTAACAAACTCAAGGATTTCAAAGCGAGCAATGGCAACGTTGTGCAGGAAAAACATTTTTATCTCCAGCGCGTGAGTCTCTGTATCGGAAATTCTAAAGATATGCTCGTTTTAAAATTATTTTGCGATATTGCTGTTGCACTGGATCTTATGGTTTAAATGCGAGTAACATGATACTTAATAAAGAAAGGTAACACACAAAATGTTAAAAAACGCCCCTTTGGACGTAATTTAAAATCTGAAACATTTATGATTTTTTTTTTTTTTTTTTTTTTTTTTTTTTTTTTTTTTTTTTTAGTCCAAAGGGATTTGAATCCCGAAGGACTATTAATTTCGATTTGGCATTTTGCGTCGGACGGATAAATGTCGGTTCACTTTTCAAATTGTTGCCATAAATTGTTCGAGTCCTGCATTATATTTGAAGAAATTAAATAATAAATATCTGCGTAAATGTATGTATATTTCTCACATTGTCATAAAATAACGGTACATAGAATCTTCGAGTTTTGAATGACGTAATCCTCCAACGAATATGAGCATGTGGAACACCAAATTTGAAATTTGTTTTATGATCGATTTCCTATTTTTTAAAACTTTGACGAATTTTTGATTAACAAGCTCAAGGATTTCAAAGCGAACAATGGCAACGTTGTGCAGAAAAATCCTTTTTATTTCCAGCGCGTGAGTCTCTGAATCGGAAATTCTAAAGATATGCTCGTTTTAAAACTATTTTGCGATATTGCTGTTGCACTGAATCTTATGTTTTAAGTGCGAGGAACATGATATTTAATAAAGAAAGTAACATACAAAATGTTAAAAAACGCCCCTTTGGACGTAATTTAAAATCTGAAACATTTCAGATTTTTTTTTTTTTTTTAGTCCAAAGATATTTGAATCCCGAAGGACTATTAGTTTCGTTTTGGCATTTAGCGTCGGGCGGATAAATGTCGGTTCACTTTTCAAACTGTTGCCATAAAATGTTAGAGTTTCGCATTATATTTGAAGAAATTAAATAATGAAAAATCTGCATAAATGTATGTATATTTCTCGTATTGTGATAAAACAACGGTACATAGAGTCATCGAATTTTGAATAACGTAATCCTCCAACGAATATGAGCATGTGGAAGACCAAATTTGAAATTTGAAATTTGTTTCATGATCGATTTCCTATTTTTTAAAACTTTGACGAATTTTTGATTAACAAACTCAAGGATTTCAAAGCGAGCAATGGCAACGTTGTGCAGAAAAAACATTTTTATCTCCAGCGCGTGAGTCTCTGTATCGGAAATTCTAAAGATATGCTCGTTTTAAAACTATTTTGCGATATTGCTGTTGCACTGAATCTTATGTTTTAAGTGCGAGGAACATGATATTTAATAAAGAAAGTAACATACAAAATGTTAAAAAACGCCCCTTTGGACGTAATTTAAAATCTGAAACATTTCAGATTTTTTTTTTTTTTTTTTAGTCCAAAGAGATTTGAATCCCGAAGGACTATTAGTTTCGTTTTGGCATTTTGCGTCGGACGGATAAATGTCGGTTCACTTTTCAAACTGTTGCCATAAAATGTTAGAGTTTCGCATTATATTTGAAGAAATTAAATAATGAAAAATCTGCATAAATGTATGTATATTTCTCGTATTGTGATAAAACAACGGTACATAGAGTCATTGAATTTTGAATAACGTAATCCTCCAACGAATATGAGCATGTGGAAGACCAAATTTGAAATTTGAAATTTGTTTCATGATCGATTTCCTATTTTTTAAAACTTTGACGAATTTTTGATTAACAAACTCAAGGATTTCAAAGCGAGCAATGGCAACGTTGTGCAGAAAAAACATTTTTATCTCCAGCGCGTGAGTCTCTGTATCGGAAATTCTAAAGATATGCTCGTTTTAAAACTATTTTGCGATATTGCTGTTGCTCTGAATCTTATGTTTTAAGTGCGAGGAACATGATATTTAATAAAGAAAGTAACATACAAAATGTTAAAAAACGCCCCTTTCGACGTAATTTAAAATCTGAAACATTTCAGATTTTTTTTTTTTTTTAGTCCAAAGAGATTTGAATCCCGAAGGATTATTAGTTTCGTTTTGGCATTTTGCGTCGGACTCATAAATGTCGGTTCACTTTTCAAGCTGTTGCCATAAAATGTTAGAGTCCTGCATTATATTTGAAGAAATTAAATAATGAATATCTGCGTAAATGTATGTATATTTCTCACATTGTCATAAAATAACGGTACATAGAGTCATCGAATTTTGAATAACGTAATCCTCCAACGAATATGAGCATGTGGAAGACCAAATTTGAAATTTGTTTTATGATCGATTTCCTATTTTTTAAAACTTTGACGAATTTTTGATTAACAAGCTCAAGGATTTCAAAGCGAGCAATGGCAACGTTGTGCAGAAAAAACATTTTTATATCCAGCGCGTGAGTCTCTGTATCGGAAATTCTAAAGATATGCTCGTTTTAAAATTATTTTGCGATATTGCTGTTGCACTGAATCTTATGTTTTAAGTGCGAGGAACATGATATTTAATAAAGAAAGTAACATACAAAATGTTAAAAAACGCCCCTTTGGACGTAATTTAAAATCTGAAACATTTCAGATTTTTTTTTTTTAGTCCAAAGAGATTTGAATCCCGAAGGACTATTAGTTTCGTTTTGGCATTTTGCGTCGGACTCATAAATGTCGGTTCACTTTTCAAACTGTTGCCATAAAATGTTAGAGTCCTGCTTTATATTTGAAGAAATTAAATAATGAAAATCCGCGTAAATGTATGTATATTTCTCGTATTGTGATAAAACAACGGTACATAGAGTCATCGAATTTTGAATAACGTAATCCTCCAACGAATATGAGCATGTGGAAGACCAAATTTGAAATTTGAAATTTGTTTCATGATCGATTTCCTATTTTTTAAAACTTTGACGAATTTTTGATTAACAAACTCAAGGATTTCAAAGCGAGCAATTGCAACGTTGTGCAGAAAAAACATTTTTATATCCAGCGCGTGAGTCTCTGTATCGGAAATTCTAAAGATATGCTCGTTTTAAAACTATTTTGAGATATTGCTGTTGCACTGAATCTTATGTTTGAAGTGCGAGGAACATGATATTTAATAAAGAAAGGTAATATACAAAATGTTAAAAAACGCCCCTTTAGACATAATTTAAAATCTGAAACATTTCAGATTTTTTTTTTTTTTTTAGTCCAAAGGGATTTGAATCCCGAAGGATTATTAGTTTCGTTTTGGCATTTTGCGTCGGACTCTTAAATGTCGCTTCACTTTTCAAACTGTTGCCATAAAATGTTAGAGTCCTGCATTATATTTGAAGAAATTGAATAATGAAAATCTGCGTAAATGTATGTATATTTCTCACATTGTCATAAAATAACGGTACATAGAGTCATCGAATTTTGAATAACGTAATCCTCCGACGAATATGAGCATGTGGAAGACCAAATTTGAAATTTGTTTTACGATCGATTTCCTATTTTTTAAAACTTTGACGAATTTTTGATTAACAAGCTCAAGGATTTCAAAGCGAGCAATGGCAACGTTGTGCAGAAAAAACCTTTTTATCTCCAGCGCGTGAGTCTCTGAATCGTAAATTCTAAAGATATGCTCGTTTTAAAACTATTTTGCGATATTGCTGTTGCACTGAATCTTATGTTTTAAGTGCGAGGAACATGATATTTAATAAAGAAAGTAACATACGAAATGTTAAAAAACGCCCCTTTGGACGTAATTTAAAATCTGAAACATTTGAATTTTTTTTTTTTTTTTTAGTCCAAAGAGATTTGAATCCCGAAGGACTATTAGTTTCGTTTTGGCATTTTGCGTCGGACGGATAAATGTCGGTTCACTTTTCAAACTGTTGCCATAAAATGTTAGAGTTCTGCATTATATTTGAAGAAATTAAATAATGAAAAATCTGCATAAATGTATGTATATTTCTCGTATTGTGATAAAACAACGGTACATAGAGTCATCGAATTTGGATAACGTAATCCTCCAACGAATATGAGCATGTGGAAGTCCAAATTTGAAATTTGAAATTTGTTTCATGATCGATTTCCTATTTTTTAAAACTTTGACGGATTTTTGATTAACAAACTCAAGGATTTCAAAGCGAGCAACGGCAACGTTGTGCAGAAAAAACATTTTTATCTCCAGCGCGTGAGTCTCTGTATCGGAAATTCTAAAGATATGCTCGTTTTAAAACTATTTTGCGATATTGCTGTTGCACTGAATCTTATGTTTTAAGTGCGAGGAACATGATATTTAATAAAGAAAGGTAATATACAAAATGTTAAAAAACGCCCCTTTGGACGAAATTTAAAATCTGAAACATTTATGATTTTTTTTTTTTTTTTTTTTTTTTTTTTTTTTTTTTTTTTTAGTCCAGAGGGATTTGAATCCCGAAGGACTATTAGTTTCGTTTTGGCATTTTGCTTCGGACTCATAAATGTCGGTTCACTTTTCAAGCTGTTGCCATAAAATGTTAGAGTCCTGCATTATATTTGAAGAAATTAAATAATGAAAAATCTGCATAAATGTATGTATATTTCTCACATTGTCATAAAATAACGGTACATAGAATTTTCGAGTTTTGGATGACGTAATCCTCCAACGAATATGAGCATGTGGAACACCAAATTTGAAATTTGTTTTATGATCGATTTCCTATTTTTTAAAACTTTGACGAATTTTTGATTAACAAGCTCAAGGATTTCAAAGCGAGCAATGGCAACGTTGTGCAGAAAAAACATTTTTATCTCCAGCGCGTGAGTCTCTGTATCCGAAATTCTAAAGATATGCTCGTTTTAAAACTATTTTGCGATATTGCTGTTGCACTGAATCTTATGTTTTAAGTGCGAGGAACATGATATTTAATAAAGAAAGGTAATATACAAAATGTTAAAAAACGCCCCTTTAGACATAATTTAAAATCTGAAACATTTCAGATTTTTTTTTTTTTTTTTTTTAGTCCAAAGGGATTTGAATCCCGAAGGATTATTAGTTTCGTTTTGGCATTTTGCGTCGGACTCATAAATGTCGGTTCACTTTTCAAGCTGTTGCCATAAAATGTTAGAGTCCTGCATTATATTTGAAGAAATTAAATAATGAAAAATCTGCATAAATGTATGTATATTTCTCGTATTGTGATAAAACAACGGTACATAGAGTCATCGAATTTTGAATAACGTAATCCTCCAACGAATATGAGCCTGTGAAAGACCAAATTTGAAATTTGAAATTTGTTTCATGATCGATTTCCTATTTTTTAAAACTTTGACGAATTTTTGATTAACAAACTCAAGGATTTCAAAGCGAGCAACGGCAACGTTGTGCAGAAAAAACATTTTTATCTCCAGCGCGTGAGTCTCTGTATCGGAAATTCTAAAGATATGCTCGTTTTAAAACTATTTTGCGATATTGCTGTTGCACTGAATCTTATGTTTTAAGTGCGAGGAACATGATATTTAATAAAGAAAGTAACATAGAAAATGTTAAAAAAAACGCCCCTTTGGACGTAATTTAAAATCTGAAACATTTCAGATTTTTTTTTTTTTTTTTTTAGTCCAAAGAGATTCGAATCCCGAAGGACTATTAGTTTCGTTTTGGCATTTTGCGTCGGACGAATAAATGTCGGTTCACTTTTCAAACTGTTGCCATAAAATGTTAGAGTTCTGCATTATATTTGAAGAAATTAAATAATGAAAAATCTGCATAAATGTATGTATATTTCTCGTATTGTGATAAAACAACGGTACATAGAGTCATCGAATTTGGATAACGTAATCCTCCAACGAATATGAGCATGTGGAAGACCAAATTTGAAATTTGAAATTTGTTTTATGATCGATTTCCTATTTTTTAAAATTTTGACGAATTTTTGATGAACAAGCTCAAGGATTTCAAAGCGAGCAATGGCAACGTTGTGCAGAAAAAACATCTTTATCTCCAGCGCGTGAGTCTCTGTATCGGAAATTCTAAAGATATGCTCGTTTTAAAATTATTTTGCGATATTGCTGTTGCACTGGATCTTATGGTTTAAATGCGAGTAACATGATATTTAATAAAGAAAGGTAACACACAAAATGTTAAAAAACGCCCCTTTGGACGAAATTTAAAATCTGAAACATTTATGATTTTTTTTTTTTTTTTTTTTTTTTTTTTTTTTTTTTTTTTTTAGTCCAGAGGGATTTGAATCCCGAAGGACTATTAGTTTCGTTTTGGCATTTTGCTTCGGACTCATAAATGTCGGTTCACTTTTCAAGCTGTTGCCATAAAATGTTAGAGTCCTGCATTATATTTGAAGAAATTAAATAATGAAAAATCTGCATAAATGTATGTATATTTCTCGTATTGTGATAAAACAACGGTACATAGAGTCATCGAACTTTGAATAACGTAATCCTCCAACGAATATGAGCATGTGAAAGACCAAATTTGAAATTTGAAATTTGTTTCATGATCGATTTCCTATTTTTTAAAACTTTGACGAATTTTTGATTAACAATCTCAAGGATTTCAACGCGAGCAACGGCAACGTTGTGCAGAAAAAACATTTTTATCTCCAGCGCGTGAGTCTCTGTATCGGAAATTCTAAAGATATGCTCGTTTTAAAACAATTTTGCGATATTGCTGTTGCACTGAATCTTATGTTTTAAGTGCGAGGAACATGATATTTAATAAAGAAAGTAACATAGAAAATGTTAAAAAAAACGCCCCTTTGGACGTAATTTAAAATCTGAAACATTTCAGATTTTTTTTTTTTTTTTTTTTTAGTCCAAAGAGATTCGAATCCCGAAGGACTATTTGTTTCGTTTTGGCATTTTGCGTCGGACGAATAAATGTCGGTTCACTTTTCAAACTGTTGCCATAAAATGTTAGAGTTCTGCATTATATTTGAAGAAATTAAATAATGAAAAATCTGCATAAATGTATGTATATTTCTCGTATTGCGATAAAACAACGGTACATAGAGTCATCGAATTTTGAATAACGTAATCCTCCAACGAATATGAGCATGTGGAAGACCAAATTTGAAATTTGAAATTTGTTTCATGATCGATTTCCTATTTTTTAAAACTTTGACGAATTTTTGATTAACAAACTCAAGGATTTCAAAGCGAGCAATGGCAACGTTGTGCAGGAAAAACATTTTTATCTCCAGCGCGTGAGTCTCTGTATCGGAAATTCTAAAGATATGCTCGTTTTAAAATTATTTTGCGATATTGCTGTTGCACTGGATCTTATGGTTTAAATGCGAGTAACATGATATTTAATAAAGAAAGGTAACACACAAAATGTTAAAAAACGCCCCTTTGGACGAAATTTAAAATCTGAAACATTTATGATTTTTTTTTTTTTTTTTTTTTTTTTTTTTTTTAGTCCAGAGGGATTTGAATCCCGAAGGACTATTAGTTTCGTTTTGGCATTTTGCTTCGGACTCATAAATGTCGGTTCACTTTTCAAGCTGTTGCCATAAAATGTTAGAGTCCTGCATTATATTTGAAGAAATTAAATAATGAAAAATCTGCATAAATGTATGTATATTTCTCACATTGTCATAAAATAACGGTACATAGAATTTTCGAGTTTTGGATGACGTAATCCTCCAACGAATATGAGCATGTGGAACACCAAATTTGAAATTTGTTTTATGATCGATTTCCTATTTTTTAAAACTTTGACGAATTTTTGATTAACAAGCTCAAGGATTTCAAAGCGAGCAATGGCAACGTTGTGCAGAAAAAACATTTTTATCTCCAGCGCGTGAGTCTCTGTATCCGAAATTCTAAAGATATGCTCGTTTTAAAACTATTTTGCGATATTGCTGTTGCACTGAATCTTATGTTTTAAGTGCGAGGAACATGATATTTAATAAAGAAAGGTAATATACAAAATGTTAAAAAACGCCCCTTTAGACATAATTTAAAATCTGAAACATTTCAGATTTTTTTTTTTTTTTTTTTTAGTCCAAAGGGATTTGAATCCCGAAGGATTATTAGTTTCGTTTTGGCATTTTGCGTCGGACTCATAAATGTCGGTTCACTTTTCAAGCTGTTGCCATAAAATGTTAGAGTCCTGCATTATATTTGAAGAAATTAAATAATGAAAAATCTGCATAAATGTATGTATATTTCTCGTATTGTGATAAAACAACTGTACATAGAGTCATCGAACTTTGAATAACGTAATCCTCCAACGAATATGAGCATGTGAAAGACCAAATTTGAAATTTGAAATTTGTTTCATGATCGATTTCCTATTTTTTAAAACTTTGACGAATTTTTGATTAACAATCTCAAGGATTTCAACGCGAGCAACGGCAACGTTGTGCAGAAAAAACATTTTTATCTCCAGCGCGTGAGTCTCTGTATCGGAAATTCTAAAGATATGCTCGTTTTAAAACAATTTTGCGATATTGCTGTTGCACTGAATCTTATGTTTTAAGTGCGAGGAACATGATATTTAATAAAGAAAGTAACATAGAAAATGTTAAAAAAAACGCCCCTTTGGACGTAATTTAAAATCTGAAACATTTCAGATTTTTTTTTTTTGTCCAAAGAGATTTGAATCCCGAAGGACTATTTGTTTCGTTTTGGCATTTTGCGTCGGACGAATAAATGTCGGTTCACTTTTCAAACTGTTGCCATAAAATGTTAGAGTTCTGCATT
The DNA here is from genome assembly GCF_044657685.1 of Stegodyphus dumicola. Lineage (NCBI taxonomy): Eukaryota > Metazoa > Arthropoda > Arachnida > Araneae > Eresidae > Stegodyphus > Stegodyphus dumicola. The sequence goes on along the minus strand of NC_140772.1, from coordinate 9,392,735 downwards.
ATATTTGAAGAAATTAAATAATGAAAAATCTGCATAAATGTATGTATATTTCTCGTATTGTGATAAAACAACGGTACATAGAGTCATCGAATTTTGAATAACGTAATCCTCCAACGAATATGAGCATGTGGAAGACCAAATTTGAAATTTGAAATTTGTTTCATGATCGATTTCCTATTTTTTAAAACTTTGACGAATTTTTGATTAACAAACTCAAGGATTTCAAAGCGAGCAATGGCAACGTTGTGCAGGAAAAACATTTTTATCTCCAGCGCGTGAGTCTCTGTATCGGAAATTCTAAAGATATGCTCGTTTTAAAATTATTTTGCGATATTGCTGTTGCACTGGATCTTATGGTTTAAATGCGAGTAACATGATACTTAATAAAGAAAGGTAACACACAAAATGTTAAAAAACGCCCCTTTGGACGTAATTTAAAATCTGAAACATTTATGATTTTTTTTTTTTTTTTTTTTTTTTTTTTTTTTTTTTTTTTAGTCCAAAGGGATTTGAATCCCGAAGGACTATTAATTTCGATTTGGCATTTTGCGTCGGACGGATAAATGTCGGTTCACTTTTCAAATTGTTGCCATAAATTGTTCGAGTCCTGCATTATATTTGAAGAAATTAAATAATAAATATCTGCGTAAATGTATGTATATTTCTCACATTGTCATAAAATAACGGTACATAGAATCTTCGAGTTTTGAATGACGTAATCCTCCAACGAATATGAGCATGTGGAACACCAAATTTGAAATTTGTTTTATGATCGATTTCCTATTTTTTAAAACTTTGACGAATTTTTGATTAACAAGCTCAAGGATTTCAAAGCGAACAATGGCAACGTTGTGCAGAAAAATCCTTTTTATTTCCAGCGCGTGAGTCTCTGAATCGGAAATTCTAAAGATATGCTCGTTTTAAAACTATTTTGCGATATTGCTGTTGCACTGAATCTTATGTTTTAAGTGCGAGGAACATGATATTTAATAAAGAAAGTAACATACAAAATGTTAAAAAACGCCCCTTTGGACGTAATTTAAAATCTGAAACATTTCAGATTTTTTTTTTTTTTTTAGTCCAAAGATATTTGAATCCCGAAGGACTATTAGTTTCGTTTTGGCATTTAGCGTCGGGCGGATAAATGTCGGTTCACTTTTCAAACTGTTGCCATAAAATGTTAGAGTTTCGCATTATATTTGAAGAAATTAAATAATGAAAAATCTGCATAAATGTATGTATATTTCTCGTATTGTGATAAAACAACGGTACATAGAGTCATCGAATTTTGAATAACGTAATCCTCCAACGAATATGAGCATGTGGAAGACCAAATTTGAAATTTGAAATTTGTTTCATGATCGATTTCCTATTTTTTAAAACTTTGACGAATTTTTGATTAACAAACTCAAGGATTTCAAAGCGAGCAATGGCAACGTTGTGCAGAAAAAACATTTTTATCTCCAGCGCGTGAGTCTCTGTATCGGAAATTCTAAAGATATGCTCGTTTTAAAACTATTTTGCGATATTGCTGTTGCACTGAATCTTATGTTTTAAGTGCGAGGAACATGATATTTAATAAAGAAAGTAACATACAAAATGTTAAAAAACGCCCCTTTGGACGTAATTTAAAATCTGAAACATTTCAGATTTTTTTTTTTTTTTTTTAGTCCAAAGAGATTTGAATCCCGAAGGACTATTAGTTTCGTTTTGGCATTTTGCGTCGGACGGATAAATGTCGGTTCACTTTTCAAACTGTTGCCATAAAATGTTAGAGTTTCGCATTATATTTGAAGAAATTAAATAATGAAAAATCTGCATAAATGTATGTATATTTCTCGTATTGTGATAAAACAACGGTACATAGAGTCATCGAATTTTGAATAACGTAATCCTCCAACGAATATGAGCATGTGGAAGACCAAATTTGAAATTTGAAATTTGTTTCATGATCGATTTCCTATTTTTTAAAACTTTGACGAATTTTTGATTAACAAACTCAAGGATTTCAAAGCGAGCAATGGCAACGTTGTGCAGAAAAAACATTTTTATCTCCAGCGCGTGAGTCTCTGTATCGGAAATTCTAAAGATATGCTCGTTTTAAAACTATTTTGCGATATTGCTGTTGCACTGAATCTTATGTTTTAAGTGCGAGGAACATGATATTTAATAAAGAAAGTAACATACAAAATGTTAAAAAACGCCCCTTTCGACGTAATTTAAAATCTGAAACATTTCAGATTTTTTTTTTTTTTAGTCCAAAGAGATTTGAATCCCGAAGGATTATTAGTTTCGTTTTGGCATTTTGCGTCGGACTCATAAATGTCGGTTCACTTTTCAAGCTGTTGCCATAAAATGTTAGAGTCCTGCATTATATTTGAAGAAATTAAATAATGAAAATCTGCGTAAATGTATGTATATTTCTCACATTGTCATAAAATAACGGTACATAGAGTCATCGAATTTTGAATAACGTAATCCTCCAACGAATATGAGCATGTGGAAGACCAAATTTGAAATTTGTTTTATGATCGATTTCCTATTTTTTAAAACTTTGACGAATTTTTGATTAACAAGCTCAAGGATTTCAAAGCGAGCAATGGCAACGTTGTGCAGAAAAAACATTTTTATATCCAGCGCGTGAGTCTCTGTATCGGAAATTCTAAAGATATGCTCGTTTTAAAATTATTTTGCGATATTGCTGTTGCACTGAATCTTATGTTTTAAGTGCGAGGAACATGATATTTAATAAAGAAAGTAACATACAAAATGTTAAAAAACGCCCCTTTGGACGTAATTTAAAATCTGAAACATTTCAGATTTTTTTTTTTTAGTCCAAAGAGATTTGAATCCCGAAGGACTATTAGTTTCGTTTTGGCATTTTGCGTCGGACTCATAAATGTCGGTTCACTTTTCAAACTGTTGCCATAAAATGTTAGAGTCCTGCTTTATATTTGAAGAAATTAAATAATGAAAATCTGCGTAAATGTATGTATATTTCTCGTATTGTGATAAAACAACGGTACATAGAGTCATCGAATTTTGAATAACGTAATCCTCCAACGAATATGAGCATGTGGAAGACCAAATTTGAAATTTGAAATTTGTTTCATGATCGATTTCCTATTTTTTAAAACTTTGACGAATTTTTGATTAACAAACTCAAGGATTTCAAAGCGAGCAATTGCAACGTTGTGCAGAAAAAACATTTTTATATCCAGCGCGTGAGTCTCTGTATCGGAAATTCTAAAGATATGCTCGTTTTAAAACTATTTTGAGATATTGCTGTTGCACTGAATCTTATGTTTGAAGTGCGAGGAACATGATATTTAATAAAGAAAGGTAATATACAAAATGTTAAAAAACGCCCCTTTAGACATAATTTAAAATCTGAAACATTTCAGATTTTTTTTTTTTTTTTAGTCCAAAGGGATTTGAATCCCGAAGGATTATTAGTTTCGTTTTGGCATTTTGCGTCGGACTCTTAAATGTCGCTTCACTTTTCAAACTGTTGCCATAAAATGTTAGAGTCCTGCATTATATTTGAAGAAATTGAATAATGAAAATCTGCGTAAATGTATGTATATTTCTCACATTGTCATAAAATAACGGTACATAGAGTCATCGAATTTTGAATAACGTAATCCTCCGACGAATATGAGCATGTGGAAGACCAAATTTGAAATTTGTTTTATGATCGATTTCCTATTTTTTAAAACTTTGACGAATTTTTGATTAACAAGCTCAAGGATTTCAAAGCGAGCAATGGCAACGTTGTGCAGAAAAAACCTTTTTATCTCCAGCGCGTGAGTCTCTGAATCGTAAATTCTAAAGATATGCTCGTTTTAAAACTATTTTGCGATATTGCTGTTGCACTGAATCTTATGTTTTAAGTGCGAGGAACATGATATTTAATAAAGAAAGTAACATACGAAATGTTAAAAAACGCCCCTTTGGACGTAATTTAAAATCTGAAACATTTCAATTTTTTTTTTTTTTTTTAGTCCAAAGAGATTTGAATCCCGAAGGACTATTAGTTTCGTTTTGGCATTTTGCGTCGGACGGATAAATGTCGGTTCACTTTTCAAACTGTTGCCATAAAATGTTAGAGTTCTGCATTATATTTGAAGAAATTAAATAATGAAAAATCTGCATAAATGTATGTATATTTCTCACATTGTCATAAAATAACGGTACATAGAATTTTCGAGTTTTGGATGACGTAATCCTCCAACGAATATGAGCATGTGGAACACCAAATTTGAAATTTGTTTTATGATCGATTTCCTATTTTTTAAAACTTTGACGAATTTTTGATTAACAAGCTCAAGGATTTCAAAGCGAGCAATGGCAACGTTGTGCAGAAAAAACATTTTTATCTCCAGCGCGTGAGTCTCTGTATCCGAAATTCTAAAGATATGCTCGTTTTAAAACTATTTTGCGATATTGCTGTTGCACTGAATCTTATGTTTTAAGTGCGAGGAACATGATATTTAATAAAGAAAGGTAATATACAAAATGTTAAAAAACGCCCCTTTAGACATAATTTAAAATCTGAAACATTTCAGATTTTTTTTTTTTTTTTTTTTAGTCCAAAGGGATTTGAATCCCGAAGGATTATTAGTTTCGTTTTGGCATTTTGCGTCGGACTCATAAATGTCGGTTCACTTTTCAAGCTGTTGCCATAAAATGTTAGAGTCCTGCATTATATTTGAAGAAATTAAATAATGAAAAATCTGCATAAATGTATGTATATTTCTCGTATTGTGATAAAACAACGGTACATAGAGTCATCGAATTTTGAATAACGTAATCCTCCAACGAATATGAGCCTGTGAAAGACCAAATTTGAAATTTGAAATTTGTTTCATGATCGATTTCCTATTTTTTAAAACTTTGACGAATTTTTGATTAACAAACTCAAGGATTTCAAAGCGAGCAACGGCAACGTTGTGCAGAAAAAACATTTTTATCTCCAGCGCGTGAGTCTCTGTATCGGAAATTCTAAAGATATGCTCGTTTTAAAACTATTTTGCGATATTGCTGTTGCACTGAATCTTATGTTTTAAGTGCGAGGAACATGATATTTAATAAAGAAAGTAACATAGAAAATGTTAAAAAAAACGCCCCTTTGGACGTAATTTAAAATCTGAAACATTTCAGATTTTTTTTTTTTTTTTTTTAGTCCAAAGAGATTCGAATCCCGAAGGACTATTAGTTTCGTTTTGGCATTTTGCGTCGGACGAATAAATGTCGGTTCACTTTTCAAACTGTTGCCATAAAATGTTAGAGTTCTGCATTATATTTGAAGAAATTAAATAATGAAAAATCTGCATAAATGTATGTATATTTCTCGTATTGTGATAAAACAACGGTACATAGAGTCATCGAATTTGGATAACGTAATCCTCCAACGAATATGAGCATGTGGAAGACCAAATTTGAAATTTGAAATTTGTTTTATGATCGATTTCCTATTTTTTAAAATTTTGACGAATTTTTGATGAACAAGCTCAAGGATTTCAAAGCGAGCAATGGCAACGTTGTGCAGAAAAAACATCTTTATCTCCAGCGCGTGAGTCTCTGTATCGGAAATTCTAAAGATATGCTCGTTTTAAAATTATTTTGCGATATTGCTGTTGCACTGGATCTTATGGTTTAAATGCGAGTAACATGATATTTAATAAAGAAAGGTAACACACAAAATGTTAAAAAACGCCCCTTTGGACGAAATTTAAAATCTGAAACATTTATGATTTTTTTTTTTTTTTTTTTTTTTTTTTTTTTTTTTTTTTTTTAGTCCAGAGGGATTTGAATCCCGAAGGACTATTAGTTTCGTTTTGGCATTTTGCTTCGGACTCATAAATGTCGGTTCACTTTTCAAGCTGTTGCCATAAAATGTTAGAGTCCTGCATTATATTTGAAGAAATTAAATAATGAAAAATCTGCATAAATGTATGTATATTTCTCGTATTGTGATAAAACAACGGTACATAGAGTCATCGAACTTTGAATAACGTAATCCTCCAACGAATATGAGCATGTGAAAGACCAAATTTGAAATTTGAAATTTGTTTCATGATCGATTTCCTATTTTTTAAAACTTTGACGAATTTTTGATTAACAATCTCAAGGATTTCAACGCGAGCAACGGCAACGTTGTGCAGGAAAAACATTTTTATCTCCAGCGCGTGAGTCTCTGTATCGGAAATTCTAAAGATATGCTCGTTTTAAAATTATTTTGCGATATTGCTGTTGCACTGGATCTTATGGTTTAAATGCGAGTAACATGATACTTAATAAAGAAAGGTAACACACAAAATGTTAAAAAACGCCCCTTTGGACGTAATTTAAAATCTGAAACATTTATGATTTTTTTTTTTTTTTTTTTTTTTTTTTTTTTTTTTTTTTTTAGTCCAAAGGGATTTGAATCCCGAAGGACTATTAATTTCGATTTGGCATTTTGCGTCGGACGGATAAATGTCGGTTCACTTTTCAAATTGTTGCCATAAATTGTTCGAGTCCTGCATTATATTTGAAGAAATTAAATAATAAATATCTGCGTAAATGTATGTATATTTCTCACATTGTCATAAAATAACGGTACATAGAATCTTCGAGTTTTGAATGACGTAATCCTCCAACGAATATGAGCATGTGGAACACCAAATTTGAAATTTGTTTTATGATCGATTTCCTATTTTTTAAAACTTTGACGAATTTTTGATTAACAAGCTCAAGGATTTCAAAGCGAACAATGGCAACGTTGTGCAGAAAAATCCTTTTTATCTCCAGCGCGTGAGTCTCTGAATCGGAAATTCTAAAGATATGCTCGTTTTAAAACTATTTTGCGATATTGCTGTTGCACTGAATCTTATGTTTTAAGTGCGAGGAACATGATATTTAATAAAGAAAGTAACATACAAAATGTTAAAAAACGCCCCTTTGGACGTAATTTAAAATCTGAAACATTTCAGATTTTTTTTTTTTTTTTAGTCCAAAGATATTTGAATCCCGAAGGACTATTAGTTTCGTTTTGGCATTTAGCGTCGGGCGGATAAATGTCGGTTCACTTTTCAAACTGTTGCCATAAAATGTTAGAGTTTCGCATTATATTTGAAGAAATTAAATAATGAAAAATCTGCATAAATGTATGTATATTTCTCGTATTGTGATAAAACAACGGTACATAGAGTCATCGAATTTTGAATAACGTAATCCTCCAACGAATATGAGCATGTGGAAGACCAAATTTGAAATTTGAAATTTGTTTCATGATCGATTTCCTATTTTTTAAAACTTTGACGAATTTTTGATTAACAAACTCAAGGATTTCAAAGCGAGCAATGGCAACGTTGTGCAGAAAAAACATTTTTATCTCCAGCGCGTGAGTCTCTGTATCGGAAATTCTAAAGATATGCTCGTTTTAAAACTATTTTGCGATATTGCTGTTGCACTGAATCTTATGTTTTAAGTGCGAGGAACATGATATTTAATAAAGAAAGTAACATACAAAATGTTAAAAAACGCCCCTTTGGACGTAATTTAAAATCTGAAACATTTCAGATTTTTTTTTTTTTTTTTTAGTCCAAAGAGATTTGAATCCCGAAGGACTATTAGTTTCGTTTTGGCATTTTGCGTCGGACGGATAAATGTCGGTTCACTTTTCAAACTGTTGCCATAAAATGTTAGAGTTTCGCATTATATTTGAAGAAATTAAATAATGAAAAATCTGCATAAATGTATGTATATTTCTCGTATTGTGATAAAACAACGGTACATAGAGTCATCGAATTTTGAATAACGTAATCCTCCAACGAATATGAGCATGTGGAAGACCAAATTTGAAATTTGAAATTTGTTTCATGATCGATTTCCTATTTTTTAAAACTTTGACGAATTTTTGATTAACAAACTCAAGGATTTCAAAGCGAGCAATGGCAACGTTGTGCAGAAAAAACATTTTTATCTCCAGCGCGTGAGTCTCTGTATCGGAAATTCTAAAGATATGCTCGTTTTAAAACTATTCTGCGATATTGCTGTTGCACTGAATCTTATGTTTTAAGTGCGAGGAACATGATATTTAATAAAGAAAGTAACATACAAAATGTTAAAAAACGCCCCTTTCGACGTAATTTAAAATCTGAAACATTTCAGATTTTTTTTTTTTTTAGTCCAAAGAGATTTGAATCCCGAAGGATTATTAGTTTCGTTTTGGCATTTTGCGTCGGACTCATAAATGTCGGTTCACTTTTCAAGCTGTTGCCATAAAATGTTAGAGTCCTGCATTATATTTGAAGAAATTAAATAATGAAAATCTGCGTAAATGTATGTATATTTCTCACATTGTCATAAAATAACGGTACATAGAGTCATCGAATTTTGAATAACGTAATCCTCCAACGAATATGAGCATGTGGAAGACCAAATTTGAAATTTGTTTTATGATCGATTTCCTATTTTTTAAAACTTTGACGAATTTTTGATTAACAAGCTCAAGGATTTCAAAGCGAGCAATGGCAACGTTGTGCAGAAAAAACATTTTTATATCCAGCGCGTGAGTCTCTGTATCGGAAATTCTAAAGATATGCTCGTTTTAAAATTATTTTGCGATATTGCTGTTGCACTGAATCTTATGTTTTAAGTGCGAGGAACATGATATTTAATAAAGAAAGTAACATACAAAATGTTAAAAAACGCCCCTTTGGACGTAATTTAAAATCTGAAACATTTCAGATTTTTTTTTTTTAGTCCAAAGAGATTTGAATCCCGAAGAACTATTAGTTTCGTTTTGGCATTTTGCGTCGGACGGATAAATGTCGGTTCACTTTTCAAACTGTTGCCATAAAATGTTAGAGTCCTGCATTATGTTTGAAGAAATTAAATAATGAAAAATCTGCATAAATGTATGTATATTTCTCGTATTGTGATAAAACAACGGTACATAGAGTCATCGAATTTTGAATAACGTAATCCTCCAACGAATATGAGCATGTGGAAGACCAAATTTGAAATTTGAAATTTGTTTCATGATCGATTTCCTATTTTTTAAAACTTTGACGAATTTTTGATTAACAAGCTCAAGGATTTCAAAGCGAGCAATGGCAACGTTGTGCAGAAAAAACCTTTTTATCTCCAGCGCGTGAGTCTCTGAATCGTAAATTCTAAAGATATGCTCGTTTTAAAACTATTTTGCGATATTGCTGTTGCACTGAATCTTATGTTTTAAGTGCGAGGAACATGATATTTAATAAAGAAAGTAACAGACAAAATGTTAAAAAACGCCCCTTTGGACGTAATTTAAAATCTGAAACATTTATGATTTTTTTTTTTTTTTTTTTTTTTTTTAGTCCAAAGGGATTTGAATCCCGAAGGACTATTAGTTTCGTTTTGGCATTTTGCGTCGGACGGATAAATGTCGGTTCACTTTTCAAACTGTTGCCATAAAATGTTAGAGTCCTGCTTTATATTTGAAGAAATTAAATAATGAAAATCTGCGTAAATGTATGTATATTTCTCGTATTGTGATAAAACAACGGTACATAGAGTCATCGAATTTTGAATAACGTAATCCTCCAACGAATATGAGCATGTGGAAGACCAAATTTGAAATTTGAAATTTGTTTCATGATCGATTTCCTATTTTTTAAAACTTTGACGAATTTTTGATTAACAAACTCAAGGATTTCAAAGCGAGCAATGGCAACGTTGTGCAGAAAAAACATTTTTATATCCAGCGCGTGAGTCTCTGTATCGGAAATTCTAAAGATATGCTCGTTTTAAAACTATTTTGAGATATTGCTGTTGCACTGAATCTTATGTTTGAAGTGCGAGGAACATGATATTTAATAAAGAAAGGTAATATACAAAATGTTAAAAAACGCCCCTTTAGACATAATTTAAAATCTGAAACATTTCAGATTTTTTTTTTTTTTAGTCCAAAGGGATTTGAATCCCGAAGGATTATTAGTTTCGTTTTGGCATTTTGCGTCGGACTCTTAAATGTCGCTTCACTTTTCAAACTGTTGCCATAAAATGTTAGAGTCCTGCATTATATTTGAAGAAATTGAATAATGAAAATCTGCGTAAATGTATGTATATTTCTCACATTGTCATAAAATAACGGTACATAGAGTCATCGAATTTTGAATAACGTAATCCTCCGACGAATATGAGCATGTGGAAGACCAAATTTGAAATTTGTTTTATGATCGATTTCCTATTTTTTAAAACTTTGACGAATTTTTGATTAACAAGCTCAAGGATTTCAAAGCGAGCAATGGCAACGTTGTGCAGAAAAAACCTTTTTATCTCCAGCGCGTGAGTCTCTGAATCGTAAATTCTAAAGATATGCTCGTTTTAAAACTATTTTGCGATATTGCTGTTGCACTGAATCTTATGTTTTAAGTGCGAGGAACATGATATTTAATAAAGAAAGTAACATACAAAATGTTAAAAAACGCCCCTTTGGACGTAATTTAAAATCTGAAACATTTCAATTTTTTTTTTTTTTTTTAGTCCAAAGAGATTTGAATCCCGAAGGACTATTAGTTTCGTTTTGGTATTTTGCGTCGGACGGATAAATGTCGGTTCACTTTTCAAACTGTTGCCATAAAATGTTAGAGTTCTGCATTATATTTGAAGAAATTAAATAATGAAAAATCTGCATAAATGTATGTATATTTCTCGTATTGTGATAAAACAACGGTACATAGAGTCATCGAATTTGGATAACGTAATCCTCCAACGAATATGAGCATGTGGAAGTCCAAATTTGAAATTTGAAATTTGTTTCATGATCGATTTCCTATTTTTTAAAACTTTGACGGATTTTTGATTAACAAACTCAAGGATTTCAAAGCGAGCAACGGCAACGTTGTGCAGAAAAAACATTTTTATCTCCAGCGCGTGAGTCTCTGTATCGGAAATTCTAAAGATATGCTCGTTTTAAAACTATTTTGCGATATTGCTGTTGCACTGAATCTTATGTTTTAAGTGCGAGGAACATGATATTTAATAAAGAAAGGTAATATACAAAATGTTAAAAAACGCCCCTTTAGACATAATTTAAAATCTGAAACATTTCAGATTTTTTTTTTTTTTTAGTCCAAAGGGATTTGAATCCCGAAGGATTATTAGTTTCGTTTTGGCATTTTGCGTCGGACTCTTAAATGTCGCTTCACTTTTCAAACTGTCGCCATAAAATGTTAGAGTCCTGCATTATATTTGAAGAAATTAAATAATGAAAAATCTGCATAAATGTATGTATATTTCTCGTATTGTGATAAAACAACGGTACATAGAGTCATCGAATTTGGATAACGTAATCCTCCAACGAATATGAGCATGTGGAAGACCAAATTTGAAATTTGAAATTTGTTTTATGATCGATTTCCTATTTTTTAAAATTTTGACGAATTTTTGATTAACAAGCTCAAGGATTTCAAAGCGAGCAATGGCAACGTTGTGCAGAAAAAACATTTTTATCTCCAGCGCGTGAGTCTCTCTATCGGAAATTCTAAAGATATGCTCGTTTTAAAATTATTTTGCGATATTGCTGTTGCACTGGATCTTATGGTTTAAATGCGAGTAACATGATATTTAATAAAGAAAGGTAACACACAAAATGTTAAAAAACGCCCCTTTGGACGTAATTTAAAATCTGAAACATTTATGATTTTTTTTTTTTTTTTTTTTTTTTTTTTTTTTTTTTTTGGTCCAAAGGGATTTGAATCCCGAAGGACTATTAATTTCGATTTGGCATTTTGCGTCGGACGGATAAATGTCGGTTCACTTTTCAAGCTGTTGCCATAAAATGTTAGAGTCCTGCATTATATTTGAAGAAATTAAATAATGAAAAATCTGCATAAATGTATGTATATTTCTCGTATTGTGATAAAACAACGGTACATAGAGTCATCGAACTTTGAATAACGTAATCCTCCAACGAATATGAGCATGTGAAAGACCAAATTTGAAATTTGAAATTTGTTTCATGATCGATTTCCTATTTTTTAAAACTTTGACGAATTTTTGATTAACAATCTCAAGGATTTCAACGCGAGCAACGGCAACGTTGTGCAGAAAAAACATTTTTATCTCCAGCGCGTGAGTCTCTGTATCGGAAATTCTAAAGATATGCTCGTTTTAAAACAATTTTGCGATATTGCTGTTGCACTGAATCTTATGTTTTAAGTGCGAGGAACATGATATTTAATAAAGAAAGTAACATAGAAAATGTTAAAAAAAACGCCCCTTTGGACGTAATTTAAAATCTGAAACATTTCAGATTTTTTTTTTTTTTTTTTTTTAGTCCAAAGAGATTCGAATCCCGAAGGACTATTTGTTTCGTTTTGGCATTTTGCGTCGGACGAATAAATGTCGGTTCACTTTTCAAACTGTTGCCATAAAATGTTAGAGTTCTGCATTATATTTGAAGAAATTAAATAATGAAAAATCTGCATAAATGTATGTATATTTCTCGTATTGTGATAAAACAACGGTACATAGAGTCATCGAATTTGGATAACGTAATCCTCCAACGAATATGAGCATGTGGAAGTCCAAATTTGAAATTTGAAATTTGTTTCATGATCGATTTCCTATTTTTTAAAACTTTGACGGATTTTTGATTAACAAACTCAAGGATTTCAAAGCGAGCAACGGCAACGTTGTGCAGAAAAAACATTTTTATCTCCAGCGCGTGAGTCTCTGTATCGGAAATTCTAAAGATATGCTCGTTTTAAAACTATTTTGCGATATTGCTGTTGCACTGAATCTTATGTTTTAAGTGCGAGGAACATGATATTTAATAAAGAAAGGTAATATACAAAATGTTAAAAAACGCCCCTTTAGACATAATTTAAAATCTGAAACATTTCAGATTTTTTTTTTTTTTTTAGTCCAAAGGGATTTGAATCCCGAAGGATTATTAGTTTCGTTTTGGCATTTTGCGTCGGACTCTTAAATGTCGCTTCACTTTTCAAACTGTTGCCATAAAATGTTAGAGTCCTGCATTATATTTGAAGAAATTAAATAATGAAAAATCTGCATAAATGTATGTATATTTCTCGTATTGTGATAAAACAACGGTACATAGAGTCATCGAATTTGGATAACGTAATCCTCCAACGAATATGAGCATGTGGAAGACCAAATTTGAAATTTGAAATTTGTTTTATGATCGATTTCCTATTTTTTAAAATTTTGACGAATTTTTGATTAACAAGCTCAAGGATTTCAAAGCGAGCAATGGCAACGTTGTGCAGAAAAAACATTTTTATCTCCAGCGCGTGAGTCTCTCTATCGGAAATTCTAAAGATATGCTCGTTTTAAAATTATTTTGCGATATTGCTGTTGCACTGGATCTTATGGTTTAAATGCGAGTAACATGATATTTAATAAAGAAAGGTAACACACAAAATGTTAAAAAACGCCCCTTTGGACGTAATTTAAAATCTGAAACATTTATGATTTTTTTTTTTTTTTTTTTTTTTTTTTTTTTTTTTTTTTTGGTCCAAAGGGATTTGAATCCCGAAGGACTATTAATTTCGATTTGGCATTTTGCGTCGGACGGATAAATGTCGGTTCACTTTTCAAGCTGTTGCCATAAAATGTTAGAGTCCTGCATTATATTTGAAGAAATTAAATAATGAATATCTGCGTAAATGTATGTATATTTCTCACATTGTCATAAAATAACGGTACATAGAATTTTCGAGTTTTGGATGACGTAATCCTCCAACGAATATGAGCATGTGGAACACCAAATTTGAAATTTGTTTTATGATCGATTTCCTATTTTTTAAAACTTTGACGAATTTTTGATTAACAAGCTCAAGGATTTCAAAGCGAGCAATGGCAACGTTGTGCAGAAAAAACATTTTTATCTCCAGCGCGTGAGTCTCTGTATCCGAAATTCTAAAGATATGCTCGTTTTAAAACTATTTTGCGATATTTCTGTTGCACTGAATCTTATGTTTTAAGTGCGAGGAACATGATATTTAATAAAGAAAGTAACATAGAAAATGTTAAAAAAAACGCCCCTTTGGACGTAATTTAAAATCTGAAACATTTCAGATTTTTTTTTTTTTTTTTTTAGTCCAAAGAGATTCGAATCCCGAAGGACTATTAGTTTCGTTTTGGCATTTTGCGTCGGACGAATAAATGTCGGTTCACTTTTCAAACTGTTGCCATAAAATGTTAGAGTTCTGCATTATATTTGAAGAAATTAAATAAGGAAAAATCTGCATAAATGTATGTATATTTCTCGTATTGTGATAAAACAACGGTACATAGAGTCATCGAATTTGGATAACGTAATCCTCCAACGAATATGAGCATGTGGAAGACCAAATTTGAAATTTGAAATTTGTTTTATGATCGATTTCCTATTTTTTAAAATTTTGACGAATTTTTGATGAACAAGCTCAAGGATTTCAAAGCGAGCAATGGCAACGTTGTGCAGAAAAAACATTTTTATCTCCAGCGCGTGAGTCTCTGTATCGGAAATTCTAAAGATATGCTCGTTTTAAAATTATTTTGCGATATTGCTGTTGCACTGGATCTTATGGTTTAAATGCGAGTAACATGATATTTAATAAAGAAAGGTAACACACAAAATGTTAAAAAACGCCCCTTTGGACGAAATTTAAAATCTGAAACATTTATGATTTTTTTTTTTTTTTTTTTTTTTTTTTTTTTTTTTTTTTTTTAGTCCAGAGGGATTTGAATCCCGAAGGACTATTAGTTTCGTTTTGGCATTTTGCTTCGGACTCATAAATGTCGGTTCACTTTTCAAGCTGTTGCCATAAAATGTTAGAGTCCTGCATTATATTTGAAGAAATTAAATAATGAAAAATCTGCATAAATGTATGTATATTTCTCGTATTGTGATAAAACAACGGTACATAGATTCATCGAACTTTGAATAACGTAATCCTCCAACGAATATGAGCATGTGAAAGACCAAATTTGAAATTTGAAATTTGTTTCATGATCGATTTCCTATTTTTTAAAACTTTGACGAATTTTTGATTAACAATCTCAAGGATTTCAACGCGAGCAACGGCAACGTTGTGCAGAAAAAACATTTTTATCTCCAGCGCGTGAGTCTATGTATCGGAAATTCTAAAGATATGCTCGTTTTAAAACAATTTTGCGATATTGCTGTTGCACTGAATCTTATGTTTTAAGTGCGAGGAACATGATATTTAATAAAGAAAGTAACATAGAAAATGTTAAAAAAAACGCCCCTTTGGACGTAATTTAAAATCTGAAACATTTCAGATTTTTTTTTTTTTTTAGTCCAAAGATATTTGAATCCCGAAGGACTATTAGTTTCGTTTTGGCATTTAGCGTCGGGCGGATAAATGTCGGTTCACTTTTCAAACTGTTGCCATAAAATGTTAGAGTTTCGCATTATATTTGAAGAAATTAAATAATGAAAAATCTGCATAAATGTATGTATATTTCTCGTATTGTGATAAAACAACGGTACATAGAGTCATCGAATTTTGAATAACGTAATCCTCCAACGAATATGAGCATGTGGAAGACCAAATTTGAAATTTGAAATTTGTTTCATGATCGATTTCCTATTTTTTAAAACTTTGACGAATTTTTGATTAACAAACTCAAGGATTTCAAAGCGAGCAATGGCAACGTTGTGCAGAAAAAACATTTTTATCTCCAGCGCGTGAGTCTCTGTATCGGAAATTCTAAAGATATGCTCGTTTTAAAACTATTTTGCGATATTGCTGTTGCACTGAATCTTATGTTTTAAGTGCGAGGAACATGATATTTAATAAAGAAAGTAACATACAAAATGTTAAAAAACGCCCCTTTGGACGTAATTTAAAATCTGAAACATTTCAGATTTTTTTTTTTTTTTTTTTAGTCCAAAGAGATTTGAATCCCGAAGGACTATTAGTTTCGTTTTGGCATTTTGCGTCGGACGGATAAATGTCGGTTCACTTTTCAAACTGTTGCCATAAAATGTTAGAGTTTCGCATTATATTTGAAGAAATTAAATAATGAAAAATCTGCATAAATGTATGTATATTTCTCGTATTGTGATAAAACAACGGTACATAGAGTCATCGAATTTTGAATAACGTAATCCTCCAACGAATATGAGCATGTGGAAGACCAAATTTGAAATTTGAAATTTGTTTCATGATCGATTTCCTATTTTTTAAAACTTTGACGAATTTTTGATTAACAAACTCAAGGATTTCAAAGTGAGCAATGGCAACGTTGTGCAGAAAAAACATTTTTATCTCCAGCGCGTGAGTCTATGTATCGGAAATTCTAAAGATATGCTCGTGTTAAAATTATTTTGCGATATTGCTGTTGCACTGGATCTTATGGTTTAAATGCGAGTAACATGATATTTAATAAAAGGTAATATACAAAATGTTAAAAAACGCCCCTTTAGACATAATTTAAAATCTGAAACATTTCAGATTTTTTTTTTTTTTTTTTTTAGTCCAAAGGATTTGAATCCCGAAGGATTATTAGTTTCGTTTTGGCATTTTGCGTCGGACTCATAAATGTCGCTTCACTTTTCAAACTGTTGCCATAAAATGTTAGAGTCCTGCATTATATTTGAAGAAATTGAATAATGAAAATCTGCGTAAATGTATGTATATTTCTCACATTGTCATAAAATAACGGTACATAGAGTCATCGAATTTTGAATAACGTAATCCTCCAACGAATATGAGCATGTGGAAGACCAAATTTGAAATTTGTTTTATGATCGATTTCCTATTTTTTAAAACTTTGACGAATTTTTGATTAACAAGCTCAAGGATTTCAAAGCGAGCAATGGCAACGTTGTGCAGAAAAAACCTTTTTATCTCCAGCGCGTGAGTCTCTGAATCGGAAATTCTAAAGATATGCTCGTTTTAAAACTATTTTGCGATATTGCTGTTGCACTGAATCTTATGTTTTAAGTGCGAGGAACATGATATTTAATAAAGAAAGTAACATACAAAATGTTAAAAAACGCCCCTTTGGACGTAATTTAAAATCTGAAACATTTCAAATTTTTTTTTTTTTTTTTTAGTCCAAAGAGATTTGAATCCCGAAGGACTATTAGTTTCGTTTTGGCATTTTGCGTCGGACGGATAAATGTCGGTTCACTTTTCAAACTGTTGCCATAAAATGTTAGAGTTTCGCATTATATTTGAAGAAATTAAATAATGAAAAATCTGCATAAATGTATGTATATTTCTCGTATTGTGATAAAACAACGGTACATAGAGTCATCGAATTTTGAATAACGTAATCCTCCAACGAATATGAGCATGTGGAAGACCAAATTTGAAATTTGAAATTTGTTTTATGATCGATTTCCTATTTTTTAAAACTTTGACGAATTTTTGATTAACAAACTCAAGGATTTCAAAGGGAGCAATGGCAACGTTGTGCAGAAAAAACATTTTTATCTCCAGCGCGTGAGTCTCTGTATCGGAAATTCTAAAGATATGCTCGTTTTAAAATTATATTGCGATACTGCTGTTGCACTGGATCTTATGGTTTAAATGCGAGTAACATGATATTTAATAAAGAAAGGTAACACACAAAATGTTAAAAAACGCCCCTTTGGACGTAATTTAAAATCTGAAACATTTATGATTTTTTTTTTTTTTTTTTTTTTTTTTTTTTTTTTTTTTTTAGTCCAAAGGGATTTGAATCCCGAAGGACTATTAATTTCGATTTGGCATTTTCGGTCGGACGGATAAATGTCGGTTCACTTTTCAAACTGTTGCCATAAATTGTTAGAGTCCTGCATTATATTTGAAGAAATTAAATAATGAATATCTGCCTAAATGTATGTATATTTCTCACATTGTCATAAAATAACGGTACATAGAAACTTCGAGTTTTGAATGACGTAATCCTCCAACGAATATGAGCATGTGGAACACCAAATTTGAAATTTGTTTTATGATCGATTTCCTATTTTTTAAAACTTTGACGAATTTTTGATTAACAAGCTCAAGGATTTCAAAGCGAGGTTTTTATCTCCAGCGCGTGAGTCTCTGTATCGGAAATTCTAAAAATATGCTCGTTTTAAAACTATTTTGCGATATTGCTGTTGCACTGAATCTTATGTTTTAAGTGCGAGGAACATGATATTTAATAAAGAAAGTAACATACAAAATGTTAAAAAACGCCCCTTTGGACGTAATTTAAAATCTGAAACATTTCAGATTTTTTTTTTTTTTTTTAGTCCAAAGATATTTGAATCCCGAAGGACTATTAGTTTCGTTTTGGCATTTTGCGTCGGGCGGATAAATGTCGGTTCACTTTTCAAACAGTTGCCATAAAATGTTAGAGTTTCGCATTATATTTGAAGAAATTAAATAATGAAAAATCTGCATAAATGTATGTATATTTCTCGTATTGTGATAAAACAACGGTACATAGAGTCATCGAATTTTGAATAACGTAATCCTCCAACGAAAATGAGCATGTGGAAGACCAAATTTGAAATTTGAAATTTGTTTCATGATCGATTTCCTATTTTTTAAAACTTTGACGAATTTTTGATTAACAAATTCAAGGATTTCAAAGCGAGCAATGGCAACGTTGTACAGAAAAAACATTTTTATCTCCAGCGCGTGAGTCTCTGTATCGGAAATTCTAAAGATATGCTCGTTTTAAAACTATTTTGCGATATTGCTGTTGCACTGAATCTTATGTTTTAAGTGCGAGGAACATGATATTTAATAAAGAAAGTAACATACAAAATGTTAAAAAACGCCCCTTTGGACGTAATTTAAAATCTGAAACATTTCACATTTTTTTTTTTTTTTTTTTAGTCCAAAGAGATTTGAATCCCGAAGGACTATTAGTTTCGTTTTGGCATTTTGCGTCGGACGGATAAATGTCGGTTCACTTTTCAAACTGTTGCCATAAAATGTTAGAGTTTCGCATTATATTTGAAGAAATTAAATAATGAAAAATCTGCATAAATGTATGTATATTTCTCGTATTGTGATAAAACAACGGTACATAGAGTCATCGAATTTTGAATAACGTAATCCTCCAACGAATATGAGCATGTGGAAGACCAAATTTGAAATTTGAAATTTGTTTCATGATCGATTTCCTATTTTTTAAAACTTTGACGAATTTTTGATTAACAAACTCAAGGATTTCAAAGCGAGCAATGGCAACGTTGTGCAGAAAAAACATTTTTATCTCCAGCGCGTGAGTCTCTGTATCGGAAATTCTAAAGATATGCTCGTGTTAAAATTATTTTGCGATATTGCTGTTGCACTGGATCTTATGGTTTAAATGCGAGTAACATGATATTTAATAAAAGGTAATATACAAAATGTTAAAAAACGCCCCTTTAGACATAATTTAAAATCTGAAACATTTCAGATTTTTTTTTTTTTTTTTTAGTCCAAAGGTTTTGAATCCCGAAGGATTATTAGTTTCGTTTTGGCATTTTGCGTCGGACTCATAAATGTCGCTTCACTTTTCAAACTGTTGCCATAAAATGTTAGAGTCCTGCATTATATTTGAAGAAATTGAATAATGAAAATCTGCGTAAATGTATGTATATTTCTCACATTGTCATAAAATAACGGTACATAGAGTCATCGAATTTTGAATAACGTAATCCTCCAACGAATATGAGCATGTGGAAGACCAAATTTGAAATTTGTTTTATGATCGATTTCCTATTTTTTAAAACTTTGACGAATTTTTGATTAACAAGCTCAAGGATTTCAAAGCGAGCAATGGCAACGTTGTGCAGAAAAAACCTTTTTATCTCCAGCGCGTGAGTCTCTGAATCGGAAATTCTAAAGATATGCTCGTTTTAAAACTATTTTGCGCTATTGCTGTTGCACTGAATCTTATGTTTTAAGTGCGAGGAACATGATATTTAATAAAGAAAGTAACATACAAAATGTTAAAAAACGCCCCTTTGGACGTAATTTAAAATCTGAAATATTTCAAATTTTTTTTTTTTTTTAGTCCAAAGAGGTTTGAATCCCGAAGAACTATTAGTTTCGTTTTGGCATTTTGCGTCGGACGGATAAATGTCGGTTCACTTTTCAAACTGTTGCCATAAAATGTTAGAGTCCTGCATTATGTTTGAAGAAATTAAATAATGAAAAATCTGCATAAATGTATGTATATTTCTCGTATTGTGATAAAACAACGGTACATAGAGTCATCGAATTTTGAATAACGTAATCCTCCAACGAATATGAGCATGTGGAAGACCAAATTTGAAATTTGAAATTTGTTTCATGATCGATTTCCTATTTTTTAAAACTTTGACGAATTTTTGATTAACAAGCTCAAGGATTTCAAAGCGAGCAATGGCAACGTTGTGCAGAAAAAACCTTTTTATCTCCAGCGCGTGAGTCTCTGAATCGTAAATTCTAAAGATATGCTCGTTTTAAAACTATTTTGCGATATTGCTGTTGCACTGAATCTTATGTTTTAAGTGCGAGGAACATGATATTTAATAAAGAAAGTAACAGACAAAATGTTAAAAAACGCCCCTTTGGACGTAATTTAAAATCTGAAACATTTATGATTTTTTTTTTTTTTTTTTTTTTTTTAGTCCAAAGGGATTTGAATCCCGAAGGACTATTAGTTTCGTTTTGGCATTTTGCGTCGGACGGATAAATGTCGGTTCACTTTTCAAACTGTTGCCATAAAATGTTAGAGTCCTGCATTATATTTGAAGAAATTAAATAATGAAAATCTGCGTAAATGTATGTATATTTCTCGTATTGTGATAAAACAACGGTACATAGAGTCATCGAATTTTGAATAACGTAATCCTCCAACGAATATGAGCATGTGGAAGACCAAATTTGAAATTTGAAATTTGTTTCATGATCGATTTCCTATTTTTTAAAACTTTGACGAATTTTTGATTAACAAACTCAAGGATTTCAAAGCGAGCAATGGCAACGTTGTGCAGAAAAAACATTTTAATATCCAGCGCGTGAGTCTCTGTATCGGAAATTCTAAAGATATGCTCGTTTTAAAACTATTTTGAGATATTGCTGTTGCACTGAATCTTATGTTTGAAGTGCGAGGAACATGATATTTAATAAAGAAAGGTAATATACAAAATGTTAAAAAACGCCCCTTTAGACATAATTTAAAATCTGAAACATTTCAGATTTTTTTTTTTTTTTTAGTCCAAAGGGATTTGAATCCCGAAGGATTATTAGTTTCGTTTTGGCATTTTGCGTCGGACTCATAAATGTCGCTTCACTTTTCAAACTGTTGCCATAAAATGTTAGAGTCCTGCATTATATTTGAAGAAATTGAATAATGAAAATCTGCGTAAATGTATGTATATTTCTCACATTGTCATAAAATAACGGTACATAGAGTCATCGAATTTTGAATAACGTAATCCTCCGACGAATATGAGCATGTGGAAGACCAAATTTGAAATTTGTTTTATGATCGATTTCCTATTTTTTAAACTTTGACGAATTTTTGATTAACAAGCTCAAGGATTTCAAAGCGAGCAATGGCAACGTTGTGCAGAAAAAACCTTTTTATCTCCAGCGCGTGAGTCTCTGAATCGTAAATTCTAAAGATATGCTCGTTTTAAAACTATTTTGCGATATTGCTGTTGCACTGAATCTTATGTTTTAAGTGCGAGGAACATGATATTTAATAAAGAAAGTAACATACGAAATGTTAAAAAACGCCCCTTTGGACGTAATTTAAAATCTGAAACATTTATGATTTTTTTTTTTTTTTTTTTTTTTTTTTTTTTTTTTTTTTTAGTCCAGAGGGATTTGAATCCCGAAGGACTATTAGTTTCGTTTTGGCATTTTGCTTCGGACTCATAAATGTCGGTTCACTTTTCAAGCTGTTGCCATAAAATGTTAGAGTCCTGCATTATATTTGAAGAAATTAAATAATGAAAAATCTGCATAAATGTATGTATATTTCTCGTATTGTGATAAAACAACGGTACATAGAGTCATCGAACTTTGAATAACGTAATCCTCCAACGAATATGAGCATGTGAAAGACCAAATTTGAAATTTGAAATTTGTTTCATGATCGATTTCCTATTTTTTAAAACTTTGACGAATTTTTGATTAACAATCTCAAGGATTTCAACGCGAGCAACGGCAACGTTGTGCAGAAAAAACATTTTTATCTCCAGCGCGTGAGTCTATGTATCGGAAATTCTAAAGATATGCTCGTTTTAAAACAATTTTGCGATATTGCTGTTGCACTGAATCTTATGTTTTAAGTGCGAGGAACATGATATTTAATAAAGAAAGTAACATAGAAAATGTTAAAAAAAACGCCCCTTTGGACGTAATTTAAAATCTGAAACATTTCAGATTTTTTTTTTTTTTTTTTTTTTAGTCCAAAGAGATTCGAATCCCGAAGGACTATTTGTTTCGTTTTGGCATTTTGCGTCGGACGAATAAATGTCGGTTCACTTTTCAAACTGTTGCCATAAAATGTTAGAGTTCTGCATTATATTTGAAGAAATTAAATAATGAAAAATCTGCATAAATGTATGTATATTTCTCGTATTGTGATAAAACAACGGTACATAGAGTCATCGAATTTTGAATAACGTAATCCTCCAACGAATATGAGCATGTGGAAGACCAAATTTGAAATTTGAAATTTGTTTCATGATCGATTTCCTATTTTTTAAAACTTTGACGAATTTTTGATTAACAAACTCAAGGATTTCAAAGCGAGCAATGGCAACGTTGTGCAGGAAAAACATTTTTATCTCCAGCGCGTGAGTCTCTGTATCGGAAATTCTAAAGATATGCTCGTTTTAAAATTATTTTGCGATATTGCTGTTGCACTGGATCTTATGGTTTAAATGCGAGTAACATGATACTTAATAAAGAAAGGTAACACACAAAATGTTAAAAAACGCCCCTTTGGACGTAATTTAAAATCTGAAACATTTATGATTTTTTTTTTTTTTTTTTTTTTTTTTTTTTTTAGTCCAAAGGGATTTGAATCCCGAAGGACTATTAATTTCGATTTGGCATTTTGCGTCGGACGGATAAATGTCGGTTCACTTTTCAAATTGTTGCCATAAATTGTTCGAGTCCTGCATTATATTTGAAGAAATTAAATAATAAATATCTGCGTAAATGTATGTATATTTCTCACATTGTCATAAAATAACGGTACATAGAATCTTCGAGTTTTGAATGACGTAATCCTCCAACGAATATGAGCATGTGGAACACCAAATTTGAAATTTGTTTTATGATCGATTTCCTATTTTTTAAAACTTTGACGAATTTTTGATTAACAAGCTCAAGGATTTCAAAGCGAACAATGGCAACGTTGTGCAGAAAAAACCTTTTTATCTCCAGCGCGTGAGTCTCTGAATCGGAAATTCTAAAGATATGCTCGTTTTAAAACTATTTTGCGATATTGCTGTTGCACTGAATCTTATGTTTTAAGTGCGAGGAACATGATATTTAATAAAGAAAGTAACATACAAAATGTTAAAAAACGCCCCTTTGGACGTAATTTAAAATCTGAAACATTTCAGATTTTTTTTTTTTTTTAGTCCAAAGATATTTGAATCCCGAAGGACTATTAGTTTCGTTTTGGCATTTAGCGTCGGGCGGATAAATGTCGGTTCACTTTTCAAACTGTTGCCATAAAATGTTAGAGTTTCGCATTATATTTGAAGAAATTAAATAATGAAAAATCTGCATAAATGTATGTATATTTCTCGTATTGTGATAAAACAACGGTACATAGAGTCATCGAATTTTGAATAACGTAATCCTCCAACGAATATGAGCATGTGGAAGACCAAATTTGAAATTTGAAATTTGTTTCATGATCGATTTCCTATTTTTTAAAACTTTGACGAATTTTTGATTAACAAACTCAAGGATTTCAAAGCGAGCAATGGCAACGTTGTGCAGAAAAAACATTTTTATCTCCAGCGCGTGAGTCTCTGTATCGGAAATTCTAAAGATATGCTCGTTTTAAAACTATTTTGCGATATTGCTGTTGCACTGAATCTTATGTTTTAAGTGCGAGGAACATGATATTTAATAAAGAAAGTAACATACAAAATGTTAAAAAACGCCCCTTTGGACGTAATTTAAAATCTGAAACATTTCAGATTTTTTTTTTTTTTTTTTTAGTCCAAAGAGATTTGAATCCCGAAGGACTATTAGTTTCGTTTTGGCATTTTGCGTCGGACGGATAAATGTCGGTTCACTTTTCAAACTGTTGCCATAAAATGTTAGAGTTTCGCATTATATTTGAAGAAATTAAATAATGAAAAATCTGCATAAATGTATGTATATTTCTCGTATTGTGATAAAACAACGGTACATAGAGTCATCGAATTTTGAATAACGTAATCCTCCAACGAATATGAGCATGTGGAAGACCAAATTTGAAATTTGAAATTTGTTTCATGATCGATTTCCTATTTTTTAAAACTTTGACGAATTTTTGATTAACAAACTCAAGGATTTCAAAGTGAGCAATGGCAACGTTGTGCAGAAAAAACATTTTTATCTCCAGCGCGTGAGTCTATGTATCGGAAATTCTAAAGATATGCTCGTGTTAAAATTATTTTGCGATATTGCTGTTGCACTGGATCTTATGGTTTAAATGCGAGTAACATGATATTTAATAAAAGGTAATATACAAAATGTTAAAAAACGCCCCTTTAGACATAATTTAAAATCTGAAACATTTCAGATTTTTTTTTTTTTTTTTTTTTAGTCCAAAGGATTTGAATCCCGAAGGATTATTAGTTTCGTTTTGGCATTTTGCGTCGGACTCATAAATGTCGCTTCACTTTTCAAACTGTTGCCATAAAATGTTAGAGTCCTGCATTATATTTGAAGAAATTGAATAATGAAAATCTGCGTAAATGTATGTATATTTCTCACATTGTCATAAAATAACGGTACATAGAGTCATCGAATTTTGAATAACGTAATCCTCCAACGAATATGAGCATGTGGAAGACCAAATTTGAAATTTGTTTTATGATCGATTTCCTATTTTTTAAAACTTTGACGAATTTTTGATTAACAAGCTCAAGGATTTCAAAGCGAGCAATGGCAACGTTGTGCAGAAAAAACCTTTTTATCTCCAGCGCGTGAGTCTCTGAATCGGAAATTCTAAAGATATGCTCGTTTTAAAACTATTTTGCGCTATTGCTGTTGCACTGAATCTTATGTTTTAAGTGCGAGGAACATGATATTTAATAAAGAAAGTAACATACAAAATGTTAAAAAACGCCCCTTTGGACGTAATTTAAAATCTGAAATATTTCAAATTTTTTTTTTTTTTTAGTCCAAAGAGGTTTGAATCCCGAAGAACTATTAGTTTCGTTTTGGCATTTTGCGTCGGACGGATAAATGTCGGTTCACTTTTCAAACTGTTGCCATAAAATGTTAGAGTCCTGCATTATGTTTGAAGAAATTAAATAATGAAAATCTGCATAAATGTATGTATATTTCTCGTATTGTGATAAAACAACGGTACATAGAGTCATCGAATTTTGAATAACGTAATCCTCCAACGAATATGAGCATGTGGAAGACCAAATTTGAAATTTGAAATTTGTTTCATGATCGATTTCCTATTTTTTAAAACTTTGACGAATTTTTGATTAACAAGCTCAAGGATTTCAAAGCGAGCAATGGCAACGTTGTGCAGAAAAAACCTTTTTATCTCCAGCGCGTGAGTCTCTGAATCGTAAATTCTAAAGATATGCTCGTTTTAAAACTATTTTGCGATATTGCTGTTGCACTGAATCTTATGTTTTAAGTGCGAGGAACATGATATTTAATAAAGAAAGTAACAGACAAAATGTTAAAAAACGCCCCTTTGGACGTAATTTAAAATCTGAAACATTTATGATTTTTTTTTTTTTTTTTTTTTTTTTTTAGTCCAAAGGGATTTGAATCCCGAAGGACTATTAGTTTCGTTTTGGCATTTTGCGTCGGACGGATAAATGTCGGTTCACTTTTCAAACTGTTGCCATAAAATGTTAGAGTCCTGCATTATATTTGAAGAAATTAAATAATGAAAATCTGCGTAAATGTATGTATATTTCTCGTATTGTGATAAAACAACGGTACATAGAGTCATCGAATTTTGAATAACGTAATCCTCCAACGAATATGAGCATGTGGAAGACCAAATTTGAAATTTGAAATTTGTTTCATGATCGATTTCCTATTTTTTAAAACTTTGACGAATTTTTGATTAACAAGCTCAAGGATTTCAAAGCGAGCAATGGCAACGTTGTGCAGAAAAAACCTTTTTATCTCCAGCGCGTGAGTCTCTGAATCGTAAATTCTAAAGATATGCTCGTTTTAAAACTATTTTGCGATATTGCTGTTGCACTGAATCTTATGTTTTAAGTGCGAGGAACATGATATTTAATAAAGAAAGTAACATACGAAATGTTAAAAAACGCCCCTTTGGACGTAATTTAAAATCTGAAACATTTATGATTTTTTTTTTTTTTTTTTTTTTTTTTTTTTTTTTTTTTTTTTTAGTCCAGAGGGATTTGAATCCCGAAGGACTATTAGTTTCGTTTTGGCATTTTGCTTCGGACTCATAAATGTCGGTTCACTTTTCAAGCTGTTGCCATAAAATGTTAGAGTCCTGCATTATATTTGAAGAAATTAAATAATGAAAAATCTGCATAAATGTATGTATATTTCTCGTATTGTGATAAAACAACGGTACATAGAGTCATCGAACTTTGAATAACGTAATCCTCCAACGAATATGAGCATGTGAAAGACCAAATTTGAAATTTGAAATTTGTTTCATGATCGATTTCCTATTTTTTAAAACTTTGACGAATTTTTGATTAACAAACTCAAGGATTTCAAAGCGAGCAATGGCAACGTTGTGCAGGAAAAACATTTTTATCTCCAGCGCGTGAGTCTCTGTATCGGAAATTCTAAAGATATGCTCGTTTTAAAATTATTTTGCGATATTGCTGTTGCACTGGATCTTATGGTTTAAATGCGAGTAACATGATACTTAATAAAGAAAGGTAACACACAAAATGTTAAAAAACGCCCCTTTGGACGTAATTTAAAATCTGAAACATTTATGATTTTTTTTTTTTTTTTTTTTTTTTTTTTTTTTTTTTTTTTTTTTAGTCCAAAGGGATTTGAATCCCGAAGGACTATTAATTTCGATTTGGCATTTTGCGTCGGACGGATAAATGTCGGTTCACTTTTCAAATTGTTGCCATAAATTGTTCGAGTCCTGCATTATATTTGAAGAAATTAAATAATAAATATCTGCGTAAATGTATGTATATTTCTCACATTGTCATAAAATAACGGTACATAGAATCTTCGAGTTTTGAATGACGTAATCCTCCAACGAATATGAGCATGTGGAACACCAAATTTGAAATTTGTTTTATGATCGATTTCCTATTTTTTAAAACTTTGACGAATTTTTGATTAACAAGCTCAAGGATTTCAAAGCGAACAATGGCAACGTTGTGCAGAAAAAACCTTTTTATCTCCAGCGCGTGAGTCTCTGAATCGGAAATTCTAAAGATATGCTCGTTTTAAAACTATTTTGCGATATTGCTGTTGCACTGAATCTTATGTTTTAAGTGCGAGGAACATGATATTTAATAAAGAAAGTAACATACAAAATGTTAAAAAACGCCCCTTTGGACGTAATTTAAAATCTGAAACATTTCAGATTTTTTTTTTTTTTTAGTCCAAAGATATTTGAATCCCGAAGGACTATTAGTTTCGTTTTGGCATTTAGCGTCGGGCGGATAAATGTCGGTTCACTTTTCAAACTGTTGCCATAAAATGTTAGAGTTTCGCATTATATTTGAAGAAATTAAATAATGAAAAATCTGCATAAATGTATGTATATTTCTCGTATTGTGATAAAACAACGGTACATAGAGTCATCGAATTTTGAATAACGTAATCCTCCAACGAATATGAGCATGTGGAAGACCAAATTTGAAATTTGAAATTTGTTTCATGATCGATTTCCTATTTTTTAAAACTTTGACGAATTTTTGATTAACAAACTCAAGGATTTCAAAGTGAGCAATGGCAACGTTGTGCAGAAAAAACATTTTTATCTCCAGCGCGTGAGTCTATGTATCGGAAATTCTAAAGATATGCTCGTGTTAAAATTATTTTGCGATATTGCTGTTGCACTGGATCTTATGGTTTAAATGCGAGTAACATGATATTTAATAAAAGGTAATATACAAAATGTTAAAAAACGCCCCTTTAGACATAATTTAAAATCTGAAACATTTCAGATTTTTTTTTTTTTTTTTTTTTTTAGTCCAAAGGATTTGAATCCCGAAGGATTATTAGTTTCGTTTTGGCATTTTGCGTCGGACTCATAAATGTCGCTTCACTTTTCAAACTGTTGCCATAAAATGTTAGAGTTCTGCATTATATTTGAAGAAATTGAATAATGAAAATCTGCGTAAATGTATGTATATTTCTCACATTGTCATAAAATAACGGTACATAGAGTCATCGAATTTTGAATAACGTAATCCTCCAACGAATATGAGCATGTGGAAGACCAAATTTGAAATTTGTTTTATGATCGATTTCCTATTTTTTAAAACTTTGACGAATTTTTGATTAACAAGCTCAAGGATTTCAAAGCGAGCAATGGCAACGTTGTGCAGAAAAAACCTTTTTATCTCCAGCGCGTGAGTCTCTGAATCGGAAATTCTAAAGATATGCTCGTTTTAAAACTATTTTGCGATATTGCTGTTGCACTGAATCTTATGTTTTAAGTGCGAGGAACATGATATTTAATAAAGAAAGTAACATACAAAATGTTAAAAAACGCCCCTTTGGACGTAATTTAAAATCTGAAACATTTCAAATTTTTTTTTTTTTTTTTTAGTCCAAAGAGATTTGAATCCCGAAGGACTATTAGTTTCGTTTTGGCATTTTGCGTCGGACGGATAAATGTCGGTTCACTTTTCAAACTGTTGCCATAAAATGTTAGAGTTTCGCATTATATTTGAAGAAATTAAATAATGAAAAATCTGCATAAATGTATGTATATTTCTCGTATTGTGATAAAACAACGGTACATAGAGTCATCGAATTTTGAATAACGTAATCCTCCAACGAATATGAGCATGTGGAAGACCAAATTTGAAATTTGAAATTTGTTTTATGATCGATTTCCTATTTTTTAAAACTTTGACGAATTTTTGATTAACAAACTCAAGGATTTCAAAGGGAGCAATGGCAACGTTGTGCAGAAAAAACATTTTTATCTCCAGCGCGTGAGTCTCTGTATCGGAAATTCTAAAGATATGCTCGTTTTAAAATTATATTGCGATACTGCTGTTGCACTGGATCTTATGGTTTAAATGCGAGTAACATGATATTTAATAAAGAAAGGTAACACACAAAATGTTAAAAAACGCCCCTTTGGACGTAATTTAAAATCTGAAACATTTATGATTTTTTTTTTTTTTTTTTTTTTTTTTTTTTTTTTTTTTTTAGTCCAAAGGGATTTGAATCCCGAAGGACTATTAATTTCGATTTGGCATTTTCGGTCGGACGGATAAATGTCGGTTCACTTTTCAAACTGTTGCCATAAATTGTTAGAGTCCTGCATTATATTTGAAGAAATTAAATAATGAATATCTGCCTAAATGTATGTATATTTCTCACATTGTCATAAAATAACGGTACATAGAAACTTCGAGTTTTGAATGACGTAATCCTCCAACGAATATGAGCATGTGGAACACCAAATTTGAAATTTGTTTTATGATCGATTTCCTATTTTTTAAAACTTTGACGAATTTTTGATTAACAAGCTCAAGGATTTCAAAGCGAGGTTTTTATCTCCAGCGCGTGAGTCTCTGTATCGGAAATTCTAAAAATATGCTCGTTTTAAAACTATTTTGCGATATTGCTGTTGCACTGAATCTTATGTTTTAAGTGCGAGGAACATGATATTTAATAAAGAAAGTAACATACAAAATGTTAAAAAACGCCCCTTTGGACGTAATTTAAAATCTGAAACATTTCAGATTTTTTTTTTTTTTTTAGTCCAAAGATATTTGAATCCCGAAGGACTATTAGTTTCGTTTTGGCATTTTGCGTCGGGCGGATAAATGTCGGTTCACTTTTCAAACAGTTGCCATAAAATGTTAGAGTTTCGCATTATATTTGAAGAAATTAAATAATGAAAAATCTGCATAAATGTATGTATATTTCTCGTATTGTGATAAAACAACGGTACATAGAGTCATCGAATTTTGAATAACGTAATCCTCCAACGAAAATGAGCATGTGGAAGACCAAATTTGAAATTTGAAATTTGTTTCATGATCGATTTCCTATTTTTTAAAACTTTGACGAATTTTTGATTAACAAACTCAAGGATTTCAAAGCGAGCAATGGCAACGTTGTGCAGAAAAAACATTTTTATCTCCAGCGCGTGAGTCTCTGTATCGGAAATTCTAAAGATATGCTCGTTTTAAAACTATTTTGCGATATTGCTGTTGCACTGAATCTTATGTTTTAAGTGCGAGGAACATGATATTTAATAAAGAAAGTAACATACAAAATGTTAAAAAACGCCCCTTTGGACGTAATTTAAAATCTGAAACATTTCACATTTTTTTTTTTTTTTTTTTTAGTCCAAAGAGATTTGAATCCCGAAGGACTATTAGTTTCGTTTTGGCATTTTGCGTCGGACGGATAAATGTCGGTTCACTTTTCAAACTGTTGCCATAAAATGTTAGAGTTTCGCATTATATTTGAAGAAATTAAATAATGAAAAATCTGCATAAATGTATGTATATTTCTCGTATTGTGATAAAACAACGGTACATAGAGTCATCGAATTTTGAATAACGTAATCCTCCAACGAATATGAGCATGTGGAAGACCAAATTTGAAATTTGAAATTTGTTTCATGATCGATTTCCTATTTTTTAAAACTTTGACGAATTTTTGATTAACAAACTCAAGGATTTCAAAGCGAGCAATGGCAACGTTGTGCAGAAAAAACATTTTTATCTCCAGCGCGTGAGTCTCTGTATCGGAAATTCTAAAGATATGCTCGTGTTAAAATTATTTTGCGATATTGCTGTTGCACTGGATCTTATGGTTTAAATGCGAGTAACATGATATTTAATAAAAGGTAATATACAAAATGTTAAAAAACGCCCCTTTAGACATAATTTAAAATCTGAAACATTTCAGATTTTTTTTTTTTTTTTTTTTAGTCCAAAGGTTTTGAATCCCGAAGGATTATTAGTTTCGTTTTGGCATTTTGCGTCGGACTCATAAATGTCGCTTCACTTTTCAAACTGTTGCCATAAAATGTTAGAGTCCTGCATTATATTTGAAGAAATTGAATAATGAAAATCTGCGTAAATGTATGTATATTTCTCACATTGTCATAAAATAACGGTACATAGAGTCATCGAATTTTGAATAACGTAATCCTCCAACGAATATGAGCATGTGGAAGACCAAATTTGAAATTTGTTTTATGATCGATTTCCTATTTTTTAAAACTTTGACGAATTTTTGATTAACAAGCTCAAGGATTTCAAAGCGAGCAATGGCAACGTTGTGCAGAAAAAACCTTTTTATCTCCAGCGCGTGAGTCTCTGAATCGGAAATTCTAAAGATATGCTCGTTTTAAAACTATTTTGCGCTATTGCTGTTGCACTGAATCTTATGTTTTAAGTGCGAGGAACATGATATTTAATAGAGAAAGTAACATACAAAATGTTAAAAAACGCCCCTTTGGACGTAATTTAAAATCTGAAATATTTCAAATTTTTTTTTTTTTTTAGTCCAAAGAGGTTTGAATCCCGAAGAACTATTAGTTTCGTTTTGGCATTTTGCGTCGGACGGATAAATGTCGGTTCACTTTTCAAACTGTTGCCATAAAATGTTAGAGTCCTGCATTATGTTTGAAGAAATTAAATAATGAAAAATCTGCATAAATGTATGTATATTTCTCGTATTGTGATAAAACAACGGTACATAGAGTCATCGAATTTTGAATAACGTAATCCTCCAACGAATATGAGCATGTGGAAGACCAAATTTGAAATTTGAAATTTGTTTCATGATCGATTTCCTATTTTTTAAAACTTTGACGAATTTTTGATTAACAAGCTCAAGGATTTCAAAGCGAGCAATGGCAACGTTGTGCAGAAAAATCCTTTTTATCTCCAGCGCGTGAGTCTCTGAATCGTAAATTCTAAAGATATGCTCGTTTTAAAACTATTTTGCGATATTGCTGTTGCACTGAATCTTATGTTTTAAGTGCGAGGAACATGATATTTAATAAAGAAAGTAACAGACAAAATGTTAAAAAACGCACCTTTGGACGTAATTTAAAATCTGAAACATTTATGATTTTTTTTTTTTTTTTTTTTTTTTTTTTTTTTAGTCCAAAGGGATTTGAATCCCGAAGGACTATTAGTTTCGTTTTGGCATTTTGCGTCGGACGGATAAATGTCGGTTCACTTTTCAAACTGTTGCCATAAAATGTTAGAGTCCTGCATTATATTTGAAGAAATTAAATAATGAAAATCTGCGTAAATGTATGTATATTTCTCGTATTGTGATAAAACAACGGTACATAGAGTCATCGAATTTTGAATAACGTAATCCTCCAACGAATATGAGCATGTGGAAGACCAAATTTGAAATTTGAAATTTGTTTCATGATCGATTTCCTATTTTTTAAAACTTTGACGAATTTTTGATTAACAAACTCAAGGATTTCAAAGCGAGCAATGGCAACGTTGTGCAGAAAAAACATTTTAATATCCAGCGCGTGAGTCTCTGTATCGGAAATTCTAAAGATATGCTCGTTTTAAAACTATTTTGAGATATTGCTGTTGCACTGAATCTTATGTTTGAAGTGCGAGGAACATGATATTTAATAAAGAAAGGTAATATACAAAATGTTAAAAAACGCCCCTTTAGACATAATTTAAAATCTGAAACATTTCAGATTTTTTTTTTTTTTTTAGTCCAAAGGGATTTGAATCCCGAAGGATTATTAGTTTCGTTTTGGCATTTTGCGTCGGACTCATAAATGTCGCTTCACTTTTCAAACTGTTGCCATAAAATGTTAGAGTCCTGCATTATATTTGAAGAAATTGAATAATGAAAATCTGCGTAAATGTATGTATATTTCTCACATTGTCATAAAATAACGGTACATAGAGTCATCGAATTTTGAATAACGTAATCCTCCGACGAATATGAGCATGTGGAAGACCAAATTTGAAATTTGTTTTATGATCGATTTCCTATTTTTTAAAACTTTGACGAATTTTTGATTAACAAGCTCAAGGATTTCAAAGCGAGCAATGGCAACGTTGTGCAGAAAAAACCTTTTTATCTCCAGCGCGTGAGTCTCTGAATCGTAAATTCTAAAGATATGCTCGTTTTAAAACTATTTTGCGATATTGCTGTTGCACTGAATCTTATGTTTTAAGTGCGAGGAACATGATATTTAATAAAGAAAGTAACATACGAAATGTTAAAAAACGCCCCTTTGGACGTAATTTAAAATCTGAAACATTTCAATTTTTTTTTTTTTTTTTAGTCCAAAGAGATTTGAATCCCGAAGGACTATTAGTTTCGTTTTGGCATTTTGCGTCGGACGGATAAATGTCGGTTCACTTTTCAAACTGTTGCCATAAAATGTTAGAGTTCTGCATTATATTTGAAGAAATTAAATAATGAAAAATCTGCATAAATGTATGTATATTTCTCGTATTGTGATAAAACAACGGTACATAGAGTCATCGAATTTGGATAACGTAATCCTCCAACGAATATGAGCATGTGGAAGTCCAAATTTGAAATTTGAAATTTGTTTCATGATCGATTTCCTATTTTTTAAAACTTTGACGGATTTTTGATTAACAAACTCAAGGATTTCAAAGCGAGCAACGGCAACGTTGTGCAGAAAAAACATTTTTATCTCCAGCGCGTGAGTCTCTGTATCGGAAATTCTAAAGATATGCTCGTTTTAAAACTATTTTGCGATATTGCTGTTGCACTGAATCTTATGTTTTAAGTGCGAGGAACATGATATTTAATAAAGAAAGGTAATATACAAAATGTTAAAAAACGCCCCTTTAGACATAATTTAAAATCTGAAACATTTCAGATTTTTTTTTTTTTTTTAGTCCAAAGGGATTTGAATCCCGAAGGATTATTAGTTTCGTTTTGGCATTTTGCGTCGGACTCTTAAATGTCGCTTCACTTTTCAAACTGTTGCCATAAAATGTTAGAGTCCTGCATTATATTTGAAGAAATTAAATAATGAAAAATCTGCATAAATGTATGTATATTTCTCGTATTGTGATAAAACAACGGTACATAGAGTCATCGAATTTGGATAACGTAATCCTCCAACGAATATGAGCATGTGGAAGACCAAATTTGAAATTTGAAATTTGTTTTATGATCGATTTCCTATTTTTTAAAATTTTGACGAATTTTTGATTAACAAGCTCAAGGATTTCAAAGCGAGCAATGGCAACGTTGTGCAGAAAAAACATTTTTATCTCCAGCGCGTGAGTTTCTCTATCGGAAATTCTAAAGATATGCTCGTTTTAAAATTATTTTGCGATATTGCTGTTGCACTGGATCTTATGGTTTAAATGCGAGTAACATGATATTTAATAAAGAAAGGTAACACACAAAATGTTAAAAAACGCCCCTTTGGACGTAATTTAAAATCTGAAACATTTATGATTTTTTTTTTTTTTTTTTTTTTGGTCCAAAGGGATTTGAATCCCGAAGGACTATTAATTTCGATTTGGCATTTTGCGTCGGACGGATAAATGTCGGTTCACTTTTCAAGCTGTTGCCATAAAATGTTAGAGTCCTGCATTATATTTGAAGAAATTAAATAATGAATATCTGCGTAAATGTATGTATATTTCTCACATTGTCATAAAATAACGGTACATAGAATTTTCGAGTTTTGGATGACGTAATCCTCCAACGAATATGAGCATGTGGAACACCAAATTTGAAATTTGTTTTATGATCGATTTCCTATTTCTTAAAACTTTGACGAATTTTTGATTAACAAGCTCAAGGATTTCAAAGCGAGCAATGGCAACGTTGTGCAGAAAAAACATTTTTATCTCCAGCGCGTGAGTCTCTGTATCCGAAATTCTAAAGATATGCTCGTTTTAAAACTATTTTGCGATATTGCTGTTGCACTGAATCTTATGTTTTAAGTGCGAGGAACATGATATTTAATAAAGAAAGGTAATATACAAAATGTTAAAAAACGCCCCTTTAGACATAATTTAAAATCTGAAACATTTCAGATTTTTTTTTTTTTTTTTTTTAGTCCAAAGGGATTTGAATCCCGAAGGATTATTAGTTTCGTTTTGGCATTTTGCGTCGGACTCATAAATGTCGGTTCACTTTTCAAGCTGTTGCCATAAA
The DNA here is from genome assembly GCF_044657685.1 of Stegodyphus dumicola. Lineage (NCBI taxonomy): Eukaryota > Metazoa > Arthropoda > Arachnida > Araneae > Eresidae > Stegodyphus > Stegodyphus dumicola. Next base: position 9,357,234 of record NC_140772.1, on the reverse strand, counting down.
ATGTTAGAGTCCTGCATTATATTTGAAGAAATTAAATAATGAAAAATCTGCATAAATGTATGTATATTTCTCGTATTGTGATAAAACAACGGTACATAGAGTCATCGAATTTTGAATAACGTAATCCTCCAACGAATATGAGCCTGTGAAAGACCAAATTTGAAATTTGAAATTTGTTTCATGATCGATTTCCTATTTTTTAAAACTTTGACGAATTTTTGATTAACAAACTCAAGGATTTCAAAGCGAGCAACGGCAACGTTGTGCAGAAAAAACATTTTTATCTCCAGCGCGTGAGTCTCTGTATCGGAAATTCTAAAGATATGCTCGTTTTAAAACTATTTTGCGATATTGCTGTTGCACTGAATCTTATGTTTTAAGTGCGAGGAACATGATATTTAATAAAGAAAGGTAATATACAAAATGTTAAAAAACGCCCCTTTGGACGTAATTTAAAATCTGAAACATTTCACATTTTTTTTTTTTTTTTTTTTTAGTCCAAAGAGATTTGAATCCCGAAGGACTATTAGTTTCGTTTTGGCATTTTGCGTCGGACGGATAAATGTCGGTTCACTTTTCAAACTGTTGCCATAAAATGTTAGAGTTTCGCATTATATTTGAAGAAATTAAATAATGAAAAATCTGCATAAATGTATGTATATTTCTCGTATTGTGATAAAACAACGGTACATAGAGTCATCGAATTTTGAATAACGTAATCCTCCAACGAATATGAGCATGTGGAAGACCAAATTTGAAATTTGAAATTTGTTTCATGATCGATTTCCTATTTTTTAAAACTTTGACGAATTTTTGATTAACAAACTCAAGGATTTCAAAGCGAGCAATGGCAACGTTGTGCAGAAAAAACATTTTTATCTCCAGCGCGTGAGTCTCTGTATCGGAAATTCTAAAGATATGCTCGTGTTAAAATTATTTTGCGATATTGCTGTTGCACTGGATCTTATGGTTTAAATGCGAGTAACATGATATTTAATAAAAGGTAATATACAAAATGTTAAAAAACGCCCCTTTAGACATAATTTAAAATCTGAAACATTTCAGATTTTTTTTTTTTTTTTTTTAGTCCAAAGGTTTTGAATCCCGAAGGATTATTAGTTTCGTTTTGGCATTTTGCGTCGGACTCATAAATGTCGCTTCACTTTTCAAACTGTTGCCATAAAATGTTAGAGTCCTGCATTATATTTGAAGAAATTGAATAATGAAAATCTGCGTAAATGTATGTATATTTCTCACATTGTCATAAAATAACGGTACATAGAGTCATCGAATTTTGAATAACGTAATCCTCCAACGAATATGAGCATGTGGAAGACCAAATTTGAAATTTGTTTTATGATCGATTTCCTATTTTTTAAAACTTTGACGAATTTTTGATTAACAAGCTCAAGGATTTCAAAGCGAGCAATGGCAACGTTGTGCAGAAAAAACATTTTTATCTCCAGCGCGTGAGTTTCTCTATCGGAAATTCTAAAGATATGCTCGTTTTAAAATTATTTTGCGATATTGCTGTTGCACTGGATCTTATGGTTTAAATGCGAGTAACATGATATTTAATAAAGAAAGGTAACACACAAAATGTTAAAAAACGCCCCTTTGGACGTAATTTAAAATCTGAAACATTTATGATTTTTTTTTTTTTTTTTTTTTTGGTCCAAAGGGATTTGAATCCCGAAGGACTATTAATTTCGATTTGGCATTTTGCGTCGGACGGATAAATGTCGGTTCACTTTTCAAGCTGTTGCCATAAAATGTTAGAGTCCTGCATTATATTTGAAGAAATTAAATAATGAATATCTGCGTAAATGTATGTATATTTCTCACATTGTCATAAAATAACGGTACATAGAATTTTCGAGTTTTGGATGACGTAATCCTCCAACGAATATGAGCATGTGGAACACCAAATTTGAAATTTGTTTTATGATCGATTTCCTATTTCTTAAAACTTTGACGAATTTTTGATTAACAAGCTCAAGGATTTCAAAGCGAGCAATGGCAACGTTGTGCAGAAAAAACATTTTTATCTCCAGCGCGTGAGTCTCTGTATCCGAAATTCTAAAGATATGCTCGTTTTAAAACTATTTTGCGATATTGCTGTTGCACTGAATCTTATGTTTTAAGTGCGAGGAACATGATATTTAATAAAGAAAGGTAATATACAAAATGTTAAAAAACGCCCCTTTAGACATAATTTAAAATCTGAAACATTTCAGATTTTTTTTTTTTTTTTTTTTAGTCCAAAGGGATTTGAATCCCGAAGGATTATTAGTTTCGTTTTGGCATTTTGCGTCGGACTCATAAATGTCGGTTCACTTTTCAAGCTGTTGCCATAAAATGTTAGAGTCCTGCATTATATTTGAAGAAATTAAATAATGAAAAATCTGCATAAATGTATGTATATTTCTCGTATTGTGATAAAACAACGGTACATAGAGTCATCGAATTTTGAATAACGTAATCCTCCAACGAATATGAGCCTGTGAAAGACCAAATTTGAAATTTGAAATTTGTTTCATGATCGATTTCCTATTTTTTAAAACTTTGACGAATTTTTGATTAACAAACTCAAGGATTTCAAAGCGAGCAACGGCAACGTTGTGCAGAAAAAACATTTTTATCTCCAGCGCGTGAGTCTCTGTATCGGAAATTCTAAAGATATGCTCGTTTTAAAACTATTTTGCGATATTGCTGTTGCACTGAATCTTATGTTTTAAGTGCGAGGAACATGATATTTAATAAAGAAAGGTAATATACAAAATGTTAAAAAACGCCCCTTTGGACGTAATTTAAAATCTGAAACATTTCACATTTTTTTTTTTTTTTTTTTTTAGTCCAAAGAGATTTGAATCCCGAAGGACTATTAGTTTCGTTTTGGCATTTTGCGTCGGACGGATAAATGTCGGTTCACTTTTCAAACTGTTGCCATAAAATGTTAGAGTTTCGCATTATATTTGAAGAAATTAAATAATGAAAAATCTGCATAAATGTATGTATATTTCTCGTATTGTGATAAAACAACGGTACATAGAGTCATCGAATTTTGAATAACGTAATCCTCCAACGAATATGAGCATGTGGAAGACCAAATTTGAAATTTGAAATTTGTTTCATGATCGATTTCCTATTTTTTAAAACTTTGACGAATTTTTGATTAACAAACTCAAGGATTTCAAAGCGAGCAATGGCAACGTTGTGCAGAAAAAACATTTTTATCTCCAGCGCGTGAGTCTCTGTATCGGAAATTCTAAAGATATGCTCGTGTTAAAATTATTTTGCGATATTGCTGTTGCACTGGATCTTATGGTTTAAATGCGAGTAACATGATATTTAATAAAAGGTAATATACAAAATGTTAAAAAACGCCCCTTTAGACATAATTTAAAATCTGAAACATTTCAGATTTTTTTTTTTTTTTTTTTAGTCCAAAGGTTTTGAATCCCGAAGGATTATTAGTTTCGTTTTGGCATTTTGCGTCGGACTCATAAATGTCGCTTCACTTTTCAAACTGTTGCCATAAAATGTTAGAGTCCTGCATTATATTTGAAGAAATTGAATAATGAAAATCTGCGTAAATGTATGTATATTTCTCACATTGTCATAAAATAACGGTACATAGAGTCATCGAATTTTGAATAACGTAATCCTCCAACGAATATGAGCATGTGGAAGACCAAATTTGAAATTTGTTTTATGATCGATTTCCTATTTTTTAAAACTTTGACGAATTTTTGATTAACAAGCTCAAGGATTTCAAAGCGAGCAATGGCAACGTTGTGCAGAAAAAACCTTTTTATCTCCAGCGCGTGAGTCTCTGAATCGGAAATTCTAAAGATATGCTCGTTTTAAAACTATTTTGCGCTATTGCTGTTGCACTGAATCTTATGTTTTAAGTGCGAGGAACATGATATTTAATAAAGAAAGTAACAGACAAAATGTTAAAAAACGCCCCTTTGGACGTAATTTAAAATCTGAAACATTTATGATTTTTTTTTTTTTTTTTTTTTTTTTTTTAGTCCAAAGGGATTTGAATCCCGAAGGACTATTAGTTTCGTTTTGGCATTTTGCGTCGGACGGATAAATGTCGGTTCACTTTTCAAACTGTTGCCATAAAATGTTAGAGTCCTGCATTATGTTTGAAGAAATTAAATAATGAAAAATCTGCATAAATGTATGTATATTTCTCGTATTGTGATAAAACAACGGTACATAGAGTCATCGAATTTTGAATAACGTAATCCTCCAACGAATATGAGCATGTGGAAGACCAAATTTGAAATTTGAAATTTGTTTCATGATCGATTTCCTATTTTTTAAAACTTTGACGAATTTTTGATTAACAAGCTCAAGGATTTCAAAGCGAGCAATGGCAACGTTGTGCAGAAAAAACCTTTTTATCTCCAGCGCGTGAGTCTCTGAATCGTAAATTCTAAAGATATGCTCGTTTTAAAACTATTTTGCGATATTGCTGTTGCACTGAATCTTATGTTTTAAGTGCGAGGAACATGATATTTAATAAAGAAAGTAACAGACAAAATGTTAAAAAACGCCCCTTTGGACGTAATTTAAAATCTGAAACATTTATGATTTTTTTTTTTTTTTTTTTTTTTTTTTTTAGTCCAAAGGGATTTGAATCCCGAAGGACTATTAGTTTCGTTTTGGCATTTTGCGTCGGACGGATAAATGTCGGTTCACTTTTCAAACTGTTGCCATAAAATGTTAGAGTCCTGCATTATATTTGAAGAAATTAAATAATGAAAATCTGCGTAAATGTATGTATATTTCTCGTATTGTGATAAAACAACGGTACATAGAGTCATCGAATTTTGAATAACGTAATCCTCCAACGAATATGAGCATGTGGAAGACCAAATTTGAAATTTGAAATTTGTTTCATGATCGATTTCCTATTTTTTAAAACTTTGACGAATTTTTGATTAACAAACTCAAGGATTTCAAAGCGAGCAATGGCAACGTTGTGCAGAAAAAACATTTTTATATCCAGCGCGTGAGTCTCTGTATCGGAAATTCTAAAGATATGCTCGTTTTAAAACTATTTTGAGATATTGCTGTTGCACTGAATCTTATGTTTGAAGTGCGAGGAACATGATATTTAATAAAGAAAGGTAATATACAAAATGTTAAAAAACGCCCCTTTAGACATAATTTAAAATCTGAAACATTTCAGATTTTTTTTTTTTTTTAGTCCAAAGGGATTTGAATCCCGAAGGATTATTAGTTTCGTTTTGGCATTTTGCGTCGGACTCATAAATGTCGCTTCACTTTTCAAACTGTTGCCATAAAATGTTAGAGTCCTGCATTATATTTGAAGAAATTGAATAATGAAAATCTGCGTAAATGTATGTATATTTCTCACATTGTCATAAAATAACGGTACATAGAGTCATCGAATTTTGAATAACGTAATCCTCCGACGAATATGAGCATGTGGAAGACCAAATTTGAAATTTGTTTTATGATCGATTTCCTATTTTTTAAAACTTTGACGAATTTTTGATTAACAAGCTCAAGGATTTCAAAGCGAGCAATGGCAACGTTGTGCAGAAAAAACCTTTTTATCTCCAGCGCGTGAGTCTCTGAATCGTAAATTCTAAAGATATGCTCGTTTTAAAACTATTTTGCGATATTGCTGTTGCACTGAATCTTATGTTTTAAGTGCGAGGAACATGATATTTAATAAAGAAAGTAACATACGAAATGTTAAAAAACGCCCCTTTGGACGTAATTTAAAATCTGAAACATTTCAATTTTTTTTTTTTTTTTTTTTAGTCCAAAGAGATTTGAATCCCGAAGGACTATTAGTTTCGTTTTGGCATTTTGCGTCGGACGGATAAATGTCGGTTCACTTTTCAAACTGTTGCCATAAAATGTTAGAGTTCTGCATTATATTTGAAGAAATTAAATAATGAAAAATCTGCATAAATGTATGTATATTTCTCGTATTGTGATAAAACAACGGTACATAGAGTCATCGAATTTGGATAACGTAATCCTCCAACGAATATGAGCATGTGGAAGTCCAAATTTGAAATTTGAAATTTGTTTCATGATCGATTTCCTATTTTTTAAAACTTTGACGGATTTTTGATTAACAAACTCAAGGATTTCAAAGCGAGCAACGGCAACGTTGTGCAGAAAAAACATTTTTATCTCCAGCGCGTGAGTCTCTGTATCGGAAATTCTAAAGATATGCTCGTTTTAAAACTATTTTGCGATATTGCTGTTGCACTGAATCTTATGTTTTAAGTGCGAGGAACATGATATTTAATAAAGAAAGTAACACACAAAATGTTAAAAAACGCCCCTTTGGACGTAATTTAAAATCTGAAACATTTATGATTTTTTTTTTTTTTTTTTTTTTTGGTCCAAAGGGATTTGAATCCCGAAGGACTATTAATTTCGATTTGGCATTTTGCGTCGGACGGATAAATGTCGGTTCACTTTTCAAGCTGTTGCCATAAAATGTTAGAGTCCTGCATTATATTTGAAGAAATTAAATAATGAATATCTGCGTAAATGTATGTATATTTCTCACATTGTCATAAAATAACGGTACATAGAATTTTCGAGTTTTGGATGACGTAATCCTCCAACGAATATGAGCATGTGGAACACCAAATTTGAAATTTGTTTTATGATCGATTTCCTATTTTTTAAAACTTTGACGAATTTTTGATTAACAAGCTCAAGGATTTCAAAGCGAGCAATGGCAACGTTGTGCAGAAAAAACATTTTTATCTCCAGCGCGTGAGTCTCTGTATCCGAAATTCTAAAGATATGCTCGTTTTAAAACTATTTTGCGATATTGCTGTTGCACTGAATCTTATGTTTTGATTGCGAGGAACATGATATTTAATAAAGAAAGGTAATATACAAAATGTTAAAAAACGCCCCTTTAGACATAATTTAAAATCTGAAACATTTCAGATTTTTTTTTTTTTTTTTTTTAGTCCAAAGGGATTTGAATCCCGAAGGATTATTAGTTTCGTTTTGGCATTTTGCGTCGGACTCATAAATGTCGGTTCACTTTTCAAGCTGTTGCCATAAAATGTTAGAGTCCTGCATTATATTTGAAGAAATTAAATAATGAAAAATCTGCAAAAATGTATGTATATTTCTCGTATTGTGATAAAACAACGGTACATAGAGTCATCGAATTTTGAATAACGTAATCCTCCAACGAATATGAGCCTGTGAAAGACCAAATTTGAAATTTGAAATTTGTTTCATGATCGATTTCCTATTTTTTAAAACTTTGACGAATTTTTGATTAACAAACTCAAGGATTTCAAAGCGAGCAACGGCAACGTTGTGCAGAAAAAACATTTTTATCTCCAGCGCGTGAGTCTCTGTATCGGAAATTCTAAAGATATGCTCGTTTTAAAACTATTTTGCGATATTGCTGTTGCACTGAATCTTATGTTTTAAGTGCGAGGAACATGATATTTAATAAAGAAAGTAACATAGAAAATGTTAAAAAAAACGCCCCTTTGGACGTAATTTAAAATCTGAAACATTTCAGATTTTTTTTTTTTTTTTTTTTAGTCCAAAGAGATTCGAATCCCGAAGGACTATTAGTTTCGTTTTGGCATTTTGCGTCGGACGAATAAATGTCGGTTCACTTTTCAAACTGTTGCCATAAAATGTTAGAGTTCTGCATTATATTTGAAGAAATTAAATAATGAAAAATCTGCATAAATGTATGTATATTTCTCGTATTGTGATAAAACAACGGTACATAGAGTCATCGAATTTGGATAACGTAATCCTCCAACGAATATGAGCATGTGGAAGACCAAATTTGAAATTTGAAATTTGTTTTATGATCGATTTCCTATTTTTTAAAATTTTGACGAATTTTTGATGAACAAGCTCAAGGATTTCAAAGCGAGCAATGGCAACGTTGTGCAGAAAAAACATTTTTATCTCCAGCGCGTGAGTCTCTGTATCGGAAATTCTAAAGATATGCTCGTTTTAAAATTATTTTGCGATATTGCTGTTGCACTGGATCTTATGGTTTAAATGCGAGTAACATGATATTTAATAAAGAAAGGTAACACACAAAATGTTAAAAAACGCCCCTTTGGACGAAATTTAAAATCTGAAACATTTATGATTTTTTTTTTTTTTTTTTTTTTTTTTTTTTAGTCCAGAGGGATTTGAATCCCGAAGGACTATTAGTTTCGTTTTGGCATTTTGCTTCGGACTCATAAATGTCGGTTCACTTTTCAAGCTGTTGCCATAAAATGTTAGAGTCCTGCATTATATTTGAAGAAATTAAATAATGAAAAATCTGCATAAATGTATGTATATTTCTCGTATTGTGATAAAACAACGGTACATAGAGTCATCGAACTTTGAATAACGTAATCCTCCAACGAATATGAGCATGTGAAAGACCAAATTTGAAATTTGAAATTTGTTTCATGATCGATTTCCTATTTTTTAAAACTTTGACGAATTTTTGATTAACAATCTGAAGGATTTCAACGCGAGCAACGGCAACGTTGTGCAGAAAAAACATTTTTATCTCCAGCGCGTGAGTCTCTGTATCGGAAATTCTAAAGATATGCTCGTTTTAAAACAATTTTGCGATATTGCTGTTGCACTGAATCTTATGTTTTAAGTGCGAGGAACATGATATTTAATAAAGAAAGTAACATAGAAAATGTTAAAAAAAACGCCCCTTTGGACGTAATTTAAAATCTGAAACATTTCAGATTTTTTTTTTTTTTTTTTAGTCCAAAGAGATTCGAATCCCGAAGGACTATTTGTTTCGTTTTGGCATTTTGCGTCGGACGAATAAATGTCGGTTCACTTTTCAAACTGTTGCCATAAAATGTTAGAGTTCTGCATTATATTTGAAGAAATTAAATAATGAAAAATCTGCATAAATGTATGTATATTTCTCGTATTGTGATAAAACAACGGTACATAGAGTCATCGAATTTTGAATAACGTAATCCTCCAACGAATATGAGCATGTGGAAGACCAAATTTGAAATTTGAAATTTGTTTCATGATCGATTTCCTATTTTTTAAAACTTTGACGAATTTTTGATTAACAAACTCAAGGATTTCAAAGCGAGCAATGGCAACGTTGTGCAGGAAAAACATTTTTATCTCCAGCGCGTGAGTCTCTGTATCGGAAATTCTAAAGATATGCTCGTTTTAAAATTATTTTGCGATATTGCTGTTGCACTGGATCTTATGGTTTAAATGCGAGTAACATGATACTTAATAAAGAAAGGTAACACACAAAATGTTAAAAAACGCCCCTTTGGACGTAATTTAAAATCTGAAACATTTATGATTTTTTTTTTTTTTTTTTTTTTTTTTTTTTTTTTTTTTTTAGTCCAAAGGGATTTGAATCCCGAAGGACTATTAATTTCGATTTGGCATTTTGTGTCGGACGGATAAATGTCGGTTCACTTTTCAAATTGTTGCCATAAATTGTTCGAGTCCTGCATTATATTTGAAGAAATTAAATAATAAATATCTGCGTAAATGTATGTATATTTCTCACATTGTCATAAAATAACGGTACATAGAATCTTCGAGTTTTGAATGACGTAATCCTCCAACGAATATGAGCATGTGGAACACCAAATTTGAAATTTGTTTTATGATCGATTTCCTATTTTTTAAAACTTTGACGAATTTTTGATTAACAAGCTCAAGGATTTCAAAGCGAACAATGGCAACGTTGTGCAGAAAAAACCTTTTTATCTCCAGCGCGTGAGTCTCTGAATCGGAAATTCTAAAGATATGCTCGTTTTAAAACTATTTTGCGATATTGCTGTTGCACTGAATCTTATGTTTTAAGTGCGAGGAACATGATATTTAATAAAGAAAGTAACATACAAAATGTTAAAAAACGCCCCTTTGGACGTAATTTAAAATCTGAAACATTTCAGATTTTTTTTTTTTTTTAGTCCAAAGATATTTGAATCCCGAAGGACTATTAGTTTCGTTTTGGCATTTAGCGTCGGGCGGATAAATGTCGGTTCACTTTTCAAACTGTTGCCATAAAATGTTAGAGTTTCGCATTATATTTGAAGAAATTAAATAATGAAAAATCTGCATAAATGTATGTATATTTCTCGTATTGTGATAAAACAACGGTACATAGAGTCATCGAATTTTGAATAACGTAATCCTCCAACGAATATGAGCATGTGGAAGACCAAATTTGAAATTTGAAATTTGTTTCATGATCGATTTCCTATTTTTTAAAACTTTGACGAATTTTTGATTAACAAACTCAAGGATTTCAAAGCGAGCAATGGCAACGTTGTGCAGAAAAAACATTTTTATCTCCAGCGCGTGAGTCTCTGTATCGGAAATTCTAAAGATATGCTCGTTTTAAAACTATTTTGCGATATTGCTGTTGCACTGAATCTTATGTTTTAAGTGCGAGGAACATGATATTTAATAAAGAAAGTAACATACAAAATGTTAAAAAACGCCCCTTTGGACGTAATTTAAAATCTGAAACATTTCAGATTTTTTTTTTTTTTTTTTAGTCCAAAGAGATTTGAATCCCGAAGGACTATTAGTTTCGTTTTGGCATTTTGCGTCGGACGGATAAATGTCGGTTCACTTTTCAAACTGTTGCCATAAAATGTTAGAGTTTCGCATTATATTTGAAGAAATTAAATAATGAAAAATCTGCATAAATGTATGTATATTTCTCGTATTGTGATAAAACAACGGTACATAGAGTCATCGAATTTTGAATAACGTAATCCTCCAACGAATATGAGCATGTGGAAGACCAAATTTGAAATTTGAAATTTGTTTCATGATCGATTTCCTATTTTTTAAAACTTTGACGAATTTTTGATTAACAAACTCAAGGATTTCAAAGCGAGCAATGGCAACGTTGTGCAGAAAAAACATTTTTATCTCCAGCGCGTGAGTCTCTGTATCCGAAATTCTAAAGATATGCTCGTTTTAAAACTATTTTGCGATATTGCTGTTGCACTGAATCTTATGTTTTAAGTGCGAGGAACATGATATTTAATAAAGAAAGGTAATATACAAAATGTTAAAAAACGCCCCTTTAGACATAATTTAAAATCTGAAACATTTCAGATTTTTTTTTTTTTTTTTTTTTAGTCCAAAGGGATTTGAATCCCGAAGGATTATTAGTTTCGTTTTGGCATTTTGCGTCGGACTCATAAATGTCGGTTCACTTTTCAAGCTGTTGCCATAAAATGTTAGAGTCCTGCATTATATTTGAAGAAATTAAATAATGAAAAATCTGCATAAATGTATGTATATTTCTCGTATTGTGATAAAACAACGGTACATAGAGTCATCGAATTTTGAATAACGTAATCCTCCAACGAATATGAGCCTGTGAAAGACCAAATTTGAAATTTGAAATTTGTTTCATGATCGATTTCCTATTTTTTAAAACTTTGACGAATTTTTGATTAACAAACTCAAGGATTTCAAAGCGAGCAACGGCAACGTTGTGCAGAAAAAACATTTTTATCTCCAGCGCGTGAGTCTCTGTATCGGAAATTCTAAAGATATGCTCGTTTTAAAATTATTTTGCGATATTGCTGTTGCACTGGATCTTATGGTTTAAATGCGAGTAACATGATACTTAATAAAGAAAGGTAACACACAAAATGTTAAAAAACGCCCCTTTGGACGTAATTTAAAATCTGAAACATTTATGATTTTTTTTTTTTTTTTTTTTTTTTTTTTTAGTCCAAAGGGATTTGAATCCCGAAGGACTATTAATTTCGATTTGGCATTTTGTGTCGGACGGATAAATGTCGGTTCACTTTTCAAATTGTTGCCATAAATTGTTCGAGTCCTGCATTATATTTGAAGAAATTAAATAATAAATATCTGCGTAAATGTATGTATATTTCTCACATTGTCATAAAATAACGGTACATAGAATCTTCGAGTTTTGAATGACGTAATCCTCCAACGAATATGAGCATGTGGAACACCAAATTTGAAATTTGTTTTATGATCGATTTCCTATTTTTTAAAACTTTGACGAATTTTTGATTAACAAGCTCAAGGATTTCAAAGCGAACAATGGCAACGTTGTGCAGAAAAAACCTTTTTATCTCCAGCGCGTGAGTCTCTGAATCGGAAATTCTAAAGATATGCTCGTTTTAAAACTATTTTGCGATATTGCTGTTGCACTGAATCTTATGTTTTAAGTGCGAGGAACATGATATTTAATAAAGAAAGTACATACAAAATGTTAAAAAACGCCCCTTTGGACGTAATTTAAAATCTGAAACATTTCAGATTTTTTTTTTTTTTTTTTTAGTCCAAAGATATTTGAATCCCGAAGGACTATTAGTTTCGTTTTGGCATTTAGCGTCGGGCGGATAAATGTCGGTTCACTTTTCAAACTGTTGCCATAAAATGTTAGAGTTTCGCATTATATTTGAAGAAATTAAATAATGAAAAATCTGCATAAATGTATGTATATTTCTCGTATTGTGATAAAACAACGGTACATAGAGTCATCGAATTTTGAATAACGTAATCCTCCAACGAATATGAGCATGTGGAAGACCAAATTTGAAATTTGAAATTTGTTTCATGATCGATTTCCTATTTTTTAAAACTTTGACGAATTTTTGATTAACAAACTCAAGGATTTCAAAGCGAGCAATGGCAACGTTGTGCAGAAAAAACATTTTTATCTCCAGCGCGTGAGTCTCTGTATCGGAAATTCTAAAGATATGCTCGTTTTAAAACTATTTTGCGATATTGCTGTTGCACTGAATCTTATGTTTTAAGTGCGAGGAACATGATATTTAATAAAGAAAGTAACATACAAAATGTTAAAAAACGCCCCTTTGGACGTAATTTAAAATCTGAAACATTTCAGATTTTTTTTTTTTTTTTTTAGTCCAAAGATATTTGAATCCCGAAGGACTATTAGTTTCGTTTTGGCATTTAGCGTCGGGCGGATAAATGTCGGTTCACTTTTCAAACTGTTGCCATAAAATGTTAGAGTTTCGCATTATATTTGAAGAAATTAAATAATGAAAAATCTGCATAAATGTATGTATATTTCTCGTATTGTGATAAAACAACGGTACATAGAGTCATCGAATTTTGAATAACGTAATCCTCCAACGAATATGAGCATGTGGAAGACCAAATTTGAAATTTGAAATTTGTTTCATGATCGATTTCCTATTTTTTAAAACTTTGACGAATTTTTGATTAACAAACTCAAGGATTTCAAAGCGAGCAATGGCAACGTTGTGCAGAAAAAACATTTTTATCTCCAGCGCGTGAGTCTCTGTATCGGAAATTCTAAAGATATGCTCGTTTTAAAACTATTTTGCGATATTGCTGTTGCACTGAATCTTATGTTTTAAGTGCGAGGAACATGATATTTAATAAAGAAAGTAACATACAAAATGTTAAAAAACGCCCCTTTGGACGTAATTTAAAATCTGAAACATTTCAGATTTTTTTTTTTTTTTTTTTTAGTCCAAAGAGATTTGAATCCCGAAGGACTATTAGTTTCGTTTTGGCATTTTGCGTCGGACGGATAAATGTCGGTTCACTTTTCAAACCGTTGCCATAAAATGTTAGAGTTTCGCATTATATTTGAAGAAATTAAATAATGAAAAATCTGCATAAATGTATGTATATTTCTCGTATTGTGATAAAAAAACGGTACATAGAGTCATCGAATTTTGAATAACGTAATCCTCCAACGAATATGAGCATGTGGAAGACCAAATTTGAAATTTGAAATTTGTTTCATGATCGATTTCCTATTTTTTAAAACTTTGACGAATTTTTGATTAACAAACTCAAGGATTTCAAAGCGAGCAATGGCAACGTTGTGCAGAAAAAACATTTTTATCTCCAGCGCGTGAGTCTCTGTATCCGAAATTCTAAAGATATGCTCGTTTTAAAACTATTTTGCGATATTGCTGTTGCACTGAATCTTATGTTTTAAGTGCGAGGAACATGATATTTAATAAAGAAAGGTAATATACAAAATGTTAAAAAACGCCCCTTTAGACATAATTTAAAATCTGAAACATTTCAGATTTTTTTTTTTTTTTTTTTTAGTCCAAAGGGATTTGAATCCCGAAGGATTATTAGTTTCGTTTTGGCATTTTGCGTCGGACTCATAAATGTCGGTTCACTTTTCAAGCTGTTGCCATAAAATGTTAGAGTCCTGCATTATATTTGAAGAAATTAAATAATGAAAAATCTGCATAAATGTATGTATATTTCTCGTATTGTGATAAAACAACGGTACATAGAGTCATCGAATTTTGAATAACGTAATCCTCCAACGAATATGAGCCTGTGAAAGACCAAATTTGAAATTTGAAATTTGTTTCATGATCGATTTCCTATTTTTTAAAACTTTGACGAATTTTTGATTAACAAACTCAAGGATTTCAAAGCGAGCAACGGCAACGTTGTGCAGAAAAAACATTTTTATCTCCAGCGCGTGAGTCTCTGTATCGGAAATTCTAAAGATATGCTCGTTTTAAAACTATTTTGCGATATTGCTGTTGCACTGAATCTTATGTTTTAAGTGCGAGGAACATGATATTTAATAAAGAAAGTAACATAGAAAATGTTAAAAAAAACGCCCCTTTGGACGTAATTTAAAATCTGAAACATTTCAGATTTTTTTTTTTTTTTTTTTAGTCCAAAGAGATTCGAATCCCGAAGGACTATTAGTTTCGTTTTGGCATTTTGCGTCGGACGAATAAATGTCGGTTCACTTTTCAAACTGTTGCCATAAAATGTTAGAGTTCTGCATTATATTTGAAGAAATTAAATAATGAAAAATCTGCATAAATGTATGTATATTTCTCGTATTGTGATAAAACAACGGTACATAGAGTCATCGAATTTGGATAACGTAATCCTCCAACGAATATGAGCATGTGGAAGACCAAATTTGAAATTTGAAATTTGTTTTATGATCGATTTCCTATTTTTTAAAATTTTGACGAATTTTTGATGAACAAGCTCAAGGATTTCAAAGCGAGCAATGGCAATGTTGTGCAGAAAAAACATTTTTATCTCCAGCGCGTGAGTCTCTGTATCGGAAATTCTAAAGATATGCTCGTTTTAAAATTATTTTGCGATATTGCTGTTGCACTGGATCTTATGGTTTAAATGCGAGTAACATGATATTTAATAAAGAAAGGTAACACACAAAATGTTAAAAAACGCCCCTTTGGACGAAATTTAAAATCTGAAACATTTATGATTTTTTTTTTTTTTTTTTTTTTTTTTTTTTTTTTTTTTAGTCCAGAGGGATTTGAATCCCGAAGGACTATTAGTTTCGTTTTGGCATTTTGCTTCGGACTCATAAATGTCGGTTCACTTTTCAAGCTGTTGCCATAAAATGTTAGAGTCCTGCATTATATTTGAAGAAATTAAATAATGAAAAATCTGCATAAATGTATGTATATTTCTCGTATTGTGATAAAACAACGGTACATAGAGTCATCGAACTTTGAATAACGTAATCCTCCAACGAATATGAGCATGTGAAAGACCAAATTTGAAATTTGAAATTTGTTTCATGATCGATTTCCTATTTTTTAAAACTTTGACGAATTTTTGATTAACAATCTGAAGGATTTCAACGCGAGCAACGGCAACGTTGTGCAGAAAAAACATTTTTATCTCCAGCGCGTGAGTCTCTGTATCGGAAATTCTAAAGATATGCTCGTTTTAAAACTATTTTGCGATATTGCTGTTGCACTGAATCTTATGTTTTAAGTGCGAGGAACATGATATTTAATAAAGAAAGTAACATACAAAATGTTAAAAAACGCCCCTTTGGACGTAATTTAAAATCTGAAACATTTCAGATTTTTTTTTTTTTTTAGTCCAAAGATATTTGAATCCCGAAGGACTATTAGTTTCGTTTTGGCATTTAGCGTCGGGCGGATAAATGTCGGTTCACTTTTCAAACTGTTGCCATAAAATGTTAGAGTTTCGCATTATATTTGAAGAAATTAAATAATGAAAAATCTGCATAAATGTATGTATATTTCTCGTATTGTGATAAAACAACGGTACATAGAGTCATCGAATTTTGAATAACGTAATCCTCCAACGAATATGAGCATGTGGAAGACCAAATTTGAAATTTGAAATTTGTTTCATGATCGATTTCCTATTTTTTAAAACTTTGACGAATTTTTGATTAACAAACTCAAGGATTTCAAAGCGAGCAATGGCAACGTTGTGCAGAAAAAACATTTTTATCTCCAGCGCGTGAGTCTCTGTATCGGAAATTCTAAAGATATGCTCGTTTTAAAACTATTTTGCGATATTGCTGTTGCACTGAATCTTATGTTTTAAGTGCGAGGAACATGATATTTAATAAAGAAAGTAACATACAAAATGTTAAAAAACGCCCCTTTGGACGTAATTTAAAATCTGAAACATTTCAGATTTTTTTTTTTTTTTTTTTAGTCCAAAGAGATTTGAATCCCGAAGGACTATTAGTTTCGTTTTGGCATTTTGCGTCGGACGGATAAATGTCGGTTCACTTTTCAAACTGTTGCCATAAAATGTTAGAGTTTCGCATTATATTTGAAGAAATTAAATAATGAAAAATCTGCATAAATGTATGTATATTTCTCGTATTGTGATAAAACAACGGTACATAGAGTCATCGAATTTTGAATAACGTAATCCTCCAACGAATATGAGCATGTGGAAGACCAAATTTGAAATTTGAAATTTGTTTCATGATCGATTTCCTATTTTTTAAAACTTTGACGAATTTTTGATTAACAAACTCAAGGATTTCAAAGCGAGCAATGGCAACGTTGTGCAGAAAAAACATTTTTATCTCCAGCGCGTGAGTCTCTGTATCGGAAATTCTAAAGATATGCTCGTGTTAAAATTATTTTGCGATATTGCTGTTGCACTGGATCTTATGGTTTAAATGCGAGTAACATGATATTTAATAAAAGGTAATATACAAAATGTTAAAAAACGCCCCTTTAGACATAATTTAAAATCTGAAACATTTCAGATTTTTTTTTTTTTTTTTTTTTTTTAGTCCAAAGGATTTGAATCCCGAAGGATTATTAGTTTCGTTTTGGCATTTTGCGTCGGACTCATAAATGTCGCTTCACTTTTCAAACTGTTGCCATAAAATGTTAGAGTCCTGCATTATATTTGAAGAAATTGAATAATGAAAATCTGCGTAAATGTATGTATATTTCTCACATTGTCATAAAATAACGGTACATAGAGTCATCGAATTTTGAATAACGTAATCCTCCAACGAATATGAGCATGTGGGAGACCAAATTTGAAATTTGTTTTATGATCGATTTCCTATTTTTTAAAACTTTGACGAATTTTTGATTAACAAGCTCAAGGATTTCAAAGCGAGCAATGGCAAAGTTGTGCAGAAAAAACCTTTTTATCTCCAGCGCGTGAGTCTCTGAATCGGAAATTCTAAAGATAGGCTCGTTTTAAAACTATTTTGCGATATTGCTGTTGCACTGAATCTTATGTTTTAAGTGCGAGGAACATGATATTTAATAAAGAAAGTAACATACAAAATGTTAAAAAACGCCCCTTTGGACGTAATTTAAAATCTGAAACATTTCAAATTTTTTTTTTTTTTTTTAGTCCAAAGAGGTTTGAATCCCGAAGGACTATTAGTTTCGTTTTGGCATTTTGCGTCGGACGGATAAATGTCGGTTCACTTTTCAAACTGTTGCCATAAAATGTTAGAGTTTCGCATTATATTTGAAGAAATTAAATAATGAAAAATCTGCATAAATGTATGTATATTTCTCGTATTGTGATAAAACAACGGTACATAGAGTCATCGAATTTTGAATAACGTAATCCTCCAACGAATATGAGCATGTGGAAGACCAAATTTGAAATTTGAAATTTGTTTCATGATCGATTTCCTATTTTTTAAAACTTTGACGAATTTTTGATTAACAAACTCAAGGATTTCAAAGCGAGCAATGGCAACGTTGTGCAGAAAAAACATTTTTATCTCCAGCGCGTGAGTCTCTGTATCGGAAATTCTAAAGATAGGCTCGTTTTAAAACTATTTTGCGATATTGCTGTTGCACTGAATCTTATGTTTTAAGTGCGAGGAACATGATATTTAATAAAGAAAGTAACATACAAAATGTTAAAAAACGCCCCTTTGGACGTAATTTAAAATCTGAAACATTTCAAATTTTTTTTTTTTTTTTAGTCCAAAGAGGTTTGAATCCCGAAGGACTATTAGTTTCGTTTTGGCATTTTGCGTCGGACGGATAAATGTCGGTTCACTTTTCAAACTGTTGCCATAAAATGTTAGAGTTTCGCATTATATTTGAAGAAATTAAATAATGAAAAATCTGCATAAATGTATGTATATTTCTCGTATTGTGATAAAACAACGGTACATAGAGTCATCGAATTTTGAATAACGTAATCCTCCAACGAATATGAGCATGTGGAAGACCAAATTTGAAATTTGAAATTTGTTTCATGATCGATTTCCTATTTTTTAAAACTTTGACGAATTTTTGATTAACAAACTCAAGGATTTCAAAGCGAGCAATGGCAACGTTGTGCAGGAAAAACATTTTTATCTCCAGCGCGTGAGTCTCTGTATCGGAAATTCTAAAGATATGCTCGTTTTAAAATTATTTTGCGATATTGCTGTTGCACTGGATCTTATGGTTTAAATGCGAGTAACATGATACTTAATAAAGAAAGGTAACACACAAAATGTTAAAAAACGCCCCTTTGGACGTAATTTAAAATCTGAAACATTTATGATTTTTTTTTTTTTTTTTTTTTTTTTTTTTTTTTTTTTTTTTTAGTCCAAAGGGATTTGAATCCCGAAGGACTATTAATTTCGATTTGGCATTTTGCGTCGGACGGATAAATGTCGGTTCACTTTTCAAATTGTTGCCATAAATTGTTCGAGTCCTGCATTATATTTGAAGAAATTAAATAATAAATATCTGCGTAAATGTATGTATATTTCTCACATTGTCATAAAATAACGGTACATAGAATCTTCGAGTTTTGAATGACGTAATCCTCCAACGAATATGAGCATGTGGAACACCAAATTTGAAATTTGTTTTATGATCGATTTCCTATTTTTTAAAACTTTGACGAATTTTTGATTAACAAGCTCAAGGATTTCAAAGCGAACAATGGCAACGTTGTGCAGAAAAAACCTTTTTATCTCCAGCGCGTGAGTCTCTAAATCGGAAATTCTAAAGATATGCTCGTTTTAAAACTATTTTGCGATATTGCTGTTGCACTGAATCTTATGTTTTAAGTGCGAGGAACATGATATTTAATAAAGAAAGTAACATACAAAATGTTAAAAAACGCCCCTTTGGACGTAATTTAAAATCTGAAACATTTCAGATTTTTTTTTTTTTTTTAGTCCAAAGATATTTGAATCCCGAAGGACTATTAGTTTCGTTTTGGCATTTAGCGTCGGGCGGATAAATGTCGGTTCACTTTTCAAACTGTTGCCATAAAATGTTAGAGTTTCGCATTATATTTGAAGAAATTAAATAATGAAAAATCTGCATAAATGTATGTATATTTCTCGTATTGTGATAAAACAACGGTACATAGAGTCATCGAATTTTGAATAACGTAATCCTCCAACGAATATGAGCATGTGGAAGACCAAATTTGAAATTTGAAATTTGTTTCATGATCGATTTCCTATTTTTTAAAACTTTGACGAATTTTTGATTAACAAACTCAAGGATTTCAAAGCGAGCAATGGCAACGTTGTGCAGAAAAAACATTTTTATCTCCAGCGCGTGAGTCTCTGTATCGGAAATTCTAAAGATATGCTCGTTTTAAAACTATTTTGCGATATTGCTGTTGCACTGAATCTTATGTTTTAAGTGCGAGGAACATGATATTTAATAAAGAAAGTAACATACAAAATGTTAAAAAACGCCCCTTTGGACGTAATTTAAAATCTGAAACATTTCAGATTTTTTTTTTTTTTTTTTTTAGTCCAAAGAGATTTGAATCCCGAAGGACTATTAGTTTCGTTTTGGCATTTTGCGTCGGACGGATAAATGTCGGTTCACTTTTCAAACTGTTGCCATAAAATGTTAGAGTTTCGCATTATATTTGAAGAAATTAAATAATGAAAAATCTGCATAAATGTATGTATATTTCTCGTATTGTGATAAAACAACGGTACATAGAGTCATCGAATTTTGAATAACGTAATCCTCCAACGAATATGAGCATGTGGAAGACCAAATTTGAAATTTGAAATTTGTTTCATGATCGATTTCCTATTTTTTAAAACTTTGACGAATTTTTGATTAACAAACTCAAGGATTTCAAAGCGAGCAATGGCAACGTTGTGCAGAAAAAACATTTTTATCTCCAGCGCGTGAGTCTCTGTATCGGAAATTCTAAAGATATGCTCGTGTTAAAATTATTTTGCGATATTGCTGTTGCACTGGATCTTATGGTTTAAATGCGAGTAACATGATATTTAATAAAAGGTAATATACAAAATGTTAAAAAACGCCCCTTTAGACATAATTTAAAATCTGAAACATTTCAGATTTTTTTTTTTTTTTTTTTTTTTTAGTCCAAAGGATTTGAATCCCGAAGGATTATTAGTTTCGTTTTGGCATTTTGCGTCGGACTCATAAATGTCGCTTCACTTTTCAAACTTTTGCCATAAAATGTTAGAGTCCTGCATTATATTTGAAGAAATTGAATAATGAAAATCTGCGTAAATGTATGTATATTTCTCACATTGTCATAAAATAACGGTACATAGAGTCATCGAATTTTGAATAACGTAATCCTCCAACGAATATGAGCATGTGGAAGACCAAATTTGAAATTTGTTTTATGATCGATTTCCTATTTTTTAAAACTTTGACGAATTTTTGATTAACAAGCTCAAGGATTTCAAAGCGAGCAATGGCAAAGTTGTGCAGAAAAAACCTTTTTATCTCCAGCGCGTGAGTCTCTGAATCGGAAATTCTAAAGATAGGCTCGTTTTAAAACTATTTTGCGATATTGCTGTTGCACTGAATCTTATGTTTTAAGTGCGAGGAACATGATATTTAATAAAGAAAGTAACATACAAAATGTTAAAAAACGCCCCTTTGGACGTAATTTAAAATCTGAAACATTTCAAATTTTTTTTTTTTTTTTTAGTCCAAAGAGGTTTGAATCCCGAAGGACTATTAGTTTCGTTTTGGCATTTTGCGTCGGACGGATAAATGTCGGTTCACTTTTCAAACTGTTGCCATAAAATGTTAGAGTTTCGCATTATATTTGAAGAAATTAAATAATGAAAAATCTGCATAAATGTATGTATATTTCTCGTATTGTGATAAAACAACGGTACATAGAGTCATCGAATTTTGAATAACGTAATCCTCCAACGAATATGAGCATGTGGAAGACCAAATTTGAAATTTGAAATTTGTTTCATGATCGATTTCCTATTTTTTAAAACTTTGACGAATTTTTGATTAACAAACTCAAGGATTTCAAAGCGAGCAATGGCAACGTTGTGCAGAAAAAACATTTTTATCTCAAGCGCGTGAGTCTCTGTATCGGAAATTCTAAAGATAGGCTCGTTTTAAAACTATTTTGCGATATTGCTGTTGCACTGAATCTTATGTTTTAAGTGCGAGGAACATGATATTTAATAAAGAAAGTAACATACAAAATGTTAAAAAACGCCCCTTTGGACGTAATTTAAAATCTGAAACATTTCAAATTTTTTTTTTTTTTTTTAGTCCAAAGAGGTTTGAATCCCGAAGGACTATTAGTTTCGTTTTGGCATTTTGCGTCGGACGGATAAATGTCGGTTCACTTTTCAAACTGTTGCCATAAAATGTTAGAGTTTCGCATTATATTTGAAGAAATTAAATAATGAAAAATCTGCATAAATGTATGTATATTTCTCGTATTGTGATAAAACAACGGTACATAGAGTCATCGAATTTTGAATAACGTAATCCTCCAACGAATATGAGCATGTGGAAGACCAAATTTGAAATTTGAAATTTGTTTTATGATCGATTTCCTATTTTTTAAAACTTTGACGAATTTTTGATTAACAAACTCAAGGATTTCAAAGGGAGCAATGGCAACGTTGTGCAGAAAAAACATTTTTATCTCCAGCGCGTGAGTCTCTGTATCGGAAATTCTAAAGATATGCTCGTTTTAAAATTATATTGCGATACTGCTGTTGCACTGGATCTTATGGTTTAAATGCGAGTAACATGATATTTAATAAAGAAAGGTAACACACAAAATGTTAAAAAACGCCCCTTTGGACGTAATTTAAAATCTGAAACATTTATGATTTTTTTTTTTTTTTTTTTTTTTTTTTTTTTTTTTTTTAGTCCAAAGGGATTTGAATCCCGAAGGACTATTAATTTCGATTTGGCATTTTCGGTCGGACGGATAAATGTCGGTTCACTTTTCAAACTGTTGCCATAAATTGTTAGAGTCCTGCATTATATTTGAAGAAATTAAATAATGAATATCTGCGTAAATGTATGTATATTTCTCACATTGTCATAAAATAACGGTACATAGAAACTTCGAGTTTTGAATGACGTAATCCTCCAACGAATATGAGCATGTGGAACACCAAATTTGAAATTTGTTTTATGATCGATTTCCTATTTTTTAAAACTTTGACGAATTTTTGATTAACAAGCTCAAGGATTTCAAAGCGAGGTTTTTATCTCCAGCGCGTGAGTCTCTGTATCGGAAATTCTAAAAATATGCTCGTTTTAAAACTATTTTGCGATATTGCTGTTGCACTGAATCTTATGTTTTAAGTGCGAGGAACATGATATTTAATAAAGAAAGTAACATACAAAATGTTAAAAAACGCCCCTTTGGACGTAATTTAAAATCTGAAACATTTCAGATTTTTTTTTTTTTTTTTAGTCCAAAGATATTTGAATCCCGAAGGACTATTAGTTTCGTTTTGGCATTTTGCGTCGGGCGGATAAATGTCGGTTCACTTTTCAAACAGTTGCCATAAAATGTTAGAGTTTCGCATTATATTTGAAGAAATTAAATAATGAAAAATCTGCATAAATGTATGTATATTTCTCGTATTGTGATAAAACAACGGTACATAGAGTCATCGAATTTTGAATAACGTAATCCTCCAACGAATATGAGCATGTGGAAGACCAAATTTGAAATTTGAAATTTGTTTCATGATCGATTTCCTATTTTTTAAAACTTTGACGAATTTTTGATTAACAAACTCAAGGATTTCAAAGCGAGCAATGGCAACGTTGTGCAGAAAAAACATTTTTATCTCCAGCGCGTGAGTCTCTGTATCGGAAATTCTAAAGATATGCTCGTTTTAAAACTATTTTGCGATATTGCTGTTGCACTGAATCTTATGTTTTAAGTGCGAGGAACATGATATTTAATAAAGAAAGTAACATACAAAATGTTAAAAAACGCCCCTTTGGACGTAATTTAAAATCTGAAACATTTCAGATTTTTTTTTTTTTTTTTTTTAGTCCAAAGAGATTTGAATCCCGAAGGACTATTAGTTTCGTTTTGGCATTTTGCGTCGGACGGATAAATGTCGGTTCACTTTTCAAACTGTTGCCATAAAATGTTAGAGTTTCGCATTATATTTGAAGAAATTAAATAATGAAAAATCTGCATAAATGTATGTATATTTCTCGTATTGTGATAAAACAACTGTACATAGAGTCATCGAATTTTGAATAACGTAATCCTCCAACGAATATGAGCATGTGGAAGACCAAATTTGAAATTTGAAATTTGTTTCATGATCGATTTCCTATTTTTTAAAACTTTGACGAATTTTTGATTAACAAACTCAAGGATTTCAAAGCGAGCAATGGCAACGTTGTGCAGAAAAAACATTTTTATCTCCAGCGCGTGAGTCTCTGTATCGGAAATTCTAAAGATATGCTCGTGTTAAAATTATTTTGCGATATTGCTGTTGCACTGGATCTTATGGTTTAAATGCGAGTAACATGATATTTAATAAAAGGTAATATACAAAATGTTAAAAAACGCCCCTTTAGACATAATTTAAAATCTGAAACATTTCAGATTTTTTTTTTTTTTTTTTTTTTTTAGTCCAAAGGATTTGAATCCCGAAGGATTATTAGTTTCGTTTTGGCATTTTGCGTCGGACTCATAAATGTCGCTTCACTTTTCAAACTTTTGCCATAAAATGTTAGAGTCCTGCATTATATTTGAAGAAATTGAATAATGAAAATCTGCGTAAATGTATGTATATTTCTCACATTGTCATAAAATAACGGTACATAGAGTCATCGAATTTTGAATAACGTAATCCTCCAACGAATATGAGCATGTGGAAGACCAAATTTGAAATTTGTTTTATGATCGATTTCCTATTTTTTAAAACTTTGACGAATTTTTGATTAACAAGCTCAAGGATTTCAAAGCGAGCAATGGCAAAGTTGTGCAGAAAAAACCTTTTTATCTCCAGCGCGTGAGTCTCTGAATCGGAAATTCTAAAGATAGGCTCGTTTTAAAACTATTTTGCGATATTGCTGTTGCACTGAATCTTATGTTTTAAGTGCGAGGAACATGATATTTAATAAAGAAAGTAACATACAAAATGTTAAAAAACGCCCCTTTGGACGTAATTTAAAATCTGAAACATTTCAAATTTTTTTTTTTTTTTTTAGTCCAAAGAGGTTTGAATCCCGAAGGACTATTAGTTTCGTTTTGGCATTTTGCGTCGGACGGATAAATGTCGGTTCACTTTTCAAACTGTTGCCATAAAATGTTAGAGTTTCGCATTATATTTGAAGAAATTAAATAATGAAAAATCTGCATAAATGTATGTATATTTCTCGTATTGTGATAAAACAACGGTACATAGAGTCATCGAATTTTGAATAACGTAATCCTCCAACGAATATGAGCATGTGGAAGACCAAATTTGAAATTTGAAATTTGTTTCATGATCGATTTCCTATTTTTTAAAACTTTGACGAATTTTTGATTAACAAACTCAAGGATTTCAAAGCGAGCAATGGCAACGTTGTGCAGAAAAAACATTTTTATCTCCAGCGCGTGAGTCTCTGTATCGGAAATTCTAAAGATAGGCTCGTTTTAAAACTATTTTGCGATATTGCTGTTGCACTGAATCTTATGTTTTAAGTGCGAGGAACATGATATTTAATAAAGAAAGTAACATACAAAATGTTAAAAAACGCCCCTTTGGACGTAATTTAAAATCTGAAACATTTCAAATTTTTTTTTTTTTTTTTAGTCCAAAGAGGTTTGAATCCCGAAGGACTATTAGTTTCGTTTTGGCATTTTGCGTCGGACGGATAAATGTCGGTTCACTTTTCAAACTGTTGCCATAAAATGTTAGAGTTTCGCATTATATTTGAAGAAATTAAATAATGAAAAATCTGCATAAATGTATGTATATTTCTCGTATTGTGATAAAACAACGGTACATAGAGTCATCGAATTTTGAATAACGTAATCCTCCAACGAATATGAGCATGTGGAAGACCAAATTTGAAATTTGAAATTTGTTTTATGATCGATTTCCTATTTTTTAAAACTTTGACGAATTTTTGATTAACAAACTCAAGGATTTCAAAGGGAGCAATGGCAACGTTGTGCAGAAAAAACATTTTTATCTCCAGCGCGTGAGTCTCTGTATCGGAAATTCTAAAGATATGCTCGTTTTAAAATTATATTGCGATACTGCTGTTGCACTGGATCTTATGGTTTAAATGCGAGTAACATGATATTTAATAAAGAAAGGTAACACACAAAATGTTAAAAAACGCCCCTTTGGACGTAATTTAAAATCTGAAACATTTATGATTTTTTTTTTTTTTTTTTTTTTTTTTTTTTTTTTTTTTAGTCCAAAGGGATTTGAATCCCGAAGGACTATTAATTTCGATTTGGCATTTTCGGTCGGACGGATAAATGTCGGTTCACTTTTCAAACTGTTGCCATAAATTGTTAGAGTCCTGCATTATATTTGAAGAAATTAAATAATGAATATCTGCGTAAATGTATGTATATTTCTCACATTGTCATAAAATAACGGTACATAGAAACTTCGAGTTTTGAATGACGTAATCCTCCAACGAATATGAGCATGTGGAACACCAAATTTGAAATTTGTTTTATGATCGATTTCCTATTTTTTAAAACTTTGACGAATTTTTGATTAACAAGCTCAAGGATTTCAAAGCGAGGTTTTTATCTCCAGCGCGTGAGTCTCTGTATCGGAAATTCTAAAAATATGCTCGTTTTAAAACTATTTTGCGATATTGCTGTTGCACTGAATCTTATGTTTTAAGTGCGAGGAACATGATATTTAATAAAGAAAGTAACATACAAAATGTTAAAAAACGCCCCTTTGGACGTAATTTAAAATCTGAAACATTTCAGATTTTTTTTTTTTTTTTTAGTCCAAAGATATTTGAATCCCGAAGGACTATTAGTTTCGTTTTGGCATTTTGCGTCGGGCGGATAAATGTCGGTTCACTTTTCAAACAGTTGCCATAAAATGTTAGAGTTTCGCATTATATTTGAAGAAATTAAATAATGAAAAATCTGCATAAATGTATGTATATTTCTCGTATTGTGATAAAACAACGGTACATAGAGTCATCGAATTTTGAATAACGTAATCCTCCAACGAATATGAGCATGTGGAAGACCAAATTTGAAATTTGAAATTTGTTTCATGATCGATTTCCTATTTTTTAAAACTTTGACGAATTTTTGATTAACAAACTCAAGGATTTCAAAGCGAGCAATGGCAACGTTGTGCAGAAAAAACATTTTTATCTCCAGCGCGTGAGTCTCTGTATCGGAAATTCTAAAGATATGCTCGTTTTAAAACTATTTTGCGATATTGCTGTTGCACTGAATCTTATGTTTTAAGTGCGAGGAACATGATATTTAATAAAGAAAGTAACATACAAAATGTTAAAAAACGCCCCTTTGGACGTAATTTAAAATCTGAAACATTTCACATTTTTTTTTTTTTTTTTTTTAGTCCAAAGAGATTTGAATCCCGAAGGACTATTAGTTTCGTTTTGGCATTTTGCGTCGGACGGATAAATGTCGGTTCACTTTTCAAACTGTTGCCATAAAATGTTAGAGTTTCGCATTATATTTGAAGAAATTAAATAATGAAAAATCTGCATAAATGTATGTATATTTCTCGTATTGTGATAAAACAACGGTACATAGAGTCATCGAATTTTGAATAACGTAATCCTCCAACGAATATGAGCATGTGGAAGACCAAATTTGAAATTTGAAATTTGTTTCATGATCGATTTCCTATTTTTTAAAACTTTGACGAATTTTTGATTAACAAACTCAAGGATTTCAAAGCGAGCAATGGCAACGTTGTGCAGAAAAAACATTTTTATCTCCAGCGCGTGAGTCTCTGTATCCGAAATTCTAAAGATATGCTCGTTTTAAAACTATTTTGCGATATTGCTGTTGCACTGAATCTTATGTTTTAAGTGCGAGGAACATGATATTTAATAAAGAAAGGTAATATACAAAATGTTAAAAAACGCCCCTTTAGACATAATTTAAAATCTGAAACATTTCAGATTTTTTTTTTTTTTTTTTTTTAGTCCAAAGGGATTTGAATCCCGAAGGATTATTAGTTTCGTTTTGGCATTTTGCGTCGGACTCATAAATGTCGGTTCACTTTTCAAGCTGTTGCCATAAAATGTTAGAGTCCTGCATTATATTTGAAGAAATTAAATAATGAAAAATCTGCATAAATGTATGTATATTTCTCGTATTGTGATAAAACAACGGTACATAGAGTCATCGAATTTTGAATAACGTAATCCTCCAACGAATATGAGCCTGTGAAAGACCAAATTTGAAATTTGAAATTTGTTTCATGATCGATTTCCTATTTTTTAAAACTTTGACGAATTTTTGATTAACAAACTCAAGGATTTCAAAGCGAGCAACGGCAACGTTGTGCAGAAAAAACATTTTTATCTCCAGCGCGTGAGTCTCTGTATCGGAAATTCTAAAGATATGCTCGTTTTAAAATTATTTTGCGATATTGCTGTTGCACTGGATCTTATGGTTTAAATGCGAGTAACATGATACTTAATAAAGAAAGGTAACACACAAAATGTTAAAAAACGCCCCTTTGGACGTAATTTAAAATCTGAAACATTTATGATTTTTTTTTTTTTTTTTTTTTTTTTTTTTTAGTCCAAAGGGATTTGAATCCCGAAGGACTATTAATTTCGATTTGGCATTTTGTGTCGGACGGATAAATGTCGGTTCACTTTTCAAATTGTTGCCATAAATTGTTCGAGTCCTGCATTATATTTGAAGAAATTAAATAATAAATATCTGCGTAAATGTATGTATATTTCTCACATTGTCATAAAATAACGGTACATAGAATCTTCGAGTTTTGAATGACGTAATCCTCCAACGAATATGAGCATGTGGAACACCAAATTTGAAATTTGTTTTATGATCGATTTCCTATTTTTTAAAACTTTGACGAATTTTTGATTAACAAGCTCAAGGATTTCAAAGCGAACAATGGCAACGTTGTGCAGAAAAAACCTTTTTATCTCCAGCGCGTGAGTCTCTGAATCGGAAATTCTAAAGATATGCTCGTTTTAAAACTATTTTGCGATATTGCTGTTGCACTGAATCTTATGTTTTAAGTGCGAGGAACATGATATTTAATAAAGAAAGTAACATACAAAATGTTAAAAAACGCCCCTTTGGACGTAATTTAAAATCTGAAACATTTCAGATTTTTTTTTTTTTTTTTTAGTCCAAAGATATTTGAATCCCGAAGGACTATTAGTTTCGTTTTGGCATTTAGCGTCGGGCGGATAAATGTCGGTTCACTTTTCAAACTGTTGCCATAAAATGTTAGAGTTTCGCATTATATTTGAAGAAATTAAATAATGAAAAATCTGCATAAATGTATGTATATTTCTCGTATTGTGATAAAACAACGGTACATAGAGTCATCGAATTTTGAATAACGTAATCCTCCAACGAATATGAGCATGTGGAAGACCAAATTTGAAATTTGAAATTTGTTTCATGATCGATTTCCTATTTTTTAAAACTTTGACGAATTTTTGATTAACAAACTCAAGGATTTCAAAGCGAGCAATGGCAACGTTGTGCAGAAAAAACATTTTTATCTCCAGCGCGTGAGTCTCTGTATCGGAAATTCTAAAGATATGCTCGTTTTAAAACTATTTTGCGATATTGCTGTTGCACTGAATCTTATGTTTTAAGTGCGAGGAACATGATATTTAATAAAGAAAGTAACATACAAAATGTTAAAAAACGCCCCTTTGGACGTAATTTAAAATCTGAAACATTTCAGATTTTTTTTTTTTTTTTTAGTCCAAAGATATTTGAATCCCGAAGGACTATTAGTTTCGTTTTGGCATTTAGCGTCGGGCGGATAAATGTCGGTTCACTTTTCAAACTGTTGCCATAAAATGTTAGAGTTTCGCATTATATTTGAAGAAATTAAATAATGAAAAATCTGCATAAATGTATGTATATTTCTCGTATTGTGATAAAACAACGGTACATAGAGTCATCGAATTTTGAATAACGTAATCCTCCAACGAATATGAGCATGTGGAAGACCAAATTTGAAATTTGAAATTTGTTTCATGATCGATTTCCTATTTTTTAAAACTTTGACGAATTTTTGATTAACAAACTCAAGGATTTCAAAGCGAGCAATGGCAACGTTGTGCAGAAAAAACATTTTTATCTCCAGCGCGTGAGTCTCTGTATCGGAAATTCTAAAGATATGCTCGTTTTAAAACTATTTTGCGATATTGCTGTTGCACTGAATCTTATGTTTTAAGTGCGAGGAACATGATATTTAATAAAGAAAGTAACATACAAAATGTTAAAAAACGCCCCTTTGGACGTAATTTAAAATCTGAAACATTTCAGATTTTTTTTTTTTTTTTTTAGTCCAAAGAGATTTGAATCCCGAAGGACTATTAGTTTCGTTTTGGCATTTTGCGTCGGACGGATAAATGTCGGTTCACTTTTCAAACCGTTGCCATAAAATGTTAGAGTTTCGCATTATATTTGAAGAAATTAAATAATGAAAAATCTGCATAAATGTATGTATATTTCTCGTATTGTGATAAAAAAACGGTACATAGAGTCATCGAATTTTGAATAACGTAATCCTCCAACGAATATGAGCATGTGGAAGACCAAATTTGAAATTTGAAATTTGTTTCATGATCGATTTCCTATTTTTTAAAACTTTGACGAATTTTTGATTAACAAACTCAAGGATTTCAAAGCGAGCAATGGCAACGTTGTGCAGAAAAAACATTTTTATCTCCAGCGCGTGAGTCTCTGTATCCGAAATTCTAAAGATATGCTCGTTTTAAAACTATTTTGCGATATTGCTGTTGCACTGAATCTTATGTTTTAAGTGCGAGGAACATGATATTTAATAAAGAAAGGTAATATACAAAATGTTAAAAAACGCCCCTTTAGACATAATTTAAAATCTGAAACATTTCAGATTTTTTTTTTTTTTTTTTTTAGTCCAAAGGGATTTGAATCCCGAAGGATTATTAGTTTCGTTTTGGCATTTTGCGTCGGACTCATAAATGTCGGTTCACTTTTCAAGCTGTTGCCATAAAATGTTAGAGTCCTGCATTATATTTGAAGAAATTAAATAATGAAAAATCTGCATAAATGTATGTATATTTCTCGTATTGTGATAAAACAACGGTACATAGAGTCATCGAATTTTGAATAACGTAATCCTCCAACGAATATGAGCCTGTGAAAGACCAAATTTGAAATTTGAAATTTGTTTCATGATCGATTTCCTATTTTTTAAAACTTTGACGAATTTTTGATTAACAAACTCAAGGATTTCAAAGCGAGCAACGGCAACGTTGTGCAGAAAAAACATTTTTATCTCCAGCGCGTGAGTCTCTGTATCGGAAATTCTAAAGATATGCTCGTTTTAAAACTATTTTGCGATATTGCTGTTGCACTGAATCTTATGTTTTAAGTGCGAGGAACATGATATTTAATAAAGAAAGTAACATAGAAAATGTTAAAAAAAACGCCCCTTTGGACGTAATTTAAAATCTGAAACATTTCAGATTTTTTTTTTTTTTTTTTTTAGTCCAAAGAGATTCGAATC
Source organism: Stegodyphus dumicola (assembly GCF_044657685.1). Lineage (NCBI taxonomy): Eukaryota > Metazoa > Arthropoda > Arachnida > Araneae > Eresidae > Stegodyphus > Stegodyphus dumicola. The sequence continues at coordinate 9,325,943 of NC_140772.1, read as the reverse complement.
CCGAAGGACTATTAGTTTCGTTTTGGCATTTTGCGTCGGACGAATAAATGTCGGTTCACTTTTCAAACTGTTGCCATAAAATGTTAGAGTTCTGCATTATATTTGAAGAAATTAAATAATGAAAAATCTGCATAAATGTATGTATATTTCTCGTATTGTGATAAAACAACGGTACATAGAGTCATCGAATTTGGATAACGTAATCCTCCAACGAATATGAGCATGTGGAAGACCAAATTTGAAATTTGAAATTTGTTTTATGATCGATTTCCTATTTTTTAAAATTTTGACGAATTTTTGATGAACAAGCTCAAGGATTTCAAAGCGAGCAATGGCAATGTTGTGCAGAAAAAACATTTTTATCTCCAGCGCGTGAGTCTCTGTATCGGAAATTCTAAAGATATGCTCGTTTTAAAATTATTTTGCGATATTGCTGTTGCACTGGATCTTATGGTTTAAATGCGAGTAACATGATATTTAATAAAGAAAGGTAACACACAAAATGTTAAAAAACGCCCCTTTGGACGAAATTTAAAATCTGAAACATTTATGATTTTTTTTTTTTTTTTTTTTTTTTTTTTTTTTTTTTAGTCCAGAGGGATTTGAATCCCGAAGGACTATTAGTTTCGTTTTGGCATTTTGCTTCGGACTCATAAATGTCGGTTCACTTTTCAAGCTGTTGCCATAAAATGTTAGAGTCCTGCATTATATTTGAAGAAATTAAATAATGAAAAATCTGCATAAATGTATGTATATTTCTCGTATTGTGATAAAACAACGGTACATAGAGTCATCGAACTTTGAATAACGTAATCCTCCAACGAATATGAGCATGTGAAAGACCAAATTTGAAATTTGAAATTTGTTTCATGATCGATTTCCTATTTTTTAAAACTTTGACGAATTTTTGATTAACAATCTGAAGGATTTCAACGCGAGCAACGGCAACGTTGTGCAGAAAAAACATTTTTATCTCCAGCGCGTGAGTCTCTGTATCGGAAATTCTAAAGATATGCTCGTTTTAAAACTATTTTGCGATATTGCTGTTGCACTGAATCTTATGTTTTAAGTGCGAGGAACATGATATTTAATAAAGAAAGTAACATACAAAATGTTAAAAAACGCCCCTTTGGACGTAATTTAAAATCTGAAACATTTCAGATTTTTTTTTTTTTTTAGTCCAAAGATATTTGAATCCCGAAGGACTATTAGTTTCGTTTTGGCATTTAGCGTCGGGCGGATAAATGTCGGTTCACTTTTCAAACTGTTGCCATAAAATGTTAGAGTTTCGCATTATATTTGAAGAAATTAAATAATGAAAAATCTGCATAAATGTATGTATATTTCTCGTATTGTGATAAAACAACGGTACATAGAGTCATCGAATTTTGAATAACGTAATCCTCCAACGAATATGAGCATGTGGAAGACCAAATTTGAAATTTGAAATTTGTTTCATGATCGATTTCCTATTTTTTAAAACTTTGACGAATTTTTGATTAACAAACTCAAGGATTTCAAAGCGAGCAATGGCAACGTTGTGCAGAAAAAACATTTTTATCTCCAGCGCGTGAGTCTCTGTATCGGAAATTCTAAAGATATGCTCGTTTTAAAACTATTTTGCGATATTGCTGTTGCACTGAATCTTATGTTTTAAGTGCGAGGAACATGATATTTAATAAAGAAAGTAACATACAAAATGTTAAAAAACGCCCCTTTGGACGTAATTTAAAATCTGAAACATTTCAGATTTTTTTTTTTTTTTTTTTAGTCCAAAGAGATTTGAATCCCGAAGGACTATTAGTTTCGTTTTGGCATTTTGCGTCGGACGGATAAATGTCGGTTCACTTTTCAAACTGTTGCCATAAAATGTTAGAGTTTCGCATTATATTTGAAGAAATTAAATAATGAAAAATCTGCATAAATGTATGTATATTTCTCGTATTGTGATAAAACAACGGTACATAGAGTCATCGAATTTTGAATAACGTAATCCTCCAACGAATATGAGCATGTGGAAGACCAAATTTGAAATTTGAAATTTGTTTCATGATCGATTTCCTATTTTTTAAAACTTTGACGAATTTTTGATTAACAAACTCAAGGATTTCAAAGCGAGCAATGGCAACGTTGTGCAGAAAAAACATTTTTATCTCCAGCGCGTGAGTCTCTGTATCGGAAATTCTAAAGATATGCTCGTGTTAAAATTATTTTGCGATATTGCTGTTGCACTGGATCTTATGGTTTAAATGCGAGTAACATGATATTTAATAAAAGGTAATATACAAAATGTTAAAAAACGCCCCTTTAGACATAATTTAAAATCTGAAACATTTCAGATTTTTTTTTTTTTTTTTTTTTTTTAGTCCAAAGGATTTGAATCCCGAAGGATTATTAGTTTCGTTTTGGCATTTTGCGTCGGACTCATAAATGTCGCTTCACTTTTCAAACTGTTGCCATAAAATGTTAGAGTCCTGCATTATATTTGAAGAAATTGAATAATGAAAATCTGCGTAAATGTATGTATATTTCTCACATTGTCATAAAATAACGGTACATAGAGTCATCGAATTTTGAATAACGTAATCCTCCAACGAATATGAGCATGTGGAAGACCAAATTTGAAATTTGTTTTATGATCGATTTCCTATTTTTTAAAACTTTGACGAATTTTTGATTAACAAGCTCAAGGATTTCAAAGCGAGCAATGGCAAAGTTGTGCAGAAAAAACCTTTTTATCTCCAGCGCGTGAGTCTCTGAATCGGAAATTCTAAAGATAGGCTCGTTTTAAAACTATTTTGCGATATTGCTGTTGCACTGAATCTTATGTTTTAAGTGCGAGGAACATGATATTTAATAAAGAAAGTAACATACAAAATGTTAAAAAACGCCCCTTTGGACGTAATTTAAAATCTGAAACATTTCAAATTTTTTTTTTTTTTTTTAGTCCAAAGAGGTTTGAATCCCGAAGGACTATTAGTTTCGTTTTGGCATTTTGCGTCGGACGGATAAATGTCGGTTCACTTTTCAAACTGTTGCCATAAAATGTTAGAGTTTCGCATTATATTTGAAGAAATTAAATAATGAAAAATCTGCATAAATGTATGTATATTTCTCGTATTGTGATAAAACAACGGTACATAGAGTCATCGAATTTTGAATAACGTAATCCTCCAACGAATATGAGCATGTGGAAGACCAAATTTGAAATTTGAAATTTGTTTCATGATCGATTTCCTATTTTTTAAAACTTTGACGAATTTTTGATTAACAAACTCAAGGATTTCAAAGCGAGCAATGGCAACGTTGTGCAGAAAAAACATTTTTATCTCCAGCGCGTGAGTCTCTGTATCGGAAATTCTAAAGATAGGCTCGTTTTAAAACTATTTTGCGATATTGCTGTTGCACTGAATCTTATGTTTTAAGTGCGAGGAACATGATATTTAATAAAGAAAGTAACATACAAAATGTTAAAAAACGCCCCTTTGGACGTAATTTAAAATCTGAAACATTTCAAATTTTTTTTTTTTTTTTAGTCCAAAGAGGTTTGAATCCCGAAGGACTATTAGTTTCGTTTTGGCATTTTGCGTCGGACGGATAAATGTCGGTTCACTTTTCAAACTGTTGCCATAAAATGTTAGAGTTTCGCATTATATTTGAAGAAATTAAATAATGAAAAATCTGCATAAATGTATGTATATTTCTCGTATTGTGATAAAACAACGGTACATAGAGTCATCGAATTTTGAATAACGTAATCCTCCAACGAATATGAGCATGTGGAAGACCAAATTTGAAATTTGAAATTTGTTTCATGATCGATTTCCTATTTTTTAAAACTTTGACGAATTTTTGATTAACAAACTCAAGGATTTCAAAGCGAGCAATGGCAACGTTGTGCAGGAAAAACATTTTTATCTCCAGCGCGTGAGTCTCTGTATCGGAAATTCTAAAGATATGCTCGTTTTAAAATTATTTTGCGATATTGCTGTTGCACTGGATCTTATGGTTTAAATGCGAGTAACATGATACTTAATAAAGAAAGGTAACACACAAAATGTTAAAAAACGCCCCTTTGGACGTAATTTAAAATCTGAAACATTTATGATTTTTTTTTTTTTTTTTTTTTTTTTTTTTTTTTTTTTTAGTCCAAAGGGATTTGAATCCCGAAGGACTATTAATTTCGATTTGGCATTTTGCGTCGGACGGATAAATGTCGGTTCACTTTTCAAATTGTTGCCATAAATTGTTCGAGTCCTGCATTATATTTGAAGAAATTAAATAATAAATATCTGCGTAAATGTATGTATATTTCTCACATTGTCATAAAATAACGGTACATAGAATCTTCGAGTTTTGAATGACGTAATCCTCCAACGAATATGAGCATGTGGAACACCAAATTTGAAATTTGTTTTATGATCGATTTCCTATTTTTTAAAACTTTGACGAATTTTTGATTAACAAGCTCAAGGATTTCAAAGCGAACAATGGCAACGTTGTGCAGAAAAAACCTTTTTATCTCCAGCGCGTGAGTCTCTGAATCGGAAATTCTAAAGATATGCTCGTTTTAAAACTATTTTGCGATATTGCTGTTGCACTGAATCTTATGTTTTAAGTGCGAGGAACATGATATTTAATAAAGAAAGTAACATACAAAATGTTAAAAAACGCCCCTTTGGACGTAATTTAAAATCTGAAACATTTCAGATTTTTTTTTTTTTTTAGTCCAAAGATATTTGAATCCCGAAGGACTATTAGTTTCGTTTTGGCATTTAGCGTCGGGCGGATAAATGTCGGTTCACTTTTCAAACTGTTGCCATAAAATGTTAGAGTTTCGCATTATATTTGAAGAAATTAAATAATGAAAAATCTGCATAAATGTATGTATATTTCTCGTATTGTGATAAAACAACGGTACATAGAGTCATCGAATTTTGAATAACGTAATCCTCCAACGAATATGAGCATGTGGAAGACCAAATTTGAAATTTGAAATTTGTTTCATGATCGATTTCCTATTTTTTAAAACTTTGACGAATTTTTGATTAACAAACTCAAGGATTTCAAAGCGAGCAATGGCAACGTTGTGCAGAAAAAACATTTTTATCTCCAGCGCGTGAGTCTCTGTATCGGAAATTCTAAAGATATGCTCGTTTTAAAACTATTTTGCGATATTGCTGTTGCACTGAATCTTATGTTTTAAGTGCGAGGAACATGATATTTAATAAAGAAAGTAACATACAAAATGTTAAAAAACGCCCCTTTGGACGTAATTTAAAATCTGAAACATTTCAGATTTTTTTTTTTTTTTTTTTTAGTCCAAAGAGATTTGAATCCCGAAGGACTATTAGTTTCGTTTTGGCATTTTGCGTCGGACGGATAAATGTCGGTTCACTTTTCAAACTGTTGCCATAAAATGTTAGAGTTTCGCATTATATTTGAAGAAATTAAATAATGAAAAATCTGCATAAATGTATGTATATTTCTCGTATTGTGATAAAACAACGGTACATAGAGTCATCGAATTTTGAATAACGTAATCCTCCAACGAATATGAGCATGTGGAAGACCAAATTTGAAATTTGAAATTTGTTTCATGATCGATTTCCTATTTTTTAAAACTTTGACGAATTTTTGATTAACAAACTCAAGGATTTCAAAGCGAGCAATGGCAACGTTGTGCAGAAAAAACATTTTTATCTCCAGCGCGTGAGTCTCTGTATCGGAAATTCTAAAGATATGCTCGTGTTAAAATTATTTTGCGATATTGCTGTTGCACTGGATCTTATGGTTTAAATGCGAGTAACATGATATTTAATAAAAGGTAATATACAAAATGTTAAAAAACGCCCCTTTAGACATAATTTAAAATCTGAAACATTTCAGATTTTTTTTTTTTTTTTTTTTTTTTTTAGTCCAAAGGATTTGAATCCCGAAGGATTATTAGTTTCGTTTTGGCATTTTGCGTCGGACTCATAAATGTCGCTTCACTTTTCAAACTTTTGCCATAAAATGTTAGAGTCCTGCATTATATTTGAAGAAATTGAATAATGAAAATCTGCGTAAATGTATGTATATTTCTCACATTGTCATAAAATAACGGTACATAGAGTCATCGAATTTTGAATAACGTAATCCTCCAACGAATATGAGCATGTGGAAGACCAAATTTGAAATTTGTTTTATGATCGATTTCCTATTTTTTAAAACTTTGACGAATTTTTGATTAACAAGCTCAAGGATTTCAAAGCGAGCAATGGCAAAGTTGTGCAGAAAAAACCTTTTTATCTCCAGCGCGTGAGTCTCTGAATCGGAAATTCTAAAGATAGGCTCGTTTTAAAACTATTTTGCGATATTGCTGTTGCACTGAATCTTATGTTTTAAGTGCGAGGAACATGATATTTAATAAAGAAAGTAACATACAAAATGTTAAAAAACGCCCCTTTGGACGTAATTTAAAATCTGAAACATTTCAAATTTTTTTTTTTTTTTTTAGTCCAAAGAGGTTTGAATCCCGAAGGACTATTAGTTTCGTTTTGGCATTTTGCGTCGGACGGATAAATGTCGGTTCACTTTTCAAACTGTTGCCATAAAATGTTAGAGTTTCGCATTATATTTGAAGAAATTAAATAATGAAAAATCTGCATAAATGTATGTATATTTCTCGTATTGTGATAAAACAACGGTACATAGAGTCATCGAATTTTGAATAACGTAATCCTCCAACGAATATGAGCATGTGGAAGACCAAATTTGAAATTTGAAATTTGTTTCATGATCGATTTCCTATTTTTTAAAACTTTGACGAATTTTTGATTAACAAACTCAAGGATTTCAAAGCGAGCAATGGCAACGTTGTGCAGAAAAAACATTTTTATCTCCAGCGCGTGAGTCTCTGTATCGGAAATTCTAAAGATAGGCTCGTTTTAAAACTATTTTGCGATATTGCTGTTGCACTGAATCTTATGTTTTAAGTGCGAGGAACATGATATTTAATAAAGAAAGTAACATACAAAATGTTAAAAAACGCCCCTTTGGACGTAATTTAAAATCTGAAACATTTCAAATTTTTTTTTTTTTTTTTAGTCCAAAGAGGTTTGAATCCCGAAGGACTATTAGTTTCGTTTTGGCATTTTGCGTCGGACGGATAAATGTCGGTTCACTTTTCAAACTGTTGCCATAAAATGTTAGAGTTTCGCATTATATTTGAAGAAATTAAATAATGAAAAATCTGCATAAATGTATGTATATTTCTCGTATTGTGATAAAACAACGGTACATAGAGTCATCGAATTTTGAATAACGTAATCCTCCAACGAATATGAGCATGTGGAAGACCAAATTTGAAATTTGAAATTTGTTTTATGATCGATTTCCTATTTTTTAAAACTTTGACGAATTTTTGATTAACAAACTCAAGGATTTCAAAGGGAGCAATGGCAACGTTGTGCAGAAAAAACATTTTTATCTCCAGCGCGTGAGTCTCTGTATCGGAAATTCTAAAGATATGCTCGTTTTAAAATTATATTGCGATACTGCTGTTGCACTGGATCTTATGGTTTAAATGCGAGTAACATGATATTTAATAAAGAAAGGTAACACACAAAATGTTAAAAAACGCCCCTTTGGACGTAATTTAAAATCTGAAAGATTTATGATTTTTTTTTTTTTTTTTTTTTTTTTTTTTTTTTTTTTTTTAGTCCAAAGGGATTTGAATCCCGAAGGACTATTAATTTCGATTTGGCATTTTCGGTCGGACGGATAAATGTCGGTTCACTTTTCAAACTGTTGCCATAAATTGTTAGAGTCCTGCATTATATTTGAAGAAATTAAATAATGAATATCTGCGTAAATGTATGTATATTTCTCACATTGTCATAAAATAACGGTACATAGAAACTTCGAGTTTTGAATGACGTAATCCTCCAACGAATATGAGCATGTGGAACACCAAATTTGAAATTTGTTTTATGATCGATTTCCTATTTTTTAAAACTTTGACGAATTTTTGATTAACAAGCTCAAGGATTTCAAAGCGAGGTTTTTATCTCCAGCGCGTGAGTCTCTGTATCGGAAATTCTAAAAATATGCTCGTTTTAAAACTATTTTGCGATATTGCTGTTGCACTGAATCTTATGTTTTAAGTGCGAGGAACATGATATTTAATAAAGAAAGTAACATACAAAATGTTAAAAAACGCCCCTTTGGACGTAATTTAAAATCTGAAACATTTCAAATTTTTTTTTTTTTTTTTAGTCCAAAGAGGTTTGAATCCCGAAGGACTATTAGTTTCGTTTTGGCATTTTGCGTCGGACGGATAAATGTCGGTTCACTTTTCAAACTGTTGCCATAAAATGTTAGAGTTTCGCATTATATTTGAAGAAATTAAATAATGAAAAATCTGCATAAATGTATGTATATTTCTCGTATTGTGATAAAACAACGGTACATAGAGTCATCGAATTTTGAATAACGTAATCCTCCAACGAATATGAGCATGTGGAAGACCAAATTTGAAATTTGAAATTTGTTTCATGATCGATTTCCTATTTTTTAAAACTTTGACGAATTTTTGATTAACAAACTCAAGGATTTCAAAGCGAGCAATGGCAACGTTGTGCAGAAAAAACATTTTTATCTCCAGCGCGTGAGTCTCTGTATCGGAAATTCTAAAGATAGGCTCGTTTTAAAACTATTTTGCGATATTGCTGTTGCACTGAATCTTATGTTTTAAGTGCGAGGAACATGATATTTAATAAAGAAAGTAACATACAAAATGTTAAAAAACGCCCCTTTGGACGTAATTTAAAATCTGAAACATTTCAAATTTTTTTTTTTTTTTTAGTCCAAAGAGGTTTGAATCCCGAAGGACTATTAGTTTCGTTTTGGCATTTTGCGTCGGACGGATAAATGTCGGTTCACTTTTCAAACTGTTGCCATAAAATGTTAGAGTTTCGCATTATATTTGAAGAAATTAAATAATGAAAAATCTGCATAAATGTATGTATATTTCTCGTATTGTGATAAAACAACGGTACATAGAGTCATCGAATTTTGAATAACGTAATCCTCCAACGAATATGAGCATGTGGAAGACCAAATTTGAAATTTGAAATTTGTTTTATGATCGATTTCCTATTTTTTAAAACTTTGACGAATTTTTGATTAACAAACTCAAGGATTTCAAAGGGAGCAATGGCAACGTTGTGCAGAAAAAACATTTTTATCTCCAGCGCGTGAGTCTCTGTATCGGAAATTCTAAAGATATGCTCGTTTTAAAATTATATTGCGATACTGCTGTTGCACTGGATCTTATGGTTTAAATGCGAGTAACATGATATTTAATAAAGAAAGGTAACACACAAAATGTTAAAAAACGCCCCTTTGGACGTAATTTAAAATCTGAAACATTTATGATTTTTTTTTTTTTTTTTTTTTTTTTTTTTTTTTTTTTTAGTCCAAAGGGATTTGAATCCCGAAGGACTATTAATTTCGATTTGGCATTTTCGGTCGGACGGATAAATGTCGGTTCACTTTTCAAACTGTTGCCATAAATTGTTAGAGTCCTGCATTATATTTGAAGAAATTAAATAATGAATATCTGCGTAAATGTATGTATATTTCTCACATTGTCATAAAATAACGGTACATAGAAACTTCGAGTTTTGAATGACGTAATCCTCCAACGAATATGAGCATGTGGAACACCAAATTTGAAATTTGTTTTATGATCGATTTCCTATTTTTTAAAACTTTGACGAATTTTTGATTAACAAGCTCAAGGATTTCAAAGCGAGGTTTTTATCTCCAGCGCGTGAGTCTCTGTATCGGAAATTCTAAAAATATGCTCGTTTTAAAACTATTTTGCGATATTGCTGTTGCACTGAATCTTATGTTTTAAGTGCGAGGAACATGATATTTAATAAAGAAAGTAACATACAAAATGTTAAAAAACGCCCCTTTGGACGTAATTTAAAATCTGAAACATTTCAGATTTTTTTTTTTTTTTTAGTCCAAAGATATTTGAATCCCGAAGGACTATTAGTTTCGTTTTGGCATTTTGCGTCGGGCGGATAAATGTCGGTTCACTTTTCAAACAGTTGCCATAAAATGTTAGAGTTTCGCATTATATTTGAAGAAATTAAATAATGAAAAATCTGCATAAATGTATGTATATTTCTCGTATTGTGATAAAACAACGGTACATAGAGTCATCGAATTTTGAATAACGTAATCCTCCAACGAATATGAGCATGTGGAAGACCAAATTTGAAATTTGAAATTTGTTTCATGATCGATTTCCTATTTTTTAAAACTTTGACGAATTTTTGATTAACAAACTCAAGGATTTCAAAGCGAGCAATGGCAACGTTGTGCAGAAAAAACATTTTTATCTCCAGCGCGTGAGTCTCTGTATCGGAAATTCTAAAGATATGCTCGTTTTAAAACTATTTTGCGATATTGCTGTTGCACTGAATCTTATGTTTTAAGTGCGAGGAACATGATATTTAATAAAGAAAGTAACATACAAAATGTTAAAAAACGCCCCTTTGGACGTAATTTAAAATCTGAAACATTTCACATTTTTTTTTTTTTTTTTTTTAGTCCAAAGAGATTTGAATCCCGAAGGACTATTAGTTTCGTTTTGGCATTTTGCGTCGGACGGATAAATGTCGGTTCACTTTTCAAACTGTTGCCATAAAATGTTAGAGTTTCGCATTATATTTGAAGAAATTAAATAATGAAAAATCTGCATAAATGTATGTATATTTCTCGTATTGTGATAAAACAACGGTACATAGAGTCATCGAATTTTGAATAACGTAAACCTCCAACGAATATGAGCATGTGGAAGACCAAATTTGAAATTTGAAATTTGTTTCATGATCGATTTCCTATTTTTTAAAACTTTGACGAATTTTTGATTAACAAACTCAAGGATTTCAAAGCGAGCAATGGCAACGTTGTGCAGAAAAAACATTTTTATCTCCAGCGCGTGAGTCTCTGTATCGGAAATTCTAAAGATATGCTCGTGTTAAAATTATTTTGCGATATTGCTGTTGCACTGGATCTTATGGTTTAAATGCGAGTAACATGATATTTAATAAAAGGTAATATACAAAATGTTAAAAAACGCCCCTTTAGACATAATTTAAAATCTGAAACATTTCAGATTTTTTTTTTTTTTTTTTTAGTCCAAAGGTTTTGAATCCCGAAGGATTATTAGTTTCGTTTTGGCATTTTGCGTCGGACTCATAAATGTCGCTTCACTTTTCAAACTGTTGCCATAAAATGTTAGAGTCCTGCATTATATTTGAAGAAATTGAATAATGAAAATCTGCGTAAATGTATATATATTTCTCACATTGTCATAAAATAACGGTACATAGAGTCATCGAATTTTGAATAACGTAATCCTCCAACGAATATGAGCATGTGGAAGACCAAATTTGAAATTTGTTTTATGATCGATTTCCTATTTTTTAAAACTTTGACGAATTTTTGATTAACAAGCTCAAGGATTTCAAAGCGAGCAATGGCAACGTTGTGCAGAAAAAACCTTTTTATCTCCAGCGCGTGAGTCTCTGAATCGGAAATTCTAAAGATATGCTCGTTTTAAAACTATTTTGCGCTATTGCTGTTGCACTGAATCTTATGTTTTAAGTGCGAGGAACATGATATTTAATAAAGAAAGTAGCATACAAAATGTTAAAAAACGCCCCTTTGGACGTAATTTAAAATCTGAAATATTTCAAATTTTTTTTTTTTTTTTAGTCCAAAGAGGTTTGAATCCCGAAGGACTATTAGTTTCGTTTTGGCATTTTGCGTCGGACGGATAAATGTCGGTTCACTTTTCAAACTGTTGCCATAAAATGTTAGAGTTCTGCATTATATTTGAAGAAATTAAATAATGAAAAATCTGCATAAATGTATGTATATTTCTCGTATTGTGATAAAACAACGGTACATAGAGTCATCGAATTTTGAATAACGTAATCCTCCAACGAATATGAGCATGTGGAAGACCAAATTTGAAATTTGAAATTTGTTTCATGATCGATTTCCTATTTTTTAAAACTTTGACGAATTTTTGATTAACAAACTCAAGGATTTCAAAGCGAGCAATGGCAACGTTGTGCAGAAAAAACATTTTTATCTCCAGCGCGTGAGTCTCTGTATCGGAAATTCTAAAGATAGGCTCGTTTTAAAACAATTTTGCGATATTGCTGTTGCACTGAATCTTATGTTTTAAGTGCGAGGAACATGATATTTAATAAAGAAATTAACATACAAAATGTTAAAAAACGCCCCTTTGGACGTAATTTAAAATCTGAAAAATTTCAGATTTTTTTTTTTTTTTTTTTTTAGTCCAAAGAGATTTGAATCCCGAAGGACTATTAGTTTCGTTTTGGCATTTTGCGTCGGACGGATAAATGTCGGTTCACTTTTCAAACTGTTGCCATAAAATGTTAGAGTTTCGCATTATATTTGAAGAAATTAAATAATGAAAAATCTGCATAAATGTATGTATATTTCTCGTATTGTGATAAAACAACGGTACATAGAGTCATCGAATTTTGAATAACGTAATCCTCCAACGAATATGAGCATGTGGAAGACCAAATTTGAAATTTGAAATTTGTTTCATGATCGATTTCCTATTTTTTAAAACTTTGACGAATTTTTGATTAACAAACTCAAGGATTTCAAAGCGAGCAATGGCAACGTTGTGCAGAAAAAACATTTTTATCTCCAGCGCGTGAGTCTCTGTATCGGAAATTCTAAAGATATGCTCGTGTTAAAATTATTTTGCGATATTGCTGTTGCACTGGATCTTATGGTTTAAATGCGAGTAACATGATATTTAATAAAAGGTAATATACAAAATGTTAAAAAACGCCCCTTTAGACATAATTTAAAATCTGAAACATTTCAGATTTTTTTTTTTTTTTTTTAGTCCAAAGGGATTTGAATCCCGAAGGATTATTAGTTTCGTTTTGGCATTTTGCGTCGGACTCATAAATGTCGCTTCACTTTTCAAACTGTTGCCATAAAATGTTAGAGTCCTGCATTATATTTCAAGAAATTGAATAATGAAAATCTGCGTAAATGTATGTATATTTCTCACATTGTCATAAAATAACGGTACATAGAGTCATCGAATTTTGAATAACGTAATCCTCCAACGAATATGAGCATGTGGAAGACCAAATTTGAAATTTGTTTTATGATCGATTTCCTATTTTTTAAAACTTTGACGAATTTTTGATTAACAAGCTCAAGGATTTCAAAGCGAGCAATGGCAACGTTGTGCAGAAAAAACCTTTTTATCTCCAGCGCGTGAGTCTCTGAATCGGAAATTCTAAAGATATGCTCGTTTTAAAACTATTTTGCGATATTGCTGTTGCACTGAATCTTATGTTTTAAGTGCGAGGAACATGATATTTAATAAAGAAAGTAACATACAAAATGTTAAATAACGCCCCTTTGGACGTAATTTAAAATCTGAAACATTTCAAATTTTTTTTTTTTTTTTTTAGTCCAAAGAGGTTTGAATCCCGAAGGACTATTAGTTTCGTTTTGGCATTTTGCGTCGGACGGATAAATGTCGGTTCACTTTTCAAACTGTTGCCATAAAATGTTAGAGTTCTGCATTATATTTGAAGAAATTAAATAATGAAAAATCTGCATAAATGTATGTATATTTCTCGTATTGTGATAAAACAACGGTACATAGAGTCATCGAATTTTGAATAACGTAATCCTCCAACGAATATGAGCATGTGGAAGACCAAATTTGAAATTTGAAATTTGTTTCATGATCGATTTCCTATTTTTTAAAACTTTGACGAATTTTTGATTAACAAACTCAAGGATTTCAAAGCGAGCAATGGCAACGTTGTGCAGAAAAAACATTTTTATCTCCAGCGCGTGAGTCTCTGTATCGGAAATTCTAAAGATAGGCTCGTTTTAAAACAATTTTGCGATATTGCTGTTGCACTGAATCTTATGTTTTAAGTGCGAGGAACATGATATTTAATAAAGAAAGTAACATACAAAATGTTAAAAAACGCCCCTTTGGACGTAATTTAAAATCTGAAAAATTTCAGATTTTTTTTTTTTTTTTTTTTTAGTCCAAAGAGATTTGAATCCCGAAGGACTATTAGTTTCGTTTTGGCATTTTGCGTCGGACGGATAAATGTCGGTTCACTTTTCAAACTGTTGCCATAAAATGTTAGAGTTTCGCATTATATTTGAAGAAATTAAATAATGAAAAATCTGCATAAATGTATGTATATTTCTCGTATTGTGATAAAACAACGGTACATAGAGTCATCGAATTTTGAATAACGTAATCCTCCAACGAATATGAGCATGTGGAAGACCAAATTTGAAATTTGAAATTTGTTTCATGATCGATTTCCTATTTTTTAAAACTTTGACGAATTTTTGATTAACAAACTCAAGGATTTCAAAGCGAGCAATGGCAACGTTGTGCAGAAAAAACATTTTTATCTCCAGCGCGTGAGTCTCTGTATCGGAAATTCTAAAGATATGCTCGTGTTAAAATTATTTTGCGATATTGCTGTTGCACTGGATCTTATGGTTTAAATGCGAGTAACATGATATTTAGTAAAGAAAGGTAATATACAAAATGTTAAAAAACGCCCCTTTAGACATAATTTAAAATCTGAAACATTTCAGATTTTTTTTTTTTTTTTTTTTAGTCCAAAGGGATTTGAATCCCGAAGGATTATTAGTTTCGTTTTGGCATTTTGCGTCGGACTCATAAATGTCGCTTCACTTTTCAAACTGTTGCCATAAAATGTTAGAGTCCTGCATTATATTTGAAGAAATTGAATAATGAAAATCTGCGTAAATGTATGTATATTTCTCACATTGTCATAAAATAACGGTACATAGAGTCATCGAATTTTGAATAACGTAATCCTCCAACGAATATGAGCATGTGTAAGACCAAATTTGAAATTTGTTTTATGATCGATTTCCTATTTTTTAAAACTTTGACGAATTTTTGATTAACAAGCTCAAGGATTTCAAAGCGAGCAATGGCAACGTTGTGCAGAAAAAACCTTTTTATCTCCAGCGCGTGAGTCTCTGAATCGGAAATTCTAAAGATATGCTCGTTTTAAAACTATTTTGCGATATTGCTGTTGCACTGAATCTTATGTTTTAAGTGCGAGGAACATGATATTTAATAAAGAAAGTAACATACAAAATGTTAAATAACGCCCCTTTGGACGTAATTTAAAATCTGAAACATTTCAAATTTTTTTTTTTTTTTTTTTTAGTCCAAAGAGGTTTGAATCCCGAAGGACTATTAGTTTCGTTTTGGCATTTTGCGTCGGACGGATAAATGTCGGTTCACTTTTCAAACTGTTGCCATAAAATGTTAGAGTTCTGCATTATATTTGAAGAAATTAAATAATGAAAAATCTGCATAAATGTATGTATATTTCTCGTATTGTGATAAAACAACGGTACATAGAGTCATCGAATTTTGAATAACGTAATCCTCCAACGAATATGAGCATGTGGAAGACCAAATTTGAAATTTGAAATTTGTTTCATGATCGATTTCCTATTTTTTAAAACTTTGACGAATTTTTGATTAACAAACTCAAGGATTTCAAAGCGAGCAATGGCAACGTTGTGCAGAAAAAACATTTTTATCTCCAGCGCGTGAGTCTCTGTATCGGAAATTCTAAAGATAGGCTCGTTTTAAAACTATTTTGCGATATTGCTGTTGCACTGAATCTTATGTTTTAAGTGCGAGGAACATGATATTTAATAAAGAAAGTAACATACAAAATGTTAAATAACGCCCCTTTGGACGTAATTTAAAATCTGAAACATTTCAAATTTTTTTTTTTTTTTTTTAGTCCAAAGAGGTTTGAATCCCGAAGGACTATTAGTTTCGTTTTGGCATTTTGCGTCGGACGGATAAATGTCGGTTCACTTTTCAAACTGTTGCCATAAAATGTTAGAGTTCTGCATTATATTTGAAGAAATTAAATAATGAAAAATCTGCATAAATGTATGTATATTTCTCGTATTGTGATAAAACAACGGTACATAGAGTCATCGAATTTTGAATAACGTAATCCTCCAACGAATATGAGCATGTGGAAGACCAAATTTGAAATTTGAAATTTGTTTCATGATCGATTTCCTATTTTTTAAAACTTTGACGAATTTTTGATTAACAAACTCAAGGATTTCAAAGCGAGCAATGGCAACGTTGTGCAGAAAAAACATTTTTATCTCCAGCGCGTGAGTCTCTGTATCGGAAATTCTAAAGATAGGCTCGTTTTAAAACAATTTTGCGATATTGCTGTTGCACTGAATCTTATGTTTTAAGTGCGAGGAACATGATATTTAATAAAGAAAGTAACATACAAAATGTTAAAAAACGCCCCTTTGGACGTAATTTAAAATCTGAAAAATTTCAGATTTTTTTTTTTTTTTTTTTTAGTCCAAAGAGATTTGAATCCCGAAGGACTATTAGTTTCGTTTTGGCATTTTGCGTCGGACGGATAAATGTCGGTTCACTTTTCAAACTGTTGCCATAAAATGTTAGAGTTTCGCATTATATTTGAAGAAATTAAATAATGAAAAATCTGCATAAATGTATGTATATTTCTCGTATTGTGATAAAACAACGGTACATAGAGTCATCGAATTTTGAATAACGTAATCCTCCAACGAATATGAGCATGTGGAAGACCAAATTTGAAATTTGAAATTTGTTTCATGATCGATTTCCTATTTTTTAAAACTTTGACGAATTTTTGATTAACAAACTCAAGGATTTCAAAGCGAGCAATGGCAACGTTGTGCAGAAAAAACATTTTTATCTCCAGCGCGTGAGTCTCTGTATCGGAAATTCTAAAGATATGCTCGTGTTAAAATTATTTTGCGATATTGCTGTTGCACTGGATCTTATGGTTTAAATGCGAGTAACATGATATTTAGTAAAGAAAGGTAATATACAAAATGTTAAAAAACGCCCCTTTAGACATAATTTAAAATCTGAAACATTTCAGATTTTTTTTTTTTTTTTTTTTAGTCCAAAGGGATTTGAATCCCGAAGGATTATTAGTTTCGTTTTGGCATTTTGCGTCGGACTCATAAATGTCGCTTCACTTTTCAAACTGTTGCCATAAAATGTTAGAGTCCTGCATTATATTTGAAGAAATTGAATAATGAAAATCTGCGTAAATGTATGTATATTTCTCACATTGTCATAAAATAACGGTACATAGAGTCATCGAATTTTGAATAACGTAATCCTCCAACGAATATGAGCATGTGTAAGACCAAATTTGAAATTTGTTTTATGATCGATTTCCTATTTTTTAAAACTTTGACGAATTTTTGATTAACAAGCTCAAGGATTTCAAAGCGAGCAATGGCAACGTTGTGCAGAAAAAACCTTTTTATCTCCAGCGCGTGAGTCTCTGAATCGGAAATTCTAAAGATATGCTCGTTTTAAAACTATTTTGCGATATTGCTGTTGCACTGAATCTTATGTTTTAAGTGCGAGGAACATGATATTTAATAAAGAAAGTAACATACAAAATGTTAAATAACGCCCCTTTGGACGTAATTTAAAATCTGAAACATTTCAAATTTTTTTTTTTTTTTTTTTAGTCCAAAGAGGTTTGAATCCCGAAGGACTATTAGTTTCGTTTTGGCATTTTGCGTCGGACGGATAAATGTCGGTTCACTTTTCAAACTGTTGCCATAAAATGTTAGAGTTCTGCATTATATTTGAAGAAATTAAATAATGAAAAATCTGCATAAATGTATGTATATTTCTCGTATTGTGATAAAACAACGGTACATAGAGTCATCGAATTTTGAATAACGTAATCCTCCAACGAATATGAGCATGTGGAAGACCAAATTTGAAATTTGAAATTTGTTTCATGATCGATTTCCTATTTTTTAAAACTTTGACGAATTTTTGATTAACAAACTCAAGGATTTCAAAGCGAGCAATGGCAACGTTGTGCAGAAAAAACATTTTTATCTCCAGCGCGTGAGTCTCTGTATCGGAAATTCTAAAGATAGGCTCGTTTTAAAACTATTTTGCGATATTGCTGTTGCACTGAATCTTATGTTTTAAGTGCGAGGAACATGATATTTAATAAAGAAAGTAACATACAAAATGTTAAAAAACGCCCCTTTGGACGTAATTTAAAATCTGAAACATTTCAGATTTTTTTTTTTTTTTTTTTTTTAGTCCAAAGAGATTTGAATCCCGAAGGACTATTAGTTTCGTTTTGGCATTTTGCGTCGGACGGATAAATGTCGGTTCACTTTTCAAACTGTTGCCATAAAATGTTAGAGTTTCGCATTATATTTGAAGAAATTAAATAATGAAAAATCTGCATAAATGTATGTATATTTCTCGTATTGTGATAAAACAACGGTACATAGAGTCATCGAATTTTGAATAACGTAATCCTCCAACGAATATGAGCATGTGGAAGACCAAATTTGAAATTTGAAATTTGTTTCATGATCGATTTCCTATTTTTTAAAACTTTGACGAATTTTTGATTAACAAACTCAAGGATTTCAAAGCGAGCAATGGCAACGTTGTGCAGAAAAAACATTTTTATCTCCAGCGCGTGAGTCTCTGTATCGGAAATTCTAAAGATATGCTCGTGTTAAAATTATTTTGCGATATTGCTGTTGCACTGGATCTTATGGTTTAAATGCGAGTAACATGATATTTAATAAAGAAAGGTAATATACAAAATGTTAAAAAACGCCCCTTTAGACATAATTTAAAATCTGAAACATTTCAGATTTTTTTTTTTTTTTTTAGTCCAAAGGGATTTGAATCCCGAAGGATTATTAGTTTCGTTTTGGCATTTTGCGTCGGACTCATAAATGTCGCTTCACTTTTCAAACTGTTGCCATAAAATGTTAGAGTCCTGCATTATATTTGAAGAAATTGAATAATGAAAATCTGCGTAAATGTATGTATATTTCTCACATTGTCATAAAATAACGGTACATAGAGTCATCGAATTTTGAATAACGTAATCCTCCAACGAATATGAGCATGTGGAAGACCAAATTTGAAATTTGTTTTATGATCGATTTCCTATTTTTTAAAACTTTGACGAATTTTTGATTAACAAGCTCAAGGATTTCAAAGCGAGCAATGGCAACGTTGTGCAGAAAAAACCTTTTTATCTCCAGCGCGTGAGTCTCTGAATCGGAAATTCTAAAGATATGCTCGTTTTAAAACTATTTTGCGATATTGCTGTTGCACTGAATCTTATGTTTTAAGTGCGAGGAACATGATATTTAATAAAGAAAGTAACATACAAAATGTTAAATAACGCCCCTTTGGACGTAATTTAAAATCTGAAACATTTCAAATTTTTTTTTTTTTTTTTTTTAGTCCAAAGAGGTTTGAATCCCGAAGGACTATTAGTTTCGTTTTGGCATTTTGCGTCGGACGGATAAATGTCGGTTCACTTTTCAAACTGTTGCCATAAAATGTTAGAGTTCTGCATTATATTTGAAGAAATTAAATAATGAAAAATCTGCATAAATGTATGTATATTTCTCGTATTGTGATAAAACAACGGTACATAGAGTCATCGAATTTTGAATAACGTAATCCTCCAACGAATATGAGCATGTGGAAGACCAAATTTGAAATTTGAAATTTGTTTCATGATCGATTTCCTATTTTTTAAAACTTTGACGAATTTTTGATTAACAAACTCAAGGATTTCAAAGCGAGCAATGGCAACGTTGTGCAGAAAAAACATTTTTATCTCCAGCGCGTGAGTCTCTGTATCGGAAATTCTAAAGATAGGCTCGTTTTAAAACTATTTTGCGATATTGCTGTTGCACTGAATCTTATGTTTTAAGTGCGAGGAACATGATATTTAATAAAGAAAGTAACATACAAAATGTTAAAAAACGCCCCTTTGGACGTAATTTAAAATCTGAAACATTTCAGATTTTTTTTTTTTTTTTTTTTTTAGTCCAAAGAGATTTGAATCCCGAAGGACTATTAGTTTCGTTTTGGCATTTTGCGTCGGACGGATAAATGTCGGTTCACTTTTCAAACTGTTGCCATAAAATGTTAGAGTTTCGCATTATATTTGAAGAAATTAAATAATGAAAAATCTGCATAAATGTATGTATATTTCTCGTATTGTGATAAAACAACGGTACATAGAGTCATCGAATTTTGAATAACGTAATCCTCCAACGAATATGAGCATGTGGAAGACCAAATTTGAAATTTGAAATTTGTTTCATGATCGATTTCCTATTTTTTAAAACTTTGACGAATTTTTGATTAACAAACTCAAGGATTTCAAAGCGAGCAATGGCAACGTTGTGCAGAAAAAACATTTTTATCTCCAGCGCGTGAGTCTCTGTATCGGAAATTCTAAAGATATGCTCGTGTTAAAATTATTTTGCGATATTGCTGTTGCACTGGATCTTATGGTTTAAATGCGAGTAACATGATATTTAATAAAGAAAGGTAATATACAAAATGTTAAAAAACGCCCCTTTAGACATAATTTAAAATCTGAAACATTTCAGATTTTTTTTTTTTTTTTTAGTCCAAAGGGATTTGAATCCCGAAGGATTATTAGTTTCGTTTTGGCATTTTGCGTCGGACTCATAAATGTCGCTTCACTTTTCAAACTGTTGCCATAAAATGTTAGAGTCCTGCATTATATTTGAAGAAATTGAATAATGAAAATCTGCGTAAATGTATGTATATTTCTCACATTGTCATAAAATAACGGTACATAGAGTCATCGAATTTTGAATAACGTAATCCTCCAACGAATATGAGCATGTGGAAGACCAAATTTGAAATTTGTTTTATGATCGATTTCCTATTTTTTAAAACTTTGACGAATTTTTGATTAACAAGCTCAAGGATTTCAAAGCGAGCAATGGCAACGTTGTGCAGAAAAAACCTTTTTATCTCCAGCGCGTGAGTCTCTGAATCGGAAATTCTAAAGATATGCTCGTTTTAAAACTATTTTGCGATATTGCTGTTGCACTGAATCTTATGTTTTAAGTGCGAGGAACATGATATTTAATAAAGAAAGTAACATACAAAATGTTAAATAACGCCCCTTTGGACGTAATTTAAAATCTGAAACATTTCAAATTTTTTTTTTTTTTTTTTAGTCCAAAGAGGTTTGAATCCCGAAGGACTATTAGTTTCGTTTTGGCATTTTGCGTCGGACGGATAAATGTCGGTTCACTTTTCAAACTGTTGCCATAAAATGTTAGAGTTCTGCATTATATTTGAAGAAATTAAATAATGAAAAATCTGCATAAATGTATGTATATTTCTCGTATTGTGATAAAACAACGGTACATAGAGTCATCGAATTTTGAATAACGTAATCCTCCAACGAATATGAGCATGTGGAAGACCAAATTTGAAATTTGAAATTTGTTTCATGATCGATTTCCTATTTTTTAAAACTTTCACGAATTTTTGATTAACAAACTCAAGGATTTCAAAGCGAGCAATGGCAACGTTGTGCAGAAAAAACATTTTTATCTCCAGCGCGTGAGTCTCTGTATCGGAAATTCTAAAGATAGGCTCGTTTTAAAACTATTTTGCGATATTGCTGTTGCACTGAATCTTATGTTTTAAGTGCGAGGAACATGATATTTAATAAAGAAAGTAACATACAAAATGTTAAAAAACGCCCCTTTGGACGTAATTTAAAATCTGAAACATTTCAGATTTTTTTTTTTTTTTTTTTTTTTAGTCCAAAGAGATTTGAATCCCGAAGGACTATTAGTTTCGTTTTGGCATTTTGCGTCGGACGGATAAATGTCGGTTCACTTTTCAAACTGTTGCCATAAAATGTTAGAGTTTCGCATTATATTTGAAGAAATTAAATAATGAAAAATCTGCATAAATGTATGTATATTTCTCGTATTGTGATAAAACAACGGTACATAGAGTCATCGAATTTTGAATAACGTAATCCTCCAACGAATATGAGCATGTGGAAGACCAAATTTGAAATTTGAAATTTGTTTCATGATCGATTTCCTATTTTTTAAAACTTTGACGAATTTTTGATTAACAAACTCAAGGATTTCAAAGCGAGCAATGGCAACGTTGTGCAGAAAAAACATTTTTATCTCCAGCGCGTGAGTCTCTGTATCGGAAATTCTAAAGATATGCTCGTGTTAAAATTATTTTGCGATATTGCTGTTGCACTGGATCTTATGGTTTAAATGCGAGTAACATGATATTTAGTAAAGAAAGGTAATATACAAAATGTTAAAAAACGCCCCTTTAGACATAATTTAAAATCTGAAACATTTCAGTTTTTTTTTTTTTTTTTTTTTTAGTCCAAAGGGATTTGAATCCCGAAGGATTATTAGTTTCGTTTTGGCATTTTGCGTCGGACTCATAAATGTCGCTTCACTTTTCAAACTGTTGCCATAAAATGTTAGAGTCCTGCATTATATTTGAAGAAATTGAATAATGAAAATCTGCGTAAATGTATGTATATTTCTCACATTGTCATAAAATAACGGTACATAGAGTCATCGAATTTTGAATAACGTAATCCTCCAACGAATATGAGCATGTGTAAGACCAAATTTGAAATTTGTTTTATGATCGATTTCCTATTTTTTAAAACTTTGACGAATTTTTGATTAACAAGCTCAAGGATTTCAAAGCGAGCAATGGCAACGTTGTGCAGAAAAAACCTTTTTATCTCCAGCGCGTGAGTCTCTGAATCGGAAATTCTAAAGATATGCTCGTTTTAAAACTATTTTGCGATATTGCTGTTGCACTGAATCTTATGTTTTAAGTGCGAGGAACATGATATTTAATAAAGAAAGTAACATACAAAATGTTAAATAACGCCCCTTTGGACGTAATTTAAAATCTGAAACATTTCAAATTTTTTTTTTTTTTTTTTAGTCCAAAGAGGTTTGAATCCCGAAGGACTATTAGTTTCGTTTTGGCATTTTGCGTCGGACGGATAAATGTCGGTTCACTTTTCAAACTGTTGCCATAAAATGTTAGAGTTCTGCATTATATTTGAAGAAATTAAATAATGAAAAATCTGCATAAATGTATGTATATTTCTCGTATTGTGATAAAACAACGGTACATAGAGTCATCGAATTTTGAATAACGTAATCCTCCAACGAATATGAGCATGTGGAAGACCAAATTTGAAATTTGAAATTTGTTTCATGATCGATTTCCTATTTTTTAAAACTTTGACGAATTTTTGATTAACAAACTCAAGGATTTCAAAGCGAGCAATGGCAACGTTGTGCAGAAAAAACATTTTTATCTCCAGCGCGTGAGTCTCTGTATCGGAAATTCTAAAGATAGGCTCGTTTTAAAACAATTTTGCGATATTGCTGTTGCACTGAATCTTATGTTTTAAGTGCGAGGAACATGATATTTAATAAAGAAAGTAACATACAAAATGTTAAAAAACGCCCCTTTGGACGTAATTTAAAATCTGAAAAATTTCAGATTTTTTTTTTTTTTTTTTTTTAGTCCAAAGAGATTTGAATCCCGAAGGACTATTAGTTTCGTTTTGGCATTTTGCGTCGGACGGATAAATGTCGGTTCACTTTTCAAACTGTTGCCATAAAATGTTAGAGTTTCGCATTATATTTGAAGAAATTAAATAATGAAAAATCTGCATAAATGTATGTATATTTCTCGTATTGTGATAAAACAACGGTACATAGAGTCATCGAATTTTGAATAACGTAATCCTCCAACGAATATGAGCATGTGGAAGACCAAATTTGAAATTTGAAATTTGTTTCATGATCGATTTCCTATTTTTTAAAACTTTGACGAATTTTTGATTAACAAACTCAAGGATTTCAAAGCGAGCAATGGCAACGTTGTGCAGAAAAAACATTTTTATCTCCAGCGCGTGAGTCTCTGTATCGGAAATTCTAAAGATATGCTCGTGTTAAAATTATTTTGCGATATTGCTGTTGCACTGGATCTTATGGTTTAAATGCGAGTAACATGATATTTAGTAAAGAAAGGTAATATACAAAATGTTAAAAAACGCCCCTTTAGACATAATTTAAAATCTGAAACATTTCAGATTTTTTTTTTTTTTTTTTTTAGTCCAAAGGGATTTGAATCCCGAAGGATTATTAGTTTCGTTTTGGCATTTTGCGTCGGACTCATAAATGTCGCTTCACTTTTCAAACTGTTGCCATAAAATGTTAGAGTCCTGCATTATATTTGAAGAAATTGAATAATGAAAATCTGCGTAAATGTATGTATATTTCTCACATTGTCATAAAATAACGGTACATAGAGTCATCGAATTTTGAATAACGTAATCCTCCAACGAATATGAGCATGTGTAAGACCAAATTTGAAATTTGTTTTATGATCGATTTCCTATTTTTTAAAACTTTGACGAATTTTTGATTAACAAGCTCAAGGATTTCAAAGCGAGCAATGGCAACGTTGTGCAGAAAAAACCTTTTTATCTCCAGCGCGTGAGTCTCTGAATCGGAAATTCTAAAGATATGCTCGTTTTAAAACTATTTTGCGATATTGCTGTTGCACTGAATCTTATGTTTTAAGTGCGAGGAACATGATATTTAATAAAGAAAGTAACATACAAAATGTTAAATAACGCCCCTTTGGACGTAATTTAAAATCTGAAACATTTCAAATTTTTTTTTTTTTTTTTTTTAGTCCAAAGAGGTTTGAATCCCGAAGGACTATTAGTTTCGTTTTGGCATTTTGCGTCGGACGGATAAATGTCGGTTCACTTTTCAAACTGTTGCCATAAAATGTTAGAGTTCTGCATTATATTTGAAGAAATTAAATAATGAAAAATCTGCATAAATGTATGTATATTTCTCGTATTGTGATAAAACAACGGTACATAGAGTCATCGAATTTTGAATAACGTAATCCTCCAACGAATATGAGCATGTGGAAGACCAAATTTGAAATTTGAAATTTGTTTCATGATCGATTTCCTATTTTTTAAAACTTTGACGAATTTTTGATTAACAAACTCAAGGATTTCAAAGCGAGCAATGGCAACGTTGTGCAGAAAAAACATTTTTATCTCCAGCGCGTGAGTCTCTGTATCGGAAATTCTAAAGATAGGCTCGTTTTAAAACTATTTTGCGATATTGCTGTTGCACTGAATCTTATGTTTTAAGTGCGAGGAACATGATATTTAATAAAGAAAGTAACATACAAAATGTTAAATAACGCCCCTTTGGACGTAATTTAAAATCTGAAACATTTCAAATTTTTTTTTTTTTTTTTTAGTCCAAAGAGGTTTGAATCCCGAAGGACTATTAGTTTCGTTTTGGCATTTTGCGTCGGACGGATAAATGTCGGTTCACTTTTCAAACTGTTGCCATAAAATGTTAGAGTTCTGCATTATATTTGAAGAAATTAAATAATGAAAAATCTGCATAAATGTATGTATATTTCTCGTATTGTGATAAAACAACGGTACATAGAGTCATCGAATTTTGAATAACGTAATCCTCCAACGAATATGAGCATGTGGAAGACCAAATTTGAAATTTGAAATTTGTTTCATGATCGATTTCCTATTTTTTAAAACTTTGACGAATTTTTGATTAACAAACTCAAGGATTTCAAAGCGAGCAATGGCAACGTTGTGCAGAAAAAACATTTTTATCTCCAGCGCGTGAGTCTCTGTATCGGAAATTCTAAAGATAGGCTCGTTTTAAAACAATTTTGCGATATTGCTGTTGCACTGAATCTTATGTTTTAAGTGCGAGGAACATGATATTTAATAAAGAAAGTAACATACAAAATGTTAAAAAACGCCCCTTTGGACGTAATTTAAAATCTGAAAAATTTCAGATTTTTTTTTTTTTTTTTTTTAGTCCAAAGAGATTTGAATCCCGAAGGACTATTAGTTTCGTTTTGGCATTTTGCGTCGGACGGATAAATGTCGGTTCACTTTTCAAACTGTTGCCATAAAATGTTAGAGTTTCGCATTATATTTGAAGAAATTAAATAATGAAAAATCTGCATAAATGTATGTATATTTCTCGTATTGTGATAAAACAACGGTACATAGAGTCATCGAATTTTGAATAACGTAATCCTCCAACGAATATGAGCATGTGGAAGACCAAATTTGAAATTTGAAATTTGTTTCATGATCGATTTCCTATTTTTTAAAACTTTGACGAATTTTTGATTAACAAACTCAAGGATTTCAAAGCGAGCAATGGCAACGTTGTGCAGAAAAAACATTTTTATCTCCAGCGCGTGAGTCTCTGTATCGGAAATTCTAAAGATATGCTCGTGTTAAAATTATTTTGCGATATTGCTGTTGCACTGGATCTTATGGTTTAAATGCGAGTAACATGATATTTAGTAAAGAAAGGTAATATACAAAATGTTAAAAAACGCCCCTTTAGACATAATTTAAAATCTGAAACATTTCAGATTTTTTTTTTTTTTTTTTTTAGTCCAAAGGGATTTGAATCCCGAAGGATTATTAGTTTCGTTTTGGCATTTTGCGTCGGACTCATAAATGTCGCTTCACTTTTCAAACTGTTGCCATAAAATGTTAGAGTCCTGCATTATATTTGAAGAAATTGAATAATGAAAATCTGCGTAAATGTATGTATATTTCTCACATTGTCATAAAATAACGGTACATAGAGTCATCGAATTTTGAATAACGTAATCCTCCAACGAATATGAGCATGTGTAAGACCAAATTTGAAATTTGTTTTATGATCGATTTCCTATTTTTTAAAACTTTGACGAATTTTTGATTAACAAGCTCAAGGATTTCAAAGCGAGCAATGGCAACGTTGTGCAGAAAAAACCTTTTTATCTCCAGCGCGTGAGTCTCTGAATCGGAAATTCTAAAGATATGCTCGTTTTAAAACTATTTTGCGATATTGCTGTTGCACTGAATCTTATGTTTTAAGTGCGAGGAACATGATATTTAATAAAGAAAGTAACATACAAAATGTTAAATAACGCCCCTTTGGACGTAATTTAAAATCTGAAACATTTCAAATTTTTTTTTTTTTTTTTTTTAGTCCAAAGAGGTTTGAATCCCGAAGGACTATTAGTTTCGTTTTGGCATTTTGCGTCGGACGGATAAATGTCGGTTCACTTTTCAAACTGTTGCCATAAAATGTTAGAGTTCTGCATTATATTTGAAGAAATTAAATAATGAAAAATCTGCATAAATGTATGTATATTTCTCGTATTGTGATAAAACAACGGTACATAGAGTCATCGAATTTTGAATAACGTAATCCTCCAACGAATATGAGCATGTGGAAGACCAAATTTGAAATTTGAAATTTGTTTCATGATCGATTTCCTATTTTTTAAAACTTTGACGAATTTTTGATTAACAAACTCAAGGATTTCAAAGCGAGCAATGGCAACGTTGTGCAGAAAAAACATTTTTATCTCCAGCGCGTGAGTCTCTGTATCGGAAATTCTAAAGATAGGCTCGTTTTAAAACTATTTTGCGATATTGCTGTTGCACTGAATCTTATGTTTTAAGTGCGAGGAACATGATATTTAATAAAGAAAGTAACATACAAAATGTTAAAAAACGCCCCTTTGGACGTAATTTAAAATCTGAAACATTTCAGATTTTTTTTTTTTTTTTTTTTTTAGTCCAAAGAGATTTGAATCCCGAAGGACTATTAGTTTCGTTTTGGCATTTTGCGTCGGACGGATAAATGTCGGTTCACTTTTCAAACTGTTGCCATAAAATGTTAGAGTTTCGCATTATATTTGAAGAAATTAAATAATGAAAAATCTGCATAAATGTATGTATATTTCTCGTATTGTGATAAAACAACGGTACATAGAGTCATCGAATTTTGAATAACGTAATCCTCCAACGAATATGAGCATGTGGAAGACCAAATTTGAAATTTGAAATTTGTTTCATGATCGATTTCCTATTTTTTAAAACTTTGACGAATTTTTGATTAACAAACTCAAGGATTTCAAAGCGAGCAATGGCAACGTTGTGCAGAAAAAACATTTTTATCTCCAGCGCGTGAGTCTCTGTATCGGAAATTCTAAAGATATGCTCGTGTTAAAATTATTTTGCGATATTGCTGTTGCACTGGATCTTATGGTTTAAATGCGAGTAACATGATATTTAATAAAGAAAGGTAATATACAAAATGTTAAAAAACGCCCCTTTAGACATAATTTAAAATCTGAAACATTTCAGATTTTTTTTTTTTTTTTAGTCCAAAGGGATTTGAATCCCGAAGGATTATTAGTTTCGTTTTGGCATTTTGCGTCGGACTCATAAATGTCGCTTCACTTTTCAAACTGTTGCCATAAAATGTTAGAGTCCTGCATTATATTTGAAGAAATTGAATAATGAAAATCTGCGTAAATGTATGTATATTTCTCACATTGTCATAAAATAACGGTACATAGAGTCATCGAATTTTGAATAACGTAATCCTCCAACGAATATGAGCATGTGGAAGACCAAATTTGAAATTTGTTTTATGATCGATTTCCTATTTTTTAAAACTTTGACGAATTTTTGATTAACAAGCTCAAGGATTTCAAAGCGAGCAATGGCAACGTTGTGCAGAAAAAACCTTTTTATCTCCAGCGCGTGAGTCTCTGAATCGGAAATTCTAAAGATATGCTCGTTTTAAAACTATTTTGCGATATTGCTGTTGCACTGAATCTTATGTTTTAAGTGCGAGGAACATGATATTTAATAAAGAAAGTAACATACAAAATGTTAAATAACGCCCCTTTGGACGTAATTTAAAATCTGAAACATTTCAAATTTTTTTTTTTTTTTTTTTTAGTCCAAAGAGGTTTGAATCCCGAAGGACTATTAGTTTCGTTTTGGCATTTTGCGTCGGACGGATAAATGTCGGTTCACTTTTCAAACTGTTGCCATAAAATGTTAGAGTTCTGCATTATATTTGAAGAAATTAAATAATGAAAAATCTGCATAAATGTATGTATATTTCTCGTATTGTGATAAAACAACGGTACATAGAGTCATCGAATTTTGAATAACGTAATCCTCCAACGAATATGAGCATGTGGAAGACCAAATTTGAAATTTGAAATTTGTTTCATGATCGATTTCCTATTTTTTAAAACTTTGACGAATTTTTGATTAACAAACTCAAGGATTTCAAAGCGAGCAATGGCAACGTTGTGCAGAAAAAACATTTTTATCTCCAGCGCGTGAGTCTCTGTATCGGAAATTCTAAAGATAGGCTCGTTTTAAAACTATTTTGCGATATTGCTGTTGCACTGAATCTTATGTTTTAAGTGCGAGGAACATGATATTTAATAAAGAAAGTAACATACAAAATGTTAAAAAACGCCCCTTTGGACGTAATTTAAAATCTGAAACATTTCAGATTTTTTTTTTTTTTTTTTTTTTAGTCCAAAGAGATTTGAATCCCGAAGGACTATTAGTTTCGTTTTGGCATTTTGCGTCGGACGGATAAATGTCGGTTCACTTTTCAAACTGTTGCCATAAAATGTTAGAGTTTCGCATTATATTTGAAGAAATTAAATAATGAAAAATCTGCATAAATGTATGTATATTTCTCGTATTGTGATAAAACAACGGTACATAGAGTCATCGAATTTTGAATAACGTAATCCTCCAACGAATATGAGCATGTGGAAGACCAAATTTGAAATTTGAAATTTGTTTCATGATCGATTTCCTATTTTTTAAAACTTTGACGAATTTTTGATTAACAAACTCAAGGATTTCAAAGCGAGCAATGGCAACGTTGTGCAGAAAAAACATTTTTATCTCCAGCGCGTGAGTCTCTGTATCGGAAATTCTAAAGATATGCTCGTGTTAAAATTATTTTGCGATATTGCTGTTGCACTGGATCTTATGGTTTAAATGCGAGTAACATGATATTTAATAAAGAAAGGTAATATACAAAATGTTAAAAAACGCCCCTTTAGACATAATTTAAAATCTGAAACATTTCAGATTTTTTTTTTTTTTTTTAGTCCAAAGGGATTTGAATCCCGAAGGATTATTAGTTTCGTTTTGGCATTTTGCGTCGGACTCATAAATGTCGCTTCACTTTTCAAACTGTTGCCATAAAATGTTAGAGTCCTGCATTATATTTGAAGAAATTGAATAATGAAAATCTGCGTAAATGTATGTATATTTCTCACATTGTCATAAAATAACGGTACATAGAGTCATCGAATTTTGAATAACGTAATCCTCCAACGAATATGAGCATGTGGAAGACCAAATTTGAAATTTGTTTTATGATCGATTTCCTATTTTTTAAAACTTTGACGAATTTTTGATTAACAAGCTCAAGGATTTCAAAGCGAGCAATGGCAACGTTGTGCAGAAAAAACCTTTTTATCTCCAGCGCGTGAGTCTCTGAATCGGAAATTCTAAAGATATGCTCGTTTTAAAACTATTTTGCGATATTGCTGTTGCACTGAATCTTATGTTTTAAGTGCGAGGAACATGATATTTAATAAAGAAAGTAACATACAAAATGTTAAATAACGCCCCTTTGGACGTAATTTAAAATCTGAAACATTTCAAATTTTTTTTTTTTTTTTTTAGTCCAAAGAGGTTTGAATCCCGAAGGACTATTAGTTTCGTTTTGGCATTTTGCGTCGGACGGATAAATGTCGGTTCACTTTTCAAACTGTTGCCATAAAATGTTAGAGTTCTGCATTATATTTGAAGAAATTAAATAATGAAAAATCTGCATAAATGTATGTATATTTCTCGTATTGTGATAAAACAACGGTACATAGAGTCATCGAATTTTGAATAACGTAATCCTCCAACGAATATGAGCATGTGGAAGACCAAATTTGAAATTTGAAATTTGTTTCATGATCGATTTCCTATTTTTTAAAACTTTCACGAATTTTTGATTAACAAACTCAAGGATTTCAAAGCGAGCAATGGCAACGTTGTGCAGAAAAAACATTTTTATCTCCAGCGCGTGAGTCTCTGTATCGGAAATTCTAAAGATAGGCTCGTTTTAAAACTATTTTGCGATATTGCTGTTGCACTGAATCTTATGTTTTAAGTGCGAGGAACATGATATTTAATAAAGAAAGTAACATACAAAATGTTAAAAAACGCCCCTTTGGACGTAATTTAAAATCTGAAACATTTCAGATTTTTTTTTTTTTTTTTTTTTTTTAGTCCAAAGAGATTTGAATCCCGAAGGACTATTAGTTTCGTTTTGGCATTTTGCGTCGGACGGATAAATGTCGGTTCACTTTTCAAACTGTTGCCATAAAATGTTAGAGTTTCGCATTATATTTGAAGAAATTAAATAATGAAAAATCTGCATAAATGTATGTATATTTCTCGTATTGTGATAAAACAACGGTACATAGAGTCATCGAATTTTGAATAACGTAATCCTCCAACGAATATGAGCATGTGGAAGACCAAATTTGAAATTTGAAATTTGTTTCATGATCGATTTCCTATTTTTTAAAACTTTGACGAATTTTTGATTAACAAACTCAAGGATTTCAAAGCGAGCAATGGCAACGTTGTGCAGAAAAAACATTTTTATCTCCAGCGCGTGAGTCTCTGTATCGGAAATTCTAAAGATATGCTCGTGTTAAAATTATTTTGCGATATTGCTGTTGCACTGGATCTTATGGTTTAAATGCGAGTAACATGATATTTAATAAAGAAAGGTAATATACAAAATGTTAAAAAACGCCCCTTTAGACATAATTTAAAATCTGAAACATTTCAGATTTTTTTTTTTTTTTTTTTAGTCCAAAGGGATTTGAATCCCGAAGGATTATTAGTTTCGTTTTGGCATTTTGCGTCGGACTCATAAATGTCGCTTCACTTTTCAAACTGTTGCCATAAAATGTTAGAGTCCTGCATTATATTTGAAGAAATTGAATAATGAAAATCTGCGTAAA
Source organism: Stegodyphus dumicola (assembly GCF_044657685.1). Lineage (NCBI taxonomy): Eukaryota > Metazoa > Arthropoda > Arachnida > Araneae > Eresidae > Stegodyphus > Stegodyphus dumicola. The sequence continues at coordinate 9,293,932 of NC_140772.1, read as the reverse complement.
TGTATGTATATTTCTCACATTGTCATAAAATAACGGTACATAGAGTCATCGAATTTTGAATAACGTAATCCTCCAACGAATATGAGCATGTGGAAGACCAAATTTGAAATTTGTTTTATGATCGATTTCCTATTTTTTAAAACTTTGACGAATTTTTGATTAACAAGCTCAAGGATTTCAAAGCGAGCAATGGCAACGTTGTGCAGAAAAAACCTTTTTATCTCCAGCGCGTGAGTCTCTGAATCGGAAATTCTAAAGATATGCTCGTTTTAAAACTATTTTGCGATATTGCTGTTGCACTGAATCTTATGTTTTAAGTGCGAGGAACATGATATTTAATAAAGAAAGTAACATACAAAATGTTAAAAAACGCCCCTTTGGACGTAATTTAAAATCTGAAACATTTCAAATTTTTTTTTTTTTTTTAGTCCAAAGAGGTTTGAATCCCGAAGGACTATTAGTTTCGTTTTGGCATTTTGCGTCGGACGGATAAATGTCGGTTCACTTTTCAAACTGTTGCCATAAAATGTTAGAGTTCTGCATTATATTTGAAGAAATTAAATAATGAAAAATCTGCATAAATGTATGTATATTTCTCGTATTGTGATAAAACAACGGTACATAGAGTCATCGAATTTTGAATAACGTAATCCTCCAACGAATATGAGCATGTGGAAGACCAAATTTGAAATTTGAAATTTGTTTCATGATCGATTTCCTATTTTTTAAAACTTTGACGAATTTTTGATTAACAAACTCAAGGATTTCAAAGCGAGCAATGGCAACGTTGTGCAGAAAAAACATTTTTATCTCCAGCGCGTGAGTCTCTGTATCGGAAATTCTAAAGATAGGCTCGTTTTAAAACTATTTTGCGATATTGCTGTTGCACTGAATCTTATGTTTTAAGTGCGAGGAACATGATATTTAATAAAGAAAGTAACATACAAAATGTTAAAAAACGCCCCTTTGGACGTAATTTAAAATCTGAAACATTTCAGATTTTTTTTTTTTTTTTAGTCCAAAGGGATTTGAATCCCGAAGGATTATTAGTTTCGTTTTGGCATTTTGCGTCGGACGGATAAATGTCGGTTCACTTTTCAAGCTGTTGCCATAAAATGTTAGAGTCCTGCATTATATTTGAAGAAATTAAATAATGAAAATCTGCGTAAATTTACGTATATTTCTCGTATTGTGATAAAACAACGGTACATAGAATCATCGAATTTTGAATAACGTAATCCTCCAACGAATATGAGCATGTGGAAGACCAAATTTGAAATTTGAAATTTGTTTCATGATCGATTTCCTATTTTTTAAAACTTTGACGAATTTTTGATTAACAAACTCAAGGATTTCAAAGCGAGCAATGGCAACGTTGTGCAGAAAAAACATTTTTATCTCCAGCGCGTGAGTCTCTGTATCGGAAATTCTAAAGATAGGCTCGTTTTAAAACTATTTTGCGATATTGCTGTTGCACTGAATCTTATGTTTTAAGTGCGAGGAACATGATATTTAATAAAGAAAGTAACATACAAAATGTTAAAAAACGCCCCTTTGGACGTAATTTAAAATCTGAAACATTTCAGATTTTTTTTTTTTTTTTTTTTTTTTAGTCCAAAGAGATTTGAATCCCGAAGGACTATTAGTTTCGTTTTGGCATTTTGCGTCGGACGGATAAATGTCGGTTCACTTTTCAAACTGTTGCCATAAAATGTTAGAGTTTCGCATTATATTTGAAGAAATTAAATAATGAAAAATCTGCATAAATGTATGTATATTTCTCGTATTGTGATAAAACAACGGTACATAGAGTCATCGAATTTTGAATAACGTAATCCTCCAACGAATATGAGCATGTGGAAGACCAAATTTGAAATTTGAAATTTGTTTCATGATCGATTTTCTATTTTTTAAAACTTTGACGAATTTTTGATTAACAAACTCAAGGATTTCAAAGCGAGCAATGGCAACGTTGTGCAGAAAAAACATTTTTATCTCCAGCGCGTGAGTCTCTGTATCGGAAATTCTAAAGATATGCTCGTGTTAAAATTATTTTGCGATATTGCTGTTGCACTGGATCTTATGGTTTAAATGCGAGTAACATGATATTTAATAAAGAAAGGTAATATACAAAATGTTAAAAAACGCCCCTTTAGACATAATTTAAAATCTGAAACATTTCAGATTTTTTTTTTTTTTTTTTTAGTCCAAAGGGATTTGAATCCCGAAGGATTATTAGTTTCGTTTTGGCATTTTGCGTCGGACTCATAAATGTCGCTTCACTTTTCAAACTGTTGCCATAAAATGTTAGAGTCCTGCATTATATTTGAAGAAATTGAATAATGAAAATCTGCGTAAATGTATGTATATTTCTCACATTGTCATAAAATAACGGTACATAGAGTCATCGAATTTTGAATAACGTAATCCTCCAACGAATATGAGCATGTGGAAGACCAAATTTGAAATTTGTTTTATGATCGATTTCCTATTTTTTAAAACTTTGACGAATTTTTGATTAACAAGCTCAAGGATTTCAAAGCGAGCAATGGCAACGTTGTGCAGAAAAAACCTTTTTATCTCCAGCGCGTGAGTCTCTGTATCGGAAATTCTAAAGATAGGCTCGTTTTAAAACTATTTTGCGATATTGCTGTTGCACTGAATCTTATGTTTTAAGTGCGAGGAACATGATATTTAATAAAGAAAGTAACATACAAAATGTTAAAAAACGCCCCTTTGGACGTAATTTAAAATCTGAAACATTTCAGATTTTTTTTTTTTTTTTTTTTTTAGTCCAAAGAGATTTGAATCCCGAAGGACTATTAGTTTCGTTTTGGCATTTTGCGTCGGACGGATAAATGTCGGTTCACTTTTCAAACTGTTGCCATAAAATGTTAGAGTTTCGCATTATATTTGAAGAAATTAAATAATGAAAAATCTGCATAAATGTATGTATATTTCTCGTATTGTGATAAAACAACGGTACATAGAGTCATCGAATTTTGAATAACGTAATCCTCCAACGAATATGAGCATGTGGAAGACCAAATTTGAAATTTGAAATTTGTTTCATGATCGATTTCCTATTTTTTAAAACTTTGACGAATTTTTGATTAACAAACTCAAGGATTTCAAAGCGAGCAATGGCAACGTTGTGCAGAAAAAACATTTTTATCTCCAGCGCGTGAGTCTCTGTATCGGAAATTCTAAAGATATGCTCGTGTTAAAATTATTTTGCGATATTGCTGTTGCACTGGATCTTATGGTTTAAATGCGAGTAACATGATATTTAATAAAGAAAGGTAATATACAAAATGTTAAAAAACGCCCCTTTAGACATAATTTAAAATCTGAAACATTTCAGATTTTTTTTTTTTTTTTAGTCCAAAGGGATTTGAATCCCGAAGGATTATTAGTTTCGTTTTGGCATTTTGCGTCGGACTCATAAATGTCGCTTCACTTTTCAAACTGTTGCCATAAAATGTTAGAGTCCTGCATTATATTTGAAGAAATTGAATAATGAAAATCTGCGTAAATGTATGTATATTTCTCACATTGTCATAAAATAACGGTACATAGAGTCATCGAATTTTGAATAACGTAATCCTCCAACGAATATGAGCATGTGGAAGACCAAATTTGAAATTTGTTTTATGATCGATTTCCTATTTTTTAAAACTTTGACGAATTTTTGATTAACAAGCTCAAGGATTTCAAAGCGAGCAATGGCAACGTTGTGCAGAAAAAACCTTTTTATCTCCAGCGCGTGAGTCTCTGAATCGGAAATTCTAAAGATATGCTCGTTTTAAAACTATTTTGCGATATTGCTGTTGCACTGAATCTTATGTTTTAAGTGCGAGGAACATGATATTTAATAAAGAAAGTAACATACAAAATGTTAAATAACGCCCCTTTGGACGTAATTTAAAATCTGAAACATTTCAAATTTTTTTTTTTTTTTTTTTAGTCCAAAGAGGTTTGAATCCCGAAGGACTATTAGTTTCGTTTTGGCATTTTGCGTCGGACGGATAAATGTCGGTTCACTTTTCAAACTGTTGCCATAAAATGTTAGAGTTCTGCATTATATTTGAAGAAATTAAATAATGAAAAATCTGCATAAATGTATGTATATTTCTCGTATTGTGATAAAACAACGGTACATAGAGTCATCGAATTTTGAATAACGTAATCCTCCAACGAATATGAGCATGTGGAAGACCAAATTTGAAATTTGAAATTTGTTTCATGATCGATTTCCTATTTTTTAAAACTTTGACGAATTTTTGATTAACAAACTCAAGGATTTCAAAGCGAGCAATGGCAACGTTGTGCAGAAAAAACATTTTTATCTCCAGCGCGTGAGTCTCTGTATCGGAAATTCTAAAGATAGGCTCGTTTTAAAACTATTTTGCGATATTGCTGTTGCACTGAATCTTATGTTTTAAGTGCGAGGAACATGATATTTAATAAAGAAAGTAACATACAAAATGTTAAAAAACGCCCCTTTGGACGTAATTTAAAATCTGAAACATTTCAGATTTTTTTTTTTTTTTTTTTTTTTAGTCCAAAGAGATTTGAATCCCGAAGGACTATTAGTTTCGTTTTGGCATTTTGCGTCGGACGGATAAATGTCGGTTCACTTTTCAAACTGTTGCCATAAAATGTTAGAGTTTCGCATTATATTTGAAGAAATTAAATAATGAAAAATCTGCATAAATGTATGTATATTTCTCGTATTGTGATAAAACAACGGTACATAGAGTCATCGAATTTTGAATAACGTAATCCTCCAACGAATATGAGCATGTGGAAGACCAAATTTGAAATTTGAAATTTGTTTCATGATCGATTTCCTATTTTTTAAAACTTTGACGAATTTTTGATTAACAAACTCAAGGATTTCAAAGCGAGCAATGGCAACGTTGTGCAGAAAAAACATTTTTATCTCCAGCGCGTGAGTCTCTGTATCGGAAATTCTAAAGATATGCTCGTGTTAAAATTATTTTGCGATATTGCTGTTGCACTGGATCTTATGGTTTAAATGCGAGTAACATGATATTTAATAAAGAAAGGTAATATACAAAATGTTAAAAAACGCCCCTTTAGACATAATTTAAAATCTGAAACATTTCAGATTTTTTTTTTTTTTTTTTAGTCCAAAGGGATTTGAATCCCGAAGGATTATTAGTTTCGTTTTGGCATTTTGCGTCGGACTCATAAATGTCGCTTCACTTTTCAAACTGTTGCCATAAAATGTTAGAGTCCTGCATTATATTTGAAGAAATTGAATAATGAAAATCTGCGTAAATGTATGTATATTTCTCACATTGTCATAAAATAACGGTACATAGAGTCATCGAATTTTGAATAACGTAATCCTCCAACGAATATGAGCATGTGGAAGACCAAATTTGAAATTTGTTTTATGATCGATTTCCTATTTTTTAAAACTTTGACGAATTTTTGATTAACAAGCTCAAGGATTTCAAAGCGAGCAATGGCAACGTTGTGCAGAAAAAACCTTTTTATCTCCAGCGCGTGAGTCTCTGAATCGGAAATTCTAAAGATATGCTCGTTTTAAAACTATTTTGCGATATTGCTGTTGCACTGAATCTTATGTTTTAAGTGCGAGGAACATGATATTTAATAAAGAAAGTAACATACAAAATGTTAAATAACGCCCCTTTGGACGTAATTTAAAATCTGAAACATTTCAAATTTTTTTTTTTTTTTTTTTAGTCCAAAGAGGTTTGAATCCCGAAGGACTATTAGTTTCGTTTTGGCATTTTGCGTCGGACGGATAAATGTCGGTTCACTTTTCAAACTGTTGCCATAAAATGTTAGAGTTCTGCATTATATTTGAAGAAATTAAATAATGAAAAATCTGCATAAATGTATGTATATTTCTCGTATTGTGATAAAACAACGGTACATAGAGTCATCGAATTTTGAATAACGTAATCCTCCAACGAATATGAGCATGTGGAAGACCAAATTTGAAATTTGAAATTTGTTTCATGATCGATTTCCTATTTTTTAAAACTTTGACGAATTTTTGATTAACAAACTCAAGGATTTCAAAGCGAGCAATGGCAACGTTGTGCAGAAAAAACATTTTTATCTCCAGCGCGTGAGTCTCTGTATCGGAAATTCTAAAGATAGGCTCGTTTTAAAACTATTTTGCGATATTGCTGTTGCACTGAATCTTATGTTTTAAGTGCGAGGAACATGATATTTAATAAAGAAAGTAACATACAAAATGTTAAAAAACGCCCCTTTGGACGTAATTTAAAATCTGAAACATTTCAGATTTTTTTTTTTTTTTAGTCCAAAGGGATTTGAATCCCGAAGGATTATTAGTTTCGTTTTGGCATTTTGCGTCGGACGGATAAATGTCGGTTCACTTTTCAAGCTGTTGCCATAAAATGTTAGAGTCCTGCATTATATTTGAAGAAATTAAATAATGAAAATCTGCGTAAATTTACGTATATTTCTCGTATTGTGATAAAACAACGGTACATAGAATCATCGAATTTTGAATAACGTAATCCTCCAACGAATATGAGCATGTGGAAGACCAAATTTGAAATTTGAAATTTGTTTCATGATCGATTTCCTATTTTTTAAAACTTTGACGAATTTTTGATTAACAAACTCAAGGATTTCAAAGCGAGCAATGGCAACGTTGTGCAGAAAAAACATTTTTATCTCCAGCGCGTGAGTCTCTGTATCGGAAATTCTAAAGATAGGCTCGTTTTAAAACTATTTTGCGATATTGCTGTTGCACTGAATCTTATGTTTTAAGTGCGAGGAACATGATATTTAATAAAGAAAGTAACATACAAAATGTTAAAAAACGCCCCTTTGGACGTAATTTAAAATCTGAAACATTTCAGATTTTTTTTTTTTTTTTTTTTTTTTAGTCCAAAGAGATTTGAATCCCGAAGGACTATTAGTTTCGTTTTGGCATTTTGCGTCGGACGGATAAATGTCGGTTCACTTTTCAAACTGTTGCCATAAAATGTTAGAGTTTCGCATTATATTTGAAGAAATTAAATAATGAAAAATCTGCATAAATGTATGTATATTTCTCGTATTGTGATAAAACAACGGTACATAGAGTCATCGAATTTTGAATAACGTAATCCTCCAACGAATATGAGCATGTGGAAGACCAAATTTGAAATTTGAAATTTGTTTCATGATCGATTTTCTATTTTTTAAAACTTTGACGAATTTTTGATTAACAAACTCAAGGATTTCAAAGCGAGCAATGGCAACGTTGTGCAGAAAAAACATTTTTATCTCCAGCGCGTGAGTCTCTGTATCGGAAATTCTAAAGATATGCTCGTGTTAAAATTATTTTGCGATATTGCTGTTGCACTGGATCTTATGGTTTAAATGCGAGTAACATGATATTTAATAAAGAAAGGTAATATACAAAATGTTAAAAAACGCCCCTTTAGACATAATTTAAAATCTGAAACATTTCAGATTTTTTTTTTTTTTTTTTTAGTCCAAAGGGATTTGAATCCCGAAGGATTATTAGTTTCGTTTTGGCATTTTGCGTCGGACTCATAAATGTCGCTTCACTTTTCAAACTGTTGCCATAAAATGTTAGAGTCCTGCATTATATTTGAAGAAATTGAATAATGAAAATCTGCGTAAATGTATGTATATTTCTCACATTGTCATAAAATAACGGTACATAGAGTCATCGAATTTTGAATAACGTAATCCTCCAACGAATATGAGCATGTGGAAGACCAAATTTGAAATTTGTTTTATGATCGATTTCCTATTTTTTAAAACTTTGACGAATTTTTGATTAACAAGCTCAAGGATTTCAAAGCGAGCAATGGCAACGTTGTGCAGAAAAAACCTTTTTATCTCCAGCGCGTGAGTCTCTGTATCGGAAATTCTAAAGATAGGCTCGTTTTAAAACTATTTTGCGATATTGCTGTTGCACTGAATCTTATGTTTTAAGTGCGAGGAACATGATATTTAATAAAGAAAGTAACATACAAAATGTTAAAAAACGCCCCTTTGGACGTAATTTAAAATCTGAAACATTTCAGATTTTTTTTTTTTTTTTTTTTTTTAGTCCAAAGAGATTTGAATCCCGAAGGACTATTAGTTTCGTTTTGGCATTTTGCGTCGGACGGATAAATGTCGGTTCACTTTTCAAACTGTTGCCATAAAATGTTAGAGTTTCGCATTATATTTGAAGAAATTAAATAATGAAAAATCTGCATAAATGTATGTATATTTCTCGTATTGTGATAAAACAACGGTACATAGAGTCATCGAATTTTGAATAACGTAATCCTCCAACGAATATGAGCATGTGGAAGACCAAATTTGAAATTTGAAATTTGTTTCATGATCGATTTCCTATTTTTTAAAACTTTGACGAATTTTTGATTAACAAACTCAAGGATTTCAAAGCGAGCAATGGCAACGTTGTGCAGAAAAAACATTTTTATCTCCAGCGCGTGAGTCTCTGTATCGGAAATTCTAAAGATATGCTCGTGTTAAAATTATTTTGCGATATTGCTGTTGCACTGGATCTTATGGTTTAAATGCGAGTAACATGATATTTAATAAAGAAAGGTAATATACAAAATGTTAAAAAACGCCCCTTTAGACATAATTTAAAATCTGAAACATTTCAGATTTTTTTTTTTTTTTTAGTCCAAAGGGATTTGAATCCCGAAGGATTATTAGTTTCGTTTTGGCATTTTGCGTCGGACTCATAAATGTCGCTTCACTTTTCAAACTGTTGCCATAAAATGTTAGAGTCCTGCATTATATTTGAAGAAATTGAATAATGAAAATCTGCGTAAATGTATGTATATTTCTCACATTGTCATAAAATAACGGTACATAGAGTCATCGAATTTTGAATAACGTAATCCTCCAACGAATATGAGCATGTGGAAGACCAAATTTGAAATTTGTTTTATGATCGATTTCCTATTTTTTAAAACTTTGACGAATTTTTGATTAACAAGCTCAAGGATTTCAAAGCGAGCAATGGCAACGTTGTGCAGAAAAAACCTTTTTATCTCCAGCGCGTGAGTCTCTGAATCGGAAATTCTAAAGATATGCTCGTTTTAAAACTATTTTGCGATATTGCTGTTGCACTGAATCTTATGTTTTAAGTGCGAGGAACATGATATTTAATAAAGAAAGTAACATACAAAATGTTAAATAACGCCCCTTTGGACGTAATTTAAAATCTGAAACATTTCAAATTTTTTTTTTTTTTTTTTTTAGTCCAAAGAGGTTTGAATCCCGAAGGACTATTAGTTTCGTTTTGGCATTTTGCGTCGGACGGATAAATGTCGGTTCACTTTTCAAACTGTTGCCATAAAATGTTAGAGTTCTGCATTATATTTGAAGAAATTAAATAATGAAAAATCTGCATAAATGTATGTATATTTCTCGTATTGTGATAAAACAACGGTACATAGAGTCATCGAATTTTGAATAACGTAATCCTCCAACGAATATGAGCATGTGGAAGACCAAATTTGAAATTTGAAATTTGTTTCATGATCGATTTCCTATTTTTTAAAACTTTGACGAATTTTTGATTAACAAACTCAAGGATTTCAAAGCGAGCAATGGCAACGTTGTGCAGAAAAAACATTTTTATCTCCAGCGCGTGAGTCTCTGTATCGGAAATTCTAAAGATAGGCTCGTTTTAAAACTATTTTGCGATATTGCTGTTGCACTGAATCTTATGTTTTAAGTGCGAGGAACATGATATTTAATAAAGAAAGTAACATACAAAATGTTAAAAAACGCCCCTTTGGACGTAATTTAAAATCTGAAACATTTCAGATTTTTTTTTTTTTTTTTTTTTTAGTCCAAAGAGATTTGAATCCCGAAGGACTATTAGTTTCGTTTTGGCATTTTGCGTCGGACGGATAAATGTCGGTTCACTTTTCAAACTGTTGCCATAAAATGTTAGAGTTTCGCATTATATTTGAAGAAATTAAATAATGAAAAATCTGCATAAATGTATGTATATTTCTCGTATTGTGATAAAACAACGGTACATAGAGTCATCGAATTTTGAATAACGTAATCCTCCAACGAATATGAGCATGTGGAAGACCAAATTTGAAATTTGAAATTTGTTTCATGATCGATTTCCTATTTTTTAAAACTTTGACGAATTTTTGATTAACAAACTCAAGGATTTCAAAGCGAGCAATGGCAACGTTGTGCAGAAAAAACATTTTTATCTCCAGCGCGTGAGTCTCTGTATCGGAAATTCTAAAGATATGCTCGTGTTAAAATTATTTTGCGATATTGCTGTTGCACTGGATCTTATGGTTTAAATGCGAGTAACATGATATTTAATAAAGAAAGGTAATATACAAAATGTTAAAAAACGCCCCTTTAGACATAATTTAAAATCTGAAACATTTCAGATTTTTTTTTTTTTTTTTAGTCCAAAGGGATTTGAATCCCGAAGGATTATTAGTTTCGTTTTGGCATTTTGCGTCGGACTCATAAATGTCGCTTCACTTTTCAAACTGTTGCCATAAAATGTTAGAGTCCTGCATTATATTTGAAGAAATTGAATAATGAAAATCTGCGTAAATGTATGTATATTTCTCACATTGTCATAAAATAACGGTACATAGAGTCATCGAATTTTGAATAACGTAATCCTCCAACGAATATGAGCATGTGGAAGACCAAATTTGAAATTTGTTTTATGATCGATTTCCTATTTTTTAAAACTTTGACGAATTTTTGATTAACAAGCTCAAGGATTTCAAAGCGAGCAATGGCAACGTTGTGCAGAAAAAACCTTTTTATCTCCAGCGCGTGAGTCTCTGAATCGGAAATTCTAAAGATATGCTCGTTTTAAAACTATTTTGCGATATTGCTGTTGCACTGAATCTTATGTTTTAAGTGCGAGGAACATGATATTTAATAAAGAAAGTAACATACAAAATGTTAAATAACGCCCCTTTGGACGTAATTTAAAATCTGAAACATTTCAAATTTTTTTTTTTTTTTTTTAGTCCAAAGAGGTTTGAATCCCGAAGGACTATTAGTTTCGTTTTGGCATTTTGCGTCGGACGGATAAATGTCGGTTCACTTTTCAAACTGTTGCCATAAAATGTTAGAGTTCTGCATTATATTTGAAGAAATTAAATAATGAAAAATCTGCATAAATGTATGTATATTTCTCGTATTGTGATAAAACAACGGTACATAGAGTCATCGAATTTTGAATAACGTAATCCTCCAACGAATATGAGCATGTGGAAGACCAAATTTGAAATTTGAAATTTGTTTCATGATCGATTTCCTATTTTTTAAAACTTTCACGAATTTTTGATTAACAAACTCAAGGATTTCAAAGCGAGCAATGGCAACGTTGTGCAGAAAAAACATTTTTATCTCCAGCGCGTGAGTCTCTGTATCGGAAATTCTAAAGATAGGCTCGTTTTAAAACTATTTTGCGATATTGCTGTTGCACTGAATCTTATGTTTTAAGTGCGAGGAACATGATATTTAATAAAGAAAGTAACATACAAAATGTTAAAAAACGCCCCTTTGGACGTAATTTAAAATCTGAAACATTTCAGATTTTTTTTTTTTTTTTTTTTTTTAGTCCAAAGAGATTTGAATCCCGAAGGACTATTAGTTTCGTTTTGGCATTTTGCGTCGGACGGATAAATGTCGGTTCACTTTTCAAACTGTTGCCATAAAATGTTAGAGTTTCGCATTATATTTGAAGAAATTAAATAATGAAAAATCTGCATAAATGTATGTATATTTCTCGTATTGTGATAAAACAACGGTACATAGAGTCATCGAATTTTGAATAACGTAATCCTCCAACGAATATGAGCATGTGGAAGACCAAATTTGAAATTTGAAATTTGTTTCATGATCGATTTCCTATTTTTTAAAACTTTGACGAATTTTTGATTAACAAACTCAAGGATTTCAAAGCGAGCAATGGCAACGTTGTGCAGAAAAAACATTTTTATCTCCAGCGCGTGAGTCTCTGTATCGGAAATTCTAAAGATATGCTCGTGTTAAAATTATTTTGCGATATTGCTGTTGCACTGGATCTTATGGTTTAAATGCGAGTAACATGATATTTAATAAAGAAAGGTAATATACAAAATGTTAAAAAACGCCCCTTTAGACATAATTTAAAATCTGAAACATTTCAGATTTTTTTTTTTTTTTTTTAGTCCAAAGGGATTTGAATCCCGAAGGATTATTAGTTTCGTTTTGGCATTTTGCGTCGGACTCATAAATGTCGCTTCACTTTTCAAACTGTTGCCATAAAATGTTAGAGTCCTGCATTATATTTGAAGAAATTGAATAATGAAAATCTGCGTAAATGTATGTATATTTCTCACATTGTCATAAAATAACGGTACATAGAGTCATCGAATTTTGAATAACGTAATCCTCCAACGAATATGAGCATGTGGAAGACCAAATTTGAAATTTGTTTTATGATCGATTTCCTATTTTTTAAAACTTTGACGAATTTTTGATTAACAAGCTCAAGGATTTCAAAGCGAGCAATGGCAACGTTGTGCAGAAAAAACCTTTTTATCTCCAGCGCGTGAGTCTCTGAATCGGAAATTCTAAAGATATGCTCGTTTTAAAACTATTTTGCGATATTGCTGTTGCACTGAATCTTATGTTTTAAGTGCGAGGAACATGATATTTAATAAAGAAAGTAACATACAAAATGTTAAAAAACGCCCCTTTGGACGTAATTTAAAATCTGAAACATTTCAAATTTTTTTTTTTTTTTTAGTCCAAAGAGGTTTGAATCCCGAAGGACTATTAGTTTCGTTTTGGCATTTTGCGTCGGACGGATAAATGTCGGTTCACTTTTCAAACTGTTGCCATAAAATGTTAGAGTTCTGCATTATATTTGAAGAAATTAAATAATGAAAAATCTGCATAAATGTATGTATATTTCTCGTATTGTGATAAAACAACGGTACATAGAGTCATCGAATTTTGAATAACGTAATCCTCCAACGAATATGAGCATGTGGAAGACCAAATTTGAAATTTGAAATTTGTTTCATGATCGATTTCCTATTTTTTAAAACTTTGACGAATTTTTGATTAACAAACTCAAGGATTTCAAAGCGAGCAATGGCAACGTTGTGCAGAAAAAACATTTTTATCTCCAGCGCGTGAGTCTCTGTATCGGAAATTCTAAAGATAGGCTCGTTTTAAAACTATTTTGCGATATTGCTGTTGCACTGAATCTTATGTTTTAAGTGCGAGGAACATGATATTTAATAAAGAAAGTAACATACAAAATGTTAAAAAACGCCCCTTTGGACGTAATTTAAAATCTGAAACATTTCAGATTTTTTTTTTTTTTTAGTCCAAAGGGATTTGAATCCCGAAGGATTATTAGTTTCGTTTTGGCATTTTGCGTCGGACGGATAAATGTCGGTTCACTTTTCAAGCTGTTGCCATAAAATGTTAGAGTCCTGCATTATATTTGAAGAAATTAAATAATGAAAATCTGCGTAAATTTACGTATATTTCTCGTATTGTGATAAAACAACGGTACATAGAATCATCGAATTTTGAATAACGTAATCCTCCAACGAATATGAGCATGTGGAAGACCAAATTTGAAATTTGAAATTTGTTTCATGATCGATTTCCTATTTTTTAAAACTTTGACGAATTTTTGATTAACAAACTCAAGGATTTCAAAGCGAGCAATGGCAACGTTGTGCAGAAAAAACATTTTTATCTCCAGCGCGTGAGTCTCTGTATCGGAAATTCTAAAGATAGGCTCGTTTTAAAACTATTTTGCGATATTGCTGTTGCACTGAATCTTATGTTTTAAGTGCGAGGAACATGATATTTAATAAAGAAAGTAACATACAAAATGTTAAAAAACGCCCCTTTGGACGTAATTTAAAATCTGAAACATTTCAGATTTTTTTTTTTTTTTTTTTTTTTAGTCCAAAGAGATTTGAATCCCGAAGGACTATTAGTTTCGTTTTGGCATTTTGCGTCGGACGGATAAATGTCGGTTCACTTTTCAAACTGTTGCCATAAAATGTTAGAGTTTCGCATTATATTTGAAGAAATTAAATAATGAAAAATCTGCATAAATGTATGTATATTTCTCGTATTGTGATAAAACAACGGTACATAGAGTCATCGAATTTTGAATAACGTAATCCTCCAACGAATATGAGCATGTGGAAGACCAAATTTGAAATTTGAAATTTGTTTCATGATCGATTTTCTATTTTTTAAAACTTTGACGAATTTTTGATTAACAAACTCAAGGATTTCAAAGCGAGCAATGGCAACGTTGTGCAGAAAAAACATTTTTATCTCCAGCGCGTGAGTCTCTGTATCGGAAATTCTAAAGATATGCTCGTGTTAAAATTATTTTGCGATATTGCTGTTGCACTGGATCTTATGGTTTAAATGCGAGTAACATGATATTTAATAAAGAAAGGTAATATACAAAATGTTAAAAAACGCCCCTTTAGACATAATTTAAAATCTGAAACATTTCAGATTTTTTTTTTTTTTTTTTTAGTCCAAAGGGATTTGAATCCCGAAGGATTATTAGTTTCGTTTTGGCATTTTGCGTCGGACTCATAAATGTCGCTTCACTTTTCAAACTGTTGCCATAAAATGTTAGAGTCCTGCATTATATTTGAAGAAATTGAATAATGAAAATCTGCGTAAATGTATGTATATTTCTCACATTGTCATAAAATAACGGTACATAGAGTCATCGAATTTTGAATAACGTAATCCTCCAACGAATATGAGCATGTGGAAGACCAAATTTGAAATTTGTTTTATGATCGATTTCCTATTTTTTAAAACTTTGACGAATTTTTGATTAACAAGCTCAAGGATTTCAAAGCGAGCAATGGCAACGTTGTGCAGAAAAAACCTTTTTATCTCCAGCGCGTGAGTCTCTGAATCGGAAATTCTAAAGATATGCTCGTTTTAAAACTATTTTGCGATATTGCTGTTGCACTGAATCTTATGTTTTAAGTGCGAGGAACATGATATTTAATAAAGAAAGTAACATACAAAATGTTAAAAAACGCCCCTTTGGACGTAATTTAAAATCTGAAACATTTCAAATTTTTTTTTTTTTTTTAGTCCAAAGAGGTTTGAATCCCGAAGGACTATTAGTTTCGTTTTGGCATTTTGCGTCGGACGGATAAATGTCGGTTCACTTTTCAAACTGTTGCCATAAAATGTTAGAGTTCTGCATTATATTTGAAGAAATTAAATAATGAAAAATCTGCATAAATGTATGTATATTTCTCGTATTGTGATAAAACAACGGTACATAGAGTCATCGAATTTTGAATAACGTAATCCTCCAACGAATATGAGCATGTGGAAGACCAAATTTGAAATTTGAAATTTGTTTCATGATCGATTTCCTATTTTTTAAAACTTTGACGAATTTTTGATTAACAAACTCAAGGATTTCAAAGCGAGCAATGGCAACGTTGTGCAGAAAAAACATTTTTATCTCCAGCGCGTGAGTCTCTGTATCGGAAATTCTAAAGATAGGCTCGTTTTAAAACTATTTTGCGATATTGCTGTTGCACTGAATCTTATGTTTTAAGTGCGAGGAACATGATATTTAATAAAGAAAGTAACATACAAAATGTTAAAAAACGCCCCTTTGGACGTAATTTAAAATCTGAAACATTTCAAATTTTTTTTTTTTTTTTAGTCCAAAGAGGTTTGAATCCCGAAGGACTATTAGTTTCGTTTTGGCATTTTACGTCGGACGGATAAATGTCGGTTCACTTTTCAAACTGTTGCCATAAAATGTTAGAGTTCTGCACTATATTTGAAGAAATTAAATAATGAAAAATCTGCATAAATGTATGTATATTTCTCGTATTGTGATAAAACAACGGTACATAGAGTCATCGAATTTTGAATAACGTAATCCTCCAACGAATATGAGCATGTGGAAGACCAAATTTGAAATTTGAAATTTGTTTCATGATCGATTTCCTATTTTTTAAAACTTTGACGAATTTTTGATTAACAAACTCAAGGATTTCAAAGCGAGCAATGGCAACGTTGTGCAGAAAAAACATTTTTATCTCCAGCGCGTGAGTCTCTGTATCGGAAATTCTAAAGATAGGCTCGTTTTAAAACTATTTTGCGATATTGCTGTTGCACTGAATCTTATGTTTTAAGTGCGAGGAACATGATATTTAATAAAGAAAGTAACATACAAAATGTTAAAAAACGCCCCTTTGGACGTAATTTAAAATCTGAAACATTTCAAATTTTTTTTTTTTTTTTTAGTCCAAAGAGGTTTGAATCCCGAAGGACTATTAGTTTCGTTTTGGCATTTTGCGTCGGACGGATAAATGTCGGTTCACTTTTCAAACTGTTGCCATAAAATGTTAGAGTTCTGCATTATATTTGAAGAAATTAAATAATGAAAAATCTGCATAAATGTATGTATATTTCTCGTATTGTGATAAAACAACGGTACATAGAGTCATCGAATTTTGAATAACGTAATCCTCCAACGAATATGAGCATGTGGAAGACCAAATTTGAAATTTGAAATTTGTTTCATGATCGATTTCCTATTTTTTAAAACTTTGACGAATTTTTGATTAACAAACTCAAGGATTTCAAAGCGAGCAATGGCAACGTTGTGCAGAAAAAACATTTTTATCTCCAGCGCGTGAGTCTCTGTATCGGAAATTCTAAAGATAGGCTCGTTTTAAAACTATTTTGCGATATTGCTGTTGCACTGAATCTTATGTTTTAAGTGCGAGGAACATGATATTTAATAAAGAAAGTAACATACAAAATGTTAAAAAACGCCCCTTTGGACGTAATTTAAAATCTGAAACATTTCAGATTTTTTTTTTTTTTTTAGTCCAAAGAGATTTGAATCCCGAAGGACTATTAGTTTCGTTTTGGCATTTTGCGTCGGACGGATAAATGTCGGTTCACTTTTCAAACTGTTGCCATAAAATGTTAGAGTTTCGCATTATATTTGAAGAAATTAAATAATGAAAAATCTGCATAAATGTATGTATATTTCTCGTATTGTGATAAAACAACGGTACATAGAGTCATCGAATTTTGAATAACGTAATCCTCCAACGAATATGAGCATGTGGAAGACCAAATTTGAAATTTGAAATTTGTTTCATGATCGATTTCCTATTTTTTAAAACTTTGACGAATTTTTGATTAACAAACTCAAGGATTTCAAAGCGAGCAATGGCAACGTTGTGCAGAAAAAACATTTTTATCTCCAGCGCGTGAGTCTCTGAATCGGAAATTCTAAAGATATGCTCGTTTTAAAACTATTTTGCGATATTGCTGTTGCACTGAATCTTATGTTTTAAGTGCGAGGAACATGATATTTAATAAAGAAAGTAACATACAAAATGTTAAAAAACGCCCCTTTGGACGTAATTTAAAATCTGAAACATTTCAAATTTTTTTTTTTTTTTTAGTCCAAAGAGGTTTGAATCCCGAAGGACTATTAGTTTCGTTTTGGCATTTTGCGTCGGACGGATAAATGTCGGTTCACTTTTCAAACTGTTGCCATAAAATGTTAGAGTTCTGCATTATATTTGAAGAAATTAAATAATGAAAAATCTGCATAAATGTATGTATATTTCTCGTATTGTGATAAAACAACGGTACATAGAGTCATCGAATTTTGAATAACGTAATCCTCCAACGAATATGAGCATGTGGAAGACCAAATTTGAAATTTGAAATTTGTTTCATGATCGATTTCCTATTTTTTAAAAGTTTGACGAATTTTTGATTAACAAACTCAAGGATTTCAAAGCGAGCAATGGCAACGTTGTGCAGAAAAAACATTTTTATCTCCAGCGCGTGAGTCTCTGTATCGGAAATTCTAAAGATAGGCTCGTTTTAAAACTATTTTGCGATATTGCTGTTGCACTGAATCTTATGTTTTAAGTGCGAGGAACATGATATTTAATAAAGAAAGTAACATACAAAATGTTAAAAAACGCCCCTTTGGACGTAATTTAAAATCTGAAACATTTCAGATTTTTTTTTTTTTTTTAGTCCAAAGAGATTTGAATCCCGAAGGACTATTAGTTTCGTTTTGGCATTTTGCGTCGGACGGATAAATGTCGGTTCACTTTTCAAACTGTTGCCATAAAATGTTAGAGTTTCGCATTATATTTGAAGAAATTAAATAATGAAAAATCTGCATAAATGTATGTATATTTCTCGTATTGTGATAAAACAACGGTACATAGAGTCATCGAATTTTGAATAACGTAATCCTCCAACGAATATGAGCATGTGGAAGACCAAATTTGAAATTTGAAATTTGTTTCATGATCGATTTCCTATTTTTTAAAACTTTGACGAATTTTTGATTAACAAACTCAAGGATTTCAAAGCGAGCAATGGCAACGTTGTGCAGAAAAAACATTTTTATCTCCAGCGCGTGAGTCTCTGTATCGGAAATTCTTAAGATATGCTCGTTTTAAAATTATTTTGCGATATTGCTGTTGCACTGGATCTTATGGTTTAAATGCGAGTAACATGATATTTAATAAAGAAAGGTAATATACAAAATGTTAAAAAACGCCCCTTTAGACATAATTTAAAATCTGAAACATTTCAGATTTTTTTTTTTTTTTTTAGTCCAAAGGGATTTGAATCCCGAAGGATTATTAGTTTCGTTTTGGCATTTTGCGTCGGACTCATAAATGTCGCTTCACTTTTCAAACTGTTGCCATAAAATGTTAGAGTCCTGCATTATATTTGAAGAAATTGAATAATGAAAATCTGCGTAAATGTATGTATATTTCTCACATTGTCATAAAATAACGGTACATAGAGTCATCGAATTTTGAATAACGTAATCCTCCAACGAATATGAGCATGTGGAAGACCAAATTTGAAATTTGTTTTATGATCGATTTCCTATTTTTTAAAACTTTGACGAATTTTTGATTAACAAGCTCAAGGATTTCAAAGCGAGCAATGGCAACGTTGTGCAGAAAAAACCTTTTTATCTCCAGCGCGTGAGTCTCTGAATCGGAAATTCTAAAGATATGCTCGTTTTAAAACTATTTTGCGATATTGCTGTTGCACTGAATCTTATGTTTTAAGTGCGAGGAACATGATGTTTAATAAAGAAAGTAACATAAAAAATGTTAAAAAACGCCCCTTTGGACGTAATTTAAAATCTGAAACATTTCAAATTTTTTTTTTTTTTTTTTTAGTCCAAAGAGGTTTGAATCCCGAAGGACTATTAGTTTCGTTTTGGCATTTTGCGTCGGACGGATAAATGTCGGTTCACTTTTCAAACTGTTGCCATAAAATGTTAGAGTTCTGCATTATATTTGAAGAAATTAAATAATGAAAAATCTGCATAAATGTATGTATATTTCTCGTATTGTGATAAAACAACGGTACATAGAGTCATCGAATTTTGAATAACGTAATCCTCCAACGAATATGAGCATGTGGAAGACCAAATTTGAAATTTGAAATTTGTTTCATGATCGATTTCCTATTTTTTAAAACTTTGACGAATTTTTGATTAACAAACTCAAGGATTTCAAAGCGAGCAATGGCAACGTTGTGCAGAAAAAACATTTTTATCTCCAGCGCGTGAGTCTCTGTATCGGAAATTCTAAAGATATGCTCGTGTTAAAATTATTTTGCGATATTGCTGTTGCACTGGATCTTATGGTTTAAATGCGAGTAACATGATATTTAATAAAGAAAGGTAATATACAAAATGTTAAAAAACGCCCCTTTAGACATAATTTAAAATCTGAAACATTTCAGATTTTTTTTTTTTTTTTTAGTCCAAAGGGATTTGAATCCCGAAGGATTATTAGTTTCGTTTTGGCATTTTGCGTCGGACTCATAAATGTCGCTTCACTTTTCAAACTGTTGCCATAAAATGTTAGAGTCCTGCATTATATTTGAAGAAATTGAATAATGAAAATCTGCGTAAATGTATGTATATTTCTCACATTGTCATAAAATAACGGTACATAGAGTCATCGAATTTTGAATAACGTAATCCTCCAACGAATATGAGCATGTGGAAGACCAAATTTGAAATTTGTTTTATGATCGATTTCCTATTTTTTAAAACTTTGACGAATTTTTGATTAACAAGCTCAAGGATTTCAAAGCGAGCAATGGCAACGTTGTGCAGAAAAAACCTTTTTATCTCCAGCGCAGGAGTCTCTGAATCGGAAATTCTAAAGATATGCTCGTTTTAAAACTATTTTGCGATATTGCTGTTGCACTGAATCTTATGTTTTAAGTGCGAGGAACATGATATTTAATAAAGAAAGTAACATACAAAATGTTAAAAAACGCCCCTTTGGACGTAATTTAAAATCTGAAACATTTCAAATTTTTTTTTTTTTTTTTTTAGTCCAAAGAGGTTTGAATCCCGAAGGACTATTAGTTTCGTTTTGGCATTTTGCGTCGGACGGATAAATGTCGGTTCACTTTTCAAACTGTTGCCATAAAATGTTAGAGTTCTGCATTATATTTGAAGAAATTAAATAATGAAAAATCTGCATAAATGTATGTATATTTCTCGTATTGTGATAAAACAACGGTACATAGAGTCATCGAATTTTGAATAACGTAATCCTCCAACGAATATGAGCATGTGGAAGACCAAATTTGAAATTTGAAATTTGTTTCATGATCGATTTCCTATTTTTTAAAACTTTGACGAATTTTTGATTAACAAACTCAAGGATTTCAAAGCGAGCAATGGCAACGTTGTGCAGAAAAAACATTTTTATCTCCAGCGCGTGAGTCTCTGTATCGGAAATTCTAAAGATAGGCTCGTTTTAAAACTATTTTGCGATATTGCTGTTGCACTGAATCTTATGTTTTAAGTGCGAGGAACATGATATTTAATAAAGAAAGTAACATACAAAATGTTAAAAAACGCCCCTTTGGACGTAATTTAAAATCTGAAACATTTCAGATTTTTTTTTTTTTTTTTTTTTTTTTAGTCCAAAGAGATTTGAATCCCGAAGGACTATTAGTTTCGTTTTGGCATTTTGCGTCGGACGGATAAATGTCGGTTCACTTTTCAAACTGTTGCCATAAAATGTTAGAGTTTCGCATTATATTTGAAGAAATTAAATAATGAAAAATCTGCATAAATGTATGTATATTTCTCGTATTGTGATAAAACAACGGTACATAGAGTCATCGAATTTTGAATAACGTAATCCTCCAACGAATATGAGCATGTGGAAGACCAAATTTGAAATTTGAAATTTGTTTCATGATCGATTTCCTATTTTTTAAAACTTTGACGAATTTTTGATTAACAAACTCAAGGATTTCAAAGCGAGCAATGGCAACGCTGTGCAGAAAAAACATTTTTATCTCCAGCGCGTGAGTCTCTGTATCGGAAATTCTAAAGATATGCTCGTGTTAAAATTATTTTGCGATATTGCTGTTGCACTGGATCTTATGGTTTAAATGCGAGTAACATGATATTTAATAAAGAAAGGTAATATACAAAATGTTAAAAAACGCCCCTTTAGACATAATTTAAAATCTGAAACATTTCAGATTTTTTTTTTTTTTTTTTTTAGTCCAAAGGGATTTGAATCCCGAAGGATTATTAGTTTCGTTTTGGCATTTTGCGTCGGACTCATAAATGTCGCTTCACTTTTCAAACTGTTGCCATAAAATGTTAGAGTCCTGCATTATATTTGAAGAAATTGAATAATGAAAATCTGCGTAAAGGTATGTATATTTCTCACATTGTCATAAAATAACGGTACATAGAGTCATCGAATTTTGAATAACGTAATCCTCCAACGAATATGAGCATGTGGAAGACCAAATTTGAAATTTGTTTTATGATCGATTTCCTATTTTTTAAAACTTTGACGAATTTTTGATTAACAAACTCAAGGATTTCAAAGCGAGCAATGGCAACGTTGT
Source organism: Stegodyphus dumicola (assembly GCF_044657685.1). Taxonomy (NCBI): domain Eukaryota; kingdom Metazoa; phylum Arthropoda; class Arachnida; order Araneae; family Eresidae; genus Stegodyphus; species Stegodyphus dumicola. Next base: position 9,271,915 of record NC_140772.1, on the reverse strand, counting down.
GCAGAAAAAACCTTTTTATCTCCAGCGCGTGAGTCTCTGAATCGGAAATTCTAAAGATATGCTCGTTTTAAAACTATTTTGCGATATTGCTGTTGCACTGAATCTTATGTTTTAAGTGCGAGGAACATGATATTTAATAAAGAAAGTAACATACAAAATGTTAAAAAACGCCCCTTTGGACGTAATTTAAAATCTGAAACATTTCAGATTTTTTTTTTTTTTTTTTTTAGTCCAAAGAGATTTGAATCCCGAAGGTCTATTAGTTTCGTTTTGGCATTTTGCGTCGGACGGATAAATGTCGGTTCACTTTTCAAACTGTTGCCATAAAATGTTAGAGTTTCGCATTATATTTGAAGAAATTAAATAATGAAAAATCTGCATAAATGTATGTATATTTCTCGTATTGTGATAAAACAACGGTACATAGAGTCATCGAATTTTGAATAACGTAATCCTCCAACGAATATGAGCATGTGGAAGACCAAATTTGAAATTTGAAATTTGTTTCATGATCGATTTCCTATTTTTTAAAACTTTGACGAATTTTTGATTAACAAACTCAAGGATTTCAAAGCGAGCAATGGCAACGTTGTGCAGAAAAAACATTTTTATCTCCAGCGCGTGAGTCTCTGTATCGGAAATTCTAAAGATAGGCTCGTTTTAAAACTATTTTGCGATATTGCTGTTGCACTGAATCTTATGTTTTAAGTGCGAGGAACATGATATTTAATAAAGAAAGTAACATACAAAATGTTAAAAAACGCCCCTTTGGACGTAATTTAAAATCTGAAACATTTCAGATTTTTTTTTTTTTTTTTTTAGTCCAAAGAGATTTGAATCCCGAAGGTCTATTAGTTTCGTTTTGGCATTTTGCGTCGGACGGATAAATGTCGGTTCACTTTTCAAACTGTTGCCATAAAATGTTAGAGTTTCGCATTATATTTGAAGAAATTAAATAATGAAAAATCTGCATAAATGTATGTATATTTCTCGTATTGTGATAAAACAACGGTACATAGAGTCATCGAATTTTGAATAACGTAATCCTCCAACGAATATGAGCATGTGGAAGACCAAATTTGAAATTTGAAATTTGTTTCATGATCGATTTCCTATTTTTTAAAACTTTGACGAATTTTTGATTAACAAACTCAAGGATTTCAAAGCGAGCAATGGCAACGTTGTGCAGAAAAAACATTTTTATCTCCAGCGCGTGAGTCTCTGTATCGGAAATTCTAAAGATATGCTCGTGTTAAAATTATTTTGCGATATTGCTGTTGCACTGGATCTTATGGTTTAAATGCGAGTAACATGATATTTAATAAAGAAAGGTAATATACAAAATGTTAAAAAACGCCCCTTTAGACATAATTTAAAATCTGAAACATTTCAGATTTTTTTTTTTTTTTTTTTAGTCCAAAGGGATTTGAATCCCGAAGGATTATTAGTTTCGTTTTGGCATTTTGCGTCGGACTCATAAATGTCGCTTCACTTTTCAAACTGTTGCCATAAAATGTTAGAGTCCTGCATTATATTTGAAGAAATTGAATAATGAAAATCTGCGTAAATGTATGTATATTTCTCACATTGTCATAAAATAACGGTACATAGAGTCATCGAATTTTGAATAACGTAATCCTCCAACGAATATGAGCATGTGGAAGACCAAATTTGAAATTTGTTTTATGATCGATTTCCTATTTTTTAAAACTTTGACGAATTTTTGATTAACAAGCTCAAGGATTTCAAAGCGAGCAATGGCAACGTTGTGCAGAAAAAACCTTTTTATCTCCAGCGCGTGAGTCTCTGAATCGGAAATTCTAAAGATATGCTCGTTTTAAAACTATTTTGCGATATTGCTGTTGCACTGAATCTTATGTTTTAAGTGCGAGGAACATGATATTTAATAAAGAAAGTAACATACAAAATGTTAAAAAACGCCCCTTTGGACGTAATTTAAAATCTGAAACATTTCAAATTTTTTTTTTTTTTTTTTAGTCCAAAGAGGTTTGAATCCCGAAGGACTATTAGTTTCGTTTTGGCATTTTGCGTCGGACGGAAAAATGTCGGTTCACTTTTCAAACTGTTGCCATAAAATGTTAGAGTTCTGCATTATATTTGAAGAAATTAAATAATGAAAAATCTGCATAAATGTATGTATATTTCTCGTATTGTGATAAAACAACGGTACATAGAGTCATCGAATTTTGAATAACGTAATCCTCCAACGAATATGAGCATGTGGAAGACCAAATTTGAAATTTGAAATTTGTTTCATGATCGATTTCCTATTTTTTAAAACTTTGACGAATTTTTGATTAACAAACTCAAGGATTTCAAAGCGAGCAATGGCAACGTTGTGCAGAAAAAACCTTTTTATCTCCAGCGCGTGAGTCTCTGAATCGGAAATTCTAAAGATATGCTCGTTTTAAAACTATTTTGCGATATTGCTGTTGCACTGAATCTTATGTTTTAAGTGCGAGGAACATGATATTTAATAAAGAAAGTAACATACAAAATGTTAAAAAACGCCCCTTTGGACGTAATTTAAAATCTGAAACATTTCAGATTTTTTTTTTTTTTTTTTAGTCCAAAGAGATTTGAATCCCGAAGGTCTATTAGTTTCGTTTTGGCATTTTGCGTCGGACGGATAAATGTCGGTTCACTTTTCAAACTGTTGCCATAAAATGTTAGAGTTTCGCATTATATTTGAAGAAATTAAATAATGAAAAATCTGCATAAATGTATGTATATTTCTCGTATTGTGATAAAACAACGGTACATAGAGTCATCGAATTTTGAATAACGTAATCCTCCAACGAATATGAGCATGTGGAAGACCAAATTTGAAATTTGAAATTTGTTTCATGATCGATTTCCTATTTTTTAAAACTTTCACGAATTTTTGATTAACAAACTCAAGGATTTCAAAGCGAGCAATGGCAACGCTGTGCAGAAAAAACATTTTTATCTCCAGCGCGTGAGTCTCTGTATCGGAAATTCTAAAGATATGCTCGTGTTAAAATTATTTTGCGATATTGCTGTTGCACTGGATCTTATGGTTTAAATGCGAGTAACATGATATTTAATAAAGAAAGGTAATATACAAAATGTTAAAAAACGCCCCTTTAGACATAATTTAAAATCTGAAACATTTCAGATTTTTTTTTTTTTTTTTTAGTCCAAAGGGATTTGAATCCCGAAGGATTATTAGTTTCGTTTTGGCATTTTGCGTCGGACTCATAAATGTCGCTTCACTTTTCAAACTGTTGCCATAAAATGTTAGAGTCCTGCATTATATTTGAAGAAATTGAATAATGAAAATCTGCGTAAATGTATGTATATTTCTCACATTGTCATAAAATAACGGTACATAGAGTCATCGAATTTTGAATAACGTAATCCTCCAACGAATATGAGCATGTGGAAGACCAAATTTGAAATTTGTTTTATGATCGATTTCCTATTTTTTAAAACTTTGACGAATTTTTGATTAACAAGCTCAAGGATTTCAAAGCGAGCAATGCAAACGTTGTGCAGAAAAAACCTTTTTATCTCCAGCGCGTGAGTCTCTGAATCGGAAATTCTAAAGATATGCTCGTTTTAAAACTATTTTGCGATATTGCTGTTGCACTGAATCTTATGTTTTAAGTGCGAGGAACATGATATTTAATAAAGAAAGTAACATACAAAATGTTAAAAAACGCCCCTTTGGACGTAATTTAAAATCTGAAACATTTCAAATTTTTTTTTTTTTTTTTAGTCCAAAGAGGTTTGAATCCCGAAGGACTATTAGTTTCGTTTTGTCATTTTGCGTCGGACGGAAAAATGTCGGTTCACTTTTCAAACTGTTGCCATAAAATGTTAGAGTTCTGCATTATATTTGAAGAAATTAAATAATGAAAAATCTGCATAAATGTATGTATATTTCTCGTATTGTGATAAAACAACGGTACATAGAGTCATCGAATTTTGAATAACGTAATCCTCCAACGAATATGAGCATGTGGAAGACCAAATTTGAAATTTGAAATTTGTTTCATGATCGATTTCCTATTTTTTAAAACTTTGACGAATTTTTGATTAACAAACTCAAGGATTTCAAAGCGAGCAATGGCAACGTTGTGCAGAAAAAACATTTTTATCTCCAGCGCGTGAGTCTCTGTATCGGAAATTCTAAAGATAGGCTCGTTTTAAAACTATTTTGCGATATTGCTGTTGCACTGAATCTTATGTTTTAAGTGCGAGGAACATGATATTTAATAAAGAAAGTAACATACAAAATGTTAAAAAACGCCCCTTTGGACGTAATTTAAAATCTGAAACATTTCAGATTTTTTTTTTTTTTTTTTTTTTTTTTTAGTCCAAAGAGATTTGAATCCCGAAGGACTATTAGTTTCGTTTTGGCATTTTGCGTCGGACGGATAAATGTCGGTTCACTTTTCAAACTGTTGCCATAAAATGTTAGAGTTTCGCATTATATTTGAAGAAATTAAATAATGAAAAATCTGCATAAATGTATGTATATTTCTCGTATTGTGATAAAACAACGGTACATAGAGTCATCGAATTTTGAATAACGTAATCCTCCAACGAATATGAGCATGTGGAAGACCAAATTTGAAATTTGAAATTTGTTTCATGATCGATTTCCTATTTTTTATAACTTTGACGAATTTTTGATTAACAAACTCAAGGAATTCAAAGCGAGCAATGGCAACGTTGTGCAGAAAAAACATTTTTATCTCCAGCGCGTGAGTCTCTGTATCGGAAATTCTAAAGATATGCTCGTGTTAAAATTATTTTGCGATATTGCTGTTGCACTGGATCTTATGGTTTAAATGCGAGTAACATGATATTTAATAAAGAAAGGTAATATACAAAATGTTAAAAAACGCCCCTTTAGACATAATTTAAAATCTGAAACATTTCAGATTTTTTTTTTTTTTTTTTTTTAGTCCAAAGGGATTTGAATCCCGAAGGATTATTAGTTTCGTTTTGGCATTTTGCGTCGGACTCATAAATGTCGCTTCACTTTTCAAACTGTTGCCATAAAATGTTAGAGTCCTGCATTATATTTGAAGAAATTGAATAATGAAAATCTGCGTAAATGTATGTATATTTCTCACATTGTCATAAAATAACGGTACATAGAGTCATCGAATTTTGAATAACGTAATCCTCCAACGAATATGAGCATGTGGAAGACCAAATTTGAAATTTGTTTTATGATCGATTTCCTATTTTTTAAAATTTTTGACGAATTTTTGATTAACAAGCTCAAGGATTTCAAAGCGAGCAATGGCAACGTTGTGCAGAAAAAACCTTTTTATCTCCAGCGCGTGAGTCTCTGAATCGGAAATTCTAAAGATATGCTCGTTTTAAAACTATTTTGCGATATTGCTGTTGCACTGAATCTTATGATTTAAGTGCGAGGAACATGATATTTAATAAAGAAAGTAACATACAAAATGTTAAAAAACGCCCCTTTGGACGTAATTTAAAATCTGAAAGATTTCAAATTTTTTTTTTTTTTTTTAGTCCAAAGAGGTTTGAATCCCGAAGGACTATTAGTTTCGTTTTGGCATTTTGCGTCGGACGGATAAATGTCGGTTCACTTTTCAAACTGTTGCCATAAAATGTTACAGTTCTGCATTATATTTGAAGAAATTAAATAATGAAAAATCTGCATAAATGTATGTATATTTCTCGTATTGTGATAAAACAACGGTACATAGAGTCATCGAATTTTGAATAACGTAATCCTCCAACGAATATGAGCATGTGGAAGACCAAATTTGAAATTTGAAATTTGTTTCATGATCGATTTCCTATTTTTTAAAACTTTGACGAATTTTTGATTAACAAACTCAAGGATTTCAAAGCGAGCAATGGCAACGTTGTGCAGAAAAAACATTTTTATCTCCAGCGCGTGAGTCTCTGTATCGGAAATTCTAAAGATAGGCTCGTTTTAAAACTATTTTGCGATATTGCTGTTGCACTGAATCTTATGTTTTAAGTGCGAGGAACATGATATTTAATAAAGAAAGTAACATACAAAATGTTAAAAAACGCCCCTTTGGACGTAATTTAAAATCTGAAACATTTCAGATTTTTTTTTTTTTTTTTTTTTAGTCCAAAGAGATTTGAATCCCGAAGGACTATTAGTTTCGTTTTGGCATTTTGCGTCGGACGGATAAATGTCGGTTCACTTTTCAAACTGTTGCCATAAAATGTTAGAGTTTCGCATTATATTTGAAGAAATTAAATAATGAAAAATCTGCATAAATGTATGTATATTTCTCGTATTGTGATAAAACAACGGTACATAGAGTCATCGAATTTTGAATAACGTAATCCTCCAACGAATATGAGCATGTGGAAGACCAAATTTGAAATTTGAAATTTGTTTCATGATCGATTTCCTATTTTTTAAAACTTTGACGAATTTTTGATTAACAAACTCAAGGATTTCAAAGCGAGCAATGGCAACGTTGTGCAGAAAAAACATTTTTATCTCCAGCGCGTGAGTCTCTGTATCGGAAATTCTAAAGATATGCTCGTGTTAAAATTATTTTGCGATATTGCTGTTGCACTGGATCTTATGGTTTAAATGCGAGTAACATGATATTTAATAAAGAAAGGTAATATACAAAATGTTAAAAAACGCCCCTTTAGACATAATTTAAAATCTGAAACATTTCAGATTTTTTTTTTTTTTTTTTTAGTCCAAAGGGATTTGAATCCCGAAGGATTATTAGTTTCGTTTTGGCATTTTGCGTCGGACTCATAAATGTCGCTTCACTTTTCAAACTGTTGCCATAAAATGTTAGAGTCCTGCATTATATTTGAAGAAATTGAATAATGAAAATCTGCGTAAATGTATGTATATTTCTCACATTGTCATAAAATAACGGTACATAGAGTCATCGAATTTTGAATAACGTAATCCTCCAACGAATATGAGCATGTGGAAGACCAAATTTGAAATTTGTTTTATGATCGATTTCCTATTTTTTAAAACTTTGACGAATTTTTGATTAACAAGCTCAAGGATTTCAAAGCGAGCAATGGCAACGTTGTGCAGAAAAAACCTTTTTATCTCCAGCGCGTGAGTCTCTGAATCGGAAATTCTAAAGATATGCTCGTTTTAAAACTATTTTGCGATATTGCTGTTGCACTGAATCTTATGTTTTAAGTGCGAGGAACATGATATTTAATAAAGAAAGTAACATACAAAATGTTAAAAAACGCCCCTTTGGACGTAATTTAAAATCTGAAACATTTCAAATTTTTTTTTTTTTTTTTTAGTCCAAAGAGGTTTGAATCCCGAAGGACTATTAGTTTCGTTTTGGCATTTTGCGTCGGACGGATAAATGTCGGTTCACTTTTCAAACTGTTGCCATAAAATGTTAGAGTTTCACATTATATTTGAAGAAATTAAATAATGAAAAATCTGCATAAATGTATGTATATTTCTCGTATTGTGATAAAACAACGGTACATAGAGTCATCGAATTTTGAATAACGTAATCCTCCAACGAATATGAGCATGTGGAAGACCAAATTTGAAATTTGAAATTTGTTTCATGATCGATTTCCTATTTTTTAAAACTTTGCCGAATTTTTGATTAACAAACTCAAGGATTTCAAAGCGAGCAATGGCAACGTTGTGCAGAAAAAACATTTTTATCTCCAGCGCGTGAGTCTCTGTATCGGAAATTCTAAAGATATGCTCGTGTTAAAATTATTTTGCGATATTGCTGTTGCACTGGATCTTATGGTTTAAGTGCGAGGAACATGATATTTAATAAAGAAAGTAACATACAAAATGTTAAAAAACGCCCCTTTGGACGTAATTTAAAATCTGAAACATTTCAGATTTTTTTTTTTTTTTTTTTTTAGTCCAAAGAGATTTGAATCCCGAAGGACTATTAGTTTCGTTTTGGCATTTTGCGTCGGACGGATAAATGTCGGTTCACTTTTCAAACTGTTGCCATAAAATGTTAGAGTTTCGCATTATATTTGAAGAAATTAAATAATGAAAAATCTGCATAAATGTATGTATATTTCTCGTATTGTGATAAAACAACGGTACATAGAGTCATCGAATTTTGAATAACGTAATCCTCCAACGAATATGAGCATGTGGAAGACCAAATTTGAAATTTGAAATTTGTTTCATGATCGATTTCCTATTTTTTAAAACTTTGACGAATTTTTGATTAACAAACTCAAGGATTTCAAAGCGAGCAATGGCAACGTTGTGCAGAAAAAACATTTTTATCTCCAGCGCGTGAGTCTCTGTATCGGAAATTCTAAAGATATGCTCGTGTTAAAATTATTTTGCGATATTGCTGTTGCACTGGATCTTATGGTTTAAATGCGAGTAACATGATATTTAATAAAGAAAGGTAATATACAAAATGTTAAAAAACGCCCCTTTAGACATAATTTAAAATCTGAAACATTTCAGATTTTTTTTTTTTTTTTTTAGTCCAAAGGGATTTGAATCCCGAAGGATTATTAGTTTCGTTTTGGCATTTTGCGTCGGACTCATAAATGTCGCTTCACTTTTCAAACTGTTGCCATAAAATGTTAGAGTCCTGCATTATATTTGAAGAAATTGAATAATGAAAATCTGCGTAAATGTATGTATATTTCTCACATTGTCATAAAATAACGGTACATAGAGTCATCGAATTTTGAATAACGTAATCCTCCAACGAATATGAGCATGTGGAAGACCAAATTTGAAATTTGTTTTATGATCGATTTCCTATTTTTTAAAACTTTGACGAATTTTTGATTAACAAGCTCAAGGATTTCAAAGCGAGCAATGGCAACGTTGTGCAGAAAAAACCTTTTTATCTCCAGCGCGTGAGTCTCTGAATCGGAAATTCTAAAGATATGCTCGTTTTAAAACTATTTTGCGATATTGCTGTTGCACTGAATCTTATGTTTTAAGTGCGAGGAACATGATATTTAATAAATAAAGTAACATACAAAATGTTAAAAAACGCCCCTTTGGACGTAATTTAAAATCTGAAACATTTCAAATTTTTTTTTTTTTTTTTTAGTCCAAAGAGTTTTGAATCCCGAAGGACTATTAGTTTCGTTTTGGCATTTTGCGTCGGACGGATAAATGTCGGTTCACTTTTCAAACTGTTGCAATAAAATGTTAGATTTCTGCATTATATTTGAAGAAATTAAATAATGAAAAATCTGCATAAATGTATGTATATTTCTCGTATTGTGATAAAACAACGGTAGATAGAGTCATCGAATTTTGAATAACGTAATCCTCCAACGAATATGAGCATGTGGAAGACCAAATTTGAAATTTGAAATTTTTTTCATGATCGATTTCCTATTTTTTAAAAATTTGACGAATTTTTGATTAACAAACTCAAGGATTTCAAAGCGAGCAATGGCAACGTTGTGCAGAAAAAACATTTTTATCTCCAGCGCGTGAGTCTCTGTATCGGAAATTCTAAAGATAGGCTCGTTTTAAAACTATTTTGCGATATTGCTGTTGCACTGAATCTTATGTTTTAAGTGCGAGGAACATGATATTTAATAAAGAAAGTAACATACAAAATGTTAAAAAACGCCCCTTTGGACGTAATTTAAAATCTGAAACATTTCAGATTTTTTTTTTTTTTTTTTTTTTTAGTCCAAAGAGATTTGAATCCCGAAGGACTATTAGTTTCGTTTTGGCATTTTGCGTCGGACGGATAAATGTCGGTTCACTTTTCAAACTGTTGCCATAAAATGTTAGAGTTTCGCATTATATTTGAAGAAATTAAATAATGAAAAATCTGCATAAATGTATGTATATTTCTCGTATTGTGATAAAACAACGGTACATAGAGTCATCGAATTTTGAATAACGTAATCCTCCAACGAATATGAGCATGTGGAAGACCAAATTTGAAATTTGAAATTTGTTTCATGATCGATTTCCTATTTTTTAAAACTTTCACGAATTTTTGATTAACAAACTCAAGGATTTCAAAGCGAGCAATGGCAACGTTGTGCAGAAAAAACATTTTTATCTCCAGCGCGTGTGTCTCTGTATCGGAAATTCTAAAGATATGCTCGTGTTAAAATTATTTTGCGATATTGCTGTTGCACTGGATCTTATGGTTTAAATGCGAGTAACATGATATTTAATAAAGAAAGGTAATATACAAAATGTTAAAAAACGCCCCTTTAGACATAATTTAAAATCTGAAACATTTCAGATTTTTTTTTTTTTTTTTTTTTTTAGTCCAAAGGGATTTGAATCCCGAAGGATTATTAGTTTCGTTTTGGCATTTTGCGTCGGACTCATAAATGTCGCTTCACTTTTCAAACTGTTGCCATAAAATGTTAGAGTCCTGCATTATATTTGAAGAAATTGAATAATGAAAATCTGCGTAAATGTATGTATATTTCTCACATTGTCATAAAATAACGGTACATAGAGTCATCTAATTTTGAATAACGTAATCCTCCAACGAATATGAGCATGTGGAAGACCAAATTTGAAATTTGTTTTATGATCGATTTCCTATTTTTTAAAACTTTGACGAATTTTTGATTAACAAGCTCAAGGATTTCAAAGCGAGCAATGGCAACGTTGTGCAGAAAAAACCTTTTTATCTCCAGCGCGTGAGTGTCTGAATCGGAAATTCTAAAGATATGCTCGTTTTAAAACTATTTTGCGATATTGCTGTTGCACTGAATCTTATGTTTTAAGTGCGAGGAACATGATATTTAATAAAGAAAGTAACATACAAAATGTTAAAAAACGCCCCTTTGGACGTAATTTAAAATCTGAAACATTTCAAATTTTTTTTTTTTTTTTTAGTCCAAAGAGGTTTGAATCCCGAAGGACTATTAGTTTCGTTTTGGCATTTTGCGTCGGACGGATAAATGTCGGTTCACTTTTCAAACTGTTGCCATAAAATGTTAGAGTTCTGCATTATATTTGAAGAAATTAAATAATGAAAAATCTGCATAAATGTATGTATATTTCTCGTATTGTGATAAAACAACGGTACATAGAGTCATCGAATTTTGAATAACGTAATCCTCCAACGAATATGAGCATGTGGAAGACCAAATTTGAAATTTGAAATTTGTTTCATGATCGATTTCCTATTTTTTAAAACTTTGACGAATTTTTGATTAACAAACTCAAGGATTTCAAAGCGAGCAATGGCAACGTTGTGCAGAAAAAACATTTTTATCTCCAGCGCGTGAGTCTCTGTATCGGAAATTCTAAAGATAGGCTCGTTTTAAAACTATTTTGCGATATTGCTGTTGCACTGAATCTTATGTTTTAAGTGCGAGGAACATGATATTTAATAAAGAAAGTAACATACAAAATGTTAAAAAACGCCCCTTTGGACGTAATTTAAAATCTGAAACATTTCAGATTTTTTTTTTTTTTTTTTTTTAGTCCAAAGAGATTTGAATCCAGAAGGACTATTAGTTTCGTTTTGGCATTTTGCGTCGGACGGATAAATGTCGGTTCACTTTTCAAACTGTTGCCATAAAATGTTAGAGTTTCGCATTATATTTGAAGAAATTAAATAATGAAAAATCTGCATAAATGTATGTATATTTCTCGTATTGTGATAAAACAACGGTACATAGAGTCATCGAATTTTGAATAACGTAATCCTCCAACGAATATGAGCATGTGAAAGACCAAATTTGAAATTTGAAATTTGTTTCATGATCGATTTCCTATTTTTTAAAACTTTCACGAATTTTTGATTAACAAACTCAAGGATTTCAAAGCGAGCAATGGCAACGTTGTGCAGAAAAAACATTTTTATCTCCAGCGCGTGAGTCTCTGTATCGGAAATTCTAAAGATATGCTCGTGTTAAAATTATTTTGCGATATTGCTGTTGCACTGGATCTTATGGTTTAAATGCGAGTAACATGATATTTAATAAAGAAAGGTAATATACAAAATGTTAAAAAACGCCCCTTTAGACATAATTTAAAATCTGAAACATTTCAGATTTTTTTTTTTTTTTTTTAGTCCAAAGGGATTTGAATCCCGAAGGATTATTAGTTTCGTTTTGGCATTTTGCGTCGGACTCATAAATGTCGCTTCACTTTTCAAACTGTTGCCATAAAATGTTAGAGTCCTGCATTATATTTGAAGAAATTGAATAATGAAAATCTGCGTAAATGTATGTATATTTCTCACATTGTCATAAAATAACGGTACATAGAGTCATCGAATTTTGAATAACGTAATCCTCCAACGAATATGAGCATGTGGAAGACCAAATTTGAAATTTGTTTTATGATCGATTTCCTATTTTTTAAAACTTTGACGAAATTTTGATTAACAAGCTCAAGGATTTCAAAGCGAGCAATGGCAACGTTGTGCAGAAAAAACCTTTTTATCTCCAGCGCGTGAGTCTCTGAATCGGAAATTCTAAAGATATGCTCGTTTTAAAACTATTTTGCGATATTGCTGTTGCACTGAATCTTATGTTTTAAGTGCGAGGAACATGATATTTAATAAAGAAAGTAACATACAAAATGTTAAAAAACGCCCCTTTGGACGTAATTTAAAATCTGAAACATTTCAAATTTTTTTTTTTTTTTTAGTCCAAAGAGGTTTGAATCCCGAAGGACTATTAGTTTCGTTTTGGCATTTTGCGTCGGACGGATAAATGTCGGTTCACTTTTCAAACTGTTGCCATAAAATGTTAGAGTTCTGCATTATATTTGAAGAAATTAAATAATGAAAAATCTGCATAAATGTATGTATATTTCTCGTATTGTGATAAAACAACGGTACATAGAGTCATCGAATTTTGAATAACGTAATCCTCCAACGAATATGAGCATGTGGAAGACCAAATTTGAAATTTGAAATTTGTTTCATGATCGATTTCCTATTTTTTAAAACTTTCACGAATTTTTGATTAACAAACTCAAGGATTTCAAAGCGAGCAATGGCAACGTTGTGCAGAAAAAACATTTTTATCTCCAGCGCGTGAGTCTCTGTATCGGAAATTCTAAAGATATGCTCGTGTTAAAATTATTTTGCGATATTGCTGTTGCACTGAATCTTATGGTTTAAATGCGAGTAACATGATATTTAATAAAGAAAGGTAATATACAAAATGTTAAAAAATGCCCCTTTAGACATAATTTAAAATCTGAAACATTTCAGATTTTTTTTTTTTTTTTTTTTAGTCCAAAGGGATTTGAATCCCGAAGGATTATTAGTTTCGTTTTGGCATTTTGCGTCGGACTCATAAATGTCGCTTCACTTTTCAAACTGTTGCTATAAAATGTTAGAGTCCTGCATTATATTTGAAGAAATTGAATAATGAAAATCTGCGTAAATGTATGTATATTTCTCACATTGTCATAAAATAACGGTACATAGAGTCATCGAATTTTGAATAACGTAATCCTCCAACGAATATGAGCATGTGGAAGACCAAATTTGAAATTTGTTTTATGATCGATTTCCTATTTTTTAAAACTTTGACGAATTTTTGATTAACAAGCTCAAGGATTTCAAAGCGAGCAATGGCAACGTTGTGCAGAAAAAACCTTTTTATCTCCAGCGCGTGAGTCTCTGAAACGGAAATTCTAAAGATATGCTCGTTTTAAAACTATTTTGCGATATTGCTGTTGCACTGAATCTTATGTTTTAAGTGCGAGGAACATGATATTTAATAAAGAAAGTAACATACAAAATGTTAAAAAACGCCCCTTTGGACGTAATTTAAAATCTGAAACATTTCAAATTTTTTTTTTTTTTTAGTCCAAAGAGGTTTGAATCCCGAAGGACTATTAGTTTCGTTTTGGCATTTTGCGTCGGACGGATAAATGTCGGTTCACTTTTCAAACTGTTGCCATAAAATGTTAGAGTTCTGCATTATATTTGAAGAAATTAAATAATGAAAAATCTGCATAAATGTATGTATATTTCTCGTATTGTGATAAAACCACGGTACATAGAGTCATCGAATTTTGAATAACGTAATCCTCCAACGAATATGAGCATGTGGAAGACCAAATTTGAAATTTGAAATTTGTTTCATGATCGATTTCCTATTTTTTAAAACTTTGACGAATTTTTGATTAACAAACTCAAGGACTTCAAAGCGAGCAATGGCAACGTTGTGCAGAAAAAACATTTTTATCTCCAGCGCGTGAGTCTCTGTATCGGAAATTCTAAAGATAGGCTCGTTTTAAAACTATTTTGCGATATTGCTGTTGCACTGAATCTTATGTTTTAAGTGCGAGGAACATGATATTTAATAAAGAAAGTAACATACAAAATGTTAAAAAACGCCCCTTTGGACGTAATTTAAAATCTGAAACATTTCAGATTTTTTTTTTTTTTTTTTTTTTAGTCCAAAGAGATTTGAATCCCGAAGGACTATTAGTTTCGTTTTGGCATTTTGCGTCGGACGGATAAATGTCGGTTCACTTTTCAAACTGTTGCCATAAAATGTTAGAGTTTCGCATTATATTTGAAGAAATTAAATAATGAAAAATCTGCATAAATGTATGTATATTTCTCGTATTGTGATAAAACAACGGTACATAGAGTCATCGAATTTTGAATAACGTAATCCTCCAACGAATATGAGCATGTGGAAGACCAAATTTGAAATTTGAAATTTGTTTCATGATCGATTTCCTAATTTTTAAAACTTTGACGAATTTTTGATTAACAAACTCAAGGATTTCAAAGCGAGCAATGGCAACGTTGTGCAGAAAAAACATTTTTATCTCCAGCGCGTGAGTCTCTGTATCGGAAATTCTAAAGATATGCTCGTGTTAAAATTATTTTGCGATATTGCTGTTGCACTGGATCTTATGGTTTAAATGCGAGTAACATGATATTTAATAAAGAAAGTAACATACAAAATGTTAAAAAACGCCCCTTTGGACGTAATTTAAAATCTGAAACATTTCAAATTTTTTTTTTTTTTTTAGTCCAAAGAGGTTTGAATCCCGAAGGACTATTAGTTTCGTTTTGGCATTTTGCGTCGGACGGATAAATGTCGGTTCACTTTTCAAACTGTTGCCATAAAATGTTAGAGTTCTGCATTATATTTGAAGAAATTAAATAATGAAAAATCTGCGTAAATGTATGTATATTTCTCACATTGTCATAAAATAACGGTACATAGAGTCATCGAATTTTGAATAACGTAATCCACCAACGAATATGACCATGTGGAAGACCAAATTTGAAATTTGTTTTATGATCGATTTCCTATTTTTTAAAACTTTGACGAATTTTTGATTAACAAGCTCAAGGATTTCAAAGCGAGCAATGGCAACGTTGTGCAGAAAAAACCTTTTTATCTCCAGCGCGTGAGTCTCTGAATCGGAAATTCTAAAGATATGCTCGTTTTAAAACTATTTTGCGATATTGCTGTTGCACTGAATCTTATGTTTTAAGTGCGAGGAACATGATATTTAATAAAGAAAGTAACATACAAAATGTTAAAAAACGCCCCTTTGGACGTAATTTAAAATCTGAAACATTTCAAATTTTTTTTTTTTTTAGTACAAAGAGGTTTGAATCCCGAAGGACTATTAGTTTCGTTTTGGCATTTTGCGTCGGACGGATAAATGTCGGTTCACTTTTCAAACTGTTGCCATAAAATGTTACAGTTCTGCATTATATTTGAAGAAATTAAATAATGAAAAATCTGCATAAATGTATGTATATTTCTCGTATTGTGATAAAACAACGGTACATAGAGTCATCGAATTTTGAATAACGTAATCCTCCAACGAATATGAGCATGTGGAAGACCAAATTTGAAATTTGAAATTTGTTTCATGATCGATTTCCTATTTTTTAAAACTTTGACGAATTTTTGATTAACAAACTCAAGGATTTCAAAGCGAGCAATGGCAACGTTGTGCAGAAAAAACATTTTTATCTCCAGCGCGTGAGTCTCTGTATCGGAAATTCTAAAGATAGGCTCGTTTTAAAACTATTTTCCGATATTGCTGTTGCACTGAATCTTATGTTTTAAGTGCGAGGAACATGATATTTAATAAAGAAAGTAACATACAAAATGTTAAAAAACGCCCCTTTGGACGTAATTTAAAATCTGAAACATTTCAGATTTTTTTTTTTTTTTTTTTTTTTTTTTTTTTTTTTTTTGATCCAAAGAGATTTGAATCCCGAAGGACTATTAGTTTCGTTTTGGCATTTTGCGTCGGACGGATAAATGTCGGTTCACTTTTCAAACTGTTGCCATAAAATGTTAGAGTTTCGCATTATATTTGAAGAAATTAAATAATGAAAAATCTGCATAAATGTATGTATATTTCTCGTATTGTGATAAAACAACGGTACATAGAGTCATCGAATTTTGAATAACGTAATCCTCCAACGAATATGAGCATGTGGAAGACCAAATTTGAAATTTGAAATTTGTTTCATGATCGATTTCCTATTTTTTAAAACTTTGACGAATTTTTGATTAACAAACTCAAGGATTTCAAAGCGAGCAATGGCAACGTTGTGCAGAAAAAACATTTTTATCTCCAGCGCGTGAGTCTCTGTATCGGAAATTCTAAAGATATGCTCGTGTTAAAATTATTTTGCGATATTGCTGTTGCACTGGATCTTATGGTTTAAATGCGAGTAACATGATATTTAATAAAGAAAGGTAATATACAAAATGTTAAAAAACGCCCCTTTAGACATAATTTAAAATCTGAAACATTTCAGATTTTTTTTTTTTTTTTTTTTAGTCCAAAGGGATTTGAATCCCGAAGGATTATTAGTTTCGTTTTGGCATTTTGCGTCGGACTCATAAATGTCGCTTCACTTTTCAAACTGTTGCCATAAAATGTTAGAGTCCTGCATTATATTAGAAGAAATTGAATAATGAAAATCTGCGTAAATGTATGTATATTTCTCACATTGTCATAAAATAACGGTACATAGAGTCATCGAATTTTGAATAACGTAATCCTCCAACGAATATGAGCATGTGGAAGACCAAATTTGAAATTTGTTTTATGATCGATTTCCTATTTTTTAAAACTTTGACGAATTTTTGATTAACAAGCTCAAGGATTTCAAAGCGAGCAATGGCAACGTTGTGCAGAAAAAACCTTTTTATCTCCAGCGCGTGAGTCTCTGAAACGGAAATTCTAAAGATATGCTCGTTTTAAAACTATTTTGCGATATTGCTGTTGCACTGAATCTTATGTTTTAAGTGCGAGGAACATGATATTTAATAAAGAAAGTAACATACAAAATGTTAAAAAACGCCCCTTTGGACGTAATTTAAAATCTGAAACATTTCAAATTTTTTTTTTTTTTTAGTCCAAAGAGGTTTGAATCCCGAAGGACTATTAGTTTCGTTTTGGCATTTTGCGTCGGACGGATAAATGTCGGTTCACTTTTCAAACTGTTGCCATAAAATGTTAGAGTTCTGCATTATATTTGAAGAAATTAAATAATGAAAAATCTGCATAAATGTATGTATATTTCTCGTATTGTGATAAAACCACGGTACATAGAGTCATCGAATTTTGAATAACGTAATCCTCCAACGAATATGAGCATGTGGAAGACCAAATTTGAAATTTGAAATTTGTTTCATGATCGATTTCCTATTTTTTAAAACTTTGACGAATTTTTGATTAACAAACTCAAGGATTTCAAAGCGAGCAATGGCAACGTTGTGCAGAAAAAACATTTTTATCTCCAGCGCGTGAGTCTCTGTATCGGAAATTCTAAAGATAGGCTCGTTTTAAAACTATTTTGCGATATTGCTGTTGCACTGAATCTTATGTTTTAAGTGCGAGGAACATGATATTTAATAAAGAAAGTAACATACAAAATGTTAAAAAACGCCCCTTTGGACGTAATTTAAAATCTGAAACATTTCAGATTTTTTTTTTTTTTTTTTTTTTAGTCCAAAGAGATTTGAATCCCGAAGGACTATTAGTTTCGTTTTGGCATTTTGCGTCGGACGGATAAATGTCGGTTCACTTTTCAAACTGTTGCCATAAAATGTTAGAGTTTCGCATTATATTTGAAGAAATTAAATAATGAAAAATCTGCATAAATGTATGTATATTTCTCGTATTGTGATAAAACAACGGTACATAGAGTCATCGAATTTTGAATAACGTAATCCTCCAACGAATATGAGCATGTGGAAGACCAAATTTGAAATTTGAAATTTGTTTCATGATCGATTTCCTAATTTTTAAAACTTTGACGAATTTTTGATTAACAAACTCAAGGATTTCAAAGCGAGCAATGGCAACGTTGTGCAGAAAAAACATTTTTATCTCCAGCGCGTGAGTCTCTGTATCGGAAATTCTAAAGATATGCTCGTGTTAAAATTATTTTGCGATATTGCTGTTGCACTGGATCTTATGGTTTAAATGCGAGTAACATGATATTTAATAAAGAAAGTAACATACAAAATGTTAAAAAACGCCCCTTTGGACGTAATTTA